>NC_062281.1:93357976-98357976 GCF_902655055.1 Lutra lutra
TTGTGTCCCACAGATTTTGAACCGTTGTGTTTTCATTATCATTTGTTTCCATGAATTTTTTCAATTCTTCTTTAATTTCCTGGTTGACCCATTCATTCTTTTTTTTTTTAAGATTTTATGTATTTATTTGACAGAGAGAGATCACAAGCAGGCAGAGAGGTAGGCAGAGAGAGAGAGGAGGAAGCAGGCTCCCCGCTGAGCAGAGAGCCCGATGCGGGGCTCGATCCCAGGACCCTGAGATCATGACCTGAGCCGAAGGCAGCGGCTTAACCCACTGAGCCACCCAGGCGCCCTGACCCATTCATTCTTTAGAAGGATGCTGTTTAGTCTCCCTGTATTGGGGTTCTTTCCATATTTCCTCTTGTGATTGAGTTCTAGCTTCAGAGCATTGTGGTTTGAAAATATGCAGGGAATGATTCCAATCTTTTGATACTGGTTGAGACCTGATTTAGGACCGAGGATGTGATCTATTCTGGAGAATGTTCCATGTGCATGAGAGTAGAACGTGTATTCTGTTGCTTTGGGATGAAATGTTCTGAATATATCCGTGATGTCCATCTGGTCCAGTGTGTCATTTAAAGCCTTTATTTCCTTGTTGATCTTTTGCTTGGATGATCTGTCCATTTCAGTGAGGGGAGTGTTAAAGTCCCCTACTCTTATTGTATGATTGTTGATGTGTTTCTTTGATTTTGTTATTAATTGGTTTATATAGTTGGCTGCTCCCACGTTAGGGGCATAGATATTTAAAATTGTTAGATCTTCTTGTTGGACAGTTCCTTTGAGTATGATATAGTGTCCTTCCTCATCTCTTATTATAGTCTTTGGCTTAAAATCTAATTGATCTGATATAAGGATTGCCACTCCTGCTTTCTTCTGATGTCCATTAGCATGGTAAATTCTTTTCCACCCCCTCACTTTAAACCTGGAGGGTTCTTCGGGTTTAAGATGAGTTTCTTGTAGGCAACATATAGATGGGTTTTGTTTTTTTATCCATTCTGATACCCTGTGTCTTTTGATTGGGGCATTTAGCCCATTAACATTCAGGGTAACTATTGAGAGATGAATTTAGTGCCACTGTATTGCCTGTAAGGTGACTGTTATTGTATATCGTCTCTGTTCCTTTCTGATCTACTACTTTTAGGCTCTCTCTTGGCTTAGAGGACCCCTTTCAATATTTCCTGTAGAGCTGGTTTGGTGTTTGCAAATTCTTTCAGTTTTTGTTTGTCCTGGAAGCTTTTAATCTCTCCTTCTATTTTCAATGATAGCCTCGCTGGATATAGTATTCTTGGCTGCATGTTTTTCTTGTTTAGTGCTCTGAATATATCATGCCAGCTCTTTCTGGCCTACCAGGTCTCTGTGGATAAGTCTGCTGCCAATCTAATATTTTTACCATTGTATGTTACAGACTTCTTTTCCCAGGCTGCTTTCAGGATCTTCTCTTTGTCACTAAGACTTGTAAATTTTACTATTAGGTGACGGGGTGTGGACCTATTCTTATTGATTTTGAGGGGGGTTCTCTGAACCTCCTGCATTTTGATGCTTGTTCCCTTTGCCATATTGGGGAAATTCTCTCCAATAATTCTCTCCAACATACCTTCTGCTCCCCCCTCTCTCTCTTCTTCTTCTGGAATCCCAATTATTCTAATGTTGTTTCGTCTTATGGTGTCACTTATCTCTCGAATTCTCCCCTCGTGGTCCAGTAGCTGTTTGTCCCTCTTTTGCTCAGCTTCTTTATTCTCTGTCATTTGGTCTTCTATATCACTAATTCTTTCTTCTGCCTCATTTATCCTAGCAGTCAGAGCCTCCATTTTTGTTTGCACCTCATTAATAGCTTTTTTTATTTCAACTTGGTTAGATTTAAGTTCTTTTATTTCTCCAGAAAGGGCTTTTATATCTCCCGAGAGGGTTTCTCTAATATCTTCCATGCCTTTTTCGAGCCCGGCTAGAACCTTGAGAATCGTCATTCTGAACTCTAGATCTGACATATTACCAATGTCTGTATTGATCAGGTCCCTAGCCTTCGGTACTGCCTCTTGTTCTTTTTTTTTGTTGTGAATTTTTCTTCCTTGTCATTTTGCAGATAAGAGTATATGAAGGAGCAAGTAAAATACTAAAAGGGTGGCAACAACTCCCAGAAAATATGCTTTAACCAAATCAGAAGAGATCCCAAATCGTGAGGGGGGGATAAAGGGGATAAAAAGAGGTTCAGAAAGAAAAAAAAAAAAAAAGAAACAATTAAAAAAGAAAACAAATAAAGAAAAAATATAAAAAGGAAAAATATATATATATTAGATAAACTAGTTAATAAACGTTTAAAAAAGAAAAGGGTAAAAGTTAAAAATTTAGCAGAAGAAGAGAAAAAAAATTGAAAAAGAAAAAAAAATAAAATTAACTGCAAGGCTAAAGAATCATGGGGAGAAAGCCATGAGTTCCGTGCTTTGCTTTCTCTTCCTCTGGAATTCCGCTGCTGTCCTTGATATTGAAACTGCACTCCTTGGTAGGTGAACTTGGTCCTGGCTGGGTTTCTTGTTGATCTTCTGGGGTAGGGGCCTGCTGTAGTGATTCTCAAGTGTCTTTGCCCCAGGCGGAGTTGCACCGCCCTTACCAGGGGCTGGGCTGAGTAATCCGCTCACGTTTGCTTTCGGGAGCTTTTGTTCCCTGAGCGCTTTCCCTAGAGTTCAGGAGGACGGGAATGAAGATGGCGGCCTCCCGGTCTCCGGCCTGGAGGAGCCGAGAGCCTGGGGCCCCACTCCTCAGTGTGCCCTTAGAGAACGGTGCCCAATTACTCCCGTCACCCTAGCCTCCGGCTGCGCTCCGAACTGTCCGAGCCTGCGACTGGTTCAAGGTAACCCCGAGCTTAGAGCTCACTCCTCGGATCTGTCTCTGTAGCCGGCTTCCCCGTTCTAATACCTGTAAGCTCTGTGACACTCAGACACCCCCGATCCTTCTGCGACCCTGTGGGACCTGAGGCCACGTGACCCCGCGTGGGCTTCACCCCGGTTAAGCCTTTGGAGCTATGTCCCTCAGCGGAACAAACTTTTAAAAGTCCTGATTTTGTGCTCCGTTGCTCTGCTGCTTGCCGGGAGCTGGCCCCTCCCCCCGTGGTCTATCTTTCCGTCGCTTTGGATTCACTTCTCCGCCAGTCCTACCTTTCAGAAAGTGGTTGATTTTCTGTTTCTAAAATTGCTGTTCTTCTTCTCTTCAATCTCCCGTTGGATTTGTAGGTGTTTGCAATCTTTAGATAAGCTATCTAGCTGATCTCCCGCTATCTGAAGTAGTCTCAGCCTGCTACTAGTCTCAGCCTGCTACTTCTCCGCCATCTTGACTCCTCCCCCCTACCTTTATTTAAATGGAGAATAATAGCTCTCAGTTGCTGAGGAACTAGTGTGAACCAGGGACTTCAGATACTTTTTTTTCCTGTAATAATAACACAAGATAATGTTATCATTCACATTTCAGAGATGAGACATTTAGGCGGTGAGGTGAGAGGTGAAGCGGCAGTAAGACCGGAATTCAGCTTGTGAGTTAACCTCACCTCAGTGGTCTCTGTGGTTTTTGTCCTCCTCCTCCTCCTCCTCATCATCATTCTATTCCTGGCACTGTTTTGCGGTCAACTGAGAAGAAATTTGGGAAGATGCATAAGCACAGACAACATACCAACACAGTCCCAATCTAGTAATCGGCTTCAGCTGAGGTGTCCACTGGTGATCTTCGCCTGGGTATAGATGCTATCGGAGAGAAACCACGTGAGGCGGTCCAGGGAGAAAATCCACCAGAAAATGTTAGCTTCTGATGAGTTAAACTGAGTCTTGATTTATTCGGAGCAAGGTCCAGTGCCAAAAACATGTGCTGATCAGCATAACTGATCTCCTTTCTTCTCCTTCAGGGGGTCTGGAAGCAGGAGGCCTTCCCTTTGAGAAGGAGTCCCTTGTCATTCTGAGATACTTACAGAGAGTTTGAAGTCTTTCTGTCTCTGTCTCTATTTCTCTCTCTCTCTGTTTTTTTTTCCCCTTAAAGTTTGACTCTCTAAGTCTGGGAGATTTGATGACCTAGATGGCTGCCTCAGTTTCCCTGCAGGATCATACCTCTAGAGCCCAGACTCACTAAGAGAAGCCAGACAGCTGTAATCTCAGCACCCTTGTGTTGGGGAGTGTGCCCATGTGGACTGCCCAACTGTTACATGGGAGAGAGCACTTTGTTCCACTGTCCCGTGAAACACACTATGTCATTAGGACAACCATAGCCATCACAAGGCCATGTGGCCCTTCACATACTGCTTTTCACTTCTAGCCATCGATTTCCTGGGGCCATACCAGAGCAACTCAGCGCTATAAGGCCTTTGGAATCAACGAACAGCGTTCAAATCCTGCTTGTAGCACTGCCTGTGTTTTCCTGAGTAAGACTGACCTCTTCTTGCACTGGTTTTTGTCAGTAACATGGAGCTAGAGATATTAAACCCCTGTGGTTATTGCATGGAGGAAGACAGATGATGTGTGAGAGTCCAGCATTTTGAAATCATCTCAAGGGATGATGAGGGAGTAGGATTAGTGGGGTAGATGAGATGAGACTGTTATTGTTCTAATTTGTAAATGGGGAAGTATGTAAGGACAGAAGTTTCATTTCTCCCAGGGTTGCAGGGCTAGTGACCCAGGAAGCCAATTCTGGAAAACCAAGACTTCTGGGCAGAATTACTGCTAGATTGTCATCTCCTTAAGAGCAAAGACCCTGTGGTTCTGTTTCCAGGGTCTGGCTCTGGCCTCTGGCTCTTGCCCTCATCCTTAACTTCTCTTTCCCCTCTCCTCTGTTCCGTGCTAGCCACCTTACTGCTCTTGGAAAATACTCATTTCTGCCTCAGGGATTTGGGGCTTGCTGTTCCTGCCCGAAATGTTCTTTCCCCAGATGACTATGTGCATGACATGCACCTTTACCTTCTAAGTTATGCCATATAATCTCCATTAAGGCATTCCTTTGACTACACATTTAAAAAACGTATCCCTTTCCAGCACTTCTCATTCCTCTCTCCTTACTTACTTTTCTTCATAGCGTTTCCCAACATCTGACTTACTCTATACTTACTGCTTTTATGGTCTGCCTTCCACTGCTAGGACAAAAGCTAGAAGAACCCCAGGACGGAACAATGCATGGCGGACAGCCAGCAGTCAGTAAATGAAAGGACGTGTTGATGGAATGAGTAAAGAAATGCATTTGGAGGAGAGGGGGCCTGTGTTTGAATGCCCTTTGCCCTGATGACATTGGTGGCAGAACACTTAACTGGTTCTCCGCATGTGATCGCACTTGCCAAGCCCCTTCTCTGGCAGTGGCCGTGACTCCGTAATTGTGATCCCAGCTGCATACTTTGTCCTTCCTTCTTTGTGGGGTGGCTCTGAGCTCCCAAAGGGCCAGGACAGCTGTCTCTAGGAGCTGTGCTTTGTAACATGACCACATGGGTAATGTAACATTTAATTTAACTTTTTTTTTTACAATCTCTGAGTAGAGATCTTTATTAGAAATTAATTTGCTCAAGTTGTTAGATTTTGTTTGCTTTTATCATGCTGAGGTTATTTCCCCCGGATGGGGGATGGTTCTCTGAGCTCTTTCCTGCCTGTGCCTCGAGTTCTAGGAAAATGCTTTCTAGATGGTCACTCTGTGTAGTTGAGTTTTGGTAAATCATGTTGTGAACAGAGGGCTCCTTCTACAGTGCATGCAAAAGTCTGACAGTCTTTTAATCCTTTAAAGTTCCTTATATGCTTTTTGAAATGTTTCAAAAACAATTTGTTCTTGAGTAGGAATCCTGTAAAAGTAATGATATTAGAAATGGCCTAGGAATGGGAGCTATGGCAGTGCTTTCTGTGATATTATGAATGCTGTACACATTGGATCACTGTGTCAGAAACAGAAGAGGGATCTGGTGACCGGGTTAATTGCTCCATGTGATTCGCTACCTGGGTGACTTTGGGCAAACCATCCAGTCCCTCTAAGACCTGTTTCTTCACTGCAAAATGAAGACTCCAGGCTATTGGTTGAGGGGATACCCAAGATCCTGTCCAACTTCAAAATTCTAGGCTGGACGCCTAAAGACCTTGAACTTAATTTGGATACGGCCACTTACAGCCACCGGAGTTCTGGTCACATACCTGGCTTCTCTGGGCCCCAGTTTCTTGTCTTTAAAATAACAATCAAGGTTCCTATTTATTTTGTGTCTTTCCAAGGTTATTAAGAGAATTTTATTGGGACACATCTTTTTTAGCTATAAAATCCTATTAAAAGCGACTAACTTTATTATGATTTCATGGCAATGTGCCAACAAAATGGTGGGATAAAAGTGGAAAGATGAAAAGTCATTGTACATCATATTGGCAGTTTTTAAATTGTGCTTTTAAAATATTGGTTTTACATTTCACCTTTGAATTTTTTCCGCCCACCTTATGTCAAGTTTTTGACTTGAGTTTGGGGAAGGGATTTGTAGCTTTCATGAAGTTTTTCAAAGGAGTATTTGATATCCCCATTTTTTATAACTCTATGCTTTTTTGTGGGTGTTTCCGCCTGGAATTCCTGGGGGAAGAGATCCTTTCATGCTTCCTCTGATCATATATCTCTTCCTCCTCCGATGGATATTAGCAGGTAATATCTAGAGAGTCACAGGTGTTTGGTGAATGACTGTTTGCAGGACTAGGTGGTTGCCTTCTGGGAACCACCGGTTAATGGGGACCTAATCAAGACCAGCTCACTTTTTATATCTGATCAAAAATCAAGAGTAATTCATTTATCAGTTTGGCTCTTGGAAGCCAACGAGTATTAATTCTGTTATCTTTGTCTTGATCTTTGTATCCTTCAAGAATACTCCTAATTTAGTCTACGGCCATACCACCCTGAACGCGCCCGATCTCGTCTGATCTCGGAAGAATACTCCTAATTTAGGCTGTAAATTTGAATAACCAAAGGCTGAAGGTCATCATTCCTGGGGAAAGACATCATGATTGGGATCAGTGGCCCCACAGTCTTTGCTCTTGGTGGTGACACAAAGATACAGAGAGTCAGCTGACAGGGAACAGAGGAGAGGCCTAGAGTCAGCACATAGAGTAAGAAGTGTGGTCTTGCCAGCTGGGAACCCCCAGTGGTGGGTTGGGAGCCGCTAACATACTACCAACAGGGATTGCCCTCTCACTATCTCCCCATCCTGTCCCCTACTCCCCTCCCCAAGATAAAATTTTAACCATAGAGCTGGTAATCTATAAGGAAGCATAATACAGAATCAGGAGTCAGGTATTTGCAAGATACAAAAAAAGACCTTAGAATCCAGAAGACATGGATTCCATCCTCTTTTCCTCCCTTTCTAGCTGGAGAAACCTGTGGCCCATCTCCTCTCCTTGTCCAGCCGTGGTAAAATAGGGATCAAGCAAAGCTGGAGATCTTTCCTTTGACTGCTGCTGGGTTCTGCTCAGGAGTCTTTTCTTCCCATTAAATGAACCAGGGAGGTGAGTGTGGAGTCGAGGCAGCCCCTTGTTTGGGCCTTAGGCATCCACCTCCACACGGAGCTCACACCAGCTCACCATTGCTGCCCCAAAGAGAAGGCAAACGGAATTAATGATGAAATGTTAGGAAGGCACTTGAGGGCTTTTAGAAAAACTCACATGTTACATTCACGTAGTGTGGATGTATGGAACTGCCACAGTTGTATTAGTAAGCATTTAGTTGTGTTCATTATTAGTCGTAAAGACTTTAACCAGAGTCCATTTAAAAGAATCTTGTTGGGTGTGCTTAAGGAAATGAGCACAACAGTTCTTGTAAAACTTTGTCTAGGAGAAGGCTACCCAGCATCCTCATACTTGGCAGGCAGAAATTAATCTAAACTGTTTTCCAAATTTACCAAGTGCTTGACTGAATAGACAAAGAGCCTGGGGGTATTTCTTGTGGGGAGTGATGAGTTGTGACTCCCAATATGAAATGTGTGTTAAAAAAAAAAAAAGGTCTATTTAAAAGAGGGAAGAGAAGCTTCTGAATATATGGCAAAACAGGTTATTTTTAAACTGAGGAAAAATAGGATTGTGGGGACTTCAAAGATTCTGTGATTTTATTTATTTCACAGTTTATTTTTGTGGGACTCTTTTGCATCTCATCCGTATAGCCAGGGCAAGAGGATATGCGAGAGAAATAGAAGACCATCCATGGCCTCCAAGCCTTTGTGCTCATGAAGGAACAGGACACAGGTGGATGACAGAAAGATGACTTATGCGAGCAGGATGGTTTGGTGGAAATGTGTTGTTCAGTCAGGTGTATTCGGGTTCTAAATGGGACCTGGGCCTGGTGTTTCATCAATTTTGTGCCTCAGTTTCTGCTGCTACAAAATGGGGATAATGCTCCTTGCCTTCCCAGATTGTAAAGATGAATGAGATGAGGCATGTACAACATTTAGCACAGACCATAGCACACAGTAGGTTCTGTTTTCCTTTCCCCCTTCACTCTTCCATGTTCTGCTGCCACAAGGAGGCAGGAGTTAGGAGGTTCCTGAGGAATTTTGAAGACAAATATGGGCTGTGGCAACATTTTTCATTTGGGGCGGGGGGGGTCTTCCCTTGGACCTTGCTCTGGCTCTCTTCTGCTTGCCCTTCTAGGTGTCATCCCTGCTCTTCTCTCCCTGTCCTCCTTCCTCCAGCATGCTCACTGTGTGGACAGTATCCACGGGCTGCCTGGCTCCCTGGCTTCTTCTCCCAGTAGCCAGCGCTGAGTCCCAGCAGGAGGCTGAGGGGCAGGAAGGAAGGGAGTGAAGTCTTTAATGGTCTGTTCTTTTTGGCATTCTTCTGGCACAGTTGACTGGGACCTGCTATATCCTAGGCTGAAGGTCAGTGCTCCTTTCAAGGAAGCTTTCTCTACCTTCTGTCTGGTTCCAGTCACCTCTCCTTTCTTTCCCCTGCATAAGGCCCAGGAGAAGGGAACAAACAGCTCTGTTCTCCTGTCCATGGGCTACTGCAGTGCCCTGTGGGGTTTCCCTTGAACACAGCTTACCCTTGTGTAAATGATATCTTTACTGACTTCTCTGGAATGGTCCTTGGTTTTGACTTTGGCATCAACTGACCGGTGCGGTGTAGGAGTGCGGGCTCAGCTGGGGGAGGCGAGGAGGTGCAGCATTTCGTGACAAAGGCGTGCTCCGGGGTCTGACCCACCTAATGTGGCTGTAACCCTTTTCCGAGTGAGGAGGAGCCCCCGAGCTGGGAGTTTGGGGAGGCATGCCAGACGGGAGCCCGAAGGTCAGTTTATGTCAGCATACCCGATTTCATATTCTAGCAGAAAGACTTTTATTAGGTCATTGTTTCCTGATTCATTTTGACAGGCAGGTATTGCAAAACTAATAGGCATGTAGTATAGGAAATATCAGGAAATTTCTCCTTTTCCTCCCAAAGAATTAAATGCAAGTGAAATCGTGGGATGGGAAGGCCAACAATGTGTAATGACTATGTCCTGTAGTACCAGGCAATTTGTGTACATTATCTTATTTATTCTGCTCAGAAGCCATTAGGGGTAAGGTTTCCCAGCTTTACAGAGACAGAATTTGAGGCTCAAAGACGTGAAGGGATTTTCCCAAGGTCACACTTCTGGGACTTCATGCAGCTGTGATTTGAAAACCGAGGCCAAGTCTGTGAAACTGTGATGCTCATGTATTTTGTTTTGTTTTGTTTTGTTTTGTTTTTGTCTTTGTCACAGCATGAATCATGATGTCTTTAAGGGTTCAGGTGAGAGATACTGGTAAGTATTCCTCAGGCTCTTCATGATAGGGCCTCCTAGTAAGGAGATGGGCAGCCTTGTCAGGCCACACATAGCAGGGAGGAAGGGAGGAGTTTCTTAGCTGTGGCCTCCAAGAGAAGGGGGTAAGAGCTCATAACATTCTCCATCCTGGCTCTCTCTCAGGACTGGGTTCTCTTCTTGCCTTTGCACAGGACATCCTTCTCTCCCTGCCATGGGGCGCCCTCAGTGACTGCTTCTACTGAAGATGATCTGTTTCTCTCTCTTAACTATATAGATATTTCTCTACTTGGTGGCTTCTGTTCATCTGTACTTGGGCTCGCTCATCCCAGCTGCTCAGTTGTTCCCTTGCTGCCTCCTGGCTTCTCCCTGTGCGTCTTTTCACTCCTGGTCCCATCGCCACTGGGCAGAATCTGTATTAATGCGATCAGATTCTTGAGAGCGAGAGAGAATGTGCATATTATCACCTCTATCTGCTTTGGCTCTAACTCTTCCTGCCAGGCCAAGTCGTGGCTGCTCGGTCAGCCGGTGGATTGTCCTTGGCTGAGGAATCGACTCCTGGTGCAGTCATCTGGGATTTGGAATAGGGAGTGGACATCTGTGGGGCCCATTCCGTCTGCCCCAGTCCATCCTCTGCCCCCCAAAGGTTCGCATCCAGCCCAGATGCAGGCTACGGGCAGTGTGTCTCTGGGGTCTCGTTAGTTCACAGTCTCAGATCTCATCGAGACCTCATCTGTTCAAAAGCCCAAATTCTTAGGATCTAAATCACCTAAATTATATTCTGATGATTAGGTCATGGACATCTTGGGGCAGGGGGCATTTTCCCACCTACTCGCCTCCCTTACCAACCTGTGATAAGCATTTTATTTGGCTTCTGTCGAATGGTACCCACCCTGCATCAGGTGTGTGTATTCTCAGGGTCCTCCCGTTTTGCAGTGAATGCATTCAGACTTGGGGGTTCAGTGTGGGGCCCAAACCTGGGGGCTAGGGAGTGGGATCATGCTTGGCCCTGAAGACGCTTGTACTTCCCAGATGTTGACGAGCATTCAGACCATCTGGGGAGCTTTTAAGCATCCCAGTGGACAGGTGTCTCCTCACACCAGTTGAGTAAGAGTCCCAGGGTGGCAGGCGAGCATTGGTAGTCCCCCAGCCCCTCAGGTGATGCCAGTGTGGGACAAAGTTGGGGAGCCTCTGCTCTGTCCTGCCTCTGTCCTCCATAGAGGCTGCTGTACCACAGGGAAGGGTGCACACCGTCCAGGAAGCCTTCCCCGTGGAGGGGAGTTTGGATTGCCATTCTGAGGAGGATGGAGGGTTTAACAGTGAGGAGGAAATTGCATGGAGAGGAAACCGCTTTCTGTGTTGATGATTTGCTCAGTATTTGCCAAGTGTGATTGAATTTTTATGTGTCTGTGGTTCAAATAAATACATTCACAAATCAGGAAACAAACCAAAAAGAGCTCCTTTGTCAGCGCATCCATCCCTATTTACGGCTTCAGGAAAACATAGCCCCATGGTTAGCACTGTTGTGTGTGCTTTTTGTGAGGGAGATAATTGTGGAAATTGGGTTGCTTCCAGTCAGGTGCAGATCCTTTTGTGGAGAAAATTTGAGCCATCCGCATATCCCATTTTACGGTAATTGAGATTGAACTAGCAAATCCTTAGGAAGCAAAGGAAGATGATGGGCGCTTTTGTTTCCCCCCTCAAAAGGAAGGTGGTAAAAATGAGGTGTTTGAGAGAGAGAGAAGAATTAAAATAAGACATGAGGGAGAGGAGAAGCACGCCACCCCTCTCTTGGCTCTCTGGGTGGGGAGAAGGTGGCACCTGTTGGCAGCCATGGGAAGGGCTGCCCTGGGAGGAGCCCACTGTGAGCTGTGAGACAGCCCCTATGAGCCGGACAGCCTGACAGCCGCTGGGTTGTGCCAGCTTCAGGAGGAGCCCAGCCCCGGGACCACCCAGCAGACCTGGCTGCTCAGGGACATAGTGCACACCCGCTGGGCTCACCATTTACAGGTGGTGGGCCTCTGTGCCTGTCTTTCCCCGTTGTCAACTCTGAAGTTAATGAAGTGTAGCCTGTGGAAAGGAGAGTAAATAACAGCCGTATATATATAGTTCAGGTAAATCAGCACATGAAGCTGCCAGATGTGGCGTTTGTTTATTTAAAATCCTCTTCACCGGAGGGCCTCATTAAATACTTGTCTTTTCTTCCCTCAAGACTTCAAGGAATTGGGGGAGTTCCCCGTTCCTCAAACACGTGGTAGAGGGACCAGGGATGACAGAGGAGGGCTTTCAGTTTGTGATGAGCAAATAAACCGTGTGGCCTGCCTCCCCATTTGGCTAAGGGGGTTAAAGGGAGGAATTGTGTCCTGGCCAAAATGCCCCCAAAGAAGGTGCCCCCTTGGGAGGAGTGCTGGGGAGGAGGAGTGAGCGCCGCCTGAGGCCAGTGCCTGGTGCAGGGAGGGTGTGGCAGCCGCCAGGCCTTGACTGTCTCTCAGTACTGCCAGCATGGAGCAAAGGGGCCCTGTGCACACAGTAGCTGCGAAGGAAATGTGTGTTGAGTTGATTAGATTTCTAGAAACTGTGAATTAATGTCTGTGTGCTGAAGGATTTGGGGTATTTGCTGCTGCTGCTGCTGCTTCTTCTTCTTCTTCTCCTTCTTCTTCTTCTTTCCTAAAGACTCATTTATCTAGAACACACTTGGAAAGGAAATTTGAAGAGCATAAGCTTTTAAACTTACTGGGTCCACTGACGCAGGCTCCCCCGGCTTGCTTCCTTGCTTCCCTGCCTCCAATCCCGGCGTGATTCCTGGGCTAGCATCATCTTGAAAGGACTTGAACAGTATCAGTCGCTCCCACTAAACCACTGTTAGTGGCCACCTGCCACCTGCCACCTGCCTGGTCATCGCCCCCCATCAATGAATAATTTTTAAAGCCTGCACCCTGTACCAGGGTATGGATTCTTATGCATAAATTTACATACATGTGCTGTTGATCTACAAATTTAAGTAATAAGCTACCCCCCTTTTTTAAGATAAAAATAGTTTTTGATAGTTATGGCAGAGTGTGAATTTTTCACTGTCGTGGACTTTCTTCAGCACTCCCTGGTCTGCGTGTTCCCTGTTTGAAGACTGTGGGCCCCACTGGTTCCATATTTTCCAGATGAAGAAATTGGGGCTCAGAATGGTTAAGTAGCCCATGTACCTAATGATACATAGATGATCGGCGGGAGAGTTGGCGTGATTCCATCCCAGCCTCTGGGGACAGTTTCTTGCTTTAGGTTCTCACCCCTCATATTTTTGTAGAATCAAAGGCGAGAATTTTAGAGGTTGGCTGAACTTGGGGCCCCAAGTAATGAAAACACTAATGGGATTATTTTAGGTTTATATAATTGTTTTTTCTGATACTCTTAAAAGTTGATGTAATGACTTTCCATGGTGCCATAAAAACTTAAGGAGACTATGTGATCCATTAGTTAAATGAAATGTTCCTAAGTATACATTGTTGCTGTCACATAAATTCCATTAATATTGCTGAAACCTGGTTCTGACTTTTGTTAGCTTTGAGATTGATTAATCAAAGAAACACATTTTGTGTGCCTCCTATCATCCCCTTGCTGAAGGTTGACTGATACCTGAAAAATAACAGTGCTTGCCCCCTGGAACATAGAATTTTATGTTCCCCAAAGTGCTTTTATGTAACTTTCACGTGTTCCCATTCACTTAATTCCATGAGTCATACCCACCCATCCCATTTTATAGATAAGTAAACTGATAAACCATTTATATTATTAACTTTTTAGTTCTAGAAAATTCTTAGAAAAGCCAAACCACCAGATAGCTGTAGAGTAAGATCCTACTTATTTATTTTTCAGTTCAGTTAAAAAAGAGAAATCATACTCTATTCATAGAGAATTTAAAATGACTTGGGTCCCATTGTTTTGACCCTATTTAAAAGCAATACTACTAAATTATGCTTTAGTATTAGGCTTACAGCATAAATTAAGGACCACTGAAAATACCCTGTTCAGTTTTTTGTAGAGAGAGTGCTGATGTCCATGACACCACACAGTGTTGTTTTTATGAAAATGCTCCTTTCAAAAATTCCCCATTTCTGTTTCAAAGGGGAAAGAAAAGGCTTTATTTATATGAACCTTGTGAAACTCAGAACTGGTCACTGATCACATTTCCTTCTTTGCTCTGGCCTCTAGGTATCTCATAGACTGCTTTATACCCTCTCTTCTGCAACTTTACAGATTTTTCTGGGGCTCTATCCTAGTTTCTCCCCTCACGGTCTTTTCCAATTATTTGTTTCCCTTTACTCACTTTTCCTCATTAATTTATTTTGTTCTGTCACAGAGAATGGCTTTCTAGAGCGCTTTCTGTAAGCTGAAATTTTTTGTTTTTTTATTTTCTTATAATGGGAAGTAAACATAACCCAACAAGACACAGAAGGAAGATGAGGTCGCAGGCCAAGAGAGGTCTCTGACCTCTGATATTTTTCCCCTTCACACACACTGTCTGGCAAAACTGCCTTGAGGGGGTCTTTGGTGGGGTGGTTAATTATGAACTTGGTGGCCTTCAGAGTTTTAAAGCCAGTGTATTATTTTTTCTGAAGGGTTTGGTCAAGACAGGGGGTGGCTCTGTGTTTGCTGTGGCGATGGTGGTCTTTCATCAGTAGTGAGGGTGCATTCTCCCTGACCAGCCTTCTGCTAACGCTCCTGTAACGTTTGTTCTTCTCATACCTCCAGCAGCTTTTAATAGATGTTGTCTTTGGGTTCCAGCAAAACATTACCCTTTCCTAATTTTATTGTCCCTGAAGAGAACCCATGTGCAGAATGAGCAAATTTTTGGCATCTTCCAGATGGGCTAGGTCAGACCAGGTAGCCCTTGACATAAGTTTTTAAAAAGGGAAAGTTCTGACAGGCTAAATCTGTAGCCCCACAGATGGAGAGGAAGAGGATGCCAGGAAGGCTGGCGTTGGCCAAGTAATGAAAAAAGCTTGCAGTGATCTCTGGGGCAGGTAGAGGAAAAGTCTCGGTGGCCAAATTCCTGGCACGGAGGGTGAGTATGAAGAGGATGTCCAGAGCTCGTGAAGAAAAAGGCTTGCTCCAGACAACCTTGGTCCAGAGGCTTCTACCAAGTCAGGCAGTCTGGGCAGATCTGAGGTGAAGTTGGAATCTCTAAGAAGAACTGACAGCCATAAACTAATTTTAACCTCAGCTAGCCTTGGGAATTAGAAAGTATGCCATCTAGGGAGCTGGAATGGGTCTGAACTTAAAAGTGAGGCCAGAACTGGCTTTGTGACATACCTTTGTGTGCCAGGGTCTGAGCTGGGATTTCTAAAAACATTTTTTTTTTTTTTTAGAATTTAGAAATAACCTCAAAATTACAGGAAAATGTTTAAAAATGATACCTTTAAGAACTATAAAAACTGCCATACCCTTTACTTAGATTCACTTATTGCTAACATTTTATCCCATGGGCTGTATTATTTGTGTATTCTCTGTGGACATGGATACATACAGACATATGCGTGCATGTACATATATAAGTATATGATACATACAAGTGTATGTAAGGTGCACATATCTTAGTCCTTTATGCTCAATCCATAACCATAAGAACATTATCAGATTGAGTAAATAACACTGATATACTATTTTCACCTAATATGTCATCTGTATTCAAATTTGTCCATTGGTCCAGTAATTCCTTTTATAGTATTTCTTTTGCCTCTAGCACAGGATCTTCTAAGGTGTTGCATTTAGTTGTTATATCTATGTATTTTCTTTACAGATATTTCCCCAGCTTCCCTTTGTCTTTTATTACTGTATTTTTGAAGGATACACTCCCCTCCTCCCCCCTAACTTTTAAATGCATGATGTTACTAGATTCTGGGCCAGAATGCTACATGGTAGTGATGTACTCTGCTGGGGGTGTTCCGTCATCTCCATCTGCCCCTGCTTGTTAATGTTCACTTGGAGAATCTAATCGACGTGTTGTGCAATTTCCCATTGTGTAATCACACATTTTCCCTTTGCAACTATAAACAATGGGTGGGAAGCCACTTGAAGACCAGCAGATGTCTTCCTATCTAAAATTTCCCTGGATTTACCAGTTATGGATGGTTCTTGCCTAACTAAGCTTCATTCTGACTCAAAATGTTGGCTTTATGCCCCATATCCCCTCTGGATATCCCAGATAGTACCTGTTCTACCCTAAGCAAGACAGCCTTCCCTCCTTCATCCTCTTATCTGTTATCAGTATCGATTCATGGATTGTTGGGTTCCCCCCCCCCGCCAGTGGTTTATTATTTATTACCATCCTTAAATGATATTGGTGTGTAAATTATTCCAGAGTGGGCCAGTGACTACACCTCCGAGATGGCTTCTGTATCCTTGTGACATGCCCCCGTCATTTGTGCTTGTCTTGAGCACTTCCTTACTTGCTGGAATAACGAGATATTTCAGGCTCATCTTTCACTGGTTCCACCCCAGCTCTGAAATCAGCCAGTTCTCCGAGAACCCCTGGTTCCTTTTACTGGGGAACGGTAGTAAAAAACCAAAATCCAGGTGTTAGGGATCATATTGTTCCTTGGGTGTCTTTGCTCCTGGACCCGTTCAGTGGACAGAGCTAGGAGATGTGTGCATATAAATGCATGTGTGTGTACATACATAGACAGATGGATGCGTATTTCATTAATCATGAGTTTGCCGGAAATCTCCCATTTCCAGTCCATCCCCATCGTATTTTTCCTGGCTTCACCCTTTCCATAATTTAATGTCTCCTCTTTCATCGTGAGAACTGGGCTCCCAAGAACATCAAGGAAATTACCCCTTCATTTAATCCTGTAGTACATCTAAAATAGTTTTGTAATTTGCCCAAAACACTACCCCCCAAAAAAGCCCATTAAAAGAAGTTTGGGGGTTGTTTGCAGCTCCCCCTGCTACAGCCTTGCCGAAGACTGAGTGTAAACAGTGAAATTCTGTGTTCATAAATTATTTGGATTGCTTCTTTCTCTCTCACCCTTTTAGAGACTGTTTGTGATGTTAACTTGATACAATTGGATTAATTTGTCTCAGTCCACTTCCAATCTGAACCTTTCCCTCACTTCCCATCCCTGTGCATTTAATTTTTTTCACATGTGTAGAACAGCGGGCTTCCAAATGGGGGAAATAATGCAAAAAGCTCGACTCAGAAGTATCACTCTCTGCCACATCCTTCCACTTGGTCACTTGGTCATTCCCCTACCCAGATGCCCCTATTTGTGTAGTAAAACGACATCCTGGTGCCCTGCCTTGTTTATCCTGTGTTTCTTTATGTAAAGACAAGCAGATGTATGACTCTTTTCTTTAATCTTCCAAATATTACATCCTTGGGGGTAGTCTTTCCATTTTACCGATGATGAAACAGGCTCTTCATCTGGATGGTTACAAATTCTTGTGCCTTGTTAATAACCTGTTTTGGGTGCTCTATAGTTTGGACAAAGCAATTAAAATGCCTAAGTCCCCAAACACGCAGGTTGTGGCATTCAGCTTTTAATCCCAAAGTTTGCCTTTTGGGAAGACTGTGTTTTCATCTGTGTTTTAAGTCCAGGTTATCTTTTCGGACTGGAATTTGCCGTGTTCCTAGCATATCACCAAGTGACATGCTGGATGTGGGACGTGGCTTGGAGGTTTTCTTGTTTTGTTTCTGTTTAATTTAGGTGAAATGCACATAAAATAAAATTAACATATTCAGCATGTACAATCCAGGGGTATTTATTATGTTTATGATATTGTGCGACCATTGTGTCTATCTAGTTCCCAAACCTTTTTAGCACCCCCAAAGGAGATCCTCTACCCATGAAGCAGTCCCCTTCCCTCTTCCCTGCTTCCCTTAGTACCTTGAAACCACTGATCTGTTTTCCATCTCTCTATGGAGGTATCTGTTTTGGATCATTCATATAAATGGAATCTTCCATTGTTTGACCTTTTTGGTTTAAACTTCTTTCTTTTTTTTTTTTTTAAAGATTTTATTTATTTATTTGACAGAGAGAGATCACAGTAGACAGAGAGGCAGGCAGAGAGAGAGAGAGAGAGAGAGAGGGAAGCAGGCTCCCTGCTGAGCAGAGAGCCCGATGCAGGCCTCGATCCCAGGACCCTGAGATCATGACCTGAGCTGAAGGCAGCAGCTTAACCCACTGAGCCACCCAGGAGCCCTTAAACTTCTTTCATTTGGACCTCCTGTTATAATAGGCCATCCACATTGTAGCATGTATCAATACCCCATTCCTTTTTATGGCTGAACAGTATTCCCTTGCATGGACAGACCACATTTTGTTTCTCCAGTGGCCAGCTGATGGACATCTGGAAGGCTTGGTGGGGAGGGAAGGTGGGGAGAAGGGTAGTTTGTACCCTGACCTGTGCTGTGCTACTTAAGAGCCGTGTGACCGTGGACCAGCTACCGACCAGCTTCTGCTTTCCTTTATTTGTTAAATGAAAACTGATAATAAGATCTAACTTTTCAAGTGGTTCAAAGATTGAATAAAAGAAGTTCATAGTAGCATACCTGCCAAATAGCGGGCCCGCCTAAATGCTGGCTGTTGTACAGTAGGATCTTATGAGGGGGATGGTGGGGGGAGGGAAAGCACGAGCTTGTGTTACAGTAGGTTTTAGTATGTGTTTGTTCTCTTACGGATGCTCAGACCTTTATGCTGCTGCTGCTGCGGCAGCTTACTTCTTCTTCTTCACTTTTAAGGCCTACGTGTTTTCTCTGCTTTGTTGTTTGGTGGTTTTTTTTGCCCCCCTCCCCAACAAAATACCCCCACAACCCCTCCCTCCCAAACTCACTGAACACAGGATTTTACATTTAGAAGCAGGGCCCTAGACAGAATGCCTGTAGTGGAATGTTACATAATTCACATTTAGATTTGAAGAGCTCATTACAAAAAAACCTGACACACTTCAGGAATATTAAATTACTGCAGATTGTGTGGAGGAAAGACACCTTATTGAAGCATTTCACACTTCTAGGCGAGCCTGAATTTAACTGATAGGGTTTCACAGCTTTTACTGGGGGAAAATGATTTCAGTTGTCACATGGTTCCTGGCCCTTGGGGGACTTTAATCTCCTTAATTACAAAGAAAGGAATTTCCTAAATAATTTGGAGTTACTTCACAGCATTTTCCCAACCTCTGGCTTTAGGAAAATTAAAGGGGATGCCAAGACCTGGGCTGTGGTAGCTTCTCTCCTTACTGCGGCTTCCTTATCGAAGTTTTTATTTGAAATAATGTTGGTTTCCTTTCATTATTGATATCCGGGTGTTCTTCAGAAATGCACAAGCAATGTTTTATAACACTTGAACACAGTCCCAGTTTGTTGAACAAGCAGTGTTGGAGATACCCATGGAATAGGGAGAGGGGCTATATGGTGCTTTATGAAGCTGAAGGGGAAAACACGGCCCAGTTCCCATCCAGTTTTATGTAGGAACATCTTTTTTTTTTTAAGATTTTATTTATTAATTTGACAGAGATCACAAGTAGGCAGAGAGGCAGACAGAGAGGAGGAAGCAGTCTCCCTGTCGAGCAGCCAAGCAGAGAGCCCAATGCAGGACTCGATCCCAGGACCCTGGGATCATGACCTGAGCTGCAGGAAGAGGCTTTAACTCACTGAGCCACCCAGGCACCCCATATAGGAACTTTTAAGAAGCCTTGAAATTGGGTAAAATCTATATATATTTCAGCTCATTCTATTATTTATGTTAGGTACCTACTGTGTGCAAAACCAGCACGATGGAAATATCTTAGATTCTATCTCTTCCTGCAGTGCCTTTACAAGAAGACTTAACCTGCCTTAGTTTCCTCTTCTGTAAAGGGAGAATAACAATATGGACCTGAGGTCATGCACTGCCACGTGACATTGAGCCATTAACACAGGAAATGATTGGCGCCTCATCTTTTTTAAGCACTTTCCAGAAGGGGTACCAGGTACTCTTCCAAGCATGTGACATGTGTGGTCACACTTCATTTCCACAGCGGCTCCCTGTTACCCCCATTACAGAGATGGAGACGCTGAGGCAAGGAGGGGCTGAGTAACTTCCTCAATATCACATTGCATATCGGTGGCTGAAGCTAGGCAGCTGGCCAAAAAGCGGATTGTAGCATAAGTAGGGAGAAATCCCGTTGAATAGAGAGATCAGAAAACGTTTCTGCCTACAATACTTTGAACTCAACCTTGAAGGGTCAGTAGAATGTCAAGGCAGACTTGAGAAGAAAGATTGAAGAGAAAGGTAGCAGTGCAAGTTACAGCTGGAGATGTGAGGAGGTACATCGCCTCCTTACCAGACTTAGATTTCCTTTTATTAGTTGGGCTGTTTGTTGCCAGTCTCCGTGCCTTTGCACAGCTGATCCTTCTGCCAGAAACAACCGTTCATTCATTTATTATACATGGACCTACTGAGTGCCTGTTGGTCCTCTCTCTTATCCAGTTGGCGTAAGGGTCAGTCTTTGAGACCCCACAGTATAGGGCTCCTCCTCTGAGAAGGATTTTTTGTTTTTTTTAAGATTTGATTTATTTATTTGACAGACATAGATCACAAGTAGGCAGAGAGGCAGGCAGAGAGAGGGGGAAGCAGGCTTCCTGCTGAGCAGAGAGCCCGATGCTGGGCTCAATCCCAGGACCCTGAGATCATGACCTGAGCCGAAGGCAGAGGCTCAACCCACTGAGTCACCCAGGCGCCCCACCTCTGAGAAGTTTTAGTGACTCTTCCAAGCAAAGGAGCGTCCTTGCTCCTTTGTGTCCCAGTATACCTGGTGTCTGCGTGTGTGTGTGTGTTCCGGTTGTGTGTCCTGCAGTCCTTTACCTGCCTTACATCTTCATTAGGAGGATGCATCGGTGAGGACAGGAATAAGGAGTCCGCACTCCTAGCCAGGGTGGCTGCACGGTAGCTGTCTCTTGACGTGAATGAGCCAGCATTTGGGCTTGGCCTGTCGTAGGTTCTTTGTCACTGGCTGTGGCCGTGAGATGATCAGTATTATTTAAAAATTTAATTATGTCCATGTAGGGCTTTGCAACTCTGTCATCTCCTGTGGGATGTTGTCTTCTGTCAGGGGGAGAGGTTGGGAAGTGGGGGTGAGGGCTAGTGGCATGGTACAGCTAGATGGCACAAGGGTGGCAGGGAAGGTTCCCATTTTCAGTGTTTGATTTCACGGACCCCATTCTAGGAAGACAGTCTTGCATTTTCCTTAGTTGTAGCTTTGGTTCCTATCGTTGAGACATCATTCAGGGCCAGCATCGTTTAAAAAAAAAAAAATCGCTTTTTAACAAATAAATAAACCAAGTATCTTTGGCTAAGGTGAGAATTTCCCTATTATCGGGCCTTCCTATAATTTTACTAGTTTTATTGTCTTTTTATTTAAATATAAACACACAGTGTTCTGTTAGTTTCAGGCGTACAGTAGAGTGACTCAGCTGTTCTCAGGGCTCATCACAGTTAAGTATACTCTTAATCCCTTCCCCTGTTTCACCCATGCCCCCCCTCCCCTCTGGTAACCCCCGGTTTGTTCTGTGCATATAAAATTGTGTTTGTTTGCCTCTCTTCTTCTTTGTTTTGTTTCTTAAATTCCACATATGAGTGAAATCACACGGTGTTTGTCTTTCTCTGACATAGTTCACTCAGCATTATACCCTCTCACCATTTGTAACAACATGGACGAATCTAGAATGCATAAAGACTTCCTGTAGTTTTATGTGGCTTTTACATTAGACCTAGTTAAGCCCTCCTTAGTTGTCATGATTAAGAGGTTTGGTTTACTGTTCTTTTTGAGCAGAAACTGCCATTCAGGGTCCGCCTTTCTGGATTCAACCATTCTGGGTCTGTGGGATGAGCTCAGAATTGGCTTGCACAGTTTAAAGACCCATTTCCAGCAGCTTTATCTTCATTTTCTTTAAAAATGGGATAACTAGTGAAATGTTTATTTTCAACTGAACTTTCCCATGTAACTCTCAGATAGATGGTCACTGGGAAAGATGATTGACTCAACACAGGGGATACATTCATTCAATTTAACTGAAATCAAATGAGATAATGGATGTGAACCCGTAGCTGAGGGCAAAGTATAGAGTAAGTGCGTAGTAAATACTAGCTGTAATTGAAGTGGTTGTATTATCATTATTATCATTATCCTCTCTTCCCAGCACAGAGTCTGGACTTAATAGTACCTAGTAATGTGCAAGGCATATTTATTAAAGAAAGAAAGAACAGAATGAGTGGTTGTCTGCTTCTTCTCTTTTGCTCCCCACATTAAATGCTTGTCTGCTCTTACAGCTGAGGAAAAAGCTGACATAAAAAATTGGCTGGCTGGAAAGTTTCTCAGCCCCATTTGTCACCTTACCCTTGGAGCCCAATTGTATGTCAACTCTATGTCCCCGCTGATGCCTGGCAGTGAAGGAGAGACCACAGGTCACTTCCCTATGATCTGCCTTAGCCGCCAAGACTCTGATCAAGCTTGGCTAATGGATGGGTGCCCTGTTGTTGGAAATGTCTCCACGGGGTTGCTCAGGAAATACTCCTTTGCTGTATTTTCTGGGTGGCATCTACTGCTTAAAAGCAAGACATGTGGAAAACAAGGAGTTGGGTTTTGTCCTTCTTGGAAATCCAGAGTTTTAAAGAGATCTGTGTCGAGTTATGTACGTAGGTTGAGAGTCCATGTTTCAGGTAGACCTGTCATTCCCTTTGCTACAAACCCTGTCAATGGCTTGATGACATCAAGTGAGCAGTTTGTACCCAGAGACCAAGGTTTTCCTGGTTTTGTATGTTTGACAGTCTGTTTTGCCACCCCCCGCCGACTAATTTCTGTTGAACCTCATAAGGGTGATGATTCTGAACGTTCTCTTGGCTTGATTCACAGCACTCGGAAGGAGTGAATGAGATGTGCAGCTCGGAGCGTTGTTTCTGAAGGAAGGAGTTGTTGTCATGAAGAGGAGTCCTCCATGAGCCTGGCTGAGGCCCGGGATCTGTGTGAAGTGGACTAAGGATTTAGTAGGATGTCAACTGAGACAGAACTTCAAGTAGCTGTGAAAACCAGCGCCAAGAAAGACTCCAGAAAGAAAGGTAGGGCTGATTTGTTCCTTTCTTACTGGCTATTTATCTGTGCAGTGTTTTATCTCTGGAATGATTTATAGCACTGTCTTTGTGATGGTGTATGTTTTTTTAATGGGTGCTAGCATTATTTGCTGTTTTCTGTAATTGTTGTGTATATTTTAATGGCTCTCCATTATGCCTTGGGTAAAATCCAAAATTATTTTCATAACATATAAAACCCTTCCTGGTATGCCTTCCACCCATCCCTCCAGCGAGCAACATCTCTGCCTAATCCTCCCCACCTCCCCTTATCCAACCTTGTTTATTCTCCAGGAATTCTGTGTCTTGGGGTTCACTTTCACAGGTTTCCAAAGTTCTCAAATTCCAGCAGCACCAGGATCATCTGGAAGGCTTGTTAAAACATAGTTGCTGGGTCTCATCCCCAGAATTTTTGGGTTCGGGAGGTCTGGGGTAGGGCCCATACCTGCATTTAGAACAAATTCTGCAGTCGTACCGGCGCCGTTGTTTCAGAGTCCAGACTTTGGGAACCACTGGACAATTAATCTAGCGTGAAATCCTTTGTCACTCCCCGCTTGTTCCTAGGCTGGCTCCCACTTAATCTTCAGGTCAGTCCTTTCCTTCCTCCTTGCTCTGGGTTAGTTGTTTTTGTTTGTTTTGCTGCAGGAGCACTTTGTTAGAATCTCATTTTATTCAAAATTTCCCATGTTTTTGTTTATCTGCTGGACAAAGCATTCCTGCAGAGCCGGACCTCTCATTCACCCGTCAACTCCAACACTTGGAACGTGCTTGACCCTGAGCGGGCAGAGATACCTGCTAATGACGACTGGCATGCATAGTATGATAATGAAGTAACTCTCACCCTCTCTGTGTTTCCTGGAGAATTGGGTCCCATGGCTTTATGACCATGCCTTTCAGGATGTTTCTCTCCCAGTTGCAATTAGGCCTAAGCGACTTCGTGCTGTGTGTTGTCTTTCTCTCACTCATCTTCTGAGGTGCACAGAGGACGATTAGTAGACTTCTCTTTCAGGTCTTGAAATCTGTCAATATGGGCTTGCAAACCAGGATGCACTCCGTTGCTTTGTATAGGCAGGGATTCGTTTGAGACACTGCTGTGCCTGCCCCGTCATGTTTCATGATGGCATTTGTCTGACACTCTATAGGAAACAAGGGACATAAATGTAATACACAGGCAGTTCCCAGACAGCCAAAACCTCAGGAAGGATGGTAAATGTTGCTTTGGATGTTTATTTGAAACACAAACATTTTGGAAGCAGTCTATTTTATTTGCTAAAACTTAATGCAAACCTTGTATTTCATGCATCATGGTCTAAGAATAATAGAAGGAAAGCAAGTCAGAGAGAGAGCAGGTCTTGGGAGAACTGCTACATGGGGAAGAAAGATTGCAGAGCATGATAATGCACTAGAATTCAAATGCTTTTTCAGTGAAAACTGACAAGTTATATTTTTGCTTCTGATTTAACCTTTCCACTAAACTTGTGCTCTTGAATGCTTAATGCATTAAAAATTGTATCTTACTGAATATCTTTTCATTCTTAATTTTAACATGCAAAACCAGGAGCATTCTAAAATGAGGATTCAGGTTTTCAGAACTTTGGCTTAGTTGAAGATTTGGGATGGGAGTATGAAGGTGATTTTTTAGAACCTCCTCATCTCCATGTCTTACAGGCCTCTAAAATCAGCACGATACATAATGCAAGGAATATCTCCTAGTGAGTGGCCAGTACCACAGAGTCTGGACAGGCAGACCTAAATACAAATTCTAGCTATGCCAGCTCCTAACTGTGTGACCTTAGAATGTTACTTAACCTCTCTGAGCATCTGTTTTCTCTCCTATAAGTAAGGATATTAAAGTTCAGAGTTTACTATGAAGAATAATTGAGATAAGACAGATTACTTAGTATAGTACTTGGCATTTATTAAGGGATCAACCAAGAGCCTTTTTAAAAAAGATTTTATTCATTAATTTCACAGAGAAAGAGAGGTGGGGGGGGTAGCAAACACCAACAGGAGGAGAGGGAGAGGGAAAAGCAGGCTTCCCCCTGAGAAGGGAGCCTGACTCGGGGCTTGATATCAGGACCCTGGGATGGTGACCTGAGGTGAAGATTGATGTTTGACTGAGCCACACAAGTGCCCCAACAAAGAGCCTTTATGTGTGTCTTTCCTCTTCCTTTTTTTTCTCTTTTTCCTTCCCTTTTCTCCTTATCCTTCTCTCCTTACTACTTCTTATCTCCTTTCTTCCTGTCATCTCTATTTCCCTCCTCTCTTCCTTTCGCTTTCTCTTCTCCCATTTCTGTACTCTTCTTCTTCTTCTTCTTTTTTTTAAAGATCTATTTATTTATTTGAGCTAGAGAGAGAGAGACCATGAGTTGGGGGGCAGGGAGAGGGAAAATTAGACTCCCTGATGAGCAGGCAGCCCAATGTGGGACTTGATCTCAGGACCCTGCCGAAGGCGGCCACTTAACCGACTAAGCCAACCCACCCAGGTGCCCCTCTGTGCTCTTCTCCTCCTCTTCTTCACTTTCATCATCAGCATTATACTGTTTTCTCTTACCCATTCTAGAACCAAGGGGATCTTAAAAAGTATATAGCAGATTTGTCCCAAAGTAAGATTATATAATTGTTCTTAGCTATGTAGCAGTGATAAACAATATGCATTCTTGATAGACTTCTCTGGCTCAAGGTATTGTGAAAGCACATACCTACATTCAAAAAGGAAGAGAATGTGCTCATAACAGGATTAATTTATTTCTTACTCTTCAGTCTTCCCTGTGGAACAGTAAGTATTCCATTAAGCAAATGTTGCTGACTGAGCCAAAATATGTAGAATTTTAAAAGGAAATGTTAACAGTTTATTTCTTGATCTTGAATCTTGAATATAATAGCATTACTAAAGTTTGTTACTAATTCTTCCAATTCCTCTTTGATTTTCTATGGAGGCAACATAGAACCTCATAAGTAGGTTTATGTCTTTCTCTCTGATCCTTAAGTAATTCTTTTTCTTCTCTTATTGCATTGGCTGGGTCTGTCAGTACAATATTTAGTAATAGGAGGTATTCTTAACTTGATCTTTAATTAATGGAAGTGCTTCTAAGTTTCCTGTAACTGTGATATTTAAATTTTTACTAGAGCTTTTTTTTTTTTTTCATTTATTGTTTTGGAAGTGTTGTTGTTTTTTAATAAATCCTGAATTTGGACATTGAATTTTGTCATATGCTCTTTCTATATTTATTTCAATGATTATACATATTTTTCCTCTCAGTTTATATCACAGTGGATTTTACTGATAGATTTTTCTAAACTTCATTTCTAAGGTAAATATTACTCTTTCATGATATATTATTTTCTATATATGGATTTGATTTTTTGATATTTTACTTAGGATTTTTATATCTATATTCATCAGCACGATTGGCATATAACTTTCTTTTCTTGAAGAATCTTTGTGCCTGGTATTAGTTAAAGTTTTTAATTTCATACAGTGATTTTTTTTTTTTTTTTTTGGTGCTCAGGAAATACTGAATGATATTTAAGCCCTTTTCTGAAAAAATGGTTTTCTTTTTAAAGTAATTTTATTTGACTTTTTAGAAGGTGTATATTCTCTTAACTGAAAATTAAAACAGAAAATTAAGCATGCCTAATCCCATTATTCAAAAATAACTGCTCTGGACTGTTTTTAGGATATGTGTTTGAGATCAATTCATACAGTTTCATATCCTGCTTTGTTATTTGACATTATATCATAAGTATATTTCTCATATTATTACATGATATTATAGACTAAAGGGGGTGTTTTTGCCCCTTTGGCAAAATTTCGATGGTTCCTAGGGCAGATATTTTATTTCCTAGAAGAGAATACCTGACAATACGGGTCATCTATCAAGAGTGAGAGTGGCATAAAGAAAAGTTAAGAGGCTCTTTAGAATTTCTCACAAATGTATCACCCACTTCTTTAATCCAGGCTTTTGAAAGGAAGTCAGAGAGTTTCCAACACAAGTCACCCAGGGGCATATTTCACCATAAAATGCATTTCTCGACAGGCCCTATAGGAGACGTAACTGGAGTATTCACAATTCAAATAAGGAAGACTTGAATGTAGTAAGAAATAAAGTTGTTTTCTTCATTTCATTTTTATTGGATTGTGTTACTACACATGCAGCTTGTCCAACGGTGCCTATTCCAGGAGTGGAGTTGATGGAGGATGGGGATGTAGGTTTTCAGGTTCGTTATCTGCCATCAAAGGGGGAGAACAGCTGATGCGATTCTGGTTATTTATAAACCCAGCACCAGGCCACCCAGTGGAAGACTGTGAGAGAGGAAGGGTCCCAGATGAGCAGGTGCAGGAGTCTTTGGGGACAGTGCCCAGGGATTTCAGTCAGCACCACCTGGCAGCCGAGGGTTGTAGAAAGAGCACTCACTTTGGAGCCAGACCTGGTTTTGAATTCTAATTCTTTTCCCTCTTGCTGTGTAACCAGAGCTGGGTTATTTAGCCTCTTAGAACCCTGTCTCAATGAGTGTGTGTGTGTGCACGTGCACAAATAATACTTACCAGAAGGGAGGGGGCGGGGGGCATCGTGGGTGAAGGTTCAGTGTGGGAGCCACAGTGTGGCAGCTGCCTGCTTAGCATTAGTTTTTCTGCCCTTTTCCTTCTGAGATCACAGTTCAGCACTGTCTCCTGATCTTCTAGAAAAACCTGCAAATAAACTTACTCACTTTCCATATATTAATGTCCAAGGATCATTAGTTAGCAAAACAATAATGACAACAAAGTGCTACCTTATTTGCTCCCTAAAAGATTCGGCCCTGAGCATCCACGCCCTGACGGGTCTAGAAGTTGGTGGTCATATGGCACATGCATTAACTTTGGAGCCCCAGCAAGCTGAGTTTTAACCCTGGCTATGTGCCTTAGTAGCTGTGTGAACTATTGGGAAGTTTCTTTTTTCTTCTTCTTCTTTCTTTATTTATTTGTCAGGGAGAGAGAGAGAGAGAGAGCACAAGCAGGGGGAGTGGCAGGCAGAGGGAGAAGCAGGCTCTCCACTGAGCAGGAAGCCCAATGTGGGACTCGATTCTAGGACCCTAGGATCATGACCTGAGCCGAAGGCAGCTGCTTATCCAACTGAACCATCCAGGCGTCCCTATTGGGAGATGTCTTAAAAATTCTGGTTAGTTTTGGTTAAGGAATGGTTTCAGTAATGCCATAGGGGTTCTCATCCTTCACTTGGTCAGTTAGCCCTGGAAACTATCCTATTAACTAGGGCTTACCCCTGAGGCGCTTGTAAAGTGCCATCACATTCATCATCTGATTGGATCCTTGGGACTGGGTTAATTAATTTAAAAAGTTCTTATTATGATGCCTGTGGTGCAGAGCTGCTGTTTCCCTGCCTCTGCCTGCTGCTCTTGCTCTGCAGGGAGGCTACCTTCCATCTGCCCAGACCTTAGCCCCGGGCTCCTGCCTCAGGCCACTTCCGCTTTTCCAGCATCCTTTTCTTTTTTCCTCAGGCACCAAACAGAGGTGCAAATTAGATCTGGGCAACCAAATCTGAAACCTACAGGAAGCATTAATGAACAAATGAGGTCTTTTGTCCACAAGGATTTATCCAGCCCCAGTGTGAGCCCTTCCAGCTGTCAGTGTTCTGTGGGGAGAGAGAAGTTTCTGGAAAGGAGACCCTGACTGCAGGCACTTCATGTAGTTGAAGAACTTCCACCTCAGGAGGCCCTTCTGATTTTTTATAGTCTCATGCTTCCTTGAAAAGACCTGTTCTCTGCTTTGCAACTTTGACTCATTCTCATCCTATTACTACTCAAAAGTTAATGTTTTATTTTTACCCCACACTCATATTTGTTCCTTAAAATATGGCACATTCCTCATAATAAAAAAAAAATTCTTAAACTCTTTTCACAGCTTTTCTGACTTAAAAGCAACTGAGTTTTCATCTTCATAAATACACTTCATAAACACATCTTCATAAACACTTACTTTCTAGGGTAAGGACTCTAGAAATGGAGAAACAGAAAGGGTTCTAAGGAATTTACATTTGGAGGCTAGCTGGAGCCTCTTGCTCACAGATGAGCTTCTCGAAAGGACTTGTTGCTGTTCACTCCTTTGGGTAGTGGCAGAGTCAGGGCTGGAGGCCAGGAATGGCTCCCGTGGCTGGTATTCCTCCATCTCCTCAGACTACAGACAACTTAACCTTCTTTACATTTGGAGGCTAGCTGGAGCCTCTTGCTCACAGATGAGCTTCTCGAAAGAAGGACTTGTTGCTGTTCACTCCTTTGGGTAGTGGCAGAGTCAGGGCTGGAGGCCAGGAACGGCTCCCATGGCTGGTGTTCCTCCAGCTCCTCAGACTACAGACAACTTAACCTTCTTGGGATTGCCCTCTTGGCATGTTTGTTCCCTCTTCTTTACACTGAAGACTCCTGGAAGAGGTCATGCCTTAGAAGCAGATGAACTTAAGTTTGATTTAAGACTTGACGTCTTAACATCTTAAAATGATTTAAGACGACATCTGCTTGCGTGTCTCAGGCTAGCTACTCTAACTTTCTAAGGCTCAGCTTCTTCATCCATAAAACAGGGACAAGAGCACCTATCACAAAGTGCTGTCATCAAGATTACGTGAGTGACTAAACTACAACACCCAGCACGATTCTCTGTACATAAACCCAGGATGAGGAACTTTCCCTTTCCCTCCAGCGCCCCGGCTCCTCACTGAGCCCCGAGAGGCAGCACGTCTCCTAGTGCTGTATGACATCAGGGAATAGTAGAAGGCACCCTTTCCTCCAGAGGCACTTGGGAGCATCCCTGAGAAGAAGGAACTGGTTCATCTCCTAAGGGATGCTTGTTTCAATAATAATGGGCAAGGCAGACAGGAAATTCAAAGGAGAATGGACCAGGTTGTTAAGCTATAAATGTTTATTAATAGCCATCATTTGTATTGTGCTTCCTGCGTGCAAACCATTTTAGATAAATTGTCCCCTAGGAGCCCAAATCTTACATTGCCCCATGGAACACGTGAGAAAATAACATTCGGAAAGATCAAGAGACTTGCTCTGGGTCATGTGGTTTGTCTGCGTAAGCTGGAAAGCCCTAGGTCTGCCAGACATTAATGTCTGTGTGGTCTTCCCTGAAAACATGCCCTGGGTTTGCCCTGTGCCTTGATGCTGGAGGCTGGTGGTTCTGACAGAATTACAGGGGGGCTGCACTCTTTTTGGCAGGGGAGGCACGGAAACCGATGAGGCACATCACACAGATTTATGGCACCATCCTGCCTTGGGAGGGTTTTGGATCTTGGTGTGCTAATTGTTCTCTCCTGACTCTGTGATTTTCAGGCTTTGGAAATTCAAAATCCAGGATTTAATTACACAATGACATCAATTTCTCTGAGGTTGATGCATAAAGCTCTGGGGCTGAAGGGCTTGGGAGGGAGGGAATACTGTTTTGGGTCAAGAAGTCCAGTCCTTTAGGATAGTCCTTTAGGGTAGGACTGGCTGTCAGATCATATGATGCATGGTGGGGAGAGAATTCTGTACTCTCTTCGAGCACATGGTCTTGAATTTATTATAGGACACATCACTCACTGTGGCCATTCCCTGAAGACCAACTCATTTCAGGTTTCATTGGTGACTTAGTTCTGGGCTTCACTTTAACTGGTTCCTTTATAAGAAGTCAGGCTTTCTTCAAGCCCTCATTCACATCCCTTTCTTCCCTGAATGTGTTATATAACCCCAGCAGCATACCAAAGAGGATAACACCCCAAGCAAGCCCTCTGAGTTTTGGTCCCCATGTCTTTGTCACTTGGCCTTCTCTTACCCTGAGCCACACCAGGCTTCAGTTCCCAGAACTTACCTCTGTGACATCTGTGTGTCAGCTCCTTCTACCTGGGTCATCTTTCTCACCCTGTCTATTCACTTGGCCAACTCCTGGTCAGGATCCAACAGCCATTTGTCTGAGCCACAATCCTTGACGTTATGAGCTTCATAAGATTCTTGATTAATCACTGACTGTCAGCCCCTGTGACCTCCTAAATGCCTTCCAAAGCTGTCCATGCTCTCTCTCCTCATGGCTCCTCTCCCAAGGACAGTCTGGGCTGCCTTCATCTGCCATCTGGATTGTTCTCACACCCTCCTAAGGGGTTTGCGGGTTTTCAGTCATTTTCATCTCCAAGCTGTTCGGGACACTTGGAGATCTGACCACGTCTCCCCTCTGCTTCAGACCCTTCAGGGAGCAGCTCCGAGTGCCTCCAGGGTGACATCCACACTGCTTCTCATGGTGTCCCAGAGGCCACACCTGGTCTGATGCCTCCTTATCTCTCTGGTCACATCTCTCCATGCTGTTCTGCAGTGATAGTCCATTCTATGGCACAACTGAATTAATTTCAGTTCCCTGATCATACCATACGATTGTTCCTATTAGGGATTTGGCAAGTCCTATTTCTTCTCCGAAGAATACGTTTCCCTTTATTTCTTTTCAGAGCTAACTTCACTTATCCTTTAGTTCCAAGTTCAGTATTACTGTCCTCGGAAATGTTTTGGTGCCCATTACAGCCCACGCCCCTGACCCCCAGCTGCAGGTCATGACTCTTTTGCGTGCTCTCAGATGTCTCATGTTGCTCACTGTTACATATTTTTAGTTGTCTTTTTGTTCCTCTATGTCACTCATTAGGCTGGGAGTCCTGTGACGGCAGGGACCGTGCCTGTCTTGTTAATAAGCAAGTCACTTCTACCACTGAGCATGGTGCTGAGAGATGTAGGTATGCAGCAATGTGGGCGAATGAATAAGCAGGTGAATGAATGAATTTATGACAGAGATATTTGGATTTGTGAGGGGTTCCCTAGCACCCTGCACGTACTCAAATCATCACACTTGCCATGGTTCTCCTATTGGTTTTGGCTTATTTTTCTGTCTCTACCATTAGCCCTGAGTTCCCAGCACAGCACTCAGAACATGGTAAGTACTTAGTCAGTGTTTGTTGAATTGGTGATCACGTGGTGGGGCCGGGGTGGGGGGATGATCTGCACAAGGAGAAAGAAAATGACGAAACACAAGCATCTCCCCGAAATGCTGGCTCTTGAGATTCTTATTATGTCACCTTGAAAATTCCTACCACTCTGTGAACTACTTCTCCTTTTGCGATGTGTGTCCAATCATGTCTGGTGCCATAATTTAGCGTGATGTGAGCCGTATTGGTAGTAAAGCTATACGATTTGCCATATTAGTTCATCCCACTGCTTCATTAAGCTCAGTGTGCTGCCCATGGCCGTGGCTGGGCTTGAATTTTGATGTTGAGAAGAACAAAGCCCTTTACATTATCCCTCCAAGTCCCGTGAGTCAGGTAAGGGCACATGCCTTTGTAGGGCTGGAGAGTGTTCATCTTTGCAGATAATCAGCACATGCCCCAGAGCATGGGGTTTTCTTATCCACGCGGTTTGCTGAGTGAACAGACAATGTTCCAAGGTGTGCTGAGATTTCAGCAACCCCCTCCTATTGCCGCAAAGCCTCTGGGTTGGTCAGAGTACGTATGTTGCAAGACTGAGCAATTCCGCACAACCCATCAAGAGAGTACATGGAGATAAAAGACAGAGGAGAGGTTTGCTGGGGGTGAAATGTTGTTTCATTTAAGCTTGAAAACAACCTTTGGACAAGTGTCCCCATGTTAGAGGAGAGGCGACTGAGGCTCAGACAGATGAGTGGCTTGCCTGAAGTCCATGCAACGAGGAGGTAAAGAAACCCATTTGTGGCTAGATCGCTCTGATCCCAGGTCCTGTCTACATGCTTCACACTAGACTAAGCTACTCCCTACTGAATGGTGTGCCTTCTTACCAAATACCGAGTAAGGCTTACACTGAAAGACATCATCTGGCAGAGTCTGGCAGAAACACTCTTAGGTTGCCATGACCATACCGAGAGGAAGGAAGGAAGGTAGATTATGTGATACAATAAGGAGGGGAGTTGGAAAGGCAGAGGAAGCTCTAGGTCTTCACTCCCCTTCTCTGGCAGGTGGGAGGTTGCCATACACAAGGGTTCCCGGTGATTGACTAGGAACATTTCCCTTTCTAAGGAGAATGCCAATTATTCTGTGTTTTCCAGATACAAAAAGGTAAAGACTAGGTGAACTTGAGGGACTTTGTGTGCATTCATCAGAATGCAATTCTAGCTCATAATTTGGAACAAGCACTCCAATTTTGCAAATGTCTCCAAATCGATGTCATCCCATTAACCCATTTCACCTCCCAGTGGGCTTCCCTGCATCAGAAATAATCATGACAACGCTGGTGAGGAAGGTAGCTACTGTCTATCCGCAGTTAGAAAGTGTCAGGCATTGCATTTGAACACTTACATATATTTTCTCCTGCACAAGACCTTGAGGGAGCTCCTCTTTTTAAAACCCCAAGTTTACAGACAAGGAAATGGAAATTAAGGAGGCAGGACAGAGTTCATGCCATGACTCCTGACCTTATGCTCTGAACAGACCTGTAGTTTTGCCTCACTCATGCATTCAACAGGCATCACGTACACCTTTTGTGCATGTGGACCTTCTGAACACATTGACTTGCTTGGCCCTTCCTGTACACGTGTGAGTTTTCTCCAGCTCATTCTCTTCTCTCTCCATGGGGAAAAAAAAAATCACCCGAATCTCTTAGCTCACTGCCAAGGCCTGCCTCATCCTCTAAGACCCAGCTCAGAGAGCACATCCATGAAACTCTTTCTCAGCATTCTCTTCCCCCATGAAGCCTTCATTCCCCATGATTTTCAGCATGTTGGGTTTTTACAAAATTTTTCACCCAGAGAAAGCTTTTCTATCTTTCTTCCATCAACCCAAAATGCACTTAAATACCGCTCTTCCTTACTAGATTGTGTTGTAAGTAGAGACGTGATGGCAGGGACTGTTGTCTTGGGCATCGTTATACCCTCTTAGAGCTGGGATGAGAATTTACCAAAGAGTTGTCAGTGTGTAAGATGGGAAATGACATTAATTTCACGACTACTCAGTGCAAGCAGAGAGTACGGTCAGAATACAGGAGTTGATAAGGTCGGTAAAACTCCCGTTTTACAAGATGAGGAAACATACTCAACTAAGTTCAGGATATGTCGAAGGTCACCCATCGTGTAAATGGAAGAACAAGAATTTTTAAACTTCGCTCTCAATGATCCAAAGCCTAGGCTCTTTCTGCCTTATTCACTGTTTCCCAGCAGTGGCGTCAAATAAAACTCCAGTGAAAAGCTCAGTTCCTGGGGGTCTGTGTCCTGTTGGTATGTGGCAGGAAGATTTGCAATATACTTTTACAAAGAATTTATATATCATCATTGTAGATTCACTTCCCTTGGATTGGGGACTGTCATCACTTGAGTTTTTCGGTTCCCCTGACTGGTGATACCACTCTAGAGAGAGCTTGCATTCCGATTATTAAACCAGAGGCAGGAAAAGCCACACAGGAACTCTCTACACTGGAAGGAGCCCAGCAGATGATGAATAGCAGACCTGAATCTTATCATGTATTTCAGGATGATGTACGGGACTGTTGGAAACTGCCTTTGACAAGGCAGTGTCAAACTGCCTTTGACACGGGAAGGGGAACTATCTCCAACAATGAAAAATGTTCCTATTATGTGATCCTAAAAAGGATCAGGACCCCTATCATTGGGAAAATGATCATCCCCGTATCCCTTGTTAACAGTGATATGGAAGCATGTGCTAAAGACATTGGACGTTGGGCTGAAGCTGTGATGGATAGCCATGAGTGCTGGATCACGTTGGACTTATGAAAGGTAGAGTGATGCTTGATAGCAGGTGGGAAATGTGCAACTTGCTAAGGTCGCTTTTAGCCCTTGCTTCGTGAGGCTCTGCAGGACTTGTTCCTGCTATCTTAGCCAAGTACCCAGTGGCTTTTGGTCAGGCCCAAAGCTATGATTCAAGAGTAGGAGGTATGTGATACACGTTTGTAGGAAATAAAACCATTTCCATAAGGAGGAGAAGACAGGCATTTTAAATATTTAATCTTACTTTATTTTCACATTTCACATGCTTATGTGGAAACCTGGAGTCATAGAGATTCACCAGCCTACCCGAAACCGGGTAGAAACTGGCAGAGTGCAGATTTAAACCTGAACAGTTTGATTTCAAAGTCTATACGCTTTGCAGACCACAGTAGTTTTCAATAAATAAGCTCCTGGTTGGAGTTCAGAATAACAGAAATAGAAACAACTGAATGTGTATGTGAAGTGCGTACTGCAGGCCCTAGCACAGAGTAGATGTTGAAGAGATCCGAGTCTTCCTGCCTTTCCTCCTTCCCTCTTTCCCTCCTTCTTTCCTTCATTCCATTTTTGAATGTTTGAGTGTTTTCCAAAACCAGGCAGAGTGTTGGCCACGGAAGATTATAAACAAGTCCTGGGCTTAGGGAACTTGAGATCTCTCCCAAAGACAGACAACTAAGAAGCAATTAGAGTTCATTACAGTAAGTTGAAATGCCAGAGCAGAGAGAAGCAACCACCCAAGGGCCTCCTGGAGGTTGTGCCGTTTAAATAAAGATTCTTGGAGTGCAGATTTATTACTTTTTCAGTTCAATGGGTGCTTTGTGAAATGTCTCCTATTATTATAGACACTGTCTACCCATTAGATTTAAATCCCTAGTTGTGGAAAATAAATCCTACATTGTCCTCTAGTGAAAGGAAGATCAGCAGATCAGAAATCTTGCTGGGCCAGCCACGGGCTCCCCCAGACTTGACTTCTAGAGTAAAAGGCCTCTCAAGTTGTACACATATTTTATTCATTTCCTATTACATGTAGGATCAGGCACATAGTATGTGTTCATTAAGCCCTTGTAGAACAATAGAGTAGCCTATATTAGATAGGTAATTCTTTGGCCTTTGGCCTGCATTTTCCTAGAATCAGTAATTTATATTCCATTAGTTTTCCTTTGATGTTTTAAAGTAATGATTACTGTGGCTTCTCCTCCTGCTCTCAAAGTTATAGATTGCAAATAGATTTTTGTGTCATTTGCCAATGCCGGTTGATTTTAATGGCTGCTTCGAGCACTGAGTGGGGATTCTGAAGTCACACCACGGCTCTGAGCAAGAACCGTTAACATTCAGGTGTATTTTCTTTCAATCTTTTATTTACTTTGTTTTTTATGCACATGAGTGTGTGTACACAAACATGCAAACACATGCATTCTACTTTGATCCTACTGGGTATTTAATTCTGCGTTACTTTTCCACTAAACCTTACCATCTAAGCTGTTCCCATGTCATTATAAAGTGATAATTGCACAATCATTATAAATTGTGCAATTATCACTTTACAATAAGCGAGGCCGTCTCATTTCCCTGAGCTTTTACTCACAAGCCCTCCTTCCAGACCCTTATGTCATTGTTGAGTTTCTTCAGTGGTTCATTCCTAAATTTGTCAGATCTCACTTGAGCTGTGGCACACAGAGTTGCTCTCAGTGGTTGAGGATTCATTTCTCTCTTCACCCTTGGACTGATGCAAATGTTCGTCTTCAGTATTTTGTGGCTGAGGGATGATGCTCACTTGTTTCCCCACAGCAAGAAGAAAAGGAGACCTTGGAAGTGGGCTCCCCTCTGTGGGTGTGTCCCCAGCAGGGGCCGCCACTCCAGGAGAGCCTTGAAATTCAGATTTGCCAACGGATGCCTCTGGATGCCAGTGATGCTTGCAGTTCACATCTTTTAACCTCAGCTTTATCAACTTTAATATGTTGTCCTGGTGCCTTGATTTTTTGGTCCATCTGTTTTAATGTGATGAAATGTAAAGATGGAGCTCAATCTTGTCCCCTCACAGCGACTGTAGGGGTTTTCAGCTGATCGCCTATCCTCCGTCTGTTAAGGATTCGAATTTTAAGCAGCCAAAAATACATTTTCCTGGTATCTGTCATCAAGTGATTAGTGCAACTATTTAGCTCTGGTCGTCTTTCCTATTCTTGGTAGATTTATTTTCTCTTCTTAGAATTCTACTGCCGCCCTCTCTGTCTGGGAGACTGGAGATGTCATTCAAACATTGCTTATTAGGATTCCAGTATTTGTCTCTCATATACAGTCAGCTAAATAAAAAAGTCAGACAGTGTTTTTAAATTGCAAACTTAAATGACAATTTATAGACCAGGTCTACTGGAAATTTTCTGTCCTTGGCATCCATCACTGCTTGTGTGTACATAGTTTTATGCTCCTCTCTTTCTCTCTCTTTTTATCTTCTTGAGAGCACAGCACACATATCCATCAGAAGGATCAGAACTGCTTGCAATCCAACAGAAATGCAATAAAGATCTTGAAAGGAAATGAAGACAGACACTGTATCCTAGTCCTTCCTTGGATACTCGTTCTCTTCCTCCTCCCCGCTACCCCTCCCTCTTAAAGAGGAAACTTGCATTAGTCACTTTAAAAAAAAAAAAAAAGTATTGAAGCACCTGGTTTAGTTTCAAATAAAATAAACATTCACCAAAGGCCCGAAAAAATGCCAAATATTGTTACCTCAATTAATTTGCATGATAAACCAATGATAATGGCACTATTATTAAGAATGGTGTCATAGCTGATATTTACTGAGCATTTACTATGTACCAGGCGCCGTTCTGTGTGTTTCCGGTGCCGTTACTTATGTAAGGTAATAAGATGTTGATTTCTAAAAGAGAAGACTGAAATGCATGGGAGCCGGCTTGCCTGGGGCCCAAAACCTGAGTGACTGGTGGAGCTCCAGCTTCTGATGCAAAACTCTGTCCACCACATTAGCTTCTATTTTTATCTTCAGTGAGAAAACTTGGGGCCTACTTAGTATCTCTAATTTGTAAGAATGCCAGATTGAAAAATCATCACACCATGCTTTACTGAGTTTTAATTTTTAGCAGATTGGGTTAGAAGGGTTGCCGGGGGGCTGTAAACCTTGAAATCATCTTCTTCTACCGGTCCATTTTCCCTGGGATCAGAGTAGATTGGCAAAACATTATGATCTTCCATTTCAGAGCTGAAGTATTATCCATCTCGATGGGGGAAATCATCTCTAAAATCCTTCTGAAGCCAGCTGCTGCAGAGGTTGGTACATTTCAGAAAATGTCTGTGGTACCCAGTAACTTCGGTGATGAAAATGAACAGAGTCAAGTCTGCATCTGGAGGCCCATATTGAGTATATGCTCCCCGCCGCTGCCCTGCATCCATGTTGTGTCCTGTGTCTCCTTGTAACAGAGCCAGGAGGTCTGCCTTTCAGCCTGTGCTCACCGGGCTCCAAAGTCAGCAGCAGCTGGGGGTGTCAGGGCTGGTGGGGTTCCAGTCAGACAGAGGAGGTGATGATAGGGAGAGATGGAAGGACTTTGTCTTGCCTATGAGAAGACATGGAGAAGGAACCAGAGGAGACTAGGGGAGCCATCAGACCACAATGCAGGTTTGGTCCTGAGTGAAAGAGGGAAGGAGGGAAGGAGGGAGGGATGGAGGAGGAAGGAAGGAAGGAAGGAAGGAAGGAAGGAAGGAAGGTAGAAGTGACATCTCAGAGTTCAATAAGGTCATTGTGGAGTCCTTGAGCCAGAGTTACACATCAGAAGAGGCCCCACCTCCTGGGAATAGGCCTACTTGAGTATCCCTGCTTGCTCCATCATTGGCTGGGAGCAGCCTGTGGGAAACACAGTCTTGCTGTAGACATGGGATGGGTTTCTTACTTTTTTTTTTTAAGATTTTATTTATTTATTTGACAGAGAGAGATCACAAGTAGACAGAGAGACAGGCAGAGAGAGAGGGAAGCAGGCTTCCTGCTGAGCAGAGAGCCTGATGCGGAACTCGATCCCAGGACCCTGAGATCATGACCTGAGCCGAAGGCAGCGGCTTAACCCACTGAGCCACCCAGGCGCCCTGGAATGGATTTCTGAGTGCAGCAGTTGGGGCTCTCTCCCTTCTTTGCAGCTAGAAGTCTACCAGATGCATTCTCATTCACCCCACACACACACCCTGCACCAAACTGATAGTCAAGGTACCTAAATCATTCAGCTCTTCTAACTTCTTCAGTTAGGTGGTGCAATGAGCAGTTCAGATTCCTCCCCGTTACCCCACATGGACACGTGTTGGTTAAAAGGAGGTGCCGATTGAGATTGGGGCCCTGGGTTCTCTGGCCACTTTGTACAGCAGTCCTCAGAACATTTTGTCCTTTTGCAGCCTGCGAGAGCTGAAAAGAAGGGATTGAAAGCAGCTATTGGGTTGGTAGCCTGAGAAGGAAGCCCTCTTTGTACCTGGTGATCTCCCCATACCTCTTTTTGTGTCATAAGCAAAAGGGGAATGTCCATCCCCTCATGCCCCTGCATCCCCACCAATGCCAGAAAGGCCAGAGTGCCATTTCTGGAACATCTTTCTGATGGCCAGCATGCATAGGGTCTTATTTAAGTAGATTCCATGAAAATGACCAGTAAGGCCCGTATTCTTTGGAGCATAGCCTAGTGATTGTGTCACTGTCTTCAGAATTCCAAACTGACCCATCACAGCTCTACCATTTATCAATGGCAGTTACCATGGGAACTTCAAGTCCTGTAAGTCTTCATTTCCTTACCTGTAGAATGGGAGTGATGGGACCGATCTCTAAGGGTGAGAATGCAGACCAGATGTAGTCATCTGTATAAGGGCTCCAGATGGCGTTAGACATACTGTGCTAGCTTGCTGCCCTTCTGACTATGGGAGAAACAAAGTCCGTGTATTATGGCTCGTTCCTGGGACCTTAAGGTTCATGGGAGGTGGGCTGGATGAGCCCGTGTGCATGCATCCATCCCTGCCTAGCTCTATGCTATAGGTGGTGGGGGATGAGTGGGGGCACTGCACCTGCCCCTTTTGTGCCTTCTAGAAGGGTACAGCTTAGCACTCAGTGTTACTCATTGGTCCTCAAGCACTCCGTGCTACTTTATGATTCCCTGCTCAGCCTTCACACTGGCCTTCCTCCAAAATAATTTGTTGCTTGGAGCAAACCCCACTCATAAAAGAAGCAATCTGTGGGGCGCCTGGGTGGCTCAGTGGGTTAAGCCGCTGCCTTCGGCTCAGGTCATGATCTCCGAGTCCTGGGATCGAGCCCCGCATCGGGCTCTCTGCTCAGCGGGGAGCCTGCTTCCTCCTCTCTCTGCCTACCTCTCTGCCAGCTTGTGATCTCTCTGTCAAATAAATAAATAAAATCTTTAAAAAAAAAAAAAAAAGAAGCAATCTGGAAGTGTGGGCATCCTGAGAGCCTTGAGCCGAGCACTGAAAAGCCAGGCACTCACGTATCTTCCTCTCATCTCTCCAGAGCTACTTTGCTTTTTCCAGACTGGCTTCTTGTTTCTCCCTCTCTGCAGTCAGGCTCGCCTTGGTCACTGTGCTGCTCATGGCCAGCTTTACTGGCTTTTGCATTCAAAATCTCAATGAAGACTGAGTCTCAGGGTCCCCATTCCAGAAATCAGGTGGAGCAAATCTGTAGGCTCATCCCATGTGACAGTGGGAGGGGATCGCTATGCAAAGAAGTGAGGTGTGGTCTGAACAGACACAACCACCAAAAAGATTAAGATTAGATGTTACTTCCTCCAGGAAATCTTCCTGGACCCAGCTGAACAAGGATAGGTCGGCCCTCTCCTGGGCTGTTCTGATTCTGGCACTGGCCTCTGTTGTGCTCTACTTCCCTTAGCCCCACATCTATCTTCACACCCAGTGGTGCATCCTGAAGGGAGGGAAGGGATCTACTTGGTCTTTGCAGACACTGCCAATGTCCAAGATGCCTGCCACCCAGCAGGTACTCTGTAAATAATTTGGAGACCTAAGTATCATCTGGGAAACTGACAAATAATTGTACTGCTGAAGAAGTACTTCCCAGTAACAGCACGAATCATCTGCTTTGCCAGAAAAACAGTTGTCCTCTCTGCCCCACCCTCACGCCCGCCCCCAAGGTGCAGTAAACATCCATGGGGACAGAAGCAGGGCTCCCGCGACTGCCTTTCATGTGCAGTCATGCTCTGTGTCTTTGATCCTGATCTCCTTTAGGTATTGAATCCTGAAGGGCCTGCTGCAGCTCCCCACGGAACAGCCATCCGGCACCCCACGTATTAATGTCAATTAGCCTGGGAAGATGAAAACTTTGGGGACCTAATGAGCTGAGTTGGCACCTGTTCACTCAGCATTCCAGCCTGCGTCTCTTCAGCTACTCGCACCAACTGGATGGTGTCAGGTTTGGCCTTTCTGGGGAAAGGCTGACAAAGGCATTTTTAATCTAGTGTTTTCCAACTTTTCCTTTACTTTTGGGTGGCTGACCTCAAGATTTTTGGAGCCACGGTCTTCAGGAGCCTGGTTTGAGGCCATAGCCATATCCTTACCCACCCCAGACTCTGCCCCATAATGCAGAGGGGCTGAGACCAAGGGCATGTGTGAATCAGGAAGACAGCATCCGTGTGACATCCCAAAGCAGCCTTTCTGCTTTGGAGCTGTGTGATAGGGCCAAGCGTGCTGCGTGGCACTAAGCAGCTCTCTGAGTGTTGGTGGAAGGACAGTCGCCCAGCACACGGCTGTGTCACAGCGTGTCTACTCCATCAGCACACCGTGGTACCCATGGTGGCATGACTAGCACCCTTACCAGTGCCCGTCCACGGTAGTGCCCAAGTAATACCTGTTGCATGAATGAATGAACAAATGATGAGTCATGATTAGGAGCTCTAGCGGGCGAGAGACCTGGATTGGAATCCCATTGTTAGCACTTCTGTACACTGTGAACACGGGCCGTTTGCTTCCATCTCTCTCCAACCCTGGTCCTTCACCTTTATTGGAAGGACCAGTGCTTTTCATGGTTTTGGGCTTACATGTAAAGTGCTTACTTAGCCCGGTGTCTGGCACATAGTAAGTAGTTATTCTTTTATTACTGATGGAGTAACTTTAAATAAAGTGCTGGATACCCACATCTCAGTGCCTTCATTTATACAATGAAAATGCTTCTCTGTGCTGTACGGGTTTGTATGAGGAAAAATTTGATACTGTGAACAGAGCACGGCCAGGTCTGGGCTCAGAGCTCCATAGATGAGAGGTGATGCCAGCCCCATCAGGAGAAGGCTGGACGGGCTCAGGTAGTGACCACCCAGCTCCCAGGGTCATGCACAGGAGGAAGGGGAAAGGTTTGGAGAGGGGCTCTTCTGTAGCTCCCCGACATGACAGTCATTTGCGTGGTCAGATACACAGGGCTCTGGTCTTCTTTTGCCTTTCACCTTGAAAAAACTTGGGCTTTTCAAAGGGATCCTAAGCTATATTATCAGACTTTCACCTAGCAAGCTGTTCTTTTCAGCAGACTGACTTTTATAATTCTCATGACCAAATGCCAACCCTTCTTCACCCAAACCCCCTTAATCCTTTGATCTTGTCTCAGTCACAAGAAATGATTGTCTGCTACGTCTTGCCATACATGATTTAGGGAGGATTACTGAGCAACCGCAGTCCATCCCTCACCTTCCCCTTCCCCACCAGCAGTCACTTCCTCCTGTGAAATCCTCTTAGGGGCCCCAGACCCCAGGAAATATCCTTGGAAAGAAAAGAGCTAGGCAGGGCAGCTGGGGCAGAGGCACAAAGCGTCTCAGGGTAAGAGGTTGAAGGGAATATTCCAGAGGAAGGGAGGACAGGTGTGAGTGTGGACATACTGTTTTGTGAAGTGAAAGAAAGCCTGTTCCTGCAGGTCAAAGTAAGCAGACGTGCACCTGGTCCTCGTCACCCTGTCACCCTGCATGTCATCCGGCATGACTCTCCAGTGAGGTCTCTGAGGCGGCGGGACTGCCACAACTCCCGGGTGCTCCTCCAGAACAGAACCACAGGACCTGTGCGGCTTGCCTGTGGTCACAGGGTGAGAGACGGCCTCTTCCAAGACTGGACCCTAGCCTCCTCCAGCAGATCCACTCAGCAAGATGCAGGGCTAAAACGTTCAGTCAGGTCTGGTCCTGTGCCTGTTGCCGTCAGATTCATTCTCCAGCTGGACACGGCAGAGTGTCCTCTGTCACCCAGGGAGCTGCGCCTTGCAATCCCATTCTCCCCTAGGCTCTCCTGACAATGGGCTTCAGACAGGGCTCAGCCCATGGGGGGCACTGGGGGAGATGGGAAAAGTGGGGCAAAGAGGGATGTGGGGGGCCCTTCTCTTCCTCCCTCTCCTTCTGGTTGTGGTTCTGGCAGTTGCTACATCCTGAGGATCCGGGTCCTGCAGGATGGCTCTTGTCTTGGCGGCTGCAGCCCTCCAGGGCAACCTTGCATCATTCCAGCCACCTCTCCACAGCCCCGTCTCTCTGCTCTGGGCACTGCACCTCCTGCTTTTGTGGGTCTGTTCCCAGGGCTGGTGGCAGCTTCCTGCACTCACTAATCCTTGGATCACTTCCCTTTCCCCTGGCTTTTCAGCTCTTCCAACACCATTGTAAGGGTTCCCTGCACTAAATTCCCTCTTTGAATAGCTGGGAAGGGCTCACTTTGTCTGATGGGTCCTTGACTGATCCTTTGTTTGAAAACTGGCTCCCCTAATATGTGAGAACTAGAACTTTGGACCAGCTTCTTAACCTGCAGAGCCTCTTCAGTCACCTATGAAAGAGAGATTTTAGATTTAGAGGTTACATGTGTATAGAAGCTAACTGAGGGCTTGGCGCATAGTAGGTGTTTAATGAGTGGTAACTCCTTTATTCCAAGTCACCAAGGAAGAATGAAGCTGGCCTGTCAGGGAATGAAGCTGGCCTTTTAATTTTCAACTCCTAGCAGGATACCACACATTTGGTAAAGTAAGTAAACTTAATAAACTTAATAAAGATATATACATACATATATATATATGTGTGTGTGTATGTATATATATATATATATATGTTGTTTCCCCAACCCCCACCCACTCCATTATGAATTCTCTCTCTCTCTCTCTGTCTCTCTCTCTCTCTCTATATATATATATATAGAGAGAGAGAGAATTCAACAGAAGGGGTTGGATGAATTAAGAGACCACTACTATCATCCCAATAATCCTAGGACTTGGAAGAAAAGATTCAAAGAGGGTTCTTTGGATTTTCTAGTGCAATTCTGTTAACAGTTTCATTTTGGAGGCCCATTTGATGCGCTAATGGCCATAAAGTCAACAACTGGAGAACACTCTGGGAACCTTCAGAAGGCACTTAATTGAAACAGCACAGGTTGTGTCCTGTGTCCTGTTTCCTTCGCCTTCCCACAGTGTCTCTTTCTCTCTCTCCTTCTTGGTCCCCGTTTCTTCTCTTTGCCCCAGACAAGTTGAAAGCTGAACCCTTAACAGTTCTCAGCGCTCTTGGTTGCACCCCTGGTGCACACAGACATTTGCCTGCCTCAGAACTCTTGAAGGAGTGGCCAGATGCTGCTCGCTTTCGGGAAGAGTTGGAAGGTTTCATTAGTCACACTTGCTAAAAGTATAAAACCTCTGGTGGGCTTGTAAAACATGGGGAAATCTCTGCATGTAAATATTTATAGATTAAGAATCAAATATTAAATATTTACTTTAGCTTCTTGGAATTATAAATGATTTAATAAAACCTATGGGGAGTTGGAATGGCTTTGGTTCAGAACCAACCCATATATTTAATTGTTTCCCCAACCCCCACCCACTCCCTTATGTCACAGCAGCATGGCAGAGTGTGGGGTGCACGTGGAAAAGAAAGAGAGCTTGGCTTTCAAGTTGGGGTTTGGTTCATTCTCATTTTTCCCTCCTGTTTTACAGGATATGTGTTTCAAGTAGGCATTCCTACAGGCCTGGGAGGGTGAAAACTCCACCCTTTGGGGCTGTATTTCTCAGTTGTACCATGAAGCACAACCCCTTGAGGGGGCGGTTGTCAAGAAACACAGGTGCCATTGCCCTCCCAGTGATCCAGTCAGTGGCCAGGGAGGGCCTGGCACTTGTATGCCTCAGGAGCTTGAGCTAAGAACCATGGGCGGCATCTCTGAGGCTACTCATGGGAGAATCTTGACGAAGACTTTTCAGTAAGATAGGTTCTGATCTGAATCTCATCTCTGCTGATGAAGAGCTACATGCCTTGGAGAAAGCCCCCTCCACTCTCAACCTCGGTGTCCTCATCTTTTTTGTTGTTTTTAAAGATTATTTATTTATTTATTTATTTGACAGAAAGATCACAAGTAGGCAGAGAGGCAGGCAGAGAGAGAAGGGGGAAGCAGGCTTCCTGCTGAGCAGAGAGCCCAATGTGGGGCCGATCTCAGGACCCTGAGATCATGACGTGAGCCCAAGGCAGAGGCTTAACCCACTGAGCCACCCAGGCACCCCAGAGTCCTCATTTTTATAGCAGACACTAGAATGTCTCCGTGGACTAGTTTCCTGAGGGTGCTATAACACATTACCACAAACTTGGTGACCAAAAACAAAACCAGAAGGTGGCCTGGGCGGCTTAGGTGCCTTCAGCTCAGGGCATGATCCCAGGTCCTGGGATCGAGTCCTGTGTCGGGCTTCTTGCTCAGTGGGGACTCTGCTTCTCTCTCTCTCTCTCTCTCTCTCTCTCTCTCTCGGCCTGCTGCTCCCTCTGGTTGTGCTCTCTGTTTCTGTCTCTGACAAATAAAATCTTAAAAAAAAAAGAGAGAGAACCGAAATCCACTCTCTCACAGTTCTCACATTCTCTCTGAAAGTCCAAAATTTAGGTGGGTCAGCAGGGCTGCTCCCCCTCTGAAAGCTCCAGAGGAGAATCTGTGTCTTGCCTCTTCCAGCTTCTCATGGTTGCTAGTTGGTGCTTTTGGTCTGTGGTCACGCCTCTCTCTGCCAGTCTCCTCATCTCCCCGAGTGTGGGTCTTTCTGTCTTCAAATAGCCTTCTCTTCTGTGTATCTCTTGTAAGGACACTTGTTACTAGATTTCGGACCCATCCAGATGATCCAGGATGATCTCCTTATCTCAAGATACTTAACTTATTTATGTCTACAAAGATCTTTTTTTTTCCCCCAAATATGGCCATACTCACAGGATCCATGGATAAGGATACAACAGTATCTTTTCAGGGCTACCGTTTAGCCCACTCGAGTATCTCAAGGGCTGATGGTGATGTCACCGACAACAGTTCTCATGGGCTGGTGCCCATGCCCTAAGTTTACTTTAGAACAAGTCTACTTGGTGTGGTTTGGGGGATGATTGAAATTATATGCCCACAGAATCTTATTTTATTAACATTTACAAGGTATTGACATGTATTATTCATTGTTTATTTGAACATTTATCCCTTCATTCACTATTCATTCCTGTGAACAACAGTGTATTAGAGTATCTGTCAGTAATGGGCCAGTCACTAGGCAGGTCCTGAGGATATAATTAGATAGATAGATAGATAGATAGATAGATAGATAGATAGATAGATGGATAGATTTCTTGAGACATGAACTGGATATGAAGATAAATGGGGAATCTACTATAGTCCAGTGTGACCAGGACCTCAGTGGATATATTTGCCCGGGATCAGAAGAGCCAGAAAAGTGCCCAGGAGATTAGAGGAAGCTTCACAGAAGAGGTACCATGCAAGCTAGATCATACGAGTTGAAAGGAGTTTATTAAAAAAGAGGAAGATGTGCAGGCACCACCTGAGATGCTCCGTGTATTCAAGCATAAGAGATCGTAGTGTTTTGGAAGAAGGGTGAGCAAGTTAGTGTCCTGGAGCTGCATGCAGGGTTCTCATAAGGAAGCAGTGGAAGTGAGACAGCTGTAGGAACCAGAAGCCAGCTTTTATTTAATGCCCACAAAGGGGAAAATAGTATTAATCCCATTTTACTGGGAAAGAAAGAGAAATTAGCTTGCCCAGCATCACACACCTAGTTAAAAGGAGGACTTTTGCCCCATTTTCTGCTTCCCCTTGTGTCGGAGAGCAACAGGCAGATATCCCTCAGTGCTCTTCTCCCATGGTCTGCAGGTGCTTCTTTGCTTGTGTCTTGTTCCTCCAATATTGGGAGCAGCCCTTTGATTTCTAGGAGACCTGCCTTGTGCCTAGCATGTGCCCCTGGCCTGCCTCATGCCTGGTGCCCCATAGGCTTCTAGGAAATCTTTGCTAACAGAGTTTTATCACAGGAGAAATCCTGGATCAAGCAGGAGAGCTAGCTGAAATTCTTCCTGAAGTCCTCTCTGACCTCAAGCTTCGAGACTGAGTTTGCTTACATGGGAGGCTGAGATTTTCTTCTGGAGTCAAAATACACGGATACCGCCCAAAACCTATTGTTCCTTATTTCTCTGGGGGCAGGGAGGTATTTCCACACACAGCCCACTCTCCGTCTGCCACATGCTTGTTTATTGGTTTACACGGTTACATCTATTTATGTTTGCCGTCCACGAGTGCTGCTTTTTCATAATTCATAGAAATGTCGCACAAAATTAATCTGCAGTGAGAACTCGAACTTGACTAAAGCCAAGCGCCCTGCCTGCGAATGTCTTTGTTCCTGACAGCATATCCTTTGGAGCCCTTTTGGGTGTCACGTAGGTTCCAAATTCTCCCTTAAGGAGAGCCAGATTGAGGAAATCACTAATCTCTGACAGTTGTGTAGATATAATTAAAGATATACGAATTTAAAAATATCTGCTATCTCAAATTACTTCCTAAAAGAACAGGGAGGGGAGAGAGTGAGTTCTATTTAAAATGTCAGATACCGATGCATTAGGCCAGGTAGTCAAAGCACTAGATGTCTGTCACTCATGAAAACTGACAGTTAGGTCCATAAATAGATTTTACAGGCTTCCACACAAGAACACACATCCTGCACATCTTAGCCGCATAAAGATGAGGAGCACGGATGGCAGCCGCTGAGTCACGGGAAGGGAGCAGCCATTGGGAGGTGATAGTGAATGAGATGTTTGGAGCAAATCCACTGCACCTGGGGGCTGGGTGTGGGGCTCAGGGGAGGAGTGGGGGCTCAGCAAGGTGGGAGAAGGGTGTAGCATCCCATCATGGCTCTGCCACGCAGCACCTACCTGAACTCTGGCCAGTCTCCTCATCTCCCCGAGTGTGGGTCTGTTTCCCCATCTGCAAAATGAAATAAGTAACAGTCGTCTCAGCTGTTCCTACTTGCATGGGTGGTCGGGGGAGCAGATGAGATTTGAGCCCACATACGTAAGCTGTTGTTCTGTTCCTTGACATAGTCAGATGTACACCAGGAAGAGACAGCACAGGTGATCAGAAAGCGCGTTAAGACTGCATCAGGGAAGCATAGAGAAAATGCCTGAGAGTAAAGTTGGACTTGGCCTCAGCTTTGATAGTGGGAAATCCAGCCAGGTGAGCAAGAGCCTGGGAAGTGGTGGGGACAGGGCTGGGAGGTAGATCCGTTGTAAGACCTGCTCTCAAGATCCCAGGACCCTGAGATCATGACCAAAGCAGAGGCTTAACCCCCTGAGCCACCCAGGTGCCCCAAGGTGGTGCCTTTCTTACTCTCTTCCTTCTTTACAGATTCCCCAGGGCAGCCACATTCTTCTGGGACCAACACTTCAGTGAGCAGTTCCCGGCTGCTTGGGACCCTCCCGGCCCCCCGTAGTAGATGGGGGCTGCTACCTTCATGGAGCTGATGTTCTGTAGTGGAAGCAGAGAGCAGAGAGAAATAGCACATTTGTTAAATAAGTAAAAATAAGTAAATTATTGAGAATTTTAGAAGGTAATCCCTGATATGGGGTTGGGAGAGGGAAGGGGCTCGGAGACCTTTGGAAGGACTCTTCGTCTCTAGCGTCTCTTACTAGAAAAAGAATGTTACTTTGTCATTGATTGTGTCCCTCTCCACACTTTGAGAAAATGTATGCCTGCTCCCCAAGAATTTCAAGATGAAGAATTCAGTCTGTAGGCTGACTGTGTTTCTTGCAGAGTTAGAGGGGGCTGGTGGAGGCTGCAGCAAACTACAAGAGGGCCAGCGTTTACCAGTGTGTGTGAACAGATTAGGAGGGTAGGAACAGTAATCTTAAATACAGCTAACAGTTATTAAGCACTTACTACATACCAGCCACTGATCCAAATTCCTTATACATAGCAACTCATTGAATCCTCACAGCCCTTCTGATGGTACTTATCATGGCCCTATTTCAGGGAGGGGGAGACTGTGGCACAGAGAAGCTAAAAACTTGCCCAAATTAACATAGCAGAAAATGGCAGAGCAAGCACAGGGTGGTTGTTTCTTGGCTCTTTTAACCATGCTACTATGCTGTAGGGTGAAAACTAGCCCCCCTTTAACCAAAGGAGCTGGCATGATGTGCCCTGAGAACTGCCAGGGTCCTACTGACTGGACGGGCCATGGAGTAATGGGGGGTAGATGTGCAGTGAAATCAGTTCAGATATGAGAAAAACCAAGAGCACTGGATACTTCGAATCAAACTTCTGGCCTATACTTCCCTGTGCCCTGGTTTCCTTATCTGCACCATGGAAGGGGATTGGCTTAGAGGATCATCTAGAGGCCCTTTGCCATGGAGCCTCAGCAACTAGGAGGGTTGTGCCATTTCATCAGCTCTGGACTGTCAGGTCCTAAGCCCTGAGTGCAGACCAACTTAGTTTGAATTGTGGCTCTCCCTTTTGCTAGGAGAGGGCACATGGCTTGAATAAATAGCTTATATTGAACAATTCGAGCCTCAGTTTCATCATATGTTAGATGGGTGCACTGAAAGAGCCCTGGCCACAGGGTTGTTGTGAAGATAAAATGAGGTCATGTGAGGGGCCTCTGTACTGTACTGCCTTGCTCTCGGGCCCTGATGGCTTGATCTCATCATAACACTGTGAGGATTCTGAGGACCAGCCACTGGCAGGACAGCAATTAGCAGAGAAAAGAGTTTCTCTTAAAACTGGCTAATAGTTTTCTTTACTACTTCTTGCACACTAGTTTCACTGTGACCCAAGTACATTACAAATTACAGCACCTTCCCACGTGTGCCATTTACTCTTGCTCTGCTCTGCCTCTGCTCTGCCTCTGCTCATCAGGAACCGGCAGGGCCTCAGACCTCCTAGAACTTTCCTCTGGCTTCTCATCCTTTAGGTCTGTGTACATGTCATTTGCTCAGCCTGAAATGTTCTGTGTCTCTCAAGGCCAACTTAGTCCAGCTACTCATTCTGGAATCAGATGCTCCGATAGCTTACCCCAGTTGAATTAGTCACTTTGTTCTCTTCTCTCCTAGGGTATTCTGCTTCCCTCCCCATAGTCCTCATTTCACTGTGCTTTAATCACCTCTTTACTGCTTTGCCTCTTGTCTAAACTGTGAATCTCCTGAGAACAAGGACTGGCTCTGTGTTCATTATCTCCGCAGCCAGTGCTTAATATGTTTTGTTGGCTGAATGGTCCACAAACCGAAAGAGGTCACACCAGGGCTGGGATGCAAAGAGCACCCTACACGGGGAAGGTAGAGACCAAAGGACAGAAAGGTGGCACAGGGAGTTTTGACTCTAGCCTCTGTTACACAACAGCTGAATGTGTACCATCCTCCAGAGGTCAATTATCTGTGCTATGTCGCTCTCCGAGGTGCTGAATCAGAACCATCTCATTAATCCTCACAAACATCTTCTAAGGAAGTGAAAAAGTAGAATTCATTTTTTGTAGCTTGAGAAAATGAGACATCAAAGGTGCTGAACCTGCACATTCGGGGGTTGATATAGTTCGCTCCCCAGCTCCTAGGGAGTCAGTACAGAATACACCCTCCTCACCATGCCTGCACCTCCTCTTCTCTTCTGACATCCTTCTGACATGTCTCTGCCTCCCCCACCGCACCTTCTACCTTCCCACTCCCATCTATTTATGACTCGCTGTGTCACATTCAGGTTCACAGATGATTTTAGAAGCGGAGAGTGAGCAAATCTAGTCGAACAATTTAACCAGATTCAAACGGATTTAGATCATTTGAGTAATTGGGCTAGCAGATGGCAAATGTAGTTCAAAGTACAAAAATGTAGAATAATTACAAGGGGAGAAAGCAATGCAGTTTATGGATGAGGGAAGTGATTTGGGAGAAAAGCTCATTGAAATCATTACCTCAGTGTGTTAGAAGGACAAACAGCACAACTCTGGGTAACAGAGGCAGAGCACATAGAGTACTCCAGTGACTTCTTGCTGGATGGAATGCAGGAGAGAGGACCTGTCTGCTAGAAGTAAGAAAGAAAACAATTGGTGAGGAGAAGGATCTGGGGAGGATGATGCTTGTCTGGGCAGAAAAGCCATCATGGTCACTTTATGGGTTCACATTTCTCCTGTTCCTGTCTTACCTATGGCCCCTTGGTGAGAATCTATTTCCCCTTGAGCCTCACTTTCCCTTGTTGTAACATGAGCAGACTGGTGTATACTTTCCTGTTGCACTGAAGAATTTATGAGATCATGGATGTGAAAAATGCATGCAACTTGTTTGGAAACCCATGAAATTCACTCTTATGAATATAAATCTATGTTCACAGTGCCCCTCCCCAAAATCCAATGTTTTCAATGACTGGAAATTGGAAAGGGGTTGTTTGCTAGTGTGATAGAGCAAATGATGACTCCTCCCCCAAAATCCTTGTCCTAATCCCCAGAGCCTGTGAATATTATCTTAGATGAGACATGGCAGATGTGATTAAATTAGGCATCTTGAGGGGCAGAGATTATCCTGAATTATCAAGGTGGGGCCGAAATGTTGTTACAGATGTCCTTTTAAGAGGAACACTGAGGGCTCTTTGACATAGAAGAAGGAGATTGGAGTGATGTGGCCACCATCCAAGGAGTTCCAGTAGCCATCAGAAGCTGGGAGAGGCAAGAATAGAATTCCCTGCCTCCAGAGCCTCTGGAGGCAGCAGAGCTTTGCTGATAACTTTGATTTTGGCCAAGTGAAAGTGAATTTAGACTTCTGGCTTCCAGAACTCTAAAGGAATAAATTTTGGTTGTATTAAGACACCAAGTTTGAAGTAATATGTTATCACAACCATAGGAAAAGGGAATTTGACCAATACAGAAGAGATCTGGATGAAGTCCAGGCTCTGGTTTTCTCTTCTGTGGAACCCTGGGTCATCTCTCTTGACCTCTGTTTTTTTTCATTTTTAAAGTGGAATAATAATAGTATATTCCTTTATATGGATTATTGGGAAGTTGCAAAATAGATAATGCATGTACCCTGTCCACCACAGATATATTTAAGAGAAAAGAAAAAAGGCGTAGTTTTAAGTTTTGAATCAAGCAGTATTTAGTCAGCATTCAGAATTACAGAAAGCTGACAGGGTACAATTTTGGAGTATGAAGGTAATACTCAGTATTAAGGAGGCAGCTGGTGTGTTGGTGACATCTTGACAGTGTGTCTATAGGAGGCAGGATGATGGCCACCAAAAAGGGCATCAAGTCTGGCTCCTGCCCTAGAGAAGGTTGGGGTTCTAGGAAAGGCAATCCAGCAGAACCTAAGAGCTAGCACCATGACTGAGAGAGAGGGATATCTCAGGTTAGGAAAACAGGATTTTGGTCAAGGATGTCATCCTGGGGATGCCTGATCTCAGGTGTGGTTGCCAGTGAAGAAAACTCGGGTAAGACTGCTGGGCCCAGATGCTAAGTTTCTAAGGACATCGTAACACCAGGTCCTAAGATTCTGAATTCTCTGGTATAAATTCTGCTTCCATCAGAGTGGGTCTAGTCCAGGAACAGTGGCTGCTAGGATGTCAGGGATTATTCAAGGCTGCTTTAGAAATTAGGTCACCCGAATGGATAAGGAAGATGTGGTCCATATACACTATGGAGTATTATGCCTCCATCAGAAAGGATGAATACCCAACTTTTGCAGCAACATGGACGGGACTGGAAGAGATTATGCTGAGTGAAATAAGTCAAGCAGAGAGAGTCAATTATCATATGGTTTCACTTGTTTGTGGAGCATAACAAATAGCATGGAGGACATGGGGAGTTAGGAGAAGGGAGTTGGGGGAAATTGGAAAGGGAGGTGAACAATGAGAGACTATGGACTCTGAAAAACAATCTGAAGGGTTTGAAGAGGTGGGGGGGTGGGAGGTTGGGGGAACCAGGTGGTGGGTATTAGAGAGGGCACGGATTGCATGGAGCACTGGGTGTGGTACAGAAACAATGAATACTGTTATGCTGAAATAAATTTAAAAAAATTATTAAAAAAAAAAGAAATTAGGACACCAAGTCAAAGAAATCTGAGCTGAACCTAGGTGCTTCCAAGGTGCTTTTCAGAATCTGAAAAGACCAATGACATCTAGAAAGTTGAGTGCAAGATGGGTACAAATAAGAAGTTCTAGCTAAGACTGTGGATAGAGTCAGGTCCTGATGAACTTGGTGTTTACAAGTGTGGTGCTGACTATGGCACAGGGAGGCTCTGATGGATAAATATGGAAAATGAAGACCAGAAAGATTGAGCAACGTGCTTAAAGACTTGGCATGTTAAGGACAGAACTGGACCTAGAGACTTTATCCTTTGACAGATTCTTAAACTGATCAAATATGACTCTGTTGTAAGGTCTTACAGAGTCTTTGCTCTTGAATTTAGAAAGATTTGTTCAAGATCCCATCTCTGTTGTAATCAGTATCCAACATTTAACAACTCCTGTGCTCTATGATTATATGGCAAATTTTTGACCATCATTTAATGAAAGAATGTGCAGGGAGAAAGGGAGGATTCTAGGAATAAAAAGTAATCAAACATAATAAGTCTCTTGAGATTAGCCATTAATTTGGATGAGAAATGTAAAATTGCCTTTAAAGTAATAAGGGATAATATCGAGTGATTGTAATATCCCGGCTGGGAGGTAACATGCTGATAACATTGCACAAGGCAGGATAACACATGCGGCAGTTCCCTGATTTTTGTAGAATTAATGATGTTGGTTTCATTTCACTGCTGATTTAAGATACACATTTCATAAATGGCACATTAAGGCAAATGTATCAGTATTGCACCTAAAGAGCTAAATAGCTAGGAAATGGCAGCCCCTTGAACACTGCGGGTTTATGGTATCTTAGATTTAATGCTTAATCAGTATATATTTACTACAATTTATTTTAATGCCTTGAAATGCCCGTACATCAGAATTATTGGAAATATTTTGAGAGGGGCCTGGGAGTATGCTGGGGTAACATTCTGATACAGATGGTAAACTGAAAAAGAGACCAGAGTACTCTTAGAAGAGTTGGTACTTTTTTAATAGGAGAACTGGGTGTTACTTCTCCTGTCAGAAGTGCTGTGTTGTTTGGGTTTCATAGAAAATATATCTATAAAGTATATAATAAGGTGAGTTAAGGCAGTTTCATAAGCAGGTTTGCCTCAGACTTTATTAACTCAATGAATTATGATGATGGAACCTGCTTCCTAAATAGTGGGTTCTTGAAAAAGCTGAAGCTGTTTCCAGGGAAAAAGCATCCAGTCATTCATGAGCTCATTGCTTCATTCATTCATTCATTCATTCATGCTATTTTGTTTATCCGTTCATCATTGCTTACTGAGTACCTACCCTGTGCCAGGCACTGTTTTGAGTGTTGGGACTCAGTAGTTTTAAAAAAGTGGTCTCTTACATTCTGTGTTACGGAAATAAGATACAGTATTGTGTGCTAAGTTTTTTTTTAAGTCATTAAGGACTTGACAGTATGCTTAGGATCTAAGTGAAAAAGCAGAGTGAAAGTTTCTGGTTTTAGTTTTATCTGTGTGTGTGTATTTGATAAGAGTAGAGGAATTGATGATTGCACTGAAGTGACCCACATAGTTAATGTGTATGTCTCTGATTTTGCAGATAAAGCATACGTTTTGTTTTCATTTCCGTATTTACATTAAGTTTCCCACAATAAACATTCAGGGCTTCACCAGAAAAGAAAAGCAAATAAATAACCAGTATGGGCACTGATCCCACAACTGAGCAGCATGGGTGAGTTCTGGGTTTTTAGGAGTTCAGCTATGTTATATAGAAAACAGAGTGTGAAACAGTAATCCATTTGGATTCTTTATTATCCTGAATTTGTCCTTTTAAAGCCAAGAAATCTTCTGTCTTGTTTGGCATATTCTTCCCCCTAGCAAGAGCAATGATTTCTGACATGATGAAGGGATTTCATGCTAGTGAGGGATTATTAAAAAAATAGCTGCTTTTGGTAATTGATCATTTTGTGTGTGTTACCCCTAATGATACTATTTGAAGGATGAAATATCTTTTCTCCATTTTCCAAAGCAGCCTCGGTAACCCCCGGTGACACCGGGTTTTCCTCACTGACTTTAATTACTCCACGCCGAGGCTCCTGTTCTGAGTGTGGGTGTGCTTCGCCCACAGTGGAAGGACCCGGCTGATGAACTCCCCTACGAGAGCGTCCTGAGCTAGTCACGGAATTTGGAAACCATTAGAAAGCTGGGCGATTTCATTATTGATTCACTTGAAATAATCCTGGGACTGCTTTCAGTGACATGGTTCCTTCAGCAAATAAAGATAAGCCAAATCCCTGGGCACTCAAAGAAGGAGAAGATTCTCTAAATTAATTCCAGGCTCAAATAATTCAGTAGTATTTGTAATATTCTGTGCATAAATTGGCAATTTGCTAGAGAGATCAGGAAATGATAAAGGCTTTCTTTCCCCTCCCACTTCTCATCTTAACAACTGCTGAGGCAGCGATTGGGATAAAAGAAATGTTTTATCTTTAATAAATGTCCTATCAGGTAATGCACTGATTAAGGGTGTCTAAACATGGTGCCCCCCCAAACAGTTATTTTTCATCAGCGAACCTGAAGTATATGCAGACTGGAAGATGGTCTTAATATGTTTTTCAACACATGAAAGATAAATACATTAACAATATCAAGAAATAGAGAAATAACAGTGCAGACTTCCAGGGTTTTTTCTTTTTCATTTAAAAGTGTTTCACGTGTTTTGTCTCGTGGTGGATTTGAAAGATCGCTTGCCCTTACATGCTGATGGTACCACTTCTTCAATTCAGACTTCAGCGTGTCTGGTGTCTCTCTCCTCCTCCTCATTCCCAAGCCCTTTGTTGGGTTTGGGGTCATACTGGGGAATCTCTGGGAGGGTTGGCTAATCACGCCCCATCTCCCCATGCATTTGGAGCCAAGTACAAACCAGACACAGGGACCAGATAAAGATAAAATACCCTCACGTTGCTGGCCACGCTGGACTGGAGCATGTGGTTTGGCTGGAAGGCTGGAATCAGGCCGCCTCCTACCAGCCCCTCCTTGACCTGGAGACCTACTTGAGTCAAAATGAGGTCTGTAGAGCTGGAAGTCACCCAGCCCCCCACCCATCATAGAGATAAGGACAGTGGCCCCCTCCCATCCTCTCTGTGTTTCCTCTGCTAACACGCACAAGGAAAGGGCTTGCCTTGGTTGGCTGGACACTAGTGTGCTCACACCCCTCTTCCAGATCCAGAAGTGGAAAAAATCCACATGGACTGAGCTCCAGTCCTCATAGCTGTTCCCAGTCTCCAGGATCCCATAACTCACTCATCTTCTTAAGGGAAGTGGCAGGAGGGAGGGAGGAAAGAGCCAATACCACCTTCCCATTGTTTGAAAGAGATGAGGGTCTCCATTTTGTATGGGCTGCCAGCCTCCTCCCTTCAGACTCCATCTGTCTGTCCATCTGCCTGGCCCTTGGCTGCCTGATTTCATGTGCCTAAAACATAATACTCATCCCACCACTCTCCTGCTTCCCAGTCTTTCAGGTTAGCATGGTTTTAAGCTCCTTAGTGATATGCCTACCATCTGCTCCCCTATTTCATGGCTACATTCCAGTCCTTGTCAACTATTTGTTGATGGCTCCTTAAACAGAGGCTGCGCTCTCTCAGCCCTGATCCTTTGCCTCTAATGCAAGCCCCCATTCTCCTGGTTAAGGTGCCCTTCAGTTCAGAGACCAAACATCTGTATTACTCTTCACAGCATTTCCCCACTCGGTGTGTGTATTTCTCTGTCTCTTCAATTAGATATGTGAGACCTCACATTTGGCATATAGTAGGTACTCGTGATTTTTGGTTGGCTACGTCAGTGAATGAACATTTGGAAAAAATAGAGCAATAAGCCTTCCATTGATTCCATCTAAAGAAGGTTCTCAACATGATTTTTAGGTTTGTTTTGCCTTTTTGTTTTCATGGAAATAAGTTTCTTAATGTCACTTTTCACCATTTTAAAGATTTCTTTAAAATAGTCATGAGTGTTTCCTTTGCTGTGCAAAAGCTTTTGATCTTGATGAAGTCCCAAGAGTTCATTTTTGCTTTTGTCTCCCTTGCCTTTGGAGACCTGTCTGTCAAGAAGTTGCAGTGGCCAGTGTCGAAGAGGTTACTGCCTATGTTCTCCTCTAGGATTTTGATAGATTCCTGCCTCACGTTGAGGTCTTTTATCCATTTTGAGTTTATCTTTGTGTATGGTGTAAGAGAATGGTCGAGTTTCCTTCTTCTATACATAGCTGTCCAATTTTTCCTAGCACCATTTACTAAAGAGACTGTCTTTTTTCCCACTGGATATTTTTTTCCTGCTTTGTCAAAGATTAGTTGGCCATAGAGTTGCAGGTCCACATGTGGCCTCTCTGTTCTACTGGTCTATGTGTCTGTTTTTGTGCCAGTACCGTGCTATCTTGGTGATCAAAGCTTTGTAGTAAAGCTTGAAATCAGGCAACGTGATGCCCCCAGTTTGTTTTTCTTTTACAACATTTCCTTAGCAATTTGGGTTTTTTTTCTAAAATTTCCATACAAATTTTAGTATTGTTTGTTCCAGCACTTTGAAAAATGCCGGTAGAATTTTGATTGGGATGGCATTGAAAGTATAGATTGCTCTGGGCAGTATAGAGATTTTAACAATGTTTATTTTTCTGATCCAAGAGCATGGAATGCTCTTCCATCTTTTTGTGTCTTCTTCAACTTCTTTCATGAGTGTTCTGTAGTTCCTCGAGTACACATCCTTTACCTCTTTGGTGAGTTTTATTTCAAGGTATCTTATGGTTCTTGGTGCTATAGTAAATGGAATTGATTCTCTAATTTCCCTTTATGCTGAGTGAAGTAAGTCAAGCAGAGAGTCAGTTATCATATGGTTTTGCTTACTTGTGGAACTAAGGACTAACATGGAAGACACTGGGAGATGGAGAGGAGAAGGGAGTTGGGGTGTATCGGAGGGGGAGACAAACCATGGGAGACTGTGGACTCTGAGAAACAAACTGAGGGTTTTGGAGGGGAGTGGGATGGGGGGATGGGTGAGCCTGCTGGTGGGTATTAAGGAGGGCACATATTGCATGGAGCACTGGGTGTGGTGCATAAACAATGAATCTTGGAACACTGAAAAAATAAAGTTTAAATATCCAAAAATGGAATCAAATAGAGTAAGAGCCCTCGCTTCATCTAAGGTCCTTCATAGTAAGCTACATGAGTTCTTTTTTTTTTTTAAGATTATTTATTTATTATTTAATAGACAGAGATCACAAGTAGACAGAGAGAGGAAGGGAAGCAGGGTCCCCTCTGAGCAGAGAGCCAGATGCGGGGCTCAATCCCAGGACCCTGGGATCATGACCTGAGCTGAAGGCAGAGGCTTTAACCCACTGAGCCACCCAGGCACCCCACTACATGAGTTCTTAATCCCCTACTTAGAATTCGAAGACTGGTTCTACTCAGCCATGATTGTATCCTCTCTGCCACAGAATCACATAGGGGACTGTGGGCCATGGGCCAGGTTTGCACAGATAATCAGTCAGCAGTAGATGGAAGTTTTTTTTAAGTATAAGGGGAAGGACGAATGAATGCATCTTTACAGCAGGGATAAATGGAATTTCTCCTTTTACTAAATCTTCTCTTTTAAGTGATAGAGAACCCTTCTTTGAAGTCTTTGCCTCTCTGATACTGGGGAACAATGGCTGTGATTATCTTTAAGGACTTAAAGGGAAAGCAAGACTGCTTGAGGTGTGCCTTACTTTCATCTCCCTCCTGTTTGTCCCTTTTGGGCCTGTGGTCTAGGAGGTTCGAGTGGAGCCTGCAGGCTGCAGGGCTCCTAGGACCAAGGTCATTCCCTATTAGGGCCTCTGCATCAGCCTGCCCCTCCCAAATCCTCTGATCACATAGAATTCCAGCATTTTCTGTTTCTGAAATCATTGTCTCCAAAGAAAGAAAACTTCTCTTAGCAGGTTTTGTTTGGAAGAAAAGGGTTTCAGGGTCCAGAAGAAAAACATTTCCTTTTTATTTCAATAACCCAGTTAAGAGGGAAGGTTTTTTTTGTTGTTGTTGTTGTTTTGTTTTGTTTCTTTTTTTTTTTTAATTCTTTTGCTTTGGTTTCTGTTGAAACTGATCTGTTCAAAGTCCTGAAACAAGGAAATCCAGAGGGCTGCAGTTATAAGCAGTTGTCTAATGATATCTCTTTTTGTCTCCTCAAGTGTGTGTTTACACTTCTTACTGGCCGCTGTATAAAATGCTAAACCTTTAGATTCTTCATTTATAAAATTATTCAGCTCTAGCAGGCTGGATAGTTTTTAAATGTTGTACTAAAGGAGCCAGCTGGTTATAAGATGAAGCTGTGTACCTCCTCACAAAATAATTCCATCAATTTTGCTATTTCAATAGCTTCTAAGGACACTTTTGATTAATAGTGAGATCAAGGCAATATGGTGCCTGGATTCTCAGGAATGGCCATGTAAGCTGGCAGCCCCAAAGCCATTCTTTTTCTTCTTGCAACAAGATCTTTCACTCCCAAAGATGTTTTAAGTTACACAAACATTTGACTGTTTAAGCTAGCATATTCTAGCAACTGTCATTCACAGTAAGATTTGGCGGCTTTCTTTGGTGGCCAGCCCATAGTGACTTATGGCCAACTGCACATCTCAAGGTCTTCATTTAAAATAATATATGATTTTTTTCTGTAAACATAATGGTAACACACTTTGTTTTTCCAAACAACTAATGCTATCCCTTCTCTCGGCTCCCCACACATACACAGCGTCACCACACACATAACTTCTGAGCTCTGCTATGGTAAAAAGAGTGTGAACTTTGAAACCAGAAGACCCACATTTAAATCCTGGACCTGAAAAATGCTGCCTGGATGACTTTAGTCAAGTTACCTCACCTTTTGGGTTTCAGATTTCTCATCTGTAAAATGAGGAATAGAAGTATTCTCCTTAAAGGGATAACATAAAATTATACATATAAAGCACTTCATAATTTATTGGGATAAAAAGTTAAATAAATATATTTTCTAAAATAATGAATCAGTGAAGAACTGTTGACTGGTGCATGAATCTTAGCTTTGGACCCAATATTCTATAATGATGAACAAGTACAAGCTATAAAAAGCTATAGATTCTTACTAGAATGTAAGGAAATAGAAAATTTTGGAAAGATTTGCTGGAATGAGTCTGTTTTAAGTGAACTTTATTGGAACCCAGCTTTTTGTGCTGTGCAATAGGAAAGTCTCAGAAAGAACTCTCTGAGTTTTCCCTTAAAAGATTTTAGAATATGGTAAAAGGAAGAAGATAAATATTATAGTTGTTAATATATTTATTGGTCTCCCCTAGGTCCTGACCTCCATATGTTAAGTATTCCCTTTGTTTAAGAAATTTCATTTCTTTATAGTTGTAGCCTGAATGCAAAAGATATTAAAAGTTTTTTGGCAGAAATAATTACCCTACCAAACATAGACAGATTGGTGTATTATATTCTGCCAGTTGAGGTGAGGAACTAATATTTGTCTCCATGCAAAATTCCTGCAAACCACATGGTCCATGGCAATGAATTTGATGTATCTGAGTGAGGGCATGGATCTAGTTCAACTGTGCTACCAACTAGTTCTGTGGTCTTGAGCAAGCACTTTTATTTTGACTTCATTTCCAGTTGAGTTCAGGACAGCAGAAGTTTCCTGTGTTATTGTGTGCCAGTCCTGATTCTGGGCACAAGACCTAAAGGCAAATAAAGTAAAGGCAAAAATCTGTACATTCCTAATTATAACATGCCAAATGCAAAAGAGAAAATTAATGCAAGATACAGAGAATAGGATACGTTTTAGATTAAAACAGATTATCAGAGGAGTGCAAATAGAAGAGGAAATGCCTGGGCACAATTTTGAATGGAGCCAGAAGTTGTCAGATGCAGAATGTGAGTTGGTGGAAGGAGGAAGTAGAAAGAGCACTAGGACATTCTGGATAGAAAGTTAATGTGTGCAAAGTAAGGAAAAGGCATGGTACATTCAAATCAAATTATAACTATTTGGTTAAGAGCTTCACGAGAGTGGGGAACGTTGTTTTGTGCAGGGATATATTCCCATCTCCTAGCGTAAGGCCTGGGACATGGTACTCAGTAAACAAATAAATAATGGAGTAAATAAATTGGCATATATTTTTCTCTATATATTCAAGGTCCGTATCAGAATTCAGTTACTATGTTCCTTTGACGATTTGTCTAATTTTCCCAGCTAGACCGTAAGTTCCTCACCAGCACAAAGCTCTTGGAAGGCCTTCTCTAGACACCTGACAATCGAATAATTGATCCAAGCCTGAAGTGCTACTTGAAACCTTTGTGGAAGGTCTGACTTGGCAGTGCCCATATCTAGGGATCACGAACTTGACACACCTCTCTTGTTTGAGGGGCAGCAGAAATCAGGTGGGTTAATTCTGAGAATTACCCTGGGAAGTACGATAGTGAAGCCAACACAGCATTGTAAGAAATGCAACTGGGCTTCCTAAGGAAGAAGCAAACTGTTAGGGGCTCGTCGGAGATTAAATAGCATCCATATGCCATAATGAGGGCCTGAGCAAGCGCAGAAACCTGTGGTTAAAGAAAATCACAGCTTCTCCACACCCAGCACAACTGTGAGCGTAGGGGACCTTCCTGCTTCATTATTCTGAGGAATAGCATTATTGGTGAATTGCCAAGATTTGAGCATCTAAATCAATATGTGCTGAGAGTTACCCGGCAGGAAAGCCAGGAACTATAATACTTTGAACACTGTTTTTAGAGTCAGTTTTGAGGAAGTCCACGAATTCAAATTCAAGGACACGTTTTCAGTGCTGGCACTTGTTAGCCGATACCGTCATGCGTTTGTTCTTTTCTCTTTCTCTTTCTTTCCTTTTAGAAGTGTTTAATAGAACCTACACTATTTGCCAAGCACTGTCCTTGCTCTGTGGCGTGCTCAGTATGTGGACCCTGCCCTAAAGGAGGGTACAGTCGTGTGAGGGGAATTCCAGCCACTCTCAAATGTGTAATCATTCAAGAAAAATTGGGAGTTAACTTCCTGCTCGTGTAATGGTCCTGGGCAAAGGAACCACTTGGTGAGCATTTCGTTTCTGTGTGGTCATCCAGGAAGGCAGACCTAAGGAGGCTCTGCCATTTTCTACAAGTAGGTGCAAGGGATCTTCCTGGGGCCGGCCTCCATTCCAGATGGTTAGAAGCGACAAAAGGAAGAAAAGAACATCCACAGGGGTCTTTCTGGGCCAGGTTCGAAGGCGGCACTCATCATTTTCACTTGGGTAGAATGCACCTGCCTGCGACAGAGGATGAGAAATGTGGTCTGGCTGTGCCCTGGGGATTTGGGGGGGCCCTGGAAGTCTCTGCCATCACGGTCTACTACAGAGAACTATAGGTCAGGTTCAGAAGTCATGGCAATACAAGAGAAAGGAGAATCAGGTAGATTTATTGACTACGAGGTCAGCCGTTTGCTTTATACTTCCCCATGAATTAGAGCATTTTGGTCCTCAAGGCAAAATTTCATGGGTTACATATCATTATCTTCATTTTACAGAGGAAGAAAGGGAGACTCAGAGTGTTGCAAGCAACTTTTGATAGTGCTCATTTGAAGCCACAGATGAAAAGTAAACAGAACATTTGCAGTTCCCATGTCCCTAATTTGCAGGGAAATTAATAGTGTTCTCACTGGTCAAAAATAACAATGCAACAACACCAAAAAAGAAAGAAAGGATGAATCCCCAAGTTTTGTAGCAACATGGACGGGACTGGAAGAGATTATGCTGAGTGAAATAAGTCAAGCAGAGAGAGTCAATTATCATATGGTTTCACTTATTTGTGGAGCATAACAAATAGCATGGAGGACAAGGGGAGATGGAGAGGAGAAGGGAGTTGAGGGAAATTGGAAGGGGAGGTGAACCATGAGAGACTATGGACTCTGAAAAACGATCTGAGAATTTTGAAGGGGTGGGGGGTGGGAGGTTGGGGGCACCAGGTGGTGGGTATTGTAGAGGGCACGGATTGCATGGAGCACTGGGTGTGGTGCAAAAATAATGAATACTGTTATGCTGAAAAAAATAAAAAATTAGATATTTAAAAAAAAAAATAAAAAAAAAATAACAATGCAACAAATACTTCTCCAGACAGGGTTTTTAGCTAGTGATCATCGTTCTTGCTCTAGCCTGCCCTCTACCACGTTCTTGGTGATGTATGACTTCCCATAGAAGTCCATGTATAAAGTATGGACCAAAGACTCATCAGTCTGTCATTTCTTTGCCCATATATCCATCTTTCCTTCATTGGTTGGTACATTCGTTTTTTTTTTTTTCTCAATCACATCTAATATTTACTGTGCCCATTGAATGTGCCCGGTACTATGGTGGGTGTTTGAAACACAAGGACAGAAACTATGGTCCCTTGTTTTGGCAAGCTCACTGTCTAGTCGAGGAATCAAACATGAAAATGGATGATTAAAGTATAAGGTTTTTAGAGGGTGTGGGATAGAAAATGCAGTTGGACTAAGAGACGGGAGAACCGACTTTGCCAGAGAACACAGTCCAAGAGAGGACCCACAAAAAGGGAGTAAACAGATTTGGGCAACTGGAAAGTTTTCCCAGGTTAAAGAATCAACAGTCAGAACATCCCAGGTTAAGGAGACAGCACAGATAAAGGAAAAGAGGAATTTGAAGTTGGGGTATGTTTAAGATTGGTTAAAAAAAATAATAATAATAAGCCAAGTGGAAGGTGACTGCAGGGAATAAGAGGAAACATGGATGGGTGGGATTTCAGTGTTTTAAGAAAGGCACTCCCCCAAAGCTAATGTTTTTTGTTATGTTTTGTTTTGTTTTAGTGCCTTCATGATAAGTCTTGCTTTGGTGGAATTGTCAGGGTGGCTCTATGGTGTGGGGGAAGCCATCACTGACACCATTAATGCCATATAGTAGGCAGAGTCGGGATCCATCTGCCACTAGCGGACCTCTCTGGAGGCCCAAGTGAGGATGGGAACTGAGGGAGGAGTAAACTTGCAGTGCCTCCAAACCCAGCTTGGTCTGGCAGGAAAATCAGACATGCAGAATGGAAGTCCTGGGGGTCAGAGACTGGCTAGATGCAAGACCAGAAGGGTCTGTGAGCCATAGAGCAGGGATAAGGGGGATGGGGAGCCAGGGCTTTGGGTTTGGACATGGTTGACTATCTCTTCCTCATTCCCCCATCTTCTTAACTCCCTCCCCATAAAACACACATACAGGGGCGCCTGGGTGGCTCAGTGGGTTAAGCCGCTGCCTTCGGCTCAGGTCATGATCTCAGAGTCTTGGGATCGAGCCCCGCATCGGGCTCTCTGCTCAGCAGGGAGCCTGCTTCCTCCTCTCTCTCTGCCTGCCTCTCTGCCTGCTTGTGATCTCTCTCTGTCAAATAAATAAATAAAATCTTAAAAAAAAAACACACATACAGACACACGCAGAAATGGAGACATATTATGAGAGAATGAGATTCTGGTTATTGGGGGTTTGCTGGATGTTTAGAATTTGGTTAGCTTAGCCATAAGGAAAAAGCCACAGGGTTAGGGGCATAAAGTGTTGGGTAGAGCTACTGTGCGCCTGAGAGTTTGTGGGAGGGATACACCATTACCTGCTAATTCTCTATGGATTTTTTCCAAGTACATCTCCACTGTTCTATTCATTCACAGTGATGTCAGGGACCACTCGTAACTACACCGAGTAAGGCAGCCTTTAAGAATGATTCAAATAAAAATAATAATAATAAACATTTAAGTATTGATCTGTCATGGCTGATCAACCATATCTTTTCCATTTATCTAGCGGATAATTAGTGCCGTTAGCAGGCTTGATGGCTCACACATCAACTGGAGTCCCTCCATCAAGGGGAGCCTCACAGCACCCACACTGGGACTCTAGCAGCTGGCAGCAACCCATTTCAAGTGAATTCAGCAAGTATTTATTGAGTGTCTATTAAGTATGTGAATTGTGCTGCTAGAATAACAGTGATCAAAGGATACCAGTCTGAAATTGTCCTTCCTGGAATTTTTCCATTTGGTTTATTATGCTTGGAACTGTGGCTCTGGGGAGTAACAGAAGAGACTATTTAAAAAAAATAGCTCTGCTTAAATGTGCTTTGAAATGCTTAGAGGGTGTTTTGTCTCTTTCATAAATGAAAAGCAGGTTAAAAGTTGCTTTAGGAAGTGGTCCATCGATATCGACCTTTATTATTTGGTAAGTATTAGGATTTTTAATAACAAATTACTTCACAATTATGTAGAGAAATATCTAAAAATTATAAAGCAACCAGCAGGAGGTTACACCTAGACCCAAGGAATTATATGTATGTTGCTGTTATCCTTGTGTATGTGTTTCGTTTTTGTCTTCCTCTTGTTTCTGTTTTTTCCCCCCTTTCTCTTGAGAAATGAGAATAAGGAAATTAGAAGGGCCAGTAGATTCTGAGATAGTGTCTGTTTCGAACATCTCCTTTGGAAACACGGGCATCTCCTGTAGCCCCCTGAGATAGGTCCCCCTACCCTGTCCCTCCGAGAGGGCCTTGACTCTTTCCCACTCCAGGGGAGTCTCTTTGTCTCTTTATGTCTGTGCCCAAGGAAAATCCTTTATGATCCCTTGGCCTAGAGTGAGAAGATTAAAGGCAGAAGAGAAACACCTGAAAGCACTTTTGTCACCAAGATGCTGTGAATTCCTAAAGGGGGAAAAAAGTGTGAAGATGCTTTTACCTCTTAGAAAACATTCTGGGTAAGTCTAGGATCTTGAAGTCATGTTCGTGAAATACACCAAACTCTTGTCTGTCACAGTCTGGTCCATAAATCTATGACCATTTACTTGTGTTGTCTCTTCATAATTAGTACCTAGAAAAGATAAGCTAGCTCCCTCAAACCCAAGACTACATGGTTGTCTTCACTCAGGCAGGCTCTTTTACGAGGTGTTTTAGGACTTTAAGATTGAGAACTATAAGAATTAGGGGAAATTATTTGTGGCTGAAGGCATTAATAGGAAGTATGTGTATAGCTCTTGGAAACCTGGGCATTCCTGCAGCAGGTGTCAGAATGCAAAGGGATTATTTCAATGGTAGATGGGGCAGAAGGTATAAACAGGGGGTGTTTGATGCCCCACAGGTTAGAGGAATAACCTAGGCTAGAGGAATAATTAATAATATCATTTTTCCATGATAAAACCCAGCCAAGAGCTCACAGTAAAGGAAGTGTAAGGTTTTAATTCCCCAGACAAGGATCTGGCAAGGGCTAGACTCAGAATTCTCTAAGTGGGTGGCATTCCCAGTTCAGGTGAGGAACAGTGCACAGCTGCACGACCAAGTCCGCAGAAGACTAGTAACTCAGTTACTGTCCAGACCCCACTCTAAGCCTGACAGATACTAGGTATAGGGCAACATGATCAATTCCAGGCCCTCACTGCTGGTGAGGTTCAAGATCAGTTTTCTGCTCTGGCCGACAGGCCACTCAAGATCCAGACTCAAGATACTGGAACCTAGCTGTTGCCTACAGAGGTCCTAGGTCTGGATTAGAGAGGGAAGGGGCAGGCTGGCAAAGCCATCATGTTATAGAACAGTGTCTTTCTGCATTCCTTATCCCCGCTCTTCCCTGCCCCTCAGTTACACTGCCTATCAGTGTGTCCCTTTTTGATGCGGTCCCTGTGGTGTGGCAGACATTGTGTTGACTGATAGTTGACAAGAAAAAGAAAAGCAGCTAAGCTCACTAACACAGTACACACCTCCCGAGTACCTACTCTGTGCTGGGAACCTTGCTGGGTGTTTTGGATACCATGAGGAGTAAGGTATCTCTACCCCATTTCTGCATCCCACCCTCAGTTTTCTTTCTTAGCATACCCACCCTGCTTGTAGATGCATAGATAGCCCGGAGACATGCACGTGTAACCCCGTTGTCCATTCTTTCATAGACCCGGATGTGTGGAGCTGGGAAAATCTGCCCCAGGAATGCGAGAAGGGGAGAGGTCTGCCTTTATCTGAAATAGGGCCCTTCCCCAAACAAGAGAAAAATCCCAGAGGGAAGGTTGATAGAATTAACCACGCATTCATAGTAAGAGTGGTCCTTGTGGTTTAATCTGCAATAGTAAGCTCAATTTAATGACTAAAATTTTAATTTCTTTTGTAGCATCCTGTCCATCCTTCATTTTCCAAGCCCATCCCCCTCCCCTGATTCTAGCCCATGTTCATCATTCTTGCTTTTTCATTAGTCAAACCATAAAAATGGAGGCAGCGTTGTCTGGTGGGAGTGACAGAGGGCATACAGCTGGCGGACCCGAGTGTGAGTTGTGGTGCCTTTATTTAGCCACTTTTGTCGACTTCCCATTCTCTGAGCCTTGGTTGTCTTCATGTGTCATGGGGGGTTAATACTGCTGGCATTTTAGGATTAGTGTGTCCAGTTAAATGGTGTGTGGAAACTGCTTAAGAATTCAGCTGTTTTTTCCTTAATCCTTGGCACCGTGTAAGGCACACCATAGGTGATTACTAAATGCGTGCAGTGAAACTGTGATTCAGTGTTTGTGTTGTATGAGATTCTAATTGTGTTTTTGAGTGTATTCTTTTTTTATTACTTTTCTTTTCTTTCCTTTTCTTTTCAATGTCTTGTCTCTCTAATCAGATTCTCAACACATTATGGTGCCTTTTCACTATATTTGTTGTGTCCTCTTTGTTTTCCCTGTCCCAGGTCTCATCACAGGATAGGGCTTTAAGAAATGCTCAGCAAATAGTAATATATTGTTTCTCACCAATTAATAAATGCTTGTCATCAGTGTGTATAAAGACATTACTTCTGGGTTCAGTGCGCTTGGAGGGGGTGCCACAGACAAATGAAATCTAAAAATGAGTAACGGTTCAATTCCAAATAACCGGGGTCCCGAGACAAGTAACCTTCTCAAGGATAAACGCTGTTTCCTTTCTCATCTATGAATTTCTGGTGGAGGGACTGGCCCACAACAGGGGCTCCTTAAAATTTGTTGGTTGGATGGATGGATAAATTAATTAGTTAAATGACAGATCACCTGATAGCCAATAAAAGTCTTTGAGATTCAGAAGGCAGAGAATTTGCTAGTGAAGTGGAATGTCTGCATTTTTATCTGACAAAGAACCTCATTAATTGATCTGGGTTCTTTCAGAATGAAATAATCTTTTGGGTAAACAAATAGAAAGAAAGAAGAAGAAACAGAGTTATGGGACTCCAGGCAGGGAAAACAGAGCAGGTGGAGCTTGTACTTTTCCTGAAATGCCTTTCTCTTTATAACTTTTTTTATGTCTAAATCAAATGTGTTCTTCAAGATCTGTATATAACTCATCTTCACATTGACCCAAAGTGTTTTCCTTACACATGGTAAGTGACGACTTTAGAATAAATCTGGTTTTCAAATCTCATTCCACCTCTTAGAACCTATGTGTGTTCGAACACTTTGGATAGTTTCTGAACCTCTGCCTCCTTCTCTGTAAAATGGGCATGAAGATTTGAAACTTACAAGGCTCTTGTTGGGATCTAGCCCATTGTGCTTGAGCAAATATTTCATAAACCATGAAGTACTATTAAACACTAGTTATGTGAGTTATTATTCTTTCCTTACAGTATTTCTTATAGTTAGGGATATTAGAAATAGAAAAGTTATTATTTATTTGATATCAGAAAATTTATAACTAATGCCCTTGCTTAGTGGTAGAAAATTAGAGTGGCATTCCTAGAGAGGAAGAAAATCTGCCTACTTTGCACAGAGCCCTGATACTGAGAAGAAGTAAAGAAATACTTCCAGGTCATTCAGAAAGCCTCAGAAATGGTTTGTGTTTAATTGTAAAGCTTCCCTCAAGAGAAGATGAATTGTCTCCCTGTGTGGAAAGGTTATCTTTCATCTGGGACAGTGTCTGCTTCAGCTCAAAAGACTTTCCTTGAATCTGGTCCCAAGCTAGGCATGTCAGGTATACAGAGAAAAGACACAGTCCCTGTCCTCAGAGAACTCATATCCAGTGGGTGAACTCAGTAAATAGAGTGTCCAGAAATGTCTTCCCCCACCCCTGGGACTATCTCTTCTCAAAGGTTTGGGAAGCTAGAGCACTGGAGAGGAGGATAGGAGAGGGATTATTTGAGCAAATTTTAACTCTGTCTTCTCCAAGAACTGTTGTCATTTGCCACATGTGGCAGCCTTACATGTAAATTTAAATTTAAAATCCTGTTCCTCATTTGGAGCAGCCACATTTCCAGTGCTCTAGGGCTACTTGTGGCCAGTGGCTATCCTGTGAACACAGAATCTTTCACCATCCTAGAGAGTCCAGTGGGGCAGCCCTGGGAGTCTGGCTCCTGTGCAATCCCTAGGAGGACCTGCAGGCCTGGCAGAGAGGTTGAAGTCAGTCTCTAGCCAGCCTTATGCCCCTGTAGTTTGACTCCTCCTACTCTGGGATCACAGAGATCTCTTCTACTCAAATATCAGGATTTCCCATTCTAAATAAAAACCAGTCCTTGGAGCACCTGGGTGGCTCAGTCTGTTAAACATCTGCCTTCGGCTCAAGTCATGATCCCAGGGTCTTGGCATCAAGTCCCACATTGGGCTCCCTGATCAGTGGCGAGCCTACTTCTCTGCCCCGCCCCATACTCATACTTTCTCTCTCTCAAATAAATCAAAGATTTTTTAAAAGTAAAAAAAAAAAAAAAAGAAAGAAAAAAAGAAAAAGAAAAGAAAAGAAAATCAGCCCTTGACTTCCTGTGCCCACCAGGAGCAAAAATAAATAAACCCTAGCATGACATGAAAAGAGCATGGTTATTTGTTCTTCCCGTGCCACTCCTGTCCCACGTCCCAGGTGTGTTCGTGCTCTGCAGATGGTCCCAGTCTACAGCAGTTCACCTTATGATACTCGTGCCGTGGTCCAAGAGTGATGCACATTCAGTAGAAACTGTACTTTGAATTTTGTGTCTCCATCTTTTCCCAGGCTCGAGAGAGGTGTGGTCACCAGGGTAAACAACGCACACACTTAAAACCATTCTGGACCCAAGCAACTGGTCTGTTTTTTACTCTCGGTATATCATTCTGCAAATTGCATGAGATAGTCAACATTTGATTATGAAAAAGTCTTCGAGGTGGATGATTGTACCCAAGTGTAGGCTGACACAGTTTCTCTGAGCACGTTGAAGGTAGGTGAGGCAAAGCTGCGATGTACAAAGGTTTGGTGTATTCTGTGCGTTTTCACGTTACAATATTTTCATCTTACCATCGGGTATCGGAATGTAACCCCATCGTAAGGCAAGGCAGAGCCGTATCGAATTCGCCATTTTTCAGCCACACCTTGTAGTTTTACTCCTGTAGCCCATTGCCTGCTTCACAGCCATTCCCTCCTGGCCACATTCTGTGTGCTTATCCTTCGGGGTGCACGGTAAATGGCTGCTGGCTGGCCCTTCCTTCCCCATGATCCTGTAGCTCTCCCGTGACACTTCTCATGTCCTACCTACTGATCTGTTGGAGTGTCTCTTCTCCTGCTCAACGGCAAGCTCCTTGAGAGCAAGAACTTCACTGAGTTGCCTTTGAATCCCCTGCTTCTCATTTTTAAAAAAAGGAGATTGAAAGTGACAGACTGAAAGAATGGATTCCCACATGAATGCAGAAATTGCTGTGCAAACAGGAGAATGAATGCATGCATGAATGAATGATAGAAAAAATTACAAACTTGGGATGCCTGGGTGGCTCAGTCAGATAAGCCGCTGCCTTCAGCTCAGATCATGATCCCGGAGTGCTGGGATTGAGCCACCATTGGGTCTCTGCTTGGTGGGGAGTCTGCTTCTCCCTCTCCCTCTGCCTCCCTGTCTCCCTCTCTCTCTCAAATAAATATATTAAATCTTAAAAAAAAAAAAAAAAAAGAGGCTGGATGGAGAGGGCCATCCTACAGGACTGTGACCTCCAGTGGAGAGAAACGGCCAGCTTATGGTGATCCCCCAGTGACAGAGATAGAGAATAAACTCTCCAACTTTACTCGTCCTCCTGCCAATGTTCCCACGGGACAAAGGAATCAGAAGCCTCTAGGGAACAAGATGTTATGGGGATGATGGCAGTCAGCCTCCCTGGGCACAAAGCAAGGCGGAGGCAGGACCTGGAGGGCAAAGGGGAGATGCCAAGTGCAAACCCCCAATCTCTCAAGAGAATTCGGGACTGACACTCCATATTTGCAATTCTGCAGCCAGAGGGTAAGTGCCTCCAAAAGATGAACAAGGGGGATAGTGGCTGTATTATCACTCACAGTCCCAAGGGGGGGCTTGGCGATAACAATAAAACTGCTAATATTCCATTTCTGTCTAAAAACGAGAGGGAGATGGTCAGCCAAAGAGCAGGAGGAGTTCTGGAGTTGAAAACCTCATCTGAAATCTTGGAACAGGAACCTCACATTTGGGCTTCTTTCTCAACTGTGAAATGGGTATAAATGAATCCACCCGCTGTGGCGGCCCTTGTATGTCTCCCATAATCATCACATGAGATTTTGGGTATTAAGTGTCTTCGTGAAATTCCCAAGCCTTATAAAACGGGAGTTATAACCGCCCCCACTAAGTACAGTGCAGATGTGCCGATCTGTGCATCAGGAGGAGGGAGCGACCAATTTTGTTTTCACACTTGGATGATCTGTGCCCAAATGAAAGGCAAACTACAACATATGCTTCTGCATGAGTTTTCTTATTTTTAGCAATGCATTAGGGAGAAGAACGAGTCACCGGAATGTACGGAATTTGGCAACGTGGCACAGAATGTCTCAGCAACTTGGAGGTGGGTTAAGAACATATGTTTAACAGCCTTTTTCATAAACCCAAAAGGAGAAAAGAGAAGATGTCACTGCTTACTAAATGGTTGCTACTTTAAGCACTCCCTACCTTTGATTAGCTTCCTTTGTAAATTAATTATAATGGAATGAAACAATGTACCAGAAGCAATGTCGAAAAACCCAGCTTCCCAGAGGCCGCCCCTGTGCCCAGCTGGACTGCACACCTTGGGGCCTGGGGCCAGAATGGAGCTTGAGAGCTGGGACTTGAGTGGATGGCCCCAGGGTAATCTCAGACACTTGTCTCAGGGCCCAGCAGGAGGGCCCCTGATGCTAAGGATGAAGGACCCAGTAAAGGAGGGGCTGTCAGGAAAGGACGCCCTCCCAAGTCTTTACCGACTTCCTACACAGGGAGTTAGGTGTGAGTTCTCCTTTTCCAGCAGGTTCCCACTGCTTAAAACAAACAAACAAACAAACAACAAAGCCACTCAGAAGTAGGTGATCTCGAAGATTCCTTAAAATCGCACATGAGAAAGCGTTGTAAATTCAATCGCGTCCCACTGCATTGGGAGCTGTGAAGCCAGGAAGGAGGATTTCCTGGCACCTCCTCCCCTGTTCTAAAGCATGAACTACTGTAGTTAATGAAGCTACGAAGTATCGTGCACTCCGAGTGAAATTAACACTCTGGCTCACAGGCAGGTTTGTCACGAATATTTTTTAGAATAAAGGTAAAACGGATCCCTTCCTCCAAGGCATGGTTTAGCTGTTCTAGCAATAGTTGGATCACTCCGTGTGAGCTACTGCCTACGGTTGGAAACAGGCAAGCTGGCTTCCATCATTCAACCGAGCTGGCGCTCCAGGGTAACACAGATGTATGCTTGTTCACTAGCTGGAACAACTTCCTCCTAAATTATGCAAATGAGGATAGATTCACCATCACTTGTTACATAAGGGCTGACCTCCAAGTCACATATAGAACATGATTTACACCCAGCATTTTGCAGACGGGCAAACTGAGACGCAGGAGAAAACCATCAAGGCTTTGCATTACGGAACTCGCTTTCAAACTCTGCTACTTTGGGTAAGATAGGTCACCATTCTGATCCCAGTTTTTTCACTTGTCAAATGTAAGTGACGACATTACTTCCTACATAAATCCACGTGAAGCTCTGAGAAGGCTGCTTGGCGCATAGTGAAGGATTAATACTAGCTGTTGTTGTTGTTATTGTGTCAACAAGTTAGTATGTGCCAAGCATTTTGCAAAGCTGCACTGTACTGTTCAACAAATATTCACTGAGCACCTGCCAGGTGCCAGACACTGTTCACCATTTTAGTGAATCCCCCACAACAACCCTCTGAAGTGATGCTATTAGTCCCATTGTCTTGACGGGGAAATTGAGATGTAGGAAAATGGACAACAAAGCTTTTGCTGGCCCAAAGCAACCAGGCTTGATCTTTGCTTGAGGCTGCTAGAAAGCTGATCCGGGATTATACAAACACAGCTCTAGCCCAGAGTGGATCCCAGTAAATAGCACCTACTACCATGAACATCATCGTTCATTTTACAGTGCTGCTCGGCACACTGTTTGCCACATATCAATCACAGGCCACCTCCTGTTTTGTTTTGTTTTGTTTTTTTAACACCATATCTAACACTTGGGTCTTTACTTACTAAATAATCTTCTTTAAAGTGGTCAGCATTTTTATTTATTGATTGATTAACATATAATGCATTATTAGCCCCAGGGGTACAGGTCTGTGAATCGTCAGGCTTACACACTTCACAGCACTCGCCGTAGCACATACCCTCCCCAATGTCTATAACCCAACCACCCTCTCCACACACCTCCTCCCCTCAGCAACCCCCAGTTTGTTTTGTGAGATTAAGGGTCTTTTATGGCTTGTCTCCCTCCAGATCCCATCTTGTTTCATTTTTTCCCTCCCTACCCCCACCCCTGACGCCCTACCCTGCCTCTCAAACTCCTCGTATCAGAGAGATCATATAATTGTCTTTCTCAGACTTATTTCACTCAGCATAATACCCTCTAGTTCCATCTACATAGTTGCAAATGGAAAGATTTCATTTCTTTTCATGGCTGCATAGCATTCCATTGTGTGTGTGTGTGTGTGTGTGTGTGTGTGTGTGTGTGTGTATCTCACATCTTCTTTATCCATTCATCTGTTGATGGACATCTAGGTTCTTTCCATAGTTTGGCTATTATGGACATTGCTGCTATAAACATTGGGGTACACGTGCCCCTTCAGATCACTACATTTTTATCTTTAGGGTAAATACGCAGTAGTGCAATTGCTGGGTCGTGGCGTAGGTCTATTTTCACCTTTTTGAGGAACCTCCATGCTGTTTTCCAGGGTGGCTGCACCAGCTTGCATTCCCACCAGCAGTATAGGAGGGTTTCCCTTTCTCCGCATCCCTAAAGTGGTCAGCATTTTAGATAATTCAGATAAACTGCTTGGAACAAGGCCTGGAACGCAGTGATGATTGTAACGACAGTGTGTTTACCATTATTGCCATCACGTGCCAACACCAGGGATTCAAGGCTGAAGCAGCCAAGCCTCTCTGCTCACTCGAGGCTAAGTCTGGTGGGGAGACACACAGAGACCAGTGCCAAGCACATGAATGAACGTGATACAGCAGGAGCTAAGACCTGCATGTGTCTAGAAAAAAATTAAGAAAGGCATCGCGGAGGAGACAGCCTTTGCTTTAGGACGTGTAGAATAAAAAGAAATTTGTCAAACACACAATTAAAGGGCAATCCCAACAGAGAGGTGGATTCGAAGTGCTCCTCAAAACCCCAGCCCTCCCACGTGCACAACAGTATATGGATTACATTTGATATGTAAAGGGTGATGATTAGGAGTCCCCGTATCTCTTCCAAACTTACGTTTCACCCCTCTCCTAAATTATCTTCGTTCTAGAGATTTTGGGGGTTGGGGAGAGGAGGGGAGAAGAGAGAGAAAATCTCTTGAGTAATCTGCTGATTGTAAAGAAATACAACCTCATGTTCCTTTGTCATTCCGGAAGGGATGCTTCAACACGACAGGCTAATCACCTGCAAAATTACCACGAGGAGCTGGTTCTTAGTTATGTACAAGCACAAGAGCATTCAAAGCATCTTCACATGGTTGGTTTTATAACTCAAGAAAGACTGCTCTGATTTAGCTTATTTTTTTTCCAATTCAAACTCAGAAGATAATGGAATAAATGGATACTGGTACCTGTCAAATGAGAGGGAAACAGAAATGCAGGAAACAAGCCTTGGGTAATTAATCCAGGCTTCTTACAACCAGAAAAGCCTATTCAAGTCTGGTCCTCTAATCCTGATGGTGGAGTATCTTGGCCCACAATGCAACAAGCTTTGTAGCACAGTGAAGAGTGCAAAGGCTCAGCTCTGCAAATTACTGGCCAGGAGACCCAGAGATGTCATTGTCCCACCTTTGAACCTCGACGTGTTCATGGCTTCACTGGCACTTGCATTTGGAACCCCATGTTATTCGGAGAATAAAGGTAAGTGTAACCCAAACAGTGTGGGACTGGTGCAAAGACAAACCTACAGACCAGAAATGTACAACAGAAAGCCCAAAAGTAAACTCTTGTGGAGAAAGCCAAATGATTTGAGACAAGAGTGACAAGAGCATTCAATGGGGAAACAACAGTCTCTCTGACAGACAGGGTTAGGAAACCGGATATCCACACACAAAACAATGAGGTTGCACCATTACCTTCTATTATATAAAAAATCATCTCAGGGGCGCCTGGGTGGCTCAGTGGTTACAGTCTCTGCCTTCGGCTCGGGACATGCTCTCGGGGTCCTAAGATCGAGTCACGCATCGGGCTCTCTGCTCAGCGAGGAGCCTGCCTCCTCCTGTCTCTCTCTGCCTGCCTCTCTGCCTACTTGTGATCTGTCTGTCAAATAAATAAAAAAAAAAATCTTAAAAAAAAAATCAAAATGGATCAGAGACCTAACTGTAAAACCTAAAAACTATAAAACCCCCAAAATGGGGATGCCTGGGTGGCTCAGTCAGTTAAGCTGCTGCCTTCAGCTCAGGTCATGATCCCAAGGTCCTGGGATCCCACATGGGGCCCCTTGCTCAGAAGGGAGCCTGCTTCTCTCTCTGCCTCTGCCTGCTTGTGCATGTGCTCTCTCTCTCTCTCTCTCTCTGACAAATAAATAAATAAAATCTTAAAAAAAAAAAAAGAACTCAGAAGAAAACACAGAGGAAAAGCTTCATGACATTGGATTTGCCAGTGGGTTCTAGGACACGATGCCCAAAGCACAGGCAACAAAAGTGAAAATAGATAAATTAGTCTACATCAAAAGTTGAAATTTCTTTGAATCAAAGGCCACCATCACAAGGTAAAAAGGCATGGGAGAAAATATTTGCAAATCATGTATCTGATAAAGGGGTATAATATCCAGAATAGATAAATAAATTTTACAACTCAACTACAGAAAACAAATAACTCAATGAAAAGTGGGCAGAGTTGGGGCACCTGGGTGGCTCAGTGGGTTAAAGCCTCTGCCTTCAGCTCAGGTTATGACCTTGGGGTCCTGGGATCGAGCCCCACATCAGGCTCTCTGCTCAGCACAGAGCCTGCTTCCCCCTCTATCTCTGCCTGCCTCTCTGCCTACTTGTGATCTCTGTCTGTCAAATAAATAAAATCTTAAAAAAATAAATAAAAGTGGAAAGAGGACTTGAAAAGACATTTCTCCAAAGAAGACAGATAGAGAGCAAACATAGGAGGTTGAAGCAACCCAATGCCCAACAGATGAATGGAGAAGCAAATGTGGTGTATGCATGTAATGGTGTAAAATTCAGCCTTAAAATGGAAGTGAATTATGACATCTGCTACACCACAGATGAAACTTGAGGACACAGGCTAAAGTGAGATAAGCCAGTCCCCAAAAAGTAAATACTGTAAGATTACATTTACACAAGGCCATCTAAAGCAGTCAGTCATCAAAACAAAAAACACAAACGGCGGTTGACAATGACTTGGGGGAGTGAGAAATGCAGAGGTATTTCATGGGCACAGAGTTTCAGTTTTGCAAGAGAGAAAGTTCTAGAGATAGGTTGCACAACAACATGAATATCTCCAACACTCAAAAAGAGTTAAGGTGGTACCTCTCATGGCATGCGTCTTTTACCACAGTTAAATTTTTAGTTAAAAAAAATAATAATGTAAGATCAGGAAAGATGTGTGTGTGGGATGTTTATAAAGCACGTTAGCAATGTAAGCCCTGCCTTCATCCTATGACCTGCCCTTTGAGAAGGGAGGCGTTAGAAAAATACGTGATATGCCCCCGCTGAGATCTTCCACGAGGAACAGTGCAGAAAATGGGATCTGCCTGGGATCAGAGCGGCGACAGGACACCCCCTCTCAAGGCGGCTGCAGCCCTCCGTGGACTCCCACTGACCTTGGAAGAACTGATGGATTAGCTGTTATCCAAACATTAGGGATCAACACAAATAAAATAAGTTACTGTGTTTTGAAAAGGGAAAAAAGAGACGGTCTTGAGTCTAGACGTTCCACATAAAATTCTTCCTTGGATTTGGGCTAGGTCCCTTCAGTTCTTTAATATTTCAGAAAGCTGCACTGTCAGAGGCATGACTCAGCCTGTATAAAACCAGACGTGTGGCAGAAATAGCTTCATATGCCATTGGTGTGTGCAGGTTTGGGGCATTTAGGAAATGACCCTTTGGATCATCTGTAATGCATCCACTCAGCAAACATTTACTTAGCAACTAGTACGGGCTAGCCCCTGGCCAGGTCTCAGCGGCATGGAGGTAAATTCGATGGAGCCCCTGTCTTCAAGGAGACTCAGCCACATTGAGGAGTCAGAGACCAAGACCTGTAATTACATTTCTACAGGTACGGAATCCAGAGGCAAGAGACAGCATGAGGCACTCAGAGAAAAGAGTAAACATCTTGATGAGGGTAGGATTCAGGCTTGCAGGCAGGGGACTAGAAAAGAAGGGGCTAAAAAGTTACTGGGCTAGAGCAAAGTGCAAGTTAACTGTAGCTATCTGGCAGGGTTTCCCATTAATGTTGACCCCAACATGGCCGGGTGCCATGGAGACTACCTAATGCACCCAAATGGTGCCTCATTTCACTGCTGATTGATTTCACTTTGCTTCCAAAGGAACGGATGTTTCACAGATCACTTCCCTTGGGAAGGTATGAATGGGTCCTTGGTCATCTCTTAAGAGATTCACATTCCAGTGAGTTCAGAACATGGGTGACAGAGTTCACAAGAGCCAAGGTTTTGACCCCAAGTGTGTCTGTGCCCCCCACCCTAGCTATGGGGCCTTGGGGGAGTGACTGAGTAGGCCAGTGTCTGCAAACACACTATAACATGGGAGCAGGGAGCTCCTATCTCACTGGGTCCTTATGGGGCTTCCACAAAGTCATGGACGTGGAGTCCTTTCTTAGCCAGAAGCACTCCGTAAATAGTACAAATGGCATTCACCCATTTACTCACTCTTTGACCAGACAAGTAAAGGGCACTGTTCGACATTGGAGATTGGAAGATAATAAGGCACGGTCCTCACCCCTCCAAAAGATCCCAAGCTAGGGGGTCAGACAAACGTAATGATACCAGAGGACAACAATGTCAGTTTGTTTACTCTCCACCACTTCGGCTCCCTGAAAGAAGGGGCCTGTGCAGTTTATTTCCATAAGAAGGATGGGACAGAATTCCTATCAGCTTTACTAGAGTCTATAGGAACCTAAGGACAGCTCTGGAATATTGGTAACAAAGAGGCAGAGACTGAAAGGAAGGGACATGGGTGCTATACTCACTATCCGGCCACAGAGCCTGTGAGACCTGGAAAGGACCCTAATGACCAGTGAATGGATGGACAGCTTCACTCTGCAGGTGAACACCATGAGCCTTCAAAGACCCCATGAGTGGCCAGAGATCAGTGTGTTTGGTTGGGTCCTTGCTCCTGCCAGTGCTCCTTCCCCTCTCCATCACGGCCATCCCATCCTTCTTCACCTTCTCTTTTTAAATCTGTATTTTTCTTTTGCTGTTTCATAGCTGAGCATGATCTTCACACCTGAGTTCTCAAGTGAAGAGGGGAAACCAAAAACTGGCCACTAGTGGCATCCCTTTTTACCTCCTAGAAGCTGAAGCTCAGGCAGAACCCAGCTGTGGAAGGATCCTGCATTCTCTTAGTCCACGAGCACCTGTGTGGGCTGCCTTCTGGCTGTATTGCTCCAAGAGGCCAAATGCAATTTCCCATGGGCCTGGCCTGGGGTCAGGGAGGGGCAGGGAGGCTCATGCAGACAAGCCCACAGGGACCTTGGCAGTGGAATCAGCAGGATCAGTCTACTTCCTAAGGTATTATCCAGCTCTCCACTCCCCCACCCCATGGTAAGGTCCAGAATAAGGTTTGGTTTTGCCAAAAGTTTGACTCTGGCTCCTCCACTCAGCAGGAAAGAGACTAGGGCAAGTCACTTAACCTCTCCAAGCAATACCATCCACCTCTGTAAATCATTATGAGGACAAGATGCCAGGTGGAAAGCAGCAGCTTGGGGCTGGGGGGATGGCATCAAGGAGGAGGAGTGGGGAGTGGCAGTGTTGGCACTAGCGTCAGAATTCTGTCTTATCTGAAATGGACAAGGAGGGTACCTGGGTGCCTCAGTCGGTTAACTGTCTGCCTTGAGCTCGGGTTGTGATCCCAGAGTCCTGGGATGGAGTCCCGCATCGGGCTCCCTGCTCAGCAAGAAGACTGCTTCTCCCTCTCCTTCTGCCTGCCCCCCTCTCTCTCTGTCAAATAAAGAAACAAAATCTTAAAAATAAATAAATAGGGGCACCTGGGTGGCTCAGTCATCAAGCCACTGCCTTTGGCTCAGGTCATGATCCCAGGGTCCTGGAATAAAAATCCACATTGGGCTCCCTGCTTTTCCCTCTAACTCTGTCCTCTGCTCGTGATCTCTGTCTCTCAAATAAATAAATAAAATCTTTTAAAAATAAAATCATAAATAAAAGGTACAAGGAAATTCCCACTGTTCCATCTTTGACTTTGAACTTCATAACTTCTACATTTAGTGATAAAATGTACTACTGTGAAATCACACCGTCCACTGCCGAGACACACACACACACACACAAACACACACACGTGCGCTCACACACACATCATCCCTCTTCTAATCACCATAGAAACACTGTAAAGCTTTGAGGAAACTAAGGGTCAGAGGTCAAATTCCTGACACCAGGTCACTTCACTAGACAAAAAACCGATTTGAAATTAGGCGTCCTCAACTAAGCCCATGATCTCTCTGCTCTATTCGCCCCTGTCCTTCTCAAGTCATACACAGATTCTCAACCAGTGCTTCGGAGTTTTCCTTCCTCTCCTCTGCCAGCATATTAATGAGCTTCTGGAACCCCCTCCCAATGCTCCCCCCTTCTCCCTAACACAGTTAAGGCCTTGTATCCTGGCAGATATTCTCCCTGACACATTTCTCCTTGTGGGACATGGGCATTCATAAATGTGGTTATTTGCCCTCCCGAATAAATACAACTTGAGATCATATATCTTTCAACAAAGATTTCCTTTCACACATCCATATCCGCCTGATGTGTGTTAAACAAACAGCCAGTCCTTATATAGGATTCTGCTGCTCCTGACCAGACCTCGCAGTTCCTATTCACCCAGAACATTTCCATCATCCTAGACAGCCTTGTTCCTTGGGCTAAAATTATAACTAGCTTCCCCTCTGCCAGATCCCCACAGGCCTTTGGCATTTCAAGCTGTTTGTGCCTTCCTGTCCTTGTGTGGGCCGTTCTGTCCCATATTGAAGTGATCTCATTGAACTCTTCAAGGTTCCTTTGTACCCCCTTCTTCTTCCTCTGGCTGCCTTTGACCGTGCGCCAGCTTTATGCCCAGCTCAATGCTTCCTCCCCTCAACTGTGTCTCTCCACCTTCTGAAACTGGTGTCCCACCTACGGTTGGCCTGTTATCTCCATTGACTTTCCCTTGAAGTTGTTCCAGCTGTGTCTGTCTCCTTTTTATGTCATTCTTTTAGGAAAACATTCAGAGACATTCTCTTTCACACCACCAAGGTAACTATCGATGCGTGCATCAACCCTCTGTCATGTTCCACCACCGAGACATGGCTGGAACCTTGTTTTACATACCCCCAAACCCACATCTTCCCTTCACTTTCCTGTCATCCCTGCCTTGGCTCTGGTCCTAATGGTTTCTCTCCTAATTCCCTAGCCCACTTCCCTGCCTCCTTTCTTGTCAATTTCCATCTGCGCATCACACCCTCTACTCTAGACTGATTCCAAGATGCCAATCGATCAATAATTCCCCAGGTCATAGGGCTCCAAAGGTTCCTCATGACTTTCAACACAACGTCAACACTCTCCAGGATGGAACACAAGGCATTCCCTCATCTGGGCCCCATCTACCACTACCAGTTCAAATCCTTCCACCCACGGCCACCCCAGCTCACTGGAGAGCAGTTAACGTCAGGGCACTGTGGACCTACGTGGGTGCAACTTGGGTAGGAAACACACCATAGTTCATGCTGCCCGGTCTCTACTGCAATATTCTTCTGGGGGGAATGCCATTCTGACCTCATTACATAGATGATAAGCTCTTATCATCCTGTGTCTTTGATCCTCTTACCCTTCTAGCCTCAACTCAACAACAACAACAACAACAAAAAATGAAGGACAGGGGAGGGAGCAAAGGATTATGGGAGAAAAGGAAACAAGGAAAGAGGGAAGGAGCAAGCAACTACAGAGCATATACTTAGATAACATCCAGACCAATAGTTCTCCCTAAATCAACTATACTCAAATTGTTTCCCCCCAAATGAAATGTGCAGTGGGTAAAAAGCTCTATACTTCCTTTGACACCGTCATCTGGCTACCTAGATGCCCTAACATAAACCAGCATCATAGCAGCAACAATAAAAATAAAGCCAATTCCAGAAGACCTACCAGTTCCTTACATATATTAACTCACGCCTGCCTCAGCACGCGATAAGGAAGCAAACGTGTTAACTAATTTGCTCCAAGCCACAGAGCTTTCAAAAGAGGGCCGGAGTGTGAACCCCAAAACCAACGCTGCTAACTTCGGCTCCCAGTACTGCTGTGGTGCTCTTCACACATAGCAAAGTTTCTTTAGAAAGTCAGTACCAGGGGCGCCTGGGTGGCTCAGTGGGTTAAGCCTCTGCCTTCAGCTCAGGTCATGGTCTCAGGGTCCTGGGATCGAGCCCCGCATCGGGCTCTCTGCTCAGCAGAGAGCCTGCTTCCCTTCCTCTCTCTGCCTGCCTCTCTGCCTACTTGTGATCTCTGTCTGTCAAATAACTAAATAGAATCTTTAAAAAAATAAAAAAAAAAAAGAAAGTCAGTACCACACCTGCTCGTGGGCTTATTATGGACGATGAGGGCTTTGGCCCTGAGTGGCCCTCTTAAATAGACTCTAACATTCCTTCTGAAGCCCATCTGAGTGAAAAGGATATGGAGTTGGAATCAGAACACCTGATGGGATTCAGCCTCTATCTCTGTTGCTCATTAGCTGTGTGGCCTTAGGCAAATCATTTAACTGGGGCCTGCATTTCTGCCTGTAAGGAGATATTAACACCTACCCTCACAGGGACACTCCAGAGCCTAGGTGAGACAACGCCATTAAAAATATTTTTTGCAGGGGCGCCTGGGTGGCTCCGTGGGTTAAGCCTCTGCTTTCGGCTCAGGTCATGATCTCAGGGTCCTGGGATCGAGCCCCGCATCGGGCTCTCTGCTCAACAGTGAGCCTGCTTCCCCCTCTCTCTGCCTGCTTCTCTGCCTACTTGTGATCTCTCTCTCTCTCTCTCTCTCTGTCAAATAAATAAATAAAATCTTTAAAAAAATATTTTTTGCAAAAGGTACTGATTTCAATTCTATCAGCTCTAGTCAGACACCAAAATAACTGCAATTAGTCTCCTGATATGAAGATCACCGGGAGCTCCCGAATTCACGAGTGTAAAATACTGCAGACCGGGGTCCTGACCTACTCCCTGGGCTGTGAATAATCAGAGCCCTGGCAGGTAACCTTTTTCTCCTCCTGGGTAAAGCTATTCCTGCTCTCAAATACTCCTGTGGAAGGGACCGGCTGAGACAATTTCAGCTTTCTCCTGGAATAAGACAAGGAGAAATCAAGGAGAAACCAAAAAGAAAGCCAGGTTTGGTCCTTTTTAAGTTCCTTTTGTCAGCCTGTCATGATTTCAGCATTTTTATCTTGTGTTTTAGGGTTGTTGTTTTTTTTCTTCTCTTTCTTTTACTATTTCTCTCTTCTTCCAATATTTGTTTGTTACAAACTTTACCCTTACTTATGGTCCCAGCTGACAGCATGGAGGAAATCTGCTTTGGGGATCTCTGAATTCCCAACCTTCCTCCTCCCGCAGTGGCTCTGTTTCTTTCTAGGTCTGCACACCCTATGGCTAACACGACCATTTGGCTGGCATGCTCTCAGCCCAAAGGACCATATAATCATTTGTCATAAATAGTTGACATTTTTCAACCTTGTTCCCAGTGACCATGCTTTTTCTTTTTATCTATCTATCTATCTATCTATATCTATATATCTATTTGACAGAAAGAGAGACAGCTAGAGAGGGAACACAAGCAGGGGACTGGGAGAGGGAAAAGCAGACTCCCCGCTAAGCAGGAGCACATTGTGGACTCAATCCCAGCTCCCTGGGATCATGACCTGAGCCGAAGGCAGAAACTTAACTGACTGAGCCACTCAAGTGCCCCGACCAGCCTTTTCTTCTGCTGTCCAACTGATCCATACCACAGCCTGCCTGTGCCCAGAGCTGCCGTTTGAACCCAGCTGCCCTGCCCACAACTAAAGCTCATTCTAGAATAACACACTAGCTCTGTGTTTTTGGTTCGAGAAATATTCATTCAATCACAAGGATTTAGTAACCCAGCACTATGCATGGCCCTGGGGACACTCTAAGAGGCAAGAGGGATACAGAATACACTCAGAGGTATGGACAAAGAAGAGGAGGCCACCAAAGCAGCTGCTGCATCTGCATGACAGAGTTTTCTGGAAGGCTGTGGCACTAACGAGTATGTGAGCATGCTAACTCACAGTGTTTATTACAGACTCTATCCTGTGTGAGAGCACCAAAAAGAGCCGCCAGGTCCTGCTGCTAATGGCGAATCTTCCAGATCTAGCTCCCTGCTTGGCACCTGGAAGGCAAACTAAAAATATCAATTAACTAATGCTTCTGTAGACACAGTTACACTTGAATCTCTAAGAGCACGAGTCCCATGTATTTCATAGTTCATTTGTTTACGTAGCAACCAACATTTACTAAACATATACTATGTGCAAAGAGATGCTGTGGGAAACAAATAGAGATGTAAGACATACGTGACACCCAAGTCTCGACACTCGCAGATAGAAATAACTTCACAGAAGATGTCTGAAGCCTGCATCTAGCCATGCAAAAAAAAAAAAAAAAAAAAAGCCTTTTTTTATAAAGATTGTATTTATTTATTTGACAGAGAGATCACAAGTAGGCAAAGAGGCAGGCAGAGAGAGAGAGAGGAAAGCAGGCTCCCTGCCGAGCAGAGAGCCTGTTGTGGGGCTCGATCCCAGGACCCCGAGATCATGACCTGAGCAAAGGCAGAGGCTTAACCCACTAAGCCACCCATGCACCCCTCAAATTATTTTTAAAGGTAGATGAATACACACACACACACACACACACACGATCTGATTCAGGCAAGTGTTACAGAAACAGCCAAAACTGGTGCTTACACTGATAACCAAAGAGATAGATGAGAGGTGAGCAGACTCAGGCCTGTGGGCCCCATGTGGCCCACCGCCTGTTTTAGCAACTTTTATTGGAACACAGTCATTTCTGTCTTGTCTCTGGCTGCTTCTGAGCTACGACACCACACCTGAGTTGTTGCAGAGGAGACCAAACGGCCTGCCAGGCCACAGATATTTATTAGCTGGTTCCTTTCTTTGCTGGCCCCTGAGATAGATGACTGAAAAGAGCGAGAGATGACATCCATCCATCCATCCAGATAGGCACAGGTATCTATAATCCAGAAAGTTGATTCAAGAATGCGCTCATTATCCTTCCCTGCTAGACTAAAGTTCCCAGCGTCCTACCACCTTGTGAGCGGCGTGTATGAGCAGGCTATCTCTCAGGCTTTATCACATGGTGCAGGGAGAGAACAATGATGAGACCATTCTCTTAGATCTTATCACATTACCAGAGCTAATGCAGGTTCAGCTTTATTCAAAACAATCCCTTCACTGACACTGGTTGAATCACCTCTGCCTTTTTCTCTAAGACCGCCGTCAGACCCGACAGGCAGGACACTGCAAGGACAGACTGCTGAAGACAGAAGTCTTGGAAAACTGCTGGCCATCCAATGGAAGCACGGTTCCATTAGTCTCTCATCTCCAAGAACAAAACCAGCCTTTGCAGTTTTGTCTGAAATACAAGAGATCTCAATTGCTGTTTACTGAACCTTAAACCTTGACAAAGTAGCTTACTTTCAGGTCCTGAACTAGCTTCAGATTTATCCTTTCCTTAAGGAACTACAAAAGAGAGGGAGCTGTGGGCACCACATCCCTTTTGTTATGTTAGAATTAGGGGTTAGGGGACGCCTGGGTGGCTCAGTTGGTTAAGCAGCTGCCTTCGGCTCAGGTCATGATCCCAGCGTCCTGAGATTGAGTCCCACATCGGGCTCCTTGCTCCTCAGGGAACCTGCTTCTCCCTCTGCCTCTGCCTGCCATTCTGTCTGCCTGTGCTCGCTCTCTCTCCCCTCTCTCTCTCTGACAAATAAATAAATAAAATCTTAAAAAAAAAAAAAGAATTAGGGGTTAGCTCAGAAGGAAATGCTTTTCAAGCCTTCCTACAGATGCCTCTGGAAAACAGTGGTTGACAACGCCCTTAGAGCAGGATATGTTTTAAAATGGTTTCTGTAAAAACTATTTAATAAGTGTTCTATAAGAATAGGGAGGAGGGCACCTGGGTGGCTCAGTGGGTTAAGCCGCTGCCTCCGGCTCAGGTCATGATCTCAGGGTCCTGGGATCGAGTCCTGCATCAGGTTCTCTGCTCAGCAGGGAGCCTGCTTCCCTCTCTCTCTCTCTCTGCCTGCCTCTCTGCCTGCTTGTGATCTCTGCCTGTCTAAATACATAAATAAATAAATAAATAAATAAATATAAAAATAAATAAATAAATAAATATCTTTAGAAAAAAAAAAAAAAAGAATAGGGAGGAGTGCCCCATCCATGAAAGCTCAAAACACTGAGTTAAAAAATGTTAAACATGGGCGCCTGGGTGGCTCAGTGGGTTAAGCTGCTGCCTCTCTGCCTGCTTGTGATCTCTCTGTCAAAAATAAATAAATAAATAAAATAAAAAAAAATTTTAAACATAATTGCTTTCCAGCAGGACTTCTCAGAGCCTTTAACCTGCACATTATGAATCTCCAGGAGGAAATTCAAAGGAAAGAGGAAATGCAGGGTTTCCCAAACCTAACTTGATATAAGAAAGCCATTACGGGTCTAATTTTCCTTGGAAGGTGGCTTGGGAAATGTGGTCTTTAGATTACAAAAAATGGGACACCTGGGTGGCTCAGTTGTTTAAGCAGTTGCCTTAGGCTCAGGTCATGATCCCAGGGTCCTGGGATGGAGCCCCACATAGTAGGGCTCCCTGCTCAGTGGGAATCTGCTTCTCCCCCTCCCTTTGCCCCTCCACCCCCCTGGCTCCTGCTCTCTCTCTCTCATACAAATAAAATCTTTAAAAAATAATAGATTACAAAAAATTTCCTAATGAAGTATTTTACATACTCTCTTAAAAAGCATTTACTCCTTAAAAATTGTTATGTTTGGGGCACCTGGGTGACTCAGCTGGTTGAGCAACTGCGTTGGGCTCAGATCATGATCCCAGAGTCCAGGGATCCAGTCCCACATCAGGCTCCCTGCTCAGTGGGGAGTCTGCTTCTCCCTCTGACCTCTCCCCTCTCATGCTCTCTCTCTCTCAAATAAATAAATATAATCTTAAAAAAAAAAAGGTTATGTTTGCCATTCTGCACATCTGAGGAGCAAAGAGTAACTAATGTGCATGTTAACTCCTACATTATGACTCAGTACCGAGGGGGACGGTTTCTGTGGAAGCAGGCTCTGCAAACCTCGGCCTCACAAACTGGCCCTATCAGACTGTACGCCACATACAACGGGCAACTTCCAGAAAAGAATTTCCCTGGGCCCCAGTACTGCAAGCCAGGAGCTGTTTTACAAGACACTGTAGTTAATCTTCAGACCGGCCCTGTGATGTAATGATTTATTATTTCCATTTTGCAGATGAGGAGATTGGGAGCCTGTAAACACCTCTCTCAACTACAAAATAGCCAGCAGGGAACCCATGTCTGTCTGCTTCCATTTATCCTCAAGCCTCAATGCCACAGGTGCTTGAACAATGAGTGCCAAGAGGACTTTTGGTGATGACGTTAAATGATCTCTATCTGTGCTATCCACCAGCTCTCCTACCCCAGCCACTAGCCACAGGACACGACTGAGCCCCTGAAATGTGGCTAGTAGGGCTGAGAAACCAGATGTTTTCTTTTAATTAGCTGAAATGTGAATTGCCACAGGGCTCCCGTGGCTACCATGCTGGAGACTCTTTTCTCTACACATCTATGGCATTCCTTTCTTTCCTTTTTTTTTTTTTAAGATTTTATTTATTTATTTGACAGACAGAGATCACAAGTAGGCAGAGAGGCAGGCATAGAGAGAAGAGGAAGCAGGCTCCCTGCTGAGCAGAGAGCACGATGTGGGGCTCGATCCCAGAACCCGGGGATCATGACCTGAGCCGAAGGCAGAGGCTTTAACCCACTGAGCCACCCAGGTGCCCCTGGCATTCCTTTCTTAAGTACAAAGGCTATTAGACTCAGTTTTACAGAAACACCAAACTCCTCTCCCTAAAAATTTCCAGGTTTACCTTCTGTTACTAATCAAGGGGCCAACAGATCCCAGCAGGTTAGAGGAAAGCTGGCGGTGGGGGAGTGGACAGTAGGCATAGGAAGAGAAAGCAAGAACTGTGGAGAAACAGAGCACAAGCTAAAGGAACACAGCAAGCTGGGGGCACTTCTTGTTGGGCCAAAGCACCTGAAGCATTTTAATAAGCTATCAGGTGAGTAGGCAAAGGCACAGCAAAAACAGAAGCAGCCAGAAGTCTGGGGTCATTCAGAACATACAATGCACGGGCTCTCAGCCACCATGTTAGGCTGCCCTTACTCTGCTTGCTGTCCACTGAAGAACACAGAAGTTTGGATGCTCAAAACATTAGAAGCAGGTTTTAGCAAAATCCATTTAACCGAGCATCTCCATGCTGAACAAGCCAGGTAAGTGATGTCTAACTGCGTCATGAACCACTTTCGAGAGTGAGGGGCCAGATTTTCTGGGGTCCTTGGGGAAGGTATGTCTTTTTTTCCTCTCCCCAACTTTTCATGTTAACCTTCGATACAGATTCCAGGATACCACAGTTTGTCCCAGGGGGGAAGAAACACACTTAGAGTTGTTAACTTTGTATTCTGATCATTTGCATGGCTGATGGCAAAACAAATTATTGATTGATCTTTGACTTCACAATTTTAACATTTCATCAGCTGAGATATTACGCTAATTATAGAAATGCATGCTAGCACAGAGGTTAAAAATATGAGCTATGAAATCACACCGCCTGGTTCAAACACTGATTCTGCCACTTCACACGTACGTGACCTTGACTTGTGCTCTCTACTTTGGTTTCCTCATCTATGAAATGGAATTAAGATTAGAATCTACCAGGGCACCTGGGAGGCTCAGTGGTTTAAAGCCTCTGCAAGGAACTTCTAGGCAAGCTGCTGTAAGGATCCCAGAAGGGCTTGATCAAATGTTCTCCTAGTTCACGTCCTAGTAAGGATGCAAAGATTCTCCTGGTGGCGAGCTGAGGTCAAGTCCCACCAAAGTATGGAGGGCAGCCTTTAAGGGTCTCCAACGATTCCCATTTGGTACACACGGTTTTGTGTAACATACTCTCCTTTTGATTAGAGTCAGGAACTACTGACTCACTTCTAAAGGACAGAATATGGCAAAACTGATAGGATGTCACATCTGAGGTTAATTTACAAAGAGACTGGTCTCCTCTTGGGCTTGCTCTCCCTCCCTCCCTCCCTCCCTCCTTCCCTCCCTCCTTCCCTTCTGCCCTCCTTCCGTCCCTCATCTGTTCCCAGGGATGCCGGCTGCTCCTTTTGGGCTGTGTTATAGAGAGGCCCATGTGGCAAGCAATGAATATTTCTTGCTTACAGTAATGGAGGACCCTGGCCGCGAACAGCCACCTGAGTGAGCTCAAAAGCAGATTTCCCTCCCGCCCCCAACAAGCCTGGAGATGACCGAAGATCCAGATGACATCTTGACTGCAGCCCTGTGAGAGATCCTGAGCCACAGGTACCTGGCTAGTTGCACCTGGATGGCTGGCCCACAGACACCATATCAGGTTATCAATGTCGTATTAGGCCCTTTGGTTTGGGGAAAACATTCAAGAAAGACAGCAATGTTTGGCTTCTGACCCACGCCCCTCTCCTGGGGTGGGAAATCAAGACATGGTAGAAACTACTGAGAGATTCGGGTAAGCAATGTAAGAGAGAGGACGTCGATTCTGTTCGCCATGTTTCTCTCTGAGAGGACATCCCCTCACTTGATCCTCCCGGGCCAATATGTGGCCAGTGCAGGAGGAGAAAACTGGCAGTGTGGTCCAAGTTGGCTGAGAGCACTAGGCCCAGTCCCGTAGAGCCACCTAGAAGGCAGAGAAAGAGCCCAGAAGTTCCCTAGGGCCCCTAGAGGAGGCACAGCAATAACATGAGTTGAAAGCCTGGGACCTGGTCATTGGACTTCTGGGCTAGAGGGGAGATGGCCTGTGGAAGGGACACTGCCTGGAAGCCCTCTTGGACCAGATGCCTCCTGTGTGCTTCGGCAGACTGAGGATTTATAAGAGAATGGATTAGTGTAGAAGAGATGGCGTTCTAATGTTTGGCAGGTTTCAACTTCTGGAAATCGTTGACATGCCTTTTCTCCTTGTCCCCAGGACCACCATTAGTGGGAAGGGGCCCTCAAAGAAGCAAGATGAGAACATCTCTGACAAGCCTGTCAAGTGTCAGTATCCAAACACCCCAGTCACTTCTACCCCCTTGGCAGCCCCACTGCTTCCATAAGAACATAGATACAATCATGGACAGGTTTTGAGCAAACCTAAGTTTTGATTTCTCTCAGATCAAGGCCAAGAGTGCAATGACTGGGTCCTATGGTGGCTGCAAGTCTAGTTTTCAAAGAACCTGTGTAGAAGGAAGGGTTGAGTCACTCTATTGGGCACCCGAATTTGATATTACACTGCATGGTAACTGGCATTTCAATCAAGGCTTTGAAAAACAAAAGAAAGTGTTAACTGTTCTCAAGAGTTAGCTCTATCATCTTCCATTCCCAACCTCGATGCAGGAGTGATCCAGTCATTCCACATCCTGCCTTGCATTTGGTAGTCGGGTTTGTGTCTGCCTCTCCGGTGCGTTTGGGTTGAATCATTGTGATAGGTGTGCAGTGAGCGCTCATTGGAGTTTTCCTTGGAACTGCCGCAATGACACCTTTTTATGTGATTTCCATCTGTATACACTTTGGTCAAGTGTTCAGGTCTTTTGCCCATTTTATTTGTTCTTTTGCTGACTGGCTTCCTTGCTTATTTGGAGGGGGTCCACTTTTGAGTTTCTAGACTTCAGACAGGAGTCCTTTCTCAGGTAAATAGTTTGCACATATTTTCTCCCCGTTGGTAGCTTGTCTTTTGGGTCTTCTTAACGAGGTCTTTCTCACAGGAGAGACTTACAATTCTGATGGTTGGCTCATGTCCAGTTAATCAACTTTTCCTTTATGGACAATCATTTGATGTCCAATCGGAGGATTCTTTACCTAGCTTTCCATTTGGAAATTTTTTTTCCCCATTTTTTCCCTAGAAGACTTCTCATTTTACATGTAAGGCGGTGATTAATTTTGAGTTAAATCTTAAGAAATTATTTCTTTTTGAGAGAGTGACCATGGGCATGAGCGGGGGTATGGTGGAGCATATAGGCTAATGAGCATCCTTAGGCCGACTCCGCAGGGAGCTTGGAGCCTGACTTTGTCCCCGGAAGCTGAGAGCATGAGTAGAGCCGAAATGAATGCTGGCTGCCTCACCGGCTGAGTCACACAGGCGCCCTGAGTTAAGTTTCGTATCGGGTGTGAGACTTAAGTTTGTGGTCCCCGACCTCTTCGTCCGCCACCTCCTCTTCCCCTCTCCCCCTCCCTCTTCTTCTTCTCCTTCTTCTTCTTTGCCTAAGGGAAGTCCACTTACTCTAGCACCATTTATTCAAAACGCTGTCACTCCTCCATTGAGCTGCTTTATACCTTTGTCCAAACCCCATTGGACATATTAGTAGTAGGTCTCTTTCTGGGCCTTGATCCAGTTCCACTTATCTATCTCTCTTCTGTTCCATTTGTCTATCCCTTCACCAACACCACACCCTTTTGATGACTGTAGCTATAGATCTTGCAATTGGGTAGAAGGATTCTTTTGGTTTTATTCTTTAGTTTAATTTTCTCTTCTTTTTCTAGGTTCTGAAGCTGAGAGCTTATTGTGTTCAGACTCCTTTATTTTTGAGACAGGGAGAGAGAGAGAGAGAGAGAGAGAGACAGGGAAGGGGTGCAGACAGAGAGAGAGAGAGATTAATGTGCAGCCTCCCTGCGCAGCACTAGAACAATGCAGGTTCAGTCTCACAGCCCCGAGGTTGATCATGACCTGAGCCAAAATCAAGAGTTGGACTCACTGACTGAGCCACCCAGATGCTCCTCCTGCTTTCTAATGTATGCATTGAGGGCTATCAATTTTGCTATCCATTGTATAACTGTGTCCCCCAAATTTTAATGTGCTGTATTTTCATTTTCCTTCAGTTCAATGCATTGAGATTTTATCTTTTACCTTTGATCATCTAGAATGTTACTTTCTACCTGTTTGGATATTTGTTATCTTTCTCCTTTGGATGTCTAGTTGATTTTTGATTTTCTTAAAATTCTCAAACTTTTAATTCCAATAAGTTGATATCCAGGGTTGTATTTGTTTCAGGTCTACAATAGAGGGATTCACCTCCCCTACTGCAAGAAGTGTGGGCTCCTGTTGCCAGGCACTGATTGGCGTTGGAGACTCAGGTAAACCTCCCCCACCCCTACTCCCTTCAGGCCCTGTTGCCAGGCACTGGTTTGCGTCGGAGATGGAACCCTCCTAAGGGTTCCAAGCAGTTGCTAGTGTCCCAGAGGACACTGGTGATCGGAGACAAAGCCACAAGGCTCTTTGGAGCCAGCTGTTGGCCATCCCAATGTCTCCAAACACAGTTCCGGAGCCGCTGTGGGCTGTCGTGGAGCAGCTGTGGGTTGCTGGGTTGGTGATATACGAACGTTTGCCACATGGGCCACGAGTCTCTGGGTTTTGCTGGGAGATCCTGGTGTGCACTGCAGTGGTGGTGTTCCTCGTAAGGAGCGGACTCAGCTTCAGAAGAAGAAAGGGGCATTGTGCCCAGAATGAAGTATCTGGAAAAGGCATGGAGAAGACCGAAGCGGACGCACCAGCCTGTGGAGCCGTCACATCATCTGAGCAGAAGGCCAGTCCTCTCCCGTTACAGATTCTTGCTCTGGCTGCCCTGAATGAAGGTGCCGGGTATTTTTCCGTGGAAAACGCTACGGAACTGCTGAAGGGAGTTGGGGAAAGGCTGTTGAAGAGCCCTCACCAGCTGACTGACGAAAATCCCATCTCTAGAGGAGCCCAGGAAGATGGAGATAGGCCTGCGAGGAAAATACCAGAAGGCATCAAGGACAGCCCTGATCTGCAGTGAGGTGCAGAACCGCTGGTTCAGGACATTGGCAGCTGTGGTGAGACAGAGCAGGAAGAGGCAGGGGAGGCAGGCAGGCCAGAGCTTGCTGATGGAGGAGTGCGGCAGCAGGCCGGCGGTGAGAGTCAGAGCCAACGCCACACCCTCAGCCAGATCCTACTGAAGGTGATGCACCTGCAAGAGCTGCTTAGAGATCATCTGGAAGGTGGGGGCTCAAGGAGGGAGGTGGAGACTGGCTCGTCGTGCACTGTCCATGTGCCCTCGGGCGGGAACCCCGTGAACAAAGGAAAGCTGTCCAGGGCACTGCAGAAGGCACGTCCGAGGAACGAAGAGCTCCCGAGAATCAAAACGATACACCAAGCTGAGCAAGTGTCTTTTCACCTTCGAAACACCGTCCTGGAAAGTGAGATTCAGAAGTTGCGCCTGAAGCTCGAGGCAGAGCCTAAGCTGTGTGAAGAGCACATCAAACACGTGGAGAGGAAGATGATGGAGGAGAAGGCACGCGGCTTGCAAGTGAAGAACAAACTGGCCAAGGTGTGCAGGAAGGCGGATGCTGCCCACTGGAACTTAGGCCTCTCCAGGACCATGGCCCAGGAGCTGCCTGGAGAATGGCAGAAGATCTCCTCCTTGCATGAGCGGGAGCGCCTCCTGGTAGAGAACAGATGGGAGGAGAGCCAGAAGGCTGTCCTGTGGGCAGAGAGGGAGTTCCGAAGACTCCAGTTGGAAAACCATTGCCTCAGGCAGAAGCTGGCCAACTCTGGGCCCAAGGTCCAGCCTGTCTCCGGGGGGCCTCCTGCTCCTGCTCCTGCTGTTCTGGGCACAGCCTGCAAATACCCTCCAGGGCCCATGGCTCCCCTGAAACCCCAGAAGGCCAAGAAGGGAACAAGGGTCCATTGGCCAGACTCCAAGTCTCCGGTCCCCTGCGGGTCTGATTCCCTTTCCCAGCAGCTACCAACACCCACAACCAGAGCACCAAAGCTCCTTTGCTTACCCGTGAAGCCATACCCATGGCTCCTTTCACTTGAGATCCACCCCATTATTGAACTGATGCTACAGATTCCCTCTAACCATAGGAGTGTGAGAGAATATTTGGCAATGTTAAGCATAAAATTAAAAAAATAAACAAAAATATCCAATGTCTGATACTACTGCTACTGAGAATTGATTTCATGAAGGGATTATATGCCAAGCCATAAAGGGTCTTGAGAATATTTTATTGATCACTGAATTGTCCCGAGAACCCAGTGTGTCATGCATGACTGAGGTTCAGAGAGGGGAAAGAACTTGCCCCATGATCACACAGCTAGTGAATTTCAGAGCTCCCATTCCAAATCAGGGTTGTCTAATTATCAAGTGCCGGGCAAAAAACTTGTACTATTCCTGCTCCACTTCTACTACTACTACTACTACTACTACTACTACTGGTAGTACTGCTAGTACTTCTTCTTTTTCTGGAGAGAGAGAAAGGGAGCAGGCACACAAACACACATGCAAGCAGGGGAGGGGCAGAGAGAGAGAGAGATTCCTAGACAGGCTTCCCACTCAAGTGCCGAACCGGACGTTGGGCACGATGTCACAGATCATGTGATCACGACCTGAACCGAAATCAAGAGTCAGACACTGAACGGACGGAGCCACACAGGCTCCCTTGTGCGAGGAACTTCTAGGCAAGCTGCTGTAAGGATACCAGAAGGGCTTGATCAAATGTTCTCCTAGTTCACGTCCTAGTAAGGATGCAAAGATTCTCCTGGTGGCTAGCTGAGGTCAAGTCCCACCAAATTACGGAGGGCAGCCTTTAAGGGTCTCCAACGATTCCCACTTGGTACACATAGTTTTGTGTAACATACTCTCCTTTTGATTAGAGTCAGGAACTACTGACTCACTTCTAAAGGACAGAATATGGCAAAAGTGATACGATGTCACTTCTGAGGTTAATTTACAAAGAGACTGGTCTCCTCTTGGGCTTGCTCTCCCTCCCTCCCTCCCTCGCTCCTTCCCTTCTGCCCTCCTTCTGTCCCTCATCTGTTCCCAGGGATGCCGGCTGCTCCTTGTGGGCTGTGTTATGGAGAGGCCCATGTGTCAAGCAATGAATACTTCTTGCTTACAGTAATGGAGGACCCTGGCCGCGAACAGCCACCTGAGTGAGCTCAAAAGCCGATTCCCGCCCCCCGCACCCAACAAGCCTGGAGATGACCGAAGATCCAGATGACACCTTGACTGCAGCCCTGTGAGAGATCCTGAGCCACAGGTACCTGGCTAGTTGCACCTGGATGGCTGGCCCACAGACACCCTATCAGGTTATCAATGTCATTTTAGGCCCTTTGGTTTGGGGAAAACATTCAAGAAAGACAGCAATGTTTGGCTTCTGACCCACGCCCCTCTCCTGGGGTGGGAAATCAAGACTTGGTAGAAACTACTGAGAGATTCGGGTAAGCAATGTAAGACAGAGGACGTCGATTCTGTTCGCCATGTTTCTCTCTGAGAGGACATCCCCTCACTTGATCCTCCCGGGCCAATATGAGGCCAGTGCAGGAGGAGACAACTGGCAGTGTGGTCCAAGTTGGCTGAGAGCACTAGGCCCAGTCCCGTAGAGCCACCTAGAAGGCAGAGAAAGAGCCCAGAAGTTCCCTAGGGCCCCTAGAGGAGGCACAGCAATAACATGAGTTGAAAGCCTGGGACCTGGTCATTGGACTTCTGGGCTAGAGGGGAGATGGCCTGTGGAAGGGACACTGCCTGGAAGCCCTCTTGGACCAGACGCCTCCTGTGTGCTTCGGCAGACTGAGGATACATAAGAGAATGGATTAGTGTAGAAGAGATGGCGTTCTAATGTTTGGCAGGTTTCAACTTCTGGAAATCGTTGACATGCCTTTTCTCCTTGTCCCCAGGACCACCATTAGTGGGAAGGGGCCCTCAAAGAAGCAAGATGAGAATATCTCTGACAAGCCTGTCATGTGTCAGCATCCAAGCACCCCAGTCACTTCTACCCCATTGGCAGCCCCACTGCTTCCATAAGGACACAGATACAATCATGGACAGGTTTTTGAGCAAACCTAAGTTTTGATTTCTCTCAGATCAAGGCCAAGAGTGCAATGACTGGGTCCTATGGTGGCTGCAAGTCTAGTTTTCAAAGAACCTGTGTGGAAGGAAGGGTTGAGTCACTCTATTGGGCACCCGAATTTGATATTACACTGCATGGTAAATGGAATTTCAATCAAGGCTTTGAAAAACAAAAGAAAGTGTTAACTGTTCTCAAGAGTTAGCTCTATCATCTTCCATTCCCAACCGCGATGCAGGAGTGATCCAGTCATTCCACATCCTGCCTTGCATTTGGTAGTAGGGTCTGTCTCTGCCTCTCTGGTGCGTTTGGGTTGAATCATTGTGATAGGTGTGCAGTGAGAGCTCATTGGAGTTTTCCTTGGAACTGCCGCAATGACACCTTTTTATGTGATTTCCATCTGTATACACTTTGGTCAAGTGTTCAGGTCTTTTGCCCATTTTATTTGTTCTTTTGCTGACTGGCTTGCTTGCTTATTTGGAGGGGGTCCACTTTTGAGTTTCTAGACTTCAGACAGGAGTCCTTTCTCAGGTAAGTGGTTTGCACATATTTTCTCCCCGTTGGTAGCTTGTCTTTTGGGTCTTCTTAACGAGGTCTTTCTCACAGGAGAGACTTACAATTCTGATGGTTGGCTCATGTCCAGTTAATCAACTTTTCCTTTATGGACAATCATTTGATGTCCAATCGGAGGATTCTTTACCTAGCTTTCCATTTGGAAAATTTTTTTCCCCATTTTTTTCCTAGAAGACTTCTCATTTTACATGTAAGGCGGTGATTAATTTTGAGTTAAATCTTAAGAAATTATTTCTTTTTGAGCGAGTGACCGTGGGCATGAGCGGGGGGTGGGGTGGAGCATATAGGCTAATGAGCATCCTTAAGCCGACTCCCCAGGGAGCTTGGAGCCTGACTTTGTCCCGGGAAGCTGACAGCATGAGTAGAGCCGAAATGAATGCTGGCTGCCTCACCGGCTGAGTCACCCAGGCGCCCTGAGTTAAGTTTTAAATAGGGTGTGTGACTTAAGTTTGTGGTGCCTGACCTCCTCGTCCTCCAACTCCTCCTCCCCTCTCCCCCTCCCTCTTCTTCTTCTCCTTCTTCTTCTTTGCCTAAGGAAGTCCACTTGCTCTAGCACCATTTATTCAAAATGCTGTCACTCCTCCATTGAGCTGCTTTATACCTTTGTCCAAACCCCATTGGACATATTGGTAGTAGGTCTCTTTTCTGGGCCTTGATCCAGTTCCACTTGTCTATCTCTCTTCTGTTCCATTTGTCTATCCCACACCATCGCCACACCCTTTTGATGACTGTAGCTAAAGATCTTGCAATTGGGTAGAAGGATTCTTTTGGTTTTATTCTTTAGTTTAATTTTCTCTTCTTTTTCTAGGTTCTGAAGCTGAGAGCTTATTGTGTTCAGACTCCTTTCCTTTTGAGACAGGGAGAGAGAGAGAGAGAGACAGGGAAGGGGTGCAGAGAGAGAGAGAGCGAGAGAGAGAGAGATTAATGTGCAGCCTCCATGCGCAGCACCAGAACAATGCAGGTTCAGTCTCACAGCCCCGAGGTTGATCATGACCCAAGCCAAAATCAAGAGTTGGACTCACTGACTGAGCCACCCAGATGCTCCTCCTGCTTTCTAATGTATGCATTGAGGGCTATCAATTTTGCTATCCATTGATGTAGCTGTGTCCCCCAAATTTTAATGTGCTGTATTTTCATTTTCCTTCAGTTCAATGCATTGAGATTTTATCTTTTACCTTTGATCATCTAGAATGTTACTTTCTACGTGTTTGGATATTTGTTATCTTTCTCCTTTGGATGTCTAGTTGACTTTTGATTTTCTTAAAATTCTCAAACTTTTAATTCCAATAAGTTGATATCCAGGGTTGTATTTGTTTCAGGTCTACAATAGAGGGATTCACCTCCCCTACTGCAAGAAGTGTGGGCTCCTGTTGCCAGGCACTGATTGGCGTTGGACACTCAGGTACACCTCCCCCACCCCTACTCCCTTCAGGTCCTGTTGCCAGGCACTGGTTTGCGTCGGAGACGGAACCCTCCTAAGGGTTCCAAGCAGTTGCTAGTGTCCCAGAGGACACTGGTGATCGGAGACAAAGCCACAAGGCTCTTTGGAGCCAGCTGTTGGCCATCCCAATGTCTCCAAACACAGTTCGCGAGCCGCTGTGGGCTGTCGTGGAGCAGCTGTGGGCTGCTGGGTTGGTAATATACGAACGTTTGCCACATGGGCCACGAGTCTCTGGGTTTTGCTGGGAGATCCTGGTGTGCACTGCAGTGGTGGTGTTCCTCGTAAGGAGCAGACTCAGCTTCAGAAGAAGAAAGGGGCATTGTGCCCAGAATGAAGTATCTGGAAAAGGCATGGAGAAGACCGAAGCGGACGCACCAGCCTGTGGAGCCGTCGCATCATCTGAGCAGAAGGCCAGTCCTCTCCCGTTACAGATTCTTGCTCTGGCTGCCCTGAATGAAGGTGCCGGGTATTTTTCCGTGGAAAACGCTACGGAACTGCTGAAGGGAGTTGGGGAAAGGCTGTTGAAGAGCCCTCACCAGCTGACTGATGAAAATCCCATCTCTAGAGGAGCCCAGGAAGATGGAGATAGGCCTGCGAGGAAAATACCAGAAGGCAGCAAGGACAGCCCTGATCTGCAGTGAGGTGCAGAACCTCTGGTTCAGGACATTGGCAGCTGTGGTGAGACAGAGCAGGGAGAGGCAGGGGAGGCAGGCAGGCCAGAGCTTGCTGATGGAGGAGTGCGGCGGCAGGCCGGCGGTGAGAGTCAGAGCCAACGCCACACCCTCAGCCAGATCCTACTGAAGGTGATGCACCTGCAAGAGCTGCTTAGAGATCATCTGGAAGGTGGGGGCTCAAGGAGGGAGGTGGAGACTGGCTCGTCGTGCACTGTCCATGTGCCCTCGGGCAGGAGCTCCGTGAACAAAGGAAAGCCGTCCAGGGCACTGCAGAAGGCACGTCCGAGGAACGAAGAGCTCCCGAGAAACAAAACAATCCACCAAGCTGAGCAAGTGTCTTTTCACCTTCGAAACACCGTCCTGGAAAGTGAGATTCAGAAGTTGCGCCTGAAGCTCGAGGCAGAGCCTAAGCTGTGTGAAGAGCACATCAAACACGTGGAGAGGAATATGATGGAGGAGAAGGCACGCTGCCTGCAAGTGAAGAACCAACTGGCCAAGGTGTGCAGGAAGGCGGATGCAGCCCACTGGAACTTAGGCCTCTCCAGGACCATGGCCCAGGAGCTGCCTGGAGAATGGCAGAAGATCTCCTCCTTGCATGAGCGGGAGCGCCTCCTGGTGGAGTACAGATGGGAGGAGAGCCAGAAGGCTGTCCTGTGGGCAGAGAGGGAGTTCTGAACGCTCCAGGGGGAAAACCATTGCCTCAGGCAGAAGCTGGCCAACTCTGGGCCCAAGGTCCAGCCTGTCTCCGGGGGGCCTCCTGCTCCTGCTCCTGCTGTTCTGGGCACAGCCTGCAAATACCCTCCAGGGCGCATGGCTCCCCTGAAAACCCAGAAGGCCAAGAAGGGAGCAAGGGTCCATTGGCCAGAATCCAAGTTCTCCGGTCCAATGCTGGTCTGATTCCCTTTCCCAGCAGCTACCAACACCCACAACCAGAGCACCAAAGCTCCTTTGCTTACCCGTGAAGCCATACCCATGGCTCCTTTCACTTGAGATCCACCCCATTATTGAACTGATGCTACAGATTCCCTCTAACCATAGGAGTGTGAGAGAATATTTGGCAATGTTAAGCATAAAATAAAAAAATAAACAAAAATATCCAATTGCTGATACTACTGCTACTGAGAATTGATTTCATGAAGGGATTATATGCTAAGCAATAAAGGGTTTTGAGAGTATTTTATTGATCACTGAATTGTCCCGAGAACCCAGTGTGTCATGTATGACTGAGGTTCAGAGAGGGGAAACAACTTGCCCCACAATCACACAGCTAGTGAATTTCAGAGCTCCCATTCCAAATCAGGGTTGTCTAATTATCAATTGCCGGGCAAATAACTTGTACTACTCCTACTCCTCCTCCTCCTCCTACTACTACTACTGGTAGTACTGCTAGTAATTCTTCTTTTTCTGGAGAGAGACAAAGGGAGCAGGCACACACACACACATGCAAGCAGGGGAGGGGCAGAGAGAGAGAGAGATTCCTAGACAGGCTTCCCACTCAAGTGCCGAACGGAAGTTGGAAACGATGTCACAGATCATGTGATCACGACCTGAACCGAAATCTAGAGTCAGACACTACACTGACGGAGCCACACAGGCTCCCTTGTGCGAGGAATTTCTAGGCAAGCTGCTGTAATGATCCCAGAAGGGCTTGATCAAATGTTCTCCTAGTTCACGTCCTAGTAAGGATGCAAAGATTCTCTGTTGGCTAGCTGAGGTCAAGTCCCACCAAAATATGGAGGGCGGCCTTTAAGGGTCTCCAACGATTCCCTTTTGGTACACATGGTTTTATGGAACATACTCTCTTTTGATTAGAGTCAGGAGCTACTGACTCACTTCTAAAGGACAGAATATGGCAAAAGTGATACGATGTCACATCTGAGGTTAATTTACAAAGAGACTGTTCTCCTCTTGGGTTTGCTCTCCCTCCCTCCCTCCCTCCCTCCCTCCCTCCCTCCTTCCCTTCTGCCCTCCTTCCGTCCCTCATCTGTTCCCGGGGATGCCGGCTGCTCCTTGTGGGCTGTGTTATGGAGAGGCCCATTTGGCAAGCAATGAATATTTCTTGCTTACAGTAATGGAGGACCCTGGCTGCGAACAGCCACCTGAGTGAGCTCAAAAGCCGATTCCCCCCCCCCCCCCAACAAGCCTGGAGATGACCGAAGATCCAGATGACATCTTGACTGCAGCCCTGTGAGAGATCCTGAGCCACAGGTACCTGGTTAGTTGCACCTGGATGGCTGGCGCACAGACACCCTATCAGGTTATCAATGTCATTTTAGGCCCTTTGGTTTGGGGAAAACATTCAAGAAAGACAGCAATGTTTGGCTTCTGACCCACGCCCCTCTCCTGGGGTGGGAAATCAAGACATGGTAGAAAATACTGAGAGAGTCTGGTAAGCAATGTAAGACAGAGGACGTCGATTCTGTTCGCCATGTTTCTCTCTGAGAGGACATCCCCTCACTTGATCCTCCCGGGCCAATATGTGGCCAGTGCAGGAGGAGACAACTGGCAGTGTGGTCCAAGTTGGCTGAGAGCACTAGGCCCAGTCCCGTAGAGCCACCTAGAAGGCAGAGAAAGAGCCCAGAAGTTCCCTAGGGCCCCTAGAGGAGGCACAGCAATAACATGAGTTGAAAGCCTGGGACCTGGTCATTGGACTTCTGGGCTAGAGGGGAGATGGCCTGTGGAAGGGACACTGCCTGGAAGCCCTCTTGGACCAGACGCCTCCTGTGTGCTTCGGGAGACTGACGATTCATAAGAGAATGGATTAGTGTAGAAGAGATGGCGTTCTAATGTTTGGCAGGTTTCAACTTCTGGAAATCGTTGACATGCCTTTTCTCCTTGTCCCCAGGACCACCATTAGTGGGAAGGGGCCCTCAAAGAAGCAAGATGAGAACATCTCTGACAAGCCTGTCAAGTGTCAGCATCCAAGCACCCCAGTCACTTCTACCCCCTTGGCAGCCCCACTGCTTCCATAAGGACACAGATACAATCACTGACATGTTTTTGAGCAAACGTAAGTTTTGATTTCTCTCAGATCAAGGCCAAGAGTGCAATGACTGGGTCCTATGGTGGCTGCAAGTCTAGTTTTCAAAGAACCTGTGTGGAAGGAAGGGTTGAGTCACTCTATTGGGCACCCGAATTTGATCTTACACTGCATGGTAACTGGAATTACAATCAAGGCTTTGAATAACAAAAGAAAGTGTTAACTGTCTCAAGAGTTAGCCCTATCATCTTCTATTCCCATCCGCGATGCAGGAGTGATCCAGTCATTCCACATCCTGCCTTGCATTTGGCAGTCGGGTCTGTCTCTGCCTCTCCGGTGCGTTTGGGTTGAATCATTGTGATAGGTGTGCAGTGAGAGCTCATTGGAGTTTTCCTTGGAACTGCCGCAATGACACCTATTTATGTGATTTCCATCTGTATACTCTTTGGTCAAGTGTTCAGGTCTTTTGCCCAATTTTTTTGTTCTTTTGCTGACTGGCTTGCTTGCTTATTTGGAGGGGGTCCACTTTTGAGTTTCTAGACTTCAGACAGGAGTCCTTTCTCAAGTAAGTGGTTTGCACATATTTTCTCCCCGTTGGTAGCTTGTCTTTTGGGTCTTCTTAACGAGGTCTTTCTCACAGGAGAGACTTACAATTCTGATGGTTGGCTCATGTCCAGTTAATCAACTTTTCCTTTATGGACAATGATTTGATGTCCAATCCGAGGATTCTTTACCTAGCTTTCCATTTGGAAAATTTTTTTCCCCATTTTTTTCCTAGAAGACTTCTCATTTTACATGTAAGGCGGTGAATAATTTTGAGTTAAATCTTAAGAAATTATTTCTTTTTGAGAGAGTGACCGTGGGCATGAGTGGGGGGTGGGGTGGAGCGTATAGGCTAATGAGCATCCTTAAGCCGACTCCCCAGGGAGCTTGGAGCCTGACTTTGTCCCGGGAAGCTGAGAGCATGAGTAGAGCCGAAATGGATGCTGGCTGCCTCACCGGCTGAGTCACCCAGGCGCCCTGAGTTAAGTTTTGTATAGGGTGTGAGACTTATGTTTGTGGTCCACGACCTCCTCGTCCTCCACCTCCTCTTCCCCTCTCCCCCTCCCTCTTCTTCTTCTTTGCCTAGGGAAGTCCACTTGCTCTAGCACCATTTATTCAAAATGCTGTCACTCCTCCATTGAGCTGCTTTATACCTTTGTCCAAAACCCATTGGACATATTGGTAGTAGGTCTCTTTCTGGGCCTTGATCCAGTTCCACTTATCTATCTCTCTTCTGTTCCATTTGTCTATCCCTTCACCAACACCACACCCTTTTGATGACTGTAGCTAAAGATCTTGCAATTGGGTAGAAGGATTCTTTTGGTTTTATTCTTTAGTTTAATTTTCTCTTCTTTTTCTAGGTTCTGAAGCTGAGAGCTTATTGTGTTCAGACTCCTTTCCTTTTGAGACAGGGAGAGAGAGAGAGAGAGAGACAGTGAAGGGGTGCAGAGAGAAGGAGAGAGAGAGATTAATGAGCAACCTCCATGCGCAGCACCAGAAAAATGCAGGTTCATTCTCACAGCCCGAGTTTGATCATGACCTGAGCCAAAATCAAGAATTGGACTCACTGACTGAGCCACCCAGATGCTCCTACTGCTTTCTAATGTATGCATTGAGGGCTATCAATTTTGCTATCCTTTGATTAAGTTTGTCCCTCAAATTTTAATGTGCTGTATTTTCATTTTCCTTCAGTTCAATGCATTGAGATTTTATCTTTTACCTTTGATCATCTAGAATGTTACTTTCTACGTGTTTGGATATTTGTTATCTCTCTCCTTTGGATGTCTAGTTGATTTTTGATTTTCTTAAAATTCTCAAACTTTTAATTCCAATAAGTTGATATCCAGGGTTGTATTTGTTTCAGGTCTACAATATAGGGATTCACCTCCCCTACTGCAAGAAGTGTGGGCTCCTGTTGCCAGGCACTGATAGGCGTTGGAGACTCTGTTACACCTCCCCCACCCTTACTCCCTTCAGGTCCTATTGCCAGGCACTGGTTTGCGTTGAGGACGGAACCCTCCTAGGGGTTCCAAGCAGTTGCTAGTGTCCCAGAGGACACTGGTGATCGGAGACAAAGCCACAAGGCTCTTTGGAGCCAGCTGGTAGCCATCCCAATATCTCCAAACACAGTTCCGGAGCCACTGTGGGCTGTCGTGGAGCAGCTGTGGGCTGTCTTGGAGCAGCTGTGGGCTCCTGGGTTGGTGATATATGAACGTTCGCCACATGGGCCACGAGTCTCTGGGTTTTTCTGGGAGATCCTGGTGTGCACTGCAGTGGTAGTGTTCCTCCTAAGGAGCAGACTCGCTTCAGAAAAAGAAAGGGGCATTGGACCCAGAATGAAGTATCTGGAAAAGGCATGGGAAAGACCAAAGTGGACGCACCAGCCTGTGGAGTCGTCGCATCATCTGAGCAGAAGGCCAGTCCTCTCCCTTTACAGATTCTTGCTCTGACTGCCTGAATGATGGTGCCAGGTATTTTTCCGTGGAAAACGCTACGCAACTGCTGAAGGGAGTTGTGGAAAGGCTGTGAAGAGCCCTCACCAGCTCACAGACGAAAATCCCATCTCTAGAACAGTCCAGGAAGATGGAGATAGGCCTGAGAGGAAAGTACCAGAAGGCATCAAGGACAGCCCTGATCTGCAGGGAGGTGCAGAACCGCTGGTTCAGGACATTGGCAGCTGTGTCGAGACAGAGCAGGAAAAGGCAGGGGAGACAGGCAGGCCAGAGCTTGCTGATGGATGAGTGCGGCGGCAGGCCGGCGGTGAGGGCCAGAGCCAACGCCACACCCTTAGCCAGATCCTACTGAAGGTGATGCACCTGCAAGAGCTGCTTAGAGATCATCTGGAAGGTGGGGGCTCAAGGAGGCAGGTGGAGACTGGCTCGTCCTGCACTGTCCATGTCCCCTTGGGCAGGAGCCCCGTGAACAAAGGAAAGCCGTCCAGGTTACTGCAGAAGGCACGTCCGAGGAACGAAGAGCTCCCGAGAAACAAAACAATCCACCAAGCTGAGCAAGTATCTTTTCACCTTCGAAACACCGTTCTGGAAAGTGAGATTCAGAAGTTGCGCCTGAAGCTCGAGGCAGAGCCTAAGCTGTGTGAAGAGCACATCAAACACGTGGAGAGGAAGATGATGGAGGAGAAGGCATGCTGCCTCCAAGTGAAGAACAAAATGGCCAAGGTGTGCAGGAAGGCGGATGCTGCCCACTGGAACTTAGGCCTCTCCAGGACCATGGCCCAGGAGCTGCCTGGAGAATGGCAGAAGATCTCCTCCTTGCCTGAGCGGGAACGCCTCCTGGTGGAGAACAGATGGGAGGAGAGCCAGAAGGCTGTCCTGTGGGCAGAGAGGGAGTTCCGAAGGCTCCAGGTGGAAAATCCATTGCCTGAGGCAGAAGCTGGCCAACTCTGGGCCCAAGGTCCAGCCTGTCTCCGGGGTCCTCCTGCTCCTGCTCCTGCTGTTCTGGGCACAGCCTGCAAATACCCTCCAGGGCCCAAGGCTCCCCTGAAACCCCAGAAGGCCAAGAAGGGAGCAAGGGTTCACTGGCAGACTCCAAGTTCTCCGGTCCCCTGCGGGTCTGATTCCCTTTCCCAGCAGCCACCAACACCCACAACCAGAGCACAAAAGCTCCTTTGCTTACCCGTGAAGCCATACCCATGGCTCCTTTCAATTGAGATCCACTCCATTATTGAACTGATGCTACAGATTCCCTCTAACCATAGGAGTGTGAGAGAATATTTGGCAATGTTAAGCATAAAATAAAAAAAAATTAATAAAAGTGTCCAATTGCTGATACCATTGCTACTGAGAATTGATTTGATGAAGGGATTATATGGCAAGCCATAAAGGGTTTTGAAGAGTATTTTATTGATCACTGAATTGTCCCGAGAACCCAGTGTGTCATGTATGACTGAGGTTCAGAGAGGGGAAACAACTTGCCCCACGATCACACAGCTAGTGATTTTCAGAGCTCCCATTCCAAACCAGGATTGTCTAATTATCAAGTTCTGGGCAAATAACTTGTACTACTTCTACTACTAATACTACCACTACTACTACTACTACTATTAGTACTGCTAGTACTTTTTTTTCTTTTTTTGGAGAGAGAGAAAGGGAGCAGGCACACACACACACATACAAGCAGGGGAGGGGCAGAGAGAGAGAGAGATTCCTAGACAGGGTTCCCACTCAAGTGCAGAACGGGATGTTTGGCATGATGTCACAGATCATGTGATCACGACATGAACCAAAATCAAGAGTCAGACGCTGAACTGACGGAGCCACACAGGCTCCCTTCTGCGAAGAACTTCTAGGCAAGCTGCTTTAAGGATCCCAGAAGAGCTTGATCAAATGTTCTCCTAGTTCACGTCCTAGTAAGGATGCAAAGATTCTCCTGGGGGCTAGCTGAGGTCAAGTCCCACCAAAGTATGGAGGGCAGCCTTTAAGGGTCTCCAACGATTCCCATATGGTACACATGGATTTGTGGAACATACTCTCCCTCTTGATTAGAGTCAGTTACTACTGACTCCCTTCTAAAGGACAGAATATGGCAAAAGTGATAGGATGTCACTTCTGAGGTTAATTTACAAAGAGACTGGTCTTCTCTTGGGCTTGCTCTGCCCCCACCTTCCCTCCTGTCCTCCCCCCCCTCCCTCCCTCCCTCCTGTCCTCACTCCCTTCCTCCATTCCTCCCTACCTCCTTCCCTTCCACCCTCCTTCCGTCCCTCATCTGTTCCCAGGGATGCTGGCTGGTCCTTGTGGGCTGTGTTATGGAGAGGACCATGTGACAAGGAATGAATATTTCTTGCTTACAGTAATGGAGGACCCTGGCCGCGAACAGCCGCCTGAATGAGCTCAAAAGCACATTTTCCCCCCAACAAGCCTGGAGATGACCGAAGATCCAGATGACATCTAGACCTCAGCCCTGTGAGAGATCCTGAGCCACAGGTACCTGGCTAGTTGCACCTGGATGGCTGGCCCACAGACACCATATCAGGTTATCAGGTCGTTTTAGGCCCTTTGGTTTGGGGAAAACATTCAAGAAAGACAGCAATGTTTGGCTTCTGACCCATGCCCTTCCCCTGGGGTGGGAAATCAAGATATGGTAGAAAATACTGAGAGATTCGGGTAAGCAATGTAAGACAGACGACATCGATTCTATTCGCCATGTTTCTCTCTGAGAGGACATCCCCTCACTTGATCCTTCCGGGCCAATATGTGGCCAATGCAGGAGGAGACAACTGGCAGTGTGGTACAAGTCAGCTGAGAGCACTAGGCCCTGCCCCGTAGAGCCACCTAGAAGGCAGAGAAAGAGCGCAGAAGTTCCCAAGGGCCCCTAGAGGAGGCACAGCAATTCCATGAGTTTAAAGCCTGGGACCTGGTCATTGGACTTCTGGGCGAGAGGGGCGATGGCCTGTGGAAGGGACACTGCCTGGAAGCCCTCTTGGACCAGACGCCTCCTGTCTGCTTTGGCATACTGAGGATTCATAAGAGAATGGATTAGTGTAGAAGAGATGGCGTTCTAATGCTTGGCAGGTTTCAACTTCTGGAAATCGTTGACATGCCTTTTCTCCTTGTCCCCAGGACCACCATTAGTGGGAAGGGGCCCTCAAAGAAGCAAGATGAGAACATCTCTGACAAGCCTGTCACGTGTCAACATCCAAGCACCCCAGTCACTTCTACCCCCTTGGCAGCCTCACTGCTTCCATAAGGACACAGATACAATCATGGACAGGTTTTTGAGCAAACGTAAGTTTTGATTTCTCTCAGATCAAGGCCAAGAGTGCAATGACTGGGTCCTATGGTGGCTGCAAGTCTAGTTTTCAAAGAACCTGTGTGGAAGGAAGGGTTGAGTCACTCTATTGGGCACCCGAATGTGATATTACACTGCATGGTAAATGGAATTTCAATCAAGGCTTTGAAAAACAAAAGAAAGTGTTAACTGTTCTCAAGAGTTAGCTCTATCATCTTCCATTCCCAACCGCGATGCAGGAGTGATCCAGTCATTCCACATCCTGCCTTGCATTTGGCAGTCGGGTCTGTCTCTGCCTCTCCGGTGCGTTTGGGTTGAATCATTGTGATAGGTGTGCAGTGAGAGCTCATTGGAGTTTTCCTTGGAACTGCCGCAATGACACCTTTTTATGTGATTTCCATCTGTATACTCTTTGGTCAAGTGTTCAGGTCTTTTGCCCATTTTTTTTTCTTTTGCTGACTGGCTTGCTTGCTTATTTGGAAGGGGTCATATTTGCGTTTCTAGACTTCAGACAGGAGTCCTTTCTCAGGTAAGTGGTTTGCACATATTTTCTCCCAGTTGGTAGCTTGTCTTTTGGGTCTTCTTAACAAGGTCTTTCTCACAGGAGAGACTTACAATTCTCATGGTTGGCTCTTGTCCAGTTAATCAACTTTTCCTTTATGGACAATGATTTGATGTCCAATCAGATGATTCTTTACCTAGCTTTCCTTTTTGAAAATTTTTTTCCCCATTTTTTCGCCAGAAGACTTCTCATTTTACATGTAAGGCGGTGTTTAATTTTGAGTTAAATCTTAAGAAATTATTTCTTTTTGAGAGAGTGACCGTGGGCATGAGCCGGGGGTGGGGTGGAGCATATAGGGAAATGAACATCCTTAAGCCGACTCTCCAGGGAGCTTGGAGCCTGACTTTGTCGCGGGAAGCTGAGAGCATGAGTAGAGCCGAAATGGATGCTGGCTGCCCCACCCAGGCGCCCTGAGTTAAGTTTTGTATAGGGTGTGAGACTTAAGTTTGTGGTCCCCGACCTCCTCGTCCTCCACCTCCTCCTCCCCTCTCCCCCTCCCTCTTCTTCTTCTCCTTCTTTTTCTTTGCCTAAGGAAGTCCACTTGCTCTAGCACCATTTATTCAAAACGCTGTCACTCCTCCATTGAACTGCTTTATACCTTCGTCCAAACCCCATTGGACATATTGGTAGTAGGTCTCTTTCTGGGTCCTTGATCCAGTTCCACTTATCTATCTTTCTTCTGTTCCATTTGTCTATCCCTTCACCAACACCACACCCTTTTGATTACTGTAGCCATAGATCTTGCAATTGGGTAGAAGGATTCTTTTGGTTTTATTCTTTAGTTTAATTTTCTCTTCTTTTTCTAGGTTCTGAAGCTGAGAGCTTATTGTGTTCAGACTCCTTTCGTTTTGAGTCAGGGAGAGAGGGAGAGAGAGACAGGGAAGGGGTGCAGAGAGAGAGAGAGAGAGAGATAGAGATTATTAAGCAGCCTCCATGTGCAGCACCATAACAATACAGGTTCAGTCTCACAGCTCCGAGGTTGATCATGACCCAAGCCAAAATCAAGACTTGGACTAACTGACTGAGCCACCCAGCTGGTCCTCCTGCTTTCTAATGTATGCAATGAGGGCTATCAATTTTGCATTCCATTGATGTAGCTGTGTCCCCCAAATTTTAATGTGCTGTGTTTTCATTTTCCTTCAGTTCAATGCATTGAGATTTTATCTTTTACCTTTGATCATCTAGAATGTTACTTTCTATGTGTTTGGATATTTGTTACCTTTCTCCTTTGGATGTCTAGGTGATTTTGGATTTTTTTAAAAATTTTCAATCTTTTAATTCCAATAAATTGATATACATGGTTGTATTTGTTTCAGGTCTACAATATAGGGATTTACCTCCCCAACCGCAGGAAGTGTGGTCTCCTGATGCCCTGCACTGATTCGCGTTGGAGACTCAGGTACAACTGCCCCACCCCTACTCCCTTCACGTCCTGTTTCCAGGCACTGGTTTGCGTTGGAGACGGAACCCTCCTAGGGTTTCCAAGCAGTTGCTAGTGTCCCAGAGGACACTGGTGATCGGAGACAAAGCGACAACGCTCTTTGGAGCCAACTGGTGGTGATCCAAATTTCTCCAAACACAGTTCTGGAGCCGCTGTGGGCTGTCGTGGAGCAGAAGTAGGCTGCTGGGTTTTGATATACGAACATTTGCCACATGGGCCACGAGTCTCTGGGTTTTGCTGGGAGATCCTGGTGTGCACTGCAGTGGTGGTGTTCCTCGTAAGGAGCGGACTCAGCTTCAGAAGAAGAAAGGGGCATTGTGCCCAGAATGAAGTACCTCGAAAAGGCATGGAGAAGACCAAACTGGATGCACCAGCCTGTGGAGCCGTCGCATCATCTGAGCAGAAGGCCAGTCCTCTCCCGTTACAGATTCTTGCTCTGGCTGCCCTGAATGAAGGTGCCGGGTATTTTTCCGTGGAAAATGCTACGCAACTGCTGAAGGGAGTTGTGGAAAGGCTGTTGAAGAGCCCTTCCAGCTGACTGATGAAAATTCCATCTCTAGAGGAGCCCAGGAAGATGGAGATAGGCCTGCGAGGAAAATACCAGAAGGAATCAAGGACAGCCCTGATCTGCAGGGAAGTGCATAACCGCTGATTCAGGACATTGGCAGCTGTGCCTAGACAGAGCAGGAAGAGGCAGGGGAGGCAGGCAGGCCAGAGCTTGCTGATGGAGGAGTGCGGCGAGGGGCCGGTGGTGAGCGCCAGAGCCAACGCCACACCCTCAGCCAGATCCTACTGAAGGTGATGCACCTGCAAGAGCTGCTTAGAGATCATCTGGAAGGTGGGGGCTCAAGGAGGGAGGTGGAGACTGACTCGTCCTGCACTGACCTTGTGCCCTCGGGTGGGAGCCCCGTGAACAAAGGAAAGCCGTCCAGGTTACTGCAGAAGGCACGTCCGAGGAACGAAGAGCTCTTCAGAAACAAATCAATCCACCAAGCTGAGCAAGTATCTTTTCATCTTCAAAACACCGTCCTGGAAAGTCAGATTCAGAAGTTGTGCCTGAAGCTCGAGGCAGAGCCTAAGCTGTGTGAAGAGCACATCAAATACGTGGAGTGGAAGATGATGGAGGAGAAGGCACGCTGCCTGCAAGTGAAGAACAAACTGGCCAAGGTGTGCAGGAAGGCGGATGCTGCCCACTGGAACTTAGGCCTCTCCAGGACCATGGACCAGGAGTGCCTGGAGAATGGCAGATCTCCTCCTTGCATGAGCGGGAGCGCCTCCTGGTGGAGAACAGATGGGAGGAGAGCCAGAAGGCTGTCCTGTGGGCAGAGAGGGCGTTCCGAAGGCTCCAGGGGGAAAACCATTGCCTCAGGCAGAAGCTGGCCAACTCTGGGCCCAAAGTCCAGCCTGTCTCTGGGGGGCCTCCTGCTCCTGCTCTTGCTGTTCTGGGCACAGCCTGCAAATACCCTCCAGAGCCCAAGGCTCCCCTGAAACCCCAGAAGGCCAAGAAATGAGCAAGGTTGGACTGGCCAGACTCCAATTTCTCCGATCCCCTGCGAGTCTGATTCCCTTTCCCAGCAGCCACTAACACCCACAACCAGAGCACAGAAGCTCCTGTCCTTACCCGTGAAGCCATACCCATTGCTCCTTTCACTTGAGATCCACCCCATTATTGAACTGATGCTACAGATTTGCTCAAACCATAGGAGTGTGATTGAATATTTGTCAATGTTAAGCATGAAATAAAAAAATAAATAAAAATATCCAGTTGCTGATACTACTGCTACTGAGAATTGATTTGATGAAGGGATTATATGGCAAGCCATAAAGGGTTTTGAGAGTATTTTATTGATCACTGAATTGTCCCGAGAACCCAGTGTGTCATGTATGACTGAGGTTCAGAGAGGGGAAACAACTTGCCCCACGATCACACAGCTAGTGAATTTTAGAGCTCCCATTCCAAACCAGGGTTGTCTAATTATCAAGTGCTGGGCAAAAAACTTATACTACTTCTACTACTACTACTACTATTACTACTACTACTAATACTACTACAACTATTACTACTGGTAGTACTGCTAGTATTTCTTCTTTTTTTTTGGAGAGAGAGAAAGGGAGAAGGCACACACACACATGTAAGCAGGGGAGGCCAGAGAGAGAGAGATTCCTAGAGAGGCTTCCCACTCAAGTGCAGAACGGGACGTTGGGCAGGATGTCACAAATCATGTGATCAAGCCCTGAACTGAAATCAAGAGTCAGACGCTGAACTGATGGAGCCACAAGGGTCCCTTGTGTGAGGAACTTCTAGGCAAGCTGCTGTAAGGATCGCAGAAGGGCTTGATCAAATGTTCTCCTAGTTCACGACCTAGTAAGTATGCAAAGATTCACGTGGTGGCTAACTGAGGTCAAGTCACACCAAAGTATGGAAGGCAGCCTTTAAGGGTCTCCAACGATTCCCATTTGGTACACATCCTTTTGTGTAACATACTCTCCCTCTTTATTACAGTCAGGAACTGCTGATTCACTTCTAAAGGACAGAATATGCCAAAAGTGATAGGATGTAACTTCAGAGGTTAATTTACAAAGAAACTGGTCACCTCTTGGGCTTGCTCTCCCTCCCTCCCTCCTTCCCTTCTTCTCTCCCTTCCTCCTTCCCTTCCGCCCTCCTTCCAACCCTCATCTGTTACCAGGGATGCCGTCTGCTCCTTGTGGGCTGTGTTATGGAGAGGCCTATGTGGCAAGGAATGAATATTTCTTGCTTACAGTAATGGAGGACCCTGGCCGCGAACAGCCGCCTGAGTGAGCTCAAAAGCCGATTTCACCCCCAACAAGCCTGGTGATGACCGAAGATCCAGAGGATATCTTGACTGCAGCCCTGTGAGAGATCCTGAGCCACAGGTAGCTGGCTAGTTGCACCTGGATGGATGGCCCACAGACACCATATCGGGTTATCAATGTCTTTTTAGGCCCTTTGGTTTGGGGAAAACATTCAAGAAAGACAGCAATGTTTGGCTTCTGACCCACGCCCCTCTCCTGGGGTGGGAAATCAAGACATGGTAGAAACTACTGAGAGAGTCGGGTAAGCAATGTAAGACAGAGGACGTCGATTCTGTTCGCCATGTTTCTCTCCGAGAGGACATCCACTCACTTGATCCTCCCGGGCCAATATATGGCCAAGGCAGGAGGAGACAACTTGCATTGTGGTACAAGTCAGCTGAGAGCACTAGGCCGAGCCCCGTAGAGCCTCCTAGAAGGCAGAGAAAGAGCCCAGATTTCCCTAGGGCCCCTACAGGAGGCACAGCAATTAGAGGAGTTGAAAGCCTAATGCTTGGCAGGTTTAAACTTCTTGAAATCGTTGACATGCCTTTTCTCCTTGTCCCCAGGACCACCGTTAGTGGGAAGGGACCCTCAAAGCAGCAAGATGAGAACATCTCTGACAAGCCTGTCAAGTGTCAACATCCAAGCACCCCAGTCACTTCTACCCCCTTGGCAGCCCCACTGCTTCCATAAGGACACAGATACAATCATGGACAGGTTTTTGAGCAAACCTAAGTTTTGATTTCTCTCAGATCAAGGCCAAGAGTGCAATGACTGGGTCCTATGGTGGCTGCAAGTCTAGTTTTCAAAGAACCTGTGTGGAAGGAAGGGTTGAGTCACTCTATTGGGCACCCGAATTTGATATTACACTGCATGGTAAATGGAATTTCAATCAAGGCTTTGAAAAACAAAAGAAAGTGTTAACTGTTCTCAAGAGTTAGCTCTATCATCTTCCATTCCCAACCGCGATGCAGGAGTGATCCAGTCATTCCACATCCTGCCTTGCATTTGGTAGTCGAGTCTGTCTCTGCCTCTCCGGTGTGTTTGGGTTGAATCATTGTGATAGGTGTGCAGTGAGAGCTCATTGGAGTTTTCCTTGGAACTGCCGCAATGACACCTTTTTATGTGATTTCCATCCGTATACTCTTTGGTCAAGTGTTCAGGTCTTTTGCCCAATTTTTTTGTTCTTTTGCTGACTGGCTTGCTTGCTTATTTGGAGGGGGTCCACTTTTGAGTTTCTAGACTTCAGACAGGAGTCCTTTCTCAGGTATGTGGTTCGCACATATTTTCTCCCAGTTGGAAGCTTGTCTTTTGGGTCTTCTTAACAAGGTCCTTCTCACAGGAGAGACTTAGAATTCTGATTGTTGGCTCATGTCCCATTAATCACCTTTTCATTTATTGACAATTATTTGATGTGCAATCGGAGGATTCTTTACCTAGCTTTCCATTCTGGACATTTTACCCCATTTTATCCCTATAAGCCTTTTTTTTTTTTTTTTTAGTCAAAAATTTTTTTAATAATTTTTTTTTAATAAACATATATTTTTATCCCCAGGGGTACAGATCTACGAATCACCAGGTTTACACACTTCACAGCACTCACCATAGCACATACCCTCCCCAATATCCATAACCCCACCCCCCTCTCCCAACCCCCTCCCCCCATCAACCCTCAGTTTGTTTTGTGAGATTAAAAGTCACTTATGGTTTGTCTCCCTCCCAATCCCATCTTGTTTCTTTTACTCTTCTCCTACCCCCTCAACCTGCCATGTTGCATCTCCTCTCCCTCATATCATTTTACATGTAAGGCGGTGATTAATTTTCAGTTAAATTTTAAAAATTACTTCTTTTTGAGAGAGTGACCATGGGCATGAGTGGGAGTTCATTTGGAGCGTGAAGGTTTAAGAGCATCCTTAATCAGACTCCCCAGGGAGCTTGGAGACTGACTTTGTCCCGGGAATCTGAGAGCATGAGTAGAGCCAAAATGAAGAGCTGGCTGCCTCACCGGCTGAGTCACCCAGGCGCCCTGAGTTAAGTTTTGTATAGGGTGTGAGACTGAAGTTTGTGGTCCTCCACCTCCTCGTCCTCCACCTCCTCTTCCCCTCTCCCCCTCCCTCTTCTTCTCCATCTTCTTCTTTGCCTAGGGAAGTCCACTTGCTCTAGCACCATTTATTCAAAACGCTGTCACTCCTCCATTGAACTGCATTTATACCTTTGTCAAACCCCCATTGGACATATTGGTCGTAAGTCTCTTTTTGGGTCCTTGATCCAATTCCACTTATCTATATTTCTTCTGTTCCATTTGTCTATCCCTTCACCAACACCACACCCTTTTGATGACTGTAGCGCTAGATCTTGCAATTGGGTAGAAGGATTCTTTTGGTTTTATTCTTTAGTTTAATTTTCTCTTCTTTTTCTAGGTTCTGAAGCTGAGAGCTTATGGTGTTCAGACTCCTTTCGTTTTTAGACAGGGAGAGAGAGTGAGAGAGACAGAGAGAGAGAGACAAGGAAGGGGTGCAGAGAGAGAGAGAGAGATTATTAAGCAGCCACCATGCGCAGCACCAGATCAATGAAGGTTCAGTCTCACAGCCCCGAGGTTGATCATGACCCGAGCCAAAATCAAGACTTGGACTCACTGACTGAGCCACCCAGATGCTCCTCCTGCTTTCTAATGTATGCATTGAGGGCTACCAATTTTGCTATCCATTGATTTAGCGGTGTCCTACAAATTTTAATGTGCTGTATATTCCTTTTCCTTCATTTCTATGCATCGAGATTTTTCTTTTACCTTTGATCATCTAGAATGTTACTTTCTACGTGTTTGGATATTTGTTATCTTTCTCCTTTGGAAGTCTAGTTGATTTTTGATTTTTTTTTAAATTTTCAAAAAGTGTAATGCCAATAAATTGATATACAGGTTTGTATTTGTTTAAGGTCTACAATAGAGGGATTCAACTCCCCTACTGCAAGAAGTGTGGGCTCCTGTTGCCAGGCACTGATTGGCATTGGAGACTCAGGTACACCTCCCCCACCCCTACTCCCTTCAGGTCCTGTTGCCAGGCACTGGTTTGCTTTGGACACAGAACCCTCCTAGGGGTCCAAGCAGTTTCTAGTGTCCCAGAGGACACTGTTGATCGGAGACAAAGCCACAAGGCTCTTTAGCGCCTGCTGGTGGCCATCCAAATGTCTATCCACATAGTTCTGGAGCCGTTGTGGGTTGTCGTGGAGCAGCTGTCGGCTTCCGGTTTGGTGATACATGATCGTTTGCCACATGGGCCTCGAATCTCTGGGTTTTGCTGGGAAACCTGATGTGCACTGCATTGGTGGTGTTCCTCGTAAGGATGGACTCAGCTTCAGAAGAAGAAAGGAGCATTGTGCCCAGAATGAAGTATCTGGAAAAGGCATCAACAAGACCGAACCGGACGCACCAGCCTGTGGAGCTGTCACATCATCTGAGCAGAAGGCCAGTCCTCTCCCGTTACAGATTCTTGCTCTGGCTGCCCTGAATGAAGGTGCCGGGTATTTTTCCGTGGAAAACGCTACGGAACTGCTGAAGGGAGTTGGGGAAAGGCTGTTGAAGAGCCCTCACCAGCTGACTGACGAAAATCCCATCTCTAGAGAAGCCCAGGAAGATGGAGATTGGCCTGCGAGGAAAATACAAGAAGGCATCAAGGACAGCCCTAATCTGCAGGGAAGTGCAGATCCGCTGGTTCAGGACATTGGCAGCTGTGGACAGACAGTGCAGGAAGAGGCAGGGGAAGCAGGTAGGCCAGAGCTTGCTAATGGAGGAGTGGGGCGGCAGGCCGGCGGTGAGAGTCAGAGCCAACGCCACACCCTCAGCCAGATCCTACTGAAGGTGATGCACCTGCAAGAGCTGCTTAGAGATCATCTGGAAGGTGGGGGCTCAAGGAGGGAGGTGGAGACTGGCTCGTCCTGCACTGTCCATGTGCCCTCGGGCGGGAGCCCCGTGAACAAAGGAGAGCTGTCCAGGGCACTGCAGAAGGCACGTCCGAGGAACGAAGAGCTCCCGAGAAACAAAACAATCCACCAAGCTGAGCAAGTGTCTTTTCACCTTCGAAACACCTTCATGGAAATTGATATTCAGAAGTTGCGCCTGAAGCTCGAGGCAGAGCTTAAGCTGTGTGAAGAGCACATCAAACACATGGAGAGGAATTTGACGGAGGAGAAGGCACGCTGCCTGCAACTGAAGAACAAACTGGCCAAGGTGTGCAGGTAGGCGGATGCTGCCCACTGGAACTTAGGCCTCTACAGGACCATGGCCCAGGAGCTGCCGGGCGAATGGCAGAAGATTTCCTCCTTGCATGAGCGGGAGCGCCTCCTTGTGGAGAACAGATGGGAGGAGAGCCAGAAGGCTGTCCTGTGGGCAGAGAGGGAATTCCGAAGGCTCCAGGGGGAAAACCATTGACTCAGGCAGAAGCTGACCAACTCTGGGCCCAAGGTCCAGCCTGTCTCCAGGGGTCGTCCTGCTCCTGCTCCTGCTGTTCTGGGCACAGCCTGCAAATACCCTCCAGGGCCCAAGGCTCCACTGAAACCCCAGAAGCCCAAGAAGGGAGCAAGGGTGCACTGGCCAGACTCCAAGTTCTCCGGTCCCCTGCGGGTCTGATTCCCTTTCCCAGCAGCCACCAACACCCACAACCAGAGCACAAAAGCTCCTTGGCTTACCCGTGAAGCCATAGCCATGGCTCCTTTCACTTGAGATCTACCCCATTATTGAACTGATGCTACAGATTCCCTCTAACCATAGGAGTGTGAGAGAATATTTGTCAATGTTAATCATGAAATAAAAAAATAAATAAAAATATCCAATTGCTGATACTACTGCTCCTGAGAATTGATTTGATGAAGGGATTATATGCCAAGCAATAAAGGTTTTTAAGAGTATTATTGATCACTGAATTGTCCCGAGAACCCAGTGTGTCATGTATGACTGAGGTTCAGAGAGGGGAAACCACTTGCCCCACAATCACACAGCGAGTGAGTTTCAGAGCTCCCATTCCAAACCAGGGTTGTCTAATTATCAAGTGCTGGGCAAATAACTTGTACTACTACTACTACTACTACGACTACTACTACTAGTACTACTACTGGTAGTACTGCTAGTACTTCTCCTTTTTTTGAGAAAAAAGCCTGTTCAGGCTTTCTATTTCTTCCTGGTTCATTTGTGGTAGTTTATATGTCTCTAGGAATGCATCCATTTCTTCCAGATTGTCAAATTTGTTGTCGTAAAGTTGCTCATAGTATGTTATTGTAATCGTCTTATTTCTTTGGTGTTCGTTGTGATCTCTCCTCTTTCATTCATGATTTTATTTATTTGGGTCCTTTCTCTTTTCTTTTTGATAAATCTGGCCAGGGGTTTATCAGTATTATTAATTCTTTCAAAGAACCAGCTCCTAGTTTCGTTGATTTGTTCTATTTTTTTTTTTTTTGGGTTTCTATTTCATTGATTTCTGCTCTGATCTTTATGATTTCTCTTCTCCTGCTGGGTTTAGGGTCTTTCTTGTTCTTTCTCCAGCTCCTTTAGGTGGGGTTAGGTTGTGTACCTGAGACCTTTCTTGTTTCTTGAGAAAGGCTTGTACCGCTATAGATTTTCCTCTCAGGACTGCCTTTGTTGTATCCCACAGATTCTGAACCGTTGTGTTTTCATTATCATTTGTTTCCATGAATTTTTTCAGTTCATCTTTAATTTCCTGGTTGACCCATTCATTCTTTAGAAGGATGCTGTTTAGTCTCCATGTGTTTGGGTTCTTTCCAAATTTCCTCTTGTGATTGAGTTCTAGCTTCAGAGCATTGTGGTCTGAAAATATGCAGGGAATGATCCCAATCTTTTGATACTGGTGGAGACCTGATTTAGGACCAAGGATGTGATTTATTCTGGAGAATGTTCCATGTGCACTAGAGAAGAATGTGTATTCTGTTGCTTTGGGTTGAAATGTTCTGAATATATCTGTGATGTCCATCTGGTCCAGTGTGTCATTTAAGGCCTTGATTTCCTTGTTGATCTTTTGCTTGGATGATCTGTCCATTTCAGTGAGGGTGTGTTAAAGTCCCCTACTATTATTCTGTTATTGTTGATGTGTTTCTTTGATTTTGTTATTAATTGTTTTATATAGCTGGCTGCTCCCACGTTAGGGACATAGATATTTAAAATTGTTAGATCTTCTTGTTGGACAGATCCTTTGATTATGATATAGTGTCCTTCCTCATCTCTTATTATAGTCTTTGGCTTAAAATCTAATTGATCTGATATAAGGATTGCATCCCTGCTTTCTTCTGATGTCCATTAGCATGGTAAATTCTTTTTTTTTTTAATTTTTTATTTTTTCAGCATAACAGTATTCATTATTTTTGCACCACACCCAGTGCTCCATGCAAAACGTGCCCTCTACAATACCCACCACCTGGTGCCCCCAACCTCCCACCCCCCACCACTTCAAAATTCTCATATCGTTTTTCAGAGTCCATAGTCTCTCATGGTTCACCTCCCCTTCCAATTTCCCTCAACTCCCTTCTCCTCTCCATCTCCCCTTGTCCTCCATGCTATTTGTTATGCTCCACAAATAATTGAAACCATATGATAATTGACTCTCTCTGCTTGACTTATTTCACTCAGCATAATCTCTTCCAGTCCCGTCCATGTTGCTACAAAACTTGGGTATTCATCCTTTCTTTCTTTTTTTTTTTTTTTACAGCTTTATAAACATATATTTTTATCCCCAGGGGTACAGGTCTGCGAATCGCCAGGTTTATACACTTCACAGCACTCACCATAGCACATACCCTCCCCAATATCCATAACCACACCCCCCTCTCCCAACCCCCTCCCCCCATCAACCCTCAGTTTGTTTTGTGAGATTAAGAGTCACTTATGGTTTGTCTCCCTCCCAATCCCATCTTGTTTCATTTACTCTTCTCCTACCCCCTCGACCACCCATGTTGCATCTCCTCTCCCTCATATCAGGGAGATCATAAGATAGTTGTCTTTCAAGATTTCATTTCTTTTGATGGCTGCATAGTATTCCATTGTGTATATATACCACATCTTCTTTATCCATTCGTCTGCTGATGGACATCTAGGTTCTTTCCATAGTTTGGCTATTGTAGACATTGCTGCTATAAACATTCGGGTGCACATGCCCCTGCGGATAAGTACGTTTGTATCTTTAGGGTAAATACCCAGCAGTGCAATTGCTGGGTTGTAAGGTAGTTCTATTTTCAACCTTTTGAGGAACCTCCATGCTGTTTTCCAGAGTGGTTGCACCAGCTTGCATTCCCACCAACAGTGTAGGAGGGTTCCCCTTTCTCCGCATCCTCGCCAGCATCTGTCATTTCCTGACTTGTTAATTTTAGCCATTCTGACTGGTGTGAGGTGATATCTCATGGTGGTTTTGATTTGTATTTCCCTGATGCCGAGTGATATGGAGCACTTTTTCATGTGTCTGTTGGCCATCTGGATGTCTTCTTTGCAGAAATGTCTGTTCATGTCCTCTGCCCATTTCTTGATTGGATTATTTGTTCTTTGGGTGTTGACTTTGCTAAGTTCTTTATAGATTTTGGACTCTAGCCCTTTATCTGATATGTCATTTGCAAATATCTTCTCCCATTCTGTCAGTTGTCTTTTGGTTTTGTTCACTGTTTCCTTTGCTGTGCAGAAGCTTTTGATCTTGATAAAATCCAAAAGTTCATTTTTGCCCTTGCTTCCCTTGCCTTTGGTGATGTTCCAAGGAAGATGTTGCTGCGGCTGAGGTCGAAGAGGTTGCTGCGTGTGTTCTCCTCAAGGATTTTGATGGATTCCTTTCTCACATTGAGATCCTTCATCCATTTTGAGTGTATTTTCCTGTGTGGTGTAAGGAAATGATCCAATTTCATTTTTCTGCATGTGGCTGACCAATTTTCCCAACACCATTTATTGAAGAGGCTGTCTTTGTTCCATTGGACATTCTTTCCTGCTTTGTCGAAGATGAGTTGACCATAGAGTTGAGGGTCCATTTCTGGGCTCTCTATTCTGTTCCATTGATCTATGTGTCTGTTTTTGTGCCAGTACCATGCCGTCTTGATGATGACAGCTTTGTAATAGAGCTTGAAGTCCGGAATTGTGATGCCACCAACTTTGGCTTTCTTTTTCAATATTCCTTTGGCTATTCGAGGTCTTTTCTGGTTCCATATAAATTTTAGGATTATTTGTTCCATTTCTTTGAAAAAAATGGATGGTACTTTGATAGGAATTGCATTAAATGTGTAGTTTGCTTTAGGTAATATAGACATTTTCACAATATTTATTCTTCCAATCCAGGAGCATGGAACATTTTTCCATTTCTTTGTGTCTTCCTCAATGTCTTTCATGAGTACTTTATAGTTTTCTGAGTATAGATTCTTAGTCTCTTTGGTTAGGTTTATTCCTAGGTATCTTATAGTTTTGGGTACAATTGTAAATGGGATGGACTCCTTAATTTCTCTTTCTTCTGCCTTGTTGTTGGTGTAGAGAAATGCAACTGATTTCTGTCCATTGATTTTATATCCTGACACATTACTGAATTCCTGTACAAGTTCTAGCAGTTTTGGAGTGGAGTCTTTTGGGTTTTCCACATATAGTATGATATCATCTGCAAAGAGTGATAGTTTGACTTCTTCTTTGCCGATTTGGATGCCTTTAATTTCCTTTTGTTGTCTGATTGCTGAGGCTAGGTCTTCTAGTACTATGTTGAATAGCAGTGGTGATAACGGACATCCCTGCCGTGTTCCTGACCTTAGCGGAAAAGCTTTCAGTTTTTCTCCATTGAGAATGATATTTGCGGTGGGTTTTTCATAGATGGCTTTGATAATATTGAGGTATGTGCCGTCTATCCCTACACTTTGAAGAGTTTTGATCAGGAAGGGATGCTGTACTTTGTCAAATGCTTTTTCAGCATCTATGGAGAGTATCATATGGTTCTTGTTCTTTCTTTTATTGATGTGTTGTATCACATTGATTGATTTGCGGATGTTGAACCAACCTTGCAGCCCTGGAATAAATCCCACTTGGTCGTGGTGAATAATCCTTTTAATGTACTGTTGAATCCTATTGGCTAGTATTTTGGCGAGAATTTTTGCATCTGTGTTCATCAAGGATATTGGTCTGTAGTTCTCTTTTTTGATGGGATCCTTGTCTGGTTTTGGGATCAAGGTGATGCTGGGCCTCATAAAATGAGTTTGGAAGTTTTCCTTCTATTTCTATTTTTTGGAACAGTTTCAGGAGAATAGGAATTAGTTCTTCTTTAAATGTTTGGTAGAATTCCCCCGGGAAGCCATCTGGCCCTGGGCTTTTGTTTGTTTGGAGATTTTTGATGACAGTTTCAATCTCCTTACTGGTTATGGGTCTGTTGAGGCTTTCTATTTCTTCCTGGTTCAGTTGTGGTAGTTTATATGTCTCTAGGAATGCATCCATTTCTTCCAGATTGTCAAATTTGTTGGCGTAGAGTTGCTCATAGTATGTTCTTATAATTGTCTGTATTTCTTTGGTGTTCGTTGTGATCTCTCCTCTTTCATTCATGATTTTATTTATTTGGGTCCTTTCTCTTTTCTTTTTGGTAAGTCTGGCCAGGGGTTTATCAATCTTATTAATTCTTTCAAAGAACCAGCTCCTAGTTTCGTTGATTTGTTCTATTTTTTTTTTTTGTTTCTATTTCATTGATTTCTGCTCTGATCTTTATGATTTCTCTTCTCCTGCTGGGTTTAGGGTTTCTTTCTTGTTCTTTCTCCAGCTCCTTTAGGTGTAGGGTTAGATTGTGTACCTGAGACCTTTCTTGTTTCTTGAGAAAGGCTTGTACCGCTATATATTTTCCTCTCAGGACTGCCTTTGTTGTGTCCCACAGATTCTGAACTGTTGTGTTTTCATTATTCGTTTCCATAAATTTTTTCAATTCTTCTTTAATTTCCTGGTTGACCCATTCATTCTTTAGAAGGATGCTGTTTAGTCTCCATGGATTTGGGTTCTTTCCAAATTTCCTCTTGTGATTGAGTTCTAGCTTTAGGGCATTGTGGTCTGAAAATATGCAGGGAATGATCCCAATCTTTTGATACCGGTTGAGACTTGATTTAGGACCAGGAATGTGATCTATTCTGGAGAATGTTCCATGTGCACTAGAGAAGAATGTGTATTCTGTTGCTTTGGGATGAAATGTTCTGAATATATCTGTGATGTCCATCTGGTCCAGTGTGTCATTTAAGGCCTTGATTTCCTTGTTGATCTTTTGCTTGGATGATCTGTCCATTTCAGTGAGGGGAGTGTTAAAATCCCCTACTATTATTGTATTCTTGTCGATGTGTTTCTTTGATTGTGTTATTAATTGGTTTATATAGTTGGCTGCTCCCACATTAGGGGCATAGATATTTAAAATTGTTAGATCTTCTTGTTGGACAGTTCCTTTGAGTATGATATAGTGTCCTTCCTCATCTCTTATTATAGTCTTTGGCTTAAAATCTAATTGTTGTGCTATAAGGATTGCCACTCCTGCTTTCTTCTGATGTCCATTAGCATGGTAAATTCTTTTCCACCCCCTCACTTTAAACCTGGAGGGTTCTTCGGGTTTAAGATGAGTTTCTTGTAGGCAACATATAGATGGGTTTTGTTTTTTTATCCATTCTGATACCCTGTGTCTTTTGATTGGGGCATTTAGCCCATTAACATTCAGGGTAAGTATTGAGAGATATGAATTTAGTGCCATTGTATTGCCTGTAAGGTGACTGTTATTGTTTAATGTCTCTGTTTCTTTCTGATCTACTACTTTGAGGGTCTCTCTTTGCTTAGAGGATCCCTTTCAATATTTCCTGTAGAGCTGGTTTGGTATTTGCAAATTCTTTCAGTTTTTGTTTGTCCTGGAAGCTTTTAATCTCTCCTTCTATTTTCAATGATAGCCTAGCTGGATATAGTATTCTTGGCTGCATGTTTTTCTCATTTAGTACTCTGAATATATCATGCCAGCTCTTTCTGGCCTGCCAGGTCTCTGTGGATAAGTCTGCTGCCAATCTAATATTTTTACCATTGTATGTTACAGACTTCCTTTCCCGGGCTGCTTTCAAGATCTTTTCTTTGTCACTAAGACTTGTCAATTTTACTATTAGGTGACGGGGTGTGGACCTATTCTTATTGATTTTGAGGGGGGTTCTCTGAACCTCCTGAATTTTGATGCTTGTTCCCTTTGCCTTATTGGGGAAATTCTCTCCAATAATTCTCTCCAAATATACCTTCTGCTCCCCTCTCTGTTTCCTCTTCTTCTGGAATCCCAATTATTCTAATGTTGTTTCGTCTTATGGTGTCACTTATCTCTCCAATTCTCCCCTCATGGTCCAGTAGCTGTTTGTCCCTCTTTTGCTCAGCTTCTTTATTCTCTGTCATTTGGTCCTCTATATCGCTAATCTTTCTTCTGCCTCATTTATCCTAGCAGTGAGAGCCTCCAGTTTTGATTGCACCTCATTAATAGCTTTTTTGATTTCAACTTGGTTAGATTTTAGTTCTTTTATTTCTCCAGAAAGGGCTTTTATGTTTCCCGAGAGGGTTGCTTTAATATCTTCCATGCCTTTTTCAAGCCCGGCTAGAACCTTGAGAATCGTCATTCTGAACTCTATATCTGACATATTACCAATGTCTGTATTGATTAGGTCCCTAGCCTTTGGTACTGCCTCTTGTTCTTTTTTTTGTTGTGAATTTTTCCGCCTTGTCATTTTGTCCAGATAAGAGTTTATGAAGGAGTAAGTAAAATACTAAAAGGGTGACAACAACCCTAGGAAAATATGCTTTAGCCAAATCAGAAGAGATCCCAAATTGTGAGTGGGGAGAAAGGGGATATAATGGGGTTCAGAAAGAAAAAAAAAAGAAACTATTAAAAAAAAGAAAGCCGATAAAGAAAAAATATAAAAAGAGGAAAAATTATATATATATATATATATATATATATATATATATATATATATTAGATAAACTATTTAAAAAACTTTAAAAAAGAAAACGGTAAAAGTTAAATAAATTTAGCAGAAGAAGAGAAAAAGAAAAAAAATTGAAAAAGAAAAAAAAATTAAATTAACTGCAAGGCTAAAAAATCATGGGGAGAAAGCCTTGAGTTCCGTGCTTTGCTTTCTTCTCCTCTGGAATTCCGCCGCTCTCCTTGGTATTGAAACTGCACTCCTCGGTAGGGGAACTTGGTCCTGGCTGGGTTCCCCGTTGATCTTCTGGGGGAGGGGCCTGTTGTAGTGATTCTCAAGCGTCTTTGCCCCAGGCGGAGTTGCACCACCCTTACCCAGGGCCGGCTGAGTAATCCCCTCGGGTTTGCTGGGTTTGCTTTCGGGAGCTTTTGTTCCCTGAGCGCTTTCTGTAGAGTTCTGGAAGACGGGAATGAAGATGGCGGCCTCCTGGTCTCTAGCCTGGAGGAGCCGAGAGCCCGGGGCCCCACTCCTCAGTGCACCCTCAGAGAACAGCGCCCAATGACTCCCGTCACCCTGGCCTCCGGCCGCGCTCCGAGCTGACCGAGCCTGCGACCGGTTCAAGGCAACCCCGAGCTGAGAGTCACTCCTCGGCTCTGTCTCTGTAGCCGGCTTCCCTGTTCTAATACCGGTAAGCTCTGCGACACTCAGACACCCCCGATCCTTCTGCGACCCTGCGGGACCTGAGGCCGCGCTGACCCCGCCTGGGCTTCACCCCAGTTAAGCCTCTGGAGCGATGTCCCTCAGTGGAACAGACTTTTAAAAGTCCTGATTTTGTGCTCCGTTGCTCCGCTGCTCGCCGGGAGCCAGCCCCTCCCCCCGCGGTCTATCTTCCTGTCGCTTTGGATTCACTTCTCTGCCAGTCCTACCTTTCAGATAGTGGTTGATTTTCTGTTTCTAGAATTGCTGTTCTTCTTCTCTTCAATCTCCCGTTGGATTTGTAGGTGTTTGCAATCTTTAGATAAGCTATTTAGCTGATCTCCCCCTACCCGAAGTAGTCTCAGCCTGCTACTTCTCCGCCATCTTGACTCCTCTCCTGAGAGCCTCCATTTTTGATTGCACCTCATTAATAGCTTTTTTGATTTCAACTTGGTTAGATTTTAGTTCTTTTATTTCTCCAGAAAGGGCTTTTATATTTCCCGAGAGGGTTTCTCTAATATCTTCCATGACTTTTTTGAGCCCGGCTAGAACCTTGGGAATCGTCATTCTGAACTCTAGATCTGACATATTACCAATGTCTGTATTGATTAAGTCCCTAGCCTTTGGTACAGCCTCTTGCTCTTTTTTTTGTGGTGAATTTTTCTGCCTTGTCATTTTGTCCAGATAAGAGTATATGACGGAGCAAGTAAAATACAAGCAAATAAAAAAGTGTGGCAAAGACCCCAGGAAAATACGCTTTAACCAAATCAGAAGAGATCCCAATTCGTGGGGAGGAAAAGGGGGATAAAAAGAGGTTCAGAAAAAAAAAACAATTAAATAAAGAAAACGAATAAAGAAAAAATATAAAATGAAAAAATATATACATATATTAGGTAAACTAGTTTAAAAAACGTTAAAAAAGAAAAGGGTAAAAGTTAAAAAAAATTTAGCAGAAGAAGAGAAAAAAAATAGAAAAAGAAAAAAAAATTAAGTTAACTGTAAGACTAAAGAACCATGGGGAGAAAGCCATGAGTTCTGTGCTTTGCTTTCTCCTCCTCTGGAATTCTGCTGCTCCTTGCTATTGAACTTGCACTCCTTCGTAGGTGAACTTGGTCCTGGCTGGATTTCTTGTGGATCTTCTGGGTGAGGGGCCTGTTGCAGTGATTCTCAAGTGTCTCTGCCCCAGGTGGAATTGCACTGCCCTTACCAGGGGCCAGGCTGAGTAATCTGCTCTGGTTTGCTTTCGGGAGCTTTTGTTCCCTGAGCGCTTTCCGTAGAGTTCTGGAGGACGGGAATGAAAATGGCGGCCACCCGGTCTCCAGCCCGGAGGAGCCAAGAGCTCGGGGCCTCACTCCTCAGTGCACCCTCAGAGAATAGCGCCCAATTACTCTGATCTCCCTGGCCTCCAGCCATGCTCCTAGCTCACCGAACCTGCGACTGGTTCAAGGCAACCCCGAGCTGAGAGCTCACTTCTCGGCTCTGTCTCTGTAGCTGCCTTCCCCGTTCTAATACCTGCAAGCTCTGCAACACTCAGACACCCCCAATCCTTCTGTGACCCTGCGGGACCTGAGGCCACGCTGATCCCGCATGGGCTTCACCCCGTTTAGCCTCTGGAGCGATGTCCCTCAGCGGAACAGACTTTTAAAAGTCCTGATTTAGGGGCACCTCGGTGGCTCAGTGGGTTAAAGCCTCTGCCTTCGGCTCAGGTCATGGTCCCAGGGTCCTGGGATTGAGCCCCACATCGGGTTCTCTGCTCTGCAGGGAGCCTGCTTCCTCCTCTCTCTCTCTGCCTGCCTCTCTGCTTACTTGTGATCTCTGTCAAATAAATAAGTAAAATCTTAAAAAAAAAAAAAAGTCCTGATTTAGTGCTCCATTGCTCCATCGCTTGCCGGGAGCCGGCCCCTTACCCCACGGTCTATCTTCCCATCACTTTGGATTCACTTCTCCGCCAGTCCTACGTTTCAGAAAGTGGTTGATTTTCTGTTTCTAGAATTGCTGTTCTTCTTCTCTTCAATCTCCCATTGGATTTGTAGGTGTTTGCAATCTTTAGATAAGCTATCTAGCTGATCTCCTGCTACCTGAAGTAGTCTCAGCCTGCTACTTCTCCACCATCTTGACTCCTCCCCATAGCATGTACTTTTTAAAGGTCATGTACTTTTTAAAGGTGAATAATCTTCCATTGCATGTATATATCATGTTGTTTTTATCTACTCATCCATCAATGGACACTGGGGTTCCTGCATCTTCTGGCTATTGTGAATACTACTACCCTAAACATGGGTGTACAAATATCTGTTTGTGTTCCACCTTTTTAATTCTTTCGGGTATGTACCCCGAAGTGGAAGTACTGGACTATACTCTAATTGTGTTTAATTTTTGAGGAACTGACATAGTATTTTTCATAGTGACTATTCTGTTTTAGATTTCCACCAACAGCACACAAGTGTTCCAATTTTTCCACATCTTCACCAATACTTGTCATTTCTGGGAATGTCTGTTTTGTTTTGTTTTGTTCTGGAGGTTTTACATTTTTTATAATAGCCAGCCTAATGAGTGTGAAGTGGTGTCTCACTGTAGTTTTGATTTGTACTTCCCTAAAGATTAGTCATGTTGAGCATCTTTTCATGTGTTTATTAGCCATATCTTCTTTGGAGAAATGTCTATTCGACTCCTTTGTCCATTTTTTAAAAATTGGGTGTCTGTTTTTGTTATAGAGTTTTAATGCTCTATATTTTCTGAATATTAACTCCTTATGAAATATATAATTTACAAATACTTCCTCTTTTTCTGTGGGTTTCCATTTTCCTCTGATGACAGAGTCCTTTGATTCACAACCTTTTTCCTTTTGATGAAGTCTAATTTATTTATTTATTCCTCTACTGCTTGTGCCTTTGGTGTCATATCCCATGAACCTTTCCCCTGCCATGTTTTACTCTGGGAGCTTTATAGTTTCACCTCTTACACATAGGTCTCTGATCCATTTTGAGTTCCCTTTTGTATATGGTGTTCAATAAGGGCCCAATTTCAATCTATTGCAGCTGAATATCCATTTTTTCCTAGAACCATTTGTTGAAAAGACTGTCCTTTCACCCACTAAATGGTCCTTGGCACCCTTACTGAAAATCATTTGACTATATATGTGAGGGCTTATTTCTGGACTCTCTATCCCATTTCACTAGTCTATATATCTGTCTTTATGCCAGCACTATCCTGTGTGTGATTACTGTAGCTTTGTTAAGTTTTGAAAGCAGAAAACATGAGGAGTCTTCCATCTTTGTTCTTTCTCAAGATGGTTTGGGCTATTTGGGGTCCCTTGAGATTCCATATGAAGGATGGGTTTTTCTATTTTTGCAAAAAATGTTCTTGGAATTTTGATAGGGATTGCATTGGATGTGTAGATAATTTTGAGTAGTATCTTAGCAATATGAAGTCTCCCAATCCATAAACACAAGCTTTCTATTTATTTATGTCTTCTTTAATTTCTTCTAACACTGCTTTGTGGTTTTCACTGTAGAAGTCTTTCACTTCCTTGGTTAATTCCCAAGTATTTTATTCTTTCTGAGGCAAATGGAACCATTTTCCTTATTTCCTTTTTCAATTGTTCATTGTCAGGTTGTAGAGACAGAAACTGTTTTTGTATATTGATTTTGCATTCTGCCTACCACACTTTTTTTGTGTGAAATCTTTAGAATTTTCTACACATAAGATCATGACATCTGTGAACAAAGATAATTTTAATTCTTCCTTTCTAATCTGAATGACTTTAAGCTACCCGCATTCATATTGCAAGAATCCTTCAAGGGATTCTCAGCACTCTCCCATGATGCAGCAAAGACCCTTCTTTATAGAAGACCCTGCCTTGTGCCATCCATTCTTTGGGACAGTCTCCTGTAGTGAGCTCTAATGAGAACGGGATCGTCCTTGAAAATTCTCACTGTTTCACCTTTTCCTTAGCAAGAGGTGTCCCTGTTCTGAACTACATGCTCCTCCTCTATGTTGCCATCATATCCAAAAGTTAGGAGAGTTGCCACATTTTGATAAAACTATCTGTTTTTGAGTACTCCTTTCTTACCAATTGGAAGTCCTCAAAGAGAATGTGTCTGACCTCTTTGCCTCCAGGGCCCAGCATGGTGTCAGGATAATTAATTACTCAATAAATATTGATGATACAATGTGAATAAAACCTGTCTGTAAATTGAAAGTACAGAAAAATATAATTATTACTATTTATTTACATGCAATGATCCTTTATCCTTATCCCCTCCTGATCCCAAAAAGAAGAACCACTAAGATAAACTTCTTCAACACTTCTTCAAACATTTCATTCCTCTAATCCAACAGTTATTTGCCGGGCATCCACTGGGAGGACAGCTCAAAGGTCAAGTCCCATGGTGTGCAGCAGAGTCTCATGGCTACAGCCTCCTCCCCTTGGAGCTGATTATTCCAAGCAGTTTAAAGGAACCCTGAGTCCACCTTGGGCGCCTGGGTGGCTCAGTGGGTTAAGCTGCTGCCTTCGGCTCAGGTCATGATCTCGGGGTCCTGGGATCGAGTCCCACATCGGGCTCTCTGCTCAGCGGGGAGCCTGCTTCCCTCTCTGTCTCTCTCTCTGCCTGCCTCTCTGTCTACTTGTGATCTCTCTGTGTCAAATAAATAAATGAAATCTTAAAAAAATAAATAAATAAAATAAAAAAATAAATAAAGGAACCCTGAGTCCACCTGTGGTCCTTTGCCAGGTACATAAGTTCAATGTGGGGTGAGCTATTCTTCTAGTCCTCTCTGCTCAGCCCAGGCTCCTCCTTAATGTGTTGGATGTTGTTCTAAGCACTCCTTTGTTTCCCCCTCTGTGGCCGCAGTGTCTGTGGCGCGGGGCGGCAGACGGCAGTCTGAGACGCGGGATTCCGTGTCCCTGGTTCCTGAGGAGGAGGCTGAGGAGCGCGCAGGGCGCGGCTATGAAGGGCCCACCTGAGGGGTCGGGGGAGAGAAGCACGGCCCAAAGTCCCTGGAGTTTCCCTCCCGGGATGGGAGCGGGCACATCGGGAGGGGGAAAGCATGTACGACTCGCTGGGTATCTGAGAGGAAAATAAAAGGTGACGGTGGCTTGGCCTGAAGGGCAAGGTTCACACCTAGACTTGAACATGGGTGGCTGGATTCAGAGTCCAGAGTGCTCACCATTACACCAATGAACCGCATGGGGCGCGGCGCTCTGACTCTCCGAGGTGTGTGCAGGCAGTCTCTCCTCCTGCTGGCGTTCCTGGGATGTGCCTCCTGCCGGGATCTTCTTCGCCCGCCTCAAGGGTCGGAGCTGGGCTCCTGGACACTCAACCAACTGAACCACCCAGGTGCCCTCAGACTGTAAGAGGCTGGGAATAGATCCCCAAGATAACCCACCTGTAGGTGAATGCTGCTCAGTCCAACTGCCAACCTTCTTCCTCTGCCCCAACTGGCTAGAGTGAAGCTCAAGCTTTATCCCCTAGGATCTTCTCACAACTCTGGTGCACACTCAGAGTTCTCTCTCCAAAGAAGCTCTCCTTTCCCCCTCCCCAATTAAAGTGCCTTCGCACTGGCATCTGACTTATCTTTCTCTCATTCTATTTTCATCCTTTTTTTTTTAACCCAAAGATCACATTGATGTGTTCTCTTTGTAAATTACATGATGAAAGAATCCATAGGGGTAAAATTCCTCTCCTCCACACTAATTTCCACTGGCTTAAGTAACCACAGTTAGCAGGATAGAAACCACAGCTCTGGCTCACTGATAATTTCTCCCGGAATCTGATTAGCATACTTCATTTAGTCTAAGGGGCGAAACCTTTTCCCATCTTTCTCACAAGACCTCCCCACCTCACCTACCTCGCCCAACTCGCTGCTCAAGAGTTAGGAGCTCAGATAGATTTTGGGGTGTGCAAACACAGTGGCAGGAGAGCTTTGGCTATCTCTTGGTCACCGGAAACTTAAAAAGTAGACAGTTGGCTGCAGAAGGCTGGGGGTCTTAGGGCTCAGTCTTCTGCCTGGCTATGATCCCCAGGTTCACATTTGGGGAACTATCCAGTCTGAGTCCCAAAACACTATCTCAATCGCCTTTCCAAACTGGGCTTGTAGCTAGGAAACAGGAGCATATCTTATTCATTTTCCATGGATCTATTTTAGTCGGTGGTTTATTGGACGTTTAATTTCAAGGTCCTGAGCATGGCGCAGCGTTCATTGATTTTCTGGCATCTGTGGCTCCTAGGGCTTCCGGCCCTCGGTGGGGCTCTGGCAAAAATACAACACACCACTTTTAGATTCAGTTTATTACTAACATAGACAGTGAAAGGAAGAATAGCCAAATGTGCCAGCTTCCTGGTCTTCTGTCCTATACACCAAAACATATAACACTAAAAGAAAAGGGGCTGATAACGATAGTATGAGCTGCAGAAAAACCCTTAGCTAAGGAGCCAGTTCTGGATTGCAGCTAAATGGTTTCATAGTCTCAGCTGTACCTTGAGGAGGGCAGGTAAAAGGTATCATATCTCATTAAAACCTGGTAGATGCTGATAGCCTATCAGGGGAAATAGGGAGGTGAGTCGAATCTTCAGGGCAACTTCTCACAAGCCTTCCATCCTCTCATGGTCTAGTGGGTGAAAAGATATTCTACCAAGACTTAGATAAGCTGCAATTCAAGCCTTTACCTGTGTGGCTACATGAATACACGCACAGTCTCCAGGGTACCACGGTGGGGGCTGTTATCCTATAAGAAACTTGGAAAACTAGAAAAATTAAGGACAATAACCTAATCTTACAGATGAAAAAACTGACACTTGCAAAGGTTAGCAAACTTGCTAGAGCTTCCATAGCTTCTTGGTGGCAGAGCTACCTCCCTTTATAAATCCAGGAGCTTCCCAGGTCAGTGTTCTTTGCACCATGCCACACAGCCTCATATTAGAATGTCAGAAACCTGTAAAAAAAACAATGTTTTCTCACTTTTAAGACAAATACATCAGAAGAGTCTTGCCTAAGAAAAATGTATCCTCATGGACTTTATAGGTCTACTTTAAATGCTTGGCCAGCTTTCAGTCCTTAGTTGATCAAATTGGACCAAGGAACACATAAGTAATCATTAGTAACTATCTGTATAACATTTGGTTGTTGGAAGATAATCTTCATGTGAGTAGGACCTATCTTGTCCCCCTACTACACAAGTCCCCACCACATAGTCAATAAATATTTGTTGAATAAATAAGGTTATTATAAACAACTAATTTTTACCAATTTTCCTTAGATCTCCATGCATTCCTCACTCAGTCCTTTACTGGGGCTGGAGTGAAGTGATAAAACCATGGATTGGGGAAGGACATTACCGGATTTGAATACCAGATCCACCACTTACTTAATATGGAATAGTAGACAACTTCTTTAATCTCTTCAAGCCTCATTATTTTATTTTACAAAATGGAGAATATAACATTACATATAGAGATTTTGGATGATTTTGTGTGTGCTTGTGTTTCTGTGTGTGTGTGAGAGAGGGGGCAGCAGGCCAGTGCCACCTCTCATCAGGGTCCCCCTCGGGCCTCGGGTAAAACCCCGCGGCTGCACGGCAAGGGGCTCCCGCTGCGCGTCCTGTCGTTGCACCCACTCGCCTGCACGGTAGAAAACGATGGCAATGTGAAACTGCGTTGTTTACCCCCGCGCTGCGGAAGAGAGAATGCAGTTTCTAGGGTCCTGGGTTCCAGCCCAAGGTTGGGCGTCTTTCCTTTTCTTTTCCTCGGATCCTTTCCCGCCCCTCTCAGAAGAATCCCGAGTGTCTGTTCAGGCCAGTAGGGGTCGCAGTTGTCCTAAACTTTGTATGGGAGCGTGGGGCGTCTGTCTGGTCAGTCAACCCTAAACCGGGGGAAATAAGAGATTCTGGCTGGGGATTCTCTGGGCCTCACCTGCTGCCGCCCTCTGGGCTCCTCCAGGGGCGAAGGTAACACGAGCCAGGGCAGCTCCGAGTCCTGACCCGTAGGGTTCCCCTCGCTCCTGGGTCGACTCTGTTCCACGGAGAAGACGCCTTACAACTGGACCTGATGGAAACACGCTCGTTCTCTTCTGCTCGGTAAAAAAAATGTGGTCACACGTTCTGAAGGACCTCATAGCTAGTGAAAATGTCCACTGCCACATCTCTCCTAGTTCTGGAACTTCCGCCCGTTTACAAAGGAATGTAAAATACAATTGTTCTCCAAGGGCTCGCTTTGAGGGTCTGAAAAGCAAAGGAGTGAGAGCCCAAAGGCTGCAGGGGAGAAATGGAAAAGCAGAGACAGGAGGAGGAAAAGAGATAGGAAGGAGAAGGGGCGGGATCCGAGGGCGGAGCCGGGCTGTTCACCTGCGGACTCCGTTGCCGCTGCTGGCTCATTCTGCAGCGCTGCTGCGTTTGGGATGAATCTCCTTGATCCCCCCAAGAACTTTGGCTTTACCTGGAAAGTACGAACATGCGTGTCTGGCATTGTCCTTGCTCTTTTTATTAATTGTGGAAGTCGGAGTAGGAGGTTAAATAGACCTGCAAGTTATTGGGAACCAAGTTAGGACCTTACTGAATTCCCTGGTGTTAAGGAAAGCAGACTTTCCTTCCCTTCTCTCCCATTGCAAGAGGACTGCCAGCAGGACAGGCTTGGAGAGGGTCGAGGCACCCAAGAGCATGAAGATGGCCAAGGACTAGTTCTTTGCTGGACATGTGGTGGCGGAGCAGACTGTGCCCTTCCCAGAGCGTGAAGCCAGGGGACTGAGCAAGGGGACCAGTCAGGGTGAAGCAATAGGCTTTCTCCAAAGCATTGCAGACCTTTCTTTCTGACCTCCATCTTCTGTCCTGGAGCGATCCTTTTAATGGAACTGCATTGATACATAGATTTGGGTACCCTTACCTGGCCAACTAGAGCCTCAGTCCCTACCAAGACCTGAGCCCCAGACATTGCTTCAAGGAGAAGTTACCCTTTATTTTCCCACCTGAACTGCTCTGGCTCAAGCCCAGTGTCTGTCTTGTGATCAAGACAGCCCCTCACCCCTCCAGGCTAGGAGGGCAGATGCTCCTTCACTTCCAGCCCCTCCACAGTCCCACATATGTGTATGGTTTCAACCCACAGAAGCATATCCAAGGCCTACATTTTTCAAAATTCCTTTCCCTTCACCCTGGATCCATACTCTACTCCACACATCCATTGCAGAGTGATAAGAGTTTTCTTCTTGTCCTTCTTGTTGCCCACCCAGCACTCCAGAATTTTTCTTCTTTTGTTTTTGGAATTGTTGTTCCTTTCTTGGATAATGTCTTCCTTGTACTATTCATGAAGGTGCTCTGCCCCTGTTTGCTCAAGTGAGGACATGGACCTAAGCTCCATCAATCACCTCCAGTGATTAGAATATGAAAATTACCTGGAATATGAAAATAGAAGGGGGGGGTGACCAAAGAGTACATAAACCTCAGATTTATCCACTTGAAGAAAAGAGTCTGTGAAAACACTGGTCTTTGTTCCTCCTATTTGTATCCTATGTGGCCCGACTATGAATATAGAGCTTAAATAGTTAATATGATAGGTGACCGATAAAATTATGATACAGATATACTGGATGATAAAGCAAGAGGAGGCATGTTTGGTGTGGAGGTGATATTAGAGGGATGTGTGAGGGATAATACTTACAATTTGAAAAACAAGGAATAGTGAAGGGGGCTTGCTGGGTTTTTTAAATTTATTTATTTACTTGACAGAGAGAGATAACAAATAGGCAGAGAGGCAGGTAGAGAGAGAGAAGAGGAAGCAGGCTCCCTGAAGAGCCTGATGCAGGGCTCGATCCAAAGACCCTGGGATCATGACCTGAGCTGAAGGCAGAAGATTAACCAACTGAGCCACTCAAGAGCCCCAAGTTGCTGTTTTCAAAACAAACTTATGAGTATGTATAACTTTGATAAAAACTTGTCCCAAATACAAAATAATTCCTTTGCCATATATGTATGTATGTGTAAATTTAAAGTGTATTGTTTGTATCTCAAATATTATTGGCTCTTTTCATATTATTGGCTCTTTTCATGGAGGAATTCTGGGTTTGATGTCTTGCATAGAACATTTTCCCACTGTAGGTCTATAAAACTGTGAGCAAAAATAGGTTCAAACAAAATAGCAGGTAAGTACTATCCAATTGGGCAAAACATTAGAGAAAAGAATATTTTCATAAAATGTGGGGACTATGACCTACATTTTCATTTCAGGGTAGTTAGGCAGGCAGTCACAAACTTTGATTGACAAGTCCATGTTCAGGACTCTGGACAGAAGGAGAGGCATGATAATGCATATTTGCATATACGTGTTCCCTGCAGTAGTATGTGTGATAATCAATATTGGAGTCAATTGCATGACCATCAGTTAGAGAGACTGAATAATGACTTATTTATATCAAGAAGGATCCTAACTAAAAAGAACAAAGTAGGTAATGAAAATGCTGATGGCAATGGCGCTGGTAAGAGCTAATGTGCTTTGAACATTTGCCTGTGAGAGTCATTGGCTACGTGCTTTCCCCACACATCTCATTAAAACTCTGGACAAGCGAAATACTCCATTTCGCTCATCTTATATGTAAAAATGGAAGCACAGAAAAGTCACATAACTTTTTTGGACTGATTAAGTCTCCCTCCCAGAGCCTGTACCTTCACCATTGGATGTGAGCTGGGTTCTCTTGTTCTCCCTTTTAGGGATTTACAATGTTCCAAATACGTTAAGCTATAAACCAGGCTCTGGAAATGTAGGGGATGATGTAAGGGCAGTTGTAGATTATATGTGCTCTGGAGCTCCAAAACATTTTCCTCAAAGGGGGACTCATTGCTAGTGGTGCCTGGGAAATAGAAAGCGTAAATTTGGTATCCTAAGGAGAAAGGGAAAAGGTTGGAAACTCACCTTCTCCAGAAACCCAAGCATCCCTGGGTGGGATTGAACCACCAACCTTCTGGCTAATAGCCCAGTGCATTAACCAACTGCGCCACAGAGACACTCCATGTACTTATTCATTGGCTGGTGGTCAATTATACTATATACATTATGGTTTTGTGTTCCTGGTCGACGTCTGACAAGAATGCACAACCTGATGGCTATAGTTAACCTTGCTGTATAGTATATTTGAAAGGTGTTAAGTAGTTGTTATGAGTTCTTATCAAAAGGAAAAAAATACATTTAAAAACATTTTTATCTATATGAGAGGATGGACGTTCACCCAACTTGTAATCATTTCACAATATAAGTAAGTCAAGTCATTATGCTGTATATCTTAAACTTTTAAAGTGCTGTATCTCATTTCAATCTCAGTAAAACTGGGGAGAAATTATATTATCCATAATCGTCTCATTGTACAGAGGTACAGAGAAGTGATTTTTGTGCCCAATCTAGGGCACCCTCAACTCTTCTGTTTGGCCTAACCTCCCTCCCTGCTCCTGAAGCTTGAAAGCACGCAGGAGATATTGAAGACAAGAGTTCTGGGATTACCTAAATTGGGTGATGACTTGGAGCCCAGCCAGTGAACTCCCAAGATCAAACATCAGGTGCCCTGGTGACAACCACAGCCTCTTGGTGGAAGTCATCCATTGTCCAATTCTATGCTCCACTTCACGTGTCCTGGTCTTCTCCTCTAGTCCCCCCAGATCGCGAGGGGGGGGGGAGGAGGGCGTGAGCATGAAGAACCAGAATCAGCTGTTCCTCCACCGTGCCAACTCTTGGAGGCCACTAGATGGGGACTCCATGGGGGCAGGGATTTGGGTTTGCTCACGATGCAGCCCCCTCGTGACAATTAGGCGCCCAATAAATGCCCCGTGAAGGAGTCCATTGCACCGCAGGGGCCTGAAGGGGACAGGAGAGGCACCAGGAATTTCACCTTGGACGATTAATTTTAGTGCGAGAGAATTCCTTGTATGGGAAAAAGTCAAAGTCGGCCATTCTTTAAAATCTTTATACTGGAAGCTGATTTAGAACCAGGTCAAAGTCCTGATCATGGAAACCTTTAGAGGACACCACCCACAAGTAACCACCCAGGGTGGTGCTGCAGCCTCAGCCTAGGGGACTCGGGTGGGCACAGGGAGAAAGGTGATGAGGAGAGCTGAAGAGCAATAGGAAGTGTATGGGAGTGAGGGCAGTCTGGAGTAGGAGAAAGAAAGGGCAAAGGGAGGAGGAGTGAAAATAAAGCTGAGAGGCACCAACTCTAGCCACTGAAAGCAAAACCGGTTAAAAAACGCTGAGGCTGTTTAGGTCAGTTAATAGATCTCAACCACAGCGCAGCAGGTTGTCCATGGCCTGCGTCTGTGGTACAGTGGTTAGTACTCCGCCTTGCGACCCTTATAACCCTGGCTTGAATAGGAGTTATGACGTTATCTAACTCGCTCTTTTCCTCTTTAAACAACTTCCCACCCAGTAAAGCCGGCGATAGGGTGTGATTTCCCGCAAAAAACTGAACTGCTAACAGCTCAATCAGGCTCTTGAGATCCCACGTGGCGGAGCTCCCAACCTCAGCTCCCGACAGGGAGAAGAGAGAGACCTGCTTAACTTGGGGAAAGGCCGAAAAGTCGCCCAGAGGCGAGGTCTGCAGCGCCCAGAGTCCCCACCCTCACCCCGGAGAGCGGAGGCAAATACAGCAAAGGGCCAGATCTGCTTTGAGGGAGGAAAGAGCCTGCACCGGGAACCACTCACTTTCATTGATGGGTAATATTCTGAAGAAAAGCATCCAGCTTTGCCTTGGAAAGGGAATTCTTGCTACCCTTAGGTAGAAGACAAAAATCCCAGCTTTTCACATCTCACTTGTTTAGTCTGTAGTGTATGACTTCCGCTGATGTCTTAATTATCATTGAAACAGACCTTTTTTGTTGGTACAAATTCTCCATAAATTTTAACGTATATGTGGATTTGTGTAGTCACCACCATAATCACAATACATACAGTTTCATCCCACCAAAAACTTTCTTTGTGCTATCTTATTACTGTTACAACTCACAGCAAAGGTAAAGCCCTTACAATCACTGATCTGTCCATCACTATATATATATCTCTATCTATTTGTGGGATATATAGATAGAGATCTATAGATCTATCTCTCTATTTAGTTTTCTGAGAATGCCATAAGAATGGAAGCATACAGTATGTAGGCTTTTCAAACTGGCTTCTTTTACTCAGCAAGGTGGAGTTGGGATTTGTTTTGTAGATCAACAGTTCCTGTTTACTGCAGAGTATTCCATCCAGTGGGTATGCCACTGTTTTGTCTATCAGGTAACCCTTTGAACCACATTGGATGATTGTAGCTTCTGCTCTTACAAATATAGCAGCTATGAATATTCCTATAGAGATTTTTGTGTGAACGTTAGTTTTCTTTTCTTTGAGGAAGATTCCTGGCAACCCAAGTTTGCTAGATCATATACTACTTGCATGCTTAACTTTATGAGAAACTACCAAATCTTTTCCAGAGTGCCTATACCATTGTGTATTCTCACCAGCAGTGTTAAGAGAATTCTACTTACTCCTTATCCCAGACACTTGGTACTGTCATTCTAGTAGATGTGTAAAGGTATTTCATTATGGTTTCAGTTTGCCTTTCCCTGATGCTTAATGACGTTTATGTGCTTATATCCTCTAGAGAACTCTGTTCATGTCTTTTGTCTATTTTTTCATAATTGTTTGTTTCCTTATTGTTAATTTAAGATTTCTTTATATATTCTCGTCACCAGCCTTTTGTCCTATTTGTGATGTATTTTTTTCTCTCAATCTGTAACTTTTCATTCTTTTCGCTGTTTTTTTTGAAAACATTTTTAATTTCAATGAAGTACAATTAATTGATTTCTTTTTTCTGGAGAGCACTTTGAGTGACATCCCTAAAAACACTGCCTAACCCCATGCCATGAAGATTTTCTTCTATAAAACATCTAGTCTGTTCTCCATGTTTTATTTTTTTCATAAACTGTATGATTTAGGTGGATTTTTTCTTCATACGGATGTCAGATTATGCCGACACAATTTGTTGAAAAGAAAATGAAATCTTTCTTCACTGAATTGCTTTTACACTTTTGTCAATAATCAATTGAACATATTTCTGTAGTCCTATTTCTGGACCTTCTATTCTGTTTCATTGGTCTGTGTGTCTATCCCTTTGCTCACCCACAATATCTTGCTAACTGAAGCTTTATACTAACTCCAAAAATGGGTAGTCTTATTCCTCTAACTTTATGGTACTTTTACAAAGTATATTTAGTTCTTCTCAGGATTCTATCTCTCTGCCATCCCAGCCCAACAAATTGAGAATCTGTTTATATCTACAAAAACTTTAAAACTTCAAAGACTCTGTGAATAGAAGGAAAAGATAGTGGTCTCCTTTTCCTATGGTGTCTTGTTGGAGTAGATCCAAGGGAGTAAGAAGGGGGAGCCCCGTGGGCGGCAGCAGATGAGGCCCAGAGATCCTCAGCCAGAATCTATTTCCCGCAGTTTAGGGTTGACCAACCAGACAGATGCCCCATGCTGAGTTTAGGACAACTGCGACCCCTACTGGCCTGAACAGATACTCAGGATTCCTCTGAGAGCTGAGAGAGGAAAGGATCTCAGGGAAAGAACATGGAAGACACCCAACCTTGGGCTCCAACCCAGGACCCGAGAAACTGCATTCTCACCCCCGCAGGACGGAGGTAAGAAAAGCTGTAAGAAAAATCACACTGATGTCGTTTTCTACCCATGCAGGTGAATGGGTGCAAGGTCAGAACGCCCTCGGGGGAAGGCAGGTGCCACTCACTTGGTATCAGAGGGGAAAGCAAAAGGCAGCGGCAGCTTGGCACAAAGGGCAAGGTTCCATCAAGACTTGAACTCAGTTCACTGGATTCACAGTCCAGAGTGCTCACCATTACACCATAGAACCACCCGGGGAAAAGGATCTGCTGACTCTCAGAAGTGTGTGCACACAGCCTTTCCTCCCTCCAGTGTTCCTGGGCCGCTCCTCCTGCCGGGTTCTTCCCCCAGCCTCAGGGGTCAGGAGTCGCCAGGGATCACATTCTCCCTGCCTATCTGGAGGCTTGCGTGTAGGGGATGGAGATCAAGTTCCCTTGGGGATTAGCGACAGGGACAGGCTTTTTATGCCTCTCCCAGATGCACCTGCTCTGCCTGGGTGACTAGTTTCCTCACAAGTCTGATATCCGGATGTCAGTTTGTTATGTTTTCATCTGATGCTCAGGCTCCTCTTCCAAGCTAACTACAGTTACTGGTAGAATTTATTTCTTTCATGTCTCCAAAGGCAAGGGAAACAAGGGCAAAAATGAACGACTGGAACTTCAACAAGATCAAATGCTTTTGCACAGAAAAGGAGACAGTCGACAAAACCAAAAGTCAGCTGACGGAATGAGAGAAGATATTTGCAAATGTCTTATCAGATAAAGGGCTAGTATCCAAATTCTATAAAGAACTTATCAAACTCAACACCCAAAGAACAAATAATCTAATCAAGCAATGGGCAGAAGACATGAACAGATATTTCTGCAAAGAAGACATCCAGATGTCCAATAGACACACGAAAAAGTGCTCAGCATCACTTAGCATCAGGGAAATACAAATCGAAACCACAATGGGATACCATCTCACACCAGTCCGAATGACTGAAAATTGGCTAAAACGAGTCAAGAAATGGCAGATGTTGGTGAGGATGCAGAGAAAGGGGAAACTTCTTACACTGTTGATGGGAATGCAGGCTGGAGCAGCAACTCTGGAAAACAGTATATAGGTTCCTCAAAAAGTTGAAAATAGACCTACCTTATGACCAGCAATTGTAGTCCTGGGTATTTACTTCAAAGATGCCAATGTAGTGATCCAAAGGGGCACTTGTACCCAAATGTGCACAGCAGCTATGTCTACAATAGCCAAACTATGGAAAGAGCCCAGATATCCACAGACAGATGAATGGATAAAAAAGATGTGACACACACACACACACACACACACACACACACACACAGAATATTATGCAGCCATCCAAAAATCAAATCTTGCCATTTGAAACAACATGGGTGGAACAAGGGTATTATGCTAAGTGAAATAAGTCAGAGAAAGACCATTATCATATGATCTCACTGATACATGGAATTAAAGAAACAAGACAGAGGATCATGGGGGAAGAGAGGGAAAAAAAAGAAAACAAGACAAAACCAGAGAGGGAGACAAACCATAAAAGAATCTTAATCATAGGAAACAAACAGGGTTACTGGAGGGAGATAGGTGGGGTGATGGGGTAACTGGGTGCTGGCATTAAGGAGGGTATGTGATGTAATGAGTACTAGGTATTATATAAGACTGATGACTCCCTGACATTTACTTCTGAAACTAATAATATATGTTAATTAATTGAGTTTAAATTAAAAAATTAAATTAAGTGAAAAAAATAATTCATTTGCTTGTGGTTGTAAGACTGAAGTCCTGGTTTTCTTGCTGACTGTCAACCAGAGGCCATGCTCTGCTTCTAGAAGCTGCCTATATTCTTTCTTCATGGCGCCTTTTCCATTGTCAGACAAGTAATTGTATGCTGAGTCCTTCTCATGATTCATTCTGATTCTGTCTTCTGCCAGCCAGAGAAAGTTCTCATATATAAGGAGTCATGCAATTAGATCTGGTCCACCCAGATAATCTTCCCATCTTTAGCAAGTCAGCCATGCTATATAACAACATCACCATGGGAGCAATGTCTCCTCACTCTAACAAGTTCCAGGGATTTGGGGGAGACATATTTGGAAACCATTTTAACTTCTCTTCACTATAGTCCAGCCTCTGGGTTCAGGGATACATGTCCCTTCCAAATGCAAAATACATTTACCTCACCCTAAGGTTCCCAAAGTTTTATCCCATGGCAGCATCAGTTCAAAGTAGAAAAAAAATGTTGTGTAATCAGCTCAAAATTCGAAAATCACATCTGAATCATTTAGATCAGGTGTGGATGACTCTTGAAGGTGTCCATTAAGCACAGAGTACAATTCCCCTCTCTCTGTGGACCTGTGAAACTATAGAACCATTGATCTGCACTCTTCCCCAAGTGCAATAGTGAGACACATAAAGAATAACATTTATTCAGGTTCTAGCTGAAAAAGAGGCAAAATGGAAGGTATTAAAAGGTCACCGATCCAAAATAATTTGGAAATCCACCCAAACAAAATTCAGCAGGAATTCCTTGGTTAGGTTTCAAGGCCCAAGATATGAGGTTTTGCCTCTGGGCTCCCATTTGTTTGCATCTTCATTTAATTATTATTATTTTTTCCTTTCTCTCATAGGTCTCTGGCTCTTCCTCTTCCTTCTCATACAGCACCCTCCCCTTAATGGTTGGTATGTTGTCCCCACCTGAACAGGTCTGATAGTGACCTTGTTGTGGTTCTCTCCCCCAGGAGGGGCTGCCCTCACCATCTCACTCATCTGGGATCCTCTTCCCTGACCAGATTTCTATCTGTCATGATTCATTCAGCTTACCCATGTGCCTTAGGAGAAGGCTAGAATTGTAGGGCCCCAGAACTGATCTCTGCAGTCTCTCTTCTCCAGGAGGAGAATAAATGACACAGGTCTTCATGAAGAAAAGACCCCCCTGAGGGCAGACATCCCCTGCAATTAGAACAGAGGAGGAAACCTACAGGGCAGCAGCAGCCCTACAAACCCAAATTGTGGAAGTAGGATCCACATCAGGTAGGAGCCCTTCCTGGAAATGTCCCCATTTCCCCATTGAAAGCCACCTTCGATGAAGGACATGGTCTGCTCAAAGCAGTTAGTCTTGTGAGCACTGGGTCTTTCAGAGTCTCCATCCTCAGCTGTTTGTTTAAAATGGGCTTTGTCCATACCTGAGGATCTCCTTGGAGTTTTTGTCTGAAGGGCAACTTTGGAGGCCTTACCCACAGGGGAATGGAACAGGCACCACAGTGACTCTGATGGAGGTGTTCTTTAGCTCTGCAGCTGGTGCCCAGGGACGGGAGCCCTGTCTGCTACATGATATCCCATTTCACATCTAACATTCCCGTGCTTGATTCTGCCTTCTCTAATTTATATCCTACACTCTCTATCTTCCCTGAGATAAATATGCTCAAAGAGGTATTTATATCGTCCACTAAAGCATATATGGCATTGGGATCTTGGACTACTTTTCTTAAGGCTGTGCTTTTCTTGCTTCAGTGCAGACCTGAGATAGGGTTTGAATGAAAATATGGTTGGGACTGGCGATCAGTAAACTATAATTATTGCTGGGAACTGTTATTTATCCACTGGACAAGTATTTAGTGAATGTTTCACTGGGTAGGAGGCACTGGGGACATGGAGTGAGCAAGGCAGACCAAGTGCCAGCTCTCAGGAAAATGAACTTTGACAGTGGAGTCAGATATTTTATAGATAATCACATAAGTGCACTTTACTTGTGATTATGATAAATATTATTTAATACTTTCGTGTTATGTGATCCTAATCTCTTAGCCAGTGATTTAAAAGTGAATATAAGTAATAGCATTACATAATTGTGAGAAAAGATCTGTCCCCAGGTAGGCCCTTCTGGTATTTTAAACAGTGGAAATACCTACATTTGATCCAAAGTCTCTTCAAAATTATTTATTTTTAAGATAAACTTTACATTTCAGTGTCCCCTGAAATTCAGAAGTAGGTTTCTGGAGGGTGTGTAGGAGCCTCGACAGGGAAGCTTGCAGCCAAGGCCTGTGTGGGAGCTCTGCTGCTATCAGCTGGAAGGGGAGTTTGGGAAATTCTCCTAATCTCTGTGGGCCTCAGTTTCCTCATGTGTAAGATAAGGTTGATATTCAAATTCTCCAAAGTCCCCTCCTGCTCAGTTTCTGTGAGTGCACGAGGAACTAAGGTGCCTGTTACACAGCCTTGGGGACTGCAGCTGAGACTGACTTGGTCCCTTCTCTGTGTGTCTCCTGCAGGAGCCTGAGCTGAGTCCACACTGAAAGCAAAGAACAGAGGGAGCAGATGGAAGACAGGGTATCAGCAGGTTTGGGGGATGAGAACAACACAAAGAAAGACAAGGCAATGGTGGAGCAAGTGGTTGTAAAAGGACGGAAGAATAAGGACAAGTCGAGTTCAGAAAAATCAGGGGAAACTGAGGAATGCATACACCAGCATCCAACTCTGCAAGGAGCTGCCTGAGCTCAGCGGGGAGGAGTAGGAGAGTAACTTAATCCATAGTGAACCTGTGCCCCTGCCGAGGAACCCCACAGGACAGATTGGGATTTGTTTGTACTGCTGGAAACACCCAATTCCCAGAGGAGGAGGATGTGACCATGAAGCTCTGCCCCAGTCCCCTAGCTTCGACCTTGGAGCTTCCCTCATGGTGGATGTCTTCCAAGAAAGTGTGGGCTTAGAGGGATCAAGGATGTTTGGATAAGGGTTGGAGATGTCCATTCTTACTGAAGGGTGTTATGCCCTGACAAATCTGACCCTAATCATGGCTCTAGGTGCCAAATAACAAAGCAAAACACTTACATCCATTGGTTGTACAGAAACAGGATGCCCTTAATGCACATAACTGGAAAGTTACTCTGCCTGTAGGGTCATGCAATAGAACAGATCACTTGGGCAGTGGCCCAAGAAGGGGATGGGTTGAGTTTGTGACAATGTCTCCTAGGTCTTGGAGAAGTAGTTTTGGGGCTTGAAGCTGCAAGTGGGCTGGCTCATGGCAACATTACACAATCTTGGCAAAACATGTCTAGCACAATTTTGGATTCAATGGACACTAAATGTTTAGTTCATGATCTGCAGTCATTCTTTCACAGGTTATCCACTATTGGCTTCAACCAAAAATGACTCTTCTATTCATAGATACCAAGGAGCACCTGGGTGGCTCAGTCAGTGAAGCATCTGACTCTTGGTTCCAGCTCAGTCATGAGCTGGTAGTTGTGGGATCAACACTGAGTTGGGCTCCATGCTCAGCACAGAATCTACTTCAGCTTCTTTGTCCCTCTCCATCCCCCTCTGTTCTCCCAGATCATACTACTCTCTTTCTCTAAAATAAATAAAATCTTTAAAAAATAACGATGCTCACAAATATGCAGATTTAAACACAACCTATGATGACTCAGTGGGTTAAGCCTCTGCCTTCGGATCAGGTCATGATCTCAGGATTGAGATAGAGCCCCACATCTGGCTCTCTGCTCAGCGGGGAGCCTGCTTCCCCCTCTCCCTCTGCCTGCTGCTCTGCCTACTTGTGATCTCTATCTGTCAAATAAATAAAATCTTAAAAAAAAAAAACCTCCCCTGAAAGTCATTTGCATTATTGGACTTTAGAAAACCATTAGGCAAACCTAAAGCAAACACATTTAAAGCTGTTTGTGAGACACATGTTAACCCATCAAGGGTGATCTTTATGGGACACCTAACACTGAATGGATGCTTTGATTTCTTGGAGACCTGTTACCTGAGACACAGGGAATATGACCTTGTGAGTTAGGCAGGTGAGCAAGTTTTACCTGATAGGATGTTAAGTTCAGTGACTAAAGAGGTATCTTAAATATGCTACACACACCAATCATTACTTAAGTCAAACATCTTCACTCTTCCTTGGGGGAATGGAGCTGACACAAAGGACTACAGATTCTGTTGTGGAATCCAGACCTGATGCTTACAGACAGATGGCAGTGGACACCTACTTCAGATCTGGAGTATGAGTCTTTGTCTCATAAGGCAACTGAGTCATACAACTCAGTCACACAACTGATCACACAACTCAACCACACACCCCCCTCAGCCTGTCACTATTACTTATTTTCATGCTGTTGGTGCCATTCTATAATAGACCACATCAGAAATGAGAGAAATCAGATTTGGGCACAAACTCATGGCATTTGATGGATATATCATTGCAGACTGTTCCAAAGTTTCTGGCAGTGCATAATGCTGTCAATAGATTACTGAAGACTAAATTAATTAATAAGAGAGAACATCACCCTCTAAATTTTGCAACTGTGGTGTTACAGCTACACACAAGATAAACTGACAGCCTTGCCAACTGAATGATTACTCTCAAGGAAAGTGTATTATGGACATACAAAACATTTCGCATGCATTGGTTGACAAGACTCTGTACACAATCTGCCCAGCCACAGGACTGCATGTGGGTTGGATTATTCCTTTCCCTTGGGCTGCTGAGAAAAGTGCAAGGGAATGGAATCAGATCCTTTTCACCTGACAAATACCTAAATCTCCAAAGATACAGTCACTGCCAGATCGAGCTTGAATCTGAAATGCATTTGCTTGCATCAAGATCCAACATCAATACATAAAACTCAGGTGTGATTTATGTGATTGCAGTGCCTAACTGAAAGGTGAAAAGTGGTATCATTTGTAATAGCATGAAGCTTGAAATACTGAGGGATAGATCTGACTGAAAACCACAAAATATTTCACAGAGAAGTGAATGAGGCCTTAGAAAATGAAGAGAATTTCCTTATTTGGGGGTGGCAAGATTCAATATTGTTCAAACATCAACTTTCCCCATTTGATCTATACATTCAATTCAATCTCTCTCAAAATCTCAGCCTGTGTCTTTGGTAGAAAGTGACCAGTTGATTTTAAAATTCATATACAAATATAAATGACATCATACGGCCATACACTTGTGAAACCAAGAACCAAGTATTAGGGTTAGCTGTACCTGATTTGAAGAACCATTCTGAAATTATAGTAATCAAAACAGATTGGTATTGGCATATGATAGGAAGTAGATCAATGAAATGGATTACAGAATCCAAAAACCCAACTAATACTTATATAGTGAACAGGTTTTTGACAAGTGTGAGAAGCAAGGCACTGTAAAAAGTATAATCTTTTGGAGCACGAGGGTGGCCCAGCTGGTGAAGCGTCTGACTCTTGGTGTTGACTCAGGTCATATCTCAGGATCCTTGGGATCTAGTCCCTCATCAGGCTCCATGTTAAGAGGGGGTCTGCTTGTGATTCTCTTTCTCTTCCTCTGCCACCCCCACATAAATAAATAAATCTTTTTTTAAAGTATAATCTTTCAACAAGGGGTAAAGTGTAATCTTTTCAACACATGTTGGAATATGGACATGACATGGGTATGCATATGAAAATAAATAAATACATAAAATTGGATCCCTAACTTACATTATACAGAAATTAGCCTAATATAGAGCATGGGCCTAAATTGATACCCTAAAATGTTAAAACTTTCAAAAGAAGACATAGGAGGGGCACCTGGGTGGCTCAGTGGGTTAAAGCCTCTGCCTTCGGCTCAGGTCGTGATCCCAGGGTCCTGGGATCGAGCCCCGCATCCGACTCTCTGTTCAGCAGGGAGCCTGCTTCCTCCTTTCTCTCTCTGCCTGCCTCTCTGCCTACTTGTAATCTCTGTCTGTCAAATAAAATAAATAAAATCTTTAAAAAAAAAAAAGAAGACATAGGAGAAAATCTTTAGGAGCACATGGGTCACAGAGTCGGTGGCTCATGTGACCCATGATATTGACTAACATCCTGATCTCGTGTGTTGTGGGATCAAGCCCAGAGTTGGCTGTACTCTCAGTGGGCAGTCAGCTTTAATTTCTCTCCCTCTGTCCCTCCCCCCACTTGCTTTGTCTCTGTCAGTCTCTCTAAAAATTAAAAACATGGGGCAGGCAGAGGGACAAGCAGACTCCCCACTGAGCAGGGAGCCAAACCTGGGGAGGAAAAGGCAGGGGGGGGGGGGGTTGTGTGGCAACCCCAGGGCTCTGGGATCATGACCTCAGATGAAGGCAGATGAGTAAGCAACCGAGCTAACCAGACGCCCCAATAAATAAACCTTAAAAAAAAAATCCTTATAACCTTAAGTTGGGCAATGATTTCTATTCTTTTATATTTTATTTATTTATGTGACAGAGTGAAAGATAGAGCACAAGCAGGGGAGAAGCAGAGGGACAGGGAGAAACAGGCTCCCCACTGAGCAAGGAATCTGATGCAGGGCTGGATCCAAGAACCCTGGGATCATGACCTGAGCCAAAGGCTGACACTTAATCAACAGAGACACCCAGGTGCTCCTGGATATTGATTTCTTAGATATTACACCAAAATTGTGATTTTTAAAAAAAAAATTTTAAGATTTTATTTATTTATTTGACAGAGAGAGATCACAAGTAGGCAGAGAGGCAGGCAGAGAGAGAAAGTGAGAAGCAGGCTCCCTGCCGAGCAGAGAGCCCATGCGGGGCTCGATCCCAGGACCCTGAGATCATGACCTGAGCCGAAGGCAGAGGCTTAACCCACTGAGCCACCCAGGCACCCCCAAAATTGTGATTTTTGAAAGAACAAATTGCTAAACTGGATTTCATCAAAAGTTAAAACTTTGGCTCTTCAGAAGCCATTGGTGAGAGAATGCAAAGTCAAGTCACACACAGGGAGAAAACAGTTATGAATTTCATACCTGAGGAAGGTCTCCTAATACAACAGTGAAAGAACTCTCAAAAGTCAATAAGAAGACAAACAATCCAATTTAAAATGGGTAAAAGAAAAGTGCCTGGGTGGCTCAGCTGGTGAAGCAGCTGCCTTTGGCTCACATCATGATCTCAGCGTCCTGAGTTCTAGCCCCTGCCACCCTCTGTCAATCTCCCAAATGAGTAGGGAGTGCTCTCCCTCTGCCCTCCTCACTCTGCCCCACACCCCCGATCTTGCTCTCTCTCTCTTTCAAATGAAAAAATAAAACCTTTAAAAATTAAAATAATAAAATAAAATGGGTAAAAGATGTGTAAAGACAGTTCAGCAAGGAATATATATGGAAGGCATATAAGAACATGATAAGGGGCACCTGGGTGGCTCAGTCGTTAAGCCGCTGCCTTTGGCTCGGGTCATGATCCCAGGACCTTGGGATCGAGCCCCACAGGAGCTCCCTGCTTGGTGGGGAGCCTGCTTCTCCCTCTCCCTCTGCTGTTCTCCTGCATGTGTTCCCTTTCTCGCTGTCTCTCTCTGTCAAATAAATAATTAAAATCTTTAAAAAAAAAGAACATGACAAGATCTATATCATTAGTCCTTAGGAAAATACAACTTAAACCACTATCTGCCAATGAAAGTGGCAAAAATGTAAAGGATCTCCATTCCAAGTATTGGCGAGGATGTGAAGGAGCTAGATTTCTCATACACTGCAGATGGAAAGACTAAATTCTACTACTCTAGAAAATATTCTCGAACTCTTTTTTTTCCCTTAAGACTGACTTATTTGAGAGAGAGGGAGTGAAAGTGAAGGGAGGGGGGCAGAGGGAAAGGGAGAGGGACAGAATCTCAGAAAACTCCCTGCTGAGCACTGAGCCCTACTTGGGACTCTGTCTCACCACCAATGAGTTAATGACCTGAGCCAGAATCAATGCCAGATGCTTAACCAACTCAGTCACCCAAGCACCCCAACAGTTGGGAAATTCGTCAAAATATTAAACCTATACCTACCATTGGCCATCACCATTTCACTCAAATGAAAAAAAAAAAAAGAAGATATATTCACAAAAATCTATTGATTGCAACTCTTATTTTTTAATGGTTATTTTATTTTATTTTCAACTCTTATTTTTAATTGTCATTCAAATCCATCCACAGGTAAGTGACCCAAACAAATTGTGACATACCCACCTCATGGAATACTATTCAGTTTTACAGAGTTATCTCTTCACATACATAACAAAATGAGTAAGAAAAAAATGTTTTTTGCTCAGATAATTATTCTGAGCAAAAAGACTTCAAAACAAAACATGTACATAGCATATTATTTCATTAATATAAAACCTCAGAAATTGCATATATTTCTATTGTTACAGAAAGCCAATCAGTGGTTTCCTGAGGTGGGAATGTGAGGGAAGAATTGCTATAAGCACAAAGACACTTTTTGGGTTGTAGATATATCTACTATTGGGGTGATGCATATATATGTTCAAACTTATTAAATGTGAGACTTTAATTATATACACTTTATATATGGAAATTGCATGGAAATTATATCTCAATATACCTGTTGAAACAGTTTAAATACAAAACAAAACACAAAAAACATTTCATACCCTGAAATTCAACAAGTGGTTCTTCTACTTTCAAAAAAAATCAGCCATATATTTTTGCAAGCTTAAAGTAAGCTATGAATCATTTCTTTGGATATGAAAATGAATATATCTATCTTTATCTTTCTAAGTAACTCTTGAAGAAAAGACAAACTTAAGAGAACATAAAGGGAAGCCACAGTATAGAAGTATGTTTATCTCCGATAAAGGACTTTTCTCTAGAATTCGATATCATGTAGTCTGAGAAGATAATTAACACAATAAAATAATTGGTCAAAAGACTTGAACAGAAACTTCACAAAACAAGATATACGAATGGTTCATTAGCACATGACAAGAGGCACAACTCATTAGTCAGGAGGGAAATAAATCAGTATACAATGAGATACCATGTGTATCTACTGGTATGGATAAAGACAGAAAGTCTGAAATCTCACATAAAACACCTGGAAGTCTCATGGAGCTGTGGGAATGAAAAATTGTACCACCACTTTGAAAAGCTGACTTCCACTTATAGGATTAAAGAAATACAAATCCTATGGACAGTCATTTCATTCCTAGGTATTTACACAATATGTCTACAGAATGACAGCATGTGAATGTTCATAACAGTTTTATTATTATGCTTAAATTATAACTGCCTCAAACCAGAACATGAAAGTCCAGTAACAGAGGAATGTATAAACAAACATGAGACCCTTGAAATCTTACCCAGCAATAAAAATGTCACAAAATATTGATTCAGGTAAGGATATAGATGGATTTATTTTTTTAAGATTTTATTTATTTGCTAGAGAGAGTGAGAGAGCACTAGCAGGGGGAGCAGCAGAGGGAAAGGGAAAAGCAGGCTCTGTGCAGAGCAGGGAACCTGACATGGGGCTTGGCCCCGAGATCCTGAGCTCATGACCTGAGCGGAAATCAGATGGTTAACAACTGAGCCACCCTGGTGCCCCTCCTTTATGCATTTTTAAAAACACAGACAATTGGCAAAGAATAGACAAGTTGTTCTAATGTAAATATCCTTTCCCCTTTTCTAGAAAGAAGTAATGTATATAATAAAAAGATTGGAGAGGAACCAATTTATATGGAACAACTTTCCCAAAACCCTGAAGCAGGTCTACTTTCCATTCAGACCAGAGATTAATGGAAGCCCCTCCAGTCTGGAGGGGGCTGATTAAGTCCTAGAACCCTAGAATGATCTGGACTACCAGACACATGTTCCTCATAAAGTTCAACTACTCACCTCCAAAGGCACTGAGCAATTTGTGAAACAGGGTAAGTTTAAGACCAGCTCCACTATAGAACCAGGACTCTCCCTTGAACCAAAGCCAGGATATTGATAGATACCATTTCCAAAATCACTGTTACAGGCCATGGCATGCTCCAAAGGAGGGAAAACAGGTACATGAGCATCATTTGAGAGAAATATCAATCAACAGACAAGAGACATTTTCTTTCAAGAGACATTATTAAATAACGTCCACCACCCACTAAAACCCAGGAAAGTTCTCATTCAAAAGCAATGTTTTAAGGAACATATAGGTATACATCTTCATGATTTGGGGATAGAAGCTGGTTTCTTAAATGTACAACCCAACAAATCAATAGATAAACTGGATTTCATTCATTCAAGTTAAAAGCATGTTGTTTCAAAGGATACTATCAAGGAAGTGAAAAGCCAATGCATGGAGTGGGAGAAATATTTGTAAATTGTATTATCTGATGGAGGTCTGCTATATAGAATACATTTAAAGAAACCTCTTACAACTAGCCAGTCAGGAAAATGACAGCCAATATAAGAAAAGGAAAAAGAGTTTCAGTAGACTTTCTCTAAAGGATAATATCAATGCAACCGTGAACACATGAAAAGATGCTCAGTATCATTAGTCATTAGGAAAATACAGATCTAGGCACCTGGGTGGTTCAGTGGGTTAAAGCCTCTGCCTTCGGCTCAGGTCATGATCCCAGGGTCCTGGGATCGAGCCCCGCATCGGGCTCTCTGCTCAGCGGGGAGCCTGCTTCCTCCTCTCTCTCTGCCTGCCTCTCTGCCTACTTGTGATCTCTCTCACTGTCAAATAAATAAATAAAATCTTAAAAAAAGGGAAAATACAGATCTAAAGCACAGTGAGATCCCACTTCATCCCACTAGTGTGACTTCAAACAAAGAGACAATACATGTGTCGGGAAACTTATAGAGAAATGGAATTCTTACACATTCCTGGTGGGAATGCAAAATGGTGTCATTGCTTTGCTTTGAAAAATAGCTTGGCAGTTCCTCAAAAAGTGAAACACAGTGTTACCTTTGACAAAGCAATTCCACTGCAAGGTAAATAGCTAAGAAAATTGAAATCATATGTCCATAGGATGCGAAAAGAAGTCTACATAACACAGAGATGCAGAAAGAATTTTGAGAAAGTTGGGACAGAAAAAAATTTTCAAAGTTAATTGCATAAACTAACGCTGGTTTCTCTCTTGTTTTTGTTTTTGATTTTGTTTTTGTTTTGTTTTGTTTTTGCTGAAAAGAAAGCTTCATTTACTACATACATCCTAATAAAGTATTGTAAATGGAGGAAGATCTAAATAAATTGAAAAGCTTTTCAAATACAAAGCAACTAATGATAACTAAACTGCTAGCATGCTTCCCTTGTGATTCTAATGGATAGAGGAAAAAAAAAACTGGAAAAGACCTAGAGAAGAACATCATTATAGTCTACAACTTTACAAAATTCCCTTACTGGGAAAGCCTTAAGATCTGTGTTACCTTAAAGAGAAGCGGGATGAGTTCATGAGAGCCCTTAAGAACACCTGTTGGGAGGGGTGCCTGAGTGGTTCCCTTGGTTGAGCATCTGACCTTGGGTTTAGGCTAGGGTCATGATTTCAGGGGTTGTGACATTGAGCCCCTTATCACACTCTCTTCCTGTACCCATGAACCCATTCTCTCTCAAATAAACAAAGAGAAAGAAAAAGCAAAACTTCTTGGGAAAGAATTTCTCCCTTGATGATATCATACAGACATAAGAATGAACAATGAGAACTATGCTGAGATAATGTTTTAGAAGGAGATGGGAACTGAGCTATCAGCACAAGGGTAGACAACTATTGACATTGGCCACTGAGGGGTGGGCCCCATCAGTGGTGACCTTCAGGGGAGACCAGGCAGCCTTGTATACTAGCATGGCCTTGGCAACAGGAAGGCAGGGTCTCCCAAGGTTCCACTGACACTCTGGACGTTCCATTCTGTTAGTGCAAGTACAGACTGTTAGCTGGAATTCTGGGTGCTCCCTCGGTCATTCCAGTTGGAGTCTGAGCTATGATCAGTGCCTTCGGCTCCCATCTCTGCCATCTTGAACCTTGTTTTTGTGGTTACTGACTCTCAAGTGCTGTGGAGTGTTGTTCAAATTGTTCCCACAGTAAGTAAAGAATTTCTTTTTCTTCACCCCTCAGCCCTGATTAAACCTACTTGATGTCACGGGTTTTTAACCCATCATGTGTTTGGGTTTCTTCTCCTTGGTTCCCAGCTCTACCTTTCCTGCCAAACATCACCATGGCAGCACCTCTTGGCTCTCTACTCAAGACAGGGGCAGAAATCAGTCTCCTGAAAATAAACCAAGGGCTTCGATTCCAGCTGGAAAAAAGCAAGCAGGACTTCTGAGACCTTAAGGAGAAATTCTTTTTTTTTTTTTTTTTGGGTTTTATGTTTTTTTTTTAATTAATTTTTTATTTTTTCAGCATAACAGTATTCATTATTTTTGCACCACAACCAGTGCTCCATGCAATCCGTGCCCTCTACCATACCCACCACCTGGTGCCCCCAACCTCCCACCCCCCACCCCTTCAAAATTCTCAGATCGTTTTTCAGAGTCCATAGTCTCTCATGGTTCACCTCCCCTTCCAATCTCCCTCAACTCCCTTCTCCTCTCCATCTCCCCTTGTCCTCCATGCTATTTGTTATGCTCCACAAATAAGTGAAACCATATGATAATTGACTCTCTCTGCTTGACTTATTTCACTCAGCATCATCTCTTCCAGTCCCGTCCATGTTGCTACAAAACTTGGGTATTCATCCTTTCTTTTTTCTTTTTCTTTTTTTTTTTTTTACAGCTTTATAAACATATATTTTTATCCCCATGGGTACAGGTCTGCGAATCGCCAGGTTTACACACTTCACAGCACTCACCATAGCACATACCCTCCCCAATATCCATAACCCCACCCCCCTCTCCCAACCCCCTCCCCCCATCAACCCTCAGTTTGTTTTGTGAATTAAGAGTCACTTAGGTTTGTCTCCCTCCCAATCCCATCTTGTTTCATTTACTCTTCTTTATATCTGAAGCTACAGCCTAGTTCCTGGCCAACCAACTGCAGAAATACAGTAAGTCCTACAAGGTCCTGCTCTACAAAGTCATGGCTGTGTGTACTCCTTCTGAGCAATGAAAAGCCTCTTCAGATGCTGTCTTCTTCATTTCTAATGTCACCATAAATTTCATTCTGACCACAATGCAGTAATGGTAGAAGTGGGTATTTGACCCTCAGTTTCCTGAGGATTGGAAAACGGAACACAAGTATGTTCGCATCCTCCCCAGGTTAGCAGTGACCTATCAGATGGGTTAGAGCTTTCATCCCAGTGATTGATTCCTGGTGCAGACACAGAGATGACTTGTCCTGTCAGGATCCTCTCTGTCCTATAGCAGATCCTCCATCTCAGTTGGTCTGGGACTAAGGAACTCTATCAGGTCTTGGTTCTTGGATATTCCATTGGCAAAGCACCGAGCGAGCTATACTGCGGAAACGTGCTGATGGTCCACACGGCACCGGGGTTGTGGGGAGGGGGAAGAACTATAGCAAGTGACACTACCTGTTCCAAGAGATGGAGGTGGGGTCTGGTTTCCCTGAAACTGTGGTATCCATGAAGGATGCCATCCACGCAGGTACTCCCCAGGTGAGAGGGAACCCGTGTTCAGGATCTGCTTCCCGAGTCCATGGAGGACAGGTGATACCTGGTTGGAAGATTGGGGGTGTTTCAGGGAATGTGAGACAATCTTTGCTACCTCCTGTGTCTCTCCCTGAGATGAGCAACCTTCAGTGAGGCAGGATGGTCAGCAGGTCCAGGCCTGAGCCATGAGACACGTGGCCAAGTAAGAATGAGGGTGAGTGGGGAAATCCACAGCCCCAGAAACCACCCAAGTCAGTGTGTGGGGCAAGCCCTCCCCCACAGTCAGCCTGAAATGGGGAGCTCAGCTGCCTGTTCATTAGGAGGGGGCTGTGGTGGCAGAAGGAACCATTAGAATGGGGCACATGCACAGCTGAATGACAGGAAGGAATCCTGAGAACACTGAGGCTGAATTTTTGTCATTTTCTCACAGTTTGCCTTCAATAAAACAAGGGGAGGTATAATTAAAAACGAGTGAGGTGGTGACAAGTAAAAATTGAAACCTGCTCTTTAGGAAAGCGAAGAGATGATGACCTTTCAAGGAAGGACAAGCAAAGTTTCGACTGCAACTTTCCTCATAATCATCATGTAACTGTGGAAAACCAGTTGTGAAGATGATGAAGACAGTTACCACCCGAGGGCTTGGGGTGGAGGTAACACAGCACAGGGGTGAAGAACATGGGCTCTGGGTCAGTCCACCTGGACTCAAATCCCTGATACCTATCTTGTTGTGCCTCAGTTTCCCTCTCTGTTAAACTACTACCATCGTGAGACCTACTTCTCTGAGTTGGGATGAATCCTGAGGAATTTCTTGTTAAGCTCTCACAAAAGAGCCTGGAACCATGTAAACTCTGTTCATGATGCTACTGCTTCTAATGACACAAACTTTAGGATTTGGCCATGTTCCTTTCAAGTCATTCTGGTTTTTTGCATTCTAGTTCACACAGGCATATCCGGGAGAATTTTTACCTTTGAGACACTTGTTCAGTATAGGAATCCCAGCTCAGGGGACCCATCGGTCATGTAATCCTAGGGGCCTTACATCCTGTCCCTGCTTAGTGTTTTCCTTAAGAGGCTGCAAGACCTTGCTAAGCCATGATCAGTGTTGGTGTCAGGGGATACGAATTCTGACTCTGCCAAATACCAGTTAGTCAGGGCATCTAGTTCCTCTCTGTGTCCTGGGGCTGTTCTTTCCTGGGATCTAAAACAGGCAATAATCCAATGTCCTGTATTTGGGAGGCTGGGGAAAAAGACGTGGAGCTCCCAGCACAGAGCCTGGTTGACGGGTTCCATTTGTCCTGGGATGGACCCTGCCTCCTCCCTTGAAGGCAGTGAGCATAGCAGCATGTCCAGCTTTCCACTGAGGCAGGAACCTCTGGCTCGCAGAGTGTGAACAGTCCACCAACATCATTGAATCTGTGCTGGGGAAGGAGGTGCTGTTTGAGACAGGCAAGCAGGCATAAACGTTGGCTGAGAAGCTCAGGTAAGGAGGGCTCTCTGTGGGAGGTTGGAGGGAAGCTGTGGGCATTTCTGACTTGGGGTAGCAAAAGTCTGGGCCCGGAGAGGGGCAGAAACCATCATGGCAGTCACCTTACACAAACATGTCTAAAACAAGTAGACAATAGTGACTGGTAAACGGTGGAATCTAATGACTGAGAGCCTCATTCCCTCTTTAAAAAAAAAAAATCAAAATCACCACATATGAGGGAACAATTCATGACATTTAGCATATTGACAATGTTGTGAGACCAAGACCCCATTTACCTTTCACAGTCAGGACCTGGCTGACTACAGTCTGCCATCCTTTCTCCAGAAAATGCTGTCTTCTTGACCCGCCATTCTCCTGAGTGCACCAGTTAATGCCAGCCATACTGTCCACGCTTCTGTGTCTGGCGCCGTGTCCATTCACTGCATGCTGCACTATACGTAGTTTTCCAGGGAAATGTGTGTGCTCCAAGTGAGCAGCTGAAGGGACATCTCCCTGATGTGTTCTTAGGAGGACACTTGCCTTTGTTTACAGAAGTAAAGGTGCACGGGAAGTCCAGGGCATGACCAGAAGAACGCTCTGAATACAGAGGAGGACTTGCTTTACCTTCTTCTTTCTCTGCCACAGACAGGTCACCACACAGGCCAGGCTTTAGTTTCAAGGGCTCCTTGGGGAAATTCTGCCAGAAATCTCCATGAAAGTGCCTATCATCTATTGTTCAATTACTTGCATTTAAAAGTTTTCTCTGTCCCACCTTATGCAATGTCATATCCTAGTTAGAGATCAGGATAAAGAGCTGACCCGTTTGTATGAGAAGCTACAGGAAGGGAAAGATGTTTCCCAACTACTCAATAAGTACCTCGAGGACCTCCTCACCCAAAATGACAATGAGCATTGCCGAGGACAGGACTTCCAAGAGCAAATGGCTGAGGGACACAGGCAGGCCAAGTGCCTTGTCTGAAAGCTCAGCCCAGGTAAGATGGCCACAGACCCTGATTGCACTGCACTGCTCCAAGGCCCTGGGCTCCCAAAAGGCTCCCAAGAGACTCCCTGCCTGCCCTCATACTGTTCGCAGCAGGTTTCCTGGGTTCCCCATCACACGTGGGGCCATGAGAGGACCGGGACTGGGAGGTGGTAGCAGAAAGGAGCAATGCACAGGGTGGAGGTCACATGGTCCACCTGTCTGCTTCCTCCCTGAGGGGACACAGTCTTTGGGGCAGGAGGCGGCATGGAACAGATTTAGAGCCTGGAAAGGGGAATGTGACAGGAGACAGCTTGTTAGTATACAAGGATCCCTTGCAGAAGTGGGAGGTTCCCAGACTCAGCCTAGTCTGTACTGACCGTGGGTGAGAGAGTGAGTTTTACTTTCTCCATAGCTGTACCCTCATCTGTAATGTATATCAAATAAATTCTTGTCGCCATAGTGATCAAATGGGAAAATTCTTGAATGCACTTCAGTAAAAATGAAAGGCCCTGACCATGTGGAGTTGGATGTGGTACTGGAGTCAGTATGATTTGAAGGTGGGAACGCAGTTTAGATTGAACACTTTTCATAGACAGACGTCCCCTTGAGGACACTGAAGCCCACGTGGGGGTCATGAAGTCCCCGGTGGAGGGATGTGGGAAAGGCTGGTTGTTCTGTCATGAGGGCAAGGAGGAGGCTCTGCGTGAGTGCCGTGAATGCACAGAGTCTGTGTCTGGGGTGGGACTTGGGGCCTGCTGCAAGACACGGTTGTGGAAGTTAAGACTGAACCTGGACAACAATCCCCTGATATGGACAACAAGAGACAGGAGAAACAGTTGCCCAGGTTCAGTGATGCTGAGCCTCAGAAGCACAGACACACCGCCTGATGGATCAGAAACCCCGATCACAGCAGTTCTTAAAGACACTGCCCTAAACTCAGTAGAACATCTAGTCACACAAAGACACTTATGTCTCTAAGGCCATAGAAGCTGCTGTGCTTATAGTGATGATGTGGGAAATAGCTGAAGGGACAATTCTGGATTTCTTTGCAGATCATTAGGACAATCAGGAGGATTAAGAAGAATAAAAAACAATGACCCCCAGGTGACAATGCAAATTCAAGAACTGGTAATGTGTGGGTAAAAATGTACAAGGACGTAGAAAGAGAAGTAAGTGAGGTCAAGAGAGTCCCAGGTGCCAGATGCAAGGATGAGCAAGACTGCAGATGGTCAATCCAGGATGCCCTGTGAGTCTGGTTGTCTGTTGTCTCTATGAGGCTTGGAAGACCAAGATGAATTAACAGCATTAGGATTCACTGTACCTACAAAATAGCCATTCTTCCCTGTAAATGGACGATGGAAGGACATGCATATTAATTTTCCACAGTCTCTAAGGTCCTTGGTAGTAAGGTGAGCAGCAAAGGAATTGCTAAAGAGACAACTATCAAAATTAAACACCAAGAGAAGTAATTAACCAAAAACCAAAAACTCGGGGAGTCATGTGACACTAATTAATACAAAGGTGCCGAGAAGGCACACATTTCTGCAGGCTGTAAGGAGTCCAGAGCTGTAACCACAAGACATAGGCTCATGGTGGTTGCCCCTGGGCTGGTCTCCATCTGTGCTTCATGTGGTGACTGTACCATACTGGGATGGTTGAGTCTCATGCCTTGTAGGTCCTTCTGTGGCTGGTGCTCTGAGTATCTGCTGCTGCTACTCTCCCATCCTGAGACAGCCACACTCTGTCTCTTGTAGAATGGATAGCTTTTCCCCTCTCTAGGCAATGGCCCTTTGCTTCTACTGACACTCCCTACTAACTCCCATCAACACCAGCTAGAAAGCCACACTGTCTGATCCTCCTGGTGTGGTCTTCTGTCATTCCTGTGTCACGTGGCACAGCAGGGAGCTGCAGGAAGTTGAGAAGAAGGAAGTCCCACAGGACACAGAGGATGAATGTGTTCTGACCCCTTCAACTCTGCAAGAAGGGTGTGACAGTGACCAGTCTTACAATGATGGCGAGTTCCCATTAAATGAACAGGAATTAGGCTCTGCTCCAGACTTAGCCTGTGAATGCTCCCATTCCAAGGGGATGAAACTCCATGTGCTCCCTCAGGTAGTGTCCATATTGTTTGTTCCGCACACCTTGTCTACACTGCAGAAGGTCATCTCTATACACAGGCCCTATAGACACACGTTGCTTTAAATCAGGACATAATGAATTTGGAAACATAGAGGTCAGGTGGGTCAGGGAGGCTGCAACCATCCTAGGTAGGGGCCATGCCTCAGACCCTCCAGCCCCACTTTCAGGTCATTGCCCCGTGTTTGGGGCAACAAACTCTATCCACCTCAGTAGGACATCCACAAAGGTGTTGTCAGATACCCTACTTGGATCAAATGTCTTTTACAATATGCACTGATACTTTCTCTTTACGATCAATCTCTCTCAAGGTTCTAGGACTGTCCAACATTGTTGGCTGACATAAGGGACTTTCCCTCATTTCACAGCTCTCACTCCCAGTTGCCCTCTTTCTCTATGCTGGCTCAACTTAGCTAAGCCGTCACCTGAAAACAACTGTGTCATTACCTTGTGTGTTTGCTTCTGTGAAGCAAGGTGGGGCTCTGGCATCACTCAAACCACAAATGGCTTTTGTTTCAGAAGAAGACCAAAGATTCTTTTTGATTTGAGGGTTTCTACAATTGATTCATTAGTCTAGTCTCAAGTATAAATTCCTGAGAAGCTACAAGACCATGATATCTCAGGGAATTATCCCCTTTTGCAGCAACACTTCTGGCAGGTGCCTGGGTTCTTCCCCTGCATCTCTGGCGGAAAATATATTATAACCTCTTCTCACAGACTCACATTAGAGGAGGATATTGGGATAATTTGTAGGGGACAAGGAAGAGAATTTCCCCAGCAGGTCAGGGCACAGTCCTAATTCTCCGAAGGCTTACCCTTGGGCATCCTGGAATATCCCTGCCAGAACGGTATGGTTTTACACTGAAAATCTTAATGTCCTTGCAGTGTGTGTGGTCACTGTGTTGGTAACATGGGAAATGTGATTTCCTTAGTGTGACCTGCTGTCTCCGAACTTCCTTGCAGAAAGTCAAGATGATCTTGGGGAAGAAAATGGACAACAACCAATGTGCTCCAGGTAATTGAAGACTGTAGACTATGAATTTTCCTGGTGACCCCTGGAGACCTCACTTCCAGGGATAAAGAGAAAGTGTTGCCTAGAACTATTTCATCCATACGGCTAATAGCAGAACATCCCCTTTAACCGTGTCCTCTATTTCCATGTGGTAGTTGTGGAGGCCTCAATTTCTTACTCCCTCACATGTTGAGTAACCTACGGAGAGTAGACACACAGGAACTGACCCAACCCAGGGATTCCTGTAATCAGCTGTTCTCTCCTCAGTGGTGAAAACACAGGTGAGAAGCATATCAGCTTTGTGCCTGTTTGACAGCATCATCTTGGCAGGATTTTTAATAGCAAGGGAGGAGATTGAAGAATAAATGCATGTCATATCAAAATAGTGGGAAAATATTCATTGGAGTCAGCATGCCTGAGAGTAAGGCCTCAGGAACAATAGTCATTTGGGCACTGCAGATAAAAGTCAATACCTTGTATGTAGAAGAGTTGAAGCCATGGCTTTGGATTCCCTCTGTGTGCTGGGAGTCATGACTCTGACGGAGAGTTTAGTCTCCTCCTCCATCACTTGGTTATGAGGCCAGTGCACAGAGCATCTACAGCTCTGTCTCTCATTGATCCTCATGTAGGATGCCACAGACTGTTCCTCATATTGGAGGATAGTTTTTTCCTTCAAGGGGACAGCCAAATTGCTTTCTGTGAGCACAACCTATTAACTCTGATCAAAAACAGCTAGGAAGCAATGGTGCCTGATGCTCCTGATTTGATATTTTATCATTGCTATCTTACCTGCCACAGCATGGAGCATCACGAAGGTGAAAAGAAGGAGGAACTACAGGACACAGTGGATGTATGTGTTTTGAATCCTTCAATTTTAGAAGAAGAGTATGAAAGCAACGAGTGTTACACTGATGCAAATTCCCATTTGATGCATAAGAATTCGGTTCTGCTCTGGATATAGCCTCTGAATGTTCCCATTCCAAAGGGGCAGAAACTGCACATGGTCCCCGAGTAATATCCATATATCTTGTTCCTCACATGCTATGTAGATTGAAGGACTTGACCCCCATAAGTCAATCATATACTTACAAACTCTTTTGATTCAGGCTCTAGGACTGAGTTCAAAATAAGACATTCCATGAGTCAGTGAGCTTTGCTCAACTCCTGTCTAAGCCACAGCACTTTTATGTCTGGGCCACTGCCCATCACTGCTCTCAAGGCAGCCCTGCCAGAATCATGTACATCTCTAGCCCAGGCACAGCAGGTCACTTCCAGACCTCCTAATTTTGAATTCATCTCTTGTGTCTCTTGCAAGGATCTAATTTCCATTCTTAAGCCATATCCCTGAATTTCAATGCCTGCCAAGGTAGCTGGCAGCTTTTTCTATATATTTGGAGATGTCAGTACCCTGGTTCACTCTCCTCACTTAGCCTTGTCTCCATTTGTCTTCTCTCAAGTCAGCAGAGAATCAGAACTGGGTCCATGCTATCGTGCAGTGTATTTTTTCTGGTCAAGGCAGGATCCTGAAACTTTCCTCACCCATAAACAGCCCCTGTTTCTTTGTGGCATTGAAGATTATTCTGATTTGATGGTGGGTAGATTCCATTCATTGGTTTAATCTCAATGGCTGATTCCTCTAAACAATTAACCAACAGCATATCAGATGGAAAAAGCCTGAATAGTGCAGCGACACTCTAGGAAGTAGCTGGGTAGTTCCCCCAATCTTGGGGAAGAGAATCATTTGTTCTTGGCATAGTCTCAAGGCAGGATGCTGTGATGATGGCCTGACATATCAGGAACGTTTGTTTAATGGCTCAAGAGAGCAATCCCAGTGATTGCTTACAAGGACCTACCTAAGCTCTCCAGGATGATTTGTCTCACAGTTGCCTGTAATTACTCTGCTTAGATTTCTGCCCTGTGCTACATGGGACACGGGAGTGGGCATTTGTGAAGGGGAATCTGCTTGGTGTCACTTTGTCTTCGTTTATTTGCAGAAAAGCAAATGAATCAGGATGGGCTGAAAGGACAGGAGTCAGTTGCCCCCAGGTAATTCTGAATACTTAGGGGCTGTGAATTGCAAAGTGGCAACCAGGGAAAAGCAGAAAGTGCTCAAGAGATCTCTATTACCCATTTGGTCAATGACAAATGATCCATTTTCACAACGTTGTCTGTTTTCATTGTGGTACTGGGATTGCTCCCCATTTCTGAAGCACTTCTCTAGTTGAGTAACTAACCCACAGTCAGCTGACCCAGCTGAACTAATACGTCACAGGGATCGCTGTGCATGCTCATTTTCCCTGGTCTATTTTACAGAGACATGCATGTCTACTTTCTGCCTGTTGGACTTATCAATTGACAGTGTTCATAGAATGAAAATATCATGGCAAGAAGACAAACATATTCTATCATGCCACAATATTTAGAGAAAAGGACCTTCACAGGCATGAGATACCTGGGACAGTCACCTGCTCCCAAAGCTACCAGTGCTTGGCCCCTACATGCAGAATTTAATGCCATTTGAATAAAGGGGGAAAGCCACCATTCTGGGACTCTGTATGTAGCTAGTCATGGCTGGACGGCACAGAGAGAATTCAGTCTCTTCCTTCACAAACTTGCTATTTGGCTTGTATACTGAGCACTTATTGTCCTTTCTATCTGCCACCCCTGTGACAAGCACACCTTGTCCCACAAACACAAGAAGAGTTGTTCCTCTTTTTCCTAGGTCAACCTCTTTGCTTTCTGGACCACTCCCTTCTGCCCTCCATCAAAGCCAGACTCTGAGGTTAATGTTCATTTGTCCCCATGCTGCAGGCTCAGCAAACAGCTGCTAGAGGTGGTAGAGAAGGACACCTCATGGGACTCTCTGGATGAATGCTATTTGACATACTCAGTGCTTCCCGACCTATCTGACTCCTACTGGCCTTACAGGAGCGCCGCCATCTTCTCACCTGAGAACCCAGAAGTCTGTTCCTCTCTGGAAGGGGCCAGTGAGTACTCCATTATCAAAGTGACAAAGCTCCCAGTGGACATCCACATAGATCTCCTGTTCTTTATACCCCAGACCTCTGCTGTGCCCAGAAAGTTCATCCCTGTGGGCAAGTTCTGTAGAGACATATTGATCTGAAATGAGCTCTAGGATTAAGTTTTAAGCCCAGACATCAGGTGGGTCAGGGAACTTTCCTCTCTTCCTACTCCCAGGGCATCACCTGTCACCTTGGCTTCTCTGTCAGGTCACTGGGCCCATGTCAGGCACCACAAACTCAACACACCTCAGCAATATGACCAGAGAAGTTGTCTGTCAGACCTAATCTTGATGAAATTTCTCACATTTAGTAAGCTGTACATTTCATCTGTGAGCAGATCCTTTATGAACCTATGCCTGCCATAGTCAATTGGCATTCTTGTCCAGGGTTAACTGGTTTTGGTCTTCTTAGCCCCATTCTCTATCTCCTTTAGGTTGGCTTGTTTTCCTAAACAGTTGTCTGAAAACCCACCATCAGTGCCTCCACTGATAAGCTCTTTGTTTCCAGCAGCACAGCTGTGACTTGGCATTTCCTTCCCCCCACACGAACTGGGCTACGGATCTGTGTAGCACCAAAGACCCACTTTAACTTAAGGGTTTGTAGTTGCATTCCATCTGTTCAATCTCAGTGTATAAATTCCACTAAGCTTTCAGCAACCCAGCTATCTGAGGAGAGAAGACTGAATACTATAGTAATCCTTTTAGAATGAAGGGATGCTGGCTCTCCAGAATCTGTGAAAAAAGAGAAGTTAAAGTGTTTACACAGACTTCAGACAGGGGAAACTGGGATGATAATCTCCTACCCAATGGCTAAGGCTGGGAAATTAAGGCAGTTATCACAAGGCAATACAGGAGGCATCCTCATGTAATCTTCTCACTGAACATGTTCTCACATTAAGCATATCTGAGTGCCTGGGCAGCATTAGACAGTGGATTCTTTTGTACCGAGAGGGATATGCTTAATGACTGGCACAGTCTCTATCTATGTACAGAAAATCAATTCCATTGTGAGGAGAAAGAAGACCAAGACCTGATATGTCCCAGGTAACTCTAAAGACCCATGGGTTGTTATAAGAGACTCTTAATCTGAAGAAACAAACTGAGGGCTGCTGGGGGTGGGGGAGGGATGGGGTGGCTGGGTGATGGACATTGGGGAGGGCATGTGCTATGGTGAGTGCTGTGAATTGTATAAGACCGATGATTCACAGACCTGTACCGCTGAAACAAATAACATATTATATGTAAATAATAAAAAGAAAGAATCATGGGTTGCTATTTCAGTGGTTAAATCTAAGGACTGCATTTCATTGAAAACAATAGAAACTGATGAATGTATCTATTTCATCCATTCTCCAACCAGAAAGTATCTCTTTTAACCATGATGTGTGTCTTCACTGTGTTACATGGCTAAATTCTATTAATGGACCCTTCCATCTCACTAACCTGCATTCAGTTGAACTTGGTGAATTGATTAGTCAGTGGGATTCTCTGCATTCCCCTGTTGTCTTCTTTTGGTAAATCCACAGTGACAGGCAGAGCTGTCTCTCCCTCTTTGGTGTTACCACATTGAGGATATATTCTAGCAAAAGAATACCTAGAAAAAAATTCACGTCTTATCACAGTAGTTAGAGAAAGAGTCACTGAACACACGAGATCTCTCCAGGTTGAGGATGCCTTTTAAAATTGGAAGGGGAGGTGAACTATGAGAGACTATGGACCCTAAAAAACAACCTGAGGGTTTTGAAGGGGCGGGGGGTGGGAGGTTCGGGGAACCAGGTGGTGGGTTTTGGGGAGGGCAAGTATTGCATGGAGCACTGGGTGTGGTGCAAAAACAATGAATACTGTTACAATGAAAAGAAATTAAAAAAAAAAAGTCGTGTTCACTTGATCACTGAACGTAACAACAACAGCATTTATGCAAAAGTGTCGAAACCATCTTTAGGATTCTCCATGGTTACTGTGAGCCATGACTTCCATTCTATAATCATTCAGTTTGTTGCTCAGAAACTCTGTTTTCTGGCCACTACCCTGAGATCCTTCTGTTCTCTAGATATCTGTACTGTCCCCACAGCAGCCACACACTGCTCATGAAACAGGAGGATAGTTTTTGCATCAATAATGGCTGTGCTCCGTTCTTATGACTCTGCATCTCAGCTTCCCATCAAAACCAGCAGGATCCTTTTCTTGTTTTAATGTTCAGATCTCCCCACCCTACCAGGCTCAGCATAAAGCTCCAGAAGTGGAAGAGCAGGATGCCTAAGGGGACTCACTGGATGAATGCTCTTTGACTGATTCACCCCCTCCTGAATTGTCCGACCAGCATGCAACTTATAGGAGGGCTGACAGCAACTCATTTAAAGATCTGGACATCTGTTCTGCTCTGGAATTAACTAGCAAGTCCTCCATTGTCAAGGTGATAAAGCTCCAACTGGACTCCCAAGTTGACCCCCTATGTTTGGTATCCCAAACTCTGGTTACAATGAGATGTCTCATCCCTGTGTAGAAGTTCAGTAGACATAGGGATGTCAGTCAGGCTCTCAGATAGACTTTTCAGCACAGACATCAGGTGAGTCATGGACCTGCCCTTTGTTCCTCATCTCAGGCCCTACTTCTGGCTTCTGACAGAAGTTAGGACACTGGATTCAAGGCAGATGTGACAACTCACACTCACTTGTCCTACACAGGCCAAGGTGTCTGTCCTTGTTCCTGATTTCCATTAAATGTTTCTCCTCATCTGCACTGCTCTTGTTTTCATACCCAAATAAAGTCCTTGCACTTTTATGCCTGTCCAAAGATGCCATCAGCCTTACCTAGATCTTTGGACTGGTTGTTTCCCTGGTTTGACTGCTCTGATCCCCACAGTCTGTGTCTTCTATGTTGGCTTCCTTCAGTGAGTCATCATTGGAGTATCAGGACATCAACTTCTCTGCCATCAGCTGGCTTGGATGTTTCCCTGAAGCAAAGTTGAGCCTGGGCATTGCCCCTCCCAATGCATGTCTCCTATGTCTGTGTAGCACAAAGGATTTTACACAAAAGATTCCTCTTGATTTGAGGATTTACAGATTCTATCCATCAGTATGGTGTCTGTGTCAAAATGCCTTTAAACCATCACACCTAAAGTATCTCATGAGATAAGGGAAGGTGAGAAGGTTGCAGTAAGTTTTTAAAATTCAGGTAAGATGTTCCCCAGAATCAATGGTAAAACACACATTTCACTCCGTACACAAGACTCTTTCTATATGGCCCGACCACATCAGGGAGTTCATGCCCAATGGCTAAGGAAAGCAAACCATGACACATTCCCAAGACATTCCCTGAGGCCTCCTGGAGGATTTCTCTCACACTATCCTCTGCCCCGCTAAGGATAATTATGCCCCAGTGCTAGTTGTAGCAGATATTTAATATAATGCATAAATGTTGCTCTGTTGAATGTGATTGGCTCTGTCTCTCTTTATTTGTAGGAAGTCATAATGATCTTTTGGAGGAAGAAGACCAAGACCCGATTTACCCCAGGTAACTCTGAAGAATCATGGGCTTTTATTTAATGGTGACATCTGAGATCTAGGCAAATCTAGGACGTGCTAAATGTACCTATTTCACCCATTCGGATACCCACAAAATGGTCCATTAGCAATGTTCTCTCTTTCACTGTGCCACTTGTATAGGCCCCTTGCCTAATCCCTCCCAAACTTGGAATCTGCAGTCCCTTGGGGGAAATACACAGCCATCCAAGCCTCACTCAAAAAAACTGAAAAATCCCGAATACACCAGCTCTCTTTATATCTTAAGAACTGGAAATTCAACAACAAATTAAGTCAACCCTATGCACGAGAAGGGAAATAATCAAGATTAGAGCAGAGATCAGTAAGTTATCTAGAGATACAGTAGAACACATCAATGAAACTAGAAGCTGGTTCTTTGAAAGAATCAATAAGATCAATAAACCACTGCCCATACTAATCCAAAAGAAAAAAGAAAGGACTCAAATTAATAAAATTATGAATGAAAGGGGAGAGATCACAACTAACACAAAGGAAATAGAAACAATCACCAGAAATTATTAACAGTTCTATGCCAATAAGTTCAGCAACCTTGAAGAAATTAATGCAATCCTGGAAACCTCTAAACTTCCCAGATTGAAACAGGAAAAAACTGACAACCTGAATAGACCAATATCTAGTGACGAGACTGAAGCAGTGATCAAAAACCTCCCAAAAAACAAGAGCCCAGGACCTGACAGATTCCCTGGGGAATTCTACCGAACATTCAAAGAAGAAATACCTATTCTCCTGAAGCTGTGTCAAAGAATAGAAACAGATAGAAAACTTTCAGACTCTTTTGATGAAGCCAGCATTACTCTGATCCCCAAACCAGGCAAAGCCCCATCCAAAAGGACGGTTTCAGACTGATGCTGGTAGACCAAGCAATCACAGGATTTCTGGCATTATCACGATCTCTTTTTGATTTGGATCCAACCAAGATGCCATCTTTCTCTGCTGGTTTTGCATTATGATGTTGGCAAGAATTCATGGCAAGAAGAGTGTTTAGAAAAAAAATTTATGTCTCAATCTTTAGACACGTAGGCCTTGGACACACAAGCTTTCTGGGAATCCACAATGTTGCCATAGTAGGGTTGTCTTGGGGTCTTCTGTAAATTTCACCAAAATGTATGCAAAAGAGTTGGTGCTGGTTGGATTGTTTTCTGAGTGTGCTGTGTGTTGTGACTGTCGTGCCCTGGGGAAGTTGAGACTCCTTCCCTTTAAACTCCCATTTTGGCCATGCTCTGACCACCTCCTGCTCTCTTTCCCTCCATGGCTCACTGAACTATCCCTAACACATCCACACTCTGGCCCTGGATGGAGGTAAAATGGCTCATCTTCCTGGATGGGGACTTCCCATTTGTTTCCTGTGACCAGCCCCTCCTCCTGCTGTCAAAACCAGCTGGGATTCCACATTGACTCAGCCTTCTTGTTGCATCTCCAGTCCTCCTAGTGACAGAAGGCTCCACAGGGAGCTGCCAGTGGCAGAAGAGAATGAAGTCCCACAGATGTCACTGGACGAATGTTATTTGACTTCTTCAGTTGGCCAGGACCTGCAAGACACCTGGAGGCCTTCCTTATACAAGCACCTCATCCACATGTGAAAAGCAAGAAACCTTCTTGGATCTGCATGCAGATGGTAAGTACTCCCATTGTGAGGGGAACAATGTTCCCTGGGAGAGGGGGTCCCAGGAAGCCTGTCTTCTCTCTACCCAACAACCTAAACAGGCCGAAAGATGAATCTATGCCAAAAAGCCGTGTAGACTCACACGGGTTTGATCTCTGCTCTTGGATTCAATATTAACTTACATACAGCCAGGAGCTCTATTGTGCTGGAATCACAGGGTCCTCACAGGGACATTCTCCAGTTGGTGTGGCATCTCCTGTGAGAGCCAAGGGCACTGAGCACCAGCAAGGTCACATCTCTTGCCCAGGACCCTTGGCCAGTGGGCGTGGACGTCAGACCCTCATCAGGCTAGACTGTTCATTGCTCTCCACTTGGTCCTATCAGGGACTAAGTGGGGACAGGGCTTGCCCTTTCATCTCTGCTTTTCTATCAAATTATTTGAAACAGTTGTAAATGTAAACAAAATATTGTACGACAGTCCCCAGTATCACCTGGGAGCCAGCCACACCTCTGCCAACACCTACCCTGGGAGTGACTCTGTCATAACAGAGCCTGTGGCTCCTCCAGCTCCTCCAGGAGATGAGTGTCTCCATGAGGTTATCCCTCCAAAAGCAATCAGGGCTGAGAGGTCCCAGGCCCTATCTGTTCTCACCAGGGGTCCCCTATAGGCTCTTGACTAGGCTGCCTAACATCCCTGTGTTGCTGCACAGCTCTCTCAGATGCTGACATCAAGGTCTGTGTTCCCAGGGAGGAAGGTATGAGAAAGGTTCAGACACATGTCTCAGAAGACAGGTGTGTGTCAAACCCCATGATGCTCCAATACAGCAAGGAGAGCAAGAGCCTGGTGTTTAGTATCAGCTCTAAACCACGTGCTGGGCTTGCAACTTCCTGGCTCTTTCACCGGTGAACTTCTTCCTCTTCTTACATATGTTTCCTTCAGTACCCTTACTGAAAACCACAGAAAATGGTGTCTTCATCTCATTGATTGGGAACATGAAATATAATTTCTAGGATCCCTGATCCAACAAAATTGCTTGGCAATATGTATCAACTTGTCCCATCTAATCCCCAGATCCCTATAGTGTTTCAACTCTTGGAAATGGTTTCAGGGCATTGTTTCATGCCAGGAGGAACAGCATTTAGCGGCTCTGCTATTGCTGGAGCCCATCCTGCCTGCCTTTCTCAGAAAGGCTCGTGTGCCCAGTTTCCTCACCTTCAACATCTTCAAGCCAATCTTCCCTGTTTGCTGCTCACAGTGACAGTGGAAATATTGGCCTCACAACACCATCTCCTGCTTATTTTTGTTTTTTCCTTTTCTAAGGAAATAAAAGTCCAGTTTGTTCCATTAAGTATACACGTCACTCTCTCCTATAATCCTCCATCTAGTCCATCATCTCCCCTCACATCCGAGGCCTCATCCCCAGCCTCCTGCTCATCAGGATCCTGCTGCTCAGAATTCCTGAAGACTGAGCTTCTCCACCCTCCTCTGGGTCCTGTGTCCCTTACCCTCCAGCACTCTGTGTCCCTTCTTGGAGCCTGGGGTGGCCTGGGGCTCCTCTGTCAGGCACCCATCTCCCTGAGAAATGAAGAGATGCAGTTCCCATGGGGAGGTGACATCAGCAGCAGCAGCATTGTGGCACCAGGCAGAAGTGCCAGAGAAAGAGCTCAGTGAGTGTTCTGGAAGCACAGCCCCAACAATCGCCTTACAACTTGCCATCCTTACTGTCCTCTCCGTGAAGCCTGTCACTTCTCCTTGGTGCCCACCGTCCCAGCCCTGACTCATCCCACTGGCTCTCTTCCTCTCTCTTTGACTCATCCCCCACAGAGGCCTGATCAGGAAACCAGGCTCCATGCCAGTTACTTTGTCCACTCTGGTTATTATAACAAAAATGCTGCTGATGGGCTGACTTCTTAACAACAGAAATCAGTATCTCACAGTTCTGGAGGTGCAACAGAACCACAATCAAACAGGGGCATTTCTGGGCCTGGTGACACTGCCTTCCTGGTTCACAGGTGGCCACCTTCTAGCTCTGTTCTCACAGGGCACAGAGGAGATGGAATTTGGTGGGGTCTCTTTTATAGGGCATGGATCCCTTTTATGGGAGGAGCTGCCTCCCAAAGGCTTACCCCATAGTACCATCACACTGGGGATTACATTTCAACCTATTAACTGGAAGTGAATGCAAACTTTTGCACTGTGACTGATGGTTTTCCTATGATTTGTTCCCAAACAGCTCACCTGTTTCTCAGCACCACTTCTCTCATTCCTGTGGATTCCGTGTGTTTATTCCCATTTCAACTGAGCAGAAGTGGGGTTAGAATGTTATGTTCCATGTCCCCCAAATCCCTATTTAATCATTGACTCAGTTAAATATATATATGTACATACAGATAGACACACACATTTAGAACTTATGTCACATAGATGATGTCTATTCAGTGTTTATATTATACATAGTGCACATGTATGAAATGTACAGCATGTTGAAGTGTGTTGTGTAAATCCCCCAGCTTTCTCTTCCCTGGTACCTCCCTAAAGGCTTCCCTTCAACCTTGACTTTGACTGAGTTCTATAGTCTCTTCTCTCCAACAGTACAGCCTCTTTCCAGCACAATTTCCTTGACTTTGTCTTCTCTTCCCCAGAACTATTTCTTTTTACCAATTCTGTTTCTCTTGATTTCACGTTTATCCATTGTGAACATGTCAGCCTCCTGGCACCATTATCCTTACGGGAGTGTGAGAGAGATGAACACAATAGGAAAGAATCGAAGTTTGTCCTTTGGCGTCCCCTCACCTGTGAACTGTCGGATGGCCTGTCTCATTCTGTCCACTGTCCTTCTTTGACATCAATGTAGGTGGAGGCTCGGAAAGATCATGAATCACAGCACATCCTGTTGTCCTTTTCTTTTCAGAGCTGGCTTTGGATGCTTCCATCTGCATGAAGAACCCTCCCAAGCCTGAATGTGATGCTGGTGAGGGCTCAAGGGACAGCCAGGATGCGTGTCTAATCTTTGGCCACATGAAAGTCCTCGGTGTCATGAAACAGAAGATTCCCATAAGAAAACTGTAGTTTGACGAGTGGAGACAGGCATGTACATTCCATGGCCTTCAAGCTTAGGGTGCAGAGGTAATCACGTCTTTGGCTCTTGGGGCACAGATTCCTATTGCTCTCCTTCCGATTATAGCTCCACCCTCCCCCACAAACACACACATTGTCTGTTCTCTTCCTCGTTTGGTCATTCCCACAGCTGGTGCTACCTCTGTTTCGCACGGGGGTTGCCACCCTGCCGGTCCTTCCATCTCCATCACCTGGTTGCATCTGAACTCTGCTGTGTTCCTGCAGGGGCTGTCCTGAGATTCCCTCACCTCTTTCCTCGAGGCCATGGGGAAGCAGGCCCTATGGACTTCCTCAGCAGAGCAGCATTATTTATACCCATAAAACACTTAGAACTTGGCCTAAAATTACACTCTTTCTTGGCTTCTTTGCCTTCCTTCTCTGTTTCTCCAATTGCAAGGCCTCGTTCTCCCAGGACCATTGTCTTAATGAGTCACTTGCACAAGAATTCTCCTCCTGGGATGCTCAGGGAATCTGAACTAGAAGGATACAGAACCCTCAACTTCTCCATGTGAATAAGACATGTTAAACCTGACAAGAAAGAGCCCCCAAGACAAAATCTAATGAGAACCCAAGTCTCAGCTGGGAGTGCCACACAGGACCAGCTGGAGTCAGGTTTCCCCTCAACCCATATATATATATATATATATATATATATATATATAATATAAATATATTTTTTCTTTTTTATGGTTGTCTACAATTTTAGTGCCACTGAAAATATGAAGTTATTAAGTAGTAAATATGCACCATTGGCCAATAGTTCCTGTTATCTTTCTTTTTCTTTTTTGTAATTTACCACTATTTTTAAGAAAAAAAAAGATTGTTTTATGTTTGAATCTGTTGCATTTCAGTATTCAGGTATTTTTTTATTAATTTCTTTTATTTTTTTATAAACATAAAATGTATTTTTATCCCCAGGGGTACAGGTCTGTGAATCCACAGGTCAGTATTCAGTTTTAATAAAACAAATAAAACATCTTGGAAATTATCAAACTGAATAGCTTTCCTTTTCAGTGTGTATGTTTTCATCAAATTTGTGGAAGTTAGAGAATTTAGTAGTAGGCAATCCTGAGCTACACTGATGCTATTGCTACTGATTGCATTGTGTTGTTGGGGTCGATTCCACGTTAAAACATGTTAACCCCCTAGGGCCTGCCTGGGCCTACTTAGCCATAGTGACTCCATGTTGCCTAGGTAGACATTTTGTTGTTTAATAAATGCCTCAACAGTTATTGATATCAGTTCCAGGTAACTGTTTCTAAAACACACACCTAAAACAAGGTGATTTTGTTTATATCAGTTCCAGGTAACTATTACTAAAACACATACCTAAAACAAGGCCATTTTGTTGTTTAATAAACGCCTCAACAGTTACTAGTATCGGTTCCAGGTAACCGTTACTAAAACACACAGGTAGGAGACATCCAATCAGCCAAAGCCACATATGTAGATGTCTGCAATTGTGCCCTATAAAAATTAGCCTGTAAGACTAAGGGGCGTCGCTCTCTTCAGAGGTGGCCCTGGCTGGTCAGTCTGACTTCTAATGCTTGGCATAGAATAAAGCTTTACATAACTTTCACTTTGTCTCAGCCTCGTTTCCCTGGCCAGTCAGTTTAACTTCTAATGCGTGGCATAGAATAAGGCTTTGCATAACTTTGTCTCAGTCTTGTTCCTTTGATAATGGACCCAACAGTGTCTGTTTTGAGGAGTCCCCACCCCCAGGTTTGGAGGCTCCTATTGAGATATTCTCAAGCGCAGAGATTTTTTTCCTCAGCTGTGTCCAGTCTACTAACAAGCCCATCCAAGGTGTTCTTCATTTCTGTCAAAGTGTGTTCTGTCTCTAACATCTCTTTTGGGTTCTTAGGATTTCCATTTCTCTGTTCACATGGCCCAGGTATTCTTGTATGCTCTCTGCTTCATGCATTATAACTGTCAGAATATTAATTACAGTTGTTTGAAATTCCCGGCCTGATAATTCCAATATCCTTACCATGTCTGTTTCCGATGCTTGCTCTGTCTCTTCAAATTGTGTTCTTTGCCCTTTTGGTATGCTTTGTTTTTTCCTGATGGCCAGACATGATGTACTGAGTAAATGGACCAGCTATGAATAGACTTTTGCAGGATGCCTGGGTGGCTCAGTTGGTTAAGCTGAAGTTGCCTTCAGCTCAGTCATGATACCATGGGTCTCCCTGCTCCATGAGGAGCCTGCTTCTCCCTGACTCTCCGCTTGCTGCTCTGCCTGCTTGTATTCTCTCTCTGTGTGTCAAATAAATACATAAAATCTTAAGAAAAAATAAATAGACCTTTGGTGTTACAGTATGAGTATGAGGAGAAGGGAAGCATTCTATAACTCTATGATTAAGCCTCATGATATTTTAGTGAGTCTTTTAGTTAATGGATGTCTCTTGTGAACTTTGAACTTCAGAAGCATTTCTCAGTTTTGTTTTGTTTGCTTTTTTCCTTTCCTTTAGGTGGTACAGGATGGCTAGAATGGTCTACACTTGGCTCTTTCCCTTCTTTCCCATAGAAAATTAGACTGGCTGGACTTGGTTATTTTTCTTTCAGCAGGTGAGCTGGATCTCCTAACACCCCAGCAAGTTAGACTGTGGTTAAATAGTTTCCCTTGAGGGCAGGCTTTGTTGAGGGGAAAGCAGGTTGCTCTGGTTAGTTCTTTTTCTTTTCAATTTTTTAAAGCTTTCTATCATTGTTTTTATTACTGTGGAAAATTTCAAACATTCACTAAAATAGAAGAAATAGTATAATAACTTCCAAAATACCAAGCATGTCATCCTGAATAATTATCTACATTTACCAACTTCAAATTTTTCCCAGCCCTGCCCAAAACACAAGTCGGGGAAGTTTTTTTCCATTACTTATTGAGGAAACCTGGTCAAGCTCCTGGAGGTGTATCTGGTGAGGGGCATTTTAGGTCTCTTCTTCCAGGAGTTTTTAACTCTCAGAGTTGTGTTGAGTCTGTAGGAACTGAGTGACTACACTTTGGGGTTTCCTACCCTAGTTCTCCTTCAGTGGTGATTTCTGCTAGAGTCTGTACTGCAGTAAGTCGTAACTCTCGTGTCTTCCTGTGTTTGTCTCTCCAGTGTTGGAGGCAGTTGATTTTTCGCCCTGTGTCCTGTCTTCTCTTAGAGAACCATGAAGAGTTACTGCTTTTTCAGTCTGTTTAGTGTTTTCATTTGCTATAACTTGGTAAGAAATGCCATGTCGAATTGGGACTGGAAATTAGTTTTTTTTTAAAATTAATAGGTTATATTTTAGACTAGTTTTGGGTTATAGAAAAATGAAGCAGAAACTGCGAATTTGATATATATCATTTTCCCCCACATATATTTTCTTTTAGTTTCCCACGTTAGTAATTTACTGCATTAGTGTGATACTTTTGGTAAAACTGAATCTTTACTTACAGATATGCTATCATTTCCTGAGGTACATAGTTTATGTTAGAGTTAACTCTTTGTGTTGTATATTCTGGAAGTTTTTTTTTTTTTTTAAGATTTTATTTATTTATTTGACAGAGAGAAATCACAAGTAGGCAGAGAGGCAGGCAGAGAGAGAGAGGAGGAAGCAGGCTCCCTGCTGAGCAGAAAGCCCGATGTGGGGCTCGAACCCAGGACCTGGGATCATGACCTGAGCCGAAGGCAGCGGCTTAACCCACTGAGCCACCCAGGCGCCCCCGTATATTCTGGAAGTTTTAATAAGTGCATAGTATCATGTATATAGTTCATTACAATGTGCTACAGAATATTTCTCTGCCCTGTAATTTCCTGTGCTCTGTCTACTTATCTTTCACTCTTATCCCTAATCCCCAGCAACCACTTATCTTTTTACTATCTCCATATATTTGTCTTTTCAGAATGTTATTTAGTTGGAAGGATACTGTATGTGGTCTTTGTGGAAAGGCTTTTGTAGTAAATATTGAGGGTTTCTCCCTGTTTTTTCAAAACTTGATAGTTTGTTTCTTTTTATTGATGAATAATTTTCTGTTCTTAGGATGGATCAATTTATCTGTTCACCTATTGTATGACATTTTCATCGTTTCCCATATTTTACAATAATGAAGAAAGTGATAGAACCTTTATTAAAGCTTTTGTGTGAACATGAATTTTCAACTCATGTGAGTAAATATTTAGAAGAGTAACTGTTGGATCATGGGATAAGACTGTGACAAAAAAAATTTCCAAATTGTATTCTACATGTAAGCGGTCAGACCATTCTCATTCGTGCAAGCAATGAATGAGAATTTCTGTTGCTCCACATTCTCATCAGTATTTCGGTCTTGTCAGTGTTTTGGGATTTAATCATTCTAGATATGCATTGATATCTTGTTTTAATTTGCAATTCCCTAATGCCCTAAGACACTGAGTAGCTTCTTCTGGGCTTCCATTTGCCCTTTATTTTTTCTTCTCATCTTGCGTACCTTTTATGTACTTTTTTTTTTTCTTACTATGTTAGCAAGGACTTCCAACACAACATTTAGTAAGGGTAGTGAAAGGAGATAGCCTTGTCTTGTTGATGATCTTAGGGGGAAAGTATCTGGTTTTTCACCACTAAATAGGACATTAGTTTTAATTTAGATCAACTTGATTTCTTTTCCTGCTATGTCTAGTTGGTAGTTTTGTTTATTCAATCATTATTAGTATTGCATTTTTCAAGTAATTATTCTGTATCAATACAATTTTTCATGTCTAACATGTTGTGATGGGTTATAATAATTAATTTTTTAAAATGTTGATACAGCCTTATATATCTGGAATCCATTCCACTTGTTCAAAGTGTATAGTTGTTTTCATACAGGGTTGAGTTTTATTTACTAATTACTTGTTGTAGATTTTATATCTGTTTTCGTGAAACATCTTGGTTTGTAGTTTATTCATTTATTTATTTTTTTTCATGTTGCCATCCAGTTTTGTTATTGGAGTAATACTGACCTCACAGAATGACGTAGGAAGGGTTTGCTTGTTATTTTGGGGGTAGATTGTAGAGAACTGGTATCATTATTGAAATTTTTCTGTCAGAATTGACTAGTGAAATGACCTGCAACAGGTAATTTCATTTAGGAAGGTTGTCAATCACTGAAGTTGTGGTTTTAATAGAGATCCATTCAGATTATATATCTTCTTGTGGGAGTTTCTTTAGATGATGACTTTGAGGGAATGTTCTATTTCAACAAGTTATCAAATTTGTGGGCATCGAGTTGTTGATAATATTCATTTACTAATGATGCAATATTCGTTCATGGGCTCAGTAGTGATGGGCACTTTCAAACTTCTGATATTTATAATCTGTGTCTTCTCTTGTAATTTTTTTCCTTTGGTAACCTGACTAGAGGCTTATGGAAACCTGACTTAAGGAAAATGGAAAAAGTAGTGGTCCATAGTTGGTTTTGGCAAAGTTAAAAAGTGTAACCTTGGTTAAAGCAGGAGGTAGAAAATACACCTAGTGAAGTTGCTTTGGAAGAATAAGTTTGAGACAGAATGTTAATACTGCAAGTGAGAGGTTACTAATTTCATCTTATTAATGACTATAAAAAGTTGAATTCAAAAAGGAGTGTAACTGCAATCAGGGACTCACTGAAAGAAACAGATTTTTCTAGAACATCAGTATAGAAATTTGGGACTGATTCTTTATAAAATTGTAACAGATTAGTTTGAGTAGGGCAATGAATAACATTTTGCTACTTACAGTGCTTTCTTGGGCACAGAGAACATAAAAGGAAGCATGTTTATAAAATTCATTCCTAATATACATGCATTAATTTTGTTCTTAGGGAATATTGTCATATGGACATCCCATTTTGTATTTCCTATAAACCAGTCAGATTAACAGAGCCTAGAAAAACTGAACCAACTATCTGAGCTACAGCAATCCAGCTAACTTCACATAAAATGAAATAAAAATAAATGTTATTTTTATAATTCATGGAGAATGTGGTTGATATCTATAGCAGAAAAATGTGTAGTGCAGGATGAGGGACAAAGAACCATTAAAACTATTATTTGTCTCCAGAAATTCTAACCTTTCCAATATTTTATGTATACTCTGCATTTTTTTGTCATTAAAAATACTATCACACTGGGCACAGCTGATCTTCATAATGTGAGTTAGACAAATTTCTAGACTCAAAATTTTGGAGTCTAGAAAACTTATAGAGGTAATTTCTAGCTCCTAGGAAAGTTGAGGAAAGACCTAGGTCTTTTGATAATACAGCTAGGATTTTTAATTACACTAACTTTTTAAAAATGTGTTATGCATTAACTATGTAATTTTACCTGGCTTATACATATATTAGTCACTTAAATCACAATACAAGAAATAAAAAACGTTCTTCAAAGAAACACTGTTGTTATTAACTTCTTAATTGGTTTGAGAAGACCATAAATCATTCAGAAACCAGACTATGGTCATAAAAACACATAGATCACCTTGATTTTTAGAAAATATCACTGCGTCTGGCTTCCTGATCTGTGTCATAAATGACATTGAAGATAAAAAGGAAATACTAGTGTTTTCTTCTGCTCTGCACCACACATTCTGACACTTGATTTTATTTTCATTTGTTTCACCTCCAAGATTTACATATACTCTGATGTCCTTATACAGATTAAGATCTTTTAGAGGACAAAAACTTTTTTTTTCTTTTAACACATTCACCATGACTTTAAGAACAAATGGTAGATGTGTAAAATTTTTAATTCATTAAGTGACCAAATAAATGTAACTTTCACTTTTCTTACCAAAATTTGTGTTTAATTTTGATAAAATGGGACTAGTATATACAGAGCCTAAACTTAAATTGTATTTTTTTCTATGCATGAAAATTTTGTTTCTAATTAAGGAGTCCTAAATGAATAGCCTTTCTTGTGTTCTATATTGACTTTTTTGGAGACTATTACTATACTATGTATGTATCTATCAGACAAAAACAAAAACACAGTTCTGAAGTCAAAGTTCTTACATTATAGAATGATTTTAGTAAAAAGTGGGTATGTGGATAGTCAGTATTATTGATAAAAACTTTTAAAGGAAATTTATAAAATTCATTAATTCTCCAGAAAGGAAATACTTTCACTCTGTTTTATATTCATGAAATTTAATTTTATGGTCATCCAAAAATTTCAAACCTGTTGGTGAAAAAGTGTCTTCAGCCTAATTAATGCCAAATTTTGGAAATGTAAAGTCTATGCTTTGAATACTGATATTTCTGGTTAAGAACAGCGAAAGTAAGACTTGGTAGAATTTAAGAGGCAATGTACTACCTTTTAGTTTCAAAGAATATTGATCCATACTTGGAACTTTTATGTAAGTCTTCAGTGCTGCACCATTGCTACTTAAATCCATTTACAAGTTACTATACATTGCTCCATTCTAAAAGGAGGTAATGTGTCCCTGTTCTCTATAATCCAAAATGTAATAGTTCACCTGAAGATTGTTGAATAACCCGAGGGTTGACTCCATGCAATCTCAAAATGATCTTGCTTTCAACAGCAGATGGACACAGCTATATAGATACGCAAGTCAATTTTTTTTCTAAATTTTTCTTCAGAATGCATAATGGATTTATGTATATATAAATAGTTGTCCCATGAAAGCTTAACCTTATGTTTTAACTACTTAAATATTCCATTGTGCTGAACAAATTGTTTTTTTGTTTTGTTTTCTGTAATTGGCTACTACAATGTTTTTCAGAGTTTTTTGTTTGTTTTTTAACACTATCATGTCCAAATCCTCCTTGTGTGTTGTCTTTTCTAGTTGTCCATGTTTTTACCTTTGATCCTATGAGTCTTGTTCTGCTCTCTCTACGATTTAGGAATGCCTGCTTTATCCTTAAAATCCAACTTAATTAAATTCAAAACTCCTATATTGAGTTAGGAGCTGTGTTCAGCTCTGAGGCCAAGTAGGAGAACAGTACTCTATGAATTTCCCCTGGAAGTGGACAACAGAATAGGAAAGGAGGCATGGAAACAAATAATTATGACAAGTTAGAGATGTAACAGATTTAGGAAAATATTTGCTTTATGTGACAAAAGGATGACAGTGCTACTACACTACAGAAGAAAGCTTTCAAGTTAATGTGCTACCAATAACCATCTGATTGTCTTATATAAAGCCATACTCTATAAATCTATATAATATCCCCAAACTTAATTTCATTAGGAGTTAATTGTTTCCTTATTTTCTCCAACTATTACAGCTTGAAATATATCATTTAATTTCTTAACCGATTCTTAAGAGTACAACATACTTTAATAAATGATTCATGAACTACTTTTATGGTCCTCTTTGAAGGCAAGACTGTAAAATCCCCTCTCTGCAGTGACTCCGAAAGTTCTGAGAAAGCTTTACAAATGACTTAGAAACCCCACATATGTACCATAGTCTCCTGATAGTAGAGATCACACTGAAAATGGAGATCAGCTGCTACATTTTAATTTTGGAAAACCCCAGATAATATTGATATTGACAAGAGCTGGAGATACGTGTGTGTGTGTGTGTGTGTGTTTATCTATATATATGGAAAACATGAGAATGAGAGCCTTAAATGATTATTCCTTATGTGGTTTATTGTGGTTGATTTTCGGTCTTCATAATATCTTATTTTCAAAATACCATTCTGGTTCTTATTTTCTTAGCTATTAAAATATTATTCTGAGGTATAATTTGACTTTAGGACTATTGACTTACTGAGCTAGCTCTATGGTCTTGGATACACTGTTTAATTTCCCTGGTAAGACTGAAACATGTCTTGTTCCTCGTCATGGGTCAGGTGATCTGTATGTCAGCATTAATTAGGGTATCAGCCATAGATTTTGGCTTCAATTTTGTTTTTGAGATTTGATTTAGGAGGTTGAGAAATTTACTAGTATTCTTAACTTACTGAGCAATTTTATCATGAATGTGTGTTGCATTTTCTCAAGTGCATTCGCCACATCTTTTGCAGTTAGCATATAATATTTCTCCTTCAATTTTAATGGAATAAATTAAATACGTAGAAGTTTTTTTTTTTATGTTGACAACTTTGACTCTGGGATTATTTTGTTCAACTAGCTTCTTTAAGATTTTTGTTAAGTCATCTCAATACCCAATATGGGGTTTGAACTCTCGTCAGGACTCAGAGGTTCCACCCACTGAGCCAGCTTGGTGTCCCTCCTCCAATGTGGAAGTTTATATCCTGGGATTGGACCCCTTTTTCTTTTTTCTTTATTGCATTTAATGCTATAAATCTAAGCACTGAATAGCTTATGAGACAACTTTTTTTAAAATTTTAATCATTTTTTAATTTATTTTCAGCATAACAGTATTCATTGTTTTTGTACCACACCTAGTGCTCTATGCAATCTATGCCCTCTCTAATACCCACCACCTGGTTCCCCCAACCTCCCACTTCCCCACCTCTGCAAACCCTTCAGATTGTTTTTTAGAGTCCATAGTCTCTCATTGTTCACCTCTCCTTCCAATTTCCCCCAACTCCCTTCTCCTAACTCCCCATGTCCTCCATGCTATTTGTTATGCTCCACAAATGACTGAAACCATATGATAATTGACTCTCTCTGCTTGACTTATTTCACTCAGCATAATCTTTTCCAGTCCCATCCATGTTGCTACAAACGTTGGGTATTCATCCTTTCTGATGGAGGCATAATACTCCATAGTGTATATGGATCACATCTTCCTTATCCATTCATCCGTTGAAGGGCATCTTGGTTCCTTCCATAGTTTGGCGACTGTGGCCATTGCTGCTATAAACATTGGGGTACAGATGGCCCTCTTTTTCCACTACATCTGTATCTTTGGGGTAAATACCCAGTAGTGCAATAGCAGGGTCATAGGGAAGTTCTATTTTTAATTTCTTGAGGAATCTCCACACTGTTCTCCAAAGAGGCTGTACCAACTTGCATTCCCACCAACAGTGTGAGACAACTTTTAATAAGCTGTGTTTTCCTCAATTATTTTTTGAGTTTTTTTTTTGTTATTTTCAGATCCAAGATCCATTAGAAATAGATCATATAATCTTCAAGCATGTGGAGATTTTCTAGATGTATACTACTCAGTGACTTAGAATTGGATACTACTGTAGTACAGAACAAATTCTCTACAAATTCTCTTCTAACAAAATGTGTCCTGTTTTGTGACTCATCATATGGCTTTTATCACTGAGTATTTCCAGTACGTTTGAGAGAAATATGTATTTTTACCAATATTCAGTGTGATGTTATATAATATCAATTAGGTCAAAATAGGACCACTCTTCCAATCTGCTATATATTAACTGACTTCCTTTGCCTAATTAAAGACTGGAGGAAGGATATTAATGAGGCCAACTACTGAATTAAGAAGAGGTTTTTTAGTTTAGTTTTGTTTTTTTGAAATTGTTGTATTTACCATATATGTATTCTTCCAGGCATTGTTATCTATTCAGAATTAGTTTTCTATATGGCATCTTTTCTCTTCAGTCTAAAGAAATTCTTTTTTTTTTTAAGATTTTATTTATTTTACTCGACAGAGATCACAAGTAGGCAGAGAGTCAGGCAGAGAGAGAGGGAGGAGGAAGAAGGCTCCCTGCTGAGCAGAGAGCCCTATGCAGGGCTCGATCCAAGGACCCTGGGATCATGACCCAAGGTGAAGGCAGAGGCTTTAACCCACTGAGTCACCCAGGCACCCCTAAAGAAATTCTTTTAACTGACTTGATTTAGCAGGTCTGCTGGAGATAAATTCTTCCACATTTTGTCTGAAATGTATGTATTCATTGATCTTTATCTGCTATTTACAGTTCTCTTGAAAGCCGCCCCCCAAAAAATAAAAATGCCTAATGTGATTTTTTTTATCGTAACATTTCTATTCAGTGCTTTTGAAAATTTCCATCTCTTTATTGTAAAGCATTATTTATTCCCTCATGATACTTACTTCTCTAAATTATTTAACATGTCAATAATAATTACCTCAATCCATTTCTGATAATCCCCAAATCCGGATATTTCTGGGTCCAATATCATTTTTATGATAGTAGTATGTTTTCACATTTCTTAATATTTCACTCAATGTGAGGGACTTTGTATAAAAAACCTGATAAAAATTGTTTCCCATAAAAATGAGATGGTTTCATCTGCCACGTTACTCCTCTGGGATTGAAGGATAGAGTCTTGTGTAAGGTTCAGCCATCTGTTAACTTTCTCCTGCTCCTCTATATACATCCTTACTCTACCAGGCCCCTTGCTTTCCCTTGACAACAAGTGACCCTTATTCTCATGCCTCAACTCCAGGGACAGTCATTCACCATGTGTAAATTTCAGCTGCTTTCCTCTTAACAGCATTTAGGGAGGTTTCTTCTCCTCTCATTTCTCTGTTAAAGGTTAAATCCACCATGGATCTCATCTAGCAGGGGACTTGTTACTTTTCTGTATTCACAGGGTTCATATTCCCATGTCTATATTCTAATGGCATAATATAACTATGACTTTGAGTATTATTTGTCTTGAAATAATTACTGGGTCTCAAGTGGCATTTTTAAACAATCCCTTACTAGCCTGGTACTATTTTAAAAATGGCACGTGGAGATCAGGTCTTAAATTAGTTGTACGTGAAACTACTCTGATAATGTGTATGAGTACTTGTGCTAAAATACCCACTGTGGGTATTTTAGTCACCCCTAACTGTGTCCCCAAAACTTGTAGTTTGCTTGAGCAAACTGTTGGGGATAGAAAAAGGAAAAGACCATGTAACATGTATACTGAGAAATACAGGTTTATGTTTTCTAAGGAATCAGGCCATAAGGCTTCCCAACTGAGTCTAATAGGTGTTGAAAAAAATAGAGTTGATAAGTTTGGGGCCACTCCATATAAACATTCATTCCTGCTATTAGAGTAAAAATGAGAATGAGCCATCTTATAGGAGGTCATTGAGTTATATCTTATATCTTATATATTGCCAAATACATATTAATAGAAACACTCTGATTATATACTATGCAAATCAAAAAATGATGATAATCACCAAAAAATAACAACAAACATAAAAGACATTGGGGTGTATCTGCTTGACCAATAAAAAGACCTGTCAATCTGAAAAGAGGGAACCAGGCCATACTTTAGAAAAGATAGTTGATTAATAATCAGAGGACAACTTATTTTGGTGAAATCCCATTGCTTTATTTTAACTTTTGTTTCCCTTGCTTCAGGAGACCTATCTAGAAAGAAGTTGCTATAGCTGATGTCAGAGTTTACTTCTTGAGTTCTCCTATAGTACTTCCATATTCTCCTACGGTTTTATGTCTCACATTTGGGTCTTCAACACATTTTGAATTAATTTTGGTGTATGGTATAAGAAAATGTTCCACTTTCATTCTTTTGCCTCTTGTTATCAAGTACTTTGTCAAAATAAATCCTCCTGCACAGTGAAGGAAAAAACACACTAAAGGCAAATTACAGAATAGGATAAGATATTTGCAAGTGACAAATTTGATAAAGGGTTAGTATCCAAAATGTATAAAAAACTTAAACTCAAACTCCCAAAATGAATAATCTAATTCAAAAATGGGCAGGAGACATGAATAGCTCTTCTTCCAAAGACATACAAATGGTCAACAGGCACATGAAAAGATATTCAACATCACTGATGATTAGAGATATACAAAACTATAGTCAGCTATCAACTCAAATGTGTCAGAATGACTAACCTCAAGAACAGATGAATAACAGGCATTGGCCAGGACGTGGAGAAAGGGAACCGATCTTGCATTGCTAGTGGGAGTGTAAAATGGTGAAGCCATTCTGGAAAACAGCATGGAGTTTGGTCAAAAAGTTAAAAATAAAACTACCATACAATTCAGCAATTTTACTGCTAAGTATTTACCCAAAGAATCCAAAAATACCATTCAAAGGGATACATGGAGCATTATCTACAATAGCCAAATTACAGAAACAGTCCAACCATCTGTCAAGTGATGAATGGATGAAGGGGTGGTGCGTGTGTGTGTGTGTGTGTGTGTGTGTGTGTGTAATTTCATTATTTTTATGGCTGAGTAATATACAGTGGGATATTATTCAGCCATTAAAAAAAAAACTTGCCATTTGCAGTGACATGGATGGAGCTAGAATAAATAATGCTAAATGAAATAAGCCAGTCAGAATAAGACAAATAGCATATGATTTCAGTCATGTGTAGAATTCAAAAATCAAGGGAGCTCAAGAAAAGGAGAGAGAGAAAGACCAAGAGACAGACTCTTAACAAGAGCAAAAAATGGATGGTTACGAGTGGGAATGGGTGAAATAGGTTACAAGGATTAAGGAGGGCACTTGTCATGATGAGCACAGGGTATCTTACAGAGGTGTTGAATCACTATATTGTACACCTGCAACTAATATTACACTGTATGTTAACTAGCTAGAATTTAAATAAAAACCTAAGTTCATTTTAAGTTACTTTTTTAAGTTCATAGTAGAACACAAATTCATGTAATTCAAGCAAAATTCATAAGGGAAGAAAAGAATGTAAGAAAAAAGGAAGTGAGTGAATAATGCAGAATTCACATTATTTAGTAATAAAATGATGTATTACGTTGCTATTGTAAATGAGGCAGAAATTGGGCTTTAAAAAATCAAGAAGACACTCACCATTGAAAATAGTGAGGAAGAAAAACATGGCTGTCAAGGTGGTCATATTTTCAGAATAGGTTTTTTCAATGATAGATAATAGAACAATTCAAACAGACAAATGTAAACCATAATTTTGAGATGAATGTAATGTTTTAAGACAGTTTTTGGTTTTTTGTAATAATGGTCTTACTATATTTTACAACATTTTTAACAACCACAGAAAGAATAAAGTTCTTATATGCAGAAATTATCATGGTTTTCCAGTACAAAATTCTACAAAATTGTCACCATATCAAATTTATATTTTCAAATAGAAATTACTCTAATTTTATAATCAGCATAATAAAGACTATTGTGTTCACTATTCAGAACCTAAAACAATAGCTTCGATATAGTAGTTGTTACTAAAATTTATAAACAAATAGTTTTTGTTTAAAGGACTATCATTTTTAAAAGCAAAAAAGGAAAACACATCTGTAATCACACTGCAGCTATACTGTTAATTTTTTATCTAAAGCTTCCCAGACTTTTATCATAAATGTGTATGTATATTTAGAATCCTACTCTATCTACACTAAAATGCATATTTAATAGGATTTGAATATACTTCTCAATCCTTCCTAGCACAATATTTGAGAGATTCTCAAAGCCCGAGCTGGGTTGAAAGAGGGGATGTTTAGCTCCAAACTGTGATGGAGTCCAAGTATTTGAGGAGCTAAACAAAAACCATTGAAGGGGCTTCCCCATCTTCCTCTGATCTTGCGCACAATTGAAAATGACATCTGTTGTTTCACTAATATCAAATCTTTTTCCCCCTAAGGGAAAACGTGAATATGAGTGTCCTCCAGCAACTCGGAGTTACATATAAAAATGTTTGTTTTCGAGTTCCAGCACAGAGCGAGGTGAGAAAAGCAGCACGCCCATAGACCCCAGAGCCCTCCAGGCCCTGCAGCATGAGGCCGGTGGGTGAACTGGGGGGGCCTGGGGACAGGTCGTGGGCTGTGACCGGCAGAGACCCAGCGCCCTCGCCGTGGCTGCCCACTGGCAAGGCCCAGACTGAAGCAGCTGCGAGCTTCTACACCCCAACCTCTCCTTGACGCGGATGGCGGCGGCCTCTGGGAGCCCAGACCTCGCCTGCTGCCTACGCCTGGGGCGCAACTCTTCGGGGCCTCCGCCAAGCCCCTGCCCAAGCCCCCGGCGTGCCGAGCCTATGGACATCGGGTGTAGAGGAGCGAGAATGGCTGCCACACAAATGCCCCCCACTGGGCCTGCGAGGTTCTGAGAAGGTGGGTCTGCAGGGATGCTAGCTCGCCCACCTTTGGGCCTTGCAACCCCACAGGTCTGGCCCTGGGAAGACCGCTCCGTCCCCAGTGGACGAAACCTCACCTTCCATAGAGAACCGTGGACAGAGGCCCTAACTGGCCAGGAAGGACGGGTGGAACGGTTAATGGGCCGCAGGCAGCTGGTCATTATTCCACCAAACATTGATGTTGGAAGATCTACGTGGGAGAATTGGTCAATGGGAAGAACACACTTCGGGAAGATTCACTGGCCATTTTAAGAAGGCCTGTGTACATAATATGAAAAGCTGTTCTCAGCTCCCTGCAGCCCAACCTTTCAAAGGAAAACTTTTGCCACATCTAGGCCTTCTAGACGTAAAGAGGTTGCACACATATGATAAAGTAGAATTAGAAAAATCACACGTCTTGTAAATGCTTATTATTTTTTTTTAAACCATAGAAAAGAAATGTCTTTTGAAAATGACTTTCAGGGGCGCCTGGGTGGCTCAGTGGGTTAAGCCGCTGCCTTCGGCTCAGGTCATGATCTTGGGGTTCTGGGATCGAGTCCCGCATCGGGCTCTCTGCTCAGCAGGGAGCCTGCTTCCCTTCCTCTCTCTCTCTGCCTGCCTCTCTGCCTACTTGTGATCTCTCTCTGTCAAATAAATAAATAAATAAAAATCTTTAAAAAATGAAAATGACTTTGAAATGGAATTGCTAGGCCACCACTTGAAGGGACATCAGGAGCGACACACATCCACATTTGTTCAGTGGTTAAGAGGACATGAGGTAGACGACCTTGAGGAGGAAGAAAAGAAGGTTCTATGCCAGATTGGTCATATTTAGAAGACATTTTCATATTACAACCATTGTTTTGTGTCTGCCTTTTATCCCTCAACTACTGTATATATAGATGACAATGCTAAGTACATTTTTGAAATATCTACTCTTATTCTGAAGTGCCTGATAGGTGTTGAAAATAGAGGTAGAAAAAAGACATTCTAATAAATATCTTTTTGTTAACATTCATATGGAATGCTGTTTAATTTGGGGGGAATGGCCAAAACACCTCTTTGAATAGTACACATTGTGTTTGTGCACTGGTTCAAAGGAGGAGGGAGGAGAGCTCTGCCAGTGTGTTTATAGTGCGGGAAGATTAACCATTGTCCTTTATGTTTCTGCATTTTGGTTTACTTAGTTGTGTTTATAGTGTATATACTAGACAAATGAGTTCTAATTTTCAACATCTAGTCTTTTTAGATCTTAAAGAGGTTGGCAGTGTATAACAAATTAGTAAAATTAGCATATTCTGTACACATTGCATTGAAATTCAAAGGAAAGCTTTTCTTCTATAACTGACTTTTGGCTATGAATTTGTTCAACCACTTTTTTTTTTTAATTTATTTTCAGCGTAACAGTATTCGTTGTTTTTGCACCACACCCAGTGCTCCATGCAATCCATGCCCTCTCCAATACCCACCACCTGGTTCCCCCAACCTCCCACCCCCTGCCCCTTCAAAACCCTCAGATTGTTTTTCAGAGTCCATAGTCTCTCATGGTGAGCCACCTTTAAACATTACACTTGCCTGTACTTTTCTACCGGACTTGTGGTGGAGAGAAGGAAGTGAGGGAGAGAATAGTTTAGTCCAAAATAATGGTCATATTTAGAAGATATCTCCGATTATATCCATTTTTAGGTGTGTGCAATTTTGTTTAACAGTGCTGTTGTGTACATAGTGGACAAGTACCTATATGAAATATCTAGTCTTTCTAGTTATTTAGAAATGCTTGATGTATTTAAAAGTAGGGTAATGCTTCCTATAAATAGCTTTTAAAAACTGATGGGAAATATTATCCTTGGAAGTGGAATTTCTAAACCACCTCTCCGAACAGTATACTTGTTCCTTGGTTTGAGGGAAGTGGGAGGGAAGAAATCGCAAAAGATGCTTGGCTAGTGTGTACTAGGAAATTTCAGCTTATCCATTGCCCTGTATGTCATGTGCATTTAACTTGATTGTATATTTCTTACACAGAAATATACAGAATATACAGAAATATACAGAAATAAAAATAAATTTCTATATGTACTAGACAAGTAGGTCCTAATTTTATAATATCTAGTCTCTAGATATGAAAGAGGTAGCCAATGTATGACAAAAGTAGAGTTAGTAAACTAACGCATTTTGCACACTTTGTGTTAAAATTCATCAAAAGGCTGCCTTCTGAAAAGGACTTGAAGAGATGACATTGTAGTCACATCTAAGTGATACGTGCCTATTTGCACTCACCCGCTGGGTTGCCAGTAGAGAGGAGTTGTGAGAAATGAAGGGTTCTAGACTGGAATGTTCCCATGCAGAAGACACTTTCAGATATAACCCACTGTTCCATGTGTGTAGTTGATTCAACACTACTGTGTATACAGTAGACAAACTTAAGTCCTTATTTGAAACATCTAGCCTTTCTAGATGTTTAGAAGTGCACAAAGTATGTTAAAAGTAGAGGTAGTAAAATAACACATTTTGTAGATAACTCTTTTGTTAAAATTCATATGAAATATTATTGTCTTGAAAATGGAATGATCAAAGTGATCAAACCACCTCTCAGAGCAGTACACATTCTGTGATATTTGTGCTTGTTCAGGGAGGAAGGAGAAGAAAGAGCAAAGGAATTTATACCAGTATGTTTATAGTTAGGGAGGATTAACCATTGTCCTGTATGCCTGCATTTTGTTTTACTTAGCTGTGTATGTAGTGCATATAAAGGACAAATGAATCCTAATTTACAACATCTAGTCTTTCTAGATGTTAAAGAGGTTGCCAGTGTATGACAAAAGTAGTTAGTAGACAAATGCATTGTGTATGCTTTGTGTTTAAGTTCATAGGAGAGACTATTCTGAAAACAACTAGAGGAAGTGAAATTGCTAAAATCCCCTCTAAGCATTACAGATGCTTATACTTCCCACTAGGTTGATAGAGATGAGAAGAGGAAGGGTTCTAAGCCAGAATATTCTTTCAGTGCTACTATGTATGTAGTGAGCAAATTTTAAATAAATCCTTACTTGAAACATCTAGTCTTCTGGATGTTTGAAAGTGAACATGTTAGAAGTAGAGTTGCAACACCCTTTATTGTTAATTTATGGGAATGTTTGTATTTTGGGAATGGAGTTGTTAAAACTTGATGTCTTGGAGAGTATACTGACTTTTCACTGCGTTCACTAGGGGATGGGGATGGGGGCAGGGAAGGAAGCGAGGAGAAAATGGTTCTGTGCCCATGAGTCTTCAAAGTTCTGTATGTGCATTTTAGTTAACATTGCTGTATGTCAAAGGATAAACAAGTCATAATACCCAAAGTATATTAAAATTAGAGGTAGTAAATATTCCCTTTATGAATGCCCTTTTGTTAGTTTTTAGGAAGGACTGTTCTGGGAGTGTCTGTCAATCACCTCTTAGAGCCAGATGTAGTCCTAGACTTGGTCATTAAAATGGTGGAGGGAGCAGAGGAGGGGTGAAGGGAAGGGTTTTTTCCTAGTTCTCTCCACATAGAAAAGACCATTTTAGGTTTTAACCATAGATCTGTGTGTGCATTGTTATGAAGTACCTGTGCTTGTTATGGGCAAGTTTCATTATTTTGTAACACCTAAGCTTTTCGGATGTCCTGAGGTGACAATGTGTGATAAAATGTATAGCTAGTGAATCAACACATTTATAAGTTTCTTTTTGTTATTGTTGATAGGAAAGAAACATCTTGGACACAGAATTGTTATGCTGTCTCAGAAATGTCAGGACTCGCTAGGTTGGTAGCAGAGGGGCAGAAGGAAGTATAGAGGGAGAGATGTATGTGGATGTGTTCATTCTTCTATGTAATTACTGTTATTGTGTGTGCATCTCTTTCAGTGGAGACATAATAGTCTAGATTGGATAATGAATTCTTTTAGAAGCATTATACATTGTGTACTCTTACTTAGGTCTGTTTTCATTGCACATTAAGGGAATGCAATGTTTTAATTGTAACCCTGCCAGTATCTTTATCTAGAGGCCTGTTGCCATTTGTGTCTTTTCTGAAATTTTTGTCACCAAGAAAGGCAGGATTACATTTTTTTCTTTCAGATGGAGTTGGCATGGTGTATTCTTGGTTATCAAAATACTCATAGTTTGGGGGCTTTGAAATGGTAAATATTCATGGTGTATAAAAAAGCATGATACAGGGGCGCCTGGGTGGCTCAGTGGGTTAAGCCTCTGCCTTCAGCTCAGGTCATGATCCCAGGGTCCTGGGATTGAGCCCTGCATCAGGCTCTCTGCTCAGCAGGGAGCCTGCTTCCCCTTCTCTCTCTGCCTGCTGCTCTGACTACTTGTGATCTCTCTCTCTCTCTGTCAAAAAAGCATGATACGTAACTATGATCTTAATTACATTAAAATGCTTACTTTTGTAGATACACACATGGGACCTAGAAGTCAAACTGTAAACTGCTTGTGATTATGGGTGACTTTGTTCTTTGCTTCTTGTGTTTTTCAATTTCCTTTTATGCACATGTTAACTTTTAAAAAATAATTTTTTAAAAACCTAAAAAAAGTTTTTCTTTCTTTCTTTTGCTTACTTTCTTTTATTTGCTTTCTTTCAAAGTTTATTTCTTTGAAAAATGGTTTGCTTTCTATTTAGCCCATCTGGTGTCATAAGAAAACTCATTTTTGGGGCTTCCAGGTGGCTCAGTGTGTTAAGCCTCTGGCTTTGGCTCAGGTCATGATCTCAGGGTCCTGGGATTGAGCCCCACATCAAACTCTGTGCTCAGCGGGGCGTCTGCTAACATTATTAATGTCATAATTAAAATTTCAAAAACAGACATGTATACAATACATTGATTTGTTTTTTCATATTTAATATACAACAATGGGTATATACATGGCACAAAAAAAAATGAGGGATCATAATTGAAAGCCGAGTCCTAGCCCAGTCCCATACTACCTCTCACAAATCTGTTACCTCCTTATCACTAAGTAACATGGTCTGTGTTCTTTATTTATCTTTAGAAATTTTCTCATGACTTACAGCTAGGATGGCTAAGAGTACAGATCAAATTCACTATCCTGTCACTGCTCATATCATTTTAAATTTTTTACTTCTGGGATACTTAAAAGATATGTTGCAACTTCTATTTTTTTTTCCTAACTGGTTAACATGCTGCCTCTTGATTTGCCTCTCAGATGAAGAAAATTCCTCCATCTATAATTCTTTCTCCTTCCCATCAATCCTTTTCTGGCAGTTATAATCTTTATTTTCATGTTGCCTAGGTTGACTAAAATTTACACTGCTGAATATTGACATTTCCAGCCAAGATGAAAAACAATAAATGTTAAAATTCTATGACTTAGAACCATGGTACTTGCATAGGCAGCAGTATCCTGATCCGTGGGTCAGTGTCCTAGCTCTGAGCTACCCAAGAATGGAACTCACATGTTCTTGAAATGGATTCTCTCTTCTTACTCATCATCAAGGTCTCAAGGTGTGATTTGTTACAGTTAGTTTATATTCAAATCAGGTTTGTATTTTTCCAGATTTTCGATTTCACCTTTATGCCATCCTTATTGACTAAAGTAAAGAGAGCTTTCTTTAGCGTGGACTATTTGTTCCATACATACTTTTTGGTATCTAATTGGTTCCTTTTCTTCAAGACTATTTTTTCCTTTAGATGTCACACAACTTATGTTCTTATTTCAATGTTGTATTTCAAGATCTCCTTAGTGCACATATCAAGTTACCATTTCCATTTTGCTGGAACTCTAGTTGAACTTCACTGTTGTGGGTATAGCCTTCCCTTATTTTACCTTTCACTTATATTGTTCTTATTAATATGTTCAAACAACATCCTTAAAAAGAAACAAAGATGGAGTAAGAGGCAGGCAGGCAGGAAGATACACAGAGCATGGAAGACACAGGAGGAGAGACAACATAGGAGGTAAAATTTCTGTCTGGTGGTCTTAAGAGACAGAGAATTTTAGGTTTGAATCATATTTTACAATCAAAATGTTAAAGATACACCACAATTTTATTTGTAGACTCCACTCTGATGAAAATCTGATGCAGTTCTCCTGAACTTTCTCTCTAGAAACTTAATGCTCTGCATTTCAAAGTTATGTATCAAGGGGAAGGTTTAATTAGTTATATTTTCCACCCATTCTTAAGGGCACTAGGCAGTCCTTTTATTGTGAAATTTGTGAGGTGTTTTATCCCCTCAGCTGTTCTAAATGACTTCTCTGCCTGCTGTAGGTATTTGTCCTTCTGCTTTTTTTCTCCACAGCTCAAATTCATGCCATTCATATATGGACACTATTGGAATGCTGCATTAGGCTGTTTTTCTCTCAAAATCAATCTCTCTTAGTCTTCTTAACTCTGAATAAAATTTCCCTTTTTTTTGCATTTTTTAATGTTTTAAAATTTTTAGTTTACATAATGAGTATACAATTTTTAAACTCTCTTCCCCACCCCATCCTACTTTTTTGGTAGTTCATTTTGTATAATATTCTGGCATTATATAACAAATACATTCCTGAGTCATTCTGAAAATATGAATTTGAAATGTTTACATTTTCTCCTAAAGCCTGCAATTCTAATTGTTTTCATTCCTTTCGTGCTATTAGTTCTTCTTGGTCATTCCTTACTCTGCTGCTGATTTGCATCATGCATGTAGCAATAAAAAGATAATTTAGATTCTGGAACCAGCAACTACCATAGGATCTCTAATTCTTTCAGGAATTGTGGTAAATTTCTGTTGAGGTGTGTAGTTCTCCACTGACCTGGGTAAAGTCTGTCCTCTGGGTAATCTCTGTCCTCTGTGGAATCTAAAATGGACAGGTACAGGATATGGGACCAAGAGTATGAGTGGAGGGGTGTCACCTATTCCACTTGTTCCATATATGGACTTCCTAGAAAACACTCTCAATCCCTGCTCCCCTCCACCCCAACCTTTCTGCCTGTCTTGCTTTTTCCAGAGCTGGATCCAGGAGCCTTTCCAGATCACCTGTCTGCCTGGCCTCCTCTGCTTCATCAGTAAAGGAGTGCCCACCATCTCTTATTCTCCCATAAATAGATTTAATTCTGTTACCCACTGTGCTTCCTTCCCATCTCCAGCTGACTCCTACATCCCCAGGTTTCTTGGCTGTGGCAAGTACATTTAATGACCCTCATTTCTAAGTGGGTCTAAAGATGGATACATGTTGATACATGCGCTCAGATCCCTCTTCAACAATTACCTTTGTTCCTATTTTATCCATTCCTCTCTGGAATTTTCATTTTCTATTTTTTGATGAAACTTATGAAGCTACTGCTTATTTAGAAATAGCACAATAATTTTCAATTAAATAATGTCTTTAAAAAATGTATTACTTGTTCTGTCACCATTTCTTCTTAAATCTCTTGTTTCCATTCTAGGCTTAGTTTTGTCTTGGCATAAACCATGTGTAATATGGTCTACCATAGTCTACTAGTAATAAACATTCTTGTGCGTTCTTTTGTCTGGATATGCTCTTTTTATCCCTAGTCTTGAATGATACCTTAGTGGCATATGAACACCTAAATTGTTATCACTGAGCACATGGGAAATGTTCTCTAGGGTCTGGTCTGTATTGTAAACGTGAATCCTGACACTAATCTAAATTTTAGTCATGTCATGTTTAGAATTACTACCTTTCTCTCTGCTCTAATATCCTTTGCTTTAATTTTCTCCTTTTTTTTACTATAATGTACTCTTATAAGAAGTTCTTACCTGTGTGTGTATGTGTACATGCATGTGTGTATGGAGAAAGAGAGAGATCCATGTATCTCCCTTTCTATATATTTATGGAGAGAATAACCTAAGCTTCCTTAGTGTGAGGATTAATATTTTTCAAAAGCTCTAGAAAATTATTTTAATGCTACCTCTTGAAAATTTCTTATTTCATTTGGTTTAATTTATACTATAATTTTCCATTCTATTTTGGTGTCTCTTATCCAACTTTTTCCCTATTTTTTGTATTATTTTAGAAATGATAGTTATTAGATGTGATGGAACCATGAGCTAATAATACAGTGGTAACTGCAGTGCAATATATAGATGGATAAAATCAATATATATACAATGCTGTATGTGGAATAAATGTAAATTAATCTGGGGGAATCCCTATGGGATGTGTTGAGGTCAGTTGATCCAGGGCTACTCACTTACCTTCTAGACTTAATAAAGATACTCTTCAGTTTTGCCCTTTTTTTCTAAGTATTCTGCTGAATTTTTAACTTATAAGAACTGTATTTTAACTTGCATAAATTCTAGTGGTTATATTACCCATCTCCTTCCCAGTTTCCCTGGTGTTTAACTTTTTAATATATTTTGTTTTTTATGTTTATAAGCTAAATCGTTGTAGAGTATTTTCTGTTACTTTTTCCCCCAATGTTCTAAGATTCATTGTCTATGCCCCATTTTTTTTTGTTTTTATTTTAATTCCAGCATAGTTAGCACAGAGTGTTAGATTAGTTTCAGGTGTACAATAGAGTGAGCAGTTCAGCAATTCTATACATCACTCATTGCTCATAGTGATAAGTGTACTCTTTAGTCCCATTGCCTATTCCCCCCTTCTCCCCCACCCACCTCCATTCTGGTCACCATCAGTTGGATCTGTATAGTTTGTTTCTTGGTTTGTCTCTCTCTTTTTTTTCCTTGTTCATTTTGTTTTTTATATTCTTCCTGGGGGACATCTGGGTGGCTCAGTCAGTTAAGCATCTGGCTTTAGCTCAGCTCTGTTGCCTAGGTCCTGGGATAGAGTCCTGCATCAGGCTCCTTGCTCAGCAGGGAGTCTTCTTCTCCTTCAGCCTGCTGCCCCCACTGCTTGTGCATGTTTTTTCTCTCTCTCTGTCTCTCTTTGTCTCTCTCTCTCTCTCTCTCTCACACACACACACACACACACACACACACAAATAAATAAATAAATAAAATATTTTTAAAAAATTAAACTAATAAATTCTACCCATTGGGAGTTATATGGTATTTATCTTTCTCCAGTTTCTTTCACTTAACATTATATTCTCTAGCTCCATCCATGCTATGCACATGGCAAGATTTCATTGTTTTTATGGCTGAATATTAATCCATTGTGTGTAATAAGTATGCACACACACACATATGTACACACACATAAGCACACACATATACCTTCTTTATCCATTCATCTATCTGTGGACACTAGCTGCTTCCTTGGCTATTGTAAATAATGCTACAATAAACATAGGAGTGCATGTATCCTTTGAATTAGTGTTTTTGTATTTTGGGAGTAAACACCCAATACTGTGATTACTGGATCATAAGGTAGTTCTGTCTTTAACTTTGTATGGAACTTTCATACTGTTTTCCACAGTGGCTGCACTATGAAGGATTGATTGTAGAGCAGGTGGCTCTCTGTAGAGCAGGTGGATTTGATCATATTAATATTCTGGTTTGGCAGTGTAAGTTCAGACTCTGACTTCTTGGTAGCATAGGCCAGAAGTTTGTTTGTTTGTTTGTTTGTTTGTTTTCATAAGGGACAATTTATTTTTTATTCTCTTACCCCTCCTAGAGAACCTTGACCTTGAGTGTGTATTAGCCTCCCTCATGGCTTCTTGATCAGTGGCTGGAGCTCTGTCTCCTGTCACTTAGGGCAGCCTCAGGTGAATCTGTGTAGAAATCTCATTTGCAGTTCCCTTGTATGGGCAGAGGTAAAGCTATATTTTATAATTTTCTTCCATGTTATCCATCATTGTAGGATCTTTTGGTAGAAAAGTGTCTTATTCGGTTCACCATGCCATCGGAGCATTCTTAAGAGTAGGTTACAAATAGAATTTTCTGTTTCCCCACACATAAAGATTTTTGTTCTAGATTTGGCTTTTACTTTAAATGGCTAGATTGCAAGTACTTAAGGCTTTGTGGGTCATACAGTCCTGTATCTACTCTGTAATTATAGCATGAAAGCAGCCATAAATAATACACAATATAACTGATTTAGGTTGTATTTCAATAAACCTTCATTTATAAAATCAGCCACTGGGCTGGATTTTTCCCATAGGTCATATTTTGCTGACCTCTGGCTAAGTAAATTTTATTCTGATTCTCTAAACAGAAATCAGTAATATATGGTTCTTTATAAGAACATATGAATTTACAAGAGTTTCTTTTAATGTGTACAAGTCCAAATATATGCAAATGGGTATAATAGTGTCTGTGCGTGACTATATGGATATGGGTAAGAGTGTGTTGGATGGGATTATGCATATGCACCAGTGATTTTTTGTCTGGGGAAAGTCTACATCTTTTTGCAAATGTTTGAAAATCCAAGGCTCGAAAGATATTAATGACATCGTGCAAATATTTCTGAATTCCGAAACTCAAGAATTTGCTGATAAGCTTTTATCTTAACACATTCTCTTTCCAGCATAAAAATAAATCATTGCATTTTAAATGATTTTAATACTCTGGTCCCCCTTTTCACCTGAATGTGGGCAAGGAAGGGAGAGCAGGTGGGAGAGAAGTGAAAGGCAGTTGCATAAGACAAGATGAGACCATTATTTTTGGATAATTTAAAAGCCATGCCATGCCATTTAAAGAACTTAAGCTCAACTTATTGAACAAAATACTTCTCTCACTAAGTTAAACTGCTAATTTTAACCTCCTATCAACAAAACCACATACTTGATGTTCAACTTGTCATGCAGAGTTCACACTACCAATCTGGACTATTATTTTCACCATTAATTGTTGGCTCCAAAAATAAAGAAATTGTATAATCATAGCTTTATCTTTTGAATGCAATACACTCTTCTCTTTCTCCTTCCTTCCTTTCTTCTTTCCTTCCTTCCTCTTTCTCTCTTTCTTTCTTTCTCTTTCTTTTTCACTTGGGCTAAGATAGATCTACCAGTAAATGCAGGTGTTTATTTCTGACTTTTCTTCAAAATTTCTGTGTAAGGTGGTTGAATTGGATAGGTCATCGCTAGCAGGCATTTTTTGCTTAAGTTGTTTCTTACAGAATAAAAGTAAATGAAGAATGTTCTCATAAGTTCTGAGCTTCTGATGTGTCTATCTACAAATGTACTTAGAAATATTAAACTAGGGGCACCTGGGTAGCTCAGTTGGTTAAGCATCTGTCTGTTGTAGGCAACATATGGATGGGCCCTGTCGTTTTATCCAATCTACAACCTGTGTCATTTCATGGACGCATTTAGGACATTCACATTGAGAGTGATTATTGATAGATATGTTTTTATTGACATCGTGTTACCTTTGAAGTCTTTCTTTCTGTAGATTGTCTCTATATTTCTGTTCAATGCTATTCTTAGGATTTTTCCTCTTTTATAGAACCCCCCTTAATATTTCCTGCAGTGTCGGCTTGGTGGTTGCATAGTCTTTTAAGCCTTGCTGGTCTTGGAAACTCTTTATCTCTCCATCCCTTTTGAATGTCAGTCTTGCTGGATAAAGTATTCTTGGCTGCATATTCATCCTACTTAGTGCCCTGAATATTCTTGCCAGCCCTTTCTGGCTTGCCAGGTCTCTGTGGACAGGTCTGACGTTATTCTGATGGGCTTTCCTCTGTAAGTAAGGAGCCTCTTTGTCCTAGCGGCTTTCAAGAGATTGTATCTACAATTATGATTCCTCAATTTGACTATCAGGTGCCTTGATGTTTTTCTGGAATCTATAATCCTGGGTGGAGTTCGTTCAGCCTCTAGTACATGAATGCTGGCTCCATTCACGAGACTGGGAAAGTTTTCAGGAAGAACTTGTTCTACTATATCTGCTTGACTTCTTTCTTTCTCCTCCCCTTTAGGGATTCGAATAATTCTGACGTTGAAACGTTTCATGGCATCATTTATTTCCCTGATTCTGTTTTCGTGGCTTCTGAGCTGTGTGTTCCAGGCTTCCTCCTGATCCTTTCTCTCTATCTGTTTGTCCTCCAGATCACTAATTCTATCCTCTGTCTCAGTTACCCTAGCTTTGAGAGAATTTAGATTATATTGGAACTCATTGAGAGCATTGTGAACCTCATCCCTGGTAGCTTTCAGCTCTGTCCTAACATTGTGAACATCATCCCTGGTCGCTTTCAATTCTGCCCTAATCAGTTCCATTTGGTCATCCATGGCTTTCTCCAACCTAGCTATTGCCTGGATAATTGTTAGCCTGAATTGTCTTTCTGACATATTGTCTATGTTGATAGCCGTTAGTTCTGTTGCAGAAGGTCCATCCTCTGTATTTTTGTTCTGTTGGGCATTCCTCCTCCTAGTCATTTTGGTGAGAGATGACTGAATGGATGTAGCCGGATGTATCGACCATGGTGCAGTCAAAGTGCACCCTGGAACACTTCTGAGCAATCAGGGTTCCCCACCCAAATGAGAGATAAAAGAAAAGAAAAAGAAAAAAAAGAGAGAGAGAGACAGGAACAAAAGGGAATATAAAAGAGAAGGTTCAGCCCAAATGGGCCACAAGGTATGATTTATGAAGTATACAAACAAAAACAGATAAACAAAAAGACTGATAAACTATATGACAAGAGAAAAAAAAAATATATATATAAGCAAATAAAGGAAGAACCTTGTCCAAAAGAACCCCAAGTATAAGATTTATATACTATCAGGAGAAACACAAAAACACAGAAACACTGGCGGAAGAAAAAGATGGGAGAGTGGTTTTAAATTCTCATTGTGGGCGAGGAAGGTTGTTTTGATCCTCCTGGATGTATCTTGATATCTTTGTTAAAGGACTCAACTTTCCTAAGATAAAAGGGGATTAAAAATGGGTTTACCTATAAGGGTAGCATTGATTAGGGAAAGGGGATTACCTTGAAGTTTAACTCTATATGAATATTAGAAAATAAAAATAAAAAAGGAATAAACTAGACTAAACTAAACGAAAATTTAAAAAAAATTAAAAAAATAGAAATGCAAAAGAAAAACACAGGTGTATGTACCACAAAGGTCAGGTTAGAAGGTTATTATGGAATTTGATGTACTGGACATCTCACTGTGATGGTAAATAGGTTAAAAATTATCTATATAAAAAACAATGAACCAGAATAGTGGGAACAATTAAAAATAAAAGTTGTCCTATGAAGTAGTGGTGGTGGTTCTCTTGTAGTCTTTTTTTTTTCTTTTTCATTCCTGGTTGGTTTTCTGGGGAGGGGCCTGCCACATGGGTTTTCAGTCAATGATGTTCCCTGAGTTAAGTCCTCCCACCCCCCTCAAGGAGGTGGGCTCTGAGGAAACCATTTTCTTTTTTCAGGCTTTTGTTCTCTGGAGGTTTTTATGTTTGTTCACTTTTTTTTTCTCTCTCCTTGACCGCTTTTGATGGTTTTTGTAGGTTTAGAGGAAAGCAAACTGCACCCTGACCTCCCTCTCAGAGAGAAGCCTCATTCTGGTCTCCTGTGGTTGCTGCAGAGTCCATATAAACTCCCCCTTGGCCGCTGGCAGAGCAGATTCTGAGTCGCGGTCCCGGGGGAGGCAGGATCTTCTGCTTGTACCCAAAACCACGGCAGCGGCGGCAGTCTGGGCAGCTCCAGGCCGCCAGAAAGGTTCCAAGGAGTGATTGCACACTGATATTTTCCCGCTGGCCCGGGCTGGGAGTGCCTGGTCTTTCTGGTCTAAGAACACCAGGCTTGCATGCACCTCTCTCAGGGGAGGCTGTGGGTCAAGCGCCCTCTCAGGCTCCGATAGCAGGATGAGGGTCCCAGAGCACCAGGCTGGGCCTTCCTGCACCTCTCTCAGGGGAGGGTGATGGGTGCGCATATCTCAGGCTCTGTTAGCAAGGCTCGGCTTTCTCCCATCTGGGAGGCTCCCAGCCCCTCACAGGAGCCGGACCCCACGCATTCTTGGGCGCGCTGGTGGCTCAAGGACCAAGACCTGGTTTCTCCGCCACACTCTCTCTGGCTCAGTGCCAGGGGAGGCTGTCCTGGGTCTGGGGACTTTAGCCCCTGTCCCTAGCCACCCTGATTCCCACAATACCCCCCCCATCCTTTGCTCTTTTTGAGTGCTTTCAACCAGTCTCCAAGTTAATGCTGGTCCCCAGATACAGGGCACTCTCCTATTAGGGGTATTGCATTCCAATCGGTCTCCTCTGGTGGCTCCATCCCCCTTTTGTTTATCTTCTGATATCAGTCTGAAGTTCCCACTTTGCTTTACCTGCCCACTGGTGTCTTCTGCCCCTGTAGAGATCCAGACGTGTATAATTCTGATCTCAGGCTGATTTCATGGGTGATCAGAGTTCTTGGTAGGTAATCAGCTCACTATAGGGTACAGGTTGAAACAGCACCTCCTGCTACTTCCCCGCCATCTTGTCTCCCCCTCTTTCTTTCTTTCTTTCTTTTTTTTTTTCAAATTTTATTATTTATTTGACAGAGATCACAAGTAGGCAGAGACAGAGGGGGGCAGGGGAAGCAGGCTCCCCACTGAGCAAAGAGCCCAATGAGGCTCCATCCCAGGACCCTGGGATCATGACCTGAGCTGAAGGCAGAGGCTTTAACCCACTGACCCACCCAAGCACCCCCATTTTTTTCTTTCTATGCAATGTCACCCAGCCAATGTTGTCTGATCACCAGCTTCAAATTTATATACCCCAAATAAGGATTCCATATTTATGTTTTTCTTTTACAGCTGGAGGTATTTTTCTATTTAGATAAATTTGAAAACCTGTCATATTAGCCATTTAAAGGTCCAGATTAAAGCCATGCTTTAAAAAGTGGGTCTGGGAGGGAAGGCTCAAAGGAAATAAAAGTCTTGAAAAAAAAAAAAAAGGAAATGTTTAACTACAATCCCCCATCTTGTTCCTCTCTTCACCTACTAACTAATTCATCCTGATAAATGTTTATTTATTACTTATGCAATGCTAGACTCTATTCAAGAAGTAAAGATTAATAAAGGGAACAGAATAGACAATAGTCTCTACCATTTTGGAGCTTATATTCTAGTGGACGAACTCAAACAAGGAAGTCCTACAGAACATGCACAATGCAGTCCTATGGTCATGAACACTAGGGAACAATACAAATCAGGAAGGAGGATAAGGACTTTGTGTGGGGAGGGACAGGGTAGACAGAACTCTATGGGTATTAGAACAAAGGCAGTGAAGAATGTTATGGGTTGGGGTTTCTTTGTGCTAACCTACAGAAACAGGACTAAAGAGCACAACAAAATTGGTCCTGATGGTATCAAGGCTAATAATCATATCCAAGACACAAGGAACCCCTTTTTGTGAACAGTTGCTTGTCTCTTTATTCTCTTATCTTTTCCAGTAAATTGTGAGAGCTCATTTTTTTCTTCTGTTCAATCCTGCTTTAGTAGAATTTTCATGTCAATTCTTGGCCAGTAGAGGCCCTGTTGCACTACTTATTGGGAGCAATTCTTTTTTTTTTCCCGACATTTTCTGCATAATACACTGCTGTGAAGATTGTAGAATGGGTGAGATTTTACACTAGACACTAACAATTTAGCCTGCCATAACTTTATAGAGGGTGGCAGGACATACAAGACTCCTGGGCCAGAGACAAAGAACTGTATTACTCCTGGCCTAGCAGGAAATACAACATGGGTAGGGTGGGAGAGTGTCAAGCCTGCTTTACCTTTTCCTCAAAAGGAGACATTATCTTGAATAAACTAGCAGAGAAATGTATCTTCCTCCACCCTGGAAAGAGACACTGTCTCTTCTAAGGCTGCTTTCTATATGAAACTTGGAAAAGATAATTGAGAACAAACGCTATCAACATCTCTTCACAAGATGTGTAGAATCACAAAAGACCTGTGGAGAATTGTTTCCCCACTAGCTTCTTAACTGATTGACAACATTCCAAGTGACAAGACTTGCCATGCTAGAGAGCTGTCATCCTGGCTATCTTGTCTTCATCTATGACCAGTTCCTTGATTCTGTGGACCTTCCAAATCCAGAATTCTGTACCTGTTATTTTATAAAATGTAATTAAAATTATATTAAAATAAAACCAACCTGCATCTTAGAGAAATGTGATGAAGCAGAAGTTTGATTTAAAAAGTCGAAGCTTCTCCTATAATAATTCGGGGTAGAATATGTTTTTATCTATTTTCATGCCATAAGGAGGGGTTGTAAAAAGTAATTTATTTTCATGTGTTAATAATCGATAATGGATTGAATTAATTACCCCTGCAAGGACATTTGTGTTTTAAAAAGTCTATAGTCATAATCAAAGGAATGGTCATTATCTGTACTAGCAATAAAGGTTAATGGAAAAGTTGCTATCTTTTCAAAAACATAGATAAGATGGATAGATAGATGGATCAGAAAGAGCCTTTGTGACCAATCTATGGGACTCCATCTAATTTAGAAATGTGAGTAGAGTGCGTGAACTTAGCTGCCTAAAGCAGGTGACCCAGACCTGCTTTATCCAAAGAAGCTCACTTTCTTTGTTGTGTTGTGGATCCCCACTACACGTTTCTTTGAATTAAAAGCTTTCCAGCTCAAGAAAGGAAAACAGCAGCAGCGGCAGCAACAAAAATCATGAGAAGGTCGCTGGTCTAAAATTTGTTGATGATGTGGAGCTGTCCATACCTGAGTTCTTGCCTCCTCTTGTGAGAAGGCAGTATTTGGAACAGATTATTTCTCCCTTTGTTTCCTATTAACCATAGGACTAAGTTTTTAAATCCAAACCTATCACATTAATATCTGGAAAAAATATACTAGTTTATGGTAATGCAGTAGCTCTATATTCTAGAGAACAAATGTTTGATGGAATGTGTAAAAACATTTAAAAATATTCAGATCACCTGGGGAAAACATGTCTTTCAATTTACTTAAGGGGCATTTACTGCTAATTTCTACTATCCATGTTCAGAGAAGACACATTTTCTTTCTGTTATATTTAGTGGGACAGAATACAGTGTCCATGAATACTGGAAACTTGCTACAATCTAAGAATGTGACTTTGGATTTGTAGAGTCAAGCCAAGTAGGATGTGCATAATTGGTGGAAATTTGCATTATGACTTTCCAGAAAAATTGGTTCTTCCTTCTATGATTGTATTCTCAGGATATCCAATTATTTCAACTCAACAAGGTATACCAAAGACCTCTGTTCCGGTGACTCAATCATTAAAACTCCATGACAGAAAGATAGTTGCTTATAAGATCCTGTAGAATTACTATTTCTCAGATTACACCCCCGCCCCCCAAAAAATGCCGTTTTCTCTTTGGGTTTTGTTTTTCTTGTAAGGAAAAAAATAAATTAAAAAAGCACAGGCTTTCCTTTTCTTCTTCCTTCCCCCAAGTAATCATTTTTAAAGTTTAAAGCGAATTTTAATTTCATTTTGGTTATTACCCTTAAGGAGGAAGGAACTTTTAATAATTCCTTAAATAGCATCCATGTTTTTAATGTCTGTAGAAACAGAAGCAAAGTATTCCTAGTCTATAGTAAATTCTTCCTGGTCAGGCTCACTCCTCTGCCCCTCACCTTTCAAGCATGTTTGCTTTTAGTCCGCATGATCATTTGCTAAACATGGAGTGATCAACTGTCTACCTAGTTTGACAGCATTGAGTCCTGTCTAGGGCTAGGCTGCCTCCCTCCAAGACTTATATAAATAAATTCCTGTCACTTCTTCTACTGCCCATTAAACCTAGGAAATCAATATGCTTCTCTGTGCATGTGGGCACCCAGGAAGACTTCTCCTATGAATTTTCAAATAAATACTGACTGATAACTGAGCTAGTTCTAGTTTCAAGCATGTGAACTTGCTGTTCTGGACCACACCATAAATGCAGAATGTCACTACAGTTTTAATGTGGATATTAAAAAAAAAAAAAAAACCCTACATACTCACAGGAATTCTTATAGATGGGCTCCATTCTCCAAAAAGTAAATAGCATTTTGCTTTTGTCTCATTGAGTTTTCTGGACATTTACTCTGCATATGTCTATGATTGCTCTTCAAACAGTTATAGTGAATTTTATTTAATTTTTTATTTCCTCTTATTGTCTGTATTTTAGCCTTATATAGTATTGAAGTTATCAACTTTGCAACTCTTCATTCAGTTTTGGCATTTGTATCTATCTAAAACTGTCTTTTAAAATATCTCTACTTTCAGGGGCGCCTGGGTGGCTCAGTGGGTTAAGCCGCTGCCTTCGGCTCAGGTCATGATCTCGGGGTCCTGGGATCGAGCCCCGCATCGGGCTCTCTACTCAGCGGGGAGCCTGCTTCCTCCTCTCTCTCTGCCTGCCTCTCTGCCTACTTGTGATCTCTGTCTGTCAAAAAATAAATAAAATCTTTAAAAAAAATAAATAAAATAAAATATCTCTACTTTCAAATTTACTAGTTTAAAATTTATATATAAAAATATGTTCATTCAAAAATTTACTTCTCAATTTATAATGTTGTTCATTTGGGTTTCGTGTATTTTATCAGCACTTTACCAAAGAGTACTGTTTTTCTTTTTTAAAATAGATACTATGGTTGATTGCTTTTTCCTAGTTTATATGTTTCTGATTTTTGTTTTTGGATTTTTTTTGCACTAAATAATTTATTTTAAAATTGAAATAATCCAGAGTTGGAAGAAAATTTGTAGCTTTAAATTCATCTGTTAGAAAAAAAAAAACAACTAATTTAGGTATGTATTTTATATAGAGAGAAAGCAAACTGAAAAATTAAAGAAAATTAAAGATAAAGATGGCAGTTAGTGATATTGAAAGCAAAAGAGAACACACAAGTCAATTAAAAAGTAATTTTTCAAAATGACTAACGATTTAAGAAACACAAAATTAAAAATCAGTATTTAAAAGATGTTACTGGGGGGAGGAGTCAAGAGAGCAGAGAAGTAGCAGGCTGAGACTACATCAGGTAGCAGAGATCAGCTAGATAGCTTATCTAAAGATTGCAAACACCTACAAATCCACTGGGAAATCAAAGAGAAGAAGAACAGCAATTCTAGAAACAGAAAATCAACCACTTTCTGATAGGTAGGACTGGCGGAGAAGTGAATCCAAAGCGACGGGAAGATAGGCCACAGGGGAGGGTCCAGCTCCCGGCAAGCAGGAGAGCAACGGAGCACAAAATCAGGACTTTTAAAAGTCTGTTCCGCTGAGGGACATCGCTCCAGAGGCTAAACCAGGGTGAAGCCCACATGGAGTCAGCATGGCCTCAGGTCCCGCAGGGGCACAGAAGGACAGGGTGTGTCTGAGTGTCACAGAGCTTGCAGGTATTAAAACAGGGAAGCCAGTTTCAGAGACAGAGCCGAGGAGTGAGCTCAGAGATCAGGGTTACCTTGAACCATTAGCAGGCTCAGTGAGCTCAAAGCACGGCCGGAGGCTAGGGAGATGGGAGTGATTGGGCGCTATTCTCTGAGGGCATACTGAGGAGTGGGGCCCCGAGCTCTTGGCTCCTCTGGGCCGGAGACAGGGAGGCTGCCATTTTCATTCCCATCCTCCAGAACTCTATGGAAAGCACTCAGGGAACAAAAGCTCCCAAAAGCAAACCCGAGCGGATTACTCAGCCCAGCCCCTGGAAAGGGCGGTGCAATTCCGCCTGGGGCAAAGATACTTGAGAATCACTACAACAGGCCCTCCCCCAGAAGAGCAACAAGAAATCCAGCCAGGACCAAGTTCACCTACAAAGGAGTGCAGGTTCTATACCAAGGAGAGCAGTGGAATTCCAGAGGAGGAGAAAGCAAAGCACAGAACTCATGGCTTTCTCCCCATGATTCTTTACTCTTCCAGTTAACTTAATTTTTTTTCTTCTTCTATTTTTTTCTTCCTCTGCTAAATTTTTTTTAAATTTTACCCTTTTCTGTTTTAACGTTTTTTAACTAGCTTATCTAATATATATATATATATATTTTTTTTTCCTTTTTATATTTTTATTTATTCGTTTTCTTTTTTTATTCTTTTTTTTTCTGAACCTCTTTTTATCCCCTTTCTGCCCCCCACGAATTGGGATCTCTTCTGATTTGGTTAAAGCGTATTTTCCTGGGGTCTTTGCCACACTTTTGGTATTTTACTTGCTCCTTCATATACTCTTATCTGGACTAAATGTCAAGGCGGAAAAATTCACCACAAAGAAAAAAAAAAAAAGAACAAGAGGCAGTACCGAAAGCTAGGGACCTAATCAATACAGACATTGGTAATATGTCAGATCTAGAGTTCAGAATGACGATTCTCAAGGTTCTAGCCGGGATCGAAAAAGTCATGGAAGATATTAGAGAAACCCTCTCGGGAGATTAAAAAAAAAAAAAGCCCTTTCTGGAGAAATAAAAGAACTAAAATCTAACCAAGTTGAAATCAAAAAAGCTATTAATGAGGTGCAATCAAAAATGGAGGCTCTCACTGCTAGGATAAATGAGGCAGAAGAAAGAATTAGCGATATAGAAGACCAAATGACAGAGAATAAAGAAGCTGAGCAAAAGAGGGACAAACAGCTACTGGACCACGAGGGGAGAATTCGAGAGATAAGTGACACCATAAGACGAAACAACATTAGAATAATTGGGATTCCAGAAGAAGAAGAAAGAGAGAGGGGAGGAGAAGATATTTTGGAGAGAATTATTGGAGAGAATTTCCCTAATATGGCAAAGGGAACAAGCCTCAAAATCCAGGAGGTGCAGAGAACCCCACTCAAAATCAACAAGAAGAGGTCCACACCCCGTCACCTAATAATACAATATACAAGTCTTAGTGACAAAAAGAAAATCCTGAAAGCAGCCCAGGAAATGAAGTCTGTTACATACAATGGTAAAAATAATAGATTGGCAGCAGACTGATCCACAGAGACCTGGCAGGCCAGAAAGAACTGGCATGATATATTCAGAGCACTAAACGAGAAAAACATGCAGCTAAGAATACTATATCCAGCTAGGCTGTCTTGGTGATCACAGCTTTGTAGTAAAGCTTGAAATCAGGTAATGTGATGCCCCCAGTTTTATTTTTGTTTTTCAACATTTCCTTAGCGATTCAGGGTCTCTTCTGCTTCCATACAAATTTTTGGACTATTTGCTCCAGCTCTTTGAAGAGTACCGCTGGAATTTTGATTGGAATGGCATTAAAAGTATAGATTGCTCTAGGCAGTATAGACATTTTAACAATGTTTGTTCTTCCGATCCAAGAGCATGGAATGGTCTTCCATCTTTTTGTGTCTTCTTCAATTTCTTTCATGAGGGTTCGGTAGTTCCTTGAGTACAGATCCTATACCTATTTGGTTAGGTTTATTCCCAGGTATCCATCATTGAAAATGGAAGGAGAGATAAAAAGCTTCCAGGACAAACAAAAACTGAAAGAATTTGCAAACACCAAACCAGCTCTACAGGAAATATTGAAAGGGGTCCTCTAAGCAAAGAGGGACCCTAAAGGTAGTAGATCAGAAAGGAACAGAGACAATATACAATAACAGTCACCTTACAGGCAATACAGTGGCACTAAATTCATATCTCTCAATAGTTACCCTGAATGTTAATGGGCTAAATGCCCCAATCAAAAGACACAGGATATCAGAATGGATGAAAAAAAAAACAAAACCCATCTATATGTTGCCGACAAGAAACTCATCTTAAACCCGAAGACACCTCCAGATTTAAAGTGAGGGTGTGGAAAACAATTTACCATGCTAATGGACATCAGAAGAAAGCAGGGGTGGCAATCTTTATATCAGATCAATTAGATTTTAAGCCAAAGACTATAATAAGTGATGAGGAAGGACACTATATCATACTCAAAAGATCAGTCCAACAGAAGATCTAACAATTTTAAATATCTATGCCCATAATGTGGGAGCAGCCAACTCTATAAACCAATTAATAACAAAATCAAAGAAACAAATCAATAATAAAACAGTAGTAGTAGGGGACTTTAACACTCTCCTCACTGAAATGGACAGATCATTCAAGCAAAAGATCAACAAGTAAATAAAGGCCTTAAATGACACACTGGACCAGATGGACATCACAGATATATTCAGAACATTTCATCCCAAAGCAACAGAATACACATTCTTGTCTAGTGCACATGGAACATTCTCCAGAATAGATCACATCCTGGGACCTAAATCAGGTCTCAACCAGTATCAAAAGATTGGGATCATTCCTTGCATATTTTCAGACCACAATGCTCTGAAGCTAGAACTCAATCACAAGAGGAAATTTGGAAAGAACCCAAATCCATGGAGACTAAACAGCATCCTTCTAAACAATGAATGGGTCAACCAGGAAATTAAAGGAGAAATGAAAAAATTCATGGAAACAAATGATAACAAAAACACAATGGTTCAAAATCTGTGGGACACAGCAAAGGCAGTCCTGAGAGGAAAATCTATAGCGGTACAAGACTTTCTCAAGAAACAAGAAAGGTCTCAAGTACACAACTTAACCCTACACCTAAAGGAGTTGGAGAAAGAACAAGAAAGAAACCCTAAACCCAGCAGGAGAAGAGAAATCATAAAGATCAGAGCAGAAATCAATGAAATAGAAACAACAACAACAACAACAAAAAAAAAAACGATAGAACAAATCAATGAAACTAGGGGCTGGTTCTTTAAAAGAATTAATAAGATTGATAAACCCCTGGCCAGACTTATCAAATAGAAAAGAGAAAAGACCCAAATAAATAAAATCATGAATGAAAGAGGAGAGATCACAACCAACACCAAAGAAATACAAACAATTATAAGAAGATAATATGAGCAACTCTATGCAAACAAATTTGACAATCTGGAAGAAATGGATGCCTTCCTAGAGACATATAAACTACCACAACTGAACCAGGAAGAAATAGAAAACCTGAACAGACCCATAACCAGCAAGGAGATTGAAACTATCATCAACAATATCCAAACAGAAGCAAGCCTAGGGCCAGACAGCTTCCTAGGGGAATTCTACCAAACGTTTAAAGAAGAACTAATTCCTATTCTCCTGATACTGTTCCAAAAAATAGAAATGGAAGGAAAACTTCCAAACTCATTTTATGAGGCCAGCATCACCTTGATCCCAAAACCAGACAAGGATCCCAACAAAAAAGAGAACTACAGACCAATATCCTTGATGAACACAGATGCGAAAATCCTCACCAAAATACTAGCCAAAAGGATTCAACAGTACATTAAAAGGATCATTCACCACGACCAAGTGGGATTTATTCCAGGGCTGCAAGGTTGGTTCAACATCTGCAAATCAATCAATGTGATACAATACTTTAATAAAAGAAAGAACAAGAACCATATGATACTCTCAATAGATGCTGTAAAAAGCATTTGACAAAGTGCAGCATCCCTTCCTGATCAAAACTCTTCAAAGTGTAGGGATAGACGGCACATACCTCAATATTATCAAAGCCATCTATGAAAAACCCACCGCAAATATCATTCTCAATGGAGAAAATCTGAAGGGTTTTCCGCTAAGGTCAGGAACATTGCAGGGATGTCCGTTATCACTACTGCTATTCAACATAGTACTAGAAGTCCTAGCCTCAGCAATCAGACAACAAAAGGAAATTAAAGGCATCCAAATCGGCAAAGAAGTCAAACTATCACTCTTCGCAGATGATATGATACTCTATGTGGAAAACCCAAAAGACTCCACTCCAAAACTGCTAGAACTTGTACAGGAATTCAGTAAAGTGTCAGGATATAAAATCAATGCACAGAAATCAGTTGCATTTCTCTACACCAACAACAAGACAGAAGAAAGAGAAATTAAGGAGTCCATCCCATTTACAATTGCACCCAAAACTATAAGATACCTAGGAATAAACCTAACCAAAGAGACTAAGAATCTATACACAGAAAACTATAAAGTACTCATGAAAGAAATTGAGGAAGACACAAAGAAATGGAAAAATGTTCCATGCTCCTGGATTGGAAGAATAAATATTGTGAAAATGTCTATGCTACCTAAAGCAATCTACACATTTAATGCAATTCCTATCAAAGTACCATCCATTTTTTTCAAAGAAATGGAACAAATAATCCTAAAATTTATATGGAACCAGAAAAGACCTCGAATAGCCAAAGGAATATTGAAAAAGAAAGCCAAAGTAGGTGGCATCACAATTCCAGACTTCAAGCTCTATTACAAAGCTGTCATCATCAAGACAGCATGGTACTGGCACAAAAACAGACACATAGATCAATGGAACAGAATAGAGAGCCCAGAAATGGACCCTCAACTCTATGGTCAACTCATCTTCGACAAAGCAGGAAAAAATGTCCAATGGAACAAAGACAGCCTCTTCAATAAATGGTGTTGGGAAAATTGGACAGCCACATGCAGAAAAATGAAATTGGATCATTTCCTTACACCACACACGGAAATAGACTCAAAATGGACGAAGGATCTCAATGTGAGAAAGGAATCCATCAAAATCCTCGAGGAGAACACAGGCAGCAACCTCTTCGACGTCAGCCGCAGCAACATCTTCCTAGGAACATCACCAAAGGCAAGGGAAGCAAGGGCAAAAATGAACTTTTGGGATTTTATCAAGATCAAAAGCTTTTGCACAGCAAAGGAAACAGTGAACAAAACCAAAAGACAACTGACAGAATGGGAGAAGATATTTGCAAATGACATATCAGATAAAGGGCTAGTGTCCAAAATCTATAAAGAACTTAGCAAACTCAACACCCAAAGAACAAATAATCCAATCAAGAAATGGGCAGAGTACATGAACAGACATTTCTGCAAAGAAGACATCCAGATGGCCAACAGACACATGAAAAAGTGCTCCATATCACTCGGCATCAGGGAAATACAAATCAAAACCACCATGAGATATCACCTCACACCAGTCAGAATGGCTAAAATTAACAAGTCAGGAAATGACAGATGCTGGCGAGGATGCGGAGAAAGGGGAACCCTCCTACACTGTTGGTGGGAATGCAAGCTGGTGCAACCACTCTGGAAAACAGCATGGAGGTTCCTCAAAATGTTGAAAATAGAACTACCCTATGACCCAGCAATTGCACTGCTGGGTATTTACCCTAAAGATACAAACATAGTGATCCGAAGGGGCACATGCACCCGAATGTTTATAGCAGCAATGTCTACAATAGCCAAACTATGGAAAGAACCTAGATGTCCATCTACAGACGAATGGATAAAGAAGATGTGGTATATATACACAATGGAATACTATGCAGCCATCAAAAGAAATGAAATCTTGCCATTTGCGACGACATGGATGGAACTAGAGGGTATCATGCTTAGCGAAATAAGTCAATCGGAGAAAGACAACTATCTTATGATCTCCCTGATATGAGGGAGAGGAGATGCAACATGGGGGGTCGAGGGGGTAGGAGAAGAGTAAATGAAACAAGATGGGATTGGGAGGGAGACAAACCATAAGTGACTCTTAATCTCACAAAACAAACTGAGGGTTGATGGGGGGAGGGGGTTGGGAGAGGGGGTGGGGTTATGGATATCGGGGAGGGTATGTGCTATGGTGAGTGTTGTGAAGTGTGTAAACCTGGCGATTCGCAGACCTGTACCCCTGGGGATAAAAATATATGTTTATAAAGCTGTAAAAAAAAAAAAAAGGAAAAAGAAAGGATGAATCCCCAAGTTTTGTAGCAACATGGACGGGACTGGAAGAGATTATGCTGAGTGAAATAAGTCAAGGAGAGAGAGTCAATTATCATATGGTTTCACTTATTTGTGGAGCATAACAAATAGCATGGAGGACAAGGGGAGATGGAGAGGAGAAGGGAGTTGAGGGAAATTGGAAGGGGAGGTGAACCATGAGAGACTATGGACTCTGAAAAACGATCTGAGAATTTTGAAGGGGTGGGGGGTGGGAGGTTGGGGGCACCAGGTGGTGGGTATTGTAGAGGGCACGGATTGCATGGAGCACTGGGTGTGGTGCAAAAATAATGAATACTGTTATGCTGAAAAAAATAAAAAATTAAAATAGAAAAAAAAAATTAAAGAAAAAAAAAAAAGTAGAAACAACCCCAATTCCCCTTAGCAGCAGGATGCATACATAAACTGTGTTTTATTAATAGAATGGAATTCAATGCATCATTAAAAATCAACAAACCACAGCTCCCTACAACAGAAATGGATCTCACAGAAAAATTTGAATGCAAGAAGCCAGACCCACATGTATATGTCTTGTATGATTTCATTTACATAAAACAAAATGAACAACTAAACAGTGGTGTTAAGGAACTTAAAGCTTTAAATAAGTGCAAAGGAATAAATGTCGAAATATAGGTAACATTACATGAGAGGTTGAGAGGGGTGATGGTACACGGGCTACATTCAGCCTCTTGACCTTAGTGTCTCAGTCAACCGCACATTTACTTTGATATATGTCATTAGGCTGTAGAACTCTGTGTTCTTCATACATCTTATTACATGCAACTCATAATGAGCTAAAAAAAGAGAGCAGGAACAATGAGGAGAGAGAAGACAGAGAGGGAAGAGGGGAGAGTCTCCATGTTTCCTCCGGGTATTATATAGTATTTCTAAAAAACTCTGAAATACATATGGTGTATTAATTTTGATATATTTGAATTTGGGTTTCCAGGTCCTAACTAATTCTAGTCCATCTTTACCAGTATTCAGAAAAATCTAAAATCTGGATTACTAGTGTTTCTGTTAACAACTGAAGTTACAAAAAGGACACAGGTCATCAACATCAAACATGATATTTGCAGTTTTGTCTGGCTAGTAGCCTTTTTCACTTCAGAGAAGTCCACATTCCCTTGTTTGTTTCCCAAGGAACTCTTTCCAAAAGAGTCCTGGAGATATGAATTTAAATGTTACCAAGAAGCACCTTGTGTACAAGAAGCACACTGTGTCATCAAAGGAAAATTCTGTCCAATCTGTCCCTGTCTCTGGACACAAATGAAATCAATTGATGACTACTTGATAGTATTTTAAGTGTTAATGTTTGACTTCATTATAATATTACATTATAGAATCCACAACAATTACCTGAGATTTGATGCTTAATGACTATTAATATCTTATTCTATTTATTTTAAAGCCCATTTTAGATGAAAATCCTTCCTCAAAGGAAGTAACACTGAAATGGAAGTCTGTTATATAAATGCATAAAAATTATGCTATTCTGGCATTCATGTTGGAGGGCAAGGGCAATAGTCAGAATCTCGAGCTTGCCCTCCAGGATATGGAACACATTCTGACAATTCCATTTGTGTGTTCCGTATGTTAGTAGAAATTCCAGTATTTAAATAAAACTTTATATAATAGGGTCAATATAGGCAATAATTCCCTTGGAAATAAAAACTTACACATTTTCATACCCAATCAGTATTCTGGTTGTGGTAAATGACTTATTCGGCTTCACGCTTGTCAGGTGACCCTCATGGCTTTTTAAGCGGTTTTTAAGAAGGCCAAGTTAGCAGCTTCATTCAAGTAGAAAAAGTGACCTTTAAAATTGGAAAACCTGAGCTTTCTAAAATCTAATAACAAGAGAAAAGATCTTCCCTGGAAGGGGAAGTTTAATAGTTATTTGATTAAGGTGCATCCCAAAGGAGCAAAATATACTCATTTGTATTCAGTTCTCATGTTACCACAGTAAACAGAATCTGGCGGAGAGTTTCTAAGATCAAAAAAATCTTGCATTGCATTGAAAATTATTTTTTGCCTAGATTTTTAAAAGCTGTCTTCGCTCTTATTATTTGTGTTTTCTTTTTGCACTTGAGTGCCCAAGGTGTTCTCTACTACACAAAGTTTGGTCAACATTCTGGGCAGGCTACAGATGAAGATTTCCAGAACCTTTACTATGCTACTATTTCTGCTCTCCCAACCCTGCTCTCCCACTTAATTTAGAGCAATACTTTCTCTAGCATCAGTGAAAAAATGTTGAAAGGTCAAGGAGAGCATGTGAAACCTCTGTAATTTCACACTAGCATTTTGCAACATATTTAGAGATGCTTAAAAATAGTTCACCTCTTCTTTCTATATGGTGATTACAGTCTTGTCTCTTCTGACCTAATGAAACTAATTTGGCAGAAACAAGGGAGCTGGTTGATACTTTTTGTGTTCATACTGATTGAAGAGTAAACAGAGGCTGGATTTCCCTCAGAATTTCTTCATTTTTCCAACTGTGGAGGAAGAAGGAAAGAAGACAATTGTGTATTTCTGAATTTGTATTAATCTCTTTAATCCAAATACACAGATCAATGACCGTGAATATGTTTGTCTTTGAGAGACCATGATCATTCTGCTAAACAGCTTGCCAACTTGTTCTACTAATTAATTATACTACTTCTAATTAATTTTACTAAGTAGTAATAGGCTAATAGACTTATTCTACTAATTCTCCTAACCTATTAGATTGTTCTACTAATCAGCTTACACCATTTGTGCAACACACATGTTCCTGTGACAGGTATGAGTTTCTATATCCCGTCAATTCCATCTTCATACACTGCCTTTCACAGTCTCATAAGAATCTTCAGGAAATTTTCAAAAAAGAAATTCGGAAAGGCCTATCATCACGTAGCTTACTTTTTCCAACTTGGTAATGTACTGAAAACAGTTGTGCCATTCTCAATAACTGTGAGTACTTAATACCGTTAGCTATTTTTTGAGGCTTTATTTTTCCTGCTCTTAAAGCTCAAACAAGGGAAAGCCCACTCCATGGCATATCAAATATATTATAAAGATATAAAGATTTATTTGTTCCAAAGTAATAGTTTTCTTCTTTTTCTTATAATTCTATTTCAATATTAGCTTTTTTTAATTTTTATTTTTTAATTAGTTTCCAGTATATTAGAATTCATTATGTATGCACCACACCCAGTGCTCCATGCAATACATGCCCTCCACAATACCCACCACCAGGCTGGCACAACTTCCCACCCCCCGCCCCTTCAAAAGCCTCAGATTGTTTTTCAGAGTCCATAGTCTCTCATGGTTCATCGCCTCTTCCAATTTCCATCAACTCCCTTCTCCTCTCCTTCTCCCCATGTCCTCCATGTTATTTCTTATGCTCCACAAATAAGTGAAACCATATGATAACTTAATCTCTCTGCTTGACTTATTTCATTCAGCATAATCTCTTCCAGTCCCGTCCATGTTGCTACAAAGTTAGGTATTTATCCTTTCTGATGGAGACATAATACTCTATAGTGTATATGGACCACAATTTCCTTATCCATTTGTCCAATGAAGGGCATCTTGGTTTTTCCCACAGTTTGGCGACTGTGGCCATTGCTGCTATAAACATTGGGGTACAGATGGCCCTTCTTTTCACTACATTTGTATCTTTGGGGTAAATACCCAGCAGTGCAATTGTAGGGTCATAGGGAAGCTCTATTTTTAATTTCTTGAGGAATCTCCACACTGTTCTCCAAAGTGGCTGTACCAACTTCCATTCCCACCAACAGTGTAAGAGGGTTCCCCATTCACCACATCCTCTCCAACACACATTATTTCCTGACTTGTTAATGCTGGCCATTCTAACTGGTTTATGGTGGTATCTCAATGTGGTTTTAATTTGAATCTCCCTGATGGCTAGTGATAATGATGAACATTATTTTCATGTGTCTGATAGCCATTTGTATCTATTCATTGGAGAAGTGTCTGTTCATATCTTCTGCCCATTTTTTGATATGATTGTTTTGTGTGTGTTGAGTTTGAGAAGTTCTTTGTAGATCCTGGATATCAGCCTTTTGCCTGTACTGTCATTTGTAAATATCTTCTCCCATCCCGTGGGTTTTGTTTTGTTGACTGTTTCCTTTGCTGTGAAGAAGCTTGTGATCTTGATGAAGTCCCAGAAGTTGATCTTCGCTTCTGCTTCCTTTGCCTTTGGAGACATATCTTGAAAGAAGTTGCTATGGCTGATATCGAAGAGGTTATTGCCTATGTTCTTCTCTAGGATTCTGATGGATTCCTGTCTCACGTTGAGGTCTTTTATCCATCTCGAGTTTATCTTTGTGAATGATGTAAGAGAATGGTCGAGTTTCATTCTTCTACATATGGCTGTCCAATTTTCCCACCACCATTTATTGAAGAGACTGTCTTTTTTCACTGCATATTTTTTCCTGCTTTGTTGAAGATTATTTGACCATAGAGTTGAGGGTCCATATCTGGACTCTCCTCTGTTCCACTCGTCTATGTGTCTGTTTTTATGCCAGTACCATGCTGTCTTGGTGATCACAGCTTTGTAGGAAAGCTTGAAATCAGGCAACGTGATGCCCTCAGTTTTGTTTTTCTTTTTCAACATTTCCTTAGCGATTCGGGGTCTCTTCTGATTCCATACAAATTTTAGGATTGTTTGCTTCAGCTCTTGGAAAAATACCAGTGGAATTTTGATTGGAATGGCATTGAAAGTATAGATTGCTCTACACAATATAGACATTTTTACAATGTTTATTCTTCGAATTCATGAGCATGGAATGGTCTCCGATCTTTTTGTGTCTTCTTCAGTTTCTTTCATGAGTGTTCTGTAGTTCCTCGAGTACGGATCCTTTACCTCTTTGGTTAGGTTTATTCCCAGGTATCTTACGGTTCTTGGTGCTATAGTAAATGGAATTGATTCTCTAATTTCCCTTTCTGTATTTTCATTGTTAGTGTATAAGAAAGCCACTGATTTCCGTACATTGACTTTGTATCCTGCCATGTTCCTGAATTGCTGTATAAGTTCTAGTAGTTTGGGGGTGGAGTCTTTTGGGTTTTCCATATAAAGAATCATGTCATCTGCGAAGAGAGAGAGTTTGACTTCTTCATTGCCAATTTGGATACCTTTTATTTCTCTTTGTTGCCTGATTGCTGTTGCTAGGACTTCTAATACTATGTTGAAGAAGAGTGGTGAGAGTGGGCATCCTTGTTATGTTCCTGATCTCAGCGGGAAGGCTGCAAGCTTTTTGTTTGCAAGCAAGCTCTTTATTTGCTGTGGGTCTTTCATAGATAGATTTGATGAAGTTCAGGAATGTTCCCTCTATCCCTATACTTTGAAGCGTTTTAATCAGGAACGGATGCTGGATTTTGTCAAATGCTTTTTCTGCATCAATTGAGAGGACCATGTGGATCTTCTCTCTTCTCTTATTGATTTGTTCTATCACACTGATTGATTTGTGAATGTTGAACCATCCTTGCAACCCAGGGATGAAACCCACCTGGTCATGGTGGATAATCTTCTTAATATGTTATTGGATCCTATTTGCTAGGATCTTGTTGAGAATCTTGGCATCCATATTCATCAGTAATATTGGTCTGAAATTCTCCTTTTTGGTAGGGTCTTTGCCTGGTTTGGGCATCAGGGTAATGCTGGCTTCATAGAAAGAGTCTGGAAGTTTTCCTTCTGCTTCAATGTTTTGAACCAGCTTCAGGAGAATAGTTGTTATTTCTTCTTTGAAAGTTTGGTACAATTCCCCAGGGAAAGCGTCATGTCTTAGCCTCTTGTTTTTGGGGAGGTTTTTGATCACTGCTTCAATCTCATTACTAGACATTGGTCTATTCGGGTTGTCAATTTCTTCCTGGTTCAATTTTGGGAGTTTATAGTTTTCCAGGAATGCATCCATTTCATCTAGGCTGCTTAAATTATTGGCATATAACTGTTGATAATAATTTCTTATTATTGTTTCTATTTCCTTGGTGTTAGTTGTGACCTCTCCCTTTTCATTCATAATTTTATGAATTTGGGCCTTCTCTCTTTTCTTTTGGATTAGTTTGGACAATGGTTTATTGATCTTATTGATTCTTTCAAAAAACCAGCTTCTAGTTTCATTGATGCGTTCTACTGTATCTCTAGTTTCTATCTCATTGAAATCTGCTATAATCTTGATTATTTCCCTTCTTGTGTGTGGAGTTGGTTTGATTTGTTGTTGATTCTCCAGTTTTTTAAGGTGTAGAGACAGCTGGTGTATTCTGGTTTTATCCTTTTTTTTTTTTTTTTTTTTTTTGAGGGAGGCTTGGATGGCTATGTATTTCCCCCTTAGGACCACCTTTGCTGTATCCCAATAGTTTTGGACTGAAGTGTCTTCATTCTCATTGGGTGCCATGATTTGTTTAAGTTCTTCTTTGATATCCTGGTTGATCCAAGCATTATTAAACAAGGTGTTTTTTAGCTTCCAGTTGTTTGAATTCCTTCCAAACTTTTCCTTGTGGTTGAGCTCGAGTTCAAAGCATTGCAATCTGAGAATATGAAGGGATTGATCTCAATCTTTTGGTATCAGTTGATCCCTGATTTGTGACCCAGTATGTTGTCTATTCTGGAGAAGAATGAGTATTCTGTTGTTTTAGGGTGGAATGTTCTGTATATATCTATGAGGTCCTTCTGGTCCAATGTGTCATTCAATGCTTTTGTTTCTTTATTGATTTTCTGCTTGGATGATCTATTACTGAGAGTGGCATGTTGAGATCTCCTACTATTAATGTATTCATATCAATATGACTCTTTATCTCGATTAACAGTTTTCTTATGTAGTTGGCTGTTCCCATATTGGGGTCATAAATATTTACAATTGTTAGATATTCTTGGTGGATCTTCCCTTTAAGAATTATGTAGTGTCAGCTGATTACCTACCAAAGAACTCCGATCACCCATAAAATCAGCCTGAGATCAGAATTAGACACATCTGGATCTCTACAGGGGCAGAAGATGCCAGTGGGCAGGTAAAGTGGAGTGGGAAAGGCGGACTGATATTGGAAGATAAACAAAAGGGGGAGGGAGCCACCAGAGGTGACCGGTTGGAAAGTAATACCCCTAATATGAGCGAGAGTGCCCTGCGTCTGGTGACCAACATTAACTTGGAGACTAGTTGAAAGCATTCCAAAAGAGCAAAAGATCTCGGGGGGGGGGATTGTGGGAATCGGGGTGGCTAGGAATAGGGGCATAAGTCCCCGGTCCCAGGACAGCCTCCCCTGGTGCTGAGCTAGAGAGAGTGCGGTAGAGAAACCAGGTCTTGGTCCCTGAGTCGCCAGCGCACCCTAGATTGCGTGGGTTCTGGCCCCTGTGAGGGGATGGGAGCCATGCTGGAAGGCAGAACGTGTGAGCCCTGCTGCAGAGCCTGAGATGCGAGTGCCCCTCATCCTCCCCTAAGAGAGGTACAAAGGCCCAGCTGGCGCTCTTTGACACGCGCCATTGTTTCAGAGCCTAAGACGTGTGCCCCAAACTCTCCCCTGAGAGAGGTGCACGAAGGCCCAGCCTGGTGCTTTCGGACCTGAGCTCCATTCTCAGAACCTGAGATGTGCGTGACCCACAGCCTCCCCTGAAAGAAGTGCACGCAAGCCGGGCACTCTTAGACCCAGAAAGAACAGGCACTCCCAGCCCGGGCCAGCGAGAAAATCTCAGTGTGTGATCACTGCTTGGAACCTCTCTGGTGGTCTGTAGCTGCCCAAACAGCTGCCGCTGCTTTGGTTTTGGGTACAAGCAGAAGATCCTGCATCCCCAGGGACCGCGACTGGGAACCTGCTCTGCCAGTGGCCAAGGGGGGATTTATATGGGCTCTGCAACACCCACAGAAGAACAGACTGAGGCTTCTCTCTGAGAAGGAGGTCGGGGTGCAGTTTGCTTTCCTCTAAACCTACAAAAACCATCAAAAGCAGTCAAGGCAAGAGGAAAAAAAAAAAGGTGAACAAACATAAAAACCTCCAGAGAACAAAAGTCTGAAAAAACCGGTTTCCTCAGAGTCCACCCCCTTGAGGGGGGACTGGAGGACCTAACTCAGGGAACATCATTGACTGAAAACCCACGTGGCAGGACCCACCCCCAGAAAACCAACCAGAAAAGAAAAGAAAAAAAAGGCTACAAGAGAACCACCACCACTATTTCATAGGGCAACTTTTATTTTTAATTGTTCCCACTATTCTGGTTCATTGTTTTTTATATAGATAATTTTTTAACCTATTTACCATCACAGTGAGATGTCCAGTACATCAAATTCCATAATAACCTTCTAACCTGAAATTTTGATACATACACCTGTGTTTTTCTTTTGCATTTCTATTTTTTTAATTTTTTTAAATTTTAGTTTAGTTTAGTCTAGTTTATTCCTTTTTTGTTTTTATTTTCTAATATTCATATAGAGTTAAACTTCAAGGTAATCCCCTTTCCCCAATCAATACTACCCCTATAGGTAAACCAATTGGTAAATCCCCCTTTAGCCTAGGAAAGTTGAGTCCTTTAACAAAGATATCAAGATACATCCAGGAAGAATCAAAACAACCTTCCTCGCGAACACTGAGAATTTATAACCACTCTCCCATCTTTTTCTTCCACCAGTGTTTCTGTGTTTTTGTGTTTGTCCTGATAGTATATAAATCTTACACTTGGGGTTCTTTTCAACAAGGTTCTTCCTTTATTTGCATATATATAATTTTTTTTCTCTTGTTATATACTTTTCTAAGTCTTTTTGTTTGTCTGTTTTTGTTTGTATACTTCATAAGTCTTACCTTGGGGCCCATTTGGGCTGAACCTTCTCTTTCATCTTCCCTTTCTTTCCTGTCTCTCTCTCTCTCTTTTTTTTCTTTTTTCTTTTCTTTTTTCTCTCATTTGGGTGGGGAATCCTGATTGCTCAGAAGTGTTCCAGGGTGCACCCAGACTGAACCACGGTTGATACAACCAGCTACATCTGTTCAGTCATCTCTCACCAAAATGACTAGGAGGACGAATGCCCAACAGAACAAAAATATAGAGGATGGACCTTCTGCAACAGAGCTAACAGCTATCAACATAGACAATATGTTGGAAAGAGAATTCAGGCTAACAATTATCCAGGCAATAGCTAGGTTGGAGAAAGCCATGGATGACCAAATGGAATAGATTAGGGCTGAGCTGAAAGCGACCAAACAGGATGTTCACAATGTTAGGGCAGAGCTAAAAGCTACCAGGGCTGAGCTTCACAATGCTCTTAATGAGTTCCAATATAATCTAAATTCTCTCAAAGCTAGGGTAACTGAGACAGAGGATAGAATTAGTGATCTGGAGGACAAACAGATAGAGAGAAAGGATCAGGAGGAAGCCTGGAACACACAACTCAGAAGCCACGAAAACAGAATCAGGGAAATAAATGATGCCATGAAACATTCCAACGTCAGAATTATTCGAATCCCTAAATGGGAGGAGAAAGAAAGAAGTCAAGCAGATATAGTAGAACAAGTTCTTCATGAAAATTTTCCCAGTCTCGTGAATGGAACCAGCATTCATGTGCTAGAGGCCGAACGATCTCCACCCAGGCTTATAGGTTCCAGAAAAACATCAAGGCACCTGATAGTCAAATTGAGGAATCATAATTGTAGATACAATCTCTTGAAAGCCGCTAGGACAAAGAGGCTCCTTACTTACAGAGGAAAGCCCATCAGAATAACGTCAGACCTGTCCACAGAGACCTGGCAAGCCAGAAAGGGCTGGCAAGATATATTCAAGTCACTAAATGAGAAGTACATGCAGCCAAGAATACTTTATCCAGCAAGACTGACATTCAAAAGGGATGGAGAGATAAAGAGTTTCCAAGACCGGCAAGGCTTAAAAGACTATGCCACCACCAAGCCAACATTGAAGGAAATATTAAGGGGGGGTTCTATAAAAGAGGAAAAATCCTAAGAATAGCATTGAACAGAAATATAGAGACAATCTACAGAAAGAAAGACTTCAAAGGTAACATGATGTCAATAAAAATGTGTCTATCAATAATCACTCTCAATGTGAATGTCCTAAATGCGCTCATAAAACGGCACAGGGTTGAAGATTGGATAAAACAACAGGACCCATCCATATGTTGTCTACAAGAGACCCATTTTGAACCTAAAGATACACCGAGACTGAAAGTGAGAGTTGGAGAAGCATCTTTCATGCCAATGGGCCTCAAAAGAAGGCCGGGGTAGCGATTCTCATATAAGATAAATTAGATTTTAAACTAAAGACTGTAGTCAGAGATAAGGAAGGACACGACATCATTCTTTTTTTTAAGATTTTATTTATTTTATTTGACAGACAGAGATTACAATTAGGCAGAGAGGCAGGCAGAGAGAGAGAGGAGGAAGCAGGCTCCCTGCTGAACAGAGAGTCCAATGCGGGGCTCGATCCCCAGACCCCGGGATCATGACCTGAGCTGAAGGCAGAGGCTCTAACCCACTGAGCCACTGAGGTGCCCCGGACACGACATCTTTCTTAAAGGGACTATCCACCAAGATGATCTAACAATTGTAAATATCTATGCCCCCAATATGGGAGCAGCCAGTTACATAAGAAAACTGTTAATCAAGATAAAGACTCATATTGATATGAATACATTAATAGTAGGAGATCTTAACATGCCTCTCTCAGAAATAGATCATCCAAGCAGAAAATCAATAAAGAAACAAGAGCATTGGATGACACATTGGACCAGATGGACCTCATAGATATATACAAAACATTCCAACCTAAAACAGCAGAATACTTGTTCTTCTCAAGCACACATGGAACCTTCTCAAGAATAGACCACATACTGGGTCACAAATCAGGACTCAACCGATACCAAAAGACTGAGATTATTCCCTGCATATTCTCAGATCACAATGCTTTGAAACTGGAGTCCAATCACAAGGAAAAGTTCCGAAGGAACTCAAACACCTGGAAGATAAAGACCACCTTGCTTAAGAATGCTTGTATCAACCAGGAGATCAAAGAAGAACTTAAGCAATTCATGGAAACCAATGAGAATGAAGACACTTCGTTCCAAAACCAATGGGATACAGCAAAGTCGGTCCTAAGGGGGAAATACATAGCCATCCAAGCCTCCCTCAAAAAAAATGAAAAATCCAGAATACACCAGCTGTCTCTACACCTTAAAGAACTGGAGAATCAACAACAAATCAAACAACTCCACACACAAGAAGGGAAATAATCAAGATTAGAGCAGAGATCAATGAGGTAGAAACCAGAGATACAGTAGAACGTATCAATGAAACTAGAAGCTGGTTTTTTGAAAGAATCAATAAGATCGATAAACCTTTGGCCACAATAATCCAAAAGAAAAGAGGGAAAGCCCAAGTTCATAAAATTATGAATGAAAAGGGAGAGATCACAACTAACACCAAGGAAGTAGAAACAATCATCAGAAGTTATTATCAACAGTTATATGCCAATAATTTAAGCAACCTAGATGAAATGGATGCATTCCTGGAAAACTATAAACTCCCAAAATTGAACCAGGAAGAAATTGACAACCCGAATAGACCAATGTCTAGTAATGAGATTGAAGTAATGATCAAAAACCTCCCCAAAAACAAGAGGCTAAGACATGATGCTATCCCCGGGTATTTGTACCAAACTTTCAAAGGAGAAATAACACCTATTCTCCTGAAGCTGGTTCAAAACATTGAAGCAGAAGAAAAACTTCCAGACTCTTTCTATGAAGCCAACATTACCCTGATGCCCAAACCAGGCAAAGACCCTACCAAAAAGGAGAATTTCAGACCAATATCACTGATGAATATGGATGCTAAGATTCTCAACAAGATCCTAGCAAACAGGATCCAACAGCACATTAAAAAGATTATCCACCATGACCAGGTGGGGTTGATTCCTGGGCTACAAGGATGGTTCAACATTCGCAAATCAATCAGTGTGATAGAACAAATCAATAAGAGAAGAGAGAAGAACCACATGGTCCTCTCAATTGATGCAGAAAAAGCATTTGACAAAATCCAGCATCCGTTCCTGATTAAAACGCTTCAAAGTATAGGGATAGAGGGAACATTCCTGAACTTCATCAAATCTATCTATGAAAGACCCACAGCAAATATCATCCTCAATGGGAAAAAGCTTGCAGCCCCTCCATTGAGATCAGGAACACGACAAGGATGACCACTCTCACTACTCTTGTTCAACAGACTATTAGAAGTCTTAGCAACAGCAATCAGACAACAAAGAGAAATAAAAGGTATCCAACTTGGCCATGAAGAAGTCAAACTCTCTCTCTTCGCAGATGACATGATTCTTTCTATGGAAAACCCAAAAGACTCCACCCCCAAACTACTAGAACTCATACAACATTCAGCAACGTGGCAGGATACAAAGTCAGTGTACAGAAATCAGTGGCTTTTTTATACACTAACAATGAAAATACAGAAAGGGAAATTAGAGAATCGATTCCATTTACTATAGCACCAAGAATCATAAGATACCTGGGAATCAACCTAACCAAAGAGGTAAAGGATCTGTACTTGAGGAACTACAGAACACTCATGAAAGAAATTGAAGAAGACACAAAAAGATGGAAGACCATTCCATGCTCTTGGATCAGAAGAATAAACATTGTTAAAATGTCTATACCGCCTAGAGCAATCTATACTTTTAATGCCATTCCAATCAAAATTCCACCGTTATTCTTCAAAGAGCTGGAGCAAATATTCCAAAAACGTGTTTGGAACCAGAAGTGACCCCGAATTGCTAAGGAAATGTTGAAACACAAAAATAAAACTGGGGGCATCACGTTACCTGATTTCAAGCTTTACTACAAAGCTGTGATCACCAAGACAGCATGGTACTGGCATAAAAACAGACACACAGACCAGTGGAACAGAGTAGAGAGCCCAGATATGGACCCTCAACTCTATGGTCAGTTAATCTTCGACAAAACAGGAAAAAATATACAGTGGAAAAAAGACAGTCTCTTCAATAAATGGTGCTGGGAAAACTGGGCAGCTATATGTAGAAGAATGAAACTCGACCATTCTCTTACACCGTACACAAAGATAAACCCAAAATGGATAAAAGACCTCAACGTGAGACAGGAATCCATCAGAATCCTAGAGGAGAACATAGGCAGTAATCTCTTTGATATCAGCCACCTCAACTTCTTTCAAGATATGTCTCCAAAGGCAAAGGAAACAAAAGCCAAAATAAACTTTTGGGACTTTGTCAAAATCAGAAGCTTCTGCACAACAAAGAAACAGTCAAGAAAAGAAAGAGGCAACCCACGGAATGGGAGAAGATATTTGCAAATGACAGTACAGACAAAAGGTTGATATCCAGGATCTATAAAGAACTCCTCAAACTCAACACACACAAAACAGATAATCGTATCAAAAAATGGGCAGAAGATATGAACAGACACTTCTCCAATGAAGACATACAAAAGGCTATCAGACACATGAAAAAATGTTCATCATCATTAGCCATCAGGGAGATTCAAATTAAAACCACATTGAGATACCACCTTACACCAGTTAGAATGGCCAAAATTAGCAAGACAGGAAACAAAATGTGTTGGACGGGATGTGGAGAAAGGGGAACCCTCTTACACTGTTGGTGGGAATGCAAGTTGGTGCAGCCTCTTTGGAGAACAGTGTGGAGATTCCTCAAGAAATTAAAAATAGAACTTCCCTATGACCCTGCTATTGCACTACTGGGTATTTACCCCAAAGATACAGATGTAGTGAAAAGAAGGGCCATCTGTACCCCAATGTTTATAGCAGCAATGGCCATGGTTGCCAAACTGTGGAAAGATCCAAGGTGCCCTTCAATGGACGAATGGATAAGGAAGATGTGGTCCATATACACTATGGAATATTATGCCTCCATCAGAAAGGATGAATACCCAACATTTGTAGCAACATGGACGGGACTAGAAGAGATTATGCTGAGTGAGATAAGTCAAGCAGAGTCAATTATCATATGGTTTCACTTATTTGTGGAGTATAACAAATAGCATGGAGGACATGGGGTGTTAGGAGAAGGGAGTTGAGGGAAATTGGAAGGGGAGTTGAACAATGAGAGACTATGGACTCTGAAAAACAATCTGAAGGGTTTGAAGAGGTAGGGGGGTGGGAGGTTGGGGGAACCAGGTGGTGGGTATTAGAGAGGGCACAGATTGCATGGAGCACTGGGTGTGGTACAAAAACAATGAATACTGTTATGCTGAAAATAAATTTAAAAATGATTTAAAAAATAAAAAAATTAAAAAAAAAGAATTATGTAGTGTCTTTCTGTATCTCTGACTACAGTCTTTAGTTTAAAATCTAATTTATCTGATATGAGAATCGCTACCTCAGCCTTCTTTTGAGGCCCATTGGCATAAAAGATGCTTGTCCATCCCTTCACTTTCAGTTTGGGTGTATCCTTAGGTTTGAAATGGGTCTCTTGTACACAACATATGGATGGGTCCTGTTAGTTTATCCAGTCTGCAACCCTGTGTCATTTTATGGGCGTATTTAGGCCATTCACATTGAGAGTGATTATTGAGAGATACGTTTTTATTGACATCGTGTTACCTGTGAAGTCATTGTTTCTATAGATTGTCTCCATATATTTCTGTTCAATGATATTCTTAGGTTTTTTTCCTCTTTTATAAAACCCCCCTTAATATTTCTTGCAGTACTGGCTTGGTGGTCACATACTCTTGTAAACCTTGCCATTCTTGGAAGCTCTTTATCTCTCTATCCATTTTGAATGTCAGTGTTGCTGAAAAAAGTATTCTTGGCTGCATGTTCTTCTCATTTAGTGCCCTGAGTACGCCTTGCCAGCCCTTTCTGGCTTGCCAGGTTTCTGTGGACAGGTCTGACGTTATTCTGATGGGCTTTCCTCTGTATGCAAGGAATTTCTTAGCCCTAGCTGCTTTCAAGAGCTCCTGTCTACAATTATGGTTCATCTTTTTCACCATCAGGTATCTCGAGGTCTTTCTAGATTCTATGATCTTGGGGGCAGACCTTTCTGCCTGTAGTACACAAACTCTGGTTCCATCCCTAGATTGGCAAAACTTTCATGGAGAATTTTTCAACTATATCTTCTAGTCTTCTTTCTTTCTCCTCCCCCTCAGGGATTCCAATAATTCTGACGTTGGAACATTTCATGGCATCATTTATTTCCCTAATTCTGTTTTCGTGACTTCTAAGCTGTTTATTCTAGGCTTCCTCCTAATCCTTTTTCTCTGTTTGTCCTCCAGATCTCTAATTCTATCTTCTGCTTTAGTTACCCTAGCTTTCAGAGAATTTAGATTAGATTGGAACTCACTGAGAACATTGTGAACATCATCCCTGGTGGCTTTCACTTCTGCCCTAATGAATTCCATTTTGTCATCAAAGGCTTTCTCCAACCTAGCTATTGCCTGGATAATTGTTAGCCTGAATTCCCTTTCGGACATACTGTCTACGTCCTGGATCATTGTTAGACAGTATGTCCGAAAGGGAATTTAGGCTATGTCCATATCCAGTAGCTCTGATGGAGATGGCCCAGTCTCTGAATTTTTCTTCTGTTGGGCATTCCTCCTCCTAGTCATTTTGGTGAGAGGTGGCTGAATGAATATGTAGCTGAATGTATCAACCATGGTGCAGGCAAGGTGCACCCTAGAACGCCTCTGAGCAATCAAAAAAAGGAAGAAGAAAGGGAGAGAGAGAGACAGGGAAAAAAGAGAGAGAGAAAATAAAATGGAAGGCCCAGCCCAAATGGACCCCAAGGTAAGATTTATGAAGTATACAAACGAAAACAGACAAATAAAAAGACCAACAAAAGTACATGCCAAGAGATAGATAGATAGATAGATAGATAGATAGATAGATAGATAGATAAATAATAAAAAAAGAAACTTGTCAAAAAGAACCCCACATATAAGATTTATATACTCAGGACAAAAACAAATACACAGAAACAATGACAGAAGAAAAAGATGGGAGAGTGGTTATAAATTCTCAGTGTGGACAAGGAAGGATTTTAATTCTTCCTGGATGTATCTTGATATCTGTGTTAAAGGACTCAACTTTCCTAAGATAAAGGGGGATTAAAACTGGTTTACCTATAGCGGTAGCATTGATTGGGGAAAGGGGATTACCTTGAAGCTTATCTCTATATGAATATTAAAAAATAATAAATTAAATTAAATTAGAAAATAGAAAAGCCAAAGAAAATCACAGGTATATGTATCAAAAAGTTGAGGTTAAAAGGTTATTACAGAATTTGATGTACTGAACATCTCCTTGTGATTGTAAATAGGTTAAAAAGTTCTATATTAAAAAATGAAAAGAACCAGAATAGTGGGAATGAATTAAAAATAGAAGTTGTATCTATGAAGTAGTGGTGGTTGTCCTCTCATCTTTTTTTGGGGGGGGGGGGGGGCTGGCTATTTGGGGGAGGGCCCTGCCACGTAGTTTTCAGGGAGTGTTACTAGAGTTAAGTCCTCCTGCCCCCATCAAGGGGCTGGACTCTGAGGGAACTGGTGTTTCAGGCTTTTGTTCTCTGGAGGTTTTGTTTGTTTGTTTGTTTGTTTGTTTGTTTGTTTGTTTTCTCTCACTGTGGCAGCTTTTGGCAGTTTTTGGAGGTTTAGAGGCAAGCAAACTGCATCCAGACATCCCTCTCAGAGAGAAGCCTCAGTTTCTTCCCCTCTAGGTGCTCCAGAGCACAGAAATTCCCCCTCTGCTGCTGGCAGAGCACATTCCCAGTCATGGCCTCTGGGGTCAGAGGAACTCCATCTTATACCCAAAACCTTGAGGAATGCTAGCTGTGGCTGCCTGGGCAGCTCCAGACTGCCAGAGAGGTCCCAACCAGAGAGAGCACACTGAGATTTTCCTGCTGGCCCAGTCTGGGAGTGCTCAGACTCTCTGGGACTGGCACCTGCATGCACCTCTCTCAGGAGAGGGTGTAGGGCATGACTCAGATTCTGTTTGTGCAGCGCCTGCATCCCTGCAGAGTGCAAAAGGCTGTGGTTCTGCTGTCTGGCAAGGCTCCCTCCCCCTCACCAGTGCCGCCAGCCAGACACTCTCAGGGGCTCCGGTGGCTCAGGGACCAAGACCTGGTTTCATCGCTGCACTGTCTCTGGCTCAGCGCCAGTGGTGGCTGTTCTGGATCAGCGGGCTTAAGCCCCTGTCCCTAACCACCTGATTCCCCCAGTTTCCCCTAGGATTCTTTGCTCTTTTTGAGTGCTTTCAGCCAGACTCCAAGTTAGTGCTGGTCTCCAATCACAGGGCACTCTCCTATTGGGGTATTACTTTGCAATGGGTCGCTTCTGGTGGCTCCCTCCCACTTTTGTTTATCTTCTGAAATCAGTCTGATGTTCCCACTCCACTTTACCTGCCCATTAGTGTCTTCTGCCCCCATAGAGATCCAGAAGTGTATAATTCTAATCTCAGGCTGATTTCATGGGTGATCAGAGTTCTTTGGTAGGTAATCAGCTCACTTTAGGGGACAGGTTGAAATGGCGCCTCCTCCTACTTCTCCACCATCTTGTCTCCCCCACCACTTAGGATTGATGATTGATTGATTGATTGATTTGTGAGTGTTTCATAGGTTCAAGTCTTAGGTTCAAGTTCTCAACCACATTTGAGATTATTTTTGTATATCGTATCAAGAGAGTATGATTTGTGTGTTTGTGTGTGTGTCTGTATATTTTGTTTTGCAGGTTTTTTTGTTTTGTTTTGTTTTGCATATTGCTGTCTAGTTTTCTAAATGTCATGTATTCAAGAGACTATCCTGTCTCCATTTTATATTCTGGTCTTCTTTAACATAAATTCTCATACATATATGACTGTATTTCTCTTTATTCTGTTCCACTGATCTATGTGTTGGTTTTCTTGCTAACACTGTACTATTTTGATTACTGTAGGTTGGTAATATAGTTTGAAATCAGGGAGTATGATGCCTCCAGCTTTGTTCCTTCTTAAGATTTCTTTGGCTATTTAGGATCTTTGTTGTTTCAGAACAATTTTAATGTTGTTTGTTCTATTTTGGTTTAAAAATACTACTTGGTACTTGATAAGGATTTCACCTGATCTATAGATGGCTTAAGGTAATATAGACATTTAAAAAATCTTAATTATTTCAATCTATGAGCACAGAGTATATTTCAATTTATTTTAATTTCTTTTTTAAATTTTTATTTACTTTTTAAATTTATTTTCAGTGTCCCAGAATTCATTGTTTATGCACCACACCCAGTGCTCCATATTTCTAATTTTTTTATCAACTGTATACACATTTTAGGAGACATATCTTTCACTTCCTTGGCTAAATTTAGTCCTAGATATTTTATTCCTTTGATGCAATTGTAAAAGGAATTATTTTCTAATTCCTTTGGTAGTTTGCATATAATGGAGAGAAACGAAGCAGATTTTTGTGTATTGATTTTGTACTCTGATATTTTACTGAATTTGTTTAGAAGTTCTCACTTTTTTGGTAAAGTCTTTAGGTTTTTCTAAATATTGAATCACAGTTTATGTTCTGAAAAGATAACTCTGCTGGTTACTGGAGAAGAATCGGCTCTGTACAGCGGAAGACAGGGAGAGCCTAACCCTAAGCCCTAACCCTAACCCCACCCTAAATCTAATCAAACGTCATGCCCAATTTTGAGGACTGACAGCTGTACTCTGAAATCACAAACAAGTCCATCATTCTGCCTTTCACTCCTTTCTCAGTATTGTACTGAAAGTTCTACCCAGAACAATGAGGCAAGAAATAAGGAATCCACATGTGAAAGGAAGCAGTAGACCTAGATCTATTTAGAGACCAGAGATTGCATCATCTCATATAAAGAGCTTCCTAAAGAATCAACAAAAAATGATTACAGCCAGTTCCCGAATTCTGCAAAGTGACAGGACAAAATATCAATACACACAAATCTCTCTTATTTGTATACATTAGAAATGAATCATCCAAAAAGGGATTTAGGAAAACAATTCCATTTTAGGGAATATCAACATTGACAAAAATATTTAGGAATAGATGTAATCAAGGTATATGTCTTGTACACCAAAAATTACAAAACACTGCTGAAAGAAAGTAAGGGAAACCTAAATAAATCTGAGGATACCCCATGGTGATGAAAAGACATACTACTGATAAGATGGCAAGAGTACACAAACAATGTGGAAATTCAGTGTCTTCCAAAGAAATTGCACAAAGGCCTTTGGGAAGAAATGCACATATAGAATTTTAAGGGACCACAAGATAACCAAAGCCATCTTGAAAAAGAAAATCAATGGTGAAAGGTCATACTTCCAACATTCAAACCTTAATACAAAGCAACAGTAAATAAAACAGTAAATAAAACATTGTGATACTGTTGTAAAGGTATGCATATACCCTGAAACAAATAATACATTATATGTTAATTAGTTGAAATTAATTAAAAAAATAAATAAAATAGTTTTTTTAAAGTATGCATACAGATCAGTGAGATTTAACTGAGAGCCCAGAAATAAACCCCCTTCATCTATGGTCCGCTGAATTTTGACAAGGGTAGACAACATTACACTAGGGGGACAGAATGGTCTTTTCAACAAAGGGTGCTAGATAATTGGCTATCCACGTATAGTGGACTGGAACTGGACCCTTACCTCACACCACATATAAATATTAACTCAAAATAAGTTAAAGGATTAAATGTAAGAGGTAAAATTATAAGCTCTTGAAGAAACAAATGGGGATAAATCTTCATAACTTTGGATTTAGCACTGTTTTTAGATCTTACACCAAACATAAGGGAAAGAAAATAATACATAAAGTAATATCCTTAAAATAAAAAATCTGTCCCAGGCACCTGGGTGGCTCAGTTGGTTAACCATCTCACTCTTAATATTGGCTCACATCATGATCTCAGAGTCATGATAGAGCCCCATGTCATGCTCCACACTGAATGTGGGGCCTGCTTAAGATTCTCTTTCCTTCTCCCTCTGCCCCTGTCCACTTGTACACTCTCTCTCACTCACTCTTCAAAAAAAATGTAAAAAAAATAAAATATTTGTACATCAGAAGATACTATCCAGAAAGTGAAAAGACAGCCTCCAGAATGGAAGGAAATGGTTGTATATTATTTATCTAGTAAGAGTCTGTTGCCCAGAATATGTAAAGAGCTTTTGCAACTCAACAAAAAGACAACCCCAGAGAAATCATACAAATGGTGAAGAGCACATGAATAGATGTTAAAATCATTAGTCTTTATGGAAATGAAGATTTATACCCGTTAGATGTCCTTTTACACAAGTAGAATCACTATGATTGAGAAAACTAAAAATAACAAAAGGATATTGAGAAACTGAAACCCTTATACCTTGCTTGTAAAAAATAGTGCAGTCTATGTATAAAATAGTTTGACATTTACTCAAATAGATCAAAGCAGAATTAACATATGGTTCAACAATTGCATTCCTAGATATATATCCCCAAAATTGAAAATACTGGTTCAAACAAACAAAAATGTGCAGGAATATTCATAGCAGCAGTGCTCACAAAAGGCAAAAGCCAGACACTGTGCAAATATCCATCCATGGGGAAAAGGATCAACAAAATGAGGTTGATCCATAAATGGCTATTTTGTTCTGCCCTAGGAAGGAATGAAGTAAAATGGCTCATCTGTGTGGAAAAAAATATGATGGTTCCTTAAAATATTAAACACACAATTCCACTGCAGCCTATATGCCCCCCAAAACTGAAAGCAGAAGCACCCTTATTCAGAACAGCATTTCTCACAACAGCCAAAAGGTGGAAGCCACACAAGTGTCCACTGACAGATGAATGGATAAACAAAATGTGGTTTATACACCATGGAACATGATTCAGCCTTAAAAACTAAGGGAGTTCTGACACAGGCTACAACACAGATTGAACCTGGAAGTCATTATGTTGAGTGAAATCAGCCAGGCATGGAAGGACAGATACTGTATGATTCCACTTGGATGAGGTGTCTGGGACACAAAGCGGGATGTGGTTGCAGGGGGCTGAAGGGAAAGGACAATGGGGAGTTGGTGTTTCATGCATACAGATTCCCTTGGGAGAATGTGAAAGTTCTGGAGAATGATGTCCAACTGTGGGAACTCAGCTAAGGTCAGAGAACTGTGTACCTGAAATGTTTTAAGGGGTCGATGTTCTTATGTTTAGTCACTGTGAAAAAGTGAACGAAGGATTGATGCATGTCACAATGGGGATGGACACTGTAAAGAGCACCGGTGACATAAGCCATATAGAAATCCCACACACTTGGGAGCTGTCTGTGCTCCTTAAGTCCGTCAAGGTTACCCAAATAAGGGAAAGTCCTGAAGAAGTTCCAGAAGAAGAAAACTGGATCCAAATGGAGAGGACATTTCAGACCGTTGGGCAGGTAGTGACAGCTAGAGTGGGCCTGGGGTCTGGGTTCAAATGTGGGAACCATCATGGTTTCCTCACTTGGGGTTATGTGGTGGTTCTGCAGGACAGTGTCCCTGTTTGCGGTAAAATGCACTGAAGTAGTCCGTGTGAAGTTGCAGACATGGTAGAGAAACAACAGCTGGGGAGTTTGAGTGTGGAGATAAAGCTCATCTGTGCTGCTGTGACACATAACTGCAGATGTGACATCACCGCAGAGGAAATGACTCTTCTGAACACCCACCTCAGCACCACAGCACAGAAGCAGAGAGGACAGCAGACTTTGGGGTGGAGGCCAAGCCTCCCCCCCAGATACAGGTCACCCACAGTGGAGAGGCCACTCGCCCTTGCAAGAGGCCACATGTTTGCAAGAGACTCATGGGGGCATGGAATCAGGCGCCGCCGTGTCTCGGGTGCAGTAGAAGCAGTGAGGTTTGAAATTCCAATTCTCCACAATGCTCCCCCACAACCTGCTTAGAACTGTGAGAAGGCAGGAAGGAAGCCTCAGTAGAGTGGACTGGGGACACCAAAGTGGGAGGCTGGAAGGGGGCGCCTGGCGCTGCATTACAATGGAGCCCATTACAGACCCCACAGTAGTAGCCCCCACAGGATAGGCTCCTCTGTTCCAGGCCCACAGGGGAAGCTGCAGGGTTCATCTTCTACAGGAAATCAGCATCCCTGCAGCTGAGCCAGTGGGAACCCTCTTCACACACCCCCACCCCTGAACCCCTGCCTTTCTCCAGGGGACTTTCCTTCCAAACAGCCCTCCCAACTGCTTCCTTGCTCTCCATGAAATACTGTTCCTCTCCTTTGTTTCTTGCACTTGCCTGTGATGGGATGGGAGCTTGCTCAGTCCAGATCACCATTCTCTGCTCTTCCCAAATAAACCCATGTTCCTGGTCAAATAACTGGCCATTTGAGTTTAAGGTGAAGGGAACTAATAAACTTAAATTCGCAAGGAGCAAAATCAATATACACAAACCAATTGCATTTCTACATGCTCAGAAGGAACCATCGGAAAAAGTCCACCGAGAACAATATCATTTACTACTGCATCCAAAAGAACAAGATACCTAGGAGTCTCCTGAACCCAGGAGGGGATAGACCTGTCCTCTGACAGCCATGCAACACTGAAGGCAGACAGGGATGGAGACACGTGGATGCGGGGAGAAACTCTGTGCTCAGGGAGGAACCGACACTGGGAAAACACTTGCCATCTATGGATTCCATGCTGTAGTTCCCAAACTTCCAAACTCCAGATCAGCCCTGGAGCCAGAAGGGATGCAGAAAGGACCCTGCAGGGCTGCAGTTGGGGGGATCGTGAGTCCCAAGCAGGGTGGCCGCTCCCTGATGCAGACCGTCTGAGGAGCCCCAGGAACTGAATCCACATGTGCACGAACACAGCTGCGGAACCTGGGGAGAATCCGAGCCCAGAAAGAGAGACCCCACAGCCCCACGCACAGCATGGTGAGAGGCCACATCACCACACACAAAACCATGGAAGCCAAGTGTCTACAGAGCGTACCCTTCCTCCGTGTGGTCCTGACACCACACACCCCCTCAGCAGTACCCGCTCAGGTGGCTTCTCACCTTCTCCTCCAGCAGCCAGTCGTGAGGAGGCTGGACTGCTATCAGTGTGGACACAGCCCACATCCTTCACAATGGGCCCTGTCAGTTTGGACATGGCCCCACGTCCTCCACAGCTAGTTCTGCTTGTACTACTCCTGCTTCTATCATCCTCCAAGAGTAGGACTTTCCCTTGGTATCTTGAACTATTACTAAGTGTTAGAAATATTAAGGTGGCTGGATGAATATTGAGGAACCCAACAATTGAAAAATGACAAAATAGATTAGTGGGGAAAAGTAAGTGAATTCTGATCCTGATTTAGATCCTGAAGAGACAGACTAACTTATGCTACAGTTACTCACCCTTAATATTGGTCCTTGGGAAACATTTTAGATAATTAAGTGATTTTTGTGGCAAAGAATAAACTATGAGGTTGATCCTGATACTGTAGATGTGACTAAAATCTACTGCTAACATCCTAGAATGAGGCTTGCCAACAGTGCTTACCTGGAGAGAGTTTGCTAGTCTAAAATTTTTGTGTGACGATTTGGCATCTTGTTAGAGGACTCCACTCTGATGAATTTTCTTCTGTAACCCACATAAAGACGATGCTGTCATTGGCCACATCATTCATGGAATTCTACTTAGCATGATACAGTATGATTCCATTCTCTCTCCAGGAGCACAGACCCTTTCTCTTACTGGATTATTCTACCTTCGTCAGGCATTTTTCAGCCTTACAGTAATTTTAGATAAAGCATCATGGGCTTGCAAAACGTTGTGCTTGAATTAGAAAAACCAAAATCATCTTGAAATGAATGAATTAAACTCAGGTCATGATTAATTAGAAGCACAGAACTTAAATTGAGAAAAATCCATATTGATAGATTTGTTTTTACTTATATTTCCTTTTTGAATCATGGCAAACATCCAAAGCAATGGTTGTAAGAGTCAGGGGAGATGAAGTCTATAGTTCTTAGAGCTATAGAGTTGAAAAGGACCTCCAGGAGGATTTATTTAAGGAGTGAGATGGAAGTCCTTTTGATCAACATTTCCCTTAAATGCTTTTCTGTTGCAGAAGTCTGACAATTAGTAAAAGTAAACGTTTTTCTCTTGTTTCCTTGTAAGCTATTTAGCCAAGTTATTATTTTGGAAAGGAACTACTGGGCTATTTTAATATTGTCAGCATTTTTCTTTGGTAAGTGTGCTCTTATCCTGAATCTCACCCACACCTGCTTCTACATTCACTATGGACAGCAGCATATTTTTCCTTTTTCATATTTTAAAAAGATTTGTCAGTATCATTTTATATACAGTAAGAGAGCTATAAAGATTAAGAAAATTGTGACCTATACAGGATATTAGATCCTAGCCACAAAAAGTTTCTTGGAGGGCTCTTTAGCATATTCTCCTTGCACAGTTTATATCTATATTCTCCTTGCACAGTTTATACCTAAGTGACCTCTGGGACAGATATACCTTAAAGACCTTTCACTTTGATGCCTATTTATGCTAATTTGGTGTGTGGGTCTGGGAAGTTTGGTTCACAGATTCAAAACAGTTCAAGAAAATTGATGTTCGTTCTGTCTCTGTTCCAGTTTGATCTAGGATTCTCTGATCAGGGAAAGGAGAAACAGAGCAGACTATACCAAAAATTGCTCTTTTCATTGAGAAATTAAAGTTGAATTCCCTATGGTCACCTCTCTTTAGACTATAAACCTTAAATCGACAATATTTCAGTTCCTTTGCTTTCCTTGGGCAGCTGGTATTAGCAAACTCTAGTTCCTGTTTGTTAGGATAAAGTTGTTGTTTTCTGGTTTCATGGTCTTTTATTTATTTTTTTGAAGATTTTTATTTTTATTTATTTGAGAGAGAGCACAAGTCAGGGGGATAGGGGAGGGAGAAGCAGATTCCCCACTGAGCAGGGAGCCTGACTTGAATTAGGGCTTGATTTCAGGACTCTGGGATCATGACCTGAGCTGAAGGCAGACACCCAACTGACTGAGCTGTCCAGGCACCCCTCATGGTCTTTTTTTTTTTTTAAAGATTTTATTTATTTATTTGTCAGAGAGAGAGAGGGAGAGAGGGCAAGCACAGGCAGAAAGAATGGCAGGCAGAGGCAGAGGGAGAAGCAGGCTCCCTGATGAGCAAGGAGCCCGATGTGGGACTCGATCCCAGGACTCTGGGATCATGACCTGAGCCAAAGGCAGCTGCTTAACCAACTGAGCCACCCAGGCGTCCCCTCATGGTCTTTTAATATGAAAAATATAAATTTGATGTCCCTGGAAAACTCAAGTGGCCTCTTCAACTAGGTCCTCAGTAATAATTCTACAGGTCTGCAGCCAATGCCCTGCAGGGAAATGTGGCAATCGGTCCCATGAAGCTAAGAAGAAATGGTAGGAACCATGCCCTGACAGTCCCCTTTCCATCTTGCCTTGTAGAAATGGTACTAGAGGTAGATTAAACAAAATTGGTTTTCTTTTTCAGAAACTAACATCATGTGAGACCAGAGCATATAGAATATTTTCTCTCTTTTAAGGTTAAAATTTAGAGAGCTTTTCTTCTCCCTTTGGTCATGAAGAACCATTGGTACTATAAGAAAAGTAGCTTGGAATACAGAGCTTATAGGAACCAACCAGGTAATAAAACTTAGAAGGAATGAGTGAATGGGACAATATATCAGAGTGATTTCTGTAGGTTAATAGTTTTTATGTCTTACAACATTTTGGAATATGGATTTTTTTAAAAAAGATTTTATTTATTTATTTGACAGAGAGAAATCACAAGTAGGCAGAGAGGCAGGCAGAGAGAGAGGAGGAAGCAGGCTCCCTGCTGAGCAGAAAGCCCGATGTGGGGCTTGAACCCAGGACCTGGGATCATGACCTGAGCCGAAGGCAGCGGCTTAACCCACTGAGCCACCCAGGCGCCCCTGGAATATGGATTTAAGACATCTTCTCACTAGATATTTAGAGTAATAACTTTGTTAAACAACTTTATTATAATTAGAAGACAGGCTTGCTGCTTTTAAGTAGTTTGAGTATTGACAAAAGATAAGTCCTCAACTTCCTTATATGTAATCCCATGAGCCGGGCCAAGTTTCCCAAATTAAAAAAAAAAAAAATGCACTGTAAGTTGCTTCCAGTAGAGAATGAGAAGTGGAAGGGAAACAACATGTAAAGCTGACAATATGAATTTTACCAGATTTCAGAAAAGAATGATTAAACTTAAAAAGTGATGTACTGATTCTTTTTGCATTACTTTCCCTTTATGTTGTTTAATGTCAAATTCCAGAAATAAACTTTTTTTTATTTATCATACTGTTTCCTTTTGTCAAAGCTCAAGGGTATAACTGGAAGTTTGGCAAGAAAATCTGAGATAGAAAATTATACGAAGAACAGGGGTGTTAAGTAGATGAGCTAAATCAGCTTCTTTGTTCCCTTTAAAAACTCATAATTGTCTAGTGCATGCATGTAGCTTTGCTTTTAGTATATAACATAAGTCTGTAGTGGTTCCTTTTGCAATTATCAAAATCGTTACTCTAAAATACAAACCTGTCAGTCTGTAAACTTTAGAGGCATGTGTGTGTACAAGGATGTTCTAAAAGTCATGAATTTCTCTTTCCACGAAGTATTCAGTTTGAGAATAAAAGCAGCTTAACTTCTATCACTTAAAATTTTGATCATAGGGCTGTAGAGAAAAAGTAAAGTGATTTCATAACAATTTAAATGAAGAAGGAAGTGACATGTTAAATCTCCAATAATTTGGCATTAGATTATTTATAGGACTATGTTCCCACCCAGATAAGCTGTATATTTTCCTCTGGAAATTCATTTCTCTCAATGTTAAACTGTGTAAACATTTGTGCTGAAGTGGAGAGTCTTCTTGTTAACACATAAGTGTTGGAATTTCAGCTACTTCAGTTGAGACACAGAAAATTGTTACTGATCTGATAAAAGTATCAAAGACCAAACAGTAACCATTTGGTTTCATTCTTGAAAAGATGGATGAGAAGAGAAGTAGAGAAAACTCATGTCTTTTTTGTTTCCTTATAGGAGAATCAGTACTAAAAACCCAAGTCAAAGTTAAGGCTCTGGAATGAGTGGATGCTTTTGTGATTTATTTAACTAGAGGAGGGAAAAGGAAGGAACCTGAATTGTTCTTCTCTCAAGGAAGTGAGACTAAAGAAACAGCATTACTCTTCCCCCCAAAATGTGAAATGAACTCCCTTACCTTAAAAACTCTTTCTTGTTCTCCTTGCTGAAGGAGAGCAGTAGTAAGCAGGATGGAGGTGTGAGGAGTCAGCTTTTAATGGTGGGTGGTGCTCCTCCCCTAAATGTTCTTGGAAAAGCCTGCTGCTTGTGTTCTTTGAGGAAAAAAAAAAAAAGAGGCCATGAGCAGGAAGAACTCCTTGATATTACAGAATTATAAGTGCCCTGGAAAACTGCTTTCTGAATAAAGTACAAGCTAGAAAGCTGCTTGAGAGGTGTTGCCATCTACAGACCAAGCTACATGGTAAAGGGGCTCGGCAGACAGCAGGGGTTCGGCCGCAGACACCAGTTTTCTTTCCCGGCTACTTCTGTCCCAAGAGCAGAATCTGTCTAGTGGAAGACTTCTACTTCTCAGCAGAAGCTTAGGGAGGACTATATGAAACCTTAAAGTTCTTTTTTGGTCCTGAAGAGAATGGATGCTGAGTTTGACGGGAGACCTTTTCTGTTGGATTCTGTCATACAATTAGTTGGTCCATGACATCAACATGCGAGAGTTCTCATAATAATGAGCACAGGGCAGGTGCCTAAGAGTGAAGGTGAGATGGTCCAGAGCATCTGGTATGAGAGCCTGGCGCTCAGGGAAGACCAGCCAGGGGCTTGGCACTGCATGCTTACTAATGCTGTACAGTTTTTGTTCTATGAATCCCCTTTCAAAATTAGTCAAATAGGATTTCTGCTATATTCTGAGTAACTATGTGGGAAATACCACTGCTTCCCTGTTGGTTGAATAAAAATAGCTTAAAGGGGAAACAATAATGACTATAGAGTAGAATTTAGAAAAAATGGTCTTGTCAAAACCCAGTTTGGGCTCATTACTGAAGAATTGACAGTCTATGATTTTTCCTCTAAGGCTTATGCACACATGATGGGGTTTTAAGACAGTTATAATGTAATAATGATTAATCCTATTTGTAAAACACCTGTCCAAAAGAATTCATCCTACTTTACTGACAACTCTGTTTTTTCAACTGTCCTTTGAAGCAGAGAGACCAAGAAGTGTTACTTAAAGCCTCCCATTGGGGGAAACAGAAATTCGTAAGTAAAGAAGTGCAGATAAGTGCAATCAAGATCATCCAGCTATAACTTTAAGTATAAAATTTATCTCTGCAGATTACACTTAGTTTCTGTGGCCACCTTTTTTCAGCCCACAGACCATGTCAGTTTACTAATGATAATAATGCTTAAAGACAATGTTTAATGCATATACACTGTATGCCAAACACTGTCCTAAGCACTTCAAACACAACAAATCCTTTGAAGTTCACTAGTGAACAACTAAATGGAGTGGCTATCACTGTTTCCCCTACTTAGTAAGTAAGGAAACTGAGTTACAGAAAGGTTGTGGCTTGCCTGAAGTCACAGAACTAATGACAGAAGCAGAAACCAAACCCAGACAATTGGGCTCCAGGGTCCATATTCTTAATAATTAATGCCATCCACATTTTAAAAATCTCCACAAAACTATCCATGTCTGTTTCAATGATTAAAAGAATACATGTGCATGACACTTAAATTTTCACAGAAGGATTTACAGTATTTTATTCCTGTGTGCTTTATCAAGTTAGCTGGTAGAGGATAATTTTCTAAATCTAAAAGGGAGTTTGGATCTGAATGTAGAAATTTGCAAGAGCCACAATTTGGGAACCACCGTCAAAGCCTCAAATACAAAAAAAAAAAAAAAAAAAAAAAAAAAAGTTAAATGAAATTTCTAGTCTAATGTGTAAAACTTAACCTGGTGATAAAACCTGGAGAAAAAAATTAAATTTGAAGTGGCAGACTCTTACTTTTCAGAATATCTAAAATAATAAGCAGTAGCTGCACCAACATAAAGTATAGTAGATTTAAATCAGAAATTTAGAACAACACCAGTTGGTTTAGAAGATAGCATTTTGTTGCCTTGTAAAAGCTTAGAAAAGGGTATTCCCTCAAAAAAGAGAAATTACTGTCCTTGATTTAAAAAATGGTAACAAAGGTGCTAGTGCAAACCTGCAGGGCTTTATGTGAAATAACTTACTCATTTCAATTTTTTCTATAAAACTTTTTCAACTGTATTCTGGCTCCCTCCCCCAACAGCCTTCAGCATTCTAATTCAAATTGGCAAAAGGCTGAGCAACTGTTGAAATTTCCCTAAAGGAACTACACCAGACTAAATTAGCTAAAAGCAAATGAGGAAAGCAAAACTACTATGTAGTAGAACATTGGGATGAAATGGGCATGCTTACTTTGTCTCCATTTAACTCCTGATGAAGTCAAAACCATGGTATTGTGACCCTGAGTGAACTGCAGAGAGAATGTTTTCTAAAAATGCATACATGGCATCAGAAAGGCCAACAAAGGTAAGTGGAGGGCAGAACATGTGAGATGAAAGCCTTCAAGACCAGTGACAGTCACTTTTTCCAATTGTCCCTTAACCTTATTCCTGGAACCTAGCCCAGGAATCCCCCTGGGATGTGGGGCAGCATGGCCACACAAGCCCCCAAGATTAATAATGGAGATGAGTTCAACTCATCCAGCTGAACTTTCTTCAACCACAGGAACATTCTCTAGCCCGAAGCTCAGAGGAGAAACAATGTGAGAACCATGTTTTCTTAATCTGTCATTGAGTGGGACATTCATTTCCTTTACAAGGAAAAAATAAAAGATTCTGATCTCTACTGTTGTACAGGGAATGATTTTCCAAAATAAGCATAGTAAGATATGGATGCCCACAAGTGAATTAGCATCCTGGATTTCAGTGAGTTTCCAAAGCTTAGGGAGTATCTTCATCCATCTCTCTGCAGCTACTATTGTGAATGAGATGGTCCTGGGGCTGGTTTGAAAGAGTAAGTATGGGTAATCCCCCTTGTACAATGTCTGACAAGGAATCCCTAACAATCTGAGTGGTGGAGTTACCTCTTGTAGGTAGGACATTATTGAACAGGGCACAGGAAGTTGGTCCAACGTTAATACAACATTCATGGAATGAGTCATAAGATTAGGTTGTTAGGGCAACATACTTACTACCTTTTAGTAAGATTGGCCTGGATCATTGCAAATACTCTGGCATGAACTTGCCGATGACAAGAGATGGAATGAAGGTGTGAGATGGTCCTATTCACCTTTTCTGCAGAGAGGATAGTGGATGCTCATTATTTGTCCATGGATGTCTGAGCTCAGGAGCAGGTTCTTTGGTCTTGGAGGAAGAATCAAAGATAAAGATCTGATTTGTCACCAGAAGGAGCAGTGAGTTGCCTCTGTCTGAAAGTCCAGAGACTTGACCTCTTGGCACAGCTCTTGTCAGTACTATCTGTGTAACCGTGGACAAACCACCTAATCTCTTTCAGGCACAGGTTACTCGGTGGCCATAAGAGGAGTTTTAATAGGTTGGTTGCTGAGGCCAGAATCAGAATGACATCTCAGGTTTCTCTACCTTAGGCAGTTTCTATAAGACCTGTTCTGTAGACACGGGGAGTGTCATGGTAGATTTTCTTTCGTGTTAAAATGAATTAACCATCATAAATTCCTCCAACTTCAGAAGAAATCAGTAATGTGGGCCACAAGTCTTAATCTAAAATTGGATGGACAGTATTTTATTATAGCAGATATGGAGAGGAAGAAATGCTCCAGCTTTGTTCTGTCCAATATGGTGGCCATGAGCCCTGTGTGCCTAGCTGAATTTAAATTTGAATTAAATAAAAAAATTAGTTCCTCAATCACCTTAGCCCATTTTGAGTGCTCAGTAACCACATGTGTCTACTGTATTGGGCAGCACATGCATAGAATTACAAAAAGTTCTATTAGTCAACAGTGTCTCAGATCTTTGCCCAGACCACAAACTGCAGCTATTGTTCCTCCCTTAGTGCCAGAAATGGATGTTTGTGTCCTCGGATGACTATGTCCATCTTTAAGAAACAAAAGAATGTATTAAAACTCACTTGGAAGTAGAAGAACTATAAGAAACCCTTCAGGCAAAAGATGCTGGAGGCATTGAACAAGAGTTTGAGAGAGGTGGGGAGGTTAAAGGAAGGAATTAGGAAACACCAAAATCATTCTGTGCCTTGAGTCTTGACTAGTCCTGAGCTTCTGTAGAATGCACAACCCCTAGAGGGGTGTTCCTCAGAGATATGGCCACCCCATGACCCCAGAAATGGAAAAGGATGGGAAAAAGCAGGTCTCCCTTAATCAGGGACCCTCTCAGTACTCAATGGTGGAGAAAAGGTTAGTCGTGTTGGGCCCATGTTTCAAAAGACAAAGCTGTTATATAGCCAGGCTGGCAGTACAGGAAATAGTTCAGGCTTTCTGGAAATAGGTGAGGGGGTAACCACTCTATCTAACAGCAGCTCCTTAGGTACAGGTCCGTGCAGTCAAAGTCAGTGAATGTTTTAAGTCTTAAGCTTAAATATTAGAAAGTATCAGTGATATAAGTCTTTTCTGCAGATTTGGTACAGAGTTTCCAACTTCAGCCCTGCTGGCTAGGGGGCCATGCATATGGGGGAAAGGGAGAAATCAGAGGGAGATGGCAAAAAGTGTAATTTTAGCTGCTGTCTGAAAGCCACCTGTGAAGGGAATCACCTTTCTCTTCTGGACTCACTTCCAGGTGCAGCTTCAGGGGACGATACAGAAGACACTAGCGCCGAGTTCACAGACAGCATCAAGGAGGAAGCTGCACACAGTAACCAGCAAGTAAGTCCAAGTCAGGTTCTGGGTTCCCAGGGTGGCAGGCTCATAGCCCTTTGGGGTCTGGTAGTCTCCTGCAGCCCTTGAAAGCCTAGAGTAAGAAGCTCTCTTTTTCTCAAAACCACTTCCCAGTCTTCTTTCCACCCTCCCTGAGCTTCCCAGCCACCTTGCCAGCCAACCCCTATCCTCACTCCACTTTTCTCTCCAATCCACCTTTTCTCCCCCCCCCTCCTTCTATCTCTTGCTCCTCCTTCCCACCTTCGCCTCTCTGTACCACCTATGTACTACCTATAGCTCTAGCTTCAGAAGAATTTGTACTTACAACAAGACCATGGACAGTTCCCCTCTTGTTTTTTTTTTTTTGTTTTGTTTTGTTTTGTTTGTTTGTTTTGTTTTTGTTTTTGTTTTTTTTAATCAGAAACACACCACAGAAGACAGGGAGTCATCAGACGGCTGCTGGGGGAGGTGGCAGGCCCAAGATCCACTTCAGGAAAAGTGCTGAGAACCTCCAAGAGGATCGGAAATGCTTCCAAAGCAGGGATCTGTCTTGGTGAAATCTCATTACACAAAACAGAAGTCTGTTGGACAACCTGACAGACCACCCAGGTTGGGACAAATCAGTGACCAGCAGGTGACACTTCAAGAGCAAGCCCCTATCAAACCTCAGAACTTGGTACCCAGGGCTGAAATACTGTTCACAACAGCCATCACTGAAGGTGTAACCAGCAGTTCACAAGCTCAAGAGTTGAATGCCTTGGACCTCAGAGATTAAGTCACTGACAGTGATCCCAGTGCACTCACTGGCACTCCTGTGTGTCTCCACCTTGCCCAGTGACACTTAGCAATCACACCTCCTACATGGACTGTGCCTGTGAGTCTCTGAGTTATTCAGGAGAAAGTGGATCATTTGGTATCTGTCCTTCTGTAGAAGTAGCTGGGCTTTTCCAGGGATAGCTTCCTTGGAGCTATTAGAGAAACTGCTGGGAAAATGAGGCTCTCTGGGTCTGCCTCTATACCTCCTGTATAATAAAAAAAGGAGACCAACAAAAAGAACGTACATGCGCATTCCTAAAATCTCACTGGACTTGGCACAGTCTTTGGCTCGTGAGGACATGAGTAGTTGGTTGTCTGGGATACCTCACATTCTCAACACCATTTCTTCCCCTTCTACCAAGATCCCCTTTTTGTTGCTCTAGCCATACATTACCCTTACTTCTCCCTTAAATTCTTGCATGAATTCCACTTCTCCTTTTGCTTGAACAGCTTCTTCTAAGTTCTCCTAACCAATGCTTGTGACTTTAATTATGTACAGGATTGCCTCTCCAGACAGATCCCTCTGCCTCCCACTCTTTCCACTGAGGGGCTCTGGGGAGAAGAGAGGCATATGCAAGATAAGCAAATGTCCATTCTAAGAGTTAGATTGGGGTATCAGCCAGTCATGTGATTATTGCTGCTGTGGACAGGATTAGTTCCAGAAAAAGTGAACAAGAGGCACAGATGTGAAGACAGCCAAAATTTGATTGACATGATCTTAACTATGAGTAGTCATGTGAGCCCTTTGCTCTAGTTCTCAGTTGTAGGCAAACAGGTTTGTAAAGTTATTCCTTCTCAACCTTCCTTCCTATAGCCTAGCATGGAGCAAATAACCAGATGACATTTTGAGAAGGTCAGATCAACCCTGGACTAAACCTTTTGCATTGGGGCATGTATATTTCCCTTGCAATGGCTTCCCTACTGCTAGGCAGAGATACTTAATGAATTATTTGTTAGCCTTTGGATAGGGCTCATGATGGACAAATTTATATACCTGCTGGATGGAGATATCTTGGATAAGCATAATTTTCTTTCCATCACCTTTCCTTGAAAATCAATGTCTAGTTTTGTGTAGGAGGAACCTTGTTGTATGAAATCATTGTAGATTCACTTCAGCTTTTCTGGAGTTTGAATGCGTGACTCTCCGGCTTCCAAATAAATAAAGCTTGTTTTGCCATAACTGTTTTGTGTCCAGATTTGTTTTGTGTCCAACTGTGTTTGCTGGTTTCCAGAGAAATAGACTCTTACAGTTAGGTTCTGAGTTCCTCTTTGCCGCATTCTTGGAAGGTAAACTTTATTCAACACCAAGCTACCTCCCTACCTCAAGTATACACAGATGTCCCCTAACAAACGCATCCCACATTGTGTTCCTTCCAAGGCAAGAGCTATCTTTTGGCCAAAGCAAGTTGCTTCATCCTTATTTTTAGACTCATTCACATCTGGAAGTCTCAGTTCTGGCTATGTTGGTAATTTTCCCCAGGTATCTCCCACAAAATCCCATTCTCAAGCAAATGCAAGGTCTCTGATAAATAACTAGGAAATGCCTGCGAAATCAATCAAACATTGCCTTTCTTCATTTGAATGTGTGCAACAGAAAAAAGTTATCAAGTGGCAAATGCAATGATGGAGAAAAAAGTCAGTAGACTTCGTGTGAAGAACTTGAAAAAAAAAAATCATTAATACCTTTCACATGTGTGAGAACTGATTTACATTGTGAAACATACGTCATAGGGTAAAAATAAAACAGTGCGATTCAAACAGGAGATCAGACTTGCATATGAATTTCTGTAGGGTAAAAGGAAACCCAGCACACACAAAAGAGGTTTAATTTTACCATGGAAGCAATTGAACAAATGAATTAGGAACTGGCCAGTGGGGTGGAAACTGTATGAGATATAATTAACAATAGACCTAAAGGATTTATACTAACACCACACATACTGAAAGCCCTGGGATTTTATTTGGGAAAAATATATAGAAATGTCAACTTTCCATAGATGAGCAAGAAAAACTTATTAAAAAGCTAGATTCTGAGTCATTTTTCATACATTTGCATTTCAATTTTAAAGATAAGTTAGCCTAAAGTAGGCTTCCGCTGACACAGAACCCAAATTAGCTGGGAAACAAATCATAGCTCTATTTTCTAATTTTAAAGTGGGAAATTAGACCAGGTGTACCTTCAGGTCCTTTCTGGTATAGACATTCCATGGTTCTTTTTTTTTTTTTATTTTTAAAGACACTATGTATATTTAAATCAGTGAAAGAAAACATACATTCAGAAGGTAGTATAAAAATAGATAGGTATAGATGGGGCACCTGTGGCTCAGTCAGTTACTCCGGCATCCAGGTCTTGATCTTAGCTGAGGTCTTGATCTCTAGGTCATGAATTCAGGTGCCATGTTGTGCTCATCCCTGGGTATGGAGCCCACTTAAAAAAAAGATATCATTAAAATGAGATTTTTTTGATTTATTTATTTGAGAGAGAGAGCACGAGCAGGGGGTAGGGGGAGAGGGATAAGCAGACTCCCTGCTGATCAGGTAGCCCAACATGGAGCTCGATCCCAGGACCCTGGGATCATGACCTGAGCCGAAGGCAAACACTTGATCAACTGACCCACCCAGGAGCCCGAAAGTGAGATGTTATTTTTAAAGAGAAAGAACACTTAGTTTTTAGCAAAGAATAAAGTGCCCATATTCAAAGCTGATGGTAATGCTTATTTATGTTTTTAAAGGTTTTATTTATTTGAGAGAGAGAGAAAGAGAGTACAAGCAAGGACAGGGGCAGAGGAGGAAGCAGACTCCCCACTGAGCAGGAAGCCCAATGTGGGACTCAGTCCCAGGACCCTGAGATCAAGACCTGAGGCTGAAGGCAGATGCTTAACCGACTGAGTCACCCAGGTGCCCTGCCAATGTTTATTTTAGTTAAGTTCATTGGAAAGGGTTTATATAGAAAGGTAACATCTCATAATTTAAATGAGGGGTTGAAGTCCTAAATTTTCAGAAGTGGTTTTATCCAGTCCCCCTTTCTTTACTTTGTCCCAAGTGCTTGGTGGCACATGTGGAGATAGGCCAAGCTAACTGAGCCTGGTAGGAGAACAAGAGAGGCAAAAGTCAGGCTCAGAACCCGAGGAAGGCCTGGGAAATGAGCAGCTGTGTCTATGCATCTTTCTTCATTCTCTTTCTTTGCAACCTCAATGGCTGTGTTACTGGCAAATTCATGCTGTGAATCGACTCCACCCATGCAGCCTAGGTCTTACCAAGCTCCATTACTAGCAGAAGTCTGTGGCTTTGTGCCAGGCCAAGCAGCTCTGTCAGTCATTGATCCATGTAAGCAGCTCTGGGCCCTGTTCTGTTCTATATATTTGTAACCTGAATGAAGGTATAAAGCATGTAATTAATTCTCCAAATCATGCCCAATTGAGTGGCTACTACTTGATTTATGGAGATGCCCATAAAATATTTTGAAGACTTTGATCATTGAGAAATGATTCTGAATAGCCAGAATGAATTTACCAGTGACAAGTACAAGTCACACTGTTAATACAGATAGAAGAAACACCAGAAGCCCGAAATAGCTGTGGTAGAGAGGTGGGAAATTGGGAGGTCAACATAGACCCGAAACTAAGTAGAACCCCAAAGTGCAGTCGCAAGAGGAGAAAGAAGCAACATGTCTATGGGATGTATTAAGATTAATATTGGATGGATGGACAAGAAACCCTTGCAGAAAAATACCTAGTCACACACGGAGTGGGTTTTCATACTCAGGTTTTGGTTTCTCTACTTTTAAGAGTGTGGGGGAAATTGGAAAGGAACCCAAGATGAACAATAAAAAAGTCTTTTTAAAAATTCTCCTTTGAGGAAAAGCTACACGATCTGCTTGAGTTGACGCACTGAAGAGTAACTTCAGGAGTATCCACGGAACATAGAAAGGTGTTGGGAAGTTGTTTCCACCTTGTTTTCTCCTCAGGTGCTTAGATTTGTAAAGAGAGTTTGCCTGTCAGCATCAGCGCAAGAGTGATAAGCAACAAGTGGGCAGGTGGCCTCACTTTAACTTCTCCGTAGTTATGGGGTGTGATTCTCCTGCTGCCAGTGAACTTAAACTGCTGTTTTACCTGTGGCTGAGTGCCTCCTGTCTCAGTCTTCCTTTTTAGGCCATGAGGTGCAGGCTTGGCCTTAGGCTCTGAGAGCTGGTGTCTCAAGCCGAGATCTTTATAGTCAAGGACTTGGATGTTGTGGTGTCAAGGAAGTTTCCTGTCTTGTAAGAAGCATGTCAGGAGACTCGGTTCCCCAGGGAGAGAAGAATCACAGCATCCACATTCTCTGGTCCTGGGTAAAACTCAATTGTTTGCATTGGGTTTTTATTTATGATAGGCTTGTTTTTTGTTTTTTTTTTTTTTTTTTTTTTTTCTGACCCACATCTGGATGTGGCTCTTTGCCCATGGCGGCAGTTCCGAACACCGGCTCTCTCGTGTCCTCCCCATCCAGACCAGTCTCCAGGGCCCTTGTAGCTGAGGAAGTCCTTAGGGCGAGCTCATTTTAGGGCTGTCTTTTTTGTTCCCATTAATGGCTGCCTTTGCAATCTGATGTTCCTCTTGAATCCTCTCTCATGACCTAACTTCTTTATAAATTATGATTTTCTTTCAGCTCATCAAGGTGGCCTTGGAGAAAATCCTAGCAACTGTGGAGACCCAGAATGCATGTCTTCCCCCTCCTTCCTCAGCAGGAGGGAACAATAACAGAGTTCTTTAGGAGGAAATGCTCCACCTGAGGGCCGAGATGCACCAACACTTAGAGGAGAAGAGGAGAGCTGAGGGGGAACTGAAAGAGCTAAAGGCTCAAATTGAGGAAGCAGGATTCTCCTCTGTGGCCCACATCAGGTAGGACACTGCCCAGAGGAGGAGAGCCTGCTAATCCGGAAGTCACCATAGGCTAGGGAGTTCACCTCACTGCAACGAAGGCATTTGTGCTGCTCTAGGGCTTCCTGGTCCACATCCCAAGCTTTGTGCATTAATGGTTCAAATTCTTAAGAGAAAACTCAATAATATTGGATAATGGTGATCATTCAAATTATTTAAATCTGGCCTTAATTCCGTGTAATAATGCCCATTATTAGCCATAGAGTCACAAGTGAAAATCTGCCAGTGTATGACTGGAACATTTTGAAGAATGTCCTACTACCCATGACTACCCTACATGACTACCCATGACTACCCTACTGCTGCGTGTGGAACCAGAAGAGTCCCTGAGGGAAGATGATGTATACAGGGCCCCCTTTTCTTCCACTCAGCTCTCTCTTAGCAGCATGAATCCCTAAATCATGGAACAGTACTTTTAACAATATCTGCTGTTTGTTAACTTTACAGAAGTGATATATAGCTGATTCATGGGTTAGATTGACCACCATGTGTTTTTTTCTTTTAATATTTTCTTTATTTATTTGAGAGACAGACAGAGATAGAGCACATGTTGGGAGGAGAGGGAGAAGCGGATTCCCTGCTGAGCAGGGAGCCTGACTCGGGGCTTGATCCCAGCATCCTGGGATCATGACCTTAGCCTACAGCAGACACTTAGCTGACTGAGCCACCCAGGTGCCCCTGACCACTCTGGTTTTCATGGCATTTTTCAAAAGATGCTTAGGGAACATACTGATAAGGTCGGACGAATCCATTCATTCGTTCATCCCTGAGGGTCATAATCATCATGAGGCCTGTTGTTTAGAGCACAGCAGTGCAATTGTACAATTTCTAATTCACGCCCTATAGTTTCCCTGCCTATTATGTGCCACTTAAACGTCCCCACGTCATAGAATAATATTAGTGCTGAAGAGGACCTTGGCATCTAGCCTAATCCTTATTTCATAGACAAGGAAACACCAGTCTAAAAAGTTCTAGCAGCTTGCTCAAAGTTGCATATTAGTCCATGGCTAGACGCCTGCCTCTGAATTTTTAATATCTAAGTCTTTTCTTCTATGCTGTATACTTTTTAGAACAGTCTTGGAAATACTCTTGTGATCATCATTCATGCTGGTTCTTTTACACTGAATTATGATATTCCTTCCTTTTTTTAAGATTTTTATTTATTTGATAGAAATATAGAGAGAGCACAAGTACATAGAGCAGCAGGCAGAGGGGGAGGGAGAAGCAGGCTCTCTGTTGAGCAGGGAGCCCAATGTAGGGCTTGAACCGAGGACCCTGGGATCATGACCTGAGCTGAAGGCAGACACTTAAAGGACTGAAGACACCCAAGCACCCCTTTCTTCCTTACTCTTTCTTTCTTTCTTTCTTTCTTTCTTTCTTTCTTTCTTTCTTTTTTTTAACAGAGAAAAAGAGAGTACATGTGAGAGCATATGCACAAGGAGGGGGAGGGTTGGAAGGAGAGGAGAGAGAGAATCTTGAACAGCCTCCATGCCTGGTGCAGAGCCTGATGTGGAGCTCAATCTCACAGCCCTGAGATTATGACCTGAGCTGAAATCAAGAGTCAGATGCATAAACGATTGAGTCACCCAGGTGCCCCCATGATATTTTTTTCTACTGAAATGAAATTCTACTTAAGTGAAAGCCCATGATTGTTGTTGAAGTAATCTCTCTGCTCACCATGGGGCAACCTCGAGATCAAGAGTCACATGCTCTTCTGTCTGAGCCAGCCAGTTCAGGATTCTAAGAAACACAATCTAGGGGGAGAGCCAACTGCTAATTCTTTAGATATGAATTACTAGTTTCTTGTGCCTCTTCTAGTCAGCAGTTCTCAATACAGCGTGCTTACGGATCACCTGCAGGACTTAAGTAAAATGTAGATCCATAGGCCTTAGCTCTAAATTTGTGGGGGGTTTTTGTTTTGTTCTGTTTTGTTCTGTTTTACAAGTACCTCATAGAATTCTGATGTTAGTACTTTTCAGGTCTGCAGCTGGTATAGCAGAATAAAATGACTCATCTGTTATAGACGCTGAACTGACTAGACCATATATGCAATTCCATTTAAGCATCCAGTAGCTCTACTAAGTATGAGTTATCCTTATTTTATATAAAAGGATACTAAGTGGGGCACCTGGGTGGCTCAGTGGGTTAAAGCCTCTGCCTTCTGGCTCAGGTCATGATCCCACAGTCCTGGGATTGAGCCCCGCATCGGGCTCTCTGCTCAGCAGGGAGCCTGCTTCCTCCTCTCTCTCTGCCTGCCTCTCTGCCTACTTGTGATCTCTGTCTGTCAAATAAATAAATAAAATCTTTTAAAAAATCCACATTTAAAGAAAAGATAAATAAATAAAAGGATACTGAGGCTCAAAGAGGTTAAGCAAACTGCTTATTTAAATGAATTGCTTTGTTAAAGCAATGTTGTTGATTTTTTTAACACTTCCATCCAACCCTGGCGAAGGGTTCGGTGTGAAGAAAGGATGGAGTCTAGAATGTCATGGTGAAAATTAGTTGATTATCCATTTTATGTCTTCTACAAGTATGCATGTTTTATGTGGCAGGCACTGTGGAGGCTCTGGGGATACAGGGTGAACAGGATAGGAAGAGTCCCTGACCTCATGAAGATGATTTATCGAAAGAGCCAGATGTAAAGCAAATAATTACAGAAGTACATTTGATTGCAGTTCTGATTGGTATTATTTATTTCTTGTTTTCCTAGGTCCCAATTTCTCATCCAGTGGTTGAAAACTGACCAATGATAAATAATAGAATTGTAGGACCCATAATAAATTTGTCCCAGGAAAGGTCTTTCTTATTCTTTATTTTTTTTTCTTAACACTGTAAGTACCCTTGTTTATTCCAGAGACCAGTGAAAAGTAGAACATGAGAATGAGGGGATGCCTGGGTAGCTCAGTTGGCTGAGCATTTGCTTTTGACTTGGGCCATGATCCCCTGTTCTGGGATCAAGTCCCGTATCCAGCTCTCTGCTCAGTGGGGGGCCTGCTTCTCCCTCTTCCTCTCCCCCTGCCTCTGCCACTACTTACTACTTATGCTCTCATTCTCTCTCTATCTCAAATAAATAAAATCATAAAAAAAAAAGAACATGAGGCTAGATGACCAGGATAAAGACAACTAGATCATGTGTGTTGAGTCCAAGAATTTTTAGGGACTGACTGTGTTGTCACCAAGTAGCTGTGGTAATGCGGGAGTCTCTCCTCCTGAGTCTATCCAATAAGGGAGCCCTTGTCCATCTCTGAGGTGGCTTCCTGCTTTGGGGTGTCTCTGAGTCTCTGCTGGGCTGAGATGGGGGCTACAGAAACTGAGGCTGAGAGAGGAGTAACCCCCTCATGGTGTGTGTGTGTTTCCTGCAGGAACACCATGCTGAGCCTTTGCCTTGAAAATGTAGAGCTGAAAGAGCAGATGGGTGAAGCAATGTCTGATGGATGGGAGATCGAGGAAGACAAGGAGAAGGGCGAGGTGGCAGTAGAAACTGTGGTAGCCAGAGGGGGTCTGAATGAGAGTAGCCTTCAGGCTGAGTTCAGAAAGCTCCATGGAAAACTGAAGAATGCCCACAACATCATCAGCCTCCTCAAAGAACAGCTCGTGCTGAGCAGTAAGGACGGGAATAATAAGCTTAGCCCAGAGCTCCTTGCACGCCTGGCCTGGGAGATCGACAGAATGAACACAGAGCTGTTCTGTTCTCCTGAGAAGCCCCAATGCCAGGAAGAGGAGTTCATGACCATAAAGCCCTGCCCCAGACCCCAGAGTCTTGACCTTGGGGCTGCCTCACCGTGGATGGCCACCACCAAGTAAGTGTGGGTTTAGATGGAAATAGAGACCTATGGAGAAGGCCTGGAAGTAACAGTTTTTACCTAAAACAGTTCTGCTCCATGGGTCAGAAGGGACTGAGGGAAGGGCACCTTTGAACCCCAAGCAGTGGTAATAATATTCCGTACACATTCAGCTTTTGGAAAAGCTTTTACAACATTGTTTCACAAACATTACTTGGGTAATTAATTTTTCATAAATAGTGTTTCATTTTCCAGATGGCACACTAGGCATTGGGCAGCAGGCAGAGAGACCTGGTCTCTGCCCGTAAGACTGCAGTGTGGTGGGGAAAGATGGCATAAAACAGGTCATTTCAATAGGATGCCATATAGGGATACACGGGACTTAAGGCAGCCCCGTGGTGTGTAATGACATCTCTCCGTATCACTGCCATTTTCATCACAGTCCATCCTAGGTGTCTGTTCATGGGCCACAGGATTGGGCTGTTGGGATCCTCCTAAGGGGAGGGGCTTTGCTGACTATTGAGTAAATGGAGACTAGAGAGGATTCGGGGTGGGGGGAGTGGAGGACAAGGCTGGGACAGGAGCATGAGGATAGATGAGGAGAGGTTTCTACCCTTTCTTTAACCGCTGAACCAACCTTTAACTGAGAGCCCCTCAGTAGACTCTAGTGGCACTGTACTTTGTGCTGAAAATACAGAGATGAATAAAACATTATCCTAGCCCTGCAGGAGCTTGGAGCTGGAAAGCAAGCCACTACCATAGGGCTTGAGGAATGCTGGAACAAACCCATGAATATAGTCCACGGGGTGGGGGGGGGGTCAGAAAGGGACTGCCTGGGACTGTTACTGCCTGGTCCCTATGCTGGCTCTTTTCACAGCTGGATAACTGGCCCCAGGCCCAAGACCCTGGGACCCCATCAGAATTTAGCCTTCCTGGGTCCACGAAGCACCTGCTCTCCCAGCTGGCCCAGTGCAGACAAGGCTACCAAGACCTCCAGGAGAGGCTGCTGATATCAGAAGCCACGGTCTTTGCCCAGGCCAACCAGATGGAGAAATACAGAGTCATGCTTAGTAAGTCTTAGGTTCACCATCACTAAGAAAGCTGCCTACGTGCTTTGTAGACTTCCCTTTTCTTCCACAGCCTCAAAACAAATTTAATCCCAACCAGTGTCCTAGAATTGTGGAAATGGTTATTTAACTTCAGTTTTCACACCTGGCAGAGAAGAACAAAAAACAAAGCAAGTTTGCAGTGAGCATATAGGGAAGAAACGGGCTAAGATCTAGGTTTACTGATTTCTGCTATAGTCAGCAAAATCCTTTACATCTCTCAACTTATACTGATAGTTTCTCTCCTCCTCTTGGCACCAAATCACAATCGTCAAAAATATACCATCACCGTTGGTTTAGAATCCATGCTTTCTACTAGAACTTCCTACGGTGATTGAAATGCTTATGGAGCACATGAGATGTGTCTAATTCAACTTCGGAATTTTGTTTACTTTTAATTAATTTAATATGAAGTAGTCACATGTGGCTAGTAGCTATCTTTTTAAAATTTTTATTTATTTTTATTTTTAAAATATTTTTTATTTTTTTAAAGATATTTGCACCCCTGTGTTTATTGCAGAATTATTTTTTTTAATTTCTTTTCAGCGTAACAGAATTCATTGTTTATGCACCACACCCAGTGCTCCATGCAATATGTGCCCTCCATAATACCCACCACCTGGCTCCCACAACCTCCCATCCCCCACCCCCTCAAAACTCTCAGATTGTTTTTGAGAGTCCATAGTCTCTCATGGTTTGCCTCCCCTTCCAATTTCCCTCAACTCCCTTCTCCTCTCCATCTCCCTATGTCCTCCATGTTATTTGTTATGCTCCACAAATAAGTGAAACCATATGATAACTGACTCTCTCTGCTTGACTTATTTCACTCTTCCAGTCCTGTCCATGTTGCTACAAAAGTTGGGTATTCCTCCTTTCTGATGGAGGCATAATACTCCATAGTGTATCTGGACCACATCTTCCTTATCCATTCGTCCGTTGAAGGGCATCTTGGATTTTCCCACAGTTTGGCGATTGTGGCCATTGCTGCCATGGACATTGGGGTACAGATGGCCCTTCTTTTCACTACATCTGTATCTTTGGGGTAAATACCCAGTAGTGCAATGGCAGGGTCATAGGGAAGCTCTATTTTTAATTTCTCAAGGAATCTCCACACTGTTCTCCAAAGTGGCTGTACCAACTTCCATTCCCACCAACAGTGTAAGAGGGTTCCCCTTTCTTCACATCCTCTCCAACACACATTGTTTCCTATGTTGTTAATTTTGGCTATTCTAACTGGTGTAAGGTGGTATCTCAATGTGATTTTTATTTCAATCTCCCTGATGGCTAGTGATGATGAACATTTTTTCATGTGTCTCTTAGCCATTTGTATGTCTTCATTGGAGAAGGGTCTGTTCATGCCTTCTGCCCATTTTTTGACATGAGTATCTGTTTTGTGTGTGTTGAGTTTGAGAAGTTCTTTATAGATCCTGGATATCAGCCTTTTGCCTGTACTGTCATTTGTAAATATCTTCTCCCATCCCGTGGGTTTTGTTTTGTTGACTGTTTCCTTTGCTGTGAAGAAGCTTGTGATCTTGATGAAGTCCCAGAAGTTGATCTTCGCTTCTGCTTCCTTTGCCTTTGGAGACATATCTTGAAAGAAGTTGCTATGGCTGATATCGAAGAGGTTATTGCCTATGTTCTTCTCTAGGATTCTGATGGATTCCTGTCTCACGTTGAGGTCTTTTATCCATCTCGAGTTTATCTTTGTGAATGATGTAAGAGAATGGTTGAGTTTCATTCTTCTACATATGGCTGTCCAATTTTCCCACCACCATTTATTGAAGAGACTGTCTTTTCTCCACTGCATATTTTTTCCTGCTTTGTTGAAGATTATTTGACCATAGAGTTGAGGGTCCATATCTGGACTCTCTGCTCTGTTCCACTCGTCTATGTGTCTGTTTTTATGCCAGTACCATGCTGTCTTGGTGATCACAGCTTTGTAGGAAAGCTTGAAATCAGGCAACGTGATGCCCCCAGTTTTGTTTTTCTTTTTCAACATTTCCTTAGCGATTCGGGGTCTCTTCTGATTCCATACAAATTTTAGGATTGTTTGCTTCAGCTCTTGGAAAAATACCAGTAGAATTTTGATTGGAATGCATTAAAAGTAAAGATTGCTCTAGGCAGTATAGACATTTTAACAATGTTTATTCTTCTGATCCAAGGGCATGGAATGGTCTTCCATCTTTTTGTGTCTTCATGAGTGTTCTGTAGTTCCTCGAGTATAAATCTTTTACCTCCTTGGTTAGGTTTATTCCCAGGTATCTGATGGTTCTTGGTGCTATAGTAAATGGAATCAATTCTCTAATTTCCCTTTCTGTATTTTCATTGTTAACGCATAAGAAAGCAACTGATTTCTGTACATTGACTTTGTATCCTGCCACATTACTTAATTGCTGTGTGAGTTCTAGTAGTTTAGGGGTGGAGTCTTTTGGGTTTTCCATATAAAGTATCATGTCATCTGCGTAGAGAGAGACTTTGACTTCTTCATTGCCAATTCGAATACCTTTTATTTCTCTTTGTTGTCTGATTGCTGTTGCTAGGACTTCTAATACTATGTTGAAGAAGAGTGGTGAGAGTGGCATCCTTGTTGTGTTCCTGATCTCAACGGGAATGCTGTGAGCCCCACTGAGGATGATATTTGCGGTGGGCTAGTAGCTATGTTATAGAACTGTATGGATCTTGATGTTTTAGGACTCTAAATTAGTTCAACCCCATTCACATATTTACTGAGCCTCTGTGGATAAAGCACTTGCTAGTTTCATGGGGGCTTCTAGGGATGATAATATATATATATACCCAACATAAAGATATCTGATCTCCACAAAGCCTCAGTTGTTGTAGGTGAGATCACCAGTGGCCCACAGAGGCTCATCCTGGTGGAGGGAAGTCCTGCCTGGAGTGAGTGGTCTCTTCTCCCACTTGGGTCCAAAGAAGCATCCATTCTACTTTGGCTGTAAACTCCCTGCCCCTTGAGGGCTAGGGCACGTGCCACTGAGGTTGAGGGGGTACGTGGGGCATTCCGAGAGCCCCTGTGACACCCTCTGTCTCTTCCCAAGCAGGTGAATCCTTGGTGAAGCAGGACAGCAAGCAGGTGCAGGTGGACCTCCAGGATCTGGGCTATGAGACCTGCGGCCGAAGTGAGAATGAAGCTGAGCGGGAAGAGAGTACCAGTCCCGGTAGGAACTCAAGGGCAGGGCTCACCTGGCCTCCCTGGAGTCGGCCTTCCCATCTGGGATCTGCTGGTCAGTCCCACACCTAATGAGGAGTAGGGCCCAGGGGTATGGTAGACGGAAGGGGACCCAGGACCCGTGAGGCACAGGAAGTTTGGCAGAGAACTCTTGTCCAACACGAGGCTGAGTGTGATTGGGAATGTCTCTAATTAGTTTCCAACATACTGCTGTTGATTAAAAGAAGGAAAGTTCTGTCCAACTGATGATCATCTAAGGCTTACTTTTTACTGAAGAGACCTGATGAGCTTGTGGAGACATGTAAACCCTAAGCTAAAAAATCTGTTTTTCCATCCTAGAAGGACATTGACTGTAGAGACACCCACCAAACTGAAATTGAAAAAAGAAAAAACACTCAGGGCAGTGGAAGGTGACTGTACCTGGTTCCTGACCTTCAGGCTATTGAGTGGGTGGAAATACCGTGTCTGAATGCTAGTAAAGCATGGAGCTGAATAAAGTACTGCCTCAACTTTCGCTCTAGTGATTCCTATCCCTGGCACCAGAGTTGCCTCCAAGCCTCAGCAGCACAGTGTAGCTTTGTCTTCTCTCAGAGTGTGAGGAGCACGACAGCCTCAGGGAAACAGCCCTGATGGAGTGGTGCCTGGAGTCTTCAGCAGCTAGCCCCCCAGGAAAGAAGCCTTTGAAGAGCCCTTGAGGGAAGCAGGAGGAGTTCCGTGCATACGGAAAGTTGGAAGACATCTCTCTCCTGCAGAAGGACATCGAAGACATGAAGGCCCAGCTGCAGAATGCCAACAAGATCATCCAGAACCTCAAGAGCCAGATCCGGTCCCTCTCAGTTACAAGTGATTATTCATCTAGTCTGGAGACATCGCGAAAGCTGAAGGCCATTGACATCCTCGAGGGATCCTCACCTCACAGTGTCACTGACAAGGATGAGGGGTGGCTGTCTGATGGCACTGGGGTTTCCTACCCACCGGGGATTCAGGCTAAAAAGGATCGGGAGAGTCTGATCTAGAGAGTGTCCCAGCTAGAGGCACAGCTCCTGAAAACTGGAGTAGAAGGGAAGCTGGCAGTGGAATTGACATCAGCCTCCTGGCCTGGGTAAGGGGGACACTCTTTGGACCTGATAGGATTGAAAATGTCTAAGTTTGTGTTGGAGGTGGGCTAGCCCAGGCAGTAGAAGAGAGAACCCAATAGGGTGATCAGAAGAGTGCCTACTTCAAGGCTAGGCCTAGATCCAAAGAAAGGTCAGTAGGCCCTGCTTGGGAGACACCAGGTCTCTGGGATTTCCTCTCAGGAATCTATTAGTAAAGCGACTGGATATGTGGTGTAGTAGGAATACTGGAGTCAGATTGCCTGGGTCTGAATCCTAACTCTGGCACTTTCTAGCTGTTCAACTTATTTAGACTTTCTGGGCTCTTTCCTTACCTATTAAATGAGGAGACTAAGAGAACCTATCTCAACACGTGGTTACTGGGTTTAAACCAATTAGTACAAGTGATCAAAATTGCCTAACATATATTAAGCTCTCAGTACAACTTACCATAACTGTTACTGTTTTTGATACTTTGTGTTGGAAGACACCGGCTATCTGTCCTTGTTATCTGCACTGAGTATCAGAACATGCAAAAGCTTAGTGGCCTCAAACAATAATTCATGTGGATTTATAGAGCTCATCATTGTGGCTGTTGCTTGGAGGTCTCTCCTGGGGCAGCCATCTGATGGCTTCATGTGTCTGGTGATATGATGCTCCTTGCCTTCTCTCTGTCCCCCTTTGGCTTTGTCTTCCAGGGTCTTTCTTCTTGGGATGGGCCTCTCAAGTGGTCTCAGGGTAGTTCCACTTCTATATGGCGGCTGGCTTCCAACAGAGCGGAAGTAGAAGTTGCCAGGACAGTTCAGAGCTACTCAACTTAGCACAGTGTCGCTTCCCTTATTACCTGAGTCACAGTGCTCACAGAGCTTGCCCAAATTTAAGGAGGTGGAGAACAGCCTCTACCTGCCAATGAGAGAATGAGCAAAGGCACATTGGCAAAACAACATGTGGAACAGGAATGTAATGTCCTTCTTGGCAAAACAGTCTGTCATAATAGAGATGATCTTCCAAATAGAATAGAATAGAATAGAATAGAAAGATCTTATCTAGATTTAGGATTAAGTGATTCCTCCACCCCCAAGTTTATGTATTTATTTATTTTACATAATGTCTCCACCCAACGTGGGGCTTGAACTCCTGACCCTGTCATCAAGAGTCATGAGCTCTTCTTACTGAGCCAGCCAGCCAGGCATCCCAGGATTAAGTGATTCTAGTCACTGAACTTATTTTTATTTATTGTGTCTATTGAATATCTACTCAATAAATACAGTTAGTGTTTCTTGAGTATCAGCTGTGAATCTACACTCTACTAGTCCCATGAAGAATGTAAAATTGGGCACCATATTTACCTCCACAGACCTAGTATTTTCCTGGATGTAGGGCTAACTTGCACAAAACATTGTAAGAATCACTAAATTGCTAAACTGACATCATGTACTAGAGCAGGATTTACTCTTAAATACATTGGTTTCTATGCCAGAATTTTGCCTGGGGAGCTCCTTTGAAATGTTCTCATGGAAAACTCTACTGAAGGCCCGTAATTTCACATTCACTCGTTTTCATTCTTACTTTTTCCTCTTCTCTCCTGTATTAGGAAATATGATTCCCTGATTCAGGATCAGGCCTGAGAGCTGTCGTACCAATGCCAGAAGATACAAGAAGGGAGAGGCATCTGTTACCTTCTCACCCAGCATGCAAAAGATACAGTAAAATCTTTTGAGGACCTTCTTAGGAGCAATGACATTGACTACTACCTAGGGCAGAGCTTCTGAGAGCAACTTGCCCAGGGAAGCCAGTTGACAGAGAGGCTTACCAGCAAACTCAGCACCAGTAAGTTGGCCACAGGGCTTTGGCACACACTCGGTCACTCCCACAGCCCCAAGCCCATGTGGCCACCACACCTCCACCACAGTCTTTTAACAGAGGTGCTGATTCCAATTCATTTTCTCAGGCCATTACAGGATCAGAACTGGTTGGTGGGGAACACTGAGGAGAAACACAGGATTTGGAGGTCATGATTGCAATGCAGAAACTGGAGCACTCATGGCAAGTGACCTTTAGGGAAGCAGGCTGTGTCCATCCAGTGCTAAGGGGGAGAATGGGAGAAGAGATCGGAGGATGTCATCATAGTGAAAAGAGCCTGCCCTGAGAATTGCAAGACCCAAGTGGTAGCCTGGATGCTGCCATTAATTTGCTTTGGGCAATGGTTTAGCCTTTCAGTGTCTCTTTGTTTATCACAGGGTGTCATTAGTGAATATAATTCCAATATAGTTAAAGCACCCTGCCCTTTGGACGTGGCTTGGGCACTGAATGTCAAGGGCTAGGAATACGGGTTATTATTGGAGCTCTTTACTTAGAAAACATTTCCTGAGAGTACCAAGAGATAGTGGAATCAGTCTTGGGGGCCAACCATCCCACACACTGGTGGCAGGTGCAGAGGTGGGACAGGACAGTTTGTCATCTCTCAGAGCAAGAGTGTGCTCTCCATGAATGCTGTGATGGGACAAAGAGCATGCATCTGGGAGTGAGTCTGTGGCAGGCTTAGAAGGTGGAATATTCCAGAGAGAAGCTGAGCAAGTGCGCTTCAAACTTCTTTGCATTGATTTAGAGTAGAGGAAGTCCTGAGGCTGATCGCCAGGTCAGGGGAGGTCTGCCTGGTGAGTTCAAGAGAGCCCACAGGTCTCCCCCCTGAGGATACAATCTACAACCTTCCCAAGTAATTCTCCTATATGTCTTGGACATACACAGAGGGATCACCATTCTGTACCCACAGATGCTCTTGCATTTATAATGTAGGAAGTGGGATCTGTTTAATTTCTTACCATGTCTTTCTGAGTTTGGCTTTCAGAGGATCATAAAAGTGAGAAAGATCAAGTTGGACTTGAACCGCTGGCCTTCAGGTAACTTGAAATAGGATCTGGTAAAGGAATCAGGAACAAGGCCCAAGGGGTCCAGGGTGACTGTAACTTTACAAATCAGGGCAGGGAAATGCTGATTATAACATGTTCATTTATTCATGAGACACTTTAGCCTCTCTTTTGCTATAATTTTGTTGATTTCTATCATGTAATTATTCTCCAGGTTTGGTAACCTAGACTCAGTCTGACCCAACAGGAAACTAACCAGGTTCCAGGGGTCTTGGCACCCCCAAGGCTCTTCTCTGCTTTCTTCCCGGGTGTTTAAAGATGAGGCTGTGCTGCTAAGTTGACTTACCCTAAGCTAAGTTGGCAGCTCATTTAGTAATAGTCCAGTTCCCCCTGGGGGAAAAAAGAATTGAAGAACCATAATGTAGTTCCTTGGAGGGGAAAGGCCTGGGTATTGCAGATGACTGGGAGGCTATAGTCTTTCGGAAACCAGTTTTCAATGAGTCACTGCAGAGAATATTACCATGTACAGTAAAATATGGGCTCAAAATCCGTAGCTGTAGCCTCTAGTCCAAGCCTCTCTCTGTCAGAAGCCTGCTTTAGACCACGGGTGCTGCTCCGAGTCCCTGCGGTGAAGAGCAAAGGGTTTTGGTTTTGTTTTCATTGCTAATCCATCCCAGACACATACCTGGGCTGTACCTCAATCATCCACATGATTCCACGCATCCTGCTCTCGGTTGTCAAGGGCGATGCCAGACTGCTCTGTGTTTGTCACTGCTTACCTTCAGTTACTGTACTTACCTTCTTGGAGACTGGTAACCAGCAGTTCTTGGGGCCGCACTTGGAGCAGCTGTGCCTTACAGGGCTGGCTGAGTCTCTGCTAGTTCCCAGTGTCTCCCGTGGCCTGTGTCCTGTGGTGATTGCCCCTCTTTCTCCCACTGCACCCCACCTACTCTCTGCCCCTAATCAGTGATAGGTTATTTTGATGGTTCTTCACAGAAAAGGTTCCCTTGACTTAGGTGTTTTTTCCCGTGTGCTTGGTCAGGACAAGTTGGGCCGGTGCCCTTGGCTTCACCTATTGTCTCCTTCCACCGCACTAGGCTCAGCAGAGAACTACTGGAGAAGGAGAAAGTGATTGAGGTCCAGCAGGCCAAGCTGGATACCCGGTCCCTCACACCCTCCAGCAGCCATGCCTTGTTGGACTCCCGGCACTCTCCCAGCAGCTCCTCCTTCCTGTCTGATGAGCTGAGCTGGAAGCCTGTTCTGACATGGATGTAGCCAGCGAGTACACACACTACGAAGAGAAGAAGGCTCTGCGTGGTCACTCAGGTAACCTCCTGTTTCTCTAGCCAGGCCTTATAGATCCTCTCTGCTGTGTGTCAGGCTGAACGTGGCCCTGGGACCAAGCACCAAGTACAGGCCCCAGTGTCTCAGGATCTTTGCTCTGCTCCTGACTCCGCAGGGTGTCACTGGGTCTCCACTGCATTTGCAAGCTGGTAGACCCAAGGGGAAGCGCAGTGGGAAGAGCAGGCTCTTCCTCATTGTCTCATGAGCACAGATCATCTGTCTGACTTCCTTCTTCAAATGGGACATCATCTTCCTCCTGCAGAGGTCTTGCTCACTGCATGTCCTGAGCTAGTGTCCCCTGGGTGTCTGTCAGCAGTCACGGATGCTGTCATTCCCACCTGGTACTTTTGGAAATGCCATTTTCACGGTTTCTAGGTCTGGGCCCCACTCTCACCTCTAAGGTGATTTGCCTCCCTCAAGAAGCTATCTGCAAGCAAGGAAATGAACACGGCTCACCGTGTTTGTGCTTGGTGCTTTCCCAGAAAGCCAGGCCCTGCCTTGGTACCCCTGGTTCAATAGAAGGCCAGATTCCAGTTCTTTGTTGACCACCAAACATTTTCTTTCATTCATGGGTTTTGTAGATTCCATCCATCATTTGAGTCATTCCACTGTACTGTCTTCTAAGCCATCAGCAACCAGTGCACCTCGGGGCTTAAGGCTGAACCGAGCAGCAACCCCATCAGCTTGCCAGCTCCCTAGAACCGCCCCCCCCCAGGAGGGCAGCCAGGCCCATCCAGGTATGTGATAGCCAACACAGCGGGAGGGCTATCTCCTCTCCCTCAGCAGCCTGTTTGACTTTTCTTCAGGGACAAATGTTTCCACTGTCAGAGGCTTCTAGGCATCAGATCCTAGATGAAATCAAGAGGCCTTCCTAGTCCACCAATTGTGTCTGCATTTTCTTGGTTCTAAATATTTTAGGCAAATCAGAGATCTGCAGTAGACTTTGATCAGAATACCAATTTTGACCAGTAGTCAGAGAATCCTTTTAAAGTAAACATTTTCATTTCTTTCTTTCATTTCACTCTGGGGAGCAAAGAGGCAAAAGAGGTCTCTCCCATGATTATAGTCACCACAGAATAAAAAGAAAGTCACTTCATGGCTAGCCTGGAAGCATGATCCATTTTTCTTCAGGGCAAGCCTCTGCAACAGCTCAGGATGCTTCAGGATCCTACAAGATTCTGTTCACATTGCATGGTCATTCATTCATGGATTTACGAACATCTGGGCAGCCCTTGGTATGTACATAGTGCCTGTCCTGCAGCCAGTGGGAGGGGTACATTTCATTTACCTGCCCCAACCTAATTGCCAGGAGTGTGCTGTTCGGTTAGAGCCCCACACCAGTGATGTCAAGAAGACGGCAAGCCTGTCCCTGCCTCCTACGTCTTGCCACTACTGGATGGCTGCCCTCAGTGTGCTTTGTCATAAGGTGCCTGCAGAAGGCACAGTGCTGTCCTTCTGTGGCTCCCATTTCTCCTGAGAGCCCATCAGCCAAAATCTTAAGAAGGGGATGTTTCTGACCCTTTCTGAGCTGGGGCTTGAAGTTTCTGGGCCAGAGTAGGCAGCGGCTGGCCCAGGGGAAAACCTGTATGCTTAGTGCTATAGACATCTATGCAAATGCTCTGGGGTCAAAAAGGAGCAGAAGGCCAGGGGTTTTAAAATCAGAATGCCTACCTGAAGGATGCCTGACCTGTGTCACTGGGCAATGTGGGTGTCCTCGCAGTGTTTCTCTGACTGTGTATCAGCATCCTGGGGTGAGGGATGTGATTAGAATGTGCTCATTGTTTTCCACGGAGGCATTCTCTCCAGATCAGTCTTGGTTTCTGCTCCATCCACAGGCTTCCTGCCATATAACTGTTTTTAGGAAAGAGGAGACAGATTCAGACATCAGAATGTCCCAGGGTCCCTAAAGACTTGTCCATAGATGGACTACATCATGGTCATCTGTGGAGATCTACTTTAAATGCAAGTTTCCAAGCCCTCCTCCCAAAGTTAATGACTTAGTAGAGCAGAGCCTGAAGCAACTGCACGCATTAAGAATTTTTCCTAAGTGATTTGAATGCCCAGACTGGCATGCAAGCTATAGTGTCTGAGTCACTTTACCAAGACCTTGATTTTTCTTTTGGTGAATGAATGCGTTGATTTGAGATTCTCAGGTTTGTCTCCATGAGACTCGAATGACACGCATGAGGAATGCACATTTCCCCACAGTCCTAGCCCGCTTCTGCCCTCCTCAGGGTGAGCCCTCATACTCTCAGAGGAGTTGCAGGTGTAGAGAGGCTTGTCACAGGGGCAAGGACAAACTCACACCCAGGGGTGATTGGTAGCATTAATGTGTGGATGTTCTGACCCCTCTGTGCCTGGGACAGCTGGGAGAGGCTCTCATAGCTGCCTGGGATACAGCTATGCCACCTTGCCTGCTTTAGCCGGTTGTTTCCAAGATGAACATAGAATATGTATGTTGGAAGTCCCCAGCAAGGGAGAAGGCAGAGGGGTCCGCTAAGCCTGGCTCTTGGGTGGCAACCCTGGCCCTTCGCCTTGTTGGCCATCATTATGCTGAATGATAGCCACCCCCAAGGAGACATCAGGACAAGAAATAGCTTCATTTTCTCCATCTTTTCCCCATTCCTTTCATTCTTTTTTTTTTTTTAATTTTTTATTTTTTTTCAGCATAACAGTATTCATTATTTTTGCACCACACCCAGTGCTCCATGCAATCCGTGCCCTCTACAATACCCACCACCTGGTGCCCCCAACCTCCCACCCCCCACCCCTTCAAAATTCTCAGATCGTTTTTCAGAGTCCATAGTCTCTCATGGTTCACCTCCCCTTCCAATTTCCCTCAACTCCCTTCTCCTCTCCATCTCCCCTTGTCCTCCATGCTATTTGTTATGCTCCACAAATAAGTGAAACCATATGATAATTGACTCTCTCTCCTTGACTTATTTCACTCAGCATAATCTCTTCCAGTCCCGTCCATGTTGCTACAAAACTTGGGGATTCATCCTTTCTTTTTTTTTTTTTTTTTTTTTTTACAGCTTTATAAACATATATTTTTATCCCCAGGGGTACAGGTCTGGGAATCGCCAGGTTTACACACTTCACAACACTCACCATAGCACATACCCTCCCCAATATCCATAACCCCACCCCCTCTCCCAACCCCCTCCCCCCATCAACCCTCAGTTGGTTTTGTGAGATTAAGAGTCACTTATGGTTTGTCTCCCTCCCAATCCCATCTTGTTTCATTTACTCTTCTCCTACCCCCTCGACCCCCCATGTTGCATCTCCTCTCCCTCATATCAGGGAGATCATATGATAGTTGTCTTTCTCCGATTGACTTATTTCGCTAAGCATGATACCCTCTAGTTCCATCCACGTCGTCGCAAATGGCAAGATTTCATTTCTTTTGATGGCTGCATAGTATTCCATTGTGTATATATACCATATCTTCTTTATCCATTCGTCTGTTGATGGACATCTAGGTTCTTTCCATAGTTTGGCTATTGTAGACATTGCTGCTATAAACATTCGGGTGCACGTGCCCCTTCGGATCACTATGTTTGTATCTTTAGGGTAAATACCCAGCGGTGCAATTGCAGGGTCATAGGGTAGTTCTATTTTCAACATTTTGAGGAACCTCCATGCTGTTTTCCAGAGTGGTTGCACCAGCTTGCATTCCCACCAACAGTGTAGGAGGGTTCCCCTTTCTCCGCATCCTCGCCAGCATCTGTCATTTCCTGACTTGTTCATTTTAGCCATTCTGACTGGTGTGAGGTGATATCTCATGGTGGTTTTGATTTGTATTTCCCTGATGCCGAGTGATATGGAGCACTTTTTCATGTGTCTGTTGGCCATCTGGATGTCTTCTTTGCAGAAATGTCTGTTCATGTCCTCTGCCCATTTCTTGATTGGATTATTTGTTCTTTGGGTGTTGAGTTTGCTAAGTTCTTTATAGATTTTGGACACTAGCCCTTTATCTGATATGTCATTTGCAAATATCTTCTCCCATTCTGTCAGTTGTCTTTTGGTTTTGTTAACTGTTTCCTTTGCTGTGCAAAAGCTTTTGATCTTGATAAAATCCCAAAAGTTCATTTTTGCCCTTGCTTCCCTTGCCTTTGGTGATGTTCCTAGGAAGATGTTGCTGCGGCTGATGTCGAAGAGGTTGCTGCCTGTGTTCTCCTCGAGGATTTTGATGGATTCCTTTCTCACGTTGAGATCCTTCATCCATTTTGAGTCTATTTTCGTGTGTGGTGTAAGGAAATGATCCAATTTCATTTTTCTGCATGTGGCTGTCCAATTTTCCCAACACCATTTATTGAAGAGGCTGTCTTTGTTCCATTGGACATTCTTTCCTGCTTTGTCGAAGATGAGTTGACCATAGAGTTGAGGGTCCATTTCTGGGCTCTCTATTCTGTTCCATTGATCTATGTGTCTGTTTTTGTGCCAGTACCATGCTGTCTTGATGATGACAGCTTTGTAATAGAGCTTGAAGTCCGGAATTGTGATGCCACCAACTTTGGCTTTCTTTTTCAATATTCCTTTGGCTATTCGAGGTCTTTTCTGGTTCCATATAAATTTTAGGATTATTTGTTCCATTTCTTTGAAAAAAATGGATGGTACTTTGATAGGAATTGCATTAAATGTGTAGATTGCTTTAGGTAGCATAGACATTTTCACAATATTTATTCTTCCAATCCAGGAGCATGGAACATTTTTCCATTTCTTTGTGTCTTCCTCAATTTCTTTCATGAGTACTTTATAGTTTTCTGTGTATAGATTCTTAGTCTCTTTGGTTAGGTTTATTCCTAGGTATCTTATAGTTTTGGGTGCAATTGTAAATGGGATGGACTCCTTAATTTCTCTTTCTTCTGTCTTGTTGTTGGTGTAGAGAAATGCAACTGATTTCTGTGCATTGATTTTATATCCTGACACTTTACTGAATTCCTGTACAAGTTCTAGCAGTTTTGGAGTGGAGTCTTTTGGGTTTTCCACATAGAGTATGATATCATCTGCGAAGAGTGATAGTTTGACTTCTTCTTTGCCGATTTGGATGCCTTTAATTTCCTTTTGTTGTCTGATTGCTGAGGCTAGGAGTTCTAGTACTATGTTGAATAGCAGTGGTGATAACGGACATCCCTGCCGTGTTCCTGACCTTAGCGGAAAAGCTTTCAGTTTTTCTCCATTGAGAATGATATTTGCGGTGGGTTTTTCATAGATGGCTTTGATAATATTGAGGTATGTGCCATCTATCCCTACACTTTGAAGAGTTTTGATCAGGAAGGGATGCTGTACTTTGTCAAATGCTTTTTCAGCATCTATGGAGAGTATCATATGGTTCTTGTTCTTTCTTTTATTAATGTGTTGTATCACATTGATTGATTTGCGGATGTTGAACCAGCCTTGCAGCCCTGGAATAAATCCCACTTGGTCGTGGTGAATAATCCTTTTAATGTACTGTTGAATCCTATTGGCTAGTATTTTGGCGAGAATTTTTGCATCTGTGTTCATCAAGGATATTGGTCTGTAGTTCTCTTTTTTGTTGGGATCCTTGTCTGGTTTTGGGATCAAGGTGATGCTGGCCTCATAAAATGAGTTTGGAAGTTTTCCTTCTATTGCTATTTTTTGGAACAGTTTCAGGAGAATAGGAATTAGTTCTTCTTTAAATGTTTGGTAGAATTCCCCCGGGAAGCCGTCTGGCCCTGGGCTTTTGTTTGTTTGGAGATTTTTGATGACTGTTTCAATCTCCTTACTGCTTATGGGTCTGTTCAGGCTTTCTATTTCTTCCTGGTTCAGTTGTGGTAGTTTATATGTCTCTAGGAATGCATCCATTTCTTCCAGATTGTCAAATTTGTTGGCGTAGAGTTGCTCATAGTATGTTCTTATAATTGTCTGTATTTCTTTGGTGTTCGTTGTGATCTCTCCTCTTTCATTCATGATTTTATTTATTTGGGTCCTCTCTCTTTTCTTTTTGATAAGTCTGGCCAGGGGTTTATCAATCTTATTAATTCTTTCAAAGAACCAGCTCCTAGTTTCGTTGATTTGTTCTATTGTTTTTTTGGTTTCTATTTCATTGATTTCTGCTCTGATCTTTATGATTTCTCTTCTCCTGCTGGGTTTAGGGTTTCTTTCTTGTTCTTTCTCCAGCTCCTTGAGGTGTAGGGTTAGGTTGTGTACCTGAGACCTTTCTTGTTTCTTGAGAAAGGCTTGTACCGCTATATATTTTCCTCTCAGGACTGCCTTTGTTGTATCCCACAGATTCTGAACCGTTGTGTTTTCATTATCATTTGTTTCCATGAATTTTTTCAATTCTTCTTTAATTTCCTGGTTGACCCATTCATTCTTTAGAAGGATGCTGTTTAGTCTCCATGTATTTGGGTTCTTTCCAAATTTCCTCTTGTGATTGAGTTCTAGCTTCAGAGCATTGTGGTTTGAAAATATGCAGGGAATGATTCCAATCTTTTGATAACGCTTGAGACCTGATTTAGGACCAAGAATGTGATCTATTCTGGAGAATGTTCCATGTGCACTAGAGAAGAATGTGTATTCTGTTGCTTTGGGATGCAATGTTCTGAATAAATCTGTGATGTCCATCTGGTCCAGTGTGTCATTTAAGGCCTTGATTTCCTTGTTGATCTTTTGCTTGGATGATCTGTCCATTTCAGTGAGGGGAGTGTTAAAATCCCCTACTATTATTGTATTCTTGTCGATGTGTTTCTTTGATTTTGTTATTAATTGGTTTATATAGTTGGCTGCTCCCACGTTAGGGGCATAGATATTTAAAATTGTTAGATCTTCTTGTTGGATAGTTCCTTTGAGTATGATATAGTGTCCTTCCTCATCTCTTATTATAGTCTTTGGCTTAAAATCTAATTGATCTGATATAAGGATTGCCACTCCTGCTTTCTTCTGATGTCCATTAGCATGGTAAATTCTTTTCCACCCCCTCACTTTAAATCTGGAGGTGTCTTCAGGTTTAAGATGAGTTTCTTGTAGGCAACATATAGATGAGTTTTGTTTTTTTATCCATTCTGATACCCTGTGTCTTTTGATTGGGGCATTTAGCCCATTAACATTCAGGGTAAGTATTGAGAGATATGAATTTAGTGCCATTGTATTGCCTGTAAGGTGACTGTTATTGTATATTGTCTCTGTTTCTTTCTGATCTACTACTTTTAGGGTCTCTCTTGGCTTAGAGGACCCCTTTCAATATTTCCTGTAGAGCTGGTTTGGTATTTGCAAATTCTTTCAGTTTTTGTTTGTCCTGGAAGCTTTTAATCTCTCCATCTATTTTCAATGATAGCCTAGCTGGATATAGTATTCTTGGCTGCATGTTTTTCTCATTTAGTACTCTGAATATATCATGCCAGCTCTTTCTGGCCTGCCAGGTCTCTGTGGATAAGTCTGCTGCCAATCTAATATTTTTACCATTGTACGTTACAGACTTCTTTTCCCGGGCTGCTTTCAGGATCTTTTCTTTGTCACTAAGACTTGTCAATTTTACTATTAGGTGACGGGGTGTAGACCTATTCTTATTGATTTTGAGGGGGGTTCTCTGAACCTCCTGGATTTTGATGCTTGTTCCCTTTGCCATATTGGGGAAATTCTCTCCAATAATTCTCTCCAATATACCTTCTGCTCCCCTCTCTGTTTCCTCTTCTTCTGGAATCCCAATTATTCTAATGTTGTTTCGTCTTATGGTGTCACTTATCTCTCGAATTCTCCCCTCGTGGTCCAGTAGCTGTTTGTCCCTCTTTTGCTCAGCTTCTTTATTCTCTGTCATTTGGTCTTCTATATCGCTAATTCTTTCTTCTGCCTCATTTATCCTAGCAGTGAGAGCCTCCATTTTTGATTGCACCTCATTAATAGCTTTTTTGATTTCAACTTGGTTAGATTTTAGTTCTTTTATTTCTCCAGAAAGGGCTTTTATATCTCCTGAGAGGGTTGCTTTAATATCTTCCATGCCTTTTTCAAGCCCGGCTAGAACCTTGAGAATCGTCATTCTGAACTCTATATCTGACATATTACCAATGTCTGTATTGATTAGGTCCCTAGCCTTTGGTATTGCCTCTTGTTCTTTTTTTTGTTGTGAATTTTTCCGCCTTGTCATTTTGTCCAGATAAGAGTTTATGAAGGAGCAAGTAAAATACTAAAAGGGTGGCAACAACCCCAGGAAAATATGCTTTAGCCAAATCAGAAGAGATCCTGAATTGTGAGGGGGGAGAAAGGGGATAAAAAGGGGTTCAGAAAGAAAGAAAAAAAAAACTATTAAAAAAAAGAAAGCCGATAAAGAAAAAATATAAAAAGAGGAAAAAATATATATATATTAGATAAACTATTTAAAAAACGTTAAAAAAAAGAAAACGGTAAAAGTTAAAAAAAAATTTAGCAGAAGAAGAGAAAAAGAAAAAAAAATTGAAAAAGAAAAAAAAATTAAATTAACTGCAAGGCTAAAAAATCATGGGGAGAAAGCCATGAGTTCTGTGCTTTGCTTTCTTCTCCTCTGGAATTCCGCCGTTCTCCTTGGTAGGTGAACTTGGTCCTGGCTGGGTTTCCCGTTGATCTTCTGGGGGAGGGGCCTGTTGTAGTGATTCTCAAGCGTCTTTGCCCCAGGCGGAGTTGCACCGCCCCTACCCGGGGCCGCGCTGAGTCATCCGCTCAGGTTCGCTTTCGGGAGCTTTTGTTCCCTGAGCGCTTTCCGTAGAGTCCGGAGGACGGGAATAAAGATGGCGGCCTCCCGGTCTCCGGCCCGGAGGAGCCGAGAGCCCGGGGCCCCACTCCTCAGTGCGCCCTCAGAGAACAGCGCCAAATGACTCCCGTCACTTTGGCCTCCGGCCGCGCTCCGAGCTGACCGAGCCTGCGACCGGTTCAAGGCAACCCTGAGCTGAGAGTCACTCCTCGGCTCTGTCTCTGCAGCCGGCTTCCCCGTTCTAATACCGGTAAGCTCTGCGACACTGAGACACCCCCGATCCTTCTGCGACCCTGCGGGACCTGAGGCCGCGCTTACCCCGCCTGGGCTTCACCCCAGTTAAGCCTCTGGAGCGATGTCCCTCAGCAGAACAGACTTTTAAAGTCCTGATTTTGCTCCGTTGCTCCGCCGCTCGCCGGGAGCCGGCCCCTCCCCCCGCGGTCTATCTTCCCGTCGCTTTGGATTCACTTCTCCGCCAGTCCTACCTTGCAGAAAGTGGTTGATTTTCTGTTTCTGGAATTGCTGTTCTTCTTCTCTTCAATCTCCCGTTGGATTTGTAGGTGTTTGCAATCTTTAGATAAGCTATTTAGCTGATCTCCCGCTACCCGAAGTAGTCTCAGCCTGCTGCTTCTCCGCCATCTTGACTCCTCCCCCCCTTCCTTTCATTCTAATGATGTGTCTCCTTTCTTCCCAACTCTGCATTTCTAGGCCTTCACTTTCCCTCCATACCCATGCTGGTTAGCCTTCCCCAGGCACCACTGCCCTCAGCAGCACCCAGATTCCTGCCTTTCAGCCCCACTGGCCCTCCCCTCCTTGGCTGCTGTGAGACCCCCATGGTCTCCTTGGCAGAGGCTCAGCAGGAGCTGCAGATGCTGCAGAAACAACGGGGAGGAAGTGAACACTTCCTGTGGCCTTCATGTGCTTGGGCCAGGCTGCCCCACCCCATGTGGCCCTGCATGGCTTGGTGCCGGAGTTTTGAGAAATGACCTAGGGTACACACGTCACCAGCAGGGGACTGGCAGGTGGCCCTGCTTGCTTTTTTTTGGGGGGGGGGATACCTTTACTGTTGTCTTTCTAGTGTGTGTGTGTCTCATCGTTTCGTCAGGCCCTAGACCTGCTCCTGTCCCACTGCTGCCAGTGTGGGGTACCAGCAAGTCTGCTGAAAGCCTGACACGCCAGTGACATGTCTGCAGGCAGAACACGGGTGAGAGCTTTTGTGCCTTGCCTATATAGGCGAGACAAAGTGGCCATTTCCAGGGAGTCCTTTCCATGCCTACGATAGTCTCCTGCTGTGAAACACGCTCTTCATCAACTTCGGCTCCTGACATCATTAGGTTGAGGGTGTGAAGGGTAGTAGCAGTAGAGGGATTCAGAAGAGGTGACAAAGCCCCCCTTCCTTGGGCACAAGGTTCATTTCTACCCCGGGACAGGTGACAGGTTGACGGCTCAGACTGGAAGCACAGGCTGTGATACCTGATTGTAAATTCTGTCCTCTGACTCCCAGAGATCATTGATCATATTGATCGTAACCGTTACAGGTTCTCTATGGTCATCTTTTTGGAAAGGCTTTGATATATCTGGGCTGGATGACTCATTGTCAGAATTGTTGGTGGGGTCATTTATAGCTTAGGAAAAAAAGGAAAAACCCTCAAACGAGGAATTTGCTCTCTAGTAATGCTTTAAAAAAAAAAACCTAGAAATCAGTTTGATGTTACCTTAAAACCTCATTCTGTGCCTTCAATAAATAAAATAAATAAATAGATAGATAGATAGATAGATGATAGATAAAATAAAGGCTCAGATGAGCCAGAGATTGATGGTAAGGGAAACCAGGCACAGTGTCCAGTGACCTAGGACCACAGCTGAGAATTCATATTACCTGAAGACCCAATTGTCATTTAGTCCACCTTATTTCTTTTTTTCTTTTTTTTTTTTTTTAATTTGGAACGCTTCATAAATTTGCATGTCATCCTTGCACAGGGGCCATGCTAATCTTCTTTGTATCATTCCAATTTTAGTATATGTGCTGCCGAAGTGAGCACAGTCCAGCTTATTTCTTATGTCAATTCTGAAAATGACCACACTCTCTAGTCTACTCTGTCCCAATTTGATTCCCAGAATCAATTAGATAACACCCTTTTTAGGAGAGTTTGTACAGCTCCCTTTTCTGCAGGCAGTAACATCTAGAAGACTGCCTCCTGCTTATCACAGCTTTACCCAGGTGTAGCAATCTACACTAACCCAGCAACACAAACCTGGTCTTCCTGAGCCTCACACCACTTGTGTGATACGTAGAGCCTGGGCAGGGAACTAAGGCTCAGGGAAGTAGAGCTACTTGTTTAAGGTTACTAGTAAGTGGGAGAGATGGGCTTGAATCCAGGTCTTCTGCTCACAGTCCTGTGTTTCCATGATACCTTTTCTGTCTAGGATGGTTTTGTTACCATCCTGCTCAGAGATAAGCTCAACAAATTCTGGAAGCCCCTTGAAACAATCTTTTCTCTGTCTCTTTAGAGATCAGTAGATGATTCATCAGAACCTCTGATCTAGAATTTGATATTTTAGCAGTTCTGGAACCAACAGTTGATGGAAAACAATTTTGTCCCATATCAAAATGGCAAGAGAGATCTCTAGCTGACTTTTCTTTTCCTTTACCTTTCCATATTTGTCAGTTTGTCCAAAAGGAGAGATAGGAGACATCTGTGCATGAAAAAGGGTCTGTTGATGGGATCAAGTCATACCTAGTCTGACCAATGGCTGGTCCATTGACCGTGGTCCATTGACCATTTGGATGGTCCAAGCTTTGGTGAGCAAGATGACAGCCCTGTCTTTTCTGTCCTGAAGCACAGGCTTCTCTGAGGGATGGCAGCTTACCAGTGTTCCTTGTCTGCTTCGAAACAAGCATCCTCACGGACAGTGGTAAATGGCGGCTTCTTGGGGCACAGTGGGGCAAAAATCTCCTTGTGTTAGAGTCTGTCTGGTGTCTTTGCATGGTTTAGGGCATGTGCTCTCTCTTATGTGGCCTGGGCAACCAGGAACGTGAGAATGCTGATCGCTTTTACTGATAGACTTGGAACCTTCTACAGCCTTGGTTAAAATGTAAGCTGTCAACAACCCCTCATTTCCCCCTTTGCCTTGTGTTGGCCTGGGGAGGAAGGGGGTGTGAAAGAGGCAGAAAATCACATCTTTACAAATCCCAACTAAAATCTAGATGCTGAGGGTCATGTGGGTAGCTCAGTGACTCTCAGTGAGTTAGGCATCTGACTCTAAATCTCAGCTCAAGTCTTGATCTCAGGGTGATGAGTTCAAGCCCCACATTGGGCTCCACACTGGACATGGAGCCTACTTTAAAAAAAAAAAAAAGATTCAGATGCTGACACAGTTTCTCCCCCAGTGATCCTAATGAACATCTATTATTTTGCAGATTGAGGAAGGAGAGACCCGTGATGGGTACTTCTCAAACTTTGCTGCCATTAGAATCACCTGGGATGGTTTTAAAACATCCAGTGTCCAAGCTGTATCCCAAGTTAAGGCAAAATCTCTGGGAGGTCCAGGCATCAGTATGTGTTTGTTTACATTTTCCAAGGTGACTGTAGTGTGTAAATAAATTTGAGAACCAGTTACAAATGGAGATAAAAATTGACAAGTAGTCAATTGCATTATCCCCTCAGAGGAGTTTGGCTTGGTTGGAGGGAACGATGACCTCTTCCCTGTCACTTAGATCTAGCTACCTGCTTACTATGGTGCCCATGCTGATAATCCCTGAAGGAAAGCAGTCTCCTGAATAGGAATATCCTAAACTACAGCCCTGCCCACCTCTCTCTGTCTCTCCCACAGCCTGGACTTCTTTTCACATAGAAGCAGAGATGATTTGGCTCAGGGGAAGGCCCATGATTTCCTAAGATCTATGAGAGTATCAGCCTATGTTAAATGAAAGTTCCCACATCCCTCCATGGATGCTAACATTGAGCACATCTATGAATAGGAATGTGCTATATCCTCCAACTTTGGGCCTGAGTTCTCCTTCCAGAACTTTCCTGGACTGTATCATGAGAAATTTTAGTAGAATCCAGGAGTGCAGTCTCTGGACTTTTCCTTTGTGTACACTGGTGACTTCCAGATACTTTGTCCATCCTCCGCCTCTTGGTGTCTCATGCCAGCAAACACATGAGGTGAAAGTTATGGCTTTTAGGTTATGGTCTTCATCTAACTGGTATTCCGCAATGGACTGGGATTTCTGACATCGCACATGTCCCCTTTGATGTCCAGTCTTAGCAATCCCACACTTCCTTGCTGGTCCTTCTCTTCCAATCCTCTCTTCCTCACTCTGGTTTCTTTCTGCCCAGGTGTCAACACCGTCCATCCTGCTTCCCCAGCTGCACTGCTAAGCAACCATTTAGAAGCCAGCTCTTCTCACTATCTCGACCCCACCCAGCCCCACTCTCCTCTGAGGGGCGGCCCAGAACTGGGCAGAATCCCGGAGTCTGGCTACCTGGGCAGTGGCAGCCAGTGGGATGTGATGAGGCCTCAGAAAGGGAATGAATCAGGCGACCTGTCCTCAGGATAATCTGTGTGTCAGCTTAACTCCAAACCCACAGGTAAAATATAAAGCCCAACAGGTCAGTCTACAAAATGAAATCTCATTTAGAGTCTCTTAGCTGGGCAGGAGCGTTTTTCATTTCTCTAGTCCCTGGCCTACAGAGTGGGGGTAAAATGACAGGGTCCTATCTGTGCTGGACCTTTCTAAGTGCCCTGCTTCAGCCTCCCTGCCCAGGGCCTCAGTGCTATTCAGAGAATTGGGAAAGTCAGAGACGCACCTTGTGCTCTCACGTTCATGTCATTAGCCACACAGGAGAAGTTTATATCCATGGACTTCTACCTTATGCCTCCTCTCTGAGGCTGGAGGAAGGGCTTGATGCCTCGTTAAAGAATATTCCATCAAGTATCCATAGGAAGAATGGTATCAGGCTAGAGTGAAGTCTTCCCTAACACACTCAGGAGAGAAAGTCACATTCAGGTCACCACACCTTTCCCGATACTTCAGTTATTTTTCTAAACCATGTGGAACTCCCTTACCCTCACTGGTTACACTGGTCACCGTACACTTACATTTAAAACACCCTCATACTTTGGGGCACCTGGGTGACTCAGCTGGTTAAGTGTCTGCCTTCAGCTCAGGTCATGATCTCAGGGTCCTGGGATCGAGCCCCGCATTGAGGGCTCCCTGCTCAGTGGAAAGTCTGCTTCTCCCTCTCCTTGTGGCCCGCCCCCCACACCTACTCATGAAATCTCTCTCTCTCTCTCTTTGTGTGTCTCTCTCTCAAATAAATAAATAGTCTTGAAACTCCCTCACACTTAACTGTGTGTAGGAGGTAGACCCTGGGGCATGCTCCGAGGTCTGTCCTGGGTTTGACAGCCCGTTTCCTCTTTAAGCAAAGTCGCTGTGTTCCTGAGTGCCCATGTGAGAGAATGCAGTTGGTGGAAGGGTGGGGATGTTTAGGGATCCTGCTGAGGAGCCAATGGCCGTGCCCCACTTCCACCTGGGCCCCTCTAGTGACCAGGATTCCTCATCTCGCCCCTCTCCCCCATCCTGACGGGATGGTTGCAGGGGATGACCTGCTGGAGGAACATCTCAGAGAGATCCGGAACCTGCACCAGCGCCTGGAGGAGGCCATCTGCATCAACGACCAGCTGCGGGAGCAACTTGAACACCGGCTTAGCTGTGCAGCCCGTGGGAGGGGTAGGAGAGGCCCAGAGATGCCCATGCTGCCACGACCTGGGAGCCTCTGGAGGCTGGGCTTCACACTTTCCAAAGCATGTTCTGGGCTCTCCTCTACTTGCACCTTCCAAACAGTCTGGCAAGGCTGGGGGACAGGTGCTCTTATCCTCACTCAGAGCTAAGAGAGAACTTTCCTTCTGGCAGAGCTAATGAGGTGTGTCTGCAGGACGTCTGACTTCCCAGCCCGTCCTTAGTCTGCTCGTATATGTGCCTGCTGACCTCTCTGCCTTGTCATGGGATTGGCACGTGGTGGAGCCCGTTGAGTGGGTGCCCTCCCACAGCCACTCACCAAGGCGGCCGTTCTCCCAACACTCTCCTCTCAGGCTGCAGTCCCTTGGAGGCCCTTCCTTTTACATACCCTTGTCCTGCCCCCAGCCCCACGGTGGCTCCTGTGGGGACAAGAGCCTCTGGAACAGCTGCAGCTAGGGCACATGGTGGGGCCCACAAAGAAACTAGGCATTTGGCTCACCAGGCTTGGAGTCCAGGCCTTGGGGACCCAGACACTCCTGCTGGGTTGGGACAGTATTTCTGCAGGGACAGAATGGGTAGTTTCTGGAAAGCATCTGTTATCCTAATGTGTAACGTGTCTTCTTACATTTTCTGGGACAGGATCTACCTCCAATTTCTATAGCCCTGGCCTAGAACCCACACCTCAGCTCTACAACAAGAACAGAGTCTTTAAGGAAGAAAACCGGAGCCTTCAGGCTCAGCTGAGTCATGTTTTAGAGGTAGGTGATAAAAGCCACACACTGCGCTCCTTCCCGGTCTCTTTCCTCCTGGCCACACCAATCACCTTTTGAAGCCAAGAGAAGAAGGTGGAGATAACCACTAACCAGATCCACCAAACCAAGGTCCTATGCGATTCTCAGTCTAGAAGGGGCTACTTCCTGAGAGGTCCCAACCGTGGGCCCTCACACTCCGAGGTGCTCGGGACAAAGATAGCTCTAGCAAACCCACCACCTCTGTGCAACCCACAGATACCCAGATACTCAGTCATTAGTTATGAACTGGATACCAGTTAGGTGTCTGTTCTCCCTGTCCAGACTTTACTGCAGCCTCATGTGTCTCTCCTGGTACTGAGCTGCCATCCCCGTCTCCTCACTGTTTCCCCTCACTCACTCAGTCCGGGCTCCCCTCTGCTCAGTAATCCTCAGGACTCTGTGCCTGGAAGCACCGGCCAGATGCCCACCAAAGCATTCCCAACACTATTTGATGGACATCCAAGGGAGGGGGGCATCATTTCCTCTGTGACCTGGGGGCAGCTGCACTTAGTGTCAATTGACTTGATCAAATCAATATATGGTCAATAAAAATTATATTTATCTGCAAATATTTATTGAATAGCCATGAAAGACTAATACTTTCCTAAAGGATTAAGCCCAGAATGAAAGAATGTTGTGGAACGGGAAGAGACAAGGGATGTTTCTTAATCAGTCTCTTCGGAGCAGGAAGATGTGAGAGGAGAGGTCACTGATGGGGAAGTAACGAGACGTCACAGAGAAGAGAGAAGACACAACTGCTAAACCATCATTGCATGCTGGGACAGGCTAGCACAGACCTCAGTGGGGAGAAGTCACTAAGATGTGAACAAGTACGGTCAGCCAGGCCCAGGGACCTCCCCCTGGTAGACTGACAGCTCCTGCAGCCTGGTTCTCAGAGCCCCTGTCCTTAGTCTCTGGGAAATCATGCAGGTTATTGAGATTCCACAAGCCCAGAAAAGGACAGATGTCCCCATTTTCAAATTGACAAATACAATATATTCTAAAAACTGTAGACAAGAAGTCTTGATGTTGCTCTTTGGCAAAATTAAAGAAGGGATTATCACACAGACTGTGTGTGAACTTAGAAAATAGTGAGCATTAGAAACCACAGCGTTTGGGGCACCTGGCTGGCTCAGTGGGTTAAGACCTCTGCCTTCGGCTCAGTTGATGATCCCCCTCTGCTCAGCGGGGAGCCTGCTTCCCCCTTTCTCTCTGCCTGCCTTTCTGCCTACTTGTGATCTCTGTCTGTCAAATAAATAAATAGAATCTTTGGGAAAAAAGAAAAAGAAAGAAACCACAGCTTTTGGGGCACCTGGGTGGCTCAGTTGGTTAAGATCATGAACCCAGGGTTCTGAGATGGAGCCCTCTGCTCACCAGGGAGAGGAGTCTGCTTCTCCCTCTCCCTCTGCTTCCTCCCTGCTGCTCCTTCTCTGTCTCTGTCTCTCTCTCTCTCTCAGATAAATAAATAAATTCTCAAAGAAAAGGGAGGAAGGAAGGAAGGAAGGAAGGGAAGAAGGAATGAAGGAAAGAAAGAAGGAAAGAAAAAAACTGCAGCGTTTTCTCTAATAGCAGGGTAGACCTTATGAAAGCAGAAGATCAAGGGCATTTCAAAGATGGAGGCTCCACATTCCCAGGGCATGTGGGTGTAGTGAGCTGACACCCTCTGCTTCTCTGAGCAGCTGTGGCATCAGCTTGCATTCCCGTTTCCTTAGTTCTGCACATCAGGATGTAGGAGCTTGGGCTCCTTGTCCTGCCAGCCTCTGCCCCTACAGTGTAAGTCGTCCTGTGTTCTGCTCCCCAGAGTGCTCCCAGGAGACAGAACGCCTGAGGGAGGCCCTGCTGTCCTCAAGATCCCGGCTTCAAGAGCTGGAGATGGAGCTGGAGCCCCAAAAGGGGGAACGGCAGCAGCTTCTGGAAGACTTGAAGGAGAAGCAACAGGAGATCTTGCATTTCCAGGAGGAACGCCTGTCCCTCCAGGAGAAAGACTCCAGGTAAGGGGGAGCCCAATAAGAAGGAAGGGGACCCTGTTTTCAGATTTAATGGGATATTGGCAAGATCGGTATTGGAGCCTTTTGGGGCCCTCAGTTTCCCCTCTGCTATTCCTGATTTGCGGATGAATTTGAGCAAAAGGAAGGACTTCTCTTACAATGCCTTTTCACTCCAAAGTTGGGAGCGTAAAACCCTATTTTAGAAGGCTTCAGCATATCAGGGGAGCCTGGGTGGCTCAGTCGGTTAAGTGTCCAGCTGTTGATTTTGGCTGAGGTCATGATCTCAGGGTCATGAGAATGAGCCCTGCGCTGGGTTTGGTGCTCAGCTTGAAGTCTGCTTGGGGTTCTTTCCCTCCTCTTCTCCCTCCTCTTCTGCTCCTCCTACCACTTGCGAGCAAGTGATCTCTGTCTCTCTCAGATCAATCTTTTATTTTTTTTTTATTTTATTTTTTTTTCAGCATAACAGTATTCCTTGTTTTTGCACCACACCCAGTGCTCCATGCAATCCGTGCCCTCTCCAATACCCACCACCTGGATCCCCCAACCTCCCACCCCCCGCCGCTTCAAACCCCTCAGATAGTTTTTCAGAGTCCGTAGTCTCTCATGGTTCACCTCCCCTTCCAATTTCCCCCAACTCTCTTCTCCTCTCTAACTCCCTTTGTCCTCCATGCTATTTGTTATGCTCCACAAATAAGTGAAACCATATGATAATTGACTCTCTCTGCTTGACTTATTTCACTCAGCATAATCTCTTCCAGTCCCTTCCATGTTGCTACAAAAGTTGGGTATTCATCCTTCCTGATGGAGGCATAATACTCCATAGTGTATATGGACCACATCTTCCTTATCCACTCGTCCGTTGAAGGGCATCTTGGTTCTTTCCACAGTTTGGTGACTGTGGCCATTGCTGCTATAAACATTGGGGTACAGATAGCCCTTCTTTTCACTACATCTGAATCTTTGGAGTAAATACCCAGTAGTGCAATATGTAGAAGAATGAAGCTCGACCATTCTCTTACACCGTACACAAAAATAAACTCAAAATGGATAAAAGACCTCAACGTGAGACAAGAATCCATCAGAATCCTAGAGGAGAACATAGGCAGTAATCTCTTCGATATCAGCCACAGCAACTTCTTTCAAGATATGTCTCCAAAGGCAAAGGAAACAAAAGCCAAAATAAACTTTTGGGACTTCATCAAAATCAAAAGCTTCTGCACAGCAAAGGAAACAGTCAACAAAACAAAGAGGCAACCCACGGAATGGGAGAAGATATTTGCAAATGACAGTACAGACAAAAGGTTGATATCCAGGATCTATAAAGAACTCCTGAAACTCAGCACACACAAAACAATCATATCAAAAAATGGGCAGAAGATATGAACAGGCACTTCTCCAATGAAGACATACAAATGGCTATCAGACACATGAAAAAAATGTTCATCATCACTAGCCATCAGGGAGATTCAAATGAAAACTACATTGAGATACCACCTTACACCAGTTAGAATGGCCAAAATTAGCAAGACAGGAAACAACATGTGTTGGAGGAGATGTGGAGAAAGGGGAACCCTCTTAGAATGTTGGTGGGAATGCAAGTTGGTGCAGCCACTTTGGAGAACAGTGTGTAGAGATTCCTCAAGAAATTAAAAATAGAGCTTCCCTATGACCCTGCAATTGCACTACTGGGTATTTAACCCAAACGTCAATCTTTTAAAAGAATGGGGGGACGTTCAGCGTATCAGATCCTGGAGAAAAAAAAATGTTCTCATCCTTCCCATTAGTTTAAGGATATTGGTCTCACTGTAACGTAGGAAGCATCCCCACCAGCCATCATGCATGTCCCTGACACAAACCCTATGACTTCCTTTCACCAGGAATAGAGCACCATAGGGGCGAGAAGAATATGGAGCTTGCGTGTCTGCTCCCAACTAACGTAGCTAATGGCATGACATCAAACAAAGTTACTTCCCGACTAACGTAGCTAATGGCATGATATCAAGCAAAGTTACTTCACCTCTCAGAGCCTCTGTTTCCACATCCGTAAAGTAAAAGTAATGGTCTTCACGACCCCTGGATTGACATCTAGGGCTAAAGCCCCACGATGCGAAGGCTGGCTGACAGCAGGTGGCCTGGAGGGGCCGAGGGGTGCCAGGCACTCAGCGGGCCCTTGCCTCCCCCATGCAGGCTGCAGCACAAGCTCGCCCTCCTGCAGCAGCAGTGTGAGGAGAAACAGCAGCTCTTCCAGTCCCTCCAGTCGGAGCTACAGATCTATGAGGTGCTTTATGCAATTCCAAGAAAGGGCTGAAAGGTATGTGTTCTCCCGCTCCCCTCCCTGATGAGTTCTCTGCCCTTGCTTAAGATTCTGGTGTGGTCCTTACCCTGGGAGTTGTAGAGCTCTGGAAAGCTACAGAGTTCTGCCTCAGCCAGGTCTGGGGCTCCCAGTAAGAACAAAGCAGTTATCTCATGTGCAAAGCCCAGAGGTTGGTGACATGTGCAAGATCCAGCCAAGACATCCTTAAAAGTAGTTGGACAAGAATCCAACTCTGCCTGCCTAGGTGGCCAGAGAAAAGTTGAGCAAAGTACAAGTTACATAGTGATTTAAAAAAAAATAATAATTCAAAGAACTGTCCTGATGGCACCATCATGTGAGAAGCTCTTGAATATTGTGAGTAATACATATTGCCCCCATGCAGCCAGTAGAGCGGGTGCCCTGCTCCTACCCTGACACATTCCTCAGGGAGAAAGTTAAAAGATGCACAACATTTACAGAAATACCTCTGTTAGGATCTAAATTCCAAGCCTGGATTTAAAATTTAAACTGTTTTATTGAGGACTTTTTGCCACCTGCTAAGATACTGATCTAATGTTGGAGAATCTTCTTCTATTTCCCCATTGTTCAAATAGGAGATGGTATTGTAAACATCAAGTTAATAACTCCAACCAGGCTGGAACAGAGTATTGATGTCAATATGATGAAATTTAGAAAAGATTGGGGCGCCTGGGTGGCTCAGTGGGTGAAGCCTCTGCCTTCGGCTCAAGTCATGATGTCAGGGTCCTGGCATGGAGCCCACATCAGGTTCTCTGCTCGGCGGAGAGCCTGCTTCTGCTTCTCTCTCTGCCTGCCTCTCTGCCTGCTTGTGATCTCTGTCAAATCAATAAAATCTTTATAAAAAAATAAAAGAAATTTAGAAAAGATAAAAAAGAAAGAAAAAAAAAGAAACCCTGAGCTTGATTAAAAATATCAGTGGTAGAGGTACAGGATCAGGAGGCCTGGTTCTCTAGCCATTCATGGACTTGAGAATAGGGAGTTACTTAGAAACCTGCTGGGACAAGGAACTTGTAGGCAAAGGTTGCTACAAAAACCAATTCAACCTGAGACCACAGTAGGGTGAGAGACCGTGTCAGAAATATTGTTAGATTGTGGGACACCATCTTGTAAAAGGGGCTTTGGCAAACCAGGGAGCAAAGTGAAGACAGGAGCCACCATGCTGGGAGACCAGAAATCTTGAACTGTCAGAGAAACTAAACAACTTTCGTCCTGGACAAGATCACAAGGAGATGAGAACTGGTTTTAAATATTTGAAGAACTATCAGGTGAAAAAGAGCTGTTGTGTTTGGCACCCCTTTAGAGGTCTGAACAAGGGTCATCAAAGGATAAAGGGCAGTAGAATTTGGACTTACATCATTCTTATGCCTTCCTGACCACTAGAGATTTCGAGTGATAGAATTGCTAGTTTGTGAAGGAATAAGCCTCCCATCCAAGCCCCTTTAAATAGAAAGGGATGACTTGTCAAGGATCCCATAGAAACAGCTCTTGCTTTGGATGGGAAGTCTAAGCCTTTCAATTCTAATTTTTTTTAATTATCTGTTTAAAAATTCCTTAAGCAATACAGAATTTTCAATATTCAGCCAAATTTGAATTTTCATAAAACCTGATTGGATTTCCTAACTTGCTGATGAGAAGGTGAACCAGAACTTGAAGAAGTATCGGGGGCACCGCAGGCTGAGAGAATAGCTTCTGTGCACTCCTGGGAGCATCGGGTCCAGCCTTCCCCATGGAGAGCTTTGTATCAGGGAGTGTGAGAAGTCCGGTCAGTTGAGATGGCTGCTGGTATACAGAGGAGCTATGAAGTACCATGAAAGTTTACATTCTACAGAGTGGACCATGGAAAATGAGTACGTTTTTCCAAACAAAACAGATACTTGATGGGAACAGAACTCTCAGGCTAGTGGGACACACTGGAGTCGGGAGACACTCCAATCAGGGAGACCCACTGAATGGGTGTGGTTATGGGGTATTTACATGAGTAGAGTCTGATCTAAGGTGCCGTTGGGAAGATAAAGAGGAATGGATAGAAGACAACATTTTTAGAAAGAAGCAAAACTTTGTGAGGATTTGGATATAGGGAAAGAAAGAAAGGAGCTTCATGGAGCTTTGGGGTTGGTAGATACTAACCATAGACTGCAGGTGCCCCGTGAGGATTTCTCAGGGGGAGTTGCCTCCCGCCTCATGACCTCCAGCCTCCTTATAAGATGCTATAGCAGTATTTGGATACTATGGTGATTATAAAAACATAATGCAAATGAGTAAAAACAGAAAATATGGGATGTTTCCAGAAAATTTCTCATAGTAAACTCTTATCTCTTATAACTTGTAGTAACAACTTGGAGAAGCCTTTCTATACGAACTTCTTGGGAGCAGTTTTTCGTTTGTAAATTCAGTATGTTTTTTTTTTTTTTCCTTTCAATTTTGTTTTTATATGACAGAAGAAAAAAAATCCCTTCATCCTGACTACATCCTCTTTCATGCCTTTCTCCATTCTTATAGTTGTTTTAGGAGTCATTTCAAAGCTCCTACCTTTGAAGCCCCATAGTTTCTTATCCTTAATTCTGTAATCCCATGAGAACCATGAATTCTTGTGATAGCTCTTTCATATACTCATTTGGTCACAAAACCTGCCTGAACTGATCAAAATGGTATTCACAGACTTGACTTAACCCCACTCAGTGGTAATGTTCACCCAGCTTGTCACAGAAATATGAATGTATTTGCCTAAAGGCCTGTGGCCCAGAGGCAACCTGGTGTATGGGCTACATGAGAGATGGCGTACGGATCCTTTGGCCTTCCTAAACACCAAAACAAATTCTACTTTTTGAAATATATTTGGCTTCAAGCTTTCAGAGAAGATATGTGGTTTAGTAGAATATTTCTTAGCTGTCCTCATCCCTAGTATGAAGAAACAGACTGTGATAGTCAATAGAGATTTAAAAAACAAAACAAAACAAAAATGTGGCGAAGTAGAATAGTTCAGTGAGTTGTGACCCCTGGCCTCTAGCAGAGATTCCCATTCCTCCATGCTGCCAAAGGCCCAGTGCCTCCTTTCCTCTCCCTGGTGACCTCCTCCTCCTTTCTGCTGTGACTCCTGAGCACGGAGGCATCCGCTTTCCTCCTCCTGAATCCCCAGGACTTCTCTAGCCCAGTGCTGACCCCCCTATCTCTGAAGACCCTGCTCTCAGGCCTGTAGGACTGGGTGACTGTGGAAGTCAAATAATAATAGGCTTTGACCCCTCCTGCTCATGGAAGGCTCTCCAGATGCAGGTGGTCACGTGAGCCTCGAGGCAGTTCCAGTGTGCAGTATCTCGCTCAGTGAGTGTGGAGACCCACGCAGGAAACGGAGGCAGCTCCATCCCAAATGGGTTGCCTGGGGCCCTGAGAGGACAGCGTGGTCCTGAGCAGAAAGGAATGCCCCAGAGGAGTGTTCTGACAAATGCTTGGAAAAGCTTGGATCTGAGCCACCAGACCCCTTCTCGATCTCTTCTTTCAGCTCCCTCCTGGGATGCCTGTCTCCAGGTCCCTTTGAGCAGTGAGCTGAGCCACCTGGTGGCAGAGATCCGAGCTTTGCGAGGGCAGCTGGAGCAAAGCATCCAGGTGAACAGCTGTCTGCGATTGCAGCTGGAGCAGCAGTTGGATGGCGGGGGGAGCAAAGCCAGCCTCAGCCCCTCCTCTGCCCAGCAGGAGGACCCTGGAAACAAGCAACTGCTCCTCCAAGGTAGGAAGGGCAGGGGGACCAGGAAGCCCGTGGCCAGTGGGGCAGTGGCCTCGATGTCTGTGGTGGAAGGGATCTTCCCTCTTCCACACTCCTTAGGGTCCGGGTGAAATCAGAGGTATTTCAATCTCCAACCTTGGGCGAGAGGGTGGGATTGAGGGTCCCAGCTGGCTCAGGCCCCAGATTCTGAGTGTGCGGGTACAGGTTGCTTGCCTTGGGCACAGTGTTTGAAGTCCCCAGGTACTGAAGCCTTACTTTCCTCATCTTCAGGGTGTATCTTATGGACAATCATATGTATCTTATGTATCTTATGGACAATCATATGTATGTTATATGGTAATATGGTAATTAAGCCTTAAGTGCAATAATTTACAAGTGCCTGACACGGTAAGCATTGCTCAACAGTTAATAGCTTGTGAGTTAATATCTATTCCTTGTATTTGTGGAGTGCTTTAAAATTTACCACGAGTTTTCAAATAGTTTTCCAAACTGTTTCATCTGAGGTAAGGGAGGTTTTACTTCCATCTTTCATCGTGGGAAAACTTTGAGATTGAGACATTAACCAGCTAAGACCTGATCCAGGATTTGAACTGGATGTTTTTATTTCCAGCTGCTGGCTTTCCTCCTCACGTCCTTCCTCCTCACCAGCCTCTGTCTTGGTATCCCTTGCCTTCCAGATTCCAATTCCCTGATTGGAGGGGAGCTCAGCTGAGTAGAAACCATTCCTGTCCCACAGGCAATGCTGGTTGTGGAAAGCAAGGGGATGATAGCCCCCTTTATTCCCAGTGGCTGTCATTCTACCCCCCTCCCCTCTGCATCTGCCCTTCCAGATACTGCCTTGCCTGCACTCTCCTTCTCTTCTCAATGTCCTTCATCCAACCCCCTTCACCTAGCTTTATTCTGAATGTTAGTACTGTCCCCCCTCCATCTTGACACACTCATTTCAACTTATTCTTTTCTTTTTTTAATTAACCATCTTCTCTCACCTCCAGGACTCTATTTTCAATTTTATTTCAGTAGGAGCCATTCCTGCTCAGGATTCTCTAAAGATGAGCTTTCATACACGTTCCTGCCTGCTCTTCCTGGGGCATGTTAATCCTTAGCTTTCCCCCGTGGTCCTGCTAGATTTTCACTAATTAGGCACTGACTTCACTTGTCAAATGAAGGTGACACTTCCAAGATCCTGTGTTGTGACCATTAGATGAGAAAGTGTCACGTGAACTGTGTCCCATAGTAACTGCTCAGCCACAATAGGGTGGATGGCTGGCTCTCCCTGGGGAGCCTAGGTGGCTGTAGTGTTCAGTTATAACACCCCACTCTGCCCTCCTGGCCAGCTTTCCTCCATCACTGCGTCCCCACGACCCCAGCCAGGGTTCAGCCCCAGTGACTCTGACACTGTGCCCGGTCCTTACCCACCACAGTGGCCTGAGCTGGAGAGCGGGTTCTAGGCCACCTCCTGAGCAGGATTTCTTGCCTTCTCTGATATTTTCCAATTCTTCCACTGTAGGATTGCTGCCTGGTCTCCAGGAGGGTGTCTCTAACCTGCCATGCCTTCTGTCTCTACCCTTCTTATCCTGCTACATTTTTCCCTTCACTAACTCATCAGAATGGTGATTGGAATGCTAGTTTAATTGCCAACAAGTCCATTCATATTTTGATTCAGTATTTTTGACACATATACTACACATATCTGATATGGAAATATTGGGGTTCAGAGCTCAAGAAAGAATTCTTGAGACCTTTTCAGTGCAAAAAGGTGTTTTTACGATAGCACAGGGACAGGACCAGGGGGCAGAAAGAGTGGCACCAGGTTTGGGAGGAGCCATTGATTATATACTTTAGAATTGGGGGAGGTACAGGCAAAGGGAAGTTTCTGAATGGACTTTAATATGCTAAAGAAGATTCATGAGATCCTGAAGGCCTGGCTTTTTTCAAGGTAAGACTGTTTTTCCCTCTAGTAGGTCATTAAGTTTAAGACAGTTGGGATTCCTGTAATGTCTTATTCTGCCTGCCTCAAATGTTTGTCAATGGACTGCAGGTTATAAGGAAATTTAACTTTATGTACATTTCCTTTTGCCTTTGTTCTCCACATCATGGGTTTAGTTACAAGGCAGTGTATTAAAAATTGCACCCATAATTATATTCAACACGCAGGCTAGAAAAAGGCACCTAATAATCTTTCAAACCAGAAGTTTCTTCTCATGGAGCTCGCTTCCATAAAGGGACATGTTCTTGTTCCAAACTAAGGGATTTGTTTGCTGTTGCTTACCATCACGGTTGGGGTGTAATGAGGACAATCCATACTGCCTTAGGTCTCTGCTGGTGATAACTAGGCTGTGTGTGGGTTTGGTTAGTGGTGGTTCCAGGGTTCCTGAAAATTGTTGTTGTCTTTACGTCCCAGACTCCATAGCTTCCCCTCCAGTCTGAGATGTTGGCATGAATTCTCCAGCGCTCACATTCCCTAGCCTTTCTGCTGCTGCTCCTGGCTCAGAGACCACCATTTTCAAGAGGACAAATGGTAAATATGGCAACGGAAGGATTCAGGGATTGATGATGGAGAATTACCAATACAAGTAGCCTTTGGTTACTAATGGGCACATTACCTGAATGTAGAGATTTTTCTCCTTGGGTCCCAAAGTCTTTAGCCCTACTCATTGCGCATTCTGAGGCCACCTGTTTTGCCAGTATGCTTCCTCCTGTGGTTTTCCTATTGCTCTGTTGTGCTTCACTGCTCGGTGATCTCTCCGTCCTTGAAAGTGCTCTCTGTGTCCGGCTTAATTTCTTTGTCTGTGTCTTCTTTTTAAAAATGGGTTTATTTTTTATTTATTTTATTTTATTATTTTATTTTTTCAGTGTTCCAAGATTCATTGCTTATGCACCACACCCAGTGCTCCATGCAGTACGTGCTCTCCTTAATACTCACCACCAGGCCCTCCCAAACCCTCTCCCCCCCTCCCTTCTAGAACCCTTAATTTGTCTGTGTCTTCTTAACTGGAAATTTAAAATTTTTTTATTAAAATAATATTTGTCCTTGGAGGACAAGGGGAGATGGAGAGGAGAAGGGAGTTGAGGGAAATTGGAAGGGGAGGTGAACCATGAGAGACTATGGACTCTGAAAAACGAACTGAGAATTTTGAAGGGGTGGGGGGTGGGAGGCTGGGGGCACCAGGTGGTGGGTATTGTAGAGGGCACGGATTGCATGGAGCACTGGGTGTGGTGCAAAAATAATGAATACTGTTATGCTGAAAAAATAAAAAATTAATTAAAATAATATTTGTCCTGGATATTTCATTTGTCAATAAGGATAAAATTTTGCCTCCTGGCAATTTGATCATTATGAGATGATGTAAGAAAGATCATAAAAACATAGAGCCCAGAAATCTATGGACTTCACACCTGGCTTGTACTTTTCCAGAGTGCCTTTCCTATTCCTGGCCTCTTTCACTCCTTGATGTCTATTTTAGAATGAAGTGGACTGAGGATATGCTTATCACTGTGGATTCTATGTTGTTCTGGTCTTGTTTTTCAGAGCTGGATTTGGATGCTTCTCCAGTGATGAAGAATCCCAAGCTGGAGGGCAAAGCTATGGATGGCTCCTTTGCCAATAAGCATGGCCACCATGTCATTGGCCACATTGATGACTACAGTGCCCTAAGACAGCAGATAGGGGAGGGCAAACTGTTGGTCAAAAAGATGGCAGATCTTGTGAGATCAGCCTGCACCTTCCCTGGCCTTGAAACTCAGGGCAGAGAGGTAATCACACTGTAGGTCTAAAGTGCTCCTTTTCCTTGTGCCCTTTTTCCTTCTGATCTTAGCTCCTTCTCCCACTGCATATCTCCCATAGCTGAGTCTACATCTTCTGCTTACACCCAGCTGGGCCTTTCTTCTCCATCTCCTGTTTTCACTATACACTCTTCCCTGACTGACGTTTCCTCTCAGAAACACAGAAGAGCCAGAAGAGAATTGTCATCCTCATCTGTAGGGGATTTGCTGAGTATTGGCTTATGTGTCATGCTCTACTGAGCACCCTCTGCTCACTTTTTATCTGGTCCAGTCACCCTGGCACGTGGTCATCTGTCGGCAGAGTAAAATCACTTAATCAGGTGGCTGGAAATTCAGGATTTGCATCTGCATGGGCCCCATGTTGTGGAAGGGGCGAAGCCTGGCAGCCATGTGATTTCTCCGGGCAGACTGAGCAGGGCAGGGAAGTGGGCAGTGCACCTTCTCAGAGTGCTTCCCTGTTCAGAGACCAGGTACCAGCTGCTGTGCTGTTTGAGGCACTGGAGGTTCATGGATGTGCAGGGACAGCCCTGTCTGCAAGAGACTCCACCCTAGAGAGAAGGCCACATATCCAAGTAAATAGGGACAACAGAGGATCTGGGCTCAGTGTCGGAAGCCATCCTCTGAGTTGGGAGGGTGCAAACACAGAAGAGGTCCTTGGGCCAGGCAAGGAAAGTCACAGGCTCCTAGAAGAACCACTGGTGAGATACACAGCTTCTGGGGGTGGTGGAGGATAGCATTCCACGTAGAGGGAATGGCATCACAGTCCTTGGAGCTACAAATGGTTCAGCCCAGTTGAAGCAGAGGTATGATTTAGAGATATGCATGGGGCTGCCAAAGCAAAAATCAGGGACCTTAGACCCGAGAGCACGGAGCAGGACTAGCAGCTTACAGAGAGTATGAGAAAAGTCAGAATCTAGTGATTCTTACAAGTTGGAGGTCACTGCTAAAGTGGAGATCCAAGGCTTCCAGGTTTAAAAACGGTTTCAGAGGTTCAAGTGGGCCCATGCCTGTGCCTCACTCATGAGGGAAACCTGAGCCCTGTGCTGGGGGAGCCAGAGTAGGGGGAAGAGAATGATCTCTCAGTCAGGTGCCCAGGGCTATCTCCCCATTCTCCCAGGTGCCTGGCAGCAAAGGCATCCATGAACTTGGGAGCAGCGCCCAGGCCCTGCAGCACATGCTGGACGAGTCCACCTCCCTCCTCACCATGTTCTGGCGAGTGGCCCTGCCCAGCTCCCCCAGCCCTGTCCTGTCTGACAGCACAGTGAGTGGCAGCCTCCTTCATCGCTTCTGCCCTAAATGCCATTCTGCCTCCTCAATTCCCAAGTCCTAAAGGTCAGGAGCTGGACAGTTGAGTTGGGACGGGGGCCCTTAGGGGAGCATCCCTGGGGGAAGACCTGTCATCCATGGTGGCGGCTGGCAGGGCAGGTCCTACGACATCCCTTCTCCTCCCGCCCTGTTTGGGTTCTTTCACTTTCTGAACTTAGCTGAGCCAAAAAATGTAGGGACCTGTGAAAATGTTGACATCCCCTTTCCCCATGCCATCTCCACAGAATGTCACCATGAGATGAGCAGCTTCCTGGAGCCACCCACTGCATCCCACACACGGCTTTCCTACACATCTCTGGGCCAAGCCTGGAAGAGTCAGCCGCCCCACCACCAGGTGCTCTCAGATATGAGGCCTGGACTCTGGTCAGGGGGAGTGTGGACAGCAAATTTTCTCCACCTCCCCCCACCAGCCCCGCCTAGGAGCCCGAGGCCAGATTAAAGCACTAATACCTTATGGGCCCCAACTATGCTGGTTCTGAGGCAGAAGGTGTTCTGCCATCTTGAAGTTGTTCCAGAGATTTACAGAATTGCACACTATCTCCCCAGGCAAAACACGCCCAACTAGCAAGTCTTATCTGTGAGGCCCAGTTCTAGAACCAATGTCAGCACTGAATGTGTGCTCTTGGTCCACCACTGGGAGTCCTGGCACTGCCCAGGGATCAGGGCCTCTACCGCCACAGGAGTGGAGGCCTGTGTCCATGTGCATGGGGGCTGCCGGGGTCTCAACGTGCTGACCTAATGCCCTCAGTCTAAGCTGGCCTCAGCTGGAGCCTTCTAGTGTCTCTCCTGGAGGGACTCCAGTCCAGAAATCATTGAGAGAATTGTAGAGTCCTGCTTTTGATTTTCAAGGGCCACAAAGCGTCGGGTGCTTGAGGCCTTCTGACCTGTGACAGAGAGCCTGTTTCCCTTCCCCAGGGACAGTCCCTGCAAAGGGAACTTCTGGAACTGAGAACCAGACTGTCCAAACTGGAGAGTGTCCTTCAGAGCACAGCAGAGCGTCTGAAGACCGCCAACCAGTAGAAAGAGAGCATGGAGCAGTTCATCTTCAATCAGTGTGGGTGCCCCTGAGCCAGGGGATGAGAGAGGAAAGTAGGAGTGGGAGGACTTCCAGGCTCCCCACTTGTGCTGCCGATGGACCCTGCCCAGCAGACTGGGTGGGGTGGGGAGGAGGGCTGCAGACCAGTGTGATGTCCCCAAACCTCCTGTGCCACGAGTAATTGGGGATGCAGAGGGAGGCGTACATGGGGCAGTAGGAGACCCTGATCTGAGCCGCCAGAAAGGCACCCTTTGGAACACACTAGGCAAGTATGGCCCCAGATGGTCACTTCTACCTATTGGGCTGTTTTGTTGTTTTAGTGACCAGGACACATGATGTTTTGAAGAAGGCAAGGACTAATTTGGAGGTAAGGACACCACTGCACCTGCCAGAGCCACAGAACCCAGCCCAAATCCATCCCCACCTGTCTTCAGAGTCTGCAGATGATCCCCAACCCACTCTGACCTTTCAGGAGATTTCAGTCCATTCCTAGGACTCAGATCCTCACTAAATGTCCTTCTAGCTTCGCTCCCCATCTCCTCTCCCACCCCAGTCCCTTCCCTGCCATCTCATCTCCCTGTGACATCGTGACCCTCTTCTCTCCTCACTGCACTTCTTCCCTCCTCTAGGCCAAGTCAGGAGTCCGAGGAAAGCAAGTGAGTTGATTCCCAAGACCAGAGGACATGGGGAGTATGCCTCTAAATTAGCTTCTAAGAAAGGGGCTCTGGGGCCAGCTCTAGTGTTTCCTGTAACCCTTTTCACTTCATGAAAAAATAAACCCAAGATGCCATCAAATCGGTTGATTCTGTTGCACACTCTATTGGCAGAGAATAGGCATTCAATCTTTATCTTTCTTTTTCCAAAGGAAACCAACCATCGGGTCTTCTTTTTTTTTTTTTTTTTTTTTTTTTTTTTTTTTTTTTTTTAAGATTTTATTTATTTGACAGAGAGAGATCACAAGTGGGCAGAGAGGCAGGCAGAGAGAGAGAGAGAGGAGGAAGCAGGCTCCCCACAGAGCAGAGAGCCCGATGTGGGACTCGATCCCAGGACCCTGAGATCATGACCTGAGCCGAAGGCAGAGGCTTAACCGCTGAGCCACCCAGGTGCCCCACCATCGGGTCTTCTTGACCTAAAAGAGAATTTGATAATAAATAAAAATGAAACTTGAAGGGAAACATTTTGTGTACATGGCAGGTATTCTGTACATTTACTTGAAATACTAACCCGATCCCTAGCAAGTAAGCTGAAGTGTACCAAATGGCTTGTAAATCAGAAACTAAACCTTTAGGGGAACCTGGGTGGCTCAGGCAGTTGAGCATCTGACTTGATCTTGGCTCAGGTCTTGATCTCAGGGTTGTGGCTTCAAGCCCTGGGTTGGGCTCCATGCTAGCCATGGAGATTCCTTAAAAAAGAATAGGGAAAGAAACTAAACCCTTCACTGGACGTTAAAGTTCTGCCATAAGTAATTGGACCTTTTCCTGGGAATGTTCCTTATGTACCCTGAGAGAATATTGATCTCATAGTGTGAAAATGGGTCAGGCCATGACTTCACCCTCCCCCTCAACATTTTGTTCGTTTGTTTGTTTTTCTAATTCCCTTTTTTTTTTCCTTCTCTGATGATTGCTTTCTTTCCTGAGCCTCTTTAGAAGAACACATACAAGATGGCCTCTATAAAGCCTTATTCCTGTCCCAGCAAAGGTAACCCAATAGACCCACACACCCACTGGCTTCCCCATGTTTGGAAGTTTCCTCTGCACTTTCCAGAGACCAATGGAAAGGGCCTGAGGCCTGCATTCCAATCCCAGGCTTGTCACTAACTGGCTCTGTGGCCTTGGCCCATCCATCTGTAAGAGGTGGCACTAGGGGCTGTTGGAGCTCCCTGCTGACGGGGCCCCTCCCTCTCCTCATTAAGTACATGGGACATGAACTGAACAGGGGACTTCCCTGCACAACATCCTCTCCTTCCTACAACAGGCTGTTTCTTCATGGGCGTGTTTCATACTAAGTGCTTCAGTTCCCGGGAGGTCACAGAAGCCATCATTTTGCTCCAAGTGAACTAGGGAGTGGACTGGCCTGTGAAGATCTGAGCACCTCATGTGCAGTGGCTCTGAGCAGGGCTGTCACCCGCCCAAGGTGGTGGGGAAACTTCCATCTTACCTGGTGGCTTGAGGGGCTCCACAGGTCCACACTCCCTCCCCTGGGCTCATCCTTCTGACAGGCTCCTGCTGAGCTCCAGGCTCAGCGCCCACCCAGTGCTCACTGCAGCTCAGGGAGCCACCAGCAGAACCTGATACTCAGAATCAGAACCTGATTCTCACCTTGTTGTATTTCTGTCTCCAGGTGAAGTCTCTAAGGGTGCTGCCGTGCACCCCAGTCTTGTGACCCTTGCCTTCCAGGAGCCACTGAAGAAAAGGAGCCACTGGAGGTCCTTCAAACAGCAGGAAGCCTGGGCCTCTCCCCCTTTGGTGCAGATCCCAATCTGCTGAAGAGACCTGGAGCCCAGTCCTCCACACCCGCCAGAGAGTCCCATCCTCTTCCCCATGGAGGAGGATGAAGGGAAGACAGCCTCTCCTGTGGTGAGGAACACCACCCACCAGGGGCTGCTCATCCCAGCACTGGTCTGTAGAGGAGCTCCTGACAATGCTTCTGCGCACCTCACTGGCCTGAGAACAGGCCACAGCCAGTCCTCGCTCCAACGCCTGCCCTCAGACAGTCAGCTCAGGGGACACAGGACCCTGCTTCCTACAGATGGGACCTCTGGTCCCCACACAGGAGCTCCTCAGCCCGTTCCAAAGCCCATGAGTGACAGCAGTGCCCTGAGGGCCAGTGTGGCTCAGCCAGCACAACTCCCTGATCCACACTTCCCTGGGGCCGGCTTAGCCTGGCCACCGATCAGCTGGGCATCCATCTACACCAAGGCACCTGCGTGCTTCGAATGCTCCTGGTGAAAGCGGTGGCTTCCCATGTGCCGTCTCCTGCTTACCCTAGCACCTCCTAGTCCCCTTCTTTTCTGATCTCTGAAGTGTGGCCACCTCACTCTGAATACACCGTTCCCTTTCATCACCCTAACTCCTCTCTGGGGAACTCGGGCTCAGGGTCAGCCCAAGCCCATTGAAAGTCCTATAAGACAAACCAGTGATCATTTTTAAGTGGCACCTGAGAAGCCCCAGTTGTGGGAAAGCCTAGTCTGTGTCCTGCCAGTGCTTTAGAAGGCATGTACGTGTGTATAAATGTATGATAGATATTTATATATGTTGCTATAGTAATTTGTCGAGGGCAACATAACTGGTGGACAGGGTCAGTTAGAGGAAATGAGTCCTTTTGGCGGCTATGAGGGTAAAATGTGTACAAAGAAATAAAAGTTTTTTCCTCACCTGCTCTGATTTTGGCACCAGTCTCTAGGCTGAGCATGTAAGAGTAGGAAAGACACACTGTCCCTAAGAAGGTCATAGACTACTATTGAAGTCTAAGTTTAAAAGGAGTTTTGCCTTCTCTGTCATTTTGTAAGAATCCCCAATCTAAAAATATTAGAGAGTGGTTCTTAGGTTTGGATAGCCTTAGAATCAGCAGTGCAGATCACAGGAGCCACTTCTTGGGCTCCAATCCCAAGTATTTCATTGGTGTGTGGCCTGAGAATCTGCATTTCTTACACAAATAACCCAGGTTCTTCTTTTCTTTTTTCTTTTGGGTTTCAGAGTTTTTGTGTTTTTTTTTTTTTTAGCCTTTTAAAAAAAAATCTCTTTTCAGTGTTCCAAATTCATTGTTTATGCACCACACCCAGTGCTCCATGCAATGCATGCCCTCCATAATACCCACCACCAGGCTAAACCCAGCCTCCCACTCCTTTCCCCTCCAAAACCCTCAGATTGTTTCTCAGAGTCCACAGTCTCTCATGGTTCATCTCCCCCTCCAATTTCTCCCAACTCCTGTCTCCTCTCCAGCTCCCCATGCCCTCCATGTTATTTCTTATGCTCCACAAATAAGTGAAACCATATGATAATTGACTCTGCTTGACTTATTTCACTCAGCATAATTTCCTCCAGTCCTGTTCCAAGTCATCCTTCCTGATGGAGGCATAATACTCCATAGAGTATATGGACCACATCATCCTTATCCATTCATCTGTTGAAGGGCATCTTGGTTCTTTCCACTTTGGCGACTGTGGCCATTGCTGCTATGAACATTGGGGTACAGATGGCCCTTCTTTTCACTACATCTGTATCTTACCCCAGGTGATTCTGATGCAGACCACAGTTTAAAACTGTTGTTCTCCAACATTGACCCAAAAGTATAGAGTTGTTTCACTTCGATTGATAACCTTTAACTGAAAAGTGTATAAGTCCTTCCATAAATGTTGGCACAGAGATCTGCAAATATTCCTTGGGAAGAGTCCTTAGTTATGTTCTTTTGGTTTCCAAGAATTACTATAAAGCTATCACTCCACAGTTATTTCCTAGAGAGTCACAACCACGGACAACAGCAAACAAAGCCTCAAATAGTATCTCACAACCATCACCACCACTGCGACCAGTAACAGAAAGACCCAAGAAAAGTCTCCCACCTGAGGTAGGGATGTCCCCTATTTTATTAGTCGATGGAGTGACTCCACATCTGCTCTCCTGCTCTGTTGTCCAAGTATTTCCATGAAGGCCTTTGGCTGTCAATACAGAGGAACTCACTGGCCCAATCGGCTGAATGGATGAAAGTCAATAAGCTATTAAGGCAAAGAAACCAAGCATGAGACCATGTCGCCCTGTGCTTATTCCAGCATCCCAGCGATTTCTCCTCCATCCCTCTGCCACCAGGGCTGCTGCACTCCGATGAGATAGTCAGTAATCAGTGAAGAACTCAGACACTGCTTCTACAAAATTCATTTTAAGTACATAACGTTTAGGAAAGCAACAGCGTATGATGTCATATTAACCTCACTCTGCTCAGGATCCAGTCACAGATCAGTTGCTTTTCACCCTTTGTGAAAGGCTGAAAAGTAGCTTTGTGTCTTAAGAGAACTCGTTGCAACAAAAATGTAGCTTTGATGGGAACATGGTCCAATATTCACCTCTTTGTAAGTTATGTCCTAACCCTCCCTGTGAGAGTAACAGAGTCCACTCTTGAAATATCTTTCTGTGTGGCCGCCAATGGCTCCCACTTGGCATAATTCCCATAAGAACCTGGCTGAGCCCATGCAGGGAATGGACTGTGAATCCCACAGAAAAGAATGGAAAGAAAACAGGTGGCAGGTGATGAGGAGAGCAAAGGCCAGTGAAATGTAAATAAAAGTAAATTTCCTTACAGTCTCTTATAACACCTAAAAATCCCTTTGGAAACGTCCTTATCTCCACCTTCCACCCCCAACGTACAGTATATGATAAATCACTCCTCACAATCCCAGGGCACCTCTTCCTTTCCAGGGGTCCTGTCCCGAGCTTTAATAAAAACACCTTTTTTGAAAGAAATTGCTGTGGCTGATATTGAAGATGTTACTGCCTATGTTCTCCTCTAGGATTCTGATGGATTCCTGTCTCACATTGAGGTCTTTTATCCATTTTGAATTTATCTTTGTGTACCGTGTAAGAGAATGGTCGAGTTTCATTCTTCTGTATATAGCTGTCCAGTTTTCCCAGCACCAATTATTGAAGAGACTGTCTTTTTTCCACTGTATATTTTTTCCTGTTTTGTCGGAGATTAACTGACCATAGAGTTGAGGGTCCATATCTGGGCTCTCTACTCTGTTCCAGTGGTCTATGTGTCTGTTTTTATGCCAGTACCATGCTGTCTTGGTGATCACAGCTTTGTAGGAAAGCTTGAAATCAGGTAACGTGATGCCCCCAGTTTTATTTTTGTTTTTCAACATTTCCTCAGCGATTCGGGGTCTCTTCTGATTCCATACAAATTTTTGGATTATTTGCTCCAGCTCTTTGAAAAATACCAGTGGAATTATGATCGGAATGGCATTAAAAGAACAGATTGCTTTAAACAGTATAGACATTTTAACAATGTTTATTCTTCTGATCCAAGAGCGTGGAACGGTCTTCCATATTTTTGTGTCTTCTTCAATTTCTTTCATGAGTGTTCTGTAATTCCTCGAGTACAGTTCCTTTACCTCTTTGGTTAGGTTGATTCCCAGGTATCTTATGGTTCTTGGTGCTCTAGTAAATGGAATCGATTCTCTAATTTCCCTTTCTGTATTTTCATTGTTAGTGTATACGAAAGCCACTGATTTCTGTACATTGACTTTGTATCCTGCCATGTTACTGAATTTCTGTATGAGTTCTAGTAGTTTGGGGGTGGAGACTTTTGGGTATTCCATATAAAGAATCATGTCACCTGCGAAGAGAGAGAGTTAGACTTCTTCATGGCCAATTTGGATAGCTTTTATTTCTCTTTGTTGTCTGATTGCTGTTGCTAGGACTTCTAATACTATGTTGAAGAAGAGTGGTGAGAGTGGGCATCCTTGTCGTGTTCCTGATCTCAACGGGAAGGCCGCAAGCTTTTTCCCATTGAGGATGATATTTGCTGTGGGTCTTTCATAGATAGATTTGATGAAGTTCAGGAATGTTCCCTCTATCCCTATACTTTGAAGCGTTTTAATCAGGAACGGATGGTGGATTTTGTCAAATGCATTTTCTGCATCAATGGAGAGGACCATGTGGTTCTTCTCTCTTCTCTTATTGATTTGTTCTATCACATTGATTGATTTGCGAATGTTGGACCATCCTTGTAGCCCTGGGGTGAATCCCACCTGGTCATGGTGGATAATCTTTTTAATGTGCTGTTGGATCCTGTTTGCTAGGATCTTGTTGAGAATCTTAGCATCCATATTCATCAGTGATATTGGTCTGAAATTCTCCTTTTTCGCAGGGTCGTTGCCTGGTTTGGGCATCAGGGTAATGCTGGCTTCATAGAAAGAGTCTGGAAGTTTTCCTTCTGCTTCAATTTTTTGAAACAGCTTCAGGAGTTAGGTGTTATTCCTCTTCGATATCAACCACAGCAACTTCTTTCAAGATATGTCTCCAAAGGCAAAGGAAACAAAAGTGAAGATGAACTTTTGGACTTCATCAACATCAAAAGCTTCTGCACAACAAAGGAAAGAGTCAACAAAACAAAGAGCAACACACGGAATGGGAGAAGATATTTGCAAATGACAGTGCAGACAAAAGGTTGATACCCAGGATCTATAAAGACTCCTGAAACTCAACACACGCAAAACAGACAATCATATAAAAAAATGGGCAGAAGATATGAACAGACCCTTCTCCAATGAAGACATACAAATGGCTATCAGACACATGAAAAAATTTCATCATCACTAGCCATCAGGGAGATTCAAATGAAAACCACATTGAAATACCACCTTACACCAGTTAGAATGGCCAAAATTAGCAAGACAGGAAACAACATGTGTTGGAGGGGATGTGGAGAAAGGGGAACCCTCTTAGAATGTTGGTGGGAATGCAAGTTGGTGCAGCCACTTGGAAAACAGTGTGGAGATTCCTCAAGAAATTAAAAATAGAGCTTCCCTATGACTCTGCCATTGCACTACTGGGTATTTACCCCAAAGATACAGATGTAGTGAAAAGAAGGGCCAACTGTACCCCAGTGTTTACAGCAGCAATGGCCACGGTCGCCAAACTGTGGAAAGAACCAAGATGCCCTTCAATGGGCGAATGGATAAGGAAGATATGGTCCATATACACTATGGAATATTATGCCTCCATCAGAAAGGATGAATACCCAACTTTTGTAGCATCATGGAAGGGACTGGAAGAGATTATGCTGAGTGAAATAAGTCGAGCAGAGAGAGTCATTTATAATATGGTTTCACTTATTTGTGGAGCATAATAAATAGCGTGGAGGACAAGGGGAGATGAAGAGGAGAAGGGAGCCGGGGGAAACTGGAAGGGGAGCTGAAGCATGAGAGACTACGGACATTGAAAAACAATCTGAGAGTTTTGAAGGGGCAGGGGGGTGGGAGATTGGGGGAACCAGGTGGTGGGTATTGGAGAGGGCACGGATTGCATGGAGCACTGGGTGTGGTGCAAGAACAATGAATCCTGTTATGCTGAAAACAAACAAGCAAACCAACAAACAAAAACACCTTTTTTGCCCTGAAGACACCTCAAGAATTCTTTCCTGACCATTTGCTCCTGGCCCACATCACATCAGCAGGTACCTAAAAGTAAAACATAAACCCGAATAAAACTAGCTCTTGACCTTGGACCTAAGACAGAAAACCTGCAGAGTTTGTACAGAATTTATCGCATTCCCCAGAACTCATTACCACTGAGGTGAATGAGCTAGATGCTTCTTACCGTGTTACCAAGTCACCATAAATGGAGCGCATTACAAGAACACATATTTTTTTTTTTATCTTACAGTTCTGAGGGTGCAGAGTCCCAACAAGGGTCTCACTGGACTAAGATCTAGATGTCCACAGGGCACCTTCCCTTCTGGTGGCTCTAGGAGAGGGTGGAAATTAGTCAAGGAAAACCACACTAAAATGCAGTCCCGAATTTAGCAAAAGAGCTCTTCTGCTCTCCTTACCTCCTAGGGCGTTGCGGCCCCAAGAGAGGGACTGATCTGACCTTACCGGGACTTGACATTGCACAGGCATAGGCCTCTAGTAACCTGGCCAGAGGAAGAAACGCTAGCTTTTCCGCCCAGGGAGACACCAACACTCTTCCGACTCACAGTCCACCCTGATGGACTTTTAGAACAATCTTCCCAACTGACCCCTTTCCTCCAAAAAGAAGAGTGTCCCTCCCATTTGTTCTCTGGACTCGCCTATGGATTTGCCAACACTGCTTTATCCCAGATCGCCTTCCCCTTTTATTCCTGACAAATCCCATTTTTGCTGGTAAAATATCTGGCAGTTTCTATTTTTTTAGGTGAACCAGACAGTGTGTCTCTTTGCCTGTTCCAGCTTTTAGAGGCCCCTCCTCCATGCTCAGCCCCAGCCCCAGCAGGCAGAGTCCTCCTCACACAGCATCCTTCTGACCTCCTTCTCTGCCTCTTCCAGTTTTAAGACCCCCTTGTCTTTCCAGAGTTTTCCTGGAGAATCCAGGATCATCTCCCCATCTCAAGGTCCTTAACATAAGCACCTCTGTAGGGTCCCTTTTGCTGCTGATGGAACACGTGCACAGGTTCCTGGTGATGGGTTTTCAGAATACAGGTGAGGTTTGGTGGAGTGAGGTTGGGAGCCAACGATGAAGAAAGAATCCTTGCAACGTCTCTGGTGCAAAATGTTGGTTTTACTAAAGCATGGGGACAGGACTCTTGGGCAGAAAGAGCTGCTGCCCTGGGGTTGGGAGCCAAAGCTTATTATACACTTGGGCATTAGGGGTTGGGAGAAGGGGAGGTTTTCAAAAGAATATGCTAAAGAAGACCTTCAAGATCCTGGAGGCCTTTGCCATTTTCAAGTTAAGGTTGTTTTTCCCTATAGTTCGGCATTACCAATAAGACAGCTGGCAGCTTCCTGGAACTGTCCCAGAGATCTTACCCAGGAGTGGGAGGTCAGGGGCTCAGGGAGTCATCCTGTGCTTTGTCCTTTACCTAGCCTTCTGCTTCCTCTTCACTGGCATTAGCATGGACACCTCCTAGGGACAGGGCATTATTCTGCCTCCAACCAAACTATGAACTAGGTGACAACTAAAGTTGGACACCCTCCACCCCCCAATCTTTTCGAATTTCAACAATCCAATAAAAGAAAAGCAGTCCCTCAAGGCGCAATCAAGACAAAGGCGAATCAGGACCCTAGGACACTCTACCCAGGGCCATACAATTGCCCTAGTACTGGTCTCTTGGGACTATTTGTTTTGCTTTGTTTCCCAGACCTGGCTTTGTCCCACCAACTTTGATGCAGAAATCTCATCCAAGGGGAAGAACACCGTGGTGGAGGGAGGAGGGAAGGTGGTGGCAGAGCGGCACCTGGAACCCTGCTAACCCCCTGCTGTGAACTCTGAGCCCAGTCTAAGGGAGCAGAAAGGATGGTTTCCTTCAGCCCTGTCCTCAACAGCTGGATCCTTGGTCATTCTCTCCAGGGCGGCCATGAGGGAACTCTGCGTCCCTGCCCTAGGAGCCTGCCCAGTGAAGAAGCTGTCCCCTGCGGTGTTCTCAGGGCCTGGGATGTTGACAGCAGGTGTCAGCCCGAGGGCCAGCCCAGAGGTTGCTGCCTTTTGGTTCCCTGCTCCATCCCCCAGGGTGTCCAGGCCTGGGGGGGTGCGTGGGGGACTGGCTAGGAGGCTGAGCTCCACAGGTGTAGCCAATGCCCTCTGTCTCCTCAAAGCAGATTTTAAGGAGAGGGAGAGAGGGAGAGATGGATCTGCGCTTCTCTGTCTGCTGGAAAGTCCTCCCTCATGTTCCTCTCAGGCTGGGACAGCCTTCCCTGTGCTGAGTGTGCCTTCCTTTGTGTGGTGGTGGGGAGACCCCCTAACATCATGGATGGGGCATGTCTTATGTAAATCAGTTACCATTAGGCTGAGGTTCTGGGCCAGAGAATTCCTGGGACAGAGGATGTAGCAGTGCTGTAGCTTCCATTGTATCAGGAAGACTCCTGTGGAGGGTGAGGATGCTTGGGGCAGGAGTGGGTGCTGAGGGTTTTGGGGTGTTGGTTGGCAAGTGAGCGTGTGTGCAGGGTGGACGGAGTGGGGGGGGCTAGTGTGGAGCGGAGGTGGAGGCGGAGAGTGTCATACTTATCCGGCAGAGGAGATACCATGTTCAAGCAGGTCGTTTTCTCAGGATGAGGCTTGTCCATTGCACTGCGGACATGCTGACCCCTGCGATTTCCCCAAATGTGGGACACTCGACTCCATAATTTATGGTAGTGGGGGACTGCACTTGACCTTTCCCAGGGTAATAGGTGTTCAATAACAGAATGCTCTTATTTTTAATTTTTTCTTACAGCTTTATCTTTTAAGAGAACGTTGCTGTCTTAGCAGTACCACTTACTCAGTGAATGCGTGATTTATAACTTAACTACATTGCTGGTTGATGGTCTTTCTCACTGGAAACACGCGGGAGTCCTCTACGCACAGTTTTCAGGAAAAGATTGGGCCTCTTGTTTTTCTTGAGGTCTCTCCTGGAGCAGCGTGCCCGGTGTTCTCCAATATTTTGTGTGATTCTGCTTACGTTTTGGTGTCTTGCAGTCCCAGGATCTAGGCGAAGAGGGTGCTTTCTTTCACTCCCTAGGGAACACAAGCCAGAGTCTGTCCGCCTCCGCTGCCCTCTGGCTCCCTTTTCCCACCAGCAACCTACAAAGCCTGACGCAGTCCCCAGACTCCCTATCCTTAATCAGGCCACTTCTTTTTTTTTCTTAAAAGATTTTATTTATTTACTTGACAGAGATCACAAGTAGGCAGAGAGGCAGGCAGAGAGAGAGAGGAGAAAGCAGGCTCCCCGAGGAGCAGAGAGCCAATCAGGCCACTTCTTACCCTTGGCAGCCTTCCTCCAGAGGGCCCTTCAGAGAATATAGACTTTGGAACTTGACATGCTTTTGATTATTTATTTAAGTTTATTAAAGCAATCTCTGTACCCAGTGGAGGTTGGGGGGGGGGGATCCCGAGCTCAGGACACCTAGATCCAGACTCTGGTGTTCTCTGGACTGAGCCAGCCCAACGACCCTTGATAGGCTTCAAAAGAGGTACGTCTGCCTACCTGCGAAGGACCCATTCAGTTGGCACCATAGACCTTTCCCAGAGAGTGGGTTAGCTCTTGGGCAAGGGATGATGGGCCTTCTCCTTGCTCTCGGGCTCAAACAAAAACTGTCCTCACAGATGTGTTCCTTTGTAAATCCAAGCTTGAAGGGGTTTCTGGCTTCGTGCTTTCACTGGAGCTGGGGCTTTTTCCAGTGTAAAAGCCTCTACTCAGAATCTACATTGACGCTTTCCAACTTTGATTTTTACTTGGGGGGGCACACCAATAGGGACTCACAGGAAGTGGTTTACTCTTCTGGACCATTTAATAAATCATTAAAGATACACCAGAAATATTTCCAAGTAATTTAAATGCATCACTAAACAAAGCTTAATATTACAGAAAACAAAAAATATGCAGCAACCAACATGATAGCATTCACATTGTGTGGCATCCCATCCAACGGTTTGAGGTCTGCAGACAAGCAGGGGAAATGAGCCCTCATGAGGAGACAGGTCAGTCATCTGAAAATGACCCAGAGCTGACACCAAGGTGAGAATCACCAGAGGACAAGAAAGTGTTTGTTACAACTGCATCCCATCGGTTCAAAACACTCAGCAGATACATGGAAAATGTAAAACAAAACAAAACAAACCCCCAATCTCACATTAAGAGATGAAAACCACAATGTCTGGGGTGCCTGGGTGGCTCAATGGGTTGAAGCCTCTGCCTTCGGCTCAGGTCAAGATCCCAGCGTCCAGCATCCTGGGATCAAGCCCCACATCAGGCTCTCTGCTTTCTCCCCCTGCCTCTCTATCTACTTGTGATTTCTGTCTGTCAAATAAATAAATAAAATATTTTAAAAAAGAAACCACAATGTCTGAGAGGAAATGTATTGCAAAGTGCCATAGAGAAGGCAGAAGAAAAAAGTTTGATAGGAATCCCACAGAATCTGCGGATTATGGTGTTGCCTTCTTAGCCACGTGGTGTTGCCTTCTTAGCCACTTCAGTCCTTCCAGTCGGTGAACACGGGACGTCTTTCCACTTGGTTAGGTTTTCTTTAATCTCATGCAGCAATGTTTTGTAGTTTTCAGTGTACAGGTTTTGTGCCTCCTTGAATCAGTTATTCCTAGATACTATTCTGGTGGGTGCTGTTATAAATGGAATTGTTTTCTTAATTTCCTTCTCCGATTGTTCATTGCTAGGGTTTAGAAACACTTGATTTTGTCCATCTTATATCCTGCAACTCTGCCGATTTAAGTTATAGACTCTAGTAGGTGGGGTGTTTGTGGGTGTACTTAGTGTAACAGCCTTACAGATAACAAAAACAGTTGATTAACACATATTTTATGTTGTTTGTATTACATACCTTATTCTTTCAATTCAGTGAGTTAGTATAAAGAAAATGTCATTGAGAAAATCATGAGGAAGAGAAAATACGTTGACAGTACCATACTATATTCGTAAGAAAAGAAATCACCCCTCAAGTGGACCTACATTATTCAGTACAATTCAAACCCTTGTTGTTCCCCAGTCAACTGTGGTTTTATTGTTTCTTTTTCAAATGTTTCCCCTCACCTTCAGGTTATTTTAAAACTTGATTTATAGTTGATACACCATGTGACATCAGTTTCACATGACAAGATAGTGATTGGACAACTCTATAAATTATGTTATATTCACTACAAGTCTAAGCTACCTTCTGTCACCATGCAGAGCAGTTACTCTATCACGAAGTATGTAATCTGACATCTATCCTCTTAATATTCTTTTTAAATCTTCACTGTGGACGACCTTCTGACAGAGTATAGAATTCTATCCTTGCCTCTCCCCCCACCACTACCATGGGCCTCCTTTGGACTCTGCCAGAGAGAAGCAGTGACACACAGGAGGTTGCCCACTTTAGATCACTGCACCACCTGATCTTGGACGAGGATGCTCAGCCCAGGCCAGGGAAATACAGATTAGCAGGAACCCTTCTTCACAATCCCAGCTGCAATTCGAAGGACCAGGGTGCCCCTTCTAAGTCCCTGCAGTGATGGCTCAGCACCCAGAAGCTGGCCATATTTAGATGACCAGAAATGGGCATATTCCCCTAAACCAGCCCAAACTGTTCCATTTAAACTTAGAAGAATTTTAATAGCAGCACAGGCTCTTTTCCCTGTTCTGATGGGGGAAGGGGAGCCTCAGTGCCAGTGCAGGAAGAGCATCAATTATGTCATTATGTCTTTGGCTGTTAACCTAATGGTTGATGGGTAGAGCCCAAACAGCAGACCAAACCTACTTCAGATCTATCCAGGGGCACCTGGGAGACTCAGTAGGTTAAATATCTGCCTTCAGCTCAGGTCATGATCCCAGAGTCTTGGGATGGAGCCCCCATCAGTCTCCCCCAACCTGATTCTCCCTCTCCTTCTGCGGCATCCCCTGCTTGTTCTCTCTCTTTCTCTCTGTCAAATAAATAAATATATAAATAAATGTATAAATAAATCCTTAAAAAAAAAAAAAAAAACCTTTCCAAATCTTGCCAGCTGCTTTCATGTGTTCTCTCTCACTTCCTCCCCACATCTCCAGGGAGCTGGTTCCCCTGTTCTTTGTCTCCTGCCCCCCTGATCTACTTGTGCCACCTGGAGGTCTTCCCCCTTAAGTCATTTGCCCCCTTGTGGAACCCAGGGGAACTGCAGGGGCCAGAGGCTGAAGACACAGGCCCTGAATCCCTGACTCTGGTTGTGACCTCAGACACCAGGCTCTAAATCACCAACTGCTGGACCCAGGATGTGGCAACTCACCAGCCAGTGTTTGCCTGCGGACCCCAGGACACACTGAGGTGGGACTGTCACCTTCTTTTTTTTTTTTAGGTGAAATTTACATATAAGAATTTCACCCATTGTAAGGGTGTCCCTACAATGACAGCGTTGTTCAGCTAGGACCCTAGTTTGTTTTAGAGACTTCCTTATCCTCTCCACACCTCCTCCAGCCCCTCTGCAGACAATTTTCACTCTCTCCTCCAGCCCCAAGCAATGCTGATCTGTTTTCTGTCTCTATACATGGCTCCTTTCTGGACATTGTACATAAATCGAATGAGACAGTATATAGTCCTTGGTGACTGTCTTCTTTCACTTAGCATGCCTTTCAGGGTCCTCCATGCTGTAGCTTCAACCAGATTTCTCTCCTGTTGTTGCTGAGTAGAATTCCATGGTCCAGATGGGCCACCTTTTGTTCATTCACCAGTCAGTGGCCCTTTGTGTTGCTCTCAGGTTTTACCTATTGTGAGTCATGCTGCCCCAAAGGTTTCTGAACCAGGCTGGAGTGAACAAATGTTCTTATTTCCGTCAGAAAGATGTCCGGTTGTGGAATTGCTGGATCCTATGGGAAGCTTGTGCTGAACTCTTAAGAACTCTCAAAGTGGCTTCCAATGGGGCTCTTTCATTTTCGTTCCCCCTAGCAATCTAGGAGGGTCCACTCTCTCCATGTTCTCAGCAGCACTTGGTATTGTCTTTTGATCAGAATCACACTTGTTGGTGTAAAATGGTCCCTGGTTTCACATGCGCTGCCCTGCAGACTAGTAACATTGATGATCTTTGTGCTTATGAACCATGCATGTGTCTTCTTTGTAACGTGTATCCGAGTCTTATCCTGGCTTTTTATTAACAGTGTGTTCCTTCTGCCCATTCAGTGAGTTCAAAGTACTCTTATGTCTTGTGAATGGGAGTCCTCATTGGGTATTTAATCCGCAAATATTGTCTCCTTATCAGTGGCTTCTCTTCCTTTTCTCAGTGGTAAAGTTTGATGCAAAAAAACATGGTCATCTTACGTTTTTCTCTTACATGTTTTGTTCTTACTGTAGTGACTGAGAACTCTTCACCTAATGCAAAGTCCTGACCATTTTCTCCTGCGTATCTTCTTGAATGGTCATTTTGGCTCATCTACTTAGGTCTGTGACCATTTTGAGTTCATGTCTGTGAAAGGGGTGGTTTTCAGCAACAACTGTGGGGGAGTTTTGTCCTGACAAGGACAGGAGAACCTGGAGGTAACTTGTGTTTCTGAGTTAGTCTCCCTCAGGCCAGAAAAGGGGATTTCACCCTCCTGTACCTATCAGTAAAGGGCTGAGTGCCTTTGGGGAGGGAGTTCAATGGGACTTGTGGTCATATAAGGCACTTAATCCTCACTCTCTGGGACTGGGTGCAAAGTAGCTCTAGGAGCCCAGGGCAGTCCTAGTCAGAGGTGTCTTTAGGAGCACAAACACACTGAGAGCAGGAGAGGATTGCACAGAAAGGATAATAGAGATCCCAGGGGATCTTGGGTTGGGTTCCTAAAGGGTGTTCAATCTGGGGGCGGGGGGGCAGAACTCACACTCAGCAGGAACTCACGAAACATGCCCAGAGGGAGTAGAGCAGAATGAAGGCAGTTCCCAGAATTTGAACTATTTTTGCCAACATGAAAATCATGGTATGTGCCCGGACATCAAAGGTGACTGGAGGGACACATGGCTTGCTGAGTCGTTAGAGCGTGACAACTCTTCACCTCAGGGTCATGAGTTAGAGCCTCACGTTGGTGAAGGAGACTAGATAAAATTAAAGAAATAATAACAATAAATAAAACATAAACAGGTGCATGCATCAGGAAACTGGAATTACTCCCCTAAGGAAAGGATGGGGCAGTTCCCTCAGTCCTTGCAGATCACCAGCCATTCTGAGCCCTGGAGAATCCTACATGTCGTGTGACATTTCCCAAGATACACACAGAGACCCTACATTTTTAATATTTATTGACTTTCCCATTAATGTAGTCAGAGGTCCACTGGCAGACAAAAGTTGGCACGGTAAGTACAGAAGTAGAGCAAGAAACAGAATGTTCCCTAGATGCACCACATTACTCTCTGCGCTTATTGCAGTCTCACTGGAAATGGGTATGGGCAATCAAAATCCCTGGTATTTAACACAGGTGAGGGGAAAAAATGGAAAATTTCGGTTAACAGGTCAAATTAATTTGTTCTCAGATTGAACTTGAAGTCAAGTGGAGACTCTGTTGAACGTTTTCTAGCTTCTGTGATGGAAATGAGGGCTAACAGACAAAACAGTTCTACAAGTCAGAGTGACTTTGGTAACTTAGTATCTTCCCACTTGACACAGTTTTCTTTCAATCTTCTCATCCCATGATCTCATGCTTGAGTCTAAACATACTTGCACAAGGAAGTTGATGTCATCACCACACCTCAAATCTGTACCACTGAATGTCACAGTGCTCATTCCTAATGGTACTTTGGGCTCGTTTCTAACTGCCTGTAGCTCCCTTGTGGCTGACTCTGAAGGCAGCCCATTGTACCATGTGTGCTCTTCTCTCTGGCCCCACTAGGTTAAGCAGTGGATCTGAGCTGTCTCCATCACTGGGGAAGGATGGAGGTCAGACAGGTAGTAAAGAGACATGGGTGTGGACTAGGGGGCAGCAAAAGGAAAATAGGGTTATTATAAGTGGATTGATTCCGAGAGGACCATCTCTGTTTTTTCGTTTGTTTTGTTTTGTGTTTAATTTTTATTTATTTTTAAATTTTCTTTTCAGTGTTCCAGAATTCATTGTTTATGTACCACACCCAGTGCTTCATGCAACATGGCCCCTCCATAATACCCACAACCAGGCTCACCCAATGTTCTTTAAAATTATTTTATTTCCTCATTGGAGAGGGAGTGAGGTGAACGTGATAACCACTACACTACAGAAACTGACTCATTGGAAGAGGGAGTGCTTGAGAGAGCAGGGGTGGTTGTGGAGGAAGGGTGAGTGAGAGGGGGAGCAGACTCACCACCAACCAGAGAGCCGGACATGGGGCTTATCCCAGGACCTTGGGATCCTGACCTGAGCCAAAGACTGACACTGAAACAAACGAGTCACCCAAGGGTCCCTGAAAATAATTCTTTAAAAATTCCACTACACATAACATACAGCGTTGTATTAGTTTCAGGTAAGATCATGGTGTTTATTTTTATTTCTTTTATATATATTTATTTATAGCAGGGGTGATGGGCAGAGGGAGAGGGAATCCCAAGTAGATGCTACACTGAGCATGGAGCCAGAACTGAGGCTCCTTCCCACGCCTCTGAGCTCATGACCAGAGCCGAAATCAAGAGTTAGACACTGAACCGAATGAACCACCCGAGTGCCCATTTGTATTTCTAAGAATCATATGTTTAGCTTTCTACTGAAATAGGCACTGAGTAATGAGCAATGTTGAGAGAAACCATGGTACCCATAGACACCAAGGTCAGATTGCCCAAAATGGACCACTGTGGCACACTGATTATTTTGAAGCTACTTGAAAAGCACCTGGTGCAAGGATACTCAAACCCTCCTCTGTCTTCCTGATAGCAGGAAACCAACCTCCCATATGAAAAAAGCACCGCCTGTGCTAAGAAGTAAAAAGATATCCTTCTCACCAGGGACTTTAAAACAGAGGTTCTAAATTCTGCTTAGAACTCCCTGCAAATTAAAGCTCCCAAACAGCCCTCAGAGATGTATTGTCTCCTTGTCTAAAATGCATAAAAACTGTCCGCCTTCATCCTTTATATTTCTGTAATGGTCTCAATTTCAATATTGGTTATTGATGCGTATTCAATGTCTCAGGTAAACTTACTTCTCAGTTTAGCTGGGAGACCTTGAAGAGTAAGGGAGGATCTTTTCCTTTCTTGTGTACCTTTTCTTAAGGAAATTAAATAGGATTCTTGCTAATTTACAAGGTCCACCTACACAATGTGGGGTTGGGGCAAGAAGGGAAATGGTGTTGCTCATTTCACTTCAGTGGAGCTGACCTGGAAAGAAAGAAAGGAAGAAAAGAAGAAGGAAAGAAGGAAGGGATGGAGGGAGAAGGAGAGAAAGAAGGAAGGAAGGATGGAAGGGGAAAAAAGAAAATAAAGGGAGAAGGGCGGGAAGGAGGGAAGGACGAGGGAGGGAGGGCGGGAGGGAGAAAGACTGAAAGAAAGAGGAAAGAAAAAGAAAGAAAGAGGAGAAAGAAAGGAAAGAAAAGGGAGGGAAGAAGGAAGAATGGGAGGGAGGGAAGAAGGGAGTGAGAGAGAAAGAAAAGAAGAAGGAAGGAGAAGGAAGGAATGAAAAAAGTAAAAGAAAGGACGAAAGACAAAGGAAGGAGTGGGGAGGGAGAAAGAGAAAGAAGAAGAATGAAAGAAAGGGAAAGAAAAGTAGGAGTGAAAGGAGGAAGGGAAGAAGGAAGGAAAGGAGGGGAAGGGGAGGGAGTGAAAGAGAAAGGAAGAAAGGAAGAGAGAATAAGGGAAGAAAGGAAAAGAGAATAAGGGAAGAAAGGAAGAGAAAGAGGACGGAAGGAAGGAAGGAAGGATAGAAAAAGAAGAAAGAAAGGAAGGGGGGAAAGAAAGCGAGAAAGAGAAAGGGGAGAGGGAGAAAGAAGAAAGAAAGAGAAGGAATGAAGGAGGGAGGCAAGAAGGAAGGATGGGAGGGAGGGAGGGTGGGAGGAAGGTATAGAGAAATAAAGAAAAAAAAAGAGAGAAAGGAAGGAAGAGAAAGGAAGGGGGCAGGGAGAAAGGGAATAAAGGAAAAGAGAAAGAAAGAACCCAGGGAAGGAAGAAGGAAGGGAGGGAGGAAAGAGAGGGGGAGGGAAGGATCGGATCGGATTGGATCTGATGCTGGTCAATTTGCCTTGTAAACCTCTAGTGAAGAAACTGTTGGCAAACACCCAACTGCTGGTGACCACTGGGAGGGCCCCTCTCTGGCATGCTCTCAGGAGGGTGTATCTGATGTGTATAGAACTATTTAAGGAACCATACTTAGAATCTGTGGATTAAAATGGCTGCATTCCCTAGGAATGGTCACATGAGGTATGTAAGCATGGCCATGGGACATCACCCCACACAGCTCCACTTTGTGTGCTGAGCTCACACATCACTGGGAGACCATATAGGTTTTGTGTGGGCCAGAGCATGTCCTCCTGTGGGAAGCCAGTTCCTGCAGTTAGTGTTGCTGGGGTTTCAGATGCTTTGCTGGTACCTCACAATTTGACCCTTGAAAATGTGAGTAAAACTTGATACTGGGGAAGATTTATGGTTTTGGGGGACTGATTTGACAAAACAACCTTTTAGGTCGTCCCCATATTGGTTGGATGTGGTCTTATGCAAGTCTCTGATGTTTCCCAAAATACTCGCCATTGGCCAATGTTAAAGCAGGATAATCTGTGTACAGAGTGACTGGTTTCATGGCCGTGATGGCCAAGTTTGTTGCTGAAGTATCTTCCAAAACGATGTATCGTTCTTTTGCAAGTGCCCATTTGCAACTCGAAAAGCCCAAAGGCATACTGCCCTGCTACTTTGCGGTCCTTGTCATCAATTGCCTGGAAGGAGGCTCCCTCATGGACAAGCCCCAGGCGGTTAAGGAGCAGCTGCCAGACCCCATCCTCCTGCCAGAAATGGTGGGCAGCAGGGAGACTGCCTATAATGGCTAGACGTTCAACCAGGTGGAAATCAAGCCACTACCTGGGTGAGGTCTCCATCACCTCCAACCCGGAAAGCAGGACAACTCTGCATGTGTATCCACTCAGTCCTCCTGCTTCACCCTTCTCAAGTAGCCTGTTGGGCCCATAAGGGCACAGGCTTCTCTTAAAAAGAAAAAAAAAAAAATACACAACAAAAGCTGCCCTTTGGTCTGGCTCAGCGCTTTGTAAATACAAACTTGTAAGGGTTTTCTTACTTCAAGGTTGCACCCTGGCTCTGGCTCTACATTCTGTACAAGCCTGTATTCAGAATCTAGACAACCTTTCCCAGCTTGATTTTAAAATATGGGAGCCACCCCAACAGGGATGCAGGGCAACTGGATTTACTCTCCTGCCTGAAACAACAAAGCAACTGCAAAGACACACTAGATGCCTGAAATGCAGATTTCCAAGTTTCATCAGGGCATCAGGGAAAGAAGACAACCTTCCAAGACAGGGAAGCACACAGGTGAGCAGGGCCCTACAGCTGCTCCAAGGAACTGGCTCCAGAGAGTTTCCAAGCGAGGCCACGGGGGAGGGGAACCTGAGGAGGAGGCCCATGGACCTCCTGGAGCTGAGGACACTGAGCTGTGAGACCCCAGGACACTGTCCCCAGGAGGACAGTGTTGCAGAAAGTCACCTAGCCAGAGCTGTGTACAGGCTCTGGGGCGACATGCAGCGCGGTCCTGCTCAGGGCCTCCATGGACGGCAAGTTCTGCAACTCGGGGGCAATTATTTGAAAGCAGTAGAGGGAACAGGGCCTGGAGCTCTGGCAGGAGAAATGACCCCTAATCAGGAGACAGATCAGTCAGCTGAACAGAACCCAGAGATTATGCAGATGGGACAACCACCAGAAAAGGACATGAGAACATTTAGTGTAAGTGTTTACCATCAATTGAAAATGTGAAATAGATAAATGAAAAATATAAACAAAGACCCCATCTAAGAGACGAAAGTGACGATGTCTGAAAGGAAGTACTGCAAGAGATTGACAGCAATAAGAAAACGTAGAATAGAAATTCTGATAGAATCATGTTGACTCTGTAGATCCCTGTGAGTAGTATCACCATAGGAACTACAGTAAATGGGCCATACATGCACACAGTTGTCTTTCCCATTAGGTCTGTAATCTCCTACAGCAATGTTTTCTACTATTCAGTGAGCAGGTCTTACTTCTCCTTGAATGAACTGATGCCTACATATTCTACTGTTTTGGGTGCTACTGTCAATGGAATTGCTTCCTTAATCTCCTTCTCCGATTAATCATTGCTAGCGCATAGAAACACAACTGATGTGTGTATCCATGGTCCCCGCAACCTTACAGAACTAGTTACTGGATGCTAATATTTTTGTGTGTGGATGACTTGAGATTTTTCTATGTTTAGGAGCATGTCCTCTGTAAATAGAGATGCAGGTTGGCCCTTGAAGAATGCAGGGTTAAGGGTGCTGACTCTCAAAGTCAAAAATCTGTGTATAACGTTTGACTGCCCAAAACTGAACTACTAATAGTAGCTGTGGACTGGAAGCCTTAGTGAAAACATAGTCGATTCACCCCTCTTTTGCAAGTTATTTGTATTATACACTGTATACATATAATAAAGTAAGCTAGAGAAAAAATGCTATTAGGACAATCATAAGGAAGAGAACATAGAGTAGTATGCTTTGTTTATAAAAAAGGCACCCAGAAGTGTACACGTGCTGTTCCAACCTGTGTTGTACAAGGTCAAGTGTAGTTTTATTTCTTCCTTCCCACACGCTTTTTACACACTTAGACATTTGAAAAATATTCTAGCCAAGAGATTTGAAAGATATTCTAGCCAAGTATAGACTTTTATCCTTCTGCGTGGGGCCAGCCCTAGATTTTGCCCTCTGTGAGGAGGGGCGACAAATGGGAGGTCACCTCAGCCCTGGAGCCTTGGATCAGCACCCACAGGGATAGAAAGACTACAGGAGCCCTTTCTCTTTGCACACCCGCTCCAACTGGAAGGGCCACAGTTTCCCTGGAGGCCACTGCCAGGAGGGCTCAGGGCTCTGGTGCCGCCCCCAGCAGGAGGCCAGAGGCAATCTCACCCTCTCACCTTCCCAACTTCCCTCTCTCTTTCCCCCCCACACTCCATGTCGCCAACCTCCCCCCACCCCTGTATCTTCTTGCTCCTCTTCAGCATTCCATGGGCATGCCTCTCCCTGCCACCAACATCCCAGGCTGAGGCCTCGGAGCTCTTCTGGGTGGGGAGCTCATTGTTGTTCCAAGTGTTGCCTTCTAGATATTTCTCCACGCTTGCTTAAATCTAAGTCAGCTGCATGTCACAGACTTGTAAACATTTTTGCCAACAAGAAAATAGTGGGCGGGGGGGTTGTGCATCTCTGTGTGTGTGTTGCCTTGGAAATCATAAGGTGCTGCATCAGGAATCTGGAGTTCTTTCTCCCAGGAAAGGAGAGGGGAATTATCTTGGTCCTTGCAGGTCAAGAGCCATTCTGAGCCCTGAGAGAATTCTAAATGTTGGCTGACACTTCCCAAGATCAACCCAGAGACCCTATACTTTTAGTACTTATTGGTTTTCCCGTGTGTGCTCAGAAGTCCACTGGCCGACAACAGTTGGCACACTAAGTAGAGAAGTAGACCAAAGAACAGAGTATTCCCTGGATGACCACATTAGTCTCTGCCCTCACTGCAGTCTCTCTGAAAATGGGAATGGGCAGTCGAAATACCTTGCATTCAGTAGAGGATAGGGGGAAAAGTGGAGTAGTGGGGGAACATTTCAAGTTATTATATCCTTAGACTCTATTTGAGGGCACATGGAAACTCTACTGAAAAGTTTTGTGGGTTATGCCCATGGATAGGAGGGGTTAATGGAGCCTGCAATTACACAACTCAGTATAATTTAATAATGTAATATCTTTCCCACTTCACAGGGTTTTTCTTTCATTTTGTCTGATGCCAGGACTGAATCTAAACATATGTGTACTATCCCATTGATTGATTTGTGAATGTTGAACCATCCTTGCAACCCAGGGATGAATCCCACCTGCTCATGGTAGATAATCTTTTTAATGTGCTGTTGGATGCTATTAGCTAGGATCTTGTAGAGAATCTTAGCATCCATATTCATCAGGGATATTGGTCTGAAATTCTCCTTTTTGGTGGGGTCTTTGCCTGGTTTGGGGATCAGGGTAATGCTGAATTCATAAAAAGAGTCTGGGAGTTTCCCTTCTGCTTCAGTTTTTTGAAACAGCTTCAGGAGAATAAGTATTATTTCTTCTTTGAAAGTTTGGTAGAATTTCCCAGTGAATCCGTCAGGACCTGGGCTCTTGTTTTTTGTGAGGTTTTTGATCATTGCTTCAATATCATTACTAGATAAGAGTCTATTCAGGTTGTCAGTTTCTCCCTGGTTCAATTTTGGAAGTTTATAGTTTTCCAGGAATGAATCCATTTCATCTAGGTTGCTGAACTTATAGGCATATAACTGCTTATAATAATTTCTGATGATAGCTTCTATTTCCTTGGTGTTAGTTGTGAACTCTCCCTTTTCATTCATAGTTTTATTAACTTGGACCTTCTCTCTTTTCTTTTGGATTAGTTTGGCCAACGGTTTATTGATCTCATTGATTCTTTCAAAAAACAAGCTTCTAGTTTCATTGATGCGTTCTACTGTATCTCTAGTTTCTATCTCATTGATCTCTGCTCTAATCCTGATTATTTCCCTTCTTGTGTTTGGAGTTGGCTTAATTTGTTGTTGATTCTCCAGTTCATTAAGGTGTAAAGACAGCTGGTGTATTCTGGATTTTTCAGTTTTTTTGAGGGAGGCTTAGATGGCTATGTATTTCCCTCTTAGGACCGCCTTTGCTGTATCCCATAGGTTTGGGACTGAAGTGTCTTCATTCTCATTGGTTTCCGAATAGTTTAAGTTCTTCTTTGATTTTCTGGTTGATTCAAGCATTCTTAAGGAAGGTGGTCTTTAGCTTCCAGGTGTTTGAATTCCTTCCAAACTTTTTCTTGCAGTTGAGCTCCAGTTTCAAAGCATTGTGATCTGAGAATATGCAGGGAATAAATATGCAGGGAATATGCAGGGAATAACCTTTTGGTATCGTTTGAGCCCTGATTTGTGGCCCAGAATGTGGTCTATTCTGGAGAAGGTTCCATGTGCACTCGAGAAGAATGAGTATTCTGTTGTTTTAGAGTGGAATGTTCTGTATATATCTATGAGGTCCAGCTGGTCCAGTGTGTCATTCAATGCTCTTGTTTCTTTATTGATTTTCTGCTTGGGTGATCTGTCTATTACTGAGAGTGGTGTGTTAAGATCTCCTACTATTAATATATTTATATCAATATGACTCTCTATCTTGATTAACAGTTTTCTTTCTTTCTCCCCCCCCCTTTTTTTTTTACTTATTTGACAGAGTGAGGTCACACATAGGCAGAGAGGCAGGCAGGGGGAAAGGGGGAAGCAGGCTCCCTGCTGAGCAGAGAACATGATGCGGGGCTCAATCCCAGGATGCTGAGATCATGATCTGAGCTGAAGGCAGAGGCTTAACCCACTGAGCCACCCAGGCGCCCCCCTTGATTAACAGTTTTCTTATGTAATTGGCTACTCTCGTATTGGGGGCATAAATAAACACAATTGTAAGATCTTCTTGGTGGATAGTCCCTTTAAGAATTGTGTAGTATCCTTTTGTATCTCTGACTACAGTCTTTAGTTTAAAATCTAATTCATGTGATATGAGAATTGATACTCCAGCCTTCTTTTGAGCCCCACTGGCATGAAAAATGCTTCTCCATCCCTTCACTTTCAGTCTGGATGTATCCTTAGGTTCAAAATGGGTCTCTTGCAGAAAACATATGGATGGGTCCTGTCGTTTTATCCAATCTGCAACCCTATGCCGTTTCATGGGTGCATTTAGGCCATTCACATTGAAAGTGATTATTGAGAGATATCTTTTTATGGACATCGTGTTACCTGTGAAATCTTTGTTTCTATGGAGAAGAGAGAAGAACCACATGGTCCTCTCAATTGATGCAGAAAAAAACATTTGACAAAATCCAGCGTCCGTTCCTGATTAAAATGCTTCAAAGTATAGGGATAGAGGGAATATTCTTCAACTTCATAAAATCTATTTATGAAAAACCCACAGCAAGTAGCATCCTCACTGGGAAAAAGCTGACTGCCATCCTGTTGAGATCAGGAACATGACAAGGATGCCCACTCTCACCACTCTTGTTCAACATAGTATTAGAAGTCCTAGCAACAGCAATCAGAAAACAGGGAGAAATAAAAGGTATTCATATTGGCAAGGAAGAAGTCAAACTCTCTCTCCTCGCAGATGACATCATACTTTTTATGAAAAACCCGAAAGACTCCACCCCCAAACTACTAGAACTCATACAGCAATTCAGTAATGTGGCAGGATACAAAGTCAATGTACAGAAATCAGTGGCTTTCTTATATGCTAACAATGAAAATACAGAAAGGGAAATTAGAGAATCAATTCCATTAACTATAGCACCAAGAACCATAAGACACCTGGGAATAAACCTAACCAAAGAGGTAAAGGATCTATACTCGAGGAACTACAGAACACTCATGAAAGGAATCGAAGAAGACACAAAAAGATGGAAGACCATTCCATGCTCATGGAGCGGAAAAATAAACATTGTAAAATTGTCTATACTGCCTAGAGCAATCTATACTTTCAATGCCATTCTGATCAAAATTCCACTGGCATTTTTCAAAGAGCTGGAGCAAATGATCCCAAAATTTGTATGGAATCAGAAGAGACGCCAAGTTGCTAAGGATATGTTGAAAAAGAAAAACAAAACTGGGGGCATCACGTTGCCTGATTTCAAGCTTTACTACGAAGCTGCAATCACCAAGACAGCATGGTCTTGGCATAAAAACAGACACATAGACCAGTGGAACAGAGGAGAGAGCCCAGATATGGACCCTCAACTCTATGGTCAGATAATCTTCAACAAAGCAGGGAAAAATATGCCCTGGAAAAAAGACAGTCTCTTCAATAAATGGTGCTGGGAAAATTGGACAGCTATATGTAGAAGAATGAAACTCGACCATTCTCTTACACCATACACAAAGATAAACTCGAAATGGATAAAAGACCTCAATGTGAGGCAGGAATCCATCAGAATCCTAGAGGAGAACATAGGCAGTAACCTCTTCAATATCAGCCACAGCAACTTCTTTCAAGATATGTCTCCAAAGGCAAAGGAAATAAAAGCGAAAATGAATTTTTGGGACTTGATCAAGATCAAAAACTTCTGCACAGCAAAGGAAACAGTCAACAAAAAATGGGGGACAACCCATGGAATGGGAGAAGATATTCACAAATGACAGTACAGACAAAAGGCTGATATCCAGGATCTATAAAGAACTTCTCAAACTCAACATACAGAAAACAGACAATCATGTCAAAAAATGGGCAGAAGACATGAACAGACACTTCTCCAGTGAGGACATACAAATAGCTAAGAGACACATGAAAAAATGTTCATCATCACTAGCCATCAGGGAGATTCAAATCAAAACCACATCGAGATACCAACTTACACCAGTTAGAAGGGCCAAAATTAACAAGACAGTAAATAATGTGTGTTGGAGAGGATGTGACGAAAGGGGAACCCTCTTACACTCTTGGTGGGAATGCAAGTCAGTGCAGCCACTTTGGAAAACAGTATGGAGATTCCTTAAGAAATTAAAAGTAGAGCTTCCCTATGACCTTGCAGTTGCACTACTGGGTATTTACCGCAACGATACAGATGTAGTGAAAAGAAGGGTCATCTGTATCCCAATATTCATAGCAGCAATGGCCACAGTCGCCAAACTATGGAAAGAATCAAGATGCCCTTCAATGGACGAATGGATAAGGAAGATGTGGTCCATATACACTATGGAGTATTATGCCTCCATCAGAAAAGAGGAATGCCTAACTTTTGTATCAACATGGGCAGGACTGGAAGAGTTTATGGTGAGTGAAATAAGTCAAGTGAGGGAGTTAATTATCATATGGTTTCATTTATTTTTGGAGCATAAGAAATAACACGGAGGACATGGGGAGATGTAGAGGAGAAGGGAGTTGGGGGAAATTGCAAGGGGAGATGAACCATGAGAGACTATGGACTCTGAAAAACAATCTGAGGGTTTTAAAGGGGTGGGCAGTGGGAGGTTGGGTGGGTATTGTGGAGGGCACATGTTGCATGGAACACTTGGTGTGTTCATAAACAATGTGTGTCCCTCATAAACAGTGAATTCTGGTACATTGAAAAGAAATTTAAAAAATTAAAAAAGTTAAAACTATATATATGTATATGTCAATATTGGCTCATTATTTGCAGTGAAGTTAACATACTAATATAAATTGATCATAGTGGTGAAACAGGGTGAGGGGTATAGAGGAAGTGTCTGTACCATTTTTGCAGTTATAAGACTAATGTCTAAAATTAAAAGTTTATTAATTAAAAGATACAGGCTGGTATATAAGGGCCACATAAAGTGTGGACTTACAAAAGGTTCCAGAAATAAGGCTATTTGGAAGCTATCTTGAAAGGGAAAATACTATCTTGAAAGGAAAAAGAGAAGCATAGTTTCCCTAAACTTTGAAGAATTTTTTAAGATTAACTTAAGAGGTCTGTGAATAATTATTTAAGTGAAAGTTCTAAGTAGTTTTATTTCTGGTTTATTTTTTCCCATGAAAGTGGTTTAGAAAATAAATAAATAAATAAACATATGTGTAAAAAGAAGTTTATATCAAAAACAGTGTACAAAATGCACAACACTAAATTTGACAGTACTGTTTCCTAATGGTGCTCTCGGCTGGCTTATGACTGCATGTAGCCACATCATGGCTGACTCTGAATGCAGCCCCTTTCTAGGCATGTGTATACTTGTCCTTGGCCCCCTCTGTAGGTTAAGCAGTCCCTCTGAGCTGAGTGCATCAATGGGGGAAGGATGTTGGTCAAATAAGTAATAAAGGGAAATAGGGGGATGGGAAGACAGTAAAAAGAAAGCATGCTCATAAGTGGAGTTGAGGTGGGGGGGGGTTCCAGAGATGCTCGTGCTATTTCTTCTAACAATATGCATAGCTCTCTGTCAGAAATCTGGTGCAGATGAAACAGCAATGCGGGAGAAACCAGTGTACCCTTTGTCAGGAAATAAACTTGAATTCCTGCTGATTTACAAGCTGTGTCTAAAAACTCCCCCTAGACAATTTGGGGAAGAGAGGAGAAACTGTGTTCCTTTTCGGTGTTATGATTTCCCTTCAGTGGGGCTGGCTTTGGAAACAAATGTGTTCTGGCCCAGTATCTGGGAGAAGATATTTGCAAACTACATATCAGATAAAGGGCTAGTACCCAACATCCATCAAGAACTTATCAAACTCAACACCCAAGGAACAAATAACCCAATCAAGAAATGGGCAGAGGACGTGAACAGACATTTAGGCAAAGAAGACAACCAGATGGCTAAGAGAAACATGAAAATGTGCTCCACGCCACTCCGCTTCAGGGAAATACAAATCGAAGCCAGAATGTGATACTACCTCAAGCAGATCAGAATGGCTAAAATTAACAAGTCAGGAAATGACAGATGCTGGTGAGGATGCGGAGAAAGGGGAACCCTCCTACACTTCTGGTGGGAATCCAAGCTGGTATAGCCATTCTGGAAAATGGCATGGGAGTTCCTCAAAAAGATGAAAATAGAGCTACCCTATGACCCAGCAATTGCACTACTGGGTATTTACCCTAAAGGTAGAAATGTAGTGATCCGAAGGGGCATGTGCACCCGAATGTTTATAGCAGCAATGTCCACAATAGCAAAACTATGGAATGAACCTAGAGGTCCATCCACAGATGAATGGATACAGAAGAGGTGGCATATGGATATATAAACATATATATGTGTGTGTATATACATATATATATATATATATATATATCTCCATCAAAAAATATATATATATATATATCTCTATCAAAAAAAAAAAGGAAATCTTGCCATTTGTGATGACATGGATGGAACTAGAGGGTATTATGCTGAGCGAAATAAGTCAATCAGAGAAAGACAATTATCATATGATCTCCCTGATATGAGGAATTTGAGAAGCCACATGGGGGGTTTGTGTTGTAGGGAAGGAAAAAATGAAAGAAGTTGGGATCAGGAGGGAGACAAACCATAAGAGACTCTTAACCTCACAAAACAAACTGAGGCTTGCCGGGGGTAGGGGGGTAGGGAGAAGGTGGTTGGGTTATGGACATTGGGGAGGGTTATGTGCTATGGTGAGTGCTGTGAAGTGTGTAAACTCCAGGGACTAAAAATACATTATATGTTAATAAAAAAATTTTAAAAATTTTTAAATGGAAAAAGGACCTAAATAGATATCTTTCCAATGGAACATGGAAATGCAAATCAAAACTACAATGAAATGTTATTATATCACAGTTCGAATGCTAATATAAAAAAGAAAAAATATATATAACAAGCATTGGCAAGGTTGTGGGGAAAATGGAACCCTTTTACATGGTGGAAACATAAATTGATACAGCCATTTTTTTAAAAAAGAATGAAAGTAAAACTACCATGTGATGCAGCAATCCCACTTTGTGGGGATAGACTGTAGTTATAATACTCTATTGTGCCCAAAGGAAATGAAAACAGGATCTCCAAGAGATATCTGCACCCCATGTTCATTTCAGCATTGTTCACAGTAGCCAAGACATTGAAACAACCTAAGTGTTGCATGGGTGAAGAAAATGTGGGTCATGGACATGAAAAGTCTAGCATAAAGAATATAATCAATGATATTACAATAACAAGGTATAGTGACAGATGGTGATTACACTTATTGTGTAATACTGAGTAGTGTATATAATTGTCAAATTACTGTGTTGTACACCTGAAACTAATATAATATTGTATATCCATTATACCTTAATGATAAAGCAAATGTGAGTATTATTTGGTCATGAAAAAGAAGGAAATTCTGCTACTTGTGTCAACATGGATGAAACTGGAGGACGTTATATTAAGTGAAAAAAGAAGGAGAAAGGCAAATACTGTGTGCTATCATCTATACATGGACTTTTAAAAAATAAAGAAGTAAACTCACAGAAACAAATAGGATGATGGTTACCAGTGGCTGGGAGGAACCAGGGTAAGAACATTCAGTTATAAGATGAATAAGTTATGAGGATCTAATGTATAGCATGGAGACTGTAGTTATAATACTGTATTGTGCCCTTGAGACTTGCTAAGGGAATAGATCTTAAGCTTGCTTTCCAAAAAAAAATTCAGGTGATCGTGAAGTGATGTGTTCATTAACTTGATTGCAGTAATCATTTTACAATGCATATGTATATTAAATCATCAGATTGTACACTTGAAATATATGTAATTTTATGTGCTCATTATACCTTAAAAATCTGTGGAAAATGGTTGCAATGGTAAATATTATGTTATGTGAATTTTACCACAATTAAAAATAAACAATAATAAAATAATACTTCTAGTTGTTAAAAAAAAAAAAAGGCAGACACGCCCATTAGGCGGGGCCATTCATTGTTACCTTCTCCTTCTGCAGCCCTCCAGGCCCACAGCTTGCCCCGCCCATCCCACCCTCCTGGCCAATGGCCAGCCAGGCGACCAGGCAGGAAGTGATGGCCACACCCCCAGGGGTTTAGGCCTCCTGTGGCTTCTGAGGCCTCACTGGGAGTGCCTCCTAGAAAACTAGTTCTTGAAAATGAAACCTGCACTACTAGGAATAAGAACAACAACCAAAAGACTCGTTGAATAATGCGAAAGGTCTATGCGGGAAATCAGAGCCAAAATTGTTAGAGAACAAACGGAGAAGAAAGACAGACCCAGAAGGTGTGTGTGGTAAGTCCGGGTATGAGGAAGAGGGTTTGCAGGGGGGCAGATGTGATACAAGTGTCCCGCTCATCAAGGGGAAGGCGTGGGGACCATCGTCCCACAGGGGCATGGGAAGAGGGAGGGAGGGAGAGGCCTGAAAGGAGACCCCACAGAGCCGGCCAAGTCCTGGATGCCTTGGCGGCCACAGGAAGCATGAACACTGGGAGCTCGGCCTTTGCCCCAGATTCCAGAGGAATGCAGTGGGAGCAGCATACAGTTCAATAGGGTCCGGGTGGTGGCCTCTTGATACTGACTGATCCCTGAGACAAAAGTAGCATTTCCTTCTAAAGCCTGTCATCTTGTCACCCACGCAAGATTCCCGTTCTATGATATCACATGGCTGTCGTTTCCCTGACATGATTCTTGAGCTCAGTGTCTGCTGAGCTGATGCAGTTAGACAAGGAGGGAGAGTCCAGAGTGGCAGCTTATAAGGTGGTATTTCAGAGTCTCATCCTCACTATTGCCATCGTATAGAAAGCCAACAGTTCAATTAAAGAAGTTGGCATCTGTTAAAGATATGAAAGGAAATTTTTTCTTTCTTTTTTTTAAAAGATTTTATTTATTTCACAGAAGGAGATCACAAGTAGGCAGAGAGGCAGGCAGAGACAGAGAGAGGGGGAAGCAGGCTCCTCGCTAAGCAGAGAGCCCGATGCGGGACTCGATCCCAGGACCCTCAGATCATGACCTGAGCCGAAGGCAGAGGCTTTAACTCAACTGAGCCACCCAGGTGCCCTTAGAAGCCCCTTTCTTAATCCCTCCCAAACTTGGAACCTGCCGTCCCCTGGGGAAATACATAGCCATCTGAGCCTCACTCACAAAACCTGAAAAATCCCAACTATACCAGCTCTCTTGACACCTTAAGGAACTGGAAAATCAACAACTTAAGCCAACTGCACACATGAGAAAGGAAATAATCATGATTGGAGCAGAAATCAATGCGATAGCAACTAGAGATACAGGAGAACACGTCTTGGAAACGTGAAGCTGGTTCTTTGAAAGAATCCATAAGATTGATTAACCACTGGTCAAACTAGTCCAAAAGAAAAGAGAGATGACCCAAATTAATAAAATTATGAATGAAAGGGGAGAGATCACGACTAACACCAAGGAAATAGAAACAATCATCTGAAATTACTATCAACAGTTATATGCCAATAAGTTCAGCAGCCTAGAAGAAATGGATGTATTCCTGGAAACACCTAAACTTCCCAGAGTGAAGCAGGAAAAACTGACAACAAGAATAGACTGATATCTAGGAATGAGATTGAAACAGTGATCAAAAACCTCCCAGAAAACAAGACTCCAGGACAGGATGGATTCCCTGGAGAATTCTACTGAACTTTCAAAGAAGAAATAATACCTATTCTTTTTTTTTTTTTAATTTTTTTATTTTTTCAGCATAACAGTATTCATTATTTTTACACCACACCCAGTGCTCCATGCAATCTGTGCCCTCTACAATACCCACCACCTGGTGCCCCCAACCTCCCACCCCCCACCCCTTCAAAATTCTCAGATCGTTTTTCAGAGTCCATAGTCTCTCATGGTTCACCTCCCCTTCCAATTTCCCTCAACTCCCTTCTCCTCTCCATCTCCCCTTGTCCTCCATGCTATTTGTTATGCTCCACAAATAAGTGAAACCATATGATAATTGACTCTCTCTGCTTGACTTGAAATAATACCTATTCTCCTGAAGCTGTTTCAAAAAGTAGAAACAAGACAAAACCTTTCAGACTCTTGATGAAGCCAGCATTACTCTGATCCCCAAACCAGGCAAAGACCCCATCCAAAAGGACAGTTTCAGACTGATGCTGGTAGACCAAGCAATCACAGGATTTCTGGCATTCTCACGGTCTCTGTTTGATTCGGATCCAGCCTAAATGCCATCTGTCTCTGCTGGCTTTGCATTATGATGTTTGCAGGAATTCATGGCAAGAAAAGTGTTAGGGAAAAAAAAAAACTATGTGTCAGTCTTTAGACAAGTAGGCCTTGGACACACAAGCTTTCTGGGAATCCACAATGTTGCCATAGTCGAGGGTCCTATTTCTTCTGTAAATTTCACCGAAAAGTAAGCAAAAGAGTTGGTGCTGGTTGGATTGTTTTCTCTGTGTTGTGACTGTCGTGGGGGAGGTTCAGACTGCTTCCCTTTAAACTCCCATTTTGGCCATGCTCTGACCACCTCCTGTTCTCTTTCCGTCCATACTTCCCTGAACTATCCCCAGCACATCCATACTCTGGCCCCAGATGGAGGCAAAATGGCTCATCTCCCTGGATGGGGACTTCCCGTTTGTTTGCTGTGACCGGTCCCTCCTCCCTGCTGCCAAAACCAGCTGGGACTCCAAGTTGACTCAGCCTTCTTGTTGCATCTCCAGTCCTCCTGGTGACAGAAGGATCCACGGGGAGCTGCCAGTGGCAGAAGAGAATGAAGTCCCACAGAGGTCACTGAACAAATGTTATTTGACTTCTTCGGTTCGCCAGGACCTGCGAGACACCTGGAGGCCTTATATAAGAGCCTCATCCACATGCATGTAGATGGTAAGTACTCCCATTGTGAGGGGTACAATGCTCCTGGGGAGAGGGGGTCCCAGGAAGCCTGTCTTCTCTGTATCCAAAACCTAAACAGGCTGAAAGATGCGTCCATGCCAACAAGCCTTGTAGACTCACACTGGTTTGATCTCTTCTCTTGGATTCAATATTAAATTAAATAGAGCCAGGAGCTCTATTTTGCTCGAATCATGGGGTCCTCACAGGGACATTCTCCAGTTGGTGTGACATCTCCTGTGAGCACCCTTGGCCAGTGGGTAGTATGTCAGAACCTCACCAGCCTAGACTGTCCACTGCTCTCCACTTGGTCCTGTCAGGGACTAAGTGGGGACGGGGTTCGCCCTTTCATCTCTGCTTTTCCATCAAATTATTTGAAATGGTTGTAAATGTGAACAAAATATTGTACGACAATCCCCAACGTCACCTGAGAGCCTGCCACACCTCTGCCAACACCTACCCTGGGAATCACTCTGTCGTGTGAGCCGAGGCTGCAGCTCATCCAGGTCCTCCAGGAGATGAGTGTCTCCATGAGGTTCTCCATCCAAAAGCAATCAGGACTGAGAGTTCCCGGGCCCTATCTGTTGTCAGCAGGGGTCCCCTAGAGGCTCTTGACTAGGCTGCCTGACACCCCTGTGATGCTGCACAGTTCTCTCAGAGATGCTGACAGCAAGGTCTGGGTTCCCAGGGAGGGAGGGATGAGAAAGTTTTAGACACATGTCTCAGAAGCCAGGTGCGTGTGACACGGCCTTCCATTCACCCTGGACCAGGAGAGGCCAAACGCACCAACATGGATGGGCTGAGATGCAGCGCCTACGCTATGTTATACACGGCCCAGCCAGGTTGCGGGATCTGACGGGAGCATGCAAACACTGTGCATAAGCAGGATTTCAGCAGTGGGGCCGCAGGACAGCTACTCGGGCCCATTCTCCCTGCCCAGGGAGAAACCCAGTAGAAACAGCCCAATCTCAACCGAAATTCCAACCTCATTTTCATGTATGGCATTTCTCCACCTGCCAAACTACACATAGACGGCAGGCCTTCACAAGTTTGATAAGAGGTTTTCCCTTTTCTCCTACATGTGCCTGCATATTGAAGCGTAGATTTAACGAAGCCTGGGAGTTGAGAATAGAGACACAAACGGACACGAAGAAATTAGGACAGATAACTTCAGATACTCTTAGGCCTTCGTCTAAATAACATTTGAGAATGGGGAACCTGGATTTGACCATTCTCTCCCCAACCAGATTTGTTCATTGCAGAGGAATGCTCAAAAAACCTTAGGACATATCCGACATTGTGCTGATGAATGACTGGAACACTGTGCCTCACGGAATGATGAGGGCTCCCCGGTCTGAGAGACGTGCTTGTGGATGAAGACCTGGGAGCTGGGAGAGGGACCTGGAGTGGGGCTGGGAGAAGTGATGCTGGAGGACAAAGGGGGACCTGAAGATAGAGGGACCCAGGGGGCAGGATGAGGAGTGTAGATTGTATGTGGCAGAGGGCAGTGAGTGTTGACCAGCAGGGTGGGCATGTGGGAGGACAGGATTTGGGGGCATTGATGGGGCAGCAGATAGAAGGAGGTAGAGTATCCCATGGTAAAAGGACATACAGGCTGTTGCCAGGAAGACTAAATGATCACAGACCCAGCAACTCTGTTTTTCGTGACAGGTGAAGAGCTGAGAATGAGATACACACAGGGGACAAGGGTGCATGGCCAGGAGGCTGAGGCTGACCTGCTCTGATGAGAGGCTGTTGCAAGTCTCTGGTTAGCGCCCTTGCTGAGAACATGGGCTCCCTTCACGGTAGCAACCTGAGCATGTCTGATGAGGGAGTGCTGCCCAGACTCACTGAGGGGTGTGTGATGCCAGGACTGGGCTCTGTACGCCCTCCCTGAAGACCCACAATGCCTGATCCTGTAGCACTTCTGGCCCCAAAATTCCAAAGGAACTCAGGCTCCTGCTCCATTACTTAGAGCTGTTAGCACCTCCTCCCAGGGGCAATAGAATACAGATGTTTGGATGGGTGGAAGGGTAGTCAGATATTGCAGGTGGGAAAAACTCCAAAAGGCTCCAGAGCTCTAACAGTTCCCATAACTTGGTCGATGATACCTTTTTGCAACTCAATTTTCTAGTGGTACCTGAAGCCTCGAGGCTGAACTTCTCCTGTTCTTTTTTTTTTTTTCCAGGTACACATGGACAACTCCTTCTCCCCATGTCCTGAGACTCCCCAGAACCTTCTCTCTAGGCTGTAAGACCAAGGTTACTACTAACCGAATGATAGGCATGAGACCCTGTGCCCCGCCAAAGGCCCTGTGGAGTCAAGCGGGTGATTTTCACCTCAGGGACTTTGCAGCCTGGGTCATCTGCCATCCCAACATCCCCAGGCTCAGATATAATGGGGACATCTCCTTCATACCCATGATGTCTGCCTTGGTACCTGCTCGCCGGGTGGTCTCACAGACAGGCAGGGACATCCGACATGGGTGTTCTGAGAGAGAGCTCAGCTAAGGAGTCCTGGGATGTATCCCACTGAAATCTCTTTTTGCTTCAGCTCTGATGCAGGCTCCCTGTCACCAAGGGCCATCGAATGGAAACTTGGCTTTCCCAAGAGCAGACGTGCAAAGCTCAGGAGCGCAGACACAGCCAGGCACACAGGTGGCTGATTCCCTGTGACTGCCACTGGACCGGCAGTTGGACTGTGGTGACAAGAGAGCCAGGCTCGGCCTCTCCTCTGCCATCGGGAGCCTGGACGCCAAGATGGGTTCTGGGAACCAACGGCCGCTCATCTGAGGTGAGAGGGAAGGGGAGGAGGAAGCTCTATTCCCTGTGTTGGTCATCACAAGCTTGTGGCTGCAGGCAGCAATGGGCTGAGGTCGAACCCCATGATGCTCCAATACAGCGAGGTGAGCAAGAGCCTGGTGTTTATTATCAGCTCTGAACCGGTGCTGGGCTTACAACTTCCTGGCTGTTTCACCGGCTGACTTCTTCCTCTTCTTACATATGTTCCCTTCAGTCCCCTTACTGAGAACCACAAAAAATGGGGTCTCCATCTCACTGATGTTGGGAACATGAAATATAATTTCTAGGATCCCTGATCCAACAAAATTGCTTATCAGTATGTATCAATATGTCACGTCTAATCCTCAGATCCCTGTGGTGTTTCAACTCTTGGAAATGGTTTCAGGGCATTGTTTCATGCGGGGAGGAGCAGCGTTTAGCAGCTCTGCTTAAGCCAGATCCCATCCTGCCTGCCTTTCTCAGAAAGGCTCGTGCACCCAGTTTTCTCTCCTTCAGCATCGTCAAGCCAATCTTCCCTGTTCTCTCTCTTCCACCAAATATTTGCAGCGGGCCCGAGTCTGGCTTTCAGCCCAGGGTTTTCAGTCATAGGTCACATGGCTTTCAGGGGTCATTAAGCCCCCAGGGCCGCAGCTCCTCATCTGCACATGGCAATAAGGAGCTTGGAGATGTTCAGAGGCCCCTGTTGGCTCTCACAGTCTAGGACTCATTCTATAGCCTGGCCTCCTTTTCAGAAGACTGGGACAAGGGTGAAAAGGGGGTGTGTTTGTCTGCCATGGGTCCCCTCCTTCCTGTAGCAGTCTGTTTCTGAAGTGCGTGTTGGGTGCTAGGTGCATCCCTCCCCGGGAGGCGTGAGAAAGCCATCACTTGGCTTCTGGTGGAGGGGGCTCAAGGGTGATGTGGCTGCAGAGGGGGAGGTAGTTGGAATCTGGCAAAAGCTCACAGCAGCCTTGAGCTGGGATATCACTAGCCCCCTGCTGGGGGAGCCCAGGGGCCCCTGGATCCTCCATCACAGGCTGCCTATCAGTTTAGTGAGGTATTACTTCTGACTTGGGGCTCTCATCTGCCCCTCTGCCTGGATGCAGCTCCCCCTGCAACTGTTCCTCTGGACAGGGCTTCAGCATGCTCCTGGCCTCTGTCACCAGGCAGCCGGCCCTCCAGGCTCAGCCATCAGCAGGATCTGACCAAGACTCACATTTGATTTCTCTCTCTCTTCCTCTCTCAGATATCAAACACTTCAGGAACTAAGAAAAGAGATGCCTCATGTGAACAAAACCCCATCCTAAAACCTCACCCTAAAACCCCTTCATTTTCTACTTGATGGAAGGAAATCTAAAGCAGCATATCAAGTTAAAGCCCAAGCAGAGCACAGGAGGGATCCTTTGCTGAGAATCCACATCATAATCCCAGGCCATTCTCTATGATTTTTACTGCAAAAGACCCATTTGAGGAGAGAAATTCTAGCCCTTCAGCTCTGTTGGGTCCATGGTCAAAGGAGCGAGACTGATAAAAAGCGAAGGTCAAGCAAAGCTTTATTTCCTGCCAAGCATCGAGAATCAAACTGACCGGCCAGGGCCGTCTCTTGCAAAGAGGCGACCCCTCCCAGCCTCACAGACTAACTTTTTTTTTTTTTTTTTCATTTTTATTTTGTGTGTGTGTGTTTTTTTTGTTTTGTTTTGTTTTGTTTTTAATCATTTTTTAATTTATTTTCAGCATAACAGTATTCATTGTTTTTGCACCACACCCAGTGCTCCATGCAATCCGTGCCCTCTCTAATACCCATCACCTGGTTCCCCCAACCTCCCACCCCCTCACCTCTGCAAACCCTTCAGATTGTTTTTCAGAGTCCATAGTCTCTCATGGTTCACCTCCCCTTCCAATTTCCCTCAACTCTCTTCTCCTAACTCCCCATGTCCTCCATGCTATTTGTTATGCTCCACAAATAAGTGAAACCATATGATAATTGACTCTCTCTGCTTGACTTATTTCACTCAGCATAATCTCTTCCAGTCCCGTCCATGTTGCTACAAAAGTTGGGTATTCATCCTTTCTGATGGAGGCATAATACTCCATAGAGTATATGGACCATATCTTCCTTATCCGTTCGTCCGTTGAAGGGCATCTTGGTTCTTTCCACAGTTTGGCGACCGTGGCCATTGCTGCTATAAACATTTGGGTACAGATGGCCCTTCTTTTCACTACATCTGTATCTTTGGGGTAAATACCCAGTAGTGCAATTGAAGGGTCATAGGGAATTTCTATTTTTAATTTCTTGAGGAATCTCCACACTGTTCTCCAAAGAGGCTGCACCAACTTGCATTCCCACCTACAGTGTAGGAGGGTTCCCCTTTCTCCACATCCCCTCCAACACATGTTGTTTCCTGTCTTGCTAATTTTGGCCATTCTAACTGGTGTAAGGTGGCATCTCAATGTGGTTTTAATTTGAATCTCCCTGATGGCTAGTGATGATAAACATTTCTTCATGTGTCTGATAGCCATTTGCATGTCTTCATTGGAGAAGTGTCTGTTCATATCTTCTGCCCATTTTTGATATGATTATCTGTTTTGTGTGTGTTGAGTTTGAGGAGTTCTTTATAGATCCTGGATATCAATCTTTTGTCTGTACTGTCATTTGCAAATATCTTCTCCCATTTCGTGGGTTGCCTCTTTGTTTTGTTGACTGTTTCCTTTGCTGTGCAGAAGCTTTTTATTTTGATGAAGTCCCAAAAGTTTATTTTGGCTTTTGTTTCCTTTGCCTTTGGAGACATATCTTGAAAGAAGTTGCTGTGGCTGATATCAAAGAGATTACTGCCTATGTTCTCCTCTAGGATTCTGACAGACTAACGTTTATAGAGCAAAGGCCATGTGGTTGAGCCTGGCCACACACAGGTGGCCAATTGAATTACAATTCACCCTATAGTAGTTATTTGAACTAGCCTATCTCTCTGGTCAGAATTGGCACCCAAAAGGCAGGGCCCACATTCTTGGGTGGCTAGGGAGGTGCTTTCCTGATTGGATGTCTCCACCTGGCTTGGCTCATCCTTGTATTCTGGGCTCTGTTACCTCCCCTGGACCTGACACGTCCTGGTATATGGGCTCTGTTATCAGGGGCTGGTCAGTCATATTTTTTCTGGTTTCCCAGACTTGTTTCTAAGTAAGTTCCTCTGGGGGTGCAGGGTCAATCTAAGTTTACTGCATAAACAACAAAATGGCTCGCTCTGGCTAAGTAGGCCCTTACAAGCTCCAGTTGTGATAAATCCCTCAGGAGACCAGTGCCTGCCTAGATCCCACCCAGTTTCAGTCTTGCTGCTCTCAATTCCATCGTACAGAGAACTGGAATCCGGAGCACCATGGAAAAAGACCACATGTCTTAATGGACATTCTGGGCCACCAACTGGGCTGTGTGAGAAGCAGATAGCATTAACTATGCGATGTTCTTGCTGGAGAGGTTTAGTCTGAATTTGAGCACGAGGGAGTTATCAGACACCTTCAGGATGCAGACCATTGAACCGGATAACGGGTCTGTCATTCTTCAAAAATCAGTGTCACCACAAATAAGAGACAACAAAATGGAGAAGAGATATGTTGGGTTCCAAAGGACTAAAAGAATGTGTTGCTGTACTTTTCCATTCCTTTGGAACCCAAAATACCTCCTCACCTTTAGGTGGCTGTCTCTGGTGGTGGTGACATTTCCTTGTTTGTAGGGGACAGGTCAGATGTCTAGCTTAATGGCATACCTCCTGAAGTTGTCTGATCAGTCCCTCCTGATTAAATCCAGCCTATGCCTTTGGCCAGGACACTCCGTAGTTAATGCTGTGCATGTCCCAGCTCAGCCTCCCCGGAGACCAAGAGTATCCAGTTTGCCCTTCACCATTCTTGGGAGAGCAGCTTCAGTTACTTTGCTATGGAGGGCCTGTCAGATCTGTTCGCAGCAAGACACAAAATTTTCTTTCTAAAAATTAGGAATTGGGTAAGTGGTGTACTCTGTGGATGTATGAAGAGCCTCTTCTCTAAAGTCTTTCTCTAAAATGTTGCCATCTTTTAATGATTCTGGTGGTGCCTCATAACCCTATCTGTGTTTGTACATTGGAAGAATTCTAACTTTTTGATATCTATACAATGTGTATTTGCTGGCATTGAACCATGGAAAAGAACATTCCGTCCCCCTTCTATATCATTAAAGTTTTTTCTTTGGACAATCACGGTGAACTTATGAATTACCGACATTTGATGCTCTAATCTGTTCCTATCATGATGATTTGGTGGATCTGGATATACGGTAATGGAAATATTCTTGGTTCTCATCGTCAAATGTATACTGAGTCTCCATCACTTTTAGGCTCTACTTCCCCTACGGGGAGGAAATTTTTCTGTGTTTGTCTCTCTGTGGTATTTTTTTTTTTCTTTTCTGCATGTGTACCTATATCTGAGTCTGCTGTTCAGGAAGGTCATATATGTAGGGCTGAGCATTGCACTGAAAGTTTTTGGACATGTTTGCTTCCATATTAGCTTGTCAAACTTTTTCCATTCAGTTTCTGAGTTTTAAGGATCTCTCGACCTCAAACTTTTGACATTATTGTATTTTCTTTTTCCTTCTGTCTTAACCTGACACTTCATGGTCTACTGTTTCCACCCAGTGAAACAGTTGTTGTTGACAGCCTATTTTTCCCACCTACTACACTCCCAGAGTTTTGTTTTACAGCTACAATTAAGTCTATACAACAGTGACCAGCTGTTTGAAAGTCAAAGTTTCCCCTGTCATCTCTTATTCGGGGAAGCTCACCTTCAAAGGAGTCCTAGTGATGGAATCAGGACTCTCTGAGTGTTCTATATTGAATACTCTTTTTCTACTGCCTGCATACATGGGCACCCTAGCTGAATAGAAAGTACTTGCACAATGAGTTTTTACTGAGTCTTAAAAATAGAGTGCCCTAGCAGGGAAATACAAATCAAAACCACAGTGAGATACCACCTCACATCAGTCAGAATGCCTACAATTAACAACTCAGGAAACAATAGATGTTGGCAAGAATACAGAGAAAGGGGAACCCTCTGACACTCTCGGTGGTAATGCAAACTGGTGCAGCCACTCTGGAAAACAGTATGGAAGTTCCTCACGAACTTAACATCCCTAAATCCTAGATGACTCCTCTGTGTGTGAGTTGATTTCCTTGCTGTTTTGATTAGTCATAAGGACCACATTTCACTGGGATCGAGTCCCCCATCAGACTCCCTGCTCAGTGGGGAGCTTGCTTCTCCATCTCTGACTCCTCCCCACTTATACTCTCTGTCTCAAATAAGTAGGTAAAAACTTTAAGAAAAAAAAAAAAGAACCACTGAGATATCAACTCACACCTGTCAGAATGGCTAAAATCAAAAATATAAGAAACAACAAGTGTGTGCAAGGCTGTGGAGGAAAGGGAACCCTCTTGCCATATTGGGGGGAACACAAACTGGTGTAGCCACTGTGGAAAATGGTATGGAGGTTCCTCAAAAAGGTAAAAACAGAACTACCCTACCATCCAATAATCCTACTACTGGATATTGACTCCCAGAAATACATAAACACTAATTAGCAGGAAGACATTCATAACCATATTATGGAAAGAGCCCGGATGTCCATCCGCAGATGACTGGTGAAGACAATGTGGCATATTTCTACCATGGAATGTTATTCAGCCATAGAAAAGAATAACGTCTTGCCATTTGAAATGAAACAGATGCATCTAGAGCGTATTATACTAAGTGAATTAAGTCAGAGATAGATAAATACCATATGATTTCACTCGTATGTGGAATGTAAGAAACAAAATATATAAGCAAAAGAAGAGGGAGAGAGACAAACCAAGAAACAGACTCTTGAGGATAGAGAACAAAGTGGTGGTAGCCCGAGGGGAGGGGGGCCACGGAATGGGTGAAGGTGATGGGGGTTAAGAGGTGTACTTGTGTGAATGAGCATTGGGCAATGTATGGAAATGTTCAATCACCACATTATACCCCTGAAACTTATGTTAACACTGTTAAGATAACTATACTGAAATTCAAGTTTCAAAGAAGTAAAACAATTTTTTAAAGATGGAGCACTGCTTGATAGGTTCCTTTGACTTGACCTCATGGCATTCATCTGAGGTTGTATTCCTCTAACCAAACACAGGAAGCTCAAGTTCATGGCTCAGTGATGGATGATACCCACCATGGATGTGTGCAGTGGTGTTAAATGACATAGAATCTGAGGCTGAGAAGAGAGAAACAGGCAGGCAGGGGAAAGTGATGCCCTGAAGCATATCCTCACTTTCTCAGCACAGGATCCCTCCTAGATCTGATGAGCCAAAGACTTATAAGACATTTCTGTAGCACCAACAAAGGAAATTGTCAACTTTTAGTGTTTGTGGGTTCTGCTCCTGGGCTCCCCAAAGAAGCAATGCTTTCACATTTGCCAAAAGTCAAAAGGAGTCCACAGAAACTCAAAGAAGGGACTCTCTCTCTACATCGAGCACACAGTGTACATTTGCTTGATAAAAGAAAATAACCCAAAAGGAGCATTTGGGAAAAGAGAAGAAAAAGGAAGATATTTCCCTGGTTCCCATGACATTAAAGTCATACAGCCCTGCATATAGTAGAAGCTTAACATGGGGAACTGCAGTGTCTTTCTACAATGTCTTTTGTTTAACAATTTACAACTTTTTATGTAAAAAAATGGATATACCCCAACACAAAAGTTCCTTTGTCAGAACACTCTCTTCTTTGTGAACTGCCTATCCCACACAGCTGTCCTAATCTGGGTTCAAGTAAAACTCTTTTTTTTTTTTTTTCCAAAATTCTAAAGGGTTGTTCGTTGTGCATCGATGGCATCAATCTCTTCAATTTAGTGGTTGGACTTGCTCGAGTTGATGGTGCATGGGTTTGGCCAGGTGGCACTGAGCATTCAAAGTAGAGGACAGAGGACTGGAGCAACCACTTCTGAAAGCTTATCTTCACCCCCACCCCATGCCAGTCTCCAAGCACACTGCATAACGATATTACTCTGTGAGATTCAGCAAGGACTTTTTTTTTTCATGTCAAGTTTTTACTTAAATTCCAGTTAGTTAAAATAGAGTATAATATTAGCTTCAGGAATAGAATTTAGTGATTCATCACTTCCATATAACACCCAGTGCTCATCCCAGCAAGTGCCCTCCTTGATGCCCATCATCCATTTAATCCACCTCCTTGCCTACCTCCTGTCCAGTGATCATCAGTTTATTTTCTAGAGTTAAAAGTCTGGTATATGGCTGGCCTTTTTCTTTTCTTCCTCCCCATGTTCATCTGTTTTGTTTCTTTAATTCCTTAGGTGAGTGAAATCCTATGGTATTTGTCTTTCTCCGAATGACTTATTTCTCTCAGCATCATACACTCTAGCCCCACCCACATCATTGCTACAATAGATACATGAATTCAGTAACGTTGCAGGATGTAAAGTCAATGTACGGAAATTGGCTGCATTTCTATACACCAATAATGAAGCAGCAGAAAGAGAAATGGAGGAATGGATCCCATGTACAATTATACCAAAGGCCGTAAGACACCTAGAATATAATTAATCAAAGAAGTAAAACATCTCTACTCTGAAGACTACAGAACACTTATAAAAGAAACTGAGCAGGACAAAAATAAATGGAAAAACATCCCACGCCCATGGACTGGAAAAACAACTATTGTGAAAACGTCTATAGGACCCAAAATAATCTACACATTTAATGCAATCCCTATTAAAATACCACCAGCATTTTTCACAGATCTAGAACAACAATCTTTTTTTTTCATTTCAGTGTTCCAGAATTCATTGTTTATGCACCACACCCAGTGCTCCATAGAAAAACCAATCTTAACATTTTGATGGAACCACAAAAAACCCTGAACAGCCAAAGCAATCCTGAAAAAGAAATGCAAAGCTGGAGGCATCAGATTCCACACTTAAAGCTACAATACAAAGCTTCATTCATCAAGACAGTACGGTACAGACATAAAAACAAACACATACATCAATGGAACAGAATAGAGACCCCAGAAATGGACCCACAACTACCTGGCCAGCTAATCTTTGGCAAAGCAGGAAAGATTCTCCAATGGAAAAAAGAGTCTCTTCAATAAATGCTGTTGGGAAACCTGGACAGCTACATGCAAATGAATGAAAGTGGACCACTTCCTAACACATATACAAAAATAAATTCAAAATGGATGAAAGACCTAAATGTTAGATAGGAAGCCATCAAGATCCTAGAGGAGAACACCTTGGCCATAGCTTCTTCTTACTAGATGAGTCTCTGGAAGCCAGGAAGAAATAGCTTTCAAGAAACCTATTTTCTCATGTTGGTAGTACCTGACTTTCTCTGGAAGGAAAAGCTGTCAAATCCCCTCCCCTGAAAAGTGATGAAAATGAAGGCTCAAGGAAGTTATATGACTTACTTGAAGTCACACAGGTATGAGTGTTTTGCAGCACTAATAAAAGTTCCTATAAGAGGGGCACCTGCATGGCTTAGTAAGTTGAGCATAAAACTCTTGAATTTGGCTCAAGTCAGGATCTCAGGGCCTCAAGTCTCAAGATCTCAAGATCTCAAGTCTCATGATCCTTTGGGGCTCTGTGCTAGGCGTGGATCGTGCTTTAGGTTTTCTCTCCCTTTCCCTCTGCCCCTTCAGTCTTCTCCCCCCACTCCCACCAGTATGTTCACTCTTGCTCTCTCAAAAGGAAAAAAAAATGATAACAATAGTTCACTGAGGGATATTGTGCTAAGCATTTTGCTAATCACTGTACATATGTTATGGCATTTTATTTCATCATAATCACGTGAGGTCGTATTACTGTCTATAAACAAAGAATAGGAATCCTGAGGAGAAACATTAAAATAATTTATTCAGCCATAGTAAAAATTGACTAAATGAGATGAAACAGTAGAAGTGCAAGTAAGTTATTGCTTTCTCTTTGGGTATAGTAAGAGAGACATGTTTTGTCTTTATCATGCGATCATCCCATTTAATCCACCTCTATGTGACCTGGCTTTGCTGGCAGAGCCCCTCTTCATTCTATGAAACTATTTCTAGTGATGGCTGGGCTCCTCCAAAAGCTCCCTGAAAAGGTTTTTGGTGTCAGGATATGAGATGGTCTGGAGGCAAGAATGACCCATCTTTCCCTTGGAACTGGTAACTTCTTTCCCACCTCACTGAAGTTGGCATGACATCAAATGCCAGGAAGGGATAATTTCTCTTTAATTGGAGTGTCTAAAGTCTCACGACTGTGATCTACTGGGCCGGACTATCCTGAACTTTCTGGCTTCTTCTATTTTTTTTTTCATTGAGTACCCAAATGTTCTCTCTTTCTTTTATTCAGTTTAATTTTTTAATTCTTTTTTTAAATTTAAATTCAGTTAGTTAACATACAATGTATTATTTGATTCAGGGGTACAGGTCTCTGATTCATCAGTCTTCTATAATACCCAGTGCTCATTACAACACACAGCCTCCCCGATGTCTATCACCCACTTACCCCATCCTCTACCCACTTCTGTCCAGCAACCCTCAGTTGGTTTCTTATGAGGAAGAGTCTCTTATGGTTTGTTTCCCTCTCTGGCATCACCTTCATTATTTTTTTCCTCTCTTCCCCTATGATCCTCTGTTTTGTTTATTAAATTCCACATATCTGTGAGATCATATGATAATGGTCTTTCTCTGACTGACATATCTCTTAGCATCTACATTGTTGCAAATGGCAAGATTCCATTTTTTTTTTAATTTTTATTTCTTTTCAGCGTAACAGGATTCACTGTTTTTGCACCACACCCAGTGCTCCATGCAATCCGTGCCCTTTCTAATACCCACCACCTGGTTCCCCCAACCTCCCACCCCCCGCTCCTTCAAAACCCTCAGATTGTTTTTCAGAGTCCATAGTCTCTCATGGTTCACCTCCCCTTCCAATTTCCCTCAACTCCCTTCTCCTCTCCATCTCCCCTTGTCCTCCAAGCTATTTGTTATGCTCCGCAAATAAGTGAAACCATATGATAATTGACTCTCTCTGCTTGACTTATTTCACTCAGCATAATCTCTTCCAGTCCCGTCCATGTTGCTACAAAAGTTGGGTATTCATCCTTTCTGATGGAGGCATAATATTCCATAGTGTATATGGACCACATCTTCCTTATCCATTCATCCGTTGAAGGGCATTTTGGTTCTTTCCACAGTTTGGAGACGTGGCCATTGCTGCTATAAACATTGGGGTACAGATGGCCCTTCTTTTCACTACATCTGTATCTTTGGGGTAAATACCCAGTAATGCAATGGCAGGGTCCTAGGGAAGCTCTATTTTTAATTTCTTGAGGAATCTCCACACTGTTCTCCAAAGTGGCTGCACCAACTTGCATTCCCACCAACAGTCTAAGAGGGTTCGCCTTTCTCCACATCCCCTCCAACACATGTTGTTTCCTGTCTTGCTAATTTTGGCCATTCTAACTGGTGTAAGGTGGCATCTCAATGTGGTTTTCATTTGAATCTCCCTGATGGCTAGTGATGATGAACATTTTTTCATGTGTCTGATAGCCATTTATATGTCTTCATTGGAGAAGTGTCTGTTCATATCTTCTGCTCATTTTTTTATGATTGTCTATTTTGTGTGTGTTGAGTTTCAGGAGTTCTTTATAAATCCTGGATTTCAACCTTTTGTCTGTACTGTCATTTGCAAATATCTTCTCCCATTCCGTGGGTTGCCTCTTTGTTTTGTTGACTGTTTCCTTTGCTGTGCAGAAGCTTTTGATCTTGATGAAGTCCCAAAAATTCATTTTCGCTTTTGTTTCCTTTTTCCTTTGGAGACATAGCAAGATTCCATTTTTAATGGCTATGTAGATATATATAGATATATAGACATATATATAACTATATATATCACAGCTTCTTTATCCCTTCATCTGTCGATGGACATCTGGGTTCTTTCCATAGTTTGCCTGTTTTGGAAGTTGCATCTATAACCATTGGTGTGCAAGTATCCCTTTGGATCACTACATTTGCGTCTTTCGGGGAAATACCCAGGAGTGCAATTGCTGGGTCATTCAGTAGCCCTATTTTCAGCTTTTGTTCCATATTGTTTTCCAGAGTGGTGGCACCAGCTTGCATTCCCATTAACAGTGTAAGAGGGTTCCCCTTTCTCCACATCCTTGCCAACACCTGTCATTTCCTGACTTGTTAATTTTAACCTTTAATGCTGGTGCAAGGTGGTATCTCATTGAGGATTTGCTTTGTATTTTCCTGATGCCAAGTGATGTTGAGCATCTTTTCATGTGTCCATTGGCCATCTGGATATCTTCTTTACAGAAATGTCTGTTTGTGTCTTCTGCCCATTTCTTGATTAGATTACTTGTTCTTTGGGTGTTCAGTTTGGTAAGTTCTTTATGGCTTTTGGATACTATCCCTTTATCTGATAAGACATTTGCAAGTATCTTCTCTCATTCTGTCAGTTTTCTTTGGATTTTGTTGGAACTTTCTGGTTCCTTATTAGGTGGCGTGATTATCTGAAAAACTGGAAGATTCCAATAATAGAAATATGACAGAGAGGATTCATTTTTGTAAGGCAAGAAACCAAGACAATCAGTCCCAGCAAAGAGCAAAAACAGGTAAATTTCACTTCCTTTCAAAGAAACATTGAATGAGAAATTCGGGCTCTGACAGTTTTCAAGGTGGACTGTCAGGTGCCTGAGTCATATGTCTCCAAAGGTTTGTGTCTCTGCAGTCAACTGGAGGAAGTTAAAACGGGGTCAGATGGGCCAGGTCTCCTTCCATTTGAGAGTCCTCCACCTTTTCTCCTCTGTCAAAGAGACTGGGTTGAAGATATCCTCTTTCTGCTATTCCTACTTTGCTGTTTTAGATTAAAGTTATACGACTCAGTGTTTCTTACTCATAAATTGATCGTTATGTCAGAACAGGCTGGGAGAGTTAGTACAAATACAACCTCTTAGATCTGGTTTCTAGTAATTCTGATTCAGCTGGCTTATGTGGGCTCTGAAACCTACTTATGAAAGTCAGGGGTTTAGTCAGTTTGGAAACTCCCTGAGATCAGGGATGTCCCTTATAGTTCTTGAGACTGATGATTTCATATATATTAGGACTTTTAGTCTTCACAATCGACTTGTTAATGGAAGTTTCCCTTTTTCCTAGTTGGCAGATGAAGAAAATAAGGCACAGAGAGGACCCAGTTCCCCTGAGACTGGCCCAAGGACCCCCTTGCTACGTGGGCTGGAGCCAGGTCTTGGGAAAAGTCCCCTTCTACACCAAACCCCATGCCCACATTTTCCAATTCACTCTTATAGCTTTCCGTGTGGGTGTTTCTTTACCTAGACCTGATTTCTGCCCCAAACCTCTGGGATTAAATTTTTTCATTTGAAAAATTTCTTCATAACACGCTAAGAGCATCACGTTGTAAACACTGGCTGTTTATGTGAGACACCATGCTTAATAAAAATACTTTTGGGCACCTGGGTGGCTCAGTTGGTTGGGCATCTGCCTTTGGCTGGGATCATGATCCCAGGGTCCTGGGATCGAGTCACATATCGGGATCCCTGCTCAGCAGGAAGCCTGCTTCTCCCTCTGCCTGCCTCTCTCCCTGCCTGTGCTTGCACTCTCTCTCTCTCTATCTCTTTCTCTGACAAATAAATAAATAAAATCTTTTAAAAATGTGCTTTCACATCTCCAATTAATATCGATATATAGTGCAAAGTGGGTTTTAATATTAACTTATTTTTAAGTAGATGTTCATTCATTCCAGTTACTTTCAGGGTAAGTCTTTCGTTATTCGGGTGAAGTGTACCTGTGACGTTATTTTAAAAATCAAATAATTGATGGGTGTCTGGGTGGCTCAATAGTTGGAGCAAGCCACATTTGATCTCAGAGTTGTGGGTTTGAACCCCATGTTGGATGTAGAGATTACTTTGGAGGGCACGTATTGCATGGAGCACTGGGTGTGGTGCATAAACAATGAATTCTGTTATGCTGAAAAGAAATTTAAAAAAAATGAAAAAAGTTAAAAAATTGTTTACATGTATGTGGAAATTTTTTACTCAATACTCTCTCATGTTCATATAATTACATTGTGTTTACTTACACCATAATGTAGTGCTTTAATTATCACAGCTTTATGGTGAACTTTGAAGTTTAGTACATTTCTCCAATTTAAGTCTTCAAGATCATCTTGCTATTCTAAGTACCTTGATTTCCATATACATTTTAGAATTAGCTTGTAAATTTGCCCCCAAAGTGTCTTCTCCCATGTGAGTCAGAATAAAATTGATTTGTCATTCCAACAATGTGGAGTCTTCTAATCTATGAATGGGATAGATGTTGTTCTATTTATTTAGATGCCTCTAATTTATCCCAGCAATAGTTTCCAGAGGTCTTTGTTATATGTGTTCTTATGTATTTAATGATGTTTGACATGAATCTCTGTTCTCTTCATTGAATTTCATTTCCTTTTTTTAAAAAATGTCATTTTCTTAATGCTCACTGGTATGGAGAAATAGAATAGATTATTCCATGCGTGTTATGGAGGTATAATTTAGCTACAGTAGACAGCATGACTTTAAGGTGTACAATTAAGACTATACTTTCAGGAATCATTTCTATAGCTACTTACTAGAGAAGTTCCTCTGAACGTGTACAGTACCCAAAACCATGAGGAGGAGGCCCAGTGTTCTCTCCAGAGCATGAAACTGGGTTTAGGTGTTGTTTCCACAACTGCCAACTGCCATCAGTGACTGTTCTTCTCTTCTGGAGGAGTAAGAGAGAGAGATGAGGTCTGAGTGCTTTCCCAACAAAATAAAAATTAAGATAAATGGTACAATGAAATGCATTTTCACAGATGTAACTTTCATTTACCTTGCTAAGTAGTATTCCTCTATATGGATATATTCTGTCGGTACATTCACCTACTGATGGACACCTATGTAGTTTCCAGGGTGTAGCCACTGTGAAGAAAGCTGTGATGAATATTCATGTGCAGGGTGTGGTGTGGACATACTGTCTGAACACCTAGGAGAGGAATGCCTGTTCACATGATTGGTAAATGTTTACCTATGGCTCAGCTTTTCTCAGGAGTTAGGCCATTTTTCATTCCTAAAAGTGTAAGAAATGTCCAGTTCCTTTACATCCTCACCACATGTGTTTTCAGTCTTTGTAATTTTAGGGATGGAGGTGTAACGGTAACTCAATGCAGTATTAATTAATCTTCTGGATGCCTGAGCATGCTGTCCAAAACTGACCTCTGTGCTTCCAAGCCAAAATATAAGACAAAGACAGAGTTTGCAATAATGTGGAATGATAGCTTTCCAGGGCAAAGGAAGCTACAGCAGGCTAAGGTCCTCAAAAAGTGGAAGCCCCCTGCCCCTGGAGGAAGGGGTAGGGAGGGCGCTTATGTGGAAATACAGGATCTAGCCAGCTTCCAGAGAAGTTGTGTGCCTGTTTCTGGACTCCCCCATCATGTTTTAGAGTGGACCAAGTTCCTGAATCAGAAGGCTTAGAAGGAAGGAGGGGAGATTTGCAGAAGAGAAGAAAAGGTCACTTGGTTTAAAATTGAGCATCCTTTAGACATTAGTGAAGCCATTTTAATTTTTGTTCAACTCTGTTCCTTAAGTGGTTTCAGGTGGACTATCTCACAAGTGCTTCTGGCCATTTAGATATCTTCTTTTGTGAAGTATTTCTTCTTCAATCTCTTCACCAATTCTCCTATTGCATTGTCTTATCAGACACAAAACATGTCAGAACATTACACTGAAAACTACAGATAATTACTTTGATAAATTAAAGACCTCAATACACAGAAAGATAAAATCTATTGTGGATCGGAAGACTCATTATGATTTAGATGTCAATTCTTCCCGCAATGATCAACAGATCTCGCACAATGCCAATCAACATTCCAGCAGATATTTTAGTAAGTAAGCATTTATAAGCTGATCCAAACATGTACATGGAAACGCAAATGATCTTGAAGTATCCAAACAATGTTAAAAAGATGAAGTGGCAGACCTACACTGCCTATTCCAGAATTACTATAGAAATATGTTATGCAAATTAAAAGTGATTTGTTCTATTAATCTTCAGTTGTAAGAGTTTCTGCACATGGTCAGTGCAGCTTGGCAGTTGCCTTCCTCCATTTTTACTTCAGTTACTTGATTTAAAATCTGGCCACTATTCACATTTTTTTTTAAGATCTTAATTACGTCTTTGTCAGAGAGAGATACAGTGAAAGAGGGAACACAAGCAGGGGGAGTGGGCCAGGGAGAAGCAGGATCCCCACTGAGCAGGGAGCCCAATGTGGGGCTCCATCCAAACACCCTGGGATCAAGACCTGAACCGAAGGCAGAGGCTCAATGACTGAGCCACGCCGGCACCCATATTTACATTATTTTTATATGGAGAGAGAATACTGAAGTCTGGAAAACATTTAAGTTCTCAAAGAGAAAGGCAGAACAACACTGATCATTATGGCAAGGATGCCCCATTAGACTTTGTGAAGTTGCCTCAATTTCTCCAGCTGGCCAAGTCAGAGAGGGGAGCTACTGATACCAGCAGTTTCCTCTGGAGACCTTGGAAGTATTGACTGCTTTGGGCCAATGTGGAACCCAGGTGTTTGCAGTGTCCCAAGAAGCTGAAATCTGGTTGCAGTCTAGGGTCCCAGGCCAAGTTGGTCAAAAACACCATGAGACCAGGACAACCACTGATGTCATCCCCAGGCAGCACTGGCCACTTCCTCCCAGGAACTCACCACACCCACACTTCTCATGACTTCTGGTTACTACACTGAAAGCCCTGTGAGACTGGGGAGAATGTTGTATTTACCTCTGTATTCATGGCTCCAAGGACCAAGCCAAGCACTGAGGAAGCTCTCAGAGACATTCCTTCCCTGATCCAAAAGAAGTGGTCAAAAATCTCCAATCACAACTGCAGTCCTGGGCTGAATGTCCTGCAGGAATGCTCTCTGCTTTCTCCCAGGAGGCAACAAATCCCCTTCCTTAAAGAGGAGCCTCACGACACTCTTGATGTCCCATGACATGCCCTTTTGGCGAGCTCTGATGAAGAAGGGACTGTCCTCTTGGATTCTTCTCAATGGCTCACCCTGTCATTAGGATTCAATGTACTTGGCCTAGCCCCCACACCCTTTTGCTGAGCAGGGAGCCCCCCTGCCCATCCCCTTCACCATGGGACTTAATCCCTGGGACCTGGGATTATGACATGAACTGAAGGCAGGCTCTCAAGGGACTGAGATACCCACATGCTACGAGATTTTGTTTCCATTCTCCCACTCACTGCTTGACCTCCTCAGTGAAATCTTATTGATGTCAGAATTCCCAGTTCTTAACATGGACTAAGGAAAATGAAACACTGAACATATAGACAAGTTACATTGTGCATAAAGCCCTTTACAACCATAAATTCAGAAGAATATTATTGCTGTCACTGTCTCAGAGGCAAGAGTCCCCTACTGTGGTAGTTTCTGACCTTACATCAATACTCTGCAGTAAGAATGGACCTCTCCAACTCTTATCCAAACATCACTGATCCCCCTAAGCCCACACTTACTTGGAAGACATCCACCATAAGGGCAGCTCCAAGGTTGAACCTAGGGGTCTGGGGCACAGCCTCATGGTCACATCCTCCTCCTCTGGGAACTGGTGCTTCCCTGAAGTACAAATGAATCCCAATCCCTCCTCTGAGGCTCCATGGCAGGGGCCCAGGTTCACTGTGGACTACATTACTCTCCTAGTCCTCCCCGCTCAGCTCAGGCTGCTCCCTGCAGAGTTCGATGCTTCTGTATGCATTCCTTGTTTTACCCTAATTTTTCTGGACTCAAGTTGTGTTTATTCCTCCCTCCTCTGGCAAACACCTGCTCCACCTTTGCCTTGTTCTTCTTTGTGTTACTCTCATCTTCCAAACTTGCTGATATCCTGTCTTCCATCTCCTCTCTCCATTCTCTGTTTTCAGGTGGACTCAGCTCAGCCTCCTGTGGGAGACACACAGAGAAGAGACCAAGTCAGGTCTCAGCTGCAGTCCCTGTTACAGGGCTGTGTAACAGGCACCTCAATCCCTCATGCACTCGCAGAAACTGAGCAGGAAGGGACTTTGGAGAATTTGAATATCAACTGTATCTTACACATGAGGAAACTGAGACCCACAGGGATTAGGAAAATTTCCCCCACCAGCTGATAGCAGCAGAGCCCCGGCACAGGCCTTGGCTACAAACTTCCCTGTCCAGGCTCCTAGCACACCCTCCAGAAACCCCTTCTGAATATCAGGGGACACTGGTTTATCAATATTCCCACTGTTAAAACAAAAATGTCTGGTAGGACTTTTCCCTGGAATATGCTTTTGTCACAATTCTACACTCCTACAGTTTATGCTCAGTTGGTTTACAATCCTGGGTGAACTACAATAAGTACACCCTCAAGATGGGAGAGCAGGAAGGCCTCGAGTTGGCAACAGCACGGGGGTTAGGAGTGTCTCTTCTTTTCTTGTCTCACAGATTATGGGTCATAGCTAAGATTAAGGGTCAACCTCCAACTGAGGTTGTTTCCAATCATCTAAGGAACTCAACCTACTGGTCAGCAGGGGCAGTTTGGGCCCTAACAAAGTTCTTCCTGGAACTGTCATTCCCATCTGCCCCCACTGGGGCACGGACCGCCATGTAAATATCATGAAGCCATAGGTTATTGTAGGACCCAGGCTGGAAAGGAGAGCACATGCTCTGCACCTGCTGTTCTTGATCTGATAGCCCTTGAGTTGGGAAACCACAAAAGCACTGTGTACCACCTACGGGCCTCCAGCTCATATCAACCTTCCTCCTCTATCAATTTCACACCTAGAACAACACATGCAGGGAAAGGTCCTTTTGAGCCATTTTGAAATGAGAAATTGAGACACAGGAATTTCAAGACAATTAGTCAAAGTCACACTTTCCCAGTCAGGTTTGCAGCTACAGCTGCAAGATCAGAGCTCTCTCTTTTCTTCTTCTGTGTTAGAGATTTCTAGTGAGAATGAACAATACCAGCCTCTGATGCCCTCAACTGACACTCCCAGCCTGACTGTATATTCTCATGTTTGAAATAAATAATCATGCATGCAGAATATCAACCTCAGACAAGACTGCTTTGAGACCTTGATAAAATGAGACAAAACAAGGCCACCTGACAATATTGTTCAGGACAGGTGAAAACAAGGTCAAAGTGCCACCTACAACCCAAACATCATCCTCTCTTCATAAGGAAATGACTATTACTTCTTTACTATAATCATAGAATTGCCAGTGCTAATAGTGTTCAGTAGAGAACAAACCCGCCTCTTTCCATGCTCCCCCACATCACCTACCGAAGTCCAAATCCTAGAAAAGGTCCTTACTGAGACCTTGGGGTGTGTTCTTCCTGTCTGCAAGGAGTAAAAAAGCCAGCGTGGTTTATGAGAAATGTGTTCCTGGAAATTCGAAATAAAGGAATGAATACCAGCTTTCCAGCAATTAATAGAAGTCAAAACCCAGCACCAGAAATAAAGCTGATATTGTCTATGAGATGTCCGGGCTCTGGAACTCCAAAATTTGTTTTAATCCTTAAACAGGAAAAAAAAAAGGGGGACTCTCTCTACAAAATCCCTTTAGTAACTAACATGAACCTTGGTGTTCAGGCAGATTTTCCCACCTCTGGTTTAAACAGAGACTGCTCTCGATCTTAGGCTTGAGAGTTTGAGCCACACATTGGGTACAGAGATTACTTAAAAAATAAAATCTTAAGAAAATGTTTAAAAATATGGAGCAGCTTGGTGGCTGAGCTGGCTAAGTCTCCAACTCTTGGTTTCACTCAGGTCATGATCTCAGGGTCCCCACAGGGCCCACTGAAGGGACCTTTTCAGATTCCCTCCATTTCCCTCACCCTTGGCCTATTCCCACTGCTTGCAGGCTTGCATTGGGGCTCGGTCTCGCTCACTGTCTCAAGTAAATAAGTAATTTTAAAAATTAAAAAAGAATAAAAACAAAATAGCCCCTGAGGATGAGTTAGGAAAGAAGCTAGCTAAGAGAGAATGTGCAGCACAGTGTGGCTTAATAAGGCCTGGGATCAGTTACCACCTGGTATTCCCAGTTGGGCTGGAAGCTTTAACCCTTCCACTAACAGAGGAGTGAGCTCTCTGATGATGCAACCAGAGGCAGGCGCTTGTCCTCTCTGGGGTCTCTAGCCAGAAGCTGTCACTCTGGACTCTCCCTTCTTGTCTAAGTGCATCAGCTCAACAGACACTGAGCTCAAAAATCATGTCAGAGAAACAACAGCAATGTGACATCATAGAATGGGAATCTTGCATGGGTGACAAGATGACAGGCTTTAGAAGGAAATGCTGCTTTTGTCTCAGGGATCAGTCAGTATCAAGAAGTCACCATCCCACTCTATTGAACTGTATGCTGCTCCCATTGCATTCCTCTGGAATCTGGGCCAAAGGCTGAGCTCCCAGTGTTCATGCCTCCTGGGGCCACCAAGGTATCCAGGACTTGGCCAGCTCTGTGGGGTATCCTTTCAGGCCCCTCCCTCCCTCCCTCTTCCCACAACCCTGTGGGATGCTGGTCCCCACGCCTTCCCCCTGCTGAGCAGGACACTTGCATCACATCTCTTGTCCCCCTACAAACCCTCTTCCTCACACCTGGACTTACCACGCACACCTTCTGGGGTCTGTCTTTCTTCTCCGTTTGTTCTCCTACAATTTTGGCTCTGATTTCCCACATATACCCTTCCCATTATTCAATGAGTCTTTTGGCTGTTGTTCTTATTCCTACTACTACAGGTTTCATTTTCAAGAGCTAGTTTTCTTGGAGGTGATCCCAGTGAGGCCTCAGAAGCTACAGGAGGCCTAAACCCCTAGGGGTGTCAACATCATTTTCTGCCTGGTTGCAACTGGGCATTGGCCAGGAGGGTGGGATGGGTGGGGCAAGCTGTGGGCCTGGAGGGCATGCAGAAGGGAGAGGGTAACATTCAATGGCCCCCACTAATGGGCATGTCTGGGTTTGGTTTTTTTTTTTTTTTTACAACTATAAGTATTACTTTTATTATTATTTATTTTTAGTTGTGGTAAAATTCATGTAACATATTTACCATTGCAACCATTTCCCCCAAATTTTTTAAAGTATAATGAGCACATAAAATTACATATATTTAAAGTGTAAAACCTGATGAATTAATGTACATATTCATTATAAAATGATTACTGCAATCAAATTAATGAACACATCACCTCATAATCACCTGAAATTTTTTTGGTAAGCAAGCTTAAGATCTATTCCCTTAGCAAGTTTCAAGGGCACTATACAGTATTACAACTACAGTCAACATGCTGTACATTAGTTCCTCATAACTTATTCATATTATAACTGAATGTTCTTACCCTTTGACCAATATCTCCCTATATGCCCCACCTCCCAGCCACTGGTAACCAACATCCTACTATTTGTTTCTGTGAGTTTATTTCTTTATTTTTTAAAAGTCCATGTATAGATGATAGCACACAGTATTTGTCTTTCTCCTTCTGGCTTTTTTCACTTAATATAATATCCTCCAGTTTCATCCATGTTGACACAAATAGCAGAATTTCCTTATTTTCCATGACCAAAAAATATTCATGTTTTCTTTGTCATTAAAATATAATGGAATGCAATATTATATTAGTTTCAGTTGTACAACACAGTAATTTGACAATTATATACACTACTCAGTATTACACAATAAGTGTAACCACCATCTGTCACTATACCATGTTATTGCAATATCATTGACTATATTCCTTATGCTAGACTTTTCATGTCCATGACCCACATTTTCCTCACCCATGCAACTCTTAGGTTGTTTCAATGTCTTTGCTACTGTGAACAATGCTGAAATGAACATAGGGTGCAGATATCTCTTTGAGATCCTGTTTTCACTTCCTTTGGATATACGTTCCAAAGTGGGATTGCTGCATCACATGGTAGTTTTACTTTCATTCCTTTTGAAAAAAAAAAAAAAAAAAGGCTGAATCAATTTATGTTTCTACCACTGTACAAGGGTTCCATTTTCCCCACAACCTTGCCAACACTTGTTATCTTTTTTCTTTTTTATATTAGCAATTCTAACTGTGACACAATAATATTTTATTGTGGATTTGATTTGCATTTCCATGATGCTTTGGAAAGATATCTATTCAGATCCTTTATCTATTTTTTTAAATGTTTTCTATTTTTTATTTTTAAATTAACATATTATGTATTATTATCCCCAGGGGTACAGGTCTGTGAATCGTCAGGTTTACACACTTCACAGAACTCATCATAGCACATACCTTCCCCAATGTCCATAACCCAACCACCCTCTCCTTACCCACCTTCCCCCGGCAAACCTCAGTTTGTTTTGTGAGATTAAGAGTCTCTTATGGTTTGTCTCCCTCCTGATTCCATCTTCTTTCATTTTTTCCTTCCCTACCCCCGAAACACCTCGCATTGCCACAAATTCCTCATATTGGGAGATCATATGATAATTGTCTCTCTCTGATTGACTTACTTCGCTTAGCATAATACCCTCTAGTTCCATCCACATCATCGCAAATGGCAAGATTTCATTTCTTTTGATGGCCGCATAGTATTCCATTTTATATATATATATATATATATATATATATATATATATATATATAATCTCTTCTTTATCCATTCATCTGTTGATGGACATTGAGGTTCTACCTATAGTTTTGCTATTGTGGACATTGCTGCTATAAATATTCTGGTGCACATGCCCCTTCAGATCACTACATTTTTATCTTTAGGGTAAATACCCAGTAGTGCGATTGCTGGGTCATAGGGTAGTTCTATTTTCAACATTTTGAGGAACCTCCATGCTGTTTTCCAGAGTGGCTGCACCAGCTTGCATTCCCGCCAACAGTGTAGGATGGTTCCCCTTTCTCCGCATCCTCACAGGGGTCTGTCATTTCCTGACTTGTTAATTTTAGCCATTCTGACTGGCATGAGGGGGTATCTCATTCTGGTTTTGATTTGTATTTCCCTGATGCCGAGGGATGTGGAGCACTTTTTCATGTGTCTGTTGGCCATCTTGATGTCCTCTTTGCAGAAATGTCTGTTCACGTCCTCTGCCGATTTCTTGATGGGATCATTTGTTCTTTGGGTGTTGAGTTTGACAAGTTCTTATAGATTTTGGACACTAGCTCTTTATCTGGTATGTCATTTACAAATATCTTCTCCCAGATACGCTGCCAGAATACATTTGTTTCCCTGGCCAGGCCCAGTGAAGGGAAATCATAACACCTAAAATGAACACAGTTTCTCCTCTCTTTCCCAAATCCTCTAGGGGGAGTTTTTAGGCACAGCTTATAAATAAGCAGGAATTCAAGTTCATTTCCTGACAAAGGGTACACTGGTTTCTCCCAGCATTGCTCTTCTGTCAGTGCCGGATTTCTGACAGAGAGCTATGCATATTGTTAGAAGAAATAGGATGATCCTCTCTGGAACCCACCCACTTATGAGCATGATTTGTTTTTGCTGGCCCCCCATCCCCCATTTTCCTTTAGTACCTATTTGACCAACATCCTTCCCCCAGTGATGCACCCAGCTCAGAGGGATGCTTAACCTACAGGTGGGGCCAAGGACAACCATACACATGCCTAGAAAGGGGCTGCATTCAGAGTCAGCTATGATGTGGCTACGTGCGGTCATAAGCCAGCCTAGAGCACCATTAGGAAAGAGTACCGTCAAATTTAGTGGTGCGGGTTTTTTACACTTTTTTAAATATAAACTTCTTTTACAAATATGTTTAGATTCAGGCCACACTTTTTTTGATATAAACTTCTTTTTACGAATATGTTTAGATTCAGGCCTGGCATCAGACAAAATGAAAGAAAAACCCCGTGAAGTGGGAAAGATATTATGTTATTAAATTATACTGAGTTGTGTAATTGCAGCCTCCATTAACCCGTCCTACCCACGGACATAGCCCAGAAAACTTTTCAGTAGAGTTGCCACGTGCCCTCAAATAGAGTCTAAGAATATAATAACTTGAACTCTTCCCCCACTGTTCCACTTTTTGTCCTATCCTGTACTGAATGTAAGGTATTTCAACTGCTCATTCCCATTTTCAAAGAGAATGCAGTGAGGGCAGAGAATAATTTGGTCATCCAGGGAATATTCTGTTTCTTGGTCTACTTCTGTACTTAGTGTGCTAACTTTTGTCTGCCAGTGGACCTCTGACCACATGTGGGAAACCCAACAAATACTAAAAGTATAGGGTCTCTGGGTTGATCTTGGGAAGTGTCAGGTAACATTTAGAATTCTCTCAGCGCTCAGAATGACTCTTAATTTGCAAGATAATTCCTCTCTCCTTTCCTTAGGGAAGGAACTCCAGATTCCTGATGCAGCACCTTATGATTTCCAAGACAACACACACACACAGATGCACACCCTCCCTCCCAACTATTTTCTTGTTGGCAAAAATGTTTACAAGTCTGTGACATGCAGCTGACTTAGATTTAAGCAAGGGCATGGAGAAATATCTAGAGGGCAACACTTGGAACAACAATGAGCTCCCCACCCAGAAGAGCTCTGAGGCCTCAGCCTGGGATGCTGGTGGCAGGGAGAGGCGTGCCCATGGAATGCTGAAAAAGAGCAAGAGGATGGTGGAGGGGGGAAGGTCGGTGACATGGAGTGTGGGGGGAAAGAGAGAGGGAACTTGGGAAGATGAGAGGGAGAGATTGCCTCTGGCCTCCTGCTGGGGGCAGCTCCAGAGCCCTGAGCACTCCTTGCCAGGGCCTCTGGGGACTCTGTGGTCCTTCCAGTTAGAGCAGGTGTGCAAAGAGCAAGGGCTCCTACTATTCTTTCTATCCTATGGATGCTGATCCAAGACTCCGGGGCTGAGTCTTGGGACTCAGCATCTGTCACTGCTCCTGTTTGCTCGCAAAATGCAGGGGTGGCCTGAGGCAGAAGGATAGAATTCTATGCCCAGCCAGAATATCTTTCAAAATGGAAAGTGAGAAAAAAAGAAGTGTGGGAAGGAAGAAAGAAAACTATAGTCGATCTTATACACCACAGTTTGGAACACCAGGTGTACACTTACAGGTGCATTTTTTACAAACAAAGCATACTACTCTAAATATATGTTCTCTTCGTTATGATATTTTCCCCTCTAGCTTACTTTATTTTATGAATACAGTGTAGAATCCATATAATTTGCAAATTAGCAGTTAATCATTTCCTTATGTTTTCTGTAAGGCTTCCAGTTAACAGGTGACTATTAGTAGCTCAGCCTTGTGGGAGTCAAAAGTTATACACAGATTTTTGACCTTGAGAGTCAGCACCCTGAACCCTGTATTCTTCACGGGTCAACCTGTGTCTCTATTTACAGAGGACATGCTTAAATATAGAAAAACTTCAAAGCATCCACACACAAAAATATTAGAGTCCATAAACTCATTCCATAAGGTTGCAGGGTACTATATATACAAATATCTCTTGTGTTTCTATGCACTACCACTGAACAATCTGAGAAGGAAATTAAGAAAGCAATTCCATTTATAGCAGCACTGAAAACAGTAAAATGTTTAGGCATAAATTCATTGTAGGAGAAGTAAGACTTGTTCACTGAAATGTATAAAACACTGCTGTAGGAGATTAATGACCTAATGGGAAAAACCATTGTGTGTATGTATGGATGATTGACTGTATTCCTACAACAATACTACAGTTCTTCAAAGTCAATACGGTTCTATCAATATTTTTACTCTGCATTTTCTAATGCTGTCAGTCTCTTGGAGTACACTACCTTTCAGACATTGTCGTTCTCATCTCTTAAAGATAGGGTCTTGTTCATATTCTCCATTTATTTATGTTTCATTTTTAAGTGATGGAAAACTGTTATAATAAATATTTATGTCCTTTTCTAGTGGTACTCCCATCTGCATCAGCTCTGGGTTCTGTTCAGCTGACTGATCTGCCTCCTGATTAGGGGTCATTTCTTCTGCAAGAGCTCCAGGCCCTGTTCCCTCTACTGCTTTCAAATAATTGTCCCTGAGTTGCAGACCCTGCCTACTGGAAACTGCATAAAACAAGATACTGAGATATGATAGATGAGGTTTGGGATTTAGTAAGAGCTGGCGGGTGCCTGTGTGGCTAAGTCAGTTAAGCATCTGCCCTCAGCTGGGGTCATGATCCGTGGGTCCTGGGATCGAGTCCCATGTCGCGCTCCATGCTTGGCAGGGAGCCTGCTTCAACCTCTTCATTGCTGCTCCCCTTCCTTGTATTCTCTTTCTGTGTGTCTCTGTCAATTACATAAATAAAATCTTAAAAGACAGGTTGAGAACTGTCATGATCCTGAACTTCCAGGGAATTGATGACAAGGACCACAAAAGAGCAGGCCAATATGCCTTTGGGCTTTTTGAGTTGCAAATGGGCACGTGCAAAGGCATGATACATGGTTTTGGAAGAGAGCTCAGCAACAAACGTGGCCATCATGGCCACAAAATCCATGACCCATTAGTTACTCTGTACACAGATTATCCTGCTTTAACTTTGGCCAATGGCAAGTATCTCAGAAAACATCAGAGACTTGCATAAGAGCACATCCAACCAATATGGGGATGACATAAAGGGTTGTTTTGCCAAGTCAGTCCCCCCCAAATTATAAATCGTACCCAGTATCAAGTTTTACTCACATTTTCAAGGGTCAAATATTGAGGTACAAGCAAAGCACCTGAGACCCCAGCAACACTAACTGCAGGAACCTGCTTCCCACAGGAGGACATGCTCTGAGCCAGAAGAAACATGCTATCTCTGTTTTCTTTTTTTAACTTTTTTAAATATTTTATTTATTTATTTGACAGAGAGAGACACACAGGGAGAGAGGGAACACAAGCAGGAGGCGTGAGAGAGGGAGAAGCAGGCTTCCCGCTGAACAGGGAGCCTGATGTGCAGCTCAATCCCAAGACCCTGAGATCATGACCTGAGCCAAAGGCAGAGGCTTAATGACTGAGCCACCCAGGTGCACACAATGGAGCTGTTTGGGATGATTTCCCATGGTCACACTTTCATACCTCATGTGGCCATTTTAATCGATAGATTCTAAATTTGATTCCTTAAATAGTTCTAAACACATCATATACACTGTACTGAGAGCATGCCAGAGAGGGGCCCTCCCAGGGATCACCAGCATTCGCATTTTGCTAACAGGGTCTTCACTACATGTTAACAAGGAAAATTGACCAGGGTACTTCCTCTTTCTTCTTTCTCTCTTTTCTCTCTCATTCTCTCTCTCTCTCTTTTTCTTTCTTTCTCTTTCTCCCTCCCTCCCTACTTCCTCTCTGCCTCCCTCCCTCCTTCCTTCCACTCTTATCTTTTCTTTCTTTGTTTCTCTCTTCCTCTCTCCCTCCTTTCTCTTTATTCCTTTTTTCTTCCTTCTTGTTCCTTCTCTTTCTTCCTTCTCTTTCCTTCCTTCTTTCCTTCCCTCCTTCCTTCCTTCTTTTTCTTCTTTCCATCCTTCCTTTATTTCTCTCTGTCTGCCTTCTTTCTCCCTCTCCTTCTGCCCATCAACCCTGTTAGAAATAATAAGAAAGAAAATGTTTTAAAAAAATAAAATTTAACATCACAATCTTACATGAAATTAATACATGCTGTATATTAAGTATAGAAGAATTTCTTTTCTTTTTTTTTTTTTTAATTTTTCTAGGGGCTCTTGGGTGGCTCATTTGTTTAAGTGTCAGTCCTTGGCTCAAGTCAGGAACCCAGGGTCCTGAGACAAGCCTCATATCCATCTCCCTGCTCCGTGGTGAGTCTGCTTCTCCCTCTCACTCACCCTCCCCCCAGCCACCACTCCTGCTCTCTCCAGCACTCTCTCTCCAATGAGGAAATAAAATAATTTAAAAAAAAATTGGGTGAGCCTGGTTTTGGGTATTATGGGGGGGCATATTGCATGAAGCCCTGGGTGTGGTACATAAACAATGAATTCTGGAACACTGAAAAGAAATTTTAAAAATAAATAAAAATTAAACACAAAACAAAAAAACAATGCGATGGTCCTCTTTGGAATCAACCCACTTATAACCCTATTTTCCTTTTGCTGCCCCCTAGTCCACACCCATGTCTCTTTATTACCTGTCTGACCTCCATCCTTCCCCAGTGATGGAGACAGCTTAGATGCACTGCTTAACCTGGAGGTGGGGCCAGAGAGAAGAGCACACATGGTACAACTTGCTGCCTTCAGAGTCAACCATAAGGTAGCTACAGGCAGTTAGAAATGAGCCCAAAGTACCATTAGGAATGAGCACTGGTACATTCAGTGGTACAGATTTGAGGTGTGGTGATGACATCAACTTCCTTGTGCAAGTATGTTTAGACTCAAGCATGAGACCATGGGATGAGAAGATTGAAAGAAAACTGTCAAATGGGAAGATACTAAATTACCAAAGTCACTCTGACTTGTAGAACTGTTTGTCCATTAGCCCTCATTTCCACCACAGAAGCTAGAAAACATTCAACGGAGTCTCCACTTGCCTTCAAATTTAATCTGAGGACACAGTAATTTAATCTGTTAACCCAAACTCTCCATTTTTTTTCCTCACCTGTGTTGAATACCAGGGATTTTGATTGCCTATACCCATTGCCAGTGAGACTGCAGTGAGGGGAGACAATAATGTGGTACATCCGGGGAACATTCTGTTTCTTGGTCTTCTTCTGTTCTTAGTGTGTGAAATTTAGTTGGCCAGTGAACATCTGACCACACATGGGAAACCCAGCAAATACTAAAAAGGTAAGGTCTCTGGTTTCTCTTGGGAAATGTATAGCTCAGAATGGCTCTTGATCTGCAAGGGCCAAGCTGCCCCATACTTTCTTTCTTTTATTTTTTAAAAGATTTTATTTACTTATTTGGCAGAGAGATAGAGAGAGAGCACAAGTGAGCAGAGTGGCAGGCAGAGGGAGAGAGAGAGAAGCAGGCTCTCTGCCAAGCAGGGTCCCAGTGTGGGGCTTGAACCCAAGACCCTGCAATCATGACCTGAGCTGAAGGCAGCCGCTTAACCAACTGAACCACCCATCACCCTTGCCCTATCCTTTCCTTAAGGGGAGTAATTCCAGATTCCTGACTCATGCACCTGTTGTTTTTTTTCTTTATTGCTTTTTGTTTGTTTGTTTGTTTTTGTTTTTTAGCTGGTCTCTGTCACCAACATGGGGCCCCATAGATGAAAAGTTGCACACTCTACCAACTGAGCTAGCCATGTGTCCCTTCAGGCACTTTTGATATCTAGGCACATGTCATGATTTCCATGTTCTCAAAAATAAGTCAAACTCTGGGAATTGCCTTCTATCTGCTCTCCTCCCTCTGGACATGTTTCCTGAGTTCCTGCTGTGTGGGAGTCCTGTTTCCCACCCACTGATGGAAGACCCTGTAGGAAACCATACTACATCTCATTGGGATCTCTTTTATCCTTTCTGTGTAATCCTCTCTGGCTCTCAGTGTGCTTGTGCTCCTAAAGACACCTCTGACTAGAACTGCCCAGGGCTCCTGGAGCTACTTTTTTCTTTTTTTTTTTTAAGATTTTTTTAAAGATTTTTTTTTTTATTTATTTGACAGACAGAGAGAGATCACAGTAGGCAGAGAGGCAGGCAGAGAGAGAGGGGAGAAAGCAGGCTTCCTGCTGAGCAGAGAGCCCGACGCGGGGCTCCATCCCAAGACCCTGGGATCATCAACTGAGCCGAAGGCAGAGGCCCAACCCACTGAGCCACCCAGGCACCCCTCCTGGAGCTACTTTGTACCCAGTCCCAGAGAATGAGGAGTAAGCGCCGTATAGGACTACCAGCCCCATTGAACTCCCTCCCCAAAGGCACTCAGCCCTTCACTGATAGGTACAGGAGGGTGAAATCCCCTTTTCTGGCCTGAGGGAGACTAACTCAGAAACACAAGTTACCTCCAGGTTTTCCTGTCCCTCTCAGGAAAAAGCTCCCACACGGTTCTTGCTGAAAATCACCCTTCACAGCCATGAACTCAGAATGGTCACAGACCTAAGTGGAAGAGCCAAAATGACCATTCAAGAAGATACGCAAGAGAAAATACTCGGGATTTTGTATTAAGTAAAGAGTTCTCTTGCTACAGCAAGAAAAAAAAATTTGAAAAACGTAAGAGAAAAATATAAGATGACCATGTTTTTTTGCATCAAACATCACCACTGAGAAAAAGAACAGAGAAGCCACTGATAAAGAGACAATATTTGTGGATTAAATACCCAAATGAGATTACCCATTCACAAGACAGAAGAGTACTTTGAACTCACTGAATGGGCAGAAGGAACACACTGCTAATAAAAAGCCAGTATAAGACTCGGATACACATGTTACCAAAGAAGATACATGCATGGTTCATAGGCACAGACAAAGGTCATCAATGTTACTAGTCCTCAGGGCAGTGCATGTAAAACCAGGGACCATTTTACACCAACAAGTGCAATCGAAAGTGATCAAAAGACAATACCAAGTGTAGCTGAGAACGTGGAGAAAGTGGACCGTCCTAGATTGCTAGGGGGAATGAAAATGAAAGAGCCACATTGGAAGCCACTTTGAGAGTTCTTAAGAGTTCAACACAAGCTTTGGGGCGCCTGGGTGGCTCAGCAGGTTAAAGCCTCTGCCTTCGGCTCAGGTCATGATCCCAGGGTCCTGGGATCGAGCCCCACATCGGGCTCTCTGCTCAGCAGGGAGCCTGCTTCCCTTCCTCTCTCTGCCTGCCTCTCTGCCTACCTGTGATCTCTGTCTGTCAAATAAATAAATAAAATCTTAAAAAAAAAAAAAAGAGTTCAACACAAGCTTCCCATAGAACCAGCAATTCCACAATCAGACATCTTTCTGACAGAAATAAGAACATTTGTTCACCCAAGCCTGGTTCAGAAACCTTTGGGGCAGCATGACTCACAACAGGAAAAACCTGACAGCAACACAAAGGGCCACTGACTGGTGAATGAACAAAAGGTGGCCCATCTGGACCATGGAATTCTACTCAGCAACAACAGGAGAGAAATCTGGTTGAAGCTACAGCATGGAGGACCCTGAAAGGCATGCTAAGTGAAAGAAGACAGTCACCAAGGACTATATACTGTCTCATTCGATTTATGTACAATGTCCAGAAAGGAGCCATGTATAGAGACAGAAAGCAGATCAGCGTTGCTTGGGGCTGGAGGAGAGAGTGAAAATTGTCTGCAGAGGGGCTGGAGGAAGGTGTGGGGAGGATAAGGAAGTCTCTAAAACAAACTAGGGTCCTAGCTGAAAAACGCTGTCATTGTAGGGACACCCTTACAATGGGTGAAATTCTTATATGTAAATTTCACCTAAAAAAAAAAAAAAGTGACAGTCCCACCTCAGTGTGTCCTGGGGTCCGCAGGCAAACACTGGCTGGTGAGTTGCCACATCCTGGGTCCAGCCCTTGGTGATTTAGAGCCTGGTGTCTGAGGTCACAACCAGAGTCAGGGATTCAGGGCCTGTGTCTTCAGCCTCTGGTCCCTGCAGTTCCCCTGGGTTCCACAAGGGGGCAGATGACTTAAGGGGGAAGACCTCCAGGTGGCACAAGTAGATCAGGGGGGCAGGAGACAAAGAACAGGGGAACCAGCTCCCTGGAGATATGGGGAGGAAGTGAGAGAGAACACATGAAAGCAGCTGGCAAGATCTGGAAAGGTTGGGGTTTTTTCAAAGATTTATTTATACATTTATTTCTATATTTATTTATTTGACAGAGAGAGAAAAAGAGAACAAGCAGGGGATGCCGCAGAAGGAGAGGGAGAAGCAGGTTTGGGGAGACTGATGGGGGCTCCATCCCAGGACTCTAGGATCATGACCTGAGCGGAAGGCAGATGTTTAACCTACTGAGTCTCCCAGGTGCCCCTGGATAGATCTGAAGTAGGTTTGGTCTGATGTTTGGGCTCTACCCATCAACCATTAGGTTAACAGCCAAAGACATAATGACATAATTGATGCTCTTCCTGCACTGGCACTGAGGCTCCCCTTCCCCCATCAGAACAGGGAAAAGAGCCCATGCTGCTATTAAAAGTCTTCTAAGTTTAAATGGAACAGTTTGGGCTGGTTTAGGGGAATCTGCCCATTTCTGGCCATCTAAATATGGCCAGCTTCTGGGTGCTGAGCCATCACTGCAGGGACTTAGAAGGGGCACCCTGGTCCTTCAAATTGGAGTAGGGATTGTGAAGAAGGGTTCCTGCTGATCTGTATTTCCCTGGCCTGGGCTGAGCATCCTCGTCCAAGATCAGGTGCTGCAGTGACCTAAAGTGGGCAACATCCTGTGTATCGCTGCTTCTCTCTGGCAGAGTCCAAAGGAGGCCCATGGTAGTGGTGGGGGGAGAGGCAGGGATAGAATTCTACACTCTGTCAGAAGGTCGTCCACAGTGAAGATTTAAAAAAATATATTAAGAAGAGATGTCAGATTATATACTTGGTGATACAGTAACACCTCTGTGTGGTGACAGAAGGTAGCTTACACTTGTAGTGAATATAACATAATTTATAGAGTTGTCCAATCCCTATCTTGTCATGTGAAACATGTCACATGGTGTATCAACTATAAATCAAGTTTTAAAATAACCTGAAGGTGAGTGGAAACATTTGAAAAAGAAACAATAAACCTACAGTTGACTGGGGAACAACAAGGGTTTGAATTGTACTGAATAATGTAGGTCCACTTAAGGGGTGATTTCTTTTCTTACTAATATAGTATGGTACTGTCAGCATATTTTCTCTTCCTCATGATTTTCTCAATGACATTTTGTTTACACTAACTCACTGAATTGAAAGAATAAGGTATGTAATACAAACAACATAAAATATGTGTTAATCAACTGTTTTTGTTATCTGTAAGGCTGTTACACTAAGTACACCCACAAACACCCCACCTACTAGAGTCTATAACTTAAATCGGCAGAGTTGCAGGATATAAGATGGACAAAATCAAGTGTTTCTAAACCCTAGCAATGAACAATCGGAAAAGGAAATTAAGAAAACAATTCCACTTATAACAGCACCCACCAGAATAGTATCTAGGAATAACTGATTCAAGGAGGCACAAAACCTGTACACTGAAAACTACAAAACATTGCTGCATGAGATTAAAGAAAACCTAAACAAGTGGAAAGACATCCCGTGTTCACTGATTGGAAGGACTGAAGTGGCTAAGAAGGCAACACCATGTGGCTAAGAAGGCAACACCATGATCCGCAGATTCTGTGGGATTCCTATCAAACTTTTTTCTTCTGCCTTCTCTACAGCACTTTGCAATACATTTCCTCTCAGACATTGTGGTTTCTTTTTTTTTTTTTAATATTTATTTATTTATTTATTTATTTATTTGACAGACAGAAATCACAAGTAGGAAGAGAGGCAGGGGGAGAAAGCAGGCTCTCTGCTGAGCAGAGAGCCCGATGTGGGGCTTGATCCCAGGATGCTGGATGCTGGGATCCTGACCTGAGCCGAAGGCAGAGGCTTCAACCCACTGAGCCACCCAGGCACCCCAGACATTGTGGTTTTCATCTCTTAATGTGAGATTGGGGGTTTGTTTTTTTTACATTTTCCATGTATCTGCTGAGTGTTTTGAACTGATGGGATGTAGTTATAACAAATGCTTTCTTGTCCTCTGGTGATTCTCACCTTGGTGTCAGCTCTGGGTCATTTTCAAATGACTGACCGGTCTCCTCATGAGGGCTCATTTCCCCTGCTTGTCTGCAGACCTCAAACCGTCGGATGGGATGCCACACACCGTGAATGCTATCACGTTGGTTGCTGCATATTTTTTGTTTTCTGTAATATTAAGCTTTGTTTAGTGATGCATTTAAATTACTTGGAAACATTTCCGGTGTATCTTTAATGATTTATTAAATGGTCCAGAAGAGTAAACCACTTCCTGTGAGTCCCTATTGGTGTGCCCCCCCAAGTAAAAATCAAAGTTGGAAAGCGTCAATGTAGATTCTGAGTAGAGGCTTTTACACCGGAAAAAGCCCCAGCTCCAATGAAAGCACAAAGTCAGAAATCCCTTCAAGCTTGGATTTACAAAGCAACACAGCTCTGAGGACAGTTTTTGCTTGAGCCTGAGAGCAAGGAGAAGGCCCACCGTCCCTTGCCCAAGAGCTAACCCACTGTCTGGGAAAGGTCTATGGTGCCAACTGAACGGGTCCTTTGCAAGTAGGCAGATGTGCCTCTTTAGAAGCCTATCAAGGGTCATTGGGCTGGCTCAGTCCAGAGAACACCAGAGTCTGGATCTAGGTATCCTGAGCTTGGGATCCCCCCACCTCCACTGGGTACAGAGATTGCTTTAATAAACTTAAATAAATAAACAAAAGCATGTCAGGTTCCAAAGTCTATATTCTCTGAAGGGCCCTCTGGAGGAAGGCTGCCAAGGGTAAGAAGTGGCTTGATTAAGGATAGGGAGTCTGGGGACTGCGTCAGGTTTTGTAGGGTGCTGGTGGGAAAAGGGAGCCAGAGGGCAGCGGAGGCGGACAGACTCTGGCTTGTGTTCCCTAGGGAGTGAAAGAAAGCACCTTCTTCGCCTAGATCCTGGGACTGCAAGACACCAAAACGTAAGCAGAATCACACAAAATATTGGAGAACACCGGGCACGCTGCTCCAGAAGAGACCTCAAGAAAAACAAGAGGCCCAATCTTTTCCTGAAAACTGTGCATAGAGGATTCCCACGTGTCTCTGGTGAGAAAGACCATCAACCAGCAATGTAGTTAAGTGGGTTATAAATCACGCATTCACTGAGTAAGTGGTACTGCTAAAACAGCAACACCTGCAAACGTTCTCTTAAATGATAAAGCTGTAAGAAAAAATTAAAAATCAGAGCATTCTGTTATTGAAAACCTATTACCCTGGGAAGGGCAAGTGCCGTCCCCCACTACCATAAATTATGGAGTTGAGTTTCCCACATTTGGGGAAATCACAGGGTCAGCATGTCCGCAGTGCAATGGACAAGCCTCATCCTGGGAAAACGACCTGCTTGAACATGGTATCTCCCCTGCTGGGTAAGTATGACACTCTCCGCCTCCACCTCCGCTCCACACTAGCCCCCCCCACTCCGTCCACCCTGCACACACGCTCACTTGCCAACCAACACCCCAAAACCCTCAGCAGCCATTCCTGCCCCAAGCATCCTCACCCTCCACAGGAGTCTTCCTGATACAATGGAAGCTACAGCACTGCTACATCCTCTGCCCCAGGAATTCTCTGGCCCAGAACCGTGGCCTAATGGTAACTGATTTACATAAGACATGCCCCATCCATGATGTTAGGGGGTCTCCCCACCACCACACAAAGGAAGGCACACTCAGCACAGGGAAGGCTGTCCCAGCCTGAGAGGAACATGAGGGAGGACTTTCCAGCAGACAGAGAAGCGCAGATCCATCTCTCCCTCTCTCCCTCTCTCCCTCTCCTTAAAATCTGCTTTGAGGAGACAGAGGGCATTGGCTACACCTGTGGAGCTCAGCCTCCTAGCCAGTCCCCCACGCACCCCCCCCAGGCCTGGACACCCTGGGGGATGGAGCAGGGAACCAAAAGGCAGCAACCTCTGGGCTGGCCCTCTGGCTGACACCTCCTGGCAACATCCCAGGCCCTGAGAACACCGTGTGGGACAGCTTCTTCACCGGGCGGGCTCCTAGGGCAGGGACGCAGAGTTCCCTCATGGCTGCCCTGGAGAGAACGACCAAGGATCCCACTGTTGAGGACAGGGCCAAAGGAAACCATCCCTTCTGCTCCCTTAGACTGGGCTCAGAGTTCACAGCAGGGGGTTAGCAGGGTTCCAGGTGCCGCTCTGCCACCACCTTCCCTCCTCCCTCCACCACGGTGTTCTTCCCCTTGGATGAGATTTCTGCATCAAAGTCAGTGGAAAAAAGCCAGGTCTGGGAAACAAAGCAAAACAAATACTCCCAAGAGACCAGTACTTGGGCAATTGTATGGCCCTGGGTAGAGTGTCCTAGGGTCCTGATTCGCCTTTGTCTTGATTGCGCCTTGAGGGACTGCTTTTCTTTTATCGGATTGTTGAAATTTGAAAAGATTGGGGGGTGGAGGGTGTCCAACTTTAGTTGTCACCTAGTTCATAGTGTGGTGGGGGGCAGAATAATGCCCTGTCCCTAGGAGGTGTCCATGCTAATGCCAGTGAAGAGGAAGCAGAAGGCTAGGTAAAGGACAAAGCACAGGATGATTCCCTGAGCCCCTGACCTCCCACTCCTGGGTAAGATCTCTGGGACAGTTCCAGGAAGCTGCCAGCTGTCTTATTGGTAATGCCGAACTATAGGGAAAAACAACCTTAACTTGACAATGGCAAAGGCCTCCAAGATCTTGAAGGTCTTCTTTAGCATATTCTTTTGAAAACCTCCCCTTCTCCCAACCCCTAATTCCCAAGTGTATAATGAGCTTTGGCTCCCAACCCCAGGGCAGCAGCTCTTTCTGCCCAAGAGTCCTGTCCCCATGCTTTAGTAAAACCAACATTTTGCACCAGAGACGTTGCAAGGATTCTTTCTTCATCGTTGGCTCCCAACCTCACTACACCAAACCTCACCTGTATTCCAAAAAACCATCACCAGGAACCTGTGCACGTGTTCCATCAGCAGCAAAAGGGACCCTGCAGAGGTGCTTATGTTAAGGACCTTGAGATGGGGAGATGATCCTGGATTCTCCAGGCAACCTCTGGAAAGACAAGGGGGTCTTAAAACTGGAAGAGGCAGAGAAGGAGATCAGAAGGATGCTGTGTGAGGAGGACTCTGCCTGCTGGGGCTGGGGCTGAGCATGGAGGAGGGGCCTCTAAAAGCTGGAACAGCAAAGAGACACACTGTCTGGTTCACCTAAAAAAATAGAAACTGCCAGATATTTTACCAGCAAAAATGGGATTTGTCAGGAATAAAAGGGGAAGGAAATCTGGGATAAAGCAGCATTGGCAAATCCGTAGGCGAGTCCAGAGAACAAATGGGAGGGACACTCTTCTTTTTGGAGGAAAGGGGTCAGTTGGGAAGATTGTTCTAAAAGTCCATCAGGGTGGACTATGAGTCAGAAGAGTGTTGGTGTCTCCCTGGGAGGAAAAGCTAGCGTTTCTTCCTCTGGCCAGGTTACTAGAGGCCTATGCCTGTGCAATGTCAAGTCCCGGTAAGGTCAGATCAGTCCCTCTCTTGGGGCCGCAATGCCCTAGGAGGTAAGGAGAGCAGAGGAGCTCTTTTGCTAAAACCTCGGGACTGCATTTTAGTGTGGTTTCCCTTGACTAATTTCCACCCTCTCCTAGAGCCTCCAGAAAGGAAGGTGCCCTGTGGACATCTCCATCTTAGTCCAGTGAGACCCTTGTTGGGACTCTGCACCCTCAGAACTGTAAGATAAAAAAAAATATGTGTTCTTGTAATGCACTCCATTTATGGTGACTTGGTAACACAGTAAGAAGCATCTAGCTTATTCACCTCAGTGGTAATGAGTTCTGGAGAATGCAATAAATTCTACAAACTCTGCAGATTTTCTGTCTTAGGTCCAAGGTCAAGAGCTAGTTTTATTCGGGTTTATGTTTTACTTTTAGGTACCTGCTGATGTGATGTGGGCCAGGAGCAAATGGTCAGGAAAGAATTCTTGAGGCGTCTTCAGGGCAAAAAAGGTGTTTTTGTTTGTTGGTTTGTTTGTTTGTTTGTTTTCAGCATAACAGTATTCATTGTTTTTGCACCACACCCAGTGCTCCATGCAATCCGTGCCCTCTCCAATACCCACCACCTGGATCCCCCAACCTCCCACCCCCTCGCCCCTTCAAAACTCTCAGATTGTTTTTCAGAGTCCATAGTCTCTCATGGTTCTCCTCCCCTTCCAATTTCCCTCAACTCCCTTCTCCTCTCCATCTCTCCTTGTCCTCCACGCTATTTGTTATGCTCCACAAATAAGTGAAACCATGTGATAATTGACTCTCTCTGCTTGACTTATTTCACTCAGCATAATCTCTTCCAGTCCCGTCCATGTTGCTACAAAAGTTGGGTATTCATCCTTTCTGATGGAGGCATAATATTCCATAGTGTATATGGACCACATCTTCCTTATCCATTCGTCCGTTGAAGGGCATCGTGGTTCTTTCCACAGTTTGGCGACCGTGGCCATTGCTGCTATAAACATTGGGGTACAGATGGCCCTTCTTTTCACTACATCTGTATCTTTGGGGTAAATACCCAGTAATGCAATGGCAGGGTCCTAGGGAAGCTCTATTTTTAATTTCTTGAGGAATCTCCACACTGTTCTCCAAAGTGGCTGCACCAACTTGCATTCCCACCAACAGTCTAAGAGGGTTCGCCTTTCTCCACATCCTCTCCAACACATGTTATTTCCTGTCTTGCTAATTTTGGCCATTCTAACTGGTGTAAGGTGATACCTCAATGTGGTTTTCATTTGAAACTGCCTGATGGCTAGTGATGATGAACATTTTTTCATGTGTCTGATAGCCATTTGTATGTCTTCATTGGAGAAGAGTCTGTTCATATCTTCTGCTCATTTTTTTTATGAGATTGTCTGTTTTGTGTGTGTTGAGTTTCAGGAGTTCTTTATAGATCCTGGATTTCAACATTTTGTCTGTACTGTCATTTGCAAATATCTTCTCCCATTCCGTGGGTTGCCTCTTTGTTTTGTTGACTGTTTCCTTTGCTGTGCAGAAGCTTTTGATCTTGATGAAGTTCCAAAAGTTCATCTTCTCTTTTGTTTCCTTTGCCTTTGGAGACATATCTTGAAAGAAGTTGCTGTGGCTGATATCAAAGAGGAATAACACCTAACTCCTAAGCTGTTTCAAAAAATTGAAGCAGAAGGAAAACTTCCAGACTCTTTCTATGAAGCCAGCATTACTCTGATCCCCAAACCAGGCAAAGACCCTACGAAAAAGGAGAATTTCAGACCAATATCACTGATGAATATGGATGCTAAGATTCTCAACAAGATCCTAGCAAACAGGATCCAACAGCATATTGAAAAGATTATCCACCATGACCAGGTGGGATTCATCCCTGGGCTACAAGGATGGTTCAACATTCGCAAATCAATCAATGTGATAGAACAAATCAATAAGAGAAGAGAGAAGAACCACATGGTCCTCTCCATTGATGCAGAAAAAACATTTGACAAAATCCACCATCCGTTCCTGATTAAAACGCTTCAAAGATTAGGGATAGAGGGAAAATTCCTCAACTTCATAAAATCTATCTATGAAAGACCCATAGCAAATATCATCCTCAATGGGAAAAAGCTTGCAGCCTTCCCGTTGAGATCAGGAACACGACAAGGATGCCCACTCTCACCACTCTTCTTCAACATAGTATTAGAAGTCCTAGCAACAGCAATCAGACAACAAAGAGAAATAAAAGCTATCCAAATTGGCAATGAAGAAGTCAAACTCTCTTCACAGATGACATGATTCTTTATATGGAAAACCCAAAAGACTCCACCCCCAAACGACTAGAACTCATACAGCAATTCAGTAACATGGCAAGATACAAAGTCAATGTACAGAAATCAGTGGATTTTTATACAATAACAATGAAAATACAGAAAGGGAAATTAGAGAATCGATTCCATTTACTATAGCACCAAGAACCATAAGATACCTGGGAATAAACCTAACCAAAGAGGTAAAGGATCTGTACTTGAGGAACTACAGAACACTCATGAAAGAAATTGAAGAAGACACAAAAAGATGGAAGACCATTCCATGCTCTAGGATCGGAAGAATAAACATTGTTAAAATATCTATAGTGTTTAGAGCAATCTGTACTTTTAATGCCATTCTGATCAAAATTCCACCGGTATTTTTCAAAGAGCTGGAGCAAATAATCCAAAAATCTGTATGGAATCAGAAGAGACCCCGAATCGCTGAGGAAATGTTGAAAAACAAAAATAAAACTGGGGGCATCACGTTACCTGATTTCAAGCTTTCCTACAAAGCTGTGATCACCAAGACAGCATGGTACTGGCATAAAAACAGACACATAGACCACTGGAACAGAGTAGAGAGCCCAGATATGGACCCTCAACTCTATGGTCAGTTAATCTCTGACAAAACAGGAAAAAATATACAGTGGAAAAAAGACAGTCTCTTCAATAATTGGTGCTGGGAAAACTGGACAGCTATATACAGAAGAATGAAACTCGACCATTCTCTTACACGGTACACAAAGATAAATTCAAAATGGATAAAAGACCTCAATGTGAGACAGGAATCCATCAGAATCCTAGAAGAGAACATAGGCAGTAACATCTTCAATATCAGCCACAGCAATTTCTTTCAAAAAAGGTGTTTTTATTAAAGCTCGGGACAGGACCCCTGGAAAGGAAGAGGTGCCCTGGGATTGTGAGGAGTGATTTATCATATACTGTACGTTGGGGGTGGAAGGTGGAGATAAGGACGTTTCCAAAGGGATTTTTAGGTGTTATAAGAGACTGTAAGGAAATTTACTTTGATTTACATTTCACTGGCCTTTGCTCTCCTCATCACCTGCCACCTGTTTTCTTTCCATTCTTTTCTGTGGGATTCACAGTCCATTCCCTGCATGGGCTCAGCCAGGTTCTTATGGGAATTATGCCAAGTGGGAGCCATTGGCGGCCACACAGAAAGATATTTCAAGAGTGGACTCTGTTACTCTCACAGGGAGGGTTAGGACATACCTTACAAAGAGGTGAATATTGGACCATGTTCTCATCAAAGCTACATTTTTGTTGCAACGAGTTCTCTTAAGACACAAAGCTACTTTTCAGCCTTTCACAAAGGGTGAAAAGCAACTGACCTGTGACTGGATCCTGAGCAGAGTGAGGTTAATATGACATCATATGCTGTTGCTTTCCTAAATGTTATGTACTTAAAATGAATTTTGTAGAAGCAGTGTCTGAGTTCTTCACTGATTACTGACTATCCCATCAGAGTGCAGCAGCCCTGGCGGCAGAGGGATGGAGGAGTAATCACTGGGATGCTGGAATAAGCACAAGGCGACATGGTCTCATGCTTGGTTTCTTTGCCTTAATAGCTTATTGACTTTCATCCATTCAGCCGATTGGGCCAGTGAGTTCCTCTGTATTGACAGCCAAAGGCCTTCATGGAAATACTTGAACAGAGCAGGAGAGCAGATGTGGAGTCACTCCATCGACTAATAAAATAGAGGACACCCCTACCTCAGGTGGGAGACTTTTCTTGGGTCTTTCTGTTACTGGTCGCAGTGGTGGTGATGGTTGTGAGATACTATTTGAGGGTTTGTTTGTTGTTGTCCATGGTTGTGACTCTCTAGGAAATAACTGTGGAGTGATAGCTTTATAGTAATTCTTGGAAACCAAAAGAACATAACTAAGGACTCTTCCCAAGGAATATTTGCAGATCTCTGTGCCAACATTTATGGAAGGACTTATACACTTTTCAGTTAAAGGTTATCAATCGAAGTGAAACAACTCTATACTTTTGGGTCAATGTTGGAGAACAACAGTTTTAAACTGTGGTCTGCATCAGAATCACCTGGGGTAAGATACAGATGTAGTGAAAAGAAGGGCCATCTGTACCCCAATGTTCATAGCAGCAATGGCCACAGTCGCCAAAGTGGAAAGAACCAAGATGCCCTTCAACAGATGAATGGATAAGGATGATGTGGTCCATATACTCTATGGAGTATTATGCCTCCATCAGGAAGGATGACTTGGAACAGGACTGGAGGAAATTATGCTGAGTGAAATAAGTCAAGCAGAGTCAATTATCATATGGTTTCACTTATTTGTGGAGCATAAGAAATAACATGGAGGGCATGGGGAGCTGGAGAGGAGACAGGAGTTGGGAGAAATTGGAGGGGGAGATGAACCATGAGAGACTGTGGACTCTGAGAAACAATCTGAGGGTTTTGGAGGGGAAAGGAGTGGGAGGCTGGGTTTAGCCTGGTGGTGGGTATTATGGAGGGCATGCATTGCATGGAGCACTGGGTGTGGTGCATAAACAATGAATTTGGAACACTGAAAAGAGATTTTTTTTAAAAGGCTAAAAAAAAAAAAACACAAAAACTCTGAAACCCAAAAGAAAAAAGAAAAGAAGAACCTGGGTTATTTGTGTAAGAAATGCAGATTCTCAGGCCACACACCAATGAAATACTTGGGATTGGAGCCCAAGAAGTGGCTCCTGTGATCTGCACTGCTGATTCTAAGGCTATCCAAACCTAAGAACCACTCTCTAATATTTTTAGATTGGGGATTCTTACAAAATGACAGAGAAGGCAAAACTCCTTTTAAACTTAGACTTCAATAGTAGTCTATGACCTTCTTAGGGACAGTGTGTCTTTCCTACTCTTACACGCTCAGCCTAGAGACTGGTGCCAAAATCAGAGCAGGTGAGGAAAAAACTTTTATTTCTTTGTACACATTTTACTTTCATAGCCGCCAAAAGGACTGTGTTTCATTTCCTCTAACTGACCCTGTCCACCAGTTATGTTGCCCTCGACAAATTACTATAGCAACATATATAAATATCTATCATACATTTATACACACGTACATGCCTTCTAAAGCACTGGCAGGACACAGACTAGGCTTTCCCACAACTGGGGCTTCTCAGGTGCCACTTAAAAATGATCACTGGTTTGTCTTATAGGACTTTCAATGGGCTTGGGCTGACCCTGAGCCCGAGTTCCCCAGAGAGGAGTTAGGGTGATGAAAGGGAACAGCATATTCAGAGTGAGGTGGCCACACTTCGGAGATCATAAAAGAAGGGGACTAGGAGGTGCTAGGCTAAGCAGGAGATGGCACATGGGAAGCCACCACTTTCACCAGGAGCATTCAAAGCACACAGGTGCCTTGGTGTAGATGGATGCCCAGCTGATCGGTGGCCAGGCTAAGCCAGCCCCAGGGAAGCATGGATGTGGGGGTTGTGCTGGCTGAGCCCCACTGGCCCCCAGGGCACTGCTGTCACTCGTGGGCTTTGGAAAGGGCTGAGGAGCTCCTGTGTGGGGATCAGAGGTCCCATCTGTAGGAAGCAGGGTCCTGTGTCCCCTAGCTGACCGTCTGAGGGCAGGCGTTGGAGGGAGGACTGGCTGTGTCCGGTTCCCAGGCCAGTGAGGTGTGCAAAAGCATTGTCAGGAGCTCCTCTACAGACCAGTGCTGGGATGAGCAGCCCCAGGTGGGTGGTGTTCCTCAGCCACAGGAGAGGCTGTCTGCCCTCATCCTCCTCCACGGGGAAGAGGATGGGACCCTCTGGCAGGTGTGGAGGACTGGGCTCCAGGTCTTCTCAGCAGATTGGGATCTGCACCAAAGGGGGACAGGCCCAGTCTTCCTGCTGTTTGAAGGACCTCCGGTGGCTCCTTTTCTTCAGTGGCTCCTGGAAGGCAAGGGTCACAAGACTGGGGTGCACGGCAGCACCCTTAGAGACTTCACCTGGAGACAGAAATATGACAAGGTGAGAACCTAGTATCAGGTTCTGCTGGTGGCTCCCTGAGCTGCAGTGAGCACTGGGCGGGCGCTGAACCTCGAGCTCAGCAAGAGCCTGTCAGAAGGATGAGCCCAGGGGAGGGGGTGTGGATCTGTGGAGCCCCTCAAGCCACCAGGTAAGAGGGAAGTTTCCCCACCACCTTGGGCGGGTGACAGCCCTGCTCAGAGCCACTGCACATGAGGTGCTCAGATCTTCACAGGCCAGTCCACTCCCTAATTCACTTGGAGCAAAACGATGGCTTCTGTGACCTCCCGGGAACCAAAGCACTTAGTATGAAACACGCCCATGAAGAAACAGCCTGTTGTAGGAAGGAGAGGATGTTGTGCAGGGAAGTCCCCTGTTCAGTTCATGTCCCATGTACTTAATGAGGAGAGGAGAGGGAGAGGCCCCGTCAGCAGGGAGCTCCAACAGCCCCTAGTGCCACCTCTTACAGATGGATGGGCCAAGGCCACAGAGCCGGTTAGTGACAAGCCTGGGATTGGAACGCAGGCCTCAGGCCCTTTCCATTGGTCTCTGGAAAGTGCAGAGGAAACTTCCAAACATGGGGAAGCCAGTGGGTGTGTGGGGCTATTGGGTTACCTTTGCTGGGACAGGAATAAGGCTTTACAGAGGCCATCTTGTATGTGATCTTCTAAAGAGGCTCAGGAAAGAAAGGAATCATCAGAGAAGAAAAAAAAGGGAATTAGAAAAAAAATTTAAAAAAAGGTTGAGGGGGAGGGTGAAGTCATGGCCCGACCCATTTTCACACCATGGGATCAATATTCTCTCAGGCTACATCAGGGACATTCCCAGGAACAGGTCCAATTACTTATGGCAGAACTTTAACATCCAGTGAAGGGTTTAGTTTCTTTCCCTATTCTTTTTTAAGGAATCTCTATGGCTAGCGTGGAGCCCAACACGAGGCTTGAAACCACAACCCTGAGATCAAGACCTGAGCCAAGATCAAGTCAGATGCTCAATTGCCTGAGCCACCAAGGTTCCCCTAAAGGTTTAGTTTCTGATTTACAAGCCATTTGGTACACTTCAGCTTACTTGCTAGGGATCGGGTTAGTATTTCAAGTAAATGTACAGAATACCTGCCATATACACAAAATGTTTCCCTTCAAGTTTTATTTTTATTTATTATCAAAATCTCTTTTAGGTCAAGAAGACCCAATGGTTGGTTTCCTTTGGAAAAAGAAAGATTAAGATTGAATGGCTATTCTCTGCCAATAGAGTGTGCAACAGAATCAACCGATTTGATGGCATCTCGGGTTTATTTTTTCATGAAGTGAAAAGGGTTACAGGAAACACTAGAGCTGGCCCCAGAGCCCCTTTCCTAGAAGCTAATTTAGAGGCATACTCCCCATGTCCTCTGGTCTTGGGAATCAACTCACTTGCTTTCCTCGGACTCCTGACTTGGCCTAGAGGAGGGAAGAAGTGCAGTGAGGAGAGAAGAGGGTCACGATGTCACAGGGAGATGAGATGGCAGGGAAGGGACTGGGGTGGGAGAGGAGATGGGGAGTGAAGCTAGAAGGACATTTAGTGAGGACCTGAGTCCTAGGAATGAACTGAAATCTCCTGAAAGGTCAGAGTGGGTCAGGGATCATATGCAGACTCTGAAGACAGGTGGGGATGGATTTGGGCTGGGTTCTGTGGCTCTGGCAGGTGCAGTGGTGTCCTTACCTCCAAATTAGTCCTTGCCTTCTTCAAAACATCATGTGTCCTGGTCACTAAAATAACAAAACAGCCCAATAGGTAGAAGTGACCATCTGGGGCCATACTTGCCTAGTGTGTTCCAAAGGGTGTCTTTCTGGAGGCTCAGATCAGGGTCTCCTGCTGCCCCATGCACCCCTCCCTCTGCATCCCCAATTACTCATGGCACAGGAGGTTTGGGGACATCACACTGGTCCTCAGCCCTCCTCCCCACCCCACCCAGTCTGTCTGGTCAGGGTCCATCGGCAGCACAGTGGGGAGCCTGGAAGTCCTCCCACCCCTACTTTCCTCTCTCATCCCCTGGCTCAGGGGCACCCACACTGATTGAAGATAAACTGCTCCATGCTTTCTTTCTGCTGGTTGGCAGTCTTCAGACGCTCCGCTGTGCTCTGAAGGACACTCTCCTGTTTGGACAGTCTGGTTCTCAGTTCCAGAAGTTCCCTTTGCAGGGACTGTCCCTGGGGAAGGGAAACAGCTCTCTGTCACAGGTCAGAAGGCCTCAAGCACCTGACGCTTTGTGGCTTTTGAAAATCAAAAGCAGGATTCTACAATCCTCTCAATGATTTCTGGACTGGAGTCCCTCCAGGAGAGACACTAGAAGGCTCCAGCTGAGGCCAGCTTAGACTGAGGGCATTAGGTCAGCACGCTGAGACCCCGGCAGCCCCCATGCACCTGGACACAGGCCTCCACTCCTGTGGCGGTAGAGGCCCTGATCCCCGGGCAGTGCCAGGACTCCCAGCGGTGGACCAAGAGCACACATTCAGTGCTGACATTGGTTCTAGAACCGGGCCTCACAGATAAGACTTGCTAGCTGGGCGTGTTTTGCCTGGGGAGATAGTGTGCAATTCTATAAATCTCTGGAACAACTTCAAGATGGCAGAACACCTTCTGCCTCTGTTCAGAACCAGCATAGTTGGGGCCCATAAGGTATTAGTGCTTTAATCTGGCCTCAGGCTCCTAGGCGGGGCTGGTGGTGGGAGATGGAGAAAATTTGCTGTCCACACTCCCCCCGACCAGAGTCCAGGCCTCATATCTGAGAGCACCTGGGGCAGCTGACTCTCCCAGGCCTGGCCCAGAGATGTGGAGGAAAGCTGTATGTGGGATGCAGTGGGTGGCTCCAGGAAGCTGCTCATCTCATGGTGACATTCTGTGGGGATGGCGTGGGGAAAGGGGATGTCGACATTTTCACAGGTCCCTACATTTTTTGGCTCAGCTAAGTTCAGAAAGTGAAAGAACCCAAACAGGGTGGGAGGAGAAGGATTGTCATAGGACATACCCTGCCAGCCGCCACCATGGATGACAGGTCTTCCCCCAGGGATGCTCCCCTAAGGCCCCCCGTCCCAACTCAACTGTCCAGCTCCTGACCTTTAGGACTTGGGAATTGAGGAGGCAGAATGGCATTTAGGGCAGAAGCGATGAAGGAGGCTGCCACTCACTGTGCTGTCAGACAGGACAGGGCTGGGGGAGCTGGGCAGGGCCGCTCGCCAGAACATGGTGAGGAGGGAGGCTGACTCGTCCAGCGTGTGCTGCAGGGCCTGGGCGCTGCTCCCAAGTTCATGGATGCCTTTGCTGCCAGGCACCTGGGAGAATGGGGAGATAGCCCTGGGCACCAGACTGAGAGATCATTCTCTTCCCCCTGCTCTGGCTCCCCCAGCACAGGGCTCAGGTTTCCCTCATGAGTGAGGCACAGGCATGGGCCCACTTGAACCTCTGAAACCGTTTTTAAACCTGGAAGCCTTGGATCTCCACTTTAGCAGTGACCTCCAACTTGTAAGAATCACTAGATTCTGACTTTTCTCATACTCTCTGTAAGCTGCTAGTCCTGCTCCGTGCTCTCGGGTCTAAGGTCCCTGATTTTTGCTTTGGCAGCCCCATGCATATCTCTAAATCATACCTCTGCTTCAACTGGGCTGAACCATTTGTAGCTCCAAGGACTGTGATGCCATTCCCTCTACGTGGAATGCTATCCTCCACCACCCCCAGAAGCTGTGTATCTCACCAGTGGTTCTTCTAGGAGCCTGTGACTTTCCTTGCCTGGCCCAAGGACCCCTTCTGTGTTTGCACCCTCCCAACTCAGAGGATGGCTTCCGACACTGAGCCCAGATCCTCTGTTGTCCCTATTTACTTGGATATGTGGCCTTCTCTCTAGGGTGGAGTCTCTTGCAGACAGGGCTGTCCCTGCCCATCCATGTACCTCCAGCGACTCAAACAGCACAGCAGATGGTACCTGGTCTCTGAACAGGGAAGCGCTCTGAGAAGGTGTGCTGCCCGCTTCCCTGCCCTGCTCAGTCTGCCCAGAAATCCCATGGCTGCCAGGCTTCGCCCCTTCCACAACATGGGGCCACTGCAGATGCAAATCCTGAATTTCCAGCCACCTGATTAAGTGATTTTACTCTGCCGACAGATGACCACCTGCTAGGGTGACTGGACCAGATAATAAGTGAGCAGAGGGTGCTCAGTAGAGCACAACACATAAGCCAATACTCAGCAAATCCCCTACTATGAGGATGACAATTCTCTTCTGGCTCTTCTGTGATTCTGAGAGGAAACGTCAGTCAGGGCAGAGTGTATAGTGAAAACAGGAGATGGAGAAGAAAGGCCCAGCCGGGTGTAAGCAGAAGATGTAGACTCGGCTATAGGAGATATGCAGTGGAAGAAGGAGCTAAGATCAGAAGGAAAAAGGGCACAAGGAAAAGGAGCACTTTAGACCTACAGTGTGATTACCTCTCTGCCCTGAGTTTCAAGGCCAGGGAAGGTGCAGGCTGATCTCACAAGATCTGCTATCTTTTTGACCAGCAGTTTGCCCTCCCCTATCTGCTGTCTTAGGGCACTGTAGTCATCAATGTGGCCAATGACATGGCGGCCATGCTTATTGGCAAAGGACCCATCAGTAGCTTCACCCTCCAGCTTGGGATTCTTCATCACTGGAGAAGCATCCAAATCCAGCTCTGAAAAACAAGACCAGAACAACATAGAATCCACAGTGATAAGCATATCCTCAGTCCACTTCATTCTAAAATAGACATCAAGGAGTGAAAGAGGCCAGGAATAGGAAAGACACTCTGGGAAAAGTACAAGCCAGGTGTGAAGTCCATAGATTTCTGGGTTCTATGTTTTTATGATCTTTCTTACATCATCATAATGATCAAATTGCCAAGAGGCAAAATTTTATCCTTATTGACAAATGAAATATCCAGGACAAATATTATTTTAATAAAAAATTTTAAATTTCCAGTTAAGAAGACACAGACAAACTAAGGGTACTGGAAGGGAGGGGGCTGAGGGTTTGGGAGGGCCTGGTGGTGAGTATTAAGGAGAGCATGTACTGCATGGAGCACTGGGTGTGGTGCATAAACAATGAATCTTGGAACACTGAAAAAATAAAATAATAAAATAAAATAAATAAAAAATAAACCCATTTTTAAAAAGAAGACACAGACAAAGAAATTAAGCCAGACACAGAGAGCACTTTCAAGGACGGAGAGATCACTGTGCAGTGAAGCACAACAGAGCAATAGGAAAACCACAGGAGGAAGAATAATGGCAAAACAGGTGGCCACAGAAGGTGCAGTGAGTAGGGCTAAAGACTTTGGGACCCAAGGAGAAAAATCTCTACATTCAGGTAATGTGCCCATTAGTAAACAAAGGCTACTTGTATTGGTAATTCTCCATCATCAATCCCTGAATCCTTCCGTTGCCATATTTACCATTTGTCCTCTTGAAAATGGTGGTCTCTGAGCCAGGAGCAGCAGCAGAAAGGCTGGGGAATGTGAGCGCTGGAGAATTCATGCCAACATCTCGGACTGGAGGGGAAGCAATGGAGTCTGGGACGTAAAGACAACAACAATTTTCAGGAACCCTGGAACCACCACTAACCAAACCCACGCACAGCCTAGTTATCACCAGCAGAGACCTAAGGCAGTATGGATTGTCCTCATTACACCCCAACCGTGATGGTAAGCAACAGCAAACAAATCCCTTGGTTTGGAACAAGAACATGTCCCTTTAATGGAAGCGAGCTCCATGAGAAGAAACTTCTGGTTTGAACGATTATTAGGTGCATTTTTCTAGCCTGCGTTTTGAATATAATTATGGGTGCAATTTTTAATACACTGCCTTGTAACTAAACCCATGATATGGAGAACAAAGGCAAAAGGAAATGTACATAAAGTTAAATTTCCTTATAACCTGCAGTCCACTGACAAACATTTGAGGCAGGCAGAATAAGACATTACAGGAACCCCAACTGTCTTAAACTTAATGACCTACTAGAGGGAAAAACAGTCTTAGCTTGACAAAAGCCAGGCCTCCAGGATCTCATGCATCTTCTTTAGCATATTAAAGTCCTTTTGGAAACTGCCCTTTGCATGTAGCTCCCCCAATTCCAAACTATATAATCAATGGCTCCTCACAACCCTAGTGCCACTCTTTCTGCCCACTGGTCCTGTCCCTATGCTATCATAAAAACAACTTTTTGCACTGAAAAGGTCTCAAGAATTATTTCTTGAGCTCTGAACCCCAATATTTCCACATCAGATATGTGTAGTAAATGTGTCAAAAATACTGAGTCAAAGTATGAATGGACTTGTGGGCAATTAAACTAGCATTCCAATCACCATTCTGATGAGTTAGTGATGGGAAAAATATAGCAGGATGAGAAGGGTAGAGATGGAAGGCATGGCAGGTTAGAGACACCCTCCTGGAGACCAGGCAGCAATCCTACAATGGAAGAATTGGAAAATATCAGAGAAGGCAAGAAATCCTGCTCAGGAGGTGGCCTAGAACCAGCTCTCCAGCTCAGTCCACTGTGGTGGGTAAGGACCGGGCACAGTGTCGGAGTCACTGGGGCTGAACCCTGGCTGGGGTCGTGGGGACGCGGTGATGGAGGAAAGCTGGCCAGGAGGGCAGAGTGGGGAGTTATAACTGAACACTACAACCATCATGGCTCCCCAGGGAGAGCCAGCCATCCCACCCTTTTTGTGGCTGAGCAGTTACTATGGGACACAGTTCACGTGACACTTTCTCATCTAATGGTCACAACACAGGATCTTGGAAGTGTCACCTTCATTTGACAAGTGAGGTCAGTGCCTAATTAGTGAAAATCTAGCAGGACCAGGGGGAAAAGCTAAGGATTAACATGCCCCAGGAAGAGCAGGCAGGAACGTGTCTGAAAGCTCATCTTTAGAGAATCCTGAGCAGAAATGGCTCCTACTGAAATAAAATTGAAAATAGAGTCCTGGAGGTGAGAGAAGATGGTTAATTAAAAAAAAGAAAAGAATAAGTTGAAATGAGTGTGTCAAGAAGGAAGGGGGACAGTACTAACATTCAGACTAAAGCTAGGCGAAGGGGGTTGGATGAAGGACATTGAGAAGAGAGGGAGAGCGCAGGCAAGGCAGTATCTGGAAGGGCAGATGCAGAGGGTAGGGGGGTGGAATGACAGCCACTGGGAATAAAGGGGGCTATCATCCCCTTGCTTTCCACAACCAGCATTGCCTGTGGGACAGGAATGGTTTCTACTCAGCTGAGCTCCCCTCCAATCAGGGAATGGGAATCTGGAAAGCAAGCGATACCGAGACAGAGGCTGGTGAGGAGGAAGGACGTGAGGAGGAAGGCCAGAAGCTGGAAATAAAAACATCCAGTTCAAATCCTGGGTCAGGTCTTAGCTGGTTAATGTCTCAATCTCAAAGTTTTCCCACGATGAAAGACGGAAGTAAAACCTCCCTTACCTCAGATGAAACAGTTTGGAAAACTGTTTGAAAACTCGTGGTAAATTTTAAAGCACTCCACAAATACAAGGAATAGATGTTAACTCACAAGCTATTAACTGTTGAACGATGCTTACTGTGTCAGTCACTTGTAAATTATTGCACTTAAGGCTTAATTACCATATTACCATATAACATACATATAATTGTCCATAAGATACACCCTGAAGATGAGGAAAGTAAGGCTTCAGTACCTGGGGACTTCAAACACTGTGCCCAAGGCAAGCAACCTGTACCGGCACACTCAGAATCTGGGGCCCGAGCCAGCTGGGACCCTCAATCCCACCCTCTCGCCCAAGGTTGGAGATTGAAATACCTCTGATTTCACCCGGATCCTAAGGAGTGTGGAAGAGGGAAGATCCCTTCCACCACAGACATCGAGGCCACTGCCTCACTGGCCACGGGCTTCCTGGTCCCCCTGCCCTTCCTACCTTGGAGGAGCAGTTGCTTGTTTCCAGGGTCCTCCTGCTGGGCGGAGGAGGGGCTGAGGCTGGCTTTGCTCCCCCCGCCATCCAACTGCTGCTCCAGCTGCAATCGCAGACAGCTGTTCACCTGGATGCTTTGCTCCAGCTGCCCTCGCAAAGCTCGGATCTCTGCCACCAGGTGGCTCAGCTCACTGCTCAAAGGGACCTGGAGACAGGCATCCCAGGAGGGAGCTGAAAGAAGAGAGAGAGAAAAGGGGTCTGGTGGCTCAGATCCAAGCTTTTCCAAGCATTTGTCAGAACACTCCTCTGGGGCATTCCTTTCTGCTCAGGACCACGCTGTCCTCTCAGGGCCCCAGGCAACCCATTTGGGATGGAGCTTCCTCCGTTTCCTGCGTGGGTCTCCGCACTCACTGAGCGAGATACCGCACACCGGAACTGCCTCGAGGCTCACGTGACCACCTGCATCTGGAGAGCCTTCCATGAGCAGGTGGGGTCAAAGTCAAATATTATTATTTGACTTCCACAGTCACCCAGTCCTACAGGCCTGAGAGCAGGGTCTTCAGAGATAGGGGGGTCAGCACTGGGCTAGAGAAGTCCTGGGGATTCAGGAGGAGGAAATCGGATGCCTCCGAGCTCAGGAGTCACAGCAGAAAGGAGGAGGAGGTCACCAGGGAGAGGAGAGGAGGCACTGGGCCTTTGGCAGCATGGAGGAATGGGAGTCTCTGCTAGAGGCCAGGGGTCACAACTCACTGAACTATTCTACGTCGCCACGTTTTCGTTTTGTTTGTTTTAAATCTCCATTGGCTACCACAGTCTGTTTCTTTGTAGTAGGGATGAGGACAGCTAAGAAATATTCTACTAAACCACATATCTTCTCTGAAAGCTTGAAGCCAAATCTATTTCAAAGAGTAGAATTTGTTTTGGTGTTTAGGAAGGCCATAGGATCCGTACGCCATCTCTCACGTAGCCCATACACCAGGTTGCCTCTGGACCACAGGCCTTTAGGCAAATACATTCATATTTCCGTGACAAGCTGGGTGAACATTACCAATGAGTGGGGTTAAGTCAAGTCTATGAATACCATTTTGGTCAGTTCAGGCAGGTTTTGTGACCAAATGAGTATATGAAAGAGCTATCACAAGAATTCATGGTTCTCATGGGATTACAGAATTAAGGATAAGAAACTATGGGGCTTCAGAGGTAGGAGCTTTGAAATGACTCCTAAAACAACTATAAGAAGGGAGAAAGGCATGAAAGAGGATGTAGTCAGGATGAAAGGATTTTTTTTCCCTCTGTCATATAAAAACAAAATTGAAAGGAAAAAAAAATACTGAATTTACAAACGAAAAACTGCTCCCAAGAAGTTCGTATAGAAAGGCTTCTCCAAGTTGTTACTACAAGTTATAAGGGATAAGAGTTTACTATGAGAAATTTTCTGGAAACATCCCATATTTTCTGTTTTTACTCATTTGCATTATGTTTTTATAATCACCATAGTATCCAAATACTGCTATAGCATCTTATAAGGAGGCCGGAGGTCATGAGGTAGGAGGCAACTCCCCCTGAGAAGTCCTCACGGGGCACCTGCAGTCTATGGTTAGTATCTACCAACCCCAAAGCTCCATGAAGCTCCTTTCTTTCTTTCCCTATATCCAAATCCTCACAAAGTTTTGCTTCTTTCTAAAAATGTTGTCTTCTATCCTCTTCTATCCTCTTTATTCCTCTTTATCTTCCCAACGGCACCTTAGATCAGACTCTACTCATGTAAATACCCCATAACCACACCCATTCAGTGGGTCTCCCTGATTGGAGTGTCTCCAGACTCCAGTGTGTCCCACTAGCCTGAGAGTTCTGTTCCCACCAAGTATCTGTTTTGTTTGGAAAAACGTACTCATTTTCCATGGCCCACTCTGTAGAATGTAAACTTTCATGGTACTTCATAGCTCCTCTGTATACCAGCAGCCATCTCAACTGACCGGACTTCTCACACTCCCTGATACAAAGCTCTCCATGGGGAAGGCTGGACCCGATGCTCCCAGGAGTGCACAGAAGCTATTCTCTCAGCCTGCGGTGCCCCCGATACTTCTTCAAGTTCTGGTTCACCTTCTCATCAGCAAGTTAGGAAATCCAATCAGGTTTTATGAAAATTCAAATTTGGCTGAATATTGAAAATTCTGTATTGCTTAAGGAATTTTTAAACAGATAATTAAAAAAAATTAGAATTGAAAGGCTTAGACTTCCCATCCAAAGCAAGAGCTGTTTCTATGGGATCCTTGACAAGTCATCCCTTTCTATTTAAAGGGGCTTGGATGGGAGGCTTATTCCTTCACAAACTAGCAATTCTATCACTCGAAATCTCTAGTGGTCAGGAAGGCATAAGAATGAAGTCCAAATTCTACTGCCCTTTATCCTTTGATACCCCTGTTCAGACCTCTAAAGGGATGCCAAACACAACAGCTCTTTTTCACCTGATAGTTCTTCAAATATTAAAAACCAGTTCTCTTCTCCTTGTGATCTTGTCCAGGCAGAAAATTGTTTAGTTTCTCCGACAGTTCAAGATTTCTGGTCACCCGGCATGGTGGCTCCTGTCTTCATTTTGCTCCCTGGTTTGCCAAAAGTCCCTTTTACAAGATGGTGTCCCACAGTCTAACAATATTTCTGACACGGTCTCTCACCCTGCCGTGGTCTCAGGTTGAATTGGTTTTTGTAGCAACCTTTGCCTACAAGTTCCTTGTCCCAGTGGGTTTCTAAGTAACTCCCTATTCTCAAGTCCATGAATGGCTAGAGAACCAGGCCTCCTGATCCTGTACCTCTACCACTGATATTTTTAATCAAGCTCAGGGTTTCTTTTTCTTTCTTTCTTTTTTATCTTTTCTAAATTTCTTTTATTTTTTTATAAAGATTTTATTGATTTATTTGACAGAGATCACAAGCAAGCAGAGAGGCAGGCAGAGAGAGAAGCAGAAGCAGGCTCTCCGCCAAGCAGAGAACCTGATGTGGGCTCCATGCCAGGACCCTGACATCATGACTTGAGCCGAAGGCAGAGGCTTCACCCACTGAGCCACCCAGGCGCCCCAATCTTTTCTAAATTTCATCATATTGACATCAGTACTCTGTTCCAGCCAGGTTGGGGTTATTAACTTGATGTTTACAATACCCTCCCCCATTTGAACAACAATGGGGAAATAGAAGAAGATTCTCCAACATTAGATCAGTATCTTAGCAGGTGGCAAAAAGTCCTCAATAAAACAGTTTAAATTTTAAATCCAGGCTTGGAATTTAGATCCTAACAGAGGTATTTCTGTAAATGTTGCGCATCTTTTAACTTTCTCCCTGAGGAATGTGTCAGGGTAGGAGCAGGGCACCCGCTCTACTGGCTGCATGGGGGCAATATGTATTACTCACAATATTCAAGAGCTTCTCACATGATGGTGCCATCAGGACAGTTCTTTGAATTATTTTTTTTTTAAATCACTATGTAACTTGTACTTTGCTCAACTTTTCTCTGGCCACCTAGGCAGGCAGAGTTGGATTCTTGTCCAACTACTTTTAAGGATGTCTTGGCTGGATCTTGCACATGTCACCAACCTCTGGGCTTTGCACATGAGAGAACTGCTTTGTTCTTACTGGGAGCCCCAGACCTGGCTGAGGCAGAACTCTGTAGCTTTCCAGAGCTCTACAACTCCCAGGGTAAGGACCACACCAGAATCCTAAGCAAGGGCAGGGAACTAACCGGGAAGGGGAGAGGGAGAACACATACCTTTCAGCCCTTTCTTGGAATTGCCATAAAGCACCTCATAGATCTGTAGCTCCGACTGGAGGGACTGGAAGAGCTGCTGTTTCTCCTCACACTGCTGCTGCAGGAGGGCGAGCTTGTGCTGCAGCCTGCACAGGGGGAGGCAAGGGCCTGCTGAGCTCCTGGCGCCCCTCGGCCCCTCCAGGCCACCTGCTGTCAGCCAGCCTTCGCATCGTGGGGCTTTAGCCCTAGATGTCAATCCAGGGATCGTGAAGACCATTACTTTTACTTTACGGATGTGGAAACAGAGGCTCTGAGAGGTGAAGTAACTTTGCTTGATATCATGCCATTAGCTACATTAGTCGGGAAGTAACTTTGCTTGATGTCATGCCATTAGCTATGTTAGTTGGGAGCAAACAGGCAAGCTCCATATTCTTCCTGCCCCTATGGTGTTCTATTCCTGGTGACAGGCAGTCATAGGGTTTGTGTCAGGGACACGCATGATGGCTGGTGGGGATGCTTCCTACGTTACAGTGAGACCAATATCCTTAAACTAATGGGAAGGATGAGAACATTTTTTTCTCCAGGATCTGATCCAATGAACCTCCCCTTGTTTTTTTCAAAAGATTGATCTGAGAGAGACAGAGATCACTTGCCTGCAAGTGGTAGGAGGAGCAGAAGAGGAGGGAGAAGAGGAGGGAAAGAACCCCAAGCAGACTCCAAGCTGAGCGCCAAACCCAGTGCAGGGCTCATTCTCATGACCGAGATCATGACCTGAGCCAAAATCAACAGCCGGACACTTAATTGACTGAGCCACCCAGGCGCCCCTGATATGCTGAAGCCTTCTAAAATAGGGTTTTACTCTCCCAACTTTGAAGTGAAAAGGCATTCTCAGAGAAGTCCTTCCTTCTGCTCGATTCATCCATAAATCAGGAATAGCAGAGGGGAAACTGAGGGCCCCAAAAGGCTCCAATACCTATCTTGCCAATATCCCATTAAATCTGAAAACAGGGTCCCCTTCCTTCTTATTGGGCTCCCCTTTACCTGGAGTCTTTCTCCTGGAGGGACAGGCGTTCTTCCTGGAAATGCAAGATCTCCTGTTGCTTCTCCTTCAAGTCTTCCAGAAGCTGCTGCCGTTCCCCCTTTTGGCGCTCCAGCTCCATCTCCAGCTCTTGAAGGCGGGATCTCGAGGACAGCAGGGCCTCCCTCAGGTGTTCCGTCTCCTGGGAGCGCTCTGGGGAGCAGAACACAGGATGACTTACACTGTGGGGGCAGAGGCTGGCAAGACAAGGAGCCCAAGCTCCTCCATCCTGACGTGCAGAACTAAGGCAACGGGAATGCAAGCTGATGCCACAGCTGCTCAGAGAAGCAGAGGGTGTCAGCTCACTACATCCACATCACCTCCATCTTTGCAGTGCCCTTGATCTTCTGCTTTCATAAGGTCTACCCTGCTATTAGAGAAAACGCTGCGGTTTCTTTCTTTCCTTCTTTCCTTTCTTCCTTCTTTCCTTCATTCCTTCTTCCCTTCCTTCCTTCCTTCCTCCATTTTCTTTGAGAATTTATTTATTTATCTGAGAGAGAGAGACAAAGCAGGAGCAGCAGGAAGGAAGCAGAGGGAGAGGGAGAAGCAGACTCCTCTCCCTGCTGAGCAGGGGGCTCCATCTCAGGACCCTGGGTTCATGATCTGAGTCAAAGGCAGGTGCTTAACCAACTGAGCCACCCAGGTGCCCCAAAAGCTGTGGTTTCTTTTTTTTTTTTCCCAAAGATTCTATTTATTTATTTGACCAACAGAGATCACAAGTAGGCAGAAAGGCAGGCAGAGAGAAAGGGGGAAGCAGGCTCCCCACTGAGCAGAAAGTGGGGGATCATCACCTGAGCCGAAGGCAGAGGTCTTAACCCACTGAGGCACCCAGGTGCCCCAAACGCTGTGGTTTCTAATGCTCGCTATTTTCTAAGTTCACACACCATCTGTGTGATAATCCCTTCTTTAATTTTGCCAAAGAGCAACATCAAGACTGCTTGTCTACAGTTTTTAGAATATATTATATTCGTCAATTTGAAAATGGGGACATCTGTCCTTTTCTGGGCTTGTGGAATCTCAATAACCTGCATGATTTCCCAGAGACTAAGGACAGGGGCTCTGAGAACCAGGCTGCAGGAGCTGTCAGTCTACCAGGGGGAGGTCCCTGGGCATGGCCCACCGTGCTTGTCCACATCTTAGTGACCTCTCCCCACTGAGGTCTGTGCTAGCCTGTCCCAGCATGCAATGGTGGTTTAGCAGTTGTGTCTTCTCTCTTCTCTGTGACGTCTCGTTACTTCCCCATCAGTGACCTCTCCTCTCACATCTTCCTGCTCCGAAGAGACGGATTAAGAAACATCACTTGTTGTCTCTTCCCGTTCCACAACATTCTTTCATTCTGGGCTTAATCCTTTAGGAAAGTATTAGTCTTTCATGGCTATTCAATAAATATTTGCAGATAAATATAATTTTTATTGACCATATATTGATTTGATCAAGTCAATTGACACTAAGGTCAGCTGCCCCCAGGTCACAGAGGAAATGATGCCCCCCTCCCTTGGATGTCCATCAAATAGTGTTGGGAATGCTTTGGTGGGCATCTGGCCGGTGCTTCCAGGCACAGAGTCCTGAGGATTACTGAGCAGAGGGGAGCCCGGACTGAGTGAGTGAGGGGAAACAGTGAGGAGACGGGGATGGCAGCTCAGTACCAGGAGAGACACATGAGGCTGCAGTAAAGTCTGGACAGGGAGAACAGACACCTAACTGGTATCCAGTTCATAACTAATGACTGAGTATCTGGGTATCTGTGGGTTGCACAGAGGTGGTGGGTTTGCTAGAGCTATCTTTGTCCCGAACACCTCGGAGTGTGAGGGCCCACGGTTGGGACCTCTCAGGAAGTAGCCCCTTCTAGACTGAGAACCGCAGAGGACCTTGGATTGGTGGATCTAGTTAGCTGTTATCTCCACCTTCTTCTCTTGGCTTCAAAAGGTGATTGGTGTGGCCAGGAGGAAAGGGACCGGGAAGGAGCGCAGTGTGTGGCTTTTACCACCCACCTCTAGAAACACGACTCAGCTGAGTCTGAAGGCTCCGGTTTTCTTCCTTAAGGACTCTGTTCTCATTGTAGAGCTGAGGTGTGGGTTCTAGGCCAGGGCTGTAAAAATTGGAGGTAGATCCTGTCCCAGAAAGTGTAAGAAGACACGTTACACATTAGGGTAACAGATGCTTTCCAGAAACTACCCATTCTGTCCCTCCAGAAATACTGTCCCAACCCAGCAGGAGTGTCTGGGTCCCCAAGGCCTGGACCCCAAGCCTGGTGAGCCAAATGCCTGGTTTCTGTGTGGGCCCCACCATGTGCCCTAGCTGCAGCTGTTCCAGAGGCTCTTGTCCCCACAGGAGCCACCGTGGGGCTGGGGGCAGGACAGGGGCATGTAGAAGGAATGGCCTCCAAGGGACGCAGCCTAAGAGGAGAGTGTTGGGAGAACGGCCGCCTTGGTGAGTGGCTGCGGGAGGGCACCCACTGAGCAGGCTCCACCACGTGCCAATCCCATGACAAGGCAGAGAGGTCAGCAGGCACATATACGAGCAGATTAAGGACCGGCTGGGAAGTCAGACGCCCTGCAGACACGCCTCGTTAGCTCTGCCAGGAGAAAAGTTCTCTCTTAGCTCTGAGTGAGGATAAGAGCACCTGTCCCCCCGCCTTGCCGGACTGTTTGGAAGGTGCAAGTAGAGGAAAGCCCAGCACATGCTTTGGAAAGTGTGAAGCCCAGCCTCCAGAGGCTCCCCGGTCGTGGCAGCATGGGCAGCTCTGGGCATCTCCTACCGCTCCCACGGGCTGCACAGCTGAGCCGGTGTTCAAGCTGCTCCCGCAGCCGGTCATTGATGCAGATGGACTCCTCCAGGCGCTGGCGCAGGTTCCGGATCTCTCCGAGATGTTCCTCCAGCAGGTCAGCCCCTGCAACCATCCCGTCAGGATGGGGGAGAGGTGCGAGATGAGGAATCCTGGTCACCAGAGGGGCCCAGGTGGAAGTGGGGCACGGCCATTTGGCTCCTCAGCAGGATCCCTAAACATCCCCACCCTTCCACCAACCACATTCTCTCACATGGGCACTCAGGAACACAGCAACTTTGCTTAAAGAGGAAATGTGCTGTCAAACCCAGGACAGACCACATGAAGCATGCCCCAGGGTCTACCTCCTACACACAGTTAAGTGTGAGGGAGTTTCAAGACTATTTATTTATTTGAGAGAGAGAGACACACACACAGAGAGAGAGAGTGCATGAGCACGTGGGGGGTGGGCACAAGGAGAGGGAGAAACAGACTTTCCACTGAGCAGGGAGCCCTCAATGGGGGGCTCGATCCCAGGACCCTGAGATCATGACCTGAGCTGAAGGCAGACACTTAACCAGCTGAGCCACCCAGGTTTCCCAAAGTATGAGGGACTTTTAAATGTAAGTGTATGGTGACCAGTGTAACCGGTGAGGGTAAGGGAGTTCCACATGGTTTAGAAAAATAACTGAAGTATCAGGAAAGGTGTGGTGACCTAAGTGTGACTTTCTCTCCTGAGTGTGTTAGGGAAGACTTCACTCTAGCCTGATACCATTCTTCTTATGGATACTTGACAGAATATTCTTTAACTAGGCATCAAGCCCTTCCTCCAGCCTCAGAGAGGAGGCATAAGGTAGAAGTCCGTGAATATAAACTTCTCCTGTGTAGTTAATGACATGAACATGAGAGCACAAGGTGTATCTCTGACTTTCCCAATTCCCTGAACAGCACTGAGGCCCTGGGCAGGGAGGGTGAAGTGGGGCACTTAGAAAGGTCCAGCACAGATAGGACCCTGTCATTTTACCCCCACTCTGTAAGCCAGGGACTAGAGAAATGAAAAATGTCCCTGCCCAGCTAGGAGACTCTAAATGAGATTTCATTTCGCAGATCGACCTGTTTGGCTTTATGTTTTACCTGTGGGTTTGGAGTTAAGCTGACACACAGAGGATCCTGAGGACAGGTCACCTGATACACTCCCTTTCTGCGGCCTCATCACATCCCACTGGCTGCCACTGCCCAGGTAGCCGGGCTCCAGGATTCTGCCCAGTTCTGGGCCGCCCCTCAGTGGAGAGTGAGGCTGGGCGGGGTTGAGATAGTGAGAAGAGCTGGCTTCTAAATGGTTGCTTGGCAGTGCAGCTGGGGAAGCAGGATGGATGGTGTTGACACCTGGGCAGAAAGAAACCAGAGTGAGGAAGAGAGGATTGGAAGGGAAGGACCAGCAAAGAAGTGTGGGATTGCTAAAAGTGGACACCAAAGGGTACATGTGCAATGTCAGAAAATCCAGTCCATTGCAGAATACCAGTTAGATGAAGACCATAACCTAAAAGCCATAACTTTCACCTCATGTGTTTGCTGGCATGAGACACCATGAGGCGGAGGATGGACAAAGTATCTGGAAGTCACCAGTGTACACAAAGGAAAAGTCCAGAGACTGCACTCCTGGATTCTACTAAAATTTCTCATGATACAGTCCAGGAAAGTTCTGGAAGGAGAACTCAGTCCCAAAGTTGGAGGATATAGTACATTCCTATTCGTAGATGTGCTCAATGCTAGCATCCATGGAGGGATGTGGGAACTTTCATTTAACATAGGCTGATACTCTCATAGATCTTAGGAAATCATGGGCCTTCCCCTGAGCCAAATCATCTCTGCTTCTATGTGAAAAGAAGTCCAGGCTGTGGGAGAGACAGAGAGAGGTGGGCAGGTCTGTAGTTTAGGATATTCCTATTCAGAAGACTGCTTTCCTTCAGGGATTATCAGCATGGGCAGCATAGTAAGCAGGTAGCTTGACCTAAGCAAAGAGGAAGAGGTCATCATTCCCTCCAACCAAGCCAAACTCCTCTGAGAGGATAATGCAATTGGCTACTTGTCAATTTTTATCTCCATTTGTAACTGGTTCTCAAATTTATCTGCACACTACAGTCACCTTGGAAAATGTAAACAAACACATACTGATGCCTGGACCTCCCAGAGATTTTGCCTTAACTTGGGATACAGCTTGGACACTGGATGTTTTAAAACCATCCCAGGTAATTCTAATTGGCAGCAAGTTTGAGAAGTACCCATCATGGGTCTCTCCTTCCTCAATCTGCAAAATAATAGATGTTCATTAGGATCACTGGGGGATGAAAAATGTCAGCATCTGAATCTTTTTTTTTTTAAGTAGGCTCCATGCCCAGGATGGAGACCAATGTGGAGCTTGAACTCATCACCCTGAGATCGAGACCTGAGCTGAGATCTAGAGTGAGATGCCTAACTCAATGAGAGTCACTGAGCTATCCTCCTGACCCTCAGCATCTAGATTTTAGTTGGGATTTGTAAAGATGTGATTTCCTACCTCTTTCACACCCCCTTCCTCCCCAGGCCAACACAAGGCAAAGGGGGAAATCAGGGGTTGTCAACAGCTTACATTTTAGCCAAGGCTGTAGAAGGTTCCAAGTCTATCAGTAACAGCGATCAGCATTCTCATGTTCCTGGTTGCCCAGGCCACACAACAGTGAGCACATGCCCTAAACCATGCAAAGACACCAGACAGACTCTAACACAAGGAGATCTTTGCCCCACGCTGCCCCAAGAAGACGCCATGCACCACTGTCCACGAGGAAGCTTGTTTCCAAGCAGACAAGGAACACGGGTAAGCTGCCATCCCTCAGAGAGGCCTGTGCTTCAGGACAGAAAAGACAGGGTTGTCATCTTGCTCACCAAAGCTGGGACCACCCAAACTCTGGTCAATGGCTCAGACTAAGTATGACTTGATCCCATATCAACAGACCCTTTTTCATGCACAGATGTCTCCTATCTCTCCTTTTGGACAAAGACAAACTGACAAATGTGGAAAGGTAAAGGAAAAGAAAAGTCAGCTAGAGATCACTCTTGCCATTTTGATATGGGACAAATTTGTTATCCGTCAAATATCAAATTCTAGATCAGAGGTTCTGATGAATGGTCTATTGATCTCTAAAGAGACAGAGAAAAGATTGTTTCAAGGGGCTTCCAGAATTTGTCGAGCTTAGCTCTGAGCAGGATGGTAACAAAAACATTCTAGACAGAAAAGGTATCATGGAAACAGGACTGGGAGCAGAAGACCTGGACTCAAGCCCATCTCTCCCACTTACTAGTAACCTTAAACAAGTAGCTCTACTCCCCTGAGCCTTAGTTCTCTGCCCGGGCTCTACCTATCATGCAAGTGGTGTGAGGCTCAGGAAGACCAGGTTTGTGTTGCTGCGTTAGCGTAGATTGCTACATCTGGGTAAAGCTGTGATAAGCAGGAGGCAGTCTTCTAGACATTTCTGCCTGCAAAAAGGGGAGCTATACAAGCTCTCCTAAAAAGGGTCTTCTCTAATTGGTTCTGGGAATCAAACTGGGACAGAGTAGACTAGAGAGTGTGGTCACTTTCAGGATTGACATAAGAAACAAGCTGGGCTAAATGACGATGGGGGCTTCAGGTATATGAATTCTCAGCTGTGGACCTAGGTCACTGGACACTGCCTGGTTTCCCTTACCATCAATCTCTGGCTCATCTGAGCCTTTATTTTTTTTTTTTTTAAGGCACAGAATGTGGTTTTAAGGTAACATCAAACTGATTTCTAAGTGGGTTTTTTTTTTTTAAAGCATTACTGGAGAGCAAATTCCTATTTGAGAGTTTTTCTTCTTTTTTTCTAAGCTATAAATGACCCCACCAACAATTTTGACAATGAGTCATCCAGCCCAGACATACATCAAAGCCTTTCCAAAAAGATGACCATACAGAGCCTGTAACGGTTATGATCAATACGATCAATGATCTCTGGGAGTCAGAGGACAGAATTTACAATCAGGTATCACAGCCTGTGCTTCCGGTCTGAGCCGCCAACCTGTCACCTGTCCTGGGGTAGAAATGAACCGTGTGCCCTAGGAAGGGGGGCTTTGTCGCCTCTTCTGAATCCCTCTACTGCTACTACCCTTCACACCCTCAACCTAATGATGTCAGGTGCCGAACTTGATGAAGAGCATGTTTCACAGCAGGAGACTATCGTAGGCATGGAAAGGACTCCCCAGAAATGGCCACTTTGTCTCGCATAGGCAAGGCACAAAAGCTCTCACCCGTGCCCTGCCTGCAGACATGTCACTGGTGTGTCAGGCTTTCAGCAGACTTGCTGGTACCCCACACTGGCAGCAGCAGTGGGACAGGAGCAGGTCTAGGGCCTGACGAAACGATGAGACACACACACACCAGAAAGACAACAGTAAAAGCATTTCCCAAAAAAAGCAAGCAGGGCCATCCACCAGTCCCCTGCTGGCGACATGCGCACCCTAGGTCGTTTTTCAAAACTCCGCCACCAAGCCAAAGCCATGCAGGGCCACATGGGGTGGGGCAGCCTGGCCCAAGCACATGAAGGCCACAGGAAGTGCTCACTTTCTCCCAGTTGCTTCTGCAGCATCTGCAGCTCCTGCTGAGCCTCTGCCAAGGAGACCACGGGGGTCTCACTGCAGCCAAGGAGGGGAGGGCCAGTGGGGCTGAAAGGCAGGAAGCTGGGTGCTGCTGAGGGCAGTGGTGCCTGGGGAAGGCTAACCAGCATGGGTATGGAGGGAAAGTGAAGGCCTAGAAACACAGAGTTGGGAAGAAAGGAGACACGTCATTAGAAAGAAAGGAATGGGGAAAAGATGAAGAAGATGAAACTATTTCTTGTCCTGATGTCTCCTTGGGGGTGGCTATCATTCAGCATAATGATGGCCAACAAGGCGAAGGGCCAGGGTTGCCACCCAAGAGCCAGGCTTAGCGGACCCCTCTGCCTTCTCCCTTGCTGGGGACTTCCAACATACATATTCTATGTTCATCTTGGAAACAACCGGCTAAAGTAGGCAAGGTGGCATAGCTGTATCCCAGGCAGCTATGAGAGCCTCTCCCAGCTGTCCCAGGCACAGAGGGGTCAGAACATCCACACATTAATGCTACCAATCACCCCTGGGTGTGAGTTTGTCCTTGCCCCTGTGACAAGACTCTCTACACCTGCAACTCCTCTGAGAGTATGAGGGCTCACCCTGAGGAGGGCAGAAGTGGGCTAGGACTGTGGGGAAATGTGCATTCCTCATGCGTGTCATTCGAGTCTCATGGAGACAAACCTGAGAATCTCAAATCAACGCATTCATTCACCAAAAGAAAAATCAAGGTCTTGGTAAAGTGACTCAGACACTATAGCTTGCATGCCAGTCTGGGCATTCAAATCACTTAGGAAAAATTCTTAATGCGTGCAGTTGCTTCAGGCTCTGCTCTACTAAGTCATTAACTTTGGGAGGAGGGCTTGGAAACTTGCATTTAAAGTAGATCTCCACAGATGACCATGATGTAGTCCATCTATGGACAAGTCTTTAGGGACCCTGGGACATTCTGATGTCTGAATCTGTCTCCTCTTTCCTAAAAACAGTTATATGGCAGGAAGCCTGCGGAGGGAGCAGAAACCAAGACTGATCTGTGGAGAATGCCTCCGTGGAAAACAATGAGTACATTCTAATCACATCCCTCACCCCGGGATGCTGATACACTGTCAGAGAAACACTGCGAGGATACCCACGTTGCCCAGTGACACAGGTCAGGCATCCTTCAGGCAGACATTCTGATTTTAAAACCCCTGGCCTTCTGCTCCTTTTGACCCCAGAGCATTTGCATAGATGTCTATAGCACTAGGCAAACAGGTTTTCCCCATGACTTCCTGGGCCAGCTGCTGCCTACTCTGGCCCAGAAACTTCGAGTCCCAGCTCAGAAAGAGTCAGAAACATCCCCTCCTTAAGATTTTGGCTAATGGGCTCTCAGGAGAAATGGGAGCCACAGAAGGACAGCACTGTGCCTTCTGCGGGCACCTTACGACAAAGCACACTGAGGGCAGTCAGCCGGTTGTGGTAAGAGGTAAGAGGCAGGGACAAGGCTTGCCTTCTTGCCATCACTGGTGTGGGGCTCTAACCGAACAGCACACTCCTGGCAATTAGGTTGGGGCAGGTAAATGAAATGTACCCCTCCCACTGGCTGCAGGACAGGCACTATGTACATTTAAGGGCTGCCCAGATGTTCGTAAATCCATGAATGAATGACCATGTAATGTGAACAGAATCTCGTAGGATCCTGAAGCATCCCGAGTTGTTGCAGAGGCTCGCCCTGAAGAAAAATGGATCATGCTTCCAGGCTAGCCATGAAGTGACTTTCTTTTTATTCTGTGGTGACTATAATCATGGGAGAGACCTCTTTTGCCTCTTTGCTCCCCAGAGTGAAATGAAAGAAAGAAACGAAAATGTTTACTTTAAAAGGATTTGCTGACTACTGGTCAAAATTGGTATTCTGATCAACGTCTACTGCAGATCTCTGATTTGCCTAAAATATTTAGAACCAAGAAAATGCAGACACAATTGGTGGACTAGGAAGGCCTCTTGATTTCATCTAGGATCTGATGCCTAGAAGCCTCTGACAGTGGAAACATTTGTCCCTGAAGAAAAGTCAAACAGGCTGCTGAGGGAGAGGAGATAGCCCTCCCGCTGTGTTGGCTATTGCATACCTGGATGGGCCTGGCTGGCCTCCTGGGGGGGGTTCTGGGGAGCTGGCAAGCTGATGGGGTTGCTGCTGGGTTCGGCCTTAGCCCCCCGAGGCGCACTGGTTGCTGATGGCTTAGAAGACAGTACAGCGGAATGACTCGAATGATGGATGGAATCTACAAAACCCATGAATGAAAGAAAATGTTTGGTGGTTGACAAAGAACTGGAATCTGGCCTTCTATTGAGCCAGGGGTACCAGGGCAGGGCCTGGCTTGCTGGGAAAGCACCAAGCACAAACACTGTGAGCCGTGTTCATTTCCTTGCTTGCAGATAGCTTCTTGATGGAGGCAAACCACCTTAGAGGCGAGAGTGGGGCCTAGACCCAGAAACCATGAAAATGGCATTTCCAAAAGTACCAGGTGGGAGCGACAGCATCCGTGACTGCTGACAGATACCCAGGGGACACTAGCTCAGGACATGCAGTGAGCAAGACCTCTGCAGGAGGGAGATGATGTCCCATTTGAAGAAGGAAGTCAGACAGATGGTCTGTGCTCATGAGACAACGGGGAAGAGCCTGCCTGGATGTTCTCTCTTCCCACTGCGCTTCCCCTTGGGTCTACCAGCTTGCAAATCCAGTAGAGACCCCGCAACATCCCCCGGAGTCAGGAGCAGAGCAAAGATCCTGAGGCACTGGGGCCTGTACTTGGTGCTTGGTCCCAGGGCCACGTTCAGCCTGACACACACCAGGGAGGATCTACAAGGCCTGGCTAGAGAAACAGAAGGTTACCTGAGTGACCACGCAGAGCCTTCTTCTCTTCGTAATGTGTGTATTCGCTGGCTACATCCATGTCAGAGCAGGCTTCCAGCTCATCAGACAGGAAGGAGGAGCTGCTTTGAGAGCGCTGGGAGTCCGACAAGGCGTGGCTGCTGGAGGGTGTGAGGGACCGAGCGTCCAGCTTGGCCTGCAGGACCTCGATCACTTTCTCCTTCTCCTGCAGTTCTCTGCTGAGCCTAGTAGGGTGGAAGGAGATAATAGGTGAAGCCAAGGGCACTGGCCCAACTTGTCCTGACCAAGGCACACGGGAAAAAACACCTAAGTCAAGGGAACCTTTCCTGTGAAGAACCATCAAAATAACCTATCACTGATGAGGGGCAGAGAGTAGGTGGGATGCAGTGGGAGAAAGAGGGGCAATCACCACCCAGGGCACTGGCCACAAGGAACTAGCAGAGACTCAGCCAGCCCTGTAAGGCACAGCTGCTCCAAGTGCGGCCCCAAGAACTGCTGGTTACCAGTCTCCAAGTAACTGAAGGTAAGCGGTGACGAACACACAGCAGTCTGGCATCGCCCTTGACAACCGAGAGCAGGATGCGTGGAATCATGTGGATGATTGAGGTACAGCCTAGGTATGTGTCTGGGATGGATTTGCAATGAAAACAAAACCAAAACCCTTTGCTCTTCACCGCAGGGACTCGGAACAGCACCACGTGGTCTAAAGCAGGCTTTTGACAGAGAGGGGCTTGAACTAGAGGCTACAGCTACGGATTTTGAGCCCGTAGTTTACTGTACATGGTAAGATTCTCTGCAGTGACTCATTGAAAACTGGTTCCTGAAAGACCATAGCCTCCCAGGAGTCTGCAACACCCAGGCCTTTCCCCCACCCCCGAGGAACTACATTATGGTTCTTCAATTCTTTTTGTCCCCCCGGGGGAACTGGACTACTACCAAATGAACTGCCAATGTAGCTTAGGGTAAGTCAACTCAGCAGCATAGCCTCATCTTTAAACACCCGGGAAGAAAGCAGAGGAGAGCCTTGGGGGTGCCAAGAACCCCTGGAACCTGGTTAGTTTATTGTTGGATCAGACTGAGTCTAGGTTACCAAGCCCAGAGCATAATTACACAATAGAAATCAACAGAATTATAGAAAAAGAGAGGCTAAAGTGTCTCATGAATAAATGAACATGTTATAATCAGCATTTCCCTGCCCCAATTTGTAAAGTTACAGTCACCCTGGACCCCTTGGGCCTTGTTCCTGATTCCTTTACCAGATCCTATTTCAAGTTACCTGAGGGCCAGTGGTTCAAGTCCAACTTGATCTTTCTCACTTTTATGATCCTCTGTAAGACAAATTTTGAAAGACATGGTAAGAAATTAAATAGATCCCATTTCCTACATTATGAATGCAAGAGCATCTGTGGGTACAGAATGGTGATTCCTCTGTCTATGTCCAAGACATGTAGGAGAATTACTTGGGAAGGTTGCAGATTGTAGACCTGTGGGCTCTCTTGAACTCACCAGGCTGACCTCAGGACTTCCTCTACCCTAAATCAATGCAAAGAAGTTTGAAACACGCTTGCTCAGCTTCTCTCTGGAATATTCCACCTTCTAAGCCTGCCACAGACTCACTCCCAGATGCATGCTCTGTGTCCCATCACAGCATTCTTGGAGAGCCCACTCTTGCTCTGGGAGATGACAAACCATCCTGCCCCACCTCTGCACCTGCCACCAGTGTGTGGATGGTTGGCCCCCAAGACTGATCCTGCTATCTCTTGGTACTCTCAGGAAATGTCTTCTAAGTAAAGAACTCCAATAATAACCCATATTCCCAGCCCTTGCACTATGACATTCAGTGCCTAAACCACGTCCAAAGGGGAGGGTGCTTTAATTATACTGGAATTATATTCATGTATGACACCGTGTGATAAACAAAGAGACACTGAAAGGCTAAACCATTGCCCAAAGCAAATTAATAGCAGCATCCAGGCCACCACTGGGGTCTTGCAATTCTCAGGTCAGGTTCTTTTCACTATGATGACATCCTCCGATCTCTTCTCCCTTTCTCCCCCTTAGCACTGGATGGACACAATCTGCCTCCCTAAAGGTCACTTGCCATGAGTGCTCCAGTTTTTGCCATTGCAATCATGACCTCCGAATCCTGTGTTTCTCCTCAGTGTTCCCCACCAAGCAGTCCTGATCCTGTAATGGCCCCAGGAAATGAAATGGAACAGGACCTGGGTTAAAAGACTGTGGTGAAGGTGTGGGCCTGGGGCTATGGGAGTGACCGAGTGTGTGCCAAAGCCCTGTGGCCAACTTACTGGTGCTGAGTTTGCTGGTAAGCCTCTCTGTCAGCTGGCTTCCCTGGGCAAGTTGCTCTCGGAAGCTCTGCCCCAGGTAGTAGTCAATGTCATTGCTCCTAAGAAGGTCCTCAAAAGATTTTACTGTATCTTTCGCATGCTGGGTGAGAAGGTAACAGATGCCTCTCCCTTCTCGTATCTTCTGGCGTAGGTACGACAGCTCTCGGGCCTGATCCTGAATCAGGGAATCATATTTCCTAATACAGGAGAGAAGAGGAAAAAGTAAGAATGAAAAGGAGTGAATGTGAAATTACGGGTCTTCGGTAGAGATTTCTGTGAGAACATTTCAAAGGAGCTCCCCAGGCTGAATTCTGGCACAGAAACCAAAGTATATAAGAGTAAATCCCACTCTGATGCATGATGTCAGCTTAGCAATTTAGTGGTTCTTACAATGTTTTGTGCATGTTAGCTTTATGTCCAGGAGAATTGTAGGTCCTGTGGAGGTAAATATGGTGTCCAATTTTACATTCCTCATGGGACTAGTAGAGTGTAGATTCACAGCTGATACTCAAGAAACACTAAATGTATTTATTGAGTAGATATTCAATAGACATAATAAATAAAAATAAGTTCGTGACTAGAATCACTTAATCCTGGGACACCTGGCTGGCTGGCTCAGTAAGAAGAGCTCATGACTCTTGATGACGGGTCAGGAGTTCAAGCCCCATGTTGGGTGGAGACATTATGTAAAATAAATAAATACATAATCTTGGGGGGAAAAAAGGAATCACTTAATCCTAAGTCTAGATAAGATCTTTCATTTCTATTCTATTCTATTCTATTTGGAAGATCATCTCTATTATGGCAGACTGTTTTGCCAAGATGGCCATTACATTCCTGTTCCACATGTTGTTTTGCCAATGTGCCTTTGCTCCTTCTCTCATTGGCAGGTAGAGGCTGTTCTCCACCTCCTTAAATCTGGGCAAGCTCTGTGAGCACTGTGACTGAGGTAATAAGGGAAGTGACACTGTGCTAACCCTAAGCGGAAGTTCTACTTCCACTCTGTTGGAAGCCAGCTGCCATGCAGAAGTGGAACAACCTAAGACCACTTGAGAGGCCCACCCCAAGAAGAAAGACCCTGGAAGACAAGAAGCCAAAGGGGGAAAGAGAGAAGGCAAGGATTATCATATCACCAGACACATGAAGCCATCGGATGGCTGCCCCAGGAGAGACCCCCAAGCAACAGCCACCTGCTGAGCCCTGTAAATCCACATAAATTATTGTTTGAGGCCACTAAGCTTTAGCATGGTTTGATACTCAGTGCAGATAACAAGGACAGATACCCAGTGTCTTCCAACACAAAGTATTGTATTCCAACACAAAGTCGTACTGAGAGCTTAATACATGTTAGGCAATTTTGATTGCTTGTACTAATTCATTTAAACTCAGTAACCACCTGTTGAGATAGGTTCTCTTACTCTCCTCATTTAATAGGTAAGGAAAGAGCCTAGAAAGTCTAAGTAAGTTGAACAGCTAGAAAGTGCCAGAGCTAGGATTCAGACCCAGGCAATCTGACTTCAATCTTCCTACTACACCACATATCCAGTTGCTTTACTAATAGATTCCTGAGAGGAAATCCCAGAGACCTGGTGTCTCCCAAGCAGGGCCTACTGACCTTTCTTTGCATCTAGGCCTAGCATTGAAGTAGGCACTCTTCTGATCGCCTTATTGGGTTCTCTCTTCTACTGCCTGGGCTAGCCCACCTCCAACACAAACTTAGACATTTTCAATCCTATCAGGTCCAAAGAGTGTCCCCCTTACCCAGGCCAGGAGGCTGATCTCAGTTCCTCTGCCAGCTTCCCTTCCACTCCAGCTTTTGGGAGCTGTGCCTCTAGCTGGGACACTCTCTGGATCAGACTCTCCAGATCCTTTTTAGCCTGAAGCCCTGGGGGGTAAAAAGCCCCAGTGCCATCAGACAGCCACCCCTCATCCTCATCAGTGACACTGTGAGGTGAAGATCCTTCGAGAGTGTCAACGGCCTTCAGCTTTCGTGGTCTCTCCAGACTAGATGAATAATCACTTGTAACTGAGAGAGACCGGACCCGGCTCTTGAGGTTCTGGATGATCTTGTTGGCATTTTGCAGCTGGGCCTTCAGGTCTCTGATGTCCTTCTGAAGGAGAGAGATGTCTTCCGACTTTCCATATGCACAGAACTCCTCCTGCTTCCCTCGAGAGCTCTCCAAGGGCTTCTTCCCTGGGGGGCTAGCTGCTGAGGAACCCAGGCGCCCCTCGGTCAGGGCTGTTTCCCTGAGGCTGTCGTGTTCCTCACACTCTGAGAAAAGACAAAGACATCTTCATGAATAAAGCTACATGTGCTGCTGAGGCTTGGAGGCAGCTCTGGTGCCGGGGATAGGAATCACTAGAGTGAAAGTTGAGGCGGTACTTTATTCAGCCCCATGCTTTAACCAGCATTCAGACATGGCATTTCCACCCACTCAACAGCCCTGCAGGTCAGGAACCAGGTACAGTCACCTTCCACTGCCCTGAGTGTTTTTCTTTTCTCAATTTCAGTTTGGTGGGTGTACCTATAGTCAAAGTCCTTCTAGGATGGAAAAACATATTTTTTAGCTTAGGGTTTACATATCTCCACAAGCTCATCTGGTCTCTTCTTTAAAAAGTAAGCCTTAGATGATCATCAGTTGGACAGAACTTTCCTTCTTTTAATCAACAGCAGTATGTTGGAAACTAATTAGAGACATTCCCAATCACACTCAGCCTCGTGTTGGATAAGAGTTCTCTGCCAAACTTCCTGTGCCTCATTGGTCCTGGGTCCCCTTCCACCTACCATACCCCTTGGCCCTACTCCTCATTAGGTGTGGGACTGGCCAGCAGCTCCCGGATGGGAAGGCCGACTCCAGGGAGGCCAGGTGAGCCCTGCCCTTTTGTTCATACCAGGACTGGTGCTCTCCTCCCGTTCAGCTTCATTCTCACTTCGGCCGCAGGTCTCATAGCCCAGATCCTGGAGGTCCACCTGCACCTGCTTGCTGTCCTGCTTCACCAAGGATTCACCTGCTCAGGAAGAGACAGAGAGTGTCACAGAGGCTCTCAGAATGTCCCATGTACCCCTCAACCTCAGGGGCACGTGCCCTAGCCCTCAGAGGGCAGGGAGCCAAAGTGGAATAGATGCTTCTATGGACCCAAGTGGGAGAAGAGACCACTCACTCCAGGCAGGACTTCCTTCCACCAGGATGAGCTCTGTGTGCCACTGGTGATCTCACCTACAACAACTGAGGCTTTGTGGGGACCAGATATCTTAATGTTGGGTATTATATATATTATCATCCCCAGAAGCCCCCATGAAACTAGCAAGTGCTTTATCCACAGAGGCTCAGTAAATATGTGAATGGGGCTGAACGAATTTAGAGTGCAAAAACATCGAGATCCATACAATTCTATAAGATAGCTACTAGCCCACAGCAAATATCATCCTCAATGGGGCTCACAGCCTTCCTGTTGAGATCAGGAACACGACAAGGATGCCTACTCTCACCACTCTTGTTCAACATAGTATTAGAAGTCCTAGCAACAGCAATCAGAAAACAGGGAGAAATAAAAGGTATTCAGATTGGCAAGGAAGAAGTCAAACTCTCTCTCCTCACAGATGACAGGATACTTTATATGGAAAACTCAAAAGACTCCACTCCAAACTACTAGAACTCATATAGCAATTCAGTCATGTGGCAGGATACAAAGTGAATATACAGAAATCAGTGGCTTTCTTATACGCTAACAATGAAAATACAGAAAGGGAAATTAGAGAATCAATTCCATTCACTATAGTACCAAGAACCATAAGACACCTGGGAATAAACCTAACCAAAGAGGTAAAGGATCTGTACTCAAGGAACTACAGAACACTCATGAAAGGAATCGAAGAAGACACAAAAAGATGGAAGACCATTCCATGCTCATGGAGCGGAGAAATAAACATTGTAAAATTGTCTATACTGCCTAGAGCAATCTATACTTTCAATGCCATTCTGATCAAAATTCCACTGGCATTTTTCAAAGAGCTGGAGCAAATGATCCCAAAATTTGTATGGAATCAGAAGAGACGCCAAGTTGCTAAGGATATGTTGAAAAAGAAAAACAAAACTGGGGGCATCACGTTGCCTGATTTCAAGCTTTATTACAAAGCTGCGATCACCAAGACAGCATGGTCCTGGCATAAAAACAGACACATAGACCAGTGGAACAGAGGAGAGAGCCCAGATATGGACCCTCGACTCTAGGGTCAGATAATCTTCGACAAAGCAGGAAAAAATATGCAGTGGAAAAAAGACAGTCTCTTCAATAAATGGTGCTGGGAAACTTGGGCAGCTATATGTAGAAGAATGAAACTCGACCATTCTCTTACACCATACACAAAGATAAACTCGAAATGGATGAATGACCTCAACATGAGGCAGGAATCCATCAGAATCCTAGAGGAGAACATAGGCAGTAACCTCTTCGATATTGGCCACAGCAACTTCTTTCAAGATATGCCTCCAAAGGCAAAGGAAGTAAAAACGAAAATGAATTTTTGGGACTTCATCAAGATCAAAAGCTTCTGCACAGCAAAGGAAACAGTCAACAAAACAAAGAGGCAACCCACAGAATGGGAGAAGTTATTCGCAAATGACAGTACAGACAAAAGGCTGATATCCAGGATCTGTAAAGAACTTCTCAAACTCAATACACACAAAACAGATAATTATGTCAAAAAATGGGCAGAAGACATGAACAGACACTTCTCCAATGAAGACATACAAATGGCTATCAGACACATGAAAAAATGTTCATCATCACTAGCCATCAGAGAGAATGAAATAAAAACCACATTGAGATGCCACCTTACACCAGTTAGAATGGCCAAAATTAACATGACAGTAAATAATGTGTGTTGGAGAGGATGTGGAGAAAGGGGAACCCTCTTACACTGTGGGTGGGAATGCAAGTCGGTGCAGCCACTTTGGAAAACAGTGTGGAGATTCCTCAAGAAATTAAAAATAGAGCTTCCCTATGACCCTAAATTGCACTACTGGGTATTTACCCCAACGATACAGATGTAGTGAAAAGAAGGGCCACCTGTACCCTAATGGTCATAGCAGCAATGGCCACAGTCGCCAAACTGTGGAAAGAACTAAGATGCCCTTCAATAGACGAATGGATAAGAAAGATGTGGTCCATATACACTATGGAGTATTATGCCTCCATCAGAAAGGAAGAATGCCTAACTTTTGTATCAACATGGATGGGACTGGAAGAGATTATGCTGAGTGAAATAAGTTTAAGCAGAGGGAGTCAATTATCATATGGTTTCATTTATTTGTGGAGCATAAGAAAAACATGGAGGACATGGGGAGATGTAGAGGAGAAGGGAGTTGGGGGAAATTGGAGGGGGAGACAAACCATGAGAGACTATGGACTCTGAAAAACAATCTGAGGGTTTGGAAGGTGCAGGCGGTGGGAAGTTGGGTGAGCCTGGTGGTAGGTATTATGGAGGGCACATGTTGCATGGAACACTGGTTGTGGTACATGAACAATGAATTCTGGTACACTGAAAAGAAATTTAAAAAATAAAAAATTTTTTAAAAATTAAAATAAAATTAAAAAGAGATAGCTACTAGCCACACGTGACTACTTCATATTAAATTAATTAAAAGTAAACAAAATTCTGAAGCTGAACTAGACACATCTCATGTGCTCCATAAGCATTTCAATCACCTTAGGAAGTTCTAGGAGAAAGCATGGATTCTAAACCAACGGTGATGGTATATTTTTGAAGAATGTGATTTGGTGCCAAGAGGAGGAGAGAAACTATCAGTATATGTTGAGAGATGTAAAGCACTTTGCTGACTATAGCAGAAATCAGCAAACCTAGGTGTGAGCCCATTTCTTCCCTATATGCTCACTGCAAACTTGCTTTGTTTTTTATTCTTCTCTGCCAGGTGCGAAAACTGAAGTTAAATAACCATTTCCACAATTCTAGGACCCTGGTCAGGATTAAATTTGTTTTGATGCTGGGGAAGAAAAGGGAAGTCTACAAGAAGCACATAGACAGATGTTTTAGTGATGGTAAACCTAAGACTTACTAAGCATGACTCTGTATTTCTCCAGCTGGTTGGCCTGGGCAAAGACCGTGGCTTCTGATATCAGCAGCTTCTCCTGGAGGTCCTGGTAGCGTTGTCTGCACTGGGCCAGCTGGGAGCGCAGGTGCTTGGTGGATCCAGGAAGGCTAAATTCTGATGGAGTCCCAGGGTCTTGGGCCTGGGGCCGGTTATCCAGCTGTGAAAAGAGCCAGCATAGGGACCAGGCAGTAACAGTCCTGAGCAGTCCTGGCCCCTTCCCTTTCTGACCCGCCGTGGACTATATTCATGGGTTTGTTCCAGCATTCCTCAAGCCCTTTGGTAGTGGCTTGCTTTCCAGCTCCAAGCTCCTGCAGAGCTAGGATAATGTTTTATTCATCTCTGTATTTTCAGCACAAAGTACAGTGCCACTAGAGTCTACTGAGGGGCTCTCAGTAAAGGTTGGTTCAGCAGTTAAAGAGAGGAGGGGTAGAAACCTCTCCTCATCTATCGTCATGCTCTTGTCCCAGCCTTGTCGTCTGCTCCCCCCACCCCGAATCCTCTCTAGTCTCCATTTACTCAATAGTCAGCAAAGCCCCTCCCCTTAAGAGGATCCCAACAGCCCAATCCTGTGGCCCATGAACAGACACCTGGGATGGGTGATGAAAATCGCAGTGATACGGAGAGATGTCATTACACACCACTTGTTGGGGCTGCCTTAAGTCCCAAGCATCCCTATATGGCATCCTATTGAAATGACCTGTTTTACGCCATCTTTCCCCACCACACTGCAGACTTACGGGCAGAGACCAGGTCTTTCTGCCTGCTGCCCAATGCCTAGTATGCCATCTGGAAAATGAAACACTATTTATGAAAAATTAATTACCCAAGTAATGTTTGTGAGACAATGTTGTAAAAGCTTTTCCAAAGGCTGAATGTGTGAGGAATATTATTACCACTGCTTGGGGATCAAAGATGCCCTTCCCTCAGTCCTTCTGACCCATGGAGCAGAACTGTTTTAGGTAAAAACTGTTACCTCCAGGCCTTCTCCACAGGTCTCTATTTCCATCTAAACCCACACTTACTTGGTGGCTGTCCACGGCAAGGGCAGCCCCAAGGTCAAGACTCTGTGGTCTAGGGCAGGGCCTTATGGTCACATGCTCCTCTTCCTGGCATTGGGGCTTTTCAGGAGAACAGACCAGTTCTGTGTTCATTCTGTCGATCTCCCGGACCAGGCGTGCAAGGAGCTCTGGGCTAAGCTTGCTATTCCCATCCTTGCTGCTCAGCACAAGCTGTTCTTTGAGGAGGCTGATGATGTTGTGGGCATTCTTCAGTTTTCCCTGGAGCTTTCTGAATTCAGCCTGAAGGCTATTCTCATTCAGACCCCCTCTGGCTACCACAGTTTCCACTGCTACCTCGCCCTTCTCCTTGTCTTCCTCGATCTCCCATCCGTCAGACATTGCTTCTCCCATCTGCTCTTTCAGCTCTGCATTCTCAAGGCAAAGGCTCAGCATGGTGTTCCTGCAGGAAACGCACACACACCATGAGGGGGTGGCTCCTCTCTCGGCCTCAGTTCCCGTAGCCCCCATCTCAGCCCAGCAGAGACTCAGAGACACCCCAAAGCAGGAAGCCACCTCAGAGACAGACAAGGGCTCCCTTATTGGATAGACTCAGGAGGAGAGACTCCCGCATTACCACAGCTACTTGGTGGGAACACAGTCCCTAAAAATCTTGGACTCAACACACATGATCTAGTTGTCTTTACCCTGGTCATCTAGCCTCATGTTCTTTTTTTTTTTTTAATATTTTATTTATTTGAGATAGAGAATGAGAGCATAAGTAGTGGCAGAGGCAGAAGGAGAGGAAGAGGGAGACGCAGGTTCCCCACTGAGCAGGGAGCCAGATGCAGGACTTGATCCCAGAACCTGGGATCATGGCCCAAGTCAAAAGCAGATGCTGAGCCAACTGAGCTACCCAGGCACCCGCTCAGCCTCATGTTCTACTTTTCACTGGTCTCTAGAATAAACAACGGTACTTAAAGTGTTAAGAAAAAAAAGAATAAGAAAGACCTTTCCTGGGACAAATTTATTATGGCTTCTACAATTCTATTAATTATCATTGGTCAGTTTTCAACCAGTGGATGAGAAATTGGGACTTAGGAAAACAAGAAATAAATAATACCAATCAGAACTACCATCAAATGTACTTCTGTAATTATTTGCTTTACGTCTGGCTCTTTCAACAGATCATCTTCATGAGGTCAGGGACTCTTCCTGTCCTATTCACCCTGTATCCCCAGAGCCTTCATAGTGCCTGCCACATAAAACATGCATAGTTGTAGAAGACATAAAATGGATAAACAACTAATTTTCACCAAGACATTCTAGACTCCATCCGTTCTTCACACTGAACCCTTTGCCAGGGTTGGATGGAAGTGTTAAAAAAAAAACAACAACATAATTGCTTTAACAAGGCAATTCATTTAAATAAGCAGTTTGCTTAACCTCTTTGAGCCTCAGTCTCCTGTTACATAAAATAAGGATAACTCATACCTAGTAGAGCTACTGGATGCTTAAATGGAATTGCATATATGCTCTAATCAGTTCAGGGTCTACAACAGAGGAGTCATTTTATTCTGCTATACCAGCTGCAGACCTGAAAAGTACTAACATCAGAATTCTATGAGGTACTTGTAAAAAAACAAAACAAACAACAACAACAAAAACCCACAACTTTAGAGCTAAGGCCTATGGATCTACATTTTAGTTAAGTCCTGCAGGTGATCCGAAAGCACACTATTTTGAGAACTGCTGACTAGAAGAGGAATGGGAAACTAGTAATTCACACCCGAAGAATTAGCAGTTGGCTCTCCCCTTAGATTGAGTTTTTTAGAATCCCGAACTGGCTGGCTCAGTCAGGAGAGCATGTGACTCTTGATCTCAAGGTTATGAGTTCAAGCCCCACGGTGAGCAGAGAGATTACTTAAACAACTTATGCTTTCACTTAAGTAGAATTTCACTTCAGTAGAAAGAAATATCATGGGGGCACTTGGATGACTCAGTCGGTTAAGCACCCGACTCTTGATTTCAGCTCAGGTCATGATCTCAGGGCTGCGAGACTGAGCCCCACATCAGGCTCTGCACCAGGTATAGAGGCTGTTCAAGATTCTCTCTCTCTTCTCCTTCCAACCCTCCACCTCCTTGTGCATACACTCTCAAACTTACTCTCTCTTTCTCTCTAAAAAAAAAAAAAAAAGAAAGAAAAGAAAAAGAAAGGGGTGTCTGGGTGGCTCAGTCCCTTAAGTGTCTGCCTTCGGCTCAGGTCATGATCCCAGGGTCCTCAGATCAAGCCCTGCATTGGGCTCCCTGCTCAACAGAGAGCCTGCTCTCCCTCCCCCTCTGCCTACTGCTCTATCTACTTGTGCTTTCTCTGTATATCTCTATCAAATAAATAAATAAAAATCTTTTTTTTTAAAAAAAGGAAGGAATATCACAATTCAGAGTAAAAGAACCAGCATGAAGGATGATCACAAGAATATTTCCAAGACTTCTAAAAAGTATATAGCATAGAAGAAAAGGCTTAGATATTAAAAATTCAGAGGCAGGGGTCTAGCCACGGATTAATATGCAACTTTGAGCAAGCTGCTAGAACATTTTAGACTGGGGTTTCTTTGACTATGAAATAAGGATTAGGCTAGATGCCAAGGTCCTCTTCAGCACTAATATTATCCTATGACTTGGGGATGTTTAAATGGCACATAATAGGCAGGGAAACTATAGGGCATGAATTAGAAATTGTACAACCGCACTGCTGTGTTCTAAACAATAGGCCCCATGATGATTATGACCCTCAGGTTGAACAAATGAATGGATTAGTCCTACATTATCAGTCTGTTCCCTAAGCATCTTTTGAAAAATGCCATGAAAAACAGAGTGGCCAGGGGCACCTGGGTGGCTCAGTCAGCTAAGTGTCTGCCATAGGCTAAGGTCATGATCCCAGGATGCTGGGATCAAACTCCGTGTCAGGCTCGCTGCTCAGCAGGGAGTCTGCTTCTCCCTCTCCTCCCCACCTGTGCTCTCTATCTCTGTCTCTCTCTCAAATAAATAAACAAAATATTTAAAAAAAAAACCACGGTGGTCAGTCTAACCAATGAATCAGCTACATACCACTTCTGTAAAGTTAACAAAACAGCAGAGATTGTTAAAAGTGCTATTCCATGATTTAGTGATTCATGCCGCTAAGAGAGAGCTGAGGGGAGCAAAGGGCCCCCTGTATACATCATCTTCCCTCAGGGACTCTTCTGGTTCCCCATGCAGCAGTGAAGCATCATGGGTAGTATGACATCCTTCAAAACGTTCCAGTCAATGCAAAAAAGCAATACCTGTCATACACCAGGAGATTTTCACTTGTGACTCTATGGCTAATAATGGGCATTATTACACGGAATTGAGACCAGATTTAAATAATTTGAATGATCACCATTATCCAATATTGAGTTTTCTCTTAAGAATTTGAAACATTAATGCACGGAGCTTGGGATGTGGATCAGGAAGCCCTAAAGCAGCACAAATGCCTTCGTTGCAGCGAGGTGAACTCCCTTGCCTGTGGTGACCTCACGATGGGCAGCGACCACCTCCTCTGGGTGGTGTCCTACCTGATGTGGGCCACAGAGGAGAATCCTGCTTCCTCAATTTGAGCCTTTAGCTCTTTCAGTTCCCCCTCAGCTCTCCTCTTCTCCTCTAAGTGTTGGAGGATCTCGGCCCTCAGGTGGAGCATTTCCTCCTGAAGACCTCTGTTAATGTCCCCTCCTGCTGAGGAAGGAGGAGGAAGACATACATTCTGGGTCTCCACAGCTGCCAGGCTTTTCTCCAAGGCCACCTTGATGAGCTGAAAGAAAATCATAATTTAAAGAAGTTAGGTCGTGAGAGATGATCCAAGAGGAACATCAGATTGCAAAGGCAGCCATTAATGGGAACAAAAAAGCCCTAAAATGAGCTCGCCTTAAGGACTTCCTCAGCCATAAGGGCCCTCGAGACTGGTCTGGATGGGGAGGACATGAGAGAGCCAGTGTTCGGAACTGCCGCCATGGGCAGAAGAGCCGCATCCAGATGTGGGTGAGAAAAAAAACACAAGCCCATCATAAATAAAAACCCAATGCAAACAATTGAGGTTTACACAGGACCAGAGTGTGGATGCTGATTTCTTCTCTCCCTGGGGAACCAAATCTCCTGAGAGGCTTCTTACAAGACAGGAAACTTCCTTCATGCCACACTATCCAAGTCCTTGACTATAAAGATCTCAGCTTGAGACACCAGCTCTCAGAGCCTAAGGCCAAGCCTGCACCTCATGGCCTAAAAAGGAAGACTCAGACAGGAGGCACTCAGCCACAGGTAAAACAGCAGCTTAATTTCACTGGCAGCAGGAGAATCACACCCCATAACTACGGAGAAGTTAAAGTGAGGCCACCTGCCCACTTGTTGCTTATCACTCTTGCGCTGATGCTGACAGGCAAACTCTCTTTACAAATATAAGCACCTGAGGAGAAAACAAGGTGGAAACAACTTCCCAACACCTTTCTATGTTCCGTGGATACTCCTGAAGTTACTCTTCAGTGCGTCAACTCAAGCAGATTGTGTAGCTTTTCCTCAAAGGAGAATTTTTTAAAGACTTTCTTATTGTTCATTTTGGGTTCCTCTCCAGTTTTCCCCACACTCTTAAAAGTATAGAAACCAAAACCTGAGTATGAGAACCCACTCCGTGTATGACTAAGTATTTTTATGCAAGGGTTTCTTGTCCATCCATCCAATATTAATCTTAATACATCCCAATGCTATGTTGCTTCTTTCTCCTCTCGGTGACTGCACTTTGGGGTTCTACAACCTTCGGGTTGTAGCTTCGGGTCTATGTTGACCTCCCAATTTCCCACCTCTGTCCCACAGCTATTTTGGGCTCGTGCTGTTTCTTCTACCTGTATTAACAGTGTGGCTTGTACTTGTCACTGGTAAATTTGTTCTGGCTATCCAGAATCATTTCTCAATGATCAAAGTCTTCAAAATATTTTATGGGCATCTTCATAAATCAAGTAGTAGCCACTCGATTGGGCATGATTTGTAGAATTAATTACATGCTTTATACCTTCATTCAGGTCACAAATATATAGAACAGAACAGGGCCCAGAGTCGCTTAAATGGAACAATGACTGACAGAGCTGCTTGGCCTGGCACAAAGCCACAGACTTCTGCTCGTAATGGAGCTCGGTAAGACCTAGGCTGCATGGGTGGAGTTGATTCACAGCATGAATTTGCCAGTAGCACAGCCGTTGAGGTTGCAAAGAAAAGAATGAAGAAAGATGCATAGACACAGCTGCTCATTTCCCAGGCCTTCCTCGGGTTCTGAGCCTGACTTTTGCCTCTCTTGTTCTCCTACTGGGCTCAGTAAGGTTGGCCTATCTCCACATGTGCCACCAAGCACTTGGGACAAAATAAAGGGGGACTGGATAAAACCACTTTTGAAAATTTAGGACCTCAACCCCTCATTTAAACTATGAGATGTTACCTTTCTATATAAACCCTTTTCAACGAACTTAACTAAAATAAACATTGGCAGGGCACCTGGGTGGCTGTCAGTTAATCATCTGCCTTCAGCCTCAGGTCTTGATCTCAGTGTCCTGGGACTGAGTCCCACATTGGGCTTCCTGCTCAGTGGGGAGTCTGCTTCCCCCTCTGCCCCTGTCCCTACTTCTGCTCTCTCTCTCAAATAAATAAATAAAACCTTTAAAAATAAATAAATAAACATTACCATCAGCTTTGAATATGGGCACTTTGTTCTTTGCTAAAACCTAAGTGTTCTTTCTCTTTAAAAATAACAACTCACTTTGGGGCTTCTGGGTGGTTCAGTCGGTCAAGTGTCTGCCTTCCGCTCAGGTCATGATCCCAGGGTCCTGGGCTCAAGCTCTGCGTTGGGCTACCTGCTCAGCAGGGAGTCTGATTGTCCCTCTTCCCCTACCCCCCGCTCGTGCTCTCTCTCTCAAATAAATAAACTTTTTTAAAAAATCTCATTTTAACGATATCTTTTTTTTTAAGTGGGCTCCATACCCAGGGAGGAGCACAACATGGGGCCTGAACTCATGACCTGGAGATCAACACCTCAGCTGAGATCAAGACTAGATGCCCAACTAACTGAGCCACCCAGGTGCCCCATCTATACCTATCTATTTTTTTTAAAAGATTATTTATTTATTTGACAGAGAGAGAGAGGGGTCACAAGTAGGCAGAGAGGCAGGCAGAGGGGGAAGCAGGCTCCCTGCCGAGCAGAGAGCCCGATGCGGGGCTCGATCCCAGGACCCTGAGACCATGACCCGAGCTCAAGGCAGACGCCCAAACCACTGAGCCACCCAGGTGCCCCTATACCTATCTATTTTTAAACTGCCTTCTGAATGCATGTTATCTTTCACTGATTTAAATACACCTAGTTTCTTTAAAAATAAAAAATAAAGAACCACAGAATGTCAATACCAGAAAGGACCTGAAGGTACACCTGGTCTAATTTCCCACTTTAAAATTAGAAAATAGAGCTATGATTTGTTTCCCAGCTAATTTGGGTTCTGTGTCAGAGGAAGCTAACTTATCTTTAAAATTGAAATGTAAATGCATGAAAAATGACTCAGAATCTAGCTTTTTAATCAGTTTTTCTTGCTCATCTATGGAAAGTTGACATTTCTATATGTTTTCCCAAATAAAACCCCAGGGCTTTCAGTATGTGTGGTGTTAGTATGAATCCTTTAGGTCTATTGTTAATTATATCTCGTACAGTTTCCACCCCACTGGCCAGTTCCTAATTCATTTGTTCTATTGTTTCCATGATATAATTAAACCTCTTTTGTGTGTGCTGGGTTTCCTTTTACCCTACAGAAATTCATATGCAAGTCTGATCTCCTGTTTGAATCACATTGTTTTGTTTTTACCCTATGACATATTTCACAATGTAAATCAGTTCTCACACATGTGAAAGGCATTAATGATTTTTTTCAAGTTCTTCTCATGACATCTACTAACTTTTTTCTCCTTCATTGCATTTGATACTTGATAATTTTTTTCTGTTGCACACATTCAAATGAAGAAAGTCACTGCTTGATTCATTTCTCAGGCATTTCCTAGTTATTTATTAGAGACCTTACATTTGCTTGAGAATGGGATTTTGTGGGAGATACCTGGGGAAAATTACCAACATAGCCAGACCTGAGACTTCCAGATGTGAACGAGTCTAAAAATAAGGATGAAGCAACTTGCTTTGGCCAAAAGATAGCTCTTGCCTTGGAAGGAACACAATGTGGGATGCGTTTGTTAGGGGAAGTCTGTGTATACCTGAGGTAGGAAGGTAGCTTGGTGTTGAATAAAGTTTACCTTCCAAGGATGTGTCAAAGAGGAACTCAGAGCCTAACTGTAAGAGACTATTTCGCTGGAAACCAGCAAACACAGTTTTGAGAATCTGGACACAACAGTTATGGCAAAACAAGCTTTATTTATTTGGCAGCCAGACAGTCACGCCCTCAAACTCCAGAAAGCTGAAGTGAATTTACAATGATTTCATACAACAAAGTTCCTCCTACCCAAAACTAGACATTGATTTTCAAGGAAAGGTGATGGAAAGAAAATTATGCTTACCTAAGATATCGCCATCCAGCAGGTATATAAATTTGTCCATCATGAGCCCTATCCAAAGGCTAACAAATAATTCATTAAGTATCTCTGCCTAGCAGTAGGGCAGCCATTGCAAGGGAAATATACTTGCCCCAATGCAAAAGGTTTAGTCCAGGGTTGAACTGACCTTCTCAAAACGTCATCTGGTTATTTGCCCCATGCTAGGCTATAGGAAGGAAGGTTGAGGAAGGAATAACTTTAAAAACCAGTTTGCCTACACCTGAGAACTAGAGTGAAGGGCTCACATGACTACTCATAGTTAAGATCGTGTCAATCAGAATCTGGCTGTCTTCACATCCGTATCTCTTGTTCACTTTTTCTGGAGCTCATACTGTCCACAGCAGCAATAACCACATGACCGGCTGATACCCCAATCTAACTCTTAGAATGGACATTTGCTTATCTTGCAGATCCCTCTCTTTTCCCCAGAGTCCCTCAGTGACTTTAAGGAGTGGAAGGCAGAGGGACCTGTCCGGAGAGGCAATGCTGTACATAATTAAAGTCACAAGTATTGGTTAGGAGAACTTAGAAGAAGCTGTCCAAGCAAAAGGAGAAGTGGAATTCATGCAAGAATTTAAGGGAGAAGTAAGGGTAAGGTACGGCTAGAGCAACAAAAAGGGGATCTTGGTAGAAGGGGAAGAAATGGTGCTGAGGACGTGAGGTATCCCAGACAGCCAACTACTCGTGTCCTCAAGAGCCAAAGACTATGCCAAGTCCAGTGAGATTTGAGGAATGCTCATGTAGGTTCTTTTTGTTGGTCTCCTCTTTTTCTTATACAGGAGGTATAGAGGCAGACCCAGAGAGCCTCATTTTCCCAGCAGTTTCTCTAATAGCTCCAAGGAAGCTAAAACTGGAAAAGCCCAGCTATTTCTGCAGAAGGACAGATACCAAATGATCCACTTTCTCCTGAATAACTCAGAGACTCACAGGCACAGTCCATGTAGGAGGTGTGATTGCTAAGTGTCACTGGGCAAGGTGGAGACACACAGGAGTGCCAGTGAGTGCACTGGGATCACTGTCAGTGACTTAATCTCTGAGGTCCAAGGCATTCAACTCTTGAGCTTGTGAACTGCTGGTTACACCTTCAGTGATGGCTGTTGTGAACAGTATTTCAGCCCTGGGTACCAAGTTCTGAGGTTTGATAGGGGCTTGCTCTTGAAGTGTCACCTGCTGGTCACTGATTTGTCCCAACCTGGGTGGTCTGTCAGGTTGTCCAACAGACTTCTGTTTTGTGTAACGAGATTTCACCAAGACAGATCCCTGCTTTGGAAGCATTTCCGATCCTCTTGGAGGTTCTCAGCACTTTCCTGAAGTGGGTCTTAGGCCTGCCACCTCCCCCAGCAGCCCTCCGATGAATTCCTGTCTTCTGTGGTGTGTTTCAGGTACAAAAACCCAAAAGGGGAACTGTCCATGGTCTTGTTGTAAGTAAACATTCTTCTGAAGCTAGAGCTATATAGGTGGTACATAGGAGCAAAGGTGGGAAGGAGGAGCAAGAGATAGAAGGAGGCGGGGGAGAAAAGGTGGATTGGAGAGAAAAGTGGAGTGAGGATAGGGGTTGGCTGGCAACGTGGCTGGGAAGATCAGGGAGGGCGGAAAGAAGACTGGGAAGTGGTTTTTATAAAAAGGTAGCTTCTTACTCTAGGCTTACAAGGCCTCTAGGAGACTACCAGACCCCAAAGGGCTATGAGCCTGCCACCCTGGGAACCCAGAACCTGACTTGGACTTACTTGCTGGTTACTGTGTGCAGCTTCCTCCTCGATGCTGTCTGTGAACTCAGTGCTAGCATCTTCAGTATCATCCCCTGCAGCTGCACCTGGAAGTGAGTCCAGAAGAGAAAGGTGATTCCCTTCACAGGTGGCTTTCAGACAGCAGCTAAAATTACACTTTTTGCCATCTGCCTCTGATTTCTTCCTTTCCCCATATGCATGGACCCCTGGCCAGCAGGGCTGAAGGCAGAACCACTGTACCAAATCTGCAGAAAAGACTTATATCACTGATATTTTCTAATATTTAAGCTTAAGCCTTAAAACATTCACTGACTTTGACTGCACAGACCTGTACCTAAGGAGCTGGCTGTTAGATAGAGTGGTTACCCCCTCACCTATTTCCAGAAATCCTGAACTATTTCCTGTCCTGCCAACCTGGCTATGTAACAACTTTGTCTTTTGAAACATGGGCCCAACATGACTAACTTTTTCCCACCATCAAGTATTGAGAAGGTCCCTGATTTCCTAGGGATTAAGGGAGACCTGCTTTTCTCATCCTTTTCCATCTCTGGGATCATGGAGTGACCATACCTCTGAGGAATACCCCTCTGGGGGCTGTGTATTCTACAGAAGCTCAGGACCAGTCAAGACTCAAGGTACAGAATAGTTTTGGTGTTTCCTAATTCCTTCCTTTATCCTCCCCTTCTCTCTCAAACTCTTGTTCAATGCCCCCAGCATCTTTTGCCTGAAGGGTTTCTTATAGCTCTTCTACTTCCAAGTGAGTTTTAATACATTCTTTTGTTTTTTAAAGATGGACACAGTCATCCGAGGACACAAACATCCATGTCTTGCACTAAGGGAGGAACAATAGCTGCAGTTTGTGGTCTGGGCAAAGATCTGAAACACGGTTGACTAATAGAACTTTTTGTAATTCTATGCATGTGCTGCCCAATATAGTAGACACATGTGGTTACTGAGCACTCAAAATGGGCTAAGGTGATTGAGGAACTAATTTTTTTTTTTATTTAATTCAAATTTAAATTCAGCTAGGCACACAGGGCTCATGGACACCATATTGGACCGAACAAAGCTGGGGCATTTCTTCCTCTCCATATCTGTTATAATAAAAGACTGTCCATACAATTTTAGATTAAGACTTGTGGCCCACATTACTGATTTCTTCTGAAGTGGGAGAATTTATGATGGTTAATTCATTTTAACACCAAAGAAAATCTACCATAACACCCCCCGTGTCTACATAACAGGTCTTATAGAAACTGCCTAAGGTAGAGAAACCTGAGATGTCATTCTGATTCTGGCCTCAGCAGCCAACCTATTTAAAACTCCTCTTATGGCCACCGAGTAACCTGTGCCTAAAAGAGATTAGGTGGTTTGTCCACGGTTACACAGATAGTCCTGACAAGAGCTGTGCCAAGAAGTCAGGTCTCCAGACTTTCAGACAGAGGCAACTCACTGCTCCTTCTGGTGACAAATCAGCTCTTTATCTTTGCTTCTTCCTCCAAGACCAAAGAACTTGCTCCTGAGCTCAGACATCCATGGATAAATAATGAGCATTCACTATCCTCTCTGCAGATAAGGTGAACAGGAACATCTCACACCTTCATTCCATCTCTTGTCATCGGCAAGTTCATGCCAGAGTATTTGCAATGATCAAGGCCAATCTTATTAAAGTACTAAAAGGTAGTAAGTATGTTGCCCTAACAACCTAATCTTATGACTCATTCCATGAATGTTGTATTAACGTTGGACCAAGTTCCTGTGCCCTGTTCAATAATGTCCTACCTACAAGAGGTAACTCCACCACTCAGATTGTTAGGGATTCCTTGACAAAATGTTGCACAAGAGGGATTTCCAATACTTACTCTTTCAAACCAGCCCCAGAACCATCTCATTCACAATAGTAGCTGCAGAGAAATGGATGAAGATACTCCCTAAGCTCTGGCAACTCACTGAAATCCAGGATGCTAATTCACTTGTGGGCATCCATATCTTACTATGCTTATTTTGGAAAATCATTCCCTGTACAACAGTAGAGATCAGAATCTTTTATTTTTTCCTTGTAAAGGAAATGACTGTCCCACTCAATGACAGATTAAGAAAACATGGTTCTCACATTGTTTCTCCTCTGAGCTTCGGGCTATAGAATGTTCCTGTGGTTGAAGAAAGCTCAGCTGGATGAGTTGAACTCATCTCCATTGTTATTCTTGGGGGCTTGTGTGGCCATGCTGCCCCACATCCCAGGGGGATTCCTGGGCTAGGCTGCAGGAGTAAGGTTGAGGGACAATTGGAAAAAGTGACTGTCACTGGTCTTGAAGGCTTTCATCTCACATGTTCTGTCCTCCACTTACCTTTGTTGGCCTTTCTGATGCCATGCCTGCATTTTTAGGTAATGTTCTCTCTGTAATTCACTCAGGGTCACAATACCACGGTTTTGACTTCATCAGGAGTTAAAAGGAGACAAAGTAAGCATGCCCATTTCATCCCAACGTTCTACTACATAGGAGTTTTGCTTTCCTTATTTATTTTTAGCTAGTTTAGTCTGCTGTAGTTCTTTAGAATAGCTTCAACAGTTGGTCAGCCTTTTACCAATTTGAATTAGAATGCTGAAGGCTGTGGGGGGAGGGGGCTAGAATAAAGGTGGAAAAGTTTTATAGAAAAAATTGAAATGAGTAAGTTATTCCACATAAAACCCTGTAGGTTTACACTAGACACCTTTGTTATCATTTTTTTTAATCAATGACAATAATTTCTCTTTTTTGAGGGACTATCCTTTTCTAAGCTTTTACAAGGCAACAAAACGCTATCTTCTGAACTAACTGGTGATGTTCTAAATTTCTGATTTAAATCTACTATACTTTATATTGGTGCACCTACTGCTTATTATTTGAGATACTCTGAAAAGTAAGAGTCTGTCGTTTCAAATTTAACTTTCTTTTCCAGGTTTTATATCCAGGTTAAGTTTTACACGTTAGAAGAAATTTCATTAAACTTTTTTATTTGAGGCTTTGATGGCGGTTCCCAAATTGTGGTTTGTGCAAATTTCTACACTCAGACCCATATATGTAATGGAGGGCGTGCCCCAAACTCCCTTTTAGATTTAGAAAATTATTCTCCACCAGCTGACTTGATAAAGTACACAGAAATAAAATACTGTAAATCCTTGTGTGAAAATCTAAGTGTCATGCACATGTAATTCTTTTAATCATTGAAACAGAAATGGATAGTTTTGTGATTTTAAAATTGAGGATGGCATTAATTATTAAGAATATGGACCCTGGAGCCCAACTGTCTGGGTTTGGTTTCTGCTTCTGTCATTAGTACTGTGACCTTAGGCAAGCCACAACCTTTCTGTAACTCAGTTTCCTTACTTACTAAGTAGGGGAAACAGTGATATCCACTCCATACAGTTGTTCATTAGTGAACTTCAAAGGATTTGTTGTGTTTGAAGTGCTTAGAACAGTGTTTGGCATACAGTGTATATGCACTAAATATTGCCTTTAAGCATTATTATCACTGGTAAACTGACATGGTCTGTGGGCTGAAAAAAGGTGGCCACAGAACCTAAGTGTAATCTGCAGAGATAAATTTTATACTTAATGTTATAACTGGATGATCTTGATTGCACTTATCTGCACTTCCTTACTTATGAATTTCTGTTTCCCCCAATGGAAGGCTTGAAGTAATACTTTTGGTCTCTCCCCTTCACAGGACAGTTGAAAAAACAGAGTTGTCAGTAAAGTAGGATGAATTCCTTTGGACAGGTGCTTTACAAATAGGATTCATCATTATTACATTATAACTGCCTTAAAACTCCATCATGTGTGAATAAGCCTTAGAGGAAAAATCAAGGACTGTTAATTATTCAGTAATGAGCCCAAACTGGGTTATGACAAGACCATTTTCTCTAAATTCTACTCTACAGTCATTATTGTTTCCCCTTTAAGCTATTTATATTCAACCAACAGAAAAGGAGTGGTATATCCCATGTAGTTACTCAGAACGTAGCAGAAATCCTATTTGACTAATTTTGAAAGGGGATTCAAAGAACAAAAACTGTACAGCATGAGTAAGCATGCGGTGCCAAGCCCCTGGCTGGTCTTCCCCTGAGCACCAGGCTCTCATACCAGATGCTCTCGGACATCTCACCTTCACTCTTAGGCACCTGCCATGTGCTCATTATTATGAGAACTCGTCCATGTTCATGTCATGAGCCAACTAACTGTCCCTGACTTAAGTATGATGATGCTGTATGACAGAATCCAACAGAAAAGGTCTCCGTCAAACTCAGCATCCATTCCCTTCAGGACCAAAAAAGAACTTTAAGGTTTCATATAGTCCTCCATAAGCTTCTGCTGAGAAGTAGAAGTCTTCCACTAGACAGATTCTGCTCATGGGACAGAAGTAGCTAGGAAAGAAAACTGGTGTCTGCGGCCAAACCCCTGCTGTCTGCCGAGCCCCTTTACCATGTAGCTTGGTCTATAGATGGCAAGACCTCTCATGCAGCTTTCCAGCTTGTACTTTATTCAGAAAGCAATTTTCCAAGGGACTTATAATTCTGTAATGTCAAGGAGTTCCTCCTGCTCATGGTTTCTTTTCTTTTCCTCAAAGAACACAAGCAGCAGGCCTTTCCAGGAACATTTAGGGGAGGAGCACCACCCACCATTAAAAGCTGACTCCTCACACATCCATCCTGCTTACTACTGCTCTCCTTCAGCAAGGAGAAAAAAGAAAGAGTTTTTAAGGGAAAGGAGTTCATTTCACATTTTGGGGGGAAATGAAATGCTGTTTCTTTAGTCTCACTTCCTTGAGAGAAGAACAATCCAGGTTTCTTCCTTTTCCCTCCTCTAGTTAAATAAATCACAAAAGCATTCACTCATTCCAGAGCCTTAACTTTGACTTGGATTTTTAATACTGATTCTCCTATAAGGAAACAAACAAAAAAGACATGAGCTTTCTCTACTTCTCTTCACATCCATCTTTTCAAGAATGAAACCAAATGGTTACTGTTTGGCCTTTGATACTTTTATTGGATCAGTAACAATTTTCTGTGTCTCAACTAAAGTAGCTGAAATTCTAATACTTATGTATTAAAAAGAACACTCTCCACTTCAGCACAAATGTTAACACAGTTTAACATTGAGAGAAACGAATTTCCAGAGGAAAATATACAGCTTATTCGGGTGGGAATTCGGGTCCTATAAATAATCTAACACCAAGTTATTGGACATTTAACATGTCACTTCCTTCTTCATTTAAATTGTTATGAAATCGCTTTACTTTTTCTCAACAGCCCTACAATCAAAATTTTAAGTGATAGAAGTTAAACTGCTTTTATTATCAAACTGAATACTTTGTGGAAACAGAAATTCATGACTTTTAAGACATACTTGTACACACACATGCCTCTAAAGTTTACAGACTGAGAGGTTGGTATTTTAGAGCAATGGTTTTGGTAATTGCAAAAGGAAGCACTACAGACTTATGTTATATACTAAAAGCAAAGCTACATGCATGCACTAGACAATTATGAGTTTTTAAAGGGAACAAAGAAGCTGATTTAGCTCATCTACTTAACACTCCTGTTCTTTGTATTATTTTCTATCTAAGATTTTCTTGCCGAACTTCCGGTTATATCCTTCCAGCTTTGGCAAGAGGAAAACAGTATGATAAATAAAAAAGTTTATTTCTGGAATTTGACATTAAACAACATAAAGGGAAAGTAATGCAAAAACAATCAGTACATCGCTTTGTAAGTTTAATCATTCTTTTCTGAAATCTGGTAAAATTCATATTGTCAGCTTTACGTATTGTTTCCCTTCCACTTCTCATCCTCTACTGGAAGCAAATTACAATGCAAATTTTTTATTTGGGAAATTCGGCCTGGCTCATGTGATTACATATAAAGAAGTTGAGGACTTACCTTTTGTCAATACTCAAGCTACTTAAAAGCAACATTCCCCACAGAAAACTATGAAGTACTCATGAAAGAAATTGAGGAAGACACAAAGAAATGGAAAAATGTTCCATGCTCCTGGATTGGAAGAATAAATATTGTGAAAATGTCTATGCTACCTAAAGCAATCTACACATTTAATGCAATTCCTATCAAAGTACCATCCATTTTTTTCAAAGAAATGGAACAAATAATCCTAAAATTCATATGGAACCAGAAAAGACCTCGAATAGCCAAAGGAATATTGAAAAAGAAAGCCAAAGTTGGTGGCATCACAATTCCGGACTTCAAGCTCTATTACAAAGCTGTCATCATCAAGACAGCATGGTACTGGCACAAAAACAGACACATAGATCAATGGAACAGAACAGAGAGCCCAGAAATAGACCCTCAACTCTATGGTCAATTCATCTTCGACAAAGCAGGAAAGAATGTCCAATGGAACAAAGACAGCCTCTTCAATAAATGGTGTTGGGAAAATTGGACAGCCACATGCAGAAAAATGAAATTGGATCATTTCCTTATACCACACACGAAAATAGACTCAAAATGGATGAAGGATCTCAATGTGAGAAAGGAATCCATCAAAATCCTTGAGGAGAACACAGGCAGCAACCTCTTCGACCTCAGCCGCAGCAACATCTTCCTAGGAACATCACCAAAGGCAAGAGAAGCAAGGGCAAAAATGAACTATTGGGATTTTATCAAGATCAAAAGCTTTTGCACAGCAAAGGAAACAGTGAACAAAACCAAAAGACAACTGACAGAATGGGAGAAGATATTTGCAAATGACATATCAGATAAAGGGCTAGTGTCCAAAATCTATAAAGAATTTAGCAAACTCAACACCCAAAGAACAAATAATCCAATCAAGAAATGGGCAGAGGACATGAACAGACATTTCTGCAAAGAAGACATCCAGATGGCCAACAGACACATGAAAAAGTGCTCCATATCACTCGGCATCAGGGAAATACAAATCAAAACCACAAGGAGATATCACCTCACACCAGTCAGATTGGCTAAAATGAACAAGTCAGGAAATGACAGATGCTGGCGAGGATGCGGAGAGAGGGGAACCCTCCTACACTGTTGGTGGGAACGCAAGCTGGTGCAACCACTCTGGAAAACAGCATGGAGGTTCCTCAAAATGTTGAAAATAGAACTACCCTATGACCCAGCAATTGCACTGCTGGGTATTTACCCTAAAGATACAAACGTAGTGATCCGAAGGGGCACGTGCACCCGAATGTTTATAGCAGCAATGTCTACAATAGCCAAACTATGGAAAGAACCTAGATGTCCATCAACAGACGAATGGATAAAGAAGATGTGGTATATATACACAATGGAATACTATGCAGCCATCAAAAGAAATGAAATCTTTCCATTTGCGACGACGTGGATGGAACTAGAGGGTATCATGCTTAGCGAAATAAGTCAATCGGAGAAAGACAACTATCATATGATCTCCCTGATATGAGGGAGAGGAGATGCAACATGGGGGGTTAAGGGGGTAGGAGAAGAATAAATGTAACAAGATGGATTGGGAGGGAGACAAACCATAAGTGACTCTTAATCTCACAAAACAAACTGAGGGTTGATGGGGGGAGGGGGGTTGGGAGAGGGGGGGTGGGGTTATGGATATTGGGGAGGGTATGTGCTATGGTGAGTGCTGTGAAGTGTGTAAACCTGGCGATTCACAGACCTGTACCCCTGGGGATAAAAATATATGTTTATAAAAAATAAAATTAAAAAAAAAAGCAACATTCCTGTCTTCTAATTATAATAAAGTTGTTCAACAAAGTTATTACTCTAAATGTCTAGTGAGAAGATGTCTTAAATCCATATTCCAAAATGTTGTAAGACTCAAAAACTATTAACCTACAGAAATCACTCTGATATATTGTCCCACTCACACATTCCTTCTAATTTTTATTACCAGGTTGCTTCATATAAGCTCCGTATTCCTAGCTACTCTTCCTACAGTACCGATGGTTCTTCATGACCAAAGGGAGAAAAAAAACTCTCTAAATTTTAACTTTAAAAGAGAAAATATTCTACATGCTCAGGTCTCAAATGATGTTAGTTTCTGAAAAAGAAAGCCAATTTCATTTAATCTGTCTGTAGTACTATTTCTACAAGGACAGATGGAAAGGGGACTGTCAGGGCATGGGTTCCTACCATTTCTTCCTAGTTTCATGGGACCGATTGTCACATTTCCCTGCAGGGCACTGGCTCCAGACCTGCAGAATTACTACTGAGGCCCTAGTTGAAGAGGCAACTTGAGTTTTTCAGGGACATCAAACTCATATTTTTCATATTAAAAGGCCATGAGGGGCGCCTGGACAGCTCAGTCAGTTGGGTATCTGCCTTCAGCTCAGGTCATGAACCCAGAGTCCTGGAATCAAGCCCAAGTTGAGTCAGGTTCCCTGCTCAGTGGGGAGTCTGCATCTCCCACCCCCATCCCCCCGACTTGTGCTCTTTCTCAAATAAATAAAAATAAAAATCTTCCAAAAATTTAAATAAATAAAGGACCATGGAACCAGAAAACAACAACCTTATCCTAACAAACAGGAACTAGGGTTTGCTAATACCAGCTGTCCAAGGAAAGCTAAGGAACTCAAGTATTGTCCCTTTAAGGTTTATAGTCCAAAGGGAAGTGACCGTAGGTAAGTCAACTTTTATTCCTCAATGAAAAGAGCAATTTTTGGTATAGTCTGATCTGTTTCTCCTTTCCCTGATCAGAGAATCCTAGATCAAACTGGAAGAGAGACAGAACTAACATCAATTTTCTTGAACTGTTTTGAATCTGTGAACCAAACTTCCCAGGCCCACATACCAAATTAGCATAAATAAGCATCAAAGTGGAAGGTCTTTTAGGTTTAGTAAAGGTCTTTAATCTGTCCCAGACATCTCTTAGGTATAAACTGTGCAAGGAGAATATACTAGAGAGCCCCCCAGGAAATTTTTTGTGGCTAGGATCTAATATCCTGGAAAGGTCACAATTTTTTTAATCTTTATAGCTCTCTTACTGTATATAAAATGACACTGACAAATCTTTTTAAACTATGAAAAAAGAAGCAGAGGTACCAAAAATATGCTGCTATCCACAGTGAATGGAGAAGCAGGTGTGGGTGAGATTCAGGATAAGAGCACACCTACCAAAGCAAAAGGCTGACAATATTAAAATAGCCCAGTAGTTCCTTTCCAAAATAATAACTTGGCTAAATAGCTTACAAGAAAACAACAGGAAATCATTTACTTTTACTAGGCCCTAATAATCGTCAGACTTCTGCAACAGAAAAGCATTTAAGGGAAATACCGATCAAAAGGACTTCCATTTCACTCTTCAAATAAATCTTCCTGGAGGTCCTTTCAACTCTTCAGCTCTAAGAACTATAGACTTCATCTCCCCTGGCTCTTACAACCATTGCTTTGTATATTTGCTATGATTCAAAAAGGAAATATAAGTAAAAACAAATCTATCAATATGGATTTTTCTCAATTTCTGTGCTTCTAATTAATCATGACCTAGGTTTAATTCATTCATTTCAAGATGATTTTCTTTTTTTAATTCAAGCACAAGGTTCTACAAGCCCATGATGCTTTCTCTAAAATTACTGTAAGGCTGAAAAATGCCTGACGAAGGTAGAATAATCCAGTAAGAGAAAGGGTCTGTGCTCCTGGAGAGAGAACGGAATCATACTGTATCATGGTAAGTAGAATTCCATGAATGACGTGGCCAATGACAGCATCATCTATATGTGGGTTTATAGAAGAAAATTCATCAGAGCGGAGTTCTCTAATAAGATGCCAAATCATCACACAAAATTTTTAGACTAGCAAACTCTCTCCAGGTAAGCACTGTTGGCAAGCCTCATTCTACGACATTAGCAGCAGATTTTAGAGTATCTAGAGTATCAGGATCAACCGCTTAGTTTATCCTTTGCCACAAACATCACTTAATTATCTAAAATGTTTCCCAAGGACCAATATTAAGGGTGAGTAACTGTAGCACAAGTTAGTCTGTCTCTTCAGGATCCAAATTAGGATCAGATTTCACTTACTTTTTCCCACTAATCTATCTCAATCATTTTTCAATAGGAAGTTGAGTTTCTCAATATTCATCTAGCTGCCTTAATATTCCTAACACTTAGTAACAGTCCAAGATACCAAGTGAAATTTCTACTCTTGGAGGATGATAGAAGCAGGAGTAGTAATTAGAAATTACTGTAATCACTATAAGCCATTAGAACCCAAGAATCACCCATGGTTGAATCTTAATAGGACACTTAGAAAGCTTCCTTGGTCTATTAGCAAAATTAAGGAAAAACACTTCCTAAATGTCTTATAATCATACAGCAGACTAGTCTTTGTTGGGTTGACATTTTTGTAAGTTCAATTACCCCCTCTTTCCTTCTAGAAAATTACAGAAAGTTTTGTGCATGAAAAGTTCTCTAAAGATTAGAAGACTAGGAAAGTGGGTGGTTCTGCTTACACTTCCTATTGCTTCCTTAAATGACTCCCCACCCTAAAGGCCAAGAAAAGTGGAAAGCATTTCATTAAGAGGAAGGCTTACAGCTATCAATCTTTTGCAAAATATTTCATCAGAAAATCCCAGGGTGTTTCTCCAGTAGAACATTTTCTTCCCTGTCCACTTTGGTTTGACCGATGTTCTATCTGTTGTTACAGGCATGGCTAAGGTTACAGAAAGCTAGACAGAATTTAGAATGTAAGGCAACCCATGTCAACACATGAATGTGAAAGAAATTAAAGAGTCATGTGAATAATGGAGGGAAAACAGAAAACTCATAGTGTGCCCCCTCGTTGAGAAAGAGTACTCTGTCACCTTTATTGTGCTGGAGAGCCTCAATCCCTGTCCACTGAAGTCCATGTTAAAAACCTGAAATCTCAGCTTCTAATCTAGGAAATTTATAACCAACAGAAATATGAAACTTCATGGTGTTGAACCTGCAAAGCTCCAAAGTAATCCTGACTACTTTTTATACTCTTGACATTTAAGCAAGCAGAAACACAAGCTCCAGAGCACCCTTCCTCATGTCTGTCATGCTGCCGTAAGAAAGCACTCAATGACCGAAACCTACAAACCCAGATCGACGACATTTCTTTCTATTCTAACAACACTTCAAAGCCTATTACTTATTTTAATGGAGTAATGTTTAAGCAGTAAAACATGAAAAAACGTAGGATCCATCTCGTGCCACTACCAAATCTGTAGCTGCAATAAGTAATTTGGTGAAATGCTGAATTTAAAAGGGAACATTACATTTGAAATGAGCTTTTTACATAAAAAATCATGACTCTGAAATACATGTGGGAAAGCCTCAACCCCTGTTCCCCAAATTCCATGTTTGAAAACTGAAATGAGTTTTTATTGAAATCATGTTCTGATTACATAATACTCTTGGTTTAAAGGAAAAATATTAATGGAATTCAATCTGCACCTAATCTAATTTCACTATCACTATTACTCAATTATCACCTCTGGAACACTCTCAGAGAAGGTTTACTATAAACACCTGAACTGCCTTTGCCTCCTCTCACTGACTTGACCCTTCCAATACTTGTAGTCTGCTATGGCAAGACTTAGCTTTAATTACTTTCTGATAAGGATTATACCACTTCTGCAAAGTCATTCCTATAAAGACATTTAATCTCTTTCTCTTTCAACTTGAAACTTTTATTTGATTAAAAAAATTCATCTCAAAGAGCAGGAGTTGGCTGATGGCAAAAATAATACGCATGCATGCATTTATGACATGATATGGAACATATGAAATGGACAGTGAGAGCAGGGGAGGAATAAACTTTATTGGCCCAGGGGAAGAGATGGGGGAACAAGGAGGGGCCAAGGAAAAGAGTGAATATGGGTGGGAAAACTGAAATGGAATGCTTGAAAAGGTACACATACACTTTGTAACCTCCACCACTCAACTCCAAGATGGTATGTACAGTGCCATACAGGTAGACTAAAGTGAGTTTCATTCTGTAGTTGATGCTACTTGTAACAGTTCTACCGTTACCAAGTCATCATTTAATTCTGCCAGTCAGACAAAGCTCTCGGGTTAGTGCAAACAAGGTTTTCCATCCTGGGCTGCAGGCTGACCCGCCAGTGCTCAGAAGGCATGCTTGTGACGAACTCGCACACTTTCCAGTTCCCCACCTCCAATGGCGGCCAGGGTCTCCAGCCTGCTTAAGCGCTCCAGGCTTCTTCCAAGAACTTCTTCTAGCCGACCGCGTATCACCTGGGCCCCTTCTAGTTCCACCTGCAGAGTTCGGTCTCTCTCAGAGCTGAGTAAACATGCCACATGGAAGGAAAATGGATTAGCCACCAACTATAATAAGTCTACGTATAGTTCCAAAGAGCTATGAGACTTTCTAAAGGATGCTCTCTAGGACACAATAAGTAAACAGTCTTTGTTTGGGCACTGTTATTCTTCACTGCAGATAGATTAGCAAGGCCAGCTCCTTTCTTTAAAGCTTGCCTCTTTATGCTAGATTGTGGGCCAGTATCACATAAAATTATAGATCCTAGGACTTATGTCTATATAGCCAACATAAGAGAAATTTCACTTTTTGATTGAGTATTAGTTTCTGAAAAAACAAAATCCAGGAAAAACTGAATGCAAACCGAAGCATTACTGAGCCAAGTAGGACTGAGCCAAGCACTACTGAAGATCTGTGTTCTCTCATTTGGTAACCAGATCAGACGGAGCTCTGAAAAGGAATCTGGCTCATAGAGACTAAAGATCCAGAGATTCTTTAAAAAGTTATATAATCAACTGGTCCTTATTGTATCTTTCCTCTGCCTTCATTTACCTGAAGTAGAAAGAAAAAGAATGCTTAAACTAAACAATCACCTAGAAGAAAATGAATAGTAAAAAAATAAAAATTAGGAAAAAGCAAAAGAGACAAGGGGAGAAGGCAGAATGAGAAAAAAAAAGGAGGAATATAAAATGAACCAGAATGATATAATATATATGACCAAAAATCAAGAAGTACAAGCAAATATATTCACCATGATGGCTATCAGTGATTCTGGGTTGATATCAGCCATCATGATAAATATATTTTCTTCAATGATATCAGTATCAATACCCTTTATATCCTCACTCTTGGAATGGAACAGCCCTTACCAGGACATGAAGCAGAGGAAGGAAAGGAAAACACTGAGTGTTTACTGTACACAAGGCATTGCTGTAGACACCTGACAAGTCTCATTTGATCAGTGTGTAGCTATATGAGATAGGCACTATTTCTGACTTAAGACTTAAACACTAGGCTCTGAAAGGTCCACAAACAACAAATGACAAACTGAGTATTCCTAGTAATTGTCTGATTTTTTTCCTTCCCTGCTTTGAGATCATAAGCATCTGCACCTGAAGAGGAATAGAAGGGTAAACACTGCCGTCACTCTCCTACCTCTCTGGATGGGCATGGAACTTCACCAGACTGCTATAGAGCTGTCTCTCTGCTTGCAGAGCCTCGTTGAGCCGACTCCGTTCATCCACCAGCCCTTCGAGCATTAGCAGTAACTGAGGAAACAGCAGAAGCAATACGCAGACAAACATGAGACATGAAGCCACAGCAGATCCTGAGAAAGCAGACAAAGGAATGGACTTGCATGCACTAGGACCAAAAAATTCACTCTCTTCCTACTTGCTTAAACTTTCTATTATATTTTACAGTTTTCAAATCAATGGCACATTATCTTTTTTTTTTTCCTAATCTTTAAAACTATAGGGCAGAAGTCAAACATGAGAGCAAGAAGGAGAGAAATGCCAGAAGCACAGGGAAGAGCTGAGAGAAGGGAGTGCAAGGGAAAGGGAGGAAGGGCAGGAGGAGACATAGAGCAGGACTTACTGGTATTCTTCATTCATTCAATAAATATTTACTGAGCACATTCTATGTGCCAGCTCTATTTTAGGGATAAGTATACTATGTGTAGTGGGTGGAGGGGACACCATCAATCACAGACCTGTGTCGCAGTGAGCCCTACAATAAGTGCTGTATAGAACATGAGCCATGACGTAACACAGCCAGCAGAGAGGTCTGTGTTAGTGAACTGCTTGACTTAAAAGCCAGGATTGGAGTGAAACGAGTAGTTTGTGAGAGAGAGGATAACAGACAGGGAGCACAGGCAAGTAGGTCTTTTTTAAAAGTCTGGCACTGAAGAGAGGTCAGCTACAAGGTAGTAGCTAGAAAGGAATTACAAATGTTAGGGGCACTTCTTGCTGAGGCTGACCAAGGCGAGGCAACTTCAGAGCAGAGATTCTCTATGAAGCTCCATTAACAGACCCCTTCAGAGATCACTGAGATTGACAGGTTTTCCACCATTTGTTCCACCATAAAAATGTTTATATTCCAATGACTTACTTGTTGTCTTCGATTTCCTAAAGTCTCTTGACCCTGTGATTCTACCGAAGCAACTTTTTCCCGAAGAAGTAAGACTTCTTGGGTCAGGCGTTCCATAGCTGGTATGTCTTCAGGATCAACCAGTTGCATCTGCAGATCCTAAAAGTCAAGAAAAAAACTAGTAATAAAAATGTGGGGCGCCTGGCCGGCTCAGTCAGTGGAGCATGAGACTCTTGACCTCAGAGCTATCGATGGCTATCTAACAGAGGAGAAAAGGAGCAGATGTCCCTGAAACAGGCTGCTGTACTTGCAAGCGGAATATGGATACGCCATATGAAACAGTACATTCTTTGTGAAATTTCAGCAACGCCAATGTAAGTCAGAAAGAATATGGTGATATTAAGAGGCTCAAACTGACAGTGCATTAAGGAACTAAGGACTGGCCAAGGGACTCAGGGTATCCAAATGGCGTTTGAGGATGCCCTACAGGTATTCTGGGCTGTAATCACTTCCAAGGATCTTGAGAAAGCTGGGAAGGACCTTTATGAGGTCTTCTTTAATCTGTATGTTCCTGGTCAGGGACTCCATGTCGGCAGCCTGCACCTGCAGTTCTTCCTCTTGCACGGCCACCATGGACTGTAGTGCAGAAAGTTCCATCTGTGGGGAGAAGAGATCCTGGAGTCAGTGTGCAGAGGAAGCAACATCTGTCACGTTCACACTTTAACCCTGAGGCCAAGGTTCTTCCATGTTGTATCACCATCAGCCTATCATGCAAGTGCCAACTACAAGATGAATAGTGCTCGACTGGGTCAGATCAATAAACCACACGGTGGGATACCAAAGGGTGTTTTATGGGAGGTGGTAACGGTAGCTTTAAGGATGCCCTTCACTTTAATTAGCACTAGAAAACATTTCAAATTTGCTTAATTAATGAGCTTATTATGCTGCTTCAAAAATGAGCAGATGGGTGAATCCTCCCACCAACCCTGCAGGATCACTACTCTACTATTCCCCCGTTTACAGAGGAAGTGACTGAGGTGTAGAGAAATTAAAGAGCCTGTGCAAAGTCACAGAGCTAGGAAGGGGGAGATCCAGAATGTGAACTCTCTAGGAAGCAGACTCAGAACTCGAGGTTATAATGACTTTCCTGCAGATTCTACAGATCCATATACTCTTTATAGTAAGGGCAAGTTATTTGTAAGTACACATTGTAAGGAACTTTTGGTGGGGGGGAGGTTACTTATTTATCTGTCAGAGAGAGATGGAGGGAGAACACAAGCAATGGAGCAGTAGGCAGAGGGAGAAGGAGGCTCCCCGCTGAGCAGGGAGCCCAACGCGGGCCTCGAGCTCAGGACCCTGGGATCACGATCTGAGCCGAAGGCAGAAGCTTAACTGACTGAGCCACCCAGGCGCCCCCTGTAAGGAACTATCTGAAGATAATTAAAGGAAATAGGTGGGACAAAGAAGAGAGATGACACACAGCTAGTTTAAGGTATAGCCAAGCTTCCTAAAGAAAGCAGCACCTGTTTCTTTAAGATATAAAATGTAAGTTATAAGCAGTAAAAATTTTACTTCGAATTCCACCAATGCTGATAGTTCACTATATGGGCTGGTAATGATTTATAACTACTCAAAGTATTTGACGCTCTGGGCTCCTGCGGCATGTTAGGAAGAAATGCTTCTCCTCCCATTTCCTTCCAGGTTGAAGGACCTCAGTTAATGTAACTCCTGACCTTTCTCCACTCCCTTTAGCCAGCGCCAGGCAGGGTAAAGGACTTATCTGAATGGTATGTTGAGGAAGAATAAACCAGGCATGCTTGACTTAGCTCCAGCTTTCTTTTTGGGAGGCACCTGCCTGCAGCAGGCCTATTTTTGCCACTGCTTCTCCAAGAGCAGGCTCTTCCTCACCATGTAGAGTGGCTGCCAAGGCCCACTGTCATCTGTGATTAGGCAGGTAAGACTACCGATTCTGGGAAATTGGCTAGCAGGCCCGCTGATTCTTGCATTACATTCTCTATTTTATCAGCAATGCAATTGATAAAATACCAAACTGTCTGCCATGACCTTGTTTTATCTCTCTGTTTGTTCAGATCTTGGATATGGGAAATGGAGAGCTACGTAGTAGGCCTCTTCAGAGACCTCTATCATTATATAGCCAGGTATTTTGCTCCATAGAAGAAAAATTCAAACACGAGGAAGAAAACATTATTACAGCAAGATAAAGGTCTGCAGTCAGGCAGACGTGGGTTTTGGGTTTTAAATCTTGGCATAATCTCCCTATAAGGCATTTAAACTGAGCTTCAGTTTCCTCAATTGTAAAACGGAAATAATACCTACCTTTTAGGGCTATGTGAGAATAGAGAAAATGTATTTAAAAGCACCTGGCAGGCAATTAGTGAATGTTAACTACTACTACCACTACTACTACGACTTCAAGAGAGCAAGAAAAAAAATTTTTTTTCTTAAAAAAATCAAGAAAATTGACTTGGCTTTTGGTATACATTTAGTATCAGAGGGCATGTGAAAATGTGTGTGTATATACACACACACACACACACACACACATTGAGCTAAGAGGTTGGTAATTGATTAAGGACACAAAAATAAGCAACACAGCCAAATATAACTCACTCAAAATAACCATTCATAGTCTTATTAATTTTATGATCCCCCAAACAGGACAGAACCAAAAAGTAACACTGAATCAAGTATATATGAGAAAAACAGGAACAGCACATGGAAACCAAAATCTCCTGACATGAATAATCAGATAATGGCTAGGGAGAAATCCCAAAAAAGGAGGGGAGCTAGGGGATTTTTAAAACTGGAATTTGTAAATGCCACACAATTTCATATCCTCAAAACTTGAGGCATATAACAGGAGGTTGGTTGTAAGAAGAAATATAATAATGAGAAGAGAAATTAAGAGGTACAACAAGATAATTTCACCATGAATATGAACACAGGTTTATTCTAGATCTAACTCTGGCTAAGAGGTGGAACAAATCTGAGAAGCCAAGTGACTAGGCAAGGTAAACTTCGTGTACTTTTGATCCTCCAAAATAGATGCCCTGGCAACATAAAGCTTTTTAGTTTTAGTGGGTAACTCTGTCCTGTGGCCCTAATACTTCTTCCAAACCACAGCTGGATATACAATTGCTGTAAAGGGAGGGAGAAGGAGAAGGGATTCTGTAAGGCCAAGAGGCCTCTTCTAAGAAAATTCACGAAAACTCTATTGCTAGAAATACAGAATAATGGGAAAATGACCTGCTCCAAGTAATGACTTCTTGGCAAGTATTTTGAGTCACAAAAGACCTGAATTTAAATCTTTGCTTTGGTATGTCTTAGTTACATGACAGTTCCCCACCTCCATGGTTTGCTTTCGTTTTGTTTTTTTGAGAGAGCATGCATAAGCAGGTGCGGGAGAGGGGAAGAGGAAGAGAGAGAATCTTCAATCTCACACCCTTGAGATCATAAACTGGGCTGAAATCAAGAGTCAGACGCTCATCCGACTGAGCCACCCAGGGGCCCCTTCCTACCTCCACGTTTAAAAAAAAAAAAAAAAATCAGTGTTTCACCTTCTTCAACTATAAAATAGGGCAACACCACCTAGTTTGCAGAGCTATAAGCTTTAGTGCTAATTTAAGTACCCAGAATAGTACGCTGCATATAGCAAGTACTCAATGAACATTATCGATCATTCCCAAAATTCCTCTGTTCCATGTTTCTAAAGTAATTTCATGGATCTAATGTCATAAGTCCAAGCAGCAATTATACAGTATGTCACGTTTTCCACCAGTTCTTTACAATTATTCCAGTCTGCAATGGGCAGAGAAAGCAGCCTTTGCCTTTTCAGCACTTGAAAGTTTAATGGTCTCCATTTAACAAAGAGCATCTTTTGAGAAAATGTATACATAAAGCAATTTCTATTTTTCTCCAGAAAGGAAACTCTGCATCTGGACCTAGATATTATACTTGGGACAACTATACTCTTTTAAATATAAACTATTTTGGAAGAAAATAATAGGAATTTTGAAATTAGGGTCACTAGAACACTCACCCGATTTTCTCTTTCTTTTTTAGCCATGAGTTCAAGTTCCTCTTTGGCATTATTCAATTCTTTTTCCAGCCCTGCGACTGTGTCCAAGTCTCCTAAAAATGACCACATAGCACTCATTTTAATCACTCTAACATCATTGACCTCTGCCGCTTTGTTTCTGTGGAATCTATTCTGAATACACAATCTCACGACGACAAAAATATATGCACGGATTGTTCGTTGCAGCATTATTTGTAATAATAAAACACTGAATCAATCAACATGCCTATAAAAAGAAGACTGAATAAACCACGGTATATCCATGCAATAAGGTACTATATACAACTTTAAGAAAGGATGAGGAAAGTGTTTATGAACTGATATGGAGTAATTTCTAAGAAACATTGTTAAGTGAAACAAGTTGGGTACAAAAGAATACATCTAGTGTAGTCTGTTTTATATTAGGAAAGGGGGAAATAGGAACACACACATACACATCACATACAGACATAGGACTGCTCTCTTACTTTGCAAAAAGAAACATAGGAAGGATAACCTAGAAATGAAATTGGTTGCCTTCAAGGGAGGGGTGAAAACCAGAGAGAAATGTTAGGGAAGTTGATGGGTCTTCTGAGCATACTTTTTTATATATTTGAATTTTGAACCACGTTAATGTTTTATTTTTAATGTGTGAAGTTAGTTCAATAACAATGGGGAATAAAAAGCCTAAAACTGAATATTAACATAAGTAAATGAACCTATATAATAGATAACATAAGCACCCAGAATTTTAAAAAATTAATCCAAATAATTTTGAACTCACTATTCTAACTGTATACCCTCAGTGGGAGATAGTCTAAAGATTAAAAAAATAAAAGAAATCTTAAACATTATTTATAGACTTATTATTGATATTGTTACTCATGTAGCAATTCTAAACTACTTCTATGTATTGTACAAGTGGGTAAATATATTCATGATAGAGGTAACCAGGTTTCTCAAGGTCAGAAAAAGGGCAGATACAAATACAAAATCAGGCAAAGAAAGAACTTGTGGTGTTAAATTAGAATGAGAGAAATCAGTATCAAATACAAACACAGACCCCTTAGCTCTGTTCGCCTTAGGGCCTAAAAGCAAATGATACCTGTGGCCAAGAGCCCATCTCATACCCAGATATTAGTACCTAAATGCCATTACCCACTTAACCAACTTCAAGGAACCAGAGGTCTTTGAAGTAACGGGCAGTTCAAGGGCTGAGGCAGGGAAAGGGAAAGGTGATCACAGAACTCCTTATTGTGGCAGCAAGTGTGGAAGTGCCGAAAAACTGATAACAACATACCGAAAGGACAAAGGAGCAGCTTGAAGGGGCCCCAATTGGCCAAATTGGGGGTAATTTGGGCATCAAATGGAATAAAGACAGAAACAGATAATAAAAATTTTTTTTAAAAGAATCTATTAGAACATGTTGATATTTAAAAAAATGGAGTGGGGAGACTAGGGAAAGGGTACCTCTTTATGAAAGAACATGTGCTAATTAATACACAGGAAGAAATTTTAGAAATATAAATCACTTTTTTAAACGTAATTGCTGCTTCAGGCAAGGTTGACAGGATGCTAGAAGCCCTGGGTGAGTAGCTGTGGGGACATGGTCAACCTCTCAGGCTGCTGAGTGGCAGGGAGAAATGAGTCTTCGTAATGCAAAGGTCTGGCAGATACGATCTTAACTAAGGAAAACACAAACTGCTATCATCTGCTCCTGATGTGGGTGCTGAGAAAGACCTCACCCTTGCAGTCTTGCCAAAAATACTGAACTTGAATCGAACCATGAGGAAACAATCAGAGCCAGATTGAGGGCCATTCGCTGGCCCAGAGTCTTCAAAAATGCCAATGTCAAAAAAGACAAAAAAAGGCTAGAAAACTGTCCTAGACTAAAGGGACTAACGAGACATGACAACTAAATGCACACATGGTCTCAGAGGGGGAGACCCAACCATCGGGAACGTTCGTGGGACAACAGGAACTCTGGATATGAACTGTACGTCAGGTACGAGGACTATACCAAGGTTAAATTTTCTGAATGTGATAATTGTACTACAGTTATGTAGGAGAAAGCCCTTGTCCTCAGGAAATACAAAATGAAGTATTTAGAGATAAAGTGTCATGGTATCTAAGTAATTTTTAAATGGCTTAGAAAAAACATTCGTGTGTGTGCATGGGAAGAAATAATGCAAATGTGGCAACATGTTAATAGGGGGTGAATCTTAATAAAAGTCTTTGTGGATATTCACTGTATGATTTTTACCACTTTTCTAGAAGACTGAAATTTGCAAAATAAAAAATTGCGGAAAGGTACTTTTTTTTGGAAAAAAAAAAAAAAGGTAAATAGGGAGTAAATTAAACAAATCCAGCATTCTTTATCTTTAACTAACAAAGTTTTCCTGAGAAAAAATAACTACTTGCATGACTTACCTATGGAATTCCATAATACCTTACACTATAACAAAGACACAAACTTTTTATTCTTTTTTTTTTTTTTTTTTTAAAGTAGCTCCATGCCCAGCCAAGCATGGAGCCCAGCATGGGGCCTGAACTCATGACCCTGAGATCAAGACCTGAGGAAAATCAAGAGTTGGATGCTTAACTGACTGAGCCACCCAGGCACCCCCTTGCATTTTTTAGTATCATTAAAAAAAAAATCATAAGTTAATTCTCCAAATCCACAACCTTTCTTACAGCATTATAATTACCATTTCACTAATAATGGTGAGCCCCTATTTCTATAACTCACAGGGTAAATCTCTTCCTTGAAGCTACCCTAGATCCCAACCTTCTGCTCTGTGAAAGTCAGAGACTCTAATACCCAGCACTCATTTAGGTTTTGCTCATACTCTTCCCAAAATTCATTTGTTTTTAGGGAGTTCAAGGCCTACAATCATCTCTTAGATGGCTGTGATCTTGGCAAATAACTTAATGTACTCTGCCTCCCCCCTCCCAACACTGTAATACAGGTTAGGTCAAGTTACTGTGAGTAGCCTCGGCCTGCTTGAAAGACACCCAGGAGAAGGTGTCAGCCCCGTGGTCCTATTGTGTAGGTCTGGAAAAACTACCTCCTGCATTTCTGAACCCCTGCAAAACTATCTGTTAAGAATAATCAGGAGGCAGTTTCCCTGGGCCAAACTGTGTACTCAGAACAACAGCTTCAATTCAACAAAATAAGGGTAGTTCCTTCTAGAAGAGACATGTCTTCAGACTTTCAGGGGGAATCTAAACTTATTTTTTTTCATTAAGGTAGGAAAAGAGAGCCTTGGCCAAACCTATTAACAAAGTTACAGAAAGAAAAGACAGAAGATTCCTTAGTGAAATTAAATTTGATACTTACCTAATGAGGACCTGGGTATACTGGTATCCCCTTTGGCAGTCAATGAAATGCTATCATCTTTGGAGGGTATATGCACTGAACCCTAAAAATCGGAAGAGTCAAGGGATTTAGAAAGGCACAGAACCATGATCACAATGACAAGGACCTGGAATGTTCTCACAATTTAGTATTAAAGTGACCAAACTTATGCCTCTAACACAAAAAGGCAGTTAGCATGAACATTTACATAAGCATGTAATTCTTACTTGATCAGTCTGTTCTCCAAGATGGGGGAGGCTGGAGGTAACTTCGGTGGGTTGGTTAGAAATGAGGGTTTGGGACACCATGAAGTCCTTCCCTCCTAGATACTGGCGCAGGGCCTGTAATTCTGAATTTCTTTCCATCAGCGCTCGTACCATCTTCTCTGCAGCGGCCTAGTAAGGAAATCACACACACCATTAGAAAGATACTCTAGAAAACAAAATTTGTGTTCTGAAGTTATTCGTTAAAAGACAGTTGTTTATGAAAAGCCAGTGGGGCCCCCTAAAATAGTTCCCTTGCTTTCAGTTTACAGGGAAAAAACAGCAGATGAGTAGAAAGAAAGTCTCTCAGAGGAAGAACATTGGAAAAACTGAATATAACATACCTATTACGGATCGAACAATCTGAAATTGGCTCTGCCAGAACGCTATCAGGCTAAGTTATTAGATTCTGGTTTGATGTCCTTTACTCTGGGAAACATGTGCCTGTGGCCTGGATGTTCTTTACCCACCCATTTGTTTGGTTTGCTCCCTTTACATCTTTGCCTACTGATACCTTATCGGATTGGCCTCCTCTGCATATCCTAATACAGCCACCTTTCTCTACATCCAGCTCTCCCTGTCCTGCTAAGTTTTTACAATGCACTTACCATTATCTGATATATGTTCATTGTCTATCAACCGGATATAAGTTTCCTAAGGGCAGGTTCTATGATGTTTTCTGCTGAATCACAAGAGCCCAGAACAGTATCTGGCACATAGTAGGGACTCAATGCACATTTATTGAATGAATCAATTACACAGAAACATTTTTATCAGACCATACAATCAGGAGAATCTGAACCTCAAAACCACCAAACCCAGTTTATTTAATTTCAAATCCCAGTTTTCTAAGACAGATGATGGCAGAGTAAGGAAAAGATTTAGAACATTATTTGTGACCATTACCACATTGAAAGTCTGCATTTAATAAAAAATCTGGAAACAATAAACTAAGACTAAAATTACTGGGGGTAAAAGATGATGAATCAGGACTATACTAGCTGCACCAGCATACACTGTTTCTGGGAACAATTACTACTGCTTTAATGAGACGCTGAGCTCTTGTCAAAATTTCTAAGGGAAATAAAAAATAACCTTACATTTTTAGTAAGTAAAATTTGGGCTCTTCAGGGATTTGGACATAACCGAGGTAACAGTACATTATTAATTTGCCTGAATAAAAATCTGTAGAAGTTATTATGGGAAAAAACATAATAGAGAACATATAAGATCTCTTATGTATATGAAATACCTGTGTGCCAGTATGTAAGATTAATATATCCCATGTTACTATAAATTATTTATTCTCATCATGGTCTTTTAAGAACACAATCTTTTTTCCTCTTAAGATAATTCATATTTTTTTTAAAGATTTTTTTTTTTATTTATTTGACAGACAGAGGTCACAAGTAGGCAGAGAAGCAGGCAGAGAGAGAGGAGGAAGCAGGCTCCCTGCTGAGCAGAGAGCCCAATGCGGGACTCGATCCCAGTACCCTGAGATCATGACCTGAGCCGAAGGCAGAGGCTTTAACCCACTAAGCCACCCAGGCACCCCAAGATAATTCATATTTTATAAGAATTTTTAAAAATGGGAAGCCTCCCTATGACCCTGCAATTGCACTACTGGGTATTTACCCCAACAATACAGATGTAGTGAAAAGAAGGGCCATCTGTACCCCAATGTTTATAGCAGCAATGGCCATGGTCGCCAAACTGTGGAAAGAACCAAGATGCCCTTCAACGGACGAATGGATAAGGAAGATGTGGTCCATATACACTATGGAGTATTATGCCTGCATCAGAAAGGATGAATACCCAACTTTTGTAGCAACATGGACGGGACTGGAAAAGATTATGCTGAATGAAATAAGTCAAGCAGAGAGAGTCAATTATCATATGGTTTCACTTATTTGCGGAGCATAACAAATAGCATGGAGGACAAGGGGAGTTAGAGAGGAAAAGGGAGTTGAGGGAAATTGGAAGGGGAGGAGAACCATGAGAGACTATGGACTCTGAAAAACAATCTGAGGGTTTTGAAGGGGCGGGGGGGTGGGAGGTTGGGGGAACCAGGTGGTGGGTATTAGAGGGCACGGATTGCATGGAGCACTAGGTGTGGTGCAAAAACAATGAATACGGTTACACTGAAAATAAATTTTTAAAAAAATGAAAAAAAAATGGGAAGCCTTCGGGGGGCTCAGTCAGTTGAGCATGTGCCTTCAGCTCTGGTCATGATCCCAGGGTGCTGGGATCCAGCCCCACATTGGGTGCTCTGCTCAGCAGGGAGACTGCCTCTCCCTCTGCCTACTTCTCCCTGTCTGCTGCTCCCTCTGCTTGTGCTCTCTCTCTCCCTCTCTCTGACAAATAAATAAAATCTTAAAAAAAAATAGAGAATTAAGAAAAATATGTCAAGTATAAGTTCTCCCACAGCTTGGCTAGAAATAGAAAATATCACTCAAGTCTTGAGAATGTAGAATCAAAATACTCCAGAACCTTGTATTGCCTTCTGTCAAAATTATCAGAATATTAAGGAAAGAAAATGTACAATGAAGTTAATGGGTAAATGTACTATTTAAGCACCCTTCTCAATACAAAGTGCTCTACCAATATTGCATGCTCTGATAACAGATGTAAAACTGTAATGTAGGAAACAGACTGTTCCTAACAGAACAGACTGTAAAATGCCACACACGTACACACTATAATGTTCAAACGCTCCCTATTCACAGACTAGAAACACTGACACTCTCTGGTTTGCACATTAGTCCTTACCTGGCTCTCCCGCTCCCTGGTGCTCATAGACTGAAGCAGGCCTTGAATCTCGAGCTCATGTTCCACTGCTTGTCTGTTTCGATCACTCAGCAGTTCCTGCAGCATCCTTTCCTTTCGCTGTAGGCGCTGGCACAGCTCCTCTGCTATCTCACTCTGCCCTGGTCCGAGTTTACAGAGCAACGTGGCACTAAGATCCTAATATAGAAGGGACAGTGTAAGTTCTGGAGGAAAGAAGTCCCTCTACTACATATCAAGGGGTTTATAAGAATCTGCTATAGGAGAAAGAGCTATGAGATTCCAGGGAGCAAATATCATGTTTTATTCTCCTTTGTTTCCCCAGATCTCGCACAGGCTTGGTACACAGAAGGCTGTAAATACATGCTCAATGAATGAACACTAACAATACAGAAAAACACTCATAATGTCAACTTACATATTGTTTTCTGAAGTAGGCCCTTTCCCTATTTGCTCAGGATACATAACAGATGAAGATAAATGGACATGCAGTCCATGTATTTTTTTTTCCCCAGCATAACTTTTATAAGGCAACAGAAAATGATAAGCTGAAAAAGAATAACGAGTACTATATTTCTTAGCATGGTGATGAGGTTCCTACCGCTATACTAAGAGGCTGTAGATGGTGGTTAAAACTGTGGAACCACATTGCCTGGGAGGCTTACTGGCTTTGTCACTTTCTAACTTGCCCAGGCACAGCAGGATGGTATTTAAGACTTGGGTCACTGGCACCCCCAGACCTAAAGAGTCCCAATCCAGGACTGAGATTATGTAATCACTAAACCAATTGCCTTTAATTAACTAAAGTCTTGCCTCCACTTCTTTGTTCCTATCATGCAGAGATGTCTGTAACTGCTGAATGATACTTTCTTGTTCCTTCTGCCAACGGCTAAATTTGGTTTCCCTTTCTTCTTTCAGCCATTGCAGGTTTTGACAGGTGGCAGATAACTGCTCTACTTCCAGGCCTTTGGCCCTCAGGAGACTCTCCATACTCTATAGTAACAAAGAAAACAAGGATAAGTCAAAGGACCACCCCAAACTCAGCAGGATAAATAAGATACTTGATCCGCCTTCAAATTATCTTCTAAAGTATCAATTTTTTGCAAAAGGAGAAAACTTTGTATCTGATCTAACAATGCCATACTAATCTTCGGTTTTAGAAACTCTCGTCTAATTTATTTAGAGAAATAAATATAATGTATATGAAAAATGAAGTGTTTTTGAGGGGGCAGGCTATGCTACAGAGGAAGTGAAGGACTTCTTTAAGAAGTGGCAGATGGTTAAATATATAAGCTTTATATATAAGCTTCTATAATCAAGTGTTCTGACTGTGGCTATACAAGGATATGCATATAATATTAATGAGAAAACAACAGTAAAACAGCTGTATGGGCAATGCTTACATAAAAGTATTCAGATATTGATGAGGATTAGAAAGAAATCAGAAAGTGTGCCTGGAAATCCATAATCACTGCTTCCCCCTTGAACTCCACAACAGAAGTACTAACACTTCTCAATTCCTAATCTACAATGATAAATAACTATTTTTGTTGCTTTCGTATTTTCTTTCTTAACCCACTGAGCCACCCAGGCGCCCTCGTATTTCTTTCTTATAAAGCAAATACCTTGGTTTTCAGAAAATGAGGGAAAGGGTTGATGCTTCGGGCTTAGCATCCCACTACGGAAGACTGTGCTCTTACCTGCATGGTAGCTTCATTAGAGGAGAGAATACCACGCAGTCTCTCTAAGTCATGATCTCGCTCTCGCATAGCGAGATGAAGTTGACGCAGTTCTTTTTCTTTCTCTTCCAGAGTGCAGAACTTTTCATCTATAGCCCGCTGCAAGGAAAGTAAGGATCTTAAAGCTCCTTAGGATTCACTATTGTGATCACACTTACTCAATAAAAATATAAAGGAAGACCAACTCCAAAAAGCAGCAAATTAAGGAGACACATATTTCTGAGTACCTATGTGAAGAGAATAATCCATAGCGCCATAAACAAAATTAAGGTGCATACCTCTAGAGCAACATCTCGATCTTGTATTCGCTGTCGAAGTTTCTCAAGCAACATTTCATCTGCTTCAAAGGTTTTGTCTGACTTATCTCGATACTGCAGGAGCTCCCGAAATTCCTAATGAGACCAAAACATACTTCTCTTTATTCATTTATCCAATATTCAGTGAATTCCTACACTTTGCCAAACAATTTGTTATTCAGGATAAAAAACAAAATGTGATCACTCAAGGAAAACACTGGTTAGCAGAGATAACAGATATACAAATCGTTAACTACTGTACACATGTGTACACATGTGTGTGTATAAATATATGTACACATTATGTATATGGAGTGTGTATGTCTGCATAGCTAGCTCCTGGAAATACAGGCTGCATTGTCTAAATCTGTCTGAAGGCGTCACTAAAGATCTCACAAAAGAGGTTACATTTGCTCTGTGAGCCTTAAGAACTGGGAGCTTCCCAAGTGAAGAGCTGGTGGGGTATTTCTATCAGAGGAAAAAAATGTATACACAATACACATACACTATGAAAAAACTGTATGCTCAGCAGAACATACAGGATTCAATGGGACTGAAGCTTAGAGCAGGAGACCGATTACAGTCTTCTTCAGTGTTCCATATTTTCCCTCATTCATTTATCACGTAAGTAACTGGAAATTTCTATACAGATATCCTCATCTACTAGACTGAGAACAATGGTCACACACACCTCTGTCTTCCCAGCAATAGCATAGTATTTGGTTCACAGAGGTGTTCAATAACTACTTCCTGAATATTGCTTGGGTCTTTTAGGTCTATATTTATTATCTCGTACACTTGCTGGTTAGCATTGTGGTTCGTGAATCGTACTTTCTATTTATTTTGAATCCTCCTGGTTCCCACCTCTCAATGCTCTACATGTAACAGGTACTCAACACAGGTGAACTAATCTGAGATCACATGAACGGAACTTTCAGAGCTCTATGAGCCCCGTTTCAGTTAAAATCATTATGTAGGGGCGCCTGGGTGGCTCAGTGGGTTAAGCCGCTGCCTTCGGCTCAGGTCATGATCTCAGGGTCCTGGGATCGAGCCCCGCATCGGGCTCTCTGCTCAGCAGGGAGCCTGCTTCCTCCTCTCTCTCTACCTGCCTCTCTGCCTGCTTGTGATCTCTCTCTGTCAAATAAATAAATAAAATCTTTAAAATAAATAAATAAATAAATAAAATAAAATAAAATAAAATCATTATGTAGACTCACCTGAAGCAGCTGCTCTTTGTGACTCAGACTCTGGTTTAGGCGTTGAATGTGTTGCTCATGGGTTCTAATCTCATTGTATTTTTCAGTCTCCAGGGTACGAAGCTGTTGGCTCTTACTCTGCAATTCTCCTTGGAGCTGCTGCAAGGCTTTTCGTAATTCCTGAATTAAACAGATTCCCTTTTTCAAACTATCTAAAATTTTCACACGGTTAATAGATAGGGAGGCCTTAAAACTTTCAAGGCATACAGAATAAAATAAATATAAAATAGCAGAAAAGTTCCATTCTTACAATTACTCTAGAAATATTATACACGAATCAAATAGGATATGGGAAATTGTGGGAACTGTGAATGGTGGGAAGATGTAAATTTCATATTATATAGTTTAATACTTACTCTCTAGTTTAAAAATGATAGCTCTATATAACTACTAAGCAGAACCCTGTTCCACTGTAACCCTGGATAAGCTCAAGAATAGAATATTTCTATCATCCACTTACATCTTAAAAAAAAAAAAACTGATAGCATATGCTCTAACCTAACAAGATAAAGGAACCAATTAAGAATGTTTGATTTTTTTTTTAGGGGTGGGATTATGGACATTGGGGAGGGTATGTGCTATGGTGAGTGCTGTGAAGTGTGTAAACCTGGTGATTCACAGACCTGTGCCCCTGGGGATAAAAATATATTATATGTTTATAAAAAATAAAATTAAAAAAAAAAAAGAATGTTTTATTTTTTTTTAAAGATGCAGCTAATTGTGCATGCCATTCCTTTGACCTTGCTTGTTGTTCCCCACTATTCTGTCTTGCTAAATATTACCACTCTTCAAGATTAACCCCAGATAGCTCCTCCTTCATGAAGCTTTCCCTGCCTCCCTTCCTCAGCACTTCCTATATATTCCTGTAGGGCCGAAATATAGCTCCTTTACCTCATTTCAGTATTTACACAAAAATTCTGTTTATGTGACTGTTTCATAATAAATACAAGTAACTTCACAGGAAAGAGCTTGTGATATTGACTCTTGTTATTTCCAGAACACAACCCATTGTCTGGCACATGGTATGAGGGCAATATATGTAGAACTGAATTCTTCGATTAAGCCAGTGACTCAACAAAGGATTCAACACAAACCATCCTGATAAGAAGTTATTATCAGGGCAAAGTCAGCATCTCGGACCACAAAATGACTGCCAATTTACCTGGTTATGTTTCCAAGATGCCTCTTTCTGCTGTTCTCTTTCATGGGCGGCGGCCTCTATAAATTGCACACATCGTTTGGCATCAGCCAGTTGGCGTTCTTTTTGACGCACTGCCCTCTGGAGTTTCTGTATTTCCAGCTGGCTATAGAATAAAGCACTCTGAAGATCAAGCAGAGCTACCTGTTGCTGGGCTGGGGAAGTACCCTCTGAGTTCTGAAAAAAGAAGAAAAATCATCCTCACAAGGAGGGCAAGCACCAAGCCGCTGAGAAGATCAACCAAACCAAAACAGTGACCGAACACGGCACTTTCTCAACTGCAGTCTTGCCTCCCGTCCTATGTGACCCTCACGTACATGAAGTTGTCCAAGTTGGCTTTGGTGCAGCATTTCTCGAAGCTTTGCCATCGTGTCGTTTTGACCTTCAATCACCTGGTACAACTCCTCAGTCTGAAGATGAGACAGGGAGTACCAGCCATATTAGTAAACTAAAAATAAATTCCATGATCTCACCTGTACAGATTTTAGAAATACCAATTTAGATTACACTATGGTTTTTCTAGGCTCACATCTCTTAGTCTGATGATCTGTTTCTACAAAATACACATTACCTACTTTGATGGAACAAATAATTTCCTCACAGATCCCTGATTGCCCAATATTTACCTCATTTTCCCGGCTTTTCAGAGTTTCCTTGAGGCTTTGAATTGTACCATCCTGCTTCTGAGATGACTCCTGAGCAGACTTGAGTTCACAGCTCATTTCATTCAGTTTCTCTTGAAGAATCTGATTTCAGCAAAGAAAAAGTTTGTTAGGTCAACTTCTTTTAACTTCAAATGCAACCAGAAAGTCTTTCCTCAAGTCTAGGCTTCCCCACATGTACTAACCATTAAACCTTAAATCATCCATTAAGGCAAAGTAGAAGGAAAATGAAATACTTCCTTCAATATTCAATTGCTTCAATTCTCATGTATTGAGATTTCTCTATAATGGGCAGCTATACACTTGTCCACACGAGTCACTGTGGATTCTTTCTTTCTCTCTCTTTTTTTTTTTTTTTTTTTTGAGAAAGAGAGAGAGTGTGGGGGGAAGTAGGGGCAGGGAGAGAGGGCGTGGGGAAGTAGGGGCAGGGAGAGAATCTTAAGCAGGCTACTGCCCAGCACAGAGCCCATCACGGGGCTCGATCTCATGACCCTGAGATCATGACCTCAGCTGAAATCAAGAGCTGGACGCTTAACCCTTAACCCTTTGTTAAAAGGATCCCTCACCATGGGTCCTTTAAACAAAGCCCAAGGAGCTCTGCTCTCTAGGACAGGATGGAACACTACAAGGGTACAACAGACCAGAAGCTCAGCATTCAAATTGTAGGCACTGATAAAATTTTCTTCTAAGCAAATGCCTCCTTGGGCTCTAAGGGGTAAGAAGTTAAGCTAAAATCAAAAGCATAAACCTCCTGTCTAGGTGCCTTATACAGTTAAAGACTACATTCAAGTTTTAATTACAGATCTAAAAGGCACCAGAAATTCTGATCTGTGCAGAGCAGGCTAAAATCTTGATGAGAGCTAAAGGAAAGAACTACACTTTTAGCGACACATGAGTGGCTCAGACGTTAAGCATCTGCCTTCAGCTCAGGTCATGATCCCAGAATCCTAGGATCCAAGTCCCTCATCGGGCTCCCTGTTCAGCGGGGAGCCTGCTTCTCTCTCTCCGGTTCCCCTGTGAATGTGTTCCCTCTCTCGCTATCTCTGTCACAAATAAATAAAATCTTAAAAAAAAAAAAAAAAAAAAAAGAACTACACTTTTAATCGAAAGTATTCCTCAGAGCAACGGGAATACACAATACCCACCTCCCAAGTCCCACTCAGAGAGGTTAAGAGCCTCAGCTAGAGCCAGTCACATCCTCAGGAAGCCCTGTCATCTCCAAGAGCCTGGACTGATCATACCTTGTTGGTAGCCTCTGTTTGCTGGATTTTTTCCTGGAGTTCTGCCAAGTGGGAATCAGATACAGACTGCTGAGTTATATTGGTCTCATCTGAATTCAGCTTTTGTTGTTTGAGTAACTCTTCAGTCACGGGCTAGGAAGAAGCAGCAAGACAAGTAAGTTGAGTTAAATGTAGCCAACAATAAATTTTATCTTCAAATGTCTCTGGCATCTTTTGGCAGAGACTTAGAAAACCAAAGTTGTTGCATGGCTTATCAGTACGAATTCCTAAAGACAGTCCTAAGCAAATAATTCAGAGTTTAAAGAGAAGAGAGGATTGAAAAAAGAAAATGCTTTAGATAACCAAATACACACTTTATGCTATTTCTAATCAGGGAATTCAATAATTAAATCTCTATGATCCCTAAGAGCTAGAAAAAGTATAGTTCAACTATGCCTGTTCACATTATTAGAAAATGGGCAGATTTTGAATATGGACTATGCATTATAATATTTTATCAATACTATATTTCCTAAATTTGGTAATTATATTGTAGTTATATAAGAGATATTCTTGTTTTTAGGAAATATATGCTTATGTAGTATAAAGACTCATTAATATCTGCAGATGGTCTAGGAGTAAAGAAAATAATGTGTCTATAGGACAGTGGGAGTGGAACAGCAAATGTAGCAAAATATTTGTAACTGGTGAATCTGGATAAATGTTAGCAATATGTGAATGTGGGAGTTCTTTGTATTTCTCTCATGACCTCTCTACAAATTAAAACTGATTTTGAAATAAAAAGTAAAAATAAATTAAAAACAAATTTCAAAATCCATGATGGTCTGGGAAAGAGGTATGTTTCACAGGAATATCAATTCATCAAAAAGATTCAGGAGAAAAAAAACACGTATTGTTTACATAACGTAACAATGAATCAGGCTAAGATAAACCTAATGAACTGAACCTATTATTCATTATGAGCTAAGCGTACTAAAATAAAACTATAGGAATTCACTGTGGCATGAAAATCCATCTTCTTTCTCTTTGACCCTTCCTACTCACCCCTGACACCTACTCCAGTTAGGAAAAATTTAAATCCATTAGGAAGAAGAAAAGGGCAACTACTGTTCATTTTCCCTTTCCTTCACGCTTCCAAACCCTTAACACCACCTTCTAGACAGTGGGGTTAGAGCTTACCTTAAATCCCTTCCTTTCAGCAACTAACTGAAAGTGCAGATTTCAGGAAAAAAAAAAAAGTTTTTTATTCTTCCAATGCTATTTATCAATTTTTTAAAACATCTGTTAAGTATCATAATATGCAAAGCACTGTGGGAACTGGGAGTGAGGAACAATATAATAAAGGAATAAGGAAATACATAAAATACCAGATAGTGACACGCCCTATGTTGTAAAACTGAGAAGCATTATAGCGTAGTAAAGTTACTCTAAGTTGGTTGACCAGTTAATTACTTTAAACTGGTTAAATGGAGACCTGCAGGAAAGAAAGCCAATCCTGCAGAACAATCTAGGCAGAAGGAACAGCTAATGAAAAAGGTTTACAGTGGCTATGAGCCTGGGACAGAAAGGTCTATGTGGTTAGAGTAGCACTTTCCCATAGAAATACAATGTGAGCCACGTATGTAATTTTTTAAAATTTTGTAGTAACTTCATTGACTAAAGTAAAAAATAAATAGATGAACTCAATTTCAATAAAATATTTTATCTGAGCCAATATATTATATCCAAAGAATTGTCACAGACAGGTAGTCAATATAAAAATAACCAACAAAGTATTTTACTTTCTTTCATACTCAATCTCTGAAACTCATGGTGTCCTTTATACACAGCATATCTCAATTCAAACTAGCCACATTTCAAGGGCTCAATAGCCCTGTGCGGATGGTGGCTACCTTGCCGGCTAGCCCAGGGCTAAGGCAGATTAAGCACAGGGGAGAGAAAGCCAGGGGCCAGGCCAAACAGAGCTTCCACAGTGGGATTAATGAAGCTGGAATTCATTCTCACTGAAATTAGAAAAGGAATGCAGTTGTATTTATATTTTAAAAAGGTCATATAGCCGTGGTGATTGGACTGGGGAAAGCCAGTAGGAATAGGGAGACCACACAGGAGACTGCTTCAGTAGTGTAAGTGAAAGAGAATAGTGGCTGGGATGATAGTGGTAGGAATGGAGTGGGAGAGAAATAGACCCATTTGGATATTTGTTGTTGTGGGTGTAACAGGGAATCTTGCCCTGAAGCACTGTGAATTATGTCACACCGTGGGAGCGGTAACTGTATGAACAGATATTTAAAACAATTCTAACTGATAAATAATTTAATCCTTGATTTAACAATAAAACACTCTGCAAAACTCCGTTTCTCAGTTCCTCAAGTGTAAAACACCTTTACAGTGATGTCTATTATAAATATTTTCCAAATTTAAACCATAACAAGCAGAATTCAAGAAAATAGCTGCAGGTTTAAAATGGCAGGGAAGATGGTCCTATTTATTCATTTTATTTTATTTTTTTAAAGATTTTATTTCTGTATGTATTTGAGAGAGAGAGGGCACAGAGGTAGAGTGGGAGGGAGAAGCAGACACCCCAACAAGCAGAAAGCCCAATGCAGGGTTCAATTCCAGGACTCTAAGACCATGACCTAAGCTGAAGGCAGACACCCAACCTACTGAGCCACCCAGGCTCCCCTATTCACTTTAAATCAAAGAATCTCAGAGCTGTGAAGGAAACTTTATAAACTAACCATCTGGTATAATCCCGTCATACATTGGAAGAAACGGAGACTTAGAGAGAATAAGGAAGGTCCCAAACTACACAGGAAATCAGGAAAAGGGTCCTGTTAAACCAAATGCACTAAAGCTGGGAATGTACCTTTCAATCTCCATATAAACCCATTGCCTACCATAATGCCTGGAATATTGTAGGGACCAAAAGTGTCTGTTTAATAAGAGAACAAGAACAAAAACCAATAAAAACGGGCCTGTCTCCTAATGTCCAGTCTATAGTGCTCTAATCCTTCAGTGGTTCTTTAGAAATAAGACCAGATAGATATTTAACAAAGACATTTTAACAGCAACTTTAAAGCCAAAAATTGCCACAGAATAGTAGGTGGTGAATCTGATTTAATCTGAACCCATCTTGGCATTAATAATCGCAGGAAACCTCTAATTCGGTAAATGTGATGTACTGACCTAAAGGCTGGAAGATGTTTGCTCTGTCTTTATTTATAACACTTTATTATTGAACATCTCAGAAAAATGTCCTTTCAGATAGCAGTCTGCCAAAAGACCACTTAGCAAAGTTCCCTGAGTTAATAGCTCAGAGTGAATTCTTGAGAAGTATCACGTACATAAACCAATCATTCCTAAGACAATTTTATAAAACCTGAAATCAGTAATACTCAATTTGGCTGAGTCAGTGCTAATTTCCAGACTACAGGTTACTAAAATCAAGTTACAATACTAATGTAATTTTAAATTAGACTCTCTTTGACTTTTTTAGGACAAAAAGCTTTCCAGCATCAGAAAAGAGAATTGCTTCCAGGCCTGATACTGCATAAGATGAGACCTTTAGGCTAAAAAGGCAGTTAATTAGATCTTCTGTATTAACAGCATTTCCCTGGCACTTCCTAGTCCTCACAAGAGCAAGTCTTAGATCCGGAACTGCTGTGGTTTTCTATCCTATTGTTTTATTTTTTTTTTATCCTATTGTTTTAAAAACGGGAAATACAAAAGAGCTATCAACTAGAATAAAATTAAAGGCCTAATCTTTGAGCGGCACCTAATGGCTACACCTTCCAAAGGACCTATCTAGATTAAGTAGCTAAACTATGAGAGGAATAAATTTCCCATAGCTACCCAGGGCCAGACCCTAGTGTTGCAAGGCTTAGAGCAAAAATCTGCTCTGTGAATTTAGATGGAATAGAAAATTGAACATGAGCCAGAGCTGAATTGATGTTTACTAATCGACCACACCCCTGCTATCACCACTTTTCTAGTTCAGGGCCACACAATAAAGAAGTAAATTACCAGCTAGAATAAGGCTTCAATAGCTTTCTTTAGATATTTAAACTACCTTGGGTTTTCAAGCATAAATTCTGCAGAAGGCAAATAAGTCAATTTGCATAATTCCAGAAAATTAGTAAGCAGGAATACCACATTGCTGCTATTTTTCTATAATATAAGAAGAGAAAGAAACGCAGCAATCAGAAGGAACTCTGATGATGATATTTAATAGTGTATAGAATGGGTACGTGGAGGATTAAACAAAGGAATCAAAATGACCTTCCAGAACAATCTTCCTCTTTAGGATGGGAGCTTCTTTGTATTTGTAGTAGAACTTAATTAAAGAAAAAAATTTTTCTTTCATGGTTTTTTTCTTTCTATAAACTAAAAACAGAAATGCCAAAATTAATTTACATTTATTTCTACTCTTTTCACATTTGTTCAGAGAAATAGACAAAAACCAGTCTGTCTTTGTCCCAGTTGGCTGGGGTTCAGACATACAGCACAACAGGCGTTAAGGAGCTTAAAAGTCAACCAGTAAAACAACAGATCAGGGGCCCCCAATACAGATTTTATTTCCAAACACTCTGAGTCCAATTTAATTTATTTCTCCCCCACATCCTTAATTATTGAAGAAAATGGCATAGCAATTAAATGCCATTATTCATATTCTCAATGCTCTGTTTTCATTACTCTACAAACAGTAAAAAGAATGTAAGCCAAGTGACAGCAGAAAGATCACACACCAAAGGTCTATTTTTTTCCAGTGTCCAAATGTAATGAAGCAAAGGGACTTGACCTAAAGGTAGAGTTATTATAGTTTAAATGTGCTCATTAAGATGGCAATTTTCTTCACTGATTCCCTAAAGAATCTCCTTGGAATCCTTAGGTTACAGAAAGAAGGTTCTTTTTTTAAAATAAGTATTATTTAATTCAATATATATCAGGAAATGTGATTTCATATAAAGAATAAAAAAGTTTTGGCTGAGAATGGTTAAGAATCTTTGGTTCTTTCTGAGTCATTTAAATCATGAGCTTTCCTTACCTCTAAATTGAAACCCTGCATGAGACGGTCTTTAAAATCCTTCCCAGTGCTCAAACTTGTTGAATCCAGGCACCAAATGATAGTATTTTTAATTAAGTGTGGAGAAAAACAAAAACAAAACAAACTCTTGTTTTGCCTGTAATTTCCTAATTTTCTTTACCTTTTTACAATATTGTCCATATTGGGGCGGGGCGGGGGGGGGGCTTATCTGCCATCTACACTGTCCAGACTATCTATAGATCCTAATATGAAAACACCATGTTTAATTTGTGACATCTATGTCTGGTTGCAGAAATACCATAAGACACAAATTCAACTGTGATGCTCCACTGAAAGAAAAGGAAGCAAAAGAAAAGAAGTATGGAGCATTAGGCCTTCTAAACATTTTATACAAATGAAAACACATTTTAAACTTTTTGTTATTTCTCCTTTTTCTTAACATTTCAAATGTGTTTCTGACAGCTTTATGTAAATTTAAAAATATTTCTCCAATCTTTCTGCTAAATTCTAATAATCTGTATCAAGTAGAAGATGCCAGATGTTTCACAAAGTTAATTGAACTCAGCACTCACTGTTGCTGCAGAAACGAAATAGCATCTGTCAGGTCCCTGTATATAGCTGAATTTAAAAGGTTGGTATGAAATCAACTGGGCAGAAATGAATAGCTCAAATTAAGATTAACTGCCATCTTCTAGTCACTAAGAAATTCAAGAGTATAATGGATGAAACTCCTATCACCCAATAACAGAGGCAACCTTTCTTAATATCAAACATCCTCTTAACTGAGCTCTGTAGGCAAACTGGCTGTGAATAGTTTTTGTCTTAGTGTTTAAAATGATGACACCTGAATTCCCAGTTTCTTTTATGAACAAGTCATCATTAGTCCTCAAATGACTTATTACAATATTGCCCAGATAGTACAATACTTTGATAAACAGGGCAGAGGTTTGATTCCCCAAACCTCTGCCCTATGCCCTAAGCACTTGGAGACACACCTTTGGGATGAAACACATGATGCTATAGGGAGAACTAACTAGAGAACTACCTCACGGAATGTGAAAAAACATCTGCAAATCTAAAAATGAAAACAAAGCAAAAAAAGGAGGTGGGGGACAAAAGAGGAGGTAAGAGGAAAGAGTTCTAGTGCCAAATACAAGATTAAATGTTTTCTAATAGGGTAAAGGTCAATTAAAAATCTCTTTATGCCTAAAAAATTCTGTGATTTTGGTAATTAGCAGGAAGGCCAATAGATAATGTTACAAGAAGGGCTGTGAAAAGTCAGTTATTTGAGTATGAATCACGTTTACTAAAATGAGACACAAGCAGAGGTGCAGGAAAAAGGGGCTCAACGATTAGTTGTTCTCAGGTGTAGAATTTTAACCTTGACCTACACAGAAATCATGTGAAGCCTGCATGGCTAACTATAATCAGAAAGACACTATGTAGCCATTTTGTATACCTGGACCCGAAGTGGCAAATAATCTTCACAGAGATCATCCCACAGCTCCTGGAGGTCTGAAAGCTCCAAGGGATAACTCACAGGTGTCTTGTAAAGGGGTTTCAAAGACCGGTTAAGGAAACCGGAACTAACTCCATCTGTCATGATATGGCCAGGCCTGCTTCCAGGTGGGCTGGATTTCACTGGAATAGGAAGCCTGCTCCCTCGGGGACTCTGGATAGGCTTATAATCAAGACCTTTAATCACATTAAGAGCTAGCTCCAGCTTGTGGTTACACATAGGCTGTGGAGCCTGTTCATCTGAACAACAGTCACACTTTGCAAGTTCCTTTGCACTTCTCTCCGTTTCCTCATCCTTTTGTTGTGGAGGACTAGCCTGGACACTTGCATCCAAAGATTCCACAGAGGATCCCGGGGTCCCCTCCTCCATGCTTTCTCCATCTGGGGGTACCTTTGTACTTGGTAAATCCGGTGGCCCGACCTCAGACAATGCCGGTTCTTCGGTGCAAATGCTGGTGGACCACCTAGAAGAAGGACCACACGAGATACTTCTGGCCACCTTTCGAGGCACCTTACAAATGGCTTCATAGTCCGAATCAGCAACCCGCAAGGCTGCACAACCACGGCATCTCCTGGGTCGGTTTCCAGGACCTTCCGAAGCATGGCAGCTGTGTAGCTCCTGAATCTGATCCTCATTTTCTACCCAACACTCAAACCCTGAATAGGCGAAGTCTTCCTGGAGCAGTGCAGAGTATCGTACATCGGGTAAGCCGGAAATATCAACCGTCCCATTCCCCGCCTTGGTTTCCGTGCCAGAGTCATCGTTATTCTTACGATACATGCTAGCAATGCAGAACTTGAGGCGGTCCTTCTCCAGCAGCAGCTTTTGCAAACGCTCAATAGAAAGAGCTTCGATCCGGGCAATAACGGTATCGAACCTATAGATCCGATCAAGCATGAAAGCACACTTGCTGCAAGCAAATTCGGCTTTGCCATCGCGGGCGACATCCTTGCCCAGGACGTGCGAAAGCAGAACCTGGAGGTTGAGCTTAGATGCCGTGTGGAAGATCCAGCGCCGCTGGTTTCCACACAGCTCCCGGGCACAGATCCTGCAAATCTCCTTCATCTTCTCCCCTAGCGATTGCCGAGCTTCCCTGAGGCGGCTGCTGCTTGGTGTTCAGTCACTGGCTCTTGGCTGCGCTCCGTCTCCCGCCTCGGAGGCCTCCGGCCAACATGGCACAGTCCGGTGGGTCCCCACTCTGCAGGGGCGCACCTCCGCCACCCGCGAGCTGGTTCTGGGTACCAGAGTGGGCAGCCCCGCCCCTCGGGAAGGGGGCGGGAATAGAAACGCCTTAGGGGGACGCTGAGTGACAGCAGCGCAGGCCAAGCTCGCAACCTGCCATGTCCCCTCCAGCTGTCTCTCCCGCCAGCCGCCGCGTCCCCAACGTCCTCCCTTGTAGCAGGCTGGGTTCGCGGTACACTATTAGCAGCCCGCGGCTGACGCGAAGACTCGGAGATCGAGGATCAGATTTCAAGATGGCGCCAGCGGCTCGGCGTCTGCGGCCAGCGGCGGGTTCCTCTGGGAGCTGTAGTCCGGTGGGCCGCTCCCCGCTTTGCGCATGCGCGGCGGTCAGTGCCCGCCCGCTCGCCCCAAAACGAGTCGCCGCTCCTGGCGGTGGACTCGAGAACCGGCCCCGTGTGGGTACCGGTGGACAGCAAGACGAGCGCTGGCCACTGCCAGACTGCTTTCATCTACTAAGATTTCGCCCAACGAACGCACCAGTTCCCTCGTGGTTCCTCCCGCCCGCCCTAACGGGATGACCCAAGGATCTGCGTGGGGAGGAGAAAGTTGAATCCCCTCCCCCTCTCTCCATGGTAGTGCCACGTACTCTGGATGGAGCCGCTTGGCAGCGCCACTAGGTACCGCTGCGCGCCGCCTCCCTCCCGCCTGCAGCCCCAACCTCTTCTCCCTACCCAGGCCGGTGCCGGGATTAAAAGGTCGTGGGGCTGTAGCTGCGGGCGGGTAAGCAGGGTTGATAAATCAGAGGTGGTAGTACGGCGGGTTTTAGAAGGGTGCTTCAAACCTCTCCCTCGACAACTGGGAGTATCTAGAGGACAAGTTTTTCTCTTCCTTGCAGTGTTGGGGTGGGCGTGCGTTTAGCAATTGCTGCACGATTTGCCCTTTTTTTAATAAAAGAAATCATCAAGAGAGGACACAAACCAGTCACCTGAGAAAGAGTACAGCAAATACCACGTGGTTGCCACAAGTTAACCAATATTTTTAAAATAAGAGAAAATGGGCTTTTTCAAGAATGTAAACACCTGAGAGTAGATTACCATCACCAAATTCTCTTTCAGGTTCAGGTGGACTGCAGTCCCTATTTTGGGAGTGGGAGAGTACACAAACTTTAGAACAAAAGACCTAGCTTCTTTGAGCAAGAGCAGAAGGTCGGGATACTAATATCTGCAGAACTAGGGCTGGACATTTCAGTGACTTCAGTTAGTACCCTGTCTTATTCAACAATATACAGTTGTCACCCTGCCGCTAGGTATAGAACTTGGAATGCACACAAACTGGGGAAGCAGGAGCTCTGAGTAGGAGGAATCCAGGTGTCAACTTCCATTTATAATAAAGAATTCCCTTCTTGGCTTGAGTGGCATGCAGACATGGGACAGGAAGGAAAACAGCCCAGCAATACCTGGAGTCCCCCAGAGCAGGACATTTCCTGGTTACAAAAATGTTAAATTTTACTGGCTTGTCCTTGGGAAAGGTTAAGGCCAGTAACAGTCTTAAGTATCTGAACCTCACCTCTAGGACAGAGCCCATACTCCTCTAAGCAGGAAGACATTAAAATGCCTTCAATAAGAACTCAGAATAAACCAAAAAATTCCTAGGGAGAATTAAATGATTTAGAAGTGTTTTAACAGTGTTTGGCTCACTGAATAATAGCTTATACTGTTATTTCAATATTATAATGGGAATATTTTAAGATAATATTAAAACTTTTTTTTTTTTTAAGATTTTATTTATTTGACACAGAGAGATCACAAGCAGGCAGAGAGAGAGAAGCAGTCTCCCCGCCAAGCGGAGAGCTGGACACAGGGCTCTATCGCAGGACCCGGAGATCACGACCTGAGTGGAAGGCAGAGGCTTAACCCACTGAGCCACCCAAGTGCCCCAGATAATATTAAAACTTTATGGAGCTTTACACACTTAAGATTGTATTGTTCTCTTATTTAATCACCAAAACAAAATCTTGGTAGCTCCAATGTGAGAGAAGAACAGTCCTTTGATCTTTGGGTTTGGGAGGCTACAGAACTTTGCCTATGTTATTTCACCTAAATATGCATGTTCTGGCAGTAAAACCAAGAATGTAAAAGAGACTTCCAAGTAAAACTCATTACAGCTCCATTTTTGCCTGCCTCTAGGTATATGAACTTCAAAGTCAAAAGAAAGTAAACAATCATCTTTGAAATCTGTAGTGATCTATAGAGAGGCAAGGAGTTTCTGGACTCACCTACTAACAGACTGCCTGTCAGGACTATACCCTGCTGTACCCTGTCTGAAGTATAGTATAAAGTTTAGTATAAAGAGCTAAAAGAACTCAAAGGTCCAGAAAAGTGCAAATTAAGACATTAATCAAGTCCTCATCCTCTACTATCAATGCAAGCCACATTTTCTTGCTGGGGAAAAGGCTAATGAAACAAAATGCTTTTCAGCATTTTAATTAAATAATTAAATTAAATAATACTTTGTAGTATTCTCTATTCCTTTTAAGATTTTGCATCTAATTAATAGTCTCTAAACTTTAATGACAGTATATAGGTAGCTTGGTGTAGAAGTGCAAATCAGTATAAATGGAGAAAAGGTAGTTTATCATTGAAGAATAGGTTTGCTAGATATAAGTAAAGATCAATATACAGAGAGAACTACACATATCTGGGCTTCCAACAACTGATAGGAATAAATCACTCAAAAATCAAAGAAAATTTGGAGATAGCACTCTATTCACTCCTAGGAAATATATTTAAAAAACATTATTTTGAAGTGGATAGTAAACTATTATAGTACTAGAACTGGTCCTAATACGATTATTTGGTATTATAGAATTTCATTCCAACTAACTGTCATCCCAACTAAAAGATCACTGGTGTATAGATAACAAAACTGGAACATAAAAATTAAAAAATAAAACTTATAGGGACGCCTGAATGGCTCAGTCGGTTAAGTATCTGACCGGCTCAGGTCATGATCTCAGGGTCCTGAGATTGAGCCATACTTGGTTCCCTGCTCAGTGGGGAGCCTGCTTCCCCCCCCCTTCTCTCTCCCTCTGCCCCCTCCCCTGCTCTTACACACACTCTCTCTCCCTAAAATAAATAAATAAAACTTTTGAAAAAAAAAAAACACCTTAGAAAAATCAGGTGATAATGAATTCAGAACTTCATGGTCCTTATCAATATCACCTTGGTCAAGATTTTGTATTTAGTTAATACTGGCTACGTATGGGGAGGGGAGTAAAATTGGGGGTTGAATAGAAACATTTACCTTTTTTTATATACTATGTGTCATCTGAATTTTTGGAAATAAATGTGTATTCATGTATCTTAAATTTTTTTTTAAAATTAGAAAATATTCAAGAATTAAAACTAAGACTTGTGGGGCACCTGGGTGGCTCAGTGGGTTAAGGCCTCTGCCTCCGGCTCGGGTCATGATCTCAGGGTCCTGGGATCAAGCCCCACATCGGGCTCTCTGCTCAGCAGGGAGCCTGCTTCCTTTCCTCTCTCTCTGCCTGCCTCTCTGCCTACTTGTGATCTCTGTCAAATAAATAAACTCTTAAAAAAAAAACAAAAGCTAAGACTTGTGCCAATTTAACACACTAATCAGAGTCTAAGTGGTAACATTTGAACCTAAAATGGAAATTTTAATATATATGATAACTACATGTGTTATATATGTGGACAACTTATATAAATAGATTCAAAGGGGATATACAAGTTAGTAAATAGTGATTATGTCTGGAGAGTGGAATTATGAATACTTATTTTCTTCTTCCTTCATTTATGTTCTATAATTTTCTATATTAAGCATGAATTGCTTTTGTGATAAGATAAAAATTGTTACTAAGAAATAGGTAAAATAAACACATTTTGATACATTTGTACAATACTAATTGGCAGTAAAGAAAAACAAAAAAACAAACAAAACTGACACCCACAACATAAATGAATCCCAAAAGCATGTTAAGTGAAACAAGCTGTACACGTCAGTACATTCTGGGTGATTCCTTCTAATTTATGTTTAACAACAAGAAAAATTGAATCCACGGTGACAGAAGTACAGAAAGTGGTTATGAAAGATGAGATAGTGTAAGAATTGATTGCAGAGGAACACAAAGGAATTTTCTGGGGTGATGAAAACGTTCTATGTATTGTTTTGAGTGATGGCTATATGGATGTGTACAGTTCTCAAAGTTCATTGAACTGAATGCTTAGATCTGTAGATTTTATGTTAGAATAGTTCAATAAAGAGTAACAAAGAGGGGGGCACCTGGGTGGCTCAGTGGGTTAAGCCTCTGCCTTCGGCTCAGGTCATGATCCCAGGGTCCTGAGATCAAGCCCCGCATCGGGCTCTCTGCTCGGCGGGGAGCCTGCTTCCTCCTCTCTCTCTCTGCCTGCCTCTCTACTTGTGATCTCTGTCTATCAAATAAATAAATAAAATCTTTAAAAAAAAAAAAAAGAGTAACAAAGAGGAAATAAATATAAAATATGTATTACCCATAAACTTTTAATTTAAAAGTTTTTTTTGTGGGGGGGGGCGTACCCCCACTTTATCTTAAGAATAGCTTTGAAAATTGGAAAGATAAAATATGGCCTAGAAAAAGTTCTGTAAAATTCCCGACTGCAAATTCAAAACTTTATATTTCTTAACCATAGGAGCTTTGAAAAACATTTTTTTAAATTTTATTTATTTATTTGACAGACAGAGATCACAAGTAGGCAGAGAGACAGGCTGAGACAGAAAGGGGAAGCAGGCTCCCCACCGAGCAGAGAGCCCGATGCGGGGCTCGATCTCAGGACCCTGAGATCATGACCTGAGCCGAAGGCAGAGGCTTTAACCCACTGAGCCACCCAGGTGCCCCTGAAAAACATTTTATATGCATATGCACACCACACATACATGATTGAAGCAAGGCATGCTGATAAAGTAAGACTTGGGGCTTCTGAGATGATTTAGAATAGGATAATTACTTCTAAGACTTACCAAAGTTACATATTAAAGGGAAATTGGAACTAAGAAAAGGTTTCATATTATGATAAGCTTTTTTATGAATTAAATTGTTAATTTTATATATCAGCAGTTTGCCCTCAAAATGTATTGATAAACCCATTCACAGCACTTATTAGCTATATGTGCTAGTTAAATCATTTATATCTGGCCCTTAGTTTTCTCATCTACAAAGTAAACATGAATTTAAACAGTAGTTTTCAACCTTTGCCAGGCATCAGAATCCCCGGGAGGGCTTGATAAAACAGATTGCTGGGACCTACCTCCTGGAGTTTCTGATTCAAGTCCCCTGGGGTGGAGCCCAAGAATTTGCATTCCTAACAAATTCCTAGATCATGCTGATGCTCCCGTCTGGGCAATCACACTTCGAAAACCATTGAATTAGAGCTGTCCTAAACTATATTCTGAAAAATCTCAGTCAAAAGATTAAAGTACTGCAGATAAATAGAAAAACCCTTCAGTGAAGAACTACTTACAGATTGTTGAATTTAGAGAACTATATTCTCATATGAATCAAAATTCCTAAGTAGTGTTATTTTTTTTTTAAGATTTTTTATTTATTTGAGAGAGAGACAGTGAGAGAGAGCATGAGAGGGGAGAAAGTCAGAGGGAGAAGCAGACTCTCCAGGGAGCAGGGATCCCGATGGGGGACTCGATCCCAGGACTCTGGGATCATGACCTGAGCTGAAGGCAGTCACTTAACCAACTGAGCCACCCAGGCGCCCCCCTAAGTAGTGTTATGTTAAAGACATTTTGCACTATCTCTATTTTGACCTCTAGATTTTGGGGCCTGGGAAGTATCTCTTAGAACCAAAGCCACTTTTGTAACCACTATTTTGTAGTGTTTCTAAGACCTAATTCCGGGCTGGTAAGGCGTTTCCAAGAGAATTAGAGATGGAAAATCCCCACGTCCCAAACAGTTGTGTTAGGTTTCACTGCCCTAGTTATGACATTGGAAATAGCTGTTCTAATTACTAAAAACTATGCAAAAAAAAGAAAAAAAAAAGTGATTTGGCAGAGAAGATAAAACAGATGAGGAAATACAAGAATATCAAAGTAAAGCCAGTTAGGCTTTATGGAAACACAAGCATGTGCATGACTCCCCTGTGATGGCTGGAAATTTTTAAGAAGCCAGAAGCAATCATGCTTTGCATTAATTAATAACACAGCATTTTGAAAGACTTGTTTAAAACCAGGAGATTACCAGTTCAGCTGCAGATTGCCATACGGTCATCAGCAGAATCCATCTTAAAATAGTAAAGAATCTTTCAAGTAAAGTTATTAAATACCAGTAGCTGCTTAAGTGAATTTTATTCTTTTTTTTTTAAGATTTATTTATTTATTTCAGAGAGAGAGAGTGGGGTGAGGAGCAGAGAGAGAGGGAGACAAACAGACTCCCCCACTGAATGGGAATCCCATGACCCAATCCACCCCAGGACCCAAGATCATGACCTGAGCAGAAAGCCAGACTCCAAAGCTCAACTGACTGAGCCACCCAGGCACCGCAAGTGAATTTTAAAGCACACGTTAAGTCAATCAACCAAGGAGCAAGAATTTGCATGAATTCAGTATGTCATTTCTCTGTCTTTAGTGAACTTTTCGTTTAGTTGAAGGGAGAAAATGTGCATGCTAAAATTAGTACAATTGATTGGTAAGTGAAATGGTACTGATGAAGTCAGTATGAGTGCAGAAAAAAATGAGAAATAGTTGAAAGGGCAAGAGTGACACTTGAGATGGGTCTTAGGATGGTGGAAATAGAGAAGGGGACTCCATTAAAAGAAAAGGGCATCATCAATAGTCTTAGAAGTGGGTTAGATACAGTGCTAGCCTGTAGGTAAAGGGAGATGTTAGGGATTTTGAGGAGCATCTGAATGGCCTGGTTCATCCTACTTTATAAAACTTATCCTCTATAATTGCTCATTCAGAGAATACATACGGAGAGCCAACTGTAAGCCTGATGCTATGCTGTGGTGCTATGGAAGTTTTGGTAACTAGAATTTAATGTTCAGAAAAGACAAAAGATTTTGGACTTAATGTTATGAACTTGAACAAAGAATGGCATGGTGAAAACTTCATCTTGGAAAGATTAGCCAGAGAACAGGATGGACTGGAATTTCAGGGAAAGATTCTGGAATGGTTATAGGAAGACCTGCTAAAAAGCCTTGTAGTTATTCATATGTGGGGTAATAAAAAAAAAGTCTGTGGGAATGCAAGTTGGTGCTGCCACTCTAGAAAACAATATGGAGATTCCTCAACGAGTTGAAAATAGAGCTACCCTATGACCCAGCAATTGCACTCTTGGGTATTTACCCCAAAGATACAAATGTAATGATCCGAAGGGGCAACTGCACCCCAATGTTCATAGCAGCAATGTCCACAATAGCTTCAATGGAAAGAGTCCAGATGTCCATCAATAGATGAATGGGTAAAGAAGATGTGAGATATATATATACACACACACATACATACATACACACACATACATACATACACACACACACACACACACACAATGGAATATTATGCAGCTATCAAAAATGATCTCTTGCCATTTGCAATGATGTGGATGGAACTAGAGGGTATTACACTAAGTGAAATAAGTCAGAGAAAGACAATATATGATCTCACTAATATGTGGAATTTAAGAAATAAGGCAGAGGATCATAGAAGAAGAGAGAAAAAATGAAACAAGATGAAACCAGAGAGGGAGACAAACCATAAGAAACTCTTAATCAAAGGAAACAAACTGAGGGATGCTGAAGGGGTGGGGGTATAGGGATGAGGTAACTGGGTGACGGACATTGGGGAAGGTATGTGTTGTAATGACCGCTGGATATTATATAAGACTGATGAATCACAGACCTGTACCCCTGAAACAAATAATACACTATATGTTAAACATTTGAATTTAAATTAAAAAAAATTAGTCTGGTATATAAATAGAAAGTGGTAAATATGAGAATCATTTTGAAGGAATGAACAACAGGACTTGACGACATATAGAGGATGAAGGAAAAGGATTAAAGATGAAGATTAGGTTTTTGGTCTCAAAGACTGGTAGAAAACATGGGCTAAATGAGCAGAAATGTGAGAGTTGAGTCCATCTACAAAAAGATAATGAAAAATTTGATCAGGAACATGCTGAGTTTAGGTGACTGAGAAAACTAAGTGGAAAAAAAAAATGAAGTGAGGCTCTTCTACAATCAAAGCACAGGTGAGATGGGGACAGAGTTTCAAGAATGAGAGAGACAGTTAACATTTGTCAAAAGCTAGGGAGAGATTAGCAGGAGAGAGAAGGTCAGGCATATCACTTTCTGTAACTGTAACTTGTAAACTTGTGACTTGTAAACTTCAGAGTTATTACCTTTAACTCCTCAGAATCCTTCCCTATCAAGTTAAACACTAAATTTGGGATTTTTTTTTTTTTTTCTGAACATCTCTAGCATGTTCAGAAATGTTGCTTCACATTTTCACAACATTTTCTATTTCAGGTTCTTGAAACCTAAAACCTGAACCATGTCACTAGGCTTAGAAGCTTACCCTCTAATCATCCTCCATACTATTTCCAGAATATTCATAGTAAAGATTCATCATTATCGACTATAGGATGAAGTCCAAAACTTCATCAGCATGGCATTTCAATATCTCTACAGAAAGATCCTAATCTACTTTTCAACTACATCTCATCTTTCAACTATATACTCCTTCCCTAATCATATGGCGTGATGACAGGATATTAAACTGCTTTATTAACTGTATGCCCCACCTTCCTCTTTTATAATCTGATGGTCAGGCCCTTAACTTGGAAATTTTTGCAGAGCAAAGAGCAGAAGCTGAAGTCAAATGCATTTCCTGACTTTAATAAAAATTCTAAACCAAGTGAGAAGATTAAGCCACGTGTCCCAGTGGGGAAGAGGAGAAAGGGTCTTTGAGGTCAACAGAAAAGGAGGGGGTTAGATTTCACTCATTTCAGAAAGAGACTGGGGATCAGAGAATAACAGGGAGCCACCTCCATTCCATATTAGTGCCACAGAGAAGCAGCAGGACCTGGGAGGAGAAGGCAGTGGGTGACTTGGAGAGGCTGGACTCTATATCATGGGGTTCTGGCTCCATAAAAGACTCTAATAAAGCAAGCTGTTAGAGTTGGCAGAACCATCCTTGTTGGAGAAGGGGTACTTCCAGGGTGGACCAACGTTAAGAGTAATCCCTTAATTCTTTGGCACCTGATAAAAACCTTCACTTTCATGTAATTGAGAGAATAGGGAGGAATATATGTACCAAATGGATGATTTTGAACTTCCTGCTAGCCTGATTAAGATAAGGACTCAGGGTAACATTCAATCGATTGAAAGAAAGTGAAGAAACATGGTATTTCCTGTACAACTGAATTTGTGAACTAAGAGTCATACCCACTTCGAACCTTTGGTAGGTGTTCACTGAGCCTCAGTCCTAGACCTTTTTACCTATTTTTATTTTCTTTCCATATCATCTTATCCTTTCCCATCTTTATACCAGTAACTTTCCATTTATATCTTTATCCCAGAATTTCCTCTGAGTTCAAATCTGAAATAGCCAACTACCTATTCATATCTGCATATGATAGGTCAGAGACATCTCAAAATTACCATCTTCCAGGGCACCTGGGTGGCTCAGTTGTTAAGCATCTGCCTTTGACCCAGGTCATGACCCCAGCATCCAGGGACTGAGCCCCATATCGGGCTCCCTGCTCATCAGGGAGCCTGCTTCTCCCTTTCCAGCTCCCCTGTGCTTATGTTACCTCTCTCGCTGTCATAAATAAATAAAATCTTTTTTAAAAAAATTACCATCTTCCTTACCTATAGTACCCCCACACTCGTTCTCCCTAATTCTCTATTAGGGGTCAGCAAACTATGAACTGTGAACTAAATTCCCCCCCCCACCTATTTTTGTAAATAAAGTTTTATTGGAACATACAAGCCAACTCATTTATGTATTGTGTATGGCTATGTTTGTGCTACAATGGCAGAAACCTTATGACCTGCAAGGTCTAAATTATTTGCCATCTGGCCTTTTACAGAAACAGTTGGCTAATCCCTGCTCTTTGTTTTCTTCAAAGTACTTATTACAATGTGCAATTAGTTATTTGTTTGAACACTTGGCTATTTATCTTCCTTATTAGATACAAGCTCCTTAAGGGGAAAGGCTCTTGCCTTTCTTCTTTTAAGTATTTTTAAAGTATTTATTATTGAAATATAGTTAACATGTAATAGTCTATTAGTTCCAGGTACATAACATAATGAGTCAACAATTCTATACATTATTCAATGTTCACAATAAGTACAGTCACCATCTGTCACCATACGATTATTATAATATTATTGACTATATTCCCTATGCCATACTTTTCATCTCTGTGACTTACTTATTTTATAACTGGAAATTTGTACTTCATAATCCCTTTCATCTACTTTGCCCTCCCCTCACCACCCTTATTTGGCAACCACCAGTTTGTTCTCTGTATATATGAGTCTGTTTGTTTTTTTGTTTTGTTTTGTTTTGTTTTTGAGATTCCACATATATACAAAATCATATGGTATTTGTCTTTCTCTGTCTGACTTATTTCATGTAGTATAAAATGCTCTAGGTCCACCATGTTGTTGCATGACAAGGTTTCACTCCTATTATGGCTGAGTAATATTCCATTGTATATATATACTGCATTCTCTTTACCCATTCATCTATCAATGGACCCAAGTGTTGCTTCCATATCTGGCCTAGTGTAAATAATGCTACCATAAATAAAGAAGTGACTTATCTTTTCAAATTAGTGTTTTTGTTTTCTTTGGATAAATACCCAGTAACGAAATTACTGGATCATATGATAATTCTTTTTTTTTTAATAAAAATTTTTTAAATTAACATATAATGTATTATTGGGGTACAAGGGTACAGGTCTGTGAATCATCAGGCTTACACACTTCACAGAACTCACCATAGCACATACCCTCCCCAATGTTCATAACCCAAGGTAATTCTATTTTTAATTTTTCAAGGAACCTCCAAACTGTTTTCCACAAGGGCTGCCAGCTTGCATTCCTACCAGCAGTGCACAAGGGTTCCTTTATTTCCAAATTCTTGCTCACCAACCCTTGTTATTGCTTGTGTTTTTGGTTTCAGACATTCTAACAAATGTCTAAATGTGAAGTGATATCTGATTGTGGTTTTGATTTGCATTTCCCTGATGATCAGTGATATAGAGCTTCTTTTCATGTGTCTGTTGGCCATCTGTCTATCTTCTTTGGAAAAATCTCTATTTAGGTCTTCTGCCCATTTTTTAATTGGATTATTTGGGGGTTTTGGTGTTGAGTTGTATACTATCTTCATATATTTTAGATATTAACCCCTTATTAAATATATTATTTGCAAATATCTTCGCCCATTCAGTTGGTTGATGTTTTTATTTTGTTGATGGTTTCTTTTGTTGTGCAAAAGCTTTCTATTTTGGTATAGTCCCAATAGTTTAATTTTCCTTTTCTTTTCCCTTGAGTAAGAAGACATATCTAGGAAAATATTTCTAGGACCAATGTCAAAGAGATAACTGCCTATGTTTTCTTCTAGGATTTTTATGGTTTCAGGTCTCACGTGTCAGTCTTTAATCCAGTTTGTGTTTATTTTTGTGTATGGTGTAACAAAGTGGTTCAGTTTCATTCTTTTGCATATAGCTGCCCAGTTTTCCAAGCATCATTTACTGAAGAGACTATCTTTTCCCCACTGTATATTCTTGCCTACTTTGTCACAGATTATCTGGACTCAATTCTATTCCAATGATGACCTAGGTGTCTGTTTTTGTGCCAGCATCATACTGTTTTGATCATTACACCTTTGTAACATATCTTGAAATTTGTGATTGTGATCCTTCCAGCTTTGCTTTTCTTTTTCAGGTCTGCTTTGGCTATTCAGGGTGTTCTGTGATTCCATACAAATTTTAAGATTATTTGTTCTAGTTCTGTGAAAAATGTTGTTGGTATTTTGATAGACACTGCATTAAATGTGTAGACTGGTTTGGGTTGTATGGGTATTTTAACCATATTGATTCTTCCTCATGAGAGATTGTACCTGCCAGACTATACCTTACCAGGAAACAAACTGAGGGTTTTAGAAGGAAGGGTGTTGGGAGGGATGGGTGAGCCTGGTGATGGGTATTAAGGAGGGTACGGATTGCATGGAGCCCATATATACAAACAATGAATCATGAAACACTACATTGAAAACTAATGATGACTAACATAACATAATAAAAATAAATTAATGTGAATTTAATAAATTAATAATAATTATTTATTAATTAATTTTTAATTAATAAATTAAAAATATTGGTTCTTTCGATCTATGAGCATAGAATATCTTTTCATTTGTGTCATCTTCTATTTCTTTCATCAATGTCTCTTTTATGAATTTTATTTATTTTTATTTTTTTTTTATTTCTTTTCAGCATAACAGTATTTTCAATTTCATTGCTAGTAATTGGTCTGCTCAAATTTTCTATTTCTTCCTGATTCAGTTTTGGAAGATTATATGTTTTTAGAAATTTATCCATTTCTTATAGGTTGTCCAATTTCTTGGCATAAATTTTTCAATATTTTCTTATAATCCTTTGTATTTCTGTGGTATCAGTTGTTATTTCCCTTCTTCTTTTCTGATTTTGAGTCCTCTCTCTCTTCCTCTCCCTCCCCCAACTCTTGCTCTTGCTCTCTGTGTCTTTTTTCTTTTTCTTTTAATGAGTCTAAGTGTTTATCAATTTTGTTTACTTTTTCAAAGAACCAGTTTCTGGTTTCATCTGTCTATTTTTCTTTTGAGGTACTTTGGACAGTATGTTTCTAGATATCAATAAATAATCATTGAATGACTAAATGAGTAAATCAATGCCTTTCCTTTTCATCTCTTATTAAAATCCTATTCATTTCTTATAGATCAAAATCTTTACTGCCTACCCCAGCTCATGACATTTTGTACTTTGTCTACTGCTTTATATTTTGTTTCCATCAGTGGCTTCCTTACCTTCCAATTAGACTATCATCTCTAAAGGCAGAGACTAAACCTTATGCATCTTTGTGTTCTTTATTCCTTCATGTTACAGTAGTTTGTGCATTATAAATTCTCAGTAAATACTTTTCATGAAGCGGTAATAAAATCCCTTATTTTTCCACCACCTTTGCTGCTCTAAAGGGTCAGGACTACAATTGCCTTAGATGATTTGCTGAGACACGTTACCAGTAAAGGTTATGTCTGGGAGACAGTGAGGTTGAATGAGGATTTATAAGAGTCTCCACCTTCAACATTCATCAGCTTTAAGAAGAAGATACTGTAAAGCTGCTTTGAAAGAGCTCCTTATATGAAGTTAGTTGGAGCTGCGCAAGCTCCTAATCCCTGCAAGGTTTTCAGTCTCTGCCTTGAGCAGTGAGTGTTCTTGCCTTAACCTCCACGTCAGATCTCTCCATGGTAACACTGGAATGTTTGCTATTTTAAGAATACGCCTCACTGCATGCAGTGTTATTTACATTAGGTTCCAAACAAGGCATAAATGCAATGGCTTGAGTGTCTGCTGATTTGTATGAGTGGGAGGTCCTGATTGCTTACTGGATATCTCACCCTAATTCTGTTGTCCTCTTTCATTTTGTAAGGCAATATTTATTTACATGTTAAAAATATTACACTTGGGGAAAACTGGAGAATGGAAAAATGAAATAAAACAAGAATTCTTCCAGACCTTACTTTGCAAGTACATCGTTGCTCCTTGCGTTCATACCCTTTAGGTCTGGTTTCATTTAAAGGGTTCTTTGAAATGAAGCTTCTACTCTCCCATAAAAGGGAATCATGTCAGTAACTGGATATCACCAGCTTTTCAGAGTGCAGGTCTTTCATCTGCAACTTTATGAATATACTCACGAAGGAAGAGAAAAATGCTTTGTAAAACTTCACTTTGTTAGCTTTTCTTTTTACTAAAAAAGATGTGGACATGTTGCTTCATCATGGCAGCTATATCCAAAAGTTCCTGAGTTCTCTGCTCACAACGACATGCTCTTGATCTGAATGGACAAGGGGTGATTGGAAGCAAACATGGAGTGATGTCAATTGGTGGCGTGTCAAGTTTATGGCTTTCTTTGTTGCTGTTCTATGGGGTTAATTATATGATAGAAGGTCATACTACTGTGTAAGTATCGCTAAAATGAATGGTGGAATGGAAAAAGAAAACAGCTAGAGGGATAGTAAAATCAATTAAATTAAATAATCTTGATCAAAACTGTCTCTTTTTGAGGGATGGAAGGCTCTGAAATGAAACTTCCTGTACTCAGAGATTATACTCAGTCCAGACTTTCAGACTTGAGATTACATGAGAAGTACTCATCTATGGGAAATGGCATAAGAGAAGAATTTTCACTTGGACAACTCAAACCTCGATGTGTAAAATCTGTGAGCTTCCCTTCTTCCCAACTGTGGTATTCTCAGCTGTGAGGGGTCAGAGGAGGTAGAGGAAGTGAGTCAGTCTCCAGAACTCTAGGAATGGCTTTGCTGGAGATGAGGGAATTCTTAAGTCTTTGCAGAGCAGGCCCAGAGCCTAGAAAATGAACTCGGGCCTTCCACATTGTGGGGGGTGTGGCTTCTGTGGTAAGAGATGGCATGAAAGACAAAGGTTGAGGATACAGTGGGAATAAGATGCTGCTTGCTACTGCTGGCAGACAAGGATGACGCCCACAACGAAGGCTTCAGTTGTCACAGATAGCAAGAGTTGTCACACAGGACTGTAGACAGAGGGGGGAGACAAAGTACTTTATAATTGGTTTTCTAATGTTCTTGGCCCCTAATTCAAGAATGGATTAGATCAAGCAGTTAATAGCTGTGTCAAACTATGATTTGCTCTCATGAGATGACATCAATTATCTGCTCAGTTAGTCCTCCTTCTAAAGAGCCCACAGGATTGTCTTTCTAAAATGCAAATCATATGCTTTATTTCCCCCTAGCTTAGCTTTTTTTTTTCTTTAATTCTCTGTTTCTTATAACAGGAAGTCCTTAGCTTGACACTTACGGAATGTCCCAGTTATGTCTTCTATCATTCTATAACACTTAGTATATACCTGGTAATACCAGTTTCTCCCAATTCCTTAACATGTTTCATATCACTGTATATACTGTACCTGCCTATGATGTATTTCTATTTTCTGCCTGGAGTACTCCGCTTTTAAGGTCCAGGTCAAGAGCAACTTCCAGGTGAGGCTTCTTTGACTTTCAAAGATATCTCACCCTAATTCTGTTGTCCTCTGTCCTCTGTTCCCTGCCATCTGTGGGTTCCTTTCCCACAATGCATATATTTCTATCTCTTCATTTATCATCCTGTATTTTGTTCTTTGTTTACATGCCAATCTCTTATTGGACAATAAACCCTTTGGAAGCTACAGCCCCCAGACTAGTGGTTCTTACTGAGTGACTATACCATCTCCTAAACTACATTTTGCAAATTCATGGGGTGTTTCTTGTTTTTATTGTCATCACCATGATGACTGGAGCAACGGGTGCTACGTAATTTGCAATGAGCCGGGCAAAGCATTGTTCCAAATTCTGAATGACATCTGTCTACCTATTTATCTGTTTATCTATCTATCATCTATCTGATTCCTGTCTGTATGAAATGCATAACACAAGCAAATTCATTAAGGCAAATTCATTGATTCATTATAACAGAGGTTATCAGAAACTAGGAAAGGGACGAATGAGGAATTATTGTTTTATGGGTAGTTTCACTGAAAAATTCCAGAAATTTTGGTTCACTGATATTCTGAGAGCTGGTTTTGAACTTTGTCAACAGATATCTTTTGATCAGTCACACACATGTACATTTGTGATACTAGCTCTTCAGAACAGCAGTGTGAATATAGGTATGAACCCACATAAACCTATGTTCAAATTCTGACCTCACCACCTACTGCCTTAATAACTTGGGTTACATCACTTAATCTAAATATTGGTTTCCCTACTTGCAAAGGGAGCTTTATCCTACCTAGTTCACAGTTTGTAATGAAAGTTGGAAAAAAACTGAATGTTCAGGCCTCCACACGGCGCTTAGAGCAGCATCAGGACTCAAAAATGGATCCTTCCTCTTTTCCATTCCTCTTTCCCTTCACTGGCTAGCAGCATCACACTGTTTCATGGACACTCAATAAAAGCTGGGTCTCCAGGGGCACCTTGATGTCTCAGTTGGTTCAGCGTCCACCGTCAGCTCAGGTCATGGTCTCAGGGTCCTGGGATCAAGTCCCATGTCAAGCCCCACATCTTGCTCCATGCTCAGTGGGGAGTCTGCTTCTTCCCTCCCCCATGGCCCCTCCCCCAATCTTGCACACACTTTCTTTCTCTCTCTCTCAAATAAATGAATAAAATCTTAAAGAAATGTATTTACACTGTAGGGGTCCCTGGGTGACTCAGTGGGTTGAGCGTCTGACTCTTGATTTCAGATCAGGTCATGATCTCAGGGTTGTGAGATGGAACCCTGTGACCTGCTCATGCTGGATATGGAGTCTGCTTAAGATTCTCTCTCTCTCTCCCTTTCTGCCTCTCCCTCTCACCCCTGCTTGCACACTTAAGTATGCACACATGCATGCCCATGCATTTTCCCACTCTTAAAACATTTTTTTTCCACTTCCAATAAAATTATGTTGCTTTCCATTACCAACATGTTACCATTTTGATTGTAGTAGAACAGTATTAGTATTATTGGTAACTCTGTAGGATTAAAATGTGAAGTTTTGTTTTGTGCTTTCATTACTGAATGACTTTTAAATGTTCCATGGGGCACTGGTGAGGTAATACAACTTTATATAATCACCTGAACCTACAATGGAATTCTGCCATATATATTTATATATATATACACAATGTTAATATACAGTGAGTTTTCCATGAATAGGAACTGCTATGAAAATGAAGAAAGAGGGACGCCTGGGTGGCTCAGTTGGTTAAGCAGCTGCCTTCGGCTCAGGTCATGATCCCAGCGTCCTGGGATCGAGTCCCACATCGGGCTCCTTGCTTGGCAGCGAGCCTGCTTCTCCCTCTGCCTCTGCCTGCCACTCTGTCTGCCTGTGCTCACTCTCGCTTCTCTCTCTATGACAAATAAATAAATAAAATCTTTAAAAAAAAAAAAGAAAATGAAGAAAGAGTTGATTTTTCTACTGTTTGGAAATTTACCAAGAGTTTTTCACCTTGGCATTGTCACCCTCATTTATTAATGGCATTCCCCTTGCCGTTTTTGAATCGCCAGTATAACATGACTGTATCAGGCTACATTTGAAGCTATGACAGTCACTTAGTTTTCCCTACAGATACAAGCACCTGACTCTTTCTTTATGTCTGCTAATATAATTGTGCTCATGTTTGTGTGTGTGTGTGTGTGTGTATGTATATACATACTATACATATGTATATACTCATGTGTGTGTGTATATATACATATGCAATGTATATTTTTAAATAAACATCATTTTATTATAAATTATTCTTATTATGTCTCATATGTCAGGGGCTTATATTAATTTGAGTTAATATATAAGGTTGGTAGAGCAGCACCGAGCCCGTAGAAAATGCTACAATACGTGCTGAAGTGACTACTATTGAAAAGTTGTTGTTCATTGATAAAATATTTTTAAATTGCACTTGGAATATGTATCTAAGAAATCCTGTGACTCCACTTCTAGGTTTTATATTATAATAATCTGAACCATTTGAGTGTAACTGAATGTTCCCAAGATGTTATAAGAAAGTTCTTCAAGGGGCACCTGGGTGGTTCAGTGGTTAAGCCTCTGCCTTCGGCTCAGGTCATGATCTCAGGGTCCTGGGATCAAGTCCCGCATTGGGCTCTCTGCTCAGCAGGGAGCCTGCTTCCCCCTCTCCCTCTGCCTGCCTCTCTACCTACTGGTGATCTCTGTCTGTCAAATAAATAAATAAAATCTTTAAAAAAAAAAAAAAGAAAGTGCTTCAATATTTCTTTTTCTTTTGGTCTAGGAGATTAAAATGAGATAGAATTCTCACTGTGACCTGTTTGCCCTGCACCATTCACACTCTGCGGTGGTCCTCCTGGAGAGCAATCACAGAAATTGACAACTTTGAGTTCAGTCTTTACCTATAAAACAGTCTTTCTAAAAAGAGACAAACAAACAAACAAAAAAAAATCACACTCTTAAATACAGAGAACAAAGTTGCCTGAGGGGAGGTGGGTGGGGGTATGGGTGAAACAGGTGAAGGGGAATAAGAGTGCACTCATCCTGATGAGCACTGAGAAATGTACAGAATTGCTGAATCATTATTTTGTACACCTGGAACTAAAATAACGTTGTATGGTGATTGTGCTTGAATAAAAGTCCCTTCAGAAACTTTCCAGCTATTTCATTATGTATCTTGTAAAAAGCCTATGAACTTTATTTTCCCCTCCTATCTGCCTAATTACATGTATACGCATCATTTCCTGAATTTGTTAACCAGAGCTTTCTAACCAAAGTGGAGTCACAGTCCAAGAAGTTTACAAGTACAGCTAAAATAGTGATTTCTTCTGCCCTTGTCGTGGCCCAAGCGCCCAGACTGATGACCTCCAAGTAAGAAGCTCCATCCACTTACCACTGTACCTTACAAATATTATCATTTCCTGTTTGTGCCATGACACAGAAAATATAGAAAGCATGGCTTTAGGCTAGTTCTTCTCCCTGTTCCTTTCATCCTGACTCCCAGCTCTCTAGATGTGAACCAAGAAGTTAAACCTCGCTGCTCTAAGACCTGTAAGAATACTCAGTAATTGTTTATGCTGCTTGGGCAAAGATATATTCTAGGGTTCTTTTCGGAAATACCTTTTTAGAAAATTAAAAATTGAAGGGAGGAGGACAGTTTCCTCTGAGGTAACTTCAAGGGCAACAATATAGACTAACGCAATTTTTATACCACAGTAAGAATTCTTCAATATTAAAACAGCATTATGCACACTTGAAACTAATATAATACTGTTGGTTAATGATACTGGAATTAAAATGATAAATAAAAACAACATTAACTGAGAAAGAACCCACATTAAACATTCTGTACAATTATAAATCACTCAGGGTGGTGGGCAGAATTCTAATGGCCCCAGTGCTTCCCACCCCCTGGTAGCCACCACATCTTCACATAATCCCTACTTCTTGAGTGTGGGTGAGACTGACAACTTGTTTCTAAGGAATAGAACATGGCAAAGATGAGGGAATATCGCTGCATAGGTGTGCTATGTTACATGGCAGAAGTGAATGGATCTTGTACATACAGTTGAGGTCCCTACTCAGTTGATTTTCAGTTAACCAAAAGGATTATAACTGTGGGCCTGATCCAATCAGGTAAGTCTCTTAAAAGACGGTGTAGAGGGCGCCTGGGTGGCTCAGTGGGTTAAGCCTCTGCCTTCAGCTCAGGTCATGATCTCGGGGTTCTGGGATCGAGTCCCGCATCGGGCTCTCTGCTCACAGGGAGCCTGCTTCCCCCTCTCTCTCTGCCTGCCTCTCTGCCTACTTGTGATCTCTCTCTCTGTCAAATAAATAAATAAAAAAAAAATCTAAAAAAAAAAAAAAGACGGTGTAGAGGTAGAAAAGCAAAGGAACCCCCTTTCTCTCTGCTGCTAGCTATGAAGAAGCAAGCTGCCGCAACCCCTACAGCCACCCAGAAATAAATTCTTCCAACAACCTGAGGGGACTTAGAAGACGATCCTTCCCTTAGTGACTCTCCCGATAAGAAAGCAGTTTGCTCATACCTTGATTTCAGATTTGTGAGATGCTGGCAAAGAGAACCCAGCGAAGCCAGGCCTGGACCCGTGACCCACAGAAATTGTGGGACAATGAATGTATGTCGTGTTAATCCACTAAATCTGTAGTCATTTCTTATGCAGCAAGAAATGATGAACACAGAGGCAAAAAGCTCTGCCCACACCTCACCTGCACATCCATGCTAGTTGGCTCCTCCAACAGACGGAGCAGTTGTTGTTTCTCTTGAGACAGCTGTTCTACGAGCTGCTTCTGGGCAGCCAGGCTCTGATTCAGTTCTTTAATTCTTCTGGAGCAAAGAAAAAGTCAGAACAACACTTATGGTCGTGATACTATTATTGCCTTTATTATTCAGCCCATTCCAAAGACATTATAATCGAGTCCAGTCAGTTTTTACCTTTGTGGGTCACGGAACTCATACTTTTTCTCAGAAGGCCACGTATTCTCTGCTGTAGCCCCCTACTATGTACACAAATGACCTTCTGCTTACATATTCACTAGGTTCACAGACCTCCTGAAGCTGACCCATGGATCTACAGACCATAGGTGTGTAACTCTTATAATAAGAGCCCAGAAGCTGTGTTTCTGGTTGTTATTGTTCCATTCAAGAAATAATTTCTGGATAACCATTATATAAACTCACACACCCTATCCAATACCTGAAAACATAAAGTTGGAAAGCATACAATCTCTGCTTTGTAGAAACTTTTTAAAAGATTTATTTATTTATTATTTTAGAAAGAGAGCAGGAGGGAGAGGCAAAGAAAGAGGGAGAGAGAATCTCAAGCAGACTCCCAGCTGAGCACAGACCCTGATGCAGGGGTCAGTCCCACAATCCTGAGATCTCATAACCTGAGCCAAATCAACAGTCGGATGACCAACTGACTGAGCCACCCAGACAACCCTCTGTCCTGTCGAAACTTAAATTCTTTTGGTGTGTGTGTGTTATGTCAGGGGTTTGGGGAGTGGGGAGACACAGCTACAAAAACAAATAACAGGAAAAGAATGTAGGGAGTGCTACCATGACACAGGCGCCCACCTTATATAGAGTACACTGAGCGCTGCCCTGGAACTGTAAGAAGAAAGAGTGAGTCATTGAACTTGAAACAGTCTGTGGGACTTCAGGAGACAAGATTTGGAAAACTGGACTGTTTTCCAGGTACAGGGAGGAACTTGAACCAAGGAACGAAGTCATAAAGATACAAGATATTTTGGGGGAAGAGTCACTTGAACAAAGGCTGCAGGGGAGAGGTGAGGGCTAAAGAAGAGGCTGGAAATTCAGAGTTGGATTTAGATTATTGGACCATGCACAGCGTGCTGAAGTATACAAACTACAGCTTCCAATCAACAGCTATTTCTCATCTGCTGTGTGCAAAGTATATCTTGCTGTTTCTCTTGAGTCTTAAAGTACTAGAGGTACCTGTCCTTGGAAAACACACTGGTACTAAACGAAATATTTCCAATTGTCATTATTATTCTTATGTAGGTGTGTAAGGCAGGGATAATACCTTAGGAGGGAAATAGTAGGGAGAAATGTGAGAGGTGCCCAAAAGTCAAATAGGAAGCACATAGACAAATTATAAATTTATTTAAATTTTATAATTTATTTAAAATTTAAAATTAATAAATTAATTTATAAATTATAAATTAATAAATTAATTTATAAATTATAAATTAATTAAGGCTGTGAGGGTTAGCTAAGATTTGTGTAGGAACTTTAAAAGAACTTTAAAAACTTAAAAATATCATGCAAATGCAAGCTATAATAGTAATTATGATGATGAGGGGCACCTGGATGGCTCAGTTAGCTAAGCACCTGACTCTTGATTTTGGCTCAAGGGGTGAGATCAAGCTCCGAGTCAGGGTCCATACTGGGTGTGGAGCCTGCTTAGGTTTCCCTCTCTCCTTCTTCCTCTGCTCCTTCTTGCCCCCCCCACCTACTTGTGCTCTCTCTCTCTCAAAAAAAGAAAAAAATAAAAAGTAGGGCACCTGGGGGCTCAGTTAATCAACTATCTTCAGCTCAGGTAATGATCCTGGAATCCTGGGATCGCGTACTCCATTAGGCTCCCACCTCCACAGGGAGTCTGCTTCTCCCTGTGACCTTCTCCCCTCTCATGCTCTCTCTCAGTGCCTCTCTCTCTCAAATAAATAAGTAAATAAAAAAGAATAATTATGATGATGAATGTGGATTCCATATCAAATTCCCCATGGTATCTATGCTAGAACATTCCTTTTTTTCTCAAGCCTCCAACCTTACTTATCCCTTTGACCCTCAGTCTCTATAGATGATCTATTCTCCTATTTTACAGTACAGAGTTGATAAGGTCATTTGATATAAACTCCCTAACTTATTGGTCACATGTTTTGTTTGTTTAACAAATGTTTGTTGGGACACGGACATGAGACAAGAATTTCAGGGAACCTAGCAGAGAAAATCTGAAATCAAATACAATGTAACACTGAGAACTGTACAATAATGGTTGTGTATATAAAACAAGGCAAAAATATAGAGACTTAATTCTGCTGTCACAAAAGCACTCACAGAAGTTATGCCTGTGTGAGTTTTGAAGTATGAATAGGAGTTCACCAGGAAGGAAAACACAGCAGATGCTTTCCACAGAAGGAAGAGCATAAGCAAAATTCAGGAGACCTGACATAGCATCATTTGCTTCGGGAGGCAACGTGTGAATTCAGGATTTAGATGCCTACAATGCTTGCGGCCATGTTACACAACTTTCTCAATGCCAGTTTCTTCATTTATAAAGTATAATAATCCCTACCTCTAGGGTTGTTAGGAGAATTAAACAACATTATAGTGCTCAGCTCAGTTGTATTGTAAGAGTGAACCAAACTTTTGTCATCATTGTTATTACTAGTCATGTACCAGTGAAGTGTGAAGGGTTCATGGTGGGGATGAGTCTGGGAAAAATCAGGGGTCAGATCATAAAAGGCTTTGACAACCATGCTAAGAAGAATGGATCTTACCTCCTGAAGGTGTTGGAGAGCATTTTATTTTAATTTTTTAAAAATATTTATTTATTAGAGGAAGGAGAGTAAGTGGGGTGAAGGGCAGAGGAACAGAATCTTCAAGTGGACTCCCCGCTGAGCACAGACATAAGGCTCGATCTCATGACCCATGAGATCATGACCTAGGCCAAAACCAAGAGTTGGACACTTAACTGACTCAGCCACCCAGACACTTCTGGAGAGCATTTTAAATGACTCTGCCATGTCAGTAATCAGATCTGTGGCTCAAAAAGATCACATTATTCATTGTAGGTACTCTGTGTGTTTTTCACCTATCCAGTTAAGAACTACTGAACACTTTTTATGCCACATAGTACTATGTATCTAAGGGCCTAAATTTTGTGTCAGTTTGATACTGTTGAATTTTCCACTTCAGAACTTTTCTGAATTGTTAGATTATAATTAAATAGAGAGTGGCAGGACAGGAAGTAAAGAAATAATTAGGAAGTTGTTGCATTAACCTGGACAGAGGTGACCTCAACAATTGCCCAGTTACTTTTTTTTTTTTCCAGCATAACAGAATTCCTTGTTTTTGCACCACACCCAGTGCTCCATGCAATCCGTGCCCTCTCCAATACCCACCACCTGGTTCCCCCAACCTCCCACCCCCCGCCCCTTCAAAACCCTCAGATTGTTTTTCAGAGTCCGTAGTCTCTCATGGTTCACCTCCCCTTCCAATTTCCCTCAACTCCCTTCTCCTCTCCATCTCCCCTTGTCCTCCATGCTATTTGTTATGCTCCACAAATAAGTGAAACCAAATGATAATTGACTCTCTCTGCTTGACTTATTTCACTCAGCATAATCTCTTCCAGTCCCGTCCATGTTGCTACAAAAGTTGGGTCTTCATCCTTTCTGATGGAGGCATAATACTCCATAGTGTATATGGACCACATCTTCCTTATCCATTCGTCCGATGAAGGGCATCTTGGTTCTTTCCACAGTTTGGCGACCGTGGCCATTGCTGCTATAAACATTGGGGTACAGATGGCCCTTCTTTTCACTACATCTGTTACTTTTAGAAGAAAACTCAACTTCCTTACGGCATACAAAGCCAGCACAATCAGACCTTATTCCCAGTGTAGCTAGCCTCCCACTAGTCTTTCCCAGACCCTCTGCTCCAGTTATGTAGAACTATTTGCTGGTCTTGAAACATGCCGTTCCCTCTGCCTCCCTTGTGTAATTTCTCATCAGCACAGAGGTTTCCCCTTTCCTACCCCTTTCCTACCCCTTTCCTACACTATTTCTTTGAACTCCTATTCATTCTTCAAAACCCAGCTCAGATTTCATTGCCCCCAGGAAACTTTCAATGGCACCTTACTCTTTTAGTCTGGAACAGATGAGAATCCTCTATGTTCTAAGAGCATCCCACGCTACTTGTATCAGAGAACTTTTTTTTTTAAAGATTTTATTTATTTATTCGACAGAGAGAGATCACAAGTAGGCAGAGTGGCAGGCAGAGAGAGAGAGGAGGAAGCAGGCTCCCCACCAAGGAGAGAGCCCCGCATCGGACTCTCTCCCAGGACCCTGGGATCATGACCTGAGCCAAAGGCAGAGGCTTTAACCCTCTGAGCTACCCAGGCGCCCCTATCAGAGAACTTCTTAAAATCACATAACATGTTTTTAACCGAGAAGACCTGGGTCTTTCATCTCTATAACTTTTGTGTTTAGGCCAGTCTCTGGCATGTAGGAGGTGCTCAGTACTAAGTGAGTCCATGTCTCTTGTTTGCCACCATCTGACCATTGTTCTACTAATACCTGACATCTAAGAAGTGAGTTTTGTTAATGGATACTGTGGAAGACTCTACACTAACAAGAAAATCCTTGGTTGTGGCGGCCATAAAGTCTTGGAAATTATGAAGGTCTACTCTAGGGCCTTAAAATGGACAAGCACAACTGATATATGCTTTTGTCACCTCAAGAACAAGCAAAAGACAAGTGACAAACAGAGCACCAGAGGCACTTACTTGTCCTGCTGGGCCAGGGTCTCAGTGTATTGGTCAGGATCAACCCGGTCCGTTGGTACCTCGTCCCTGTCCTTGGTGACTCCCTTCAGTTTCTCAGAGAGCTCCAGGTTACACTCTTTCTCTGCTTCCACCAGAGCTGCCATGCGTGCGGCCTCATTCTTTGCTAGCCTGGATTCCTGCAAAAAAGAATGAAAACTTTTTTGCAGAGGCTGTGAAGTCCCACCCAGGTTAGGAGCCCAAGACTGTGGACACTTGGATGAGTCTGGGAAGGAAAGTAGGTAAAGAAAAGGTGAATGCCAGGAGGCAGAGCAGTCGGGAAATGGGTGAAAAGGGGTCCAGAGCCATGGATCTCTGAAAGTCCGGCTCACCTCCTGCAGCAGCTGAATCTTATTCTCCAGGAGCTCGTGAACATGCTCTGTCTCCTGCTGTCTCTCCTCAAACTGGCGCCGGAGCTCAGCTTCATTATGGCTGTTGAGATTCTCCACATCAGCCCTGAAACCACAGAGCATTTGCCAGTCAGATCTAGTCATATAATTTACCAAATGGACCCATTTAGGTTGTTTCAGCAATTCAGAGTCACACTGATGAGAAAAAAAAAAAAAATGGAGCGTTTTTCCCTCTGCAATTACTTGTGGAATTTTTTTCAAACTTTTCAGGTAATCTTTCAGGAACTCTAATTTTTTTGTTGCTTGTCAATCAGAACACTCTTGACTTCCTAGAGGTTTCATTATCACTATCACTTCAAGAGGAGAATCTTTCATTGGGGAGCTGGGCAGGCATCAAATGGTTCAGAATTCAACATCTATGTTCCTCTGTCCCTGGTCTCTTCCATTTAGACTGTTCTCCCAGAGTGCTTTGCTAATTCCCTGTCTTTCTTGCTATTTGAATTTAAAGTGTTCCTTCCATTTAGGGTGCTGGGACAGAATATCCATTTGGACAGGCACAGAAATGCTCTCCTCCTTTACAACCAGTAACCCACAGGCTGTCCTGAATTTGGGTTACCTATCCAGTTTCCCCATGGTCCCATGCAGAGAACAGACATTTAATCTATGAAGCTCAGTGTTCTGGCTCAGCTTTGCTTCTCTGATGTCCTTAGGAATGAATGTCCAGGCACTGGCATGAAGCGGGTAAGGTGTCACCAGCTTATTTATAGCTAACAACAGCTGCCCTTGGATATTTGAGGATTAACAATTTGGAGGCAATATCAGGTGCTGAATGATCTTAATTCCGGTTTGGTTGTATTCCTGTTTTAAGCCATTTGTTGAGAACCATGAACCATCTTCTTGTTCTCAAAGCAGAGAACAATATTATGCCTTCATAGGTTCATGATAAATCGAAGTTACTCTAACCAAGCCCAGTGGTACTTTAATGTTTGACCCACAAGTCTGTGTCTATGAAGACCAAAGGGGGCTTCCCCAAATTATGGGATTCTTTGGTTGATAATGGACACTACTCAGTACCATCTCAGAGGCTCTATTTTCTGGAGTTCCCACATCATTATACAGATTGGGGGTGGGAGTAGAGGGTCTTGGTTGTACAAGGGACACAACTCAAGAAAATAACTTAAGAACCTGCAAACAAGACAGACGTCAAGAATCATCAACTTTAACTTTGACTTCATATTCCTTAATAAATGCAACAGACAACAGCTAACTACAATATCTTGAGAATGGAAGTTAAACATTTTCAGAGTAACTCAGCAGGGAATGCCTGATTTGATAGACTACAGCTGTTGTAAATTCACAAGGGCGTTGAACTTGATGCCAGAAATGTGGGCTCTGCCACTCATTTGAGAAGACTTTAATGTACCTTAGTTTTCTCATTTCTAAAAATAGGATAATGCCACCCAATTAGAAGTTAAACTGACATAAAACATGTTTTAAAAGCATTATACAAATCTCAAAATTAATTTCTCAATCGTAAGTTTTCCTAAAGTCTGTCAGCTCGTTTAATGACTTAGTAAATCTTTAGTAATACCAGCATCATGGGTACAATTGAGTCTGATTTTGAGTATTCTGATCTTGCTGGACTGTCATCCTAAATATCAAGAAATACTACAGAGGGGCACCTCGGTAGCTCAGTTGTTAAGCATCTGCCTTCAGCTCAGGTCATGATCCCAGCGTCCTGGGATCGAGCCCTGCATCAGGCTCCCTGCTCAGCCAGGAGTCTGTCTCTCCCTCTCCTGCTCCCCCTGCTTGTGTTCTCTCTCTGTCAAATCAATAAACAGAATCTTAAAAAAAAAAAAAAAAAAGCAATACTGTAGAGACAGAAGGAGTGCCAGATGAGATTAAATGCATACAGATCCCAGAATAGAATCTAAAAATTATTTTAATAGCAATTTTAACAATACTTGTTATTGAAAACTCAGGGGTTTTTAATGACAAAATCAATAAATTATAAAAGTAACCATTTTAGCAATACAAAAGTATATAAAGAAAAAAATGAACAAGTCTTCTCCCCAACAAAAACTCTTTTTTTTTTTTAAGATTTTATTTATTTGTCAGAGAGAGAGAGAGAGAGAGAGAGAGTGAGAACAAGCAGATAGAGTGGCAGGCAGAGGCAGAGGGAGAAGCAGGCTCCCTGCCGAGCAAGGAGCCCGACGTGGGACTCGATCCCAGGACTCTGGGATCATGACCTGAGCTGCAGGCAGCCGCTTAACCAACTGAGCCACCCAGGCGTCCCTCCAACAAAAACTCTTAATCTCATTTCCCTGATTCAAGTAATGTTAAGAGTTTGGTTTATAAACCTCTACGTTTTTTGTTAGTTTGTTTTTTTGTTAGTCTGTTTGTTTTTAAGCATAATCAAGCAAACACATGTAGACACAGAGGAGACTATCTTTACACAAAGGGGCTTATACCGTAAATATCACCCAGCACTCTTCCCCGCCTTGCTTAGTCTACCAGGGACCTCCCACCAAGACAATAATATAGCTCTAACTCATTCTTTTAAATGATTGCAAAATATTCCACAGTATGGTTATATCAAAATGTATTCAACCATTGCCCTGGTGATAGACAGCTATTTCTAGTTTTTTGCCATATAAATGTTTTTGCAGTAAACATCCTCCTGCATTTATTCTTTCATAATCGTGCTTTTATTTTATTTTATTTTTCTTCGTGCTTCTATTTTTGAGGGATAGAATCATTTTAGAGATTATCTGGTCAAAGGTAATATGTATTTTTCCCTTTGGTAGGTAGTGCTACATACCAAAAATGTTGCCATAATTCACTCTCACCAGCAGTGTATGAGATTGTCCACTTTTCCCCAAATCTATGTCAGCCCTTGATGTTATCAGCTGACTGTTGAATATGAAGTTTATAATCTTAAGCCAGGTAAATTCCCAATCTACCTCAGGGTCTATCAGATCTAGTAACAGGGAGAGCCAAAGGGAAAGAAAGCACATTGTCTGAGTTTCTAAATTGGCCACAACAATCACATACCAGAGTTAAGATGAAGGAATTTGGTTCCAAATCTACTGTTTTCAGATTAATAAACCAGACTCTTGAAAGAACCAAGAGTTCAACTGCTTCAACCTGCAACTCACCATGTTTTATCTAGATGCTGTTTCTTGTCCTGGAGTTCTCGTTTCAGGCTCTCTACTTCAACCTTCAGCTCGATGTTCTGAAAAGCACACAGGTATTAATTGTCATTGACTGTCCCACACCCTCTGTCCTGGAACCAGGTTCCTACTTGAGTCTTGCCTTGGTCTACAGCTTCTCATCTTAACCCAGCCCTCTTCACGACCCATGACATAAACAAGATTCAGATGGATCAGTAACCCAGTCAAGGATGAATGGACTATGCAGCTTTAGGATTTCCCTGGAGTTACTTATCTATTCTCCCAAGCCATTCATTTTTGCTCCTGGATGAAGAACACCACCAAAGTCTGTTTGTTCTCTGAAGCATCGGAGGATAGCGTGTATATCAAAATAATTTTTTCTTACTCATGTAAATCTGCTTCTGAAAGCCAAATTGCTATATATAGAATTATAACTTAAATATAACTAAGGACTTAATTATTTAAAGAAATCATGTTGCAAACGTTTTTGAAAACAATACACTGCCCTTACTGTTAAATTGGATTTTCAAAAATTGCAATTGCCTAAGGTGGTAAGGGAGTCTGATGGTAAATCTATGAAGGAGACCATTTTTGTTGAGGTGAAACAGCAACAAATTACAACTTGACAAACACAAAACGGAAATAACATCCCAGGAGAAGTAAAGTATGAACAGAGATTTGGTGTAATGTTGTCCACGGAAGGTCCAATACAGCTTGAACGGTGAACGGTGAAGAGTGGGAAATCAGTGCAGGAAATGTTTACGATTAGTTTGTGAAAGCCATGCTAAGACAACTGAATAGTAGTCAGTAGACAACAAGAACTCATCAGGGAGCTTTAGGCAAAATATTGCCATGATCAGGTCTGTGTTGAGGGAGGAGTTTACAATAGATGTAAAAAAGGTGAATGAGTCAGGAAGCAACTGCTCAGAATAGAGACAGGGACTGTCTGGGGTCAAAGAGGTAGAGGGAGCAAGACTCAAAAGGCATTTCCAAGGGGAAATCCGTGGGGCTTGCTGGTGTGTGTGTGTGTGTGAGAGAGAGAGAGAGAGAGAGAGAGAGAGAGAGAGGAGCAAAGACAATGCTGAGATTTCTAGCATGTGGGTGGTAATGCATACTATTAACTAAAATAAGGAACAAAAAAAAAAGGAGCAGGTTTGTCGGGGAACCTAACGAGGAGTCTAAAAATACTAGTCAGGGCTTTGCTTTATTAAGGCTTAGAGCAGCATATACAGAGAATATACTCACTAGAGAGTGTACACACTAGTACACACACAGGAGAGTGTACACAAAGTTAGTCCCTTCCCTGAATACATAATATGAAGCAAGAAGCATTTCATCAGTGTATGTTATGGACTCCATCACATGCACCTCGGTTTTCCCACAGGTATAGTGCGGTTGCTTTTCTTTAAAAAATGAAGATAATGAAGTCTATTCCACAGGAGGCTTTGTGCAGATTCAATGGGATAAGGGACATAATACACCTAGAACTCTGCCTTGCACACAGCTGCTCAACAACCTTATGTTCACTGGCTAACAGGTGCCAGTCAAGAGATCTCTGCCCCACCAGGAAAAATATCTAAATCTGAAGGAAGAAAAAATGGAATGTTAACTACCCTGGAATTAATAGAGAAAAAAAGAAAAAAGGAAAAAAAATGGAGGATGCAAATTCTGTGGGCTCTCTCCGTTCCAAATCCTAGATAAGAAAATGAAGCCAATACTTGAATTAATTCAGCAAAAGATTCCAGGTCCCTCATTTTAAAGATAAGGAAAGTGAAACTCGAAGACTTCCTCTAAGATAAAAATAATAATAGAATGTAGCATTCAACTTTTGCTCCAGCATTTCAGCCAGAGACCAGCCCAGAAAACACTGCCAATTTTTGCTTGATTTAGTAGAATGTGGTAAATTATAGAATTAGGGAATGTGCTACATTAGGTAGTTAAGTGTAAGTATAGTGGTCAAGAACACAGGCCCTGAAGGTGAGAAAAACCTCAACTTCCTCATCTATCCAAGGAGGACCATAACTCTTACTAGGGTGTTAAGAAGATTAAATGAAATAATGCACAAAACGAACATTACACAATCCATGGCATGCAGTAAGCATTCAGAAAATGTTAACTATTATTAACCATAAAAACAAAAATTCACCCTCTCCGATGGGACAGCTGAACTTCTCAACCAATCCTGTGCTAAACTAACATTATGTCATGGAAAGGAAAGAAAGTTACTACGCCAAAGTTAGGCTATCCCAGACACCTGTACATGAATACACACCCCGATCTGAACAGCCTTCCCGTGAGCTTTATCCTCCTGTGATAAATAGAAAAGACAAAGGAAAAACAGGGAAAGAAAAGAAAAAAGAGGAAAGATGAAAAATAGAGCTACTTCTCCAGGCTTTGGTATTGAGTCCACTGAATCAGACAAGAAAGTTTATAAAGTTCAGGTAGAACTGCTATAATAGTTTCATCTCAGGGCGCCTGGGTGGCTCAGTTGTTAAGCGTCTGCCTTTGACTTAGGTCATGATCCCAGAGTTCTGGGATCGAGCCCCACATCGGGCTCTCTGCTCAGTGGGAATCCTGCTTCTCCCTCTCCCACTCCCCCTGCTTGTGCTCCCTCTCTCACTATATCTCTCCATCTGTGTGTCAAATAAATAAAGTCTTTAAAAAATAATAATAAAAGAGTTTCATCTCCACAAGATGAGAGCCTGAATCTTATATCAGTTATTCCAGGGGATCAAAGTACTTTCACGGGTATTAACAAAATCTACCACATGGAAATTCGAGTTCATAACCAACTGACAGCATTATGGTCTCACCCTTCTGTAACCTCTTTCTGCAGAAAAATCTCTGTGTGATTTATCCCATTTATTCATTCTCCATTAGCAAATATTCATATGTAAATTGTCCAATTCTAAGTACAGCTGGAGTGGATCCCAAATTAACCCCATCTGCTTGCTTGTCTTATCACCAAGTCTTGTCAGATTTTGGTCACCATAGCTGAGGAAATTTTTGTACTCAAGAAAGGCGCAGCTGGGCTGGCGAGGGGAGAGAGCTTCTTTTTCTACATGTCCCCGGAGGGGTATTCACCCATCTAAGTGAAGAAAAATTTCACTGATGAAGCTAAAATTAAATGATTGGGAATACAATAAACCTTCATTATAACGTTAGTACCTAGAGCTTGAGAACTGAGCTAATGATAAGCTTGTAGATCAACTGTGTTTAATCATTCTTTCTCTGTGTCACAACTTGTCTTGTTTCCAGAAAAACTGTGTGACCAGAGTCTTGACAGCAATCAGTGTTAAATACAGGATTCTCCTGAACTGATTTCCACCCTGGTGTTTACTGCAGGGTCCAACACAGAACTGGGTTAAAAGCAACCAGTGGTAACTAATTACCTAACTCCTCTCCAAGGCTTCCACTTAAAAAAAAAAAAAAAAAGATTTTATTTACTTATTTGAGAGAGAGAGAGAGAGAGAGAGAGAGAGTGAGAGAGCATGAGAGGCGAGGTCAGAGGGAGAAGCAGACTCCCCATGGAGCTGGGAGCCCGATTTAGGACTCGATCCCAGGATTCCAGGATAATGACCTGAGCTGAAGGCAGTCGCCCAACCAACTGAGCCACCCTGGCACCCCAAGACTTCCATTTTAACTCTATAAATCGATCCACTGCTCATAACTTCATATTCATGCAAGTGTGTGTGTATGTGTGTGTGTTTCAATTACTCTTCAAGCACCTTGAGAACAGGGACTATGTCTTATTTTATATCTCTCATAATTTGCTGTTGGGGTAAGAGCAGGCACTTAAAACAACAGAAAAAAAAAAGCTTGACCACATACAGTCATTGATAAAACCAGCAAGCGAAGTATGTGTTAGAGATTAAAGGTTGCTGGAACCAAAGTTCTTCCCATTGCCATTCTTGACCTCAGGAAGTTCTCTGTGTCACAAGATGTGAATTGGGATCAGTGAGTGAAGGAAATGGATATCACATCTTTGCAAGACAGTAGGTTATATGCCAGAGAGGAGCACAGCCTTCCATAGAAGAATCCTTATTTGCGACAAAAATAAATATGGCCAGATCTCACTTTAAATCAATTCTGTAAACTAAAATGATTCAAGAAGAAATAGGTTAGCAGGAAAGAGTCTCCAGATCTTATGAGCAGACCCTCTGTAATGTGTAATTATTCAAAGTGAAAACTAACTCTAAGTGGGTGAGTTTTATTTTAAATTTTTTTCTTTTTAGAATTGTAACATTCAAGGAAAAGTGTAGTTCATAAATACTTTTGCATACAGAGTAAATTTCTTTTCCGGACCTCTCTGATACCACTGGGGCAAAGCCGTAGCTCTACAAAACAGGGTGAAGTATTGACTATTTTCATAAGGGGTTCTATGTGTCCTGACCAAGGGACAAATGACTGGTCCCTACAAATCCCTAGAAACACACTTGTGTAGCTTCCAAGTGAGGTATTTGTAAATGAAGTTACTTTCCATTCACCCAGTTTTAAAGCAAAAATAGAACTCGAGTGGGTCTAAATATCTGGTTCTGTCATTAACTAACTGTGTGACGCTGAACTAATCATCCCCCAAATTTTCTGTTTTTATACAATTAATTTAAATCAGAGCCTCCCCCTCTTGCCCATAAGAATTATAATACAACCCCCATTGCTCATTTCAGTTGATGTGAGACACTTAGCCAGAATGTGTTCAAATGCAAAACTAGTTCTTAGACCATAGGGTAGAGGACAGATTTTATTCTTTCTCCTGTCATCTACTAGCGCAGTGAAGCCCCAAATTAGACACATACGTTGTCCCAACATGTGACAAGTGTCCTTCATTGTCCTGGAAAGGACAATACGGCAGTGTCTTCAACTTCAGTAACCAGAAGACTACAAGACAAGGGCACTCTTCTGCCAGAGACTGCCTTAGTGTCCAGTCCCCCAAAGAGATGGAAAAAACCAAGTGGAAAAGTTTCGACTTATACAGTACAAAATACAAGGATCCACATTCAAATAACAAAACTCCTCTATTCAGGTCACTCTTTCAAGCCCTACACTTGTCAGTCCTTAGCAGAGGCCTGAAAACTATACCATTTCCTTCCTAGCCCAGTTTACCTTGGTTAGACAAACACAGACTGAATCCACATGGAGGCCGAGGATGGGTTCTCAGGTGACTGGGTATTTGGACAGATGCAGCCGGGGTTCGTGTGTGTGTGTTTGTGTGTGTGTGTGAGAGAGAGAGAGAGAGAGAGACAGAGACAGAGACAGAGACAGAAAGGGTGCTCACGGGGAAGAAGACAGGGTAGCTGACTTGTGAGATTTGTATTTTCACCTAATTCTAGTACTCTAATAGGTACTATAAAGAGCAAGGCAGTCCCAACCACAGTCCTCAGGGAATTTGCTGCCTATAGGGGCCATTAACCAGACAATTATAATAGAGTGTGGTAAGCAGAGGAGACCTAACAGCACTGGGTTGGCTCAGTCTGTGGAGCATGCATGCTTGATCTCAGGGTTGTGAGTTCGAGCCCCCATGACATCTTAAAAAACAAAACAGAAACTGAGGAGACCTAGCATCAGATAGCTGAATGGAAATGCATGCAGGTGGGAGGTATAAATGGCAGCACATAAACAAATCCTGTAACTTCTAGCTTTAACCTCCAAAGAAATAACTCCTAGACTCAACTCAGGTATGTCCCACCTTGGGTTGCCCTTCCTCTCAGCTCCCTCATTCTAATCTTTCAGGGAGAAGACCTATAAATCAGAAACCACAGAGCTGCTGAGGGAACATAAAGGAAGGTGGTACTCAGGGCAGCGTGGGGTACAATGCAATGTCTGTAGAGGCCTCTTGTAGGCTTAAGGGATAGAATGTAGAAAGGACCCATGGGGACTCCCTGGCTGGATACAGACAGGCCCCTCAGAGAACCCCCCTCAGCACAGCCATAGGCCCTCACTGACCAAAGGGTTGCCTCTAACCAGGCACAGTTACCAAAAAAGGGAAGATTCCATTCATGGCCATCCTTCCTTACCTTCCCACTTTAAATCAGGCCCCACCCACTGCCTCCCTGCCGACAGTCTCTCCTCTACTGTCCTGCCCACTGCTCCCTTGTGGTGTATTCAATAAACTACTATCTACTTTGTTCTGCCTCAAGTGAACTCTTTCACCGTCTGTGCCACCGGCTTCTGCCCAATCGTTGCCCCACATTTGGAGGCCCCTGTCCGGTCAAGAGACACCCATTTAGACACTACTGGTTAGACTTTAGAACAAAACTATCCTGGGTTCAAATAGAAACCCTCTCATGTTCTATTAGGTTGAATCACATGAAAGTGCAAATATTCAGCCATTTTTTACAGTCTCACATAGTTCATCCTCTGCATTCTAGAGGTAAAACATGTAATCTAAGTTTTTGTTGCTAAGAGCACTTTCAGGGATATTGAGAAATTAAAGGAAAAGACTTAAGTGAAAATATTTAATATATGGTGGGTGTTCAATAAGCATTAGTTTCCCCAAAGGGAGTAAGATGCATGAATCATAGAAAAGAGAGAACACTCTTTCTGGCCAACCCTGAGTTTAGGAACCTAAGAAAAGACAGATGAAAATGAGATGTCTTAGGACACCTGGGTGGCTCAGTTGGTTAAGTGTTTAACTTTTGATCTCAGCTCAGGTCTTGATCTCAGGGTTGTGAGTTCAAACCCTGCACTGTGCTTCATACTGAGCATGGAGCCTACTTTAAAAAAAAAAAAAAGGTGTCTTTGGATTTTGATGGTGCAGGAGCCTGTGGGGGAAGGAAGAGGGGGAGTATATAAGAGACCATTGTACCTTCTACTCATTTTTGCTCTGCACCTAAAACTGCATTAAAAGACAAAGTCTATTTTAAAATATGGGGGAGGGGCGCCTGGGTGGCTCAGTGGGTTAAGCCTCTGCCTTCAGCTCGGGTCATGATCTCAGGGTTCTGGGATCGAGTCCCGCATCAGGCTCTCTGCTCACAGGGAGCCTGCTTCCCCCTCTCTCTCTGCCTGCCTCTCTGCCTACTTGTGATCTCTCTCTGTCAAATAAATAAATAAAATCTTAAAATATGGGGGAAAATAGGAGAGGTGTCTCGGGCTTGTTTTATTTAGACTCTGAGCTCAGAGATCCCAATATATACACTGCCTTGGTGTTCACACTGATCTGTAACTTAAACCCTTCTCAGCCACCCTTTAAAAATCTTGGTGGAGCCCCAGAAGCCTCTGTTGATGTGGCCCAACTGAGCTGGCAAGTGAGAAAACATACACAGAAATACCAGTGATCTCAATGATTCTCTCCCCCTCCCAGCACATTCCTTAGCAGGACAAATCTCTCTCACTTTGGCTGGAGCCTCTCTGTTCACAAATAGGCTCCGCTGGGCTTAATTTAGCAAAGTGCAGGCCTCCTTGTGAGAGCCAGGGCTGAGGCTAGAGCCCCTGCAATCCCAAGGACACCTTGTATAGAGACAGGAATGCAGCCCCACCGAAGGGGCTGAAAGGATTACCCAGAATGATCTGTTTCCCTCAGCTATTCTCTTTGGCCAGCAAGTATAGAATTGGGATAAGTAGGGTTGCTTAGGTGGCTCAGTCATTAAGTATCTGCCTTCGGCTCAGGTCATGATCCCAGCGCTCTGGGGAGCCCCGCATCGGGATCCCTGCTCAGCAGAGAACCTGCTTCTCCCTCTTCCTCTGCCTGCTGCTTGTGTCCCTCTCTCCCTCTCTCCCTGTCAAATAAATAAATAAAATCTCACTAACCAAAAAAAGGGGGGGGGGAGAATTGGGGTAAGTAAAAATTTACTCTGGAGTTAAAATTATAAAATCTATATTAATTTTCCTATAGCTACACTGGCGCACAGGACACCAACGGCTTACTAAATATTTTAAAGTTACCTGTGGCATCTAATCTAACATGATCTGACATTCATGTCCAAATTCAGCTCTCAATTCTGGATTGACACTTGCTTCAATGCATTATCCAAAAAGGACAAAGCCACTCGTTAGTGTTCTGCAAAGTGCAGGACAGAGTCCATTTCTCACCCTGAAGCTTGCATTACAAACTGGAATCAAAGTTCAAACACCTGAGTCACTTCTCCAAAGTTTTGCTGTGTCCTGAAGCCGGGCGCTCTGGTCAGGCAACTCTTCTGAATTAATACCTCTGCTTGGGGCCAGGGACAGTGCTTGGACTCTAGACTCCAAGCTGTGTGGTCCAGGATAGCAACCATGAGCCACATGGAGCTACTGACCCCTTAAGATGTGACTAGTCCAAACTGAGATGTGCTGTAAGGATTTCAAAGACATAATACACAGTGGGTTGCAAAAACTAACCACAACTAAAGAATATATAAAGTCTCAATAATTTTTAAATATTGACTTCATGTTAATAATATTTTAAACATATTATTAACATTCATTTCATGTGTTTCTTTTTACTTTCTTTTGTAATGTGGCCACTAGAAAATTGTAAAGTACATCTGTGGCTCCTTTTACATTTCTGTTGGACAGAGCTGCTCTGTAAGATGTTATGTAAAAGGCACACTAGTTTCAAGTACATTGCATGAAGACATGCTCTGACCTGCATCACAGTTAGCTTGGCGGTGTAAGAACACCTTTCAGGGTTTTCATCGGCTTATGGCATTCATCAACCAACGTAATACAAGTGACTCTAGCTAATTATAAGTGTAGCAAAACTATCTAGGGAGTTGATAAGAGGTGATACCAGGTGACTGAATAAAAGTCAGATCGCGGGGCGCTTGGGTGGCTCAGTCAGTCAAACGTCTTTGGCTCAGGTCATTATCCAGGGTCCTGGAATCCAGCCCTGAGTTGGGCTCTCTGCTCAGTGGGAAGCCTGATTCACCTTCCCCCTCTTCCTCTGCTCCTTACTCCTGTGCCCCTCCCTCTCCCCCTCTGCCCCCCACTTGTGCTCTCCCTCACTATCTCTCTCTCTCAAATAAATAAGTAAAACCTTAAAAAAAAAAAAGGCAGATCACAGTACTACTCAAACTACGTTCAGACAGTGAACAGCACAGGAAGCACAGCCTCAGGAAAGAGGACCCCCTCTGTCTTCTCACCCATTGTTAGCACAGTGCCCATACACAGAAGAATATTATATATTTAGCAAATGAAAAGATGTTCAAAATAGAAATACAACCCACTCAATTCTCACTGTCAAGAATTTCCTTGTCTTATACCTTCTTTTCTCAGTTCACTGGATTTCCACTTCGGCCAATCCTTGGAGAGACTGCTCAGTTCTAAGATGTTCACCTGGAAGACCAGCTTCTGGATCTCTCAGGTAGAGGAAGCAGCAAAGGAAGTCCCCTTTCCACCTTTTCTGTACAGATGAGATGGCCCTCACTGGCAACTTCGGGGCATTTGAAATTGATCAACAAACTTACTAAGTTTCCATGATGGGCTCAATCCTGTTGAAGATTACGTTGGAGCTACAGAGGAAGTTTGAGATCAATCCAACCCACAGAGTGTTTCTAATCTAGAAGGAGATAAGAAATACAATCATGGAAAGATGATTGCCAACTGGGGGTTAAATAACGGGTGCCACGGGACTCCCAGGTGGCTCAGTTGGTTGGGCTGCTGCCTTCAGCTTGGGTCATGATCCCAGGGTGCTGGGATCGAGTCCTGCATTGGGCTTCTCCCTTGGCGGGGAGCCTGCTTCTCTCGTTGCCTCTGCCTGCCACTCTACCTGCTTGTGTGTACTCTCCCTCTCTCTCTCTCTGACAAATAAATGAATAAATATAATCTTTAAATAAATAAATAAATAAATAACTGGTGCCAAATAATGCATCTGAACCGTAATTGCAGGAAGAGCAGAATGAAAGATGATTTCAGGCAGTAGTGATGAGAAAAGGCTCACCCGAGCAGACGCATTCTGAGTTGGACTCTGAAACCCGTGTAGGGTTCAGCTAGGCAGAGAAAAAGGATACAGGTGTTCCAGGTGTGAACAGGATATGTCGGCAGGAATGAGCACACATGAGGAGGAGTGACTCACTCCAAGAATATGTTTGCAAATACACAGTGTGAGACTAAAGCTTGCTTCCAACTTCATTAAGATTACTGAAATATCTGGAAGAAAACTGACAGTCTCCTACCACCACATCAATCCACTCACCAGCTTCTGTGCTCACACACTGTCTTTCTACTTGTGACCACAGATCAACTGTCCATGCTCCTGTCTAAAGCCAAACCTCCCACCTATGCACTAGGTCTCATTCTCTGTACTGCTCAAAAAAAAAAAAAAAAAAAATCCAGGGACACCTGAGTGGCTCAATTGGTTAAGTGGCTGCCTTCGGCTCTGGTCATGATCCCAGGGTCGTGGGATCGAGTCCCACATCGGACTCCTTGCTCAGCGGGGAGCCTACTTCTTCATGCCTGCCACTCCCCTACTTGTGCTCTCTCTCTGACAAATAAATAAATAAAATCTTTAAAAAAAAATAATGTCCAGAAAGTCTCCCCTCTCTCCTCTACTAATATTTCACTTTCTACTGGAAAATTCTGTTGCTATATAAATGTGCTATCATTCATCTATCTTTTAAAAAATAATCTTCTACGGACCCCACACTGCTACTAGTTACTTTCCTGTTTCTTTGGTCTCTGCAACAAAAGTCCTCAACATACTGGGTCATACTCACTGATTCAACTCCTCCTCCTGGTTGCTGTTAAACTATTGCAATCAGGCTTTTGCCTCTACCAGTCCACCAAAATGACTCCAATCAAGATCACGAAGGGCATTTGTGTTGTTAAATCCAAAGGTCAGTTCTTAGTCATCATATTACTTGACTATGATTTAGCATTTCAAAAGGTTGATCCCCTCCCCTTCCATTACACACTTCCTTCATTTGACCTCCACAACTCCAGACTCTTGGTTTTCCTCTTACTTCACTGGTTGTACCAATCCCTTTCTCCTTTGCTGGTTCTCCCTCCTTCCCCCCAACTGTTAATGTTAGAATGACCCAGGGCTTAGCCTTTGGTCCATTTCTCCTCCCCCTTGGTAGGTCAAACTCCCTTGGTGATCTCATCCAGTCTCATGGCTTTAAATACCAACTATATGCCGATACCTTCAATATTTATATCTCCAGCACAATGCTTTTCCAGAACTCCAGACTTACATACTCAACTGTTTACTTGATATTGCCACTGGCAATGTTCAACAAATATCTCAAACACAAAATACCCCAAATTAACTCCCACTCTCCACTCTCAAACCTATTCTGTATATAGCCTTCCCTATCTCAAGTATGATAACTCCATCCTTCCATCTTCTTAAGCCAAAAGCCCTGGGGTCTTCCTTGATTCCTTTCCTTCTCTCATTGGCTCCTTTCACAGCCAATCCATCAGCAGTTTCATTGATGTTCCCCTCACTGCTTATCCCAGAGTCATTGACTGCTATTACCCTAGTCTGATCACCACCAGCTCCTATGTTAACTACTACAATGGCTTCCTAATCATTGTCCTGGCCTGTACTCTTGTCCTTCCTTCTACAGCCTATTCTCAATACCATAGCCACAACGATCTTTTCAAAAGTCAGATAGGACTATTATTCATCAGATCATTCCCCTGCTTAAAACCCTTTAATGGCTTCCCTTGTCATTTGGAGTAAAAACTGAAGTCTCTAAAATTATCTACAAGGGCGATTCTGATCTACACCAGCCCCTCTACCTCTGAGGCCTCACCTCCCAACATTCTCACCGTTTCTCACGTTGGTTTGGCCACCATGGTTTTCCTGCACTTTCTCTGCCTGGAATGTTCTTCCCCCAATTATCTGTTTGGCTAACTTCCTCATTTCCTTCAAGTCATTGCTTTAAAAATAGTTTCTTATGGCATAGCTACTCTGGAAAACAGTTTGGCAGCATCCTCTAAGTTGAAATACATGATTATTATATGTCCTAACAATTCCACTACTGGGTATTTACCCAGGAAAGATAAAACAAAGACTTGGACATGAAAATTCACAGCAGCTTAATTCACAACAGCCAATCACTGGACACAACCCATATGCTCATCAACAGGTGTATGGAAAAACAAATCGCATTGTATTCCTATGATGGAATATTATTATATTATTCAGCAATAAAAAGGGATGAACTACTGACATGACAACATGGATAAACCTCAAAATCATGGTAAGTCAAAGAGGTTAAATACCAGAATCTATACCATATTACTCCATTTATGTGAAATTCTAGAATAGCATAACTAAGCTACAGACAGAAAGTAGATCAACGGTTTCCTGGAGCCAATGGTGTGAGAGAATTGGCACCAGTGGTACACGCAGCAACTTTTTTGGGTGATGGAAATGTTTCACCTCTCAATCATGTGCTGGTTGTGGCATGGTTATAAACATTTGTTCAAATTCACCAAACTGTACACTTTAATACAATCGATTTAAACAAAAAGATCAAAGGGAAACAGAAATGATAAAAAGCAAGTAGCGGGGGCGCCTGGGTGGCTCAGTGGGTTAAGCCGCTGCCTTCGGCTCAGGTCATGATCTCAGGGTCCGGGGATCGCTCAGCGGGAAGCCTGCTTCCCTCTCTCTCTCTCTCTGCCTGCCTCTCCGTCTACTTGTGATCTCTCTGTCAAATAAATAAATAAAAAATCTTTAAAAAAAAAAAAAAAGCAAGTAGCGACACAAACAACCAAGTGCAAAGGGTAAACGCGGAGCTCAGCAGAGACCACCAGTCTGGGATGCCTTCAGTGTCAGGTCAGCCTCGAGGACTATAACTTTGTGAGGGTAAAACCCAGTAACGAGTCTTCCTCTGTTGGCCACTAACTTCCCTTTCCATCTTCTTTCTGCAAAATAAGTGGGAGGACTGGACAGACTCTCACATGGTTCCCCATGATCCTTGCCTCCCGGTGTTCACACCTTTGTGTAATCCCTCCCCCTTGAGTACTGGCAGGACACATAACTTACTTCTTTTTTTTTTAAGATTTTATTTATTTATTTGACAGAGAGAGACACAACAAGAGAGGGAATACAAGCAGGGGGAGTGGGAGAGGGAGAAGCAGGCTTCCCGCTGAGCAGGGAGCCTGATGGGGGCTCGATTCGAGGACCCTGGGATCATGACCTGAGCTGAAGGCAGACGCTTAACGAGACTGAGTCACCCAGATGCCCCTTGCATAACTTACTTCAAACCAACAGAACATGGCAAAGGTGACAGAATGTCCCTCCTATGTTTATGTTAAGTTTTGAGACTCCTTTTTGCTAGCAGACTCGCTCTAGAGCCTGCTGACTTGATGAGATAAGTGGCCATATGGGGCAAGCTCACATGCCAAGGAACAGAGGGAACTGCGGGCAGCCTCTAGCTAACACCCAGCAAGAAGCCAGTACCCTCTATCCTACCACCACAAGGAAATGAATTCTGCCAACAACCCACATGACTTCAGAAGCTGATTCTTCCCTAGTCAAGCCTTCAGATGAGAACTTGGCCTGGCCAATATTTTGGTTGTAGCCTAGTGAAACTCTCAGCATAGAACTCAGTGAAGTCCTGCCTTTACTGCTCACAAATGAATGGTGAGATAATAAATACATATGTGTTTTTTGAAATTACTTTTGGGACACCTGGGTGGCTCAGTGGGTTAAAGCCTCTGCCTTCGGCTCAGGTCATAATCCCAGGGTCCTGGGATCAAGCCCCACATCAGGCTGTCTGCTCAGCAGAGAGCCTGCTTCCTCCTCTCTGGCTCTGCCTGCCTCTCTGCCTACTTGTGATCTGTCTGTCAAATAAATAAATAAAAATCTTTTAAAATAAATAAATAAATAAATAAATAAATAAAATCACTTTCTAAAAAATGGCCTCCCAACTACTTTTTTTTTTCAAAGATTTTATTTATTTATTTGAAAGAGAGAGAGCACAAGCAGGGTGGCAGGGGAGGGGCAGAGGGAGAAGGAGGCTCCCCACTGAGCAGGGAGCCCGATGCTCAGCTCAATCCCAGGATTCTGGGATCATGACCTGAGCTGAAGGCAGGCGCTTAACCCACTAAGCCACCCAGGCAACTCCTTGACCAGTTTTTGTTTTGTTTTGTTTTTTGAAGATTTTATTTATTATTTGACAGAGAGAGACACAGTGAGAGTGGGAACACAAGCAGGGGGAGTGGGAGAGGGAGAAGCAGGCTTCCCAGTGAGCAGGGAGCCCAGTGCGGGGCTTGATCCCAGGACCCTGGGATCGAGACCTGAGCCAAAGGCAGACACTCAATAACTGAGCCACCCAGGTGTCCCCCTTGACCACCTTTTAGTACTGCAAATTTCCCTCTCCTCTTACACTTTTTGACTCCCTCACCCTGCTCTATCTTTTTCTCTTTTTCCCTAAGAAGGTTTATTACTTTCCAATATTGTACATATTTACTTATAATATTTACCATTCATTGTCTGTTTGCTCATGCTGGAATACAAATTCCATGAGGGTAGGAATGCTAGTCTGTTCTGCTCATTGATATATAATCGAACCACCTCCAATAGCATCTGGAACATAGTATGTGTTCAATAAATAGTTTTAAATGAATGAAGCCTAATGCTTGGGTTTCAACGAGGATCTATCTATTCTAATTGTTAGCAGAAACAGAGCACTACTAATCACCAACAGTCACAAACAGAGATATCTCAAATCTACTGTTAGGTCACCTCTGAGTCTGTTCTTCCCCAAATTAAAAAATCCAATTCCATTGACTTTTTCTCATAAAACTCCTTTTTCTGATTTTTAAGCCTCATTCTTCTGATTTCCTCTGTACTCCTGGTACTTCTCTGTACTTCCACACAACTCTGACAGGGCAGTGTACAGGCATAAGGACAGTCTGGTTTCTATTACATTTCACACGGCAATCTGCACCTGTTTCACAAGTAAAAATAGAGGTCAATTCTGCCTCTCAGTGTAGATATACCAATGAGACAATGCCACCTCTTCCTGCCACAATCTTGGTGAAAGCCACTATGAAAGTAGATAGCATTTTATTAGAACTTCTTCTTTTCTCATTGGTCAGTCCTTAACACAATGTAGAGTTCTTCACTAAAAGGTATCATTTGCATCTGAAAGAGTGACTAACTTTAAATTCTAAAGAATGTGCCAAGGCCTTGCTTATTAACTGAGGAATCAGGCCCTATAGCTTCTGGTCTACCAGGTACATGCCCTCAGGCTATTCATGGCACATCTGGTCCTGTGAAAAATGGGGACAAGACATCAACTTCCTGGAGCTATAATATGGCTGAGATTAAAATATGTGTAAAATGCGAAGAATGGTGCCCGGCATGTAGTGAACGCTAAATGGACATTAAGCTTAAATGGGAAGCATTTAGCGTCTATTTTCCATGTGTCTGTGTGAGTTTGGGGAAAGGGAAGAGAGAATGTGGGACAAAGAAGGACAGAAAGGGCCTACACATGGGGAAAACACTGACACCAGAGACAGGACCAGACCTGGGTCTAGAAACTCTATCTAGAAATAGATAGAGGAGGAGTTATCAGTCGTTTTTCTCAAGACCGCTTATTTTCCTCCCACTTATATCAAGACACTGTAGGCCCTGGGGACATACTCTGGCACCTTGAAGAAGCAGGGGAAACAGAAGAAAGAGGGGAGATGGAAAGTAGGATGCTAGCCCTTGAGGATAGAGAACACCTCAAGAGGAGTTCCAGTTCAATCACTAACTGCAGTGATTCACACCAGCCCTCCTATATGGCCCCTGCATGACCAACCTTTCTCCAGCTGAACTAACTGCTTGCTCTCACCCCAGTTACTACTATCCTGACTCTCCCTGGGTCCTCTGAGACTCTAAAGGGTTTGGCAGCAAGGTGGGCTTCTCCACAGTCCCACAGCCTGGAAGGGATCAGCGAGAAAGAAGAAGACTTCGAATGGACACTGCTCCCTACCTTTAAGAGATCTGCTCCCCTGAGCTCTGAGGTCTGCTATCTTCATTTGATTTCTGTGTGAGAAGACCCTAGGCTCCAGCTCTGGACACAGACGTTCCCGACTTCGGAGTGGACTGACGGCAGCACCACTTGTCATCAACCAAGTTGCGCTGGTGGGCGGGACAAGACGGTTTGTATTGAGCATTTACTCAGCTTGACTAGGGAGGATCGGGACAGGGAGGCCTGTGGCCCTGTCTCTGAAAGGGACAGCCTCAGACAGAAGCTCTGAAATCTGTCAAGAAAAGTACCCAGAAGGATATGCTTCCTTCTGCCCTCAGCCAGGACCTAGACTCTCTGCAGCTCCAGGCCATGGCTCCCCTTCTAGCAGTCTCCTTCCACTTTCCCAGTGGGTTGGAGGAGGGCTTCCCCCTCAGGCCTCCATGTGGGCTTTCTAGAGCGCTATGTGCTCAGAGAGATGGTTTCCTACCCTTCATGGCAGCCGGGCCTTGCCTGAGGTCGGGAGATGAAAAGCTGGCATTACAAGGCAGCCAGTGCCTTTCATTTGCTCCCAACCTCTTCAAGCCAAGTTTCCAAATAACAGGGACAGTAACTGCCCAATGCAGCCCAAAGTCCGCTCTCAAGCTGTTTGGCAAAGGGCCACCTGACTATTACTAGCTTTCCACAGAACAGCATGTACCAAGTTGGAGCACTGTCTTTTAGTGTGTGGGTGGATTAGCTGCTATTTAACATGATAGGGCGGGCTCCTTTCCAGTTTGCACCAGCCCTCAGTATGCACCTTCTCCGTGTATAACAGAGCTGCATTTCTCTGTGAAGTTGAACTTGCTTACCTGAGACAGCAAAGGCCAAGAGCAGGAAGCAGAGCAAAACAAAAACAAAACAAAACAAAAAAAAAAAAAAAAGAGAGAGAGAGAAGTTCATAATGGCTTTTGGAAATATAAATGACATAATTGAAACTCCTGGGAGAAGGGGTATGTAGACTGAGGAAATATGTATTTTCTTTTGGAAGCACACACAGAGTAGAGAATCACTTATCTGGGAATTGCTCTAGCTCCTGCTGTGTAATATTCTATTTTAGCTCAGTAGTGCAAAGGGGACGAAAGCATCTGACAAGTATATAAATCCCTTGAACTTCTGCTAAAGACCAAGGAAGTCACTGCAAATATGGGGACAGGCAGCAAGGCCTCTATCTAGAAATAGATAGACCATTAGCTTGTTCTGTAACCTTAGGCAAGTGACTTTACTATTCTGGACCTCAGTTTCCTTATCTTGAAAATAAATTAGGGAAAGCTAAGTGAATGGTATATAGAAACTATATTATTTTTGCAACTTTTCTGTGAATCTACAATTATTCTAAAATAAAATCTTTCTTAAAAAGTAAAGGGGTTACCATATGATCCATAATTCCATCAACGGTATTTACCCAAAGAAAATGAAAACACTAATTCAAAAAGATATATGCATTCCTATGTTTACTTATTGTAGCATTATTTACAATAGCTAAGATACGGAAGCAGCCCAAATATCCATCTATAGACGAATAGATAAAAAGATGCAGTACACGGGGCGCCTGGGTGGCTCAGTGGGTTAAAACCTCTGCCTTCGGCTCAGGTCATGATCCCAGGGTCCTGGGATTGAGCTCCGCATCGGGCTGTCTGCTCAGCAGGGAGCCTGCTTCCTCCTCTCTGGCTCTGCCTGCCTCTCTGCCTGCTTGTGATCTCTCTCTCTCTCTCTCTTTCTGTCAAATAAATAAATAAATAAATAATCTTAAGGAAAAAAAAGATGCAGTACACACACACACACACACACACACACACTGAAATATTACTCAACCATAAAAAAGAATGAAATCTTGCCATTTGCAACAATATGGACGGATGTAAACGATATAATTCTACGTGAAATAAGTCAGTCCGAGAAAGACAAATACCAAATGACTTCACTCATATGTGGAACTTAAGAAATAAAACAAAGAAAGAAAAAAGAGATAAAAACAAGCTCTTAAATACAGAGGGAAAATGTAGTTGCCAGAGGAGAGGTAGGTGGAGGGATAGGTGAAAGAGATAAAGGGGATTAAGAGTACATTTATCATGAAAAGCACTGAGAAATGCATAGATCAATCATCATATTGTACTCCTAAAAGTAATATAACACCGTATGTTAGTTACACTTGAATAAAAAAAATATTCTTGGAATCACATTGAATTTACAGATAAATATATCTGGGGAGATGTATCATAGTATCCAAAAACTTTTGATTAATCATACCACTTTTAGTTTCAAAGTATAGAACAATCTATTTTTGCTATTAAAAATTATTCTTATCAACAAAATGTTTTGTGATTCTTTATGCTGATAATCCTCTAATTTTTCTGTAATTTCTTACATGCAGTGTCTCATCCATAGTAGCAACTGAAAAACCACTCTAAGAGGCTGCGGTGGAGGGAATAAAAAAAAGAGAAACAAATAAGAAAAACTGCTCTCTAGCACATTACATGCTAATAAGCTTTCTCTGTTATATGTAGATTATTTACTTATTTATTTTGTTTTTATTGAAAAAATGATTTACTTTTATAAAGTATGAATGGATTTTTTGGTTCTCTAACAAATAAAATGTAACGTAAAAAAAAAAGTAAAGGGGTTATATAAATTATCTCCAAGATCTCCTCTAGCTCCAACCTGTCATTCTGTGTTCTTGTTTATATCCCTTCAGGTGAAAGTAAGTCTCTTTCCATCTATCCAAATATATTTGTGCCCACTCTTCCTACCACAGACAAGATGTTGATTAGCCCCAGCTCAAATCTATTTTTTTGCTTTTAACATATCCCACAGTCTAGGCAAAACCTGAATTCTCCAAAAGCACATTAAAAACACTCCATCCATATCCACTTTGTTCCTGTAAACAAGCGAATTCATCAAGTCGGGAAAAGCTGCTTCTGGCAGTCCATGCTTACCGAATCTCAGTTTTTCCCTAGCAACTGGGCTAATTATAACTCCAGCTACCTGGTAACAGCACTAGATTTCCCTGACTCTGGCTGGCAGTTTTAAAGCTGTCTCAGCTCTGTTGGCACCTCCTTTACTGAGAAAGTATCAGAGGAGCCAGGAGATGCAGAGACCTGTGCTAGGTGAGAGTATGCAGAGGCTGCTCAGAAACACAGAGCTTCCGTGCCGGGAGGGATGCTAGTGACCGTCCCGGTCCGACCCTCTCATTTTATACATAAGTAACCAAAGGGCCCAGAAAAAGTGACTTGTCTTAGTCAGGAATCTAGCAGTCTTCTGAGGTCTTTCTCTTAATCTTCCCACCCCATCTATCACCCAGTCCTACAGATATTTTACCTCCGTATTTCGCAGATCAGTTCCCTCCCCTCTATTCCTATTCCCATGGCCCTCATCATCTTTTGTCTGGCCTGTCCTGCAGACTTCCTGCCTTATCTTTCTGGAATCCACCCTCCCCACCCACCAGAAGGATCGAGCACTTTCCCTGCTGCTTGAAGCGCATCAGTGGCTCCTTATCATCCTCAGGATAAAGTCTACAGTTTTTTTAAATGGCACAAAGAATTATGGCCCACATACTCTACAGCCTCATTCTGTGTCTAGCACTTAAATTTAGCAACACAAAACCACTTATAATTCTCCACGCATTCCATGTGGTTTCTTGCCTTTGGCATTGGCTTCTGGCAAAAGCCCTTTCTTTCCACCTCACCATCCACTGACTAACTAATGATTACTCTCCTTTGAAGACAAAACTCAGGCATCAACTCCTCAAAGAATCCTTTGTGGATTTTCCTTCCCTCTAGTCTATTCAGTTGGATTAGAGTTGCCTCATTTGAGTTCGCTTATACTCTGTACACATCCTTTTTACTTTTTTACTGCTTTTTACCACACTCTATCACTCGTGCTCTTCTCATCTTTGAAGCCCCAACTTCCAGCACTGTATTCAGAATACAGTAGGCACCCAATTAATGTTGATGAATGAGCAAATGGATAAATCCAAAGCCCTCCATGATCAATCCCTGCTTATCTTTCCAGTTCTCAGTTTACAGCTGCCACAAGCCCAAGACCATGTTCTAGCCCCATAGAATGACTCAAAGCATGCCAAACACAACATGCTTTCTCATGACTTTGTGCCCTTGTATATGCTGTTCCTACTGTCTAAGATGCTCTCCCATGCCTTGTTGTGTACTTTTAAGATTCAGTTCGAACTTCACTCACTTGCAAACCCTTTCCTGGTGGATTTTGTCATTCTCCTTAGGACTTCAGAGCAATCTTACATGTCTTTTTTTTTTTTTTAAGATTTTATTTACTTATTTGAGACAGAGAGCACACCAGTGGGGGTGAAGGGAAAAGGGACAGAGGGAGAGAGAGAAGCAGACTCTCTGCTGGGAAGGGAGTCCCACATAGGGCCGAACCCAGGACCCCCAGATCATGACCTGAGCCAAAGGCAGTTGCTTAACAGAATGAGCCACCCAGATGCCCCCATGGTAACCTTTATTATGCCATTTTTATTTATTTGATATCTTTCTTCACCAGCATCTGGCACAGTCTCTGGCATGTAGCAGATAGTCAACAGATGCTTCAGTGAATGAATGCATGTGTACAAACCTGAGTAACTGAATGGCCATGGTGATAATGCAAACAAGGGAAATATTGAGAATGCCTACTCTTTCAATAATACCATGTTATTTCTATCAGTGTGTAAACTTCGATGTACATAACCAATAGGAAGAGGAAATAGCTTTATAATAAGTTTACACAACAATACAAATTTTGTAGACATAGTTAAGGAGATAATCAGAAATGGATTAGAATTAAATTAGACTTCAGAATTAAGTTTTAGATTTATTTTTTAGTGACTGGAAGAAAAGGTCTTAAATATTCAAAGAAAAAAATTTCTTTTTTCCAACAGGCAAGTATTATGACTTCTAATTAAAGCTCTTAAAAATGAGAAAAGTGGGAGGCTTTTCTCTCTGGGTGGCTCAGTTGGTTGGGCATCAGACTCTTGGTTTCGGAGCCCCACATGGGGCTCCATGCTCATCACAGAGTCTGCTTGGGATTCTTCTCTCTTCCTCTTCTTTCCCTCTCTCACACATGCATTCTCTCTCTCTCAAATAAGTAAGAAAAAATTTTAAATGAGAAATGCTGTATTAAGCAAAAACAGAAAACAAGTTGTTTTTGGTCGAACCTTCCACAACATTTTAAAGTAACTATAACAGTTATGAGAAAGTTGCTTGAGAATTTTTTTCCTGTAGTAAAATATACATAATACAAAATTTACCATTTTAAGCATTTTTTTTAAAGATTTTATTTATTCATTTGACAGAGAGAGATCACAAGTAGGCAGAGAGGCAGGCAGGGAGAGAGGAAGAAGCAGGGTCCCCACTGAGCAGAGAGCCCGATGCGGGGCTCGATCCCAGGACCCTGAGATCATGACCCAAGCCAAAGGCAGCGGCTCAACCCGCTGAGCCACCCAGGCGCCCCCATCTTAAGCATTTTTAAGCATGCAGTTCAGCGACATTAAATACATTCATATTGTTGTGCAACCATCCATCTCCAGAGCACTTTCTCCAACCTACTGTACCCATTAAACAATAACTTCCCAAGATACCTGGGTGGCTCAGTCGGTGAATGGAGCCCTGCATTGGCTCCCTGCTCAGCGGGGAGCCTGCTTCTCCCTCTGCCTGCTGCTCCCCCACTTGTGCTCTCTCTCTCTCTGACAAATAAATAGATAAAATATTCAAAAGGAAAGAAGGAAGGAAGGGAGGGAAGCAGAGAGGAAGAGAAATAAGAAAAAAGAAAAGAAAAGAAAAGAAAAGAAAAGAAAAGAAAAGAAAAGAAAAGAAAAGAAAAGAAAAAGGAAGGAAGAAAGAAGGAGGGAGGGAGGGAGAGAGGAAGAAACAAACAAACAAACAACTCCCCTTCCAAATCCTCCCCCAGCCCCTGGCCACCCCCATCTACTCTTTGTCTCTATGAATTAGGCTATTCTAGGTACCTCATATAAGTGGAACCATATAATAGTTGTTCTTTGTGGCTAGTTTATTTTACTTAGCATAATGTCCTCAAAGTTCATCCATGTTATAATATGTGTCAGAATTTCCTTCCTTTTTCAGGCTTAACAATATTCCATTGCATGTGTGTATCATATTTTGTCTGTCTACCTGTCAATGGATATTCAGGCTGCTTCCACCCTTTGCCTACTATGAATAACTTTGCTATGAACATGGGTGTACAAATACCTGTTTGAGTTCCTGATTTCTCTTCTTTCAGGTATATACCTAGAAGAGGACGTGCTGGATCATATAACAATTCTTTGTTTAATTTTTTTAGGAATCATCATGCCGTTTTCCACAGCAGCTTCATAGGTATATACTGGGTTTATAGTTTTTCCACACCCTGAACAACATATGTTATTTTCCAGTTTTTTATTTCTTTGTTTTGTTTTATAGCAATCACCTAATAGCTGTGAAGATTAAACCTTTTTTAAACCAAGAACACAAATACCATTTACAACGATTTAAGGACGGGGTCTCCCTACTTTCTTCCTACTTCTACTCTGAAAAGAAGAGGAAATAGGCAAGCATGCCTTTGCAGATCTCAGGAAGCTGAGAATGATGAATCAACATACAGTGTGCACAGACATGGGCTATATTCACCCCAGGCTTCCAGAGAACTATTTTAAAAATAATTTGGCCAAAGTCGTCCTGATTTCCCTTCTCTCTACTTGTATTTCTCCCTTCCCTACTATACACATTTCTTAGACTTCGCAAAAGTAAAATACAGAGGAAGAGAAAAACCTTAGCAGCTAACTAAACAAGGGTTTAAAGGTTTACTAAACTGTACAAAGAAAACAAGAGTCAACTCTGTTAAATATAAGAAGAAAACCATTCACTGCAACAGCAACTGGACCATCCCATATGCAATAACCCAAGAAGGTATATCTAGGCTCCAGGATGTGTCCCCAGATATGCAGGATAGAACAGTCCTTCACACTGATTTAACACCTAACACTTTAAAACAGGTTTGTCTGTGGGGAGGACGGCAGGGCCAGAATTCAGGCCTCTATTTTAGGAAACAAAGGCTCAAAGGAGTTGTGGATATGGCCAAGGTCACGTAGCAAGGAATATTCAGAATTCAGGTCTTATGATTGAGTCCAAAAGTTGTCTCCCTACATTTTGCTGTCCCTCTTTCTCTAATTGCTTTCCATTGGTTTAAGTCAAAGTTCCTAAACTGTATAGCCCAACAGAGTTCCTTGGGACTTCACTGAACTTTTGGGCGCTTAGCACAGTAACACTGCACGTAGGCTGTTCTCATTATATTGTCCAAAACCTAAGCAACTCAGGTTAGAACTAAAGAAAATCAGTTGGTGAACCAAAGAGCAATTTAACAAAGAGAACAGATCTTAAGATTTCTTGTTGCAAGAAAAAAATATTTTAGTAACCATGTGTGGTGATAGATGTTAACTAAACTTATTGTGGTGATTGCGTTTGCAACATACGCACATAACAGATCATTATGTTGTACACCTAAAATGAATTTAATGTTATATATCAACTACATCTCAATTTTAAAAAAGGATAGTTCTTATAAAGTGAAAAAATAAGGGGGGCCTGGGTGGCGCCATCGGTTAAGCGTCCAGCTCTTGGTTTGGGCTTATGTTGTGATCTTGGGGTCATGAGATTGAGCCCCACAACTGACTCCACGTTCAGCATGTCGTCTGCTTGAGACTCTTCCTCTCCCTCTGCCCCCAACCCTGCCTGTACTCGCTCTCTCTATAATAAGCAGATAAATATTTTTCAAAAAATTTAAAAAGGCAATAAAAACTTTTTAAAAAGATAAAATGACTTAAGAACCAGACCAAGCTATATTACAAAGTATTAAATCAAAATGATACAAAATTTCGAATTAAAGCCAATCACAGTCAATAATTTTTGTGAAAATAAAGGACTTTGTACTATAACTAAATAAAATATTTTCTTTAAAAAAACCCAGAAATTTAACAAACCCAGCCTTTCTTCTTTATTCTCTTTGAAGGAACATTTGTATTTGAGGGTGACAGATTTGCTACAATACGGGCACTTGGATTGTATTATGTTATTTATTTATGGGCAAACTAAAATGGAGAATTAAGACAAATAGGACAAATGGTCCCAAATCCACTACTGAGGAAAAAAACTGACTTGAAATAAAAAATGATTGGATTTATATGGGCAATTTTGTCATCCCTCCATTTACCACGATAATGGCAAATATTTCTTAAGGGCTTACTATATAATAGGCATTCTGCTGATTTCAACTAATCAGCTCATTTAATCCTCCCTCAGATCCTAAAAGATTGGTGCTATCACAACACCACTTCAGCTCAGAGAAATTACAGTATTTTCCCAAATTAACACAGGTAGCGAGTAGTAGAACCAAGATTCTTTCTCAGGTCTGTTGGGTTCATCTGTTAACCACTACTTCCAATGATCACAGAATAGAAGAAATGATGAAAATTTCAGATGCAAGTAAAGTCAATAGGCTGTTTATCATGATTTTTAAAACCTGCTACAGACGTATGCTATGTATAAACTCCAGTTTGTTCAGGAGAAGTATCATCCAGTCTCAAAGATGAGAAAGCACAGCTCAGAGAAGTCAGGCAGTTTAAGAGGCTGACATATAAGGAAATACAATGCTTTCAATTCCTATATAAAGGCCAAAACCACTTTAACCTTCTAGTATCAGTAATGTCACACTTAAACATTGACTCTACCTGTTCCAGGAAGACACCATTCAATTTTTCCTGATGGTGTTTTTATCTGATCTGGCCAGATTTTAAATTCCATTCTTAAAAGGGAACCCTAAAATTTTTTAAAGCAATCTTAGTGGGGAGGGGCATGCCTGGGTGGCTCAGTTTGTTAAGGGTCCAGCTCTTGGTTCTGCTCAGGTCATGATCTCATGGGTCATGAGATAGAGCCCTGCATCAGGCCCTGTGCTCAGCTGGGAGTCTACCTAAAGAGTCTCTCCCTATGCCCCTCCCCCTACTCTCTCTCTCTCTCTCAAATAAAACAAATATTTTTAAAAAAATAAAGAAACCTTGGATAATAATAAATTCACACAAGTTGAACAAGTAAGTAGTCATCATGGGGCAGAAACAGTTGATAGTGGTCTTGCATGCTCTTTGTGGACTGGATGTTTACCACATAGCAGTGGATTTCATAAATTCCAGGGTTGGGCATATTTCTAGTGGCAGCACACTCAGCAATCATAAGAAGATGCAGGATTAGATAATCAACAACAACCAGGAAGTCAGCCAAGTGGCCATCCAGAAACTATTTACCAGAGCAGCTGCAGTCCAGAAATGCTCCTGGCCAGTCTCCCTAGGAGTGGGCCATACTCAGCTGTGGACCACTTATGGCATTTTCTCACTTAACTTTGCTCCATGATCAGGAGCTTTATGTACTGCAGTGGTTTCTCCCCTTAGTGCTTAGACCTTCAAAACTGTTCCCACAAAACCTGAACCTACAATTAATATTTGCTACCAACAGGGGGCAGTGGTACCTGATTATGCCCCAGTTTATTTGGGCTGAAGGTAAGCAGCCTCTTCCTGTGTTGTTTCTTTTTAAATTGCTTACAAAAATTGAAGGTTAGGGGCGCCTGGGTGGCTCAGTGGGTTAAAGCCTCTGCCTTCGGCTCAGGTCATGATCCCAGAATCCTGGGATCGAGCCCCGCATCAGGCTCTCTGCTCCGTGGAGAGCCTGCTTCCTCCTCTCTCTCTGCCTGCCTCTCTGCCTATTTGTGATCTCTCTCTGTCAAATAAATGAATAAAATGTTAAAAAAAAAAAATGAAGGTTAAAGGATAAACACACAACAGAAAAGCCTCCAGTCTCATAGAGCCAATTTTTATGTATGCTTTAATACTATTTTATTAATCTGTAGCTAGCATGAGTTTTAAGATTATTTCTGAATTCTCTGAACATCTCGAAAGATAGAAACCCCAAACTCCTTTAATTTATTTGCTTTAAAGTTGATTCTTCTAGGTTTTTACGTAGTCCTCTAACTTTTACAACTTCTCATACAATTAAACATCCTTATAGCTGCCATTACAATTAAGGATTATGTCTAATTTAGGTTAGTCTCTCCCTCACTCAGCTACCTGAGGACTTGCCACTTGGTGAGAGAAAGATTGAACCCTTTTCCAGTCCTTTTCTCCTAAAGTTTCCCATATTTCCCTTACCTGCAGTCATGGTGAAATGCTTGATTGTCTCTCACTAATTTGGTAGTATTTTACTCTTTGGTACATATATTTAACAAGAATCTGCTGTTGCAAAATATGTAAAATGATAAAATAATTACTATTCACAAGAGACTTACATTATGTAAGTTTCACAAATAGTGGTTTTATTGAAAAGAATCATGCACAGGGGTGCTTGGGTGGCTTAGTCGGTTAAGCATCTATCTTCAGCTCAGGTCATGAACCCAGGGTCCTGGGATCAATCCCTACATCTAGCTCCCTGCTCAGTGGGGATTCTACTTCTCCCTCTGCCTCAGCTGCTCCCCCTGCTTGTGCTCTCTCTCTCTGTCAAATAAATAAATAAAATCTTAAAAAAAAAAAATCATGCATCCATCACCCAAGTTAGTGTGGGTTCTCACTTGGCTGGGTGTGATTTAATATATTTACTTTATTTAAAGAAGTGACCTTCTGGGACACCTGGGTGGCTCAGTGGGTTAAAGCCTCTGCCTTCAGCTCAGGTCATAATCCCAGGGTCCTGGGATGGAGCTCCGCATCAGGCTCTCTTCTTAGCAGGGAGCCTGCTTCCTTCCTCTCTCTCTCTCTCTCTGCCTGCCTCTCTGTCTACTTGTGATCTCTGTCAAATAAATAAATAAAATCTTAAAAAAAAAAAAAAAGAAGTGACCTTCCAATGCTGGAGAAAAATCAAGCTAAGTTTGCTTGCACAACACAGCTCTAAATTCACATCTGAACCACTTGACTTACCATGTGATGCCCTGCATTGTCACCCTCGGTGTCTCTTCACCCACATTGCTACTAATCCATTGTCTTAACCTTGTGGAACCTCAGTAAGGTATATTCATGGGAATATCTGCAGGTGAGATTAAAAGAGCCTCTTTCTCATTTTAAAATCTCATAATAACTATTACCATTGGTAAACGTATAACTACTACCCCCTCATTTACATAAGAAGCTATGAAGGTTACAAAGTGCTGTGATCGAAGTCTTCTCATTTAATCCTTATGGCTGCTATTTATTCATACTCTCAGCAAATAATCTTCAGTGCTCAGGGACTTGTGTGGTATTCTGCATGCCAATTCTACAGGGGCTGGCACAGACTCAGAAAGGTTAAATAACTTGCCTAGATCCCCTGGTTGTCCAGGGCTCTGGCTGGGATGGTTTTCTGATCCCTCGTCCTTCCATCAAAATGGAACTGCCCTTGTTCCTATCAATCCCTCATCACTGCATAGTATGATAAATTCATTTCAACTATGATGTTAATGATCAATCATGGCTTTATGGGTTTTGCTTCCCAAATAAGAAGAGCATTTTAACTTAAACCTTCAGTGCTTCCCAAAACATCACAGCCAAATGGGATGAGTAATATGACAGATGGACTGAACAAAGATTTGGTAAGAAGGGAAAGGAGGGGACACAGTAGTCTGCGATTCCTTAAATCATAGGATGCCAGTGGGTGCCTGATGACTCTGGCTTAAGACCAGGAACAGATAGGGCTTAGTGGCAACACTAGGCTAATAAAAGGGTTAGCACCTTGGCATGTGACAATGTCCTATGACTGCTCTCCCAGACTGCTCCTCTAGAATCTTTTTTTTTTTTTTTAAAGAATCTTCTTAATCATACTTCTCTAGGAACATAACAGTGCCCTCCCACACCCCACCCAAAACGTTCCCTAAGGACAGTCTTGTTAGTCAGTATAGAGCACAGGGTGAGACCAAATGATTAAAGCAGTCAGTTGATTGAAGCTTAAAAAATTCCTTTCCCTTAAATAATCCAAAGACACTGCCCATTCCTTCTGCCTTGCTTTGGAGACAGCTAATGAAAAATGCTCCTCCTTCTGTACAATGAGCAAATTCATTCACTATTTCTACCCTAAGGCAAAGACTGCCATTCCTCCTCCCCGCCTCCTCTCCATCCCACTGCATTACCAACCCTCCTTGAGAACAGCTTCCTTGACATCACCCCTGGCCACTCCATTCAGGCATGCTTACTCTATAACCATGTAAGAGAGGACAGGTGAGTCTGGACGAATTTCAGGAAGATGCAGGTTAAATCATGAAAATCCAGGAAAGATGGAAAACAGGGCTTAATCCCCCAGATTTAGCTGCCCACATTAATTTATCAAATAACTGTTTGGGTTTCAAAGACACCAGTCATTCCTCTGATCCAACCTATTATCTAGCAACCTGCAAAAGCTTCCCAAACCTTCTTCTCAACAGGACAGGGCACACATAGACAAAGTATAGTCTGCTGGTGTAAACAGATGAGAGATTTAGAAGCTCTGAAAAAATCAGAGGCCACCAGCTCTGGGTCACTCGGGCCACTTTAGAGATTGTCCAGACACTAAGAAGGCTAAGGAAGCCAACATTATGGTAACCAGTTAGGAAACTTCACCCAAAAGCCCTGAGTCCTCTTACCAAGGTGCTGTCTCATCTCACTCTCCCCTCAACCACCCCCCCTCCCTCTTCCTTCCCTACCCCAATCACTCATGCATCAACCCAGACCACCCTCCCTCTCAGAGAAGCACCACTCCCTCCCACCCTTCAGGCCAGCAGCACCCTTTTCTTCATTCTTAGGTGAACTAGTCCTAAACCTGAAAACGCTGAAGATGCCAAAGATTCGGCCTTTCAATCTTATCTGCATCATCTTCAAAAACAAACACGAAGTTCTCAGGGGCAGAACCCTGTGCAGCCCTGCCCTTTGCTCCATCCGCTCATTCCCTGCGGTCACTGAGCCAGAGCTAGAAGGGGCCCTTCTCTAGCTGAACATTTACCCTGGAAACTGCCCGCTTCAGTCACTTCTGTGGCTTTTAAAAAATGCAGATTTCCAGAGGGCGCCTTGGCGGGCTCAGTCATAAGAGCATGTGCCTCCTGGGGTCCCGAGTTCCCGCCCTATGCTGGCTGCAGAGATTACCAAAATAAATTAAATAAACTTTTTTAAAAATGCAAATTTTCTCTTCCCTTGCGTTACTCAATCAGAATCCCTGGGGGGTAAGGCAGGGAATCTACATTTCAAACCAGTTCCCCAAGGTGACTGTTCTGAACAGTTCCACGGCAGAGCAGACTCTGATTTAACCCAGCTCCCTCTCCTTACACACAAGGAGAGCACAAAACAGGCACTAAAGAGGCGAAGTGGGCTGGTCCAAGATCACCCCGCGTTCCGGGGGCCAGACCTGGTGTGGAACCTGCCTCCCTCCCTAGTTAGCACTGTGGGAGGTAGGAAGAGCCTGAGGATCAGAGAGTGGGCTACCAGCCCCCGGCTGGCCAGAGCGCGCTGCTCCTGCACTCACCCGCTTGTAGATGTCATCCCGGCTGGCCTCATACTTCTGTTGCATGCGCTCCTCCAGGAAGTAGATGCGCAGCTTGAGGCTGAAGTTCTCCTTCTTCAGGTCATTGAGATGCTGGGACAGAGTGCGATATCCATTAGACATGGTGGGCAACCCATGGGGAGCAGCATGCCCAGCCGCCCCCTCACCCTAGGAACATAGTGCGGCTGCACCGCGGCATGAAGCAAGCCCAAGCCGCTGGGACGCCGCTGGGGCTATGGCGACATGACCCCGGGGACTGGCGCTCTCTTGGGGACCTGGGACTGGGCTCACTGCTCTGGGTGCTGGAGTGCAGCGCACTTTCCTTTTTTACCTCTGGGAGATATTTGCGGAATCCCTGACAGAGGAACATGCTGCGTGAACTCAGACACAAGTGGTGTAACCCGACTCTTAGCCGGGACCGGGCTGTCACCCTCCCCAAGCCTCCCGGGCCCAACAGCAGGCAGTTAACAGTTTCTTGGAAAAGAGAGAGAACTGACTCCCCCCACCCCCCAGCCAGACACTTCCAGGAAATGGAAAACAGGAATACTTCAAGGTGCTGGGGGGCTTGCACAAAAGGAGGAAAATGAAGGGCTGTGTGTGTGAGTGGGCACACTCTCTGGTGGCTGATTTGCACAGTAAAACCCCAAGGGGGCACCTGGCTGGCTCAGTGGGTAGAGCTTGAGCCTCTTGGTCTCAGGATCCCAAGTTTCAGCCCCACACTAGGGATAGAGTTTACTTAAAAATAAATAAATAAATAAATAAATAAATAATAAGCAAACAAACAAACAAAAAATAAACCAAAGGAGTGTGGCCAAGAGCAAGAAATCGATTGCCATAGGAAAGAGCACATATCAAATATCCCCTTTCCATCAGGTGCAGATCTTAAAAAACCTGTAACAGAAGACCTCTCCAATGTTTCTCTGATGATCCAGAACTCACCTCTAGCCAATTCCTTCCCAGTTTTCCTCCCTGGACTTCTCAAGTCCTGAAGCACTTAAATAAATGCCTTCCCTACCATGTGCCTCCCAGCCACATACACACCAGAGCCACCCCCAAAGTAAGAGTAAATCTAGTTCCCAGGGTGGACAAGCTCACAAAGAGGCTGGGCCAAAGGCTCCTTCCTCCAAGGGATGAGGGAAAGAGAGGGCTGAGCGGGGGGTGGGGAGGCGTCAGTCTGGAGCCCAGAGATTTCAGCCAGTCACTGGTTCTTAACTCTGGCACCTGCCAGGCACTCATCACCAGATCCTGCTCACAGAGCAATTTAAGATCCTTGAATAGCAGCTGCAACATGAGCAGGAAGTATTATTTATACCATATCACCCGGGACTTTGAAGGTGACCATCGCACAGCACATATATGAAACACCAGTTCTTAGTTCCAGTAAAACAGGGTTGAAAAAAATGTTAATCTTGGCAGGTAAAGTAAAGAAAACTAAAACCTTTATACTTAAATCAAGTACTCACTTATTCCTTAACCTACCAGCTCTTCATTCTTTTAACTCTATCTTAATTCTTCATAATAATTCTACTCAACTTCTCCTGAGTATCCACCAGGTAGTATGTTGGGCATGACAGATACAAAGATGAAGACTTTCCCAACTCTCAAAGAGCTGGGTGGCCGTACAGATGTAGAGATGTGGTTTCCACTGCAATCCTCCAGGCTTGTGTTAGTCAAACATTTTACATTTTATAATGTAATCCAGTACAAACACACACAAATACGCACACAGATATAACTAAAGTAAAAGTTTCACAAAGTAGTGTTATCACTATGTGTGATTTTCTATTCTATTCTGGTGTTTTTCTATTCTATTATTCTTCCTGGGAGTGACCCACTGAATTGATTTCAAGACCCACTAAGACGTTTCACATGTAAGTTTGAAAAACACTGCATGTATGAGAACCCAGAAGAAAGAGTGATTCATTCTTACTGGAATGATGAGAAAAAAGCTTCACTAAGACTTGCATGGCCCTTTGAAAGATAGAAAAAGTTGAACTGAATAAAGTGGCCTCAGGAGGGCATAAGTGGAACTGAGCATTCTCTCAAATAGATTTGGATTATATGTGGGCAACACATTTCTTACCGTCAACTGTAATCGAAGACAAAATATTCCTCCTTTCTAAAAAAAAAAAAAAAGTACACATTTAAAACTCATTTATCTGTTTTCATTAAATCTGTGCTCTTGAAATTAAGAGTATCATTTAGACTGAGAGAGAGTGAGGAAGAGGAAAGTCTAAATAAAAACTCGAAAGATCCTTTTCTGGTCTGAGCTCTGTTACTAAATAACTGTATGACCTTGGAAATGCACCTCTCCAGAGGCCTAAGTGTCCTCATTTATAAAATGAAGTGGTTGGAAAGTAGGTGATTTTTAAGGCCCTTTTCTGGCCTAAGCTCCTAGAGGAAATAACCTACTTATTATCTCCTTATCATCTACTACTACCATTTTGCACAAGGGGAACTGGGCTGCCAGATTTCTAGATTAGTGTTTAATCATCATTTTGATGTCTATTTAGATTCTTTTCACATAAAAGTCACATAAGATAGTTTAATAAAAGTTCATGGAAAGTAAAATTGCATATGAATGCAGGGATTCTTACCCAACAAATGCCTGTTTCATCTTACTCCCAAGGATACCTTGCTTTTTTATCTCTCTGGCCCTTTATCTGGTTAGTTTTCGTTTGTTTGTTTGTTTGTTTGTTTGCCAGCTCCTTAAAGTGAGTGCTTAAACAATGGTTGTTAGTTCATCCCCCTTCTCATGTTTTTCTCTCCATACTTTCTCCCTTGAGATTTTATCCACCTTTAGAGCTGTCACTGTGGCCTCCCAAACAACCCCCAAACTTTCATCTGAGTCTTCTCCCCCAAGATCTAGCCCTCCATATCCAGGTTCTTGCTAGATAGCTCAACTTGAATATGTCATTCTCACAGCAAACCTCACAGCAAAGACTTTTGCGACAGCCTGTCATGTCTGCCAGACTTCACTCCAGTCATCTGCTCTCATATTATAGGCAGAGTAATGTTTTCAAAACTCAAATCTTATCCTGACATCTCCCTTACTTAAAACCCTTTACAGGCATCACATCTCTCTTAGAATAAAGGAAAATGACATCACATCCCCTCAAGAACACCGCTTTTTTTCAAGTCCTGAATTCCAATCCCACCCAAACAAAGCCTTCTCTGCTATCCCAACCCAGAAAGGAATGATGTCTCTCTCTTTTGAACTCCTCAGGCAAATATCAACATTGGGCAAGTGTTCTTAGGGGGCCTCATGACAATATTTATACGTTGCCTGGGAGGGGGGGTTACTTATGCCTCTTAGAGTTATTGAACTTTTCCTGTGTTTATGTCTCTCCAGCTAGTCTGTGAGCTGTCCAAGGAAAGGGTCAACGACTCACACATCTTTCCCTCCTCCTTCAGCTCCCACAGCCAAGAAGCCCTCCCCAGTAACACACAGCAGGCTTACAACTACCTCCACCACACTGGAGTTTTTCTGTGGGCCGACAAGGCATATTTGGAGTCTTAGCACTCTCACTGCGTAGTATTTAGGAAGCACTCCCTAAATATTTGTTGAATTAATGAATAGATAAGTATTCCATATATACTTTACTTTTTGCTGATCTGACCTGATGGGGATAGCTTGCTTATATTATTCTCACAATTTTCCAATAATACAGAAAAGTTTGTTTTAATAGCTCCAAAGAGACTACATTTGCTAGAATGGTTCCTGTAGAAAATTTCTAAGTTTACATACCTATCTAGACCTTCCTCTTGGACTCCAGTCTACACCTAACTTCCCAGTAGAAATGTTGACTTGAATAGAGACCTGTCATCCTTGTGGCATCTGAAACCGGAGTCCTGATCTTTCCCAGCACACGTGTTCCTACCCCAGTGGATCCCATTTCAATTGGTAACAACCCAGTATGTGCAGTTGTTTGGGCCAAAACCTTTTGAGTTATTCTTGTCTCTTCTTTCTCGTATACATCATTGCATCTGTCCGTAAATCTTATTATTTCTACTTTCTAGAGAGAGAGAATCCATCTACTACCATTGCATGGTCATTTCCCCAACTCTGGCCCAAGAGGCTATGATTGAACACTCCCCTAAATTACTTGAATAGCCCCGGTAACTGGTCTCCCTGCTCCCACCCTAGCTCCCCTATAATGTATTCTTAGCACGGCAACCACAGGGACCCTTTAAAATACATCAGATGACTCCTCTGCCAGAAACTCCCACTGGTTTTCCATCAAATTAAGAGTGAAACGCTAAGTCATTTCACCAGCCCATTAAGGCCCAAGGCCCTAATCTGGAGCCAGGCTCCTTGCCCTGTCTTTTCCCTTTTTCTTACTACTCTCCCCTTTACACACTTTTCTCCAGCCATAGGCTTCCCTTTGCTCCTTCTCAAAAACAGCTAGCACCTTCCTTCCTCGGGGTCTTGGGGCTTGGTGATCCTCCTGTATGGTATGCTCTCTCTCTAGCAGATTCTCTTCTTCACCTTCTTTAGGCCTTTGATCAGATATCATGCCCTCAAGGAAGTGACCACCCTATTTTAAAGTGTAACTCTCCCTAGACCTCACCTCAGCAATCCCTTCATTGTTTCTTTCTTAATCCGTACACTTTCATTGTTTAAAATATTATATTTCCTTGTTTATTTTGTCACTTATCTGTCTCTGCCCACTAGCATGTGAACCCCATAAGTAAGGCAGGATTTTTTCCCATTTTGTTCACTGCTGTATGTCACTAGTACCAAGAATGGAGCCTGGGATACAGTAGGTGCTCAATAAATATCTGTTGAACAAAAGAATTGAGGAATTAGGGCACCTGGGTGCCTCAGTCAGTTAAGCATCCAATTCTTGATTCTGGCTCAAGTCATGATCTCGGGATAGTGGGATGGAGCTCTGCGCTCAGTGTGGAGTCTGCTTGCCCCTATCCCTCCCTCTGCTTGTGTGCTCTCCCCTCTAAAATAAATAAATAAAATATTTTTAAAAAGAATTGATGGATAATTAACCTGCTGACTTTGACCTCTCTGGACTCAATTCTTTTTCTTTTTTAAAGATTTTATTTATTTGAGAGAGAGGGAGAGAGAGCACCGCTCCCCCCAAAAGTGGGCTCAATCTCACCACCCTGAAATCATGACCTAAATGGAAACCAAGACACATATGCTTAACCAACTGAGCCACCCAGGCATCACTCTGGATTTAATTCTAACAGAACTCAATCTGTATACAACATAACACAGGTGTTCAGGATGAAAAGCTTATCTAAAGTCATTCCTCTTTATGTTATTTTTTTAAAATATTTTATTCATTTATTTGCGAGAGAGCGAAGGTGGGGGCATGCTCGAGGGCACAAGAGGGTGGGGAGGGGCAGAGAGAGAGGGAGAAGCAGACTCTCTGCTGAGTGGGGAGCTGGGTGAAGGGCTTGATTCCCAGGACCCTGAGATCATGATCTGAGCTGGAGGCAAGCACTTAACTGACTGAGCCACCCAGGTGCCCCTAGAATGTTATTTTTATAATTAAAACAAACTTTTCTAACAAACTAACTTCAACATACAGGAGAGAATGTGAACTTTGAATAAGAGTTCTGAGCAAATGGAGAATGACACATTACTACCAAAGGACAATATGAACTATACAAATAGTAAAAACTATAGAAAATAGGAAAGAGAGTCTGTCAGAGAAGGTTCCACAGAGAACAGGCATTATAGCTCTTCTGAAAGGATGAATCAGGTTTGGCTAGGCTCCAGGGAGAACATAAGGCAATCCAGGCAGGTAGAACAGAAGCAGAAGGGCAGAGGGCCAAATGGACTAAAACAAAGAGCCCATGATGTCACAGAACTGGGGGAAAGTACACAACCATCTTCGGAAATACACAACCGTTTTCAGAAGTACACAATGATTTTCGGAAGATCTTTTTTATTTATTTTTTTGAAGATTTTATTTATTTATTTGACAGAGAGAGACAGCACAAGCAGGGGGAGTGGTGGGCAGAGGAAGAAGGAGAAGCAGGGTCCCCACCAAGAGGAGAGCCTGATGTGGAGGCCCATGTGGGGCCTGGTGGGAGGCTTGATCCCAAGACCCTGGGAACATGACCTGAGCCAAAGGCAGTCACGTAACAGACTGAGACACCCAAGTGTCCCCATTTTACGAAGATCTTAAAAGCCAGGGTGAGGAGCCTGAATTTTTCCTACAGGCAGATCCTGGCTCTCGATTTGCACGAGTAAAGAAAAAGGCAACAGAGGAGCGCCAGGGGCTGCTTACTAGGAAGACTGATTGGTTGGTTTGTTGTTTCTGTTTTTACTGGTTTGCATATTGTAGCTTTAACAAACAAAAGTGTGCATCCCTGGGCTTCACGCTAGACCCACCTACTACTCTATCCGGCCTCTTGCTGGTAGTCCCCGGGTCTGCATGTTTTTATAAACTCTGCGTCTCTGGGGAAATAAAGAGACACTGCAGGTTCCCAAGCAAGGACAGCAGGATTGTCTTTGTTCTTCCTTTCTTACACAGAACATCGAAAATCTTTTCTCTTCCTCAAAATACTTTTTTCAAACATTAATGGCTCTTCCCTGTTCTTTTTTTAATTTCTTCTTCCCACCGCTTCTTAATGTATTAGTTCACCCTGGAAATAAGACTTTAATAAGGACTCAATCAATGCCAACAATAGTAGGAGGATTACAAGCCAGCTGTTGTATGTCATGCCCCATTAACATAACCAACTGGCAAGCCAGACTTTAAAAAAACTCAGCTTCACATTTCCTTAATCATATTCAGACCCCCCAGATTGCTCTCAGATTGGAAATGGCTAAAGACATATTAATGGTCCTCCAATCTCTCTCCTAAAAATAAAGGTCCACTCCACTAAAAATGATTAATCATTTTTATTGACATTCTTTTCAAATATAATACTTCTGCAACAAGCTCTGTTAGCTTGATATCTATGATAATTCATATCTAAAATTCATGAAAATAAAATTATTCTTTAGTAACTTAATATGGCAAATAGAGGAGTAGTGTTTTCAGTAATCCTTGACAAAATAGGTAATAAATATTATCATTATTATGCATATTTATCCAGGTGGGATAGCATGGCATTATGGAAAAAGCAATAGATTTTGAACTAATGAGATCTACATTCAAATCCCAGTTCTGCAATTTTGTAATTGTGTATCTCTGGGAAAGATACTTAGTAGTAATTAAGCTAGGAAACTGGGATCTGGATAGGGTACTAAGAGGATTGCAACTGTATATTTTTAAATCTGAGACAAATAGAGTGAAAATAGTGTTTGTTAAAATTTAGATATGAGAGGTGTGCCCCTGGGTGGCTCAGTCACCTAAACTTCCAACTTTTGGTTTCCACTCAGGTCGTGATCTCATGGGTGGTGAGATGGGGCTCTGCGCTCATCGGGGAGTCTGCTTGAGATTCTCTCTCTCTCTCTCTCTCTCTGCCCCTCTTCCCCACTCACACTCTCTCTTCTCCCTCTAAAATAAGTAAATGACTCTTTAAAAAACTTTTAGATATTAGGTACATGGATAAGTATTTTATTGTTCTTTGTATATTCCTGTTGTTTGTGAAACAGGTCATAATTTTTAAAAACTATTTCAAAAGGAATGAAACTAGGAATTATAGGGAGGCAGCTATGAATTAGATAGAAGGATAAATTCTCTAGTAGAGTTGGATATAATGAACTCATTGCCATACTCCATCCATATATTCATTCATCAAATATATACTGAGCACTTACATTATAAGGGACAGTATATTTACTGTCACCAAAGGGTCACAACTGAAATTAAAGAACACTTGTCAGGGATTTTGTTAAGAGTTTTCACACATCAGGCACCCCAAGCTATAAGTTTCTGAAGAAATCTCAGAACACACCACTAGTTCTCTGGGAGTAGAACCCTAAAATGTGGTGGAAGTCGACCTGTTCCAACAGACCTCAGGCTGCCTTCACAGAAAGGTGTAAAGGAGAAATAAGCATAAAGGACATCATATTTCCAAGACAAAAGCCCCAACGATGACTGGGACCCAAGGATGATCCCCAATAGATGATTTAACCTATAACTTTTCTAACTGTCATATTTTCTGAGACAGCCCTGTAGGAGGGGCATACAAATAGTTGGAGACTATTTCCTGCTTTTTGACATCCAGTGGAATCCAATCCAGGAGTCTAACTTGTTTTGGATTGGAAGTTAGGAGTAGACAGGAGAGACATGGCAGGGAGAAGGTTTTTATCACATATAAATATTTTATTTGTAAAACATTTATGTGCCTGGGAATTCCTATGCTTGTCTGATAAAATCTAAGCTGAAGAAATAAAAAAGCTTAATTCCTGACTGTTTTGAATGACTTGAACTTGTATTACAAAATTAATTGGATACAATTATGCTGTCTTCACAATGACAATCACCTGCATAGACTCTGACAATGTACAAAGGATGTCCATGTGCATGATTTCGTTTTATTTTGTGAAGAAGTAAGAAGATTAGATACTATTATCTCCATTACTATCCAGGACAAAGAAACATCAAGAAGTTAGCTGCCTTGCTCGTTGAGAAAGAAGAGAAACATAGACTAAGTCACCCAAGAGTCTGACCCATGTTGTATACTGACCAGGACCTTAATCACAACACTAGATGACCCCTGTGAACTTAAGAATCCCTGTGACTGATAAAGTACTTCCACTTCTACCTCACGTCCCTGCATTTTTTTAAAAAAGTATTCCTCACTATAAATAATCTTCCTCGTGATCTGACCCCCTGAACCTATATAAAACATAGTTTCCTCCATTTTCAAGATGAACCTCAAAAGGTTAAACAGAGTTACCATATGACCCAGCAATTCTATTCCTCATTATACACCCAAGGAAATTGAAAGTGTGTGTCCACACAAAGTCTTGTATAAGAATGTTAATAAAAGGGGCACCTGGGTGGCTCAGTGGGTTAAGGCCTCTGCCTTCAGCTCAGGTCATGATCTCAGGGTCCTGGGATCGAGCCCCGAGTCAGGCTCTCTGCTCAGCGGGGAGCCTGCTTCCTCCTCTCTCTGCCTGCCTTTCTGCCTACTTGTGATCTCTGTCTGTCAAATAAATGAATATTTGAATATTTGAATATTTGAATATTTGAATAAATAAAATCTTTAAAAAAAAAAAAAGAATGTTAATAAAAGCATTATTAATAAGAGCCCAAAAAAAAGTAGAAACATCTCAAATCTCCATCAACTGATGAATGTTGAGGACAAAGTTGAGTATAACCATACAAGAGAGTATTTTTCAGCCATAAAAAGGAATGAAATAGTGATACCTTGTACAACATGGATGAACCTTGAAAACACTATACTAATGTGAAAGAAGCCAGGCACAAAAAAGTCGTATAATACGATTCTTTACATGAAATGTTTGGGAAAGGCAAATACACAGAGACAGAAAGTGGATGAATGGTTTCCAGGGCTGGAGAGAGAGCAAATGTGGAGTGACTGCTAAGAGGTATGAGGCTTTTCGTGGGAGGAGATGAAAATGTTGTTGAACTAGGTAATGGTAATTGTTGCTCAACTTAGTGAATATGCTAAAATCATGGAATTGTACACTTTAAAAGGGTGAATTTCACTGTGTGCAAATTAAATTTCAATAAAGCTGTTACTTAAAAAAGAAGAAGAAAGAAACCCAAGCTGGGAGAGGTAACTTGCTCAGTGCTTTGCCTATTATAAGGACTTTTTTTTTAAGATTTGTTTATTTATTTATTTATTTATTTGAGAGAGAGAGAGAGAGAGAGAGGGAAGCATGAGTGGGAGGAGGGACAGAGGGAGAAGCAGACTCCCCGAGGAGCAGGGATCTAAGATTCTGAAATCTCGATTCTCAACTGATTCTCTGATTCTCAATTCTCGGGGCTCAATCCCAGGACTCAGAGATCATGACCTGAATCAATGGCAGACACTTAACTGACTGAGCCACCCAGGTGCCCTACAAAGGATTTTTAATAATGGAGATTCAAAGTTCAATTCAGCTCAATTCAGTTAAAAGCCAATGGTTTAGAACTGATCATTTCTAAATGTTCTGTATATTAATCTTTCTTAGATTATGAGGCCCTAACATGAAGGCTTGAGGAAGTACCCTCTCAGTAGCCCTCACTACCAGAAACTCATGAGTTCCCATGTTTTATAAAGTTAAAGTTTTACATAGCCTTTAGATAAAACAGAAATGTAATCCACTCCGTATTTTGACACAGGAAAAACATACTCATTAGGCTATCCTGAAGAACATGCATAACTTTTGCACACCATTTTAACAAGGGAAATGCCAATCAAAGTCAATCAAAACTTAGTTTTCCATTCATCAGCTTTCACTTTCTCTTCTGCACAGGGTTTCTGCCTAGTCTTCCAGAAGTTAACTATTCATACCTGCCTCAGAGAGCAGACTGCAAATGCTATAGAGACCTGCTTTTTTTTTTTTCTTTTGGGTTCCACAATAACCAAATCTTTCTTCTAAAACTCTGCTTCTAAAATTTCAACCTAATTCCTGAAGTTTGCAAGTCTTTTAAATGCTAAAATATTAATAACATCATTCCCTTTTCTCCCCTAAAACTCAGAAGCATACTGAGACCCACCATCCACAGAGCCTTTTCTTGATATAACTGACGTGATGGCAAGAGAGCTAACAACAGGGTCACTACGTCAGGTTGATAAATAAACCCTATCTTTGGCAGCAGCAGCATGTGGATAAAGGACAGGGATTCAGACGATGTTCCTGCTGTCTTCCCCCACCATAGATACACACCCACACCACCCCCAATCCTAGAATAACAAGGTGTCATGGTCACCATCACATTAGAGCACTGTGAACTATATAAAACCAAAACAAAACAAATAACAACTCCCTTGGACACCAAAAATAAATGGGCCAGCCAGAAATAGTGCTGTCAGAGACACTGAAATGAGCTCCATGGCAGAAAGGACAGTTGAACTGCACAGATACTAGGAGATCCCAAGGACTCCTAGGCTCCAGACGCGCTCCTCTATTCATCTGGCTCAACCAACACCAGTGGGCCTTGGTGCTGTTTGTTCACAACTGGTTCAACCCAGACAGATTATTTGCTGAGCTCCTAGGATTCAGGGGGTGACATCAATTTATGGCCTCAGTTCTTTTTCTAGCTTTTCAATAATTCTTCCTCCATCCTTCTCTAGGAAAGAAGGTGATTTCAAAGGCACAAGAGCTAAGAGTTCACAGTGATACCATGAATGATCGTGGTTGTAACAAGAAGGCTTTGACCATGAGGAAGGGTGGGTGGGGAAAGACACAGCCAACTCGAACATCAGTCGACATTCTAGTGCTCCAGCCATGACAAAAAGCCCATTTCTGAACTCACTATGCTCTCTGCTGCCTCTGGGACATTTCTTGAGTGGCAGCACTAGCCTGGAAAGTCACTGCTCTTCACCTCACACTCAGCTCTGACTGAACTATCTCCAACTTGCCCTTGGGACTTGACTTAGGTATCACCTAGTAAAGGAAGCCTGTCTGACCCAAAGCCTGGGTGAGGGCCCCTCCCAAGTGTGCTTCCACAGCATATTGGGGACCTCCTTTTTTTTTTTTTTTTTTTTTTTTTTTTTGACAGAGAGAGAGATCACAGGTAGGCAGAGAGGCAGGCAGAGAGAGAGGAGGAAGCAGGCTCCCCGCTGAGCAGAGAGCCCGATGCGGGGCTTGATCCCAGGACCCTGAGATCATGACCTGAGCCAAAGGCAAAGGCTTTAACCCACTGAGCCATCCAGGAGCCCCTGGGGACCTCCTCTTATTATTGGAATTATCTGTTTGACTGTCTTGCCAATTAGAGTTAGAATTTTTCAATAAGAGGAAGGATCTCATTTTTTTTTTTTACCCTAGAATGAAAATCATATTACTGGTTTTTGTTGCTGTTTTAGTAATCATACAAGTACTACATGTGGTTACACCAGTTGCTCCTTTTCCCCAAGGATGGCATCACCCAGAAGTTGCCCAAACAAGAAAGCCTGGTCTCATTCATTCAACCAAAACATAACAAAAAAGAAAGAGGCATACCTAGTCTCTATCAGACACTACACTAATCACTACATCTAGTAGTGAATAAGACAACCCTGTTCCTGCTATCATGGAGCTCAGATTCTAAAGAAAAGGCAGACCTTGAACAAAGAACTCATAATGTTAAAGCGAAAAGTGCAAGGTAGTGGGAAGTTTACAAGAGTGGCAGCCTAGCTGAGATGGGAATGGAGAGATGTGTTGGTGGGAGGTCATCTACTGGCTTCTTCTCCCTCACTGGCTCTGCATCCAATCAACAGCTTAACCCTGTCACTTCTGCTTCTAAAATCACCTTCTCTCTTTCATCTGTCCATCTCTCCCACTCCTACACTGTCAGCACCACCAGCTGTTGCCCAGAATATTGCCACAGCCTCCTGACTGCCCTCTCTGCCTTAGACGTCCCTCCTCCAATCCAGAGTTCCTGCAGAAGCCAAAGGGAATCTTGTACAAGGAAAATCTGATCAAGTCACCACCATGTTCACAAACTTTCCACAGTTCCCCACTGAACTCTGTTAACATTTAAAAGCCTTTACACAAATTGTAAGGCCCAGCATGTTGGCTTCTCTCTTTCTCCAGTCTTAACTCTTCTCTGCATTCCTTGCACCCACTCCCTAGGGTGCATTAACTTAGTGAGGTTCTTTCTAAGCTGAATCAGGGTGCCTGGCTGGCTCGGTCCATTGAGCATGTGTCTCCTGACCTTGGCATTGTTTGAGTCCCACATTGGATATAGAGATTATTTAAAAATAAAATCTTTAAAAAACAAAAGAAAGGGCACCTGGGTGGCTCAGCTGGTTAAGTGTCTGCCTTTGGCTCAGGTCATGATCCCAGGGTGCTGGGATCCAGCCCTGTATCAGGCTCTCTGCACAGTGGGGAGTCTGCTTCTCCCTCTCTCTGCCTGCCACTCCCAGGCCTGTGTTCTCTCTGTCAAATAAATAAATAAATCTTTAAAAAGAAAAGAAAAAGAGGGGTGCCTGCATGGTTCAGTCAATTAAGCTCCAACTCTTTGATTTCCGCTCAGGTCATGATCTCAGGATCCTGAGATGGTGCCCACATGGGGCTCCTTGCTGGGTGTGCAGACTACTTAAGATTCTCTCCCTCTCCCTCCGCCCTTCCCCCCTCCAGGGCTTGGGCGCCTGGTCTCTCTCTCTCAAATAAATAAATAATGAAAAAGAAAAAAAATTATTCCAGGCTTATGATTGCTCAAAGTTTAAGATTGCCCCTGCCTATTGTTGTTCATCTAACAACTTTTTGAATGTCTGAAGACACCAGCGAAAACAAAACCAATAAGCTTGGGGCACTGTGGTTTGGGGAGCATAGATACAATTTTTTTCCTTTCCTTTCCTTTTCTTTCTTTTTTTTTTTTTTTAATGAGAGCATACTTCTCTGGGAGCATTCCTTTCTCGAGGCCGTAAGGGCAGAGAAACACTGCAGAGGCTCTGGGAATGGCTGGACCTGAAGGCAGCCGTGACGTGGCAAAGAGTCACCTCATCTAGGCTAGGAAACACAGACTGTGCTAACTCGGAACTCCATAAAGTCAGAAAAAAACCCTTTTAGGGCTTTCTCCCCCACTCCCTCCCCACAGACGTCAAGATCCAAGTGGAAAAATTTGCCAGCATGGGTGGGGCCTCAACAGGCTGAATCACTGTGACTAGGTTGAGACTGCTCAAGAAAGCTGGCTTCAGACCATCACTAGGCAAACACCGCAGCTGGTTTTGCTTGCATTTTCAGCAATGTGCTACAGACGACATTATTAGAAAATGTGCAGATAGGAGAAGGCAGTGGAGGCCCCCTCTAGACCTGGCAGCCACACACTCCCACCCCTCCACGGATTTTGTGTAGGATCTGCCATTTTGATTGTATCTATAAAACCAAACTGTAAACGTTCCACCAATGTAACCTTTCCTTCTGTGAATGGTCCTTTCATTTCCCAAGAACCTTAAGAATCCCTGGAGTCATCCTGGCTGCTACTTTCTATCTGCACAGCTTTACACAAGTTATTTGAGTCTTGGTCTCCTCACAGGCCTAATGGATATAATAATACCCATCTCATCAGTTAGGAAAATGAACTGAAAAGCAGCTGAAATAAAATATGTTAAGCATCTAAAAGGGTGTCCAGTATGTAATAAACACTGCATAAATATTATTTATTATTATTAGCTATTACTATGATCTTAATAAGTCTGGTCAAATATTAGAAATGGTCTTTTACTTTACATTTATAACTTTATCATTGCAGTTTAGAGGAAAAATTGTCTTCTTTTCAACTCATCATTAAAAACAAACATGCTTTTCTTGACTTCTCAATTTCCTATCCTAACCGGTCAGTTAAGACACTAATAGCCTCCCTAGAACCATTCAATTTACCGTGAATACACCCAGTGACTACTGAGTGGAGGCTGGGGGAAACACAAATTCACTAGAATCGGCTGGAGGAAAATAGGGTGGGGAAAAGTCCAAATCCAAATCCAACAAGTTTAGTTTAGTTGATGAGCATTTATTGAGCACTTACTGCATACTGACATTACACTAAATGCTAGAAACTAGAAAAGCACAAACAAGTGGTGTTTCCTGCCCTTGAGAAGCTTATAGTCAGGGTCATATTTTGAGACTGGAGAATCAGGGAAGGCACCTTTAAAAAAAAAAAAAAAAGGAAATGGTACTTGAGCTGAAACTTAAAGGATGAGTAGGCTGGCAGATAAGGAATAGGAGAGGAAGGGTATTCTAGGCAAAGGGAACCACCAGAACAAAACCTCAGAAGGATAAAACAGCTTCAAATTACAAGCAGTTCAGAATTAATGGAGCAAAAAGCATGTGATGGAAAATACTGGGAAATAAAGGAGATTTACAGTTTACTAAGAGAAGATGGGTACCACACTTTGCCCAGCTAAGTAGGAGGAGCTAATGGTTCCAGTCCTCTCGCCACCACACTTTTACCAGGGGAGCTCCCAGGCCTAGAAAGTACTCACTCTTTTAGGTCACAAAAATAAGGAGTTTTTTTTAGGCCCACATTAGGTGACATTGGTTAAGTTCCTTTGTTACTCTTTGAGTCTTTATTTCCTCACTTGTAAATCGGGATGGTAATTATGTTTTTTCATAGGGCTGTGGTGAGCATTACACTAGATAGAAATTGCCTGGCATATGGTAGGTAACTGGTCTTATCCGTGTGCTGCTGTGGTCTCACTCATCCCAGATATGCTGGGGGCAGGGCAGGGGTGCAGTTTGCGAGGACCCACAAGGAAGCACATGGCAAGGAGCCTATATGCGAAAATAATTCTGACTCAATAACCTGTCCAGGGTTTATGATTATAGTACATAAAGTCTATGACACTAAAAAAGTCATCATTTCTAGGAGCCCTGGCAACCTCCTTTCTCACACAAAAAAGTGTGTGGTCACCTCGTTTTTATTTATTTACTACTTGACACACAGGGGGAGAAATATGAAATATCCCTTACTGGTCTTTTCTCTGTCCTCTCTTGGTTGCTGTCAGTGGTTTCCAGCCCTGAGAAGGGAGGACCAATCCTTCATCTTAGACCAGGCTGTGGAGAGGAAGGACTTGGAAGGCCACACCGGAGACGTCAGTGGACCTCTGCCTGGGGCCCAACTCTGCCTGTTCATTTCCCTCTGCCCTCCACCTCTGGCCACTCATTCTTTTTTTTTTTTTTAAAGATTTTATTTATTTGTCAGAGAGAGAGAGGTAGAGAGAGAGCACAAGCAGGGGGAGTGGCAGGCAGAGGGAGAAGCAGGCTCCCTGCTAAGCAAGGAGATTGATGTGGGGCTGGATCCCAGGACCCTGGGATCATGACCTGAGCTGAGGGCAGATGCTAACCGAACCGGCTGAGCCACCCAGGCGTCCCTGGCCACTTGTTCTAATCAGGGGGAGGTGACTCCCTCATTTCTCTGTTACAAATTACCTCTTGACCAAAAGGAACAGGTCTGCAGACTGTCTTTCAGAGAGCACCCCACACTGCACTGAGGAGCACTGCAGCTCAGCTCACCTATTCTGCATGGCAGCAGATGCAAAAGGCGAAAAAAAGAGGAGGGTTTGTTAGCACCCCTCTTCCCACCACCAGCACCACACAGATGTTCAGAGGTTTAGTCTTCAAAACCACTTAATACTCCTGCAAGCGCTCTGCATCTTAAAAAAAGAGAAGGGGGGGGGGACCCACAACAGTATCCATGACAACTGAGTAAAAAAACAGTAGGCTGTTTAGTTCTCAGCCATGGTTTATATATGGAGCCTGTTTTTTGTCCACAGGACTATCTGGTAAGATGTACATTAGGTCCATGTGAAACATTTCTATTCACAAATTGAGAGAAGACGGGGTAAGCCCATGTCAACACTTCTTTATTCATCTTTTTTTGGACATGAAATTTCATTCTTTTACATCAAAAGCTATGAATCCAAGAATGAAAGCAAGCCACATATCTGAGGGCATATTTACACCAACTCATGTGTGGTCTGATTCATGGGCAACCCCCAGGGGGCACCAAAGAGCCGTTTCTTTTTTTAGCACACTGGATGTAAGAAATCCCGGGTACACTTTCCAGGCCTTATAAATCCCAGTAGACAGGTTCTATTGTGCAGACTTCCTGGGATCAATCCAGGGCGCAGGGAGGTGGGGACTTGGATTACATTATCAGTAATTTGGCTCTTGGCCAAATCTAAGGATAAACATATCAAGACACAGAGTACTTCAAGAGTTGAATCAGAAGTTTCAAGCAACAAGGCCAGATTCTTTTTGAGAAATAAATGGTTGTGGCTGAGGCCACTTTATACTGCAGACAGTACCCAGATCTCTACAGTGGTCCAAGCCAGCCACTGAGAATATAATGCTTAGGTTACCTGGGTCCACTGTGGTCCAGTTACAGATTCTCAGGGTACCATTTAAACTCGCTAATTTGGGCGCCTGGGTGGCTTAGTCTGTTAAGCGTCCAACTCTTGATTTCAGCTCAGGTCATGAAACCAAGCCCTGCATTGGGCTCTATGCTGGGCATGGAGCCTGCTTAAGATTTTTTTCTCTCGGGGCATCTGGGTGGCTCAGTGGGTTAAGCCTCTGCCTTCAGCTCAGGTCATGATCCCAGGGTCCTGGGATCGAGCCCCGAGTCAGGCTCTCTGCTCAGCGGGGAGCTTGCTTCCTCCTCTCTCTGCCTGCCTCTCTGCCTACTTGTGATTTCTGTCTGTCAAATAAATAAATAAAATTAAAAAAAAAAAAAGATTTTTTTCTCTCCCTCTGTGTTCCCCCGCCCAAACAACAACAACAAAACTCCCTAATTTGTTCAAGAAGTAAACCAGGGGTAAAAATGGAAAGACAGAATCATTGGTACAGGCAATTGTCCATGAACCAGAGTGCTCAGCATATATACACTTATTGGGATAATGTCTCTTAAAAGAGACATCATTATGGAAGAATTCCCACAGTCCAAACTAAGCCATGAGTCATATTTTTGTGAGACATCACTATCCCTTGGTGCTCCTTCTAATCAACATAACAATTATCCATTCACATGACTTACCTTCTCAAAGTCTCGAAGAGCCTGGGTCTGCACCTGAGGGGGTTTTTCAAATGCTCTTAAGGAAGGCGGCTGTCCAAAGAGGGTCTTTTCACCACTTCTCCAGATCTGTGATTGCACTGGAGGGCCTCGATCTTTAGTGTCACTAAGAAAAGCTGCCAGTAAAAGAGAACAACAAAAACATTTTCTATAACAGTAGCACTATGATCATTCTAGCTGGCACAATCCAGCAGAATTCTGTTTCCTCAAAATACAGACCAATTCCCGACCACATGGAAACAGTTTGCATAAAGTAGCCTGTGGTTGATCATATTAATAATGTTAGGGTCCGTGATCAAAGGAGCAAGACTGATACAAAGTGAAGGTCAAGTAAAGCTTTATTTCTAGCCAGCACCGAGAATCAAACCATCCATTCGGCCTCTTACAGAGAGTGCAACCCCTCCCAGCCTCACAGACTAACTTTTATAGGGTAAAGGCCATGTGGTTGAGCCTGGCCACACACAGGTGGCCCATGAGATTGTAACACACAGAGAAAGTTGCAAAGTCATGCTAGGTCACACGCAGGTGGCCAATTGAATTACAATTTACCCTACAGTAGCTGTTTGAACTAGCCTATCACTCTGGTCAGAATTGGCACCCAAAGGGTGGGGTTTACATTCTTTGGTGGTTAGGGAGATAGTAGGTGTGCTTTACTGACTGGATGCCTCCACCTGGCCTGACACATCCTGGTATCTGGGCTCTTTTATCAGGGACTGGTTGGCCATATTTTATTGGTTTCTCAGACTTGTTTCTAAGTAAGTTCGGAGGGGGGGGCAGGGTCAATCTAAGTTCACTGCATAAACAACAAAATGGCTGTTCTACCGAGATGGGGTCACTCTGGCTAAGTAGGCCCTTACAAATAATGGTCCCCAGTGGGATGCCTGGGTGGGTCAGTTGGTTAAGCATCTGCCTTCAGCTCAGGTCATGATCCCAGAGTCCCGGGATCGAGCCCCACATCCCCCACATCAGGCTCCTTGCTGAAGGAGACTGCTTCTCCCTCTGCCTCTGTCTGCCACTCCCCTTGCTTGTGCGCTCGCTCTCTCTTGGTCAAAGAAATAAGATCTAATAATAATAATAATAATAATGGTCCTCAGTGAAATGCACTGGTTTATGTCTGTGCCCCTCTGTGTTTTGATCCTCTTGCTCCTCCACCGAGAAGTAGAGTCTCTTTCTCTAGTCTTCGGAGACATCCGAGTGAGGTGGGCTTAGGGTTGTAGATTCAGGTAGAAGATGTAGAAAAATACATCTTTTCTTGGTTGACAGAAGGAGTCAATGACCCCTTATTACTATGCATTTTTTTAAGTCAGAAAAAATGACAGCCATTGCAATCCACTGAGCTCCATAGCCAGCACCAGTGTAAGAGCAAAAGGGGCTCTGGGTCAGTGTGCCTCACGAAGGAAAAATTAACTCGACATGCGCTTATGAACAAAGGAGCCAAGAGGCAACATATCATCATATACTTTTTCTATCCTTTCCTTTTTTTTTCTTTCTCTTTTTTCTTTCCTTCCTTCCTTGTACATTCTGGTCTCCTTTGTCAAAACTTAATTGACCATATACGCATGGGCACCAGAAGCAAAGGCACCAAGAGCAAAAATAAACAAGTGGGGCTACATCAAACTAAAAAGCTTCTCCTCACAAAGGAAACCATTAAGAATGAAAAGGCAAGCCACGGGATGGAGCAAACATCCTTCCCTCCCTCCCTCCTTTTCTTTGGGCAAACTTGCCAGAATGAGCACAAGAAGTCTCCAGATACCACAATCAACTCAGACTTTTTTCTCTGCAAAGAAAGAAAAAGAGGAGGAAGACAGAAAGAACCAGCAAGATGATCGTAAGGAGAAAAATGCAGAAGATAAAATATGATGAAGAAAATAATCATGAGAAATAGGATGATTCCACTATAGCTTTTTTCCCCTTGTCTAAACGTATTTAACTCCCCATTACACCACTGATTTTAAAGAAAAAAATGTTGAAATGTAAGGCCATATGATCTGTTTTTAAGCTGCACATTGTACAGTGTCTTCATTTGTGTAAAATTAACACAGTATCCAGCATGTCTTTTGATAGCCCTGTCCTTAATGGTATTTTCAGAAGCCACAAACCTTGCCTGGTGGAAGATAGGGGTTTAAATTAGAACAGAAAGGTAAAGCAGGTTTTATTGGTGCACAGCACAAATTAGTTCTGGATAGAGGTGGTATTTTTTTCCATATTCAGCTGTCTTTGATTCAGCTTATACAAATAACTGTTGTTCTGTTAATTATATCCTACTCTGTGATTGCAAATTAAAATTACAGTAATGTTGCACCTGTTTTGTTGATATTCTGATTCTTTCTAAGTAAATGTAAATGCTTTACTAAAGAGAAATTGGAAAGAATTATTTCTCCCACATTTAGATGAAATTAAACAGGCTATTGAATGGAAGGTGATTTGATGAAACAGAACAATACACTATAGTTAGATTAGTGGGATGTGGTAGAAGATAAGAGCCTTTGAAACTTGGATATGAATCCTGACCACTTGCAAATTGTGGGAATTTAGGCAAATCTCTCTTTTTAAAAACAGATTGTATTTATTTATTTGACAGAGAGAGGGAGAGACAGAGATAGCGAGAGAGACAAGGAGTAGGGAGGGGAAAGAGAAAGAAGCAGGCTCCCCACTGAGCCGGGGAATGGGTGGGGCACTCCATCCCAGGACCCTACCCCCCATCATGACATGAGCCGAAGGCAGAGTTTTAAGAGACTGAGCCACCCACGTGCCCCAAGGCAAATCTCTTAATTTGGTTGAGCCTCACTGCCTTGGTAAAAATGGGAATAATAATACTTACCTCCCAGAGCTTCTATATGAATTAAAGGAAATAAAAATGAAAGTACTCAACCTAATATCTTGCCTGTAGTACATATCATCCCTACCCTTCTCCCATTTTTGCCCTAGCCCTTTGATTCTTACCTCAAAATGGAAGATCTTGAAGTTCAGAATAAGTATGGTAGACCCTTGGAATTTGGAGACTTAACATACACAATTACAAATGCTAATTTTAAGTGACTGAAGTCCTTAACACATTCAAATTAAAACCTTTTTCCATGTTGTGCATATGAACCATCTGTGCTTCAAGGCTGGTATGAAAAAGGCAAATTACTTAGCAAAGTAACTAGTACCCTTAAGTGATTAAAAGTTTTTGTGAAAAATGCTCCCCAAAGGAGAACTATTTTTACCTTGGTTTCATAATTCAGGTAGATCCCTGGCTAATGTTAGTTCAGTAATGATACGATAGTATTATGACTACAATATTAAAAATATTAATTTGATTATATTATAAACACAATATTAATAATGTTAATAACAATACTTACTGGGTGCTTTATTCCTCGATAAACTGTACTAAGAGCTTCTCTCACTTAATTTTACTTATGAGGCTGACACTATTATTGTACCCATTTTAATGGTATATGAGTAGAAATTTCGTTTTGGTGGAAGAGTCTATTTTATTCCTTTTACAAGTGACTTTAACCTTGCAATTACAGAATCATTAAAAGCATGAAGAGTTCACATAGTATTTCAATTATGATTTACTGCACTATGCTGGAAAGGTGGGGAGTTATATGTTACAGTGATACATGCAAGTCTGGAAATTCACAGACTGTCTGAGAATATTGCCATAATGACTTTAAAGGGGCCATAATTTAAGGGAATTATGATCAGCAAGCACTCAAGAATTTATCAAGGTAAGGCCCATGGCCTCCTTACCTGCCGCATGACTTGTTCTAGGTACCATCTCCCCTTCATCCTCTGCAAAATAATCTCTGTGGAAAGAAACATATTGTTAATTAACGAGATACCACCCCACATGGTCCCCCATCCCTGCGGCAGCAAGACACCATGTTCTGTTTTCTTTTTTTTCTCCACAAGTACTCATTAAGCTCCTACTATGTATCAAGGGCAGTGTTAAGTGTGGGAGATACAAAGACAAACACCACAGGAAGGGTCCCCATCCTCAATAAGGACATATAAAGATAGCCATTGAACGAACAATGTCATCATGAGGGAATAGCAAAGACCCAGAATCGGGGAGGAAATTCATCTGTTAGAAGAACAGAAAACCATGTTGCCAGCCAACCATGCAGGACCTTGTGGAATGGGGTGAGGAGACTGAGTTTTATGTGGAGGGCAGTGGGAAACTACTGAAGGATTTTAAATGGGGGAGTGTGGTAAATGACCAGATTAGATGTTAAATAGATGATTCCAGCTGCTGAGTGAGACAGTGTGGAGGGAAATACAAGTAGATGGGAAAAGCAAGAAGAAGTTGTGATGGTTTTAACTAAGAGAAAAGACAGAGGAGATGGAGATAAGCAAAAAAGTTCAAGATATGTGTAGGAAGTAGAACTGACTCAGAAAACTTGGAAGCCAGATAAAGTCTATTAATGGTAACATTAAAAATACCACAGTTCAGTAGCAAGAGGTATGTTTGCCCAGCACAGTGAAAGTCACCATCCCTAGCACAGAAGGGAAAAAATTTTCAAAATGTATTCAACAAATACTTGTCAAGCATCTACTATGTTTTTAGGCATTGTTTTAAGCACCACAAATACAGCAGTGAATAAAACAGACAGAAATGCCTACACACATGGAACTTACAGAAAGGGGAGACAAGTAAGTAAACAAGGACTATAAAAAATTGAAGTAGGGAATGGGGAGAGGGAGTGCTGGAGGTATGGGGAGGAGGAAGGGATTGCAGTTTTCAGTAGGCTACCATTTCTCTGAGAAGCAATAGCGTAATCATGAGGGTATTTGGGAAAGAGTCTTCTAAGCAGAGAACATCAAACACAAAGGCTCACAGGAGGGAGCATGCAGAGTGTTTGGGAGCAGAAAGGAGGCCAGTCCGCGGGGCAGAGAGGGTGAGCACATGATGAGGAAGTCGTAGGAGGTAAGGTCAAGGAAGTAATGGGAAGGCTGGGCAAGGGTCAGATCGCACAAGGCCTTTCAGGCCGCTGAGAAACCTTGAGCCACTGGAATCTTATGAGTCAAAAAGAGGGTTGAACTGAGTGATGAATGTTTTAAAAAGACCGGCTACTGTTTTGACAACGGACTATCTGGGCGGGGAAGGCAACACAGAGAGCAGACGGCAAGAATCCTACAGAAAGATGCTTTCAACATTTAGTTTATTCCTTAAACACTTGGGTACACCCGGTTCATTGTTCCAAAAAGGGTTCTGTAGTCAGAGGTTTAGAGGCTTTAGAGGGCTTCTCTTTTTAAAAGCCAGAACCCATTCACAGGGAAGCGGAAGACAGACTGGCATTTGTTTAGAAATTGTTGTTCTTCCTTCTGGGCCGCAGGGCTGGATGCTGGCATGAATCTTCACTTTGTTAAGTTCCAGATGGACATCAAAGTAGCAGACAAGGCACATTGGACTACACACACCACCTGGTGGTTTTTTATTATTCAAAAGCAGATCACCAGCCTGTGGTTCTTCCAGGTCATCTGCCTCTCTCCCTCCTTTACTTCCCATTAAAAACGTTCCCTGAGAGTAGAGCAATTAAAGAGAGGAAGGTAGCACTCACGAATCCCCCTCTGTTGAGCTAAAGTAGGGGAAGGATGTTGAAGCCATCAGCCAGACCAATGTGTTGAAAGATTTGTGGGGAGAAAACTTACACTTAGCTGCTGCTATTCAGCTATTGGATGGATTCCCTTAGACTCAGCCTGTAGACTTGGGTAGGTGACTGTGCATCTGCCATCAGCAACATGGGCCACTCCTTAGGCCAAATTCACCCCAGACAACATGGGGTTTTTTTTTTTTGGTCGGCACAAGGCTGACCCACTTCTGACTTCTCTTAGAAAATGAATGGGTCTAGCACCACTGGGCCTGCCTTTCCACCTAGGGGGATAACCTGCCCTCTTTCAACAGAACAAACACGTGATCTCCAGTTCATCACAGTCCCTGTCCTCCCCATCTTTGTAGTCCCAGCTCACATACTCACTTATGATACCCGCCTGACTCCGTATAGGTCTCTGAGGCTGTTACCCCGGTACAGATCCAGGGCAGAGAGAATTTCATTTCTGTTTTAATCCAGATAAGGAATATGTGGTATATATACACAACAGAATATTATGCAGCCATACAATGATGAGATCATACCATTTGAGACAACAGGGATGGACCTAGAGGATATTATGTTAAATGAAATAAGACAGATTGGGAAAGACAAATACCACATGATTGCACTCATATGTGCAACCTAAAAAAAATAAACAAAAAACAAACCCTTATGAATAGAGAAACAAAATGCAGAGTCGGACCTATAAATACAGAGAACAAACTGATGGTTGCGGGCGGGGGGGTTGGGCAAAATGGGTGATAAGGAGTGGCAGACCCAGGCTTCCTGATACAGAATGAATAAGTCAGGGGGAGAGAAGGTACAACATAGGCAATATCATCGATGACATTATACCAGTGATGTGTGGTGACAGACAGTAGCTACACTTGCAATGAACACAGCATAATACCTAAACTTGTGGAGTCACTATTGTATACCTGAAGCTAACATACATTGTGTGTCAACCATACTCAAATAAAAGAAAAAAAACCCCCGCAGTCTCGAGTAACCTAATTGCTTCAGCATGCAATTCACTAATCTATGATGATAAACTACTAAAACTGGTTCATAAATCACTTTTACCTCTTCAGCTTCAGTTTCCTCAAATGTTTATAAAAGAAGCACATGGATTTTTCTAAGGTCCCTGGCAGTAACTGTGCCATTCTACTCCAACAAACACTTAACCATAAAACTCATTTTGATACCTTCCAAGGATCCAGGGAACTTTCCAGACATGACCTCATTCAATCCTCTTTGCTCTGAAGATTCCACAGTATAGATCCAGAGTGGGTTACAACACAGGGCACACACACCCCATGAGATACTTCACCTTGTAAGCCCACCCACACCCACGCTGAGCCAGCTGTCTGCCCACTAGGAATCAATAAATGGAAGGATAGAGAGGTCACTTTGGATGGGTACTGAGTCAATGGACATACTTATACAGTCTCGGGAGATTTTTTAAAAATCACTTTAACTCTATTAACAGCTCAAGTTCCCTCTCTTATTGCCCAAGAGTGGGCTCATCATCTGCTCCAAAAGGTTGAGAAGGAATTCGATGCTCCCCAGGGAAGGGGATCATAGTGAAGAAATACAGGGTGTATGTCTAGGGGATTGCAATTTGCGACAACGTCTGATAAAACCAAAGTGCAAAGAGAATTGAGGTATCCAAGAGACATATTCCAAGCTAGGCCCTACAGACACACACACACACATATGCACATAGCCTTGTGAAGCAGTAATATAGGTTGGTAAATTCTTCCATATTACCCAAGACCAGAAAACACTCGTACGACCTTGTCCTAGTTTCTGAAACTAAGTGTTTGTAGATTTATTTTTTAATATCAGTCCATGAATGACTCATGCTCCGCTAGCATATGGTTCACCAGGGCAGGCAACGGCTCTCCCGCTAGATGTACATATATAATCTTTCTCCCAAGATACTTTTACCTTAAAATGCTGCTTTTCCTGTATAAATGAGCTATACCTCAAGGGACCTTATTATCCTTTTTCTCTCGGCCTCATCAATCTGTCAATACTGATACACTTCCACTAAAGTTACACTTAACTAAATTTTGCCAAACCACTCTCTGGCCTAATTTGAGGAACCAAGCGTTTTCCAAGTACAATCCACCCATAAGCTGCTTGCCCACTTACTGCTGCATGAGATCTTGCCCACGATTTCTTGATTTGCTGATAAGTAGCTAAGAAGATATTGGACTCAAACAACACATCAACATTCAATATCCCATATTACTAGCTTTTCCTACAGTTTTCCAGGGTGATTAGGTTGAGACTAATCAGAAAATAATTGACTTCCCCAAAGCCATCTGCTACACTCATACTCTGCTGCTGTCAGACTGTGCTCTGATGATTTTTTTCCAGTAATTTCCTAACTATAGTAGTTCCAATTATGTCAGGAATATCCAAGCATTCAATTTTGCTTTGCTTGAAAATGGCTACACTAACGTAGTTCTTTTCCAAAATGTATGCAGCTCAGTGGTGCCACTTGTCTATTTTCTCCTAACATTGTGGAGAGGGTAGAACCCCCTTCCTTACTAAAGGGCAACACCACGATAGAGCCTGCAGAGAGACAGTTTCTACAAAGCAGCCATGCCTTCTTCTGCAAAATGCACATTTGGTGTTACTGTCTTATATTTTGGTCTATTTAATTTGTGGACTGAGAAGAGCAAGGGATCGTGTTATCAGACAATATTATTCGCGAGCAATGGCAAGGTGGTAACCACACAACTTTATATTACAAACGGGTTGTGCAACAAGTCTGAACAGTTATGAGATGGTGGCATCCCAGGACCGAAGTCATCCCAAACTATTTTTTTTAAAGATTTTATTTATTCATTTGGCACAGAGACAGAGCACAAGCAAGGGGAGTGACAAGCAGAGGCAGAGGGAAAGAGAGAAGCAGGATCCCCACTGTGCAGGGAGTCCGACACAGGGTTCCATCCCAGGACCCTGAGATCATGACTTGAGAGGAAAACAGATGCTTAACTGACTGAGCCACTCAGGTACCCCACATCCCCAAACTATTTCTAGGGAGCTCAAGTCCGCCCAGTCCCCAGTACTTCCTTCTTCTTGGTCTCACCTATTAACAATTTTAACGGAGGGATATTTCTACCCATATGAGTGTCCAAACTCCCGAAGGGATGGTTATTTGCAGGTCCTCTCCCCAGGGCAATCAAATCCACTGAGGTTGTTGGAGTCCACACAGTCTGGGTCCCCTCCTTCACACCTACCACCACTCTTGCTGAAGATCTCTAAGCCTGTGGACAAAGGCCATCTCTTGGAGGCATTTTCTATCTTTCAGACTTCTTTTTATGTAGTTTTTTTGTTCATAAACAAAAACTCAGAAAGGGAAAAAACAATCTGCTATAGCAGTACTTAGAGCGAAAAACTGGGCCATGATTGACATTTTTAAGTTTTTTCATTCCTTTTCATAAACATTTATTGAGAAGTGACTTATATGGTAAGCCCTGGAAACATGAAGATGAAAAAGAAATATACTCCAGAAGGTGCTCAGAGTCTACTGGGGAAGGCAGCTAGCATTCAATGAGATAACTGTAAGAATAATGAGATTTAAAACAGAGATTTGGAGAGAGGACCGAATTCAAGAACTTTTACAACTCAAAAAAATAAATAAATAAAACAGATTTGAGAACATAAATATGATAGCAATTATTTTTGTCCATCTTAGTAAGCATAAACTGCCCCCATCACCCCGACCCTATCCCCCCGGCAATGTTTTTACCTTTCCCTCTTCTCAAACCTTCCTTCTCTAAGTTCTAACCCTCAGGTAAGAGTATTAGGGGAAGTTCATTTGCGTGTCCTTCCTCAAACCCATTAGCTTTATCTAACTACTTATAATGCCTATAGATATGGACTAGAAGAGAATCTGCACAAGAGATAAGACTGGAGTTTTAGGGGGCACCTGGGTGGCTCAGTGGGTTAAAGCCTCTGCCTTCAGCTCAGGTCATGATCCCAGGGTCCTGGGATTGAGCCCCGCATGGGGCTCTCTGCTCAGTGGGGAGCCTGCTTCCTCCTCTCTCTGCTTGCCTCTCTGCCTGCTTGTGATCTCTGTCTGTCAAATAAATAAATGAAATCTTAAAAAAAAAAAAAAGACTGGAGGTTTAGGATGGTGGAAAATACATGTGAATCTGCCTTTTTTCTTTTTTTACTATTTTATACTAAAAGGTTAATTTTCTTTTTTTAAACTAGGCTCCACACCTAGCATGGGGCTTAATGCAAGGCTTGAAATCATGACCCCAAGATCAATACCTGAACTGAAATCAAGATCACTTAACCAACTGAGCCACCCAAGCGCCCCAAAGGTTAATTTTTATTTTTTAAAGAAAAGAATTATTTTGATCCAATTTACACTGCCCTTCTAATGAAGCCCTCGATAAAAGATAAACAGTGTAAGAGATTAGGCTCGGTCTGACCTCCTCAAACAGTGTGGATTATGTGGTGTGACAGGAAGATTGTTGGAAGTTTGCTCAGCACTAGACACTGAACCAAATGCACATTCCATTCTAATTCCTATATTCTTTTTTTTTTTTAAGATTTCATTTATTTATTTATTTGAGAGAGAGAGAAAGATAGCAAGAGAAAGCATGAACAGGGGCTTGGGGTGGGGGGTTGGAGAGAGAGAAGCAGGCTCCCACTAAGCAGCCCCATTGTGGGGCTTGATCCCAGGACCCTGGGATCATAACCTGAGTTGAAGGCAGGGGCTTAACCGACTGAGTCACCCAGGTGCCCTTAATTCCTATATTCTTAAAGCACATTTGACATAAGTAACTAAATTCTGGTTCAAATAAAAGCAATCTTTCTGATGTTCAGAGATCATTTTTTTAATATTTGTTATTTGTATCCATATTCAACATTTGCAAATAGAAAAGGGTTGGAAGGAGAAGAACTATGGCCTACTTTCTCTAATGTGTGAAGCTCTGGCTCTGAGAACTTTTAAATGGTAGGGTTTCATAAGCAGAGGCGGCCTAGGAACAGAGACATCTACAGGCAACTGTCTCCTGACTGCCTAGGCCTGACTTCACAGTTCACATTCTCTTCCAGTGGAATTCTCCTCAGCACTAATCTCACATTAAATATCCTCTTCACTGTGGACAACCACCACCAGCCACCACCTATGCCGCCACAATTCATTAAGTGCCCGATGCTTCCCAGACAGCATCTCATTCAGTCCTCACAAGATCCTGCCCAGTAGGTCCTGTATCACAGATAAGGAAACAGGGGCCCTAAAGGATGAAGTGACTTGCCCAAGATCATACAGCTTGTTAGTGTCAAGCCTGAACTTGAAAATGGCACTTGACTCCAAACCTTTACTCTTTCAACCTACGCCTTTACCAGAATCTTCCTCTGTATCTGGCTTGACTCCAGGGAAGTGACCCCCTGAGAATCTGAAGGGCAAGGAAGGGTAGACAGTGATGCTGTGTCAAGACTGGATTTAGACTCAAATCCAGACACAGATATGTTCTTTGAGATGCCAACTCATCCCCGCTGGACATAGCTCACACTTGAGTATTTGAATACTGGTGTAATAAATGCCATGTGACAAATGAATTAAAATCCTAAAAGGGAAGTGCCTGGTATGAATTTCTTTTTTAATAGGTTCTATCCTGAAAAGTGAGTCATCCATAATTTTACACTTCCCATCTCTACCCAAATCTCTCTAACTGTTCAAACCCTCCCTGAACCTCTTTGTTGCTAACCCTTGCCACCATCCCCAACAGATAAAGGGAAGAAACTAAAAGGCAGAGAAAGTGATGGGATAGACAAAATCAAAACAGGACAGGCCAATAGTGAACAAACTATGAGACTTCTCCTCAGATATTTTTTTCTCTTGCCAACAGAGACATTGAGTGTGTGGTCTATGTTCCACACGTTGCCAAATCCCACCCCCATTCGGCACCAGAATTGCAAAAACATATTTGAATGCAAATAGGGTAGAAGTCACAGATGCAGAGCACAAATACCGGGAGATTATAATTTTTTCTCATCTCAAGACCTATCATTATAACCTCTTCAAGCTAGGATACTTAATTGGCAAAGCCCCCTCAGAACAGACAGAGCCTCGCTCGTGAGGCCCCCTCTGCATGCCGACCAAGTGTGGGCTGACTTGGCACTGCTTCATCAACATCCACTTTTCTCCAGTACATCCTGAAATTACACCCTCCACTCAACAGACTCTATTCACTGTGAGTGACCACGGCCAAAATGGGAACTCTTGAGACAGTTTTCCATAGTGCTACTAAGTCCTCAACAGCAACAGGGAGCTACAGGCATCACTGTGCACCTGCAACAACTGATCCACGTTTTATGACCTTCCCTTGTACTAAGTCTTTGGCCTAAAAGGAACAAACATTCTATTTCTTGCTCTTATCCATCAAAGCTCAAAGAAACCACATCATGACATAAAAAGGTAAAGGAAATTCAAGTAATTTTTTCTCATCAGACACCCAAATAGCTAATAAATTCTCTTCCCTTTGCCCCGAATCAGCCAAGACACTGATAGCATTCTTCCATAAGAGACGTGAAAAACGATCTGCTTCAAATTCAGTCACTGGGGGATGGCGTATGGTCTCTCCACCCACTTCTCAAACTTAGCTTGTGCTTTCAACTTTTGGTCCTGACGATGCATTCTGTAGTCCTCAGTCTTCATTAACAACCACTACTCACAAGGCACTATGGTATGCTAAGGCAGCTGGCACACAGTCCATCTTGGAGCCCTAGCCCAAGCACCAGGAGATAGATATTATTTTTTCCTGTTTCTACCTACCTTTTTATTCACATAATCCTTTGTTGTTTCCTATCTTTACCACATCTATTTTTAATGATTTAAAAAGAATGACATGCTCCTTCTAGAAAATTGTGGAAAGGAAAAAAATGTATATAGAAAAGTAATAAAAAATGTTACCAGTTAAAGACAATATCCATGAAGATATTTAATGTATTTACTTCCAGTTGTTCTTTAGTTTATATGCCCGTGAGAATTCTACAAAATAGAAATAATACTGCATGTGCAACTTTGTATCTTGATTTTATTTATATTTTGAACTCAAAGGTTTTGAGGAGTGCGTTTTTAGGGGAACAGTCAGGGGAGGAGAGCGGAGGAGGCACATAAGAGGAGGAGGAGGAGAATTTCTTAATATTATAGATCTGTAGAATATATCTAGAGTCTTCTTTTTCAGTATGGTTCCATGATGTATTAAAAAAAGCTTATAAAGGGAACCCTTGTGCACTGTTGGTGGGAATATAATTGGTGTAGCCACTATGGATGAGAGTATGGAGGTTCCTTACGAAATTAAAAATAGAGCTACTAGGGTGCCTGGGTGGCTCAGTCAGTTAAGACTCCTACTCTTGATCTCAGCTCAGGCCTTGATCTCAGGGTCGTGAGTTCAGAACCCATGTTGAGCTCCATCCTGGAGCACTACTTTTTTTAAGCTCTACTTAAAAAAAAAAAAAAATAGAGCTACCAGGATTCCCACTACTGGGTAGTTACCTCAAGATAATTTGAAGAGATATATGAACCCCTGTGTTCATTGTAGCATTATTTACAATAGCCAAGAAATGGAAGCAAATTAAGTATTCATCAATAGATGAGTGAATAAAGAAGATATGGCATATATACACAATGGATATTTCTCAGCTATAAAAAAAAAAAAGAATGAAATCTTGCCATTCATGACAACATGGGTGGATCTAGAGCGTATTATGCTAAGGGAAATAGGTCAAGCAGAGAAAGACAAATATTGTATGATTTACTTTATAGGTGAAATCCAAAAAATAAAACAAACACACAAAACAAAACAGAAACAGACTCATATATCCAGAAAATAAACTGGTGGGTTACCAGAGGTAGGGAGGGGTTGAAGGTATGGGTGAAACAAATGAAGAGATTAGGAAGCACAAAATTTACAAAATCTTATATAAAATAAATAAGTCATGGAGACATAAGGTACAGCATAAAAAATATAGTCAGTGATACAGAAATAATTCCATATGGTGACAGATGATAACTAGACTTACCATGGGGATCATTTCGTAATGTATAAAAATATTGAATCACTCTGATGTACACCTGAAACTAGATCATCACCTGAAATTGATGTATGTCAATTTCACTTCAACCAAAGAAAATAAATTTAAAAAAAATAAAACAAAGACTCCTAGAGGATAATAAAACTGACGGAGGGTTACCAAGGTTTAGGGGTTGTTGAGGCGGTAAGAGACTCTGACGTGGTGCTGAGAGTGATTGAAAGAGCTGCCCCTGAGGTCCAGGCTCAGGAGTGAGATGGACAAAGAGCAGGTAGCCTGGAAGATAGAGGAACTAGAGTATGCAATAAGGTGAACTGAATATTCAGAAAGAATGAGAAGATGGGGGGACTTGACCTTGTGGTCAGGAAACATAAACTCAGAGTTAAGGATCCTAAGGGGAATGTGGACTGAGGATGAGCTGCAAAGCTGGCTCACTGAGGGTGGGTGGAAGTGGACTCGCAGAAAGGAATGGTGAAGCCCAGGCAGAACAGTAATATGTATTCACGCCTAGTAACCCCTCTGGAATATCAGTCACTTGCAGGCAGGGTTTTTATATCATTCACTACTATATAGCTAGCATTTAAAAAGCCTAGATCATAAGAGGAACTTGATGCATACAACTTAAACTACAAATAAATGCAATTTGAATTTATAGTGTCATCAAGCTTTGGTAACCTGCTGTGTCCATTCCATAATAGGGAGACACCTATCAAACAGATGTTCATATCAGCCTTGTGGGGAATGTTCTCTAGAAAGCTCTAAATTGAGGATCTTCTAAGTGCTAGAAACAATGTTAGATGCTAAAGATTTAGAGACAACAAAAGTCCATTCTTCCAATAAGCTTAGAGAATGGAGAATACCATGTAAACCAATTAACTAGCTGCAAGCAACAGCAGGATAGACAGCGTGCTCTGTCTACAGAAACACCCAGAATTAGGTTCCAAAAATAATTGCAAAAGGAGGTAATGCTGAAACTAATCTTTGAAGAGTAAAGCTATCCTAGCAAAGGCAAGGCCACATGTGTAGGTGGGAACAGCTGGTATAGGAAGGCCCACATAATAATTTTAGCTCAGGAAGAGTAAAATGACACTCTACAACCAGCTCCTTAGGTGGTCTGGCAATAGTGCTGTTCCCATGGTGGCAATAACCTGGAAATCTCTAAGTAACACAGGAAGAAGCATTGTCAGACCAACTCAGTTCCAAGCTTTATATGTTGTCACTTGATACACATAAATGTAAATTTCTTCCTGCTATAAAAACATATATTGACTGAGTTTTAAGGCACCATGTAAATGATATTACCCATAATCCCATCACCAAATACAGCATCTATTTTCTTTTTTCCTCTCCTTGCAATAGATATCCCAATATGTATAGATAATTTTTAAAAATTGTTTTATTGATTTGAGGTTTCTTCTTTTTTTGAGGAGGGGAGAGGCAGGGGAAGAGGGAATTTTTTTCTTAAAGATTTATTTATCTATTTTAGAGAGAGAGCATGTGCGTGGGGGAGAGAGACAGAGGGAGAGGCAGAATCTGCAAGCAGACTCCCCACTGAACACAGAGCCCCATGTGGGGCTCAATCTCAGGACCCTGAGATCATGATCCAAGCTGAAATCAAGAGTCAGACGCTTAACAAACAGAGCCACCCTGGCTCCCCAGTATGCATAATTTTGATGTATTTTATATCCACTTTTACTTTCTTACATTAAAATTTTCTGTCTATTACCATTTCAGGAAATCTTTCAAGAGTGTAACAGATATTATTAGCAAGAGCAAAGCACTTTACTCCAGAGAGGAGTAGAAGTTGGGAATGTTGCTACTGATTCACCTAGGATACATCACTTTAGGTCACTGTGCCTCCACTTCCCCTTCTATAGTATAGGGACTCAGATCTTGAAAAAGATGGTTAAATTGAACTGAAATATCCTCTATATATTTATGAGTTATATGAGTCTAAATGCTAAGCAATCTGCAACATATATTCAACAACTACAAATGTTTGATATAGTTATTCTACTTCTGAACATCTATCACTCAAAAATAATCCTATGGAAGAAGATGCTTTATGTACCAAGATGTTTATCACTGATTATTTATAATAGCTAAAAACTGGAACCCTAAAGACTTCATTATAAGGGAATGATGGAGTAAAGTTTTTTATTTCCACATATTCTACATCATAAATAACAATATTCCACATTATGACATGGAAAATAAATACATTTTCCCCTGTGTAAAATGCTAGAAATTACTCAATTTTCTTTGTCAGTCAATGCTTTCTATATGTCAGCAGTTATTGCTTCTTCATACCCCTTCCATCTTGCTCATAATGAAGATACAAGTAGCTACTGTCCCTAGTTGGCATTGGAGAAGACAAAGGAGAAAGAAGTTTCTGGAGAGTGGAACAAACAGAGGAGGACTGGAGATAATGAGGCTCATTAAGGGAAAATGTATTAGAAACTATTAAAGTGCCATGAAAATACAATTGTGATGCTGATGATGCTGATGACAACGATGATGGTGAATGGTCTATGGATAATAAAGTGCTTCAGCCATGAGAAAAAAAAATTCAGATCATGCTTGTCTTGCTAACCACAGAACTCAGATGTTCTGAGACTGAGGAAAACAAGTCCTCAGTATGTCTGAATGTTTTTAAATAGAATTCGGATAGAGCCACCTTGGGTCATCATAACATCTCTTTTATTCTGGACTTTCTTCTAACTTTAAATGCTATTTGGATTTTTGCCAGAGACAACTTGTGGAATATTCTGGGCTTATTTTGGAATTTTATTTATAAAATAGGGTCAACTTCAACAGGAGTAGTGTCCCAGGGCATCCACTGAATGGATGGATGCTCTACACAGCTTTGTATAAATTATCCCTGAGCTATTTGAAAGGAGAGGGAACAGTGATGACAGTCACCCAATTTATCCTTTCAGAGACAAAATGACCCCTTCCTAGTCTTCCTGTATTTGAAATCCACCTTAGCACGTAAGCTGAAAGAACTACAGGGGCAGGGGTATCCGGTCTGATCTAGTATACCAGAAATAAGCAAGAGGGGATGAAAGCACTGATTGAGATAAATTCCTCAAGCCAAAAACCAAGTACAGGCCTATTTAAAAGCAGCTCAGAGTTTTGAAGGCAGAGATTTTTCCTTCCCCAAATGCAGAAAATTAATTGCCAAAGATGCTGAATGTTAAAAGGGAAATTCAAAGACCAAAGATGTTTCAGTAATAGGATTATGAGAAAGAGCATTGTCCTAATTTTAAAAAATGCTATATACAAAGCAGCAGCAGCACAGTGGGCAAAGGTACTGGAATCAACCAGGCCTTCATGCTCCAATGCTTAATTAACCTCTCTGGCCTCAGTTGCCTCATTCGCAAAATGGAGAGAAATGAGATTTCTGGTTGTAACTATGCAGTAGTAAATGGGACTCTCTGCCAACTTACTATGAATTCAAAGAGAAATAAATGTCTCTGCTTTCTCCACAGTTATAAAGGAGTGAATGTAGAGTTAAGCTAAGAGTTAATATAGAGCAGAATAAATGCAAATAAGCTGTCAATGGGGATCATTTTAGTGCAATATAACCATGGTAAATGGGCTTCTTGTCTTACTTGAAGGCTGCACTTTATGTGGGGGAGAAGAAACAAAATCAAATTTTTGAATTTTGAGACTGAACCACTATTTTTCTTGGATGTTACTTCCCTTCTTCAAGTTTGCACAGCCACAGCAGGCAAATACAATCAATGCTTGCATTGTGTTAAATTAAATCACAAGGTTACACAAAACAAAATAAAACAGACTATTAAATTCCCTTCCTAACCTTTAATCTTATAGGTAGCCCTCACATAGTTCAAGTTCACTTTTCCTTGAGTTATTTGTTTAGGGAAGTTGACTAAGGTTCACATATGATTTGCCTGACTTTTGCTCAGCTTTTCCATATACTACAAACAAGAGCATTTCCACCCAAAAGGGGAAGAGAATTAGTGGACTTTTCCAGCATTTCGTAGTGTGATAGACTGGATAATCGCCCTCCAAAGAAGTCCACATCCCTAATCTCTGAGACTTGTCAAAGTGCCACTTGACATAGCAAAAGGGACTTTCAGATGGGATTAAGGATTCTAAGATAGCAGAATTATCCCAGATTATCCAGTTGGGCCCAAGGTAATTACAAGGGTCCTTGTAAGAGATATACCCAAAAGTCAGAATTAGAAGACAAGATGAAATAATGGGGCAGAGACTAGAGTGCTGCCATTGCTGAAAAGGGGCCAAGAATCAAGCAATATGGACAGCCCCTAAAGCCTGAAAAGGCAAGGACTAGATTCTTCCCTAGAGCTTCCAGGAGGAACACACTCCTGCAGACATCTTCACTTTAGCCTAGAAGACCAATTTCCAGACTTTTGACCTCCAGGACTGCAAGATAATAAATTTGTGTTGTTTTCTGTCACTAAATTCGTGGTAATTTGTTTTAGCAGCAGAAAGAAACTAATACAATCTAAGGAATCTGAAATACACACTCTTCAGGGAGTGGATTGTCCAGATAAGGAATTTGAAATACGTTCACAACCTTCTTTAGGAAGGTTTAGCTCTGATAAGTAAATGCTAAAAATTCAGAGCTGTAGAAGCCGTTTGCCTGATAGATACAAGACTTGCAAGGTGAGCAAAATTATCCTCATCATTTCCATGAGCTTACTCCTTTGATAACTCTTACCTTATTCATGGCCATTAGCTTGATTAGTGACAAAAACAGCTTTTTTGTAAGGCCGGTGTATTCATAGGAAATTTGCTATTCCAGAACCAACGATGTTCTCCCCAAATGATTTAACCAAAGAGTCTTGGCAAAGGTCAGGACACATCATTGAGGAAAAACACTCCTGTTAACCTCTAGCAGGGCAGATGGTGCACAGTTAGCAGTAGGGGTATTCTGCTGTGAGAACTCAAATACTCAGCACCCTCTTCTTTGTGGATAGACTGAGCAAGATAAAGAGTATGGAGGCTCATGTGAAAAACCTTTCAGACAGGAGGTTTCCAGAGCTGCCAAGAATGAAACTTGGGAGTAGAACCACAGTCTTCAACTTATTCATAAGCCCGAGTTGTCAGGATAAGGAGGCAGCTCCAGAACCAACTCAGAAACTGAATCACCAGCCAAACTCAACCCCATTTTCTTCTCAGTATTTTTTTCTCAGCTGTGTGTGTTCCCAGGGCACATTATTTAATCCCTGAAGTTCAATTTTTCTTGACTTAAAAATTATGACTATAATAACATTTCCCTCGTCCCTCAAAGGGTTGTGAGGATTAGGTGAAATGAAGTCTGCGAAGGGGTTAGCACACAAGTTAATGGACGCAAGCATCATAAACAGTTGCTTTACACTTAATTTTTACTCTTTGAATTTCTCAAGTTGGCTTCTCCCCTGTGCTCTCATGCATATGTCTGCTTTAGCCTCTCTTAAAATTACAGCAATGAGAAAGTACAATGTTGGAAGGCAGAAACCCAATCTCATTCACTGCTTCACCCTTAGCATTTAGCCAAGTGCTTTGCCTATACTGGGCTCTCACATTTAAAATAAATGGTTAGGAACTGATCTTAACTGTGCGTTAGGAAACATCTGAGACATCAGTTATGATATATGATTATAGGATTTTTCCATCTTTGATCCACTAGGTGGTGAAGTAAATTGAGTTACACTAGCATTTTCTCTTTTTTGAAGAAAAGGAGCAGGGTGAAAAAGATCAGAGTACAAAATACACGGTAAGGTGATACTCTTGTTTCATTTATACATGTAAGTATGCCTGGTTGTAATGTAAATACATTTCTCACTGTGAGTGAGAGCAAAAAAAAAAGAACATCTTGATTCTTCCACCTCACCAACATTTAGTATTTTCTGTCTTTTTCATTTCAGCTATTCCAGTAGGTATACAGTGTATGGAACTGTGGTCCTAATTTGCATTTCCCTGATGACTAGTGATGTGGAGCACTTTTTCACTGTATCTCAGTCCATTGTCTATCCTCTTTATAACCACTTTAGAAAACTATTTGGCAGTATCTACTGAAGCTGAACATGCATTTCCTATTACTCAGAAATTTTACATCTACGCATTTCCCCAACAGCAATATGTACATATGTTCACCAAAAGACATGCCCAAGAATTTTCATAGATAGCAACCTATTTCCAATATCTCCAAACCAGAAATTGCCCAAATGCTCATTAACAATTGACTGGATAAATAAATTTGATATATTTACACGCAATAGAATCCCACACAGAAGCAAGAATGAATGGACTACAACTACACACAACAATATGGGAGAATCCCACAGGCATCAGATGGAATGAAAGAAGCCAGATATACAAGAGTACACAGTGGATAATTTCACTGACATAAGGGTTCAAAGCCAGGCAAAACTGATCTATGGTGTGAGAAATTAGGATAATGGTTATTCTTGGGTCACGAGGGTCTTAGGGGTGCTGGTTATATCCTCTTTTTAATCTGAATGTCTAAAATATGGATATACTCAGTTTGTGACATTAATAGAACAATGAACATATTATCTATTGTTTTCTAAATTATTTCTGAATTTATCTGAAGTCTAAATACACATCTAAATATACAGTTCAGGAAAAAGATTAATCTTTTTTTTTAAAGATTTTATTCATTTATTTGGCAGACAGAGATCACAAGTAGGCAGAAGGCAGGCAGAGAGAGAAGAGAAGCAGGCTCCCTGATGATCAGAGAGGCCGATGCGGGGCTCGATCCCAGGACCCTGAGATCATGACCTGAGCTGAAGACAGAGGCTTTAACCCACTGAGCCACCCAGGTGCCCCATCTTTTTTTTTTTTAAGATACAGTGAACAACACTGCTCACTCTTGTTACCATCAAGTGGTCATCTAGCCTCTGCTCAAATAATGTCAGGGACCAGAATCTATTTAGTACCAGGAAGGTCACTTGTTAGAAAGTTTTTCCCTGAGGCGCCTGGGTGGCTCAGTGAGTTAAGCCCCTGCCTTCAGCTCAGGTCATGGTCTCAGGGTCCTGGGATCGAGCCCCACATTGGACTCTCTGCTCAGTGGGGAGCCTGCTTCCCTCTCTCTCTCTCTGCCTGCTGCTCTGCCTACTTGTGATCTCTCTCTTTCTGTCAAATAAATAAATAAAAATCTTAAAAAATAAAAAAAAAGAAAGAAAGCTTTTCCCTTACACAAAGCCATAACTTGCCTCCTCCATAATGTATTCTGTCCTCCTAAGGGATTCCAAATCCATCCAGCCCTACTCCCACCAATTGCTCTTCAAATATTTGAAGGAAACCACCATATCCACCTCCACCCCAGCCCCGTCTTCACTTCCTCAGACTAAAGAATCGCAGATCCTTTGGTGACCCCCCAAGGTGTGGTTTTCAGTCCCCTGCTATCTCTTGATTACACTCCTCTATCTAGTGATGCCCACAACAGAGCATTGCCCTGTAGGAGAGGCCTCAGCAGAGCAGAAAAGAGCAAAAAGTAGAATCACTATTTGTAAATCTAGATAGCATGTGTCTACCAACACACCCAAAGCTTCCATTTTTTAAAAACCGACACGATGTAGATCACTCCTGTTGAACAATCAGCTGAAGTCCCTCAGATCTTTTTCACACAGCCTAATTTCCCTTCTGTGTCTGTATAGTCTGCCTTCTCTTAGGAGTCAACACACATTTGGCCTCACTCCAATCTCCAAAGCTAAATCGTGGAGATGGAGCGATACCGATTATGGAGACACCTCTGGAATCCAGCCTCTCCATCCACCCTCCCATTGACAAAAATGAAGTCTTTGTCCTAACACATTATCTTTTATCCCTGAATGGGTCTGTTTTAAAGCACACTGAGGGGAAGGACTAGGGGAAGGAGAAAACACAATTCCACTGGGCATCTCCAAAATCTCACCTAAAACCTCACTGCCACCGGGGTCTCAACAAAGCCTGGGCAACGAAGGGCACCCTGGTCTCTTTCTTCCTTCTTCCCTCTCCAAAGTCACTCCAACTGGAGACTCTGGAGATGAGCAATGCTGGGCTCTGCTCACTCAGGGCTTTGCCTTTTGTGTGACTGGTGGAGGATGAGGCTAAGGAAAACGTGGCAGGGTGAGGAGGAGAAATCTGATATTTTTCAAGGTATCTGAAATCCTAGGTATCTCTGAAGAATGACTTACGCCAATCTCTCTCATCTGTGGAACAGCGAAAAGACAGAGAACCATTTCTACAAAAACTTCCAGGTAAGCCCCACTGGCTATTTTTACTATCAAGACTAGGTGGAAGGGAGACGCATTCAGCAAGGAAAACGCCAGAGAACAGAACATGTGCGGAAGGATCTAGAGAAGTTGGAATTAGAAAGGTATTTTTAAAAAAGAGAAGATATCCCAGGCCCCTAGGTGAGGGGCGACCTCTCCTTAAGGGCGCGGGGGTGGGGGGCGCGGTGGGGGGGGCGTATCCGGAATGCCGGGAGAAAGCAGCAGCTCACCTACCTCGTCCACGTCTGCTCCATTTTCCAGGCGCTTCCCTCACTCTCAGGGCGCTCCTCACCCGGGAGTGGAAGCAGCTGGAAAAACGAGAACCCTTGCCCACGAATCTCCAGTGCAAAGAGCGGCAGCTTTTCCCTCCCCAGCTCCTTCTTTCTGTGTTGGCGAAGAGAGGGCTCGGCTCCCTGGAATTTGAGAAGACCGATTTGACGTGGCCGAACCTCCCTCCAGCTAACGGGGCGACGGGCAACAAGGGAGGGACTGTTCTCGGTAGGAAGCGGGACGCGGAGCGGAGCGGAGAGGCGCCCGGAGCTGTTTGGGGAACTGGGGCCCGAGGCGGCCCGGCGGGGCGCGCACACGCTCCCAGGCTGAGACACGACTGGCTGGCACGAGTTGCTCCGCGCCAGCTGAGCTGTCAACCGCGAGCGGAGGCGGGGCTCCCGGCAGCCAGTGTGCTGGGGCGCAGCCAGCCCAGGTGACACGCCTCCCCGCCGCGGTGATGGTGGCGGAAGGGCAGAGGGCTCCCAGGGCGCTGGACCGAGCGCCTCTGTTCCTCCCCTGTCCCACTGAGGGCGCGGTAAAAACAGAACAAAACAAACAAAAAACAACTAACTGGTCGGTAGAATTTGGAGTGAAGATCCTCTTGTGTGCCTGCACGACCCCACCCTCAGGTAAACCCGGCACCAGAGCTGGGCTCTAGGAGGGTCGGAGGTGGCAGTCCTGGCTGAAGGCAGATGCACAACACTAGATGGTCATCGGCCATGATGATATTTTCCTAGAGCTCTGACACGTCAGTCTAGAATTGATTGGGGGACAGGAACCTTCCTCGGAAAAGGAAGCAGCATCCTAACGGAACCTCGCAGCCTTATTAGCTGCCTCCATCTCGGTCAGCCCCTGATTTTATACTGTTCTACCTTGAGTCTCCCAAGCACAGAGGCAGCTGGGCTCTAGCTTCAGAGGAGGGCAGAGGGTTCCTGAACTTCCCAGAACTCTAGAAAAGCTTCAAGACAGTAGCCAACAGGACTAGAATCTCCTCCTTAATTATTCTAAGATCAAAGGGCCCTTTGATGACGGCACTGCCTGAGACTCTGTACCATCTATTTATGTGATGAGGTTTAAACAAGTCAGACATGCTATAATTAAAGGGCTTACAGCCCTAAGCCCCTTCTTAGCTCTAAAATAAAACCTTTTTATTAAGTGACATGATCACCGTTATTATTAGAGTTACCAATGACTTTTTTTAATTTGCAGAAAGCTTTATAGTGCCCACATGTGGCAATGTTGGTTTAGTTATACTTATTTCACAAATGATAGAATTGAGATCCTAAAAAGCTCAAAGTCTCTGCTAAGGCTCTGATACAGGTTATCTTCTCCATGGTGTGACCCCGGATAGTTACTCTCTAAATTTCTGAAAATAAAGACAACAAGATGTCTCTACAGAGAATTGATTCTTTTAGGTATCCTAGGATACCTAGGACTAACTCAGGAAGGGCCCAGCATGCCTGAGAATTGGCGAAACTGTGGAGAACCCATATTCTTGGAGTTGTCATTGAGCTTACTATGTTTTGGATGATTTCCTCTAGTTATCAGCAAAGAATAGGGGTGGGGAGGGCAGGATAATAATAAACATCTGCGGGTTCAGAGGAACCGTCTAATGGGCCCCTAATTTAGAATTCCCGAACCCCAGCACTAAACTTGGACCTAAGGCCACACTGTTCCTGAGCTTAGCATGTTTCCAGGAAACATTTTAAGGCCCAGTTTGACCTGTGACAAGGCTTACAGGCCACTTGTCTTGGAAAGAATCTAGTACTGCAAACACAACAAGCAAAAAAGGGTGAGGAGAGTCAGATTTCCACCCTCCATACCAAAGTTGGTGCTATATTTAGTTTTGTCTCAAATCAAATTACGGGCTACTGAGTCTGGAGAGGAACTGTATTTACAGCAAGACATACGCTGCATCCAAGAAGTGATAGCATTAACTGGATGAACTATGGGGTCTCAGAAGTGAGGCAAGAAAATACGGCAGTTTATTTTAAATAATGTTTTTACAAAGCATAGTACATTCTTTGTAAACAGTTGAAAAATACAAAAAGGAGTATATAGAAAGCAAACTACCCATAATACCCAGAGACAATCAATGTTAAACATTTGTTGAACTTAAAAATATATGAATATGGATATTTCATAACTATGTCGATTAAGCATTTTGTTTTTAATAGAGCAGTTGCTAATTAAAAGCTTGACTTATAGAATGAAAAAAAAATTGTTGAAATTTCTTTCCGGTCTCTTTAAAATGTATCTTTTAACCCAAAACACCAACATACCCAAGAATATATTCTTGTAAAGGGATTTCATTGTTGTTTTCTGGATTATATTTATTGTCAAAAGAACAAAGTTTTTGTGTTAGATTGTAAAAAAAAAATCACCTATATATCCACTCTGCCAACACAACTTTAAATTTCTGTACACTCCATCTCATTATCTGCACATATTACGTATCTATTTCTATAATTATAATTACAGCCTAGACATAAGTTTATGCCCTCCTTTTCTCATTATTAGATATCTGTCCATGTTGTTAGAGAGTGTTTATGTATTTATTATCCTAATATTGTATAATACTATATAGTAATGATAAAACTATAGTTTACTTAATAATATTTTGTTACTGTTAATAGTAACTATTTCTACTAGAAATAGTTACACTGTTTCTAATATTAGACTCATAAACAATGCCTCCATTATTTTATTCTTTTGAATTGTTTCCCTAGGATAACTTCTTAAGACATAGGAATGTGAGGATAAAAGCACTTTCCAGGGATGCCTGGCTGGCTCAGTAAGTTGAGTGTGTGACTCTTAATCTTGGGGTTGTAAGTTCAAGGCCTCCATTGGGTGTAGAAATTACTTAAAAAATAAAATCTTTGGGGTTCCTGGGTGGCTCAGTTGGTTGAGCTTTTGACTCTGGGTTTTGGCTTGGGTCATGATCTCAGGGTTGTAGGACAGACTCCCCACCAACTCCCCGTGCTTAGTGGGGAGTCTGCTTAGGATTTTCCCCCTCTCCCTCTGTCCCTCCCCCCTGCTATCTCTTTCCCTCTCTCTAAAATAAATAAATACATTTTTAAAAAATAAAGTAAAATCTTTAAAAAGGAAGGACTTTCCAAATTTATCATTTTACACAGCCTGAGTAACACTAGGATTTATCACTTTAACTGTTCTCTTTAATAGGTAAGAAATTATTTAATAGTTATATATATATACATATCTATGCTTATCTATATGGTATATAACTAATTAAACATAATCTTATTTTACTTTATATTTCTTAGAATACTAACTAGTAAAATCCTATTTCATAGGCTTTCTTTTTTTTTTTTTTAAAGTAGGCTCCATACCTCGAGCAGAGCCCAACACAGTCCTCGAACTCATGACCCTGAGATCAAGACCTGAGCTGAGATCAAGAGTCAGATGCTTAATTGACTGAGCCCCCAAGAGCCCCTTTCATAGGCTTTCTTGCAAACCATTATCTCTAGTAGCTAGTCATTCTAAAATCCTGTTGTGTTGTCATCATATTAGTCATCTTTTTGTTGCAATGATGCTGTTTAACAAAGACCTCCTAAATCTCAGTATCATACCGCAAACATCCACTCCTTACTCAAGGATCTGGGCTTCAGGGATGGATTGGTTGAGCATAGGTTCAAGACTATTCCAAGTAGCTCTCATTTCAGGACCCACACTGAAGAAGCAGTGGCTACCTGGGGAACATTCTTCTCATGGAAGGTTGCAGGAGTGTAGGAGAGTTGGCACAGACTCTTAAAGTCTGCTCTCAGAACTGGGACATTGCCCTTTCTGTGGTATTTCTTTCCCCAAAGTAAGTTACATGGCCAAATCCAAAGTCATTGGTGCAGAAAAGTGCACTCTGCCCACAGACTGCAGGAAGGTGAGTAGCTATAGAACAACAATGCAGTTTACCATCTCCCAGTCCCTGTATGCTGTGCTTTCTGGCTTTTGTTTTGTTTTGTTCAACTTTTCTCCTGGTGCATGAATGGTCACTTCACTCTTCCCCATCCCATTTAAAGTTAGGTGTGGCTTTTGGTCAACGAAATGTAACTTGTTTTGGTCACTGAAATGTGAAAGGAAGTTTCATGTGTCCACTTCTAAGCAGAATGTAGAAGTTTTAAAAACTTACACAATCAATTGTCAGTACACAATCAGCAACTGTCAGTTTCCACACTTGTATGGATCTTTGAAGATTAAGAGGTGTCAAGAAGAAGCTTTCATCCACTTGGGGCTCTGAGTGACTCTGATGATCCAAGGGTTCCTACTGGCCCAAACTGAACATGTGGACTGACCAAGAAATACATTTTTGTTGTATTAAGTTACTGAGATTTGGAAATTAGTTAATAACTGCAGTGTAGCCTTTCCTACCTTGACACATTTCTTACTTCCATTTTGATTTACAGTTATGGATCGCATAAACATGTCTAATATACTTTCTCCAGATTCTAAGAGTGCTATAGCTACTGACTCCTTTCATCTTCCCCAAAACCCCTGGGCTCTAGTTACCTCTATTTTGTAAATTACTAACATGGAGCACCTACCTTCACATGCTTACCTTCACAAAGCTGAGATGTAAAACAGCTTCGCTCCAGAACATCACACCCACCCACTCACTACGCACACGGCTCCCCTAATTCTGATACCCAGAAGTCACTGAGACTTAGGTAAGAGGACACTCTGTCTGTGACTCTTTCACTCCAGTGATCATTGCAGTTGATTCAGCTGACTTGGTCAGTCAACAGATGTCCCCTCTGTCCCTCATCATTCCACATCCATCTCTCTAACCTTGGGGTTTTATTTGTTTGTTTTTAAGTGTCCTTTCCAGACAGAAAGGAATAATTGCAATATCAAGGATAAGAGTGTCTGTGGCACTTAAAGATGGCCAAGAATTCTTTCCTCCTTCTTCCTTTGAGAGATGGGATCTAATTCTCCTCCCTTTTAATCTGGGTCTGCCTTGGAGATTTACTTTACTGATAGAGTGTAGTAGTAAGAGATGTTCTGGAACTTGCAAGGTTAAGTCATTAAGAAGCCTTGTATGTGTCCCACCTGCAGGGTCTTTTAACTGAATTAAGATATGCCTGGGGATACCTGGGTGGCTCAGTCAATTAAGTGCCTGCCTTTGGCTCAGGTCATGATCCCAGAGTTGTGGGATGGAGTCCTGCATTGGGCTTCCCCCCTCTCCTTCTGCCTGTCGTGCTTCCCTTGCTTATGCTCTCTTGTTCTCTCTCTGACAAATAAATAAATAAAATCTTTTTTAAAAGAGAGAGACAAGCTGGTAAGAAGAACCCAACCAATTAGAAAATAAAAACTGAGGTCAGAATGGAAATAGATGACTTCTTCTTTCAAAACCTTGTGGAGAGAGGCCCCGAGCCTACACAGAGAGAGGGAGGTACCTAACTGAACCTGCCACCTGGCAGTTACCATAAAGGTGCCAGGCATGTGAATGAAGTGTTGGAGCTTCGAGATCAGTCCCATCATCTACTAGCCCTAACTGAGCAGCCCCGGCTCTGCTATATGGAGTAGATTTGCCCTGCTGAGTCATGCTAGGATTACTGACCCCCAAGTCATGAGATATAAAAACATGATTTTCTTGTGTTAAGCCATAAGTTTTGGAGTAGTTTACTAAGTAGCAGTAGTTAACCGAGACAGTTTGGTCCCTGTAAATGGGGTATTGCTATAACAAAAACCTAAAACAAGTGGCAATGATTTTGAGACCTGGATATAGCAGAACCTGGAAAGGCCTTAAGGAGACAGTGAAAGCTGGAAGGGCACTGAGGGAACTACTACGGAGACTGCAGACAGTGAAGAAAATACTAGGGGCTTAAAAAAAAAAAAATGACCTGTGTTATGTCATGGCAGAAATTTAGCCACCTGTGGGAATGTGGAAAAAAGAAAATATCCCTAATGAATGGGTGGACCTGGCCAAGGAAATTTCTAAACAGAATTTCAAAAGTGCTAACTGGCTTTTTGTAACCACATATGACAAGGTATGGATAGAAAAAGCTGGGTTGGAGGGGAAAAACTGCAGTTTTTAAGCAGACTTTAGGGGAAATATAGAGTCAGAACTTGCTACGTTCAAAAATTAAGCTGCCTCTTACCTGAATCTCTCCAGACAGCAAAAGTTTTCAAATTAACAAGTAGTTTCAGGGCAAAAAAAACAAATCCAAAATGTGACTGTTAGACCCATGGTTAATACCTCAAAATATTTAAGGTGCCTCATGTATCATTTCAGTTACATAAAAAGGCCTGTAAGAATTTTGAGGGTGTGCCTCTCTACTAGACAAAGAAGCTTCTAAGAATCTGAAGGGCCCTTTGTCTCACAGCAGCCTCACAGATGCCCAAGGTAGAGCAGAGCTTGTTCCGGAATGAAATGTGGGCATAGCTTTTGTCTAGAGGAGTTGATTATAATTAGTACAAAAGATGCCTTCGAAGTTTTTACGCAAATTGTACCAGCATGGACTGAAAGGGATTAAGACAGGACTGAATGAAACTATGTTTTTGGACCCTTAATCTGCCAACGAGAGTAAACAAGTTGAGAAAGTCACCCAACTGCAAACAAGGACTTTTTCTTATGGAAAAAGAAGAATGACTCAAAGAATTGAAACCAAAACCCCAGAAGGCAGGCCAAGAGGTCTTCAGATAAAAAGGAACCGAACTCAAGGAGCTATACCCTGGGAGCCTCATCTCCTGAACTTGATTTACATGGTAAGATTCTGGATTTCTCAGCTGCTACAGTAAATGTTATAAAACTTTGGGGAACTTTGGGAGGGAAGGAGTTATGCATGTGGTAACATTTGTGACCAAAAGATGCAGGACTGTGGTATATTAAGGGTAGTGGAAAATTCTTTGCTACTTCTTCCATTACAAGGTGGGGTCTAATTCTCCTCTCCTTCAATCTGGGATGGTTTTAGTGAATGGCTTGACCAAGAGAATGCGGTGCTAGGCCTTAAATTCTGAGGTGGGGTAATAAGTCTTGCAGCTTCCACCTGTACCTCTTGAGATCCTAAGCAACGATGAAAGAAGTCTGACTACCCTGAGGTGGGGCCCAAGACCACATGTGCAACATCACCCAGCAGCCCCCATGAAGGCAGCAGGCATCACACACATTCTATGCTGGAAGTAAGTGATGTTGTTCTGGGGCTCCCAGAGCCTTCAGCCAAATACCACCAAATGACCCAGTCCACGCCACAAGGTACACATAAATTGCTCAGCAGAGACTTATTCAAATTCCCAACCCACAAAATCACAAGGTATAATAAAACAGTTGTTGTTGTAAGCCATGAAGTTCTGAAGTACCTCGTTATGCAGAAACCGACAATTAGAGCAATGCCTTAAAATGTGCACAATAATTCTGATACATTATTCATTCATTCAAAAAAAAACCCAACTGAGAACCACTGTGTGTCAGGCACTATTCTATATATGAAGGCACCGCAGTAAAACAAACATATAAATAAACAGAAAAGACCCTGTTTTCATGGTGTTTACAGTCTACTGGCATAGGTATACAATAAACAAATTATCTACAACATGCCAGATGGTCGTAAGTGTGATGAGGAGAACCCAAACAGGGTTAAGAGAGCATCCCAGCAAGACAACCCTTCTTTTATAAAGGAGGAAGTGGGGCTTTAGAGAGACTGACAGGCTGGTCAGAAGCAGATTCCCAGGTGTAATAAAACTGGAGTTTCATGCGAAAAACTGTCCAAGTGAGTTTACAAATTCAAATCCCATTATCTGTATTATTAGTGAAACACAGCAACCTAAATGGGCAGAACTGAGGCTGGGGTGGATGTGCCTGGTTTCCCAGACCATGCAGGTAACCTGGACAGAAAAGGTTGCACGTGTATGAATTAGAAGATATGCCCTTCAGTTGCCAGGGGCAGGGACAGAGGGTGTGTGACTCCAGGACTATGTGTAGTAGGCAAAGCCACAGCTCTACCTCAGACCATCAGGGATCGGAACCAGGAGGGGTTTATAAGATACTGGGAAACAACCCTTGGGATAAGCAGAAATACTTGTGCGCGGTAGGGGGACTTTGAGCAAGACTTCATCTACGGATGGAACAGGTGCAAGTTCAGAAGTAGCTAATGCTCATGGGACTTAATTTACTCCCACGGGCTGACAAAACTCTGGGACAATTTGGTTACTTTAGTTCATTCAATTCAACATTATTAGTTCAGCAAACATGTACAAAGCACATGTTAGGCATTGTGCTATGTGTTTAAAATCTAGCATGGGAAGTTAGGCAGGCATTGATCAAACAATAATACAAAATCAGATTGTCCAAAGTGCTATAGTAATGGTACAAAGAGAAACTTAAAGTGTGATTAATTAAATCTGATTAGAAAAGGTTTCATAAGAGTGGTAGCATCTGAGTCAAGTCCTGAAGGATGCTAGTAATTCAAAACTTTATCATACATTAGGATTGCAAAATACAGTGCTTTTATTTAAAAATTTAAATTTTCACTGGTAGGAGCGCCTGGGTGGTTAAGTCAGATAAGCGTCTGCCTTCAGCTCAGGTCATGATCTCAGGGTCCCAGGATGGAGAGTCCCTCGTCCAGCTCCCTACTCAGTGGGGAGCCTGCTTCTCCCTCTCACTCTGCCCCTCCCCTGCCTCATACTTGCACATGAGTGCTTTCTCTCTCTCAAATAAATAAATATTTTTTAAAAAATAAATATTCACTGGTAGAAGAAATAGTCTCAGCCTCCCCTGACTGGCTGCTTGGGGTCCCCTTCATCTGGAAAAGCCTGTCACTGACAGGCATCACAACTTTAGATTCCTAACTCCAGAATCAAGGAGATTTGAAAATCTCCCCTCCCCCATCAGTTTCTAGCCCTGTGATTTTGACAAGTCAAACTCTGTGCTTTAGCTTCCTCATTTGTAAAATAAGGTTAATCATAATAACTACCTAATAGGGTAGTTGTGAGAACAGAGTGAGGTAATATATGACAAGTGTTTAATTCATTGCCCAGCACATTTTAAGCATTAAATAAATCATAGCTGTTTTTTATTAATGTTTGCATACCAGGCAGGATTCCAACCCCCCATAGGAGTTGTGAATTTTAATTTCAGTTCTGCTCCAAATTGCACTTTCGGGCTAGGCCAGTGACCCAGATTTTCCATTTCTCAGCTCTCTGATTTATCGTATGAGACCAAAGCACTGACAAGGAAGCTGGATAAGCTGCTTCCTTCACTCCCTGGCTGGAGAACTAAGGGGGAAAAGTGGCTATTTCCTCCATCGTGTATTCTTCCCTTTGTCTCCCAACCTTCTTCCCCTGTCTTGAGGACTGTGTGTGTGTGTGTGTGTTTATTCAGATCAGTCTCAGTCATTAGTTAGCCTTGTCTGTCAGCTGTAACAAAAACCACAGGGAAAGAAATTATGACCAAGCCTTCAGACAGCTGGTGGTAATTTACTCCTACAAACCCCCTCATTCTTTCAACACCCACTATTTATGTGTATCTGATGCTGGGGGAGGGGGAATCATGCAAGAACTGTGGTATGCAAATTTCTAGGAAGGGGATTGGAATAGTGAGGAGGGATGTGTGTGAAATTACATGGATAACTCTCCTTGCTTTGAACATAGATACTGGGCCTTAAAAATTAAAGTGATTGATGTGAGGGTTAATAAATAAATTTTTGGAACAGAAACAGTATTGGAATAAATTGACAAATAGCTTTGAAGGCACTCATGACAATTGCACTGTCACTAAAACTTGAGTCATTTTCCAGCAAAGGGACAAGCACGTCCAGTCCGAGGCCAGGGAGCATGTTTCAGGAAATCCACGCCTTGCCAAAGACCCATAGAGATGATAGCTAAACACAGCTCATGATCCTGGCTTAGAGCTTGGGTTAGACTCTGAATTAGAAAACATATTGCTTAGGAGAAGGCAGCCAGCCAGCTATGGTCTCCGCTTTTGTTTCTCGTATCATGCCACCTACTAGCTTGTTCTCAGATCGACCAAGATGGATTTCTCTGGATTTAAAATTCTGGCAGACACTGAAAATCCCTGGTATTCTGTTCCCTCTACAGATTGGACCTAAGGATATATAGATATTATACATAAAGTTAAAAAAATTCAGTGTTATGCTTCATATATATATGTATATATATTTTCACTTATATATAAGTATATGTATATAGATTTGTTTATTAAGAACATAAATCAGTTTTTAAAACTTGCCATCTTGAAAAATGTAAACATTTTTTTTATTTATTTTTAAAGATTTTACTTATTTATTTGTCAGAGAAGAAAGAGAGAGAGAGCACAAGCAGGGGAAGCAGCAGGCAGAGGGAGAAGCAGGCTCCCTGCTGAGCCAAGGAGCCGATATGGGGCTCAATCCCAGAACCCTGGGATCATGACCTGAGCTGAAGGCAGACGATTAACTGACTGAGCCACTCAGGGGTCCCAAAAATGTAAAAATTTTATACATATGAAAAAGCTGCAAAAATAGTACAATGAAGTCCTGTAAATTCTTCAGTTAATTCACCAGTCACTAACATTTTGCCACATTTCTTTCCCTCTCTCTCTCTCTACACACACACACACACACACACACACACACAATTATTGATGAACCATTTGAAAGTAAGACGCAGACCCTATATTTCAGTGTGCATCGCCTAAGAATAATTAAAATCATTAAATTATTGTGATTATGTAAAGAATACATCACCTCTCCCAGTCCACTTTTGCCACTATTAAATGGAATCTGAATTATTTGCACTGAATTACTTAAGTAATATCAGGAGCTATCTCTGGTAGATTCTGGCTCAAATCTGCACAACTAATGGGGCTCATCAAAGTAATCACTCCCAGGACAAAGGTAATATACAAGAAAGATCAATTCCCTCTCCTACACTTAGAATTACTGGAAGCCAATTTCTCGCCAGTTTCGAACAGCTGTTTTGTCCTGTCTTCCAGCTGGCAAGGATTCATGCATACTGACATGTAGCCTCAGAAAGACTCATACAATCAAGAAAAAATTTTAATGAGAAAAGCTCCACATGTGTGTATTCACTTTTGTCTTAATTTCTATTTTAGCATATAAGAAGCCGAAATACTGAGCTGTGGATTTCAGTATCAAACATCTGGCAATCCTAGACAAAAAAATTAGCATACTTCAATAGTCTTTCACCCTCGCAAAGTCCCCCACACATGCGTAGTTCAACCACTATGATTCATTTTAACTAAAATAATCTTTTATGAGATGAAAGTATCCCCATTTTAGGCTAGGTTTGTGATACAGCAACAGACACAGAAATACTAGCTGGCTCTAAAGTGGAAGTTGTGATACACAGAGAAGAATAATTGCATCCTATATTTATTGGCTTTGGTAAGTTCTCAGGAGATAGAGGGAAAAATCAAGGCCAGATGATCCTGGTGCTGATTCAAGCTTTTTTTTTAAAGACTATTTTATTTTATTTTAGAGAGAGATAGAGCAGGAGTGAAGGGAGGGTCGGAGAGAGAGAGGGAGGGAATCTCAACTCAAGCAGACTCCCTGCTGATCACAGAGCCCAACAGCAGGGCTTGATCCCAGGACCCTGAGATCATGACCTGAGCTGAAATCAAGAGTCAGATGCTTAACCAACTGAGTCACCCAGGTACTCCATCAAGCTTTTGATTCAACTGTGAAGGTGTTCAAGACTGGACCTCAGGTAAGGGGAGAAGGGCACCATCTTAGCTGTGGTGCAAAATTTGAGGGACACCAAAGATTCAGTAATTAAGATAACTGATACCTTATGGCAATATTTTTTTAAAGATTTTATTTATTTATTTGACAGAGAGAGATCACAAGTAGGCAGAGAGGCAGGTAGAGAGAGAGGGAGGAAGCAGGCTCCCCACCGAGCAGAGATCCAATGCGGGGCTTGATCCCAGGACCCTGAGATCATGACTGGAGCCAAAGGCAGAGGCCTAACCCACTGAGCCACCCAGGTGCCCATCTTACGGCAATATTTTTCAAGAACAAAATTATTGTGAAAATCCATGATGAACGAAATATCAAAATTTTAAGTAAAGGCAGGATCTGTCTCTGCACTTGCAAGACCTGGGGAGTGAATGCCTTACTTGCCCTCCAGTCGGGGCCCTGGTTGTTCGTCCCAGATAGTGTGACAAGAGCCAAATTCTTAGATGCGTCCACTGGTATTCTCTAGTGTGGCGTTCTGCTGACCTTGTAGGCAATAGCTCTCTGTGTATCATGAACTGCCACATATCGGTGGCACCTTGAAGATACCACAAGGAAAAATTGACTATCCAGCCTCCTCCCAAACTCCTTTCCAAGCAGCTACAAGGCTCAAAGACAAGTTCCAGTGATTTATAGGGCACTGGGAAGATGCTGGAACAGGGTGGGAAGGGGAGATGGTGGGAGAGAGTAAAAAGAACAATTTATCTTATGAATTGCTGCTCAAGCAATTACACCAGAATGCAAATTTTCAAGAACCTGCCCTTTGAAGAAAACCCTGAGCCCTAACTCTCAGTTTGTAGCACCTACCCATTCAACTCAAAGGTGAAATCCACTTCACCGTTAGCCTTCCCATGACTTGGGCTACACTTGGCTCTGGAAATCAAAGTAGCCATGCTATATCCTCCATGCAGGTTCTACTGTATTCAGCTGCTTAGGAGATTTCATCAGATGGGAGCCTCTCCTTTGGCAAGAGCTGCCTAGCCACAAGACCATGAACCTGACCTTGTGCTAGTGCAAACCATCTAGAGGTCCCCCTTGCTGGCAGAACCTATCTTACAGAATTGTGCTCACAGATGTAGGTTGGCCCTTAGATGGGTCATCCCTGCTCCAGGTACTCACAGTCACCAACACAACCCCATATGGTCTTATACCTGACCTGCTGCACTCATTTATGTTATCTGCCTGGTTGTCTGCAGGCCCCAGACATTTGCATATCCCTTCAGGACTTGCCTGGTTCCTAGCGGTGGGGCACCCGAGACCAGCCTTCTACCTCTGTACCTAAATCTGTCTCACAGGATCAGTCCGCTCTCGAACCTTGAGTCCTTTGTGCTACCTTTTTGTTAATCTACCCTCTGGACAGGACAGGGGAATCACAGCTTGGAACCTCAACCTGAAGAGCTGACCCATTTGCCAGGCTCTTGACAGTCCCTTCACCTCAGGCCAGACTCAGCATCCCGTGTTCTCTTCCTGAAGTATAACCCAGTGTACTGTTGTAAGGACCCAGTCCAGTTGAAAGCAGAGCCCCAGGTGTCTACCTCAGTTTCTGACATCTTTATTTTCAGGAACTGGGCCCTCATCCTGGTCTTCCATGACATCCAATTTCTGCCTGGGAGATGAGAACAGACAAAGTCCTGAGAAAACAGGGAAAGAATGTCCTAGGGGCCAGCTGAGACAGAAGGGAGGTAAGATACACAAAAAGTCTTAAAAGACACAAAAGGCTTTAAAGGTCTTCCTGAAACAAGGAAGAGAGAAAAAAAGTTGCAGCCACTGAAGAGCTAAGGTGAAGGCCGAAAAAAAAATTAGCCTCTGTGTCAAACTAGAAGAGTAAAAAGAGTGTAAAAAATTGAGAGATGCACCAAAGTTCAGCATTGCCAGTGAGCCAAAATCTGCCAGCTGGCTTCGGTTTTAGAAAACCCAATAGCTGAACGCTGACTTCATGTGGTTTCTCACATCCCTGAACTTGTGTTTACATGGGTACCATAATATCGGATGAGCCTACCATCCGTGATACAAGTAGAGTGTGCTACTTAGATTTGTGTTACTATCGGAACACTCACCTTCAAATACAGGCAAGTTTTCTAGGTGCAGTTTGGAATGAAAAATCTCCTCATATATTTTACAGGTGGCAATTCTGTCAATCCTTCAAAGTATAAAAGTTTAAGTGTTACTTCAAAAAGTGAAACGATGCAATACTGAAAAATAATTATGGAAGCTTTGAATTTAAAAATCCAGAGTTATTAATTTTATTAATAACATAAGCAACATTATTAATAGTTATTTTAAAGGTATATATGCCCCAGTTCTGGCTCTATTAAGCTCCGACTAGGATGAGCCCAGCTTTGCTGATTTTTATTAGAAACATACTCCAATTCGGTGGCAAGTACTGCTACATGGTAATACATAGGAGAGACAATGTATATACCAGTTAAGATCTTTTCTTGGGCCAACTTTGATAAACAAATAGTGGTTGGGATCCATCACTATAAAGTACATATACAAGATGGTCTCCTGGGGCGCCTGGGTGCCTCAGTCAGTTAAACATCTGCCTTTGGCTCAGGTCATGATCTCAGGGTCCTGGGATGGAGCCCCACATCAGGATTCTGCTCAGTAGGGGGCCTGCTTCTCCCTCTGCCACCCCCACCAGCTCATGCTCTCTCTCTCTCTCACTTGCTGTCTCTCTCAAATAAATAAAATCTTTAAAAATAGAAAATTAAATAAAAATAAAAATAAATTCAAAAATACAAGGTGGAAGGGGGTAGGAGAAGAATAAATGTAACAAGATGGGATTGGGAGGGAGACAAACCATAAGTGACTCTTAATCTCACAAAACAAACTGAGGGTTGATGGGGGGAGGGGGTTGGGAGGGGGGGGTGGGGTTATGGATATTGGGGAGGGTATGTGCTATGGTGAGTGCTGTGAAGTGTGTAAACCTGGCGATTCACAGACCTGTACCCCTGGGGATAAAAATATATGTTTATAAAAAATAAAATTTAAAAAAAAAATAAAAAAAAAAATACAAGGTGGTTTCCCAATAGTTTATCTAAGGCAGAGCTTTCCGACCAGCGTACCTCTTGTGCTGCAAACAGATTACACTGTCCAGACATTGACCTCCTCAACCCTTAAGCCATCCTAGAAGATAGCCAGAACCAGCCCTTGCTGGCAATGTCTTCCAGGGATGCTTGGAGGGCTGACTGAGCAAGCAGAGTCTGATGTTTTTTGTACTGTGGATACAGATGGAAATAGCTTGGCATAGTCTTTGGCCTCAGCTATGGTTCCATTCATCCTTTCTTTTTTTGTGCTTGATTTGTAATAGGCCTCATTACAAAAGGAAGGAAGGAAAGGAATAAATCCTGGTGTTCCTCTAATTTCCAGGAGTTTCTATAATGGATGCAGAATGTGGTAGGCACTTTCTAGGGTAGCCCCTACTAATCCCTGGTAATCACACTCTTGGTACTGGAAACAGATTTACTATAAGGGGTTGGCTCATGCAACTGTGGAGACTGGAAATCCCATTATCTGCTGTCTGGAAGCTGAAGACCCAGGAAAACTGATGCTGTTCTCAGAACCAGGGTGCCCATGGTATAAAACCCAGGGTGCCCACTCCTGCACTCAGGCAGGGGGAGCAAATTCTCCCTACCTCTGTCTTTTTGTTCTATTTAGACCCTCAAGGGATTGGATGGTGCCCATTTACAGTGGAGAAGGCAATCTGCCTTACTCAGTCTGCCAATTTCAATTGCTAATCTCTTCTGGAAATACCTCACCAACTCACCCAGGAATAATGTTTCACCAAATATCTGGGCACCCCAGGAAGTGACAGTCAAGTTGACACATACAATTCACCATCACAGCCACTAAGTTTTGAGGTAATTTGCTATGCAGCAATGGACAACTGATACACAGACTCCTAAACTTACCCTCAATCCAAGGTGATGCTACAGAGTTAGAGACCCAGCCCACCCATTCACAAAGAAGCTATTATTCTTGGAGAACTTATTTAAGGCTGCACAGTAGGACCTAGATTTATGGTGAAAATTAAGGGAGCAATAAATAGTACTTGTATAAGACCATTCTGTATAATACATTGCCTAAGCATTCTCTTTCCAGAATGTGCTTTTTTTTTTTAAAGATTTTATTTATTAATTTGACAGAGAGATCACAAGCAGGCAGAGAGGCAGGCAGAGAGAGAGGAGGAAGCAGGCTCCCTGCTGAGCAGAGAGCCCGATGCGGGGCTCGATCCCAGGACTCTGAGATCATGACCTGAGCTGAAGGCAGCGGCTTAACCCACTGAGCCACCCAGGCGCCCCCCAGAATGTGCTTTTAATTATGACTAAGAATATTTTTTTTCTTTTAGAAGATAGATGCAATTCATAAAAACCTTTCTATTTAATTTTATTTTACTTTATTTTATTGGAGAGAGAGAGCGAGAGCACGCAGCAGGGGTGGGGGGCAGGGAGGATCAAAGGAAGAGGCACACTTTCCGCTGAGCAGGGAGCCCTATGCAGGTGCTGGATCCCAAGACCCCTAGCTCATGACCTGAGCCGAATACAGGCAAACACTTAACCAGCTGAGCCACCCAGGTGCCCCCATGAAAACCTTTCTTGGTGAGATTATAATAAAGCTGTACATTTGAGTTGCAGTTGGAGATTCCAAAGTCAAGATTTATATAGCAAGGAGGCAAAAAGATGCTATGTAGATTTGAATATTATGGAGACAAGAAGGATGCTAAAATATGGTCCTGTTTCTGTTTGTACACAAAGGTCACTGGTTTATGTTGACATTTCTTTTATTGGTTCCACTTTCTGTGAGCTAATGTTGTACAGTTGAATGTGAGTGTACGGTGAGCACACACACAGTAGACAAAATGCCCCCCCACCCCATTCTGTGAATTCATGTGCCTATTGTTCTGGGCAGGAAGCCCAGTTTGCTTTAAGTCTTTGTTATTTGAACAGTGTCCCAGATTCTCCTTTGATATGTACAATTCACCCATTTTTATTAACCTGAATATGGAACTCTGATGCTTTTTTGATAGATTTTCAGTCACGTCCAGGTATGCTCCTTTTTGTTTTAAACAGGTCCTTCATTTCTCCTTGCTTTCAGGACTTATACCATATGAATTAGAAAGCAAATCCTCACAAGGTCGAATGTTAATAATGGAGCTTATTATATCAAAACAGATGACATTTTACACTTACGCTAATTTGGAGACCAGACCATTTTTGTCCAAACTCTAGCAAAGGCTTTTTGTTATTGTTTTGGTTTGTTTTTGAAGAAAAAGAAAATCTAGGGTCATCGAAAATAAACATTTTAAAAGCAAGATGGACAAAAATAATTACAGCAATGCAAATGAAACATACATTGAGCACCTAGTTGGTCATGGTGTCTCAGTATTTAACCTTTCTATAAAAGATGGGGATAATAATAACATCTTTCTCACAGAGTTGTACTGAGGACTAAATGAGATTATGCTTATAAATTACTTCAGATATGGCTTGGCATGTAGCAAGCGCGTGATAAAAATTATTAGTGACATAAATTATACACACAATAATCACAACAATGATACTGCAGCTGCCATGAATGTCAGTGATCAAAATCTAACTCACAGAATTCTGTTCGGAACTCTTGTGAGATCTAGTATTAATCCCCTTTATTTATCTCCATCTGGTCATCATATGCAATCCTCTGTGAAGGTATTTTTTCTATCATCCAGAGTCCTTGTTGTTGAAGAGAACTCCATCCCTGTCCCACATCACCTAACCACTGCCACCCCCATAACGAGTGGGGGAAAAACTTCAATTAAGTTTTGAAGTTAAAAAAAACTTCAACCAGAGGTTTCAAATACAGCCTAATCCAGAGACTCCAACAGTGAAGTCGTCTTCCTCCATCTCCATCATTTTCTGTTCTGATTTTATTTTCAGCAACTGCAAGGTAGTGAATTACATCCCAGGAGACCCGACATTCTCTCTGAGGCTCTCATGCATTAGAAGAGAGGCTGTGTTTTTCAGGAGGCCCCCAAAAAATCCTGTTTGACTCAAGTGCGTCCCTATCCCTGAACTAATTCCTGACACCGTGGGGGAAAATTAATCTTTTCTTTCATCAACATAAAAAAATTTTTTGTTTAAATAGACTTAATTTTCTTAGAGCAATTTTGGGTTTAAATTATTCTTTTTAAAAAGGCCTGTGATATCTCCTTTTTTTTTAAACAAAAATTTTTAAAGATTTTTTAAAAAGTTGTATCCATTTATTTGACACAGAAAGAGAGCACAAGCTGGGGGGTGGGGGCAACAGGCAGAAGGGTGGGAGAAGCAGGCTTCCCACTGAGCATGGAGCCCGATGTGGGAATCGATATATCAGGACCCTGGGATCATGACCTGAGCAGAAGGCAGACACTTAAACAACTGAGCCACCCAGGTACTCTGCGATACCTCCTTCTTAAACGTCATTCCCCTCATCCAATACACCATCGAATTCTGCTGGCTCTACTTCCAAAACTTATTTTGACTCCATTCACTTCTTGCCAGCCTGACTGCTACCACCACAATATGAATCCCTGATATCTCATATCTGGTCTACTTCCTGCAACAATCTTCAAAGCAGCCTCCTTTGCTTCTGCTCTGGTTCTCCTAAAGTCTCTTCTACAACAGCAGAGGGATATTTTTAAACATTTTCCGGATCACATTATGCTTATGCTTCAAACCCTGCGATGCTTTCCCAATGTCCTTAGAATAAAAGGTGGTTACCTTCCTACCATGGCCTACAAGATCTCAGCCCACCTCTTGCCCTCATCCCCTGCCACTCTCCCTCTGTTCAGCATGCTTCTGCTGCTCTGGTCTTCCTTGTGTTCCTCAAACACCCCCAGCTTCTTTGGACCTAGGGGTTCACAATGGCAGTTCTCTTACCACTTGCTCGATCCCTCACCAATTAATGATTTTTAAAAATTTTCCTTATAAAGCTTATGAACATGAGAAATCACTTTCTTGTATTTATATTCACTTGTTTACTGTGTCTCTCCTCACCATTCCTACAACTTCATTAGACTTAAGCTTGTGAGGGTGGAGCCTTTATACGGTAATCTTGCTCTTTATTCTCTTCCAAAACCCAAAATTATTCCTGGAATTCCAGACATACTTTTTGAAAAGATGAATGGGCCAACTTTGGCTAAATTTATTTTTTTTAAGATTTTTATTTATTCATTTGACAGAGACATAGAGAGAGCCAGAGAGCATAAGCAGGGGGAACAGCAGAAGGAGAGGGAGAAGCAGACCCCCCGCTGAGCAGGGAGCCCCATGAGGGGCTGGGTCATGATCTGAGCCAAAGGCAGAGCTAAACTGAGTGAGCCACCCAGATGCCCTGGTTTTTTTGTTTGTTTTGTTTTTCCTTTAAAAAAAAGATTACTGGAAGAGAAGTCCCACAGAATCAAAGGGAGGATTGAAGACTCAAAAGAATAGGCTCAGAAAGGGCAGAAGAAACAATAAGGACCCAGGGAATACCTGGTTCTAGCCATTTTTCCACTTTATGTGGCTTCACTGAAGATGTGATCTTATGAAGAGAGTCAGATTGTCCTAGTCTGGGTCTCGTCAGCATCATGTAGTTAGGAGATCTTAATTGACCTTTCCTTTAATAAACAATGGGAAAGGAGGGAGGAGTCAAGATGGCGGAGAAGTAGCAGGCTGAGACTACTTCAGGTAGCGGGAGATCAGCTAAATAGCTTATCTAAAGATTGCAAACATCTACAAATCCAACGGGAGATTGAAGAGAAGAACAGTAATTCTAGAAACAGAAAATCAACCACTATCTGAAAGGTAGGACTGGCGGAGAAGTGAATCCAAAGCGACTGGAAGATAGACCGCAGGGGGAGGGGCTGGCTCCCGGCGAGCGGCGGAGCAGCAGAGCACAAAATCAGGACTTTTAAAAGTCTGTTCCGCTGAGGGACATCGCTCCAGAGGCTTAACCGGGGTGAAGCCCACACGGGGTCAGCGTGGCCTCAGGTCCCGCAGGGTCACAGAAGGATCGGGGGTGTCTGAGTGTCACAGAGCTTACCGGTATTAGAACGGGGAAGCCGGCTACAGAGACAGAGCCGAGGAGTGAGCTCTCAGCTCGGGGTTACCTTGAACCGGTCTCAGGCTCGGTCAGCTCGGAGCGCGGCCGGAGGCCAGGGTGACAGGAGTAATTGGGCGCTGTTCTCTGAGGGCACACTGAGGAGTGGGGCCCCGAGCTCTCGGCTCCTCCGGGCCGGAGCCCGGGAGGCCGCCATCTTCATTCCCGTCTTCCAGAACTCTATGGAAAGCGCTCAGGGAACAAAAGCTCCTGAAAGCAAACCCAGCAAACCCGAGCGGATTACTCAGCCCGGCCCCAGGTAAGGGCGGTGCAACTCCGCCTGGGGCAAAGACACTTGAGAATCACTACAACAGGCCCCTCCCCCAGAAGATCAACGAGAAACCCAGCCAGGACCAAGTTCACCTACCAAGGAGTGCAGTTTCAATTCACAACAAAAAAAAAAAGAACAAGAAGCAGTACCAAAGGCTAGGGACCTAATCAATACAGACATTGGTAATATGTCAGATATAGAGTTCAGAATGACGATTCTCAAGGTTCTAGCCGGGCTTGAAAAAGGCATGGAAGATATTAAAGCAACCCTCTCGGGAGATATAAAAGCCCTTTCTGGAGAAATAAAAGAACTAAAATCTAACCAAGTTGAAATAAAAAAAGCTATTAATGAGGTGCAATCAAAAATGGAGGCTCTCACTGCTAGGATAAATGAGGCAGAAGAAAGAATTAGCGATATAGAAGACCAAATGACAGAGAATAAAGAAGCTGAGCAAAAGAGGGACAAACAGCTACTGGACCACGAGGGGAGAATTCGAGAGATAAGTGACACCATAAGACGAAACAACATTAGAATAATTGGGATTCCAGAAGAAGAGAAACAGAGAGGGGAGCAGAAGGTATGTTGGAGAGAATTATTGGAGAGAATTTCCCCAATATGGCAAAGGGAACAAGCATCAAAATCCAGGAGGTTCAGAGAACCCCCCTCAAAATCAATAAGAATAGGTCCACACCCCGTCACCTAATTGTAAAATTTACAAGTCTTAGTGACAAAGAAAAGATCCTGAAAGCAGCCCAGGAAAAGAAGTCTGTAACGTACAATGGTAAAAATATTAGATTGGCAGCAGACTTATCCACAGAGACCTGGCAGGCCAGAAAGAGCTGGCATGATATATTCAGAGTACTAAATGAGAAAAACATGCAGCCAAGAATACTATATCCAGCTAGGCTATCATTGAAAATAGAAGGAGAGATTGAAAGCTTCCAGGACAAACGAAAACTGAAAGAATTTGCAAATACCAAACCAGCTCTACAGGAAATATTGAAAGGGGTCCTCTAAGCAAAGACAGACCCTAAAAGAAGTAGATCAGAAAGAAACAGAGACAATATACAATAACAGTCACCTTACAGGCAATACAATGGCACTAAATTCATATCTCTCAATACTTACCCTGAATGTTAATGGGCTAAATGCCCCAATCAAAAGACACAGGGAATCAGAATGGATAAAAAAACAAAACCCATCTATATGTTGCCTACAAGAAACTCATCTTAAACCCGAAGACACCTCCAGGTTTAAAGTGAGGGGGTGGAAGAGAATTTACCATGCTAATGGACATCAGAAGAAAGCAGGAGTGGCAATCCTTATATCAGATCAATTAGATTTTAAGCCAAAGACTATAATAAGAGATGAGGAAGGACACTATATCATACTCAAGGAACTGTCCAACAAGAAGATCTAACAATTTTAAATATCTATGCCCCTAACGTGGGAGCAGCCAACTATATAAACCAATTAATAACAAAATCAAAGAAACACATCAACAATAATACAATAATAGTAGGGGATTTTAACACTCCCCTCACTGAAATGGACAGATCATCCAAGCAAAAGATCAACAAGGAAATAAAGGCCTTAAATGACACACTGGACCAGATGGACATCACAGATATATTCAGAACATTTCATACCAAAGCAACAGAATACACATTCTTCTCTAGTGCACATGGAACATTCTCCAGAATAGATCACATTCTTGGTCCTAAATCAAGTCTCAACCAGTACAAAAGATTGGGATCATTCCCTGCATATTTTCAGACCACAATGCTCTGAAGCTAGAACTCAATAACAAGAGGAAATTTGGAAAGAACCCAAATTCATGGAGACTAAACAGCATCCTTCTAAAGAATGAATGGGTCAACCAGGAAATTAAAGAAGAATCGAAAAAATTTATAGAAACAAATGATAATGAAAACACAACGGTTCAGAAACTGTGGGACACAACAAAGGCAGTCCTGAGAGGAAAATATATAGCGGTACAAGCCTTTCTCAAGAAACAAGAAAGGTCTCAGGTACACAACCTAACCCTACACCTAAAGGAGCTGGAGAAAGAACACGAAAGAAACCCTAAACCTAGCAGGAGAAAAGAAATCATAAAGATCAGAGCAGAAATCAATGAAATAGAAACCAAAAAACAATAGAACAAATCAACGAAACTAGGAGCTGGTTCTTTGAAAGAATTAATAAGATTGATAAACCCCTGGCCAGACTTATCAAAAAGAAAAGAGAAAGGACCTAAATAAATAAAATCATGAATGAAAGAGGAGAGATCACAACCAACACCAAAGAAATACAGACAATTATAAGAACATACTATGAGCAACTCTACGCCAACAAATTTGACAATCTGGAAGAAATGGATGCATTCCTAGAGACATATAAACTACCACAACTGAACCAGGAAGAAATGGAAAGCCTGAACAGACCATAACCAGTAAGGAGATTGAAGCAGTCATCAAAAAATCTCCAAACAAACAAAAGCCCAGGGCCAGATGGCTTCCCGGTGGAATTTCTACCAAACATTTAAAGAAGAACTAATTCCTATTCTCCTGAAACTGTTCCAAAAAATAGAAATGGAAGGAAAACTTCCAAACTCATTTTATGAGGCCAGCATCACCTTGATCCCAAAACCAGACAAGGATCCCAACAAAAAAGAGAACTACAGACCAATATCCTTGATGAACACAGATGCAAAAATTCTCGCCAAAATACTAGCCAATAGGATTCAACGGTACGTTAAAAGGATTATTCACCACGACCAAGTGGGATTTATTCCAGGGCTGCAAGGTTGGTTCAACATCCGCAAATCAATCAATGTGATACAACACATTAATAAAAGAAGAACAAGAACCATATGATACTCTCCATAGATGCTGAAAACGCATTTTGACAAAGTACAGCATCCCTTCCTGATCAAAACTCTTCAAAGTGTAGGGATAGACGGCACATACCTCAATATTATCAAAGCCATCTATGAAAAACCCACCGCAAATATCATTCTCAACGGAGAAAAACTGAAAGCTTTTCCGCTAAGGTCAGGAACACGGCAGGGATGTCCGTTATCACCACTGCTATTCAACATAGTACTAGAAGTCCTAGCCTCAGCAATCAGACAACAAAAGGAAATTAAAGGCATCCAAATCGGCAAAGAAGACGTCAAACTATCACTCTTTGCAGATGATATGATACTATATGTGGAAAATCCAAAAGACTCCACTCCAAAACTGCTAGAACTGGTACAGGAATTCAGTAAAGTGTCAGGATATAAAATCAATGCACAGAAATCAGTTGCATTTCTCTACACCAACAACAAGACAGAAGAAAGAGAAATTAAGGAGTCCATCCCATTTACAATTGCACCTAAAACTATAAGATACCTAGGAATAAACCTAACCAAAGAGACTAAGAATCTATACACAGAAAACTATAAAGTACTCATGAAAGAAATTGAGGAAGACACAAAGAAATGGAAAAATGTTCCATGCTCCTGGATTGGAAGAATAAATATTGTGAAATGTCTATGCTACCTAAAGCAATCTACACATTTAATGCAATTCCTATCAAAGTACCATCCATTTTTTTTTCAAAGAAATGGAACAAATAATCCTAAAATTTATATGGAACCAGAAAAGACCTCGAACAGCCAAAGGAATATTGAAAAAGAAAGCCAAAGTTGGTGGCATCACAATTCCGGACTTCAAGCTCTATTACAAAGCTGTCATCATCAAGATAGCATGGTACTGGCACAAAAACAGACACATAGATCAATGGAACAGAATGGAGAGCCCAGAAATAGACCCTCAACTCTATGGTCAACTCATCTTCGACAAAGCAGGAAAGAATGTCCAATGGAACAAAGACAGCCTCTTCAATAAATGGTGTTGGGAAAATTGGACAGCCACATGCAGAAAAATGAAATTGGATCATTTCCTTACACCACACACGAAAATAGACTCAAAATGGATGAAGGATCTCAATGTGAGAAAGGAATCCATCAAAATCCTTGAGGAGAACACAGGCAGCAACCTCTTCGACCTCAGCCGCAGCAACATCTTCCTAGGAACATCACCAAAGGCAAGGGAAGCAAGGGCAAAAATGAACTATTGGGATTTTATCAAGATCAAAAGCTTTTGCACAGCAAAGGAAACAGTGAACAAAACCAAAAGACAACTGACAGAATGGGAGAAGATATTTGCAAATGACATATCAGATAAAGGGCTAGTGTCCAAAATCTATAAAGAACTTAGCAACTCAACACCCAAAGAACAAATAATCCAATCAAGAAATGGGCAGAGGACATGAACAGACATTTCTGCAAAGAAGACATCCAGATGGCCAACAGACACATGAAAAAGTGCTCCATATCACTTGGCATCAGGGAAATACAAATCAAAACCACAATGAGATATCACCTCACACCAGTCAGAATGGCTAAAATGAACAAGTCAGGAAATGACAGATGCTGGCGAGGATGCGGAGAAAGGGGAACCCTCCTACACTGTTGGTGGGAATGCAAGCTGGTGCAACCACTCTGGAAAACAGCATGGAGGTTCCTCAAAATGTTGAAAATAGAACTACCCTATGACCCAGCAATTGCTCTGCTGGGTATTTACCCTAAAGAGACAAACGTAGTGATCCGAAGGGGCACGTGCACCCGAATGTTTATAGCAGCAATGTCTACAATAGCCAAACTATGGAAAGAACCTAGATGTCCATCAACAGACGAATGGATAAAGAAGATGTGGTATATATACACAATGGAATACTAGCAGCCATCAAAAGAAATGAAATCTTGCCATTTGCGACGACGTGGATGGAACTAGAGGGTATCATGCTTAGCGAAATAAGTCAATCGGAGAAAGACAACTATCATATGATCTCCCTGATATGAGGGAGAGGAGATGCAACATAGGGGGTTAAGGGGGTAGGAGAAGAGTAAATGAAACAAGATGGGATTGGGAGGGAGACAAACCATAAGTGACTCTTAATCTCACAAAACAAACTGAGGGTTGATTGGGGGAGGAGGGTTGGGAGACGGGGGGTGGGGTTATGGATATTGGGGAGGGTATGTGCTATGGTGAGTGCTGTGAAGTGTGTAAACCTGGCGATTCGCAGACCTGTACCCCTGGGGATAAAAATATATGTTTATAAAAAATAAAATTAAAAAATAAAATAAACAATGGGAAAAAGGTAATTCTCTAAAGGAAATATAGGCTATTGTCCATAAAGGGGAGAAATGAATGCCCCCAAAGGCAAAGAAAAAAAAAAGAGGCATTAACAAATCTTTGCAAAAATCCTTGACTTTGTCATCTACATCTACTATTGTAATATTAACTGATGCATATACAAGAAATGTAAATAGATTTTAGTATTAACCTACATCAAATAAAGAGTAAAAATCATACAGCACATTCAGAAGATTTGCTTCTGAATGTTTTCTCTTTCCTATGGCTCAGAAAAACTTAAATGTCAGAGATGGTTCTACAAGTCACCTCCTTTCAGATGTCCCAAACTGGAGTAATTCATTTCCCTGATATCTGCTTCTCCTACCATATTATCTATCTCAGTTAATGATAATATTATTCCTGCCATGATGACCTAGAAATTTAAGAGTAACTCTTGTTTCCTCCCTTTTGATCAGCAAGTCCTATCAATTCTACTTTAGAAATTCTCTAATGCATCCCTTCTTCACCTTCCCCACTACTACTGCCCAAGGTCAAGCAGGCCATCATTGCTTCTGACCCTGAGTAGCTTCTCAATGATGCCCTGTGTCTTCACTCAACCCACATAACCCCATCTCCCATACAGTTGTCACACTTACAATTCTAAAGCAAAGATCTAAATATGACAGTTCTCTGCTTCAGAAGTTTCTATAGCACCAAACCCCCCACCCCGCCACATGTCTTGGTTGGAGTGACAGAACACAAACATCTCTCAGAATTGTTTATAAATGCAATAGTTCTTATTGTTTTTCTTTCTTCCTTTTTTTTTTTAGAAGGAGAGAGAGAGAGAGAGAGAGAGTGTGTGTGTGTGTGTGTGTGTGTGTGTGTGTGTGTCTGTGTGCTAGCTGGGGGGATGGGCAGAGGGAGAGGAAGAGAGCATCTTAAGCAGGCTTGAAGCACAGTGTGGAGCCCAATGTGGGGCTCGATCTCACAACCCTGAGATCATGACCTGAGCCAAAATCAAAAGTCAGAGGCTTAACCAACTGAGCCGCCCAGGTCCCTAAATGCAATAGTTTTTTTAAAATCTAGTGTTCTTTAACCCTGCTGTACATGAGAAAAATCAGTGTTTTTAAGGCATACTGATGCTAGGGTCTCAATCTAAAAGAATCTTTCTTTTTTAAGATTTTATTTATTTACTTGAGAGAGAGAGAGCATGGGGGGGTGGGCAGACGGAGAAGCAAGACTCCTTGCTGAGCAGGGAGCCTGATTCGGAACTCAATCCTGGGACTCCAGGACCATGACCTGAGCCAAAGGCAGCCGCTTAACCAACTGAGCCACCAGGCACCCCTCAATCTAAAAGAATCTTACTGAATTGCTCTGGAATAGAGCTTGTACATCCATTTTTAAAACTTCCTCCCCAACCACAGATAATTCTAATGTGTAGTCAGGGTTGAAAACTACTAATCTGAAAGGTACCTAAAGAGATACTGCTACTTCCAGACAGCATGAAGTCATATTTATTTCCCCTCACTGTTGACAGAAATAACTAAAAAATCAAACAATATATTAAACAATGATTTTTAGGCACTGGTGATCAGGCAACATAGACAGTGTTCCCAGAGAAAAGAGAAACAAAATGAGCCCTTGCTTATTGTCCAAAGAGAGTTTACAGGTAGCAGCAGTATTCATTTACACAAAAACGGTATCAGTAATAGGAGATAGGAACATGATTATATACTTAAAATTAATCTTCCATTTTGGAAAGCTTTAGGACTTTTTCTTTACTTTCTATCTTACTTCACTCCAGCAAATAGGCAAAAAAAAAAAGTTTATACCTTCACTTTTCCTTAATGTCATATTGGTACTAACTAGAGTTTGTTCTTTAAAATTTAAGTATCGTTTCTATTAAGATAGATAAGTTTCAAAGAATTTTATAGCACAGAAAAAGTACAAAGATGTTTTTAAAGGACAAATTTCAGGGTATTTTCAAATTCTAAAGTGTAATAAAGCTCTCTTGGGTATCCTTCAAAGTTAAAAGATTTTCCTTTCAGATTAATGAAAATATTAGGATTTATAAACCACAGTGGGCACTGGAGATATAACCCATGGTAGCTGCATTTGGTAAGGGATAAATGGAATCGCCACATTGTAGGGACAGGGCCAAAAAACCATTTTAAACTCATGTCCATGGCAGGTCAAATGATGCTGATCCAATTTAGAAAAGTATTATTATCTCATTGCTTATCTTCCCAAGGCTTAGTCCTCCAAAGGTTCATGCAGCTACTTCTTTTCTTTACATCACCAGTTCTAGGAGCCAACCTTCTGGAAGAATGTGGTACTACAGATTGAATTTCAGAACTGTGGGTGGTGCCCTAGTTGTTTGCCACAAAGTATAACGAAGAGACCAGCTTATCTAGAAATGGATTAACTCTGCCTCTAGCACAGTATTGGGAAGTGTTCATTAAAAAACTTTTTGTGCTTTAGAAATGCCAAAACCACCTACTTTGACTCTTCTGGTTACATTTTATTTTCAAAATGGAAATATAATAAGCTAATAAAAAATATATTATATTTCATAATATAATATAAAATAAAAATCTATTTGCTCTGTAACAATTAATATTTTAATGTTTTTATAACATCAATTCCTTTCAGATGTTTCAATTAACTTTTGAGTGACATAAAAAAAGTTTCAGTGTTCTTTTTTTTTTTGAGTAAAGTGATAGAAGTTTATTAAGTGACGATACAAAAAAAGCTTTCAAGAGTGAGAGGGGTCCCAACAGGATTGCCCAAGTTTCGTCATTCTTGAATATAATATTTCACACAACTTAGGATAAATCATTGAGTTTAGCATTTTAAAGAAAAAATTAAATAAAAGGAGAAGGGTGCCTGGGTGGCTCAGACGGTTTAAGCGGTTAAGGGCTGCCTTCAGCTCAGGCATGATCCAGGATCCTGGGTTTGAGCCCTGCATTGGGCTCCCTGCTGGGCAGGAAGCCTGCTTCTCCCTCTCCTAATCCCCTTGCTTGTGTTCCTTCTCTCACTCTTTCTCTCTCTATCTGTCAAATAAATAAAATCTCTAAAAAAATAAATAAAAATAAAAAAGGAGAATAGTAACTCACTGAGAAGCTATGTACCTAGTAAATCTCGCTTTATACAAGAAGCAAAAGACATGAATCAAAGAGAAATAAATTCAAAATTTGTATTAATGAATTTCAATATACCTCTCTCAATAATGATTAAAAAAATAGACACATGATATGGAAAACTTGAATAACATAATGAATCTACTTGATCTAACTGATTTTTATAAAACACACCCCTCAACAGCAGCAGGACACATATTCTTTTCCAGTGCACAAGGAACATTTACCAAGACAGATCATAATCGGGGCCATAAAACAATTCTCAACAAATTTAAAAGAATTCAAATCATGCAGGACGCCTGGGTGGCTCAGTTGGTTAAGCCGCTGCCTTTGGCTCAGGCCATGATCTCAGGGTCCAGGGATCGAGTCCCGCATTGGGCTCCTTGCTCTGCAGGGAGCCAGGGAGCCTGCTTCTCTCTCTGCCTCTGCCTGCCACTCTCCCTGCTTCTGCATGCTCGCTCTCTCTCTCTCTCCCCTGACAAATAAATAAATAAATGAAATCTAAAAAAAAAAAAAAAAAAGAATTCAAATCATATGAGACCATGACAGAATTAAATTAGAAATCAATAGCAGAAAGAAGTCTGAAAAATCCGCAAATGTCTTAAAATTAAACACTCTTCTAACCCACAGAGCAAAGAAAAAACTAAAAGTGAAATGGGAAAGCATTTTAAACTGAATGAAGATGAATTCATGAGATATCAAAATTTGTGGGATAGAGTTAATGCAGTACTTGGAATGAAATTCATGGCACTAAAACACCTGTATTGGAAAAGAAAGTTCTTAAATCAATGATCCAAGCATCCACTTTAAGAAACTGGAAGTGGAGGAGCAAATGAAATTCAAGGTAAGTAGAAGAAAGAAAACAATAAGGATCAGGGGTAAAGCAAATAAACTAAAAACAGAAAAACAATAGAGAAATTAATAAAGCAAAGCCGGTTTTCTGAAAAGGTAAATAAAACTAGTACACTTCTAGTCAAATTTTTCTAAACAAAAAGAGAAGACACAAACACTATTGGGAATGAGAAAGATTATATCACTATAGAGTCTACAAATATCAAAGGACTAATAAAAAACTGTATTTTGGGGGTGCATGGGTGGCTCAGTCAGCTGTGTCTGCCTTCCACTCAGGTCATGATCCCAGGGTCGTGGGAAGGAGCCCCTGTGACACTGGGCTCCCTGTTCAGCAGGGAGTCTGCTTTTCCCTCTCCCTCTCTCCCTCTTCTTCCTCTTGTGCTCTTCTCGATTTCTCTCTCAAATAAATAAAATCTCTTTTTTATAAGTTTCTTTTTTTTTAAAGGATTTTATTTATTTATTTATTTATTTGTCAGAGAGAGGGAGAGAGATAGCTCGCACAAGCAGGCAGAGAGTGGCAGGCAGAAGCAGAGAGAGAAAAAGGCTCCCCGCCGATCAAGGAGCCTGATGCGGGATGCGATCCCAGGAAGCTGGAATCATGACCCGAGCCAAAGGCAGCGGCTTAACCCATCAAATAAATAAAATCTTTAAAAAAAAAAGAGAGAGAGAGAAAATTCATGGGGCGCCTGGGTGGCTCAGTGGGTTAAAGCTCTGCCTTCGGCTCAGTTCATGACCCCGAGGTCCTGGGATTGAGCCCTGCATGGGGCTCTCTCCTCAGCAGGGAGCCTACTTCCTCCTTTCTCTCTCTCTGCCTACTTGTGATCTCTGTCTGTCAAATAAATAAATAAAATCTTAAAAAAAAACACAGATAAATTCATATTTCAATTTTCAAAACTGAAAAGTTGATGGCAATAAAGTTGACAACTTAGATAAAATGAACACATTTCAGGTACCTTGGTGGCTAGGTTAGTTAAGCATCCAACTCATGGTTTCAGCTCAGGTCACGATCTCAGGGTCCTGGGATTGAGCCCCAAATTGGGCTCCCTGCTCAGCAGGGAGTCTGCTTCCCCCTCTCCCCTACCCCTCACCCTATTCAAGTACTCTCTCTAAAATAAATAAATGTTTTAAAAATTGAATAAATTTCTTGGACTACACAAATTAGCAAAACTTTCCCCAGAAGAAAGAGATAAACCAAATCATACTATATTTATTAAGGAAATTGAATTTGGGGATGCCTGGGTGGCTCAGTCAGTTAAGCATCTGCCTTCAGCTCAGGTTGTGATCCCAGGGTCCTGGGATTGAACCCACCTCAGGCTCCTTGCTCAGCAGGAAGCCTGCTTCTTCCTCTGCCTCCCATTCCTCCTGCTTGTGTTCTTTCTCTCTCTGACAAATAAATAAGTAAATATAAATAAAAAAGGAAATTGAATTTGTAGTTTAAAAGCTTTGCACAAAGAAAAACTAGGCTTAAAAGTCTTTCCTAGTGAATATAATCAAAGATTTAAGGAAGAAATAATGCAATTTCTACCCAAACTCTCTCCCAATATTGAAGGGATGGGAATACTTCCCAACTCATTTTTGGAGGTCAACATTATCCTTATACAAAATTTGGGCAAAGACATAAATGAAGATATAAACACAAACCAATATCGCTCATGAACACAGATGCAGATCTTCTTAACAAAATTTTAGCAGATCTAGTCCAACAATATATAAAAAGTATAGTATATCATAACTAAGTGGAATTTATCCCAGGTGCCCAATGTTGATTTTAACATTCTTAAGTCAATTGGTGTAATTCACCAAATCAACAATATAAGAAAAGAAAAATGATACAGTAATCTCAACAGATGTGTAATTAGACATCCATTCCTAATGAAAACTCTCAGGAAACTAGGAATAGAAGGGAACTTCCTCAACATGATAAAAGGTACCTATGAAAAACCTACAGGTTTTTATATCATTCATAATGGTAAAAGACTGAATGAATGCCTTCCTCCTAAGATCAGGAACAAGGCAAAGATCTTTGCTCTTACTATTTCAACTTAATTTTGTGCTGGAGGTTCTAGCTAGTATGACAAGGAAAAACAAACAAACAAATAAATAAATACAGACATAAAGATTGGAAAGAGGAATAAAATTTTATCTCTTTTATGGGGGGATGACATCATCATGTAGAAAATTCTATGGATCTATTAAAAAATATATTAGAACTAAACAGTGGATTTAGCAAAGCTAAAGGATACAAAATCAATATAAAAAGAGCAATATAAAGTAGCAATGAATAATCAGAAATTGAAATTTTTAAGATGTTATCATTTATAACAGAATTAAAAATATCAAGAATTTAGGCATAAGTGTCTCTAAGATACATAAACAGTGTACACTAAAAACATAGAACATTGGTGAGAGAAATTAAAGACATAATACTAATAATAATTATAATTATAATATATAATATAGTATGCTATATTATATATTATATTATATAATTTATTATTAATATATGTGATATACTATATTATATATAATTATTATTATTAATATTATTATTTTGGATTGGATAATTCCAAATATCCAATTGGATTGGATAATTCTTCATTGTGAGAAATATTATTGTGCATTGTAGAATGCTTACCAGCATTCTTTACCTCCATCTGCTAGATGTCCCATCACCCTTGCCCTGAGTTACGATAAACAAAAATGTGTCCAGATACTGTCATATGTCCCTTGTGAGGCACAATTGAGAGCCACTAACCTAAATAAATGGAGATATGTGCTATGTTTATGGATCAGGAGACTCAATATTGTTGTTGTTTTTTATTTGAGAGCGAGAGAAAGCACTAGAAGGGGAGGTCAGAGAGAGAAGCAGACTCCCTGCTGAGCAGGGAGCCTGATGTGGGACTTGATCCCGGGACTCCAGGATCACCTGAGGTGAAGGCAGTTGCTAAGCCAACTGAGTCACCCAGGCGCTCCTTAATATTGTTAAAATATCAATTCTCAGGGTGTCTGGGTGCCTCAGATGGTTAAGCGTTTGCCTTCGCCTAGGTCATGATCCCAGGGTCCTGGAATGGAGCCCCACGTTGGGCTCCCTTCTCGGCAAGGAGCCTGCTTCTCCCTCTCCTTCTGCTCCCCCGGCTTATGCTCTCTCACTCTCTCTGTCAAATAAACAAAATCTTTAAAAACAGTATCAGTTCTCTCCAAATTAATCTAGAGGCTCAACATGCTCCCTCTCAAACTACCAACAGGATTTTTATCTATACTGACGAGTGGATTCTTAAATGTGTATGAGAATACAAAGGACCTAGAAGAGCCAAAATGATTTTAAATAAGAAGGACAAAACTGGAGGACTTACACTACATGATCTTAAAACTTAAAAAGAACAGCTGTGATCAAGGCAGTGTAGAGTGGGAAGAGGTATCTGCGGGAGCACTCGGGTGGCAGGAGGAGCCATACATATAGAATCAGGAGCTGCTAATTAAGCTGATCAAGATAACAACCTCCCCAGAGCACCGTGACTTTGTGGGAGCGCCCACAGAGGAAAGTCAGAGGGGAGCCTGGCCAGGATTGGTGAAGTTCTGGGCAAGAAGCTGGAGGAAAGGGGCTTATAGTCCTATGTGGCTATGTGGTCCTTGGCCAGTTTCTGATGCTAAAGAAAGATGAAGATCTTTTCTGCGAATGGCTGAAGGACACATGTGGTGCCAACGCCAAGCAGTCCAGGGACTGCTTCTGAGAGTGCTGCAAGTCCTCCTCCTGAGGCTCTCTGGATGGGCCCCCAATTCCTAACCTCAGTATTGAGTCTCCAGAGTTTGCCTTGCATGTCCCCTCCCCCATCCTCTACAAAAGAAGAGATTGCCGTTGTCACATTCACCTGTGATGTACTTCAATGTCTTTGGGGCCTTGAAGCCTCATAGCCAAAAACTGGAAACAACAAGACAGCTGGTGAATTAATAAACTGTGCATATTCATACAAGGGAATAGCACTCAGCAACAAAAGAAAATGAACTATTGATACCCATGACATCATGGATAAATCTCAAAATAATTATACTGAATGAAAGAAGCTAGGCAAAAACAAGAAGTACCTGCTATATGATTCCATTTACATAAATTTCTAGAAAATGCAAACTAACATATAGTGACAGAAAGCAATTCAGTGGTTGATTACCTGTGTGTTAGTGGAGAGCAAGAAGAGCCAGGAGAGGGATTATAAAAGAGAAGAAGGAAACTTTTTGGGATGATGAGCATGTGATAATTTCACAGATAGAGACTTATGTCAAAAAATTTCAAATTGTACACTATAAATTTGCCCAGTTTGTTTTATGTCAACTATATCTCAATAAAGCAGTAATAAAATAATAATGACAAAAAGAGAGATGGCTAAAGACATACTGGTTGAAGTTCGATGTTAGAAATGTAACCTTCTCTGACATGATTCCTCCCCACAGTTGTCTGCTGGTTCTAGGCTATCTACCTAGAACACGAAATCTGCTAGGGTTCGAAAATGCACCTGAGGCAGTTGCCATCAGCTAGCAACTCACTTAATTCCTCCTTTTAAACAACTGCATACTTAAAAGAGAATCACTTATAAATTAAATCCTCATTGAAAAGTTCTATCACAGCATGGGTCTCATTTCAAGAAAGCATTTTCCCAGGGTGGTACATTTGTTTTTGTCCTTCTGCTAAAATTTGCCTCCCATCCAACCCTGGATTCACTGTTTTGTTGGGCCAGACAGAATTCACCTCTTGTGTATATGTGAAGCCCTCGCTGGTCCTCTGCTTCTTAATATCACCTTCAGTAGCCATTAATTACCTGGCTCATATTGCCAGCACGTAGTGGCTCTAACAAAATGCCACCCCACTTACCTACTCCTATCATGAATTTTACCAAAAGAAAGTGAGCTTAGACGTCTGAAATGTAAACTTTACCATTAAGACAAACTGGTTCAGATAAAAGATGCACCATCACTTGAAATGGACACAAGGATTCCCAGGCCAAACAGATTATTATTACCTAACTGAAAATACTAGCATGTCAGAAATAGAAAAAAAAGAAGTACATAAGGAGAGAGGTTGATCATGAATGACAATCACCATCTGGGGAAGAAAGAACCTGTTTGTATCCCCTGTTAACTCTGTTTAAAGCTTTAAATTTTTTTAAAATCTGGAATGCACTGATTACTTTCCCTTGTTCTTAATTCATTTTACAAACAGCCTTTTGCTTATAATTTGTTTTTCAAACACAGCGAGTATACCAAGAGAACTCACTAAGTAACAGAAGAGGGTCTAGTTCCCTGAGATATGAGGGATCCTTATTTTAATTTTTGATAATAAATCCTCATTATAATAATTTGCCATTCTGGATTTATATCATAGTCTTGTGAATTTAATACCAGCCTAAGAAACAGATGCAACAAGGTAAAGACCAGATTCTAACATATTTTCCAAGATAATGTCACTTTGTATGACCTCTTGGGACACAGTCTGCTTTGCCTGAAGTCTGCTTTCCTTTCATTTATTTGTTTATTTATTTATCATTTCCACCATTATCTTTCTGCTACATTTACTCCATACTACAGTTAGAAGAGCACAGTTTACAAGCTCTAGATTCTGAACTACCTGAGGGTAGTTTTATCCAAGTCTGTACTGGTGTCCACCACGCTGTTCAATCAATCACAGAACTATCTGAATCCGGATAATGTGTAGAGGTATTTTCTTCCATTTTTTAGTTAATTTGATAGTTAGAAAACTGGACACCCAAACCAGACCTTCCCCAGTACAAGCCTCTTAGATTCATAAACCTCTAATACTATAGATAAGACAGGTATGTTTTTGAAAGTTTTATTTATTTTTTTTAAAGATTTTATTTATTTATTTGACAGAGAGATCACAAGCAGGCAGAGAGGCAGGCAGAGAGAGAGAGAGGAGGAAGCAGGCCCCCTGCTGAGCAGAGAGCCCGATGCGGAGCTCGATCCCAGGACTCTGAGATCATGACCCGAGCCGAAGGCAGCAGCTTAACCCACTGAGCCACCCAGGTGCCCCTGTTTTTGAAAGTTTTAAAAGGGTGCCCTGCTGACACAGTTGGTAGAGCATGCAGCTCTTGATCTCAAACCCCATTTTCAATGGGTGTGGAGCCTATAGATAAATAAATAGATAGATGATAGATAGATAGATAGATAGATAGATAGATAGATAGATAGATAGATAGATAGGTGGGGGCAGTGCGGAGCTGACACAGGGCTCAAGCTCAAGACCCTGGGATCACGACCTGAGCCGAAATCATGAGTCCAATGCTTAACCAACTGAGCTACCCAGACGCCCCCAGAGAACTGATTTTTTAAATGAGGGCCAGAGTAGCACCAACCTCAGTGAAGTTCCTGACACTGTTTATGTTTGGGAATTCCTGAAATATTTAAAAACGTTTCAAGGCTTGTCACTATATCAACTAGGGAGAAGGTAGAGGTTTGTCAGATGAATAACCATTAAGGAAATAATGAAAGTGTGCTATGTATTTTAACAATTAAACCACAGTGTAGAGAACCAAATGCTAACCCTATAAACTTTTTGTTACCAAAGATAGTAAGAAAAAATCACATCTTTATAAAGGAGTCCTAATCCATTTTAAATTTGCAATAGCAATGCTCCTTTTGATGAAAAGAATTCACTCTAGTGCATATAAAGCAGTTAAGACTTTATGTCATAAATTCATATGCAGATGAAATTTTTTTGTTTCAAGCTTAAAAAAAAAATCCAAAGTAGTCTGTAGAAAATATCCAATACTGGGCGCCTGGGTGGCTCAGTGGGTTAAGCCACTGCCTTCGGCTCAGGTCATGATCTTAGGGTCCTGGGATCGAGTCCCGCATCGGGCTCTCTGCTCAGCAGGGAGCCTGCTTCCCTCTCTCTCTCTCTCTCTGCCTGCCTCTCTGTCTACTTGTGATATCTCTCTGTCAAATAAATAAATAAAATCTTTTAAAAAAATTAAAAATTTTTAAAAAAAAGAAAATATCCAATACCACAGAGGTATACATGTTAAAAAAAAAGTAATTGTTGAGCTAAAATTCCATGTTATAAAAAATCAAATAATGAATAATTCTTGCCTCATTATTCCTTCTTTTTTTTAAGATTAAAAAACTTTTTTTAAAAAGACTTTATTTATTTGATAGAGAGTGTATGAGAGAGAAAGCACAAGCAAGGGGGAGCTGCAGAGAGAGAGGGAGAAGCAGGCTCTCCACTGAGAAGGGAACCCAGGGCCAGGCAAGATCCCAGGACCCCAAGATCTTGATCTGAGCCAAAAGCAGATGCTTAAACAACTGAGGGACCCAGGTGCCCCAGTTGTTCGTTCGTTTGTTTGTTTGTTTGTTTGTTTTTTAAGACTTTATTTATTTGAGAGAGAGCAAGAGCTTGAGCATGAGCATGAGCATGGGGGAAGGGAAGAGGGAGAAGGCAAGCAGACTCCCCACTGAGCAGGAAGCCTGACATGGGCTTCCAACTCTGGACCCTGGGATCATGACCCAGCTGAAGGCTAACGCTTAGTGACTGAGCCACCCAGGCATGTCCAGACACCCCGCCTTTTTTAAGTTTTTATTTTAATTCTGATTAGTTAAAAGACAATGTTATATTAGTTTTACGTGTTACCTCAATTCCTTCTTAAAGCAGTAATTTTTTTTACGAGTTTCTTAATAGAAATCTAATTTCTTTAAGCACTATTAACTGATTGCCTTTGACTCAGTTTTCTCACAGTGGACAGTGTAATGAATAAATACAATTAAGTGTGAATAAACTAGTTTCCTAGTTCACAAATAACAGAGTCCTAAACATAGAAAAGAGTTTTCATTAATATTTAGTTCTGTAATTAATCCTCAAAAAATTGTGATTTTTAGGGGTGCCTGGGTGGCTCAGTCAGTTAAGCATCTGCCTTCGGCTCAAGGTCATGATCTTAGGGTCCTGGGACTGAGCCCCACATCCAGCTTCCCACTCAGCGGGAAGCCTGCTTCTCCCTCTCCCACTCCCCCTACTTGTGTTTCCTCTCTCACTGTTCTCTCTCTGTCAAATAAATAAATAAATTCTTTAAAAAAATATTGTGATTTTATGCATAGGAAACTGAGGCCTAGAGAAATGAAGTTACTTTTTCACATCCCAGTTGGTTAATGGCAGCTTAGAGACTGAAGACATCATTGCCTTGTAGTATGATTTATGAGTACTGGGTTCCCATAAAAGAGTAAGCTGAAAATGCTAAGCCAAGAAATGCTTATTTCAAAAAAAAAAAAAAAGGCAGTAGCACAATCTGTCTCTTCTCCGAAAAATCATATGCATGGCAGATTTTTGTCCTACCGAGGCTACATGAAGAAAATGCAGGCCTAATCTGCCCGGTCTTCCATCTCTGCGCAAAAGGAGGGGCTGGGTTTAAGAGGAGCTTGTCCTGCACGGCCTCATCGGCCAACAGGCATGGCTCCAGCTCTGCAGGGCAAGAGAGGTAGCCTAGGAAGAAAGAACCATCACCAACGCCTCCCCCTGGCCCCTCCCGTGTGTATCTTGGATAAATAAAAACTATACCTATAGAAAAAGGGGTGGGTGTGTGTAAGAGAAAGCCGTGGGTACTCCTTCAACTGGACACCCGCGCGCATTTCCTGATCCTCTGTCCTCTTCTGCTTTCCCTTAGGCTTCCACCCTGGCATGGCCTTCTGCATCATGTGTTCATCTTTCCTTTGACTCAACCCAACAAGCATGGCCTCAACTTCATCTGCACCAACAAAGCGGGTGTCTACACACACCAAGCAAAGACCTTGGGAGAAAGACGCGTTTCCCAAGCCTTAGCCCCGTACAATCCAGCGTCACACCTTTATTTCTAGGCAAGCCCCCCGCCCCCGGCTCTTCTTCCTCTCTCCCCCGCCACCAGCCGCATCATCCCACGCAGTCTCCCCGGTACCCTCCAACCTTCTCCAAGCTAAGGACACTTGGCGCCAACCCTCTCAGGCGCCTGGGGATTCCAGCCTCTTAGGTCTCAGCTCCCGGAGCGGTGCTCCTGCCCAGCGCACCGCGCGCCGCAGCTCCCGGCGCAGACCGCAGCATCCCCGGCTCCCGCAGTGCTCCTGCGGTGCTCTTACCTCATCCAGGGTGCGGCCGCCGCGGCTGCCTCTTCCTCCTCGGCCGCCGCTGCCCAGCTCCTGGCCGGATCGGGCAGCCGTCGCTCGGGGCCAGGAGACTGCCGCGAGGGCTGTGGGGCTCGCGCCGCGTCCCCGGACCAGTAAGGCGCGTAGTGCGCCCAGCTGGACGCGCGGCAGCAACAGCTGCAATCGCAGCGGCGGTGGCAGCAGGACCCGCTGTCGGTCCTCTTCATGGATTTTCTGGGCCCGGCCGCACCAGTCCCGGTTACCGTCCCTGCTCGGCTTTCCTACGGTCTTCCCGCACTGCCAAGGAGCATCCTCCGGGCATGGATGGTGGCGGAAACCCGGAAGGACCAGGCCTCCTCCGCGGCTGCCTCTGCCACCTGCTCCGCCCAGATTGCTTCTGTCCCTCGCCCACAGACACCCGCCACTGCCTCTTCACCCTCTCCTCAACCCATTCTCTCTCAACCTGGAAACCTTTTCATTCCTAGACAGCACTCTTTTTTTTTTTTTTTTTTTTTTTTTTTTTTTGGTCTTCCTAGCCGCTCCATTGTCACTGTCCTCAGTTTCTAACCTTAAAATGTTTCTCCTTTTCTCCCTCCCTCTCCCGGTATTTTCCTGGGTTTTGTCTTCCTCCTCCCTCCAACTCAACCACCCTCTTCTATTTTACATTATTCTTTGCTCAGAATCACTACTACTCCAGGCAGCTGGCTAACCCCCTTTCTCCCTCTTAAAATATCCCACCCCCAATTTTCCCTTTAGTTGTAAAAAAAAAAAAAAAAAAAAACCAAACCAAAACAAAACAAAACAAAAACCTTTCTCCTAAATAACCTCAGTTTTCTTTTCCGTTAAGACTTTCTGATTTTCATTTTTCATGAAGAATTCATAGTAAAGTATATACAGCTTGGTATCCAATATCATGTAAAGGGGATAAATTCAAGGTTAAATAAAAGTTCATAGGTCAAATAAATCCTCCACTTAATGCTCATTCTGAAAAGCCTTTGCTTATATTCCACAGTGTCCTCTAAGAATGGAAACTAGTCAGGATCCAGCAAAGCAGAATGCTTCTGCTCCACTATAGACACAAGGCTTGCAACAGAAGCTCATCTTTGTAGTAGGCACTATATGGATCCCAAAGTTTATAGGCAAAGGTCAACAGGGACTAGCAATGGATTCACTGTAAACAAAGAAACTTACCTTAACATGTCTTCCTCCCAAGTCTGTTCAGTCCTCTGCTGCTTTTTTTTTTTTTTTTTTTTTTCAAACACAACACCATCATCCAACCAGTTGACCAAGCCCCAACCCTGGGAGCAGTCAGACTTATCTCCCTCACTCATTCACCTCATCCAGTCTTTAATTCTACTTCTTTACTATTTCTTTATCTTAAGTGGTCCTTCTTATCATTATTCAAAATGGTGCCATAAAAATGACACTCTCAGATATCTCATTCTTTCTTTCAAACCTTAATCTATATCTTTACTTCTGTTTTCCCCCCAGTATATTCTACCGGGGCAATTTACCCTACCACTCCCATCTCTTCTAGAGATTTTTTTAAAGATTTTATTTATTTATCTGAGAGAGAGAGTGAGAGCATGAAAGGGGAGAAAGACATAAGGAGAAGCAGACTCCTCATGGAGCTGGGACCCCAAAGCGGGACTCGATCCTGGGACTCCAGGATCATGACCTGAGCTGAAGGCAGATGCTTAACTGACCAAGCCACCCAGGTGCTCCTCCATTCATTCTTTACCATGTCTCTCTGCTGTCAGTCTTTTAATCTTATTAGAAGCTGGTCTCACAGCCCACTGAGTTTGGCTTTGCCCACAGACAGGTAGTAGACTTAATCTAATATACAAAATAAAAGGAATGAGGTTCCTAAATTAATTGTTTGAGGTTCCTTAATTTGAAGAGAATATGCCATCTTCATTGGTTCAGGCGAATAAATAGGTCAGTGAAATTACTGCAGACTCAAGCAGCAAGAAGTGCTGAAGCTTCCATCTCCCTCCAGGACGAAAGAGCATGCATTAGACTAAGCCCCTGGGTGGGGGGTAGGGTAGAATAGAATAGAATATGTGAATATTTATGAATAATATTAAAACAACTCTTTGAAGAAACTGAAGAGTAACCAAAGCAGGCAGGGCTTGAATCTATGATCCTGAAAGAGGAGAAGAACATGAAGTGAGCTCCATATTCACCCTGAAATTTTTCTCCTGAGGGAGCCAAATCAAGTGCTAGAATATAAAGGCAAAGTAAAAGCTGGCAGTATTACTGGGCTGAAGAGTCAAAGATCAAAGCTCAGAGCTGCTAAAGTGGCCGGGACTTGAGGGAGAACTTCCAGAGCAAGAAGAATGGCAAAGATGCTTTTCAATAATCTAGTGCAGAGATATCTGGGTTGCTCATCTGGATCTCCCTTTGGCTCAGATCATGATCCCAGGGTCCTGGAATTGAGCCCCACATTGGGGGCTCCCAAGGAAACTTCTTCTCCCTGTGTCTGCCACTCCCCCTTCTTGTGCTCTCTCTCTCTCTCTCTGACAAATAAAATCTTTAAAAAAAAAAAATCAAGTGCAAAAAAAAAAATCTAGAGCAAATTGTCCTCAGGGTAGTGGCCAGAAGCCCAACATGCACAAAGCAAGATTAAACACACACACACACACCAGAAAACAGCAGTTTAGAAGCTAATGAACTAAGTAGAGATTTCAGCACCTAAAGATGAAGGATAGTTGGAAGGCTGGCAAAGCAGGGATAAGAGGCCCCCAACCTAAGAGGAAACCACCCTTAGAAGGATTTTACACTGCCCTTGAAGGAGCCCTCCACCCTTTCCGATGTGATAGATAGATGGCAAAAATCTGATAGGATGACAGGCACATGGAAGGTTAACCATTATCAAAACAGCCCACCAACAAGCCCATAAAAACCCTTACACTTAGAAACTCCAGTGGCAACCCTTTCATTGGTGGGGGCTTTGAATTGTCATTTTGTTATCCCTCAATAAGCCTTCCTTTGCTGTCCACCACTCTGTCCAGTCTACTTCTTCATTCTCTGAAGCAGCGTGTCCAAGAATTGAGGCCACCAACACATAGGAAAAGAAAAGATCCTGGGGCACCTGGGTGGCTCAGTGGGTTAAGTCTCTGCTTTCGGATCAGGTCATGATCTCAGGGTCCTGGGATCAAGTCCCACATTGGAGCCTGCTTCCCCCTCTCTCTCTCTGCCTGCCTCTCTGCCTACTTGTGATCTTTCTCTGTGTGTCAAATAAATAAATAAAATCTTTTTTAAAAAAAGAAAAAAAAATCCTGTAACACTAATACAACTTGGACTTCAAGCCTCTCCAAGGTAAAGAGACATCTGCGGCTTTCAGTTGAGACCCAAAAAGGCTGCACTCTTAAGAGTAAGGACAATACAGTACTGAAATAGAATAGATCTAACAAAGCTTGAAGCCAAGTCTTTACAGGGTCAAAGTGATCCATTGGTAATCTTTATGCTTACCAGAACAAAATTTAACTCTATGGAGGTAGATAACATCATCCACAACATCTACAATTATTTCCTCCCCAATGTTAAAGATCCTATATATATATAAAATTAAAAGGCACGCTAAAACCAAATCCAAATGACTAAACATGAGGGAAAAAGTTGTGTGTGTGTGTTTTTTTAAAGATTTTATTTGAGTGGGGAGAAAGAGATGGCACATAAGAGAGCACAAGCAAGGGTGGGGGCAGACTCCCTACTGAGCAGAGAGCCCTATGCAGGGCTGTATCCCAGAATCCTGGGATCATGACCTGAGTGGAAGGCAGATGTTTAACCAACTGAGCCATGCAGGCAGACACCTGCCTTGAGAAGAAAAATTAATAGAAACAGACCCAGACGTTAGAATGGACATGATTTTAAATAACTATGACTAATAGGCTTAAGAAAAAAAGAGGAAAAGATAGGCAAATACTAAAAGATAAGTAATTTATAGAATTGGAACTTATTAAAAACAGATGGACATTCTAAATATAAAAATACAATAACTGGAAATAAGAACCCATTTGGTGTGTTCAACAATAGTCTGAATGCAGCAAAAGTCAGGATCCATGAAATGGAAGAAAGGACAATAAAAAGTCCAAAAAAGAAAAAGAAAAGAAAAAAATAAATAAAAAATGAAGGACAGAAAAAAGGGAGGTTTGAAAGAACAGAGCATAACAGGCATTTGGGATACAGTCAAAAGGTATAGTATAGTAACTGTAGTCCCTGAAAGAGAGGAGAGAATGGGCTTGAAACAATACTTGTGGAGAAAGAGACCAAGGATTTTCTAAAACTGATGAAAGACATTGACTTCTCAGGTTCCAGAAGTTAAGCAAATCCCAGGTAAAATAAATCACCAATATATCTCAGAAATATAAGAAGAAGTTGCAATTAGAAATTTGATGAAGGCAACTCTGTCATTGAAATGATGGAGAAGGGGCGCCTGGGTGGCTCAGTGGGTTGGGCCGCTGCCTTCGGCTCAGGTCATGATCCCAGGTCCTGGGTTCGAGCCCCGCGTCGGGCTTTCTGCTCAGCAGGGAGCCTGCTTCCTCCTCTCTCTCTGCCTGCCTCTCTGCCTACTTGTGATTTCTGTCAAATAAATAAATAAAATCTTAAAAAAAAAAAAAGAAATGATGGAAAAGATCTTGGCCAGGAGATAGGTCTCATTGACCTAATGAATTCCATAGCTTTTATACAGTAGCAGGCGTCATTGTGCAGGGTCTCAAAAGGAACACACACAAGAAAGGATGGAAATTATGTCACTAAACAGAGGTTATACTCAAATCAGCCTTGGGGTGTCAGAAAAAGAAGAGGTTGAAAGAGGGAAATGAAAATGAATAGGTTTGATTTGCTGGTAGAAAATCTATAAGCTCATTAAACCATAGTTAGTAAGCAAACTAGCCTACCAAACTGTAAATTTTCTAAATTTTGTATAACAAGGCAGAAATATCTCAAATGTCCTACCCCAAAAGAGGAAATAATTTCTACAGGGGACTTCCACATGCACCTGCCACATATTGAACACAGTACTATAAACAATTGAAACTGTGTTTACAAGTCACAGGTTCAGATAACTGGCATAAAATGATTGGTAAGCCATAGAGGCTAAAACTGAAAAGGTTTTCTCTTCTTTCTCTACTCAACACTGAATTTCTGCTATGATTGGAAACAGCTATGTGGTTCTGAGTTCTCCCAAGAATTAAACTGGGTTCTGATGACATGGTTTTGCTTGGGTAGCTCTATGGCCTTGGAACTGACTTGAGAAAATTTTTTTTACTTTGTTAATATTAAGTGTCCTATTACATTTTGTGTTGTTTGAAAGTGGGAGACATCAGAAATTTGGATTGAACCAATCCAACCTGATGATGCTATGGAAAATATCCAGTAAAAACAGCTGAAACTATAGCCAATGAAAGAATCCTGATTCTGACCAGAGACCTGATTAAGAATTCTGCTGGCTGACAAAATACGGGAAGCAACCCAAGTGTCCATCAATAGATGAATGAATAAAGGAGATGTGGTATATATATACAATGGAACATTACTTAGCCATAAAAAGGAATGATATCTTGCCATTTACAACATGGATGGATTTACAGCTTATATATAATTAAATGATATAAGTCAGTTGGAAAAAGGCAAATACCATATAATTTCACTCATATATGGAATTTAAGAAACAAAACAAACAGGGGGCACCTGTGTGGCTAGTTGGTTGAGCATCCGACTCTTGATTTGGCTCAGGTCATGATCTCATGGGTCATGGGATGGAGCCCCATGTCGGGCTTCTGCTCAGCCGGGAGTCTGCTTGAGACTCCTTCCCTCTGTCTCTTCCCCTACTTGTGAGCTCACTCTCTCTCTCTCAAATAAATAAATCATGAAAAAAAAAAGTAAGAGAAACAAAACAAACAGAAAAAAAAGAGACTTAGGAAAAAAAATCAGACTCTTCAATAAAGAGAACAAACTGATGGTTGCCAGATGGGAGGTGAGTAGCAGATGTGGGTGAAACAGGTGAAGGGGATTAAGACTACCCTGAGTAATGTATACAACCCCTACCCTGACTACACTGAGTAATGTTTACAATTGTTGAATCACTATATTGTACACCTGAAACTAATATAACACTGTATGTTAAGTATGCTGGGATTAAATAAATTAAGAAATAATAAAACAAGTTAAAATAAATAAAAATTAAGAAAGACAATTCTGGGGCATACCTGGCTAGAGAGCATGCATTCAGTCAGAAGAGTGTGCAACTTTTGATCTCAGGGGGTTATGAGCTCAAGCTCCATGTTGGGTGTAGAGATTACTTGAGTACATAAATAAACTTAAAAAAAAAGAAAACTTAAAAAGTGGGGAGGAACAAGATGGTGGAGGAGTAGGAGACCTAAATATCATCAGGTTCCAGGAGTTCAGGTAGCTAGTTATCAAACCATTCTGAATACCTACAAACGCAACAGGAGATCTGAGAGAAGAAGAGCAGCAATTCTAGGAACAGAGAAGTGACCACTTTCTGGAAGGTAGGACATGTGGAAAAGTGAATCCAAGGCAATATATGGGAAGAGAGACCGTAGGGGGAGGGGCCAGCTCCTGGCAAGCAGTAGGCCAGTGGAGCACAAAATTGGAACTTTTAGAAGTCTGCTCCACTGAAGGACATTGCTCCAGAGACTAAGTGGGGGTGGAGCCCTCGAAGAGACAGTGTGGTCTCAGGTCCCTCAGGGTCACAGAAAGACCAGGGGTGCCTGAGTGTGGCACAACTCCCAGGTGTTGGAGCAGGGAAGCCGGCTATAGAGATGGAGCTGAGGAGTGCTCTTTTAGCTTGAGGTTGCCTTCAACTGTGACCCCAGGCATAGTCGAGCCACCACTTTTCGAGCAGGGACCCTACGGGTGGCAGACCTGGGGAGACTAACCTTCCTTCCTGGAAGGAGTGGCATGGGAGTGCACTGTAGGAATTTTCTGGGTTTGGAGACTCAAAATGGGGTCATGGGCCAGAGATAGAAATGCTGGGTCACAGGCCAGGTGAGCACAGAGCATGGCTGGAGACCAGGGAGTTGGGAGGGATTGACTGCTTTTCTATGAGGGCACATTGAGGAGTGGGGCCCTGAGCTGTCAGCTACTCCAAGGCCGGAGATTGGAGGCTGCCATATTCATTCCCATCCTCCAAAGCTGTATGGAAAGCGTTCAGGGAACAAAAGCTACCAAGAGCAAAAAATCAGCAGATTACTTAGCCTGGCCCCTAGCAAGGGCAGTGTAATTCCACCTCAGGCAAAGGCATTTGAGAATCACAGCAACAGGCCCCTTCCCCAGAAGAGTAGCAAGAACATCCAGCCAAGACCAAGTTCACTGATCAATGAGAACTGAGGAACTCCACAGCTAGGCAAAAACAATACATAGAATTCATGGCTTTTCTCCCCATGATTCTTTAGTCTTTCAAAGTTAAATTTTTTAAGTTTTATTTTTTTTCTTATTCTATTTTTTAAATTTTTCCTCTTTCCTATTTTAACATTTTTAACTATTCTATCTTATCAATAGCTTTTTAAAAATCTTTTTAAATTTTCATTGTTATAGTCTTAGTCTATCCCTTCGTTGTATTTAACCTTATTTTTTTATACGTAGAGGTTTTCCTTTCTTTAAAATTTTGGGATACAGTTTCTTCTAATAGATCAAAATATACCCTAAATCAAGTGCATGGCTTTGTTCTAGTCTCGAGCCTGATCACATTCTTTCCTCTTTTTTTTCTTTTTTCAACCAACTTCTTATCAATTCCTTTTTTATAATCTTTTAAAATATTCATCTTTATAGTCATATTCCATCCCTTCATTGTGTTTACCCTTATTTGTGTGTGTGTGTGTGTGTGTGTATATATGTGTGTGTGTGTGTGTGTGTGTGTGTGTGTGTGTGTGTGTAAGTTTTTCTTTCCTTAAAATTTTGGGCGGTAGTTTCTTCTAAAGACCAAAATACACCCAAAATCAAGTGTGTGGCTCTGTTCTAGTCACCAGTCTAATATATAAAATATATATGTTTTTCTTTTTTTTCTTTTATTCTTCTTTTTTTCTTCCCCCGCCCCCTGCCCCAGTTTCAGGTCTCTTCTCATTTGATTAGTGTATATTTTTCTGGGGTCATTGCTACCCTTTTAGTATTTTGTTCTCTCATTCATCTATTCTTAGCTGGATAAAATGAGAAGGTGGAAAAACTCACCACAAAAAAAGAATAAGAGGTGATGGCTAGGGACCTAATCAATATGGACATTAGTTATGTGTCAGAACTAGAGTTCAGAATGATGATTATCAAGGTGCCAGCTGGCTTGAAAAAAGCATGAAAGATACTAGAGAATCTCTTTCTGGAGAAATAAAATCCCTTCCTGGAGAAATAAAAGAACTAAATTCTAACAAAGTTGAAATAAAAAAAAAACCCAACTATGGATGAGGTACAATAAAAAAATGGAGGCTCTTACTGCTACAATAAATGAGGCAGAAGAGAGAATTAGTGATATAGAAGGTCAAATGATGGAGAATAAAGAAGCTGAGAAAAAGAGAGATAAACAACTACTGGACCACAAAGGGAGAATTCAAGAGACAAGTGATACCATAAGACAAAACAATATTGGAATAATTGCAATCCCAGAAGAAGAAGAAAGAGAGAGAAGGGCAGAAGGTATATTGAAGCAAATTATAGTAGAGAATTTCCCTAATTTGGCAAAGGGAACAAGCACCTAAATCCAGGAGACAAAGAGAATCCCCCTCAAAATCAATAAAAATAGTCCACACCCCGTCATCTAATAGCAAAACTTACAAGTGTCAGGGACAAAGAGAAAATCCTGAAAGCAGCTCAGGACAAAAGTTCTGTAACATAAAGTGGTAGGAATATTGGATTGGCAGCAGACCTATCCACAGAGACCTGGCAGGCCAGAAAGGACTGGCATGATATATTCGGAGCACCAAATAAGAAAAATATGAGGCCAAGAATACTATATTCAGCTAGGCTGTCATTGAAAATAGAAGGAGAGATAAAAAGCTTCCAGGACAAACAAAAACTAAAAGAATTCCCAAACACCAAATCAGCCTTACAGGAAATATTAAAAGGGTCCTCTAAGCAAAGAGAGAGCCTAAAAGTAACAGGTCAGAAAGGAACAGAGACAATATACAGTAACAGTCACCTTACAGGCAATACAATGGCATTAAATTTATATCTTTCAATAGTTACCCTAAATATAAATGGGCTACATGCACCAATCAAAAGACACAGAGTATCAGAATGAATAAAAAAACAAGATCCATCGATATGCTGTCTACAAGAAATGCATCTTAGACCCAAAGACACCTCCAGATTTAAAGTGAGGGGGTGGAAAACAGTGTACCATGCTAATGGGCATCAAAAGAAACCTGGGGTGGCAATCCTCATATCAGATAATTAGATTTTAAGCCAAAGACTATAATAAGAGATGAGGAAGGACACTATGCTATACTTTTTAAAAATATTTTATTTATTTATTTGACAGAAAGAGAGGGAACAAAAGCAAGGGGAGTGAGAGAGGGAGAAGCAGCTTCCCACTGAGCAGAGAGCTTAATGTGGGGCTTGCTCCCTGGACTGAGGTTTCATGACCTGAGCCAAAGGCAGATGCTTAACGACTGAGCTACCCAGGTGCCCCAACACTACATCATACTTAAAGGGTCTGTCCAACAAGAAGATCTAACAGTTTTAAATATCTATGCCCCTAACATGGGAGTAGACAGTTATATAAACCAACTAATAACAAAATCAAAGAAACACATCGACAATAATACAATAATAGTAGGGGATTTTAACACTCCTCTCACTGAAATGGACAGATCATCTAAGTAAAAGATCAACAAGGAAATAAAGGCTTTAAATGACACACAGGACCAGATGGTCATCACAGATATATTTAGAACATTCCATCCCAAAGCAACAGAATACACATTCTTCTCTAGTACACATGGAACATTCTCTGGAACAGATCACTTTCTGGGTCACAAATAAGGTCTCAACTGGTACCAAAAGATTAGGATCATTCCCTGCATATTTTCAGGTCACAATGCTTTGAAACTATAACTCAACTACAAAGAAATATCCTGATGAACATGGATGCAAAAATTCTCACCAAAATACTAGCCAATAGCATCCAATAGTACACAAAAGGGATTATACACCACAACCAAGTGGGATTTATTTTCTGGGATGCAAGGTTGGTTTAACATCCACAAATCAATCAATGTGATACTATATATTACTAAAAGAAAGAACAGGAACCATAAGATACTCTCAATAGATGCTGAAAAAGCATTTGACAAAGTACAGCATCCTTTCTTGATCAAAACTCTTCACAGTGTAGGGATAGAGGATATATACCTCAATATCATCAAAGCCATCTTGAAAAACCCACGGCAAATATCATTTTCCATGGAGAAAAACTGAGAGCTTTTCCCCTAAGGTCAGGAACACAGCAGGGATGTCTACAATCACCACTGCTATTCAACATAATATTAGAAGTCCTAGCCTCATCAATCAGAAAACTAAAAAAAATTTAAAGGAATCCAAATTGGCAAAGAAGCCAAACTCTCACTCTTTGCAGATGATATAATACTTTATATGGAGAACCCAAAAGACTCCACTCCAAAACTGCTAGAACTCATACAGGAATTCAGTAAACTGTCAGGATATAAAATCAATGCACAGAAATCAGTTGCATTTCTATACAAAAACAACAAGACAGAAGAAAGAGAAATTAAGAAGTCAATCTCATATACAGTTGCACCCAAAACCACAAGATACCAGGAATAAACCTAACCAAAGAGGCAACGAATCTGTACTCAGAAAACTATAAAGTACTCATGAAAGAAATTGAGGAAGACACAAAGGAATGGAAAAATGTTCCATGCTCATGGATTGGAAGAACAAATATTGTGAAAATGTCTATGCTACCTAAAGCAATCTACACATTTAATGCAATCCCTATCAAAATACCATCAATTTCTTTCAAAGAAATGGAACAAATAATCCTAAACTTTATGGAACCAGAAAAGACTCTGAATAGCCAGAGGAATGTTGAAAAAGAAAGCCAAAGTTGGTGGCATCACATTCCAGACTTCAAGCTCTATTACAAAGCTGTCATCATCAAGACAGTAGGGTACTGGCACAAAAACAGACACATAGATCAATGGAACAGAATAAAGAGCCCAGAAATAGACCCTCAACTCTATAGTCAACTAATTTTCGACAAAGCAGGAAAGAATGTCCAATGGAAAAAAGACAGTCTCTTCAACAAATAGTGTTGGGAAAATTGGACAGCCACATGCAGAATGAAACTGGACATTTCCGTACACCACACACGAAAATAAACACAAAATGGATGAAAGACCTCAATGTGAGAAAGGAATCCATCAAAATTCTTGAGGGGAACACAGGCAGCAACTTCTTCAACCTTAGCCACAGCAACTTCTTCCTAGAAACATCGCCAAAGGCAGGGAAAGCAAGGGCAAAAATGAACTATTGGTACTTCATCAAGATCAAAAGCTTTTGCACAGCAAAGGAAACACTCCACAAAACCAAAAGACGACTGACAGAATGGGAGAAGATATTTGCAAACAACATATCAGAAAAAGGGCTAGTATCCAAAAATCTATAAAGAACTTAGCAAACTCAACACCCAAAGAACAAATAATCCAATCAAGAAATGGGACGAAGATGTGAACAGACATTTCTGCAAGGAAGATATCCAAATAGCCAAAAGACACATGAAAAAGTGCTCCACATCACTTGGCATCAGGGAAATACAAATCAAAACCACAGTGAGAAACCACCTCACACCAGTCAGAATGGCTAAAATTAACAAGTCAGGAAATGACGGATGGCCAGGATGCAGAGAAAGGCGAACCTCCTACACTCTTGGTGGGAATGCAAGCTGGTGCAGCCACTCTTCAAAACAGCATGGAGGTTCCTCAAAAAGTTGAAAATAGAGCTACCCTATGACCCAGCAATCGCACTATTGGGTATTTACCCTAAAGATACAAATGTAGTGATCCTAAGGGGCATGTGCACATGAATGTTTATGGCAACAATGTCCACAATAGCCAAACTATGGAAAGAACCTAGATGTCCATCAACAGACGAATGGATAAAGAAGAGGTGGCATATATACATACAATGGAATACTATGCAGCCATCAAAAGAAATGAAATCTTGTCATTTGCAATGACATGGATGGAACTAGAGGGTTTATGCTGAGTGAAATAAGTCAATCAGAAAAAGACAATTATCATATGATCTCCCTCATATGAGGAATTTGAGAGGCAAAGTGGGGGGTTTGGAGGGTGGGGAGGAAAAAATGAAACAAGATGGGATTGGGAGGGAGATAAACCATAAGAGACTCTTAATCTCACAAAACAAACTGAGGGTTGCCGGGGAGAGGGTGGTAGGGAGAGGGTGGCTGGGTTATGGACATTGGGGAGGGTATGTGCTATGGCGAGTGAAGTATGTAAGCCTGAGGATTCACAGACCTGTAACCCTGGGGCTAATAATACATTCTATGGTAATTTTTAAAAATCTAAAAAATTTACTTTTGTAGCAATACTTTGCCATAAACTGAGGTACAACACAGTCACAGTGAGGAGACTAATAAGCAAGTCAGTATATCATACAAAATTTACAAAAGTCACATTCTTCACAAAAGCATATTGTGATACAACCTCTCCCCAGCTAGTAGAAAGCCAACAGCTAAAAGTCTATGAGATTATCATGGCCTCTTAACTGGAAGGAAACAAATGTGCTAAGATCATCATAGGGACTTATAGGGCTAAGGTCCCTCTTGGTGTGGATGTGTACCCAAAGATAGGTGAGTATTTTTGAGAAAATTCTGGTCTCAATGCAAGTACATCCTGGTTTGTTCTCTGCTAAGTGGTGCCTGCTGCCTCTTTGGGGGAAGATCTGCTGTTTCCTAGCTAGTTGAGTAAGTCTGCCTAATTCTGGAGTAAAATGTTAGCAAGACCTCTGGGTCATAGTAGATCTAAATCCATGTTCCCCGTTTAGTTTGACCAGTAATAAAAGTCATAGTATTATTTCTCTACTTCCCAGTTTGATCTCAATTTAGAAGAGGAAGAAAGGATTGTTGTGATCTCTGAAAGCCCCAATTCAAAGCTGCAATTGTAATATTCTCAAGAAGCAACAGGTTGCATAAATAGTGTATAAAAAACGACAGTGCTTCTGGGATTTGGTTCTTATTCTCTTAAGGGCTCTGAGGCAGACCTCCTTCAAGAAATGACATAATGAACTTTGGGTTTGACTGTCAGATTTCCAGAATCAGTGGATCATACTTCCAAACAAAGTGGGGAGGAAAAGGTTCCATATCAGATTGTAACAGAATGAGAGGGTGGGCTAAGGAGTAGTAGGGAAAGGACAATCACAGGGGACTGATTAACAAAAATTGTGCCTTTGGAAGGCAGGGAATTCATCACAAGAAAGGATTAACAGCAAGTCATTGTGCCCCCATTTCATTACATTTAATATCACATTGGATTCAGTTTTCAGGCACTGAAATGAGGTAGGGCTGAATGAGTCAAATGAATAACTCCTTTATTTATTTATTTACTTATTTCTTAACAAGGAAGGATAGCAGAGACCAGAAATAACTGAAATATCTGACTCTTATAATTGTAAAGAAAAATCACTGTGAGAAAGTTGCTCACTAATTTCTGGAATACCAGTGTGATCAGAAAAGATAGGGCCCAGAAAAGAGGGAGCTGGAGGAGTATGAGGGGGAAAGCCAAGCAATAGTGACATTTGTTGAGACAACAGCAACTAAAATTGGGAGCTTGTAATGGCTGCTAGGAAAACTCAATCCACTTAGACTCCACAGAAAGGGAGTAGGGCTGCAGTTCTGAGGGACAATCTATGTGGACATTCTTGGTTCAAAGAAAAAAAAAAACCCACCACCCAAGGCTTTTATCATTCTAGACTGAGGGTTGAGAAGCAATGGGGGTAGAGCTGGGTTGGGTTTAATGGGAGAGAGACTGAGCCTGGTAGAATGTAACCTCTACCAACAAACTTGCTGTTTCTTTTGTTCACTTTTGTATAAACCAGTATCTGTTATTCCTAGCCCATAGTAATTGCACAATAAATATTTTCTAATAGAGTGCCTGGGTGGCTCAGTGGGTTAAGCCTCTGCCTTCCGCTCAGGTAATGATCTCAGGGTCCTCTGATGGAGCCCGGCATCGGGCTCTCTGCTAGAGAGGGAGCCTGCTTCCCCCTCTCTCTCTGCCTGCCTCTCTGCCTACTTGTGATCTCTGTCTGTCAAATAAATAAATAACATCTAAAAACTTTTTTTTTTTAAAGATTTTTTTTTTTTTAAGATTTTATTTATTTATTTGACAGAGAGAGATCACAAGTAGATGGAGAGGCAGGCAGAGAGAGAGAGAGAGGGAAGCAGGCTTCCTGCTGAGCAGAGAGCCCGACGCGGGACTCGATCCCAGGACCCCGAGATCATGACCTGAGCCAAAGGCAGCGGCCCACCCCACTGAGCCACCCAGGCGCCCCTAAAGATTTTTTATTTATTTATTTGACAGAGAGAAATCACAAGTAAGCAGAGAGGCAGGCAGAGAGAGAGGAGGAAGCAGGCTCCCTGCTGAGCAGTAAGCCGGATATGGGGCTCGAACCCAGGACCTGGGATCATGACCTGAGCCGAAGGCAGTGGCTTAACCCACTGAGCCACCCAGGCGCCCTAAAAACTTTTTTTTTGAATAGCTTAATTGGATAAATGAAGGGAATGGTTGACAGATATGTCTTCACTTAATACCAACATTGAATTGAGCTGTATATAAGCAATGAAGTGTTGTGCCAATCTATGAGCACGCCATTCATTTGGTCATTTATTCAATAAACATGAATGGAGCATTTGCTAGGTTCCAGGTATGGGATACTAGACTCTGGGGAATAACACATGACCACTTTTTCTGCCCTGAAAGGATTTGACTTAGAGGCTGCTTAAGGTAAAGGAAGAAATCTGTTAAAAACACTTTAAAATTTTATAAAATATTTTAGATGTTATCAAAACTACCCTAACTATCCTTCCCATCAGCTCCTCCCCCTTTCCCTACCTACCCCCCATCCCAACCCCACCAACCTCAAACTCCAAGCGATGGACCTCCCTGGCCTGCTGTTTGCCTGGCTTTTCCTGACAAAGTAAGGAAACCACACAGACTTGATGAAAGAAGTCATTTCATGAGGTAGCTTCTAGAAGGCAGGGGCTAACTTTGCTAAGCCTTCATATTTGAAGCAGGCTATCTAAAGTAGTCATTATTTTAAATAGAGGCCTTCACATTACTTACAATGCACACTTTGTTCTTTTAGCCACCTTCCACCCCACCCCCCAAATCTTTACTTTCAGTTCAGTGTCTGCACCCTCTGTGTGAATGACACAGATAAGGTCTGTGAACGAATCGAAAGATAAAAAGACAAATTCCTGCCTCCTCACACCTCGCACTGTAAGGTTTAGTCAAGGATGATAACTCATCCCTGGCACAGACTCAGGCAGGAACGCTCTCCAGCCCTGATATAGATTGTACCCAGAGGCGTGGCCAAAGGTCGAGCGCCAGGGTGCACGCCTGGGTGGAAGGCTGGACCGTTCTGGATTCCCTCGAGGTAGCCAATGGCCTCCTGGAGGCGGAGCTTTTGACTGACTGGCGTGGAAACTGACTAATCCGAACCTACTCTGGATGACCTGCCCAGGGAGAGCTGTAAGAGTTCTGGTGCTGCTGCGCCCAAGATTGGGGGAGGGGGGGCGGTGGGGAGGGGTGGTGGGGGGATGGTCCTGGCAGCCTCTATTTACTAATCTGTAGGAAAGCATTTCAATTCTTTAAATCACCAGTTCGACCGTACTAGTGCCTATGACTGGATATCAGTACAGATAAAGCGGCTTTCTATTCTTTTGTCTGCCAAGAGCATCAGCTTAGAAGTGCTTTTTTAATGTATGCAATCATTCAATTCAAACAAGAGCTGATATTTACTTGCAGACCTCTTCTCCTAAGCAGCATAGTTTGGTCTGTGGAGAGATGCAGGGCAAATGTTGCTAAGACTGTTTTTTTTACTCATCTTCCTTACCTAATCCATACCCTGTTTCTAATTAGGCACTCAATAATTGTTTAAGAATAAATAGACACAAGTCCTTAGCTATTGCTTCCTCTGATGTCATTGTAAAATCTCTGCAACCTTCTGACCCTTTAGTGGAAAATCTCATCCTGTATCTGCAGGTTGAGTTAAATCTAGGTATGTGTATTACTTGGTTTCTTCAATAAGTTTTAAGAATTTGCTAGCAACTCTTTTTTTTTAAGATTTTATTTATTTATCTGAAACAGAGAGAGAGAGATCACGAGTATGCAGAGAGGCAGGCATAGAGAGAGAGGAGAAAGCAGGCTCCCCGCTGAGCAGAGAGCCAGGATGCGGGGCTCAATCCCAGGACCCTGAGATCATGACCTGAGCTGAAGGCAGAGGCTTAACCCACTGAGCCACCCAGGCGCCTGCTAGCAACTCTTAATTATGATATTCAAGGCTACTGTTCACTCTTTTCCTTTTAGTACAATGTTCGCAGGCTCCAAGATTCTTGTACTTTTACCATTTCACAGTGTCATCAAGTTTCAGTCAGACAAGGAATAAGCTGTATAAATTTTAAAGTTCCAAACAAATGTTTCTTGATACCCTTTTTCCATTCATTGTGAGTCAACTACCTTCCATGTACTGATCAGTGTTCACCATTATTACATGGTCCTGTATTGCTCAAAGGACCAAAGAGCAGGAGCTCAAAGGTGATGCCTGTGTGTGAATGCCATAATGTTGCTCAAGTTAGAATCAAAAGTCACTCAGATTCCAGAGTTCCTGAGGTCTAAGTGTTGGACAGTTTCATACAGAGACAAACTGTGGCCTTCTGATAGCTCATCAGTGACCTAAGAAGAGCACTGTCCTCTTGCTGGGATTATGATTTTAGTGTGTCTAAGAAGAAAAAGTAAAAGTTGTGAGTATGAATGTTGTTTCAAGAACGGGTTACCCCAGGATGATTCTGTGTTCCTCTATTAGTTAATTGGTTTTTTTTGTTTGTTTTGTTTTGGGGGTTTTTTTTGATAAGTAACAGAAACTAAGCAAAAAGAAGGACAAGAAATTTATCGTGAAGAAACAACGGCAAGACACCTGGGTGGCTCAGTCAGTTAAGCGTCTGTCTGCAGCTCAGGTCATGATTTTAGGGTCGTGGGATCGAGCCCCACATCAGGCTCCCTGCTCAGAGGGGAGTCTGGTTCTCCCTCTCCCTCTCCATTTGTGTGCTCACTCTCCCTCCCTCTCTCTCTGCCTCTCTCAAGTAAACAAATAAATAAATAAATACATCTTTAAATGTAAAAAAAAAGAAGAAGAAGAAGAAAGAAACAACGATGACTTGTAGAATCCATGAGCAGGAATGGTTATGGGCCTTGGGAAAAGCCTAAAGTCATGAACTAGAGAGAAGCTGGGACTCTGGGTCCAAATCTGCTTCCCCTTGCATGCCTGCCATATTCTTCACTTTCTGCTTCTCTCATCCACATCATACCCTTGGTTAAAATATTTGACTTATGAATTCCTCATTATTGGAATTATTCCAGCAGAGGCTGAATAACTTTCTTTTGAGGTTATGGCAGAAGGCATGTCCATGTTGAGTGGAAGGCAAATTACATTAAGTTATATATTTGGCCTATTCTAAATGTAAGATATTATGATTTTACCAGTTTAGGCTCCCATATACACAAGGATTGCCTTCCATTTCACTTTCTCACTGTCTCTGTTAACCCACATTGATTTCTTTCTTATCTATATCCCAGTCCTTCATCTTTTGTGTGGAGTCAATCAGTAGGTCTTATTGGCTATACCTCCCAAAAGCCTCTAAAGAATAATACTAGTTTTCTCCTAATAGTTGTAGAGCTGTAGAAAAGATAATGAAAGCATGAGCTCTTTAACCTATGGATAAATATTGATAGAAGTGCATCACAATTAAAAGCAGAGACTTTGGAGTTCAACTTCAGCTCTAATCTCGTTCCCAACTTTACTAGCTGTGTCACCTTGGAAAAATTACTCTCTGAGGCTTTTTCTCCAACTATAAAGGGGAACCTAATATTAAACAATGTTACTGGGTTGTTTGGTTAAGTAACTGGTATCTATAAAGCACTTTCTATTTCTATTAATGTGAATGCCAACCACAAATGCTTAATAAAAAGTAGTTACTGATGTAAGTAATAATAAATACAACACTCGTATGACTTTTTTAATTTACAAAATTTGTTCACCTACATTTTCTCACCTAATGTTCACAAAAATCCTGAGAGGTGGATAATATCCCCATTTTAGAGATAGGTACACCAAAGAAAAGAGAGATGTTAATGCTTCCTCAAGTAGGATTATGTAGAGGTCTTTCCAATAGGAAGTGAATGCCCAGTCCCTGGAAGTTCTAGCAAAGCTACCCTGCTACCTATTGTAAGAAATGTAGCAGAGATCCCAGCTTTTGGAAGGGTGCCTGATTTGGTGATTTCTGAGATTGCATACTTGGTCATTTTTTCACACATACTATATATATATATATATATATATATATATAATTGGAAACTGTTCAATGATCTGGGGATACAATATAAACAAACAAGCAAAAACCAACCAAAAAAACTTCAAGCAGACAAAAATCCCTGCCTAGAACTATACGCATATAGAAGTATGTATAAAATAGATAATATATAAAATACAAAAATATAAAAATATATAACTTGATTTTCGTTTTTTGCACATACTCTCCATCTACGTACCCATTAACTCCCACCACCTGTCCGAGCCCTCTCCCTACCCTAAAAGTATTGGGAACTATTCTGTTTCAGTTTGTATGCCACACTCCTCAAGGGTCATGGTTTATTGGAAGCTCCCAGTCCAGAGAAGCTGGCGGGGCCTTGGAAGTTTCCGAAGGCGGAAGGAGAGATCGCGGAACTAGTGTTCCGGGAGTTACGGTTCTCGGTGGGAAGCCAATTCTGAGGACCGGTAGTGGAAGGCTCCCAAGCTGGTTTCCGGCCACCTCAGCGGGAAGCGCAGACGCAAGCTGCTGGGTCTTCGGCAACTAAGCTAGAGGTATAACTGTTGTCGCGGCAGAGGAAGTCAGGAGAACGTCTCCGGCCACCCCGGCCAGTGTTGGGTCCCTGTAGCCTGTGAAGATGGTGTTGCTTACGATGATCGCCCGTGTGGCGGACGGACTCCCGCTGGCCGCTTCGATGCAGGAGGACGAACAGGTGAGCTCCGAGATCCCCGCGACCCCAAGTCCCTGCCGGAGCTCTGCTGTCAGTACCGGATTTCTTCTTAGAACCCAGGAGACCCTTGCACCCTCGACCCCTCTGAATTTGCTCTTTTATCCTTTGGCAGTGGAGGGACGACTTGTGAAAAGAAATCTTTCCTGACGGAGGAGGTTTATTTTTGTCTTACCTGTTTCTCTACAGAAAGACGCGCCGGTGTAGGGATGGTTTTGGTCGATTGTGATCACCCAGTGTTGGATTAACTCTTAGAGACTTTGTTAAAATTCGGGGTTTCTAATTTTCTGCTGCTATTAAGGCTGACAGGTCCTGGGAAAATCAGCTCCTAAGTTCTTCAAGCTCTTCTGTGGCACTTGATCCTTGACCTATCTTGATGACATCTTTTGAAAGTGGGTGAGAGAATATTGCCACATGTAGACACCTGTTTGAAGTTCAGTACAGTACTTTCAAGGTTATGCCCAATTCCAACCTCCTGCAATAAGCCTTACTAAATTTCTACTGTTGAAATTATAACTCCTGTGTTATAGTCCTGTAATGCCTTGTACTTTTTATTTTACTATTTTCCTTTGTCTTTCAATAATTTGAGTTTCCTAGGAGGCAGTAGACAGATCTTAATCATCTTTGTGTTTCTCATAGCTTTTACAACAGCAGTTTTATGCTAGCACAGGTGCTCAAAAGTGTATTGAATTGATGAAAAAAACAACCACCACCCCAGATATCTTGAAAAGAAGCTGCTTTGTGCCTTACAATCACAAGGGAAATTTCTTGCGTGAGACTGGTTTCTGGAGCAAGGTTGGGCAGTCTCTGAAGAAGGGAGGCTGAGAATGAAAATTATGTAACTTATTTCAGGTGTACAATTTTCTTTCACTTTCTCATTCACCCTAAGTAGTTAAAAAACAAAACCAAACTCAAGCCTTAAAAAAATGACTTCTAGAAAAATTATTTTGTACATATCTCTTCCTAGGCTTTTCATTCATACATTGTTGAAAAAAAATTATTAAACAGATAAATTGTGTCAAGCGTGGTGATAATAAAGGAGGTTAGAGGACACAGTCCCTATTTTCATGGAGTTTACAGTTAATGGGAAACCCAGAAAACTAATGCATCTCCACTACTGTGGAAGAGGAAGAAGGCTCTGTGGCTGTTTTACTTACAGAAAGGTAAAGTTCAAAGGCTCTTTTACCTCACTCCTTTACCTTACAGTAAAGGTATCTAGTTTGGTTTTGGGAGACCAGAAGTCCTCCCAAAATAAATGACTTCTAAGCTGACAGTATTGTCTAGTAATAAGGAAAGCTTCTATTTGGTTATATGCCTTTTTATTTTTATTTATTTATTTATTTTAAAGATTTTCTTTATTCATTTGACAGAGAGAGATCACAAGTAGACTGAGCAGCAGACGGGAGCAGGGGGCGGGGGAGCGGGAAGCAGGCTACCTGCTGAGCAGAGAGCCTGATGCGGATTGAGCCGGAGCTCAATCCCAGGACCCTGAGATCATCACCTGAGCTGAAGGCAGAGGCTTAACCCACTAAGCCACTCAGGTACCCCGTTATATACCTTTTTAGGTTTGACTTGGAAATCTGTTTATTTTCACATGTAGGAGAATAGTGATACTGATCATGAAGTTGCAGGTCATGCTAAGTGAAATATTTTCTATTCATTGGACAAAACAAAGTCTAATCATTATAGTATGCCCTTAATTTTCAATTGTGAAATACTTTTCTCCCAATTTGTTAAGAATTTTCTTGGACCACTCTACAGAAGGAGTGGAATTATTAAATAAATGTAGGAATTAAAAAATGTAGGAATTAAATAAATGTAGGAATATGACTTGACAAGGGAGATAGTGTGCGAAAATTCTCGTTGAAGGATATGTACATAGTTTGGGAAAGGGTTTTCCCAGGGAGAAGTCTGGTCGGTTTATTGCATTAAATTTCAATGTGGGCAAGGAATGCAGTGAATTGAAAGGCTATTTGATATTAGTAGTTCCTTAATCTCTGCCTGATACTTTACTGAAAAAAATAATTGAGATATTGTGTGTGTGTTTTTTTTTAAAGATTTTATATATTAGTGCTTTGGGGTACACTCACAAGTGGGGGAAGGGCCAGAGGGAGAGAATCCCAAGCCACCTCTGCATGGGGCTTGGGGCTCCATCCCACAACCCGAGGTCACCGCCCCAGCCAAAATCAAGAACTGAAATCAAGAGTCAGTCACTCATCTGATTGAGCCACCCAGGCACCCCTATTGTGTGTTTCTTTTTTTTTTTTTTTTTAATATATATATATTTTTATTTTATTTATTTGACAGACAGAGATCACAAGTAGGCAGAGAGACAGGCAGAGAGAGAGGGAAGCAGGCTCCCTGCCGAGCAAAGAGCCCGATGTGGGGCTCGATCCCAGAACTCTGGGATCATGACCTGAGCCGAAGGCAGAGGCTTTAACCCACTGAGCCACCCAGGTGCCCCCTATTGTGTGTTTCTTAATTTAATTCCGAAATAGTTGTTGGTTTACCAAGATGGGTTACTCTGTTTAATTGACAAGGAAAGAAGTTTTCCACAAAAATATTTTTGTGATGGCAGTTCCATAATTATTTCCATTAGGAATTTGGACTTTGAGGGCTCCTGGTGGCTCAGTTGGTTAACTATCTGCCTTCTTCTCAGGTCATGGTCTTGGGGTCCTAGGGTCGAGTCCTGCATCAGGCTCTCTGATCCGTGGGGAGCCTGCTTCTCCCTCTGCCTCTTCTTCTCTGTCTCTCATGAATAAATAAAATCTTTAAAAAAAAAAAAAAAAGGTATTTGGTCTTTGGATAGTAGAGTCTTTCCTAAACTTTTAATATCTATAAAAATATGAATCCTAGATTCTTTTTTATTATGATAATAGTATACAGAACATTTATAGAGTACCTACTACGTGCCAAGCATTGTGCTAAAGCCTGTCAGGGATACGATTTCATTCAATCTTCATACCAATCATATTAGGATAATTAGTATGTTTATTATTCCCATTTATAGATAGGAATCTCCCAACTTAGAGATGATAGGTTTTTTTGTAGGAGTCAGGTAGCTAATAAATAGCATAATGGTATTTTTCATCAGTTTCTTAATGTCTGCATTGTTGATATTTCAGATCAGATGATTCTTTGTTGTGGGAACCGGTCTTCTGCATTGTAGGAGGTCTGCTAATACCCCTGGCCTCTACATTTTCAATGGCAGTAGCACTACCATCACCACCACCCTCCAGTTGTGTAATACTCTCAGACATTGCCAGGTGCAGTTGGCAGAATCACCCATGGTTAGGAACCACTGATTTTTCATCAGTAACTGTCTGACTCTAGAGTAGAGCCTTAGTGCATAACTGGTACACTTTACTGCCTTGTTCTGAAAACAAACAAACAAACAAAAAACATTTTTTTTTTTTAAAGATTTTATTTATTTATCCGACAGAGAGATCACAAGCAGGCAGAGAGGCAGGCAGAGAGAGAGGAGGAAGCAGGCTCCCTGCTGAGCAGAGAGCCCAATGCGGGGCTCGATCCCAGGACTCTGAGATCATGACCTGAGCCAAAGGCAGCGGCTTAAACCACTGAGCCACCCAGGTGCCCCACAAAAAACATTTTTAATCATATATTTACTTCTTAGGAGTCCAGAAATAACTTTTTAAGAAATGGATATTTCAGCCAAATAGTTTTATAGTTAAGTACCTTAATTTTGTTCAGTCCAGATAATTCAGTGCACTTTTTCAATTATGTATACTGATCATTGATATCCTATGTTAGGTGGTTAGTAGATGCTAGTTCTGTACAAACTGCCTTTCTACTGGAGTTGAACATTTATTCAATATTATTCAACAATATTATTATTGTTATTGTTATTATATATTAAATAATGTATTATTCAACAATAATACAATAGAGATTCAAATTTAAAAAATAATTTAGGCAGAATATCTCATGCACTCTTTCCTCTGCTTAGCTGCTTAGTCAGGTGGGGTGGTAGAGAAATGAACTTTTTAAATCTAGATTCTGATATTCTGTTTCCTTTTTTGTATCTTTCTGGTATGTTTCTCCTTTTTCGATGTTTGTTTCTTCATCTACGTTTCTGCTCTACCTCAAAATGAAGGCTGTTCACTTTTCTTTCAATTTGCCCCAGTTCTGGAGACTTGAAGAAGGTGTTTATCTAACCAAGTATTCAACAGGGAGCATCAAAAAAGCAGATAGTCTGTTGTACATTTAAACTGCCACACACACCCCAATTACTGAGGGTTCATTAGTCATCTAACTGTAATTGCTTTTAGAGGAAAATGGTTGGTTCTTGGTGCTTCTGGCCTTTGACCAGCTGAGGTCAATAGGAATTTAAAAATGATAAGAGCTTAGCTAAACATTCTTGTAAAGACAAAAGGTGGCATTTGATATAATTGATTGTTCACCAGACCTAGGTGATAGCAATAAGAAATATTATAGTTATATGGTATATTTCTACTCTGTACCTTTCATATTATATATGGAACCAAATCTAAATATGCTATTGGATGACCTTGAATTAGTTTCAGGATTTGTCCAGACATTCACATCCAATTCATTATTGGATTGCTAACACATCTTTCCATTATACTTTATACAACGTTCATCAAGTTGTTCTAGATGAAATGGAAAACAGAATGAGAATATCTAATCTAACTGTTTTTTGGTAGTCTAGTGGCTATGGGCCCTTTGTGACTTTAATCTTAAAAGCAAACTGAGGGTCTCTCTGTACAGTAGTGAATATGTTGTTTTGTGAGATCTAGATCAGAGCTGCCACAGTTTCTTGAGCATTTCTTGTGAATTAGATTTAATATCAAATAGTAAGATCACCCAGAAGGTGAATCTGTTACCACCAAAGCAATATTAATTGTAGAGGTGGTAAAGCATGCTTAGGAACAGGGACTCCAGAACTAGACTGTCTGGGTTCAAGTTCTTGCCCCTCCCCTTATTGACTCCTAGTCCTTGAGCAAGTTTTACTTCGTATGCAGAAAATGGGCATAGTAGTTTAGATCACCTCATACATAGCTGTAAAGATAATTTACGTTAGATTATGTAAAGTGTTCAGAACAGTATTTGGCAGAAAGTGAGTGCTTTCATTTAATCTTATTAATTTGCCTGTTTCTGAAAAATCTTTTCTGGTTTCGTTTTGCCTTTCTGAAAGTTCACATTGGAACTGTACATATTTGTGGGTACAAATATGCAGTAAACAGGAATGGGCAAATGAATAATTCCCCATTACAAAACTTGTCTGTGCTCATTGTAGATAATTCAGTAAATATGTATAAACAAAAGGACCAAAATGTTAATGGTGATTATTACCAAAATCCCTACTTAAATTATACCCATTTTAATGTATAATCTTAATCTTTGTGTATGTGTATAAAATTAATAATGGGTAATACTGTAAGACTTTCACCTATTTTTTTCACTTAGTTTGTAGTGAATATCTTTTCATATCATTATATATTATACAACATTTTAATGGCTGTATAGCATTCCTATATATAAAGATACCATATGTTATTTAACCAATTTCCTATCTATAACTGAACATTTTTTATTTTTATATGCATTTGTAGTTATTTTTTAAGATGTGGTGTATACATATATTTTCAAATACAGAATTGTTAGATAAAACAATATGCAAAATTTTATAATTTCTAATACATATCACAAAAATGACTATCAGAAAGATTGTGCCAGCATTGTGTTCTCGGCGATGGTGATGCAAATGGAACCAGTACTGTAAAATGTTGGTTGGCATGCCATAGTCTCTCTGTAATCTTAGTGTCGTGCATTGGCAATCACTGCTTTGTTCATTGAAAGTCCCTGAAACTGTAGCTTGCTTTTGGACATAGCTTCTTGTAGTCCATACAGTTATTAGTTTCTTTTCTCTTAGGTTGCAGTAGTGTTTACAATGCTTCTTATAAAGTCAAAGGATTTGTACCAGTCTTTGACAGTTCTTTTTTCCCATTTATTTCTTCAACTCGTTCCTTTAATGTGCTCACCTGCCTTTAGCTGTCAAAAAAGAGTTTTACTTTACCTCTGTGGTTGCGGTTGTTTATTTTTTTTAAACATCTTTTATTTACTTATTAGATAGAGAGTACAAGCATGGGTAGTGGGAGAGGGAGAACCAGACTCCCCGCTGAGCAGCAAGCCCCATGTAGGGCTTGATCCCAGAACTCCGGGATCATAACCTGACCCAAAGGCAGACACTGAATTGACTGAGCCACCCAGGTGCCCGCGGTTGTGGCTATTTTTATAAAATACCAATTTCTGGGGCACTAGTTAAGCATCTGCCTTCGGCTCAGGTCATGATCTCAGGGTCCTGGGATCGAGCCCCACATGGGGCTCCCTGCTCAGTGGGAAGACTGCTTCTCTCTCTCCCTCTCTCACTCCCCCTGCTTGTGTTCCCTCTCTCGCGGTCTCTCTCTGTCAAACAAATAAAATCTTTAAAAAAATACCAATTTCTGAGTTTCACCTCTGCAATACTGATTTAATTGGTTTGGGGTAGGGGAAGATAGGGCTTGAGTAGTTTTGGTACAACACCCAGGTGATTTTAGCGTAAAGCCAAGGTTGGAAAATCATTGATCAATGTTGATATTATTTCTTGGCACTTTGGTAATATCTCCAACTTTATTTGCATCCTTTTCTGTCTAATGTAGGGTCAGATCTCTTCCAAACGCCACATATATAATGACACTGGTGAAGCAAGCAAATTGGCTAGTACCATTCAAATTTAGGAATATGGGATATTGTGCATTAGTTCAAAGCATGAGATAGTATTCACTCTCCTTTACTAGCTGACCAGCCATGAAAAAAAGTATATGCAATACAGGTTAATATAATTACATTAACATAGATTATAATGTTAATTATTGTTAATATGTAAATATACACATATGTCCATATATATGTTAATATAGAAATATTTCTCAAGTGAAGAGTTTTTTTTTTTTTAAGATTTTATTTATTTATTTGACAGACAGAGATCACAGGTAGGCAGAGAGGCAAGCAGAGAGAGAGGAGGAAGCAGGCTCCCTGCTGACCCTGGGAACGTGACCTGAGCCGAAGGCAGAGGCTTTAACCCACTGAGCCACCCAGGTGCCCCATCAAGTGAAGAGTATTATAACAAATCATTGCAGTACTAAACAAGATAAATCTACAAATAGATAACTTCTAGTGCCATCTGCCTAACTCTCCTGGTTCACTTCATGCTTATTTACTTCCTTATTCATACTGAAATTTCCAGTTCATTATTTTATTTTAGATTTTATTTATTTATTTGAGAGAGACCATGCAGGAGAGAGCACTGTGGGGAGGCAGAGAGCATGAGTGAGGGGAGAGGCAGACTCCCTGCTGAGCAGGGAGCCGGATGCAGGGCTCTATCCCAGGACCCTGGGATCATGACCTGAGCTGAAGGTAGACACTTAACAACTGACCTGCCCAGACGCCCTCATTTTAAATATAGCTTAGAATCTGCTACTTGTACGTTTGCTTATCTGCCGCTTTGATAATTTTATCATTGCTTCCTTGTTTTTATTCTTAACTGAGTGGTTCACTATCTAGAATTTCTGGGTTTCAATTTGTGTATTCTAAAAGTTAGACCTTGGATCCAATCTACAAATCTTTTGAGGAAGAACCTCAAATAAATGCTTTTTTAAGGTAAACATTTAGTTACTAAACATCTATCAAGGAGGTACTGTGTTCTAGTGTTCAAAATAAGTAATCTAAAATAAAAAAATTCCTTTCTATCAAACGGCAAAAGCCCCCTCTCATCCCCCCTCATGCTGTATGTGGATGCATAAATAATGTATATTTGCTTTTCATTTCCTTCTTTCCTGTTTGGAACTAATTGGTTAGTGAAGTATGATGTTCTCCTTTTGAGATGACACTACTATTTTCCTCATTAGGCTCTTTTCCTTTTTTTTTTTTTTAATTATTAAACTATTTAAAAATTGTTCAAGAAAATATTGCCTGTAATTCTATCATCTGAATATTGTTACTTTCATTTTGTATGCATATGTCCCTTGCTATTCAAACTCAGAAACCAAATAGATTTATTCAGTAAAGAATATTTGACTTTTCAGTCTCGGTCCTTACTCTTGCTCATTTTTAATTTTTACCCAGTTGCATTATAGTGTTTCTAGTAATTTGCAGTTACGGGTGCATACATTTAGTTTTACTTAAATGTTCAATACTGTAACACTTTGTGGAAGATTTTGCTTGATATTCCAAGTAAAAATGAGATTCATCGGTCTGTTTTTCCTAGGATTTTCCCAGGTATAGAAAATGTCGTCCAGTTATGTGCCAGTAAGTGTGCAAGTGAAATGAGTTAGGAGGAGACCACTGACCTAATAATGGCAAAAACACTTGATTGAAAGTTAAGAGTGCCTTAAAGACAGTCGAGAAGTACAGTTTGTTTCTTGGCAAATAGTGTGATTTTCTTGAACAACTAGGGGGTTTGGTCTTCCTTTTTGCTCTAACAGTAGGCCATTTTTCTTTTGTTAAAAATGAATCCTACTAACCTTTAGTTAAAGACCTTATTTACATTGTGTCCTCATAGTATGATGCTGCTGACTAATTGTTTTGGCGTTTTTTGTGTGTGGAAAATTCTTAAATGAAGGTGTCTTCTTTCAGTCTGGCCGGGATCTTCAACAGTACCAGAGTCAGGCTAAGCAACTCTTTCGCAAGTTGAATGAACAGTCCCCTACTAGATGTACTTTGGAAGCCGGTGCCATGACTTTCCAGTGAGTATAATCCCATTTCTTTGTGATCATTTAAGTATGAGATGCAGTAGATATAAGTAACACCTGATAAGAGTGGTAATAACTATTTAAAAGTAAAGAAAATTTTAAAAATACATTCTCTTCATGGAAGCAACTTCCCTGGCTCCAGTTCTGCAAGACAGAGATCTTGGTTTGTTTATTAAATTTGTATACAATAAATGAACCGTTACCCTGTGTTTAATGAGTGCTGTACCCATCATGCAATAATAGATAATTTTTTTGCTTTAGCAGCTTCTTAAAGCCAACATTTACTAACAACACAACCTTGAACAACTCACATACTTCTTTTTTTTTTTTTTTTAATTTTTTTATGTGACAGAGAGAGAGAGATCACAAGTAGGCAGAGAGGCAGGCAGAGAGAGAGGGGAAAGCAGGCTCCCGGCTGAGCAGAGAGCCCGATGCGGGGCTCGATCCCAGGACCCTGAGATCATGACCTGAGCCAAAGGCAGCGGCCTAACCCACTGAGCCACCCAGGCGCCCCAACTCACATTCTTCTCTAGGCTCCGTTACCTCTATAAAAATAGGGAACATGGTCCTAGTTTTGTGAGGGTAATTTAAGAGCATCTCAGTGATGGTTATATAGGCAGTGCATATAGCCAAAAGAGGGATCAAAAGGACTTTATTGAATTTCAAATTATCTACAAATAATTGGTATTAAATGTTTAATACATGTCAAGTTTGAGGGTGATAAAACAGGAAAGATTTTTTAAAAAGAGGACAGGAAGATCAAAGGAAAATAAAATAGGATTAGCTAAGTAATCCTTGCTATTTTAGGAACTCAGAAGCTAAGACAATAGAGACCTGGGAGGGAACTGCTGTTTAACTTGAAAGGGAAAAAAAAAAAAGATCTCCACCCATTAGAAACAAACAAGTATACAAAACCAAAATGAAAACAAACCCTGGTTTATTGGTTAAGAAAGTAGTAGATATTAAGTTTTTATAGTAAGATTTTTTTTCGTTTTACATTTTATTTATTTATTTATTTTTTGGTGGGCAGCGAATCCACATTTATTGAGTGAAAGTAAAGTTCATTGAATGATAGAGTACAAAGCTCCCAAAGAGGCTGGGGACTCCAAAGGTTTGCCTGGATGTTAAGTTTTATAAGCTATTAATTTGTGTAGTATATGAAATACTTTCTACACATCCAGTTTTCAACATCAAAAAAATAAATATAGGAACTTAATTATATATAGCATTTTTATCTCTACCATGGGTTAAGAACATTTTCTTCTATATGGTTCCTTTGGTAACTTTATAATCTCTTCTCATCCATAATTTCCATCTAAGAGTTATTTATTAAAGATTATCCTTTGACAGACCACATGTTACGTTCTGCCTTTGATGTCCATAGCTTTTATGAGCTTATCTTATTAGCAGAGAGAAACATATGTGCAGACAACTAAGCTATGATACCATAGGGCAAGAAGTACTGTAATTCAGTTATAAATGAAATGCTTTGGAACTAGAAAGAAATTCCCATTTGTAGGGAGTAAGTTTTGAGGAAAGGGGATAGAAAGAGGGAGAATACAGAGAAATTTCATGAAAAAAATTATAGTAGAATCGAGCATATGAAAATGAACAAGGTTTTTCCAGGTACATAAAAGGGTATTACAATTAGAAATATATATTTATCTATAAGCAGAAGTCCATGAGGATGTAAAAGAACCCAGGTTTGGAGACCAGTCTATACCTGTTTTGGAACCACAAGTATTATATCAAAGAGTATGATTTTATTTTGTAGGTGTTAGGGAATCCTGAGTGTTTTTAAGCAGAGTAATAGGTCATATTTACTCTTTTAGAATAAAATTGGTAGTTTATTTTTTTTAAGATTTTATTTATTTATTTGACAGAGAAAGATAGAGTGAAAGAGAGAACATAACGGGGAATGGGAGAGAGAGAAGCAGATTCCCCTGCTGAGTAGGGAGCCCTATGCAGGGCTCGATCCCAGGTTCCTGGGATCATGACCCAAATCGAAGGTAGACTCTTCTTAACAACTGAGCCACCCACGCGCCCCAGGAATAAAACTGGTAGTTTAGAAGATGGTCTAGATTGAAGGCAAGGAGAGCAGTTGATTCGGATGCCCAAGCAAGAGATAGAACAGCAGTATCATCATCATCATCATCATCATCATCATCATCATCATCATTTTAAGGGGCCTGAGAGATCATATGATACACTGTAAACTGCTCTGTGGAGTCCCAGGATGCATTAGGAGCCACATAGTAAGAGTAGGGATAGGGGTATGTATAATACTTTGTGCCCTTATACTCCTACTTAAACTAATGACCTTCTGATTTTATTTAATGTACTTGGTTCTCTGAATATAATTATTGCTGAAATAAAGAGTACTGTGGCTGGAAAGACATTTGAAATCACTGAGTGACCTATCCCCTTTCCAAGAGATCTCAGACATGTAGTCATATAGCTCCTTCCAGAGTGCCAGGGAGCTAAGAGGAAGTCACTTCTGTTACTAAGTAGTTTCTGATACTAGATAGTTTATACAGAGTTCTATCCTGGGAATTAGGGAATATTATTTGTTGTAAGGTCATTATCTGTATCCAGTAAACTCTGTGGCATTAGCTTCCAACTTCTGAGTATCCACCAAAATTTCCAGTCCACTATTCTTAAAACTGGAAGGAGTTTAAATATGCATATACTCATTTCCATACATAATCAAAAGGTAGATGGAGTCACAACTCTGAGTTTTTAAGAAAAAGTCTTAGTTTTAAAATATTTTTGCTGAATTATATAATAATAAACATTTAAATATTCCTTTTTGGAATATGATTCTAATATTAAGATGATGTTTGCTTTTTGATTCCAAGGATTTGTGGTTTGAAATTGATTTTCTGATTTAGCTAGCCTCAAAGGGCTTAGGCTAGAATATTTTCAAAAGTTTGAAGGCACTGAGAGTCTGCTTCAAGTTGTTGGATGTATTGTTATTCTGTAGACAACTTTTTCTTGTTGTTTTTTGTTTTTTTGTATTTTTTGTCTCTCCAGCTACATTATTGAGCAGGGAGTTTGTTATTTGGTTTTGTGTGAAGCTGCCTTCCCTAAGAAATTGGCTTTTGCCTACCTAGAAGATTTGCACTCAGAGTTTGATGAACAGCATGGGAAGAAGGTGCCCACTGTGTCTAGGCCCTATTCCTTTATTGAGTTTGGTAAGTTTTTTGCTCTTCATCTCTATATCAAGAGAGCAAACAATATGGAGAAGCTGTTTGTTACATTGATAATAATTCTGACACATTTTTTTCTGATGTTTACTTACTGAAGGGTTGAGTTCTGTCTTTTCTATTCCATCTCTTTTTGTCCTTTTGAATGAATGAAACTTCTTCTCAGTAATTTTCTCTGGTCTTTTGATCTTTTTCTTAGAACTTGTTGCCCTTTGCCCTTTTTTGTGATTGGTTTGATTCATCATCACAATTGTGTCCAAAGATCTACTTGACTGGTATATAGTAGTTGAGTTCTCCCTGCCCCCAGTAAGGTTCATTTCCTAGAAATCAAAACTTGGAAATCAGAAAGAAGATGGTTCTTTCAGATCCTCTAGTTAAAAAGAAAAAAAATAGCTGGAAGAGGTATGGTGCTGGGGAGAGAGAACATTTATTACATGCAGAAATAGTGAGTGTGGATGTCCATGTAAAATAATTACAGAAAGATTCATCACCAGTTAAATATCTGATGGCAATAAATCAAAGGAAATGTCTTGAGTACCCTAAGTGGTGGAAGTGAGAATAAGTGTATGACTAGACTACATTATTGGTATTTTTAGTTAAAACAGAAATTGGTTTTACTGTTTCCGAATTTCTGGAGTGTTATCAATTTGCTAGATAAATGGTTATCTTACTTTTAGAAATAAAGAAAATTTAGCAAAACATTCCGGTGTTTCATAACTACAAACTCTCCCAAGTGCTAATTTTTATAATGTCTGGTTTTTCAAATTTTGTTTTGAAGATAAGGTCCAATAAACCCAAGGAAAAAAATAAGAATAGTGTATCAAGGTCACACAGGAAATAGTTGGTACACTCAAATTAGCTTAAAGGATTGAGTACAAAGATGAATGGGTTATAGGCGAACCACAAAGTACAGTAACCTGAGATCAGTAATTCAGTAATTGTTTTTATCCCTAAGCCTGAAGGGATAAGAGAAAGGAACAATTTTTGGAACTTCGAAGGAAAAAATTTATAGAGAAGGCCAACTTGAGAGGAGCAATAACATCTGGTTGGAGGGATACTGCCAGGGTGACTTCTCAGGGAGAGATTGGGAATAAATACCCTAATGTCACTATCTGCTCTCATGCCTCACCCTTGGGATTCCCCCATTGGCTGAACCTAACCAGAAGTACCAGGGCAAGGAGCCCATGATGTGGTCCATGCAGGTCAGCTTTCTGAGGCAAAAGCATGGTGCAGAAAGGAAGAGAGGAGGTCTAAGGAGGCAAATGAGAGGTATCCAGCTCATGTAACTTATGATTTTTGCCCAAAGTTGAAAATAAAATCTTTAATAATAAGTTGTTCTTTTTACAGGTTTGAGAAATACAGACATAGGCTAGCCATGAATAAGATTGCAGTTTTGTAGTGGGATTTTGCTTTACCTGAAATTTAAGAACAGAGTGAAATTAGAAATGTATGTTAAAGAAAATATTTTAAGACAGTGTTTTTCTCTCTTTTGATAAAAAATCTATCTCTTTTGATAGAATAACCTTTGCCATATTAACCTGTAGTGATGCTAGGTTGTTGCCAGGATCCTTTTCAGGGAATGTGAAGAATTAAGTAGTGAAACCCTAAGGATCCTTGGACCATGTTTTGAAAATCTCTGCTTTCAGGAAAGGCTTACTACAGTGGGTCTTAATTTCTCTAAGGATCTTGAGAGCAGAGACTTCTCATTTAAAGGTGTACAGAGGACATTTCTCTTGATTGGTCATCTATCTGCATTTTATAAATGAAGAAATCAAAACTCAGATTCTGATGCTCACTCAAAAGCTTGCTTAGCCATGGACAATTGCAGATCCAGGACTACACTCAAAACTTCCTATTCCCTAAAGTACTTTGATGGACAAAGTTGTTCATGGTCACTTCTCTTCATTATTCTAGACACCTACATTCAGAAAACCAAGAAGCTCTACATTGACAGCCGTGCTCGGAGAAACCTAGGCTCTATCAACACTGAATTGCAAGATGTGCAGAGGATCATGGTGGCCAATATTGAAGAAGTGTTACAGCGGGGAGAAGCACTCTCAGGTATGTAAAGCATTAAGAGTCCTCCTATAGGCAAGGAAAGCTTATTTTGGGATACTTTTTTTTGCTGTCAGATTCTGTCTAGCACTATTAAGAAATCACCTCTTAGAGACAGATTATAGTATAAGACTTCCAATATAGTATTTTTCCCTAATATGATTAGTTTTTATTGAGTTGGAATAGTGTGATGGTCTCATTCCATATCAGAAGCAATCACTGCTTTCAATATATTTACAACATTAAATATTTACAGAAACACATAAGTTAAGGGAAATAAAAAAAGAATGAGAGGAAATTGTCAAAGATTTTATTGCAGTGGTTTCCTGACTAGCCACTTTGGGAGACTTTGTTGCTGTCAGATCAAATGTCATAAAATGCCATGCATTCCTCTGCTGAAAAACTTAACATCTGTGACTACAAGATAAGATCTAGTCTTGTCTCAACTTACTTTTCTTTTTTTTTATTTTTATTTATTTGTTTTTAATTTCAGTGTTCCAGAGTTCATTGTTTATGCACCACATCCAGTCCTCCATGCAATATGTGCCCTCCATAATACCCACCACCAGGCTTACCCAACCTCCTACCTCCCCTCCAAAACCCTCAGTTTGTTTCTCAGAGTCCACAGTCTCTCATGGTTCGTCTCCCCCTCCAATTTTCCCCAACTCACTTCTCTCCATCTCCCGCATGTCCTCCTTATGCTCCACAAATAAGTAAAACCATATGATAATTGACTCTCTCTGCTTGACTTATTTCACTCAGCATAATCTCTTCCAGTCCCGTCCATGTCGATACAGAAGTTGGGTATTCATCCTTTCTGATGGAGGCATAATACTCCGTAGTGTATATGGACCACATCTTCCTTACCCATTCATCCATTGAAGGGCATCTTGGTTCTTTCCATAGTTTGGCGACTATGGCCATTGCTGCTATAAACATTGAGGTACAGATGACCCTTCTTTTCACTACATTTGTATCTTTGGGGTAAATACCTAGTAGTGCATTGCAGGGTTATAGGGAAGCTCTATTTTTAATTTCTTAAGGAATCTCCACCCTGTTTTCCAAAGTGGCTGCACCAACTTGCATTCCCACCAACAGTGTAAGAGGTTTCCCCTTTCTCTATATCTTCCCCAACACTTGTTGTTTACTGTCTTGTTAATTTTGGCCATTCTAACTGGTGTAAGGTGGTATTGCAATGTGGATTTTTTTTTTTTAAGATTTTTATTTATTTATTTGACAGAGATCACAAGTAGGCAGAGAGAGAGAGAGATGGGGAAGCAGGCTCCCTGGTGAGCAGAGAGCCAGATGTGGGGCTCGATCCCAGGACCCTGGGATCACGACTGAGCCGAAGGCAGAGGCTTTAACCCACTGAGCCACCCAGGCACCTCTCAATGTCGTTTTGATTTGAATCTCCCTGATGGCTAGTGATGATGAACATGTTTTCATGTGTCTGTTAGGCATTTCTGTGTCTTCTTTGGAGAAGTGTCTGTTCATGTCTTCTGCCCATTTTTTGACATGATTATCTGTTTTGTGTGTGTTGAGTTTGAGAAGTTCTTTATAGATCTTGGATATCAGCCCTTTGCCCGTACTGTCATTTGCGGAATATCTTCTCCCATTCTTTGGGTTGCCTCCTTGTTTTGTTAACTGTTTCCTTTGCTGTGCAGAAGGTTTTGATCTTGATGAAGTCCCAAAATTCATTTTCGCCTTTGTTTCCTTTGCCTTTGGAGACATATCTTGAAAGAAGTTGCTGTGGCCAATGTCGAAGAGGTTACTGCCTATGTTCTCCAGGATTCTGATGGGTTCCTGCCTCACGTTGAGGTCTTTTATCCATTTCAAGTTTACCTTTGTGTGTGGTGTAAGAGAATGGTCAAGTTTCGTTCTTCTACACATAGCTGTCCAATTTTCCCAACACCATTTATTGTAGAGACTGTCTTTTTTCCACTGTATATTCTTTCTGTTTTCTTGAAGATTATTTGGCCATAAAGTTGACAGTCCATATCTGGGCTCTCTAATCTGTTCCACTGGTCTATGTGTCTGTTTTTGTGCCAGTACTATGCTATCTTGGTGATCACAGCTTTGTAGTAAAGCTTGAAATCAGGCAACATTGTGCCCCAGTTTTGTTTTTCTTTTTCAATATTTCCTTAGCAGTTCGGGGTCTCTCCTGGTTCCATACAAATTTTAGGATTTTTTGCTCCAGCTCTTTGAAAAATGCCCGTGGATCAGCTTACTTTTCATTTTTACTGCGTGCTTACCGTATGCAAGGCATTTTGTTCTCTGTAATGGAAGATAAGGAGATTGCAAACTTCTCTCATGCTCTCTAATTCACAAATGTTCTGCCTCAGCCCGGTCAGCTTCGTCACTGTCCTGGACTTGTTCTTTTAAGATCCAGATGAGGACTACCTCTTCCAAGAAGCCTTCCCTGATTCTGATAGCCCACATCACATTAATCTCTTTTGTCCTTTAAACTCGTAAGACACTTAGCTATGTAACAGTTTTTTAAGCACATGTGGGTGTATGCACGTGTATGTATACCTGTGTACTTAACTAATTTGTCTTAAAATACATGTATATTTACCTAATGTTTAAATGTTACCTAAGTGTTTAACGTACTCTTTAAATGTAATATGTATGTATTTCATATCTATTTCATATACTTGGTTTATTTCTCTCACCGTAATGACCACAAATCATTGCCTTAGTGAGTATTTCATGAACTCAGCCTTGTGATGTTATTCATGGGTAGATGCGTTTTCCTTTATTATGAACTGCAGATTGTAACCTTTATGGTAGTAGTCAGCAGTTGTTCAGTTGTTCCAGCAAATAGCTTCACACTCTTTAAACATCAAATTTTGGATGAGTGAGTCTGTAAATTTTCCTCATAACAGTCTTACTGTTTCTTCCTGGGATAAAATAGACCAGAACAGGAATTTTTCTTTGTATCAAAATATACATATGGTCAGTTTATCAGAAGTGTAAAAGGATTGTCTTCTAGTGCTATGCTGATTGGAAAAGAAGACAGTTGACCTTTGAACAGCGTGGGGGTCAGGGACTCTGTATAGAACTTTTGACTTCCTAAAAACTTAACTACTAATAGCCAACTGTTGACTGGAAGCCCTCCCCTTAACATATACAGCCAGTTAACATGTTATTCTGTATAGTTACGCATATTATATACTATATTCTTACAAGTAAGTTAGAGAAAAGAAAATGTTGTTAAAATCATAAGAGAAAATACATCTATAGTATTCTATTAAAAAAATTCATGTATGGAAGTTGAGAGGCAATGTGGGGGGTTTAGAGGGTAGGAAAGGAATAAGTGAAACAAGATGGAATCAGGAGGGAGACAAACCATAAGAGACTCTTAATCTCACAAAAACAAACTGAGGGTTGCTGGAGGTAGGGGGATAGGGAGAGCATGTTTGGGTTATAGACATTGGGGAAGGTATGTGCTTTGGTGAGTGCTGTGAAGTGTGTAAACCTGGTGATTCACAGACCTGTACCCCTAGAGCTAATAATACATTATATGTTAATAAAAAATAAAAAAAAATTTTTAAAAATTCATGTATAAGTGGAATGTGCACAGTTCAAACCCATGTTGTTTAAGGGTCACCTGTACATTTCTAATATTAATAACTTCATCTGATTGGGAGGATAAGAAACATTGTCATTGTCACAAAGTAATTTATAGGTAGCATGAGGGAAGAGACATCAGTTGAACCCTTTGTGTTAGGCAATATGGTAGGGGGACTTTATTATTTTATTTATTTATTTTTATTTTTTAAAAGGTTTTATTTATTTATTTGTCAGGGACAGAGAACACAAGCAGGGGCAGAGGCAGGCACAGGGAGAAGCACGCTCCCTGCTGAGCAAGGAACTAGACGTGGGACTCAATCCCAGGACCCTGGGGTCATGACCTGAGGTGAAGACAAATGCTTAACTGAGCCACCCAGGCATCTCATGGGACTTTATCTTTTTTTTTTTTTTAAATTTTATTTTATAAACATATATTTTTATGGGACTTTATCTTTTTAAAGATTTTATTTATTTATTTGAAAGAGAAAGAGAATGAGAGTGTGAGCTGGGGGAGGGATAGATGGAGAGAGAGAGAGAATCTCAAGCAGATTATACACTGAGCACAGCGCCTGACATGGGGCATATCCCATGACCCAGAGATCATGATCCAAGCCAAAATTAAGGAGTCAGATGCTTGACTGAGCCACCCAGGCACCCCAGGGGGACTTTACATATATCTTACTTATGCTTTAGAGTAATCTCTTGTGAATTGGGTGGAATCAAACTAGTTTTACAGATAAAGATGCAGACTCAGAAAAGTTAGGCACCTTGCTTTTAGTCACACTGCTAGTGCCTGGCAGAATTCATTGGCCTCTGCAGGTCCTTGTCCATCTTCAGTGTGTGATAGTTTTAAATGGATATATAAACAATAAGAGCTGTTAAATGTAGCAGAAAGTAGATAAGGTGAAGTGAACAGGGAAGACTTCTTGAATTTTGATAGACCAGGAAGAAGTGAAGAGTGGTATTTTAAGAGGGAGGAAGAAAAAGCATATCTGAAAAGAGCATATCTGAAGGATAGTGAAAGGATTAGCCTACCTCAAAAAATGTTTTCTTCCTCTTCTTCATAATAAGAATCCATCTTTTATGTCTTCTTTCTCTAATTTTTTAAAAGATTTGTTTATTTGAGAGAGGGAGAAAGAGGGCACGTGATGGAGAGGGGCAGAGGGAGAGGGAAGAGAGTCCCCAGTAGACTTTGTAGTGAGTGCAGACCCCACTGGGGGGGCTTGACCCCAGGACCCTGAGATCACGACCTGAGCTGAGACCAAGAATTAGTTGCCCAACCAGCTGTACCACCCAGGTGCTCCTCTAATTTTTTTTTTTAAGATTTATTTATCTTATCAATCGGAGAAAGACAACTATCATATGATCTCCCTGATATGAGGGAGAGGAGATGCAACATGGGGGGTTGAGGGGGTAGGAGAAGAGTAAATGAAACAAGATGGGATTGGGAGGGAGACAAACCATAAGTGACTCTTAATCTCACAAAACAAACTGAGGGTTGATGGGGGGAGGGGGTTGGGAGAGGGGGGTGGGGTTATGGATATTGGGGAGGGTATGTGCTATGGTGAGTGCTGTGAAGTGTGTAAACCTGGCGATTCGCAGACCTGTACCCCTGGTGATAAAAATATATGTTTATAAAGCTATAAAAAAAAAAAGAAAAAAGAAAGGATGAATACCCAAGTTTTGTAGCAACATGGACGGGACTGGAAGAGATTATGCTGAGTGAAATAAGTCAAGCAGAGAGTCAATTATCATATGGTTTCACTTATTTGTGGAGCATAACAAATAGCATGGAGGACAAGGGGAGATGGAGAGGAGAAGGGAGTTGAGGGAAATTGGAAGGGGAGGTGAACCTTAGAGACTATGGACTCTGAAAAACGATCTGAGAATTTGAAGGGGTGGGGGGTGGGAGGTTGGGGGCACCAGGTGGTGGGTATTGTAGAGGGCACGGATTGCATGGAGCACTGGGTGTGGTGCAAAAATAATGAATACTGTTATGCTGAAAAGATTTATTTATCTTAGGGAGAGAGAGAGAGTGATCAGGGATGAGGGGCAGAGGGAGAGGGAGTCTTTTAGGGGGTAGGGGGCAGCAAAGCAAGGTTTATTGAGCAAGAGCAAAGTGATAGTACAAAGCTCCCAAGGAGGGAGGGGACCTAAAGGGATTGCCCAGGGAGAGAGGGTCTTAAGCAGACTTCCTGCTGACCACGGAGCTCAACATGGGGCTTAATTTCACGATCCGAGATCACAACCTGAGTCGAATCAAGAGTTGGACGCCTAACCACCTGCACCACCCAGGCAGCCCTCTTTCTAATTTTTGGTTTTAGAGCTAGCCTGCCTTGCATTTAAGACCGAAGTAGCTCCTGTGGGTTCTTTCAGCAATACAAAATTATGCCCATTTTTACTGCCTAAAATAGCTGTTTCTTTTAAGCCGTGGGTTTTATTTTTTCATTTAGGTCTGTCATTCTATTAGACTGTAAGTTCCCCAAATAGAGGGGTCGTGTATGTTGTGATCATCATTGTATCTTTCGGCACTTTGCTTGGTGCCTATAACAAATATTTGCTCAGTGACTTCTCCCAGCAGTGGCTTTGTCTTTACAGTATCATGTATTTCTAAATGTTCCTATGTAAAGGAATTCTTTCAACTATTGTTTATTTCATATGACTTAATATTGTTCTTTGGCCCAGTTCTCAGCAGATTTAGATTCATTTAGCAAATATTTATTTTTTGATCACTGACTATTGCCAGACTCTGTTTTGGGCACTGGGGATATAGCAGTAGACATAGTAGTTAAGAACCTCTATCTAGTGGAGTGTCCATTTTAGCAGACTGGCTGGAAAGATTCCCCACAGCATTGTCATGGTTATTTCTCATCTCCTAAATTTTCTTATGTGACTAAGTGTTTTTCTTACAGGACAAATTGCTAATTTAGAAGTGGCTATCATTCTTTTGTCATTAAGTAATAGCACATTTCTCAATCAACTCAGTCTCTATTAAGCAACTCCAAATATTCCAGAAGTATTCCCTAAGGAAGAACAAATTCATATTGCAAAATAGTTTTTTTCCAAAAATTTAAAGAACTAAAATGATGAGAATTCATTTATATCACACTGAGAATTTGTTTGTATTGTTAAAATATGTCATGTATTTTAGTCCATTCTCGTTGCTTCTCTAAGTGCTCAGGTAACAGTTATAGAAAGCAGTTACATTATAAATGTCCTTTCTGAAAAACAAAACTTTGCAAAAGTTTCTAAAAAGCTTAATTTAGTAGGTATTGGTGGTTTTCCAGCACCTGTGATTATATTTTAGTTACAAGACAACTTTCCTGTGTCTGTTGAAATATAATTTCTAGTAGCATCATAATAGTTTTTACCGTGTAGAGAATCTTGGGAATTTGGTAGCAGCCACCATTAAGATACAGCTCAATACTCAGCTTCTGATTCATTGAATTTTCTGGTCACCTGAGTCTTATCTTACATGGATTATCATTTTTCAAGGTATGAGAGAATATGATTTAGACCATTAAAAAATGATGAAGATGTTTATCATCAACTAACACTTCTCAAAGGCTTATCATATCCAAGGATTATGTTCACTTTACAGTCATTCTCATGTACCTACAATCCTGTGGTACAGTTAGTGTTGTTATCCTCATTTTATAGATGATGAAACTGGGTCTTAGTAGAGACTAAGTGAATTGACCAATGTCCCATGGCTGGTGTAGCTGAGATTCGAACCAAAGACTCTGAGACCAGAGCCAGTACTCTTAACCACCTCATGGTACAATCTCAAGAATTTGAACATAATTTAGTCTGGTAACTTTAAAATGCAGTGTAGATTTTACAGTGCGTCAGGGTCATGGGTTAACCAGTATATGCACCTAACCCTTAAAATAAAAACAATTTAAGCTTCATGGTTATTTGGTATGGTCCCACTCGTTTAAGTTATTTTTATGCTTAATACATTAGACAGAATACTTCAGGGACTAATTACTGTTTTCCTTTTTTTCCTCTTTGACAGCATTGGATTCAAAGGCTAACAATCTGTCCAGTCTGTCCAAGAAATACCGCCAGGACGCGAAGTACTTGAACATGCGTTCCACTTATGCCAAACTTGCAGCAGTCGCTGTATTTTTCATCATGTTAATAGTGTATGTGCGATTCTGGTGGCTGTGAAGTAATGAATCCAGTCACTGGCAAGGGTGAACCTAGACCCCGGCAGGTGTATGTTTTCAGGAAGCTGAGCTCACAGAGATGTGTATTAGAATTCCAAGTGGAACTTCTGCCTCTAAAGAACTTGTAAGGAAAGACATGTCCTGAAAATGAAATGTTACACCTCATTTGATGAAGCTTACCCCTTTGTAGAAAGCCTCTTTTGGGGGCAGAGGCTTTCTCTGGGTGCTAGGCTGTATACATTAGGGAACAGTAGATTGTTTTATTTTGTTTTTTCCCTCCCAGTGTCTTTACATTTTTAAACAGCACTGAGTGGGGCATTTTCTTTCTCTAATGGAGTCATCAGTGATATCTGGCTTAGCCAACCTTTGCTAACAACAGGCTGAAATTCCTTCAGAGAAGGCAGCCCATTGGGAAGTTTTATGCTTCTATCTAATCAACATTCCTTTCGTTGGTGACATTTGTGATTTTCAGTTTTTGATGGCCTTGTAAACAAGACTCCACTATATGAAGGTTAATTGCTGTGCTACAAAGATCTTGTCTGTTGGCCCCTATAGGAAGTTAACTCTTGTTGTTTTCTTTTTATGACATTTTGCTTATTGCACAACTGCTTTAGGGTTAAATGAATTATATTAAGATGCCTTGAAATTATATTATAGCACTCCTTGATTAAGAAGCTAAAGTGTTTTCTGTCATTTACTCCTTAAAAGACTTAAATTTAGTTTGGGACATTCTTAATTTTATCTGTCAGCATCCGGTTTATATTAATAGAAGATTAAGTACAGCGTACAGATAGCCAGAGTCCCCCGACTTAATGGGAAGAAAGGCCCAGCCTGTCACTACAGTTTTGTCCTGCCCCCTCTTTCTTTCTCCACTGTAGTTTTCCCCCACTCTCTTTCCCTCCTGCTGACATTTACAAATTCCTCTGCACCCAGTAGTTTCATGTCCATAGGCATCCTCTCAGGATATTCTCAAATTTCAAAATGGAAAATGTTTAGCCGTGTAGTTAGATTTAAATTTTTATAGAGCATCTACTCAAACTACTAAATACATTTATCTGAGAAAGTCTCTGAGAACACCTCATACCTACTTCAGTTTATGTAAATTCTCTGAGAATGTTCTAAAGATAGATAACTCATTTAAGTGGCTTCTATTAACAAATAAAAGTACCTGTGATTTTTCCCTTTTTTGCTCAGGGATGATGGGGATTTCCTTTTACCTTCTGAGGTAGAATTTTTTAAATGGGGAGAATAGACCTTTTAAAGTATCACAAGGGTCTACAATATAACCTAGAATTTACATATACTGCAAATATTTCTTTAAGTTGTACAAGAAAATGAGCCACCTTCTTCTTAACATCTTTGGAGAGAACTTTAATGAGTAAACAATTTTATAACTAAGAGATCATCAAAGCTACTGTCTTGATTCCTGGTAGAGAAAAAAAAGTTCTATTTCCTTAATAACAAAGCAAGGAGAAGTGGCTTATTTTGTTTCTAATAAATTTACAGAACTAGAATAACTTTTTTTCTTTCCTGTTTTGGACCTAAGTCTGCCAATTGGAGTATGTGCATGAAATATGAAGTTACTTTTTATAGAGAATAAGTGCTTTTAAGTCCCTACAAGACCTGTCCCTAGAGTAATGATGTTGGTAATAAAAGCCTGAAAGTCTGAAAACCTTAGTGGTACCATAGGATTTGGTTCTTCTATAGGAGTGGAGAGTGGCAGCTCGTTGTTGAGAGTTGCATGCAGCAACCAAGTGGCCAGCAATGAAATAAATACTTCTAGATGTTCCCTTCAGTCTGAAGTTTTGTTATATAGTTATTTTGTGTACATGAAGCTTTCTGGGTACATTTCTACCAAACTCACTGGGTTAATTAAAAAATGAGGATGGCGGCAGAATGATGAAGAAAGGAATGAGAAAGTGGTTTAATGTTAATGATGGTAGAAAAATGAGAACAAGACTGTCATGATGTGGCTCCCACTTCTGTTCTTTATGGGAGGTAGCGGAAAGATGTGACCAGATGAAATGTGTCCGCAACCAATGAGGCATGTAAAACAGAATGTGATAAATGCTATCTAGTGTTATTGGGGGCACATTAAGAAAGGACACCTAATTTTCTTTGGGAAGGAGTGTGATAAGAGAAGGAGAATGAGGTATTCCAGACAGAGTCTGAGTAAAAGAGTGAGACCCATACTGGGTATGGTAATTAGCTTGGTTCAGCCTAACTTACTGGGTAAGTTTGGGCAGTTGAGACTTGAGGAAGAAGAATCAGACTGGTAAGTTGTAATAAAAAAACTTGTCTACCACACTAAGGAGTTTAGGCCACACTAATGTCAGTAGCAAGAGATGGCATCAGATTTATGGTTTCAAATGATCATTCTGGCCAAAGTATAAAACATGTTTTAGGGATAAGCCTGAAAGTAGGGAGACAAAACTGAGGAGCCATCAGAAGTAGAACGAGGCATAGGAGGCAGGTTTCCAGCGATTTTCAAGAAAAGAGTTATCCCAGGTACCAAGTAAATTTAGTATTGACAATGTTGGCTTTGTTTGGAGCTTATATCTCACATTCACGAATCAAAGTACTGTTTACACCATATGAATGAAGAAAACTTCACAGGGGATATTTCTCTTAAGGCACAGAAGAGTTAGTGATTTACCTGAAACTGCAGAGCTAGAAAGTGATGGAGCTGAGATTTGAACCTAAGCAGTTGGTCTCCAGAGTCTGTATTTTCTCCACTATACTGTACCACTGAGAGATCAAAATAAGTACCAAAAATGTATTTTGAATTTTATAGTTAAGCAACTTCATCCTGCAGGCAGAGGTTATTCCAGGGGAGTGGGCCAGAAGTCCAGTTGCAGTGGGCTGAGGATTGTGTGAACCACTGGGACCTAAAGGTGCAGAACTCATTTTAGAAAGTAAGTTTTCTGGTTGTCAGGACATTGAACTTCATAACATGCTTTTTTTAAGAAGTCTCACAAATGTAAAGTGTAATAATATTTGGCACATTCTACATACATCTGTTCGTTTAAATGTTTAGTGGTTATTAAGCTTTTTGGAAAACCTTGAAAATCTGATGAAAGGTGTGTGCCTTTGTCCCCAGAAAGATGTTCAGTGTACGTGCGTACATGCATGCGTAAAGTGGGTATTCAAGAAGTCCACAAAGTCTGTTCATGCTGTAGTGGTCCCTGATCCCCATTTAGGAACTCTCCAGATGCATAGGAGTGGAACTCAAAGGTAAGTACCCAGAAGCCTTGAAAACTGTCCAGCTATAGTGACTTGGAAGATTTCTACAGTTTGTACTAACTTTGTGGATGAGATGTATTCTTGAGAAATTGTGTATCCTATCCCCAAATTCTATCAAATATTTTCCTATAGTGCATTCAGGGATCTGGTTCCATAGAAAAACTAAAAATTTGATCCCAGTTCCTCAAAATCACAGTTAAGGATCTTAAATTTTAGGTTTTCTACTTTTATCACTAGGAAGTCTTGCAAAAGAAAATGAAAACAAATGAATAATCATTCCTGCATACATGGCATTTAATAATACATATGTAAGAAAACATCTTATCATCTAAATTCCCATCTTCTTGGGAGTTTTCATAACTAAGGGCTTGATTGTTGGTGACCACACAAGGAAGGCTTTTGGTTGATGTAATTAACGATGCTGACAGCCCCACCAGCTTGTCTTCAGACAGCTCAGCAAAAAGGCAAAGAGTAGTGGTTATATAGGTGTTACTATAATTGCACATTAACTGCTTGGACTCCTTACTACTTTCCTTATACATCACCCTTTTAAACTCAGTACTACCATGTTAATGCCAGAAATTTAAGAGATAATTGTACCCCTATTTCCTGTGGTAAGATCGTCAGTTTGCTTTCCTAGTCTGGCCGCATTGTATCATTCCAGACTACTTTTCCACTCCCCATCACCTCTTGTTTCAGTCACACCAAATTATCCAGCTTTCTTTAAACAGTCGAGCACTTTGCCTTTGCCTTGGCTCATTCCTGCCTTCTCTCCAGACTTTTTTGTTGTTGTTCCTTACCCCTATCCTTTCCACTTTCAGTCTACTGAAGTTCTGCTCATCTTTCAAAGACCCAGCTCTATAGTCTCCTTTATAAATCCTTCCCAACATTCTCATGTCCTCCCTCCCACCAACTTGGAAGAAGCTATGGATTCATCCTCACATAGCAACTTGTTCATATTTCTAGCGTAGAACCTACAAACTTAAAATATAGTGTGCTCTTATCGCCACTGTGTGCTTTGTGAGGGCCCTGAGGAAGATACCAGTTGTTATTCATGTGTATTTAAATCCTCGGCATGTGATACAATGGCAGACATGGAGGCACTAGGCAAATATTTGCAGAATGAGTAAAGCGACGTAAAAAATTTATGCAAAAGTTTTCTGGAAATGGGCTGCTCTGTAAGTCATATATATACACATATTTTAAATGAAAGAAGGAGAAAGCCAAAGAGGGAATAAAGTGATATAGACTTAATAAGGGATGGAAAGAGGGCTGCCTGGGTGGTTCAGTCGGTTAAGCATCCGACTCAATTTGAACTCAGGTCACGATCTCAAAAGTTGGTGAGATCAAGCCCCACAATGAGCCCCACCCTCGACTCTGAGCTGGGTATAGAGCCTGCTTGAGATTGTCTCCCTCTCCATCTGGCCCTCCCCACCCCCCCACACACACACCTTAAATAAAGGATGAGAAGGGGAAAAGACAAATGAAAAAGAAGACAAAAAAATCAGGGAATAGCAGAAAGATTCTAGCAATATATGGTGAACACACTGGAAAAAAGGAGAGAACATGAATTGAAATTGATTCTTCAGGGCAAAAACAATTGGAAGGTAAGGTGAAAAGAAGAAATTAAGATGTGGAGACATTCAACTTGAAGAGAAAGTATAGAAGTCAAATATACTGGCAGATCTCAGTCTGGAAATGTTTTCAGTTTGTCACAGAGGCATCATGCTTGCATGTTGTGTGCATTATATTAAGCAAGCTTTTTCATGTCACTTAACCTCTTGCCAAATTGTCATCTGAAAAAGTGACTCCAGATAAATACCTTGACCACCATGCCCTATAAAGTAAGAAGTATTTACCATGCTAGAATTAAGAAACTGGTTTGGGGCTCCTGGGTGGCTCGGTCAAGTTAAGCATCCAACTCTTGATTTCAGCTCAGGTCATGGCCTCAGTCATGAGTTTTAGCCCCATGTGGGGCTCTGTGCTCAGTGTGAAGTCAGATTCTCTCTCTCTGCCCCTCCCCCTACTTGCGTGTACTCTCTAAATTAATACATACATAAATAAATAAAATCTTAAAAATAACCTTAAAAAAAGAAACTGTTTTAAGGCTTAGTTGTGACCAACTGATGGCAGTTTGCAAACTTCTCCCAGGGATTCCCTTATAAGTAATGTGGGTAGGCAGTGAGGTTTGATGGGCTGGGCATGCAGAGGGAGATAGTAAGACCTGTAGAAGTAAAGACTGAGGAGCATATTTATTTATATGCCTTTTTTTTGTTTGTTTGGCTATTTACATTAATATGGAAAACATGTTATTTGCACACTTAGAACTTCAGAATAAAAGTACTTTGACTCTCAAGCTGTTTTTTTATTGTTTTCATCTTTCTTTTTTTTCCATCTTTACTTTTTCTTTCATTTTTGTCAAAGCTCAGTTTTCCCCCATAGCAGAGTTGGGACTTAATACTAAAGAGTCTGCTTGCTAAAGAGTCTTGAAAAAAAAAAAAAAAGATGCTAAACAACTTTTGAGCAAAAGTTTAAGAACTTCTGCTATAGCCCATCTGCTTGCTTGTGGGATTTATGCAGATATGTTTGTTTTTGTCATTTTGCCTATAATAACAATGTAGCCTTGCTAGAATTATATACAGAACAGTATATTTATTTTTATCAGTTAACTAAACAGTGTAGTGTAAAATGGAGAGAGAAGAAGGATAGAGATTTATATGAAACCACAACAGACACAAACTACCCTCACATGCAGCAGTGGTCTGAGCAGGGGCGGGGGTTGGGGGGAGAGCGGGGAAAGTTAGAAAATACTGAACCGAGAGCCAGGAGACTTGGTTTCTAAACCCAGCTTGCCAGTCCATAGCAGTAAGACTTCAGGTGACTTAAACACCTGTGCCTCAGTTTCCCATGGTTGGAAAATGGGAATGATATCTGCTTCACCTACTTTAAGTGGACTATTTGAGGATAGAAGGAGGCAAAAACGCAATAATGGTCGTGAAGATTTTATGAACCATAAAGTTCATAAGCACCACACTGTATCACTGTTATCATTACTGTTCTATCAAGAGAAGCATTGGTGATCAGCGCAATTCTGCTTGTTCCTGTGGAAACTAACGACCTTGTTCTGTAATAATTTTAGTACTGATGGGGCAGTTTCCTGCCTGGTCTTGTGTTTAGGAACCCTTAGGCAGGTCCATTTCTCGGGCTATGATTTCATGTTCCCAGAAGAGGGCAGCAAAACTCCAGTCTGAACACTGCTACTTCCTCAAAGTGTCTAAGGTATTATTTCCTTGAGAGGAAAACAACTACACTGTCAAGAGTAGCCTTTAAAAAATGATGGTCTTAAGGGGAGATGGAGAGGAGAAGGGAGTTGAGGGAAATTGGAAGGGGAGGTGAACCATGAGAGACTATGGACTCTGAAAAACGATCTGAGAATTTTGAAGGGGTGGGGGGTGGGAGGTTGGGGGCACCAGGTGATGGGTATTGTAGAGGGCACGGATTGCATGGAGCACTGGGTGTGGTGCAAAAATAATGAATACTGTTATGCTGAAAAAAATAAAAAAAAAATTTAAAAAAAAATATAAAAAATGATGGTCTTTAAGTGACAGACAAGGCAAATCTCATTGCTATAAATCAATGCCATAACAAAAATTCACTCATTTTAAATAAGTTTTTGCCTTTTCTCTGTCCTCTGAGGAAAATAATTTGGGCTATTTTTTTAATCTCAGTTTAATGATTTGACCTGTACAATCAAAAACCTTTAGCTGTGTTTTTCCATTTAACCCCAGATTTTTAGATCTCAACATAATAGCGCCAGTTCTTAAATAATTTTTTTTTAAGATTTCATTTACTTATTTGACAGAGAGAGAGAGATCACAAGTAGGCAGAGAGAGAGGGGAAAGCAGACTCCCCGCCGAGCAGAGGGCCTGATGTGGGGCTCGATCCCAGGACACCGAGATCATGACCCAAGCCAAAGGCAGAGGCTTTAACCCACTGAGCCACCCAGGCGCCCCTTACATAATTTTTTTTAAACAAGAAGAAAGTAAGTTGTTCAGGCCTGATTCTTTCCATTTAAGATGCCTGGCTAAGTCCAAAGAACGATTCCCAATAGTGTCCAAACATGGCTGTCATAACATGCATCTGTGTCATTCGGAGCAAATGTCATCTGTATCTAATATTTCTCATTCTTTCATTATTCAAATTTGTTTAAAAATATCCTTGTGCTTTTATACCTTGTAAGATCATCAGCAACTAATATTTGAACAGTTTTTTCAAAAAAAATTTTTTTTTTTTGGAGAGTGTGAGCAAGGAGAGGGATAGAGGAGGACGGAGAGAGAGAGAATCTCAAGCAGACTCAAGCAGGCTCCATGCTCAGCACAGAGCCCGACCTAGGGCTCCATCCCAGAACCCTGGGATCATGACCTGAGCCAAAATCAAGAGTTCGATGCTTAACCAACTGAGTCACCCAGGAGCCCCGAACTCTCCTTAAATAGCATGGTAGGGTGCTTTTCTGCATATTTCCATGTATGATGATAGCCACTATCCCCATCTTACAGATGAATTTTCTCCTCTGTGATTGGAATAGCTGTTCTTTGCTTGAAGAGAAAAGTGCAGGTGGAGCCCCCCACCCCCACCCCAGGGCAAGAGAGTCCTGAGGTGGTATTTTCTCTCCCCTAATTGGTAGTACAAGAGCCAATTCTGAACCTGATCCTTTTTTTGTGTGCCTTACTATAATTAGAGATTGGGTAGAAAGGCTTTCAGGTATAGTTTTTCAATCCCTTCTGCTTTTGTCAGCTCATTGCTAGCTCTGCTTTTCTGAAAAAAAAAAAAGAAAAGAAAAAAGCTACTCAGTTTCCCACTCCACTCCCTCTACCACCACCCCTCAAGTCAGAGTTCTCGTCCCATCCCAGCTAAACCTCTTCCTGTTCTTAAGAATTGCATCACATTCTTGGCTTAATGTAGACCAACGCCCCCACACTGGCACCAGCGAGTGTACAGGCCTTCTTTATTGGTTGAGAGTTCTCATCTGGTGAGCATAGAGTAAGTCACCCACTTCCTGACTTCCAGCCCTGGCTGAATTTGCCTCTGGAAAATAAAATATTCCTTGGCTTTTTGTTTGCTTGCTTATAAATACCCTTCACTTCAGCCCTACCCTGGAATGAGGAAGATTTTACCAAGTAGGTAAAGTGTGGAAGGGCATTTGAGGGTGAGGGGATAGTCTGCACATCTTGCTGTTTCTAATTCTTCCCTTCTCCCCCTCTTAAACACAGACTAATCTGGCACTGGCTCCCACTGCATGGAAGGGGCTTTCATTATGGACAATAATGACCCCCATTACTAAATCTGGTGGATATATCAGTCTTTATCTTATCTTACACGGAGCAGAAACTGACACCATTAATCTCCTTGATAGACTCACTGTCTTCCTGTGGTTTCCACACACTATTATTTTTTTCCTACCTTCCTCGTGGATCTCAGACAGCCTTTGCAAGCTCTTCTTGGTGTTCCTCAACACCCTGTCCTATATCAGCCTGTCTTCCCTCAACACACTCTCTGAGAAATCTCCTCTCTTCCATGGCTTTATGAGATTTACATGCCAGTGACTCCCAAATCTCCACCTGCCCCGAACTCCAGACTAATATAACAACAATAATAACCTTCTAGTACCTCTCTGACTGGATATTCCTGAAGCCATATTAATCAACTCACTTCCTCAGACTATTCCTCTTTTAATGTTCCTGTTCCTACGCCAGAACACCCACCCATTGCTCTAGCCAGAAACCTGGGATTCATCTTTTTTGTTTTGTTTTTAAAGATTTTATTTATTTATTTGACAGACAGAGATCACAAGTAGGCAGAGAGGCAGGCAGAGAGAGAGGAAGGGAAGGGAAGGGAAGCAGGCTCCCTGTTGAGCAGAGAGCCCTATGCGGGGCACAATCCCAGGACCCTGAGATCATGACCCGAACCGAAGGCAGAGGCTTTAACCCACTGAGCCACCCAGGTGCCCCTGGGATTCATCTTTGATTTCTCTTTTGTTTGTTCTCTCTACTTCTTTGAATCTATACCCACTTATTCTCATCCTCACCAGGCTTAAATAATCACCTCTGGACTTTTGCAAGTCTTGTGCAGTTTTCCTGCCTCTAGTTTTTCTCCCCTTGGATCATTTTTCACCAGCTACCAGGAGATTTTTATAAATGCGCTTCTGGTGAATTCACCTCCTCCATTTAAAATCATTTAGTTCCTTCCCACTATCCTTGGACTAGAGTCCAAATATCTTAGCATGGCTCCTAAGCTCTCCCCGGCCTGCCTACCTGCCATCAGCCTGCACTCCACTCATGCTGGAGTCCTGTGGTACAAACACACCCTGTCTTCTCTTGCTTCTAGGCCTTCACAAATGCTTGTTCTTTTGCCTAGACCTCAAACCTGTCTAATCTAAATTCTACCCCCAACTTGTCATTTGTCTTATTCCTGAATCAGAACTGAATGGAGATACTTAATTTTTAATTAATTCTTGAATTAAAGCCCCAGTTCACCTTATCTCACCCATAGATTTCTTATTTCTTTGAAAAATACCTCGAAGGGTACGTTCAAATGAAAATATATTTGAGCTCATTAACTTAGGTCAGGATTGACTTTTACCATAGCCGAATATGAGCTGGGACATATTTTTTAAATTACTGGAATGTTTTCTGGATTGCTATTCATCATGACATTCTATCTTTGGAATTTTTCCTTCATTTCCAGCTGGCTTCTACCACTCTCTTCTCTCACCTCCCAGCCCTTCCTTCCCCTCGGGTTGCCCTACACTTGCCTCTCGATGGACCCAGTTTGCATGCAGCGGTAGCCGCTATGCGGCTGCGGTTTAAATAGACCTGCTCAGACTGCAACAGGAAAGCACTGAATCGAAAGCAAAGGGGAGGAAGCACAAACCGATACCCACCACAAAGCTGCTGAGTGCCCAGCATGACCCAAGCCGCACCCTCTGATGAGGAGCCTTGTGGAGGAGTAAGAAGCCACAGAGCTGAATAAATCATCAGCACCGCCTGTCCTCCACTTCCCCTGATCCAGCCTTCCTGGGTCACTCATGAGTGTCCCCAGGTCTGGCCTTAGAAGGTGGGTGATAATAGCAAAGCCACCAGAGAGGCAGAGGCTGGGGGAAAGTCCCTGAAATTAATGACTGTGGATCCTCCGTCTCAGACGCTCGCCCCCCCCCCCCCCCGGTCCAGCTCTGTGCGTGGTTGTAGGGGCTCTCTGCATGGGATGATCCCCAGATGAAGGCCACCATGTTCCCTAAAAGTCCTTTGGCTACCTGCCTGACAAGCTGCTTCTCGTGGGGGGCTGGAACTGTTTTTATTTTATAAGCAAAGGTCAAGTCCCTATGAGATACAATTCAAGACCTTGAAATCCACATTAACGTACACGCAAGCATTTCAGATTCTTTCCTGACTTCAGTAGAGGGAGCAGGAGAAAGGAACGTGATGGCACACCAAAGATATGTTCCACCTACTTTCTGATTTTGCCCCTGGCCTACCCTGCCTTTTCACACTTGTTCCCTTTGTTGTCAAAGGAGAAACTAATTCTTCAGCAGCCTGAGTTACAGGGAAGGGAGATTGGGTAGGAGCTGTGTTTAGATTTGAAACTCTGGTAAGGCTGGGAACTCCGTGGAACGCCAGAGTCTCGCAGTGGCTCATTACCTCTGGATCTGGGGAGGTGGGAGACGCCCTGCTTTTGCAGCTGGAGAAGCAGGGCACTGAGAAGAGGCTTGGTCATCTTGGTCTAGAGGAAAGGCCGCTTTGTTTGGCTGAAAGTGGGCACTGTGTCTTCACAGAGTGCCAAACTCACACTTCACATAGCAGAACAGGAAGTATGGTTAGTGCAGCTGGGAGGGGAGAGAGAACTCACTGTGCACCAAGGCCATGAACTCACTCGTAGGCTTCTTTCACCGCATTTTCCTCTCCTGTAAGTGACCAGGACTGAGTCCGGGGAGCCCTGGGGAGTAGGTAAAGCACATTTGGGGCAAACCCTCTTCCCTTCTGCCCCCTCACTTCTCCTAAGATGCTCCACTATGGTGTTCTCCTTATCCCAGAAAATTTTCCAAGATCTCGATCATTAATGAAGTTTCACTGGAGGAATGATAGGTACTTTGATAGGAGGTGAGGGAAACAGTTCTTCTCTTATAAGGCCAGATCTGTAAGTGGCAAAAATGTGGCTTGTGTTTTAGCTGCCCCAACAGCAGTGAGTTGGAATGGATCCCAATAAAGGAAAAAGGGAATAGAGTCTGTAGTCAGACGATTTTGTTTGAAACTATCCTTGCCTCCCTCCCTCCTTCCCTCCTTCTTTCCTTCTTTCTCCCTTTCAGAGAGGAAGGAGAGGGAAGTAGCCAGAGAATTGGAACCTCCTCATAGCTCAAAGGAATGCTACAAGCTTCCCAACCAGACTGTCCGCCCAGAGTTTGCCGGCTGTCTTGAGTGGTCAAGGACAACCCTCTTATTAAACCCTCGAGTTGTATTTAATAACCAGGCATGATCCAAGCTGGAAGGAGCAGGGTGACTCTGCTCCCCAGCTTGTGACCTGCCATGCTACATTACATTGCTTAGACAGGAAGAATGAACAAAAGAAGTGCAAAGAAGGGGATACAGTGAGCATGAGCTGCTTTTGAAAAAGCTTACTTAGGAATAAGAGAGAAATTGGCTGGAGAGCACAGGAAGAATGGATTTCTTTTTTTCAGACTGAGAGAGGTTTAGGTACGTTTACATACCTGAGGAGAGATCTTACTTCATTCCTAAGTTTTGATTGTCTCATCTAAGGGGGAAAAAAGGAGAGGTTTCTAGGAAGATCAAAATTAAATGAAAATCAAATGCACAGTCATGGCGTTTACACCGAAAAGCCCTTTACGCCGCAAAGCCCTTTACACATGCTAATTATTATAACTATCATCATCTAGCATCTGTAGGGACGATAAGCCCTGGTCACAGCTGTTCTGTCTCAGGATTTTCTGCCCTAGATGACGGGCTGCAAGGAGGGTATGGGCACTTGAGTGGTCAGGGCCAAGCACTGACTGTGGGGTGTATGCAGGGACAGGCTGACTATGGGGTGACCTGGTGCTCGCAATGCTTTGAACTTCGGGGAGACGGTGTGTGCCTGCACAAGTGTGTGTGTCTTACTAGATACGACTTACCAATGTACTATCTAACGGCCCTGGATTCTTATTTTAAAATTCTCATTTTAAAAAATGGACACACTTCAGATCAAACGTCTCTCTAAAGAGCTTTACTTTAGGGAAAACATTTTTGGAATTAAAAATACCCTTCTTGAGAAGCAAGACATGTACAAATAGGATTATAAATGTGGATTTCTGCTTAGACAAAGAAGCAGTTTCCTAAAAGTTGCCCCGTGTTAATCCACGGCGTTGTTAAGAAGGGTCAACACTTTCTCTTTCCTGGCTATTGGCAGAATCGCATCATAATTGTGCTTTGATACCAACCTGGCAACAGCAGCCACGGTTCCTTTTCCCAGTCATCTACAGTGCTCACATCCTCTTACCAGGTAACTTCCATCAGTTCTAACAGCATGATATACACACAGTGGATCAGTGGAATATTATTCTCTTCATTATCTGCTTTGCCGTTTTGCTTTGAACCATCTCACTTCCATCCCTATAGCGTAAAGATACCCTGCAAATTCCACTCCCACATTTCCTCTCCCTTTCCCACCTGACTTTCCAATCTTAAGATGATTTATGTCTCCATTTCTGGGTGCATCTCTTCACCTATTACTTATCATCCCTCCCCCGTCCCTCCTCTTCCCCTGACCCCTCTCTGTCTCCAGCTTTTATTACGAGCAACCCTGTAGGCCAATCCCATAACATGTTCCTTCATGCATTACACGAACTAATTTTTTGAGGGCACTGAACAGAACAGTGTGGTGTCATTTTCCAAGAGCAAACAGTCACTTTTTAAAAATAGCTGTACTGGGAGAAAACGTATACGCTGTAAAGCTCACACATTTTAAGTGTACCGTTCAGTACAGGGTTCTAGTGTATAGTGTTGTGTGTACATCCCCTTAATTAATGTTAGGACATTTTCATTATCCCAGAAAGAAACTGGTATCAGTTAACACTCACTCACTGTTTCCACTTCCCCACCCCCCCTTTTACTCTCCCTAATTCTAGGCAACCACTAATCTACTTTCTGTTTCTATGGATTTGCCTACACTAAACATTTTATATAGATGAGATCACACAATAGGTGGTCTTTGGTGACTGGCTTCTCTCACCTAGCAAAAGGTTTTTAAACTTCTGCTATATTGTAGCATGTTTCTGGACTTTATTGCTTTTCATCACCAAAGAATGCTCATTCCACCATATGGCTATATCACGTTTTGTTTATCCATTCATTGGCTGGTGTACATTTGGGTTGTTTCCTTTTTTAAATTATTGTTATTATGTGAATAAAACTGCTATGAACATTCACATACAAGTTTTTGTGTGGACATATGTTTTCATTTCTCTTCGGTAGATATCTAGGATTGGAATTGCTAGGTCATATGGTAACTCTATTTTTAGCATTTAGAGAGACTGCCAAACCATTTTCCAAAGTGACTACACCATTTTACTTTCCCATCAGCGGTGTATGAGGGTTTCAATTTCTCCACATCCTCACCAAAAGTTGTTATTGTCTGCTTTTTTTTAATTTAGCCATGCTAGTGGGTAAAATTGCATTTCCCTAATGACTTTCTGTGTGCTTATTAGCCATTTGTATATTTTCTTTGGAAAAATGTTTCCTGTAACTGCCCATTTTTAAATTGGGTTGTCTTTTTATTATTGAATTGTAGGAGTTTTAAATATTCTAGATACAAGTCCCTTATCAGATTGATTTGTAAATAATTTTCTCTCATTCTCTGTGCTGTCCTTTTAGCTTTCCTCATGGTGTCCTCTGAACACAATAGCTTTTAATTTTGAAGAAGTTTAACACATCAGTCTTTTCTATTGATGTTTTATCTGAGACATCATTGCCAAATCCAAGGTCACACAGATTTACTCTGAAAGATTTCTTTTAAATGTCTTATAGTTTTGGGGCACCTGGGTGGCTCAGTCAGTTAAGCAGCTGCCTTCAGTTTGGGTCATGATCCCAGACAGGGTCCTGGGATGGAGCCCCGCATCAGGGTCCTTGCTCAGCAGGGAGTCTGCTTCTCCCTCTCCATCACCCCTGTTCATGGGCTCTCTTTCTCTCTCTCAAGTAAATAAATAATCCTTTTTTAAAAAATTATTTACTTGACAAAGAGAGAGAGAGAGACAGGAGAGAGGGAACACAAGCAAGGGAGTGTGAGAGGGAGAAGCAGGCTTCCCGCTGAGCAGGGAGCCCAATGCTGGACTCGATCCCAGGACCCTGGGTTCGTGACCTGAGCCCAAGGCAGATGCTTAATGACTGAGCCACCCAGGTGCCCCAATAAATAAATAATCTCAAAAAATTAAGTCTTATAATTCTTTAGCCCCTGTATTTAGGTCTATGATCCATTTTGAGTTAATTTTTGTGTATGATGTTTTTTAGAGGTCCATATTAGTTTGTTTGCATGTGGATATTCGGTTGTCCCAGTAGCATTTGTTGAAAATGCTATTCTTTTCCTATTGAATTTTCTTGGCCTCTTTGTCAAAAATCAACTGACTATAATTGTCAGGGTTTACTTGCGGATTCTTCAATCATTCCATTGATCCCAATGTTTACCCTTATGCCAGTACCGCACTGTCTTGATTACTGTACTCGTTCCGCAGGAGTCCACCAACCTTGTCCATTTCCAAGATTGTCTGGCTATTCTGAATTTCTTGCATTTCTGTATGAAAAGGGGATCAGCAGAAATTGACAAACTGGACCTAAAATCCATAAGAATGCCTCTGTCCTTAATAAACAATGAACACCTTTTCTTCCATATTTAAAATGAAACAGGGTAGAGAGTACGGAGAAAGTACACTTCAGAGCTGTAGAAAGCAAACGGATGGGGGAGGGGAAGAAACGAGTCCAAAAAGTCTGTGAACTTCCCACCCTGGGGAGAGGAATGTTTGTTCAGGGGAGGCAATTTGATCTAGCACCAGGGGACATTGTGAAAGATAATTGAAATTGTTAAGTCCATTGATCTCCCCCAAGAAAAAAAAGGAGGGTCTCTAAGTCAGCAGTATTATTAGTTTGTTGATTCTTACAGAAGAAGATTCTCATCTAAGGGAAGCAGCTGCCCCTTTCTCAGGACTGTAAGACCCTGTGAAAAAAAATGAAGAAATCCCTCCTTGTCTTTTCTTACCTCCGTCTATGGCCAGCACTAAACTTTGTCTATCTTTGTTACCCTTCTCCTTTATTAGTTCCCCAAATGGAGAGGGAGAAAAAGAAGAAAACCCTAGTGGGAGAGAGGGTGAGAGATGCTGGGGATAGGAGAGGAATTCCAGAGCATTTGAAATGAAGGGTTTTTCAGGTCCCACTGGCAGAGCCAACTAAGAAGAGACAAAACAGAGCAAGGGGCATGAGGATGACCCCCTTCTTCGACTTAGTGATCCAACTCCAGGAGTTCATCCTAAGGAAAGGAAACGTGCCAAGAGCATGAGTGGCAATGTTAAGAAGAAGATTATCTATAACAGTGCCCACTGGGACAGCCTAGATCTCCACGGTAAATACGGTATGACACCATGGCACATTAGACAGTTAGACCACACTGTTAACATACACCCTGAGTTGCCTCCCTCCTCACTGCCTCCTCTATCTCTCTGGAGCCCAGTCACATGGTCTCTCACCTGAATCATTGCAATGGTCTCTCAACAAGTCTTTCTGCTTTCGCCTTGCTCCCCATCCCCTGGTTTACTCTCAACACCGTAGTCATAGGGACACTTTCAGAAACAAAACCTGTCGATCCTCTACTCAAAATCTTCCATGGCTGCCTTCTTTTTGGAGAAAAGCTGCTGTTTTTGTTGGTCCCGGGCCCTAGCTCATCTGTTCCCCATTACTCTCTGACTTCATCTGATACCACTTTCCCTCTTGCACACTCCTCTCTGGCCCTAAGGGTTCCTAACTGCTTTTGAACCCACCAGGCCTTTTCCTGCCTTAGTGACTTTGAACTTGCCCTTGCTTCTTCTCCCAGGTATCCATTGGGCTTGTTCCCTCAGCACCTTCAGACCTGCTCAAATGTCACCAGTGAGATTTTCCTCCTCTGACCATCCCATTTCAAACTATCTTTCCCAACCCCAAGCTCTCAGCATTTCCTCCTAGCCCCTGTTTTATTCTCTGCCCTTGCCTTTGCCCTTACCTTTGTCACCTTCCCTCACTTACTGATATGGGTTCTTATCTGAGTCCCCCTGTAGAAGCTGTGCTCTCCGGGAGCGGGGATCCAGGTATGTCGCTCGTGGCTGTAGCCTCGGTGCCTGGATCGTGCCTGGCGTGGAGAAGCTGTTTAATAAATAATTGTTGCATGAATGAGTATGTCCATGAAAGTAATACTTAATGAAAGCAAGGTTGTGATTTCAAAGTAGGGAAGTATAAAGGTATAAAGTGTGACGTGTGCCGTGACCACAATGTGATGTCATGCCGTCTAGAGGTGCAGAGTTGGAGAGATCTGGATTCGAATCCTGACCCCCCCTTCTGAGTTGTGTGACCTTGGTCAAGTGTGCTTAACCTCTGGGTTTCATCCTCTATGAAACAGGTATAATGATGCCTCCCTTGTGGTATTATTGTGAAAATTCAACAACAACAAATGTAGTGAGCACCCGCCACGTAGTAGTTTCTCTGGGAACATTAAACCACTCTCTTCTCCTGAGGAAGTGTAGATAGCCAGTGGATGAGACATGAGTGGAAAGCGTGCACAAGTGGAAATAGGTAAATAGAGTGCTTCAGAATATTTATAAACATTTTCTTTCTGTTTTCGTTTCCTCCCTGTGCATGGGTAAATGTAAAGAGTGATAGGTGGGAGTAAGTTTCCTCCAGTTATCTCCCGGGTTCTGGCTTCACCTCTGACACTTACAAGATATGTGACATTAAGCAAGTCCTAACCTGTCTGGGCCTGTTTCTTTATAAGACGAAGTGATTGAATTTAGTAACTTTTAGTCCTCTCGATGCTGAAAATTCCGTAGTGCAAACAGGCAGGCTGTTCCACCTGGCTCTGCCCTCCCTCAGCCCAGCCTTGCTCAAATGTGATGGCCAGATGTTTCTAATCTTAGGCATAAAAGACTCTATTCTTTGGCTTTCAGAGGCCAAAAGAAACTGGAAAGTTTAGGAAAAGTTCTAAGCAGATGAGATTTCCTTCTCTCCGACTCCTAAACGGCCACATTCATACTGTTCAAACTTAAGAAAACAAGAAAAGCAGAGCACAGCAAATAAACACCTTTGGGTCTGAATCAACTATGTGAAGCTTTAAGCCATGAAGGAAAGTGTACGTGTGGTTTTTGTTTTTTGTGTTTTGGGTTGTTTTTTTTTGTTTTTGGTTTTTTTTTTTTTTTGTTTTGTTTTGTTTTAAGCAACAACCAAAACGGAGAGGTCAGCAGTTCTCAACTTGTAACTGTAACCTCGTCCCTGCGTGGCTGTGAGCAGAGGGAGGGGGCATGGCTGGAGACTCTGGGCTCTGGAAAGCTAGCGGTTTGGTTTTCTTCGGGTTGCCCCCTGAGGCGGAGGAGAGGAGGATGTTTGGGTTTGCAGGCTGCCGGCCACTGTCAGCAAGTTTGCAGCCCTGGCCTCACTTCCCTGAAGCTGAGGGGGTGGGGGGTTGGAGGGTCAGCTGCCATGGCCTCCCTCCAGCAACCCAGCGGCTGAGGATTCAAATACCCCATCAGCTGCAAGGCTCTGACTTTACCCAGCTGAAAACTGACCATCTCATCTGGGAAGGGTCAGTTAAAAAATGACAGAACTGCCCAAAGTCAACAGAGGAAACGACCACAACAGAAACTTTCTCTGCGATGTTTCCTTGTAATTACCGGCCTGGCCCAGCAGAGCTCTGGCCGGAGTCCCCATCCACCATCCGAGTGAGCCCCAGCCAACCGGAGCAGCGCCTCCCCATGCTCCTGCCCCGCTCCACCGCTGCTTCCCCGGACAGCAGGGAGAGTCCAGACCGCAGCGTGTTTTGAGAACGCAGTTTGGAAAAAGTCAACAAGAAGGCCCCATAGAGCTCATTTATTAGGATCCCTAAGAGACGAGGAACCTCAGCTCAAATGATGTGTCCAGATTCAGGGTGTGAATGCTGGGCAGAGCTGGAATCCTTATTCTTCACCTGGCGCTCTTCCCAGATTCATACATCCGAAATTGCGAGATTAACTTTAAAGTTCTCTTTCTCCACCTCTTCTTTCCAACCAAATCTTACCTCGTTAACCTTCAGGACTGTGCAGAAAAGCATATTTTGAATTTAGACTTGAGGACAATGACTACACCTTACACAACATGTAAGGTACCTTGTGTGTACCTCAGAGATCATGTTACCTGGTTGCCCCCTGCCCCAGGCAGCACTGCGAGGTCAGCAGTGAGTGGTGTGGGTAGGGTAGGGTATGGGCTTGGTTTCCACGCCTGCAAAATGGGAATGGTCATAATGTCTACTTCATCATGTTGTCATGAGGATTTCATGAGACAATACATGTAATGCACAATGAAGAACCCAACATATGTGAGGGTTTTTTTTTAAGGTTTCATTTATTTATTTGAGAGAGAGTGAGAGTAAGCATGAGCAGGTGTGGGGGGGGTAGGTAGAGGGAGAAGCAGGCTCCCTACTAATCAGGGAGCCCAACACAGGGCTTGATCCCAGGACCCTGAGATCATGACCTGAGCCAAAAGCAGACCCTTAACCCACTGAGCCACCCAGGCGCCCCTATCCTAGAAGGTATTTATCATTCCATTTTACAAATGAGAAAATTGAGACTCAGAGAAGCTGAGTGAATGTAGTCATACCATTGGTTAGTAAGAGAGGATTCAACTCAGTGTCCTGTCTGCACCTCTAGGGCACTTGCAGATCTGCTGTTGATAGTGTTGACAGTTGAGGGTGGTTCTGGGCCATGTGTCAGACAGGTCTGTCCCTAGCATCATGGGATGACATGTTTTTCTTAAGCCTTTACATGCGTGAAGTGCTGAGAAGTGGGTGCTTCAGAGGTGAGGGAGGCTCTCATGTGAAGCCTTTTCATCAAGCAGACTTTGCACAAACACCAACCAAGGAACTAAAGCCTGGATTAATCCCTGGCCCAAGCTGGGTTCAGGAGGTGGGTCAGAAGCCCTTGAATATTCTCAGGTTTCCTTTCTTTTTGCAAAGCTTCCATGATGCTCTAAGAATACTCTGCTCACTCTGATATGGGAGCCTTCTTCACACTCTTTTGTGATATAGTATATTGGGGTATCCATCTGATTCCCCTGTTGGAACTGTGCCAAAGGGGGGTGCCAAAGATGATACACTGAGGTGTGGGAAGAAAATATGTGAACACTTGTTTTTATTCCCCTTTAATCTAAGATACTAAGAAAATTAAGCTTTACCAATATTTAAAAATCAGTACAGTAGAGCTTATATAATTTATAATATATATGCAATTGTTGGGAATGTGTTTGTTGTTGTTGTTTTTTGAATTGAGTTGCATGATGAAGAGTTTAAAGCAATTGTTCTAGAAAGTAAGCTTCTAGAGGGCAAGAAGTATATCTAGTTCTGATTTCTATCTTCACCCTTGTCTGATTACCTAGCATTAAATGACCATTCTCCAAATAAATGATTGGCATCTATATGAACTTATCTTTGTTTCTTCTGCTCCTTTTGTCATCCATCTAATACCATGTCTTGTTCAATATTTTGGCAAGACATGACTAAGTAATAAAGCTGTGCTTAAGAAGTAAAGAGTACATATTGCCATGAGAAGACTGGAAAATGCAAGACTGGTAGTTCCAAAAAAGAGTTAATGGAATATTACTCAGCCATAGAAAAGATGCAATCTTGCCATTTGCAACAGTGCGGATGGAGTTAGAGAGTATAGTGCTAAACAGAATAAGTCAGAGAAAGACAAATATCATAGGATTTCACTCATAGGTGGAATTTAAGAAGCAAAACAAATGAACAAAATGGGGGAAGAAAAGCGACTGACCAAAAAAAACTCTTGGGGCACCCGGGTGGCTCAGTTGGTTATGTTTGACTCTTGGTTTCAGCTCAGGTCATGATCTCAGGGTCGTGAGATCCAGCTCTGCATCGGGCTCTGTGCTGGGTGTGAAGTCTGCTTCAGTTTCTCTCTCTTTCCATCACCCTCTAACCTCCCTCCGCAAAAAAAAAAACAAAAAAAAAAACAGACTCTCTTAACTATGGAGAATAATCAGATGGTTAGCAGGGGGGAGGTAGGTGGGGATTGGGTTAAACTGGTGAAGGGGATTAAGAGTACACTTATGAGCACTAATATATCGAACCATTGAATCACTATACTGTACACCTGAAACTAATATAACACTTTATGTTCACTACACTGAAATTGGAAGAAAAAAAAAAAGAGATAAAGGAGGTTAGAAAGGCATGCAGCAGGCAAGAGTAAAACCTCAATGCAGAACTCATAGACAGCAAGTCAGGCATGAAGTACCAGCTCGAATGTCTGAGAAATCAAATGTGATCTGAACATCTGAGTGTTTACAAAATGAGCACCACCCTCCCTCTTCCCCTTAAAGTTGCAGAAAGCAACACAATACAATGAGCGTGGGTCTTAGAGAAGGAGGCACCAGCTCTAGTACTCTCCAGCTCGGGTATCTTGGGTGAACCCCCACGCCCAGGGAAATCGTTCTTGACTTTACAAATGAGGTTGGACTGCATGATTTTGGAGGTCCCTTCATGCTTTGAAGCAGCCCCGAATATAGAGGAAGTTGATAATTTTCAGTGCTGGGGGTTCGAGCAGCAGGAATGGGCATCCAGACTGGGGGTGTGCCCTGTCCTAGCTGCATTACCCATGCAGTGTCCTCATGCCCGTTGTTCTGCAGGCTAATTCGAGAAGTCGTTTCTGGCTTGCCGCTACATCTGGGTCTCCAGTCCTCCTGCGGCACCTGTGAACCACCCAGGATCCCTTCATAAATTCATCTTCTGCTTAAATTAATCAGAATTTGTTTCTATTGTTTGCAATCCAACCCCCTGACCAATGTGTCCATTATTTTTCTAAAACATGCACTTGGTTGAAAAAGAACAAGTAAGAAACAATATTAAGACAGAAACATCAAGGTCTCCTTCCCTTTCTCGGCCTCTTACCGTGCCACTTTTCTTCTCGAGGGGTAGCCACAGCTGTTAGTTTCTTACATATTTCTCCAGAGAGATTCTCTGTGTATGTAAACCTATCTATGTCTTTAAGAAAAAATACTGTATGGGACGCTTGGGTGACTCAGTCTGTTAAGCATCTGCCTTTGGCTCATGTCATGATCCCAGGGTCCTGAGATTGAGCTCCTCGATGGACTCCCTGTTCGGCAGGAAGTCTGCTTCTCCCTCTCCTCCCCGCTCACTCATGCTCTCTCTGGCTCTCTCTCTCTGTCTCCAATAAATAAATTAATTCTTAAAAAAAAAAATACTTTCTAAAAACCACCATGCACACCAGTGGGGTCATTCTATGCACACAGTTCCTTATTCTGCTTTTAATCTTAATATATGTTGGAGATAATTCCATAAATATAAAGATGCCTCATTAGTATTCCATTGAGTGAAGATTCTATAATCTATGTAGGTAGTCTTCTACTGTGAACATTTGGATTACTTATGGTTTTTATGACTACAAATAAGGCTGTAATGAATATCCTTATAAATATGCCTTCAATAGGTCTTATGCCCAGTGCAAGCATATTCATCGAACAAATTTCTGGTAGTGAGGTTGCTGGGCCACTTTGGACAGGTGGTACCCAACTGTACTACAAAGAGGTTTTACTAACTTTTAATCCCACTAAAAATGTCTTAGTCTCCCTGTTTTCCACTTCCTCACTTCATCAATGTGTATTGTGAGATTTTTATGATGTTGCCATTCTGGTAGATGAAAATGGTTTTTTGCTTTAAGAATTTTTTTCATTTTATTTTATTTCTTTTCAGTGTTCCAAAAATTCATTGTTTATGCACCACACCCAGTGCTCCATGCAATACATGCCCTCCTTAATACCTATTTGACACAGAGAGAGTGAGAGAGCACAAGCAGGGGGAGCAGCAAGGGAGACAGAGAAGCAGGATCCCCACTGAGTAAGAAGCACAATGTAGAGCTTGATCCCAGGACCCTGGGATCATGAGCTGGGCCAAAGGCAGACACTTAACCAACTGAGCCATCCGGGCACCCCTGGTTTCTTGTTTTTTGTTTTTAAAGATTTTATTTATTTATTTGACAGATAGAAATCAAAGTAGGCAGAGTGGCAGGCAGAGAGATGGGGAAAGCAGGATCCCCACTGAGCAGGGAGCCTGATGCGCGGCTCGATCCCAGGACCTTCAGATCATGACCTGAGCCAAAGGCAGAGAGGCTTTAACAAACTGAGCCACCCAGGCGCCCCTGGTTTCTTGTTTTAATGTTAATTCATTAAACCATGTGTGGGGTGGAAGATTTTTCATGTACTTAAAAGTTATTTGTAAATACCTGTGTATCCCATATATTTCCTTTGTCTATTGTTCTCAATTGGATTTCAATCTGTTTTTAATTCTTTTGTAAGAACTCCAGCTTAAAAAAAAAACTGTACCTTTTTCATATTTGTTGAAAAGATTTTTTTTCCCATTTTGTTTTTGGTCTTCTGACACTTTTTCATTTGATTTTATTTTGGGTCTTGCAGAAATCTTTAATTTTCACAGAGTCAAATTTGTCCATATTTTTGTTTATAACTTCTGAACTTGCTTAGAATAGCTTCTGGTCGGAAGCTTTGCATGATCTCAACCTTGAAGATGCTAATTTAGAAAAACAACACTTGAGACTCCGGTTAAAGAGAACAGATTAGACATACACATTGTGCTCCACGTTTTCCTAGACTATAACCCAAAGTTAAGGTTTGATGAAGTAATATATTCACATGGTTCTAAAACCAAAAAAGTATAAAAAGGCACAGAGTAAAAAAGTTTCCCTCACCCATGTCTCCCATTGGCCCAGGTCCCACTGTCTTCCTGCCCATTGTAAACTCTGTCACTAGTTTGTTATGTGTGTCTCCAGAATTTCTTTTTTTCCCTTTTTTTTTTTTTTAAGATTTTATGTATTTATTTGACAGAGAGCAGAAGGGAGAATGGAAAGCATAAGCAGGGGGAGCAGCAGAAGGAGAGGGAGAAGCAGGCTTCCTGCTGAGCAGGGAGAGGGAGAAGCAGGCTTCCTGCTGAGCAGGGAGCCTGATTCCAGGCTCAATCCCAGAATCCTAGGATCATGACTTGAGCCAAAGGCAGATGCTTAACCGACTGAGCCACCCAGTGCCCCAGTCTCCAGAATTTCTTTATGGAAACAAGAATTTAAGTAAATGGAATTTTTAAAAGGCTAAACTTAAAAGAACAAAGAGAATATGTAAAGGATAACAGCAGGATAATTTTAAATGCTGGAACATGGATGAATGTTAGTAACTGAACCATGAGACCCATGAATTCTAAGCGAGTGGACAAGAAAGCTAATGTTGCTTGCTTTACACTTCAGAATCCTCCACATGCTCAGCAGTTTGTTGTACCAGGTACTTTGGTATGTGGTATGGTGGCTAAAAAGAGTAAGATGAGTTGAAAGTCAGTTCAAGAAGCGAAGAGGTCCTCAGACCATCCCACTTCCCCTTGCATCTGTCAAGCAGACTGCCCCTTCCCCACAGTGACCAAAGAATGGAGCTTTTTCCATTTGGGGGGACAGTAAGACAGAGGGAGGACCAGGCACAGTTGTGAGAAGGATAATATACTGAGGAAAAAAGGAGATTACTTACAGATCCCCTGCCTTCTTCCTTTACATAGACCGTAACCCTGACTCCAGCCTGGAGATTTTCTGGGAGCACAACACATTGGACAGAAATTCCCTAAAGAGCATTTGGAAGTGGCAGCATCTCTGAGAGCTAAAGAAAGCAAAAATTATCAATATCCTCAGAGAGAAAAGATCAGATAGTCGATTTTTTAAAATATTTTTTATATTTATATATTTTTTATCTTATTTTATTTTTCCTTCCCTTCCCCTATATTCCTCTGTTTTGTCTTGTATATATGTACACACACACACACACACACACACACACATACATATATCACATCTTCTTTATCCAAAGGATACACAAATAGTGATTTGAAGGGGCATGTGCATCCCAACATTTACAGCAGCAATGTCCACAATAGCCAAACTATGGAGAGAGCCCAGATGTCCACTAGCAGATGAATGGGTTAAATTTATATTTATATAAATTAAAAACAGTAATTTGTCTTTTTCCTCCTGCTGCCTGACAAAGGGAGGAGGTGAGAGGGAGAGTCCTGGGATCATGACCTGAGCTAAAGGCAGAGGCTTAAACCCACTGAGCCACCCAGAGGCCCCTGTATTGGTAATTTTTAAAAAGATTTTATTTATTTATTTGTTTGACAGAGAGAGAGAAAGTACAGGCAGTGGGAGCAGCAGGCAGAAGGAGAGGGAGAAGCAGACTCCCTGTTGAGCAAAGAGCCTGATGCAGGACTCAATCCCAGGACTCTGGGATCATGACCTGAGCTGAAGGTAGATGCTGAACTGATTAAGCCCCCCGGGCGCCCCTGGAGTGGTGATTTAGACTACACAGATACGGTAGGTGCCAGAAGACTATGAGTGGGGCACTCATGGCTGTGTTAGGTCTTCCTTGCTTTCTTTCTTAGGAAACTACTGAAGGACGCACTCCACCAAAACAATGGAGTGAATCAAGAAAGAGGAAGAGGTGGAATTCAGGAACCAGAATATTCAACAGAAGAGATGAAGGGACTCCCCAGGATGTGGTGAAAGGGTGGAGTGGGGAACAACTAGTTATTAATATAGGACCCTTCGAGTTTTTCAACTATGTGCATGTTTATTTTAGATATAAATTAAAAACAGTAATTTGTCTTTTTCCTCCTGCTGCCTGACAAAGGGAGGAGGTGAGGGAGAACGCAGATCCTTCCTAGCCAATAAGAAGCTGGGAAGGTGAAGAGACCTTTTGGTTCCTTGGGACCATCACTCCAGCCAGGGCCATTGTCTTTCCATCTCCTGTTGAGGCAGGAAGAACAATTCTGAGCAACTGGGAAATTAAGACTTAAAATATTGTCTATTAAATTAAGACTTAAAATACTGAAAAGAGCTGTTGGTGCCAAACTGACCTGAAATCTGGGGCTGCCCAGGTTCTGACCCAAGGAAGTGATCCAAGGTAAATGCAAAGAAAAGATTATGTCAAATTAAAAACCAAAACCGGGGGTGGGGGCCGGCGCCTGGGTGGCTCAGTGGGTTAAAGCCTCTGCCTTCAGCTCAGGTCATGATCCCAGGGTCCTGGGATCGAGCCCCACATTGGGCTCTCTGCTCCCTGGCGAACCTGCTTCCTCCTCTCTCTCTGCCTGCCTCTCTGCCTACTTGTGATCTCTGTCTGTCAAATAAATAAATAAAATCTTAAAAAAAAAAAACCAGGATTACATTAACAGGACCATGAATCACACTGAAGTGTTTTTGGAATAAATTCTTAATTGTGTCTGGATATGAATTTCTTGAAATTTTACTTTAAATGCCTATTGCCTTAAAGTCCAGATTTTAAAAATATGACTATTTTAATATATAGTTTAATTGAAAAAAAAACATGGAAATGCTGTGTACAGAGTTTTTGACTAATCATATCTCTGATTGAAATCGCACTGTTTTAGGTCTGTGGCCCTATCAAGGCACCAGAGTCTACCACTTTCTGATCGTATGCAAGACAGTAGGGGAATGAGGTCTCCTGAAAGCTGACTTAGTCCTCCTTTCTCTTCCTGTCTCGGAGGTCTGTCCACCAGATCCTGCTCCTCAGCAGAGAAAAATGCTCAAAAATGTCCCCATCTGAAAGAAAAATATACAAAGCCATTCTCCTTTTAGCTATCACCCCCATTTTCTCTTCTCCTTCATCATAATGCTTCTGAAAAGAATATATGCTAACTTCCTCTTCTTCCTTTACTTCCTCCCCACACGCTGCTTCGTGACCCTGTGCAAGCTAGCTTTTACTCTGACCAGCACAGAGGCCTCAGAGGACTTCTCGGCTGTCAAATCCTTCAGTACTGTTTGGACTTCATCCTTCTCTCTGAATACCCGCTCCCCACCCGGCCCTGTCACTCTTCTTTCCTGATGTTCCTACCTCTCCCACCCTCTCTTTGACTGCCTTCTCCCCTGTGACCCCCTCAGGACAGGCATCCACAGAGGTCCCCTGACTGCCTACAAGATCTGGTATCTGCCGAGGTCTCCAGCCTTACATGTGGCCTGTCCTGCTTGCTCACTCCATTCCCATGACACTCAGGTTCCACTCGGTTCCTCTAAGACGCCCAGCTCGTATTACCTTCAGGCTGATTCCCTCTACCTGAGACCCTCTTCCCCGCCCCACATCCCTGCCTTCCATCTGGCTGTTTCCAACTTGACTTTCAGGTCTCAGCCCACTATAATTTCTTCAGAGTCCCCCCCCCACCATAGCACCTTCCTTCCCATCCCCACCAAATTAAATCCATTTCCCCACTCTTCTCTCTCAGAAATCATTTATTTTCTTCAAATCATTTATTTAGTTCCTAATGATAGGTTTCAGGGGATGTGTTTCTTTCCTTAAGTATGTACCTTTCTCTTCAGGGTGGAAGTTACGTGAGGACGGGAGCCCTGTCAGTTCTGTTTCCCACCATCCTTAGCACAGCAAGCCCTTTACACGCATCACCTCATTTTTATTCTCACAGGGACCTTGGGAATAGGTACTATGACCAGGTCCATTTTGGGTCAAGGAGACTGAAACTTAGAGACACTGAGTAATAATGCCCAAGATCTTACAGAAATATGAGAGTCAGAGCTGAAATTTGAAAATACATTTCTCTGAGTCTGTGCTGGACTTCTTAATGACAGTAATGTAGTCCTTCCTAGCTGACAGATCTTCTACACTCCCCTTCCCAAATTTCCCTCATACTTGTTCCCTCTTGTCTGCGTCTCTGCAGCTCTCCCAGGCAGGATGAGGGTATAGGCAGGGAGCTGGCCCTGGAGGGGCTGGGAGGTCCTGGCTGCTTTCCTTTTCTAGTCCCTGTTTCTGAGAAGTACTCAGAAAGTACTTCTGTACTTTTCTGAATGAGGTAGGCACACTGTGATGATGGCCAATGTTCACATAGCTCTCCTGCCCTTTCTATATGCTCTTTCCATTTTCTGCCTTCGCCCATGGCTTTGGGTCGCTCTCCAGTGTGACGTCCCACTCAGGCCTTCCACCCTGCCCACATATGCCCTGGGCAACTTCCAGTCCCTCTCCCTGACAAAAGTGCACCTGTCCCAGAAAATGATCACAACAGAACCGTTGGTAAGTGGACAAAAATAGAGATGAAATATTGTGGAAATTGTTATTATGGGTTGAACTGTGTTCATCCCACCCCCCTGGTATGTTGGAGTCCTAACCCCCAGTCCCCTGGAATGCAACCTTATTTAGAAATGGGCCACTGTAAATGTAATTATTCAAGTGAAGACAAGGTCTTAGTGGAGTCGGGTGGGTCCCCAATCCAATATGACTCTTGTCCTTATAAAAATACCGTCATGTGAAGAGCCAGGCATGTGTGCCAGCAGAGCACGTGAAGGCCGAGATGGCCCGGATGCAGCAGAAGTCAGGGAACAGTAAAGATGGCCAGAAAAATCACCCGAGGCTGGGGGAGGAGCCTGGAACACATTCTCCCTCACAGGCCTCTGGAGAACCAATCCAGCAGACACCTTGATCTCAGGCTTCTAGCCTCCAGAACTGGAAAGAATCAATTTCTGTTGTTTAAGCTGCTCAGTTTATGGTACATTAATGTGTTGGGGCAGCCCTAGCAAACTAATGAAAGTAGCATCATCCCAATTTTGTAAAACAAAACAAACCCCATATATGTCATGGATTGCTCTCTCTCTTTCTCTTGCACACATGCACACAGTGTAAGGAAGTATATAAAGAAGGGGAGGATGGGTGATTTTGTTTTGTACTTTTTTTTTCTTAAAGATTTTATTTATTTATTTATTTGACAGACAGAGGTCACAAGTAGGCAGAGAGGCAGGCACAGAGAGAGAAAGGGAAGCAGGCTCCCCGCTGAGCAGAAAGCCTGATGTGGGGCTCGATCCCAGGACCCTGACATCATGACCTGAGCCAGAAGCAGAGGTTTAACCCATGGAGCCACCCAGGTGCCGCTGTTTTGTACCTTTCTCTGCACCTTTGGGTTTTTCCTCAGTTCCCTTACCTCCCTAAAATATTATATGTTATTACATAGACACATCTCTGAACTTCCGTTTCCTCATCTGTAACTTGAGAATAGCCATACCCGTCGTCCAGTGTTGTCATGAGGCCTAAGGTGCCCCATGTGTCTGGCTGCCAGTCAGCTGGTGTCCCTAGAGGAAGGAGAGCAGTTCCAAAGAAGTAAGGTGGGGCCTAACAACTGTGTTCTCTTATCCCTCATTAGGGGATGGCTCCGTTCTTACAAAAAGGCTTCACCCTGGCTGCTAAGCAGGGCACGTGGATGCTGCTAGGCACAATGGAAAAGGAAAGAGGAACCATGAGAAAATAGAAAACACAGCCAGGAAGCCAAACAATTCCCTCCGGTAGGAATAAGTAATGCCCTGCCTCCTCATTTCTTCTCTGAAAACGCTGCGGGAATGGAGTGGGTGATGTAGCTTACTTATTACAAGTTTCCACAGCCCATGGGAAAAGGTTCTTTCCCGAGGAATAGTGTTCCCTTAACATCCCTCTTTTTGGCCATATCTGTGATAAGGTGTTCTTTTCTGGAGACTGTTTACGCAGATGCTACCAAAACATTTAGCCTTGCCTCTGACTTATCTCAACAGGAGCATTGTCTCGAATCTTGAATCTGGCCATTTGTGACTTCAAATTTATTCTTCATCCCCCCAAATTCTGGGCTGCTTTGCTTCTTTGTGGTCATCTATGCCTTCTCTATCCCCATTTTAAACCTCAACAACTTAGGGAAGAATTGTGTCCCCACAAATATTCATAGTCCATTCCTTTATGGGATGTCACAGATAGCTTTTGGCTCTCCCCTTGCCAATATCTACATGTTTCCTTTCATTTTATATCTGCTAGATATGTAGCAACATTTAATATAATATTAACTAGTGCAAAGAAGAGAACACAAGAATTGCTTGTAAAATATGATTCTGGCTATGTAAAAACAAGCTAAAAATACACATACACATGTACAAAGAAAATAGTGCAGAAGAAAAAAAACCCCAAATAATTAATAAATTAATAATGGTTTTGTTACGAGTACCAGGATTTTGGATTGTTTTCTTATTCTCTATTTCCCTAAACATTTTCATGAAATGGAATAACACTTTTATAATGAAGAAACAGACTTAACAAAAATAAGGTAAGAGGCAGAATGAGTAGCAAGGTTTGAGAAAATAAATAAAACAAGTAATCTAGTTGTAGGCAAGGTTTTCTGGAAGTAAATATACATAGTTCTTAGCCCAATGTGTGTTAACTGATGGAGAAATATGACCACAGAATGCTCATGGAAGACATTTAGCCACATGTCACCCTTGTCTACTCCGAGAATGACCCAAAGGAAGAACAGCATGAGACTTCAAACCTGTTTGACATTTGAGGAGACCAGGATGGGGAGCGGCTAGGAGTCCAGGCACATTAGACATTTGGGGGCTGTAGGGAGACTGTAGGCTTTATAAAACATGGGGGTTTCCGGGAAGTGCTTCAAGCATGACATAGTGAGGCTCTGATACAGTTTATTTTTAGAAGTCCTGTTGAGAGGAGTATCCTTCACCTCTCACTAGATTAATTATGCTCCTTGGAACCATGGATGTCTTTCTGCTGTAGCAGCAGTAGGATCAAAGCACGTGTTTAGAAAGAGAAGTGAAAAACACCAGATGTGAGCAAAACCACAAGGGGAATTTCAGACAGGCAGCATGCACCAGATTACCCAATTTGGAATGTGGCCCAGGTCCCAGGACAGGCAGACCCTCTAAGGATCAGGCTGGAGAGACAGAGGTTATTGATCCTGATTTAAGCCAAATGCCGCTAACTTGACCTGTGACCTTGCTCCAGCCAATGACTTCCTTCAAACCACTTTCACCGTCTGTAAACTGGAAGGAGTGGCTCATTTCCTCTCAGGAATAGCTAATGGAAACCATGCTAAGAACTAGAGGTAAGAAGGAGGCATCATCTTGGAGGCTGATGGTAAATTACACAGAAGTACATAAATACCACACCAGATACACACTTAACAGTGTGTAGATAACAAATATTTTGTTGGAAGGATACGTGTAAAAAAAAACAAAACCATGGGATTAAAGGTTGTGTCACATCAATTCACAGACTAAATAACTGGAGGTCTCTTTAGGTCTCCTGGGGTCACCCGAGATCTAGACTAAAGCATACTGCCTACTACAGAATGCTGAATAAATGTTGAGTATAAGATAGAGTTGAAGCTTCAAATTCCAGCTTTTTCTTTTTCAAGATTGTATTTATTTGAAAGAGAGAGAGAGAGAGAGAGAGAGAGAGAGAGAGCACAAGACAGGGGAGGCTCAGAGGGAGAAGCAGACTCCCCACTGAGTAGAGTCAGATGTGGGACTCGATCCTGGGACCCCACTCTGGATCATGACCTGAGCTGAAGGCAGCCGCTTAGCTGACTGAGCCACCCAGACATCCCAAATTCCAGCTTTCTTTTTTTTTTTTCTTAAAGGTTTTATTTATATATTTGACAGAGAGACACAGCAAGAAAGGGAACACAAACAGGGGGAGTGGGAGAGGGAGAAGCAGGCTTCCTGCTGAGCAGGGAGCCCGATGCCGGCTCCATCCCAGGACCCTGAGCTGAAGGCAGATGCTTAACGACTGAGCCACCCAGGCACCCCCCAAATTCCAGCTTCCTTTACCTCTGTGTTGTATGTACCCTTGGGTTAATTACTCCATAGTTTTGTATTTTGGTTTCCTTATATGTAGAGTGGATATAATATCTACCTCAGAGATTTGTTGTGAAGATTAAATAAAGTAAAATATCTAAAGAGCTTAGAAGAGTGCTGGGTGGGTCATGTTTGCTCTTATTATATCCCTGAACCTTCAGTATGGACCTAAAAGCTCTCTACATTTCTTCATTTTGTCTCAATTTCTCATCCTAATGTTTCCTACATTGTTGCTCCCTTCAAGAATATTTCCTGTCTGTCTTGTTCATCTACGTAGTTCACTGGTCCCACTGGGCTTTAAATCAGCCTTACTCACCCACCACAAATGCCATTAATTTTTTCCTATTCCCGCCAGCTTTAAGTCAACCTCTAAGTTGACCCCCTAGCCAGAAACCTATGAAACATCACTAAGTTCTCTGTTCTGCCCCCCATGGGCTTCTTTTATAACCAGATGCTCTCTTAACCAGGGGTGGGGCCCCACTAAAGATTAAAAAGCATGTTTCACTCCTCTTTAACAGATGTAGTTGTCACAGTGTAGAACCGGGAATCACCTTGGAATCACTGAGCATGAAAACCTTAGGGAGTCCTGGGTATAGTGAACCCCCAACCCTTTGATGAGTTGTCCCTGGAGTGGAAGAGGGATGTGGTACTGGGTCCAGGAGGACAGACACTGGAATTCTTCCTAGTACTCATGTACTCAGGAAGTGACTACATATGGCAAAAAGAACAAAATAAGCTGACTAGTTGAGGGTTATGATATTTTGGGCCATTGGAGGATGATGGGGCACTGCTGAGTGGAGTGGTGTGTGGTGGAATCCCTTTTGCTAAAGGGCCAATGCGAATGGACTCTACTTTGGCACACATGGAGCAGCAGAGAGAGGACCCAGCCACCACAGCCCTTCCCTGGACAGCTTTGTCACCAGCATTATTCCTTCCCACGAGGGTCCTTGCCTCCCATCACTACCAAGTTTGATTATGTGATCTCTATTACTGTTCTTACCACTCTCAACTTCAAATCACTTAGGCTTTTCTTCATCCCTCCACCATATTGTTCTCTAGGGTGTTTTTACTAGATGATCATTGGAGTCCCTAAAGCTGATTCGATTCCAGAGAAATGTCTGAGTCCCTACTGCCTAAGCCTAAATCCTAGGGAACACAAAGATGAGTAAAACATGGTTACTGCTCTCGGGGAGCAGGGAGCTGATATCACACGATTTAGGTGGCTTTGCCAACTAACATTGAACCCAGTGATGCCCTGGGTTCCCCTAGTTATCTTCCCCACTGGCCAGCCAATGAACGTCCCATTCATTTATTTAACACATATTTATCGAGCACCGACTATCGCTTGGTACCGGGCTAGCCTTAGGATGCAACAACAAATAAAACAAACATTCTTATCTCTAGAGAGCATAACTACAATGTAAAAGGACCAGAGGTTCAATGAGATACACGTCTGACTACAAAAGGAATAAGGAAGGCTTCATGTTCCTGTCTCTCCTACCATAGACTGGAGTGCAGGCCACCGTACTCCCTTCTCCCAGCCATTATACAGTAAACTTAGAGTTGAGGCATGTTAAGTTCTTATTAGAGTCGGACTTCAGGGGCACCTCAGGGGAACAGGAGGGGGAAGGACCAATCTCCACTACAGTCACGAGTAGCTGGTTACTCCACGCCCTGGGCACCTTCCTCCCCAATATTCTCATCATCTCTCGTCACAGCAAGCAAGTACCTCTCATTCTACTTCTGAGTCTATATGGGTGGGTTGGACTCTTTCAAATGTATAAAGTGAAGTACCTTTGTTTTGTTGATGAACAGTCTTCAGTAACTGAAGGTAAAGTCCATTATGTAAACATTAAGTTTCCAAGGAAGGGTAAGTAAAGGGCCTCCAAGGAAATGTTTTTCTTATTGGCAGGGGCGTGTAAGATGAAGGCAAGTATCAGGTTTCCCCTGATGGCAAAAAACTATTTCTCAGAATGTTAGGAGGGCTAGCTAATGTAACAGCCACCAAATAAGGGATGTAGTGAATCTCCTCAGGGCCCCTGACTCCTCAGAGTACGGCCCCAAGCAATGACTCACTGTAACAAACTCAGCCAACTATTGATTAGCTGTGCTTACAGAAGAGCATGATACTTGAACAGAAAGGAAGGAGCATTACAGACTGGACTGGATTCCTAGTACAAGCCTGAAGTTGGGAATCAGATGGTCCTTGGTGTTCAAATTTCAGCTCAGGTTCCTCTTTGCCACCCGAACCTAATGCAATTTATTTAACTTTTAGCTTCCCTGTACCTTTATTTTCTCATTTGCATAACAGATAAAAATTCCTATCCAGTAGAGTTCTCTCTTTAAAAGACTAAATAAAATGACAAAATCGGAGGCCCTTGGCACAAAGTAGGCATTCTGTAAATGCTCCTTTCTTCTTTTCGTTTTACAGATTAAAAACCAAAGGCTGAAGCAGAGACCTAAGATGCTTGGGGGCCCACGATTGACCAGTGTCATACCTGGATGAAAGCTCCCAGCTTCCTGACTTCTCAGCTAGCTGTCTTTCCATTGTTTTCATAGTAGGAGTTGAGCAAAGATAATTGGAAACACATTTATCTCTGGTTTTCTAAAGCTCGAAGGGGATGAAAATTTTAAAAAGTAGGCAGGGTGAGAGGTGTAAAAAGCAGATTTACTTTGCTGGGTTTACATTGCCTAAGCACACACCCCACATGGCGGAGGGAAGAGGCAGAGCATAGGCAATGTGGGATTAAAGATTATATTACATTAATCCACAAAGTAAATAATCCACATGTCCACAAGGGAGGGGAGAGTGTGACAGAGTGTCTTTTTCCCCCCTCACCCACATAATGCTTTGTTTCTCCTTCAAGCAACCCTAGATCTAGACTATTTTTCAAAAGGCCCTATGTAAACCTTTTCTCCAGAGTTCTGAGCTTGCTAATGTGTGGATTTGGCAAAGAAGTGCAAATTCAAGTAGTCATGCACGAAAAATCACTTGTAACCTGCAATTTAACGTCAGTGTGGTATTGGTCCTCCACGTGCTTGAACAGAGAGAGCCCTGGGCCAGGGATGGGATGCCCTGTTCTCCTGGCACTACCACTAACTGGCTAGGGGGACCAGAAGAGGAAGCTAGATTCTCTGGGCATCTGTGCTGTCACCTGTACAATGCCATCAAGTATTGAATGCAAAACAATGACCACATTTCATTTTCCGTTGTTCTTACAAGAAAGCCACGAGGTAGCTTTCCGTATCAGAAGGATACCTCTCTGTATCAGAGGTGAACAAAGAGAGGCCTACAGATACTGTGATTTGCCCAGTTATCATTCAGCTAGTGAGTGGCAAAATCTGATAGAGTTGGATAGTGAACCCAGAATGTGCTCTTAACTTCCAAGACAGAATGCCTATATTGGGAAGGGGAAAATGGATACTAAAAGCTCAAAGCACTTTCATGAAGTTGAAACTAATGTTTATTACAATCGCTTAGAAGAGACATAATCCCTAGGCGGTACCTATATTCAAGTCATTTTCAGCTCATTGACTTTCTTATTCATTGCTTCTCATCTGTTCTGAGAGCATCAAACCACACTTACCCTCTTTCACCTCATTTGTTTTGATGTCAGGACTCCTCCCACACCGGCTGCCCTGATGGGGAGCCAGTGCCCCTTTTTGCCAAGTGGGGGAGTGTAAGTGTAGGAACACACTCACAAGCATGTACACAAAGACCCACACACACAAACACACACATAGGCGTGCACACATACGTGTTCATGTTAGTGTGTTACACACATCCATGGTTTCAGAAACAGGCAGTTTAAGAATCCATCATTATGATGCTGGTGCATACACGGGGAATAAATGATTTCCCAGAGCTGAGGTCTGGAGTGAGAAAAGTCCAGGATAAAGTGATAGAAAGTAGAGACACATGTACTAAGGACGATCCCAAGAGACTCGGACCCATTGGCTTCCGTCCCAGCCCTAAATTCTGCAATAAAGCTTATGAATTTCTCCCGGCACACCCAGGCTCCTGAAAGACTCTTCCTGTTGGTGGGCGGTAAGTTTGACATAATGTCAGGGTCTCTTCATGAACTGATTGTGAGTTTTCACTCAGGTATGCGCTTCAGGCAGTGGTGGTCATCAGACTGTAAACTTGGGAGGCTCAAGGTCACTTTTGTGCAACTCTCCCTTCAGAGGTTTGGTATTACGTGCATTTAGCAGTTCCGTGATGACGCTGTTTCATTCTGGCCCCTGCCTTTTGTTTGCTTTGCTCAGAAGACAGGTACAGATGAATTTATTTATTTATTACATGGTGACACTGTTTCAATTTTGCATTAACTCTTAATGGTTACAGAGCACATTCACGGTCAGGATCATGCTCAGACTTCCCAAGAATCCTTTGGGATAAAGATAGTACCTACCTCATGTTTGGCAGGGTTCAGTGCAACCTAGTGCAAGAAGCACTTAACACCTGGGGCTGGCACAGAGTAAACATTATTAAATGATACTATTAGCATAACTATAGACATGATTAAATATTACTGGTCCATATTACTGACAGGGAACCACAGGTCAGGGAAGCTAAGTCACTTCCTCAGGTTAAGTAGGTAGAGTTAAGTGGTAGAATTCAGTTAAAAATCTAAATCTCCAGGCTCTAAGACCATTTTAGGAAATTATCTGTTGAGGTTGCAATCATGGAAGGAAGAAAGCAGAGCCCCCAGAGAGCTTACATGACAGGTTTTATGGTTGGTGAGTAGGCAGAAGTGTTTAGGGACAAAACACTGCTTAAGGGAGAGGGGGAGGCCCAAGTCACAGACCACAAGCAGCTGCGCGATTCGTTTTTGCTTCCACAATCACTGTCTTCTCTCAGGGCCCTCGCATAGATGGTCTTCCTTCCTGCTGTCTTTCCCTTCTTCTCAACCATTCCCCTGAACGATGCTCACGTATCCAGGCTCAACCCAAATATCTCTCCAAGAGGGCTCTCTTGAGCCTGGTCTGGGTTCGTACCTACCCATACAGGCACCCACAGCCCCCTGACTTCTTTTAGGAACTCTTATCTAATATCTAGAATGTAAGCCAGGAGAAGTCATCGGCTTTATCTTCTGAGGTATCCCCAGCATCTTTATGGGGTCTGGTGTTTGTCAAATGCAGGGCAGGTGCTGGCCAATATTAAGAGGCAGAAGAAGACGACTGAGGAAAAAGTGGGAAACATGAACATGAACATAAAATGCTTTTCCATCTTGCCGCAGAATCCCTCTGAGCTGTGTTCCTGGAAGGAGCCAGGAACTGTAGAGCAGACAACTGAAAGGAATGAAGAGAAAGGCATGGAGAAGCAAATCAGTGTGAAGAGTAACAAAGGCAGGTGTTCCTGCTGTAGAGCCCAGAGCTAGGCTGAGCCTTCTGCAGAGGAAAGGGAGCAGAGAACGAGCCATTTCGCCAAACCGCCTCCTATGCTGCCTTTAGAAAGAGATGAGGAATCCCGGCTCTTTACAGAGAACTCACCAGGGAGGTCTAGGGACTACAATGATAAACCTGCCGCGGGCAACAGGGAGGGAAGGAAGGTGTCCACCCCGTGGAGATATTTCTGACTCTGTCGTGTTGACAGTGAAAAGCGGAGGTGGTGGGACTTTTGGCAGGAAGCGTCCAGCTCTGGGGGAGTCCTAATCACGCCGGGAGGCAGAGCCCGTCTGGCAGCCCCCGGCCCCCTGCTTTTTTTCTTCCCTCAGTACTCTCAGTGGTGGTGTTTGGACGATCTCCCGCGCCTCCTCCTGGGTGAGGGCAGCGCCAAGGGAGGACGCGGGGCCCCGGTTTCAGCAAGGGCCGTGTTGTTTACGTTCCCACCCCGCAGCCCTGGGAAGCCCCGAGTTCCCACACTCATGGAGGCAGGAAGGTCGCTATGGACACCTCATCTGTCTGGGTCGCTGACTCACTGCCGATAAGCAGCAGCTGCCGCATCCATGTTGGGGGTCACCTCCCAGACTGCCCACCCCGGATCTAGGCGGGAGAAGACCCCTGCGCGCCGCCGGCACCCGCCGGTCTGCTGCGGCCAAGGCCCTTGCCAGACTCGTTTGGGCAGAGCGACTGGACACCCCCGAAGACACGTGCCTCCACACAGCACGGAGCTGCCCGGAGTCCTTGCCCCCCTGACGTTTGTCGAGCCTTGTCTAGTTTTACAATGCTCTGCTGCCTTATGTTTCTCACATCACTCTGACCACCACCCGTGAAGAACGCAGAGCAGGTGTTTGTGTGTCCATTTTGCAGATGAGTAAACAGCCTCAGGATGTTCGACAACCTTGCCCAAGTTCTCACAGCTAGTCCGCGGTAAAGGCAGTTTCTCCACCTCCTGTTGGGGGGAGGGGGTCTTCGGTTACTCCCCGAAAACACAAGCAGCCAAGCCCACAAGTTCCAATTTTTATCCCTGAAAGAGAACTCTTCTTCCCAGGTTTAACCTGGCTTTAATCGGTCTTCCATTCAGGCTGGGGTGTCGTGAGAAACGCTTTGGTCTTGGGAGTTTTGAATCTTGCCGGCCATGTGCCTTAGAAGCTGTGTGATTTTGAACTTGATTTCCCTGACTATGCACTTCCACATGCATCAAATGGAGATGAAGCCGTCTAAGTTGCAGAGCTGAGAATAACAGTAAACACCAACTGTTTTCTATACCTTTGGCTCAGTTCTAAACACCTTCTGTGCATTGACTTACTGAATTCTTAAACAATCCTACGTTATTTCATATATGCTGTGTTATTTCATTGTATAGATAAGGGCTCAATGGCAGAGAAGTAAAGAAACCTACCCCAGGTCACATAGCAAAAAGTAGCAGAGCCAGGATTTCAACCCAGGCTGTCCCACAACAGAGCCATGTGCTTAATCTCTCTGTTAATACTGACTATGCCAATTGTATTTACCATCTACAGTCAGTACTCAGCCACAGTCAATCGTTGTTACTTGCAATTACGGCAGGATTTGCTTGATTTATAAGCAAAGCGTAGTGCTAACTACCTAAACTAATTTTGATTAGGTAAATCGAAAGACCCGTCCACTTAAAAATATCTTTAATTTAGTTCACCCTGGTTGCTAACTTCCCACCACTAGAGTCTCCCTTTCTGGCAAGAAGACAGCTCAGGGACATTTTGGCAATGTCGGGAGACATTTTTGGTTGTCATAATTGGGGAGCACTACTGGTATTTCATAGTACGGCGAGGAATGCAGCTGAACGTCCTAGGGTGCACAGGACAGTCCCTTCGACAAAGAATGATCTGTTCCAAAATGTCGATATGCTGAGTTTTACCATTGACTGGAGTAGTCTTGAAGGACCCTGTTAATACACACGTTTGTCAGATAGAATAGCAAAGTAATGCCCTGTTTAATATCTATTAATACGTGAACACAGTTCAGTTTATGTAGTCATTTGTTATTACCTATTGTTATTGTTACTGCTGTTGTTGCCAAGCAAAGCAGATGTGCCCTAGAAATGGTCAGGCTGATTTGGGGCTTGTGGTGGAGTTAGAAAATTGAAGTTGTTTTTTTGTCAAGCAATGTCACCAACCCCTAAGTTGCTGACATTTGTTCCAATATGTTGAAGTAGGTCATAAGTAAGCTCACAGCAATGCCATTTCCTTTTGGTCCCCCCCCCCCATTATGTAAGTACCAAAAGATTTTTTTTTTTATCTGATTTTGTTGGCTCCTTCTGGAAACTCCTTTAGCTATTGGCATCTTCAAAACGGCAAAAATTGACTTTACCAATCAGAACTTTGACCCAAAGTAGAATCTCAGTACCTTATGCATGTATGAAGCGTCTGTGATGCTTGGCAGTACACCTAGCTCTCTTCCTTTGCTGGAGAACACTGAGCCTTCTATCACTGTGACTCACTGGTTTCCGTATCATATACGTTAGCTTCAAAGACTCTGTGAATAATCCTGGAAGCAGCTATTTTTACTTTATGCTGGGTTATCAGGCAGTAACAAATGATCCCAATCTCCTAACAACAAAAAGGTTTATTTCTTGTTCATATTGCCTTCACATCGTAAATTGACTGCTGCCCTGTTTCATCTTTTTCATTCATGATTTAGGTAAAGGAGCAGGCCCTGTTTGGGATATGGTGATGTCACAGCAGGGGGAAAAATCAATGGTGGAACCATATAATGACTTTTACAGCGTCCACTCACAATTGCTTACAACTTCTCAGAACTGGCATATGTCATATATTCTTACATTCTACTGGCCAATGTAAGTCAACTGCCAAGCCAGATATCAGAGGGGTAGTAATGTATTTTCCTCCCATAGCCTCCATAGATTGGCCAGTGAATATTCCCAACAATAATATCATCTACCACAGGAGTCTGTCTTTGCCACCAAAATGATGAGCTTCTTCAGAGGTCTTCAAGGGTTTGGCCTTGAATCACTACCTTTTCAAGAGGTTTTTATTCAATAAGTTAGGGAAGAATATAAAGTGAAAGAGTTGAGGCAAAATATCATATTATAATGACTAATTTGATGAGGACCAGAGGTAGAAGATAAATGTTAAAGAAAGATAGTAGTCAGAAATGACTTCTAGGATTCCAGCTTGGGTGACTAATGAATAATGGTGCCAACAATTGAGAATAGAGAAGGAGAGAAAGTTTATTTATTGATTGATTTTTAATTTTATTATTATGTACAGTTAGCCAACATATAGTACATCATTAGTTTTTGACATAGTGCTCAACGATTCATTAGTTGGGTGTAACACCCAGTCTCATTACAACACGTGCCCTCCTTAATACTCATCACCTGGCTTATTATTTTTTTTAAGATTTCATTTATTTATTTGATAGGGAGAGAGCAAGAGAGCACAAGAAAGGGGAGCGACAGAGGGAGGGGGAGAAGCAGGCTCCCTGTTCATCAGGGACAGATCCCAGGATCCTGGGATCATGAACTGAGCTGAAGGCAGATGCTTAGCCAACTCAGCCACCCAAGCACCCTGGAGAGAAGGTTTAGAAGGAGAAAAGCCCAGTTTTGGTTTTGACCCAAAGAACATGAGGTATCTTTGGAACAACCATGTAGAAATCTATGGTAGACAGATGAATATATGGAAATGGCTCCTGAGAGAGTACAGAGCTACAAATGAAGATCTAAGATTGAGCAGTATATAAGTACTAATAAATAATAGCTATTATGATTATGTTTATTGAGCGCTTACTATGTCAGGCACTATGCAAAGCAATTTACATACATTTTCTTATTTAATTCTCTTAACAGTCCTACAAGCTTGTTGGTGTTATTTATCCTCATTATGTAGGTAGGATATTAAACCTGAAGAAGCTTAAAAAAACCCCAAAACTTCACTCAAGTCTCACAGCTAGGAAAAAAGGACTCAAGAGCTTTGTCTTCACAATCTACGTTTCAATCAGTTATGTTTAGCTGGAACAATGATGACAAAGGAGAACATCCAGGCACTATGGAAAGAAAGGGAAGAAAAGGGCAGTGGGTCAAGGGCAGGACCCTAAGCAATGTGAGTATTTAAGGATCAGAAAGAAGAGCCCTTGAAGAAGGCAGAGAAGGAGCAGGTAGAAGGAGATCAGAAGATTACAAAGCCTCAGAAGTCAAATGTGTAGAGTGACACCAAACAGAGTTTCTAACAGTCAGGGACAGTGGAATACTTGAAGAGCTGGGCTGGGAAAGATCCACTGATGTTGACAATTAGGCCTAGTCCCTGACAATATGTCTAAACTCACGGAAGTATCTCTTACCAGCTGTATTCCCCACTTGGAATGCCAAGAATGAAAAATGAACCAATATTGGCTAGTCACATGCTGACTTTGGAAACACCAACCTGTTGCTGGCTCACTCTTTCTGAACTCTGCTGCTAGAGACTGCCTTGACTTTTTGACCTCTTTGGGTAGTTCTTTGTTTCTGGGTCTTGGTGACCTGAATTTTACATTCTGTACCTATGTGTACTTGTCTGAGGTTCTTGACTGTTCTCTCAGCTTACAAAACCAACCTTACACCACATCCCTACTCTTGGTTACTATCTACTCCCATTTTGACAGAGTGAGGTTGAACACTGTCCCTCAATTCATAAGGCTGTGTCTCCTGCTAATTTTCTGCAATTCGGTTTCCAGAGAGGAAACGGGGATTTGTGGTCTCAGACGGTGGCCACTGTATCTGCTCTGTAGATGTGGCAAATTACTGACAATCGGGCTATTGGCTCTGAAATCATAGGTTCTTGGTCAGACCTTGCCAAACTTTGCAATGCCTGTTGTCAGAGCAGATTTTTTTTTTTTTTTCTGCTGGGCAGCAAAGCAAATTATATTGAGCTATAGTTCAAAGCTCCCCAAAAGGGAGGGGACCTGATAAGGTTGCCTCCCAGAGCAGACTTGCTGTCTTCAGATGAGTCTCCCAGCTATCATGCTTTTTAGTCCAGCCCCAGCTGTTTATGGAGATACAAGATTTATATGTGGCCACAGGAAGACACTTATAAAATGAGATTGCTCACTTCTGCTTGGAAAGCGGGATGGTGGACAATGGTCCAACTGTGGCTGTGAGAAATTCCCAGTGGTGTCCATAGAGTGGCTCTTGCCCTTGATGTCCATAGAGTAAGCCAACTACAACATTAGAGTGGGTAAGCATCCAAAACTGCCTCACACTCAGAGACTTGAACTGAATGAACTGCCCTGAGGTGAGGGCCACCAGAATCCTCTAGAATCTTTGCTCGTTGTGGTCAGTTAGAGGTTGCACATATCAGTCACCCTTCCATGACTGCTGCCCCACCCCCCAGCAAGTGTTATCAGATTTATTAAATAAAATACAGGATACCGGTTAAATTGGAATTTCAGACAAACAACAAATACATTTATATTTTATTTATATTTAATTGTTAATATTTATTTATTTATTTATTCATTTATTATGTTCAGTTAGCCACACAAATACATTTTTAATATAAGTATATGCCACACAACATTTGGAGCATACTTATACTATGAAATGATTCATTGTTTATTAGAAATTCAAATTTAACTAGGTGACCGGTATTTACCTGACAACCCTATGAGCACCACATTATCTATAATCTGAAACCTGGTAGGAGTTCATAGGCTTGGGATCCAATGGATCTCCTCTTCTCCCAAGGGTACAGGGGCACTGTGAAAAGAAAAACAGGAATAGGTCTCTGCTAGGACTACTGGGGTCCTGAACCTGTCTGGTTCCCTCACACTCCTGGGCCAGTTCCAGGTGTCCATGAAATTAAGCGTTCTGAGTGCCTATAACTTTATTGGCCTTTTATCAGCTGCATTTGGAAGATGGCTTTCTAGGACTGTCCAGACAGTTTGGAGAGATCATGATGCTCCTTGACCTATGGCAGCACCAAATGACTAGTATCCTGCATGACTTTCAAGAGGAGGTTTTTGCACTTCCTGGACAATGTCTTAAGATAACCTGAAACACCTCCACCATACCCTGCCCAACTGGGCCTCATATAATCCTCTAGTCCAGCAATCCTTGGTTATCTAAAGCATCAGCACCTCCAAAACAGTCTCCAGACTATTCCAGTTTGATATAGCCGGGTGTTTGTGATTCCTGGGTAAGAGATCCCCTGGCTATTCGAGGACACCTAGACATTCCAAAACATTCTTTTTTTTTTAATTAACACATAATGTATTATTTGTTTCAGGGGTACAGGTCTGTGATTCATCAGCCTTACGTTCCAAAACATTCTTGATTTTGTTCTTTTCTGTGCAACTGACCTAGTAATGACCTCCTAAAGAAAGAGAAGGAAGTTGGCTGTGATGTGCTGAGCTTGACACTATTTTTTGGACAACTCAAGACTCCCTTCACCTCTGCTCCATTATAGCACTAGCAGACACTTACTATGTACCAGATATTTGTCTAAGGACTTTACTAATATTAACAAATTTAATGCTTAGAATAACCCTATGGGGCATGTTGTATTATATTTGCTGTTTTAGAGTTGAAGAAACTGAAACAGAGAGAAAGAGTAATTCCTCTGAGGTCACACAGGTAAAAAAGTGGCTCCAAAGTAGAAGCCGAGATTTGAATAGGAGTCATCTAGATCCAGAATTTGTCCTCCTAACCTGTGGGGCAATTCTAGCCAGCCAACTCTCGTTCATCCTTACCCTGTTGTGACCAGTGCTGCCAACATGATGGAGGGTGCCATCCTGCTGAGGAGGAGTCCTAGCCTGTCCTCTGTTATCTTCATTTAGGAAGGAGAATGGTTTGTTGTTAAGATGTCTTCAAGGTCTAGAGAGCCTAATGCATGATGGTCTGGATAGAGCTCAGTCCACAGTAGCCTGGAAGAGCTAGTGAAACCTAGAAGCTCAGCTCATGCTATGCAAGGTGGTTTGCCTTATCTTGTGAGCCTTGGGTATTCCATCAAGCAACACATAAAGTGGCAGAACTACAGAGCAGATGGACTATTTTCTAAGTCTGGATATAAGGGAGCAGCAGAGAGACTCAACCTTGGAAGGTTCTGGCTTAAGTATGTCAGTCATTCAGTCCAAACTATCTTTCAGACATCTACATATGGTCCTAATCCACACATCCAGGGCCTCTTGGGAGCAACTCACAGAGGTGTAAGATACAAGGAAGGCCTCTATGTGAGTAGGGAGGTGTACATCCCATAGAAAGGCCTGAATGCAGTATTATCTTGGCCACCTACCTGTTCTGCTACTATAACACAACCCGTGGCCCTGTCTGGTGTGTTCTGGTATGCTACCATGGTGATACCAGGATTCTGAGCAAAGAGAAGCTGGGCTTCCCAAAGAGCAGCTGTTTTTGTCACTGCTGCAGACTTTGCTTCCAGAATTTATTGTTTTCCTCCTTCCAGAGCTGCATTTCTGTCCAACAGTAGTTTTCATCTTTATCATTTTCTTGTGCCCTTTTTTCCTCACACTAGAGAGAACCTGGGAAGGGGTATACCGACTCAAAGGCACCTCAGTGAGCATACGAACTTCTGGCTGGCAGCAGACTTCAAGGAAAGGTTGGCCTGTAGGATGCCATCCAGTTTCCCCCTAGCATGTCCATGGCCATCCTATCTACTGAACGTGAAAGCTAGAGGACTGCTGATAATAAGAGCACCAGCAACAACAGCTATCACTTATTGAGCACTTACTCTGGGCCACAGACTGTGCTAAATGCTTTGCATGTGTTTTCTGACTTTATCCTCACAATAATGCAATAAGATGGATAATGTTTTACTTCCAATCTATAGCTGAGATGATTGGCCTTACCAGATGAGTAAGTGGTAGAGCCAAGTTTCCAATCCAATTTGCTGAAAGCTTGGGCATTCAGCTGCTCTGCTGTCATTGTCATATGTCAGCACCAGCTGACTTCCCAATGTCCAGTCTCCCAGCTTCTTCAATTCTTTTCTCTTCTCCTAATTCTCCAGCCACTATCCCAATGACAAGGGGGGATAAACATGAATTGTATTCCTAAGACTCATTATGACACCATAACTGAGCTCACCAGCTGGACCATGGGAAAAAATGAGGGTATGAGGAATTGTTTGAATTTGTCCCTTTGAAACAGAGACCCTACCTGAAGTAATAAGCTGTTTGTTATAACTACTTCCCTGTTTTGTTCACTGTTGGATCCCAAACACCTAGAATCATGCCTAGCTAATAGTAGGTGCCCAACAAGCTTTAGCAAGGGAATCCAGGAAGCTGGGGTTGCCTGATGAAGAACACAGGAGGCTTAGTAAACCTAGGTGGCAGGAAAGTGGCTTTTAGTTGAGCCAGATGATAGGATCTTTGAACACTGGTGCACCATTTCTGAGCTGCCCTTTGCAGGTTTGCTTCCTTCTATCCTATTCCAACTAACAAATTCTGGTTACTATTCATGTATTTTTTCTATTGCACAATTGCTGCTTATTCATAAATTCTGCTTTCTTATCATACTCCTGTTTCCTCATAGATTTGGTTTGTGTGACTCTGCATTGCCCTTACTCCACTGTATGACATCTTTTCAACTTCAGTTTCCATGGCTTACTGCCCTCATTATTTCCATGTCTGCCAATTCACATTCTAGAAGAAGAGAATCTGGTACACCCAATTCATCTTTTCCATTTGAGTCCTGATTTTTGGAGAGGCAGCCCTAATGTCAGGGTCCAATCCCTGGTCCAATCAGGAGCCATCCCTGGGTAAAGAACAACCTAGCTCTGCTTCTCAGAGCAGGGGGCTGTGGGTGGGGCAGTTTCATCTTGAAGAGGAAGTTGGGTGTGGCGGGCACTTTGTTGACATATCCAGTATAGGAGTGCTCCTGGGAGCCCCTCTCTCACCTCAGAAAAGTGACCTTGTGAGTTAGGACTTTTCATCAGGCACTCCCAGGAAAGCCCAGCTAACTGCAGCTGGTGACTTGCTGAGTTTGGAATTCTTGGTCTGCCACGTCTTTGCACTCTTCCTTCTGGAACTACCTTGATTTGTCAGCTTATTACCTGTGTGGAGTTGGCTTGTCTCTGGAGTCTTTCTTCTACTTAGGTGAGTTGCTTCCAACTAGACTGCTTGACTCTTGGATATGGTGAGTGTTTGGATTCAACTTTGGGTCTGGATCATGCTTTTAGCTTGGATGTAAATTGCCTCACTTCTTGCTCCCTTGCCCCTTCCCTTCTACCCAAATCTACTGTGCTTGAAGTTGTCACTTACCTGAGGGTACCTTCCCTTCCCAGCCCACCCACATATTCCTGAGGGAATGACATTAAGAAATGGTTGGTGGCTTCAGGGAGAGCAATTTTAGAGGAATGGTTGGGGCAGAAACCAGACAGAAGCAAGTTGAGGAAGTGGAAATAGTGAGAAGTTTAGATGAGACTTCTGAGAAGTTTAGATGAAAAGGAGGGGAAGAAAACAGGTGTCAAGAGGGTTTTTAAAAAAATTATTATTTTAAGAATTTGCTTCTGATCATAATATACATAATTTTGTAAAACACTTTGTAAAATTAAAATCAAAGAATAAATTTATAATTCCCCATAATTTCACTACGTACATAATTATGATAGTTATTGATTTTTGAGCACCCACTAAATACAGGAATTCTGCTAGTCACTTTAGGAATAGTGTTTTTATTTACTGTGTAATACAAAGCCCCAGGTGGGCCGGAATTAAGAGAAATATTTCTGTGATGCTGAGTAAGACAATATCCTTTTCCTTCAAGCAATGATTGGTATCCACTGATTTACAAGAGGGTTGAGAAGTTTTCTGAGGGGAAAACTCAAATCCTACAGTAGGGTTTTAGTCATGCATGGAAATGTCCAGGGGGAGTTCCAGAGGTAGGCAGATTACCGGCAGGTAGAGTGGGGCCCCCAGGGAGAGCATGGCCTGTTGAGGCAGGAGTCTGCAATGATAAGGCTGGGCTTAGTCCTGGAAGGTCATGGCCAATCTGGCTGTCATGGGGTAGGCCCTAATTCAGCTAATTCAGTATGTGTCTTCCCAGAAGAAAACAAAGAAAAGCCTCTGTGTAATAGAAAGAGTCATTTAGTGAAGCTCAGGGATGCCCTGGGGCCTATTACCCTGTGGGCAATTGGGTGTAGCATCTCCAGGAAGAGAGCTTTTCCTTTCTCACTTTGAAAGAAGATGCTGACAGGCATCATAGGGCTATCCAGCCCTAAATTTCCTAGCATCATGGGGCCAATTGTGGGGGCAGAAAAAATTTTTGTCCGTAAGGTAACAGTACCTGAGCTCTGTTAGCTCAGTAACACTTACCTTAAGCATTAATTATGCTGAAAAAATGGACTCTCTTACTTCCTGTTTTTCAAAGCATTGTTGACTAGGGGACAGTGCAGAGCTCTGAAGAAGGCACTGCTGTGGGCTTCTAGCTCACCATGGTGCTGCTAGAGCAAGCATCATGGTATCCAGCTAAGCTAGCTATGACAATAAATGATTCAAGAACACAGGTAACATCTGCGCCTTAATGACTCATGCAATGTCTTTGCACAAACAACACCTTCTCAGTGAGGCCACTCTGTATACAACTAAAACTGAACACCCTCTACCCTTACTGTCCCATCCCCTAGTACCACCTACCATAATCTTCTCTCCACAGCACTCATCACCATTTCACATACCATAATTTTTCTTGTTTCTTCTTCTCCCTTTTTTTTTGTGTGTGTGTGTGTGTGTGTGAAAGAAAGAGAGAGTGAGCCCGGGAAAGGGGCAGAGGGAGAGAGAGAAACTCAAGCAGACTCTGCGTTAAGCACAGAACCCCACAAGGGCCTCAATATCAGGACTCTGAAATCATGATCTGAGCTGAAATCAAGAGCTGTCAATTAACCAACTGAGCCACAGAGGCTCCCCTTTCTCTTCTTTTAAAAACAAATTGTCCCCTTTCCTACTCTAAGATGTAAACTCTAACAAAGGCAGTATCTCTGTGTTTATTGTTGTGTCCCCAGAACCTAGATTAGTGACTGGCACGGAATATACAATAAAATATTCATTGAGTTGGTCCATTATGTGGGTTTCCCAAAAATATTTGGGAGAGGATGAGAACTATTTTAAGATTTTGAATTAGCATCTGGATTTATAGCCTGGGAGAACTTAGGTTATTTGCTTGTATTTATAATAACCTTGTAATGTCTATAGCATAATATGCCTATTTTACAGATGAAGAACAAATTAGAGCAAAAGCAACTTGCTCAGACCCCATAGAAAGTGAGGGCAAGGGCCTTATTACAAACTGGGATAATAAGTAAGAAGACCATATAGGAGATTCTCCTATAGCTGAGGCAAGAGTTAATGAAAGCCTTAATTGATATGGTAGAAAGGGGTGGGAAAACAAAGGGATGGAAAGGAAAAAGACTGTGCAGATTGATAAGAAGCATGGGAGAGAGTATTTAATCCACTACTGGAAGGAGCCCATAAAAATCAGATGAGGACAGGAAAATTCTTTTAAGACAGAAGTAACTTCAGTTTTTTTCAGAAAGAGAAGACTGGCTAGTTGCAAAACAGGAAAGAAACAGACCAGGTAAAATCAAGTCCTTGTAGCTTTGAGCAAATCCGTGACAAAATTTTCTTAATGTGGGTTTCATATTTGGATTTTAACTGCAAAACAGTTGAGAGTAAAATGACTTATGGCAAAAAGAGTCAAAGTTGAGTCATGACAGAGAAGACTGTGGCGATCGTGTCCAAGGAATGACTCAGGAAGCAGTGCAAAGCCTTGGGGAGAGGGGATACTCAATATTAGGATTCAGGGTTGCTAATCGAGAGGTTCCTGGGCAATGTAAGAGACGCCTGAGACAGGCCTTGGTTTAGGGAGAAGGAACTGTAGGATAGGTGGGTAAAGAAGGTCCAGCCACCCCCACCATCCCACTCACTCTTGGCCCATCAGCTGGTGTTGCAGGCTATGCCGTGATCCTCCCAGGGGTTTTGCAAGGGGAACCAGGGTCAGGTGACTGGATCAGAAGAGCCAGCCAGGATGGTCAGTCACACATGGTGAGAGGCAGGTAAGAAAACTGAAGATTAATGAAGACAGAAGCCTCAGGAGGATAAGTCCATCCCAAGTCACTGGATACTTGTTATGGGGGTGGCAGTCTATTTGTTCGTTTAAGCAGTATTTACTGAGTGTTCTTTATGTTCTGGGCCCTGTGCCAGGCATTGGACTAGGTGCTGGGAATTGAGGTTTGGGTAAACTACTTCCTGATTTCTCCCCCTCTCTTTTGGAGAAAGAACTGGAATAACATCTGGCTCTCATTGGGACAAGAATTGGGCAGGGCTGTATCTGCAAGAGACAGACATCAGCTTGGGCAGAGGGGTCAGGTTGGGGACAGCATGGCCTGACCAATACAATACTTACATTGTACCAAGAATTTGTGTTTATTTTCTATGCTCAGCTTGGTATTATGTACTTATTTTTGATAAGCAAATTAACTACTTTATGTTTTCTTATAATAATTTCTAGATATACAGTTATGACATTGGATGGAGGAGAGAGCTTTTGATTTCCAGTCCTAAAAGCAACAGTGAGCCTAAATTTCTGGCATGACAATCACCTAAAACAAGGGCATTTCAAATCATCAGTGGGAGCAGCAAAGAGGGGAGAGGGCATGATCCAACTCTCCTGTATTATAAGGCCAAGTGATGAATCACAGTGGGGAAGCCACAGTAGAGTGTAATGGTCCCACCCATAACCCTTTAAGACACAACACTTGGTTGTGTCATGTGTTAACTCATAAGGGCCAGCTGACAATAAACTTCCCAAGTTGGGGTGCATGCCCCATTTCACTCAGCCTGCAAGTAGGCACAAGCTCAGCCCTGTTTTCCCAGGTTAAGAGTATTCCTTTGGGGGCACATAGGTGGCTCAGTGGGTTAAGCCTCTGCCTTTGGCTCAGGTCATGATCTCAGAGTCCTGGGATGGAGCCCCACATCAGGCTCTCTGCTCAGCAGGGAGCCTGCTTCCCCCTCTCTCTCTGCCTGAGTCTCTGCCTACTTGTTAACTCGATCTCTCTCTGTCAAATAAATAAATAGAATCTTTTTAAAAAATAGTATTCCTTTGTTACTGGAAGGGAATTGAAAACAATTGTCATCAACAATCCTAGGTCCTTTACTTATTTAATAGAAGGAAGCTGAACACTAAATTTTTTTTTGCCTTTGTGGAAGGTGTTTTCCCTAGCAATGTTAATTTTGGGCACAATTAGAAGATTTCTGTAATAGTCTCTTTAACTCTAAATACTGTGTATATCTATAGTTGACTTCTATAGAGCATCTAGCCCAGCATCTTTACTATAACTGGAACTCAAATTATATTAATTGAAGAAAATGTTAACACCAGTAGAAAAGAGGGATAAGAGCAGGAGAATAAACAAGAGGAGGGGCCCAAATGAAAGTTCAGTTTTATAAACTGGTTTTAATTTTGGCTCTCTGATTATAGGTGTGGGTTCTAGCTGAAAAGATTTCAGTCTCTGCTCTGATGTCAACAATGAGGATTGCAGGAGACAGAAGATTTTAGGAGTCATTTTTAAAAGTTTCTAGATCTATGGTCTGTATTATTTCAGTCTCAATCCTATCCCCCATTCAAAATTTAAGCCATTCGGGGTGCCTGGGTGGCTCAGTGGGTTAAGCCGCTGCCTTTGGCTCAGGTCATGATCTCAGGGTCCTGGGATCGAGTCCCGCATCGGGCTCTCTACTCAGCAGGGAGCCTGCTTCCCTCTTTCTCTCTCTCTGCCTGCCTCTCTGTCTACTTGTGATCTCTGTCAAATAAATAAATAAAATCTTTAAAAAAATTTAAGCCATTCATCACTACGAAGAATTTTAAAGTGAAATCAATCAGTATAATTCAATCTTAACATTTATTGGTTGCTTACTCTATGCCAGGCACTTTTCTAATCATTTTACACTTACTAACTCATTCAAACCTCTTAAAACTCTATGAGGTATACATCATTGTTATTTCCATTTTACAGGTGAGGGGATTGAGGCAGAGAGTAAATAATGTGTCCAGGATCTCATGGCTAGTAAGCGACAGGGTTCCTGCCCAGATGGTCTGACTCTGGAGGCCACACTTGCAACCACCAAGCTACCTCTGTTCTGTAGTTAGTCACCCCACTACTAAGCATCTCCAAGTACCTGGTTTGTTAAAACAACTCTTAGAGTTTGGTACCCTTGTTTTGGACAATTACCTATTATTCGTTGACAGTTGTTAACTTTGTTTCTAAAAATGACAAGGTTAGTTGTAAAAATCATCTTTTTCTGCCCTCTCTTCCACAAGACATGGTTGTTTGGATAGCAACCTTTTCAGAAACAAAGTAAGTGTGGAGTTGCTTTTGTGAGGCTAGATGGTGGAGGGCCATTTTCTCATAAGCTGAGCCAACATTGCTCTACCTTGTTCTCAACAGGTTTCAGATGCTCGTATGAGAAGGCAACTTATACACTGATGAAAAAAAGAAAATTTATTTCTGTGCACTAAAATCTTCTTATATGACAAATATGAAAATAGCTTTCATTTTTCTTCATTTTTTCTTTTTTTTTAAAGATTTTTTTAAAAAGATCTTATATATTTATCTGACAGAGAGAGAGAGGGAGGATAAGAGCACAAGCAGGGGAGCAGCAGAGGGAGCTGCAGGGGGACAGAGAGAAGCAGGCTCCCTACTGAACAGGGAACCCGATGCAGGGCTTGATGCCAGGATCCCAGGATCACAACCCTGGCCGAAGGCAGATGCTTAACTGACTGAGCCATCCAGTCTCCCCTCTTTCATTTCTCTTATCTGCCATTTTTCTCATCAGTACATAATTCCCTCTCATTTCTCCCAAGTTTGATGTAACCCTAGCCTTTACACATTTGATACCCTTAGGAAAAACTCAGAAAAAGAAGTGGATGGGAAAGCATTCAGACATTATTTAATAATTTATGATATTTTAACATTGCAGTAACTCTTCTCATCCTCTTTTCTCCAGTTTCTGAGTCTATGATCAGGAGGAGAAACTCATTTCCAGAGAAAACATTTCCTCTTCCCACTATTACTTCTTGCATAGGGTACTAAAATTTTTTTTGTCATCATCTCATTTTGGAGATAAGGAAAGGGACAGCAAGGTTAGCCTGTATATGGGGAATTTTCCTAAAGAATGTTATTTTGACTTACTTCATGACATAAATTATACTCCATTCGAATTTTAGGTAGTATATTTTGTTTCAAAACTTGCTATGAATTTTAGAACTTTCTGTTGTGTCATGGTGACCTGGCCAGAAGACTTTTTAATTCCCAAAGGCTATTAATCTTATGTTCCCAAATATATTTTATTTGCAGCTCAACAAGACCAGATGCCCTTAATGGGTTTAGGGGCAAATGAACCAATGAGAATAAGTCCCTTTTTCAGTAACAGCTTCAGAGAGATGGACCAGTCAGGGAAGGGCAGGCTGAGGGGTGGAGAAAGGAGCACTTCAGAAGGCTGAGCCTAGAGGTGGAATTGCTACACCACACATCTTGTTTGTTTAGATTGGGGTCCTGAGACCCCTGTCCGACGTGTTAGCTGATTCTCTTAAGAACAAGCCAAGCAACTGAAAACAGAGTCCACGCCGCTTAGCTAAGTCAAAGCCCACAGGGTGACTGGCATCACAGGCTTCACTCGCCCACCTGAGCATGAGAGTGTCTGTGAGAGAAGAAGGGAAGGGTGGTGCCACCACTTCGTGTCCACCAAACTCATAAACACGCCTCTTTTCCTCTTCTAAAGGCTTGTTATAAAGAGGTGCACCTCAGCTGAAGCATCTGTGGCTTCAAATGACCGTGGCTGCTTTACAAGCCACTCTATAAAATCATGCCCTGGCACAGATTCATCAGCTAGGGTTTACAGTAGAAAGAAATTCAAGGACACTCTTTATTATGAGAATATGGTCAAAGTGAGGATTTGTTTTTTCTGTTTGTGAATAGTGTATTAAGAAATTGGGTGATTTATGTATTTGAGCTTAATACTGGATAGAGCATTATTTCTCAGCAATAAGCTAGTAAGACATAAAACTTTAAAATTAAAAAACAAGATCTCTAATAAATTAAATTTAAATAATTATAGTCCAATATCAATGGTGGAGAATTCCAAAGATCAAGGTAGGGAAATGCATCAAGGTAATTTGTTTTCTTAATTAAAAAAAAAAAAAAACCTCTGGGTAAAGAATAGTAAAATCATATTAGCAAAAAAAGAAAAAAGTTATTTTAGGGGCGCCTGGGTGGCTCAGTTGTTAGGCATCTGCTTTCAGCTCAGTTCATGATCCCAGGGTCCTGGGATCGAGCCCCATATGGGGCTCCCTGTTCAGTGGGGAGCCTGCTTCTCCCTCTCCCATTCCCTCTGCTTGTGTTTCCTCCCTCCCTGTCTGTCTCTCTCTCTCTGTCAAATAAATAAATAAATTCTTTTAAAAAAGTTATTTTATGAGCTTTGAAGGCTATATTCTCATCAAGATAAAGATCAAAGGATATGAAGACTAAGAGAAGACATTGTGCTTTGTTGTTGTCGTCTGTTTCTTTGTCAATAAAAATTGACTCTGTTGCTAGGATCCTGAATTTTAAATTATGGAAATCAGTGTTACACTGATGAGTCAATAAATCAGAGCATATTCTACTAACTCAAAGAGATACAAAAATTATGGAAGGGACATGAAGAGTCTGATAGAGCTCTGTGAATTCTACTGGGCCAATAAGTAAAGAACTAATTTAAAGTAAATAAAACCACTGGGTTTCCCTCAAGCTTCTAATGTTTTCAAAATGTATTTATCTTATCACTTAAAGGCTTATAGTCATAATAATTGAAGTCCTGATTCTTTTCCTTATAAAAGGAATACACATTTGAGGACACGATTCTGCCCCTCTACAACAGGAAGCACCTACCCTTTTATCGTGTGAACAATTTAACCAGAATTGTTGCCCACTGTTCAGAGAGTGGTTTATAGAACCTTTGGCTCAACTTGTGCTTCATGGTGCACTAAGTTCTTGACACTCACCTCTATAAACTGGAGACAGATTTAATATTTGTATTGTCAAACACTGACTGCAAGCTTTAAAAAAAGGAACCTCCCTTAGAGCATTACAGAATTATTAGCGCAAAAGAAAACTGAAAGATGATCTTGAGTAAGCCACCATTTTATAGATGAGGAAACTGAAGCACAGAGGGACCTGGTGATGTCTCATGGAGCCTGACCCAGAGCTCAGGTCCCTTGACTCTCAGACCCACACTGCAGCACCAGCACTAGGCAGCCTCTCTCGCATTGCTTGGTAAATGAGTGTGTTGGCACTGGGAGGATAAAGACGAAGGTGACATCATGGAGCTCAAATCTAATAGGAAAAAAAAGTGTTATATTGCACTCTGTACATTGTTGCAAGAATGATCTTTCTAAAAATATGAATTGGGGGTGCCTGGGTGGCTCAGTGGGTTAAAGCCTCTGCTTTTAGCTCAAGTCATGATCCCAGGGTCCTGGGATCAAGCCCCGCTTTGAGCTCTCTGTGCAGCGGGGAGCCTACTTCCCTTCCTCTCTCTCTGCCTGTCTCTCTGCCTACTTGGGATCTCTGTCAAATAAATAAATAAGATCTTTAAAAAAAATAAAAAAATAAAAATATGAATTGAAACATTTTGTCTGTCCCTGTAGTGGTTCCTCTTTGCCTATAAGGCAAATCCTCCTCCTCGTTCTCCAGCCTCTTGTCTAACTGCATCTATGCCGATGTCCAAGATTAGCCACAGAGGACCAATTGCTTTTTCCAAAACAGCACATGCTGTTTTGTCCTGCCAGGCCTTTGCTCATGCTGTCCTCTGCCTACAAAGCCCTCCTCTCATCCTCCAGGAGGGTTGGCTCCTTTATTTATTATTATTATTATTATTATCATCATCATTATTATTATCATCATATCATCATCATCATCATTATTATATAATATATATATAATAAATTATTATTATTATTATTTTGGGGGGCAGCAAAGCAAAGTTTATTGGGTGATAGTTTATTGAGTGATAGTATAAAGCTCCCAAAGTGGGAGGGGACCTGAGGCAGTTGACCGGGTTGTCTCCTTTATAACATATTTCCTCAGGTTTCTCTCCTCCAATCTCCAATCTCACAATTAGAGTTGGCCATTCCTGCCTTTGGTTATTGTCCACTGTGCGCCGCCTATACTTCTCCTATGGCACCTGTACTATTTGTAACATTGACTTCTTAAAAACAAATAATGTATTTGCTGTTTACACTTACGCTTTTCTCCACTAATTGAAGGCAAGCTCTTTGATGGTAGGACCATCTTCTTTGTACCTTTAGAACATAGCCCAGCATCTGGCACATAAAACCTCCACTGAAGGAACTACCCATGAAGAGCCTTGCAGAGTACTATGGCAATGCAAAGGAAGATGCAGCGGCCTGTGCTTGGAGGAGTCGTCCCAGGAAAGAAAGCTCAGGTCCCAAGTCTCAGATGATCAATACCCCCATCAAAGCAGAGGGCAGGGTTTGCTTCATACCTGGTGGCAAGAACAGAATGCATAAAGGTACAGAGGCCTGAGAAATGGTGGGAAATGTGGCATATTTGACACATGGTGATTTGTTTGTTGTTAAACTAGAAGAGTCTACAGAAGTCAGTTAAGGCCTGTGTGTGAAAGTCCTGGTAATCCATTACAGAAAGGAATTTTTATTGTATTACAAGGAGCTAGAGAAGGAAGAACCGTGAATATCAATATTCCAGAGTATGAATGACTGGATTTGCCTGTCAAGAGAAAGGACTGCAACAACTGAAGAGAGGTTGCTCTAGAAAAGGTAGAACTAGCCTCTCTGAGTCCAGGTATGACACTGTTGATCTGAGGGTTTGGAGAACTGAGAATGGTCCTGGTGAGAAGTGAGAGGGCCTAAAGCAAAGCAGTTGAGGTGGAGACAAACAGAATGATTGAGCAAGCACAACAGTGTTGGAACATTGAGTGGTGACTGGTTGAAGATGAAGAATGAGGGAAAAGGGAGAGGCAAGGATGTTTTCAAGCACTTATCTTGAATATTTAAATGGATGCCAGTGTTCTGATACAGAATGCAAGAAGAAGAGGCTTTTGGAAAAAAACATTAAGTTGAGTTCATGACATTTGTGAGATACTTAGATGAAGATGTTGAGAAAGCGGTTGGAATCATGAGTCTTATACTCAGGAAGTCGTGAGTATATCCAGTTGATAACTGAGTCCGAAGGAGAGGGTGAGATCATCTGGAGATCATGGGAGTGAGGGGAGAAAGTCTAGGATGAGGCCCTTAGGAAAGAAGGAGAGGGAGAAGGAGACTAAACTGAAATCGATCAAGAAGTAGAAACACATCCAATGTGGAGTCATGAAAGCTGTAAGCAAAGACAGTTTATTCACATGGAAGAAAGAATTAATGGTGTCAAAACCAAAGAAAAGATGAGGATAATGAGGACTGAAAAAGAGTCCCAGAAGAGCTGTAGTATAAGACTGTAAACGTACTTGTCGGTGGCTGGAGGAAGGCCAGCATCAGCATTGGGCCAGTGAGTCAGAGACAAAAGCCTCCTCCTATTTCCTACTCTCATCCAGTTCATAAGGCGGAAGTTGACTTAAAGTAGGTTCTATGCTAAATAGCCTCATCTATTTAGAGCTAGTGAAATCGAGGTGGTTGATCCATCTCCATCAAGAACTCGATAAAGAATTGAAGAACTGTCACATTTTCTTTTTCATATGTATGAGCTGGGGGTAGATTAAGGAGATAGCTGATGAAAGAAGTAAATGCAGAGCATGAAAAAGAAGAGGAAATAAATAAATGCCTAAAAGCAGTTCCAGAGCTCTTGATTCACTTACCTCCACATACTCTAGGTTCTATTTATAGGAAAACTATAAGCTAGCATGGCCAATATAGGTTTCAGTGGGCTAGCAAGTAATGCAATCACCATATAATTTGTTTCAAATTCCTCAAAACTGTTTTACTAAAGGATTCAGAAAGTGTGGGGACTTGAAGGATGGTCTGAAGATAGTGCTGAAATTCAGAGTACAGAAATTGAAAGAAAGCACGTAGACGTTTTCAGAGCACCAAAAGAATGCTGTGACATATAAGCACATCATTGTGGACTTATGTCACCAAGAAGGGTATAGATGAGTTTGGGTGTTGTGGAATTCACATGGGAGTCACATGGGACGTGCATGACCTGTGCACTAGTCATGTGCAAGAAGACCAGGTATCAGATCCCTAATGTTGGGATCTGATATCCCCAAATCCCAGTATCCCATATCCTAATAGTTGGGAAATGTTTAAGAAATACCCCCCCCACACAAAACAAAACAAAACACCCCAACAACCCACAGATAGTATAAGAAGCACTGAAGTACTGCTTTAGGTTACAACCCATTTGTAAGACTTCTTATACTTAACTTGGGACAAGCTAGTTGACAGCTTGAGCACACACCAAAAAATTTAGCTATAAAGTCAGAGGAAATTAAATGTCCGTTGTAGAAGATGTGAATTCGTGCTAGAAAAGTCCAAAGTTACCTTCTAAAGTCCTTCTGGATTGAATGTAGTCTAGTTTATTTTTTAAATTGCTTTGTTCGTTATAACATCCCCAAGGTCTTTAACAGTCCTTGGTACATGATGGGCACTAAATAAGTGTCTGTTGAATACTGAGTTAGTTGTTCTACTTACAACATACAGAATGGATTTTGGAAGAGAAAGGCTAGCATTAGAAAACATAGCTAGGAGAATTTAAAGACAGTCTAAACACAGGTTGATGAGTCTAATCAGCCTACTGGACACAGGAATAAAGAAAACATGAATCTGAGAAATAATGAGAGGCTCTTCCAGTTTTTCCCATCTCAGTAGGCAGCCTGGCTATCCACTAAGGTCCAGTTAAAAAATCTAGGATTATCCTTGACTCTTCCCTTTATCTTTTTCCCCAGTATTCTATCACTCTGTGAGTCTTAAATATCTCTTTATTCTGACTTCTCCTATTCACACTGCTTTAGTCCAAGTTGTGGCACTTTCCCCAAGACATTTGTAATAGGCTAACCCTAACCCTAAATAGTCACCCTGTCCCAGGCTTTTCCCCATTCACCCATTCTTTCAAAATTGAAAATCTGGTGTTTTTACTCTTTTGTTTAATGCCCTTGAATGGCTCCTGATTTACCTTCTAAGCTTTAGTAATACTTAACCTCCATGTTAGGGTAGCACCTTACAAGGCCCTATATCATCTGGCACTTGTGTCACACTCCAGCCTTTTCTTCTGCTCTTCGAACCTAAGCAACACTAAACTACTTGTAACTCCTGCCCCAAGAGTGTGCCATGCTTGTTTGTGCCTCTGTGCCTTTGCTTATGCCATTCCTTTTGCCTAGTATGCTCTCCACCCCTACACCCTCCCTGCTGCTCCATCTGTGGCAGTTTACTTTTACTGTTGTAACAAATTTCCACAAACTTAGTGGCTTACAAATGACACAAGCTTGTTATCTTACTTTTTTGGAAATCAGAAGTCTGAAATGAGTATTATAGGACCAAGACCAAGGTGTTGCCAGAGCTGTATACTTTCTGGAGTTTCTAGGAAAGAATCTATTCCTTGCTTTCTCTAGCTTTTTGAGGTTTCCCATATTTTTTGGCTGATGGCCATGTCAGTTCAACCCCTGCTCCCATTGTTACATATTCTCTGACTCAGACACTCCTGTCTCCCTTTTATATAAAGATGTTTATAATTACTTCACATTTACTCAGATAATCTGTAATCTTTTTTTCTTCCCTGAAAAAAATTTTTTAAGATTGTATTTATTTATTTGAGAGAGAACATGAAAGAAAGAGTATGAGCAGGGGAGGGTAGAAGGCAAGGGAGAAGCACCCCTCCCCCCTCCCCCACACTGAGCAGGGAGCCTGACACAGGGCTGGGTCCCAGGACCCCAGGATCTTGACCTGAGCCAAAGAAAGACACTTGACTGACTGAGCCACCCAGGTTCCCCTCATCTTCCTTGAATTTAATCACATCTGCAAAATCTCTGTCACTAAGTAAGGTGACATATTAATAGGTTAGGACATGGGCATCTTTGGGGAGCCATTATTCTACCTACCATACCATGCACCTCCAGTTTATCTCTTAAAGCTCAGCTCAGATATCACTTTTTTTTGAAGCATCCTCTGCCAATCCTCCCACTCAGAGCTAGTCACCATCTATTTTGTTTCCTATACATCTTACCATCACTGCATGGATTAGCTTGTATTGCATATATTAATTTTTTGAATATGTCTACCTCTGTACTATACTTAGAGCTCTTGAGAGAACAGCTTATTTATCTTTGTATTGCCAACACCTAGCACAGTGCATGAAATATAAGCCATGTTTGGGCACCTGGGTGGCTCAGTGGGTTAAGCCTCTGCCTTTGGCTCAGGTCATGATCTCAGGGTCCTGGGATCGAGGCCCACATCGGGCTCTCTGCTCAGTGGGGAGCCTGCTTCTCCCTCTCTCTGCCTGCCTCTCTGCCTACTTGTGATCTTTCTCTCTCTGTTTCAAATAAATAAATAAAATCTTAAAAAAAAAAGAAATATAAGCCATGTTTATTTTAAAAAATTGAATGTGCTAGGCATTGTGATGACCCGCCCCTATTTCCCCTCAAGTCACATGGACTTCCTAACCTCTCTTGATCATGCCATTCCTTTCCCATCCTCATCTATCTGTAATGCCTTTCTTTCAACTTTTCTGTTTTATGAATCCTTACTCATTCTTCAAGGAACAAATTAAAAAGATTTTTCCTCTGTGATGTCTTCTGTGATCTCTTCAAGACAGAATTAATCAACTCCTCATTTGGGGTGCTAAAATATTTTGTAAATATCTGTATTTCATATCTCACACTATGTTTCACTTGGTTATATACACATCTGTTCCTCTACAGCAGTATACAAGGACCATATCTTGTTTATACCAGCACAAAACACGTTCTCAAATATTTATTAACTTAAATTGAACATATGAACAAATCAGCATGGGGGGATGGGCACGGAAGGCAATAGAAATGAACCAAAGATAAAGGATGCCCTTGAGTAAAGAAAAGAAGGGAGGAGGAGACTGAGAAGACACTTGTAAAGTGTGTTCAGAAGACTCAAGGAAACAGAGTGTGATGAAGACCAGAGTCCGAATGACCTCTAATTAAAGAGGAGAGTGTGAGCAACAGTACCAAATGCCACTGAGATGCTGACCTTGGAAATCAATGAGAAAGGCTGCTGGACTTGACCTCTAAGAGATCCTAAGGGCTTTAGGAAGCACAGCTTTGAGAGTACTCAGCCAGGGCCCTGGGTCTGCTCCTGTTTTTAGGTTAGGGGAGGAAGGATCTCCAGAAGATAAATGACTTGAGGAAAAGGAAAACCAGACTTCTTATCCAATCACCCTGATGAATGCCTGAGGACATAAACCCCATAGTACAGTTCCAGGTCAGGTTGAAAGGCTTGGTTCTTTCAACTGATACAGAGGGATCAAAGTACTGGGAGGTGTGGGTGGTTCTTAAGGAATACAGGGACTAATTTGACATGTTCCCCTATGATTTTCAACAATGGGGCACATTCAGCTTGGCAGTCTAAGAATGCTTTAGAATTAAAGGCAAATGTCTAGTCTGGCTACAGACTTGAGAGGAATTTCCCTTCCATGGAGCTTTTCTGGATATTGGAATTTCTCTGTATGAGGCATTCTCTGACCCAGTGGACCAATATTCTCCTGCCTCTGCCTGCCTTGAACCATGTTCTGTTTTCCACCAAAACTGCCGTTTACAACCTATGTCCCATTTGGCTAAACTTTGTGGCCAGCTGTCTGTCCTGACCCATGCTATGCTTAATCTAGACACACTCTTATGCCTACCATCTTCCTGGGTTTTCTTCCCAAATTGATTTCACCTAGCATTTAGCTCTGTGATCTGCTTCTGTTGTGTCCTAAATCAAACTACTCTGGTCTGACAGGTCATGCATACTCAACAGGAATAAGAATGATTCTCAGGGGATGAAAAACAACTTAATTTTTTAATATATAAAGTACAGATGTAAACACAGAACATCAACTGATAAAACAATTTATCTGTGGTATTATATGGAAGAGCACTTTAAAAATGTCTGAAAAGTCTCCTTAGGAGGGCTATAATGAAAAAAAAAAGGTTCAAAAACACCATGTTAGGTAATGAAGCTGAAATTCAAGCCACAAGAAGAACACAAGAAGTGTGGATAGTGAGGAAACAGAGTGGTTACTTGACTATATAGATCATGGAGAAGATTCCAAGCTAGCAAACAAATTTTGAGAATTTATTATGTGCCCTGAGCTGTGTGAAACCCATAAGCTTCACCTTATTTGAGTCTCAATGTACCTGTTTCTTGCAGGAACAATAGCAACATTTTCCATTGAGACAGTAGCCCACCTACCTCCTCTCTGCTACAGCACCTTTTATGCTAATCATGTAGTTGGAGGCAACTCCTCATTCACATTTTGCAACATAAGAAAATGAAAAACACAGTCCAGCTTGTGTTTGTAGAAGCTCCTTTCATGGCAGCCTTTCAACGGGTTGGGCAATTTAAAAGATGCAATTGTAATCATGACTAACTCATTAAGATGCTTGAGGGAAATCTGAACATCCTTAACCTACTTTTGAAAAGAGAGGCAAGGAAAATACAGGATTGGGAATAATCCAAGGAAAACAATTTCAAGTCTTTGGACAATAGACAGACTCTAAAACCTCCTTAGCTGGGCTTGAGGTAGGCTAGGACACGAAACAAAATGTTGCTCAAAGAAGCCCAGCAATCATTTGTGTCTACTTGTTCTCCTAGAGTATCATCTTTATTTGGTTGATTATTTTGACTTTTAAAATACTCTTCTTGGTTCTCTTATAGCATTTGTTAAGAATTTATCAACAAGTCTTTGCATTTTATCTTAGTCACATTGTCTACGCTATGTACTCATCTCCTGTGTTGACTCCTAAGCTCTCCTCTCCTGCTTTCCTTCTCTTGTAATGAGTGCTGAAGCAGAGATGACACTGTTGGGGTGGAAAGCTGACGGGGGAAGATGGATGAGCCACAGCGTCCACTTGGAATCTAGCGCCAACTCTTGGCAGCTTATCCGTGGTAAATCTTGTTTTCAGCTTCTTGTTGACTTTATCACCCACTTTGTGTGCTTAGCTCTCTGATGGATGTTATCATCAACTCTGTTTATTCACAATGCCAAGAGCACCAGTTGAGCAGGGAAATATTCAGGAAAACCTACTCTTCAAGTGTCAAGTTGACCGGAAAAGAAAAAAAAAATCATTGTTTTATCAAATTTGGCTTTGCTTTATAAATAAACAATCATTTATATTTTGTCAAACTAGTTGTGCCTGTAGTCATGGTCTTATTCCTCCTTTTTGGTCATACTTGGTGCTCCAAAAGGAAAAGAAGGAGGGAAGGGAAGATTTTTAAAACACTGCTTTGAGTGGGAGTGACTTTAGGGGGTTGAGAAGAAGGTCTGCTTAGGTGCTTGAACTAGAAAGGGCCATAGACTACAAGGAGAATCAGGATAAGGGACACTGATGGATAATTAGACAGCTTTTCCAGATCTGGGTCATTTTCACATCATAGCCTATATATATATATTTTTTTTTTTAAATTTTATTTATTTATTTGACAGACAGAGATCACAAGTAGGCAGAGAGGCAGACAGAGAGAAAGGGGGAGGCAGGCTCCCTCCTGAGCAGAGAGTCTGATGCGGGGCTCGATCCCAGTACCCTGGGATCATGACCTGAGCCGAAGCAGAGGCTTTAACCCACTGAGCCACCCAGGAGCCCTGCCTCAATATATTTTTTAAGTTTTGTAAATTCTTGGACCATCAAACATACCCATTTGAATAATTCCCTCGATATAGTAGATATTTGTAGGCTACCTTGGAAATCAGGCCACCCTGAACTTAATCCCTGACGTAAGATTGGCTGACTCTATAACTTTCAGCCTCTTCATTTCTCCAAGATGACATAAATAATGGAAAACATAGAGACTTTGGAATTATTACAACATGGATTCATCTATTTCTACCACTTATTCATCCCACCCCTACCGCTTATTACCTTGTTGAGCTTGGATAAGTTGTTTAACTTCTTTGAGCCTCACTATATTTATCTGCAGGGTTTAAAAGAAATTTTTTTGAGTGTAGTTGACACACAATGTAACATCCTTATTTATTAAATAGAGATAAAGACATCTACCTTGTAGGAATGTTGTGAGGATCTAATGGGATCGTGTATGTAAAACACCTAGAATATATGAATCACTGAAAAATGACTACTCTTATAGGGATATTTGCACCCAGAAATGGAAAAAGCTAGGTGATAAAAGGCCTGGGGGTTCTGAGCTCACTAGCAGCTAGATGCTTTCATAAGATGATGGTATCATTAGAGAATGAGGAGAATGCAAGCTGGTCACATAGAAATCCAGGCCTGTTTTATTTCTGGTCACCACAGCAATCAGAAAGTACAGGGGTAAAGCAGAAAGAGAGGGAGGGACGGAAAGGGAGAGCAAGAGCAAGAGAAGCATGGAAAGGATCTGTTCCTCCCAAAGGCAGAGAATCGCTAGCATTCCTTCAGCAGTAGGACAGGAATAAAAGGTAAATAGATGGCCGCTGGTGGTATGCTCACCAAGCCAAGCAACCAACGTGTTTCCTGCTCAGTCTCCACAAATGTTGATCTTTAGCTCAGGATAAGTCCCTTGGAGAGTATTTTGCTGAAAGCAAGAAAGGCAGCTGCATAACTGCCCAGTCCATGGAGCTGACAAATCGGTGTGTCATCAAAGAAAGAGAGAGTCATGTGAAATAAAAGTCTGTGGTTCAACATCTCAGTCATAGAGTCAGAGGGTTGTGAGGTAGCATGTTTGACCCTTGCTCATGAATGAAGTTTGTCTTTATGTCCTCCTCCTCTTTGCCTGCCTACCCACCCCTAGGTTCCACTGGGTAGGCAGTGGGTGTCTACCTAAATCACTACTGATTTATTGTGTCCTATGTACCCTATGTATCCTATGTACTATGTACCTATGTTGAATATTCATTCAACACATCTATATTGAATGTTTTGTATGAGAATAACAAAAATAATAAATAGACCATGTACTCAAGAAGGTCCCAATATCACAATCATATGTTCAACTAGTTGTTAAATGGTACGTATAATATGCAGAAGCCAATGGTGGGGGGACACAGGGAAAGGCACAACAAATCTAAAGAAGCCTTCACAGAAGAGATGACATTTGAGCTAGGATTCCAAAGGTCAAGGGAAAGATTGGGTGGAGGGGAGAAAGGAGTAAGGGCATGCCAGGCAGAGGAAAGTACGTGTGTAGTGCTGAAGAGCACATGAGCCCACAGCAGGTCTGGGGACTGGACTATCATCTGATGTTTTTGGAACATAGGCTGTGCAACACTGGGGCAGGGAGAGGAGGTAAATGTGGCCCGAATGCCAGCGGTTTTCTGTGTCAGCTTATAGAGTTTGGGTGCTAACTACAGGTAATAGGAGCCACTGGTGGGTTTTAAGTACAGAGTGATAGGGTTATACTTATATTTTGGGTAGTCCTCTGGGTTTCAGTACAGTGAATGTACAAAGGAAGGTGAGACTGAAAGCTGGGAGACCAGTTGAGAAGATCATCAATTGTGTCAAATGCTGAAAATGGTCAAAGAGGATGAGGACTGAGAAGGAGTTCATTGCATCTGGCAGCTGAAGGTCTTTGGTGACACCTAAAAGTAATTTCACTAGAATAATTTAAGCAGAAGCCATGTTGCTAACCCAGTGGTTCTCAAACTGTTGTCTCCAGACCAAAGGCAGCAGCATCACCTGGGAACTTGCTAGAAATGCAAACTACCCAGCCTCATCCCATACCCCACCATGAAGCTCTGGGAGTGGAGTACATCCTGGGTGATTCTGATGCACGCCAAAGTTTGAGAACTACTGGCCTGAACAAGTCTTTCTCCATCTCTTCTGTAAGCAGTCCTTATCAGGAACCAGCTCTTCCAAAACTGAGCTGATGCCCTAAATACTCATCAATATCATGGTTTCTCAGCTCTCTGCGTAAGTTGTTTCCTCTGTCAATTGTATGCTCTTCCAACCTTCTCTCTCTATGTATAGATACATGTAGATAGTCTCTACCTGGCAATATTGAACTCATTGTTTAGTGTCTAACTCAAACGCCACTGAAATCTTTCTAATTTCTTCCAGGCAACCCTTCAATGGATCCTCTTGCACATATCCCTATTATGGCATTTATTTTATTGTACTGTATTGTTTGGTTTACTGTCTTCCCCACTAGCTAGAAGCTCCTCAGGAGCAGGGACTGCCTGGTTTATCTCTATATCCCCATTGTTTTCACATAGTAGATGCTCAATAAATGTAGAAACAGAAAGCTGTAACGGGTTGAGGAAATAAGAACAGCCAGGGAGAAACTACTCTTTTAAGAGGTTTATGAGTGAAAGAGAAATTTGAAATTGAAAGAAATTTGAAAGAGAAATTTCTTTGAGTCTACAATAGACAGTAATTGTGTGTGGGCACACGTGTGCATTAAGGCTAGAAGAAAATTGTTGGCTGAGAGGATCAGATCTATAGAAGGGAAGAAATGCATGACAATGAGAGTGGGGGCAGTTGGATAATGAATGGCAAGATGGCTTCGGAAAAGGCAGGAGGGGATGAAATCAACGTCAATGCAGAAGGATTAACATTGGAATAAAGGAAAGACTTGTCTCTGAGATAGAAGGGCAGGAAGGAAGAGTAGGAACATAAGACCTAAGTTGTAAGGTTAAAGGAGAGAGGTTGGGGAGCTCTTTGTTGGTCTGCCAATTTAGAAACGGGGAAGGCTAGGGACAGTTTTACAGGGGAGGGGATATTTGAGCTAGGAGATGTCTTTATTGAAGTGGGAAGTGAGGCCTATTGCTGGGGAGGAAACAGGGAACAGAAAGAGGGAAAGAGGCCGGAGGAGAGTGGTAGAGGCCTGCACATGCCTTAGAGGTGAGGGTGGGGTAGTGAGGTTAGGGAGCAACAGTGGGGGTAGGGGTATTCTTTGGTGCTGATCCATTATAGCTGCTGCAGGCCCCCCCATTCACTCCACTGTCTTTGGCAATGGGAGCAGTATGGGTGGACTGTCTTCAGGCACTGTCTCTGCAATACAATGGATGATTCTGGATACAGATCCCAATACCAACACAGAAAGCATTCTAGCTCTACCTATCATCAATGCTGGAATATAACACAGACAATAACAATATTACATAGGACAACTATGTAGCAACACAGGAAAAGATTTAAGATATACGAATTAGAGCTTAGAAGCAGGATACAAACTATATGTATGTCATGATTACAGCTCTGAAAGGTGCATATGAAGCCACACCTGAATAAAATATACCAAAATGTTAATAGCAATGGTATTATAGGGGATTTTCCTTTAATTAGAAAAATATATATTTATTATTTTTTTAATCATTTTTTAAAATTTATTTTCAGCGTAACAGTATTCATTGTTTTTGTACCACACCCAGTGCTCCATGCAATCCCTGCCCTCTCTAATACCCACCACCTGGTTCCCCCAACCTCCCACCCCCCCACCTCTTCAAACCCTTCAGATTGTTTTTCAGAGTCCATAGTCTCTCATTGTTCACCTCCCCTTCCAATTTCCCCCAACTCCCTTCTCCTAACACCCCATGTCCTCCATGCTATTTGTTATGTTCCACAAATAAGTGAAACCATATAATTGACTCTCTCTGCTTGACTTATTTCACTCAGCATAATGAAAAATATATATTTAAATAAAAATATAGAAATAAATAGAATTGGTTCTTCCCCTACTGCCTTTGTCTTTTATTAGATATATTTAGAAGAGAGTATTTAAAAATAAACAGTTGTAGTGTGGAACCAACCTGTAGAATTGTGTGAGCTTCTCTCATCGGAGTGGCAGAGGCAGGGATAGGAAATCCTTGAGTTGTTCCAGAGCCTGTGGCTGGCAAGCAAGAGACTGGGCATCATGCTGTAGGGGAGCACAAAGGAAGGATGTGATCAAGCCCTTGTTTCAATAAACTTGGGAGGCCAGGCTTACAATAAATGATTACTGGACAACTTATTCTGTGCTCAGCTGAGTAGTCCAAACAACGGGTAGGGTTGAATCTCTGAGGCAGAGACCTGAGAGCAGGTATACAGACTTTGCAGAAGTCACTTGTGTGCTACTGGAGGTAGTCAGATGAACCCGGGCTGTGCCTCTGACTAGCAGCTGTGTGCTCTTGGGCAACTTCAGGCTTCACTTTCTGCCTGTGACGTGGGAATCATCATACCTACTGATAAGTTGGCTGGAGCATTACAAACAGTAAAGCAGATAAAGTGCTTAATACAGTGCCTAACTGACAGCGCTCCCTTAATATGTCCTGCCATTATCATTATTAATGTGATGAATGTTATTATTATCCATAAATATTTACGATAGAGGGAACAACTTTTACTTCTTTGGAGGGAATTCAGGGAGGTGTCCCCAGAGTGCTTCTCTCTCACCTCTAAGAGCAATGCTATGAGTTCACTCCAGGACTTCAGGAGGGAAGAGGGAAATATGCAAGGAGGAACTCCATGTTGGTTCTTCTTTTGCTTGTATTTGTGCTACTTCCCGCCCCTCCCCCCACAAACAGGTGTGTATTACTCCAGAGCATGCTTTCCCCTTCCTCTCCACTCTTTTTTTTTTCTTCTTTTCAACTCTTCTTACTTCCCTTTCCTCCTCAAGACCCCAAGGAGTGGATAAGGAACTACACTATCTTGCATGTTCCGAGTTTGCTTTTTGAAACTTGCAGGCTGTCTCCTAGTTGCATCTTGTGGAGTTTACTTAAATCAGTCTGTGTGCCTGCTATTCGTTCTTCCCCTTAGAGAGGATCTATGCCCCCAACCACTGCCTTTAATAAATACTTTTAAATGATAGTCATCTGTAGACAGGCAAATCTTCCAGACCATAAAAGTCCAATTAAGGAAGGCTCTTTTGAGGTAACTATATCTTGCAAAAGAAACCAACAGAGGTGTGAACTGTCCACAGGGCCCTTCTAGGCAATGAGGTGTATTTTCCTGGACTCAGATGTAGATCTTAACGTGGGAACCATTCTGTCTTGCTAGCATCTGTTCTTGTTTTCTTGCTTAGACATTTAATAAGTGGGATAAAAGGGAAAAAGTCAAAGTTTTGCAAGAAAAATGCTTAGACCAGTAGTCTGAGCAAGAGAGCAGAGTAGTCATATTACATTATTCTTAACAAGTATCAAAATGATTAAAAACAAAAACAAGTTAGTATCCAGATCAGGTACAACCACCACTCACCTTCTGAATTCCAATTTTACATTCTTTCCCACATTCATGAGTAATAATGATGTACTTTCAGCTTTGTTGGAAACCCTATTTGTATATTTTACAAGGTCATTACCTTCAGCACCAGATACCTGCTCTGAGCCCAGCAATTACCACCTCTGTCTCTGCACACATTAGCACACATACACACCACTGATTTGTACTTTCCTATAAAATTACTCTTTCCCTTTTTAATTAGAATGTTTTCAGAAGCAAAACCTATCGTTAAGGCCATGTACGCTTCCATTATAAATACCTGTTGCCAGCCATTAATTATCTCCTGATGAATTACTTTAGAAGATTTTTTAATGCTTACTTTAAAAAGTGAGATTTATTTTCCTTACTTGTGATGCACCCCTTCATACTTAGTTAACCACTTTGAATTCCACATAATAAGAAAATGTTCCTTTTTCTTCTGCTTCAAGGGACTTAGATGTGATCTGTCCTCAGGGTGAAGTTTTTTTTCATACTTTAAGGTGGAAACTTTCTGTATGCTGGGACCTCACTGCTCAAGAATTTCTTGGCTAATTGTGAGAGAAGAATATAAGAATGTTGGGTAGAAACACCTGGATAGTCTCTGAGAACAAAACGCCTTAACACTGCATAAATATCTACAGTTGCATAACCATTTTAGTGACTGAAGCACTGCGAGTCATCCAATAATATTGTGGTTTGATAATTACACAGTTGTGGATTTATGCTCCTTTTGAACTGGGGAGACGTCCTGGTGCATACAAACCAATCCTTTTTTGTGTCATTATATATAAAATGTATATGTCGATTTAGTAATTGAATTGTAACACCTCCCAGCATAAAATACTTAGAAAATTTTAAGTTAGGTAGTATTAAAGTGAGGATTCCTATAGGTAAGCTTTCCTGCTTACCTCATGGATGGCAGAGAATTTTGGATTCTTTGTTAAGATACCATTCATCATGTAGTACACGCACATGAGGAACAGTTCATTATACAAGGACAATCTCAGATTTTCCTTTTCTTTTTTTTTTAAAGATTTTATTTATTTATTTGACAGATAGAGATCACAAGTATGCAGAGAGGCAGGCAGAGACAGAGAGGAAGAAGCAGGCTCCCTGCTGAGCAGAGAGCCCAATGTGGGGCTCGATCCCAGGACCCTGAGATCATGACCTGAGCCGAAGGCAGAAGCTTAACCCACTGAGCCACCCAGGCACCCCAGATTTTCCTGTTCTTGACATCAATTACATTGAAATAGTCACATTCCTAAAAGGGCAAAAATATGTCAGGAAGCCCAAATTATAATTTCTTATATTATTTATACCCTTAATCAGAGCAGAGACAATTAGTTGAAGAGTTGATTGGCTCCTAATTCTCAGAACTAGTTTGAATCTTAAGATGAGCTCCTGTCTTCTGGAACTTGTCCTCTGTTTGACTGAACCTGGTGGACCTCTCAGAGTGTGGGTCTTTATTTTGCACTTATTCCATGCTCCATGCAAGACAAACAACCAACTACTGTGGGGTTTACAAACATGAATGAGAGACAGTTCCTGTGTTCAAACTGTTTATAGTCCAGTTTGTACAGGCCACCTCAGTTCATTCATATCTTGTAGGCTGGGGACAGGATGAAATGAAAGTAACCTTAGAATTAATCACAATGCTCTCTACTTTCCCACAGCCCCATGCTTTATCTCTGTTGTATCTATGTTATTTGTATATTGGCCTTCCAGAATGTACTCTAATCTCCAGAGAACAGGGGCTGGGTCTTGTTCTCAAGTCTATTCTCTCTCTATGTCTGTATTGCCACAGAGTCAAGGATGTGCTTTGCAGAGGATAGGCTCTCAAAAAATGTATTTAAATAAAAGAATGTATTTGCTTGCTTGGACTTCCTAATTAGAGTGAGGCAGCTTGTTTTGTACCAGTATTGCGGACTTCACCAATATGGTGAAACTGGTGGACCTCTGCCCAGAGGTGCTCACACTAAAGATGGTCTTGGATGTGCTTCATTACTGTTGCAGGAAGAGACAGTAGAATGAGACTGAATAAGCAGTCAGAAACAGCAGGAGTTTTGTCTCAGCTGTCATTAATTACTTATTTGACGTTGGGCAGGGCACTTAAACTCTATCTCAGTCTCTTCATCTGTGAAATGGGGGATAGTAATGACTGGCTTGGCTGTTTCCCATGACTGCTTTGTGAATCAAATGAGATAATATTACTTAAAGTGTTCTGAAAAGCCTAAAGCACTGCAAGAGTACAAGGTATTATTTTGCAAAGAAGTCTTCCTTTCAATTCTTGTTTCCACAAACACTTTATCACACATCTCCAGGTTCCTGGGTTATGTGATGAGATGTGTAGAGTAGTTCACCCTAAGCTGACACGTTCACCAGAATCTTCTCTTTTCTTTTCGTTTTAAAGATTTTATTTATTTATTTGAGAGAGAGAGAGCCAGAGAGTGTGGGGTGAAGGGCAGAGGGAGAAGCAGACTCCCCGCTGAGCAGGGGGCCAGATGCGGGACTTGATCCTAGGATTCCAGGATCATGACCTGAGCCGAAGGCAGACACCTAACCAACTGAGCCACCCAGGCACCCCACCAGAATCTTTGGTTCAACATCTGTAGCATTTAACTGATCCAGCCTAGGGTTCTCCGAAAGACCTAGACAATTATGCATCTTTCTCCAATTCATACATATATGTCCTTCATTCAGCATTTATTCAAAACATATTATGAGCACTTATGTGTACTACTGTGAGAGGAACTGGGGCAAAATGGACAACATAGGATCTCTGTTTTTGAGGGACTTGGAAGCCTATGGGATCTTAAAGAACAGACTTGAGAACAAGTAAGTGCTTAATTCTGCATTTGTTTTGAGAGGCAATTTTACCTGAGTTTTAATTAGTAAAGACATCTATGTATATTTTTAGTTTTGACTAAAATGAAAACTAGTGCTGGCCTTATTCATGTTTTTCTACTGCTAATGGTCTGTAGGTTTTAACTGGGCCCCAGAGACTGAGGTTTTTGTTTTGTTTTGTTTACTTCAGATGAAAGTTTGGGGTATCCCATTTTTCTTTGATTCAGTATTGTTATGAAACTTTAAGAAATAGCAATAGCTAATTAGTTATGGGATTACCTGAATAATTTCCTGCCAATTTTTCCTATAAAGTAAGAATTGCTTTGATTAGAGGCACTGTCCTGGGGAAGACCATTCCCAAGTCCAGTAGAGTAATTAAACTGAAGAGTGCATTTGGGGCTGACATTTCCAGGTAGATTCTGGCATTTCATATCCTTGGCTGCTACTCAAGCTTTGAGACACCACCACATGACCCCCTGGATCCTGACAGGGATTAGGAAACTAGTCACCTAACTGCACACAGTAGAATTTTGGCTTAGCTTTGGGGAGAGCTCAACAGGAGAAAGTATATTTCCATGCAATTCCATCCTGCTAATCAGTTAGGGTCCTAAAGTAATCAACAGCTGTGAGGTGCTCCACCTGAACATAACTCTTCCTCTTTCAGCTACATTGATCTCTTGCCATTTTTATCTCCTCTACCAAACTTCCTTTTCCTTCTCTTGTATTTCCTATATCTGAGAATAGCCCATGATGCTCCAAGCTACTGAGGTCATTGCTGATTCCTTGACCTACATTTCCTCTCTCATCTAAGCAATTAATAGACTTAGGAGCCAATACCCATCTTTTCTGCAACCCCACAGCTCCTGCCCAAGTTCCTATCTTGGGGGGACAGGCTCAGGTCTTTATTGTTTGCCTTCCTCTACTTGTTCCCTATGTCCGAAAAAGCCTTAGACCTCTAAACATGAGATATCTCTTCTCTACTGGATTAAACTTTTGGTTCTTTAATTCTTAGTCCATCTCTTGAGGTTTTCCCGGAAGCCTTCCCTGCCCACTCCTAAGCTGGGACAGGACTCATAGTCCATCAGATGTGAACCCACAATATTCTACCTGTCATACTGGATTTTCATTGTTGGTCACTGGTCTGTCTTTATCCCTCAGCTACTCACACAGGATTTGACTCATGGTAATATTCACCAAAATGCTACATGATGAGTTGGACTGAGTTGTTCTCCTATCTTAGTCTTTGCCAACTCCAGTTTTTCCCTTGATTTTCAGCTCCCATTTTGTTTTGTTTTGACTCCTTTATATCCATAGCTTCCTTCAAAACATGTCTTTTAAAACACCTCTTTGGTCATAAACTTATCCTACTTTGATTCATAACATCTAATCTTTATTCCTCTTGTCCTTGTGGCAATGTATGTAAGTTTAAAATGGTAACAAATCCAGCAAAAGTTATATGTGAACATAATAGTTGTTTTTCTTAAAACAGTCACCTTGGGAAACTGCCCACCTATTTTAATTAGACAAAGCCACAGTCATTTCTGGAGCTACTCTTTGGGGATGAATACCTTCACATTTTTCTGAATATATTTTAATAGTGACAAAGTTGGTCTTTGCAGGTGAGGTTTAAAATTTGTATAGAGCCAAGTCACCATGAACTATATTTAGTGAGTAAAGCGAATGCTCTAACTGGTAACTCTATGTGTCAACAACTAAAAAGTAATGTTATTATCTTTCTCTGAACATATTTGCACAAGGGAAATTCCAAAGCTATTTTGACTAATTATGTTATTTTTGAAAAGAGTTTCTAGCATCCCAAGGTGACTACTTTCAATAATAGTACTTGCTTTTTCATTGTAAAGTGCTTATTCAAATCCAGTTTGGAACTTCATAAGCCTCTAATACCTCTTCTCATACTTGTGTAGTGTTGTTTTGTAGAGACTGGGAATCAATAAAGCCATGATCTTTGCCCATAAGGACCTCCTAATTAGTTGAGAACACAGAAATACCAACAGTCTTGTGTAAAAAATAGGCATTTTAATAAGATAAAGAAGCAGTACAGTGGAGAGACTGTCTGTGAGGGGGAGGAATTTGTTACAGTGTCAGCAAAGCCTTCTCAGGACTGAAGGATTAATGATGATTAGAAGTTCACTAAAAGAAGGAGGGAAGGGGATGATAAGAGTCCTTCCAAACCAAGGGAACAGAAGGTACAGAGGCTGAAACAAGAAGATATGTTTGGGGAAATCTCAAGTAGTTCAATACTGTTATTGTGTAAAGTTCACAATGGGGGCAGAAAGGATGAGAGATAGGGCCCAATGAAGTAAAGGCCTGTATTTGCTGCTTTTAAAAGTTTGGACTTTATCCTGTAAGAGGCAGGAAGAGTTTCTGTGTGTAGGATTTTCCTTCCCAGTAGGATTGTAAACTCTCACATCCAATTAGTCACATAGGTTTGCATCCCCCCCCCACTCACCCCTAGCCCCCAAGATTGTCTCAGATCCATTTCTTCCTTTCCATTCTGACATTTACCTCATTAGTTCAGGCCTTCATCTCCCCATGCCTGGAGTGTTTCACAAACTCCTGACTGGTCCCTGGGCTCCAGTTCACCTTCTGCTCCTGACAATCAATTTTACACAGGATTATCAGAGCAACTTTCCTTCCCATCAAGTCTCACTCCTGTTCAAAAGCCTTCAGTGGTTTTCTATGATCTGAGAGATAACTACACCTCCCCCTTCTCAGTTGGTCCTTCAAGATCTTACTAATCTGGTCCCAATCCTCCTTCCCTTCTTTTTTTTTTTTTTTTTTTTTTTTTTTTTAATCCTCCTTCCCTTCTTGACTCCTATCACTGCAAATAGTGCCAGAACTCATCTGCTTATTCCCTTATCTGTACCTTTGCTTTTATGGTGGCTGTCCCCTGGAATGTTACAACCACACAAACCTTTTTGTTTGTTCTGTTTTCAGCTGTTTTCTTTTACAAATCGTAAGCCCACATATACCCATGCTTGATCATATTCCCCACTCTCCTCCCTGGAAGTAACCACTATTCTGGTTATATTTTATTACTATATACTGCATGGTATGCATCCATAAATAATCTATAGTATTGTTTTGAAGACATTTAAACATACATAAATGATACTCTTTATATCTCCTTTTGCATTGAGCTTTTCACTGTCATTTTTTCTTGAGTTATCCCTACGGAATGTATGAATATAGTCTCATCTATTGCTGTATTTCATTTTATAAATATGCCATACATTATTCATGGGTGGGATTTAGGCTGTTTCCAATTGTTGGCTTTTACAGGGATTCAGGGTGTCATATATGTCAGTTGTTGGCTTTTATAAACAATGTTACAATGAGTATCTTAGCAAAACAGGATTCTCCTCAAAAGTGGCTTGTGCATCCTCCGACTGTAGTATGATCCCATTGTGCTGAGGACACTGATACGCAAAGTAAGGCAGTTAAAGAAATACTTGCTAAATGAATGAATGAATGAATGAATGAATGGTGTAGAACACAACTGGGGTTGATGGCCGTGTTCCTTTTCAGTGGGCTTGGCGCCTGAGCCCCCATTTCCTTCTTTGACAGCGCTGGTCCTTCTCTAGCGCACTCCTCCATAGCCCGGGAGTGTAAGTATGAGTGTGTGGGGGCGACACCTATCTCACGGGAAGGGGTCTCTCTCTCCTGGCAAGTTCACGGTCTCGGCAACCCTAGCGTCTGAAGTTCAGGGTCCTATCACCCACCTCCTTCGACAGAGGCCCAGCCCAACGAGGCAGTCCAGCGCCGACTGAGTTAAGGCGCGTCGAGATTAGACGCGGGCTGGAGAAGGCTTGGAAGGGCAGTCGGAGGACTCGTAGTAGATCCCTCCGCGCGCAGCTCGGGCCGGCGCTTCTTCCTGCGGGAAACCCCTGGGTGCCGAAGGCGGCGGGGCCCGGCCGTGGCGACAGGGGGGCGGGGTTTGCAGTGGGAGGAGGCGGCCGAGGCGGAAGGACACACGAGGCTGCTTCGCTGCACAGCCGAGAAAGTTTCAGCCAAACTTCGGGCGGCGGCCCAGGAGCGGCAGACCTGGGGTGCGGGCAGTGGGGCCACTTAAACGCCTGAGCTTCGGGGCACAGCTCGAGGCCGTGAGCTTCGGGGCACAGCTCGAGGCCGTGAGCCGCAGAAGCAGGAGGAGGAAAGAAGAGAGTGGGGGACCCTCTGTGGGGACCCCCTCCTCATGTGGATCTGCGCAGGCGGAGGCGGCGGAGGAGGCGACCGAGAAGATGCCCGCCCTGCGCCCCGCTCCGCTGTGGGCACTGCTGGCGCTCTGGCTGTGCCGCGCGGGCCCCGCGCGTGGTGAGTATCCGGCCGAGGAGTGCTGTCCCCTGTCCCGGGGCCCGCGCACCGCCACCCCGGCCCGACCGGCCACCTGGGGCGATCATCCCCCCCCCCCCCCCCGTCCTCCACTCTGCTAGGAGGCCGGGCACGAGTGAGGCCACTCGGTTCCCCAAAGTTTGGACACCGTCAGGGCCTCCTCCCCCGCACTCCCCGCCGCCTCCTACGCCCCTCGGCTGAAGGGGGGGCGGGCCGCGAGCCTCCGAAACTCGCTTTCCCAGGCGCTTGAGTTCGGGGAGTTGGGTTGTTTTGCCCTTTGATTCCGCGTTTCCTGGGGTCGAGGGAGAGAGCCGAGTGCCGGCTGCGCGAGACGAACCCTCGCCGGCCGGGGGCCGCAGATGGGCTGAGCAAAGGAATGCCAGATTCTGGCGTGGAGGGAGCGGGGGCAGGGCCTCCTAGCTCTCAACGGCTTGTACCTCCGCTGCCAGACTTCGCTCTGGCGGAGGGAGGCACGCAGTCCGGGTGGGTGGGTTTGGTTTGGATGGGGACAGGGTTTCGTGGTGCGCCAGAGTCCTGACACTCCGAATCCCTGCTCCCGATGAATCCGGTGTGTTTTGCTCGGGGACTTTGAAAGGTGGAGGCAGGAGCAGTAGGCAAACTGGTGTGGCTGCATGCTGAGCCACATGATTTAAAAATCTCGACTGCTGTTATTCTTTCCGAGGCGCTGAGCTCGGGCGCTGTTTCAGAGTCTGTGTCCAGCCCCAGGAATGTGGTGTGACGATCACCAACTCCTCCAACCTGGCAGCAGCATTGGCTGCTCTTTTGGCATGGTTGGGGGTGGGGCAGGGGCGGGTGAGGAAAGTGGATACGTTAATTCAAAGTGCTTCCTTGGAAAGCCTCTTTATGGTTGGATATGAGCAGCAGTCTTTCCGAACACGGTTGGACCGAGGAAAGGGAAATCGAATCACGTCTTATCCATTCCACCCATAGTCTTAGAGTCCGATTTTCTTCAGACTGTTTAGTAGAAACAGCTTGGGTTTTGGAGCCCTCTGTAATCCTGGGTTCAAATCCAGCTCTGCCACCAACCAAATGGGAATGAAATTACCCAGCTAATAGGGTTAATTAAGAGAATGTATATTAAACCCATGGCATATAAGGTATTCAGAAAGTACTTTCAGGACAGGGCCGTGTTTTATTTTTAAGGAACTCTGCTTCCAGTGGGTTGGTAGCTTATGCATGTTTGTTAAACTGAGATTTCTTCTTTTCCTAGCCTAATCCGAGGAAAGTTTTTACCTTTACCAAAAAAAAAAAAAAAAACCAACAACAAAACAAACAAACAAACAAAACCCCAAAAAAACAAAAAAAGTGGTACATGAGCTATGTCTTTTTGCAAAGAAAAGGTTAAAAAGATGATGAGCTTCAGAAAAATTTGCTCTTTGTTCATTGTTAACAGACAGTTGGCGTGCCAATCACAGATGTCTAAAAGAGAACACATTTTTTGTTTGTTTGTTTTAATCTTTTTATCACAGTACTGTGTTGTTCATCACCAACCAGGTACTTCTTGGAAAGCTCTAATTCCATGCACCACTATGTCCCTAAGGATTTCAGAAGTGGACCAGGAGGCTGTGTAATGATGAACCAAAAATCATTGTTTCAGAAACATTTAACGAAATAGGATGGCATTTTTGCCTTTCCTTTTTCTTTTGAGTTAAAGCTTGACTGTAAGTGTAGATTTATGATAAAAAGGACTATAAACAATGGGCTAGTCTGAGGATTACAATCCTTGGTTTCTAACATTAACTTGGTTTAGTAAATAACTTAATCTTCATGGTAGGTACTCTCCTCACTTATGAAAAGAACTGAAGAAATAATCTTAGAGAGTTGGAGGGAATAATAAATAAGACTGCAAAGCAATTTTCAAAATTAAGTGTTAAATGGTAAGATCGATGTCAGAAATTGGATTACTTTGACACATAAGGCTTCTCTCATTCTAGGACCTCAGAACATAGAATGATATCCTCTTATATACTTTGGTACTGATGACGTAGTGCTATTACCAGCAAGCTTTAAGGTGGACAAGTTGAATGTTAGTTACTTCAAAGGACTAGATATGGATATGTTGATTTTTAGGTAGGTGTTCTCCAGATGCTAAACTACTGCAATAAAATATTTTAAAAACCTGTTTTTTGGTATAAATCTTAAATCTTTTCAGAGTCTAGTAGTGAAGGCTTCTTGAATCTTCTTGATCTGTTATCATTGTGTTTTTGTCAAGGTACCAATTATAACACATACTTCCAATTTTTGAGTGTTCCTGTATTTGGGATTGTGGCCAGTTGTTAATTTAAATATCATTGAGTTCCTAAGGCAAGAAGCAGTCAACCCATCTGATTGTCTAAACAGCTATCCAAGACCACCTCTTGCTCCTTGTTTTCTTTTGCTTTGTAATGGGAAGTGATTCCCTGGTTTTGAAGCCTGCTAGATAATTTCTCAGCTGAATTCTTCTCTTGCTTTTAAAAAAAGAAATCACAAAGAGCAATTTTTTTTTTTCTTTCAGTTGAGGATGAAGTTTATCCTAACACTATTTTTCTTTTTTCTTTCTTTTGGTTCTTTCTATCTTATTATTCTTTGGCAGGGACAGGGTGGGGGTGGTAGAGGTAGGAGGAAGGAGAGTGATTATCTCTTGTCTTTCTTTTCTTTTTCCTGATGTTTTGATTTTTTAAAATATTAACCCACATCTTCTTGTCATCCCACTGTGCTATTCCCACTCTACTGTCTCTTCCATGGGCTTCCTGTGGTATAGAGGAGTAAACGTTTCGTTTACCTGAATTGTATTTGCTGACTTCAGGACCTTTAGAAAATGTTGAAATTCAGTGGGATATGCTTAGATGCTTCAGAGCAGCCTTACAATACATTTTAAAAATATCACACCCGCAGAAATTCTATTTTGCCCACAAAATTTGCATTGATCTAGTTCCCACTCTGATGCCATTCCTGGTAGTTCTTCTCCTAACCCCATCCCCTGTGATAGAAGGAGGCTCCATGTCCTGGCTGCATCAAAATCAGCTGATGATCAAAATCAGACTCAACACCCAGGGATTCTGATACAGCAGGTCTGAGAATCTGTGTTTTTCAAGGTTTACAGTAACTTGTTGGAACCCACTGATAGTTCATTATTCTGCCTTGAAGTGTATATAGTGTATATATGGGGGTCTTTCCTTCTTAATTTTAATAATTTCCAGAATTAATCTAACCTTAGCTATACCGGTGTTTTAACCCTCTATCAAAGATTTTTAAAATTGCTAACATAAAATCTGTTGAGTATAATGCCATTTCTTCTTGTTCATCTGGACACAGTGGGTCTCCATTGTCTCTTTAGAAGGGCTTCATATATTTGAAAGATATATTATAAATCCTCTCCCAGATCCTTTTCTTGTCTGTTGTCCTTTTTTCTTCAAGTTTCACTCATATATATAATTTTGGACTCCCTTTATTTATCCTTAGTGCTTTTTTGAGTAAAAAATCCTAAGCCATGGTTTGAATGAAAATATAGTAAGAGATTTTACATTTTCCTTATATTATGTTTTCATTTGTTATTTAAGTGCTTGCTTTCTTGACATTTCTGTCTGGATGCCACAAGTTGAATGTTTCATTTTCCTCCTCTTTCCCTTTTTTGCAGATGACTTGAAACCAAAAGGTTTTATTTTCTTCTACTCTGCTGTTTTTATTGGTCTACCATATGTATAATATTTTGGAAAGATCACTGGACTAGGAGCCAGAAGACCAGTGTTCTCCTCCAGGTCTATATTTAATTAGTATTGTAATCTTGTGAGAGGGATTTTGGTCCTCCATTTGTTCAGGTATGTTGTCCATAGTCACTGAGCCAGTTAGAGTTGAGACTAGAATCTCTCCTTTGGTCCTCAGTCCAGTGCTTCCTCCACTCTCCACACCACTTCTATCTTTTGTACAAATGAGCTCATGTACACGAAAACACTTAGAACATCCTCAAGTGCTTATTGTTAGTGTGTACTTCTTGAGGAAGAGAATTGTGTTTTTTCACTTATGCATTTTTTTCCTAATGCCCTTTCCCTGTACCTGGCACAGTGCCTTGGCATCTAATAGACATTCAATAAATGTTCATTCAATTGACCAATTATTTATAGTCATTTTCTTATTCTAGATTACTATGGTAATCCAAGACAGGTTTTTTTTTTTTTTTATAGTATTTTCAAGAGTCATTGCTTACCTTGCATTTGGGGAAAAACCAAATTTTTCCCTTCCCCACATGTTTTATTTAAACTTGCCATTTTGAAATTCAGTGTGTGTGTGTGTATGTGTGTGTGTGTGTGTGTGTGTGTGTGGTTTCTTCTCTTTTTTTTCTGATCACTTCTGCAAATCATAAAGGTCACTTTGACTTTGGAATTTAACCTCAAAGGCGCTGTCATCCACCCCCTGCCTCTCACTTGAGCTGTTTCTACTGTTTCCTGTATTACTATATTACTAGATCAGCAATTTCTGTTATTTTGTTCAGAGTTGCCACACTTTATTGTAATTTGGTCATTTGGGGGATTATTGGAATGGTATTTTTAAAATTAGAGTTAACTAAGTTTATGTTTGTTTTGATGATTTTTTGAGGTTTTATTTTTTTATTTTTATTTATTTATTTATTTTTTAAGATTTTATTTATTTACTTGACAGAGAGATCACAAGCAGGCAGAGAGAGAGGAGGAAGCAGGCTCCCTGCTGAGCAGAGAGCCCGATGTGGGGCTCGATCCCAGGACTCTGAGATCATGACCTGAGCCGAAGGCAGCGGCTTAACCCACTGAGCCACCCAGGCGCCCCAGATTTTTTGAGGTTTTAAAAAATTTTCATTATGAGCTTGATATCACAAACTAGTATTAGATTAAGAGGATATATACGTTTAGTTAAGTTTTTTTTTCCTACCAAGAGAGTTCCCTAAAAGCCACTACCACAAACAAAACTCTAAAGATGAGATGTGATAAGTAAAACCTTGAGAGAACCATATAGTGCTTGAGCTATCTCTGCAACAAGGTTTACTCCTTGAGGGGAGGTACTACGTCACACACATCCCTTCTCTGGTTGATAAAACTTGTTTGGCATATGCCCAGCATGTAGAGTCATCCAAGCAACAGGTCGGCTTTGTTATAGCACCTGTGACTCCCGCTCTGTCCTCCCCACATTTGGGACATTCTAGAGGAGAGGCCCATGGTGAGTCAGGAGTGTGTCTTTATGCTTCTTTCTCCTTTGAAAAGAAAAGATCAGTTGGAAAGATGACCCCACCTATAGACTTTTATACTATCTCTTTATTAATTAATGGGTAGCTGAAATTTTCCTCTTTGTTGACTTACGTGTTGGCAGAAACTTTAAAATCCATCTAGTCCTTCTATCCTTTCCATGCTGGATCTGCTCCTCTTACAACATTCTTGTCAAGAGGTGGCCTACCTCTTGTGGTGGTAGCTTCCTGCCTTTGGAGGCAGCTTAGTTCATCTCTGGACAACTCTGATTTTTAGAAAGATTTTCTTATATTCAGTTGCAGTCTGTCTCCATATGACTTGTGCCCCTTGGCATCTTCTCAGGAATTTGCCTTATAGAGTCCTGAGTCCTGTGTGAGCAACAAGGATCCAAAGGAGTACTCTTCACTGAATTGATACCTACCCCTCCATAAAAAGAGTTAGACCTAGTGAGGGGCATGAAGATGATTCCATCTGGGGTGTTTTCCTGGAGATTCTGATTCAGTGGGTCTGAAATAATGTCTGGGAATTTGTATACTTAAGAAATAGCCAGTTAATTTATATATTAGGGAAGTTTGGAATCATTGCAGAGTGCAGAGAAACCAAGGATTTTTTTGGTTTATTTTTGTTTGTTTGTTTGTTTGTTCTTTGATAGTACTAGAGATAGGTTGCTTTGCCTGGGTCTTGTAGTCATTTTCTATCCTTGAAAATGCTTGCTTCTTGCTAAATGCCTAGCTTGCTGGCGAAGTTGCTCTGGTATCCCCAGAAGACCAGTAAAGTTGTTTTGTCTTAAAAAAATAATCTACAAACTATTCAGAATCTTAGGGCTGCTGTGTATGTGTTGTATATGAATTTGGTGAACGCCTTCTTATCCCTTCATAAGAATGTTAGCAGAGATGGCAGAATACATAGGTGTTCATTGGTTTTTTTGGTGTCCACTATGGAATTCTGTCCTACTCCTTGTGATGACACTGCCTTTGAAGAGGTCTCCTTTTTTATCTGTGAACACATACCTGGTATCAGGGATTTCCCTCAAATGTGTTAGTGCAAAGAGATAAAGCCCACTCATTTCATGCAGTCCTGCCTTCAGGCTGTCTGGGCTGCTGCGGCAAATGGAATAAGGAAGGGAGAATAAAGAAGGAATCAAGGGTCTCTTGAGCAGAACAGAGCATTCTGTAAGAAGGGGCCCAGGAGTGCTCCTCTGACAAAGACACTTAATGTTGCTGTCCTTTATAAGATCTAGAAAGTGACTTCAGATCTGAAACGATAGACTCAGGGCCTGTGGATGGACAAACTGCAGTTTTCATTTGTAGTGGTAGGTTTGCTGTAGATCTGTGCTTTTGTCCTTTCCTTTTTGAGACAGATACTAGTTGTGTGGCAGAAAATATGTTGTGACCTTAAAAAGAAGAGTAAAGCCAAGAAGAGTGGATGATAAAAGCCGGAGCTTGGAGTGTGAGAAGTGAGATAATTATTGCATTTATATGTAAGCTTCCATATAAGACTCTGGTAGGAGCCCTAGCTGTTGGCTCCGAGATTTATTATCTTTGTAGCTCTTCTGTCCCAGTGATGTGTCAGGGAGGATTGTGGTGTGTGTTATCCTTAATTTGTGTGTTTCTTCATGTGGTAGGGAGTACAGGGTATTCTGCTTTTGTAGATGTGTGGGAATCTTTTGACCAAGCAGAAGATAGGGCCCTGCCCCCAAGGAGCTGACATCATTGTGGAGATAAAGCAGATGAGCACACAATTAGGAATATGAAATACAAGTCATTTAAGTCACTTATCTACAGTCTCAGAAAGCAGTTTCCTGCAGTTGGGGTGACTAAGAGCTGTAGGGTCTAGGGGAGTAAGTTGCAAGTGTACTAGGGAATAGTGACTACTGGTGTACTCTTGCTAGGCTTTTCTGCTATTCACCCCTTCCTCTTTTGTAATTTAGAAGTATCAAAACTTAACTTGGGGAACAGATAAAGGCCCGTTTGTCTGGTGGGGGTCTGAATGTAAATTTGGCATATGTTGTGGTATCTATTATGTCTGTCAGTAGGTTTGTGGCAAGAGAGAAGGCTGGTCTTAGTCCTGGATGCCAGGCCTGATCTAGAACAAGTTAAGGTGGAGATATCTTCTTTGGAAGATCTAGTTCTCAGTGGCAGTAACTGAAGGAACTTCTTGTCATGGCCAGGCAATGACTGAGGTACAGTATGGACACACCCAGAGCTGCTGCCTCAGGTGGCATTGATTAATCATACTAACATCTCCCTCACCCACTGTGCTTGTCTTGGCAAAACCCTGTTCTACCAGCTCCTCAAAGTTTGTGTTTTACTAGATATGATTGAGCAAAGTCTTGGGGGGTCATTTTACTGTTCTTTGCCACTCTTGAACTGCGGTCAGTTACATTGGTCCAACTCTGGTGCCCTTGGACTTTGGCCATTAAGTGAGAGGCCTTGGTCTTTCTTCCCATTGGACTGAAGACCTTCCCCAGAGGCCTGCCTGAGGCAGTTTCTAGTCTTCAAGTTAGTTCCTTTCAGAATATTGGCACCTGGGCAGTGACTCTGATTCTTTGAATACGTCAGCCAAACTTCATGCCAAAATGGACTCAAAGCTTCACAAAGACAGGTTGGATCTATGGGTGTTGCAGAACCTGTTTCTGGGTTAAGAGTAGCTCCCCACCCTTATATATATTTAATCATATGAAGAAAGCATGTGTGTCTTTTATGAAGTAAGGAAAACATGACGATAATATTTTGATTGGAGTTGGATATCGTCTCCTCAATAATATGTTGTCTTTTAACAAATAGCATTGCTTTAAAATACAATTTTGCTTGCTGAATAAAATGTTGTACAAGAAGATGTGGTTACATTCTGAAGTATACTGCCTTGTTCAGAGGCAGGTACATTTTTAAATTTTTTGCTTCTTTTTCCTATCTTTTTACTCTCATCTGTCTTGTGAGGAGATTCTGGAAAGTTTTTAAGCCTTGAAGATTAAATAGTGTATTTTAACTGACCCTAGGAGGGACAGGTTGCTATGCTGGCATATTTATCCAACATTTAAATTAGAATAATTGAATAGTGTTTACTCACTAATATTTTCTGTTGAGTCTCTGAATATGAATGGTCAGAAAACTAGACAGTGCTAATGTGTTAACGTCTCTAAATGGTAATTGTAGTGAGCTGCAAAGAAACTTGTTTAATTCTCTGCTTTCACATGTTTTTGTCCAGAAAGTGTTGAGACTTGTTGAAGTTTGAGGATGTGTATATTTTATGATTTTTATTATGTTTTTGTTTGCCGTGAACATGCCTTTATTTATTTGCTAGATCTTCTTTAATTGGAAATGTTAAGGACAATTTACGTTATTACAACATTTGAAACACTTTCTAATCTTTATGAGGATTATTAGAGGAAGGACATATCTTGTGAATCATTCAAGTCCTTGGTCCTGTGTTACTATTTAAAGTAAGTGACAATGTTTCATGACTCCTGTGACATATACTTCCTAAGAGATTTAAGGAAAATGGTTGTACCTAAAAACATTGTAATATTTTAAGGTAGGTTTACATAGTAATAATTATTCCTCATGTTTATACATAATTAACTTATATTTATATTTTTTAAATTTTCTCTGGCACCTTTACAAGATATTTTTGGAGGAGGAGGTTACTTAAAAAAGTAGTTAAAGGGGACGCCTGGGTGGCTCAGTGGGTTAATGCCTCTGCCTTCGGCTCAGGTCATGATCTCAGGGTCCTGGGATCGAGCCCCACATCGGGCTCTCTGCTCAGCGGGAAGCCTGCTTCCCCCCCATCCCTCTCTGCCTTCCTCTCTGCCTACTTGTGATCTCTGTCTGTCAAATAAATAAAAATAAATATAAAAAAAAAAGTAGTTAAGGATGTTGAAAAATCTAAAAAAGTGTGAGAAAAATAGTCACAATCATCCCACTCAATATTTTGGTGTACATCTTTTTTTTTTTTTTCTACCTTTAGTTCTAAAATGTTTTGATTCATAATATATATATATACACAATTTTCTGTGCTGCCTTTCTATGATGGTTATAAATATTTCTCATATTTTTAAGCATTTTTTCATAAATTGAATTTTATTGGCTAAGTACTATTCTTTTAAAAATATTCTTGTTTTTTTAAAAGACTTTTGTTAAGATTTATTTTAGAGAAGAGCAGAGGGATAGAGGGAAAGGGAAAGAGAGAGTCTTAAGCAGACTCTGGGCTGAGTGTGGAGCCTGGTGCAGGGCTCAGTTGCATGGCCCTGAGATCATGACCTGAGCTGAAGCCAAGAGTCAGATGCTTAACTGACTGGGCCGCCCAGATGTCCCAATAATATTCTTATTAATTGGGTTACTATGTTTTGACCATTCCTTGGTTTGGTTGCATATTTAGTTGGTTCCATTTTTTTTCCTATATAAATGATACTCATCTTCATACAGAAATAGATTTGCAGAAGAAAAATTGCTATGCCAAAGAGAGTGACTTAAAGGAATTGGGAAACAGAATTTAAAAACAAACAGGAAAACATAGGAGAAAATTAAAATCTCTAATAATTCCATCACCTCCAGCCAAAACCCACAGTTAATATATTGGTACATTGTAGACAGGTTTTTTTCTTTTTTTCCCCTCTGTCTATTATTGCAATTGGGAGATTAGCATATATATAGTTTTATCATCTGCTTCTGTGCTACTTAAAATACTGTGAATGTTTTCCTATATATGTATTTTTTTTCTTTAATGATATAAAAGGCTGCATACTGTTCTATCTTAAGGATCAGATATATATATATATATATAATTTAAACTGAAATTAATATATATATTTATATATATATATTAATATAATAATATATATATAATTTAAACTGAAATTAATTCTTAGTTTGTAATGTTTTCATAATTATAAATAATGCTATAATGAAATTCTTACATATAAATCTTGGGAGGAATATTTATTTTGTTAACACTAAGCTCTCAGAAGTCAACTTATTGTATCAAAGAGTATGGACCTTTTTGTGTCTTTGATACACACTGCCAAATTCCCTTCCATATAGTTTGACCAAGCTATAGTTCCATTAGCAGAATATGAAACTGCCATTGTTGCCAGCTATGTTCAACACTGATTTTTGTTTTTAAAACTTAACTAATTTGATAAGTGGTAGATGCTTCCTCACCTTAATTTGCCTCCCTGATTACACAGTGATATTGAATGGTTTTTCATATGGTCAGTGGCCACTTATTTACTTACTTTGGTAAACTGTGTCTTTTACCCCTCGAGATACTCATTTTTTTGTTTCTGATTTATATTAAGGATATGAGTCCTTTGTCTTAAATGTATTGCAACATTTCAGATTGCTACTAATATATTATTTTTTTCTTCCAAATGTTTATTTAAGTTCAAGTTAGTTAACATATAGTGTAATATTGGTTTCAGGAGTGGAATTTAGTGATTCATCGCTTACATATATAACACCCAGTGCTCATCATAACAAATGCCCTCCCTTGTTTTCTTTTTTTTTTTTTAAAGATTTTATTTATTTATTTGATAGACAGAGACCACAAGTAGGCAGAGGCAGGCAGAGAGAGAGGAGGAAGCAGGCTCCCTGCTGAGCAGAGAACCCGATGCGGGGCTCCATCCCAGGACCCCGGGATCATGACCTGAGCCGAAGGCAGAGGCTTTAACCCACTGAGCCGCCCAGGTGCCCCAAATACCCTCCTTAATACCCATTGCTACCAATACTGATATTGAAAACTGTTTATTTTTTATTTTTTATTTTATTTATATTTTATTTATATTTTTATAATATTTTATTTATTTTTAATTTATATTTTATTTTTATTTTTTAATCCTTTGACTTGTAATGAGCTTGGTCAGTTTTCTTTGTTAACTGGTATTTTCTTTAGCTAATTTAAAGTTCTAATCTGTATCCTAAAACAACAAGCTGTCTGTTGTATGTGCTCAGGAAATGCACATTTAACCTTATATAAAAAAAAAATACTGGAGGAAAACAGTATTTTCTGGAGGTATATATGTGATTTTTGGTGCGTTGAGGGTAATCTGATTATGTCCTGTCTTCCCGGATAGCCAAGATTTTTGAAGTATGTTACATCCCTAAAAGACAGGACTTGTGCACTGCTAAATCTGACAGTTTGACCTAATTGATAATTGTACTGTGGTCTAGCCAGTCAGTTTGGTCAGACAACAGGATGACTAAGATTCCCTCCCCTCTCTCCTAACCAAATTGATTAGTTGTGGGACAGAACTGACTGAATCAACCTGTTGTTTTGGCACCCCATGAACACCACCTGTTTCTTCAATTTCTCCCTCCAGCTTCCCACTGCCCTACTGCGGTGCTGTGTGCACTGTGGGTAGGAGATCAGTGTTGTTGCTGAAGAATGTTGCAATAAAGAAGAGTAGACTGCCTGTTTCTCAAGCTTGTATGTTCTTAAGGTACCCTGCTGCTTTTGACATTAAGAGCTCCAGCCGAACTGTTGTATGTGGAAGCCCTGCAGGTCTTAAGTGTTTGATTCAGAGTAATTTCAGGCAATATGAATGCTTTCTTAAGTATCATTGGAATTTACTGGGCTGGTCGTTTGCCAGCTCTTGCCATATTTAGTATGAAAAGACCTGGGGAACAAGGACCTTTCTGACCAACCAAAGAAGGAAAGCTTTCTGAAGAGGATTGTGACTCTTTTTGTTTTGTTTTTTAGGTGTGGTTAAGAAAATGCCAGTTAAGAGATTCAATTTGTGTCCACTGGTCTTTGTTTCTATGCCCCATCTAGTTCCTACCCATAAAATTAGTTTATGGGTAGGAAGAGAGATTTGATAGTGAAGCTCTTTCTTACCCTGAAGTCTACTGTTTCTGGGAGGAAATTAGAGAATTCTTATGCCTAGACTGTGCATTGAGAAGCTTAATCAGTAGGTGAAGCTGCTGACTAAAAACAGGTTGATGGGTGCTTATTCTCATCTCTTCTTGAAGGCTTATTCATTTTCTGCTCTGTCATGATCTGAATTTATTTTGGCCCAGTCCTTTACTCCATCCTTCTTTTGGAACCATCAGCCTTCCCTCTATGGCTTAAAATTTCTCTGCCTGTTTTTCCATTTTAAAGATGAAGATAGTATTTGGAAGGATCAGTCAATATAACTAACACAAAACTTATTTGCTTAAAGTAAAACAACCCCAACATTTACATAGCTATGTAGAGTTTACAGAACCCTCTTATGTAATTGCCTCCTTTATTCTTCATGAAACCTTGGTGGAAACTGAGCCTCAGAGGAGTTACTGGCTTATATACCATTGTTTAGCTCTAGATAATAAGTGACAGAGCTGGGACTAAAACTTGTGGTTTGACTTTTTAAACCTCAAAACTTTTTTTTTTTTTTTTTAACATTTTGTTGAATTCTTACTATGTGTCTGTCATTTTGCTAGGGCTTTACATATATTTCCTCATTTAATTCATGTGGCTGTCCTTTAGGGTAGACAGTATATAACTGTTCTACAGATAAGGAAATTGGAACTTGGATTCATAGCTTTGGGTGTTGGGGTGAATAATGTGGTTAATGAAGAATGGAGCCGGGATTCAAACCTCTGGCTCCAGAGCCTCTTCAGTCAACCATGGTGCTGTATGCACCTTCCTACAGTTATACCTCACAACTGCTCTACGAAATGGGGAGTAGATTAAGTGGGGAAACTGAGGCTTATAACATGTCCAGGATAATGCAGCTAATTAAGTGGCAGAGTTGGGATTTAAAGCTATGTCTGTCTGTCTCAGCAGTCCTTACTCATTCCAATGTACTAAGATGCATGTTTTTATGATATGAATTCATTAGACTGGCAGTTCTTTGAATATAGAGGTCAGCTATTAGGAATCCTTTGTAGCTTCTGAATAAAAAAGAAATGGATAGACATTAGTTGACTGATGGCCCTTGTTCCTTAGTTGATTTCAATCACCAGGACAAACAGATTGAATTTGGGCTGAGAAGAGGGAGTTTTCATTAAGAATGAGTCTTTAAGCCAAAATGGGGCGCGCTGTGAGATCTTCAGAGAGCTCCTGTCGGGAGCAATGGCCTGACTTCCAAGGGCTCTGCCTGGGGACATTCCTGGCTATGTTTCTGGAGACTTCCTTGAGAGGGAATTGTCCCCTTATGGGGAGAGAAGGTGGGCATATGTTTAAGTCTGGCTCTGAACATACTAGCCCCGTGTCCTTGGGCAAGTTTCTTAAGCACTCTATGCCTCAAATTCATTATTAATAAAATGAAGATTATAGCAGCATGTAATTATTAGGGTTGTTACGAGGATTAAATAAATTAATAATTGTATAATGTGATAATAATTCATAGTACAGTCCTGGCAAATAGTATAGTAAATAGTAGTTATTGTTAGTGGTGTTATTTTATGTTACAATATGGACTTTTTGTTGGTTTCACTTTAATTAAAATTGGATGAGTGATTTGGACCCTTGGTGAGGAATAGGAGCTTCTTCAGCTTTGCAGCATGTATATTGTTCACTGGTTTTCAGTGACCCCATAAATGTTTAAGGGTATTGTATTTGAGTCTCTTTCTTTCTTTTTTTTTTTTTAATTTTTTTATTTTATTTTTTTATGTGACAGAGAGAGAGATCACAAGTAGGCAGAGAGGCAGGCAGAGAGAGAGGGGAAAGCAGGCTCCCGGCTGAGCAGAGAGCCCGATGTGGGGCTCGATCCCAGGACCCTGAGATCATGACCTGAGCCGAAGGCAGTGGCTTAACCCACTGAGCCACCCAGGCGCCCCGAGTCTCTTTCTTTAATGGGGTGTACTTGCCACTTGGAGAAATTTTGTCTATTACACAAATTTCACTGATAGATGTTAATTCATTTCCCCATTATTTATTAATCAGGCATTTGTGGTTGGATGTTATGCTTACTACAGAAATGGTGATTTTTCTGAGTTGTATCTTTAAGGAAAATATCAGATCCAACTCAACTGTTCCCCAATTTCATACAATATGGCAAACATCATCACGTGCCATTCTGTGTCACCATGTGGAATACTAGTCTAAACCCAAAATATTTAATGTTTTAATTAGCCTTATAGCACTTAATGGACTATCTCTGTTGGGCATTTTGAAATAATAAAAATATCCTATGGTCTGTTATTACGCTTTTAGGGGCTCCTGGAGATTTGGGGATCTCAGGTGGAGGGTTACCCATCTAGTCCATCCTTGTTTTACAGATGCAGAAACTAAACCCCAAAGAAGTTACTGGCCAAAGAACCCAGAGCTAGGTCGAGGTTGGGGCCCAATCCAAGCTCTTGTTTTCTAGTGCTCTTTCCTCTGCATTCATTACTCAGATGATCTGTCAGTATGTCGACCATCTTTTTTTTCTTTTTTTTTTAGATCCTAAAAGGAGTGGAAGAGTGGGGGAGGGGAGAGGTGTGCATATTGAAAATGTCAGTGACTGCAGAGAAAATATTTGACTGTGAGCCCTGCCTGTCCCCCTTTGGATTTCTCTGTAGTGGTTAAGACAAGCCAGTGGGGCTGGTGTCATTAGTGATTCAGTATTGGATTAGCCAGGACTGGTGGAGTTACTTTCTCAGAAAAGGGTTTCGTATTTTAACATTTGTTTCCCATGACAGTTTGCTTATTCTCAAGTTTTGGCAGTCTTGAGCAAATGGTTATCAGGTTTTTGTTTTGTTTTGTTTTAAGACAAAACTCCAATTTTATTTTGCTGATTTAGTAAACTGTCTTCTACCTACCACTCCCTTTTGCTCCCTCTATAATTATTTCTAAGACTTTGTTTTTCAATTGTGGGAGTACTATAAAGGGTTTTCTTTTATAGTCTGAGATATTTATAATTATGTGTAAGCACACTGTTTACAGAAAATGTAAGTGGTGCATATGGTAACTCAAATACTCTTAAAACACTTAAAATATTTTCCAATAATTTAAATCTTTCCAAAAAAGCAGCTGAAACCACTTATGGTAAAAGAGAGGAGGTGTATACTAAGGATAGCAGCATTTGGATGTAATTAATATCAGATAAAAGTGAATGTCACTTTAGAGGAACTGGGAGTATATGAATGAAAGCAGACCGAGGCATGCTTCCTTATTAATAAAGTGAACAAAACAAGACAAAAATTTCCGTCCTTGTGGAGCTTATATGCAGTAACCATAGCTTTCCTATACTGAGGGCTTATTATGTGACAGATGCTTGACTGTACTTGATAAAAGTACTTCACCTGTTTCCTTTGGTCCTTATAGTAGGTATTTGATTCCTATTTACTGAAAGATTAAAGAGTGGTCATCTAGGCCACTCAGCTGACCATTGGTATAGGCCAGCAATTGGAACCCCTCTTGCCCAACTCTAGAGCTTACACACTTACCCATTATAAATAATGCTCTTGTCCGTTTGGTGGAATCCTGTAGTCACAGATAATGTAACTTTGGATTTAATAATATTTTGTATACCAAACTGACTTAAGTTTTCTACTTCTTAACACCTTACCTCTGAATGAACATGTGCATAATATGGGAATTACTTAAATTCAAAATTCTATTTCAAGGATTTGCAGTCCTTTCCAAATCTTTTTGAAAGTGGGAAGAATGGATTTATGTTTGTCATAATCCAAGGAAAGTTATTTAGCATTTCTTTCCCTTTTATATCTTGATCCTAAAAGAAATTCTGTAGTAGATTAAGATCAGGAATGAATGGGTAGCTTTTTTTTTCATAATAAAAAACAATTTGAAAGATTGAAAATGGCCATCCTGAGTCATATTTGTGCCAGCCTTTTTAGTTATGGATAGCGCTTTTTTGTTTTTCCGATAGCTTTTTCTTGACTGTGCGTATGCACATATATTCTCATTATTTAATCTTGAAAGGGATGTAAGAAACCACATAAAACAATTAGAATCCCTAAGCATGTGAATAATGAACATAGCCAGCTACTGAAGCTACCCAGTACTAACCTATCTTGGCCTGGGAAGTGCAGCATTTCTATGTATATCATTATAGAAAAAGTACACTCTTTTCTGTGAATGTTCTCCTTATTATATTATCTCCTTTGTTACTGACAATCAATAGTCATCTGTACTGATAGATGAGAGAATGTGTCTGTCACCAACAGATAATCCCATCTGTTTTATTTTTTTTTAATTTTTTTTTTAAAGATTTTATTTATTTATTTGACAGACAAAGATCATAAGTAGGCAGAGCAGCAGGCAGAGAGAGAGGAGGAAGCAGGCTCCCCACGAGAAGAGAGCCCGATGTGGGACTCGATCCTAGGACCCCGAGACCATGACCCGAGCCAAAGGCAGACGTCTAATGACTGAGCCACCCAGACGCACTAGTCCCATCTGTTTTATTTATTTATTTATTTATTTATTTTCTTTAAATTTAATTTTATTTTTTCAGTGTTCCAAGATTCATTGTTTATGCACCACACCCAGTGGTCCATGCAACACAGACCCTCCTTAATACCCACCACTAGGTTCAATATTCTTGGCTTCCATTCTCTGTCATCCACAATAGGACTCACCTGACAGGAAGGTGTCCTTGTGGAAGTCTGAATCACTTCCCTGAACAGCAGAGGATAGGGTCTACAGCTCTGTCCTCAGCTGAGACAGCAGGAAGAAGTGAAGCATTGGCTCCCAGCCAGAATTAGGACTCAGAACAGACAAGAAGCATGGCCTTTCACATCCAAGGTTGCACAGGATGATGGACCTGAGACAAAGTGATATTTACACCTCCCCGTGTCTGCTCATTAGGCACATTTCCCTCTTATTACTCCAGTCTCTACGCACATGATTCCCATGAGGAAAAGTTACTTTGGACTGAAAGGATGTTTTACTAATGAATCTTGGTTGCCAAAAGACTAAGTTAGAAGTCATGTGAATCCAGCTTCTGGTTTTCTTTTTTTAAATCCATTTTCCTTGAACTTTTTCCCATCTTGCTGTGTGAATCTCTGAGCATCTTACCTCAGCTTGAAGCTATAAAATAGAGCCTTACACATGCGTGCTCACATATGTGGGTCTTTCAAACATACTGGACTCTCCTTAAGGTTTAGTTGTGTTAGATGCCCATTGAATGGTGAAGGGGAGAATGCTCAGGGATATTAAGGAAATGAAAGAGATAAATGACAGTAGAGCTTGATTGTTTTTAATTACTCTTGGCTTGACTTAGGTACCTTTTCCCACTACATTTTGATTTTTGCTTTAGCATAGCTGGTGAGTTTTGGAACAGCTAGACCTGGCTCTGATTCTTAGTTAGGAATATTGGGCAAGCCACTTCTCTAAGTCTCAGTTCTCTTATCTCTGTAGCAGGGATAATAGTAGTACCTAACTTGCAGGATTATTTGCAGATATTAGAAACAACATTTTAACTGCATGGTTCTAGGCACAAAATAGACATTCAAGTTGAGGGGAGGACACCCGCAATTTAAAACTTCATTAACCTCATGATAATTCCTCCCTTTAGAAGATAGTCTGGAAATACTTGTCTCTTACCCTTCTCGTTTCAGTTTCTTTCAAGGATTCCCTTCAGACTCTGCTTCATTGCCAAGGCAAGAGCAGACTAAAGCACTATTATCTGGTAATTTCAAATTTGTAAATTAACTGTGTGAATTAAAAAAGCCTTTCTAGGGGCGCCTGGGTGGCTCAGTGGGTTAAAGCCTCTGCCTTCGGCTCAGGTCATGATTCCAGGGTACTGGGATCGAGCCCCACATCGGGCTCTCTGCTCGGCGAGGAGCCTGCTTCCCCTTCTCTCTCTGCCTGCCTCTCTGCCTACTTGTGATCTCTGTCTGTGATATAAATAAATAAAATCTTAAAAAAAAAATAAAAAAGCCTTTCTAACCTTTTGTCTGCTCAAGTTGGCAGCATCTTGCACCTGTCACCTCAGAAATAGCTGATTCATAGAAAAAAGTTATTTAGTATTTCAAATTAAAGCCAGAGATCTCTTTTAATAAGAGGATCTACTTGGTTGGTTTACTTGTTTCCATCTTTCACCCCTGAGTCTTAATGGAAATCAGGTTTGAAATGTTAGAAGCAGTTGGTTTTCAGCATTGGTAAAGCTTATCTAATCAGGCATGTGAAGTGGCCTATGTTGGATTTCTGTGCCAGTAAGGCTAGCGGAGGTTGAGGAGATTATCGCTCTTGCTTATAATTCCTGAGCATTGTCGAGACACTGGGAGAGCAGTAGGGATATTAAAAAAAAGAGGTTGAACTTGGTTATACCAGTCCAACATACATCCCACTCTCATTTGGGCTGGTCTCATAACATAGGTATATGTAAACTAATTTGAATCATGTAAAGTTTGTCATTTCAGGGCTAGATGATGAGGATTTCCTGTTTCACAGAATTTTGGATTGGGAATTTTACATTAAATAGTGCTTTCTGGTGTATAGTCACTTTTGTAACATGATCTCACTTTAGCTGCAAATAAACTCTTCTAAGGAGGGAAGGTTGGTGACATTATTTTAGTTTTACACATGAGAATAATAAGTCTCAAATAGCTCAAAGGAATTCCTTTAGATCACATGGTGAGTATACAGAAAAGCTGGGGTTAGAACTCAGGTTCTGATTTCTATGGCAGTTCTTGTTTCATTATACCACACTGCTTCCTGTATAATGTACCTAAATCTGAATTCTGTTCCCCAGGATAGGAAAGGATTCTCTTCCTTTCTGTTTGATTAGCTACGTCAGAGTATGACAGCAGTGAAGCAGAAGTTGAGGATTCTCTCCCCAGATGACCAATTAGCTTTTCCTAAAGCTATTCTGTGGCTGCAATCACTAGTTGTTACTGTATTTTTTTGTTTTTGTTTTTTTAAAGATTTTAGTTATTTGACAGAGAGAGAGAGAGAGAGAGAGAGATCACAAGCAGGCAGACAGGCAAGCAGAGAGAAAGGGGGAAGCAGGCTCCCCGCTGAGCAGAGAGCCTGCCTAAGGCAGAGGCTTAACCCACTGAGCCACCCAGGCACCCCTAGTTGTTATTGTTTTACCTGGACAGGATGTTGATCCAAAGTGAAATAGACAGGAGAGTGGGGCTCACTCAGCTTAGCCCATCACAGCTTCTGTGTGTTCTGCCAGTGGCTCTGTAATGTCATGTTCATTTACATGCATTTCATGTGCTCTGATGTCTATTTCTTAGTATTTTTCTCAGCTGTTTTTAATGTCACAAGCCTTAGTTCTTCCTGAATGGCCTGAAGTGACTTTCCTGTCCCTTAAAGTTTCCCTAAAATCTCTCAAGAGTGTGCAGCATGGGCTTCTCCTCAATGTAATTTTATTTCATTGCTCTTGGCAGTTCTCTCCTTAACTTAAGCAGAATATAAATTGTGAATGCAGATGGGTGTGTCAACATTGCACTGTCATGTATATAAGTGCACTTTAGCTTTTCTTCTTTCCTTTTAACCAAAATGAGGAAATAGAGAATGTTTTGTTATGGTAGTTTTACACATACACCAACGAGGAAATGCGTAGTTAGCTTCTGTGGGAAATGTAACTGATACATTTCAGGGAACAAAGTGCATGATGGCTAAAATTTTAAGTCTGCCAAATGTTCACAAGGAAAGAAAGAAAAATGACCAAGCTCTCATACTGCACTTCAGTTTAGCTTATTAATTCTAAGGTTAATAATTTATAGGAGCCTCTGCCTTATTTACACCTGTTATATATGAAAGTATGCTTGCCTTTCCACAGAATCCATTTCACAAGTTGTGCTTTTCATTCAAGGGAGCCATCTCAACAAATGTTCCTCCAAGGGGAACAGTGCAGGAACTTTCTACCCAGTGGCCAACTGGTTGAAGGTTTGATACCTCAGTATCAACAAAATGTCAAATGGACCATTTTGACTCCTTCAGCAATCCAGGTAGACATTTGGCCATGCCCTGTGGTCAGCTGAGAGCTTCCTTGATGAAGGCCACTGTCATCTAGCCACATCAGGGCCATGAACCTTTCTCACTAGGAAGTCTTTGGCAGTTGTCTGTCCTGAGACCTGGGATACCCCATTCTCCATCATTCCATTATTCCTGAGGAGAGCTTTGATAGTGCTGATAGCAGTGTTGCTCCTGAGATACATAGCTTATTCTAAATGCATATAATTTGTTCATAGAAAGTTGGGAATTGATTACAGTTTTTCTTCATGACAGGTTTAAATTGACAGACTTATAACATTCACTGAAGAATATTCATGGTTTTGGTAAAGTGTTAAATTTTCAAATTTCATAATTTGGAATTTGAATTAAACAAACATCCCTACTTTAACTGTGTGTGTGTCTGTCTTTGTCTGTCTTTTGGGAGGAGGAATAGATCTTGGAACTATTAAAAAAATTTTTTTTATAATAGCGCCCATTCTCAGTTGGCAGGGAATAGCTATCCAAATGTTGCTCAGGTCTAGCGAAAAGATTTAGGGAAGTTGTAATGAGTTTAATAACCCTTTGTGGAGTGACATAGATCGACACACCCAATTACACAAGACCTGAGTCTGAGAACGGTTGATGTGCAATCATCCCATCAGCATCTGCTCGTCATTATCAACAACAATAATGGCTCAACTGTTTCTTTGGGGCCACATGAAAAGACAGTATACCCATAGCAAAGTGTAAGTCAGATCTGACAAAAGCATATAGCCCTCCCTAATGCTTTGTTCCCACACTTCTCTTTAAACATATCCTTTTGTGAAGTTTTGAAATATCTCATGTTATTTCTCATTTGTCATTCATTTTCCTTCTTAAATATCATATCTTTCTAGCAAAAATTTTTTTTTTTAAAGATTTTTATTTCTTTATTTGACAGAGAGAGATCATAAGCAGGCAGAGAGGCCCACAGAGAGAGAGAGAGAGAGGAGGAAGCAGACTCTCTGCTGAGCAGAGAGCCCGATGCGGGGCTAGATCCCAGGACCCTGAGATCATGACCTGAGCCGAAGGCAGCGGCTTAACCCACTGAGCCACCCAGGCGCCCCTCTAGCAAAAATTTTTGCCAAAAACATGAAGGGCCAGTGTATCTGGGTCATTTTTCTAATCCATTTCTTTGTCATTTGAAAGCCTTCATGTCTCTGGCTTCATGCTGTTTTATGTGTACAGAGACATTCAGTATCTTTACTAGTTTACATTTTTGTTACAACTGCTGTCAAACCACTTATGAGTGCTTTCTAATATAAATCATTTTGGTCACTGTAAGTGGGAGGGAAGGAATTGGTTCACAGGAATACATTTGCATGTTGGGAAGATAATATCTAATATGTTTCTAAGCACTTTCAAGTGCATTATATCTTTTATAAGACCATGTGTTCATTTCTGGAGACTGCGACGGTCCCTCTGGGACCTATTTGAAAGTCACGCTGTCAAGTACCAGGGCTGGCTGGAGAATCAAGGCCAGGTCTTCTTTCTGTTCTTTGGTTTATAACTGGATCATTATTTTATTGGCAGAGTTATGGAACTTTTCGATTTTTAAAAGGTACTCAACTTGCCTTTGGAAGGTATGTTAGCACTCCCTTCCAGAGTGGGAAGAAGATAGTTATATTTTCCAGCCTTTTGATAGGAAATCATTGTGTTATCTCTAAATCTTAGTGTTCCTGAGTCTGATGGCACTGCAGGGCTTCTAAGGTACCTTTGGGAAAATTAAGGTTTTATAGAAATTAGGGAGCTTATCCATGACTTTCTGAAGGAACAGATTCAATTTAGTGGTACAGGTGTGTTATTTGATTTACTAACACATTATAAATTTTAATTTTGGAGTTTTCATATTTGATTACCTTCTTTCTGAAGCATGTGTTTGTGCACAAAATGGATGCTTAACTAGCGCTCATTGATTTCGGCAAGCGGCCAAATGCAAGATGAGTGTTGGTAGAACAGTACCGTACAACTTCGGTGCCAGAGTTGCTCTGCAGACTGGCTTTACCTTTTGAGGACAAATGTACATTTTTCAGAAATCACCCTGAGCCTGTGGTCCAGTGTAAGCCCAGGGAATGTGCTTAGGGGTAAGAGAACATGTAAGGAATAGGTTTTGTGTGCCTTCTAAGAATTAGGCTTTGTGCTGAATGTTAAAGTAGTTGTTTCAAAGTTTTTGTTTTGTTTTGTTTTGTCTAGTTTAGGCTCCTGGTGGTGAGCTGAGGAGAAGCAGAAGAGGAGAAGCCATTCTTGGGGATTTCCTTGGAGGTTGTAGCTGGTTCTAAAGAGTTCTGGTTGAACTAGATGAGTAACTCGTTCCTATGACTAATGAACTTTGCAGGAGTCCCTTTGGTTGCACATGTAGCTCTCTGGGATTGCTATAAGGTTCTAAGTCATCACAGTTTGAAATAGTGGTTTTCAAAGTTGAGTGAGTATTTGGAAGGTTTATTAGAACACAGATTCCTGAGCTCAGGGCCTACTTCTCGAGTTTCTGATTCTGTAAGCCTTAAGTGGGACCTGATAATTTGCATTTCTGACAAGTTCCCAGATGCTGCTGCTGCCGCTGTTTTGGGAATTGTACTTTGAGAACCGTTGGCTTAGAGGAACATCAGGTTTTTGACTTTTGGGGCAAAGAGAGCTATGCAAGCTTAGCTGGGATCTTTTCAGATCTTTTCACCAGTGCACAGAGGTGAGCTTCCAGATGTATTAATTAATTCATCCAACAAATTTGTGAGTGTCTGCTATGTGCCAGCCACTGTTATAGTTGTTAGGGGATATTCTGAAAAAAGCACACAAAAATCCCTTTGTGGAACTTCAGTGAGCATAGGCTGGGATTTACTTAATATCAGTCCTGCTGTTTAATGATGCTTGCAGGTGAGCCTGTTCCTTTTCTTAGCTCCCTTCTACTTACTTTACTTTCTTTTGGAATCTTTGAATTTAATAATAATGACATCAATATTACTAATCATCACCAGAACTTTTTATTGAGTACTTGTTCTATGTTAGAAACAGTGTAGTTAAGTGCTTTACATTTATTATCCCATTTAATTTTTACAACAACCCTGGTGTTCCCATCTCATTTTAAAAGATGAATTTTGAAAGGGTTGGTAACTCACCCAAGATTATACAACTAGGTGGTCTGTCTGATTGCAAGGCCATACTCTTTATTACCATGCCGCAGTTTAAGGTTTTTAAACTGCAACTTGTGACCACTAGTGGGGCATGAATCCAATTTGGTAAGTCTCAGTACTTTGAGGGGAAATTGGAACTGAATAGAAAATATCACATGGGATAAGCATTGCTTCTTAAGATTTTCATTTTTTTCTGTGTATGTATATGTGTGAATATTGAGTTCAGACTTAAAATGTATTTTTTACTTTAGATCACAGTAAAAAAATGTTTACAAACTAATGCTTCATCGGCTGTCAGACCATAGGTCATCATTTTAAAAAAAAGATTAGAAAATTTAAGCCTTAGGAAAATAATTTTTCAAAGGCACAGAATAGTCAGCGGCAATACCAAGACAAGATGTTTGAGTTTTTAGCCCCTGGTTCACTGCTTCCTTTCTCACATCATGCTGCTTCCTTAAAAGTGCACTGTATTGCCTGGGAATTGAGTCTTATCTTTTCACGTGATGGAAATATGCCATGGAACCTTTAGAGATGTTGACAAAACCTGAAAAGGGAAGTTGAATGTCTGTCTGTTCTGGGTAGGTAAAAATTCTGCCCTGAAACCCCCAAAGCCTGCAGATGAAGATGTAACATTTCTCCTGTTAGTTCTAGTATACTTGGTGGAATGAGGGTAATGATATTAACTAATAATACCAGACTCTAAGTGTGTTTCATATGTTAACTTGCATAATTACTAATTATTTTGGCAGGGTGGCCGTGGCTGGGACATGAACTCAGCGGTTTGGAGTGAGAGGGGGCATCCTACCAGCATGAGTTAACACTTCTCTATGCTGTCCCCAGTTCCTCATTTTGTTCTTGTCGAGTTCAGGGCTACTTTCCTTATAGCCTGGCTTACCTAGGCATGGTTTCAGCTAGCTTGCTTGCTTGCTTGCTTTTCTTCCTTCCTCCCTCCCTCCCTCCCTCCCTTTCTTCCTTCCTTCCTTTCTTCCTTTTCTTCCTTTTCCCTAGACTATATACCTTCATTATGCGGGTAATTTAGGTTCCTAATACTTTTCCCCTTACATCAGTACGTTGCTGATTTGCATCAGGGGCAGGGCTGTGGATTGTCAGCATGATCTGGTGATGACATATGTCGGTCCTTCTAGAGAATGCTGCCCCAACAATTTATACCAAGGGGCTTACAGTCTCTCCAGAAGTAATAGAAGACACTTGGAAATAACGTGAGAATGCTTACAAATCCTTCCAGCAAGTGCTCTTTAGTATCATACTAGTGGTCCATAGAAGCTGAGGAAATGCAAAGTCAGGGCCTCATCAGGAGGGAGGCAGGGATGGAGATTGGTGGGGAGGAGAGGCTAATACATTCTTGTTAAAAGAATGACATGTAGAAGTAGATAAGGATGGGATGAAAACCTTAACTTGTGAATCATAAAATTCAAGTGAGAAGGAGCCTGAAAGGCCTGGAGGTATGAGGTGCTTGGCCTTTGGTCAGATGGCTAGATGAGAGGAAGCAGGCAGGGTACTTAGGTTATCATTCTGTGGCCCCTTTCATTCTAAGACATGTTCACCAGTGTTGTCTTCTGAAGCACCTGTTCACAGGAAAGAGTGACTGTCACTTACCCTATTGGGAATGAAATAGAGGCACCAGGAACATGTACCTGGTTTATCTGTGCATTTTCTCCAGGTTCTTTGCATTTTTCCTCAAATGCTATATACCCTCAGGGCTATGTGTGTCCTAGTTTGTGAAATGCAGGAGTAAAGCAAGAACCTCCAAACTTTTAATAAAATATATGCCCCAAGAGAAGCAGTTTTTTTGAACATGGACTCCCTCCTCCCACTAGGTAAATATTTTCAAATTATATACATGTATATATGTACAGCTATTAAACCATACATGCATATATTAACTCTTAGTAAAGCTTAATTACGTGTTTTTTAGACAGTCTTAAAGTGCTTCTGGTGCCCCATGGAATAGTCTCGCACCCCTCTGCTTCTGGGATACACACATCTCATTTTGTAGACCACTGGTCCAGAAATTGAAGAGTTTAATGTCAAAGATGTTGGTTCTTCCATTATATAGATTTTTTACTCTCAATATTTTTAATGTCCCTCTACAAAATAGTTTTTGAATGTAAATTTTTTTTTTTTAAGATTTTATTTATTTGACAGACAGAGATCACAAGTAGGCAGAGAGGCAGGCAAGGGGTGGGGTGGGAAGCAGGCTCCCTGCTGAACAGAGAGCCCGATGCGGGGCTCGATCCCAAGACCCTGGGATCATGACCTGAGCTGAAGGCAGAGGCTTTAACCCACTGAGCCACCCAGGTGCCCCTGGTTTTTTTTTTTTTTGTTGTTGTTGTTGTTGTTTTTTAAAGATTTTATTTATTTATTTGACAAAGAGAGAGAGGTCACAACTAGGCAGAGAGGCAGGCAGGCAGAGAGAGAGAGAGAGAGGAGGAAGCAGGCTCCCCACCAAGCAGAGCGCCCACTGCGGGACTCAATCCCGGGACCCTGAGATCATGACCTGCACAGAAGGCAGAGGCTTAACCCATTGAGCCACCCAGGTGCCCCATTGAATGTAAATTTTGAATTAAAAGGCTATCTTTAAGTGATGGACATTAAGGAGGACATGTGATGTGATGAGTACTGGGTGTTACATGCAACTGATAAATTATTGAACAGTACATCTGAAACTAATGATGTACTATAAGTTGGCTAATTGAATTGAAAAAAAGGGGGGCTATCTTTCCAGAGTGGATTATGTGAGAATGAAGGATGTACATTAGTGAAGTTGAATCTCTCCTGGAGAAAGAATGATGGTTTTGATCTAAGGAAAATAAACGTACACCTCCCTTTTTTTTTTTTTCCCAATTAAAATTTTTGTTTTTGTTTTTTAAAGTAAACTCTATTCCTGGCATGGGGCTCAAACTCATGACTTGTAGTTGAAGAGCTTATGCTCCATGGATGGAACCTGCTAGGCACCCCACAACTTTCCCTTTACTTGGTCTCTGTTGGTACAAAACCCTTGTTTGATGTCATTAAGACGTAATTCCCTCCCCACCATCATAGTGATAAACCTCATACTCCAGATTAGGGCTTAGGAAATATTTGCTGATTTTTAAAAAAATTCCTTCCATTGTAACTGGAGAGCACACTAGACATGACAGAGCAATAGAATGGACAGTGTGCTGCACTTTGCTGTGGAGCTGCTGGTGAGTGTACTGGTGCCGTGCTGTGGTTGTTGGTTTGCTGTAGGCCTTCTACAGTGTCACCCAAAGCTGAGCAGGACTTGTAATCAGAAGTAAAGGAAATAAATTAGTTCATTTCATTTCAGAATTTGGAAGCCAAGGACTGTGGGGATTAGCTAAGACAAAGATACACTGAGTAAATGCAGTGAAAGATTATTTTGGTAATTAGAAGAAATTCCATTTCTGTAATGAAGTAAAAAGGAGTAACTGGCCATCATTTGTGGAGAGACTGCAGAGGAAATTAGAGAGCGGGATCAAACTCCTTTTGGCTACACAGGAGAGCAAGACAAGACAAACTCAGGGACTTGTATTCTATAGATATAGATGTTTCCAAATATTTTTTTGGTTGTGAGGATGCAAATCATTACAATAATAGAGCAGCTTGGTTCATTACTGTTACTGGAAAAACGAGTTAAACCAAGCACATGTCCTACTGAGGGTGAGTCAACAGTGTCATTTTAACATAAGGAGGGACAGTACATTAAGTGAGTTATTCCAAGTCCTGTGGTTTTCCTCCAGCTGAGCAAAGACAGCTCTTGTTTCAGAAGTAGGGCTTATATGCAAAAAAAAGAAGTTGACCATTTCCTTTCTTTCTCAATTGTAGCTGGTTTTCTTTTTGCCCGCATTTTTCAAAAATCCATTTTCTCCTTAGATTTGTGTCATTAGATTTTCTGAATTTTGATGGAGTATTTATTTATGGGAAGTATATTATTTATTATAGACCAATTGTATATTAAAGTTTTATTTCAAATTCATCTACCAATTCATGGACGAGGGTTGGTATATGGTGTCAGATATCCTTTAAAAAAAGTCATAAGAGAAACAGAAAAATAATTTATTTTAACATGTCATTATTTTTCTAAGTTTTTTAGTGGTATGGGCATGAAGTAGGGTGGTATTTTATGGAACATTATACCAAACTGTAATGATGAAATTTATCCTTCTGACTTTTTGGAAGCCAAGAGTCTGGTGTTCTGAGACTTGTGGAAAAATAGTGGTGTGCACTGTTTGAGGTTTCCTCAAATAGGATCCAATGTGATTAACGGTATGTGTCTGGATAGTTTATTTGTTGGTTTGGGAAGGTGAGTTTTTGTCTTTTTTCCTCTCTCAGTTGATTTCCTTTAATTGGGAGAGGAGCAGACCAGTTGAAGAAAATATTCTGTCTCTTATGGCATTCTTGGTTTACCACATTAGTTATTACATGCCTTCTCTGACTAGCAGGCCACACTTTTTCTGTTTAGAGGTTCCCTTTTCACTAACTTAATTGCAGATGTGTTGTTGTTTGGAGGAATTTATTTCCGATCAGTTGATTTATGGGTGGCTTGATCAAATTATGATGGGTTGCCTACTTTTAATAGGGTCACTGTTCTTAAGAGTAAAATTTTGTCAACATAAGGTTTGATCCTTCTTATGACCTGGTTCATAATTTCCTTTTGCTTCTTGATGCTACTGTGGTATCTAATTATAATTTTTCAAATGAAAAACTCTGTATAGTTGTACCCATTCTTTTACCTCATAGGATAGTTTGTTTTTGTGTTTTTCCTGAGAAATAGTACATAGCAGTATATTGAATCCTAGAGTTGGCAAATTTTCAAAAGTGAGGTTCTTTTGTTGTGGAGGTAGGAGTGATACTATTGAATGTACTTGTTAGAGCATGTACATGAAGAGTGGTTCTGAAATACATCATTGGTGGCCCCTCTTATCCTAGGAACTTAGTCTTGTTTTGATTTTTGGCAAGCATGTGGCCATTAGCTGGTCTTTGGCATAAATGCTTTTTATGTACATAGCTGGTATGTGGGTGCTTATCTGCATGAGAATATTCTGTTATGGAGGTTTACAGGTTTGGTTGGACATGGGGTTTTTCTGACTGCATTTCAGCAGATGTGAGTGGAAGGAGGCTGGACTGGTAGATAAAAGACTTGTGTTCTGGGGCAGGTTTGGCCATCTTGATTTGAATGATTTGGGGCAAGTTCCTTATTTCTTTGAGTTGCAGTTTCCTCTGTTGTAAATGGTGCTAATACCAATTTGCATACCTTACAGGGTTGTTGTGGGGATCAAATAAAATCATTTGTATGAAAATGTTTTATAAACTATGAAGGTATTTTTCTTGTAGCATTGCCTTTGGTCAGACTTCTCAGGGGTGAGAAAAGTGAGAGTTGGGAGCTGAGGTTCTGATTTGTTTGGCCAGTGTTCACATTGGTCTTAGAATACTTGTAGGTTTTGGTGGGGCAGCATAGATGGAAATCAGCTAGAAATCCCTGCCCATTAGAAGCTGAGACCTTAATCCTAAATACACGTTGCCAAGTCAATACCAACTCCATCTTTATGCAGAGCGGGTGCTTGTTACTCTCATTGCAGTGGAAGGACACTGACCAGCCAACTGGCCTAGGATGTGACTGACTGCTTTCTGAAGGCACATCATTAGTTACTCCCTGAGGGTAAGATATTGTATGGTAGGAAGGTTGCTGATTTGGGGCTATTTTCAGTGGAGTTGGAAGAGCACATACAGAAGCCCACTGTGTGCATATTTATAAACTTTTTCTACTTAACTCAAAAACCAGATCACATGAGGATGAGGATACTTGATTCATTTCACATTTTTAATATGAAACTTAAAGTATTTGAGACTTTCTATGATAACTTCTATTTAGGCTCATAGCCAAAGTGATTACAATGCCTTAGTTTTCATATTTTTGATGAGGTAATGTGTGCTTTGGTGGGGAGGAGGAGAAATGTTATTTAATCACCAGCACTACACTAATAACCACGTTAGCTAAATCCTTTGTCCTTTGCTTGAACTCAGGGTTACTTGCTTTAATACTGGTTTTCCAAAGGACTTAATCCTGTTAATGTGATGAGGTGATGGTGGGAAGGACATTCCCACTGGGCCTGGAGTGGTGTAACTGGTAAAACTCCCTTTCTAAATCCGTCTTATTCTACATGAGTATCACTCCCATGTCCCCAAAGTGGAATGAATTTTTACTGAAGAGAGTATTTTAAGAGTGATAAACAAAAGAGATGAAAATATCTGCTCTGCCAGGTCTTTGTGACCTTAGAAATCTAGAATAAACTATCATTTTGCAGATTTTATTTTTGTCTTCTTTTATGGGAAATTAGGAACTTGTTTATGTTCTCTTGGAGGGAGATAGAAAACTGGCCTGCTCCTTCAACAGTCTGGCTTTGAAAACATTTCCCAAACATTTACCATATGCCTAGCATTACATAGCTAGGTTGAATCTAGGTAGAACAGACATGGTGTTGGTGTTACTGAGTCCAAAATCTGTCTTTACTGGAACCCACTTGGACTGCCAGGCTGGAGGAGTTGACAGCAAGGTAGATAAAATTGGTGGTAGTTTAGGGCATCTGCTTTTTTTTTTTTTAATTCCTCTAGGAATTTATGACTCATTTTTGGGGAGTTGGGGAAGACTGGGCTCAAGAAAGCAATACCCCTTCTAGGATCCCACCCCCATTTTAATTTAATATATTGAGGTTTAGATTATTTTTGTAGCTTTTTCTGAGAACTCTGGACTGAAGCTCTAGGCCTCTCTGGAACTAAGGAAACCTTCGTCAAAGGCAACATAAATTTTGGATTTGCCAAATTGGGTATTACTGCAAATGGAGAAATCTAGATTTCCTTCCTGTTTCAAAAAACACAAACATGGAAAGCTCAAACTCTGATATGGTCATGGATGAGCAAGGACGGCAAGGATTGCCTGTTTGCAAATGAGTTTGTGGCTGTCAGTGTGTGGGGCTGTTTGTTTGTTTGTTTTAAAATGACTGTTACAACTCCATGGAAATCTGAGTAGTCTTAGAGGAAAGGAGTTTTAAAGAGGACTTGAGTAAACATTGAAATTATCAGCTATTCATCAAATATCTTTAAGTGTACATTATTACTTTTTTCTGTTGACCCTGGGACCCACGTTCTGTTGATGTGAGTTAGCACTGTCTGTGTTTGAAGAAACAAGTGAGAAGAAGGGAGCAATTGAAAACAAAACTAAATAAAAATGAAAGTTTGGAGCTATATTACATGTTTTCTTCCCTCAGTAGTTAATAAAGATTTGATATTTTCCTAGTGTCTACCTTCTATTCCAGGGTTGTTGTCCCAGACATGTTCTCTGGAAATGGGAACAATATGCATTTACCATTTCCAGATTTAGACATTTTCCTCACAATGCTGGTTTCTTTGTTTATCCAGAGTATTCTGGGTTATAAGCCCAGGGTTTAGGGCCTTTTGAGCTCTTGAGTTTAAATAGTTCTCAGTGGAACATGATAAAAAATAAAAAAAAAACAAAAAACAAAAAACCAGTTCTCAGTGATGTGAGTTTTGTATTGAGTATTTTCTACAGGTGAATAGGGTTTGGTTTTGGCTGAAGGTATAGAACCTCTGTCACCCAGATAATAATACAGAAATAACCCAAGTGTTAGGACCTTAGTTTCTGTAAGCTCTGTCTTCAGAAGAGTTAGATATAATGGAATGGTGCTTTATGCTGGACTCAGATTTTTTTGTCATGCAATAACATTTTGTGGGGTTCAGGTGACCTGATTCTTGAGACTAGCCTTCATTGCTACAACCATAGTTTTTGAAAAAAAAAAAGGACGTGGGGAAGGATACTCATAGAGAAATCTGGGGCTGTTCTCTGGATTTTTCCTCAGTTGGTTTTGGGAAGTCTCCTTGATTTTACTTTTTTTTTTTTTTTTTTTTAAAGATTTTATTTATTTATTTGACAGAGAGAGATCACAAGTAGATGGAGAGGCAGGCAGAGAGAGAGAGAGGGAAGCAGGATCTCCGCTGAGCAGAGAACCCGATGCGGGACTCGATCCCAGGACCCTGAGATCATGACCTGAGCCGAAGGCAGCGGCTTAACCCACTGAGCCACCCAGGCGCCCCAATTTTACTTTTTTTAATTTATTACTTTTTTAAGATTTGATTTTATTTAAATTCAATTAGTTAACATATAGTGTATTTTTGGTTTCAGAGGTAGAGTTCAGTGATACATCAGTTGCCCATAACACCCAGAGCCCGTTATATTATATGCCCTCCGTAATTCCTTGATTTTTATATAATGTAACAATTTTAGGTTTTTCCATTTTTATTTTTAACATAATTTTGTCCCTTATTCTTTTGGGGGTTTACCTCTAAATAATAGAAATTATCTACTCCATTTAAAAAGTTTTCTGAACAATTTAAGCTAAAAGAACACTTTGTTTTCTTTGGGTGAGTAGCAAGAAGATTATATATATTTATAAAATTCTTTTCCAGCAAGGGTACTTAAAAGCATGTATTTAAAATTAAGAGCTTTTAAAAAAATGAAGCTTTACTTAACAAAATTGTCTTTAAAAAGCTTTAAAAAGGGAGCATTTACTAAAAGCACAGGAAATTGGTGACAGAATTTGTTTCTGATAACAGAACAGATGGAGATCATAAAGGAGATAATAGAAGGTAGAAGACAATAGAGTATCACCTCAGATTGGCCTTTTTTGACCACTATACATAGAGAATAATTTGACTTCTTCATAGAGAATAATTTAACTTCTAGATCCGATATAGCTTCTTCCATCTTGGGTTTTGTTATACTGAGATCTTGAACCTTTTGGATGTCAAAGTGTTGTAATTTTTTTTGGTCAGTGTCATTTTACAAAATATTATATACTTAATAGTGAAGAAGTACATTGGAGCTACTTTGGATCAGTTTGGCGCTTTTTTGTTTTTTTGGTGCATATTTTTTGATGGATGTGTGTCAGTGAATCTACTCATGGGGAAAATGGTAATATATAATGGAAACATATGATCTTAGCTTACCATTCACTTGAAATTTTTATTACTGTATTTTCTGCATTTGCCATTTAGATATAAATTATTTTGGCTTCTGTTCAACCCATCTAAATCAATTCCTAACCATAATACCACGGCTTAAGATTCATGGGGAAGAGTGGGGGAGTGTATATCTTTATGCAAATTTTAAGGCAGGAATTTCCAAATATGTTCCAGTTTTGTGAAGATTAGAAAAGTATAGTTCCACTTTCTCAACTTCTCATTCCCATTAAAGGGCAGGAAATTTGCACCATTTTTTCCTTCTTATTTTACTTTTCTAATGCTTATACAAAATGAAATCAGAATTGTTAGACACAGTCACATTTGGGTATCACTATGCTTATTAAAATTGAAGCCTTAGAAAATTCTAAACACATAAAATGGTTGTTGACTTTGTCCATACATTTTTGTGTTAAAGACATTCATTGAATATCTTATGAGTATAGACTATACCTGCTATGGTCCAGGCGCTGTGCTAGGTCCTGGGTATACAAAGATGAGCCAATCATGGTCATCGTCTTTAGAGAATTTGCGCAGAGGTTGGGGAGAGAGATAGGTGAGCCAGCACTTTTATTAAATTTGCCTAGGATGTAATGAGAATAATACCTAAATGAGGAACACCTAAATCAGACTGGAGGGTGTCTGAGGGCTTCTTAAGGAAGGTAATGTTTTATCTATGATTTGAAATGTAGGTAGGAGTAAACGAGATGGATAAGGAAGAAAGGGAGGGAAAGTATTTTCCAAGTGAAAGAATGTCATATATGTAGCGATGATTATTGACAGATTTGCCACGTCTGATTGATTTTTTTTTTAAAGATTTTATTTATTTATTTGACAGAGAGAGCTCACAAGTAGACGGAGAGGCAGGCAGAGAGAGAGAGAGGGAAGCAGGCTCCCCGCTGAGCAGAGAGCCCGATGCAGGACTCGATCCCAGGACCCTGAGATCATGACCTGAGCCGAAGGCAGCGGCTTAACCCACTGAGCCACCCAGGTGCCCCTGATTGATTGATTTTTAAAGAATTTATTTATTTGAGAGAGAGAGAGCTTGAGAGGGGGAAGGTCAGTGGGAGAAGTAGAGTCCCTGCTGAGCAGGGAGCCAGATGTGAGACTCAGTCCCAGGACTCAGGGATCATGACCTAAGCCAAAGGCAGTCGCTTAACCAACTGAGCCACCCAGGCGCCCACCACATCCGATTCGTAAATATGTTTTTATAACTTTTCATTTTATTTAAGTCAAAATTTTTCTGCAGTCTGTAAGACAGAAAAATGAAGGAAATAACACAGTGTATAGTATATGTCAGTAGAGCACAGCAAATATTGGTGAATTTTCCTCTTTGTAATAAATAAATCCAGTAGTATAAAATAGAAAATTGGAATTTTTTAAATCAAAGATTATTACAGACTCATTAACTCACTAGGACAAATATCTTTATAAAACAAAAATTCTAGTAATGTCAAAAACACCCTTATGTTACATATAACTTCATTTTTTGTTGGTTATATTTTCTTTAGTCAAGGTATACCTGTTTTTGAAAAGTAGTAATACTATGAACTCTGTAGCCTAAGCCTTAATCTCTGTGGTCCTGATATCAGCATCTCTTAAGTAGGAAACACATTTTCTATTAAATGATGTCTGTAAAGGACAGAGAAATCCTTGTAACGCGGTCAGGAAAGTAAAATTGGTATCTCCCTTGTTGCATTTATTTGCTTTTTAATCAAGACGAATTTCAAGGAGGAAGACAGATGTTTCTCTACTTTGTTTTTATTTAAATATACCACTTGGGATTTGAAGCTTCTGCACTTCTGTTTGTTTGGATTTTTTGTTTTATGGCTTGATTCCAAAAAATGGAATAAAAAATTTAGTGGAAGTTTGTTGTTTGAAATCACAGGGTGCTATGAGAATTATTGCAAATCCCTGATGTCTCTCTGTCTGCCCTCAATTTTCTTAACTTTTGGTAATAATGCAAGCAGTCATTTTAAAAAACTTTGCTTTGTTCATTTTACTGAGTTTCTTCCAGACACCATGTGCCTGAAGCAACAGCAGCCAGCTGTAGCCAAGGTCCTAGGGCATAAACTCAGGCTTCTCTCTCAAATGCTGCTACTCGAAATTTGCATAAACGTTGAAGAGAAAATTAAAAGAGCCCTGTATGCCAGCTCTTCATATATTTTAGGAACCCCACCCATTGAAGATATTAAAATGTCTTTTGAGTGAGCAGTGCATATGAACACAGATATCACACTGCAGACCAACAGAACAGGATATGGGAAAAAAAAATCATGTGAGATAGACAACAGACAGAGGCTTATTTGAAGAGGCTACAAAGCAACAAGTAATGCCACTTTACACCGATTACATGTTAATGCAACAAGTGAAACACATTGAAGGCTGCTCAGATTACAGCTGGCTGGGGTGCAGACTTAATTACTCACGTTAGAGATTTCTAAAACAAAGGGGGGCTTTTAAACCAATGATATGTAGCTGGCATGATACTGAAAAGCCCTGGAAAACCTAGGCAAATGCCTTGACGAAATTTTAAGGAAGATTCCATCCTGTCAGGATATTGGGCCAGTTCCTAAATGGCTAATTCCTGAGGCACTAGAACTGGTTAAAATCAATGACAGCTTATTCTGTTGTTTGCAGTATTTATAGACAAATGAGGCCAATAAACTTGAGTAAATACCAGGACCTTGTCTATACTGAGCTACACAGTGCTAAACACAAGGGTTTGGGTTGTATTTCTTAGAGGTTCTTTCTGGAGTGGTCCTGAAATTGACATTTAGAGGGTTTGCTAAAGGTATTTAATAAAAGCAGGTTTTATTTTGTCTGTATTTGTCTTGGATTCATTTGGGTAAATCACATTCTCTTTGCCCCTGCCCCTAACTTTCCCCCATTTCACTGTATGGACTGTAAGGATAGGAATTGTTTTACTTCTGTTTGGTTTCCATTCAATGCCTAGTGGAGGGCCATGCTCACTGTAAGTTCTTCAACAAATATAGAACCATATTAAATTGAAAGACATTTTTGCTCATATATATGTTTATTTTACCTTTACTATGTCACTTCTCCTAATTCCTGCAGTGCTATACCTTTTTTTAAAGGCAGTGACCGCTGACTTATTATTATTTACAAAATTTTTTTGGTAGTAGTAGTAGTTCAGTATTTCTTTTATTAGACTGTTAGTGATGGCAACTGGGAAGAATTTATTCCACTTACTGATAGTACATCTTAAATTGCCTAGGGCTCTTCTATTTTCCCAGATTTGTCTGCTCAAACTGGGTTTGATTGATTTAACAAGTTTCCCTAGAGGCATCATTTATCATGCATTCACTTACCAAAGAATTTAAGTACCTACTGTGTGAGCTAGGCTTTTTTTGAGTTCTTACTATGAATCAGGCATTTGAGGTTGTTTAAATGTATTGATTCAGTTAGTTCCTGCCAGGGCTCTAAGAGATGATTTTACAGGTGAAGAGACTAAAACAGAAAGAGGATACAGATATAGATAGTAAATGGTGGAGCTAGAATCTAAACTCAGATCCTGGCGTTGGTGGTATAGAGGTTAGCATAGCTGCCTTTCAAACTCAGATCCTGATTTTAGCATCTGTGCATGAAACGATATTGCCTCAAATATACAGAAAATAAGTATTTTTTTATCGTCTAGTAACTTAAACATGGAAGAATAGAGAAAGAAGACAACATAGAATTAAGTGCTAAACTGTGAGTGAGTTTTGAATATTTTAAGAGTCAGGGGTCCTGAGGGTGAAGTGGAAGGTAGGCTGGGCCTCGGCGGAATGAATAGAGTGTCCTTGATGGTGGAGGGAAAGTGGCAGCTGAGGAAGCTGAGATGTCGATAGACATGGACCTGAGTGCAGTGGTGATCCATTCTAACAAGGGACTGCATTTATTATGGTGGGAGGGTCCCAGGAGGGTAAGGTGGACTGTGTTCTTGAGGGCAAACCTGAGGGTTTAGACTGGAAGAAGTAAGAAATGGCTTGTTCCTGGAAGAAGTACCATCTGTGCCATTGTGTGAAGGTACTGCATAGACCTCTCAGCTGGTTCTTCTGAAGCCAAACTGAGAGTAAGTTCTGAGAATTAAGAACTGAAAGCCAATGCAGATTAGAGAGTGCTGTACCAACACTTTGTAAGTGGGGCTTCTCGGAGGTTGGATGAGATTAGAATAAAAGCCTTACCACTTTTGGGGAGCTGAGAAAATAGATGTCTTCAGCTTACGCTAAAAAGTGATGACTTGAATAAGCTTATATAAAAAGAATAAAAGCCTTCACTTACTGGAACATTTTACAGTTGTGACTCTTTTCTATCTTTATTTTTTTTTGCTTTCAAAGATTTATTTATTTCAGTGAGAGAGAGAGCAAGCGCAGCAGGGAAGAGCAGAGAGGAGGGAGAAAGAATCTCAAGCAGATTCTGTGCTGAGTGTGGAGCCTGATGTGGAGCTTGATCTCAAGACCCTGTGATCAGACCTGAGCTGAGCCCAAGAGTCAGATGCTGAACTGACTGCACAACCCAGGGGCCCCTACAATTGTGACTGTTTCCAAACACAAATCTAATTGTGTCATTTTCCTTGCTTAAAGCTGAGCAGTATTTACCCTCACACTTAGATCAGAAGCCAGGGTCTAACCCCTGCCTTCCTCCTTTTACTCCCCCTCCTTGCTTAATAGTCCCCAACTACATGAACTTAGAATACCAGTCTCATTCCTATCTCAAAGCCTTGATATTTGCTCTTTCTTCAGTTTGGGATTGCTGTTTCCCACATCTTCATGATTCTTGTTCATTTAAATATTAGCTCAAAGATAGCTTCTGAGAGAGGCCTTTCCCAGTTTTCCTATCTAAAGGTGGTCCCTATACCTCCAGCCTTTGTGATTACTCTGTCTCCCATATCTGGGTTCTGTTTCCAACAGAATCTATCACTTACCCTTCTCTTAAAATGTTATTTATTCATGTATTCTCTATCTTTCGCTAATAGAAAAGAAGGTTCATGGGGACAGAGACTTTATTCTGATAACTATGGAATCCCTGACATTAGGGCCTACACCTCATGGAGTAGATGCTTTATAAGTATGTTCTGAATATTAGAAGGTTAGCCCCCAAAACACTGGACAGAAAATGTGTGAAAATTAGAAATTTGTCTCTAAATTTTGTGTCACATTGCCAGGTTGATGGAGTGATAAAATTGAAATCTCCTGCTTCGCTTTGTTTTTGCCCCTTTTTTGGGGAGGGGGGAGCATGCACACAGACACACAGACACACAGACACACACAGAGTATATGAAATTGATTCTAGTCAACGGTATTTATTGAGTGATCACTATGGCTTAAGGTGAAAATTTGGGAAAAAGTCACTTTTTTGGTGAGTGACTCATTTCTCTGAGTCTACTAAAACATCAGTTAAGCATCTGTTCTCTAAATGGGATATGATTGGGCATTTCGTTTTTTACTCTACAAATATAAAGGGGTGCTTTCAGTTTCACTGTTAAATTTAAGTGTTTTACATTGGAAAAAGCACATTGAATTTTGAAATGAAATTCTTTTCCGGTTTCACTGCAATTTTTTTGAGTTATCAAAGTTTTAATTTCTCTTTGAATGGCAGATAATTACAGTATTCATTTAGAAATACCCCTGAGCAAAGTCATGAGTCTCAGGTTTTACTTTATTTTTCTTTTGTCTATTCAGGGAATAAATTACTGTCTAGATTACCCTAAACCTCCAGTGGATTCTATAGTCTTAGGGGATTCCATAACTTGGACACTCATGCCTTAGTTGTTCTCAAAGTATGGTTCCTCAGACTTCTGGCATCAGCATCACCTGGGAGCTTGTTAGGAATGCAAATGCCCAGGCCCCCTCTAGACCTCCTCAATCAGAAACTGTGGGGGTGGTGTCTGGCAAGTCCTCTAGTTGATTCTGATACACATTTTGAGCACCATGGCTTAGTAAATGTTAAAGGGTCAAGGTAGCGTGATCCTACAGATTAGCCAAATGGCATTAATTATTAGCCCTGTAAGCCCACCTCCTTTTTGGTCACTGAATTTGATTGGTTCACTAAGGCTAGGCTGTAAAGTTACTTGCTTGATGGATTGCCACATATTGACTTTGCGTTGTTTGTGTTTCTCTGAACCTGTCACTGTAATGATTTGCCAGGACACTTAATAGGAACAGGCTGTAATTTTTTTGCACCCATGGCTTTCTGAGTCATGGGTGGCTAGGCCCTTAATGTCCTTCTGCATAGATTTCTCCAGGTACCAGGCATGCCATTCACATACTTTTAATGAGGGAGGTGTCACTGTTGGATCACAGAAGACCTTCACGAACATTTAGTTCACCCAAGTTTAGTTTACCAGTAGGGAAATTGAGCTCCCATGAGGTTGTGCTTTACTTGCAGTAGTACAGCTAGTTAGTGGTAGAGACAGGATTTCAGGTTTCTGGATTCTACTGAGCCAGGATTCCTGCAGGGGGAGGACAAAGCTGCAGTTTAGCTTGCTCTGTGCCTGCAGGACATTCCTTTCCTACTGACAGGTTTTCTTTTTTATTTAAAGAGAAAAAGCAAATAGAAAAAAGTCAGGAAGTTCTCATTGAAACTAATAAAAGTGTCTAAAGAGAATGAAAAAAGCAGTTTGAGAACTTTGGTATGGAGGAAATAACCTGACATTAACTGTTTTAATTATAGTTGTTGCATTGGCCTTATCAGTGTGGGAAGAGGGAGCATTTGAGCCCTACAGGGAAGTGGGATATGGACAACAAGATGACCCTCTTCCTGAATCTGCCTGTTCAGATTGAAGCTTAGTGACTGTGTGATCCCAGCAGCTGTCAGAGATGGGGCTGGACTTGGGAAGAGACCTGGGTCTCAGGCCTAACACGCCACAGCTAGTGGTGTGATGTTCCATGAGGAGGTCACCTAACCTCATTGGCCCTCACTTTCTAGTAAATGGGTCTAACAATACCTATCCTGCCCATCTGAGAAGAAAAATGTCAGATAGTGGGAAGCAGTGTATCACTGTAGTTAGGACCACAGACTTCCCAGGTTCCAGACTCACTAAGGTTCAAATTCTGGCTCTTTTGGCAGTAGTAGGTCACTTCGCCTTTTTGTGGAACACATTTAATGAAATTAACTGCTTCACAGTCTTGTAGGGAACATTGAATTAGTTAGTCCATGTGAAGTGCATAAAATAGTATCTGGGATTGAGTAAGTGCAATGCCTTAGCTGCTGTGGTTATTACTATTTTAAAAATATTATTTTAAGAGATGAGATTCCTATAAACATGTTCTCAAATGCTTCTATCACTTGGTAACGGTACTGGGCAAATAGAGGGTTCTTATGCAGTAGTTTTTTTTTTTTTTAAAGGAAATCCCTTTATTTTTTAAAAGATTTTATTTATTTATTTGAGAGTGAGAGAGCACACGCACATGTTCATGAAAGGGAGCATAAGCAGGGGGAGGAGCAGGAGAGGAAGAAGCAGACTTTCTACTGAGCAGGGAGCCGGATGTGGGACTTGATCCCAGGTCCCTGGGATCATGACCTGAGCCGTAGGCAGATGCTTAACAGACTGAGCCACCCAGGCACCCATCTTATGCAGTAAATGTTAATGGAGGAGTTGTTCTAGCATCCAGTTTGTGCCTCGGCCCCCCCTGTGAAAAGAAGCTGATTTTGATACCCTAGAATGTCAGGCCTAGAGCCTGTGATATTGAGCAGTTTATTCATAGAGTGGTATAGCTAGAGAAAACTCAAAGGTAGAAACTTCTCAGTTTTGCTTTCAGGTATTTGTATACAAACTGTCTAGCAGATGGACATCTTAAGATCTTACAGAAAAAGTTAATTGACTTTAATGTTGGTTTTTGTTGTTTGACTAGGTTTCTTTCTGTCTTGCCTTTCCAACTGTTATTAGGATTCTTGATAAGGATTTTGATGATGAAAATTCTAACTCTAAAAGCTAAATAATCAAGTTATCTAGCAAGTGAGGGGTAGACTTTAGGAGCCTTTCTCCTCTTGTGGCCAAAATCAATGAAAATTTCTACTGTTGCTATTTATTTCTGAGTAGCCTGTTTTTGGGAGGGATTGTGGTAGTGAGGTACCTTGTAAGAGGACTGGAGTTTAAGAATTTGAGAGTTATTGTTTTGTCTGCGTATATAAAATTAACTTTTTATTTTCTTTACTTTGACCCCCCTACCTACAATATGTATTTGTGGTCTACTCCCCCATCTTTGTGTGAGTCCCTTAAGGCTAGAGATTATATTGTATTCATTTCTTACATATTCCATTTCCTCTTTTCCTCTGGATACTAATGTTGTGCCTAGTATATGCTAGGCTTTCAATTACAGTTTGTTCAATGAATGTTGTTGATGTTTCTGAATAGTTATTAAAGTGGCCTGTTCTGAAACCTCACTTGAAGGGTTATGTAATTCATTAGTATTGTGGTGACCTAGTATTTATCCAAGTCTTCCTAAATATTCATTGATGAATCCTTATATTGCTTATCTGAAGTATTCAAATTTCAAGACGCTTGTGCATGTCATGGATGTTAAGAGCTTTACTTTTCTTTAGTATCATTGGGAGATAGGGATGCAACAGCTGGGAAGATAGAGGCACAGAGAATTAAGAGCATCATTCAATACTGTAAAGTAGTTATTGTAGGCAGAGACTCCTAGGATGAACTTCCATGCTTCTATGGCCCCAGGAGCCAAAGGACAAATACAAAACAAAAGAAACAAACAAAAAACCTGATGAAAGCTCTAAAGGGAGACCCAGATCAGGTTGGATATGGGAACGAATATTGACCTGGATTGGGTAACATTTCTTTGCTGTTTGAGGGTTATGATTAGGACTTATTTCTAATGTGCATTTGTTTTTATTTTTAGCATTGCAGTGTCGGGATGGCTATGAGCCCTGTGTAAATGAAGGAGTGTGTGTTACCTACCACAATGGCACAGGATATTGCAAGTAAGTTTTTCTCTCTCTCTTGTTTTTTCTTTCCTTTTTATATATTTTATTTTTCCTCAGAATAACCCTGGACAAGATTTGGTTCTACTAATTCTATTTTCAGTACTTCTGTGAAATGTTACTGGTTCTCTTACTTTTCTGATGTAGTCTTTGTGGAGGATGAGGATGGAACGATGTAGATGTCAGATAAATGGTTAACAAGAACTTCTTCCTATCTTATCACTATCTTTTTCATTATGAAAAAGACTTTTCAGTGAGTGGCTAGTTAATGTATATTGAATACATTCTTAGGATCACTCCTCAACATGTTAGTTATGATCTTGTTTTTAAGTCAAACCACAATAGATACTAACTTTAATTCTGCCTAGTGTAAGTGAGTATTACAACATGAAACTATTTTTCTGGTGTAAAAAAGTCCAGCTCCTAGAAAGAGACCGTTAGATAGATGTGTATGCACCAGTAGGGATGGGATGGGGAGCAGGTACTGTGGTGAAGGTCATTTTATGGGCTTACAAGAATAACGGTATGGAACAGGACCAGGTAGTAGAGGCTGGTTCTCAAGAGCAGTTTTTCTTTTTCTCCCACACCTAGTTTAGCTATACTTTTTGTTTCTTTGAGGAGGCCTGTGAGATTATCTCATAAATAGCTCCTCTTTGTGTCCTACAGACTGTATTTTTTTTCCTTCTGGCTCTGGCTCAATTGAAATTTTATTTTTTTAGAGATTTCATTTCTTTATTTGTCAGATGGAGAGTGCCAGTGCACAAGCAGAAGGAGCAGCAAGTAGAGGGAGAAGCAGTCTCCCTGTTGAGCAGGGAGCCCAATGCAGGACTGGATCCCAGGATGCTGGGATCATGACCTGAGACAAATCCAGACACTTAACCGACTGAGCCACTCAGCCATCCTTCAGTTGAAAATTTTTGACAGGAACATGTATTCATTGTATTTAGATCATGTGAAATAAGATTGATAATGTAACTTTTCTTTAACACTTGCATGGGGTACACTTGTCCTCTGCTTCAGTAGCAATACTTGCTTGGTAAGCATTTTAAATGAGTTTATCCAACATGTTTTAATTTCTTTTCTGGGTATTTAATTGAATAACATAAATATAATATGACATTGGTTCCAGTCAAGTCCATTTTGACACCAGGATCTAAGTTCCCTTTCTTTCTTTTTTTTTTTTTTTTTTTTTAAAAAGATTTATTTATTTATTTGTGAGAGCGGGGCGGGGAGAGAGAGTGTATGAGTGCGCACTAGCAGGGGGAGCAGCAGGCAGATGGAGAAACAGATTCCCCACTGAGCAGGACCCTGAGATCATGACCTGACCTGAAGGCAGATGCTTAACCGACTGAGCCACCCAGGCATCCCAGGATCTAAGTTCCTTAATGCCATCGGTGAGGATTTTTATAAGTGAAGGAAGATGCTCTTGAGCAGAGTGACAATATTTTAAACTATGATGACAGTAAAGTTGTTTTTTTAATTTAAGATTTTATTTATTTATCTGAGAGAGAGAATGAGAGAGCATGAGCAGAGGGAGCAGCAGGCAGAGGCAAAGGGAGAAGCAGGAGCAGGGAGCTTGACATGGGGACACGGGGGAGGCAATGGACACAGGGGACACAATGTGGGACTCGATCCCAGGACCCTGAGCAACCCAGGCACTCCAGATGACGGTAAAGTTTAACCATACGTTGCTTGCATTGGAATAAAGGTAATACTGGGAATGAAAAAAATTTTTTTATTTTTTAACTGATAATGAGCTGCTCACATAGTTTTTCTAGCTGGAAAACAAAAAACAAAAATGTGATATCGTCTTCTTTCAGAATGGTAATACAGTTGGAGATAATAAAGGGGAGGAACTTTTATTTTAATGCCTTAGAACTTGCTACCAAAGTCTTCAGTCCCTTTTTGGCACCCAATGTCATAGTTACTTGTTTTATTCTGCTATCCAGCTCTCTTGTGGTAGTTAACCCATTAAATTATGATCATTTGTGGATGTATTTGTTTCTCCTACTGGATTTCGAGGTCCTTGGCCTATATATTTTTGTATATAGGACATGATGATATGTAGCTAGAGCTTAACAGTGTGTTTCTTGAACCAAAAGGTGCTCAATAGAGTTCATCATTCATATGTTCTTTTAATCTGTGTCTTAAATAAGAAGATACTGACCTCTCCTCTGAGAATTTTATTTGCTTCACACAGCCTTTAGTATGGTGGTACTATACGGAGAGGTACTTTAGTTCTATCTGAACATAATTCAATGTGGTGACTTCTGTAGGGGAATTTGAAATAGGTTCTAAGTGTTGGCCTATGTATTTGTGGTCTGCTGTAGGAAGAGAGACTAGTCTCTGAGCATTTTACCAGGAGAGGACACTAAGGGTCACTTTTGGGCAAAAGGAGTTTTGTGGGCCATTGGTCTCAAATTCTCCAAAGTGAGAGAGACAGGGTTACCCCGGTCTCTGGAAGAAGCACTGGTAGGGAACAGGGAACACACTTTATGGTTTACAAAAATGGAGCTGCCCAAAATCTGTCTGTGGATGCTTGTTATTGTTGATGGGATAGGTTGCTTATGGATATAGTTCTGGGTGAGTCCTTCAGATGTCCTCCAGCCCTGTGTGAGGGAAACAAGCCTCTGAGAAGGAAGAGTAAGGAAAAAAAAAATGGGCCAGACTGTCCTTTTGGGAGACCAATATGAGCAATAAAACTTGTAAAAAGAGAATATTTCTCTACATTGGTAAAAGCAACATTAGTGTCAACATAAAGTGGATACAGGAAAAGCACGAACAATATCAAGGAGGCCAACTCAGTCATCCTGACAATGCCATAGGATATTGAGCAAAATTTTAAGCAAAAATAACATCTGCTTAGCAGAACTTTCAGTGTATCTTCACCAACTTTGCTTTTTTCCTTAGGGAAAGAAGGTAATCCAGCTTGTTCAGTAAATATTATTTTTATATATTTTTATATTATTTTAATGGTAAATGGATATTAGAACATAAGTTCTATAAAAATTACATTAGACATGCAGGGCATATGATTATCTTTTTGTTCATGAGATTGCTTAGTGGATTAGGAAAAGAAAGTTGAAGCCAAATTCTTTTTTATAGGGGGTGGGAAGGCAAGAATTAATGGAAAATGTTTTAGAGTAGAAGGTATCTGACTATCTGTTTAAAGAGCATAATGCTACTGATTTAGCTAAAATATAATAGTTGTTTATAGAAATTATAGAAATCCTTGATAAGATCACATTGACAGATGAGGATAAGTACTTTAAAAGGTTAGTTTTGTATATAGCTCAGCTGTTTTTTCTAACTGTTAGGAGCCTAAGTATTCTATAAGTCTGTGATTAGATTGGGATGCCAGACAAGGAGAACCTGTATAATCTTGCATAAAACTCAGTTATTGCTCCTAAATAGTTGTTGTCAGATCTTAATAAAGCCCTCTCACTACAGAGAGATAAGACATTTTATTCCCTCCCTTGTCCTTCTGGGAGGTGTAAATATATAATTAAGTTTGGCTGTCATTAATCACTTTAAAATTGTTTGTCTCAGGCTTTCAAAGATAAACCATTCCAAATCCCGGTTTGATTGAAAATCATGGGTAACTCAAGTTCACTAGAATGTTGGGGGAGGGTAAGTTTTTGATTTGTAAAGTTCACAATATATGCATTTTTAAGGACATGTTTATCATAGTTATGTGAAGTCCTATCTGTCAGTTCTTAACATCTGGGTTGTCTTTGGGTATGTTTGTATTAACAGCTCTTTCTGTTGACTCTGGTTATAGTTTCCCTTTACTTCTCATTTATGGTAGTTTTTGTTATTTACTGGACATTGTGAGTGATGCATTTTAGTGTTTACCTTCTGCTAAAGAATGGTGAGTTTTGTTCTAACAGCCCGTTACATAACTGGAAGATCACCTTGATCCTATGAAGGCTTGATTTTAGGCTTTTCTCTGGCCGGTCTGTTTTGCCTTTAGTTTGACAGTATTTAAGTCTTAGTCCTGGGATGTGGTCCTTACTCTCAAGGTATGACCCCTTGGGGGATCAGTGGGAATTGTGAGGTGCTTGTCAAGCCTTGTGTTCCCCAAACCCTTCTAATTTAGTAGGACTTGAATTCAAACTTCTAACTCCCCAGAACCATGCTCAGTTTTTCAGCCTTCCACTTCCAACTCTTGCTTTCCTTTGGGTTCCTAAATACCTTGTTCATGCACAGCCAGGAATCATTTAAGGATTTTAGTGGAGTCATATACATATTTTAGAGCTACCTGCTCTGTGGCTCTGTTTTTTCCAGGGGGATTTCTCCTCCTCCAAATTCTAGCTGCTTTGACAGTTCCAGATACTTTGATTCCTCAGCTCAGTAAGACTCCCATTTTCTGCTTGTATTCTGTTCCTCAGTGCTGCATGGACCAAGGACTACCTTCAGGGAAAAAACTATGTAAATGTACATTTCATATGGTTTGGTTTTCTTTTTTTGAGGCTCATATCCCAGATTCTGCCTGGTTTGATTACTCTTTGGTACCTTTAATCTTTGTCCACAGTGTCTAATTATTGTAAGCAAGAGAGTTGATCTAATTACTCTGCCATTATTTTTAATGATAAAGGTTATCATTATAAAGGACTCTTTCAAAAAATTCTACATGCTGCTTAGGTAACTAGCACAGTGTTTATTGAACACTGGAAAGTCACCATGAGTTACTTAGGTTCCTGTGAATGGGTGATTGCGTTTGAGAATCTCTATTTTTTGCCAAAGTATCTAAATAGAAACTACGTTTTAAAGTAATCACTATCAAAATAAATTATTTTTACTTTACATTATCAGAGTAAACAAAGTAAATCATTATAAATATAAAATGTTATAAAGTATAACTTTGTTTCACAATTAACCTAAAATTTGTCTACTAACTGTAAGAAATAGTAAACATTAACAACTAAACTTTCCTTGCCAGGATTAGGGGTAATAATGGTGGTCCAGGCCTCCTAAATCCTTTCAAGAAAACTAGAGCTATTGCCTTCTTTGTCCTCTTGGACAAAGTTTCTATATAGTCAGGAGAGAATAGAGACACTTGGAATCTTCCAGAGCTTAGAATAGAGGAGGCTCTATCAATATATGTGTTGTTGTGGTACTCTCCTAGAAAGGCATTTTCAAAAGTCATGGCTGACTCAGCATCTTCCCTTTTACTCAACTTGTTAGTGCATTCAGTGCTGTTCGGGAAAATATCAGATCAAAGAGGTACATTGGGAAAAATGTCAGCTGTTGAATCACTTTCTCTTCTTCTGTGCTGAAACTGGTTCCCCCAAGAAGAGTCCTTCGAGTAGCGTGCCCTATTCAGCAGAACATCGTATATAGAGTTTTTCTGGGAGATGCTAGCAGAAGCCTGGCCACTTTCCCATAGTTCTTTTATCTTTACCATAAAATGAAGAATACTGTCTTCTACTCACTAAATAGCTTTCACAGAGTAATCTTTTTTTTTAATGTGATACTTAAGAAGCTATTAATTCAGAAATTATTTTATGCTCTTTATGTATACCACATATAACAGATAACTGAAGTCTGTGGTAGTAGTTGCAAATAATTGATAGTGTTATCACATTATTTCACACTCTGGGAAGTCATAAAATAATTATCGATTCATTCACTTGGACTTTTTTTTTTTTTTTAATTTTTTTTATTTTTTTCAGCATAACAGTATTCATTATTTTTGCACCACACCCAGTGCTCCATGCAATCCGTGCCCTCTACAATACCCACCACCTGGTGCCCCCAACCTCCCACCCCCCACCCCTTCAAAATTCTCAGATCGTTTTTCAGAGTCCATAGTCTCTCATGGTTCACCTCCCCTTCCAATTTCCCTCAACTCCCTTCTCCTCTCCATCTCCCCTTGTCCTCCATGCTATTTGTTATGCTCCACAAATAAGTGAAACCATATGATAATTGACTCTCTCTGCTTGACTTATTTCACTCAGCATAATCTCTTCCAGTCCCGTCCATGTTGCTACAAAACTTGGGGATTCATCCTTTCTTTCTTTTTTTTTTTTTTTTTTTTTACAGCTTTATAAACATATATTTTTATCCCCAGGGGTACAGGTCTGCGAATCGCCAGGTTTACACACTTCACAACACTCACCATAGCACATACCCTCCCCGATATCCATAACCCCACCCCTCTCCCAACCCCCTCCCCCCATCAACCCTCAGTTTGTTTTGTGAGATTAAGAGTCACTTATGGTTTGTCTCCCTCCCAATCCCATCTTGTTTCATTTACTCTTCTCCTACCCCCTCGACCCCCCATGTTGCATCTCCTCTCCCTCATATCAAGGAGATCATATGATAGTTGTCTTTCTCCGATTGACTTATTTCGCTAAGCATGATACCCTCTAGTTCCATCCACGTCGTCGCAAATGGCAAGATTTCATTTCTTTTGATGGCTGCATAGTATTCCATTGTGTATATATACCACATCTTCTTTATCCATTCGTCTGTTGATGGACATCTAGGTTCTTTCCATAGTTTGGCTATTGTAGACATTGCTGCTATAAACATTCGGGTGCATGTGCCCCTTCGGATCACTATGTTTGTATCTTTAGGGTAAATACCCAGCAGTGCAATTGCAGGGTCATAGGGTAGTTCTATTTTCAACATTTTGAGGAACCTCCATGCTGTTTTCCAGAGTGGTTGCACCAGCTTGCATTCCCACCAACAGTGTAGGAGGGTTCCCCTTTCTCCGCATCCTCGCCAGCATCTGTCATTTCCTGACTTGTTAATTTTAGCCATTCTGACTGGTGTGAGGTGATATCTCATGGTGGTTTTGATTTGTATTTCCCTGATGCCGAGTGATATGGAGCACTTTTTCATGTGTCTGTTGGCCATCTGGATGTCTTCTTTGCAGAAATGTCTGTTCACGTCCTCTGCCCATTTCTTGATTGGATTATTTGTTCTTTGGGTGTTGAGTTTGCTAAGTTCTTTATAGATTTTGGACACTAGCCCTTTATCTGATATGTCGTTTGCAAATATCTTCTCCCATTCTGTCAGTTGTCTTTTGGTTTTGTTCACTGTTTCCTTTGCTGTGCAAAAGCTTTTGATCTTGATAAAATCCCAAAAGTTCATTTTTGCCCTTGCTTCCCTTGCCTTTGGTGATGTTCCTAGGAAGATGTTGCTGCGGCTGACGTCGAAGAGGTTGCTGCCTGTGTTTTCCTCGAGGATTTTGATGGATTCCTTTCTCACATTGAGATCCTTTATCCATTTTGAGTCTATTTTCGTGTGTGGTGTAAGGAAATGATCCAATTTCATTTTTCTGCATGTGGCTGTCCAATTTTCCCAACACCATTTATTGAAGAGGCTGTCTTTGTTCCATTGGACATTCTTTCCTGCTTTGTCGAAGATGAGTTGACCATAGAGTTGAGGGTCCATTTCTGGGCTCTCTATTCTGTTCCATTGATCTATGTGTCTGTTTTTGTGCCAGTACCATGCTGTCTTGATGATGACAGCTTTGTAATAGAGCTTGAAGTCCGGAATTGTGATGCCACCAACTTTGGCTTTCTTTTTCAATATTCCTTTGGCTATTCGAGGTCTTTTCTGGTTCCATATAAATTTTAGGATTATTTGTTCCATTTCTTTGAAAAAAAAGGATGGTACTTTGATAGGAATTGCATTAAATGTGTAGATTGCTTTAGGTAGCATAGACATTTTCACAATATTTATTCTTCCAATCCAGGAGCATGGAACATTTTTCCATTTCTTTGTGTCTTCCTCAATTTCTTTCATGAGTACTTTATAGTTTTCTGAGTATAGATTCTTAGTCTCTTTGGTTAGGTTTATTCCTAGGTATCTTATAGTTTTGGGTGCAATTGTAAATGGGATGGACTCCTTAATTTCTCTTTCTTCTGTCTTGTTGTTGGTGTAGAGAAGTGCAACTGATTTCTGTGCATTGATTTTATATCCTGACACTTTACTGAATTCCTGTACAAGTTCTAGCAGTTTTGGAGTGGAGTCTTTTGGGTTTTCCACATAGAGTATCATATCATCTGCGAAGAGTGATAGTTTGACTTCTTCTTTGCCGATTTGGATGCCTTTAATTTCCTTTTGTTGTCTGATTGCTGAAGCTAGGACTTCTAGTACTATGTTGAATAGCAGTGGTGATAACGGACATCCCTGCCGTGTTCCTGACCTTAGCGGAAAAGCTTTCAGTTTTTCTCCATTGAGAATGATATTTGCGGTGGGTTTTTCATAGATGGCTTTGATAATATTGAGGTATGTGCCGTCTATCCCTACACTTTGAAGAGTTTTGATCAGGAAGGGATGCTGTACTTTGTCAAATGCTTTTTCAGCATCTATGGAGAGTATCATATGGTTCTTGTTCTTTCTTTTATTAATGTGTTGTATCACATTGATTGATTTGCGGATGTTGAACCAACCTTGCAGCCCTGGAATAAATCCCACTTGGTCGTGGTGAATAATCCTTTTAACGTACTGTTGAATCCTATTGGCTAGTATTTTGGCGAGAATTTTTGCATCTGTGTTCATCAAGGATATTGGTCTGTAGTTCTCTTTTTTGTTGGGATCCTTGTCTGGTTTTGGGATCAAGGTGATGCTGGCCTCATAAAATGAGTTTGGAAGTTTTCCTTCTATTGCTATTTTTTGGAACAGTTTCAGGAGAATAGGAATTAGTTCTTCTTTAAATGTTTGGTAGAATTCCCCCGGGAAGCCGTCTGGCCCTGGGCTTTTGTTTGTTTGGAGATTTTTGATGACTGTTTCAATCTCCTTACTGGTTATGGGTCTGTTCAGGCTTTCTATTTCTTCCTGGTTCAGTTGTGGTAGTTTATATGTCTCTAGGAATGCATCCATTTCTTCCAGATTGTCAAATTTGTTGGCGTAGAGTTGCTCATAGTATGTTCTTATAATTGTCTGTATTTCTTTGGTGTTCGTTGTGATCTCTCCTCTTTCATTCATGATTTTATTTATTTGGGTCCTTTCTCTTTTCTTTTTGATAAGTCTGGCCAGGGGTTTATCAATGTTATTAATTCTTTCAAAGAACCAGCTCCTAGTTTCGTTGATTTGTTCTATTGTTTTTTTGGTTTCTATTTCATTGATTTCTGCTCTGATCTTTATGATTTCTCTTCTCCTGCTGGGTTTAGGGTTTCTTTCTTGTTCTTTCTCCAGCTCCTTTAGGTGTAGGGTTAGGTTGTGTACCTGAGACCTTTCTTGTTTCTTGAGAAAGGCTTGTACCGCTATATATTTTCCTCTCAGGACTGCCTTTGTTGTGTCCCACAGATTCTGAACTGTTGTGTTTTCATTATCATTTGTTTCCATAAATATTTTCAATTCTTCTTTGATTTCCTGGTTGACCCATTCATTCTTTAGAAGGATGCTGTTTAGTCTCCATGTATTTGGGTTCTTTCCAAATTTCCTCTTGTTATTGAGTTCTAGCTTTAGAGCATTGTGGTCTGAAAATATGCAGGGAATGATCCCAATCTTTTGATACCGGTTGAGGCTTGATTTAGGACCAAGAATGTGATCTATTCTGGAGAACGTTCCATGTGCACTAGAGAAGAATGTGTATTCTGTTGCTTTGGGATGAAATGTTCTGAATATATCTGTGATGTCCATCTGGTCCAGTGTGTCATTTAAGGCCTTGATTTCCTTGTTGATCTTTTGCTTGGATGATCTGTCCATTTCAGTGAGGGGAGTGTTAAAATCCCCTACTATTATTGTATTCTTGTCGATGTGTTTCTTTGATTTTGTTATTAATTGGTTTATATAGTTGGCTGCTCCCACGTTAGGGGCATAGATATTTAAAATTATTAGATCTTCTTGTTGGACAGTTCCTTTGAGTATGATATAGTGTCCTTCCTCATCTCTTATTATAATCTTTGGCTTAAAATCTAATTGATCTGATATAAGGATTGCCACTCCTGCTTTCTTCTGATGTCCATTAGCATGGTAAATTCTCTTCCACCCCCTCACTTTAAACCTGGAGGTGTCTTCGGGTGTAAGATGAGTTTCTTGTAGGCAACATATAGATGGTTTTTGTTTTTTTATCCATTCTGATTCCCTGTGTCTTTTGATTGGGGCATTTAGCCCATTAACATTCAGGGTAAGTATTGAGAGATATGAATTTTGTGCCATTGTATTGCCTGTAAGGTGACTGTTATTGTATATTGTCTCTGTTTCTTTCTGATCTACTACTTTGAGGGTCTCTCTTTGCTTAAAGGACCCCTTTCAATATTTCCTGTAGAGCTGGTTTGGTATTTGCAAATTCTTTCAGTTTTTGTTTGTCCTGGAAGCTTTTAATCTCTCTGTCTATTTTCAATGATAGCCTAGCTGGATATAGTATTCTTGGCTGCATGTTTTTCTCATTTAGTACTCTGAATATATCATGCCAGCTCTTTCTGGCCTGCCAGGTCTCTGTGGATAAGTCTGCTGCCAATCTAATATTTTTACCATTGTACGTTACAGACTTCTTTTCCCGGGCTGCTTTCAGGATCTTTTCTTTGTCACTAAGACTTGTCAATTTTACTATTAGGTGACGGGGTGTAGACCTATTCTTATTGATTTTGAGGGGGGTTCTCTGAACCTCCTGGATTTTGATGCTTGTTCCCTTTGCCATATTGGGGAAATTCTCTCCAATAATTCTCTCCAACATACCTTCTGCTCCCCTCTCTCTTTCCTCTTCTTCTGGAATCCCAATTATTCTAATGTTGTTTCGTCTTATGGTGTCACTTATCTCTCGAATTCTCCCCTCGTGGTCCAGTAGCTGTTTGTCCCTCTTTTGCTCAGCTTCTTTATTCTCTGTCATTTGGTCTTCTATATCGCTAATTCTTTCTTCTGCCTCATTTATCCTAGCAGTGAGAGCCTCTATTTTTGATTGCACCTCATTAATAGCTTTTTTGATTTCAACTTGGTTAGATTTTAGTTCTTTTATTTCTCCAGAAAGGGCTTTTATATCTCCTGAGAGGGTTGCTTTAATATCTTCCATGCCTTTTTCAAGCCCGGCTAGAACCTTGAGAATCATCATTCTGAACTCTATATCTGACATATTACCAATGTCTGTATTGATTAGGTCCCTAGCCTTTGGTATTGCCTCTTGTTCTTTTTTTTGTTGTGAATTTTTCCGCCTTGTCATTTTGTCCAGATAAGAGTTTATGAAGGAGCAAGTAAAATACTAAAAGGGTGGCAACAACCCCAGGAAAATATGCTTTAGCCAAATCAGAAGAGATCCTGAATTGTGAGGGGGGAGAAAGGGGATAAAAAGGGGTTCAGAAAGAAAGAAAAAAAAAAAAACTATTAAAAAAAAAGAAAGCCGATTAAGAAAAAAATATAAAAAGAGGAAAAAATATATATATATATTAGATAAACTATTTAAAAAACGTTAAAAAAAAGAAAATGGTAAAAGTTAAAAAAAATTTAGCAGAAGAAGAGAAAAAGAAAAAAAAATTGAAAAAGAAAAAAAAATTAAATTAACTGCAAGGCTAAAAAATCATGGGGAGAAAGCCATGAGTTCCATGCTTTGCTTTCTTCTCCTCTGGAATTCCGCCGCTCTCCTTGGTAGGTGAACTTGGTCCTGGCTGGGTTTCCCGTAGATCTTCTGGGGGAGGGGCCCGTTGTAGTGATTCTCAAGCGTCTTTGCCCCAGGCGGAGTTGCACCGCCCTTACCCGGGGCCGCGCTGAGTCATCCGCTCGGGTTCGCTTTCGGGAGCTTTTGTTCCCTGAGCGCTTTCCGTAGTGTCCGGAGGACGGGAATAAAGATGGCGGCCTCCCGGTCTCCGGCTCGGAGGAGCCGAGAGCCCGGGGCCCCACTCCTCAGTGCGCCCTCAGAGAACAGGGCCAAATGACTCCCGTCACCCTGGCCTCCGGCCGCGCTCCGAGCTGACCGAGCCTGCGACCGGTTCAAGGCAACCCTGAGCTGAGAGTCACTCCTCGGCTCTGTCTCTGCAGCCGGCTTCCCCGTTCTAATACTGGTAAGCTCTTTGACACTGAGATACCCCCGATCCTTCTGCGACCCTGCGGGACCTGAGGCCGCGCTTACCTGGCCTGGGCTTCACCCCAGTTAAGCCTCTGGAGGGATGTCCCTCAGCGGAACAGACTTTTAAAAGTCCTGATTTTGCTCCGTTGCTCCGCCGCTCGCCGGGAGCCGGCCCCTCCCCCCGCGGTCTATCTTCCCGTCGCTTTGGATTCACTTCTCCGCCAGTCCTACCTTGCAGAAAGTGGTTGATTTTCTGTTTCTGGAATTGCTGTTCTTCTTCTCTTCAATCTCCCGTTGGATTTGTAGGTGTTTGCAATCTTTAGATAAGCTATTTAGCTGATCTCCCGCTACCCGAAGTAGTCTCAGCCTGCTACTTCTCCGCCATCTTGACTCCTCCCCCGGACTTTTTTTTTTTTTTAAAGATTTTATTTATTTATTTGACAGAGAGCACAAGAGACAGAGCAGCAGGCAGAGGGAGAGGGAGAAGCAGGGTCTCTGCTGAGCAGTGAGGCCGACGCAGGGCTTGATTCCAGGACCCTGGGATCATGATCTGAACTGAAGGCAGCTGGCCAATCAATTGAGCCACCCAGGCACCCCAGGTGTTGAGTTTTATAAGTTCTTTATATATTTTGGATACTAAGCTTTTTGAATATGTCATTTGCAAACATCTTCTCCCATTTTGTAGCTTGCTTTTAGCTTTGTTGATTTTTTTTCTTCTGTGTGCAGAAGATTTTTATTTGATACAAGTCCCAGTATTTATTTTTGCTTTTGTTTCTCTTGTCTTGGGAGACATATCTAGAAAAAATGTGCATATGACTGATGTCCAGTGTCAAAGAGGTTACTCCCTGTGTTCTCTTCTAGGATTTTTATAGTTTCAAGTCTCACATTTAAATTTTTAGTACATTTTAAATTTACTTTTGAGTATGGTAAGAAAGTGGTCCAGTTTCTTTTGCATGTTACTGTCCAGTTTTCCCAGCACCATTTGTTGAAGAGACTGTCTTTTTCCCATTGGATGTTCTTTTTTTTGGTCAAAGATTAATTGACCATATAGTCATGGGTTCATTTCTGGGCTTTCTGTTCTCCCCCGTTGATCTATGTGTCTATTTTTGTGCCAGTACCATACTGTTTTGATTACTCAAATCAGTAATATAACTTTGTAATATAACTTGAAGTCTGAAATTGTGATGCCTCCAGTTTTGTTTTTCTTTTTTCTATTTTATTTTATTTTATTTGTGAGAGAGAGCATAAGCAGGGAGAGGGAGAAGCAGATTCCCTGCTGAGCAGGGAGCCTGACGGGCTCGATTCCAGGAGAATTGGATTAAATGTATAGCTTGCTTTGGGTAGTATAGACATTTTAACAATATTTGTTTTTCCAATCCATGAGCATAGAATGGCTTTCCATTTCTTTGTGTCATCTTCAGTTTCTTAAATCAGTGTTTTATAGTTTTTAGAGTAGAGATCTTTCACTTCTTTGGTATGGTTTATTCCCAAGTATTTTATTATATTTGGTGCAATTGTAAATGGGATTGTTTTCTTAATTTCTCTTTCTGCTCATTATTGGTATTTGAAATCAACAGATTTCTATACATTGATTTAATATCCTGTGACTTTACTGAATTTATCAGTTCTAGCAGTTTTTTGGTGGAGTCTTTCAGGTTTTCTATATATATAGTATCATGTCATCTGCAGATAATGAAAGTTTTACTTCTTCCTTATTGATTTGGATGTCTTTTATCTCCTTGTGTTGTCTGATTGCTGTGGCTAGGACTTCCAGTACTATGTTGAATAACAGTAGTGAGAGTTGACACCCTTGTCTTGTTCCTGACCTTAGAGGAAATGTTCTCAGTTTTTCCCCTTTAAGGATGATGTCAGCTGTGGATTTTTCATATATGGCCTTTATTATATTGAGGTATGTTCCTTCTAAACCTACTTTGTTGAGGGCTTTTATCATGAATGGAGGTCGTACTTTGTCAGGTGCTTTTTGTGCATCTATTGAAATGATCATATGGTTCTTACCCTTTCTCTTATTGATATGATGTATCACATTGATTGATTTGCAGATATTGACCCACCCTTGCAACCAAGGAAAAAAATCCCAGTTGGATATGGTAAATGATTTTTTTAATGTATTGTTAGATTTGGTTTCCTAGTATTTTGTTGAGAATTTTTGCATCTGTGCTCATTAGGAATATTGGTCTATATGATCACATATCTTTTAAGTAGCTGACCTGACACACACTCTGGGAAAATGGGCTGTCAGTCTGAGTCTCAGTTTGCCTATCAGTAAAATGGGGCAAAATTACCTATTTCATTTTATTATTTTTTTTAAGTATTTATTTATTTATTTGTCAGGGAGAGAGCGAGCAAGTGCGCAAGTAGGGAGAGAGGCAGGCAGAGGGAGTAGCAGACTCCCTATCAAGCAGGGAGCCCGATGTGGGACTTGATCCCAGGATTCTGGGATCATGATCTGACACTTAACTGACTGAACCACCCAGGCTTTCCAAAAACGATCTGTTTTAAAATGGGTAATTCAAACATGACTTTCTGAAAAGGAAATATGGGACATTTAAAAAACTTGAAGTGACTCTTTAGGTCAGGGATGTGATTATAACTCTACATAGTTTCTGATTTTAAACAGAGACAATATCATTAGGTAGACCTGGGCAGCTGACATAATATTTGAGTATTGAACCTGCTTGTAGCTCTGTGAGCGTACCTGTGCCAGTAATGCTGCATTTCTGAGAAGTGGCCTTTGATGTGAAAGCTCAGTGCAATTATTGCAGATGAAATATAAGAAGGCAATGAAGGTGGGGAGAGAGGATTCTCTCTATTAAAATGGTCTTTGGTAGAGAAAATTAAATGGAAAAACTTGAAACTTCTCAGGGGCGCCTGGGTGGCTCAGTGGGTTAAAGCCTCTGCCTTCGGCTCAGGTCATGATCCTAGGGTCCTGGGATCGAGCCCCACATCCGGCTCTCTGCTCCACAGGGAGCCTGCTTCCTCTCTCTCTCTGCCTGCCTCTCTGCCTATGTGTGATCTCTGTCTGTCAAATAAATAAATAAATTAAAAAAAAAAAAAACTTGTAACTTTTCTCTTCTTTTTCCTAATGGAAAATGAACAAGTCCAGACAGATTTTATGCAGCTGTGAAATTGGACTGGTCAAATTCAACAACTTCTGATAAATTTTGCTGCCAGGTCAAAAGTCACACATTGTTAAACATAGTGCCTTACATTTGCATAGTGAGTTAACAGATGTACAGATATATGTCCCAGGAGGCTTTCCTTATTTAGGACACGAGATCTGGACACTTTAACAGTACCATTCTGAAGTGATTCTTATTAACCACTATGTGTTTGAAAAATCCTTTAACAAATACATTCAAATACATTAGGTGTCCCTGAGGAGTTTTTTATAAAGTAAGTCTTGATTATCAGGTTCTTATAATATAGAACAATGGGATTCCTATACTCTTTTCAATTAATCTTTATTTTTCAGGTTTGAACCTTTATAAACTTAAGTGTTAGGTAAAGAAGTAGGAGAAGGTGATTCTTAGACTCTGCCTGTATCCTTTTGCCTCTCTTGGATAATTGCCAATAAGTTAAATCAAATAATTTTGGCCTGCAAACCTGGCATGAATAGATGTGAGTTTAGCTAGGCTTCTTTCAACACAGTCCTCAAGTTAACCGTAATCCTCTGTAAAGTTTCTTTCTTATTGTTCCATTGTGGCATGTCAGCACCATTAATTTCATGTAGGAATTCTTTTCTCCCTTTTTTTCTTGTGACTAAGCAGGATGAGAAATATTTTTCTTTCAGGATCTGGAGTAGCTTAATTAAGTACTTCATTTTAAATTTTGACTGTCTATCTTTCATCAAGGCTAGCAAGATTGAATACAGAGGAGTGGGGATATCAGAATGTGATAAAAATGTAATTATCTAAAAATTTCCAAATGCTTTCTTTTTCATTAAGCTAACATAAATGTGTGGACGTTAAAGGAGATTTTCTTTAAGTGCTCTTCTAAACGTACTATAGCTTGGAATTTTGTAGCTAGGAATAAAATTTGGTGTCTCCTCCATCCCTACAGTCTCTTTTCTCTCTTTCTCTGTGTGTGTGTTATGTGAGTTTTTTGTTTTTGTATTTGTCTTAGTTGTTTTACTTTATGTTTTGATGTAAGGTAAATTACAATTTATCTGGGGCTTCCCAAAGTTTTCTATATTCTGTTTATCTGTTGTCAATAATCTTTGCTGGCACTTCATGCTCCATGTTCAAAAATGTCTTACTGATTTTTATATGCTGTCCTCAGGCTTCCCTTATTAATGCAGTTATCTTCTGTTTAAAATGGTCCTCTCCTAAACAAACTATTACTTAAATCTTTATAAAAGGAGTTTTATGCAAGAAAAGTCAAAGCAAAGACTAATTAATAAGGGCATTAGTTCAGTGACAGGCGGTATTACTCAGTGAACCCATCCAACTAGAACATCATATCCAATTTTTTTCTTCACATAAGTATGAGGAGAACGTAGATATTAATGAGAAAATAACCTGATTCAGACTTATGTAGCATAGTGGCTTTAGGGTAATGAATCTCTGTAGGTTCAGGCCATTTTCCTTTACTTGCTCTATCTATAATCCTGTATCCCGAACACTGAAGGTCAGATAGACTGAAGCACTGTAGGATTCTTATTCTTTGTCTTAACCAGCTTAGGCTACTCTAATAAACTACCACAGACTGGGTGGCTTAAACAACAGGTATTTATTTCTCATAGTTCTGGAGCCTGAGAAATCTAAGATCAAGGTACTGGCAGATTCAGTTCCCTGTGAGGACCTTCTTCCTGGTGAGATGGACACCTTCTCACTATATATATTTTCACATAGTAGGGAGAGAAAGCTGTGGTCCCCTCTTCTCCTTATATGGGCACTAATCCCATTACGAGGACACTACCTCGTGATTTTACTACCTAATTACCTCCAAAGGCCCCATCTCCAACTATCATTATATTAGGGATTATTGTTTCATCATATGAATTTGGGGGGGAAGGGATGCAAACATTCAGTCCATAGCACTCTTCAAAGAAAAGTTTAATTTTCATCAATCTAGTATTTGTTGAGCTGGCTACATTGACTAAGCACCATGCTAGGTATTGTGAATAGACACAAAGGCCCAAGAGGCTTGTGTTCTCTGACTTACTTATTTGTGAGTCTGAAATACCTTGGGAGTGTCTGCTAACGAATGTCATGTTTCTCTCATATAAAACAAGATGTCCTCTGACATCTTGCCATCTTGTTAGGGAGATGAGGCATAAATTTTGTATAAAATACAGTGGTCTGTAACTACCCGATGTGTCAGCACAGATGATAAAAACTGTGGAGAGTCAGACAAGGGAGCAACTACTACAGGACAGAAGATTAAAATCAGACGGTCTTTAGTGGATAACTTAGCTTATAAATCTGAGAATATGATGGAGATGGGTAGTAGAAGGATGGAAGTAGAGACTAAGGGGACCAGAAGTGCCATTGTTTCCTGGAATAATCATTACCAATACCTTCATCATTTTGTTCTAATGACATAGTTTGTTTTTTTTTTTAAAGATTTTATTTATTTATTCGATAGAGATCACAAGTAGGCAGAGAGGCAGGCAGAGAGAGAGGGGGAAGCAGGCTCCCCGCTGAGCAGAGAGCCTGATGCGGGGCTCGATCCCAGGACCCTGGGATTGTGACCTGAGCTGAAGGCAGAGGCTTTAACCCACTGAGCCACCCAGTCGCCCCCTTAATGACATAGTTTTAAAACTTTTCTACAACTTGTTGCTCTCTTCTGAGGTTTTACTAAACCAGTGTGTGGATTCATCTGGTTTCATGGTGATAGATAACTGATTTTAAAAAAATCATTCCTTTAATACATGTTGGCTTGAATGCTTAAAGATAAAATGTCTAGTGTGAGGGGTAAGAGGAAGACCATAGGAGACAGGAAGGGAGGGCAACTGGGAGCAGTCACCTCTCCTACTCCTAGAACTTTTTGATTTTGACTTGATTTTTATGCTGCTTTCAGAAGTAGCCAGGTAAGCTTGTGGACACCATTTACAAGGGAATTCAGAATCCAAGAATCTTTGAGGCAAGAAAAAGAATGGGTTAAGATAGGAGAAAGATGGAAAAACAGACACTAAGAATAGGATCATTTGTCATATATGGCATAGTTCATTCTCCTAGTTGAGAATTCAGGTATCCTGTCCTCTGACCTCTTCTGTCCAGCATATCATTGGCCTGATCTAGTTCATTTCAGGGATCCAGAGTAAGCAAGCATCTGTTAGCCAAGTCTTTGGTTAGCCCAAATTAGCTCATGTCCTTTACTGCTTGTTTCCTCTGATTATATAGTACATATCCAAACCCTCAATTATCCAGAATAAACCAGGGCTGCCTATTCTGTGTGGAAAACATTTGACAATGGTTATGAGTCTCTTGGCAAGACCATGGCAGGGCCTTAGCCATTTAATTGCCTGTTCCTTTAAGATTTTGAAGTGCCCCTTCTTGTGTAAGCCAGACACATTTCCTTGATGAATTATTTTAGTGGGCTCCTTCTGAAACTTCAGTCATCCTGAAAAATACCTCAGGAACCTCTTTGACTTTAATTTTCTGTCTTAGTCCTATTTGTATATAATATCTGTGGTATCTGATTCTCTGGCTCATATTGCTAAAACTCACGGTCTTGCATTTCTGGGTCACTCTTAAAAAATGGAGAGAACTTGATTACTAATGAAAAGTTGACTTATTTCCTTCCAGGAAAGGCTGACACTGAGTATCAGGAGTTCATAATTAGTCTCCACAGAAGCAATCTCTTTGATTATAGGACATCACTTATTCTTTCTTAAATTTTATGAGAATTAATGAGAGCATCAAGAGTGGAAAAAATGATAGGCATTTATGCTGTGTTGAGAAGATATATAAAAATGGTATCTGGAAAAAGGTCCTACATGTTTAAGTGGTTTATTCCCTGCAAGTTTAAATTTGGGACAGATCTTCCCAGACCATTATTTTATACATGCATCAGTCATTTTTAGCCTTGTGAGATTTATCAGCAGGTCCAATTCCATAAAGAGTCTTGCGGTATCTACCAACATTCTGGTCTGACAAAAAAAGGTTCTCGTGTTTTGGCCACCTGTTTTGGAGAAGATGATAAGGTCTTTCTTTCCCTTTAAGTTCAGGATTCTTATTTATTCTCCATATCTTGTTTAAATATATTACTCTTTACCTCTTTATGCTTCCTGTGAGGGGTTAGCAGGAAGTATGAGTTGTGCAGGAGTTCATTTACACTGATGAGCACTGAATGTGTCTGTGCATTTGGAACGGTGACAGGTAGGCAGCGTGGAGGATGGAAGAGGACAAGGCACAAATTTTGTGCCAGGAGCCCCGTCTTAGAGTGGATCAGTGGTGAAGACACAACACAAGCACTGACTCTAAGCGTTAACATCCTTGGACGTGTTGCTGAGGAGATTCAAAGCCAAAATTGTAGAGTTATCATACTTAGGAGGTTAAAAGGACTTTGACAAGCACTTTGCTTAACTCATTTTGTTTTATATATGAGGAGCCCAGGGCTTAGTATGGCCGAGTGACCTCCCCTGGATTACATAACTGATTAGAATGTAGACTGGGACTAAAAATCGTTCCTTACACCCCTCTAGAGGATCTAAAGATTCAGCACTATTTCCTTTCATTCTTGGTACGAACCCCCAAGGAACTAATGTGAGTGAACATGTATATGTATGTGTGTATAGATGTATCTATGTCTCTAAATAGAGCTATGTATGTATCTATCTAATTATCTAGAGAGAGATAAAAGGAGAATTAAAAAAAAAAACTTAGTGCTTTTGTGAGGCAGTTTTAAAGACCAAGAATCTTAACTCTAGCTATACATTTTGTTTTTTAACATTCCATGAGATAAAACAGTGTGGAAATTCTTTTTGAGTTCCTCATAAGGGAGGTCTATCCCATATGAATATCCAAGGGGCCATGGAACATACAAAATGGAATCATACAATTTTAGAGCTAAGGGAATATTAGAGTTTTTTGTCCTAGCATGTTTTATTATTTTTTAAAAATTTCTTTATTTGACAGAGAGGGATCACAAGTAGGCAGAGAGGCAGGCAGAGAGAGAGGGGGAAGCAGGCTCCCCACTGAGCAGAGAGCCTGATGTGGAGCTCCATCCCAGGACCCTGAGATCATGACCCGAGCTGAAGGCAGAGGCTTAACCCACTGAGCCACCCAGGCGCCCCTGTCCTAGCATGTTTTAATACATGAGGAGGCTGAAGCTCATAGAAGTTAAAGTGGGCTGGTACAAGGTTAATATCTAGTGGCAGAACTAGACTGGCTTAGAAGTTTGTGGGGCCACTCTATCAAAAAAGATCTGGGAACATGCTGAAGTCTTAAGTAAGAGATTTGTAAAACAATATCCTAGTTACATTTTTATTCTTATTGAGATAAAAAAAAAACTCATGACTTTATATGTATATATGTAATACATATATTTAAAAATATATTTGTTCAAATATGTCCTAAATACATCTCACCTGCCACCAGGCAAGGGTTTTCTAAAGTGGAATGATTCAGGAGAATGGAGCCACATCAGGTATGGCTTTGCCTTGACCCAGTTTAGTAAGTAAAGTGCCTCCCCAGAGTTAGTGTGAAAATGTGGGTTGGGCTGTGATTTATATTATGGTGTCTACCATCATGCTGTTTTGGTTTAGATTTTGGAGATTTTATTTAGCTTCAACTTGGTTCCTAAGTACAGGTCCAGCCTGGGCCATTTCGGGTTTCACAGTTTCTGTTTTGCTTATTACTCCGTCTTTTTGGGGTAATGCATTTATGTTCACTTTGAATAAACTTGAATGTACACTTTCAGGATGCTTGTTTGATAGTTTCTCTGGTTTGGAAGGCTATAAGTCATTGTAATATCTAAGTTTTTTTTTTTTTTTTTTTTTTTTTGATCCCTTGGGCCATGGTCCTCTTAAGGTAAGTAGTGCTTTTTGTCATGAGTCAGGGTATCAGGGTTATACACCATAATTTTTTCCCATGATGTCCATTATTTTTATTATCTTTGGTTCTAATTATGCAGAGCTGTGGGAGGTGACAATGATGTTCTTTTGACCATTCAGTTGCCTTTCTGAAATTGCCTATCTGAAACATACTTCATTACAGGTGTTTCTAGAGTGGCCTGACTTCTGGTAAACAGAAAGTTACCTAAATTTCAAGCACGTGTTTTGAAAGTGTTTTTGCCTACGTATACTTTAATTCCTGTCATGGCCTTAGAGCAGGGATCAGTAAACTTTTTCTCTAAGTTCTGGATAATAAATGTTTTAGGCTTTACTGGCCAAGAGGCAAATTGAGGATATTATACAGGTACTAGTATATCCCTTTAAAATGTAACCATTTAAAAAATGTAAAAGCCAGTTCCTGGGGTGGAGATCCAAAACCATCTGGTATTCATCCAGGGCAATATTTGCCAACCTTTACCTTAGAGCCTAATAGTCACTTGAAGCATCTTCCAAGCGCATGTGGTATAAACTGGAAGAGCCTTTCTTTGTGGTCAGTTGGTTGTTTTTTTGTTTGTTTGTTTGTTTGTTTTTTAAGCATACAAAAGAAGTTCTTGAGCCAGATGTTGCTGAAGTTAGAACAAAGAATTACATCTGAATCCTCCTGTGTCAGTTTTTGGTTGATGCTGCTTTTCTAGTTGAGATGGTCAATACTGGAGGTCTACACAAAAGTAAGATCCTGTTAAATTAATGAGTGGTATTAATAAATGAAAACATTACATTTTTTTGGACAATAACTGTTCTTTTACTGTCATAAAAGTAATAAATGCTGATGGCATTAACTTCACGAAAGTTACCCTTTGTGTGGAAAGATTTTTGGGGTGTTATGGTGATGGTGATGGTTTTAATAATTGCTCTCAAAAGCTAATAATCTAGAAGAAAACATAAACAAACCAAATCCAATCTCAGCAGAATAGGTAGTGTAAAGTATGCTTCCAAGTATAGGCACCAGTAGGCTAAGAGCTGTGCGCTGCTAGTGTCTTCCATATGATGTGGGTTTGTGGGCTTTGCTATTGTTTTTTTTTTCTTAAAAGACTGCAAGAATATGTAAAATAATGATAGTGTTGTATTTTTAAAAGAAATAATTTGTATGGTATCTAGATGTATGTCAGATAAACTTTTTTTTTTATTGTGTTATGTTAGTCACCATATAGTAAGTACATCATTAGTTTTTGATATAGTGTTCCATGATGCATTGTTTGCATATAACACCCCATGCTCCATGCAATCCGTGCCGTCCTTAATACCCATCACCAGGCTCGCCTATCCCCCCTCCCCCATCCCTTCTAAAACTCTCCGTTTGTTTTCCGGAGTTCATAGTCTCTCATGGTTCGTCTCCCACTCCGATTTCTCCCCCTTCATTTTTCCCTTCTCCTAATGTACTCCATGCTACTCCTTATGTTGCGCAGATAAGTGAAACCTTATGATAATTGACTTTCTCTCTTTGACTTATTTCACTTAGCATAATCTCCAGTCCCATCCAAATTGATGGAGAAATGGTATTCATCCTTTCTGATGGCTGAGTAATGTTCCATTGTGTATATGGACCACATCTTCTTTATCCATTCGTCTGTTGAAGGGCCTCTTGGCTCTTTCCACATTTTGGCTATTGTGGACTTTGGTGCTATGAACATTGGGGTGCATATGGCCCTTCTTTTCCCTATATCTGAATCTTTGGAGTAAACACCCAGTAGTGCAATTGCTGGGTCATAGGGTAGCTCTATTTTTAATTTTTTGAGGAACCTCCACACTGTTTTCTAAAGTGGCTGCACCAATTTGCATTCCCAGCAACAGTGTAAGAGGGTTCCCCTTTCTCCACAACTTCTTCAACATTTGTTGTATCTTGCCTTGTCGATTTTTGCCATTCTAATTGATGTAAGGTGGTATCTCAGTGCGGTTTTGATTTGAATCTCCCTGATGGCTAGTGATGATGAACATTTTTTCATGTGTCTGTTAGCCATTTGTATGTCTTCTTTGGAGAAGTGTCTGCTCATGTCTTCTGCCCATTTTTTGACTTGTCTGTTTTTTGGGTGTTGAGTTTGAGAAGTTCTTTATAGATCTTTGGATATCAGCCCTTTGTCTTAGTGTCATTTGCAAATATCTTCTCCCATTTCATGAGTTGCCTCTTTGATTTGTTGACTGTTTCCTTTGCTGTATAGAAGCTTTTTATCTTGATGAAGTCCCAAAAGTTCATTTTCACTTTTGTTTCCCTTGCCTTTGGAGACATGTCTTCAAAGAAGTTCCTATGGCCGACGTTGAAGAGGTTACTGTCTATGTTCTCCTCTAGGATTTTGATGGATTCCTGTCTCACGTTGAGGCCATTCATCCATTTAGAGTTTATCTTTGTGTATGGTGTATGAGAATGGTCCAGTTTTATTCTTCTGTATATAGCTGTCCAGTTTTCCCAGTACCACTTATTGAAGGGGCTGTCTTTTTTCCATTGGATATTTTTTCCTGCTTTATTGAAGGTTATTTGACCATAGAGTTGAGAGTCCGTATCTGGGCTCTTTACTCTGTTCCATTGGTCTGTGTATCTGCTTTTGTGCTAGTACCATGCTATTTTGGTGATCACAGCTTTGTAATATAGCTTGAAATCTGGCAACGTGATGCCCCCAGCTATGGTTTTTTTTTTTTTCAAGATTTTATTTATCTATTTGACACAGAGAGGTTATAACTAGGCAGAGAGGCAGGCAGAGAGAGAGGTGGGGGGGAAGCAGGCTCCCTACTGAGCAGAGAGCCTGATGCGGGCTTCAGTCCCAGGACCCTGAGATCATGACCTGAGCCGAAAGCAGAGGCTTAGCCCACTGAGCCACCCAGGTGCCCTGTTTTTCTTTTTCAACACTTCCTTGGCAATTCGAGATCTTTTCTGGTTCCATACAAATTTTAGGATCGTTTGTTCCAGCATTTTGAAAAAATGCCATTTGTACTTTGATTGGGATGGTGTTGAAAGTATAGATTGCAGCATGGTCATTTTAATGATGTTTATTCTTCTGATCTATGAGCATGGAATGCTTTTCCATCTTTTTGTGTCTTCTTCAATTTCTTTCATGAGTGTTTTGTAGTTCCTAGAGTATAGATCCTTAACAATCTTTGGTTAGATCCAAAACCTATGGGATACAGCAAAAGCGGTTCTAAGGGGGAAATACATAGCTATCCAAGCCTCACTCAAAAAAATAGAAAAGTCCTGAATACACAAACTATCTTTACACCTTAAAAATCTGGAGAATCAACAACAAATTAAACCTAACCCATGCATGAGAAGGGAAATAATTAAGATTAGAGCAGAGATCAATGAATTAGAAACCAGAAATACAGTAGAACACATTAATGAAACTTGAAGCTTATTCTTTGAAATTTTTAGTAAGATCAATAAACCACAGATAAACTTTCTCAAACCCTAGTTTTGTAGGATTTTCATTTTGTTCCTATAGAGCCATAGACTTTGATTTTATATAGCAGATCGGATACAGATGAAGGAATTTCCAAAGTCGAGGAACACTTTATTTTTAAGACAGTTGAATTTGAATACACAGTTGACTCTTGAACAACACAGGCCTTTGGGGTGCTGAGTCCTGCACAGTTGAAAATCCACAAAACTTTTGATTACGTGGAAACTATGATTGCCTATTATTAACCAGAAGCCTTATTGATAACATAAATAGTTGATTAATACATATTTTGTATGATATATGTATTTTATACTGTATTCTTAGAGTAAAGTAAGTTGGAGAAGAGAATATGTTATTAAAAAATCATAAGAGAAAATACATTTATGGTACTCTACTGTATTGAAAGAAATCTGCTTATATGTAAATGGACCTGCCAAATTCAAACTCATTTCATTCAAGGATCAATTGTGTACTAATAGAGGCATCATTTGTGGGAAACTTTTCTATTCCGTTCAACATTTATAAGAATTATGAAGTGCCAGATAATAGGCTAGGAATTACTTTATTTGTATATGCTATCTTGGTGTTTTTCAGTCTTTTTATCATTATCACTCTTTGTCCCAAAGAAGCCTTTTTAGGCTTTTTGGTCTTAATTCCCCCTCACCCCCCAAAGCAGTTTTAATACCACAGATATACTGCATATTTGTTTATCTACTGTGGCTCTTTGGAAGGCATAAACCATTGTAATACCTAAGAATGACCCCCAAGAACCAATTTTTTACCTCTTGGGCCATGATCTTATCTTAAGGGAAGTTTTTGTCTTAAAGTAGGGTTAGACATTGTTTATTTCTTATCCTATGATGTCCATTATTTTTATTATCTGTGGTTCTAATTAAGGAAATTTAAGTGGGGTTTTGTAGTGTTTCAGAGCATTTTGATATTATATATTTAATTTCCAATTATCCATGGAACAATTTTGCATTCCTACATGTGTGAGTCTCCCCTCCCCCCTTTTTTGGGGAGAATGATTTATTTAGAACCTACAAAGGAATATTTTTAATCCTCTTCAAGTTTAAAGAAATGCAGATTTTTCTCCAGCCTTCTCTTACATTCAGGTTTGGTTTGATAGGATTTGAGTACAATAATAATAATAATAATAATTATTATTATTATTATTATTATTTTTTAGAGTGGGGAAGGAGAGAGAGAATCTCAAGCAGATTCCACACCCATTTGGAGCCCAGTGCAGGGACCAAACCCACAACCCTGAGATCAGGACCTGAGAGGAAATCAAGAGTTGGATGCTTAACCAACTGAGCCACCCAGGCACCCCTGGGTACAATTATTTTTCAACTAGGAATCTTTTCAGACCAAACCATAAGCTTTTGGAACTGTTTTACTTTCAGACATTTCTTTTGAACTTTAGAACTTTTAAGGCAGTCATCCACTCATGCTGGGGAACAGAAAGCAGGCACCCATACTCATTTTTCTTCTCTGATACCTTGTTTAATTTTTACTGCTCATTCTCTTAAGAATGAGTTCATGCTTCTGAGGCTACTTAGTAGGGTGTTATGTTCCTCAGGACTCCAGGCTTCTGGTGGTTCATATAACCAGTATTTTATCAAGGAATAATAAAACTACAAGAGAAAAGATGACTGTGTGTTTGTGTTTGTGTGTGTGTGCACATGCGTGTATACATACATGTGTGTTTTAGTTAACTTCATATTTTGGGGGAATGTATGATTGAAAAAATCTCCATATGGGGTTGGCTAGTCCATTTTGAATGAATTAGGGGTGAGTGGGGGTTAAGAAGCCCTCCCCATATCAGGAATCTTTTTTTTTTTTTTTTAAAGATTTTATTTATTTATTTGACAGAGAGAAATCACAAATAAGCATAGAGGCAGGCAGAGAGAGAGGAGGAAGCAGGCTCCCCGCTGAGCAGAAAGCCCCATGTGGGGCTCGAACCCAGGACCTGGGATCATGACCTGAGCCGAAGGCAGCGGCTTAACCCACTGAGCCACCCAGGCGCCCCCATATCAGGAATCTTAATAGGTTTGATAATCCTTTGGATAAATAGTTCAACCTGATGGTTCCCAAACTTTGAGTGTCATTAGAGAGCCTTTTTAGGATTCCATGGACCCTTGCATTTTTCTTCTCACTTCCATTGAGAATGTGAACACTGCATAGTTGAAAGCCTTCTGTATACCAATTACAGTGTTAGTGTGGTGATGAACAATTCTTAGTGTGTTGGGAAGACAAATAAAATAAAGGATAATTAGTGATATGATCTATTAGAGTTATGGGAGTATGCAGTGGGGGATTCAAGCCTGTTTCTCAGAGGAAGAACATTTAAGCGGAAGTCGGAAGGAATTTTAGGGCTTAGTTCTGAGAAGAGGGTCAGGAAAAGTGTTTTGGGCTGAGTGACCAGCATGTACAAAGGTCTGGAGGTGAGAAGTGGTGCACTTTAGCATGTTCTGGGAGCTGAAAGAGAGAAATGCATAAAGGAGAGATAATTTTGAATTGAAACCATTTTTTTAATTTCTTGTTTGAAGTGCAATGCATAGTACCAAAATCCACCATCAGTAGCCACTATATAATACCTTTATATTTTAATAATCATAACAGTATCTGCAGTCCATTTAAATATGGACACAGGACATTCTTTAGTAGTCTAGAGAGTGCTCTGTGTTTGCAGATTCCTTGCAATGACTATACAGTGCATAGCTTGGCAACAACTGGCTTAACTCGTTCATTTTTGCCTATTACTGTGGAGGGTGCTTTTTGTTAACTCAAATGTTTAGAGTATGTTTGCCATGTTGTAATTAGAAGTAGACATTTTCTGAGTCCAGTGCAGTAGAATATGGCAGGGCACTGAATAGCGCTAGAAGACAGAGGGAAGACCACCTTCTGTTATAGCAGCAACGCAAGTCTTTCAACACTGTTTGTGTGCCCTTGCCCAATCTTTCAAGTGATGATTGAAGAGCCTGGGTGCTTGGTTCAGCTTTTGAGTTCTGATAAATGAGCCCTGACTGTAAACTGGAAGATAAGGGTGTTTGCAAATTCTTGTGTAAATAAAGCATGGTTTCGCATTGCAGTGGTTACTGATTTCATAGTCTCTGATGAAGATGAATGATGCCATGAATTTACAGCTTTAAAACTAGTACCAGTGCAGCTTCTTTTTTGGTTTGGATTTATTAAAATACATGTGTGTTTATTGCTTTATTTGAATGGGGAAGGGGTGAAAAACCTGAACACACAGAAACCAAGTGAGGTGGAGTTTCAGAAGATAATTCCCAGCCTCACAATTCCCCGTAAAATTCTTTTCCTGTGGGAAACTTTTAATTTGGAAGCATTCAGCCTAATGTGGGAACCAAGATTAACATTTTCTGAAATACTGCTACAAGAAAAGCAGAAATGCACTGTTCAGGAAGCTGAATTTACATAGTAGAAAAATGGGCTGTACTGCAGTATTTGGTAGTCTTTGTTTATTAGTTGTGGTAAAAAGTTTGTGTGTGTGTGTGTGTGTGTGAGAGAGAGAGAGAGAGAGAGAGAGAGAGAGAGAGAGACTGGTTGTATATTTATCTTTGTTTCCTTTACATCAAACCAGCAAAGCCCTAGAAAGTGTGTTTCACCACAAACCAGCCCAGTACTGGGCCCTAACTATACACAAATACCTTTTTTTTTTTTTTTTTTTTTAAGCTCTTTTGTTTTCTCTTCTTGCTGAGTAAGCTGTAGTGTTTCCTTTTCTTTCTTTCTCTCTTTCTTTCTTTTTTTCCTTTCTTCTTTGGGGGAGGGGAGTAAGTGTGGGAGTAGGAACAGCAAGAAGTCAACATCACAGAGCTTCTTCCTTTTTCTTCCCCTCCTTACCAGGAGGTTGACTAGGAGTCTGCATGTGTTGTTTTTTAATACCAAGTCAGTAATTAGCATAACCCAGTTATCTTTACACAGAGTTACAGAATTAAGACGTTGACAGTCTGATGAGATACCAAACTGGAGGCATGGGAGGAGGGGGACAATGAGGTTAGACTACTGGGATGGTCTTGAATGCCACCCTCAGAGTGTATGTAGACTTGATTCTGTAGGCTCTGGGGCATCTAGAAGTTGGTAGCTGGAACCTCGGGAATTAAATGCTATGGAGGAACTTTCACTGGTTACAGTTAGCCTTGGCTGTTAGCAATTATTTTTATCTACTTTAACATGGGGAACCAGGGGAGGGGGCAGGAAACTAAGCTGGCATTATGGTCACAGGAAAGAACAGACTGATTTGGGGCCTTTTCAAACTGCAGACCTTTGTTACTGACCAATGCTTAATTTGGTTTCTGAGTTTTGTTATTTTTTTTCTCCTGCCTTTACCTCATTTACCTTAACGACAGCTCCCCCCTCTAGAGCTCAGCTAGGGCAGGCTGCCACTGCGGATTGGGGGGCCGAGAGGTCCAGAGCAAGAAGAAAGTGGGTTGAAAGCAGAGTTCTGTTTAAAGAATTTTCTGCTGGAAACTAGCCCAGAGGGAGTAAAGAGGCGCTTTAATGAGGAGCAGCTGCGGGGCCGACGCAACCCACATGAGACATTTTTTTCCCCTCCGTTCCACATTCTGTATAGTTTTTTAAAAAATCATGATTTTGAAATAGCTGTTTTGTGAAACACGCCTCTCTTTTTCTTCTTCTTGTATGCGGTGGGGTTTTTCTTTGTTGTTTTATTTTCTTAATGACCAAATCCTCACTAAAAAAAGCTAAAGGCAGGGCTGCAGCAAAGCCCTGGATGCAATTTGGGCTCACCCTGCTGATAGAGAACATTCGGTGGAGAAAACAAGGAGAGGGAACACTGGCTTTTATTTGGAAAAGGGGGCTTATTTCCTGCTCGGACTTCAGTCTTCTTGGAGCTGACACAAGCTGCTACAGTGTTTTAAGCTTTTCTCTAGATGAGTGGCTATTCACTTAGGAAACTTGAAAGAACAAAATTTTCTGTCCTGTATTACTAGGGAGACTGATGCTGCACTGCAGCCATTGCCAGATAGATTGGAATTGCTATTCAAATCCCAGCTTCGTTGAAATCTGTAAAGTGGCCACATGTAAACGCATCCAAGCTGCTGGTGACATGTGAGAGTTGGGGTCTGTTTCTCATCTGTTTTATTGAGGGGGCACAGTGTGGGCGTCCTTCTAGTTGGAATGCTTTCTAGTTCCACGAGGAGGAATCCCATGTTTTTCTCCCTCTTTCTTTACCTCCCCCCCTCCATTCCCCATGTGTGTTTGAGCAGTAACAATGAAAGAGTGGACTTCTTTATGTCAGAAATGGCAGACTTTTTCAGAAGAAAGGTGTGTATATATCTGTATGGGCCTGATAAATATTCAGATTAATTCATGGAATTATTTTACAGGGAAAAGCTTCCCAAAACTTTTTCTATATTTCCAGCCTCCTCTGTTAACTGTATTCTTTCAGAGTTCCAAAGCTAGAGAAGGGGGATAAAGCAGGAGGAAGTCACTGAGAGAACTGCTAAAATAAGTGATAAATTCCCTTCAGAAGGGAGGCCTTCAGACGTTTTGGGAACAAAAGGAGATTTACTTATTTATTTATTTAAAGAAATTTTTTTAACATACACCTCTAGTTCACGATACAGGCTAGTGGCTGGGTGATGGACATTGGGGAGGGTATGTGCTATGGTGAGTGCTGTGAAATGTGTAAGCCTGATGATTCACAGACCTGTACCCCTGGGGCAAATAATACATTATAGATAGATAGATAGATAGATTTTTTAAGATTTTATTTATTCATTTGACAGACAGAGATCACAAGTAGGCAGAGAAGCAGGCAGAGAGAGAGAGAGAGGAGGAAGCAGGCTCCCTGCTAAGCAGAGAGCCGGATGCGGGGCTCGATCCCAGGACCCTGGGATCATGACCCGAGCCGAAAGCAGAGACTTTAACCCACTGAGCCACCCAGGTGCCCCTACATTATATATTAATTAAAAAAAAGATATTGGCTATTTTCCAAAAATTATACTGCAGTAATAGCTTAATAGAACTACAGATTTCTGAGAGAATTTGGATGATTAGCCCATGTTTCCGGCCTCTGACCAAACCCAACTTGAGCCATCTCAAGAAGGGAGCTATTGTAGTTCTTATTTTCAGGCAGTCTTAATTTCCACTCAGACTAACAGGGTATATGGTATACTTGTATTACAGTTGAACAGGGATTTGCAAATTCTTTTTTTTTTTTTTTTTTAAAGATTTTATTTATTTATTTGACAGAGAGAGATCACAAGCAGACGGAGAGGCAGGCAGAGAGAGAGAGAGAGGGAAGCAGGCTCCCCGCTGAGCAGAGAGCCCGATGCGGGCCTCGATCCCAGGACCCTGAGATCATGACCTGAGCCGAAGGCAGCGGCTTAACCCACTGAGCCACCCAGGCGCCCGGGATTTGCAAATTCAAAAGGTCTCCTGCCTTAGGAAATAGGGGTCCTTTATTTCTGTCTCTTTCATTTACCCATTTACCTGCTTTCTTCCCATGTCCATAATTCCCCTTAGCCTCCTAGAGCATGAGGGATAATCTTGTACCTCAGGATGATTCTTAGGGTTGATTTAGCCCGTGTTCTGCCAGACAGAACACAGTGTGGGTTCAGTAGGGGATTTGGGAACATACTTGGATTGAGAGACCGATTTTATCCATCACATGATACTTAACCTTTTTGTGAGCCAGTTGCTTAGTGGTATATAGGTGCTTATGGTATTCAAAGTACCTGTACCAAGTGTCTCAAGACATGCCCTCCCCTACAAGAAGAGATCAAATGGGAGTTCGAGAGAAGCCCAGGAAATACATAACATAACAGTGGCTCAAACAAAGTAGTACCATACTGACAAAAATAATGGAGTGCATAACATGACACTGCATCTGCTGTTGGGAGGATCAGAGATGGATGAGATGGTTTGGAAGGCGCTTAATGGAAGACACAGATTTTGAGCAGACCTTTGAAGCAAGGATGGAAGAAAGGAGCATAAATTAGAGACATAGCAGATGCGAAAGTTTTAGAAGATTTTTATATAGGGAACGGTAGACAAGAGAGAGTATGGACATTATCTGGAGTGTTCTACTTAGGAGTAAGGGATTGGATGATAGGAGCACGGCAGACGAGTAGGCCATAGACTCTAAGAAACTCGGATTTGAAGGGCTGGATGCTAATGCTGGTTTCTGAGCAGAGAAGTAACGTGATCAAAATTATGCTTGAAAAGGATTATTCTGTAAGTAGTATGCTTAGGTTTAGTGAGGGATTTCCTGGCTATCTTCATGGAGAGATGTGAATAGGATGCTGACGCAGCTAAGATGATAGGGCTGACTGAATAGATGCCGTGTTGGGGCAAGACCTAGTAGAATACATTCAGTTAAGTGCTGTTTGATGTTTCAATAAAAGATTTAGGTAAAGATAGAAATATAGTTGTAGATGGTGCAAAAGTGCAGGAAATTGCTAGATTCACAGATAGCAAATTTGGGGCAGGCCATTTAGCTTTGGTGTTCTTATCAGTAAAATAGGGGTTCAGACCAATTGATTTCTGAAGTACGGTGCAGTGCTGAAATTCTGTGATTATAGAAATAAAGTGTAAAAGTTATCTCAAAGAAACTTGGGGTAAAGATTCAGCATGGTGACAGGTCCAATTATTGCATTCAAAACTGTGTTGTACAAGTATAGGATGCAAGAAATACAGCATGAGTAGTTTGTGTGAAAGAAAGATCTGGCATTTTAACTGTATGTTCAGTAGCTCATAATAGTACTTTGTGTCTTCTAAAAAAGTGAACACAGCTTTATGCTGCAGTAGTAAAAATATAGTGTCCAGATTGTCCCAAGTTCTATGCTGTGCTGGTAAGATCACATGTGTTATTCTTTCCACCCCCTCATTTGGGGCACTGTGTTTGTTGTTTGTTTGTTTGTTTGTTTTTAAGATTTTATTTATTTATGAGAGAGAGAGAGAAAACGTGAGTTGGGGGGAACAGAGGGAGAGGGAGAAACAGGGTTCCCACTGAGCAGGGGTCCCTGAGATCCTGAGCTGAGCAGAAGGCAGACGCTTAACCGACTAAGCCACCTAGGTGCCCCTGGGGCCCTGTGTTTTAAAGAGGTTTTTGATAAACTAGAATCATCTAGTAGGAGGAGGCAGGATGGCCCAGTGTTTGGGGTACATGGGCTTTGGAGTCATATGTGGGTTTGAACCCTGCCTTTGCCATCTCCTAGCTGTGAAATCTTAATCCTAAGCTTCAAGGTCCTCAGATGCGAATGTGGATCATAATTTATCAGTACTGTTACAGGGAATAATAAAAGACATAATAGCTGTAAAATGCATGGGAAATACATAATATACAGTAAGTGCTTTAAAAATATCGGTCACTGTTATTACTATTTTAAGCAGAGAAGAGCCACTGAAATGGTGAGGAGGTCTGGAAATAATTTTATACTAAAGCATAGTCCAAAGTACTGAATCCTATAAAAGAGAAACCAAAGGGTCAACATAACTATCTTTAAGTTCTTGAAGGGCTACATGTTAAAGAAGCAGAAGGCTTATTTTTTATTCTAGAGGATGGTAATTGCCACTAAGTGAAAATTTTAGGGAGGCAAAAAATTTTTTAAATGAGATATAATTCACATAGTATTAAACTTACCCTTTTAAAGTGTACAATTCAGTGGTGTTTAGTATATTCACAGATATGTGTAACCATCAACAGTATCTAGTTTCAAAACATTTTTATTATCCCCACTCTGAAGAAGCTCTCTGTTCCTTAGTGGTTTCTCCATTTTCCCTTCCTCCTAGCCCCTGGCAACAATAATCTCTTTTATGTCTCTATGAATTTGCCTATTCTGGATGTTTCATAAAAATGAAATTGTATACTACGTGGCCTTTTGTGTCTAGCTTCTTTCAGTTAGCATGATGTTTTCAAGGTTCATCCATGTCATAGCATGTATCAGATCTTCATTCCTTTTCATGACCAAATAATATTTTATTGTATGGATATATCATTTATCCATTTATTTTTCAATTTATCTATTTATCAGCTTATGGATATTTGGGTTGTTTCTACTTTTGCTATTATGAATAATACTACTATGAATTTTTTTTTTAATTATTTGACAGAGATCACAAGTAGGCAGAGAGGCAGGCAGAGAGAAAGGGAGAAGCAGGCTCCCTGCTGAACAGAGAGCCCAATATGGGGCTTGATCCCAGAACCCTGGGATCATGACCCGAGCTGAAGGCAGAGGCTTTAACCCACTGAGCCACCCAGGTGCCCCTCTGAATATTATTTATGGATTTTTGTGTGGACTTAACATTTTTAGCTATCTTGGGTATATACCAAGGAGGGGAAGCAGAAATTAAGACATCAGAAAGAAAGAGCTTTCTTTTCTTTTCTTTTTCATTTATTTATTTTTTTAATTTAAATTCAGTTAATTAACATATAGCATATTATTGATTTCACAAGTAGAGTTCAGTGATTCATCAGTCTTACATAATGCCCAGTGCTCATTACATCACAAGCCCTGCTTAATGTCCATCACCCTGTTACCCCATCCCCCCACCACCCTTCCCTTCAGCAACTCCCAGTTTGTTTCCTGTGATTAAGAGTCAAGAAAGAGCTTTCTTATCAGAAATCCACCCATACTGAAGACTGTTCTGTTGTTGAAGTAGTGAGCCATTAATTTTATTTTACTTAACAAATGCATGGTGTTTACTATGTGCCGGATACCATTCTAAGTACTTTACAGTTATTTAAAAACCCTATGGGGCGCCTGGGTGGCTCAGTGGGTTAAGCCACTGCCTTTGGCTCAGGTCATGATCTCAGAGTCCTGGGATCGAGCCCCGCATCGGGCTCTCTGCTCAGCAGGGAGCCTGCTTCCTCCTCTCTCTGCCTGCTTATGATCTCTCTCTGTCAAATAAATAAATAAAATCTTAAAAAAAAAAAAAATAAAAACCCTATGAGGTAAGCACTATTATTAAATCCATTTTACAACAAGGAAGTTTAATAACTTGCTCAAGGTCACCCATCGAGTAAACGTGGAGCTGTAATTGAAATCCATGTGGTCTGGTTCTAGAATCTGTACTCTTAATAGCAAGAACAATAATAACTTCAAGCATTTATTAAATTCTTACTGCTACTCAGGCACTGTGCTTAACTGTTTATATTCAAGTAGAGACTGGCAATCATCTTTTAAGTATATCTTAGAAAGAATTATCTCATTGGGTAGATATTACCTTAGGGTGTGTTGAATCCCAAGATTCTGTTATTCCAAGGATAGTATCTGGCCAGAGCCTTTTAAGATGATCAGAATTTATATCAAAAAGGAAACTGTGAATATGAATGGTGAGTATTGTAGGAGTTCAATTAATAAGACTTGTCAGAATATGATAATGTTATATATAACTTAAAAGCAGTAACCAAAAGTGACTTTTGAGATTGTGAAGGGAAACCTTAGAAAAATGGAAGAATTAAAGTTTCATGGGAAAATGATCCCACTTTTCAAATGTTCAGTTTCAAATACTGCAGAGTATATTAGGGTAAGTAGATGACTTTTAGTAAACTGAACCTATGAAACTGGAACTGTTTATGTGGGTACATGAATGTAGTTGCTTAAAACCAAATCAACAACAACAACAACAGTAACAAATGCATATGAGAGGAAAGAGCAGTGTATCCCAAACTTAAAGTTTCCCCCACAATTGATGGGGAAGGGGAAGAGGAATCAGCAATCTAGACTAAGAATTCACCAAGCTTTGAGGTAAAGGGAGTCTTAGAAACCAAATGTAAAAATATTATAATGATAGAAGGCGTGGTCAGAGACACCCCTACAGAAAGAGAATTTCTTTAAGTAAATATTTTTAGGTTTATTCTTAATTTATTTAGAGAAGCGGGGAGGAGAGGGGTAGAGGGCAGAGAGAGTGAGAGACAATCTCAAGCAGTCTTCACGTCCAGCGCAGAACCCAGTGTCGGGCTCTGTCTCACAGCCCAGAGACCATGACCTGAGTGGAAATCAAGAGTCAGTCATTGCTTAACTGGCTGAGCCACCCAAGCACTCCAGAGAATTTCTTTATGATGAAATTTCAGACTGAACTTGACAAGGGGGAAAGTCATTGCTCTTAGAGCATAGTTTCCGGGTGATAATTAGAATGAAAATTTTTGTAAAGGGACAGGTAAGAACTAGATGGAAGAGAAAGGGAAACTATCTGTGAGATTAGGCCACAGTTACAGAAGTTTGGTTGTGAATTTGGAAAGAAAATTAGGGCTTAATGAAAAATATTCACTAAAACATTTTAAAAGAGATTTGTTAATTTAAAAGAGATTTGTTAGGTTAAGAGATCTGTACATGTTTTAAGGTAAAGAAATAGGCTGATTGATGTCTAGCCCTCTGGAACGTTTTAAATAAGAAATTAAGTATTATTATATTAAGTTTCACATAAAAATAAGATGTAGTTCTATATATGGACTTCAGGAGAGTGAGTCACTTGTACATTATATTATCTTCGTGGTGGTCTACAGACCCCTCATGATCTGCCTAACAGTATGGCTCTCATCCGTTTAGCTGGTACTTGTTTCCTTAATACCTTTGGGAGAGCCACAGAGGTCTCTTTGCTATTCCTCAAACATGCCAGGACAATTTTCTATTTTAGGTCCATTGTATTTGCTGTTCCCTCTGCCTTGAACACACTCCTTCCCCTCGATACCTGCTTGGCTAGTCCCTCACGTCATTTAGGTGTTGACTGAAATGTACCTTCTCAATGAGGCCTTCTCTGATTTTCCTATTTAAAACCAAAATATTTCATTTTATCTGGACCCTACTATTTATTCCCAATTCCTTCACATCCCCCCTTTCTTGTTTTATTTTTTTCATAGCACTTAACTCTACCAAACAAATTGTATGTTTTACTTACTAATCTCATTTTTTGTCTTCCCTTACTAGAATTTAAAGTCCATGAGTTCAAGGACTTTCCTAACACTAGACACTAGAACAATATCTGGCACATAATAGCCACTTACTAAATGTTTGTTGCATGAATGAATGAGTGCAATATTCTTTGTATAAACTGATGGGAGAACATTCTTCTTCTTCATTAATATCATTATTAATGAGCATGTTGGATGCTATATATGGAATTGGGCTTCATATATTTTCTTATTCGAGTTGTCAAACTTTTTCTTTTTTTCTTTTATTTATTTGAGAGAGAGAGAAAACAGAAGCAGGGGGGAGAGGAAGAGGGTGAAGCAGACTCTCTGCTGAGCAGGGAGCCCAGTGTGGGACTTGATCCCAGGACCCTGGGATAGTGACCTGAGCCAAAGGCAGATGCTTAACCAACTGAGCCACCCAGTCATCCAGCAAACGTCTATAAAGCACCAAATAGTAAATATTTTTGCAGGCTAAATGGTCTCCTCACAACTACTTAACCCAATTATTATAATGCATGAGTAGCCATAGGCAATCCATAAATGAATGAGTATGGCTGTGTTCCAATATGACTATTTATGACACTGAAATTTGAATTTTACATAATTTTCAAATGTCACAAAATATTTTCTTTTTTTGGACATTTTTCTAACCATTCAAAAATGTAATAACTATACTTAGCTAATGGGCCATACAAAAATAGGCAGTGGGCCATAGTAGCTCTACAAGCTGTATTTGCCCACCACTGCTTTTACCGGTTTCTTAAACATACCTTAGTTGAAACTTATTTTCCCATACTTGGTAGGGAGCAACAATGCAGATTAAACCCTAGTGACACATAATTCAAGAATATTCTTTGGCTCCAGAAATTTTCATATTGTTTCATTTTTGTTTTCCTGGGAACCTTATGTTTTCTTTACATGTTTATGATACTAATATTTAAGTGAATTTGCATTCTCTGAGCAGATGCCACATGATAGTGTTGGGGAAGGTCTTGGTGGTGTAATAGTCCAGGAGCAAAGCTGGGAAAAGCCCACCCAGGTTTAAAAGTTTGCCTATTTATAGGTGAATAATTTCCATATGGGTGAATCAAGAGTTGTTAGCCAGGCTTAACGCCCATAGGACTGCCAATGTGAATGAGAATTGTGTTGCATTTTTTTTTTTTTTAACATCATCCATAACAGACTTCCTAAATAAGTTACAAATGCTTTTAGTAATATAGCTCAGGGATAATTTTAGCTATGCTACATTGGCAGTTCTTCTACTTTAAAAAAAATCAGAAAATAACCTATTAGCAGATCAAGCTGTGATTTGAATAAGCATCATATTTTTCTCAATAAGTACAAAAAGAGAAAAACCATTTTTCATTTGCAAAACTTTTTAACATAAGGCTCTTCACATACTTGATTTTTCGAGTTCTTGTAACAATGTATGTAGCTTTAGTAACTATTTAAAATGTGAGAGAACTGGGGCACCTGGGTGGCTCAGTGGGTTAAAGCCTCTGCCTTTGGCTCAGGTCATGATCCCAGGATTTCGGGATCAAGCCCCACATTGGGCTCTCTGCTCAGCAGGGAGCATGCTTCCCCCTTTCTCTCTGCCTGCCTCTCTGCCTACTTTTGATCTGTCTGTCAAATACATACATAAATAAAATCTTTAAAATGTGAGAGAACTAACAGTGAAGTTAAGCAACACATACAAGATCACAGCACCAGGACTTAACTCCAAACAGGTCTTCTGACCATATGAGGTGCAGACTCCTCACAGAAACTTCAGCCAGTCTTTTGTTTTCATGCTTCACCCTCTCCTCACTGCCTCTCCATTTCTAGCTTCACATGCTCATGAAGATGCTCAGAACTCTAGAGGTTCCTGGCTCTGCTTACTGTATTCAGATCTAGGAGGAAGAGAGTGGGCTGTCACGAGTTACATCAGTACCACTGGAGCTACCTACCAGCTCCGTTTCCTCCTCCAGCCATGTAAACTACTACACAGTTATGGGCATGTTCTCTCTTAGTTCCTTAATATCCAGTCCTCCTCCTTTTCTCAGTGCCTGGGACCTCTGAAGATTTCACCTCGCCAACCAACACCTAATGAAATGTCTTGGATGTAATTGGGCATAGACAGGCAGGAGGAATACACAACCCTGGTGCTTCAAATCTGGGTGATAGGGAGAATCAGGACATAGAGTCTGCACTTAGGGAGCTGTGATGGGAGCTGGTTTTGAGGGAGGTGGTTCTATTGGTTTAAGTGTATCATCTTTGAGGTAATGATGGAGCAGCCTTGTAGACCTAGTTTTCTATCCTCCAAAAAAGTAAAATGGAGAGATAAGTTTAATCAAATATCTGAGGCGACAGCCAGATGGCAAAATTTATATTTAGAATCAAAGTCTTTGTGTTACTTTTGAATGCTTCTTAGAGGTCTCATTTAAATAACCTCTATATTAGGAAAATGGGGGCTATCCATGCCTTTTTAATGTTGTTTTTAGAGAGTGTAGGATTGTCGTAAATACTACACACAATTTGGGATGGTTGCATATCTGATGAATCAATGGGTGGCATATAAAAAGATTCCTCAGGGCGCCTGGGTGGCTTACTGGGTTGGGCCGGGGATCATGGTCATGGTCCTGGGATCGAGCCCCATATCTGGCTCCCTGCTCTGGGGGGAAGCCTGCCTCTTCCTCTCCCACTCCTCCTGCTTGTGTTCCCTCTCTTGCTGTCTCTCTCTCTGTCAAATAAATAAATAAAATCTTTAAAATTAAAAAAAAAATTCCTTAACACACCATGTGGAGAATGTTACAGAATGTTATTCTTGAATTGTTTACTCTTCTTCACTTTGGCATTTATATGGTACCTTAGATATTTTTGTGTTATTATCATTATATTTTGTGCTTTGTTATTTGGTTAAAACTGCCTGCTATTTATATTTTAACAGATACAAGCTTGTTAAAAAGCCCCTTTCCACCCTTCCCCTTTCCTGTACCTCCTTTTTTCTTTCTCCATCACAGAGAACTGTAACCCCTGAACATAACCCAGAAATCTAGATGTAGGCCAGTTGGTGTCTTAATAGGAACAAGAAAAGGACTTATTATTTCTCAGTACCTCATTGAGAGAAAGCACAGGATATTTTATCTACTCTAAATTGGAGAGGATAAGGGGGTGGGTCCATGCATTATCATGTGAATGTCCTAATCCTGTCAAATGGCTTAGTCAAAATGAGACGGGTAATGAATTTAAACAGACAAGTACCAACAATGCTGCACAAACAAGTGTTGTTACATTGTACCAGCCTGTACCTACAGGAGCAAAGCTGTGGTTGCATTTTGTCTTTGATAAGGATTGTGCTGACTGGCCGTGGCAGACCATGCTGCGTCACCCCCCTGGTATTCTATCACCTACCAAGACTCGAAAGGACACACGAGTGTTAAGTTCTCTAAGCACTTCTGGACCAAGGCAGTTTTATAGGTTGTACCTTTAGGTCTCTCAACTCACAATCTAGTGTTTTCTTGAATGCACTGCATTATCTTGTAAGTTTTTGGACTTATAAGAAGTCATATGTTTTCATGGACTCCTCTCTTTTCCATACAGATGTCTGGAGGGTTTCTTGGGAGAATATTGTCAACATCGAGACCCCTGTGAGAAGAATCGCTGCCAGAATGGTGGGACATGTGTGGCCCAGGCCATGTTGGGGAAAGCCACGTGCCGATGTGCCTTGGGGTTCACAGGTGATGATTGCCAGTACTCGACCACACACCCCTGCTTCGTTTCTCACCCTTGCCTGAATGGAGGCACCTGCCATGTGCGTAGCCGGGATGACTATGAGTGCACCTGCCAAGTTGGTTTTACAGGTAACAAATGTGACTCAGGGCCACATTTTCCTACTCTCAGTAGATACCCTTCTTTAGCATCTCTTAGATCTTGACATGCTGCTCTTAAGGATCCTCTAACTCTGGTATGCGTTTAACATTATGATAAGGAACTACAGTGTTCAAGACAACTATCTTTAACTTCCTTTTGAGAGTTCTAAGAGGAGAGAAAGAGAAAGGCAGAAGTATTTGACTTCCTAAAGTATGTATGTCAAGATTGGGGATCAGAACTTTACTTCACCGTCACTAGAAGAAAAGCTGTCTGTGCTATTGATTACTTGCTTCTTAATGTCTCCCTAGATATTCAAAGCACTGGTTTTTCGGTTTTCTGTACTCTGACTATTCCTTTTGCTTCTGCATTGCCTTGCCCTCATCTGTTAAATTTTTGTGTTCCTTGGAACTCTATTTTGAGCCCACTTTTTTTTTTTTTAATTTTATTTTTTATAAACATTTATTTTTATCCCCAGGGGTACAGGTCTGCGAATCGCCAGGTTTACACACTTCACAGCACTCACCATAGCACATACCCTCCCCAATATCCATAACCCTACCCCCCCTCTCCCAACCCCCCTCCCCCCATCAACCCTCAGTTTTGAGCCCACTTTTGAGCCATATCACAGCTCCCCCAGCTCACTATCTCCAGTGGGTTCAGCTGTCATTATCTTCATCAGTTGCTGGTGACTCTTAGAGTCCTCCTTTTCACTCCACCCCTACCCTGACATTCAGGCTCATATTTCTAACTATCTACTGCATATTATACTTAGAAACTTGGCAACGGTGCCTCACACTCAGCATGTTGATATAAATGGGTGTGGTGGGGCGCCTGGGTGGCTCAGTGGGTTAAAGCCTCTGCCTTCGGCTCAGGTCATGATCCCAGGGTCCTGGGATCGAGCCCCGCATCGGGCTCTCTGCTCAGCAAGGAGCCTGCTTCCTCCTTTCTCTCTGCCTGCCTCTCTGCCTACTTGTGATCTCTGTCTGTCAAATAAATGAATAAAATCCAAAAAAAAAAAAAAAAAAAAAAAAAAAAAAAAAATAAATGGGTGTGGTGACGTATAGTCCAAGTATTTCAAACTAGACCCCTCCTCTCCCCTACCCTTAGACTCAGGCCCCTAATCTAGCCCCTGAAGCAGCTCTCACCTGTCTACTCTTCTCTCTTTCCTCTCCTGCTCTGCAGTTGAGGTCCATCTTGTCTATGTTGGTGACAGCTCAGCCCCCATCTGGGTTCCTGCAGTTGTTCCCTAACTGGTGTCCTTGTCTTTATTTTATCCCTGTCTTGCTCATCTGTCCCATTGCCACATCTTTGATCATAAAAGCCAATCTTCCCACAAACTCACCTACTTAAATGCCCAATGATTTTTATCATCTACAGAGTCAACTGCAAACTCTTTTACATGGCTTTCATAGCCCTTCATGGTCTCAGCCTTACATCTTTTTATAACCTCACTTCCCACAAGCATCTAGCTCTAGTCACACCAACAACGTTCTCATCATTTCCTGAAAATGTCATACTTCCTGTTGCCGCCATGCTATTGCACACCCTTTGCCTGGAATGTCCTTTTCTATAATTGGTGATTGCCCAATGTTATTTAAAATTCTGTTTTAGTGACTTTTTTGTGATTCCTTTAGGCAGGTAGTCTTTATGTTCTTTTATCTTATATGTCACATTTTATTGTAATACTTTTTTTATATGTCTCTCATCTGACTAGATTATGAGTTCTTCAGAGGTAGGTTTGAGCTTTATTCAAAATGAACCATAGATGTTTATTAAGTTAGATGGGGAAAACAGAACCATTCACTATTTTGTCCCCTGCTACACCAGTAAACTAAACTGGATTGGTTAGTTTGGAATACTTGTCTTACCGATTTTTCATTAAAAGGGGTTGGTAGAGGTAGAGGATAGTTAGAATGGCCCTTATCTTCATCATGACTATGACAGAATTATTGTTGTGATTCATTGAAGAGATTTGGTGGTTAAAAGAATAATTTTTTCCTCATTGTTAGTTTTGAATTGTTTTGCTCCCCAACAGAAGGGAAGGCCTAGCCATTTAAACCATTTTAATCCTGACTAGCGGAAATGGCAGTAATGTCTTCTTAATAATTAAAATGTTACTCTGAAATGATCCCCATAATAAAACTTCTTCCTTTGCCATGAAAAGGATCTCTTCTTGGTGTTCTGCAGGGCTCTTATTGTTTTCATACATCTGCCACTTTTGTCTGTGTTTGGGAATTACAACTTTTAAGTTTACCCTTTTGGTTTTGTGGTAGCTCTTAGACTCCACCTAGTCAGACTTTCAATCATAGCTGAAGAAGCAGAGTTGGGAAGTTAGTGCCTATATGTAACAAAGGTTCAAGACCTTTCTGTTTCAGTTGTAGGCAAATATTCTGTACACACCATTTTCAGAAGGAACCATTTTTATCTCTTCTCCACTGTAGGTAAGTTCCTCTCAGAGGAATGAAGAAAAAATAGGAAGAAGAATTTTAGTTCCTTCTTTTTCTCTCTGCTTAGCATCCTAAGATACATATGCTGTGCCCAGTTTTTTTTTTTAAGATTTTATTTATTTATTTGAGAGAGAGAGAGAGTACACACAAGTGGGGGGAGAGGCAGAAGCTAGAGCAGACTCCGCACTGAGCAGGGAGTCTGATGTGAGGCTGCATCCCAGGACCCTGGGATCATGACCTGAGCCTCAGGCAGTTGCTTAACTGACTGAGCCACCCAGGTGCCCCTGCTATGCCCAAATTTTTATTGTACCTTTCACCTTTGATGTGACATTCCTTGATAGAGAGCATGTCTGTGTGCTCATGTGTCACCTCCTTCTTTCTTTTAGAAAGCCTGCTTCCTCCTCTCTCTCTGCCTGCCTCTCTGCCTACTTGTGATCTCTCTCTGTCAAATAAATAAATAAAATCTTTTAAAAAAAAAAGAAAAAGAAAAGAAAAGCTGTCATAGCTTTCATTTGTTTTTCTATGAGCTTCATATATTTGGTTGTTTACCTAGACAGCCAGTTGGAATAATAACAAGTTCAGGAAGTTCTCATAATCTCTAGCTAAAAACAAAAAGCTTAAGCTGATGAAAACAAAAATCCATATGAATACCAGATTTACTAATAGCATGGGAATTTTTTTTTCTCTTTCTACCTCAAAGACATAGGATCCAGCACATCAGAGTCTTCTGACTTCCTCTTGTATTTTCCTGCCTGAGAGTCCGCAAGACTTACGTTTCTAGACCTTTATTCTCATGACAGCTTCTAGTTTTTTTCATAGATAAGTAGCCAGAGATTCTTCATCCTCATCAAACACATTAAGCAATATTTATAGCAAGATCACAATTAATAAAATGTTCCCTAGAATATGTGTGTGGATTGTGTTTAAAGGAAATAGAAGTAGCATTGACTTGTTTTCTATCATATAAGAGGTCTGTTTAGTAACTATATATTGTGGAAAATATAGTGCATTTTATTCACTCAAAAGACATGCTTTGAGAGTCTACTACAGGGATCCAGCCCCTGCCTGTGTGGTGGGTGATATAATAAATGGAAACAGAAAATTTGGGGTCTGCTTACATATGTGCAGATGTGTGTGTGAGACAGAGAGTGATTTAGGGAACTGAGAAGGGCAATAAGGTAGCTTATGAGTAGAATTGTCGAGTAGGAGTTCACTAGGTAAACAAAAAGGAAGATGGCATTCCAAACAGAGGAGCAGCTTATGCAAAGACAAGGTGTGAGACAGTAGGTAGATCCAGACCCTTCTTTGTCCCCGAAGGGACAGATGGAATTCTCCAAGGATGGGTTCTATATGACTAGCCTACAGTCCCCTCCGTGTGTTCCACTGGGTCTTTGTATTTGGCTGAGGGCCCTAGAGAGTGCTTATATCAGATGATCTTGAGGGCTCTGATTTGGGCTTCCTGTGAAGTTCAAAGAGCTTAGGGATGCTCCACACAGTAAGTAACGTTAGTTGGGTGGGAGATGTGGGTTGTTGAGGACGGGGCTGGCTCCCACTTCAGTGAGCAGCACTGAGTTCTTCTCTCCTTCCTTAGGTAAGCTGTGCCAGTGGACTGATGCCTGCCTGTCTCATCCCTGTGCAAATGGAAGTACCTGTACCACTGTGGCCAACCAGTTCTCCTGCAAATGCCTCATAGGCTTCACAGGACACAAGTGTGAGACTGATGTCAATGAGTGTGACGTTCTAGGACAGTGCCAGCATGGTGGCACCTGCCTCAACCTACCAGGTTCCTATCAGTGCCAATGCCCCCAGGGCTTCACAGGCCAGCACTGTGACAGCCCCTACGTGCCCTGTGCACCCTCCCCCTGTGTCAATGGTGGCACCTGCCGGCAGACAGGTGACTTCACATTTGAATGCAACTGCCTTCCAGGTAAGAAGAGCCCCTAGTATCCTGGGGTTGGGGGATACACCTTCAACGCCGGAGGAGGGTGGTGGGTGTGGCTTAATTGCTCCTTCAGGAAATATTCTTTGCAGCAGGGAAAAGGGGAAATGAGAATTTTTTGTGGGGTGGGATGCTGGTGACGGAAGAGTTTTATGGGCTAATAGGGTCCATTAACTGAGTAGGGGGTAATTTAACATGTCAGAGTTTATGATGATGAGTGGCTAGGAAATTGTTTATTGTCCTTTTTGGAAGAACAGCAAGAAATAAGAGAAACAGCTCTGAGAAAGATAGATAGGTCTATGGAATGGAAGGGAACACAATGAGAATTAGATGTTGAAAAATATGTGTGATTAGTAAAGTGCTTTACACTGAATTGACAGTAATACTAAGTGATCAACTTTCCTTTATGCTTTCACCTCTGAAGAAATAATAGATTATTTTCCTACCTACCTAAATGTACCCGCCCACCTTTTATAATGTTCCCTGGGCTCCTGGCCCTCTCCGTGTACCCTCTGAGACTTGGGTAACCTTGCTCTGACTTGAAGCTAGAGAATTTTGGAACGGGTAGTGCTTTGTTACTCAGTGGGCACTTTTTGATGCGTGCTGATAGATAAGGTATGGCACAACCAGACATAATTACAAAACAGAAGCCAAAAAAAGAGCAACTTATGGGGAGCTTGGGTCCCAGGGTTCCGGAGAGATGGAGAAAGGAGCAAACCTGGCCAATTCTCTAACCCGTTGTAAAAAATGAGGAGGAGGTTGAAAACCGAGAATTTTGATTGGGAACAGAACGCAAGCAGCTGGAGCAGATGAATTACTAAGCAACAAAGATTCTGTTTTTATACAAATATCCTTAGTCCGAAAACAAAAGAAGGAAAACTGTAAGGGGGAATAAAGTGCTAAGTAAGCAGAATTGCCTCAAAAAGAAGTTGTTCTAGCTACTCTTCAAAATGGGGATCTTAGATTCTGGTCTTGTGGATGTGGTTCACATATAATGGGATTGTGTGTTTTATCTTTTGGGGATTAAAGGTCATATGTTGGTCCTTGGTATAAAACCAAATGGTAATTAATTCATTTCATTCAGTAAAAATTTATTGACTGCCACTTGTTTTCTGGGCACTGTGCTATGTGCTTAGAAAGGAGTGATACAAGATGCTGCCACATAATAAAAAACTTTTTACCATTTAACTGTAAGCCACAAAAACAAGCTATTAATTATATTGCTTTCAGTTTCTCTTTCAATGAAGAGTAGGTAATAAATCATTCTAGACACTAAATAAATTTTATTGACAGAATATTACTGTCATCCACATTATCTTATAGAAGAAATAACTAAAAGGTATCTTTCTTCACTCCCAAATTTGTTGGCCATATTCCAAATTTTAAAGAAGGAGCCAGAAATACAATTTAATTTTACATATATTCTGATACTCTAATGATCTAATAGTCTAAGTGGCTGATAATTGAGGTTAGCATGATTTATTGTTGAAAGCTAAATGTTTTTTTTTTTCAGTTTCAAGAAAATTGTTTTAATAGTTGCCTAGAACAAGAAGTTGATTTGGCAGAGAAATACTGACGGGAAGTCAGAGAAGTCAATAAAGGAAGTTTTTAGCTAAGAGAGAGTGATTGTTCACTCCCATAGTCTGCATTGTTATCCATTAACCATGATAAGAACCTTAGGGAATTCTTAAGAGTGTGTCCAGGAAAGGATCTGTCAAACCAGAATAGTATCTCCTCCTTGAGAAAGGAAATAACCAGGGATTCCACAGCTGAGAGGCTGCCAGGGCTTGTGGGATGGAATAAGGAGATCTTGGCTGTCTCTTATGCTCTGCTTGTAATTGAAAGCAAGACATTTGTTTACTCACTGATGAGTGTGTGTGTGTGTGTGTGTGTGTGTGTGTGTGTGTGTGTGTGTTGGGGTTCAGGATGGGGATGCAGGGGCGGAGAGAAGATTTGGCAAAGAGAAAACTAACATTTATTCAATGCCTTTTATGAGTTAGGCACCGTGCCAGGTACTTCTGCATCCTTTAGCTCAATTATACGAAAACCTTGGGGATAGGTATTATTTTTCTAGTTTTCCAGGTGACATAGCTCAGGTTTGGAGATGTTAAGAGATTTACCCAAAGTTGCACAGCTAACATGTGGTTAGGCTGAGGTCTGAAAACCAGACAGGTTATTTTGAAAGCCTCTACATCTTACTGCATCACAATGCACTGTTTGTCTATCCCTGAAGGTTCTTTGAAAATGTGTGACACTTTTTTGTTAAATGCTTTGAGATGTTTGGATTAAAAAAAAGTAGGAGATACTTCTAATTATGATCAAATACTCTTTGTTACATATCAACCTATGTATGGCACTATACAGACATTTCAGGATAGTTAAGTAGACTGGTTCTTTCCTTTTGGGGTTTCATGATCTCAAACAGATGACATCAGCCTAGACAATGTATAAAAAGAAATTTAAAAAGAATTCAAAACAATAGATGATGCAGGATGTATTTACACAGTTTGCAAGATTTTATTCTCCTTGTTTTTATGTGCCAGGTGGAGTTTGGAAAGTATTAACTTTATTTCCATATAAGGAAATAGTGCCTGGAGATGATTTTTTCTGAGAAAGTCCTTTTCATAATGCAATACCATTCTCCTTGCCCCTCCTTCCATTGTGCTCTGCACTATTCAAGAAACTAAAATATTACTTAAAATAATAATCACTATCTCAATGTAAATAACACGCTTATTTGAAGGGAATCATTGTTTCAGTTCTAAAAATGGAGAAACCAAGTCAGCAGGAGGGAAAAAGGCTTGTTAGGTTATTAAGCAACTCCCATGTGTGCTTCCTGCCACATTTCAAGTCATTGCACTTTTAATTGAGGCCTACCCTAATCATCCTATTTCAAACAGTAACCAGCTCCCTCCCCCCTTAATTATTGGCCCTGGTCGACTTTTTCTTTTCTTTTTCTGTAACACTTATCATCTGCTTAGTATATAATTTGCACTATATAATTTACTTCATTATGTCTATTGTTTATTGTCTGTCTTTTCCAAATTCTGCCGCCTCTTCCCCTCTTCGGAGTGGAAGCCAGAATCTTTGTTTTTGTTTAGTGATGTATCCCAAGCACCCCAAAACAGTGCCAAGTTCATAATAGACACACAAATATTTATCAACCAAGTGAGTTTAGTATAATATCATAGTATTGAGAATGTAATTTTGGTCTTTTCATTTTCTTCCTGGTATCATACATCCTAGACTTAGTGTGCTTTCTTCTTTAGTTCTTGTGTACTCTGGTACTGGATAAGAATTTCAGAGTCCTTTTCAACTCTGAAATTCAGTCAGTGAACTGCACATAAGTTAGTGACTATATTCAAATGGTCAAGTTATAGTTCTTTTCCTGCAAAGGACACTATAGTTACTGTGAGTTGATTTTTAAATTTTTACTGTTGAAGTATAATTGACATACAATGTTATATTAGTTTCGGGTGTACAACATAGTGATTTGACAGTTTTATACATTACACAGTTCTCACCACACTAAGTGTAGTCACTGTCCCTGTTACACTATTACAGTATTAGACTATATTCCCTCTATTGTACTTTTCACCTCCGTGATGTATTTATTTTATTACTGGAAGTTTGTCTCTCTTTATCCCTCTTACCTCTTTTGCCCACCCTCCCACCTCCACCTCCTTTCTGGCAACCACCAGTTTGTTCTCTATATTTAAGAGTCTGTTTTGTTTTTTAGATTCCACATATAAGTGAAATGATATGGTATTTGTCTTTCTCTGTCTGACTTATTTCATTTAGCATATAATACCTTCTAGGTCCATCCATGTTGTCACAAATGGCAAGATTTCCTACTTCTTATGGTTGAGTAATATGATTCTAGTATTTGAGTATTACTGTAAGACTCATGGAGAGGGAATTAAAACTGCAGAAAATGACCAGTCTTGTGTAACAGAGAAAGAAATGTTTCTCCACAGAGAGAAGAAAAAAGGAAAATATTCATGAGAGAAGCAATAGAATCAGACCAAGGAACCATATTTTATCTTCTCCTTGGATGATCAGCTGTTAATAATCCAGATCCTTTGCGGGCTGCCATTAAATAAGTCTTTAGCAGAAGCACTGAAGAGAATAATTTTAACATAAGAGCAACATAGAAAATAAATTATTGAATCATTGATTCCCAGTATTTTTGCATTCGGGCCAAATAATGGGGAGCGAATGAGTTAGGCTGGTTTTGTATATATGGATACTTTAAAAAGTAGTCCAGGTAATCAGAGAACAGTGGATTGTTTGAATCTATTGGCTGTGCCTTTTGAGTTCACAGTTTGATTGGCGAATCCTCAGTGTGCTTTACGTTTCTTACTCTCTTATACCTCTCTGTTCCTCTATTATTTTTTTTTTAATTTCATAACAAGCTGTCTGATCTGTCCTTTCCAAACAACAGAGGTTTATTCTTTGTGAACCACCTCTGTACTTTACAGGCTGAGTATATGTGATATCCCTATATCATTAAAATAAAGCTTAAGCCCATTTTGTGGCTTTTGTGTCTGAGCTTAAAAACTGTTAGAAGTAATTCCATCTTGCATTCTCATACGCAAGGGCATGTAGCTTTCTCTTGGGTATTATATTTTTTTTTCGTGGGTATTATATTAATCATACTTTTGCAGGAATCTCTGGAGTGATGCAGAAATGATCATACCACTTTCCAGGGTACATTATTTTAGTTCCAGTTTTAGTTGATGATCCTGGACGTCTTTCCTATTCTCCTATGCTCTGTAGTTTCAACCATGGTATCTCCTTAGCTTTCTATCACCTTACCCTGCCCACCTTGCCTTTTATATAGAAATTATTCTTTTTTAAAAAAAGATTTTATTTCTTTAGAGAGCATGAATAGGGGAGGGGCAAAGGGGGAGAGAGAGAGAGAGAGAGAATCTCCAGCAGACTGCACGCTGAGTGCAGAGCTTGACATGGGGCTCCATCCCATGCCCCTGAGATCATGACCTGAGCCAAAAATCAGGAGTTGGACACTCAAGTGACTGAGCCACCCAGATGCCCTAGAACTTATTCTTTATGATGTGTCAAAGGCACCTATTTCACTGAAGTGCCTTCAATGTTCCCAATCCCCACGGGGATTGGAGACCTCCGTAAGGTCTTTTGGTAACTTGTATACCTCTAATACAGTGCTTATCAAGCTGATTGTTTATTTGTTCATCTTTCCTATATATATCCTTCGGTATATATATATATACACTCGGTATATATATATATATATATATATATATATATATATATATATATATATATATATACCGAGTGTATATATATATATATATATATATATATATACTGAAGTTCTTTTGATTCGTCTTATTCATTTTTTTGACTTTTTTGGTGATGAATTTAGAAGAGTGGAGATCATTAGGGAGATACCAAGAGAGGTGTCCAGGAGCAGCAACCTATGTGGGTGGGGGGCTCAGGGATACATGGGCCAGTCATGAGGGTCAGCAAGCTCATCTGGGCCCATTTGGAGAATGGAAGGTGTGTGCCAAGAAGACCAACTGGACTGGTACGGGACCAGTTTGCTTTTGTGACAGATTTCTTCTTGGGGGGTTGTGGGAGAAAATAGACTTGTAGCTCTTTTTTGCCTTTGTCCAGTTTCAGATATTCCTGGTTTTTTCCTCACTTTTTCATCCCTGTGGACTAAAGCTCCTCCAGAGGACTTTTAGCCTGGTATGAGAGAATCCTAGTTGTGTCTTCTCATCTTCCTCGTTCTGCTCTCTTCTTTGTGTCTCTCCAGAAGCCCTTCCACCCTCACACATCCCGGCATCTGAAAGTGGAAAGATACGGATGCTTTCTTGAGAGATGCTGTTCTCTGTGTGGGATGACAAGTTCAAAAAATTCTTTTCTGCTCCCCACCCTCACTGTCATCATTTATCAGTTACATGGGCCATGGTTTTATAACAGCACAGTCTTAAAATGTTCCTTCTAAGTTTAATTTCTCTCCTTTTGGCCTTTTAAGGATGTGAATTGGCTTTAAGTAGTTGACTCCTTTTAGTATGGTCACATGAGCCTCTTTGTAAATCTGCTACACCCATCCCACCCACAGGTCTGGAGACTTGTCTGTTTCCCTTTCCCCAGAACCTTAAAATATATTTTTAAGAAGTGATTGCACTGTAGCTTATTCATATAAGCCTTACCACCACCTCCTCTCCTTGGGTGGACTTTCTTACAAGAATTTGCTAGCTATTTCCAAAAAGAGGTCTGTATCTCTATTTTTAAAGCATAAATCCTGTCTTAACTCTGGAGGAGAACTGATTTGGCTTGAGTTTTCTCAGACATGGGAACTTTTAACCTTAGGTTGGTTTTTCAGATTTTTACAAGGGAACTCTGGGGTCCCAGACAGCATACTGTTTGGAACTGGTTCTGTACTGGCTTCTGCCTACCAGCCATGTAAACTTAGATAAGTCAGCCATATGGCCCTCAACTTCTTCATCTGTGACATAAAAGGATTAGAGTAGATACTTTCTAAGGGCTGTTTGAGTCTATTCATATGTAGTATTAGCTAATATGCATAGATCACTTATGCATCAGGCACTGTTTTAAGTGCATTCCCCCCAATAGAATAGCTTTAGTGAGATATAATTCACATACCACATAATTTGCTCTTTAAATTATACAATTCAAGGGCACCTGGGTGGCTCAGTGGGTTAAGCCTCCGCCTTCGGCTCAGGTCATGGTCCTGGGGTCCTGGTATCAAGCCCCGCATCGGGCTCTCTGCTTGGTGGGGAACTTGCTTACCCCTCTCTCTCTCTGCCTGCCTCTCTGCCTACTTGTGATCTCTGCCTGTCAAATAAATAAATAAAATCTTTAAAAAAAATTGTACAATTCAGTGGTTTTCAGTGTATTCACAGATACGTGTAACCATCACCACAATCAATTTTACAACATTTTTATCACTGCAGAAGAAACCCCGTACCATCAGCAGTCACATTGCATTGGTCCTTAATTCTCCCCCAGAACCGGGCAGCTACTAATCTACTTACTGTCTCTATAGATTTACTTGTTCTGGACATTTCATATAAATGGAAACATTTCTTTCACCTAATATTTTAAAGTTCATTCATGTTATAGGAGGTATCAGTGCTTCATTCCTTTTGTGGCTCTTGAAGTATTCCATTGTAAATTTATCACGTTTTTTCCCTACTTTTTAAAAATTGAAGTATAATTGACATATAATGTTATATTGGTTTCAGGTGCAAAACATTGATTCAACAATCCCATACTCAGTGCTTACCACATTTTATTTATCCATTCACTAGTTAATTGACATTTTGGGCTGCTTCTGCTTTTTTGGTGATTATGAATAATGCCTCTGTGAACATTCTTAAACAAGTTTTTGTGTGGACATATATTTTCATTTCTCTTGGGTCTATATTTAAGGGAGGAATTTCTGGGTTATATGGTAATGCTGTTTAACCTTTTCAGGAACTGCCTGTCTGTTCCAAAGTGGGTGCACTCCTTTACATTTCAACCAGCAGTATATGAAGGTTCCAGTTTCTCCACATCCTCACCAACACTTGTTATTGGCTGTTTTTTTGATTATGGCCATCTGAGTTGGTGTGAGATGACATCTCATTGCAGTTTTGATAGGCATTTCCGTGATGGCTAGTGATGTTGAGCATCTTTTCATGTGCTTATGGCCATTTGTATGTCACCTTTGGAGAAATGTCTATTCAGATCCTTTACCCATTTTATAATGGGTTATTTGCCTTTTTATTATTATATTATTTATACTGTATTTTTATTATTGCTATAAGTGTTCTTTATCTATCCTGGATGTTTATCTATCCTGGATGTCTCTTATCAGATAAATGATTCATAATTATTTTCTCTCATCCTGTGTGCGGTCTTTTCACTTTCTTGATGGTATCTTTTGAAACCCAAATGTTTTTAATTTTGATGAAGTCCAAACTTTCCAATTTTTATTTAGTTGCTTGTGCTTTTTGTTCATATTTATGAAAGCTTTGCCTAGCCCAAGTCACAGAGAGTCACTACTATGTTTTCTTATGAGAGTCTTACAATTTTAACTCCTAGATTTTAAGTAATTTTTGTGTTATGATATGGGAAAGAGATCCAATTTATTATTTTGCCTGTAGATGTTCAGTTGTCCCAGCACCATTTACTGAATTAAGTGCTCTGTATATCTAACTAATTTATTCTTTATAGTAATCCTTTGTGGTAGACCCTGTTGATTCCCCCAGAGAGGAAAGAAAGTTTCAGCATCTTGCCCCTGTTCACTCACCTATTGCATATGAAGGTTGATTGTTGAACCTAGGCCCCCTGAGGCCATACTTTAATCATGAATTAACTCTTAGCAACCTGCTTTGTTACCTACTTGCCTTTGACAGGGAAGAACTACCTTGAAAATAGTCATAAAAAGAAAACATTTTATTTCTTATTGTTGTGGTTATGCTGAAATGCTTCTGCTTTCTTAATCTGTCTGCGGTTGGTGAATTCAGTTAGTTGTAGCATTGGCTAATAAAAATTTAGGGTCACAATTTCAATTCCTAGTAGTTTGGCTACCAGGGCTTTATCACCTCCCTGACACTATAGTCAACCATATTAGTCTTAGTCACCAGAGAGATCAAGTTACCAGTTCCAGAATACCACTAGACCACACAGGTTCCAGCAGTAGTGGGCCAGGAGCCCTATTTCCCTCCCACACTCTAAAACTTTATCTTTAACTTTTCTAAGGAATGTTTTCATAAAGAGCGCTAGGGTAGGAGCAAAGACCTCAGTTTTTGTTCAGACACTGCTACTTGGTGGATCTGTAGATTTGCCCTACTTCATCTTAATTATGGGTGGGCTTAAACCAGAATTTTCTGAATCAGTTCATTTGTAAGACTTTCATACAATTAAACAGATATATGAGTAATACGATAAATTTTTAAAAATCTGAGTCTATAAAAATTTTCACAGCCTTTCTCAAGCTTATTTAGTGATTTATCTGCTGGAATGGACTGAATACTGAATGCCTAGAGAAATCAAATTCTCCTTAGTCAAGCTTTCAATTATCCCCATCTTCTGTGAAGTGATTTTCTTTGGTGTCAGTAAAAAAAAATTTTTTTTTTTTTTTTGCCACTTAGTTTATACGCATTTACATGACCGCCACTTTATTCAGAGAAACCAGCCATGTTGCAGTGTAACAAAGCAGATAAAGAATATCATCACAGTGGCTTATGGTAGGAATGAATAAAGCAAGGTGTGATTGTTGTCTGTCCCACTCACCAGGCTGTAATTACCCCAAAAGCAGGGACATTCTGTCTTTTTTACTCACGGTTTAATCCCCAGTGCGTGGTATAAGACCCAATAAATGTTTTGAGTGAGAGAAGAACCTTAGGGACATTTTGAGGAGGCCATACTATATTTCAAATAGGAGAATGATCAGTTGAACATTCAGTTTTAAAGTTGGTGATCTTCTGTCTTAATAGCTAAGGGATTTGGTAGCCAAGGAGAAAGAAAGGAAAAAGCTCAATATGTAAATTACAGAGAAACACACTGGGCAGTTAGGGTGAAGTTTAGTGTGTTGGTAAAAAAAAAAAACAAACAAAACAAAAAAATCAAGAGGGAGGAAGTAATGCCATAAATGTGGAGAGGAAGTTGAAGAATTTGAAGTGTTGGTAAGTTAAGTTTAATTAATAATAATGCCACCCCATCTGAAAAGATAGCTTTTTATGTTTATGATGTACTTTATTCATGATATGGCACTTACAACAACCTAGAAAGGCAGGTTGGGCAGGTGGATTGAGCCTCATTTTAAAGATGAGGAAGCTGGTTCAGTTTGTAATTTACCATGTGTTAAATAGCTTATAGGTAGTGAGATTGAAACTTGACCCATATATTTAGACTTCTCAGTATTTTTCTTATGTTCCCTACTTCCACCTAGTTTTCCCAAGCAAACATCCTAAGAAGAAAGTAAATGAGTTTAAATTTAATTAGGTGATCTTTTATCTGTTCTTCCCATTAATCTAGGATGGAGCTGGGGAAAATCTAACATCCTCCTCCCCTGCTTTTTTAAAGAATCAGTGAATAGTCATCTAAGTACACATTTATCTTCACTGGGATTTTATTTCATAAAAACACTTTGAAATACTTGTGAGGTAACTGTGAAGGCATGTCATTGGCATAATGAGTCACTTTGTCTAGCTTCTTTTGAGGCAAGAGAAGACGGAAGATTGGGCAATTTTTTTGTATGGTGAGTCCTGGGTTGACCACCTGCTGGCTACTGAACTGAAATAATGAAGTAGGTCTGTTTTGATGACCATGTTCTGTAGAAGAGCTGATCACTTACTTCAGCATGAAAATTCATTATTTTTTCTTGTTCTTCTTTATCCAGGTTTTGAAGGGATCACCTGTGAGCGGAATATTGACGACTGCCCTAACCACAAGTGTCAGAATGGAGGGGTTTGTGTGGATGGGGTTAATACTTACAACTGCCGCTGCCCCCCTCAGTGGACAGGTATGCACACTGTGGTAAATCAGTTAGAGTAGGGGGATGGATTAGTAACCAGAGGCAGGCTCTTACTGAAGTGGACATCTTTTACAGGGGTCTCTGTGCTACATCATTGGGTAGAGCGCTAACCCCATATGTTCTTCTATGCTCATTTCAAGAATAATATTTTCATAGATATGACTTAGTACCTCAGTACCACACTAAGATGCTATGGCAGATATGAGAGAAGAGCATTACTGACAGACTCCGAGGTCTGGGAAAAGCAACACGTTGCCTAGGATATAGCAAATACTTAATACATATTTAAGAGGAAAAGAACACAATTAACTATGAAAATATAAGTGTTCTTACCACACTTATAAAAAAATAGGTACTATGCAAGTAATTGATGTGTTCACTAATCTTATTGTAATCATTTTGCTACACACGCTATAAACATATCAAATCATCACATTGTGTACCTTATTTTTTCACAATGTATTCTTTAAATTTATACAGTATTATATGTCAAAAATATTTCAGTAAAGCTGGAAAAAAAAGAAACTACAACTTATTAAGTTTCAGTATAGTATCAAAGAATAATAATTATATGAAAAGGCTATTAAAATACTCTTCTTTGTTCCAACCAAAAAGTGAAATATAAGTTATACACACTACAAGAGTTCAGAGTTTATTCATGGACAAAAATCTATCTTATTGCCATGTCCTATAATTATGCAAAGGGTTGGGCAGACACCTTTGATGACATTATATTTATGACACCCATCTACGTTTCTATTTTTTTCCTTTTTTGTGTTCCTTTTTGCACATGGGGCAAGAATAGATTTTTCAGCCTCAGACATTATTCTTGCTTAATTGTTCAACCTCTTGAAGTATCTGCTGTTGTCTTAGGCAGATTTTCCACTTATTTTTGAAGGTTAAGTGATTTTATGCAGACATTTGGTTCTAATTTCTGTTTATATCTATTTATCTAACTGAAAGTGGAAACAATTAAGAACTGATTAAGTGACTAAGAACTAAGCCTTTTTGAGAGAACTTGATGATTTAATGTGGAAACCCAAGAACAAGTTAATGTTATAAGGAAGAAACTTCAGGGGTGCCTGGGTGGCTCAGTTGGTTAAGTGGCTGCCTTGGCTTGGGTCCTGGGATAGAAGCCCATATCGGGCTCCCTGCCTGAGGAGCAGCCTGCTTCTCCTTCTCCACCGCTTGTGCTCTCTTACACGCACTCTTGCTCTCAAATAAATAAATAAAATCTTTAAAAAAAGAATAAGAAGGAAACTTGAACACCAGTGAGGGATTTTGCCCAGCAAAGAAGTCTTGATGTTGGATTGCTGACATTACTACCCGGTATTCTTTAGAATCTCCAAGTTGCTTTCCCTTATCTCTAGGAGCTAATTATTTAGAGTACTCTTTAGAGCTGAACACTATGAATATGAAAAGATTAAAAGGGTTTAAATCGTTGGTTACATGATTTCCTGGAAGGGCACACATTTCTGATTTTAATCTCCAAGCTCTCCTTTTAAATACTTTTCCACTGGGTTTCTCTAGAATTGGACTTCTGTAACATTTCTTCTTGGTGTCTTGATCCTAGGATTTTACTCCCAACACTCTGCGCTTTCTGTCATATTCTCTCTTCTCTAGCTTTTGCCATTTTACTGATAGATTTTTTTTCGGAGGCCATTTTTCTTTTCAACTCAACAAAATTACTGTGAAGTTCATTACTTGACAGTAATAACTGAAAGGATTTACATTTTTCTCTTTTTAATGATCCTTACAGTGGTATTAGACAGGATGTGATGCTTGTTAGGAACTTGACCCCATCCTACTCTCTCCTTTGTTGTACATGGTACTAAGGGTTCTGATGCCAATGAAGATTAAATGATACGGTGATTTCATTGCTGAGTTTTCTTTGATGCTATACTCCATTTCCTGCTTTGGTATTTATTAGGAAGGTGCATTCTTGGGGAAAGCTATCCCAGTGAAATGATATTTTATCAAAATTTCTTATACCAGAATGTTTAATAAGTACCTCTTTTTAGGAAAGTCCTTATAACATGTTTCTTTCTTCGTGTGTTTTTGTATTTTCTAGAAAGGAGAGCAGACTTTGGGGTAAGTTTAATGTGGCAGTATTTATTTCCTTTGCTCTGCTGTCATTTAAAGTGACTCTCAGTCTTTGGCTTTCCACCACAGGTTTCCTTCCTCTTTTCACTCATGCGGATTCTTTGATTTCCAGTGTTTTTTACTGTCCACATCACTAACAGGATCAAGTCTGAGGTCCTTTCTCGGCTGTGTGAATTCCTTCCTGGCCTCAACCCTGTTTGCTTCTCCAGTCTTCTCATGAATCCAATAGCAGTAAGAACTGCTTCCAGTTCTCCTGTATCTACTGCATCCTGTGTCTTCACTCACAGCATTCCTTTTCCACAGATTTTCCTTCTCTGTTCCTCTCCTTGTTATAGGCAGCCTCACCAGTTTTACCTGCCTGGCTCAGGTCAAGTGGCTGCCCCTTCAGGGAACATTCCGTGACCTCTCTCCAGGCTGAGCTGGGTATTGTCCTCTGCATTCCCTTACTACATTACATTCCTCAGTGATAATGCTCACCATATTAATATTGGCATTATTATATGCTTGAAGCGAGGGAAATACCGAGTTATATGATGACAACTGTTGTTGGTGATACCAGTTACTACTGCTCTCTACACACCTTTGTTCTCAGTAGCATACAGCTGAACTGTTCGCCATCCCAGCCCTCACGTCATTCTGAGAAGAATAGAGAAAAAATTGGGAGTCATAGGGTTCCTATTTCTACTGATATCAGAGCTATAAATTCAGATTAGTATTTTTTGCTTTATACAAATTAAAGAAATGAATGGGCTAGAGGCTGGGAGTTAACTAATGTTTGTTAGTAACCAAATACTGTGCTAATTACAATGTTTTATTTTGTGTAATCTTTGTGATAATTGTATTAGGGGTAGAGTTTATTAAATATCCTTTTTACAAATGATGATGGATATACAGAAGGGTTAAACAGTTTACTCTAGGCACAAAGTGGTTGGGTCAGGGTTTGAATCTAGTGTTGAACCCCAAGTCTGTGCTCAAATCTGTGGTCTTTTTCTATACAAATTGACTCTGGATTGTCCTTCTTTATTTTTTACTTTTTAAGAATTTTGAATCTTTTTAATAGACAACGTTCAACTTATAATTTTATTATTCTAGGATGTAGTGATTTATTCTTTACCTTTTTTTCCACTTTAGATATTTTCCTGGTTACTTTGGGGTCAGAAGTCAATATTGAATGAATATATTCAGTCTGGAGATTTTTTCAAAAGCCTTCTTGCAACTTTATTCAGACTTCTCCATACAACTCCCAGCTATAGAGTTGAAGCATGAACAGTTTGGTCTTGCTTTTGACACAATAGAAAAAGAAGGGTTGGAGTTAGTCTACTAGGAAGAAGTGAAGTTGCCAGGTGTCTGAAAAAGAATGAATGGGATTATATAGCTGAAGAAACTAGGTATCAGTTTGAAATAAAGGAGATTTGTGAATTTGCCATTTTTTAATTTTTTTATTTTAATTTCTGTATAGTTAACATATAGCATTATATTTATAAGTTTTTAATGAGAAGAGCCTGATAGGCACTATTTTGTTTTATAAATACATATACAGAGAAGGTTTGGTCTTTAGTAGCAAGTTCTGGGCTTCAAGATGACCAGAAATTTTTTCCGAGTCTTTCATGGTTTGATTTGGGATAAATGAGTCAGCTTCCTTTTCTTCAGAAGGCTTTATTTGCTATCCAGGGAACTAATATCTTTTAGTTACTTTACTGGGGTATTGGGAGAATAAATGGTGCAATAAAAAAACCTCTTAAGCCTTTCATTTATCATGTAAATTAAATTACATTAATTGTAATTATAAATTAGACTTACAACTGTAAATTGCACTTATCATGTAAAACATTCTAGATCTACACTGTTTGATATCGTAGTCATTAGCCATATTTTGCTAGTGAGTTTCTGAAGTGTAACAGGTCAAATTGAGATGTGCCACAGCTGTAAAATACCTGATTTTGAAGACTCAGTATGCAACACAAAAGCAAAATGTCTCAGTAACAATGTTTTAAATTTTGGTTTAGACTCTAAAATGATAGTGTTTTGGATGTATTGAGTTAAATAAAATATGGTATTAAAGTTGATTCCATCAGTTTCTTTTTCTTTTAAGTGCTACCAGAAAATTTTAAATGAAATCTGTATAGTGGACAGAACTACTTTAGGTGTGAAGATGTTCTATAGGTATTAGCACAGCTCCTACTGTAGGAGTATCCTCTCTGATCCCGGGTGGTAGAGGGATAGGTTCGCAGTTGTTTATATAGGGGGGCCTTGGGTTTGTCTCACTAGAAGAAGGCATGTTGCCCTTGTTCTGGTGTGGTTTCCGCATTAGTTTTGGACAGGACTATGTTCTGATCTGGTCTTTTCACCTAACATGGGCTTCCAGAACAGTATTCAAAAGCTACCACTCTTCTAGATGAGCTAAAGCCCAGGTGGAAGAAAGCAATTGGTATTGGGATTTGGGCAAAATGGTTTACTTTTTTTATAGGAATCTTGTTAAAGAGATGTCTGAGTAGTTGGATGTTCCTTTAGGAAATGGAAATAAACCTAAGGATTTGATGAAGCCTGAGTACAAAAGTCTATATTATTATTGTATTAGGCCCAAGCCATTATATGAGAGAAGTTCTGCTCTGGCAGATATCCACTTAAGAGAAAAAAAAAAGTTATAAAAGGCTCCCAAATTAATTAAAGCAGTGTAGATTAATGTTTTGTCTACATAGATTGTTATTTGAATTTTCTTTTTAAAGGTTCATTTCCTTCAGAATTAAAGTTGCCTCTAAACTCAACTCACAAATTCCTCTCTGGCAGCTTTTGGTTTGGGTTCACTCCTAGGGCAGACGTGATTTATTTTCCTGTGCTTGTTATTAACCCAGAAATGTAATTTTAGCTTGGGCTTGGAATAGTGCTTTGGGACGCTAAGCAGAAGTGAACAATGGAAGTTAGGTGGACATGAGTCAAATAAAACCAACCACATTTTCTCTCAGCTCTCCTTTTTATAACTGATGAGCCCAAAGAATTGGTTAAGATTCCCTTGACTGTCGGTTGCTCCAATTTCAGTAAAAATTTTTTGGCATGAATCAGCAAGTACATACTGCCAGAGGTGGTGCACTAGCTCCTGTGTCTGGGAACAAAGTCTTTTCGTGACAGTATTTTGATTTTGAACTAGATGCCTCATTTCAGTCTAGACTCTAGTTGGTGACAAGCTGTTCCCTAGGATGAGGCTTTTGTTACAACCACTTTTCTGTTTCTTAAATACTATAGGAATGTAGGCTTTTGGTTGAGAGTGGAAACTATTTATATCTGGGGCTGCAAAACTGTTCTCATTTGTATTCTGCATGGGGGAATGGGAAAATACATCTCCCATTTCAGTTTCTCCGCTGTGAACTCGATTGTGAGGACTTGATAAAAGTCTGTTTTCTGGAATTTTGCTTCACCCAATTTCAGTTTGCTATCAGTTGGGCAGACTGCCAGAGTGCTAACCTGAAGCACCCTCATCCAAAGGTCCCAGAGTTGATGAGTGGTCATGTTGGTGTGAACAGTGGTGAGTGGTTAGGTTAGCCCCCCACAAAATATAGGAGGTGAGACTGAGGGATCTTTTGTGCTCTTGTGGTCCATGACTCAATGTCTGACTCTGGCTACATTCCAGGCAAGATCTAGTTTCATTCCATAGCTTTTCAAGCCCCTGCAGAATTGTTGTAAGGTAGCTTCAATAACATATTTATTGAATAATTCACTGTTATATCCAATATACTATGCTGGATGCTTTAAGAGACACAAAGAAGGAATAAATCAATTCTTATCTTTTAAGGATTGTCAGATTCACTAGGAAGAAAGAAGAAAGTCTACACGTAACCATATAGGAGGTAGAAACTATAAATGAACTTGAGTTTGGATAGAAATTGGGGGCCATCTAAGTACTTGGTTGGATGAAGGGGAAATAGAGCAGAGTTAACTTCTGTTTTAAACCTGTGTAATAAGAGAATGTGGGTTCTATTGACAGAGATAGAGAAGTGGGCTAAAGATCCTGGTGAGTTTGAGGTGAGTTTTCCAAGAGAAAAGCACGTAACACCCAGAAGGTCAGATTAGAGGTACTCAGATTTTGAGTCTCTTTTTGGTTGCTCTGAGAATGTATCTGGTTTGTAAGGGAAAGTGCGGGGTGTCAGAGAAACAGAGTTTGAACCTAAATTGTGAGTAATGTCCACACTTCAGAAAATGGAGGAAGAAAGGGACCCAAAGAAGGAAGGTGAGAGAAAGGGATGTCTGTGAGTTGGAAAGCTCTGCCATGACAGCATCCCTGAGCCAGGGGCTGCATTTTAAGACTGTGCCCTTGCCTCAACTCTGCATGCCTCTCTGGTACCATCTTGGTTTTTACCACTGTTCCTGGTTTATATGCTTACCCCACCTGAGGAGGGCTTTCAGCCTCTGGAGAATGGGGGTGGTGTTACTTATTTTGGCATTCTTGGGACCAATTTTAACAAATAGTAGTTATTGAGTGAATGACAAACAAGAGACTGAAATAAGAATGATAACTATAAAGAGTTAATCAAAATTTTTGAGGTCATGGGAATCTTCTAATATGTAGTTTCAATATTAAGGAGAGAAGAATGCCAAATTGCAAAGGGTTAAATTAGGAAAAAAGTGGGTGCTGAGGAAGGAGGAAGAGGAGTGGGTATAGATCACTGATGCAAGATTTTGTACAGCTAAAAGAGGGAGAAGTGCAGGGCAGTAGCCACAGGGGACAGAAACTTCATTCATATGACTGACCGTAGCCCCTTGGCTGGACTGAGTTAAGGCAGCTAGAAGAGGGTTGGTTAATGAACTCGGTTATTTAGGAGGGCTTGACTCTTGCAAGTGTTAGTGGGGGATAATTAGGTGAAATCATTGTTGGGAATGGGGAAAGAGGGAGACAGGAAGTTACAGTCAGAGTTGAATACCAAATTTGAGATCTTGTGGTTGGAATAATGGATCCAAATGTGATCCAGAATGTGAGTGTGCTTGTGATATGGAGCGGATGTGGAAGCTGTTGAGTTGAGAAAAGTAAAGAACTCTTGGCTTGGATGATCTTATTAGTCCTCAACGTAGATATTAATTTCATGGGAAATGGGAAAGGAAAGAGTGAGAAGATCATAAGTCATGTGTTTAAGTCTTTCAAGGAGCTGGAAATTGGTCCATGAAGACAACAGATAGAGCTGAGATTATTTAAATTATAGTATTTAGTGTTTTCTTAAAAAATATACATGTTTAGGGGCGCCTGGGTGGCTCAGTGGGTTAGGCCTCTGCCTTCGGCTCGGGTCATGGTCTCAGGGTCATGGTCTCAGGGTCCTGGGATCGAGCCCCGCGTCGGGCTCTCTGCTTGGCGGAGAGCCTGCTTCCTCCTCTCTCTCTACCTGCCTCTCTGCCTGCTTGTGATCTCTCTCTGTCAAATAAATAAATAAAAATAAAAAATCTTTAAAAAATATATATATACATGTTTAGAAAAATGTGGATTTGAATCCATTTCTGTTTTTTAGTGTCAAAAGTAACACTGCATATACTCATCCCCTCTTTGGTAAGATGAATAGGCATGCTTTTGGTTCTCTTATATCTTCTTTTCACTCTCCAGATTTTGTTTATATGATCTGGGATTTAAAAATTCATATCATAGGATTGCTATTGAATTTTGAAATTTTATGAATTTTCTTTTAAAAAATATTCTTGATACTTACATTGCTTTATAATCTAATTTATAATATTTTGGACTTAATTCTATATGTAGCTTGTTTTATGTTAACTACCAGAACATTTATATAACAACCTTTTCATTCCTGGATTCTTTATTTTGATTTATTTTTTCAGTCAAATGAATACATCTTGGAGTAATTTTTTTTCACCAGAAAAATTGCATGTTGGCATATCTTCAGAGCTCTTAGATATTTAAAAAATATCTTTTGATTTAGTTGCCTTCATACACAAATGGCATCTTGTCTGGATATTGAATTCTTGAATCACAAGTCAATCTTGCCAAGTTCCTAGACATTGTTACTTTGCATCTTGTGAACATTATAGGGAACTCTGATATCAGACAAGTCAGGCTCTCTCCCCTCTCCCTCGTCTCTTCTCTCTTTAAAGTAAAATCTTTAACTACTATTGGTATAGGTATATCCGTATTATTTTATCTTCTAGCACTTTTGAGCCCTTTGGATCTGCAGGCTTCCATCCGTTCTCAGCGCAGAAAAGATTATTCATTTTTTTAATTTGTTTTTGTGTCTTCAGGAGCCTCTGTTATCTTAATTAAGTCTTCATTCTTTCCTATAGCTAAGATTTATCTCTTGATATTTTAATTCTCTTTGCATTTTATGAGAGCTTAAACTTTTCCTTTATAACACTGATTTATTTTTCTTCATTGTCAGTTCTGTCCTTTATAGCTTCTGATTATGATTTTTATTTGAATTGCGTTTTTTTATATTCTTTTTTTTTTAAGATTTTATTTATTTATTTGTCAGAGAGAGAGAGGGAGAGAGAGCAAGCACAGGCAGACAGAATGGCAGGCAGAGGCAGAGGGAGAAGCAGGCTCCCCGATGAGCAAGGAGCCCGATGTGGGACTCGATCCTAGGACGCTGGGATCATGACCTGAGCCCAAGGCAGCTGCTTAACCAACTGAGCCACCCAGGCGTCCCGTTTTTTTATATTCTAATAGAATGTACTCATTGCATCTAGGTCCTCTGTGATTCTGCTTTGTTCTCAGCCTGTCCTTCATCTGAGTCTGACATCTTGTATTATTTTTCATTTATTTTTAAAACCTCCATTTGTCTACATTTCTGGAGAATACATAGCCAATTCCTTCCATTCTGGAAGGGAACTTATTTCACAGGTATGCTCTTCATCTGCATCTTAAGGGGTACCTTCTCCATCTTTCATATTGTAGAATGTTTTAATAGGTCCCATGTTTTGTTTTGTTTTGTTTTCCATTTTACTCATTCTACTCATAGTAACTGCTTGCCTGTGAATAGAGTCAGTTGATTCTTTTTGGAACCCCTGCTGCAGTGAGGTGAGGGGCTCTTTATGTAAATTGGTTTAACAGCCCAGCAACCCAAGAAGGTGGTGAGAGAACCACAGTGTGGGCCTCCACGCAGGGGGACTGAAGCTTGGCACTGTTTTCTTCTTCTTGTGTGGAGAAGCCTTTGTGCCAGGGGTCAGCTTTCTGAACATCCAGCTTTGGCACAGCATCCATTGCTGTCCATACAGTGGCTGAGCCTGGATGTTCTTCGGTGCTGCTGCATCCGGAATTTGCCCCAGATGCACTGTAGACTCTTTCATTGCTATAGCGGCCACAGGAGCCCTGGAACTCCTCAGGGCTTTAAATTGCTATTGACCTGGAGGGGTGAGGTGGAGTTCAGTCCATTCTCCTCACAGCAGCAGAGTGGGCTTTCTGAAATACAAATGCGATCGTGTTATGTCTTTGCTTAAAATGCTTCAGTGGGTCCTCCTTGTCTTTGGATAGAGTTCCAAGGCTCTGTATATAACTCCCTCTTCAGCCATATCTCCCCTGATCCATGCCTTATAAGTGAACCACACTGATTTTTTTTCATTGACTCAAATGAGGCATGCTTTCTCTTCTATTCAAACCGATACACATACACTTATTTCTGCCTGAAATACTCCCCACTCTGCCCTCTTACTACACACGTTTCCACACATATACACACTCTTATACAACCCACTTAACATATGAAGTCACTTTCTTTCTCTCTTGTTAAAGGTAGTTTAAAGTTTATTCAGCTATACTGCAAGTTATTCTGACTTTAAGATAGCATTACATGGCATACTTCTGAGTTTATTCTCAAGATATTCTGTTGTGCTGGGGCACCTGGGTGGCTCAGTGAGTTAAAGCCTCTGCCTCCGGCTCAGGTCATGATCCCAGGGTCCTGGGATCGAGCCCCACATCAGGCTCTCTGCCTGGCGGGGAGCCTGCTTCCTCCTCTCTCTCTGCCTGCCTCTCTGCCTACTTGTGATCTCTGTCTGTCAAATAAATAAATAAAATCTTAAAAAAAAAAAAGATATTCTGTTGTACTTATCTCTATCTGTTTTATAGATCATGAAGTCTCTGGCACTAGGGGGTCATCTGGGTTTGGATCACATAGCAGTGAACAAATGGATTAAAGAACTTTAGAAAGAGTTAAGGCTGGAGACCACTGTGATCTTCAAATGCCGAGACACATGCTGCCATTACTGTTAATATTTGGATGATAAATTCTTGTCATAAATACAGCCTTAGGTGATTTGAAGGGGTAAGTTTGTAGGAAAATAAAATGTAAAAAAAAAAAAATTACACTGAATTGACATGGGGTCTCATTAGGTCCCATAATTGTGGCTTGCCAATGAAACATACCATCCCCAACTGGACCTGCAGAACATAGTGCTCTGTTCTCTTACTTTATACTCCCAAGGCAACCTGTATCCATTAGAGCACTTATCACTCTCAGTGTGTGTTTGGTTGTAAAACTCCTGTTTACAGCCACAACTCTTTCCTTTACTATTATAATTTCATTGTATAAAGATCAGTCCCTGGCACATGGTATGTATATATTTGTTGAATGAATGAATGAATGAATGAATGAATGAATGAGAACATGAAAATTTTCAGTTGTTGCTGGCCCAACATCATCCTTTGAAATTCAGGGCTGATATTGGGTTCTGTCAGCATCTCTTTTCCCTATTCCTTGGGATACTTTAGTATCTTTTTTCAGTATGGACCAGGTCTGTACTACATCTGTGAAACTGGACTAATTATATGAAAAGATTACATTTGACAACAATATAAGCACTTATCTCAGAGTCTGGTACCTAGAAATTGATAAATATATTTTTTTCCTATTTGAAGTTAGTAGCAGCATTAGAGAATAAAGAAAACATTGATTCTTTGCCTACTTACCTTCATGTTAGTGGAAGCAATTAGAAGAAGAGGAGAGAACGCTACTGAAGAGGGCTAACTAGGCTGTAGTCTTTTGGGAAATCTTAGGTTTATTCAAAGCGGGAAGGTACCTGCCATAGTGTATAATTACCCTTGAGACATAGTTAGGGTCAAAAGGCAAGGTGAATTGGGTGTGGACATAAATGGGATGGAGTTCAGTGAGTAAGGAAAGGGATAGAATGAGGAGTTTGAGTATTGACTGGTGGATGTCAATAAAGTGAAAATGGAAACTTTAGGAATAGGAATAGAATAGAGACACCCTAAAGGTGTGAAGAAGATGAGTTGAAAAGTGATTATTATTTGATTAGAATAACCTATGTAAGAGAATACAAGTACAGATAAACTTTTGTTTAACAAAGATTTTTGAATACCTCTCAATAAGTATTAACTGGGCACCATGTTAAGTGCTGGGGATTCACTGATGAAGTAAATAGCTACCACCTATTTCTTCATGGAATTTACAGTCTAGGGAGGAACACATAAATCATATACTTATCTGTAAAATTTTGAACTCTAATGAATACCTTCAGGAAAAATAGAGGTTATTAGGAGAGCATATTAACAGGCAGAATTAATTGAGTTGAGGGTAGGCATGTAATATCTCCTTGAGAAGGTGATATTTCAAGAAAACATTGATAGGATTTAGAATTTCATCCTAAGTATAATGAAGTCATCAAACCCTTTGTCATCAAGAGGTTTGATCATGCAAATGGCATAATCCACTGTTTATATTGAGATCATTCTGGTGATATTTTAGGAAATATATTGGTCAGGATACAGGGAAACCAGGCTTTTGAAGAGTTATAGAAAAGATGATGGTGTCTAGGATTAGGGGGGACATTCATTGAGTTTCTTGCATTTATCCATATGTTTATCCCCTACTCCTGCATTATCCCCTTAGCCACTTGCCTAACCCCCAGGCCTTTTACATACATTTGTGTGCTTGTGCATTGGTGCCCACATTTTCTCATTAGGCAGACCCTGTAGACAACAGTGTTTATACAGAATGTTTCAACCAGCCTAGACCCAGGAGGAGTAGGATAGTCAAGCTTGTGCTCTGTTCTTTCACTTCAGCAGTGGAATAGAACATCTGTGTATAGAGAAGGTTCAGGAGGGCAGAGGTTGTAACAGTCCTCTGCTGTAGTATGGAAGGATGGAACACCACACTCAGGAGCTTGGGTGATTGCTGACTGGAAGGAGATATTGGAGCCTGAATTCTCTTGATTTAACCATGGAAGAGGAGGTAGCAGGGTCAGGGCAAGGGCCAACTAGGCTCATTTTTTATATGTTCCTCATGTGCTGATTGTTGTTGCAATGAGAGCTGACCCTTAACAGGGCCATTGATGTGATAAAAGTTTTTCTCACACACTTCACAGTTGAGAGATGACTAGGAAGAGTAAGGGCTTTATCCTAAAGTGCTAAGGCTCAGTGATCATTTCTTTTCTTTTCTTTTTTTCCCTTCCTCTCACTTCCCAGTTACTTGTAACTCCAAGTCAGATTGATGGTTGGTTTGTGGTACTTTGAGAGAGTCATAATGAGCTGTTTGTATCCCAGTGTGTTTCAACTCATAAATGATGTCTGTTTAGTGGTCCATGGCTCACTGGGCTAGAGCTGGATGCTAATGAAGCCTAGGTCATGGTTTCCATTTCAGTACAGTTCTCTTGGGTTCACTCTATTATATTTACTGTCAGAAGCTATGCCCACAATCTTAGGCATTCGCCCTTTGTTTTTTTTTTTGTTTTTTTTGTTTTTTTTTAAGATTTTATTTATTTATTTGACAGAGAGATCACAAGCAGGCAGAGAGGCAGGCAGAGAGAGAGGAGGAAGCAGGCTCCCTGCTGAGCAGAGAGCCCGATGCGGGGCTCGATCCCAGGACTCTGAGATCATGACCTGAGCCGAAGGCAGCGGCTTAACCCACTGAGCCACCCAGGCGCCCCGCCCTTTGGTTTTTGAGACCATGGGATGAGGCAGTAAGAAAAGATCAACATGAAAGTGACCTACTCCTACAAAACTAATACAGCATACTCATTTTTCTGATGGTAGTGTTGTTTCATTAGTAGTACTACTGAAGTGTCTTGCTCTGTCCCTGTGTTTCTCAATCCTGCCCTATCTCTGAACAGCCAGGTCAGAGTCCCCTTCCTTATTAGAAGACTAACTTGATCTGTTATGACCTCACACCTCCAGCATCCTTTTCAGCCCTCAAAGATTTCCATTTTTCATTTTGTCTTTTTCTAACATTCTTCCAAGCTGTGCAGATGTGGACAAGTCACTGCACCTCTCTGGTCCCATTTTCCTCATCTGTAAAATGAGCATGTTAGATTAAATCTAAGGTCTACAGTCTATTTCACCACTGATAACAAGTACCTAGTAAAGTGCCAGATATGAAAACCGAGGTCATTGGCAGACACAACTTCTATCCTCAAGGAACTTATAGTTTAACAGGGGTGGGAACTATACATAATAAATAAGTAAATATAAAAATATAAAAATAAATATAAAAGTACAACTTTTGATGTTGGCAGGATGGATTAAATGGAATAGATGTAATGATGGAGAAAATTGGGGAGATGTGAATTTGAAGATCTAGTTAAGAGAAGTCAAAGGATGGGAAGTTACTGCCATACAAATAAGAGGAGGAAGAATATTTGAGGCAGAGAGAATAGGGTATGCAGAGGTTCTGAGGTGAGTAAGTACTTCAAGTTTAAGGAACCAACAGTAAGCCACTGTGTCTGGAGTAAAATATAGGAAGGGAAGATATGGATTTGAGGTGTATTTGAGAGGCAAAAGTGATCAGCCAGAAAATTATCAGGAACTGTAGGTGGCTGCAGGTATTGAAGGTATCACCCAAGGATTTGGTATTGCAATACTTTGTAGATAGCCCAGACTCATGGTGGCAATAGAGAAAGTAGTTGCTAAAAACAAGTTATTTCTTTTCTCCTTTGCTGATAGGAAAAGGGAAGGGCCTAATAGCCCACTGCCTTTGTCTTAACATTAACTGGCATTAGTCTGCAGTATCTGGCAGGTGGAAATTACTGAGAGGGATAATTGAGGCCCTTAAGAATTTGCCTAACTGAGCTTTGTGCAACATATTTGGGAGTTCACCAGCAAAGTTTGTGTGTTGACACAGATAGTATCCGTGCTAAGACTTGTTTGGGTGCAAGATTTAGTAGTGTGGTAGGGCATGGCTACAATGCAGCTCTCCCTTTTTACCAGACATGTTTATATGCTAGGTAGCTCATAACTTAGTACTTTTTCCTTCTTTCAGTACCAACAGAGAGCCATTTGCTTTTAGTCCCTCTTATATTGTCCTGGCAGATTAATCTTCAAATGCAGTTTTGATCGTGTCTTCCCGCATCTATGAGTCTGTGATAACTGCCCTTACTTGTTGTATCATGTTCAGAACTCATACTAGAATTAAAAGCCTTAAATGATCTCCAACCTATTCTTCTTTTAAACCCCAGCCAGAGACTATCCTTCAGTCATTTTGATGTCTTCAAGGCCTAGCCCTACCACCCTTAGGGAACCTTCTCCCTCCAGCCCGGATTTATGCTTTCTTGTCGTGGAATAGTGGGTACAGCCCAATGACCTCAGGCAATGCACCCAACCCCTCCAGATGATCGCAATAAACTCTATTTCAATATTTAGTGATCTTCTGCCTTTATTCGTTTGTACCAAGAGTGTTCTTTAATTGCCGCATGCTTCTGTGCTTTCCCAGCGTGCTTTAAGACCCTAGGAACAGGGACCTAGTCTGCAGATCTTGTTCATCAAAACTAAGGCTTGAAAACTTAACAGTGCTGCAGTGAGAAGGGCAGTAGATTTGGAGTCAGACTGATCTGGGTTTGAATGACAGTGCTTTCACTAGTTTATTATGACCTTGGGAAGGCTACTTTACTTTTCCAGCCCTTATGTTTCTTATTCTTCGTCTTCTGCATTGATTTCCTTCTGTGCCAAGAAGTGGTGGCATGAAGGAAATGTAGTATCTTAGCAGACATTCCACTGGGAATTTTGGAGCAGACACTTGTAGTGGCCACCCAGGTTACCATTTTCCTCATTCTGGTTGATAGAATTGGAATGAAGAGGGGAAAAAAAAAATTCTGGCAGAAATGAGCCTAGGAGGGAGTATTTTTCTGGAGTAATGTGTCTGAATCTTAGCGAAAAATCCATTTTGTAGAAAATAACTTAGGAGCCAGTGTGCTCTTGGCTCTGTAGATTTGATTTCTCTAATAAACAGTATCTGACAAGTACACAGTTGTCAGGTGTTCTAATCTTCAACAATAATCTTTTCAAAAAATAGTGAACTGTACCTACAAGTACATTTGATTTTTGAATAATAACTGTGAGTCGTAAGTGTTTCCAGTAATCTGATCGTATGAGTAATGATTTTAATCCTTCCCTTCCTTCTTCATCCTCTCTACTTCCTTAGGCCTTCATGTGCTTCAGAAATTGAGGCACACGAAGATAGTTTTGATATGGTCAGACTCACACCTCAAGTCTTTTTTAAAAGGGTTTTTTTTTTTTTAATTTTTAAAAGATTTTATTTATTTATCGGAGAGAGAGAGAGCATGTTCACGAGAGGGCACAAGCAGGGGGGTCAGCAGGCAGAGGGAGAAGCAGGCTCCCTACTGAGCAAGGAGCCTGATGCGGTACCCTATCCCAGGACCCTGGAATCATGACCCGAGCTGAAGGCAGACGCAACTGACTGAGGCATCCAGGTATCCCTTTGTTAAGCGTTTTAGAGGCAGGCAGCTCTGGTTTAAATCCCACTTCTCCTGCACTTCCTGCCTCACACTAGGCAAATTATTTTAACTCTCTGAGCCTATATCCTCAACTATAAAGGAGGTAAATTTTCTGACAGCTCAAGCACAATGCCTGGTTCATAGCAGGCAAGCAATGACTCTTGGTTTCCTTTCCCAGGGGTGCCGAATTTCCATTCCAAGCATTGTTTTATTTACCTAGTCTGTCTTACTACAATATTTAAGTGTCTGGATATTATATCGCATAAGAAATATATATGAGATCTTTTTAAACACACAGTGTCTTATACTCAGAATTATCACAGAGCCAGTCAAAAAGAAAAATAACATCCAAATTACTCACATTCAGGAAGTAAGTTTGGTTTGAGGGTAGCATAGATATTTGAGTTAGTCTAAGTGTAAGAGACAAAGCTCTCTGTAATTTCCAGGTTACAGCCACCCTTCACCTACGTCTTAGTCATCATTTCTAAATCCCACCTGTATCCTAATTACACATCTGTCTGTACTCTGAGGTAGCATTTCTACCAGTATAGTAAAGGAGCAAAGCTTTCTATAATAAATGACATCATCCGCCCTGGGGAAATGATTGCCAGTATGTGCTCCCTCACTCACTCATTCAGTCTGTATTAGTTAATACTGTGGGTTGCAGTTGACAGATCCCCATCCGAAATTAGGGATACCTGTTGGAAGGGCCATCTCTCATTAAGAGCCGTTGGGCTTCAGGAGTAGCTGACACTAGTAACTTGAATGCCACATGACTCTGTTTTTTTCTTCTGTGCCCTTCTGATTTCACCCTTATCACTTTGTCTGTCACCAGCCATTTTATCCTTTTGGTCAATGTGTCAAAGAGTCCCTAGTCCAAAAGTTTAGCAAAAGGACACTGTGATATAGCTTGTATCAGATGCCCATCCTGGGTAAGCCAGCTAGAGTAGGAGGGCATGATCATGTAAAGACATGGTGGATCCCTCAAGAATTATGTGTAAAAAAATAATTATATTGTTGAAGTGGGGTGAGGAGAAGCACCAGAGGAGGTTGATGAGCACAGAGTTCCAGAGATGCCCACACATCTATCCTGCCATCCTGGGCAGTGGGATCTTAGGTGAAGAATATAAAAAAAAAAAAAATTCCTAAACTGTGGTTGCTTGTAGCCATGTGATGGGAGATGGATGTGTAATCAAATAAGTACAGTAGAGTGATTCTAGTTCTGTACAGTGATTGTATATGTAGATAGGGTTAAAGAATGGGTGGTCAGTTAGGTTAGATCAGACACAGCTAACCTCTGTTATCGGTGATGGCTACACAGCTGGGTACATTGAAGCCCTTCTGAAAATACTTGAGCTCCTTGAATTATTGTTTGGTATTCTGGGGACTAGGCATAGCCTTGACATTTTCTGAGTATAAACATAACGTACGTACTTGGGTGCCTGAGTGGCTCAGTCGGTTAAACGTCTGCCTTTGGCTCAGGTCATGATCCCAGAGCCCAAGGATCAAGCCCCACATCAGGCTCCCTGCTCGGCAGGGAGACTGCTTCTCCGTCTGCCTGCTGCTCCCCATGCTTGTGCTCTCTATCTCTCTCTCACTCTTGTACTATCTCAAATAAATAAATAAAATTTTAAAAAAGAAAGAAAGAAATATTTGCCTAAAGTTAAAAAAAAAAATCATGTACTTTTTCATTGAGAGCCCCCTTCATCAGAAAGCCTTTTCGAATTATTCATTGAGTTCTTAAACAAAGATAAAATTAAAAGACACCTTGAGGTTTTATGAGTTTTAGCCACTTGTCCTGTTGTGTTTTAGAGAATTCAGATGATCTGATTATGAATTTCCTTTGGTAGCTCTTTATTTTTTTTTATTTTTTAAATTTTTTATAAACATATAATATATTTTTATCTCCAGGGGTACAGGTCTGTGAATCGCCAGGTTTACACACTTCACAGCACTCACCATAGCACATACCCTCCCCAGTGTCCATAACCCCACCCCCCTTCTCCTAACCCCCCTCCCCCCAGCAACCCTCAGTTTGTTTTGTGAGATTAAGAGTCACTTATGGTTTGTCTCCCTCCCAATCTTTAAACTGGTATTAATAAGGACGATTCATCAACTTGTTTTATAACTCTGGTGGTCTAGCATTAAATTGCTTATTAATCACATATGCCTTGCTTATAAGTTGAAGACATACTTTTGTTCCTTGTGACAGGGCCTGAGAGGCTTTGCTGTAGCCCCTCATCCTTTACTATTGTAGTGACCTGCATTATATCCATAAGTGATCTTGTGTGTCATCCTTCAGTTTGTTCTTTTTCAGGCAGATCAAACTGATCCTTTTTCCATCTTCTCTTACATTGGGTCAACTTTCTGCATCTTACTTCACAAATCCACATCTTTGAAGGCTGGGTGCCTCAGGCTAGGCACAGTTTGCTCTAGTTTCATCATTCTGGTGTTGCCTTTCACCTCTACAGTTTATTGAGGCTTTTCATTGTCCTTCATCTCTTCTCTCTACCCGTGCTTGCCCTTACTTTTATTTTTTTTTTTCCTTACTTTTATTTTTTAACTAAACTTTTTATTTTGAGGGACATCTGGGTAGCTCAGTTGATTAAGCATCTGCCTTTGGCTTGGGTCATGATCTCAGAGTTCTGGGAGAAAGTCCCACATCAAGCTTCTTGCTCAGGAGGGAGCCTGCTTCTCCCTCTGCCTGCTGTTCTCCCTGCTTGTGTGCTCTCTCTCCTTCTCTCTCTCTGACAAATAAGTAAAATCTTTAAAGAAATAAATAAACTTTTTATTTTGAGATAATCATATTTTCACACACAGTTATAAGAATTAATACAGAGAGATACCCTATACCAAGTCTCCCCCAGTGATAACAGTGTCTTGCAAAACCATTGTATAGTACCATAACCACGATGTTAACATTGATATAGTCAGGATATGGAACAACTTCCCTGACGTTTTGACCTTTAGGTTCCTTCTCATCATTCTGTTTTTTACTCATCTCATACACCCTTTTTCCCTCATTGTTCTCACTTACATATTCATTGTCCCAGGGATTTAACTGAGTCAAGGATGCTACAAGACTAATCTTCTCTTTGATATGTTGGCTAAATTCTTATGTCAGAATTTCTAGGGATAGCAGTTTCCATTCTTCTTTAAGTTATTTCCCTGGAATAAATATCATTTGGATGGTTCATGGTAGGCCTTAAGATTCATGTGAAGACCTGGTCTGCTCGCCTTAATTTCAGGCAGGTCACATGAGGGTGAAGAATGTGTGAGAGTGGGTATGGTACTAATCCTTTGAGACTTAAGAGCCCTAATCAAATACACTTTTACCCCCAAAGGACAGTTCTGCACAGAGGATGTGGATGAGTGTCTGCTGCAACCTAATGCTTGTCAGAATGGGGGCACCTGTACCAACCGCAATGGGGGCTATGGCTGTGTATGCGTTAATGGCTGGAGTGGAGATGACTGCAGTGAGAACATTGATGACTGTGCCTTCGCCTCCTGCACTCCAGGCTCCACCTGCATTGACCGTGTGGCCTCCTTCTCTTGCATGTGCCCAGAAGGAAAGGCAGGTAAGACCAGCAGGACAGAACTGGAGTTCAGAGAAGGGGTGGAGAGCATTCAGGATCTCTTTCATTCCCTAAATTGTGTCCTTTTAATTAGCATCTGTAGAAACATGTTACTCAAGACTGTTCTTCTGGAAATATAATTGCTAGCCAAAGTGCTATGAAATTAGTCTTCTTCTTTAGGACTTTTGGCTCTCATCTCTTGTCTGCATACCTCAGTTTTTCACCCCCCCCCCCCCCAAAATGAAAGTAACTGTTGCCTTGGGAGCATCCTTAAGATCTTAAGCTGAAAGCACCTCAGAAATTAAGATTAATTTCTCAGAAATTAGGACAAAATTACTGATAAGTGGATTTAGAGACTTCATTTTGAGAGGAAACGTTTTACTCAGAAGGAGTTGGGAGGAGAGTAGTTTTGAATGCATTCCAGCTCTCAGTGTCTATGGAAATATTCTTCCAAAGGAGGCATTTTACTAACTGCAAAGTTAACATTGCCCTAGCCTCTCAAGTAAACAGCTCCCAGTCCTAGGAGTAGAGAGCAGTGAAGGGAGGAATGTGACAGAAGAAGATAGCTTAACTGAGAGAACTTTGTGCCCAGCACTTTTGAAGTGTTCTTCTATCTATGCCTTTCCAAAAGCCCCACCTCCAGCTTTGTGGAAGAAGCCTTGGCTACCTGTTCTTAAGCTAATTGCAGACTGGAAAATCCAGTTCTCATGTGAACTACACAGATCGTGGAGCCTAGTAATACCTTCAGAGTCCTCAGGGCACTTGAGCCAGGAATGTTGACGCTTTTTAAAAGGCTGCCCTAGTATAGGCTGATGGTGTTCAGCTGTTTTTTTCCTTCTGAGCTAGCTAAGTACTGGTGGCGCCTGATCATCAGGTAGCGTAATTTGGGGAAAGTGGGTTGCTAAGTAAAATATAAGGTACATGCAATATTTGGAAAATACAGTAAAAACTTGTTTGTTGTTTATTTGAAATTCAGATTGAACTGGGCATCCTCTATTTTTATTTGCTAAGTCGGAAGGATATCTTCATCATCTAGCCATCTCACTTTATGGCCTATAGATGACTCTGCCCTTGAGGAGAAGTCTAGCTGAGAGCTCAGGGTCAGAGCATTGCAGTTGTCTGCAGAAGCTCTTTGCTTGCTGTTGGCGGCAGCATATCCCTAAGGTAGGGTTAGGTAAAGGGGAAGTTGCCTCTAAATCTCCATATTGGATTTTGGTGAGGCGACCATAAGGTTTTCCCTCCTCCATGAAAAAAAACTGTCCTTCAAGTAAGAGACATTTCCTCTTTATTCTTCTTGCCCCACCCTGTGACAGGTCTCTTATGTCATCTGGATGATGCATGCATCAGTAATCCTTGCCACAAGGGGGCACTGTGTGATACCAACCCCCTAAATGGGCAGTATATTTGCACCTGCCCCCAAGGCTACAAAGGGGCTGACTGTACAGAAGATGTGGATGAGTGTGCCATGGGTGAGTACGTGGATCATTTCCTATTCCTCATGGTGTTTGTCGAGTTCAGCAAGCATTCAGAAGCAAAACCTCAGATCTCTCCTGTTAGATGCCCACTGTTTACAACCTTTCAATGTAAATGTATATTCTGTTCTGAAAATTGAATATATAGAAGGTCTGTACCTGATTATTTTTTTTTAAGATCTTATTTATTTATTTGACAGAGAAAGAGAGAGAGATCACAAGTAGGCAGAGAAGCAGGCAGAGAGAGAGGGGGAAGCAGGCTCCGTACCAAGCAGAGACCCCGATGCTGGGCTCGATCCCAGGACCCTGAGATCATGACTGAACCCAAGGCAGAGGTTTAACCCACTGAGCCACCCAGGCACCTCTGTACCTGATTCTTAATAGAAAGCCCTGCTTTGGTGACAGTTTGGGCAAAAGAACAGCAGAGATGTGCAAGAGTTGAGATTGCCCCAGTCTGTCTTTCCTTTCCCTTTCCCTTGCCCTTTCCATTTCCTTTCCTTTACCCTTTCCTTTCTTCCCTTGTTTTTTAAGGAAGAAAATAGGAAGTTGAGAACCAGAATATTAAAAGCCTGGCCCTAATGCTGTAACAATCAGACCTACTTCTGTAACCCACATTTGTGGAAATTCCACTAAAGTACTTTGATCCCAGTAATTGGTGCTTGTGTTTTCCAGCCAATAGCAATCCTTGTGAGCATGCAGGAAAATGTGTGAACACAGATGGTGCCTTCCACTGTGAATGTCTGAAGGGTTATGCAGGGCCTCGTTGCGAGATGGACATCAATGAGTGCCATTCCGACCCCTGCCAGAACGATGCAACCTGTTTGGATAAGATTGGAGGCTTCACATGTTTGTGCATGCCAGGTACATGGGCCCTTCAGTGTGTGGGGTCTAGACAAAAGTTACTTCCCTGCACTTTTCAGTATATGATGGCAATTCCATGAACTCTGTCAGCATTTAATTCCCAGTAATGACAGGTTTCCCAGCCAAGGGGACCTTGAAGGAGTAATACAGTGCAAGAAGTCTTAGAGCTATGGAGACTAAATTTTAAAAGTCCATATGTCAACACCAGTTACATGTAAGAGAAAAATTCAGAAGTGATTGTTTTTATTTAAGTATAGTATATCCTTTACTTAATAAAGGATTTACCATAAGGATTATTTAAATAGCAAGCTTTTCTGATCTTTTAATATATTATAAATACCATACTATTCCATTTATAGAAATTATTTTACCCATAATTGTATAGGAACTTGTCATTTGTCCATAGTGACTTGCATATAATTAGTTGTATTCTGAATTTCTTCTGCAGAAACTATTTCTTGAATCCTTAGAGAGCTCAAGTAAACCTAGTTTAAAATGACAGGACAGTGGCTGCTTTGCCAGATTAAGGTGCTGGCTGCTGTAGCATTGGGAGGCCCTCCTGCCCTTGACTTGTACCCCGAGAGCAACAGCATCTCCAGGTCAGCTGCTGTTTGGGAACATTAACTAGGGACCCTGTGTGCCTGGTGCTGCTCTGAAAGTGAAGCAGGGACTGGTCAGAGAGTATGGGATAGTCTTTGCTGGCATGCTGTGTTTTGCCAGTATCTTTGGAGGTAACCTCTTCTCCCTCTTCACTGTGACATGGATATCTTCGTAATATTCTCCTCTGTCACTGATACTTTCAGTGACTATTTCCCATCATGGCAAAGTCCCTTTTGACTTCTGCAGAAGTGTTCATGCTCATAGAGGTTATAGTCATCTCTGCAAATTTGTGCTTTCTTGGCTAGAATATGCCTTTCTCTCTTTCTAAGCCACTTGTGTGGTCCAATTTGTTCAGGTTTCAAAGGTGTGCATTGTGAATTGGAGATAAACGAATGTCAGAGCAACCCTTGTGTGAACAATGGTCAGTGTGTGGATAAAGTCAATCGCTTCCAGTGTCTGTGTCCGCCTGGTAAGTGCCCACCACCTGCCCCTGTTTTCTTTGAAAGCACAAAGCTCCCGGGCCACTGGGAAAGGAGGAGAGAATGTGTGTGGGCTGTACATGAGGAAGTCATTAAAGTGAGCACTTCAGGATAGGAGTGTGTGGAGAAATGGGGAGTTTGTTTCAGCTAGTGGATCATCCAAATCCTTTGTGGCCAGAAGTCCAAGTGTATTCCGAATGGCCCATGACCTCTCTGTCTGTGTATATATTTCAGGAAGGTCACAGAAGCCTTTTGTAGGCGATTCAGGACTTTTTTTTTTTTCTTTTTACCCCCCATAGGTCATATTCTTAAAGCCTCTCTGTGAGATTTTTATTTTTAAATATTTCACTCTGGGTCCCAAAACAGGCAACACAAGTCAGTTTTTTCCAAAGAATGTTCTGTATCTCCTTTTGTTCCCCAGAGCTATTGTTGAAGATGTGCTGGGTTTTCTGCCACTGACAGTAGCCTCTCAAGTTGTTTCTATTGAGAGGTTCCAGTTCCTCTGAAGCTGTACTCACTTGTTTGAGGATTCCTTGTATAACCATTTAGTCCCCACTTCAGTTAGAAGAGAAATCTGTACTGGGAAGAAACAGAGGTGGAGACACAGCCAGTGGCCTCTGATGCCCTGAGCTTCATGCAGTTATCCCAGTTTCCTACTGGTAGAATAACTTTATGTTTGCTGAACCGTTGGGTTAAGCCCTACTGGCAACTTAACCCAACCCTCCTTGGGCATCCTTCTCATAGGATATCCTAGGTAGACCCTCGATAGACAGACATAGGATAGTCCTTTGACTATGTCATCATTCTGTCCTTTTAAGGTTTCACTGGGCCAGTTTGCCAGATTGATATTGATGACTGTTCCAGTACTCCATGTCTGAATGGAGCAAAGTGTATTGATCACCCGAACGGCTATGAATGCCAGTGTGCCACAGGTAAGATTGTCCTCACTTTTTATCCCTCTGGTAGGTCCATTTGAGCAAAATAGGAGACTGTCCTCTTCTAGCTGTCCTACCAAGCCAGTCCACTAATGGCCTACTCTGTGTTTAGAGAGAGCTGCTTCTATCATATTTTTGGATTTTTTTTTTTTTTTTTGCTACTCTCATTGTTTCTTTCTACAACACCTGCCTCCTTCTCCACCACAACAGTGGTCTGGCTTGGACATTTTCATTTGGTGTTCATGTCTTTTTGGGACAGATTTTGGCAGTGGTGAATTTCCAGCTGGCTTGACTTTTTCCTTCGGGAAAGGGAAGAATTCCAGCTGAAAGCCATTTTTCTCTAGGGCTTCTCAGCAGGAGGTCTGTCTCTGTGTTTCTTGGGGCAAGTGATTGAACAAAGGCCCAGAAATCTAAGGACCATTGTGTGCAATTGCAGAGGTTTTCTGCATAAAAGACTGCTCAGACCCTGAGAGTCAGGTGTGTATCTGAACACGAGAGAGAACTCTGGGAAAGTTTAGGTCCTCTTTCCTGACTTTGCTACTACAGTGACAAAGAATCTGTTTACAGATATTCTCCATTTCTGAGCTGTGGCCACATTTCTCATTTGGGAGTGGAACTGAATAAGGCAGACGTCCCTTGTTCCACATTTACTTCTGCACAGACCAGTATTCTAGAGAAAGACTAGAAATTATTAGAAAAGATGATTTCCCAATTTATTTTTTGTATGACCACTTAAGGGAGAAAGAAATTATGGATATAATTCAAGACCTTTTTCTTATTTTAGAAGATGGATTCCTGAAAGATTTTAAACATCATGTTCATGATTTCTTTCTGATGACAGAAAAGGGAACTAAGTCACAAAAATAAACACAGAATTAGTGTTTTGGTAGTACTGGAGCATAACCATTTACTGGGCCTCCTTGGATTAGGTCCTGTCAAATGAACCACTTAACTCCTTTCTCTTTTCATGAGTTGTTGTCCTTGGTTGGAGAAGTTCCAGGTTTTGTCCTCCTCTGGCCAGATTATCCTTGTAGAGAATAGCCTTCACTGGAGAGAGTTTAAAAACATTGAATTCTTGTTTAAAAGGGAAGAGAGCTCCTCTTCCTTTAAAATCCTCTAAAAGAATGGATTGAATGAAGGAGACTTTATTTGTCCCTTGTTCTTTTAAATGCTCATAAATTTTCATTCATTTCATTTAACGGGTACTTACTAAAAACTTGATATATAAGCATAGTGCTCCGGGAGGGTTTGAGAAGGGTAAAGAAAAGTTCTCTGTCCTCCAAGGTCAGAATTGGGGAAATAAGGTACATGTAACCATTAATATAGTATCTGTATGTTAGTTTTGGGAAGAAAGAAGTATAGAGATAAATACGTAATAGAAAAATATTGGAAGTTATTCCTCATTGAAGCCCAGTATGAAATGAAGATGTAGTTTAAGTATCTGAAATGAAACCACTGGTCATTTAAAAAAGGTATTTGAATTCTACAAATTTTATTTGATAACTATTTTAAGCACAACTCAGGCATGCCTTATAAGTCATGCAAATAGTTGGCTTCAGCTGCTCATTGTCTACAGTATGAACTATTGAGACATGAGGTCTGTAGGATAAGTGGATGTGGCCACACTTATGTTCAGTGTGGAGTGTCTGACTTGGTTTGAAGCCTTCTTGGTAAAATTCCTTCCCAGGATTTACTGGTGTGTTGTGTGAGGAGAACATCGACAACTGTGACCCTGATCCTTGCCACCATGGCCAGTGTCAGGATGGGATTGATTCCTACACCTGCATCTGCAACCCCGGGTACATGGGTGCCATCTGCAGTGACCAGATAGATGAGTGTTACAGCAGCCCCTGCCTGAATGACGGTCGCTGCATCGACCTGGTGAATGGCTACCAGTGCAATTGCCAGCCCGGCACATCAGGTAAGCCGCTCAGCCTGTGTCTCCTCTGGACTTTCACTGTTCCCCCCACATAGTTTACACATATGTCTCAGGCTGTCATGGCATATGCTCAGATATCTGAAAAATAATCCTGATCCTGAGAGGCACAGCCAAAGCTACAGCCAAGAACATCTCAGAGGCAGATGCCTCTAGCCACTGGAGAAATTAGAGGCAGTAGCTTTGCAAAACTGATGATTTGGGGTGTGTCTTTTTTGTTAAAAGGAGACACACCACTTCAAAAAATTGAAATTATTATTTAAAATTGGAAACCCTGTTGGCTTTGTGGCTTGATTTGATTATCCTTTTTTCTTTAGCCTCCGACACACTCAGATGAATGAAGCTGGCCCTTTCCCTTCTCCCTTACTCCTGTCCTTCCAGTTATGTTTTTCTCTATTTCAGAGTCTGGTGTCTTTAATGTGACACTTTTCTTCCACCATGTGTCTCAGGTGGACCTTGGCCATTTGGGGGAATTCTCAGGGAAAGGGGAGACTTTGCAGCACCTCCCAGCCATTGTAAATTAGAATGCAGAGCCGCCATTTCCCCCCCGAGTTTTTTGCAGTTTCCCTAGTCTGGTTGAGTGACTGCTTGTTACTTAGGAGGGCATGCTGCTCCTTGCTGGGGGAATGTTGAATTATTTTCTCAGGCAGCAGCATTTCACAGGTTTCACTGGAGTCTGTTTTACTTATTCAAGGAATAATTATGGTCACAACTGTGGTTAATGGACAGAGAAGTACTATGTCTCAGATCAAAGAAAATGTATTAGTGGAAGATTAACTAGTGTGTGCCTTTGTTAGAAGGGAACCTGCCAATACAAGGGAGTGATTTATTGAGAACTCATTCTTGATTTAAGGAAAGTGGCCTATGTAGGGGGCAAAGGTGGGGGAGGTGGTTAACTGCCCTCATTTTATTTTGTTATTTCCAAATCCATTTCTTCAAACTTGTCAAAGGCCCTGGTCTCCATCCAGGACCTCGTACATGCCAAGTTTGAAAACAAAGTCCTTTTTGAGTTGCTCAAGCATACGAAAAACATCCCATGCCTTCACAGTTGAAAATGCCTTCCCCCTCCCCACATTTAGATAACTCACTAAAAGAGCTGAATGGATCTTTGTGAAACCTTCCAAAAGCAATTTGCTTCCGGGCTGGTCCCCAGACATGAGAAATTGCAGTACGAAAAGAAATTTGAGAGATTTACAAGCAATTGAAAGGATGCCTTTAGAATGGTGGGGCTGTTGTAAACGGCTTTGCTATCATCCCCATTATAACAAATATACTGGAAACCTGGGTGAGTGGTGCGTTGGCAAGCACTTTGTTTTCTCTGGGATTATATCATTATGCCGGGATGTATCAGGTGTATTCCCTGGGGAGGACAGAGAAGACAAGGTGTAAGTAGCTGTCACTGAGAAATGCAATAAGTAAATATGAGTGGTGTGCAGGCAACATAGAATAAAGGCCTGGAATCTCTCAGAAAACTGCCAGATCCCTTCATATGGCTGTTGGGAGAATTAAAGCAAAGAGATGCAGGCATCATGAAAAAAATCTTGGTCTGTAATAGGTGGAGAAAGCCCTGAAATGTACTAATGTCCTGGATGAACATGTTTATTTAATTAGTCATTATGAATAGACTCTTGAGTTCTAGAGGAAGAATCTATGACCCATTCAATACATGGTCCTGAGTTAGTAGGTTGGGGTTTGGACGAGTGTAGACAGAAGGAATACTTTACAATGTGCTGGTTATAATTGTGGTTTCTCACTTACTGGGTACTTAAAGTGAGATATACCACCCAGAATCACTTCTGAAGCTTCTATCACCCTTGGTCTTACGATGGGAAACTATTCTTAGTAAGTTTCTTTAGGTTTTAAGTCATAGAAACCAACTTGAATAGTTTAAAGACCCTTTAGTAAACAAGCAAACCATAACTACGAAATAGACAAAGAATTTCGTGAAAGTACATAGAAGTATCTTACAGATTCCAAGTGAGAACTGACTGATTAGGCTTTGCAGAAATTAGGAAGCAGAGCAATTTGTAGACCATGGGTCCCACAGTTCCTATTCCAACGTTGCAATGAGAAAATCTCATTGTCCCATCTTGGGCAGGGTTATCTGTTCCCGTTCGAATAAAGTAGAGCCTCCTGTGGCCTGCTGTGGTCAATTTTGGGTAAGTGGGGGTTATTAGCCAGTGGCTAGACACTTCTAAAAGTATGCACTAGTATGCAAGGAATATGGAAACTCTTGTCTGATTTGTGGCCAGTGAGGCAGCCTGACCTCATTAATCACAGAATGACCAGTATGGTGTGGCAAAGAGTGTGGCTTACATCCTGGCTGTGCTGCTGTAATTGTGCAAGTCCATGATAAAACGGGTATGTAACACAACTTCATGTGCCAGTTGAGTGAGAAGACTAAAGAAAAGTTCTGTAAAGTGGGAGGCAAAGTACTTGTGCATAATAATGGCTCAGTAATTTTTTAATATAATTATCATTAATAAATATTAATATGAAGTGTGAGTGAACCAGAATTTTCACATTTTTTTTTCACGGAAATTTTGTTAGTTTGTATCCTTTATACTGGCTTTATTTTTAGATTTTTTTAAACTTCCAAGGCATTTTTCCATGGATGGAAAATAAAGTATCACTAAATTCATGTTAAGTAAATGCCAAAATATCATGAGTATTTTTATAAAATGATGGTAAAAATTATGATTGGTATATCAATACTGTTTAGTTATCCATATCTATAATTAAGCTTTTCTTAATATAGCCAAACTCTACCATTCGTCTGGGGAATGGGTCAGAAGGGAGGCAGCACAGCCCCAGATGAAAGATACCAGACCCTTTAAGATTTATCCTGAACTTACGTCCATAATAGTGATAGTTGCCAGCTTCTGGCAGTGGATTTAAGTTCCAAAATTCTAATTTTCTCACAGAAGCTTAAATTTTATTTTTGGAACACAGTACTGCCAGTTTTTTCCCTTGAAATGACAGGTTTACCTCTTTCACATAATGTTTGCTAAATATGTAGGTCTGAATAGCCCTGGTTCCTCTGTCAGTTGTTCTTTCAATTAAAATGGGATTCCATGAAGAAAGCGTGTTCAGTTCAGAACTCCAACAATCAAACAACTGCTTTTCCTGGAAGCAACTGTGTATTTGGCATGCCACAGAATTGCTTTATTTCCCATTTCATTACATAGAACAGAAGATGTATATTCAAAGGTCAAGATATAATAAAAATATAAAGTTAATAATTTTGACTTCTTCACCAAAGTCATTCTTTTTTTTTTTTTAAAAGATTTTATTTATTTATTTGCAAGAGAGAGAGAGATCACAAGCAGGCAGGCAGAGAGAGAAGAAGAAGCAGGCTCCCTGCTGAGCAGAGAGCCCGATGTGGGGCTCGATCCCAGGACCCTGAGATCATGACCTGAGCTGAAGGCAGAGGCTTAGCCCTCTGAGCCACCCAGGTGCCCCCAGCAAAGTCATTCTTAAGTGAGACTGTCTTTTTTTTGGTTTAAATTGTAAGTGCATAGAGGTAAAGAATATGAAGACCACTAACTAGTACAGTTTGGCACCACTATCTTGATTCCTGCTAACATGCCAGCAATTCTACCCCCATTGCTTTTGCACCAGGAGTGGAGATGCCAATGCACTGAAACGGGCAGATAGTGGCTTAGTGTGATTCATAGAATAATTTTGACCTCATAATACCCTGACAGGGTCTGGAAGACTACACTTTGGAGATCTGATGCTTTACCCTATCCAGGGTTGGCTGGATACGCTAGATTTCTCAGCCCCTAGTATCATATGCTATTTTTCAGTAATACTGGTTTCTTTTTGCTTTTATCTTTGCAGGTGTTAATTGTGAAATCAATTTTGATGACTGTGCAAGTAACCCTTGTGTCCACGGAGTCTGTATGGATGGCATTAATCGTTACAGTTGTGTCTGCTCACCAGGGTTCACAGGTAATAAACACTCTTTGACAGGGAGTCCTAGCCCCATCACTTTGGGAAAGGGGCATCTAAAGAAAATTCACTTTTCAAATGTTTTCTATTCCTTTATCTCTTGGAATGTTAGGAGTTTGTTTCTGTACTTCTCTGTCCCAGTTTTCTACTTACAGGCCTTCCCTAAACTGTAACATGAAGCTTTTCATTAATTAGGATTTTTTGACCATGTGTTATACCTACCTGAAAAGCATTCCTAGTTAGACTATGAGTTTCTGTCACTGTGCTTGAGTTATATAATGTCTAATGCCGCCTTTAATTTGCTACACTTAGTAGTGAATGCCTTCATAAAAGGATACCCAAGATAAAATTCTATGAAAACACTAAATGGTTTTTTCTGAGTACTTCCTCTTGTGGGGGATTGTTGGATGAGGCCAGAACTTGGAAGGACCAAGCTAACTTGGCAGTGCAAGGGAGATCTTTTCTCACTAGGAGGAAGAAAGTACATGGCTAAAATAAATTTGGTTATAATCATTATAAGTAGTTAGAACATTTATACACACAGGCTTATGTGCACACACACAAACATAAATCTCTCTGTTTTGTTGTTAATAAGGTTGCCTTTACCTTTTGCCCTCCTGATCAAATAGTGCGGGGGGCTAAGAAATCGAAGGCACCTTATTGACTCATCTATTTGTTAATGGCATCATCAGAGGTGATAATGCCAATTCTATTCTTTCTAGACAGTGCCACGTGCAAGCAGGAGCTTAGGTAATAATGTTACCACTTAATAAATACCATGTGGTCATTTGCAACCAATGTGAGAAATTTCCCTCAGAGCTTTTTAAACCATGATGTCAAAAGGCATTCAGGGCCAAGTGAAGTTAATGTCTCCCTCTCGCCTGCCAGGAACTTACTTTCCTGTATATTTCACAATCCTTTCTCCTGCTTGGTATGATTATGGATCCAAGGGAGTAATGTTCGTGGCCCACACGGGTCACTGAGATCTCTGCTCAGTGGAAGATCCACTCAGAAGACAGGCATGATGAAAGCTGTCATATCTAGTGCCCAACTGCTATTAGTAGCTGGATCCTAAAACTTGTTACTCCAAGATTAAGTGATAGCCAGTTGTATACACAAAAATTCCTGCTAGATAGGATAATAGGTGCATTTTTGTTAAATAGGTAACAAGGGAATAGCTACCATTTATTAAGAGCTTATTTTGAGCTAGGAGGTAAATGCCTAATCTCATTTAATTATCACAGCCATTATCATTTCTATGGTATTGATGAGAAACCCTGAGCTTAGAAAGTATTAATAACATTACAAGTAGACTGTGGCCAGTGTTCCAGTCCAGGTGGTCCTACTCTAGAGTCCATGGCTGTTCTCAGCTCACCAGACAGCCTAAGTGGGTGCCTGTTCTGGCTTCTTTTTAGATATGTAAGCGTTACACTGGACTTTTTTTTTTTTTTTTTTTTGAAATGCCAGTAAATTATATTCTCTCTGATTTTAACATTCAGCAAACCAAGGAGGTCAAGGAGGGAGGACATAGGCTAAAAATATTCTAAAATAAACCTAAGGTGTAGCATGAAATTACATAACCAAGAACTGGAATGTTTTGGTTACTGGGTGGTACTCTGTTCTTGGAACAATTTTCTATGTCTGTGTTTTTTTTCATTTGTTGTTTTTTTAATCAGCTGCTGAAAATACCACAGACAGCTCTGGTATTATATATACATGAGCTGAAAATGTGAGGTGTTTTATCCTTTCCGTTATTTTAACACTACTACTTTTCTTTTTCTTCTTTCTTTTTTTCTTCCTTTCTTTTTTTACAATTCTCATGACAGCTTTGGCAGATACAAATGAGTTTTTCTTTTTAAGACTAAATTCTGTATTCTTAGACCTCTTTATACTTACTGATTGGGAAATGTAAAATATCAAATGATATTTCTACAAGCTACTTTTCAGTTTTACAAACTACTCTTTTAGTTTTGCCTTCATAAAATTATTTTGCTGACTTCTTATAACAGTCCATTAAAGCAGGTAAGCTGAATAAGAAACCAAAAGCAATGGCAACAAAAACTAAAATAAACAAGTGGGACTACTTAAGGTGCTTCTGCACAGCAAGGAACAATCAATTGAGAAGGCAGCCTACAGAATGGGAGAAAATATTTGCAAACAATATATCCGAAAAGGGATTAATCATATCCAAAATGTATAAAGAGCTCATACAAGTCAATAACAAAAAAGCAAATAATCCAATTTAAAAACAGGCAAAGGCAAGAAAAAAATTTTTTAGAACAATGTATGGTGCTGGATGTTAACTAGAGTTATTTTTATGGTCATTTTGCAGTATATACAAATATCAGATCATTCTGTTACACACTATAACTGGTATGTTAAATGTCAATTATAGCTCATTAAAAAACACACACACACACACACACACACACACACGGGGCGCCTGGGTGGCTCAGTGGGTTGAAGCCTCTGCCTTTGGCTCGGGTCATGATCTCAGGGTCCTGGGCTCGAACCCCGCATCAGGCTCCCTGCTCAGCGGGGAGCCTGCTTCCCGCTCTCTCTCTGCCTGCCTCTCTGCCTACTTGTGATCTCTGTCAAGTAAATAAACAAAATCTTAAAAAAAAAAAACCACACACACATTAGGCAGAAATAACTCAACGCAATTTTAGAAACAATTACTGGAAAATTCCCAATAATTTCTAGATAGAGGATACTGGAAGTATCCACTGTAATTTTCAGAGCTACATGATTTAGCCACAGACTGATTGTATTTTTTTTTAAACTGTAAATCATTATTTATATTTAGAAACCCAATATCATCTGAAACAGGTAAAGTTTTGAAAACTTCACTATCTGCCAAACCCTAGTAGTTTTCAAAAAGCATTTGAAAAGCTAATCATGAGTAACAGAACTACCAAGGTAACTAACCCTCATTACAATGTCATTATAAAACCATATAAAATCACCAAAGTACAATAAGAAAACATATATTTGAGTTTTATAATCTCTGCTCTCTCTAAATGTCTTACAGTAGTTTCTAATCAGTAGTAAGGTGTATAATTTATATATACAAATATGTAAATTTATAATTTATAAACATTTAACATGCAATTGCTTTTTGGTTTTTTCACCCTTAGTTAGCCATTATTAGGTTATCCCAAACAGGCACACTGCTAAGAACAAGGAATCTTGCAGTAATACTGAAATCAATTACTCAGCCTTAAAAAAGAATAAAATCTTTCTATTTGAGACAACATGGATGGACCTTTAGGGCTTTATGCTAAGTGAGATAAGTCAGTCAGAGAAAAACAAATACTCTACGATATCACTTGTATGCAGAATACAAAAATGCCAAATGCACAAAAATAGAATAGGATGGTGGCTAGCAGGGGCCAGGCTAATTGGGAAGATGTATTTAAGGGTACAGACTTGAAACTAGTAGATAAATCTCCAGACCTTATTTATCACAGCACAGTGATCATAGTCAGCAATACTGTATAATAAACTTGAGAGTTGCTAAGAGAGTAAGTCTTAATTGTTCTCAACACAAAAAAAGAAATGATAATTATGTGACATAATAGAGATGTTAGCTAACATTAAAGTGATAATCTATTGCAATGTATAAGTGTATCCAAATCAGTATGCTGTATACCTTAAACTTGTATGGTGTTATATATCAGTTATATCTCAGACTATTTACAAGACAAAACACAAAAGGTAAAGAAGTTTTACTCTTCCTGTTTAACAAGACAGCTGAGAGACAGAGCTTGATGTGTCCATGCGATATATACAAATATATTTTGTAGGTTTCAAGTCACACAGCTAGGACTGCGAGTTTCCAGAAGGCAGAAACCTCCCTGATCATCTTTTTAGCCAGTGTCTAAAACAGTGCCTAGCATGGAGGAAACAATAGATACTGCTGAGTAAATGACTAGAACTCACATACGGGATTTCTGACATCCAAATCCAGGCTTTCAAGTGGACTATACCATGCTTTTGTTCATTAAACACTATTTTGTTGAGTACCTACAAGGTGAAGTTAACCAATGTTAACTTCTCATTCAGCAGTTCCTGGGCCGAGTAAGATGCTTTGCCTTGTGCTGGGCATTTCTGATGCTGGGTGGAAACTCCTTAATAGTGAAGCAGCAGTCAGTCCACATGGTAGACTGCACAAGGAGGCATTTAACTCTCTTGGTTAAAGATGACTTGAAAATTGAATCTGGGAAGAGTTTTTAAAACAAATGAAGAAAACCTGGGAGGAGAGACTTCTGAGAAAATGCTTCCTACAAAGGATAGTAAAGGAAGGCTTCTTTCTCATTCTCCATTGGATAGCAAGCGAAGGATAGCTGTGCAGTTGAAGAGTTTGGCTCCTCTCTTGGTGCCAGTGGCAAACATCTAAAAAAAATTCTGAGGTTGAGGCTAAGAAAATAGTATTTAAAAATAAGTTATTAATAAAACACTTAAGAGGAAAACAGCAACCACTACCAGATTATGGGTCTTTACCACAAGAACCACCAATAATGGTTTAGAGAGCAACAGAGAGTGAAAAAATGTTAATACCCATACTTTAAAGGGGTGTGGATCTATTTCATTTGGAATTTCCTGTTCTAAATGCAGGGTTACTCTTTCTTAAATAAAAAAATGCATGTTTTTATCTGAATCAGAAAATTGTATTCTTTGAAACTTTTAAGTTCCTTCACAGCAGTTTGTTATTGCCACTCATTTACAGAATTATGGGTTATTTAAAATTTTTATATCATTTTGGAATGTATAGTTAAATCTCAGTTATTCAAAATTTAACAAAGCAAAACTTTTATATAAGTGGCACACTTTAATCAACTTAAAGCAACAAATGTCAAGGTTAGAGCTGACATCTTTTTGAAGTGCAGCCTTATGGAGGTTTTAGAGGAAGAATATATTTACTTATTTCATATATTCTGAGTATTTACATTACTATGTGATGATTAATAATTGTTTATATCAGAGGTTTTCAAAATGTAATATTTGAACCATCTGCATTATTTAAAATATGGTTTTCTGGACTCCACTCCAGATTGTAATCAGTCTATATGGTGATAGGACCTAAGAATCTCCTTTTATTTCTTTATTTTTTTTTAAAGATTTTATTTATTTATTTGACAGACAGAGATCACAAGTAGGCAGAGAGGCAGGCAGAGAGAGAGAGAAGAGGAAGCAGGCTCCCTGCGGAGCAGACAGCCCAATGCGGGGCTCGATCCCAGGACCCTGAGATCATGACCTGAGCGGAAGGCAGAGGCTTTAACCCACTGAGCCACCCAGGCGCCCCTAAGAATCTCCTTTTAAAACAAATATTTTAAGAGACTATTTTTGCACATTAAAGTTTGAGTACTACTGATCTAGATTAGAAGACCCTAGATTATTTTCTCAATTATCAGAAGACAATATAATTATGTTTAGAATACCCTTCTTAGGTAGAAAATGGGTTAATACAACTCTAAGAATGAAAGCAAAATGGTTTTCTTTGTAACCAATATAATCATTAAATTAATAGTTTATTCACTAAGTATTCTGGGCAATTGAGATATACCACAGGTAGAGATGTAAGAGGTTGACTAACTGAAAAAATTATTTTGTGGTGAACCAGCTAAAAGCAGTGATAAAAGCTTCTTCGAGAGTACTCAGAACAGCAGCAAGAGGAGCGGCCAACTTTGGTAACATTTGATGTTCTCTTTTTGAAGTTCCCCTGTTTCTAAGATGGGATAGAAAAGAAATGTATATCAAAACACTGCAATGCTGTTCCAGCTATTTGTTAACTTGGCTCTATTATCAGAAGACTGACTATGCTGTTTGCTACTTCTTGCATGGAGCTAAGTGCTCTTAGGTGTCTTATTTAAATCTTGCATTTGGTGCCAAAGGCATCTTACAGTACAGATGAAAGGTGTCAACACAGTATCTCTCCTTGTTCTGTGTCTCTTCCCTAAGGATTTGGATTTGACAAAAACTTTCCCTTCTCTACAGGGCAAAGGTGCAACATTGACATTGATGAGTGTGCCTCCAATCCCTGTCGCAAGGGTGCGACGTGCATCAATGATGTGAATGGTTTCCGCTGTCTGTGCCCCGAGGGTCCCCATCACCCCAGCTGCTACTCACAGGTGAACGAGTGCCTGAGCAGTCCCTGCATCCACGGAAACTGTACCGGTGGCCTCAGTGGGTGAGTAGCTGCCATGTACGATTAGTTCCTTTTTGACTTGTAGCAAGCCAGTTGGGTTTCAACACAGGCCTTTCCCTGTGGAAGTCATTCAGGGTCTTGAGCTGAGACTGGGTTGTAGATTTTGGTAGGCTCCTTCACTCTTCCAAACCACCACTTCTGCTCTACCTTCCATGACTGAATAGGTAGAAAATAGGGAGGTAGTCAGCTCACAGAAGAAGTCCAGCATTATTTTGTGAGTCTTTGGCAATTGTGCTTTTAGAAATCACTGCAAGATTGAGTTCTAAGGGAGGTTCTACTTGATCTTTTCCTGCTGCGTAAAAAAAGCTCAGTTGTTAAAAACAACAACAACAACAAAACACCTACTCTAACAGTTCTATTCTGTTACGGTACCACTGTGCCACTGAAGTGGAGTTGGTCTCAGCTAACTTTAAACAGGCCCTGATAAAACATTCATGGTTTGTAAGCCCCCGAGAGTTGTGTGATGTGTTGATAGGTACTTTTCTAGGAACTCAGAGTGTGATGTTAGGTCACACGAGATAGTCCTATACTCTTGCTATGCCTGCCAGAAGATATGGCTCTAGCCATTGCCATTTGCCATACTTAAAACAGGAGAAAGAATGAAGAGTGTATTTAGGGGTGAAGGGAAACCAAATAATTTTTCCAAATGAATTACCTCGGTATATCTGTTTCAGAATATGGTAACCTGTAAAGCATCCCAACCCATCTACCCTTTTCCTGAGGATCTCCACACAAGAGAGCTTTTATTTCCTGATGCTATAATCTAAGTGTTAATGATGTTCAACTTGTAAACAGTATACATGTATTTCAGACACCTTTGTTTTTGTTCCTTTTCCTGCTCAACTTACCCTGCATGCTTTCTGGGGCAGGGTTTCAGGAGAGAACAAAGCATGTCTCAAAAGTGAGACATCCCAAGAGCTCCTCAGAGTGACTTAGAGTCTCTGATACGAACCTATTTCATAGGTGTCTGTTTTGCATCAGAAACAAATGATCCTAAGGTTTGCTTTACTTTAGTTTTATGTATAATAAAAGTTCAGATTTATCCGCATTAATGTGCCTTTCAAATTGGTCCAATGTGTTTACTGACCGCTGTTTACATATGAAAGCTCACTGTAATTAATTAAGTTCTCTAGCATCTTGGTGAATGGGAAGCACTGGAAAAATCTGGTTACTGAATACTCCAGATGGGGCCACACAATTCACATTGTGTCCACAACGATCCAAGTATAGATTTCTAGAAGAGTAAAAATGAGATTAGTTTACCGATGAGCTCCTCTGTCCCTCATTTCTTCACCAAGTCTTATATTTCAAACTCAAGTTTACATTTATCCTCCCATAGTAAAGAAAGCTATATTTCCTTTCAGGTACAAGTGCCTCTGTGATGCAGGCTGGGTTGGCATCAACTGCGAAGTGGACAAAAATGAATGTCTTTCTAACCCATGTCAGAATGGAGGAACTTGTGACAATCTGGTGAATGGATACAGGTGTACTTGCAAGAAGGGTTTTAAAGGTGAAAACAGAAGTGCATATTTCTATCTCCCTTTATGCCTTTTTCTTATTGCATATTCTTGGACTTCTTCCTTTCCCTTTCTTTGTTCCTATTCACTCTTATAGCAAACATAATTTGAGAACTTAATATTTATAAGAACTTAATGTTTTTACACTTGGGAAATAAACACGTAAAGAGATACCAATTCTATTAGCAGAGAGGTGAGCTACAGAACTATTTAAGGTGATCAGCTAGGATTCCACTTATACAACTCTGGACAGGTGTTCTAATTGTAAGCTCCCTGGTGCCGGTTTGATTCTATGGTAATTCAAAAGAGATTTGTAGAGAGTAGAATGAGAATATTGTCTTACAATTATGAGAACAGTCATGCCGTGGAAGAATCCGTGTGTTCCAGACACCTTCCAACAAATTATCTTACACATTGAGATAACCTAAACATATAGTGTACCTGTGGCCTTCTGGAAAAATGTATTATAGTGGCTGTTGTATAAAATCCGTTTTTGAGTTGCTATTATGTTTCCACCATCAACTTTCTCTTAGAAACTCATGAGAGTGAAATCTGTGGGCATATCATTTATTTTGCACTCCTCTATCCACTTGGCCTTTAATTTCCCCACTCAAAAATTGTGCCAGGCTACCACGATATATCAGTATGTTTCAGGGTCAGTTTATTTGATTATTTGAAAATTTTACTGACCACTGTTCACATATGTTCCAGGGTCAGTTTATTTATTTATTTATGTATTTGAAAATTTTCTGAGACTATATTTTAGTCATTAATTTTCTGACATATTACATTTGCAAAGAAATTTAGAAATGCTTTTATTTCTTTGTCTCATTGAGACTTGCTGATCAGTGAACAAAATAAAAATCAAAATGTAAAATCCAAAGTTGTGTGACTGGTGAGTAGCAGAGTACAGTTTGAACCCAGACCCGTGTATTGCCAGACCACCATTTTTTTTATTTACAGTGCTTATAGTTCCTCTATCTTGAGGCTCTCAGGTACTGTCCTATCCCATTGATACTTCCTCTTTTTCATAGTGGGAATAGATTGCATGTCTTGGATCAGGGGAAAACAGTTTTATGGCTTTAGGAAGTACTGCTACATTAATAGTAGAGACTATGTATATGAAAAAGTGGGCATAAACCAGAGACTTTGATTAATGTCTGAAAAAAAAATTATCCCTTTGAGGCACTTGGGCAGCTCAGCCGGTTGAGCACCCGACTCTTGATTTTACCTCAGGTCATGATCTCACAGTTCTGGGATTGAGCCTGCATGGGTCTCCACACTCAGCAGGAAGTCTGTTTGAGATTCTTTCCCTTGCCCTTCCCTCTGCTCATGCTCTCTCCCCATCTCTCTCCCAAATAAATGAATAAATCTTAAAAAAAAAAATCATCCCTTGATTAATTATACCCCCTTTTAGGCTCTGTCCAGCTGCTTTGTATAGAGAGAGTTAATATTTACATACAGCAGCAGAGTTTTAACATAAATGAGCTTCTTGGTCCATTATTGAGGAATTACTTGTATTTGAAGGTGCATTCAACCTTTAGACTATTAGAATATACTTTTTCTATTCAACTTTTTGAGTGTGTTTTACTGACTGACTGTATGTCATGGACTTGCCACTGAAATGAATGAACCAGTGTTCCAATGGCCTAAAGAAATTCAGTTTCTAAAGCAGTTAATATTTCCCATGGGGGCACCTGGGTGGCTCAGTACATTAAGTGTCTGCCTTTGGCTCGGGTCATGATCCTGGGGTCTTAGAATCAAGCCCCAAAACCAGCTTTCTGCTCAAAGGGGAGCCTGCTTCTCCCTCTCTCCCTCCCCCTGACTTGTGTGTGCACTCTCTCAAGTAAATAAATAAAATCTAAAAAATACATTTACCATGAAGAGGTTTGCTTAGTAATTTAGATAATGAGGAGCTAACAAAGTTCTCACTATTTGGGGGTTTTCCCTTTTTCTGTTACAGGCTATAACTGTCAAGTGAATATTGATGAATGTGCTTCAAATCCATGTCTGAACCAAGGAACCTGCTTTGATGACATAAGTGGCTATACTTGCCACTGTGTGCTGCCATACACAGGTGAGTTCTGCAGGTGAAAGGACCAGAGCGAATGCGTGTTGCCTTGTCGTTCTAAACCCCTGAGTCTCAGAGACAGGGTCTGTGGGGCAGTGGTGCTGCTCTGAGGAATCAGTCCCTGGTCAACCATCCTGCCCTCATTGACTAGATCTTGAGCCTTGACAAAACCCTGTGGCCTTCCTAGATGCAACTGATGCAACTGATAAGGGAACTCATTTGCCTTCTTTATACTTTGGGGTTTAAAGTATTCTTTAAAATTATGTATGGCTGCTGGTTTCATTCATTATCTGAAGGGACCCAGTGTTGTCATGACCTGTGTTCTTAGTCTTAGTTCAATAATACAACAACCACCACTTACTGATGATTTACTGTATGCCAGACACTTTGTATACTTTGGATTCCTTAATCTAGTATTCACAATAATTCTGCAAAGTAGAAGTTCCTATGACCATTTTATGCTGAGGCAAAGAGAAGTTACCTGCTGAAAGTCACATTGGTAAGTGGTAGATTTGCCCCTCAGTCTGTCTCAATCCAAAGTTCGTGCTCTTAACAGCCCTTCTTCTCCTTACATTCAGTACCACTACGTCTCCCTCAGAGAGGTATTGCCGCTTGGATGGCGATTCCACACATAGAAGACATGGGTGTTACTTCATTTCGTATCAAGTGTTCTTTGCGTCAGGTGGTATTTTAGGAGTGTGCTTGGACATTTATTTCTTCTTTCTATTTTCCTGCCTCATTACTGCTGTCTTGTGGTTGTATTTGTGTGGCTTGTTTACCTCTTTGTCATCCATTTTCTTGATCTGTGGAGAACAAAACAGAAACATGGATGATGGCTTTGCATGTTTCTCCAGTATGCAGCATGTAGGCAGGAGCATGGCTGAGTTCTTACTCCCCTGGTGGGCTGTTTATAGTAGCTGTTACTAGTGACTCTAGCTATTAAGAATGGCAGAGTGGCCAAAACCATAACTCTGTTACCCAAAAGACTTAATGCTACATTGTTACTTAGCCCCTCTTTGGAAGAAATGTTCATGGAGGCAAACTGCGTTTACCATGCTCCTTGATAAAATGGAAGTTATTGGATATCCCTAGCTATCCCCAGACAAAGGATGTCTAAAAAATACATTTCATAAAGATAGCACTAATCACATTTGTTGATAGTAAGAAGAGTATCTCCCAGCCAGAAAAACTGAGACTTGATGGCTCCAGGGAGATATAAGCAAGTGTCACTATGCTCAGTTATATCATAGGCTTACCTGAGTGTGATGTAGGTATGAAAATATTTATTTTGTCTTCTTGCTATTCAGATACTGTAAGAATATTTGACTCTATGCTGGCTTTTGGTTTTTCTTCACATTAGGATCCCAATAAAGAATTTACTGTGTATGAACTTTGGGAAGTTATGTTAGACTGAAAACCTATGTAGATTAAAATTTCAGTGCTGAGTGTAGGTAAGGGTTCTGTCATTGGGCTTTGCCAGCATGAAGGGAACTAAACAACATTGCCTTCTCTTGCGAGCCACTATTCTGACCAGATACCTTAAAAACTGGTTGGGGTATGTTGGTAAAAATTAATGGTAATTTTTTTTCTTTCTGAATATGAAATTTTAGAATGGAATTTTAAGTTGAGTTAGTTGTAACTTGACTTTAAAAAAAAAAACTCTTTTCCTTTTAATAAAACCATTCTCCCCCAACTGCCCCCCGTGCTGGAAGCTTATATTTCAGTATGCTAAGGAAAGAAATATTGGTATGCAAATATCAATGTCATGTTGTTGATGTTGGCATAAGGAGACATGTTACCAGGCAGTCAGAATTACCTCACTCTTTCCTGCTTCCCATGGCCTACTGATCAACTTTGTTGCCTTCTGGAACAGGCTAGCAGAGATTGTGAGGAGAGGGAGGCTGTGTTGTTGCTTCTTCCTGGCTCACATGAAAGAGGATCTGTGTGGCTGAGCTTCTGAGTGGCTGAATCTTAGCAATGGAGATGCAGAAACTATCTCATTTGACTGATGCAGGTGTCCCAATCCACGATAATAACTACCCATGATAGTAAAGACAGGAGGAGCCCAACAGTTGTTGAGTGCTCACTCTATGTGCCAGCCTCTATGCTAATAAAGACTTGGTAAGCATTTTTTTCATTTAGTCATCAAAAAGCATCTATACCATCCTGCTTCTCATTTTGCTTATGTGGAAGGCTCAGAGCAGATAAATAACTTGCCTGATGTCACACAGTTAGTAATCAAACTAGAGCTAAGACTCAAAGGACCTAGGGGTCTCAGATTCCAAAGTTCTTAACTTCTTAGACCTTAGACTTGGATTCAGAGAGCATCCTTTGGTATAGAATTTGCAAGATTTCAGTTTCCTTGGCTATTTCTCTAAATTCTGTCATTTGCTTTACAGGCAAGAATTGTCAGACGGTATTGGCTCCCTGTTCCCCAAACCCATGTGAAAATGCTGCTGTTTGCAAAGAGGCACCAAATTTTGAAAGTTACACCTGCCTGTGTGCCCCTGGCTGGCAAGGTAACAATACAGGAGTTAGAGAAGGCAGAAGTTTTAAACAAAATGGTCAGATCTTCAGATTGACATTGAAGGCCCAGGTCTTCTGACCCTGCCCATCATCAAGAATCCCTGCCTTTGTGTAGGAGTGCTAATTGGCATGACTTAGAAAGCCTTTTTCATTTTCATGTCTTTGGGGCCCCCTAGTGTCTGGAAGACTCCGGCCTGAGTCTGAAACCAAGATGTTCTAAGGCAGTTTTACCAACTGGACAAAACTTGCCCCAAATAATTTATAACAATTATAAAAAATATTTGTGCCCTTATAAAAATAAGGGCACAAAGCCTTACAGGACTTCCCAAAGCAGGAGACCAACCAGAATATCCCCATCTTCCACAGCTGAAGCTCGGATGCCCCATACATTTCAGGGGCCTTGCCTTCCAAAGACAGGACCATTCATTGCACCTGTATTTCTAGGTCAGCGATGTACAATTGACATTGATGAGTGTGTCTCCAAGCCCTGCATGAACCACGGTCTCTGCCATAACACCCAGGGCAGCTACATGTGCGAGTGTCCTCCAGGCTTCAGTGGTATGGACTGTGAGGAGGACATCGATGACTGTCTTGCCAGTGAGTATGCCAGCTAGCTCATATGCCCCTTGAGGCATACAGGGAGCAGAGCAGAGCCCCATCAAGACAGTTGCCTCTCAGTGCTGAGACTGGCCGTCCTAACAGTTTATCATGTGTCTTTAATATTAGGATTTTTCAAATCTTTTTTCAAAGCTCATGACTTTAGAAGTTGAGGCAATAAATTTCTTTAAGCATTCCATTACTGATTTTTATATACTGATAAAGTAGGGACAGTGCTGTGATAGGTTTTTTTTTTTAAGCAGATCTATTGAGGTATAATTAATATGAAGTGTACTACCAATATTTTAAATGTATAATTTGGTAAGTTTTGACATTTGACGACTGAAATCATCTCTAAAGAAAATGAACATATCCATCCCCCTAAAAATATTTTCATTTTTAATTTCTCTTCCTTTCCCCTTCCCTGTCCCAGGCAACCAGGGACCTACCTCTGTCACTAAAGATTTACCTGCATTTTTTATAATTTTACGTAAATCGAATCATCTCATGCAAACTTTTTTTAGGAGAGGAAATATGACTTCTGTCATTTAGCGTATTATTTGAGACTCATCTGTGTTACATGTATTAACAATTAATTCTGTTTTATTGCTAAGTAGTATTCCATTATTTGGATATACTATATATATATATATATATATATATATATATATATATACTATAATTCACATTTAGCTTTTTTAAAGTTTGGGAATATTATTAATAAAGCTGCTGTGAGTGAGTCTATGTAGACATGTGATTTTATTTCTCTTAAGTAAATATCTAGAAGTGGAATAGATGAATTATGTGGTAGGTATGTTTCACAATATAGCCAAAATGTTTTCCAAGATAGTTTTACCATTTTCATTCCCAAAAGCACTGTTTGAGAGTTCCAGGTGAACCACATCCTCAAGAACATTTGGATGTGATTTCCCTTAATTTTAGCCTTTCTAGTGGGTGTATATGGTATCTAACAATGGTTTTAACTTGAATTTCCCTACTTATTAATATTATGAACATCTTTTCATGTGCTTATTCGTCAGCCGCCTATATTACTTGCTATACTACCTATTCCAAACTTTTGTTCACTTGAACAATTGGATTGTTTGTCTTATTATTGAGTTGAGTTCTTTATATTCTACATACAATTTTCTTGTCAGATATTTGCCTTAAAAATATCTTCTCCCAATTATAGCCTCTGTTTTGACTGTCTTTTGAAGAGGAAGAGTTTAATTTTGATGAAATTCAATATAATCATTCAGAGTTCATCTTTCTAGTATGTTGTTTAACAAACCTTTGCCTAACCCAAGATCACTGAGGTCTGTCTCCTTTGATTTCTTCTAAAGATTTTATACTTTTTAGCACTGTGTAAGTCCACAATCTATTTTGAGATAATTTTTACATGTAGTGTGGGTTTTAAAGGTTTTAAAGAATAATTTTGTGTGGTAATCTTGCTAACCTCACTTATTAATTCTAGATTAGTTTAGCTTTTACATTTTCAGGATTTTTTTTTCTTTTACAGATAATCATGTTATCTCTGAATAAGTATAGCCAAATACATTTTTATTTCTTTTTCAATCTGTATACTGGCTAGGACTTTTAGTAAATGCAGAATAGAAATGGTAAGAGAAGCAAATCCTTCTTTGTTCTTGATTCTGGGGCAGGGAGAAGCATGTTTATAGTTTTTTTGCCACTAAGTATGACATTACTTGTAGGTTTGGGGGTTTTTTGGGTTGTTTTGTTTTGTTTTGTTTTGTTTTTGGTCTTCTATCAAATTGAGAAATTTACCATATACTCCTGGTTTGCTGAGAGTTTTTTTTTTCTTTGTACAGTGAATGAATGTTGATGAATGTTGATTTTTTTCAAATGATTTTTCTTTATCTGTTAAGGGAGTAATATTTTTTTTTTATGTAGGTGAATTGTGTTAATTGATTTTCAAATGTTAACCTAACCTTAAATTCATGGGATAAATTCTACTTGGTCTTTATGTATTATCTCTCTCATATTTATTGGATATGATTTTAAAGTTTTGTTATGAATTTTTGTGTCTATGTTCATGAAGGATATTGTTCCCCAACTTTGTTTTGCTATGTTTGTATGGTTTTGATAAGAGGGCAATGCTGGCCTCAGAACCAATTGGGAATTGGTTCCTCTCTATTTACCTAAAGAGTTTGTGTATAGTTGGTATTACATCTACTAAATATGTAGGTCTGGAACTTTCTTTCTTAGGTTTTAACTATAAATTTAATGTCTTTAATAAATATATTTATTCAGGGTATCTATTTTTTTATTGAGCTTTGGTAATTTGTATCTTTCAGGGAACGAGTTTTACTTTCTCTAAATTGTCAGAATTATTGGCACTCATAATATTCCTATATTGTACTTTTACTGTAAGATCTCTGGTGATTTCCTTTCATTGATTTCAGAATTGGTAATTTACATCTCTCTTTTCTTTGTGGTTGCTCTTGGTAGAAAGTTACTGGTTTTAGTAATCTTTTTAGTGAACCCATTTTTAGTTTCATATTTTTCTCAGTTGGTTTGCTGTTTTCTAATTCATTGATTTCTGGTCTTTATTCTTCCTATTTTGGATCTAGCTTGCCCTTCTTTTTCTAGTTTAAGATGAAAGCATAGACCATTAATTTTATTTCTTTCTACTTTTCTAACATAATAAACATTTAGCGCCATATTTTTTTTCCCCAAAACACTGATTTAACTGTATTTCACAAATTTTGATATATCATGGTTTGTTTGTTTTTTTTCCAGAATACTTTCTAATTTCCAGTTTGATTCGTTCTTTGACTCATAAATTATTTGGAAGTGTGTTCTTTAATTCCAAATCTTTTTTATCAAGTTTTTAATCTTAATTCCATTATAATTAAAATACATTGTTCTATTAGTTTTAGTTATACAATATAGTGATTCAACAATTCTACACATTACTTAGTGCTCATCATAGTAAGTGTACTCTTTAATCCCCATCTCCTGTTTCACCCATCTGCCCACCTACCTCCCCTCTGGTAACTCTAAAGTAAAGAGTCTGTTTCTTGCTTTCTTTCTCTCTCTCTCCTTTTCTCTTTCTCTTTTCCCTTTGCTCGTTCGTTTGTTTTCTTAAATTACACATATCAGTGAAATCATATCCATATGGTATTTGTCTCCAACTTATTTTGCTTAGAATTACATTCTCTAGCTCCATCTATGTTGTTGCTAATTCCAAGTGTCTTTTGTTGTTGATTCCTTCCAGATAGTTTTGTTATGATATCTAGTTTAATTCCATGTGATCAGAGAAGATACTTTGCATTATTTGGATTATTTTAAATGTATTAAATCGTATTTTATGGCCTAGTCTGTGGTCTGTTTTGGTAAGTGTTCTGTGTGCACTTGAAATGAATGTCTGTTTTGCTGTTTCTTGGTGTGTTCTATAGCTGTTACTAATTCAAATTGGTTAATATAGTATTTTTAGGTCTTCCCTGATTTTCTTTCTGCTTATTCTATAAATTAGTGATTTTCTTTTAAAGATTTTATTTAATTATTTGACAGGCAGAGATCACAAGTAAGCAGAGAGGCAGGCAGAGAGAGAGAGGAGGAAGGAAGCAGGCTCCCTGCTGAGCAGAGAGCCCGACTTGGGGCTCAATTCCAGGACCCTGGGAACATGATCTGAGCCTAAGGCAGAGACTTTAACCCACTGAGCCACCCAGATGCCCCTATAAATTAGTGAAATTGACGTCTCTCACTATTATTGTGTATTTGTCTATTTCTCCTGATAATTCTGTCAGTTTTTGCCTAATGTATTTTGAAGCTCTGGTTTTAAGTACATAAACATCTAAGATTGTTATGTTCTCTTGAAGAATTGAGTCTTTGTTATGAAATAACCTTGTTTAACCCTTGTAATATTCCTTGTTCTGAAGTCTCCTTGTTTGATATTAATGTAACTACCCTCCCTTTCTTTTGATTATTGTTGGATATTCTTTCCATCCTTTTCCTTTTGGCCTATCTGTGTCTTTAAAGAGACCATATATTGAGTCTTGCTTTTTCTCTCTGATATGACAGTGTCTAACTTCTAATTGAGGTATTCATGCCATTTAAACTGAGTGCAATATTTGCCGTCTTGCATTTTACTTTATCTTTTTCCTTCTCTTTCCATTTCCCTCTCTTTTTTTGCCTTCGTTTGAAATAATTGAACATTTTTTGGATTACATTTTATTTCCCCACTGGCACATTAACTGTATCTTTTTTTTTTTTTTTTTTTTTTTTGGTGGTGGTGGCAGTGGTTTTGCGTTTGCAGTATGCAACTTTAACTGATTACCTTCAACTCTACTACTTTATATTGCACATAAAAACCTTACAACAGTATGCTTATACTTTAACTCCTGCCTTCTGTTCCATTGCTGTCATAAATGTATCATAATCCCTCAAAATATTATTTTTGCATCAAATGGTCAATTAATTTTTCAAGAGATGTAAAAATAAATTAACAATCTTTATACATAACAACATATTTATAGTTTCTGGTGTTTTCCATTCTTTTGCATAGATCTGCATTTCTGTCAAGTTGTCACTTTCCTTCAGCCTGAAGAAATTAATCTAATAATTCTTATAGTACTTATCTCCTAGTGATTAATTCTTTCTGCCTTTCTGTGTCTGAAAAGGTTTTTATTTTGGCTCAGTTTTCAAAGATATTTTCATAGGGAGTAGAATTCTAAGTTGACTTTTCCCTCCGGCACTGTCAAGTCATCCTTCCATTCTTTTCTACCTTGCATTTTTTCTGAGGAGCAATCTGCGATAATTCTTATATTTGTTTCTTTATATGTTATTTTCTCTCCTTTAGCTGTTTTTAAGGTATTTTCTTTCTACTGATTTTTAGCAGTTTGACTATATTTATTGTTATACTTATTGTTCTTCATGTTCCTTTTGGAGGGGGGTTTCATTGACATTTTTGGATATATGGATCCAGATTTGGAAAATAGTCAAGCACTGTTTTTTTCAAAACTTTTTTGCTCCCCTTTACAAATTTCATCATACATCTGTTAGGCTGCTTGAAGTTGTCTCTCTGTTCAACAATACTATATTTTATTTATTTTTTTTAGAGTTTTTTCCCTCAGTGTTTCATTTTAGATAATTTTATTATTTGAAGATATTTTGATATATCTTCAAGTTCACTAGTCATTTCCTCTATAGTGTTCTGTTTGCTGCTAATCTCATTCAATATTATTTTTTTTCTTCATTGTATTTCTATCTCTAGAAGTTTGATTTGAGTCTTTCCTTATACCTTTATCTCTCTCCTTGTCATGTTCATGCTTTCTTCTTCTTCTTGAACATACAGAGTATGTTTATCATAGTTGTTTTATGGTCCTCACATTGAATCTACCATATGGGAAATTCCTGGATCTGAGGCAGGCAGAGAGAGGAAGGGAAGCAGGCTCCCCACTGAGCAGAGAGCCCGACGCGGGGCTCAATCCCAGGACCCTGAGATCATGACCTGAGCCGGAGGCAGAGGCTCTAACCCACTGAGCCACCCAGGTGCCCCCCTGGGTCTGTATCTATTCTTGACTTTTACCTTCATCATGAGTTGTATTTCTTGCTTCTTTGCCTATCAGGTAATTTTTTATTGGATGCTAGACTTTTACAGAGATCTTCAGAGTATTTTCAAGTTTTGTTTTAAGGATCATTAGGAAACAGTTTTATCCTTTGGGTCTTTTCTTCAGGATTTGTTAGGTCCAGACAGCCTTTAGTCTAGGACTAAAATGGCTTACTACTGAGATAGTATTCTCTGAGGATCCTATTTAGTGCTTAGTTAGGAGGTCTTTTCATTTTGACTGTCATGAACATTAGCTATTCTCATCCTATTGTAAACTCTTGGGATTGTTCCATCTACATCTTGTCTTTCTGGTTCATTCTCTGGCTTTGACAGTGTCATCACGCACATGTGATATACTCAGTTACTTACCAGTACTCACTGCTTATCAGTACTCAGTTACTTGTGTGGTGATTAAATCATTAAATTTCAAACAAGGCTATCACAATGTGTTAAGAGTAATGGCACCTAATTCACAGCATACCTAATTTCAGATCACCATATGGATGGCACCAAACTAGGTCCTGGCAATGCCAAGGTAGATAAAACTCAGTGTTTACATTCATGAAACTCATAGTCTATTGGCAAAGAAAGATATGCAGACAAATTCAACATTGTGTAGTAAGTAGTGAAGAAAAATATTTCACAGCAGTTGATGGAGAAATTTAAAGGAGTGGGATCAAATTATTTGGATTTCTTTTCCATGTTAATTATTTTATCAGTCAAAATTTTCAGTATTTAAAATTTTTATAATTAATTTATAATAATTCAGTAAGTTATGGTGAGTTTCCTGAAAGACACTATGGAAATTACAGTGTGCTATGCACTGTGGATAAGAAGGAATAATAATGATTTTTATAATTTTTCCAGTAAAGTTTGCAGATGAGCCTTAAAGTGGAATTAACCTAATAGATGAATAAGTTTTAAATAAGCCTGTTATTAAATCAGGGCTACATTACCCACCTGCTGTTTAGTTCTCTTTTTATGTAGAGGACCAGTCTTTGCAATATATTTTAAGCTCCTTAAGAGCAGGGGCTAACTCTTATTTTTCTTGTTCTGATTTATATGTCATTTATTTCGGAAGACTGTGCCATGATAGAAGCTCAAAATTTGTTGAGTAATTGCTGTGAGCCTAAAGTGTTCTGAAGTTGATCTATGCGATATAGAATTTTTTTTTTTTTAATTTGACACACAGAGATCACAAGTAGGCAGAGAGGCAGGCAGAGAGAGAGGAGGAAGCAGGCTCCCCGCAGAGCAGAGAGCCCGATGCGGGGTTTGATCTCAGGACCCTGGGATCATGACCCGAGCCGAAGGCAGAGGCTTTAACCCACTGAGCCACCCAGGTGCCCCTAGAATTTTTTTTTTTAATGTTTCCTGATTCTGCCTAAATCTAGAAAACAAAAACAAACAAGAAAGAGAAGAGGAAAGGAAAGGAAATGAAAGATGAAGGGAGGACAAAGATAGGAATACAGATCAGCACAGGGGGCTGCTTAGTATATATGCTATCCTACATCACCCACTCCCATTACCACATACACCTTTTGAAAATCTTTACTGGTATTTTTGAGATTCTGTATATTGGGAACACATACTTGATTAGCAAATGTGGGCGACCATTATAAATTTTAGGACTCTTAATTTTGCAAAACTGCTAGTGGTGTGTGTGCATAGTTCATTCCAGTTATCAAATAGGCTAAGAATCTCAGGCAAGTGTTACTGTATTCATTTTCGTAAATGGAGGAGTCAAGGCAAAATACCTGTAAAGAAAAGTACAAGTAGAGAAAAGTCAGAATTGTTCATAGTGTGACTTAGTTCAGGTCACTCACCTTTATTGGTCTAAGATTAAATCGATGCTATAGTTCAGAGCTCTAATTCTTGTGTGTAATGACTTAGATCCTTGCCAGAATGGAGGTTCCTGTGTAGATGGAATGAATACTTTCTCCTGCCTGTGCAATCCTGGCTTTATTGGGGATAAGTGTCAAACAGACATGAATGAGTGTCTGAGTGAACCCTGTAAGAATGGAGGGACCTGTTCTGACTATGTCAACAGTTACACTTGCAAGTGCCAGTTGGGATTTGATGGAGTCCACTGTGAGAACAACATCGATGAGTGCACTGAGAGGTGAGCAACCCAACAGCCACCACTGTCTTATGGGGAGAATGGAGAAAGGAGGGAAAACTACAGAGCACAATGCCGTGGTTGCAGGGCAGGGTAAGGTAGCTACCTGGGTCCCATTCCATTGTCTTCTATTGCCTACTTCCTGATTCCCTGTAGATATGTAGTTAGCAGGTGAAAGGTCAGAGGTTGAAAAGCTTAGTGGGGCGGACCATCATTTATTTCTAATGCTTAGGGAATAGGAAAAGTTATAATGCTGTTCCATTCTCCTCTTGGCCCCTTGTTCATTTCAGCTGACATTTTAAAATCCCTTTTTCTTTTTTTTTCTTTTTTTTTTTTTTCAGATTTGTCATTACTCTTTGGTAATTTCCAGGTTTGTTTTTTTTTTTCAACAAGTTTGTTCTGTTTCTCTTTCAGAAATCTAGAGTCCAGACCTACTTATTTAGCATTTTTCTTATAAATTAAATTGACTTAGAGATAAAGTGAAATGTTATACATGGAAAACCACAGGACTGGGTAAAACCTGGAAACCCTCACTTTACAGGTTACTCCTGTAACCTTTTTGGTTGTAGAAATGAAGCTGGGACTCAGGCTGATTGACACCCAATCTAATTTGGAAAAACAAAATTTATTAGATCTAGGAGTTTAAGATGCTCAGGAGTATTTGCCTCTGTAACATGTTAGATTCTAGGAAACTGACTTTTAAATAGCAGGTCAGAGGAACCAGATTACATAGCTGGCATTGCTTTCTCTGCTTCTCAGCTCCTGTTTCAATGGTGGCACCTGTGTCGACGGGATTAACTCCTTCACTTGCTTGTGCCCTGTGGGCTTCACTGGCCCCTTCTGCCTCCATGAGATCAATGAATGCAGTTCTCATCCCTGCCTAAATGAAGGAATATGTGTTGATGGCCTGGGTACCTACCGCTGCACCTGCCCCTTGGGCTACACAGGGAAAAACTGTCAGGTAATTAAATTTCAGCCCACTCAGTTCCCTCAGAGTAGCTGAATATTACGCTTATTTTTCTTCTAAGCAGAATAAGCCCTTCCTAAAAGGGAAGATTCTGGCTCTCAGAGGGGATGTCTCTGAGATAAATCTGCATAACTTCTTAATAGCTGGTAGATTCCGAAGTGGTGACACTGGCAAGATTATACAGATTTACAAGCATGAGATGGTTGTAACAGGCTAACCAAGAACTGCAGAGAAATACATGTGGAAAATAAGTGCATAGATAGTATTTATGTTGCAAATACAAAAAGGAAGATAACAGTCTAAAGTCTTTGAAGATCAGGTACAGTATCTAGGCAGAAAATAATAATTATTATTATGTCTTGCAGTGTTGTAATATTCTCAAAACCAAGCTTGTCACAAGTTTTTTAAATTCATATATGTAAATTTTTTTTTTTACATTTTTATAGACTCTCAGAGCCAACGAGGGCAAACTTTCATTTCTTAAAAGAAGAAACTGAGTCCCGGAGGGGGCAAAGTAATCTTTCCAGAGTTGCATACCAAACAGAATTGTATTTATTTATTTTTATTTATTTTTGATTTATTTATTTGAGAGAGAAAGAACAAATGAATGGGGAGAGGGACAGAGGAGGGGCAAGCAGACTTCCCATTTTGTGTGGAGCTGGGCATGGAGCCCGATGTGGGGATTGATCCCAGGACCCTGAGATCATGACCTGAGCCAAAGTCAGATGCTAACTGAGCCATCCAGACACCCCACATTGTATTTAATTTTATGCTATTTTTACCTCTTAATGATAGGATGATAGAATAACAGAACTCCAGAGCATTTAGAACTAAGTGGCCAAATTTAACTAGACTTACAGGGTGCATTTCAGTTAGGCTTTGGTTATATTGGACATGCAAATAACCCACTTCTGCATATTAAATTAAACAGCTTGATGCTGATTCTGTGGATCAGAAGGACATTCTTCCTTGGGCTCTTGCTCATTCTCACAGTGTGAGGTTACATGTAGCAGGGCGTGCTCCACCCAAACACACTGGCCCCTTCTTTCACAGACACTCCATGAGTGTGACCGTGCTCTCCCTGGGGATCAAGTCACCACATGCGAGTTATGGAGTTATGGGACTAGTCCGCTCATATTCTTTGCCTCGTGTTTTTCATAAGCCTGATTTTCTCCCCTCTAAGTAAGCTTTGTGACAACTTTTAGGTTTAATAACAGGCTTTAAGTCCTTTTACTCGTATTCACCTGGATAGATTTGACTGAGACCCATGTAGATTTCTCCCACAGAATTAGCACAGGTGTTATGGACCTGTCTTGACAGCTGTAATTTCTTTCTTTCTAGCTGTGGAGGGTGGCCACAGATCTGGACATAATCATAACATAGGGAATAACTTAAACTATTAGGTTCCCTCAAATGCTTAAACTTCTGTGGTAAGAACTTTTTAAATAGCAGAGCTAAGAAGAATTAGACTATGTAAAATTATTGGATTACCTGAGAACATTGGACTATTTAAGATGTGACTGAAGGCTCTTTTTTTTTTTTTTTTAAATTAGTGTGCTCTCCTTTGATTCTTAAAATTCAGTGTGTGTGACTTTTTTTCTTCTTTTTTGATATTTGGATGTTGCTGTATCCTTCTGTTTCAGACCCTGGTGAACCTCTGTAGTCGGTCTCCATGTAAAAACAAAGGTACTTGCATTCAGGAAAAAGCAGAGTCTCGGTGCCTGTGTCCATCTGGATGGGCTGGTGCTTACTGTGATGTGCCTAATGTGTCCTGTGAGGTGGCAGCTTTCCACAGAGGTGAGCTCTGTCCCTTCAGGCTCCAGGGTCACTCCCCAAAGTATTGGCCAACTATCTGCATTTTAGGGCAGATATTGTTAATCATGGGAGCGCAGACAGTGGTTGGTGGGCAGGGCTCTACAGAAAGGGTCTGAGATGGAAGGTGAAAAGGCAGAGGCACAGGCTTAGAGATTCCAAAAAGAAATGTATGTAAAATGAAATGAAGGTATATTCTACTTTCAAGACTTACTTCTTCTCTTTTCTTTCTTTCTTTCTTTCTTTCTTTCTTTCTTTTTTTTTTTAAGATTTACTTATTTATTTTAGAGAGAGTGAGGGATGGGGAGGGGAGAGTGGAGAGGGAGAGAGAGTCTCAAGCATGGAGTCTAACATGGGCTCCATCCCACAACTCTGATATCACTGCCTGAGTGAAGTCAAGATCCGGACACCTAACTGAGCCCCCCAGACTCCCAGGGCTGGTTTATTTTCAATATAAATCTGGTGCTGAGGGTCATGAACTAGATAAGAATACAATTAGTTGGTCTGAACCTGACACATGTGCTCTTCTGTGATGTTTCTTCCCATACTTGGTTTCCTAGGGGTGTCCACTGACCACCTGTGCCAGCACTCCGGTGTCTGCATCAATGCTGGCAACTCGCATCACTGCCAGTGCCCCCTGGGCTACACCGGGAGCTACTGTGAGGAGCAGCTCGATGAGTGCTCGTCCAACCCTTGCCAGCATGGAGCCACCTGCAGGGACTTCATCGGCGGGTACAGATGTGAGGTAAGATGAGTGGGCAGATGTCAGAGACCTCCCAAAGATGGCACAGGTCTTGTGAACACCAGGATACTGAAGATAGCTGCTTGTGACTTATTTTTACAATTGATAGATGTGTTTTTTAACCAATCACCATTATATATTGTTTACCAACCACCACCAGTTTCCATCCCCTTGTATAATAAGTTCACATGGCTCTAGTAAGGTATCTTTATAGAGGTCTAAAGCCATCTCACTTGCATAGAGTTGCCTCAGGATTCAGAGCCAACTTTCACTACCAGAGTGCATTTCACAGGCCGGTAGCTCAGTGGCCCCTGGCACATTCCTGAATAGCATCTGAGATAGGAGAAGCCACTTTGAGGTGTGTCCCGAAGTTGCTTAGCCTGTTCCATGTAGCATCACACTAAGTATGACATGTATATATCTGAGGAAGTGTGTGTCTCTGAAGGAACATGGCACTGTCTTCCTGATGGTTGCGCTGATAATGGGTAGAGCAAGATGTAAACAAGACACCAGAGACTTGTATTTGACACCAATTCAGGCCACCCAGGACCACTGAGAAAAGCTTTACTTCTCATAAATGAGCTAAAGATGGTCTCTTTATACTGGCCCTGCAGTTATTCCTTCAGAGAGGGCTGAGACCTGTTAGTTCAAAAGCCACCAGGACCAAACTAAAATTTTTTAACACATCCAGTTTTTCTAAAAATAGCCCTAATAAAGCATGTTTTCAGCCATGTATAGCCTTTCTGCTTTGCATAGTCTACAAAACTACACCCAATATCTGCAAGCCATTAGGTAAGCCCCAGGACCTGAAGACCCCAGGCCAGTGCTGCCCTTCAGAACTCTCTGACCCAAAGACTGGGGCCTGGCTGCATGAAACATGTAGGCCCCCTCTCTGTTACCCCCTTCCCTTGGAATTCACTTGCCCTCCTTTCCTTATCTTCTTGTCTGCTCTGGACAGTCTCGTGCTGTGAGGGATGCCCGCACATGCAAACCTGTCAAAGTATTACCCAATAAAGCCACTTCACAGTCAGGGTTTTTTTCCTTGATCAGTCCTGAAATCCCTCAAACCCCTATGTCTACTATGTTAGCTAACACGACCCCTCCCCCATCTCAGCCAGTTTCTCATACATACGTGTGGTTTCCTGAATCTAGAGATCAATAAATGCAGTGCGTTTACTACTGTCCACACATACTGTTGGACTGAGTCACAGGGTCCTCATCGCATACCAAGGAATGCATATTTGAAAGATGGGAAAACCTAAGTTGAGGAGTGATGAAAGTTTTGCACAAGCGTCAACTCTGAAATATCCCTGAGATTGTTGAGTCCTTGCCTTTGTTTTAAAGTGGCTTTTCAGCTGGAAGATGTCAGTGTTAGTATGCTGCAAGTTGGTCCTGCACCAGATGATTGGTAGGGCGTGTGATGGTCTGGAGAAGCATATAAGAGCTGGGTGGGGCCCGGGGTGGGCAGAGGTATACAGCAATCTTCCGGATTTCATTTGCTCTGGTGGTCTGTTTCCAACAATGGTCCAATGTTTCTTCCTATTCGCTTGTTCCTATCAGTGTGTCCCAGGGTATCAGGGCGTCAATTGTGAGTATGAAGTAGATGAGTGCCAGAATCAGCCATGCCAGAACGGAGGCACCTGTGTCGACCTTGTGAACCACTTCAAGTGTTCCTGTCCACCAGGCACTCGAGGTATGACATCAGCCCTACACATCTCCATCTAGGGCATTTTCTTATGTTATAAATCCATTTTTAGTGTGGAGGAGGTTTTAAAAAAATTAAGCATTTAGTTCTGGATTCCGGTAACTCAGACCATTGCACTCTCTCATCTCTTGCCTAGCTCTGATGTTCTGACTCATGTTCTCAGTTCTTTCTGGTTGTTGATGACATCTTATGTTCCATGAAACATGGAATGTGGAAATGATGCAGTGTTGCAACAAGATTAGCCTGGTTAGCAAGATTTCTTGGTGCTTCAAGGGAAAATAACTAGTGGTCTCTTAAATAGATAATTCACATTTACTAGCTTCTGTATTTTTTAAAACTTGCCAAATATTGCCTCCATAAGGTGGGGGATTGAATGAAATGAAAACATTTGCCTATTTTCATAAGCCCAGGTGTGGAAGGTGATGCCCTAAGGCTGTAACTAAGAATTGCAGTAAAGCCTACAGAGTCTAACCCTAGACTGAACAATGGGGCATCAGTCTACTGTGGGCATTGCCCCTGCCTCTGAACAATCTTCTGGAGAGAGCTTGGAGAATTCTTTGTTAGAAAAGGTGTACTTATAACCGTTCTGAGCAGCCTGTAAAAAGAAAAAAGCTGAGCCCATCCACAATGGTGAGAAATTCATCTCAGGGTTGAAGAGAATAGAATATCAGGAAGTATTTATACTTTCTTAGACATTTGTGCAGTGAACTTTGATAATTTACCTTCCTTGAGTTCAGGGTTTGGCTAACTTAAGATAGGAGAGTACCCCACTGATAGGATAGTTATCAAGCAATGAGGTTAAAGGGGAAGAGAAAACTCAAGAGAAACAGCCTTTAAATACAGGAAGATTTGTCCTGTGAAAAAGGGAGTTCTCTGCTCTAGAAATCAATAGTTGAAAGAGAAGTAGAGTGATTTTGATTCATTATTAGTTTGTTCCTTTTAATATTTTTACTCTTGATGACAAGCTCTGATTCTGGTGGCAGATGAAACCTCAGATCTCAGTGGCTTGACACAACAACGTTTGTCACTCAAAGTTGGAGTGTCTCTCTCTGTATTCTAGCTATGAGGTTGCAAGCACTTGGCCTCCAAGGCCTCCACAGCAGAGGAGGAGGGACAGACTTGTAGGGTCATGTAGCAGCTCTCCCTGCCTCAGTCTGGACATGACACCCATCATTATTGCTCATAGCACATTGGCCAGAATTAGTAAAATGTCTCAGTCTGACTCCAGGAGAGACTGGGGATGTGGGAGAGCACGTGGATATTCATTGCACACTAAGAATTCTGCTGTACCATGAATGTTCTATGAATTACAGATGTTAGTCCTGGAATGGACCCTTCCATAATGCAACAAAAGTTCTCTTTTCTGTTTGTTAAGGATGGCTTAAACAATAGTTTTGTGGGGGGTTTTTTGTACTTTTTAAAAAGATTTTTTTAATTTATTTTCAGCGTTAACAGTATTCATTGTTTTTCCACCACACCCAGTGCTCCATGCAATCCGTCCCTCTCCAATACCCACCACCTGGTTCCCCCAACCTCCCACCCCCCACCCCTTCAAACCCCTCAGATTGCTTTTCAGAGTCCACAGTCTCTCATGGTTCACCTCCCCTTCCAATTTCCCTCAACTCCCTTTTCCTCTCTAACTCCCCTTGTCCTCCATGCTATTTGTTATGCTCCGCAAATAAGTGAAACCATATGATAATTGACTCTCTCTGTTTGACTTATTTCACTCAGCATAATCTCTTCCAGTCCCGTCCATGTTGCTACAAAAGTTGGGTATTCATCCTTTCTGATGGAGGCATAATACTCCATAGTTTAAACAATAGTTTTGCTATTAGTATTGACTATTAGTATTTTGAATATGTCATCCTACTGCTTTTTCTTAATAATTATTTTTATTATGTTATGTCAGTTACCATTAGTTTTTGATGTAGTGTTCCATGATTCATTGTTGGCATCCTACTGCTTTTTGACCTCCAGGGTTTGTTTTTGTCTTTTAAGGAGAAATCAGCTGTTAACCTTATTGAGGATCCCTTGTTTGTGATTAGTTGCTTCTTCCTTGGTACTTTCAAAATGCTCTCTTTGCCTTTGTCTTATGACCTTTTGCTTATGATATGTGTAGGTTTGGATCTCTTTGAATTTATCATGCTTAGAATTCATTGAGTTAACCATACTACCTGTGCTTGGTTAGGTATGTAGACTGGTATTTATTTCTCCTGGCTTGACTTCTCTGGCCATTGGTCAGCCTCCAGCGGACTACCAAATCCTATAAGTTCATTGTGAGAGTTATCACAATGATTGTTTTTATTTCAGTACTCCTGAGCTTTGGATCTTGACCTGGGGGCACCTCTGGTTCCAGGTCCAGAGCTAACTGTTGTGCATATCCCTACTACCTTGCTTCGGGCAGAGGTTGAGCTCATTCTCAATCAATAGGTCTGTGTATTACTGCTGGTTCCATTCTGATGGGATGCTAGGCATCAGTGTTGATTTTACTAGCAGCTCCTAATTACCAAATATTCAGTGTCAGTGGGATCGCAAACTTGTTTTGTTTTTTACTGTCTTGTTTTTTATTTAGTTTGCAAATAGGTAATATATGCACATGTCCCAAATTTTACATATAGACACACACATTCTTAAATACATACATATGTAACAAAAGCATAAAGTGAAAATTCTCTTTCCATTCCCCTTCCCTATACCTAGTTCTCCCTCTCCCACAAGCAAATAACCTCCATTTGTTTTACTTTCTTGTATATCTTCTAGTTTTTTTTTATGTGCCCTTCAGAATTTCCTTATGTATATAGAAGCCAAATACAAAAATATTTTTTTTTATTTACCCCCTTCTTACTTTGAAGATAGGGTATTAAATAAACTCTCACACTTGATTTTTTTTTTTTTTTTACTTAATCGGAGATGGTCCCATACCAATTTATAGAACTTCCTTAATCTTTTTCATCCTGTAGAATTTTGAGTAGAGTATATAGAATCAAAGTCCTAGTGATAGAACTTTGGGTTTCTTGCATGTGTATATTTGTAGATAAATTTACAGAAATGGAATTGCTGGATTAGAGAATTATGTGCATTTGTAACTTAGATTAATATTGCTGATTCATAGTATATGAGCATACTGGCTTCTTCTCAGGATAAATGTATTCTCATCTATGAGTCATTTGGTTTTCCTCTTTCAGTGGTTTCTCTGTTTGTATCTATATCTTTTTTCCCCTATTACATTGATCATCTTAATATTTTATAGAGATTAACTATGATACAAAATATTGTCAATATATTATTTCTTGTCTTTGATTTTTTTAACCGTTTTTTTATGCAGAGCTTTTTATTTTTATTTTTTTAAGATTTATTTATTTTAGAGAGAGAGCAGGGGGAGGGGAAAAGGGAGAGGGGGAGAGAGAATCTCAAGTAGACTCTGCGCTGAATGCAGAGCTCAAAGGGGGCTCAGTCTTAGGTGCCCAAGATCATAACTTGAGCTGAAACCAAGAGTCGGATGCTCAACTAACTGACTGAGCCATGCAGGCACCCTTGGAGCTTTTTCCTTTTAATCAGATTGGATTTATCAACCTTTTTTTTTTTTTTTATGACTTCTGGATTTTGAATCCTAGTCAGTAATATCTTCTACACTCTAAGTTTATAAAGGAATTCTCCCATATTTTCTTTAAGTACAAGACTATTATAGCACTTTTTTCCATATAGCTACTGATTTTTCCCAACACAATTTACTGAATATTTGATCTTTTATGCAATAATTTGAGATGGCAACTTTATCAAATTCTAAATTTGCTTGTGTAACTGGGTGTTATTCTGGACTTTTTCTTTTTCTTTCTTTCTTTTCTTTTTCTTCTTCTTTTTTTTTTTTTTTTTGCTTTATTCTGCTTTATTTTGTTAATTTATCAATACCACTTTGTTTTAATTATTAAGGATCTTTGTTTTCAGGGTTTTCCAGGCTATGGTTATAGTTTATTTTTCCATATAACTTTAGAGTCAGATTATCCATTAAAAAATTAATTAAAAAATTTTGGTGGCTTTTTTAATGGGGGTCATATTAAATTTATGAATCTGTGTAAGGAAAACTGACATCTTTATGATGAGGAGTCTTCCTAACTAAATCATAACATCTTCTCATTTATTCAGATCTCCTTTTGTGTCTTTCAGGGCTATTTTAAAGTTTTCATATAGCTATAGTACATTTCTTTAAGATTATTACTATAATTTTGTCTTTGATATTGCTGTTGAAAATGAGGTCTTTCCATCCTTTTTTAAAAAAGATTTTATTTATTTATTTGAGAGAGAGACAGAAAGAGCATGAGCAGTGGGGAGGGACAGAGAGAGAGGGAGAGGGACAAGGAGACTCCCTACTGAGCATGGTGCCTAAGGTGGGGCTCCATCCCAGGACCCTGGATGGTGACCTGAGCCAAAGTCAGACACTAAACCTACTGAGCTACCCAGGTGCCCTCTTTTTCCTTTTTTTTTTTTTTTTTTTTTTTAAGATTTTTATTTATTTGACAGATCACAAGTAGGCACAGAGGCAGGCACAGAGAGAGAGGAGGAGGAGGCAGGCTCCCTGCTGAGCAGAGAGCCCGATGCAGGGCTCGATCCCAGAACCCTGGGATCATGACCTGAGCCAAAGGCAGAGGCTTTAACCACTGAGCCACCCAGGCGCCCCCCTCTTTTTCCTTTTTAATAGTCTTGCTTATCTTAGTGTATGCTACCACTATAAGTGGCAAGAATACATAACTGTTTTCCTTTCTTTTGTAATTTTTTAAATCATTCATGGAATCATTTCTAGAATTATTATTAATTTCTTTTGTACTCTCAAGAATATTTACAGATATCATACTAGATGGCTAATGGCATCTATAGTATGAGTGCTATTTTAAATGGAATAACCTTTGAGCTCTCAATAGGATATTTTCCCTAAAATTTTAAAAAATAAACAACTAGTACACCTTGTTTTACAGGAAAAAAGTCAGTGGTCTAAAACCTAACTATATCACTCAAAATTAAGTTCTCATTCTTACCAATATTTTTACATACTTATAATCTATGTCCTGATTGTAATAGTCTCTTTTGAACTGTTTTTATAGTTTGAATAATGGGAATAAAGTAATAAAAATTGCTGGGTGTCTCTTAAGCTCCAGGCTCCCCGTCTCTCAGGTGGAACAAAGAATGCTGGCTACTGCCCAGGGGACTGCTTTGGTGGATTGTGTGGGAGAGTACCTGTGAAGACCTGAACACATTCTTTCCTTGGCCCTTACTGGTCACCGGGAAGACGGCAGCTTCTCCTTGCCTGACCTAAAAGGTCCTATCACAGATTGAGATGTGTAACCTGAATAACTGCTCTCTTCAGCTGGAAAGCAGTGTTCCAAAGAATGTCATCATTCTCTCTATCTTCTCTCTTTTCTCCAGGCCTGCTTTGTGAAGAGAACATTGATGACTGTGCCGGGGGTCCCCACTGCCTTAATGGTGGTCAGTGTGTGGACAGGATCGGGGGCTACAGTTGTCGCTGCCTGCCGGGCTTTGCCGGAGAGCGGTGTGAGGGGGACATCAACGAGTGCCTCTCAAACCCCTGCAGCTCTGAGGGCAGCCTGGACTGCATCCAGCTAACCAATGACTACCTGTGTGTCTGCCGCAACGCCTTCACTGGTGAGAGTCTCTCCAGCACTGCCAGCACTCTACCTTGGAGGGGCTTTGAGTGAGGAAATTTGAGTGAAGGACGTATGTCACCTACTGGACCCAAAGTAGCTTTTTTCTTACATAGGAAAAACTAGGCCAGCTTAGTTCGGAGGCACAGTTTTTCCTCAGGTCTGTGCTTCATGGATGTTAGAGTCTACCTCTGCCCTTTTTGTTTTTCCTGAGGTGCTTTCTCTTTTGTTATATACTGATGATATCATACTAGAGCAGAAATGCAAAAAAAGAAATAGAATGCTGGGAGTGGTTGAGCAAAATAACACCTTTTAATTGGGGCAAAATACACATAACAATGTGTACCATCTTAACCATTTTTTAAAAAGATTTTACTTATTTATTTGACAGAGAGAGATCACAAGTAGGCAGAGAGAGAGAGGAGGAAGCAGGCTCCCTGCTGAGCAGAGAGCCTGATGCAGGCCTCGATCCCAGGACCCTGAGACCATGACCTGAGCCAAAGGCAGAGGCTTAAGCCACCCAGCACCCCCATCTTAACCATTTTTAAGTGTACAGTTCAGTGGTATTAAATATGTTCACGTTGCTGTGCTGCCAACACCAAATTCATCCACAGAACTCTTTCATCTGAGGAAAATAATGTCTTGTGTTCAGAAACCATGCATCTGCTCTGGCTTCATCACCCTGTCTCCTTTGGCATGTAATAACCTGGGTTACCGGTAGTCACTGCCCCTTCTCTCCATGTCTGGAACCCAGAGATGATTAGGATCTTCTAGGTCACCTAAGAGGAGTAGGTCTGAATTGGGATGTGTTTAAGCAAAACCAGTTCATGAGGGTATGTACTGGAAAGCTGCAGGTGTATTACCTGCACAGCTAAGAGTTGGCTGTGCTCCCAGTCTCTTCTCAAGCTTCTTTATCTTCACAGAGCATAAAGATGACCAAGTCCTGTCTCAGAATGGGCGCTTGTCATAGGCACTTATTAGTTATTTCTGAAGATGGGCAGCTTGGCGACTTTGGGGGACTACAATAGTGTCTAACAGTGGCAGTGTCATCAGATAATCAGAAGTCTGCCTGGCATTTCTGGAGTCGTTCCAGACTTTATGCTATAGTAGTATTCCTTGGGAGTCAGGTGATAGGCTACAGTAGTCTCCTGAGTACTAATTTGGCAAGTTGGACTCAGCTGTATTGTGAGCCCATCTCTAGACCTCCTTCCTTCCAATTTTAAAGAGGTGTTACCTTTAAGAACTTTGGTAATTTATGAAGAATGGGAAGTATTTTGCACTGTGGAAGATGCCTGGATGCGATATCAAAAAAGAAACAGTCCATTATGAACATCATGCCTTTTGGGGCAATTCCTGACACACAGAGTGTGAACAGTCTGTCCGGCAGCCTCATGTTGGCCATGAGGTTCTTGGGAAGCCAGAGAAGCAAACCAGGCTGCTGTTTCTTTCATTGCCTCTGAGGCTTCCTTTTTCTGGAAACCCTGACAAGCACTTACAAAGAAAGAGAGAAAGAGATGAAGGAAGGATTGAAGACAACCTTGAATTTGGGTCCCACCACCAGGAAGGAGTAGTGATGCATTGTCCGCACTTGTGATTGAAAAGAATCCCTTCAGCTCACTGGGTGTAATTATTGTGGGATGCGGTTGCTGAGATGGACATTGAGGGGCCATCTGTCCCTGAGCTCCATGTTCATGTGACGGCTGCTCTTGGTTAGTGGCTACTGCTGTGATTTGAAGAGGCAGGCACATGTAACCCTTGCCTCTTAATCCGGACTGGCCAAAACTATGACTATTTTAATTTCCTTTTGAAAACCCCTCTTCTCTTTGTCCATGGCTGTGGGCCAGACGGGACCCATCTCCTGCCATTTGGGGGAGGCACCAGCTGTGTCTCCAGGTCTTCCCCTAGGTTCCAGCTGCTTACTTTACTTTATCATGCAGCAGTGACCTCAAGATGCCTTCTGTTTTAGAACTGTCTCTAGAGGAAATTAACTCTGGAAAAAACTCAGCTCTCTTTTAAAGCAGTGCCGGTCAGATTACAAAATGGCTAGAAAATGATTGAAAAGAGATATTACAGATGAAAATTCTCTGTAAGCTACAAATCACCACTTGGATGTGTTGGCCCAGTGTAGCCTCTCCTGTGAAGTTGACAGTTTTAACAAAATGCACTGAATGGTTTTGGTAAATGTTTCTTTGGGTTTATGAAAGCTGAAGTATTTTCAAAGAAAATTAAAAAGCTGAGGTGTCCTTTTCTTTTTCTTCTCTTTTTGTCAGATTAGAGTGATTTTTCACATCCCTGTCCACCCTGTTTTGTGAGTCTGTTGGGGATGTGTGCTACATATACTTACTGTGTGGGCAAGACAGATGAGGGTATTGGCTGAGCCAGTGGTGGTCCAATTAGTGTTTTCCTCATCTTCTCATGTTCCCTTGGGCTTAGGACTCAGCTCACAACTCTTGCCCCATCCCTCACCGTTTGGCTAGCTCCTGTCCCAACAGCACTCTGTTCAGTAACTGCAGTTACTACTCCTCCCTTTTAAAACTCCTTTCTATTTTCTGCTTTAAGGTCGTCACTGTGAAACTTTCATTGATGTGTGTCCCCAGATGCCTTGCCTGAATGGGGGGACTTGTGCTGTGGCCAGCAACATGCCTGATGGTTTCATTTGTCGTTGTCCCCCGGTAAGTGCCATGTAGTCTATTTAAGGGATAAGCTCTCTTTCACACAATCTGGACGAAGCTGAGATTGAACCTGATTTTTCCACACTCCATCTGGAACTTCTTGGTGTGGAGATTGATTAATTTTAGCTCCTTCACAAAAAAGTGCTGGGGTTTCCCATTTAAAGCTGTTAAGATACTCCCAGAAAGAGTAAGCTCCCTATTCTATGACTCTCAGTCTTTAGAAGCACTAAGAGAAATCCACGGGAAGTAGTGGAATATTCCCTTGAAAACAAGACTAGTGTCTCTGGCTTCTGGGTTTGCCAGAGGGTAGTCTTGCCTCCCAGATTGGGGCAGAGTTGGTTGGAAATGCTACTCTGCTTATACTCCTTAGCAGGGACTATTTGGGAGCAAGCTGCTTACTATACTAGAAGGAAGCCTGTTTTTAGCCATTTGGTGTGAAAACTCTTTGTCCTCTGCCAGGGGCTAAAACCTCCCTAAAACAGAGATCACTCTGTGTGAGGACATAGTGAAGGGAGACCTGTGCAGTAACTTTGGTCTGGCTGAGCAGGAAGTATAAGAATAAAATGACACGGAAAGCTTATTAGATGCTCCAGACTCCTGAAATAACGTCTCTCTCCTCTACCCCAAAACCCATTATATAAATGGTCGAAAGACAGCTAGGGAAGTTGCTTATAGATACAGTGTTATCTGAGTTTTATCCCACCTATGACCTGTGGATTTAATTTCTAGAAGTGAGCTCTTAAAGTAAACGAATTCTGCGTTCATCCCATGGAATCTTCATCTCTGACCTTAGGTCACCTTGAAGAGGCTTCCTCCTAGAACATGGTGCAGGAGGCTATGTGGAGGGATCTTAGCCATGTGTCTAATCTTTATTGTTTAGAGGTATGGCAGAGAAGGGATTGGGAGGAAAAATGAGGGCCGCTATCCTCATTTGTTCACTGATTTCCACAGGGATTCTCTGGGGCAAGATGCCAGAGCAGCTGCGGACAAGTGAAGTGCAGGAGAGGAGAGCAGTGTGTGCACACGGCTTCAGGACCCCGCTGCTTCTGCCCCAACCCCCAGGACTGTGAATCAGGCTGTGCCAGTAGTCCCTGCCAACATGGGGGTAGCTGCTATCCTCAGCGCCAGCCTCCTTACTACTCTTGCCAGTGTTCTCCACCATTCTGGGGCAGCCACTGTGAGCTTTACATGGCCCCCACCAGCACCCCTCCTGCCACCTGCCTGAGCCAGTACTGTGCCGACAAAGCTCGGGACGGCGTCTGCGATGAAGCCTGCAACAGCCATGCCTGCCAGTGGGATGGGGGTGACTGTTCCCTGACCATGGAGAACCCCTGGGCCAACTGCTCTTCCCCACTTCCCTGCTGGGATTACATCAACAACCAGTGTGATGAGCTGTGTAACACAGCCGAGTGCCTTTTTGACAATTTTGAATGCCAGGGGAGCAGCAAGACATGCAAGTAAGAGTCCAGGGTCCCCAGAAGCTGAGAAGGCTATCACTAACACACCTCAGTTCCTTGTTCTTGCTCCTAACCACTCCAGGGCTTCAGCCTAGGCTGCCTCTGCTGTTCAGACTGGTGCCCTGAGACCCTCTTCCTGGTGTCAGCCTTGCCCCGCCGCACGCTGCCCTGTGCTCCCCCTTGCTGACAGAGGTCCAGGAATGCTCATGCACAGCCACCCTCTCTCTGCCTCTCTCTGCCTTCTCACCTGCTGCTCTCACGACCTCCTAGGGGAAATAAGTTTTGGAAGTGGTGTTACCCATTCCCAGGCAGCCTCTCACAAAATCTGCCTGCAGGATGAATGAAAAGGTCTGTACCTCTCTCTGTTTACCCCATCCCTTTCTTTTAGACAGGGTTTCCCCATCTAGATTTATCAGGAAGCATAAGCCAGATCAGGCTACTTAACCCTCGTAGTCGTTACTATGGCAGTTACAAGGTACTTTATGGTTAAATAACAACTTTCCTTTTAGCTCTTGCATTTAATTTAACCTCAGTGAGCTCTCAACAATCTTATGAGGCATAATTACCGTCAATGGTCTTTCACAGGTGAGGGAACTGAGACGTGGAAGGTTGGAGAACTTGCCAGAGCACATACAATTACTGTCGACTCCCAAATTCAATGAGCCAGTGTGGCAAGTTGTACCAGTGGCATAACTCTGAAGGGGTGGGAGTGGGGAGGAGAGGGAGATGAAATGATTTGTACAGCATTTGGATTTGGAGACTCAATTTCCTGTTCCTAGTATTTGAAAGAGACTCTATGTGCTCTGGCACAGATTTAAATCTGGTCCCGTGTATGGCATGCACCTCTCTGCACCTGCCTTCCAGAGCTCAGATTCAGTCTTGTTTGGGAAGGAAATGAGCCATACTGACATGATCCTCTGTAGAGCCCTGATGGTTCAGTTCCTGGAGGCACCTTTTACTTCCAGAAGCTCACTGTTAACTCACTAGGATAGTGGATTAAAAAAAGGAAGCGTGTACCTGCTTGATTTTTGTTTCAGGGGTGTGGCTTTGCTTACAAATCTGACTTAACAAGATCACCAGCTGCCTGGGGGGCTGTGAGCCCTGCGGCATAGGGGGTAGCACAGTGTTTTTTCTCGCGTGGGGAGCACTAGATGATGTGTACTCTGTGCTGTCGGGGATAGGAGATACGGCAAAGGGACCTGATTGGGGCCACAGGAGATAGGTGGGGAAAGCCACAATAGTTCCAAGTAGAAAACCAAGTCCTGCGGCAGTCTATTCTGAACTGTTTGCTTGTTCTCTCCCGCTTCTGCCTCCCGCCTAGGTATGACAAATACTGTGCAGACCACTTCAAAGACAACCACTGTGACCAGGGATGCAACAGTGAGGAATGTGGCTGGGACGGGCTGGACTGTGCTGCTGACAGGCCAGAGAACCTGGCAGAGGGGACCCTGGTTATAGTGGTGCTCATGCCCCCAGAGCAGCTCCTCCAGGACGCCCGCAGCTTCTTGAGGGCGCTGGGTACCCTGCTCCATACCAACCTGCACATTAAACGGGACTCGCAGGGGGCACTCATGGTCTACCCCTACTATGGTGAGAAGTCGGCTGCCATGAAGAAGCAGAGGATGACTCGCAGGTCCCTTCCTGATGATCAAGAACAGGAGGTAGCTGGGTAGGTGTTTGGTTTCTAGACCCCTTAAAGCTTACTTCTTAACTTCTTAAAGTTTATAAAGCTAAGTACTTTGATACACAGAGGTTATAAGTGAACCTGTAAAAATGCAGAGCTCAGAGAAGTGGAATAGCCCACCAAGTAAGACAAACCCATTTGCCAGTATGTGTGTTTAAGAGTAAAGGTTTGCCTTGGTCCTGGTATCCTGAGAGGTGCATTGGAGCAAGCAGAAGGCAGGATGTCAGGGAGGCCTCCTCAAATGCCAGAATCCGTAACCCTTTGCCAGGGTTGCCTCAGATCCCTTCAGTACTACTCTTCTTCTGTAATAATCATTGCCTTCTATTCATAAAAGTCTTTGTAATCATCTTAAATTGTGTCTTTGCACCCCACTTTTTGTTGGTATATCCCACAATTCTAGCTAGCTAGGATCCAGATGCAGAGACAAAGGAGAATGAGGACCAGCTTTACCCACTTTCCTCACTTGGTCTTGTGTTGCCTCAGTCAGAAGGCGCAGACTCAGCCAGGCCAAGGAAGGTGAGACAGAGTCCAAGTGGGAATTAGTGGTTAGGATCTGAAGGGACAGGATCTTAATTTCTAAGATCTTTCAAGGAAGCCTCACAGAGCTGGAGAGCCCAGTGCTGACGGTGAGGAAGGAAGGCTCATGTAATCCTTTTTAACTTCGCTGTTTAACTGACACCTTTCTGTTTTCTCACCATTTCCCTTGGCATCCCACAGCTCTAAGGTATTTCTGGAAATTGACAACCGCCAGTGTGTTCAAGATTCAGACCAGTGTTTCAAGAACACAGATGCAGCAGCAGCTCTTCTGGCTTCTCATGCCATCCAGGGGACCCTGTCCTACCCTCTTGTGTCTGTCGTCAGTGAGTAGCACTGGTGTTAAGGGGAAAGTTTGGGGCAGGGGAGGCGTTACTTGGGGGCAGGGAGAAAAGGGCACACTTTTCAATGTGCAGCTCTGTTTTTCAGGCCTGGTGATGTCAATCAATCCATGCCTTCTAAATGAATTTATACTAATATTGAGAGGTTTATTCAGCACTTTCCTTGTCCCTCTGCACTTCCAGGTGAATCTCTGACTCCAGAACGCACTCAGCTTCTGTATCTACTTGCTGTGGCTGTTGTCATTATCCTGTTTATTATCCTGCTGGGAGTAATCATGGCGAAACGAAAGCGTAAGCATGGCTCCCTCTGGCTGCCTGAAGGTTTTACCCTTCGCCGAGACTCCAGCAATCACAAGCGTCGTGAGCCAGTGGGACAGGATGCTGTGGGGCTGAAGTAAGATGGTTTATCAGCAAACTACTGTTGACAGTAGTAAAAAGCAGGGACAGATCAGAAAGGAGATCTTGTTGAATTATTATTTTAAATTTCAAGCTCTGGCGATACCACGTTATCACACTTGACCATGATTCTGAATTCTGCTGAGTGACGATGAAATAGTAGAGTCTGGATGCTTCTGTTCAGTACATATTTAAGTGGCACTGTTCATCTTCTTTGTAGAGGCACACTTTTTTTGTAAGCTCTTGATCCATGGGAAAGGAAAGGACTTTTACTCAGGCAATGGGACATAAAATACTACCCACCCTTTCTGGGCCACAGCCCCTGAAAATCTTTGAGGATAGCCATAGCAAAAGTATTAAAAACCACTATGTTAGTTTACGATATAACCTCTGCTCTTATTTTTTCCCTTCTTAATTTTGTCCTGTCAGAAATCTCTCTGTGCAAGTCTCAGAGGCTAACCTTATTGGTTCTGGAACAAGTGAACATTGGGTTGATGATGAAGGGCCCCAGCCAAAGAAAGCCAAGGTAAGCTGGCCATGGTAGAACCACCATTGTCAGGCACTATCTGGTCACACTTCATATTTCTGTCTTTTGGTATCTGGAGTGTCCCAAATGGGAGAACAGGGTGGTAGTCTTTATATGCTGCCCAGGCAATGGCTAACCCCGGTTGTCCTGAAAGGTAAAAATTGTTAGGTCATCAATGACCTTGGGTTTCCTCCGTATGTGTTTCAGTAAGAACTCTTTAAAAATAATAAAACAAACATGCCTTCTTCCTTCAGAATTCTGCTGATGGTAGCCAAATAAAGACTGATGTGTATTAAAACTTTCTTCCTTTTTGGCTAGATCTCTCTCTTATCCTCTCTGGATATTCCTTCTAGAAAGGAAGTTGTAGATACACAGAAGAAGAAAGGCAGTGACCATTGAATTTGAAGGTTCTGCATCTTGAATCCAGAAAATTAAAACCATATAGAAGTAAGAGGTAGATCAGGCTGAAGCTGATATAAAAAAGGAGACCATCCATCCATACCTGTACGTGGCTGGGATATGCATATATCCATGATATTCTAAAGCGGCTTGAAGATATGCATGCTTGAGGAATACAGGGATGCAGTACTGGATGACGGCAATAACATTGCTTTAGTTACAATCAGAACTGGATTCGGATCCCAAACTCTGCTACTTGGTAGCTAGAAAATTACTTAACTTCTTTGTACCTGATTGTCATTATCTGTAAAATAGGGAGTTGTGAAGATAAAATATGGCAATACATGTAAAGTGCCCTACCTATTTTCTATCACATAGTAAATATTCAATAAAGGGTAACTGCTTTTTAAATTAGTATAGTAATTATTGCCCAACAAGTATATCCCTGGTGCTTGCTATGTGCTGGGCACTGTGTTAGGTACAGGGAAGTGGTGTTGACTAAGGCTTATTTCCTGTTCTCATGAACCTTACTCTCTAGTGGTAGAGACTGCCATGTAATGCCTTGTAAGCACTTAACACAATAGTTAAGTAGAGTTAAGCAGAGAGTGCTTTTTGGGACCCACCAGAGGAATTAAAGTCCAATTCTATATGAAGGATAGGTAAGAGTTAGACAAAGACATGGCAGACAGCAGGGTCAACACAGGCAAAAGTCCAGAAGCAAGGAAATGCTGCTTTGGGGATCTGTAGATAGCATATTTGGTAGGTGAAATAGATGGCATATTAAGGCTGAAGCCTGGAGTTTGGGATGGGGAAGTTGAGAAAGTTGTATGGATGGTGCAGAAGAGGGTAACAGGACCCACCTCCTGGGAGCATCAGGAAGCCCGTGTGGATGATGCCCTGGAGGGTGGAATAGAAGGAAAGAGAAATGAGTAGAAGACTCTGGACTAGCTCCTTGTCCACAGTTCCTAATGGTGGGCCAGGTCAACAAGGAGCACTGTTTTCCCTTGTCAGGCTGAAGATGAGGCTTTGCTCTCAGAGGAAGATGATGCCATCGATCGACGTCCATGGACACAGCAGCACCTTGAGGCTGCAGATATCCGCAGGACACCATCGCTGGCGCTCACTCCTCCACAGGCGGAGCAGGAGGTGGACGTGCTAGACGTGAATGTCCGTGGCCCAGGTCAGCAGCCGCAAGCCTCCCCCTTTCCACCTGCCATGCCTGCCCTTGGTTCTGGGTTGTGCCTGTGTCTGCTCCACTTGGTGCTATGCCCCCTGCTGATTGCACAGATGAAATCAGCATGAGGAAATGAATGCTTAGGGAACACAGGCATGCAGAAATCATAAACCTGTGTGAGAAGAATGGAAAGTTTCACATTGCCTCATGTACAGCATGCTTAGGAATAGATAGGCTGGTTATATGGAAAATATTTTAGTAGTTTAGAAAAGTAACATCCCAGGGGCGCCTGGGTGGCTCAGTGGGTTAAAGCTTCTGCCTTCGGCTCAGGTCATGATCCCAGGGTCCTGGGATCGAGCCCTGCATTGGGCTCTCTGCTCGGCAGGGAGCCTTGCTTCCACCTCTCTTTTTCTCTCTCTCTCTTTCCCTCTCTCCCCCTCTCTCTCCGCCTGCCTGTCTGCCTACGTGTGATCTCTGCCTGTCAAATAAATAAATAAAATCTTAAAAAGAAAAAAATAGAAAAGTAATATCCCAAAGCAGGATAGAAAATTAGTTTAGTTGATACCTTAGTGCTTACCATTCTGTTAACACTGGAGATTTTAAAATGTGGCCCAGTTTGAAATAACATAGCACTTAGGAATTTAAACACAAAGACTTGTTTAACTTAGAGGAGAGCCCTAACTTAAAAAGACTCTTACTTTCCCATTACTCTTCACAGAAAGGACGTTATCAGAGGAAAAGTAGGTGGCAGATATAAAACTAATTGCCAGTTACCATGGGAAGCCTAGGGATTTTTTTCCTCCACAAGAATAACATTCAGATGGACTGTTCCAACAGTTGGGCTAATTGAACATTAATGTCTTTCTCCCCCTTGAATACTTTTTGGGAAATTCCTTTCTTATAGATGGGTGCACCCCACTGATGCTGGCTTCTCTCCGAGGAGGCAGCTCAGATATGAGCGATGAAGATGAAGATGGAGAGGACTCTTCTGCCAACATCATCACAGACTTGGTCTACCAAGGTGCCAGCCTGCAGGCCCAGACAGACCGGACCGGTGAGATGGCGCTGCACCTTGCAGCCCGCTACTCAAGGGCTGATGCTGCCAAGCGTCTCCTGGATGCAGGTGCAGACGCCAACGCACAGGACAACATGGGCCGCTGCCCTCTCCATGCTGCAGTGGCAGCTGACGCCCAGGGGGTCTTCCAGGTGAAGAACAGGACTAGGGCTGATTCCCTGTGGGTCCATAATGTTTCCTCTTTGCTAAGGCACTGAATATCTGATTATATTCCTTCAAAAATTCTTTGAGAGAATAGAATGGGTGGTGGAGTCCTGCTTGTTGGGCAGAAGAGCGGGGAAAGAATGGCCCCAAGCTAACCTAATTCTAACAGCCAGATAACAAAAGAGCCAACAGCAGATTACACCAGTTTCTAATTTTTAATCATTGTCCTTTTTGATGTGCCTAAATGCCTCCCAGGTGAATAGATCAGAGAGGAGAGGTGCCTGTTATGATGCTTTTGACTAGTATCAGCTTCTCCCTGTAGATTTATCTGGCCATATGGACTTCCAACTGCTCCTTGGTGGTTTTCTTGATGTGAATTTCCAGTGTATTCCTTGCTGCCCTTTTATTTTACCCTTGTAAGGAAACTGGAAGCATTCTAGTTCATCTTAAACTAGACACCATAATTGAGGTTGTGATATTTTCCCATATCCCTCCTTTCTTTAGAACGTAGAAGACAACATTTTGCATGAGCCATTGTCCCTTGAGCACTCATTTGTTCGTTCATTCATTCATTCATTCAGTATTGATTGAATATGATAGAGTCTTGGACACAAAGATAACAAGCATTCCCTGCCCTCCAGGATCTCACAGCATAGTGTCAGCTCTGTTGCTCTTGTTTCTCTCTTAGCTTCATTATTTCTTATCTCCAGGTGACTCTCTTTTCTGTACTTCTTCATCTTCTAGATTTTGATCCGCAACCGAGTAACTGATCTGGATGCCAGGATGAATGATGGCACTACACCACTGATCCTGGCTGCCCGCCTAGCTGTGGAGGGAATGGTGGCAGAACTGATCAACTGTCAAGCAGACGTGAACGCAGTGGATGACCATGGTAGGGCCAAGAGGAGGGGAGTCAGACTCTTGCCTGCAAAGCATGCCTCTGAGGGGAAAATCATTACACGATCCTTGTAGAATTTCCCAGATTTGAATCCAGCATAGACTCTTTGTTCTTCCTTTCAACATTCTGAGTTCAGAGAACTATGCCAGTGGGAAGTTCACAGGCAAAGATAGGAAGAGATTTCTAGTAAGCATTCTTGGATCTCAAAGCCAGCCTATGAAAGGCTTGCCTTTGTGGGCTCCCAGGCATACCACGCTCAGTATGAGGACTTGTGAACTGACTTCACTAGAAGGCTGTGGACAATATCTTAAATAGACTTTCTGGTGTGTGCTAAGTAGATAGGCTTTTGTCCTCAGTGTGGGATTCTGTCATGGGGAGGATGTGGGTACCATAGACAAATGATCCTTTTACCTACGTGTCTTCTGAAAGCTAGGCAGCTTATATTAAAGTATTTCTAGAACAAAGTAAGGTAATACTTTGGTTTTTTCCCATGGACCTCTAGAGACAACTGGCTCGCTGCTGTCTGGGAAGTTCAAAGTTTCCTCATATAAGTCATGATGCTTTTTTATACTGAGTAGGACATGTCCCTCTACTCTGTCGGCTTACAAAAATGTTTTTCCCTCTAGGAAAATCCGCTCTCCACTGGGCAGCTGCTGTCAATAACGTGGAGGCAACCCTTTTGCTGTTGAAAAACGGAGCCAATCGAGACATGCAAGACAACAAGGTACAGTCTGGGCTCTGAGCTGGAGGGCAGACCTCACAGTGCCTCAGGTTATGAAGCCTTCCCTTTTCTCCCATAGCTCCTCTTGTGATGAATTCAGACAGAGAGGGACACAGGTTGGACAGGAACTGGCTCTGAAGAGCTTGAGGGGAGGATATTGGTCTTACCCAGGGAAGTGTCTGGAGTGAGCCCTCTGCCTCCACAGTACTCAGTCTGAAGCAGGCCGTCCCATAAATAATGTCATTGTAGCCTTCTCTGCCTTCCTCTTCTTTGACATTGCTCTTTCTCCTCTTCTCTTTTTGGCTCATGCCCACTTCCTTTTTTCTTGTTCATTTCCATTTTCTTTGCTGTGGCTCTTGTTTTCTGTTCTTGGACACCACGGGTGTTTTCCTGTTTGCTTTTCTTCCTCTGAGTCTTAGGTCATGTTTCCCCATCTCTTGCTCGTCTTATCTTTTGTATTTCCTCTTTTCCCTTATTTTAATTCTTTCTTGAACATGTTTAGTTTCCTTTTGCTTTTGGTTTCCCTTTTTTTCCCACTTTAGATTCTTCCCCTCCTACCTTTCTTATTTCTAACTCCTTATCCTCTTAGAACCCTATTTTGGTAAGCTCAGTGTTCTTTTAACTAAATCTCTGGCTCAGGGGCATGCTTTATTTCCCATATTCCCAACTAAGGAGACATCACCCTCAATGAGGCAGTATTGCTTCTTGGAGAAGGATAAAATAATCTTACTCTTTTTACGTATAAAGACACAGATATCCAGTCAGTACACAGGCAGAAAGACATTTTATCTGTGGTATTAAAATTTCATACAGGGAGGCAGTTAGGAAAAATATAACTGTGGGTTTGATAATAACAAAAAGTTTGAGGGACGCCTGGGTGGCTCAGTTGGTTGGACGACTGCCTTCGGCTCAGGTCATGATCCCGGAATCCCGGGATCGAGTCCCACATCAGGCTCCCAGCTCCACGGGGAGTCTGCTTCTCCCTCTGACCTTCTCCTAGCTCATGCTCTCTCTCACTGTCTCTCTCTCAAATAAATAAATAAAATCTTTAAAAAAAAAAAAAAAAGTTTGAAAAACACTGGTTTCTTCTCAAGAGTGTTGCTAATTTTAATGTGCTATGTGGGCCTTTTCTGTAGGAAGAGACACCTCTGTTTCTTGCTGCCCGGGAGGGAAGTTATGAAGCAGCCAAGATTCTGTTAGACCATTTTGCCAATCGGGACATCACAGATCACATGGATCGTCTTCCCCGGGACGTGGCTCGGGACCGCATGCACCATGACATCGTGCGCCTCCTGGACGAGTACAATGTGACACCGAGCCCTCCAGGCACTGTGCTGACTTCTGCCCTCTCACCTGTGATCTGTGGGCCCAACAGATCTTTCCTCAGCCTAAAGCATACACCAATGGGCAAGAAGCCTAGACGACCCAACACCAAGAGTACCATGCCCACTAGCCTCCCTAATCTTGCCAAGGAGGCCAAGGATGCCAAGGGTAGTAGGAGGAAGAAGTCTCTGAGTGACAAGGGTCAGCTTTCTGAGAGCTCAGTGACTTTATCCCCCGTTGATTCCTTAGAGTCTCCTCATACATACGTTTCTGACACCACATCCTCTCCAATGATTACATCCCCTGGAATCTTACAGGCCTCGCCCAACCCCATGCTGGCCACTGCAGCGCCCCCTGCCCCAGTCCATGCACAGCATGCACTGTCTTTCTCTAACCTGCATGAAATGCAGCCTTTGGCTCATGGGGCCAGCACTGTGCTTCCCTCAGTGAGCCAGCTGCTGTCCCATCACCACATTGTTCCCCCAGGCAGTGGCAGTGCAGGGAGCTTGAGTAGGCTCCATCCTGTCACTGTTCCAGCAGATTGGATGAGCCGCATGGAGGTGAATGAGACCCAGTACAATGAGATGTTTGGGATGGTTCTGGCTCCAGCTGAGGGTACGCACCCTGGCATAGCTCCCCAGAGCAGGCCGCCTGAAGGGAAGCACGTAACTACCCCTCGGGAGCCTTTGCCCCCCATTGTGACTTTCCAGCTAATCCCCAAAGGCAGTATTGCCCAACCGGCAGGGACTCCCCAGGCTCAGTCCAACTGCCCTCCTCCTGTTGCAGGCCCCGTGCCCACCATGTACCAGATTCCAGAAATGGCTCGTTTGCCCAATATGGCTTTCCCCACTGCCATGATGCCCCAGCAGGATGGGCAGGTTGCTCAGACCATTCTCCCAGCCTATCATCCTTTTCCAGCCTCTGTGGGCAAGTACCCCACACCACCTTCACAGCATAGCTATGCTTCCTCAAATGCTGCTGAGCGAACACCCAGTCACAGCGGTCACCTGCAGGGTGAGCATCCCTACCTGACACCGTCCCCAGAGTCTCCTGACCAGTGGTCAAGTTCGTCACCACACTCTGCTTCTGACTGGTCAGATGTGACTACCAGCCCTACCCCTGGGGGTGCTGGAGGAGGTCAGCGGGGACCTGGAACACACATGTCTGAGCCACCACGCAGCAACATGCAGGTTTATGCATGAAAGAATCTGCCTCCAGTGTAGGGACAGAGCTGCCTATTGTAAATGCTGCTGAGGAACAAATGAAGGTCATCCGGGAGAGACATGAAGAAATCTCTGGAACCAGCTTCTGGAGGCAGGAGAAAGAAGATGCTTTTATCTTTTAGATAATGCAAGGGAAGCAGTTTTGTCAGCTTCACTGGGTATCTGCAGGATTTGGGTTCAGGGGAACATGGCTCCTTTTAATCTCTGACCTATCAAGCCAACTTTGTGGAAGTGCAAAACTAATGTAAGACTTGGGACCATGTTTACTCTTTTCTATTTGGAGGAGAGAATGGATGCCTGTCACAGCCCAGACATTCTTGCGGTTTGGACTGCATTTTAAGCCCTGGGGGCTTCTGCGATATCCATGAGAAGATTCTACAGAACGGTCCTATTCGAAATTGTACCCTGGAATTCTGCTGACGTTGACCTGTTTCATCTTCCCTTCCTTGGAAATTCTCTTGACTTCATTTGGTGCTTTACTTTTTGCACCTCTCTGTGGTTGTGCACCCCTGCCCCTAGCATGTTTGAGGGCAAGACCCTTGTGCTTTTAATCATTCCTGCTCTGGAAAGCAACTTCAGCCTCCTTTCTCCTCTTTTCCCAGTGTCCCCAGGAGTATCACAGGGTTTGTTTTGGTTATGGTTCTCAGCATATACCTTTCAAGTATGTTTCTTTAGAAAACAGATCTCTTGCAGTCTCCTACATAATATCATTCCTACAAGAGGAAGAGGGGCAAGATAGTTTTCCTTGAACCCATTCTGGGGACAGAAGAGCCTTTCAAGAGACTGCACCTTAATTCTCTTGCCTGCATGCAGGGTTTTACATAAACCTTACCAGGAAGAAGGATGAGAATTGGCTGTTTTTCCATTTGTGGGCCTAGTCAGTGTGAACTTTTATCCTTGGCAGTGCAGGTACTATGACACCCTTAAAGAAAAAAATTGGAATGTTGGAATGACCAAGAGATAAGCTAACTCATGTGAGAAGTGGTTACCCACTATCAAGTTCCTCTCCTTCCTGCCCAGCATTCCACTGATGGCCAGTGTGAAACACATTTATTCCCAGATCTCGGAACCCCCGGCCCACTTCACTTACTCATCCAGCAGGGGAAGCTAGGCTTAGCTGTTGAGCCTTTCCTTCCAGATATCTCCATAGAAGAAGATGTTTCAAATGATGCTCCCTCGCCATGAAAAAATGAACTCTGCTCGGTTCGGGGGAACCCCGTGACAGCTGGGGGGCTGCAGTCTCCACCTCCTGAGTCTGTTTCTGACCGCACACCCGCTCACCAGTCTTCCCTCCACAGTGTGCACGCGAAGTTATGGTGTACCCAGGTAGGTTCTTGCTGAACACATGGATTTTCTGTGTTTAAGCACAGGAAACAGAAAGCTGGCCTAGTTTTCTGAAGTCCAAGACAGCCCTATAAAAAAGTTGGAACCATGACGCAGCCTTTGCTGTGTTTTTGCTACCATTCCTTTTCCTTCATGGCAGTCATGACATTCCCTTTTAGGCAATTAACATAGAAACTTACCAGGATACTTTCCCTTCTTAGAGTCACCTTCTAGATGATGATGGACAATGAAAGACTTACTGTCTTTGTCATGCTCGTGCTGAGATTGTGATTATGTTGTACTTGAGTCTGCTTTCTGTTTGTGGTCTTGGCACCTTCCGTGACCCTCTGTCGAGGCCAGACGCATTCTAGTCAATGCTAGAAATAAGAGGAAAATAGTTTTCTTCCTCTTCTCCCTGATGCTCCCTTCTACCTGGTGCTATGATGTTATGACACCAGGGAAATTAGTTCTGCTGGGGCATTTTGTAGATATTGACAGGTGAATTTCCTATTTTGTTTTCGTCTGAATGATAGTCTTTGTTCCTGCCTTGGCTAGGAGTGCCCATCAGAGCATCCCACTTAACCTGATTTGTCTGTGGCCCTGTATGTCTGTTAACATGGCAGTCTACAATGTTTTGGGTTTTTTTGTTTTGTTTTGTTTTTTGTTTTTTTTTTTTTTTTAGTCGTGCCCAAGTTCATTGAACCAACAAAAATAATTAGTTCTGCCCCAATATGAGCAGACTTCATTCTGTATTTTACTCTCTCACATGGCAACTCTACCAACCCTTTCATAGCATGTAATATTTTATCTTTTGAATGGTGACTCTTTACCTTGGACCCACTGCTAATTCACAGATGGGGAGAACGTCTCTGCATGGACCAGTGTGGACCCCACCCCATCTGCTCTCTCTCTTATCCTATCTCATCCTCACTTCTGAAAGTATCAGCCTCTGACCCAACAGCTTGGCTCCTCTATAGCCTCCTCCCTCCCCAACCACAGTGCAGGCCTAACTCATGTATTTTTCCTTCTTGGGATCCTTTGGGTTTGGAGGAAGGGACTGTGAAAGCTGCCATTACAGACAACAGGCTTCAGTGATGAAGAGGAAGACACTGCCTTTCAAGCATTTATGAATCCCTTAGTTTGTAAGAACCCTTGAGTTGTATAATGCCTAATAAAAGAGAAGGTGAGATGGAGAATCACTTTCTCATTTGGGTTCTGAATTAGAGACTAAGTTTTTATAGGGCATATCTTTTATGCCATGTATAGGTCACCCCCCATTTTTTGTTTATTTTTATTTTTATAAATTCTTCCTTTGGCTCCTGTCTGCCTTTGGGGGTAGATTTTTCTATTTGTTTCTTCTATTTTGTGTTAAGCATCATTTTCTGACTTACATGATGGTGAGGGAGGGAAAGGTGTAAGGGTAATAGAGTGAAAGACTTTGATGTAAGCTATCAGCCATGATGCTCAAGCCCATTATACCATCATATTATCACATTTGGTGGTACACAATTCTTGCATGGAAAAGAACCAAAGGTATAATGTTTTGTTGGCAGGCAGCTTGGAGATTTTGGTTTTAACCAACACATTGAATGTATGATGAGCATTTGAGAGGATACAATTGTATGACCTGACGCTCCCACTTGTAACTGTTTGGTACTATGGCTCCTTCCTTGTGTACATTTCTCTTAAAAGTTATATTATATCTGTTTGTATGAAAAACCCAGTAACCAAGGAAAATGACTGCATGTTCCTAACTATGACATAGTAAGGAAAATGCACAATGTTTTTACTTTTCAAAGTTGCATTCTAAAGTAGTTAAGATGAAATTTATATGAAAGCATTTTTATCACAAAATAAAAAAGATTACATGTCAAGCTCTGTGGCATTGCATTTTTTACTTTCTATTCCTGTGTCCCTCGTCTTGCGATGATACACCTGATGATGTCAGAATTTGCTGAGAGAGAAATAATTTTCTTTTCATTCTGAATCCCACAAAGCCCAGCACTAGGTATCTTTTTTTTCTTTCCCCAGCCAAATTGTAAAGAAACGCTTTTGAGGAAAAAATTTCTGTCAAACAGGAAGCATCACAAGACTGAGTCACTTTTCTGTGTACTAGTTGGTGACAAATAAGACACTTGCTCAGGACAGAGTGCCTGCCAGTGGAGATGGAGAGTGTGTCTGGATAGAATTTAATTCTGCTAAAGCCAGAATTAAAAAACATAGTCAAACTAATAACACTGATGATGCTGTTACCTAAACCACATTGTTCCTCAAAGTAAATTTTGTATAGCACTTAATATATACAATTCTAAAATAGTATTTTGCCTACAAATATGTTACCAATTTCCTTTATACATTTCCTTGTATAAGTCAATCAGGGAGACATTTCAACACAGATACTTGACATTGGTGATATTTATGGAGTTAGCAGTCTTGTATCAATTTTAGCCTTGAGCTTATTTCCATATTGTTAACTTTTCAGAAACTTCTGAATCCCACATATGTAATTCTAAACAGTAGACATATTTGTTTAAATGACTGGAAATCTTATGATACACTTCAGTTAAATAGTTGGAGAAGCATTACTCAGGATCTGCACAAATACATCTTAACACAACTGACAGCCCATGTTGGTTATCCAGAGAGCATTATAATCTCATATAACACAGTTAAGCCTTCACCTTCGGTTTTGTAATGGTGTAAAAGGAAAATGAATTTGAGAGCTGAGGAATGACCAGCCAAATCTGGTCGTCTGGAGGCTGGCCTCTCAGAGCTGGACTTGCCTCTTCAGACAATTTGGGAACAAAGACTCGCCGGAAACCTGCTTTCATGGATCTGAGCTGTAGGCCCCTAGCTCGCTCACCACATCCTACCCCTGTATTTGCAAGCCTACAAACCTAGCCCTTGACTGTGGCGGAAAGATCCAGGCCTCTCCCAACCATGAAATCCAAGGAGGGAGATCAGGGCCATAGACCAAGGGCTGCCACATCACATGGCTTGAACAGGAGACTTGGACAACAGGCCACAGTCAGGCCAGGGAAGGGATGGGTGCTTCCCTCACTTGTGCAGCTCAAAAGCCTCACAGCCCAAGGAGAGGGGGCCGAGTACACCTTTCAGAATACAAGGAACACAGCAACCACCCCTAATGCCCACACACAGTCCAAGATGTGATGGGCAGTGGAGGAACTGAGCTTGCTTACTGCCTCTGCTTCTGCAAGCTCTCCCGGTGAACACTGCTCAGGGCCAGCTCTGTGTGTGGTCGGCTCCATCTCGTCACACGCCTGACGTGTTTGCAAAAGCCCTGAAGATAGAGTGCGTGTAAAATGTGTGAGTAGGTGAGGAGGCGTAGGGGTGTGAGTGTGTGTGAAACAGAAAATACAACTCTTCTTTTGACTTATAGCTTAGCGAAACACAACAAAAGCATTTACAGCAGTCAAGTCCTACCTGCCAAGTGTGGGCAAACTCCAATCGGGATAATTCGAGAAAGACTTACTTACAAAATGACTACTTAGGAAGTGTGCACAGGTGAGGTGGAGGGGAACTCTAAGAGACAATGTAGAAAGTGCTGGCTAGCACAGCAGAGCTATGACTACTGGGTCCAAAGGGATGAAGCCGGGAGAGGTTACTGGAACCTGCAAAGAGACCTGTAGAGCAAGTGACCTCAAGAAAAGCTGTGACTTTTTTTTAAATTAACATATAATGCATTATTTGCTTTAAGGGTGCAGGTCTGTGAATCATCAGTCTTACACAATTCACAGCACTCACCGTAAGAGCTGTCACTTCTGTCAGGGAGCGCAGGGAGCCCCAGGACCCTCCACAAGGAGGAAGCCAGGGAATGAGAACTCTGATCTCGTTCCCCACCCAACTTCTACCCAGACACACTGCTGAAGCAGTGGAAGTCTGGAAATACAGGAGCCTGTGGAATTTGATCCACTGATACGTGTCAGCTTCCTGGACTGGAGAGCTTGGTAGAGAAGGGAAGAGAGAGTGGACCTGCGGGTGCAAACATATCCTTAACCAGAATATTCTCCCTAGAGCTACCACATTTCTAAGAAAGTTCTATGGGCAGCCTGCCATTGAGGTGTCAAGGCAGGACACACAAAGTAAAAGGAATTAGGTATCGATAATCCCTACTCAACTTCTTTTCCCCATCTCCTAGTGTGTTTCTTCACCACTTTGGCTTTGAGCACTCAAAATGAAGATAATCATCAGCAGTAGAAGGGACAGATTATGTACATCCTCTCAATGGAATACTACACAGAAATGAAAACAAAAACAGGCAACCGTATGAAGAACTGTCATTGACATAAGGTCAAGCAAATTAAGCCAGACACAAAAACATACATTCTGTATGATTCCATTATATACGTTTAAGAAAAACAAACCAGAGGCAAACAGGGATTGGAATACTGGGTATTCCTCTGGGAGAAGGGTCTTGAGTGAGAAGAGGGCAAGAAAAATCTTTCTGGAGTCTGAAAATATCTTGGCCTGGGTGGTAGTTGCATAAATATATAATATGTACAGTTTTGTATAAAATACACTTAGGACTTTGTGCATTTTACTTAGGTAAATTGGACTTCAATAAAACACATATATAGTAACTGACAGAAATGTATATATAACCAATATAAAAGTTATATATATATTTTACATCATAAAATGTTAATTGTTATATTTGTTTCAGATGTTTAATAATGATACACATATAGCAAAGACTCCTGTATTTCCCTCTTGTTCCATTCCCTCTCCTTCTATTCCTCCCTCTTCCCTTTCCCAGTTACTTGATTTCATAAATTTGGTTTGTGGGGATTATTTTATTCTTAAAAACATCATTATGTGCGATAGCTAATCCATGAAAGAAATATATTTTCATTGCCATTGTGTAAAATGTGGGATTGCGTAATGACAAACTTAATTATGTGAGTGAGGTGAGCCAGCTGTTGGCTAGCTGGCTAGGAGTTCCGGAGGCCTGCTGGATAATCCATCTCTGGCTGGGTCCTGGCTGTCTTTTGGTGCTACCTGGTGGCACCTGTCTGCTTCAGTACAAATATCTTTGGGTTTGACTCTAGGTTCTGTACACCGTCTGGAATTTGCAAGAACCTCACTTCAAATTATCCCTTGCTTTGTATGCCCATTACAGAAACTTTGGGTCAGCCAAGTACCGGCTATAGGGACCCACCTCCTGGTTCTCTGTCTCCTCTTTCTCTATTTTTCTCCACCTTCTCTCCTCCGTGTCCACTTTCAATGTACTCCTGAAAAAGATTTAAGAACATGGACCTGGCAGAGGATGGACACCAGTCACCAATCATGTTATATCAGAATCTGTGTTACTGTGGTTATTATAGGGCTTTGCATATAAGAATTGGAAAGGAGGGAGAGAGGCTGTCCACATCTGAGGTTAATAAGACAACCCAAGGAAACTTACTGAAACACTTAACTGTTAGGAATTGAGTAATTCAAATTATGTCAAATTAATTCATGCAGAAACATCTGTTATAAATAAAAACCATTTGGGGGATGTATTTGAAGAGAAGATCACACTTATAACAGCAAACACACACACCAATAACCTTTAAAAATTACTACCTGCAAATATTAACGAATATACCCACTCCGGACAACTTGAGTGGCCACTGACTCCTGAACAATTACAGCTTTAACTCTGCTTCTATTCTTCCCACCTGCTGGATAAAAATCATAAATATATCCAATCACACCTGCCACCTGGATAAAATTCACTAAAATACTCAAGTCTTTGAACCCATCTCCATTTCACCGAACACACGTGCCAGCTGAGCCCTGCCTAACACCCACTTCCACATACCCACATCTGCCCCCTGTGTGCAGTTTTTTACCTGCAGCAAAGAGCAGCAAGTACTCCATCTTTGTTTGATGAGCAGGGGTGCTCCTGGTGGCCTCTGACCCACAGACGTCAGCAGAGGTCTGTGCTCCAACCCAGAAAGAATCCTATCTTTACACCCTGTTATACACAGAGCACCGACTGTGACAGTGAGTGCCCAGGAATTTAAGAATATCTGGAACATTCACAAAAATGCACATAGATGAAACCATGCTAAAATCTCAGAGTTTCAAAAAATCAGTATTATATAGACAGGAATTTCTGAACCCAGCACTATCAAATTAGAATCGGAATAAAAATGTTACCAGCAGCCTATGTGTACAAAGAATTTTTAAACTTATAAATCAGTTATTGATACAAATGTAAGTTAGAAGATATTTAGAAAGAGCACAAAATACTTATCAAATAGTACCACTATTTTTTTTAGATTTTGTCTTTTTTTTTTTTAAAGATTTTATTTATTTGAAAGAGAGAGAGAGAGCATGAGCAGGGGAGTGGGGATGGAAAGAGGGAAGCAGGCTCCCCCCTAATCAGAGAACCCGATCCCTAGGCTGGATCCCAGGACCCTGGGATTGTGACCTGAGCAGAAGGCAGATGCTTAACGGACTGAGCCACCCAGGCCTCCCTAGTACCACTGCTTTTGAAATGCTAATTGTCAAAACATATGGAAAGCAACTCGAGTTTTTTTTTTTTTATTAACATATAATATATTATTAGCCCCAGAGGTTCAGGTCTGTGAATCGCCAGGTTTACACACTTCATAGCACATACCTTCTTGCTTTGTCAAAGATTAGTTGACCATGGAGTTGAGGGTCTATTTCTGGGCTCTCTATTCTGTTCCATTGATCTGTGTGTCTGTTTTTGTGCCAGTACCATACTGTCTTTTTTTTTTTTTCAAAGATTTTACTTATTTATTTGACAGAGAGAGAGATCACAAGTAGGCAGAGGCAGGCAGAGAGAGAGAGACGGGAGCAGGCTCCCTGCTGAGCAGAGCCCGATGTAGGGCTCGATCCCAGAACCCTGACATCATGATCCTAGTCGAAGGCAGAGGCTTAAACCACTGAGCCATCCAGGTGCCCCAGTACCATACTGTCTTGATGATGACAGCATTGTAATAGAGCTTGAAGTCTGGGAATTGTGATGCCACCAACTTTGGCTTTCTTTTTCAACATTCCTCGGGGTATTCAAGGTCTCTTCTGGTTCCATATAAATTTTAGGATTATTTGTTTCATTTCTTTGAAAGAAATTGATGGTATTTTGATAGGGATTGCATTAAATGTGTAGACTGCTTTAGGTAGCATAGACACTTTCACAATATTTGTTCTTCCAATCCATGTGCATGGAACATTTTTCCATTTCTTTGCGTCTTCCTCAATTTCTTTCATGAGTACTTTATGGTTTTCTGAGTATAGATTCATTACCTCTTTGGTTAGGTTTATTCCTAGGTATCTTATGGTTTTGGGTGCAATTGTAAATGGGATTGACTCCTTAATTTCTCTTTCTTCTGTCTTGTTGTTGGTGTAAAGAAGTGTAACTGATTTCTGTGCATTGATTTTATATCCTGACACTTTACTGAATTCCTGTACAAGTTCTAGCAGATTTGGAGTGGAGTCTTTGCGTTTTCCACACATATAGTATCATACCATCTGCAAAAAATGTAGTTGACTTCTTTGCTGATTTGGATGTCTTTAATTTCTTTTTGTTGTCTGATTGCTGAGGCTAGGACTTCTACTACTATGTTGAATAGCAGTGGTGATAATGGACATCCCTGCCGTGTTCCTGACCTTAGCAGAAAAGCTCTCAGTTTTTCTCCATTGAGAATGATATTTGCAGTGGGTTTTTCATAGATGACTTTGATGATATTGAAGTATGTACCCTCTATCCCTACACTTTGAAGAGTTTTGATCAGGAAGGGATGCTGTACTTTGTAAAATGCTTTTTCAGCATCTACTGTGGAAAGCAACTCAAGTTTTAATGACGAACTTACAAATTTGTTTCCTTTGATGTTAACTACGCTGCAGATGCCAGTTCTCACACATTCTATCCAGTTTGTTCTGGAAGTCCTAGCTCTGACCAGGAAAAATGGAAAGTCATTACTTATAGGCCATTTCTTTAAAAGTCCAGGAAGAAATATAAACTATTAGAAACTGTTGCCATGGGGCACCTGGGTAGCTCAATAGGTTAAAGCCTCTGCCTTCGGCTCAGGTCATGATCCCAGGGTCCTGGGATCAAACCCCTCCTCTGCAGGGAGCCTGCTTCCTCCTCTCTCTCTCTGCCTACCTCTCTGTCTACTTGTGATCTCTGTTAAATAAATAAATAAAATATTTTTAAAAGAAACTGTTGCCATTAAAGAGGACAAAAGAGAGCTGTTTTGTTTTGAACAGAATCTTCCTGTTAGTGATTATTGACTCCAACCAGATGGGTAAAGAAATTACATGCATTCTGGATGTTGGATACAGGAGACTTCTAACCCACATCAGTCAAGAAAAACCGGGATGTTGGGAGCTGTGGGTTTAGGGGCCTCTGTTGACCTAATGACGAACACTGGGAAGAAAAAATGCGTTTGGGAATTCCTTCTGTGCCTTAGGAAGCATCATCCTGAAGGCACATATAGTTCTTATTCCTCATCCCAGCCTCAGATATCTGTGTGAGAGCCAAGAGAGCGCTAACTAGAATTCTGTAATCATGCCTCTCCTGACTGACAGATCGAATTCCTCAGAGCAGACTGTGTTGGTGATCAGGTCATTGCCTCTTACTTCTGAAATCACCCCTTCCACCTGCTCTGGAAAAACGGATATGGGACCTTTAAGTATGTTTGCTTTGCCAAATGGCGCTATGTTAAGATTTATCAGTAGAGGGCGCTGGAGAGATTTTGTAGGAGTATGAAGTTTTCTTTCCCGGTTCCAGGAACTCCTCGTCAGCAACACCTGGCAGTCCCTATGCCGATGGGGGGAGGGGGGATGCAAGGGCGGGGGGTGTTTTGTAGCGGAATATATTTGAACAGCTTTCCCCAGTGCCCTAGTGAGACACCTTAGACGAGACCCAGTACCTTACACGTTGGATTTATGGTAAGATCCACCAGAGTGCTACCTCACCGACTTCTCTGCCATTCAGTATCCAAGGCTGTGGCATCTCACAAGATCTGATCTCAGCACTAGGAGGAGGCTAGCTCTTCCTGGATGGCCTATTTCACCTCTCAGGTTTGTAGGTCTACTATACTACTACATCCTATTCTGCTTTATTTCATATCATTTTATATTATACCATATCTTATTATATCATTGCATATTTGCTGTATTAAGTATTCTAGCCACAATTCCAATATTCTTTAGGATTCTCTTTACAGTTTACCAGCAAATCTCTCATTCCTCCAATTCCCTGTTCAAATTGATAATTCTCATTTCCCTCTTCAACTATGATATGGATTCTTTCTCCTGACTGAACCCAGACTGATACAGAAGGTAACTTTTGCAGAGAAATAAACATTGCTCTGTGTTGTGCTTAGTTTTATCTTAATATTAACTAGTCAGAAACTTTTTTTTAAAGATTTTATTTATTTGTCAGAGAGAGAGAGAGGGAGAGAGAGCGAGCACAGGCAGACAGAATGGCAGGCAGAGGCAGAGGGAGAAGCAGGCTCCCTGATGAGCAAGGAGCCCGATGTGGGACTCAATCCCAGGACGCTGGGATCATGACCTGAGCCGAAGGCAGCTGCTTAACCAACTGAGCTACCCAGGCGTCCCACTAGTCAGAAACTTTTAATCTATAAAACTTTTCTTTTCCAAAAGAGACGTAATGAATGAATGAATGATGGCTCACTCAAAAGCCTGGAGCTAGTCTTTAAAAAAAAAAAAAGTATATATATATATATATATATATATATATATATATATATATATGGGGACAAATACAATGGTGCTATAAAATTTCACGATGTAAATTTAAAAAATAGTAGTCATATTTAATCTACCGGCATCATCCCTTCGACAATATCTTTATGACTCCAAACTAATCTGTCAGCCTAAAAATTAATGAAAGCATATTTGTTTCATCTCAGAAAACAGTCACAAATTTTTAGGTTATTAAAACGTTTTTGGGGGAGCCCCTGGGTGGCTCAGTGTGGTTAAAGCCTCTGTCTTCGGCTCAGGTCATGATCCCAGGGCCGGTGATCGAGCCCCACATTGGGCTTTCTGCTTGGCAAGGTCCCTGCTTCCCTTCCTCTCTTTCTGCCTGCCTCTCTGCCTACTTGTGATCTCTGTCTGTCAAATAAATAAATAAAATCTTTAAATTTTTTTTTTCATTGTGAAATATAACCTACACAGAAATGAGCATGAATTTTTAGAGTTGGTTTAACAAATATGCACAGCAAACCCAAGTGGTCAAGACATACACTCCCAACACCCCTAGCATATTAGAAGCTTCCTAAACCACACCCTGCCCCTTCTTCATCCACCCGTGTACAGCCCCTTCTGCTCACCCTAGAAGTAAGGTGACAGCTCATCCTCACTGTTTGGGTAATTATTTCCTTGATTCATTTTGCCAGCAATGCATGTATCCCTAAAAGTAAAGTTCAATTTTGTCTGATTTTAATCTTTACATTTATTTGTTTTTCTTTGTAATATTCATTCATGTCGTGCATATAAATAACTCTTCCCTGTCATATCCTGTTGCTGCAGTCACTATTGATGGAAATTTGAATTGTTTCCAATTTGGAGAATATTGCAGTTTCCATGTATCCTGGTAAATTCATGCACACATTTCTGTAGGGTATGTATCTGGGAGTGGAACATGCATATTTTCAACTATATGAGATACTGCTACACAGTTTTCTAACGTGGTTTTAGCCTATTAAATTCCCTCCAGAAACGTGTCAGAGTTGTTCTCATTCTATACCCTCATCAATATCTGCTATTGTCAGTCGTTTTAAAATCATTTTAATCCGTGGCCCTTCCCGGTCTCCTCCCTCACCCACCACTCATACTACAAACATAACCACCAAATTGCCTTTCTCCGAGAACTCCAGGAGTTCTGCTCTCACAAGTGTTTTTCTATTCCTACATTCCCTACCACCACACCCCCCCACCCCCACGCTGCACACAGGCCCCAAATCCCTCTAGTCCCTGGCATCCAAGGACAAAGAGCAGAAAGAGCCACGGGAGAAAATGAGCTGGAAACTTTCTCTTGCTAGAAGCCAGGCTCTGCCCCAGGTGGGGGTGGGGATTAGATCCTTCACTGACAGTCCCTGGCTCTGCCGCTGCCGCCGCACCCGCCCCACCCCGAGGCTACGCGAGTCTAGCAGAAAGCTGGGAATGGTGTGGCAGTGCGGTGCACGCAGTGCTTAGGAAACGTCTACATGATTCCCACCGATGGAAAACACGAGGTGTGTCCTAGGGAGTACAGAATCAGATGAAACAGCACAGGATGTGGTAATCCTCGAACAAGATGTCTTTTGTTCTTCCTTTTTCTCTAGTCCTTCTCTTTTCTCCAAGCTGCTCACCGCCCTTCTCCATCCCTCGCGTCAAAAGCCCCTCTTTCCTGTTTTATTCTCCAGAGGAGCCAAGCACCTTTCCCTCGGTTCTCCCTCGTGCGCGCAACGGCACCACCCAACGGCACCGCCCAGAAAACGAACTAGATTCATTCAGGGAATGTCAGCCAGACCGAGCCTTGGGAGGCTGGGGGCGGGGGGGGGGGGGGGGGGGGGGCGTTCTGCGTACCCTGCTTTGGGAACTCGGCACTTTGCGCTCCCGCGCCCCTGGCAGCCACCCCTGGAACCTGACTCAGGCCAGTTGCTGGGATTGACTCGCTGGGGCCACCCATCCCAGCCATGAGGTCAGGATGGACCTTATTCCCCAAAAGCCATTCGCTCCCCATGATCGTCCTGGTGGCGCTTCTCTTAGACGTTCTTGGTGAGGGTTTAATTTTTCATCCTGAGTGGGGGTTTGAGTCGTATGAAATCATCATTCCCAAGAAGCTGAGCCTCCGGGGAGGCCCGCAGGGTGCCATTCAGCAAGTGTCCTACCTCCTGCAGGTCAAAGGCAAGAAGTATGTCCTCCACCTCTGGCCCAAGAGGTTTCTACTGCCCCTAAATCTAAAGGTTTTCTCCTTCACAAAACAAGGGAAACTCCTGGAGGATCACCCTTACGTACCCAGGGACTGCAACTACATAGGCCTGGTTGAAGGAACTCAGGATTCAGAAGCTACTTTAAGTACATGCACAGGGAGTCTCCGAGGCATATTGAGAATTGACGAGGAACGTTACCAAATCGAGCCCCTCCAGGCCTCTTCCAGCTTTGAACATGTCATGTATCTCCTGAAGACAAACGACAAATTTCAGAATCAGACCTGTGGCTTAACTAATGATGACCTAGAAGAGCAGGCGGCTCAGACGGAGAATATGGCGAGGCTTAGGGACTCTCCCAGATCCTCTCTCCATCCGAAGTACATGGAAATAGCCCTGGTCTTTGATCACGGGAGATACTTGTTTTCAAATGCCAATGTTACTCGAATCATACAGGATGCCGTTCTTTTGACTGGGATTATGGACACCTTCTTTAAAGATCTCAACATGAGGATAGTTCTACAAGGTGTTGAAATATGGACAGAGAACGACAGATTAAATATTCGCCAAATGAGCTCACAAGAACTTCTAAATGCGTTTTTAAAATATCGTACAGCAAACCTTTCTAAGCAGATTTCAGCAGATTGGGCACATTTGTATACTACACATACTTTTACTCATTCTCTTGGATGGGCGTATATTGGAGGTGTGTGTAAGGACCAATATAGTGGATCAGTAAGTAGTTTTACAAACGCAAATATTCTTGAAGCCAGCAGAATGTCTGCTCACGAATTGGGTCATGGAGTGGGAATGAAACATGATACGCTATATTGTCAGTGTAGAGGTAAGCGCTCTTGTATCATGGGCATTGGGAGTAGTGGGTTTAGTAATTGTAGTTATAGCGAATATTTTGATCACGTACAAACAGGAGCAGAATGTCTGAATAATATCCCGGGACTGGGTTATGTGGTGGAGAGATGTGGAAATAAAATTGTGGAAGGCACTGAAGAATGTGATTGTGGTTCAAGAGAGGACTGTAAAAATGACAGGTGTTGCCAGCCGGATTGTAAATTCGTGCAAGGTGCTGATTGTAACACTGGGCTTTGCTGTCATAACTGTCGCTTTCGTCCACTTGGGTACATGTGTCGAAAGGAAGATAATGAATGTGACCTTGCAGAGTACTGCAGTGGAATCTCAAATTTCTGCCCAAATGATACTTATAAGCACGATGGAACCATTTGCGAGCGTAACTCCCGTTGTTTCAAAAGGAGGTGCAATTCCAGATATACGCAGTGCCAAAATATTTTTGGATCGGATGCCAGGGAAGCTCCTGAGCAGTGCTATCAGGCAGTGAATTTAATGGGTGATCAATATGGAAACTGTGGTTTCAGAGGTTACCGTAGATACAAAGCCTGTACCAGGGAAAATGCATTGTGTGGCAGGCTACAGTGTATAAATGTCAAGAGCGTCCCTGATATGCCAGTGCATAGGGCCCTCATCTCTACTCATCTGCGAGCAGAAAATCTCATGTGCTGGGGGGTAGGTTTCCACGAATCCTTGGAGCCCACGGGAATATCTGACATCGGTGTCATAAATGATGGTACCCCCTGTGGTTTTGACCATATCTGTGTTAACAGAACTTGTGTGCATACCTCCACCTTGAAATTTGACTGTTCACCTACGAAGTGCAACCTCCGAGGCGTTTGCAACAATAAGAGAAACTGCCATTGCACCTATGGCTGGGCGCCTCCATTCTGCGAGGAGGTAGGGTATGGAGGCAGCATTGACAGCGGGCCGGCGAGACAGCTGAAAGAGGATATGCCTGCCCCAGTGCAGGTGGTGTCCATTATGTTAATGCGCCTTATTTTCTTAATCATCTCAGTGATCGCTGTGTTTTTCAGGAGATTGATAGAACAGTATATAAACCCCACAGAGAGAGAAGCAACACCGATTAACATTCAAAATAAATAATCCAAGGCAAAAAATGTCAAGAACCCAAACAAGTAAGTGGGCGATCCACAGCCATTTGATAACACAGAGCTGTAATCGAAAGCTTCTCATTTAGCCCAACAGCACTTTTGTTCTTCTTCCAGTTCTTTTTTCAGGTAATCTTCCTTCAAGCTTCGATCAGCAAATAAATGATATTCTTGTTTGGGAAACAAATCAGTGCCTTTTGCTTTTTTAGCATTCTCTTGCTCCTTCATTTGTGATCAAGTTTGGGACATCCTGAAAAACATGGCACAATGGCTTTTCTGAACACTCAAGCTCTGGATATTGCTTTGCAGAATTGCATTGGTTTTCACAGTTGAGTCCCGTGGCTCAGAATCCCAGCACACAAAGTGATTGTCTGTCTGTCTGCCTCCCTCAAGTGATCAGTGAGAACTCTGGGCTTGGGCCCCTGCTGACTGATAAATGTGGACAACCGCTTTTTTTTTTTTTAAAGATTTTATTTATTTGACAGAGAGAGGGAATGCAAGCAAGGGGAGAGGAAGAGGGAGAAGCAGGCTTCCCGCTGAGCAGGGAGCCTGATGTAGGGCTCAATCCCAGGACTCTGGGATCATGACCTGAGCTGAAGGCAGACGCTTAATGACTGAGCCACCCAGGTGCCCCTGGACGACCGCTTTTGTAAAAAGAAAGCCATCCTTTATAAGGGGTGTCACAGGGGTAATTCTTCTTCCCTGGTCTGGTCATGTTATGGGTCCCTCCAGCTCTGCAGGCGTGTGGTTTGGGGCAATCTCAGTTGGGTGAAGGACCTAATGTACCATAACTCTTGCATTTCACCCCAGTCTATAAATGATGACAAACCGTGGCCTCGTCCTGGGGACAAGACTTGTAACAAAGTTCCATGCTTTGGGCTTTTGCTGGCAGGATCTGGTCTTTTGTGAATGTGTGCTGAAGGGACACGTGGCCCTAGGTTTGCCACACCCACATCCTTAAGTAGAGCAGAGGAGGGTGAGGAAAGCCTTCCATCATGGACCCCCATGTCTCCCTCCAAATACTCTTGCCCCTTTTCACGGTGCTGAGCGTGGGTGGAATCAATGCTCCCCTCTCGTGCCCAGGGAGGACCTCATCCTTCCCAGACCTGTGTCAGCCCAAGGGTTTGCGGTCTTGCTCTAGGCCGTGCCATCCCACTGTTGTCTCATCCCCCACTGCGCCCCTCTCCCCTGCCAACCGTGCTCTCCCCTCCCCAAGCACCACTGAAGGCTCACTATCCTCACCTTCCTCCCCGGCCTGTCCCGTTCTCTTTTCTCAGCCACACTGTTCTTCTAATTGAAGAAGTTGCAGGAGGCTGGGGTGGGGAAGGGGTCCCCTTGTACTGTTTGAGGACTGGTTTTTAGTGAGGGGAGAACAAGAAAACCTGACTTTGTGATGATCATAATTCTAACATTTTTTAGGCTTGGCTGTCACCAGAAAACATCCTGAGAAAGCAAGGACATTTAGTTGGAATAGTAAAAATGATAGCTGCCATGTGTGGAGATTTCCCTCCGTGCCAGGCAGTGTTCTTTTTTTTTTTTTTAAAAAGATTTTATTTATTTATTTGACAGAGATCACAAGTAGGCAGAGAGACAGGCAGAGAGAGAGGGAAGCAGGCTCCCTGCTGAGCAGAGAGCCCGATGCGGGGCTCGATCCCAAAACCCTGAGATCATGACCCGAGCCGAAGGCAGAGGCTTCAACCCACTGAGCCACCCAGGCGCCCCCGTGCCAGGCAGTGTTCTAAATGCCTCATGCGCATTTATGTATTTTCACTCCTGAAAATAACTCTGTGTGGTATATGTTCTTATTTCCCCCCCTCTAACAGACAAATTAAAGCACGATGCCGAGTAATAATCTGCTCAAGATGACGTAACTAATAAGTAATGGTATTGCTACAAGAAGCATTCTATATGTGGGCTCTTGAGAAGACAGTGCCATGGCCGGGTGGAGTACTCTAGAAACTAGCTGGGCAGCCTTGATTGATAGTGTTGTTTCAGTCCACTGTCTCCTTGCTGTATTCAAGCAAGAACTGTAACTCCTTTTTCGGGTGAATTTGTCAATTTCTCCATGCAGTTCTATCAGTTTGCATGATGTCTTTTGGAGCTGCTGTCAGGTGCAGAAACTTGGGGGATTCTTATGTCTTCTTGATGAACTGACCTCTTTATTGATATGAAATGACTATCTGATTCTGGTCATAGGTCTTGCTCAGAGGTCTGTCATAGCTGATGTTAATACAGTTACTTCAGCTTCCTTTTGACTACTGTTCACATAGCATACACACCTTTTTCCATTCTTTTATTTGAATATATTAGTATCTTCATACTTATACTGAGTTTCTAGTAGGCAACATATAGTTGAGTTCTTTTTAAAATCAAGTCTGAAAATTTCTGCCTTTTGATTAATGTTTTGACCATTCACATTTAATGTGATTATGAAAATATAATGCATTATTAGCCCTAGAAGTACAGGTCTGTGAATTGTCAGGTTTACACACTTCACAGCACTCACCATAACACATACCCTCCCCAATGTCCATAACACCACCCCTCTCTCCCTACCTCCCGCCCCCAGCAACCTGCAGTTTGTTTTGTGAGATTAAGAGTCTCTTATGGTTTGTCTCCCTCCTGATCCCATCTGGTTTTTTTTTTCCTTTCCTACCCCCCAAACCCCCCACGTTGCCTCTCAAATTCCTCATATCAGGGAGATCATATGATAATTGTCTTTCTCTTATTGACCTATTTTGCTCAGCATAATACCCTCTAGCTCCATTCATGTCGTTGCAAATGAAAAGACTTCATTTCTTTTGAGGGCTGCATAGTATTCCATTGTGAGTGTGTGTGTGTGTGTGTGTGTGTGTGTGTGTGTATCACATCTTCTTTATCCATTCATCTATTGATGGACATTTAGATTCTTTCCATAGTTAGGCTATTGTGGACATTGCTGCTATAAACATTTGGGTGCACGTGCCCTTTCGGATCACTACATTTGTATCTTTAGGATAAATACCCAGTACTGCGATTGCTGGGTCATAGGGTAGCTCTATTTTCAACTTTTTGAGGAACCTCCATGCTGTTTTCCAGAATGGCTGCACCAGCTTGCATTCCCACCAACAGTGTAGGAGGGTTCCCCTTTCTCTGCACCCTTGAAATCTCCCCATGTGATTTCAGTCCATAGAAAACAGCCTTTGGCAGTCTGTGCTGCTTTAAAAACCTAGGTGAAAAGCATTTCCTCACTTAAAAAAAAAGTAAAAATTCCCCCTTTCTTCAATTCTTCAATTCTGTCATTTCCTGACTTGTTAATTTTAGCCATTCTGACTGGTGTGAGGTGGTATCTCATTGTGGTTTTGATTTGTATTTTCCTGAGGCCGAGTGATGTGGAGCACTTTTTCATGTGTCAGTTGGCCATTTGGATATTTTCCTTGCAGAAATGTCTGTTCATGTCCTCTGCCCATTTCTTGATTGGATTATTTGTTCCTTGGGTGTTGAATTCGATAAGTTCTTTATAGATTTTGGATACTAGCCCTTTATCTGATATGTCATTTGCAAATACCTTCTCCCATTGGTTTTTGTGGACTATTTCCTTTGCTGTGCAAAAGTTTTTGATCTGATGAAGTCCCAATAGTTCATTTTTGCCCTTGCTTCCCTTGCCTTTGGCAATGTTCCTAGGAAGATGTTGCTGCGGCTGAGGTTGAAGAGGTTGCTGCCTGTGTTCTCCTCAAGGATTTTGATGGATTCCTTTCTCACATTGAGGTCCTTCATCCATTTTGAGTCTATTTTTGTGTGTGGTGTAAGGAAATGGTCCAGTTTCATTTTTCTGTATGTGGCTGTACAATTCTCCCATCACCATTTGTAGAAGAGACTGTCTTTTTTCCATTGGACATTCTTTCCTGCTTTGTCAAAGATTAGTTGACCATGGAGTTGAGGGTCTGTTTCTGGGCTCTATTCTGTACCATTGATCTATATGTCTGTTTTTGTGCCAGTACCATACTGTCTTGATGATGACAGCATTGTAATAGAGCTTGAAGTCTGGAATTGCGATGCCACCAACATTGGCTTTCTTTTTCAACATTCCTCTGGCTGTTCAAGATCTTTTCTGGTTCCATATAAAGTTTAGGATTATTTGTTCCATTTCTTTGAAAGAAATTGATGGTATTTTGATAGGGATTGCATTAAATGTATAGATTGCTTTAGGTAGCATAGACATTTTCACAATATTTGTTCTTCCAATCCATGAGCATGGAATATTTTTCCATTTCTTTGCATCTTCCTCAATTTCTTTCATGAGTACTTTATAGTTTTCTGAATACAGATTCGTTGCCTCTTTGGTTAGATTTATTCCTAGGTATCTTATGGTTTTGGGTGCAATTGTAAATGGGATTGACTCCTTAATTTGTCTTTCTTCTGTCTTGTTGTTGGTGTAAAGAAGTGTAACTGATTTCTGTGCATTGATTTTATATCCTGACACTTTACTGAATTCCTGTACAAGTTCTAGCAGATTTGGAGTGGAGTCTTTTGGGTTTTCCACATAAAGCATCATATCATCCACAAAGGGTGATAGTTTAACTTCTTCTTTGCCAATTTTAATGCCTTTAATTTCTTTTTGTTGTCTGATTGCTGAGGCTAGGACTTCCAGTACTATTTGAAGAGCAGTGGTGATAATGGACATCCCTACCATGTTCCTGATCTTAGCAGAAAAGCTCTCAGTTTTTCTTCATTGAGAATGATATTCACTGTAGGTTTTTCATAGTTGGCTTTGATGATATTGAGGTATGTACCCCTATCCCTACGCTTTGAAGAGTTTTGATCAAGAAAGGATGCTGTACTTTGTCAAATGCTTTTTCAGCATCTTTTGAGAGTATCATATGGTTCTTGTCCTTTCTTTCATTAATGTATTGTATCACATTGATTGATTTGCAGATATTGAACCAACCTTGCAGCCCTGGAGTAAATCCCACTTGGTCGTGGTGGATAATCCTTTTAATATACTGTTGGACCCTATTGGCTAGTATTTTGGTGAGAATTTTTGCATCTGTGGTCATCAAGGATATTGGTCTGTAATTCTTTTTTGATGGGGCCTTTGTCTGGTTTTGGGATCAAGGTAATGCTGGCCTCATAAAATGAGTTTGGAAGTTTTCCTTCCATTTCTGTTTTTTGGAACAGTTTCAGGAGAATAGGTATTAATTCTTCTTTAAATGTTTGGTAGAATTTCCCTAGGAAGCCGTCTGGCCCTGGGCTCTTGTTTGTCTGGAGATTTTTGATGACTGCTTCAATCTCCTTACTGGTTATGGGTCTGTTCAGGTTTGCTATTTCTTTCTGGCTCAGTTTTGGTAGTTTATACATCTCTATGGATGCATCCATTTCTTCCAGATTGTCAAATTTGCTGTCATATATTTGCTCATCATATGTTCTTATAATTGTTTGTATTTCTTTGGTGTTGGTTGTGATGTCTCCTCTTTCATTCATGATTTTATTAATTTGGGTCCTTTCTCTTTTCTTTTTGATAAGTCTGGCCAGGGGTTTGTCAATCATATTAATTCTTTGAAAGAACAAGCTCCTAGTTTTGTTGATTTGTTCTACTGTTTTTTTGGTTTCTATTTCATTGATTTCTGCTCTGATCTTTATTCTTTCTCTTCTTCTGCTGGGTTTAGGCTTTCTTTGCTGTTCTTTCTCCAGCTCCTTGAGGTGTAGGGTTAGGTTGTGTATTTGAGATCTTTCTTGTTTCTTAAGAAAGGCTTATATTGCTATATACTTTCCTCTCAAGACCACCTTTGCTGTGTTCCACAGATTTTGAACTGTTGTGTTTTCATTATCATTTGTTTCCATGAATTTTTTCAGTTCTTCTTTAATTTCCTGGTTGACCCATTCATTCTTTAGAAAGATGTTCTTTAGCCTCCATGTATTTGGGTTCTTTCCAACTTTCCTCTTGTGATTGAGTTCTAGCTTCAGAGCATTGTGTTCTGAAAATATGCAGGGAATGATCCCAGTCTTTTGGTACTGGTTGAAACCTGATTTGTGACCCAGGATGTGATCTATTCTGGAGCATGTTCCATGTGCACTAGAGAAGAATGTGTATTCTGTTGCTTTGGGATGGAATGTTCTGAATATATCTGTGATGTCCATCTGGTCCAGTGTGTCATTTAAGGCCTTTATTTCCTTATTGATCTTTTGCTTGGATGATCTGTCCATTTCAGTGAGGGGGGTGGTAAAGTCCCCTACTATTATTGTATTATTGTTGATGTGTTTCTTTGATTTTGTTATTAATTGGTTTATATAGTTGGCTGCTCACATGTTAGGGGCATAGATATTTAAAATTTTTAGATCTTCTTGTTGAAACAGACCCTTTAAGTATGATATAGTGTCCTTCCTCCTCTTATTATAGTCTTTGACTTAAAGTCGAATTGATCTGATATAAGGATTGCCACCCCAGCTTTCTTTTGATGTCCATTAGCATGGTAAATTATTTTCCACCCCCTCACTAGAAATCTGGAGTTGTCTTTGGGTCTAAAATGAGTTTCCCATAGACAGCATATAGATGGGTCTTGTTTTTTTATTCATCCTGATACTCTGTGTCTTTCGATTGGTGCATTTAGCCCATTTACATTCAGGGTAACTGTTAAGAGATATGAATTTAGTGCCATTGTATTGCCCATAAGGTGACTGTTACCGCATGTTGTCTCTGTTCCTTTCTGGTCTACTACTTTTAGGCTCGCTCTTTGCTTAGAGGACCCCTTTCAATATTTCGTGTTGGGCTGGTTTGGTGTTTACAAATTCTTTTAGTTTTTGTTTGTCCTGGAAGTTTTTTATCTCTCCTTCTATTTTCAATGACAGCCTAGTTGGATATAGTATTCTTGGCTGCATGTTCTTCTCATTTAGTGCTCAGAATATATCATGCCAGTTCTTTCTGGCCTGCCAGGTATCTGTGGATAAGTCTGCTGCCCATCTAATATTTTTACCATTGTATGTTACAGACTTTTTGTCCCAGGCTGCTTTCAGGATTTCTCTTTGTCACTGAGACTAGTAAGTTTTACTATTAGATGGGAGTGTGGACCTATTTTTATTGATTTTGAGGGGGGGTTCTCTGTGCCTCCTGGCTTTTGATGCTTGTTCCCTTCCCCAAATTGGGGAAATTCTCTGCAATAATTCTCTCCAATATACCTTCTGACCCCCTCTATTTCTTCTTTTTCTGGAATCCCAATTATTCTAATATTGTTTCATCTTATGGTATCACTTATCTCTCAAATTCTTCCCTTGTGTTCCAGTAGTGTCTCTCTTTTGCTCAGCTTCTTTATTCTCTATCATTTGGTCTTCTGTATCACTAATTCTCTCTTCTGCCTCATTTATCCTAGCAGGTAGAGCCTCCAGTTTTTATTGTACCTCATTAATAGCTTTTTAAAAAATTTCAGCTTGGTTAGGTGTTAGTTCTTTTATTTCTCCAGAAAGGGGTTTTAGTTCCTCAGACAGGGTTTCTCTAACATCTTCCATACCTTTTTTGAGCCCAGCTAGCACCTTGAGAATCATCATTTGAACTCCAGATCTGACATATTACCAATGTCCGTATTGATTAGGTCCCTAGCCTTTGGTACTGTCTCTTGTTCTTTTTTTTTTTTTTTTTTTTTTGTGGTGAGTTTTTCCACCTTGTCATTTTATCCAGATAAGAATACATGAACAAGAGAATAAAATACTAAAAGGGTGGCAAAAACCCCAGAAAAATGTATACTAACCAAATCAGAAGAGACTCCCAAATCAGGGGGGAGAAGAAAGGTGGTAAAATGAAGTTAAAACATTTAAAAAAAAAATTTAAAAATACATATATATATTAGACTGGTGAATGGAACAGAGCCACACACTTGATTTTGGATGTATATTGGTCTCTTAGAAGAAACTACCTCCTGAAATTTTAAAGAAAGAAAAACTTATATATATACAAAAATAAGGGTAAGCATGATGAAGGGATAGAATATGACTGTAAAGATGAAACATTTTTTAAAAAATTCTAAAAAAGGAATTGATAAGGTAAGTTGGTTGGAAAAAGAAAGAAAAAGAAAGTGGAGAGAATTTGCTCAGGCTGGAGCCTAGAACAAAGCCCTGTGCTAGATTTAGGGTATATTTTGATCTATTAGAAGAAATTCTATCCCAGAATTTTTTAGAAGATAAAACCCTATATGTATACAAAAAATAAAATTAGATACAATGAAGGATAAAATACGACTATAATAATGAAGGCTTAAAAATCTTTTTTTTTTTAGAAAGGTTTTAAGATAAACTAGTTAAAACATGTTAAAAGAGGAAAGAGGAAAAGTTTTAAAAAATTAGAATAAGAAAAAAATAAAATTAAGACAATTTAATTAACTTTGCAAGACTAAAGACTCATGGGGAGAAAGCCATGAATTCCATGCTTTGCTTTCCCCTCCTCTGGAATTCTGCTGTTCTCCTTGTTCAGTGAGCTTGATCTTGGCTGGATGTTCTTGCTGATCTTCTGGGGGAGGGGCTTATTGTAGTGATTCTCAAATGTCTTTGCCCAAGGCCAAATTGCACTGCCCTTGCCAGGGACCGGGCTAAGTAATTTGCTCGGTTAGCTCTCAGGAGGTTTTGTTCCCTGAATGCTTTCTATAGAGCTCTGGAGGACAGGAAAGAAAATGGCAACTTCCCAATCTCTGGCCTGGAGGAGCCAAGACTTCAGGGCCCCACTCCTCAGTGTCCTAGGACAAAAGCGGTCAATCACTCGTCAATCACTCCTGTCTCCCAGGTCTCTGGCCATGCTCCAAGCTCTCCTGGCCTGTGATCTAATGTTTCTATCTATCTCTGTCACACAGACCCATTTGGAGTCTCCAAACCCAGCAGATCCTGCCACTGTGCTCTTCCAGTGGATGAAAGTGGGTATCCCTGGATCTGCCAATTGTGGGGTCCCTGCTCAAAGAACAATGGCCCAACTGTGCTGTGGATCACAGTTTAAGGTAACCCCAAGCTGAGAACTCACCCCTCAGCTCTGTTTCTGTAGCTGGCTTCCCTGCTCCAATATCTGAAAGCTCTGGTACACTCAGACACCCCCGATCCTTCTGTGACCTTGTGGGACCTGAGACCACACTCTCCCTGCGCAGGCTCCACCCCTGATTAGCCTCTGGAGCGATGCCCTCAGTGGAGCAGACTTTTACAAGTTTGAATTTTGTGCTCCATTCCTCCACCACTTGCCAGGAGCAGACCCCCCACCTCCATGGTCTATCTCCCCATTGCTTCAGATTCACTTCTCCACACATTCCACCTTTCAGAAAGTGGTTGATTTTCTGTTTCTAGAATTGCTGCTCTTCTTCTCTTTGATCTCCTGTTAGGTTTATAGGTGTTCAGAATGGTTTGATAACTATCTAGCTGAACTCCTGTGACCTGAGGTCATCTCAGTCTGCTAATCCTCTGCCATCTTGACTCCTCCCCTCTCTCCTACTTAAAATGTGCTCTTCATCATTATTTTTAGTAGTCTGATGATGATGGTTCTTCATGTAATTTTTTCCTGTTTCTAATAATTGAGTATGTTCAGATGCTTGGATCTGTGTATTTATAGTTTTTATTATGCTTGGAAAGTTTTTTGCTATTATTTAAGTAGTTTTGTGCCTCTCTTTCCTTCAGGAACCCTCATTATCCATATATTAGCCCAGATGAATTATCTCACAGCTCACTGATGCTTTTCTTCCCATTCTTTCTTTCTCTCAGTGTTTCCTTTTGGATGTCTTTCACTAGGCCTCATATTTGCTAAATTTTTCCTTCTGCACTGTCTAATCTGCTCTTAAGCTTAGCTGGGATTTTTTAATGTCTATCTTGGACATTATACTATTCATTCCTAAAAGTTGGATTTGGGTCTTTTTTATTCCATCCATTTGTATATTTAACTTTTTGAACTTATGGAATATAGTTATAATAACAGTACTTTTTTAAAAAAGATTTTATTTGTTTATTTGTCAAAGAGAGAGAGAGAGAGTGCACAGAAGCAGGCAGAGTGGCAGGCAGAGAGGGAGGGGGAAGCAGGCTCCCCACCAAGCAAGGAGCCTGATGTAGGACTTGATCCCAGGACCCCGGGATCATGACTGAGATGAAGGCAGAGGCTTAACCCACTGAGCCACCCAGGCATCCCTATAATAACAGTTTTAATGCTGTTCTCTGCCAATTCTAACATCTGTATCAATCTGGGTCAGTTTCAGATGATTGATTTGTATCCTTATTGTTGGCCCTATTTTCCTTCTCCTTCAAATGGAGAGTAATATTTTGATGGTATATTTACTTTGTTGGTTGTTGAATAGTTTTTATCTGCTAGAAATTTTGGACTTTGTTCAGCGATGCAGGTAGGTTACTTAGAAACAATTTGATTCTCTCAGGTCTTGATTTAATTATTTGTTAAGTTGTCCAGAACAGTGATCATTCTACTGCTAATTATTTCCAGCTACCTCCCTGAGTCATCTTCCCAATTCCCTGTTAATTATAAGTTGTTCCATTCTGGTTGTTGGGAATAGGTCTATTCTCAGCCCTTCGTGGGTAACTGACACTCTCCCCTTTAATCCTATTCTATCTTGACTTTTGGGTAGTTTTCAGTACTCTGGGGAGTATTAGAGGTAATTCCTCTGAAGTTTTTCATGATTTTCTTTTTGGAGATCTTGCCTGAGATTCTGTCTTATGGATTATATCTACTTTGACCTCCTTAAACTCTCAGCTCAAAAGGGTCTGCTGGGCTCCTCCTCAGTTTTCCCTCCTGTGACCGGCTTGAAAACTCTCCTAAGGAAGTACATTTGGGACAGTAGTAGAGTTCAGGGATGACTATCCTCCTTGGCCTGATGTCCTATGTCTTGAAAAGATTCATTCCAGTGTTTTATCTGCTTTTTTAGTTGTTTCAGAAAGTAAAGCATATCTAGCCATTGTTACTTAGTCTTGGTCACTGTACCATCTTTTAAAGAAATCAAAGTTGGAAAATATCAGTCTAGATTTTGAATACAGAAATTTACAAAATACAGAGAGAGCAACAGCCACAGTCAGGTTGAAACCATAAATTAAAGAACCCTTTAAATCTTGTTTTAAAAAAACATCATACCAGGGGCACCTGGGTGGCTCAGTGGGTTGAGGCCTCTGCCTTCACATTGGGTTGTGGTCCCAAGGTCCTGGGATCGAGCCCTGCATCGGGCTTTCTGCTCACTGGGGAGCCTGCTTCCTCCTCTCTCTCTGCCTGCCTCTCTGACTACTTGTGATCTCTGTCAAATAAATAAATTTAATAAAAATATTTTTAAAAAATCATACCAGGTACAACAACAGGTTCTGTTTGACCCAAGATGAAGGGCATGCAAACTCCATTATCCCTCCCTGCCCCAAGAGCTGAGCAGATGCTTCTGGGTAGTTGTAGTGACTTTAGGAGCATGTCAGTCTTGATAATTTCTCCTATATCAAAGATCCTCCAAAGAAAATACGAACAATGATTATAACATGGCTTCATGCAGAGTACTGTGCTCCTCATTGCTTATTATGAGTTGACTTTACTTTTGAAACTCTCTATTGAATTCTTCAGTTTAGTCATTGTGTTTTCCAACTCTAGACTTTCCAGGGTTGTGGTTTTTTGAAAAGATGATTTCTTTTTCTTTGTGGAAGTTATCATTTTGTTCAGGAATTGTATACTTAATTTTGTCGAGTTGTCTGTCTGTGTGTTTTTATAGTTGACTAAACTTCTTTAAGAGAATTATTCTGATTTCTTTGTCTGAAAGTTTATAGATCTCCATTTCTTTAGGGTCAGCTGTTGGAGTTTTGTCAGTTTCCTTTGGTGGTGTCATATTTGCCTGATTGTGTGTGTGTGATCCTTGAATCCCTATATTGGTATTTATTAATTTGAGTAAGTGGTCTCCTTTTCCATACTTTACAAGTTTGTTTTGGCAGGGACAATTCTTTACCAGTAGCTTACTTTGGGTATTCAGACATATCTACTTGTAACATCCTTGGGGTTACCATTTTGGTTACTATTTTGGGACAAGGCTAATGTCCAAGCTCTGATGTCAGGTCAGGGGCATGTACTGCTGGCTGAGAACATTTAGATAAGGCTCTTCATTGGTTCCCTGACCTAGCAAGGCTAAAGGATGGGCTCCATGATTGTCTAGCTTCTCAGGTCAGGTTTACTAGATGGCTATGAATGATACTATATGTAGTATTTGGTGGGAATATGAATTAGCTTCTCAGCCCTGATGGGGAAGCAGAACAGGACCCAGGGCCTGCACAGGTTGTTTGAGTACCCAAATCAGGCAAGAGTATGAACTGAATTCCCTGGCTAGGTAAGGATACTGATTTTGCTCAGCAGATGGGGAAAACCAGGGGCTGTGTTCTCTGGTCAAAAATCACTGTAAGCAGCACTCTTGGATGAGCTACACAGCTTTCTGTGTGTTCTGGTTAGGTTCTCTGGTCAGACAGGCTGAAGACTGTAATCAGCAATGAGTGGGGCAATGAATCAGTTTCCCTGTCCAGGTGTAGCAGCCAAACCACCTCTAGGACCAGTAAGGCTCTTTTATTTTGTCTATGGTCTTGACTCAAGCCAATCTTTGCTCCATGTTCCCTGGTCAAACAGGTCTACTGGTTTTTCTCTGAACATTATCAGTTCTGCTTGCCCAGATTTTGGCTTGAGCTTACTGCCCTTTGTAGCCTCCAGGCAGCCCCTTTGGCCACACTTGGCAGGTGGAGCCATGACTCAACTCCCATGCTTGGGTAGGGCAGCAGAGTCCACTCCAAGCATTCTGTCTGGAGGGGCCAAGAGTTATACTCAATAATGGGTGGAGCTACAAATTAACTCCCTTTGCTTGAGCATAGTAGGGGAACTTTCTATGACCCATACTGACTTTGTTCTGGAGGTGATCAATTCTGCCTGCCCATCTCTCAGCCTGAGCATGACTGGGCTATGTAACTTCCACATGTTCACACAAGCCCTGCTGGTCAGACAGGTCCAGAAACCTTACTCAATAGCAGGGGTTTGTGACAGCTTCCATGTCTGGGTTGGGACAGACCAGGCTCCAGGGTTGGTGAAATTCCTCACTTAAAGACCTGAATCAAGCAGGTCTGCACTCCACCAAGTTCCCTGGTCAGACAGCACCACTGACTTGGTTCTGCAGGTAAGCAAAGCCACTGGCAGGGACCACTGCTTGGGCTCCACAGGTAGAAATCTGAACTGCCAAGATCCCAGTGCTGATGGTAGCTCTATTTTGATTCCTCAAAAAGTTTATTTTGACAAAATAAAATTTATTTATTTTATTTTTTTTAAAGATTTTATTTATTTATTTGACAGAGAGAGAGATCATAAGTAGTAGAGAGGCAGGCAGAGAGAAAGGGAGAAGCAGGCTCCCCACTGAGTGGAGATCCTGACTCAGGGCTTGATCCCAAGACCCTGAGACCATGACCCAAGCCAAAGGCAGAAGCTTAACACACTGAGCTACTCAGGCACCCAAAAAAATAAAATAAAAAAAAATGGTATTGATAAGATAAAACAGTTTTAAAAATGTTAAAATAGGAAAGAGGAAAAACTGAAAAAAAAATAGAATAAGAAAAAAATAAAATTTAACTTTGAAAGAATAAAGAATGGAGGGGGGAAAGGCATGAATTCAATGTGTAGTCCTATAACTCTGAAGTTCCACAGTTCACGTTGATCGGTGAACTTGGTCTTGGCTGGATGTCCTTGCTAATCTTCTACGGGAGGGGCCTGTTGCAGTGATTCTCAGATGTCTTTACCTGGGGCGGAATTGCACTGCCCTTGCCAGGGGCCAGGCTAATCTGCTTGGCTTCGCTCTGGGCAGCTTTTTTTTTTTTTTTTTTTTTTTTTTTTTTTAGAGAGAGGGAGAGAGAGCGAGCACAGGCGGACAGAATGGCAGAGGCAGAGGCAGAGGGAGAAGCAGGCTCCCCGCCAATTAAGGAGCCCGATGTGGGACTCAATCCCAGGACGCTGGGATCATGACCTGAGCCGAAGGCAGCTGCCTAACCAACTGAGCTACCCAGGCGTCCCTCTGGGCAGCTTTTGATCCTCGAATGCCTTCCATACAGCTTTGGAGGATGGGAATGAAGATGGCAGCCTCCCAATCTCCAGTCCCAGAGGACCCCAGAGCTCAGATCCCACTCCTCAATGTGTCCTCAGAGAAAAGCAGTCATTCCTTCCCATCTCCCTGGTCTCTGGCCACAATCCAAGCTCACCCAGCCTGTGATGGAGCATATCTATCTCTGGCGCGTGGCCGTTTGGAGTCTCCAAACCCAGCAGATTCCTTCAACCCACTCCCACACTGCTCCTCCTGGAGGGGGAAGGTGAGTCTCCCCAGATCTGCCAACTGTGGGGTCCCTGCTCAAAGAGTAGTGGTCCGACTTTGCCTCGGATCACAGTTTAAAGTAACCCTGAGCTGAAAGTGAACTCCTCAGCTCCATCTCTGCAGCTGGCTTCCCTGCTCCAATACCTGGGAGCTCTGCCACACTCAGGCACCCCCAGTCTTTCTGTGACTACGAGGAACCTGAGACCACACTGTCGCCCTAAGGAATCCACCCCTGACTTAACCTCTGGAGTGACATCCTTCAGTGGAGAAGACTTCTAAAAGCTCCGATTTTGTGCTCTGCTGCTCTACCACTTGCCAGGACCCAGCCCTTCCCCCACAGTCTCTCTTCCCATATATCACCTCAGATTTACTTTTGCGCACATCCTACCTTCCAGTAAGTGGTCGCTTTTCTGTTCCTAGAATTACTGCTTTTCTTCTCTCAGATCTCCTGTTGAGTTTGTAGGTGGTCAGAATGGTTTGATAACTATCAAGCTAAATTCCTGGGACCAGAAGAAATTTCGGTCTCCTACTCCTCTGCCATCTTGCTCCTCTCTCCTGGATCCACTTTTTTAAAAATGCAATCTGTCAATCTAAGTCTTTTGATTGGGAAACTTACTTCACAGGTATAAACAATGAATCTTGGAACACTGAAAAAATAAAATAAAATAATTTTTTAAAAATACAGTACTTACTAATAGGGAAGGATTTATTTTGGGCATTTTCCCAGTTGTTTTCTGTATGTCTTATAGCCCTTTTGTCCATTTCCCCCATTATTGCCTTCCTTCATGTTTGGTTGTGTTTTTGTGGTTTAGATTATTTTCTCATTTCCTTTGTGTGTATTCCATAGATAGTTTCCTTGTGATTTACTAAGAGGATTACATATTATATACTAAAGCTCTAGCAATCTATTGAAAGTGATACCAACTTAACATCATTCATTTACCAAAACTCTGTTCCTTTACAGCTCTAGATCCATAAACATTATGCTGTTGTTGTCACAAATTGCCTCGTTATATATTGTGTATCCATTACCCTAGATTTAAATAACTTCTTTTGCATTTGTCTTTTAGATCTTATAGTAAGTAAAAAGTGATATTACAAACCAAAATTGCAAAAGTAGGTTTACACGTATGTTCCCTGGTCCAGACTGTTTCTCCATTCTGGAGTTCAACTTCCTGGGGATAATGATCTCATAAGAGTCAAAGACCCACTGGAGTTGGATATATAAGTCCTGTCCCAAATATCTGGGACAGCATAGATGGCCAAGAGGTGAGGGACAGAATGGAGTGATCCTGGACCTAGGAAGTCCCCATTGGCCTCCAGCCCAAGCCCAGACCCAATGCCCAGCAAGACCCACAGTGGCCAGTACCAGAGGTGCCACAGGGGCCCAGGCAGGGGAATCAGGCCACTGGAAGCCTCCAGCCACTCAGCCTGGTGTCAGTGCAGCTGTGGGCAGTGCAGAGCCCAGCACAGGTCAGGGTAGGGCAGGTCATGGTAGGTAGAGCAAGGTAGGGAAGGTCAGGGAAGGCCCACACCAGGTATTGCTGTATAATTGAGCCTCAGAGGAGCAGCCAGAACAAAAGGGCACCAGGAGACAAGACCCTGGGCTGCACAGAAGGTTTGGGGAAAAAAGGAGGGAGCATCTTGGATGAAGAAGAGCGGACATTGGGTGCCTTTAGAGCCATAGAGTCCAGCAACATCTTCTTTTCTGGTGCCTGGTCTCTGCATTGCCTCACACTACTTTGGTGCTATTTTTAAGCATCAGAATTGCACTTCGATCTGTAGTGCCTGGTCATAAATATTTTCACCTCCTCCTGGACTTTGGGAAGCCCTGCTGACTGAGACAGTCTTCAAGAGGGCTCTGGTTGGATAATTGGGTACTGGAGAGCATAGCAATCTTATCCAATTGCCTTTTACCTACCTATGCAAACAGTATGTTTGCATCCTCATGTTAGAATTTTTTTTGGAGACTAACAGACCCTTAACAAGACAGGTCATGGTGTCTCGATATGAACACATCAATTAGCTTTCCTTTTCCAGTGGCTTTTGTGAGAGCCCCATGGGCTGGCCTGCCCCTTGCCTGGGACCTTTTCCACATTACCAAGAATCAGTCTGGGCTAAGAAACAATGACATATTGTTTGAAGACTGCTCTGGCCCAGATCTTTCTGTGCTGTTGAACATGCATTGTACTGAGGACATGCATGTGTTCAGTTAGTGCAGACACCATTAGAAAACTGCGAGGGAAAGACACTGCACCAGTGTTTGTGCTCACATTCTGACACCTGCTGAAAAAAAAACAAACAAAAAAAAAAACAAAAAAACAGTAGATCCCTGAACATCTAAATTTGGACAACTCAGATTTCTCTTTCACATAGTTTTGGAATTGTTTTTGGACTGTGAAGATTACCTTGGGATAACACAGCTTTCCTACACAATAATTTCTTGGTTTGCAGTTCTCTGGCCATCTTCCAAGTTTTGTTGACGTCAGCTGGAACTTTTGTAAAAGATTATTAATAACATAACCTTCTATTTAATGAATCTGTCACTTAAAAAATAGTATAATCAAATTCACAACTCTATCATCAATGCATAGTTTTACAATGCAATAAGATCTTACTCATCATTTTTCTTTATTCCTCAGATGTACCACTTTCGTGGATTCATATTTTATTTTGTCTGAGTCCAATGCCTTCCTCTTTTTAATGGAACAGTATAAAATTTGAATTTTCATTAGAATATGCCCAGGAGTGTGTGTGCATGTCTGTGTGTTTTTTAAGCTAGATTAAGCTAGATTGATTGATTGATTGATTGATCATATAGAGAAAGTATTCAAGGGGTTAGGGGCAGAGGGAGAGGGAGAAAGAATCTTTTTTTTTTTAACTTCAATTCGCTGGGACACCTGGGTGGTTCAGTCCGTTAAGTATCTGCCTTCCCCTCAGTTCATGACCCCAGGGTCCTCAGAATGAGTCCCATATCTGGCTCCTTGCTCAGCAGTGAAACTGCTTCTCCCTCTGTCTTCCCCTCCTCCCACTTGTGCTCTTTCTCTCTCTCTCTGACAAATAAATAAAGTCTTTAAAAATACATATATACATACATACATAAATCCAATTAGCCAACATATAGTACATCATTAGTTTCAGATAGTGTTCAACACTTTATCAGTTGCATATAACACCCAGTGCTCATCATATCACATGCCCTCCTTACTGCCTGTCACCTAGGTACCCCATCCCCCCCACTCACCTCCCCTCCAGCAACCCTCAGTTTGTTTCCTAGTCTCTCATGACTTTTCTCCCTCTCTGATGGCTTCTCCTTCAGTTTTCTTTCCCTTACCCTATGATCCTCTGCCCTATTTTTTATATTCCACATATGAGTGAAGCCATATAATTGTATTTCTCTGATTGAGTTACTTCACTCAGCATAATACCCTCCAGTTCCATCCACATCACTGTAAATGGTAAGTGTTCATCCTTTCAGATGGCTGAGTAATATTCCATTGTGTGTGTGTATATATATATATATATATATATATATATATATACACCACATCTTTATCCATTCATCTGTCAATGGACATCTCAGCTCTATCCACAGTTTGGCTATTGTGGACATTGCTGCTATGAACATTGGGGTGCAAGTGCTCCTTCAGATCGCTACATTTGTATCTTTGGGGTAAATACCTAGTAGTGCAATTGCTGGGTATAGCAATTTATATTTATAGCAATAAATAGAGGGTAGCTCTATTTTTAACTTCTAGAGGAACCTCCGTACCAGTTTCTAGAGTGGCTGCACCAGCTTGCATTCCCACCAACAGTGTAAGAGGATTCTCCTTCCTCTACATCCTTGCCAACATTTGTTGTTTCCTGTCTACTTAGTTTTAGCCATTTTAACTGGTGTGAGATGGTATCTCATTGTGATTTTGATTTGTATCTCCCTGATGCCGAGTGGTGTTGTACACGTTTTCTCGTGTCTGTTAGCCATTCGTATGTCTTCTTTGGAAAAATGTCTGTTCATGTCTTCTGCCCATTTCTTGACTGGATAATTTGTTTTTTGGGTGTTGAGTTTGATAAATTCTTTATAGATCTTGGGTACTAGCCCTTTATCTGATATGTCATCTGCAAATATCTCCTCCTATTCCATAGGTTGCTTTTTCATTTTGTTGACTGTTTCCTTTGCAGTGCAGAAGGTTTTTATCTTGATGAAGCCCTGGCAGTTCATTTTCACTTTTGTTTCCCTTGCCTTGGGGGAAGTTTCTAGCAAGAAGTTGCTGTGGCCGAAGTCAAAAAGGTTGCTGCCTGTGTTTTCCTCTAGGATTTTGTTGGGTTCCTGTCTCATATTGAGGTCTTTCATCCATTTGGAATTTATCTTTGTGTGTGGTGTAAGAAAAGGGTCCAGTTTCATTCTTCTACATGTGGCTGTCCAATATTCCTAGCACCATTTATTGAAGAGACTGTCCTTTTTCCGTTGGACATTCTTTCCTGCTATGTTAAAGATTAGTTGACCATAAAGTTGAGGGTCCATTTCTGGGCTCTCTATTCTATTCCATTAATCTATGTGTCTGTTTTGTGCCAGTACCTTACTGTCTTAATGGTTACAGCTTTGTGATAGAGCTTGAAGTCAGGCATTGTGATGCCCACAGCTTTGGTTTTCTACTTCAACATTCCTTTGGCTATTTGGGGTGTTTTCTGGTTACATACAAATTTTAGGATTATTCTGTTCCAGCTCTGTGAAAATGTCTATGGTATCTTGATAGGGATTACATTGAATGGGTAGATTGCTCTGGGTAGCATGGCCATTTTCACAATATTTATTTTTCCAATTCAAGTGTATGGAATGTTTTCTCATTTCTTTGTATCTTAATTTCTTTCATACGTGTTCTATAGTTTTTAGAGTATGAATTCTTTACCTCCATGGTTGGGTTTATTCCTAGGTATCTTATGGGTTTTGGTGAAATTATAAATGGAATCAATTCCTTAATTTCTCTTTCTTCTGTCTCATTGTTATTGTATAGAAATGCAACTGATTTCTGTGCACTGATTTTATATCCTGCCATGTTGCTGAATTGCTGTATGAGTTCTACCAATTTGAGGGGGCAGTCTTTTGGGTTTTCCACATAAAGTATCATGTCATCTGTGAAGAGTGAGAGTTTGACTTCTTCTTTGCCAAATTGAATATCTTTTATTTCTTTTTGTTGTCTGACTGCTGAGACTAGGACTTCTAGTACTGTGTTCAGCAAGTGGTGAGAGTGGGCTTCCCTGTCGTGTTCCTGAACTTAAGGGAAAAGCTCTCAGTTTTTCCCCATTGAGAATGATATTGCTGTGGGCTTTTCATGTATGGCTTTTATCATATTGAGGTATGTTCCCTCTATCTCTACATTGTGATGAGTTTTAATCAAGAAAGGATGCTGTACTTTGTCAAATGCTTTTTCTGCATCAATTGAGAGGATCATATGGTTCTTGTCTTTTCTTTTATTAATGCGATGTATCATGTTTATTGATTTTCAAATGTTGAGACAACCTTGCAGCCCAGGAGTAAATCCCACTTGGTTGTGGTGAATAATCCTTTTAATGTACTGTTGGATCCTATTGGCTAGTATCTTACTGAGTATTTTGACATCCATGTTCATCAGGGATATTAGTCTATAATTCTCATTTTTTAAAAAGATTTTATTTATTTATTTGACAGAGAGAGAGAGAGATCACAAGTAGGCAGAGAGGCAGGCAGAGAGAAGAGGAAGCAGGCTCCCTGCTGAGCAGAGAGCCCGATGTGGGGCTTGATCCCAGGATCCTGAAATCATCTCCTGAGCTGAAGGCAGAGGCTTTAACCCACTGAGCCACCCAGGCACCCCTATTATTCTCATTTTTGATGGGGTCTTTGTCTAGTTTGGGGATCAAGGTAATGCTGGCCTCATAGAATGAGTTTGGAACTTTTCCTTCCATTTCTGTCTTTTGAAACAGCTTCAGTAGAGTAGATATTATTTCTTCTTTAAATGTTCAGTACAATTCCCCTGGGAAGCCATCTGACCCTGGACTCTTGTTTTTTGAGAGAATTTTGATTACTGCTTCAATTTCTTTTCTGGTTATGGGTCTGTTCAGTTTTTCTATTTCTTCCTGTTTCAGTTTTGGTAGTTTAAGTTTCCAGAAATGCATCCATTTCTTCCAGATTGTTGAGTTTGTTGGCGTACAGTTGTTCATAATGTGTTCTTAAAATTGTATTTCCTTGGTCTTGGTCATGATCTCTCTGCTTTCATTCATGATTTTATGTATTTGGGTGCTTTCTCTTTTCTTTTTGATATGTCTAGCCAGTCATATTAATTGTTTCAATCTTACTAATTGTTTCAAAGAACCAGCTCCTAGTTTCGTTGATCTATTCTACTGTTCTTTTGGTTTCTATTTCATTGATTTTTGTTCTCATCTTTATTTTTTCTCTTATCCTTCTTGGTTTAGACTTTATTTGATGTTCTCCTCCAGCTCCTTTAGGTATAAGGTTAACTTGTGTATTTGAGATTTTTCTAATTTTTTGATAGAGGCTTATATTGCAATGTACTTCCCTCTTAGGACCACCCTTGCTGTATTCCAAATGTTTTGAACAGTTGTGTTTTCATTTCTCTAGTTTCCCTGAATTTTTTAAATTCCTCTTTAATTTCCTGGTTGACCCATTCATTCTTTTTTAGGATGTTATTTAACTTCCAAGTGTTTAAATTCCTTCCAAATTTCCTCTTGTGATTGAATTCACATTTCAAAGCACAGTAGTCTGAAAACATGCAGAGAATAATCCCAATCTTTGGAATCAGTTGAGACCAGATTTGTGACCCGTTATGTGATCTATTCTGGACAATGTTCTATGTACACCCAAGAGGAATGTGTACTCTGTTGCTTGAGGATGAAATGCTCTGTATTTATCTGTGAAGTCCATCTGGTCCAGTGTCATTCAAAGCCCTTATTTCCTTGTTGATCTTCTTAGATGATATGCCCACTACTGTAAATGGGGTGTTGAAGTCTTCTACTATTATTTTGTTATTATCAATGTGATTCTTTAATTTTGTTATTAATAGGTTGATATAACTGGCAGCTCCCAAATTAGAGACATAAATATTTACAATTGTTAGATCTTCTTGTTGAGTAGACACTTTAAGTATGATATAGTGTCCCTCTTCATCTCTTATAGTCTTTGGTTTAGAATCTAACTTATCTGATATGAGGATTGCTGTCCCAACTTTCTTTTGAGGTCCATTAGCCTGATAAATCATTCTCCATCTGCTCACTTTCAGTCTAGAGATGTCATTTTAGGTCTAAAGTGAGTCTCTTGTAGACAGCACATGGATGAGTCTTACTTTTTTTTTTATCTAATCTGATACCTATGTCTTTTTATTGGAGCAGTTAGCTCATTTACATTCAGAGTAACTATTGAAATATATGAATTTAGTACCATTGTATTACCTGTAAAGTCCCTGTTTCTGTAGATTGTCTCTGTTTCTTTCTGTTTTATGTTACTCTTGGGCTCTCTCTTCACTTACAGGATTCCCCTTAATATTTCTTGCAGGACTGGTTTGGTGGTCACATATTCTTTTAGTTTCTGTCTGTCCTGGATGTGCTTTATCTCTCCTTCCATTCTGAATGACATCTTTGCTATATAAGGTATTCTTGGCTGCATGTTTTTATCATTTAGTACTTTGAATGTAACATGCCAGCCCTTGCTGACTTGCCAGGTCTCTGTGTATAGGTCTGATGTCAGTCTAATGTTCCTACCCTTGTAGGTTAGGAACTTCTTGTCTCAAGCTGCTGTCAGGATTTTCTCTTTATCTCTGAAATTTTCAAGTTTCACTATTATATGTCAGGGTGTTAATCTATTTTTATTAATTTGGGAGGGGTCCTCTCTACCTCTCGGACAGGAATGCCTGTTTCCTTCCCCAGATTAGGAAGATTCTCAGCTATGATTTGTTCAAATATACCTTCTGGCCCCCTCTCTCTTTCTTCTCCCTCAGGCATTCCAATGATTCTGATATTGTTTTGTTTTATAGCATCACTGATTTCTGGAAGCCTCCCCTCCTGTTCCCTAAGCTCTCTTTCTCTCTTTTCCTCAGCTTCCTTCCTTTCCATCAACTTGCATTCAATGTCACTTACTTCTCCCTTCATTTACCCTAGCTATTAGAGCGTCCAATTTAGACTATGCCTCAGTTAAAGCCTTTTTATTTTCAGCCTGATTGGATCTTATTTCCGCACTAAAAGATTCTCTATGTCTTTTATGCTTTTTATCAAGTCCAACTAGTAACTGTGTAGTCGTTATCCTGAATTCCAGCTCTGACATTTTACTTATACCCATATTGATTAGATCTGTGACAGAGAGTATTACCTCCAGTTCTTTCTTTTGTTGTGAATTCCTCCTTCTAATTATTTTGCCCAGAGAAGAATAGATGAACAAGTGAACAAAATAAAAAATATGAACCACAAGCCAAGCAAAATATATGGTAGACAAATCCAAAGATGTCAGAAACCAAAAATAGAAGAAAAAGAAAGAGAAAAAGAGAAAGAAAAAGAAAAAAAGTGGGGAAGGGGTAGCATATAGTCTCACAGGTGGACAAAATAGGGCAATCTACATAGTCCTGAGTCTGTGTTAGAAGATACTAAATCCCAAAATTGTAAAGAAAGCAAAACATATATATACACATATATATTTAAATTGAATAGAATGAAAGGAAGCCAAAAATGAAGAATATATCTATAAAATGTAAATGTAAAAAATGGAAGTTAAAAACAGACTTAAAATCAAAAAGTTGATAAGAAACTAGTTGAAAGGAAAAAAGAAAAAAAGAAATGGAAAATTTAAACTGAAAGATAACAAATCATGGGGAAAAAACATGGAATTCTATATTTTATCCTATAAAATAATAATAATTCTATATTATTTTCTCCTAGTGCTGTGAGGTCCATAAACTTGCTTTTCACCTGTTCTTCCAGCTAGTCTTCTGTGGGAGGGGCCTCCTGCACTGATTCTCAGGTGTCTTTGCCTGGGTGGAGTTGCACCATCCCTTGCCTGAGGACAGGCTCAGTGTAAGCTCTTTGGGTTACTCTGTGTGGCTTTTGTTTCCTGAAGGTTTTCTGGCCTCTCTAGAGGATCTAAATAAAAATGCCCTCCCCCTGATCTCCAGCCCCAGAGCTGAAAGATCAGTCCCCTCTCTTCAGTAAGCCCTCAGGGATAAACAGTCTTTACTTTTGTGTGTGCCAACCTCTGCAGATTCCTACAGTACATGCCCACACTGATTCTCTCAGGGTAAGATGGTGGGTCCATCACTACTGCAATTTGTAGGGCCCTGGCACAGAGAGAGGTTGCCCAATTGTGCATGCACCCACACCGCTGCTCCCCGGGGAAGGTGGAGGGTCCCTGTGTTCTAGTCCTATTCGTGGTCCTCAGATGGAAAACGGTCACCTGATTGGTCTAGGCTCACAGTTTATGGTGGAATTGAGCTGAGAGTTCCCTGCCAGTCTTGCTGACTGTACCGTTTTCCCACCTCCAGTGCTCAGAAACTCTACTAACTCAGGAAACTCCCGTTATTGTCTGTGACTGTGGGGAACCTGAGACCACATGGTCCTCACCTAGAATTCTGCTCCATTTCACCACATGAGACTTTTCAGACTGGGATGTCTTTCATTAGAGCAGATTTCTAAGGGTTTCTGATTCGCCCTCCAGTGCTATGTCACTTTCTGGTAGCCAGCTCCTAGAGTCCCTCCCTCCCCCGCCATTTATTTTCTGTTATAATCCCCTCAAATTCACGTCTCCATACCTCTTAACTTGCAAAAAATGGTCACTTTCTACTGTAGAGTTCCAGATATTCTTTTCTTACATCTTAGGTTGAATTCATGGATGTTCAGGATGATTGATAGTTATCTAGCTAATTTCAAGGGACCAGATGAAATGAGGTTCCCCTGCTCTCCCACCATCCTGCTTCCTCTTGAGAGAATCTTAAACAGACTCCATGCTCAGTGTGGAGCTAGACAGTGTCTTGAGATCAACAACCAGAACCAGAGTCAGACACTCAACTGACTAGCCACCCAGATACCCCTGTGTGGGGGTGTTTCAAGTTTTCCATAAAGGTTTTTTTTTTTTAATTTATTTATTTATTTGACACAGAGAGAGAGATCACAAGTAGGCAGAGCAGCAGGCAGAGATAGAGGGGAGGCAGGCTCCCTGCAGAGCAGAGAGCCCGATGCAGGGCTCGATCCCAGGACCCTGAGATCATGACCTGAGCCGAAGGCAGAGTCCTAACCCACTGAGCCACCCAGGCGCCCCAACCATGAAGGTTTTGATAGACCCTCTGTATCTGAAGCCAAGCCAGGGAAATTGTCCTACGTTTATGTAATTTGTTATGTTGTCCATATTCCTCTTGTGTTTTCATTCCTTCCTTTAAAACTCATATTACAGCTTATTGAATTCCTGGACCTTCCTTCCATACTTCTTTTCTCCTCAGAATAGGAGCTGTTATCTGTCCTTTGTATAGACAAAGATCTCAGCTTGACCTCTCAGCTCACTCATTTATTGTTCAACCATGTCTATCATGTCAGTTCTTGCTACTTGCTAGTTGCATGATGTAGGGAAGTTATTTAAGATTTCAATGTCTTATTTTGTCACTTGTGGGATAAAGTTTAATAACACTATTCTCTAAAGGTTGTGGCAAAGTATTTAAATGAATGAACACATGTCAGGCACTGGCAAGAGAACATCATAAGTCTCAAGAACTGTTTTGGTTGTGACTAGTATGGCTGTTCTGTGCTTCTGTTGAAGTTTTTATTGTATTCTGTGTCTGAGTGATTCTTATTGCATAGCAGCTTCTCCTGTTGGATTGGGGTGACTGCTTCTCAAATCTCTCTGAGGATACTAATCATAACAATTCCTAAGTGACCTCCTCTTTAATTCATTAAATATGAAAGCTAAAACTATAAACTTATAAAGGAAAACTAAGGAGAAAATCTTTACGAGTTGAATTAAGCAATGATATCTTATACAGGAAACAAAAAGGACAAGCCATTGAAATTTTAAAAAATTGATATTGAACATTATCAGAATTTTTAACTTCTTGATTCCATCAAGAAAATGAAAATGCAAGCCATAGATAATATTCACAATACGTTTATTTGAAAAAGAAGTTGTATCATAATCATATAAAATCTCCTAATAATTCAGCAGTAAGAAGGCAAACAACTCAGTTAAAGATGGGTCAAATATTTCAACCAATACTATATGGAGAAAGATGTATAAACACAGAGGTTACATAAAAAGATGCTGGAAAACTGTGGAAGGAGTCAAAATGTCCTTCAACAGATGAATGGATAAAGATGATGTGGTTCATATATACAATGAAATATTACTCAGCCATCACAAAGGATGATTACCTACCATTTACATTGACATGGATGGGACCAGAAGGCATTATGCTAAGTGAAATAAATCAAGTAGAGAAAGACAATTATCATATGGTTTCTCTTATATGTGGAATTAGGGGGAAGGGAAAGAAACTGAATGTGAAGAAATCAGAGAGAGAGAGAGAGAGAAAGCATAAGAGACTTTGTACTCCAGAAAACAAACTGAGAGTTACAGATGGGTTTTGAAGAGGGCACGTGTGGTGATGAGCACTGGGTGTTATATGTAACTAATGAATCATTGAATGCTACATCAAAAGCTAATGATGTACTACTCTATGCTGGCTAACTGTACATAATAAAAAAAGAAAAGAAAAGATGCTGGAACCCATTGGTCATCAGGAAAATGAGAGTGAATTCCACAGTGAGATACCACTTCGCATCAGTTAAGATGGCTACAGTCAAAACGACTGACAATGCCAAGTGCTGGAGAGAATGTGGAACAAATGGAGCTCCTGTCATTGATCAGAGTGCAAAATATTATAATTTGTTTAGAAAGCAGTTTGGCAGTTTCTTATAAAGATTGATACATGCTTACTGTGTGACCCATCGGTGCTCCTCAAGACATAAAATGACATAAATCTACAAAAGGACTTGTAGGGGCACCTGGATGGGTCTGTCGGTTAACTGTCCAACTCTTGATTTCAGCTCAGGGTCCTGAGATCAAGCCCTGTGTCAGGCTCTGCACTCAATGCAGTCTGCTTGTCCTTCTCCCTCCCACTGCTTATGCTCTCTCTCTCTTTCTCGCAAATAAATAAAACATTTTTTAAATAAACAACCAAACAAAAGGATGTGTACACAATCCTGTGAGTTGCTTTACTCACAATAGCTCCAAATGGCAACAATCAAAATGTCCATTAAGGTAGAACAAAGGTAGAGACATCAAACTTCAAAATATTACAAAGCTATCATAATCAAAACAGTAGAGTACTGACATAAAAACAAACATATAGATCAATAGAACAGAAGAGAGAGCCCAGAAATAAACTCATGCATTTATAGCCAATTAATTTATGACAAGAGAGCCAAGAATAAAAAATGGGGAATGGACTGTTTCTTCAATCAGTGGTGTTGTGAAAACTGGACAGCCATGTGCAAAATAATGATATTGGGCTACTATCTTTTCACAGTGTAAATTACCAAATCATTCTATAGTACACCTGAAACTAACATGATGTTCTATATCTGTTAGACCTCCAAGAAAGTGTCCAGTATCTGTGAACAGATAAACAAATTTTCATATATTCATACAACGGAATCCTCCTGAGGAATAAAAGGAAGAAACTACTGATACTAACAATAACAATGAAGATTCTCAAAACTGTTCAGCTAAGTGAAAGAGGACAGATAAAAACTATACAGCATATGAGTCCATTTCTATGAAGTGTTAAGAGAAGATTAAACTAATCTTCAATGACAGAAACCAGATCACTCTTTGCTCCAGTGAAGAATTGTCTGTCAACATGCATGAGAGAACATTCTGGATGATGAATATATTTTGATCTCAGCTGAGATTGTGGTTACACCAGTGTATACATTTGTCAAAATGCATTAAATTGTACACTTAAAAGGTACATTTTTATGTTTAAACTATATGTTCATTAAGAACAACAGTGTGCTGTTGATGTATAGATAGATGATAGAGATAAGTGGAAGAGTATGGAGAACTTAGATCACAGTTTATAAAAATTAATATATGTAATGACATATCAAATTAGTAAGAAAATGATGATTTTTAAAAAAAAAGAATTGATGCTGGCAAAATTAAGTGTCTGTCCATTTAGAAGGAAATAACATTGGGCCTCTGCTTCTCCATACTCAAAAATGTAATTTTTAAATGGATTTAAAACTTAAACAGAAAGGTTTAATTTAAAAATTAAAAATTTCCATTTTTAAAAGTATATGTATAATTTTGGTATTGGAGAGAAATTTTTCAACTATTCCTGTGGAGATTGGGGAGAAATTTTTCAACTAATCAAGAGATATCAAGGAAAAAATGATATATGTGATGATATTGAAGGATTCAATAAAGGAGACTTAGGTGAGTCTAAGGATTTCTTCTCTTCTTTCACATAAATACGTTAATATGCAGAAATAAACCAGACTGGAGAAAAAAAGTCAGAGTTGGCCAGAAAAACAGTTGACATCCTCATGATTCATCATTGGAGGGCCCAGTGTGAGGCTTTCTTCTTCATGGGCTGATACAGACATGGGGAGAGGTCAGAGAGCCCTAAACTTAGTGCACACTAGCTAGGGCTGTTGAAGAGTTATGGTTTCTGCAGCTGGAGATGGGAGTGGTTATTTTCACGTCCACTATTACAGGGAGCTACGATCTAATAAACCCAGGAAGTCTGGGTATTTCCCTCTCCCCATCATCCCAGGAAATGGCTCCAGTTTCCCTAGGGAAGCCCTGGGGAAGATTTATAGCATCACTTGTGGCTGCTTGGCAAGGTTCATTCTTCCTGAGAAACTCAGTCTTTTCTCACTTAAAGAGTTCCAGGTCTAAGGACTGTACGAGAGGTCGTACATTCCCACTATGGTGAATCAGGCAGGTCCCTGTTGCCCCAAACTAGAGTTTTTCTAATTATTATGTAAGTCAAAAAATTTTGTAATAAGCTTACCATCTATTTCACTCCCAGGGACCCCAGGATAATAAATCACCACCACATGTCCCTGGCCACAAGGTAATTACTCCTATTTTGTCTCTAGGTGGTTAAGTGCCATACCTATCCTGTACTTCTCCAGGATCCTATGATTCCCACCAACATCAGGAAGCCAAATCCATGGCAATAACTCCCACCATTAGAAGCAGCCTGTAGAGGACATACCACAGGGTTCTTAAAGGCTTTTTTTTTTTTTTAAGATTTTATTAATTTGACAGAGACACAGAGAGAGAGGGAACACAAGCAGGGGAAGCAGGAGAGGGAGAAGCAGACTTCCTGCTGAGCAGTGAACCCAGTGTAGGACTCAATTCAAGGACCCTGGGGTCATGAACTGAGCCGAAGACAGATGCTTAATGACTGAGCCACCCAGGAGACCCAAGGATCTTAAAGTCTTGATGAAGAGATGTCTTCTGGACTTTTGTTTGTGGGAGGCAAAGAAACAAGGAGAGAAATACAGCTGCATGGAGCTCTGAGAATTAGGACTGTGGAAGAGGGGCCACAGAAATAATGGAAAGATGCAAGTACTACAAGATTCCCAGTGTCAGTGCAGGGAGGGCAGGGTGGGAAACACTGACCTCACTCTCCTCTCACCTTCCAGGCTCCTTCTGGTGCCTCCCATTGACCAAAGCTAACTGGGAGCCTATCAACAAGAGAGCCCAGGGTGTGCATTCTGAAGAGAATAAGGCAGGACAGAGATGCATGTCCAAGGGTAGAGGTGTTGGGAGGTGGAGAGCAGAAGGAAAATACCAGTTAATAACATTAGGTATCACCAGTATCATATGTTCTAGGCATTTTACAATTATTAAATGTGTTTAATCACCACCGAAACTCTGCAAAATAGAAACATTATTATTCCTATCTTGGTGAGGAGAAAACTGAGGGTAAGCTCTTTCACTGTCTGTGCTTATGCTCAGAAGAGAAAGTTCAGCATAAATCACTAAACAGCAGTCAAAATATTCACTGTTGGAACTGTCATTCCAAAAGACATAAAGAGCCAGCCATTACACACTTTTAGCATTTGACCTAACAGGTCAGGTAGCATTGCGGCTGGGGCAGCAGTGTTCAGTTTTGTGCTGATGAATACACAAAGAAAGCCAGGCTCAAAGAAGAGGGAAGGGAGAAGAATACATGCCCAAAGGGAACCACAGACCATGTGATCCAAGTCAGTGACTGAGTCAGCCACTAATTAAGGGCTTCTCATTTCCCCAGGCAGGGCCCAAGAGTCCTAGTCATTCTTTATTTCTGCAAGAGGCTTCTTTATCCTCTCAATAAACCCACTTGAATTTGAGCTGACTGGAGTGTATTTCTCCATCAATCATACACAAAATCTTAAATTGTAATAATTTCCAATGAACTGTGAGCACAGAAGTTAGGCTTATTCTTGTTTCATTCCACTATCTCCCTTGTATGATGATGAGGAGGTATCAATGACCTCCATATTCTTCTCTGGCTCTGACATCCTGTATTTCTAGTTCCTTTTCAATGACTTTGCTTTTGGAAGCACATACTCTAAAGTTTCCAGCTGAACACCTTCTGCCTCCTGTGCCTAAGCATTCCTAGGCCTATTTCAGATAAGAGGCTTTTATGTAACTATCCTCACAAACATTGAACCAACTTTATGACCATCTGTGTCATGGCCAACTGTTTGCTCATTTGATGTGTACATAAAAGGGAGGAGACAGCAAGCTTGCATATTATAAATTATGTCATCTTAAAAAGGAAACAAAGGCAAGACTTTGGAATAAAACCATAAAATTTGTTAATTTTAAGCCCGAACCCTTTCAGGGATGCTCATAAAATTGTTATCTAAAGAGTGTTTAGGAAATTGTTGACTAAGCAACATCGTCATTCAAAGAGAAGCATATGGGTTACCTTAGGTAGAAATGCAAACAAAGACCCCATCTCTGCCTAGGAAAAACAACTGGTGACTCCTTCCAAAAAAAACTTGTGTGTTTCATTCCTTCCTTACCTTGACCCACAGACTCACATTTGATGCCCATTAGCTGCTTCTTGGCATTAGCTCTGCATTTGTCTCTTACTTTGTATTAAGATCTGGGTTCCTCCAAATGTGATATTGTTTTGTTTGACCATCCTTATCTTTAGGGGTTGCCAAGGAGGGACAAAATATATCTACCTGCCAGGTGGGCACAGGTGTAATGACTCACCGTGGGACACTTCCTTACTGGTAATCTCAGGGCCCTCCTAAGCCCTAATAAGTTGAGTACTCTGTGTTGTCTGACAAGAATTCTTGCTAGTCTTAGGATTCCTTATACAATTAACCTACTTCCTGCAGTTTAGTGTGATGGTGGTGGCAGTGTTCCTGTATCCCACCCTCATGCTCCTGAAGTCACCAGCCATGTCTCCAGTTAGGAAAAAAACCCTTTGGAAGTAGCAAAAGCTGTCTCCCTTCTCATACATAATTGATAAGAATGTAAAACGAGGGGCGCCTGGGTGGCTCAGTTGGTTGAAGCCTCTGCCTTTAGCTCAGGTCATGATCCCAGGGTCCTGGGATCGAGCCCCACATCTGGCTCTCTGTTCAGCAGGTAGCCTACTTCCTCCTCTCTCTCTGCCTGCTTCTCTGCCTCTTGTGATCTCCGTCTGCAAATAAATACATGAAATCTTTAAAAAAAAATGTAAAATGATTTAACCACTTTTGAGGAAACTCTGGCAAATTCTTCTTTTTTAAGATTTTATGTATTTATTTGACAGAGAAAGAGAGAAAGAGCATAAATAGGGGTTGCGGCAGGCAGAGGGAGAGGGAGAAGCATGCTTCCCATTGGGCAGGGAGCTCAATGTGGGGCCCAATCCCAGGATCCTGGAATCAGGACCTGAGCTGAAGGCAGATGTTTAATTGACTGAGCCACCCCAGGTGCCCCAACGTCTGGCAAATTCGTATTAAACTAAACAACTACCTATTTTATGACTCAGTAATTCCAAGGTATTTACCCCAAAGAAAGTAAAATACATCCACAAAATGACTTATTATACAAAAATGTTTATAGCAGCTTTAATATTATAAGACCAGGCTGGAAACATTCAGGTACCTTTCAATGGATGGATAAACTGTGATCTTTTCCCTCTATGGAATATTCAAAAATCAATAAAAAGCAACAAATCACTGACCAAGAAAACAACATGGATGAAGGGCCTCTGGGTGGCTCAGTTGGTTAAGCATCTGACTCTTGGTTTGGCTCAGGTCATGATCTCAGTGTTGTGGGATTGAGCCCCAACTCAGGCTCTGTGCTCAGTATGGAGTCTGCTTCAGACTCTTTCTCCCTCTCCCTCCCTGCCCCTCCCCACTCACACATGTGCTCTCTCTCTCAAATAAATGAATAAAATCTTTTAAAAAAATGGATGAATCTCAAAAACATTTTATTGAGTAAAAAAGAGTGTGTGCTCTTTAATTCCACTGTTAGGAGTTCTGAAATTTAAAATCTATGATTAAAAAAAAACAAACAGTACTTGACTATGGCTCAGGTAGGAATTGATTAGGAAGGGGTACAAAGAACTTCCCAGGGTGATGGAAGGGTTCTATATCTTCATAGGAGTTTGGTTTACACATTTGTGCGCACTTGTCAAAACTGAAAATCTATACTAGAGATTTGTGCTTATCCTTGTATATAAATTTTACCTCAAAATAAAATCTGTAAGTAAGTATTTAACCTAGTAAATGATAGGTATGCTGAAGCATTTAGAGGAAAGTATACTGATGCTGCAATCTACTTTGAAATGCATTTTTAAAAAAACACAACACGGATTAATAGGTACACTGGGATTTGGGTAAATATATAAATATGTGATAAAGGAAGAATAGTAAAATGCTAACAATAGATTCTAAGTTATGAGTATACAGGCAAAAGTATACTACCTTTATAAGAGCCCTTCAAATTTATGTTTGAAAATTTTTGTGATAATGAAGTACTGTACTTCAAGTCTTTTTTTTTTTTAAAGATTTTATTTATTTATTTATTTGACAGAGAGAGACAGCGAGAGAGGAAACACAAGCGGCAGTAGTGAGAGAGGGAGAAGCAGGCTTCCCGCCAAGCAAGGACCCTGATGCAGGGCCCAATCCCAGGACCCTGGGATCATGCTCTGAGCCAAAGGCAGATGCTTAACGACTAAGCCACCAGGCGCCCCTCAAGTCTATTTTTTTATATTTAATTAGCCAGCATATAGTATATCATTAGTTTTTTAAATGATACAAACAAAACAGATCTTTATATTTTAAATTAGATTTTATTTTTTCAGTGTTCCAAGATTAGTGCTCCATGCAATATGTACCCTCCTTAATACCCACCGCCAAGCTCACCTAACCACTGACTCCCCTCCCCCCCAAAACCTTTAGTTTATTTCTCAGAGTCCACAGTCTTTCATGGTTCATCTCCTTCTCCTATTTCCCCCAATTCACTTTTCCTTTCCTTTTCCTAATGTTCTCCGTGTTATTCCTTATGCTCCAAAAGTAAGTAAAACCAAATGATAATTGACTCTCTCTGCTTGACTTATTTCACTCACCATAATCTCCTCAAGTCCTGTCCATGTTGATACAAAAGTTGGGTATTCATTCTATCTGATGGAGGCATAATATTCCATTGTATATATGGACCATATCTTCTTTGACCATTCATCTGTTGAAGGGCATCTTGGTTCTTTCCACAGTTTGGCGACCATGGCCATTGCTGCTATAAACATTAGGGTACAGATGGCCCTTCTTTTTACTACATCTGTATCTTTGGGGTAAATATCCAGTAATGCAATTTTAAGGGAAGCTCATAGGGTAGCTCTATTTTTTATTCCTTTTTTTAAAAAGATTTTTATTTATCTCTTTGATAGAGATCACAAGTAGGCAGAGAGGCAGGCAGAGAGAGAGGAGGAAGCAAGCTCCCTGCTGAGCAGAGAATCCCATGTGGGGCTCGATCCCAGGACCCTGGGATCATTACCTGAGCTGAAGGCAGAAGCTTTAGCCCACTGAGCCATCCAGGCACCCCTCTATTTTTTATTTCTTAAGGAATCATCACACTGCTTTCCAAAGTGGCTGCACCAATTTGCATTCCCACCAACAGTGTAAGAGGGTTCCCCTTTCTCCACATCCTTTCCAACAGTTGTTGTGTACTGTCCTATTAATTTTGGCCATTCTAACTGGTGTAAGGTGGTATCTCAATGTGGTTTTGATTTGAATCTCCCTGATGGCTAATGATGAACATTTTTTCATGTGTCTGTAAGCTATTTGTACGCTTCTTTGGAGAAGTGTCTGTTCATGTCTTCTGCCCATTTTTTGACGTGATTATCTGTTTTGTGTGTGTTGAGTTTGAGGAGTTCTTTATAGATCTTGCATATCAGCCCTTTGTCTGTAGTGTTGTTTGCAAATATCTTCTCCCATTCTGTGGTTGTTTTTTGTTTTGTTGCCTGTTTCCTTTGCCGTGCAGAAACTTTGATCTTGATGAAGTACCAAAAGTCATTTTGCTTTGTTTCCTTTGCCTTTGGAGACAAGTCTTGAAAGAAGTTGTGGCCAATGTTGAAGAGGTTACTGCCTATGTTCTTCTCTAGGAGTTTGGAAGGCAGCTATGCTCACCACTATACCACCAATGCACTTATCTAGGAGTTTGATAGATTCCTGCCTCACATTGAGGTCTTTTATCCATTTCGAGTTTATCTTTGTGTTTGGTGTAAGAGAATGGTCAAGTTTCATTCTTCTATACACAGCTGTCCAATTTTCCCAGCACCTCTATTGAAGAGGCTGTCTTTTTTCCACTGCATATTTTTTCCTGCTTTGTCAAAGATTATTTGACCATAGAGTTGCGGGTTCATATCTGGACTCTCTACTCTGTTCCACTGGTCTATGGGTCTGTTTTTGTGCCAGTACCATGCTGTCTTGGTGATCACAGCTTTGTAGTAAAGCTTGAAATCAGGCAATTTGATGCCCCCAGCTTTGTTTTTCTTTTTCAACATTTCCTTAGCAATTTGGGTCTTTTAGGATTGTTTGTTCCAGCACTTTGAAAAATGCCAGTGGGATTTTGATCAGGGTGGCGTTGAAAGTATATATTGCTCTGGGCAGTATAGACATTTTAACAATGTTTATTCCTCTGATCCATGAGCATGGAATGCTCTTCCATCTTTTTGTGTCTTCTTCAATTTCTTTCATGAGTGTTCTGTAGTTCCTCAAGTACAGATCCTTTACCTCTTTGGTGAGGTTTATTCCAAGGTATCTTATGGTTCTTGGTGCTATAGTAAATGGAGTGGATTCTCTAATTTCCCTTTCTATGTCTTCATTGTTAGTGTATAAGAAAGCAACTGATTTCTGTACATTGACTTTGTATCCTGCCACATTACTGAATTGCTGTATGAGTTCTGTTCTAGTAGTTTGGGGGTGGAGTCTCTTGGGTTTTCCATATAAAGTATCAAGTCATCTGTGAAGAGAGAGAGTTTGAGTTCTTTTTTGCCAGTTCAAATACCTTTATTTCTTTTTGTTGTCTGATTGCTGTTGCTAGGACTTCTAGTACTATGTTGAACAGCAGTGGCAAGAATGGGCATCCTTGTCTTGTTCCTAATCTTAAAGGGAAGGTTGTCAGGTTTTCCCCATGGAGAATGATATTTGCTGTGGGTTTTTCATAGATAGATTTTATGAAGTTGAGGAATGTTCCCTCTATCCCTATACTTTGGAGCATTTTAATCGGGAATGGATGCTGTATTTTGTCAAATGCATTTTCTGCATCAATTGAGAGGACCATGTGGTTCTCTCTTTTCTTATTGACTTGTTCTATCACATTGATTGATTTGTGAATGTTGAAGTGCACTTGCATCCCAGGGATAAATCCCACCTGGTCATGGTAGATAATCTTTATAATGTACTGTTGGATTCTATTAGCTAGGATCTTGTTGAGAATCTTAGCATCCATATTTATCAGGGATATTGGTCTGAAATTGTCCTTTTTGATGGGGTCTTTGCCTGGTTTGGGGATCAGGGTAGTGCTGGCTTCATAGAGTCTGGAAGTTTTCCTTCTGTTTCTATTTTTTGAAGCAGCTTCAGGAGAATAGGTATCATTTCTTTGAATGTTTGGGAGAATTCCTCAGGGAATCTGTCAGGTCCTGGGTTCCTGTTTTTTGGGAGGTTTTTGATCACTGCTTCAATCTCATTACTAGATATTGGTCTATTCAGGTTGTCAATTTCTTCCTGTTTTAGTTTTGGAAGTTTAGAGGTTTCCCAGAATGCATCTATTTCTTCTAGGTTGCTTAATTTATTGGCATATAACTGTTGATATTAATTTCTGATGATTGTTTCTATTTACTTGGTCTTAGTCATGATCTCTCACCTTTCATTCATAATTTTATTAATTTGGGTCCTCTCTTTTCTTTTGGATTAGTTTGGCCAGGGGTTTATTGATCTTATTGATTCTTTCAAAGAACCAGTTTCTAGTTTTTGTTGATGTGTTCTACTGTATCTCTAGTTTCTAACTCATTGATCTCTGCTCTAATCTTGATTATTTCCCTTCTCGTGTGTGGGGTTGGCTTGATTTGTTGTAGATTTTCCAGCTCTTTAAGGTGTAAAGAGAGATGGTGTATTCAGGATTTAAAAATTTTTTTGAATGAAGCTTGGATGGCTATGTATTTCCCCCTTTAGGACCGCCTTTGCTGTATCCCATAGGTTTTGGGATCAATGTGTCTTCATTCTCATTGGTCTTCCACGAATTGTTTAAGTTCTTTGATTTCCTGGTTGATCCAACCATTCTTGAGGGAGGTTGGTCTTTAGCTTTCCAAGTGTTTAAATCCCTCCAAACTTTTTCTTATGGCTGAATTCCAGTTTCAAAGCATTGTGGATCTGAGAATATGCAGGGAATAATCTCAATCTTTTGGGTATTGGTTGAGCCTGAATTGTGACCCCGTATGTGGTCTATTCTGGAGAAAGTTTCATGTGTGCTCAAGAAGAATGAGTCTTCTGTTGTTTACGGTGGAATGTTCTGGTATATATCTATGAGGTCTATCTGGGTCCAAGATGTCATTCAAAGCTCTTATTTCTTTATTGATTTTCTCCTTGGATGATCTGAGAGTGGCATGTTAAGATCCCCTACAATTAGTGTATTCATATCAATATGACTCTTTTTTAAATAATATATTTATTTATTTATTTGACAGAAAGAGAGAGATTACAAGTAGGCAGAGAGGCAGGCAGAGAGAGAGAGAGAAGGGAAGTAGGGTCCCTGTTGAGCAGAGAGCCCATGCAGGGCTTGATCCCAGGACCCTGAGATCATGACCTGAGCTGAAGGCAGAGGCTTAACCCACTGAGCCACCCAGGTGCCCCTCAATATGACTCTTTTTTTTTCTTCAGTTCAAGTATTTTTTTAATTTTTTATAAACATATTATTATTAGCCCCAGGGGTACAGGTCTGTGAATTGCCAGGTTTACACACTTCACAGCACTCACCAATATCAATACCCTCCCCAATGTCCATAACCCCACCACCCTCTCCCTCCCTCCCTCCCCCCAGTCACCCTCAGTTTATTTTGTGACAGTAAGAGTCTCTTATGGTTTGTCTCCCTCCCAATCCCATCTTGTTTCACGTTGCATCTCCACTTCCTCATATCAGGGAGATTGTATGATAGTTATTACTCTTTATTTTGATTAAGATTTGGCTTATGTAGTTGGCTGCTCCCATATTGGGGGCATAAATATCTACAATTGCTAGATCTTCTTGGTGGATAGACCCTTTAAACATGATGTGGTGTTCTTCTGTATCTCTGACTAGTCTTTAACTTAAAATCTAATTTATCTGATATGAGAATCACTACCCCAGCTTTCTTTTGAGGCCCATTGTCATGAAAGATGGTTCTCCATCCCTTCACTTTCAGTCTGGATGTATCCTTAGGTTCCAAATGTGTCGCTTGTAGACAGCATATGGATGGGTCCTTTTATTTTATCCAGTCTACAACCCTGTGCCATTTTATGGGATCATTTAGGCCATTCATGCTGAGAGTGATTATTGAAAGATAAGTTTTTATTGACATCATGTTGCCTGAAGTTCTTGTTTCTAGAGATTGTCTCTGTAAATTTCTGTTCCATGTCACTCTTGGGTTTTTTTCTTCTTTTATTAACCCCCCTTAATATTTCTTGTAGTGCTGGCTTGGTGGTCACATACTCTTTTAAACCTTGCCTACATCATTTGTTTTTGATGTAGTGTTCAATGATTCATTAGTTGTGTATAACACCTAGTGCTCATCATAACACGTGCCCTCCTTAATATCCATTACCTGGATCCCCCTCCACAGCCTTCCCTCTGAAACCCTCAGTTTGTTTCCTGGAGTCACTACTAGGTATTTACCCCAAAGATACAGATATAGTGAAAAGAAGGGGCACATGCACCCCAGTGTGATGCTGAGATTGCCTTCAACAGATGAAGGGATAAAGAAGATGTGGTACATATATACCACAGCCCTTAGAATATAACTCAGCCCTTAGAAAGGATGAGTACCCACCATGTGCATCAACATGGGTGGAACTGGAGGGGATTATGTACTTCAAGTCTTTGGAGATCCCACAAGGAGAAAAGTGTCATCATGTCATGTCAACCACACTAAGGATTAATCATGTTCATTAGAACACCATCTTTTCAACTTTAGAAAGTGTGAAAATGCAGAGGAAGACCAGTAAAGTATCCTCCAGATTGAGAACTCACTTTAAGGCCAAAAAATGAAGCAAGCTGCTCCATATTACTTACACAGTTTTATGTGAGGTAACTTACTGACAGAGGTACCCTGCAGTCAGACATTCTAAACGGTATAAGGCTATTCTCTGCACTCACCTCTTGGCCATTTGGACCTCAAGCCATGGCTTGTATAAAGCAAGGGGCATGGTTGTAAGGGCACAGTGGAGTTATCTGAAGTGGGGCCATCTGTGCATGAGAGGGGAGAACAAGATGGAGGGCCAACGATGGAGTCAGTGTTGTCAGCATGCCCACAGAAAGTGTCCATGATTTTATAATCTGATACCTATGAAGTTTTTGCTGTGTACTATGCAATACTCCTTGCATTCAATATCTCATTTAATATTCAAAACTTTCCTATGTTAGGTGTATAATTCATATCTGATTGTATTAGTAAAAAAAAATAGAGTATTCTTGAGCCTAAGTGTCTACCCAAAGCCCTCCAGCTAATTGATAGCAGAGCCTGGTGAGAACCTGAATCTTGATGCCAAAGGCCATGCACAGACACTACACTGGCCTTCTTTCAAATCCATTATCTGAGTTAGAAATGCCTCAGAAGTCATCTGCTCCAATGTTATTATTTTGAAGATAATTAAGAGGCCCAGAAAGGACTATGATTCTCCCACATATGAATTCTCTTCTCATTAAGATCTGAGTCATTTTCTTTAGGTAGTTTTTAATCCCTTACTCTGTGATAAATCATAGCACAGGAAATAGTATCATACTTTTTGACTTGAGATGAATGTATTAAAAGACTGACAATAGCCAAAGTGTTATTGAGGATGTGGAGCACTTAGAACTCTTGTACATTGCTGGTGGGAGTGTAAAATTGGAAAGTTTGTTACTTTCTAACAAACTTAACTACACACCCATGGCATGAGCCAGCAATCCCACTCTTATTCCAGGAACGGAAACATATATCCATTAAGAGGCTAACAATGTTCATAGCAGCTTCAGTCAGAAGCTGAAAATAGCTGAAATGTCCATCAACCAAGAATGAGGAATCATAATAACAATAACCTGTGCTATATTTGTGCGATGGAATGCTACTGGGCATTAGAAAGAACAAATTATCAATACAGGCAACAATGTGGAAAAATCACAAAAACATTATGTCAAGTGAAAAAATCCGGACATAACAGAGTACATATTTTATTCACATAAATTTATAAAAGGAAAAGGCAAGACTAATCTGTGGTGATGGAAGTCACCTAGGTGGGAGGGGCAGGAGGGAATTTCCCGTGGATGGAAAAGGTTCTACATCTTGATTGGGTTATTGTTACACAGCTGTGTAGATTTGTCAAAAAATTTCAAGCTTAATGTGTAAAATGCACGCATTAAACCTAATAAGGTAAAGTCATCATTTAAAAAAATCTTAGAATGGAAAACAAAACACAATTAATCAAGGAATTTGGCATTAAGGGAATCCATTTTCACCCAGACATCTTGAAGATGTGATATGGCAAGGCTCAAGAGACGAGAAACAAGTGGATAATACAGTGGAAATAAAATGACTTGAAGAAGAAGGGGAAGGAAAGAGAAGGAAGGGAAGGGAAGGAAGGAAAAAAAGGGGAGGAGGAAGAGGAAGTTTTGAAGCCATCCAGAATTCCAAAACAAAACGAAAAGATAAATGAAAGTGACTCCAAATAACATGCTATTGACCATTTGAAACAATGCAGAATTACACAAAAATTGAAACCTCTTCCCTTTTCCTAGTCCCACCTCATTCTCCAGGGTAATCAGAGAAATGTGGTTTGCATGCTTTTTCTAGGCACATAGCTATATACACACATAAATACCTAGATAGCTTAGTTCTTTTACAAAAATAGGATCATAGTCTACATACAATATTATAATTTTCCATTAATATTATACAGTGAAATACTAATAAAAAAAAAAAAGCAAGCCAAATCCAGAGTCTGGTAAGGTCTTTGTGAATATGACAGAATTTATAAATATCTTGGTGAAATGTAGAACAGTTTATATAATAATTTTAAAAATGGTTTAATATTAGACAAACCTGTTTTTAAGTCTTTTGGGCAAAGCAACGATGCCTCATTAACCCTCTCTCTCTTCCCTCACCCTCCCCTCACCACTCTTTTTGCCCCTCTGCCATCAAATTTCATGTTTATTGCTCAAAAGCAGAACTACTTAGATATATGTCTTATGCTTCCATCCTGCTAATCAATATTCTTAGGGTCTTACTTTCCACCCCAATTTGCTTATCAAGAGAATGTCTTTGAAGACAACACCTCCCAAACAAATTGTAGGGCCTGTTATAACAATCTTTTCACACCTCCATATATGCATCTGTAAAGTATGTATGTTTTCAGATAATAAGCCCAATCAAGTCAGTGGAAATCTTTAGAAGAAAATATAGGAGATGGAAGATAACATACATTATGTGTCTTCTTTGTGTCAGGTACTGCCCGGGGCATTCCAGTATAGTGAGTTTGGTCCAGCAAACACATTTTGAGCATTATCTAAGCACCATCTAAGCACATATCTAAGATAAGCAGATAGAAATGGAAAGTCACATAGCTGTGCTTGAGAAGTGACACCCTGTTGAGAGCAACAGGCCTGTAAACAAATAATTTTTACATAAAAATTATGTAAAGGTAATTTTTACATAAAGGAGAATGTTATTACAGAGAAGGGGCAGGCTTAGGGCTGGGTTTCTGGAGGAGAGGAAGCCTGAGTTGAAAACACTGAAGGATGAAGAAAAGAGCTAGTTGCATATACAATTTTTCAATTTATGTCTCTGTGGCATAACTTCCATTGTGCCTTTTGAGCAAATCAGCTGATTCTTTCTAGCTGGTAGAGCTTTCCACAGATACAGATAGACTTCCTAGGAAAGGTGGAGATGGGGAGATTACTCTATGTCACCAGTCCTCCACATCAGAGATGAGTGAATAGGCATAAACTCACTTACCCTCAAAACAAGAGTTTCTTCAGACTAGCTATAAAAGTTAATGAAAACCTCCTCAAGTGACTCATTTTCTTTCTCCTGTTGATAGGACTGGTCCAGTAGCATAGGATGTTGTAGGGCTTGCCTTCAGCTCTGTTCATGGTCAATATCTCTGTCAAATATACAAGGATTAAGTCCAACACTAAAAATTTGCTCCCTAAAGGGGCAAGGAGAAACTCTTCCATAGTGGGTTTTTTTTTTAATAATAAGAATTTATGCTGTTTTCTTAAGATTTAGAATTGGAAAAAATTTCAAGACTTGCTTTCTTGTTATAGTCATTTCATGTTTTTTTCCAAATCCCTCTACCAGACTTCCATTTTTCACATTCCCCTAAAGCATTTTTCTTTGATCTCTCTCACACTCACCATCCCATTTGGTGCTCCCACTGCCCATGACTGGCTGAGGTTATTTTCTTATGCTGATTTAATAGTATTGATATGTTTAGATGTCAAAAAATAATTGACCCTTTCAAAAAACTTCCAATAGGCATCAACAGCAAAGTAGAAATTGTTCACTAATTAAAATGGGTAAAGCTGCCATCCCAAAGCTGGAGGTGATTTATTCTTGACTTCAGATGAAGAAGCAGTGACTCTACTCTTTGACTCAGAATGGCTTTCATCTGTCACTTGAAGAGGTAGGCAAAGGGATCGCTGCCATCCGAGCTTCAGTCAGGGAAACTAGAATCAGAAAACTGTGGATATGACAAGGATTATTTACCGAAGTATAACCTAGGTGTCAGATTGGAGATCAAATTGAATTTGACTCAAATCTAAGCTGTACGGTTTTCTCCACAAACTCCCCACAATTCCTTCAAGTTCTTAGGACTTATTTCTGCAAAGTTTCTTTCTGCCTCTAAGCTTCCTCAAAAATAGGAACAATTTCTCCCTTCTTTCACATCAGTCTGTTTCTATAAGAAACCCTCTCCTGTCTTCTTGGTTTCACTTGGTGGTAGCCACTAACCAACCACATGAGGTGTTTACATTTAAATGTAGTTGACAAAAAGTATATAAAATTTAAAATTTTATTATAAGATTTAATTTTAAAATTATATAAAATTTAAAATTCAACCCCTTATTCACACCAGCCATATTCCAAGTGCTTGATGGCCATATGTGGTTAATGGCTGCCACATTAATAGCACAGATTAGGACATGTCCCATCCTTTAGGGCAGTTGTACTAGTGGGCTGTGAATTGATGAGAACTTACTGAATATTTATGAATGCAGGCCAAGAGGTCATATTTTTATTTTCCATCAGAAAATTCAATTTGATTTAAGCATTTTTAACCATGCTCATCTTTTCAGAAATGTACCATCTATCTATGGAGATACACCAATGTGTATGTTTTCCCTAGGAAGAGTCTTTTAGGAAGTAAAGTAGAATCACTTCATAGATGAAGGCAAAATGCTTCAAGCAAGTGTAGAGTAAGAATTCTTGCAAAAGAGGAAAGAAAACATTTCCCTCTGAGAATGAGGTGAATGTCTTCGAAAAAAAAAAAAAAGAAAGAAAGAAAGCAAAACACAACACAAAACAAAACTTTTGTTTATGGGAAAAAGAAAGGCATGAGTGAGTCTGCTTGTCCTCTAGAAGGAAACACCTAAGAAAAAGAGGGGCAGGTTTGGAAGCCTCTATTCTTTCTTAGGTATTGGTCAGTTTAGCACTAAAACCTCCTGAGCATAAGATTGTGAGATGAGTTGGTATGATCTCAGACTCGAAGTAGCTTAAAGATTGATTAGGAAGACAGGCAGAAAATAGAATTTAAATATAAGCATGCGGTCTGTGAGCACAAGAGAGGCATCTCTGCTGTCCAAGAGTAGAATAAGGAGAAACTTCAAGTCGGGAACAAAACCAAGCTAGCTGGGGACCAGATTGGTGATCTTTTTCTTACCTCTTGTTGTCTTCCCCACAGCACCTATCCCCCAACCCAGGATCCTTGCACTTAGTAACATTCAAGGTTTGTTGAATTAATTAATTAAAAGACAAATAAACATGACCAAACAAATAAAAAGAAGAGTATTGCAAAAAGGGGGAATGACACGGAAAAAGGCATAGAGGCATGACTTGTGTGGTTTCCAGGAAATACTGATGGGGTGTTGATGGTGGTCAGACATGAGTGGAGTGAGCCCCAGTGCCAGAGACTAGAGTCACAAAAGGGGCTAAGACGGGAAGGTTTTTCCTGCTGTCCTAAAAATTTGGATAGAGGAAGGGCTCAATTTTACTATTTCCTCATAAATGTAACAACATCAAGTTTGCATTGTATAAATAGTATTCTGGAAATACACAGACTCAAATGAAAATTTTCTCTTTTTTATATTAAAGATGTACTTCTTTATTTGAGGGGGTGGACAGAGTGATAGGGAGAGGGAATCTCAAGCAGATTCTGCACTGAGCCTGGACCCTGACACAGAGCTCAATCTCAGGACCCTGAGATTATGACCTGAGCACAAACCAAGAATCAGAGGCTTAACTGACCGTACCACTCAGGTCTTCTCAAATGAAAATTTTCTAATCAAGTAAATTTAACTAGCACCAGACCTTAGAAATGAAATTTTAACTTTACTCCAAACTCTTAATTCCTGTTGTCGTTGTCTGATATTTTAGACCCAGCTTGTATTAAGAAGAAAAATTAAAAGTCACTAGGAATCTTATTCTAAACATTAGAATTCTTATTTAACATCAATACCTATCTCTTTATTTTACCACATTCTCTTCTTCAGGGATTATTTTATTTTTTTCCAAAAGACATGCTTGAGCAGTAATCCCAGTAGCAGACTATGGACAATATCCTTTCTATGTTTTTATAATTTTCACTTGTCTTAATTTCATGCTCCCCTCCTTCATTGATTGTTTGGGTGAGAATATAGTTCTGGGTTGAAAGTTGTTTCCCTTCACACTTTTTATTTATTTTTATGTTATTTATTTATTTGTTTATTTTTATTTATATATTTTCATTTATTTCCCTTCCATTTTTATTACTCTGGTATGGTGCTATTCTGATCCTAGTTTTGGAGGTAATTGCTGATTTGCCATTTTAGGGTTCTCTCTAAATTTCATGTATGATGTGCCTACATATAGAAAAATTCCAGGAGGAGTCAAGATGGCGGAGAAGTAGCAGGCTGAGACTACTTCAGGTAGCGGGAGATCAGCTAAATAGCTTATCTAAAGATCGCAAACACCTACAAATCCAATGGGAGATTGAAGAGAAGAAGAACAGCAATTCTAGAAACAGAAAATCAATCACTATCTGAAAGGTAGGACTGGCGGAGAAGTGAATCCAAAGCAACGGGAAGATAGACCGCGGGGGGAGGGGCCGGCTCCCGGCAAGCGGCGGAGCAACAGAGCACAAAATCAGGACTTTTAAAAGTCTGTTCCGCTGAGGGACATCGCTCCAGAGGCCTAACTGGGGTGAAGCCCAGGCGGGGTCAGCGTGGCCTCAGGTTCCACAGGGTCACAGAAGGATCGGGGGTGTCTGAGTGTCGCAGAGCTTACCGGTATTAGAACAGGGAAGCCGGCTACAGAGACAGAGCCGAGGATGACTCTCAGCTCGGGGTTACCTTGAACCGGTCGCAGGCTCGGTCAGCTTGGAGCGCGGCCGGAGGCCAGGGTGACGGGAGTAATTGGGCGCTGTTCTCTGAGGGCGCACTGAGGAGTGGGGCCCCGAGCTCTCGGCTCCTCGGGGCCGGAGCCCGGGAGGCCGCCATCTTCATTCCCGTCTTCCAGAACTCTATGGAAAGCGCTCAGGGAACAAAAGCTCCTGAAAGCAAACCCAGCAAACCCGAGCGGATTACTCAGCCCGGCCCCAGGTAAGGGCGGTGCAACTCCGCCTGGGGCAAAGACACTTGAGAATCACTACAACAGGCCCCTCCCCCAGAAGATCAACGAGAAACCCAGCCAGGACCAAGTTCACCTACCAAGGAGTGCAGTTTCAATACCAAGGAGAGCGGCAGAATTCCAGAGGAGAAGAAAGCAAAGCATGGAACTCATGGCTTTCTCCCCATGATTCTTTAGACTTGCAGTTAATTTAATTTTTTTTTCTTTCTCAATTTTTATTTCTCTTCTTCTGCTAAATTTTTTTAACTTTTACCGTTTTCTTTTTTAATGTTTTTTAAATAGTTTATCTAATATATATATATATATATATATATATATATATATATATATTCCTTTTTATATTTTTTCTTTATCGGCTTTCTTTTTTTAATAGTTTCTTTTTTTTTTTCTTTCTGAACCCCTTTTTATCCCCTTTTTCCCCCCTCACGATTTGGGATCTCTTCTGATTTGGCTAAAGCATATTTTCCTGGGGTTGTTGCCACCCTTTTAGTATTTTACTTGCTCCTTCATATACTCTTATCTGGACAAAATGACAAGGCGGAAAAATTCGCAACAAAAAAAAAGAACAAGAAGCAGTACCAAAGGCTAGGGACCTAATCAATACAGACATTGGTAATATGTCAGATATAGAGTTCAGAATGACAATTCTCAAGGTTCTAGCCAGGCTTGAAAAAGGCATGGAAGATATTAAAGCAACCCTCTCGGGAGATATAAAAGCCCTTTCTGGAGAAATAAAAGAACTAAAATCTAACCAAGTTGAAATCAAAAAAGCTATTAATGAGGTGCAATCAAAAATGGAGGCTCTCACTGCTAGGATAAATGAGGCAGAAGAAAGAATTAGCGATATAGAAGACCAAATGACAGAGAATAAAGAAGCTGAGCAAAAGAGGGACAAACAGCTACTGGACCACGAGGGGAGAATTTGAGATAAGTGACACCATAAGATGAAACAACATTAGAATAATTGGGATTCCAGAAGAAGAGGAAAGAGAAAGGGGAGAAGAAGGTATGTTGGAGAGAATTATTGGAGAGAATTTCCCCAATATGGCAAAGGGAACAAGCATCAAAATCCAGGAGGTTCAGAGAACCCCCCCTCAAAATCAATAAGAATAGGTCCACACCCCATCACCTAATAGTAAAATTTACAAGTCTTAGTGACAAAGAAAAGATCCTGAAAGCAGCCCGGGAAAAGAAGTCTGTAACGTACAATGGTAAAAATATTCGATTGGCAGCAGACTTATCCACAGAGACCTGGCAGGCCAGAAAGAGCTGGCATGATATATTCAGAGTACTAAATGAGAAAAACATGCAGCCAAGAATACTATATCCAGCTAGGCTATCATTGAAAATAGAAGGAGAGATTGAAAGCTTCCAGGACAAACGAAAACTGAAAGAATTTGCAAATACCAAACCAGCTCTACAGGAAATATTGAAAGGGTCCTCTAAGCAAAGAGAGACCCTAAAAGAAGTAGATCAGAAAGAAACAGAGACAATATACAATAACAGTCACCTTACAGGCAATACAATGGTACTAAATTCATATCTCTCAATACTTACCCTGAATGTTAATGGGCTAAATGCCCCAATCAAAAGACACAGGGTATCAGAATGGATAAAAAAACAAAACCCATCTATATGTTGCCTACAAGAAACTCATCTTAAACCCGAAGACACCTCCAGGTTTAAAGTGAGGGGGTGGAAGAGAATTTACCATGCTAATGGACATCAGAAGAAAGCAGGAGTGGCAATCCTTATATCAGATCAATTAGATTTTAAGCCAAAGACTATAATAAGAGATGAGGAAGGACACTATATCATACTCAAAGGAACTGTCCAACAAGAAGATCTAACAATTTTAAATATCTATGCCCCTAACGTGGGAGCAGCCAACTATATAAACCAATTAATAACAAAATCAAAGAAACACATCGACAAGAATACAATAATAGTAGGGGATTTTAACACTCCCCTCACTGAAATGGACAGATCATCCAAGCAAAAGATCAACAAGGAAATCAAGGCCTTAAAGGACACACTGGACCAGACGGACATCACAGATATATTCAGAACATTTCATCCCAAAGCAACAGAATACACATTCTTCTCTAGTGCACATGGAACATTCTCCAGAATAGATCACATTCTTGGTCCTAAATCAAGTCTCAACCGGTATCAAAAGATTGGGATCATTCCCTGCATATTTTCAGACCACAATGCTCTAAAGCTAGAACTCAATCACAAAAGGAAATTTGGAAAGGACCCAAATACATGGAGACTAAACAGCATCCTTCTAAAGAATGAATTGGTCAACCAGGAAATTAAAGAAGATTGAAAAAATTTATGGAAACAAATGATAATGAAAACACAATGGTTCAGAATCTGTGGGACACAACAAAGGCAGTCCTGAGAGGAAAATATATAGCGGTACAAGCCTTTCTCAAAACAAGAAAGGGGGGGTGCCTGGGTGGCTCAGTGGGTTAAAGCCTCTGCCTTCAGCTCAGGTCATGATCTCAGGGTCCTGGGATCGAGTCCCACATCAGGATCTCTGCTCAGCAGGGAGCCTGCTTCCTCCTCTCTCTGCCTTCCTCTCTACCTACTTCTGATCTGTCTCTGTCAAAGAAATAAATAAAATCTTTAAAAAAAAAAAAAGAAACAAGAAAGGTCTCAGGTACACAACCTAACCCTACACCTAAAGGAGCTGGAGAAAGAACAAGAAAGAAACCCTAAACCCAGCAGGAGAAGAGAAATCATAAAGATCAGAGCAGAAATCAATGAAATAGAAACCAAAAAAGCAATAGAACAAATCAACGAAACTAGGAGCTGGTTCTTTGAAAGAATCAATAAGATTGATAAACCCCTGGCCAGACTTACCAAAAAGAAAAGAGAAAGGACCCAAATAAATAAAATCATGAATGAAAGAGGAAAGATCACAACAAACACCAAAGAAATACAGACAATTATAAGAACATACTATGAGCAACTCTACGCCAAAAAATTTGACAATTTGGAAGAAATGGATGCATTCCTAGAGACATATAAACTACCACAACTGAACCAGGAAGAAATGGAAAGCCTGAACAGACCCATAACCAGTAAGGAGATTGAAACAGTCATCAAAAAACTCCAAATAAACAAAAGCCCAGGGCCAGATGGCTTCCCGGGGGAATTCTACCAAACATTTAAAGAAGAACTAATTCCTATTCTCCTGAAACTGTTCCAAAAAATAGAAATAGAAGGAAAACTTCCAAACTCATTTTATGAGGCCAGCATCACCTTGATCCCAAAACCAGACAAGGATCCCATCAAAAAAGACAACTACAGACCAATATCCTTGATGAACACAGATGCAAAAATTCTCGCCAAAATACTAGCCAATAGGATTCAACAGTACATTAAAAGGATTATTCACCACGACCAAGTGGGATTTATTCCAGGGCTGCAAGGTTGGTTCAACATCCGCAAATCAATCAATGTGATACAACACATTAATAAAAGAAAGAACAAGAATCATATGATACTCTCCATAGATGCTGAAAAAGCATTTGACAAAGTACAGCATCCCTTCCTGATCAAAACTCTTCAAAGTGTAGGGATAGACGGCACATACCTCAATATTATCAAAGCCATCTATGAAAAACCCACCGCAAATATCATTCTCAACGGAGAAAAACTGAAAGCTTTTCCGCTAAGGTCAGGAACACGGCAGGGATGTCCGTTATCACCACTGCTATTCAACATAGTACTAGAAGTCCTAGCCTCAGCAATCAGACAACAAAAGGAAATTAAAGGCATCCAAATCGGCAAAGAAGACGTCAAACTATCACTCTTTGCAGATGATATGATACTATATGTGGAAAATCCAAACTCCACTCCAAAACTGCTAGAACTGGTACAGGAATTCAGTAAAGTGTCAGGATATAAAATCAATGCACAGAAATCAGTTGCATTTCTCTACACCAACAACAAGACAGAAGAAAGAGAAATTAAGGAGTCCATCCCATTTACAATTGCACCCAAAACTATAAGATACCTAGGAATAAACCTAACCAAAGAGACTAAGAATCTATACACAGAAAACTATAAAGTACTCATGAAAGAAATTGAGGAAGACACAAAGAAATGGAAAAATGTTCCATGCTCCTGGATTGGAAGAATAAATATTGTGAAAATGTCTATGCTACCTAAAGCAATCTACACATTTAATGCAATTCCTATCAAAGTACCATCCATTTTTTTTTTCAAAGAAATGGAACAAATAATCCTAAAATTTATATGGAACCAGAAAAGACCTCGAACAGCCAAAGGAATATTGAAAAAGAAAGCCAAAGTTGGTGGCATCACAATTCCGGACTTCAAGCTCTATTACAAAGCTGTCATCATCAAGACAGCATGGTACTGGCACAAAAACAGACACATAGATCAATGGAACAGAATAGAGAGCCCAGAAATAGACCCTCAACTCTATGGTCAACTCATCTTCGACAAAGCAGGAAAGAATGTCCAATGGAAAAATGACAGCCTCTTCAATAAATGGTGTTGGGAAAATTGGACAGCCACATGCAGAAAAATGAAATTGGATCATTTCCTTACACCACACACGAAAATAGACTCAAAATGGATGAAGGATCTCAATGTGAGAAAGGAATCCATCAAAATCCTTGAGGAGAACACAGGCAGCAACCTCTTCGACCTCAGCCGCAGCAACATCTTCCTAGGAACATCACCAAAGGCAAGGGAAGCAAGGGCAAAAATGAACTATTGGGATTTTATCAAGATCAAAAGCTTTTGCACAGCAAAGGAAACAGTGAACAAAACCAAAAGACAACTGACAGAATGGGAGAAGATATTTGCAAATGACATATCAGATAAAGGGCTAGTGTCCAAAATCTATAAAGAACTTAGCAACTCAACACCCAAAGAACAAATAATCCAATCAAGAAATGGGCAGAGGACATGAACAGACATTTCTGCAAAGAAGACATCCAGATGGCCAACAGACACATGAAAAAGTGCTCCATATCACTTGGCATCAGGGAAATACAAATCAAAACCACAATGAGATATCACCTCACACCAGTCAGAATGGCTCAAATTAACAAGTCAGGAAATGACAGATGCTGGCGAGGATGCGGAGAAAGGGGAACCCTCCTACACTGTTGGTGGGAATGCAAGCTGGTGCAACCACTCTGGAAAACAGCATGGAGGTTCCTCAAAATGTTGAAAATAGAACTACCCTATGACCCAGCAATTGCACTGCTGGGTATTTACCCTAAAGATACAAACGTAGTGATCCGAAGGGGCACGTGCACCCGAATGTTTATAGCAGCAATGTCTACAATAGCCAAACTATGGAAAGAACCTAGATGTCCATCAACAGATGAATGGATAAAGAAGATATACACAATGGAATACTATGCAGCCATCAAAAGAAATGAAATCTTGCCATTTGCGACGACGTGGATGGAACTAGAGGGTATCATGCTTAGCGAAATAAGTCAATCGGAGAAAGACAACTATCATATGATCTCCCTGATATGAGGGAGAGGAGATGCAACATGGGGGGTTAAGGGGGTAGGAGAAGAGTAAATGAAACAAGGTGGGATTGGGAGGGAGACAAACCATAAGTGACTCTTAATCTCACAAAACAAACTGAGGGTTGATGGGGGGAGGGGGGTTGGGAGAGGGGGGGTGGGGTTATGGATATTGGGGAGGGTATGTGCTATGGTGAGTGCTGTGAAGTGTGTAAACCTGGCGATTCACAGACCTGTACCCCTGGGGATAAAAATATATGTTTATAAAAAATAAAATTAAAAAAAAAAAAAGAAAAGAAAAATTCCAAATGTTTTTACTCAGTATTCTTATGGCCCTTTTCAGTTCAGATAGTTCTTGAGTCCTCTGTATTCTTACATTCCAAAGTTTTATGTGGGTTCCTTCAATGTCCTCTCTTGGAGCTAACTAATGGGGGAGATTCAGTGTAAGATCTCTTAAAGTCCTAGGAGATTCCCACCCAGCTGCCTAAAGGGGAAAATGCTGTGTTTAACAGGTAGTATAAAAAACAAAATTCATCTGGTAATATCCTACCACATACACTTAGGAAACTGAGGTGCAGAGAGGTTCAGGAGCACGCCAAATGTTCCGCAGCAAGTAGGTAACAGGAGTAGGACCTGAACCCACATCCACCAGAAGCCAGGCCTGTGTTCTTTCCCCAGAGCATCATCAGAATGGCTGAGGTTCTCTACGGTACACTTTGTACACCATGGAAACATGACTTTCTCTTGTCCTGCCATGGATGTATACACAGGTTGGAAAAAGCTGATGGCAAAAAGCCCGAGTAGCATTGTAAAAATAACCTTGAGTTGAGAGGAAGAAAGCCCAGCTTCTGATGCCAGCTGTACTCCGAACTAGCTGTGTGTATTGAATCATTCCTGGGCTTCTCTGGGCCTCAGGTTCCTCACTGGTAGAGCAATAGCCCAGGACTTGAGAAATCCTGTTATCCTTCCCAGCCTCAACGTTCTAGTCCGTTGAGGTTGAATGATCTCCAACACCTTCAATGTAGTTTAATTTTTTGCTACCTACACCAGAGAAGGAAATGGTGTTGCCTTTTTCAAATAGGCTATTTTCTTCATTAGACTGTGTGAGTCAGGAAACAGAGAGGGCCAGAGGTCAAGGTCCAGCTCCACCACTGACCAGTATGATGATCCTGATTGAGCAGGCTCTCTACTCTCTCTTAATATCAAGTTTCTTCCATATATGTCCTATGTCAGTCCCGGGGATTCTGTTAGGAGCTCAGGTAATGGCTTAGGTGGAAACACTGTATCATAAATTATCGTATCACTGTAAGCTATTTTGACATAATTGCCCTCCATTAGGTCAAGATTTCAGTGCCTTGTTCCTGAGGAATAAGGAGAAGGAGTTAAACCAGGTATTTGAGGAATGGGGTGCATGCTGAGGTGGATGGGGTTGGTGTCTTAAGGAGGAAAGTCTGTATGGACCCCTCAAGCACACCCCAGGGGTGCATAAACTTACATCCAGGCCTGGTGGCAAATAGTTTTCGGAAAGATAGACACATCCTGATTCTCCAGAGTTGAAGTGGGGCATCTTTATAGAAAGGAAAGAGAAATTAAGGAAATTGACAGTAGAAAGAGATAAAAAGATTGACAGAAGGGGCGCCTGGGTGGCTTAATTGGTTAAGAAGCTACCTTTGGCTCAGGTCATGATCCCGGGGTCCTGGGATCCAGCTCTGAGTTAGGCTTCCTGCTCAGGGGGAAGCCTGCTTCTCCCACCCTTCTGCCTGCTGCTCTCCCAGCTTGTGCTCTCTCTCTCTCTCTATGTCAAATAAATAAATAAAATCTTAAGAAAAAAAAAAGATTGACAAGGAAAAAAAGGTAAATACGGGGAGAGAAGACTATCTTCTAACAGATTACAGGATGTTGTCAGTTTTGATAAGGTGGGATGGAAAGGAAAGACTATTTACAAATAAGGAGGGGTTCTTCTCCCTTCTCTCACGCATTCACTTTGACTACAGATAAGACTTTTATGGATGGGTTATTACTTCAAGCAGTACTGTTGCTCTATGATTAAAACAAGGGCCATATAATTCCAGAAGCAAGAAGATATAAGAACTCAAGAAACTGCCTGGGATCTCTCAGGACACTGAAGAAGGCAGGGGTCCTCAAAGCCTTGAGGGCTGACCAGGTAAGTAATCTCCACCCATTTGAGGGCAGAAGACTTTCTCTGAACATCTGTTTTCTTCTATCAGCTTTTCACTGGGCCAGAAGTGACAAGCTCTGGGTCTAATGATGTTAGTCATGCTTTGTGCTGCTGGTTTTTTTACTTGAACTATGCATTTCTTTCTTCTCTGTCTGTAAAGAGCGTTGCCTTTGGTGTCAGCATCGGGTTAAATCCTGGCTGTGAAATCTAGCAGCTGTGAAACTTTGGGAGAGTTCCTTAATCTCAATGAAGTGTGTGTTTACATGTGTAAAATAAGTTAATGATAACTACAAGGCAGCCTAGTTATGATTAGATTAGGTGACATGCAAGCATCCAATGATTGTCAGTTTGTTAAGATCCACTTACGGATTATCCCAAAATATACTCTACCTCCCTTCCCCCCAGATTGTTGGTTGGACAGAGAAGTCCTTGCTGTTTGTGTCTTAAGGGGGTTGGAGGACATTGAACATACCTCCATCACCTTCTGAAGGGAGGTTCGTTAGAGAAGTGCAGGGCTAATACAATGATGTAAAATGTTTGGGAGCTGGGGGTCCATCACAATCTTCATCATTTGGTTTCCTTCTTTATTCACACTGTGTTGGAGTGCTTACATGGACCTGTGTAGAATATCCGGGAAAGTTTGAACCTTATGTTCCATCATTCCCCTTAAGCAATCTATTATTTGATAGTTAGAATATGTATTCTGATTGTTGGATCATAAAGCATGCTCAAGGGAAGATTCAATGAATCACTCATCCTAATAATTATTAGGGAAAAAAATCTTGGACCCAATTCATATGCTTACACTAAAATAAACACCAGATGGACGAAAATAAAAGAGAATATGGGTAGATATTTTAATCTTATGTGGATGGTAATGACACATTTTTCTGATATAAAGTCCAAATGTTTAAAGGAGAAGGTAAATATGACAGTTTTTGAAATTTTCAGTGTGACAAAAGATATAAAAAAGAATCTTGGAACACTGAAAAAACAAAATTAAATTTAAAAAGAAATACAAAGTATTTTAGTATTAATATTAAATATTTAATATAAAATATTTTAAATTAATATTAATATTAAAGTATTAATATTAAAATATTAATAATATATGAAAAACAACAAATGCACAAAAATGGCCCTACAGATTTCTGAGAAAAAAGATAACAGTCAAACAGGAAAAATGTGCAAAGGTATAAACCAAAAATTTAACAAAAAAATTTAAAAATCTAATCAATCATCATATAAAAAGATCTTCAACTTTTTATATATCTTGAAAAAAATTTTAATTATTAATTTAAGTAATATAATTATGAATATTTTAAAAATACTAGTCAGTGAGATTTTTCTTATTATGCCAAAATTAGCAAGAAAAAAATGGATAAATTGGGTGTTCCTTGAAGCCTGGGGGAACCAGCATTGCTGTCTATGTGCTATTACTGGAATGTATGGAACAGCCCATCCAGAAGGCATTTTAGCTAAGGGTATCAGTGTGACAACATGCATGTTCTGTGAAGTCACAGCCCTGTGTATGTGCATTTATACTAAAGAGAGAACCAAAACTGCATAATAGTTACTCAAGGGGAAGAAGGTTCATTACAGTTGATCAGTTTCTGAGCAACAAAACCAGGTATCAGAATTCTATGACTCGACTTATATAAAGTGCTACACAAACCAACACATAGACATATGTACATAGAAAGATGTCCATAAGCTATTCACTAAATTGTTTATCTCTGGGAGATAGAATTTACTTCCTATTTTCCAGTCTGTCACGGATCTTTTAATAGTTCATGTACTGTCTGGTGATGGGGAAGATAATAAAGTCATTTTCTTTAAAAAAAAAAAAAATGCGGTTATACCTAAGCTTGAAGGAAAGAGGGTTGCCTGGAGTCAGGATATCTAGTTGTAGCTGTGTGACTAGGAACAAGCCACTTAATACCCATAGACCTCAGGTCCTCTCATCAATAAATGTGGGTATTGGACCATATATGCCCTTTTAGTGCTAACACAGACAAATTCGCTCTTGCGACTGACTTGATTTGATTGAGTTGACTCAATAGAAAGTTTATTACCGCCCCATCTGTGCGAAAGCGTGCCTTAGGCGCCCTCTTCTGGTCCTTCTGAGAATAGCAGGAGCAGGCTCTTCGCAGTGGACCAAATGCCTTCCTCCAGACTACTAAACTCTTCAACCCAACACAGTCAGGTCTCTGGCGCTGGACCAGAGGCCTTGCAGGTGACATAGATTAAATACCCCTAATCTCTACAGTTATCTTGAGAGTCCCTTGATTGTATAATCTGGGTTCATTCAGAAAATTATTTTTTTTTCCTCCATATGTGATTTGCCATCTAAATTCTGGGTCTGTCTCACCCACTGTGTTCAGATTGCAGATTCAAGCAAATCCAGGAACTTCGAGGGAAAACTCACACGGTCTCTGCGACCCTTACAGGAGAGGTTTCCGAAGCACTTCAACTTCCCCGGAGAAGAGGAAGATGACTCCCCAAAGCATGCGTCTGTTCCTACTGCTGAGCTGTGTAGCCAGCACTGAAGTCCTGGGAGGTGAGTATCAGTCATTCAGCTGGAAGTGAGCTGACAGCCAGTGTTCGCGCAGCACACTGACTCAGCCCTCCACTCCCCCCACATGATGTTTAGGTGCTGCAGGCAATAGATATCAAAGACAGGAAAGAAGGACAAGGTCATGTGGGGAAAATCACAAGGACTGTAGAATCAAACAAATCCAACCTCGTGTGGTTGTGAGCCATAGGGAAATTATCAACTCAATGTCAGTTATGATCATTATTTTACAAGTTTCTGGTGAAGGGTGGAGATAATGTATTTAAAGCATCTGTCACCTAGCGGTTGGTGAGCGAGAACTAGAATTAGAGCTCCCCAACATTCATGCATTGTTTTCCCATTTGAACATACCAGCAATTTTGGTTTGCGAGGGACTTAGAGCCTTATTGGAGAGATGGGTCCTACACCCATGTAGACCCAGCATCAAGTACAAAGTAACATGTCAACAAGGTAGGAATCAATACCCTAAGATCTTCCAGCAGAGAAAGCGGGAAGAAAACTATACACATGAGCTACAAATACATATCATAGAACATCCAAAATGGAAAGAAATGGAATGTGGACACATCTTGTATAATGCCTTTGTTCTGTTTACGAAGAAGCTGGGGCCCAAAGGAAGTCTGGACTTGCCCAATATCACATAGCAAGACTACAGGATATTCTGGCTCCCAGTCTGGGGTGCCTCTCAGAGTCCCATGTGGCCCTGTGGGGAAAGCCATGCCTGAGCATGTATATAACCTGGGGAATACTTTGGCCAAGGGGAGATGCACTGGGAGGACAAAGGAAGAGAAGCAGTGTTCTTCAGGCCTCATAGGTGTCCGTGGCTCAAGGTCTGAAGTCCTTGCCTTAGCCCCCTTTGTGCCCAAAGGCTCTCTGCCCTCTACCCCACGCCAACTGCCAGCCACCAGTTCTCTCAATCTTTATGGCTGCTCCGCACCTGGGGGATTCAGCCACTTTCTCTAAGCCATGCTAGAGTATGAAAGAAGCAGCCCCCAAGCCCTCCCGTGGAGCCACCTAACCAGAGAGTTAGATCCCTGTTGTTTCTTGTTCTGGCTGCCCTGCAGGGACTTGAAATTCACCCAAGCTACACCCTGTGAGTGAGAAACCAATCGCCCTGCTCTGGGACTTCACTAAAGCTCTCTGGTTTCTGTCCCTCAGAGGTGATAGAGCCAGGACATGCCCACCGGTCACTCCACTGCTCCTCTACAGATCCTGTTCCCCGCTGTAGAGACTTTCTGGGGTTGCTGCATAGGAAGATCCAGCTGGATAGGGCTGTGGGGCTAGGTCACTAGAGCCCTCCATGCTAGCCAGAGTAGGGCGCTTATCTAAAAGCACAGGAGGTCTGGGCGCCTGGGTGGCTCAGTTGGTTAAGCCACTGCCTTCGGCTCGGGTCCTGATCCAGGAATCCCAGGATCAGAGTCCTGCATCAGGCTCTATGCTCAGCAGGATTCTGCTTCTCCCTCTGACCCTCCCCCCTCTCATGCTTTCTCGTGCACTCTCTCTCTCTCTCTCTCTCAAATAAATAAAATCTTTAAAAAAAAATAAAAGCATAGTTAGTCCCTAGGGATTTATAGGCACGGATGAAATAGAACAGGAGAATGGGGCAAACAAGGGACAGTGGTGTCATTTGAGTGGGGAGAGATGAAATGCTCGCTGTGTGACAACAACAATCTGTGGACATCCTTTAGGAGCAGGAGGAGCCCTGCACTCACGTCTAGCCTTGGAGTGCAGCCACAGGGTCACGAAGCCCAAACTTAATAGCCTAGCATTCCCTTCATCATCTAGGCCCTCTGCATTGCCAGTCATCTCCTTGCTTCTTGAACCTTCAGATACGGTGACATGGCCCCCTCACTAAGGCAACTAGCAGGAAGAGATTGTGCTTCTCTCTGTCACAGTTTCCTTAGCATCCAGGCCTAATGATTCTCCTTCTCCTTTCCACCGTGCTTGTCTGAAAGATTCCCTCTACTTAAGGCAAACTTCAGTGTTCATTCTTGCTCTGCACATCTTGTGAGCTTCTGCCCCCATTCCTCTGCTCACCCCCTTGGCCTAACATGTCCCTTCACTACTGACTCACAGCCCAGCTTACGCATCTTCGATTCTGTCCAAGTTGCCATCTAACCTGTCCTGTGTCCCTCTGGCCCAAAACACCACTCCTTCCTTGTAATGCCTAAAACTGCCAACTTATGCCCCTCGTCCACTCTGGTGCTACCTCGAATTATGGCTGTTTGACCTTAGGACCAAAGTGAGGATTCTGCCAGTTGCTGAATATGTCTGTTACAATGGTGCATCCCATAACCAGGAAAGAATCACAGGGTGGGCTGGGGTTCCCACCGTGCCCACCGTCAAACTCCTAGCTAAAACTACATGGTCACCTGAACCTCCCTAAGCTCTGCTCTGACAGACCACAGTGATGTTTTGAGTCTCCTGGAATTAGTCTCCCAGTTCAGAACCAGTGTCCAGTGATCCTCAAAGAATCCAGTTGTCTCCTTTTCTCCAATGTGCACTTAGCCTTATAAAGACCATAGTTCCCTTTGGGGAAGGCTGAGAGAAAGATTAATGGCACAAAGTTTGAGGAGCGTGGCAGGGCCCTTCCTCAGGGTACCCAGCCTCCCCATCATTCTGGAAACTTCACAGTGTGGGACGTGATTGTTTTTGCCATCCTAACTTGTGATGCCCTTTGATGTCTCTGCAGAAATCCTCATGAGACCCAGCTGTGCTCCTGGATGGTTTTACTACATGTCCAACTGCTACGGATACTTCCGGAAACTGAGGAGCTGGTCTGAGGCTGAGGTAAGAAATCTTGCCCCACGCTTGGATGGGTACCTCTAAAGCCATGGGCCACCCAGAGCTGCTGGTCTCATGTGACTCAGAATTAAGGGTCCTTCTGAGGAGACATTCTGAGGAGTCACGTGCCTGCTGAAATGGGGAGAAGGAGGTGGTGTGTTCCTCTCATTCAGTTCTCAAAACATTGCTGGGGCCTGTGATCTATGCCCAGACCCTAGATGGGCTGTCAAGACATAAGAATGAACAAGAAACAGCCATTACCCTCAAGGAGGTCACTGTCCAGAGGAAGGACAGAAATACACAAACAGGAGAATGAGAAGATAAAGACCTTTAGAAAGAATCACTGAATTGCTGTACCTGATTTACCAGAAAGACCAGGGTGCAGACAGGCCTGGGGCATGGTCTTCAGAAACCCCTGACAGAAAGGGAAGCAGACTAAACAAATGGAAGGCTTCACTGTCTACACCACCCACAAATGTACTGGTTTTGTTTCACTGAGGCTTTGTCTAGAAGATACCCAAGTAGCCACTCTACCTCAGAGGATTGTGGGGAGCCCATGCTGCTGTCTCTCTGGGTTGTTGAGCTGATGTGACTAGTTGGGGGCACCTTATGGGAAAATGTGGTGTGATCTGGGCCCAGAATGGCCTCAGAATTCTGTATATAACTAACTCAGCAATGACAGAGCACTTACCAAGTAATAGCTATTAGGGATACAAAGTCATCTGTGGCCTTATAAAGTGCAAGATTGGGATGCCTGGGTGGCTCAGTAGGTTAGGACCTGCCTTCAGCTCAGGTCGTGGTCCCAGGGTCCTGGGATCGAGCCCCACATCGGGCTCTCTGCTCAGCATGGAGCCTGCTTTTCCCCCTTCCCCCGCTCTGCCTGCCTCTCTGCCTACTTGTGATCTTCGTCTGTTAGATGAATGGATAAATTCTTTAAAAAAAAAAAAAAAACGTGCAGGACCAGTGCAAGATTGTGTGGTATTTAAACAGAACATTTCCATGCAGTGTGAGCATGACTAACTCTCCCAAGGTCCCACCCAGAGTAACTAGTGGAACAAACCCAGGCAAGTCAGCCCTAATGCAATGCTTTCTGGGCTTACGTGGATGATAGTTACAGAGAGAGAGGGAGAGAGCGAGGAAGAAAGAGAGAGAACATTAAATGAAGAAGGGGTTTCCCAGACACTGTTCGATGAAAGAAAGAAAGCTGATGGAAAGCAATGAACTTTTCCTCAATTCTTGAGAAGCAACTGGAAGAAATCTTGGAAGGCCACCCATTCTGCCTGTCTCCAGAGATTCCAACACGAATTCTGCCAACACAAAGGGGAAGATACCTGGAGGACTTGGGAGTAATATAGACATGAGTTTCAATCCTAACAGTGCCTTACAGAGTTAAGTGATACCTCACTTGACTGGTTTTCTTGTTTTAAAATGGGGATGATAATTCACCCCATAGGCTTCTCAGAAGGATTCCTTAAAATAACTTGCAAAGAGCCTATGGCACATGCTAAGTACTCAGTTGAGGTTCTTAAGACAAAAACAGTCTACACGATTGATCTGGGGCCTTAGCAGAATTAACCGGTTACTCCTGATCAGAATGCAGAGAAAGTGCTGGAAAACTTTACCATGGCCACTGCTGCTAGCTTGACTAGTTGCCAGTACTGAGGGTAGATCTCAGTTCTCGAGAGCCCTGGTATGAAGGGGACCATGAAAATGGTGGGTACATCTGATCTCGGACACGAGAGGCAGAGAGGTCTGGGTTCCAGGCCAAATTCCCTCACTACCAGGAGTTGGAACTTGGAGGAAAAGCTCACTGAACCACTTGGAGCCTGTTTCCCTTCTGTCCCAGGAATCCCTGGTGACTGGCACTCTCAGTAAATGTTGACTGGTTCTCTGACTTCCATGCCTCCCAAGTTCGAAAGTCAAATGAAGTTAGGGGTCTGGAAGCATTCTGGTATTGTGAAGTGGTTGGCAAATGGGAGGCCGGCACAAACACTCAACTCTAACCACATCTCATCATGAGCAGGATACCAAAGGGAAGCACTGGAATAGCAAGCACAGCCAAAGCCATGTTTTTATCCAATTAAGTTGTATTAAATTAAGTTTTACCATGTAGGCAGCTCCTGTAACACAACCCCCAAAAAGCATGAAATAAGTGGGTATCTCTATCTAGCTATAAGATACGTACATGTAAAAGTTTGTCTTATTTAATTGAACAGTAAGTTTCCGGTTAGGGAACGGTTATGCCACGTCTTACATCCAATACCTGAAACAAAAGGGGATTATTATTCAGGAAGTGATAAGAAAAATCCAGATCATGTTCTCTTGCATAGGAATGAAGGCAGCATCTTTGAAGAACAAGAATTTGGGATCAAAAAAGACATACAGCAGCAAAACAAACTTGGGTCTGGAGCTGAGTTTTAAAAGTTGCAACAGAGAGATAAGATAGTTCCACACTCCCACACCAGCCCCTGGTCTGGTTTAACTGGGATGAAGATACTCAAAATCCCAACTAGATTAAATCCTGTGGCTACTGCTGAGGACAAGCAAACAGACGGGCACATTCATCTAGAATCAGAAAGTCATGAGCATGGGATCTTCAATTCTAAACCAACATCTGAGGCGTCTCCCCTCTCCTGGAGGGAGCATCACAGATTTTTGGACAATCCACACTATTCCTATCTGGTACCAGATAAAGATAATGTACAGAACACTGTTTACAATTTACAATGTACTATTCTTGTGCAAGATAGAGCCAGAATCATTTCATAATAATTTAATAAATAATAAATGATGTAAAATAGAATGGACATCAAACTTGGGAGTTACATAGACCGGGCCTCTATTCTTGGGCAACTCAGTCTGACACACTTTTCTGATCATGCATTTCCACCATAAGCTACAGGTGGGTTCTACTTCCTGAGATCGGTGTGAAGATTCAATGGGGGTAGTGTGTTGAGGTGCTCATCATTTTGGAGGTGCTCCATGAAGAGCACTGCCCTATTCTCTCTGCTGTGAGATGCATCCTGATCATGTCTAAACACCTCCGAAATCAGTGTTCCCTTAAAGAAAGTGGCACTGATTTTTTCTCTCTTTCTTTTCTAGTGGAACATGAAACAAAGGGCACATTTTATAATTAGTGATTTCGTAGGTTTGTTGAAATGCAGAATTAGAATATTTAATTATAGCCATTATATCCCTACACAAGTCCATTGCATAGCAGAGTGATTATTTCTTCAACTTCACAGATAAGCATTGTGAGCCTCAGAGAGGTCATGTGACTTGTCAAGGTCATGTACAGTAACTTGAGGCAAGACCAGGAGGACCCCAGGCACGTCCACGGACCCTAAAGCTCACGACCTTGCCTCCAGCTGCCTCTTCCTCTGAGACCCCACACTTGGGGCAATTGTGTTTTCTCCTCTGGAGACAGCAGAGTCACGGGGTGTAGATCTCAACTTCTGGAGCAGGTGGGGCTGCGCACACCCTGTTGCTTGGTGCACTGGGGTTCTGGGGTGAGGATGACCCTTTTAAAACTCAAGAGGTGATTAGCATGACATCTGGCCCACAGCTCGAGTGTCAGTCCCACGGAAACGGAGCCCACCTGGTGTCTCTCCAGAATGCAAACGAAGCCTCCATGGTAGCGAACTACATAATTGGCTACCAAAGAATCCAGCCCGTGTGGATCGGCCTGCACGACCCAGAAAAGGTAAGGTCAGACTTGGTCCACAGAGGCCCCCTGCAGAAAGCCGGATAGATAGCCCCTAGCCTGGGAAATAGCCTCCAGCCCTACTGACAGGGGCATGGGTTGTGGGTCTCCTTCAGTCACTGCCTCTGATCCACCAAAGCCTCAAGCTATGGGTCTCCCTTCTGTCCCTCTGTGGAGGAAATTATTTCAGTGGCATCGTTTTATAGAACTTCTATCTAAATAAATTCCTTCCAAATCTTAGAACACCCCATGACTGGCTTTTCAGAGCCTTAAAAAATGTTTGTAAGTATATATAGGTATATATAGGCATATATACCTATATATGTGTGTATACACACACACCCACACATATATTTATATATAAACACACACACACACTACACATGCACGCATGCACACACACACCCCTGTTAGGGGACCCAGCTTAATAATACTCATTAGATCTTGAGTTAAAGTTAGGAAATTTCAGCCAAGCTTTTTCCTAGATACTACTGTGTTTTTCACGTCATCCATAACTTTTTTCCCTTGTTTCACTTTCCATCACTACCTCCTTGTAAAGAATGGCATGTGAGGTCTTTGGGCTGGTCGCAGAGGTATGTGGGACCTGCAGTTTACAGATTCTTCATGGTGCTTCTATCATTAACCCAAACAGACATCAGAAACCAAGAAGAAATCTCCAGTTTCTTGCCAAAACTTTGCCATAGATGTTGCCAGTATTTTATACAATTCATTATACATTTTTATGTATTCACATTGCTATCAATCAGAACTCTCTCCTTCAGAGTCCAGACAAATATTTACATCTATTTATACCAGATTTGTTTTGGTAATTTACTTTTCTACATTCATAACTGAAGAGAGTAAATAGCTCATAAAACCCTTTAAAAATTTGTGCAGTGTCTCTAGTTATCAAAGAAATGCAAGTTAAGATAGCAATGTAACTTGACTTGTCAGATTACCAAGCTTTTGCTTAATTATTCAATGTTATTAATTATTACGCTTACCCTTAATGCCTACTATTTTTAGGGATATAAAGAAATTGTCCAGTAGATGGGATTTAAATTCCTACAACTGAAAAGTGCTTGGAAAGTAGTTTGACCATGTATATCAGTACCCTCAACAAATGATATCCTTTAACTTCTTCATTCTGCTTTCGGGTTTCTATCCTAAGAAGTAAGTTTAAGTACAGAAACAGCTCCAGGAACAAAGTTGTTCATGGCAGTATTCTTTATAATGAGAGTAAGTTGGAAACAATGTAACTATCATCAACAGAAGTAAGGCAAATTCTAGTACATCATTACCATCTAAAAAAGTTTACAAAGCAAGATGCACCGTTGAAGAGGTATTTTCAAGATCATCTCATATGTTAGCACGTAAAAATACTGTGATCCAGAAAAATGTTTACACCAGAAGGAAATAGGCCAAAACGTTGGCGTTTTCCTCTCACTGATTAAGTGGGGTGAGTTTTCCATGTTCCATTCTGGTGCACATTTCTGGGCTTCCCCAGTTTTTGAAGTGACACATTTTTACAAGTTTCCAAGTGGCTGGAGGGGAGCGCCCAGCAGGAAGGCCTGCAGACTGACTGTCTTCCATCTCTGGTTACCGGCAGAGACATCAGTGGAAGTGGATTGATGGAGCCTTGGATACATACCGGAGCTGGTCTGGAGCATTCCAGCGTGGGAACAAGTACTGTGCAGAGATGAGCTCCAAGACCAGTAAGTTCTCCCGCACTGCCCATTGCCTCTTCCTGAATCCCAGCTCCTGCGCTTCACCTGTAAGAGCAAAAATGGAATCCGCTCCCCATTCCCCCATCTGCACCAGCGACTCTGTTTCTACAGGACAGCGCTCTTGCCGCGGACATGGTGGACCAACCTTCAGTCAGCTGTGACTGCTTCATAACCTTGGCCATACCCAAGGTCCAGCTGTTCAGTTATTTACTTAATACGTTCTTTAAATCCATCACTTTTTCCCTTAAATACATTTATTTTTAAATGCTACTACGTTCAAGCCATGAGCAAGAAAGATGTCACACTGTAGGAAACCCAGACTACCGGGTGCAAAAATAGAGGACCCTTTGTCGGCTTCTTGATGGTTAGGGGTGCCCGGGAGACCTCCTCTTTACCTGAATTCTGCCCTTTTGTTTGTTGCCCTGAGTTTTGTCCCCAAAGTGCAGGGCCCAGAACCTCAGAGGCAGGCTGCGCAAATTCATATGAGTCTCCTTCTTTCTCTTGTCTGCTTTCATTCCTTGCTTTTTATGTTAATAGAGTTTTGGGGGCACCTGGGTGGCTCAGTGGGTTAAGCCTCTGCCTTCAGCTCAGGTCATGATCTCAGGGTCCTGGGATCAAGCCCCGCATCAGGCTCTTTGCTCAGCAGGGAGCCTGCTTCCCCCTCTGTCTCTGCCTACCTCTCTGCCTACTTGTGATCTCTCTCTGACAAATTTTAAAAATAAATAAATAAATAGAGTTTACGACCTTTGTAGCTATGACATTTGGGGCTGGATAACTCTTCATAATGAGGGCTGTCATCGTAGGTTTAGGATACCCTGGCCTCTAACCATTAGACGTCAGTAGAACCGCCCCTCCCCACCACAACTTGTTTCCACCAAAAATGTCTCCAGACATTGCTAAATGTCCCTTAGGGGCAAAATCATATTTAATTTTTTTGAGAACCACAGCAGGTAAGTGGTATGGAAGATCCCCGTTATAAAACAAGAAAACAGATTATCGAAGATAAAAGAGGCTACCTGATGCCAAAGACAACATCCTGGTGGGTTTAAAAGTTCCCAAGGTGTCACCAGGACACCCCTCCAGGCAGGAAGTCAGCCTGGGAAAGGCCTGGATGGAGGACTCAGGGACATGAGGCAGCGTGGCTCTCGTATGAGAAATAAAGCTTATGTGCACAAAAAAGAGTGGGAAAACTTTCCTACGACAAAGGATGAGTGGTAGATGGAAGGCACAAACTCTGAGGCCAAGTCTAGACCCTTCATGATAAGAGGGTCTCCTCACAGATGAAGGAAGGACTTCTCACAGACTTGCAGAGAACACAACCACTGCTGTGAAAGACTCAGGACAGCCCAGATGGAAGGAACACAAATGAGACCAATAGGTAGAAGCTAACAAAATGTGGATTTCTGTCTAAATTAAGGGGAAAAAATTTGAACAATTAGCACTACCCAAAAATCGAATGGGCTACCCCCAGGAAGTAGTGAGAATCCCATCACTAGAGTTAACCAAGTGAAAGTGGACAACTGTAGCTGCTAAAATTGCTTCTAAAGAAGCTCGAAGGCGCAAGGAGAATCGATTGAGGAACACTTTTAAAATACAAATTCCAGTCATCATTTTGGACCTACAATATCTGCAAGTCTAGGGCTGCAGGCTGGACCAGCTTTGGGGAAGCCATGGACCTAATGCCCTCCAGAGTCCTTCTCCTGACAGATTTCAACAGGACCAAGTTCTCAAACACAAGTCTTTCCCATTGGTCCACGTTCACCAGAGCAAGTTTCTAGGAACGAAGCCACTTGAGTGGGACCCGGAAACCTGACGTACTCCTGAGAACACTGATCTTTCAGACTCTCTTCCTTTCCCGGGCTCATTCAGCCCAGCTCTCAGCGGGCAGAAGTGCTCAAGCCAGAAAAGCACAAGGAACAAAACAAGGATTAGCAAGAAACTGGTGGCAGAGAGAATTTTAGAGAGCCTTCCCTGGTGCCATCAGTGTCATTTTATATTTGTGTAACAGATTTAGCCCCACCAAATTGGGGGCTAATATTTTCTTTAAGACTCAAAAGACTAATGTAAGATTAATGCATCAAAACACAGCCACACACACACATCCCATGTGTGATGGAACTTGTTCCTCTGTTCTATCTATTTTGAACAACCCTTCTGGGGCATTTTGTCCCATTGGTTCTTCTCCCACCCTCTCTGACTCCCTTTCTGCAGCACAGTGGAACTCTCTTATGACTCTGGCAAATCGCACTTCCCAGCACTTTCTGACATTTCTACCGGTCCTCTCTGACACATTTAATAACGATAATGAGGGTGTTACTATTTAGAGAGAAATTTCATATCCACTGGAGTTGGGGTCAAGATCATGGGCTCTGCATTCTGAACGCCTGGGGTGGGATTCCAGTTCCTCCATATAGCTGTGTGACCTGGAGCAGATTTCCTACTTCTCTGTGCCTCAGTTGCCCCGCCATAAAAAGGGCAAACCAAGAATACACATTATCTGAATACGTACAAGGGGAGGTGCTTCTCCCAGTGTGGGGTAAGCTCATGGTTCTTGCAACCTGGAGGGGAGGGCTGTGGTCACCTCCACACACCTCTCTGGTGTTGAGGAAGAAGGCACCAGGGCGGGACCCGCATGTTAGAGGCAGGCAGATGACGAGTGACTCTGTGCGTAACCACAGCTGGACCGCTCCTGAAAGATATTTCACTTTCAAAAGACCACCTCCTCCTTGCTCTGGGTTCTTCCTCATAAAGGGATGGCCTGTGGGCTGAGACTGGCTCTGCGGCTTCCAATTCTTCGATTTTCAAACAGGCGCTGCTTAGTGCCTCAGCTGTGAACTTTGGAGAAATCACCGTCGCATCCTCACAGTACTGTTTCAAATACAAAGGACGCCCACTTTTTGTGGATTCGTGTCAAGCTCTGCCTTCCCTCAGAAGGAATGCTGGCATGTGGCTTCTGCAATTGTAGGTGACATTTAAATTATTTTTCTTTCTGGGAACAAAGTTAGTACCGGTAGGACTGTCTGGTTCTCCAGAGAGACAGAAGTTACAGGATGCACATGTAGACAGAGAGATTTCTTTCAAGGACGTGGATCCTGCAATTGTTGGGCTGGCAGAGCTGATGTGCGCAGGGCGGGCCCCGCAACTAGAGACCCCCACAACCACTCACGTCGTGGTGCTGCATCGGAGGCACTTTGGATGCAGAATTCTTTGCTCCTTGAAACTCCATCTTTTCACTGGATGATTCCCTGCATTATGGAGGGTCCTCTGCTTTACTCAGAGTCAACTAATTTAAATACTAATCACAGCTTAAAAAAATAATCCCTCACAGCCACATGTAGGCTGGTGTTTGTCCCAACACCTGGGAACACACCCCAGCCCAGGCGACACAGGAAATGAACCATGGCAGTACCTTCCCGGGTGTTCCAGGCAAAATCCTCAGGTGACTCGGGTACATGCAGTACAGATCCAGATGGATTTCACTGTTTGTTTATTGTCTTACAGATTTTTTGACCTGGGAGAGCAATGAATGCCGCAACCGCCAGCACTTCGTGTGCAAATACCGGCCATAGAATGAGCTTCGAGGCTGTGTCCACATCGTGCAAGCCCCTGTCCCCTTCCCTGTGTGCGCGCTGGCTGCATCTCCCCGTCATCTCAGAGTAAACATAGCAGCTGGTGCCCCTGTTGCACTCACTGTTCTAGGTTTATTAGGGGCGAAGTCCTCAACACTAGTACGACAGTGGCTTCTAGCTCTAAAGTCACCCCGGGATGTGTCTCCATGGTCCTCTGCTTTCCTCCTCCACACATCAGGTTGTCTCGGAGTGGGGAGGGGACTGGTGAAGTAGCCGGGAGTTGGGTGGTCAGGGGTAAATGTTTGAAGACAGGAGGAGGAACCTCAAGAATGAGCCTCCAGCCCCCTTCAGCTTCTGCACCCCTCTGCCCTATCTCTAGTGCCCACGTTCTCCTGCTCAGACATCTGCTCAGTTTTCCCTTCACCATGGGGAATCTTTACTGGTAGGGTCCGTATCAGGCTGACGTGGACCATCAATTCCAGAGCCATCTTTTAATAAATAGCTGTCTGCATGGAAGATCGCTCTGTTCCACTTCGGTAGCAATGGGAATGAAAAAGTGAAATAAGACTCAGAAAACATACCCATGTGTTTCTTCATCTCCTTCCTCAAAGTCCCTGCCTTTTCTCAGAATAGCCCCCCTCCAACCCACCCCAGCTGCAGCCCTGGTCTGACCAGAGGAGAGAGGGAGGCCACGTGCCTAGCCAACCTCTGTGTGGGGGTGAATGGGTGGGGGTTATTTAAGCATGAGTACAGCAACTGAGGAAGGAAGACAAGAATCACAGCTGGTGCCTGGTGCCGCCTTGGGCCTGATGTTCCTCTCTCCTCAGCCACTAACAACCCCGTCACCTTGCTCAAGTCTCTTTGCCTGGTGAGGTTTGAGATCCCCTATGAGAGGTTGCCCCAATACTCAGAAGGTAATTTTTCCCTCATACAGATTTGTGACTCCCTAAATCAGGAATCTACTTGGCCATGTAAGAAGAAATGATATGGACTTGACAATTACAGAAAATGTGGCTTTGATGTGATCATATCTGCCTTTCTTAGAAGCACCAGAGAGGAGAGGACATGTGGCCACGCAGTTCAGACTAGGTGGATGGCCATTGGCTTCCTTTATGTTGCTCTGCCAACCAGTCAACACGGAGTCTTATACCCGAAACTGAGAACGCTCCCCTGCTCCCCTGTAACCTTAGCAGGCTGAGACCAGCTGTCACATGCTGGCAATGAGGAGAAGAGAAGTGAACAGACAGAACTGGCCCTCTCAAGTCACTCCCCCACTTCTTTCTCCCTACCCCCACACCCTTGTCACTCTTTCGGTAACCAAAGAGGAAGACATCAGAAGTAATGTGCTGCTCCCTTTTCTTCTTCTTCTTTCTTCTAAGATTTTATTTATCTATTTGAGAGGGAGAGAGAGAGAATATGAGCAGGGGGAGGAGCAGAGGGAGAGGGAAAAGCAGACTCCCTGCTGAGTTGGAAGCTGGTTGCTGGACTTAATCCCAGGATCCTGGGATCATGACCTGAGCTGAAGGGAGGTACTTAACGGGCAGCCACCCAGGTGTCCCTGTGTTGCTCCTTCTACGTATGAAAAGCTTGTTAACCCACAGGATAAATGTCTTAATTGTGGGAGCTCAGGCAAGATGACAGGCAGATGGAAAAGCCCATTCTTTCGAAGCTGATTGTTAGCTTCAGCAAAAACCAGCCACTGACTCCTACGTGTGTTCTGGTCCAGCCACCGTCGGAGAAACAAACAAAGGTATCAGATTCTATATCAGAGATAGAAGATAAATCTGGAATGTGAGACTGATGGGAGCCATGTAAGAAACTTGCTGGATTAAGCATCAGATTCTTTGGTATTTCCTGGAAGATTTAACAGAATGTAAAAGAAACCTTGATCACAATATCCCAAACAGGAAGAAATTCTCAGTGGCTCCTGACTATGGCACATATGAGAGATAAAAGATACCATAGACCACCTGTGCCCCCTAATTCTTTCATCCTCTCCTGAGGAAAAGGAGCTCATGATAGCAAAGTAAAGAGAAACAAAATAAAAATCCCAAAAGTGACAAATAACAGATATACCAACTCAAAGTAAAATCTAAGAATCATTCTGCAAATACATTAATTAAAAATATTTAAAATATGTTTAAAACAGTTCCAGCTAAATAGTATCACCAACCTGACACATTCGTGGTGACGTAGCACTAAGCACCCTCCCTGAAATATCCGGGAATATTTCGAGATGCGCATGCGCAGTGCAGGGTACGCTTCATGACATTCCAAGCTGCGCATGCGCAGTGCAGGAACGCTTCACGACATTCCAAAACAAGGACAAGCAGCCACGTGTTTTATTAGAAGGCTGGTCCTTGGTTAACTTTAGAGATGTGCTGGTTTCCAGTTGTGCATATGGAATTTTAGTAATCTTTAATTATTCAGCGAGTAGGTATATCATTCAACAGAATGTTATTTGAATTCATGTTATGTGCTAAGAACTCGTTCCGGGGACTGCGCATCCATGAGTGGACAAACCAGATAAATCCCTTCCCGTTATAGAGCATACACTTCAGCAGGCGGGAGGAGCGAAGGGAGAAACTCAATTAACTAAATAAGTAAATAATGTCGTATGAGAGGGTGGCAGGCCCTGTGATGGAGGTACGGACCCAGGAAGAGGTCCGGGAGGGAGCCTGGGTACACTATGCATGGACTAGTTGGTGCCTTCTTGGTCAGACACTGACAAGCCAGACTGTCTGTGCAAAACAGGCAATTTAATACTATAGGTTACTCCATGGTCCATGAGGAGATACAGGCTTCAGGCAGAACCTGACCAAGGGCTCATCAAAATTATATAATAGGGCTTTCTCTCTGCATTGTTTGTGGGAATGAGCCTCATTATCAAGCCCCATCTAATTGCAAGATCGTCTGCCACAGCTCCAGTCCTCACCTTGGGAAAAGAGACCCACAGCCCTCAAAGGGAACCCTCCAGATTAAGCCTCATTGACCAAGAATCTTCCGACATGGGTTGTATTCTCAGTCCTCAGCCAATCAAAACGGCTAGGAGAGTGCGATGTGGTGATTAATTTAGCCAGTGACAGCACCTGTGATTCCCCCTGGAGTCCATGGCTTAGGCAGCTTCCCCTACAGGACAGGGCCACTACTAGCAGATACAGTGCCTTTGTGGGAACTAAACAGGATCTTCTGGGAAGACACAGCCCCGTGACCCCATAGGACAAAAGCAGGCTGAAATTGAGCCTTCACTTGCCCCCTTCGCTGTGTACATTTGTGCAGTGTACAAACTACACCACCTTCTTCTGTGGCCTGGTTGACACATGCGGGTCTCTGCCTGTGGGCTAAGGGCGATTCTTTGGGAAACTCTGTCCCAAGGCCCCGCCATCGGACTTTAGAATCAGATGTCTGAACTGAGACTGGAGGCACATCTGATTCGAGAAAGACAACAATCAGGTGGATATTGTGTCCCAAGATGTGCTCAATCACATAAGACTCCAGCCACAGCCTGGGGTGGTTTACTACAGTGGGGAGAGCAAAGTGCTTGGAATTAGGCCACTCCAGATCTCCTGGGCCCTGCCACAAACAGGCTGTATTAGAGGAAGCCTGAAGCCTTCATTTTCTTCCTCAGGGATCTGAGGATTAAGTTAGTTAAAATAGGTAAAATTGTTAGGAATGGAGCCTGACCTAAGAGCTTAACAAATGTCACTGTCCTCTCTGGAAGTCATTTGAGCTGTCATTATGAACTGCCTGACTGCGGGACTCTAAGTAATACCTTCTGCAGGAGCATGGGAAGACAACTATAGATGAGAGACCTTGGATTCCAGAAAATTCTGTGTGTGTATCTGTCTGGCATTGCATGAACAAGCACATAGGAGGCCACACAGACAGGATAGTGAAGGCGGACACACGAAGCATTAATTTAAAAACTTAATACACACTTCTGTCAGACTGACTATAATATCTGAAGTCTTTGTATTTAGGTAAATAAAAGCAGAAGAGAGTAAACTGAGGGCATGAAGATTAAGTCAGAAACCATTTATTTTAAGGGTAAATATAGGCAGCAATCTTTGTGATCTTGGGTTAAATGTCTTGGGACTCTAAGCAAAAACCATAAAAGAAAAAAACCCTGAGAAACTGTACTTCAAATTTTAATTCAAAATAACAACAACAAAACCAAATGTGATACGTCAATAAATCCTCTAGAATGGCTAAAATGCAAGACTCATAATTACCAAGTGTTGTTGAGGAGACACAGTGGCCAGAGCCCTCAATTAGATATAGCTGTGGGAACGCACAAGGGTACTGTCACTTTGGAAGACAGTTGGGCACTTTCTTGTAGAGTTAAACATCTCACCATATGACCCAACAGTCCTTTCCTGACTATTTACCTAAGAACAAAGAGAACACATGTCCACAGAAAGGCCAATATGCAATTGTTAATTACATTTTATTTTGTGATAGTTTAATTCATAATGGCACAAAACTGGGAAGAATCCAAAGGTATTGACTCATCTACTGGTGAACAGATAAACAAATCGAAGCATACCCATACAATGGAATATTGATCGGTGGTAAGGGGAAACCAACTATGGATCCACATAACATGGACAGATCTCAAAAATTATCATTCTGCTATGAAAAAGAAGCCAGACACAAAGGACTACATGCTGTAAGCTACAATCCACTTATCTGAAACTCTAGAAAAGACAAAACTTATAGTGATAGAGGGCAGAGCAGTGCTGGCCAACAGCTGTATGTGGGAAAGGGGGTTGGTGGCAAAGGACCACAGGGGAATGCTTTGGGGTGATAGAAACGTTCCAGATCACGGTTGTTGGGGTGGTCACACAACAGCCTACAGTTGTCACCCATCACACTATACACTTAAAAGGGGTGAATTTAAAATATATAAATTAGACCTCAATAAAAGCGACTTAAAGTTATGGAAAAACTTTCCCAAAAGGGATGGAAAAAAATCAGCTGGAAAGCCTGTTCTGTGACTTTTCTGCTTCTGCAGAGCAATACAGCTGAGTTAGTCCCATAACATGTCACCTTTGAAAAAACCCTAAATCCAAACCTATTTATTTACCAAACCCCTCATGTTCATGTTCCCTACCTTAGTCTCCTCTCCCAACCTCATCTCTATCAGAATTATTTATTTCCCTTCTCTCTACCTCATTCCATCACTCATTCTCTTTATCGTTCCTACTACCTTCTTAATCCAGTACCAAGTCCCTTCACCCCGTTATGTTAACACTCCAAAGGCCCCAAGAAAAGTGAGACCAGTGAGATTAACCACTCTCCCTCCCTTCAAACATATCAGGTCCTCTGTCGTGAATATCCTAGAGCCCCTTCATCTGCTAACTGATGTCTGCATGTGTTTCCGACCAAGTGCCCCACTTCTCCCTTCAGGATTCTCCTCTGGTTTTGCTAAGACTGTTTAAGAAGGCTTTTTTCCTCTTCTAAATGCCAAAACATATGGCCTGTCTCTCAGTTTCATTGCCATTGTAAGTCTTTGTGACCTGGGCCACATGTGTTTTTTAAGCCTCAGTTTGTCTATAAAATGAGGGTCGTCAGTTAAACTCAAATGCTTACAAGGTCTGGTTAGATATGAGTAAGTGAAGTGGCTTGGTGGAAAGCAGTTTGAGCTGGAAAACTAGCAATTACATGAATTTCTTCCCAGCTGTGTGAGCGCCAAACAGAGCAGGCCCACTGACCTTTGCCCATGGAGGCCAGTCCCTTCCAACTCCAACATTCTCTCTCTCTTTTTTTAAGGTTTACATATTCATTTTAGTGAGCGACAGAGTGTTTGTGCTAGTGGAGGAGGGTCAGGGGGAAAGGGAGAGAGAATCCTCAATCGGACTCCCTGCTGAGTGTGAAGTGCATCTGCACATGGGGAGGGGGGCATTGCAGGAGCTCAATCCCAGAGCCAAAACCAGGAGTCAGACAGACACTTAACTGACTGAGCCCCACCAGGTGCCCCTCCAACATTCTCTTTTTCTGTTTCTGTCTGGAATTTTTGCATCCATGTTCATTAGGGATATTGGTCTGTAATTCTCCTTTTTGATGGGGTCTTTGTTTGGTTTTGGGATCACGGTAATGCTGGCTTCATAAAATGAGCTTGGAAGTTTTCCTTCCATTTCTGTTTTTTGGAACAGTTTTTTGGAACCTATTCAGGAGAATAGGTATTAATTCTACCAAAAAACCAGTTCTGTTTTTTGGAACAGGTTTTTGGAACCTATTCAGGAGAATAGCTATTAATTCTTCTTTAAATGTTTAGTAGAATTCTCCTGGGAAGCTGTCTGGCCCTGGGCCCTTGTTTGTTGGAAGACTTTTGATTATTGCTTCAAAATCCTTCCTGGTTATGAGTCTGTTCAGGTTTACTATTTCTTCCTGGTTTAGTTTTGGTAGTTTTTACATCTCTGTGAATGCATCCATTTCTTCCAGATTATCAAATTTACTGCTGTATAGTTGCTCATCATATATTCTTATAATTGTTTGTATTTCTTTGGTGTTGGTTGTGATCTCTCCTCTTTCATTCATGATTTTATTAACTTGGGTCCTTTCTTCTTTCTTTTTGATAAGTCTGGCCAGGGGTTTGTCAATCTTATTAATTCTTTCAAAGAACCAACTCCTAGTTTTGTTGATATGTTCTACTGTTCTTTTGGTTTCTATTTCATTGATTTCTGCTCTGATCGTTATTATTTATCTTCTCCTGCTGGGTTTAGGCTTTCTTTGCTGTTTTTTCTTCAGCTCCTTTAGGTGTAGGATTAGGTTGTATATTTGAGACCTTTTCTTGTTTCTTGAGAAAAGCTTGTATTGCTATATTCTTTCCTTTCAGGACCCCCTTTGCTGTATCCCAAAGATTTTGAACAGTTGTATTTTCATTTTCATTTGTTTCCATGAATTTTTTCAATTCTTCTTTAATTTCCTGGTTGACCCATTCATTCTTTAGTAGGATGCTCTTTAGCCTCCATGTATTTGAGTTCTTTCCAATTTTCTTCTTGTGATTGAGTTCTAGTTTCAGAGCATTGTGGTCTGAAAATATGCAAGAAATGATCCCAATCTTTCGGTACTGGTTGAGACCTGATTTGTGACCCAGGATGTGATCTATTCTGGAGCATGTTCCATGTGCACTAGAGAAGAATGTGTATTCTGTTGCTTTGGGATAGAATGTTCTGAATATATCTGTGATGTCCATCTGGTCTAGTGTGTCATTTAAAGCCTCTATTTCCTTGTTGATCTTTTGCTTAAATAAACTGTCCATTTCAGTGAGGGGGTTGTTAAAGTCCTCTACTGTCATTGTATTACTGTCGATGTGTTTCTTTGATTTTGTTATTAATTGGTTTATATAATTGGTTGATTCCATGTTAGGGGCATAGATATTTAAAATTGTTAGATCTTCTTGTTGGATAGATGCTTTAAATATGATATAATGTCCTTCCTCATCTCTTATTATAGTCTTTGGCTAAAAATCTAATTTGTCTGATATAAGGATTGCCACTCTTTATTTCGATGTCCATTAGCATGGTAAATTGTTTTTTACCCCTTCACTTGAAATCTGGAGGTGTCTTTGGGTCTAAAATGAGTGTTTTGCAGACAGCATATTGACGGGTCTTGTTTTTTTATCCATTCTGATACCCTGTGTCTTTTGATTGGGGCATTTAGCCCATTTACATTCAGGGTAACTATTGAAAGATATGAATTTAGTGCCATTGTATTGTCTATAAGGTGACTGTTACTGTATATTGTCTCTCTGTTCCTTTCTGCTCTCTTACTTTTAGTCTCTCTCTTTGCTTAGAGGACCCCTTTCAATATTTCCTGTAGGGCTGGTTTGGTGTCTGCAAATTCTTTTAGTTTTTGTTTGTCCTTTAAGCTTTTTTATCTCTCCTTCTATTTCCAGTGACGGCCTAGTTGGATATAAGATTCTTGGCTGCATATTTTTCTCATTTAGTGCTCTGAATATACCATGCCAGTCCTTTCTGGCCTGCCAGGTCTCTGTGGATAGGTCTGCTGCCAATCTAATATTTCTCCCATTGTATGTTACAAACCTCTTGTCCCGAACTGCTTTCAGGATTTTCTTTTTATCTCTGAGACTTGTAAGTTTTACTATTAGATGACAGGGTGCTAACCTATTTCCATTGATTTTGGGGGGATTTCTCTGTGCCTCCTGGATTTTGATGCTTGTTCCCTTACCCAAACTGAGGAAATTCTCTGCTGTAATTTGCTTCAATATGCCTTCTGTCCCCTCTCTCTTTCTTCTTCTTCTGGGATCCCAATTATTCTAATATTGTTTCATCTTATGCTATCACTTATCTCTCAAATTCTCCCCTTGTGGTCCAGTAGTTGTTTATGTCTCTTTTTTCAGATTCTTTATTCTCCATTATTCAGTCTTCTATATCACTAATTCTCTCTTCTGCCTCATTTATCCTAGCAATAAGAGCCTCCATTTTTTTATTGCACCTCATTAATAGCTTTTTTTATTTCCGTTTGGATAGATTTTAGTTCTTTTATTTCTCCAGAAAGGGATTCTCTGGTATCTTCTATACTTTTTCCAAGCCCAGCTAGCATCTTGATAATCATTATTCTGAACTCTGGTTCTGACATCTTACTAATGTCTATATTGATTAGGTCCCTAGCCATCAGTACTGCCTTTTGTTCTTTTTTTTTTTTTTTTTGAGGTGAGTTTTCCATCTTGCCATTTTATCCAGATAAGAATAGATGAATGAGAGAACAAAATACTAAGTGGGTAGCAATTATCCCAGAAAATTATACACTAACCAAATCACCAAATCAGAAGAGACCTAAAACCAGGGGGATAAAAAGGAGAAAGGAAGAACAAGAAAAATATATATATACATACATATTAGAAGCCACACACTTAATTTTGGGTGTATTTTGGTCTGTTAGAAGAAACTGCCTCCCCAAATTTTAAAGAAAAACTTATACATACACAAAAATAACAGTAAACATGATGAAAGAATGGAATATGACTGTAAAGATGAAAATTGAAAAAGATTCTAAAAAAGGAATTGATAAGATAAGAAGTTGGTTGAAGGGGCGCCTGGGTGGCTCGGCGGGTTGAGCCACTGCCTTCGGCTCAGGTCATGATCTCGGGGTCCTGGGATCGAGCCCCGCGTCGGGCTCTCTGCTCGGCGGAGAGCCTGCTTCCTCCTCTCTCTCTGCCTGCCTCTCTGCCTGCTTGTGGTCTCTCTCTCTGTCAAATAAATAAATAAATAATCTTTAAAAAAAAAAAAAAGAAGTTGGTTGAAAAAAGAAAAAAGAAAAAAAAAGAGAATGTGATCAGGCTGGAGACTAGAACAGAGCCATATGCTAGATTTAGGGTATAGTTTGATCTGTTAGAAGAAACTGTATCCCAAAACTTTAAAGAAAGAAAAACTTATATTTATACAAAAAAATAATAATAAGGTTAAATACAATGAAGGGATAGAATATGACTATAACAATGAAAATTTTAAAAGATTTTTTAAAAAGGTATTGACAAGATAAAATAGTTTAAAATAGGAAAGATAAAATTTTTTTTAAAGGATAAGAAAAAAATAAAATTTAAAAAGTTTAACTTCGAAAGACTAAAGAATCATGGGGAAAAAGCCATGAATTCTATATGCTACATTCCCAGAGCTCTGGAGTTCCATGGTTCTCACTGATTGGTGAACTTAGTCTTGGTTGGTTGTTCTTGCTAATCTTCTAATTAGCACCCTCAGAGAAAAGAAGTCAATCCCTACGGTCTCCCTGGTCTCTGGCCATGCTTCAAGCTCACCCAGCCTGTGACCAAGCATTTCTATCTCTGGCACACAGCCCCATTAGAGTCTCCAAACCCAGCAGATTCCTGCAGCATGCTCCTGTGCTGCTCCTCCCAGAGCAGGAAGGTGAGTCTCCCTGGATCTGTCGCTTGTGGGGTCCCTGCTGGAAGAGCAGTGGCCAACTGTGCCCCAGATCATGGTTTAAGGTAACCCTGAGATGAGAGCCCACCCCTCGGCTCCATCTCTGCAGCCAGCTTCCCTGCTCTGATACCTGGGAGCTCTGCCACACCCAAGCACCCCTAGTCTTTCTGTGACCGCAAGGGACCTGAGACCACACTTTTCCTGCAAGGGCTCAACCCCCGCTTAGCCTCTGGAGTGACATCCTACAGAGCAGACTTCTAAAAGTTCTGATTCTGTGCTCCACTGCTCTACCCCTTGCTGGGAACTTGCCCCTCCCACTGTGGTCTGTCCTCCCACCTTGGATTCACTTTTCTGCATGTCCTACCTTCCAGTAAGTGGCCACTTCTCTGTTCCTAGAATTGCTGCTATTCTTTTCTTCAATCTCCTGTTGAGTTTGTAGTGTTCAGAATGGTTTGATAACTATCTAGCTGAACTCCTGGGACCAGACATAATTTAGGTCTACTAGTCCTCTGCTATCTTGTTCCTCCCCCCTAGCAATAAGTAAGCATTTTAAAAATTATGTTTCAATTTTCAATATAGTAAATTTTTTTTGAGAGGGAGAGAAAGTGTATAGTAGGGGTAGCGGCAGAGGGAGAGAGAGAATCTTAAGCAAGTTCCACCCCCAGTGTGGAGCCCAACATGGATTGATCTCAAGATCCTGAGATCATGACCATAGCTGAATTAAGAGTTGGTTGCTTAACTGACTGAGCCCAGGCACTCTTCAATATGGTAAATATTAATAATTATAATCCATAAGTAATGCTCCTTGGGACCCTCAATAAGCTTCAAGAGTGCAGAGTGGAGGTAAAGCAAATAGTCCTGAAAAACAATCTGAGGGTTTTGAAGGGGCGGGGGGTGGGAGGTTGGGGGAACCAGGTGGTGGGTATTAGAGAGGGCACAGATTGCATGGAGCACTGGGTGTGGTGCAAAAACAATGAATACTGTTATGCTGAAAAAAAAAAAAAGCAAATAATCCTTTAGGATAATACTCATCATTTCCTTGACAAATAGAAGTATGTACACAGTGGTATTTCTCTGAAGCTATTGCTGCTAAATAGAGCCTCATCACATATATTCATTCTAATTTATGACCAAGGTAACTTCAAATCACAAAGAAAACTTGGGGGTGAACAACTGAGCTTACACACCAGCTGCATTGCAGTCCTTCAGAGCTCAACAATACAATGCAACTTTCTATAGCCATACTTTTTACAACTTCTCAAAATAACAAAAATGAACACATTCATTAATAGATTCAAGATTATCTAGTCTCCCTGTAGCATATAAGAAGAAGCAAAATTATATAAATTTAAAATTATGCTTAGTAATTAATGTTTCAGTATTCATCTTACTTAGAATGGTAGGTATTCAATGTGTAGCCATTACTTAATTCAACTTAATGAAGTCTGAGGTTTAGTTACTTAAACATCCTGGAAATTATCTTCAAGTTGACATGCTACAAAACATAATTGCTGTTGAAATCACATTTTATCAGAATAACAAATCAATTTGGTAAAATACAAAGCTATATTTTTCATAACTTTGAACATTAAGTAGAAGTATTCCTGGCCTATGTGGTCAGTAAATCTACATAAGTTTGGGAAGAATATACCCACATAGAATAAAAATCTACACTTTACACTGAAACAGCAGTGAAGACTTAGCTGTTTTTATTAAATTAAAATGACTAAACTAGCTAATTTGGCAAATTTACCACAATTATGTGAACCTGAATTCTTTTTTTTTTAAGATTTTATTTACTTATTTGACAGACAGAGATCACAAGTAGGCAGAGAGGCAGGCAGAGAGAGGGGGGAGCAGGCTTCCCACTGAGCAGAGAGCCTGATGCGGGGCTCGATCCCAGGACCCTGAGATCACAACCTGAGCCGAAGGCAGAGGCTTTAACCCACTCAGCCACCCAGGTGCCCCGAACTTGAATTCTTAAAACATTTTTGACTTAGTCTCAATAGGAATACTTTTTATTTCTAATACATTGAAAACATTACAAGTTAAATTTCCTTGTTTTCTGGGAATCTTAGAAATATTAATTTATATAAGCACTATTGTATCTCAATAAGCTAATCAGAATACAGATCCTTTCATTTAAGATAATTTATAATTCAATTTGTTAATAACAACCATAAGAAAATATTAGACTCTCACATAAGGAGATGTAAAGGTCTTTCTGACATGTAGACATCCTGAATCAGAGAGAGGGAACCTATCACTTCAATTCTAGAATTCAGCCATGAGTCAAGAGTAAACACAGAATTACAAAACCCACTGGTCCGCAGAGGAAAATGTGGTGCATATATATGGTATGTGTGTGTGTCTGTGAAAATATATGAATATTATATGAATATATTATATGAATATATATATGAATATTTACACAGCCATAAAAATGAATGAGATCATGCCATTTGTGACAACATGGATGGGCCTAGAGGGTATTGTGCTAAGTAAAATAAGTCAGACAGACAAAGATAAATATCATATGGTTTCACTCATATATGAAATCTGAAAAAAACCCAAATGAATAAACAAACAAAAGCAGAATCAGGCTTATCAATGCAGAGAACAAACTGATGGTTGCTGGGGGAGGGAGGTAGAATGGGGAAAATGGTGAAGGAGAGTGGGAGGTCTCGGCTTCCACTTATGGAAGGAATAAGTCATGGGACTAAAAGGCACAGTACAGGGAATATAGTCATTGATATTGTCATAGTGTTGAATGGTGACAAATGGTAGCTACACTTGTGAGCATAGCAACATATAGTAACATAACAACATAAGAGTTGAAGGCTATGTTGTGCATGTGAAACTAAAGTAACATTGTGTGTCAACCATACTGAAATAAAAATTATCTTCTTATATTAAATATATTTAAACATTAAAATAGACATATATGCTTTATGCTGGTAGCTCTTACAAAACCAGGAAAGAATGACATATTAAGTAGAAATAAAACTATATATCTGAATAAACTTCAAATTCACATTAATGTGGTTTAACAGAGAATGCTGGTTTGCTGCAACAAAACTAGGCTTACAAAAGGAACCTGGGATATTTTGCTTTAGTTCCAATTCTTCCGGAGTTCAACAATGACTTTGTGGCTCAAATGTCACTTGGCTTTTCTGCATCCAAACTACAAAGCCTTCATTGTGTGCAAGCCGAGCAACACTTGGCCTCTACACCACACCACGTTACATGGGAAATCAGCCTGTGTTTTCTCCCATTAGCTTGTAATTAAAGTAACACAACTTGGTACCAGTGAATTTTGCCGTAAGTGCCAATGCAGCAGGAAAAATCTCAAGGCATTTCTCAGAAACCAGTTAAGCATATTATACAGAAAATTATCATTTCCCCCCAACACTGTCATCAAAATGAAAATGCACTTTTAGAGAAGTTGTTCAGAGAACCAGCAAATTCCCTAAATTATTCCCATTGAGCCTGAGGGGCACACGGCTTTAGTGAGAAACACAAGGGAAAAGCATGTATTTTGTTGTCAAATGCACGTGGGTTCTAGTCCCTGATCTGTCCATTAATAGCTGTGTGACCTTGAACAACTCAGTCTGTTTTTCTGAGGCTGTTTTCCCTCTGTAAAATGGAAAGAAAACAAAAGACTTTGTTTAAGAATCATTGAGTAGATTTAATGAAACTGTTAAGAAAGGTATTAAATTGGCAGCACAATGATGTATATCCCTTAGACTCCTGCAGCAAATCTTCTAGTTCAAGAAATAACCCACTTGAAGGGCTATTCTAAGAATATTGCAATTGTATATTGCCTGAGGCAGTCAATGTTCTGGGATACGGATTTAACAGAAAGTGTCAAGACTTTGTTAAAGTTCCTGAGATTCACAATTAGCAAAGTGGTCATGGGCAAAAGTGGTGGATCAACACAGGGGTAAGGTGCCAAGCTCTGGAGAATGCATGGTGGGCATCAGCCCAGCCTGTGGCTGATTCTGCAGGCTCCTGGAAGCTGCTCTCCCAACACAGGGGTTATTCTTGGAGGAACACTGGTTGGGCATGGGAGGAAGGCCTGAGGCAGTAGGGAACTTCGAGCCCAAGTGTGTGCCAACACCTGGACCAAAAGTGCCTTTCCTGTGGCAGTGGACACATGTGTCACCTGGACTTGCCTGACCACTCTCTGAGAATCAGAACAATAGCAAGACCAAGAGTGACAGCAGCAGAGCAGTATTTGAGTGAATAGTCTGCCCCTGGAAAGGACCCATGTCCACGACCGCCCCAGATGCTGAGGGTCCCTGCTAATTCTGGAAGAGCAGTGGACTGTGATGAGACTGCAAAGGGGTCCCACTTGAAGATTTTGTTTTAATAGGGGCAAATATAAAGTCGTTTGCATGGTTATCCATAGGAGAAGAGAGGATGAACACAGTTTTATAAGGATATTAATTTTTCTGACTTCCAGTGTGATAATAGAGTAAGGAAATAAATAGCTTAAAAGTGATTTTTGAGGATTCTTTTCTTGTCTCTGAATTTCTTAAAAGATGAATCCTCTTCTCAGGCCTTCAGTGAACACAGCAGAGGCCTAAGTGACAGGAGCATGCCTACTGCCCACACTGGAACCAACCTACAGAAATGGGGGCTGACATGGGCAAATCTCCATTCAGCCAGACTGGAATGCTGAAATTCCAGAAGTATCTGCCCCACCATTTCCACTCGTACCTTGTCTCAAGGGAGGAAATATTTCAATCTTGACTGGAAATAGCACTGAAATGCTAGATAAAGTGGAAATCAGAAAGCAAGAACAAAAGAAGCCTAAGCTGGTTCCAGCCCATAGCTGTATAGAAGTCTTTGGAGGCCTGTAGAACAGTCTTTGGAAATGTAGAGAGCTTCCAAATAATGCTAAATTTCTCCTAAGTTCCTCGAGAGCAGGGGAGAGTGTCTCCGTCTCCTAGTGCTTTCTAAAGGATTCCCTGATTTTATAAAATAAGTTGCTAACTTATACACAGGAAGAAGAAAAGAACTTTAAATACCATGTTGTAACCCAACAGACTTTTGAGAGGAGTCATGGAATAAGGTCCTGTGAGGCCTGACCTGGTCCTGACATTGGGAAAATCTGGCTCCACTGGATCAAGTCCTCCAGAAGGAATTTAAAAAGAAGCATTATTGAAGAAATGTGTATTCACCAGACAACTGCAAGACCATCCACATATTTACCTTTAGTGAAAACAATTCACGAGGAGCAAGAAAGGATTATACAGTTGGCTGTCCTCAGATAACAAATCAGAGGGCAAATTTGGGCCCGGAGGCCAGAGGCCAGATCCTTGCCAGCAAGGTCATGGGTAGGGAATGTGGATAAATGAGTCCCCATCTTGGGTCAAAAGGTTTCACATGATGGAATGCAGGTTTTTTTTCTATTGCTGCATAAAAATGTACCATAAACTCAGGGCCTTGCAGCAACACATATTTATTACTTCAGAATTTCCCAGGGTCAAGAGCCTGTGCATGGCTAGCTGGGTGTTCCTGCTCAGAGTCTCCTAAGCCTGCAATCCTGGAGTCACTGGGTTACATTCCCATCTGGAAAGATATGGGAAAATCTATTGCCAAACTCATGCAGGCTTTTGGCAATATTCATCTCCTTGCGGTTGCAGGACTGAGAGCCCTGTTTTCCTGTTGACCATGGTCTGGAGGCAAGACCCATATCCTAGAGGCCACCACAATTTCTTGCCATGTGACCCCCACACACAGCGCAGATGTGGTTGTCTGCTTCTTCAAAACCAACACCAGAATCTCTCTGGTCTCCTATAACATGACATAAGCCCAAGAGTGATGATTCTGTCACTTTTGCCTAATCTGTTGGTTACAAGTAAGACCCAGGTTCCATCCACATTCAAGGGGGGAGGAGTACACAAGGGGTATGATTCACTGGGGGTCACATTAGGGTGTGTCTGCCACACACTGATACAATTCACTGTGTATATGTAGGTGTTCATGGGCACATGGGCTCATGTGTATGCTTCTGGGTCTGTGTCCCTCCAGACTCAGACACTCATGAGACAAAGATCCACATGGAACTAGTCTACTTGGGAGATGATCCTAAGAAACCTCCAGGGGAGTGTGGAAACTGAGACCGGGAAAGGAAGCAGCTATTAAAGGGGGTGTTAGCAAATTATAAACTGTGGTCAAGTTGAGCATTAATCCTTTTGGGGAACTCTAGAAGCCCGCCTACTGTACACACCTCACTCAGACAGATCATAGGTGAGGGGCCAGGGAGAAGAAGCATTTATACACCAGGAGCAGGCACTGAAATGGAGGCCTGAGAAGATAGGGACAGAGCCCAGATTGTGACTTGACAATCCAAATGTCACAAGTGTGATCACCCCTGGTGCTTTTATCTTGCTTCCCCGAGAGCAGGAGAACTGAGAGAAGTAAGATGAAGAAATACTTGAACTAGAAGTTAATGGGATACCGGAACTCTTCTTCTAATCCATCCCTTGGAGAGAGAATTTATGAATCCAAAGTTGTAAATATTTGCAAATGCTTTTTTCAGGTGAAAATGTAACAGGACAGAGAACATTTTATTTACAAGAACTATGGAAGAACCAGTGGAGGCCAGAAGGCCAGATAGGGCTGTTCCCTGATACAGGAGAAGATAGATCGGAGACCATACCTTCCATGAAGCTGTGCAAAAATGAGGGTAGACGTATGTCCATGGCAGGAGCTAAGATTCCTGAGCATGAGCAGAGCAGCAGGGACACAGTGGAGAGCTGAGAGAAGGAGGAGGCCTGAGAGAGGCCCTACTTGGCCAGGCAGCCCGGGAGGGTCTTTGGAGAGGGCAGGAGTGTCTGATAAGTGTTCTTTCACTTTTTAAAAAAATTTTTTTAAATTTACTTTCAGCGTAACAGTATTCATTGTTTTTGCACCACACCCAGTGCTCCATGCAATCCGTGCCCTCTCCAATACCCACCACCTGGTTCCCCCAACCTCCCACCCCCCGCCCCTTCAAAACCCTCAGATTGTTTTTTCACTTTTACTGAGAGATATAATATGTATACAACAGTGGGCACATACGGAAAGTGCACACCTCAGTGAACTTTCACAACAGAACACACCCACAGAACCGAGACCCAGATCAGGCACCCTGGGAGCGCCCCGTGCGTCCCTTCCAGTCATGACACCTCCCCCAAAAGGCAACCACCAGCAAGACGTTGAGCAGCATCTGTACCCATTTTTGGCTGGTTTCCTTCACTCACCACTGTGTTTGTGAGGTCCTCCGTTGTTGTTATATAGTTGCAGCTCACTTATTCTCATGCTGTGTAGTGTCCCATTCTGCAAACAGACAGTGTTTTATTTGTCCATTCTTTGTTTATTTGTTCATTCTAATGAACATTGGGGCAGCTTGTTTATTTCTTTATGATTTGAGAAACCTTTTACATTTTATTCATTTATTCATTCATTCAGTTATTCATTTATTTATTTTTATGGAGTGATAATTGACATATAACATTATGTTAGTTTGGGGTGTTTAGTATAATGATTTGATATTTGTACATATTGTGAAATGATCACCACAGTAGGTTCTATGACTATAGGCTTATCCTCATCTGCTTGTATTGTGGGGCTCCTAGGGACAAAAATATCACTTAGTTTTATTACAAATGTTCATGAGATTTTGGTTTTGACAGACTGCTGTCATCTAGGCTTTGTTGTTCCATCTAGAAAGCACAGGCAGAGTAGATTTAGCATACTTCTTAAGGCTTCCAGGATTTTTAGAATGGTAAATGAGCATTGACTTCAACTTAAGGTTACCAGCTGCATAAGCCTCTAATAAGAAAGTTAGCCTGTCCTTCAAAGATTTGAAGCCAGCCATCGACTTCTCTCTAAATATGAAAGTTCTAGATGGCATCTTCTTCTGACGTAAGGCTGTTTCATCTACACTTCAGTGGAGCCACCTTCACGAATTATCTGAGCTGGATCTTCTGGATCACTTGCTGTATCTCCTACATCAGTACTTGCTGCTTCGCCTTCCACTTTTATGTTACTGCTTCTTTCCTTAAGCCTCACTAACCAACCTCTGCTAGCTTCAGACTTTTCTTCTGCATCTTCCTTGCTTCTCTCAGCCTTCATGGAATTGAAGAGAGTTAAGGGCCTACTTTGGATTTGACTTTGGCTCTTAAGGGAACGCTGTGGCTGGTTTGATCCTTATCCAGACCCCTAGAACTTTCTCCTTATTGGCAATAAGACTGTTTCTCTTTTCTATCATCCCTCGTTTCACTGTAGCATTTTTAATTTCCTTCAGGAGCTTTTCCTTTGCATTTGCAATGTGGCTAACCCCTTGAAACAAGAGGCCTAGCTTATGGCCTGTCTCAGCTTCAAAACATCTTCCTCACTGAGCTTAATTATTCTAGCTTTTCATTTATAAGAAGAGACAAGGGTCTCGTCCTTTCACTTGAACACTTAGAAGCCATTTCAGGGTTTTTAATTGGCCTAATTTCAAAAATGTTTTGTCTTAGAGAATCAGGAGGCCTGAGGAGAAAGAGAAAGATGATGAAACAGCCAGTCAGTGGAGTAGTCAGAAAACATACACTGTTTATAGATTAAGTTTGCCACCATATATGGGCATGGTTTGTGGCACCCCAAAACAATTACAATAGTATCATCAAAGACCACTGATCACAGATCACCATAATGAATATGATATTAATGAATAAGTTCAAAATGTTTTAAGAATTACCAAATTGTGACACAGACATGAAGTGAGCAAATGCTGTTGGAAAAATAGTGCCCATAGATTTGTTCGGCATGGTTGCCACAAACCTTCAATTTGTAAAAAATGCAATATCTGCAAAGTGCCATAAGGCAAAGTGCAGTAAAGCAGGCACCAGAATTTTAATAGAAGTAGGAGTCCAAAGTCCTCCACTTGAACAAAGCATTTCATTTTTCTGAGCCTGTTTACTCTGTTGAATGGCTTACTACCTGACTTTTGCTCTAGATCCTGCCTCCCCATAACCAAACAAACAGATTTCAAAAAGGAAAGGAAAAAGTCTCCAATGGGCACAAGAGGAAACTTATTCTGCCTCTTATTCTGGGTTTGCAGGTCAGCCAAAAGCCAGACTAACCCAACTCACCATACAGAGAAAATCCCTTTTCTCATCAAGTTACAACAAAAGATGACCCACAGGTATACTGATTGTGCCCTGATGTCCTAGATCTTGGAACCAGCCAAGTTGCAAGCTGCCAAGTTCCTTCCTTTACAGCCAGATGATTCTTAATTTGTTGCTAACCATTTCATAGCACTTAGTTTTGTACCTCTGACCACATTTCACCCATTATCCCTCCAATGATGAACATCCAAATGATCTCCAACTCCCCATTTGAGTTCAGCTTTGTTTTGGTCCACAAAGTCCATTAGCTATTAGCTAATCTATCCTCTTCCAATCGATTTGTGGTACAGTATGTGTCATAAAAATGTCCATGCACATGCAAGTCTGTGGCTGAGCAGCTTACTTTACCCCAGGGGTATATTCTTGTGCCCAAACCACACTGTTTTTACTACTAAGAATTTGTACCACTGGGCAAAGTTTCCCTCACTTTTTTATAGAAGTAGTATTTTAAGTTTAACTTGGTTATTTCTGGATCTTTATTTTTATTTTTATGTTTCAGAAAAATATATCAAGTTTCTCAAAAAATCCACCTGAAACTTTTATTGGGTTGCATTGAATTTGTGGATTAATTTGGAAGAATAAATATCATTACAATATTAAGTTGTGCCATCCAAGAGCATAGGATCCTTCTCTATTTTTTCAAATGATCTTCTATGTTATTTTTTCAAATTTTACATTTTTTTCCAGAGAGGTCCTGTCTAGTCTTATTTAAATTAATTTCTAGGCCCTATTTAGTTTTTGCCACTATTGTTAATTGGATTCATTTTTCTCATCATATTTCCTAGTTGGGCGATGTTAATGTAGCAAAACCCTATTGATTTTTTAAATGGATGCTGTCTCTGACAGCTTTGTTGAATCCTTTTTTTAGTTCAAATATTTCATTGATTTTAGTTGAGTTTTCTAACCAATCTACAAATAGTAATTATTCCTATCTTCTCTTTAGTCCTTTGAACTATTCTTTCTTTCTCTTTCTTAATAGCATTAGCCAGAATCTCTAATATGGTGAGGTAAACGGTAGTGATCATCCTTGTCTTATTCCTGATCTTAAATTAATGTTTTTCTTTTATTTATAGGTTTTTGAAATATCATTTTGGGGAGTTTTACTCAGCTTTTTTGGGTATCTCCCATGTATACAGGTGATACACCTGTTACTAAACCTGTTTGTTTTTCTCCTATTATGTCTTTAATTATAAGGGGAGTCTCAGCCAAGAACCTAGACAGGTAAAGGGAAAATCATTTTTCCTCTGTGCAATTTCTTATTAGAACCTTATAATACAAAATCTTCCTCTCCCTTCTTAAGTACACAGTATGATTATTTTAAATTCTTGGCCTGGCTGTTTCAAAAATTCTCCTTGAGGTGGTATGTATCATTAAGTGTGCTGTCTTTTTTATAGTCCTCAAAAACTCATTATTTTGAGTTCATATGCCCTGGAGGTAATGTTTGCTCTCTGGTTCTGTGTGTTGGGGAGGCATAGAAGTCCTGGCCCCAGTCCGTGTTTCTCAAGACATATTTCAGGTGAGGGGTGGGATAAGCCCACAGTGGAGAGTCCCAGACATCACAGAACCACTAGTGAAATCCCTACTTGCTGCCACTTCACCAGGAGACTCCCCTGACTAAGGTTTCACATTTAAACTGTTAGGAAACAATGGCACCAGGAGAAAATATCACTGGGCCACCAGCTTGGGGGTTTGAGAATGGAGGTTTGTCAGAGCGATTGTCAGAGCATGATGGTCAGTCTGCAACTCTTTTCAAGAACTGGGCACCAGGATACGGTTTTTGTGATGTACTTCTTCCTACTGCCGCCTCCAGCCATATTCCACCCCAGGCTTCAGTCTGCTCCCAAGCTCATCCCTGTCTCCATCCCTACCCCCCATCAGTGCCTCCACTCCTACCCCTCATCCCCAACACCCATCTGGCATTCTTCAGACTCCTCAGGGATTACTCACAGCTTTTTATGAAACTGTTCTTCAGGTTCATGCTTTTACTCACTTTGCTAGTGCTTTCCGGGTTGATCTATGACAGTTTCCCATGTTGCCGAATAGAAAAAGTTTCAACACAAAACGCTAGGCAAACATAAAATAGGCTAATTAAGACAAATACTTGATAATTGTCAAAATTCTGAGAGCTCAGAAAAAGAAAAGATTTATTATATTGATAGGTTATTTTGTGACATATTATTTGTCACTGACACAAAATGACTGTGGGAACCATAATTTTTTAAAAAAACGCTAAGTGTCTGTGAACATAGAGGTTTGACAATAACCCAAAGAAGTGATGACAGCTGATGCTTGGGTCTGGCTCACTGGGAATCATGGGCAACTGTGCCATCACTACACTGTGTCTCACTCATGCAGATATTGAATCTTCCCCACTTGCAGCTACACATCCTCTTGCTAGGTTTCTTCCCTATGCAAGGTAACACCTGGAAGGGTCAAACTCCAGAAACAACAAAACACCAACACTCGGGGTTTTTCTGGGAAATCTCATCAGACTCCATGCCCTTTCCCCTATTTTTCTCCAGACCTATCACCTAATTAGATAGGAATCTATACAGACTAACTTCAAGCTCATTGCCTCTCCTTCATGAAACTCGAGACTCAGAAGCTTGGAATCAAGGTCTGAATGTCACTCTCTGCAATCATAAAAGGCAAGCCCTGGCAAGTGAGAGATTGGCTAACCAGTAACACAATCACAAGCAGTATTGGCTCCTCCTCTTCCACAGCAGAATCCACAAGTAGATGCAATGAGAGAGCCCTAGAAGTGGAACTCAGCACTGATTTCTACTACTAGCTATTACCACAAACTAATCATATACCCACCAGCCAGGGCACTTTGTCTCTCCAAGCCCGCATGACCCAATCGACTTTGTAGAACTGTTGTGAGTACAGATTGCATGGGAAAGCGCTTCTAAACAGATAAAGCACCAGGTATGTTTGTATTGTATTACTGTTACTAAGAAATAAACATGGTTAATTTCCCAAAACATAAAGACATTTCTCTAGCCCTGGGCTGTCCATAGAAATAATTTGCCTAAAATCCTGAAAGCATCCTTCCTTTAGGTTGAAATATAAAGTGCAAATCTCCACTTCAATTTATCAGTCACTGAAACCTAGGGTAAATGCATTTTCCACACATTTGTTGAGAATCGTGAGTTTCTAAGGTAGACAAGAGATGATATGGCTAGAAGGGTAAATTTACCTGGGAACCTTGTTTATAATTTGCTCTCCTAAACCAGCACTCTTGGTAGAATTACGTAAAAAGCAAACTTTGTTTTTGTAAGACTTTCCCCTGGATATCTAAACTTTTTTTTTAATCTACGATAATCAATTTCTCTGATTCTTAACGCTCACCTAGCTCATGACACTCATTTTTAATTAATCAACACTCAGCTGAAAAGCTGCAGCCCAGGAGCTGAAAATCTCAAAGCAAAAAAATATAAGTGTCTGCCTTCATTTAGGAAGTATCAGAATGGGACACTTCATTTAAGTGTTTGAGAGGTAACTTCTTTAAATAAAACAGCTAGATTTTGTCATCCATTTCCTTCAAAACTTGGGGCAACTAATAGAAAAAGCCAGTTACTAGATTGTGCTTAAGTACAATTACTTGATTAAGTCCACTAAATTCCCTTCACAGTGGAAAGCTATGACCTGGTTGTGTTTTGTCCCTTGTCCTCCAATTTATACTTTACATAATTGTATTCTCAGTACTTCCTGGACTTACAAGTTTCCCTTATTCCAAAGGAACAACTTAATATTAGTTTGAACCACACAAAAGTACTTTTTCAGGTCAAAACTGGTTTGAAGACTGGTTCAGATTATGTATAGGTCTGGATAGCCTAGATTCAAAGCCCATTTCGGCCACTTCCTAGGTCTAAAACCACAGGTGGTTATATATTTCTTCTAGATCTCAGTTTCCTCATCTGTATATGGGTGCTATAATATTATCAGTCTCAGTTGTGAAGATTAAATGAAATAGTGCACAAAAGTACTTAGCACAGTACCTGACACATGGCAATTTTTAAAAATTTATTTTTTTTTATAAACATATAATGTATTATTAGCCCCAGGGGTATAGGTCTGTGAATTGCCAGGTTTACACACTTCACAGCACTCACCATAGCACATACCTTCCCCAAAGTCCATAACCCCACTCATGGCAATTTCTTAGTACATGCTGACTTCAGCAACAGAAAGGAGTAAGTTTGATCTTTCCACTTGTATTCCCAGTGCTTAGCACAGTGCCTGGTTTGTTGTATATCACCAGTGAAGTTTATACTAGATTGACTGGTTTTGGTCTTCCATGTTATCAGAATGGTTTATTATGTGTCCATAATCCTGTGTGAATATTTGCATATTGGTTTCTGAGCCTAATGTTCCTATTAGTTCCATCTATTTTCTCAGTGAAATGAGGAGTGTATGGGAACCATCTGGAGCACTCCAACATTCAGAGGAAAAGCAGCAGGGAGGAATGGTAGGTGGTATGGAGAAAAACATGGGAATGTCAGGTCCTATAAGGCAAATGAATAGGGTATTTCAGGAAAGAGGGAGTGAGAAGCCTTGCCATACACTCCTGAGAGGTCTAGTAAGCTGAAAGTTTAGGACCAACCATTGGATTTGGCGATGACAAAGTCATTATTAACCTTGACAAAAGGAACTTCAATGGGACGCTGGGACAAAGGCCTAAATGGATTGATTAAAGATAGAATGAGACCCTCCCAACACCACCTCCTCCAGGGTCCAGGTGCACTTGGGGACTTTGTACTCCAGGGCTGTTTACTCTAAGGCTGCTGTCTCCAAGCCAATGTGGACACAAGGCTGGGGCCCACGCACTCATTGCTGTCTCTCTCTCAAGACTCAGGGCAAAAGCATGGAGCTAGTAAGCAGCCCACTAACCATGCGCATGCTGGACACTGTCTCAGGGCTCCCAGCTCAGGGCCTCCACCTCTACCTATCCAGGTTCGTGGACCATGGGCAGTAGTGGACAGAGCTGAGGAAAATCTACTCCAACTTGGGTGGTCACTGCCCAAGTCCCCTGGCACCAGGCCCAATGAAGGCAGGCATCTACAAGTTGTCCTTTGACACCAAGGGCTACTGGAAGAAGAGGGGGTAGGAGAGCTTCCATTCATATGTGGAAGTCACTTTCACCATCATCAATGAGACCCATAGTTTCCATGTACCCCTGCTGCTGGGCCTGTGATCCTATAACACACATTGAGGGAGCTAGTGGCTGAGCAAGACTCAGGTGCTCTGGCCAACTGCTGGTCATATAAGCATCAATCCCATCCCCAAGACTCACTGAGGCAGTCCTACAGAGAGCACCAGGTTACACATCCTGTGGGAGGTTCTGGTCCCCCAATTTCCAGTAGCACCTGAGTCTCAGGCATCAGTCAAGTTGGTCCTAGCAAAAACAAGAAGAAGGGGAAAAAAAGAATGAGGGGTAAGGATGTAAAACATTGAAAACAGACAATATTTTTAGTGGCTTTTGCTATAGTGTAGCAAAATTTGGTGCATAGATTTGGTGGTCCACTCAGTAAGACATTTAGGGTCAAGAAGGAGTTTTTAAAAATGGGATTATATACTTATAAGAACAACCTAGTAAAAAGGGAAATTGATCAGCAGGAAGAGAAGGGATAATTGCAGGACCACAGTCCTCATGTAGACCAGAGGTGATGCAATCAGCGCACAGGTAGTAACCTTGGCCTTAAACCTAACAAGGACTGTCTCTCTAGATAAGAAATGGGAAGGCAGGGGCGCCTGGGTGGCTCAGTGGGTTAAGCCTCTGCCTTCGGCTCAGGTCATGATTTCAGGGCCCTGGGATCAAGCCCTGCATCGGGCTCTCTACTCCGCAGGCAAGGAGCCTGCTTCTCCATCTCTCTCTGCCTGCCTCTCTGCCTACTGATCTCTCTCTATCAAATAAATAAATAAAATCTTTAAAAAAAAAAAAAGGGGAAAGTCAGAGTGTGGGGTGTAAACACAGGCACTTTCCTGAACTTGCTAATGAAAGACAGGTAGTTCCCTTCTGATTAGTTCTGCATTCTTAGTGAAACAGTAGTCAAAGTAAGCAGCTAAGAATGAGCAATTATGAGAAGAGAAAATATGATTGGCTCTGTTGGGACTGAAAGAGCCAATGTACTAGGAAAATGTAGTTGGGTTGTCAGGCTACACTGGGAGTCCATTTGAAATGTGTGGTAATAAATTGAAAACTAACAAGTCAGTACAGTACTGTGTTTTTCTTCAGTCATGCTTAGCTGTTTGGATATAGGCACAGAGTAGACCAAGAGTGGCTTTCACCAAAGTCAATGACTTGCTTGGCCAGTCTGACAGAGAGAGTACATGGCAAGGTGTGTGTAAGAGACTCTATGACGATGCACTATGGGTAATCTGAGCTGCATAAAGAGAGAAAAGAGGTCATTTAGAGTTATGATAAATGGCAAAAAAGTAGAGAAGCCAATGGTGGTCCCAGTGGGAGGAAAAGGTGGGGTTCTTTTAAGTGGGTAGGAAAGATATAGGTTATTAGAAATTTAACTGTATGAGATTAAAATTTAGAAGGTGGTATAGACACTGTACTGATAAGATCAAGAGTATGGGTTTAGGGTGGGAGCCTAAAGTCATGTGGAGGACAAGATCGTGGAAGTGGGAACTTAAGTGAAAGGCTAGAGTAGATAAATTATCTATATGAAGATTAACATCTTCACAAATGTTGAGAGAATTGATGTGGAGAGGAAGGCAGTGATTCACGTGCTGCAGTCCTCATGAACAAGGGGAGGAGAGCAAGACTGTCAGTTGACCTCAAGAATGAAGGACATTGTATGGCTCAGAGTGATGGCAAGGCCTTGAAGAGAGTTGGGCTTCTGAGAGAAGGAAGAGGAAAAATTCTCTAGCAGTATCAATGTCTTATGTGCCTTATACTGAGTTCTTAATGTCTTATCTTATGTCTTATGTCCAGGGGGTAGATTTTGTGGGGCAGGCAAAGAGCCCAACCACGATTTGAAAGCTGTAGGTTGAGACGGGGCAAGAAACAAATGTCATTTTCAGAAAAGGAATTGGAAATAAAGAACTTAAAATTGATGACAGGACTTTGTAAAAGGCTCAGTGGTAGAGCATGGGTGGCAGAGAGAGCTGGGAGATTGGGTTAGAGCAGTAATGCACCAAGGTGTATGGAGACAAGAACCTAAACACATTAGAAGACCCAGGAGACTTGGACTTCTGGGGAACCTAGAAGGTCTCTGTATGCAGGAAAATGAAGTCACCTCTGATTCCCCTAAAGCAAGAACCACTCTGGTTCTTCTCCTTGCCTTCCAAAGAGTCACATTAGACGGGGAGTCTCACTGAGTGAACCAATGAGTAAGTGCATGGCCCTCATAAAAGACAGAGGAAGACTAGTACTGTGAGAGAGGAATAGAGGGAGCAATTCACTAGCAGATCAGATGGCAGGAAACTTTTCACAAAGAAGTAGAAGAGCAGAGTGGAAAGACCAGAATCTGGAGTCAAAAGACAGTCCCTTAGGTCTTTGGGAAAGTCATGTCTTCTGACTACATATCATTGGCCTCATCTGTAAAGTGGACCTTTCCTCCTCAGGAGAGCCCTGGTTACCCCTTTGCGACTCCTGTACAGCTCACTAGGAGGTTGTGTACAGCTATACATGTGTAAGAGTGGCAATAAAGAGAGTAGAGGTACAGCGTGCGCCACATCCCTCTACCCGCGTGCCTTTGCCTGTGTGTCAATATCTACTCTTAACTACATAAAAGACTGCTATTAAAAGATTCATCCTTTCAGTTTTGAAAGATATTCCATAGTATGCATAATGTGTTAAAATAACAACAGGCAACCCCACAGAGAGCATTCTGGAACAGCAAGCAAGAGTAACCCCGATGAGGAGCTAGGGTCCAAGACAGGCCAAATGGGGTTACCCCAGGATGTGTGACAACAAGGAACATCATAGCCATCCAAGCTGGTTGGCCATAGGAAAAGCTACCACAAGAGCCTGAGAAAGGAGGAATCAGAGCCATCCTTTCCCTCACATGCCCAGGATCAGGGCAGCTGTGTACAAGTTGGAGGGATGATATTTTCCTTCCATTTGCCCATGTTCTGAGTGAGAACTTTAGCCCAGTTTTAGAAGTCATCTGAGTCTTGATAAGCAGGGGCGGGGCTTCCAGAAGCAGGAGTCTCAGAGCTCTATAAAGCCCAATGGGGCCCAGCTGGGCAACTCTCCCAAGGGCTGTGAACTGTTGGCTTTGTGCTTGTTCCTTTGGAAATGCAACGGCTGTTGACTTCAGTGAAGCGGGTCTTGCAAGTGAAGACAGCAATGCAGGAAGTCTTCATCTCACCTGCTAGCCATCTTCCCACAGCCCACCAAAGGTGAGTCATGTTCGCAGGGACTGTGCAGGCCACGCTCTGAGAAGTGTCATAGAACCAGTAAAAGATAGGTAGATAGAAATCCTGCCATAAGGAAAAGCTCACTAGAATCCCAGTGAAAAGTTGGTGAGGCTTGTACACAGACTTAGATGAGCATGTTAACCTGTTAGGGTCTGAGTTACGTCCTCTCTAAGCAGATGATAGGTCCCTCTCAGCTAGAATTGCAGGATCCCAAATCTCTGATACCTGCTTTTCATAGATGGTTACATCTTTCACTGCCCCAGCGGCAAGAAACAGTGGAAATATCGGTTCCAGGGCCCCCGGCATTCTTCTTTCCACCACCGTTCCCCCTTTACCTCCAGCTCCTGCCAAGACCCATAGCACTCTGCGCCAACGGCAGTGTTAGTCAAACCAGCTGCTTCAAATCATTGCAGCAAGATTCCAAATGGACTGGGGATCAGAAGCCTGTTTCTCTGCACTCTGATTTTGTGAAAGGGGGGAATGGGATGTTAAGATAAGAGTGTATGTCTGTGTGCAATGTGTTGTGCACAGAAGCACACATGCATGCCTTGTATTTGTTTTGTTTGTTTGTTTGTTTGTTTGTTTTGTTTTTTTCATGCCTTGTATTTGTAAGCACTCCCCAGCTTGGCCCATGTGCTTGGAGCCTCCCAACACCGATGGTAATAGCTATAGCTAGGGCCTTCAATCTCCGAACCATGCGCTGTACCCTGAGACTAGCCATTTTTCCCACTTCCACACTACACTCTATGACAGCTTAGAAAAATGACTTTGACTCAGTGTCTTCCCTTGCCTGGGATCCAGACCTGGATGTGTGGAGTAGGGGATGTGTGGAGTAGGGGATGACGCTCCTTAGCCTTCTTATTTTCTTCCTCACTCTCTGCCATTTTCATACCCTCCTTCACCCACTTTAGATAGGCTAAATGTCCCAGCTCAGCATTTGACCTGTTCTTACATCTGAGAGGAAGGGATTGACATGGATTTGCTTGTTTCAGTAAGTAACAGTGGGCTGCCCAGCAAGAGACAAACCTCAGAACTCATCCAACCTGCCCCTCCTTCAGGCATCCTTGGTTCACACATTTCCCTTTTCCAGTGCACCCACAGCTCATCCTGTTTTCTGTGGTCTGAAAGAGTATTAAGGATCTTTCCTATGAGTCTCTCTTTCTCTGTATATCGGTCTTCTCTTCTGCAACCTGCCTCGGTTCTCAATCCAATCCAAGAACTGCTCCCGTCGCATGGTTAACAATGCTTCCCTGCAGGTTAACAAAGAGTGGTGCCCTCCGCTTGGTGGTCCCCACCTGCTTTTCTCATGTGCTATGTCCCTAATCACCTTCACTCTCCACTCTACCAGGTGCCCTTACTTGCTCAGTCATCTCCCACTGTGACCACTACCTCCTCCACGCCCCCTCCAGTTCTTTATCAGCAGAAGTTCCGCTCACCCATCAAAGTCAGTCTCAAATGTAGCCTCTTCCATGAAGATTTTTCTTCATGGAAGAAAATCTCTGCTTCCACAGGAAATCTCTGCTTCCTCCAAACTCCGGTGTGATTTTGCCTATATCCCTCTTGAGGTCCTTATCACATTCTGACTCCCAGCTGGGGTATGCATGTATGTGCCCGTTTATTACTCCCACTGGTCAAGGAAGTCCTCAGACCGTTGACCTCCTCTTTTCTTTGTCAACTCTCTCCACCTCGGCAGCCTCTCACTAGCACGGTGCCTGGCATGTAATGGTGAATTTTGAAATAGAAGGAGGAGAATTGGAATAAAGAAAGAAAAGCTTAATGCATATTCTTAAACCAAGCAACCTCAGAATACCGATTTTAGATTAAATAAAGTTTCCTAGAGAAAATATACAGATAAGAAGAGCACTCATAACTCCAGTGGTCTGATCTTTCTGGAAGCCTCTACATGCTAACTCTTCTTCAAGGCTCTGGAATCCTTTTCCAGAAATAGCCCCCTATTAAGACAGTTTCAAAAGTTAACATGTGGCTGATTCTTGGAACCTCTCCTTGAAAGCTTAGAATTCTAACTGGAAAGAGAGGAAGGGAGAGAGAATGAGAATGCAGAATGAGAATGAGAAGACAGATTGATAATGAGGCTGAGGGGAAAGCCAGCCAAGTGCAGGACCTCTGCTGGCTAACCATTAGCTCCAACATACTGGGTAAGATTCTCCACAAATATTTGAAAGTACAAACTCCAATTATTTGGGGAACACCAAATAAATAGGGCAGATAACTAAATTCCAAACCTCTCTTATCAGATATGGGTGAACATTTATACTTTGCCTCATTGTCTTATGATCTTGGGATACACTTTGCCTCAGTGACCTTTCTGATGGAAGAACTGGGATTTACCGAAGTCCAGAATCCTCAGGGTGATTGACAAACACACTCAATCTGAGCTACAGTTCCTGTGGCATAGAGCTAAATGCGTAAGCCTGTGGAGCCATCCTGTCACTTACAATGGTCAGGAATTCTATAGCTAGGTATGAGTCAAAGGACTCTGGTGGCACTCACGAGTGCTTTGGTGGCACCCAAGGTGGTGAAAGGACAGGATATTTCTAACACATGAGTAACCACGAAGGTACTCTGAGCACAACACTTCACCAATGCTTGCCTTGATTTTTTTCACCATCTGCAAAATGAAGAGTATCAGTAAAGTAACCAGATTTCAGGTATTTTCATGTAGGAACATTTGGAGGTGGACCTGGTGATTTCTGTACTTATAGCTGGACGGAGAAACTCCAGAATTTCACCAGGGGTATCAGGAGTCAGGTATTAGAAGAGAGATGGGTAGGTCCAGGAAAGAAACGGATTATCTTTTCCCTCTTCCACTGACCCCTTCCCCATTTTCTCTCTGCTCCCATGTAGAATTGTTCTCTCTGTCCTCTGTATTCTCACAGCCTTTGCTTGTTATACTATGTATTTAGCTGTTGAATATCTGCCTGTTCCATTAGACTATGCTTTCTTGGTGACCACAAAGGATACCTTCTCTACTGTGCATCTGGAACCCAGCACTATGTTGGATGTGCTCCATAAATATTCAGAGGCTCAGTCAGAAAAGGCAGAGAGGATGGAATCAAGCAGGAAGCTTCCTTAAAAAGTAGAAAAACAATAGGTGTGTTCTTGTATAGTAAGAAGAAACAAGGAGAAAAGGGGTGATGAGAGGGGGATTTTTTTTTGAAAGGAGCACTTTAAAACTGAATGAGATTTTTCAAGTTATGTCCTATGAGGTTTATAACATGTGTAGAAATAAACCACATAACAATAATAGCTCAAAGGGATGGAAAGGATAAAGGGAATTAAAGTATGGTTTTTCACTGTTCAGAAAACAGAAGGATTTATGTAGAAGTATTAATGTAAGTTAGATTACAATAAACCAAGCATGCATATTATAATCTCCGAGATCATTCCTAAAAGAAAAAGAGGAGATAAAATGGAGTAATAAATACTTGTTTAATCCAAAAGAATGCAGGAAAGAAGAAATAAACAAAGGACATGTGAGACAAATGGAAATAAAGAGTGAGGGGCGCCCGGGTGGCTCAGTGGGTTGAGCCGCTGCCTTCGGCTCAGGTCATGATCCCAGGCCCTGGGTTCGAGCCCCACATCGGGCTTTCTGCTCAGCAGGGAGCCTGCTTCCTCCTCTCTCTCTCTGCCTGCCTCTCTGCTTACTTGTGATTTCTCTCTGTCAAATAAATAAATAAAATCTTTAAAAAAAAAAAGAAATAAAGAGTGAGACAGTAGATTTAATCCCATCTATATTAGTCATTACAATAAATATAATTGGACCAGTTACTCCAATTAAAGCACCAATACTGTAAGGCTTGTTAAAAAACAAACAAAAAAAGACTCCAACTATGTGCTGTTTAGAAGAGATGTGTGTTGGGGCGCCTGGGTGGCTCAGTGGGTTAAAGCCTCTGCCTTCGGTTCAGGTCATGATCCCAGGGTCCTGGGATCGAGCCCCGCATCGGGCTCTCTCCTCGGCAGGGAGCCTGCTTCCCCCCTCTCTGCCTGCCTCTCTGCCTACTTGTAATCTCTGTCTGTCAAATAAATAAATAAAATCTTTAAAAAAAAAAAAAAAGAAGAGATGTGTGTTAAATATAAAGACCCTGAGACATTAAGACAATAGAAGTATAAAAGGACAACAAAAGATACACCATGCCAACAGTAATAATAATAATAATAATAATAATAACAATAATAACTAGGCAGCTTTCTTAATATCAGGAAAAGTAGGTTTTGTGACAGGAATATCACAAAGACGAATTAAAAAGGGACATTTAATAAGGTTAAAAGTACTAATTTAACAGAAAGATAACCACCTCACATTTGCATTCATCTGATAATATAGCTTCAAAATATACAAAAAATGAATGAGATGATTGCTGTATTGTATTTTGAGGAGACTGGCTAGAGACCATTAATAGGATTTTGATTGTTATCTCCATTACAGGTTTTCAACCATCCCTGCTGTCCCCTTGGCCAAAACAGATACTTGGCCAAAGGATGTGGGCATCCTTGCTCTGGAGGTCTATTTCCCAGCCCAGTATGTGGACCAAACAGACCTGGAGAAGTTTAACAATGTGGAAGCAGGGAAGTACACGGTGGGCTTGGGCCAAACCCATATGGGCTTCTGCTCAGTCCAGGAGGACATCAACTCCCTGTGCCTGACGGTGGTGCAGCGGCTGATGGAGCGCACACAGCTCCCATGGGACTCTGTGGGACGGCTGGAAGTGGGCACTGAGACCATCATTGACAAGTCCAAGGCTGTCAAAACAGTGCTCATGGAGCTCTTCCAGGACTCCGGAAACACTGACATTGAGGGCATAGATACCACCAATGCCTGTTACGGTGGCACTGCCTCCCTCTTCAATGCTGCCAACTGGATAGAGTCCAGCTCCTGGGATGGTAGGTGGTTCCCGAGACCTTATGTAAGAAAGGAACTGAGTTAGAGGCTGAATCCTTGGTTTTGTTTCTCCATTTCCCCAGTGGTTTCATCAGGGAGGGAAGGACAACTTACTCACACAGCTGTTCTTGTCATCAACAACCACAATGATGATTACCACTTAGACTTGTGTAACTGTATACTGTTAACTAGGTAGCATGGGCACATAGTTCATTTAGTCCTTCCAACAGCCTAGGAAGTGGGTGTTATGCCTGATTTACACATGAGAAAATGGGGGATCTGATATCTTACACAGTGTTTGGCAGGGGTGAGACGCCAAACCAAATCCAATATATTCCTATTTCTCATAAGGTTCTTCTAAGCCTCTGAGAGAGAGTTAAACAAGTTTAGGTATTAAGGGGAAAACATGCTGGTAGGAGGAGACCCAAAGAATCACAGAATAAAAAAACAAAACAAAACAAAAAAGAATCACAGGATAGACTATTACACAGAGTATATATTCTCATACTCCCTCGCCTACTTGCTAGGAAATTGCTTTTTGCTTAACATATTTATAAAAAGATTTTACTTATTTATTTATTTATTTATTTATTTATTTAATTTTAAGGGCAGAGGAGTAGAGGGCAAGGGATAAGCAGACTCTGTGCTGAGCGTGCAGCCTGATGCTGGGCTCGATCCCACGATTCTGAGATCATGACCTGAGCTGAAATCAAGAGTCAGACACTTAACCCACTGAGCCACCCGGGTACCCCATGTTTTTTGCTTAGCATATTAACATTATCTTGTTTCTTACTTACATCTTCTCTGGATGTTATACTGGAGGAAGAACCCCCTGTTGTGATAGTAAGAAAAGATCCAAGGGAAACAGTACAAGTTGAGAGTTCAAAATCTAGCTCGGTTGATAATTGCTGGCAAGTCCCTTAACCACTTCAAGCTTCATAGTTCTTATTAGGCAACCTCCCCTGCAGGGCTGGTAAAAAGATTATACAAGAGATCTACAGAGATTATCTGGGCAGTCAAGGCACTTAGTATGCTAAGTGGAAACTGGAATTTAAAACTGTAGAAGCCATAATTAACATTAATTATAAAATCTTAATGTTGGCAGGAACCTTGGAGATTATCTAATTCAATATTCTTTATTTCAAAGAGAAGCCAAGAAGAGTTGGACAGTTTGCTGTGCAGTGTAATTCCACACACCTATTCAGTATTTTTTTTAAAGGAGGGTCCACACACAGCGTGGAGCACAATGAGGGGCCAGAATTCAGGAGCCTGAGACAGAGACCTGAGCTGAGATCAAGAGTCAGATGCTCAACCAACTGAGCCACCCACATGCTCCAATTCATTCAGTATTGTTTTGGAATGCCTTGAATAGCCTCACCATCAACAGTTCCATTGATTTGGGATGTTCTAATCTCTACATCATCAAATCTGTTCTTAGAGCATTTTTCCTATTTGGTAACCCCTACTACCATCACCACCAATATTTCCAACTATGCAATTAGTTGGGAAGTAGAAATGAAGGGCAAGAGATAGTCACCAGACTTTAACCAAAAATCAGAACCTTGTTTGGGAACATCATCAGCTTTAATTATGTCATTTCCAATGAGTAGATTCTGCTGAGTGGCAGGGTATTCCTTCTTTAACAGGATGTCTTGTTTAGAGGGAGAAAAAAATAAACTATTGAGATTTGAATCATTCGTCTGTACCAAAACAAAAAGCATATTTAAGCTTGAACCTAATGGCAACCACCCAAACCAAGCAAAGCCAGTGTAGATGGGATGTCTGCTTTGATCTGACCAACCATCCAGCTGGGGTTTCTCGGACGAGCAAAGGTGGTTTGGGGACTCACCAGGAAGATCCAAATCACCCCATAGAGACAGCAGGCTTTGAGGAAAGGAAAAAGTGACACAGCCTCAGATTGTCCAGAAGACTTCATTTTTCTTGTCTTTTTTTTTTAGTGAAAGTAACTGAAATGCATAGTTGAAATAAATACATATACACAAATGAGTGTAAAGCAAAGAAAAAGTTCTCTTTTGACACCCCATTACCACTTCCCAGAATTTCACACTAATGGTTTCTATGTATTCTTCCAGAATTTTTCTTTGTTCTTGCAAGTATACACATATATAACTATTCAGTTTTGGTTTTTAACATTGTACATATTTTTCCTCACCTCCATGATGTCTTAGAGGTCATCGCATACCAATATGTATAAAGTCTATCTCATCTTTTAAAAGCCTTACAATATTTTTTTGATGAATATGCCAAACTTTATTTAATTAGTTCCATGCTGATAGATAGTTAGGTTCTGTATATTTTTTGCAATTATAAAAAAATGTTTTAATAAACATTGCATAATAGCATTACATGCTTGTGAGAATGTGTTGTAAGAATAGATTCCTAGGAAAGGAATTGCCAGATATGTTGATATAAAAGTTTGATAGAATGTGCCAAATTGGGGCACCTGCATGGCTCAGTTGGTTGTGTCTGCCTTTGGCTCAGGTCGTGATCCTAATGTCCTGGGATGGAGCCCCATGTTGGGAACCCCTGCTCAGCAGGGAATCTACTTCTCCCTCTGTCCCTCCCCAATTGCTTATGCTCGAGCTCTCTCTCTCTTTCTCAAATAAAAAAGACTGTGCCAAATTGTTCCTCAAGATGTTGTACTAAAGTATATCCCTACAATAAGTATTGTTAAGCTTTCTAATCTTTGTCAATTTAATATGGAAAAATAAGGATTTGCCCTTTTTTCATTATAAAAAAGCTTCAGTATTTTTTAGGATGTTCATTGACCATTTTCCCATTACATATTTTGGGTTTTTTTTTATGAGACTTTTATAAATGAAGGAAAATAGGTTTTTATGATTGTAAGTATTGTAAATACTTCCCCAGTTTGAGTTTGTTTCTGTAAAAAGTTTGAATTTTTAGATTGTCAAATTTACTAATCTTTTCTTTAACAGCTTCTAAATACTTTTCTATAGTTTCCAAACTCTCTCTCTCTCTCTCTCTCTCTATATATATATATATATATATATATACATACACAACAATACTTTTTTGTCAGAGTTGGAGTTGTTCCAATACTTAAAAGAAGATTCTTGGGTTTCAGTGATTTTGTGTTGGAATCCTGACTCTGAATCCTTATCATACCATCTATTAGCTGGGTGGCTTGGGCCAAGTGACTTAAGATCTTTGGGCCTCCATTTTTTTGTTGATAAAGAGAGAATAACTGTGCCTGATATATAGGCTGATCATGAGTGAAAGGATTTTTTTTGTTCACTGGTCTATCTTCAGTACCTAAAATTGTGCCTGGCTCACATGAAGCACTCCATCTACTCGAGATTTTGGTTGTGATCTCAAGTAGAGATAATTACTTCTTGTCTCTCATTACAGGTCGCTATGCAATGGTGGTCTGCGGAGACATTGCTGTCTATCCCAGTGGTAACGCTCGCCCCACAGGTGGGGCTGGAGCTGTGGCCATGCTGGTTGGGCCCAAGGCCCCTCTGGCTCTTGAGAGAGGTCTGTGGTAAACTGTGGAAATGTGGTACCAAGAGACTGTGCACAGCTAATGCATAGCTCCCAATCCCAAGTTGGCATACCCCCTACATAGGGCTGAAGTGTGGATTTGAGGATGACATCACATGCCTTCAGAAGGCTGGACTGGGGAGCAAAGGGCAGGGAGGAAGGGAACAGAGGGATCATCGAATTTTCCTCTTCTGCACCATCACATATTGGGATCATGATGCATAGAATGAGTAACATTGTTGCTGCAGACCAGGAACTTTAAGGTGCTAGACTGGCAATTGAAGATGAAAGAAGATAATTGGGCATAATGAGAAAGGTTCTCCTTTGAGACTTTTGGCATCTATTCCAGATTTTGTTAAAGCCATAAAGGTATGGAAAGGGAAATAATAGATCTCATTTATATAAGAGCAACCATCTATTAGATTCCCTTTGAACGTGGGAGGGATGTTGAGTGGGCTCAGGCAGAGAAAAACCAGGGAAATGTTTGTAGATGTCTCCCTATCCTCTCTGTTCTATGGGGGCTGCATCCTGAATCCCCCTGTGTGCCTTGCCAGGGCTTAGAGGAACCCACATGGAGAACGTTTACGACTTCTACAAACCAGATGCAGCTACAGAGTACCCAATAGTGGATGGGAAGCTCTCCATCCAGTGCTACCTACGGGCCTTGGACAGATGTTACACGTTATACCGTCAAAAAATCCAGAACCAGTGGAAACAAGGTATGGGACTCAGAGGGCAGAAAGTGGGTACTCTATTACTAGGGGACAAAGAGTTGGTCCTAAAAGCTTAAGACAAGGTTTCTTCTCTCCTTCAAAAATGATCTCAAGAGCATGGCTTCATGTCCCTTTCCTCTTACACCCTTTCGTGGGTCTATGCTAAAAAAAAATCCATCTAGAAGCTTCCAATTCAAGTATGAAGCTGCCTCTTACTTGAGCTGAATGCAAGAGATTAAACATGCTAGGACCAAAGCCACCAGTAGGAAACCAGTGACTGTCAGCCACCTGGGGAGGTACTGTGGTGAGTCAGTGTAACCACATCCTACTGGGGCTAAGATTTGTTTCTGTTGAAGTCAGGAGTGATTTAACTCACCATTTGTAGTTTGCTGCCTTTTAAAGCCTGGCCGATGTTGAGAAATCTTATCTCTATTTTCAGTATAGTAAAGTGTTCCTGATTTTTCTTTGAATGATAATATTACAAGTTAATTTTATTTTCACCTTTAGTTTCTGAGTTCTCCCGCTAAGAAAATATGTGCTGTTTTCATAATCAGAAAGGAAATAAACTTTATTTTAAAAGTTCAGAGCACTCTAAAAAAATCAAAGGGTTCTTATTATGACCAGAAGGGCATCTGTGACAGGCAATTTTCAGTATGGAAAAAGTCACGTGTGGAAGTGTCAGAGCATGGATGCTTTAGGGAGTGGCCTGAGAAGCCACTTCTTGCCCCTTTCCACTGCTCTGAGAGGGCTGCCAGCCACCACGGCTGGCCCCTAGAGGTAGGCAGTGGACTTGGACTTCCCTACCTTCCATCCACTGTAAACCTGCTCTTGGCTAACTGCTCTCACCAGCTCTGTATTCTTTCAGCATTCTCATTTTGCTCCCTAACCTTATGTGGAATTTGATTGATGCTGCTTTGGCCCTCAGCTCTAAGAGACAGTCTGGAGTGTCTACAGAGTCAGAAACATCGGAACCTACATCCAAAGCCAGCCATTTTCAAGCTGACTAAACTTGAAACATGACCTAGCTTCATATTTTAGAGACTCTGTTTCCTCCTCTGAAAAACAGAGAAAGTAACACAACACTAGTTTGATTTGGAGGAATTATCTGTCATAAAGGTTGGCAATAGTAGACAGGAAGAAAATGCTTGTTTGTTTCCCGTCTTTCTTCATAAGTAGAGTGCTTAAGTGAATGAACAACTTACATGTGTTTGCTGAAGGTAGGAGCTGGTTCCCTGGGACACCTCATGTTCCTCGGAACACTTCGGTCTTGGAGTGTAGGTCTAAGTGGCTCATTGGCCATGGCACATCCTTGTTTTCACACTTCCTCTTCCAGCTGGCATCAATCGGCCTTTCACTCTTGATGACTTACAGTTCATGATCTTTCACACGCCCTTCTGCAAGATGGTCCAGAAATCCCTGGCTCGCCTGATGTTCAATGACTTCTTGTCAGCCAGCAGCGACACGCAGACCAGCCTATATAAAGGGCTTGAGGCCTTCAGGTGGGTCCTCTTCGGGGAACCCTGGAGGTTCTTGAGGGATAAGGAAGGAAGAGGTTTCCTTACTCCTTGAGTTTGTACCACCAGCCAACCATGGGGGTGAGAAAAGGACAATCTTCCAACACAATAGAAAGGACACCAAGTTCATACATGACTGATTGAGTTATGGTCTACATGGGGTCCCCCCCATCTTTTATCTCAGGGAACATGGGGAGTTTGCCAGCTCCTCTAGATCAAGTGGTTGGCTATCAGAAGCTTCAGACAATAAGAAAAAAGGAAAAGGGAGTGTAGCTAAAACATTTAGTCAGCAAACATTTTATGAACATCAACTATATGTCAGGCCTCATACTCAACTCTAGGGACGCCAAAATAAATATGACTCCATGATATTCCAGTCTGTATAGACAGAAATACCTAGAAGTAAATAATCGCAGTACAGGATGGCAACTTGGGATCATAAAGTCTCATTCTCACTTGCCATTGTTGAATTAATGTCTTGCCTGTTGCCTTAATTTCCCCCATCTATGAAACAGAGATAGTTCAGCTCCCCCCAACTTAGAAGAATACTGTTTATTGAGAAATTACTCCAAGACATTTAGAATAGAAGAATCTTCAATACACAGTTTCCAATGGGAAGAAAATATTCCCTTTTGGTATGGTAGCTGTTTAGTTCAAGTTTGAAGTATTCTACCAACATCTGCCCCCATTACTAATTACTACTAACCCTGCCACTACCTAAAACATCAAAGTGAGCACAAACATGATTACGAGACCTGCCCCGTGAAAGAAAATTCTAATATATGCCAAAGATAATAGCTTAACATCTTTAACACATGGAAGTCTCATCAATAACAGAGACCCTAATAGGAAAATGAGCAAAAGATATGCCCCAGAAATATCCTCAAAGAAGAAATGCACATTATCCCATTTGCAAATGTGCTTGCCCATTAGTAAGAAATTAAAAGAAGCTATCATTTTTTTTACATAGCCTTCCTATTTTTTTAAAGATTTTTTATTTATTTATTTGACAGACAGAGATCACAAGTAGGCAGAGAGGCAGGCAGAGAGAGAGGAGGAAACAGGCTCCCTGCTGAGCAGAGAGCCTGATGCAGGGCTCGATCCCAGGACCCTGGGATCATGACCTGAGCCAAAGACAGAGGCTTAACCCACTGAGCCACCCAGGCACCCCTTATATAGCCTTTTTAAAGATCTGAGGATTCAGATCTTTAAAAAAGGAGGAGGCTCTAGGAAAATGGACAACAGTGGATGTGTGAATTGAAACAAGGGCTTTAGGAAGAAGTAAGAAAACAGAAAGCAAAGACCTTAAAGACATGCACACTTTTTGGTTCAGTAACTCCATGTGTAAGAGGGAAGAGGCAGAGTTTTAACTGGTGAGGACAGGACGGGGAGATTGGTTCAATTAGGGCACATCATATCATGACCCATTCTGCAGCCTTTAAAAATATTGCTAGAGAAGTTGATTTAATGTCATAAAGAAAGTTAGTTAAGGAATCATGTTGAATGGAATATATAGCATGATTTTATTTTCTAGTTAACCTCTGAGGGCAGGGATAGATTCCACAAGAACAACTGACCTAAGGGCTCTCTCTGAATGGTATGACTATTAGTGACATTGGGTTTTTGTTTTGTTTTGTTTTGTTTGTTTTTTGTGCTGGTCTGTATTTCTAAATATTCTGTAGAAAACAAACAAACATACAAAAAAAAACCTAACAAAAACCAACCAAACATGTGCCTAAAAGTCTCTCCAGGAGCTCTTACTTTTCCCCCTTGCTGCCTCCCTCCCCTTCTGCGGTCTCTCACCTGGCCCGTGCCTCTGCTTGCCTTCCAGGGGGCTAGCGCTGGAAGAAACCTACACCAACAAGGACATGGATAAGGCACTTCAAAAGGCCTCCCTGGACATGTTCAACAAGAAGACCAAGGCCTCCCTTTACCTCTCCACTCACAATGGGAATACGTACACCTCATCCCTGTATGGGTGTCTGGCCTCTCTTCTGTCCCAGTGAGTACTACCCCCCACCCCATGGTCAAGGTCAGAGGGCTCAACCAAATTTGGTTCCTCTTCCGGTTCAGAAATTCTTAAGGAAGGAAAGATAATGAAAGAAACTTCTTTCAAAGGGACATGTGTAGGCAGCTCTACTATCAGGATTAAGTAATGGTCTCCAAAGTGACGATGTATGATGTCAAGGAATGTGTAAGGTATGCTTGGATGCAGCAAGCATGTAACAGAACTTCAGTGCATAGTTTTATCTCATGCATTTGAAATCTCTGGCCTTAGTAAAGCACAGTGGTTAAGAGAGTCTAGCATTAGAACGAACAGCTGGGGTTTCAATACCACTTATTAGCTTTGATCTTGGAAAAACACTTCATCTCTATGTGCTTCATTTTCCCCATCTATAAAACATATGCACTAACAATACGTCCCTCCTAGCATTGTGATGAGTGCTCAGTGGGTAAAGGAATTAAAACACTAGAGCTCAGCAAGTGCTCAGATACGGTTGTTATTTCTATTGATACTCTATTTTCTGGGGTTTATAGGAAATACTTGTACTATAGTACCTGCACATAACATAGGAGATAGATATATATGAACTCAATCAAATGATTACCAATGAGGATACTGCTGAAACATTACCAGAAAACATGGAAGCCTTGAAGTGGTCTGACCTCCAAACACCAGAGTTCACTGAATTCATCTTGTCCCCATAGGTGACAAGAAGCCACAAATTCTGTTAAGCTCAATGGGTCTTCTGTATCTTGGATTTTAGCCACTCTCCTCCTGATAAGTTTTCTTCTCTCTGGGTCTATCCCCAGGGTCTTCCAAAAGCCCCTCTTTGTGCAGGGTGCCTGGAGCCCATTTCTACTTGCAAGAGGTTGACTAGATTGGGGCGATAGGTTGGTAGCTTATTTGAAGGGCAGAATAATGCCAACGTGCTTCTTGGAGTTTGCTTTCTTTCCCTGCAGGTACTCTGCCCAAGACCTGGCTGGCTCTAGGATTGGGGCCTTTTCTTATGGCTCTGGCTTGGCTGCAAGTTTTTTTTCATTTCGAGTATCCAAGGACGCTTCTCCAGGTGAGTCCTGTCTTTTTATTAGGCCCTTCCGGTGGGATTCATCTGGTCAAAGAAACCACTCTCTTCCTCCCCACTACTGAGGCTCCCATCTGGGCAGAATGATGTTGTGATTAAGAACAGAGGAACTCCCAGAAGGGATTTAAGCAATGGAGTAAGTTTGTCTCATTTATGGAGTTGAAGCATTTGGCGGGCTACTACTTGGAACTAGATTGAAGAGAAATGAAGGCGGAAGTGGGAAACCAGTCAGATTGTTCCAGCAAACAGTTCAGGCAGGAGGTAATTAATGGCTGTTTGGTTGCAATTAGTTCAAGGGAAGTTTATGGATTTGAAATTTTCAGTAAATATATGTTGATTATTTTCTGTGAGATGTAAATGCGGTGTGCACCTAAACACCCTGTGGGACATTCCTTGACTATAAGAGTGTGTCTGCCAGTAGGTTTCGCTAACATTATGTTTGATGACCTTTATCATTTCTCGACATTCCAAGCCACACACAACACTGTCCTCCAGGGTTGGAGCCTCCACAGAACCTGGCTCTTTATCAAACTCGTGATTGGCAGCAGTGACAATGACAGTGAAGCAGATATAACGATTTTGCCTTCGTTTCCCAGGATCCCCCCTGGAGGAGTTGGTGTCTAGTATGTCAGACCTTCCAAAACGCCTCGCCTCCCGGAAGCGTATGTCTCCTCAGGAATTCACAGAAATAATGGACCAAAGAGAACAATTCTACCATAAGGGTAAGAAAAGGACGAGAAGAGAGGAGATGGAAATTTTCTAAGATTTCATGCTGGTGGCAGAGAGCCGGGGATTCATCAGAAGTCTGGACTACATTGGGCCAGAGCGAAGATGTCTAGACAATATGATTGGGAGAGAATCTGTTAGGCCCAAAGGGGCAAGAATTGGGTGGGAAAGCAGGAGGCAGAGTGGAGAAGAGGTGGATGGTAGCATGTGGCTTCCCAGTATAGATTGTAGCTAACCACTCAAAACAGGATCCTGGAAAATGCAGTTCCAAGGACTTCTGGCAGGTGGTCTTTTTTTTTTTTTTTTAAAGATTTTTTAATTTATTTATCTTTTTTTTTATTTGACAGAGAGAAATCACAAGTAAGCAGAGAGGCAGGCAGAGAGAGAGGAGGAAGCAGGCTCCCTGCTGAGCAGAGAGCCCGATGTGGGGCTCGAACCCAGGACCTGGGATCATGACCTGAGCCGAAGGCAGCGGCCTAACCCACTGAGCCACCCAGGCGCCCCCTGGCAGGTGGTCTTTAAAACTGCTCTCTATGCAACCATTGAAGTAGACCGGACTTTGGAGCTAGATATTCAAATCTAAACCGACCTGTGATCCCCAGTAGCTCTTGGGGAAATCATTGATATTTTCTCAGTTGTCTTATTTCTAAAATCATACCAACTTTGCAAGACTGCCACACAGATTAAATGAGTTAATGTACATAAAAAAGTTCTATTATTGACAGATATTACTGTCTCTGTGCACCTGCCCCCCTTTCCCTACCGAACATAAAAACAAAGTATTGTCCAATGGAGCACCTGGGTGGCTCAGTCAGTTAAGCATCTGCCTTTGGCTCAGGTCATGATCTCAGAGTCCTGGGATCAAGCCCTATATCATGCTCCCTGCTGAGCAGGGAGCCTATTTCTCCCTCTGCCTCTCCCCTGCTTGTGCTCTCTCTCTCTTGAATAAATAAATAAAATCTTTAAAAAAAAAAAAATATTGCCCAGAAAAGCAACAAAGGAAAAGGAGACAAAATGGAAGTTATGACTGGAGAGACCAGATGGTGGTTTTAATACCAAAACAAAACATATTTTCTCAAGCAAGACTTCGGACGCATGGCTTGCAATGGGATCTGAAAGGGAGACAGAATACATGGAACTGGGAATGTTCCAGAAAACCTAGGCCTAGTAGTCATCCATCTTCTCTGGAACAGGGACATCTTAGGTCAAAGAGGAAAAACAAAGTAAAAATGGGACTTCTGAGATGAACTTTGTTGAACAAAGAACAGAAATATAACAATGAATCAGAGCCGGAGAACTTAGGGCTAAGAAGGAAGTGTCTATTAGAAGACAGGAAGCTCTGAGGTATACTACCTCAAGACAGGTATCCCCAGCAAGAGAGCGTGGTGAGGATTTCAAGAGAGGAAGGTCATGTTTAATGTAGGAACAAGTCATACTCCTACAGTAAAATTTCTCATAACTGAGGCTTATGTACTAGATCCAAGATGACTGCCTCTGGTTCTTGGGCTGGTCCAGGGCTCTGCTGGGGCTGGGACAGGTGGCCAGCCTCGCAGCCAGGAGAGCTTCACGGTGAAGGCATCCCTGGCACTCTTTCCTCTTCCCAGCCTCAGGTACCTCTTAGTAAGTATTGCTTCTCCTCATGCCACAGTGAATTTCTCACCACCTGGCAACACGAGCAGTCTTTTCCCCGGAACGTGGTACCTGGAACGGATAGATGAGCTATATCGTCGCAAGTATGCCCGGCGACCAGTCTAAAGGTGGTGAGTGACATTCTGTAGGGTTGGTGATATCAAGTTTGTCCTCTGGGAAACAGATTCAGTTCCAATAGTGTAACCAGGCCAGACAAGGTCTATAGCTCGGAAATGATTGGGGGTGGGGAGTTTGTACCACGAGGACCACCCAGAACCGGTGGGGCTCTTTGCCCTGGAAAGACAAAAGCTGGGGGAAGGGCACGTTTGAAACTCTGGAATGCAGGGAAAAGTCAACTTGTTTACCTGATCAGCTCAGGATAGGAAGCTCCCCTAGAAATGTGATAGAAACCAAATTGGCATCTGTTAGGGAAACCTACAGAACCCATTCCTCAAAAGGGGTAAGGTAGGAACAAAGATGAGTGATTTCAGAAAAGGTTCCTACATATTCACGAAGAAACGCAGTGTTGGGGATTCTGCTGGGGCCAGAAGCCTCAGGAGGAGGGGGCCTCACCTGGGTAAAAGCAGTGAGGTTTGGAAAATCAGTGGAGGGGGGATTGGGGGTGGTTTCTTGCAAGAGGACTGCCTGAAGGGGAGATGGGAGACTTGTTGGGATACTTATTAAAGGAGAATCAAGTATTTAGAAGGAGAATCTTGGGGGTGTCTGGGTGGCTCAGTGGTTTAAGTGTCTGCCATCAGCTCAGGTCATGATCTTGGAGTCCCGGAATCAAGTCCCGTGTCGGGTTCCTTGTTCAGGCAGGGTGACTGCTTCTCCTTCTCCCTCAGCCACTCCCTCTGTTTGTGCTCTCTCTTTCTCTTTCTGTCAAATAAATAGATAAAATCTTTTAAAAAGGGGGGGGGGGGGTGAGGGGAAGGGCTAGAATCATATAGTTCATGGACCCAGACATCTACCTTCAGTTTATCTTCCAAGTTGCTAAAACAAGCAGAATGGAGGCGTGAGAAGCCATTTCTTCAACAACCTATAAATCTCAACAAATACAGTCCCCAAATACTTCCTTTATATGTGTATGTGTTTATTGTTTCCCTTCTCTGGTAGGTGAAGGGTAGAGGAAGGTTTGCCGAGGGCGGGATATGGATCTGGGGAGGAGGAGGAAGTCCACAGGCAAAGGAGATACCCAGACAAAGCAAGAAAACCACAGGGTAGGCGGGATGCCCTCGTTTCGGTGCACATGGCCTCCTCTAATGTGATGTTAAGTGCTCAGCAGGGTGGACAAGGGGCCTGACCGGCCAGGGCTGCAGATGTGGTCGGACTCCAAGCTCAGTATCCAGGACTACAGACTTGGACACTGCCCCTAAGTCATTTGTTTGCCTGCTGGCTTATAATAGGATTCTTAAGGGCAAGTCAATGGCGAAGAGGGGGCAATTAGATGTGTCAATGGCTAGTTCAGTCATCAGAAGGAGAGAGAGAGAGATTTGGGATTTTCAAGGGCAAGTTTCTAAATCAGGCTCCCTCCCTCTCATGGTCCTCAAGCATTGTACCTCTGAGGAGGAAAGTTGGGACTCCGGTCCTTGTCTCGTGCTGATGTCTCGTGCTTATGGCTCACACAAGAAAGAACCTCACAACAATGAAATTTTAAGCGAACGAAAGGTTTTCTGTCAGTGTGCCACTCTGTGGAGGTGTCTCTTCACTGTCCAACCTGTCCAACCCTCTCTTCCATTAGGCAGAATGTATCACAGTGTCCCTGCCCCTCTCCCTTGGCTTCTGTGGTGTTGGACACATGTGGCTCAGGCGTCCAGGTGTGGAGCTGGGCTGGCAGCAGAGCCCCCCAGACCTCATGATGCAGGCAGGAGATCCCTCAGCATAGCCTTACCTCAGACAAAACACAGGTACTGGGAGCAAGGCCGGAGGGATGCCTGGGATGAGGCTCACACTGAATGTCCTTCTTTTGTCTCTTTAATTTCTACAGACCGCGGTTCCTGGAAAATCTACAGTAGCAGAGTTTATGCTCATGGATCCTACTTTTAAAAGCCCACTCTTAGATGGAAATGAATTGGATTGGACACCATAGTCCCCAGAAGCAGCAGCCTTGGGGAGTGAAGGGCCATCCTTAGTGGTCTTTTCTGCCTTTCTCTGGGCTAATGGTGGCACAGGGGTCCTCTGTGGAAGAGGGGATGCGAAGAAAGCCTAGCCCAGAAACCTTGCCCTCTGCAACTGAGGAAAAAATCCAGATAACTTTGCCTGTCATGTTCCCTTGTTATCGCATTATTAATAATGTTATCCCATTATTATCATTACTAGATTTCTGTGCTGTTGTAGCTTTACTCATTTCTTAAGTTTTTCCGTCAGTTTCTAGATGTTGCAGCTGGTACTAAGCCCAAACAACACAACCCAAAAGTTAGAGAAGGAGGCAGTCCCTCGTTGCATTGCTTGGAAAAACCAAGGCTCAAAACAGGCACCAGTTGACATGCCGAGGAGACTACCGGACACCCCGGCTCTGAGGGCCCCACTCTCCGTGACCCCCACCTGACCCCACCACTGAGTGCTCACCTCACACACCCCATCCCCATCCCATTCCATTCTCCAAGAAGCACAGGAGAACAAAGCTGCGCCCAGCTTCCTTCCCTGATCTAAAGACACCACCTGTAGACCCGGCCAGAAATGAGCTCAAGGGCGGCTGCAGCTCCTTGCCCAGGCCTTGCCAGTGTTCTCTGGGCAAATACACACCAAGCAGAGGTTAATGCGGCATGCTCTTGACTCCTCCAGCCAAAAAAACCTGCATTTTGATACCTAGCGGGAATTCTTCTGCTAGAGATTGCTTTGTCTCCCTTGGGTTAGGCCACTGCTTATTCTAGGACCCTCTTATAAAGTAGCAAGGGTCCATGGCAGTGGGAATTGAGCTGGTGTGGGAGGGGGAGGAAGGATACCAGGTCTTTTAAAAAGCTTCCTCAGCTGCCCCGTTTTGTAGAAGAGAAGCTGGCTTCCTTTGGTGGGAAACAGGGCTGGCTAGGAGCGGTGTTGCCAGAGATAAGGGGGCACGGGGCAGAAGGGAATGAGATCTGAGCCCGCCCACTTCACGGCTGGCCCAAGGCTGTCCACATCCCCACACGCACCAGAAAATCCAAGATAAACCCGATTTGAGTTCAGAACTCAGGAGGAGTTCAGCTGACTTCCCCAGCCCTCTCTCCAGGTGCGTGCTGAACTCCTCCTGTTCCACCAACTGCCCCTCTCTGCCAGCCGTAGCTCCTCCCCTGCGAGCTGCCTGGAGGCCCTTAGTCTAGATGGCATTCCCACAAAACAGCATATGCCTTCCCTAAGATCTCTGGCGTGGCATCGGAGTTATGGGCAAAAGTCCCTACTCCCAATAAAAGTCTCTGGGCCTTGCCGTCTATCCATACGGAGCTCACTGGGGGGTCTTGGTGCTGAAACTGCCTCCATCGGCCTTAGCAACCAGGCCCTTCATGTCACCCGGTGCCTCCACTCAGGAGTCCTTTGGACACGATGTGGGAGTGAGAATAAGATCTGACAATGAGGATGTCAGGGTGCTGAAGGGTTGAACGGATGCTGCCCGTGCCCCAGGCACGCCAGGTGATTATCAGCCCTGGTTCAACTCCAGGCACTCAGAACGCCATTGGTCATTGCCTCCACCCCGCAGGCCGGGATTCCTGGCCCCCCTCGGGTCCGCTTCTTTACCAGCTTTGGTACTGAGCCCTGGGCCCTCCTATGGCAGCTCTGGAAGCACTTCATTGAAATGGATGCCTGCTGGCTGCTGAACAAAGCCCTCCCCTCCATGTAAGGTCAACATAGCGGGGAAGGATTTCCAGTTGCCCTGTCCCATGCTCACCTTCAGGTCTGCTCCTACCATTTGTTTCCTTGTCTAGATAACACTGGCAGGCAAAGACTCTCCCTGCAAGGGCATCTGGGTGGGTCAGTCGTTAAGCGTCTGCCTTGAGCCAGGTCATGATCTCAGGGTCCTGCTCAGCGGGGAGTCTGCTTCTCGGTCGGCCCCTCACTCCACTCATGCTCTCTCACTCTCTCTCTCAAATAAAGTGTTTAAAAAAAAAAAAAAAACCTGCAGAGGCAAGAAATCGCCCTGGCTGACTTGGGGCTGGGAAGAGGATGAAGGGATCACCAGCTAAAGGCACTGAGCCGCGAGAAGAGTGTATCACATGTCCTATTAAACTGGACGTGAAGAATGGCCAGCCGACCACTTCCGTCACAGCTCTGCTTCCTAGTCGAGGTACATGGAATGACATGGCACTCTAAGGTGAGGTACGGCGGCAATGCCACAGAGCAACACCAAGGAAACAGCTCCCTCTGTGGGGCGCCAGCTGGATTGTGAGAATCTTGCCCTTTTTGATCTGGGAGTTATGTGGACAGCCACGGGACGGGAGGGATGCAAGGAAACTGTCCCCGGCCTGCCCATGCCACCCAAGGCTAGGAGGCTGTTTGGAGATGCTCAAGTAATTTGAGCCTCCAGAACTGGTTCTGACCACCTCTGAGCCCCAAGTATGGTGTGTCCAGGGAATTTCGGAGAATGAGGCCAAGAGACTAAATATTGAGCTCAAATTTTAACAGAATTTCTAACTCCATCCATCTCAGCCTGTTTTTCTAGGATCAGTGGCCTCAAGGGAAGGTCTCCTTAGTGGGAAGGACTCAATGAGAAACTGAGGGAGAACTGCTGTCCACCCTCAAAGGGATGAAACGTTTTAATCCCTTTGTTACTGGAGCTCTGAGGCACCCCATTCATACAGATGAGGAAACAAAGGTATAGGAGAATTAAATATTCTTCGAAGGCCACCCCCCCGCCCCTTCCAGGTCTGCTACAGCCAGGCCAGAACACACCTGTTTCTCCAAGGGCACTGCAGACACGGTGCAGCCGCTGATTCCTGGTGGTTCTCGTGGACCTTTTGCTCAATCTCAGCACAAAGAGGCCAAAGTGGTGGGTTTGCACCCACTGTGCCCATCAGCTGCCTTGGTCCAACCTTCTCCGTCCAGTCGGGAGCCTCAAAAGCAGATGCCATTCAGCCCAAGGTGGGGATGGGTCATCCCCTACAAATGCGGCGGGGAGACCCTTAAAAGCTGACGCCCTTAGGTTCAGGAGTGCCATTCTGCCGTGTTTCAGAAAAATCACATTTTTTTTAATGTCAAGTAATATACTGTCCAATCTATACTGAGCCGGCTTTGTGAGATAGGCAAATATTCTCATGCTTCATACCTTAATACACTTTCCCTTATGAAACCTTCCCAACATCTCAGACACCATGCTCTGCTCAATCACTCCCCTGGACTCAACAGAATTCACACACACCCCACCACACCCAGGGGCCTCTGTGTGCTGTCCCTCCCAGTGGACGGAGACTTCGCTGGGAATGGTCTGGGCTTTAACCCTCCTCTGGGACAAATAACCCAGCCCAGTGTCTGGCGTGAAGGGCTGTGCCTCTTTACTGATACATTTATTAACGTGCGTGTATACCCCCAGAAGGAAGGGATCCGAAACACCACAGGAATCGGAGATACTGAGTTGTGTTCCCATAAAGATGCCTCTGAACAACCTGAGACAGGCAAGAGAGAGATCCCTCTTCTGAGCACACACCTAGGCATGCTCTTTGCCCACCCCGGTCTCCCTCCACATCCCCAACCCTCCTGCCAAGGAACCTGCTGCAACAGCCCACGGCTGCCCTCTGGTGGATCTGCAGCGTAATAACAGAGAGACGCAGGGATATTTGGGGCAGGCTCTTTATTAGGTGGTTATTGCTGCATTATGGGGGTCAGCCAAGGTCTGCAGAGTAAGCAGCTGTCAGCCTCAGGAACGTGGATCTCCTCTGTTGATCACAGTGGGCAGATTTCTTCAGAAAACCTCCCCAAAGCTTAGAAGTGGAACTGGAAAGCCTCAGTCACATGCTGCTTCCATGTTTCCAGGCTGGGCAGCAGGGAGGAGATGCCCATGACGTGCCAGGTCTCCCCATCTGACACCACCGAGGTCTGGTAGGACAGCAGCTGCACGCCTGCTTCTGCCAGGAGGCCTGGAAGTAGATAGGAAAACCGCTGGTTGGCAGAGGGCACAGGGGAAGAAGCAAGAGGCTGGGAGCAGGGCCAGAAGCCTTGGACCCCTGTGAGCAAAGTTGCAGTGAGACGTGGGGGAGGGATGGTCTCAGAATCAGAGAGTGAAGAGATGGAACAAGAGGGCACCTGCCCAGCCTCCTTCACTATTCAGAGACTCTGTAGAACCCTGACCATCTGGTCAGCAGAGAAGGAATGATCCAGCCACAAATTGCTTAGAGTTAGAGCAATCTCCTGACTCGCCGGTCGTCAGTTTCATCCAGACCAAGAGCAAAGGAGCAAAGCAGGGGAAAGTTCCTCTGGTCAACTGGCAAGGATGGTGAAATTAGGCCTTTTGAGGTCTGCGGACACATTCTTCCACACCTGGAAGTGCTCCAAAACGCTCAGAACGCCCAGGGCCCCACAGCCAGGGTCCTGGGGCAGGTCCATGATGTCCGCGGACTGCTGGAACGGACGCCCTGACGTGGTAGGCAGGCTGGCCCCCAGGGCCTGCGGTCAGAAGAAGGAAACCTGCACTCAAAAGCTCAGAGTTCCTGGGACACAGCCCTGCAGGCAGGTCTACACTGTGAGCTTCACGACGGTGAGCAGGACGGTTGACAGGGGCTCTGGGGTTCTACCCTGCCACGTGGCTCTGCTACCTCTGAACTCTGTATCCCCTTCCCAGATGTTCAGAAACTGGCTTGACAGACCCTCTGTATGCTGCAGATCCAGAAATATTGAGACGAAGCTAAAGGAGGCCAAGGCCCATGGAGTCCAATCCCAGGAGAGAATCCCTTCTGTCACACACATCCACACATGCACACACGCACGCACACTCGCCCCGGCTTCAAGGACGCAGGCAAGCTCCACAGAGCCCTCCTCACCGATCATGGTGGGTAGCATCACAGGGTTAGACGGCTGGGCCCGGAACAGGAGCAGGGGCAGGCCCCTGCGGAGAGGCACTTCTGGCCTGAAGACGGCTCCGTTGAGCGCCTGCAGCACGGGCGTGGTGCCCTGGACCAAGCCCACAGCCTGGTAGGGGGCACCTGCCAGGGCCACGGTCAAGAGGCCTTCCCCAGAGCCCTGTTCCCCTGGCCCTGCAGGGTTGTGGGAGGTGGTTACCTGCAGGGAGAAGGAAAGGAGCCACGGTCAGTCCTCCCAGCTGTATGGCACCCACCCTCTGCATCCACCCAGCAGCCGATTGGTAGGGCTGCAGCGGGGCCAACATGCTCAGCACTTCAAGGCCGGAGAAGAGGGCAAATGGGCCAAGCCTGGTGGTCCTGAGCATTAGCTTCCTGGGACAGCGCATGGCCTCCCTCAAGGGAAGGCCAGGAGGGGTCTGCCAGGTACAGGTGAAGGCTCGGAGCTGGGAAGGAGGTAGAAAGGAGGGAGGCCTGTCCCAGAGGCCCACGCAGCCGGGTCCCTCCAGCTCACTACTTCCTGAACAGAGTCAGTGGCCTAGTGGAGGGGGGAGCAGAGGAGGAGAGACGTGAGGGCTGTGCTGCCCACAGTTCCTGCCAGCTCCCACAAGCTGAGGGATGCAGCCTGCGATCTAAAAAGGAAACCAGAAGGGAAGACATCGAAGGGTCAGCGTGAGGGCAGCAGAGGCTAAGAGGACACACTGCTGGCTTCCGAGGCAGCAAGCTGATCAGGGGGCTGGGGGCGGCAGGAAACAGAGCCCTGCATGGGGTCAGACACCGCCCGCTGGCCACCCCCCAGCTTCCCACCAGAGACCGCGGGCTCCTCACGCTCCCCAGCCGTAAAGGGCCTCTGCTGCCGCCGCCTCGCACGCACAGGGCACTGGTGCACAAAGCACTTTCAAGAGCATTCAGTTCGCTCTAGCAAGGCTCAGAGCAAGGCCTTGCGTCTGCTTGGCAGATGGAGAAATCCGAGCTGCCCGGCCCAGGTGGACCACATCAACAGCAGGAGCTGCGCCCTGGGGTCCCGGTCCACAAGCAGGGCTAGGAGCCTGCTCTGAAAATGCAAGGAGAGAAAGCGCCGACAGGAGAGGCAAGGGGGCAGGGGGACACGCACATTGAGGCCGGCCTCTTTCACCAGCAGCTTGGCATTCACCAAGTTCACATCCGCCTGATCGGCAGTGTCTTTCAGGAGGCCGACAATGACCGCGGGGCTTAGGCAATTGCCAGCATTCTTCAGGGATGTTCCTGGGGACAGAGAAACTACCATGAGGTCGCTGTTGGTTAAGCAACGCCAGAGCCGGCAGATCACCATTACCTAGCTTCGGGTCACGGACTCCTGACCACCTTGGGGGCGCCAAGCCCAACTGGCTGAGGCTGTCCTGCTTCCTTCTGGAAGGCAGACAGACAGTGACTGTGCCCGTTCCCTGCCTTGTTTCCTCTGGGGTTCCCCCAGCTCTGACTTGTCCTGTCACTGGCAATGCCCAGGGTCTCACCATCCCCGAGCTCAGATGCCCTACAGACCATAGGGAAGACAAGCCTCCACAGGGTTTAGGGAACTAGAGCCTTCCGCAGTCTCTCAACTACATCTGCACAGGCTGGAGTCACTGTGAAAGTGGTGGGAGCCCAGCCAGACCCTCAGGTCAGACATTTAGGGCGCTGTCCTCATTCCCCGCTCACCAGCTGAGCAGAGGCTCCCGAGGACCACCCACTTACCCGAGGACCCGCCTCACTACGTCACAGAGTACGAACTGTCCCATGGTCAATCTAGCACAGCCATCCCAACTCTCGCTTTAGACACGAAGAGCCCAAAGTCAGAGAAGGGGATGTCCATGGCAGGTAAGCAACAGGGTCAGACCCAGAATCAAAGGTCTCATGGCTTCTCTGGGACTCCCTCCACCCACCAGCTGCCTCTCCCATGAAAACTGTCTCTCGTGGAATTTTCTTTTTGCATTCAGCACATGTCTATCTTAAAACACTATTGAAATGTGATTTATGAAAATCACATATTTCCCAGTGATTTTCTGTACCCTTCCCTGTGTCCCCACTGGGTAGCAAGTGAGCCGCATATAGACAGAACATGGGACGTGGAATCACAAGGACCAGGGTCAAGTCACTTGCCAGCCCCTCACTGTGACCTGCTGCAGACACAACCCTCTTCCCCTCCCTCTGCAGTATCCCCAACTCACCCTGTGTTACCACCTGGATGGTCCCTTTGGGGGATCCAGCCCAAGCTCGCATCAGGGTCCCCAGAGCTTCTGCCAGACCAATCCAAGGCTTGGTATGTGGAGAAAAGGCACTCGTGAGGGCCTGGGCATTCACCTGCACAGAAAAGGGGAACAGAGCTGAGGTCAGGAAGAGGCACAGCTCCACCTGGAGAGCAGAAGGCACAGGGCCATCCTTGTTTCCGGTGCCTGGGTTGGGGAATGTGGAGACAACTTCCATCAGGCACCAACAAGACAATGACTTGTGCCTTTAGCTTGGGAGAGCTGTAGAGCAAGGAAAGAACACAAAAGGCTAAGACCATTCCAGATTGCCAGAAGCAGGAAAAAGGCATTTCTCTTACCACTGAACTGTGCCTGCTTCATGCCCTCCACAGGAGACTGGTTTTTCCCGTGCTGGGAAAGGTCTGGACAGCACAATACGAAGGTGGGTCTCTGATACAAGAGGGATATTGAGTCGCGGACTAATGGGACCTACGCTAGGTCTCTCCAAGATGCCTTCCTTTTTATTTACATGTCAACTAAAAAAAGAGAGTATGTGTTTACATTGTCATTAATCACTTTGGCCAAACAGCACAATTTATAAAGCTGGATTCACATATCCTCAACGACCCTATCACTCTTCAAACATTGGCCCACGGGAAGTCCACCAGGAGGCATGCTGGGCAGCCGGCAAGGACCAAAGCCACATGTCCTTCTAAAGTTGTTAACTCTAGGTTCCAGACAGCTGGATCCCCACCAGGGGCTTGGTAACAAAGCCAGCTTGTCGCAGGTCAAAACTGCAATTCCATGTTGTGGTTCATGATGGTCTGGCTTCGAATTAAGCACTGGCCACTTTTGTGAGTCAGTGTGTAAAGAGAACCAAAGGATCTAAGAAGAATTTAATTCGAAACGCAGGGTTTGATACGAATCAAACAGGCTGCCCATGTTGAAAATGGTCAAGGGGGCAGGGCTTCCCAGCAGACCCTTCTGTGCGGCCAGCCGCCTTGCTTGAGGGCTCCCGCGGCGGCTCTCCCCCTGCTCCTCTCCAGAATGACACAGAAAAGACCAGCAGTGAACCAGGAGGTGGGATGAGGGCAGGCCAGCTGCTGGGAGCAGAGATGCAGGCCCGCATGCCGGTGGGCTGGGCTGAGGCTACAGCAGGTGGACGGAGGAAGTGACCTCCAGACAGCCCCCGTGGAACCCGCACTGAGGATGCTCACGGCAGGTCTGGAAAGCCAGCCGAAGGGCTCCAAGAGTCAGGCGCCCTTGAGCACATTTGATCCTATGTTCATCTGCGTCTAAGGTTCTGACAAAACTGAACTGGAGAGGGACATGGAGAATGAGAGATTTCCCATGTGACACAAATGTCTCTCTTTCTAAAAGCCTACTGTAGGACTACCAGCCACTTTGGCCAGAGACTGAAATCTGCCCAAGCTTAATGACTTTGACTGCGAGATTTTACCCCTGCTAGAGGATAGGTACAGTCTATCTAGTTCCATCTGGCGGAGCTGGTGGCAAGGAATCCCCTTCACATGCCACCCACCACAGTGACTCCCAAGGGCTGCAACAGTGAGGGCAGAGGCCTGCCTGGCAACGGGCCTTGGAGGGAAAGGCCCAGCCCTGACTGGCTGGCACTGGCCACAACCCAAGCCTCAGCCTTGGTCTCAGCGCATCACCTGGGGAGAGTGGCTCAGAAGTGATATGGGCAAAAGGAATGAAAAAGTGTCCCATGCTCTGAGGAGCCAAGAGACGCAGACCAGAGAGGGGAGAGGCACACAGATGGGCAGGCCAAGCATCATCGTCATCATCGTCATTTACCACCATCCTGTAGCTGCCACCAGGGTGGCCCTGAGGGGTCCTTCAGGGGAGGAGCTGGCTCCCTTACTCTCCCGGGGGGGGGGGGGGGGGGGTGGTGTTTAGAAGGCATGGTGGCCCAGGGAGCTGGGCCATCACACCAGGGCTGGCAGATTGAACAAAGCATGCCGTGTCTCTCCTGCTATGGTTCTCTCCTCAGCAATGAAAATCCCCAGCAGAGGGTCAGCCAGGAAGCTCGCGTTTCACTCTCAGCCCCGCCCCCGCCTTGTTCCCAGAGAGCCACACAGCTGCAGAGAAGCTTACATCCTGGGCTTTTTTTTGTCCTCAGAGAATTCAGAATTTAAAGATACAAACTCAGGAAATCTTAATAAGAGAGAATGTGGTTCATTGCAAAAGGGTGGAGGCGGCTGGGAAGACCAAGCAAGTCTTTGTGAAGGGGTGGCAAGCCCCTAAAGGAGAGCTATGCTTGCCTTACTCATCTGTGACCCGCAAAGGGCTAGGACAGCATCTGGTACCCTCTGGAGCTTAAGGAACATCCAAAGACTGAACGGAGGAGACAGGCCTGGAAGTATAGGTCAGGTTAAGCTTGGGGGAGAAACATGCCAGGAAGGGCGCAGTGTGAGCTAAGACAAGAAATAAGGACATTAGGCCATGATCTGAGGACAGAAAGGGGGCCTGGAGGGTTCATTGTGGGGGCTGGGACTCGCCCTGCCCAGAGTTCTAGGATGGATACCGTAAAAGGAACGTTCAGGCCTAGGAGGTGAGAGAGGGCCTTGACAGGCTTCTCCAGAGGCCAGCCCTCCACCCGCCGCTCCACGGCATCCGGCATCACCCAAGCCACACTCCTTCACTCCCAAGGCATGTGGAGAACAAAGGAGCCTTTCTCTGAAGCCTGGACCCTGGGAAAAGCCACAATCTCGGCAGCAAAGCGACAATATAGCAGGGCCAGGCCGCTCCCTGCTGCTCCCCACCCCCCCACCACCGTTAGCCAACCCAGAGGGCTGGCTCCAGAGGAGCGCTTATCTCCAGCTCCCAGGGCTGAATCTGGTCAGCACACCACTGCTTCCCGGAGCAGTCACCTTCGCCAAAACCAAACGCCCTCCCCTACCCTGCTCCTCCCTCTGCCCTCGGGGGCCCCAGCCTCACTTGGCCGTACTTACCACGCCCGCTAGAGATTTCCCCTTCACCATGTCCACAAACTGGATGGCGATCTCCTCCCCACAGCGGCTCTGGGCCTCCTTGGTGCTGGCGCCCAGGTGGGGGCAGCTGATGACGCTCTCGTGGTCCACCAAGGCTCGGTCCCGTGGTGGCTCCTGCCCAGGAAGAGACACCTCTCTGTTGGCTGCCAGGGGAAGTTGGAGAGGATGCGGGCAAGGGGGAGGACACCTTCCATTTCGGTTTTGCCAGAGACGTCATGGGTTTTTGAGCAACTGGCTTCTCATCAGTGTCCCTCCACAGCCCCGTGGACAGAGCTAGGGATGGGATTTGCCTCTCAGCTCCCCACTTATACCTATGTGTCCTTGAGTAAATTGCACCTCTCTGTGCGTTGACTTCCCCATCTATAAAATGGGTTAATACTACTCATCTCGTATCACTTTGTGCACACTGTGATATGTATAAGAACAGAAGGTTCTCAGCCAGTGGAAGCTACTGTTTCTGCTACTGGTTCTTCCCTCGAGTTTACCCTCACCCGGGAATCCTGCCAGCACTTACAGCTCCTCACGGCATCAGACTTCACAGGCCCTCTGCACAGCTGTCCCAACCTGGCTCTCACCACGACAGGTGGGCCCCCTGAGCACCTCTGCCCACCCTCCAGTGTCCTCTCCATCCCTTCTGCTTACTGGGCACCATGTACTGCCCTTGGGAGGGTCACTCAGGCCCCTTCTCTGGCCACCTGGGCCTATGAGTGCTGTCCACACAGTACCGGGGGCCACAGGAAGGCCAGGGACAGCAAGGGAGGGGCTGAGCCAGGGAACTCTTTCCCCTGGATCTGTGATGCTGGTGGCAGGACTTTGAAGAGAGGCCAAGAGGATTTGAGTGGACATGCACTGTCCATCATTCCCTTTGGTGTAAGCAAAAGAGCAGGCAGGGAAACAGGTGAGCAAAGATGGAATCTCTGGTTCCGACAGGGAGGCAGGGACAGCAGCCCACACAGGACACAGGAGAACGCTTCTAGCCATTGTCCTCAGGCTGCCTTTCCTCCCCACAAGAGAGGAAGGCAGGGAAAGCCAACGGACACTGGGTGGGATGTTTTCTTGAACGGGATTCATTTCATCAAAGACCTGTATCAACACATTAAATCCTGCCCCAAATCCTCAACCTCAGAACGGATTTGCTTCACCTCCTCCGTGGAATTCCCACATGGCAGCAGTCCAGGGAGCCTAAGACCAGGGACTGGGTCCTATTTAAAATCTGGCTTTGCTGAAAGCCAACATGGCTGCCTCCAAGCTATGCCCTGCCAGGGCTCCCGAAACCACAATGGCATTATTTTTAGCAATGGAATTTCTCCAGTTTGCTATGGATGCTATTGCCCTTAAGCCGGAGCCCTTTGTGCACACTGGGTCTTCTGGGTCCTGGGCCCCTCTGCTCAGCGCTCCCCTCCCTCCTGCAGGCACTCACCTCTGTAAAGACGTCCAGCGCAGCACCAGCACACTGACCAGACTGCAGGGCCCGGAGCAGGGCCCCCTCGTCCACGATCCCTCCCCGAGCGCAGTTCACCACGCGCACGCCCTTCTTGCACTGGGCGAATGTGCTGTCGTTCAGCAGGCCTGGAATGAGGGAAGAGCTCTCCTGTGGCCCGGGTGCCTCGCCTCTTCTCCTTCCCCACGGGCCCACAGCCTCTCTGGCCTCACCTCTCCCTCCTCAGCTGGCTCTGGGGCCAGAGTCCCTGTTCTGGATTTAGACCAAACTCTGTTTAAAAACATCTTAAAGGTCCCTGAGCTGTGAGTACTTTGAGTAGATCCCTGGAACCAGGGAGGGAAGCAGTGGCCCCAGGAAAAAACCATGGGGTCACTGTTCGTGCACATCCGGCCCGCTCATGTGTTTCCAGCTAGCTCATCTTTCCTCCGTGTGGGGCAGGTAAAGCCAGCAAAGCATCCCTCCGTGCTCGACGGACCTAGTCCCCAGGGTGTGCGGAAGGTGCAGACCAAGGGCCCACACTTACCTGGGCAGTGGTTTCTGTGGCTGACCCACAAGCAGGGACACACCTACCTGTGGTGGAGGGCAGGAGAGGCGTGTGCACAGTGATAAAGTCACAGAGAGGCCAGATCTCCTCCAGGGGCAGCTGCTGGACACCAAAGGAGGCCGAGACCTCCGGCGCAATGATGGGGTCGTACCCTACAGTCTGGCCAGAAGCGAGAGAGAGACTAAGACACAAGTGAATGTCGCTGTCCCTGATCAGTACTGGTATTATTAATAATGGTGGACATTATTTGAGCATCTACCAAGCACTACTGCTAAGCCTTTCCAAATGCCACTCACAGTAAGGGTTGCTACCATTCTGCTTTCGAGATGAGGAAAGTTGGGCTCACACATTAGGAGGGGCAGGCCCGGAGCGCGAAGGGAGGTTTGTTTACCTCTAAGCTCTTAACCACGAACACACGCATGAGGAGCAAGTGTACACGTGTGTGGCTGGATAAGGTGGAGCTCAGGAACCCTTAGCAAGGAGGGAGCCCAGGAGAGGCAGGACAGCCACATGGGGAGCAGCGACATGCTCAAAGGGTATGACCAGCCGGGGGAGGACAGGCTGGCCACAGCGGAGGACCCTCTGGGCCAAAAAACAGGCGGGGGACCTGACTTTTTTCACAGAATAAGAAAGAAGCAGGAGGGGGCAGGGGTGCAGAGCAGGGTTATCAAGGAGACCAAGCCCGGCCGCTGGGGAGGGGCATGCTGACACAGCAGCAGGCAGAGTCTGGGCCCCTCTCGACGACTTCATTCAAATGCATCCAGTCTTGGAAGGCCTAACTTGGAGACTAGCCACATGGAGGTCTAAAGGACTAAGGATAGATCTTTTCTTTTTTCTTTTTAAAAGTTTTATTTATTTATTTGACAGACAGACATCACAAGCAGGCAGAGAGGCAGGCAGAGAGAGAGGGGGAAGCAGGCTTCCTGTGGAGCAGAGAGCCCGATGCGGGGCTCGATCCCAGGACCCTGGAATCGTGACCTGAGCTGAAGGCATAGGCTTTAACCCACTGAGCCACTCAGGCGCCCCAGGATAGATCTTTTCAATAAAGCAGGTTTGACGGGGACAGGGTGCAAGCACATTAAGAAGAGGGAAAAGGGAGGTATAAAGGCACCATGGATGGGGAAGGACCCAGAAAGAAGCTTATTCTGGGCTGGCAGGGGAGGATGGACCTCTCTAAGGCTGCGGAGAAGGGAGGGAGCAAGGGAGGCAGGCAGGGAACTCTGGGGGGTACAAACTACATCAGATTCACGAAACTTGCCAAAGGTCCTCAGATACAGGTGAGGGCAAGAAGGAAAGTCAGGAAGCCAAAGCTCAGAAGAAAGGTCACGTAGTCGTAGCTATTAATGGCAAACATTCCTTTAGCGTTTACTGTGTGTTAGGGGCTTTCACCTCAGACCCAATGGATTAGGCAATAGGATTTCCCCATTTTACAAGGGGGGGAGATGGTCAAGGGGGGACAAGAACCACCATTTGGATCCGAGAGCCTGTACCACAAGTGCCCATCCCTCAAATGTGGGGCGAGGTCAGGAGGCTCCCAGCCCCACCTGAGAAAACAGGAGTGCAGTAGATAGCAACAGTCTTGGGTGCCGGTCACACATCTCCCCAGCAAGGGCAAGGCATTAGAGATGACCACGTCCACACCAGCAGCTGGGAAGAATCCATAACCAGCCAGGAAGTATCTGTACCTCTCATTACCGCAAACACTTAATCCACTTTCTGTGTGGTCTACCGGGGAGGCCCCCCCAGGGCTCTCTCCATCAGCTGGGTCCATGTCAGCGGCACTGACTGCGGGGACAGAGGTGGGGAGCCATTACAATCTCAAAGGCATCACTCTCCTCAAGAAGGCAGGACAGACAACTGACCTGGACAGAACTATAGGCGCCAAGGTACGGATGCTGAACCAGGAGGCCCAGACCTGAGTCCTCAGTTCAAAAAGTAAAGAAGCTGGCTGGGTGATTTCATAGTCATCCCTTGCTCCGAGACTCAACAACTCAGTGTTCCTTGAAAAGGCAGTTCCCTTAACTCTAAAAGGTTACAGGTGAATCCTAGAATGTTCAGAGGAGGCTAGGGATTGAACAAGAACAAACCAACTCCACAGAAAGCAGGATACTCTGACCATGGTCATCTCTGTGTGGTGGAATTCATTTTTTTTTTCTCCCTTAGGCTTTCCTGGGCTTTGCAACATTGCCCCTTCTCATCCTGAATCTCTTTCGGGGGAAGAGAAAAGTCATCTTAGAAAATAAAGGCAAAGAGTATTTCTATGTAAAATTCAGCCCTTCCAGAGAAGACGCGGATGTGGTTATGAATGAGGTATAGCTTTTGGACCATAGGGGGAGAGGCTGTAGATCTCAAGCTCCTGACCACCACAGTTCCCGTGGCCATTCCCCTCAGCTATAACCCACTCATTTCAGCCGGGACAATGAAGCGTCCAGGCGAGGGGAGAGGATCCCAGGACCCCTGCCCGGACTCCTCCATGTCATCTTTGGCCACCGGCTTGGAGGCCGCCCGGAACAATGGCCCCGTTCATCTCTAATCCAGATGTTCTTTGTTCGTGTGAGTGGGAAGAGGAGGGGAGATACCAGCAGAGGTCACAAAGCCGAGCCCGACGGAGGCGAGTCCACCCTACTCTGGGTCTTCCAGGCTCTTGGGAGCCAAGAAACAACCCACAGAGAGGAAGGGTCCCGAGGGCTGAGCCAGGCCCCATGGCCCAGTGGCGGGTGCCTGCAGCTAATGGGGAGCACATGGGCCAGGAGGAGACACGCATCTCCCACAGTGGTCAACAGGCTGTGACTCGGCTTCCTTTCTCTTGCTCACCTGCAGAGAACTGCAGGGAAGAATTCGACTGAGAAAACTGTTTTCATTTTTCACTGGAGATACCCTGAGCAGATGGGAGCTGAACACCGCCAGGAGCTGGGATTCTTATACCAGGAGACCATGTTGCGGAGACTGGAAAGAGTAGCATTGGGCTCAGAAGACCAGTGTCTGAGTAGGGTCCTGACGTGTCCTGGAGAGGGTCAGAAGTACCGATCCACGGAAGGTGGAACGATTCCGGATATGGACCGTCCGAAGACTATTCTTATAGAGAAGCCTTAGGGAGACCCACGGAGGGGTTCCCCACTTGAACCCCAGCCTCAGGACAGACTCCTGATGCTGGGCAGCAGGGGAACTCTAGTTTTTCCAGAGGTACTCCAAAGCCACTTCCTAGTTGGAATCGTAGAAGGCAGCCTTGAGAGGCTGACCATGGCTGCCCTGGGCCCTCTGGCTTGGCAGTAGATGCCAGAGAAAGAGGGGTCCTTCATGGTAAGGAGGCTCCAAAAACGGAGCCTAACTATCACACCCTCTTACTACCTCTGGCCAAGTCTTTCAGCTTAGGATTCAAACTCTCTTCCCTTCACACAATGAAATCTTAAATGGAAACCCAATCTAAAAACTGACCAAAGAGGCAGAGGTGAAGGCCCAGAAGCCCCACCACCTACTCTCTTTCTCTAGGGTTCCCTCCCTGTGTCCCTAAGGTACTTTCTAGAACTTAAGGCTCTGGGACGAACTTAAAAAAAAAAAAAAAAAAAATCAGTACTCTAGGGTAGTAGGAATTCTAGTTACCAGAGTAGGTGATAGGAGCTGCTGTCCTGGGAAGCTACTATCCTGAGTAAGGCTGAGCACAGTGACCATTTAACCAACATGGATCAGGAACAAAGACGGTGGTGGTGATGCAGGACAAAGGGTACCAGACTAGAGGTCGGGAGACCCGGACTTTAAGCTGGATTCCATCATTTACCAGTCCTATTATCTTGAACCTATCGTAAAAGCGTCCTGGGCCTCAGTTTCCTTATCTGTAAGCCTGGGGTAAGGATACTGACCCCGCAAGGGTCATTGTGAGCACAGTAACTGACACAGCAGACCTCAGTAAACATTGGCTGGGCCTGGAAGAACCAGGGACACCTGGCATCTCGGGTTCAATGTCCAATCCTCTGGGCTAAGTTTGGATTCATCACAACACTGTCCTCCAAGAAATTGGTAAGAGATGCTGGCCTGCTCCTCACAGAAGACCTTCGTAAGAGAACACAAGGCTCAGCTCCTGGCTGGCTTGGGCCTGTTAGCTTAGGCCAACACATTCTAGGGGCCATGCCAGCATGCATGAGCTGTGTCTCCAAAGTGTAGAACCTGTTCTTCAGCAACATGATTGAGAAAAAGCTTCAGGAAGAAGGAACGCCATAGGGCCTCAGACTCGGATGACTCAGACCACCTGGAGGCTACAGGCTGCCAGAACCCTCCTGAAACCCACATCTGCGCCATGTGGCTCAGAGCATGCCAGCAGGTGCTCTCAGATGGCTCGTGAAGATTCCTTTCCAGGCCTGTGCCGGTTGGGAGGGGCAGCCTCGGTAGGCTCTCCTCCAACCAACCCCACCACACACACCCTGGATACTGCTGGGGAGCCAGGTGGCTAAGCTCCCTAGCAGAGCTAAGGCCTAGGATCCCCGCTTCCCTGAGGGACTGGATAGTGACAAAGAAAGGACGGGGGGCAGTCCATCCCCAACATCTGAGCACAAAAGCGTCTCTGCCGATCGCTCCTGTCGCATAAAGAGGTCCACTCTTAAATCACGATACTCTGGAAGGGGTCAGATGTCAGTCTCCCATTAACAGCCTTATTAGTGATTAACAGCCTGGGTGATAGCCTGGGAAAGACCCCAGGGCCAGGGAGGGAAGGGGGTAATACGGATGATCTTCACGTGCTTTGCAGAGATCCCTGAGCAGGAACTACTCAGGGCTCCCTACGCCGCCGGGTCCACAATCTCTTTAATTACAGGGTTCTCCCAAGTTTCTGTAACAAACCACAGTCCTTAATAATTTTGCTCTATTTCCTATGGCCGCACAGAGAACTCACTGCTAGAGACCATTTCACAGATAAAGAAACCTGTAGTCCACAGGCAATGATGGGTGCTCAGAGACATCAGAGCTTTCAAGCCACCTGCTTCTTCCTCTCTGCTAATGCTCACCGCTCTTCCTCACATGCTGGCCAAGTGTTTAACCAGGCTCGGGTGTGTATCTGTAGTAGTGGGACACTCTCTCTCTCCGTACCATCTGGGGCCAGCTCTGGCTGCAGCTCTGTCCCCTCTGGCTTATACCTGCTGGTCCTCCTTGGATCCACTCCTCAGACGGCATGACTCTTCTACAGACCGCCTGTTAGCTATCTGATGGCCTCCCAAGTCATGATGGGGTTTCAGAGACCCCAGTGCCTTCAACCTTCCTTAGGAAGTACAGACATGAGCTTCTCATCACCACCTTCCATCTCCGGAGCTTGCAGTCTCACAGAGTATGTGAGATTCTGACACGTACAGAGCGTGAGGAATGTCACCTTCCTTGTTCTGGAAGCCATACTTCTTTTAATGTGGCCAAAAGTCACATTACCTTTTCCATCAGCCATGCCACCATTAACCACACTGCATTTTTGTCAACCGAAGGTCTCCTGCCCTAGAAAACTTTTTAACAACACCTCTACATCCAATATGTGTTTAGTTGCTGTTGGGGCTCATTTTAGGGCACTTATGGGGGTTCTAGCTAAATTTCCTATTAGGATAGCCAATCATTCTAGCCTTCTTATCTCTTAGGATCTGATTCCACACTATTAAGAATTACCCACTTCTGCCTGCTTCCTGCCCCCCAGGCCGTTGATGAAAACAGTGGAGAAGGCAGAGCCCTGCACCGTCCTATACCATCTCCCTCCAGATTGAGACAGAGCTATCCTTCAGCCAGTTACTAAACCATTAGCACCAAGCTCATAGTCTCCATCTTAACCTCAAGGGTATCATGAAAGATCTCACCAATGTCTTACTCACGTCCAAATTTCCAAACAATGTAAATGTCCATTCTTGAGGAAATGGCCAAATAAAAAGCAATTTGTCCATACAACAGAATTCCATGCAATAGTTTACAAATATGGTAAATGTATTTGTTCTAAGACATACATTTTTATCTTAACACCGTGTACAATATTCTATTTTCTATAGGCATAGGATCCCTCTAAAGGCAAAGAACTGTATGCATTCCATGTAATCACAGAGAAAAAAGTCTGAGATGATACACACCAAACTGGTGTTACCTGTGAGACCAGGACTAGGGTGGTTATCAAAGAAATAAGAATCTATATTTCAATTTTTGTGAGGATTTATTCACATCTTACGTGACTAAAATATAATTTTAAAGACTTTATTTATTTCAGAGAGTACACAAGGGAGTAAGATCAGAGGGAGAAGCAGACTCCCCACTGAGCTGGGACCCTCATGCGGGACTCGATCCTGGGACTCCAGGATCATGACCTGAGCCAAAGGCAGTTGCTTAACCAACTGAGCCATGCAGGGGTCCCAAATCATCCAGTTATGTAGTTATAAGAGCCCTAAGGATGACCCTGATCAATCAGTTCAATATTGGTTTTCAAAGAGAGAACAAGGGCAATTTAAAACAACCTGTGCTTAGCAAACACTTATCATTGTTTCCTGCCTGGACACTGATAAACCATCTCTTTCACAGCTTGTTCAAGAATCTTCCTCCCTTGCCCTTTAGAAAACCTTGCTCTTCCCCAAAAGCTCAAATATCAGTGGAGGAGCTCTGGATGATGTCGTTCAGTCATCTGTCTGCCCCGAGGCAAAATTCATCTGGACCCAGAAAGGTTAGGGAGCTCAGTCAAAGTGCCACCTGGGCCACTCCGAAATGACCAGGACTGCTGGCAGGGTCGGGGGGTGGGGGTGGCGGTGACCATTCCAAGGCATGTTTCCCTGCTTTACATAGATCACATCCCAGAAGCAAGACAGCCTACAGTGAACCCCCAGAGACATCTGGACAGAAGAACCCGCAGGGGAGCGGCAAGGTGCTGCGACAGACGAAACCACCCACACCGTCAAAGCCGCGCCGGGAATGTGGTTGGGTGGTACCTGGTCTGCCCAGACACCAGGATTCACATTCAGGAGCAGGCGCCAGACCTCTCTGAATCAAACACATGCCCCAGGGCTGAGGACCTGCCTCCCTCCTTGGGCCACTCCGAAGCCTGCCGCAGCTGCTGAGTTGCTGAACGGGGCCAGATGAACAGAGAAGGTGACCAGTCACCTCCACAACTCAGGAAATGAGGCGAGGCTTTCTGTCTGGGTAAGTCACTGGCCCAAAGTTTCAAGTCCCTGAGAACGAAGGCTCCCAGTGAGCCAGCAGAGGCCGTGGGGAAAGGGGAGCCACGTCTTCCCCCAAGTCTCTGTGTCATCAGCAAGGCGCTCCCGTTTGTCTACTGCACTCGGAGTCATACTTAACTGCAGGCCCCTACTTTTTGAGGATCAGAATTCTCTGTGAGCTAAGCCTTACCCTCAATCCCTCACAAAAGAGGAAGGGAGAGCGCTCCTTGTGGCGCATGGCACCTGGCCAGCCCTGCACAGGAGGGCCTGGCTTTGGTTTGTCCTCATGATCAGTGGATACTGCAGGGCCGCCTCCCCCTCTTCCAGGGATCTAGAAAAATGTGCTGAGGCTTAGGAAAGTGGTCTGGCCAGCATAAATAAATGTGGTGGGGGAGCAGGGACACGAGGGGGAGAACAGGTTCAATGCGGTACCACGGGAAGCCTATCTGGGCTCTTGTCTACCTTCCATTTGCTGGAGGCCTGCGCAAAAACGGACCAACTCCAGACATCAATATAAAATTAAGGATTAATCTCTAAGGTTCCCTTGAACTCTATGAAGCTGGGCCGACATGGAGAAAGGGAGGAAGAAGGGGAGAAAGGGAAAATGCCATTGCAGCTCTATGTCAACTTTTCTAGAAATGATCTGGCTGTCAAAACTGTTCTCCTTTCTGTTTCACGAAAGGCTTCGCGGCCGCAGTTTGAACACACCATCCCCCAACAGCAAACAGTGAACCAGGAGAGAACAAGGAGACGTCCACAGGCCTCCTGGCCACCCCATCACCAGCCCCAACAGGTTGTCTCTGTGGTTCTACGGCCTCCCCCTTTGCAAGGTCTCCTGAATGGGCCTCAGGGGGTGACAACCCTCCCTCAACTAGAAGAACCATGGAGTTCCCAGAACAGGATGAAACCGGGTCCTAGGAGGAAACGGATCAGGGAGGATTTCTGAGCAATAGGTGAGGTGATCGAGCCACCACACCTTCTCACAGCATTCACACCATCACCGCTCCGTCCATCCACACTGTGGCACGGAGCTAGAAGATGGATGAAGGACTGCTCTGCCAGAAGGCTGCACATTTGCTCCTGTTTCTCTGAATTATACAGGCAAAAGACACAGGCAAACAAAGAGCCCTTGTGGCAGGCGAGGAAAAGATGGGCAGGCTGCATGACCCCACAGCTCCGCTGGGACCCAGAGCTGAGGCACCTCCACCGAGCGCACCCAGACTTTGAGTTCAGGTGTCCAGAATGGCAGCCAACACTCCCCTCCCCAGCGCCCGTGCCGACTTCATCAGGGACTCTGAAGGACAGTCAGACCCTCCGAGGAAAAAGCCTTCACCTTCTCTCAAGCAAAGCTGCCCCTCCCGAGGAAGCCCCACGTCAGAGGAGCTCACCAACCTCTTACCTTCATCCCAAAGGACTGCATCCGGGTGGCCACCTCTCTACCAATTCTGCCCAGGCCAAGAATTCCCAGGATCTTTCCATTTAGCTCTGTTCCCATGAACTGCAACCAGAGAAGCAAAAGGCAAAGTGGCCGAAGTAAGCACCACGAGTGGGACCTCGGCCACTGAGCCGGGAGGGACGAGGCAAGGCTGGCCACTCACCTTCTTCCGTTCCCATTTGCCGTCCTTCATGGAAGCCGTCGCCTGGGGAATTTGCCTGCAAGGACAGACGCAGGCTCAGTGGGCCCATGCAGTCTTGTGACATGAGTTCTGCACAGCGCCCCCCTCTGACGGTCATTCCCCCAAGCTCAGGGGCAGAGACACGGAGGAGGGTCAAGGGAATTCAGCAGAGGGAAACTCATCAGCGAGACCTGATGTGGGAGCCCCAGGATTTTTGTCTTCAGCTCCCAGGGGGTCTGGGAGAAGGCTCTGATTCTACCCCAACCACTGAGTGACTCCAGGCTGGTAAAAAGAACCAACCCTCCAGGGCTCATGGATTAATGAAATGGGGGTACCGAGGGGCTCTGATAACATCAGGTGCTCCAGAAGTCCAAGGATTTTTGCTTTGCTCTTCCATCCAAGGCCGCAACCTACACCCTCCACTGTATCAGCGGACAACTGAGAACTTACTCTTCCTTGCGAGTTTCTTAAGCCCCTAAGGCTAGACTGGGTGGGTGAGTGAGTGCCAAATCCATACCAGCTCCTGTCCCAAAGCAGCTCACTCCCCAGCCTATCTCCTCCTCTTGGTTAACATGGGGGTCCTAATGTCTGCTCTATTTCAGACACTCCATGAGAAACACTCAGACATGCTTTAGCCCATGTCAAGCTCACCCCAAGTGCACAGAGAGACAACTGGGGGCTTCAACCCCTTGTACAGCACCATCCCACCAGAAGTAGCTGAATGGACCCAAAGCCGAGCACGTTCCCAGCACAGTCAGCCTCCTAAGTATGTAAAAGCAGTCCTTCCTCCCAGCCACAAACTCAAGAGTGGCATGTGTACACGTATGTACGCATGTGCGTGTGCGTAAGGAGGGGAGACTCCAACATACTGTTTCCATGCTCCATCTCACTGAGTTCTTATAAGAGAACATTCTCTCATGTCTACACATTGCCAGGACATGCTTCCATCTGAGGATCAGGTTGAGGGGAGATCTGTGCTCCTGCAATCTCACAGGCAAACTCCCAAAGCTTCAGTTACGAGCCTCATGGGGAAGAAGCTCCATCCCGCTGCTCTGCCCATCAGGCCCCAGGAGAGGGTCCTTGTGTCAGCCATGTCCCAAGGGCAATGACCTTATCGTGAGGAAGTGCTCCCTGCTCAGCAAAGCGAACCTGCTCCTACACCCCTGACCAAGGGAGACAGGGCCCAACCACCTTCTCCCAGGTCTGGCTCACGCCCTGCGCTCTGCCCTCCTGGGTCCACAGTGCCATCCGAGAGGGCAGGTGGCACTGGATATCCCCAGCCCCCTCCAGCTGCTCATGGGTCCTCTCCAGCCTTTAGCACTTCAGGGTGCTTGCTCACTGGGCGTCTGGGGAGGACGACGAGGTGGGCAAGGGGCTTACCGAGAACCTAGCGGTAGCCATCCTGACTTACAGAAAGAGAAGGTAAAGCAGGTGAGATGAAAGCTATGGAGGTTGCCTTCCCCTCTCTCTCTCTCTATGTCACTGTTGTTCCCCTGCACTTCAGGAGCTTCTGCCGTCTGTTCAAAGTCCCCCAGTGTGAGGCCCATCCAGGCCCTCCCTCCACCCACATTGCTCAATGCTCTCAAGCTTCCAGCCACAGCGCCCACTCTGCTGTCACTGTCCTGCTGGGAAAGCAGTCTGAGCAGACACACGAGAAGGTACGACAGACTGGCCCTTCCTCCTTTTATTTATTTATTTGTCAGAGAGAGAGAGAGAGCGCGCACGCACAAGTAGGGGGAGCAGCAGAGGAAGGAGAAGCAGGCTCCCTGCTGAGCAAGGAGTCGGGCATGGGGCTCGATCCCAGGACCCCTGAGATCAGGTCATGACCTGAGCTGAAGGCAGATACTTAACTGACTAAGCCACCCAGATGCCCCTAGGCCATTCCTACTTAATAGGGTGCTTAGTTCTTAATTTTGATGCATCTTTGATGAGTGAAATTGTTGGATAAGAGGTTGGAAATGGGGCATTTCCTTGAAATCATTCCACTTTATTTTTATTTTTTAAAATTTTATTTATTTATTTGTCATATATAGAGAGAGAGAGCACAAGCAGAGGGAGTAGCAGGCAGAAGGAAGAAGTAGACTCCCTGCTAAGCAAGGAGCCCAATGTGGGACTTGATCCCAGGACCCTGAAACCATGACCTGAGCCAAAGGCATATGCTTAACTGACTAAACCACCCAGGTGTCCCCTTTACCTATTCTCTTAAATAAAGCTGGTCCTGGAATAGGACAAAAATCATTCCTGGCTCCCAAGTCTTTCCTTCCATCTCCAGAAAAAGAGTAAGAGAATTAATTAGATGGAGAGCTACAGATCAGTCACTCAAAAACAGAAACAAAAACACCACTGAATTTAATAGCACGAGTGAAACCAGCGCATGAGGCTTCTCCAGGGGAAATCCATCCAGCCCAGATATTCTGGAAGATTCAGACAGCCAGCTCACGGGCCCCTTCCAGGCTTGGTCCGCTGTGCACACTGGCCCTGCTCCTCCCTTTCTCCAGTTTCCTCTTCTCTTCACAGGCCAGTGAGTAGCAGTGAATACTTAGGAGTTCAGGTAGAAATCTTGGGGAGGAGTTAGAACAAAGGTCAACTCCTCCAGACCCTGTCCCTGAAGGAGGGAGAACAAGTCTCGAGAGGGGAAAAGAGTAATTTCTCGGCCCCAGAAGTTTCAGGCCCAAGTAGAGATGTAGCGTCCTTGTTGCCTGGGTCCCCTGGTTTAAGGACTGAGGGTCTGTGAAGGGACCTAGCGGACTCCCTGCCCTCCCCACTGACCGCACAACGGTTTATTCAACATCAGTCCTCAATACAGTCATTCTACTGCCCAATACAAGAAAACTCAGGCCCATTCTGTGCCGTACCCAGTGGTTCCTAGGTTGTCCCCTTCTACTCCAGAGGCCGACACCCCCAGAATTCCTGCTGCAAGAGCAAGACATTTGACCATTTGGATTCCCTTGTGTTAAGAATCTACAGGTAGGCGGGGGCCTGTGTGGCTCAGTTGGTTGAGCGACTGCCTTCGGTTCAGGTCATGATCCTGGAGTCCCAGGATCAAGTCCCACATTGGGCTCCCTGCTCAGCGGGGAGTCTGCTTCTCCTGCTGACCACTCTCTTCTCATGCTCTCTCTCTCTCTCAAATAAATAAACAAAATCTTTAAAAAAAAAAAAAAAAAGAATCCACAGGTAGGTACAGCTTTTACTCCATTCTATCACAATAAAGATATGTAAAGCCAGCGACAGAGGTAAGCCCTGGAGGCCAGGGCAATCAGTGAGGGACACGGCCCAGCCAGGGAACCCAGAGAGAGCTTCCTAGATGAACTAACAGTCGAGCTTAATCTTGAAGAATAAGAGTCACCCAGGGATGCCTGGGTGGCTTAGTTGGTTAACCATCTGCCTCCAGCTCAGGTCATGGTCCCAGGGTTCTGGGATCGAGGCCCGCAACCAGCTCCCTGCTCAGTGGAGAGCCTGCTTTTCCCTCTGCCTCTGCCTGCCTCTCTGCCTATTTGTGCTCTTTATCTCTCTGTCAAATAAATAAATAAAATCTTAAAAAAAAAAAAAAGAATAAGAGTTACTTGGATAAAGATGATGGGGAAGACTTTAGTTAAAAATCATGTATCAATATCTCAATGTTAGTTCACTGACTGTGACCAATTTACTGTACTAATGTCCGATATTAATAATAGGGAACACTGGGTATGAGGTGTGTGGGCCCTTCTACTATCTTTACAACTTTTCTCTACATCTAAAGCTCCCCCAAAAAAAAGTTTATTAAAAAATCCCCATGCCATATTTCACTCCATCCCAACTAAATACAAATTTCTGGAGTGCAGGCCAGGCATTAGCATTTTTAAGCTCCCAGGTGATATCAATGTGCAGCAAAGTCTGGGAACCTCTGGGGTATGAGAAGTCTCTGAGGTACAGAGGCTGGTACCTTTTGGCATTAATTCACTCAAAAATGTTCCAAACTAAATAAAAAATGTTGAGCACTGTTTGTTTTCTACCTATGTGAAGTTGGATTTTTAATAATGAGTATGATAAAAATAAAGTACTGGAAAGACTCAAGGGAAAAAAAAAAAAAAAAGATGATGAGGAAGAATATTCCAGGGAGCAGAAACCGCATGCTCAAGGTTTAGAGGTTCAAGAAGCCAGAGGATGGTGTGGACTGCAGGAAATGCCTAAGGAGGAGGGAAAGACAACAAGGCAAAGGAGCAGCCACGCAAGCGCCCCTCCCCCACCCGATCCCTTCTCGAGAAGCCACCTGACCTTTCTGTGCCAGAACAGGGTATCGAGTGTTTCATAAAGGACGGGTGGCCTGGAAGGTTCTTGGCAGTGCACACGGTGCCCAGCCAAAGTGTTTCCACCCTTCTCCGGGTCACTTCATTTAGGGACACAGGGACACACCAGAGGCTGGTTCTGCTGGGAAGACAGGGACTTACCTGGCCAGGCACATGATCATCCCGCAGGTGAGCTCCGCAGCACTGAGGCTGTTCCCATTGGGGGTGCTAAAGATGGAAGAAGGAAGGAGACATCAGTGGATCCAGACCCCATATTCCCATTCCTGTCCAGACAGAAACCACCACCCTATGCCTCCCACCTGGGCTCTCCGATGGACACCGGCCCTAATCCTAGGGTTGGAGGGAAAACCCCCACCCTGGCTTTATGTTGTCACACCGAGGGACTCCAGTTAGGGAAACACAGCCGGCCTCTCTCCCCAAGCTCACTTCTCCCAAGGCCGAGAAGTGCCTCACTTGATTGGGAGATACATGTGTGGCTCAGCATTTCATTTTCCTCCTGTTTCAGGATCCACCTGCCTACAGGGAGCACAGATTCCTGCTGCTCCGAGCCATCACTCATCCTGAGGCCGTGCCCCAGATGAGTGAGCAAGCCTATCAAATTCAGGTCAGCCCACTGCCCACACACCTTCATCAAGCTGCCCAGCCCGGGTTCTGTCAGCAACAAAGCTAGGATTTTTATCTCCACCTGTCTGACTTCTCCTCCTATCTCTCAGCAAGTTCTGAAGCGAGAAAGCTTCCTAACACCTTAATGCACGGGGCCATGCTGACTCGGCCCACTTCACAGAAAGGAGAAAAGAGCTGAAACCCATGAAACTATTTTCCCTTTCTCAAAGGCTCTTTTGTTTGTTTGCTTGGTTTGGAATAATTTATTAACATACATGTTTACCCTCCTTTTTCCTCTATTGGATCTTTTCACCTCTGGAAATGAAGGTTACAAGGAGGGAAAAGTCAAGAGATCTTATCTCCCCCCCCCCCCCCAAAATAAAAAAAGGCAAGAGAAAAGGATTCTCAGAGTCCATCCTTTCACCTAGCTTCCTGCCTAACCCTGCGAACCGGCTGTACTGGGATGCAGGAAGGGTTGCAGTGCTGGGGGGCGCTGCCTCCGTACCCAGGCCAAGAGGGTAGAAAGGGCTACCATTCCACCTTCCCTCAGCTGGGTATTCACCTCAGCCCAATGACCAATTAACTCCTACGCTATAGGAGAAGTGGAGGCAAGGGAGGGAACGGTTTTGAGGACACTGAGCCTCCCAAGGGAAGAGAATGGGCTTGGGGACGAAGAAATGGGCTACAATTACCTTGAGACACCATCTAAGTGCCAGACAGGAACAAGCAGCATGTGTGGCCAAGGCCTGGCGTGCAAGTCACAGTCTCTGCGCTGAGTTTCTGCAAAAACCGTTCTAGGGAGGACCCTTTCTCTCTAGGTACCAGAGTGTGAAAAGAAAAATGGGGGTCCTGGTTGCCGAAGGGCGAGGGGCCGTGAGGAAGGGAAAGAATGCAGAGCCACTCAGCTGGCAAACCCCGTGTACCTGCCTGGGGCAGGTGACCAAGCAAGCCAGAGCTAACGAACACTGGGCTCCAGCCAGAAAAACGGAGAGTGCTGAGGCAGGAAATGCAGCTAAATTCACTAATGTTCTTCTGATCCCCAACCAGGCTGCAGTTCAAATGTCTGCAGAGCAGGTTTGTGAAGGGATCTGAGATCACAAAGGGAGCCTCCTTGTCGAGAACCTGGGGAACTCCAATGCTGTGAGTGCGGACCACCTGTCTGGACTCAGCCTGGCCCAGGCATCCTTGTGGATGACCCCGCCTTCTCTAATCGAAGAGCTCCCCTCCCCCTGCCAGGTGAGCCTCCACCCTCACCCCTGCCGAGCTCCACGACTTACTTCATGACCAGAACGCCCTTCCTGGTGGCAGCCTCCAAGTCCACGTTGTCCACGCCCGTGCCCGCCCTGCCCACCACCTGGAGCTTCTCTGCGGCGTTGATGACATCCGCAGTTACCTTGGTGGCCGAACGGACGATGAGGCCTTCACAGTCCTGAGGCAAAAGAAACATCTGGGTCCACAGTGGGTCCTCAAGACCTCCTAGCCCCTCTTTGCCTAAAGTGAGTGTTCCTGCATGCTGGCTGGGTGGATAGCTTCAGAGAAAGGAAGCAGATGGCAACCACACCCAGCAGGGGATGCCAGCAGGCAGGTCTGGGGTCAAATCCAAGCTCCATCCCCTATGAGCTATGATCCTGAGACACGGTCTCCTCACATGTGTGAGGAGGAAGTGAGAAAAGACAGGTACAGCCAGACACGCTCTCTGCCTCATGCCCAGTGGACAGCACCTCCGCCATCGGACACCGTGAAGCTGAAGGGGCGAGGCGGGACTGAACTCTACTTTGAAAGCCCCAATGACCAGCACATGGAAGGCACTCAGTAAGTACCGGCTGGCTGAATAACTAAGACATGAACAAAAGACAAACTTGAAAGAAAAACACTTCCTATAATAGAGTCCGAAGTAAGGGCAGGAAGGGAGAACAATTAAACTGGTCTAAGCTGCTCAGATACGCCAGCAATTTTGGACTCAAAATATACATATGCAAAAAATAAGTACTTTCTGGATTCATCATAGCTGCTTTTCTTGGGCTAAGCTAGACCCCAAGACAGTCTTTCCTAGGCTGATCCAGAATCCAGTGATATCTTCTCAGAATAAGGACGTTGTTGCCTGAACACCCAAGAAGAGTCCCCAAGAAATGGAGAGCAAGCAAGGATACGCTCTGTCCCAAAATGGCTGTCCAAGGTTGGTAAGGAAGCAAGTGTTGTAAAAGCAGCAAGCTGGGGACCAGGACGCTGGGGTTGTGGTCACGGTGCTAAGTCACCCCACCCCCACTCCTGGTCTTCATTTATAAAATAAGAGGGTTGGAACCCTCAGGTCATTCTCACGTCTGATCTGACACCAATGATGTAAACATCTCTGCAATTTCCACAGACAGCCAGATGCAGGACCCCTCCCAGTCTCCCCAAGCCCTTTCATGTCTGCAGTTTGGAAACAAGAGCCTCAGAACGTGACGCTCCAAGCAACACTGATAAGCCTCTGGTCCGACTCCATTTCACAGATGAGACACTGAAGCCCATCAAGATTAAGGATGCCCATGTCCCCTCCTCCTGCCCTTTCCATGCCCTCCTTCCATCTACTGGGTGTCTGATCAGTATGCATCCGGCATCATGCTAGACTCTGTCAAGCCAAGATGAAGAAGTCACAACTTACCCTTCAAGAGGCTCATACTGCCAGACACCCCAAAACTCACCAGTACACATGTATGCTGTGACTTCAGAATATATAAGGCCACGGACATGGAAAGGTTAGAGCAACCAAACAGGAGCCACCCCATCTGGGCTGACTGCCAACACTGGCCAAGGCCAAGGGAATCTTGAGGGTGCTTGGAATTCCTCCCTATAAAGCAGCCTAGTTGAACATCAGCCAATGCCTGGGCAGACGGGGACACTGCTGACTGTCCCACATTCAAGTCCACTGCACTTGGCTCCAAAGAAAAGGCTCCCCCTGCCTGGCCACCTACTACCAACTTGGCAAGGCACAGTCAACTTCTCTTCCATGAAACCTTTACCAACAACTCTGGACTCAATATCGCACCCTCCCCCGACCTTTCAATCATCTGTTTTACATTCGGGTGTCCTTTGTCTGATCTCCAATTCGGTCTCCTCATCTATATTTTATATCTCTAAAGCAGGGTTATCTCTATAGCTGATGCTAAAACACTGCACTGAATACATGAATTCAGCGATTTGAGAGGCTGGTGGAAACCTACCCTCACCATTCTCCCCACACCACCTTCCTTCCCTAAATAATTCAAACACGTAACATGATCAAAAATCAACTATGGGAAATACCTTCTCTTGACTGTGATAAGGAGGCATCAGATCTATATGACAGCACTCAAGAGTTTTATGAGCCTAAGAATAAGGAGAGAGACAGGAGAAAAATGTTCTGAAACTGACAAATTAATCAAGAGAACTAGATAGGCACCTGACAAACAGACCCATGTATGTCTGGGACAGACAAACAAACCCATGTATGCCAAACTGATGGGGAAAGGAAGAGCTATGCAATAAAAGGTATTAGGAAAAGTCAGGAAAAAACCTCACTACAGATTTTTAAAAATCCAGAAGAATTAAAGAATTTTTTAAAAGTAAGCATTAGTAGAAAATCTAAGGGGATATTTTTATGATCTCAGCATCGGTAAGCTTCATAAGCAAGGCATAAATCACAGAAAGCATAAAAGAAAATACTGATAAATTTGATACTGATAACTTTTCAAATGTCAATTGTTTTTTTTTTGTTTTTTAAGTAAGCTCTAGGACCCATGACCCCTAAAGATCAAAGAGTTGCATGCTCTAGGGCCGCCTGCGTGGCTCAGTGGGTTAATCCTCTGCCTTTGGCTCAGGTCATGATCTCAAGGTCCTGGGATCAAGTCCCGCATTGGGCTCTCTGCTCAGCAGGGAGCCTGCTTCCCCCCTCTCTCTGCCTGCCTCTCTGCCTACTTGTGATCTGTCTCTCTCTGTGTCAAATAAATAAAATCAAATCTTAAAAGAAAAAAAAAGAGTTGCATGCTCTACCAATTTTCAAATGTAAATTTCTCATGGAAAAGATCCCATAAACAAAGTTAGACAAGTGATAGGCTTAAAATGGGGTAAAATCCTTGCACTATACATGACAGAACAAAGACTCATCACCAAAAATAATCAAGGCTTCCTATAAATCATTTTCTTAAATGCTGAAGATCCCAGTGTAAAAATGGACGAAGGTCCAAGTAGGCAATTCACAGGAGAAATACAAAGCTGCCAGTAATTTATAAAGACTCTTAAACTACTAGATATCAAGAAAATAAATTTTGGGGGCACCTGGGTGGCTCAGTCGGTGAAGCATATGCCTTCGGCTCAGGTCATGATCCCAGGGTTTTGGGATCAAGTCCCAGCATCAGGCTTCCTGCTCAGCGGGGAGTCTGCTTCTCCTTCTCCTTCCCAGTTATGGTGCTTTCTTTTGCTATCTCTGTCTTTCTCTCAAATAAATAAATAAAGTCTTTAAAAAATAATAAAATGTAGATTTTAAAACGTGGGATTTTTCAGGCATCATACTGACAAAATGAAAAATGGTAATAGTCAATGTCGGTGAGAGTGCAGGGGAAAAGGATTATAAATTGCACAACCCAGAGAGAGCAATTTGGTGGTGTGCGAGCACATTTTCACGGTGCATTCCTTCACCGCCAGCTCTGGCACCTAGGGTCAATGGTAACACACTGAGGATGTCAAGCTCCCTTGGAAATGATCAGTCCAGGACCAAGGGCCAACTGACAAGAAGCAGGCCTGGAGCAGGACCACCCAAAGGGTCACGATCTTCTCACCTTGGCACTCTAGTATCAAATTCCTGAGCCCAAATCTGAGGCCCAAGTCCTCTTCTGAGGGGCCCCAAGAATCTGGCCTCCTTGAATGCTTTCTCCAAAAGCCATCACCACTCTCCCCAAACCTTAGGAATCTGTATTCCAAAGTGGGGGCTGCAGGCCCTCCAGGACCCTACCCCAAGCTCGCAGGCCTAGGACAAGCACAGAAACATCACAACTAGCCTTGAACAGGCCCAGCCTTGATGCTTACTCTGAAGTAAGCTTACTTTGAAGCCAGAAGTCTGAAGAATCTCCAGTCGGACCAGTAGAGATGTTCATTCAGATCTCCCCTGTCCCAAGCAGGGCATTTGCCTTTGGAGACTCCCCTTCAGTCGATCTGGACCCACACTGAGCGCGACATCCCACTTGCCAGGATCCACTAGCTTTCAAGGTCTCCTAACACCCTCTGCCACCCCCCAGTTCATTCAATTGCATCACCAATTGATACATTCGATTAGCACATAGTGGTGACTCCTCAAAACCCCTGTTCCCCCTCCCCCCATACCATACCCTCCTCAGGTCACAGCATCCATCCAGGCTTGGCCCCAAGCTGCCTGCTCCTCTACTCTACTTATGCAAACTGCGGGCCTTTAAAGCACATCCTCCCACATCCTCAGTGCTGTCTGCCATGACTATGACTTTCTTTTCCCCTGTGTCCTGCAGGCCATTTTGGCCCCTCTCAGAACCTCACCCATTCTGCTCTCAACTGCTCTCCACAGCTGCCTTAGAGCTGGAAAATGGCCACTCTTCTGCTGGATTTATAGTTGTTCCAGAAAAACTATGCTAACTCAGTAGTAGAAAGCCATTCACATCTCTCAAGTTCAAACACGCTTCCTTTCCTGAGGACGACAGACTTGGCCCTGAGGGGGGCTCCAGCATGGCGGGTGCCTCTAACTTAAATCAGACGCAAAGCCAAATTCTCCATGTCATTGTTCCCCAGCTAGGCAATGCGGGAAGGAACTGCTTGGCACAATATGCATGTTTCTGATTTAGTCAATGTCTATTTAACTTCTGCAAATTAAGCCCTAATGTAAGGGCTGAGAACTTGCTAATTTTTTTCAAAGATTCATTTATTTTTAGCTTAGAGAGAAAGAGAGTGCACACACTGGGGCAGGAGCAGGGGCAGAGGGAGAAAAAGAATCCTCAAGCTGAGAGTCCAAGAGTTTTGTGAATTCTGAACACGATGCTCCGCTGTTCCAAGCCAGTGTTTTCCAAACTTTTTTGACTACGACTTACAGTAAGAAACATACGTTTAAGTTGTGATTTTATACTCACAAACCACACAGGCACCACCACTACCCGTATAACTGAAACAAATTTCAGGGCACCCTACTGAGCCTATCTGCCTCACTTCATTTGTTTTTTAAAATGCTAATCACGACCCAGTAAACCAACATCACTACACACCTATGTGCGATGACTCGCTTGGAGTCTGAAAAGCACCATTCTCAACTGGGGGGGGGCGGGGGGGAGGTGGTAACTGTACTTTCAGACCACAGAATGAGCGAGAGCAGACCGTGTCTGACCAGAACACCGAGGTGTGGGAACAAAGGCCAGGCCTGGGCAGGCAATGTGCTCCACAGTCCAGCGGTATTAAAGATTTCAGTGGGCGAAGGCAAGGGCACTACTAATGCGTACACCTCTCCACCCAGAATGAAAAGACACAGTGTGGACATGTGGCCCCTCCAGTGGGCTGCCCAGGTGGGCTATCCTGCATTCTGAAGCGAATGTTTTACAAAGACAGACGAAAGGCTGGGGGCTCCCCTCACAGCCCAGCCATGACACCAGCCAGCAGACAAACACTCCTCCCTCCTCTCCTGCTTGGAGTTTTCAGTGCCTTTAAAATGTCCTCCAAGGGGCGCCTGGGTGGCTCAGTGGGTTAAGCCGCTGCCTTCGGCTCAGGTCATGGTCTCAGGGTCCTGGGATCGAGCCCCGCATCGGGCTCTCTGCTCAGCGGGGAGCCTGCTTCCTCCTCTCTCTCTGCCTGCCTCTCTGCCTGCTTGTGTGTCTCTCTCTGTCAAATAAATAAATTAAAAAAATCTTAAAAAAAAAATAATAAATAAATAAAATAAAATGTCCTCCAAGTTGCAGGCCAGACTCCAGCAACCCACCCAGCCAACTTCCCAACTTCATGGACACCCCCCCCCACTGCTGGAGAGGACTCCCGTTCTTCTCAGTTCTGCCTTTATCCCACCTGCCCCCCCCCCCCGAAATCATACAAATTCAGATTTCTAATTTCCACAAGAAAGTTGCAAAGCCCCAAGTGAGGCCACTCGTCCCAACCTGGTGCTCTGGCGATCTGGCGGAGGTGAGGATCAGAGGCAGCTCTAGAGGCCACGGCACTGCCTTCTGGCCATTGCCCTGAGCCAAGGCCACTGACAACACGCATACAGAAGAGGAGGGGACAAGCAGAAGGTGCCTGCCTCCCGTCCATCCTGCTCCAAGGATCAGGTCGTGACCCCTGTCTTCCCACCCAATTTAGGTTAATCATCCCCCTTTTCTCTACTTTCAGAGCAGCAGAGCAGGCAGGGGCTAGGCTGCTGGGTGGTCTCCCTTGGCACTCAAGTACTGTACCATCTGTTCAATCCTGGGGTGTCCTGGGGGTGTTGGTCAGGCTCCCTAACTAGTCCACAAGCTTCCTGAAGGCAGGGACTCAGATGCTTCTCTAAGTACAGGACAGTAGGGGACTTACTCTCTTAAGTACTCAGATACAGCACCATGGCGGTGGAGGGGGTGTGGGTGGGGGGCCGCATCGCGTTGAAACACGGCAGCAGATATAAGGGAGCACAGTTTCCATGTGGTTCCGGCACAGCTGCCTCTGTGGTGTCATTCAAGGGGCCCTCTCGGAAGAAAATGGAGGGGGTGGAAGGGGGCGGGGGTTGAGCGAGGTTGGTAGTAGGCGGCAGAGCGGGGCTGTGGGGGAGAGAATCCACTGAACGTGGGACATCAGCCCCCGGCGTGCTGGGTGCGGGAACTGGAGTCACGAGCTCACAAAGTAAATGTCCTGCACGAGGGCACCTTACAAACATGGGAGAGAAACCTCACAAGTCTTACAAACAGGACCCTTAGAACAGGGAGAGAAGGATCTGAAGTAGACGGCGCCAAGTATGCAGCACGACAAACTGATACATGTCTGAGAATGATTTGCCAAGAAACAGAAATTTCCTGGGGGCGTTTGGGATCGGAGTCTGATTCCTGACCAGCGACTGAGGCCAACGGTGGGGCAGGCGGGCAGGAACTAAGCCCGAATCCCTGAGAGGGGGCGGGAGGGGAGGGTGCTGCGTGGGCGGCCCGGGGACCTCCGGCGCCCCCCGCCTGTCCCCCCCACTTCCTCCGACGGCTCCCAGGAGGCCGAGGGGCGGGGAAAACTCGCGGCGGTCTTGCATCAGACGAAAAGCGGGTACGGCGTTTGCTGCCCTAGCCCAGCCGCCTTGCCTGCAGCCTCCAGCTGCCACGAGACAGGCTGAGGCCCCCGGGAAAGCTGGACTCGGCCGGACTAAGCAGGACTTAGTCCGGGAAGGATCGAGGGTCCGTGGGCTCCCCGCGCGGAAGCCCCTTTGGCGCCCCTTCCCCCCGCCGTGCAGGGCTGCCAGGGCCACTGTGCGCGAAGGCTCTGGGGAGGCGCGCGCTGGCATCCCGCAGGCAGCCTGCAGGGCCAGTTGGAGCAGCCTGCACTTTGCAGCGCTCGCGGGAGGCGAGCTGACGTGAAACACGCGGTTGCAAACTGAACGCAAAGTTTGCATCCTGCAGCTCGCTACAGTTTGCTTCTCCCTCCCCCAGCCCCCAATCTCGGGAGGCCCCAGGATTGACTGGAACCGGGGACGGGGAGTGGGGGTGGGGCGCGCTGGCCCCGGCGCGGGCCGGCGGGTTTCGGCAGGAGATGCCAACGAACCCTTGTCTCTCTCCCGCTCGTCCTACCTGCAGCTCGGCTATCAGCTCCTCTTTGCTCAGGTTCTGCTTCTCCACCACCTGCAGCCCTCCATCTTGCAGGATCTTCCGGCAGCAAGGGTCCAGGCTATCACTGATGAGCACTTTCCGCAGATTTGCAAAGGCCATTGCTGGAGTCGGCCTCGGAGTCAGCCGCTTGCTCGCGGGGCAGAAGCACCCAAGAAGCTGTAGTTCCGGCTGCTGGGCTGGTGTAACTGGGCAGGATTCTTGATCTCCCGCTCCCCTTTTATCTCCCCGTTCTGCTCCTACCGCCTCCTTCTGATTGGACGAAAATACTCAAACTCTCGGAGACTCCGCCTCCTCCTCGAGGCTCGAGCCTTCAGCTCCCCGCCCATTTTATTATATTCCAGCGATGAATTTCTCAATCTCAGCGAAAGCCGTTGCCTACACCTGGTGAGCATGGAAACACAATTTGCGCTGACTAGCTGATTCATATCTCAGCCTGAGAGAAATGTTTCAGGTTCACTTCTTTCTTCCGAAGAAAGAAATTCCTTCACAAGCATTTACTGCACGCACCTGTTACGTGCAAGGCACCGTCCTGGATACTGAAGGGGCTGGGACATCCTCTGGTGGGCTGACACCAAGGGTACCAAAGGCAGACCGGAAAATTACATAGTGAAAACCAATAGGAAACTTCCTGAGACCTCACAAAGCAGTGCTTAATTACGAATGAATGATGCCTTGAGAATTATGAGTTTGAAAGAGAACAGGGACCAGGATGCATTCAGAGCAGCCAGAATTTGCGTTCAAGTTCCCCATTCTCCTCTTCCTCCACTTTCTCTCTAATTAGGAAAAGACAAAAGGATGTATGATGTCAGTCTGATCTAATTTGTATATGACCAAGGAGACACTTCCCAGCTCTGAACTCCTTTATGTTTAAACCCCACAACAAAACGTGCCTATCCTATGCCCCTCTTTCTGGAAATACTGGTGGGGTGGGGGAATCCATTTGGGGTTATTTAAGGCCCTCTAGGATCAGAAGCAGAGGAGAAGCAGGCACGCTCCTAGGTGAATGAGAATTCAGTTTATCCAGCAGTGAGCTATCCTCAGCCAGCGTGCGCCCTGGTCCTGAGAAACACCCAGCTTCCCCTGGGAGCACCAAGAAGGCTTCCAGCAACGCTGCCTTTCATAAGACACTCTGATGCTCCTAGAAGGCCAGGACTCTGAGAAGACCTGAGGATATGGTGATAAGTAAAATATTATCTGCCTTCAAGCTGCTCTTTGTCAATTGTGTAATCTTGAAATAACCAGGGAGAGAAGTGACACAGAGGCCCAGGGCGTGAAGACTAGCTGGAGGAGATGCCTAGGGGTCCCGGAAACCAAAGTGCAGAAAGGTCAGGCTGCCCAGCAGGGGCCTTGCTCTGGGGAGGAGTTGAACCACACTCCAAAGTAATACAGTGGCCCTGAGTGACTTTTTAGGTGGGATCTGCTTACATTAGCTGAGCTGAACTCTGGCACTGCTAGTGGAGATAATATCTCTCTGCACAGCTCCCCTTCCTCCGCCCCATTCCCACTGTTCACCCCTACCTCCAACATCAACTATAAGTGGAGGATTTTGCTTGTACAATCAGCCTAGGAGCAGAGGAAATACTATCTCCCCCACCCCATGTTATGGCTTCCATCCATAAAATAGAAACTTTGGCCTTCTTGGAAGTATTAGGAAAATAACTCTGCCATTCTCTTAAGACCCCTCACTCCCTCCACTCCCTGAGCCCCAGCCCCTTGGGAAGAGAGACATTCTGATTAGTGAGTTTAGGAGAAAGGTCCTAGTGGTAGCCCAGGCCAGCCCCTGCTTAGTTCTGTCTTTTGGAGCTGAAACCCACAAATAATGTGCCCTCCCCTCCTTCCTTGTGTAGTGGTGAGCCCACCAGGCCCCACCACACACATCTGAGGCGGGGGGCAGGAGCCACAGCGGTCCAGCTACTCTGTCTTTATAGGATAAGGTCCATGGGAGAGAGGGAAAGGGGAGAGGTAGGAATCCTATTTTTTTACTTGGAGCCCAGCTGTGATCTCCAAAGTCACATTAGGAGTAATAAAACATGTTTTGATAAGTAGATGATGAATTGTCATCTGCACAACAGGCACATCTGAATTTGAATCCCAGCTTCTGAAATTACTGATTATGTGACCTTGGGCAAATTACATGGTTTCTCTTAGACTTAGTTTTCTTCTCTGTAATGTGGGGCTAATAGGAAAATGCTTACTTCATAAGATTGTTGTGACAATATGCAAAGCACTCAATGAGTCCAAACTGTAATGCTTGGCTTTCATTCATTCATTCATTCATTCATTCAATCAGACAATCAACACATATTTATTGAGAGCCCGTTATGTGCCAGGCACTGCTGAGGGTGCTGGAAATGAAGCTTTGAAGGGGACAAACATGGTCCCCGCTCTCATGGAACTTATGTTCTGTTTGGAGCCAGAAAATAAATAAGTGAAAAATGGAACAAGATAACCTCAGGATGTGAAAGTATGATGAAGAATACAAAACAGAGTGACATGATAGAGAAGCTGGGATGTGGGGGCATTCATGTTAGACTTTACAACCGGGAAGGGGCTTTCCAAGAAAAAGATACTTCTGTTGACACTGAAATAAGTCACTTTGCAAAGAGTGGAGGAAAGAGAATTCTAGGCAGAGGGCAAAGCAGAACAAGTCTGGCACATTCAAGGAACTTGTTCCCAGATATTCCTGTAGCACTTACTGTGTGCCGGGCGCAATGCCACGGACCGGGATAACAATGCTGAACAAGTCACACTCGGTGCCTGCCCTCCGGGGACTCATGGTCTAGCACGTGAGTGTGTGTGCTGTGTGCAGCCCAGTCGGACAGTCAGGAAAATCTCTGAGAAGAGCAGCACTTAAGCTGAGATCTGAAAGTGGAGGAAGAGCCAGGGGAGAACATTTGGAAGAATATTCAGGGGTAAAAAGGACAGTAAGAATAAAGTCACTTGGGTAGGAAAGATCATCTGTCATACAGAGATGAAAGGGGGAATGAGGCATGAGATGAGATACAGAGATCAAGAGACGACAGAGCCCTCGGGCCATGTAAATAGTCTGAACTTCTGTGGATACAAATTAAAAACTGGCTCGAGGTGTCTGAGAAGATCAAATGTAGACAGAAATGAGCTCAGGCTGGTGTCATTGTCAATCTGTCTCTCTCCCCTTCTCTGTTTTATCTGACTTTGCTTCATTTCCAGAAAAGCAAGATGTGGTAAGAATGTCACCAGTTAACAAAGACTGTAAGATTCAGTCAAAAATTCTTAGCAGTTTTGCAATCCTAGAAGATTGTACTCGTTTTCTAAGAATTGCCACAATATTTTCTCTCTTTTTTTTTTTAAGATTTTTATTTATTTATTTGGCAGAGAGAGAGAGACAACGAGAGAGGGAACATAAGCAGCGGGAGTGGGAGAGGGAAAAGAAGGCTTCCCATGAAGCAGGGAGCCCGACTCGGGGCTTGATCCCAGGACCCTGGGATCATGATCTAAGCTGAAGGCAGATGCTTAATGACTGAGCCACCCGGGCACCCACCACAATATTCTCATACCTGATCCTCACTGGGTCAACAGAGGTCATGGTTCCATCCTGAACCTATCCCTGAGGCTGGGGGAATGGATATGCTGACTGGTCAGTCTTGAGGAAAGCACCCACTTCACATCTGAGGAAAGTTCCATCTGGAATATATGCAAAGACTATGAGGAAAGTGGGTCCCCTGCAGAAGCTTCAGGGTGTTAAACCAAAAGAAGGGGAGTGGGGATTGGAGGGCAGGCTAGCAACACCAACAGCTGACCACTCCACCAGGCTGAGGGGGTTAGATTTTATTTGAAGTAGGATGGGAAACCACTGAAGTTTAGTTATAAGGAGGGGAAAGTATTAAGTTTTAAAATGATCATTCTATATTTTACACCAAAAAGACTCCTTTTTACAGTGCTATTTCAATTGTCATTATGATAATGATGACAGTGAAAACCATGACAACAACGATTAGCAGAGAGGTGGGTCCCTTGTTTGGCACCTGGAACAACACAGTAAAGCACAGTCAGATCTTGAAAAGGCAGCTCTCGGACAGTGAAACTAATAGGAATCAATGAATGGATGAAGTTAACCACCTGAGAAAGGAACCCATCCTGAGAGCCAGTAAATGTCTGAAAAAGTTTTGGGAGCAACCAGATCAAAATTAAGAGAAAAATACTCTTTCATCCAAATACTACCAAATATTAAAAAGAAAAAAAATCCTCTTAGCTAATCAATTGTATTGTAATTTTTCTGCAGGAAGAATATATTAATGGAAAGGCTGGTGTGCGTGTTCAAAGAGATGGTCCAAGGTGAGTCTTGGCTTTTACCCAGCACTGTTCTAGAAGAGAGGAAGACTGCATGTGACAGACAGGTGTGGTCAGTACCAAGGTGTACTTTGACTTGGTACAGGGAGAATTCTCCAGATTTTATCATAGTTTGTATAAAAAAATCCCTTCTGATTCTGCAACTCCTTTTCTTTGCTGTTCTTCTGAATACCTATTTTATTTTCCAGATACCTTGATTTCAGTAAAGGATTGCTGAGTGGATCTGTTTCTCACCAGATCCCATTGTCAGGTCCTGTGGCAAAAGGAGAAACAGGCAGAAGCCAAAAGGCTGTTTTCTTTTTCTTTTTTTAAATAATTTTTATTTTTTATTAAAATGTAATGTATTATTAGCCCCAGGGGTACAGGTCTGTGAATCTCCAGGTTTACACACTTCACAGCACTCACCATAGCACATATCTTCCCCAAAGTCCATAACCCAACCACCCTCTCCCTACCCCCCTCCCCCAGGCAACCCTCAGTTTGTTTTGTGAGATTAAGAGTCTCTTACGGTTTGCCTCCCTCCTGACCCCATCTTGTTTCATTTATTCTTTTCCTACCTCCCAAGCCCCCCACCTTGCCTCTCAACTTCTTCATATCAGGAAGATCATATAATAATTGTCTTTCTCTGATTGACTTATTTTCCTCAGCATAATACCCTCTAATTACATCCACATCAGCCCAAATCGCAAGATTTCATTTCTTTTGATGGCTGCATAGTATTCCATTGTATGTATATACCACCTCTTCTTTATCCATTCGTCTGTTGATGGACATCTAGGTTCTTTCCATAGTTTGGCTATTGTGGACATTGCTGCTATAAACATTCGGGTGCACACACCCCTTTGGATCACTACATTTGTATCTTTAGGGTAAATACCTAGTAGTGTGATTGCTGGGTCATAGGGTAGCTCTATTTCAACTTTTTGAGAAACCTCCATGCTGTTTTCTAGAGTGGTTATACCAGCTTGCATTCCCACCAACAGTGTAGGAGGGTTCCCCAAAAGGCTGTGTTTTGAAGGGCTCCTGTCAACAGGAGAATGCTATCAAGCAACAAGGGTTGAGGGAATTAGGCATAGTCACTAGATACACAACCTCCCTGTTCATGAACACAAGAGTAAGAGGGAGCAAAGTATTTGACCCCAAAATATGCACTATGGCATGTGGATTATTTGGAACTAAAGGCAATCAGGACCCAGAAGTCTCAAGAAAAGAACTATTAGCAGAGACGACTTCTTATCTGAAAGACCTATCCACATGGCAGGACAGCAACAAATTATGAAACATTTGCTCTTACCACCCTGTGAATTACCCTCCTCCCCTTTGAAGCTCAGGCCTCTATCTTATTCCTTAGCTCAGGAGGGTATATAGTCTATCGCATGATTTGACCTTGCGTCTCATATTCTAATAGGGCTTTGACACATACATAATTACATTTTTTTTCTCCTGTTGATCTGTCTTATGTGAATTTAATTAATAGGCCAGCCAAAAGAATCTAGAGGAGTAGATGAAAAATTTTCCTCCCCTGTAGGAGAATTTGGGTTTATATTCTTGTCTCTTGTGAGTTAGGCTAGTGGTAGTCTCTAAAGCTCTGATCGACACAACACTAGCTTCCCTCTGAGATCTCAGGTTCTCTTCTCAATACTTTTAACTACAATGTCTCAAAACCTCTTTAGGTCACTGAACTCTCTAAGAAGCTGAGGAAAGCTACAAACCCACTCACCTTCTAAATTGTGCATACAGTTTTTGGAATTCACATACCTTTTATAGCCTACTGTGGGCCTCCTAGGATCCCTCGAAACTCTTGTTAGATGCCCATATTTACATGGATTAGGCATGGCAACAACATGAAAAATAGTCATAGTGATAATACAAATATTTATTGATCATTTTAAAGTGCTAGCTAAGTATAACTCAAGAAATCTTCACAATTCTATGGTATAGGTGCCACTATTTTTTGGTAAGTCTGAGACACATATTTAGCCCAGCTTTACAATTTAGGGAAGTAAAATGACTTACCAAAAGTTACATGACAATAGGTTGTAAAGTTATGATTACAGCATTTCCTTAAATCTCTAGTCAGACTTCTAATTGTGCTGTCCTCGTGTTTTTCAAAATAAAATAAAAAGTCCTCCTTTCTCTAAAATAGTATACTCAATTTAGAAATAACAATACCAGTGTGCCTGGGTGGTAAAGTCAGTTAGGTGTCTGATTCTTGGTTTTGGCTCAGGTCAGGTTTTGGCTCAGTCTCAAGGTCAGGAGATCCAGCCCTGCATGTGTCCCTGCGCTCAGCATGGAGTCTCCTTAAGATTCTCTCTCTCCCTCTCCCTCTGCTCCTCCCCGGCCCCATGCTTGTGTGCTCTCTGTCTCAAAGAAATAAATAAATCTTAAAAAAAAAAAAAAAGAAACAATACAATAGGCCTTCATGTTGTAGCTATTTTTTTTAAGTAAACTCTACTCTAATGTGGGGCTTGAACTCATGATCCCAAGATCAAGAGTCACATGCTCTGTCAACTGAACCAGTCATCCCTGTGGGGTACTCTGATTGGTCACCAAATGTGGGGCATCCCAATTGGGTTGGGGCTGGCAGGACCATTGGTGAAAGAATTTGCTTCAGGCAAAACAAAAGAAAAAGTTTATTGAATATGCTGTAAGGGAGCAATGGACAGGAGAGCTAAGGTCTACAACCAGGTCATGGTGAGAGGCCGCTGCTCTATGGGAAAGTGAGACAGTATCGGAACATAGGGAATTTCCCATTTTTTTTGGTAATTCTAGGAACTGTGCCTGTTGTAATTGGTTACAACAGTAACCAATTAGGATCAATGGCCATTTTGAGGTGGGTCGTTTAATGAACCCCTTTGCCTTCAGCTTGGTGGTTACAGTGGGGCCTTCTGCCTTGCTCAGGTGTCCATTGCTCAAGCCTGTTTCCCAAAAGTGGCCTCTTCAAGGCACCCCTCGAATGTTATAACTATTGACGACAGGCAGAAATCAGGATTCTGTGTTGCCTGAGAAATTGTCCGAGACATTGATATTTACTGAGAAGTGTGAATCTTGGTCTGATAAGCTGGTCTGTGATGGGTCCCCAGAGATGTCCACACCCTAATGCCCACAACCGGAAACTACCTTATATGGTAGAAAGGACTTTGCGGATGTGGTTATGCTACAGAGTTTGGGGTGGGGGGAAGATGATCGTGGAATGTCTGGGTGGAGTGATGGAATCATAAGGGTCCTCACAGAGGGACACAGGGAGACCTAGGAGAGAGTAGCCGTGTGGTGATGGAATCAGAGATTGGAATGATGTGCTTTGAAAATGGGGGAAGGGCCTCAAGCCAGATACACAGGGGGCCTCTAGAAACTGGAAAAGGCAAGGGCATGGGTTCTAGCCTAGAGCTTCTGGGAGGAACCAGCGCTGCTGACACCTTGCCTTTAGGCCTGGGAAACTGATTTCTGTCTTCGGAATTCCACAATTCCAAGAGAATAAACGTATGTTGTTTTAAGCCACCGATTTTGTGATGATTTGTTAAGCACAACAGAAAACTAGCACACTTGGAAACCACGAGAAAGGAAAAGAACAAAATTTCATCCAGACAGAGAGATTAAGTAGCAGTGAAGCACAAAGAAATTTTAGAAGACAGAAAGGGTACAAGGAACAATAGCAGACCCCTCCTCACCTTGCTTCTTATTAGCCAGGGAATTTAACATTAAAACAAACAAATAAACAAAATTCCTAGGTAGTCCTAGTTAAGCCTAAATGAGACAGGGTGGATGGGATCTCAGGAATTTCCTACCTTCTCCTCTCACTCCTCAAGTATCTATTTCCTGGTTAGCTGATAAAGGATGCCGGAGGCCAGAGAGGAAAGAGGATATGAAGGAAGGGCAAGGTGCTGCCCATCCCCCAGCCAGTTCCAGGGCTGGGTTGTGAGCCATGGGAGATCAGGGCCTGTCAGGCCTCCCTCCAGTGCCTTCCAGACCTTTGGCTACATCACTGGTAGAGACTCTGGCATCATCATGGTAAGCACCAGCAGCCTAGTCCAAGGGAGGTAAGGGGGTAAGAACCAGGAAACTCAGCCTATCAAATTTTAATGTAATGCAAGAACCTGGAAGCTACATTTAACTATAGAAATCTTCTGGGGCTTTCAGTACAGTCTTCTGACACACCTCTGAAGATTCAAGCACTGTGACCAGTGCCTAGAGAAGGTGCAGTTTGATCCCTCAATGCCACTAGGGTCTTGGCCGACCTGGGTGGGGAGAGGACCTGGGCACCATCACTCTTTTGTTGATTGCCATGCACACAGGTAGTGGCATTGAAGACGAAACAGGATCTCTAAGTAGACACCAGACAGAAACTTTCATCCCATTTCATCCTGTCATTATCAAAATGAATTGGAGACATGTGGAGGACAGAGCTACTTTCCTGTTAATGCCTCAGTCAACTCAGGCTACTACAGACTGGATGGCTGAAACGAGAGTTATTTCTCACAGTTTTGCAAGATCGGGGTGCCATTATGGCTGAGTTCTCCGTGAGAGCCCTCTTCCTGGTTTACAGACGGCTATTTCCGTGCTGGTCCTCACATGGCAGAGAGCACGATTTGATCCCTTACCCCCTCATAAGAATATCAGTCCCAACATGGGGGCTCTGTCCCCATGACCTCATTAAAATCTAACTATCCCCTTCAAAGGCCCCATCTCCAAATACCATTACTTTGGGGGTAGGGCTTCAATATATGGATTGTTAGGAAGACATAAACATTTAATCTATAACATGCTCCAAAACCTTAGCACAACCCTCCCCACCCCCCAGAAAAATATGGCCTCCAAGGTCAGGTTTCCTCAATATCTATCAAACCCAAGGGTCACTACTTCTACAGCACAGCACCCAGGGGATTTCAGAATCCAAATATATATGGGAGACATGAGTTACAAATTCAAAGTCTCCATTTATTCACTTTGCATTGGCTGCACTATAGGAATTAATCTTTCTTTTCTCCCGGTTCTTCATTTCATTGCTCTTCCAGACAGCAAACCCCATTTGTAACCCTGACCTTGGAATTACTCTTCTCTCTTACATCACCTTCTGATATTTTCAGGCCAGAGTTGCTCTCTCTCTAAGTCCTCAGATCTTCAAAGAGGTAGTATTCTTTTCCACTGAGGTCCAGTACTTTTACCTTCTCATAGAAACATTTAATGTTGTATTTTAGGGTAATCTGGAATAATTCATTGACTACTTTACTCTTATGTAGACTAATTCTTCTATATAATCTTTATCTTGTATTATAGAGAGTAAAAATGCCTGGGGCAAAACCAGATTGCTATCTTTAATGCTAGTGTCAACTTTAAATCTGTTTGAGTAAAATCTCTGATTAACCATTCTCACTAAAGTGCAAATGACTGATACAATCTTAATATTACTTCTCTCACAGTTATCTGTATGCACATTTCATCTCTCCAAACAAGATCGTATACTTGTGTAGGAACTGTGTAGTTCATAAAACTGTGATGACTCAATAAGGCAGAACAAACTGATATTATCAACCCCATTTCAAAGACGAACAACTGAGGCTCAAAGAGGTTGCATAGGACTTCTGCGGGTGGCCACCATGGAGTAACAGGGTCCAGGTTTACCTCTTACCTGAAACAACTAAAACAAAAGACAAATATATGAAACAATGGTTTTCAAGACCCTGGATGTTAGAACAAAAGACAGTGATCTCTGAGAGTTAAAAAGCCAATAACGAAAGCCCTATGATTGCCTCAGCTTACTGTCTGGAGAGAGATTACAGGCCAGGGCAGAAATGGGGAAACCAGGTAAAGCACAGTGGTCTTAAATAAAATCATTACTCTATTCTTTCATAGAACAGTGATTTACTAGAGGCTTCGTTACGAGCTGTAGTCAGCATTGACAATATGAAAACTAGTAAGACATTATGTTATTATTGTTATTATTAAGTACCGTGGACCATATGTTTGGTGGTTTGCTCAGAGGTGGGCTAGATAACCGGGGACTATCATTTCTGGAAGACTTCATGGAATGGTGGACCGGGCCTTTAAAAAGGGGTAAGATAGGGGCGCCTGGGTGGCTCAGTGGGTTGAGCCGCTGCCTTCGGCTCAGGTCATGATCTCAGAGTCCTGGGATGGAGCCCCGCATCGGGCTCTCTGCTCAGCAGGGAGCCGCTTCCTCCTCTCTCTCTGCCTGCCTCTCTGCCTGCTTGTGATCCTGTCAAATAATAAATAAAATCTTAAAAAAAAAAAAAGGGGTAAGATAGGGTAGGATAGATAGCATGGGCAGTGAAGCAGAGTGAGCCTTTCTGGAGGGTTCTAAGCACAATGTGGAAGCAGCATTGGGCATTAGAGATGGGCGGCGGTGAAGTTGGGGAGAGGGCGGAGGTTGGCTGCCTGTAGCAGATGCTTTCTGTTGGAAAAGAAAGGAGATTCGTTTGGAAAAGGAGGTCATGGTAAAACCTTTTATGTTACAGAGGGGTTTTTAATTTGGAGATTGACACAGGATTCAGGCTGTTGATAGGGAGGAAAAAAAGATAAGCTAACTGGTAAATTTTAGAGTCAAGTCCACGATTATATGCTCATTAGCAATTTGCTCCAACCATCTATACAAGTTATTAGACAAGTCTAATATATGTGCATAATCATTTATGTGTCTGTATTCTCTGGATGGCAAACAGAGACTCTTTTTACCTTCTCTTCTAGGCAGAGAAGGTATAAATCACAATCCTGATCATTAAAGTTGATAGACTTTCAGTTTGGCCATACTGTGGCTATTGGATCTGTGATATATCACTTCTCCTCTACACAGCTCATTGTTGTCATCTGAAAACAGAGTCGTTGTGAACGGGTCCTGAAAAAAATAAAGGGAGCATGCTTTGAACGCAAGCATCCTAAAACAATTGTTATTTGTTATGACTGTTCCGTGATGAGAAAATACAGCCCCTACTGTTTTGGGTGTGTTTGAAGAGTACATACTTGATTTAAAAAAAGAAAAAGGCCAATGTGTTCAAAGGTGACTGTTTATTTTTCTTGTAGTCTGGAACCGTTTTCATTGAAACTGTTTTTCTTGTAGCGTTTTATTCATTGCTCTTACCTTTATTCCATGTCTCTTCTTGCCTTGCCCATCTGTACAGAGTTATAAAAGTAATCCCAACTACAAATCAAACAAACCAAAGAGTTGAAGCATATGGTGTAAATATTATTCATATATTTGTTTATTCAGATTTATGGCTCTATTAAAATATGAAGAATCCGTAGTTTTGAGGAGCTGGCAGTGAGTAGGTCACACAGTTGGGTAAATCAGTGTCTCTTTTTTTTTTTTAAGATTTTATTTATTTATTTGAGAGAGAGGGAGAGAGAGAGAGTGCACACATGTGCATGGGAGCAGAGGGGAGGGGCCGGGGGAGAATGGAGAAGCAGGCTCCCCACTGAGCAGCGAGCCAGATGTGGGGATGTGGGACTCAATTCCCCAGACCCTGGGATCATGACCCCAGCCAAAGGCAGAGGCTTAACCGACTGAGCCACCCAGGACTGCAATCAGTGACATTGTTGCAAAAAAGGGTGGGAAGTGCTTTGGTGAACAAGGTCTCAGAGGCTCTGGTAGAAACCAGATCAGCTGGCAGGGTTGTGAGGCCAGGCTGAGGATGTCCCGGTGCTGGGGACTTGGAGCTGAACACTGAAAGCCCACAGGAGCAGTCTAGTAAACACATTGCACTTTATGCAGAGGGGATGGGATGCCTAAAAGTACGAGTGTGTCAGAAACCATGACGTGTTCTGGAAAGGGCAAATGGATCTCTAATATCGGAGTGTAAGATGGGAGGGGAAAGTGATTTGTAATGAGCCAGGAGGACGGACACTGGTCAGGTCAGGAATAGCCCTGCAATAAAGGAGTGTGCATATTATCCCAAAATGGGATAGGGAAGCAGGGAAGGAGTAAAGAGTTGATTCGGTGGTGGGTTTTATCTGGAATATGTAAGAGGGACTCTAGGTGTGGACAGCATTCAGGTATGAATTATTATGGAGCCTTGGATCACCTTTGTATTGTCTGGTCCTTTTGCTTCTCTCACTGGCTGTTGTTACTGAATGTCTCTGGACTATTTCTTTTTTTTTTTTTTAAGATTTTATTTATTTATTTGACAGACAGAGATCACAAGTAGGCAGAGAGGCAGGCAGAGAGAGAGAGGGGGAAGCAGGCTCCCAGCGGAGCAGGGAGCCCGATGCGGGGCTCCATCCCATGACTATGAGATCATGACCTGAGCCGAAGGCAGAGGCTTAACCCACTGAGCCACCCAGGCGCCCCTCTCTGGACTATTTCAATGTGGATAACCTTTGGGACAAGAGAGTAGGGTGAGGAAAAAGATAAATTAAGCCTGTGAATAAGAGAGTAACTGTACCACTGGTTATCCAAATGACTCATGTGTTGAGGGTGGACTGAATAGAATAAAATGGAAGCAGCTTGTGAGCAACAGTGCCCACCAAAGGTTAGCTATTATTATTATACATATTTTGTGTCTAGATACTTTGTACAGAGAGGTGATAACAGGCAGCATCTCCAATCCTTTTGAAAAATCAAAGGGGTATTATAAGTAAGTCTGGCAAAAGCATGAGGCAAGACAGGAAATTTTCTGAAAGAGCAGCTATAGGTCTGTGGATGTTCTAGAATGAGTGCCATGGGTAGTCATGAGTTTGATACAGATACATAGTAGAGTCCAAAGGGACAGCTTGTAAGCTGGAAGCTTACCAAACCCCTGAGGATCAACAGAAACCCACAAATAATTAACCTCAGAGAGTGGAAAAACTAGCTTGTTGAAGTTCGGGGGATATTAATAATGCTCTGTTTATCCAGTGATCCTTTCCCCTTGGGGGAACTAGAGTGCTTGGCAAGCAGCCTCATTACTCACAATCCTGCTTCTTCTGGGCTGGCAAGTTTGGGAGCATCGTTAGACACACCGTCATCATGCAATAGCAGTAGTGAAAGCTGAGAATAGTATTCCTCAGGCCACCCAGGGAAGTGAGGTCCATTCACCGATCAAGAAACATTGACAGAGTTCATACAAGTCTGGCACTCAGTAAGTGTCCAATAAAGTCTCAGTTATTATAGCCCAGTGTCTAGTGTATAGTAGATACATGGCATGATGATTTATTGTGGAAGGATCTAGAAATAAACTTAACCATGCTCCTAGGCTAGATAGAATTCCTGCTACTACATGTTCTTTCTCAGTCCCCTGTTGCAGGTCCTGTTAGCTGATCATCAATCCTGTTCTTCTCTAGGACACAATATCCTATAGGTACACAGACTGACCACATTTTCCAGCCTTGTGGGAGTTAGGCGTTGTCACGTGACTGAATTCCAGCCACAGAAGGCAAACAGAATCTATGAGACCCCACTCCAGTCCTGGTCCTTAAAATCTCCTTCATAGTGTCCACTTCTTGTAACGAGAAATGAAGATGCTACAGGACCTCTCCCCTACCCCCACCTGCAAAACATCTATCAAGTCTGAACATTTCACGGCTATCTGAAGAAACTGGAAAGTACTGGATAATGAGGAGTGCACTCTTTGCTTGTATTCAGAATATATAAAGAACTCCTACAACTCAATGAGGATAATGAGAAACCTGATGGGTTAAGGCTCTGCCTGGTCATGGTCATGTTCTCAGGGTCCTGGGATCGAGCCCTGCATCGGGCTCTCTGCTTGGCTGGGAGCCTGGTTCCTCCTCTCTGTCTCTCTGCCTGCCTCTCTGCCTACTTGTGATCTCTGTCTGTCAAATAAATAAATAAAATCTTTAAAAAAAATGGGCAAAAGATTTGAACAAAACAAAACATACAAAAAGTAAAAAAGCATGTGAAAGGATGCTCAGCCCCTAATTGTTAGCAACATGCAAACAAAGACCAAGATTGTTGGTCTTTATTTGATTGTTGGAAAACTCCACACCCACTAGAATGGCTAGAATTAAAACACTGACAGTTTCAAGTATTGGTAAGGACGTGGAACAACTTAAAGTCTCAGACATTACTGGTGGGAATGCAAGATGGCACCACCATTTTAGTAAACCCTACAGCGATGTCTTACAAAACTACTGGGACCCAGTGGGTCCCACTCTGAGGTACTTACACAAGAGAAATGAAAATAATATGTACACATAAAGATGTATGCGGGGGCGCCTGGGTGGCTCAGTGGGTTAAGCCGCTGCCTTCGGCTCAGGTCATGATCTCAGAGTCCTGGGATTGAGCCCCGAATCGGGCTCTCTGCTCAGCAGGGAGTCTGCTTCCTCCTCTCTCTCTGCCTGCCCCTCTGCCTGCTTGTGATCTCTCTGTCAAATAAATAAATAAAATCTTAAAAAAAAAAAAAAAAGATGTATGCGAATCATGGCAGCTTTATTCCTAAAAACTAAAAACTGGAACTCATTCAAATGTCCATCCATTGTGAATGGATTAGCAAGTCATGGTGTATCCATAAAACGAGACACTGTCAGTAATAGAAAGAAGTGAACAACTAATCCAATCCTGAGGAACTAATCTAATCCTGAGGTTATGCTGAGGAAAGGAAGCATGCCACAAGATATTACATGTTGTATTCCGTTTATGTGGAATCGAAGAAAGGGCAAAATTTATCTTTATTGGCAGAAAGTTGCCTGGGGCTAAGGGTTGGGAGAAGGGATCAGATATAAAGGGGCACCAGGAACTTTTCAGAGTGTTGGAAATGTCTATATTTTGATTGTCATAGTGGTTATACAATGTACACAATTACCAAAAGCTCCACCAAATGTATCATTTAGAAGGTGAATTTTATTTTATGATACATGAACCTCTCTCCCCTACTCATTTGCCAGCTGAGATCAGAGAGGCTTTGGAAGTCATGTGTTGACAATAGTAAAGCCCCATCACCCAGGGTCTTTAGTGAGTAAGTGGGACAGAGCCCCCCTCCCGCACTGCCCAACATTGCTGACCAAAGGATACAAACAAGAATTGAACATGGCTCTTGATGTTGAAAAACTCAAACTGGGATTAAATAATATTTGGAGAAGCCAAGTGTTCCTTTTCTTGCCTCCTTAAAATTTTACAAGTCCAAGGGGTTTGTATGGTGTGAGACAAATAATGTTTTATTCCATTACCTTGTGAATTTTCCCAGTTGCTTCTCCCCTTTGATGAATTAATTCTTAGTCTTCATTCTTAGGCAGACCCTTCACATTCCAGAAACCAAGACCCAACTATATTAGGGCCAAATCTCAGTAGATCCCTGGAGTCCTATGTCTACCACCAAATCCAACCCAATACTGTCACCATGGTGGACCATTTCTTGAGCACCTCCTTGTCAAAGAGATTTCATTTGAGTCTTGGAATTCATATTGAGGTGGCCTGAGTCATAAATGTGTTCAGTTTCTTTATTATATTTCAACATTTACTGTGTTTATTATGTGCCAGACACTGTTATAAGCACATTCATCCATTACTCATAACAATGCCATGAGATGGGTACTAATATTACCTTCTATCCTATAATAGAGACTCTATTAACCTCTCTATGAGGAATCTAGAGATTTTTAACACATGCCAACGTCTCACAGCTAACCTCGTGGCAGAGTTGAGATTTAAGTCAGGGATTCCACCTCCAAAGTTTGTTGATAACCACAAAACTACTATCTATTTACTTTATGGAAAACAAAAATTACATAAAACAAAACAAAACAAATCCCCAGCCTAAATACTTCTGGTTTAGGGTATGTTCCATGCTGACTTCCCACTCTGATTATTACATAAATTACTACCAAAGATGGGAATGCTGGTGATATTCCCTTGGTTTTGCCTGGCTCTCTGTCCCCTCAAGACCTCTGAGACCCTCTAGTAGATCCACTTGGTCCCCACTTTTAGAGTCAGCCCCATCCTTAACTCAGAGATGAACTGATACCTAGGAAGGATGTAAGGAGCTATAGACCAAAGCTCACTGACTTAGAATCAAGTCAATCTCCTGCTAGCCCTGCTGGGAATTTACCCTTTGGTTTGTGGAAAATGTGCTTAATTTCCAAATCACCACTTTCCAGTGTAATACTGGTGACTAGGTGTCTGTTTTGTTCCCCTGTGTCTAATTTTCTGCCTTGGCTACAGCTTTGAATACTAGTTCCTGTCTTGCTTCTCCAAATCCTAGAGATTATAGTCCTGGCCAGACCCTTGGTTCCCTGGCTAGGTTCCTGATCCCATCAGATATCCTGTCAGGCTTTCTCAAGGCACCGCTTACCTGCCTGGTTACTTTCCTGATACTAGTTCCAGGATATCCTCACATTACCCTATTACTGAAGCCTATCACAGCATGGTAGATTGGTCAGGTTTGGGGGTATCAGCCTTCTCATGGTTAGCCCATCACTAATGCTAACAGATCCCCGATTCTGACCCAATCCCATCCTAATCCAGTGGAAGGAAGAGAGATACAGTAAATGGAGGAGATAGGGCCCAAGCATAAAGTTAGAAATAGGAGTTTTTAGTGGTCAGATATGATCTTAATAGGCTATAATGGCACAGGGAAGCTTTGTATGGTACAGGACCCCAAGTTCTTAAGACAGTATAAAAAGTGTGTCTTGGAATCCTGCTTCAGTTTTGCTGGAAGGTGGGATGTACTTTTGGAGAGTTTATGGTCAACAGGTTTCAAATTAAATTAGATCTACAGGCTCTGTGCAGTTGCCTTACTCCTCATTCATCTAGCTGGAGTTCTTGACCTGGGGTCTATGTATTCCTAGTGATCTATGTGCAGGCTTTGGGAAATGTATGCCTATGAGTGGTTTTTTTTTTTTTTTTTTTTTTTTTTTTTTTGAGGGAAGACTCAGTTGCTTTGGTCAGATTCTCTTAGGGACTTGTGCCTGAAAACTCGAGAAATATTCCCACAATTATCAGCAATGTAATTGTGAGTCAGGGGTCAGGGTCAGACATTTTTCATCAACTTTTTCTTTCCACATTGAGTTCTCTAGAACTTTCAAGCTATGAATAAGGTGAAAACATGTAGTTTAAGTAAAACATAAACAATTATATACGTTCATTACACGTAATCTGTAATGTGCATACACATATAATTATACGTGTATTATATTACGTGTGTGTGTGTGTGTCTTGGGGTCTACATTCAACCCTGCTCTTTTTATTTCATTTTTTTAAGATTATTTATTTATTTATTTATTTGACACAGAGAGAGACCACAAGTAGGCAGGCAGAGAGAGAGGGGGGAAGCAGGCTCCCCACTGAGCAGAGAGCCCAACGTGGGACTGGATCCCAGGACCCTGAAATCATGACCTGGGCGGAAGGCTGAAGCCCAACCCACTGACCCACCCAGGTGCCCCAACCCTGCTCTTTTTAAAGACCAATTGGCAAAATGATTCACTAGCTTTAGCACACAGTGCTTGATTGAAATTAATTTGATTAATTTGACAGCATCATAGGCTTCTAAGTAAATGAAAACAGAAAGTTTGAAAGACCGCACCCTGGGAAAAAGATCAGAATGCAGAGGCTGGATCTAGTTCAGATACACAACACAACATATTGCAGAGATGTGCAGCACAGAGAAGCACAAGAGACAGCTGTGTTTGGATAGGGTGGGGTTAAGGGGTAGGGAAGGGTTGCTCTGGGAAATATCCTACCCAAAGAGAAACAACCTGTTGTTTTCCTTAAGAGAAGTTCATCGTACTGAGACTTCAAAGAAAGAGCACTCCTAACCTTGAGGTTCACACTGAGCTAGGATTATCAACTGACACTATTTAAAAACCAGCCATGCGTCTATGTGGACACGGTGAGTCAAAAGAGTGGAGAGAAGCTTAGAGATCTTCTAGTTGATGGGTCACTAACACTGGTCAAAAACACGTTTGTTTTTTTGGCCCGTGGAGTGTTTCAAAAGTAACTTGAGCCAGTGTTGGACAATTCAGAGATTTTGCGTGATAATCAAGATTTGCATTTCTTGGGGCTTCTGGGTGGCTCAGTGGGTTAAAGCCTCTGCCTTCGGCTCAGGTCATGATCTCAGGGTCCTGGGATCAAGCCGGATCCGGCTTTCTGCTCGTCGGGGAGCCTGCTTCCCCCTCTCTCTCTGCCTGCCTCTCTGCCTACTTGTGATCTCTGTCTCTCTGTCAAATAAATAAATAAAATATTTTTTTAAAAAAAGATTTGCATTTCTTTTGAGAAATCTGAAAATGTTGCATCACTGGCCATGCATACCCCCAGGGCCCACAATTGGCAGTTGTCCCTGATACAAGGGAAGGTGCCCCTGGGGCTCACTGTCTGGAGGGGGGGGCAGGCAGAGCTGAAAAGGCAGGGGTGAGTTAAATCACACACAGTACAGCTGGGCCCCTCCTGACCTCTTATCCGGGGAGGGCCTGAGTCCCCTCTCTCAGAAGTTGCCTAGAGTGCCTGAGAACTCGGCTGGGCTCCCTGTGTGGGCCGCGGAGGCTCCCGGGCCTGGAGTTTGTTTTATTCCTCTGTGGCAGGCAACATACTCACCCTTTACAACCCAGACGCCTCCTTCCTGATTTGCAGCGGCTTCTTTCCCCAACGGTTCCAACTTAACTCCAGTATCCACTCTCAGTTTATACTGCAACAGTATATACTCTTTCAGCAATTTCTGGTTGCCTATAATCTGTCAGTTTTGCAAGATGCTGAGGAATTGAAGACAAGACATAGCTTAAAGTGTAGACCTGTGGCTAAGTGGAACTGGAAATCTTTGTAGGGAAAACCGGAGCCACGTTTGACGTGTTAATAGAATCTGTCCAACAGATGGCGCTCAGGAGAGTCCAGTGTAACAAAAACCACAACGCGAATGGGCGGGGTGGGGGGCGGGAGAAGGAGCAAAATGTATGATGCGGAAGGACATTGCACCGTGACTTCTATTTCACATGTACGCTTATATCCTATCAAACTTCAGCTGTGGCCTTCCCAACCTCCAGGACTCTAGGTGAGATGTTTGGACAGGGAGGAGCTCCAGCTCCCACACGGCCCGGTGCCCTGTCAACCCTATTCTGAAAGGGGAGCCCTTCCAAGTGAGACTAGGAAAGAAGTGCCCCTTCGGGAGGTGTGCTTCTGGAGCAAACACCTTCTTTTGGATGGAAGGCTCTTTCTTACCTGAGTTCTTTAAACAGTTCAGCAGCGTCCTTTGGGAACAAGCCAGGTCTCTCTTCTCATAGCTGCTTTGGTCTTGGTTCCTGGCTGTTCATCTGCTGTGTCATTGGATTAAATATATTGATATTTTAAATGTGTCATCTATTCTAACTGCTTAGAGCTTTTCATTAAAAGAAAGGCAAGAGAGAAATGAAATGATTTTAGAAAGGGTATAATTCCAGTACACATAATTAAACTCTTGGAGATACTCACTGTGAAGAGTTTGGCATATATTCGTCTAGAACAGGGTTTCTTAACCTTGGCACTACTGGTATTTGGGGCCAGGAAATTCTTTGGAGCACATTGTAGCTGTGCATTGTAGCACATTCAGCAGCATCCCTGGCTTCTAACCACTGGATGCCAGCAGTGAATCCCGCCCCCCACCAAATATATCCAGTCATTGCAACATGGTTTCATACTATACATGCAACTTGCTTTTAAAAAGGGGAGGGGGGGGAAGAAAAAATAAAAAATAAAAAGGGGAGGAGGGATAGCGACGCCTGGGTGCCTCAGTCGTGAAGTGTCTGCCTTCAACTCAGGTCATGCTCCAGGGTCCTGGATTGTGCCTGGCTCCCTGCTAGGGGGTGGGGAAGGCTGCTTCTCCCTCTCCCACTCCCCCTGCTTGTGTTCCCTCTCTTGCTGTCTCTCTGTCAAATAAATAAATAAAATCTTTAAAACAAACAAACAAAAGACTATTTAATAAGCACATCTTAGTCACCTTTCCATTTTGGAATATCTGATTTCTTACATTCTTCAATAATCATCATCATAATAACAATACTGATACAGAGTGAAGCTTAATTGATTGTTTCTTTGCTTCAGACTAGATTTGTGACCTTGGGCAAGTTAATTTGCTTTCTCGGTCCTGTCCCTCCTCTATACAATGAAGATAATCAAAGTACATGCCTCATAAAAGTTGTTATGAAATGTACTTAATTAATGGCTGAAGTGTTTTAAGAAGATTGAGAAGCACTTACGCAGTACCTACTATGTAACATGCATTCACCTGATATAGGTATTATGATTATTAACAACAGAAACTATTGAATTCTATTTACCTTGAGTTTGGCCATTGTATTTTCTGTTTTCTTACTCATTTTGACTTCTTTTTTTTTCCAGTTTATTTCTTTGAGTTCTTTAATGGATATTATCATTTGTAAATAGTAATTCTTGTGTTCTCCTTTCTAAAGGAAATTTATTTTGTGTCCTGTGTTGGCCAGAACCTTTCAAATGATGATAGTAATCCAGGAGATAGTAGATATTACAATAGGATGACCTTCAGTAATTCACCAGTGAATACATTGTTGACTTTTGGTCTGAAGTTAGATTTTTTAAAAATCATTTTTAAAGAAGCATTCTTTTATGTTTAGCTCCTTTTTGAAATACATTTTATTTTTTAGGGAAGTTTTAGATTCACAGAAAAACTGAGCAGAAAGTACAAAGAGTTCCCATAGACCCTGCTCCCCAGCACACACAACCTCTCCCACTACCAACACCCCACACCCCACACCAAAGTGGTATATTTGTTACAATCTTTGGACCTACACTGGCACATCATTATCACCTGAAGTCCTTGGTTAATATTAAACTTCACTCTTGCTGTTGTACCACCTATGAATGACATCTTTCTTTAAGGTCTTTATCAAGATTGGATATTTTATCAAATGTTGTTTTAGCCTCAACTGAGTTGGTATGATTTTCATTTTTGAAAATGATAATATTGATATTTTTTTATGGTTTTTTTTAAAGGTTTTATTTATTTATTTGTCAGAGAGAGAGAGGGAGAGAGAGCAAGCACAGGCAGACAGACTGGCAGGCAGAGGCAGAGGGAGAAGCAGGCTCCCCGATGAGCAAGGAGCCCGATGTGGGACTCGATCCCAGGACGCTGGGATCATGACCTGAGCCGAAGGCAGCTGCTTAAACAACTGAGCCACCCAGGCGTCCCAGATATTATTGATATTAATGGACTATTGATATTAATGCACTTTTTCATAGTACTTTGTTCTTACCTCCTTGATAATGAAACTGTTTTGTCCTCATGATTTTTCAATTAGTGGTAGTGTCACATTTGATTCATTGGTATTTTTGGTAAAGATTTTCATATGAAAGTTCATAAAATGGGTCAGACTATAAATTTTTATTGTGTTCTGTCTCATCAGATCATGAAAAGCCCTTGCAAACATTTGAGCCATTCTTAATTTGAGCCAGTCTTCTTTCTATTAAAAAATTCTTTTTCTGGGGCACCTGGGTGGCTCAGTGGATTAAGCCGCTGCCTTCGGCTTGGGTCATGATCTCAGGGTCCTGGGATCGAGTCCCACATCGGGCTCTCTGCTCGGCAGGGTGCCTGCTTCCCTCTCTCTCTCTCTGCCTGCCTCTCCATCTACTTGTGATCTCTCTCTGTCAAATAAATAAATAAAATCTTTAAAAAAAAAATTCTTTTTCTAACAAACAATTAGTTTGTCCCTTTCAGGTTCAAAGAATATGGTTCTGGCAAACATTTAAAAAAAAAAAAAAGAATTGATACCAATTACTTACAATTCTTCCAAAACAACAACAATAATAACAATGACAACGGAAGAGGAAGGAGTACTTCCCACATCTTTCTATGGGATAATATCCCAATACCAAAACCAAAGACATAAAAAACTGGAGGCCAATATCCTTTATGGATCTAGACACAAAAACCCTCAATGAAATACTAGCGAGTTGAATCTAGAATATGTAAGAATAATTACACACCATGACCTGGGATTCCTTGGGATATGAGGTTGATGCAGCTTTAGGTAATATCTCTTTGCCCCTCCTTCTGCCCACCATGGCCAGAGATCTGACCAGCAGTACAATCTGGTCAGGACGAATGTCAAGAACTGTTGTAGGAGCAGAAGTCTGGTTAAAGCTAATAGACTTAACGCTTACCCTTGGAGATCTTGCCTGCCTACCCCTAACCTCATGAAGTACTGATCAGCTACTCCTTGGTGCCCCACTGGGGGTGTACCCCACACATCCATCCATGATGGACATCATGAGGCCTCAGCAGAAAGTATAAGGTGTCTCCAGAGGAGAAGAGTTGCCAGGGGTCTGAGAGTGGGACTAGTCAAGGATTCCCACAAGGGTTACTGGGAAGGTCTGACAGTGGAAAGCATCTTGCCATTCCCAGCATCTGGCAGGTGCTTAGTGCATTCTTCTGAGTGAGTAACTAGTCCCTGCCTTCCAGAGGCATGTAGTCTGACTGGGGTCAATCGTACATAATCTGTAACATTAACAGGTGGGAAGAGGCAGTCCCTCGGATGACCACTGGGTAACCGTGTCCCTAGTTTGCTCCCTGCAGCCAAACCCAGACTCTCCCAACAGACTTATGATACCTAATGATCTTGAGGAAAGTACTAATGACAACATAACTCGTAAATGTTTTTCAGCTAACCTCTTCCCATTTCATTTCACGTGCTTCCTCATTAACATGCTCATAGGTTTTTGCTTACAGTTTCTTTTTTTTAAATTTTAATTCCAGTATATTAATGTACAATATTGTATTAGTTCCAGGTGTACAATATAGTGATTCACCCCTCCCATGCCCCACCCAGCGCCCATCACAAGTGTCCTCCTTCATCCCACATCATCGACTTCAGCCATCCCTCTACCTGGCTCCCTGCTGGTAACCATCTATATGTTCTCTAGAGTTAAGAGTCTGTGTCTTGGTTTGTCCCTTTCTCTCTTTTCCCCGCCTTAGCTGGTTAGTTTTTATTTCTTCAATTCCACATATGAGTAAAATCATATAGTACTTATTTTTCTCTGGCTGACCTATTTCATTTAGCATTATACTCTCTAGCACCATCCATGTCGTTACAAATGGCAAGATTTCATTGTTTTTATGGGTGAATAATATTGCATTGAGCATATATACCACATCTCCTTCATCCAGTCATCTATGGATGGATGTTCGGGCCACTTCCAGAATTTGGCTATTGTAGATAATGCTGCTATAAACATCAGGGCGCATGTATCCCTTTGAATTACTGTTTTTGTATTTTTGGGGTAAACACCTAGTAGTGAAACTGCTGGTAGTGGAATTACCCTCGGAAGAGGGTAGATCTATTTTTAACTTTTTGAGGAACCTCAATACCAATTTGCATTCCCAAAGTGCAAGAGGGTTCCCCTTTCTCCACCATCCCTCTGTAATACTTATTCTTGCTTGCATTTTTTTTTTTTTTTTTAATCGGGGGAAGGACAGGGAGAGAGAGAGAGGAAAGAATCTTAAGCAGGCAGGGGCCTGATGTCGGGCTCGATCTCATGACCCAGAGATCATGGCCTGAGACAAAATCAAGAGCCAGCCACTTAACCAACTGAGCCACCCAGACACTCCTCGCTTATAGGTTCTTAACTGTCCCTGTTACTAGCCTGGAAGAGTGAAGGCCTGTTTTGCAATAAATGCATAAATCTGTTTACAGTTTATTAAAAAACCCAAACACGTTATTTTTAGGCCACACTCCCTTTCAGTCTTGTCCATGCTCTGATATACATGCCCACTACGCTAATATTTTAGAGCAAAACTCAGTCAATGATTAATGTAAAGGGGAAAACTGTTTGGCAGAATTCAAGCTCCCTAGGCCAAAGGTGGAAACAAACACAGAAAGCCAAACATCCACATTTTATATATTGATCTCTAAAGTAAAGACTCGTGAAACCCCCAGGCTGCCCCAGACTTGTTTTGTTGTCTGCAATTTGGTTCTAATAGACGTGTTCCACTTAAATTAACACAGCTGCCCTTAGAGAAAAGGTCTATGAGAAAACAGTCTTCCCTTTCAAGATCAATTACAAGGAAAACCTTGCAACTCTTCTATTCATACTGGCTGTAGGTCTCCAGCAGCAATCTTCTCCTCTCTGAGATGTGTAGACTAAATGAAAGGCCCCTATGTTATGTCACAGTAGCCAAATATCTAAAAAGATGATGTGTACTCCAGTGAAGGTATTAGCATTGAGACTCCCTGCAGGTGTCTTATGAAAAAACCCACTCAGGAAGAACAGGAAAAGTTCTTCCAAGACCGCCCTTCCATCTGCCCTTGGTTTTGGTCTCCTCTGGTTTTGCTCTCGCATTCAGAAAAGTGAAAGGACCAAGAGCCTTGAAAACAAGGACGTGCGTTTCCTACAAGCTAAATCTTTTACAAACATATGCAGAAAGGGAATTTATCTGAGATTCATTTGGATATTTATAGTGAGGACTCCATTTGGCCAAATTCCAGAAAAAAAATCTTGATACTTGGGAGGGAATCTGCCAGATCTGAAAATGAAACTAAGAGTTTTATGTATATTTTATACCCACCAGAATGGCCAAAATGAAACAAAACAAAAAGAAAGAACAAACAGGGGGAGGCCAAGTATATAAACGGACTAGAGCTCTCAAACATTGTTTAGGAGAGTATCAGTTGCATGACCACTTTGGGAAACTGTTTTGAGACTATTGTGGAAGGCTGAGCGTACATATATGCCCTATGACCTAGCAGCCCCTCTAAGGTGAATGCTCAGGGGAAATGCATCACGTATTTACTGAAATGCATGAGGTAGAAAGACCATGGCAAAAAAAAAAAAAAAAAGAAAAAAGAAAAAAAAAAGAAAGACCATGGCAGCCCTATTCATAACAGCCTCAAACTGGGAATAACCCAGATGCCCAACAGAGGTAGAATGGATAAATAAATAGCAGCATATTGGTAACAAAATTCTACACAGCAATGACAGTAAGTAAATTACAACCTCTACAAAACATGGGTGGACTTCGTAAATGTAACATTGGGTGGAAGAAGGAAAACCAGAGAGTTAAGGGCACTTCCAATTATAAAAAAATTCAAGGACACACAGAATTAATGTTATGGTGTTAGAAGTCAAGATGGCGGTTACTCTCTGGAAGCGGGCAGTGACCGGGAGACGGCACAAGTGGGCTTCTGGGATGGTAATAACATTTTGTTCTGAATCTGGATTTTGACTGCACAGATGTGTTCTCTCCAGGAAAATTCACAGGGCTTGTACCCCTGTGATTAGCGTGTTTTCCATAAGTATGTGCACTTCAATGGAAAGTTTACTTTAAAAGAAATATAATGTAATTATAGTCTGTATCCCCCAAGCTTTATTAGGCAGTTTATGTAGTTATAGCCCATGATCCCCTTTATAATAATAATCAAAATCTTGATCCTTCATGCCCACCACTGCTGACTAGCTGGAAGTCTTTTGTTTTTCTCACTGTTCATTTCTCCAGCTCTTTCTGAGAATTCCCCAGAAATGTAGAACTTTAGTGGAATCACCAGGTTTTGGTGGCTGATCCCTCTGAGATTTCCAGAAGTCAGACCATCACCTCATATATCATCAGAGCCCCTGCTGACCCTCTCCTCTGTTGTCTAATGTCACTTTGATCACCTCTGGGTCCTGGTCTTGCCACTGCTGTCCTTCTCTGGACATCAGAGTCTCTCTCTCCCAGTCTTCTGTGCTCTTGTCTCTTTGGCCAGGACATCCACACGTCCAGTCCTTTTAGGAAGACCCCCACATTTGCACTCTAGCGTGTCCACCCTCCTAGGACTCACAGGTACCCAGGAATGATGAGGGACTGGGAGGAGAGGTAAAAATAACTGTGCTACATGATGGCTGGAACAGCTGCTCCTAACTCCAGATGCTACTGCTCAGACCCTATCTTAGACATACTTCCTTATTCTAATTCATTTCTTCTCCAGGGGCTGGATGAGAGTCCCTACTATTCTGCCTCCCTCAGGGTTCTCCAGTTCACTAGATAGCATGTTTGTTTCTGAACTCCAATTACAGACAAGCTTCCAGTTCCTTCCAACTGGTAGGGTAACCAACTCATCCCAATGTGCCCAAAATTTTCCCAGTTTTAGCACAGAAAGTCCCATGTCCCCAAAGCCTCCTCAGTCCCAGACAAACCAGGATGATTGGTCACCCTACCAACCTGGCTTCAGGGACCCAGAATGGGCTCCACCAGAGAAAGCTGGACATCCATTTTAATTTTCCCCCAATTTTCCATGGCAGTTATGAAGATGATCCACCCAGAGCACACACAGGACCTTTAGAGAACACTTTCGCTTATACTACAAGCAAGCCTATTGGCTACAGCTTGACAAGAAAATTGAGAAATGGAGACATAAAAGAAACTTGGACCCACAGTCAACTGAAAAGACTGTCCTAAACCTGGCAGACCTGATTCCTCCCGGCCAAAAGGAAACACAGCTTAGCCAGCTCTTGAAGAGTCCAAGCCGGAGAGTCAGTTGACTTTTCCACACCAGGTTACATTCATAAAGGCATAAAGACTCACAGGAAGTGATCCAGATGATCAGAAAGTGAGCCACAGGCCATCACCAAAGAGAGGTGATTGAACATTGGCTGTGGACAGCTTGAGCTTCCTGTCAATCCATCAGAAAGATCATGGCATCTAGATGGAAGACCCAGCTTACAACGGGGATCAATGAAGCAAAGAAAATTCTCCTCCCCTTAGCTGCAGGGTGAAGTAAACAAGAGGTTGAATTGGCTCTAAAGTGCATTCAATTGGGAGACTCCTTGTCATTAGACAAAGCTAAAGATTAATAAAACAGTAACTAGCTCATTGTTCTCAGATAACCACTGGAGCACGTTGATTTTACGCAGTGACCCTTAAATACACCCAGACAAGGAACAGCCTGAAGTCAAAATACTCTTCACCAAAACAAACAAACAAAGCCAGTAACAGTGGAAAAACCACCCTCTTCCCACACACACACACACAAAAACCACAAAAAACAAAAAACCAAGCATAAAATACTGCCATAGGAAATATTTGCACCTGGAATACTTGCTCCTGGAACACTTTTGTGCTGATACTAGAGTCTAGTATAAGTGAAAGATAAACACTTATGGATAGAATCGAGAATTTTACCATTAATGTTTTTCTGGGGAAATGACACCATTTGGTTCAAAGTCAGTTCAAAAAACCTTCCTATTTATGGAAAAAGTAGGAGCTGAATTGGAGAACCACTACCTTAAGGAATGAGTAAGACTCTTGGGGATTTGAACTCACCTAGCTTCAGACCTGTTTTCTTTTTCTTGTTTTTGTTCCAGACCCCTTAAGTTAAAGATCTCCTATCACGATCTTTGTCATGCCTCTTCATTTACCTTGCAAATCCTGTTATCAAATAGTTCAACGATGAATCAGATGTGCAATTTATTGATGATTTTACTGCAGGAAAGAGAGCTGGTTTCTCTCCCTTTCGCATTGTCCTGCTTACTTCTTGCCCCTTGTGCTTCTAATTCTTTCCTGGGTGACAACCTGAGGACTTGGGGCTGGCCCATATATACTCTGTATGCCTGGACTTAGTCCCATAGTCAACAAACCTCATTCACCACTAAGCAAGTGAATTATCATCAAGGAGGGAAGGGTATAATGAGCCAGCTGCAAAAGAGTGTCTCTTGAACTCCGATGACTTAGGTAAAGAACCACAAGGTCATCCCTGTGGTGTAGTTGAGCTTATCAGCTGTACGGCTCCTTAGCCTAGAGCCTATCAGCTTGATTAGAACTCTTCTGAGGTGGGACTGGGCTTCACGGAGGTGGGCTGATGGTTTCTAACTGTAGTTTAATTTGTCACGGTGTTGGCCGTTGGTACAACTGTGGGGGTGGGCAAATCTCCCACTATGTGCTCTGGTAAGCCTCCTCTGGGTCCATCCCCAGCACCTATCCTCTCTCTCTACTGTTTCACCTCATGGAGTGTGACCTTAACTCAGTCCTTAACCGTTTTTTTTGTTGTTGTTGTTTGTTTGTTTTCAGTTTCCTCCAGAGCAGAAATCATCCCACAACACAGTTGCTGATCAGATGAGGTCATATGTGAGGGGACATGTTAAGAGTAGACACTTTATGGGGCACCTGGGTGGCTCAGGGGTTAAGCCTCTGCCTTTGGCTTAGCTCATGATCTCAGGGGTCCTGGAATCAAGCCCGGCATCGGGCTCTCTGCTCAGCGGGGACCCTGCTTCCCCATCTCTCTCTGCCTCTCTGCCTACTTGTGATCTCTCTCTGTCAAATAAATAAATAAAATCTTAAAAAAAAAAAAGTAGACCGTTTACAAAGTACTTTCATCTTGGTTAATCCTAGTTGGAATAGTCAAACAGAATCCACCAAGTTCTGTAAATCTCCACCAGGGGCACCCGTTCATTCCAAATTCTCCATGCCGGTTCTAGTCTGGATTCAGCAGGTGGAATTCCCGCGCTTTTTTTTTTCTTAGCCTTGAGTGGCAAGACAACGGGAGGGTACTGCCTCATGCCCTCTCAGGCTTGAGACTGGACATGGCTATCATTTATGAATAGGACTGAAAGATCCCTTTCCTTTATGCTCTTAGCAAATAATGCCCTAAATAATCGATTAGTTTTGAAGTCCATTTTTATGGGAAAATTTTATGGTCAGCACTGCAGAAAAAGAAATGATAAAGAATATATGCATATGTATCAACTACATCAGAGTGTGGTAATGGGGGGAGAGACACTTTGGGGGGTGAAGTCATTGGCAGATGCAGGAACGGTTATTTAAAGTCTATCTGTTCTAGATGTTTTACAGATATTACTTCACTTAGTCCTCGATCACGGGCTGGCAAACTATGACCCACATGTCAGATTTGACTGACTGTCTTTGTAAGTAAAATTTTACTGGAATATGGCCACACTCATTTGTCTTACGTATTGCTGTGTGCCTTCACCAACAACAGTGGTGACTACATGGCGTATGTTGTCTATGGGATTTACATTCTGGCTCACAACAGAAGGGTTTGCTGACTCCTGCTCTATAACCATGTGAGATAGGAACTATTTGCATTTCACTGATGAATAAATGGAAACCTCAGAAGAATTAAGAACTAGCCAAAGTCTCCTGTTAGTAAATGGCCACACCTAGACCTTGACTCAGAGGCAACTTCTTTCCAGCTCCCTTGCTTTTATTGCCATAAAGTGTACAACAACCTCCCAGTTTATCCAGTGCCCACATGGGCTTGGTGTTTTATCTTGTGGATCTCATTTCTTATCATAGACCCAGACTACTTTGCAGTGTTTCTGGGACTGCACAATCTAATTTCAGCTTGCCATTCCTGTCTCCCTCCTGCTCCTCCTGGTGAGTGTACGAGAGTGGAGCGGGTGCTCCCACTGCTTCCAAACACACCCATCGCTTCTTCACTCCAGGCCTCCCTTTTTTTATTCCACTGCCTCCAGGTAAATACCCTCCTCTGCCTTCAGCTCCTGTCTCCGGGAATCCTGGCTGGACTGCATATTCCGGCATGATCTCTTCCTCCTCCATCCTGGAGAGTAGTTCTCCTTCCTGTTGATTTAGCATTTATCATATGCTGCCTTGGACGATCTTTTAGATATGCACGTCTTATCTTCTATGGGAGGTTATAAACTTCCTGAGCTCAGAGCTCTAGGACTGTCCACACCCCGCCTCCACACCAGGGAGGGTAGGGGGAAGACTGTGTCATCCACGTTGGTACTATGTAATGGCAGGTCCATTGGCTGATGAGCATTCATGCATGGAAACAAACTCTGTTCACCCTTCTCCACAACTCAGCACGTCACTGAAAGCACAATCCTGGCTCATCTGGATATGGGGTGTAAAATGGGATCAGATGAAGAAAACTGGGGAAAAGTTGCAAAGAAATAAGCATCCTTCCCCTATTTTTAAAATCGAGGACTGTGCTATTAGATTTCCCTTCAGGTGCTTTCCTTAGGACAATACAGTGATTAACAGCCTGAGATCTAGAGTCAGACCCAGATTTGAAATCTATCACTTACCAGCTCTGTGACCTTGGGCAAGTTACTGAGCCTCTCTGAGCTTCTGTGTCCTCAAATTTATAATAGAAAAAGTAGTCATGCCTAGTTGGTTTGTTGTGAGGAGTAAATGAGGAGATTCATTTAAAGATACATCTTAGCTCAGTCTCTGGCGCATATGAAGCTCATGATAATCACCAGCTATTATTTTTCCAAAGCTCTGTCCCTAGGTGGGCACCAGCTCTAAACATTTAGGACTGACTGGATCCTGTCCTCCCACTGCTGTGCATGAACCATCCTTCCTGACTGTGCCATCAATACCACAAAGTGGCCCACGGTGATTTGAGGGGTAACCAAGAAAGTAGATGATGGATACCCTGCCCGCAGCACCTGTATTTTAATAGGATGCATGAAGCAGAAAAACAGATATTTTCTTCTCATCCCCTTCTCTCCAAACACCATTTACAGCAGACATGTGGTTTCAAACTGGAGACAGAGTTGAGAAACAATCCTGAGTCCTAGTCTGCTGGTGTAATGCCTCAGGGTCTCTTGGGTGGGTAACTCTCTTGGGTAACAATAGGTTCCTTCATCTGCCATCTCCAAGAGAATCCGCAACTCATTTTAATCTATGGTTACCTTGAGGCTGGAGGTTAGTCCCCTCCCAGCTATTCCTTTCTGCTCCATACTTCCGCAGCTCTTTATCTGTCCAGAACACACTTGAGATTTCAGATTTAAAAACTGATTCTGCTGTAGAATGAGAAACTGGGTTGATGTGAGCAACATACAGATAGAGAAGTTATTGGTATCTTAACCATGGGCATTTATTCCAGGCTGGTTCGCTGAATTCTGGGTTCACAGCTCCTGTCTCTTTTCCCTCTGTATTTGGTGAGACAAATCAATATGGCCCTTGGAACCACCTGGTGTTTTCTGGTGACTGTGAGGTTTTATCCCTGGCTTCTAGTTAAGACTGCGTTCTATAGGGAGCTGTCTGAATTCTTAGATAGTTATTCCCAGGGCGCCTGGGTGGCTCAGTCGTTAAGTGTGTCTGCCTTGTTTCAGGTCACGATTCTGGGGTCCTGGAATCGAGCCCCACATCGGGCTCCCTGGTCAGCGGGAAGCCTGTTTCTTCCTCTCCCACTCCCCCTGTTTGTATTCCCTCTCCCGATGTCTCTGTCCCTCTTTCAAATAAATAAATAAATAAATAAAATCTTTAAAAAAAGAAAAAGAATAGTTATTCCCCTGGTTTCTGTGCCTTCAAAATCTTTCACATAATCCTTAACTTTGAGACCCCAGCCTGGCACACACCCTTGTTCTGATTTTCTGGCATCTCTAAATGGAATCAACCCAATATCCCAACAGATGTGTCTCAGGGCACAATCCCAATGAACTATCCACTTCCCACCTGGCACTGCCTTCCACTCACCCTCCAAAAAAAAAAAAAAAAAAAAAAAAAAATCTTGACATAAGATATAATAACTCTCCATAACTCTTCCATTCGTTTTTTAATGAGTCCACAGATGGACTGTGTCCTTTTTCAGCTGACCTTTAGAGCTGTTAAACTGGTTTGTTTATATTCAACAGCCAGAGCAAACGACCATGAGTAAAAATCTCACGGGGGGGCGGGCGGGAGTGCACTATTTTAACTCTAGAGTTACAGATTCTCTTCCAGGCAGGAGAACACGCAGGTGTAATCAAAACATGTCAGGCACAACCATGCCAGGAAAGAATTTCCCATTCTTCCCTGTGGGCTGGTGTGGGTAATTGGTATAAATAATTATAAGTGTTAATGATTAAAACAACTATTCAAGAGTCCATTCGTAACAGATTAAGGGCCTCCGGGAGCAGCCAGAAGAAACAGAAGGTCATACAGCGAATCCTGGAGTAGGAAGAGGAAACAAAGTTAGCAAAATAAGAGAGAAGAGTGTCTTTGAAGTCCTGCACAAAGGATTTCTGGCTTGAGAGTGATCAGAAAGTTAAGCCAGGAACTAAGTACAAGCTGGAGGGACTGACTATGTGACCAGGGAAGTCTACTTAGGGAAGTAGCACCAGGAAAGATGAGTGAGTTTACAGAAGAGAGCCCACAGGGCGGAGGGCCGACCAAGACTGACTGCCATGCAGGGAAGACATGAGCTCTCCATCTGCTCTGGGCAGTGTCCATGTCGCAGCTGACCAGTTACTCTGAATTCTGTGGAAGGGAGGGGGGGCGGTTACACAACTCCTTGTGCTTTGGAACCCACTCTGTGCACAGGGCAGCGCTGGCACTCAGTGGGGGAGCAGTGAGGATAAGCACCGAGGCGAGATTCCTGCCCCAAGAAGCTTCGAGGCTAGCTGGGGAGACAGAATCAAGAACTTGCACGAAACATCTCATGAACCATGGAAACAGCTGTGAAATAGACTGCAATCTATCAGTAGATGAATATGGATAACCAAGATGTGGCATGTGTGCACACGATGGAATGTCACTCAGCCATAAAAGGAATGAGAGCTTGCGGTCGGCAACAAAGTGGATGGACTTAGAGGGTATTTGGGCTCAGTGAAGTACGTCAGCCCGGAGAAAGACAAATACCATATAATTTCACTTATACGTGGCATCTACGAAGCGAAACAAATGAAAAACAACAACAACAACAAAAAACCCAGAGTCTAAAACACAGAGAACAAACTGGTGTTACGCGAGGGGAAGTGGGTGGGCTGATAGGCAAAATGGGTGAGGTGGATTGAGAGGTACAAACTTTCAGTTATAAATAAAGAAGGGATGAAGAGTACAGCCCTGGGAACATAGTCTAAAATTTGTAATAGTGTCATATGGTGACAGATGGTGACAACACTCATCGAGGTGGACATTGAGTAACGTACAGAATTGTCGAACCAACATGTTGTACACCTGAAACTAACATAACATTATATATTGATTGTATTTCAATTTTAAAAATCTGAATGCCATAGAGCACGAGTGTTCTGTGGCTCAGTCTATCAGGTCTCTGGGACATCTGGGGTGGAAATGCGGGGAAGGGAAGGAGCAAAGAATTCAAGGAAAAAACAAGATGGTAAGGGTTAAAGAATGGAGCCTCAGCTCTTGAGGCCCAGAGGGCAGATCTAGACCCTGGATTATTTGGCATCCCTCTTCAAATTTGTAGTCTTTAATAGGGAGGGCTGGTGAACCCTGATGATTAGTTACGTTAAGAAAATCAAATCTCTCTTTATGCTCAAATAAAGGGATGTATTATATGTGTAAACTACAGCAGACTATTTTACTTGTTTGCGAATTATCTTTTGTGGCGCAGTTTTCCCAGCACCCGTAACTGGAAAGCATTAGTCACTCACACTCACTAAAGGCAGAGATAACTTACTTGGATATAACTGCACAGTCTTGTCAAGATATATTTCCTAAAAAAATATTTTTCTCAAATCACTGTGGGAGGTAGCAAGACCGCCTTTTGGTATGTGAAGAGTGACTTTTCATTTTTCATCTGAATACCTTATGTTCTAATTCCTTAATAGCAAGGATGGATTCACTTCTCTTGTATCATCTACAACCCAAACATAATTTTGTACATTTCCTTTCTATTACTTATTCATTGGCTTTGACACTCATGAAACACTTACCGCATTTCTGCAATCTTTGTTTTCTCTTCCATTTCCATTTCCAATTACATGACTCCATGGGAGGTATAAGGAAGGATTAAAATTTATACTTAAAAAAAGCTCTCATTCTCTATGCTTTGTCATACACTGGCTTTAGAATTCAGCTGCCAGCTTCAGGTTTTCTTGGGATTGGACAAGACTCTAGCTTACACAAGAAATATGCATCCTGTGTAGCAGAGAAAATCTCCACTAAGGTATATCCACAGACCTGAGAGTGTTTTTATATTTTTATCCAAGGACACTTACTCCTGAGTGGAATAGAAACAATTCACAATCTCATCACTTGTGTTGAGAGTGTTGGTGGAAATCTGAGTTAAATGGCATGGAATCTCTGATTAATTCCCGGGTATTTTCAGTGCCTCTATGGAATGTGGCTGGGGCCACTGGCCACGCCCTCCTGGCTGTTTGTCACCATGTTCATGTCACTGAAATGCTAAAGCTCCATTTCCTCATCTGTGTGGAGATTAATATCTACAGAGTTACCTCATAGGGTCACTGAAGCTTGGATGAGATAATGAACATGAAAACAATTTTGTAAATTGGACAGTGTTGGCTTTTTCTAGGCTGTTATCTCGTGAGAGCGGGGAGAATGTTAGATATGCTCGTGAAATAGTCCAGTGAGAATCCGACTTACAGCTCTCTGCTGGCTTCCGACAAACACTCCGCTTGAACCCGTGATTCAGGAGATCTAAGCAAGTGGGGTGCTATGGAAAGAGCACTGACTGGGAAGTTTGTGATTCTGGGTCAAGTCCCCAACACTGCACTATACTGAGTTGTATGAATGTGTGCAAATCACTTAACCTCTTTAGTTTCTTTGTCTGTAAGATGAGATGCCTGGACCAAAAACTTTATATATTCTACAAATATTGAAAACCATGGTTCCAGACATCTAAGATACTCAGGATATGCTGAAGTATGCATAGTGCAAGGTCATGGACCTATCTTCCTTTACTGAGGTGTCCTCTGGTGTTATATACTAGGCCTGACATCTAGTAGGTGCTCAATAATTCATGTTGAATTTAAGAATGATGGTTCAGTCACGGTAGTAACTGACTTGTAGGAGGGGTAATTTTACATGTATTTTAATGCAATTCTGTTCCTCTCAACAAAGATGAAAGGTTAAATACGTAACTCCATGTGGTCAGTAAGAAATATTTTTCTAAGACATTAAATGAATCCACCAAATCCAAAAACATGATTCGAATTTTGGCTTAAAAAAAGTCATCCTGTCTTGAAAGGGATATGATATTTGAACTTGGGATTTCTGGACCTTGTCCAGAATCTGTTCTGATGTCTTGCCTACATGTTTTCTTCTAGCACCAAATGTAAGATCTAAGTCAATCAACTGAACATTTTATTCCTCCCCACCCCCACTGTCTCTCCCTCATCCAGGCCTCATTTGGCTTTCAGGATGCTTTGTGATGGGTGCCAAGCTGTTTCTTGGCCCTGAGACTTTACACTTAGGATCTCTTTTGACCCAGAGTCACCTCCCTCTTTTCTCTGTCACCTAGCTAGCTCCTACTGTCCCTTTCAGGTTTGGTTTTGAAAGTTTTCCAGAACATGGCTCCTGATCCCGAAGGCCGGGTTAGGTACCAGTAGTACCCTGAATGTTTCTCTAATGCAACGTGTCTATATCATGTCATTTATCACACTAGATTGTTGTTAAGCTGTTAAAGTGAAGGGGAGAAGTCATAGACACTAGAGCTATGCTGTTGGGTGTCCCAAGACCACTAGTCAGGTAAGATGGCAGGGATGCCTCATACAACCTGCCTCATAGGGTTGTCCAGAGAATTAAATGACTGACAGATTCCTGTGTGGGAGAACACGATTGGCACAGAGTATCATATAATGTTTTCTGATTCTGGTGTTATTATCTGTTTGTCAAATCAAGCCCATAAGCTCCTTCAGAGCAGAGACCATATTTTATTTACTGTGGTATCCAGCGCCATAAACACTCCGTAACATTTGTTGAATGAATGGATTTTTCTTTTCTGTTTCATTGAAGCTATATTGGGGGACCCTCTTGCTTGACTGGAGATGAAGCCACAAGGATCAAAGAGAAAAGACGATGAGTGGGTGGGGGGTACTAGCCAAGTGGGCGGGAGGCTTAATGCAACCTTATTCAGCATAGGATAAATTTTGGTAACACCCTTTAAAAAGCTGTGACTGGTGGTAAAGGACCAGAAAAGAGCATGACAATGGAAGTGATCATTGCTGGCAGTGGAGTTGGCAGACACAAAGACAGTAACCCCACTTCCTCCTTCAACCTGTGAGGGCTGAGCCATGTTCTTTCCAGTCTGTCTACCCTTGTAGACGCTTCTTTTTTAGTCTGTCTCATTACCCCAGTGCTGCATCCACTGTCCACACTCTTCCACATGAATCACAGTGACATTCAGGAGCCTGGCCCGTGCCTGATTCTCTAGCCTCTGATTCCCTGCAGGACCATTCTGCCCCACCCTCTCCAGTACGGCACCTCGGTGTTTGTCCTCGCTGGGAGCGCCCCAAAAAACCTACTTCTCTTCTCCAAGACTCAGCTGTGGTGTCACCCCTGGGAAAGCAACCTCTGACAAGCCCAGTTTCTTTTGGGCCCTGATTGCTTGCCACGTAAGCCCAGTCACAGAGTTCTCTCCCCGTGTGGTTATTGTTCTTTCACCCAGATTCACCATTACTACTGTGGCTGCCATTTTGGTGTCACCGTGCTGAGCGCTGTGCACAGAGGGCGCAGGCATGGCTGGAGGTCTGCTGGGTGGAGCTTCCCGGCTCTGCCCTTTACAATCCCACACTGGATGTTCACATGCTTGCCTCGTGGGCTTAAATTCAGCCTCCTGAGGCTTACTTCTGAATAACCTTGGTCTAATTGTAGCCACCCAGCGCCTCCTTATTTGTGAAATAGAGCCTATTTGTGAATGTTAAATAAATAGATGGTTCCTTGTTTATGATGAATTCCATGTAGATGATCAGATCATCTGCAAATAACAGCTTTGCTGCTGCTTCTTTAAACGTTTATGCCTTTGATTTTCTTGTCATTTGCGTTGGCATAGATTTCCAGTACCATTTTTGCAGAGTAGCAGTGATACTGGCCATTCTTATCCTGCTTCTAATCTTAGGGAGGGGGGCGTTTTAAAATTTCTCCATTAAATCAAATACAGATTTGTTTTAAGAACTTAGTGAACTTGGGTGCCTAGGTGGCTCAGTGGGTTAAAGCCTCTGCCTTCAGCTCAGGTCATGATCCCAGGACCCTGGGATCGAGCCCCGCATCGGGGTCTCTGTTCAGTAGGGAGCCTTCTGCCCGCCTCTCTACCTACTTGTGGTCTCTGTCTGTCAAATAAATAAATTTAAAAAAAAAATCTTTAAAAACTTAGTGACACTAAATATCTTTCTAGTTTCTGAAGTAGAGAGGTGACTGAAAGATATACCTTGGCCTACCTTAACCTAATTTTTCCCAGTACTCACCATTTATTTTCCTCACCTCCCCATCCTTGAGGGAAAAGAGGTTTCTAGGCTATTCGGAGTCCAGCAAGGAAACAATGTCTTGGGCTCATGCTGGCTGGGAGAAACATATGTAGGAAGCAGATTGTTCAAGACCTAACCCTCAGCCAAGTAAATCCCAGCAAAAACATCCCCTTCTCCTCCCTCTATATCCTTTGATCAGATGGAAAATACTTTCACTTATCCCATCCCCAAATTCTGCTCTAGGAAATAAGATAGTCTTTGACATCTGCATCCTTTACTTTAATGAACTCTTCATTTTTTTATACATTATACTTTAATAAAAGTTTTACTTTAAAAAAGTGGATCCGGGAATGCCTGGGTGACTCAGTTGGTAAGAACCTGCCTTCATGGGGCGCCTGGGTGGCTCGGCGGGTTAAGCCGCTGCCTTCGGCTCAGGTCAGGATCTCAGGGTCCTGGGATCGAGCCCCACATCGGGCTCTCTGCTCGGCGGAGAGCCTGCTTCCTCCTCTCTCTCTGCCTGCCTCTCTGCCTGCTTGTGATCTCTGTCAAATAAATAAATAAAAAAATCTTAAAAAAAAAAAAAAAAAAAGAACCTGCCTTCAGGGGAGCCTGGGTGGCTCAGTGGGTTAAAGCCTCTGCCTTCGGCTCGGATCGTGATCCCAGAGTCCTCGGATCGAGCCCCACATCGGGGTCTCTGCTCGGCGGGGAGCCTGCTTTCCACTCTCTCTGTCTCTGCCTGCCTCTCTGCCTACTTGTGATCTCGGTCTGTCAAATAAATAAATAAAAATCTTTAAAAAAAAAAAAAGAACCTGCCTTCAGCTCAGGTCATGATCCTGGGGTCCTGGGATCGAGTCCCACATTGAGCTCCCTATTCATTGGGGAGCCTGCTTCTTCCTCTGCCTGCTGCTCCCACTGCTTGTGCTCTCTCTCCCTCTCTCTGACAAATAAATGGATAAAATCTTTTAAATAAATAAATAAATAAATGGATCTAAGAGAAGTTGCCCACAGTGAATAGTAATGCTACTCACAAGTGCTTAAAAAAATATTTCTTCATTAAATGCATTCACCAAATACCTTTTGAGTTCCTACTGTAGGAGCTGAGCACTGTGCTAGGCTCTTGGGACAAAAGTATGAATCAGAGAGACACAGACCACACTCTGGGAGTTTCCATGCTAGCTGCAGGAGAGAGACAAAACACAGGAAAACAAAGTTTATTAAAGTGTTTCGAACATGAAGAAAACAAAGGACTGAGAGAAAGAAGGGGAGTCTATTACGGACAGAGTGGTCTGAGAAGGTCTCTATAAGGAAGGGACAGTTAGGTTTAGGGTGGGAAGTAGTTATCCACAAAAGATTTGGACTGACAGTAGAGAGCTAGCAGCTATGGGCAGAGGAGAAAGAAAGGCCTGGCTGTGGGAATACAAGTTTTAGTTAGGGCTTGAGAAGAAGATAAATGCCACCAGAAAACAAAACAAAACAGAGCTGTATGTTATCTAATAATAAACCAAGTTACACAATAACTGTAAGGGTTGAAAATCTTTTGTTTTTGTTATTTATTTTTCAGCAAACATACCAATACAAGGATGAGAACATGTCTCTTCCAAGTTGGGCACTGACTGATCCTTGTGTTCTGTGTCAATCCAACCCTAGAAGGTGGTCAGTTTCCCACACACAGTCCTAACCAGCCTGGATGATGGAATTAGGGAGCCGGTACAGGTGTCTACTGAGAAAAAAAACATTTCACTGATAAGCTGCCCAGGTGAGCTCATTCTTGCCTCCCACTCTCCTCCCTCTTGCCTGAGAATTTTCACCATGAGAAACACCAAAACACATTCTCAGAGGACCTGAGTTAGAACTATTTCTGTTGAAGTGGGTAGACATCCAATTCAATTAGATAAATAAATAAACACTGTAATGGTTAGGGATATTTAATCGTTCACGTAACTGACAAGTACAGGAATAGGGTGAATTGAAGACCTCAAATAAACTTCTTTTTCTTTCTCTGTCTTTCCCTCTTCTCCACTCTTTTCTGTTTTGATGCCGCATTCAGGTGCCAACCTCTAGCCTCCCTTCTCCAGCATCTTCAGGTTTTTGCGGGTCTTTTCATTAGCAGCTCCAACAGAGAAAGAGGGTTTCTTTAACCTTAGCTTCTGGGTCAGTTGCCCCTTTTGGATCCCTCCTTGGTCTGTGGGAGTGCCGACTGGCCGGGGGTGGGGGTGGGGGGTGGGGGGGTGGTTTACAGACCTAGCCCTGGAGCTGCATGATTAAGAGGTAGAGGTGAGGAAGATGAAAGGCTCTTCTAGGCAAGACTAAAGCTGAGAGACAGACAGTTTCTCTGAAGGAAATTAGGGCATTATTCTAAGAAGGGAAATGCAAGCTGAGCCAGCCAAAAATAAGAGCTGGGTCCTACAGTCCATCTCTTGGCTTGCTTTCTTCCATACACTTGATTTAAAAAATGTCCCCACCTAATAGCCTGTGATGATTCTATGCATACATGAAAAGGTACTCACGCACACTCCAAAGGGAGAGAACTTTACTTTGGGTCTAGTTCCTGGTCCTTGACCTTTAAGTGATTTCTGTTCTGATAGCTCATGGCGAAACTACAGATCTGGTGATGCCCCCACACAATCTGTGTAAAGTGGTAGAAGGAAAAATAGGGCAAATCCACTTGTAGCAAAGGAAAGGGAAAATAATCAGCCCGCGAGGCTGTCCTATAAGATGCGTTCAACTCTGCTAATTAGAAATAGCAAGAATTACCCGCCAGGAAAAGAACTGAGTTGTCATTGACAGCCAATGGAGCTGTTTCCACTTGAACTCTTGAGAAAGATTCTTATTCATTATTTTCATTGCTGAGCACAACCTCAGTGGGAATTGGGGAGGGTTTCTGTTCTCAGGATTGAACTGCTTTCCCACCCACTTGCTCTTGTAACTCAGCAGTGTTGGGGTTCATCCACACTCTAGACCCTGGCCCGGAACTTTCTGTCTATTAAGGAACTCAGCAGTGTTGGGGTTCATCCACACTCTAGACCCTGGCCCGGAACTTTCTGTCTGTTAAGGAAAAGCCTTATGGTTGATTCACTTTCCAGTCTTCAATTTAATGGCCACCATCCTGACCTCTGCCTAGGGGCAACTGGAACAATGAACTGGGATGGAGGAGGACAGACAGATTGGCCTCTTGATGCAAGGCTATATCCTAGTGGTGAGCTCTTTTAATTAGGGTGACCTGCTTTAGAGCTGTCATTCAGGTGTAATTATTAATAGCACTCCTCCCCACACTCCAAATTGTCCCACTTTGGATTATAAATTATATGGTCACCCTACTTAAAATGGGGTTAATTCTTCCCTTTCTCGGACAGGGATGGTACAGCAGGAGTCTGATGCAGACCCTGGAGACGGTCTTTCCATGATGAGTTTTTTTTTTTTTTTTTTTTTTTTTTTTTAACCTTCCTGCCTTTGCTGTTACTCTGGAAAGGGCAAAGAATTTCCTTTTTTTCATCCTGGCATGGCTCAATATATCTGACTCTTGACCATTTGGGTTGGCTGGCTAGAGTCAAAAAGGAGCATCTTTTAGCCAGGCTGTAATTTCTTCCATCCTGTTTCTGAAGAGGCCGGTTTCAACATTAGCATGTCTCTTTCTTTTGAATATTTATAAAAACTGCAAGCAGTCCAAATGCTGACATTTGTCAATCAAGACCTCTAAAACTCCTCCTTTGAAATGCTGGGACCTGGAGACCTTTTATTCGGTGTTTTTGATGACCTGTATCACAAAGATTTCCATTCCCCAGCCTGGGACAGAGGGATCCTTTCACCTCTCACCCTTCTTCAGCTAAACTAGCTGCCCATTGAAGGATCTGTACTGTAACACCTCATACTCAGCTGTAGAGAACTCTCTTGGCTGCAAGAGATGGAACTGAAGGTCAAATAGCTTAAGCCCAAAGGGAATGTTCTGGCTCATCTAACGTAAAATCTAGGGTTACCTTGATCAAACAATATCATAAGGATTTGCTGGTGCATGGGTTCTCCATCTCCATCTCTGTATGTCTGTATGTTGCATGTGTGTGCATGTGTGCATGTGTGTGCGCACACGCCCACCTTTCTCATCTTTGCTTCTTTTAGTAGCTGATCCTTTGTACAGCAATGGAACAAGGTAGTTGGTAGGTGATGATTATATACCCACCACTGAAGCAGAGCCCCTCTCAAAACGGTAAGGGCTAAGCTGGAAAGGGGATTATTTCCCCAAAGGTGTTGTTACCACAAAAGGGGGGGGGAGGATGGATGCTTGTGAGGGTAAGGAAGCAACAGATGTCCACCTCATGCTTGTTAAAACATGGAGGCAAATCTCTCCAGGTTCAATTCCCATTTTGAAAAGTAATGATGAGTATAGTTACCTATTCTATCTCAAAGTGAAGGGGAAAAAAGGCAAGGGTAAAACATTTGCTTATTTTTTTTTTAAAGATTTTATTTATTTATTTAACAGAGAGAGAAAGATGAGAGCGTGCACAAGCAGTGGGAGCCTCAAGAGAGGGAGAAGCAGGCTTCCCATTGAGCAGGGAGCCCAGTGTGGGGCTGGATCCCAGGACCCTGGGATCATGACCTGAGCCAAAGGCAGCTGCTTAACTGACTGAGCTACCCAGGCATCCCAAATATTCACTTAATTAAAAAATTAAAAACATAGGCTGGGAAGTTAAGACTTTTCTGAAGTTGCTGTGTGCCTTTGGAATCTGCTGTAGAATTGGAAAACTTGACCTCCATCCTGTAACATCAGGGAGCCCTTGTGTCCCTCCCCTCACTCCCTACTCCCTCCCCTGAGGGCTTGAAGGGTCGGGGAGGATGCATGAGGGAGAAAGGAATGTCATTTCTGTCTGGTCTCAGGCTCTGCTGATATTAGCTGGGAATGTGCAATTTATTAATGTTGATCTGAGCATCTTCAGCAATGATATGTAACAGGAATTAGTTAATTCAACAAGTATTTGTTGAATGCCTGATCTCTTCTCCTTTCTCTCTCCTCTGTCTTTACCCCCTGCCTCTCCCTAGACCTTTCCCATCAGCTTTCAAGCATCCCTAAGGAGCTCTCATCTTAAAAACTAAACAAACAGAAAGCCCACAAACAGAAATCGTCTTCCCCTTAGACCCTATTTCCTTCCCAGTTACCACCCCCTTCACAACCAAATTTTACACACGGAGTGTCCTTATTTACTACTTGCGTTTCCTGGCCTCTCTTGTTCCCATTCCTGATTTTGCCTGAACAAAAGAGTTTATGGGAAGAGTGAGACCCTCTGAGAACACAAACCTCTATGTACGGCTCTGTTATAGCACTTAAATGTTATGTGGTAATTGTCTGTGTGATGTCAGCTGGAGTATGAACTTTTTTTTTTAAAGTAGGCTCTACACCCAGCATGGAGCCCAGGAGTATGAACTTCTTGAGGGTTAAGACAGCGCTTACTCAGTAAATGTCTTACAGTGGGACGTTAACATATGTCTACTCTGGGCATGGTGACTAATGTGTAGTAAGTGTTAAACAGATCCCTACTGAAGTCACCAGTTAACTGGGGTTGGCAACAAAAGAGAGAGACGGTTTTGGTATGGGAGGGAGGTGAGTGAAATTTTAGGCATCTTGAGCTAACTTAGAAACGTAGGAGGAGAATGAGGAGAGTGTGCTATATAGGAAGGCAGAAAATAGCTCTGCTGAGGGCATAGCAGGCCATGTTAAATGCTACAGCAAGTGTTTCATCTTTTCAAGCTGAACACTACAAGAGGCCGCTGGGTTTGCCAAATGATTATCAATTATCTTTTTTTTTTTTTCTTGGTGATGGTGGAGGGAGGGACAGTTTTATTAGAACGTTACCAGACTGCAAACCCTTAGGAAGCTGTGATTTGCAGGGTCCCCCAAATGCAAAGACGACACCAAAATTAATTTAGGTGGACAGTCAACAGGGAGACATGCAATAGGAACTTCGGGGAGGTAGCTGATGACATCTGCACACTTCTCACCATTGCTACACCTTAAATGGATCCAGCCCATCTTAAGTATCTCAAGAGAAAGAACTAGAGCCGCAACATGGATGCACTTTTCTTAAATGCACATTGAATGTACACATGCGCATTTGAAATGTGAAAGGCCAAATGGATAGGCGTGGTCATTACGACCCTCTCTCTGGTTACTTTTCAAACACATTTTAGAGCATATTGGGACTCTTCCTTTCCTAGCTCCGTTCATTACATTCTGATCACCCTCCTTAAGGGGAGAGAGCACTGCTTTTCCTAAGTCTCCATGTGGCCCTTCCCTGATTTTTCCCAGGAGTGTCCTGGGTATGCAATTCCAGAATTAGACAGGAATTTGTGGAGGACTGCTGATAGGCTGGGCTGGAAGTGGAGTTCTCTCTTATAGCCAATGCCCAACGTTCCTAAACCCCTGATACAGATGGCCATACAGTGGCCATCGCGTCTGTTTGTAAGGCGGACGAAACCAGATCCTAAACGCGAACAAGAGAAAGAGAAACAGAAATTCCACCATGCTCCTAAGTCTGCCGCACAGGTTGTTTTGTTGTTGTTGTTTTACGTGTCTTGGAGTTAATTCATGCAATTTGTCTTCAATCTCTTAATTTAATTACTTTTCTTGAAAACACGCCTGGGACAAGGCCAACATGGGAGAGAGCAATGTCACGGGGTCAGGATCTGGAAACAAAACAGGTCTTACGGTTTTAAGGATGAAGCGCCCAAATCTTAAGGAACCTGAATTCCTGGTGAGCAGTCAAGTTCTTTATACCGCCCCCTGCAGGATTCCGGCGGTTTAAAAAAGACAAGGAAAAAGAAAAATCTATTGAAAAAACAAGTCAACTCAAAAAGAACCCACCCCAAACTTCCCCCTATCCGAAGAAATGGCAGCTCTCACCGCAGAGTCCTCCCGCACCCCGCGACAGCTCAGCGACAGGCCACCAGCTGCGGGGGCGGCCACGTTCGGGAGCCCGGAGTCGCGCTCGGCGGGGCCGCGGGGCGGGGCGGGGCTGCGGGGCGGGGCCGTGGGGCGGAGCAGGACCCCGGCCTAGACGCCCCTGCCGCTCCCAGCCCTGGAGCGCGAGGGAAGGAGCGAGCGCGTGTCCTCGCGTGCCGGGTGCGCGTCTGGAGGGGGAAGCCTCCGCGCCCGGGGCCCTGGTAGCAGGAAGTCCCCGGGAACTACAAATCGAGGCATGCTGGGAACATTCCCCTGCTCCTCCCAGGAAATGTCCTTTGTCCAGCCTTACAGGAAGCCCCAGTGAGGAGTCAGCCGGGCAGCCAGCCAGTGAGCCAGCCAGTCAGCCAGCCAGCCAGCCACCCAGCCAGCCAGCCCGCGGCCGCTGCAAACGCCGCCGCCGCAGCTGCACAAGGGTAGACGCGGCGCGGGGCTCGGGCCGGGGCGCGCGCTGCCCTCGCTTCTCGCCGCCTCGCAGGTAGGCGCGTGGCTGCGGCGGGGCTCTCGACCGGCTGGGGTTGGTCGGGCACCCGACCCGACCGCTGCGGGGATGGGCTGTACGCCCGCGAGCGGGTGGCGGAGCGGCTGGGCGAAGTTGTGCGGCGCGCGCTGGACCGCTGTCCGCTCTCCCGGGGCGCAGGGGCCCAGCGCGGGTGGGGTGCTCTTGGCGGCCCCCGAACCCGGGCTGCGCTCCCTCCGGGGTCTGTGGCGAGGGGCGGGGAGGAGGCGGCTGAGACGCGAGGGAGGAGGAGGCAGAGCGGCGAAAGCGGGTGGGACCGTCCCGCAGACCACCGAAGGGGGCATCCGAGACCCTCGGAAAAACGGAGCCCAGGGAGGAGCTTGGAAGGCAAGGAGAAGGTGAAGGGCTTTGTGTGTTGCGGACAGGGACTGAGTGTGCTTCCCTTCCCTTGTCTGTCTGCGCCCCCAGCCCTACTCGAGGCTGGAGGGGTGGGGGTGGGGCACTTCAAGGAGGGGCAGCGGGTCCTCTTGGGTGTCTGTGCTGTGTGTTCCTCCTTTGCCCTCTCCGCTGCATTCTCGCCGACTCACATCAGCGGCTTGGGCTGCCATCAGACTGGGCAAATGGCACAATAAGGATGAGTGGGTGGGAAGATGGGCAGCAGCTCGTCGCCCCGTTTAGCTGTGGTAGACTTCCCAACCCCAGAAGTCCATGTCTGCCGGTGGGCGGGTAGCGGGGCAAAGCTGATACATTCACCCAAGGATAATGTTGTGAGTGGAGGCATGGGGGTGAGACGCGTGTTGGGAGGAGAGGGCGAGTAAGAAGAGGTTGAGGCGGGAGAGCAGCGGCAGCAGGGGCGCTGAGTGTACCTATGAGCCAGTGTACATTCTGGCCAGGCTTCGAGAATAGGGTTACCACTTCCTCTGGGACTTTCCACGATTTTCCTTTTTCCTAACTGCCCCCCCCCCAGGAGTGAATCACCCACCTCTTGTTACAGTGAGCGCTAGGCTGGGTTCAATTTGGGCCTGTTGCATCCCCGCTTTTATAGCGGACTTACTTGTCTTTTACCTGGGGTTGGGGGTGACATGAATATGCTGCATCCCCTCTGGCCTTATGCTCTTCTCTGGGGGACTGAGGGTGTGGTGAAGGTGGTTGGATAATGGCTAGCAAGTTAATAGTCTTTGAGGAGCTGTGATGGATGAGTGGGCAACTTTGAACACGGCCCAAGTGTTATTGCTGTATCTGAACTCACTTGACCAAGGGGCCTCTGGTTCTCCCCTGTCTTTTTTTTTTTTTTTTTAATGCTGTACCCAGATGGTTACCTCTTTCTCTTAACAAGACAATACATGGATATTAGTTAATGTGGAATATATTCTAAGAGCCAAATGGACCTTTAAAAATGACACTTGGGTGGTGAGGCAGGAGCACCCAAGGCTCATGGTTAAGGAGGATGTGGTAGGGCACAGAGCCCTGCACCTTGTATAAAGGGTTTGTAGGGAGAAACACACTATTTACACTGATTTCTGTAGGAGAAATGAAGCATCTGAAGGTAAGGTAAGAATGGGGGGGTTGGGGGAGAAACCCAGGTGTCCAGGCTGAGGGCATGAAGATGGCAAAATAAAGGGGGAAAGCTCTGTCAGTTTGTAAGATGATTTGGAGTTGGAACATTTTGGCTGTGTGTGTGCGTGCATGTGCGTGTGCAAATGTTGAAGGTGGAGGTTGTTGTTGGGGGAGAATTTGATGTCAGATTTCCAGCTGGGCCCCCGAAGAGAATAAGATGGCACCAGAGTGAAGCAGAGTCATAAAGGGGAAGTCAGGCCACCCTTTACATTACACACAAAGGAAAACATTGATGGTCTTCAAAAACCATTGGGATTGGGGCACCTGGGTGGCTCAGTGGGTTAAGCCGCTGCCTTCGGCTCAGGTCATGATCCCAGGTCCTGAAAGCATCAGGCTTTCTGCTCAGCAGGGAGCCTGCTTCCTCCTCTCTCTCTGCCTGCCTCTCTGCTTACTTGTGATTTCTCTCTGTCAAATAAATAAAATCTTTAAAAAAAAAAAACCATTGGGATTAAGGAGGTGAATGGAAACAAATCAGACTGGGGCAAACGAGCTGGTGCAGCTGGAGTGAGGTGGTGGTATGAAGCTGACCTCACCGAAGGTTGTATGACTAAGGCTGATGGAGTTGCACCACATTTCCTCCCCTACCCCACCCCCAAAAAAGCTCCTTGGATTTCCTCAGAATCTACATGTTTGCCTCATTTCTAGCATCCGGCTAAGGGAAAGAGAAAGGGCAAAAATTGATGATAAAGAGGATAAATTAAGACAAGAAAGATATTGCCTGCTCATGGAGGGTGGGAACCCCTTCCCCCAAAACTGCAGTGCCGTTTTAAGAGGTCTGGAGCCTGAAGCTATGCCAGTGCTATGTGGGCTTTTCTTTGGATCTAAGATCTGATTTCTTTTCCTTCTCCCCCCCCCCCCACCCCTCCTGAACAGGTTTCTTAGCACTATGTAATGTACTCAGTATAATTACCTCCTTAGCTGGGCATACAAAACCTTTCACGGTTCTGGGCCCACCTACCTCCATTGGATCCAGGGCACCCCAAAATACCTACCCATTCTTGCAACAAACAGCTCCCCATTTCCAGACGCCACAGATAGATTTCCCCCAGTGTTTCCACCACGTTGAATTCCATGCTTGTTTGGCATCCCTGCATGGCCTCTGATTAGTTTCTGCAAATTCTTGCCTATCTGATGTAGCACCCGTCTAGAAGGCTTCCCAGACCTCCCAGTGAGAGTTCATCCCATCGCCATGGTACTTTGTATGCTTGGGATGACTCCTACCTCTGGTTGGCCTTGTGATAGCTAGATGTTAATTTTATGCCCTTGGGACTGTAAACCCCTTGAGGGCAATGGCTTTCTCTACCTGGTGCTTTATACCTAGCAGTACAGAGCAGATGTTTCTTTGAAATGCATGAGTAAATGAGGAATGAGTGAAAGAATGCATATGTCTTAATTTATCTCTTTCCTTTTCTATAAAAAAAGGGGTGAAGCCTTTCTCAGACCTGTGAGGATTCCTCGCAGTTGTGAATCGAAGTCATCTGGGTCATGAGAATCTCTGGTGCTTTTCCGTGTGCTCCTGGATTAAGAGGCCCTAAAAGAATCCATCACAATGTCTAATACAAAGACACTCATTAAAAGTTTGTTGAATAGGTTCTTTGCCAGCCTATGTTTTCGAACTCTTATAGACAAGGTATGGAATCAATTAATCCCAGGTGGGTAATTAGTGAGTTTCCGCCTGGCTCCTGGAGTGAAGAAGGTGACTGTTCTCTCTCAGTTGTGCAGGTGAGATGTACTTTCTAGAAAGCAGCACCAACAAAGGCCGTCCTGGTATTTGGCTGTGGAGCCACTGACATCTGTCATGTTGCTTTGATTTTTATAGTCCAAGCCATCTACCAGGATTAAAATGTTGTATGTAAAAGTGCAAGGCAGATCAGACTCTCAGATTTCCCCCAAAGGTGCTGCCATTTTGTAGTCCCTCACTTAACCCTAACTGGACAGCTTTTTGTGCTGTTTTTTGCACGTGATGACAGCACCAGTTAACCGTTTATTGAACATCTGTGTATCGACTATTGAACTGGGTAATTTCCATACATTGCCCTAATCCGATGACTTATGTATTATTCTCTCCATTCAAAAATTGAGGAAATGGAGGGTCAGAGGGAAGTTAAGAAACTTGCTGGTCCCAGTTTCTGATCTGGGAATAGGCTGGAAATTTGGGTCTGTTCAAAATAGGTGGATCTTTGCTTACCCTGGGAGAATATTGCCAGGTCTCCCTTCCTTCTTCCTCTGAGATCCCTCACTTTCCAAATTTCCCACCGGGAGCATTGTTGGGTTTTTAAATTCATCCTACTAGATCCCATTCTTAGAGGCACTGGTTTTTCATAAATTCGTTATTCTTATGCCCTTAAGCTCCCACGGGTGTCAGTTCGAAAGCTCGGGTTCAGAACCCCTAATAAGATCTTTGAGCACAGAACTGTTTGCCTGGAATCCTTTTCCTTTCTCTCCCAGCCTATCTGAATTCTTTCTGTTCCTCCCTCCCGGCCACCTCTTACCCTTTCTAAGCCACCTTTCTTGACACTCCAGGTCACATGCAGCCTCTCTAATTTTTTGCGTTGTCTGAAATACCTGGAGCTCAGTGTCTTCCCAATGAAGGCAAACCTGAGTAAGCCACCACCCATGTGGGAACATTTGCATATTCCCTGCTCCTGGCAGGAACCATATGTCCAGAACACAGCCTGGCATACAGTGGACCTTCGGGAACTGAGTTGAATTGACCATAAATTGGTAATGACTGACAGTGCAGAAATGTAGACATGAAACATCATTTGCATGTTGACAGTTTGGGAGACAGGTCAGAGGGATCGTTTTCTTAGTTAATTTTCATCCTTTTCATATGACTGCCACAAGAAATAAGCACCTTCTGGGAGCCTGGGTGGCTCAGTCAGTTGAGTGTCCAACTCTTGATCTCAGCTCAGGTCTTGATCTTGGGGTCGAGGTTCAAGCCCCATGTTCGACTCCATGCCCAATTTAAAAATTTAAAAAAATAAAAAAATAAAAAGCACCTTCTGGAAATATGCCAAAGCAGACCTGTGTGTTGCTGAGTTTCACGAGCTTGAGGTTGACTCAGACATCACTGTTAAGTGATTACGGTGTTTTATTGATATTAGGTAGTATGGGGGGGGTGCCCTGGCCTCAGTGCCTGCCCCCTTGAAGTCGTGCCCACCTCTCCATAATATTGTAGGAAGGGCCTTTTGTTGCACATCTGAGAAAATCAGAAGTTTCCTTGCTTCTGCAGAAACAGTTTGGGGAGGCAAGAGGTAAGGCTAAGGTGAGGAAGGAATTCATTCCTTTTTTTAACCTCTGGGGGAGTAGCATCACTTGGGTGGGATATGGGTTTGGGCTTTATTGTATCATGTATTAATGGGGATGGTAGAAAGGTCAACCGGCTTCTCCGTTTCCGGTGGAAAAGGTGCTTACCATCCACAAGACTGAATCCAACTCCAGAGGCTGACTGTGCCACCTTTTCCCCTAACCTCAGGGCAACACAGCACTTTGGAAGCCTGCATACAAACACAGTGTGCTGTGGGTTGTTGTTAAGCACAGGAGTCATTTTAAAGAATTTTTTTAAAAAGATTTTATTTATTTAAAAAAAAAGATTTTATTTATTTATTTGACAGACAGAGATCACAAGTAGGCAGAGAGACAGGCAGAGAGAGAGGAAGAAGCAGGCTCTCTGCTGAGAGATCTAGCCCGATGCGGGGCTAGATCCCAGGACTCTGGGATCATGACCTGAGCGGAAAGCAGAGGCTTTAATCCACTGAGCCACCCAGGTACCCTGCACAGGAGTCATTTTAAAGGCAAATAGGATAGTTGTTGCCATTCCTGCATTTGTTCAGCCATTCACTGCATATCCATTGCCTGGCAACAGTGTTCCAGCTAGGTGTAGGGAAGGACATGTGCAAGTCTTCGTGTCCCTTCCTGCAAAGGGTGAAGTGTGCATCTTATATATAGCCCTATAGGTGCAGCTTTAATTTGCTAAAATGTATGTAGTTAGGGGGGAAGGCTGTACTTGTATTCTGAGGGGCATTTTAAAGATTTTATTTATTTATTTGACAGGCAGAAATCACAAGTAGGCAGAGAGGCAGGCACAGAGAGAGAGGAAAAAGCAGGCTCCCTGCTGAGCAGAGAGCCCTATGCGGGGCTCTATCCCAGGACCCTGGGATCATGACCTGAGCCCAAGGCAGAGGCTCTAACCCGCTGAGCCATCCAGGCACCCCCTGAGAGGCATTTTAGATATGTATTGCCTTCCGAGAACTTTTCTTAGGGTCATATCCTAAGTTAGGAACCATTCTACCTGGGTCTTATTAATAATAAATGTGTCACTTTTATCATTTTGGTGCTGTGCATATTCAAGTGGTTAGCACACCTTTGATGCTTGATAACAGTTAGGCGGGGCACCACTGGAAGAACATACTGCCCTTTTTGTCCCCTCCACCCCACACACACATCTGGGAACCTTTGTATATTTCAAAGAATCACTGTTACTTTCTTTCGTAGTCTTTTTTCTCTTTTTTTGATAAATCTCTTAGGCAAGTATGGGCAGTGATTTCTGTTAGCAGTAGGTGGTTTTGAGAGCAGTAGATTTTGGGGGTACCTGGGTGGCTCAGTTAAGCGTCAGCCTTTGGCTCAGGTCATGCTCTCAGAGTCCCGGGATCAAGCCCCCAGCGGGGCTCCCTGCTCAGTGGGGAGCCCGCTTCTCCCTCTCTCTTTGTTCCTTCGCCTGCTCATGCTCTCTCTCTTTCAAATAAATAAATAATATGTTTTTTAAGAAGTGGATTTTTAAGATTATTTCATTAGAACGTAACCTCCACAGAACAGAGCCCAGAATAATGGGTAGTAGCACATGGTAAATGTTCAGTAACTGTTGAGTGAATGAATGTTATATTTTTAAAATACTTCATTTTGATTTTTTTCCCCAATAGTGGGGCATTGCCAGTTTTCTACAGTGAGGTGTGGCACAGGGTGCGTGCTTATATGCTCTATAAGCAGAGAAAATAGATATAATTTTGTAAAAGGTAGCCTTTATTAGTAGAGCAGTTTTAGGTTCATAGCAAGGTTGGGCACAAAGTACAGAGAGTCCCAGTGTGGCCTATGGCCCTACAAATGCACAGCCTGCCCCTTTATCAACCTCCCATATCAGAGTGGTGTGTTAAATCCATGAACCCGTATTGATACATCATTATCACCCAAAGTCCGTAGTGCATTTTAGTGCATTTTGGGGTTGTACATTCCATGACGGTTTTGACAAATGTGTAATGACATGTGTCCACCACCCTAGTATCATATGGAATACTTTCATGGCCCTAAAACATCCCCTGTGCTCCACCTGTTCATCCTTCTGTCCCCTCTAACTCCTGGCAAATACTGTTCTTTTTTACCATCTCCATAGTTGGCCTTTTCCAGAAGGTCATATAGTTGGAATCATAGTGTATATAGCCTTTTCAGATTGGCTTCTTTCACTTAGTAAGAGACATGAAGGTCCCCCCCCCATGGCTTGTCATGACTTGCTAGCTCATCTCTTATTAATTAGCTCTGAATAATACTCTGTTTTCTAGAGGTACAGCAATTTGTCCATTGATCTGTTGAAGGACATCTGGGTTGCTTCCAAATATTGGTGATGATGCATCAAACTGCTGTAAATGTGCACATGCTGGTTTTAAGTGTAGACAGAAGTTTTCAACTCATTTCTATAAATATCAAGGAGTGAGAATATTGGATTATAGGGGGTAAAATGCTTATTTAGTTTTGTAAGAAACTGCCAGTCTGTCTTCCGAAGTGGCTGTCCCATTTTGCGTTCTCAGCAGCAGTAAGAGAGAGTTCCTGTTCCTTCACATTCTCACCAGCATTTGGTATTGTCAGTGTTCTAAGTTTTTTGCTATTCTGATAACTGCGTGGTGGTATGTCGTTGTTGTTTTAATGCGTAGATCCCTAATGACATATCACATTGAACATCTTTTCATAGGGCTTATTTGCCATCTATCGATCTTTGGTGAGCTGTCTGTTTAGATCTGTTGCCCTTTTTTAAGTCAAGTCGTTTATTTTCTTACTGTTAAATGTTAAGGGTTCTTAACATATTTTGGATAACAGTTCTGTATCAGATGTGTCTTTGTAAATATTTTCTCACAGTCTGTGGTTTGTCTTCTCATTCTCTTGATACTTTTTTTTAAAATATATATATGAACTTTTACTTTTTTTTCTTTTTGGTGAGTGTACGTATGCCAGTTCTAATTTTTTTTTTTTTTTAAGATTTTCATTCATTTATTTGACAGACAGAGATCACAAGTAGGCAGAGAGGCAGGCAGAGAGAGAGAGGGAAGCAGGCTTCTGCTGAGCAGAGAGCCTGATTCGGGGCTTGATCCCAGGACACCGGGATCATGACCTGAGCCAAAGGCAGAGGCCTTAACCCACTGAGCCACCCAGGCGCCCCTGCCAGATCTATTTTAATGTAAAACCAACCTACCCCAGAAATGAGAAATCACATGTGAAATAAACCTGAAGAAATGCTCCCCTGCTTTTTTTCTTTTTTTAAAATAAGGTAAATGTCAGTTGAATTCTACCAGACTGTGGCCTCAGTCTGGATTAGCTTGGGGGCACTTGCTATAGGAACTCTTTAATTTCTGTTTCCCTACTTGCTACTAGGTATTGTGTGTATTGGTTGAATTGGTGGTTTGGTGACTATTTCTGGCCACCTACTTTCTGTAGAGCATGTACCCTTTTTACAAATTCCTTCAAGAGCCTATGTGTGTCTCATAGCTTAATTCTGGACCCTTAGGAAAAGGGTTTTTTAGGCTGATTGCTTGTAGGTGAGAAGAGAAATCAAGACATGCATGCCCTTCCTATTATACTAGTAAGAAAACCAAGCCAAAACACAAAACTCTTGAAAACTGCCAGAGGATAAGCTTTGGTCTGAGTGGACACTTTCAGTGTTGAGTATCAGTTTCTCCTATGTTTGATTGTGCTTCCTGTTCTACCTCCCCACCCACCCCCTCCCCAAACACACAACTTCTGAAGTTATTAGTCTCTTTTTCGTTCATGGTTTAATTTCTGTTAGTTCTAGTCCTGTCTTTCCTCCAGGGATGAGAGAGAAGCAGCTGTCCTGTCAGGCTGGCAGAGTCTAGTGGCGTTTCCTACCTTAAATACAAACACAGCTCTGCGCCACCTCTGTTCTTTGCAGAGCTGAACTGAGTGTTAAAATCTTCCAGTGGAGGGGAGGATTCCAACAGGACAATTGGATGCAAATAAGGGGTGCTGGCGTTGGGCCAAGGGATGCAGGATTCTTTTTCAAGAACATTCTCTCTAACTTCTGAAGCTAATCACCACTTTCTATCATGTCTACTTATTTAGCAGGATAATTAAGCATGCTTGGCTCTTGGTGCTGACAGGTTATTGGATCCTTTTAGGAGAGCTAGGTTGTTTCCAGGGCTCTGCCTTACCTGGTGTGATCTTGGCCACATCACTACATTTCCTGATCTTATTAGCTCTTCCTGTTGAGACTGAGGGAGAGAAATAAGTACACCTAATTTTACCCATTTCAAGGAATATTTGAGGGCTCATTATGTGGGGGATGACCAAAGTGAGTAAATCAGTATGTTCCCAACAGGAGCTGACGGTTGGGAGGTGGGACAGAGAGAGGACAAACAAGATACAAATTATTGTAACTCTGATTATATTTTAAAAACTAATATCAGACAGAACAAGATAAGGAAAAGTACCTCAAAGAAGCCATATGAAGTGAAACAGTAATAATTCTCTCTGAGCACCTAACAGTAATCCTATAGAGTACATACAGTTGTGACCCATTTTACAGATGAAAAAAAACCACCAAGGCTCGAAGAGATTGAGGAACTTGCTTAAGATTATAGAGTTAGAGGCTGGATTCATGCAGGTGGTGTGGCTCCAGAATCCAAGTTTTTACCACTCTAGGTGTTGCTTCCCTCCAGGAAAGGACAGACTGCCTCATGCCGTTCTGAGGAGGAAGAGCATGGCTAGAGAGGAAAAACCCTGGGTACCTTCTTGGGGGTCATAAAGCAGTCCCTTTGGCCTGAGGTTAGCTGATTAGAGGTTAGGGAGAGGTAAGAGAGTCTTGGGCTACATTGTTGAGGACTTGGAGTTTGTGCTTCCTTGAAGGCTCTGGCTGTCAGTCAGAGGTTTCTGAACAAGAGGAATTAATGGAGGGGCAGCTGTGTTTTAACATGGATCCAACAGTAGTGAGTAGATGCCTGTAACTGGCAAGAGGGTCTGTGGCAGTGATAGTGGCTACAGAAAAAGGAAGTAAAAGGAAGGTCTGGGCAGTTGATTTGATTGAAAGGGGTGAGGAAAGGTCAGTCAGACTCAAGGATTTTGAGCCTCCCCACAAGTAAGGACAAAGAGGCATTAACAGAAATGGGCACCGTGAAGAGCTGATTTGTAATAAAGATTCAGAAAAGAACTACTCAGTTTTTTTGGTGTGATACGGGTCAGATTACAATTGGAAATGACAAAGGGAAATTCATTTAGTCTTCACAATGGCCTTTGAAGGTCACTTGTTTTTCTCATTGCATAGATGAGAAAACTATGCCTAAAGAGCTAAATTAGCTATTAATTTAGCTAAAACTAGCTAAAGAGCTAAATAACTGTCCTGGGGCATATGACATGTAGGTGGTAAACTTCTGCTTGAACCCAGGTCTGTTGATGCCTCCTGTTCTGTGTCCCATGTGATGTGCAGGGCAATACGTCAGGATGAGGAGGGGTATTAAAGCTCCTCATTGCGGTGCTTGGTGCATCATTAGAAACAGGGACGTGGGGTGCATATCGGGGCTGGGGGCAAGAGGTTCAAATTACCGAGGTCTCTGGATAGAGGTGTTTATTCAAAACTAGAGAAAGTGGCTGGATGATTGTAGGGTGAGAAAGAAGAAAATGTAAACAAGAATCTTGGGGCTTGACTTGTTTTAGGAGTTAAGAGAAGGCAAAGTGGTAGGTGATCACAAGAAGGACTGGCACAGTGTAATAACATGGATGCTCAGAAAGGAGAGAATTTCCAAGGAGAGTGTTTCAACAGGATTTCTGCTGTCACTTACCGAATCCCCTGTTTTGTATGCCAAGCACTTTACGGTGTTGATGGTGTTAACTTTAAAAATGGAAGTCACTTATTTCACTAGCAAAATGGGTTTATTTGGGAAAAGTAGAGGAACTGTAATTTGAGACCTGAAAGTTATGGCAAAACCATAGGCAAGTCCAAGCAACAAGGGAGAGGAACATTATTTTATGGAGAAAAAGGAAGTGGAGAAAGATTGTTTTGAATGCCGTCAGCAGCAGAAAAGTCCAAGTCTAGGGTGATGACTGTTTCTTATTGGCTGAGTTACGGTAGTTGATTTCTTGCAGGAGATGCAATGTACGTCTTTCTCTGTCCAGGTCTGAAATTGACAGTGCTTCCTTTGACTGACCTGAGTAGCATGGCTGTCTCTTTGAGCCTGCCCTTCTGCCCTCCAGACTCGACTTTAGCGAGGTTTCCCTTTACTAATTTTCACAATGGCAAGATCAGAGGAGAAGAGACTGGGTGGATTTGAAAGTTTGAAAATTTAGCCGGTACTGATGTGAGCCTGACTTCGGAAATGTTAGCGATGAGTACTGTGTGCTGAGACGGCGAACACCTGGGAAGCCCACAGTTAACTGGAAAACTGATAGGTTTTGATAGGTGATGATGAAGCAGTTAATCAGGGCTCAGTGGCATTGATCCCTCCTTTTCCCAGGAGTCTGTGAGACTTGTTGGCCAAAAAATGGCACTGCAGAAGGGAATGTAATATAGTTTGATCATTGGTTTGGGATATTTAAAAGATGATAATGTGAGGGAAAAGTGTCCCTTCTTAGAATTTCATAGTTTGATAGAAAAATGTCTTTTAAAATTCTTTTAAAATGGCATAATCAATACTAATTCTTCAGGTTGATGGCTCCCTGGGCTTTCTTTTCTCTCTAACCCTCTCTCTCTCTTATGAAGACTTTTCTTTCAGATGCCGTACCAAGAACTTATTAACTGTTTACCATAACTTAACTCCATTAAGTCAAAGCTAATTCAAATGACTGCTTTGTTCTGGCCAACAAGATGTCTGTTTTGTCTAAGAAAAACAGTTAAATCTGAGACCATTTCAAAGCATCCCATGAAGATAAGTTTGAAGAACATTTTCTGTGTTTTTTAAGAGGAAAGATAAAATAGAAAGAAAAAATAGGAGCCTGGGGGAGGGAACAAGGAAAATAGGAAGAAAGAGGGTAGCGTCCTTGAAATGTTTTATCAGTAAATCCAGAGCACTAAACCCATAAATATGACAGTGCTGGCTGGGAGAGTTCCGTGCAGGGGAGATTGAACTTCCAAGGAATCACATAACCGGGATGGTAGTCCCAGTTCTACCACCAGCTGACTACCTTTGTGAATTCAAACAAGCTACTGATTTTCCCCTAGTCCTCATTTTCCTTACTGGTGAAATGAGGGATCCTTTGGAGCGCCTGGGTGGCTCAGTCAGTTGAGTGTCTGCCTTTGGTCCAGGTCATGATCCCAGGGCCCTGGGATCGAGCTCTGCATCGGGCTCCTTGCTTGGTGGGGACCCTGCTTCTCCTTCTTCCTCTGCCTGCCATTCCCCTGCTCATTCCCTGCCCGCCCCTGCTGTTGAATAAATAAGATCTTAAAAACAGGTGAGGGGTGTCTGAGTGGCTCAGTTGGTTGGGCTCTGCCTTTCACTCAGGTCATGATCTCAGGATCCTGGGATTGAGCCCCACATTGGGCTCCCAGCCTGCTTCTCCCTCTCCCGCTCCCCCTGCTTGTGCTCTCTTGGTCTCTCTGTCAAATAAATAAGTAAAAAAAAAAATCTTTAAAAATAAAACAGAAACTGAGGGATCCTTTAAAGACATTTTCAACAACAAAAAAATACCGTGAGATTGTCTCAGGATCTGTGGATATTGTCTCTTCAGCAAAATTTAGCTTGTGGTTGGCCTGCTTCCACTACCTGGCCTGCTTCTGCTCACCTCCCACACAGGGAATGCAGAGCTATGCAGAAGCAAAAAGATGTAATAGAAAAAAGAGTGAATCGGAGAAACTGTATTCATTGTAATGGGTCATGTTGAAGGTGGATGGCGGGGTGGGTTTTTTTACTTGCCATTAGGTGTGATCCAGGGCTCCTTACGTTGTGGGTTTTTTGGATACTCCCAGAATCCCCTTTCTCACCTGGGAATTTCCAAGTTATTATTTGTAGGTTGGATGACTATGAGAACACTTTGAAGATTGGTTAGGAATGAGTTGGCGACTTTGGCCAGATTTTAGTTCTTTTTCCTTTGAGAAAAGGAGGATTAGCTAACAAAGCATTTTGTGTCCTGGGAAGGTAATGGCTTGATTAATGTGCTTTGACTCACTGCCCAAGTAAGCAGCTGATGGGAGCCATAAACCCAGGGTCAAACTTGTATAAACTAGCTTCATCCCAGAGACGCAGTGTGTTAGAAGCTTGAAGAGCTACTTAAGGCCTTCTCAGTGCCCCTGCCGTGTGACACAGGTGATTAGGAAGTGAAAAGCAGGTGAGGGAATGATTGGCGGTGGAGGCAAGCAGGAGTGCTTCAGCCAAGCACCAGAGACTGCGTGGTGTTGAATAGAAAGGGGATTGGGACAGAAGTTTCTCGATGTCCGTGATTTCAGCTCGAGTCTGCCCTTAACTGGCACTTTCATGGGTAATTCACTGAACCTTTCTGAGTATCTGTTGCCTCATGCATCTATGAAATAGGGTCCTGGATGAGACAGACCAATCAGGCAGGTTGCTGCACCTCTCATTCTGCTCTAGCCCCTATTTGAAATTAACTGCTGTTTTTGTCTCTGCTACCACCTCATTTTGAATCTACTGTCAGTATCTTCTCTACCAACCCACCAGAAGATTTCGTAGCATATAGTGGTGCAGTGGGCTCTTATCCCTCTTCCCGAAAGCCACTGTGGATTTCTGAAATACTGTGCTAGGGAATGTATTGTGAGTCCTCTGTAGCAGCGGGGGAATTGCCGGGTTTTTGTTTTGTTTGTATGCTGTGAATCCTTTCAGAGTCCAAGGGAAAGAAAGCTGTGGGTCTTCTCATCAGAAGACAGTTTCTGCAGACATCTTCACGTAAGGTTTCAGAACGTTAGTGGACTCTGAACGCCCTCAGGCTAAGAACCCACACGCAAGGAAGATACCATTATTCTGTTTCTGCGCTTGTACAGGACTTCCGCTCTCTCCAGGGAATCCTAGAAGCTGGAGGTAAAGGGGACGTAAGGAACCCAAAGGGCCTGAGCCTCACGAATGACTTAGGAACTATGGTATTCGAGCAGCGAATGAGGCCTGGACACCAGAGTCTCCTTGAGACAAGTGCGCCACTTCCTGGATGAAGCTGTGACCCGTGACGAGTTCTCTGCGTCCTTTGCTAAAACAGATGGTATCTGTGAGCTTCTGGTTTCCAACCTAAAGTGGAAACATGCTACCTTCTTGCTGCTCTCTTTGTAATGTGGGGTGAGTAGATTTGGGTGGCATTTCTCTGAGAAGGACACTCTCTAAATTTAAAAGTTCAGTTTGGGCTAGTAAAGTAATTCATGTTAATCACATGGAGATCACTAATTACTGTTTTCATAAACCACTAGTTTTCATAAATCACTAGTTACTGTATTAACTTCCTGTTCACCAACACACACCCTAACATTTTTCATGCCTTTAGAAGATCATTCTGGGGATGACCGATTATCAGTGTATTCAGTCTGTTGGATACCTCACGTTATTTCGTCGGCCTGACTCCTGGGGATAAAGCATTCCTCTCACAGACTGGTCAGGACCTCAACCCCTAGCCAGGTTTATTTTCCCCTTTGTCTTGGGTATAAAGTTGCCGAACTAATGGTGGAAATAAATAAGCACCAGCTGTGGCGCGATCCTTTTTTGAGTTCTTTGGGAATACAAAAGTAGATGAAAGTGGAAACTGTTTTCTGATTCTTTTTTGCATGTAACAGCTATTGTTCTGTTTCATAAAAAGAAAAAATGTCTCAAAAGCGTTGAAGTTAAGGTCTTTAATCTCTTCACCCCACTGTCTCTGCCCCCTGTTCTCACGGGCTCTATTCAGTATCGAGCATTGTCGTCAGTTCTGATCTGGTGTGCTCTAAAAGCGAGCTAGTTCTTTGGTGGAAGTCACTGACCATCGATCACAGCATGTTCAGAATTTAAGTGAATCTAATCAACCTCAGTTTCAGAAACAGGAATAGGAATGTATGTTTTCTATTTAAAAATTTTTGGGACGCCTGGGTGGCTCAGTTGGTTGAGCAGCTGCCTTCGGCTCCGGTCATGATCCCAGCGTCCTGGGATTGAGTCCCACATCGGACTCCTTGCTCATCAGGAAGCCTGCTTCTCCCTCTGCCTCTGCCTGCCATTCTATCTGCCTGTGCTTGCTCTCTCTCCCTCTCTCTCTGACAAATAAATAAATAAAATCTTTAAAAAAAAATTTTTTTATTAGTAACTTTTCTAGCAATCACAGGAGTAGAGGACAACCACGAACACCAGTCAGCTTCAACAGTAATCAGTGGCTGGCCATCTTGTTTCTTCCGCATCCCTGCTCACTCTCCTTTGTCCTAGAATTCCAGACATTTCGTTTCAAATAAGGCAAGTTCCAGACATGCCATTTCACCTGTAAATTTCATTACATATACCTTTACCTTTGTAAATTGATTCCCAATACCAACACCTTAAAAAAATGAACAACTTTCTTACTATCCAATATCTAATCAACATTTACAATTTCCTGACTGCCTTATACTTTGTTTTTGTACTTCAGTTGAACTGGGATTCAAATACTATGTGTTGATGTTGGTGGATACATCTCAAGTTTTTTGACATACAGTTTTCCTTCCTTTATCTTTCTTGCTACTTTTCTCATCGCTGTTGATGTGTCTCCTATGGTTCTCCTGTAGTTCCTGTGATCTGGGTTTTGCTGATAATGTTATTTTCAAGGAAATAAGAATAACACAAATATGTAATTTTTAAAATTTATATACATTTAAAATGTATATAAATGTTTCACCTTGTGCTGAAAAACAGCCTAGCTCTAGAGTTTACAATTTAACTAGGCAGGGAAATGGAAGCATCGGGAGATGTCTCTACATTTTTATTTTTGCTTTCTCTCTGTTGGAAGACACCTTGGCCGATTATATGCAGAGGTGTTACTTACCCACTGCTGAAATGAACTGGGCGGGAACACCACCCATCCTTCATCAACAACGCCAAACAGTTATTTTGGGCAGAGAAATGGAAGAGCAGTTTTGCCTGTTGAATCTGTAGAGGAAAACGGGGGTGATCGAATGTATGCATCAAACCCTTTGATCCCAACCCTCCTCTCTCCCTTTGAGGGTGTGGTAAGCATTCCCTTGAGGACTGTTCATTCCAAAGGAAATATGATCACGGAATCCTTTGGGGTGGAAAAGACTTGCTGAGGTCACCTGGCCCCATCTGGTAACCTTAACAAGAATTCTAGTATCAACTCTCCAGAAGGAGGCTGTTTGTTAACAACTTCCTTATCCCACATACAGCTGATGTACATTCTAAGTGGGCTCTCTGCCTTGTCCTCCAGTGAAACAGATCATTAGATTGTGTGTGTCTCTGCAGTGGGAGTGTGTGTTTGTACCCATATATGTGTCATTGTGGCTCTTTGGGTAAGATTAATTTTGATTCTTTCCTACTGTTTGTACAGTGCATACACACCCAGTTCAGCAATATATAGGAATAGTTTTTATAAAAAGGAAGACGTTTTTAGTGAGTAAATTTTGACTTATGATGGCATTATTGTAGATTTATTGTGTGTAATGATTAATTTTATGCATCTGCAATTTTATGCTGAGCCACTAGGTACACAGATACTTGATCTAACATTCTGGGTGTTCCTGCAACAGAGTTTTGGGATGAGATTAACATTAAAATTGGTAGGTTTTGAGTAAAGCAGATTGCTCTCCATAATATGGGTGGGCCTCATCCAATCAGTTGAAGGCCTGACTAGAACAAGAAGATTGATTTCCCTAAGTAAGGAGGAATTATCCAGCAGAAGGGCCTCAAAGTATTAGCTTTTATGGATCTCCAGCCTACTGGCCCACTGTGTAGATTTTGGTCTTGTCAGTCCCCATAATCACATGGGCCAGTTGCTTAATAGTGACTCTCTTTCTATAGGCACATTCTGTTGGTTTTGTTTCTCTGGAGAATGCTGACAAATGGTGTGGAGGGGGAAAAAAAGCAAGTCAGTATATGCCCTGGATTTATCTGGCTGGCTGTTTTTTGTTTGTTTGTTTTGTTTTTTAAGATTTTATTTATGTGAGAGAGAGAAAGTGAGAGAGCATGAGAGGGGAGAAGGTGAGAGAGCATGAGAGGGGAGAAGGTCAGAGGGAAAAGCAGACTCCCCTCCGAGCAGAGAGCTGAATATGGGACTTGATCAAGGGATTCCAGGATCATGACCTGAGCTAAAGGCAGTCGCTTAACCAACTGAGCCACCCAGGTGCCCTGGGTGCCTGTTTTTGAAGTGGTGTTTTCTATTAAAGAGATTGAAAGATCATTGGAGAGGCCATGAGAAAATTGAGATTTTGACCCGACGTCTTCTAGCAAGCTGTCTTTCGGTTCCTGACCCTGTCATTTTCCCTTTCCGAGCCTCACTTTCCCATCTGTAGGAGTTTGAGCTAAGGAATTTCCAGCTCAATGATTCCATGAAATAACAAATGTTGAACATTTGAGCGAGCTACCAAGGAGGCATCTGAGGGCAGTTCTCCCGAGGACTGCCCAAGGGCTACATCAGAAAAAAAAGCCGAGGATGTATACAGTAGTGGTGGTGGTACAAGGCCAAGCACAGTGACGAAAAAAATCATGAAAAGAAGGGATGCTCTGCACATCAAGTAGGACATTCCAGTTGGTTCAGTGTAAAACATGGATGAGTAAATGTCTGCATGAGAACCTGTAGCTTCTGTGCCTTCTCCTCGAAGGGCAGATGGTCTCACTTTGAGGGCACCCAGAATCTGTCTCTGAATTGGAGGAATGCTTTTTTTTTTTTTTTTTTTTTTTGCAGCAGAGTAGGGTGGTGGTGAAGGCTTGACAGCTGTGACAAGCTGAGACCCTTCCGCCAAACTGAGGGGCCCCTAGCACAACCAACAGACAGGAAATGCCTGACCCCAAGGACATCTGTGCTATTCTTGACCCAAGAGATTGGAAGGCGTCTCAGACTAGCTCTGGCCAGTGGGATTATCTATTGATTTCTCTGTTGCCTTGGTTTGAGCCTGTCTCTTTTTTTCAACTTGGGCTTTCCTCTCCAGGTAAAAAAGCGGTAACCACAAGGAGGAAACTGTATTATTTTAGCTTCTCCTGTCTGGTGAGTACTCAGTATTTAGCTGCAGTAATCTTTTGGCTTTCTGTAAGAAATTAATGTTCACCTCGTGTGGCAGCCTGCCACTGGTCAGGTTGGCATTTTGAGTTGGACAGTCTGGGTGTGCGACTGGGGAAATCAGCTGCCCCCTTTGGATGTGGACACACTCTCCTTGATCACTGGAGGCATCCAGGCAAATAATGGTGAGGTGGATTTCTTTGCCTCTGGGGTTCTTTCCGACCACAGGCTCATCGTGAAGAGGCAGGACCCTGATGGGCATCTCCCCAGAGAGGCTAGTGCTGGTTGACTGTTTACTCAGTTGGTGTTGAGGACTGACAAATGATTAACCCCATGGAATCCCTGGTTAGACCCCAGTTATGGTCATGAGTTCAGCCTTTTGAACTGCAGACTGAAATTGTTTTTCTAGCATTCTCCCCAGTTGGCGTCCCTGCTGGTTCCTGCCCAGCCTCTGCTATGGAAACCCTCCCCAGGGAGCAAATGGTGCACCCGGGGAGCGTGGGAAGTGAAGGCTGGAGGCCTCAGTCGGCTGCTGCGGGGGAGGCGGGGAGGCCGGCTGGCCCTAGCTGAGGTAAGGAAGGCACTTTGGAGAGGACAGGGAGACAGGAAAGGCACTGCAGCCTGGAGGAGGCGGAGTGGGAGCTGCTCCTGGCCCTCTGCCCAGCCGCTTCCTTCCCGTGACATGACAGCCCCGTCGGCCTGGCTCCTGGCCAACCTGGCAGTGGCTGTGGCACGTGACTCCCCCACTAGGCCGGCCAGGAGTCTGTTGGCGGAGGGCTGTGCGCAGGCCAACCCCTCCACCTGCCAGGGCCCTGGGTGGGCCATGCTCCGCTCCCCCGGCTGCCAGAGCTCAGCGTGCCCTTCCCGGGCAGCAGTGCCAAAGCAAGGGGCCTGGACACGCTGGCCGGAATTCTTAGGATACCTAGGAGCTATGTCGCTGGGAGCTCATCTGCCAAGCCCTGTGAGCTGTGGTGTTCGTTATGTGTAGACCTGGGTAGATGGCACTCCGTGTTTACCTCCCCAAATTACTGGATTATTGGAGTCAAATGAGCTGCAGTGCCCAGGGGGAGACCGTCTCACAGCAGGGGCCTGGGAGCACCTCGTGCTACTCCAGCTACCCTGGCCAGAGGTGGAATGACCATGTGGGGTCCTGCGCCAGATGCCCTGGAGAACCGTGGCCAGTGTTCTCTCAAGAAGGTGGGAGAGTGACCTGGGTTTGTCTGCCCCAGCCTCCTCCCAGAAGTGCGGTTGACTCCATAAATTGGTGGGGCTCTCGCGTTTGGAAAAGAGCTAGGTTTTGCACATAGCTGCAAAGGGGGCCACTGTGAAAATGTACTGGTACACTGTGATTAAATGCTAATTCTGGCCCTGCTCCTGGCTTCACTTCCTTTTCCCCCACCTCATTGCCTCAGTACCTCCTTCCAGCATACTTTACCCCATTTACTTCTATGGCATTGTTCCAGTGGGGTTGAATTTGTCTAGAAGGCACTTGAGCATTTTCCTAGTGACTTTCTAGGGTAATGAACATGACTCTTCTTTGAGTTGGGGGGCATGGGGTAGAAAGAGGGGACATGAAAATATTGCAAATTCTAGAAAGTAGGATTTAAGCAGTCTTCGCAGAGATAACTGATCCCACCCTGGAGTGATCTGCACCCAAGGAGAAAGGTGTGGTGGTGGTGGTGGGGGCAGGGAAATGGGGGTGGACACTTGGGGCGTTAATAGCTTTGCTGTGCTAGTTGAGTAAACATGAAGATGTCTAATGACACTGACAGTGATGTCCCCTTGGATTACCTCTCTCCTGCATGTCATATGACAAGCCAGAAGAGGCCTCGGGTCCATTCAGACTGAACCTCCTCATGGAACAGAAGCCCAGAGGGGGCAAATACTCAAAGTCACACAGCCCAAGGGCTGCGCTAGTCAGAAACAGGGGCTCCTTCCTCCCCATTGCTGCTAGTTCAATGATTAGAGTTAGATGCAGGATTCATCGGGTCTGCCTCACTGCCTCCACCATTACCTGTTTGGTTTTCTGCCCCCACCCCCTTAAATTTCTGTCTCTTCTGCAGGGGTGGGCAGGGCGATATCCCCTACAGTGGAGTCCGGATTTATTGAACACCTCATTCAGCTTGCTTGTACTTTCTGAATGCAGGCTGTATTATCCACATCTCCAAACCACTATGGAACTGCCCCTTCTTCCCTCACCCTTTGCTGGCTCTTGTGTCCACAGGGTGGGCTGTTCATTATAAAGTCTTTAGTAGTAAGGCCACAGGAAACTGCCATGTACTTGCCAAAGGCCATTCTTGGTGAATAGCCATGACCTTCAGTTTAGGAGGGATATGTGTGTGTATATAATTTTTTAAATCAAGAAGTTCGCGTAAGTTTCCTAACATTATAACTGCTGTTTACGGTGTCACTATGCCTACTGCTTTTCCTAATCTTATAGGATATAAGCAACAAATCTCATAGGTGGCAGTATAGTTGTTTTTTTCCATGCAAGCTCTGAAGATGAGCAAGTTTAAGTAACTTGCACAAGGTCACGTAGCTGACAGGATTTGAACCTAGGTCAGTGTAGCTGCACATCTACCACAGTGCCTGGCCACCCATTCATTATCCACCCCTGGCCTTGCCCAAGAAGGCATGTTGCTAGTTTTTGTTTTGAGAATGAATGGGAGAGGAGTTGGAACAAAATGTGCTTACAGATCTACTGACTGACACGTCAGTTATACCACAGTGTTTAGATAACATTTCTGAAAATTGTCTTCCATAGATTGAGATAAGCATGTCTGCCTTGTTGTTTCTAAAATAATGTAGCTATTCCTTCAGTGTACTTTCTCGCATTAAAAACAAAGTTGGCTTTTCTGCTGATAAAAAAAAATATATCTTTATTGTAGAAAATAGAGATGTTCACAAAAAGGAAAAGTGATCCCAAGCAATACACCAGCTTTTGGCTAAGACTGTGAGCACTGGAACTATCCTGTAGGGGTTTGAATCCCTACTGTGCCACCGGCAATATGTGTGACCTTGAGCTAGTCACGGCTTCTTTGCCTATTCCTTCATGTGTCTCTGAAGTTGAAAATTAGACCCTGCATCATTGAGTTGTTTAGATTAAGTGGTACAAAACCCTTAGATGTGACCAAGAGATGTTTGATTAATACATCAGTAATGTTCTAATTTTCCTCTCTGAATACGTATATACATGTGTAAATATATATGTGTGTGTATGTATATTATATTGTATGCATATACTAATAAATGAGATTTTTTTTTTTAAGCCAGCTAGTTTTCATCTAACGATATATCATGACTGCCTTTCCTTAGTTCTAAATAGTCTTCTCTAGTACTTGGTAGCTGCCTGGAACCTACTGATGGGTTGGTGTGAATGGAACTGAATCCATTATTGTGGGTCTTGAAGGTTTCCAGGTCTGCTCTAACATAGTACACTCTTAAAGAAATCTCAGTAGATGTTGCACCATGAATGGTGTTCCTCTAGGTGACAGGAGCTCCCCACTCTTTGTAGAGCATACCTAATCTTCCCTCTCCTGGTGTGAATGAGGATCTGAGCATTTCCCTTTGGGAGCTCAGAAGCTTCTGAGTGTGGCACCTGTGAACTTCTATATTCCAGCCCTATCCGGGGAACTCGGGCTCTGCCTCTTTTCCTTCCTTTCCCTTAAATCTATAAAAGCTATGTTTCTTTGTTTAATATTTCTGGTATCTGGTATCTCTTGGTTCCTGAGAAATCACAAATCAGAAAGTACTCTCATTCTGTTTCTCTGTACCTGAGGTATGAAGAAGGTGTGGTGTCCTTTTTAAAAGGAAAAAAGGAGAAACCCTAAGCATCTCTGTTTTCCAGGGTGGACTCCCAATGCCCACCCTTCTGGGTGAGCTGTAGTCATTTCTGTACCATTCCAGGCACCATGCCCTGCCATTTTAGTGTTTATTTTATTATTTTATTAAAACTTTATTTGTCAGAGATGGAAAGAACAAGCAGGGGAGTGGCAGGTGGAGGTAGAGGAAGAAGTAGTAGGCTCCCTGCTGAGCAAGGAGCCGGATGTGGGCCTCAATCCCAGGACCCTGGGATCATGACCTGAGCCGTAGGTAGCCACTTAACTGACTGAGCCACTCAGGCGTCCCTGCTGTTTTAGTTTTATGCATTTCTGGCGACATGCTTGTTTGATGATTTTATTTATTTATTTATTTATTTTTAAAGATTTTATTTATTTATTTGACAGAGAGAGATCACAAGTAGACGGAGAGGCAGGCAGAGAGAGAGAGAGAGAGGGAAGCAGGCTCCCTGCTGAGCAGAGAGCCCGATGCGGGCCTCGATCCCAGGACCCTGAGATCATGACCTGAGCCGAAGGCAGCGGCTTAACCCACTGAGCCACCCAGGCGCCCTGATGATTTTATTGATTTAGAATTCTACTTGCTGGTCTGAGATTGTTTCCCTGGAAGTGGCCCCACCCCTTCTCTGCTTTTAGCCTCTAGCAAACCAATAAGTCACATGTTTTGAAAATCCTGCTCTGTGCTCTCCACCCCTAGCCTTCAGGGTGTGTCATATATGCGGACTCTACGGATGTATTTGTCTGTAGAGTCTGAGCTCCAGAAGACAAAGAGAGTTATGGGTGGAAGTAACTTGGGGTCAGTAGTATCTCATGTAATATTCCTCTTAAAAAGTTTATGGCTTTGCTGAGATTTTCTCCTGGAGCCTAATCCTGAGTGTTTGGAACCTGTCATTTTAAACTGTATTGAGTCTAAAGAAACTTAGCTACATTCCAGGACACTGTTGACTAGCCTCAGACATGGCCATTTTCTTTTTTTGCTTTTCTTTCTTTCTTTTTTTTAAAAGATTTTATTTATTTGACAGAAATCACAAGTAGACAGAGAGGCAGGCAGAACAAGGAGGGGGGGAGCACCCACCCAGCAGGGAGCCTGATGTGGGGCTCGATCCCAGGACTCTGAGATCATGACCTGAGCTGAAGGCAGAGGCTTAACCCACTGAGCCATGCAGGCACCCCGACACGGCCATTTTCTGATGATGGTTAAGGGCCAGGCTTGGCTTTTCACTGTAATCTAGGGAGTACATTCTCATCTCCGAGAGAGGGTAGAATCTCAGAATATGCTAGTTAGGGCAATGGGTCTGTGAAAATTATGGTGGTGATTGTATGTCTGAGGTGTGCTGGAATGGCATCAGGACTTAAAAAGAGAAATAATTCATATTCCATATTGGACGGAGAAATGACCTGTGTATTTCACGTTTGTAATGCTCCAAGTATCAGTTCCTTGCAGTGTTTTCTAAAGCCCATTTTAATGTTTCCTTCTGATATCCTCCCTGGGAGAAAGGTTAAGTAGCATTGTCCTCCTTGCACTATTGAAGAGAAGGTGGAGACAAGGACAGGTGAAATTCCTTGCCTTAGGTCCTGAAAATTAGGCTGGCAAGAGCTTGCAGAGGCAGGAAAAGCTCCCAGCCAAAGAAAGAGCATTTTGCTCAGCGGTATTTATGTAGTAAGTCCTGTCTGGGGGCTGCTGAGCCAGAGAGTGCTGGACACTTCAAAGTCATAGTTCAAGATCCTTGACCATTAATCTGCTTTGCTGCCTTGAGCTAAGCCCTAAGAGTGATGGATGGCAGAAGTCGATTATTTTTGGCTCGGCTTCTCCGTCTTGGCAAGGGGCCTTTACATGTAAACCTGACATCTACAAAGGGTTTTGGAATCTGATGTCATTTTCTTCCTACAATTCACATGTTGGCCTGTGCTGTAGATGGGGTTACCTGTTATGTGAGGGTCACGTTCCTGTTTGGGGCTCCCTGTAGGGATGGCTTCTAACACAGAAGGCCGCTGCCTCCTCTTCCACACCCCAGCAGACTTGCTAGAGCTTCAATCTCTTGACTCACTGGGTGCAGGAAAGCAGCAGGCCCTCGCTGGTTTAATCCCTACTTACTGCTTATAGGTTAGTCTAAGGCTGACGGGGTCCTTCTTTTCGAGCTTTACGTTTTCTCAGCCGAAAAATGGGAACAACCACTGTTAAGGCTAAAAAGCCAGGTTAATGGAGAATCCACTTCAGAGATGGGAGGAGATGAATCTGCATCCAGTCCAGTGGGAGCTGGCATGTGATCTCAGATGGAGTTGTCACTGTTCCCATGCCACCCAGACCAGCATCTTTTGTGCTTGGTTCTCTGCATCTGAAAATGTGACATGGAGCAGAAATTTGTCATCTGGGTCTTGAACCTCTACACATTTTCTTGGACTGAGCCACTGATTTTCGTGGAAATCAAAGCCAGATATGGTGAGGGGGTGAGGCCAGACTGACCTGACCTATATCTGTGTTTTGTCTGGAACAGGGGTCCCCGGTCACCTCCCTTGTGCTGTTCTTCCTGGATGGAACGAGAAAATAAACAGGGTGTGTGTGAAGCCCAGGACTCAGCAGACAAAGGGATGGGCTCTGATTTTGAGAACTCTGAAGACAGAGAACGGGACCCAGAAGAAAGAGGAATGGGCTCTCACCCACAGGATGCCGACAAGAGAGAAGACCCCCCAGAGCAGGAGCTGGACTCCAACCCACATGATGAAACTCTGGGAGGGGACCCAGAGGAGAGGGAACTGGTATCTGACATCTGCCCAGGTGAGGAAAAGCTGGCATTTCCATGGAAGTTGCCCCCACTCACAGTTATTTCTAGCTCCTCTAGAGTTAGAACCCAGCGCAGCATTCTTTGTGGGAGAGCCCTCTAGCAGAGACCATTACGCGGAACCATAAGCCTGAGGAACATCCTTTTCTTCAATCCAGTCTGAGGTGGGCTGTTCTGGTAAACGTGGATGAAGAGGGTAACTCACTGGTGTCGCACTACAGTGTACAGAACACTGCTATAAATTAACACTTGCAATAACATGTGAGGGAGCACAGCTAATATCAGAACCTACCTCATCAGGTTGTTGGGGGGAGTTTAGATGAGTTGCTGCATTTGAAGACTTATCACAGCATTGAGCTCATAAAGTGTCCAGGTGTTTGCAGTTATAGTCATCATCATCTTTGTTCGCAGATAAGTAAACTCAGTGGTAAGTGACCTGCCCAGGTTTATGTGGCAACGCCCAAAGTGCTCAAGGCCTCTGCCAAATTCCTTGGTATTCTTGACCTGGAAAGAGGAAGCGCTAGCCCTCCGCCTCCATCCACATCCTTGGTCCTATCTCTGGGCATTTGTTGCTTTATACTGCTCTGTGCATGCCTTGAGGACAGAAATGAACTGAAATACCTTGCGGTCAAGACTAATGAGGTTACATTCCCTCCCCTGTGACACATCCCAGACTTCCTCCTGCTCTCCCCTGCAGTGTACATACCTAGTCTTTAATATCTTAGTAACTTTCTGGAGTGCCCTCTGTTCTGTGTTAAGCAGCCAGAGACAGGTGTGTGTTCTGGAAGTCTCTAAGCTGGGATCCCCAGCCCTAGGTCCTGTGCTCATTCTTCCTGCCTGGCTTACATAGTAAAGCCCTTAAGTTGGGGTGTGTTTGGGTTTGTTGTTCCACCCCTAACAAGTTTTATTTTTAAAAAATCAGCCCATTACCTCGTTAGGACGGGTGACCTTTTCTTGTGGTTGGCTGGAGTGGCCTTATCTTTTGAGGCCAGGGTCCTGAAAGGCATTAGGAGCTGTGAGAGTAAGCTAATGTCTCCCGAGATCCCACAGAGTCCCACCCAGCCCATTTCAAGCAGACTGTCAAGCCTTCAGATGACTCTGCTGAGTGGAGCCTCGGGTACCCTGGGTGGGGTCTGGGCCCCAGAGACAGTTGGTGTAGGAACTGGCCAGCCAAGGGGCGGTTGAGTGATCTTTGCCTGGGTTTCAGAGCTCACTCTCCTGCAGGCCTTCCTCAGGAGGTACCAGGTGGGAAGAAGGCTGGAATCACGGGGGTCTTGGGGGAGGGGTTGAGAATACTCCCGGGAGGGTGGCCTGCACTTTTACTGAGACTGGTGTCCTCCGGGTTTGCCTCTCGAGCGCCAAGTATAGTCACGACCACTGCCACCTTTTCTGTTGCAGAGGAACTGCTGAGTGAGGAAGAAGGGGCTGCTCTCCGCGAAGATGATGATTACCAATCTGGCGTAGCCGAGATGGCCATGTTCCCGGGACTGTCGGAGTCCGACAGCATTTCCCGGAGTCCCCGGGAAGAGGAGGAGGAGGAAGAGGAGAGCGCTGGGGAGAACCGGCTGGACGAAGAGGAGCAGCCGCCCCCTCCCATGCTCCCCTGGAGGCGGCATCTCTCCCTGGGGAGTCGGCACCGGGGCGACAAGCCCGCCCACCGCCGCTTCCGTCGGCTCCATCACCCCATGGCCATGGACCTCGGGGAGCTCGACAGCCTGATGGCCAGCATCATGGACGCGCCCACCATCTGCCCGGACTGCGGGGAAAGCTTCAGCCCGGGCGCCGCCTTCCTGCAGCACCAGCGCATCCACCGCTTGGCGGAGGCAGCCGCCGCCGCCAGCCTGGAGCCCTTCGGCTTCTCTAGCGAGTGCGGCGCCATGGTGGGCGTGGCGGGGGGCTTCGGGGCGGGGCCCGCGCTGGCCGGGCCCCCGCGCGAGAAGCCCTTCCGCTGCGGGGAGTGCGGAAAGGGCTTCAGCCGAAACACCTACCTGACCAACCACTTGCGCTTGCACACGGGCGAGCGGCCCAACCTGTGCGCTGACTGCGGCAAGAGCTTCAGCTGGCGCGCGGACCTGCTTAAGCACCGGCGCCTGCACACGGGCGAAAAGCCCTACCCGTGCCCCGAGTGCGGCGAGGCCTTCAGCCTCAGCTCGCACCTGCTGAGCCACCGGAGGGCGCACGCGGCGGCCAGCGGCGCGGGGGCGGCGGCGCTGCGGCCCTTCGCCTGCGGCGAGTGCGGCAAGGGTTTTGTGCGCCGCTCCCACCTGGCCAACCACCAGCGCATCCACACGGGCGAGAAGCCGCATGGCTGCGGCGAGTGTGGCAAGCGCTTCAGCTGGCGCTCGGACCTAGTGAAGCACCAGCGCGTGCACACGGGAGAGAAGCCCTACATGTGCTCGGAGTGCGGCGAGACCTTCAGCGTCAGCTCGCACCTCTTCACGCACAAGCGCACACACTCGGGCGAGCGGCCCTACGTGTGTCGCGAGTGCGGCAAGGGCTTTGGGCGCAACTCGCACCTGGTGAACCACCTGCGCGTGCACACGGGCGAGAAGCCCTTCTGCTGCGGCCAGTGCGAGAAGCGCTTCAGCGACTTCTCGACGCTCACGCAGCACCAGCGCACGCACACGGGCGAGAAGCCCTACACGTGCATCGAGTGCGGCAAGAGCTTCATCCAGAGCTCGCACCTGATCCGCCACCGCCGCATCCACACCGGCAACAAGCCGCACAAGTGTGCGGGCTGTGGCAAGGGTTTCCGCTACAAAACACACCTGGCGCAGCACCAGAAGCTGCACCTGTGCTAGGGGCCGGGCCGCGGGAAGGCTGCCCTGGTGGGGAGCATGTGGGGAGGAGCGGTTCTGGGGATAGAGCTTGTGGAGAGAAATGGGGAAGGGGCGGGACGGACAATCTGAGTGACCGGGGAGTCTTGGTGTTAAGGGGTCTTGAAGGGGAGGGTCGAGTAAGTGTGGTTCTTTTGGGGTGTTCTATTTTGCCTGCCTCCCCAACGGGACGTGTTTGGGAGATGTGCTTGAGCCATGACATCTTCAGATGCACGCAGTAGGGGTTGAAGAGCAAGTAAGTGCAGGCACTTTGAGGACCTTGAAGAAGGGGAGTTAGGGGGTTAGGTGAGTGAACAGGATGGGAGGCAATAGAGTAGGTCGGGCTGTGGGGGCCTGTGGGCGTCAGGAGAGGCTTATGGGGTAAAATAAAAGGTGGGTATGAATCATTCTGTCCTGGTCTCACCAGGTGTTACGTTAACACTGTTTGCTCTGTCGCCCCACATCAGCTGTAGTCTCATGAAAAGTAGAGGAACCTTGTCGATGCTATTGGAGAAGATATGTAGTATATTTTCCCCTTCATTTCTCTGAGCCAGAGTTAGCTGCTATTTTGAGGCATCCAGGGGAAACTGGGCAGGAAAGCTTACGCACTTGGATTCCAAGAGCAAAATTGAGGTTTGGAAATCCGTTCATAACTGGCTTTAAGATCACCTGGGAAATCTTGGTTCTGCTCCCCTGGTTCTTTGCTACTTCCTTTAAAGTGGTCTAGCTTCATGCTGGGTCAGGGTGGTCTGTGTGGATGGGAGGTGTTAGGTGTGTGCCAAGCCCGGTATTTCACGTCTCACTTGTGATCTTCTAAGTGCAGGGGAATGAAACAGTCCCAGCTATGTGTGGCTTTCCCTTTTCCAGGTCAGCATGTTGCTTGTTTGAAGTGAATCTCAGATCAGCAACCATTGCCCCAGTGACCTACTACAAAAGTTATCTAGCTCAGAGTTTTGCTGGCCTTATGTGAGAAATCCAGGAGAGCAAATGTTCACATGTTGGAGTGCAAAGCTTCTTTGTCTCATTTGCCTTTGCTCTGTATCCAGTGTCCCCCTCCCTCTTGGTAGTAATGGGGGAGATAATCGAACAGCCACCTCCATCCATATTGATAGAGACTTTTGGTCTGAATAGAGATATCTTTTATGTACACAGGAGGCACAGTAGAAAGCTCAAGGGTTTACACAAGGAAGGCCCAAGCAGGGAAAGGTGTTAAGTGCAAAATTGCCAAATAGCACAAGCAATGAATGTTTTCTGGTTGTTATATAAATGCCAAAATAGCACTTTTATATTTCTAAAGTGCTTTATGCTTTTTAACGATCATTAATTGTTTCTCACACCTTTGTGAGGTAGATCAGTATTATGACCCCTGTTGTAGGGAAGACTGAGGACAGGAGTACAGCAGGCTGTTTGGAAGACAGGCTGATGACCGTGGGGATAGGTACGGTCAAACTTTTTGTGTTCTCCTGTCAGCTGCTAGAAAGACTTAACCTGTCATGATTTATATAATAAAATGAAGACACTGAAAATTCTTAATGCTTCATGGAAAATTTAAGGCTAGTCTAGAAGGGCCAAAGATGTCCTTATTGACAAAGCTGGTCTTTGTCACATAATTAGGGTATCTTAGGATTGTTCCATTTCTAGTAGGGGGTTGTAGTTAGATGACTCTTGTACAGATTTCGGTTACCTGTACTGAAAATTCCTCCCCCAGGTTAGCCTTTAGAAATTAGAGTTGTGGAAAGCAGTCTTGTTTTCTTCACTAGTGATTGTTAGTTGTTCTGTACTTTTCATGGAAGCATCTTCACAAACTGTTGGACACACTTGAAAGCAAAGAAGAAAAACTGCAAGATTGTTTTTACGGTTTTAGCAAACTTTCTGTGGATGCTGGTAATTTATACTTGATTAATTGTATTTTAACAAAGATCCTCCTTGGGGGCTGTAGGGAAGCATGTTTTTGTCCTTATAAAAACACCTTCCAAAAAAAAAAAAAAAATCCTGAGAATTCTGGGCTTGTACAATGCCTGTTGATCTTGCCCTCTTAATTAGTTTATTGTTATTTACAAATGCAAATCAATTTTCAAAAGATAGATAATTTTGCAAGACACTAATTCTTTATTTTCTTTTAGTTGAGTAATCTGAGCAAAATCAATGTCCATTATTTATTGACTCTTTACCCTGAATACTAAGTGTATAGGACTCCTTTGAAAATAATATAGCCAATTTGTAGGTAACCTTATAACTTTGTGTGTTTTTTTATGCACATCTACCTCTTCCAGCCATTTTATGTTCTCTCAAGTCTGTGCCTATGAAATCTCATGCAACTTCTGATCCACTTTATGAGTTATTTGGCCTTTGACTGCCATTGTACTCTGTACGGTCTTGTCTGCATCAGCTATGTTATATATGGGCAGCTTTCAAGAAGGTTCAAGAGGGAAGGGAGATGAAGCTCATATGAAATAATTTGGTGGCAGTGGAAATGTTTGGGTTTCATTGACCTCTCTTCTTTCAAGTACCATGGGTAAGAGAGTCAGCTACCACTTCAGTATCCCTTTGAGGAGCAGATCCCTCAGCAGAAGAAAACAGCCCAACCACCAAAATCCCCACTCTCGTGGTGCATTTAAAATGTGATTCCATTTTTCCTAAACTTCTTCAGGGAACATAGCTGCATTAAGTGAATTTAAATGCAGACAGGATGCTGGTTCTTGTATCTAGTTCAAGAATAATAGTTTTTCTTCAGCAAGCCCCACTAACTGTGATGCACCCTTAAAAATGCTAATTTGAAGACTCCTTCCGTCAACTCATTCATGCTGGTGGAGGCAAGTGTATCATTTGTTTCCCGGGGAGTTTGGTCAAGTGCAGGCTGCTCTTGGCTTAGCAAAAGCTGGAGCAGTTTTGGTAGGTTAAATGGCTTGATTAGATCTTGAGCTCTGAGTTGGAAAGAGAAGATGAGAAGTTAACCCCTTGAGCCATGTGATTTCTTCAGGATCAAGAGGCTGTACATATGTGAGAAAGTACAGATGAAGAACCTGTGTTCATAGACTATCTGGACTGTGTTTCTGAAGTTTGTGCACATTTCCCTTCAGTATAATGTTATTTTACAGCTGTTTGTTAAAATAGTGAATAATTTAATGATCCTAAAAGTAACAGGTTTTGTGTGAGTGTGTGCTTGTATATGTGAGAATTGCCTTATTTTCAGGTTGTTTTATTTAATGATGGTTCCTCGGACAGCGTTCTGGTGTTCAGCAACCCATATGGAACATTTGTCATTAAATCCATATCAGTCTTTTTCCATGTCATTCTTTCTTCTTTGTCATCCATTAAATGGCACTGAGATCTGTATACAGAAGCTTACTGTCTGGTAGAACAGGGGTCAGCAAACTACTGAGTCTAGCCTACCTCCCTTTGCAAGTAAAATGTTCTGGACTGTGGTCCTCTCCATACAACCTTGCTTACATGTTGTCTGTGGTTGGTTTTGCTCTACCACAGCAAGGCTGAGTCTTTGTGACAGAGGCTACATGGCCCACAGTCCTAAAATGTTTACTCTCTGGATATTTACAAACAAAGGTTGCTGACTCCTGTGTTCGAGTGTTCTGGTGGATCCTAGATCATCCTGGAACTGGCTGATGTCTACATACTCTGCCTATTTTAACCAGTAATTCAGTAGGGCACTTCCGTATTCTTGCAGCTTTGGGATGTTGGGAAATGTGTGAATGCTATGCCACTGGTATCGATTTCTTCCTTCCTTGGAGGAACCTTTCTGTGGGGCATTTTGACAGGAAGTGGGGAAAGCCGATATGGGGAAGGGAGGCAGTCTTAGGTCTCACCCCTAATCTATTAAAAAAAAAATATTCCTGAATCACATCACAAAGTATTTTCTTTACCTCAGCTCTCAGAAAGGTAACTTAATGGCTGTTGGTAATACTGGATGGAACTTACCAGCTAGACTGGCCTTTTACTTAAGATGTTTTTTAGCTGCTTTGTGCCCAACCTCAGGGAAACAACGAGACAGGCAGTTTGTAAGGAAGGGATTCACAAGAAATAGAAAAAAACGCAGCGTGAAAGGCACTTTATGTTCTTGTGATGATCACAACCACCTCCTTGTGCGAGTGTCCACCCACCCTGTCTTGCCTGGCAGGGCCGGTGGATTTTGGGTCCCAGTCATGGAAAGAGGCACTCAGTCCAGGATTTATCAACATTCCTCCCTAAGCTCAACTATTCAGGTCTGAAGCAACCACCAGTCTATCTCCTGGTCCCTAGGAAAAGTACTGAATCAGGTATTTGAAGTATTTGTTCAGTGCTCTGTGGGGACATGGCAGTAAACCTGGACTTCTGGGCTATGCCATGAGGGGATGCTGGTCCTGAACATGCTGTTGGAGCAGGGCTCTGTCTGCCTTGCAGGTAGAGAGGATGTATCTGGTCAACTTGGAATTTTGTGGGCTGAATTAGTTTGAGATCAAGATTTCATTAATCTAACTTAACTATATATAGTAGAATTACCTGGAGAGCTTTTTTTTTTTTTTCTAAAGATTTTATTTATTTATTGAGAGTGAGAGAGCATGAGAGCTGAAAAGATCAAAGAGAGAAGCGGACTCCCCATGGAGCTGGGAGCCTGATGCGGGACTCGATCCTGGGACTCTGAGGTCGTGACCTGAGCCGAAGGCAGTCTGCCCAACCAACTGAGCCACTCAGGTGCGCCTCTGGAGAGCTTTAAAAACAAACAAACAAGCCCCCCCCCCAAAAAAAAAACCCGGGGCACCTGGGTGTCTCAGTTAAGCATCCAACCCCCCCCCTTTTTTTTTTTAAAGATTTTATTTATCCACTTGACAGATCATAAGTAGGCAGAGAGAGGGGGAAACAGACTCCCCGCCGAGCAGAGAGCCCGATGTGGGCCCAATCCCAGCACCCTGCGATCATGACCTGAGCTGAAGGCAGAGGCTCAACCCACTGAGCCACCCAGGCTCCCCAAGCATCCAACTCTTGATTTCAGCACAGGTCATGGTCTCAGGGTGGTGAGATTAGGCCCCACATCAGTTCCATGGTGGGAGTGAAGCCTGCTTAAGATTCTCTCTCTCCCCCTCCCTCTTCCCCTTTCTGCCCCTAAACACCACCCCACCAACACCAACACCACCAACAAAATCTGACAACAACCAAAAAATTGTACCAAATGGTGGTTGGTTGGTTTGGGGTGAAGTCCAAATACCGGTAATTTTACATAGACCTCCTAGGCAACTTTTACGTGCAACCCGGAATGAGAATTCTATAGGACCAATCAGGCGCCTTCGTGCTCTCTTGGGGATTACAGTAAGTAAAACTAATAAGCCTCACAACCTCTCCCCTGCTAAGAGTATAGAGGCAAAGGGCGTGGGCAGACAGCAAAGCCTAACAATGCCAGGGTCACTGCTGCAGCAAGTCAGGCTTTGCTGCCTGCCCACGCCTGCTAGGCCTACTTTTCACGTACACCTTTCCCAGGTAGATAATAAGTCAGGGCCAGGAGAAGTGCCTGTTTTCGCCATTCATCAGATAGTGCCAGATGGGCGTCATGGGCTGCTGCTGGCCTTCCTTTGTCTTTGCCAATCAGACTTCCTGCCTTCCCTTCTTTCTGATCTTCATTCCAACTCAGCTCACTTAACAAAGCGAAATTCCATGCATTTCTCCCTTTCGGAGCTGCCCTTGGCAAGAGAGTTGTTTTCTGAATTTTGCTCCTGGAGGGAAAGGAGAGGAGCTCACGCTTCAGGTCTCCAGCTTGAACACACTAGCCCTGGGTTCCGCTCTTTCCTGGCCAGAGCCTCAAGTGTTTGCAGATTACGGTTCCCTGCTGCCCGCCTGTGTTTCCAAGGTCACCCCGGCTCACCCAAACCCCATTCCCATGGTTTTCAGTCTCTAGCGGCCCCAGTGGGATCCAGGTGACTGTTCCCAGACTCGTCTGCATCCCGTTGGTGACCTGCTTCATCACCGCAACCAAAGAGTTGGATGGCAAGGTGTTTCATGTATCTAGCTGGCTTCCACACGTCTATATTTCCAGGGGTTTCATGCTAAGTGGAAGGACTGAACGGTCCCAGGCCTCACAGCTGCTGGAAACTAGGAACTCCCTGGAAGTGGTTTGACGTCATTTATTCACAGAAGAGTCTCCCCAGAGATGCCTCCCCTGACCCACGAGGACTGGAAAGGTTCTTCTGCCGAGATGTTCCCAGAACGTCCCAGACACATCTCCTGTGTATGAGCAGGTGCCCTGAGGTGCTGGCTCATTAAAAGCAGAGACCCAGAGAAGGTCACATGGAGTGCCCCAGCTTGCTGCTGGGGGTTAGTTAGAGAGAGAGAGATGTTCACATATCCAAACGCTCCAGAACAGGACAGGGGAAGGCTAGTTTTGCTCTCTGCCTAACATCAAACCCAGGTTCCTCCTGGTGGTGAATCATTTTGCAAACTGCAAGTGTGACTTTTTGGATTTGGCCCCTGGTGGGAGAAGGAAGAACTCCGTAATACCAAGGCGGCAGGTGTTAATTCCTGGGTGAGATGGGGCCTCCAGCAAAGGCTCGGAGTAAAGCAGACTCTGTGGAGGACGTGTGCCAGGGTCACTGCTGCAGCAAATCAGGCAGTGTCCGTTTTATCTGGCTTTGGAGGGTAGGGGAAAGAGGCAGTGTGATCTTGGAGGAGTTAATGAAGCAAGGGACTGCTTAGGGACCCGGCTAGACACTTCGTCAGGTCTAGTGTTTGAAGGTGACTGAATAAAGCCAGGACTTCGATGCACAAGGACCACCTCAAGGTTTCCACTGAAGCAGCTCTACTGCTCTCTGGGTTAACATCGATGGACACAGTAGAGGTCATGGACATGACTTCACAGCCAGACAGCTGCTGGACTGAGGAAGCCACTGCCTAGTGCTGCCGCAGCCTAGGCTGGGCACCTCAGGTGGGCTCAGTCTTGGCCTTGTCGGTCCAATGGAAAGATGTCGGTGTGACGTGTGGGGAGAAGATCGAACAGAATCACAAATGTGAAGCTTCCGGAAGGTTTAGGGGCTGTGCAAATATTAGGAAACAAGGCAGTTGCACACCGTTATCTCATAGCCTGGCTCCTGGGGGCCTAGAAGGAGAAGAAAAGCAGTTGCTTGCCTGTGGGACTGCATCCTTTCCAACTTCCAGCTCCTGAGGCAGGGGGGTGGGGAGGACAGTGGGGAATGAGGGGATGGGAGACCATGGCCTTCACTCCTTTCCTGGGAACAGAGGAAGAATGGAGGAGTCGGTCCTGCCATCCTTGGAGGGAAGAGTGCAGGACAGAGCTCCGGCATTCACTGGCTGTGTTCTTGAGCAAGGCTCCGATTTCTCTGGGCCTGTTTTCCTCTTCAAGTGACACCATCTCTATGGACCCTCCCCACTCTAGTGTCTGGTGGTGGTCAGAGAGCTTAAAACTTGGGAGGCATCCATGTCTCAATACAAGAATGACACGAAAGCTCGTCTAAGTCCGCATTAGTTTCTGGGGCTCAGCTGTGACCGCACTGCTGAGGAGGGAGGGAATGCTCTGTTGGGCTCCTGCTCTGTCTGGCCTTGGTTGTCCACAATCGGGAGGGGTGTTGTGCCCTGTACAGATGAGAAGCCAGACCCCAACAGAGCTGGGGAAGGGCTAGGGAGCCACTCGGTCAGCTTCGGCTCTGCGCAAACGTACGGCTGGTGAATGGTGTTATGGTGGCTGGTTGCTGCAGAAACACAGTGGTGCTGGGGGGGTCGGGGGGCGAACACTCACCAGTGTCCAGTATCATTGGGACTGGACCTAGAAGTGGGCCACGGGCTCCAGTGTGCCGGTAAGGGCACAGACCCAGGAGAATAAAGAGAGTTGAGTCACTCTGAAAAGGGCCAAATTGAAAGAGAGCCCAGGTGTTCACTCTTGTTTGCAGAGACGGGAGAGTCTCTTCTCTTTTGCACTCTTCTTCCGCAGCCCTCCCTGGCCCTGGCTACTTTGTTCCTGTCCCGGGAAGCCCCTGCTTGTCTCTGTTCTTGCCAGACCAGCATTCCACAAGCTGGGTCGGGCTGCATGGGCTCCACAGAAGGATCAGGCAGCTGGGGTGCTGGTTAAGCCTGCCCCCTGCCCTCTTTCCAAATAGTCTCTCTTATCCCTATCTCTTTTTCTTTAGCAAATATGCTGGCCCTGTGCCTTCTTGGCCTCCAGGAAGCTGTGCCTCTCCTGCCTATTCTGAGCACTGTACTCTCAGGCCAAACTCAGGGCAGCAAATACAAGGTCACCAGTATGGGTGGGTATAGTCTCTAGACTTGTCTTGGACAATCTTCACTCTACTCCCTCCAATCCCGTTTATTCTGGTCCAGAGTCTTTTTCCATTCCTTTTCTGTTCTATTTTCTTTCCTTTCCTTCCCTTCCCCCTCTCCCCTCCCTTTCCCCTCCTCTTTCTTCTTCCCTTCTCCTTCCCCTCCTCTTCCTCCTTCCCCTTCCTTTCCCCCTTGCCTTCCCTCTTCCCTTTCTCTTTCCCTTCCCCTTTCTTTATCTTTCACTTATTTGCTTTTCTTTAAAGATGTATTTATTTATTTAAAGATTTTGTTTATTTATTTGACAGAGCGAGACACAGCGAGAGAGGGAACACAGGCAGGGGGAGTGGGAGAGGGAGAAGCAGGCTTCCCACTGATCAGGGAGCCCAATGCGGGGCTTGATCCCAGGACCCTGGGATCATGACCTGAGCTGAAGGCAGACACTTAATGACTGAGTCACTCAGGCGTCCCTAAAGATTTCTTTATTTATTTTAGAGAGAGAGTGTGTGTGTGTGAACAGGAGGAGGGACAGAGGGAGAGGGAGAGAGATCCCAAGCAGATTCCATGCATGGAGCCAGACATGGTCGGGGGGGCGGATGGTGAAGTGGGGGGATCCTTGATCCCAGGACCCAGCGCTCATGACCTGAGCCAAAATCAAGAGCCAGTAGCTTAACCAACTGAGCTACTCAGGCACTCCCAGAATCTCCTTCTTTAAGAACATCATCTTCCTTCCTTCACTCCTTACATATTCAGTGGGTGCTCACTTGGGGCCAGATGTGGGAATACAGCTGTGCACAGGTTGCCAGCACAGGCTCCTCGCAGTGCCTTCCAGAGTCCACAGTCTAGTTAGGGAGACAGACGAGTTCATAAGCAGCCACCTGGACTGTGACTAGTTTCCTAGTGGAGAGACACGCTTCACCATTCCCTCGAAGGCTGGAGACTCTCTAGGGGAGGCACAGCCTGAAGCATGAGGACAAGTTGGCTGAGGGACGGGAGCCAGGAAACAGGCATGTGTTGCAGGCAGGAGAGGCCATGGTGGGAGCGTGGTGTGTGTGGCTGGAGAGTGTTCAGGTGGAGGGTTGAGAGGTGTCAGAAGCTATAATAATCCCCCCCCCATATCCTATGCTGCTCAAACCCTATGTTGCCTGGCCCTAGGTGCCCCTGCTATAAACATTCCTCTTTCCTTTACCACGGGGATTCTAGTGTGTTCTCAAGAGACTGCACCCTAGGCCAGCTCTGCTCCTGATTTATGGGTGATCTTGGGAAAGTCAATTTACATCTCAGGCCTCAGTTTTCTTGTTTGTGAAAGGAGGAAGGGAAGAAACCCATAGCTAAATGGGCTATGGGCCTATGGCCCTAGATCAGCTTATTTTAAGTCTAAAAATTTAGAGTTTACTTTAGGGTTCATTTTAACTCTAAAATGTGAACCCCGCAAATAATTTGATCTGTCCTGAAGGGGATAGGGAGACTCCCTGGTTTACTTGTGATTAGGAGGGAGTTGTTTTACCTTCTGATGAAAGAAATGCTCATAATCAAGACTAGCCACTTAGTTTCCAAAGCTTAGGGCAACATCAAATGTGGGGCCCCGCCAGGACTACACCAATCCCCATACCCACACATCCTCCCTGCTTCTTTGTAACTGAGCCCATGACTTTACAGATTCCAGCTGGTGCAAGGGGGAGTTTCGCCCTGCCTCGAGTAAAGGATATTCCTGCCTCGAGTAAAGGATATTCCTGCCTCAATAAGGGCAGAGACCATGCTCAGATGATGACAGAGCCAGGAGCCCATGTGCCAGCCCTATCTGTGGCCGGCCCCTATTTTGGGAGAAGGACTGACTTTGCTCGTGCAAGTTCTTTTGTTTCTTGAGGAAAGACTGCACTCTTAATTAGTGGGGAGCTTCAGGTTTCTAGAACAGACTGGTGACTGTTCCAGAGTTTGCAACTGACCCCAGGTCACCTGCCCTTGGGGACAGAGTGCCAATCCACTTTTTGTTAGCCCTCCCCTCCCCCTCCACTCCGTCATAATGAGTCTCTTTCATGCCTGGAAACACCAGCTCCCATTCCCCCCACTCAATACCCTTGTGTGGGATCCCATGATAAAGGAGGACTCCCTACAAACTTCCTTCAGAGTCCTTGATGCTTTAAGAAGCATCTTTTTCTTCTGATGAGATTTCCTCTGAAGTAAGTTTTTAAACCTGGAACATCCTTATTTTTGCATTTTGAAAACTCTCTGGGCATTACATTGTTTCAGACTGTACATCTAATTTCCAATCCCCTTAAAAATCTTACCAGTTGCGTTCTGCCTTCATAAATGTCTTTCCCTCTCACATTTCCTTCAAGCGCTCACTCTTCATACAGTGCAGATGGATTGCTCCTGCCCCCCCTCTTCTTCAGGTTCATTAATTTCCTGACCTTATCTCTAAATTCCTTCTTGCTTTGTCATTCCTTCAGCCTCCCCAACTCCCTTCCCTCCCCATCTCAGCAATTCCATTTGTTTGCGTTTTGTCTGCCTATCTATCCATCCAGTCTTCTGTCCAACCAACCAACCACCCATCCATCCATCTGCCTGTCAGTCCGCTGTCCATCTGTGTGCCTGCTTTGTGTCAGGCATCGGCCCAGGTACTAGGGACACAGAGATGAGACGGCTAATTGCTACCCTCAAGAACAAGGCAGCATGGCGGGGGAGGGCAGAATAATCACTGCAATTAGACGTGCACATGGCACGCAGATGATCAGATGGAAGCTTTGGATGGTGGATAAGCGCTTGGGAGGGATGTGCTGACAGGAGCGGCTGGCAAGGCTTGAGCACGAGGGACACAGTACTTAAGCGTGGGTGTATGTAAAAGCATAATGTTTGCAGGAAGTGCCAAACCCTGGCCTATCTCTGGAGCAGAGCGTAAAGTTGGGGAATCCAGAGATAGGGTAGGAACTGGTGGCAAAGTAGTCCAGAGAGGTGGGCAGGGACTAACTCTCCAAGGGCCTTATCTGGTATCCTAAGACACTCCGGGCTCTCCTAAGGGTCCTGGATGGTTTCTCGGTAGGGCGCAGACGTGGTCAGATTTGACGTTGGGTTGACAATTCCGGCAACAAGGATGCGAGGGGATTTCGTGGTGACTTTCTGAGGCAGGGAGGCCAGGCAAGAGACAATGATGGCCTGAACAAGGCCGTGTTCCTAGGGAGGGAGGGACACCCACAGCAGGCACTTTGGAGGGGAAATGGGTGGGACTGACTGATAGGCTGGAGGGAGAGTGGGCTAAGGACTTCCCAGGTTTCTGGCTTGGGAGAATGGGTGCATAGGGGGTGCTGTGACCCTATTCGGGCATTTCCTGACGTAGTAGTGTCCGTTCTGCCTCAGGCTGGCCCCAGTTGCTCTCTGTGTCCCGTTTTGCTAACACTACATAAATGAGGCCTTTATTTCTTGCTGGGATTCTTGAAGTATCCTCTTAATCTCTTCCAATCCATCCTACACACCGGTGCCAAAGTAACCATCCAGGGACAGCTGAACAGGTTGCTGACTGCATATTGAATAATCTCCAGGTTCTTTAGCCTGACTGTTAAGATTTGTTGCTAGTGGGGGCATGGAGACCGTGCTCTTTGCCCTTAACAAGTATTATTTTCCTCTAAGGCATATTACATGTAAACTAGGTAAATGTCAAAAGGTCTTTAGAAGGGCAACCGAGTTGTGCTCTGAGGGGAAAGAAGGAAGGAGGCAGAGTATCTCCTAGTGGTGACCCCAGGTGACCCTGGTTTTTTCCCATCGTGTCTTTCCAGGTGTGTCTTCCATTCTCCCTGACACCTATGCTCTCTGGTCTGTCTACACCACCTAAAAAGGACTCCCTTCTCCCACCTCTGTTTCTTGGCAGACTTCCTCGCCTTTGCCTGGATACACCCCCTGCCACATCTGCCTGTTGAAATCCTACCCATCTGTCAGTATTCAGCCCAAATGCCAGCACTTTATTGAGTCCCCTAACCCGATGGGATCCTCTTTCTAATGGCCTTCGTACGTTTTCCTGTGTACGGTACCTGCCGCCTGGGAACAGAGATGGAACCCTGGAAGCCCTAGCTGTGGGTCTGGCCCACAGATGTGTTTCATTAGTTTTTACTCTTTTTTTTTCTTAAACCAAAATTAATGTATTCACAAAATTACAACCAATATCAAACATACAGAAAAGTACAGAATATGCTGTAATCTTTACCCAGGACCTACCACCAAGAATGAACACGGCGGGCTGCCCACTCTTTAAGAGATAAAATATTACACATACGATTGCAGCACCCGCCCACACGTTCCCAGAGCTGATCCTCACACAGTTTTCGAAATTTAGAATTAGGTGCCAATATTTAGAAATTGAGAGATTTCACATAAAATTTGGGAAGGTTTTACTTTCCTCGGAGAGTCCGAAGATCTGGGAACTTGGGGTACATCCCAGGCCTGAACCCGGGGTGCTCGGTGGCCGCCAGCTCCCAGGAGCAGAGTGTGTGGTCTCCTGGACACCACAGACCCCCATCACTCCCCGCTAGGCCTCTCGGCTTTAGCCCGCCTCACTTACAGTCTGGGTGGCTGGCTCCCGCAGGTGTGTGAGTTTCACATCTTCGTGTAGACCCTTGGAAGCCCTTTGATTACTTGACCTGAGCCACGAACTCACTGGATGACCTTGAGCAAATTACTTACCTCTCTGTGCCGCCCCTTCGTCTGAAGTCCGATTAGGACCATTGTATGAAATGTGGAAGGGAATACCTGGTACGTAATTCTGCCTCCTGTGGTCTGTGAACTTTTGTCTGAAACTCTCGGGGCTAGCTGTGTTTTGAAATTCGGATTTCTTTCAGATTTTCATGAGGTAATAAGGTAATATCATATATTAAATAACACCCCGAGGAGGCTCTGCGCCAGCACCTTGTAATTGCAACACATTGAAATATCTCCAGGACAAAAGCACGGATATTCACATGACCTGTGATACAGACTTGGCTTGCTGTCCTCATGGAAGCTTCCTGGGTGTCCAGGTGTAATCTGCACCCGGTTCCTACAATCAGAGGGCAGGGAGAGACTTAAGGGGCTGCTCCGGGTTGGTAGGCGGCAGCTACGCTGTTACAAGCAAAGGGACCTTACTAACGAGGCTTATCTTGGGTGGCCCTGAGATGAATGGATCCTTGTGCCCATCTGCCAGTTCTTAAAAAGTTTACATAGAGGCCTTCCCTGGGTTCGGTCAGGGATACTGGGTGGGTGTTCTCAACACCACTTCATTATCTCAAGACCTGTCTTTGGAGTGGCCTTTGGGAATGGAAAAGGCCAGCGAGGGCTCGCATTCCAAGGACAGGGGAGGGGCTCGGGAGCTTCTGAGAGCCCTGGTCCAGCCTGAGGGTCAATCGGGGGTCACATCTCTTGGATGACCTTCCCTGATAGCATCATCTGTTTCAGGGTGGGCCAGACTGCCTGGAGCTGTCGGGGTGCCAGGGATGAGGGGGCCCATCCTAACCCCAGAGCTGCCCTGCCCTCATCCCAGACTATATTCAGCTCTTTCTTGGACATTTGGACTTACTAATGAGAGGTCAGTATTGCTCTTTGCATGTTAATGAATTGAGAATTTTATACGTGGAGTGAAAGACAGGGTCTCTGGGTTTCTACAACAGCTTGTCTGGCTGGCCTTCCGGTCTGCCTCACCCCCTCTTACTCCTTCAGGCCCCCTGCCACCTTCCTGTGGGCCCTTCACCCAGCCATTCACCCGCCTGCCTGCCCCATCTCTGCCCTCAGGCCAGCCTCATTGTCCCCTCTGACACCCTAAACTATCTAATCTCCCCTGGGCTAAACCCTTCCCACCTGGCAGGCCAGCCTCCTCATTCCCCTTCACCCTCCTTCCCTCCCACCTCCACACTTCACCCTCTCCTTGGCACCGCTGCTTAGGCTCCTCACCTGTCTGGAATATCTCCCTCTTCTACCCAAGTCCCATCACCCCCTAAAGGCCTCGCTGAGGCCCCACTGCTCTGTGGGGCTTCCTCACTGCCCTCCCAACATCCGGTGAGCTCTGTTCCCCGGACTCACCCTTAGGGCTTAACCAGGTGACCAAGCCCTTACCTGCATTTTCATTCACTCATTCACCCCGCTCTAGGTGGGGGAGGGGCCAGGAAATGGGGGAGAAGGGGACAGAGATGGAGATGGAAGGAAAGGGGAGAAGAATGGAGGGGGAGAGAGGGAGGGAGGAGAGGAGAGGAGGCAAGAGGGCTTCTGTGCATTAGCTCTAAAGGTCGGGAGCCCTCAGTTCTGTGCCCAGTCTAAGTAAGAAGGGCCAGTTTCATGGGCCCAAACATTCCAAGGCTTTTAGACTTATTCAGCTAGACCAACCAGCTCATCCCTTCCCCTCTCCTCTGCTCCCACTGCCCTCCCTTGCCCTCTGGCCACAGAGCTCCTTCTCTTCCTTGAGAATCCCTGGCAGGTTCATAGATAAGGAATCTCACCAGGTTAAAAACCCAGCTGAAGGGCCCTTGTCCCAGATTTCGCCACCCTTCTTCCCTTTCCTGGCTCCTGGCATGCACGTGTCAAGGTGTGTGCATAGCCCAGGAGGGGACAGGAGCTGCCCCTTGTGTTCTGTGCCCTGGAGGGAGGCAGGAGGGAATGTGTCATTCTCCCCTACCCCACAGGATGGGGCCACCCTGCTCTGATACCCGATGCCCACTGTTGGTCCTCTGGCCCTTGGGGTTTTAAAAGTGATAGAAACCCTTGTCCCCACCAGAATATTTTTTCCCTTTCTCCTTAGAATGAAAGCATAAACAATCTCCTTCAGGGTAATCAAACTCAACTGAATTCGTAATCCATACATTCCCTGGGTGAGAAAGAAGCCATCTGGATGCATGGTGTGACCCTTCCGTGGCTCTGGTTCATAGAGACAGGCAACATCCCAGTCTGGAGATAGGCAGCTCTCACCTCCCATACTCTGAGCCCAACAGCCACCTCCTTACCAGCTTCAGGCCACGCAGTCTCTGCTGGCCCTGACTGTGTTTCTTTCAACTGTTGGTCCTCTACTCAACTGAGGACCGTGTTATCATTCAAGTCCCCAAACCTGCCTTGGTTGGCCTCCTCTCCTCAGGGCAACAGAGAAGGATGCTGGTTGCAAAGGCCAGTGATGAAGGGGAAGATGGAGGGAAAGGACAGAGGCTAAGGAGGTAGAGGGATAAAGCCTCATTCCAGCAGGGAGTGTGAGAGATAGGTGGGGAGAGGAGAAAAGAGTAGGGATGAGTTGATTCTGCAGGAGAAGTGGGGGGGTAGTAGACTTCTCTACCTCTTGAACCAGGTAGGAGACAAAGTTTTAGGGGCCTTCACACCTGTTCCCTTTACTTTCCTGGTGTGGTTTCCATGGTGTGGTTTCATGATGTGATTTGAAAGTTTAGATACAGGTTGTGAACTGCCAAGGTGGCCCCAGTGCGTCCTATGTCCTAGGGGTCTTCAAGGACATTGACATTGGTGATAGAGGCTGGTGGCATCTCTGTCTCTCCTTTCCCTGCCCAGGCCATCTGGCAAGGGCTTGAAGACCTCCCAGCTACCCCTCAGGGGTTCTCCTGGGTCTCCTACGCAGGGCTGAGCAAGGAGGTGACCCAAAGGAACCGGCCTCTCCCAAGGAGCAGCATGGGCACACTCCACCTGTCTGTGCTCTGTTGCACCGCTAACCAAGCCCTCCACCCCACCCCCATTGTGCTATAAATTTAGGCAGTTCAGATTGCAAGATTCAGTGGACAGATAGGGGCTTTCTAGTCAGTCTAAATGTCCTGGTCACTTAGCAGTTAGTGAGTGGTATCTTTTGATCAAGTTTCCTTAGCCATAAAAGGCAGTAAGGTTTCTAGACCTTACTGGAAGAACTTACTACTTTCTAAACCTTACTAGAAACCTTAGTAAGGTTTCTAAACCTCTCAGAGGTTTCTAGAGAGGGTTAAATGAAGTGATATTTGCCTGAAACATAGCAAATACTTCGTTGATCTTAATCCCCGCCCCCCGCAACCCTTCTGCCCACCTCCATTCCATGCTGCTTTTCTAAATAGGAGATAATGATCCCTGGAAATGGAGGGGGAAGGAGGAAGGTATGTATTCACGTCAACCACAGCGTCTTCCAGATTAGGCATTAAAACATTTATTACTCTTTCCACTGAGCTGTGCGTGGGACTAGGAATTTGTAAAAGATAAGAAATACTTTGCATGTAACAAAGGAAATGGAACTAATAGGCAACATTCTTACACGGAAGAGGCCGGAATAGCTCAGAGCCAGGAGCGGAGGCTTTCGTATGAGCAGCTACAGCAAATCTCACTGTCTGTCCTCTGCAGTGTGGGCAGGACAGAAAGCTTCCGGTTGGGCCAGGGACTGGGAAGGTTTCTGGTGGTAGGAGGAAAATAGTAAGGCAGGCATCTTGTAAAAGGGAGACAGTAGGACCTGGGCCTGTGGCCTTGTTTCTTCCTGTATGAAGCCAGAGGGAGAGAGCTCGGTAGACGTCTCCCAACAACCTCTGTATCTACTTGTCACCCCCAGATCAGTGAGTCTTTGTTTTTAGGGTCTCTTTGTGCTGTTTCACCAGGGAACCAATCCACTCCATGGTTTTCTGCTTGGCTTCCTCCCAGCTGAAGAGCGGCTTATACCCCAGATCCCGCTGAGCTTTCTTATAGGAGAAGGTAAATACACTATTTAACAATGTCACTGTGTGGCGGTTGAAGGGGGGTGGATATTTGTAAATTGGACGGAGCAGAAAGCTCACTATTTCCAGTAGGAAGGCAAGCCAGTACTTCAGACATAGGGGAAGGCTCATTCTGGAATCAAGAGAGAAGCCCCATTCCTTGCTCAAAGTGTAGTTGAAGTCATCATAGCTTTGGTGAGGTGTGTCATCGGAGATGTAATAGAACTGTCCTTGGACGCTTGGGGCTTTCTTGGGGTCCCTTAGGGCCCTCAAGGCCAGAATGTGAGCCCAGGCCACATTGCCAACATAGACAGGGTTGGCGATGGAGAACTTGCTCTGATGTGTCAGGACCCCATCGTTCCTCAGGGCCTTGTATATACAGTCATAAAGGAATGCACTTCCTTCCCCATATATATACATGGGCCTTAAGGCACAGGTGTGCAAGGTGCCACCATTTTTAAGGGCCCACCCATTAGCAGCTAGCACCGCCTTCTCTGCAAGCTTTTTGCTGTAGGGGTATGGAACAGACCATCTTGATTCGAGATGCTCTTCTTCGTGGCCATTCTGGATGATTTCCCTGTAGGAGTTGGGGCCAGCCACCTCAATGGTGCTGGTATAGATGAAGATCGGCACGCTAGCCTGGGCACAGGCTTCCAACAGGAGCTGAGTACCTGACCATGGGGAGTACAACATCAGCGTCAACAAATAACCCAAAGGGCCTACCATGGCTGCAGACCATGTCCACCCCCTCCCCCAAGTGAGATGGTTACTGCAGATCAGGAGGAGTGCATTCCTCTGTGTCTCCAGCTAAGATCTGAACATGCTATAGCCATAGGAAAAATGCAAAAAGGCAAAAGTGAGAAGAAACCGAACTTTGGGTTCTGGAGAGCATGAATTCTAGGTTTTTTTTTTTGGATTTCCTGGACCTGTGTGTGTACTTTGAATTTTGGAAAAGGACAGAGGATTGCCATTTTATGTTTTGCTGAGTGAAGGCATTAGAAAATTTTCACTTATCCCTACCACCTCGTTAAAAACAGTTTATTTTAAATAAAATATAATTAGGAGGCCATACTCAGAATATGGACTAGAATTTTACCTAGTCCTGATTGAGTGTTCCATACAAAGGCCACTCCTAATTCTGTGACTCCTTTTACTCAGGTCTGAAAAGTGGGGGTGAGAAACCTTCCTTTTACTTAGCATTCTGGAGCCTGACATTGGCCTTCTAGGCTGAGCTTGCTGGAGAACCAGAAGGGGGAGTGTGCCCTCTGGTGGTTGATACCTATAATGGGATAATCTTGCAGAATCCCTTTAGCTGAGGGAGGTCAAGCAGAACACCTTCCCCTTAAGTATACCCCCCCGCAAAGTTTCGTTTTAATTTCTCTCTCTCTCTCTCTTTTATTTGTGCAATTTGATTTTCCAGAGAGACAGACTCATTAAAAAAATCAGATCTAGAGGCTGAGAAAATGTGGGGCTAATCAACCTGCAGAGAGGGAAATGACCATTATTTGAAGTATCTCTTAAACCTGGAACTGACCTTGTTTTAATTAACTGATACCTCTACCACTTCTCAGGGATTTCAAATCCCCTGGTGTTGGGAGTCCTGGAGAGCAGGAATTAGCAGAAGGGGCTAAAAAGGAAAACTCGGTTAATCTAGCACCCTCCTTGCAGTGTGGGAGTGGTGAAAGTATGGCTAAGTAGAAATTAGAAAGGGTCTTTCTTGAGATTGTATTACTTTAGGCTGGAGACCCTAAAGCAACTCCCAACTTTGTAGAGCAGGGCATGAAAACCAGATGGGACTGGGGGTTGGGGAGCTGTGGTCCTAGAGGGACTGGCCTCCAGCGCTCAGAAGGATGACTTTGCATGTGAAACTAGTAAGGGATTTAAGCTAATCCCTTAAACAACTGTGTCTCGTTTTAAAGTAGATTGGAAAGTCGCAAACCAGAAAGAGCCCCAGCCATTTACTGATGAAGATCTAGGGGGGTGTACTTTGGGCACCTAGCTAGAAAGGACCCTTTTACAAAAGACCCAGCAGCGAACTGAAGAAGTACTCTTATGGATATGGGGAAGCTATTATTGTTAAGAAGATACCATGGGAAGGCCAGGCCTGGGTAATTCTGTCCTGCCAGACGGCTGTGAACTAGCTTTGCAGGTCTCTTGAGATGAATCCTTCTTTGGGGTGAGCAGGAAGGAGCTAGATGTTCTCATTAGGCTGGGGGATCTCGCACAGGCGTCCTGCTGGAAGGAAACTGGCCGGGAGCTATGGCCTTCACTCATCGTGGACACGGGGACCCTTCCTATCACAGAGTTCCTAGCTCTCGGCCTTACTGTGTGACTACCAACTCAGAGGGGCACAGAAAGGCTAATATGATGACCAGGGAGGCACTCCTGAGGTCTGGTCCTTGCCCAGGAGAAGCAGAAGAGAGTTGGATAGCCAGAGTTCAAGGTTGGATTGGAGTCGACTCTTGATTGGAGCTTCAGTAGAAAGAGCTTTTGTGGCCTCTGGAGACACATAGGTGTGGGCTTAAATTCCAGCTTTCCTACTTGAACAAGTTATTTAGCTTTGCTCAGCCCCAGTTTCCTCCTCTAAAAAACTGAGCATAGCAGCCTTGAATCTCTCAGGAGTGATAAGAAAAAGCAGCTGGAGAGACTCAGCAGGTGTTTGGGGATGGGAGCCTCTCCTCCCTTCCTGTTCTGTTTTCTGAGCCTCATTCACCCACCTCACTCCATAGCCTCCCTGGGATACCATACCCTTCAGATTGACATTCATGATGGTCTCTCGATGAAGGACATTCATGACATCAATGACAGAGGCAGTGTGAATGACAACCGAGATGCCCTGGCAAGCTCTCTTCAGGCACTGCTCATCCAGAATGTCTCCTTCCACCATCATCAAATTGATCTTGCTCTGGAGCTCTGTGTGAACACAAGTCAGGTCACTGGAAGGTTTTCTGGATCTGGAAGTTTCCCGTTAAAGGGGGGCATTTCCCCAGGTCTTCAAGGACAGGTACATGGGGGAAAGGGTGGGGATGGGGGACAAATCCATGGAAGGAACAAGTTAAACAGAGGCACATGAGTCAATGTGTAGCATTTATTGGGAAAGAGTGAACATCCATTTCCAACCCATTTTATTCTAAAGGAAGGAAGGAAGGAGAGAAGGAAGGAATTCATGCAGTGAGGAGTCAAGTACAGCTGGGATGAAAATTCTTTAAGAGATTCATGGGAAGTTCATAAAATTCATAAAGGAGAGTTAGGGTGATTATGGAGGGTGGATATAAGAGGAAAGAATTTGAATTTAATTCTGTAGGGAATGAGGACTCACACATGGATTTGAAACAAGAAGAGAAACATAAACACAGTTTTGGGGTCGGTGCAGCCAACCCAGGCTGCAGTATGTGAAATGGGTCAGTGTGGGGCATGAAGTGGAGACATTAATTGAGAAAGAAATCGAGAGAATGTCTGCAGCAGAGTTCAGAGGAGGAGGACAGAACCAGGGCTCCCCCAGGAGCTGCAGGAAAGGGGATGGATACACAGGCTCGACTTCTCAGAACTTATCCAGCCAGCTCTTGGTTCTTACTGGAGGGAGGCCAAGAGAAAAAGGTAGAATCCATGTCAACCCAAGTATTTCCTGCTTAGGTGACCAGAAGGATAATGGAGCCAGTAACAGGGAATTTAGGATGGGCCCAAATGAGAGGTTTAACTGAAAAAAAAAAAAACAAAAAAAAAACCAAACAAACCAAAAAAACCTGATTAGATATCATCTAAAGCAGATATCAGTGACGAAAATAAGTCAGCCACCAAGGGACTAACATTCTGGCCACTGAGCCAAGGGCAGTGGATTCAACCTCAGGGTCATCAGCTCCTTGGAAATCCACAGGAAGGGGCACTTTGGGTAACGTCCTCACTTCACACTGGCCAGTGAACTAAACATGGCGCCACGGATAGTTTGGATAAATACCCTCCACTTATTTTGTGCTTTCTGCTTTGCCCACACCACCACAGTGTCCTGATTTTTCTTTCACGGCTATCTCATGACATAGGTATTCCGATTTCCACTATACAGACAAGGAAACTGAGGCGGATTCAGGTTAAGGGGCAGGTCTAAGTCACAGTTCCCTGGAAGACTCAGGCCTGTCCCCTGCCTTCAAGCCTGGTTCTCTTTCCCCTGTCACCCAAGGGCAGGACTCTCTTCCTTTCCCTGAGGCAGATTAAGGATAAGTCTATGTATGTTATGTATGTATGTATTTAAAGGATAAGACAGTTTAACTGAAATAGGCAGTGGAAGCCCCAGAACAGTGAGAGAGAAACTCAGAGTGAAAAATTCAGTGCAGCGAAATTTCCTTCCTGGGTTACCACTTGGAAGAACCATCTGCTTCTCCCTACACTTCTGCCAAGTTTGCTCCGTCCTGGGCAAGTTCTCGTTGTTGGGCAGCTCCAAGAAGGCGCCGAAGGGGGAGAAAGTCAGGGGGAAAGCTTCTGGGAATCAGTAGGATTTTCTCTGATTGTGTCCCCATCTCTGCCTCCCCGCCTCCTGCCCCGCTCCCTTCTTCCCTTCGTCCCTTCCTCCCTTCGTCCCTTCGTCGGTCTGCTGACATCCGCAGGCGGGCTCAGGTCAACCTATTAGTTTGCAGGGGTTCAGAGAGACCAGAAGAGGGCGCTGCCGATGTGTCGGTGGTAGAGGCGCAGCTCCCGCCCGCCCCAAGGCTCTGCGGATTCCTGCATTCTGCGCAGCTCCAACTCTCCCTTGCTTACGCGGTGTGGGCTGCCTTGTAGGGAGGCCCTGAGAGAAGCTACTAGACGAATTAGTGGCTAAGAGCACAGCCACTGCACTTAGACCTTCTGGGTTCAGTTCCAGCGTTGTCATTTTTCAGCCGGGGGACCTTGAACAAGTTAGCCTTTGCAATGGTCTGAGAGTTTGTGTCCCGCCAAATTCACGTGTCGAAATCCTAATGCCGCTGTGATGCTGTCAGGAGATGGGGCCTTCTCTCCTTCTCCGAAGGAGACCGGGTCATGAGGGGGTCCTAGAGAAGAGATCCCAGAGAGAGCCCTCTACAGCAAGAAGACACAGGCTCTGAACCCCGAAGGGAGCTCTCACCAGAACATGACTCTGCTTTGCTCTTGGATTTCTGCCCCCAGAGCTGTGAGAAATAAAATATCTAATAGGTTTGAGCCACCCAGCCTGGGGTATCTTTTTGTAGCAGCCTTAGCAGACTAAGACACCCTTCTGTGCCTGCTTTCTTGTCTTTAAAAAGAGGAGGATAACATTACCTATCCTCCAGGGATGGTACCAGGAGCAAATGAATCGACAGGCGTAGAACACGGAGCGCAGTGCCTAGTGTAGACAGACCGCTGTGAGGATTCTCCACTGGGATCTGTATAGAGCCCCTGCCTGCCCCGGACGCCCCCTGACTGGTCACACCGGGGAACCGTCTTTTGGGCTGAACCTTGCCTTTCTCCACATCGGCTGTCAGACTGTGAGTATTACTGAGACGAAAAGATCGCAAACAATTGATGCTGATCGTGTATGTTCATGTGTGTTCATCAGAGGCCCCGTTGAAGCAAAGGGTAGAGGAAATAGGATGTGTGAGATGTTCAGAGCACAGGAATGAGGAAGAGAAGAGTGATGAGTGCAGTCCTGGAGGGAGGCTGCGGGTGTGGGAGGTTCCGTGTGGGGAGGTAGGGTCTTTCGGGCACCCCGGGGCCTGCGTGTTGACACCCAGTCCGCAGGGGCTGGGAAGGGGAGGGGTTGCTTTGGGGGACACACTGTGGGGAAATGGGAGAGACTGAAGACTCCCTTTGCCAAGAGGCAGCCTTAGAGCCATATGACCGGGACGTCCACGATGAGGCTCCACTCTGAGCCCCGCAGTCCCTTAATCAGAGTGCCTGGGCAAGTTGCTTTACCTTCATGTACCTTGATTTCCTCAATATCCTGTTGAGTGAGAGTGCCTTTCTACCTTCCTCAAAGGGCTGTTTTGAGGATTCGTGGGGGTAAAACAGTGTGAAACTGGTTTTTAGAAATCTAGGTTTGCATTTGCACCTGGGGCAGCAGTCTGGGGAAAGGAGCAGAGCAGTGAACAGAATCTGCTGTCACTTTTTTTTTTTTTAAGATTTTATTTATTTATTTGACAGACAGAGATCACAAGCAGGCAGAGAGACAGGCAGAGAGAGGAAGGGAAGCAGGCTCCCTGCTGAGCAAAGAGCCCGATATGGGGCTCGATCCCAGGACCCTGAGATCATGACCTGAGCCAAAAGCAGAGGCTTAACCCACTGAGCCACCCGGGCGCCCCTCTGCTGTCACTTTTCTTGTGGTGATAAGCAGGGACAAATGGGAAGAAGAGATGTATAGGGAATACACATGAGGAACCCACGCTCTGGAGCCTCACAGTTTGTCTCTGGCTCTCTCCCATGCTGTTCGCTGTGTGTCCTCTCCACCTTCCTCCCCCCACCCTGTCACACACGCATGTGCACGCGCGCGCGCGCGCGCGCACACACACACACACACACACACACACACACTCAGCTTCACCTTCACTGGAGATGCTAAATGAAGCCACAGAAAGACCAGGGCAATTAAGAGGGGCAGGGACCTACTTGTAGGGTCTCCAGGTAATGGCGCTTGCCTGTCCTTTGGAGGTATTGCACAGCCATTGCCAAGTCCACAATCTTCAGAACATTAGGGTTGTTGACAAGGGAGAGATACATGATTTTATAAATGAGAAGAAAAGAGACCTAGAGGCCAGAGTAGCGGGCCTGCAGTAATCCAGATCTCGAGTTCTGGATCAGGGTCAGATTCCGTCTCCTGACAGCCCTGTATGTCTTACGTTACACCACCTCTGATTTCCTTTCTGATGACTTTGGACAGGGAATCATCCTTGATTTGGCTACAACTTTCCTTGATCAGCTAGACAAGAACCCCCTGTGTAGAGGTTAAGATGGAGCAACCCACCCATGAACTCAAGTTCACTTACTAGAAAATTCCTCCCGCTGTTCTGGTCTGAAGACTTTGTCCAGTGCCCGGATCTCCTGCAGCTCCTTTTCCTCCGCCAACAAGCGAACGATCCTCTGACCCAGAAACCCTCCTGCACCTGTCACAAGACAGCTCCACCCAGCCATGGTCAAATGGAAGCACTCTCCAGGAATGGAAAAACTGGTGAGCAGATTAGATTACAGGGTGACCCTGGGATGGCCAGAAAGAGAAGTCAAGTGGTTATAGGCTTATTTTGTTCCCTCCACTCCATTTTTGCAAAACTCCCATGCCCAGGAATAGTTGAAAGAAAATGAAAAAGTACTAACCTGTTAGACTGTTGGAAGCCACTTGGAAGAGCCTGGGTTCTGGTCTCCTTATTTCCCAAAGGCAGGCCTGGAGTTTTATCCGCTCTTGTTTCTGGCTCAGCCTCTTCCCCTTGAACTCTTACCACATAATCATTGCTCATGCCTTTTCCAGGTTCCCTCCTCCCCCCATGAGAAGTGACCTTTAATATATCTCTCATTCCTCTGAGGCACAGGAAACAAGTTTCAGGGCCACAGTGTGATAAAGATTTGGTTCTCCTCGCAACAAGACATCCGGCAGTCAGTGCCAGCTGTCTGGGAGGCCAAGACCTGCGGATTTAAATGAAAAGACAAAATCTGCCAGCACAATGGGAAAGTTTGCCTTGTGAAGTAAACACATTTGGGGAGAAAATCCACTGTGTACTCCATTAGCTCCTCTCTCAGAGTGTCATCGGAAATATTACTGTCTTGCAAAGTGTGGACATCTGCACTGGCGGCAGTTTCAGTCACCTGTGAAGTTCTATGGGCATTGACTTTCCTTCCAATACCATATATCCAGAATCTCAATTTTCGTTTCTCCTTGGAGACCTCCAGAGCTGGGGAGGAAGATTACAACACTGAAGGGAAGCTCTCTAGTAATAACCATTTAGCTCTATGGCTTGGATAAGGAGTTGTGGCCACAGAGGATCTTATGGACGTCTTGGTTACAAAACCACTCTCAGCAGAGTCTCAGAGGATGCTGTGAATGCTTTGGGAGCTCCAGAGCTGTCCAAATACCAACCTCATAAGCTTTTTTTCCTACTTTAAAAAAATTGAGGTGTGATTTACATGCATGAAGACATCCAAATCTTAAGTGTTAGTTCAATGACCCTTTACAATTACATATTCATTGTAACTACCACCTAGGACAACATATGGAACATTTCCTTCACCTGAGAAAGCTCTTTCCTGCCCTTTTCCAGGCAATTCCCACCTCCCCCCACCAATCTACCCCAGAAACAATGACTTTCTGATTTTTAGTCCCAATAGATGCTCTTTGATTTTTTTTCCTCCTAAAGTCTTTATGGTTCCAGATATACATTTAAATATAGAACACTTAAACATTAAATATAGAAACATTAAATATAGAAATTTTTCTGTGTGGATTACAGAAAAGTTAACAGTTGTAGTTCTCTATTGTTTGTCCCTTTTCTCTTTCATCAGCTTCTTTTACTTATCTGCTTCCTTTTATTTCCTTTGGCTTCAATTTAGTCTTGCTTTTCAAAGTTCTTAGGGTTAAAGCTTAGATTATTGATTTTATCCCTTTGCTTTTATGGCTATTGACATGTAAAGCTATAAATGTCTCTCTCAGCATTGGGTTGGCACATCAGACAATTTTGATGTATTGGATTTTATCATCCTTCAGGTAAAAATGTTTTCTAATTTACCTGTGATTTCCTTTTTAATACATGAGTTATCCCAAAATATGTTGTTTAATTTCTAAAATAGGGGATTTTCTAAATATCCTATTGTTATTGATTTCTAATTTAATACTTGGGGTCAGAACATACACTCTGTATGCTTTTGACTCTTAGATAATTATGGAGACCTGTTTTGAAGTCTAGCCTATGGTCCTGGCAAAAACACGACATGCACTCAAGAAGAATGTTTTCTTCAGTTGTTGGGAGAAATGCCCTACAAAGATTGACACCCTCCTCTGGGCCTTTCTTTCTCTTTTCCTTGTGTTGTAGACATTCTCCTCTTCCCACTTGAAACTTGACTCCTTGTGCTACCAACACACTTGCCTAGGGAACTTTGGCTGTAGTCCCTGAGTTGTAGGAGCGTGTTCTTTGAAGCTGTCAGCACTGGCTAATGGCCCTCGGTCTTGCTGAGACCTGTGGAGCCCTACCTGGGGCCACCAATGTGTTTCATACAGCTTTGCCTGCTAGAGTCATGCTGTCAGTGAACCACACACAACCCCCATCCGGTTTAGCACTAGGGTACTCACTACCCTAGCTGTCAGGAGTGTTGGAGGCTGATAGAATTTGGCCAGTGTCCCTCTGGGAATCGGTTTCAGCCTAAGAGCCCATAGAACAAGGGTTTAGAGTCTCTGAGTGGAACCAATAACTATAAATTCTATAGAAAATGAGAAAAAAATGAAGGGCAAGGCAGATGGGGGCCACAAAATCACATTTCTTTTATTTCCAAATAAATTTATTGAGATATAATTTACATGCCATAAAATCCACTTGTTTTAAGTGTATAATTCAACCATTTTAAGTAAAATTATGGGCTTGTGTAACCATCACCACAATCTTGCTTTGGAACATTTCTGTCATCCCCAGATCTCTTGTGCTCATTAGCGGCCACTCCTCATTTCCACTCCTCAGCTCTAGGCAACTTCCAACTGCCTTTCTGACTCTGCGAATTTGCCTTTTCAGGACATCATATGATTGAAGTCAAACTATATTTGGTCTTTTGTATCTGGTTCATTTTGCTTAGCATACTCTACTTCCGAGATTCATCTCTGTTATAGTGTGTGTCCACATTTCATTCCATTTAGGGGCTGAATACTCTTCCATTGTATGGATACAACATATTTGGTTTATTGGTTTGCCAGTTGGTGGATAATTGGGATTTCCCCCTTTTTGGATGATTACAGATAAAGCTGCTGTGAATACCCACATAAAGTGTTTGTGTAGACCTATGTTTTCATTTCTCCCAAGTAGATAGGTAGGATTAAAATCACTGAGACATATGGTAAATTTATCTTTAACTTAAGAAGGTGCCAAACTTTTTTCAAAATGGGTACACTTCCCACCAGTATTGAGTGAATGTTTCAATTTTTTTCCACATTGTTTCTTGACATCTCCAATCATTACACACCTTTTTAAAAATTATAGCTGTCCTAGTGGGTGAGAAGTGGTGTTTCATCATGCTTTTGATTTGCATTTCCTTAATGACTAGTGATGCTTTTCATGTGTTTATTGGATGTACCTGTACCTTTTAGGTGAAATATCTATTGAAATATTTTGCACATTTTAAATTGGGTTATTTATATTCTTATTGTTGGGTTGTAGGAGTACTTCATATTCTGGATATTAATAGATAAGTTAAGATTTAATAGATAAGTTAACCTACAAAATAAAACTACCAGTTATTTTACCAGCAAAAATGGGTTTATTCAGGAAAAGCAGAGAATTGCAATCCCAGATAAGAAAGCTAGGACAGAACCATAGACTAGTGCACCAAACAAAGAATAGGAATGCTTTTTTTATAGAGGAAAAGAGGAAGCTGGGATGCTGTTAACAGAAAGTCCATTGGGGTGAAATGCCATTTTGAAGGATAGTAACTTTTCATTGATTGAGCTGTGACAGCCTCTTTGGTTGGGCTCCTTCTGGGGGAGGAGGAAAGCCTTTTCGGAGAGTAAAGTGGTATCTACTTGCAAGGTACATCTCCTGGTTTGGTATGCAATTGACAATGAGTGGTTGGCATAAGCCCTCCCCCTGCTGGCCTACTGACTCCATCCTAAATGAAATTTCTTTTTATTTATTTCCACAGATAAATGATTTGAAAGCATTTTGTCCAATCTATGACTTATCTTTTCATTTCCTTAGTAGTGTCTTTTGAAGCACAAACATTTTTAATTTTGGTGAAATCCCATTTAAAAATTCTTTTCTTGGGGCGCCTGGGTGGCTCAGTGGATTAAGCCGCTGCCTTCGGCTCAGGTCATGATCTCAGGGTCCTGGGGTCGAGTCCCGCATCCGGCTCTCTGCTCAGCAGGGTGCCTGCTTCCCTCTCTCTCTCTGCCTGCCTCTCTGCCTACTTGTGATCTCTCTCTGTCAAATAAATAAATAAAATCTTTAAAAAAAATAAAAATTCTTTTCTTTGGGGGTGCCTGGGTGGCTTAGTTAGTTAAATGTGGGCTCTTGGTTTTGGCTGAGGTCATGATATCATGGGTTGTGACACTGAGCCCTGCACTGGGCTTTACCCGAAGTAGGGGGTCTACTTGGAGATTCTTTCCCTATGCCCCTCTCCCTGCTCGCAGGTATGCTCTCTCTCTAAAATTGATAAATAAATCTTTAAATTTTTTTTTACGATTTTATTTATTTATTTGACAGAGATCACAAGTACGCAGAGAGGCAGAGAGAAAGAGAGGAGGAAGCAGGCTCCCTGCTGGGTGGGCAAAGAGCCTGATGTGGGGCTTGATCCCAGGACCCTGGGATCATAACCTGAGCTGAAAGCAGAGGCTTTAACCCACTGAGCCACCCAGGTGCCCCTAAATTTTTTTCTTTTATCACTCATGTTTTTATCTAACCCAAGGTCATAAGGATTTTCACCTATGTTTTGTTCCAAGGGGTGTATTGTTTTAGCCTTTACATTTAGGCCTATGTTTTGAGGGAATTTTTGCCTGTGGAATTTTGAGGGAATTTTGAGGGAATTTTTGAGGGAATTTTTGCCTATGGTGTGAGTTAATACTTTAAATTCATATGGCCACTTGATTTTGACAAAGATGCCAAGTAAATTCAATGGAAGAAGAGGATTTTTTTTTAAAGCAAATAGTGCATCAGACAGGTGCTCAAGGAAGATCAGGGCATGTCATGTAAGATGTGGCCTATCTGTATCTTTACCATTTGACATCAGAGTTTGACAAGAACTCCCCAAAATGCCATAGCAAGGGTTAATCAATATGCTGTATTAGGAAAACTCACAAAGGCCAAGTCTTGGCAAAGAAACAGAAGGCATGATTTCCCCATCCTTTCATTCTACACTGATGCCTAAGTGGTGCCCAGTGTGGGTCCACATTCCAGTGTAGGGACACTAGCCTCCTTTATTATAAAGGAGACTATTATATTATAAAAAGATCTCTATGTCTGTGTCTTCTTTGGTGAGGAGTCTGTTCAGGTCTTTTACTCATTTTAAAATTAGGTTATTCACTTTCTTATTGTTGAGTTTTAAGAGTTCTTTGTAAATTTTGGATAACATTCTTTATTGGATACCGATTTTGTAAATTTTTCTCCCAATCTGTGACTTGTCTTCTCATTCTCTTGACAATAAAAATCAGTTGGCTATATTTACATGGGTTATACTGTATACAGTATAATACTGTATATCACGTTTGTATCGTATAAACACAGAAAGCAGCTTTATAGAAGGAGCAACGCATGTGATGTTGGTGCCAGACAGTCTGGGTTTGGAAAGCCAGCTGTTTATAAAAGTTGTAAGAAAAATCAATTGCCCAACACCTGGAGTCAGTGGAGCTCACGGGAAATGTTTCCCTCTCCTCGGGGAAGAAAGCCACTAGTTCCACAGAGAGCCATTCAGGATCTGGTCCTTCATGCTGGGGAGAGTGGATCCCACTTCTCGGTACCTTGTTAAACTCCTGGATCACTTTGGGACAATTATGCCCTTACGCCTTCTAGAGAAGTAAGTTTGAGAAATGGAAGTATACAATAATTTTTTAAAGTCACAGGATTAGATGGAATATAAGGTGAGAGCACTCAGGGATAGAAGGAAAGGCCTCAGGACTAAATCCTGTGACAGATAACAACATTTAGAGGCTGAACAGAGGAAAAGGGTCCAGCTGAAGAGCCTGAGCAGGAGCATTGTGGGACAGGAGGGAAACTGGAAGAGTGTGCCACTGTGAGAGTCAAGTGAAGAAAGTATTTCAAGAAGGGAAGTGTGGCCAACCATGTTGAATGGTGGTGGGGCATCAGATGCAATGACAAAAAGAATTGACCTTCGATTTTGGCAACATAGATTTAGTAATTAACTTGATAAGCGCAATTACCATGAAAAGTTGTGTTGTAAGTCCTCCTGGAATATGTTAGATTGAAAGTCTGATTGGAGTGCATTGAGTCCAAAAGAAGTTAAGAGAGTGACTACCAAAAAACCTAACAAACAAACAAACAAACAAAACCCTCACCTGTTCGAGGAGTTGTACCATGAAGATCTCACTAGAGACGAGTTAAAGCCAGTGAGGAAAAGAGTTTGTTGTTGTGGTTGTCACACTGTTTTTGAAATGGGATGCTCCCTTTATTGCTGAATCCTTAACACTTAGCACAGTGCATGGCACATAGAAGATGTTCAAAAACCATTGAATGTTTGACTGAATGAAGTGTCTACGTCTATACACCTTTATATTCCCATAAGAAATAGCACACTATTCAACACATTATAGGTACTTAATTAATGTTTGCTGAATGAATGAATGATGAATGAATGAAAAGATACATGGACAATCAAATCAAGATCTTCAAAATGTCTTAACGTTTTTTAAAACCTTATGGACTAACACAAAAAAGGAAATAGAAGAGAACAGAGACTGCAGAAAAAAGGGTACTAGAAAGCTTCCCGTATTAATGGGACTCTCCATATTTGCCTGTCTCTCCAGTCGTGGGGGCAGCTATTCGCCCTGTAATGTCCCCTCTCTTACAGATCCAAGAAGAGTTACTGAATTTTCAATCTGTTCAGGTTTTCACCTATTGTTAGGATGGAGTGGTGACTTCCAAGCCCCTTATATGTGGAACCTCTGTGTATTATCTCATTTCATTTTAAAATACATTTTATTTTTAGAACATTTAAGTTCACAGCAAAATCAGGCAGAAAGACAAAGAATTCCCATGAATACATGCACAGCCTGACCCATTGTCAACATCCTACACCAGAGTGATATATTTGTTACAATCAATGAAGCCGCATATTGTGCTATCACTGGAAGTCTATAGTTTACATTAGAGTTCACACTTGGTGTTGTCCGTTCTATAGCTTATAGCAAATGCAAAATGACATGCTTCTACTATTACAATATCATATAGAAGAGTTTTACTGCCCTAAAAATTCTTTGTGCTCCACCTAGTCATCCTTTCCTCTCCCCTAATGCTTAACAACCACTGATCTTTTTACTACAGTGTTTATAGTTTTGCCTTTCCCAGAATGTCATATCATTGGAATAATAGAGTATGCACCTTTTTGGATTGGCTTCATTCACTCAGTAATATGCATTTAAGGTTTCTCCATGTCTTTTCATGGCTTGGTAGCTCATTTCTTTTTAACTCTGAACAGTATTCCATTGAGTGGATGTACCCCATTTTATCCATTTACCTACTAAATGTTGGTTGCTCCCAAATTTTGTTGATCATTAATGAAGCTCTTACAGACCTGCACATGCAGGTTTTTGTGGGGACAAAGTTTTCTACTTATTTGGGTAAATACAAAGGAATGCAATTGTTGGATCTGATGGTATGAATATGTTTGGTTTTATAAGAAACTACCAAACTGTCTTCCAAAGTGGTTGTATAATTTCACATTCCTACTACTAACATGGAGCATTCTTGTTGCTCTACATCCTCATCAACATTTGGTCTTGTCAGGGTTTTGGATTTTTTGCTGAGCTAATTAGTATGAAGTAGTATCTTGTCATTTTAATTTGCAGCTCCCTAATGACTTACGATGTGGGGCATCATTTCGTATGCTTATTCACTATCTCTATGTCTTCTTTGTGAGGGGTTTGTTCAGGTCTTCTACTCATTTTAAAATTAGGTTATTCTCTTATTGTTGAGTTTTAAGAGTCCTTTGTAAATTTTGGATAACATTCCTTATTAGATACCGATTTTGTAAGTTTTTCTCCCAGTCTGTGACTTGCCTTCTTATTTTCTTGACAATTTCTTTCTCAGAGAATTTTTAAATTTTAATTAAGTCCACATTATCAATGATTTCTTTCATGGATTGTGTCTTTGGTGTTGTATCTAAAAAGTCATTGCCATACCCAAGGCTGCCTAGATTTCCTCGTCCATTATGTTCTAGGAGTTTTTGGTTTTGCATTTTACATTTAGGTCTGTGATCCATTTTGAGTTAATATTTTTGTGAAGGGTGTAAAATCAGTGTCCAGATTATCATTATTATTATTTTTTGCATGTGAGCGTTCAGTTGTTCTAGCACTATTTGTTTAAAAGATGATCTTTTCTCTGTTGTGTTGCCTTTGCTTCTTTGTCAAAGATCAGTTGGCTATATTTACATGGGTTTACTTCTGGGCTCTCTATTCTGCTCCATGATAATCTATTTATTTTTTCTTTCACGCATACACACTGTCTTGATTATTGTTGACTTATAGTAAGTAAGCCTTGAACTTGGGCAGTGACAATCCTACAACTTTTTCTTCTCCTTTGATATTATATTGGTATTCCAAGTCTTTTGACTAGCCATATAAACTTTAGAATTAGTTTGTCAATATCCACAAAATAACTTGCTGGGATTTTTACTGGGATTGTATTCAGTCTATAGATCAAGTTGGAAAGACCTGATATCTTGACATGTTGGGTCTTTCTATCCATAAGATGGAACATCTCTCCATTTATCTAGTTCCTCTTTGATTTCTTTACTCAGAGTCTTATAATTTTCCTCATATAGATTCTGTACACATTTTATTAGACTTATACCTAAGTATTTACTTTTCTTGGATGCTAATATGAATGGAATGTGTTTTATTTCCAAATTCCACTTGTTCATTATGGTATATAAGAAGGTGGTTGACTTTTTTTGTTAACCTTATATCTAGCAGCCTTGTTGTAATTGCTTATTAGTTCTAGGAAGATTTTTTTTTTTTTTGGTGTATTTTTTTGGATTTTCTACTTAGGTAATCATATCATTTGCAAACAAAGACAGTTTTATTTACTCCTTCCTAATCTGTACATGTTTTATTTCCTTTTCTTGTCTTATTAGTCAGGACTTTCAACATGATGTTGAAAAGGGATGGTGAAAGGGGACATCCTTTCCCTGACCCTGATCTTAGCGAGACAACTTTGAATTTCTCACCATTAGTTATGATGATAGTTGTAGGTTCTTTGTAGATGTTCTTTATCAAGTTGAGGAATTTCCCCTTTACTCCTAGTTTGCTGAGAGTTTTGGTTATGGATGGGTATTTGACGTTATCAGATGCTTTCTTTTTTTTTTTTTTTTTTGGCATCTATTGACATAATCATGTGATTTTTCTTCTTTAGCCTGTAAACATGATGGATTATGTTAAATGATTTTTGAATATTGAACCAGCCTTGCACACCTGGGATAAATCCCACTTGGTTGTGGTGCATAATAATAATTTTTATATATTGTTGAATTTGATTTGCTAATATTTTGTTGAGGATTTTGCGTCTATGTTTTGAGAGATATTGGTCTATAGTTTCCTTTTCTTCTAATGTCTTTGTCTGGTTCTGATATTGGGGTAATACTGGTCTCAGATTGACTTAGGACATATTCCTTTTGCAACTATCTTCTGGAAAAGACTGTAGAAAATTAGTTTAATTTCTTCCTTAAATATTTGATAGAATTACCAGTGAACCCATCTGGACCTGGCAGTTTCTATTTTGGCAGGTTATTAATTATTATTATTTTTTTAAAGATTTTATTTATTTATTTGACAGAGAGATCACAAGCAGGCAGAGAGGCAGGCAGAGAGAGGAGGAAGCAGGCTCCCCGCTGAGCAGAGAGCCCGATGCGGGGCTCGATCCCAGGACCCTGGGATCATGACCTGAGCCGAAGGCAGCGGCTTAACCCACTGAGCCACCCAGGCGCCCCAGGTTATTAATTATTGATTCAATTTCTTCAATAGACATAAGCTTATTCAGATTGTCTGTTTCTTCTTGTGTGAGGTTTGACACATTGCCTTTTTTTATTGATGTGTAGTTGATATACAATGTTATGTTAGTATTAGGTGCATAACATGGTGATTTGACAATTCTATACATTATGTAATGGTCACCACAGTAAGTGTAGTTACCATCTGTTACTGTACAAAATTATTATAATATTATTGACTATATTCCTTATGCTGTACTTTACATCCTGTGACTTATTTATTTTATAACTGGAAGTTTGCACCACTTACTCTCCTTCACCTATTACACCCATCCCCCCACTCCCTCCCCTCTGGCAACCACCAGTTTGTTCTCTGTATTTATGAGTCTGTTTCTGTTTCTGTTTGTTTTGTTTTTTAGATACCACATATACCACATATAGATACCACATACAGTATTTGTCTTTCTTTGTCTGACTTATTCCACTTAGCATAATAACCTCTAGGTTTCCATGTTATGAATAGCAAGATTTTTCTTTTTTTTATCATTGAGTAATATTCCATTTTGTATATATACTACATCTTCCTTATGCATTCACCTATCAATAGACACATAGCTTGCTTCTGTAAATAATGCTGCAGTAAACATAGAGATGCACATATCTTCTCAAATTAGTATTTTTATTTTCTTTGGGTAAATACTCAGTAGTGGGATTATTGGATAATATACTTCTATTTTTAATTTTTTAAAAGATTTTATTTATTTATTTGACAGATGGAGATCACAAGTAGGCAGAGAAGCAGGTAGAGGGGAGGAAGCAGGCTCCCTGCTGAGCAGAGAGCCCTATGTGGGGCTCGATCCCAGGACCCTGGGATCATGACCAGAGCCGAAGGCAGAGGCTTTAACCCACTGAGCCACCCAGTTGCCCCTATTTTTAATTTTTTGAGGAAACTCCATATTGTTTTCCATAGTGGCTGTACCAATTTACATTCCCACCAACAGTGTACAAGGGTTCCTTTTTCCACATCCTTGTCAACACTTATTATTTCTTGTCTTTTTGATACTAGCCATTCTTACTGGTATGAGATAATGTCTCATTATGGTTTTAATTTGCATTTCCCTGGTGACTGGTGATGTTGAGCATTTTTTCATTTTTCTTTTGACCATCTATATGTCTTCTTTGGAAAAATATCTATTCATATCCCCTGCCTATTCTTCAAATCAGATTATTTGCTTTTTTGGTGTTGGGTTGTCTGAGTTCTTTATACATTTTGGTTATTAACCCATTATTTTATCCATCATTGGCAAATACTTTCTCTCATTCTGTAGGTTGCCTTTTTGTTTTGTTGATGGTTTCCATCACTGTGCAAAATGATTTTTAGCTTAATGTAGTCCCATTTGGTTATTTTTGCTTTTGCTTTAATCTTTTGAGTTTATTTTTGTGTAAGAAAGTGGCCAATTTCATTCTTTTACATGTAGCTGTACAGTCTTCTCAAAACTATTTATTGAATAGGCTCTCTCATTGCATATTTTGTCATAGATTAATTGACCATAGAAGGGTTTATATCTGGGCTCTCATTTGTGTTCCATTGGTCTATATGTCTATTTTTGGGCCAGTACCATAATGTTTTGATTACTGTAGCTTTGTAGTATAATTGGAAATCTGGGATTGTGATACCTCCAGCCTTGTTTTTCTTTCTCAAGATTGTTTTGGCCATTTGGGGTCTTTCGTGGTTCCATACAAATTTTAGGATATTTTTGCTTTAGTGCTGTGAAAAATATTGGTATTTTGATAGGGATTGCATTGAATCTATAGACTACTTTGGGTAGTATGATCATTTAAACAATATTAATTCTTTCAATCCATGAGCATGGTATATCTAGCCATTTACTTGTGTTGCCTTCAATTTCTTTCATCATTGTCTTACAGTTTTCAGAGTACAAGTCTTTCATTGCTTTGTTTACATTTATTCCTAGATATTTTATTCTTTTTGATGCAATTGTAAATAAGATTGTTTTCTTAATTTCCCTTTCTGCTATTTTATTGTTAGTGTATCAAAATGCAAAAGATTTCTGTATATTGATTTTGTATCCTGATACTTTACTGAATTCATTTTTTAGTCATAATTTTTTTTTGGTAGAGTCTATAAAGATTTTTATATATACTATCATGTCATCTGTAAATAGTGACAGTTTTACTTCTTCCTTACCACTTTGGATGACTTTTGGTCTTTTCTTATCAGATTTCTGTTGCTGGGACTTCCAGTACTATGTTGAATAAAAGTGGTGAAAGTGGACATCCTTATCTTTTTCCTTATCTTAGAGGAAAAACTGCAAGTTTTTCAACATTGAGTATGATGTTAGCTGTGGGTTTCTCTATATGGCCTTTGTATGTTGAGGTATGTTTCTTTTATACCTACTTTGTTGTTTTTATCATAGATGGATGTTGAATGTTTTCAAATGCTTTTTCTGCATCTATTGAGATAATTACATGATTTTATCTTTTATTTTACTATTTTACTAATGTGATATATCACCTTGATTGATTTGTGTATATTGAACCATATTTCCACTCTTGGAATAAATCCCCCTTGATCATGGTGGATGATTCTTTTCATGTATTTTTATTTTATTTTATTTATTTATTTGACAGAGATCACAAGTAGGCAGAGAGGCAGGCAGAGAGAAAGGAGGAAACAGGCTCCCTGCTGAGCAGAGAGCCCAATGCGGGGCTCTGTCCCAGGACCCTGGGATCATGACCCGAGCCGAAGGCAGAGGCTTAACCCACTGAGCCACCCAGGTGCCCCTTCATGTATTTTTGAATTCAGTTTGCTAACATTTTCTTGAAGATTTTTTGCATCTATGCTCATCAGGGATATTGGTCTGTAATCTTTTTTGTAGTGTCTTTGTCTGCTTTTGGTATCAAAGTAATGCTGACTTCATAAAATGAATTTGGAAGTATTCCTTCCTCTTTCTTTTTTGAAATATTTTGAGAAGGATAGGTATTAACTCTTCTTTAAATGTTTGATAGAATTTACCTATGAAACCATCTGATCCTGGACTTTTGTTTGTCAGTTTTTTTGATCACTGATTCAATTTTGTTGTTAGTAGTCAGTTTTTTCTGATTTTCCATTTTTTCTTGATTCAGTTTTGGAAGAATGCATGTTTCTTGGAATTTATAGATTTTTTTCCAAGTACTCCAATTTGTTGGCATATAATTTTCATTATATGCCAACAAATTGGAGTACTTCTAATCCTTTGTATTACTGTGGTGTTTTATGTAACTTCCCCTCTTTCATTCCTGATTTTATTTATTTGAGTCCTTTCTTTGTTCTTGATGAGTCGAAGTAAAGTTTTATTGACTTTATTTATATTTTCAAAAAAACAGCTCCTAGTTTCATCGATCTTTTCTTTTCTTTCTTTTCTTTTTTTTTTTCAGTTTCTTTTTTGGGAGGAGAGGGGCAGAGGGCAAGGGGAGAGAGAATCCCAAGCAGGCTCCACATCCATTGTGGAGCCCAACATGGGTCTCAACCCCGACACCATGACCTGAGCCGAAATCAAGAGTCAGATACTTAACAGTTGAGCCACCCAGGCACCCCTAGTTTCTATTCTATTTGTTTCTGCTCTTGTATGTATTATATCCTTCTTTCTACTAACTTTGGGCTTTGTTTGCTCTTCTTTTTCTATTTCCTTTAGGTGTAAGGTTAGATTGTTTGAGATTTTTCTTGTTTCATGAGTTAGGCTTTTATCACTGTAAACTTCCCTCTTAGAACTGCTTGCTCTGTGCCCCCAAAGATTTTGGAATGTTGTGTTTCCATTTTCATTTGGGTCAAGGTATTTTTTAATTTTCTCTTTGATTTTTTTATTGACCCATTGGTTTGTTTTATAACATATTTGGCCCCTGTGTGTTTGTATTTCTATTAGTTATTTCTTACAATTAATATCTAGTTTTATTCCATTGTGATTAGAAAAGATGCTTGGCATGATTTCAGTCTTTTAAAGTTTATTGAGACTTGTTTTGTGGCCTGACATGTGATCTATCTAACCTGTACAATGTTCCACATGCATTTGAAAAGAATGTGTATTCTGCTATTTTTGGATGGAATTTTCTATATATATCTGTTAAGTCCATCTGGTCTAATGCATTATTCAAAGCTACTGTTTCCTTATTGACATTCTGATTAGACAACTGTTTCCTTATTAATTTTCTGTCTGGATTATCTATCCATTGATGTTAAGTGGGGTGTTGGAATCCCCTACTCTTATTATATTACTGTTAATTTCCCCCTTTATATCTGTTCGTATTTGTTTTACACATTTAGGTGCTCCTATGTTGGATGCATAGATATTTATAATTTTTTTTAATATCCTCTGGGTGAATTGATCCCTTTGTTGTTACATATTGCCCTTTTTTTCCTTGTTACAGTCTGCTTTAAACTTTATTTTATCTAAATATTGCTAAACCCAAAAAGCTTTGTTTTGTTTTGCATGGAATGTCTTCTGCCATCCCTTCACCTAAAGTCAGTGTGTGTCTTTAGGTCTGAAGTGAATCCCTTGTAGGCAACATATGGGTTTTTTTTTTTATTCACTTGGTCACCTTGTGTCTTAATTGGGTAGTTTATATTTAAAGTAATTATCGATAGGTATGTATTGTCTTTTTGTTAATTGTTTTATGATTGTTTTTGTGGTTCTTCTGTTTCTTTCTTTTTCTATTGCTCTCTTCCCTTGTGGTTTGATGACTTTCTTTACTGTTATACTGGCATTCCTTTCCCTTTATTTTTTGTCTATCTATTATAGGTTTTTAGTTTGTAGTTACCATGAAGTTCACATATAACACCATATATATATATATATATATATATATATATATATATATATAGCAGTTTATTTTTTTATTTTTATTTTTTAAATTTCTTTTCAGCACAACAGAATTCATTGTTTTTGCACCACACCCAGTGCTCCATGCAATATGTGCCCTCCTTAATACTCACCGCCTGGCTCCCCCAATTTCCCACCCACCGCCCCTTCAAAACCCTCAGATTGTTTTTCAGAGTCCATAGTCTCTCATGGTTCACCTCCCCTTCCAATTTCCCTCAACTCCCTTCTCCTCTCCATCTCCCCTTGTCCTCCATGTTATTTGTTATGCTGCACAAATAAGTGAAACCATATGATAATTGACTCTCTCTGCTTGACTTATTTCACTCAGCATAATCTCTTCCAGTCCCGTCCATGTTGCTACAAAAGTTGGGTATTCATCTTTTCTGATGGAGGCATAATACTCCATAGTGTATATGGACCACATCTTCCTTATCCATTTGTCTATTGAAGGGTATCTTGGTTCTTTCCACAGTTTGGCGACCGTGGCCATTGCTGCTATAAACATTGGGGTACAGATGGCCCTTCTTTTCACTACAACTGTATCTTTGGGGTAAATACCCGGTAGTGCAATTGCAGGGTCACAGGGAAGCTCTATTTTTAATTTCTTTTTTTTTAAAGATTTTATTTATTTATTTGACAGAGAGAAATCACAAGTAGGCAGAGAGGCAGGCAGAGAGAGAGGAGGAAGCAGGCTCCCTGCTGAGCAGAAAGCCCGACGCGGGGCTCGAACCCAGGACCTGGGATCATGACCTGAGCCGAAGGCAGCGGCTTAACCCACTGAGCCACCCAGGCGCCCCTATTTTTAATTTCTTAAAGAATCTCCACACTGTTCTCCAAAGTGACTGCACCAACTTGCATTTCCATCAACAGTTTAAGAGGGTTCCCCTTTCTCCACATCCTCTCCAACCCATGTTGTTTCCTGTCTTGCTAATTTTGGCCATTCTAACTGGTGTAAGGTGGTATCTCAATGTGGTTTTAATTTGAATCTCCCTGATGGCTAGTGATGATGAACATTTTTTCATGTGGCTCTTAGCCATTTGTATGTCTTCATTGGAGAAGTGTTTGTTCATATCTTCTGCCCATTTTTTGATATGATTATCTGTTTTGTGTGTGTTGAGTTTGAGAAGTTCTTTATAAATCGTGGATATCAACCTTTTGTCTGTACTGTCATTTGCAAATATCTTCTCCCATTCCGTGGGTTGCCTCTTTGTTTTGTTAACTGTTTCCTTTGCTGTGCAGAAGCTTTTGATCTTGATGAAGCCCCAAAATTCATTTTCGCTTTTGTTTCCTTTGCCTTTGGAGACGTATCTTGAAAGAAGTTGCAGTGGCTGAAATCGAAGAGGTTACTGCCTATGTTCTCCTCTAGGATTCTGATGGATTCCTATCTCATGTTGAGGTCTTTTATCCATTTCAAGTTTATCTTTGTGTACGATGTAAGAGAATGGTCGAGTTTCATTCTTCTACATAAAGTTGTCCAATTTTCCCAGCACCATTTATTGAAGAGACTGTCTTTTTTCCACTGCATATTTGTTTCTGCTTTGTCGAAGATTATTTGACCATAGAGTTGAGGGTCCATATCTGGGCTCTCTACTCTGTTCCACTGGTCTATGTGTCTGTTTTTATGCCAGTACCATGCTGTCTTGGTGATCACAGCTTTGTAGTAAAGCTTGAAATCAGGTAACGTGATGCCGCCGGTTTTATTTTTGTTTTTCAATATTTCCTTAGCAATTCGGGGTCTCTTCTGATTCCATACAAATTTTAGGATTATTTGCTCCAGCTCTTTGAAAAATACTGGTGGAATTTTGATCAGAATGGCATTAAAAGTATAGATTGCTCTAGGCAGTATAGACATTTTAACAATGTTTATTCTTCCGATCCAAGAGCATGGAATGGTCTTCCATCTTTTTGTACCTTCTTCAGTTTCTTTCATGAGTGTTCTGTAGTTCCTCGAGTATAGTTCCTTTACCTCTTTGGATAGGTTTATTCCCAGGTATCTTATGGTTCTTGGTGCTATAGTAAATGGAATCAATTCTCTAATTTCCCTTTCTGTATTTTCATTGTTAATGTATAAGAAAGCCACTGATTTCCGTACATTGACTTTGTATCCTGCCATGTTACTGAATTGCTGTATGAGTTCTAGTAGTTTGGGAGTGGAGTCTTTTGGATTTTCCATATAAAGTATCATGTCATCTGCGAAGAGAGAGTTTGACTTCTTCATTGCCAATTTGGATACCTTTTATTTCTCTTTGTTGTCTGATTATAGCAGTTTATTTTAAGTTGATATTTGCTTAAGTTCTTGAATGCATTCTAAAGACACATTTTTACTCTCCACTCCCTGTTTTATATATATGATGTCACAATTTACATTTTTTAATTTTGTGTATCTCTTGACTAATTTTTGTAGATATAATTGATTTTACTACTTTTGTGTTTTACTCTTCATACTAGCTTTATATATGATTGATCTATTACTATATGTTTCCTTTTATCAGTGAAATTTTTTTCCCCTCATAATTTTCTTCCTTCTAGTTATGGCCTTTTCTTTTCCACTTAAAGAAGTCTATTTAACATTTCTTATAAGGCTGCTTTATTGGTGATAAGTTCCATTAACTTTTGTTTGTTTTGGAAATTCTTTATCTCTCTTTTAATTCTAAATAATAACCTTATGAGGTAGGGTATTCTTGGTTGTAGGTTTTTTCCTTTCAGCACTTTGAATATACGATACCACTTCCTTCTGGCTTGCAAAATTTCTAAAATCAGCTGACAGTCTTAAGGGGTTTCCCCTGTGTTTCTAGGTTTGACAATTTAATTACGTATCTTGTTGTGGACCTCTTTGGGTTCATCTTGTTTCTGTGGTTCCTTGTCTTTCCTGGTCTGTTTCCTTTTCCAGGTTAGGGAAGTTTTCAGCTATTATTTCTTCAAATAAGTTTTCTGCCCTTTTATCTCTCTCTTCTTCTCTGGAAACTTTATAATATGGATGTTAGTATGCTTGCTATTGTCACAGAAATCCCTTAACCTATCCTCATTCTAAAAATTTTGCTTTTCAATTTGTTGCTTTCTTTTACCCTGTCTCCCAGATTATTGATCCATTCTTCTGCATTCTCTAATCTGTTTTTGATTCCCTCTAGTGTATTTTTTCATTTCAATTATTGTATCCTTCAGCTCTAACTAGTTCTTTTTTTATATTCTTTGTCTTTTTATTGAAGTTGTCACAGACTTTATCTGCTCTTCAGTCAAGTGCAGTGAGCATCTTTAAAACCATTACTTTGAACTTTTTATCAGGCAGATTGCTTATCTCTATTTCACTTATCTTTTTCTGTGGTTTTATTCTATTCTTTTGGAATATATTATTTGGAGCATATCTGTCTTCTCATTTTGTCTGTCTCTTTATGTTTGTTTTTCTGTATTAGATAGGTCAGTTATATCTCCTGATCTTAAAAGTAATAGCCTTAGGTAGAAGGGCCCCTGTGGTGCTCTGTAGTGTAATACTACTGGTCACTGGAACAAGTTATCCCTTGTGTGAGCTGCACATTCCCTCCTATTATGGCTGAGCTGTGACTACTACAGGTAAACTGGTGGGTGGGCTAGCCCTCAAGCCAGCTGTCTGCAGTGACTCTCTGCAACTGTTGTGGGTGTACTTGTGGGCAGTGTTTGTTCCTGGGGTGACTAGCTGAGAGGCCTAACAGTAGCTACAACAGGCATGCTGGTGTGTGAATTAGCCAAACCGCTTCTTGGTGTGGGAGATGCTTTGGAGGGACACCAGTTCTGGCTAGAGATGCCTACTTGGTATGATGGGACAGTAGTCACTTTGGGGGGAATGTTCATCCTGACTCCGTGTGACAGAATGGGAGCTGCTTTGAAGAGGCACATGCCAGGGTGAGTGTGCTACATGGAGTGAATCCACAAAGGAACACTGGAGTGGGGCAAGAGGTACAAACAAATAGATGGGGGAGTGTCAGAACTGACTCCCACAAGCATCTAGCCATCTGGATCAAGGGAGGGCAAGAAAAATGGCACCTGCTGGCACCTAAGTTCCCAGAGATATATACAGATCGTTGAGCTTCTGACAAACATTATAAAATTGGTCAGTAGATCTTCATGTATAACCCAGGCACTTTTCAAACTGCAGTTCTGTGCTGGATGTTGGGCTGAGTGATAGAGGGTGGAGTTTTTAAGGGTAGAGATTCAGTTTCCTATAGCCCTCCTTCTCTCCAGGAGTTAAGCTTTACTGCTTTTCAAAGCCAGACTCTATGGGGTCATGTCTTCCCAGTGTGAGTCCCCAGGGCCAGGGTGCCCAGCATGAGGCTTGATCCCCTTGCTCCTCCTGCCTGTGATGTCCCTCCCACTTGTGGATCACTGCACTGGGGCTTTGGTTTCTGACTGTGTCTCTGTCACTTTTACCCTTCTCAGTGTGGCATTCCTTTTATGACTCTAGCTGTGGAAGATCTGTTCTGCCAGTCTTCAGATTGTTTCCAGAGTAATTTGGAATACATGTAGTTTTTGCTTTGGTATGTCCATGGGAGAAAGTGTGTCCAGGATTTTACTTTTAATCTTGTAGGTTTCTTGTAGATAACATTTAGTTGGGTCTTGTTTTTTGATTCACTCTTACAATCTCTGTTTTTTGATTGCCTTAGACCATTTCTGTTTAAGGATAGTATTGGTAGTAGTTGGATTAATGTCTACTGTATTACAATAAATCAAAAGTATTGGCAAGGATGTGGAGAAAAGTGAACTGTTATGTGCTGTTGGTGGGACTGTAATGTTTGTGCAACCACTATGGAAAACAGTATGGAGACCCCTTAAAAAATTAAAAGTAGAACTACTATGCGATCCAGCAGTTCCACTTCTGAGTATTTATCTGAAGAAAATGAAAACACTAAATTGAAAAGATATATGTGTCCCATGTTCACACAGCATTATTTGCAAAAGTCAATATATGGAAACAACCTAAACATCCACTGATGGAAGAAAGGATAAAGGCACTGTGATACACACACACACACACACACACACACACACACACACACACTGAATATTATTCAACCATAAAAAGGAAGGAAGTCTTGCCATTTGTAATACTATGGCTGGACCTCAAATGCATTATCTAAATGAAATAAGTCAGATAGAAATGAATACTATACAATTTCTCTTATATGTGGAATCTAAGAAACAAAAATGAAACAACCAAGCTCATAGATACAGAGAACAGACTAGTGTTTGCCAGAGGTGGGGTAGGAGAAATGGAAGAAGGGATTAACAGGTTTAAAAAAAAAAGGATTAATAAATCAAAACTGTAAACAGAAGTTCTATAGTACAATAGCATGTCAAAAGAAGTAAAGGTTCCTAGGTAGGAGCCAGTATGGAGAATTTGTTTATGCAAGTAAACCATGCAAGTGTGGCTGAAATGCCAAAGCGTGCAGAGTGGAGTTAGATGAACTTGCCGAGGTGAAGTGGTGCCAGAACATGCATAGACTTGAGAGAAATTCATGGCAATGACTGGTTTTCTCCTAAGAGCAGAGTGAAGCCCAAAAAGGAATTTAGTCACGCAGTGGCATGATGAGAATTGCATTTTTAAAAGACCGCTCTGGGTACCATATAAACAGATTAGATTAGATTAGATTAGATTAGATTAGATTAGAAGACTCAGAGAAATCTATTAAGAAAAGATGTTGAAAATCTGATAGAAAGGATGGTAACTCTCATTCAAGTCATGGTATGGAAATGGAGGAAAGATAAGGGGCTCATGAAAAATAAAAGGAAACATTACATTGCCCTTTTTCCAGACCACATCCCAGGCACACATACCATGGTCTATCTGAGTACAGCCACTGTCTAATGTATGATACCCCCCAAAATCCATGATTATTAGCTACAATAGAACTTTCTAGTTAAAATTCACACTCTATCCGGTGCTCAGCTGATTTCATAAGAGGCAGGAGAAAAACAGTGTATGATATGTCGCAATATGTATACTTTGCTTTCTGGAGATGGCAAATGACTGGTGGTGGGAGGAATGTTGACCGCCAGCAGGCCACAAGTGTAAGGGAAAGGCTCACTCGCTCCACATAGGCCCTTGTTTAATAACTTACCAAACTTGGAAGCTTAATTAGTCTAGCTAAGCAAGCCCTTCCTCCCATGTGTCGAAAGAACTGTAAATCAACAAATCAATCAATCGATCAGCCAGAACTTTCCATAAACAGTTACATGAAATACACAATGCCTTTAAAAGAATGCACTAACCTTTTAAAATGAAGTACCCATAGCTCAACACAATGCCCATGTATTAATACTCTAAATGATAATAATAATAAGGAGGATGGGAGCAATTACTTCATATTAGAGGGATACCAGATAGGCAAAGAGGAGAAAGAGTATGAGAACAAATGTTTTGTGCATTATGCTTAATATTTGATATTATTTGTGTTATTGGTCTAAACTGGGTTGCAAACTATAACCTGCAAGCTAAGACCAGACCACCATCTGCTTCTGTGAATAAAGTTTTATTGGCACATAGCCACACCCATTTGTGTATGAGCTGTCTATGGCTGCTTTCATGCTGCAGCAGCAGACATAGGTAAATACAAGACTGTATGGCCCGCAAAGCCTGAAATACTTATCATGTCCAGTCTGTTGATGAACCCATCAAAGACATTCTCCAGATCTGTTAGTGTTTTTGAGCTCTACAATTTCTTTTTTATACTTTCTTAGAATTTTCATCTCTCTGCTTAAATAACCCCTCTGTTCTTGCATGTTGTCTACTTTGTCCATTAGAGCTCTTAGTATATTAACCATAGTTGTTTTAAATTCCAGGTCTGATAGCTCCAACATCCCCGCCACATCTGAGTCTTGTTCTAATGCTTGTTCTGTCTCTTCAAATGGTTATCTTTTGCCTTTCAGTATGCCTTGAAATTTTTTTGTTTAAAGCCAGATATGATGTAATGGGTAAAACAAACTCTGGTAAATAGGCTTGTAGTGGTGAAGTGATGGTAAGGTGTGTGTATGGAGGAGTGTTGTGTAATTCTATGATTAAGTCACAGTCTTTGGTAAGCCTGTGCCCTTCTACTGTGACATTTACCAATGTTGCTGGGACAGGGTGACTACAGGGGCCTAGAGTTGGGTATCTTGCACCTCCTAGGTCAGTTAGGCTCTGGTAAAACCATAGCAGGTTGACATCTGGTAAAGAGGTTTCTCTTTGGGTTAGCCTTGGTGAGAACAGAATATTCTGGTGTATTTCAAAATGGTTACTTTTTCCTCCTCCTGCTGGAAGCTCTAGGGAATTATTCTCTGCTATTCACCATAAGATTCTGGTAGAGTTCCTAGTATGAGGGTAGGGACCGCCTATGAGTGGGACCCCATTTTAACTTTCAGACTCACCCACATAGAACCTCCAGCATCTCATCAATTACAGTTTAGGTGTTCTGACCCTGGTGCTGGTTTTCAAGATTTCTGCTTCTGTGTATTTGCCTGTCTCTCCAATTTTGGGGACAGTGGTTTTTCCCTCTGACCTCACTCTTCTGAGGTATCGAGAGGAATTGTTGATTTTTCAGTTTGTTCAGCTTTTTATTTTGCTGGGATGGACTGGTGACTTCCAAGCTCTTACACTCTGGATTGGAATCAGAAGTCCCCAAATAATTTATTTTCACAGTGAGAATCCAAGAAGATTAGTATTATTTGATAGATAAAGACAAAGATGTTTTGAGTCTTGCCAAACAGCTTGAGGACAGTGGAGCCGTAGTCTGAGTCCAAGCATCCTGACCCTGGGATGACTCTAAAGCTAATTGTCTTTATCAGAACACAATGTTTATCTCTTAGGTACCCAATATTCTGTTCAATTGTTGAAAATGTTCTAGTGGAGAAGCTTTCTTTGCCTTCTTTACCCATCCGTTCTAATGTAGGACATTTCTAGGAGTCAAAAAGTACCTTCTGAGATTTAATATATATCTCTTCAGGTGACGGTAGAAATTCCTCTGTCCACACTTCTGAGGCAAAGAGAACAGCCCTTTGGTACTATCTTTATGATATTTTTCCATGTTTCCCTTGGAATCTTGCATCTAGTTCTCTGAGTCTGCAGGAAAAGCAACTTAAAAAAATAGCACACACGTGTGTACAGTTATTATCAAGAGACATGTGCAGGGAGAACTTGTACTAGATTCTCTAGTACAAGTAAGCTAACATCCTTATCTGTAGACCGGATTGCCTTAATGCCATATGCTATTGTGATTTGTCTCACTCTTACCCCAAACCAATCTGGAATGACACAGTTAAGCCCCCAGCTGGTGGTTTCAGGGTTGTAGAGATGACCTGGCCATCAGCACCAAGCCCCATCTAAATCAGGGTCCTGAGCCTCTTTTCAAAGACCACGATTCCGTTAGGTGTCTACTACTGTTTTAAATGTTCTAACTACAATGGACTTACTTTCCATCTTTCATCTGGTTGGTCTGTCTTGTCCTGTTTGATAGACAGCTCTCGAGTATGATTTTTGTTGAGGAATATTTTATATGAATAGCTCTTCTGTTGAGAGTACAAATTCTCATAATTATTTCATAGAGGTATAGAGAATATATATGACTCCAAAGCCCATGTTTCAACTGTATTATTTCCCTGTTATCTACAGATTGGAGTATTATTTTGCTGGGAGAATATTTTTTATATATAGCCCTTCTGTGCAGGGTGTAAATTCCATTAGCTGGTTCATAGAGATACATAGGATAGGCAAAAAAATTAATCCACTATTTTAGTCATTGTTGATCCACGTTTTTAACATTTTTTTCTTTCAGAGCACAGTTTTAAGCAAGAGCATCTAACAAGTAGTGAGGCAAAGAAGAGCATGTCACATTTGAGGAAGAGGAGGGGTTTGGAGGGCCTGAAGCACAAGGGATAGAATGATCGACGATGCAGGGGATGAGCCTCTGGACAGGATGGGGCCAAGGCAGGAGGACATCACATACCACGCTTTGGGCTTGTCTCCCCCTGTGGGCAACCTCAGCGGTCTGGTCATTAGCCCTTTTTCTTTACAACCTGGAGAACTGGACCAGGTCCTGATTGATTTCGGTAACCAACCGGCAACCTAAAAGAATAGTTAACAAGTTTATTCTTTAAAACACCAGCAACCCACTCATTCATGGATAAGAGGATGATCCAATGGGAACAAGCCTGACTTGAGGTGCTCACCCTGAAAAAACATTATGGATACCAGATGAATATGTGATTCTGACTGCCTTGAGAATTACTTTGTGAGTCTGTGCCCGAGTCCTCTATCAACACTGTCATGCCAAAATGGCATAGTAAAATATAGAAACATATTTTAGCATTTGAAAAATCAGTTCATATGTGCCATAGATATACTTGGCCTTTATCTGAGTGCTGATAAAGCTCAGGGATCTAGGAAGTATGTCTCAGGGAAAACTATGAGTCGGGAATGAGAGATAGGATGAGTATTTCATACAGTGGTTGCCTTCTATGGGAAAGTGCTGCAAAAGGTAACATTTTTTTAGTGGAGGATCTTAATTAAAATGCAAAATTAGAACTGTTGCTGAGATTAGATGCAGGGATTGAAGAGAGTGATGTCGGATAAGAAGCATGAAGAGGAAGGAGAAAGGGGGTAATCCGTTGGTACAGACTGGAGAGTTGTGACCTTGAGTAGATGGGAAATCCCCGGTGATGATAAGTCAGAAAGACTTGAGTGCCACAATGTGTAATGACTAATTCAAAGTTTATTCCACATGTACGATGTGTGCACCTGCACATCCCAAAACACAAATTTAACAAAATGTATTACTTGCCAAAATATAACTAATGAGAGGGTTCTTTCCCCCTCTAAAAACCACACCTGGGTCCATCGCAAGGGACAGAAATGGCAGGCATGGGATGTGTAAGTAACCCACAGACTGAACTCATTCAGCAGAAGCAAGAATTTGGTGCCAGAGGCGGCTTTCCTCAGAATGGACAGTGGTCTTAAAAACTTTGGTTTTCCCCAGGGCAGAGAATAGGAGGTCTTCACAGGAGGCAGACCTATTCAAGGAGCACAGAGAAGACCAAAATATGATCTTGGGTTCTATATTGTAATAAAAGTAAAATTTAAGTGATGTAAAAATGTCTCACTAGTTGACTCAAAATGTCTCCCTTTTGAGACCATTGGACACATAAACCTTGGTAATGTTTCTGTACTTACTCTCCTTTCATCAGATTGGCTTCTGGGTCTCCTGCAGTCCCAAGGGCACTGCCCTGCCCTTGGCAGAGGCTCAGTGGAAGTTTGAGAGAGAATGCGTATTTATAATTTTTTCATTACTGTAAATTAGGAGGATACTTACACTAACATGTTTTGGCTACTTTCAAGTGAAGTGGGTAATTCCAAACAATAAACTTCAAGAAGGTTCATATACTTTTTAATTCAGCCTCCTCCCCTTATGAAGGCTAAGACTTTAGTGAGGTCCCTGTAGCCTCTGTTGGCCTGATTTGTATGTGGATATTTTTCAAGACAGTTGATGATTTTAGCCTTCCTATAAGTATAATTTCAGCAATTGGTCTCACAGAAAAACCATGACTTTTAAGCTGATTTGCTTTCAGCAATAGTACAAATAGAGGTTCCTCCTAGGGCTGTGATGTTACAGGGTCATAAGGGGAAAATGTCATACATCTTCAGGGGAATTCGGAGAGAGAAACGATATTAATGAATTCCTCCTGGGTGCTGATTTTGTGTCAGGCATCTTACGTGCATTGTGTGTGGAAGGGATAAGGGGTGACAGAATCTTGGGGATTTCATGCTCTGATTTTGCATTTTAGTGAGCTCCACCAAAAGCCCAGGCCCCCCTTCCCACCGCCAGAAATCCCTTCTTCCCAAGGACTAGCCTGGGGTAGAGACTCTTATGCAGAGGACACCAACAGATGCCCTGCTGCCTGAGTTTCCTATTCTTTCTCATTGCTGTCCCATGTTTGGTTGTGATTACTCATTTTTCCCTCTTTGCATTTAAAACAACACATTCTCATTGTACAACAGTTAGAAGAAGGGGAGTATAAACTGTCAGCCCTAAATGGGCTCACAATTCTGTTTTTTTCTCTGTCCCTTTTAAAAAAGGACACTCTCCACTCTACTTCAGAAGGAGATTTTCCAACCACTATTTCTACCCCAGCAATTGTTAAGTGTCAACTTTTGGTAAAATAAAAAAGCTTTGTTATTGTGAATTCCCCCAACAGGCTTCTGTTAAAAGAGGATCAGACATCATTTCTCAAAGATGGGAGAAAATATTTGGGGCAGCAGGAGAAGTCATCTCAACCTCTTGGAATCTGCAGAAGCGCATGGGTCTACCCATCCTTCACCCCTCTCCCTCCCAGGGGCAAAACACACCAATATGATATCTGTTCATGTTCATGCCCACCTCTCCATTATGGGAGAGACTTGGGGATACCAGGTCATTTACTAACTTATCTTCATAGGCTCTGAAGAGTATGGTTCTTGTCCAAAGTTGATGGTCCTTGTCCTCCATGCCTTGATCTATCCACCTCCCCCTTTTTTTCTTTAATTAATCTACTCAATGGGCAGGACGCTGGTGCTGGCACTAATGCTGATCTAAGGTTTCTAACTTGTATTACTCAAGCCCAAAAGTTTGAATCTGCAGCCCCAGGGGACACTACAAAGATAATTTAGACATTGAGTATAAGACTCTTGTCTAAATATCAGATCGAAACCAGACTTGAGAAGAACCTGAACATCTTGTCTTGGGCTCAACACATAACCAATGCTCTGTAACATTTATGGAAATAAGTTAATGGCATAAAGATAATATTGATTCCACACCGGAGCTCTTGATTCATTATTTCCTTACTTCTGGAGAAGGTGTCTGTTATTACCAAATTTTAGAACTGGGGAGGGAACGGAGGTCTCAGTGGGGTTCATCTTGTCTGTCCTTTCATGTTGTGATCAGTTAGGTCTACAGCAGACAAAGACAAGCAGAGATAGAGCCGTTGGCCACTAGCATTTGGGTAGAGCAGCTCTTTTCTATGAGGCTGCTCCAGGCATGTTAGGACAGTTAGTGTCCCTAGCCTCTGAGCACTAAGTACCAGAAGTATCCATCCTTCAATCTTTGCACCAACTGGAAAAAAATAAACTTGGAACTCTAAACCAAATCTTCCTAAAGAAGGCAATCATCGACGATCTTAGTTGAGAATACTATTTTGTAGGTCATCAGGATCCCAGGCTTTGCTAAAACGTATAAATTTTAGGAGCACTGCTTTATAATAACTTCCTTTTTGACTGAAGTCCACCAGCATGTAACTTCCAGATGTTCACATTTCTCTGGTCGTGGTTACACAGGACGGCACTTCTCCTGCTCCCCGCTTCTCTCCTCCTGTTGTGTCTGTCTCCCCACTTCCTCCATGCCCCCTCCTTGCCATAATTTCTCAACTCCCCACAGCCCATGAATGTGAAAAGATGACCCACAGAACCACACTCAATAAACCTGCAGGCCGGAGCATAAGGGGACCCTCTTTCCCATAATCTGAAATTTCATTTGCTTTCATGGCAGAGGAATCACATTTGGAGCGTGTGTTCAGTCTCCGTCTGGGGCCTCTCTTCCCTCCTCTCTCTTCTGGGCAGCCACTGGGCTGGGGAAAGGTAGCCACTCCTCTTCTGTAGCCCTCATGCCTTCAGCTCCAATGCAGGAAAAGAATTGTGAAAACTTACCTGTGAGGCTCATGGAAGTGTGGAATTCATTTTTTATAAGGTTCAAAACTTCCTCAACGCCATGTTCACCCTGCTCCCAAGATGGGGGTTGGGGAGAGACAAAAAGAAGCATGAAGAACATTCTGCGCAGGTGCTGAGTATCGGTTCTAGGTATGCTCTCAGCTGCAGCGGGGAGGACGAGGGTGTCTGTGAAATTGGAACTATGCTGGTAAGACAGGGAGGCAAAGAGGAAAAGACGGGGGTGAGGGGTCCTGAGAATGTACAGCGTGCTGCCAAGGAAGCAGGAGATGTGGGCAAGGGAGGAGCTGTCCCTCAGGGATCTGTGGCACTTGGAACATCAGCTCAGCTTGGATGGCAAACTGCAGTAAAGCGTGGGGGCAAATGAGAAGCCCAGTATCTTCCCGCTGGTTTACCTCTCACCTTATAGGCAAGACCCCACAGGATTGGTCTCCCTAGAAAGACACACTTAGCCCCAAGGGCCAGCGCCTTGAGCACGTCATTGCCAGTTCGGATCCCACCGTCCAGGTACACTTCCATTTTCCCTTTCACAGCGGCCACAACTTCTGTCAAGGCATCAATCTGAGAAAGAAACATGCATGGCTTGAGGGACTTCCGTTTTCACTTTCAGGGATCATGGGGCAGAGGTGCCCCCTCAGTGTGGGTTAGGAATAGGAAGTCCGGGTGTTGGTGATGTCTATGAGTTTTTTTCCCCTCCCATGCTGGACGCATGATTCCCCTGTCCTACCAGAGCAGTGCAGCTACATTCCCAAGTCCCAAGGACTTTCTTTTTAATTTTTAAAACTATTTAATTAATTAATTTATTTGAGAGAAAGTGCGCACACGAGCAGGAAGAGGGGCAGAGGGAGAGGGAGAAGCAGGCTCCCCGCTGAGCAGGGAGCCCCATATGATGTGGGAGCTCTATTCCAGGACACTGGGATCATGACCTGAGTGGAAGACAGATGCTTAAACAGCCCCCCAGGTGCCCTGGGAGCCCAGGGACTTTCTGCAGGCTCTCCCTCATGCCATTTTCTTCCCTGACAGAGTGCAGTTTCTCTCTAACTCACTTGTTTGACTATCTACAGCTCGGAAGAAACTCTTGGTTCTTCTTCATCCTAAAAGGGATATTTTCCATTTGTGGCATTCACTTTAATGTTCTTTTCAAAGTACATTTTGACCTTTTATTTTCTCCTGCCTTCTCTGTTTCCAGGGTGGCACAGCTAGGAATATTCTCCATTGCTAAGGCACTGAGTCTTTTTGGCAAAGCAAATGTGTCTGGACCACAGTGTGTTTTGTGTAACTGGGTTGCACATTGCTCCTTACACACCACATTTGAATAACTTGTTCCTGACTCCTATATGGTTTATCTGAGACGTGGGTTAGGAATGCAAGCATCAGTGCTGTTGAGGCAGGGTTGAAGACTCTGAAAGGCGAAACAAAAGCAGCTTACCACTTGGCCTGGTTTCTCCCCAGACTTTGTCTCTCACCTTGCCTCCCCAGTTCCAGGCTCTGCAGCTACGAGGCCTTGCCAACCCACAGTGCCCCAGACTGAGCCTAAGCCTGAGCACCTCCAAGTCTAAGAGGAGGGGTGACAGCAGAGTCTGGGAGCAGGGTCTTTGAGGACAGAGTTCTGGAACTACCTCAGGGCTCCTGTTCTATGCCTCTTGGACAGACAAATGGAGAGGAGGTGAAACTGAGCCCTGGGGCACTTCTGTTGCAGAAGAAATCAATGGGAATCCTATCTCAATGAGATCCTTTGGGTGACTGAGCAGAATATGAAATCAGGGAGGAAAGAACTTGGTACTCTAATTTACAAGTGCAGGAGAACTGAATACATTTTAGACTTACATGTGAGAACTGGTAAGAATGCATGTCCAGATAAGGGCATTTTTATAGCCCCACCATGGTATTACTTGGCATATTTCAATGATGTTGAGAAAAAGAAATAAACCTATCTGTGTAAATTCTTGCAGTAAGCCGGATTGGATGATGGGGCTGATGGAATTTGAGAAACAGACCAGGCAGTGAATTTTAACCTAGGGTCCAGTATTGCTTTAGAGTTAATTTCTATAGGTCACGATAGGACATTTATTAGAGCCTTCTGGAAACAACAGCTAGCTGACCCATTTCTCAGGTCCCAGGAAGAAATACAGGAAGTATATGGAAACTTCTAGAGATGGGAACCTCAAAGAGTTATACCCCTCACAGGGAGGGGTCTGCGGTGAGAGGAGTGAGGCATTGGCCTCCAGCACAAAATTTAGGGAATGCCAAAACACTCAGATAACTAACATTTTAATACTGTCAAACTTTGACCTGTGAGTACTTGTTTTTATAAATAAGTTTTTATTGGATCCGGGGCCAGGTTGACAGTGAGGCAGGTTCTTTGAGTGTAGGGACAGATCCTATCTTTTAAAATGTTGATGTTTTGTTCACCATGGATTTTTTGCACTGATTAAAATTTTTTAAAAGTGCATTTAGCTATTATTTGCCTTACTAAGTTTTTCTGGCACCTTCTCAAGTTCTGAGCCAGAGGTACCTCTCTAGCTTCACACCAATCTTGGCACTGTCCCCAGATGACCTTGGGTGGTTTTGATGTTAAGTCAGATGGCTTGGGAGAATGACATGTTGATCAGCATGATGGGGAAGGAGAAATTCTCTCTCTGAGTCCTGCCTTTGCCAGCAGTCATTCTCTATTGAGGAAACGCAGTGGGGAGCAATTACTCAGCCTCTTTCTCCATGTATTACTCAGTCCTCCCCCAAGGGAACAAGACTAGCTAAACTGATTCATGAGAGAGAGAGAGAGAGAGCCGATTGCATAATGTTTCATTAGAGTTATTTCGAGAGTCAGCATTCTACTCTTTTTGCTACTTTCTGGTAGTGGTCTCTTTTTTGCTTTCTCTTCCTACCCATAGGACTGCTCAGGACCTGCTATACTTTTTTGCATCCTGTTCTGCCAATTTCTGGGTGTGTGGAGGTGGCCTGTGGGCATCCTCGCAGAAGTCAGGTGAGAGAACTAGCATGTGCTCTGCATATCTACTTTCTCCTGGGGTCACAGGTCAAAATTTGGCATGGGAAGTAGGATGCCTGACTGTTCCCTTCAATCAGCTCTTATGGAGAGCTACAGTAAAGTGCCCCTTATCCTCCAACTGGGCTTGTTACTCTGTGCCTGTTCTCTCTCCATGAGAGCCTGGTTGGGGGGAAGGGGCGAGTCATCAGCACCTTAAACCTCCAAGCTTCACAAGTCTTGAAATGTACAAACCAGCCAATATAGCTTCTCCGCTTCCTGGAGTTCATTTTAAAGAAGTAATTGAGACTGTGCTAAAGATTTAAGGATGGTCACTGCTGCATTGCTTAAAATAGTGAAGGCTTGGAAGTCACTGAATGTTCCAACAATAGGCAGCTGGTTATATAAATTGTCCATTCATGCTCTACACTATTAAAAATGAGAGAAATGGGGTGCCTGGTGGCTTAGTCTGTGAAGCTTGTGCCTTTGGCTCAGGTCCTGATCCGGAGTCCTGGGATCAAGTCCTGCATTGGGCTCCCTGCTCAGTGGGGAGTCTGCTTCTCCCTCTGCCTCTCCCCACTGCCGGTGTTCTCTCTCTTTCATGTGCACATGTGCGTGCACATACAAAAAGAAAATAAATAAAATCTTTAAAAAAATGAGAGAAGTGGGGTGCCTGGGTGGCTCAGTGGGTTAAAGCCTCTGCCTTCAGCTCGGGTCATGATCCCAGTGTCCTGGGATCGACCCCGCATCGGGCTCTCTCCTCGGCAGGGAGCCTGCTTCCTCCTCTCTCTCTGCCTGCCTCTCTGCCTACTTGTGATCTCTCTGTCAAATAAATAAATAAATAATCTTTTTTAAAAAATGAGAGAAGTGTATACATTGAAATGAAATTATGTTCTTAATATATTGACAAAGTGAAAAGAGAAGAGTTACAAAATAGTATGTAGCTTTTCAAACCTAACATGTCATCTTTGCATTAAGAAATTGATAAAAAAAATCCCAAAATATTGTCATTAATGATAATCATGAAATTAGGGGTGATTTTTATCTTCTTTTTGCATATGTACCTTTTATAATTTATCTGCAGCGAACATGTTTTACTTACATAATAGAAAGGCCAAAAGAACTTGAGAGAGAAAAAACCCACTTCCCTGTCTTTCTTTTTTTTAAAAAAGATTTTATTTATTTATTTATTTATTTATTTATTTATTTATTTATTTATTTATTTGACAGAGATCACAAGTAGGCAGAGAGTCAGGCAGAGAGAGAGGGGGAAGCAGGCTCCCCACTGAGCAGAGAGTCTGATGTGGGGCTCGATCCCAGGACCCCAAGATCATGACCTGAGATGAAGGCAGAGGCTTTAACCCACTGAGCCACCCAGGTGCCCCTCTTTCTTTTTTTTAAAGATTTATTGATTTTTATTTTTAGAGAGAATGAGAGAGAGGGGAGAGAAAGAGAGAGAGAAAGAGAGAGCATGAGAGGGAGGGGCACAGGGAAAGGGAGAGAGAATCCCAAGCAGACTCCATGGGGAGAGCAGAGCCTGCTGTGGGGCTCAATCCCACGACACTGAGACCACGACTTGACCTGAAAACAAGAATCAGAAGCCCAAACCACTGCATCACCCAGATATCCCCACCCCACACTTCCTTTTTCTTAGAATGAATCAAGTAGTGATAGAAGAATCTCTTGGAAAATATAAGCTATATATCTCCAGGAAAATAAATCTCCCATCCAAGTACTAACCAGGCCCGACCCTGCTTAGCTTCCAAGATCAGACGAGATCAGACGCGTTCAGGGTGGTATGACTATAGACTCCAGGAAAATAAATCAACAATTAGTTCCCACTTAAAGATTCTTTCCTTGCCTGCCTCCTCTTCATTTGTAATGGACACAAATTCAGAAGGGGGATGGGGTGCCTGGGTGGCTCAGTGGGTTAAGCCTCTGCCTTCGGCTCAGGTCATGATCTCAAGGTCCTGGGATCAAGCCCTGCATCAGGCTCTCTGCTCAGCAGGGAGCCTGCTTCCCCCCACCCCCACTGCCTGCCTCTCTGCTTACTTGTGATCTCTGTCTGTCAAGTGAATAAATAAAATCTTAAAAAAAAAGATAGGGGGAAAATCACAGACTGTCATAGATTTTTAGAGAAGGATTCATATGGCATTTTTTGGTTTGTTTTACTTTGAAAGATGGTTATTTATTTGTTTAAGTGAGGTACTGCTCCTTCCCAGGATGTGTCATATGAGAAAACATGTTGTCACACTCCATGCACACAGGCAATCTTTAAGCTGAATGCTTTCCCCAGAAGGCAGGAGACCTCAGTGTCTTTGGAATGTCTCTCCCAACTCCACAACTTGGACAAGTTATGTAACATCTCTAAGCTCTAGGATCTCCCTCTGTAGAAGAGTGAGGAGGATATGTGTCTTGCAGGTCGGTTGTGAGATTTAGAGATGATATATGTGAAGTTTGTAAAAATGAGCTTAAATCACACAAGGCTGTTAATAATTAAAAGTTCTTGCGATTACCAGCATATGTGATCAGGGAGAGGGGAGTGTGGGCCAAAGCGTACAGAGTACCATGCTGTAAGCATGTGCACATGCATGTGCACACACACACACACACACACACCCTCTGAAGTTACCCTACTCACAGAAGCAGGAACGTCATCAAGCTGCCTCCCGCCGTGGTTGGAAACAATGATGCCACGGACATTGTGTTTCACAGCTAACTCTGCATCCTCTTTCGTCAAAATCCCTTTAAGGATGATGGGCAGTCGAGTTAGGCTCTGAAGCCAGGTGATATCATTCCAGCAGAAGGATGAGTCAATGGGGGACATCTGGAAATAAGGCGTTGTATGTCTCTGTGGGGAAGAAAGAAGAATCTTAGACCTGAGCTCCTTTAGGATTGTTTGATCCATTCCTAAACGAGACCCATTCAGATAGCCACATTTTATAAGCCTTAAAAGAGGAGTAACAAAACCAATGACACTTCCAGCTCCTTTTCCTAACAGAATTTGTGCAAAAAGAATGAACTGTCTCAACTGCTCATTCATTAATCGTTAATTGTGTCCCTGCTCTGCCAGGATCTAGGGACACAAAGACAAATAAGACACAGTCTCTCCTTTATTTATTTTTTATTAAGTTCAGTTATCCAACATAGAGTACATGATAAGTTTTTGATGTAGTGTTCAATGGTTCATTAGTTGTGTGTAACACCCAGTGACTCAGCCCCTATTCTCAAAGAACTCAGAGTTCAATAAGTGAAGGGGATGAACAAAAGCATTTATAGGTTGATATAACATGTTATGCTTGAAATATGCCCAAGGTTAGAAGAACTAAGAAATACTTGATGATCCTGAATCAGATACTACCTTATATGTAACCTTGGCTCACCATGTGAATCAAATACCCGTAAATCCCAATGTGCTTCTGGAATCTGAGATAAGGATACCAGAAAACTTCAAGGCTAATTTGTGGTTAATGAGTAGAACTGTGCAGTCGCTTGACTATCACAGCCACCCACTGGCTGAAAAGGCTGATATCATTATCTCTAGCCTAACCGAGGGGCCCCAGTGTTACCATGACTTTCTCTCTCTGGGGCATTCCATCCCATCTGACTGTAGGATTTTAAGGGGGAAGTAGCCTTTTTCACCTATTTCAGTTACCTATTTCACCTATTTCAGAGATTCCAAACAAGGGTGGTGCAGCTCCAGGAAGGAGTTCTAGGTGTAGAGAGGTACTGCCCTCAGTTCTCAAGGCAGCAGGGGGAGGGGCCAGGACTGGCTACTGTGGCTCTGTGGACCAGTCACCTGATCTGTGAGCATCCTCTTCAGGAGATCAGTTTACTTAAATGTGCCATCCAGAATTATCATTTTTTTAAGTGTCCCACAGTGTAGAAAACGTTGGAAGAACTTGATGAATTTCCTCTCCTATGCCATGGAAAATTCCTTCCCATAGCTTTCCTATTTCTCAGCACCCAGCTCTGGCAGAGCACTTCTGGTGACAGCACTAGCTCCAGGAGTGAGGACATTCTGTGTTATCTCCTGTTCACCTGATAGCTCTGGGGAGCAGGGACCAGTTCTGCTTTTTGAACCATGGCCCCTACAGTGTCTGGCAAGAGCAGACACTCAGTGTCTTTTTGTGGCAAGAGGGAAGGGAGGAAGGAGGAGAGGATTTATGTCCTGTCATGCCTGCCCATCGGATCTGCTCTCTCTCCTACCTCCTTTGGTGAGCGAAGGTCTTTCAGCAGTAAGTTCCTCTGTAAGTCTAGTTGGTTTCGAAAGTCGCATCTCCTGTTGCCCATTTTGGGTGTATCCACAGTGATGACCAGAGCTTTGAAACCCAGGGCTTCAGCCCTCTGGACCAGCTGTTTGTTGAGCTGCCGGTCTGATGTTGGGTAGAGTTGGAACCACTTGAGGCCCCTGGGGGCAGTAGCCACAATATCTTCAAGGGAGCAGCTGGCATAGGTGCTGACGATGTAGCAGATCCCGGTTGCTTGGGCAGCTGCAAAGCAAACGCCACAGCTCAGGTTGGAGGGAGGGCGGGGCTCTGGGCTGGGCTGAGATGCCCTCGGAGTCTGTGCCACCTCTGACCTGTTTGTACTGGAAAGGAAGACAAAGCTTGACTTCATTCTGCTTTCTACTGGGGCAGGGGGCATAGGGGAGCATTCGGTCAGCCTGGGAGGCCCCCTGCTATATAGCCTGTCTTCCAGACTCTGTCAAGATCCCCGGCTGGAGGGGTCCTTTAGTCCTCAGGATGTTCTTGGACATGCTGCTGCTTTCAGATGGGAGAATGGGCTGCTCATGAACTTGTGAACGATGCAGAAGGGAACTCAAGAGGACAAAGGGTGAGGAACTGTAATGCCAGTGGAGAGGACTGAGCTATGCACTGGAGAAAGCATGGTATCTGAGTTAGAAGAGTGCTCATTCTACTTAGCTGTGTGCCTTGTGTCTCATTTTCTTCTTCTGTAAAATGGAGGGAAATGACAACACCTCTCTTATAAGGTTGCTGAGAGATTAAACAAGGTACTAGATTTGGAAGCATTTTTATGTATTTTATTTATTATTATTATTATTTTTTAAAGTAGGGGCTGGTGGGGAGCTCACGATCCTGAGATCAAGACCAGAGCAAAGATCGAGTTGACGCTCAACTGACTAAGCCACCCAGGCGCCCCTGGAAGGGTTTTTAAAATTCCTAAGTGATGTGCTGTACACAGGCTTAGTGATAACGAGGTTGCCGAGGATGATGGCAACAGTGATGTTGACACTCACTGCCTACTGTGATCGTTGTTTTCAGCAAGATTCTCCACTAGGTCAATGTCACTACCATTCTGCAAGCCATGAGCCGAGAACCTGGCCTAATCAGGATTTAATATTTTCAGCTTCCAACATCAATAGGAGATACCCCATTCTTCGGACCCACTACAAAAACACGACATGTCCCACCATGAAGATTTAGTAAAGCAGTCATAGTTCTACAGGATATTTGTATTTTAACCTAGCCAGACTTGGCTTCTTTTTTTTTTTTAAAGATTTTATTTATTTATTTGAGAGAGAGAGATCACAAGCAGATGGAGAGGCAGGCAGAGAGAGAGAGAGAGGGAAGCAGGCTCCCCACTGAGCAGAGAGCCCGATGCGGGCCTCTATCCCAGGACCCTGAGATCATGGCTTCTAACCAGCCACTTGGAACTCCAGAATCCTTGGATTCATTGCTTCCTGTATCACGGAGTCAAAGGAAAAGATCCCAGGGAAGTCATAGGGAACCTGCAAATAAAATATTTCCTAGATGTGACCTAGAGTGAAGATTATAAAGGGAGGGGGCGCCTGGCTGGCTCAGTCGTTAAGCATCTGCCTTCAGCTCAGGTCATGGTCCCAGGGTCCTGGGATCGAGCCCCACATTGGGCTCCTGCTGGGTAGGAAGCCTACTTCCTCCTCTCCCACTCCCCCTGCTTGTGTTCCCTCTCTCACTGTGTCTCTCTGTCAAATAAATAAAATCTTAAAAAAAAAAAAAGATTATAAAGGGAGTCACAGGACTATTTTCAGACCCTTTCCTCTCCCTTCTCTTCTCATTATTTTTTGGAGGTGAGGAATAAGGGAAGAGAATAACGGGCTACTTGGAAGGAGACATACAAAGTAAGAAACTTTTTGTCATGTAAAATGACAGTCAGCGTGCCTGGGTGGCTTAGTTGGTTAGGCACCTGTCCTCAGCTCAGGTCATGATCCCAGGGTCCTGGGACTGAGCCCCGCATCGGTCTCCCTGCGCAATGGGAAGCCTGCTTTTCCCTCTCCCATTCCCCCTGATTGTATTCTCTGTCTCTCTGTCAAATAAATAAATAAAATAAAATAAAAAAAAGATAACAGTCAGCTGGGGCATCTGGGTGGCTCAGATGGTTAAGCATCTGCCTTCGGCTCAGATCATGATGTCCAGGGTCCTGGGACTGAGCTCCACAATCAGGCTCCCAGCTCAGCAGGGAGTCTGTTTCTCCCTCTGCCTCTGCCTTGCCACCTTGCTTGTGTTCTCCCTGTCTCTCTCCCTCTCAAATGAGTAATAAAATATAAAAAAAAAAAAAAGTGACAGTCAGTCAAGGAGGCGGGAAATGTGACATATGGGCAGGGGCTTTGTTAGGACTTCATGTCACGACCCTCTCCTCATCCTAAATTCAGAGACTTACCATTCAGCCCCAGCCCTGGCCCATGAGGGGGTCAGGTCAAAGAGAGCCCTATCCTTGAAGCCACCCTGAGAACCCCTTTCCCCACAGACAGTAAGTGGCCTGTATCCCTTCTTTGCAGGATGGCCTGCTTGATTTCCACATCTACTCCTCTGAAGCCGCCCTGTCTAACCGTTAGTTATGATGGAAATGGATGTTTTCTCAATCTCAGATGAAATGTTATGCAAATATCCCTCCTCAAGCCTGGCCAGATTGCTGTCCCTAAGCTCCTTCTGGGAGAAATCCCGCCATAGTTCTGAAGGATACCAGCATCCTTCAGGACTCCTGGGAGGGGAGCCTTGAGGGACAGCTGGGTCATACCTCTGGCTGTGCTCATTTCTCCATCCGGCCAGACGAGGCAGTGGAAACCCGTGGGCGCGATGCAAATGGGGGCCATGATCTCCTCCCCTTGGATTGTGGTCCGGGTGTCCACCTCTCGCACATCTCTCAGGTACCGGGGACGAAGGCGGATTCTGCGCTCAGAAACAAAGATCTTCCATCAGTGGGCTTATTCTCCAGCATGCAGCTGCCTGGGACCGGGGTCTCCAGATTCGGGTGTAGGTCTACACCAGACTGGGTCCCGAGAAACCGTGGTGGGTCAATTGGCTGATTAGGTTACATAGACCGACTTTCCTTCAGAAAGCCTTTCCCAATACCCGGGCCCTCATTAACCCCTCTTTCTCTAAACCCCCAGTGCACCTGTGGTCCATGCAGCCTCCGGCCTTGCTCTAACACAGGTCTGTGTCTTTGAGTCTTGCCTTCCTGAGCAGACTCTCAGTGCTTGGAGGCTTTGACTGATTGCCGTAATGAGGATCAGAAAAGAGAATAAGCGGGAAGGAGTTCTAGGCTCTTCCCTCACAGGTTAGAAACAAGTCTCCGCTGATGGAGGACAAATCCCAGAGAATGATCATGGTAGGGGCTTGTTTTGTTTAGTTTTGTTATTTTGTTTTTTGCTAGCGGCTAATTCATTTGACGATTAGACTTAACTACTGCTTTAGAAAAGGGTAGGGAAAGTCACAAATAGTAAATATGTAAAACACCCTTTTAAGTCCAATAGAGAGACTTAGTCTCAGGATCCAAAAATGCTTGTTTTTCACAAAATATTATTATTCCTACACACAAATGTGGAAAGGTTTTGCTAGATACATTGTACAAACTTGGGGAAGATGCAGACTTCATCTGTGAAATGGGAGAAATAATCCAAATTTCCTAATTGTCTCATGAAGGCAAAATGAGCCAAAGCAAGTAAGGGACCTAGTATAATTCTGAACAAGTATGAAAATTGCCGAACTTGGTGTTCACCTTGTATCCCATTTTTCTGTTTTCTCCTCACCTCTCTTATTACAAGGGGCAGCAAACTTTTACTGTGAAGGGTCAGAAAGTAAATATTTTAGACTCTGTGGACCGTGCAGTCTGTCACATTGACTCAGACCTGCTGTTGCGATGCAAAAGCAGCCACAGACAGTATGTAAATGACTGACCATGGCTGGTTCTAATAAAACTTTATTTATAAACACTGAAGTTTGCATTTCATATAATCTTCACCTATAACAATTTATCATTCCTTTTTTGATCTTTTTCAATCATTTAAAAACAGAAAACAAAAATTCTTAGCTTGTGGACCATGCGGACACAGGCAGTGGGCCTGCTGCCATGGCCTGTGGGCTCTTTTCCACCTTGTGCTGTACCCGCTTCTCTTCCAGCCCAGCTCTTCTTTGAAATCAGCCTCCTTTCACCCCTTAAGAGTCTGTGGGTCTCCATATTTCTTGTGTCCCCTCTCCCAACAGACATTATCCCCTTCAAGCCAGAAGTTTAGGAACTCAGGAGATTTAGGCCTACTCTGCCGACTTCTCCCCTTCCAGGTGACCCTGGACTCTTGTCCTGTCTTGTTAGGTGGCAGAGCTGCTGGGATGCAGAGGGAGGTTGACTCATGCTAGTTCTGCAGAGGCACAAAGATAAACTCTTTCTCCATTCATCCTCTCCCTGGCCACATGCCTCCACCTGCCCCCCAAACCTGCCAAACCCCAAACAATAACAACAAAACCCATGAATTTATCTTGAGTACTTTGTGTTCTTTGGAGGCAGAGAGCTGGGCTGCTACCTTCCAAGGACCCCTCACCCAGTGCACCTTAGCTTAACAATAGAAAGGATACAGAAGACCAGACTTTTTAAATGCTGCGATGTTATCATCCCGGGTGAAGCATTCATCAGATCCTCCTTCAATAAAATCCCAAGTTGACTTAGATAGATGCTCCTGGGCATAAGCCTGAAAATCTGTCAAACACACCAAGGGCATTTCTGGACCTTCAAAGGAAAAACCAAAACCAAACAAGACACTGAGGTTTCGTCAGATGTAGAGGAGAGGGTAAATGTGGGGACTATGTCCTAAAGCTGTTTGGATTCAACATTAACCCCCCAGCATTCCTTATCCCTGGAAGTAGAGCCAAAGATGCTGATCCCCGCGCTTCCATTCTCCTGCCCCCATACCCAAATGCTGATTAACTGGTTTTCTAAATATCCCTCATGTTTATCCCCTCATCTCTACAATTCATGGCCCCAGATTGAGTTGAGGCCCTGCCACCTCTTGTAAGATTATTACAAAAATGTCTTCTCTCTGTCTCTGAGCCTCCATATTCACTCTCTAGCTTGTCTCCCTCCAGCTTCCTGGATCTTTCTGAAATGTAAGTCTGATCAAATGCCCCTTTCATGGTATTCACAGCTTTCCTGGACCAGCTCCTAATGGTCTTACCAGCTTCATTTCTGGGTGGCTTTTCCTTGTCATTTGAGGCACTACAAGTGTTTCCTGAACATTCCCAAGGGCAGTTTCCTACCTCTTCACCCTTTGCGGGAGGAGATCATCAGGCTGGGAAAATTGGGGCTGAGCTGATATGATAACTTGGGAGTTCCTGGGAACCTCTAGAATGGTTTGCCTGGAGCTCTGGTTGGTATCAGAGAGAAGCTTATGGTCTTTGACTCCTTGACAAGGACATTGAACATATTCACTTTGAGACCAAGAAAGCAGCATGTGTGACCTCCACTCATTCCCACCCCCAAACCAAAGTAGATCTGGAGCTTGGTACTTTTGGTATGCCCTCTGCCCCACCTAAAGACGAAAGAGAGCATGGTTTGGGGATAGATCTGTCTAGTGGGGGCAAGGGGAGTGGGAACCCTAGCTACAGAGATGTCGAAGGCACTTGTTGCAGACGAGGACAGCATGTGGAGCTCCTGCAGGAGAGGATTCCAGCATGAAAGGGTGAGAATCTATAGTCCAGAGTGTTGGGCATCTCCCTGGCAGCAGCCAGTGAGGTGAAAATTAGCCAGAGGCTGTGAGTAGAAATGGAATGACTTTTAAGTCATTGACTGAGGGACAGGAATAAGCTCCAGGATCTAGGGCTTCAAACGTGAATGGGCTGGCTCCTCTAATGGACACGGAGGCCAAGGAGGCCAGATGAAATATGGAGTGTTGGGGATCTTGGTGGGGATAAGGGTGGGCCAGAACTGGTGGAGGGAATCCAGGGCCATGCTGGAATCTAGTCAAGTCCAACAGAGAAGTGACCCCAAACACCTTCCCAAGGAACTGAGCAGAAAGAAGTTATGGCAGAGCCCTTGGGATGTGCAGTGAAGAATCTGGAGCACAGCCACAGAGCCTTTATAGGCAATGCACTTTGTCAGTGAGCAGGCAGGGAGTTATTGAGGTGCTGAGTTGAGTTTGACAAGGTAGAGCAACCATGTCTAATTTATCTCATTCCTGCCAGACCTTTCAAGTCTCAGTGACTTTGGTTGAATGTGTTTCTCATTGTAGTTATCCATCAGTATCGCGATCACTAATTTAAACCTCTGTGTGCCTAAGAGTTAACATACCAGGCTCGAGAATGCTACCCCTTGAGAGGCCTGCTTGCAAAGTTGAACCTCAGTTGGAGTCTGGGAACTTGGATTTCAAGAAGGTTCCCACTACTCCCTGATAAGAATGGAATGGCCCACTGGTCTAAATTGTACAAACAACGTGGTTTATGCTGAACACCTGCTTTCCCTCTGAGGGTCTAGAATTTGGGCATGGGTGTGGCAGAGAGTGTCAATATGACCAGCTCCCAATAAAAGGCTTTGGGCAATGAGTCTCTAAAATGACCCTCCATGCTGGTCAGTGCTTCACACGTGTTGTCACAACACACGGTTGGAGGGATGCAGTGCATCCTGTGTAATTCCACTGGGAGAGGATGCTTGGAAGCTTATACCTGTTTCCCTCTAGATTTTGCCCCATGAGCCTTTTCCCTGTGCCAATTTTGCTTCTCATTCTTTCTCTGTAATTAGTCATAGCCTCAATGACATGCTATGTCCTATGAGTCTCCCTAGGGAATCCCTGAATTGGGACCCTCAACACACTTTATTTTGTTTTTGTGGGTTTTTTAAAAGATTTTATTTATTTATTTGACAGAGAGCACAAGTAGGCAGAGCAGCAGGCAGAGAGAGAGGGAGAAGCAGGCTCCCCTCTTAGCAGGGGAGCCCGATGAAGGACTCGATCCCAGGACCCTGGGATCATGACCTGAACTGAAGGCTGATACTTAACCAACTGAACCCCTCAAGAGCCCCCCAACATGCTTTCTATCCCCAGGCATTAGGATGGTATGTGACAGTGAGTTGCTGTTCACGAATATTCATTATTTGAATGTAACATTCCTCTATCTGTCATTTCTGCCTTGTTGGATGAGAATTCTCCACCAGGTTTCTACTTCCAATGTCTCAACAAATCTCCATCTCCTGGAAACTTCTTGGAAATAAATAGCCCAGAATCTTTGTATACACCAAACATTTTATTACCATGTTTCTATTTACCATTTCTTTTTCTGTCTACTGTTTCCTTTCTACTTCCCTGCGAAGTAGATAGAGAAGTCATTAGTGTCTTCATTTTGTATTTGGAGAGACTGTGGCCTAGGATATGGAATAACTTGTGAAAGATCAGGCAGTAAAGTGTGACAGTGGAAGGCTCAGAGTCACGTCTTCTGATAGTCTCTAAAGACAGACATTTTTTTTTTTTTCGATTTCATGGTGTAGAGCAGAATAGTTGGTTGACATTAATCACTTGTTTCATTGAATTTAAAAGGATTTCACAGGGTGAAAATACAATTATGCATTTTTGTCTTTTTATATCTTTTTAAAGTATTGAGCCCAGTGGATTTTTATCAGAGGTCCAATATGAGGCCTCTAGTTGAACAGAAGGGCAACTTCATTGTTCAAAGCCTTCCCCACATGTGGAAGGGAGACTTAACACTATATGTTTTTATGTATCTCAGTTTGATCCATACCAAACTTAAAACCACCAGGAATTCAAGGGAGGATCCAAGTTATCAAGTGGTTTTCTTGTATTCCCATTTTTATTGATCTCCGCTGCAGTATTTTTTCTTCTTTTCTCCTCTATCTCAACCACCCAAGAGGAAGAGAAAATGGAGAAAAGGATAGAAAGGATAAAAGTCTTTTGTAAGAACTTTAGCTTATTGTCAGCCATTTATTTTCTTCAGGCATTTTGTCTCTTGGTTAAAAACGGTGAGGCATGACTAGCATATGGGAGATGAGAAAGTTCAAACGTAAGAGCAGAGGACATTCAAGGTACACATTGCTCATGACTGGAAGGTCAAGTAGTTTTCTCCGACTGAGAGATAAAGAACAACATAGACTATGACCAGTGGGCATTTCAAGGCAGATCTTTTCTTCAAGATTGCCATTTGTTCTAATGCAATTAGGCGAGATAAACAAGTTATCTGTCTTTGAAGATTTTAAATGACTCGTAATTCATGTTGGTGTCACTTTAGGAATCTGGTTTATCAGAGCTTCCACTTGTGTGAGAAACCCCTAGGTGTTCTATAAAAAATGTCAGGGTGGAAATCACAGGGCAGGTCACTGAGATACAAGGGGGAGCAAGGCTTGCTTCAGAGGACTCAGCTCCAGGTGCAAGTGCTTGATGATGAAAGGTGGTGTCCTTGAAGACCCTCTGGCCTGGTCCCCTGAGAACTTATGCCAAATTTCTCAATGGAGTGGGAGAGATAACATCAAGGCTATACTTTGGGGACCTTGTCTGAGAGATTACACTGTTCAAGGTTGGCAGAAAGTGCTTTAATCACTGTATGTGGGGTGACAGCATCAAGGAGAGTGGCTGCAAAGCCTACGGCCATCACCATAGCAATGGTAGCATTGGGAGGGGAGACATGACAGCAGGAGGAGGCCCTGGTAGTAGAATGTGTGGTGGCAGAGGGAGGGGGAGCCCAGGGCTGGGGCCACAGTCAGTGTCAGGACCAGAGAAGACATGAATTGGCAATGGCTATAACTGAGGCTCATGAGCTCCTAGAGAGTCCTCCAAATGGGGAGGAAAGGTCAGGGTAAAGGAGTTGGATTTCTAGAAACATCTGGTCAGATATCAGTGTCTGTAACATTCGGGTGGCCTAAGGAACCAAGGATTACATCTGTGTGGGAGCAAGGGAACAAGGGGCCCAGGGTGGGTCTGACAGACACCAGTCTCATCAAATGCTGCAAGAATGGGCTTAGGTTTCTCTCAGCCCAGGGTCAGTTCTGGTTTTTCTCCTGAGCCCTCACATGGCATGAATGGAAGACTCAGGAACCCTCCTGGGCCACGACGGCCATTTTAAAAAAAATCTTTATTCTGTTTCATGTAATAATCATCTCTCCTCTTCAGCCCACCACTCCTCCATTACTCCCATTAGCTGGTTTTCCTTTTCAGGAATTAAACTTCTCTTGACCTGTTGTCATATTCTACCATGAGACGTAGAATGTTCTGGTTTTTCAGAACCTCTTCTGCAGGAATGATGGGAAATGACTCGTGTCTTTGTTTTACCCCAGAAGCTTTGTTTATCACAAGTTGAAGGCATTTTTGAGGTTCTGAGGGGAAACACATTTTTATCAGGGATATGCTTGGCCTGGAGCCATTGTGACCTAATTAGGTCATGAACTGCCCACTATCCCACCTCCTCAAGACTGCAGATCCTGCCCAGTGAGGATTAGAAGACAATAAGAGATGCAAGGGACATCAAAGAGAGGGAGAGATGTGTGCCACCTGACACCGTAGCAGAATTTAAAACGAACCTAGGTCTTCTGTCTCTACATTCAGTGCTCTTGCTGACATAATAGATGACTCTTGCAACTTCCCCTGGATAGCCTGGCCATGGTCCCTGGATTCACTGCACCTTATTTGAGGACTAGCTTCTCATAAGGCTGCGGGGGGCACCTGGGTGGCTCAGTCGGTGGAGTGGGTAACTCTTAATCTTGGGGTTGTGAGTTTGAGCCCCATGTTGGGTGTAAAGCTTAATTACAAACAAAACCTTAAAAAAAAAATCCTAACTCTTCCAGAGTTTTATCTACGCTGGATTTCATCATTCCAGTTCATCCTCTACTCCTTCTGACCCAACTTGGTTAACAGGTATCAGCCAGAAAGGCTGAGGTTGGAGGTAGAGCCCAAATGGGACCAGTGAACTGGTCAGTAGACTAGTGATGGCATCAGGCTGGGAGGCAGCCTGCTTCAGGGAGGTTATTGACCATTAGTAGGTACAAGAGGATAGGATAGGCAAGTTACTTCCTCTCCCTAGGCCTCAGTCTCTCATTTGAAAACTATAGGTTTTTATATACTTCCTTTTAATCTTTGCCAGGTTTGAAGTCATCAGAAATTAAAGATTGGGCTGAGGTCCTTGGTGTGTGTGGGGGGGTGTCTTCACAGTCTGTGCTTCTCTGGCCGGTAAATGCAAAGACCTCATTTAAGTGACGCTGTGTTACTAGATCACCATTTACTTTGTGGCAGTAAAGTTCAGAACAGGGAACCAGCATATCCTTTGGGCTTCTTTCCTAACATCAAGGAGCTGGGTACTCACAGCTTTCCTTCCCTCTTGCCCCCCAACCTTGAAGCCTCTCTTTCTGCAAGCTGCTCTGGCCCTCTAGTGCCACCTTATGCTTCAGTGGGGAACTGCTTGACGTATACAGTACAGCTTCCCGTCTACAAGCGGGTGTGGGCTCTCACCCAACATGTGTTCCCAGCTCCCAGACCCAGGGATTCCATCTCACTACATGTGTATGCTTCTTCCTCCTTCCTCAGTTTATCCAAACCACTGGCTGATTTTCTTCCTCCACCTCACCCCTGCACCGGAAGTCTTTCTTCCCTCTGCTTCCCTTTCCAGGATCTTTCCCATTTCTTTTCCCTTTTCCATTTGCAAACCAAAAATAGCTCCGTTGTGGTGAATGAGATTAGTGCTATGTAGTCTCTTGGGTTAAGAACACAAATGTTAAAAAAAAAAAAAAGTTATGATTCTTTACTTAAAGGGTCTCTGAATTCTCTCTTCCTCTAATTAAGCCCGTTTTTCCTCATTGTCCTCATTCATGAAAAATAAAAGAAGCTATGTATTACATAATTTTCTTAGTTTTCAGTTTCGGCCTGTGACTAGGAATGCAACTGCATTGCTCTCTACTCTTTTGCGTTGCAAATATGCCAATTTTCTGTTACTTCGCCCACCCAGAGGGTATTTCCAGTGACCTGGGAACCCCACCACGACTTTAATGGCATTCTTTCTATGGGAAAATATGTGTTGGGTTCCAAACAAATAACTTCCAAGTAGAATCTTGGAGCACAGCCATGTTGTAAATTGCGTGCTTTTTCCGGGGGCGTTGGAGACTGTTGAGGACATAGTGGGAGACCTTGATCCAAGTGCTCATATAGTGTTTTGAAAGGTTGGGGATTTCCCAGTTCTATTGAGCAGTGGAATAATTTGATTACACAAAGACCCTGGGAGACAGCATGATGGTCCCTTGATAATAAAATGACAACGAAATTGCAATCATTTATCAAGTGTTTTACGATGTGCCATGAACCCTGTAGATCGTTTATGTGCATCCCTACTTCAACCCTTATAACAATTCCCAAACATAAATGTCGTTATCCCCATTTCACAGGTGAGAATCCTGCAGTTTAGAGAGATTCGTTAATTAGTACTTTGCCCCCCATCACACATGGGGTGATATGTTCTGACTTCCACGGCCTGGTTCGTAAGCACCATGAAAAAAAAAAAAAGCAAATGTATACAGCCAAGTGTGGTTTCTAGAATGAAAGAGTTGGCATTTCAATGCCATGGGCATATGTAGCTTTGCTTGCCAACTTCCCTCAACAATCTGCAACTCCATGAGAAAGTAAGAAAATTTCCTTATTTGGCTGGTCATAAACAATAACCAGCTAAGCGATGAAGCAATCCTAGCAATCTAAAAGCACTCTTAAATACATTATACCATTGGATGCCTCCGGGGAGACAGTGATCAGAAAGTAGATGTGCCACAATCCCATCTTAGAGAGGAAAAAGTTAAAACCCAGAGAAGCCAGGGGAATTATGTGTATGCACACATGATGAGAATAGCAAAGCCTGACCAGGAATCCTTCTGACTTGCTGTGGGTATGATTGAGCTGGAATAGAGCATTAGTGGTGCCTTAGGAGACCTTTGGGTCTCTATCTTGCAGGGTTGGGAGAACTGCATAAAGCGAGCTTGGCCAATTCCCACATAATCTAGGCTATTGGGAAAGGTATCCCAGAGGGAGATCACTCCTCCTGCCTTTGCATTTGCTCAAACAGATGGCATGTGTGGAATAGACCTCACAGACTAACCTCCTAGCACCTCTCACTATGGCAATGACTCCAGATTGTCTTTCTGAAGGCCATTGCCTACAGCTGCTAATGATGTTCCCTAAGGTATTAACAGCTGAGGGAGTCCATGGAATCAAGAAGACAGACTCTCTGGGCACCTGGGTGGCTCAGTCGGTTAAGCGTCTGCCTTCAGCTCAGGTCATGATCCTAGGGTCCTGGGATTGAGCCCTGCATTGGGGCTCCCTGCTCTGTGGGAAGCCTGCTCCTCCCGCTCACACTCCCCCTTATTATATTCGGTCTCTTGTCTCTTTCTCGGTCAAATAAACAAAATCTTAAGAAGGAGAAGGAGGAGAAGAAGAAGTGGGGGGAGGAAAAGGAGGAGGAGGGGGAGGGAGAGAAGGAGAAGAGGAAGAAGAAGAGAAAGAAGGAGAAGAAGGAGGAGGAGGAAGAGGAGGAGGAGAAGAAGAAGAAGGGGGAGGAGGAGAAGGAGGAGGAGAAAAGGAGGAGGAGGAGAAGGAGAAGAAGAAAGACTTTCCTAAGGCCCACTTGGCTCAACCTCAGCTCTGCTACCTGCTCCCCATGGTTGTGTGAAAAAAGATTCATGAAAGAAGAATATTAAGGCCTATCCCACAGGGCCCTTGTGAGGACTAAGTACTCCAGCCTACGCGAAGTTCCTAGACCAGCGCCTTATGTCAAAGAGTCCCCAGCAGATGGTGCTTCACAGGCGTTATTACCTTTGCTGACGACACTGGCATTCTCATCTGAAGCTCGGGAGCCTCAGTTCCGTGACTGCGTAATTTGGACCCTGTGTCAGGTTTACTTGTTAGTTTACCCAACACAATTTCCTGGGTACACACAGTTGGCCAGGAAGGCAGAGACCTTGACTGCTCATCATAGGCAGCCCCCAGGTGATAAGAGACAGGCAGGGCTCTGCCACTCGTTCTGGCCCGTGGGCTCGGGGTGAAGTAACAGGTGTTAAACCCCGGGCCAGGAATTAAAGATGATGCATGACCTTTCATCATTCTCTTCTTTTGGCTACAACAGTGTGAAGGCTGTGCTCCCTGGAAGGCAGAGCTGTGAGATAAAGACAGCTTTGGTCCCTGAATCACCATTTGGACAGGAGTAGCCCTGAGGACCAGCTGATTTTGTTGTGGCCAAGAAATACATATTTATGAATTAACTTTTGGGATGCCAATCTCTGCTCTCAAGAAGTTTACAGTCAAAGACAGACTTCAGTAGCTCATTCCCTGTCCGTTGCTATGGCATAGAGTTTAACAGGAGTCCCTTCCTGGGGGATGCTGTCTGGGGATTTAGGAATATTCCCATTGTTTCTCGAGGAACACCCACAGATGATATCCTACTCCATCGAGTTTAGACAAGCTCCAGTTCTCAGCTACCCAGAAAATGAGGAAGTGACTACCTTATAGAGATCTTGTACAAATGAAAGGATTCTTCACGATGCAGAGTAGCCTGGTGGTTAAGAGTAAAGTTTGGGGACCTTTGCCTCCTGTTTGGAGGTAGGAGAAAGCAGAAAGCCATTTCTCCTTCGATTCTATTTCAAGACTCTTTCTGTCTTGTTCCAGTGATCTATGTGTCTATCTTTATAGCGATACCACCCCAACTCCATCACCATTCTTGGGCAGTTTCCTCCAGACTGATCTACAGATTCGGTCTGACCCAGTCACAATCCCAGAAGGCTCTGTACTGGAGGGAATGGTTAACTAGTTCCCTGCAAGCTTATTTTTCAAAGAAACAACCCCAGTCCAGTTGTTTGAGAAAAGTTAACTTCTTTGCCTTTTAGGAGCGACAGCCATGTCCCTGGTTTCTTCTGCCAGTGCTCAGGAAGCAATGGTCAAATTACAGTGTACTTCCCCAAGGGCTGGAACTTTTCCCTCTTAAGGACACCCGTAAATATTCCGTTGAGTGGTTTCTAAGACTTAACTTCACTAGGCAAGAGCTTCTCTGTAGTGTCTTTGAAACAAAGCCTTTTGCCAGTCCTTTCAGGGTCCTTTGACCTGTCTCTATACAGCCCCCGTTGGCCACATATCTCCCCTTGAAAACTCACAGTCAACACCTCTGATGCCCACACAGTCTCCGGTCTCTCTTCTAGAACTCCTGCCACTTGGTCTGCTCCCCCTCTCCCAAGCACACAGAAAATGCCCCGGAACAAACCTGATGTTAGCGTCTTCCAGTCTCTGGGGAGAGTGGTGTCCAGAGGCAGCTGTGGAAATCCTGACTCACTGCTGGACGTGGCAGGAAACCTAAGTCACTACCCAAAACTCCATGAGTTCATGGTAATAATTTTCCAGCTTGGAAGTAAATGAGCAACTAGGCCAGCACAAGGTTAATCTTGAAATGAACTTTGTGGGTTTTGCAAGGTCACTTCAAATTTGAGCGAGTTCATTACAAAATGAAACTTCAGAATAAAATAGTTGCTTCTTTGCTCCCATGTCATATAGGTTCCCAATTCATCAAAGATGGTTTCTGGAAGGGAGCAGGTGATCTCAGGTGGAGAATTACAAAAGCCTCGGTGCTGTAAAGGAAAGGCTTGTCTGAGGAGGTTCACCGAAGGTCAATAATTAAACAATTTGTTCAGGTCCTTCCCTCCGGGCCTGCCCCAGCTCTTGTCACGTCTCCTTTGTAGTATAACAACACTGAACATTTATTAAGTGCTTACAGTGTGCCTCACATATTGCCTGCATTATTTTACTCCATCCTTGCCTGCAGCCATATGGGTGGATATTAGTTTCTCCATTTTTTCAGAAAAGAAAATGAAGTTATATAACACCCTTTCCTCCTAAGGAGCAGAATTGGAATTTGACTCGAGCTTGCAGCCACTGTTTGGCGGCATGTGGAGGATTGTAGGCAATTCTGTGGACCATGGCAGTGGGATCTGTCTGTCTTTTAGGATCTGTGGTTGGAGCAACAACAACAACCAAAAAATCACTTCTATGGGATCGTTTTATCCGCCACCCTCCCCGCCCCCCCCCCCCGCACCTCCCCCCCACCCCGTCTCGCCCCGCCCCGCTCCTCCATACTGTATTTGCTTGGAGAGTAATTGCTGCCTGTGGTATTACCGCTAGATGGCAATGTGACCTCAGAAATGCTTTCAAAGGGCCCATACTCTGGAATCTGGAAATTCCATAGCAGTTCTCACTCCTCCGCAGTCAAGTCTCTAGGCCATGCCCACAGTCAGCTCCCCCAACACCTGGTCTGCTCACTGTCCCCTGATCCAGACTTTCCATTGACATTTTCCAATCTTGGATTCTGTCCCTTCTCTCCAGGGGACATTAGTGTAGTGGTTAGGAACACAGGTACTGGAGCATAATGCTGGAGCTTAAATCTGTGGCCACTTAATTTCTCTGTATTTCAGTTTCCTATAACGTCTCCCACACTTTAATGAGAAGGAAATGAGTGAATGCTTTTAAGGGTCTTGTAATAGATATAACATATAGGTCTCATAACTAGATTCATAGTTTGAATCTGGTTGAAAGTAGATTCTCAAGTTTGAGTCTAATACAGTTTGGGGGACATTTTGAATCTGATCACTGAGCTAAGGAGCATCCTCTCTTCCAAGATGACTAACTTTTGCCTCTACTTGCACCAAAACACATCGTTTTCATGCCTCTGCCTTGTAAATGCTATTCCTCCTTTCTAGAATATTCTCCTTGCTCCTACTTGCCCTTAAGACTGAGTTGGTATGTCTATCCATCCATGAAGCCTTCTCCAATCTGCCAGGCAGAGCTGGCAGTGTGTGGGGTATGTGTGTCTGTGTGTGTGTGTGTGTGTGTGTGTGTGTGAGTGTGTGTGTGAGAAACTCGTCACACTCTACTCCAGGTGGTCCATTATGGTGGCGGCTTTTGCAGGTTTTGAGTTCTTTGAGGTCAGGAACCATGTTGTGTTGACTCTTGAATCCCATGGCCCAGTGTAGGGCCTGGCCCATGGTAGGCACAGGACGATTATTTGTTGTAGAATTAAGAAACAGATGTTACAACCTGAGTTTTCAAAGAAACAGGCATAGTATGCAGCCAGTATCATTCCTTCTCATTTTTACCAACTTCACCCTCCTCTTTTTTCCTTACTACTCCGAGTCCCACCGGAAGAGTAAGGTCAGTTTAATGCAAAGGTCAGGATAGCTTTGGTTTCTGGAGCGCTGCCCGAGGTTCACATTTTTGAACTTGCCATGACAAGAGTAGATCCAGGGGGCGAATTCCAAGTGAGCACACATTCTGTTGAATCAGCTTCTTGGAAGATAACTTTATTAAGTCCCAAGATTCCAATCAGCTCCCTAGCTGCTTGCCCACACACCACTGATTCCCCCTGGAGTCCACCATTATGAATGCTGAATGAGCTACCTTGGGCTCAGCTGGACCCTCTAAGCCTACCATACCACTTTGGGTAAGAGGAGTTTTTGGTGCCTCTGGAAAGCAGGTGCCTGAAACTACCCTTCTTCTTACCCCTTGACACACTGAATTTGTGAGTCCTCTTTCCCTGAAAGTACTCTGTGGGCGCTCAAGGTTCATTCCTTGATGTAGGGAGATTCAGACCCTCTGAACATGCTGCTGGGCTGTTCTTATACTCCACTGGGAGGTGGCAGCAAGCATTGGGTGTGCTTCAAAACGGTTTGATCCACAAACCGGATTGACTTCCTAGAATCATGGGTTGACTATAATTTTAAAACCTTAAGCTACAATTGGACCTAATTGCCCCAGTCCCTCCCCCTCATTATTTCCACTGTATGATTCTTGGTCACTTAAAGTCTGAGGCATGAGAAAAGAAATGCAAGAGAAGGCAGGCGCAGAAATAGACATGGTTCTGGTTTCCCAGTTGCTGAAACCATCTTAGGTTTCACTTTTTTAGGTTCTAGTATAATTTACACATAATAAAACAAACTTATTTTAAATGTACAGTTTGATGAATTCTGACAACACTGGTATAATCACTGACACAATCAAGATGTGGGATATTTCCATCACAGAAAATTTCCTGTTTCTTTCCAGTCAGTGCCTTCCTACCCGCAGCAACGAGCACTGCTCTGATTTCTATCACTGTGGCTTAGTTCTGCCTGTTTTAGAACTTCAGTTTATGGGAATCCATTAAGTGATTATTTATGCATGTTTGGCTTCTTTCACTCAACAAAATGCTTTTGAGATTCATTTATGTTGCTTGTATGATTTTTATTTATTTGAGAGAGAGAGGGAGAGAATGAGCAGTGGAGTGGGGCAGAGCTATTGAAGAGAGAAGCAGGCTCCCCACTGGGCAGGAAGCCGGACACAGGGCTCAATCCCAGAGCCCCGAGATCATGACCTGAGCTGAAGGCAGATGCTTAACTGACTGAGCCACCCAGGCACTCCTAGGGTTGTTCTACTATGTTAGCATAACTCAAATTTGTTTATTCATTGCCATATAGGTGGGCACTTGGGTTGTTACCAGTTTGGGGGTTACTATGAATAGAAGTGCTATGAACTCTCTCCTACAAAATTCCTTTTTTTTTTTTAAGATTTTATTTTTAAGTAATCTCTACACCCAACATGGGGATTGAACTAGAAACCCAGGATCAAGAGTCGCGGGATCTCCCCACTGAGCCAGCCCGGTGCCCCACTCTGCTATTCCTTTTGTGAACACGTTCGCATTTCTCTTGGATAGATGTCCCAAAGTAAAACTGCCCAGTCACAGACTAGGTATATTTTTAACTTTGTTAGAAAAACTCCTTCCAAGTGGTCATACCATTTCACGTTCCCAACCCCAGGGTACAAAATTTTCAGTCCTTTGTCTTCGTGTAGGTTTGTTCTGTTAGCACATAATCACCACTTAGAACGGTTCAAAGAACCATAACACTGGGTCCCAAGAACAGATTTCTGAGTGTTCTTTCCCTAAGAGATGCTTCATGCTTTAGTACCCTTGTTAGTAAAAGGGTTGTCCCGTCACTGGCACCTTAGACAGAGCATGCAGATTTAGGAAGGATGTCTGAGGAGCAGTAAAGGAGGAAGGCGATATGGCTCAGCCCACCATCTGGGATCAAACCCAACAACCAATCTGATGACAGGTGTTCAAGCCAGATCACCCTCCAGCTGAAGGGTGCCTTTGCAACAAGTCGCTATCCCATTCCTGAGTAATAGAGAAATTTATTTGCCGTCCGTTAGCTAATTGTTCCCATACTGAGCACAGATCTTAACTAAATGCCCTGAATGACATTTAAATCTCTGGTCTGTTGTGAAACAGTTGATGATTTACCATGCTCATATCCTGCCAGTAGAGTTGACTAATTTGCTTGAGATCTCGGCTGATGTCTGAGATCCCTAAAATAAGATACAAAGTAAAGATCACAGACAAAACATAAATGGTGTGAAAGATACAGACTCTGGCGTCAGGATGGGGACACAGCCAGACAGCTGTGTGGCATTTAGGAAGTCACATCACCTCTCTTGGCATCAGGTGATGCAAAACCAAAGTGGGAACAATAGTTCTCATTTCTCCCCACTTTCCTGCTATGGTGGGTGTGAGATTCAAATGAGATAGAGCTGCATTCAAATCCTGACTGACGCATCCTACCAAAAGCTTGACGCTGTTACTTTTTTTTTTTTAAGATGTTATTTGTTTATTTGAGGGAGAAAGAGAGATAACGTGTGCACGTGCACAAGAGCAGGGGGAGGGAGGAACAGACTCCCCACTGAGCAGAGAGCCCTGACTGGGCAATCCCAGGATACCTGCCAGATGGTGACCTGAGCCCAAGGCAGATACTTTAACCCCTTCCCTGACTGAGCCACCCAGGTGCCCCTTGACTGTGTTACTTACTTGACTTTCCAAATTTGGGTTTTCATCCCTGTTAAGTGAAGATAACAAGAAAATACCTTGCAAGGTTGTTAACAAGAATCAGGTAATGTGTGTAAAGCACCTGTCACCATAGGTGCTCAGCAAACGGGAGCCTCACTGTTAAGCAGGCTACTAGTTAGGGACACTCAAGTGTTCCCTTAACCAGATGGCTGTTTTTTCAAATGGCACAGCTACTCAGTTGACAACCCACCTCTGTTGAACTAGGTACCATGTCCCACCGATAAAACTCACCAGGTGACAGCAACAGTGCCTGGGCTGTGATGTGTAACCTGGGTCACATGGGTCCACGCTCTTTTGAACACTAAAGAGCAGATAAACCTGCTCCAGCTCCCATCCCCCATGAGTGGGGAATTCTCAGCCCTCCCCTCCATGCTTCTGTGGATTCTTAGCACCTGCCTCTCTTCCCCGTTCTTCCTGACTTCCAGCTTCTGCTGAATTCTTGATCATGCCTTGTATCTTCCCTCCTGAAACTGTTGACTCATTTTCACTCTTCACTGATCCCAATGGAAAACCCATCTCCTTTTCTCTTCCATGAAAGTGACTTCCTTCTATCTTATTACATACAAATAACCAGGTTGGTCTGTTAGGATTATCGGAGTACAAGGTTTTATTCTAGCGTGCTCATGTATTTTCTTTTACTTTCCTGCATTTCTCACAGAGAGTGGCTTCTGATGTTCTTACTTCTCTTAGGTTCACAATCATTTTACACAGGTGCAAACATGTGATCCAATTGTATGTTCTAGTTTGTTCATGTGTGAATATATACATATTGAAACACATTTTTAAAAGTCACATGCTACTATGTTTTCAACTTTCTGTCACAGTTAGGACATCATATTGATTTTTATAACAACGTGCATAGGTAGTATATTACCTATGAAATTAATTATAGGATAGTAAAGGGGGGCAAAAACTAACTATATATTACAAAAAGAGGGCATTGGGTCTAATAGTGTTGAGAACAAATGCTGTGGGTACAACTGGAGTGACATCTTTCCATTCCTGTGGCTTCTCTATTTGCTGGCCAGTGCTCTGGTTAGAGCAGAGGGTGTCCAAGGCAAACCTCACAGTATAGAGTGAGGTCTGGATGAGACCCTCCCTGTGCGAATGCCAACTACTTTTATGTGCCAGTGGCTTCTCTCTCTTTCCACTAGATGCCAGCAGCATCCCAGGAGACTGGGTGGCCGTGCAGCTCTGGGAGTTCCCAGGAGCAGCACAAAGCATGTTGTTCCAGGTCCAAGCTCACTGCTGTCCTCTGGAGTTGGATGGCTACTCACAGCATCTTGATTGCTTGATTCCCTACCTGGTCTGATCTCAGAGCAATAGGGTCAAGTTTAGGCACACAGCAACATATCAAGTGAGAAGGTTAACCACGATGGGATCCCAGCCTCTATGCTGATGGCCTTGCTGACCCAACCACCCCCACACCCACCCACAGAGTACATCTGCTGGAGACTGACCATAAATATTTACCTTTCACTAAACATGTCATCGCTGCCACTCACTCAGAGTACCCAGCACCCGCGCAGAAGCCAGGGGCTGAAGCCTGGCGATGGGAAGCAGTGAACCTGTGTTTTCTTCTAACTGCTGGCAGTCTTCTCCATTCTGCCCCCATCCAGAAACTGGAGTAAGGTCCGGTCTGTGCTGAGATGCATCTTAGTCTTGGGTTTTGCTGAATGGAACTGAATAAGAATGAGTACTTCCTAGAAGCGAAAATAGATCCCTCTGGGTTCCTAAATGTGATAACAATATGGACAGACACAGAAAGACATGGAGAAATGATGCGGAGGAATGCTGCCCAACAGATGTGGCTTCTTATAGGAGCCACCAGCCACATGGGGCTACTGAGCACTTGGAATGAGGCTCGTGTGACTGAAGACCTGAATTTTAAATTTTATTCAAAATTAATTAATTAAACTTTAAATAGCCATATGTGACTGATGGCTACTGTATTGAACAGGTAGATAGAGAATATGACACAAAGGCAAAATCAAAGACCTCCAAAGTGTCAAGTGCTATGTTGGGTGTATATATGCACATGTGTATGTATTACATATAATACATATGTAACTCACACACATGCAATTTACATTAATTTAAATATATGTAAATGAGAACCCAACCCTCAGAGAGGTAGTTGAAGTTGGACCTGGAACTAGAAGCCACAATAACTCTGGGAATGGGTGGATGGGCAATATGGGGAAGAGAATTTGCCATTAGAGAATAAGATGAGCTAACTGATTGGGGCCAGGGTGTTCCTAAGACCCAGAGATTGAAAAGAGCCGAACAGAGTCCCTTTCCACCAGAGGAGGGACAAAAGGAGCAGAAAGACAGCTGAGGTTATCAAGGCCCCTTCTCTCCATAAGGTCTGTGGATTTCAGGATAAAGGGGAGGGGCAAGCAGACAGCAAAAAGAGCTGGGGGCAGACAGTCCCGGAAAGGAGGAGAAAGGAGATCCCCTGCCTGGTGGGAAGGTGGGTATGGTGGGGACATCTGGGACAGTGGGAGCTGCAGCAGGACAGTGCTCGCTTTGTTAGCCCACGAGTCAGGTGGAAGACATGCAGAACTGGGCAGCAAGAGGAATTTTCAAAGACCCTGGATATCTACTGGTTTGATACATCTCCCATGTAATTTCCTTTTAATTATAGTTATCTTAATAATTTGTATTAGCAGAGGAAGCAAGAGTGTCGGGCCCTACCAATTCCAAATAATAAACAAGGTATTCTCTGGGAAAGAATCCATGAGTGCTGTGAAAGAAGGAGCACCTCATTTAAATGTCACAGGGATTGTGCCTTTTGAGCTCCAGAACAACATTTTGTGGTAAGTGTTATGGGTTTTACAGCTGAGGAAACTGAGGCTCAGAAAGGATAAGAAACTTACTCAAGGGTGTACAGCTAGAAGAGGCAGACCTCAGTTTTATACCAAGATCTTAGTACTGTGTTTAGTGTTCAAATTCAGTGGAATTGAACACATTCAAAACATTCTCATCTTCTTGCTTATGATGACCCAATAGACAAATGATTGGGGAACAAGAAAATGAAATTAATATTTTATAGACACTGGGGTTTCTTCTTTTGTTTTTTGTTTGTTTATTGAGGTATAATTGGTATATTGAGGTATAAAATTTTACAGACATTTTTTATAAGCCCTCGAATAGTTTAACTTTTAGATACCAAATAGTTTTTCCCCCTAAGTTTTGTTTTATATTTAAATTACTTTTATTGAAATAAAATTGGTATAAAACATTATATAAGTTCAGGTGTACAGCACTATAATTTGATATACGTGTACACTACAAAGTGATCACCGTAAGTATAGTTCCCATCCGTCACCATATAATTGAGCCCCTTCATCCATTTCACTCCCGCTCAGTCTTCTTCTCCCTTGAAACACCAATCTGTTCTCTGCATCTATGAGTTTTTGCTTTGTTTGTTCATATGTTTTGTTTTTTTAGATTCCACATATAAGTGAAATCATATGGTATTTGGACTGACTCATTTTGCTTAGCATAATACTCTCAAGGTCCATCCATGTTGTTACAAATGGCAAGATTTCCTTCTTTTTAATGGCTGAGTAATATGCCATTATGTACATATACCACAATTTCTTTATCCAGTTTCTTTATCCATTCATCCGTTGATGGACAACATAGGTTGTTTCCATATCTTGGCTATTGTAAATAATGCTGGTGAACATGGGGGTGCATGTATCTTTTTGAATTAATGTTCCCATATTCATCAGATAAATACCCAGAAGTAGGATAGCTGGATCATATGGTATTTCTCATCTTAATTTTTTGAGGAATTTCCATACTGTTTTACATAGTGGCTGCACCAGTTTACATTCCCACCAATGGTATATAAGGATTCCCTTTTCTCCATATCCTCTCCAACAGTTATTTCTTGTCTTTTTGATAATAGTCCTGAGTGATGTTGAACATCTTTTCATGTGCCTGTTGGCCATCTACATGTCTTGTTTGGAAAAATGTCTATTTGGATCCTCTGTCCATTTTTAAATTGGGTTTGTTTGTTTTTGTTATTGACTTGTATGAGTTCTTTATATATTTTGGATATTAACCCCTGATTGGATAGATGACTTGCAAATGTCTTCTCTCATTCAGTAGGTTTTCTTTTTTTTGCAATTGACTTCTCTCATTCAGTAGGTTGACTTTTTGTTTTGTTGATAATTTCCTTCACTGAGCAGGAGCTGTTAAGTTTGGTATAGTCTCATTTTAAAATTCTTTCTTTTGATTTCCTTTGCTTTTGGAGTCAGATCCAAAAAACAATGTTTAGACCAATGTCAAAGAGCCTACCACTTATGTTTCCTTCTACAAATTTTATGGTTTGAGGTTTTAACTTTGGGTCTTTAATCCATTTTGAATTGATTTTTGTGTATGGTGAATGGATAGTGGTCTAGTTTCATTCTTCTGCATGTAGCTGTCCAGTTTCCTCAACATCGTTTACTGAAGAAGTTGTCCTTCCCCCAATGTATATTCTTGACTCCTTTGTCATAAATTAATTTACCATGTTTGTGTGGGTTTGTTTCTGGGTTCTCTATACTATTCCAATGATCTATATGTTTATTTTTATGCCAATGCCAATGTGTTGATTACTATAGTTTCATAGTATAGTTTGAAATCAGGAAGCATGATACTTCCAGCTTTGTTCTTCTTTCTCAGGTTTGGCTATTTGGGGTCTTTTGTAGTTCCATAGAAATTTTAGAATTATTTGTTCTAATTCTGTGAAAAATGCCTGAATATTGATAGAGTTACATTGAATCTGTAGATTGCTTTGAGTAGTACAGACGTTTTTAATAATGTCTTCTAATCCGTGAACAATTGAAGATCTGTCCACTTATTTTTTCTTCTTAATTTCTTTCATCAGTGCTTTATGTACAGGTCTTTTACCTTCTTGGTTAAATTTGTTTCTAGGTATTTTATTCCTTTTGATGCAATTGTAAATTGATGTAAATGTAAATGTAAATGTTTTCTTTCTTTCTTTTTTTTTAAGATTTTATTTATTCATTTGACAGACAGAGCTCACAAGTAGGCAGAGAGGCAGGCAGAGAGAGGGAGAGAAGGAAGCAGGCTCCCTGCTGAGCAGAGAGCCCGATGTGGGGTTTGATCCCAGGACCCTGGGATCATGACCTGAGCTGAAGGCAGAGCCACCCAGGCGCCCGAGATTGTTTTCTTAATTTCTTTTTCAGATAGTTCATTACTAGTGTATAGAAACGCAACAAATTTCTGTATATTGATTTTGTATCCTGCAACTTCACTGAATTCATTTATTAGTTCTAATCATTTTTTGGGGGTAGAGTCTCTAAGATTTTCTATGTATAGCATCATGTAATCTATAAATAGTGACATTTCACTTCTTCCTTTGGGACTTAGATGGTTTTTATTATTTTTCTTGCCTAATTGCTATGGCTAGGACTTCAATACATGTTAAATAAAAGTGCTGAGAGTGGGCTTTCTTGTCTTGTTCCTGGCCTTAAAGGCATTGAGTATGATGTTAGCTGTGGGTTAGTTATATATGACCTTTATTATATTAAGGGAACATTCCCCTCTATACCCACTTTGTTGAGAGTTTTTTTTTTTTTTTATCATAAACGATGTTGAGTTTTGCCAAATACATTTTCTACATGCATTGAGATGATCATATGGTTTTTATCCTTCATTGTGTTAATGTGGTATATCATGTTGATTAATTTGTGGGTGTTGAACCATCCGTGCCTCTCTGGAATAAATCCCACTTGATCATGGCATATTATCCTTTTAATGTATTGTGGATTTTGGTTTGCTAATATTTTTGTTGAGGATTTTTTCCCATCTGTATTCATCAGGGATATTGGCCTGTAATTTTCTTTTTTTGTGCTCTCCTTATCTGGTTTTGATATCAGAGCAATACTGGCCTTGTAAACTGAGGTTTGGAAACATTCCCTCTTCTTTAATTTTTTGGAAGAGTTTGAGAAGGGTAGGTATTAAATCTTCTTTGAATGTTTGTTAGAATTCACCAGTGAAGCCATCTGGTCCTGGACTTTGGTTTCTTGGGATGTTTTTGATTACTGATTCAATCTCTTTACTAGTAATCAGTCTATTCAGATTTTCTACTTCTTCCTGTATCAGTCTTGGAAGACTGTATGTTTCTAGGTATGTGTCCATTTCTTCTAGGTTGTCCAGTTTGTTTGGCTTATAATTGTAGTAGTCTCTTATGATCCTTTGTATTTCTGTAATATCAATTATAAATTTTACTCTTTCATTTTTTATTTTATTTACTTGTGCCCTCTCTCTTTTTTCCATGGTGAGTCCAGTTAAAAGTTTGTCAATTTTCCTTTTAAGAGCTCAGAGAATGAGTTCTTAGTTTCATTGACTTTTCTAATTGTCTTTTAGTCTCTATTTCATTTATGTCACTCTGATCTTTATTTGTTTCTTCTCTTTTTGGTTCCCTTAGGTGTATAGTTAGATTGTTTATTTGAGATTTTTTCTTGTTTCTTGAGATAGGCCTATATTAGTTTAAACTTCCCTTAAAACTGCTTTTGCAGGGTAGTTGGGTAGCTCAGTAGTTAAGTGTCTGCCTTCAGCTCGGGTCATGATCCCAGGGTCCTGGGATCAAGTCACACATCCGGCTCCCTGCTTGGCAGGAGGCCTGCTTCTCCCTCTCCCACTGCTTTTCCCCTGCTTGTGTTCCCTCTTTCGCTGTGTCTCTCTCTGTCAAATAAATAAATAAAATCTTAAAAAAAAAGAAAAAGAAAAAAGAAAACTGCTTTTGTTGTATGCCATAAATTTGCTACTGTTTTGTACTGTTGAATTTATTTTGTACTGTTTTGTACTGTTGAATTTATTTCCATTTTTGTTTGTCTCTGGAAATTAAAAAATTTAAATTTAAATAAAAAAAATTTAAATTAAAAAATTAAGAAATTAAAAAAATTTCTCCATTGGTTTTTTTGTTGCTCTAATGATTCTTCAGTAGCGTGTTGTTTAATCTTCACGTAATTGCCATATTGTCCAGTTTACTTTTTATAATTGATTTCTGGTTTTACACCATTGTGGTAAAAAATGATGCTTGATATGATTTCATTCTTCTTGAATTTGTTGAGTTGTGTTTTATGGCCTAACATGGAATCTGTCCTGGAGAATGTTGTGTGTGCATTTGAGAAAAATGTGTGTTCTGCTGCTTTGGGATGAAATTTTCTGTATATCTCTGTATATATCTACTAAGTCCATTTGGTCTAATGTGTCAGATGGCTGATGCTTCATTTTTGATTTTCAGTCTGGATGATCCATCTATTGATGAAAGTAGGGTATTAAGGTTCCCTACTGTTATTGTATTGCTATCAATTTCTCCCTTTAGGTCTGTTAATATTCATTCTATATATTTAGGTGCTTCTATGTTGGGTGCATATATATTTACAAGTGTTATATATACTTTCTGGATTGACTTTTTTAATCATATAATTCCCTTCTTTGTTTATTTTTACAGCCTTTGTTTTAAAGTTCATTTTGGTTGATATAATTATTTCTACACCAGCTTTCTTTTCACTTCCATTTGCATGGAACATCTTTTTCTATCCCTTTACTTCCAGTCTGTGTGTGTCCTTAGATCTGAAGCAAGTCTCTTGTAGGCAACGTATGGGTTGGTCTTTTTTTTTTTTTAATCCATTTAACCATTCTATATTCTTTGTCTAGAGAATTTAGTGCATTTACATTTAAAATTATTTTTGGTAGATATGTAGTTATTGCCATTTTGTTTTTTTTCCTGGTCGTTATTATAGTTCCTCTTTGTTCCTTTCTTCTTCTCTTGCTCTCTTCCCTTGTGGTTTGGCGATTTCCTTTAGTGTTATGTTTAGATTTCTTTCTCACCATCTTTTGTGTATCTACTATGGATTTTTGCTTTGTGGTTACCATAAGGTTCATATATAACTATATATGTGTGTGTATATATATATAACTATATTATATATATACATTTTGTATATATATATATTTTCACACACACACACATATATACATTATATATATATATATATACACATATATGTATATATATATATTCCTTAAGCTATCTTTACTTTTTGAAGTTCTTTTTCTTTTTGCTGCCCTGTTTAGGTGATGTCCACTGCCCTGCTTTCCAGGTTACTAATCCATTCTTCTGCTTCTTCCAACAACAATCTGCTGTTGAATTTCTGTAGTTTTCAGTTCAGAAATTATATTTCAGTTCAGAAATTATATTCTTCAGCTCTGTAATCTGTATATTTCAGTTCAGAAATTTATTCTTCAGCTCTGTAATTTTTGTTTGGTACTCTTTGATCTTTTCTTTCTCTGTGTTGAAGTTCTGACTGTGTTTATTCTTTCTTCTCCCGAGTTCAGTGAGCATTATTATGACCACTACATTGACCTCTATCAGGTAGATTTCTTATTTCTGTTTCTTTAAGGTCTTTTTTCTGAAGTTTTGTTTTCATTTGGAACTTTTTAAATTTTTGGTCTACTCATTTTGCTTGACTCTCCATGTCTCTGTATTAGGCAACACAACTATCTCTCCTAGTCTTGAAGGAGTGAACTTAAGTAGGAGATGAAACTTATCATTCGAACTTTTCCTACTTTTGTTTGTTTCTTGGACCTTTGTGATTGTCTCAGTAGCCTTATTTGACCTTGATAGTTCCCAGTAGTTGAGGATGTGTCAAGACCTGTCAGTGTTCCGGAGGGAGTGATCACAGGCAGTGCCCAGTTTCAGGCTCATTGTAACCTAGAACCTCAGGCAGCAGCTTTTTAAGTTTCCAAATATATACTGGCCTGTGGGTTGGTAATTATAAACCAGGCCTACCTCCAGACTAGGAGATATGGAAGGTGTCCCCTAGGTGACAGTTTCAAAACTTACGGCTTCAGATATGTATAAACTCCTTCTGGGAGCTATCAGTGAGCTATGATGAGACCATGGGAGGATGCTAGTGTGGTGTGTTTCCACCTACATTCCCTGGGATCAGCTTTGTAGTCTCTGGATGTGTTGCAAACATGAAACTGCTCCTCAGGCTGATCTCTAGGACAAGCAATAGGCCATTTCCACATGAAGAATGGGAGTGTGTTTCAGTCTGCTCTTTGTGCAGTGCTCAAGGGGTGGTAGCTTGCCAAAAATTGTCCTGATTGTTTCAGACCCTTGGGGCCCAAAAATACAATCCTCCTGGCCACCAGGCACATGCTCAGTGGGCATCTGTGTGGGCTGCACGTGCCTACTGGCTTTGGCCTGCTCTGCCACAGCCATGATGCATGGGGAACAGGAGCTCAACTGGTCTCTGTGGCAAAGCGAGCCGTGGCTAGGGTGTGCGGGGGTTAGCAGGTTGTGGGTTGGAGTGTGAGGGGTACAACAGTGGTAACTACCAGTGCCTAAGTTCCTGGACAGTATCCCAACAGGTATCTGTCTATCTTGCAGAAGCTTTCAGATAAGCAAATGAGTCTCCTTTGTATATGGTCTAGGTGCCTTTCACACTGTTTCTTTTGGACTGGGCTCCTGGATGAATGAGTCTGTTCATGAGCCCTTTAAGAACAGATTTTCTGTTTCCTATAGCCCTGTGGTACTCCTGGAAGTAAGCCCCACTGGTTTTCAAGGCCAGACACTTGGGTGCTTATCTTTCTGGCCTGGGTCCCAAGGCTTGGGGTGCCTCATGTGGGACTGAAATCACTCACCCTCAGAGATGAGCTCTGTATTATGAGATCTCTCCTAGCTATGGGGAGCTATGCCTGGGGTGGGGTTTCTTGCAAGACCATGACTCTTCCTCCTCTACATGTCTCATTGTGGCCCTTTTATCCTTTGCTGTGGAGGCACTGGTCAGCTACATTTCTTGTCCTTTTTTGAGGGAAGTGTTGCATCAATACCTGTAGATTTGTTGTGTTATTGGGAAGAAGTGAGTTCAGGATCCTTCTACACTGCTAACCCTCCCCTCCCCCTAGGTTTTAAATGTTAGTAGTAGAGGATAGTTTTGAACTACCAGCCTCTGAGTCATGGGCCCAGCACTTTCCATGCTCCATTCTGCAGCATGGCTCATTATCAAATGATAATGATAGTGTTAATTAAATAATAATATCACAACCGTTAACAGTCCCATACTCCAGTTAGAGAGATACAGCTATGGCCCCTACCTAACCAAAGCAGAACTATTATCAGTGCAATTGGCTTTTGCTTTAAGGAAGAGCTTGGTTACTTGTTACTCAAGTTGAAGCAAAAAAACATGGAGTATCTTTTTTTTTTTTTTTTTTAAACATGGAGTATCTTAAGGCGGGCTATTCATTCATTCAACAGATATGTCTTGGGTATGTCTTTGTGTGGCATGCACTGTTGCAGGTGTCATCTATACTCTTGTCATTCTAGTGCTCAGAGCCTAGAATTCTAGTGTACTCAGAGCCTCCTGGGAATTTCAAACCTACTCGCTTGACATTTAGAATTCTTCCATGTCTAGTCCCCCACTTGCCTATGAGGGCTGCCCCATCTGTCCCTTCAGGCATGGTCCTGGCTGATTTGGCATTGCTACCGGGCCACATAGCCACCCCACATTTCTTCCTAGGCATCCTTTTCAAAACTATGCATTGCAACACCCCAGAAAGTGGGGGACCATTCTTTTATCAAGGGTATACATGTATAAAGCTCTCTTATATGTAGAATTCTTCTATGATACCTAGTGGCTCTGGATGTGGCAAGGCCTCTAAGAAACCACGTTTAGGAAAATTCTACAAGTCTGTTGAAATAATTCAAGCAACATGAATTGCTATAAATTCTAGAAGTAAGTAACAGGAAAAAAAACCTCGGTAATTACTAGTTTGGTAAATTGATCATTTAACAAATTAATGATTTTACAAAACTGAATTTTTGGTTCATTTGCTTTCATCCAATTGATTTTTGTGAAGTTCTTTTTGCTTGCTGATTTTGCTTCCCTATTCCTAGGAAACAATGAGACTGTATAGAAGAATCCTGAACTAGAAGAGAAGCAGTTTAGAATTATGATGATATGTGAAGAGTCAACTAAACCAAAGACAGTGAGATGCAGCTTCACAAAGGGGTGTGTTTTGCCTGCCCTCTCTCTCATCCCTTTCTACTTCTCCTTTTTCTGTTCTATATTTGTCCTGTTTATGGACCCCTTAGTATGCACAGTGAGTTCATCTCTGAATCCCTACAACATCCACACCAATGCCTTGAGCAGAATAGTGTCTGTTTACAATATTTATGATGGAGAACTTTGTTTTAGGATCCATTCTTACCTAAGGAATCCAGCCTGAAGGTTTTATTTCAGTGTAAATGACAAAAGGGGCTTGGATAAAATGAACCCTATGACAAAGGGGGCTTGGATAAATGCCTTTCCAGAAGGCATTAATGTGACGAGGAAAAGAGATTTGAGAAGGCAAATTTGAGAAGACTCTTTCTGTTTCCACATTCTGGAAGATAACCCCAAAGTTTCCTTCTTTGTTTGTTTGTTTATCATGAAAGATGAGACTGAGCTTAAGATGGGTCAGGACCTCACATAACAATTAAATGGGGAATCAGAACTAGAATGCTTGCTATTTGGATCAGTTGGGGGAAAGGGGTGAGAGAACTAATGCTTAACTTTTTTCTTTTCTTTATTATGGAAATCACAAAGTGAGATAAAATCCCTGCTTCTGCTTCTTCCAAGTGAAGATTTATAAGATTATCCTAGTGGTCACTTGCTGGAATGCTGCAGGAAGAAATATTAGTTTTATACACTGATACAATGTCCATAATTCCACATGAAAATGAATTTAGTGGCCACCAAGCCCAGACAGGCCACAAGGCTGTACAGAGCCCTGATGAATGAATAGAACCACATTATAAGGTTCTCCAGAGAGTGGAGCAAAAAGAATCAATTGTCTTTCTGAAATATACCAGCAAGAATGCAAGCCTTAATTAACGAAGTCCAAGGTTGATTTTTCTTGCTGCCTTTTTCTCTAAAAGACAAATAATAAGAAATGAATGAGGTTGAAAGCAAATGAGAACCATATTTGGAAAGCAAAGCATACTCAAACTTTAGGCTGAGCTGGTTGCAAAGAGCTAAAGTTCTTTAATCATCTTATGGGAGATGTAGCCAAAAAATGCAATTTGAAGCTCTCTCTCTCTCTCTCTCTCTCACACACACACACACACACATTTCCACACCATACCCTCCTACTTTTTCACTGTAGATGAATCAAGATGGTGGAGACAGGATATGATGAGAACCATTCCTGCCCTCCATCTATTTTATAAAAAGCCTTTGGCAATTGGTAATCTTTGCTGCCTTGGTTTGGGGAATCCATCTATCAATTCTTATTCTCTAAACATTCGTTGTGCATTTATGAATTGGCTGCAAGGAGTTAAGAAATAGCTGAAATAGGTAATGTACTGTGAATATGCAGGGAATGGCAAGCTATTTATTATCCAGATTCTTCTCACAGATTTTTCTAGAAGAAGATGAACCAGTTTGGGCCTAAAAGAACATTGCTCATTTGAAGGTGGGGATGAGATGGGAAACAACAAGTTTTCTATAATTAAAATAGTGTCTAACAAATTGGTGAAACATGAGGATTTTCCTTGTGTCAGGCAGAGTTAGCCTGGTCCACTTTACAAAGAAGCAGAATGGAAGGTTGAATATGGTGGTGTGATTTCAGGGTCGTCCATAGACACTCCATGCTTCACAGCACCTCAGGGTTTGCTCAAGGTTTGAAACATTACTACTGTCTTTGTTAACGTAGAGACAGAAGACCTACCAATCTCTCTTTATGGATGTGGGGAAGATATGGGCTTTGATTAATGAAGCCTAACTTAGATTGATATCAGAGAAATCTGAGGTACTGTAGGAACATTTTTACTCAACTCATGATGTTTCTGTTTGTTAAAGGGAGCTCATTTAGTGTAACTCCTGGCCTCTTTCCGTCTATTACTCATACTTCCCCAAGGGGGAATGGAGTACCTTAACCAACTGGTATATCTGGGCATGCTCGGCTCAGTTGCACCTATGTTTCTCTTGTAGGTGAGTTGCTCACAAAGAAGAAGCATTTTATTCTGCTCTTCTAGCAGGGAGATCATTTTCCTTATTGGGGTCCAGCATTGGCAGATCTACTCAGCTAACAGACAGCCATATCCTCCCAACCTGGCCCCTATTAGAAACAAAGAGTATTTTAATCTCCATTTGCCAGTTAATTTGTACAGAACAAGGTCAGAAAAGAGTGTGGTGTATACTGGGCTCCCTCAGACACCACAGCATGTTTTTTTTAAAAAAATTATTTATTTGAGGGGGGAGGGGCTGAGGGAGAGAATCCTAAGCAGACTCCCCACTGAGCACGGAGTGCAGCATGGGGCTCAGTGCCACCACCCTGAGGATCACGACCTGAGCCGAAACCAAGAGTTGGATGCTCAACCAGCTGAGCCACCCAGGTGCTCAACCCCAGCATGGCTTAAATGTCCAGAAACATGAATGGAAAACTTGAACATTTTCAATCTGATCTTGGCTCTGTCTTTCCTTAGGTGTTTGAAATTGGCTGGATATAGAGGCTTTCAATGCTTCAGTTTTCTTGAATGTGAAAGTACTTCATAAAATCATTACCTTATAGTTATATGCACAATTGGATGCCATTACAAGACTTAAGTTTATATAATACAGTGCACTGTCAGAGACTTTTTTCCAGCCAGAGGAGCTTCCAGATCTCTGTATAGGCAAATTCTGAGGAATCTGTTAGTTACATAACAGAGAGCTGATCAGGTTATAATTTTCTGAGAGAGGATATAATTGAATTTTTCTGGATTTTGAGCCTTCATAAAACTCCCTATCTCCTTGGAAAGAGCAGCTCTGGCAAGGGTCTATAATTATTTGCAAAAGGGTCTTGGGGCCTTCTGAGATCTCAACCCTGTGTCCCAAGAATCAAAGTAATAGTATCCACCTGAGGTGGGCCAGATTAGTCCTAACCAAGGCCAGTGATAGGGAAGATATGTGAAGTCCCTAAAAATGAAATTATATTGAGGAAAGGAGGAATGAGATTGATGGCTTGAGCTCAACACAAAGCCAGTGATCCATGGGTCAGTTAAGAAGGACCACACTAATTATATACAACCACAAAATACTGGTGGAAAAACCAGTAAGCACCATTTAGGTCAGGAGTCTGTGGGTTGACTAGGGTATAATTATCTGTGCTGGGCTCAGCTTCATGGTTCCACCGATCTCCAATAGGCTTTACAAGTATATACTGGTTCATTGGAGTTTAGCTGATCTAGACGGGCCTTGATTGGAGTGACTCAACTCAGTTCCACAAGCAAAAATGCATGGCCTCATTATGGCCTAGTCTAAGAATTGGCACACTGTCACTTGCTCTTTTTTATTGGCCAACGTAAGTCACATGGATAAATCCAAATTTAAGAGGCAGGGAAATATACTTTGCCCTTTAGTGGGGGAAACTCCCAAGATACATGGCAAAGGACATGGATAGGGAGATGTGGAGAATCGGGACCAATGATGTTGTCTATCAGTGGTGGGGAGTGGTTTGGGCACAAACTGATAAGGTTCCTTCTGGGAGCACCTCTAGACACTAGACACAGTGCTCAGGCACCAATGTGTGTGCTCTAGAGACTGATGGCTAAACAAGGCAATGTAAGCTGAAGAGAGTTGTAGTCTTTGTGTGGAGGACAGTGGTGATCTAGGCAAGGTCCTCACTGCATTATAAGTCAAGAGAGCTGTCAAGTTATGAAGGGCCACCTGTGCAGTGGTGGATGCCAGGTTCTTTTTCCAGAAAATAATTACAAACCTCTTTGCAGCTGTGTGAGCTCCTGGAACTCTCTTGGGTGAGAAACTGGGGGAAGGATTAAAAAGTAAGTTTCTGGGCTCTCCAAGAATACAAAATGCAAGAGATTTTGGAAAATTAATAGAAATGGGCATAAATGGTCACTGAACTGATGACACAGATAATTTCACACACACAGGAAAACCACTCACCAATGGACCCACCTCATCTGTCCCACCATGCTCCTCTTCCTCCTATCATTTTTCTATTTTCTTCCTAATTTTCTGAAGTTTATAGTTACAGAGACCGAGGAAAGTGTCATGATTCCTATTTAGAAAATGGTCAATGTTATGGGTGAAAGGATTTAGAAGTATCATTATGTTTCATCCCCTTCCTAGAATGAATTTTAGGATAATCCTCCTGACATCCCACAGTCAAGTATGTGATGAAAAATCTAACCCCCATGTATCATTATGTTTTATCCCCTTCCTAGAATGAATTTTAGGATAATCCTCCTGACATCCCACAGTCAAGTATGTGATGAAAAATCTAACCCCCAAGGCTTCATTCAAACAGGGCAGCCATTTTGTTTCCTGTTCTTTGTTCAATTGAATGATCTGTTCTTCCTACAAGACCATGAACAATCTGACAGGAAACCAGTGGTGCTGGCTGGCTATGTGTCTGGAGGAGAACAGAGATTTGATAGGAAAGGATATTCTTTTGTCCTCCCTTCCCCAGTGCCTGTGGTCTTCCAGTATACCTCTTCTGTGCCCCACCCTGTCCAAAGTTTAGGGTCCTAAAGGTTAATGAGCAATATTTTTAATCAGCAAAGAAAGAACTTCAGGTCCATTAGACCTTTGAAGGAGTCTGCATCTCAAAAGTTTACTGGTCTTATTTGCTTATGAGGGCATGAGGCCATCCCAGCCCACACTGCCTGCTCATCCCTGTTAAAGGAGAAGATCACTCTGTTGCCCAGCTAGAGTCTGGGTCTCAGAAGTCAGTGCTAGATGGACAATTATAAAGAAGAGATGGGGAAGGAATTCAATGGTTTGTGAACATCAGTGTGCTTTTGTGCAGGGAGGACATGGAAATGGGAATAATGTGTCATAAAAATCATGAACTTCACTTTTACTATTTTAATTATATTTATTATTACGTCTATAACAATATAGTCACAGGGTTTAAAATTCAAAGGTACAAATGTTATCCTGGATAAACTCTTCCCTCCAATCCCAAACATCAGAGTTGTTATGATTAAATGAGATGATGTGTATAAAGTACTTCATATAATATTAATTCTCAATAAACATAAACAAAAGCTAATGTGATGCCTATTCATTTCACAAAACACAGACTTATGTGGGCAAAAAAAATACCTTTCTTTATTTTTCCTGTTTCAAGCCTTCCTTTCTATCTCGAGTCCTCATTCAAATAGATACAGAAAAGTTAATGTAATTATTTTGGGGTTAAACCCAGTTAAATTCAGTGATCTCCCAGACATTATGGGTTATAAGCAAGTCACAGTCAAGACTTCCTTCTCCCTCTTTCTTCTTTTTTTTTTTTAAGATTTTATTTATTTATTTGAGAGAGAAACAGTGAGAGAGAGCATGAGCGAGGAGAAGGTCAGAGAGAGAAGCGGACTCCCTGCGGAGCCGGGAGCCCGACGTGGGACTCGATCCTGGGACTCCAGGATCATGACCTGAGCTGAAGGCAGTCGTCCAACCAACTGAGCCACCCAGGCGTCCCTCCCTCTTTCTTCTTATACCTGGCTGGTCTTTGTTCCAGTTGGAAGAAGGCTGTCTAGGCCCTGACTGACTGCTATCATGCTTGCCCATGTGTATTGAAGGTTGGGTACCTATATATTCTCAGCTGTGGCTTGCCTTTGTGCTCTAATGGCCTGCTGCTTCAGATGTCCCCTGTCCTCTCTCCATCCAAGACACTCTCCCACACACTGGCAGTCCTCTAAGATACAGCTCCATCCTTCCAGAACTTCAGTGGTCCTGTGCATGGGCTGCATGCTTCTGATGTGGGATTTCCTTATGCTGGCCCCACAGGCTTGCTCTCTCCCAGATATCTTCTGTGTTTCCCTCAGGAGCCTTTGGTATTTTCAGATGGCCATCCATACCCCTTTAGGGATATAGAAAGCTCAGGGTAGTGTTGGTTTCCATTGTGTTTGGCTACCATTTCTACCCGCACTGTTGATAATCTAGCAATGGATTATGCTTGCAATCTTTCTGGACTTCATGCAGGTAGCAAGACACAGGTCTTCTCCATTCTCAGATCCCCAATTTAAAAAGGGTTCCTTGGTGTGCCCACACTTGGGACTTGACAGGTTAGGAGGAAGCACAATTTCTATGCCTCACCTAACCCTACTATTTCCTCTTCGGCTCTACTCTCTCTGCTCAGCTTAGAGGCCTTCCTCGGTTGGTTTAGAAGTGGAGGAGGACACAGATGGAGGGAAGGCAGGGCACATCACAGCTTCTTTCACATTTTTTCTGCCTTATGCCTGGTTAAGGCTTTCTGAAGTTAAGGAGTTTGGTGTCTTTGCTCCCTGTTTCTGCAGTGGTTGGATTATGGAAGCTATTGAGGATACAAATGAATAATGTGTGTGGGAATATGCTTGGGAGAACATGTCCATTGCCACTATATATATCATCCCATACTCAGTCTCCTGTCGCTGCCAATGCCTCTGGTTGGTGTTGGTTCTGGTAGGGATGCTGTCTAGCAGTCCTGAAGAGGAGTTTTGTCTGCTCTGAAGGGCAACTGTGGATTAAAGAGAAGAGCCTTGGCCTTGACCTGAGATGTCCTGGGTGGAGTCCAGACACTGCCTCTTCATTTTTAGGTGATCTTGAGCCCTTATTCCCTTTGTACCAAGCTTTCTCAGTTCAGAGAGACAAGGATCATAATACTTCCCCCTCAAGGTGTTACAGAAATTGTCAGGTAATGTCTCGGAAAGTGATTTAGTATGTATAAAGCCCAGTAAAATCTCAACTATGGTTTCTCCCAAATCTTCCACCCAGTTAGATTATCTTATTGAAGGTCATGCAAATGAACTGGGAAGAGAAAAGTTAACTCGAAGACAACCTGATGAGATTTCTCAAGTGATCAGGCTGAAACAATAGCTGGTAATGAAACCAACATAAACAGTTAATTCACCAGGAAAATAGTCCAATAGGATTCCAGTAATAAAGAGCAGACCCTTAGACAAACTTGGAGAAACTTAGTCATGATCTGACATTTGACAGAATAATTTTATATATGTGCTATAATGCCAAAATGCGTATGTTGAGTCCCTAACCCTCAATGCAATGGTATTTGGAGCTGGGGCCGTTGGGAGATGATTAGGTGCAGATGAGCTCCTGAGGGTGCGGATCTCTCTCTATTCTCTTTCTGCCTGGTGAGGATACAGTGAGAAAGCAGCCATCTACAGGTCAGGAAGAGAGATCTCACCAGAAACACCATGTAGCTCAGTGTCAGACTTCCAGAATCTAGAACTGTGAGAAAATAAATTTCTGTGGTTTAAGCCACCCTATCTGTGGTATCTCCTTGTAGCGGCCTGAACTGACTAATACAAATACCCTTAGAAATCCTCTATCTCTCCGTGGTTGGTTCCTTCCCATGAGCCTTAGGCAAAGTCTGTTTATAGAGCTTTCTGTCTGCCACACTGGAAAGGCAAGCAAACATTCATCCCTATCTGTACACATTTTCACTTCCTCCACTGTGGAACTAAAATCCATCAAATACTCACCACAACTTTACACTCTTAAATCCACCTTCAACCAATACAGTCATTTATAGAAAGAATGTGAGCAAGCTTCTGCGTTTTCTGGTATGCAGATGTTAGAGGTATCTTTCTTTTTCTTTTCTTCCTTTTTTTTTATTTTCTTTTCTTTCTTTCTCTCTCTCTCTCTCTCTCTTTTTTTTTTTGAGAAATCCAACTGGTTCTCTCATCCTCTCTGATAAATTATAAATTCTTTGAAAACAACAATATCAGGGTGCTTGGATGGGTCAGTTGTTAAGCATCTGCCTTCAGCTCAGGTCCTGATCCCAGGGTTCTGGGATCGAGCCCCGCATCTGGCTCCCGGCTCAGCAGGAAGCCTGCTTCTCCCTCTCCAGCTTCCCCTGCTTGTGTTCCCTCTCTTGCTGTCTCTCTCTCTGTCAAATAAATAAATAAAATCTTAAAAAAAAAAAAGAAAAGAAAAGAAAAACAAAACAACGCTATATTTCTTGTTTATGAATGATCTGTAACTTCTAGATTAGACCAATCTGGGTTTTCATGCTAGCCTTTCAATTGTCATTCCATCACTTGGACTTGGTGGTTTTATGAGTTGTTTTTTTCCATAACCTTCCTGAGCCACCCAGTTTTCTCATTCATAAGTAGGAAATGCACCTAGCACAGAGGCGTTGTGTGACTATCAGAGTGTGGGAAAATCTTTAGCACATGGCTTGATTCTCAGTACACCCACATGTGGAAGATATTACTGATTTACCACCCCACAAAGCAGCCCCAGAGAAGCTAAGCACCTATACCTTAGGTGGTGGTTGGTGAGAGGGCACAGGGCTCTCCCAGGGGCTGAGAGGCTGTGAGCCTGTGCAGACACAGACCTGGCCATGGTGGGAGCACAGCTACCCATCAGGGGAGCATAGAGGAGCTCAGGGTTGCTCAAGGACTAGCGAGACCTTGAGTCAAGGAGATAATCAAGAGGTCAGCTTGAGGCCTTGGGCCAGTTCTACAAAGCCTCTTGAGTCCAAAGAGGAGTCACCCTCATATCATGACTTTGCACTCCAGAGCTTAGGAGTCCCTCTCCTGCCCCATACATGCCTCAGGCCCTGGTTCTGGGCACCCAGGCAAGGGCCTCAGTGCTGGGGCATGGTCATGAAAGAGGGAAATAAAGACAGATAACTGACAGAGAGAGAGGGAGGGAGAGAGAGAGGGCATGCATGTGTCAGGGGTTGAGTTCATCCCCAGAGCCTTGAGAAAAAAAGCAGGGAAACCACACCACAAACACCAATGGCAGGTCCCAGGGCGGGTACACCAATGGCAGGAGAAGCAGACTGAAATGGGGAGCCATTCGAAATCGGAGAGGAGTGAGAGCAGCTCTAGAATGAGGATTGGAGGCCCAGTGCTCAGCCCTCGGGCTTCCTGATAGGTCAGCTGGAGTGTGGGGCACACCCGCAGGGCTGGTTCAAACCCAGGTTGGGGCCGAAATGTTATCTCTGTAGCCATCCGCATGCTGTTCCACCAAGTGAAATTTCTTCTCATCTTGGTTCTTTCATAAAATTCCCTTCTCTGTGCATTGCAGGGATTCAACCTTTGTTGATCTCAACTAAGAGCCATTGACCATGGGGCTGGGATTCCCTTGGAATCTCCATGGAAGACCTACTTCACTTCAAATTACATTCAAAACAGCAAATAATTTGTCGAATGCATTTCGTAGGAACAGGACACTCATTTTAGTATCCTGGACATGGGCCAGGGGACCACAATCTAACTTCTCCATTTCATATGCTCGCATTTCTAACATTGCCCAGAAAGGTCATTCCACCTCAAGGGCCAGAGGGCCGTTATGAAACTGTATTCCCCCATTCACAAGCCTACTCCTGCTCAGGAAATGCACCCACTGTGTGCTCTGCCGGTCACCCTAGGGCTCAGCAAAGCTGGGAGCCCAGAAAGGTCATTCCTGAGTTACAAGGGATTGTGAGGCAGGAAATAAGAATTCCTCCTCAGCTCCACCACCATCTTCTGTGCTTCTGGGTCCCTGAGCAACTCTTTCCTGACTCTGCTCTCAGTTTTTCCATCTGGGAAATGGAAATAATAAACTCCCATTGGAAAACCTAAAGCTGGGTTAGAGAGTGAGTTCTCTGCTAGGTAAGAGAGTGATGCCTATTTCAGACATGCTCCCAGGGACAAAATCACACACATGTAAAAGCTGTCTTCTCTCCCCTGTGATTGAGAAGAATTATAGAACTTGAATTGGGCAATTCATCATCCTGATGTTTGTCAGGGTGTGGCTAGTCATCTAAAAAATCGATCATTCCCAGTTAGCATCGAGAAGGAGTAAATACTAGTGGAATCAGTTGACTCACTAAAGAAGTCACTAAACCCTAGCCTTCGCTCTGGCTCAAATCTCCACACTAGGGTCTTTAAGTCTGATGAGAAGTTTTTGGCTTTGCATTTGGCATCAACACCACCTCAAGGGCCAGCGGGCCCTTATGAAACTGTATTCCCCCATTCACAAGCCTACTCCTGCTCAGGAAATGCACCCACTGTGTGCTCTGCCGGTCACCCCAGGGCTCAGCAAAGCTGGGAGCCCCACGGAATGTCACCTCCCCATGCCTCACCGAGGGTGTGACGCATCTTGTGTGCTCTGTGCCCTCCGTCCAATGAGTGAATGAAGGTGCCCACTCTGTGAAGCTGAAGGTTGGGGCAGCCCCACTTACTCTTCCTAGAGAGAAGATGCAACAGAGTGCATACTAAAGGGACATTTGATGGGTTCCCAAACCTAGAGAGGGGCCGTCAATAATATTTAGGACTTGCTAAGTGTGACAGTTATGATTATAAGCATTTTGGGTGTTCTCATTCATTCTCTATTTGCAATAATCCTAGGAGGTATGTTCTAGGATTATTAGTCCCACTTTTATAGATGAGGTCAATGTAGCCCAAGAGAGGTTTATGATTTGCCTAATGGTTAGGATGCTGGGGTCTCATTCTAGATGTTGCCTGAGTTACAGTGCACAAGGATCTATAGCTCCCACTGGGGAGTAGGCTCCTGGAGAAGGTGCGACTGTGCACCGTGTCACTGTCCCCTCAGGCAAGCTAGCTCCCCTCAGCTTCATAAGTTGCCTGGGTAGGTTGGGCCTGCTGTTTCTGTTTTCTAATGGGGATGCTGAGATGCAGGGGCACTCGGGTGTCTCCCTTACTGTCCCTGGGCTCTGTGACATAGAGCAGTGACCAGAAAGCAAGCCTGCCGGCCTCTGCCAGGCAGCTGGAGTGTGCAGCCCAGCCATCGCCACCAGAGACACCCAGCGACAACACTTCCCAGCCCCCCATCAGCAGGCTTCCTTTGCCTAAAGGTGACCAACTGAGAAACACCTACCGTGAGAGGCGGTCCGCAGGTACCAGAGATAAAGCCAGAAGAGAAAGTGACTTGAAGAAATGTTTAATCTGGCCCTTCATTTCATGAATGCCCACACCAAGGCAGCTTGCTCAGGGTCCCAGACTCCTTCGTAGCAATGTGCAAAGTGGAGCCTGGGCCACCCCACAGGACACCTCCTGTGGTTTTGCTACTCTGCCCTGTGGTGCTGGGCCACAGCCATGGATTGGACCAAGAGCCCGTCCTTACGGCCAGCGGAACTCCTCTGGCTCTACGGAGAACCTGCGGGTCTGGGCACCCCCTTATCACCGTGCCCCTGTGGCCGTCAGTACAAGGAAGGCAAGACCTGCTGTGTGGGGTGAGGCACCCAGGCTTGGGGGTTCTCCCAGGACCGGTGAATAAAAAATGATCCTCCCCAAGCCATCCGTCCCAACCATCCCCCTCCCGCCCGAAACTTAATTAATCATGTTTGCATCTGGATCCAGACAAGACAATAGCAGGGATGTGTTTTTTGTTAGGAACTGAAGCTGCATTCGCAAAGGAATGTTGATTAGTTAGTGGTCGGTATCATTTTTCATGCCTTTTTAAGTCACAAAAATTTTAATATCAAAGCATTTCTCCCTGCACCGCACATATCTATTTCTCATAAGTGCATTCTGCTGGCATAATTTTCTTTTCCTTCCTGCGGGCTCTGTTTATGAGACAATCCATCAGATTGTCTGAGAGTCTCCGTTCGGCCCTTCAGCAAGCAGAGGCGGTCCAGGTGAGCCGCCGGCTGCAGCCCCCAGCCCCCCTTGAGCCCAGGCTCAAGGCCAGGGCCCATCAGGGAGACAACCACCCTCCACAGCAGGGACTCTCCTGGGAGCACATCCTGGGCCAGACTGAGCCCTTATTATAAATCCCACTGCTGTTGCTTAGAATGGGGGTGGACCCCAAAAGTGAAGAAAACAGTCCAGACCTGCTCTAGACCCATAGATGTGGAGGTCAATCTGAACACCTCGGTTCAGTCTTTAGTTCAGCACCAGGAAAATATCCCCAATCTGGGAAAATCTCCTGATGCAGGAAGCATGTGTTAATGTGTACAACATGCCCATGTGTGGGGAACATGTCAAGTCCCAGATGATAAGTCATGGCCGCAAGTAATGTTGGAAGAATGTGGCAGAGCCGGAAATCCGTCTGCCCTGCTGGCCCTCCAGCTAGACTTCCCTTTCAGACAAAGGTGAGAAAGGGGTCATGGAAGACAGTGAGGGACTCTTCCTTCTGTTCAGTGGCCTTTTCTGCTGAGTTCCAAACCTGGAACTGCACTATGAGTGCAGTTGCAACAGGACAGACCAGCAGGGCCAAGGAGAGCAAGATGTTCTAAGATGCTCAGAGAACAGGCAGACCCTCCCTCCTTCTTAGAAACCGTCAGAGTCATGAGACCATTAATTCCCCAACCATCCCTGGTCCCAGGGGAAGGGAAAGGGCTGGTTCCAGGACAGAGTTGTGGCAGAGAAGGCAGGAATTCAGGGTGTGTTGGGGGCACACTAGTCGCCAACATTTTTTTTAGTTTGCCTTTGCTATTTGATTAGTTAATAGCCCCGGATAATTGCTGTCGCTACTGACTTTGGCAGAGAAGTAAGATAGAATGGTGAAGCTGATGGCTGACCTGGAGAATGAAGAGTGCTCTGAACGACTAAATAGCAAACTCAAATTCCCAGAAATAATCCATGAATCACATCATCATTTATTCAGAAAATAAAGTGCTAGCTATGTGCCTCAGGCATTGTGCCAGAGGTGGGCTACACAGGTCCCAGCTACCCTGGGTCTCACCGTGGGGTTCCCCCTGACTTGGCCTTATTCTTTGTCCCTCTACTCCCAGGACTTTTTCTAAGAACTGACCTTAGGGCTGGATAGGCACTAGGGTGGACACTTAGTTATAGCCATCCTCAGTTCTGAGGAAAAATGTTAGTATGTCCATTTTTACCCTCAGAGACACAGATGGTAGAGAGCAGGAAACAAATGTGGCTTGCAGCCTATTATGGTGAATAGTTTTATTGGAGCAGAGCTATACACTTACTATGGCTGCCTTTCTGCTTCACCAGGGGAACTGAGGAGCTGAGAGACAGAGTGTATGGCCTCCAAATTCAAAATATTTGCCACCTGGCCTTTTACAGAAACGGTTTATCCTGGTATAAAAACTTTTGCCATTTCCATGAAGAGAATCAGTGATCCAATAGGGAGTACACTCATGCTTCCTGATTTTCTTCTCTGAGGCCCCCACCAGAGACTGGCCTCCTCAGTAGGTCTTTAATATTTTTAATCTTCACAATTCCTGCCTCCCGGTGGAAGCTGTCTATAATACCAAGCAGCTGTGATGGGAAAGCAAAGGATGAGAAAAGTCTTGAAATCTGCGACCCAACGCAGTGGTTTAGAAACCAGGGGACAACCTCAGGCTCTCACACTTCCTAAGTCTGATCTGAGTTAGGAACCGTGACCCTGTTGAATCTAGATGGCCATTGTGGGACAAGCAAAAATTGGGTAACTTACACTCATTTATTTTAGAATTTAAAAGCATTTATGTATCGATTCATTGATTTACCACAGAGGTCTATAGGGCATGCGCAAACAAAACAAACCTTTCAGATATTGGAATAATCTAAAAATGTCCTTTGGGGAAAATTAAGTATTAGGTAAATACTCAGGCTTATTATCATCTGGACAAAAACACAGATATTTTTGTGGTACTGTTGGGACTTTGGAGGCAAATGAATATATGAAGAATGGAGGACAGAGGTGTTGGGTTTCTTATACAGGGCCGCATGGCTCTCAGTCAGGCTAATCCAGGTCAGTCTTACTGGAAAGTCCACATCTCAAACATTCTACTCTACACACTGGCTTTTCTGGGGAGCCTGGGGGGAACTTGGCGCCTTGGAGAGTCAGGCTGGTGACACGGCCCTGGGATGCGCCTCACAATGGGTTCATGAAGATTCTCCCAGGCCACTCACCCAGAAGCTTGTGTCCTCAAACCATACATGAAACCATTCCCTTGACTCCTTTCTGGACCCCAGATCTTTTTCCCATTCTTGTTGGAAGGCTAAGTGAGACTTTCAGAGTATTCAAGAATTTGCCAGAACTGAGTGTGCCTTGGCACCTTCTCCTGGATCCACTGTCTTCTTTGACTGTATGAGCCATGGTCCAGGAGGGATGGGTTAGACAAAGATGAGGAGGGTCACTGTGTTCATACAACTCATGAGAGTCAACAAAGAGGCACCATAATAAATCTTCTGGGAAATTTTCCAAGCTGATAGTGGGATCTGCAATGGAATGAAGGAACACTGACAATTACCACAGCTCCAGTTCAGCTCAGCCCAGCATTACAGACTTTACTTGCTTGGTGACAAGCCCACGGAGAGTGTTGAGTGTCGGGAAATCTGGGAGGAACAAGCTCCTGGCCTTGCTTTGGAAGCTTTCAGTGGAGGTCACCCATCTTGGCCTTGTCAGCTGAGGGGTGGACGTAGCTACGGAGCCTGTGGCGGGAAGACCTGAGGTAATGCCAGGGCTCTGTTGGGCATGCAGAAGTCCTGCCATCGGCAAGCCCTGAATGCCTGTTGTCCCTTACTCTTAAAACCAACTCAAGGTTGGGTATTATCTCCCAAACCCCCATCTAGAAAAATGGGGTTGTTGTTAAAAACCTGAGGGATGGGCCGAGACTCTCCAGGTCATTGCTGGGTGGGAATCACCTTTTCCTCACAGAGCCCTGTGATAGAAGCAACCTTATTTCCACTTTGCAAAAGGGAAAGTAACTCAGGAAGATTAACTGATGAGCCCCAAATCACACAGGCTAGAGATGGCAGAGCTAGGAATTCTATAGCTCTGGCCCCAGGTGTCCGCCATGATGGAGGGCTGGAAGGGGAAGACAGGTCACGGAAAAGCAACTCAAAGGCTGAGTCTTCCCTAGAGTTGTGCAGTTGACCCCTGTAGAAAGGATCCCCAGCAGAGGGAACCAGTGTTGGCTGAAATTCAGCCTGTATTCTGGTCCCTAGGCCCTGTTCCCTGTCAAGGTACCGGGCCCTCTGGAGAAGGACCCTCTTTTCTAATATGCACCACAAGGGCACTGGGGGCTGATCTGGCCCTGCTTGTGGGTGGGCCAGTAGTGAGGTCGAGTGTGGAGAGGGACAGCAGATCTAGCCCTTAACTCGGTGGCATGGGGAGGGCTATGGACTGATCTTGTACATGCCTACTTTATATTATAGCTTTTGTTGACGTGGCTTTCCCTGCTTCAGTCACTCCCTCTCTTCCCTAAATACCTATATGAAGCCATCCAGCAGAATATTTAACTATAATTCTTTTTTTCCAAGACCAAGGCAGGAGATAGGAAAGAGGGATGATGAGCGATGAGAGTAAAGCACATTGCCAATTAAGATATTAAAAAAGACATTGCAAATACAAATTTAGAATTAGCTGATTTCCAAATATCACAGCAGGATGGAGTTCTAGGAAAGAAAAACCAACAAATAATTCTTGAATATTGTGGGCCCAGTAGTAAGCCTAGGCTCTAACTGCAGACAGAGCAATTAGCAATAAAAGTACTGGAGTTGATCAAAATCACAAACTTTTTTCACCAATTTGGGCTCCAAATGCAATTTAATCTCTTATTTTTCCAGCCCGTCCCCACCTGCCCTTTGAACAGCTAATCCAGTGTTCTTTTCTTTGCCCCATCCTCACCCCGCATTGCATGAGAGTGCTGCGTACCTACAGTTTAAAGAGACAAGAGCTGGAGTCTGATCCTTGACTACTGCTGTTCATCTTGCCACCTTTGATGATGTTCTTGAACTCAGAATTGCCGGTTGAGAAGGTAACTTGGGTCGGGCTGCTGGAATGTTGCCTCACACGCCTGTCCTCGCTCTAGAAACTTTAGGTTCACATTCTTGTGTTCAGCCATCTTCCCCCCAAACACAACCACTGCGCCTTGCGGGCGGTTCTGAAACACCTTCCAGTATCAGCCACACCATGTCACGTGATCGTCCGTGGCCCTCTTCCGCAATTCTTTGTGTACTGAGCTGGTGTTACGGACCCAGGCTTCCCTTTTCCTTCAGTTCATTTTATTTCCGTGGCCCACACGTCCCTTTCTGTCCACAGACCTTGGTTGGGGGCACCCCAGTCTACCCTCTCCAGTCTTCCTGTTCTCAAATGCCCAAAAGCCCCCGCTGGCAGCTTCAGCATCTCTCTCAGAAGGTTCTTGTGTTCTTCTTTTTTCTTACACATTGGAACATTCTGTAATGTTCCAGTTACCTTGGAGTTGCCACTGTACCCCCTGGCTACACCATCTATCCCCTGGACACGCCTCACTTCAGGCTTTCTCTTATGCTAGGGAGTTTAGAGATTGGCAACCTCACCCTAGTAACAGAAAGTTCTCTTATCTCCTAAGGTCAGAACACCACAGGCCTCCACGCTTACATAACCAAGAACGGCCTTTAAGTTACTTTTTTTGTGCCCCTAGGAAAACTCTTCCCGATGACCGGGTGTCTCTACTTCGAGATATAAGAAAAGGTAGATTTTTTTTTTTTTAAATCATTACCTTAAAGGAAGCCCTGTTAGGTACACTAATATAACACTGTGGCCAACCGGGTGTTGGAGCAGTTAGAGAACAGGAAAATCCTTACCGTGGGCTCCCAGCCTCATCTTCCTGGCTCCTTTTCTGTGGCCCAGATAGGCGCTCCTTCCTGCTCCCTTCCTAGCTGCTTCCCACTAACATCATCCTTCAGAGCTGGCTTGGCACCTGACCTCCTAAATGAATCATATTCACCCTATTCAGTGTAGATATTATTATCACAGATGAGGGAACAGATAGAGAGGCATTAAGTAACTTGCTTGAGATGCCGCCATCCAATCAGTGATTGCTCCAGAATTCCCATGCAGGTCTGAGCCCTAAGTCCCCAGCGCCGGATGTGATCGTCAAAGATATCTCACTGGTTTAAGAGCCAGGGCGCGGTGCTGGCCACCAGCCCGCACCCCAGCATAGCGCTGTGGGGGGGGGGGCGTGCGGCAGGACTGCGACACCCCCCCCCCCCCCGAGTCCCCCGGCTAAAAATGAGGCCAGGACTAAGGCGTCTGGGACAGCCTCCCCGGCTGCTGCCAGCCACAGAGAGAAGGGGCTGGCAAGAGCCCAGGGAGGATCCCCCGCACGAGATCTATCGCGTGCTGACACTTTTATGACCTGGGCCTGCTTACAACATACCGGCCGGTACGCAGCTCTGCGTTCCCTGCCCAGCTTGAGATCACATGCTCGCCCCAAGGCTGCCACTTGGAGTCAGGAAAGCCCATATATTTCCCTCCTCAGATAGGCCTAGTGGTTCTAGGCAGGTGCAGAAAGCCAATAAATCACCAGCGAAGTCTCCCTGTATCTCTCAGTCAGGAGGCTTGTCATCTTCCCGGCCTTGATCCACATGAAAGCAGCCGGCGAGAGGGGCGGGACACGGGGCGGGGCGCAGGGGGCCCCGCCGACACCTGCAGGGGCACGGGGGCCGAGGCTCAGCAAATGTTCACAGCTCTGAGGGGCGGTGGGCAAGCCGGCACCTCCTCCTCCACTCCTCCCGCACCCGCTTCCCTTCGCTTTGATGTCAGAGGGCTCGGGATCCGGGAGGGGAGGCCAGGCCTCCAGTCCGGGAAGGGGGAGGGTGGAGTGTGTGTGTGTGTGTGTGTGTGTGTGTGTGTGTGTGTGTGTGTTTTCACATCCCATCCTCACTGCACTTCTCCAGGAGTGTGTGTGTGTGTGTGTGTGTGTGTGTGTGTGTGTGTGTATGTGTGTGTGAGAGAGAGAGAGTATTCACACCCATCCTCATTGTAGCTTCTCTGGGAGGAATGAGAGCTAGGAAGAACGTTTCTGGATGATCTCCCATCATAGCACCAGGAGAGGCAGGGGGGTTTTCACACAATGCTGCCCCATCTTGATATCCACGCTTGACAGAGCTTGGGTGCCAGTCCCTGTAGGCAGAGGGCCCTGTTGGGTGAAGTCCCTTTCCCATGTTCCGTTTCTTCCAGAAAGCAGCAGAGGGGTCCTGCTGGTGGCATCTGATGGACCTTACCTTGATTCAATATCCCACCTCGCCACTTCCCTCTTTTTGGATGCTAGTACATTCGCTTGTACTCCGTGCTTTCACTTTCCTCGCGTGTCCGTGGGAAGCTGGTGTGGGAGTTAAATGAGGCACAAAGTGGGAATGGCTCTGCCCAGTAGTACACCTAGTAAAATGGTGAAAAGGTGATAGTTGCATGTTTATTATTTCCTCATCTATAGAATGTTGGTTTTGGAAACATTCTATAGATGAGGAAATAATAAACATGCAAGCACAAGAAGCACTTTAAGGCCATTTCTAGCTGTGAGCTTCGTACCAGGTGCAGCGGGGAAACAGGCCCTCCCATCCCCCCAGGTGGTCTGCTCAGGCACCTGAGCCCCTACTTCTCATGCTCACATTCACCACGAGAGGCCGAGGGCCATAGGTCTGGGAAGTCTGACTGGGAAGAGTGCCTTACTTCAGAGACATTTGGAAGTCTCCTTCTGTGTCCACAGCGCATCTGTGTGGGAGGCACACCACGGGGTGCCAGATGGGAGACCATAGTGGGAAAGCCTGAGTCTTGGGGGTTAATAAGGGAACTACTCTTAGCCACGTGGGTAGCTATGCATTGCAGACTGGACCCCAGTAGCCTTTTCCCTCCTGCAGCCATGCCAATCATGTTCAAGTACCACATTCACCATGCAGAACGGTGAAAACAGAAAGTTCCCTTAACAAGCTCTCTTTAATTTCCCTTTTTAATCTCTCACTCGAGTAGTTTTTGATCATGTCCCATATGAAAGCCACCAAAAACCCATCCCTTAACCACACTGGGCCTCAGTTTTTTTCATTGCAGACCGAGGGGGCAGAAGTGCCAGTGTCTTTCAATAGGGAGTTTGGTGTCTGGGGCCAGAACAGTTCTGCATTTAGAGGAAGTTTAGCACCTGCATTCAGGACATTAAATGACAACAGAGCCTCAAGGCGTGGGACAGTCACATAGGCCCTCACATTCTAGACACCCTGAGCTGATCCCATTTCCCTTAGGGCTTGGGGGTCCTGCTTCAGGTACTAATCAAGAACTCTACTGCGACTTTGGCCAATCAAGCTGCTTAATTAATAAAAAAAAATCTGTATTATGGGATCGGCGTGTCCTATACTGTCTGTGTCACAGAACTATTGTGTAGAAATGATTAAAAAAATGGATGTGAAGGGACGTCTGGGTGGCTCAGTTGGTTAAGCTGCTGCCTTCAGATCAGGTCATGATCATAGGGTCCTGGAATCGAGTCCCACATTGGGCTCCTTGCTCACCGGGGAGCCTGCCTCTCTCACTGCCTCTGCCTGCCACTCTGCCTGCTTGTGCACTCTCTCTCTCTCTCTGAACAAATAAATAAATAAAATCTTAAAAAAAAATACAAAAACAAACAAAAAGACACTTTCATTTAAAAGAAAATGGAGGGGCTCCTGGGCGGCTCAGAGGGTTAAGCCTCTGCCTTCGGCTCAGCTCATGGTCTCAGGGTCCTGGGATTGAACCCTGCATCTGACTCCGCTCAGCAGGGAGCCTGCTTCCTCCCCTCTTTCTCTGCCGCCTCTCTGCCTACTTATGATCTCTGTCAAATAAATAAATAAAATCTTAAAAAAATTAAAAAAATAAAAGAAAATGGATGTGAAAAGACTAAAGTGGTCTCTGAGGTGAGGTACTCTTATTATGATGAGAAAATAATGATACTTCCTTACTAATAGGTTCCAGGCATTTCATGGACATCCATTCAATTCTAAAAGTATTCTTAGAGTAAGTTTTATTCTTTCCACTTTAAATATGAAGAAAACAAATGAAAAGAGTAAGTAATTTGCCCAAGGCCATGCAGCTAGAACTTGAACTCGGACCATCTAAACACAAAACTCATGCACTAAATAATGTCCTCTACTTCCTGTTCATGTGGGTCAGAAAGAGCTTGTCCCCATATCATCACAGTCTCTATCCATGAACAATGTACACAAGAAGCCATTGTATGGGGTTGTTGCTTTGAGAGATGGAATGAAGGCATTAAGAAGACCTTAAGAAGGTCTCTCTCTTTTGTCACTCTTGCTCTGTCGCCATTGGCGTGATACTCCAATTTTTGTCTCTTGTGCCTTTCCTGTGCCCTCTGTGAGAGTGAAGACTCCTTACAGTCATTTTAATATCTTTTATCCTCATTACTTCCCTACAGCTCTCTGTTCCTGCTGACTACTCTGCACACACACACACACCAGAACTAGGGTTGCCAGATTTACCAAATAAAAATACAGGATGGCCAGTTAAGTTTCAATTCCATATAAACAATGATTATTTCAAAATTAAGTATGTCCCACATATCGCATTGGACATACTAAGACTAAAAAATTGTTCATTGTTTATGGGAAATTCATATTTTGTTGAGTGTCCTTTATTTTATCTGATAAATCAAGTCTACCCCAAGCCCCAACTTTCAAGTCTATCAGCACAGAGAAGTAGGGCACTGCATGACACATGGGAAGAGAACCCAGAACACAGAAGTCGTAGTCTTAGGAGCATTCTGAGTCTAACTGAAAGACAGAAATCTCAAAAGACAGCTGGTAGACCCTTCTCTTGAATCTCAAACCAGAAGTCATGCAGGACCTCTTCCTCGTGGGTGACCTGACATCTATATTCACCTCCCCATCCACAGCATCCTTTCACATTCTCTCAGGTAACTTTACTTCCCTCCATCTCCAATTTGGTCCATTTGCTCAATAATTTGCATCTGAGGGGCCCCTGGGTGGCTCAGTTGGTTAAGCGACTGCCTTCGGCTCAGGTCATGATCCCAGAGTCCTGGGATCGAGCCCTGCATCAGGCTCCCTGCTCAGTGCGGAGTCTGTTTCTCCCTCTGCCTCTGCTGCTCCTTCTATTTCTGCTCTCTTGCTTGCACTCTCTCTTGCAAATAAATAATTAAATCTTTAAAAATATAATAATTTGCACTTGAGGGGCTGCAAAATTCTTCTAACTAGGCTTTGTGTTTCCATTCTTGATTCTGAATGCCCCTCACCCCACTGAGACCAGAGTGGCCCCTGCATTCTTCCAAAATACCATGTTTCCTCTAATGATCAGAGTAATCCGTGTTCATTGTCGGAATATCAGAAAATTCCACAGGAACAAAGAAAAACATTCCAATCTTCCCTGGTTATTTTTCCACTCAAAATCTGGGCCAGTTTCTCATTTTCTACACAATAGGATCCAAACTCCAAGATTAGTTGTGAAGAGCTGTGTGATTTGGCCTCACTGCTTCTCCTGAGTCTGCCTGACACAGTCTAGCTTATACCCCAAACTTGCAACTTGCAACAGTCTTCCAGTTTCCTATGTAAGAGGGAGCCATTCTCTTTGTCCAGGCCTTTGTAAAACCTCTGTCTTCTTCTTCCTTAACTGGCTTCTACTCTGCACTGGCAAACTCCTATTTATACTTGTTAACCTATGTTATCTCCTGGACCTTTGCTTCCTAAGGCAGGCTTAGAAATAATCTTCTTGGTGATCCTATAGTCATCTATGCTTTCACAGTTCTTATCAATATTTTTCTTGTGGATGTCTTAAAAAGAGTGTGCTGAAGTTACTTATTTACACACTTATTTACACACTTGTCATTCCATGGCAACTGTGGGGTCCTTAAGAGCAGAAACTACATATCTCTGATGCCTAGCAAAGTGCCTGACAAAATTAGGAGCTCAATAAAACTCCTGTTAATCACTAAATTATTTAATTAATGAAGTCCTTTCCTTTCCCACATGCTTCATGCATTCCACTGATGACCTCATACAACTTGTTCTACCAATTAAATGCTGATTTAAATGCTGTTATTACTTGACACTTGCCAATCCAAATAGATTATAAATGTTTGTAATCCCCCACAGTGACTGTTTCCGGGCTAGGCATAAATATTTGTTGAAAGACTGAAATATCTTCCCACAGACGTCGTAGAGGATGCGGCTTACAGTAAATGGTGGAAGGTCCCAGTTAGGGATTCAGGGGTCTGGGTTCCAGTCCTGTTTTGCCAAGCCGTGTAAATTACCATGGCTCGGGGCGCCTGGGTGGCTCAGTTGTTAAGTGTCTTCGGCTCAGGTCATGATCTCAGAGTCCTGGGATTGAGCCTCGCTTTGTGCTCCCTGCTCAGCGGGAAGCCTGCTTCTCCCTCTCCCACTCCCCCTGTTTGTATTTCTTCTCTTGCTGTCTTGCTTTCTCTGTCAAATAAATAAATAAAATCTTTTTTAAAAATTACCTAAACTCAGTGGGTCTCAGTTTTCTCCTCTCTGAAATGGTGACAAACCCAGTCCTGCCTTCTCCTCCCAACAGACAGCACTGTTCTGAGGATCAAAAGAAGGAGAGTACGTGAGAGTGCTTTGTCAATTGTAAAGTGCCGTACAAATATGAGTTATTATCATTTCCAGCTGGGGTTGTCTGGGACTACTTCAATGCGGGCATTATAAATGATTGATAAGACTTTATGTGGTATTTGTGCTTTAAGGGGGAACAAATCTTAAGTCAAATGACTGCAACTCTGCTATGGAATGTTGGTTGCAGCGCCCTAGACAGAGGGATTTTGGGCAAGTGAAGCGGGGGAAGGGTTGGGCCCAAATCCAAGACACCACTTTGAGTTAAGCTAAAGCTAAGTCTCTAAGTTAAAGCAGAACTTAGACTCCAGGGTTAGGAAATGTTATTAAATGTTGATTATTATTTAGTTATTCATTGGACAGGTCAAAGAAAGCAATAATATCAGCAAACACTTATTTGAGTGCTACCTCATATCACGCATTGTTCTAAGTGTTTTATATGTCCACATATTTCATTCTTAAGTCAATCCAGTGAGATGAATATCTCTGTTGGGAATATGATTATTCCCCTTTTCTGAATGAGGAAAATAATGCTCAAGGAAGTTAAGATCTTCTAGGGTCACATAGTTAATAACTGGTGGAGCTTCGGTTTGGACTCAGTCATTCTGACCCCAGAGCCTGAAGGAACAAGGAAGAGATAGAAGGAGGGAGGGAGAAAAAGAGAAGGAAAGAAAGAAGTCTGGATTTAAGTAGTCCTTTGGTAAATTATCCTGAGACCTGGGGAAGGCAACTAGACAGAGATCCAGAAACAAATAATTTCCAAATGATACGTGTCCTCAGGGAGTCAGAGGAGAGCTTTGGGGCCTGTCCTTGCCATAGGCACAGTGTGTCCATCTTCCATCTGTGGACTACAATGGAACCACTATCTCTGTGAGGAAAATATAAACCAGGTGCTATGGAAGCACAGAGGAGGGGTGACAGTGAAGTGAATCTTCAAGACTTCAGAGGATCCAGCCAGATGCAGAGTTGGGGAAGGAGACATGAGACCACCTAGGGTGAGTAGAGTCACAGGTAAGTAGGTAGGATTACAAGTGCAAGGCAATGTGGGAGAAGTAAGATGGAAGGCTAGAGGTTCAAAGTGGGTCTGGGGCACGTGCGCCAGGAAATCTCTGTGATGAACCAAGAAGCTCAGACATTATTTTGGGGATGGAGGAGAGCCAAACATGGCTTCCAGCAGAGTTAGACCTATGATTTAGATACTCCTGCTGGGGAGGGGGCAGGGCAGGGGATGGGGAGACTGGGCAGGATGCTACTCCAGGCAAGAGAGCGTGAGCACGATAACTAGGGAAGTCATAATAGAGCTACAAAGAGACTGAAGTGATATTTAGGAGGTGTTTTTTTTGCAGTGTTTAGTGACTGGATTGAGGTGGAGTGGCTAGCACTGCAGAGATCTCTGTTGATTCCTATGTGTTCACTAATGGCTGGAGAGAGAGGGGGGCCACTCACAAAGGTTTCAAGGGCTGAAAAGGAACAATTATGAGAGCTGGGTTTGTCCAGCAGCAGATTGGAAAAAATAAACACAGAGCTCTGAGAAGCAGTCAAGGCTATGGATAGTCGTTTAATTAGCTAGATTTACTGACTACTGTGTGTCAACATTAGGTTAGGTGCTAGACTTGGAAGTCAGGCTTGGGCAGGCCCTATTGTTGTAACAAACAATCCCCAAGTCTTCAGATAGAAACCAAAGTTTATTTCTCACTCATACTACATGTCAAATATGGGCTGCTCAGTGGCTCTGAGGTTCCACATCATCATCCACATTGACCCAGACATGTTGCAGCATCCTGTGACTTCGGCATCTAGAACACGAGTCCTCCTCAGTCACCTGGGCAAGAGAAGAGACTACACAATCATATGAGGGTCTTTGATCCCCTTCCCTGGAAATGACATACACTCCATCTGCTTGCATTGCATTGCCAGACTTGGCTTTATGGCCCCACCCAACAGCAAAGGCTAGGAAATATAGAGGAGCCAGTGTTACTTGTGCTGAGTGTTACTGGCTCTGCTGCATAAGGCCTCAGAATATGGGAGGTGAGTCAATCTAGGAGAGAAAGGATGGAACTGATTAAGGTAGAGACCCGAGAGTGAAGAGACTAGTGAATAATAGAACCTTCTGGAAGTGACAGGTGATGAAGGAGGGGAGCCCAAGGAGGGGACTGAGGTGAAAGAGGTAAGAAATGGGAGCCAATAACATCACTCAAGCCAAGGAAGTACATAGGTCTGTGAGGAGGTCCAGGGTGGCAAATGTGGATAAAGACTGACGGTTGTGTTGTATTTGGTAATCAAGAGGGATCTGGCAGACATTTCAGTAGACGTGTTTCTGTGGAGTATTAATCCAGATTTGTTGTAGAGAACATGGTGATTCTGAGGGCACAGGCCTGAAAGTCATGTTCTGAAATGGGTTCTGAAAATAATGGTGGTGATTCAGTTAGGGAGTTCCTCATTATCTCATAGTATTATTTAAAATGCTTAATAAATTTTCAGTGGATGACTAATTGGGCAAGACAAGACCTGTGAAAACACAGACCATGATAACTGAAATAGACCGTAAACTGTCAAAGGAAGAGAAGTTGACCTTTTATTCACTAATGTCCTCATGTGGTGGCAATACCAGAACTTAAGAAGTTCATCCAAAGTGCACGTTATCAATTCCTTGGATTGAATGGGGAACTCACGTTTGTGGTTTCCTACTGCCCCTGGAGAGGAGGGTGTCATTATTTCTGTTTTGTTTTTTTTTGCTTGAGAGAACTGAGCTAAGGAATGAAAGGAATGGTCAATGATATTTTGACCATACAGCTGTTGAGCATTTCCGGGGAAAAGAAACATGGAAGAGACATTTGTTGCATGCCATGCCATCCCCATACATAATTTTTTTTAATCTTCATAACCACGTGGTAAACGGGATCTCCTTTTTTCTCCTCCTTTTATAGAAGTGACAAAATCGAAGAGAAAGCCCGAATTTTCAGACTCCAGGGGCTCCATTCCATTTCTCTTAGCAAAGTAGACTCTGCAAGTGGGCCCCATGTCTGCTTCTCACAGAATTGCTGTGAATTTCTCAGCCCCCATCAGTCCAAAGCCGCTAGGAGGCAGATGAAAGGCATCACGGACCTGTGAGCTGCCGCTATGCCTTCAGAGGGACTGACTTCCAGCTTTCAGCCACATGCATGAAAGAGGCTGTTTCCATCTGCTGACCTGTCAGTCTGCCCCTCTCTTGGGCTTCTTTCCTCCCTCCTTGGAGTTTCTTCAATAAAACATTTCACTCCCTTGAAAAGCATCTCCCCTGAGTGGTGTGGGGAGGGCCCAATATGGTTCCATTTAGCTCTCTGGGGATGAGAAGGAGGCATCCTCCCTTCACATAACTTTCCCAGCAAGTGGTATCTCTGTTTCCTTTCCCTCAAAAGCTATGAACAAATAAGATCTGGTTAACACAGTATTCCAGCTCACAGATCGCCTGAATCCCATTCTACGTTTTCTGCTTCACCATGTGTCTCCTGGATCCTTAGATGCCTGATTCCCTGAGAACTAAAGGGAGAGTTGACTGTGGAGCCCTCTTCTGGTCACGCTGTGAACTTCACCTGAAGTAGCAGCTTCAAGAAGGAGAGCGTTAAGGCCTTTCTTTCCACCTCCCCTTCTCCCCCTGGGAGAAGAATCAACTAGCAGGGGGTCCCCTGGGTGCATGGACATAATCGACAAGCCCACGTATGAGGGATGACAAATCAGATTTTCAAATGGTACAGAAGAGAAGTTTGTCTTCTGGCTGGACTCCCCTTTCAGCTTCTTTCCTTCCCCCTCACTGCCTAGCACTGAGTCCTCTCCCTGCACCTGTTTTACTCTTCTGAGGCTACTCCTTGACCTTAGAACGTACTCACCAGAATCACCTGGATGGTTTGAGAAAACAGAGATGGTTGGAACCCATCCCCAGTTTCTGATTTACATTTCACTGAGAACTGGCATCTCACTGAATTACTTGTGGTTCTCAAATGGGGATGCAAATTTGAATCACAGTTAAAAAAAAAAAAAAGCAAAAAACAAACATAATGTGTGGCTCCTGGGTGCCTCAGCTGGTTGAGCATCCAACTCTTGATTTCCGCTCAGGTCATGATCTCACGGTCCTGGGATGGAGCCCTGCGTCGTGCTGTGTGCTCTGCACTCAGTGGTGAATCTGCTTGAGATTCTCTCTCTCCCTCCGCTCCCACCCCTCCACGTGCATGTGCTTTCTCTTTCTCTGTCTCCCTCTAAAATAAATAAATAACTCTTTAAAAAAAATACAGTGTATATGTGTGTTGGAGGTGATTCCCCAGACCAGTTGGCACATTGGTAGTTTGTAAAAACACCTCCCTCCCCTGGGGTGAGTCTGGAGAGCAATCAAGCTGAAAAGCTCTATAAATTCAGACCAGAGGTTTTTAGATCCAGATAGTAGGATTTGAGAAACATTCTCTCCTAAACTGTTTAGATCCCAAGAGTTCCTAAAGTTAAAATTTCAGACACCTGTGTGAACTGGGGGACAGAAATGGGTATTTTATCCAAAGAAGTCAACTTCCCTGGTTTCCCTCATATTCTGCTGCCTGTTTAAGCGGAAATGGTCACCAGCACAGAACTCTGAATACAGTTAACCTCTAGCTCCTCCCCTTAAGACTATGTGAAGAAGGCAGCTATTTAACTTTTCTAAACCTCAGTTTTCACCTCTGTGAAATGGGGACAATAAGCACACTTATGATATAAAGTTATTAAGAGGAATAAATGAAACAATCCGGGCCCTCACACATGGAATTCTACTAAAGACAAATACTGTATTACTGTCGTGGTTTTTATCCTAGCATTCATTTTACAATTCTTTGGACAGCCTTGGGAGATCTGGTGAATTGTTATCCTGACTCCAAGCTGAGAGACCCTCCTCTGAGTTGTAAGAGATGTAGGCTTGGTGCCTGAGAACCTTCGCGATTACAATTTCAATTCCATAGTTTGTCACTGGTCTGTGATCCATCCAAATTACCATCCTTGTGGGAATATCCACCACAATCCTCAAACTCTACCTGTCCAAACCTGACACATGATCTTGGCCCATAGGCTGCCCTCCCATCCTGTTGACCTCTCTCTAGGAATGGCGCCCCCACTCAACTGCCCAAGCTAAAACACCGGAGGTCATTCTTGACTCCTGCCTCTTGTTCCCTGCCCAACACCACTACCAAAAAGCCAACCAATCACCGAACAAACAAACAATCACTTACTAGGTCCTGCTTATTCTTTTAATTCTTCAATCAACTTCATATGCATCCCCTTTGCTGCTACCCCCATTCAGGCCCTCATATCAGGACTATTTTAACAGTCTCTTACTTGTCTCTATAATTAATTCTTTTTGTCCTCTCTCTCTATCACTAATTCTTAGTTCTCTTATCCCATGTACCATGTTACTACTGGTGAGACACAAATATAATTATGCTGTTCCCAGCTCAGAACTCTCCAGTGGTTTACCATCATCTATGAGGTTGAGCTGAGCTTATAGTACAGACACCTGAAGGCCACACAAACTCATGACAAGGACTGTTGGTAAAACAACATGTGATCAGAGGTTTTCACTGTGACCTGCTTAGATATACTGCTTTTTAAAACTCTGAGCAAACCAAACAAAACATGTTTTAGTTATGAAGCCCTCAAGCCAGCAGTCTAAATCACTCCTCATCACCAGGTAAATTCTAATTTCTTTGGTATATTCTCAAGCCCTTTCCCAGTGTGGATCTTGTTACCTATCTAACCTGGCCCCAACTTCTCTCTCCCCCTGAATTACTTGTAGCTTCCTGAATGGGTCATGTGCTCTTCCACCTCGTGATGTGGCTCATGCTGTGCCTTCTACATAGAATGCTCTTCTTCTTGATATCCTGGCCAAATCTGGCTTATAGTTGATAGTTCAGTTCCAAGGCAAGCTATACAGCTTCCCCCAGATTAAATAGTTCTCCCTTGCTTACTCCTAATCTGCTATTCCAATAATGACCGTAGTGCACTGAAATTATTTATTTGCATATCTAGTTCCTCCACTAGTCTCATCAACTCCTTAAAGTTGGGGGCTGTCTTTTCATTTTAGTACCCCATCTTTCAGCGTGGCGCCTGACATAGAGTCTGATGAACACACATATGGAAGAATGCCATTAACAACCATTTCAAGTGCTTTCTTCATTCCAGGCACTGACCTAAGCACTTTATATGCATTATTTGTTTTAATCTCTGTATTGGGTGTACCAAAGATGAGAGAAAAGAGGCAAGTCTAGGAAGGGTCCCCGTGTAACATATGCATGGGCCGTTCCTGAGAGCGCCATGGTCAGCTGAAAGTGATAAAAACAGTATTAAAAATGACTAGGGTTTGAGTATCAAGGACACTCTATCCTACTATACTGTAATGATTTCTTTTAGCCCCTATAAGATAATGAAGTCCTTGAGGACAGCTACTGTAATTTCTGTCTCAGAATTCTCTGCACATGATATGATGCCTGGCACACAGCGGAACCTGTATAAATGTTAGATAAATGAATGAATGGATGGTCTCATAGATTTCTTACTACACACATTTGGGAAGCTCGGAAATCCTTGCTACAGGTCCCTGGCAGGCTCAGTGATTTCTCTGACTTTTTCCTTCAGAAATGTGCTAGGTATCTTGGGTATGTATGTTATGCATATTTGACTATAATCATATGCTGTATCTGAGATAAAGGGAAAAAGAGAAAGATGGAGAGGGGAAAAAGAGAATAGAAAAGATAGAAAGCGGCGCCTGGGTGGGTCAGTAGTTTAAGCGTCTGACTCTTGGTCTCGGCTCAGGTCATGATCTCAGAGCCAGGTGTAGGGCTCCTCACTGGGCGTATAGCCTGCTTAGGATTCTCTCTCTCCCTCTGCTCCTCCTCCCCTCTAAAATAAAAGATGGAAAGTAAAGTAACAGATAAGAATAAGGAAATTTTAAAAACACTTGCAGCTATCACTATGTGATTTGAACATAATCTTCAACACATTTGTCTTGCCAAGAAAATATTACTGCAATTAAGCTATCTGGCCACCAGATGTCAGTAAAGTAATAATGTCTCATCAAGATTTACCAAACCCTGGAGTTACAGACTGCGGCTTTAGGCTCAATCTCCTTCAGAGATTTGTAATTATGAACCTCCCTTGTTACGCTGATGAAAAACAGACTTTGTTAAAACAGATAACATTAAAGAAACAAAGTAGGAACCAAAACATATAATACTTTTCAAGGGAAACATCAAAGTATCTAAATTCTTCAGACATCTAAATGTATTTCTTGACTGTTGTAGGATAGCTAAAAATCCCGGCTCAAAGTTCAACTGGTATAGTCCTTTGGACAATTTTAAACATTAGCTAGAGATGTTAAGTTTGGTTCACTTCCCTATTCAAAGCATTATCAGTTTCTTACTTCCCACTTATCTCTGCCCATCCCAACATACCCCTCACCTTACACACATTGCCACTTGCCACTCAGAGTTTGCAGGAGGACCTTCTGTGCAGGACATAATAAACGGACGCTTACTTCTACTGCTGATCCTCATGTAATTCCAAGCGAAATTCCTTTAAGTATCTGTAAATTTCATCTTCTTTACATTAGGAAAATGAGCTCCCTCTCTACCCTCCCCCATCCCAATCATGTTCTATCACCATCTTCATGTTTTACTTTTTTCGAAGCTATATAGTGCTATATTTTATTCATCAGGCCTAGGTCAAGGATTGTCTTCAGTAATTCCCCTGCAGCTGACAGGGAGGTGGTGGCTGAATGTTGACCTCTGAGCCAAAATGAATTTGAATCCTGGTCCTATCTCTTTTTTTCTGCCTTTGGGAAAGGTTAAGAGTGTCCTTCAGAATGGGAAAGGTTATGCTGCCAAACAAGCAGTACTAGAATTTCAATGGCTTAAAACAAAAGCATATTTCTCACTCACGCTACATGTCCAAATCAAGTTAGCAGAAAACATCTGCTTATTCTCGCCACCCAGAATCCCTGGTTGGTGGGAGTCTTCTTCCTTGGCATGGAATAAGGTGTCTCAGAATAATCCATGGTCACCTCAGCTGGTAACAACCAGAGTCAAAGGTTTTCTCAGTTAAATCTCCTGGTCCACCTCACTTGTGCCCACAACCCCTGGTTCAGTCCTGATCATATGGCCATATCTAACTTTAAGAGTGTGGGGAAGAGCAGTCCTCCATGTACCCCCAAAGAGAGGGGAACTAAGCACTGCCCAAAGATAGAAATACCTCCATGTCTGCCTTAAATCTCTAAATATTTACTGCTGACTTCTTACTACGTGGAGAACATACCCATCCCCTTTGCAAGGAGACAACCTAGTACCTCATCAAGCTGGACATTCAATTCAAAGTCTATGATCCCTGAACGAAGCATAGAAGTTCCTTCATCATTGATATCTTCTATTGTAATTTCTACGTCAGGTCTGAAAGTGACATCTTTTGATCTCAAAACTTATGAGCTAAAAAGACAAATGATCTGCTCCCCACACCCAACCCCCCCCCCCCCCCATTCACAATGATAGAATAGGGAGGGACAGGATAACCACAATGAACACTCTCATTCAGAAAGAGGAAGAATAGAGATGTGTAGCCAATACTGGGGGATAGAAGTTCTGAATTCTGCTGGGTTAAGCTCTTGAGGCCCCTTCCTTGGAGTGGAAGTGTACTCTGACTAACCTCTTTAGGCTGAAAGTGCTCCCTCCTCCATTTTTCTCCATCGCTGCTGTATCTACCCTCAGAGCTTCTTCCTTTTCTTTTATCTTTTTTGACTATATCCAAAACAGGCATTAGAGGATATGATGTCTTAGGGGACCAAGAACTTTTCCTGGTCTACTTCCTACTGTGGATGATCAGAAGCCCAGGTCTTAAGAGTCATCCCATCTTAGCGTGATTCCTTGGTATGCAACTCTCTCAAAACTCACTTCCCGAGACTCCCCATGTATTGGATTTTGGTCAGCTTTATGTGCCACTAAGTTCATCCTCCCACATATCTCACCCACATATTCTCACCTACATATCTGTCTCTGGACTTAATTCAAGTATAGGCCGCACTTTTATTTTCTTTCTTTGAGCACCTTTATCTAACTGAAAGGATTCACTAGGCACCTGTCCTTCACTGGATCTTCACTGCAGGACACCTCATTCCACTGGGAGGTTTCAATAACTGTGGGGGATGACTATGCCCTCAATGTGATCCTCCCCAAGAGGCTGAGATTTCATTAGCCTTGGTTACACACGGAATTTCTCATTCTTACCTTTGACATTAAGAACGGAGAAGCAGTGGACTTTGCAACCCTACTAGGCCCTGAATTTTTGAATCCTCTCTGTTCTTTTTTATTCCTTGCTTCAAATCAGCCAATTCCTTTCTGTGTGCATTTCTTTCTTAGTACCTTGCCAAACAGAACCTACTGAGACTGGCGCACGCCACAACATTTTGTTTTCCAACCTCTTCTCACAGATCTATACATTAATTAGGTGCCTAACTGAGAGCGATAGCTTTATCAAACGTTTTCCCATTAAATAACATGGACTGTCAACTTTCTAGCCTCCATTACTAGTTTTCTCACCACCTACCACCTGGCCTCTAAGCCAATGTTGTTACGTTTTTTAGTCACATTGGGTTTTTTTGTCTTTTTGTTGTTGTTGTTGTTACAATAGTACACTTCTTCCACTTTCAATATCTGTATCCATTGGGAAGGTCTAGGCTATGTTTTGGCAAGCAACAACCCTAGAACTTTAGTAGTTTGGAACAATTGAAGTCTTGCACTATATGTTCAACGAGTTGGCAGGAAAGCTCTGCTCATTGTTAATCCCCCAGGAACTCCGGCTGCTGGAAACTCTGTCACCACACACTCAACACAAGAGGGTCTCATGCTGGCAATTAAATGCTGCAGCCTAGAAGAAATCCACACCCCTTTCCCACTTTTGGGACAGGACTCATTGAATAGGTCTAAGCATGTGGCCAAACTACATTCTAACAATCATAGCCTTCATTCATTCAGTGGTTTTGTTTTTGTTTTGTTTTGTTTTGTTTTTACTTTCTTACTTCCATATACACAAAACAGGCCACCAACAACAATGTCTGTCCTACTACATACCTTCTCTTGGTGCCTCAGTTTATTGGTTTCTGAAAAAAAAGAAGTGATATGATCTATTTGGGTTTCAGAGAGATTCCCTCTGATTTTAGTAAAGAGCAGGGATTGGAGGCTTCATGGGGAGTGGGTCACAGGATGGCGGCAAGGAAGCCAGCTAGGAGGTTGCTGTAGTAGTCTAGATGAGAGATCGAGAAGGAACATGAAGCATTAGATTTAAGTGTTATGAAGATCAGTCAAGATGGAGACAGTAGGGGCACCTGGGTGGCTCAGTCAGCTGGACATCCGCCTTCAGCTCAGATTATGATCCTGGGGTCCTGGGATTCAGCCCTGCATCAGGCTCCCTGTTAGGTGGGGAGTCTGCTTTTTCTCTCCCTCTGCCTGCTGCTCCCCCTGCTTGTGCTTTCTCTCCCTCCCTCTCTCTCTTTCTCTGTCAAGTAAATAAACAAATAAAATCTTAAAAAAAAAAAAAAGATTGAGACAGTAAAGAGAGCAGGAAAAGCCCCAACTCATTGGAATAAATCCGTCTGTGGGCTGACAGAAGAAGGTGATGTTATTCAGCAGTAGTAAGGACATCATACTCTGAGTGGCACTCAGGCTCAACTGGAACGACCAAGCCAGACAAAAGCAGCTTCCACACCTCTAAGCCTATGGAGGAAATGTTTCAGAACTTGAAGGAGAACAGCCCACAACTGAATTCTTTCCTCAAGAGACTTGTTAACTGAGTTCTCATTTAAACAAATAGCTTGCAACCTCAGACCTCTGAACCTTGCAGCTTCTCACAGCTGTGATTTCTACCCTGAATTTTCAGAAACAGATGCTGAGGCGTATTTTTCTCTCTTCTTATTCTTAGACTGTGGTTATTTCCTTTTCCTCTCTTTCTGGTCTCCTTTTGGGGTTGATGAAAACTCTGACTTGGGAAAGGAGGCCCTTTCCAGTTTCCTATCCAAATGCCTCTTCTATCAAGTTCCTCAGTTTTCTGTGCAAGAGTTTACTACCACAGAATCTTGAGACTTCGTTACTAGGTTTGGTTTTGGTTAATGTCTGTTAATGATCTGGAGGGAGGTGATAACTGCATATTAATGAGGTTCACAAAGGAGCCAAATTGAAAGCTGTTGTGAACTCCAGTGCTGGCAGCCATAAACCAGAACCCTGGAGAGAACTGACTGACAACTGGGGACGATACATGTGGAGAAACCAGCACATGTGATGCTGACTCTTCAGGGGACAGATGTAGTTTAGGCACTTTTCATAGAAGGAGAAGGAAACCGTGTGGAAAACAGCAGTCAATAGAAGGTCTCCAGGATGAAATGAAAAAACGAATGCCCAGGTTGTAAAAATCTCAGTGTCACTGAGAGAGGAAGTAGAGAAGGATGTGGTAATCTCATTGCCTCTCCCCTACTTCCTGCCTGCTCCGTGATGCTCACGCGACCCAGGTCTGCCAGTTCAGTGATCCTACAACACAGTTCTCGGTTCTGAGGTGGACTTGTAACTTGACTTAGTCTAATGGAACTCATTCCTGGAATAATTTTTGTTCCTAGAACTTGTGAGAAAATTAGAAGCTTTCTTCCTGCGGGGACTGTGGGTTATAGACCTGCAAGTTATCCAGGTAGTGATCGAAACCACCCAGATTCTTTCTGAGCTGAGAGAGCTGACAATGAAGCTGCGGGCAGTGGGGGAGTGGTGGAAGGGAGGGGAGGCAGGGAGAGAGAGAAAGAGAGAGAATACAAGCTCTCTGAAACCAGATTGTGCCTGAGCCATAGCCCCTTGAATTGTTCAGTCATTTGTATTTACAAGTTCTTTCTTGACCAGAAACCAATTTCAATTGGCTTCTTCATTTAGAAGTAAAAGGGTACTTGCTAACCCAGGATAGGTTTTTCAAACATATCCTTTCTTTTATATCCTTTACTTTTTTTTTTTAAAGATTTTATTTATTTATTTGACTGAGAGAGAGCACAAGCATGGGGAGGCAGAGGGAGAGGGAGAAGCAGGCTCCCTGCGGAGCAGGATGCCCGATGCGGGACTCAATACCAGGATCCTGGGATCTTGACCTGAGCCTAAGGCAGACTCTTAACAGTCTGAGCCACCCAGGTGCCCTATCCTTTACTTTGTAGCTGTACTTGATGACTCTAATTTCCAGAGTGTTCTGGAAAAGTTCTTCTTCTTCTTTTTTTTTTTTTTAAGATTTTATTTATTTATTTGACAGAGAGAAATCACAAGTAGGCAGAGAGGCAGGCAGAGAGAGAGGAGGAAGCAGGCTCCCCGCTGAGCAGAAAGCCCGATGTGGGGCTTGAACCCAGGACCTGGGATCATGACCTGAGCCGAAGGCAGCGGCCCAACCCACTGAGCCACCCAGGCGCCCCGAAAAGTTATTCTTCTGAGGACTTGCCCAGGTAATCTCCTCCTCTTGTCATAACACCCTTCCTGCTGTATTTACTTGGAGAAATGCTCCCAACCTCATGGTCCGACTCAGACCATCTCTTTTTGGACATCCCTCCTGAATGTTCAGTGGAATGTTGTCTTTCCTTTCTTTGCCTTACTATATGAAGAGACTTTGAGAAGGAAGAACAAAGCTGGAGGATTAACATTACTTGATTTAAAGATTTACTATAAAGTTATAGTAATTGTGTCAATGAGGGTGTTCTAGAGAAACAATAGGGAGACATAGCCAAATCTATATAGATTTACATAGAAGAGGACTGATTAACTTTATATGTATATATGTAATTTATCATTTTTGTATTTATAAGTTTATCATTTTTATAATTTATATCATTTTTTAAGGAATTGGATCACATGATCATAGGGGGCAAGGATGGAATGGTAGGGCCGCCTGGCAACTTAGCCGGGAGTTAGTGTCGAGTCTTGAGGCACAATTTCTACTCCAGGAAATGTCATTTTGGGATCTTCAGGCCTTTCAAGTGATTGGGTGAGACCCACCCATATTATTGTGGGTGATCTCCTTTACTTAAGGCCCACTGACTGTAGCTGTTAACCACTGCTACAAGATACCTTCACCAAAAAAATTAAAAAAAATCTAAAAAAAATACCTTTGCAACAATACCTGGGTTAGGGTTTGAGTATGTAACTGGGTACTACTCAAGCCTAGCCACATTGGCACATAATACCAGCCACTACATAATCAAGACAATGGCATAAAAACAAACAAGTGGATGGATGGAATAGAATAGGGTCTGGAAACAGAAGTATACACATATGGACAACCGATTTCAATGAAAGTACAATAGCAAACAGTGGTGAATAATAGTTTTTATGCCGTAGATCAAGTGGATATCCATATGCAAAAAGTAGACTTTGATCCCTACCTCTCACTATATACAAAAATTAACTCAAAATGGATCATAAGCCTAAATGTAAATCCTAAAGCCATAAAATTTGTAGAAGAAATCATAGGAGAAAACCTTTGTTACCTTGGGTTAGGTAAAGATTTCTGAGATAAAATCCCAAAAGAACTATCTGTAAAAGAACACATTGGTAACACATTGGTAAACTGGACTTCATCAAAATTTTAAAAGGTGTTGTTAAGAGAGTGAAAAGATAAGCCGCAGACTGTGACTAAATATTTGCAAAGCACACATCTGATAAATGACTTGCATCAAGTATTCAGAAAGAACTCACAAAATTCAACAATAAAAAAGCAAATGACACAGTTAAAAAATGGGCCACAGATGTTAACAAATGCATTGCCAAAGAAGATATTTACAGGGCAACTAAGCACATGAAATGATACTCAGCATTATTAACCGTTAAGAAAATTCAAATTAGGGGTGCCTGGGTGGCTCAGTGGGTTAAGCCACTGCCTTTAGCTCAGGTCATGATCTCAGAGTCCTGGGATCGAGCCCCACATCAGGCTCTCTGCTCAGTGGGGAGCCTGCTTCCCTTCCTCTCTCTCTGCCTGCCTCTCTGCCTACTTGTGATTTCTCTCTCTGTCAAATAAATAAATAAAATCTTAAAGAAAAGAAGAGAAAATTAAAACCACAATGAGATATGAGATATTACTACATACCTATTAGATTGGCGGAAATAAAAAGACTGATCGTTGCTTGTGTTGGCAAAGATGGGGAAGAACTGGAGCTCTCCTATTGCTGGTGGAATGTAATATAGTCCAACCAGTTTGGAAGACAATTTGGGAGTTTTGTAAAATGCCAAGCATATGCCTACCATGAGATACAAAATTCCACTCTTACGTACTGATCCAGAAGAAATGAAGACATTCATCTACATAAGGGCTGTACATGTAGGTTCATAAGCGCTTCATTTGTAATACACCCAAATGTTCATCAACAGGTGAATGGATAAACACACTGTGGTGTATCCATAGAACTGAATGTTACTGAGGGAAAAAAAAAAAAGAAGAATGAATTGTTGTTACATGCTACAACATAAGAGAATCTTATGTTGGATGAAAGAAGCCAAATTTTTAAAAAAGGGAACATGGGGCTCCTGGGTGGCTCAGTCATTAAGCGCCTGCCTTCGGCTCAAGGCATGATCCTGAGCTCCTGGGATCAAGCCGGCATCTGGCTCCCTCCTCGGTGGGAAGTCTGATTCTCCCTCTCCCATTCCCTCTGCTTGTGTTCACTCTCTCACCGTGTCTCTCTCTGTCAAATAAATAAATATAATCTTTTTTTGTTTTTTAAAGTTATGTCCTCTATGAGGCCAGTTACGTAAGGTTCTAGGAAACACAAACTGAAATATTGTGACAAAGAGCTGATGGGTGTTTGCCTAGCAACACAGGGAACAGAGAGAAGGAAGGGTTACAATGAAGTCCAAGGAGACTTTTGGGGGCAGTGAATATGCTCATTATCTCCATTATGGTGCTGATTTCATGGGTATAGACACATGTCAAAACTTATCAAGTTGTACACTTTAAATATGTGCCGTGTATTACATGCCAATTACACCTCAGTAACAAAAGGCAGTGCAGGCTAACGACAGAGAGTTTCAAACAAAATAACTGAAGACTCCCAGAAGCCAAAGTCACATCTCTTTCAGCTCATGTGAGTTCTTAAGGGGAATGGAATCTCAAATTCTGGCTGTGCCACTTTTAACTTCTCTGAGTCCCAGATTTATCCTTTCTCGAAGGGGAGGAATGGCTTTGTGAGCTCTGCTACCTACCCCAAAGGGATTGTGGGAGAACCAAAAGCGATAATGTAGTAAAAGTGCTTTGCAAACTACAGCATGCCGCCCAAGTGTTCGCTGTTGGCTGGGTTGTTACGTGCCATCTGCATACTATTCTTGCCCAATATATATGCGTCATGCCAGCTCAAGCCCTAATAGCCCGTGTATAAAGAGCAATTAATTGTACAAGTTACTCGAATAGCACTGAAACCCAGTACTCGGGGCATGACACATCCTAAATACATAACAGATTTTGGAATAAATCAGTTTCAGCCCAAACCAGAATGGGGGAAACAGACAGATGCCTTCACACACATGCCAAGCAAGTGAGACCCACCCAAAGAGGGTGGGGTCCAGGGCAAGGGAACACAGCCCGAAAGAGGGCCTTGTGGGTTTCCTGCCAGAGGCAGTTACAGGGAGCAGTGACCCCTTAACACGGCTGGCCCTGATGTGCTGAGAGGCTCTCTGCATTTAAAGCCAAGCTTACTTGGAAATTAGCTGCTTTATTCTTGGCCTATCACACTAGCCGCCAGCATGGTGGGGCCACAGATCACTCTCATTTAAAGTTAAAGATGACAAAAATAGAATTAGGTAAACATTCTCGGTGTCACCCTCCTTCCATTCTCTTCCTCGGCACTGTTATTTCACTGATCCTAAATTGCAGTGGGCGCCTTCCCTGTGATTTGGATTCATTTGCAATTACTAGAAGGAGTGTCTGAGCCCCACTTTCCACTTCTGACCTAGGGAGGGGGGTGGGAGTCCTGGGTCGGGCTGCACAGGACCCCCACAAAATGAGATAGCATTCCTTGGGTGAGCTGTGTCCAAAGGGAGAATCTGGGACATATAGCAGGAAGTTTACACAACTCGGATGGGAGGAGGGATGGTGTGGTGAAGGTATGTGTGTGTGTAGGGGGAGCAAGAGCTGAATAAAAGAGACTAGTGGGAAGGGGAGCCTGGGTGGCTCAGTGGTTAAGTGTCTGCCTTCGGCTCAGGTCATGATCCTGGGGTCGAGCCCCGCATTGGGCTCCCTTCTCAGCCGGAAGCCTGCTTCTCCCTCTCCCATTCCCCCTACTTGTGTTCCCTCTCTCACTGTGTCTCTCTCTGTCAAATAAAAAAATTAAAAATCTAAAAACAACAAAAAAAGAGAGAGTGAGAGAGAGAGAGACTAGTGGGAAGAAGTCAGAGAACAAAGTGGGCTCAAAAGCTGATGGCCAGTAATGAGTCCAGAAACAGACGGAAGAGACTTCTCACTAACAAACGTCTCAGATAAGGTGGGAACCCTGTTCAGGGGTCTCCAGGTGCCTCACTGGCTGGGACTCACTTCCCAAGGGACCGAGTGCAGCTGTCACCAAGACCGCTGGAAACTCCATGGCCCAGGCCTCCCCACCTGGGGATCTCCTTGTCCAAAACTTGGGCTGGGACCAGTGGGCAGGCAGCTGGTGGAAACTCATGGCTATCTTTACAAGCTCTAGGATGAGATATCATTTTAGCAATTACTGCATCTTGAAGAAATAAACAAAACCCGCCCCACATCTCTCTGTCTTCCCAAATATTAATCCTGCTCAACTGAGAAACAGAGAGAGCTTGCAATCTCTCAAGTAGTTCCAAACCCCCAGCAAAGGGGTTCCTGGGAGCACTTGTCTTTTCTATCAGGAGAGTGATGGTTTGAGGGAGAGGGGGAAAGGCCAAAGCAAAACCCAAAATTCCTCTGTAGGTCCTTCGGAGTTCATCATGAAGGATTTATTTGTTAGTGTCATGTTTGCCGTCCTTCTGAAAACTTCTTCTGGGCTCTTTCTGAGAGGAGTGAGCCACCCAACCCCAGACCTCTCCAGGCACATTGGCTAGATGGCCAACTGTACATCCGAGTCACCAGAGCCCCATCCTGAAAGAAAGGGAACCCCTGTGGGGGATGAAGGACCTAGAAAGCAGAGGGGACAGGGAAGCAGGCAAGGGTCAAAGACTAAACCCATTTATGTTACCTTTTGGTTCAGGGTCAGTGGTCTAGTGTCTGCCTTCCTCGACTGCTTTTGTTTGGTAAATGTGGTATCATTAAACTTCCAATAAAGAAGCACAGAGAGGAAGGATACGCACAGCCAGATGGGAGACACATGGTGTGATCTCTGTTAAAGGGACAGATTGCAGGCTTTGGCAATTGGAATGGCTTCCCTGGCTAAGGCACCCCTGACAGGGCTCCGAAAGAACCTCTCTAACCTCAGCCAAGCCGGGCGCACCTCCACTGTCAACAAACACCATTTGCCATGTTTCCACGGCACCTTGGGCAAAGCCAGCCTGTTGCTTGCGGGGGTTGGGGGCTGGGGTGGGGGTGCAGGGGAGGCTGCTTCTGCCAACACCATCAGGGGGACTGGCTGAGAAGCACTGCCCTGAAGGACTGCAATTGGAACTATAAAAACTTGAAGCCCTTCCAGATCCTGGAGATTCCTTTCTGTTGCAGGCTGTGGAGGAGGACTGCTTTTGAGCCAAACCTGCCCCTGGGAGCGCCACACCAAATGAGTGAAAGCATGCTCCTCTCGCCGGGCTCGCGTGACCCTGGGGACATGGGGCAGATGGCCAGGTGGTACAGGCGGCCCCAGGATGATCATCGCCTTCCTCCTATAGGGGCAATTTTACTCAATAGCAAATAGTTGGAAACATTTTTTTCTGTGTGGAATACGACCCGAACTGTATATGAAATTTCAAAAAGCCATTTCAAGCTTTCTTCCTGCTGTTTCAGGGGGCGCCTCTCAGACTCCCAGGAGTCACCTCTGCCCCTCACCCCTCACAGAGGGACAACTTAACCCTCAAGCACCCCATGACTTTAAGGAGTTCCTCAGAAAAACTACAGGTCTGTACTAGTCATTTCTGAAATTGATCCTACTGATAGAATAGAATTCTTTAGCTTCAAGGCATGGATCCCAGTATCACGAAGATGGCAACCTCCAGGCCAAGACACCTTTGGTCCATCATCAGCCATATCTACCTCAGTGTGAACATAGGCCATCAGGCTCTTAAACCAAAGGCAGGGTTTGGTGAAGGGGAGAGAGAGGAATACTATGTGAGAGGCTCAGCACCAGAAAGGCTGGGGGTGTTAAATTATATTTCTTTAATTTCATTTTATTGAAGACCAGTCTTAGAGTCACGTGACGCCGTCACTCTGTTCCCGGGCACCAGACCCAGTATGTGCCCACAGCCTCATCGGGAGGTGTGCCCTGAAAGGGTTTGAGCCTCACTTCATTACAGATGGCCTGAAAGGATTATTCCAACAGAGTCTCACGAGCTAAGAAAGAGAGGTTGTTGTTTAGCAGAATGACCACCAACATTGTCGCTGATTGGTTACTGAACATTTCAGCCTGCCCAGGGGCAGATCCAGGTTTTGGGTAGCATGAAGCTGATACAATTTGGGGGTTCCTGTTTAAGAAGAAGAATGCAAAATTAGCTGACCTGTGCAAATTCATAAAAATAGACAAAGAACACATTGCGAGGCTCTCCCAAGGCCTTGGAGGGGTCTTTACAATTGAGGGACTAAAGCATAAGCCTCATTAGCTTGACCATAATCTGTTTCTGCTCCCACACTTGAATACATTTATATACTTGCTAGGGGTGAGGGTACAGGGATTGCTAGTGATCTATTATTTTCTCTCCCAGATGTAGCAATCTGTATTTTTCCAAGCTGCATCTCATTTTATAGCTTCCTGCCCAAATCTTCCAGTCTCTTTGGGTCCGTATCTATTTCTTCTTTCTGGCTGGGGTTGAGAGCAGCGACACGGAGATGTTCAGGGGGCATTTAAACAATGGGCTTGGCCCAGGAGCATGGAATTTCCTGAAAGACAGCAGGCGTCTCTGGTGGGTTGTTGGGATAGGCTGATCAACAATTTCTAACACTGGAGATGGAGTTGTACCAGTCCATGCCAAGAGCCTTTCAGAGGCAGCTCATATGGAAACCATCAGTCCAGTCCCACCCATTAGCTAACTCCAAGGCAGCCAAGCCTGGGGACCAGAGCTGCCACGGCCAAGAACAAAAGTACCACATTGCCCCAAACCAGCCAAGAGGGCTTGATGGGAGTTTCACTCCCCAAAAGAGTCTCTGTTCTCATATCTGGTTATTAAAAAAAAAAATGGGTATAATAGAATTGGCCGTCGTTGTTAGTACTTACACACATTACACTACAGTAAAGATGAAACTTAGCACAAATCCGTTTCCATGCCTTTCCGACTTACCATCCTTTGAAGGTCTCCCTTCTGGTAATTTCCACATTCTAGATACTACTGGTCCTCTCCTCATCATACCCCTGACACTTCAAGATCAGGTTGTATTAAGATTATGTTGACTTCTTAATCTTTCTCGCCTTCGCACATACCTTTGCCTCTATCTGGAACATTCATATCTATCTCCTTTTCAGTTAGTTAGCTCTTGCTCAGCCTAAGCTCCCAACTTGGGAATGTACTATGGACCCCCAGAGCACCCAGCACACTCATCACATCTTACCAGTATCTCCCATTCATTGCCTGTTGTCTCCATTAAACAAGAAGGTTTGTGTCTTAGTTACCTAGTCCAGTGCAACAAACCCCCAAAACTCGGCTGAAAACAACAGCAGTTTTATTCACTATCACAATTCTGCGGGATGCCTGGCCTCAGCTGGGTGAGTCTTCTGCTCTCAGTGGTATCGACTAGAGTTTAAGGCATTGGCAGGGGCGGGGGTGCTGGACGAGACTGGAATGTCTAAGATAGCTTATCCATATAGTTAAAGTTGATGCTGGCAGTCAGCCGGAAGCTCAGCTAGGGGCTGTCATCTGGAGGCCCACGTGTGGCCTCTCCATGTGACTTGGACCTCTCACAGCACAGATTCTAAGGGGAAGAAAGTAGAAATGGCAAGTGTTCTTAGAGCCTCAGCTCAGAAGCACCAGGATATCACTTTTGCTGCACTCCGTTGGTCTAAGCCATCGTAAAGTCAAGGTGAGGAGAAATAAACGCTCAATCCATAAAAGAGTGGTATGCACATATAGGAAGGGGAAACAGACATGGTGGCCGCCATCTTTGGAAATTATTGAACGCACTCGAAGAGGGTTAACTAGGTCTGTCTCACTCCCCAGCACCTGGCCCAGTGCCATACCACCAAGAGTCAGCAGTTTGTCCATTTGGTCAAAGCCTCTCCTCTAATTCTTTGCTAATGCTTAGGTTTGGTCTTTGTGTTTGATGTATGCCCTAGTCTTCAGACCACTTGGGTTGAATTTTTCTCTTTATGGTTTGCCAGAAATAAAAGTAACAACCTCAATGATCTATTACTTAAATTAGAGATTTATTACTCATAACCAAAAAGATATTTGATGCAGCAGGAACACGATATGCATTAACTGAAAGTGAGGTCTTGGTTGCTGTTCCAAAGATCATTAGAGCCTCCAGGAACAGCTCTCCCTCCACCACCACCCTCATTTCTGTTGCTGTCATATCTGATCACCTGGGTGTAGCCAATAACAAGAAAGTGGAAACTGACGTTCTGGAGCCAGGTGACATACACCTGGACCCTGGCCACTCCGGGTTTTTTGAGACAAATTTATGGTTTCTACAGAACTTGGTGAGTGTCATTAGAAAAGTTTCTTGGCTGCTCTTTCATTGGCTAGAAGGCCAGGGGTTCCACCACTCCCCCAGTCCTTAGGAAGGAGTGGTCAAGTCCATTACTGGTGGAACTGTAGGCAGCACGTTAAGTATGGGATGGCTGCCACCATCACAACCCTAGCTGGTGCCACAGATGGCCCAGCAGGAACAGGGAACTAGGATCACATACATATCCTGGGAATTGTGTCTGAGGAAACAAGACTTTACTCTTCCTCATATTTCCTACTCGGGCTTTGCTTTTCCGGCTCTCTCTTACCCAGCCTCAAGAGACACAGAGGAGGTGATCATATTCTCATGATAGCCTCCTCAGGTCACGACAGATGATACAATTTCAGGTTCAAAGTTCTTTCCTTCCTTCCGCTTTTAAAGATGTTAATTACCCCTTTGGCTTCTTGTTTTCTGTATTGGGAAGTCTGATACCAATTAGATTCTTGTTCTTTTGTGGTCAGTTTTCCTTTTTCTCTAGAAGCTGTTTTTGATACTCTCAATTTTCATTATGATATGGTTTAGAGAGAAAATTTTTTTCTTATCTATCTTGTTCAGTATTCAAGGCTGAGAATCAAGGCATTTACTGACTTATGAAGGCCCACTAACTAGTACAGAGGGCAGATGGCCATGAATATCCTGTGTATTACAAATGGCAAAGGCTCGACTTTTTGGAATGTGTGGACATGTCCATATGGTAAGCATTTAAAATAAGCTTTACGGACTACTACAGGTACTCAATAAACATTTGTGGGTGAGCAAAGAATGAATGAATGAGTAGCACATTGCCTAGCACATAGTAAATTCAAGGTAGTTATTATTATTAACAGAAGTGCTACATAAGGAAAGAAGGACGCAAATGACTTGCTCCCTGCCTTGAGGAGCTCTTTCTCTAGTTGAAGGAGGTAAATAAATTTGTGGTGGTTATCACATCATAACGTATCTTTGAAATATTACAGCATCACAGAAGGGGGCTTTTCTAAGTTCTCAGAGAAAATAGAACTGAGTTTTGAGGATAGGAAGGAAGTGGGGAAAGGGCAAACAGCCCAAGAGGGAAGCTTAGGCCAAGGCTCAAATGAGGGGCACCATCTTCAGTTTGTTGTGGCTTCTGTGAAGACTAGAGGGAGGGTGGGGAGGAGGACAAAGAGGAGTGAGTGTTTATTTTCCGAAGGGAAGTGAAGGCTGCCTTGGTTCACTTAATCCCCACACAGTACCTTGGGCAGATTTTGTAGGTGAGGAGACTGGGCCCAGGATCTTTAAGAGAGTTCCCAAAGGAGGGGAGAGGCAGAGCCAGGTGTTCAGCCCAGCTTGTCTGCCCCAGGACTTGTCTTCAGTTATCAGCTGAGAGCACCAGGAGCAAGGACTGTAATAAATTCCCCACACTCGGTTTTCCCCCTGGCCCCTATCTCTAACAACAACAACAACAAAACTATCAGGGAGCAAACACCAAGGAGAAGGCTCTTGTAATTGTTCTTAGGGGCAATGTCTAGGCAGGGACATCTGGTCTGCTCTCCAGTGGCAGGAATGAGACTTGAGAGGAACACAGACCTAAGCGGGTTAGAGAGCAAGATAGAAGGCCTAGCCCTGGGACTCGCAGAGACAAGAAAAGGGGCCATGGGATGAGGCCAGGAGGCCCAGGCTCCCTTAGGATGAGGTAAAGACTTTCAGAAGCCCTAAGCCCTGGAAAGAGGGTAATCCCTTTCTCCAGTAATGGAAAATGAAAAGACTTACGAGAGCATAAAATAATTATAAGCAAGTCCGGCACAATTCTCGTTCTTTCTTTCCTCCTGGATGACAACTCTTATTTATATTTTTCAATATCCCAAGAATGTCTGTGGGGAATCTGACACCTGCCGAGTGCTGTTAAGGACTGTTTCCCCATTTTGCAGACAAGATGAGTTCAGTCTCGGGTGAGAAGAATCCAGTCATTTGCCTGAGCCTTTATCTGGCCTGGGAAGTGAGTCGACCTAACTTATGAAAGTCTCTGATTTTCTACTAAAAGCGCTTTCTCGTAGCAAATTTCGAATGCAGCCTGAAATCAGGATGTGCCAAGAAACATGTTCCTTGGGAGCCTAAGCGCAGCATTGTAGCTTAAACAGTTTGTCCTATAAACAGAAAATTTATGGTAAATATTTTCTCTGGAGAGAGGCTAACTGGGGTTTGCACTGTGTTCTTCCAGTAAGTATCACTAGCAAATCTGGTGCCATTACCTGGAGCTCACCTAACGAGGCCAGACGACAACCAGGGCCCTTCCTACAATCAGCTGGGGTTGCCGTCCTTTTAGAGAAAGGAAGGGCTGGCGCCACTGAAAACAATGTATTTCAGACCCAAACTTGCCCTTCTCAGACCCACTTGAGGCTCCAGAATTTGACAGGAGTAAGGCAAATGAAAGCAGAATTAGGGCTGTTTGGGCCAGAAAGAGGACTCTCCAAGAGAGAACCCCTTCAGGCAAAGCAGTAGGGAGCCAGGAGAGATATTTACATCCGAGTTTCTTTACCTGTATTATTTCCTACTAGGCCTGAGGGCTGCCAGGAGCTCTGCTATTTCCAGTGACTGTGAACTCGCTTAAAGCAGCGTGGTCACAGTGACCTCGAGAAAGCATATCAGGTCTAATGAAACGCAACACGCTTCTGACATCAGAACCCGACTCCGACCACACATCAAAGGGGAGGAAGTGGACGCTTTGATCCTCTCAGTCACTGCTTTCTACAAAGACTTTCAGCAAAAGAGAGAGGGAGCTGCGGGTGGGAGCTGGGCTTGGGGCTTGTCTTTTTCTTTCTGCTGTGAATGTTCTTTGAGTTAACTACCCAGAAGCAGCGGCAGCAGCAAGCAGACTGAGGCAATGTGGAAGCTTCGAGGGATTCTCCTAGTGTGGTTTCCACGGCCCCTGGCGCCTCAGCCTGTCTTCCCCAAATCCCTCCCCTACCTCTATGGTAATTCCTGACTTCTAATACTAGAGTTCGTTTACTTAGCTTGAGTCTTAACTCTTTTTAGAATAGAAACCTCTCCTGGGAGAGGTGATAATGTAAGCCATATTATCCTACCAAGAAATGCCATTTTTAGAATGCATCTCAGACCTTGCCACTATACCCAGACCTTCTGGGCTCCAGTGAGCTGACTGCAGAGGAATGGGCTCTGGTGACCTGACCGCAGGGGAAAGGCTGAGGGCCTTACCACAAGGCACACTGGTCTGTCCCTTCCTGACTAACCATTCATCTCTAGCAGTTGCGACTTTTCCGCCCACATCTGAGCAATTGTTCTTTCCTCCCCTAGGACACGCTGTCCTCCAGGATGACATGCTAGCCCAAGGTCAAGATGAAAATCACACTCACCCTGTTACCCAGGTGCGGACAAAGAGTAGGCCTTGAAATGGCTTCTCATGTAAATGAATGAATGAAAAAGTCCTCATTGTGTATCTGCTTTCTTTCTGCTCTGCAGGTTTCCAATGAAGGGAGCAGTGTGAAGAATAGAGAAGAGAGGGGCTGGGGCGCCCCAGTGGGGGACAGGGCTGCTAGAAGAGGCCAGTCATATCATTTTGCACATGGACTGTTGGCCTCATTCAGTGTGGTGCTGACTAGGAGGCTGCAGGGGCAAGACTCTTTCCAGGCCAAGATTCTGATGTCCTGAGGGTGCAGGGGCAGGCACACTTGGTTGGGTGGGGAGGCAGGAGGAGCCAGGAAGGGGCTGAAGGCTGAGGAGGTTGAGCAGAGCTCAGAGAAGCCTGGGGGATGGGCGGCAGAATGGAAGGGAAGGTTGCTGCCCAACGGCAGTTGGACCAGAGGCAAAAAACAGTTGCCTATGAGCTTGTAGAGTCCCAAATGCTGAGTAGGTGTCCCCTCAGTGGGGAAAACGAGTCCAAATAAAATGGGAGGGAGTAAATGGACAAAAACCTGACGAAACAGAGGCAGATGGTCAAGTTCTGGTTGAAGGTGGTACAGCAGGGATGAGACCAGCTCCTGGGTACAGAGAGAAAAACTGGTGTCCATGTCCTCTGGTGCCCCCTTTCCTCCCCTGGGTTTCCCAGGATCTACTGAAGGAAGGAAATGCCCCCCACCCCCACCCCCACCACACACATAGCCAGTGCTCCTCCTTCCCACCTGTTTGTAAGGAAGAATGTCACTGAGCAAGGTTTCCCAAGCCACAGAGGGGTACAACAGGGAGGCTGATGATAGTGTGGGTGGTTCTTACCCTCTTCTCACCCCGAGGCCACCATGTTTCCTACCCATGAACTGAGTGGTGGTCACCTGCCATCCTGAATGACATACTTGGACAGGGAGCTGGCTGTGTAGTAGGCAGGGGGCAAGCACTTTGTACTCAGGTGAACTTGGCTTTGCTGCTTTTATACTCTTTGTGACTATGGGTATTACCTATGCAGTCTGAGGGTGGGTCTTTCATCTGGAAAATGAAAGTAACAATAACATTTACCTCTTGGATCACTGTCAACAGTTAATTACTGTGTAATGAGTGAAGGCACGTCTTACAGTCCCTGTAACAGTGTCTTCTTAGGGCTCTATACACACAAGCTCCCTTTAGTTCTGGGTGGCTGTTCTTAGAACCAATCACTGCCCTGGTCTTGACTTCTAACCACTCTCAGCATTCTCATGTGTTCTGCTGAAGGTCACACTCTTACCTCTCAGTCCCAGGGATCTCTTCCTACCAGATCACACGACCTGTTCAATCCGGTATTCTTGTCGGACAGCACTGCCATGCAGCAGTTCATGTAAAGCGGATTCACGTAAAGAGATTCCTCGTGTTAGTGAACATTTGGCAGCCCATCTCTGAATGGGGTGCACTCCCCCACTGAGCTAGGATTAAAAACTACCAGACTCAATGTTGGCCCAGATCCCTTCTGGACCTAATATCTATTTTTATAATCATGACAGCAGACGGAGAGAATAACAAGCCAAATGGATGAAGAGCATCCCTAAAACCCACAAGTCTCCTATTCAAGGTTTAAAATTGTGGAAGCCCCAGTTCCTATTTAAGAAACCCATGTTTCAGGGCACCTGGGTGGCTCAGTGGGTTAAGCCTCTGCCTTCAGCTCAGGTCATGGTCTTGGGGTCCTGGGATCGAGCCTGCATCAGGCTCCCTGCTCAGCGGGGAGCCTGTTTTCCCCCTCTCTCTGCCTGCCTCTCTGCCTACTTGTGATCTCTCTCTCTGTGTCAAATAAATAAACAAAATATTTTTTAAAAAAAGAAAGAAACCCATGTTTCAATGAACAGTTGGGTTTCAGCACTTATATTTCCTTTCTGAGAAGCACTTCACTAGACATTATCCATTCCTGACATGTCCCAGTTAATCTTTTCAAGAAAGAAAAAGTGGGGTGACTAGCAGACTGTTGTTTAGTTTGGTCCCTGCTTCTGATATTCTCTCTGCTACCAGCTAACTATATGATTTTGAGTAAGTCATTAAAATTCTGTCCCTTTCAGGGCTCCAGTCATGCAATAAGAGGTATAGCGGCTGTTCTAGCTTCCTCTCTGGTAGGTTCTGCCGCCATGATCCATCACTATCATGGCCTTAGTTCAGCCCTCAACATCTCTCCTTGGTTACTCTCCCTCCCTCAAACTCTCCTTGCACCAAAGAGGGACGGGTGACAGATGGATGGTGAGGTGTGACCCTTGCCTACTGGCCCTGTCTGCCTTTCCCAGCTCCATTTCCCACATTCTGTTCACCTCGAGCTACTTATTACGATAAGGTGATACTGTGTTTGCTACTCCTATTGCTGTTGCTCTAAGACCAAAATCCTTTGCTATGTTATATCAATCAGTTCCTAAAAGATGATCTTAATGTCACCATAAAAAGACTACTGCTTCAAGAAACAAGCAATAAGACAGGTTTTGCTTTGGAAAATTGGAAGACGCTCAGGAAACATGGTAGCTCTTTTCAAATACTTGAAGGACAATCATGAAGGCGATTAAGCTCATTCCCTGCACCTTTTAGAGGCCAGAATCAGAGACAAGCAGTGGAAGCTAAACAAACAGGGGAGCTCATTTTGGCTTAATACAAAAGAAGGATTTTACGATAAATATATGTGGCAGATGAGGAAATGCACTGCCTCCAGTGTTGGTGAGATGCCTATCACTTGAGGCGTATAAGCCAAGGTTAGAAGGCCACTTTGGGATGGTTGGATTTGATGACCTCCAAGACTGCTTGCATCCTCACACGTTCTTCCTGTGGACCAGTGTTCTGTTAAACCAGCGTCTGATGGGACCTCTAAGCACTCTATATGTGGTAATGGAGACGAATCAGTGGCTAAATACTTAAAGACTTTTACTCTTAAATTTCACAAAGGCTTTTGGTGGAATAGAGAAGAGATGTCTCAATTCAAGTACTCTCTCTATAGCCAGAGACTAATACAGCCACGTCACCTCCCACAATCCCCCCCTCAACCCTCTACTCTTTTCTCTTTTATTTTATTATTTTATTTTTTTAAGATTTTATTTATTTATATGTCATAGAGAGAGAGCACAAGCGGGCAGAGTGGCAGGCAGAGACACAGAGAGAAGCAGGCTCCCTGCTGTACAAGGAGCCCGATGCTGAACTCGATCCCAGGACCCTGGGATCATGACCTGAGCTGAAGGCAGGGGCTTAACCACCTGAGCTACCCAAGTGTCCCGTCCCTTTTTTCTTTTAAACATCCCAGGGAACCCAGTTCTCAGGCACCGTGTGCACAGCCTTCCAGAGATCTCAGCACTCTTCCTTCTGCCAAGACCTGGGCTCCACCTAGTGGTGTGATGTGATCTTTTGCACACAGTGGGTGCAGGGTTGGGTCTGGCGGACGGGAGGGTCCTGTCACTAAAACAGATTTCTGTGCTCCTTGACTTGGTGCCTCTCCCCATTCTTGGTCTGTTGACTAGGGGCTAGTTGACTTGAGTTGCCATTTGGGATTTGGCATTTTGGGGATGTCTGCCTCTTGGTGCCCATACTAACTCCCATGGTATCAGCAAGGAAAGGATTAAAGCCTCTCAAACTGTGCATCATTGAGCCAAGGGGTTCAAAAGAGGTATTTTGAGAGTCATTACAGGGAGTGAAGTAAGATAGGCTGAGGTTTCAGGGACCCATCTCCTCATACCCACTCTCTTATCCCCACCTTCCATTAAACTCTTTGACACTGTCCACTTAATTTTATATGATAGGGGACTGATAGATAGATAATAGATAGATGATAGATTTTGTGTAAAGTTAACAAAAGAATAATTTGTGTTGCTAAGAGGAATATGAAAGACTCTAATCACTTACATTTCCCTTCATTTTAGGGGAAATTAAGACCAATAGTTCGTTTACAAAAGCTGACTTGTTTAGAGTCATAGTCCACTCCTCCAGAGTCCTGCACCACGGCTCCATCATCCCAAAGGAGTGTAGTCTTTTGGGAATCTTTTAGGGTCAGACCCATTTCCAGCCCTATTCCCTCTTTACGTGTGGCAGAATATGACTGCAGTGGTTCCAGAAATCGTATTGTGCCCAGTTGCTTTACTCTCGTAAAGGAGTAAGTTTTATAAGCAGCACAACTGAACGCTGGAGAAAACAAGAGATTTGCTAAAAACACACGATGCATCCAGCAGTGACCAACAGAAAGAAACACCAGTCACTCTCTTGCCTCTCTCCCTCCCTACTGAGTTTAGGACTCTGTGCCTAAGACACTAATATAGCAGGGTACATAGAGAGTGAACACTTGAAGAGAAGTAAACATCAGCCATTGTCTGATTGACATCTGCAGCATCGTGTCCAAAGATCAGTCTTTTTGAAATTCTGATTCAAGTGAACTGAAATCACAGACAGCTATTAACCTGTCTTAATTAAATAACTATGTTATTTGCTTGATTGCTTGTCTTTCTACAAGAACGGAAGTTCCACAAAAGGAGTGACTATGTCTGTCTCCTTTATTACTGTATTCCAACATCTAGCTCTTTGCTGGCACTGAGTACAGACTCCAGAAATCATTATTTCATGAATAAAAATGTATTTCTTTACCTGAACTTTTGAATCTTAAAAGTGCCCAATTTTCTCAATTAATTATTTATAATCAGGATTATCCTCAGCAGCCAGCTATACCGAATAAATAGTTCAGGTTTCAAAAGCATGAAGATGAACTTTTGAGGATAATGACAGTGATGGTGACAGGAAGGATAACATCCATACATAGATGTTTTCCTGCCCGAACATAGAATAAATTGAACTAAAATGTTATCCATCTGATTTTAAGAACTTGCCTTAGAGTAAACAATTTAGGACATTTGGAGGCAGGTGTAGCCTATATGCTCTATGAGGTTTCGCTTCTCAGCAATAGAGGGTGTTATTGTTATAGTCAGAACAGGACCATATGCCATATAAACGGATAACAGGAAAAAGGAAGTAGTTGTTCTAGACCGGTACTTGACAATGGCTTTATTTATCGACAATGGCTAACTCCAATAATGGAATGTTTTTTGATTAAACAATAAACTATTAGGTTCTGTTTTCTATTAAATAATAAATTAACAATTCTTTTTGAGTTTAAGCCCTGTTGCCCAGAAGGGTCCTAGTCTAAGTACATTTAGTCAAATGTAACCCAGATATTCTGAACTAGTGTCCAAATCTGCAGCTCAACTTATCATTTGTCACAGAAAAACAAGTCTATAGAAAGCGATATGGTTTCAAATTAATAATATAGTGGAAATGTATTTTCTCATTGTTCATTTATTTAAAGGGAATAGTGAATTAATGACTGAAAGAAGGTGTGGAATGCACAATTCTTGCCTAGTAAGTGATAATTCTCTGATTACATTAGAAATAAGGAGACCCCACAAAAACATCTTGTTATCCACATAACTCCCTAAAAGGAGATATTGTTATTTCTGCACCATGACCATATGAGATTAGGAATTGGGTAACCTCAGAAGGTCATTCCTAGGACTTGAAGGAGGGCTTTAGACAAGTTGATTCTCAAGTTCAATTTTCACCATTACTGGAAAAATGTAGTTTCCAATTTATCTACTAAAAAACTGAGAAAACTTTAATTATATAGATATTATATGGATTATATTTAATATAATAGAAGATTGATTTAAATTATATAGATTATATACTGGTCAGATATCAATGGGTCATGGCTCAGTTTGATTTACGTAGATCTAGCCTACTTCGAAATTTAAGCTCCGGATTAAAAAGTCCAGGTATGTAGATTTTTTTAAAAGATTTTATTTATTTATTTGACAGACAGAGATCACCAGTAGGCAGAGAGGCAGGCAGAGAGAGAGAGGGGGAAGCAGGCTCCCTGCTGAGAAGAGAGCCTGATACGGGGCTTGATCCCAGGACCCTGAGATCATGACCTGAGCGGAAGGCAGAGGCTTAACCTAGTGAGCCGCCCAGGCACCCCCAGGTATGTAGATTTTGACTTGTATTTGTATTAGGATTATGATCCCTTGACAACTGTACTCACCTGGATTTTTAATTAGTCTGGCGATTGAATACTACTGAAGCCTTGGAAAACCCATACTGGTAAACTGTGGAGGTACCCATTTGTCTCAAGTGCCAGGGAAAAAACTGGTCCCTTTGAAGGGTGATGCCTTTTCAAAATTACTTATACTGGTATGAGGGAGAAAGAGAAAGGAAGGGAGAGATGGGAGGGAGAGAGAGAGCCTCTAAGGCTCATGCCAGTTCTTAGACTGATGTGTTTCAAGGTAACATGTGGGCCAAATTTGTTCCCTACTCATCATCTTGTCTTAGGTGCTCTCTCATGGAATCTGGAGATACTCAAATCCTGTCTTATTCTGTGGTACGCATAGAGGAAGGGCCATGAGTGGCTGGGAAATGTCTAACTGCCTAGCGGCTTCTAGAATTGGAGATGAGTTTTCCGGCTAATTTCAAGCAGATCATTCTACCTTTAAAAAACAGATTCTTCCTTGGGGTGCCTGGGTGGTTCAGTGGTTAAAGCCTCTGCCTTCCGCTCAAGTCATGATCTCAGGGTCCTGGGATCGAGCACTGCATCGGGCTTTCTGCTCAGCAGGGAGCCTGCTTCCCCTTCTCTTTCTCTGCCTGCCTCTCTGCCTACTTGTGATCTTTGTCTGTCAAATAAATAAATAAAATCTTAAAACAACAACAACAACAGATTCTTCTTTAACAACCAGAAGACAAATCAGCCCGGTTGCCCACATACAACACAGTTGTGTCTGGGTCCTTCTGACCTGAAATGTCAATGGCACAGATCTTATTGTACATAGATTGTCAATTGGAGGACATTTAACCAGGATGAGGGTTGAACGGGTCTGGGCAAGGACTTCATTTCTACACTGATCATGGGAAGTCTTGTCTCATGCTATTCTCTATAGGATATACAGCTTTGTGGAGAAAAGCAAAAGGGAAAACATAATGGTTAAATGAAAAGACAAAAGAGAGAATGTGTGTGCGTGTGTGTGTGAGTTTCAAAAAAGGGAAGTGAGATATTGGGAAGAGAGATTGAAAGTTTAGATTAATCTAAGAAATTCTACTGTGTAAATCCCAGTAGAGTATAGCAGTCCGAAGTTCTCCTTGTATGATCAGGTCTCTACCGGCTCTAAGATCAGAAGCTCAGAAGCTCAGAAGCAGTGAAGTACCCATGTTTCTTTAATATCATCATTCATAGGAGTCAAATGTCATTGTCCTTATCTGTAAAATAGGAATCATAACATCTTTGCAAGGATGTTAAGTAGATTAAACTGTGTAATGTGTATGGATTGTGAAGTACTCTGAGTATTCTGTCATCTAAAACATATCATCAAAAATTATTCTGCTTTTGTGAGGATCTAGATTCTGATTTTGTGAAGCTCTAGATGATGATGGCAAATAAGTTTCAACATGAGTATAGGTTGGAAGTGGTAGCTGCGTGTAGCGCTGAGAACTCTTTTTGCTGACAAATCTTAGTACAACAAGAAGATTTGCAATCAATTAGTGATGTCTGTAATGCACATGGAAGGGGTGAGTGGCAGCATGTGTATTTCTTATAGATGACAAAATGTCTAATGTGAAGATTCAAATCCCCCTGAAGTTTCCACTTTATAGTAAATGAGTCTTTAATATTATGAGAGATAGGTACACACACACACACACACACACACACACACACACACACTATATATACATATATAATTTATAATAGCTAATAATACATATCATATATAAATATATAACTTAGGTATATCTATATCTATACTTGTATATAAATATATTTAAATTTTACATAATTAAAATTTTAAAAAGATTTTATTTATTTATTTATTTGAGAAAGAGAGAATGAGAGAGAGAGCATGAGAGGGGGGAGGGCCAGAGGGAGAAGCAGACTCCCTGCCGAGCAGGGAGCCTGATGTGGGACTCGATTCCCGGACTCCAGGATCATGACCTGAGCCGAAGGCAGTTGCTTAACCAACTGAGCCACCCAGTTGCCCAGTTAAATTTTATGTAATTTAAGGATTCTTTTTCAACAAGTTCAAAATCTTTTTTTTTTTTTTGTAGATGGTTTATACAACAAATTCAAGCTCTTAAAGATCATGACTATCTCCAATATCTTTCTACAGGGCTTCTGGAATGAATATTTCTATGAAGTCTATAGAGTAAGTTGCTAATCCCTTCCCTTTGGTATTGTTTTTCTGATGATACTCACCATAATCTGAACATAGTTTAAGGGTATTGATGGATCTATCTCAGTGTTAAAATAAGCCAAGTGCTAGCCAATGTTGAGGAAAGAAAACATGTTAGGTGAAGATTTTCTTTTTTCACCATATTTCAGAGAGAAATTTCCTTGATTCATAAAGATTGAGTAGGCTGCGTCAGTGACAATAGGTCCAGGAAAGCAGTCGCTGTTAGGTGACAGGGAACATTTCTGTCATTGCAGCTCATGAAGATAGGATCGTTTTCCTTCTTTGCATTTCACATTTTGCACGTTTAATGTTTCAGCCTTCTGCCCATGCTGTTCCATTATTCATCGTTGTCAAGACTTTTGTTGAGCCTCCTCCCTCTGACTGTTGCATTTATCATGTGCTTCTTTTTGCTCATGTTGGCACAACACAGAGCAGGCTGGAGCTCAGGGTTTTTCAGACCAGCTGGCCTCCTACCACGCAGAAACAAAGCCATGAAGCAACTATTAGAAAAGAATATAGTTCAGTCACTGGCAGATTTGGATAGATAAAAACTGGGAGTTCAGAAGATAAGCCCTGAAATGCAAAGGTGAGACCAAGGGTGTAGTGAAAAAAGTGAGTCCTGGGCCCCAATCCTACCCAACTGAGAAAACCCTACGGGTGTGTTCTCCTCGGAGAAGCTCTCTTAAGACTTGGTTCATTGAACCCCACTTTTTTTTACCCTCTTGAATTCTTTCCTTTCCGTGCATATCTTATTTGCCACTTCTCCATTTCCTCCTCTCAGAGCTCATTAAGAGACACGTCTCATGGCCTTTGAATCCCACTTCACACTGACCTAGCACGATGCATGGGGGCATTCAATAAACATTTGCTGAATGAGAAAGAATATTATCGTCATCTGGCAAGAAGAATGTGTCGAGCATCCAGGCCTGTGTAAGGCATTGGGAGTGTAACAGTGACCAAGACAGCCATGAACCCAGCCCTCAGGGAGCTCATGGTCTTGATGGAGAAGGGAGCCGAAGGACCCAGCAGGCTCTCGCTGTGGCATGGTGGATATTTTGAGGTGATAAAAAGAGAGTGGAAAAGAAGAAAATTCATGCAGAAAGCCCTGTCAAGTCTCTTAGGAGTCAATATTAAATTTCCCTTTCTCCATTTAGAGCAAGAATGGCCAACTCAACTGCTTACAGGAGCTGGGTAGGCGAGATTAATAAGATAACGGAGACAAGTGGGGGCTGGAGTGACCTGGAGAGTTCACGCTCGAGCTCTAGGGAGCAGGCTTTGCCCAGATCCAGCCAACTGGGGTCATGCAGGCCTGAATGCTGGCCCAGTGTCGCCACATCTAATTTTTTCCTAGGAATCAAGCAGTTTGGATTTGTATGTGAAACCCAATTTCCAAATGCTGACAACCAATTTTCTGTTTCGGTGGCTCAGATCTGGCCTGCGAGCTACTGGGTTTCCATGTTTGATTCAAGGTTTCCATAGAAGGGGATACCCGTTAGCAGGAGTCTGTGTGCCAAGCCTCCCCTGCTGGTTTCCCAGAGCCCATAATCTCTCCATCCCTCTGCCCCTCTCCTCCCTCCACGCTGCTTTCACACCTTATTCCAGGAATTGTCAAGGGCTCTCATTTGAGACTGCTTGGGGGAAGAGCCCGTGAGAAAATGGGTTAACCTTTGAGAAAAGTCTGAGGTACCGGGCTCCCGGGGGGGTGGCCATGCGAGTGGGGAACTCTTTCGAGTCTTCCATGGTGGGCAATACTCTCCTTTTAAAAGCATTAACCAAGGTCAGATTAACAAGTCAACACTGAAACTGTATCCAAACAAGACTCCCTAATTGTGGGGAAAGAGCAGAGAAGGGGCCAGAGGAAAGAATCCAGAGGACAAGCCCAAGTCCAGATCTGTCCCCCGTCCGTCCCCTGGCAGGCTCGGGGCATAGCTGATAAGGTGAAGGGAAATTGCAAAATTAGAACTGGCAACTTGTACAGGGAGGCCCAGCGCAAGGCCGTGGGCCTGAGACTGGCTGAGAGAGTTGAGGAACCATGGGGAAAGAGGACTTGGCAGCCTGACTTCCTGTGGCAGCATCCAAGGCTAATTAGTTTGCAGTGTTCTGTGCGTGCCTGAATGGAAATGAGCCCAGTTCTGAGAGGCACGGGGGTGAGGAAATCAAAACCACATGCACCGAGACGGAAAGGGGAAGGGATTGGTGGGAGAGGAAGGCGAAGGGGAAACCTGTCCTTTTGGCTACATTTTCTTTTCTTCAGGACAGGGCTCTCATCATTCTGTTCATGACCAGTAAATCACCACCACAGCCCCGTCAGTCACATCTCCCATCTGCTGCCCAACTCATTAAACATCAAAAGAAGGCCTATCAGTTCTGCTTAGTTAGAAGTCGGACTTGCCAGAGGCCTGACCAGGGAGGAGCTTGCGTGTTTTTAATAATGGCTTAAGGAACTTCTTAACACCCCATAAATTACTTAATGCCCTGGACTCTTCCTGTAATCCAGCGGGCATTTGGAAGCTGCTGGACCAATGCAGACTTTCCCCCATGGCAATGGTGGCCACATTCCAGAAGACAGAGGAGTGTTAGTTAATGCTTGAATGCATAATTCTGTGCCTGTTCCAAACAAACAAACAAACAAACAAACAAACAACAACAACAATAAAAATGAGTCACCTTGTGTGTAGGTCCCCCCTGGAATGTGCAGCTCAGAACTCTTTTGTCTTCCTATTTCTGACTCACCATCTCAAGAAAGTGACCTGGTGGGTTCCTCCATGGATGTGCTGCAGAATCCCGTTGCCAGGATCCTCAGAGCAACAGGAAGTGGCCAAGTCGAGAGATGGATTAATAACCAGGGACAATAAAACCACTACCCTGCCCCAACCTTGAGGGTACATGCTGGACAGATACTTAAACAACAAATATTTATTGAATGCTTACTCTGGGTTAGATCTGAGACATACAAAAATGGATTCAGACATTTTGACTACCCTCAAAGAGGCCGCATGGTGCAGACACGCATGAACACTTTGAGGTTTTAAAACAACAACAACAAAGCCAGGAGAAGGAACTTTCCTCCACCAGCATCCTCTAGAAGTTCCTTGGGTGTCCAGTGCATGTTGCTGTCACTGTTTGATGCAACTTAACTACCTACATGCCCAGACCTGTGAGGGACAGGCTGAGGAAAGCCACAGAATCCATGAAGAGAAATTTCGAAGAGGTACAACTCTGGGAACCATGTCTTCTCTGAGAGAATACTGGGTCAGGAGCCCGGCCCATCCTCTTGACTCCATTTTATTTTCAATCCACTTGACATGGACATAGAGGAAATTTCTAAGCACCCGTCTAAGTGTTATTCCCTCTCCGAAGAGTCTCTCTGGCATGAGGCTGTTATGGAAACAGAAATCAAGAGGGATGACTGTCGTGCTATTAATTTATTGTTGATGGCACACTTGCATTGTGCCAGGAACTGGTTCATCCTGGCGAAGATCCTTAGAACCCAATCCTTCACCTCAGAGAGCTCCCCAGCCCGGTGAGAGACAAAGCCCCCCACAGCAAGAGACATGACTGAAGTGTAGAGATGATTCTACAGGAAAAGGAGAAGGTACTAAATTCAGACACGAGGATAGGGAGGCAAAGCTTTCTTAGCAAAGATGTTCCATGAGCTCGGTCTTAATGGATTAGCCAGAGGCAGGGAATGGGAACATTCTAACACCACAGGGTGGCTGTTTGCAACGATTTGTCTCCTAAAGGTGTTTTCATTATCATTGTCTTTACCAGACAGCTAATGAGCAATTACTCTGCCCAGGAAACTGTGCTAGGTATCATAGATTCAATGATAATCTCTATACTTAAGTGACACATAATTTAGGTGTGATGAGTGAATGGAGAGATAGATTATATATATATATATATAGATAGATTATCTATATGTGTGTGTGTATACACATAATGGTAATACCTCATCTCTAGTTTCGTCTGGCAGTGTCAGGGTTTTTTTTTTTTTCAAGATTTTATTGATTTATTTGAGAGAGAGCCCACACGAGATGGGGGAGAAGGCAGAGGGAGAGGGAGAAGCAGACTCCTTGCTGAGCAGAGAGCCCAACTCAGGGCTTGATCCCAGGACCCTGGAATCGTGACCTGAACCAAATGCAGTGCCCAACTGACTGAGCCACTCAGGCACCCATCCCAAGGTAGTGCCTGTATTAAGGGGCTTCACACAGTGCCTCATTTTGCCCTCACTTTCTTGCAAGGTAGCTGGGAAAAACATTACTTAATCCATTTTGAAAATGTAGAGGCTCACATCTAATGAGTGCACAGATGACCAGGGCCCAGGACTGACGACTTGAAGGAAGTGGGAAGGAGAGGAAGGACGTGGATAAAGGAACAGAGAAACAGGCTGGGAGAGGGATGTTTGCTCAGGAAGCCAATGAACCGGCAAAGCTGAGACAGGAAGAGAAGGATGTTGTTCCGAGCACCTGGACCACATGCATGCTCTAGCCTCGGCAGCAAACTCTCGCTTTTGATGGAGGCAATAACTCCCTGGGGGCTTGGAGACTTGAGGGAGGGGCCGGGTTTACACCATTAACAGCCACATTGAGAATCATAGGGGTGGAAATGCTGTAAAGTAGAAATGATCTGTGAGTCTGCCACGACTCACTTGCCTTTTATGATGTGTTTGAGAATGTCAGCACCACCTCGGAGTGGGGTCAGCACAGTCTAGGGGCCAGGACCATCACTACGAGGACTTTTCTGCCATCCCTCACGCCACACCCCTAAATGCCACATTCCGCAAAGTTTAACTCTACACCCTGCTTAAGTGCCTCCTCCAGCAAGCCTTCCTGGACTTCACAAGCTAGGTTAAAGGCCCTTCCTGAACAACGCAGGCACACTTACCACCAGGTATCGATCCTCCCCATAAGGACATCTTTAATTTCTATATAAAGTACCTAGTTCCTAGAGCCTGTTGGGTATTTCTTTTTCTTTTGTAATCTAAAAATTCTTTAGAAACTGACCAGGCTCCAAAACATTATTTGTGATAGTCTTTTTGATGTGTCAACTTGGCTAGACTACAGTACCCAGTGATTCAATCAAACACTAATCTCGGTGCTGCAGTGAAGGTATTTTGTAAATGTAATTCAAGTCTATAGTCAATAGACTTTCAGTAAAGGAGATTATTTTACATAATCTGGGTCAACCTGGTTCAGTCAGTTGAAAGGTGTTAAAAGAAGAGCTGAGGCTTCTCTGAAGAAATTCAACCTGTGGACAGCAGCTTTGGCTTAGTAGCCTGCCCCCTCTCCCCCAAGCCTGCCCTATGGACTTAGGGCTTGCCTAGCCAGCCCCTGCAATCACATCAGCTGATTCCTTGCAATAAATCTCTTAATAGATATGTCCTACTTGTTTTGCTTCTTTGATCGAATCCTGATGGATACACTGTAAATTCAAAATATCTGAAAGGATTTGTGCTGGCAGTTCCCCAATGCATTTCCAGTAAATAAGAAGATGTCAGGCTCTCACAGCTTTAAATCATTCTTACTGATACCAGAATGTATCAGCATTCTGTTTCTCCTTCTTGATGATACATTGTATCAAGTATCTTTTCCAAAGGTGAACCCGCTTGATCTACGAGAAATCTGTTGATCCAACCCACTTCCTCAATCATTTCTGCCGTTGTGGTGGTGAACAGACCTTCTTGGCAGTTAAGGTGAGATGAGATCGGGCTGCCTTGCCACCGTGAGGTAGCCCAGATCTGAACTGGCTTGAAGATTACAGAGCAGCCTGTGACTCACTCTGGATGTTGGGGTGGTGTCATTTTTTTAACCATGCTTAGTTCCAAGTTCTAGAAAAACACCCACAGCCATTTCTAGAATTGAAAACAGCCTAACTGAAACTAGCTTTGGCTTCTGGCTGATAATGGAAGAAAAGAAAACACTCGGGGGATTGGTGGTAAGGATGAGTGGCATACCAAGCACTGTAATCCTTTAGCTGTGCACTATAAAGTTTTCCATTTCATCCATCTCTGCATTTCTTGCTTACTATGGTCAGTTGTGTAGGCACAACACTTTTCTCAGGCTTCGTGATTCACTCTGGCCTTTGGGACTGCTTCTAGTTTCTAACAATTAATACCATACAGATGTGCAACCTTCCATTTATTTCTCTACCACCTTCTGTTTTTAAGAATTATCTCTACTTTCATTTTGTCATAACTGTGCTCCTTTTTTCAACAATATTTTAATATTCTTGCTGCTTTTGCACTTCTAGGGCATGTGAAGTCATAAGTGTTTGTGAAACATCTCAAACTCACACACAAATGCGGCTGCTATACCAAGTGCCAGGGAAAGAAATGGTTCACCCTGACCTAAATGGCAGGGCATTGGCCAATAGCGCCATCTGTTGGTCATGGGTAGAGTTGGCTTCCGGTCAGCTCTCTTCTCCATAAAGCATTATTCTAGTGACCGTTCCTAGGAGGGGAACCTTTGTTATGACTCCACCCCTCCTAGAAGTATCTGATTCTGGGCATGTTATTGCCTTTCGTAGTAAGGGCCACTTTGGTCACCAAGTGATGAGAGTTGAGCCTTCTGGGAAGACAGGGAAGCCCAATTAAGGGCGATCTGTGTGGACCTGTTGCCCTCCCACCATAGCTGAGGCTGTTTTCAAATGACCTCGTGGCTGCCAGATTGAGGACCATGACCTGCACCAGAGGTCCTCTTCTCTGGCTGCACAGTAGAACTTGTGCGGTGAGGCTCAGGATTGGATTTTTTTTAAGTTCCCCTGTTGATTTGGGGGTACAGCCCAGGGCTAGAAACCACTTACCTAAAGGAATAAGAGAAAGACATGGAAGAGTTAATGTCCCACACATTTGTCAAGGTGTTCACCTTCCTCGACCAGCACCCATCTCTTCAGCCACAGTGACATTTAGCGAATCTACTCCCAGGAGATACTAGAGATAAAGATGTTTCCCAATTTTCCCAAGATTAATCAGCACATTTGTGACAGGTTTGGATCTAAACCTTGGCGCTTGGGGTCCTCAGCCATAAGAGCCACAAGTTGGAAGCCATCAGGTCCCTATGCCTCCTATGCTTTTTGAGATTGTAGTGTAGTCACTGATAGGTTGCTGCCCTGTTCCTGCCCAGAACCCAATCTGGCCCCTCTGTGGAAAGCTTAACTCTAGAGTTATGTTATGGTCTGAATATCTGTGTGCAACACCCTCCCCACCCCAATTCAAACCCTCAAAGATGATGGTGTTAGGAGACTGTGCCTTTGGAAGATGCTCAAGTAGTTAGGGTGGTGTCCTCATGAATGGGATTAGTGCTTTTACAGTAGAGATCCCACAGAGATCCCACGGAAATCCCTAGTCCCTTCCACCATGTGAGGGCACAGCAAGAATGCACAGGCCATGAGCCTGGTACAAGGTTCTCACCAGATCCTGGCCATGCTGGCACCCAATCTTTTATCTTCAGCTTCCGGAACTGTGAGAAATAAATTTCTGTCGTTTGTAAGTGTTTCCTGTGGGTCTTGGCCTATTGTAATGATGCCATGTGCTAGCAATGCCTGGGGGCACTCACCTGGGCTCCTACTACTTGCGGGGGGGGCCCCCACCGACATTTCTCTGACCAGAGCCAGTGCTGTGGCTGGACCAGCCTTTGTGGTTTTCATTACGACAGCAAGGTGCATCTCCACAGCAACCATTAGGGAATCTTGAAAAAGCAAGGTTCATTACTCACAAGCCCTGGGCCTGGGGCCACACAGCGAGTTTGTGGGGTGGCAGGGGGTGGGGTGGGGTGGGAAAGAGGACTGGCACTCTGCCTTTGTTGGGGTTGAGCATGGGGTGCATAGGTTCACTTTTTATTGGCAAATTTAAAACACAAAAGTGGGAATTAGGGTGCCAATACAATAGCTACCCAGTCTGTGGCATTTTGTTGTCCTAAAGTCTGAACACATAAGACGGGCCTGTAAAGGTGCTGAGCTGGACTCCGAGACTCCAGACCCTCCAGGAGCGCCTGCAGCGGCCAGCAGGTGATTCGGCTTCCAGAAATACTGGGAAGGAGGCAGCCTGAGTTTTTGGGTGCTGAGGCACCCCCACACTCACACTCTTCCAGTAGCTAAAATAGAAATCTTGCACATCTCAGCTCAGGAGGAGTGAGACCATTTAAGCGAATCAATAGCCTGAATGTTAGAATATTTAAATGTTGGCTTGACTGCTACCAAAGCCAAAGGCATTTTAACAGGGAGCTCTATATTAAAGGGAGATAAGAACACTGGAAATTAAGGGCGTCTGGGTGGCTTAGTTGGCTAAGCAACTGCCTTCAGCTAGGGTCATGATCCCAGAGTCTGGGGATCGAGCCCCGAATCGAGCTCTGCATCAGGCTCCTTGCTCAGTGGGGAGTCTATTTCTCCCTCTCCCTCTGCCTGTAGCTCTGCATACTTAAGATCTCTATCTCTGTGTCAAATAAATAATAAAATCTAGGAGAAAAAAAACACTGGAAATGAACACACAATTTGTGTGAATACAAGAGCAGCCATAGTGCTGAAAACAGTAGGCAAACTATTCCTCCTACAAGTTTATTAACATCTGACCTATAGTCAACAAAACCCGCATGGCTTTCCAGGATCTGCTGGCTGCTGTCGCTGCCAGCGTCGTCATATCCCACAACTCCCCTTCCTTTCTTCTCTGCCCTCCCCGGTACCTTCAGCCTGATGTGCCAAACAACAGCTAGGTCCCCACAATACACCTCATTTTCCACACCTTTTCGTTCCCACATACCACTGCCTCGCCTTTGATTGTGCTCCCTCTCCTGCCCACCTGAAGAACTGCAATTATTCTTTCAAAACAGAACATGATGCGTAGTCCTCCCTAGATAGGATGGGACATGAACAAATATTCAGCAAACAGATAATGCAAGTTGTTAATAAAGATATACATATACTCACTCTCACCTGTAGTTTAGAAAAATCAAACTTAACAATGAAATATGACTCATCCTCAAAATAGCAAAGATTAAAAATGATAAGATGTGACAAGTAGATACCTTTCTGGTAACATTTTTAAAAAGTTGGAAATACATATCAAAAGCCTTAAGAATATTATTTACCCAGTAATTCCACTCCTGGGAATCAACTGGAAAAAATAATTGGAGATTCAGAAAAAAGTTTTTAATTACCAGGCTTATTTCAGGCTTAATAATAATCACTCAAAATTAAACAGTCTAAGTACCAAATATTAGGACAATGGTTAAGTAAAATATTAAGGTAAGATACTACACAGCCATTAGAAATAAGATTCACGGAGATCATAACAACATATATTAGTTGAAACGATTTTAGTGCAATTTAGAATACCAAACTCAAGTTGCCTTAAGCAATAATGAATATATGGGCTCATGAAATAGGAAAGTTCAAAAGTAATGCAGGACTTCAGGCATGGTTGGATCCAGAGGTCCACAATATCATCTGGTCTCTGTCCACACTGCTTTTCATTTCTCTCACACCCTTCTTCATGTACAGTTAATTCCTCAGTCTGGCTTCCCTGGTAGCCAAACTAGCTGAGGTATTTCGAAGTCTCAAATCTGCAAACCACTGCCATTCAGAGGGAGAGAGACTTTCTCTCACCAGTATGCCAAGCAAAATTCCCTAGATTCACTCTCATTAGACCAGTTAAAGCTGGGTTTAGACCAATTGCTGGGTCATAACGTAGCTCTATTTTCGAGTTTTTGAGGAAACTCCATACTGTTTCCAGAGTGGCTGCACCAGCTTGTATTCCCACCAACAGTGTGGGAGGGTTCCCCTTTTTCTGCATCCTCTCCAACATCTGTTGTTGCCCACACTTGAACCAATCCTTGGTCCAAGAGATATAATATATGGTTTCAGTCTAGCCCAAGGTTGGCAACCTTTTTTTTTTTCCTGCAAAGGGCCAGATAGCAAATACGGTAGGGCTGGGGGCCATGATCTCTGTCACAACTAGTTGTCAACTCTGGTATTGTAGCACAGAAGCAGACACAGACAGGGACGTATGACTGTGGATTATAGTTTGCTGAACCCTGATCTAACATGTGTGAATTGTACCCCAGAAGTGAGAAGTGAAGTCAGCTCCCTGAAACCACAAGGATCCTCAAACAGAAACAGCGAAACTGAAAAGAGGAATGTGAAAAATTGGCATCAGAGGAATACAAGAAATTGGTTGTATATTGACATATGCAACCAATAAATCCATAGTATCTGGGGGAAATGTTTGCCAATTTCCCCCAAATCGTGTATCAAATTCTTCTAGAAATTTTTTTGTAATTATTTTTATTGTGGCCATGTCTACACAACATGAAATTGATCATTTTCACCATTTCAAAGTATACTTTTAAGCAAATTCACAATATTGTGCATCTCTATTTCCAAACTGTTTTCTTTCTTTTTCTTTTAGATTATTTATTTATTTAATTTGACAGAGGGAGATCACAAGTAGGCAGAGAGGCAGGCAGAGAGGGGTGGGAGACAGGCTCCCTGTTGAGCAGAGAGTCTGATGCGGGGCTTGATCCCAGGACCCTGAGATCATGACCTGAGCCAAAGACAGAGGCTTAACCCACTGAGCCACCCAGGCACCCCCCCACCCAAATTGTTTTCATCATCCCACACAGAAGCTTTGTAGCCAGTGAACAGTATTGCCCATTTCTAATCCCCAACCCCAGACCCTGGGGACCTCTTTTATCCTTTGTCTCTTTGCCAATTCTAGGTAACTCATAAAAGTAGAACCTTATGATATTTGTCTTTTTGTGTCTGGCTCATTTCACTTAGCATGTTTTCTAAGTTCCATCCACATTGTAGGTCAGATCAGAACTTTGTTCCTTTTATGGCCAAATAATAATCCATTGCTTATCCAATCATGTGTTGATGGATATTCTGGTTGTTTCTAAATATGGGCTGTTATATCCCAGGCTGCTATAAACACAAGTGTGAACATTATTAAGTTATAAAGCCACAACACAGATTGTTCCATAATCAAAGAAGACATAAATGTCATCTTACATAACACCTCTCCTAAGACACCATGATGTTAATATATTAAAGACTCCATGAAATCTGTAGTTTAAAAAAAAAAAAAGCACCAACAACACTAATTGTATTAAACTAAGAGGATTCTGGGGTGCCTGGGTGGCTCAGTGGGTTAAGCCTCTGCCTTTGGCTCAGGTCATGATCTCAGCGTTCTGGGATCGAGACCCGCATCGGGCTCTCTGCTCAGCAGGGAGCCTGCTTCCCTTCCTCTCTCTCTGCCTGCCTCTCTGCCTACTTGTGATCTCTGTCTGTCCAATAAATAAATAAAATCTTTAAAAAAATAATAAACTAAGAGGATTCTTACCTGACTTGACGAGGGACTCATTATTTTAAAAATAGAACATCTCCAACCCATGCTAGAGTTCAGCTGAACTCTAGGTCCACTCTGTGGGCATCTGGCTTTAACTGTTCTAATCAGAGTGAATCTCAGGAATTCTGCTTGGCATACTGGTAAGGGAATGACCCATAACCCATGTTATGTTCAATCTCTAACCCATTGAACACACTTAGGCTCAAGCAAGCCTCTAGGTTTTAGAAGAATGTTGGATACAAACAAAATTGTAGACATATTATAAATTTATCTAGACAATACTGAATTTACATAGAGATATATTAAAAAGACAAGGAAGTTCACCCCAGGACTTACAATGTTTGTCTTAAGATAGTTGAATTATGAATAATTTCTGATTTTTTGCATTTGTCTGTGTTATTTATTTTCTGAAAGTATTCTTCAAGTATTGCCCCAAAATCAAAAAAATTCTGAACTCAAAAGACATGTAGAGCCATCGTTCTGTTACTACAGTTGCTGGGCAAAGGGAAGAAAAGGGATGAAATTGCTCAGGGAGAAAAAGGCGAAAGAAGCATGTTGTCTACACTGAACGTACTCACTTCTACTTTCCATCCCTTGCTTTATCTCTGAACCCTGCATGAGTGTGTTGTCTTTAGTGACTCATTATTTATTCTGCCAAAAGAATGCCGTATGCTCTGACCATCTCCATGACTGCACTGGGGATGAAGAATGTTCCCTATAAGAACAAATCAGAGCTAATGTTTGGTGGGGAGACTGAGAAGAACAGACTAGTCCATGTGAGGAAAAGGGTAGTGGGGGATCATCTCTTACTAGCTTCAGATTCCATGGGTCTGAAAATTGGGCCAAAGCCACAGTGATTACAGCTTCGTCTGTCCAGCATTTTCTCCTCCTCAGTTCACTGCACGTGACCTTCACTTTCCTTTTAGAGCTGGGGGGAGGGTAGGTCTTGGGGTGGCTTCTGCAGCGTGGCGTGACAAGGCCGCTGTCCACTGTCTCAGGAAAGACGATGGCTCTTGGCCACAGAAGCCTGTAAGCCCCAAATGGGACAGGAGCCTGAATGCAAGTTGTCCTTCTCTTATAAGCTTCCTGGGAATTCCAGTAAGGGCTTTTCCATGAGATTTTGAGATTTAGGGGTGAGAGGTATTTTAGTATGTGGTCCATCCAACTTGGGAGACACAGAGCTGCCCTCAGTAGAGGAAAATACCGCATCGACCAATCTATCTCCCAAACATTTCTGTGCCAGTAGGTTACACCTTGCATTTGTGGATTGGCCATCTCTTGACACATTCCTTCCACTTTTGTGATCATTAGCTTCTTAGGTTGGATGGACCCAGGACTGGATCCAGACCAGCAGTTCCTCAAACCAGGAAAATAACCCCCCAGCTGTTAAGTGGCTCTGGGCAAGTGACTTAATCTTCCTGAACCTGGGTCTTTTTCTGCAAGAAATGGAATTGTTGGGATAATCAAATAAGAGTGGGAAAAAGAGCTTTGTAAACTGTAATGTGCTACCGAAAGGTGAGAAGTTACCCTGAGAATTGTTCTCACGCTCGGAATAGTGACCGGGCAGAACCCCTGGTAGTCCACAGAGAATGCTCTCCCCACCCTTTCTCAGGAGGCCCTTCTGCCTGAATGCCTTGCCCCTCCTCCCTTCTGCCCAAATTCCATCATTACTCACCACCCCAATCAATTTCCACCTAGCTCAACAAAACACTTTCTGACCAACCTGGTCTTCTGTGACCTCTCTCTTTTCTAAATTTCTCTAGCACTTGGGCAACTGGATGCCAAAGACCGTATCAACACAGGGCAATGTGCCTTGCTCCCTCTTCTTTCAGGTCTTTCCATCCTGTCTCCATAACCCAATTTTTAAAAATACACCCTTTGGAGATGTAAAACAGACATACAGAAAAGTGCCCATGTAGCAAAATGTTACCTGCACAACCGCCATCCAGATCCCACACAAACCCATCACCCGACGAGTAACCGACCCATCAGCTGACTTCTAATGTCATAGATCGGTTTTAATGCTTTTTGCATTTGCTATTAAGTATGTATTCTCTAGTGTCTGGCTTCTGTTGCTCCACCTCATGTCTTAATAATCATCCATGCTGGGGCTTTTGAGGGGTTTAGTCTGGTAAGCACCTGTCTTTGGCTCAGGTCATGATCCCGGGGTCCTGGAATTGAGCCCCACGTGGGGCTCCTGGCTCCACAGGGAGTCTGCTTTTCCCTCTCCCATGCCACCCACCCCACTCGTGCTCTCTCCCTCTTAAATAAATACATTTTTAAGAATCTTTTTTTTAAGATTTTATTTATTCATTTGACAGACAGAGATCACAAGTAGGCAGAGAAGCAGGCAGAGAGAGAGAGCGGAAGCAGGCTCCCTGCTGAGCAGAGAGCTCGTTGCAGGGCTCAATCCCAGGACCCTGGATCATGACCCGAGCCGAAGGCAAAGGCTTTAACCCACTGAGCCACCCAGGCACCCCTTAAAAATCTTTTTTAAAAAAATTATCCATGTTCCTGTATGGGCCAGTAGTTTCTTCATGGTCATTGCTATCATGGTCAACATGGTCATTTTTCTGTGGCACGGATATACTCCAATTCATTTCCCTGTTCCACTGTTATTTGGGGGACAATGAAGTTGTTTCCTGGTTTGGCTACTGTAACGAGTGCTACTGGGCACATCCGAGTATGTGGTTTTTCGTGAACACTTGTGTGCGTTTGTTTGCGGTGTGTGTCCAGCAGCAGGACTGCCGGGCAGTAGGACATGCCTATATCCAACTTCCAACTTGAGGGTACCTCACAGTTGCTCAGTTTACACTCCCAGTAGCAGCATGCGGGTCATCCGTACTCAGCAAGCTCACCAACACTTGGCATTACCAGTCCTTTCTGTGCGGCCACGTTGTTGGTGTATCTTCTACTCCGTTGTAGTTTTCATTTGCACTTTCCTGAGAACGAATGAGGTCGCCTCCTTTCTCCTATGCTCAGGCAGACATCTTCTTTTGAGAAGAAAATAATGTCCAGTTTCTACTAGGTTTTCTGACTTTCCTTATTAGGGTGTAGGGAATATTTATGATACTGTGTATTGCAAATTCTTCTCCTGTACTATGGTTCTGCTTTTCATTCTCTTCATGGTGTCTTTTGATAAACAGAAGTTAGCAATCTTTTAACATTTTCCTTTATGGATAGAGTTTTTGTGTCTTGCTTGAGAAATCCTTGTCTATTGGAGGATCATGAAAATATTCTTCTATGTTATTTTTTAGAAGCTTTATTGTTTTATATATCACATTTAGATTTAAAATCACCTGGAAATGGGGGGACCTGGGTGGCTCAGTCAGTTAAGCATTTGGTCATGATCCCAAGGTGCTAGGATGGAGCCCCAAGTCGGGCTCCTTGCTCAGTGGGGAGTCTGCTTCTCTCTCTCCTTCTCCCCCTGCCTGTGCTCTTTCTATCTCTGTGTCAAATAAATAAATGAAATCTTTCAAAAAATCACCTGGAATTGGTTTTTTAAAAAATGTGTGAGATAAGGGTCAAGACTAGGGTTTTTTTTTAATATGAATATCCAATTGACTATAACATTGACTAAAATGAGCATTGTTTTCCCTCTGCTCTGCCTGTGGGTGTCCATATATGCGTGGGTCTGACTCCAAACTCCCTATTCTGTTCTATAGTTCTATTTGTCTATCCCTATGCCACCAACACAATGAATTAATTACCATATTTTTATAATAATTCTTACATATGGTTGAATAAGTGTTCCAACTCTTCTTAAAGATTCTCTTAGCTATTCCTGTCCCCTCTACATTTCCATATAAAATTCTTTGTAAATTTTGTTTACTCCTAACAAAAAAATCTGTTAGAATTTCAATTGAGATTGCATTGAATTTGGGGGAGAACTGATATCTTTACAATACTGAGTCTTCTTAAATGTGAATCTTTGTTTTCGCTCTTCTTTGTTTTCGCTCTTCTTTAAATTCTCTCAATTACTGTTCCATAGTTTTTATGTAATGTAATACACATTTTTAATTATATTTATTCTTAGGTAGTTGATGTTCTTTTATTCTATTGTGAGTATTTTCTTTAAATTTCATTTTCTACTTATTTGTTGCTGTTATACACACACTTGGTTTTTATTTATTGACTTTGAATCTAGTAAGTTTCTTACTAGAATAACTTCTTAACTCTAAAAGTTTGCCTATAGGGGCGCCCGGGTGGCTCAGTGGATTAAGCCACTGCCTTCGGCTCAGGTCATGATCTCAGGGTCCTGGGATAGAGTCCCACATCAGGCTCTCTGCTCGGCAGGGAGCCTGCTTCCTCCTCTCTCTCTGCCTGCCTCTCTGCCTACTTGTGATCTCTCTGTCAAATAAATAAATAAAATCTTTAAAAAAATACTTAAAAGTTTGCGTATAAATTTCTTTGAATTTTCTAGATACACAATTATGTTCCCTGCAAATAGTAAATTTGCTTTCTTCCCAATACTTATATGTTTTATTTCCTTTCCTTTCCTTCTTGCACCATTGCAAAATTAGAACTCTAATAATAAGATAATCAGAAATGATGAGAGTAGGATTCTTTGTCTTATTTCCACTCTTGGGGAAATAGAATATTTCACTATTTAGTATGATATTGTAAATTTTTTAAAATTTTATTTTATTTTTTAAAAACATATAATATATTTTTATCCCCAGGGGTACAGGTCTGCGAATCGCCAGGTTTACACACATCACAGCACTCACCATATCACACACCCTCCCCAATGTCCATAACCCCACCCCCCCAACCCAACATCCCTCCCCCCAGCAACCCTCAGTTTGTTTTGTGAGATTAAGAGTCACTTATGGTTTGTCTCCCTCCCAAACCCATCTTGTTTCATTTATTCTTCTCCTACCCCCTTAACCCCCCATGTTGCATCTCCTCTCCCTCATATCAGGGAGATCATATGATAGTTGTCTTTCTCCAATTGACTTATTTTGCTAAGCATGATACCCTCTAGTTCCATCCACGTCGTCGCAAATGGCAAGATTTCATTTCTTTTGATGGCTGCATAGTATTCCATTGTGTATAAATACCACATCTTCTTTATCCATTCGTCTGTTGATGGACATTTAGGTTCTTTCCATAGTTTGGCTATTGTAGACATTGCTGCTATAAACATTCGGGTGCACGTGCCCCTGCGGATCCCTACGTTTGTATCTTTAGGGTAAATACCCAGCAGTGCAATTGCTGGGTCATAGGGTAGTTCTATTTTCAACATTTTGAGGAACCTCCATGCTGTTTTCCAGAGTGGTTGCACCCGCTTGCATTCCCACCAACAGTATAGGAGGGTTCCCCTTTCTCCGCATCCTCGCCAGCATCTGTCATTTCCTGACTTGTTAATTTTAGCCATTCTGACTGGTGTGAGGTGATATCTCATTGTGGTTTTGATTTGTATTTCCCTGATGCCAAGTGATGTGGAGCACTTTTTCATGTGTCTGTTGGCCATGTGGATGTCTTCTTCGCAGAAATGTCTGTTCATGTCTTCTGCCCATTTCTTGATTGGATTATTTGTTCTTTGGGTGTTGAGTTTGCTAAGTTCTTTATAGATTTTGGACACTAGCCCTTTATCTGATATGTCGTTTGCAAATATCTTCTCCCATTCTGTCAGTTGTCTTTTGGTTTTGTTAACTGTTTCTTTTGCTGTGCAAAAGCTTTTGATCTTGATAAAATCCCAATAGTTCATTTTTGCCCTTGCTTCCCTTGCCTTTGGCGATGTTCCTAGGAACATGTTGCTGCGGCTGAGATCGAAGAGGTTGCCGCCTGTGTTCTCCTCAAGGATTTTATGGATTCCTTTCTCACATTGAGGACCTTCATCCATTTTGAGTCTATTTTCATGTGTGGTGTAAGGAGATGATCCAATTTCATTTTTCTGCATGTGGCTGTCCAATTTTCCCAACACCATTTATTGAAGAGGCTGTCTTTTTTCCATTGGACATTCTTTCCTGCTTTGTTGAAGATTAGTTGACCATAGAGTTGAGGGTCTATTTCTGGGCTCTCTATTCTGTTCCATTGATCTATGTGTCTGTTTTTGTGCCAGTACCATGCTGTCTTGATGATGACAGCTTTGTAATAGAGCTTGAAGTCCGGAATTGTGATGCCACCAACTTTGGCTTTCTTTTTTCAATATTCCTTTGGCTATTTGAGGTCTTTTCTGGTTCCATATAAATTTTAGGATTACTTGTTCCATTTCTTTGAAAAAAATGGATGGTACTTTGATAGGAATTGCATTAAATGTGTAGATTGCTTTAGGTAGCATAGACATTTTCACAGTATTTATTCTTCCAATCCAGGAGCATGGAACATTTTCCCATTTCTTTGTGTCTTCCTCAATTTCTTTCATGAGTACTTTATAGTTTTCTGTGTATAGATTCTTAGCCTCTTTGGTTAGGTTTATTGCTAGGTATCTTATAGTTTTAGGTGCAATTGTAAATGGGATTGACTCCTTAATTTCTTTTTCTTCTGTCTTGTTGTTGGTGTAGAGAAATGCAACTGATTTCTGTGCATTGATTTTATATCCTGACATTTTACTGAATTCTTGTACAAGTTGTAGCAGTTTTGGAGTGGAGTCTTTTGGGTTTTCCACATATAGTATCATATCATCTGTGAAGAGTGATAGTTTGCCTTCTTCTTTGCCGACTTGGATGCCTTTAATTTCCTTTTGTTGTCTGATTGCTGAGGCTAGGACTTCTAGTACTATGTTGAATAGCAGTGGTGATAATGGACATCCCTGCCGTGTTCCTGACCTTAGCAGAAAAGCTTTCAGTTTTTCTCCATTGAGAATGATATTTGCGGTGGGTTTTTCATAGATGGCTTTGATAATATTGAAGTATGTGCCCTCTATCCCTACACTTTGAAGAGTTTTGATCAGGAAGGGATGCTGTACTTCGTCAAATGCTTTTTCAGCATCTATTGAGAGTATGACTTGGTTCTTGTTCTTTCTTTTATTAATGTGTTGTATCACACTGATTGATTTGCGGATGTTGACCAACCTTGTAGCCCTGGAATAAATCCCACTTGGTCGTGGTGAATAGTCCTTTTAATGTACTGTTGAATCCTATTGGCTAGTATTTTGGTGAGAATTTTCGCATCTGTGTTCATCAAGGATATTGGCCTGTAGTTCTCTTTTTTGATGGGATCCTTGTCTGGTTTTGGGATCAAGGTGATGCTGGCCTCATAAAATGAGTTTGGAAGTTTTCCTTCCATTTCCATTTTTTGGAACAGTTTCAGGAGAATAGGAATTAGTTCTTCTTTCAGTGTTTTGTAGAATTCCCCGGGGAAGCCGTCTGGCCCTGGGCTTTTGTTTGTTTGGAGATTTTTGATGACTGTTTCAATCTCCTTACTGGTTATGGGTCTGTTCAGGCTTTCTATTTCTTCCTGGTTCAGTTGTGGTAGTTTATATGTCTCTAGGAATGCATCCATTTCTTCCAGATTGTCAAATTTGTTGGCGTAGAGTTGCTCATAGTATGTTCTTATAATTGTCTGTATTTCTTCGGTGTTCGTTGTGATCTCTCCTCTTTCATTCATGATTTTATTGATTTGGGTCCTTTCTCTTTTCTTTTTGATAAGTCTGGCCAGGGGTTTATCAATCTTATTAATTCTTTCAAAGAACCAGCTCCTAGTTTCGTTGATTTGTTCTATTGTTTTTTTGGTTTCTATTTCATTGATTTCTGCTCTGATTTTTACGATTTCTCTTCTCCTGCTGGGTTTAAAGTTTCTTTCCTGTTCTTTCTCCAGCTCCTTTAGGTGTAGGGTTAGGTTGTGTACCTGAGACCTTTCTTGTTTCTTGAGAAAGGCTTGTACCGCTATATATTTTCCTCTCAGGACTGCCTTTGCTGTGTCCCACAGATTTTGAACCGTTGTGTTTTCATTATCATTTGTTTCCATGAATTTTTTCAATTCTTGTTTAATTTCCTGGTTGACCCATTCATTCTTTAGAAGGATGCTGTTTAGTCTCCATGTATTTGGGTTCTTTCCCAATTTCCTCTTGTGATTGAGTTCTAGCTTCAGAGCGTTGTGGTCTGAAAATATGCAGGGAATGATTCCAATCTTTTGATACTGGTTGAGACCTGATTTAGGACCGAGGATGTGATCTATTCTGGAGAATGTTCCATGTGTACTAGAGAAGAATGTGTATTCTGTTGCTTTGGGATGAAATGTTCTGAATATACTGTGATGTCCATCTGGTCCAGTGTGTCATTTAAGGCCTTTATTTCCTTGTTGATCTTTTGCTTGGATGATCTCTCCATTTCAGTGAGGGGAGTGTTAAAGTCCCCTACTATTATTGTATTATTGTTGATGTGTTTCTTTGATTTTGTTATTAATTGGTTTATATAGTTGGCTGCTCCCACATTATGGGCATAGATATTTAAAATTGTTAAATCTTCTTGTTGGACAGATCCTTTGAGTATGATATAGTGTCCTTCCTCATCTCTTATTTTAGTCTTTGGCCTAAAATCTAATTGATCTGATATAAAGATTGCCACTCTTGCTTTCTTCTGATGTCCATTAGCATGGTAAATTCTTTTCCACCCCCTCACTTTAAATCTGAAGGTGTCTTCAGGTCTAAAATGAGTTTCTTGTAGGCAACATATAGATGGGTTTTGTTTTTTTATCCATTCTGATACCCTGTGTCTTTTGATTGGGACATTTAGCCCATTAACATTCAGGGTAACTATTGAGAGATATGAATTTAGTGCCATTGTATTGCCTGTAAGGTGACTGTTACTGTATATTGTTTCTGTTCCTTTCTGATCTACTACTTTTAGGGTCTCTCTTTGCTTAGAGGACCCCTTTCAATATTTCCTGTAGAGCTGGTTTGGTGTTAGCAAATTCTTTCAGTTTTTGTTTGTCCTGGAAGCATTTAATCTCTCCTTCTATTTTCAATGATAGCCTAGAATACTTTGGATAAAGTATTCTTGGCTGCATGTTTTTCTCATTTAATGCTCTGAATATATCATGCCAGCTCTTTCTGGCCTGCCAGGTCTCTGTGGATAAGTCTGCTGCCAATCTAATATTTTTACCATTGTATGTTACAGACTTCTTTTCCCGGGCTGCTTTCAGGATTTTCTCTTTGTCACTAAGACTTGTAATTTTTACTATTAGGTGATGGGGTGTGGACCTATTCTTATTGATTTTGAGGGGGGTTCTCTGAACCTCCTGGATTTTGATGCTTGTTCCCTTTGCCATATTGGGCAAATTCTCTCCAATAATTCTCTCCAATATACCTTCTGCTCCCCTCTCTTTCTTCTTCTTCTGGAATCCCAATTATTCTAATGTTGTTTCGTCTTATGGTGTCACTTATCTCTCGAATTCTCCCCTCGTGGACCAGTAGCTGTTTGTCCCTCCTTTGCTCAGCTTCTTTATTCTCTGTCATTTGGTATTCTATATTGCTAATTCTTTCTTCTGCCTCATTTGTCCTAGCAGTGAGAGCCTCCATTTTTGATTGCACCTCATTAATAGCTTTTTTGATTTCAACTTGGTTCGATTTTAGTTCTTTTATTTCTCCAGAAAGGGCATTTATATCTCCCGAGAGGGTTTCTCTGATATCTTCCATGCCTTTTTCGAGCCCGGCTAGAACCTTGAGAATCATCATTCTGAACTCTAGATCTGACATATTACCAATGTCTGTATTGATTAGGTCCCTAGCCTTTGGTACTGCCTCTTGTTCTTTTTTTTTTGTGGTGAATTTTTCCGCCTTGTCATTTTGTCCAGATAAGAGTATATGAAGGAGCAAGTAAAATACTGAAATGTGGCAACAACCCCAGGAAAATATGCTTTAACCAAATCAGAAGAGATCCCAAATCATGAGGGGGGAGAAAGGGGATAAAAAGAGGTTCAGAAAGAAAAAAAAAAAAAGAAACAATTAAAAAAAGAGAACAAATAAAGAAAGAATATAAAAAAGAAAAAATACATATATATTAGATAAACTAGCTTTAAAAATGTTAAAAAAGAAAAGGGTAAAAGTTCAAAAAAATTTTGGCGGAAGAAGAGAAAAAAAAATTGAAAAAGAAAAAAAAATTAAATTAACTGCAAGGCTAAAGAATCATGGGGAGAAAGCCATGAGTTCCGCGCTTTTTTTTCTCCTCCTCTGGAATTCCGCTGCTCTCCTTGGTATTGAAACTGCACTCCTTGGTAGGTGAACTTGGTCCTGGCTGGGTTTCTTGTTGATCTTCTGGGGGAGGGGCCTGTTGTAGTCATTCTCAAGCATCTTTGCCCCAGGCAGAGTTGCACCTCCCTTACCAGGGGCCGGGCTGAGTAATCTGCTGGGGTGTGCTTTCTGGAGCTTTTGTTCCCTGAGCGCTTTCCGTAGACTTCCGGAGGACGGGAATGAAGATGGTGGCCTCTTTGTCTCTGGCCTGGAGGAGCCAAGAGCCCGGGGCCCCACTCCTCAGTGCGCCCTCAGAGAACAGCGCCCAATTACTCCCGTCACCCTGGCCTCCGGCCGCGCTCCGAGCTGACCGAGCCTGCGACCGGTTCAAGGTAACCCCGAGCTGTGAGCTCACTCCTCGGCTCTGTCTCTGTAGCCGGCTTCCCCGTTCTAATACCTGTAAGCTCTGCGACATTCAGACACCCCCGATCCTTCTGTGACCCTGTGGGACCTGAGGTCACGCTGACCCCGCGTGGGCTTCACCCCAGTTAAGCCTCTGGAGCGATGTCCCTCAGCGGAACAGACTTTTAAAAGTCCTGATTTTGTGCTCCGTTGCTCCACCGCTTGCCGGGAGCCGGCCCCTCCTGCTGTGGTCTATCTTCCCGTGGCTTTGATTTCACTTCTCCACCAGTTTTGCCTTTCAGAAAGTGGTTGATTTTCTGTTTCTAGAATTGCTGTTCTCCCATTGGATTTGTAGGTGTTTGCAATCTTTGGATAAGCTATCTAGCTGATCTCCTGCTACCTGAAGTAGTCTCAGCCTGCTACTTCTCCACCATCTTGACTCCTCCCCCGATATTGTAAATTTTTGATAGAAGTCCTTTATCAGGTTAAGGACATTCCCATTCCTTTCTGTTCCTGGTATTCAAGGTGATATGTTTGTTTGTTTGTTCATTCTTTCTTTCCTTTTTTTCTTTGTTTTACTTATTTTTAATCATGAATGGGTTCTAAATTTTACCAAATGTGTTTTATGTATCTACTGTATACATAGGATATGATCCTTGTCCTTTATTATGTTAACAAAGTAAATTCAAGTTTTATTCATTTTTTGCTTATATTACTACAGACTTGAATTGCCCACCTTTGTCAGGTTGTAGTATAAGGGTTATGTTGCTCTCATAAAAACAAGTTGGGAGGGGCTCCTGCCAACTCTATGGGTAAAATTTCTTCCTTAATTGTTTCATAGAAATCAGCAGTGAAACCATCTGGGCCTAGAGTCTTTCTCGTTGGAAGTTCTTTGTTTTTTTTTTTTAAACTAACAAGTTCAATTTCTTTAATAGATATGGAGCTAGTTGGATTTACTATTTTATTTAGTGCTTGGGTTGGTAAATTATGCTTTTTAAGGAATTTGTTTATTTTATCCAGTTGTTCATAATACTCCCTTTGAATGACTCTGGGATCTGTAGTGATAGCCCTTCTTTCATTTCTGATATTTGTTAATTTGTGCTTACTTTTTTTCCCCAGCAGGGTGTCAGGGGTTTATACATTTTTTTTTTTTTATTTGACAGAGAGAGAGAGAGAGAGAGATCACAAGTAGGCAGAGAGGCAGACAGAGAGAGGAGGAAGCAGGCTCACTGCTGAGCAGAGAGCCCGATGCGGGGCTCGATTCCAGGACCCTGAGATCATGACCTGAGCTGAAGGCAGAGGCTTAATCCACTGAGCCACCCAGGTGCCCCGGGTTTATACATTTTATTATTCTTTCCCAGGAACCACATTTGATCTTTGTTAAATTTCTCTATTTTTTATTTTGTATTTTATGATTTCACCTCTCATTTTCTTCCTCATTTCTACTTACTTCAAGTTTAATACACTTATATTTTTCCAGCTTTATAGGGTGGAAACATAGATCATTGAATTAAAACTTTTCTTCTTTTCTAACATAAGCATTTAATGCTATAAAATTCCCTCTACATTCTACTATGTCCAGCTACAACTCTCCAATTTTGTTATGTTGTATTTTCATTGTTATTCAAATAAAAAAAACTTTAGTCCCTCTTGTGGTCACTTCTTTGACTTTGGAATATTTAGAAGGATGGTCTTTAATTAATATTTGGGCTTCTCTAGACATTTTTTTTTAAAAGATTTTATTTATTTATTTGACAGAGAGAGATACCACAAGTTGGCGGAGAGGCAGGCAGAGAGAGAGAGAAGAGGAAGCAGGCTCCCAACCGAGCAGAGAGCCCGATGCTGGGCTTGATCCCAGGACCCCGGGATCATGACCCGAGCTGAAGGCAGAGGCTTTAACCCACTGAGCCACCTGGGCGCCCCTCTCTAGACATTTTTAATTTAACACTCTTTTCCTAGAGAACATAATCTGTGAGATTTTAGTTTTTCAGAGATCTGCTGAGGCTTGTTTAATGCTCTATTTTTTTTGAAAAATCTATTTGTACTTGAATATGTATTGTATAGTTGGATGTAGTGTTTTATAAATATCAGTTAGGTCGAGGTGGTTGATAACGTTTCTCAAATCTCTACCTCTGCTGAGCTTTTTTCTGGTTATTCTATCAATTACTCAGAAAGGAGTGTTAAAATCTTGAACTATGATTGTGGACTTTCTCAGTTCTTTCTTTTGTTTTGCACAGTTTTGCTTTAAGAATTTTGAAGTACTGGGATGCCTGGGTGGCTCAGTTGGTTAAACAGCTGCCTTCGGCTCAGGTCATGATCCCAGCGTCCTGGGATCGAGTCCCACATCGGGCTCCTTGATCATCAGGGAGCCTGCTTCTCCCTCTGCCTCTGCCTGCCATTCTGTCTGCCTGTGCTCGCTCGCTCTCCCTCTCTCTCTCTGACAAATAAATAAATAAAATCTTAAAAAAAAAAAAGAATTTTGAAGTACTTTCCAGTTAGGGTGCACACACATTTATGATTGTTATGTCTTCCTCAATAATTAACACTTTTTTATCATCATGAAATACTCCTCTTTATCTCTGATGACACTCCTTGAGATTTATTTTATATTATGCTGATATTAATATAGCCAGTCTAGCTTTCTTAGGCTTAACGTTTGAACAAGGAGCCTGATGTGGGGTTCAATCCCATGACCCAGGAGTCATGACCTGAGCTAAAGGCAGACGCTTAACAACTGAGCCACCCATGTGCCCCATCTAACAGCTTTTCATTGTAAACTAGACATTTTAATTTTTTTAAATTAACATATAATGTATTATTTGTTTCAGGGGTACAGGTCTGTGATTCATCAGTCTTACACAATTCATAGCACACACCATAGCACATACCCTCCCCAATGTCCATCACCCAGTCACCGCATCCCTCCCACTCCCCTCCACTCCAGCAACCCTGTTTGTTTCCTGGGATTAAGAGCGTCTTATGCTTTGTCTCCCTCTCTGGTTTAATCTTGTTTCATTTTCCTCTCCCTTCCCCTATGATTCTTTGACTTGTTTCTCAAATTCCTCACATCAGTGAGATCATATGATAACTATCTTTCTCTGATTAGCTTATTTCATTTAACATAATACCCTCTAGTTTCTTCTCATTGCAAATGGCAAGATCATTTTTGATGGCTGCATAATATTCCATTATATGTGTCACATCTTCTTTATCCATTCATCTGTTGATGGACATCTAGATTCTTTCCATAGTTTGGCTATTGTGGACATTGCTGCTATAAACATTCGGGTGCACGTGCCCCTTTGGATCATTACATTTGTATCTTTAGGGTAAATACCCAGTAGCGTGATTGCTGGGTTATAGGGTAGCTCTATTTTCAGCTTTTTGAGGAACCTCCATGCTGTTTTCCAGAGTGGCTGCACCAGCTTGCATTCCCACTAACAGTGTAAGAGAGTTCCCCTTTCTCCACAACCTTGCCAACACCTGTCATTTCCTGACTTGTTAATTTTAGCCATTCTGACTGGTGTGAGGTGGTATCTCACTGTGGTATTGATTTATATTTCCCTGATGCCAAGTGATGTTGAGCAGTTTTTCATGTGTCTGTAGGCCATTAGGATGTCTTTGCAGAAATGTCTGTTCGTGTCTTCTGCCCATTTCTTGATTAGATTATTTGTTCTTTGGGTGTTGAGTTTGATAAGTTCTTTATAGATTTTGAATACCAGCCCTTTATCTGATGTGTCATTTGCAAATATCTTCTCCCATTCTGTCAGTTGTCTTTTGGTTTTGTTGACTGTTTCCTTTGCTGCGCAAAAGCTTTTGATCTTGATGAAGTCCCAATAATTCATTTTTGCCCTTGTTTCCCTTGCCTTTGGTGATGTTTTGAACTAGACATTTAAAATCAGGGGATTAACTTGTCTGGACTCAAACCCCAAACTCCCCCCCTTATGCTGGGTAGTCACCAGTCTCTACTAAGTTCTTTCAAACTTCCACTAGTGCTTTTCATTGGGCTTCTTGGAGACTGTCCCACACATGCATAGTTCATGGGTCATCCTGGGTTTTGGGTAGAGCTTACATGCACATTTTTGGGGATCCTCTTTGGCTCCCACCTTTCTGAGATGTCTGCTCTCACACTCTATCTGCTGTCATCGCCCTGAAGTCCATTTGATGATTATTCAAAGTGGTAAGTCTGGTGTTCCCTTGTTGGATTCTTGTTGCCCTATATTGTATGGACTGAAGAGTGCCTTCAGGTAGGAAGCATATAAAGGCAGATCTCCTCTAGAAAAAATCACTGTTTCAAATGGACTAATTCCCCTCCAGTTTTTGTCTGCTTTTGGTGACTATTCAGTGCCTTCAAGTAGTTTTTTTCCCCCCTCATTGTTTTCTTTTCTTTTTTTTTTTTTTAAGATTTAATTTATTTATTTAAGAGAGAGAGAGCATGAGAAGGGAGAAGGTCAGAGGGAGAAGCCAACTCCCCATGGAGCTGCGAACCTGATGCGGGACTCTATCCCAGGTCTCCAGGATCATGACCTGAGCCGAAGGCAGTTACTTAACCAACTGAGCCACCCAGGCACCCTTCTCTCATTGTTTTCTATAGTAAAGTTTATTTAATACAAGCTACTCCAAAATTACTGGAGTAACCTATGGAAAGTTTTCAAATTATGAATTACATTTCTTTTTTAGGTATAGAACTATTTGGATTTCTTATTTTTTCTTGTTCCAGATTTGAAAAATGTTACTCAAGGAATTTGAATTGAAAATTTCAAATGTATTAACATAGTTGTTTATAATATCTCTTACTCTATATTCTTTTAGATGAAATATTTTGAATTTATATGAAACTGAGTAGGAATCTAGAGAAAATTTTAGAGCACTGTCCAAATCTAAATCCAAAAGTATTTTAAAAATATTGTGTGACATTTATTTCTATATTCTTATATTATCCATTTGACTTTAACATTATAAAATTTAAATGACTGGAATTTGTAAAAATTAAAATGTCTTTAAAATTATAGTTTTAGCAATTTAAAAATTCCTAATTTTAAAAAAAATATTATTATCTGTAAGTTAAAATATGGCTTAATTGCCCCCTTCATAAATTATATATGAAAATTGCCTGAGCCTTTTACTTGTGTCTTTAGTAATAAAAAAAGGCCTCTGAAGGTGACACTGTAGTTCAGTCATAAATGAATTAGAGTGTGTTGCTTAAAAGGTAGCTTTCTTATGAAATCTACATTCCAGTTTTCTAGCCAAAAGGAAAAATAGCAAAAAGATGTTGATTTAAAATCAAATAAAAGTTTTAAAAAGCTGGTTCTGTGAATTTAAATTCTCAAGTTACGATCCATGGTAACCTCATCTGGGAAGTAAACTTTACTTATACCGAATAAGAGAAAGTTTTCGTACTCTTCTCAAGTATCCTTTGTTCATTCCCTTGTCATAACCCATAATTCAGTTATCACAATGCATCCTTAATTCATTATTTGAAACTTATACTTAATTTTCTACACTTAAAATAACCTCGTGTTTTCTTTTCCATTCAGCAAATATCAATTTCACCATTCCTGTTTTCTATCAAGGGGTGAGGTTAAATGGGAAGTATGAGGTTAGATCTATGTCTTCTTGGGTCTAATGAAAAAACTGCTTTACTTTGTCACTAAAGACATGGCTCTATTTTCTTTTTTTAAAGTCAGGTTTATTGAGGAGTAATTTGTGTATGGTAAAATCCACCCTTTTTGGGTGCAAATAATTTTGACAAACATACTGTCCAGTAGCCACCAGCACAATCAAGGTACAGAACATTTTCTTCAATCTGAAATTTCCTCATGCCCCTTGTCAAATCCCTCCCAACATTTCCAGTTCACAAACAACCACTAAGTTGTTAGTCCCAATATGCTTGCTTTTTCCAGAATGTCATCATGCAGTTTTGTCATGTAGCATTTTGAGCCTAGCTTTTTTCATTACTGTAATGAATTTGAGATTTACTAATGTTGTTGCATGTATCAATAGTTCATTCTATGTTACTGCTAAGTAATATTCCATTGTATGGACGTACCACCACATTTTCTTTACTCATTCACTAGTTGATGGACATTTGATTAATTGCCAGTTTTTGCAATTATGAATAAAGTCAGTATAAACATCTATGCATCTGTTTGTGTGTAGACCTATGTTCTCATTTCTTTTAGGTAAATATCTAAGAGTGGAATTGATGAGTCATACAGTAATTGCATATTTTGTTTTATAAGAAACTGCCAAACTATTTTCCAAAGTAGTTGTACAGTTTGCATTCCTATTAGCAATGTATGAGGGTCCCATTGTTCTGCATTCTTGACAGTGGCTTTTCTAATAGGTGATACCTAATCTGTCTAAATTTTCATTTCCCTAATTACTCATGTTGTTGAGTACACTTTCATGTGCTTTTTTTTTTTTTGCCATCTATGTATTGTCTTTGAGAAAGTGTTATTTGTTTCCTTATTACTGAATTGTGAGGGTCCCGCATATATTTTGACATGTGTTCTGAAAATATTTTCCCCTAGTCTACGTCTTATATTTACATCTTCTTTTTTTTATTTATTTTTTTAATTTTATTTTTTATAAACATATATTTTTATCCCCAGGGGTACAGGTCTGCGAATCGCCAGGTTTACACACTTCACAGCCCTCACCATAGCACATACCCTCCCCAATATCCATAACCCCACCCCCCCAACCCCCCTCCCCCCAGCAACCCTCAGTTTGTTTTGTGAGATTAAGAGTCACTTATGGTTTATCTCCCTCCCAAACCCATCTTGTTTCATTTATTCTTCTCCTACCCCCTTAACCCCCCATGTTGCATCTCCTCTCCCTCATATCAGGGAGATCATATGATAGTTGTCTTTCTCTAATTGACTTATTTTGCTAAGCATGATACCCTCTAGTTCCATCCACGTCGTCGCAAATGGAAAGATTTCATTTCTTTTGATGGCTGCATAGTATTCCATTGTGTATATATACCACATCTTCTTTATCCATTCGTCTGTTGATGGACATCTAGGTTCTTTCCATAGTTTGGCTATTGTAGACATTGCTGCTATAAACATTCGGGTGCACGTGCCCCTGCGGATCCCTACGTTTGTATCTTTAGGGTAAATACCCAGCAGTGCAATTGCTAGGTCATAGGGTAGTTCTATTTTCAACATTTTGAGGAACCTCCATGCTGTTTTCCAGAGTGGTTGCACCAGCTTGCATTCCCACCAACAGTGTAGGAGGGTTCCCCTTTCTCCGCATCCTCACCAGCATCTGTCATTTCCTGACTTGTTAATTTTAGCCATTCTGACTGGTGTGAGGTGATATCTCATTGTGGTTTTGATTTGTATTTCCCTGATGCCGAGTGATGTGGAGCACTTTTTCATGTATATTTACATCTTCTGCAAAGCATCGTTCAAGTATGAGAAGTTTTTAATTTTGATGAAGTCCAGTTCATCAAATTTTTCATGTATGGGTGGTGCTTTTTGTATCCCATCTAATAAATCTTATCTAACCCAAGGTCACAAAAAAAATGTTCTCTTACGTTTTCTTCTAGAATTTTTCAACTGTTAAGTTTTACATATCTGTGATCCGCTTTCCAGTTAATTCTTGTATACAGTTTAATGTATGGGTAAAGATATATGTATATGTCTAACTGTTCCCACATCATTTGCTGTGAAAATTATCTTTTCACCATTGAATTGCTTTGGTCTGTTTCTGGATTCTTCACTGATCTTTGTTTCTCATTTCACTAATCTTCCACTGGCTTGATTAATGTGGTTTCCTAGAAGGTTTTGAAAACACATAATATAAGTCCTCTAACTTTGGTCTTTTTTTTCAAAATTGCTTCGACTATTTTAATTCCTTTGATTTCTTCTTATAAATTTCAAGATCAGCTTAAGGAGTGCGACAAAAAAAATGTGCTGGGATTTTGGTTGGAATTGTATTGACTCTATAGATCAAATTGGAGAAAACTGACAACAATATTGAGTTTCAGGTAATGAACATGACATATCTTTCCATTTGTTGTAAGTATTCTGTTTCTCTCATGATACTTTTATAGTTTCAGCAGACACATTTTGCACATGTTTTATTAGATTTTTTTTTCCTTAAGTATTTCAAGTTTCTGTGCTGATTCTATGTAAGCAATCATGTTATCTGTGATTAGAGACGGTTTTATTTATTTTTTAAATTTATGCACTTTATGTCTTTTTCTTGCCTTATTGCACCAACAAGGACTTTTGGTATGATGTTGAATTTGAGTGGTGAGAGTGGGCATATTTACCTTGTTTCTGATGTTAATATTACTATTCAGTATTTTACTGTTACATTTGATATTAACCAGAGGTTTTTGATAGATGCTCTTTATCAATTTGAAGAAGTTACTTATAATTCCTGGTTTGCTTAGAGTTTTCATTACGGATGGTTATTGAATTTGGTCAAATGCTCTTTTTGTACCTAGTGAGATGATCATTTTTTTCTTTTTATCTGCTGATATGGTAAATTATATCAAGTGATTTTTAAATACTGAGCAATACTGCATTCCAAAGACAAACCCTACTTGAATGTGAGGTATCATCATTTTAATATGTTGCTGGATTTGATTTGCTAATATTTTATATAAGCTTTTTACATCTGTATTCATGAGGAATATTAGTTTTATTTTTTTATAATGTCTTTGTGTGGCTTTGGTGCCAAGGTAATGCTGGACTCTTAAAATAGGTTGGAAGTTTTTCTTTCCATTCTGTTTTTTTTTCCTTTTATATAATTGGTATGAATCTCCCTTAAATGCAGAATTCACCAGTGAAGCATCTGGCCAGGTTGTTTTGGGGAAAAGTTTTAAACTCTGAATTCAAATTTTTAAATAAATATAGGACTGTGCAGTTTAGTTTGAGTAAGCTTTGCTGATTTACATCTTCCAAGAATTTGTCCATTTTATATAAATCAGCAAACTTATTGGTGTAAAGATGTTCATATTTCCTTATTTTTCTTCTCCTTATTTTTAGAGACAGAGCATGGGGGGGAAGGGCAGGGAGAATCTTAAGCAGGCTCCATACCCAGCACTGAGCCCAACGCAGGGCTCGATCTCATGACCCTGAGATCATGACCTGAGCCACACTCAAGAGTCAAACACTTAACCAAATGAGCCACCCACATTACTTTAATGTTTCCCTTTTGGGGGGTAACAGCTTGAATCTCAGTTCAGCACTTTTCACTTTACTCGGTGGCTTGGTGTCTGCCCTAGGGTAAGTGCAATTCAGGGTCAGTCAAAAATGTGGCAGTTGGGGTTCCCTCTGTTTGTGTCTGTCCTTTTAAGGATTACCCCTTAATTTTCTACTTATTGTTGCCCTATACTCTGGCTCTTCTAGCCAATGAGACTGTGGATTTTATGTTGGAGTTCTAGCCATTCTGCCTGGTGCAGAGTCGAGCCTATATGGGTCCAACCACTATAGAGTCTGCAAACTCAACAGTGCCATTTCCTTCTTCCATGTATAGACTCTCTCCGGGATCTTCCTGCTTTTAATCACTCTCCAGTATCTCAAGATAGTGTTTTTTAAAACATATTTTGTCCAGTCTGTGTGCATATGTATGTGCGTGAGTGTGTGTGTATGTGTGTGCACTTCTTAGATTTGAAGGGGAATAAGTCTGAGTCTTCATTTTACTGCACTTTATACATCATGCTTTCAGAAAGTACCACATAGGAAACGCTCCACTCGAGTGGAAATTTAATTTCAGAGAAAGACTTTTGCCCTGAATCTTGCCTCTTTTTCTGCCCTTCCTTTCAGAGCTAAGCTGGGAAACCTAACAGTATACTTGAAGATCCCTTTGTTCACTCTTCCTGAAGCTGAGAGGAAATGCTACCCAATGAGCAACCTGTTTTTATTCTCCTGGTCTCACCTGGTTTCTTCTACTTACCAGGCCACCAAAAGGTCCCAGAACTTCACTCATGCTTAGGTTTCTAAGCATGTCCTAGATGAGAGAGGAGCTAAGGGACAGGCAAATTGAGTATTACAACCATTTACCTAAAGTAAGGTATCACCCTACCTCCATAATATCTGTCTGTTCTTTCTTCATAAGTAAATAAATAAAATGCTTGTTCATGCACCAGACATTTAGATAAGCAAAGGAGGGTTAGTGATAACTAAGACATAGTCCTTGCCCCTTGTTTAGCCATTTAAGTAAAAATTTCAGTAGTATGTTGCAAGCTTTGTGCTGGAGGAGTGGAAAGCGTTGGGAGGCAGGAAGAAAAGAGCGGTCAATTTCAATTTTGTGGGGGCGGGTAGGATCCCGTGAGACTCCATTAATAAGTGTTGGCAAGGTGCACAGAAATTAATGAGGGAGAACTGACCATTCGGGTATAGAGATCACAGGCCTGAACCCTCCTGGTGTTTTCAGGAAAAGCTCAGGGATATTGATACCATTGGAACATGGGGCATGAGGTATGACAGGATAGAAGGCTGAGGAGCCAGGAAAGAGTCCTAACATTGAGGGATTTGTTGCATGATTTAAAAGTTTGGATTTTATCCTGTAGAGTGTACTAAGCCATTAAGGTGTCTTAATCAGAGGATAGCAGGATCACATAGTGTTTTAAGAAAATCCTTGTGTTCATTCTTGGATGTTCATGATGCCTGTCAGGATCCCTCAGGAACTAAGAAATTGGGGCCAAGAGAGAAGAAACATGGTCTTCAGAACCATTCAGTCTAAAATCAGGCTATAGTCATTTATTGTGTACCTTACTGAGCCTCTTTTATGCCAGGTATGGTCTGGGGACCACACCTATTTGGACACGACTTGGGTGAGAAACCATTTGTCTTTTCCAAAGACGGTTTGGATTTTAAGAAGAAAATCACAGCCTCAGAGTTCCAAGCAAAGCAACATTATAGACCAGCCAGACTATGCAAAAATTAATGCTGCAAAATAACCACACTTAAGTCTATCTGAGAGCATAACAGGAAAGGGAGTTGAGGCCATAGGTCTCTGGAAATAAAATTGGGAAGTGTTATCAAATACTGTAATTGTTTGGAAATCAGAAGAAGGAAAATGAGTTCAATTTTCTGTCCAAAAGCAAGACTAAGAGGTTCAGGCAAGTTTCTTGGAACTCTGAAATGAAAATATTGGAAATTAGGGAGCTGTGTGTAATGGTACTTGGAAATGTCTTTCCACAAGCCTTGCTTTTCTTCTCAGAGTCAGGAGGTGCCAGTCACAGTTGGGACAACTACTAAAACAATGAACTTACTACATGACATTCATAATATGGCAGCATCTGCCTTAACCATTTGACCTAAATCAACTATAACACAATAGATTATTAGAACTAAGAGTCCCTGTGACGGAGTTTTCTCAGAAGCAACGCCATCTGTTCTACATTCTATTGAGGTTCCCTACAGGAATGGTTAGTGTGTGATCCTGGCTCAACCCTTTGCTAGCTGGAAATGAAGTCTGTTTCTTCAACTCTAAAGTAGAAATAATGGCACTTAACAACATGGCCACTACTGATGAGCTACTCAAAGGAAGGCTTCTTTGTGGAGGGTCATGCAGTTGTTCATAATGACATTAACCAATGAGCATGGATGGTATCCAGAGCCAAACTGTTTAATACAGTAGCCACAAGCCACATGTGGCTATTTGAAATGTGGCCAGTATGAACTGAGATGGACTGCTCAGGTTGATACCAAAAACAAACAAAAAAATATCTTGATAACTGTTACATAACTTACACGTAAAATTATAATACTTTAGACATTGAGGGTTAAATAAAATATGATAGTACTAGAGTTATGTTTCTTATGTTTCCTTTTACTTATTTTAAAGTACCTAATAGAAAATTTAAAAGTCTGTGTGTGACTAGCCCTTGGGGCTTGGATTATATTCCTAATAGGCAGAACTGGTCTAGGGTCCTTGCCATCCATGAAACAAGTGATAAGGACTGGGGCAGGGGTGCAGTTTAACCATCTTTCAAAGTGAAGTTGAGATACATGTGAAAAAATTACTTATCTCATTCATTCATTCATTTTTAAATTTCATTTCATTGACGTACTTTAAGCATTGACTCTGTGCCAAGGACTGGATACAACATAGTCAATGCATTTTAGGAGCTCACACTGTAACTGTGAATAAGGATGGGAGAGCCCATGGCACTCCCTGGGCATCCAAGAATAGGTTTGGTTTTGACTCCGTATCATCCTAGTAGGGGTCCTCAAATGTATCTTCAAGGTAAGACAAAACAACATAATATCAAGAAATCTAGCACGATCTGAATGTTCTCCTTCCTGCTGCAGCCAGGCACCTTTGAATGCCTCAATGGTGCCTATGGACCTGAATCGAAGGGTGAATTTTCATGGGCTCTGTTGGCCCAATCTGTCAGGATATAGTGCTTAGGAGGCCAAGGTCATAGGTTTGTTTCCTACACAGGTCATTTGCCTTTTCTCTGATCCGTACCTTAGATTTGCCCCTGCAAAGCCCAGCCAGCTGCCTTGTAAGTATATTTGAGTCATTTGGCAGACAAGGTGGGAGCATGATGTAGGGGGCAGGGCAAATCTCTCACCACAGTTGGAACAACCACTGAAAACTTTCTTGGCCAACAGTAAGGATTCAGGAGGACACTTTGTATAGTGGACCCAACTAAAACCACCTTTTCCCTGTATACTTCTACCTGAAGTCATTGACCAGGGAGGAGCTGGGAGGACAAGCCTTCTGGGCACCAAAGCTCCTGGGCAGAGCAGAACATATGCAGCATTCACTGGGAATTCAGACTTTTTTTCTAAAGACGATGCTGCCAACAAGCCCATGGAGCCTCTCCGTCTGACCAACAGAGACTGTTTAGACTTGGAAATATGGACACCTATCTCTTGAGTGACCTGTCTGCTGGTAATATTTACATCTACATTCACACAGGACGGTGATGTGTTTTAATTCCAGGCTGGGATTCTGCCTTGTACACCTCACTGAAGCATCGCTGACAGAAGGGCTGGTCGGAGATCTACAGCTACACAAATAAATACTGGAACAGGGCCTAACAGGAAGACCCTCACTACCCAATTTTTTCCAGATGGCAGTGATGGATGGCTGTATGTTTATGTTTACTTGGTTTCCCAGGTGACTGGTATCCTGGTTTCCACTGGTCATGGCTTGATGAGCTTTTCTTCCAAGATGTGAGCTGCCTACCCCCAACAACCCTGCTCTTGGCCCACAGGTCTACACCACCCTCAACATTGTCAAGAGGTCATTGTGTTCTTTGGATGGCTAGTTAACTCTTTCCTTTCCATTGCCTCCCTGAGTCTCTCCTTGTAAATCTCTAGCACAACAAGATTCCAATCTAAAACCATGCAAAGAAACTACTCTGAATAATGGCCCTTCAAAACTTTCCATGTCTTAATCCTTGGGACCTCTGAGTCTTTTCATGGCAAAACAGAATTAAGGTTACTGATGGATTTAAAGTTGCCAATCACTTGACCCCAAAATGGAAAGACTATCTTGGATTATCCAGGAGGGCACGATGTGATCAGAAGTTTCCTTACAGGGAAGAGAGAAGCAGAAGAGAGGTCAAAGGGATGCAGTGGGAGAAACACTGGAGCTGTCATTGCTGGAGGAAGGGATCCACAAACAAAAATGGGATCTTCTAGAAACTGGAAAAGGCAAGGAAAGAATTCACCCCTAAAGCCCCCATAAAGGAATATAGCCCCACTGACACCTCATTCTTAGCTCAGTGAGACCCTTGTCAAACTCCTACCCTATAGAACTTTACCCTCTATAAGATAATAAATTCGTATTGTTTTAAGCCACAAAGTTGATGAAGAAGCCATAACACAAAACTAAGCAGACCTAGCTTGGGTGAACACTGGCTTGGCCTCTAAGTCTGCTTGATATAAGAAGTACTCCTTCCTGTGTATGACGGAACCTACCAGAATACCTTCCTTCCATGGCTGCTCAGGGCTGGTGCATACATATCGCTTTCTATAGCGTTTGGGGAAGGGAGGGATGATGGAAACTTATCACCAAGCTCTTTGATTCCATGTGAGTAAGGTGAAAGACCATGGGTTTTGGCTGGGCCACTTAATGCCTCCATGACCTTGAGCAAATCCACCTCACTGTGTTCAATTTCTTAAAGGGGACATTACACCACTGGGTGTCTATAAAAAGTAAAAGAAATAAGGTGTATAAAGCACCTGTCTCAGGGTCCGGGGGCAAGGCAGAAATTCAATCAGTCACATCCTCTTCTCCCATCTTTGTAGTTATTTCTTAGATCTCTCCCATCTTCTCTGATCTTGTGGCTCTGGACTGCATTTAGTTGTGTAATGTCTCCTGCCCAGATTGTTTCAATGTCTCCTACAGGGCCAACGGCAGACTTGACTCCTCCTTGACAGCCTCTGGGATTAGCCTTCTAAGACACAGGTTCTCTCATGCTGTCAACCCTCAGGTAGCTCCTGTGGCCTGAAAAGTCTGAAGTCATTTGAACGGCAGGTGTGCATTCTTCACAATTTTATCTCCATTCCCTTTGCTGCTGTGCCCTCGGCCAAGCTCTTCTTGCCATATGCTTTCACTCACTTCCGTGCCTTTGGAGCTTAGTCGCTGTTTTCTGGCTCTGAAATGCCAGCCCCTCTCTCATGTGCCTGGGGAGCAGCTTTTATCTTTTAAGGCTTGTTTCAAATGGCACCATTTTTACCAGGCCCTTTGTGATTCCTCTAAGAGTTAAGTGCTGGGTCCAGTGTTCCCATCATACTAGGTACACTACAGAACTTACCAGGGTGCATGTTGATTATTGGTTTAATATGCCTACCTCCCTGTTCACCTTGAGTTCTTTGGCGATAGAAAGAGTGCATTTTGCCTTTCTTCTCAGAGCTTAGAATCTTTGCTTCACATATAACATAGGCTCAGTACTTGTTTTTATGGGTATGAATGAATTAATGAATGAACAAATGTTTTTGAACAACCACTGTCTTTAAAGTTGTTGCCAAGGAATTCAGTCTCACCTATCCTATTCCAGGTTTTATGACCCAGAATGGCCCGTCTATGATGTCTCACACACTGTGGGTCTTCTAACATAACAGGATAATTGAGCAACTTTGCATTTATTCTGTTCTTGTCTTACTCTGGTTCCCCAAAGAATATCATCCTTAAATTCATAGGAAATATATTTTTGAGTATCTGGGGGATAATGAAATAGTAAGCCAGGAATTCCAACATATGATTGCAGAAAGATGTAAGATGTTTTTGTCTACCAAGTCAACTCCCTTTTTTTCTGGGAAATGTACCCTCTTCCAGGAATTGCTACCCTTGTTCCCCTCCCCCCCACATCAACTACAACCATGGAATTTGAGTGAGGGCTGCTTGTCATAGTGGAGATGTGGGGACAAGACCCACAGCCATCCCATGTGAAGCCTTCTCTGCAATTTTTAAAAATTGAAGCTGGAAGAGTTCTCTTCCCCTTCCAAAAACCATTATTGTACAGTCATCATATTATCTGTTGGTCGTTATCTGATTCCTCTTCCGTAAGGTAGAATTTCTGTGTTTATTCAAAGACGTAGCCCTAGCATTGAGAACAGTGCAAAGTAGGGAAGTTTCTCAAAGAACATTTGTTAAATGAATAAACAAATGTTGGGAATATCTGGGTTAAGGACTGCTTGTAGCCATGAAACAACATCAAAGAAAGCAGGTAAAGAACACATAGGAAGAAGCAAAGTAAGATGGGGGTCCCGAGAGTTCTGATCCTTGAGGTTCTTTGAGCTTCTGTAGTTCATGTCTTTCAGTAGTTCTCCTTTTTTGCCTTCTGTTAGTTAACCTTACTGGCAAATAAAAAGAGTCCTGACTAATATAAAAGTTTTATTGTAACAAGTTGAACTGGGAGACCCCAGGAAAGTGATTAATGGAGCTTACTTGGGATGGAATACGAAGGCATGGCAGTTGGACTTATGAGTGTATGAGTAAGGGACATTTGAAGAGGATTCATGCTGCCCTGGAAAAAAAAAGACAAACAAAAAATTGTACTCAGTGATTTATTGGGTAAGATCATATATGTGTTTCCCTTCTGTTATGAATTATATTCACCCTGTCTTGTGATACCTTATCAGTCAGGGTTCAACCAGAGAAACCATCCCGGAGGAATAGCAGTAGTAGGAAATATATATTAGTAGTAGGACATAGAGATGAAGGGACTTCTTACACGGAACTGGCTTATGTGACAGCAGGGGCTGGTGAGGGAAGTCTGAAATCCGTGGTGCAGGTGGTCAGGAGTTGAGGCTGGAACCCTCAGGCCAAAGCTGAGGCTGTTCTCCACAGGAGAATGTCTGCTTCTTCAGAGAAGCCTTGGTTCTCATCTTAAGACCTTTTGACTGATAGAATCAGGCCCACCCAGATTATCTAGCATAACTTCCCTTCCCTTAAGTCCGCTGATTGTAGACTTAACTCACATGTACGAAATCTGTTCATACCAACGCCTCAATCAGTGTTCGATGGAATACCCAAACACTGTGGTCTAGCCAAACTGTCACATCAAACCGACCACCGCGCACCCACAGCCAATGTACCCTGGGTTGTTGTAGGGCTCGAGACTATACTGCTGGGCCCATGCCCATTGAAGGGGCTCCTGCCACATGCCCAGTGTCTGTCCAGGGACCCTTGGTCCTGTTGGATTCCCAACTAATAATCTTGTTTGCAACTTCTATCTTTTGCAGTCCCAGCTCCTGTCATCTCTTCTGAAGTCCCATGACTGTCCCCGCTATTACCCCAACTCATGGTGGACAACCTTATGGGTTCATAGGTTTTAACAGGTCACTTGCTTAGAATGCTTTGATGCTTCTAGAAAGACTGAAGTCCTAAGACAAAGAGTGATTGTAGGCTCTACTTAGCCAGCTTTTATTGGTCTTTTAATCACCCTCCACTCTAAAGATCGTTGTTTGGTGTTGTTTTGTAATTCCCTAAACATATCTTACCTTTTCTCACCTCCATTCCCTTGCAAATACCATTTCCTTTACCCAGAGCACTCCGACCCTGACCTTTATCTATCAGCTTCTCATTCTTCCATCCAGCAAGTCTTCTTTGATATTCCTCTTGCCCTACCTGCTTGCTGTGTGCATTGCCTATGTCCCGTGGCCCTCACCTCCTCCATTTGTCAGACCACATAGCGCCCTATGCTGTGAACTTTTTAACTTATTTTCTTTAAATATGAAGAATGTAGCCACATGGAAAAAGGTGATGGTGAAAGGTACAAAAAGAAAAGTTCAGGTGTCTCATACGACCTCCTGAAGGGTCTCTCTGCCAAACTCTTGACCCTTTCTTATTGAACTTTCTGAAAAATTGCTTTTGCATATATCACGATATATGTTGTATTTATAAGTAAACTAATACTAACAAGTTGCACTACCTCTTACACTCTTCACTTATATGAGAAAATATTTCCAGCCCAACACATAGACATTTACTGAAATAGATACATTGTGGTAATACAAGTAGCTTTATTTAATGAATCTCATCTTGAGAAATATTTGGGTTATTTTCAGGTTTTTAAATATTATTTCTCTATCTGAGGCTACTTTTGTGAGTAAAGCTTTAGGATAAATTCTTAAGAGTGGTCCAAAGGACATTCAAAAATTTTGAAACCTATTGTCAAATTGCATTCCAAAAAGTTCACACTAATTTAAATTCCTACTGACTGTATACAAATTTTCTAACTTTGATATTTTCTTTCCAATATCAAATATTGCCTATCTCCTTTCCTCCCTTCTTTCCTTTTTTCCTTCCTACTCTCTTTCCTTCCTTCCTTCTCTCTTTCTCCTTTTAATTTAGAAAAGCTCTTTGAATTCAGGAAATTAACCTTTTATCTGTCATGTTTGTTTTAAATATTTTTTATCAATTTGTTATTTGTATTTGGACTTTGGCTATGAATTTTTTTTTTTTTTTGCTATATAAATGTTTTAAAGTTCTCAAATGTAATATACTCATTTCCTTTATGGTTTCTTGGTACACTGTGTGTTGAATGTCTGTTTTCTTGGCAGGAAATCCAGACCTGGGATTCAAAAGAGAAAATTATCCTTCATGCTGAAGGATTATTTTAAGAGTCATGGAGAAGTGAAAATGTATAAGGAATTTTATTACAAAATGCTTCTGTTCAGGGTCCTAAGGAGATCCTGTCTCAGTCCCTAAAAACTGGCAGGGCAGAGAAGGCCAGACAGTCTTAATTGAGGATTTCTTAACTTAATTGAGGTTGGGTTTCAATTCCAGCCTTAGGAAAAGCCGTATCTCACCAACCATCCCCCTTGTCAATGTGCAAATCTCATCCAGTCTGGCTTGCCAAGAAGTCTGAGAAGAAAGGTCCTTAACTGTGTTGGAGCCACAGTTTTGATTCACACTGTATGGTTTGAAAGAAAGTTACAGGGGCACCTGGGTGGCTCAGTGGCTAAGCATCTGCCTTCAGCTCAGGTCATGACCCCGGAGTCCTGGGATTGAGCTATCAGGCTCCCTGCTCCTTGGGAAGTCTGCTTCTCCCTCTCCCACTCCCCCTGCTTGTATTCTCTCTCTCACTGTGTCTCTCCCTGTCAAATAAATAAATAAAATCTTTAAAAAAGAAGATTTATAAAAAGAAAGAAAAAAAGAAAAGAAAAGAAGGAAGGTAGGGAGGGAGGGAGAGAGGAAGGAAGAAACGTTCACTCCTGGAATCTTCCCACATGTTCTTTCTATGTCATGAAATAAAAAAGAAATAAAGAACATCCTTTTGTGAGGTCAGTGGAAGCTAAGAGGGATCAACTGGCTCAAGCGGGCAGCCCCCTGTCCCCCTCCACGTGGTCATCACTTACAGAACTTATTCCACCTTAGGCAAGTTGCTCCTAAAGCGTTGGGGTCTACAGAAACAACAGCACTGTGACTATGGCACCGCCATTCCCATTGGCTTCCCAGTCATCTCATTAAGAACCCAGGGTCCTGGGATCGAGTCCCACATTGGGCTCTCTGCTGAGCAGGGAGTCAGCTTCTCCCTCTCCCTCTGCCTCCCTTTCTCTCTCTCTCTAATAAATAAGTAAAATCTTAAAAAAAAAAAAAAAAGAAGAAGAAGAAGAAGGAGAAGAAGAAGAACTACACATGAAGTGAAGGACTACTTCTTCCCAGACAGCAAGTGTCCCAGGGCACCATATGTGTAGTCATCATGAGTTCTCATGTCCCATAGCTTTTGGGTTTGCAGTTATGTTTGACCTCTTCACTGGCTAGGTCAATGCTGGGTCAGGATGACAGAGTTAGATATAGGGCCAGGAGAGGATTAGGTGCTGGAAACAAGTCTGAAGAAGATTCCCAAACCTAGCCCCTGAAGAAAACCCAGGTCATGGGACAGGCCAGAATTGAGCAGTGGGTAACCACAAGAGAAGATCCAAGACTGGAACAGAGGCAGGAGCAGAATCTGTAGTCCCATCCAAGGTCAAAGCCACGAGGAGTTAATAGGGTAGCAAAGCCCAGAAGTCTGAGAGCAAGGACAGTTACCGAGAGCAGGATGGCTTCTCAGAGTCCTCAGTGCCCTGCCCCACAGATATGACTCTTCATTTTGAAGGCAAGGGTCATGGCTCTCCATTCCAGACTTAGAGCAACTGCCTTCAGTCCTGAGGCAGGAGGAACATATCCGACAGTGGCCAGACCCCGAGAGCACCACCAGTCCAGGACGCTAGGGTCCTGAAGTGCCTGTGGTCTGCTGTGTGGGAGCAGCTACTGGGGAGATGGCAGTCTTGTGGTTCTCCAGGCTCCGGGCCACCTGCTTCTGTTCCTAGGCCCTGCTCCTCTCCTCAGCTTTAGCCCCTTAATTATATTTTGTTTTTCCTAGTGGAAATATTGGCTTCACTTTTCCATTTTGATTTCTAATTATAGTTTCTAAATTAGGCAAGTAATGCACAATCGTTGGAAAATATTTAAGTGGGTCCCTGAGTGGCTCAGTGGGTTAAGCCTCTGTCTTTGGCTCAGGTCATGATCTCCTGGGGTCGAGTCCCATATCGGGCTCTCTGCTCGGCAGGGAGCCTGCTTTCTCCTCTCTCTCTCTCTGCCTACTTGTGATCTCTCTTTGTCAAATAAATAAATAAAATCTTTAAAAAAAAAAGAAAGAAAATATTTAAGTAATATAAAAATAGGTAAAGAGCAAATCTCTTTCTTATACTTTATTCCCACTCCCCAGTGGAATAAAGTGGAATAACATTAAAAATTAGATCTGTATACGTTTAGAATTTTTCTAGGTGCTTACATATACCTAGGTCATTAATTTTTTAAAGGATATTATTTGTTTACTTGAGAGAGAGTGATAGAGGAGAGAGCACAAGCCAGGCCAAAGGCAGAGGGGGCAGGAGAAATAGACTCCCCACTGAGCTGTGATTCCTGACTTGGCAATCCATCCCAGGACCCTGGGATCATGACCTGAGCTGAAAGCAGACACTCAGCCCACTGAGCTACCCATGCCCCTAGGTTATTTTTTAAGCCTAGGGTCACACTATTTCTATTGTTCCGAAGCTTGCTTTTTTTCCACACCAGCACACATTATACACATCTGTTTCATTTCAGTATAGTTGTATCAGCTCCATTCCTATTAATGCCTACATAGTAGTCATAGCAAGAATATGCCACATACTATCATCCCTATATTACTCCTATATTACAAGTAATGTTGCCTTGGACATTCTTGTGCAGGTAGTACTTCCGCTTGCTGTACAGGTGTTTCTGCAGAATAAATTTCTAGAAGGGAATTCCTGTGTCACCAGCTACGCACACTTAAAATTGCAGTAGGTACTGCCAAGTGTCTTCTTTTTTCCAGGTTATGCTCTCACTCTTATCATCTCTGGGTATTACTGTTCCCCTTCACGAACCAGAGTCTGATCTGATGTACACTCCACACTTTGATAGTTATGGGTGTTCTGAGCCTGGCACTAATCTTTTGGTGGTGAAAGTTACTCTGGCAAGCTGGAAACTCCTGGGATGGGCTTCTTAGGCTCTTCTACCATGCCCACTCTTGGGTTCACTGGGCATTATAAAAATTTTGACCTGAACTGTTCTGTACATTGTACAATTTACCTAATGTCTGCCCTATCTTATTTCATTTAATCCTCACCAAGTTTCTACTAGGTAGGGAGGAAACTTTTCTTGTGGGTGCTCAGAGCAGTTAATGACTTTCTTAAGTTCAAGTGGCTAATAAAGGAAAAAAAAATAGGACTTGAATACAAGTCTTCTAAGTTCAAAATCCAAGTTCTAGCCACCCCTGCCTCTCTAGCCCACAGAGGACCACAGAATTTGCGTTTCTGATCAATAGCTTTCTATCCTTTTTAGATCGTCCACTATACCTAGAGAAACTGAAGTTTGTTTGCCAGTTGGTTAAATTTGGGGCTACTGTCATTTGTAACTCAGGGGCATCAATTTTGCCATAAAAATGTTTTTGCAATTTGAATATTCTGGTATGTGGCCCAAGATGACCCAGGGCAACATCTCCAGGAGAAGATAACTGGCAGGGTGCCAGGAAGCCTCATGGTGACCTTATCTAGTAAATGTCAGTGCTGGAATTGGAACCAGACCCATCTGACTCCAAAGCCAAAGCCTTTTTACATTTACTCTATGCATCATCTTGTATAGAGCAAGATGCTCAGGGCAGAACATCAATGCATTCTTTCCTTATAGGCAAATAACATGGGAAGCTAAATTCTCAGAAGGTTGCATGCTGAGCATGGAATCGGAGCAAGGAGAGTTCAGGGTCTTAAGAAGTTAATTTCAACTCAGGTAGCTGAAGGCAAGCTTACCCACTAGGGGATCATATGCTCAAAATCCAATAGAGGCTGAAAAGAGTGTAACAGAAACAAAGAGTAAAGCAGGTCAGGAAGCAGGTGTAATAGAGATGAGTGGGGACTGTGGCTAACTGGAGAGTGCATCCCTTTCTAAAGGGAGCAGATGATCCATTATAGCTCTAGCCCATTGTTGCCAGCGCCACTAATCCAGGTCTTCCCGATTTTTTAATCAAAGCTAGAAACCTGCATTTTTCTATGTGAAATTAGTTGACAACTTAAAAAAATACTATGAGTCAATACAAGGTGGATCAAGTAAGCTTGCCTGTGGGCCAGGCTTGGCTGGTCAAGCGCCTGTCGTGATGTTGCACAACAGAAGACTTTTCCCAAAAAAACCACATGCTCCAAGCCATTTAGAAATGGCTTCTGGACCTCTCAAAGATCAAGATCCACACCCTTCAGATTTTCCTTTTGATCCTTTAGGTCCAACCTCTGTTTACAGTCTTTCTCCAGGTGGAATAGAATATACTTCAATGCATTTCCTTTTACTAACTTATACCTACATTTCAGCCATTTCAGGGAGAATTCCTAGCTCAACTTTTGGTTGGATTGATGTTTACATACTCAACCCTTTGCATTTAATTATTATGTCCATTATTATTTTTGGAGTTGTCATTATTCTTAGACAAGATGGCTAGGTGCTGCCATTGAGTGTGAATTTTACTGATTCAGCTTTCAGAGGGCAACCCAATTTTCAAGTCCTGAGAGTCTTTCATTGCTGCCATGTCGTAGGGATGAAAAAAAAAAGCACCTTTGTTCTTACTTTTTTCAGATGTTAAGACATTATTTAAAAATATATAAATAGAACTTTGTTAGTTTACAGATTATCTTTTTTAGTGGATATGATTTATTTCCATAAGAAGTTTTGGGAGAGTTACAGCTTACAGGAATGGGAGGAAGAATTAAGGATGTTCTTGTACATATACCAAAATGCACAAGAGGAATTGAGCTGGATTTTAATTCCGAATGAAGACTGAACTTTTCCTCCTAGACCTCAGTGATGCTGGAATTGATCCTCCTCCCCGCCAAATGGGAGAGACAGCTACTCCTGCCTCATGGCATCCAGCAGCCTCAGCACCTGTTAAAACCACAGTGGAAAGGGGAGAAGGAGAGAAAGTTCCCAGAAACGGAAGGCAGCTCTGCCCTTCAGGCACATCGTAGCAATCAGAGCATGACACTTTAGGGCAGGAAGCTCGTTTTTCAGAAGAAATGAACTTGTGAATTCAACAGCATTCTGGCATGAGGACTCCACCAGCATCCTCAAATAATCATGTCCATAATCAACTGAAAAGGCTATCTTTAGTTAACAAGGTTTAGACCTTCACAAAAGAGCTATTAACAAGATATTCATTCTGGCACCTGGCTGGCTCAGTTGGTTAAGCCTCTTCCTTCAGCTCAGGTCATGATCTCAGGGTCCTGGGTTCCAGTCTTACATCAGGATCCCTGTTCAGCAGGGAGTCTGTCTCTCCTTTTCCTTTTGCCTCACCCCTCTTATGCTTTTTCTCTCTCTCTCTCTCAAATAAATAGATCAAATCTTAAAAAAAAAAAAAAAAAGATACTCATTCAAGTTTCACTAGTCAGACTTCCTTGAGAGATACCACCTTGCCTTTAGTGTTGAGACATGACACATGGTAACACATTGTTACAAAGTAAATGACATTCCTCCAGAATCTAAATTGCTAGGAAACTAAAATAACCAGATCTCCCCTTCCACTCCTATAGCCTTGCAGAGTGATAATGATGCCAACCCAAAAAAGCCTGACATCTTAGAAGTTTCTGTGAATCACCATAAAGATTTATTTATGGTCTTGTGAAAGGCATGTCCATTGTTTTTATGGTAAACCAATTCTTTGAAAATTGGTAATCTGAAATGTAAGATTTCCCAAGGCAGGTTTAGCAAGAAAATTCCCTGTTTGCCTCCCAATGATCCCACCAGATTATCCAAGGATTTCATGGGATTTCTACTCCTTAGACTTGGGTGGGAAAGAGTATAGTCTAACAGACCTAGGCTCCAATCCTATCCACTTAAGTCTACAAGCTTGGGCAAGTTCATTGACTCTCTGAGCTCAGTTTCCTCAACTGAGAATTGAAAATAGCAATACTTGCATCAAGAGCCTATTCACATGGAGATTGAATGAGATAATGTGTAATAATGACACGGCAGACAACAATCCTTTAACAAATGGTGGCTGCGAACATCTTCTTTAACTCAATCACCTGTTTAGAGGACAGTCAGTGACAATGAGGCATATAATGCACTGCTCTGAAGGAACCTTCTCCGCTAGGGAGAAATGGCAACCACCCTGGAAACACTGAGACCGTTCACAGGAAATCCTCCAATATCAGTTTGGAAACTGACAGACACTGTGGACACAAATGGCAGAGCACTCTTCCTCCTTCATTCTCCCAGGCCCCCGCGGTGAGCAGCAGAGCTGGGACAGAGCAGGACCAAGCTCCCTAGCTTCCTGCCCAGTGGGCTCACAACCTGTGAAGGGCAGGCTGAGCATTACAGCCAAGCTGGGGATGGTGGATACAATTATCTCCCAGCCCTTTGAAGCTTTGGCCAGGAATATTTGTTGTCACCATCACTTGTGATTAGCACAGCAACGTCCTCCTGCAGAAGACAGAATCCTTTGTCTACCACCCTCCATCTGCCGATGCCGGAGAGCAGGAAGTGGGAAGAGGGGCGAGAGGGGCTGGCGCCCCTCTCCTCTTGGTCCAATTTCACACATTGGTTTTTCAGCATTAATAAATTGGTTACATTTGCCCCGCATTTGGCAGGCGAGGTTTCTAATAACACTCTGATCCCTTCAGAGAACATGAATCACTGGCATGCGGGGGTTCTGGTTACCTCCCCCCCGACTTTCTGCTGCTGAAGGCCCCACACATTAGCAGGGGTCAGGCACTCGCCTGGGCCGGGGCAGGGTCTAGGACAAGGGCCATGGCTTCGAGGCACTGCCATGGAGCTCAAAGATTTTCCCTCAGAGGGAGAACAGATAACTTTGAGCCTGGGCCATGTGCAGCTTTCTCCAGCTGTCAATCCTACCTGGTTTGCATGTAGATTGAGAAAACGTGTGAGATTTTACTGCAAGTCTCAGTCCAGAGAATTCAAGGGGGGCGGGGGGTGGGGTGGGTGGAGAGGGGATGGGAGAGAAAAAAAATGTGTGATGCAGATGTCTGAGTTTCATGCTGCCCCGACACCGCTTCCTTTGTGCAGTGCGGATCTTTGGGGAGGGATGGCCTGAATGAGGACAGTGTACAACGCAGGCACGTTTCTCAGAGGCAGCTTTTCTTCTTGCCCCGGAATTAGGTGTGTGAAAGTTCCATGAAAGTTCCATGAGCTGGGGGAAGCCCCAGGCTGAAAAGAGGCCCAGAGCCAGGGGCCAGCCACACCTTCAGCCGTGGTGGGCCAAGTGGAGGGAGAACAGAAGGGAAAAGAAATAAGCTAGAGAGGGCAGGCCTGGCACAAATCCAGCCAATGAAATGGGAGGAAGAGAAGGAGAGAGAACAATGGAAAAAGGGAAAAAGGGAATTGAGAAGAGATGAGAGGAAAGGAATCCCGTTTAATCCAATAGACGTTTTATGCTCACCTCTACTTGAAAGGAGTGTTGTTTTCTTTTTAAGATTTTATTTATTTATTTGAGACACAAAGAGAGCAGGAGCACGGGGAGAGGCAAAGGGAGAGGAAGAAGCAGACTCCCCACTGCACAAGGAGCCTGACTTGGGGCTTGATCCCCAGACTCTGAGGTCATGGCCTGAGCTGAAAGCAAACACTTAACTAATTGAGCCTCCCAGGTGCCCCTCCAAAGGAGTGTTTTTTACATAGCAAGTATATATCGAATCCCTGTCCTCCGAGAGCTTACAGGCCAGTTTAAAAATCAGCCATACAAATCAGTCCTGGAATGGAATATGACAGGGTATAATACGGACATCAGCGCCGTGGGGCACGATAAGGAAGGGCAGAAGTTCTCCTGTAGAGCAGGTGGGTCTTTTTTTTTTTAATCTTATATATGTATATATAAAATTATATATATCAGTCTTACACACAAGAGGTGGGTCTTGAGTGTCTTCTAGAAGGGTGGGTCAGCCGAACCAGGGGGAGGTGTGGGGAGGGCATTCCTGAAGGAAAGTGTTAGTACAGAGTACAGTGGAGGAACAGGGAATCAGTGATAGAAAGACACATGGAAAATAAAGGAAAATGAAGAGAGGCCCACAGTTGTCTTAGTCACCACACAAGCCATGGGCTGCTTTAGACCTTCTCATCCCAAGGAATTAGAATTGGAGCTTCCTATAGGGTCCTGTAAACCAGGGCAAGCCATCAACACAGCAGCCGGGTTCCAAGCCCAGAGGGGAAGGAGGACTCACACACTGAGGAGAAGCAGAATGGGCAGAGGTTTCCCGTCAGCACACCTGAGACACCGAGTCCTATCAGAGCCTGACCTGCTAGATTCCCAAGTTCATTCTCTCATTCTTTCTCTGTCTCTATATCTCTGTCTCCTCAATCTTTCACTGTGTCTTTCTCTGTCTTTCTGTGTCTCTGTCTCTGTCTCTCTCTGTTTCTCTCATCTCTCTGTCTCTGCCTCACTCTCTCTCTCTCTCTCCTATATCCTTCTCTCTATAGATTTCAGGATTCCCAGGAAGGAAGGACTTCTTCTCTTCTGTTTTTCCCAACTTTTTATTTTGAAAATTTTAAACCTTCACAACAGTGCAAAGAATACCATTCTGAAAACAGGGTACATTTTGAGCCATTTCAGCATTATTGACATGTGATTTCTGTAGATAGGGCTGTGCTGATAAACTTGGTCTCTGGCAGGGGGGAAAGCCTTCTTTGGTAGTATTCGCCAGTTCCTATAACCTAAAAATTCCCACCATGGCTCACTGCAGGCTAATTTTAAACCAATGGTTTAACAAATGGCTTGCAAAATTCCTGAATATTTAAATGCTCTCAGGAACTGGTAAGAGCAGGCTCCAGTGTACCACATTTTCCTGAACTACGTTAAATAACTTGCAGATACCATGGCACTGAACCAAATAACTTCAGCATGTGCCTTCTAGGAATAAGGACGTTCTCAAATGTAATCACAACACCATTATCACACTTAAGGAAAAATTAGCAACGCATTTCATAATATTATCCAATAGACATTTCCCACTAAAATATCCCCAACTGTTCCCCAAATGTCTTTTATAGCATTTTTTAAAAACTGAGAATCCAGGGAAGGTTGCATATTGCCTGTGCTATTTTCTTTAGTTTCTTTTAATCTAGAGTGGTCCCCCTGACTTCTTTTTCAGTTGTCTTTTTTTTATGACATGGACCTTTTTTGAAAAGCCCACGTGAATGTCTATAGAATGTGCCACATTCTGAATGTGTATGGTTGTTCCTCATGGTTACATGCAAATTAAATTCTTTTTGACAAAAATAATCCATACTCTTACCTCGTATCAGGTGGCACTCATAATCAAGTCTCAAATAATGTCAGATTGTTCCACTTTTGGTGATACTAAGTTTTATCATTTACTTAAAGTAGTAACCACCAAATGACTCAATTTGTTAAGAAGGTATCTCCCCACTATATAATTGATAAATAATGTATGAGGTACCATGCTGATGTTGTGTGAACCTCTTGTCCAAAAATCTTTTACTCAGTAGTTAGCATCTGTATGATGCTTGCCTAAATCAATTATCACATTAGGGCCTGAAATACAGTGATTTTTGTATCACTTCTTTTACATTTAGACAGAACTCATTTTCTTGAAAGTCCTTTTCTTTTTAATATGATTATGGACTCATGGACTTTAAAAAAAAAAAAACTTCAATGAATTATAATCCATTACTGTCACTTTCTTTTTGATGTTCAAATTATCCCACACTTGGCCAGGGGAACCACTTCAGGCAGGATCCTGTGTCCTTTTGACATGACCTCATTAATCTTTAAGTATTTCCTTTCTTTCAGGCACAGCACAATTCCCCGGGCTCACCTGCATTTGCCCTGCACCAGGGCCAGAGCCAGAGCTAGAAGCGGTTATTTTTTCAAAGAGCCCTGATTTTTTTAGGGGGAAATGATATTTAGAAATCAAGATCTGGGTTCTAGGTGTGCTCATTGCTACAGTGATGTTATTGCTTTTAGGTTCTTTCAGTTGATGTGTGTGTGTGTATCATATATATGATATATATAAAATTTTATATAGAGATATATATTTTATATTATATAAATTATATACAATATAATTTATATATAATTTTATATATACATAAATTATATATTTTTAAATATGTATATATAGTAAGTTCCCTAACCCCAAGTATCTCAGAGTGTGATCTTATTTGGAGATAGGGTGTTTACCAAGGTAATCATGTTAAAATGAAGTCATTAAGGTGGGTTTTCATCCAACATGACTGGTGTCCTTACAGAAGGGGAAAATTGGGACCCAGAGACGCATATGGTGGGGAAGAGATATGAAGACATAGGGAGAAGACAGTTGTCTGCAGGCCAAGGAGGGGGACCTGCACCAGAGCCTTCTCTCCCAGCCCTCAGGAGGGACCAAACCTGCTGGTATATTGTTCCTGGACAGAGCTGTGACAGAAGACATTGCTGATGTTCCAACACCCAATTTGTGGCACTTTGTCATGGCAGCCCTAGCAAGCAAATATGCCACATAACAAATTACCACAAATGTAGCAGCTTAAAACAAAACAACACACACTTATTGCCTCACATTTCCGTAGAAGTCTGGTATGGGCATCCGCCAGCTCAAGTCAAAGTGTCTGTGGGACTCCATGGCTTTCTGAAGTCTTTAGGGGGAATCTGCTTCCCTTGTGCCTTCCAGTTGTTGGCAGAATTCAGTTCCTCGTGGCTGTAGGATTAAGGTCCCCGTTCCCTCTCTGTCAGTTGAGAGGCCACTTGCCCGCCGGTTCATGCCTTCCCCATTCCCTCTTCAACACCAGCCATGGCAGGCTGAGTCCTCTCATGATTTGAAACTCTGCAGTATCTCCATTCCTTGCCTCATTTTTTTTTTTATATTCCCCTTCTTCCTCTTTCACCTTTAAGGGCCCATGTCATTTCATTGGGCCCACTCAGGGAATCTGGGATAATTCAGGTAACTTTAATTCTATCTGCAAAGTTTCATTTGCCCTGTAACATAACATATTCATGGTTTCCCAGCATAGGGAGCCGAACAAGCACTCAGAACACAGCAAACCGGACCCGGGTTCCAGCACGGCCTGTGTGACCGGGGACTGGTAAGCAGTCACTCAACTTTCGGGAATCATTTTTCCCAAAAAGAAATTTTTCAGTTTCCTCAGCTACAAGTAGAATCAAGGCTTAAGTAGTAAGCTTCGTTTAATAGAAACAGTTTCCTTATGGAAATACTAGGTCAGGGGCACTGATTTGGAGAATCAGGTTTGAAGCAGATCATGGAGGATCCCCTTAGCCAGTCTAAGAAGTCTGAGTTCTATCTTCTAAGAGCTGACGGGAGGATTTTTTTTTTTTTTTTTTTTTACATAGGTGATAAATGAATCTATTGTTTGAAAAGTTAAAACACGAGTATATAAAAGCAGGCTTTGCTCACGGTTAATAATATTACAGACATTTTTGCAAATCGCTGTTTTTATTTTTACTAAATCTCCCATCTTAACAATTTTTCCCTGCTAATACTTTTTCTCTTTAACTGTATGTAGTATTTCATAGGATAGATTGGTTTAACCTATTTGGCAATTTCTCTCTTGAATACGAAGATTGTTTATAATGTTAAGGCATTACAAATAAGGTAGTAACGTATATCATTGCAGTTCATGTTCACACAGATTTACTACCTGATGGTATTTCTAGAGCATGACCCCCAAACACTAAATGTGCTTCAGAATTACCTGGAGGTCTGGTTAAAGCATGGATTCCCAGACCCTGCTCCCAGAGTTTGATTTAGTAGGTCAGGTGTAGGGCCTGAGAATCGGCATTTTTAACAAGTCCCAACGTGAAGCTGATATTGTTGGATTAGATCACACTTTGAGAACCATCTTTTTACACCATGGATTCCTAAAATTGAGTTGTTGGTTTCAAGCTGATGCACATTTTTCATGATGATGTGTCCTCCACGTTGTCTCCCACTAAGTTTGTACCAGTTTCCATTCCCACCCACAATGTGCAAGGATGCCCCTGTCTTCACCTTTGCCAACGCTGGCCCATATAACTTCAACTCTTCTTGCCAATTGAATAGTAAAAAATGGAATTCTACCATTGTTCTATTTTATAGTACTCTGAATGACTTTTTTATGATTTTTTATAGTAGCTTCTACTCTTTTGTCTTTTTATAAGACTACCATTTATTGCAAAAAATTTAAGAACTCTTGATAAGCAAAAAGATGATAAACTTATCCATAATTCTACCACACACAGATCACCTGTATTAACATTTGCTGTATTTTGTAAGCATTTTTTTTTCATTTAACAACATACTGTGAACATTTTTTCCATATCATGTCATTAACTATTCTTCACCAATATCGGCCTAAAAGGCTGCATCATATCAATGGAATATTTTTGAATGAGGATTGACATTTACAAAATGATGTTTTGGGGAAGGTCAGTCTGGCAGTAGAACTGGGAATGGGAAGAACCCACACGCAAGGAGCAATTTGGAAACTACTGAAATAACACGAGAGAGCAGTGACATGGGGCAAGAGGGCCAGCCGTGACTACAGGAAACATTAGGAAGAAAAAATCAACACCTTGGTAGCATCCAGGATGGAGGGTAAGTGACAATTCAAAGCTAAATCCCTAGGAGTGCCCTGGGTTCCAGGGCTGGAAACTTGGAAGATGCCTTCCAACGAGCAGAGATCATCTTTGCTATTTCTGATCCCCAAATTTATCTCGGTTTAGAGATTTAGAGAATGCAAGTTAACTTCAGAGAGGAAGAACTTCATTTAGGAAAACAGGAGACCTGAACTCCCAGAGCCGAGGCATAAGGCCCCATTTCAATGTAGGGAGTCATTATTTTGAGAGACTCTACAGTAAGGTGGAAAGACCACACTCTTGACCATTAAAAAGATGGCACTGTGCATTGCTGCTCTGCCACTTATTGTGACCTTCGGCAAGCCTCTTAACCTCCTTGAGCCTTTTTGTCTATAACATGAGAGTGATAATATTTACTAGATAGAGTCATTGTGTGAATTAAATGAGGTGATATGCGTAAAATGCAGTCTGTAAGCAGGGCGTATTTAAGAAGTGGCAGTTTCTTTTATCACTGTAAAAAGAGCAATATTATATAAAGTAATAATATCCCTGTAAACTGTCCCACAACTTGGTCCCTCCCTAGAGACACACTCATGGCTAACCAGGGCATGACGATTTGTCGATGAAATGAAACTCATCAGTGAAATGAAGTTAATGCTGAAATAGTCCCTTTTGCCCATAGCTGTCTTCCCTGGCACACAGAGGGCTGTGGCTTACCTTATGAGCCAGAGCCATGGGGATGTGCTGTGAGGGTGGCTGGAGAGACTCCACGTGTGCCAGAAACCTCCAGAGGTTTTCTGACCACACTACGGTGATGTCATAGCAGAAGCAATGAGGATTTTGAATCAACATTGACAGACTCACTGCTTACTCTTCTGTCCCTCCTCTTCTACCAGTTCACAAGGGTCTCAGGCTCAATGTTTCTCTGTGGTTAGAGTACAAACACTGATCATAACGAGAAGCAAGGAGGTCAGAGGGAGAAGGAGACTCCCTGCAGAGCTGGGAGCCCATGCGGCCCTCAGTCCCAGGATTCTGGGATCACAACCTGAGGCAAAGGCCGTGGCTTAACCAACTAAGCCACCCAGGCACCCCGGAATATTGCATTTGAATGTGCCCAGCATGGTATCTGAGAGAAGTGGGAAACTTGCTGTTGGCTTTCCTTGGGGACCCTCTCTAAAGCTATCTCTCCATGCGCCAGCAGGCCAGAAATTGTAGTGGTTTCAGCTGCCAGGCAGGTGTCTAGTGTACGATTAACAGAGACATCAAAATAGCCATCATTCTCCCCACCCCCCGTAAGCTCCCCACAACCAACACAGCAAGAAACACAAAATATCTACTTTCCTAACTTAACTCTTGTCCCTTGCGGTTGGAAGAAGAGAAAACTTAGATTCAATCACCAACACCCCATTTGCCTTAGATGACGTGAAACACATTTCTACATGGCAGGTAACAGGTTTTCTCTGGAAAACACGGGGGCACCTGTGGGTCTGCCAGAGAAAGTACACCAACATTTATCTGCTCAGGATCTACTCCTCTAGCTTGAGCCCTGTTACATGCCCTTGCTGAATCTTATTTTCACAACAGCTGTGAGATGGATGTTATTATCCTCATTTATCAGATGAGGAAAAGACTCCGAAAGATTTAGGGGTGTTCAGCACAATAGGGGTTATCTGCCTCCCCCTTGTCCACATTTCTTTGAATTTTCCAGTATATGTTCCTATCATCTTCGTTGTAGATGGTTCTAGACCAGGTTCTAGACCAGTAGTCTTCTAGCCCATGCAAAGGGAGCAAGCAGTGTAGACCATATTTCCATCTTCGGAATAGTCTTCAGTTTCACCTGGTGGCAAACTAGACCCAAGTTAAATTCAGTGGATACAGTGTTAAACTTTGAGCGTTCCTTCTCAGGCCCAGGTTGTGGAGACCTTGTGCAGTAAAGGTGGAATTACATTTTTAAAGTTAAAGCCCGAATTGTTGACTCCTTGGTTAAAAACAAATCCTCATACAACGTGCACCCAATTTTTTTTTAACAAGACCATTATGTTTTCAAAAGTGAAATCAGTGGAAATGTGCTGTTTCCTGCTGCCCTATGTCCCTGTTCCTTTTCTCTCTTTCTCACCCTGTGTGTGAATATTACAGGTTTCCTCCTTCCAGAGATGCTCACAGCTGTTTCCCTTCCTCCCTCTCTTGAGCCCTGGAAGGCAGCTTTCATTCTTCTACCTCAGCCTGCCGGGGGCCCCATGGAAACTTCCCCGTGGTATGATTGCTTCCACACTTTTATATGCTTTAAAGAATATCAGCTGAGAACTGCTTATTGATCCTGAGTGGGGAATCCTCCCTTACAAAGCAATTTGCAGCCGTTGAAGGAATGTTGGGGCACTCTTCTCGATATCCTGCGCTCCCATCCCACACCCTCTATGCCCCATTTGCATGTTGACACCCTCTAAGCCAAGCCTGCCTTTGCCCGTGCCTCCTTTTCTGAGGATGTCCGATGAAGCTGACTTTTTGGATTCTCGGGCACTCATCCTGTGAACAATTTGAGCATACCAGTTTTACACTAGATCTCTATCTACTTTGGAGATTTTGTTTCATTTTTTTAAAAAGATTTTATTTATTTATTTGAGAGAGAAAGAGAGAGCAGAGAGAGAGAGCACACAAGAGGTAGGAAAAAGCAGGGGCAGAGGGAGAGGGAGAAGCAGGCTTCCCGCGGAGCAGGGAGCCTCACGCAGGACTCCATCCCAGGACCCCGGGATCATGACCTGAGCAGCAGAAGGCAGATGCTTAACGACTGAGCCACCCAGGCGCCCCTGGAGATTTTATTTCAAAACCCAAATATGGAAAAGATGCAGTTGCTCCCCAAGCACTTAAAGTCCTGAGACACATGGATGGATTCCACCTGCTCGGCTAGCACAAATCCTTCCTACCCTCCTCTCCAAGTAGCAGAAAAATGGTGGCTGGCTAGGGTAGAGGCCATTTTTCACGTTGCTCCTGATCAGCAGGACCCAACATACTGCAGGCCATCAGTGCTTGGCTCAGAGTAACAATGAAAAGAGAAAGCAGCTTTGGGGTGCCCATTTGGCTCCAGGCATTGTACTAGTCTAGTCACAGTCAAATATGGGATTTTATTAATCCAACTCACAGCCTCTCTAGAAAATCTGACACCATGCTCCTAGAACATGAACACTTTCCATGGCCCTTTGTCCAGTCCTCATGATTTTACCAACGATAACCCAGAGTTCAGAAAAATTAAATGGTTTGCCCAAATCACACAGCAAAGAAGCAGACACAGGCAACCAGACCCTCTGCCTCCAAGTTCAAGGTACTTCCCCTTTCTCCACAGCTGGCCAGGGATCTGTAGACTCAAAATTCACACTGTAAATAAAGTCAGTGCACTGGAGTTTTCATTTTGGTACGATGATATCTGCCACTGTTCTATAAACAGGAGTCCCCATTCCCACAGTGATGCTCCCTTTCTGCCAAGGTACTAACAAAGCCGCCATCTGGTTGCAGCCTCTGAATCCAGACCCCTCGAAATCCCCTTAGGCCTGGTCAGCTGAGTCAGAGAGAATGCAGCACACTTTTCTAAAACAGGCCTTTTTTTCTCAAAAATAGTTCCAAAAATATTTCCCCCAAATAGAACCATTACTTTATTTATTTATAAAATATTTTACTTATTTATTTGACAGAGAGAGAGAGAGCATAAGCAGGAGGAGCTGCAGAGGGAGAAACAGGCTCCCTACTGAACAGGGAGCCTGTCCTGGGGCTCAATCCCAGGACCCTGAGGATCATGACCTGAGCCCAAGGCAGACACTTAACGGACTGAGCCACCCAGGCACAATAAAGTTGAGTTAACCTTTTCAACTTAACACCTTTCCCTCCTATTCATATACTGCTTTCAAAAGGAATGCTGAACAGGGGGCACCTGGGTGGTTCAGTAGGTTAAGCCTCTGCCTTCCGCTCAGGTCATGATCCCAGGGTCCTGGGATGGAGCCCCACATCGGGCTCTCTGCTCAGCAGGGAGCCTGTTTCCTCCTCTCTCCCTCTCTCTCTCCCTGCCTGCCTCTCTGCCTACTTGTGATCTCTGTCAAATAAATAAATAAATAATCTTTTAAAAAAATAAACAAAAAACCCCAAAAGGAATGCTGAACTATTCTTTTGAGCTACTGTATTAAGGTCATAAAGTATTCCTCTCCCTGACTTAATGTCTGCTACAGGACTTTTCCTCTAAGGAAATATGCTATCTGTCGTTGCTTTTTTGCTAGTCCCCAGACAGGTGGGTCTTTGCTTTTCAGTGCCCTTTCTACTTTATGTAAAAATGTTTATGCTGGGGGGGTAGCTGGCTGATGGGCATTAAGTAATAATGGGTGTTATATGGAACTGATGAATCACTAAACTCTAGCTCTGAAACAAATAATACACTATATATTAATTAACTAAATTTAAATTTTAAAAATGTGTTGTTATTACTAAAACTGGAACCAGAAATCCTAGCCTGTAACAAATAATTTTAAAAATACATTGAAATTGGGTGCCTGGGTGGCTCAGTTGGTTAAGCATCTGAGTCTTGATTTCTGCTTAGGTCAAGATCTCAGGGTCGTGTGATCGAACCCTACTTCAGGCTCTGCACTGGGCATGGAACCTGCTTGAAGATTCTCTCTCTCCCACTCCCTCTGCCCCTCCCTCTGTTTGCGTGCTCTCTCACTCTCTCTTTCAAACAACAACAACAACAACAACAAAACAGAACAAAAAAAAATGCATTGAAATAAGGCATCCTTTGGATTTTAGAAACATTATATGATTTATTCATAGGTATTCAGACCATCTAAAATAGCCTAAAACTCTTATGTTTTTCAAATACCTCTGTTCCACTATTTGCCACCTTTCTCGGGTGGCAAATTCATTCATCCTACGAGAGCAAGGGCTCCAGAACCAAACAGACAAGAACGACCTACAGACCAAAGAATTAATAAAAACAATAGAGTGTCACAGGAAGCTGCTCAGGAGAGAAACATTTACTGTGTGCTGCTTTGATCGAGGCTGTTTGATTACAGGACAAGCTAGTTTCAAAAAAGGGAAATTTTTGTTAAGGGTATCAAAATCTCTCTTGAATTGGAGCTGGAAACTAGGAATTCACTGGAGGTTGAGACAGCCCTTTGCCCACCTTGCTCTCGGCGCACACGGGTCCCCGCTCTCTCATCCTGTTTGCGCATCTCCACTCTCCTCCCTGGACATCACGTTCTTCCGCCTCTTCCGCCAACGGGGCTGCTCCTCCGTGCTCCAGCCTGCATCTGAATGCGGCTTCCTTCCCCGGCTGTCGGCTCAGGCCCTGACTCTGCTTGTCCTTTCTGCCTGGTTCCCACAGGCTCAGATGCTAAATATCCCAATTCCAAATTTCAGGAGGAAGACGACGGGTGCTGCTTAGATCAGGAGCAGCCCAATCAGCCATGGAGCCATGTGTTGCCAGCACGTGACCAATTCAGGAGGGGCTTCTTCACGGGGGAGGCACCAGAGGAAAAAGACGTGGGGTATTTAGTTTAAGCACACCTATGTGCTCTGCACAGCACAGTGTGTATTGGGCAGGGGCGGGGACAAGCATGGGGATCAGCATCAGCACAGACAAGACTTTCAGATCCAGGTTCTGCCACTTCTTAACTAATCTGGACAAGTTCAATAACTCCCAACATTGATTTTCTAAGCTGGTGAACAGGGACAATAAATACATCAAAGTATCACAGTGCAGATCAAATGAGATGATGTTTGCCAATTGACTGGCATGGCCAAGTACTAAAAAATGCTAGCTTCCTTTTGCCCCTGTCTACGCTAGGCTGTATACCAAGTTTAAAAGTATCATAATTAATAAGGGTTTTCGTGACATGTGGAAAGCAAACCATTAGCATTTACACAGTGCTGTAGAAAAACAAGAATTCTTGGGGTGCCTGGGTGGCTCAGTCGATTAAGCGTCTCCCTTTGGCTCCGGTCATGATCCCAAGGTCCTGGGATTGAGTCCCGCATCTGGTTCCCTGCTCGGCGGGGAGCCTGCTTCTCCCTCTTCCCCTCTCCCTGCTTGTGCTCACACTCTCTCTGTCAAATAAATAAATAAAATCTTTAAAACAAAAAAAAAAAAGGAAAGAAAAACAAGAATTCTTGAAAACACAAAGAGAGAATATTAAACAAATGGACACTCCCAGCCTCTCTTTTCGGCATCAAATAATAATATTAGTAATTAGCATTCACCAAGTGCTTTACCTCATAGACACGGTTTGTGACTGATATTATCTCCTTCTGTTCTCACAATGACCTTGTAGGATCCATATGCTTGTTAGCTTCCTTTTACAGCCTAGGTTAAATAAACTGGCCAAAGTCACATGGTTGGTGATGGGCAGATATAGGACTCAAACCCAGGGCCCCGGCCTCCAAAACCCCTTGAGCTCTTCAGTGCCATTCCCAGAAGATAATTAAGTTCTGGGTCAACTATTTCAGGGGCTCATTGCCCATTTTTTCATCTGATTCCCCCCCCCCCATTCTCACAACCCCACACCATAACTGTCAAAGCCTTCCCAGTTTAATTCCAGGCTCCCTTTCCAGCTTCCTGCAACCTGAAACCCAAACACCCATGTTCTCCTGTGTCTCTGTGGATTTTCTAACCATTTCTTACTCTAAGAGTGTCTTTCTTGGGGCACCTGGGTGGCTTAGTTGATTAAGCATCTGCCTTCGGCTCAGGTCATGATCTCAGGGTCTTGGGATCGAGTCCCAGATTGGGCTCCCCACTCAGGGGGAGTCTGCTTCTCTCTCTACCTCTGCCTCTCCCCATATCCAAACCCTCAGCCTGTGCTCTCTCAAATAAATAAAGCCTTAAAAAAAAAAAGTGTCCTTCTTTCTTGTAGTCCAGCTAGGGCCTAGTTCTGACTCAATGGTTGCCCCATCGAGAAAGCATTCCTGTGAGCCATGCACCAAGCAGCATCATTCCTTCCCTCCTCTGGGCTTCCTTAGAGCCTGTCCACATGGCTTCAAATCAGAGCAACTTCCGACAACAACAGGAAGAGACACTTTTTCATCTTTGCATCTTCAGTATCTGTCCCAGCACTTGCCACATAGTAGGTGCCTGGGAAATGTTTATTGGGTTGAATCTGATGAAAGTTCCAAAAATGGATAGCCACAGCATCATCGGTTCTAGAAGAATATCTTTTGGTCATTTTAACAGTTTCAAATTCCAACCAGTCTCCTTAACTGAATGATCAACTTTTAAACTCACTATCAACATTGCACTTAATGTTTTATGATGTTTGTACTAATTTTTCATATTACACTATCCACATCTACCCAGAAACAAGGATTAGAATCTTCTTTAGTTTATTATTAATGAAATAGAATCCAGTAGAAGCTTGGATATCTGAATGAAGCAAAAGTTGGGACCATTTTAGAACTTTAATTCAACAAAAACTCGAGTTCCGGTTGCCCAAGTACTGCTTCCTTATTTCCTTTGATTATCTGATTTAACAGGTTGTTACCCTATGGGAGCGGATAAATGCCACTCTATGGCTAGGCTCTATCACCTGTAAGATAGAGATGATACTAAGACCGTCTATGGGGTTAGTGTAAGGAACAGAAAACATCGAAGGGAGCTTGTCAACAGTAGACATTATAATGATCAAACTTCTGCTTGGTCTGTATCCCTGAAAAGAAATTTCTGCTAGATCCGTGTTGTCCCAAGGTTATGGTGTTTCATTTTAAAAAACTGCTCTTATCCGGGTGGTGGATATCATGGAGGGCACATATTGCATGGAGCACTGGGTGTGGTGCATAAACAATGAATCTTGGAATACTGAAAAGAAATAAAATAAAATAAAATAAAATGGAAAAAAATTTAAAAATAAAAGAAATAAATCTTTAAAAAAAAACCAAAAAACCTGATCTTACAAGCAGTTTTTGAATATCTCCAAATGGAACAAAGCCTGCAAGACCATTCATAGACAGTTAGGTCTCTGTATGAGCAGGCTCACCTCTATCCACCTTGTCTCTTACAAACATTCATTCATTCGTATTTTCTTTCAGTAAATCTTAACTGAGATAATCAGGTGGTCTGGAGACTTGCCTTAGAAAGAGTGTGTAATGTAGCCTAGGGCACCAAAGGAAAGTTTTCTCAGAGGAAGTGAGGCCCCAGAGCATCTTATTTTATTTTGGGAGTACCTAATGCATCATTTTGAAACTGTCCATTTCCATCTTCTATGACGCTCTCAATGGTGGAAGGTCAGGGGCTAGGTCTTAGGTGTGTCGGAAGCCTTAGTGCCCAGTATGGTGCTTAGCACATAGTAAGCTCTCAATTAATATTTATTGAAAGAAAAAAATGAAAAAATGTTGATACGAGGAGAGCTAGGTGTGGGTAAATGTCTGATCCCATATTTGGAAGGCCAGACATCATTAAAGGACCAAAATAATTAGGAATAATACTTGAGGATCGTCTCCCCCCCGCCCCCACCGAAGAGCAGGTATAATTCCAAGCTTTGCCTCATTTGGAACATTCCCAGACTAAGACCTGGATGTGGACAGACACTCAGTGAGCATGGGTGTACAGTTCTGTGATTGAAAATAAACACTACCAGTCATTTCACCAACAGCAACGTTCCACTCTTTTCACCTCTGCTCCCTGCTTTTCCTTCCCAGGGCTATTTTTAATTCTCCATATGAGGGTGATGCTCAAGGATGCTCAAGGAAGGAGCCTCCATATCCTAAAAGAGAAAGTGAGGAAAATATTAGAATAGGACTAAACAGGAAGGTGCGCCATTCACAACCAAATTGAACAGATATTCCCACTAGATAGCTCCCATTCTCCTTTTAACATGGACAATTTCTACTGCAGCATTGATACATTTGAAATATAATAAATATTTCATTATGAATGAATGAAATGAATGAATGAATTCATTATGAATGAATGAATGAAATAAATATTTCATTATAAATAAATATAATAATTAATATTTGTATGACATTTCTTTAATACGCCTATCAAAATACTGAATTTAATCATCACGACGATCCAGTAAGACAAGTTCTTATTCTTTCTCCTGAACAGATCAGCAAATTGAGTTCAGTGCCGCTGAGTGACTTACCCTAAAATCACACAGTCTGTAAGTCCTGTAGGTAGTGAAGACCAGAATCAAACCCAGTTCTTCCAGGTCTGACACTTTGCTGTTTGTTTGGCTTCGTGTTTCAGTTATCTCCATATACTCTTCCCACCCCCAAGTCCTTTTCTTATTCATCGCCGTCTCCCTTATAACCTACCATACATCGCTCATAGTAAACACACAATAACAATCAAGAAACTGAACTTCTTTAAAGATCTGATCTACTTACACGAAGAGAATGGTAAAATACAGTAATAGAAATTTTATATCTTCTGGTCAAAGAGCAGAGGTACTTTGAAGCCTTTCCTCACTGACTGTGCTCCCTGATGTGGAGCCAATTCCAATTCTGGAATGCCAAGTCCAGTGTGAGACGGGGGACAGCTCACCACTCCAGATCCCCAGACGCACCAGGGAAGAAGGGATGCTCCTGGCGGGTACCAGTTTCAGGTAATTCCTCCTTCAAGTATTAGCTCACAGGACCTAAGAACAAGGGATGCTAATAATTAAAAGTGAAATCAAACATAGCACCTGTGAGCAGGATCCTGCCACTGACTCACGCTGTGGTCACCCTATCGGTAGCTTACGAGAGGAAACGATGGTGATGGTTAAAGCAGGAACTGGCTGTGCCCAGTTTCCTCGTCGACAAAAGGGGAGAATACTCATGGTCTTCATCGGGTTGCTGCAGCCCATGCACCAGCCCATGAGCGCTCTGTGCCTAACTGTTGTCCCTCTCACTCTTTCCCTGCAATTGCATCCTACCTGTTCTTGGGTTCTGTATGTCTTTTCCCCATGACCGTGAACCTCATGTATCAGCCATTTCTTTGAATCCCTGTGGCACTCACCATCTGGCTTATGTGGGTCTCTATCGTTTTCTGCATGTTAACCTCATTTCTCAGAAGAGCATGAACTCTGCAAGGGCAAGCCAGACGCCTGGCATGCAGGGTTAAACTGTGAGCTGAATTCTTGCTGCCCACTATGGAAGGAGGCGCAGATTGTTACTCTGATGCTCCGCTGTCTCTTCAGGAAAAGTTTCAGTGCATGTGGTGGGTTGGAACAATACAGGCATGTATTACAAAAGACCCGAAAAGAAAATGTAGAATAACACACAACAGGTATTATTCAAATGTTTATCTTATTTATTTGTTTTTTTTTTAAAACATTTTATTTATTTAATTGCAAGAGAGAGAGAACACAAGCAAAGGGGAGCAGGAGAGGGAGAAGCAGACATCCCACTGAACAGGGAGCCGTCGTGGGGCTCCCTCCCAGGAACCTGGTATCATGACCTGAGCTGAAGGAAGAGGCCTGACTGACTGAGCTACCCAGGCATCCATCCAATGTTTATTTTAAATAATTATTTTCGAGGTGTTAGTTTTAAGCTCTCTTCTTTCATAGAGGTACTGCTCCTTTGACATGCATCTTAGAAAGGAAGAGATCTTCCCCCTAAGTTAGCTGCAGCGCCCAGCCCCGCCCAATTTTTAGGCCAGCCTGACAAAGACCAGTATTCTTCCAAGGGCTCAGACCCTTATCTGCTAGGTCTGGAACTTGTTGCTACATCTCTGTGCCATAACTGTTGTACTTGGTGCTGAGTGTGACAAGCCGTAACTCCCCCCACATCTCACATCAGATGGCCCCATTTGTGTGGCTGGGCTTCTGTCTGCTTCTGTTTCCTACTGAATTCTTTCTTTGTGGGCTGGCACTCTGCCCTCCGCCCAACCCACTCAGCCAGCCAGTCTAACTCTGTCCATGCCCCTCCCCTGGCAGGGGAACAGGGCACAGTCAGCCAAAAGGCTTCAACTTTCAGTGCTCTTACGGGACAAGCTTAAGTTTGCTAAAGATTAAGGCTGGGATTAAGGTTAACTCAACGGCTGGGAAATGCTTCTAATGGAAGAGTAACTCAGAACCATGAACTTAGTGCCAGTCCTAACAACATGCTACTATCCTATACTGACTGCTGCCATGTTGATTCATTATGTCAGAACTTCTTGGACAGCAACAGCTTCAATCAAGTTCAAATTCACTGAGCCCTTTGCTCCCTGGGCATTGGACAATTGGGCATCTTTCTAGAAGATGCGTTCTTGAGCCAGAGTTGATTCCAGCTTTTCGCCCTTCACTCCAGCTCCTACCCCAAGATCCTTGCACACCTTTGTGCCATTTCCTCTGAGACCAGAATTCCTAGGGTTTCCTTCATGGGAACTAGAGCTCAAAAATAAATCTAAGGATGGGAGAACACACCAATTCCTGCCTTGTTGCCTAGAGGCCTCCATCTACTACAACAGCACATTCAGAGTCCTTTAACTGAGTTCCAGAAGCTGCCATTGGCTCATCAAAACAGGGTGCCCTTATATGGTTTTCTATCCCTTGTTCCCCTAGCGCTGTCCTTTCCAACTAAGAAGCTTTTTATTCGCTGTGCCTGTTTGCCAAAACTCATATAAATCAGAGTGTGCACTTTGCAAGACTTAGATTTGATTAATCTTAAAAATTTAGAAGCTGCATGAGTGGGGTTTGAGATTAAGTGTGCAAAGATGTTTAGAAGCAGCTTCCCCACCAGCCTTCAGATTGAGATGGATGAGAAGCAATACCGGGTTTGAGCTGCCCATAATTGAAAAAGTGTGTGCCCAGAATATCATATTTATCCTTCCTTCCTCCAAGAGCCATAACTTTAAAGCCTCTGTTAGAACCTCAATCAAGTGAATGTCTTCGACTGTAAGCATCCCAGATATTCTCAGCATTTGTGATACTTAAAGAACAGGGATAGGAAGGCTAAGGATAAAAGGTACTGGGGTGGAGGAGAGTCAATTCCCAAATGGAACCAGGCCCCCAGGCATCCCTGGGAAAGTAGCATAAACCTGTAGAAGAGGAGCATTTGTGAGTGAGCGAACAACAGCAGGGCAAATGCAAACCACGCCGATCTAATCTGCTAACCCGGAGTCTGCACTCATAGTGGCACTGTGGTCCTTCTAGAAGGCATCCAGGGCTAGCTGGTGCCCAGCTGAGGGGCTCCATTCACCCCCTATTCTATGTAAGGGAACGTGGTTCCTGAAGTTGTGAAACTTCAGCTGAGAAACAGCATTCATACGAGCATTCAGCCAACCCTAGGCATCTGCTCAGGGCAGTCCTGAGCACGGTGGGGGGAGGAAGGCAGATACGTGTGAGAAACAGGTACTGATCTGGGGGAGCTTTCAGGAAGGGGCTCTAATCTCTTACCTGGCCACGACTCTGCTGTCAGACTGGGATTTGGACGTGCTAATGCCCAATCGGCCTTTTGTTCCCTGACCACCCACCCCCGTCCTTTTCCACTTCACCCACCCCTGTTACCTCCTTCTTTTTTAAATGACATAATGCAGTCTCCCAACTCTAGACGACTGTAGATGTGACCTTGGACTCAGAATCTCTCCAGAAAATTAACTCTGCTCTTCTCTGTCTTTGGAAAACTTGAATGTCGACATTTAAAAGTTCTCCTAGTGTTCTATGTGAGTGTGTAGGTACTCGCCCGCATCAGCCATACACAAACAATCCACACAAGGCATTTCTAGTTAAGCCCAGGCCCAGGGCTATACAGCCAACTTTCAGTGCGAATCATAAATGAAACGTAAGTATTAAAAAGTTGGCAAGACCCTTAACAGGTTTTATTTTCACTGCAGCTCTGTGAAGTTTGAACAAGGGTCACACATAGTAGCCATGTGGAAGAGTGTTGTGTAGGAACAAGAAAAGGGCTGATTCTCCCTGTTCGTGTTTGTTTTTCAAAGGTGTAATGCAAAGAGATGGTATCGTGAGCAGAATATTCTGACCACTCACCGGAACTGGCGGAGATGGTGACACAAAGAGCTCAGGGGCAAGTTAACAGATCCCTGAGCTACTGTGAGCTATTCACAGCCAGCAGTACCTGGGGATCACGTGCAGGGCAGTGTCCCAGCCTGCCTGGAGGTCCCGGATGGAGAGGTCTGGGGCTGATTCTGACGCAGGTAGTCAAGGGGCCTTACCTTGCCTGCTCCGTGAAAACCTGCTGACCATCTGTATGGCTGGCATCTAGATCACGGGCAACCAGGGGTTCATTTGACTCTTCTCATATTTTTAAATTTTTGTAAAATGGAAGTCAAGCCAAACCAAACCAAAAGCCCATACTTTCACGGTGTGCCTAATGTTCCAAACGCCCCCACATCTCAGAAACATAAGGAAAAAGACAAAGGGGAGGGTGGAATTCTCTTCCAGCCCCCAGTTCTTGGCTCCATCTGGATCTATGTGTGCCTTGAAATTCGTCTACACTTGTTGAAAAGCCACATAGGGGATGCTTAGTCAGAAGTCTGGCCACTTCGGATCAGACCAGATGACAGACTGACAGCCTCTACTTAGTACAGCATGTATTTTCGTCCTGGACCCTCCAGAGGACAGAAGAGGGGCCCCGCCAGATCCACAGGTGTAGATGCTTTTTCCCCACTGGGTGCGGAGCTGCAGTCAGAAATTCTTTTCCTAGCATATGTGACTGATTAGAGCTAATATCTCATTTCTAATTCCATTGATTCCTTAAAAACAGCAAGTCCCAAAGACCATGGCTATTAGCAATTTCAACTCCTCCGCCAGTGGGCTTCCCGCCTCTGGGGGAGGAAGAGGTGGCCAGAAGGGAGTCTGGTCGACGTGGGCAGCGAGTGTCAGTGGGACCCCATGTCTGAAGCACACGCCTGCGGTCAGAGACACACAAACCCACACATGGGTCTCTGCTGCCTCCTGTCTTTCCCATTTCCAAGCCACATCTGTGGCAGAACTACCATTAATAACGGGAAGGCTCCTTTGCAGGCCCAAGAACTCTGCAACTTCCGCACTCAAAATGGGTCCCTCCTCCCTAGTCCTTTAATCTCCTTGTGGTTTGGTATGAAAGCCTCTCCATGGCCCTTCTTTTGTTACCGCAGGAGAGAAGGACAAAATGTGGGCCCCATCCATCCCAGTAAAAGATTTTAGTCCTCAGGGTGGATTTTTCAATGCAGACACAGCAACAGCCCAGGAGGCCTGATATCAGGCCCCTCGGAGGAGAATGGGAGAGAGGATGAAGCCGACTTGCCAGGTCAGCCCTTTGGGGACTGTGGGGTTCCACACAATATTGTGATGGGCTGCCCTGTGGTGGCCTCAGTGAGTGCTTGTTGGGCTGAATTGAATTAATCACATAGAATGTCCCTCAGGATTCTATAGGTGTAGCCCACCCTTGTCTTAAGAGGCCCTGTGGTTTCACAGACAACGCCTCAGGCCCAGAAGGAACAACGTGCATGACTTAGTTCAGCACTACCCAGCCAGGAGCTATGTGATCTCAGATAAGCCTCCTGACCTGAGTCTCATTTTCTGCCCCGGTGAGAACAAAAGCCTTGCACTAGAATTGCTTAATGTTTTCTGTGACCTCTTCCAGCTTTAAAGAGAAAAGAATAAAGATTTGAGTCAACACTGGCTTTCCCTTAAGTCAAAATTTCCACCAAGTTGCCAAAGGCCACCATATATTTTCTGCATCCTGCTCTCTCTTCTTTGGGCTTTGAAAACAAACCAGGTTGAATGCAACCTCATGGTTCACATTCACACAGCAAAAATCAGAGCCCTCCAAAGCCAGCACCAGGGATAAAATGATGATAAATGGAAACAAACTTTATCATCCAAAAATACCCCCTCGAACTCTGAAGAAATATTGATAATAACTCTCCATCTGCTGAATAAATCAGAACAAGACTGGAGATCCTACCCAACATTGTTTGAGCATGGAGGACAGCCAGGCAAGTACTAGAGTTTCATGAAAACTGATCTCAGGAGAACTGACATAAATAAAACATGTCAAAGTTTTAAAGAGGTAAAGAAAATAAAAGGGATAGCAGAAGTGTTTTCTGTTTATTATTATCCCCACTATAAAGAACTTTTGTAGGAAGAACACAGGTCGGGGAATCAGGACACTAGGCTCCCACTCTAGTCTCCACCCCAGAGTCCCACCTGAGCTTAGTGAAATCGTTTCACCTCTCTATACAGGTTACCTTTCTTCGTGATCGTGAGGTGCAGAAGAAAAATTAAAGAAAACATAGAAAACGGGTTTAGGGGGAGGGGTGGTGAGAAGTGCCTAAAACTTAAGATGTTATGTCAATAAATTGCTTGGTTATTGACAAACAATATGGCGGCCTGACTCTTGAGTCCTGGAGCAGAAGAGCTGCGGGAGCAGCAGCTCCTTTCGGGCGCCCCCATCAGGTTGGCCCCAATGTTGGCACCAGGCTAGAGCCCATGATTTCTGGTCCCATGGGACCTTCCCGGGCTCTGCACTCGCCTGGGGCAGGCGAGGCAGCCAGGCCTGCGGTGGGGATGAGCAGGACAGAGTTGAGTGAGAAAGCTCAGTTTAGTCATCACTGCCGAGCTACCTACAAATGTTATTTTTAAGCCCCCTCCCTCGCCCCTGCCCCAAGTCCCAGATCTGTTGGGCAGGGCACAGATTTTTACAAGTGAGGCTCTCAGTTCTCCTGGCCTCTCACTCTCTTCTGTCTCAATACTCTGAGAAGCGGGTGTGAGTGGGCGAGCCTGGGTTCTCTTGAAGTCATCTCAAGGTGTGGGGTAGCCGTGGGTGACTGACAGTCAATTGTTAGGGTGTGAGAGCTCAGGTTAGGGGGCCCCCACCAGTCTGCAGAACTCTTGGCTTAAGGATGGATTCTTGGTGTCTCCAGTGACTATCTGGTATGTTCCCCACCCCCAAACAACGTCATAAATGTAGTCTACAGTCTAAATGACTAATCAGCCATATAAATGGACCAAAATATCTTCTGAGGCTAAAGTAAGAACAGCTGTAATGATTGTAGTACATAGTTGGTAACTCAAACTGGGGTAAGTCCAATAATTTATAGGTATCTCTGCATGTTTACATAAATGTGGTCAAATGCCAGAATTACTAGTACGTACCATATGGAAAATAAAAAGCACGCTTGTCGGGGGCGGGGGTGCTCTTTTAGATATTCTATCTGGGGGAGGACTTTGAAAATACGTGGCACAGAAAATAGTGCACACAATCTGAACCACATATAATAATCTTCGGGAGTTCAACACCACAAAAAATTCTCCCTTTTAAAAATTGGATTTTCTGACGTTTTCCTCTTCTTTATCCCTTTTCCCTAGATCCCGAGCTTCTGATGGACTGTGGGAGGCTGCCGCTGCTGAGGTACATCATTATGAGTCTCAGGCTTTGGGGATTGTGTTGGGGGGGCATGGGAGTGTCAGAGATTGTGTTTTGACTCTCTCATACTGATGCAGAGTAAAGAGATCCCCAAAGAGAAAGAAAAGGGAATTTATTTATCACTTGGTTTGTCAGCCATGCTACAGTCAATTTCCACAGATTTTAGGTGGCTCAGAAGGAAATACATTATTTGAACAGAGTTAAGTATTTCAGAGAGGCATAGAATGTTAGCGTTAGAGGGAAATATAAGGGTCATTATATTTTTACAAATGAAGAGCTGTTCCCCCAAAGTAAAGTGGCTTTTTAAAAATGTAATTACTAAATAAAATAAAAAAAAAAGTATTACTATCAGAGCCACAAACAACCACATGAAAATATGTATAAGGAGAAAAAATAAGTGGAAGAGGAAGAGGTAAATAAGGGGAAGATAGTGGTTTCATAGAGAGAGTAAGATGGAGAGAAAGAGACAGAAGGAGAATAAAGAAATACACAAAAGATGTGAAGAGGCAGTCTGTAAGAGGGTGGAAACATGAGAAAAATGCCATGATATATATTTAACAAGATCCCATGCTCTCCTTTTTTGATTTTCTCTATATAATGAGCCATCCCTCCACCTTACCAAATGGGACATCTTGGAAGAATCCAGATTTCTGGGCAGTCCTGATCATTGAAAAGCCTCCCACCAGCTTTAACAAATAGATCCTAGTTTAATTTGGACAATGTCTGGAAGAGACCCCGAGAAATCATGTTTTCATTTTTTGATTTTTGTGCTTTCTCCCCACTCAGCCACACCCAAACCATTCCGGAGCGATGGAACTCTGATGATTCCAGTTCCAGAAAGAAGCTGCCTGCCCTGAAGCATCTGGCCTGGTGTCCTCATGTTGCACAGCTCATAGCTCATCTTTCTTTGTGCCCTGGGCAGCTGATCTGAATATAGAGTTTGCATGAACTTCAAAGGAAGCTGGCAGGATGGGGTTGAAGCCTTGCTGCTTTAATCAAGATGGATTCAAAAACCTCTGGTTATCACGTAGAAAACTAAAACCAGCAACGGAGCGCTAATTGACAATGACTAAAAGGGAAATGGCAATAAAAAAAGGTGCAGGGAGCTCAATGAGATTAGATTTAAAGAGGTAAAACTCTCCTAGGAGTTGATGATGGATCACCATTACTTCTTGCCTCCATGAATAATATGGCACATGGAGTAAGATAGCCTCCTATAAGGTATGCCTCTTCTAGGGAAACCTCCTATAAGGTAAGGAATAAGATAGCCTCCTATAAGCCTCCTTTAAGATAAGCAAAAGCTCAGAAACATTGTTTCTACCTGCCTGTCATGGTATCGATATCCCTCTCTCCTTGAGCTTAGGGCTCCTTGTTCAAGTTTCTTTGGCCAATGGTGGGAGCTATAGCCCAGGCCACTTCCCCCATGATTCTGCACCTCATGGGGACATCACTCAACACCTGCCTCTTCTCTTCTGGAGCTCTGCTTCATAGGGGGACCATGTATGTGGAATGCATCCAACATTGACTTGGGTTCTGAATGACTTTTTTTCCCAAGCTGGTCTCCTTCAGGGAAGCACGGAGTCTGGCACATAGTAGATGCTCAAAAAGGTTTGTCGAATAAATGAAGGAAAAAGAAACTAGCTCATCGTTCTTGTAAACGCCCAGTACCCAGCACAGTGTGAAGCACATAGATAATATCTGAGCCTCATTCACAACACACGTTGCCTTGAAGACAAGATGGAGTCCCTATGGCTCAAGACTAAGGAGGTCATTGTGTTCTTTGTTGAGCGGATACTTGAGAGCTGTTCTGAAGCCAGAAGAAGGGCTGAGGAAGAAGTATAGTGGAAAAGTAAGAGGTGACTGGGGCCAGTCCGGGCCGTGGATGTCTCATCAACTTTTTCATGGATTTTTTTTTTTAAGTTTTCTCCTTCTTATAAGACAACATGATTTCTAGGATCTCTCCTTCTCTCAGCCTCTCATAGATATCAAAGGAGTAACTGTTCAAAAATAAGACCCAAAGAGAAAGATAGATACTGAGAGATTGGATGTTTTTCACTCTCCTTCAGGGAGTTTATCCAGATCACATACACACAGAGAAACAGCACCCCTTTTCCCCACCCCACTCCCACTCCAAGTCTGCTGCTGTGTAGTCCTCTCTAACCAAAGATGGGACCAAGGGGAAGGTGTGCAGAATACTCTAGGACTTTTTCTTGATATCCTAAGGGGCAGAGGAGAGGCAAAGGAAGAAAACTAGAGAGAACCAAAGACAAACCTCTCTAGGAACACGTATTTAAAAAACAAAATTTCCAAAAAAAAAAATTTTCCAAAGAAAATACGTAAATGGTCAATAAATACATGAAAACATGCTCAACACATCCTTCGGGAAATGCAAATCAAAACCACAATGAGACACCACTTCATACTCACTAGGATGTCTAAAACAAGAAAGACAGAACATCACAAGTGATAAGAATCTGGAGAAACTGGAACCCTTGTATACTGCTAGTTAGAATAGGAAATACTGCAGCTTCTTTGAAAAACAATTTGGACGTTCCTTAAAAAATGAAAAATAGAAATTCCACTGAGTATACACCAAGAAAATTGGAAACATATGTCCACACAAAAACTTGTACACAAACATTCATAGAAGAGCTATTCATAATAACCAAAAGATGGAATGAACCCAAATGTCCATCAGCTGATGATTAGATCAAAAGTTCTATATCCATACGTGGGGTGCCTGGGTGGCTCAGTGGGTTAAGCCTCTGCCTTCGGCTCGGGTCGTGATCTCAGGGTTCTGGGATTGAGCCCCACATCGGGCTCTCTGCTCAGCGGGGAGCCTGCTTCCCCTCTCTCTCTCTCTACCTGCCTCCCTGCCTACTTGTGATCTGTCTGTCAAATAAATAAATAAAATCTTTTTTAAAAAAAGTTCTATATCTGTACAATGAAATATTATTCAGTCATGAAAGGAATGAAGCATTCATACCTGCCACAACATGGATGAACTCTGAAAATATAACTGAAAGAAGCCAGATACAAAAGTTCATGTATTCTATGACTCCATTTATATGAAACATCCACAATAGGAAAATACAGAGAAAAAGTAGATTCATGGTTACCAGGGGGTTGGGAAAAGGGATAATGTAGACTCATTGCTAATAGGTCAGGGTTTCTGTTAGGGGTATTGAAAATGTTCTAGAATTCGACATAAGATGCTTTTGAATATATTAAAACTTACTTAAAACAAACTTTTGAATATATTAAAACCACTCAAAGGTAAATTTTATTTTTTTTTAAGATTTTATTTATTTATTTGACAGAGAGAAATCACAAGTAAGCAGAGAGGCAGGCAGAGAGAGAGGAGGAAGCAGGCTCCCTGCTGAGCAGAAAGCCCGATGTGGGGCTCGAACCCAGGACCTGGGATCATGACCTGAGCCGAAGGCAGCGGCTTAACCCACCCAGGCGCCCCTCAAAGGTACATTTTAAACGGTATGTGAATTATGTATCAATAGAATTTTAAAAAAAGGAGAATTTGATATTGCTAAAGGACAACTAGGGCTCTGCTGGGAACTCTAATCTCAACTTGAAAGGTTTTTCTAGTTACAAAGAGCACCAGCCTCCTCACTGCTCAACCCCCACAACTCCCTGACGCAGCCCGTAATCCACAATCCTCAGCTACTCCTAGAGGAAAACATACTAAGAGAGACCGCAATGAGCAACTAGAGGAGGACTGAGACACACCTGGCATTAGCAGACATTCTCTGTGAGGGCGTGAGGAGGAGAGCGAAGAGAGGAATGGGAAGAATAGAAGATGAGCTGCTAGATCTCAAAGGGATCACGTGCTGAGATGTAAGGAGGGCAGAGGGGCTCCAGAAAGGCCACTTGGGAATCCCTTCCCAAGTACTGACTATATGTTAATGTGGCCAATATAATTGACACAAACATATTCGACCAGAAGATGGAAGGTCAGCTCTGAGTAAATGCGAGTCTTGTCTGCCTCCTACGCCCCTATATGGGTTCCCACGTTGCTGGCCTAACCTCTCCCCTGGTTCAGGGGCTGCTGCGTCCCTGCCTTTAACTCCCTTCTCTCTCCTAGGACTTGTGACATCCTAGGAAGGGATGTCAGTGTATTGCATGATCAGTTGTTTATTTAACTATGTACAAAATCAGCTCTAAAAAATCAGACTGATATCTAGGGAAGATGCTAGGGAACTGACTATCTTTTCGAAAATAGCTTTTATCATGCCTTTCTAGGCCAATTGTACCACTTAAAAAGCAAAAACTACATGGGTACCTAATTAAAAGATTTCAACAGATTCATAAAGAAAGCAAAACAGCACTGGAATACCAGGGTACCTTAAGGAATTAAGCAACAGAGTATAAGACACCAATGAGTACTAATTTCACAAAAAGAGAGACATCGAGCCACACGTGCCTTCTGACGAAGAACACATCAGCCTTGAGGTTGTCATGACAAAAAGAACCTGGGCTGGGATAAGTGGAAACATAGAGGCCCAGAGGAACAGACTAAATAAACTTTGTTCTGGGGAAGCCATCAGCAAAACCCAGACCATAGGAGATACCATATATAAGTGATCTGGTTTCTTCAATAAGTGAATTGTAAAGAAAAATAAGGGAATGGAGGGGAAAACCTATGGAATAAAAGATGCTTAAAAGGTGTACAGATATATATGTGTGCAAAACCAGACAAGCATTTAGGAATGCACACTTGAGCGTTAAGACTATTAAAAAGGTGGGAAGTAGTTGTAATAAGTTAGGATAGTGGTTATTCTGGCAGAAGAGGGGGGTAGTGGTTGAAAGGGGAGCATACTGTGGGCTTATCATGGGCAGGTGTTTATAGGAGTGTTAAAGGAATTATTTCAACCTGTTCATTTGCTTTTTACGGTTTTCTGTTACTTGGGTTATAACAATAAATTGTTTCTTTAAAAAAAAAGATTTTATTTACTTATTTGAGTGAGAGACAGAGAGAGCACAAGCAGGGCAGAGGGAGAGGGACAAGCAGACAGCCCACTGAGCAAGGATCCCGTGGCAGGACTCGATCCCAGGACCCTAGGAACACGGTGTGGCCTGAAGGCAGACGCTTAACAGACTGAGACACCCAGGCACCCAATAAAATGTTTATAAAATAAAAATTAAGTTGATTAAATGAAGTCAGCTGTGATGGAAGAGATGGAAAGAAAACCCAGAAAATGAAGAGAAAACATTAAGAATAACAGAGCAAAAGTCACATTTATGACCACAGAATTACTTTTTACAGAGAAAACAGAACCCACTTCTCTACCATAAAGTCCGTGTCACCCAGGACTTCCTTCTGTAAAATGCACAATGAATTTGGCCACCCGCAACTCTTTCAATACAATTAAGAAGATGGAAGAGCCCACCGAGAAAGGATTGGAAAAGAGACTGGCTAGGTGAGAGTGCGTGTGGGTCGGCAGAATGTGAAGTGTCTTGAGACCACCATTTGGCAGAGGCCTGGGAAGCAGCAAGGAAAGCTTGGGGCACAGTATCAGTGTTGACCCTCATCAGCAAGACCCCAGCATCCCCAGGAGCAGCTGGAGAAGTCAGGACCCATGCAGGGAAATGTCAGCTGTGTCACAACCTTGGGAGCAGAGAAGTGAGGCCTCTGTGTCTGCCTGCCCACATGTCTGTCAGCGTGACATTTTGGGTCAATAAATATTCATCAGGATGCACCATTTCAGCTGACCTCTGCCACCCCTGCTGCTGGAGGAGAAAATAAACAGGGCGAGTGGGTGCAGAGGACTTCTGCCCTTTTCAGAGCTGCCATTGTGCTCTGTGTGAGCCAAGAGCTCAGACAAATTTTTGCCTCCTTGAGTCCCTTGGGACTTTTGCATCTACTATCTGGCTTAGAACCAACTCATTCCCCGGCATCAGCATGTCAACTATGAAAGAATAATATTCCAGGGGATGTTAGTAAGTCAGTGAGCAACACTGTCTACAGGCAACCCGCCTGTGGGAGAGTTCCCTGGGCACGGTTTCTTTCTTCCTCCTCTGTGCCCCTGGCACCTAGTTCCATATATCTGTTTGGCTTTTCTTCTCATTGCTATTGCCTACATACCTGTCTCCACCACTAGACTGGGAGCCAGTCATTCATTCAATTTCTTTATTGAGCAATTCTTATGTGCAAAGAATTATGCTAGATAAAGTGGCAAATAATATAGTACTCACTGAGCTAAGAGAGAGATATTAGACAAACCTACAAATATATGTGTAAGTACACATATTGTGAGGGATAAGAAAGAAAAGAAAAAGGCAAGACAAAAGTGATTATATAGGGAGGTCTGTGTGATATTGCCAGACCAGGAAAGGCTTCAGTGAGAAAGTGGTAAGTAGGGATTGGCTGGGTCAGCTGTGGAGAGCATGTCATTGGGCGGGGAGTGTGTCCAGAGCATGAGGGTGATGGAGACAAGCCAGGGATGGAAGGGTAGACAGGACCATAAGGTGAAGAACCTGGTCGACTCTGATAAGGATCTTAGATTTTTAACATACGTGCCATGGGAAGGAGCACATACTTAGAAAGGGGGAGACCCATTAGGTGACAAATGCAGTGGACAAAAGACAAAAGGAGTGACAGAGGAACGATGGACCAGAGCAGAGAAGGTGGTAATGGAGAAAAGACAGCAGCTCTGAGATGTCTCTGGGAAGCAGATTTGGTAGGAATGGTGCCTGGATGTGAGCAGTAAAGGTTCATTCCATGACTTCTTGAAGAGCACTTGGGTAGCTGAATGTGCCACTGATGAGCATAACCCAGTATCCAAACAAGACAAGACTAGCATATATGTGCACAAATGCTGAAGCACGACTGGACTCATTTATGAATATTGATATAAAAACTCTAAATAAAAAATTGGCAAATCTGATCCAGTAGTGTAATTCTAGCAGCTAGCCTGTATTATGTATCAACATTTACCACAGGATGAACACTGTCCTGGTATTTGCATTAACTTCTTAACTGAAGCATAACTTAATTACTTATATTAATTCATTTATCTCCATGACTACCACATAAGTACTATTATTATCCTCATTTTACTGATGAATAAATTGTGGTTCAGAAAAGGAACTACTTGAACTATATCAATGTGAATGACTCTCCGGGACATAATAATAAATAGAAGAAGCCAGAAACTTCTTCCCACATATGATTCCATCTATATGAAGTTCAAGAATAGGAAACCTATGACATCTATGGTGTCAAAATAGGGGTTACACCTGGGGGGAAATAGTGATTGGGAGGGAAAGTGAAGCAGCTTTCTTGGGTGCTGGAAATGTTCTTTTTCTAGATGTAGGTGATTTTTACATGATATATACATACCAACCCATTGTAAACTTCAGATTTGTGCACTTTACTATATATATTTTACCTCAGTTTTAATGAAAAGCAATGACATTCTTGGGAAAGGCATTGGGAAGACACAAAAATTTAATATCTTTATAGAGAAAGAACCCTGAAAACCAGCAAAAAACAATAAAAGAATTTAAAAATCAATCTATTAGCAGATGAGGGACACAAATAGACATTTCACAAATAAAGAAATACAGTGGAAAATAAATATATATGAAATCTAAGTCAAAAACTAAGAATGCAAGTTAAATATTAATGAGATATTTTTCTCCTAACAAATTGATTTTTTAAAAAAGTTGATAATACCACGTGCTATGATAATGTGGGGAAATTCACACTCAAATGTTGCACATATAAATTGTTACCAATTTTCTCAAGCCAATTTTATTGAATGTATCAGGAATCTTTTCAACTGTAGATACTTTATTTTTAGGGAGAGAGAGGGTGAGTGATGGGATGGAGAGAGGCAGAAGGATAGAGAGAATCTTAAGCAGGCTCCACACCCAGCATGGAGCCTAACTTGGGGCTTGATCTCACGACCCTGAGATCATGACCTCAGCCAAAATCAAGAGTTGGAAGCTTAAGTGACTGAGCCTCCCAGGTGCCCCACTCAACTGTATATTTAAATGGTGATTCCATTTCTCTAAATTCATTTTATGGAATTACTCCACAAATGTATTTGGCTATACCCATGTTCACCATATCTCTTGATAAAAGCAAAAATTTGGAAATTAGCCCTGCATAGTTCATTAGTGGGAAAATTATTGTATATTCATACAATAGTGTGACATGCCACCTTAAAAAATAATGATGCTGATCAATATTTATTAGCATGGAGATGCCTATAATATATTTAATTTTTCTAATTGGGTATAAAATCATATGTTATTATGTGGGTATTCATATGCATGATATTCATGCATGTTATTCATATGCATGATATAGATAAATATGTATAATATATATTATATAGTTATAACTTCATTAGCTGGATGTTATCTGCAGGTAGGACTATTAGATGATACTTATTTCTTCCCTATAATTTTTCTCTACCTCATGAATTTTTTTTTGTAAATAATAGTAATTTTATTTCTCCCTTTCAGACTTAGATCTAATTTCCTTTTCTGTCTTACAGCACTGGCCAGACCTTCCATGCAGTAGCAAATTTGCATAAGACTGAAATATTAAGTAAGTGTATCCAGGGGTGCCTGGGTGGCTTATGGTTTGTCTTTTTAAAAATTTATGTATTTTATTTTATTTCTTTTCAGTGTTCCAGAATTCATTGTTTATGCACCACACCCAGTGCTCCATGCAATACGTGCCCTCCATAATACCCACCACCAGGCTCACCCAACCTCCCCCCACCCCCAAACCCTCAGATTGTTTCTCAGAGCCCACAGTCTCTCATGGTTCATCTCCCCCTCCGATTTCCCCCAACTCACTTCTCTTCTCCATCTCCCCATGTCCTCTGTGTTATTCCTTATGTTCCACAAATAAGCGAAACCAATGAATTTTTTACAGTAATATATTTTACAATCCTGTGTGTGTGTGTGCACGCATGTATACACAAAATTTAAAAAGAAAACACATCGAGCTAGATTTCCTGGCAGCTTTCATTTACCATGCTTCGCCTACGTTATTTCTCTTTGAACAGCATAAGCTTTAAAAGATGGCGGTCACCATTCATTTAGTGGAGAGTTTCTTACCTGGGGCATTGTTTTTCACCTTGATAGAGTAGTCTGAAGCTGCCTGATTCCTTCTGGACATCTTTTCTGAGTTTTGAGGAGTGTCCTACATTGTAACCCCCAAAGCAAAGCCAGAAGTTACTATCCTAGACTCCCTTGTTGCTGACATCAGACATGTGAATTAGGTGTTGCCCATCAGAAACACCCATGCGCATCCTTAGCTTGGAAGCTAAAGCTACATGGAGGTAGACATGAGTGGCATCCATCCCAGCTGAACATGACCACGGGGGGCTCAGTGGCTGAGCTCCTGGCATCCAGGACCAAGCATTATCAATGCAAGCTACAGTGTCTCTCCAAGAAAAGGAGTGGTTGCCAAGTGTTGGCAGCAATGGTATTTTCACTGGAGCAAACTCTATAGTCTGATTTGGTGTTGTTTCTGGCCTCGTCATTTCCAAGTCTGGTTTTCTTGCCCTCCAGGGGATTCTGGGAGTTGCTTAATATTTGTACAAATTATTTTTCTGCCTAACCTAACCAGAGTGGATTCTATTATTTGCAACAACAACAACAACAACAAAAAAAAACCTGTGTCTAATAGTATTACCTTTTTACAGATGAAGAAATTGGTTCTTTAAAAAATGCAGAAATTTCCCTAAGATTACACAGTAGTACACAGTGAAGCAACAAACACGTCCAAGACTTTTGAGTCAACTTCTAAGCTCTTTAGGAATTTAAAATTAAGGTATTTTAATACTCACCATGAAGCAAGTTCATCAATAAAAGCAAATGTTACCATTTAATGAATAGTTACTACATACCAAAATTGTACATCAGTTGTGAAAGGGATCCTAGAAATCATCTAATCACCCTAATTTACAGATGAGGAGACTGGGGCTTGAAACATGATAGAATTTGTCCAGTGTCCCTCAGGACAGAACATGGGAGAAAAAATTAGGTTTGCTGACTCCCATTTCCTTTACATCAGTGGAGGATGAAGCCATTTCTTAACCCACATAGAAGTGCATATGTCTCCCAAGTCCAGTGACTAAATGAAAATCTTGTTTAAATGTAAGGAGACATAAAAATTAAGTGTATGAGGAATAACCAAATTTAAAATATTGCAAACCAGTTACATGGATACTCTGGACCATGTCACCATCACCCACTTTGGGTATAACTGAGAAGCTTAAAATAGCTTTTGAGGGAAATTCCATGAGAACATCGCCTGGGGAACTCAGATCACATTTCCATCTGGCTCTGACTTTACAGAATCCACAGAACTTAATTGACCAGGTTTGATGCAAGAAAACTATCTTTTCTGCAGAAATTGGGAAAGTTGTTAGATGCCTTGTTAATCCATAGAAAAATACAAGATTGACTGCCTATTTTTAAATAAAAATATTTTAGAGTAAACATAACTATCTGCACATGCATATAGAATAATTTTTGTGTCAATAAAACCCAAGATGTGTTTTACCCTCAGAACCATTTTTACTGACTCTGGGGAGAAAAAAATCTTCTGTCCTATGAAGAAAATTGAACCTTTAAATTTCTGATTCATTTCCCTTTAAATCATCCCAATATTGCTTTTTATGGGTTATGTAATAGCCAAACGGTCTCTAAGGGGCTATTAAATCACTTCAAGCCTTGCTTCCTTTAAAATAGAATAATAAAATAAAAGTTAACATGGAGGAAGTGGTTCCAAGTGAATCTACTTGGTCTACAAAAGTTCGCAACAGTCTAACACTCGAAACATCTAATTGAGTTCTGAATTTTGAAAATTTTTCTTTTCCCAGGAAGAGTCCCCATGAAGACTGCTCGACTGCTCAAAATCTATCTTTTATCAGAAAAATAAAACCCTAAAACCAGAACACCCTGTTTTTCTCCACCAGAAACTACCTTGAGATGTTTTAGAGTGACGGTATTACACCAATCTAAACCATATGTTTAGCCCAAGAGATAATTATCGGAAAACTATACTTAACTAAGAGTCTACTTTTTCAAAACCATTGAGTGGTTCAAATAGTTGAGTGTGCAGTTCACTAAAGGTGAAATTAAGTAGAATCACACATTAATACAAAGTGGATTTCTCTTCTTTTTCACTATTTTTGAGAACAATGCCTCTGAATGGTTAAAATAAATCAGGTATTTTTGTCTTGAACTCTGCTTTATCTTAGTTTTCCCATGAACCTACTTACATGAACAACTTGGGTAATTTGGAAAGATAATTTAAGAAATTTAAGAGTGAAGAAGACCTTTCTCAAACAACAGTTTGAAAACAGAAGAAATCCACCATAAGTTTCCCATTTCCAGGAAATTGGAGAACTGGCCATTCCAGTTTTTGGCTGGATAAAAACTACCTCGAATCTGAAGGCACACAGGCAAAGATGGCAACAGAACACCTTAAGCAGAAGTCGGAAGAAGAAGCCGTTCAGAAGTTAACTAATTTACCTCCTAGTATTTATTCAGTGCCAACTCTGGAAAGACAGTATATTGGGCACTGGTGATATGAGTAAACTAGAGAGACATGCATTTTCAAAAAAAAAAAAAAATCAGATGACTAGAGGTTTGTTTAGGAGTGCCATGGTTTGGTAATAACAAATACTGATTCCAGGACTCCTTGGTGGCATGTTTTGTATTTTCAGAGAAAGGAAACATGGATGTACAAATACCCATTGATGATGGGACTCCTGGGTGGCTCAGTTGGTGAAGCAACTGCCTTTGGCTCAGGTCATGATCCCAGGTCCTAGGATCAAGTCCCACATCAGGCTCCTTGCTCAGTAGGGAGCCAGCTTCTGCCTCTGCCTGCTGTTCTCCCTGCTTGTGCTCGCTCTCTTGTGCTCTCTCTCTCTCTCTGACAAATAAATTAAAAAAAATATTTTAAACAACAAAACAACAACAACAAATACCCATTAGTGACTCTTTATTTTTAGTGCTGTGATAGTCCATCAATGTTTTGCATACCTACTAGAGCTTTCCTTATCTGGGATCCAATGCTATAATCATTATAGCACATATGATTCTCTCAAACTTTTGTTATTTTTAATTAGTCTGTGTCTCATCCTAACCTACTCACACCCAGCTTGTCTTTGCCTCTTTCTTTACTATAAAAATGGAAGTCATTGAGGTAGAACTCTCCCAATTCTTCTCTTTGCCACCTTCAAATTTGTCTGGGTCCTATAAATTTAAGGTAATCTCAATAAATAACATCCATGATATATGGGAGGAAATTGAAAATGACATTAAAATATTTTAGAAATGTTAAAGTGCAGGAAAAGATGTATATATATTCAAAGAAATCTTGAAAATAAAAAGAAATGAGAGATAATTAACTCTACTAGACAATACAATATATCTTGAAACATCAGTAAATAAAAATGTTTGCTATTTAATAAAAAAGGAAAAACCAAAGGAATAGAATAAAGAGTGGACTCAAATATCTATGAAATTTTGGCTTATGATAAAGGTGACATTTCAAACTGGGTGAGGAGAGGAAGGAAGAATTCAAAATATGATGTTGGACAACTGGCTAATCCCATTGGAAAAAATATTAAAACTATATTTCTCTCATCAAAAATAAATTCCAGATGGAATAAAGATATAAACATATAAAAGAAAAGATTTAGAAGAACATAAGGAATAACAGCAATCTTACCTTATACCCTGAGATAACTGAAAAAAAAAATAAGACACATAGAAACAACATGATTTTAAAACATTGGACATCAGGCAACAAAGGACAGTAATCTCTGAAAGATGGACACAGATGACACAAGCTCCAGGATTGCCCAGCTCCATGCCTAGAGAGAGTTTCAAGGCTGCACTATAGGGAAGGGGGAACCAGGTATAGTTCAGTGATCTTTCTACATTGGAGAAATGGAGTTGGGAGTCCAGAAAGATCAAGGCCACTGAAGCCACTATAGAGAAAAGGGCTGAACATAGGGAAAGAGCTCAGAGGTCTTCAGAGGATCCCTTGCAGTATGCAGGTCAGTACTGCTCAGTAAATATGTATGAGTAAACTAGTAGAAGCCCCAGATACTGGGGAAGCAACCATGTGAAAAGTCTAGAGAGAACAATGCCTCACAAAGGGCTGGAAACTATTCCTGCTGCCAACTACCACCATGGAAAAACCTCAAAACTCACAGAGAATCAGGTACTCAGAAGAGTTTGCCTTATTAATGGAGAAAATCTAGTTCTAGGCTGAACACTGCTCTGGTTCTACCTAACAAAGCTTAACAACAAGCTTTAAATGGATTAGTATTTTCCAAGTAACTTAACTGTGTCCTAGAACAAAACTCAAGAATATTCACTGGAATATTTCAAAATAATCAGCATCCAACAAGGTGAAATTCACAATGTCTGCCATCCAATAAAAAAACTTACCAGGCATGCAACGAAGCAAGAAAACATGAACCATAATGAGAAGAAAAGTCAGTACATAGAAACAGATCCAGAAATGACTAAGACAATAGAATTCGTATGTAAGGACATTAACTCATTTATTATAAATACAATCTACACATTCAAGAAGCTAAAGAAAAGATAAAGCGTTCCAAGTTTAGACTTGAAAATTATAAAAAGGACCCAGCTCAAATTCCTAGGGGTGAAAACTATAATGTCTGAAGTGAAAAATACATTGGATGGAAATGACAGCAAATCAGACACTGAAGAAGAAAGTCTTAGGGAACTGAAAGACATAACAATAGAAGTAAGCATTCTAGATTTCTTAAAAAATAATTTTGAAATTATGCGTGTATTTTAACATATTAAATAAAGCAGAAGAGCTGAAGAGGAAAAAAGACTGCCCTATGTGACATGAAAATTAAAAGTTGCTTGACATAAAAACTGAACGAGAGTTTTAAAAGACACATAACAAAGTGGGTTGAAAATATGAACAGTATATTTGAAAGTCCAAGCTAACCTTCTAAAATTACAAAGATTCTTTTTTTTTAAGACTTTACTTATTTATTTGAGAAAGAGAGAGAGTGAGAGCACAAGTAGGGAGGAGAGGGAGAAGCAGGTGTGGGGCTCTATCCCAGGACCCTGAGAGCATGACCTGAGCCAAAGGCAGGTCCTTAATTGACTGAGCCACCCAGGTCCCCCCTAAAATTACAAAGATTCTTAAGATCAGTAGGGGAAAAATGAACAATTTTTCTCATTTGGAAAAGTGAGAAAAGTATGTTGTATAATTATATATTGCTATACAGCAGATTACCCCCAAAATTTAGCAGTTTAAAAATGAATGACAAATACCTACTATCAGGGCTTCTCTGGGTCAAGGATGCAGAGTGACTTATAGGAGAGGTTCCAGATCTCATGAGGTTGCAGTCAAGCTATCCAGAGGGGCCACAGTCTATAGGCCTCTCTCTTTTTTTTTTTTTAAGATTTTATTTATTTACTTGACAGAGATCACAAGTAGGCAGAGAGGCAGGCAGAGAGAGAGAGAGAGAAAGCAGGCTCCCTGCCGAGCAGAGAGCCCGATGTGAGCTCGATCCCAGGACCCTGGGATCATGACCTGAGCCGAAGGCAAAGGCTTTAACCCTCTGAGCCACCCAGGTGCCCCTCTATAGGCCTCTCTGGAGGGGGATTTGCTTCAAGTTCATTCATTCCACTAGACTCTTACACATATTATTTCCTTTGCCATGAATTGCTTCCATTCTTTTTATAGCTGGAAAATTCCTGATAATATTTTAAAATCAGATCAAATGGCATTTTCTCTATGAAGCCTTCTCCTAATTCATTTTTAATCATTTCCTACTTTTTCATCAACCTGACATTGTATACATCTATCTATTGTAACATTTACTACAGTTCATTTAAATTACTTGTTAACATGCCCATCTTCCCACTAAACTCTGGGATCATTGATGTTAGGTATCATATCTTATTTTGCATTATGTTCTTAGGACCAGGCACATTATTTTGTTTGGTGAGTTATCATCTCAATAGATGCAGAAAAGCTATTTGACAATATTCAACATCCACTCATGATAAAAAGGAAATTTTTAATATGACAAAGGAATATACATCAACATCACACATAACTATGAAGTTATTTTAATTGTGTATAAATTAGGGGTGCCTGGGTGGCTCAGTGGGTTAAGCCTCTGCCTTCAGCTCAGGTCATGATCTCAGGGTCCTGGGATCGAGCCCCGCATCGGGCTCTCTGCTCAGCAGGGAGCCTGCTTCCTCCTCTCTCTCTGCCTGTCTCTCTGCCTGCTTGTGATCTCTCTCTGTCAAATAAATAAATAAAATCTTTAAAAAAAATTGTGTATAAATTAAAATCTCCTTTGAGGTAAGTAACAAGAAAGATGTCCAACAATTTCTATCTTCTACTTTCTTTTAACATTACAACAGAGGTCTTAACCAGTACAATAAGGCAGGAAACAGAAATAATAAGTAAAAGGATACTTGGTAAAAAAAAAAAAAAAAGAAGCCAAAATTCATAATTGGAAGATGACATGATTATATATGTAGAAAAACCAATATTATCTGTAGCTAACGATATTTAATAAGAATTTTTAAAAGCTGCTGGATACAAAATCAATATACAAAAATTCTTTTAGAGAGCCCCCAAAATATCATATATATGTAGGAATTTGACATGTGACAGAAATGGAACTGCAGGTCAGTGGGGAAATTATAGTCTTTTCATAAATGGTGCTGGGGCAATTCAATATGCATATGGTGGGGAAGAGAGAGGAAAATGAAACTGGATCACTCTCTCAAACAATACCAAATGTCAATTCATAAACTTGAATATAAAAGGCAAATTATTTAAGCCTTTAGAAAATAGTATATCTTCCTGATCTTCATAATGAGAATTATTTATTAAACATGACATAAAAACACTAATCGTAAGAGGAAAAGATTAATAGACTATATTTAACTTATGCACTATGTTATCCATAAAAACACACAAAAAAGGGAAAGAACAAATCACAGAATTTGAGGATGTATTTGCAACATATCTAACTGACAAATGAAGAGCATCCAGAATATAAAAGGAATTCATACAAATAGATAAGTAAAAAACAAAATCAGTCCATCAGGGATAGAGCCAAAAGACTTAAAGACACAATTCACAAAAGAGGACATTTTTAATTGGCCAATTAGCATTTCCTCAGGCTCTCAACCTTAAGGAAATGTAAATTAAAAAACTACAATGAAATTTTACCCCAGGCTCATCAGGTTCATAGAATTGATTAAGTCTAGTAATGTCAGGTGTGATGAGAATGTAGAGCTCTTGGAATTCTCAGTTAGTGAGAGTACAGATTAGTGCAACCTGTTTTGAAAACTGTTGTTAAATTTGAAGTTATACATACCCTATGGCCAGAATTCTACTTCTGGGTACCTAAGCTCAAGCAACTCCTGTACTTGTCAACTACAATACATGTACAAGAATGCTCATAGCAACATGATTCATATTTGCCCCATGGTTAAAATAACATCTGTCCATCAACAGTAGAATGGGTGAACAAATTGTGTTACCTTCATAGAATGGAGTATTATACAGCAAAAAAATTATACAGACAGACCTAAGGAAGTCAGACACAAAAGAATAATTAAGTTTATGTAAACTTTAAAATAAGACAGAACAAATCATAAACTATATTTATAAGGGACCTATTCATAAAGAGAAACAAGGACTGTTCTGAGGGCTGGTAATGTACTATTTCTTAATCTGCACAGAGGTTACCCATTACTTCTTTGAATACAGTACATTTAAGTTCTATGTATGTTTCTACATGTTTATGACATTCCAAAACTTGAAAAAGGCTTTAACAAAAGATGAGGCAAGGTCAGCTAAACAATCTACTGTTAAACTCTGCTTCATTTCATAGAAAATATGATTAATAACAAAATTTTCCCCTTTGTATCATATGTTATTCTGCAGTCAACATTGAACTCCATAGAACACCCATCAAGCTGACTGATTTAACCCTAAGGCCCAGAATATTTAGTTTCTCAAAGAATCTACCTCCAGGTCTATGGCCATACAACCCCGAATACACTCAATCTTAGAAGCTACACAGGGTCAGACCTGGTTAGGATTTGGATGGGAGACTACCAGGGAATGCTAGGTGCTACAGTAAAAAAAAAAAAAAAAAAAAAAAAAATTCTATCTCCAATAAGTAAGAAATGATAGGAATGTTGCTTACAGAAATATCTGACCTTCAGTAGTATTGAACCAGTTTCCCAATATTTCAATGTATACTTTGGCATTTTTTAATAGAAAATTTAGATTGTTTTTGTCTTAGCTCTCCAGATAAAGAACTTGTATTCACATAATAATAATGAAGATAACAGTGTTCACATATCGATTGCCTGAGTTTTACCTGAGGATTAAAAATGCATTGTGCTTGGGGCACCTGGGTGGCTCAGTGGGTTAAGCCTCTGCCTTCTGCCCAGGCCATGATCCCAGGGTTCTGGGATCGAGCCCCACATCGGGCTCTCTGTTCATCAGGGAGCCTGCTTCTCCCTCTCTCTCTGCCTCCCTCTCTGCCTACTTGTGATCTATCTGTCAAATAAATAAATACATAAATAAATAAATCTTTAAAAAAAATGCATTGTGCTCTTGCTCTGCTCTTATGCATTATATATGTGGTCTGATCCAAAGTCCACTGCAACCCTACAGTGCTAGTGTATTTATAATGGTTTTGCAGGTGACATTCACACAGTTTAGGTAATTTGTATATATGGCTAATAATCTAATGGCTCTTAGCTAGGACTTGAAAGCAGAACTTTTTGATTTCCAACATTAATGTTTTCTGCTATACCACATTGTTTTCCCTGAAAAACCCAAAGTATGTCAAGCTGAAAGTATTAGATTAGCAAAATATTAACCTCACTGAACACCTGCCATGGACCCAGCACAGTAGAAAATACAGAAGGGGTAAGGCATAGTTGAGAGTGTTGAAGGGGTGACATAAAGTCATGCCTTAAGGAACATGATGATATCTCTCCAAGCCTGAGATGCTATGATCCAAGCCAACGGCAAAGAAGTGGCCACACATTAAACCACTGGAAAGGCCGCCTGGGTGGCTCAGTCAGTTGGGTGTCTGCCTTCGGCTGGGACCATGGTCCCCCGGGGTACTGGGATCAAGTCCCGCATCAGGCTCCCTGCTCTGCGGGAATCCTGCTTCCCCTCTGCCTCTCTCTCTCTCTGTTTCTCATGAATGGATAAATAAAATCTTAAAACAAACAATCAAACCAGCCAAAGAATGTACCAAACACCATGCACTTGAGATCAAAGCTGTTTGATATGGAAGTATAGATTCTGCCTCCCTCTTTGTGTTACTTTTAACTTTTATTCATTTATTTTTAAGATTTTATTTATTTGACAGAGAGAGAGACAGCGAGGAGGGAACACAGCAGGGGGGGTGGGAGTCAGAGAAGCAGGTTTCACATCAAGCAGGGAGCCCAATCCGGGGCTCGATCCCAGGACCCTGGGATCATGACCTGAGCTGAAGGCAGACACTTAAGAACTGAGTCACCCAGGCACCCCTAACTTTTAAATTCTTGAGATTTGTGCCTGTGACTGACTTCCACATGTAGTTTGGCAATAAACTATGAATAACCATCACTTCCATGGCTATTTCTAGACAGTTTGGCCTCATAATTGGGCTTTAGCTATTTCCACTCTTGTGATTAGACCCAACAGTGCCTAATAAAGCAGTGAGTGGGGAGTGGGTGGGAATAATGGATACCTTCCCTAGATTAAGGACTAGAACAATGGTGCTTAATCAGAGGCAATCCACCAACTATCACCACCAGAGAAGAGGAAGGCTGCTAAACATCCTTCGATGCACAGGATAATACCTCCCTCCCCATCCCCAGCTCCCCAACAATAAAGAATTATCTGGACCAAAATGCCAACAGAACAGGGTTGAGAAACTCTGGCCTGAAAGAAACTTTAAGAGAAATAGAACAGAAGAACAGAACAGAAGAGACTTTGGGAATATGCCTGATGATTACAAAATTTTTTCAGTCAGCAGAAAGTAAAAGCACACACACATAATTGCTTAGAGGAGATGATGGAAGATCTCAGTTTATATTAGCAATAGAAAAAAATCCAAGAAACAGGCATAATTTAATTTAAGCAAGTTTAAATATAATTTTTAAGTAAGCATTTAAATAAAACTTTAAAATGAGCACACACACAGAAACACATATGACAAATAAAAAAGCACATCATATTCTTGGGGAGAAGCAAGCAATATCATAAAGATGCCTACTTACACTAAATCTATAAACTTCACATGCCCTGATTTTTTAAATGTCAAAATGACTTTTTTTGAACTAGACAACCTGATTCTAAAATTCATATGAAAGAAAACAACAACAAGGAAAATGGGAAAATTATGAAAGACAAGAGTAATAAAGGGAAATTATTTTTACTGAACAAATAACTATTTATTTTTGGTGCATTATTTTATAAACTAAAACCAGTTAGTTTATAAAATCCAGTTTATTATATAATCTATAACATAGTAAAGAAGAAGGAAGACAAGTTTTTTCTAATTCCATCACTCAGAAGTAAATAATTAAATGTTTCTTGGGTGGACTTCTAGTCTTTTCTTTAAAATAATAAAACAATTTTTGATGATCCCAGGGTCCTGGGATCGAGCCCTACATCAGGCTCTCTGCTCAGTGGGGAGCCTGCTTCCCTTCCTCTCTCTGCCTGCCTCTCTACCTACTTGTGATCTCTGTCAAATAAATAAATAAAATCTTTAAAAAAACCCACAATTTTTGAAGCTACAGATATTTAAAATAATGTGACATTGGCATGAAAGATAACTGGAACAAACTAGAATCAAAAAGAGGCACAAGGGCTCCTGGGTGGCTCAGTTGGTTAAGCCACTGCCTTCAGCTCAGGTCATGATCCTGGAGTCCTGGAATCGAGTTCTGCATCGGACTCCCTGCTTGACAGGGAGTCTGTTTCTCCCACTGACCTTTCTCCACTTATGCTCTCTCTCTCTCTCTCATTCTCTCTCTCTCAAATAAATAAATAAAATCTTTTTAAAAAGAGGGGGCACTAATTCGATGGAGATTTTATATATGTTAAAGGTAACATTTCAAATCTATGGACAAAAGATAGATTATTTGATAAATGATATTGGGACAACTGGGTAGCCCTCTGGAAAACATAAAGTTTGATTTACCTGTCATTTATACATATACTAGAACAAACCACAGAATTTTGAAAAAGCAATCTCAAAGTGGAAGAAACTTTCCTAAGTATTTCACAAAACCAAAACCCAGGACTTATGAAATAAAAAGTGAATATATTCAGCTAGGTAAATAGAAAAGAATGACAAATAGGAAAATATATTTCCAACTTAAATCACAAGGAGTGAATCTCCCTACTATAGAAAGAGCCCCTCTAAATCAATAGAAGACCAACAACTCGATAGAGATATAAAGAAAGGAAATGGACTGTCCATTGAAAAGGGAATTCAAGTGGCTCTTAAGTTTGTGAAAAGAAACCAATCTTACTCAAAATAACAGAAATACACAAAGATGACTTACTTTTCACCTCTATCAGATTTTCAAAGTTCTAAAAAATTGTGTATGTGTGTGGGTATGGGGAAAAACATATTCTCACATGTTAGTGATGGGTGTGTAAGTTGACGAATCAGTCAGGTTTGAATTAGAAAACCTGATGCACGCACCTTTCAACCCAGGAATTTTATCCTACGTAACTACTCACACATGTACAAAATGTGTAAGTTATTCAGAGAGGCATTGCCAGGAATAAAAAACTGCTAAGACCTTTAGATGTTTGTTGATAGTGACTATAAAAAGTCAGAAAGAATATAAATACCCATTAACTGTGGACCACAAAATTATTGAACATTTACGGTATGGATACTATATAGCCATAAAAAGTACTGAAGGAGCTATTTATGTGTGAATATGGAGCAACCTCCAGATCTGCAAAATATATTGCTAAGAGAAAGAGTGAAGAGGAGAGCAATGCATATAGTATATCATCATTGGTATAAAAATGGCGGTGGGGAGATACACAGTCACACATAAATGCATATTTGGTCGCATGTGCATAAAATCTCTCTGGAATGATATGGACGCGAGTAACTTCGGGTGTTTCCTCAGGGTTGGGTGATTAGGTGGCAAACATGGAAACAATACTTTATTAGTTGGACATATATTTTTGAACATTTTGGATTCTGAACCAAATTGGACCAACACCTAATTTGAAAACAAACCCCAGCAGGGTCACCCTGGTCTCCAGCTCTGACCAGCCAAGTTTCCTTCCCCTTTTCCCACCTCCCCTGGCCCTTTCCAAGCTGCCGAATAGAGAGTTTCAGACAGGGGGATATCTTTCCTCTACATGCCTCAAACCAAGGTTGGAGCTCTGCATGGGTTCGCAACCGCCTGCTTTTCAATCCACAGGGGTGGAGAATTTAGCTTATTTTTAAATTGGGTGGAATTTAAAAAAGAACTGCCAACATGATTAAATAGACTGGAGAGGCTGGTTCATAAAGAAAGATGAAAAGACCTAAATGTGTGTAATTTGGCTAAGTGACAGCAGGGCCAGGCTGCGGTTAGCACATACAAGTATTCAAACACCGGGACAGGAGAAGAACATTCATGGACATAAAGAGGGAAAAAATGAAAATATGAAAAGAAAAATAAAGTGTCTCGGTCTTTCTGTCTGTCTCTATCTCCAGAGGAGCCCCTCCAGGAAAGCAGTGGATGTCTTGTTCCTTGCACAACATCCTAGAAAATCTTTACCTTTGCAGAATGTAAAGCCCACATCGGCTCCCAGGCTGGGGTTTAGATGTCAACATGGAGGCTGGACTTTAGCTCCCTTTCCCTCTGCCATCTCCTGGATCCAAGTGGCCACCTCACTTGCTTTTTCTCCCTTCCATAAGCATACCCAATGAAGGTCAGACAGTCTTGCAAGGGGAGGGGTCTGTGCAGAGTATATGAATCATTTATTCATATTTCAAAATCTTGTTGGGTGCCTGTGATAAGGCTGGAAAACAAGACTGCCCTTCCCTGCTACTATCAAGGAGTTCGTGATAGCTCATGATGGCTCTACTATCAACGAATGATTGTTGAGATGACCAGGTTGACACAGATCAGCTCAGCAACAGTACTGGGCTGTCCATCAGGTCCAACTCTCTGATTAGTCTCTCATTAGGCTTAACCCTGGAGCCCATGGAAAATTTACATTACTGCAACTCCATTAAAAATTAGTCCCATGGAGGTAATTTTTCTCATTTCAAAAATCCAGCTGCATGGTCTCTTTAGTTGTTGTATCTATCCCATCCCTTGTATTTCCTATTAACTAAACCTCAATCCAAATTCCTTTGAACTTGTGTATCAGTGTGCCAGGATATATGCTAATGGATATACGCAGCAATGTGGTAGACTATATAAAAATTTTGTGTGCATCTATGTATAAAGGCAACAGTATGTTTGTGTGTCTCTGGGTTAATATCCATGTGTTGCTCTGTATCTAAGAAGATGCACATATGGGCAAGATGAGCCAAAACCAAGATGAGCCAAAAATAAAATTTAAGAAGCACTCTGGTATGGATTCCAAAACTAATACCTAAGAGTATATTTTAAAACCATTTGTGGCTTATGTTTATTTAAAGTTTTCCCCATTTATCAGATGAAGGAACTGAGCTGTGGCGGAAACTGGGCCCGATGTGCTTACTGTGGGCAGCAGCAGGTGAGGCCACACCCCTGTGGGCAGAATAAGAGGGTCTGAAGGAATAATAAGTATAATTCTCAATTATCCTAAAAAGTCTTCTGGGTGAGGAGATGAAAAATTGGAAGTTGGGTCCTAGACTGTGGGTAAGGAGAAAATGACTTCTTTCTGGGCTCTGGTTCTCTGAGGAAGAGGCCCTGGGGAGGCTAGCCTGCTAAAGGCTTTCCCACATAATGGGTAGGAGCCGGACTCTGCCATATGCAATCAGGTCAGGAGAAAAGCACGCCCAGTAGCAAGGGAAGAAAGCAGACTCCTGGCAGCTATGCCATGATTAGGTTTACCTACAGATTTCAGAATACCCAAACACACACAAAGAAGTCCAGAAGTGATTCTTCCAAGGATACTGTTGTAACTTCCCCAGGTAGTCAGTGACTCCACTGTCCTTCCCCTCTACCCTCCTCAGCATTTGCCTTGAAGCCTCAAGACTGCCTCATGTTCCAATATGGTTGCCATAACGCATGTCATGGCACTCACACTCATTTCAGGCAGCAGGAAGGGAAAAGGGAAGCATCTCCCAGTTTGACCAGCCCCTGCAAGGAGATTTTCCAGAAGTCCACTTCGATTGGCTTAGCCAGAACTCAGGCTTGTGACCATACCTAGCTGCAAGAACGACTGGGAATGACATCCTTTTAGCATGGTTCATCACCATCTCAAATAAAATTGTTTTTCTGTAACAAAACAAGGAGAAAATGGATATGGGGTGGAAAGTTTTTCTGAAGTATCAGGGCAGAAGTGTGTCCTGTAGCGGACCACTTAAGGATGGCTAGCTGCCAGCCGAAGGATGATTTTGGTGTGTGCTCCCTTTTCGTTCGGTCTGGGGCTGTACCAAAAGTGACATAAGTGTTACTGTCTGTTCTTGGCTGTGCTGTGAGGCCTTCAAGAAAGGGTGTGTGTCCGCTCTTGGGCAGAGGCGAGAGTGGCACCCAGAGGCTGTGGTGTTGATCCAAGAGACAGCCCTGGCTGTGCAGAACCACACAGAGCTTTCTGCAGCAGTGGAGCGCCTTCAGACTCAGTCCCTGGATCGAAGTGGTCCTTGCTGATGAGGGGGACACAAGCAAGACCCCTTTTAGAGGCTCCCTGAGAAACATAAGAGGGTAGGAACTCCTCAGAAGCGGGCTGGGATTGCTGTTGTGCAGGTGAGGGTGAGCTCCGTGCCACACTACGCATGTGAGCTCATTTACAACCACGGACAGGTGAGCCCAAAGGACATTTGCATGACCCGAAACAAAGGATGAATTTCAAAACCGTATGTTCTGTAAAGAAAGAATTGGTTAAGAAAATGCGGCTGCCTGCATTTTAGGCTAAATTCCAGCTTTTTAAAGTGGTTGATGCTCACTCTGGTAAGCTTGGTGATCTTCAAAGCATGTTTCGAGGAACTCTCTAGTATTGTGGAGTACCTCAGAGATCAGAGGGAGGCCAAAGGGGCTAGGCTTTGGTCCCCAAATATCACATAGCTTACAACATATTCATATTTTTGCATTCCATATAAATTTTCATTTGAAAAATTATTCCCACTGCTCAAAAGATTAAAGATTTCTGGCATTAGTATTAAACTTATTAATGGTGATTATCTAATAAAGTTGGTCTCATTACCTTAAACACAGAAAAATTGCAGAAAAACTGAATAAGAGGGTGTGGATGTATTATACCTTCTCTTCTGGGGAAAAAAAAAAAAAAAGAATCCCAGGGTGCCTGGGTGGCTCAGTCAGTTAAGTGTTCAATTCTTGATTTCAGCTCACAGCTTGATCTCAGGGTCTTGGAATGAAATCAGGGTTCATGCTCAGCGGGGAGCCTATTTGAGGATTCTCTTTCTTCTCCCTCTGCCCCTCCTCCTGCTCTCTCTCTCTCTTGCTTTCTCTAAAATAAATAAATCTTTAAAAAAAAAATCCCAGCCTGAACAACATGCATTGAGATATGTCATGCCAGTCGCCATGATTTAGGTATGAAAGAATTTTCTGGACATCATCAACTACAACATTTAGGAAGAGAGGAAGGGATTCTACATGAGGACAAGCTTTGAAAGCTTCTAATTATCCATCTGAAAAGATGAAAGTAGTGGTGGAGGGAATGAGTGGATGGGTGGAGAGTGCAGTAAAATCTGATTAAAGTTTTCCAGGTTATGGAGGATAAAGAAATGGAGAGCCATAGATTCTTTAATCAAATTTGGGAATACCAGACATGGTGAAATTTGAGTCTGAAAGAAGCAGATATACAACACACAAAAGGAAGTACCACTTCTTCCCTACAGAATGAAAATACAAATTGGGTACAGAAAAGATTGAGAGACATTATGGACCACATGCGTTCTTGTGGGTCCTGACTTCAGTGGGTGGCTCTTGGAACTCTAATAGGAGATTATAATCTACAAATGTCGTAGAGTCTATTCTAACCTTTTTGAGCCAGTGTTTTTTAGGGTAATCATGACTTTTCACATACAATACCATCATTCTACTTTCAGACTCAGATACTGGTCTGGGAGGACCATGGACTGACATGGATTCTTATGAGTGTTTACATAATGGGGAGTACTGGCATTTCCTCTTCAGCCAAGTTTTCCTAAAGCAATGAGATATAATGTCAATCAAAGCACAATTTATAGTACACATACTTCTGCTACTCTCGACATAAGAACATATGCATGCTTTGCTTGGTTGGCATTATGCTTTGTTTACCATAACACAGATGATAATTATGACCAGCAAGTACTTATGTCATGCTCTGTTAATAAGAGTGCTTTTAGTAATCGCTATCACAGGTCATTATTCCCGATTAAAAGTGAAATGTCACACTGAATGCTTTGGACAATGAGTTAAGGTAGTATAGCTATATACAGATAGCTTTTTATTAGAACTATCTTTACTGCTGAAATTCCTGCAGAAAAAAAAAATCGACTTTGTTCCTACCAATCCAAGGCTCTATCTTCTAGCGCTTGGTTTCCTTCTGAAACCACGGGATTGGGGCAAGGAGGTTACTTAAGAATGCAATTATTGCGGGGTAACAGAGCTGTGGGCGGCTGAGAGCTCTGAGTAGGCAGCTTATCATAATCAGGGTAGGAGATGTGATTCAGGCTGCTGGAGAGAGGCACGAGCAATCCTCTCAAGACAGAGTCTGCTCCAATACTTAAAAGTGTGGTCCTTCACTGAAAAAACGGGGATTGCCTTTGAATTGAAAAGCTGCAAGTGACCTTCCAAGGTCATCTAGTTCATCCCCTTCAGGCACAAACCCTTAGAACCCATAGTAATTCAATGATAAGGCAGCCTGAGAGACAGGGCCTGCATTCCAGAATCATTCCAACATTAAGAACTTCATTGCCAAGAAATTCCTCTTGGGTTTAAATACAATTCTTCATGCTATGGCCAATTTGCTTTTGTTTTTGTTTTCTATTTTTTTCTCCTGAGAGACAAATAAGCTGGAAGACTAAGGAACCAAAGGAACACAACCTGCCCAAAGTTGGTGAATTCAAAACTAGACAGCTCATTCTGTATCCATTCTTTCCCCCAGATCTAAAAAACAGCAAATGCTTTTCTTGGCAGGCAGAGGGCACTGGCAGGAGGCAGCTGGTCTACCTGTTTGCCGACAACTAAAATCCTCCAAGGCTCAGGGTACAACACACCAGGGAAGCATTTACTAGTGCCAACCAAAAAAGAAAGAAAAGGGTAGAAAAAAGAGGAAGGAGAACAACAATTTAAAAGTCTACAAAAATACCGAGCTATGTGAGTCTGAGCGTGAGGGTGAGCAGGAGGTCTCTTTTTCACCCAGGTAATGATTGTACAAGCCCCATAAGGAGATGGTTAAATCAAACACCGAGATGACTGCTCTTAAGAGGGGAAAAATATGTCAATCACACTTTGCCTTTGACACAAGGAAATTCCTTGAAACTGAGAATGGAGAGTGGAAGGGAGGGAGAATGTCTCCTGATGTGGGTGGCCAGGAAACCGGGGGCCAGAAAAGCATGAGAGGAGAGAGGGAGAAAGACAGAGAGGGAAAAAAACACAAGATTGAATTCTAATCAAAATGCTATGAGGCGTTCACACCAGGCCTTGAGAGAATATTAACAAGGTTACCCGAGGGGGGGCCTTTAGCCCCAGGAATTATTAGTGAATATGGAATTATATTTGCACAAACATTACCAGATGCAAGGAGCTAAATGTCCTACAGATGTGGAAGGAGCCAGAGTATGTTCCAAATAGGCAGCAGCTTTGTTTGTTTTACCCTTCTTGTAAGAGGCTGGGTAGCACGTTTCTGAGGGGTTACATTTCTGGAATGACCACCATACCTCTAGGCCCCCGTTTCTTGCCCATTTCTTCCCCGTTGCGTGCACCAGCCTCAAAAGTATCTCAGCCCAGGTCCACATGGAGTGGCCTTGAGGCAGGTTTGACAAACTTACCAGCTTACCTCTACTAGCTCCAGGTATCATAGTGCTCTAGGTGGATCATTGTGCTTCAAGAAGGGATTTTCTGAAAGATGAAAGAGTTCAGAGTCAGGTAAATCACAGCGATTTCCAAGAGGAGCTGTGAACTCAAATGTAACCAGCTGATGTTGGGAGGTGGGGAACCCAGCAAAATATGGAAAGAACAAAGAGTTTCCTTCTGACATGCCACCATCACATACTCAAGACTCAGTTTAATTTAGATTCACCACTGCTGAAGGAGACATAGCTCATCTCTGTGTTTGGAGTTGTTGCCTTCCAGAGTCTCCTGAACTTGTAACCTTAAATCCCTGCCACCATCTTGCTCATTTTGAGTAATACTTGCCAGTATGGGGGACAGAATTGTTCAGCACATTCATAGGGCATATAGAGGTTGGTGACCACGAAGCTAATGGCATGAGACCCTCCAAGGCCCTGGTAGGGGTTCTATCAATGTGTGGGCATGGTTATATGTTTGGTAAAGTTTATAAAATTAAAGTACTTAACACTAATTCATTAATTGGTGACTGACTTTCCCTCTGCCATATCTCCCTTCATGTAGGTTGGCTTTGGAGTTGAGTTGAAGATCCATTTAGCTTGAGTGGGGTGGGAAGTATTCTGTAGTTCACATCACTTTTGTCTATAGTTGATGCTAGCCCCCCGATTGTAGGAATGGATTTCAACACTCTTATCATTCATTATCTATTCATTTAGTGAGCTGGAGACCAGACCGTATCATGCCGGGATAGGAGTGTAGTCTACAATGCCCAGCCCCGAGATTAGGAGGACCAAGAAGGAGAAACAAGAATTGAAATGTACAGAGTCAGAAGCTAACCCATGAAAGACTTACCTAAATCTTGCAACTCTTGCATGAAAAACCTTGATAGAACTTTTCCCAAATTTGACAACAATCATGAAATTTTGTGTGACATTACAAGCAAGTTGTGTTGCTGAAAAAAAATTCTTCTAAACTATCAATAATAGAAAACAAATTTTGATCAATCATATGAGAGGAAAGTTAAAATATGTTCTCATTCTCTACATATATTACAGAATTTTTGTCAAATGAAGAGGCCATCAGAATATAGAGCAAATATATATATATATGTAATGTATATCTACACACACACAAAAAACAGGTATTTCAGGTAACTGATAAATTAAAACATCATGTTGTTTTCCTGAATTTTGTGACGATCTTGATACTTGTTAGTTTGTTGTGTTTTTTTAAAGTGATTTGTTGTGATTTATTTTCTTATTCTAAGTAAATACTCACTTTACTATCTTTTTTATAAGATATTTATATTTTATAATCAGACTTGTGTATTCTCTAATATTATATAAGCTTTAGACCCAATATACCCAAATTTGCTTCTAGTGCTATGCACTATGTTAACACAACCATTTTTTTTTAAATTTCATTCATCAACTTATAAGGTAGGCCTTGTTGATATCATTTTAGAAAAGAGGAACCTGAGACGTTTAGTCATGGTTTCTATATGGATTTGAATCCAGGGTCTGCCTTACGTGAAAGGAAATAAATTAGTCTGGCCCTAACTGTATTCCCTACCCCCACCAGAGGGCATGCTGAGTCCTAAAGTGATCTTTCTGTGCTTTATCTAGTCTGGTTCAAAAGGCTTCCACCAACACCCTTCTCCTTCCCACCCTAAACCTTCTGCCCCCTGAACTACCTCATTGTTAATAGATCTGATAGCTCTCACTGCCAGACAACTTTTCTTCATTTCCTTTCCATTACTATGAAATCTGCCCTCTGGACCTCTTGGTCAACTTCTTCTTGTGATATTTGACTGTTTTTTGATGGTGTTTACACTTCATTAAAGGAAGAGGAAAGATACTTCAGTTCATCTGGGTGGAAGAACATATCATCTCACTTCTTCCAAGAAGCCCACCACATTCATTTCAGGCAGCAAAATCCCCATGCCATCCTCTCAAAGTCCCTTTATGACTTGCTATTGGCTATTCACAACCACACTGGATGTGTTTGCTTATATTCTCTTTCTTATTAGAAAACTCAAGATTAGCAATGCCTTACAATCTTTACTTCTTAAACATAAACACATATTTGGATTCCAAAATTGTTGTGGGAACTCCATGAAAAGTTCATACTGTATGAAAGGAACCAAAGTCTATTTTTTTCTTCAGTACACCTCCGTATCCATCATGTTGCTTCCAAAATGAAAAATATACAAGTTCATTTTGTATAAAAACAGAAAACCTCACTTCTGTGGTGAAACAAAAGCTCATCAGATGCTGAGACGCTGGCCTGGTTCTCCCATGTTCTAATGCATGGCTTTAATTCTTTCAGTGGGTAATAATGGCAAACAAAAATGCTTCAGTTTCTCTATCTGTGAAATAAGAATTGTGCTATTTCTTTCCCATTTACTTCACAAAAGTCTCATGGGGAGCAGGAGTTAAATGATTAATGACTTAAAGCTCTTAGGCAAACACAAAATGCTTAATAAAAATAATCCTTCCTTGCCACAGTGATAGACACCAGTGGCCTGATGCGAAACCTTGACAGAAATGGAAGGCAATTCAGATAAACTTTGGGCCTTGACCATGAATTTGGGCTTCTTTTCCCCTGGTGAGGACAATCTGGGCCCATGTTCCTTGACTTCCTCCACCGACCTCCACTGACCAGACCGTTTATAGCTCCTGCAGGCTCAAGCCCAACCCCCAAGTTACATCAAGTCTAGCTTCCTGGTTGCAGAGGAACAACATGTGGGAGACCGTAAAATGCGCCATTGTGCGGTCAATATAATTTTATTCTCTCCCTTTCGGGGAACATGCCTGCTCAACCCATACCACAACATTATTAAGAAAACTAGTTGAGATCAAAACTCCATTTTTCATCAAGTTTAGGCCCTTCCTAAGAGAAGCCCTTGCATAGCTCTGGAAAGAGTCTCTGAGTGAACATTTCCTGTCATGACTGAAGGAACTGGGGTGGTGCTTGAAGGGTAAGTATATCTTTATTGGCAGAAACCATAAGGTTGTTTTAAAAGGAACCAGGGATTTTCTGGCCTATTTTTAGGTTATTGTGTTTATTGAACATAATCTCTTCCTGGTTTTCAGGTTTAATAAAGTCATGTGAAATCACCCTGGACGCAAATTTGATCCATGAGTAAATTCAGAAAACTCAAGGTGCATGCTTCTTCAACCAATTCTGCTGCACGTTGGACTGTCTTGTCCTAAAGCAGCTTTTTAAAAAAATACCCTTCTTTAAGAGAAGGAAAGGAAATAAGAGAGTTCCTATTAGAGAAAAGAACCACTAAGCTTTGTCCTGTTTCATGAAACAGAGAACAAAGCAGTACGAGGAGCTTGGACTTTGGAATCAGACAGACCTGGGTTTAGAATCTCAATAGTATCAGTTTCTAGCTGTGAGATCTTGAGCAAGATAAATCTTCCCTGAATCCATTTCCCTGGGGGACAAAATCTCCGTATCATAGAGCAGCAGTGAAGACTGAATTAGATATTGGATAAAGTGCCTGGCAGAATACCTAATTTACAGTAGACAGTTCATATATAAAAGCGAGGCATAATCATGGGAATGAAAATAATACATTCCTTGACTACCCATATATCAACAAAGGGTCTTGAGGATCAATGTGCTGGGCACCAGAGGAAAGGCAAAAACACCGTGATTTACACAAAATGAAATTTACCCTCAAAGATCTGCCCATTAAGTTTCATTTTTGAAAATGTTATTAAAAATATGTCTTTATATATTCTCTGGCTTTGTGTAAAATAACATCCCAATCATAGCATAGGTTCTTGAATTGTGCAGGTTATAACTGCTCTTCCACAATATACTTACTCCTCAGAAACACTGCGTACCAAAAAATTACATGTTCCAATGGAAGGGAAATGGAGAAAAACATATTCAACTTTGTAACCAGACCACTAACAAGACCAGTATTGATGATGTGGGAGAGAAGCCCAGGAAAGCAGATCAGCTGGAGACTGCCTCAGAGGAAATTTAAAGATACATAAAAACAATAATGTGGGGCACCTGGGTGGCTCAGTGAGTTAAGCCTCTGCCTTCAGCTTGGGTATGAGGGATGGAGCCCCGCATCGGGCTCTCTGCTCAGCAGGGAGCCTGCTTCCTCCTCTCTCTCTGCCTGCCTCTCTGCCTACTTGTGATCTCTGTCAAATAAATAAATAAAATCTTTAAAAAAAAAAAAAAGAAAAAAACAATAATGTGACTTCTGCTTCTGGCTGAGATGGAGTATCAGGGACTAGATTTACCAAAAATAAAAACCTAGACAAATACATGAAACAGTAGCTCTCAAGATGATTAGAAACAAGCAATGATGGCCAATGGTCTCTGAGTGATGGAAAACTAAAAAGGTGAGCCCTAGGATTGCCTAGCTTGTCTGAAGAATGTTTCCAGCCCGTGACACAGAGAGAAGGACTTGGCAGTCTCCCTGACTTGAGGAGATGGAGCTGGGCATCCAGGTAAGCCAACATGGCTAGAGTGCTCATCATAGAGAAGAGAAGATGAGAAAATTGCAGAGAGAGACCTGAGATCTACAGTGGGTCCTCTTCATGGTTTCAGTCCATAACTGATTGATCATGGGAGTAGGGAAACTACCTGAGACTACAGAACAAATCACTTTATAGACAAAGAACAAGCTGTCCCAGGGTTCATACAGAGCCAGGACAGCAGCCATTCTTATCCTCCAGCGTGGAAAACCTCATGATTCATGAGGCCGGGGTTAGTAATGAAAAGGTTCCTACCTCAGCAGTGGGGAAGAACTAAGCCTAGGCTAGATATTGCTCTGGTCCCACCAAACACAGCCTAAAAGCAAGGCCCAAGTGTTATCAAACTGCTTTCAGATAATTTGGCCATATTTCAGAACAAAGTTTTATAATATTTTTAAGAATATAAAAATATCCTCCATCTCATAAGATAAAACTCATAATGTTGCTCATCTAATAAAAAATGACCAGGCATGCCAAGAATCAGAAAATAAAACCCATAATGAGGAGAAAAAAAACACAAACAATTAAAATGTATCCCCAAATGACCTAGCATTACTAAATAAGGACAGGAAAACTGTTAAGATATGTGTACACCATATGTTCAAAAAATTAGAATATTGACATATTTAAAAAGATATGAAAGATTTTTAAATTTAAGTTTAATTTTATTAAACAGAACTTCTACAGTTGACAACAAACATGTCTAAAATGAAAAATACATTAGATGGGATTAACAGCAGATGAGACATCATGGAAGCAAAGACGAGTGAATGTAGAGACACAGAAATAGAAACTATCCAAATTGAAGCAGAAAAGATTAAAAAGAAGAAGAGGAACAAGAGAGAAAGAAAGTGTTATTGAACCATGGGACAACTTCAAGCAGCCAAATATGTGTGAAATTGGAGCTGTGAAAGGAAAGTTGGGGCAGGGGGAGATACCAAATATTTGAAAAACGAATGTCTGCAGTATTTTCAGACTCGCTAAAAAATATAAACCCGTAGTTCTGAGAAACTCAATGGATTTCAAGCCAAAGAAATATGAAGAAAATGACCCTAAGGCACATCATAATCAAATTACTTAAAACTAGTGATAAAGGGGAAATCTTAGAAGTCTGAGAATGACATTTCACACACAGTTATAGAAGTAAGGACGACACAGAGTTTTGTCAGATACTATGCAAGCAAGAAGCTAGTGTTGAACAGCTTTAAAGTACTCACAGAAAACAGACTTAAACTAAAAAACGGTCTGCTTGTGATCCTCCCAATAGACAGAGGAAAAAGCATTTGACAAATTCCCATATCCAGTCCTGATTTTTGGAAAAAAAAAAAAAAAAGAAGAAAACTTTCTCAACTTGATACATGGCACCGACAAAGAAACCTATAGCTGAGAAATCATGCGTAATGGTGAAAGACTAAATGCTTTGCCTTCAAAATCAGGAATAAGTCAAAGATCTCTGCTCCATCACTTCTCCTGAACATTATACTGGAGGTTCTAGCCAGTACAGAAGGAAGAAAAAGAAATAAAAGGTGTCCAATTGGGACGAGAGAAGTAAAACTGTCTTTATTCATGGATGACATTGTCTATGTAGAAAATCCAGGGAAGCTACAAAAAAGCTACTAGAACTAATTAGGTTAGCAAGCTTGGAAGACAGAAGATCAATACACAAAATACAATCGCATTTCTATATGCCAGCAACAATTAGAAACTTTAAAATGCTATTTATAATAGCATCAAAAAATACAAAATACTTAGGGATAAACCTGACAAAAGGTGTTTAATATTTCTATACTGCGAACTACAGAATATCACTGAAGGAAACTTGAAAAGACCTGTAAATGGAGCAATACACTGTGTTCATGAATCAGAAGTTTCAATATTGTTAGCATGTCAGTTCTCTCCAAATTGATAGATTCGATGCTTTCCCAGTCAGAATACCCCCAGGTTTTTTGTAGAATTTGACAAGATGATTTGAGAATTTATATGAAAATGACAAGACTCGAAACACTTGGAAGTGGCAGGACAAAGGAGAACTTAGACTATCTAATTTTAAGACATATCATAAAGCCACAGTGATCAAGATGTGGTATCAGAGTTAAGGAAAACAAATAGATCTATGGAACAGAACAGGGAGGCCACAGCTAGACCCACACACATATCGTCCATTGATTTTATTTTAAAGATTTATTTATTTATTTATTTATTTGAGGTGGGAGGAGCCGAGGGAGAGAGAGAAACTTCCAGCGGAATCCGGAATCCCCTTGGGCACGGAGCCCAACGCTCAGGACTCTGAGCTCACGACCTGAACTGAAATCAAGAGTCAGTTGCTTAACCAACTGGGTCGCCCAGGTGCCCCATGTATGGTCCTTTCATTTTTGGCCAAGGTGCAAAGGCATTTAAGAACAGAAAAGAAAGTCTTTCTAGAAATAGTGCTGGCACAATTTTATAATTCATATACGAAGAAGTCAACTTTGATCCATAACTCACACAGATACTGAAAATTAACTCAATAAAGACTATACATCAAAATGTGAAACCTAAAATTGTAAAACTATAAGAAATTATTTGTCAAACCATCTGATGTAAGTTACAGATATCATATCATGACATTCCAACCCTGAGTACTTCAGCATGTATCTGAAAAATTACTATCTTTCCATGTTACTGTTATCATACCAGTAACCTTAACACTGATAAAATATTATCTCATATAGAATCCATATTCAGATATTCTCCATTGATGCAGTTATATCCTTTTCTTGTTTTTTTTTTTAATGTAGGACCAAACCAAGGATTATGATTACATTAAGCTTCCATGTCTCTTTATCTCCTATATTCTCAAATAGTCCTCCTCTCCTAAGTCTTTAAATAATTTCATGACATTGACATTTTTCAAAAGTCCATGCCAGTAGTCTTAAAGGATGTTTAACAATCTGGATTCTCATATTGGTTCCTCAAGTTCTGATGCAGGTTAAATATCTTTGACAAGTATATTACGTAAGTGATGTCGCACATTTCCTGCTGTATCACCATACCTAAGGCTAATGTCATTTGCTGCATTGGTGAAGCTAAGTTTAATCCTTTGGTTGAGTGGCATCTGCTAAATTTATTTATCATAAAGATATCTTTTGTCTTTGTAATTAATAAGCAATCTATGATGTGATATTTTGAGATATATGAATACTGTGCTCTCCAATAACAGTTCACCATTAACAATCCTTTTTCAGTCTTCTATTTTTAAATTGAGATATAATTGACATATAACATTGTATTAGTTTCAGGTGTACAACATAATGATTCAACACATGTATGTACTGTGAAATGATCCTCAAAATAAGTCTAGTTAACAGCCAATATTGAAGATCTCTACCTGGGGTATCAGGGTGGCTCAGTTGGTTAAGCCTCTGCCTTCAGCTCAGGTCATGATCCCAGAGTCCTGGGATCGGCAGGGAGCCTGCTTCCCCCTCTTTCTCTGTCTGCCTCTCTGCCTACTTGTGATCTCTCTCTCTCTCCCTCTCTCTGTGTCAAATAAAATCTTAAAAAAAAAAAAGAAGAAGATCTCTATCTGAATCAGTTCTTCCATTGGTGGTTGAAAAATGGTAAATTTATAATTTTATCATCTCTTCTCTTCTATATGTATTAGTTGACATTCTTCAATTAAAACAAGAGATTTTCTCCTTCCTCCTGCCTTGCTTTTTTTTTTTTTTTTTTTTTTTTTTTTTTTAGTAGTATCACCATGGACACAGGGACTTTTAAAAGTTCAATTTGTCGGGGCACCTGGATGGCTCAGTGGGTTAAGCCTCTGCCTTCAGCTTGGGTCATGATCCCAGGGTTGTGGGATCGAGCCCCACATCGGGCTCTTTGCTCAGTGGGGAGCCTGCTTCCCCCTCTCTCTCTGCCTGCCTCTCTACCTACTTGTAATCTCTGTCTGTCAAATAAATAAATAAATAAAATCTTTTAAAAAAAAGTTCAATTTGTCATGCTATTATATTATTATGATATTTAATATATTATTAATGTGTTATATGTTATTACATGATATATATGTCAATATATGTTATTCTTTGTGTTGCTCAGATTGTCTCAAATTTTGCCATTGGCAGCCCCTTCAGAACTGCTCCTGTGTCCTTTAGACATGACTTCTTTAGTCTTTGAACACTCCCTTGATTTGATTTCTGGTACTACCTATTTTGGGTACATCTTGTGCTTCTTCTGCTCCAAACTTTGAACTGGCCATTTTCCCAAAGAGCCCAGTTGTTTTTAGTAAGGAACAGTATTTAGGCACCAAGACCTAATTTCCAGGTGTACTTACTGCTACTGACACAGAGTTCATAATGAATCCTCCAATTTCCACATCCTTCCTCACCCTTCCCTATTGTACATTTATCTTAAACAGGAAGAACCCGAGCTCTTAACCATCTCAACGTATTTTCTTCTTTTGCTCTATCCTACATTACAAATAAAGTAATTTCCGTACTCCAAACGAATCCTAACAACAAACCTAAATTCCAGAGTTTGTTACAAATCTTTTGATCCTTAGACAATATCCTGTTCGGGTTACTGTGTCCAAAATTTACTTTAATTCTGTTAACCTGCATGGTTATAGTATCAATTTGATAAATGGTTAGGTTTATTTTTTTTCCTGGTTGTATTCACTTTCAGGGTTTGCTTCTTTCAGTCTTTTCAATTCAATTTAGTTTTGAATTTGTAAAACATTTACATACTCAAAAATTCATATTACATAAAAAGATAAACCCACGGACACCTTGCCCCCAGCTCCATCTTATCTAGCTCATTACCTGCCCCTTATCCCACCTAAGGTTACAGGTGGGTAGCCTATCATTTTGGATTTGTCCTTCCTGTGTTTCTATTTTTTGCAAAAATATTTTTATTTTTCCTTCTTTCTAACACAAAAGTTAACATATTCCATAAACTCTGTTGCATCTTGCTTTTTTCACTTAAGAGCATATCCCAAAAATCACTTCATATTGGGTCACAGAGGTCTTCCTCACTGTCTTTCATGGCTTCATCACACCCCAATGCATGGATATACCATAGCTGACTAGTCTCCACAGGAAGGAAATTAGGTTGTTTCCATTTTAATTGCTCTCATAAATATTATCACAATGAATAATGTTAATTATATTGTTTCCTCTTTGTTGTTGTTGTTTCCTTTTTATGTGTCCAAGAGTGTATTAGCTTGCTAGGGCTACTGTGGCAAAATACTGTAGACTAAGTAGCTTAAACAACAGAAATTTAGTTTTTCATAGTTCTAGAGACTAGAATCCAAAATCCAAAATCAAGGTGCCAGCAAGTTTAATTTCTTCTGAGGCCTCTCCCTGTGGCTTGCAGATGGTCATCTGCTTGCTGTGTACGGACATGGTCTTTCCTTTTACTGTGTATTGTCCATGTCCAAATCTCCCTTCTTATAAAGACACCAGTCGTATTGGAATAGGAAGCACACATACAACTTCGTTTTGCCTTAATTACCTCTTTAGAGGTCCTATCTGCAAATACAATCACCTTCTGAGGCACTGAGCATAAATGAATTTGGCAGGGGGCACAGTTCAGCCCATAACCGAGAGTAAATGCTAGAATTGTCAAATTCCACTTCATTGGGTTAATACAATTCTGTACTACCATTAGCAATTAAGTACTTATTTTTTAAATTTCTTAAAATATCTGGAAAGAACTACTGCGTAGCAATGGGCACCCTAAAAGTTTTTCCTTTCATACTGAAGGTTATAGTTTTATTCTTGCTATTCCTGCTGCCCTTGCCCAGGATAACCATGTTTGAGTTCCACAGATTCCATCTAATATGGACATTAATTTCCTATTTACTGATTGCATGTGAGATACTGGATGTTATAGAAATATCTTTTGTAGCAGACCAGACAGGACTTTACATTCTTGTGACTAAGTTTTTTTTTCCCCCTTGAATCTGGATATTGTTTTGCAAAAAATTCCTGCCCAGAAAAACTTCTCTACAGTTATGATTCTGAGGGTGGGGTATTAAAGAAAATGTCTTCATGTGGGCATAGATCCAAGTGTTCCAGCCTGTGTGAGAAAAAGGGAACTGAGCACACTTCATACTAGAAGAATTTAAAATGAGAAGTCCAGATTGTACTGTCCTTAGGGTACAAGAGGAGAACGAAGGGCAGTACTTGACCGTTGTCCCTGCTTTGTAGGTATATCCTGTAAAAATTAATTCTCACTTTAGGGCTATGATCTCATGGGGGAGATAGTAACATTGTTAGAGATTTATAGCTATCTCTAGCCTTCTGCATCTTGTTACCATAGGGTTACCTCCCTCAGTGTTTACCCGTAGGTAGCCAGTAAGACATATTCCCTTCCCCTCTGTGAGTCTGCTCTTATCAGAGCTCTGTTTCTAACTCCCCCCTCCTGTGGTCTTCTTTTGATGAATGGTCTTCTCTTCTGGGCTGTAATTTGCAAGTAGAATCTTAGTCCCTGAACAGTTACAAACAAGTGCTCTAAATCTCTTTAATCTTTCTTAATTATAAAAGGAAACATCCTCTTATATCCTGTTTATATAGTACAGATGTCTATGAAAGTAAAAAGTTAAAGTATTTCCCTGAACCCAGAGATAACAAGTTTCCAGGGATGGGAACAGTTGAGAAACACACTCTCATGCGTTGTTGCTGAGTGTATACATTGGTTAACAAGTTGGAGGCTAAATTAGGAGATAATTATCAAGATGCGAATGCATGTAATCTCAGAATTAGCCATTCCACTTTTAGAACTTTACCCTGAAGATATTAGATTTATTGTCTTTTGTGCACAAGTATGTATTTACAAAAGTGTTCACTGAAGTATTGCTTGCAATAGTAATGATTAAAAAACAATCCAAAAAGAGATTATATAAGCAAATAATAATACTTTCACTCAATGGAATACTATCAAGCTTGTAATTTTCTTTTAAACCAAGATACAAAACTTTACTGATAATTAAAGATGTTTAAGACACAATAAGGGAAAAGCATCAAGTTGTGGGACCTGTACAGAAAGACAGCATGTGATTTTTTGTGACCTTTTTGTAATATGCATGGACTTCTTCAGGAGGGATGCAAAACCAATGGCTAACAGTGTTTCTTTTGGCCCTGGAGACTTGGGGTAGGATGTTGGAAAACAGAACATTTACTTTCGTTTTGTATTTTCCTTTACATTTAGATTTTTCTTTTCCATTAGCATGTTCGTGTGTTCTTTTTAAAATGATACTGGAGAGGGAGGAGTCAAGATGGCGGAGAAGTAGCAGGCTGAGACTACTTCGGGTAGCGGGAGATCAGCTAAATAGCTTATCTAAAGATTGTAAACACCTACAAATCCAACGGGAAATTGAAGAGAAGAAGAACAGCAATTCCAGAAACAGAAAATCAACCACTTTCTGCAAGGTAGGACTGGCGGAGAAGTGAATCCAAAGCGACGGGAAGATAGACCGCGGGGGGAGGGGCCGGCTCCCGGCGAGCGGCGGAGCAACGGAGCAAAATCAGGACTTTTAAAAGTCTGTTCCGCTGAGGGACATCGCTCCAGAGGCTTAACTGGAAGCCCAGGCCGGGTCAGCGCGGCCTCAGGTCCCGCAGGGTCGCAGAAGGATCGGGGGTGTCTGAGTGTCGCAGAGCTTACCGGTATTAGAACGGGGAAGCCGGCTGCAGAGACAGAGCCGAGGAGTGACTCTCAGCTCGGGGTTGCCTTGAACCGGTCGCAGGCTCGGTCAGCTCGGAGCGCGGCCGGAGGCCAGGGTGGCGGGAGTCATTTGGCGCTGTTCTCTGAGGGCGCACTGAGGAGTGGGGCCCCGGGCTCTCGGCTCCTCCGGGCCGGAGACCGGGAGGCCGCCATCTTTATTCCCGTCCACCGGACTCTACGGAAAGCGCTCAGGGAACAAAAGCTCCCGAAAGCGAACCCCAGCGGATTACTCAGCACGGCCCCAGGTAAGGGCGGTGCAACTCCGCCTGGGGCAAAGACGCTTGAGAATCACTACAACGGGCCCCTCCCCCAGAAGATCAACGGGAAACCCAGCCAGGACCAAGTTCACCTACCAAGGAGAGCGGCGGAATTCCAGAGGAGAAGAAAGCAAAGCACAGAACTCATGGCTTTCTCCCCATGATTTTTTAGCCTTGCAGTTAATTTAATTTTTTTTTCTTTTTCAATTTTTTTTTCTTTTTCTCTTCTTCTGCTGAATTTTTTTTAACTTTTACCGTTTTCTTTTTTTAACGTTTTTTAAATAGTTTATCTAATATATATATTTTTTTCCTCTTTTTATATTTTTTCTTTATCGGCTTTCTTTTTTTTAATAGTTTCTTTTTTTTTTTTTTTTTTCTTTCTTTCTGAACCCCTTTTTTCCCCTTTCTCCCCCCTCACAATTCGGGATCTCTTCTGATTTCGCTAAAGCATATTTTCCTGGGGTTGTTGCCACCCTTTTAGTATTTTACTTGCTCCTTCATAAACTCTTATCTGGACAAAATGACAAGGCGGAAAAATTCACAACAAAAAAAAGAACAAGAGGCAGTACCAAAGGCTAGGGACCTAATCAATACAGACATTGGTAATATGTCAGATATAGAGTTCAGAATGACGATTCTCAAGGTTCTAGCCGGGCTTGAAAAAGGCATGGAAGATATTAAAGCAACCCTCTCAGGAGATATAAAAGCCCTTTCTGGAGAAATAAAAGAACTAAAATCTAACCAAGTTGAAATCAAAAAAGCTATTAATGAGGTGCAATCAAAAATGGAGGCTCTCACTGCTAGGATAAATGAGGCAGAAGAAAGAATTAGCGATATAGAAGACCAAATGACAGAGAATAAAGAAGCTGAGCAAAAGAGGGACAAACAGCTACTGGACCACGAGGGGAGAATTCGAGAGATAAGTGACACCATAAGACGAAACAACATTAGAATAATTGGGATTCCAGAAGAAGAGGAAACAGAGAGGGGAGCAGAAGGTATATTGGAGAGAATTATTAGAGAGAATTTCCCCAATATGGCAAAGGGAACAAGCATCCAAATTCAGGAGGTTCAGAGAACCCCCCTCAAAATCAATACGAATAGGTCCACACCCCGTCACCTAATAGTAAAATTGACAAGTCTTAGTGACAAAGAAAAGATCCTGAAAGCAGCCCGGGAAAAGAAGTCTGTAACGTACAATGGTAAAAATATTAGATTGGCAGCAGACTTATCTACAGAGACCTGGCAGGCCAGAAAGAGCTGGCATGATATATTCAGAGTACTAAATGAGAAAAACATGCAGCCAAGAATACTATATCCAGCTAGGCTATCATTGAAAATAGACGGAGAGATTAAAAGCTTCCAGGACAAACAAAAACTGAAAGAATTTGCAAATACCAAACCAGCTCTACAGGAAATATTGAAAGGGGTCCTCTAAGCAAAGAGAGACCCTCAAAGTAGTAGATCAGAAAGAAACAGAGACAATATACAATAACAGTTACCTTACAGGCAATACAATGGCACCAAATTCATATCTCTCAATACTTACCCTGAATGTTAATGGGCTAAATGCCCCAATCAAAAGACACAGGGTATCAGAATGGATAAAAAAACAAAAACCATCTATATGTTGCCTACAAGAAACTCATCTTAAACCCGAAGACACCTCCAGGTTTAAAGTGAGGGGGTGGAAAAGAATTTACCATGCTAATGGACATCAGAAGAAAGCAGGAGTGGCAATCCTTATAGCAGATCAATTAGATTTTAAGCCAAAGACTATAATAAGAGATGAGGAAGGACACTATATCATACTCAAAGGAACTGTCCAACAAGAAGATCTAACAATTTTAAATATCTATGCCCCTAACGTGGGAGCAGCCAACTATATAAACCAATTAATAACAAAATCAAAGAAACACATCGACAAGAATACAATAATAGTAGGGGATTTTAACACTCCCCTCACTGAAATGGACAGATCATCCAAGCAAAAGATCAACAAGGAAATCAAGGCCTTAAATGACACACTGGACCAGATGGACATCACAGATATATTCAGAACATTTCATCCCAAAGCAACAGAATACACATTCTTCTCTAGTGCACATGGAACATTCTCCAGAATAGATCACATTCTTGGTCCTAAATCAAGTCTCAACCGGTATCAAAAGATTGGGATCATTCCTTGCATATTTTCAGACCACAATGCTCTAAAGCTAGAACTCAATCACAAGAGGAAATTTGGAAAGAACCCAAATACATGGAGACTAAACAGCATCCTTCTAAAGAATGAATGGGTCAACCAGGAAATTAAAGAAGAATTGAAAAAATTTATGGAAACAAATGATAATGAAAACACAACGGTTCAAAATCTGTGGGACACAACAAAGGCAGTCCTGAGAGGAAAATATATAGCGGTACAAGCCTTTCTCAAGAAACAAGAAAGATCTCAGGTACACAACCTAACCCTACACCTAAAGGAGTTGGAGAAAGAACAAGAAAGAAACCCTAAACCCAGCAGGAGAAGAGAAATCATAAAGATCAGAGCAGAAATCAATGAAATAGAAACCAAAAAAACAATAGAACAAATCAACGAAACGAGGAGCTGGTTCTTTGAAAGAATTAATAAGATTGATAAACCCCTGGCCAGACTTATCAAAAAGAAAAGAGAAAGGACCCAAATAAATAAAATCATGAATGAAAGAGGAGAGATCACAACGAACACCAAAGAAATACAGACAATAATAAGAACATACTATGAGCAACTCTACGCCAACAAATTTGACAATCTGGAAGAAATGGATGCATTCCTAGAGACATATAAACTACCACAACTGAACCAGGAAGAAATAGAAAGCCTGAACAGACCCATAAGCAGTAAGGAGATTGAAACAGTCATCAAAAATCTCCAAACAAACAAAAGCCCAGGGCCAGACGGCTTCCCGGGGGAATTCTACCAAACATTTAAAGAAGAACTAATTCCTATTCTCCTGAAACTGTTCCACAAAATAGAAATAGAAGGAAAACTTCCAAACTCATTTTATGAGGCCAGCATCACCTTGATCCCAAAACCAGACAAGGATCCCAACAAAAAAGAGAACTACAGACCAATATCCTTGATGAACACAGATGCAAAAATTCTCGCCAAAATACTAGCCAATAGGATTCAACAGTACATTAAAAGGATTATTCACCACGACCAAGTGGGATTTATTCCAGGGCTGCAAGGCTGGTTCAACATCCGCAAATCAATCAATGTGATACAACACATTAATAAAAGAAAGAACAAGAACCATATGATACTCTCCATAGATGCTGAAAAAGCATTTGACAAAGTACAGCATCCCTTCCTGATCAAAACTCTTCAAAGTGTAGGGATAGACGGCACATACCTCAATATTATCAAAGCCATCTATGAAAAACCCACCGCAAATATCATTCTCAATGGAGAAAAACTGAAAGCTTTTCCGCTAAGGTCAGGAACACGGCAGGGATGTCCGTTATCACCACTGCTATTCAACATAGTACTAGAAGTCCTAGCCTCAGCAATCAGACAAAAAAAGGAAATTAAAGGCATCCAAATCGGCAAAGAAGAAGTCAAACTATCACTCTTCGCAGATGATATGATACTCTATGTGGAAAACCCAAAAGACTCCACTCCAAAACTGCTAGAACTTGTTCAGGAATTCAGTAAAGTGTCAGGATATAAAATCAATGCACAGAAATCAGTTGCATTTCTCTACACCAACAACAAGACAGAAGAAAGAGAAATTAAGGAGTCCATCCCATTTACAATTGCACCCAAAACTATAAGATACTTAGGAATAAACCTAACCAAAGAGACTAAGAATCTATACTCAGAAAACTATAAAGTACTCATGAAAGAAATTGAGGAAGACACAAAGAAATGGAAAAATGTTCCATGCTCCTGGATTGGAAGAATAAATATTGTGAAAATGTCTATGCTACCTAAAGCAATCTACACATTTAATGCAATTCCTATCAAAGTAACATCCATTTTTTTCAAAGAAATGGAACAAATAATCCTAAAATTTATATGGAACCAGAAAAGACCTCGAATAGCCAAAGGAATATTGAAAAAGAAAGCCAAAGTTGGTGGCATCACAATTCCGGACTTCAAGCTCTATTACAAAGCTGTCATCATCAAGACAGCATGGTACTGGCACAAAAACAGACACATAGATCAATGGAACAGAATAGAGAGCCCAGAAATGGACCCTCAACTCTATGGTCAACTCATCTTCGACAAAGCAGGAAAGAATGTCCAATGGAACAAAGACAGCCTCTTCAATAAATGGTGTTGGGAAAATTGGACAGCCACATGCAGAAAAATGAAATTGGATCATTTCCTTACACCACACACGAAAATAGACTCAAAATGGATGAAGGATCTCAATGTGAGAAAGGAATCCATCAAAATCCTCGAGGAGAACACAGGCAGCAACCTCTTCGACGTCAGCCGCAGCAACATCTTCCTAGGAACATCACCAAAGGCAAGGGAAGCAAGGGCAAAAATGAACTTTTGGGATTTTATCAAGATCAAAAGCTTTTGCACAGCAAAGGAAACAGTGAACAAAACCAAAAGACAACTGACAGAATGGGAGAAGATATTTGCAAATGACATATCAGATAAAGGGCTAGTGTCCAAAATCTATAAAGAACTTAGCAAACTCAACACCCAAAGAACAAATAATCCAATCAAGAAATGGGCCGAGGACATGAACAGACATCTCTGCAAAGAAGACATCCAGATGGCTAACAGACACATGAAAAAGTGCTCCATATCACTCGGCATCAGGGAAATACAAATCAAAACCACCATGAGATATCACCTCACACCAGTCAGAATGGCTAAAATTAACAAGTCAGGAAATGACAGATGCTGGCGAGGATGCGGAGAAAGGGGAACCCTCCTACACTGTTGGTGGGAATGCAAGCTGGTGCAACCACTCTGGAAAACAGCATGGAGGTTCCTCAAAATGTTGAAAATAGAACTACCCTATGACCCTGCAATTGCACTGCTGGGTATTTACCCTAAAGATACAAACATAGTGATCCGAAGGGGTACATGCACCCGAATGTTTATAGCAGCAATGTCTACAATAGCCAAACTATGGAAAGAACCTAGATGTCCATCTACAGACGAATGGATAAAGAAGATGTGGTATATATACACAATGGAATACTATGCAGCCATCAAAAGAAATGAAATCTTGCCATTTGCGACGACGTGGATGGAACTAGAGGGTATCATGCTTAGCGAAATAAGTCAATCGGAGAAAGACAACTATCATATGATCTCCCTGATATGAGGGAGAGGAGATGAAACATGGGGGGTTGAGGGGGTAGGAGAAGAGTAAATGAAACAAGATGGGATTGGGAGGGAGACAAACCATAAGTGACTCTTAATCTCACAAAACAAACTGAGGGTTGATGGGGGGAGGGGGTTGGGAGAGGGCGTGGGGTTATGGATATTGGGGAGGGTATGTGCTATGGTTGTGAAGTGTGTAAACCTGGCGATTCGCATACCTGTACCCCTGGGGATAAAAATATATGTTTATAAAGCTGTAAAAAAAAAAAAAAAAAAAAAAAGAAAGAAAGAAAGAAAGGATGAATACCCAAGTTTTGTAGCTACATGGACGGGACTGGAAGAGATTATGCTGAGTGAAATAAGTCAAGCAGAGAGAGTCAATTATCATATGGTTTCACTTATTTGTGGAGCATAACAAATAGCATGGAGGACAAGGGGAGATGGAGAGGGGAGTTGAGGGAAATTGGAAGGGGAGGTGAACCATGAGAGACTATGGACTCTGAAAAACGATCTGGGAATTTTGAAGGGGTGGGGGGTGGGAGGTTGGGGCACCAGGTGGTGGGTATTGTGGAGGGCACAGATTGCATGGAGCACTGGGTGCTGTTATGCTGAAAAAATAAAAAAATTAAAAGGTAAAAAAAAAAAAAAAAAAAAAAAAAAAAAAATAAAATAAAATGATACTGGAACAAAAATAGATATAGAGATCAATGAAACAGAATAGAGAGCCCAGAAATAAACACACACTTACATGGTCAATTAATCCACAACAAAGGAAGCAGGAATACACAATATTGAAAAGACGGTCTCTTCAACAAATGGTGCTAGGAAAACGGGACAACTACATGCAAAAGAATGGAACTGGGCCACTTTCTCACAGTATACACAAAAATAAACTCAAAATGGATTAAAGATCTAAACGTGAGACTTGAAACCACAAAACTCATAGAAGAAAACATAGGCAGTAATTTCTTTGACATCTGGCATAGAAACATTTTTCTAGATAAATCTCCTAAGGCAAGGGAAACAAAAGCAAAATTAAGCTATCGGGATTATACCCAAATAAAAAGTTTTTGCAAAGTGAAGGAAATGATCCACAAATCAAAAAGGCAACCTATCAAATGGGAGAAGATATTTGAAAATGACATATAAAATAAAGGGTTAATATCCAAAATATAGAGAGAACTCACACAACTCAACAACAGCAACAACAACAAAAAGAATAATTTGATTAAAATGAGCAGAGGACGCGAATAGACACTTTTCCAGAAGACATCCAGATGGCCAACAGACATGTGAAAACATGCTCAACAGGATCATCAGGGAAATGTAGACTAAACCACAATAAGCTATCACCTCACACCTGCTGGAATGGCTAAAAATCAAGGACACAAGAAATAACAAGTATTGGTGAGGATGTGAAGGAAAAGGAACCCTCATGCACTGTTGGTGGGAATGTAAATTGGTGCAGCCACTGTGGAAAACAGTATGAAGAGTCCTCAAAAAATTAAAAATATAAAATATATATATATATACATATATTTAAAAAATAAAAAATATAAATACCACATGATCCAATAATTCCACTACTGGGTATTTACCCAAAGAAAATAAAAACACTAACTCAAAAAGATATGTGCAACCCTAGGGGCACCTGGATAGCTCAGTGGGTTAAGATATGTGCAACCCTATGTTTATTGCAGCATTATTTATAAGAGCCAAGATATACAAGCAACCCAAATGCCCATCCATAGATGAATGGATAAAGAAGATGTGAGATAGATAAATGGATAGATAGATATAGATAGATAGATAGATAGATATACATTTATCTATCTATCTATATAATTGAATATTACAATATTACTCAGCTATAAAAAGAATGGCATTTGCTACAACATGGATAGGCCTAGAGTATAATGCTAAGTGAAATAAGTCAGTCAGAGAAAGAAAAATACCATATGATTTCACACATATGTGAGATTTCATAAGCAAAACAAATGAACAAAGAAAAAAGAGACAAACAAAAAATAGACTCTTAGGAGTGCCTGGGTAGCTCAGTCAGTTAACTGTCTGCCTTCGGTTCAGGTCATGATCTCAGGGTCCTGGAATCAAGCTCTGTGATGGACTCCCTGCTAAGTGGGGAGTCTGCTTGTTCCTCTCCCTCTCCCCCTCCCCCTGCTTGTGCACTCTCCTTCCCTCTCTCTCTCTCTCTCTCTCAAATAAATAAATAAAATCTTTTTTTTTAAAATAGACTTTTAAACACAGAGAACAAACTGGTGGTTGCCAAAGGGGAGGTAGGTGGGGGGATGGGTGAGGTAGGTAAAAGGGGTAAAGAGTACACTTACCTTGAGCACTGAGAAATGTATAGAATTGCTACTGTACACCTGAAACTAATGTAACACTGTATGTCAATTATATCTTAATTTTAAAAAGCAGAAAAAATATATATAACTTACACCTATAGCTCTTCTAGGGGAGTAAAGAAGAAAAGCAAAGAAAAGAAAAATTGAAAAAGTATTTTAAATAAGCAATTTTCATGTTCTTGGACATAACTCCTACTTACAGTTCCCTGTTAAGTAAAACATAATGCATTTGTTTCCCACTGTCCCCTGAACATTTTCTTTTTTCTACCTCCTTTCTTTGCAATAGCCATTCTACATCATGAAAGAATGGTTGAGTTTTGTCTAAGGTACAGCAGAACCAGTAGGGAAAAGAAAAGTGAGTTGGGCTTTGTCTTCTGTAATTCTTCATTATGTTATAACAACACATCTAACTTCCCAGGCAACACACCAAGGAACGCTTAAGCAAAAAGGAAAAGAGCAAGAAATTCCAAGTGAGGCACTTGGGATGGAGAAGTGCAGATCCTCTCCCTCCCAGACCATGATGCTAGCTAGCATTCCTAATTGTTACATGTTTACATGCTAAATCCTGGAGACCAGGAAACAGTGTCCTCATACCCAAACTGCATTTCAATCTGAAAATGTGGATACTTAGTTACTTTGTTATTGGGGAATACTTGACTGATACTTACTTGAGAAAGACCAAGAATTACTAGAGCGGACTAGGCTAAGGAAAGCTTTATGAAATAATAGTATCTGACCATCCTGGACCTGCAAAAATTTCCCAGGCACACGGGGAGAAAAGTACTGTCTAACCCTCATAGTTGGGCAAGATGAAAATCAGACAGACATTGGATGCATCGGAAGGCAGGCCATCAGGACCGTAGTCTGAGAATTCACAGCTATGTCTCAGAGTTGCTGCATGTGATGGTTGACCGTGTCCTTCCACAGTCCTGACATCTTCTAGAACTATGGCATATGTAAATTAAAATCAAATGAATATTTAATTTCATTTTTAGAATATTTAGGATTATTTTGCAATTCCTCTGGAGAACTGCAGGCTCCTTGGGCTAGCTGACCCCTTCCAGAAAAGGCAACTGGTGTTGACTGCTTCTGAGAAGTCAGGAATGTTATGAAATGGTACCAGGATGTGTCACTGTCACTTGTTTGGTTTGCATTAAAAAAAAAAAAAAATTAATCAACAGTTGACTTCCTTAAGTAGGTACCCGAACAGTGTTACTTGGCCAAGATTTCTGGAAACTGTATCACTGATTAAGTGAAAGCAGGGCCCAAGTCCTTCCATCACCAACCTTTAGCAATTCCAGACGTGGAAAGCCATCTGTACCCTGGCTAGGCCCAGGACAGCTGAATGCTGTAGGCAACAAGTCACCGCTCCTACTTACCATTCCTGAGTCCCATCCAATGATGTCCACTGATGTGCACTGAGTCAGCTAGTGACTGAGCACAGGGCAGATTCTGCTGCAGCTGTGGGAAGGCAAACCTAACATCTGCAACCCACTTCAGAGTTTTCAAAGCATTTTTCCCTCGTCTCTCCTGTGCTCTTTCTCCTATACAACCACAAGGAAGAGGGCAACTCAAATATGGTTTTTGTTACGTACTCAACTTGCATCCCTGCTCAGCCTGTCAAATCAGGCTGAAACATCATTGGTGAATATTTATTTGAGAATTGCCAGAACATTTTTTTTTTTTTTTGCTTCGCAATCATTAAATTGGAAAACCATTTTCCAGCCTTCCTGAATGAGAGTGTGGCTTCAGATGTTTCAAAATTTGCCCAAACTAGTGCCTACATCGTACACTATTCAGTTCAATGAAATGATTATTAAGTACTCTGTGTGCTGAGGGTGTCCCACTTATCACTTGTCACTTGTCACCCCTATTGAGTTCTAAGTGTGTGTAGTTCAGGAATTTTCTTTTATGTTCAATGTCTCAAGCAAGACCAGTTGCTGCTCTAGAAGGATCTGAGGGGTCCATGGAGCACAGTCAGGAGATGAGATAGGGTGTGAAAGACCCTGTAATACATGGGAGCACAGCGTGCCAACTAAGGGAGCAACAGGAGAGGTGCTAACCCCATCTTGGGAGAAGAATATATCTTGTGTGGCTTGAAAATAGATAGCCATCACATCTTCACAGTATGTTAAGGAGAAACATACTGTTTGAATTATAGAAAGTGGTGTGAAAGCATCCTGTCTGGGGAAGGCGGATGAAAGCATGCATATTCATCCCTTGGCTTTGTCTGTGTTCATCATAAGCCCGTCCCTTATCTCATCATGGCCTTGACTCCTCGTGAGCTGCACAGGATATTGGCTCTAAATAGATTCCTGGGAAAGGTCTGAAAACGCTGTGTCATGCCAGGGCGTGGGACACAGTGAGTGAAGGGACCAGGGGTGGACACCAGGACTGGGGGAAAGGGCATTGACAAAATGGCTGGCTCTGTTTAACAAAATAGGCACGGCCGGACACAGACAAGGCCACAGGGCCCAAACCTTGGTAACAACTGGACCATTCAACTGAGATGTTAGTTTTGGGATTCTCTACTTGCTCTCCCCTACCCCCCACCGATGCTGTCCTCCAGGCAAGGTTAGATGCCCCCTCTGGGGCTCCATCAAAGCCCTGACTTCCCCCTGCTGGCACTTGCTTTCTATAGGGCAATCCTCTGTTCACTTTTCACCCCTCTTGAGCTCTGTGTGTCGTTCAGGAATTTTCATTTATGTCTGGTGTCTACCATAATGCTTGGTTCAGAGTAACACTCAGAAAATATTTGTTTCTATTTTTAAAATTAAAAAAATACTGGAAATCCTCAAATTAAAGTAAAACATATACACACACTTTGTCCCACTTCTTTTAAAACAAATTACATAGAGATATAATGTATCTCTATGTATATGTTCCCCATTCATATCCTTCCTTTTTCCTTTGCTGAAAAGGGATATATCAATATTTGCAGTCAATACTGGTTAAGTGAATTAATAAATCAATAAACAAACAAGTCTAATCAAGTTGAAGAAGCCAAGGGAAAGGATGTCAGAAGTCAACTCAACAATCAGAAGGATCATCTCCCCAATCTCAAGATCTTAAGTTCATTACATCTGCACAGTGCCTTCTGCCATGGTTCTGGGGAGTGGGATGTAGGCAGCTCTGGAGCCCATGATTCTGTCTACCATGGAGCCCACGGGGCAGAGAGAGAGAAGATCAAGTACTCTCCTTCTGGAGTGCAGTTTGACCTCGCTCACTTTCCTTCTTTGGATCTTAACTTCCTTATCTGTAAACTGGGGAAACTCACTCAACAAATACGTTACTAACCATCCACCATTCTAAGATTTAGAGATACAGAATAAAACAGACAAAATTCTCTGCTGTTGTGATGGTTACATTCTAGAGGAGGAGCAAATAAATTAAGTAGAAGATGTCAGATGGTAACAAGGGTTGAGGACTGGGACCCGTTTGTCGCAGGCAGAGTAAGGTAAGAGGGAGGCAATGGGGGAAGAGGCCAGAAAGGGAGGCTGTGTTGGAGAATGCAGACCATTTGGGCCTTACAGGCCTTGGTAAGGACTTGGGATTTTTTCCAAATGACATGTAAAGCCACTGGAGGGTTTTGAGGAGAGTGGGTGACCATAATCTGACATACATTTTAATGGGTTGTTCCAGCTGCTAATTAGGAGTAGACCGAAGGGTTTAAAGGAGGAAGCAGGCAGAGAGGTGTTCATAGCTTATTCTCTTCAACTTCCCCTGTCAGGATGCCTCATTCAGGCGCACAGCCATGCTTCCTTTGCAGCTACCCTCCTAAGGGCACCCTGGTCCTCTTTCCAATTCAAAATTCCATTCAGTCCCTCCTTCAGAAACCGCTCAGTTCTCACCTCAGAGCTGTAAGGGCACTCAGGGAATTTGTTTTCCCTTGCCGCATCTCCAGATGAGGGAACAGGGGCCCAGGACTTTCAAAAGCCTGGCCAAGTCCATACAAAGAACAAGGGGAAGAGCCAGGACTGCCCCTGAATCGGAGTCAAACAAAATGAAAAAGTCTTTATACAAAGATGTTTTCCCTGAAATGCTTTTGTTGCTTGTCGTTTCCCTCATTAAACTGGGATTTTGAAGAGTGCAGAGATCATCTTTCTTAGCATTGTATACTTGGCACCTAGCGTGGGGCCTGGTACAGGATAGACCCCCAAAAGTATTTGCTTATGTGGACATAAAAGAATGTCAAGCCCTCAAGAGTCTGTGTTTATATGTTGTAAGCATTGTTTCTCCCCACCCCACTGCAGCCCACTGCCTCACAGTGTTAAATGTCAGACAACTGGAAAGGTCTAAGAATCTATGAGAGCTAAGCGCAGTGTTCTAGGAAATGAGGCCTTATTATTCTGACAAAAGGTGTGGAGTGGGATCTTCCTAACACAGTAAAGGTCGGTGTAGAGACCCTTTCTTTTTCCTTCCTTCCTTGATCCCTAAGCAATTCTAGGATGAGAAGAATAAGGAGAAAGCAGTCCTACTGCATGTGAACTTCTGTGCCCTCGGCATGGACGTCTTGCTCTTACTGAGGGGGAAACTGACAGTGACAAGGTAATTGCTCAGTGTAACCAGGGTTGGTGTAGGAGCTGTGCAACTTGTTGACTGGTAGACAGGCCCTAAGAAGTGCATCCCTGTTCTGTTAGTGACCCTGTGGACTCACACTGAGTCACCTAGTTGCTCATGTTTTCTTTCTTTTTTTTTTTTTAAAGATTTTATTTATTTATTTGACAGACAGAGACCACAAGTAGGCAGAGAGGCAGGCAGAGAGAGAGGAAGGGAAGCAGGCTGAGCAGAGAGCCCGATGCGGGGCTCCATCCCAGGACCCTGGGATCATGACCTGAACCGAAGGCAGAGGCTTTAACCCACTGAGCCACCCAGGCACCTGCTCATGTTTTCTTTAAACGGGAGACTTGAGTTCCCACTACCACGTGTATTCTCTAGAACGGCATCTACCCTGTTGTATTTTAACAAGTTGACAAATCTTCCCTGCAGTACTCAGCTTCCCCAAGGTGGGATCCTCATCTTTCTCCTCCGTGGATCCCAGTACTTTAGATAGTTTCAGATTAATAGTAGGTGGTGGATGAAGTATGGGAAAGAAGAAGGAAGGATGGGAGATGGGTGGGAGGAAGGAAAGAATGCCAGCTTTCCAGGTCCTTCTGCCTTTTAAGTTTTCAGAGTGGGAACCAGGAAACCCTAGCCGAGAAAAGAAGGTGATACAGGTGGTAACTGTAAGAAGTATTGTACATGGTGCCTATGGTAACACAAGATCGCCTTTTTGGTCCTTTAGTTTTACAGGCTTGCAGTAAGCAAGCGGTGAATGAGTAAATAGTGTGAACAGAGTAATGGCGCCTTTGACCGGGTGAACTTGAGAGTAACTGGTTCCCCCTCTCCTCCAGCTCTTGCTCCATCTCCAGGCTCTCTCCCCGGGCACTAGCTGCCAACCTGCCCCCACCCCAGAGATGCACGTCATATTAGAAGACCCGTTATTTCACCTTTCCTTTGAATTTACTCTCAAAATGATTTCCTAACAACATGCTCTTCAAGTTAGTCACATTTTGGCTCAATTCATCCAACAGGTTATCCAAGACAGTTTCTAGGTCTTCCACACATGAACAGTGCAGGATAATAATTAATAGTTATAATAATTAGTGGTAGTGGCATGATTAATTTTAATAACATAATAATTAATAGATAAGAAATCATGAGGTCCCAGCTGGGTCATCTGTCAAAACGGGAGCACATTTCATTCTATCAGCCAAAGTACCAGGAGATCCTTGGTTAAAAATGAGATCCCTGTGTCAGCATAAGCTTATTGGGTTAAGGGCTGGAAGAAACCTTGAGAATTAGCTGCTTCAACCACTCACAATTTGTTTTTCCAGGTAAAAAGCAGCCTGAGAGGTTAAAGACTTTCCAATATCACCTTGCTTGTTTTAGCAGGGTCAGACCCGGGTATAAAATCCAGTGTTCTTTTCAGTACACCCATTGCCTACTGGAACACAATTTCTTCTCTCTTGTTTCCCAATGCTTTAACCCTCCTGATGGAAGTTCATCAACTTAGATGCAGAACTGATACGGACAGATCCTTGAGAAGAGATGCTGGCAAAGAGAGAGCCTGGTGATAAATAGTGAGATGATGCAAGCACGAGGGCTGAATCCAGAAATAAATCATATCTTCACATACTGTTTACAGAAATTGCGTTTTGAGTAATTTCCATAGAAATTATTTTACCCACCACAGGAATGTTTCTCCCTCCCACAGGGATCTGACCGAACAGAAAGAGAAGCAGAATGGAGGAAAAGCAGTAATTTAGATTTATATATAAAACATTAGTGGGAACCTAAGTAATCACCCTCAACTAATCAGAATATTTTATGCATTCTGCTTTTTAGTGGAAAGAGCAAACCACAAGAAAGAAGACATATATTGGAGATTTTTAAAATGCTTCCAGGGCTTATTCTAGGCTTTAAATCCCCCCCCCCACTAATTCCCTGCATTATCTTTAAAATATCCCACTGCACACCTCCCTCTTCTTCCTCACATGTGTTCATTTGTCCATTTAATCAATTTGCCAATATTTACTGAGGCCCCCTCTGACATCTCAAGTAGTCTGATAGGTCAGAGATGAAAACATAGCCTTGCCTTCAAATGCAATGTCTGCTTATAAAGTTATCCTAATAAGATCTAGCTTTTTCAGAGTTGTATTTCTCATTCTGTAGGTGGATAGTTTCCATTTGGCCTTCCAGATCCACCGTTACCATTTTTCAGCCTATTCTGGGCTTCTGGGAGATGGGGGATAGGGTACAAGGACTGACTTTTATGGACCAGATAAATCATGTTTCTTTGACCCAAGTTCAGCAAATGGGAGGAACCAAAAGATAAGATCAGAGAATGAGAAGAGAGGGAGGCAGGGCTATCACCCCTATGCCATCACCCCCATCATCTCATTCCCCACACCTGCCAGGCTATGGGTGGCTATTGGCTACCTTCCTCTCCTAAGATCACAGCACCTGCTAGATAACCCTCTTTGAGAACTCTTGGGTTAGCAGCTCTTCAGTCATATAAATCACTGTGAATGTCAATTACAAAATAATGAATACATTTCTGAGAAATAACAAAAGCAATACGATTGGGAACTATGTGAACTGCCACCTAAGACAACTAGAAAAAATGAAAATGAGTCAGGATACCCTTTCTTGTTTTACCCTTTGAAAAGCTATGTGGAGGGGGCACCTGGGTGGCTCAGTCAGTTAAGCATCCAACTCATGATTCTGGTTCAGGTCATGATCTGAGTTGTGAGATCAAGCCCCATGTCGGGCTCCACACTGAGCGTGGAGCCTGCTTATGATTCCCCCTCTCCTGCTGCCCCTCCCTACACTCGCACATGCATGCTCTCTCAAAAAAAAAAAAAAAAAAAAAGATATGTGGAAAGCCATCTCATGGCCACAGTTAACTGAGAAAAGTTTAGTATTCCCTGTTTTTCATAAATCTAACCCGGCTGTGACAGGATGACAAGTAGGGCCCATTTTATCTGGTGGAGAGTAGCTGTATTTATAGTATTTATAGATCTGATTCTGTTTTTTCTTTACTCATTTGCTTTTTTAGATTCTACATGAGTGAAATCATATGGTATTTGTCTTTCTCAGTCTGACTTATTTCACTTAGCACAATACCTTCTTAGTTCCATCCATGCTGTCTCAAATGGCATGATCTCATCCTTTTCATGGCTGCACAATATTCCGTGTGTGTGTGTGTGTGTGTGTGTGTGTGTGTGTGAGAGAGAGAGAGAGAGAGATCTTCCTTAATCACTTGTCTACCAGGTGACACGTTGCTTCCATATCTTGACTATTATAAATAATACTATAATAAACATAGGGGTACAGAAGATCTTTTCAAATTAGTGTTTTCATTTTCTTTGTAACCCTCCTATTTTTACTCACTTTACAAGTATGAAAAAAGAGTCACATGAAGGTTAAATGGTTCACTGAGATCAGTAATGGGGTCAGCATACAAATTTTCTCCGAGTTCATGCTCACTTCTACTAATTAAGGACAAAAAGTAAAGAAAATCTTAGCTGATTGCAACTGTCAGTGGATTTTGGAAAAGTCTAACTTTTCCAGATCTAACTGGTTAAGATGGGATTTGACTGAGGCAGTGAGGTTTAACACTCTCCCTGTTTCAGAGAGATCAAGATTATCTTTTCATGTTTTTTTTTTTAAAGATTTTATTTATTTATTTGACAGAGAGAGATCACAAGTAGGCAGAGAGGCAGGCAGAGAGAGAGAGGAGGAAGCAGGCTCCCCGCCGAGCAGAGAGCCCAATGTGGGGCTCGATCCCAGGACCCTGAGATCATGACCCGAGCCGAAGGCAGCCCCAGGACCCTGAGATCATGACCCGAGCCGAAGGCAGCGGCTTAATCCACTGAGCCACCCAGGCACCCCTTTCATATTGTTTTTTAAGAAAGATCACGATCTAAGCATGGTGTCTCACTTTCAGTCGTTCCTAGCATCACACCACAGAGATAGAATATGGAAAAGGATCTAATAGAGTTTGATTACTAGACAAAATAGAAAGGAGCCTATTTAAAAAACACTCAAAGAAACTTTGTTGAGATCTAGTTCTTTTTGTAAAATATAGACTCAGAAGTGGGAAGCCTATTCACCCATTATGAAGTAGCTGGGAGCAAAGGGTGATTTTAAAATAGAATGAGTGTTCAGGTAACATATAAGTTTTGTCTTCAGGGCCGTACCTTCTGGAACAGATACGTCATGCAAAGAGAGAGAACAAAGTAAAATGCTCTTCCAAAACTTTAATTCGCTGATTTCTAAGCTCCCTTTCTTCCATGGAACATGTATCCTAAGACTGAGGGTGAACAATGGGAATAGAAAATACTGAAAGTAGTCTCCTACATTTCTAGAAAATTATTTTCCCCATTCTGGATCCATACTTACAGTAGCAATTCTCTCTCTTCTTTGAAGAGCTGTACTCTGATGTGGAAGTTTGAAAAAGGTATATAGAGAAAAGATTAAGTATGAACAAAAGTTCCAGGGCCTGCACCATCCCCATATAATCAGTCCTCTTCCTGGTATCCCACGCTAAGGACTATACCAGTAATGGAGTCATTTCTCTGAAGATCAGTGCATGCAAATTATCCACTTATGTCTGCTCTCTCCACCCTTGTCACCTTCTCCCACTCCCAGTTGTGAAGTAGGAAAGATGGTTCTTAAGGTAAAAAAAAAGTTGAATCTGGAAGAAACTATGCCTTGGCTCTTAATTTTAAGGGAAATGTGCTCTGAGAAAAATTCTATTTTGCTACCCACATCACATAGCCACTCCCTTAATTTTGCTAGATGGCATCTTCCAGGAAAGTGATAGTAAAGTCTCCCTTAAGCCTCCTAAGCCATTCTCCCAAAGACCAGATAGGCCTCCGCTTATTATCCTCACACAAAGAAGATGGTATAATATGCACTTCCCCGCAGACTGCTAGGGAAAGACAGCATCTTTTAATATCAGGGGTCAGAGATGAGTACATCAACCCTTTAAAAATCATTTAGTTGCCTTGACTTGGACGCGTGACACAAATATGTGTCTTCAGGTGAAACCTTGCCTTTGGATCAGCGCTAGCCTTAACTACTTCACTTTATACTGGTATCACTTAATGTAGAGACCTTGTCTGGAGATTGTGGTTCTTTCTATCCTACTCTTATTCATTGTGTGATTTTTGTCAAGGTACTTAGTATCTTTGGATTACTTTCATCGCTATGAAACGAGGGGCAGAACTAGAATTAAGCCAAAGGTGGTGGTGGGGGGGGAGGCAATCTCCCAGTCATTATTAGTTTCCTGCGTACTTCGGTGACACTCAGAAGTGATCTCACAGAAAGGTGGACTCTGTCTCACTTTGACTTAGGTCCTTAGAATCTGAGTCCAGCATAAGATGGCATAGCCCTACCCCAACTTATGAAGAGCAAGGTTTACCTCCACTATGGAATCTCCTCCTCCATATTTGAAAAACATATTTAATATAAAGGAAAGGTCAGAGGTGAATGGGTTGTGCTTTAAGTAAGTTTTGAACATAGATGCCATCTAGTCTTTGCAGTCTGCAAAATTCTTCCTTAAGTGAATAAATATGTAGGGCAACTCTCCATTACCTTGATCAGCATCTAACACCAACCTGACACTTAGAATTAAATTAGAGAAACAAAATTAGATACTTTGAGACTGGAGGGCTGATTACACTGCTAGAGCTAAGAGTGGATTTAAACTCTTTCCTTATCCCATTTAAATCTAACTAGATATAAACTCTCCATTACCGAGGAATAAAGGTGTGTCTGCAGAGGTGGAGGTTCCCCTTGATGTTCTTGGACAAGGAAACCTAATCCTTTCTTCTGACACACATGGTTGCAATAGAAAGCGTTCCCCAACTGCCAGTCTGGTTTTAATCTATTGTTTCAAGCAAGACGAGATTTGCAGGGACTGTTAAGGAAAGAGCAGAATTACCAGAACTTATTATAAAATAAAAATGTTGATGAGATATCAAATTTTAAACAAGTTTTCAAAGTTGTAGGCACAAACATCTGTAGACATACAGTGTATGCCGAAAGTATGGGACTATACAAGTTTTTAATTGTATCTAAAGTCTGCTTTGAGTACAACATTTATATATCATTTTACTAAAGTTCGTTGGCTTACCAATGAACCAAAATAATAGCAGTGGTGAAATAGTGCCAGTAAATACAGTGATGCTTCATTTAAAAACACTGTTGGACAATAAACTATTCCACAAGTGAACTTCTCATGTAACCTAACTATTCCTGCATTATGCAAGCTTGTAAAATGTTAATCACTTTGTATGCAAACATTTCAAAAGCTTATTATACAATTTTTCATTAAAAGATACACTGAATAATAATTTTCCTGAAGATACAGGATTAACTTTGATCAGCATCTAATACCAACCTGACACTTAGAATTAAATTGGAGAAACAAAATTAGATAATTTGAGACTCACTAAAATTTAAAATTCTCATTAAAATATGTTGACTGTAGTGCACTTCTTAGAGGAGCAGAAAATGGTGACCTTACACAATGTTGAGCTTTTTCATGCTACTTTCCCAATGCCAGAAGGTTTCAGAATGCCGTTGTAAGAGTACAAAAGCAGACGAAACTAGCTTTGCTTTAAATTAAAACTAGTGTCTTTTCTGCTGTCAGCTTTCCCTCCCGGCCATTAAAAACATACCAACCTCTGAAAATTAGTTACATACTTTGTCGAAGTAAAATTTAGATTTAAAATATGTGCCTGCTCTGTGCAAAGTATTATACTAGGTGCCGGGAGAAATATAAAAAATACAAAACATAGTCCTTGTTCAAGGAGCAACCTGGCTGGCTGAGTAACACTCAAGAGTCATCAAGTCACTACTGTGCTGGGAAACAATTTATTACTCTAAGCTTAGTTTATTTATTACTCTAAGTTTCAGGTACTTAAAAAAATAGATATTGAAGTTGTTCCACTTGTGTTCAGATATACCCTCTTCAATGGGAGTATGCCTTAGAAGTAACTTCCATGGAAATATCAGTCACGTGAGTCTTTGTAGATAAAAGACTGAAATTACTGCTCGAGGAAATAAAGTGGGCAGGCCTGTGACAGCTTTCTGCTGTAACCCTGCTTTTATTGCTAGGTTTTATCTTCTAATCCAGATGGCTGAACATGTCAGAAGTCTAACCTTACTAATTCCTAGGGTCATTTAATTTAATTAATAACATATCTGTAAAAAACGGTATTTTAATGCTTAGGCATTTATAAAACTGAATGTTTACAAGGGATACTGTGCATCTTTATAATAATCAATCATCACTTTCACGGGCAAGCCTCTTAGCTCAGTTTCAGTAATGACCACATTTTTGGGGTTTTAAATATCTTTTGACTACTTACTTCTTCTAATTTCCGTCATCTGAGCACTTCTATTCCACAGATTCTACCTGGTGGTCTCAAAGAGTTCCATACTTTTAAGTACCATCCGTTTTATAGTTTGGCTCTCTCTCCTGGCCTCCTGACCTATTTAATAGTCATCACATTTGGAACTACGGCACACATCTCAAATTTATGAGACAAAACCAAACTCAACTGATTTGTTTAAGAATAACACTTGATTTTCTTAGGGTTTTTGTTTTTTTGACCTTTATCATTCCAATTCCTTCCCTGCTCATTTCTACACTACACCAATTGCTCTTAAATTTCACCAGTACTTCGTACCACTCTTAAGAGATCTTAATGTATGGTTTTAATTCACAAACTTTGTCTTAACCTGTTAAGATTTCAGTTGCTTTAAGAGTATGGGCATCCTTATTCCATGTATCTTGTACCTCTCCCTGTGGAAATGTGGTAATTTTCAGTATTTGTTCAATAGATAAATATAAGAAAACACATAAAGGAATTCTGACTAATCTCTTCTTGTTATATGTTTATTGATAGGTTCTTTTCCTTCTGGGAGCTTTTTGAGGGCATGAGCAGAGGCAGGAATACAGTATGGATTCTTCTCATAATTTAACCCAAAATGCAAACAATTTCTTCCATCAGGTATCACCTTCTGAAGCCCTCCCTGGACCAGGCTTAAGCGCCACAATTTTATCCCTCTTCCCCAGTCTTGGGGTTTGCTTCTAGAACACTTGAAACAGTGCGTCGTTTATTTGCCTGTTACGCACTAGGCCATCTAAGATAGGTGTTTGGCACCTTCAGTAGCCAGCAGATGGTAGGGTTTAACAAATGTTTGTAGACTGAATGCATCAATGAGGCCACATAAGTCTCACAGGATCACTTAATGCACTAGAGGTGCATTAGAACCGGACTGGGTAGGCCACATTCGTAGAGACACTTCTTTTTTTTTTTTTTTTTTCGTAGAGACACTTCTTAACAGCGGCCTCTGCATGGCTAGAAGCGCAAAGGCAATTTATTTGACTTTCAATTTGAAACGCTGCTACTAAAATCCCCGAAAGACATTCTCCCACCAGGAAGCCTGCTCAAAGACCAGGTCTCCAGGGCAAACACTAAAAAGCCAAGCCCCACCCCGTTCCTATCCCCACCTGCTGGGCAAAGACCGGACTCTAGTACACCGCTGCACAGAGGTACGCCCGGAAGACAGGGGCGCTTACGCAGCAAGCCAAACAGCTGCAACTCTGGGACTGGCTCTCTGGGCAGACGTCACTCAAGTCACTACGGCTCCTCCCCTCTCAAGATGGCGATGCGCTCAATGTGGAAGGCGCGTGGCTGCTGGAGCTGCATCCGGGCACTTCATAAAGGACCCGAAGCTGCTCAGACTCCCCAGGTAACCATAGCTGGCCTTTCTCCCGCCAGCTTCCCATTCAGCTAGGTCCTTCTTCTCTCCCCTCCCTCCACTGGTTTCTCTCCCCGCGTTTCCTCTGGAGAATACCGAGCCGCTTTTCTCCTAAGGTCCACTCTCCTAAGACTGCCTTCCTACTTGGGACGCGGCGACGTCGCAGGGATGCGCGATGACGTCACCCGCCGTGGAGGGGAGGAGCGCGCGTCGGCTTGCCCACTTGGCCTACGCTTCTTTCCCTGTCCCGCTGTTGCCGGGCAACGCGGGAAGCCTAGTCCTCTGTGAAGTTCTCAGACCGGAGGGCGGGTCTTTCCCCAGCTGCCCGCCTTCTCACGGTCCCATTACTCTTTCACCCTTATTACTGAGGGCCCAGCGGAGAAATTAGAGGAGGTCTTGTTAGGAATTGGGCGACTTAAGTCGGAGCGGCCACTTGACATCTTCGTTCTGGCAGGGCGGCATATCAGTGTCACGTGTCCATGCGTCTTCCCCCTCGGGTTCCTCATTCCCCAAAGCAGACCTGCATGGAGCAGGCTCTGTAAGGGAATTATTAGTTGCCAAAGTTTCGTTACCCTGTCGTGCTGAAAGCATGAACACCCGCTTCAACCCACCCCGTCAGTATTTCCAATTTTACCCTCATGGGGGAGGAGGATCTATATATACGTATATACATATATACATATATACATACATATATATATATATATATATATAGCACCTTTCACTTACTCAGATACTTCCTCATTCATTCAGACATTTACTAAATGTCTTACAAGTACGATCTTGGTGGTAGGCACTCTGTTGTACATCTCTTGGGACATATCTTCAGGGACCTACGAAGAAAATTGAGATTCAGTGGTTATCAGATGATTTCTTGGCATCCTCGCATATTCGTGGTCAAAATGCATAGGTGTGTGGATTTTGTGTGGGAACTGGTGTATTGGAAAAGAGCACTAGACTTGAAATTAAGAAATCGAAGTTCAAGAGATTTGTCTGCCACTCGCTAGGACTTGTGGCAGGACAAGTCAATCTCCCCGGATTTATTTTCTTTAATAAAATGGGTGGAGGAAGGGTGGGACTGATTGACCCATTAATGTTCCTTCAAGCTTTGGAAAATCTGTGGCTCCATGATTATGAAGCCAAAGGAAGGCAACGTGATGGAATTATGAAAAACCAAGATTTGAGTTTAACTTGTTTTTCCAGTCATCTCATAAATTACTTAATGTTCTGTAGTTAAGTTTTCCTCTTTGAGATGGGCCTCACCAGATTCGTTTAAGGATAAAGGAAATACCAGAGAGCTCTTTGTCAACGAAACAGCTACTTAAGTGTTATTTTACATTTCAGGCAGCACTGTTAGGTAAGAATTGATTCAAAATTAGATAAATCCATTCAGTACTCCTCTCTTTGAAGTTTGAGGGTTTGATTCTGCAGAACCAGAATTGGTTGATTACTATTTTATAGCTAACTAATAGCATATTAAAACCTGTGGTACCAAAGTAACTAAACCTTAGATCCAAACTTCCTCTTTCCAAACCGAAGAGGTGAGGATGTCATGAGAAATAGAAAATCAGAGAGAAAAGGAAAATAAGCTAGAGCCCACTAATGATTACCCAGGGAGTTTTAGGGCACTAAGTTATTATAAATGATAAGAGAAAAGTTCTTAAACCTCTGTTATTGTTTCAGTGGAATTAATGAATATGGTTATCTTAAGGTTAATCAACTACTAGTCTAGATAGTTTCAAAATGCAGAATTTCCAGAACAGATCAGTGTTTCCAAACCTTTAATTTATCTTTGAGTAGACTAGGAATTAATTGTAAGCAAGAGCATTTCTTTTTTAAAGTATAAGTCTACATGTGATTTTCAGTCATTAACTATGATGGTTTGAAAAGCTAATGTAGTCTTTTGAAAAACCAACTGAGAAAAGATACAAAATTGTTTTCATAGTGTAATTATAATATTGTTTGTAAATAAATATTTATTAAATATATGCACACACAAAAAAGACTGGAAGGAAACAACCAGTCTTAACTTTTTTGTTTTGCTTTGGTCTTCCTAAATAGTGGATTAAAAGTCACTTAAATTTTCTTTAGGCTTTCTATATTTTCCACATGTTCAAAATTGAAGATATATCACTTTTAGACTCAGAATAAAGTGTTAAAGCGTAAATCTCCATATAAATGCATAGTCATTAATATCATCTGTGATATTTTAGATCTCTAAAAACCTAAAGAGATACTTGTCCCACAGTGCTATTATTAAAGTGGCCTTAGAAAAGGAATAGAAATTTATGGCCACTTTTCCTGTATGTATCTTCTTTTTCTCTTGAAAAGCTTCCTTTGAAGTCAAAGCGATTTTTGTGAACAGATGCAGAAATATGTGAAGGAAGAATTAGATTCTTAAACCAGATGTATTGGACATTTTTACGATATCTCATAACCTTTGTAGAAAACAAAAATTATTTTGCAAGAGAATAGTCTAATAGAAAATACATTTTTATCATATGGATGATTCTATCAGAAACTAAGAAATAGCCAAGTTGCTGGTTACTAGTTTGGTTACCTAATCACTCCCTGAGGTAAGAGGCCAAAGTGAGTGAGCCAAGGCAGCGCTGTGTTGAAAACTATGACTGATAAAGCTTTTTGATTCCTAGGTTGTTTTAACGTTTTCTTTAAAAAACAAAATCTTGAGTAATAAGGTTGGCTTTGAGGACCTTTAGTTACCTCAAAGGCAGGCTTTTGCCCCTGAAGGCTAGAGATAGACTCAAGTTTCAAATAAAAAATAGAGAGAATCCGGGAATAACAGTGTTTCAAGCCATACTCATTGTGAGTTATCTACAATTTATGTGAAAGCTCTTTATTTTGCCAGGTGTGACCTCACAAAAAACTGTTGACGTTTGACAAGATGAGAGTAGTCGCAGAGTCAGAGGAATGAAGATTTGACATGCTACTTTTAAATAGTGATGGCATTAGGTAAATTTAAGCCTGTCATCGTTGGCCAAACACAGAATCCACACTTCTTGAAGCCCTAACTTATGATGATGTTGTACCAAGAGTGAAATATTGATGGATAGTAGACTTTTGCAAGAATATTTGTAGTCATTCAGTGTAAATGTCCACATTTTGCTGCAGTTGAACAACAAGCCTCACTCTTAGCTGTCCTAAGCAGGGTGTGGCCAGTATTAACAGACCATTCCCAATGTTAATGGCTACCAAGTTTAGCCATTAGATGAAGCAATCATGCCTGCAAAAAAAAGAAAAAGAAAAAAAAGGCAATATATTAAATTATTGTTCCTTTATTCAGTTCTCATGACTAGGCTTTTCAAACAATTCCTCCTTTTTAAACTTTTTTTCTTTTAAAATGATTTCAGATTTACCAAGTTGCAAAATTAGTAAAATTTACCTCCTTCACCAAGCTTCCTTTTACATAATCATAATACAATGATCAAAGCCAAGAAATAAGTTTGGTACAATACTAGCTAAAGACACATTTCAAATTTCACCAGTTTTTCCACTAGTCTCTTACAGGTCCTGGTCTGGGATCAAATCCAGGATCCCATGTTGCATTTAGCTGGCATGTCTCCTCCAATTTATGGCACTTCCTCACTCTTTCATGACCTTGGCACTTTTGAAGAGGATTGGTTAATTCTTTACTAGTTTGATGTTTTCTCATGATTAGGTTATGGATTTTTGGCAAGAATACCACCAAAAAGAAACTGTTCATAACAAGGCTTTAAGGCAGGTATTAACACCTTATTTTAAATCATGAGGAAACTGACTTTAGTTAAGTAACTTGACTAAAATCACAACGCTGATTAATTGTGGAATTAGGATGGTAAAATTTACTATTGGGATTTCCTTCCCTGTTTAGCAATTAATATTTGTTGGTAGGTTTCTGTGATCTTAATGACATTAAAATGGGGTAGCTTTCCCAGTGATGTTTCCCTTAGCTTGTCTCTGCTCTGTTTTGTTCATACAGCTTGCAACAAGAGCTAATCAGCATGGATAGCTCTAAGGAGCTTCTATAGACATCATTTTGCAAGACAATAACTGAGCTGGTTTGATGGGGCTATTTCATCTCTGTGCTTTTCTTAAATGGTCTTGCATGGACCCACTCGAATGGCCCTTTTAAGCTTAATCCGCCTAGGATTAAAAATCCTTTTTAAAGATTTTTTTTTAAAAATTTATTTGAGAGAGAGACAGAGTGAGAGAGAGAGGGAGAGCATGAGAAGGGGGAGGGTCAGAGGGAGAAACAGACTCCCTGCAGAGCAGGACTCCAGGATCATGACTGAGCTGAAGGCAGTCGCCTAACCAACTTAGCCACCCAGGTGCCCCTTTATTTTTTAAAGATTTTTTTTTTAAATTTATTTATTTGAGAGAGAGACAGAGAGTGAGAGAGAGAAACCTTTTTAGATTGGTTTTCCTTGCGAACTGACTTAGCTTATTAGAAATAATTTTTAAAAGTATATTTGAGTAGATAGTGGAAACTAACTGATGAAAACCGAGAGGAGGAATAGTAAGTAGATGCTGAGGATTTTTGGTAGTAACTATTCTTGGCATCCGCAGCCAGGAAATGCTAAAGAGAGTAAAGGCTGCTCCCTGAGATCTTTCTCAGTCTTTTGCATGGCTGCAGGTTACAGAAGAACTGTCTGCAGAGACTTACCCAAATATATATATTTAAGCCTATATCCATACAAAATCCTGTCTTTCAGAAAAGGAATGGACATGTAGCTAGCACTTTCTATGTGCTAAGTCCCTGTGCTATGTGCTTTATCTTGGGCAAATAATATTGTACCCATTTTATAGAAGAGGAAACTAAGGCTTGGAAAGATTGGATAACTTTCCTAGGTCAGAGCTAGTAAATGGCAGGACTGGGATTCAAATTCAGCCTCATCTGTGCTTTTTCCACCGGTCCAGTCGTCTTCTCTTGCCAAATAAGATTTTGTATCAATTCCTGTTAGATAAAACATAAAAGCAGAGTTTTTCTGATTTCAGGAGTAGAGGAGTAGCTAGAGCCCTGCTTCCTTGACATCACTACCTCCACTCCCCAGACCATCTCCTCCCCCCACACATAAACAAAGACCTGGGAGATGAGGCCACACAATCTTAAATTTCTTATGATGACATTTGAAAAATACTTCAGCTTCCTAACATATCCAAGTAAGTTTGTTGGCTGAGGACCACATATGATGGATGAATTATGTTCTAGGAGCTGCCCAGAAAATAAGTAGTTTGAGAGTATTCACTTTGATATGTGTGTATTTTATCAATAAAATGCAACGTGTGTTCTATTTATTTTAAGCTGCACAGGCACTAAAGATAATAGTAGTTGATTTTTCTTCTTTCCTTCTCTTTCTCCTTCCTTCTTTCTTTCTAAACCCAGCTTACCTCTGTGTAGTATGCTGATCATTGTACACAAAGATGGTTCTCTGGATTCCCTCAGTCATTATTATAACTAACCCGGCCTCTAGCCTCCTCATAAAGAACGGTTATCCAGCTCTGCTCTTGATTCCATTCTACTGCTACCATTCAGGTTCAGGAATTTCCCTTTTAGAGACTGCAACATGAGGCCTAAGGCTTCTTTTTGAATTTCCACAGGAGCCATTTACTCATGGAGGGTGGCCATTGCTCTGCTAGTGTGAGACACTGGATGCAGAGAGATAATTTATAGGCACAGAGGTGCTACATGGACTCCAGCTTGACTTAATTTAACTCTGTCCGAGCATTTACAGTTTTCTCTATATATCATTTCTTAGCAATACCGTATCTTTTATTCCCAATAGGAGGCATAACACTTTCTCTTAACGTCCCTGCTTACTGGATGAGTCAAGATCATGTCAAGGTTTTCACACCACCCTGACATCTGAGTTCTGTTGGGCCTCTAGCCATTTATCAAAATTCATCTCCAGCTTTCTTTTTTAATGGTGCACAGTCATCCTGGCATCTATTGAACGTACTTCTGGTTGGTTAAGGAACTGCCTTTCGACTGCCCGCTTTGTCTCCTAAAAGGCAGAGTTAAGGGCGCCTGGGTGGCTCAGTCATTGGGCGTCTGCCTTCAGCACAAGTCATGATCTCCCGGTCCTGGGATCAAGCCCCACATGGAGCTCTCTGCTCAGCAGGGACTCTGCTTCTCCCTCTCCCACTCCCCCTGCTTGTGTTCCCTCTCTCTGTGTCTCTTTCTGTCAAATAAATAAATAAAATCTTAAAAAAAAATAAAATAAAAGGCAGAGTTAAGCCACCCTGATTTCTAACCGATGCAGATTCTCACAGCTTCTGCTTCTCAATCCCTTGCCCTCTAGGCTAGGACAGCAGCCAGTGGACAGGGCTGTCAGTCTCTCCTTCGCATTCCTGCCCTGATGCTTTGGCTGAGACTCAATATAGGGCCAGGCAAGTCTACTGTGGTTAGAGTCCTGAATGAATGAGTTTGGTTCTATTGCTTCTTATCCCAGGTTTTTAGGATGATAGTTGTAGATTTTTCATTAAGGGTATGTGAAAGCTTAAAATAAAATAACAAATCTCACCTTGCAAAAAATTTTCAAGTGGAATCTCTTATCTTCTGTAATATCCTGTTCTAATTTAACACTTTGTAGTCTCCAAAATGCTTCACATATTCTTTTAATCTTGAGTGCAGCATACCAAGTTTCACTATTTAGTCACCTAAAGTTTTGACTCACTGATTACATTCTCATCTTCTAATTTTTTTAAACAGTTGTAATAACGATGGATCTAAATCAATATCAGTGTTCTTTAAGGTTTTGGTTAAATGGATGTTATTTTCACATTTGTACTGAAATCATTTAGCATTCTGACAAACACCATGTAAACAATAGTAACGGAAGCGGTGATACTAGCACACATTTATGTTTACCATGTACCAAGCATGGTTTTAAGCACTTGACATCAATTAGCTTATTTAATCCTCACAACCCAGGGAGGTTTGTGCTCATATGAACCCCATTTTGTCGATGAGAATAGTAAGAGGTTAAATGACTCACCCAAGGTCACATAGCTAGCAAATGTTAGAGCCAAGATACAAACCCTGATAGCCTGATTCCAAAGTCTGTACCCTAACTGTAGTAAAATGCCATTAAGTTTTGAAACAGATTACCCATGGTAACATTCTGATAACTGCCTTGCAACTTTTAAATCCGTTTCATGAAAGCCACTTATATATCTTGCCATGGTGACATATACAGCAGAAATTATAAATCATCCTTTGTTGTCACTGCTCCTACACTCTTGTTTGTCTCAGTGAATTATGAAGAAGGAGCAAAGCTGTCTTGTGAATTTATCTCCATGTCTCTATTTGGCTACTGCCACTAAAATTTCTGTGTATAAAATCAGGGCTTTAAACACATGAGTCCCAAGGTGCATGTAGGAAGCTCTGTTTACACACAGTCTATAGCTAAAAGGTCAACCTGTGCACAGCCCTGCAGAGGGGAAGTGGTGAGTGCTGAAGCTGATGGATGACCAAAGGACCACTATCTAGGGTCTAGTTGGGATTTATGGCAAGAGTACTTTCTTCAAAAGAAGGGGAGGTGCAAAGTGGGAAGACAGGAGAGATGAAAGTAATTAGTGGTGTGGGCCATTTCTGCAAGTGATAAGTAAAAATGTTATGCTAAGGAATACTCATTCCAAGGATCTTTTAAAGGGGTCTCTAATTCAGTGAATGAATTAAAGTGAACTGTTTCTCGTTAGTACATCAATTAGGATGCTGTTGAGGCTTTAAAATGAGCGACATTGAACAGAATTTATTTTACACGCCAAATAAAAGACTCCTCCTGACCTTTTCCTAATACTCCCCATGAACAAAGACTGCATGGGCCATTCTACTTTATAGTCGTTCAGGCCCACACTTTACTCACTATGTTACCTTGGGCCCCTTTCAGGAAGCAGGAGAATGTAATGGAGAAGGGATATGGAGCTGTTTACCCAAATCCCTGATTTGGATTCCTGTCCTCCCATGGGGAGAATGAGCTAAGCAGCCATTCCATAAATTTGCTGGAAGAGAGAAGAGGTCTCTTAAGCAGAGGCTAAGTGTGCGACATGAGGGTGGAGTCCCAAGGGAGATGTTAAGGACCAGACTATGTGGAAGCTCTTGCCAGTTCTGGGGAGAGAGCCAGGTTGGCCCTCCATGGGATACTAGTTACCTGGCCATCTTGGTTGTGAAGGAAGATCCTTCTCTCCGGGCAGGCAACTTTGGCTTCTCCAATGGCTGGCAACTTTCCAGCCACCCCCACGCCACCAAGCTGTGAAACTCAGTAACCTAGAGAAGCAAGTGTCTAGAGAATAAGCAATCACATGAACATTATACTGTCATTTTAAAGTTTACTGGCCCCTTCCCAAGAGGAAGTACAATAAAGCAGAAGGTACGTGACTCTTGGGATCAGTTAGGCCTGGTTGTACCAATTCTGTGATGCCAAGAAAATTATCTAATCTCACTAAATTTTAGTTTTCTCGTCTGTAAGGTACTCATAATAATGCCTTATAGGAATATGTGGATTCGATTTCCTGCCATATATATATGGCTCTTCGCAAAAGTCTTTTTGCCAGTGCATAGAACCTAGTGGGTCGTTTATGCTGGATGATGATTATTTCTTCAATAACATATAATTCTACTCAGTGAACTTTCTCTCCTCTACCCTTATCAATCTTAATAATCCTTTGATTCCCCCATCACCATACTTTCCTACCCTTCCATTCCCCATCCCCAAAATCATTCTCACCAGATTAATCCCCTTAAAGCAGCATTCTAATTATGGTTTTTCCCCTTGCTCAGCAACCTTTGGGGGCCTCTAATGAAATTTAGTCCCCTTAGAGCTCCACATACAAGACTTTCCACAGTCTAGATCCAAAACACTTCTCTAGGCCATTGCTGTCTTACATGGATCCTTTGTCTTGGTGTTCATAGAATTTGTAAGTTTGCACAGAGCTCTTCCCTTTTACTTCTTTGTTAATGCCACTGTCTCTTCATGGAAAGGCCTTTCTTCCCATTCTTATTTGTCTGTATTTCACCATTTAAAAAAAATGAAACAGAAATACACAATTCCAGACTTCAAGTTATATTACAAAACTATACCAATCAAAACGATATGGTACTGGCACAAAAATAGACACATAGATCAATGTAACAGAATAGAAAACCCAGAAATGAATCCACAACTATATAGTCAGTCTTTGACAAAGCAAGAGAGAATAATCCAAAGGAAAAAAGATAGTCTCTTCAACAAATGGTACTGGGAAAACTGGACAGCAGCATGTAAAAAAAAAAAAAAAAGAAAGAAAGAAACTGGACCACTTTCTTACACCATACACAAAAATACATTCAAAATGAATTAAAGAGCTAAATGTGAGACCTGAAACCATAAAAATCCTAGAGAACACAGGCAGTAACCTTTTTGACATTGACTATAGCAACTTTTTCTAGATGTGTCTCCTGAGGCAAGGGAAACAAAAGCAAAAATAAACTATTGGGGCTTCATCAAGATAAAAAGGTTCTGCACATCAAAGGGAACAGTCAACAAAAATAAAAGGCAACCTTCGAATAGAAGATATTTTGATGGCATTTCTATTAAAGAGTTAGTATCCAAATATATAAAGAACTTATTGAACTCAACATCCCCAAAATAATCCAATTAAAAAACGGGCAGAAGACATGAATAGACATTTTTCCAAAGAATACATATAGATGGCCAACAAACATATGAAAAGATACTCAATGTCACTGATCAGCAAGGAAATACAAATCAAATCTGACACCTGTCAGAATGGTCCAAATCAACAATGCAAAAAAACAAGTGCTGGTGAGGATATAAAGAAAGGGGAACGCTCACACTGTTGGTGGGAATGCAAACTGGTGCAGCCACTCTGGAAAACAGTATGGAAGTGCCTCAAAAGGTTAAAAATAGAACTACCCTACAACCAGCAATTGCACTAGTAGGTATTTACCCAAAGAATACAAAAACAGTAATTCAGAGGGGTACATGCACCTTGATGTTTATAGTAGCATTATCTCCAGTGGCCAAATTCTGGAAGTAGCCTGGGTCCACCAAATGATGAATGGATAAAGAAGAGGTGATATATGTATATGTATATACACACACACAAACATACATATATAAAATAGATATATGATATGGAATATTACTCAACCATCAAAAAGAATGCAGTGACATGGATGGAGCTAGAGTGTAACATGCTAAGCAAAATAAGTCAGTCAGAGAAAGACAAAGATATGATTTCACTCATACGTGGAATTTAAGAAACAAAACAAATGAGCAAAGGGAAAAAGAGAGACAAAGGCAAACTAAGAAACTGACTCTTAACTATAGAGAACAAACTGATGGTTAATGGGAGTGGGGGTTGGGGGGGATTGAATAAAATAGGTGGGGGGGGGGGGCGCCTGGGTGGCTCAGTGGGTTAAGCCTCTGCCTTCGGCTCAGGTCATGATCCCAGGGTCCTGGGATCGAGCCCCGCATCGGGCTCTGCTCCGTGGGGAGCCTGCTTCCTCCTCTCTCTCTCTGCCTGCCTCTCTGCCTACTTGTCATCTCTATCTGTCAAATAAATAAATAAACCTTTAAAAAAATAAAATAGGTGGTGGGGATTAAGGGAGGCACTTGTCATGATGAGCACCAGGTGATGTATGGAAGTGTTGAATCACTGTATTATACATCTGAAACTAATATTACCCTGTATGTTAACTAACTGGAATTTACAACAACAACAACAACAAAAACAGAACTTCTATATTGGTCCCAGGAAACTTTGTTCTGAAGTTGGAAATGGTTGCTCCCATTTTGGAGTTTTATAGGACTTGGTACTTTCCTTATAGAAATTAACACATCCTTCCTTATATTCTGTCTCTGTTTATAGGTATTTGCTTTAGGACAGATGGAGAGTGTGCTCTTTTTTTATTTAGACCTTATATGAACACTCCAGCAGGAAATGGCTTATAATTAATACCAGGATTCCACAGGTGCAGCCTTAGGCTGCTACTCAGCAGGCAGATCTTACCAGAAGTAAGTTCATGGAGACCTCCACCAGTCATAAAAGCTGGGGAGGGAAGGATTCTTCCTGTTGAGCCTTGGCTATGATAATTATATGTGTGAGAAAATGAGTTATTACTTAAATCTTTGGCGTAATAATTCCTCTAACAGAAAGAGCTCAATAAGTATTTGACTGAATGAATTCAGTGAAAAGTAAAGCCAAGGAGGTCAGATGAGAGAAAGGACATACCATTGGCATTTAGCATATTGTTGAATTTAAACCATACAATTTTATGTATATTTCTATGTATCTAATTTTAGAAGATGTTCAGTGTTTGCTGCAGTTCATAAATGATCTTATTATTGCCCTAAGTATCCAGATATTTATAAGTGATTGGAAGGTAATACCAATTTTATTTCAGTGATTTTCCAAGAAGGCTGCTGTCATTTCCAACTTGTTGCTATAACCGACTTTTATTGCTCCTCTAGCTCTAAATTTATTTTCACAGACATAGCTTATTATACTGCAGTTTGCCATGCATATCATTTTAAATTTTGCTACCTCTGTATATAGAAAAGTATACACACACACAGGATTAAGATGAGAACCTTTTATTTGGAGCATAGTTTTGCCTCAGAATACTGTCTGGTTCAATAAATGCCCTGTATTATTAATACAACAACTGATGTTGTGTTTTCTAATATTATAAATCAAGAGTTCATGTAACTCATGAAGGAAATAAAAAGCTCATTTATTATATCAACATAACCTTCTTTTCTTAATTGTCCATCTTAAGTCCCTTTAAAGCAACCTGTCAAACTATGCCTAGTACCTTTGCTCTATTGGTCTTGGTATGCCCTTCATAGATAAATAGTCCTAGGTCCCCCTGCCCTGTTATACTATATAGACAGTGAAGTCATTGATAAGCTTACAGTTTAATGCTGTTTATTTTTCTTTGCACCATAGTAAGAGTAGAACAGTGTGATTCAAGCAGAATTTAAATCTATAATACAAAGAGCTTATATTCTCTTCTTTTTAAAGTGGCCAGTTGTATTTTAGTAGTTGATAAGGAAAGTTTTATTGATATATTTGTTACCAATTTATCCTTGACATGTTTACTAAAACCTTAAATCAACCCAGCATAATCATAGAACTGTCACAGATTGTCATGTCTGTTAAAAGGGATTGGACTGCAGCATCTTCCAGATAAAGTCTGTGACTACAGTGGCCAGACATCTTGTTAAATCAGGGACTGGTTATACCCACAAATCTTTTAAAATGTCTTGCAAATTCCAGTGTTTCAGCATCCATATGACATCTCCCACTTTGTTTTTCACGTTCTAAAATGGAAGAAAAATTCTTTAGCAGACATGTGTCCTTAATTTTGATTGGGAATATATTAACATGTCTATGACTCAACTAGAGACACAGCGTATGCTCTAGTCTTAGTTTAACGTCTAAATAGGAGACTTGGGAGTCAGACTCCCATGATACCTGTCTTCTTGAAGGCCAAATACCCACCTTTAGAATTGGAGATAGGGTCATCCAGCTTCCATCTGGACCACATGTTAGGAGGGATGGGGAGAGAAAAAGGAGTGGATCTTCAAAAAGTAGTAACAAAGCCATGACTGCTGTTAGGATTACTGCCAGATGAATAGCACTTAAATTTGTGTCTTCTTTAGTGAAATCATCAAGAAAAGCATGTAAAGTGGGAAAACTAATTTTTAAAAATAAAGGGTTTTTAACCCTCTGTAGGCTCAAACTCTAGGAGAGAGCCTAGAGTTGATGAATCTGAACAGAGATAGGAGAAGAGTTGCTGGAGTATGAGTGTGGATCTAGGGATTTCAAGGAGGTAGAAGATTTCAAAGATGCAATAAAGAGCAAGATAGTGGTATGGTCCAATAACGACTAAAAATTATTCACTGGTTGGGCGCCTGGGTGGCTCAGTGGGTTAAAGCCTCTGCCTTCGGCTCAGGTCATAATCTCAGGGTCCTGGGATCGAGCCCCGCATTGGGCTCTCTGCTCAGCAGGGAGCCTGCTTCTTCCTCTCTCTCTGCTGGCCTCTCTGCCTACTTGTGATCTCTGTCAAATAAATAAATAAAATCTTAAAAAAAAAGTTTAAAAAATTATTCACTGGCATGTACAATTGGTATGTCACTAAAGATATAATCAAGTACAGCTTCCGAAGAGTTATTGGTGCCTAAGATTAATTTCAGTGAGACAAGAAGTAAGGAAGTAGGGATTGTTGTCTTGTGGATCCTGAGTGAGAAGGAAGTGTCAGAGAGGGGGAAGAGAGCTATAAAGAATTGTCTGACCAAACAAAGTTTTTGGTGGTAGGGCCTTTTAAGATGGAAACGACTTGAGCATGATTATAGGAGCCGGTGAAAAAGGAGAGGTTGAAGATACAGGAAAGAGATGGAAAGAAATAAGAAATGCAATCCAGAGCAAATGATTAAACACACTAGGAGAGACAGATCAACCCCGAGACTGGAGGAAAGTTGACTGTGTGTCTAGATCAGTTTTCTGGGAATAGGGTGGGAAATCAGGGACTTCAAAACTTGTGGGGTATAATTCTCTGAGGGTTTAGCTGAGGAGATGAGATAGGTTAGTGGTTTAGTGTATGAGCTCTAAAGTCTGACTGGGTTCAAATCCAAGTTCTTCTACTTGATAACTAGATGTCCATGGGCAAGTTACTGAACCTCTCTGTCTCATTTTCTTCATCTTGTAAGTTAAAATTTTGAATTCTGTGATCAGACTGCTAGGGTTCAGAGCTAGTAAGCTCCACCACTTAAGTCCCTAACTAGCATTATGTGCTTGGCAAGTATTAACCTTTCTGTGCCTTAATCTCTTCATCTGTAAAACAGAGAAAATAATAGTATCTACCTCAGAGAACCACTGTGAGGATTAAATGAGTTATTATAAGTGTCTAGAACAGTACGAGGCATATTGTAAGGGCTATATGAGTTTAGAAAAAGGATTCAATAAGCAGTGTTGAGAGTTGAGAGCCTAAATGAGATAAGAAACCATAGATTAAATTTAATAGGTAAATTCTGCATTGCTTTGAGATTTTTCACCAAAAGTGCTTGGCCAGCAAGGTGTATAAGTGAAGAACGAGCTTTCTAGCCTTGATCCAGGGTTGGCCTTTTATGTGGCTACTGAGACTTAATGGCAAGAGCAGTTAGGGTTACAAAGATACCAGAGTTCAGGGATGCCTGGGTGGCTCAGTTGGTTAAGTGGCTGCCTTCAGCTCGGGTCGTGATCCCAGCGTCCTGGGATCGAGTCCCACGTTGGGCTCCTTGCTCGGCGGGGAGCCTGCTTCTCCCTCTGCCTCTGCTGCCGCTCTGCCTGCCTGTGCTCTCTCTCTCTCTCTCTCTCTGGCAAATAAATAAATGAAATCTTTAAAAAAACAAAAAAAACAAAAAAAACAAAAAAAAACCAAAGAGACCAGAGTCCAAATGATTGACCTTGGAGCCAGGCTGGGTAGGGAAGAGGAGAGGACAAATAGAGACCGCTACACCAGGAAAAAAAATAGGCCAGTCAGAGGCTCTGATTCCTAAATGAGCTTTGAGAGCAGGTATAGTAGAAATAAAAGCATGAAGAGTTGAAAGGTAGAAGATTTCAGACTGAGTGGAATATTGACATTTATGATTTCAAAAAGGGAGGAGTCATAGGTGATGACAAGGTCCAGTAGCTAACTGTGAATAGGTGCTTAAAGCTGAAGAGACCAAACGAATGTATCGAATCTTGTGTATTGCATGGATACTGTACCTGATCCTTGAACTCTCTTGGATAATGGAAGTTAGGGAAGAAAGAGAGCCAGCTTCCTAAGCCTTTAGTTGATGGAGGAGAGTATTCAAGAGGTGGGAGCATAACAGCAAAGGGCTGAATATGTGTAAACAGTTAATCTCTGATTTTTGTAGCCATGTAAGACATTTTGGTCCATTTATACCCAATGTCTCCTGAACTATTAAAAGACTATTCAGTGGAATATTATTTGGGTTTGTCACCTGGTGAACTGTGTCCTCATCTCTAATTCATGGGAGTAATAAGGTCATGAATATTTTATTTGTATTGATGTATTCAACAAATATTGAACACTTAAAATGTGCAAGGTGTTGGAGACAGACCATTGGAGAATATAGACAAAAATCTTACATTTCAGAGGCAGAAACAAATAATAAGTAATTAAAATATATAATGTGTTGATGATAAAAAGTGATATGGAAGAAAAAAATAAAGCAGAGACAGGAGATGGTAAGTACAGTTTGAGATTAGGTGGTCAGTGAAGGCTTCCAAAAGGGTGACATTTGAGGAAAGACTCAAAGGTGGTAAGAGCATGTACGAAGTGCGTATCTGGGGTGAGAGCATGCCAGGTGGAGCAAACAAGAATGGAAACGGACTAATCTGGCATGTTTGGAGACCAGCAAGGAAGCTGATGTGGCTGAAGAAAAGTGAGCATTTCCTTCATTTAGCAAATATTATAGAGTACTTAGTATGTGTTGGATACTTCTCTAAATACTTTGCAAATATTAAATTGTGTAGTTCTCATAACAATCCTGTATAAACCCTGTGCTGGTGCTAACAGATGAGGATCTATAAAATAGATGTTAAGTAACTTGTCACAGGAGCAACAAAATGCACATGGCCAAAAAGGAGAGGGAGCGAGTGTTCTAACCTTGGGTTGAATTATGCTGCCCAAATAGGTGGAAGTGGGGATTCAATTATGTAGAGCCTCAGAAGCAATTGTGATGATTGTCTTTTACATGGGTTGAGTTGGAAAGCCACTGGAGGACATGGTTTAGAGGAATGTTATGATCTGATGAAGGTTTTAAAGCTTACTCTCACTGCTAAGTTAAAAATAGAATGCAGAGAAGCAAGGATAGAAGCAAGGAGACCAGTTAGGAGGCTAGATCCAAGATCCAAGCAAGAGACAGTGATGGCTCGAACTTGGGTGAGTGGTACAAATGGTTTCATGAGACGTGGTCAGATTCTGGATATTTATTTTGAAGGAGGTAAAGCCAGTAAAATTTTCTGATTAGATGTAGGATGAAAGCCAGAAGAGAGTCAAGACCAATTTCAAGGCTTTTGGCTAGAGCAAGTGGAAAATGAATTTGCCACTTACTAAGATGGTAAAGACTATAAGTAGAACAAATCTTAGGGGTGCAGATGAGGAGTTGAGTTTTAGATATGTGGAATTTAGATGCCTAGGAAACATCGAAGTGGAGATGTCAGGTAAGCAGTTAAGATTCATGAGACCGAAGCTCAAGGGTCAGGTCTAGATGGGGCTGAAAGTATGTGAGATTTTGGTACAGAGACTGGGCGCTTAAAGCTCTAAGACGGTTGTGATCACTTACCTAGTGTTTGTAGAAAGCGAAGAGAAAAGTTCCAAGTACTAAGCCTGTGGGCATTGCAACATTAAGAGATTAGAATAATGAGAAGAACCAACCAAGATAGTAGTAGCCAGATGCGTGGAAGGAAAAGTAGAAAAAGGTGACTGTCCACAAGCCAAATGAGGAAAATGTTTCATAGACCAATGCACATGCACATGTGCACACACACACTCAAGTCCATGCACATACCCCCACGCACACCACATATCATCTATGAATTTAGAATGAGAGAGTACCAGTCACTTTTGTTTACTGATTACCATAGTCTCTACTTGCAGGCAAATTTAATTAGAAAACCAGATTATTAAATAAGGTAGCTTGATGGGTGGGGAATCAAAACAAGGAGAGTTCATTAGATCATCTTATTGGCTGGTGTAATCAAGTCATCTCCATTATGGGACATACCTGCTCCCTGAGCAACATATTCTTGTTCTCTTTCACAGCACCATTTCCCTTGGACAGCTCTTTAAAACACACTGGCCAAGGTTTTCCCAACAGAGCTGCTTTTCTAAGCTTCTACCCTCCAGGGGACATAGTCTTTCTTTAGATATGTTAATATTCCTCATCCTGTTTCTATTAAGTCTTGTCCTCAGAGTTCTTGTACTTTTTGTGGGGGAGGTCACTATTTCCTTTGATTAAAATGTGGACCTTCTACCAAGAAAAATATGTCCATAAACTCTCAAAACTATGTGTGCAATTTCAGAAGCCCATAAACCGTGGTTAAAAACTCCTAAACTCACAAAAGGTAGACTTCCTTTCTTTCAAATAGTGAGCCTTCTTCCTCATTGCCTTCTCTGCCTCTAACCAGTTACAAAGCTGGTCTTATGATCTATGCCATTGGGTTTTTATGTGCAATGGTTTCTAATGAAGTGTTTGTGGTACTTCAATACATAAAGCCTCTTGTCTGGAGAGTGAGGTTGACCTTCATACCTTATTCCTTTCTGTATGAATGGCTTTATAAGTGAACTTTTAATGTATGCAGTAACCAACATGTAAGGCTCACGCTAGCCAGTTCTGCAATTCAGTCTTTAGTGGGGGGTGAGAATCTTACTCTAAGAAGCTGCTGCTTATACATTTAGGAATAGATATATTTTATTAAAGTTTTGGAGGAAATAGAGCAAGATTGAAAATATCTGCTTGAAGGGCAGAAAAATGTCCGCAACATTAAGAACAACACTTATCTGAACTTCACAGAAAGTGTCATGAGAGTGTCAATGATTAGAACTGATCAGATATTTGGCTGTCCTTTTCAACCAGAAGATGAATTTGAACCAGATTACCACATCCATGGTTTAGTTTTGAAGAGAGAGAGAAAAAAAGCCAATTATTTGTCTCTTTGTTCAAAGGCTTTTTTTGGGGGGGGGATATCATAGATCTCTGAACAACTAGTAGAGAATCCAGCCTTTCACATCCATTAAGGTTAGCTCTGAAACTGTTGAATTTGATCTCTTCCATTTGCCATCTGGATACAGTAGAGAAAAAGCTATTCTGCATTGGGTTGCTGGACACCATCCAGAAAATAATATGTCAGGGGCATCAAAGGCTTGAGGCACTTGGTCCAGTCTGTCTAATGATCACAGGCCGGGTCTGCTCTCCAGTTTTGTAGAATGTTTGAGTTTTGCAGTGACAATATATATCCCAGTAAAATAGATCACAAGGATTACTGCCAACTTGTCAAAGCTAGGATTCTTCTTCCATCAGAGACTTTAAAAACGGACCAGATTTTAATTGGGCAAAGCTCGGTTTGAGGAAGCCCCATCTCATCCCAGTCTATCCCCCTTTTCTTAGGGAGGGCACTTCATGAAAGGAGGGTTTTAATTCATAGATTGTTTCATCCCACACCCAAACGCCAAACTTCACGCCTCCTTAAAATTGATCTCATTTAACGTTGTCCTCCTTATCCTCTTTCTAAGTGGGCCCACTATCGGCCAGCTAATGACCATACTGGCGGCTTTCCAGGAATCTGACAACCACATCTCATTATTCACACCAACTGGAGCCAATTGTGGCCGGATTTTTTTTCTTTTTATTCTGTTATTTAAAAATGTGAATAGGAAGCAACAGCAAGCAATGGCATGTCGTTTGGTCTCCTCTGGGATTGGGGAGGAGCCTTGCATAATAGGACCTGTAATATCAGGGAGCATATGGCTGTGTTTTAAGGTAGCTGGAGGCCATCTAACTCTAAGCACCGATAAAGCAAGCTTTGGTTTGAATCTTTGCAGGATGTACTTAGGGATGAATTTATAGCTTGTGCAATAGGGAAAAATGGTAGGACAACTGCCATTCTGTCTCTTATGCTGGGAAGGGAGGGCAGGAAGAGCTGTAAAACCCTAACCACAGACATGACTTTTCCTCGTGGACAGGAATGGTCCCCACGCTGCACCCTAAAGACTAGCGCAGCTCCCAAGTCTCCCACGCTGACAGCTGGGGAAGCCCTTGCTGGGGTCCAGCCAGCTTACTGAAGGGGCATCATGGACAAGCAGCACTCTGGTTTTGTACCTTGTTCAGGTTATCCAGTAGATCCAAAGTTATTATTTATTCTGCTCCAAACTGTACAAACTGTCTGCACTCCAGTCTTATCATTCAGGGACCCTCCTCTCAGAATCTTCCTGTTCTTCTGTTTTTCCCTTCAGATCTCCTGATACTGAGAATAGCAAGTAGTTCTTCTAGATTAAGAAAAACAAACAAGGGGTGCCTGGGTGGCTGAGCAGGTTAAGCATTCTTCTCTTGATTTTGGCTTAGGTTGTGATCTCGGGGTTGTGAGATCAAGCCTTGCGTCGAGCTCGCGCAGCTGGGTGTGGAGCCTGCCTAAGTTTCTCTCTTTCTCTTTCTCCCTCTGCTTCCTCCCCAATCCCCACTCTTACGCTCTCAAAAGAAAGAAAGGAAGGAAGGAAGGAAGAAGAAAGAAAGGAAAAAATCTGCTATAAAGAAAGAAAGAAAGAAAGAAAGAAAGAAAGAAAGAAAGAAAGAAAGAATCTCCTCCAAACCATAAATCAGGCAGAACAAGGTTGCTGATTCTTGGCAGACAACCTTATCCCTCTGAGCTCTGGGCATATACTCATGGCTTCTCTCTCCCTGGCCACTTTTAGGCTAGCCTCTCCCTTTCTGCACTCAGGGGCTTGCCTGTCCTGGGTTTTCCTGCTTTCAGATCCCCTCCCCGACTTAACCACACAAAGTGGAAACAACAGAGGAAAGGCTGTGGTACAAAGTCATTATCAGAGCCAGACTTCCAAGCCTTGCCGCCTCCTCCCCAAGTGACTTAACACCTCAATGCCTTGGTCACCTATGCATGGAAGTGCGACTAGTAACAGTGTCCATGTTCTAGATGTGTTGTGACAGTCAAGGAAGGATCGGGAAGAGCCTGGCATGGCAGGGTGCTTAATTTATATTTACCACAGCTGTTGGTATTATTGGATCTATTTTAGTATAAATAGGTTTGGTTCTTTTTACCTCCACCAATTATTTAACATTTTAAGCCCTTTATTATTTATTGTAGGTGAAAAGAGTGTGAGTTCTACGGGAAGAATTTAGGGGTTAGCCGGCAGGAAAGACTACAGCAACGGGCGTTGGGAGGGACAAAGATCCCCTGCTAGAAGATGAGCTCCCAGAAAGCAGGGGTTGGACCTATTCCTTCACCTTCGTCTCACCAGTATCTAGAACAGTGCCTGGCTGTGTCCTCTGCAGCTCAGTCCTTCACAAACTTACACAATTAAAAAACAACGGCAACAAATTTATCTTCTACCTTTTGTTCTTAAAAAAAAAAAAACAAACAACAAACTGTTTTTTTTCTTTCACTGCCATTATCTCTCCAGACCCCTTCTTAGTTTTAGAGAATCCCCTCTGTGAGCTCAGTGGAAGGCAGGACCACTTCCATCACCAAGGAAGCCCGAGGAGGGGTTCCTCCATTTTAGATTGAGTAAGAAAAGGCACAGGACCCGAGCTCCAGCACTAGGTAGGACTCACCTGCCCGGGCTTTGAATCTTATAGAGGTGAGGGTAAAAGAGGAAGGGGTAGAGAGATAACCCCCTTCTCCCCACCCAGTATGCAGGGGCAGTGGCAACATCCTATCTGGCTTGTTCCTGCTCACTAGTCCCTTTGACTTTAGTTAGCTTAAGTCAGTGTGCTGCTCACAGTCATGGCTTCAACTCTAGATCTCATCCTCACTGGCAGTTGCATAGTTGCAGAACCTCACATTTGAAGCGCCCCACTCTCCAAAACCCACCTGCTGATCTCCAGCTCGCTTCGTCGGGCACTCACACGCCAACGTGTTCCAACCCCAGCGTGTTCCCCAACCCATGGACCTGACTCCTTTCTCGCCATCCTCTACTCCACTCCACGGTCATCATAAATCGCTCCTTGGCAAATATTCTCAGTTCCTTTGCAGTCTCTCCCTCTGCTGCGTGTGCTCAGCAAAACCCAGCCTACTCTTCACTTTCTTCTCACTTATCCCCAAGCAGCCAACGTGGCTGCAGAATATTACATAGTGGGCTACTCGCTTCACCTTTACATTCCCGGCCAAAGTCTTCAAACAGGCACTTATTATTGCCTGGTAACTGTGTTTCTCTAGTAAACTGGTTGGCCTTTCTGAAGGGCAGACTGTCTGAGGGTCTCTGTTATTTCTACTCCCAAGCCTTACCCTGCCTCCTGGCAAACCCATAAGGTTCTCACTTCCTACTTCATAAAGAAAACAGAACAAAACACACATTCCCTATTTTTGTTTTGCCATCTATGCCCATGTTTTCTGTTGTCTCACGTCACCGTGGAAATTGTGTTCCGGCTCTTCAGTCCATCTGGGCCCTGGTTCCCTCTACTCACCTGTTTCTATATTCTCTCTCATCTCCTGTGTCATAAATGTTTCCCCCTCTGGATACATCCTGTTACCATACAAAATGCTCTGATATTTTCCATCTTAAAAGCACATGTCTTGACCTGGTAACTCCCTTTAACCACTGCCCCACTCCTCTGCCCCCTTTCATGGTAGACCTTCCCCCCAAATTGTCAGTACTTGCTGTCTCGACCTCCCCAAACAGCCTAGTACAAGGTGGCGTCTAGTCTACCTCCCTGATCTAATTGTTCTTGTTGAAGTCTTAAGTAACCTTGCCAAATCAGTGGTCAGTATTTAGTAATCCTTTTGCTTGACCAGTCAGTAGCATTTGACACAGCTGAATTTCTCCTTTCTTTATGAAACACTTACTTTATGTGTTGGCTTTCAGGATACACACTCCTGATTTTACTACTGTCTCCTTGGATGTACCTTGTTAGTCACATATCCCGGGTCCTCTTACGCTTGTCCCTGACCTCTGTGTGTTTGAGGCCCCTGAGCTACTTCCTGAGTTCACCACACTCTTTCTGAGTGAGCTTGTACAGGGTTGTGCCTTCTGATTCCATGCATATGCTCCTGATTCCCAGAGTTACAGTTCCAGCTCTCCCCTGTGCCTCACATTTGTACCCATCCACCCAATTAGCATATGCATGGAGAAGACAAGTAAGGATCTTAAACTTGACTTGTCCAAAACAATACCAAAAAAAATGGCCCCAGCTACCAGTACAACCCTTTTCTTCAACCATACACCCATTCCATCAGCAAGTCTTACTGAAATTCCTTTCCAGATATTTGTCCAATCTGTCCACATCTCTCCCATTTGCATGCCAATACCCTTATTGCTTACCCTCACTGCTTACCTCTGTGCCTCCTGAGATTTCCCTGCTTCCCTTCTTGACCACCTTCTATCCCTTCTTGATCCAGAGGCCAGAGTAATCCTTTATAAATGAAAATCTGATCATGTCACTCCTTCCTTTTTTTTTTTAATTTTTAATTTTTTAAAAGATTTATTTATTTATTTATTTATTTATCAGAGAGAGAGAGAGAGAGAGAGAGATCACAAGTAGGTAGAGAGGCAGGCAGAGGCAGAGACAGAAGCAGGCTTCCGCCGAGAAAGGAGCCCAATGCGGGGTTCAATCCCAGGATCCTGGGATCATGACCTGAGCCGAAGGCAGCCACTTAACTGACTGAGCCACCCAGGTGTCCCATTCCTTTTTTTTTTTTTTTTTAAGATCTTATGTATTTACTTATTTCAGAGGGAAAGAACAGAGCAAAAGGGAGAGCATGAGCAGGGGTGAGAAGCAGAGGGAGAGGGATAGCAGACTCCCCACTGAGCAGGGAACCCAACAGTGGGCTCAATCCCAGGACTCTGGGATCATGACCTGAGGTGAAGGCAGACACTTAACCCACTGAGCCACCCAGGTGCCCCTCCTTCCTTTTTCTTTCTTTTTTTTTTTTTTTAAGATTTTATTTATTTATTTGACAGAGAGAGAGAGATCACAAGTAGGCAGAGAGGCAGCAGAGAGAGAGGAGGAAGCAGACTCCCCACCGAGCAGAGAGCCTGATGCGGATCTCGATCCCAGACCCTGAGATCATGACCTGAGCCAAAGGCAGAGGCTTAACCCACTGAGCCACCCAGGTGCCCCCGTCCTTCCTTTTTCTTAAGTAATTTTTAAAATTCCAGTATAGATAACATACAATTATATTAGCTTCAGGTGTACAATATAGTAATTCAGCAATTCTGTACATTACTCCGTGCTCATCATGATAATCCCCTTCACCTATTGCACCCATTCCCCCACCCACCTCCCCTCTGGTAACCACCAGTTTGTTCTCTATAGTCAAGAGTCTGGGTGTTTTGTTTTTTTGGTCTGTGTCTTTTTTCCTTTGTTTATTTGTTTTATTTCTTAAATTCTACATATGACTGAAATTATATGGCATTTGTCTTTGACTTATTTTGCTTAGCATTATACTCAAGCTCCATCCATGTTGCAAGTGGCAAGATTTCATTCCTTTTGATGGCTGAATAATATTCCATTAGATATATTAATATAGACCATATCTTCTTCATCCATTCATCTACTGACCAACACTTGGGCTGCTTACATAGTTTGGCTATTGTAAATAATGCTCCAATAAACAGAGGAGTGCACATCTTTTTTTTTTTTTTTAAGATTTTATTTATTTATTTGACACAGGAGAGATAGTGAGAGAGGGAATACAAGAGAGTAGCGAGAGTGGGTAAGGGAGAAGCAGGCTTTCCACTGAGCAGGGAGCCCAATGCGGGGCTTGATCCCAGGACTCTGGGATCATGACCTGAGCTAAAGGCAGATGCTTAACAACTGAGCCACCCAGGTGCTCCACCTTTTTGAATTAATTTTTTATTCTTTGGGTAAATACCCAGTAGTAGGTTTATTGGATTGTATGGTAACTCTATTTTTAACTCTTGAGGAACCTCCAGGTTTTCCAGTGGCTGCACCAGTTTACATTCCCACCGACAGTGCAAGAGGTTTCCTTTTTCTCCACATCCTCACCAACCCTTACTGTTTCTGGCATTTTTGATTTTAGCCATTTTGACAGGTCTTATGGCTTTGATTTGCATTTCCCTGATGATTACTGATGTCAAGCATCTTTTCATGTATCCATTGGCAATCTGTATTTCTTCTTTGGAGAAATGTCTGTTCATGTCTTCTGCTCATTTCTAGTTGGATTTTTGGGGGGTTTTGGTGTTGACTTGTAGAAGTTTCCATAAATATTTTGGGTACTAACTCTTTATCAAATATGTCATTTGCAAATATCTTCTTCTATTCAGTAGGTTGTCTTTTTGTTTTGTTGATTGTTTCCTTTATTGTGCAGAAGCTTTTAATTTTAATGTAGTCTCAATAGTTTGTTTTTGCTTTTGTTTCCATTGCCTCAAGAGACCTATCTGGAAAAATGTTGCTATGGCTGATGACAGAGAAATTACTGTCTTGTGTTCTCTTCTAGGATTTTTATGGCTTCAGGTATCACATTTAGGTGTTTAATCCATTTTGAGTTGATTTTTGTGTATGGGTTGTACAAAAGTGGTCCAGTTTCATTCTTTTGCATGTTGCTGTCCAGTTTTCCAAAAACCATCTGCTGAAAAGACTGTCTTTTTCCCATTGCATATTCTTGCCTTTGTCAAAGATTAACCATATAATTGTAGGTTTATTTCTGGGCTCTCTGTTCTGTTCCATTGATCTTTGTGTCTATTTTTGTGCCAGTACCATGCTGTTTTGATTACTATATGTTTGTAGTGTATTTTGAAATCTAGGATTGTGATACCTCCAGTTTTGTTTTTTCTTTCTCAGGATTGCTTTGGCTATTCAGTGTCCTTTGTGATTCCATACAAATTTTAAGATTGTTTGTTATAGTTCTGTGAGAAATGCTGTTGGTATTTTGATAGGGATTGCATTAAATGTATGGATTGCTTTGGGCAATACAGACCTTTGAACAATCTTTGTTCTCCCAAACCATTCACATGGAATGTGAACTTCCCATTTGTTTGTGCCATCTTGAATTTCTTCCATCAGTGTTTTATAGTTTTCAGAGTACAGGTCTTTCACCTTGGTTCAGTTTATTCCTAGGTGTTTTATTATTTTTGGTGCCATTGTAAATAGGACTTCTTTTTCTTAGCTTCTCTTTCTGCTGTTTCATTGTTAGTATATAGAAATGCATCAGATTTCTGTATAGTGATTTTTATAGTAAGACCTATTTTATAGTAAGACCTTAAGGCCTACCTTAAGAAGCAAGAAAAATCTCAAATAAACTACCTAACCTTATACTTAAAGGAACTAGTAAAACAAGAACAAACAAAACCCCAAACCAGTAGAAGGAAGGAAATAATAAAGCTTAGAGCAGAATTGAATGAAATAGAAACTAAAATACCAGTAGAACATAACAATGAAACCAGGAGCTGATTCTTTGAAAAAATCAATAAAATTAATAAATCTTAAACCAGACTTATCCAAAAAAAGTGAGAGAGGGCAGAGAGAGAGAGGACTCAAATAAAGTCAGAAATGAAAGAGGAGTGACAACTAACACTACGGAAATAGAAATCTATATGTCAATGAACTGGACAACTTAGAATAATTCCTAGAAACCAGTAACCTCCCAAATTTGAATCAGGAAGAAATAGAAAACTGGAACAGACCTATGACCAGTAATGAAATTGAATCAGTATCCAAAAACTCCCAACAAATGAAAGTCCAGAACCTGGTGGCTTCACAGTGAATTCTATCAAACATTTAAAGAAGACTTAATACCTATTATTCTCAAACCATTCCAAAAAATAGAAGAGGAAGGAAAGCTTCCAAATTCATTCTATGAGGCCATTACCTTGATACCAAAACCAGATAAAGACACTACAAAAAAGAGGATGGCATGTCAATATCTCTGATGAACATAGCTGCAAAATCCTCAACAAAATACTAGCAAACAGAATCCAACAATACATCAGAAAAATGATTCACCAGCGTGCCTGGGTGGTGCAGTTAAGCATCTGCCTTCAGCTCCGGTCATGAGCCCAGGGTCCTGAGATCAAGCCCCACATCCGGGCTAATTGTTCAGTGGGAAACCTGCTTCTTCCTCTCCTCTGCCTGTTGCTCCCCCTGCTTGTGCTCTCTCTCCCTCTCTCTCTCTGTCAAATGGATGAATAAAGTCTTTAAAAAAATGTTGCTGTTTGACTTAATGATTTTTAATATTCCTAAGTCCCGTGATTTTCAAGAAGAAAGTAGACACAAGGACACCAGCAGAAAGGTTATAAAAATATAATTGTGAAGGGGAAATGATACTAATATTATAAGTATTAAAATATTAAAAGGAATTTGTTACAGATACTTACCTTGACTATGGCATATTGTGAAGTGGCAATAAAAGCAAAGTTAGAGTAATATGTTATATGATCCCAATTTTGCTTAAAAAATGTACCCTACATATGTAAAATTTTTCACATTTTTTGATAAAGCTATGTGTGTATATACCCCGAGTCTTAATGATGATTCCTTTAGTTGGGTGTAACATGAAGAAGGAAAGAATTTTTTTAACTTCCTTCTTTATATATCTCTATATGATTTGACTGTTTAAAAATATAATAATGTGACAAGGAGGAATAAAAGACGACATTATGGTCTGAGGTCCAGGAGTGCATCAATTTTTCTTCAAACTTCAGGTTTCCATCTCGAGGAGATTCCAATGGAGATAGATAGAATGGATGGATGGATAGATAGATACCAAAGACAGTGGCATATGAGAATTAAAATACTATTTTATTTTTTTTTAAGATTTTATTTATTTATTTGACAGACAGAGATCACAAGTTGGCAAAGAGACAGGCAGAAAGAGAGGAGGAAGCAGGCTCCCCGCTGAGCAGAGAGCCCGATGTGGGGCTCAATTCCAGGACCCTGAGATTATGACCCGAGCCGAAGGCAGAGGCCCAACCCACTGAGCCACCCAGGTGCCCCCAAATACTATTTTATTATCAACTCAGCATAGGCCTGATACCCCAATGTATTGTTCTGGTAAACTTGATTAGACCAAGACTCTTGCCCTAAACCCTGACCCGAACATGGGGATGTGAGTTACCAGCTGCCTGAGGTAGGGTGCCAGAGTTGGACATCTTCTCCTGAATGAAGGCAAGAGAGTCTAGGGAGCCAGGCCTGGCTCTGAGATAGTCTTGGAGGGAAGGGAGAAAGGGCAAGATTCGTCTAGAAACAAACCCGGCCCAGTTGTGGTCCTTGAAGTTAATCAATTCAACAAGTAGTTCTGTGATCCAGGTGGAGATTAAGAACAGGGGAGGAAAGGAGGTTCCCCTTTCAGTGAACATTACTTGTCATAGCAGCCAAGAGGTTGAAAACTGCTGCTATGGGGTGAGTGAGAATAGAAAATCAGGAAAAACAGGGAAAAAATTGGAGAAACAAGAGGCTAAAATAACAAACAAGGCAATGCAGCTTCATGAAAACCAAAGGAAGGTGTTTGAAAGGATGATGATTAACAGTGTCAGTTGATAGATTCAAAGAGATCCTTGAAGAGCAACAAGACTGAAAACGCCATGGGATTAAAGGATTAGGGGACCATTACTGGGTTTAGAGAAGTTTTAGAGAATACAGATTATGGGGGAAGTTAAAGAGAGGGTAGATTATGGGAAGTAAAAGTGGTGGTGGAGAGAATAGAGTTCTCATAGCAATATTTGGGAAGAGTAGAATAAAGGGAGAAATAACTCCAGGTAGGGGTAGGCCTCTTTCTATTTCTACAGAGTAGGAAAGACTGTGTAAAGGTTAAAAGTGGAAAACAGAAAAAGAAAACTTGATGGAGAAATAGTCTGCAGAACACGAGAAAGGACAGAATCAGCGCTGTGGGAAAGGGCTAGTCTCAGACGGATATTTCCCTTCAAAACAAAAGAAGAGAGAAGATGGTTATCTACATGGAAATATTTGGAGATACAGAGTAGAGAAGATATATTACATTCCAAACTCAGTAAAGCAAGAACCGAGATCATCTGATAAAAGGGAAACTCCTGAGGGCTTACGTGGACTGGAGATTTAAAATTCACTCTAAGGAAAAAGGATCAATGCATTAGCTGGGTTTGGCACAGTCCTCATTGGGCTGTAGAGTTTTCAAGGGCAGAGACTGTGTTTTATTACTCTTGTATCCCCACTGCTTAGCACAATGTTTGGTGCGTGATTAGTGCTCAATAAATATTTGGATGGATGGATGGATGGATGGATGGATGGTCTGATATGTAGTATGTGCTTATTGAAAGTTTATTTTATTGAATTAAAATACACTTGATCCCTAATCCCTAGGGGAAATTAAATATAATCATTAAACATCATTAAACAAAGCCTACCTAATAGTCTACAGTTTGGAAACAGGACAGAATTAAATAAATGGTACCCCTTTTATACACCCCGAATTTTGTGTGTTGGCTTTCTGCATGTTGAGGGTTAACAGTGGTATTTTGCTTTGGCAATATGGCTGAAAGGGAGAGTTGTTACACCTAGCACACATTATTCTGCTGCTTTTGGTTCTGGAATCTGGCTCAAGTTCAGAAATGCCATATTTGCAGCCCCCCGAGGAACCTGCATCTTTCTGCTTTTGCATTCTCATCTGAATGTTCCAGTAACTTTGAGAGAGTTCAGATATCCCTGTTTAAAACTCAATAACTAGTGTGTGTGTTGGAGAGGCTTGGGAACCTGTGTTAGGAATCCTGTATTGTTAAGTTGAACCTCAAGATTCCAGATTCAATGGCATATGCCTTTCCTTTTGTAAAAGACTTCGAAGAGAAAGGAGGACAGAGACTGCTTGAAAAGCAAGACTTCCACTCTTTTATTTTTCTGTGAGATAAAAAGGAAACATGATGAAACTCTAACTCACCCAATAATTCTATATTGAACACCTGTAGTATGCAGAGGACCTCTCCTTAAGACGAGGCTAGTAAATTGCAACTCATTCACTGGAAAAAGTTTTTGGTTATCCTTTATTTAAAAAAAAAATAGCGTGGTCTTCTTTCAGTTTTATTTTATTTATTTATTTATTTATTTATTTATTTATTTTTAAAGATTTTATTTATTTATTTGATAGAGATCACAAGTAGGCAGAGAGGCAGGCAGAAAGAAAGAAGGGGAAGCAGGCTCCCCACTGAGCAGAGAGCCCGATGTGGGGCTTGATCCCAGGACCCTGAGATCATGACCTGAGCTGAAAGCAGAGGTTTAACCCTCTGAGCCACCCAGGCCTGCTTGTTTGGGTTTTAAATCGGTAAACTAACACTCTGAAGTGATTATTGTCTAACAAAGGGTTGTTGAAATGATCCTGATTCCAAAGCCTGTATTTCCCCTCACCTTACCAGTTCACTTCAGGCGTTGGCTGTTTTTTTTTTTTTTTTTTTTTTTTTTTCTTTTCATTATTACTGGGGACTAGTCAGACCAAAGCATTTTTCTCCCTGTTGCTATTGCTGGTTAGGAACTGACACAGAGGAAGGCCTCGTCCCTTGAGCCATTGCTGCAGCCGCTGAGTGGCCGAGGAAATCAGTTTCAAAATATTTTAAGAAGTTGTTTGTCATGGGGAAGTCGTCGCACAACATCTGATATTGATTTTGAGATTCTTAACTTATCCTTTTGAAAGATTCAGATTTAAAAAAAAAAAACCATAAACATATTTCTACTTGTTTTTCTTATGAATCTTGTCCCTTAAGTCAACCCAAAACATCCCTGATCCGGCAGTGTTCTGCTGTGTTTCTGCCCCTGCCAGATAGATGTTCTTCTGGGTGCCTGGTGGGGGGCACGCACTGCTCCCCTTCCAGAAAAGGGGAGGTTGTGCTGGGTTGTAGGGTGGACACGCTCAACCTAAGGACCTAAGGCATATCTACTCAGAAACCCAACTGGATTTATACTCTGAGCTCTCTGTCTACTTGGGAATCTTCTTCAGTGGTGCATTGTTAAAATAAAATATCAGGACATTATCACATAAAATCCCCTCTAAACCTGAAGATAAGATCACCTGCATTCTAAGGAGAGTTGAACAATATTTTCAGCACATCTTATACTAAGAGTATTTCATTATAGATTCAACCAAAACTGCAGTATGTTAAGAATTTGGAGAACTGTTGCGATGGTCCTCTCATTGTCCTCTCCCTGCTGCTACTGAGTGCAGTGGAACTTAATGCCAGACTTTCGACTCCTGCCTTCTATAAGCTTCATATAGTCAGGGTTCACTTCTACTTCATTCAAATGCGTGTACTGAACCACCACTCTGTTGCTGCTGGGTATAAAAACATGCTTTTTGCCCTGGAGGATTTCACTGGCTGGCAAGGGGAGTAAACGTGTAGCAAAAGCAAATTACATACAACCATGAGCTACAACCAAGGGAGACCGGAAAATTATAAGCGCTTATAGCGGGCGAGTAACTCGCCTTGGCCTTGGAAAGGTGGAGAACACTTCACAAATGTAGTGATATCTGAACTGGGTCTTAAAAGAGAAATTGAAATGTGTCAGGTGGAGGAAGGCACAGCAGGCAGAGAGAACAGAAGTGCAAAGGCTTAGCATCTCTAGAAAGAGTAGGGCTTCTCCAGGGCAGCTCATGGAATGGAATGGTGGAAGGATAAAGCTGATTAAGTAGACCTGGGTCTCACCAACTCAGAGTGCTGGTGGGGTGGGGGCCAGCAAAAAAGGTAAAATTGCTGGAAACAAGAGAGAACTTGCAAAAATCCCTTGAGTTTGTTACATAAATCATCTGAGAGGTGACTGGGCAATTTTTTCTGCAACACTGTTTTTCTCTTTTTTAATTCTCATCCAGATTGAAAAGAAACAAAATCCCTTTTGTGTAAAGCAGTCAATGACATTGCAACAGCATCATCTTTACGGGGGGGGGGGGGGGGCCTTCTTCCTGTCTACACAAAACAGCTCCCCATTCCTCTTGGTACATACATTTCTCACTCTTCTTCCCTATTTGATGGTTCAGGCATGAATATTTGAAGTTACTTTCTCAGTAACTAGGATTTTTTGATGGTAATATCAAAGCAAAAGTCAGTGTTATTTTTCACAAAAATGTCAGAGTTTACCAGTTTTGGCAAGCAGTCATGTTACTTGTTGGTACCAAATATTTTATCATGAATAATTCCTCAGCATACAGTAATTGATTATGTAAATAGATGAGAAAAAAAGTACACTTCAAAGTATACTTTCAAATCATGTGATTGAAATTATTGAAAATTAGAGTAATAGTCTATTGTTTACACTGATTATTTTACCCAGGAGAATTTGGTCATAGAGGGGAACTATGTCCAACAGAAAAAATTCCCAATTGGAGAGGGGAGAGGAGTCCCAAACACTCAGAAGTAAATTGCATTTCAAATCATTACAGTTTGAGCATGAGTACTGATTTTGTGGTGAAGCTGTTGAAAACTATCATTTTGACTCAAAGCATATTTACAAAAGTAAAATATACCCATATAAAAATATACAGTATGTAAAAATATACAAAAATATATAAAAAGAAGAGTTAAAAGTTTATTGGAGAACAGTGTTCACGGCAAAAGAGACTTGAGCAATACTTGTTGGTGAATAAAGGCAGGTTTTTGGAGTTGTTGGAAATGAAGTTAAAATATAAAAGAGAATAATTATTTTGGTTTATACATTTACAACTTGATTACCTTAAGAATGCACAAATTCCAGATGAAATCATAGGACTTGGAAACAAAACCGCATTTTGTTGCAGTTAACTGCATTATTGTATAAATGAGATACATGTTTCTTCAGCTTATGCAATAACACATGATGAGACAATTTAATAACAGATTGAAAACAATGTCATCAATTTGTATAAACAATCAGGAAAGGAACGGCTATCTTGATTAAAGAAATATTCTTGAATTTAATAGGCATCAGGAGACAACTGACTAAGGAATGGAGAGTTATTTTATACACACACAAGCAAAGAGTAAATGCAAATCAGAACCATGATTGAGCCACTAAACATGAGTAGAAAATTAAATGTGGTGGCAAAGTTTTAGAGGAGGAGCTAAGTACTTGATTATGTGAAAGTCTAAGGTTTATTGGTGAGTGGAGGAATGAGAACTCTGAAATGCCCCCACTACCGACACATCTTTGACCACACCCTTGCATCTACATACAGATTGCCAATTTTTTCAAACCTTGTTTAAGAGAGGGGGCACCTGGCTGGCTCAGTCAGGGGAGCATGTGACTCTGGGTGTTGGGGTTGTGAGTTTGAGCCCCACATTAGGTACAGAGATTACTTAATGAAATCTTTTAAAAATAAAAATTTCTTTAAGAGGCTGAAAGCTGGGACATTCAGGAAGCCATGTGGGATGTCAAAAATATGTTGGACTATTTGTTCTCTCCCATTATGGGCTGTCATCAAGGGCTTCCAGAGATTATTATAACAATCTTTCAATCATAAAGAGGGATAGTGAATTAATGATTGGCTGACACTGACATCCAAATGTGAAAATTTCCCTCTTTTTCTCCATATTTATTTATTCCATTCAAAGCATTTTAAGAATTTTTTTCTAAACAGCTTCAAAGAGAAATCATGGACGTGTTCACTTTGTCCTTGAAAGTAAAAGTAATAGTTCATTGCTTATGATCTAAGAAAATCTGTATCTCAGAACCATTTGGGCTAGGGTAATTACACCAAAAACCAATCTCTTAAGGTTTCAAAGGGGGATAAAAAAGTCTTGCAGCGGAGAACAGCAGATCATAGCAGCTCAATAGCGCATGTCATGCTCCTTAATCAGATAAACAGTACACCATATTTTTACCAAGGAAAATAGTATGTGCTAAGTTTAAATTTGCCTTTTTGGAGTGATTACAGAGTGGTGAAGGTTTCAGAGCTACCGTTCAACTGTAAGAAATAAATGGAGAAGAGCCAACCATGCACAATAATTGTACAAAATCAATGCAAGTATGATCCTAGGACTTCGGTTTTTCCAGAACAGAGTAAGGGCAACTTCATCCATTTGTTTGTCGTGATCTATGCAAAAATGTGTCCTGCATCTCAGCACCACTCCCTGCACATGGGTTGCTGGGGTCTGATCCATCTCAATAGCCAATGGTAAAAGCTGTGTTCTATTCTGCCTTGTCGTCCCTGTCCCGTCCCCACCCCCCCACACCGCTGATTACAGATCCTGAAAGACTCACCGGCTCAGTTCAACAGAAATTCATTCTCTCACAGCTCTGGCGTGAAATCAAGGTGTCTGTAGGGCCACGCTCCTTCTGAAGGTCTAGGGAAGGATCCTTCCTTGACTCTTCCAGCTTCCAGGGGCTCCCTGCAGTCCTTGGCATTCCTTGACTTGTTGCTACATCCCTCTAGTCTGTCTCCCATGTCATATAGGCTTTTCCCCGTTTCTCTCCTCTTCTTATAAGGACATCAGTCATAGGATTTAGGGCCTACTCTAATCCAGTATGACTTCTTCTTTATTGACTATATCTGAAAACATCCATTTCCAAATAAGGTCACATTCTGAAGGTCAGGTGGACATGAGTTTTAGGGAGATATATTCAACCCATGACACCAAGCAATGGAAATACTATACATTTAATCTTATCTAGAATAATGTCAATTGTCACTTTTTTTTTATTTTTGCATTTTGGGCTTTAAATTATAAATACTAAAGATTATTCTTGTAGTTTTAGTTGAATGTGATATTGGCTTCTAGTGCCAGGATAATTAGTGAAAAATAACATGTCATAAAATGTTAAATTTAAACATTAAACCAAAATTTCTCATAGGATTTTTTCACTTGATTAAAGCTCATTCATGGAGATATGTGCCTCTATCATGTTGATGTAATTTACATGTGTGTGTGAAGTCCACTTATGAAGGATTTTATACACCAAATTCAGGTGTTTGGTTTTGACCCCGTAGGAAAGGAAAAACCAGTGGAGTTTCACTATTTCAAGAAGATATTTCAAGTGGTCAGATCAAAGCTACTGAACAGATGAGATGAGTGGGGTTTAGACCACATTGATGGAGTTGGGGAAGTAAAATTGTATTGGGTAACATCCTGATGACTTAGTAACTGATTGGATGATGATAATAATAATGTAAGGGCCTACTTAGCCTGAGCAGCCCCACCTTGGTAGAGCAGCCATTTTGTTGTTTATGCAGTGAACTTAGATTGACCCTGCCCCCCAGAGGAACTCACTTAGAAACGGGTCTGGGAAACTGGTAAAATATGGCCGACCAGCCCCTGATAAAAGAGCCCATATACCAGGACGTGTCAGGTCAGGGAGAGATAACAGAGCCCAGAATGCAAGGATGAGTCAGGCCAGGTGGAGACATCCAATCAGTAAAGTGCACATACTATCTCCCTGAATACCAAAGAATGTGGGCCCTGCCTTTTGGGCTCCTTCTGGGCTCCTTTTGGGTGCCAATTCTGACCAAAGTGATAGGCTAGTTCAAATAGCCACTATAGGGTGAATTATAATTCAGTTGGCCACCCGTGTGTGACCTAGCATGACTGTGCAGCTTTCTCTGTGTGTTACAATCTCATTGGCCACCTGCGTGTGGCCAGGCTCAACCACATGGCCTTTGCTCTATAAAAGTTAGTCTGTAAGGCAGGGAGGGAGTCGCCTTCTCTGTAAGAGGTGGCCCCAGCCTGTCGGTTTGGTTCTCGATGCTTGGAGCGAAATAAAGCTTTGCTTGACCTTCGCTTTGTATCGGTTTTGTCCTTTTGTCCACGGACCCTTTAATAGTAGCTAATTTTTTCCAGGTTTATTAAACTATTAATTGACATATGACATTATATAAGTTGAAGGTGTACAACATGATGATTTGATAGATGTATACACTGGGAAAAGATAACCACAAGGTTAGGTAAGGGGTACCTGGGTGGTTCAGTTGTTAAGCATCTGCCTTCGGCTTAGTTCATGATCCCAGGATCCTGGGATCGGGCCCCGCATCAGGCTTCTTGCTCATCAGGAAGCCTGCTTCTCTCTCTCCCACTCCCCCTGCTTGTGTTCCCGTCTCACTGTCTCTCTGTCAAATACGTAAATAAAATCTTTTAAAAAAATAGGTTAGTTAAGACATCCGTCACCTCACATTAATTATAATTTTTTGTGTGTGCTGAGAGCATTTAAGATCAATCACAGGTGAATATTTGTTGGGCATTTTCTATGTGTCAGGTACCATTTTGAGCACTTTTTATGTACCAATTTATTTAATTCTTGCAATAATCCTATGAAGTAGTACTATTAAAATTTTGGTTTCAGATGATGGCAATGAGGCCCAACTTCTTGTCAAAGATCACCGGCCTAGTAGTGGGAGCAGCCAGGATTTTAACCCACAGAATCTGAGGAGCAAAGGGAAGGAAAGGGGGGTGACTCTTGAGATTGGGAGGCTGAGTAGTAGGTTGTGTCATTAGCCCATTAGCTGAGACTGAGATACAGAAACACAGCAGGTCTGGGGCAGAGAGTGGGGAGTGGGGGGTGGGGTAGGGAATTTGACGGGAAGGTTGTGAGTCAGTACATTTGATTTTGCATATAATACTAAGCTGGGAGAGCTGCGGGTGGGAAATCCAAATGGATATGTCCAACAGATAGTTGTAATAAGTACTCGAATAATATTCATTAAAAACCAGTCTTTTAAATGGGTTAAAATCAATCTACTTTCTTTTTGAAAACCCTGTTTTAATGTATGCAGTATGCAACTGTAGCAAAAGATAGGGAAAAATCAGTGATCCAGTCTCCCGGCTCCTACGAAGGAAGAGCGCTTTGAACAGGGTGAAATTCTTTGTGATACCGTATCCTCCTGTTGTCCTCTTTCCCTTAAGTCGGAAAGGTAAATGACTCTCCTGCCTGGAACTCTGTGGCATTTTTCAGCCAAGCGGAAAGAGAAGAGGCATTGGTGAACCGTTTGTCCCCACCCGATCACAAGCCAATTTCCTTCCTCACCAACTCCTCCTCATGCTCCCACCCTTTGCTCCAGCATTCCACCGAATGTAACCTCCTTGCCTTGCTCTAGCCATGGGGTATTCCAGTTCAAACCTGGCGGTTTCTGGGAACTGCTTTTGTTGAAATCATTAAAGAAAGAAAGGCCTGTGAATTCTGTCTGCGAAGCACCGCCTGTTTTCTGTGTCATTTCAGTCTCATTAATCAGCGCTGTGGCGAGGTCGACGTTGCGCTGTGTATATTACTGTCCCGGCTCGCCAGCTCCTGCATCTCTGCCCCCAGGCCGACACAGTGGGGAAAAAGAGGGAGGGAAACCATCAATCTTCCCAGTTGCACATGTCAGCAGTGATTCCTAACCCCTTCCTGTTGGCTGTCTCTCTCACCACCTGTGTTTAGAATTAGCATGGAAGCTGTTGCCCAGATGAATAAGAACCACTGTCCCTGTCACCTGCCCTGGTACGGGCCACCACTTCTGAATGAAAACAGGGAGTACATAGGGTAGTTCTCTTTATACAGGGAACAGTGCAGGGGAGAGAGTCGCACATCCCCTCAGAAGTTCTTGAAAGCCTAAATTCAAGCAGATTTGGGGCCATACATCTAAAGGTAGCATCGTATATTGGATCAGAGGGGTAAAAGCAAATAGTTTCTTGGCTGCCTCACTGTATTTTCAGAGTCTCCCTCTAAGTATATACAGCTGAGGTTGAATGAGGGAGGTTCAAGTCCACTACTCACTGGCTATCCCCCATTCACTGAACCCCATTGTGCCTCAGTTTCTTCATCTGTAAAACAGATGATTATCTAGTTCATAGGGCATTCTGTGAGGATTAAATGAGATATAAAGATGGCAGCCCCTGCCCCAAAGCAGCTCATATTCTAGGTGAGAAAATATTTTCTAAGCAAATAAGAAAATATTTACCAAATTGCCAGTGTGATATGTGCAATAATGAAGAATGAATGAATGAAGGAGGGATCTGTTCTGCCCTGGGGATGAGGGGAGACAGAGAATGGAAGGGGGCAGGAGGAGAGAGAGAGAGGAAGAGAATGGGGGAGGCAGGTAGGGGGACTGACTCTGTGTGTGTGTGAGAGAGAGGGAAAGAGAGAGAGGGAGAGGGAGAAGAGAAGATATGTTTAAGAGGTTTAGAATCAGGGAGAGATTGTTAGACCTTGAAGACCCAGGGGATTTGCCCAGCAGAGAAGGGGTTGAAGGCATCGGGAACAGTCTGAATGAACACTGGGAATGAGCTCTGCAGGACTGGCAAGTAACAAGGTCAGCTCCTCACATAGGATGATGGAGGATGACTGGGAAAGGCATTCCTAGCCACACAAGTTTAAACCTTAACTGAGAAGAAGAAAGGAGAAGACTGTGTCGTTATCTCAGACCTTCTTTTTATTTATTTTTTTTGAAGATTTTATTTATTTGAGAGAGAGAATGAGAGAGAGAGAGAGAGCATGAGAACTGAACAAATGTGGATGTGTGTCACTCCTGATGTCCCTTCAAGAGGTGGTCTAGCAATTCCATTTCAAAGTCATTTTCAAAAGACATTTCTTTTCTATGGTTTAAAAAAAAAATAATAAGCATTTACAAGACGTGTGATTTTTCTAATTCTACTTTATCATATGTGTGCAACCTCTTTACATCTAGAAGTCCTAGATGTGGCAAAAGTTTTCCTTTGAAAGGTTGGGCGGCGGGGAGCTGAGAGCAGCTTTTTCATATTATGTACACAGGCCTTCTAAAAACGGCCAGTAAATCTTCCCGAAGTGTGGTCTTCCCATTGGCCAATTCTCCCAGGTCGATCTTCCAACATCAATGTTTGGTGGAACGAAGACCAACTGCCTGTGGCCCATTAACCGTTCCACCCGTCCTTCCTGGCCGGTTAGGACCTCTGTCCACGGTTCTCTATGGAAGGTGAGGTTTCGTCCACTGGGGTCAGAGGGAGAAGCAGACTCCCCATGGAGCTGGGAGCCTGATGCGGGACTCGATCCTGGGACTCCAGGATCACGACCTGAGCTGAAGGCAGTCACTTAACCAACTGAGCCACCTAGGCGCCCTCAGACCTTCTTTTTAAAAGAACTTTCTTCTCCTGAATGTTTCCCACTACCCTGAGGAAGACAACTTCTTATTTTCAACAAAATGTTAATACTTAGAAAATGTCTTGAATCCAGTGGTATTCAAAGCTGTGCTCTGGGAAGCCCCCTCAGAGACTGGCTGGGGTGAGGGCAGAAGAGCAGACAGGGCCGCACTCCCCGCCCTCCTGTTAGTCACCCGCCTTACACAGCTTTTCTTTGGGCTGCTTTACACGATGGGCACATCTAGGGAGAATAGTCCATTTGAGGGGCACCTGGCTGGCTCAGTGGGTTAAGCACCTGCCTTCAGCTCAGGTCATGATCCCAGGGTCCTGGTATTGAGTCCCACATCAGGCTCCCTGCTGGGGGTGGAGGTGTGGAGTCTGCTTCTCCCTCTGACCTTCACCCCCCAATACTCTCTCTCTCTCTGTCTTCCACACATACACATAAGTAAATAAAATCTTTTCAAAAAAGAATATTACATTTGGATAAGGGTACGTAAATAAAAAAGAAAGGCTTTAAAATCACCGTAATCTAGTCCTCACACATTTCCTAACAGTCTGAGGACTATGGTGTGGGTAGCTAGATCTCTCCATTGAGAGCAAAAAGATTATGTTCTCGGACAATCAGCTGCAGATGGGACATCAGGCAGGCACTGATGTGGCTGGGTGACCAGTGACAGCACTTAGGAGGTAAGCCTTGAGTTGGGCGCAAGAGGTAATGAGAAACTCATCTCTCCCCAGGATGATCTCATACTTTAATGAGTTGCAATTAAACTCATTAAATTTTTTTTAATTTTAAAAAATTAAAATTTTTTAATTTCCATTTGCATTTTCTTATGAGGGAAAACTGATCTTTTCATAAGCATTTCAGATTATTCTTTACACTTTTACAAGTTTAGTACTTCTTGATCTCTTGCCTGGGTTTCTTGCTCCATTCAACATAAAAATACAGTATGTGGTAGTGGTTAGGATGTTTATGTCAAAAAAATTTCTGTTGTTGTTGTTTATGTCAAAAATTGACCCTCGCTGCTTTGGTTTTTTTTTTTTTTTCCCCCTTGCTGATTTGGTTTAGCAAGTGGTGTTATCATTAGGAATTTAAAATATTTCCTACCACATATCACATTGTGTTAGAATTATCTATCATCTTCAGATAATATTTTATTTATTTTTAATCACCTTTCCAATAAAAACTTAAGGGACTGGCCAGTTTATGCTGAACCTACATATGACCTTTGCATTTAAATATAGCTTAGCTGCCCTGAGGTGACAAGGCAATCTTTCCTGCAAGCCGAAGTCCCCAGACTTTATATTTTATTATCTCTGTCTGATGGGGAGACATTTGTTGAGTTGCCATTTAACATGTAGGGGGAAAAAAACAAAGAAGACCTGGAGAATATAAGCCCAGGGAGATGTTGAGGTACAAAGGAAATAGCTGCAGAAGAAAAGAACATGGTCAGTGTCCAAACCTGGGGAAAAGCGTTCTGTGGTCTGTAGCTCTGCGCTCTGAGGTTCTGGATTCTGGTCCTAGCTGTACTGCCAGCTGTGTATCCTTGGCCTTTTGGTAAACAGTCTCTGGGATGTGCTTTGACCCTCTGAGAAGACTGTGGGGGGAGGGGAGGTGTTGGTGGGCTGAGGGCACTTAAAGGCCAGGCCAACCTGGAGAGCAAATTCTAAAGGGGCCGCAGCCTAGTGTGGAGGAAGGGAGCGAGCTGGAGTTAGCAGCAAGAGCTCAGCTCTGGGGCTGGCCCCCTGCCTGTGATTTCCCCGAGCAGTATCCTTCCCTAGAAGGTAAGGCCGGAGTGTTTCTGACTGCCGCAGTCCATGACAAGAAAGAAATACACGTGCGTGAACCTTCCTTCCATGACAGGGTCGGAGGACCACACAGAGCCCACAGAACAAATAGACACAGCTCCTGAAATATGGAAGAGGCTTAAATAAGTCTGCAGGCAACTTTTTAAAAGTCAAGTTTATCCCTTTTCAACTCTTGCACAGCCTAACAATAGTGTTTTTCATCTGTGCCCTTAAGGGGCTCACAGGTGACTGGGCTCGTCACTTCTTCATAATTTTTTTCTCTTTAAAATATTTTTCCCTTCAGCTTTAATTATCAGCTTACATATTGCCTCTTGTGGGGGGAGATAGAAGACCTACTTCCTCTTATATTGAATTAATATTTACCAATTCCCAGGTCTGAGCATCTGGTTTCATTTCTAAGCAGAAATGAACCCATTTTTCTTGGTGCTGAGTCAGCATTTTCTCCCCAGAACCCAGAGCTCTCCGTACTTTCTGGAAGAAAAGAGTGACTTGTGGCGGAACAATGCTGAGCGGTGGCCAAAGAAAGCTTCAGAGAAAGCACCTGGCTCCTCCCAGCCAGGGCTGAGGTGCTGTTTTTTTATGCTGAGTCTGTTTCAGCTCTTAAATCACTAACTGGTAGGAAAGGCACTTTCAAAACAACAACAGAGGCAATATCAAACATTGAGACGCTGAAGGAGCCTAGGATCGAAATAGTAGGGTGACAGACATGATAGAATTGGGAAACACTGACAGAGAGCTAAGGAGTGAGAATCTGAAGATGTATCTTTATTTATATACAACTAGAAGAATAAATAGCCAAAAAATAAAATAAAATAAAAGCAGAATACATAGAATTACAGAAAGAGATTTTCAGCCCAATTAGTTAATAATGTTGGTTTTTGGTTTTTAGGGGTTTTGTGTTTTTTTTTTGTTTTTTTTTTTTATCGTACTCTGTGAGAACATGCCCTTTATGGAACCAATTAGACACAGTGGTTGTTCAGCCAAGGCTTTGGGGCACTTTTGACTGTAGTTACAACAGGTGAGCTGAGTGCCCAGTTGGTGTTACATCTGGTTACAGGCAGGCTTGGTAATAAGAGTCTTGAAATTTGTACTTGAAACCTTTGGTTCCTGACACCATACCCAAGCTGAAAGTGTTTCAAAGCTAGTAGGCAGCCTCCTTTTGATGTATTTTATTCACTTGAAATTAAAAGCAGAAGCTCTTTCTAGCTACTCACAAAAACCATCTCATGCTAGAATTAGCAGCTTCCAATTTTTCACTTGCTTTTGGGTGCAGTAATTAAAAGGAAGGTAATTGTGAATTTTGGATCTGCTTCCTACCTTAAGACAGGACTGGTGTTAGCTAGTTGGTTGTCAGATTGCTAAGCATGTTCTCCCTTTGATTTGAACCCCCACCCTCTCTTCTGGAATTGATCAAATCCCCGGGGCTGATGTCGCCCCTTGGTAATGCTGTTTCTGTTACAAAACGAGCCAATGAATATATTGACTGAAGTGGCATTTGTTCAGGAAGTAGCGCCTGAAATACAACCAGGGCCCCGTTTTGTAAAACGCTTCTTTTATTTATTTATTTATTTTTAATCCGCCGCACTGTGATGGGACTGTAGGCTGACACTCCAGAAGTCTCCATGAGTGAGGGCCAGTGGGCTCCTCCTGTAGCTGTTTTCTTTGTGGCTTGCCTCCTGTCCCCTGGGAAGCCCACGCACCTCTCATTTTCATTCTTTTCCAGCGCTAGCGCTTTTGAACACAGAACCCCCGTCCTCCCACCACCCAAACTCCACATTCCAGCCCAGTGATTTCACGGCACCGGGCAGAGCCCCCCTGCCATGCCGACAGGCTGCCTGCTGACTCCTGCCAGGGGATCAGATGGGAACATAAACTCACCGCCGAAGAGCAGGATACTCGCTGTATATTTTTAAGACCAGGAATCCAGCTCTCGTTGAGGGGCTGTATTTTTTTTTAATAGCTCCTTGAAAATTGAACAAAACATTTCTGGTTGCTCTTATTTCTTGATAACATCATTCCCTCTGCGTGGATGTATAGAATCACAGAAACTGGAGAGTGGAAAAGATATATTAGATCATGTCTAGGCCGTTCCCAGTGGTTACAGTTCTTTTTTTCCCCACACTCTGTCCTATGTCGTGCTTTCTCTTTTAGTTTTCTCAAGAATTAGGTTTTTTTGGTTTCTCCTGGGGAATAATTCCTTAGTTTGACCATGGAGGAATGTATGTGCAAATATCTGTAGTCTTTTTTTTTCCAGCTTGATATTCCTACTCTTCATAACCCTTTACATTAGCATAAATAGCCCCTCTTCATCCTAAGTCAAGTATTTCTGGATGGTATATATTTTTTCCTCTTCCATTTATTAAGTTCAGAGCTTGTTTTTCTGCTTTGCTTTCTCTCTTCATCAATCAGTCCCTAAAGCCCATTAATCATTTTTTTACCTCACTGAAAGCTCCTTTGCTTAATTCCCATATCAGGAACCCAGGGCTGATTGAGGTCCCAGGTACTGAAGAAGCCTCACTGATATGTGCTTATTCTATCCTCTCTCTCTCTTTCTCTCTCATCCCTGACCCCCAGCTTCACTTCAGAACCTCAAACTGTTTTCTACAAAAATATTTCTAAATTATGATTTGGGGAATTAGTCATATTAGTCATCTCAAGGCCGTGTGTGTGTGTGTGTGTGTGTGTGAGTGTGTGTGCACACGTGCATGTGGTTTTTCAGTGGTAAGATTATATTTGTTCTCAGTTCCTTAAAATATATTTTTCATATCCTTGGAGCCACATATCTTTCAGGTCTCCTGAGTGCTTGGATTGAGTATAATAATGATGCGTCAGTAGAATGTAGCATTTTATCTTACAGCTGTCATCTCAGAAGTAGAGAGGAAAATAAGCAGATATGGGGAAAACAGGCTGTATTTGTAGGATTTAGAATTCTTGGGGAAGGGGAAGGGCAAAACTTAAATAGCCTTGGCCCACACATATCTAAAGAAGATTAGCCTTTAAAAGCTAGTGTTAGGAATACATACTTTTTATTATGTTCCCTTTCTTTTTTTTTCTATATCTCAATTATACTGAGGTATAATTGACAAAGGAAATTGTAAGATAGACTTATTTTGCTTAGCATAATATCCTCTAGTTCCATCTACATCATTGCAAATGGCAAGATTTCTTTTTTTGTTGCTTTTTAAAATTATGTTATGTTACTCACCATACAGTACATCATTAGTTTTTGATGTATTGTTCCATGATTCATTGTTTGTGGATAACACCCAGTGCTCCATGCAATACATGCCCTCCTTAATACCCACCACCATGCTAACCCATCCCCTCACCCCCACCCCTACCCCCAGTTTGTTTCTCAGAGTCCATATTTTCTCATGATTTCATTTTTTTTAAAGATTATTTATTCATGAGAGACAGACAGAGGGAGGCAGAGGGAGAGGGAGAAGCAGGCTCCCCACTGAGCAAAGAGCCTAATACAGGGCTCCATCCCAGGACCCTGGGATCATGACCTGAACCAAAGGCAGATGCTTAACAGACCGAGCGACCCAGGTACTCTGCAAGATTTCATTTGTTTTAGTGGCTTTTATTAAATGATCTCACTCATACGTGGAATTTAAGAAGCAAAGCAGAGGATCATAGGGGAAGGGAGAAGAAAATAAAACAAGAGGAAATTAGAGAGGGAGATAAACCATAAGAGACTATTAATCATAGGAAACAGTGTTGCTAGAGGGTAGAGGGGGGTGGGAGGATGGGGTAACAGAGTGATGGACATTAAGGAGGGCACGTGATGTAATGAGCACTGGGTATTATATAAGACTGATGAATTACTGACCTCTATGTCTGAAACCAATAATATATGTTAATCAATTGAATTTAAATTAAAAAAGAAAAAAGGAAATTGTGAGATATTTAAAGTGTACATCCCAGTGATTTTGATATACATATGGCTTATGAAAGGGCTTCCTCCCCCTGCATAATTAACACACCATCACCTTACCTGTTTATCTTCATTTAGTTATTTTGGTGAGAATATTTAAGTTCTACTGTCTTAGCAAATTCCACTTATACAATACAGTATTATCAACTATAGTCCCCATGCTTTACCCTAGATCCTCATATGGTTTCCTGGACTGGGGGTCCAAATATTATAAAAACACCCAAAGCAATCTATAGAGTCAATGCAATCTCAGTCAAAAACCCTAACAGTTTTTTGACCGTTTTTTTCCTCTTGGAACTTGATAAGGTGATTCTAAAACACATAGGGAAGGGATGCCTGAGTGGCTCAGTCAGTTAAGTGTCTGCCTTCAGCTCAGGTCATGATCCTAGGTTCTTGGGATCGAGCCCCTCATCGGGCTCCCTGTTCAGCAGGGACCCTACTTCTCCCTCTCTCTCTGCCTGCCACTCCCTCTGCTTGTGCTCTCCCTCTCTCTCTCTGACAAATAAATAAATAAGTAAAATCTTAAAAAAAAAATGTATAGGGAAGTATAAAGAGCCAAGGATGGGTAAGCTAATTCCTCTTTTTTTTTTTAAGATTTTGTTTATTTATTTATTTGTCAGATTGAGAGAGAGGGAAAGAGCAAGCACAAGCAGGCAGAGTGGCAGGCAGAGTCAGAGAGAGAAGCAGGCTCCCTGCTGAGCAGGGAAGCCCGATGCAGGACTCGATCCCAGGACCTCAGGATCATGACCTGAGCCAATGGCAGCAACTCAACCAAATGAGCCACCCAGGTATCCCATGGTTAAGCTAATTCTTGAAGACGAAAGTAAAAAGACATGCTCCACTACATCCCAAGACTTACTAAAAAGACACTGTGGTACTGATCAGAGATAGACACGCAGACCGATGGGAAAGAATAGAAACACAAGATACAGACACAAGCATAAAGAGATGCTTGATTTATGACAGAAGTGACATTTCAGCATAATGGTCAAAGCCAACCTTTTCCATAAGTGGTACTGGAACAATCGACAGCTCCATATGGGGGGAAAGGAAGAAAAGGAATTGGATGCATACCTTACACCATATGCAAAAAACTCCAAATGGATACAGACTTAAGTGTAAAAGATAAAACTTTAAAGCATACTTACACATACATATACATATGCTTTATATATGTATGTATGTATAAACACTCTTGTCTTCATGACCTCAATGTATTGAAAGATTTCTTGTATGCCATAAAAGTCTGTAGTCAAAAATTATATATTTGGTAAAATTAAGAATATCTCTTCATCAAAAGATAACATAAAGAAGACAAATAGCGGGGCGCCTGGGTGGCTCAGTGGGTTAAGCCTCTGCCTTCAGCTCGGGTCATGATCTCAGGGTCCTGGGATCAAGCCCCGTACTGGGCTCTCTGCTCAGCAGGGAGCCTGCTTCCTTCTCTCTCTCTGCCTGCCTCTGCCTACTTGTGATCTCTGTCTGTCAAATAAATAAATAAAATCTTAAAAAAAAAAAAAAGAAGACAATAGCTACGCAATGAGATACTATATTGGCTGTACATATAATTGATAAAATATTAGTATCCGGGATATATAAAAACACCCAAATTAGTAAAAAGACAATCCAATCTGAGAAAAACAGGCAAAATAACTTCAGTAGACTTTTCCACAGAAGAGGGAATAAAAATGGTCAGTAACCCTAAGAGTTCTCAACTTCTTTAATAATCCAAGAAATGCAATTAAACCCTCATGAGGTTCTACCTTGTATCCACCATATTAGCTCAAAATGAAAATACTGGCAGTGTTGATTTGGATGAGGAACAATGACACTGATGGTAGAAATTGCAAAATGTTACCTACTTGGGAGGGGTTTAGCTCACTGTAGTACACTTGAAGATACATAATGCATACCTTAGGACCCAGCAATTAGGTATCTGCATTAGGGAAAGTTGGCGCACAGAACACAAAGACACATGTATAAAAATGTTCTTTTTTTCCCCCTCCTTAAGTTATTTTTTTGGAAATTGGCAGGTGTATAGGAAAGTTGCAAAATTAATACAACAAATGCCATAAAGCCTTACTGGATAGTAGTTAGTGGAAAGAACATACATGGGCTTTGAAGTAAGTGATACCTGGCCTGATATCCCAACTTCACCTCTTACTAGTGTGTGACCATGGACAATCTCTAAAGATCGGCAAGCTTCAGTTATCTCATCTGTAAATCAGAGGCAATAAAATGCCTGCCATTTTGCGTATTGCAATGACTAAACACATTGATGTATAGCAAGCCCTGAGCATAAATGGCCACAACATAGTTGTCAGCAAATTATGGCTGCCATTATTAAAATTTTGTTGCTATTGTTAAAAATGATAATGATTTATTTTATTCCTTCAGAACCTCTTAATGATAGCACATTTACTGATATATATTCATTTTTCATGTTTTACTACAGGATGCAAAATGATTCAAGAGAAAATTAACATTTTTTCATCCCATATTACCTTTTTCCTTCTCATTTTCTGACTATAACTTCAATATTAGAAAGTACAAACCAGTAGGAAAACATGCCTTAACAAAATGTTTTTATGATTTAAAAAAAGCATACAGAATTAAAAACTCCCTTTGAAGAAGTGAAAGAATGATTTAACAAAAGCAAAAGGAAACTGAAGCACAAAAAAGTTCAGTAACTTGATCAAGAAGCAATATTAGAAATAGTGTGTAGGTTTTCTAATTTCTAGCCCAAGAGCCTGCACACTAAGTTGTAATATCAGCAATGATTTCTAAAGAAAACTGAATTAAGTAGATAGCAGTAGCCTTCAGCCCTAATGCTGTTGACTTCCTTACCTTAACTACAAAATGAGTGAAATCACATGTAAAACCCTCAAGCCCCTTTAATCTCCAGTGAAATTTGATTCTGTGTCTGAAGTCTTTGTCAGTGACCCCCAGATCCACAGTCAACTTTTCCTCTTGGGAATGCCTTCTGCACCCCGCTATTTATGTCAGCGAACTGATTTCGATCATGTTGCCACGCTGTACTGTTAACGTATCTCTTTGTAAACCTATCCTCTATCTCCAGTTAGATTGCATTGCTTGGGGTTACAGACTTTCTCATGTGCCTTTTATTTATACGTTTCTGAGTGAAAAAAAAGAAAAAAAATCCAGAACTCAGAGAGGAAGACAGACCATGAGAGACTCTGGACTCTGGGAACCAAACTGAGGATTACAGAAGGGAGGGGCGTAGGGGGATGGGATAACCAGGTGATGGGTATTAAGGAAGGCATGTGTTGTGATGAGCACTGGGTGTTATACTCAACTAATGAATCATTGAAAACTACATCAAAACTAATTATGTACAATATGGTGGCTAACTGGACATAACAACAACAACGAAAAATCCAACCACATTTTTTTTAAAGATTTTATTTTATTCATTTGACAGACAGAGATCACAAGTAGGCAGAGAGGCAGGCAGAGAGAGAGGAGGAAGCAGGCTCCTTGCTGAGCAGAGAGCCCAATGTGGGGCTCGATCCCAGGACCCTGGGAGCATGACCCGAGATGAAGGCAGAGGCTTTAACCCACTGAGCCACCCAGGCGCCCCTCCAACCACACTTTAAATATCCTTTTCCGTCCCTAGTAGCACCTGATACAGAGCTTTGCATGGGCGCAAAATAAATGCATAAGGATGACTGTCAGATTGCAGTTGTAAAAAGTAGAACTAGTCATCGTTGCTATGGTAACATGGCCATGGGATTCATGGAGTCTGCCTTGAAAGCAAATGCTTGTTTTCCTCTCTTCCAGAAAGATGCTGTGAAGCGAGTATTCTCAGGCATTCAGCCTACAGGAATCCCCCACCTCGGCAATTACCTGGGAGCCATTGAGACCTGGGTGAGGTTGCAGGAAGAGTACAGCTCGGTGCTCTACAGCATTGTTGACCTACACTCCATCACCGTCCCCCAGGACCCAGCCGTCCTCCGGCAGAGCATCTTGGACATGACCGCTGTTCTTCTTGCCTGTGGCATAAACCCAGAGAAGAGCATCCTTTTCCAACAATCTCAGGTCAGCTTCTCAGATTAGAACCAAGAAAACTTGTATTATCAAATTATGTGAGGAAAACTTTGAATGAAAGTTTATATAGCTCCTGTTTGTGAGTCTTTGAAAATTGTTCAAGAGTGACCTCATCAGATGCCATGAGTTCATTTTAATATTCATCCTATATTCACATCTTTAAATGTCATCATAGGGCAAAAGTATGTTTCACCTTTTCCTCCACTGTTCTTGCTTCATATACCAAAATGTGGTATCTCTTTAGTACTTACAAATCTGATATTGTTTTTTTCTACTGGGTTGTATCCAAATTGCTGAATTCATACTGTTGACTAATCTCCTCAGGATCAAGGATAGAATTTAGCAACTAGTGGTTTTGCGTACTTTCATTGTTGCTTTACTGGGTATTGCATTTGGAAGACCTATTGGATCATTCCCATTGTTCCTTCTTTGTATAATAGCTTTTGAGAAGACTTGAGAGAACTAGCTGGGAAATTGGAAGACACTGTCCAGTCTTTTGAGTCCAAGCCAAGAAAGGCTTCAAAACAGAGCCAAAATATTTGACTGATATCGTTACTATGGATGAATCAGTTACTCTTGGACGGGCAGATAGCCTGGACCAGAGACAGGGAACTTAAGAGACTCCATAGCCAAGATGAAAAATTTAACTGGATCGTGCCCTCATTACATACCCTCTTGAACCTTATGACAAAGCCACAGCCTACATGTTAACATGTATGCATGCGTGGTATGGGTTATTCATGTGTGTACCTCCTGCCTTGATCATAAACTTCTGACGATTGTCATTTTTATGTATGTTTTATCACCCACAGAACTTAGTGTCATGATTCCCAGAGAGTGACCCTTTAAAAAAATATGGAAGAAATGAATATCTTCAAAAATAAATATATTTATCAACTTAAAGTGTGTTTCTAATTTGGAAATAATATGACAAAATAATAGAATCTGACCATTAAAATGTCCATAAAGGCAATTTACCTCCATTTCCTTCCTCACAGTTGGTCAGAGAGCCTTTACATGCACATAACTTTTCAAATTCAATCTTGGACTGATGTAATTGTCTTAAATACATAAATATACTTGCTTCTGTTGAGCTGATACCTGTCTCCCTGTAACTTCCATCCATTCATTTGATTTCTGCTCTCTAAAAATACAAAGTAAATCAACTCTGTCTTCCACGGGACTGCTCTTCATATACTCAGAGATACTTGTTCCACACTAGCCTTACCCTATAGGTCCTTACCTCGTAGGACTTCTTCAAGCTGGTTGTCCCACCTCAGGAGCACTCTTGCCATCTGTTTGAAAGGAATGTGCCTGTCCTATTTCATGAAACAATGTTTATTCACACGCTTCTAAGTCTGTCTCCAACATTATAACGCTGATCATCATTAGAACCACTTTGTAAAGTTACTGGATACCACTTCACTTCATCGAAGCTGTTTTTAACACAAGCTCCCTTTTGATCCTTCTGTGATACCATTTCTAAAAATCATATTCCCAGTGCCTATTTCCATCCTTCTAGAAGGCGAAAATGTCTACATCTCCACAAAGCCACCAGTTGCCAGACTGCTTTGTTAAGTGACGTTTAAAATTAAAGGCTCATTTTCAACTACATCCAGTGCTTGCACTTTGAGCTCATACCCCAGGAATGATCACCACATTATAATTTTTCCCCTTCTTTTTAAAGGGTTTTTGGCAGTGACCTCTGCAAGCTTCTAAAATTGGCAATAATTGAGGTCTCTTCTTCAGTGTGGTACTTTGTTGTTCAAAACAGCAATGGAAAGCATTGCCCACAGTGTGGGAGACTGTAAGAATTCCCTCATACGTGAGGGATCACGGGAGTCCCTTCCTTTTGATTTTTTTTATATTATGTAATGAGCTCCTTGGTTCCTGTAGTGGTTGTAGGTCTAGATCAGCAAGGGCAGGTCAGGTGTTGCCTGTTTTCCTCGGTGGCCTCAGGCCTCCTCCACACGATCTCACAGGTCCCCTGCTCCCTTCCCAGACTGCAGCTCCCTCCAGGGAGTTTGGGTAGCCTGCCAGGAAAACGTGAACGAAGCACTCATCTGCCCACAGTCTCCACTTTGTCCCACAAAGACAGGACAAAAGACTTCCGCAGGTGCCTTTCTGACCTCAAGACATATTTGGTCTGGACCATTTTCTGCTTTAACTCAGGCAACCAACCTTAAAACAACTCAGTGGATGGACTGGATATTTTATCGGGTTTTCGTTCCTTAATACTTAAAAATGTATGGATGAGTAGGGAGAATAGTGTACTCTACCCCCATCACTTGCTAGCATTTTGTGATTTGTCTCATTGGTGTTGTTCTTTGTTGTTGCTGAAGTATTTTTTTTTAAGATTTATTTATTTATTTGGAAGAGAAAGAGTGTGCATACGAGAGTGGGGGCAGAGGGCGAGGGAGAGAAAGTCTTAAGGAGACTCTGTACTGAGCGTGGAGCCCAATGTAGGGCTTGAGGGGCTGTTCATCGTGGGGTCAATCTCACAATCCTGAGATCATGACTCTGGGTCAAAACTGAGTTGGATGCTTAACTGTCTGTACCACCTAGGTGCCCGGGTTGTGGTTTAAGTATTTTAAGGCAGATAACATATATCATGGGATTTCAGTCTCCAAAATTTCAGTGTATCTCTCTATAAATTGAGGAAATGTTCTTACATAACCACAATACTGTCATCACACCTAACAAAGCTAATGATAATTCCATATGATCATCTCATACCCAGTCCGTATTCAAGTTATGCTGATTCTCCCAAAATGTCTTTTATATTTGGCTTGTTTAAATAATGATCCAGTGAAGGTACACACATCACATTTTTCCCCTATCTTTTTGTTTGTTGCTCAAGTTTTATTTTTATTTCCCATAAAGTTAATCCTACATTTGAAAAGAATTAAAAACTTAGATTTTTTTAGAAGGCACCCGGGTGGCTCAGCCAGTTAAGCTTCTGCCTTCAGCTGAGGTCATGATCCCAGGGTCCTGGGATTGAGCTGCACATTGGACTCCCTGCTGAATAAATAAGTAAAATCTTAAAAAAAAAAAAAAACTTAGATTTTTATATTCCCACTCTTTTCCATGCCTTTGATATGTTAATCGGCTTTTCTTTTATTTACTATAAAATTAGCACTTTTGAACATAAAAATAACCCTTATTTTTTTGTTGTTGCTTTCTCTTTGTGCTCATGTGTATCGGCTGATGGTTAGTGGCTATAAACTACCATTCACGTAGTTGGTCATCCCCATTTTTGATGGGGTTTGAATAGAAACTCTGCTGGCCTAGGGCCCGTAGAATGCCTGGACATCATTTTCTTCAGAGCATCCATGAAGCTTCTAGTTGTTCTGGGAGGATACTGAGAAGGTCTTCCTCATGCTGTATTTTGAAGGCAGGTACTGAATTTATTTCTTAGAACTGTGCTCAGGTAGGAGTGTAATTGGATAAGCTAGTGTCCCTGAAACAGTGATTATTCTAGATGGCTGACCCCATCTCTGCAGTGCTCTAGTAGGAAAGAATTCTCATGGCTTTCGTGTTTTGTGTCTTACCATGCAGTAGTTAACAACTGTCTTGATCAGTATGTGGAGTCTCTACTAAATGGGGGCTGGAAAGAAAATACTCAGAGCATTGTCAGATTTAGAAAAAAAAAGTGAGAAGTTGTGGTTATTAGAAAACTGGCATTTTTAAATGTGGAAGATCTAAAAAGCCTTTTCATGTATATGAACTCACTTTTATTTTTTTATTTATTTATTTTTTTAAAGATTTTATTTATTTATTTGACAGACAGAGTTCACAAGTAGGCAGAGAGGCAGGCAGAGAGAGAGAGAGGGAAGCAGGCTCCCTGCTGAGCAGAGAGCCCGATGCGGGACTCGATCCCAGGAACCTGAGATCATGACCTGAGCCGAAGGCAGTGGCTTAACCCACTGAGCCACCCAGGCACCCATGAACTCACTTTTAATCCTCGAAAGAACACATGAGTTAGGCATTACTGTTCTTTCATAGATGAATACATTGAGGTATGAAAAGATTGAGTAAATTATAAAAATGTCCTTAAAACCATCTCTGAATGGTGCCTGGCACTTAGTAAATGCTTAACAAATATATCTTCTTAATTTAACCTGAGGTCATCCAGGGGACAAATCCAGGACTCTTTTTTTTTTTCTTCTCCCTAAAACACCATTTTTAGAAGGTGTTCTCCTAGGAGAGAACACTATGCTGCCTCCCACCAGGCCTTTGCAGTAACTGACAGCAGAGAGGCAGTGAAGAGCCAGAGCCAACCCTAAGATCCTCATTATTTCTTGCCTGGACAATCTTCTCTCCCCTTCACTCCTGCCTCAGGCTCTCCTGGCAGCAGTCCATTCCCCACACTGTAGTCATGCACATCTTTCCACCTCAGATACCTCAGCACCTCTCTCTTTACCCTCAGGGTAAAAATCTAAGCTCAATTTCTAGAAAGCCCTTCAAAAATGAGGCCCCTGAGAGAAAGGGTGGGGGGGAATGGATGGAATATTACTCAGCCATAAAAAAGAATGAAATCTTGCCACTTGCAACAACATGGATGGATCTAGAGATTATAAAGCCAAGTGAAATAAGTCATTGAAAGACAAATAGCATATGACTTCCTCCTGTGGAATTTAAGAAACAAAACAAATGAGCAAAGTAAAAAAAGAGAGAGAGAGAGACAAACTAAGAAATAGACTCTTAACTATAAAGAACACACCGATGGTTACCAGAGGGGAGGGCTGTGGGGGATGGGTGAAATGGGTGATGGGGTTAAGGAGGGCACTTGTCATGATGAGCACTGGATATTGTATGGAGGTGTTTAATCACTCTGTTGTACACCTGAAACTAATATAACTATACTAGAATTAAAATTTTAAAATGAAAAAAAAAAAAAATGATGCCCCTGAGAACAGCAGGCCAGTGTTGTTTTCACTCCACCACTTTTTAATCATCAGGTTATTTTTGTTCAGATAATCTGATTAACTTTTGCTAATAACTCTTTAAAGCAAGAGTTGGGGGTGGTTTTGCTTTTATTTTGAGAAAAATATGATAAATCAGTTCTTATAAATTGGGTAAGTCAGAGATCAGTTGTCTACATTTTAACACGGTTTTTTGTTAGTTCTTCTCTACTGGGAGTTTTGTTATGCATGTTAGCATTTAATGATCATTAAATATGTAACCAAGAGGGGTGCCTGGGTGGCTCAGTCATTAGGCATCTGCCTTCAGCTCAGGTCATGATCCCAGGGTCCTGGGATAGAGTCCCCCATCAGACTCCCTGCTTGGTGGGAAGCCTGCTTCTCCCTCTCCCACTCCCTCTGCTTGTGTTCCCTCTCTTGCTGTCTCTCTTTCTGTCAAATAAATAAATAAAATCTTTTAAAAAAAATGTAACCAAGAGGATAGGAAGTCAGAAAACAATGATACTTAAAGTGTTGTGAGCCAATGTCAGATAAAATGAGATATCTCTGCATTCCCTGCCCCCCACACAGTTATTTACAAGTAAAATTAAAAATTTTTGAAATTGTGAGTTAGAGAAAAAAAAATTTTTATATTGTATAATGTTCTTTTTTCATGTATATCCGTTGTGTTCAGCAAAGTACTTGGAGTTAAATATGAAGACTAGTTCCCCCCAGGTGCTATTGTTGTACAAGAGAGTAAGTTCTAGCAATCATTTGAAGTAGGGAAAGAATTTAGCTATGTTATAATGCTTATTTTACCAATAATTTTCATCTCCAATCCTTTGCATTCTTTCTCAGCAGTCTGACTGAAACAATTTAGACTTATTGAAGATTTTTCTCATTATTTTCTTTTTCTTTCTCTCCCACTGGCCTCTAGTCATGGTGCTTCCCCTAAAATATGTTTGCCATATGTGGGGAATTTTTACAGAGCCTCTCCTCTGAAAGGTGCGTGTGTGTGTGTGTGTGTGTGTGTGTGTGTGTGAGAGAGAGAGAGAGAGAGAGAGAGAGGATGATTGAGAAAGAGAAAGAGAGAGAGAGAGCCTGCCTGTGTGTGTGTTTGGCAGAGGTTTCCATCCCAATGCCAAAGTCAATGGTCTTTTATTTCCAGCAGGCCTGAGTGCACATCCCATCTGATTCCCACAGCTGTCTCTGAGGTGCACATCTACACATCTTTGGTTGTTACTTTCCTTGCAAACTAATCACTGTGCAGATGGAAGATAAAAGCTGGAGTTCGTAGCTTTGGGCGCTGGCTTTATGCCAAGTCTGGGAGAAAAGGACAGTTTTGACCAGCAGACACCATATTACAGGGCATCCAGAACTGTCCGTGGAAGAGCTGAGGGAGGAAAACGGAATCCTCAGACTGGGAAGGTGGCTTCATTCTCTAATTAGAGTCATGTCTTGTTTTCCAGGAAACTTTAATCAATAATAATATAATAATAATGGATAATAATAAATAGTAAGCAAGTTTTTGCATGAATCCTGGCTCACAGTACAGAAACAAAAGTTGTACATGACTCACGTCCCTTATCTCAGAGGTGTGAGACCAGCAACACAGAAACTTGGACCGACAGTATCATGTTTTCACTTATCCCGGTAATTTTGGAAGCTTCTTTGAGTACAGATTTATATTTGTTGGACTCTCAAAGTCTTTAGGCTACCAACAACAGGTGCAAAGTACAACTCATAATGGAAAGGAAGAAGGCGCTCCTGGCTGGCTCAGTCAGTAGAGCACGGAACACTTGATCTCAGGTTTGTGGGTTCGAGCCCCACATTGGGTATAGAGATTACTTAAAAAATAAATTTAAAATTTTTTGAAGAAAAGAAAGGAAGCAAACAAATGTCCTCATGGATTAATGGACTTGGAGAATCAATTTGTAAAATTGGCATTTCCTCCAAAGTTTCTCAGGAGAGATAAAGGATCTGAATGGCCCCTGGTAGAAATAATGAAGAGAAGTTAGGAAAATCATTATACAACCATACTTCTCATGTATTTCTTTCTCTAGGAAGTATCCACTAGAAGTTTCCACCACTTTCCTTGCCTAGATCTATAGTCCTGTGTGACTTGATGAGCAAGTTAGAGTAGTTTTACTGCCTCCATCCTGGACCACAGGATGAAGTCTTGTCCTAATACTTTCAAGAAGAGTTCGGTTTTATTATCATAGCAAGAGCGAAAGAAGCAGAGGTTTTGCAACCCTATATAGTTGGCCTGAATCTGTGACTTCTTCTTGTTGTCACACACTGGGCAAGTTCTCTGAACCCCTGTTCTAATATCTCCAAGATGGATATTTAAATAATGTGACATATAATACTGGTAAATAGAATCCTTCACTCTTGTCCTATCCCTACCCCACTATAAACAATACTGCTCCCACCCCAGGTGCTTCTTTAAAAAAAAAAAAAAAAATTTTATTTATTTATTTGACACGGGTGGTGGGTGGATAGCAAGCACATGCAGGGGCAGGGACAGGGACAGGCAGAGGGAGAAGCAGACTCCCCGCTGAGCAGGGAACCCGATGTGGGTCTCGATCCCAGGACCCTGGGATCTTGACCTGAACTGAAGGCAGACGCTTAACCAACTGAGCCACCCAGGCTTCTTGATACCGTGAAGATTTTTTTTTTTAAAGATTTTATTTATTTATTTGAGAGAGAGACAGTGAGAGAGAGCATGAGTGAGAAGGTCAGAGGGAGAAGCAGACTCTCCATGGAGCTGGGAGCCCAATGCGGGACTCGATCCCGGAACTCCGGGATCATGACCTGAGCCGAAGGCAGTCGTCCAACCAACTGAGCCACCCAGGCGTCCCGATACCGTGAAGATTTAAGGGTGGAGTGGAATTGGAAAGTGGAGGTCAAATTAATGACAGCACCCACCTTCGTACTCAATAATAAAATATTTTCTGAAAAGGTAATTGTTGAAGGTTTCGGGGGACCTTCTTAAATAGTTTTGATATTCAGAAAAGCAGGAAAAGATGAACAGTTGCTTTTTGAAATACTAACCTTTGGGCATACTTGCTTCAGACTTGATTACTTTGGTTCACAGACCTGTACTCCTGAAACAAATAATACATTATATGTTAATTTTAAAAAAGGAAACAAAGTTTTGCGAGTGTAGTAGACACTTTCTGTTTGGTTCTCTCTAATCCCATTCTTTCTGCCTCCCCAGAGGTAACCACTATATTGAATTTGACGCTTATCATTCCAATGTATGTGTTTATTTTTTTTTTTAAGATTTTATTTATTTATTTGTGAGAGAGAGTTTGAAATAGCACGGGCTATGGGTGGAGGGGCAGAGGGACTAGCGGACTCCCTGCTGAGTGCAGAGCCCTACGTGGGTCCATCCTAGGACCCTGAGATCATGACCTGAGCTGAAGTCTAATACTTAATCAACTGCACTACCCAAGCACCCTGCCAATGTGTATATTTGTATTTTTATTGCATAGGATTTGGCTGTAAAGATCCATATTATTCATTTTGCATGTTTTAAAATTTTATATAAGTGTTATCATACACATAACTTCCTGCATCTATATTTTTGTGTTCAGCATTACTTTGCTGAAATTTGTTCATTTTGACTGCTCTACAGTATCCCATTGTCTGGCCCTATCACAATTTATCCATTTTCCCTACAAAGAATATTTAGATGTTTTTTTCTCCAATTTTTTGTGGACAGGCAGTTGTCTGCACACCAGGGAAAGAGTTATCACCAGAACCTGACCCCCCTGGCACCCCGAGTTTGGACTTCCAGCCTCCAAAGTTGCAAGACAATAAATTTCTGTTGTGTAAGCCACCCAATCTGTGGTGTCTCGTTATGGCAGCCCTAGCAGATTAATACAGAGCTACTCAGCTATTACCATAGGTGGAAGGCTTGTTCTAGCATAGGAGATTCAACATTATTAATATGTCAGTTCTGTCCAGTTTGATCCATAAATTCATTATAATCCAATTACAATGTTGTAGACACTGACAAATTGGATCTGAAATGCATATGGCAATACAGAGAGTGTGTAGAATACCCAAAAGAATTTTGAAAAAGAAAACAATACTGAACAATACTGTACCCAAAACAATACTGAAAAAGAAAACACAGTTGGAGGACTTAAACCACCTTTCTTCAAGACTTAATGCCAAGCTACGGTAATCATGTGAGTGTGATCTTGATATAAGAATAGACTAATAGATCAACGGGAAGGAATAGGGAATCCAGAAGTATACCCAAATCCAGAAGCCAAATGTTTTCAACAGGAGTATCAAACCATTTCAGTGGGGGAAAGGATAGTCTTTTCAGCAAATGGTGTTAGGTATCCAACTGGATCTCTATGTGGGGGGGAGGGAATGAACCTTGGCTCTTACCTCACACCATTCACAACAAATCAACTGAAAACTACCAGGGATCTAAATGTGAAAGTGAAAACTATAAAACTTCTAGAGGAATTCAGGGGGGAATATCTTCTAGACTTTGAGGATAGGCAAAGATTTCTTAGAAAATACACAAAAAACATTTAACTTCAAAGAAAATGATACATTTGACTTCATGAAAAGATAAAGCTTCTATTCTTTAAAAGACCCCATTAAGAAAATGAAAAGGTGAGCCATAAAGGGAAAATATGTGTAACACATACATCTGACAAAGCTTTGTGTCCAAATATATACAGAACTCTTATCTCAATAATATAATAAGACAGCCTAATTTTGTAATTGGTCACTATATTTGAACAGACATTTCACAATTGAAGAAGTAAGCGCATGAAAAGTTCAACATTATGGTCATCAGAGAAATGCAAAATAAAACCAAAGGGATAAACCATTTCACCTAGTTGAATGACTAAAATTAAAAATACTGGCAATACTAAATTTTAGTAAGGCTATAAAGCAGCTCAAACTCTCATACATTGCTGGCAAGAGTATAAAATGACAGTTTCTTACAAAATAAAACATATACTTACCAAATGACCCAATAATTCCAGTCCTAGTTATTTACCCATGAGAAATTAAGACATTGTCTACAAAATGACTTATACACAAATGTTCGTAGTATTTTAGCTACTTGATAATAACAACATCCTAAGTGCTTAGTTACTTAAAATTTTTTTTAAACATTACATCAACTTTGATGAGGCATAATTTACATACAGTAAGATGGACATATTTTAGCTGCTCAGTCCATTGAGTTTTGACAAACATGTGTAACACATGTGTAACCATCACACCTATCAAGACAGAGAACATTTCAATGTCCCCCAAAATTTCCCTCATGCCCCTTTGCAGTCAATCCCTCACCCCTGCTGCTGGAGACCACTGATCTGTTTTCTGTTATTATGGACTTGTTCTGCCTGTTCTAGGATATCATATAAATAGAATTATATAATATGAACTCTTCCGTGCTTGGCTTCTATCACAATAATACTTCTGAGACTCCTATGTGTTGTTACAAACTCCTTTTTTATTGTTGAATAGTATTCCAGTGGCTGAATATTCTATAATTGTTTATCTACTCACCAGTTGATGGATGTTTGGGTTTATTCAGGCTATTATAGCTGAAATATATGAACATTTGTGTACAAGTCATTTTGTAGACAATGTCTTAATTTCTCATGGGTAAATACTTAGGACTGGAATTATTGGGTCATTTGGTAAGTATATGTTTTATTTTGTAAGAAACTGTCATTTTATACTCTTACTCTTACCAGCAATGTATAACAGTTTGGGCTGCTTTATAGCCTTACTAAAATTTAGTTGTTTTTTTTTTTTAAAGATTTTATTTATTTGAGACAGAGAGAGCGAGAGAGCACGAGGAAGGGCAGAGGGAGAAGCAGACTCTCTGCTGAGCAGGGAGCCCAATGCAGGGCTCGATCCCAGGACCCTGAGATTGACCTGAGCTGAAGGCAGATGCTTAACTGACTGAGCCACCTAGGTGCCCCCAAATATTACAGATTTTAAACCAGCCAGAAGCACTGTGAAACCAAGTGTTGCAACTGTTGACCCCACTCCAAGGAAAATATGAAAGAGAGCAATTTACTTAGGAGAGTGCTTTGAATTAGATTGAATTAGATTGAAGGGACTTTAACTGCCAAGAATATCAAGAAATTTTAGTCAAGAACTAAAAAGAGCTTAAATAAGAATATGAAAACCATTTTATAATGTAAAATTTTCATTATTTTTGTTTGTTTTGAAATTGATGTCTTTTCTGGTCTAAACATTATTTATCCAAATCAAAACAAACAAAAAATACCTAGGGAGAGCCATCTTTTACAAATGTATTTTTTTTTTAAAGATTTTATTTTTAGATAATTTGTACACCCACTGGTGAACTTGAACTTAACAACCTCGAGATCAAGAGGTGCAGGTTCCAAGGACTGAGCCAGCCAGGAGCCCCTACAAACATATTTTCTACTTCTTTGTGTTCTATCACAGGATTAAGAACACAACTAAGTGCTTGTGTTTTTAAGGAAGGGCCATGTGACCTCTTAACCTGGGCTTAGTCTCTTCTTAATTCTTAAACTTCTTCATTTCTCTTATCATTTATATATTGACCGCTTCTTCCTGTTGGGATTTTCTCTTGACTCCAATGATACAGCAGTAATGCATTTTTCTTCTACTTCTCTGAGAGTTCATTTGTTTCCTTTATTGACTCCTCTTCTTTAGTTCCTCAGAATTTCTGTCCTGAGATAAAAATCTCTCTATGTATCCCACCTTCCTGAAGTCTTACCTCCTTCCATAAGTTTCAGCCATTTTCTTTCCTGACCTTTGTCACTAGCCCCGACCTTTCTCTTAATTCTAGACTTGCACTCCTAGCTACCTTCTAGACATCTCTTTCTCTCAACTTTAACATATCTGAACCCAGAGCTTTCCTTTTTTACCTCTGACCAGCTTTACCTCCGACCTTTTTTTTTAAATAATTTGAGGTAAGGGGTGCCTGGGTGGCTCAGTGCGGTAAGCCTCTGCCTTTGGCTCAGGTCATGATCTCAGGGTCCTGGAATCGAGCCCCGCATCGGGCTCCCTGCTCAGCAGAGAGCCTGCTTCCCCACCTCTCTTTGCCTGCCTCTCTGCCTACTTGTGATCTCTGTCTGTCAAATAAATAAATAAAATCTTTAAAAACAAACAAACAAACTGTCTGCCATCAAATTCTGTACAGAGTAGCTCTCTTCCCCTTCCTCAAGGTTGCTAGTTTTGGGAGTTGCTTCTAGTAGACTGTGATTATTTTAATTATCCATGTTCATTTCCTGTAAGAACAGGGATCAGCCACCCTTTTGTGGAAAGGCATAGATACTAAATGGGCTTTGCAGACCACATTCAGTCTCTATCACCACCTCCTCTTCTCCTCTAATGCCTCTTTTGCCTTCTCCTTCTTTCTGTCTCTCTCTTTTATTTGACTGCCCTTTAAAAATGTAAAAAACTGAAACAAATAATACATTATATGTTAATAAATCAATAAAATAAAATAATAAAAAATGTAAAAAACATGGGCTGAATGAAAACAATCCACACGCCACATTTGGCCTGTGAGCAGTAATTTGCTAACCCCCACGTATGAGGATTACATGTCCTCATCCATTGCCGTGTGGCTATGAGGGCATCCTATGGGAGAAGTGTCTCTTCATATCCCACTGAGGTTGGGCTCATCCCTATGACTTGATTTAGCCAGTGGAAAGTGAGAGGGCATTTTGTACACAATGCCTCAGCAGAATGTTTAAAAGCAATTCTGTGTTTGTTCTAACTGCTGCTCTTTTCCTCTAGCTCAGGAATTGCATGTTCTGGGAGGGAGAACTCCTTCGGTTTGGGTCTTGGAATGAGAAGGTGTATAAAGCAGAGTTGTAGCCAGCCTACAGCTACCAATATATAATGTGTATGAGAAAGAAACCATTACTGTAAGCCATTTATATTTGGGATTATTTGTTACTCAGCGTAGCTTAGAAATAGCTGACTAATATAATGCAATAGAGTTTTCAAACACATATGTACACATACACATGCATACACAATAAGCAATAGAATTTAGATGGGTGTGACTTTTAACTCAACAGCAGGCTGATAAAAGCTATTTATTTAGCTTTAGAAGTATTGGACTAAGAAGAAGTATAGAAAATCCAAATATGTACACAGAGATATTCATTGCAAGCATAAATACTGATAGTAGAAGAGAGGTTATTATTTATAACATAATTCTTTTAATTAAGATCAGATCCCCAAACAAGGTTCCATTAAGGAGATTTGTGATGGGGATGATGAAAGTCCAATAAAAATAACTGAGCATGAAATCGCTCGTTTCAAGAGGATATGATAAATGGGAACTTGTGAGTCTGCCTTGTCTCCCAAGTGTTTTAACCAAAATTTATAGGACCTGATTCCAAAGAAGATAATGTTTATATGGGAAATAGTGAAGTTGTAAGGGACACTGAAGGTATCTTAGATATTTGATCCAGTATTCACTGAACCAGCTAATTGCTTGAGTGGGTTTGATTGATATCTAGCAGCGATAGCTTTGGGAATCATGATATTCCATACTCTTTTTGTTAATTAGATATTTTTGAGAAAAAATTTTAAATGCAGCAAAATACAGAGAATGATATAATAAACATTCATGTTTCCAACAGCAGGGGTGAATATTGTTAACATTTTGTCATATTTGCTTGACTTTCTTATATTAAAATAATTATAATAAAAAATAATTAAGAAGGAAAAGGCCCCTTTAATCCTTCCCCTACTCCCTGTGCCTACTCCCCGTACCCCTCCTCCCTACGTCTCTTTTCTCCCTCCCCAGGCAACCAAAATTGTGGATTTGGTGTATATCAGTCTAGCCAATTTATGATACCTTTTTACACATATAATCTCATGAACAATATGTAATATTTTCATATCTGTGGTTTAAAGAAAATTATATAAGTGATGCCATATTGGAGTACCTTTTAGCAGTTTTCTTTTTTTATACAGCAGTGTTTTTTTGTGATCTCATGTTTATGCATATAAATCTAGCTCATTTCTTTTATGTGTTGTGTAGTATGCTATTATATAAATATGCCACGCTTTAAATACTTTAAACATTTCTTTAAACTTTTCTAAAAACTTTAAACATTTCCCTATTAATAAATCTTTAATTTCATTCATGCATTCATTTAACAAATATTTATTAGGCATTTACTGTGTCTTGGATACTCTGCTAGGTACTCACATTGTATCAGTGAGGAAAAGAGACAAAAATCTTTGCCATCATGGTACTTACATTCTGTTAGGGTAACACAGTATAAATAATAACTATAATAAATTAGCCAAACATACCGTGATAGGTAATACAGAGAAAAAATTAAAGGATATTAGGAGTGCCATTGAGGGAAACAGATTCTTAGTTTAAACAGTGTGGTCTGGGTAAAGCCCCTTACTAAGATGGTATTTGAGCAAAGACAAGGTGAAGGAGTTAACCATGTGGATATCCGGGGGAGGAGAATCCCAATCACAGAAAGAGCCAGTGCAAAGGCCCAAAGGTGAGAACATGTCTAGTGTGTTGAGGGCCACACAAGGAGGCCAGCATGGCTGGAGGAGAGGGAGCAAGGAGGGAAGGTTGGACTACTGGAATATTACAGGGTTGGATGGGAGGAGATGATTGTGCCTGGTTGGACAGGCCGTTGTAAGGTCTTTGGCTTTTACTCAGAGGAGGTAAGAAGTGCAGGGTTTTGACCAGAGAAGTCACATGATCTACGTATTTATTTATTTTTTTTTAAAGATTTTATTTATTTATTTGACAGACAGAGATCACAAGTAGACAGAGAGGCAGGCAGAAAGAGAGAGGGAAGCAGGCTCCCTGCGGAGCAGAGAGCCCGATGTGGGACTCGATCCCAGGACCCTGAGATCATGACCTGAGCCGAAGGCAGCGGCTTAACCCACTGAGCCACCCAGGCGCCCCTGATCTACGTATTTAAAGGATCACTTCCGCTGCTAGGTTGAGAATAGACTGTATGAAAAGTCAGTGTAAGCCAGGAGCCCAGTTAGCAAGTTATTACAGTGACCCAGCCAAGGGTTGATGGTGCCTGGGCCAGCGCGCTGGGGTAGGTTGTAAAAAGCGTCACGATTCTGAATATCTTTTGAAGGTAGAACTAGCAAGATTTGCAGCTGGATTCAATGTGGAGTGTGAGAGAAAAAGAGACGTGAGAATGTCTTCAAGGTTTTTGCCTAAGTAACTGCAAGGATGGAGTTGCCACCAACAGAGATGACAAGCATGGACAGAGCAGGTTCAGAGTAGAGGAGTGGGAATTCAATTTGGGTGTGTTAAGTTTGAGGTGTCCACTAGGTATCTACGTAAAGATGCTCAATAGATAATTGGATATATGAGTCTGGATTTGAGCAAAGAGGTCTGGCTGGGGTTATAAATTTAAAAGACATCAGTAATATAGAGTGTATTTAAAACTGTGATTGTATCTAAAGCCATGATAGGAGATGAAAATGCAAAACGAGTGAGTGGAGAAAAGAATAGCAGTAAGAAATCAAGGACAAAAACCTGGGTGTCTGCAGTATTAAGACAATATTAATATGTTGACTGACACGAATATGATATTAATGCTTTATCCTAGCCACTACCCTTGCTGGCAGTGGTGCCCCGTTGCCATGGAGTGGTAGAGGTGAAAACCTGACTGGAATGGGCTGATGTGAGGGGAGTCTCATCACCGTGGCAGCTCTGCTGTCTTTATCTTTCTTACTGACGCGAAGCCATTCTCCCCACTAACCGATTTGAAAGGATGGGGAGTTGACTTTGCCTTGAGGACCAGTAATTCGCATGTGGAGGAAAATAGAGATCATACTAAAGATCAGAAAATCCAGACTCCTGAAACGATGTTACCTTTATTGCCACCGAATAATTAATTGCTGATGTCTCAAGGCATAGTTGTGATGAACTGCACTGGGATAGTTATTGAAACTGTTTATTGAGATATATCATACAATTCACTCACCTAGATCGTAAATTTACTGGCTTTTAGTATATTCACAGAGTGGTGCATCTTTCACCAAAATCAATTTTGGAACACTTTCATCACTCCGGAAACAAACCCTGTGGTCTTTGCCTTCTCTACCCACTCCCTGGCAGGCACTGATCTACTTTGTCCCCTGTGGATTTGCCTTTTCTGAACACTTCATACAGATGGAATCATATAGCGTGTGTTCTTTTGTGATTGGCTTCTTTCATTTCCCATAACGTGTTCAGTGTTTATCCATGTTTTAGCATTATCAGTATTTCATTTGTTTTCATTGTTGTATGTATAGACCACATTTTGTTCATTTGTTCATCAGTCAATGGACATTTGGGTTATTTCTGATTTTAGCTATCATGAATAATGCTGCCACGAACATCTGTGCAACGTTTTTTGTATGTTTTCAGTTATCTTGGTATACACCAGGAGTGAAATTTCTGGGTCTATGGTGACTCTGTATTTACCATTTTGAAGGACTGTTAAACTGTTTTGAAAGTGGCCGCGTCACTTTGTATGAGGGTTCCACCACCAGCATATAGGAATTCCAAGTTCTCCGTTCCCTTCCCAAACCTTGTTATTGTCTGTTTTTTTTTTTTTTATTTTAGCTATTCGGGTGAGTGTGAAATGGGATCTCAATGTGGTTTTGATTTATATTTTCCAAATGACTAATGATGTTGAGCATCTTTTCATAGGCTTATTGGTTATTTGGAGAAATGTCTTTTCAAATCCTTTGCTCATTTTAATTGGCTTTCTTTCTCTTTTTTTTTTATTTACTTTTTCCTCAGTGAAATTCATCAAAATATTTATTGAACATTTATTACACATAACACCCAGAATCGTTCAGCTTTTTATGTTATTTTCACATGAGCACTCGATTTTTTTTTTTTAAAGATTTTATTTATTTATTTGACAGACAGAGATCACAAGTAGGCAGAGAGGCAGGCAGAGAGAGAGGAAGGGAAGCAGGCTCCCTGCTGAGCAGAGAGCCCGATGCGGGACTCGATCCCAGGACCCTGAGATCATGACCTGAGCCGAAGGCAGTGGCTTAACCCACTGAGCCACCCAGGCGCCCAGCACTCGATTTTTTTAAATTTAATTTTTTTTCAGTGTTCCAAGATTCATTGTTTATGCACCACACCCAGTGCTCCATGCAATACGTGCCCTCTCTTTAATTGTTGAGTTATAAAAGGTTTTTTTTTTTTTTTTTTTAGGGGCGCACTGGATGGCCCTGTCAGTTAAGTGTCTGCCTTCAGCCCAGGTCTTTGTTCCAGGGTCCTGGGATTGAGTCCTCCATCCAGCTCCTTGCTCAGCGGGGAGCCTGCTTCTCCCTCTGCCTGCCACTTCCCCTGTTCATGCTCTCTGTCTATCTGACAAATAAATAAAATATTTTTTTTAAAAAAGGGTTTTTTAATATTCAGGATACAGTTCCTTCATGAGATGTAGGATTTGCAAGTATCTTCTCCATTTTGAGAATTGACTTTCACTTTCTTGATGGTGCCCTTTGAAACACAAAAAAGTTTTTTCATTTTGATGAAGTCCAATTTGTTAAATTTTTTTTTCTTTTGTTGCTTGTACTTTTGGTGTCATATTTAACAAACTGTTGCTTAACCCAAGGTCATGGAGATTTACTCCTATGTTTTTTTCTAAGCATTTTATAGTTTATACTATAATATACTATAATATAGTTTATACATTTATGTCTGTGACCCATTTTGAGTTACTTTTTATAAATGGTGAGAGGTTGGGGTCTGGTCCAACATCATCCTTCTACATGTAAATATGTGCGTGTAGATTTTCACTTATCTCACCACCATTTGTTGAAAGATTGACCCTTCCCCCATTGAATGGTCTTGGCACCCTTGCTGAAAATGGATTGACTGGGGGCACCTGGTTGGCTCAGTCAGTTAAGCATCTGCCTTCGGCTTGGCTCATGATGCCAGGGTCCTGAGATCGAGTCCCACATCTGGCTCCCTGCTCAGCAGGGAGTTTGCTTCTCCCTCTCCCTGCGTGTGCTTTCTGTTGCTATCTCTGTCTCTCTCTCTCTCAAATAAGTAAATAAAATCTTCAAAAAAAGAGAGAGAAAATGGATTGACTGTAGATGGATGGATTTATTTCTGGACTCTCAGTTCATTCTGTTGATCTACGTATTCTATCCTTATATCAATAGTGCTTTGTTAGACTACTGTACTATTACACTGACTGATTCTTGGCTGTTAAACCAAGCTTGCATTTCTGGAATAAATCCCATTTGATCATGCTGTATATAATTCTTTATATATGTTGATGTATTTGGTTTATTAGTATTTTGTTAAGGATTTATTGGTCTGTAGCTGTCTTTTGTTGTCATGCCTTTGCCTGGCTTTGTTATCAAGGTAATACTGGCCTCTTGGGTTAAGTAGGGAAGAAAATTAATTTTTTTTAAAATTTTCTGGAAGAGATTCTGAAAAATTGGTATCAATTTTTTAAATGTTTGTTGGAATTCACTAGTGAAACCCCACACACACTTAGGGTTCTTTTTTGTCATTGCTGATTGGTTAGTGACTTTCCTGCAGAAATTATATAAAGTGTCTTCGCTATCATGTCTGGCTGCTGCAGTCTGTTGGGTTAGCTTAGTGTTCAGACTTTTCTAAATGCCTTAATTCTATATTTAAAAAAGAATTTTTTTTTAGATTTTATTTATTTATTTGAGAAAGAGAGATCACGAGCAGGGAGGAGGGGCAGAGGGAGAGGGAGAAGCAGACTCCCTGCTGAGCAGGAAGCCCAATGCGGCTCGATTCCAGGAACCTGAGATCATGACCTGAGCCGAAGGCAGACACTTAACCCCTCTGAGCCATCATGTGCCCCTCAATCCTATATTTTTGACCCTTTGCCCCAGAGGTTTATACAGGGCCTCAAGGTGAACCAGAGGTGACAGATTAGGGTCTTCTCAGGTCTCTCCTGGCCACGTGCATAGCCCCAGACATGTATGTGTCCTCTTCGATGGCCCATGAATATGTCCGGTTTTTCCAAAGCACCCAATGGGCATATCATTTCCCAGTTTTTTCCTTTAAGTTTTTGGCTGGCCCCTGACCTTCTCCTCCTGGTATCAACACCTCAGGCAGCTGCAATATAAAATCACTGCTGCTGATTACTTCTGGAAAATGTCCTGTGGATAGGGTTTTTCCCACCGAGTGTGCTCTAAGTGAGGTCCGTTAACAACGCACTCTGCAAATGGGGTTTTTCTACGGAGCTGTCAGCTTGAGTAGTGACAGTTCTCTGCGGATGAGAACGGTCTTTTTGAGAAGCTCCAAACCCAGTCTTCCCTTTCCAATGGCCTGCTAGGCTGCTTTACACAGCTACCCCAGGCATGGACAAGGATGCTGGGAAGACGGTGAGTTAAAATGCCACAAAAGGCTGTTGCTTCTGAGATTCCAATATTTTTCTTAAAGAAGTACTCTTCACATTATGGCAGGCCTTTCGTTAATTTCCCAGAGTTCTGTAAAAACTGCCTTTGACAATTTTTGCTACTTTTCTCGTTGCTTTTAGGGAGGAGTTGATTTTCAGAGCTTGTTACTCTGCCATTCCGGAGGGCCCTCCAGTTGTTTTAAACACCAAAAAAAAAAAAATTTTTTTTTTTTTAATTTGAGACCAAGTGTAGTTAGATTTACTAGCCTTTTATTCTGTTTTCGCAAATTGAACACACTGTGAACTTGTACCCAGAATGTTCTTCATGCCCCCTTCCAGTCACTAACTACCCCTTCCCGCAAGATAACCTGTTTTTAAACTTGGTCTAATTTGAATTATTTAGTATATGCTTTTTTTGTGTCTGGCTTCTTTCACTCAACATTATGTTTATGAAATTCATCCTCATTGCTCTAGTTTTCCATTGTATGAATAGGCCATAATTTATCTCTTCTACTTGGGTGGACATTTGGATTGCTTACAATTTGGAGTTGTTACAATGAATTCTTGCACATATATCTTTGTGTATATGTGCACATTTTTGTTAGCTATATACCTAGAAATGAAACACTTGGGACATTTGTTAAATGAATGGTAAATGTTTGTGGACACAGTCAGTTTTCAACGTTGGTATACCAATTTACATTCTCGCAGTAGTGTGTAAGTATTACGTTTACTCAATATCCTTGCCACACTTGGTATTATTTTTCATTTTAATCATTCTACCAAGTATTTATGGTATCACATTATGACTTTAATTTGAACTTAATGCATTTGGCCCATTTTCCTAGTGTTATCTGCTTTTTTTTTCTAATAAATTTGTAAGAATTCTTTTTTTTTTTCCTTAAAGATTTTATTTATGAGATGGGCACCTGGGTGGCTCAGTGGGTTAAGCCTCTGCCTTCGGCTCATGTTGTGATCTCAGGGTCATTGGATCCAGCCCCGCATGGGGCTCTCTGCTCAGCAGGGAGCCTGCTTCCCCCTCTCTCTCTGCCTCCCTCTCTGCCAACTTGTGATCTTTCTCTCTCTGTTAAATAAATAACTAAAATTTTAAAAAAAAGATTTTATTTGTGAGAGAGAGAGAGAGAGCATGAGCTGGGGGAGAAGGAGAAGGACAAGCAGACTCCCCACTGAGCACGGAGCCTGATGAGCAGCTCTACGTGGGGCTAAATGCCGGGCTCAATCTCAGGACCCCGAGATCATGACCTGAACTGAAGTCAGACCCTTAACCGACTGAGCCACCCAGGTGCCCCAGTTTGTAGGAATTCTTTATGTATTCTGTATACCAATATATTCTGTATGGGTTTACAAATATCTGCTTCCACTCTGTGACTTGCCTTTTTCCTCTCTAATGATGGTGTTTGATAAAGAGAAGTTATTAAACTTGTGGTAATTTAATACATCAATATTTTTTGCTTTATGTTAGTACTTTTTGGATCCCATTTGATTTACTCAAGGAAATCAAATGCAACCAACTGAATTAATTTTTTTCCTGCAAATTTTTTTTAAAAACCTATGATTTATGCAGAGCATTTTCCTCTCCCTTAAAGAACAGCAGTGCTTTCCCAAGAGTGTATATTTTGAACAACTGTCCTCTTTCTTTTTTTTTTAAGTCTTAAACTCTATTTTTTTTATTATGTTGTGTTAGTCACCGTATATACAATGGAATATTACTCAACTGTCTTCTTTCATTCACAAAAGCATCCACCAAACATCAAGCCTTACATAACTCAATTCCAGAAGATTTTTTCTTCTGTCCTATCAAACCCAGCAATTCCATTGAGTATATTTCTCATCCTATTTGTTTCTTTTTTATATATATTTTATTTATTTATTTGACAGACAGAGATCACAGGTAGGCAGAGAGCAGAGAGGCAGCCAGAGAGAGAGGAAGGGAAGCAGGCTCCCTGCTGAGCAGAGAGCCTGATGCGGGGCTCGATCCCAGGACCTGGGATCATGACCTGAGCCGAAGGCAGAGGCTTTAACCCACTGAGCCACCCAGGCGCCCCTCATCCTATTTGTTTCTATTCACCCATCTGCTCTATTTTCAGAGATAGCAGAGCCTATTAGATATGAAGTTCTCTAACTTCTGCTCTCCACTCCTGTCTCATAAGATAAATCCTCGTCTGTATGTATTTCCCCTCCCCCTGCTTCAGTGGAAGACATCTTATAGAAAGTAGGTCTATCCCACCTTAAAAAACAAATAAGATTTTTTTATTCTCTAACCCCTACTAGTTATTCCCATCTCTCTCCTTCCTGAAAAAAAAAAATACCTTACGTATGTGATAAAATTGCATGGAACACCCACACAATGAGCGCATGTAACACTGGTGAAATCTAACTGGGGCAGATGGATTGTATCCAATTCAATTTCCTAGTTGTGATATCATAGTATAGTTTTTATGCAAGATCTTGCCATTGGGGGAAATTGGGTGAAGGTATATTGGGTTGCACTGTATTATTTCTTACAGCTATACATGAATCTACAATTATCTCAAAATAGAAAGTTAAAACAGAAGTCTTTCTAAAAGTTATCTATAATAATAACCACCATTTATTGATTGCTTGCTGTGGGCTAGGTACCATTCTAAGCACTGCCAGGTGGATACTATTGTTAACCTCATTTTATAAGTGAGAAAACTGAGGCACAACGCAAAGTCACTTACACAGGGTCACCCAGCTCATAGATGGCAAAATTAGCATTCAGATCCAGACAGCCTCATTCCAAAGGCAGAGCTCTGAAATGCTCTGCTGTACTTCTTGTGTATCAGTCTTCGTATCCTGTCACACTTCAGTCCACCCCCTATAATTTAGCTTCTCTCCCAGTCACTCCCCTGAAACCGCTTTGCCTGGATCACCAACAAGTCTGTTGTTAGAGCACCTGGGTGGCTCAAGTCGGCTAAGCATCTGCCTTCATCTCAGGTAGTGATCCTGGGGTCCTGGAATCAAGTCCTGAGTCATGCTCCCTGCTCAGCTGGGAGACTGTTTCTCCCTCTCTCTCTGCCCCTCCCCGCCCCACCACCCTCCACCCCATTCAAGCTCTCTCTCTCTCTAATAAATAAATAAAATCTTTTTTTTTTTTAAATGTCTGTTGCTAAATCAAATGGATTCTTTTTGGTCCTTACCTTTCTTCCTGCTGCCATTGACATTGTCCATACATTCAGCAAATATTTATTGAGCACGGTTCCAGACTGCTTTACTGCAGTGAACCGACCAGGCAAAGCTGCCTGCAGCTGAAGGTTGTGTATGTCTTTACTTGGTATAGTTAGGGAGTCAGACTCTTCGGTCACTGCTGACTTGTTTGTGGGTGGTCAACAAGCCACCTTCTGTGTTCCATGCTTTTTTTGTCCCCCCTGTGGCTAAAACAGATCCTATGGTTATTTTGTTTGTTTTGCAACATTTAGTCAGTTTAACTATATTTAGATACCATTTTCACTTTTCCCCAGATAGAAATCTGAACCTTTCCAAACAGTTGTCATGAATATGGATAAATTACGAGAGCCAAATCCTGAAGTATACTATCCCTTCTTGTATAATTATTAACAATAAATTATGAAAGTTACCTTTGCCTTTTTACCTACCTTTCTCTGCATAAGAATAATTTGGATTAGTTTTATGCCCCCTTATTTGGAAATACCAAGAAGATCTCTGCAGAATATTAAATAAGTATCATTCTCTATGTTTCAAATAAAAAGCTACTCCAAGGAAGATACTTGATTTCATGAAGACATGACGGTAGTTTCTTGCATTTCACCGAAACTGAGCACGTAAGCCGGAGTTGAAGGAAAGGAGTCATTTTGTCTCTTTCTGCGTATGCGTGGTTATTTTCTATATTTTCATTCCTTTTCCTAATTCCGTAAAGAAGAGAAAAATTTTTCTCCTGCTTTTATCATGCCAAAAAAACAACTCTTGTTTTATTAGTTCTAGTGGAAATGCGTTTTGCTTGATGATTGGAAGCAGCTATAATCCTCTTGCTTCCATCCAGGGTAACTGTTTTGGTCTGAGAGCTGTTTGTTTACAGCAGCAGTTAGCAATTTGTATGGACAGTGCTGCTCTCAACGAAACCCAAATGCCTCTTGGAAGAAAGATGACAGAGTCAGTCCAGCAACTTGCAAAACTTTAAAAGCAATTCCTTGTCAAACATGTGAAAAACAACTCTTCCCTCTCCGCGACTCGAGTCCAAAAACGAGAAACTATCCTACACCAGATGGTGATTCCTTGCTAATAAAATAGGCCTAGGCTGACTCGCCTCCGTTCCTTTATGTTCCCTTTGCAAAACCCACAAAGAACACATTTGGGGCCACTTTTCAGAGTTGGCAACAGTCTCTGCATTTTAAGGAAATCATATGGACACACACGCAAAAACGCCACGATGGATGATGGGCTCGGGATCCCCAGAGTCCAGAAATGAGATACATAGGCCTTAAGTTCTAGGTCATCAGTTCGAACCTGGCCTGGATCCAAGAATCATCCTCTCTGTTGCCAGATTTGGTTGCTTGATTAAATTTGGTTAAAACAGATTGAGAAAAGGTTGTATTTCCTTGTTGACTAGATCTCCTTTTAAAAAGAAGAGGAAGAAAGAGGAGGAGGAGGAAGCAGAGGAAGAAGAGAAGGGGGGATGGGGAAGAAAGAAAGAAAAGAAAAAAGAAGGGAGAGAAGAAATAGGAACTGAAAAACAAAACAAAACACTCTATAGGATGATAAAGTGATTCCTAAATTGGAAATTACTGCAGGTCTAGAAGATTTAGTCATTAATTTTAAGGCCAGTACCTTTCTCTACTATTTACATGTGAGCTATTAGAGTGGCTTTCATATATTTAGAAATTATTTAGAGAGGACTTGAATGTGTGTGTGTGTGTGTATGTGTGTGCGTGTGCATGTGTTAATAACCTTGGCTTTTTTTTTTTTACACTTTAAAAAAATATTTTATTTATTTGACAGAGAGAGACACAGCAAGAGAGGGAATACAAACAGGAGGAGTGGGAGAGGGAGAGACAGACTTCCCACTGAGCAGGGAGCCCAATGTGGGGCTCCATCCCAGGACCCTGGTATCGAGACCTGAGATGAAGGCAGACACTTAACTGACTGAGCCACCCAGGCACCCCTACCTTGGCTTTTTAAAGCTGGAATAGATGCTTCAGGACAAAATGAGACCCCTTCCCTGAGGAGATGGAAGCAGAGTCTGGTCAGCCACTTGCTAGGGATGTTGGGAAGAAGATTTAAGTACTAGAATAGTAATTGTATTGGTTAGTTTTAAAATTTTCTTCTGCATCCAAAATCCCATGCCTTATAGAATCAGTCTCCTTTGCCTGTCATTTTTTTTTAAATCACCTTGATTTGGGGTGATATCAGCCACTTGAGGTAATACCTGTTGTTGGTTGAGTCTTGCCTTATATGTAAGAAACCATTGACTGCCTTCGCTAATGTCCTGTTTTATTTCTTTAGGTATCTGAACACACACAATTAAGTTGGATCCTTACCTGCATGGTCAGATTACCCCGGTTACAGCATTTACACCAGTGGAAGGTAAATGCCAGCGATCTGATTAATAAACAAAAAGAAATTCAAAGTCTCCATTGTGACTGGTTTTTGTTTTGTTTTGTTTTGTTTTGTTTTCCCTTCTCCTGTTTATTTTTGTGTTCTGCTCTGGGAATCCTGAGTTTACTGGCCTCCCTGATCTGTCACTCACCAGTAGCCTGAACAGCATCTTAATTTCTCTGCCTCAGGGTAGTAAATGCAAAGTAAGAGGGTTCACCAGGATTCCATTTTAAAAACAGGATAAAAATATCCACATTTTTAACTGTTTGATTTTATCTGTGTAGGTCAAATCAGAGTGACCTTTGAATAGATTTGCTAATGACCTTGGACCTACCACATTGTAATTAACAAACAGTCGCAATTTCTGGATTACTGCTCCCTGAAGCTGCCTGCCATCGCCATGCAATTAGCTGGCAGTAAGGCTTAAATGTTTTCACTGTGGGGAGAAGGAGCAGCATATTTTATTTAACATTTAAACAAGTTGAGTCCAGGCAACAGTTCAAGCCCACAGAAAAATTCAGGCTGTACTTTTTCTAGGAAATTCAACTGAGAAAGATAAATTGGATAATTCATAGTACTTCATTTCCATTTATTTTTGCAATTGGATAACCTGAGGGTAGGTAGCCCCCAAGTGCATCAACACTGAATTTCAGTTTCAGACTTCTCTCCAGCATATTTTCAGGGCCGTTGGTTTCTTCAAAAGCTGGTTCAGAAGCTTCCAGATCCATCGCAGAGAGAAACAGTTTTAAAGTGACTGTGCCGAAATAAGAGGTTAAGGGGTAAAGCTGCAGAGTCATTACCTGCCAGGGATTACAAACAAAATGCTAAATGCTGTCATGCTCTATACCATATTTTGGTTTCAGCCAAGACATTCTCATTTTCTCAAAATACTCTAAGTTGAATACCAAAATCCTTTTCAGAAGAACTGAATACTAGTTCAATGTGAATTGCTCCCACTTTAAAATCATGTCTGAGGACCTGCTGATAACACGTGACTAGAGAATGCACGAACTCAGGTTTCCCTCCACTGTCCAAAACTTGAGCATCTCTAGGAAACCTTTCATAAGCCAAAATGGAATAGAGCCAAGAAGCAAGTACCATTTCATAAAGGCCAAAGTCCTCTTCCGTTTTCTTTCAGTTACTGAAAGCAGGCACTAATGTCAGTCTTTTGGAAAAGCAAAGTGGTGTAATGAGAAGTTTTAGGTAGCAGGGGAAACCTATATTCTCAGGAAGCCTTTCTACCAGCCTGTGATTTCTTTTCTTTTTTTTTTTTTTTGTGAATTATTTATTATTTTTTTAGAGAGACAGAGCATGAACAGGGGGAGGGGGAGAGAGAGAGAGAGAGAAGCAGACTCCCTGCTGAGCCCAGAGGCAAAGTAGGGCTCCATCTCATATCCTGAGATCATGACCTGAGCCAGAACCAGGAGTGGGTCCCTCAACTGACTAAGCCACCTAGGTGCCCACTGTGATATTTTATTTGTGGGTAAAAACATGGATTTCAATAAGTGACTCTTAATCTCACAAAACAAACTGAGGGTTGCCGGGGGGGGGGAGGGGGGTTGGGAGAGGGGGGTGGGGTTATGGACATTGGGGAGGGTATGTGCTATGGTGAGTGCTGTGACGTGTGTAAACCTGGCGATTCACAGACCTGTACCCCTGGGGATAAAAATACATTATATGTTTATTAAAAAAAATTAATTAATTAAAAAAATGGATTTCAAATGCCAATCTTATCCTAGAGCATGTAACTGCCTTCTCTGATCATCCCTTCATTAGCAAATATTGGCGATGCCTTATGCAAGTCTCATACCACACTAGGGCTGGAGGTATAGCAGTCAACAGGACAGACAGAAGTAGCCACTTTCATGAGGCTTGTGGTCTCTTTGGGCAGAGACAATTGCACAAGCAATCAGGAAGTGTGAAAAGTGATCAGAAGGAGGGGTCTCGATACTGTAGGAGGATCTAAGAGCTTGGTTTTGATTGGAGGGGAATAGTAGAGTAGAAAGGTGGGATCTGGGCTACGAAGGTCATGGTTATTTGCAGGATTCCACAGGGGGTAACACAGATATGGGAGGCATCTGGGGCACATAATAGGCACTCAATAAATATTAATGCTCTCCACATCTCCCCCCTTCCTTTGTAATTTCAAGTATTCTAATATAAAAGTATTCTAATATAAAAAGACTATAAATTTAATGCAGTAGCACTTTTTAAAAATTGGGTTCTTTTCCCATTTGCTCATGGCCAAACTAAACTTTTATTATCTTTATCCCAAGATTGCAAACTGGGCTTTATCATGGACATTGCAATAAAAAGATGTACTAAAGGAATTCTGGGTTCAAACTTTCAAATTTCCTTTGAGTGACCTATAGCATTCGTTGCTGTAAGCCGGAAAATAGTAGAAGTAACCAGAAGAGTTAAGTATGTACCTGAGTGAGGGAACATCAAGACCGATTCAGAATTGTTTCGATTAAAATTTCTCTTCATTTCATTTTTTAAATCCCATGACTGTTGGTATTTTGGTGTTTTTTTAAGTGTGATTTTGGGGTGCCATGACATTTTTGTCAGTAGCACAGTGGGGGACTTCCCAGGAGGTTTCCACGGATATAACAATATGGCTTTCGATGTTAACTTGTCAAATTAATTAATAATGGAGTTTGTATGATTTGGAACCTAGAGACTCTTCTTCCCGGGCTTTAATTAAATGCACCAGAAATAGGGCAGTGTGGGACCCCTTCCGGGGGCAGTGGTGAAGCGGATTTCCCTTATTCCTGCCTCAGCCTGCAGCAGGAACCCTGCAGTCACATGGTTTTCTGTGTTGCTAGAAGGAACTGAGATATAATGGTAGTACAGTAGCTTTAAAGATTGCTTAACATAGCGGTATCATTAGATTCACAGCTGATATCTTTCCCTCCTCTCTTTTCACCACCTAGGCGAAGGTTGCCACACAGAAGCATGGTGGGACCGTAGGCCTGCTCACATACCCAGTGCTCCAGGCTGCTGACATCCTGTTGTACAAGTAAGGAGCAGAGTGTACCCCTGGGTCTTATGCATACTGATGAGAGAGTATTCGAGCCCATCCCCAAAAGATTTGGCTCACAGGGAATGGAGCTATACAAAGGATTGTGTGAATCAGTTTGTGTCTATTACCCAGTAAAAGGTACAAAATGACAGAAGGCTGTTTTACTGTGAAACTAGTAACATGAAGGGCTAACACTTACACAGCACTTACTATGTGTTGGAAACTATTACAAGTGCCTAGCAGATATTCACCCCGTTAATCTTCACAACCACCTTGGGAAAGTTGCACAACAATCATCCCCATTTTACAGATGAGGAAATGAAAGTACGGAGTGGTTAGTCACTCGCCCCAAGTCATGGAGCTAGCAGAGCTTGGGCCCAAGATCTGAGTGTAGAAAGTTTGGGTAGAGGGTTGTGGTGCTCGTAACCACTCTGCAGTATAGACTTCCCTGGTAATAATTAAGCTTCAAGAGTTTTAAGCATTGCTCTCTCAAACAATCTAGATTCTAAAGCAATGCTGTGTAATAGAACTTGCCTGCAATTATGGAAATGATCTGTGCTTTCCAAGGCCTTAGCTGCTAGCCACAGGACATGTTGGCAGAAGAACGGAATTTTAAGTTTTACTTAATTTTAATAATTTAAATGGAAATAGCCACCTGGATCTGATGGCTACTGTATTTGATCAGCTGTTGAGAGCAAGTTTTTCAACATGCTAGGGTGCCCTACTTTTCCTGGACCCATAATCCCTCTAGTCAGCCAATGCTGTCCCTCTACAGGTCTCAGACCCTACAACCAGAGGATCTGAAGCCTGCCCTATCTGTACTTCTGAACCTATCCCTTTCCCAGTCCTTTCCTGCCATCCCCACATCACCTCCCTTGCCCCCCAGTTAGCCTTCTAGAGATAAAGCTTCCCAGTAGGCATGCACACATAGTCAAGCCTCACTTCTGAGGAAAAGGAGAAACTCTGTCAATCTGTTTTTCCCTGAAGCCTTAACCTTGCGAAAGTGATTCTTCCCTAGGAAAACTAGAATTCTTTGCATGTAAATATGACAATAGCATGGAGCTGACAGTATCTATACCTCGTAGTACAACCCCAGAGCCTTTGTGCCAGTATGATGGAAGCAACCAGAAGAACAACTGCTTAGCTTCACAAATCAGGAACGCCCTTTAATACATGCAGGCTATCTTTAATTCTGCTCAAAACATATACATGAGGATTGTGTGTTGTTTGTTGTATTAATTTGAATGTTGGATTCCTAGCAGCATTTATTACTTTTAGTAAGTAACTTTTGACTTATCCTGGGAAATCTAGGATTTACTAGGATAAATCTAGGGAAATCTTTTTCTCCAGGAGTAGCAAATGGAAGTCTAATAAAGGTCTAATACATTTCCCAGCAAAGTAGTGTGTTTTCTCACCTGGAAATGGGAATATTAATTATAGTTGCACAGAATTAGTCAAAGATTAAAATGAAATATGGGCCAGGCAGTGCTGTGACTGGGAGCTGTCATTTGGTCATGCCTGGTGATGATTGTCTCTAACGATCATAGTCTTACGTCAAATTTCACTTTCAGGAGAGACTTTTTTTTTTTTTTTTTAGAAAGAGTGGATGGAGGCAGGGGCAGAGGAAGAGGAAGAGAGAGAATCTTTTTTTTATTTTTTTAAGATTTTATTTATTTATTTGACAGAGAGAGAGAGATCACAAGTAGGCAGAGAGGCGGGCAGAGAGAGGGGGAAGCAAGCTTCCCCCTGAGCAGAGAGCCCAATGTGGGGCTCAATCCCAGGACCCTGAGACCACGACTTGAGCTGAAAGTAGAGGCTTAACCCACTGAGCCACCCAGGTGCCCTGGAAGAGAGAGAATCTTAAGCAGGCTCCACACCCAGTGTGGAACCTGAAGCTGGGCTCAGTCTCCTAACCCTGAGATCATGACCTGAGCCAAAATCAAGAGTGGGAGGCCTAACTGACTGAGCCACCCAGGTGTCCTGCAGATTTTTTTTTTTTAATTTACTTATTTGAGAAAGAGAGAGAACATGAGAGAGAGCATGAAAAGGGAGAAGGTCAGAGGGAGAAGCAGACTTCCTGCGGAGCTGGGAGCCCAATGTGGGACTCGATCCCAGGACTCCTGGATCATGACCTGAGCCAAAGGCAGTTGCTTAACCAACTGAGCCACCCAGGCGCCCTTGGGGGACTTCTTTATAGAAGCAAAGGCTGAGGTTTGTCAGCACCAGAAGACGAAAGCCCATGAGCACAGGTGATTTCCTTAACAGTTCAAGAGCTGTCCTGTGAGAGTCCTCTAAGCTCAGGGCTGTGAAAGAGAGTAAACCTGAGCAAGAGTGATTGTCCCCTTTGTGATACCATGGAGCGCAGAGTCGGGGGGGACCTTTACCGGTCCTGTCCTGCAATTCCCTAGCTTTACAAACACAGCCCAGGGAGGGTAAGCACTTTACGCAAAGCTGCACAGCCAGTCAGTGGACAGTGGAGCATCTGGGCCTGGTTATGGTCTCCTGAGGCCTATGCTGACCTTCCTTAAGGAACCAGTAGTTATAATCTGGGGCAAGATCATCACATAAGCAACAAGGACGATACAAGGTCATATATACTAAAGCGATTTTTTGCTCATTGCCCAAACTACAATTAGCAGAATGATAACATCCTACCATTGCTTTCATCTTTAAAGTTAGGAGCCAATGGGACATAGCTAAAGGGGTTATTGAGCAAAGGATGTATGAATTGGTATCACCTACCATATGCTCAGTACAAATGTTTCAAGAGTACAAGCAATATTGTAAGAGGCTGACACCTGGCAAGAGTAGCTCCTGATCACTGTTTTCAAGCCAGGCCTGAGGTTGTGAAGGTCTTCTTTTACAGAAAGAAATTTTGGATAATTATTTCTCATAGTTAGTTAATGCTTCCAAGGATAAGTTGCCCCCCAGGTAACTTCCAGCCTCAGTTACCCCCCCCCAGCCAACTCCTGGGAAGCAAAGAAATACCTATACTATACATATTCCTTCTTTAACTCTTACTGATCCATTTGGTAGTTAGCATATACACTAAGAATGCCATGTAATACCTTCCTTTTTCCTCTTTTCTAAAAGGAAGCTGTGGTAGCAGATTGTTAGGTATCCCCATCAGGTTTCTGATGTTTTATATATAATTCATTAAGCAGAGAAATTTATTTAAAGTATTATAACCAGGTAATTACCTACATTCAAGACGACTGCCTCCTACCTTAGCTTAGCAACCATCTACCTGCAATGCCATAATTAGATCCTGGGCATGGAACAGACAATGGCATACTCCTTTTCTTAAGAGAAACAGCCCTACATTTGCCTCCTATCTGGTCTCTGGCCGGACCTCCAGCCTCCGTCTGCACATTCTCTGCTTGTAGGCTCTGGTCCTTTGGGCTCCTTTCTCCTGCCTTCCTCCTTCAGACTGTCACCCTGGGGACCGTTGCTACACACACGTGTCCCACTTTTCTTGGGCATGTGTGTCCCTTGGACCCCTCCAAAGTATGCAGACAAGTACCATAAAATCAGTTCTGGTTTCTGCAGCATTAATGCTGCTAACGTACATTTCTTATCTGTTTCATTATGCTTCGCCTCCCAGGTTTAGAAATGCCTAACTGCTTCGTATTAAGTAGCAGAGACAGGACTCAAACCCAGGTCCGATTTTTAGCCTGTGCCGTTGTTTTCCCTACCGCACAGCTCAAGCACTTGGGGTATTTTTTGTTTGGTTTTTGTTACAGATAGTTCTGGATTTGGAAACAGGTCATAACCAGAATGTCTATGAATATTTACGTTGTAAGTATAACAAACAAGCAAGTTAGACGGATTCAAAAAACATTTGTATTTTCTCCCTCCAGCCAACCTCTATGTAGCCTCTTTACCAAATGCTGATGCAAAGCATGTGTAGATTTTGTGTTTGCTTTTGTCAATAACAGCACTGGAGTAAGTGGGACATGGTGAGCCAGAGAATAAACACAAGGGAAGGGAATGAAAGGAGAACCTTCCAGATAAGCATATGAGAGATTTATTCCATTGTTTTGGTAGAACTTGGTATGAGACCCAGGAATGGAAAGCTGAGACCATCTTAGGCTTGAGAATATAATAAAATAGCAGATATTTGAAGAGGGACAAGATACCGAACAATGGCATTTGCTCCAAGTTTTTATTTTGCATCTGCATTCTTTTTCTGAATATCCAATTTCAAATAACTGGCTACATATTAAGAAAATGCTTCTGTCTCCTTTCCTCTCTCTCTCCCTACACACACACACAGTTTTTATTGACATGTAGTAAATACATGTTAAGTACCTGCGGTGCTGCTTATCCAGAGAAAGGCTCTCTGCATGGACTTGAGCGAAGGGAAGGAAGGAATTAACAGAGGTGGGCATAGTGGTCAGGCACTACACACACGCTAATTATTCAGATTCTCAGAGCGGCTCTGCAAGACAGGTAAGTGATATCATCCCCATTTTACAGATAAAGAAATGAAGTTTGAGAGAAGTGCTACTAAGTCTGTTCAAACAGACATGAGATCGATCGCCTGGGCTAACCAGTGTCTCTTCTCCGAGAACACAATCGGAGAACCATGGGAAGAGGGTAAGAAGAGAGTGAAAGCAAAAGCTGACATGACGTAGGAAAATGAGCAAACAGAGGCCTCAGGAGCTATGAGTAAACAGAACCAAAGCCAACCAAAATCAGAGCGTAGAGAGGATGACGGCTGGTTGGCAAGCTTCACACTTGCTAATTCCAGAGAAGAGATGAATTGACCATAATGTCTGAGAATGCCATCGAGGACAATCGAGATAATCTGTTTCTAAAACTGCTTGAGGGACTTCTGGTTCTTGAATTATACCCTTTCTCTGTGAGGCCGGTCTGTCCCAAATTTTTGTGAGATCCTGAAAGCTGCTGGCCAAACCTCATTGTAGCCGTCTGCCACCATCCACATACTCACCCACAAATGCCAAGCAGGACTGTCTTCTCTTTCTCCGTCACTTTCCAGCTCTAGAGTGAGAACCTACGATAAACCAGAAACCAGAAGTTTCCAGGCTGCGAGCCCCTGGAAAACGACAAATAGCATAGAAGGAAGAGGGTGGTGCTGAGATGTCCACGGATGACCCAATCCTGGAAGCAATGGGAAGTGCTTTGTGATTTTCGGGACGGAGTGAGATGATCTGATTTATATGTTTAACACGGAACTGATTGAAATACAGAGAATGACTTGCAGCGGGACAAGAGCACCTGGGGCCGTCTAGAGGCTCTTTCACTAGTCTGTTTGGGTCATGATGGTGTCAGTGAAGATGAAGTCAGTAAGCTAATGCAGGAGGTAAAATGGGTAGAGTTTCATAATGGATTGGATGGGTATGAGAAGGAGGTCTCAGGTGACCCCACCATTCTGACTTGTGTAGTTGGATTGATGCTGTTGCCATTCATGGAGATCACACCGAAAGAGGACTAGCCAGAAGAATTTATAGCTTCGTGTGGTGTTTTCTCTACTCCTGGAGTCTGTAACTCCCTAGAGGGTATAAACCTTCACTGTATCTCTCACAGGACCTAGCACAGGCCATGCACATCATAGGTGTTCAAGAAATAATTCCTAAATTAGAGAGTCATTAGGCATATTCAATAAGCAGCCCGTGATGGTGAGTTCATCCTTCACGAAAGGAAAAATAGCACCAAACTCCACCCAACCTAGGCCGGTTAAAGGCAGCAGCACTGAAAACTCACAAACACAGCCAAAATAGGAATGAATGAAAGAATGAATGAATGAATAAGAGATCCACTCTCTGTGAGCAGATATATGTAGGCAATGATTATTCATCTGGACACCAATTCTACGGGAGGGTGAGGTAGATCCCAAGTCAACATGAATACAACAAGGAAACAAGCAGAAGAAAAAAAGGAGTTAGTCACCAAGGAAGAAGACCACATGCATTATTATGTGACAGAAGTTATAACAATCAAAATTATGAAAGACTTTTGTTTTCTGTTGGGTCTAAGAAAGAAGCACCGTCAGGATAAGAAAAAAAAAGAAAGAAAAGAAAAGAAAAAAAGGTAAGAAAAGAAAAAGAAAAAGAAAGAAAGGAAAGAGGAAGAAAGGAAAGGGGAAGAAAAGAAAAACTGGGGGAAAGAGAAGGCATTAATATGGATATCATTATGTAGTGTATAAATTTTAAAAGAGCAGTTCTAAATTATTTGAAGTGAAAGGAAGACGATGAGGAGAGAGGTTGAAAATGTGAAGAGAATAAGCCCCATAAGTGAGTGGAATCAAAGACAGGCTGAATTCATGTAAAGTGTAAACTCCGTGGATGAGAAGTAGGGGCCAAGATAAATTATAGGAGGTGAAAAGAGCAGCAGGAGCAGAGGGAAGAAAGGCTAGAAACAAACAAACTAAAATCAGATGAAGAAGCCAAGGCGAGCAATAGGACCAGGTGAAAAAAATTAAATTTTTTAATCTCCTTTTTTTTTTTTAAAAAAAAAAGGCAAAACCTCACAGAATTGTAAGAAAAGAGGCAAGGATCTCACAGAAAACAAAGATGCATGTAGAGTCATTATGAAAACTAAATGTGTTTTCTGTTTAGTTTGGTCTTTGTGGATCTGGAACCATTTTGACATGTGGAAATATTCATTTTGATGTGCCTAAAGTGTATTGATTATGGTAATTGTTTTTTCTGTGTTAGCTGCAGTCCATTGTGATTTCCTATGGGCTACTGTAATTGCTTTTTAACCTGCCCTGTTGGCTAATTTGGTTTGGAGGAGTCAAAGTGACCTCTGCACGTCAGCCTCACTAGAATCACAAGGCGGGACTAGCAGAGTCCAGTCAAAGGAGGGAGGCTTAGAAAGATGGGGTTGTGTGCCTGTACCTCAGAGAGGAGCGCATGCGGGCTTGTGGGCACTGAGGGAAACATAAAAAGGAATGTTGTTAGTTTTACCACTGATGAAGCCAGGGACCTTCTTCTGATCCAGGCTGTGTGGAAGAGAGCAACAGACAAAGCCCTAACGATTGTTATATTGAATTTCCTAAATTCATATATGACCTCAGAAGGAGAGAAACCACTTCCTGATCTATTGTCATGGTCCCTATGCTTTGCCTTCCTTCCTTCCTTCTTCCTTGCTTGCTTGCTTGCTTGCTTTCCTCTTCCTTCCTTCCTTTTTCTTTCTTTCTTTCTCTCTTTCTTTCTTTCTTTCCCTTTCTTTCTTTCTTTCTTTCTCCTTTTCCTTCCTTCCTTCCTTCCTTCCTTCCTTCCTTCCTTCCTTCCTTTTTTTAGATTATATTTATTTATTTGAGAGAGAGAGAGAGAGGGAGAATGAGTGCAAGCAGGGGGAGGGGAAGAGGGAGAGGGAGAGGAACAAACAGACTCCCCACTAAACAGGGAGCCTGATGGCCGGGCTCGATCCCAGGACCCTGAGATCATAACCAAAGCCACAGTCAGATACTTAGCCAACTGAGCCATCCAGGTGCCCCTATGCTTTTTCCTTTCCATTCATTATCTGTCTCTGTTTTCTTTAAATTAAAGGGGTTCTCAGATTCCCTATAACATGCCGTTCATATTTGGGGATTGCCTAATCAAATAGGTCAAATATGTTTTCTATCTGTGTCAGGATTTCTGCTGAGATCTGTGACTATCCCTGAGATTATACGTTAGTATTTATGTTTGTGGTATAAATCACCAATCAAGAAAGCCAAATGATCCTGGTTTGAAAAAAGTCACGATGGACCTCACAGTGAGGGCCCTGATAGGATCAGTCTTTCACTATTTTGTCCTTCATCAGGTCAGATATTAATGAATATATATTCTAATCAATAGCTAGTGTTTATTGAGCTCTACTGTCAAGTACTGTGCTTGGTTATCTCACTTAATTCTTGAAACAGTCCTTTGAAGTAAGCATCATCATGACCCCCAACTCCAGACAGAGGCTCAGAAAAGTAGGAAGGTGGGGCTATGATGGCTCATCCTGTAGCTGGTGTAGTTGTGGTGTAAACTCAGGTAGTCTGACTCCTGGGTCCAGGCTCTGATCCTCTAAACTGATGACGAACTGATTTCACTGTCATTTTTCTATTGCTATAAAACTATCTCGGTCATAGTGCCCTCTTCTTGAGATCATTCCCTTATTCAATAAATATTTATACTTGATCTTAGCCTAAAGGTCAAGAAATGATTACTTATTCAATAAATATTTCTTGAACTCTGGGCAGCTCTAGTGGGGATTAGAAATTAAGAACAAAACAGACAAGCTCTCAAAAAACCTTATTTTTTTAGCAGGAGAGAAAACAACATACAATTAAATAAACAAATGAAATAAAATAATTCGATTAGGAATAATACTAGAAAGAAAAGAAATGGGATATGTGGAAAAGAATAAAAGGGAGGGGTGCCTGGCTGGCTCATTCAGAAGAGCATGTGACTCTTGATCTTGGGGTTATGAGTTCAAGCCCTGCATTGGGGGTAGAGATTTCTTGGTCGGGGGAAAAAGGAAAGAATAAGAGGGAGAAACCAACTGTGGAGAGTATGTTTAGGGAACACTTCTCTGAGGAGGTGATATTTAAGCTTAGACCCGAAATAAAGGAACCAAGGTTTTGGAGCTATGGGAGGAACATTCTAGTAGACCAGAGGAAGTGTCTCCAACAGACCTAACTCCCTGCCTCAGATGTTTGACATGTAAGCTATCCAGGATACATGATTTCGCTGTCTTTATAGTCTTGCAGAGAGAGAGTCAACAGTTTATTTCAATGTTCTAATGTAGTTTAAATGTTCTTACGTATGTTCAACAAGAAAATAATTAAAAGTCACTGCTACTATTTCTGATCTTGTGAACATCTTAGTGCATTTCCTTCAAATCAATTTTTTAAGCTAATATCTCTTCTTTGCCTTCCATGTACAAGGCTCTAGGCTACAAGTTTTGCGTGCATCATTATATTCTCTCTTCACACAACTCCAGGAGTAGGCAGTTGTTTTAAAATAAAAACACAAGAGTGAAGAGGTCAAGTAACCTGTCCGGGCACATGCAGCAGGTCAGGATGGAATCTGACCCCAGAACTGCCCGACGAGAGTCCCCACTCTAACCACCGTGGCTTCTCCTTGGCATGAGTGCAGGTTATATGTATTTTCCCCCAAATTTATATCCTGCTGTTTTGTCTTCTATTTTTCCACATCATTAAATATTGACTTTTTTTTAATTCCTTGTTGTCTGTCTCATGCTATACAGACTGAGCGTTCTTTCCTTTTACCTATTCCAATGATTCCAAAGGTGTGCTTTCTGTGTTTAAATCCAATAGTGATCATCTTTAAACAAAGACCACCCACTGAGAACAAATAAAGGCTATTTATTCAGAGCCTGCTACAGCAGGGGAAACCTCCACCATCCCTTGGATTTCGTGTTTGATGTTTCGAAGAGACTTGAAGACAAGCAGGGGAGCGGAGAGGCTTTGTGGTGGCAAAAAGGAAGATTCGGGTATGCTTTAATTGAGCCTCCACAGGGAGGCTGGAGGCTGGCCAACTAGAAGGGAGACTCTTATGTGATTAGTTTGGGGAGTATATATAACTTTCCCTGGTTGGGCCTGAGTTGGAGGAAGCGAAGACAGAGTCAGGGAGTTGGCACTCATTAATGGAGTCTAGACCATTCCAGGCCAGAGGAGTTGAAATCAGTGTCACGTAATGAATGAACCTCTAGCTGTACAGACGATGCATCTTGAGCACCTTTTTTTTTTTAAGTAGGCTCCAGGGGCGCCTGGGTGGCTCAGTGGGTTAAATCCTCTGCCTTCGGCTCAGGTCATGATCCCAGGGTCCTGGGATGGAGCCCCACGTTGGGCTCTCTGCTCCGCAGGGAGCCTGCTTCCTCCCCTCTCTCTCTCTGCCTGCCTCTCTGCCTACTTGTGATCTCTCTGTCGAATAAATAAAATCTTTAAATAAATAAATAAATAAATAAATAAATAAATAAATAAAATAAAGTAGGCTCCATGCCCAGCACGGAGCCCAGTGTGGGGCCTGAACTTAGGAACCTGAGATCAAGACCCAAGCTGAGATCAAGTGTCTGGTGCTTGGGGCACTTAGGTGGCTGTCAGTTGGGCCTCCACTCTTGGTTTTAGCTCAGATTGTAATCTCAGGGGTTGGGTTGTGAGATCAAGCCCTGCCTTGGGCTCTGTGCTCGGAGTCTGCTGAAAGATTCTCACCTTCTGCCCCACCCCCATGCTCACACCTTCTCTCTCTCTCAAATAAATCTTTAAAAAAGGCGGGGTGGGGGAGCGCTTAACCAACTGAGCTACTCAGGCGCCCCTTGAACACCTTTCTGAAATACAATATACCGGGGCGCCTGGGTGGCTCAGTGGGTTAAGCCGCTGCCTTCCGCTCAGGTCATGATCTCAGGGTCCTGGGATCGAGCCCTGCGTCTGGCTCTCTGCTCAGCAGGAAGCCTGCTTCCCTCTCTCTCTCTGCCTGCCTCTCTGCCTACTTGTGATCTCTCTCTCTGTCAAATAAATAAATAAAATCTTTAAAAAAAAAAGTGAAATAAAATATACCATTTTAGAATTCTGTTCCCTACCTAGCTACTGTGATTTGAAGGGTTATGAGATTTTAGACACTGTGCTAAGTACCATACATGCCTTGTCTCAGTTTATCTCCACAACAACAGTATGGGGTAAATATTATCATTCCCATTTTACAGTAAGAAAGTTGACTATGATAGAAATTGTATGATTTACCCAGAGTAACACAAAATGAGTGTGAGAGTCAGGATTTGAAACTGGCCTATCCCCAAAGCCTGTGCTCTTAAATGAGTGCTATACCGAATCTCTCGCGCTCGCTCTCTCTCTCTCTCTCTCTCACACACACACACATGCACACACACAGCCCAACTACATGAGTATTTGAGGGGCTATATGAAAACAAAACTAATGTTCAGAGGTTTTGTTTAGTAAGTAAAATGTGTTACTTCCATACAAAAGAAGTGTCAAGGAGTTGCTTTCAAACCTATTTGCTTATTCTCAACTTCAGAACATTTATCAGCATTTCTTAGGAAATATACACAGAACTATTTTATGACACAAACAAATATTAGTTTCATTAACTAACAATCATAACTTGCTTTTGACCAGAAAGTACTGAATATATATTCACCAGATTTGTCTCCCCAGGACTTCTGGGTTATTATAAAAGATAATTTTGAATCAAATTGAATACAAATAATATTAATGTAAATATATAAACTTGAATCAAAATTTCCCCCATGTGAATATTCAAAAGAACCTGCTATGAAATCATATAAATTCCTTACGGTTCTGTAACTATAGTACAGGAATGTTCTTATGAAGCTATTAAAAAATTCTGTTAATGAAGACCACCTAGAAACATGGAACCTATCTATTAGGTTAACATAAAAGATAGTATGCATATTATACTGCAGTTATGTAAAATTATACATCCACATAGACAAGAAAAAGACTGGAAAGTAATTTGCAAAAAGAAAAATAATTGCAAAATAATGAGGGATGTTTCAAATTTTTCAAAATGCTATCCAGTGTTTTACTATATTAAAGAAGCTAGTTTGGATGCTAGACAGCTTTATTAAGCAGACCAGTAGCCTGTGGACAATAATTCACAAGGGAAATAAGAAGATCTCTGCCAGTTTTTTGAGAACCACTCCTTAACCAGGTATAAGAGGTTTTCCTCTCCATAACAATGGAGAATAATTTTCCTTTTCTGAAGCTGTTTTGAAAAGCTGTTATTTTTCCACTCAAAATGTACCATTATCATGTAAATATTCAAGTTGACTTTCAGGCAGCTGTTTTCACAGGAGGAACATTAAACTCTTTTGATCAAGAAGTGATAGCAACTTATTCTCTTTTTATTAGCAAGTGTAAACTTATAATCAAGTGTAAACTCCACAGCCAAGCATTAAAGACTTAAATCTTAAGTCTTAAATAAAAGACTTAAAATCTCCTGTCTCTCCCTAGTAATACTTCAGGAGAAAGTTTTCCACATCAAGACTTCTCTGTAATGGTTAATTCTTCCCTTGTTTGATGTACCTCATCGAGATCCAACACTACAAATTTTATATATGAGATTAAAATAATGGTAAACGAACACCTATATTCTAATATTTTTGGCTCGCATCTTTATTTTTTAATAAAATATTATGGGATAAAATTCAGGTCTCCTTTGTTCTTTTTCCCAGAATCACTTTCCTCCCTCCTTCTCTGGAGGTGGCTACAATCATGGATTTGGGGAGGAGCTTCCAGAATGTTATTATACTTACACATGCAGCTGTAAACAATATGTTTTCCTATGTGCTTTTAAGATTTATGTGTCAGTGTACTCTACATGTCTCCTACAACTTGATTTTTTTTCGTTCAATGTTGTTTTTGAGATCTCTCTATCCTGTACTGATAAATATGTTCATTTAAGCTCCCCGTGGCATATTAATTGTACTGTGATTGCAATTTACTGGAAAACGAAGGAGCCTCTTCCAGAAAGATCTTGTTACTCCCCGTATGACAGGGAGGAAAAACTCTTGCCTGAAGAACTTTCTGCCATCTTTGATTTGCAGGGTGGGGCGGAGTGGCTTTCAAGTGTGAGCACAAGCGCTGAAGTAGAAAGCATCTGGTCGAAGCTCGGATAATGTGTGCTGACTGGGTGAGGGAACGAGGAGTGGTTTTAAAATACAATTATGCTTCGAGCATATGCTCTTTGAGATACCATTCCTCCCTCCCAGCAAGATCCTGTCACACGGTGTTGATGGCTGTATTCTTCTGCTATGGAAGAAACAGAACTAGAGTAGACAAATGTCTCTTTGGCATTTGTCCGATACATAGATAAAGACTTGGGTCTCAACATTCCCTCTGTAGTTGGTGAACATTTGTTGAACACCAACAGCGAAATAGGCACAGGAAATGCAGCTGCTTGCAAGATCATTTCAGTATAAGCAGGAGCCTTGCTGAGCTTTTCTGTATGTCTTTTATTAAAGGTCCACACACGTTCCTGTCGGGGAGGATCAAGTCCAGCACATGGAGCTTGTGCAGGGTCTAGCACGAGAGTTTAACAAGAAGTATGGCGAGTTCTTCCCGGTGCCCAGGTCCATTCTGAGTAAGTAACAAACACAGCACTGTTAAATCAGGCCGGGTTTCCAAGACGGGATTGGATAATGGACTGGGGCTTGGAATTTCCTTGGGACTAAACTTGGCTTTCTTGTGGACTGGCTTCAGGATTTGGAACTAGGATCCCCATCTTTCTCTGTCCTGTGGGACAGGCAGACCTCATTACATGATTGAATAAAATAGCCAAAAGAGTTTGAAAAGTATGGGAAAGACTAAAAATGAAAAGTAATCAAATTCATTAAATTATGTAACACACACATGAATGTATATGTGTGTATATTGGTAAATTATATAATACTTTATATTGAAAAGTATATATGGGAAAGACTAAAAATGAAAAATAATTATTTTCATTGTAAAGCATTATATAATTTACCAATTATATTTCTTTAGTAAATTATGTTATATTGAATATATATTAATAAATTAATGTATTAATATTATATTAAATATTAATATAGTAACCTATACAATACTTTATAATGAATTATATATAATATATACATATATTCTTCCCTATTTTATGGATGGAGAAACTAAGGCTTGGCAAGGCTAATTTTGCATCCAAGTCACATATCAAGTTAATGGCAAAGATCTGATTCCAAAGCCATTGGACCTCGCCTTCCCTAGTCACAAGAAAACAAAAGCCATAAAAAGGAGAATTGCTGAATCACCAGCTTGATAAAACAAGAAGGAGTTGATCATTCTCACACCCTCTTTTCTTAAATGCCCAACACTGATAGGAGGTATAATCCCCCCACCGGATCTGAAGCCTCACCAGCAGCTGGGAGACTACACAAGTGTGGAAGGTTCTGGAGGAAAGAAGCTGTGCTTCTCTATCAACATTTTGGTGGGGATGTAGATTTGTGGCAGAGGCAGAGATCATTGAGCCTAAGCTCTGTCCATCTTTATTAAACTGACAACATTTTATAGGAGTATAACATGGGCCCAGTATATGAGTTCAGAAGCATAAGGCAGGTATAAGTTTCTAAGCTATTCCAGTAATTCACACAAACAAAAAAATGGGCCTACCATGCATTGAAATCAAGCTTCTTTTAGCAATAAGTAGTAGTTTAATGTTCTTGCCTATTATTATTTTACTTATTTCAACTTGGATGTTTCTGTAATAGCCATAAAACAGGCAATTATTAATAATACTGGTTTGTAAAGCACAGCTTAACATCTTGATTCTATCAGAGCAATAACCAACTCACGTGTGTGTGTGTGTGTGTGTGTGTGTGTGTGTGTGTGTGTGTTGGTATACACTTACATAACTGTGGTAAAGAAATGAAAGGATTGCCATAGATTGTTAAAATTTGTTGGGGGCAGGAAGGGCAGTGTTCTAGGCAGAGGGTAATTAGCTAACAGGGATGAGCAGAGAGGGAAAAGAGAGAAGGAGAGGAAAGACATAGACCAGACTTTTGAGAAAGGTATGCATGGCTAACACGGAGAATGATTTCATTTGTCTAAGATTAAACATTGTATGTGTATGGATGCATTAAAAGATGCATGAAAATATGATCAACCAAATGCTAACAGTTTTATTACATGTTTCAGGTGATCTTTATTTTCATGCTTATGTAAATGGCTTGAATTTTTCACATGGGTATTTGCTATTTTTATAATCAGATAAAAATAATAAGGTCATATGACAAGAGATCATAAGTGTTGGCGGGAATGTGGAGAAAGAGGAACCCTCGTGCACTGTTGGTGGGAATGCAGACTGGTGCAGCCACTGTGGAAAACAGCACGGAGAGTCTTCAAAAAATTAGAAATAGAAATACCCTATGATCGGGTAATTCCACTACTGGCTATGAAAACACTAACTCAAAAAGATATGTGCACCCCTGTGTTTATTGCAGCATGATTTACAATAGCCAAGATACAGAAGCAACGTAAATATCCATCATCAGTGATGGATAAGGGAGCTGTGGTATTTAGACACATGCTCAATCATATATGCTCAACCGTAAAAAAAGATGAGGTTGTGCCATCCGAGGCAACACGGGTGGACCTAGAGGGTATCATGCTAAGTCAGGTGAGTCAGACTGAGAAAGACAAATATCTTATCTCATTCATGAGTGGAATCTTAAAAGAAAAGAGAGAGAATAAATAAACATAAAAAGCAGAATCAGACCTGTAAATACAGAGAGCAAACTGATAGTTGCCAGAGGGGAAGATGGGGGTTAAGACAAAATGGGTGAAGGGGAGAGGAAAGTACAGGGTTCCAGTTAGGAATGAGTAAGTTACGGGAATAAAAGGCACATAAAAGCCACAGCATAAGGAATATAGTCAGGGTGGTAGCATTGTAGGTGATGGACAGCAGCTACATGTATGGTGAACATAGCATAATGTATAAATTTGTCAAATCAGTGTTGCACACTGAGATTGGAGTAACATGGTATGTCAGCCGTACTAGTTTATAATAATAATAATAATAATAATAATAAAGCCCTTTCGTCCCCTTGGCACTTTCTAAGATCTAGACACTGACATTCCTGGTGTGATGTTTTCTGATCCTGTTCTTGTCTTCTGGCTTTGGTGTCGGTGTGTGTCTGTGCGTTGTTCTCTAGCATCCATGAAGAAGGTAAAATCCCTCCGTGATCCTTCTGTCAAAATGTCCAAATCAGACCCTGATAAACTGGCCACGGTCAGGATAACAGACAGCCCCGAGGAGATCGTGCAGAAATTCCGCAAGGCTATGACAGACTTCACGTCGGAGGTGACCTACGAGCCAACCCGCCGAGCCGGGGTCTCCAACCTGGTGGCCATTCACGCAGCGGTGGCCGGCCTCCCCATAGAGGAAGCGGTCCAGCAGGGTGCAGGCCTGGACACGGCTCGCTACAAGCTGCTGGTGGCCGACGCCGTGATTCAGCGGTTTGCTCCCATCAAGAGGGAGATTGAGAAACTGAAGACGGACCAGGGCCACTTAGAGAAGGTTTTACAGATGGGGTCCGTCAAAGCCAAAGAACTAGCCCACCCCGTGTGCCAGGAGGTGAAGAAATTGGTGGGGTTTCTATAGGAAGCTTCCCCGCATGGCAGAAAGGCTGTTATGTCTTGCGGCCTGTGCACTCCTAATTAATAAAGGCAGCTTTCCTCCCAAATGAAAAATGATGGCTTGGAGACATTTAGTTCTGGTACACAGGACTATTGGCTTCATATGATCAATAAGAATTTGTAACTTTCCAATAGAGCAGCGTTCTAAATCCCATCAGCAAATGCTGTGGCCAAGAAAGAAAGAAAGAAGGCCTGACTCTGAATCCTGAATTATTTGAGGCACACACCTTACCCTGAATTTAGGTACACGAATGTGATTGAGGTGTAATTTGGCAAATAAGGATATCATTTGTCTCTCTCTCTGGAGTACCTACTATTAGGGGTGCTCACTTTATGTGTCCCAGCCCTTTCAAACGTTTTCGTTTCGTTTTGTTTTGAAGTAATCTCTACACCCAACGTGGGGCTCAAACTCACCACCTGGAGATCAAGAATCTCACGCTCCACTGACTGAGCCAGCCAGGTGCCCCTCTTAGTAGTACTTAGATTCTTAGACTTATAATCCTCAGGATGTCGTTTGGACACATTTGTGTTGAGACTTTATAAAAATAAATTGATTATTATAGTTCATTTGTCACTGAGATAGTACCTGTCTAAATGTATTTCAGTTGCTTAACTTGTCCCTGATGAAACCACACTGACTGTCCCAGTAAGTATAGTTTTGTTTTGTTTAATTCAGAAATACATGATATTATCTTCTTTTTTTTTTTAAGATTTTATTTTTTTATTTATTTGACAGAGCACAAGTAGGCAGAGAGGCAAGCAGAGAGAGAGGAGGAAGCAGGCCCCCTGCTGAGCAGAGAGCCCCATATGGGGCTTGATCCCAAGACCCTGGGATCATGACCTGAGCCAAAGGCAGAGGCTTTATTTAACCCACTGAGCCACCCAGGTGCCCCATGATACTACCTTCTGAGAAGGTTCCATGATTTCAGCTTGATTGATTTACAAGAACCCAGGTTCCAGGATCCTGTTCGTAGTTAAGTACTTCTTTTCCTTCGCTCCCAGTTCAACATCACCAGCCCCCTGGGAAATGTACCGGAGGATTGGGATTTTACCCCCAGGGAATCGAGGCCCAGAGAATACATTACCTTGTGCAGTATCTATCACTCAGTAAGAAGCAAGTCCAAGATTAAAACCTTCACTCCTTAAAGACTGCTGTTTTTCCCATTAGCACAGAACCATAAAGAGCAGAATCTATGGGACTCCAAACATTCTTATTTTGAATGTGAATACTTGACATATAAGACCTGAACTATAGACACGGTTCATATCAGTAATTCAACCAATAGCCACCTGCTTTAAATCTGGATTCAGCCAACCTTGGTTGCATTTGCTTCTCGGAATCCCCAAAGCAGATCCCAAGTTCTGTCTCCTAATCTTCTCAAGGCGGAGACGCTTCGAAATATCCTGCCAGACCACCAGACCACCATAATAATGAGGCCTGACATTTCAGATTTTCCCGATGCGTGGAAGCTTCTCACCTCCCCTCTACCTCAGCCTCTTTGAGTAATAACGAGTCACTCTAAAACCTAACTTCTCTGCACATTCTGAATATGGAAATAACAATCCTGACTTACCACAACAGGACCTGTTAGCAAGCTTGATTTTGTAGGGGAAATTGCCTGTAAGTTTTTTTGTCAGTGGGTACCATGATCATAAGGGACTAGAATTTTGGGCAAAGAATTTGTTCAAAGGTTTATTTATTTATTTATTTATTTGGGGGAGGGGAGAGAGAAAGCACAGGGGGAGGGTTAGAGGGAGAGGAAGAAGAGGAGAATCTCAAGCAGGCTCCCTTCTGAGTGCAGAACCTAACACAGGACTCGATCCCATGACCCTGAGATTATGACCTGAGCTAAAAATCAAGAATCCGAAGCTTAACCGACTGAGCCACCCAGGTGCCCTACAAAGAATTTTTGTTCATGTTCCTTAAGGAAAGGAAGTAGAGTAGTCCTTTTATCAGAACTGATGTAAGTACACAAAACTCTGCATCCCGGAATCCACCCCAGGTCCAAAATCCTTTTCGGGATCTTTTTCTGGAATGGGATATCTATAGTTCTAGAGCCTCTTTGGGCATAGTTCCTCCAGGGCTCTTCCCCCCCACCTTAAAAGGAACCAAAGTGTGAATACTGGAAAATGACAAAATTAAAGATGGACCTATCAAACCAATTGTTTGTGTATTTTTTTTTAATCTGCTTACCACACCTTTCATCCACAGAACTAAAGGTACCATGGAAAGAATCTCTGAGGAGAAAAACTAGGGGTCTAGGATGACTTTCAAGGAGCAAAGCCCTCATAGTAAAGGTGGGCTTGTGACCATCCTGCTCTGGTTTTCTTTGCAAGTGACCTGAGGGCTCCTCAGGTCCAAAATCCACAGTCATGACTGAGAGACTTGCCAGTGACCTCAGGAAGTTGGTAAATGAGCCAAGATGAGAACCTAGATGTCTTTTCCCTCTGTGCCACCTACCTACAGGACTCAGCACAATCTTTTCATTGAGAGGAAGAATCAGAGAGACATCGAACTTGTGGCCCACCTCAAAAGGTGATTTTTTTTTTTTAAAGATTTTATTTGTCAGAGAGAGAGGGAGAGAGAGCAAGCACAGGCAGACAGAATGGCAGGCAGAGGCAGAGGGAGAAGCAGGCTCCTGCCGAGCAAGGAGCCCGATGCGGGACTCAATCCCAGGACGCTGGAATCATGACCTGAGCCGAAGGCAGCTGCTAAACCAACTGAGCCACCCAGACGTCCCTCAAAAGGTGATTTTAATTGTCATTTTCCATATGTTTTGTGGAGAGTTGAAATGGTGAAAGATATTTCACATGGCAGTAACCATGGCCAGGTAACTCGGTGTTCTTTAGCTCTACAGGCTGACAAACCCTATTTCAAACCCACTCTGACAGACCATCACTTGGAACACGTGGGAGTATCTTGTGCTATGTAGGAACCTCATAAACATGTCTCGAAATAGTGTCTGAAAATGGGCTAGAGGTTTCTGTTAAATTGTGGGTTGCTTGTTTTTCAGAAATCTTAAAGATGCTGACCCCCACACACTAAATAACACTGTTGAGTTGTCACATGAATCAGGCACCCTACCAAATATCTTAGAATGTTAGAACGCTGTTTTCCACGTGCGGTTCCCTGCCCTGCGGTGTGACCATGACCGGGCAAATTCCCTGGCTCTCTCCCAGACCTACTGAATCAGAAATGTGGGGATCAACCCAGCAATCTGTGTTTCAACAATCTTCCAGGTGATTCTGATCAGAATGAACTTTGAGGGGCGCCTGGGCGGCTCAGTGGGTTAAGCCTCTGCCTTCGGCTCAGGTCGTGATCTCAGGGTCCTGAGATCGAGCCCCACATCGGGCTCTCTGCACAGCGGGGGGCCTGCTTCCTCCTCTCTCTCTGCCTGCCTCTCTGCCTACTTGTGATCTCTCTCTCTCTGCTGAATAAATAAATTAAAAAAAAATCTTAAAAAAAAAAAAAGAATGAATTTTGAGAGCCACTGCTTTATATGTATTCTCTTGTTTAATTCTCAGAACCCGGGACGCCTGGGTGCCTCAGTTGGTTAAGCAGCTGCCTTCGGCTCAGGTCATGATCCCAGCGTCTTGGGATCGAGTCCCACATCGGGCTCCTTGCTTGGCAGCGAGCCTGCTTCTCCCTCTGCCTCTGCCTGCCACTCTGTCTGCCTGTGCTCACTCTTGTTTCTCTCTCTATGACAAATAAATAAATAAAATCTTTAAAAAAAAAAAATTCTCAGAACCCATTCCTGGTACCAGTCTCGTATTACTAAGAAGGAGACCGAGGCATGGGAGTGCTCCGTACGTGCTCACTAGCCTCAGGGACTAATGACTAGCATGTTGGACAGCGTGACTAGAGAATATTTCCATCATCACAGAAATGTCCATTGGACACTGCCATGTGAAGGCATTCAGCTTGCTGATTTTGCTTGTAGTAGGTCAAACACATACAGGTCAGAACTCTCCAGAGAGAGAACTCTCAGCTGGAGAATTCATGAGGATAGTGAAAGGAATAGTTGAGAAGGACAGACCATAGAGTTCCCCCAAACCATACTGGAGTAATAAGAGTTAGCATGTACTAGTCTGCACTTGCTCTAGCTGGGGCATTCTGTGTATTTATATGCAATATCTCACTTCATATTTCTATCAGGCTATAAGATAGGAATGATTAGTGCTGCTCTTTTAAGTAAGTAAAGTAAAGTAAGTAAAGTAAAGATTCAGCCACTTTTGTAAGGTCATACATTGGTCGTTACTCTCTATTATCTCCGAGTTAGGAACCCATTGATACCACTTAACCAATGTGCCCAAGGGAACGGTCTGCCCCTTCTTGACCAGTCTAGATTGTGAGCCTCTCCTGTGTGTCCCGTGACCTCAGCCCTCATTTCGCCCTCCCTGCCTCCTTTCTTCCTACCTGTGCTTCTTCCTTCAATGCTCCTGCAATTATTCCCCAAAAGTTCTTCATTTGCTCACACAGCACAGTCTAGTGTGGTTCAGATTTTCATCACCTGATACAGGGATTTGCCATCAGGTTTTGTGGCAGAGACTCCTCACCATGCCCCAGTATCTCGTCTCTCCTTCCTTCTTAGGGATGGAATCCTCTCCCTTAGTTTTAGCAGAGAACGGAGTGCCAGGTAGGGACCACAGTAGCAGCCTGCCCTTCAGCAAGCAATGGTTCTGTGAATTTGTTCTAGCCAATGGGATATGGGCAAAAGTGATGTGCACAATTTCCAAAACACATCTCTGTTAAAGGAAGTTGCTCCCACACACGCACACCTTTACTGGAACAGCCCATTGGGCCCATGGATAGAAGCCACAAGAGAAAGATGGGGGGAATCAGCCCCTCAGCCTGCATCCCTGAACTCAATAAGCAGGCTGTCTTATTGCCCTGGATTATCCTCCCTAACTCTGGACTGTTATGTGAAAAATAAACTTTTATTGTATTTAAGCCACTTTTTCTGGGGATCTCTTTGTTAAGAGTACCTACTGAATGAGAAGCTCCCGGTGGGGCTCAGCAGTTGGTTTTAACAAGCCCTTCCGGTGACCTGGATGCCTGTTAACGCTTGAGAACCACTGTACTGGAGGACCAAAAAAGAATAAAAACTGGCCTCTGTCAAGGAACTGACATTTGAGATAAAAAGGTACAAATAGATGATCAGTCATAAAAACATAATTATTGCCTTGACGGTCTGCTATTTTCCTGGCTGCTCCTCTTTCTTCATCAGATTAACTCAAAATAATTTAGCTTAGATGTTTACAAATGTGATTGTTTATAGACAGCCTAAAACTTTAGGTCATGCGGGTCGACGCAAATCCAAAAGTGGGAAAATAACTAAAGCTACATTTGTAATAGGGTAAGCAGAGGTTGAATCATGAGGATTAGAATTGATGAGATCTCCTAAAGCCAAGAAAGACAAATAAGCAGAAAGAGTTATTTTATACCATGGGTAGTAAAAGTACAGTACTTATTACCGTGTAAAGGATTATATTGTCTAGAAATAAAAACAGTTGAGAGTGGATTAAAATCATGAGTAAGAAAGTCATAAAATTACATTAAGCACAAATTAGGAATGTTCCAGTTATTCTGAAAGTATCTGACGTTGGCATCATAAAAGGTAAGTACCGTCTTCGCTGTCACCACCCTTTTCATCATGATCTTCAGTGTTCGAAATTCTAGGCTGGACAGGACTAGACCAATGTGGCATCAGTGATGGGCTAGAAAAGAGAATGCCCAAGAATGAAGAATCTTGGACTCAGTGTGTTTTGTATAAAACCTGTACACCCTTCAGATTTAATAGCCAATAAAGGTAGAGGAAACAAAGGAGACAATGGATGCAAAAAAAAATTTATTTCAGATTAAAATCAGTTTGCCATTATTCTTCTTAACAAGAGATGGTTAAGATTACTGAAATCAGTAGAAAATCCAAAAGCTACACAAAATATTATTACAAAATATAGCAAACTGTTCTTATGCTAAACACTTTAGATAGTAGTAACATATAAAATAAGTGTTAGGGGTGCCTGGGTGGTTCAGTCAGTTAAGTGTCTGTCTCCAGCTCAGGTCATGATCCTGGGGTCCTGGGATTGAGCCCCACATCGGGCTCCCAACTCCCAGCTTAGAGTCTGCTTCTCCCTTTTTCTCTGCCTTTCACTTGTGCTCTCTCTATAGCAAATAAATAAAATCTTAAAAAAAAAAAAATAAATACTAGTATATCCCCAAACTGCCATACTTAGGATTCTAGACTCTGTGATAAAGAAGAGGTAGCACTTAGTGTTGCTGAAAGCTCTGGACATCTTTTGAAGAAAGGGTTTAATTTCCCCACCCACTGTTAGGAGCAAAGTCATTTGCTGCTAGAAATCACTTTAGCCCTGGCTTCCGTGTTTCTAAAATCTTTCAGGGTCTTGAAACTACCATCCAGCTTGGTAAGATTATTTCCTTCTTTCCCTCTTTTTCCCTTTAAGGATGTTTCATCCATCTTCTTCCCCAAAATACTGTCAGTCAGGATTCCTATTCCAAATAATTCGGAATCAAAAGCATTCAACAGTCTGGAGGCAAGTGAGCTTTTTATTGCATTTTTATTGGGAGCAAATTGAACTGTGTGGGCAGGCTAGAGAGGGACCCCTCTGTGAGACTCCAGCCGGCCCCACCACTGTACCCCAGCAAGGATTCATGTTACAAGAATTACATCATTGTGATCTGCTTATGTTGGCTGACCAGGCCCAACAGGCCCCTGGGTGTTGCAGGCAGGTTAATTCCTGTCAATCTTCAAGAACCTTCCATGAGAGAGCTCATGGGGCCCCAGAAATCTCTGTCTTTCTTCTTATGACTTTCTAATCTTTTCCTAATTTAACACATGGAGAGATATTTGGCAAAATATAACCGTGTTATATCTTCATGAACACATACAGAGCATAGGAATAGTTGCCTCATTTTACACTTAAGTATTCCCTGTGTACTTTGGCACTAATTAACCTATTTATTGCACTTGAAATTTGCACCATAAATTACTATGCATTTATTGTATGTGTACTTGTTTGTAAGTGCCTTTGAGGGCGCCGAAGATTCAAATGGCTTCACAGGACAGATAATTGTGTTAATTCATTAAATAACCTCACAAATATTTATTCAGCACTTATTTATGTGCCAGGCACTGCTCTAGACACCAAGGAAACATTGGTGAACAAAACAGACAAAAAACCATACCCTTTTTGAATTGATATTGTAGTGGAGAGAGACAGACAATAAATGAGCAAGGAAAGTAAATGGTTAGGCATAAGGTGATGAGTGATGTAGAAATAAAAAGAAAATGGGACTAGAGTGTGCTATGGAACTGACTTATGACCCCCCCACTCCCAAAAATGCATATATTGATGCTCTAACCCCCAGCACCCTGGGAACGTGCCTCTGTTGGGAGACCAGGCCATTAAAAGTGTAATTAAGTTAAAATGAGGTTGCTAGAGTGGGCCCTAGTGTGATCTGACTGGTGTCTTGATAAAAACAGATTAAGACACCTAGAAAGACATCAGAAGTGCTCCTGCACAGAGAAAGGACCATGTGAGGACATAACAAGAAGGTGGCCATCCACAGGCCAAGGAGAGAGGCCTCAGAAGAAACCAAACAGACTGACATCTTGCTCTAGGACTTATTCAACAGTCAGCGACTTCTTGTTATGCCAGCCCTTCCCAACTCGTACAGAGTGCTTGTTTTCAATAGGCTTATAAAGGATGGTGTTGCTGAGGTTAAATTTAAGCAGAAAACTGAATGAGGTGAGGAAGACGGCAAGGTAAAATCTGGGAAGATACCACAGTCCAGAGAGGCCATCAAAGGCAAAAGCAGGAATGTGTTTGACTTGTAACAAGGAAACTATTGTAGGTAGAGACGGGTGAAGGAAAAGGGGAGTAGGAGATGAAGATGGAACTCTAGTGCAACCAAGGCCTTCCAGGCTATTGTAGGATATTGGCTTTTAATTTAGAGCAATGGAACTAGAAGGCCATTGTAGGCTCAAGTTAGAAAAGGTTCATGCTGGGGGTGCCTGGGTGGCTCAGTGGGTTAAAGCCTCTGCCTTTGGCTCAGGTCATGTTCCCAGGGTCCTGGGATCGAGCCCTGCATCAGGCTTTCTGCTTAGCAGGGAGCCTGCTTCCTACTCTCTCTCTCTCTCTGCCTGCCTCTCTGCCTACTTGTGATCCCTCTGTCTCTCTGTGTCAAATAAATAAATAAAATCTTAAAAAAAAAAAGAAAAGATTCATGCTGGCCATTTTATTGGGAAATAGATTATAAGGGTCAGATGTGGGTATGGGAAGACTAGTTAGGGGATTATTTTAATCATCCATATAAGAGGAAAGCCTTGGAGTAGGATCATAGTGTTGGAAGTGGTGAGATGTCAAATTTGGGGTATATTTGTGAAAGGAGAGCTAACAGGGTTTGCTGATAGATTGGTTGTGATATCTGAGAGAAAAAAAAGGAGTCAAGAATATCTTCAAGGTTTCTGACCTAAGAAGTTAGAAGCATGGAGTAGCTGTTTACTGAAATGGGAAAGACTGTAGAGGAAGTAAATTTGGAAAGATCATGAGTTTGGTTTTGACATGTGGAGATGTTTAGCGGGCAATTGGATATTTAAAATTAGAGGTCAGGGAGAGGTCCAGGCTAGAGATATTAATTTGAGAGTCATTAAGATAGAGACAGCACTTAAAGCCATGAGTCTTGAAGAAATCTGCATGTATGAGTGTGGACAGAGAAAAGAGGAGGTCCAAGGACTGATCCTATTTCAAGGTAGAAGGAAATGAGAAAATATGCAGCAAGGAGCCTGAGAAAGAAAGGCCAATAAGACAGAAGAAAAACCAGAAGAGAGCGTTACCCTGGAAGACAAATGAAAAACCTGTTTTCCAGAAAAGGGCTAATCTGTGTCAAGTAAAGTGCAGGCTGAAAAGGACCACTGGGTTTAGCAACGTGGGGGTGACCCTGATCAAAGCAGTTTGGGTGGATGGAGGGGTCAAAAGTTGAATATGTTTAAGAAGAAATGGGAAAAGGGAAATGAGAGACAGTGACCTTGACAACCCTCGCAGGAATAATGCTGGGAAAGAGAAACAGTGAAATGGGACAGGAGGATAGTGATATGGAATGGGGGGGGACAAATAATTGCATGTTTGTATGCGCATGAGAATGATCTTGCAGAGAAAGAAAATGTGGTGATGCAGGAGAGAGAGGGAACAATTGCTGAAGGGATGGGATCCACAGCACCTGTGAACAGGCTGGAGTTAGATGGGAGAGCACAGGAGAGGAGGAAGAATCGAGATGCAGGTGCATTTTTATGTGCGGTCGAAAAGCAAGCGGCCAAAAGTCTCTTCATTGTCTTAATTTTCCTAGTAAAATAGAGATCAAGGTCCATGGCAGAGAATTAAGATAAGGAAGGACACCTTGGATGTTTGAGGAGAAAGGGACGGTCATGGGGAAAAGGAAAAGGAAAGTACCAGGGAAATTAAATGGAAGCAGCAGACGGCATTGAGGCTAGGGAACATGACTTTATGAGGGCAGTCAAGGCAGCCGATTTTTCTCACATTGTACTGTATGAGTGTAGGCAATGTGCGGGAAAAGTTGGATTTTCCTTTAAAAATTTGTATTTAAATGCAATTTAATTAATATACTGTATTATTAGTTTCAGAGGTAGAATTAAGTGATTCATGAGTTGCATAAAACACTCAGTGCTCATCACTTCAAGTGCCCTCCTTAATGTCTGTCCCCCTATCCCCCCACCCACTCCCTTCCAGCAACCCTCAGTTTGTTCCCTATAGTTAGGAGTCAGATTTAACCTAGACCTGGGCTTTGCTAGGTAACTGCAACAAAAGGTCAAAGTGGCAAAGGCTCTAAGCGGGTTTAACAATGGGCCATGGCATCCAAACCAGGCGAGGGGGGAGGTGAGGCTGTGAGGGGTGTGGAAACAGTAAAAAGATAGCAAGATCAGTTGATTGAAGGCCCCAGGGGTGTCCAAGAATTGAAGGAGATGTCAGTCTGAGAATTCCAGCTCATGAGCAGGTAATTCTTGGTACTGATAATAAAGTGTGAGGGATGGCCTGAGGAAGGATTGTATATATAGGGTGGAAAGGATGATCTCAGGAGAAGAGAAGATCAGAGAAGCTAAGGGTATTGTAAAGATCATTTACTTCAATGTGCAACCACAAAGACGTTGCCCAGAAAGGTACTGGAGACAGTGAGAAAGGGCCAAGAAGAAAAACTACAAGAAATGAAGGGGAGTAGTCTTGGGAGGCTGTAGGCTGATGGCCCAGGTTCCCAAGCCAGGGGATTTAGGGAGGAATGAGGGATCTGGAAGTAACAATGAGGAATAAAGGGGACACGTCCTCCACCTCCAGTTGCCAGTACTACGTATAGGCTGGAGCACGAGGTCCCCCACATTTCCAGCACCCCCTGGTAGCAGGCTTGGTCTGGGTAGTGAGCAAGGTAGTTTTCTCCTGGTCTGCCCTTTGGAAGACAACAGGGTGCGGAGGGCTTAAGAAACATGCGGCTGGCCATTGGGTTGGTATTTCTTAACCTATAGATGATTCCTCATCAGTTAAAGCATTGGCGGACTTTTATAATTTCACTGTTTGGCCCCGTAGTCTGATTCTTAGTCCAAAGCACTAGTTTTTATTGTTGCGTTTATTTTGTTTAGAGGGGTTGGGAAGGCGAGAGGCCTGGCAGCTAAATATCTGGGACTCTCCAGGCAGGGACACCCTCCCTAGGACTCTACTCTCATTTCCCAGGGCTGCTTTGTTCTGGAGCCCCTGGGTGTAGGTGGGACAGACCCACGGTTGCTCTGGGGCACTGCATTGGTTCCATCACAGGGACACCATGGAGGTGACATACTTTCTCTGGGCAAAGATATTGCTTTGCACCTGACCCTCCTAGTTTTTAGAGTTATTTCCTCGGTATGAGCAGCTTTGCTTTCTAGAAGTGTACCCACATTAGCTGGCTAAGAGGAAAAGAGTACTGGAGTAAGTAATGATGCCGTCTTTCATGTGGCCGGTAAGCTATTCTTAAAGAAGTTTCCAGAAGAGGCATTCCAAAAATGTTTTGAACAGTCATTTGAATAAGATAGGGAATCCCAGGATATCTTCTTTGAAGGACAACTCCAATTTGAATAAATAAATTCCGGTGTTTAAAAATGTATATATCGGCCCCATTGCTTTCTAGTCATCTTTCCATCCTTTAATCCCTTTAAAAAAAAATGGAACTGATCAAAGGAAAGAGCCCTGCCTTAGTGACAGTTGCTATTCACCATTGTAACAGGCAGGATGTGTGGCTGAGATAGAAAATCTTCTGATTTGGTGGAGTTAGGATCAAACTCAACACTGTTCACTTTCAAATTTAGTCGATATCCAATTCAGATAGGGGAGACTTTTGAACATGCCAAGGCAGAAACACAGTGAGGAGTGAAGGGAGGAGCTATTCCTTATCAGGAAGCCCAGTATTCAAATGTCTGTGCCTTATGCTCTACATCTAGGTACAGGGTATTAAAGAAAGGCTCCTTAAGAAAGCAGAAAGTCTTTCTGTTTGGAAAGTCACAAAGAACGACCAACAACTTGACCTTGAGTGTTTATGTTTGCCATGGGGAAATTTTATTTTATTTTTTTTTAAGATTTTATTTACTTATTTGACAGAAAGAGAGAAAGCACAAGCAGGGAGAGAGGCAGGCAGAGGGAGAAGCAGGCTCCTGGCTGAGCAGGGAGTCCCGGACTTGATCCCAGGACGCTGGGATTACAACCTGAGCTGAAGACAGATGCTTAACCAACTGAGGCATCCAGACATCCCACCATGGGGAAACTTTAAGTGAAAAATACAAAGAAGTGGAAAACAGAAAGCTCCTTGAAAGTGAGCTTTATGTCTTTTTATATTACATAGTCTGACACAGCACATAAGCCTATGTGATAAGTTGGCTTCCTTGGGAAAATCCAATTGATTGGCACACCTTTTCCAAAAATAGAACCTTCCTTGAGGATATATTAAGCATGGCTCTTTCCCAGTTCCCTTTTGCCAAATAACACACAGTTACAGAAAAGGTTATCAAGGACATACTTGAAATAGGACCAAATCAACTAATGCCCCAGTGGATGGAACCTTTGGGATGACCTCATCGGTACCCACACAAACCCACTGAGTTAGCCAGTCCTCACAGCTTATAATGGAGCAGCTAAAAACAAACAAACAAACAAACAAACAAACAACAAAAAACAAAAAACAAACCTGTGGCTGGGGGAGTGGAGGAAATAACTCGAAAGAGTCATCTTCAGCTTAACTTATCCCCTTTTCTATGTTTCATAACCTAATGTGGGAAGATAAGGGAGGAGATAATGATTCTGGAGAGAATTTGGGCAGGAGGAGATCTGACCTGATTAATGGAGAAATCCAAAGAGAAACTTCCATACCCCTGGACTACTGTATACTGAGATACTGTCCCTCAGGATACCTGGCACTGTCCAAAGGGATGTCTGAACACTACATTTCTCTTAGCTTTTTCCATCTTAAATAATTGGGTCTTCCTCCTTCACCTTATTCTAAGATAACTGATCAATATGCCAGCAAGATGTAAGATGTTTTATATAATCAAAGTAGTAACTTTGAGTCTCCCATCCCAGTATATAACAGTCTGGCAGACCAAAAAAAAAAAAAAAAAAAAAAGTAAACCCATTAAACATGGTCAGTCCTTCACAATCTGGCAAAACTAGTTTTGGTTCAGATGGCAAACTTACTCATGAAATGTGTCTTGGAGGAGTTTTTAATTGAACGTAGTTAAATATCTAATCCGTTTTGTGCACCTTTGTTTTATACTTCTCAGTCTGTCCACTCACTCAACAAATATTTATTGAATGCCTCCTATTATTAGCAAGGTACTATGCTGGGCACAGAGAAAACTTAGGTAAACATGATAACATATCAAGGATATTAATACTGATCAATAAAACCCTCTAAAATGATTCACTGTGAAGTATTCTAAACAAACGATTTTTTAAAATGTGGTTATTGGGGTGCTTGGGTGACTCAATTGGTTGAGTGTCTGCCTTTGGCTCAGGTTGTGATGGGGGTGGGGCTGGGATTGAGCCCCTGCTTCCTGGCTGTCTGCCCTGCAGAAAGCCTGCTTCTCCCTCTACCTCTGCAGCTCCCTCTGCTTGTGCTGTCTCTATCGTGCGTGTTCTCTCTCTCTCATAAATAAATTTAAAAATCTTTAAAAAGATAAATAAATACAATTTGGTTATTATCTTCCCTTGCTCCTCCTGATGAGCCCTTTCAATCCTACTATAGAAGTACTGAAAATACTTTGGTGGAGCGAAGTACAAAAAAACCCTGTTTGCGGTATAAAAGAAAAAATGAAATTGGCAATCCCCTTCTGCTCTTAGAAACATGAGGACTTTGCCTGCTCTGGGGGTTCCTGTTCTTTTGGAAGCCCTCAGCTGGTCTTTAGCAGCAATGATGACATAAAGGAAAATTACATTCTGATGCAGAATTCAGCCCCTTCATCTTTCTCCTTTCTCTACAGCATGAAGCTAGGGGCCCATAGAGGATCTAATATCAAAAGGAAGACGGTAATACCACTACATGGAGAAAAAAAAATAATTACCAAATTTCCTGAATAGTAAACAGCCTAAAAAAAGAAGAAGCTGAACCCTTTGATAGCTTGGCCCTTGGTCTGCCCGTGAATGCCTTAAGGATTATATCATCAGACAGACTCCAGCAGCCCGTGCTATTGTTTCAGAAGGAGGAAGCAACGAAGAAGGGGAGGAAGAAAAGGGGATGGGTGGGAGCAGGTCTGCCCCTTGGGGAGGAGAGTGTTTGATTTTGAAGGTGAAGTTATCAAACGTTCATGTAGTGAGGCTAGAAAGACAAATTGAACAATTTCTCAGCGTCTGTGGAAAGGAGGTTTCTCAAGGCCATTTCTCCTTTTCTTGGGGGATTAACGTAAACGTTTGGATTCAATAACTTTTCTACCACAGATGACATTAGCTCAAAAGAGGGATAAAGCGACCTGAAGTTACCCAGAAAAGTTATTGCTGTAAACTATCACCTGGGGGCAGTCTTGTGACTGTTAAGTTTCTTCCGCCTCATTCTCGCCAGGATTGCACTACCTTTTTTTTTTTTTTTTCCCTCTCTCTCGCTGGGCTCAGTTTCTTTATCGGAGGTTGAGGAGTAAGAAAAAAAAGGGCAAAGGGGAAGGACCTCAGGAACTAAGCCTCACGCCCTTCTCGATCAGGCGGGAGGCGATAGCACCAGACTGTTGGGAACAGTCAGTTTCCTTTGGGTCTTTGAAATGAAAAGCCTTGGAAGCTGAGGAGGCGGCAGGGTGGGGGCCGCAGACAGCGGGTCCTGGGATACTAACGACCTCGGCGCGGATGGCAAGAGCCAGAGGCCCGGGATTCCCGAGATTCCGGGAATTTACGGAGACCCCCGACCCGGGGGCGGGGGCGCGCGCACACACACACACACACACACCCATACACACACGTCCCCGCCTCCCTACCCCACCGCGCCGACAATGCCGCGCGGGTTCCGAGACGCCCTGGCTCCCGCCCACGACCGCGCGGGGACTAGTTGGCAAAGGCGGAGGGGGGTATAGACCCCGCCGGGCGCTGCCTGACCAACGTGGACACTCCCGCGGCGGCAGCAGCCAGGCCTGCCCCTATCTAGCTGCCGCCCCAAGCCCTCGCTCACACGCTAGTGCCGTCCCTAGTCGGCTCCGGAGGAACTTGCCGGCCCGAGCCTGAGCATCCACAGCTGGCGCGGGGCTGGCTGGGGCCTCCCGCTTCCCCCCATGGCCGGCCCGGGACACACGTTGCAGCGAGGCGGGATGGAGGCTCACTAGCTGCATCCTTGGCAGTCGGGCCTCCAGAAGGTCCGAGTCCCGCGTGCTGTTTCGACCGGGATGGTGTCTTAGCATTAAGAGCTCCTAAGACCTTCCTGCGCTAGAGGCTAAAGTCGGGGCAAAGGAAGTGGGTTGTAGTCTCCGCCGGGCGGCCGGCGGGAGCGCGGGGCCTAGACGGTTCTGGCCCTCGGCGTGCATGTGCTGGTGCAGCCAGGGAAGCGGCTGAGCGCCAGCGCAGTCGGGAGTGCGAGCCGTGAGAGTGTAGAGACAAACCTAAGAGCCCCAAGTCCGAAACAAAGCCAGAGCCACGCTCCACAAAACAGCGGCGGGGAGCCTGGGTTTACGAGGGAGGGCTTCCTCAAGGCTTTACCTTCCCCCACAGGCCCGGCGAGCACGCAGAAGAAGGGGGCACCCGCAAAAGTCAGGAAGAGGGGAAGCTTCCTGGAGGACTTGGCCTCGGCTTTAACATGGAGCCGGAGGCCTCCTCGGGCCCAGGACCACACGCCGGTTTGCGCGGCGCGAGGTGGGCGATCCGAGCCCCGGGTACCGCCCGCAGGCTCCAGGGAACTCGCCGCGCGGACCCATTTCTCCGGAAGTTGTCCCCAGAGGGGCAAGCCCTTAGTGGAAAGGAGGGCGAGGCCTTAGCTTTTCCAAAATCTTTTAAAAAGAAAGAAAGAAAGAAAGAAAGAAAGAAAGAAAAGAAAAGAAAAGAAAAAAATTCAAGACAACTCTCCCCACACACACACTCCCCCCAACCGCGTGCCTCCAGAAGACCTGGAAGAGGCATATCTGGGTTAAGGTGAACAAGGCGCCTCAGTCCTTCTTCATCTCGAGCCCTTAGAAATAAGGCGAGGGGGCCTTTGTGCCCCCTCGCTGGCTGCCGCAGCCGCCCTTGCGGCCCGCCCACGTGGGGAAATTGCCGCGGTGGGTTGCGTGGGAATGAGTCCCCGCTCGGAAACCTTGCGAGGGGCTAAGGGACACGGGGGAGCCCGGGTCGAAGGCTCTTCGGTGTCCCTGTGGGTGTGAAATCCGCGGAACCCGGGTCCGAGAGGCGTATTTGGAGGTAGAGCTGGCTTTCTAGTGGGCCCTGGCCAGGCTTTCGGCCACGCTGCTCCCGGCTCCCCCAGCTTTTTCCTTTTTTGCCTCTTGAGGCCCCACCCGAGTTCCGCACGGCGCTTCCCGCCTGGGACAAAGGCAGGCGTAGCAGCCCGGTCTCCGTCTGAATATCGCGGACGTGCCGGAGTCGCCCAAGGAGCTCCTGCGCTTCGCAGGGCGGGGACCCAGAGCCTGACCTAGAAGCCACTACTCTCTCTGCGACGACTGGAAAGCGCAGAGCTGCGAAGGATGCGTTTGGCACCGCCCGCTTCCTACGCTAGAGCGGTCGGCGGCCAGACTCCCGTTTCCAGCACCGGTGGGCGGTTGGGGTCCACAAGCAGCCTCGCTGCCTCTCCCACTGGCCCGCAACACTTTGGGCGCTGCTGCTGAATCCGGGCCGGGAGGGGAAGCGCACGCCCACCCCTGGGTGGTGGCCGCCTGGCCTTGTAATTTAGCGATCCAACGCCACAGGGGTGTGAGCGTCTCTCACCGGCACAGGTGCAGTGAAAATGATCGGGCGCGTTTAAGTCCGAGGCTCTATTTCCAAAAACTAGTTGCAGAAATAAGAACGATGTTTAGAAAAGGAAAAGCCGTTTTCTTCACTTGTTTAAGGTGAAAGTGAAAATGTTTGCAGCTTGATATAGCTGAATGATTTTTCTCTGTTGTCTGCTTCACTAGATACAGCTAAGGCGAATGGACAATTAGGGAGGTCGCGTGCAGTTTACACTTCCTCTGAATCTGTAAAAGGAAAGGCTCCCGTTCGCAGTGCCCTCTCGTCACTGCCTTCGCGTTGAGAGACTTGTACCCGCCTCGGCCGTTGGCGTAGGATGTGCTTGAATGCAGCCACATCTGGACGAGTTCCGGTGACTTTCAACCCGCCCCACTCCCCCGCCTTTGCCCCCGTCCTTCCAGCGGCATTATATTCATTGGCATTTGTGGTTGGCTTTTCTATCTTTGGGGACGTTTTACCTTCCTCCCTACTCTTTTGTCACACCCTACCTTAGTTGACCAAAAACAAAGGAGGGGGGCACTTTCAGACGGAATGCCCATATTAGTACCTCTTTGCTTGGCCTAGATTGTAGAATTCGAAGTCACTACCCAGGAATATGCTTGTACATGCAAATACCTAGGGCAAGCCTGCTGAGCCTTATTCACTAGCTCTAAGTCTCAGAGGGTCTGAGCATTCAATACTAGGGAGTTCAGATCGGATTTTAACCAACTATGGCAGGAAGCCACAGGCCACTGTCTCATTTGCTGCTTCGCATCCAGAAAAAGTCACACACTGATAAAGCAGATAAGTTAGTAAAGATGCATGAAAATGGTTGCAATAAACAAACAAGCAAACAAACAAACAAACACTAAGTGATATTTTGAACTTATTTGCAGAATTTCTGAATTTGGAAAGTAGGAAAAACTCTTCTTCCCTTCTGCTTTTTCTGTAGGTGGATTACACTGTGTGCAAATGACATTGTGTAGTACTGTTACAATGTGTGTATTTGTGTGCACATGTGTTTGTGTGTGAGAGGGTGATATTGAAGTGTGCACCTATGGAAATTGCCCTAAACCAGTCTCTTCCCCTCCCCCACACCCCCACCCCCCGGCATATGCAGTGAAAAGAAATTATTTCATTGCAAACTTTATGATTCCCAACCTCCTTAGACTGCTCCTGGAAGGGGAACAGGCTTTAGGAATGGAAAGCATTATTTAAAAGGGATTTAGCACACTCTGCTTCTCAGCATTTCCCCCAAAGGTAGTCGGACTGGAAGTTGGAGCTCAAGGCTGTCCCTCCCCCACTTCCACAGAGGCACAGGAGGAAAAGTGTGAACTCCTAGGGCGCCAGCAGACTCGTTACCACCTCTGGCAATGACCCAAAGTGTGCATGTATCTTGAAGTCCGAGCCCCATTGCTCTGATTGTTCAGAGCTGAAAGTCCCACAAACCTTCCATGAAGTCAAATCATGGATGAATTTGTACTCAGACACACACACACACATTTTTACAAAGGAGAGCTTAGTAAAATGCCCTACACGTGGTAGACATTCAATGATTATTTGTTGAGTGAATGAATGAACTCATGTATATTTATTCTTTCCAAGGCAATTTTTAAACTAAATAAGCTTGTATATGCATATGTAACATATATGTAACAAAGAATTGTGTGCCCAGAATATAGGGGAATTTTTGTGTCTGTCCCTTTTTGCTTTCCAGTTTTCCCCGAGCAGCCCCCTCCCCCAAATCCCTGCCTGAGGCACAGGTCTCTGCAACTAGTTGGTAAGCTTATCCGTCCCCCACCAAAGCCTGTCAGTCAGCCAGTAAAAGCAAATGCATTGCTTTGGTCACGTCCTTACTTCCCTCACAGATCACACTCATGTTTCTATAAAGGTTCTTCGGCTAATTTCATCCTGCACACCCCCACATTCCTTTATACTCTCTATAGGTGGTATAGTGCTTGGGTTTCACAGGCCTGGAAACAGCCAGATCGCCTCTGTTAACAGACCTAGCCTCAATCAGCATTTTCACAGACTGGACAAAGTTCCCAGGAAAGCTTTGGGTCTTAATATGGGAAAGGATTGCCAGTTCCGGGAAGGACAGAAGCCACTGTTTCCAATCTGGCTGAGACTAGTCTCATGCTCTAGGTTTGCATTAAAAAGATGTGTATGAAATCGCAATTCTGTGTGACTTATAAATTACAAACCTGTTGCCTTAGAGAAAAGAGTCCAGTGCCAGGACTTCTGAGCTCAGTGGGTCTCAATACTGCTATCCAGTAGACCCCAACTCATCATCCCTCTGAGGGAGCTGAAAGACCCTTTTCTGTGCCCCAGCCAGCCTGCTGCCACCTGGAGGACAAGGATATTTTCTTCCTCTGTTTCCCCCATACCCTTTCGAAGAGGAGCAAGCTGGAAGGAGTAGCCAAACCACAGCCCTAGTCACCACAGGGCAGGAGCCCTGCTAACTTCTGTTCTGTTGGAAGAGTCTGCCTGAGCCTGAGAGACCCAGGAAAACAAAGACAAAGACTCTTCCCTTTCCCCTCCGTTATCCTCTTCCTCATCTCTCATCTCTTCCTTCATAGTCTCCCTAGCATTTGGAAGTCCAGGAGGTCCAGGAGGTCCAGGAAGGGGGCTGTCTCTAAAGGCTTTGCCTCCAAGGCTGCTGCCTGCTTCATCAGGAAGGACAGTGGGGGCAGGGTCAAAAAAGAAGTATTTTAAAACTCCACTAAAGCCAAACTGGAAAAACAAAACAAAACAACTCACAAAAACAAACAAAACCAGTGGCAGCTCTTCAGAGGACAACCTAGAATGTTTCAGACCACATTGCCAGCCCCACAGGAAGGATATCTCCTCTTTAAATGAGATGAACAGTGATCAGGACTCAGGGGTTGGGGGAAAGGGGCCCCACAAATAGACTGCGGAGGTGGAAGGGAGTCCAACTTGTTTCTCACCAGAACAGCTAGAAAAATGTCAAACTCTAGTTGCCTCTGGAGCTGCCCCATGGTGACCTGTTTCCAGGAACAGGCCTGACCCAGGAAATAGTTCTCCCAATGAGGCTTTGGATTTGGGTCGGGACACTTGTGATCCTCTGTTTCCTCACCAGTCTGTCCCATCCACATCACAGGCTAAGGCCCAGAGGGGCTTTGCTATTTGCTAGCGCTTTACAGTTTATAAAGAATGAGAGCGGTGACAACCCAAAGGCTAGTCTAGCTCGAGGACCTGGGCAGCCTGCCGCCTGCCGCCTTCTTGAAGTTCTCTGGGGGCTGCTTTCTGGGTCGCCTTTAAAAAACGAAATCAAACCCAACTCAACAGTGTTGAATCAGCTGTTCACTCTACCTGACCCGCCTCCCGATGTGATCTACAGCCGCGATCGTTAATGGTCACCTAGGGACAAATTAAAGAATTCAAAATGCTGAGCTTGAGAAGCCGAATTCCTTACACTATCTGGGGTCGTTAATCACCCAGCAGAAACCAGCCCAGCAAGCAGGAAAAGTGGCTAGAGGGACAGAAAGACAGCGTAGGTCTGTGCGCTGGTGTTTGAGGGTCTCAGGTGGAGGGATTCCAATGTAGTTGTGCACACGTGTCCGATGTGCTTGGAATCCGCGGCACAGTTGACGGTCCCCAGGAACCGTAAAGCCCGTTTCTTTGGCTGCTCTAATCGCCCTGATTTTACAAATATATGTGAACTTGGTGATCGTCACCAAGGTAGTAAGGTTAGTTCGTGACTCGGTGGCCCAGTGAGTCGGGTCTACGCCCACACGCATCGGCTTCCCAAGAAAAAGCAGCCTGTTTTTTGCCCAACGCGGTGAGAAGAACCGGAGATTCGCGTTCAGAGAGTCCCTGGGCCTCCTGGGAATCCACCTCCGGGGGCGGGGTGGGGTTTAGGGTAGTGCACCGAACCGGAAGGCGCGTGCCTGGAAAAGTGGGATGCTCGAGCCGTGCAGAGACAGGAAAGCAAGTATCTGGGGGTGGAGGGGTGTCACTTCTGTGCAGACGAGGAAGGGGAAGCTTCACCAAGCACCACCATCTAGGGTGGGGATCGCTACAAAATGAATATCCGGGAAACCTGGCGCTTGGTCTGGGTAGTCTGTCACCAGGTCTTCCAAGGAATAAGCACTCTCCCAGAGCCAGCCCCCTGCCCATCCGGAACCCAGGAGTTCGGGCCTGGACACCCCTCCTCCTGGGGCCTGGACGCCGGCAGCGCAGCTCCCAGACTGAGACGCTGGGAAGCCCAGGCGCTGCGCTCTTCACTCCTCGCTGTGCCTGGGCGGTGGAGGGCTTCCGGTGGTCACACTCCCCAGCGGGCAGGCTCCCGGCACCCAGGCTCCAGGGCCTGCCCAGGCCCTCTTTTCAACTCGATTCCACAGTTAGCCGCTCTTCTAAGTAGCCCCAGAGCTATATAGAGACAATTTGTTTAGTGAAGCTCCTAAGACAATGGAAAGTTACGAGGTTTCCTGGATGTTGTGTTCGGGAGGCGGGGCCGGGACCCGCTGACGGCGGTTTCCCCAGCCCTGTTCCCCCCCACCCCCCGCCCTGCCCCCTCAGCCACCGGGCAGCGGAAAGAGGCGGCAGCCTACTCCTGCCCTTCGGCCGGACGACTCACGGCTGCCGCGCCCGCCACCTCTGCACCTGCCTGGCTGAGGTGAGATGCCCGGCGCGCGCGTTGAGGGCGGTGCGCGCACGCCGGCTTCTAGTTGCCGGAGCGGCCGCGGGGACGTCCTCGAATGATGGGCTGGAGAAGGGAGTGTGAGGCTGGGGGGTCGTGGGGGGGGGGAGTCACCCCTCAGGGACTGGGAAGAATAATTTTTGGCAACCTGGGTAAAAGGTCCTAGGTAATTTTGCCTCACAGTAACTTAGCACCAGTCAACCAAGTTTTAGGGACCTTGGTTTTCTTAACTAAGATTGAGAATAACAACATTATGTTGTCTCCACGTCCCGGGGGAGTGACAGCTCTCTGGTAGGAGATGCGGTCCCCACGGCGGCTGGGGAGAAGCGGAACCCAGGGCAGGAAGAAAGCAGGCGCGTTCTCCGTGATTTTAACCCATCCTGTTCCGGCAGGAAAATCTGAGATTTAAAACATCAGAAATGGCCACGCAGGGATAACGCAGGTCAAATACAATCGCGGTGACACTGCGCACTTGGGCTTTCCAGGAAAGGACAGACCGCCGCGGTTTGGGAGCAGCCGAGTCTTCCGGCTTGCCCCCGGGCGGGCCCCGAAGGGCGCGGGAAGCCCAGTGGGGACGTGGCGGTCCTCCTACTCGCCGTGCTTGGGAGGTGGGTTCAGCAGACGGGAGAGAAAAATCCCTCATCTCTGCCGCCTGGCTCCGGGATTACCTGGCGGCGAACGCCAAAAGGCGGCCAGCCCCTCCCCGGGATTCAACCCAACCTGGATTCAGCCTCTTTGGCTGCAAAAATTCCCAAGCCCTGCAAACTCGCCACGCACTTCTCGCGGCTTCCGCCGCTGGACCCCGACCACCCTTACGAGATTTTGGCGTGGCGGATGCCAAGCCCTGCGCTTCACTTAAGGAAAAGGCGAGGGGGCTTAGGGGAGCTCTGACCTAAGTGACCAGGCCTGAATAGCTGCCCAGTTGACCTGACACGTAGAAACAAGTTCACAATCAAGATCTTGGCTACCACCTGCCCGGAAAACCTGGGACTGGCCCGCGTCCCCCCGAATAATTCGAATCCTAACCTAGTTCTCCCCAGTTCTCCCGGCAGAGCAGAAGTGACTTGCCTGCCGGAGCGCAGAGGAAGCTGACAAGGAGCCTCTGCCCGCTACCTGGTAGGAACTTGGCGATTGGTAGCGTCTCCACGGTTTATTTGGGTATTTGGTGACCCCATCGTTCTTGATTAGCCACCCTCGCCTTCTCGCTCACCACGCCCCTACGCAGTCCCCTAGTCAGTGTTTGGGCTGGAACCTCGGGGCTCTGAATCTAGAGCGAGTGGAGCTGGTGAAGGTAAAGTTCCTCCACGCTCACAGAAACAGGGCAGTTACGCGGTTCCCCGCTGCGCATCCCACGAAGTTGGAGGAGGAAAAAAAATTTAAAATACACTGGGCAAAATTCATTGCTAAGAACACTTTGAAGTTGGGTAACTAGTCCTGCGCCACTCTGCCCCACTCCGCCCCACTCCTTCCCCCATCTCCCCCATCTCCCTGCTCAGCCAGATGCACCAGAAAGCGGCACTTTGATCTTGCAACGGAGTAATTTATATTTCTTTAAAAATTTTTTTTCTGTGCAAAGATGATTGGACCGGGGAGAACATAATGCAATTCCACGGGCTTGGGGCTGAGGAGTAGCTTTCTGGGCCGGGCCAGGGCTGGGCCCGGGATGCCAGGCACATCTGTTCGGGCCGGTTTGCAGCGCATTCCTCCTCGCAAGGGTTTTTTTCTTCCTCTCCCCTCGGCCGGACTGGTCCGCGTGATTCACCCTAGGCAGGAAGCTGGGCTTTATTTGTCTTTGACCTAGAGATGCTAGGAGAGGTGTGGAGAGGTTGGCCAGGGTGGGGGGCGGGGGGTGGAGGTCCGGGAGCGGGGGGCGGGAGTGTGCAGTAAGAAAAGCAATGAGTCAGGCTCTACGTTCTGTGCATTGAATTGGAAGAGAGGGGAGGAGGAGCTCAGAGAGTAAAGACACTTTCTGCCTTGCTGCGAAGAACTTAGTACCCGCCAGGAAAGGGGCAGCTGCAGACTCCGTGGGTGGAGGGCCAGTATCAACCCGGTCTTTCCCGCCACAGGGATTAACTGAAATAAAACCGAAGTGCAAACTTTTCTGGCACTTTGCCTAATAACCTCAAATTGGATTAGATGCTTGAGAATATTGAACTCCGTACAGCGCCAGTCAAACGCCGACTCCTCCCACCCGCACACCCAGCAGAGAGGTCCTCCCTTTTCTGCGGAGGTCTGCCGGCCGAGCTCCCACCGTTCAAGGGCATGCTTGGAGACTCGGATTCCCTGGGGTCCTCAGCCGGCCAGCCCTTTCACCCCACTACTTCCTATTCTCTAATTCAAATCTCTCCTCTTTCCTCTCTGGGAGACCTTGGGGCTGTGTATCCTGCAAGTCACAGATCGTGGAAGAGACATGCTGAAGGCTTACCCATCTTGGGTCTGCAGGCGGGTCTTACTAGGCCACTGGGGTCTCTGGAGGAGTCTGGTTTGTACTAAGAACCCTAAGCTAGGTGATTGGCTACAGGGGCTCTGCTCTGCCTGAGGAAGACCCTTTCCAGGCCACGTCCCTAATCCTCTGTCCTCACTTACCCTAAATTCTGTTCTGGGAAGATGGATCAGAGTGGGGGACACTGATTTAAGGCCCAAGCCAGGGTTAGGATTGTAGGCAGTGAAGCAGTCCTGCCCTTTTCCCTTCAATTTCCCCCCTTTCTCCCCCTTTTCTTTCCTTTTATTTTCCCTTTCTTTCCTTCCTTCCTTCCTTCCTTCCTTCCTTCCTTCCTTCCTTCCTTCCTAAGTTTTGTCTTGTCCTTCTATCCTTTCTATCTCTTATGTTTCTCTGGATTTTATTTTCTGTAGCCTCTCATCCCTAAAAGTCCCAATCCTGTTTCTCAGGCTCTGAGGAGGCCACTCAAATTGCCCACCAGCACTGCTAGATCAGGGAAAGAGCTTGCTGGATGCCTGGGAACAAAACAGGGGGCAAAACAGAAGCTGACCGTCTTAGAGTGGTAAGGGCTTCCCAGGGCCTGAGGTGAAGGCCTGAGACAGGGACTTGCTCCCCCTGCACATTCTTTTCCTCTCCTTTGCTCTAACACCCCCACTCATGCCCCTCCCTCTCCACCCCACAGGACACATATGAAGTCCGCTTCTAGTTACAGTGTAAAAATTCAGGAAAAATAGATGGAAAGGAGGCAAGTGAGAGTCCCAGGCAGGTAGAAAAGGGAACTGGGTCAGGTGGTTAGTTGGAAAAATGCATCTTGTGGCCCTGAGGAAAGCTCCTGGGCCAGAGAGATGGGGTGGCCATTACAGTGAGAGCACAGGGGAGGCTGGAGCAGCATGGAGCTCCCGCCTAGGGAAACAGCCACAACAAGGACTCCAGCACATCACTACACTGCCTTGACAGGAGTTTTCCTGCAGCGTGTGCTCAGAGCAAGTCGGCCAGGGAGACTGGATTTGCCATCAGGGGGAGAGAAAAAAGAGCCCAAGAAGAGAGGCTGCCGGCATTCCACCAAGAAACCAAAATCAGGAAAAGGGAAAAAGGCGAAGGGATGGTCTGCCTGAGTTTCATCCTCTTCCCGCTTTCTGGATCCTGCAGGAAGCAGCTGGCTAGGGCCAGCACCTGCACCTCGGCCATCCCAGGGACTGTTCTCCATCTAAAAAGCTCCCTTCACACCCACAGCCCTAACTCCCCAGGCCTGCCTGCCTTCATGGGTTGTAAAGGGAGGAGGCTGCAGTCCCCTGGGCATGGAAACAGGACTGGACTCTGAGTCTCACAGAACCTGAAGGTTTCCTGGGGTATCCTTGCTGAGGTGCACACTTTCAGGAGTGAGGACTCTGATGATGAGTCTGTTTTTCACCTCAGGCTGGCTCGTCTGTGGCTCCACAGTGAGCCCTCCTTGGGCACCAGGCACCTCTCCTTTTCTCTCCTTTCCTACCAATTAAACCAAAGGCTATTCCTCCCAAGCCAAGGTATTTCTTCCAAACTCCAAAGTTCGCCCTTATGCTGGTCCCCAAGGCCCTAGGAATTTTCCCTCTCTGTTCCCTTTTATGCAGCAAATCTGCTCTCTGGGGCCTCTGCTATTTTGAGGAATAAACTGCTGATAACAGTCAGTGCTGGGGACACAAGACCTGTTCCTTATTTGTGTTTCAAACAGATTTGTGCTGGAGAAATGAGGACTAAAATATACTATGGACCTCAAAGTTGAGCCCTGAGAATATGTGCACAGGTGGGAGGGGGAGGGAGGTGGGAGGAGGAGAACTCACTTTGAAAATATTTGAGGGTCCACCCATAGGGAACAGCATCTTCCTAGCGACCTTGTTTTGTCATCTATGCCAGATTAACACACTCTGTTCTCAGGAAACTCCCAGTCTGAGGGAGAAGTGGTGGTCTACATGGCACTGGCTGCCATCTACCACGGGGTGGACAACTGCCACTGGGGACCTACAGGTGCTTTGAACTGAGCTGGGATGGGGTGGGGCTCAGTTGCCTCCTAATTGCTCAGTTACCAGCCTGCAAGTGTTTTGGAGATCTGTGCCTGGGGGAGGGGATGGGTGATGTGCAGCCAAAACCCTTTCAGGGAATAGGTGGTTTAGGGGTTGAATCAATACAGGATCTGAACACTGTAAAGCCCATGCTTCTAAAGCAAAGCATCTCTGGTCCACTGGACTGCTGGGCCAGGAGGGAAGGTCCAAGGCTGGCAAGTCTGAGGGTAGAGGCCAGCTTGAGGCTGGTACCACGGAAAAGCCACGGGAGGGAGCCAACCAGAGCTTGGCAGCTTGATCTCAGTTGAGCTCCACCAGAGACGACAGCCTCCCCCCACAACCCCAGTTCCCTTCCCCTGTGGCTGGTGGCATTGTATCTTTTCTGTTCAGCCCCTATGGGGTTTCACCCTGAGGAAAGGCAGGATGGATCTCTAGTCCTTTTATCTCCTCCCTCACACGGGGAAGGCCTTGGGGTGTATTTCAGATGGGTTGGGCTTTTTTCAGGCTGCCTGAGACAATTCCTTCAGACAATTCCACCAGTTCCTCCCAGCCCATTCCCTTTGCTGAAGTCCCTTAAAGGCAGAGACAACCTAGGCATATAAATTGCATGTTAGTGCATTTGCACACAGAGAGGCTGGAGGTATAAGGGATTGAGAATGTTGGCTATAGAGCTAGAATACCTACACTGAAAGCTGTGAGACCCCTGGCAAGTTACATAACCCTTTTGTACCTCAGTTTTCTCCTCTGTAAAATGGGACTAGTAGCACTGGTTCTTGGTTCACAGAACTTGAAGTAGATGGAAAGACTCAGTTTATGTAAAGCACTTAGTACAAGGCCTGGCACAAAAGAGAAGGCTCAATGAATATTAGCTCTTTACAAGTGGTGCAGACGAGAAAGAGAGGAGATACGAAATGAGACTCGGCCCCACGAGAGGGAGGCTGTGGAAATACATACTTCTTAAGGTTTCTTTCTGACTTTCCTGGAAGGAGGGGCCTCTGGATGGTAATGCCTCCACTGGTTTTCGAGCTGGGTCAGAAGTTCTCATTTCCTGTGAAAGCAGTCAAGGAGAGCAATATTGGGGGCAGGTGTTGGTGGTACAGTGCCCACCCTCGTGCCACTGCTCTTGGCCTGCAAAATTCTCAAACATTCTGGGGCTGTAGACACCACTCCGGATTGGGAGAATATGGATGCACTAATTGTTCTGCCCTGGGAATGCCTTCATTTGCCTGGATTGGTTGACAGTCCTATGAAGTCTCTGGAAAGTATGTAAAGTTAAGTGGACACTTTTCTGGCTTAGAGATAGACAGCTTTCTTTGCCCCTGGCTTCCTGGGGTGCTTGGCTATGGGCTAGAGTATGATGACTGACCCCTTCCCCCCGCCCCCCGTTTTTTGAGTTCCACCAACATGGGACTCCCACCCCCATTCGCAGCGGCAGACCCCGTAACTCTGGCAATGTCAGCTTCTCCATGGACACCCATTGTGTGTCTTTGTTCTGAAAGACCACTGGAGTTGGAAAACAACTGCAGATATGCATATATACATAATTGGTTTTATATTATAGGTGTATGTTTTATATTTATAATAATGTTTTATATATACAAACATTTCGAGGGCTCATTTGCAAAGATGACAAAGGTCTCCGCTTTGGTAATATCCCTATGCCAGCTAATTTCCTCGTCACCAGCAATGTGATGCCCATCACCGGGGAGTTCTGGGTACTTTTTACACCCCTACTGACTTGGTTTTGTTCAAGAAGGGTGGAAGAGGTGGCTTATGAATTATGGACAAACGCTGACGAAAAACCTCCTGTGACCTAGCTTGCAGGCCTCTTCCCAGCTCCTCCTTCTCCAGGCAGAGGGCAGAAGCAAGCACAGTTCTGGCCCCTATAGCTACCCCAACTTCCGCACACCCGAAGGCTTAATTCCCCAGCCGCTCCTTGGAGCTATGCAATTGGAGTTGGAGAGCCGTTTTCCTACTCTCTTTGTATAATGGACAATTTGTTCTTCACTCCTGAAGAGGGAGAGATTGATCCATAAGGAGGCTGTAAATATCTACTTGCCGGCTTTTGCCAATGCCGGCTCAGGCCCAGCTAGCTCGACTAGTTCTACCAAGGACATTTTTGCTCCTGGGTGGCCGATATTTTATTAGTGACAAGTGAAATCCAAACACTTACAGCAAAAAAGCCATCACATCAAGGCCCTAATGTATCAAATCATTTACCTTTAACTGCTGGTCTTTGTGGGTACCCTTCCTCCCAGCCTGACTACTGCCAGCCACTGTCCTCCATCCCAGCCCCAGGAACCCCTGAGTATCTCCTTTAGGTCCCAGGACCTTCCCACTGTGTTAGACTGTGGGGCCTGGGACTTCTCCCGCTCTTCATCCCTGTAAGCTTTAGATAATCCTTCCTCTCAGTGGAAAAACCAAAGGGAACTCTTAACCTTGCTTAGCCAACCACCTGCAAAACCCAGCAGGAAAAGAGAGATGGAGTCACATTGAGGGGCAAACCTGGAAGAGCTGGGAGTCCGCATGTCAGAAAGAACTCAAAAGGATGCTCTACTCTGTCTGGCTCCTGGAGTTTGGCATTCTGGCCCAAGGAAGGGACTGGATACAATTAAAAACTAAACAAGACAAACCCCTGCTGCTCCCACTTGGTGTCATTTCTCACTGCCCGGTCTTTCAGTCCCCGCTGGGTCTTCAGGGCTTTGGAGAATGCCCTGGTCTCCCCAAGGCACTGAGGCCTCAGAGAGTTGGTGCTCCTCATTTTCCCCTTCCTTTGTCACCTATGAGACTGTGCCTACAGATGAAGATCCATGCAGACGAAAGAGGACGTCATGGCAGCCACACGGATTAAGATTCTGGAAGCCAGGGAGAGCTCAAGGGACCTGTGGAGTTGGGGGAGAGATGCACCAGGAGGCATTCTGGTAGATTTCTGCAGACTTTGGGGCCAGCTGAGTGTGTGGGCAGAATGTTTCCCCAGATGGGGCATGCCTGATGCTTTGTACCCAAGACTGGGTTGTTTCCACATGCATGTTTGATTCTAGAACGGCATGTGTGTACACACCTGTAGTTGCATGCAGTGCGTACATACTACTGTGTATGTGTATATTGCCAGACAGATAAAACCATAAGCTTCGTATAGTCATGCAAAATAGACGCATGAACTTTGTACTTACAAGGTTTCTATACAAATATATAGTAGTTACGGATGTACCCACGTTTATTTTGGGGTGCACGCTGGTGTCCTCAAAATTGGCTGAATTTGGTTTGGGTTGCCTAGGGTTTCCCTGCAACCCTGAGCTCAGGAAGGTCCCGGAATGTTACTTTCCAGCCCAGGCCAACCAAGGCGAAGGAAAAGGGCTGGAGGGCCTTCCAGAAAACCCCCTAGCCTCCCGGCCACCACGTGCCCGCCTCTCCCAGCTCCTGGGGATGCAGAGGCAGGCTCCTCCTTCACCCTCAGTGGGCTCAGCGCAGGCTCGAGGTTTCGCTTCCTGCGAAGGCTGGCAGGGCAGAAGCTGGCGGCGTCCAGGGCGGGCACAATCTGAAGGCGAAGGTCCGGCTGCCGGGTTGCACCATACGCCCAGGGAAAAGAGGCGCTGGGCCTGGGGTAACAGGATTTCCTCGCCTCCTGGGCGCGGCCACTCTGGGCATGGCCGCACAAGGCCCCCTTTGTGGAGGGGCCCAGCTTCTGCGCAGACCGAAGGCAGCGAACAATAGCGCAATGTTGCCGCCCGCCGGCCCAGGCTCTCCCGGTTACACCACGGCCGCCGAAGGCGAGGAAACCGGGTGGCGCTTTTTTATAGTCACAAACATAAAATCGGGGCTTTCTCCCCTTTCGCTCGCCCCCTACCCCAACGCCGATAGAAAGCAGATAAATTTATGAAGGGCGAGCTAAGAGAATAATTACAGGGTGAAGGCCGTTAAATTTTATTTCCAGTCCCAAAGGCAAAACCTGCGATTTTATTGCAAACATCTGGAAGGACCAAGAGGTGGGCACGCTGCTGGTTTAAAATAAAAACAAAAGATTTTATTTCGCGAAAACAAAAAAACATCATTAAAGACCCTTTCGCCCCCACGGACATTTATTTTAAAAAGTGTGAGGGGGTGGCAGAACAGTCAACGACGCGGGTCCCAGAGCGCCCGGCAACCTAAACCAACCCGGACACTTGGACACGCGGGCTGCGGGAGTGGGCCTGCGCACTCTCTGCGGGCCGGCGTCCGGCGGGCGTTTCCAGAAATCTGCTCCCTCCCACGCCCACCTGAGGGCTCCAGGCCAGTTTTGCCACCCCGTAACTGGGCACCAATTTGGAAGAAGAAGTGAAAAGTGGGTACGTTGGCTCCGTATTCCCCGAAGAGACGATCACAGGAACAGTAAAACCTCAGGTCTGTTCCGCCTCCGACCGATCATCTTGCCTGCTTTGCTTAGTTGTAAGGTATTTAGGGCTCCTTCACTCTCCCGGAGGGGAGACTGAGGCACAGGCCATGCATTGACTTGCCTAGGGTCACACAGTTAAGAGCAGAAGGGGACCTGTTCGCTAGGCTTCATCTGCCTTGGAGTCCTGAGGGTTACCCACCCCATAGTCGCCTCATAATGTTTTATATCTAGTGCCTAGACAGGCTGAATTCATTGTAATTGCCTCACCCCCACCGGGTGTCCCACTCAAGTGTTTAAGGGCAGACTAAGGTGTCCTGCTGGCAACTATTTTTAAATTTGTTTTCAATTACTCAGAACTGCAAAGTCCCAGTGCCTGGTAGATCACCTTGTGTTGAGGCATTAGCATTGGTGGTATTCAGTGTGGAGAAACAGGAGGAGGACTGGTATATGGGCGAGGTAGGGCTGTGTTCCCAGGAAGTTTGTCCTTATGATGCAGAACTCTGTTGTTCCTTTGAAAAATCAAAATATCTGGACTTGCCAGTTTCAAGTGAGCAGTCATTATGCTGCTCTTTCCTTCTGGGTATTTCTCCTGTCAAGGCTAGGACTGGCCACCCATTTCCCATAGGTCCCTTCAGGTAGTCAGTAGGGTCCTCTCTTCCACTTTCCCCTTGATTTCCTCTGACTCTTCAGGTGCTTAATAACCCCTTCCTCTTTGGGACACTGCAGGGGATGGGGTGAGGGGAGCTCCAGCTTGTTCCTTTTCCATCAGGGTGAGGCCTGAAATAGACCAGTAGACCACCCAAGACCCAAGGTTGGAGGCTAGGAAACCCGGCCATTGCCTCAGGAATTAGCCTCACGCATTGGGCATCCCACTTTTATTCGTAAAGCTTAAAGGAGAGAGAAATGGGTCATGAGATTTTGAAAACCCTTTAATATAATGACTGGAGGAAACTGCATAGCACACCCCCAGATTTATACATTTAATCCCCCCAGTGCTCCTTTTCTTCTCCCAATCACATAAAATTATACACTTAAGTCACAGACATCAAACCATCCTGCTTAATCTTTCTCCAGACCTCCCTACCCATCAGTATAAGGTCAAGAACCAAGGAATGCAGGACCCTGGGCTGGGTTGGGGAATGGGGGAGACTTAGATGACCCTACAGTCACAAAAAGAAAATATCCCTGCCCCTCCCATTTACCTGGAGGAGCACTCCTATTTTCCTCACTGATCCAAAGCAACCTGGCTTCATGACCCTCTGATTTGTTTTAATGGCCTACCCCACAATTCTAAGATATGTGTATGTATGGGAGGGAGGTGGGGGCCACTTACGTGTCACCGGAAGGAAGGATGTATGAGCGCCTCGGAACTCTGTGCAGAGTGAATGTTTGGGGGTGAGGTACAGCTGCATGCTGTTGAAGGGTATATGGGTGTATGGTCACCTTCATCGTGCAGGCTTTCTGGACCTGCATAAAGGTACCTAGGTAAACCAAAAGTTTCTCTTTTTGAGAAACGTTCACAGCCCCAGGGAGGGTGTATGTCCTATGGTGCATTTAGTTCACAATCCAAACTAAGTCTGCGGAGGGAAGGCGAGAGGCTGCCAGAGGGAGATGGGTGATACAGGCAATGGGGAGGAGGAAAATGCTGGAAAGGAAGAGAGGCTGGCCCCACTGCCGCTATCCCACTGGGCCTGGTCCCAGCAGGCCCCAGCAGTGACACCAGAATCAGGAGCCGACAGAGAGGAGAGCCTCAGAGGAAGGTAACTAACTGCCTGCTCCTGGCCTGCCCTTGTCTCCAACTCTTTTGCTGAGGCCCTGCGGTGGTGATTGCGCTGTCACTTTCTGCCAGGGCTCCTGGAAGCAGCGCAGGGTGGTGACTGAGGTGGGAAACGCTGCGTCTTGCCACCCAGGCTCCTGGAGTTTGCGGTGCAGCACAGAGGGAGACGCGGAGGGGCTTTGCAGCGGGCTTCTAGATCCCAGGGGTGCTTGGAGTGCTGTTCCGGGATCCCCAAGCCTGAGAGAGGCTCCTGGAAGTCACTGGAGGCCAAGCCTGGCTGAGTCGCACTCAACTGGTGGCTTCCATTATTCTTTCTGCATTTGCTGAGCTACGGGCTTCCTCTAGTCTGGCTGACACCCAGTGTGAGGGGACTCCCAAAGTGTTCTTATTTGCTTTCCTCTGGAGAGGCCCAAGGTGGATTCATGACATTCAGCCCTTCCGTCCAGCACCAGAGCAGTTCCAACTACAGTGTCAAGGACTAGATTTACCCTGTGGTCAGGAGGCGAATGTGGCGTTTCAAAGGCCCGACAGGACCCTCCCTTCTTGCCCCAAGGTGGAAGGGCAGATGGGCGCTTGTTCTTCGGGAGTCTGTGGCTGCCGTGGATCCCTCTGCCCTAGGCTTGCTGACTCTGTTCGGGGCCTGGCTGTCGGCTAGAATTGTCTGCTGAGCTTCTCAGTCTGGTCTGTCGCTTGCACTGGTGGGCTGGCTCTTTCCTGCCTCTTCGCACGGGGATAGAAGAGTGTCGACCAGGGCACTGGGATGAGAAGATCAGGCTGTGGTTAGGCTGCAGTCTGCGAAATACGAGACCTTTTTTTCTGCTTGGCAGGATCAACTTCTGGGCCCCTCTGAACCCGCTTAGTATTGGGCTGCGCTCGGGGTCTCATGCGGCAGGCGACCAGTAGCGTAACCCAGGAGGGGGTGTGGGAAATTAGAATGGCCAGAGTGCTGGACTGAGTTCCAGAGAAATCCCTGACGACCGCTCTGTCAAAGTTTTTTGGTTTTGTTTTTGTTTTTTAAAGGGTGGAGAGGGAGGATCATCGAGCGGGGAGAGCTGGGTTCCGAAGTAATAAGATTTGAAGGGAATTCTGAAAAAGCTCTTCCGCTGTCAAAGTTACTGGCCGGCCTTGCCCATCCCTTCTCTGTGGGTTCTCCAGAACTGGCGCTCCGGGCAGTCAACGCTCAGATCAGCATCCACGCCGAAGGGAAGGCGAGCATTTGCTGCGTGCGGGCCCAGTCAGGATATCAGCCGAGCGTGCGGTAAACCGGACGCCGCACCGCGGGCCTCTTGCTTTGCCGAGTCTACGTCTCCTTCTTCACCAGGTAGAACTGGAAGGAGGAAGCGATCATTAGATTTACAATTACAAGACCCTGGATAGTAACGGGGCGTCTTTGTTTATTTCTTTCGTTTTGCGTTAACCAGAGTTGCTTAGAAATCGTATAACAGGAAAGTAACCTGTGTGGCGAAATCTCGGCTGACCCAGAAGAGTTTATAGCGTCTGGGGGCTGAAGCGAGATTATCGGGGTCGTTTTCGGACAGGTTGAGAGCCCCCAAATTCCAGAGCAGTAATTAAAATCTCTCTGGGCTTGCTACGTCTATGAGACTTAGCAGATTTGGGAGGAAAAGATACGGATTTGGGACGGGCAGGGGTTTGGAAAGGCGAAGATCAGACCTAGACTTTCGGCCCTCCCCTCTCCCCCACAAAGAACCCGTGGGGGACCGGGAAGCCAGGGGTTAAAGCGGCCCAGGAGCATCCCCGGACTGCCCGCGCCCGAGCCTTGGCCCGAGCCTCAGTCTCTCCCCTCCTCTCATTGGCCCGCGCACCTAGGGTTTCTCCTGTTCCCTCCTCGCCATTGGTCGGGGGCTGGCTTTTTTTCCCCTCAGTCTTTCTCTTCCTCCCCCTCCCTCTCCCTCACCCCACGGACAGGAGCGCACCGCCTGCCCCCAGCTCCTCGCGAAGGGAGGAATTTAGAAAAAAAAGTTTCCCAGAAGTTTGGATCAGAGGAAGGACGGGAAGACCAAGAGAGGAAGAGGGAGAGGGAGGAGAAAAAGGGAGAGGGAGGAGAGAGAGAATAAAAAAAAGATGAAGTCCAGTCTACACAGCCTGTGAGCGCCTGCCCCGGTGGGTGGGAAGCAGGACTCGGGCGCTCATGCAGCGAGCGGGCGGCGCTCCGGGCGCTCGTTCCTAGCGGCTGGGGCAGTTAGGGGCGCGGGTCGGAGCCGGCTGCGGAGGGCGGGGAAGGACGCAGGGGGAGGGTGCCGAGGACCCGCAGGGCCGCCGCCTCTGTCTCGGCCTCTGCGCCGCCGCCTCTCCCGGGCCCGGCCCGGCGGGCGCTCCAAGCGTGAGGGAGCGGGCTGCTCCCTCAGTAGCGGGAGCGAGCGGAGGCCGGGGTGCGGGCGGCTAAGATGAGTGAAAGGAGAAGATCTGCAGTCGCCCTGAGCTCGCGAGCACATGCCTTCTCCGTTGAAGCCTTGATCGGCTCAAATAAAAAGCGGAAACTGCGAGACTGGGAGGAGAAGGGGTTGGACCTGTCCATGGAGGCGCTGAGCCCCGCGGGCCCACTCGGAGACACGGAGGACGCGGCCGCACACGGCCTGGAACCTCACCCGGGTGAGTGCGCAGGGCCAGACCAAGGGAGGCGGGCGGAGAGGGGACGCCGGGCGGCCAGCCTGCGGGCGGTAGGGTGTGGAAGGAGGCCTTGCTCCCTGATGCCCTGCCTTGCTCCGACGCGGCTTTCCTTTTCTTTGCGCAAACGTCTTAAGCTTTCCGCAAATTCGCTGCAAACAATTTGGGGGGAACTGAGCCTTGCATATTCGTCGTCAACCTCAGGCAAGGAGGCCTCGCTCGCACCCCCTTCTCTTCTGGGAGCGGAGCGCACTGTTCTGGTGTCTACAGCTGAGCGGCCTCAGGCCCCCGGGGGTTAAGGAGGGGTACAGATCGAAGGCGACCGCGGGAGAGAAGAGGGGCTGGGATTCGCTCCGGAGATCTCCAGTGGACTGGCGTGGAGTTCTCTGGCTCAACACCCAGTCTCGGGAAATGCCCAGTTTGTCCCATTTAGCCTTCGACCTCGGTCCTCGCCCTTCCCCCACCAACTTTTCTGGGACTCAAGTTCTTGTGTTTCCCCTACTCCGGAGACGACCGAGCATAATTATATTTCTACTTCGGTGGCGTTTACGGAAAAGGGATGTATGTTATAACCCTTACCCTGCGCCCTGGGTCACTCTTCAGGGCCAACATCTCTATGTATTGGGGGAAGCGGAGTGATTAATTATTGCCTCGGATCTATCCATGCACATTATATGCACACAACACGTAAAACACAGAGCGGATGTTGGTGTCTCTATTTTAGCAGAAACCTGAGCGGGTAGTTGGTTGAGGGGGAACAACTTAACGTTTTGTATTAAGTGCCAAGATTTCAACTGTGCAAAACAGCCCGGGGGAACAGCTGTTGTCGGAAGAATCTTGCGCGCGCGCCCGCGCAAGCGCGGGCACGCGCGTCCACACACACACACACACACACACACACACACACACACACACGGTCGCAGCTTGCACACACACACACACACACACACACACACACACACACACACACACACACACACACACACGGTCGCAGCTTGGTTTAGCGGTTTCAGAAACTTTCCAGCCAGGGCTTCTGCTGCCATTCTGGAGGTGCTCCTGCTGACCAGCTAACGTTGGGGAGTAAACCTGGGTCAGCGCGCCGGAAAGCGGAACGCCAGGGTGGGGGCGGCGGCCCACAAAGGGATGAGGGTGGCTACGGGCCCTAAGAGCTTGGGGACAGAGCATTGGGGCCCAGGGGCTTGGGGGCTGGAACACTGGCCAACCCAAGGAGGGACAGCTGTCGCTTACATTTTCTCTTTCGGCAGTGACAGTTCAATTTCCATGCTCCTGAGGCTAATAATAACGCGATTAGCGGGTGACTTGCAGAGACCGAGTTTTATGAATTCTCCGTGTTCTTGTGGCCCGTTACGGTATTTGAGTTTAGTGCTGGGGAATTATTTTTATTAGTCGATGAAAAGAAAATTAAAAGGAGATTTATTTCGTCTGCTCAAATCTTTCTCTGTCTTTGGATGCGGGTGCCTGTCCACGCGGACCCCTGTGTGGGCAATCCAGAAAGGAACCGGTAGCTAATGTGTGTTTCCCATCTTTGGCCAGACCCTGTTTCCTCACCGCATTTATATGTTGTCAAAATCCACTTGCGCCTTCACACAGTTTAGTGAGAGTTCTTTCAGGCCTCCTGACAACTCATGGTTTGGAAGGTTAGTTTATTTTACTTTCCTAACGGAAAAGACAGAAGTTACTTAACTGTGCGTGGAGACACCCTGTCCGCAGGTACTTTTCTCTAGGGAGGGGTCCAGGTCCGCTGCACCTGGTCTAGGGTCGCTTGTTCAAAAGGACCAATACCTGTGATCATAATCAGGGACTCAGCTTGCAGTTTTCTCTTTTCCCGGGTCATAGTGAGGAGAGAAATGGTTGGGACTAGGAGAGACCATTTCAGAGACATAAACCCGAAGACCTGTTGTCCAGAATGCTCTTATCTCGCTCCCACAGTATGAGGGTAGCGGGTGAGGACCTAACATAGGACTTTATGTCACACCGAGTTCAGCTGACCCATTCCCATTTCTTTCTTTCTTTCTTTTTTTTTTTTTTTTAAGAAAAAGATGGGCGTTTGGATTAGAGAAAACGAAATACGTTTGTGGGGTTGAGGCCCAGGAGTAGGAAGAAGCTGAAAGCTGAGAGCACTCGCGGGCCTTCTGCGGACCGGGCTACCAGCCCCGCCTGGCTGCGTCGTGCACCAAGGGGTCGTCCAAGTTCGAGCCCCAGCAGTGGCCAAAGCTTTCTTAGGAACCGGACCTAGAAACAGAAAAGATCTTTCAGAAAAACTGCGTGGTGGAGTGGAGCCCCCGCAGTCCCCAGAGTGGAGGAGGCGGCGCTGCAGGCTCTGGGCCCGGATGGTAGCAGCAGAAGGCGAGTCCAGGGCTTGGGGTCCCTTGTAGGCCTTTCTTTCTTTTTCTAATCCGGCGCCCTAACGAACACGCATACATCACCTTTAAAGGTGTGTGTATGGTAATGGAGGTGGGAGAGGGGCCCAGGTGACTCCATTGTGCCCGAGACAAAGTCTCTGCTGTCCTTGGTCTCAAATTGTTTAAACTCTATTCCCGAATTATGACCGCGAGCTGGCTGGACCCGCGGCGTGGCTCGCCTGCGCTAGCCTGTTGATAAGAAGTCAGAAATGGGTGGGGGAAACGACAACAGAAATAAAATTGCCACGGAGCTGGGGAAGGATTAAACACGCATGCAGACACAGGACACCCGCCTAAAGCAATCGTGTTTATCATTTTCACCATTCCCTCCCTCTGACTGGTACCTCCGTTTTTCCAGCCCTTCCTGTCCGTGCCTTAAAATCCCAGGATCCTGCGACAACCCAAGGGTTAGATTTTAATGTTTAACTTTTATTCAAAGACGTGGCCTTTTGCTTTTTCACAGCCCGTTTTTCTTTCCGCGTCCGGACAGAGCTGGCTTTAGTTGGCGCCGAGCGCCCGCAGCCTGGGGCGCCAACCTGCAGCAGCGGGGGACCAACCCAGTCTGTGCGCTGTAGGAACTCACACGTCAGAGGACACACCGTATGTATTTCAAAAATTTCCACCGAGCCTGCTGGTCGCGAAAAACCCCGAGGCCCAAAGGGCCTTGGAGAAGGGCCTGTGAGGTGCCCTCATTATTGCCAGAACTCGTCTTCTGGAGAAGCTGCCAGACGCAGCCGCCGCAGGCTCGGGAGGGTCTCCGAGGAGCCTGATTCCCGGGCCTGCTTACCCCCGCCTCTCGCCGAGCAGCAACAGGGAATACTTTTGAGCCAGGATGGCCCGGAGCAGCTGCTCCGGCTGCGGCCTTGGAAGTATATTTCAGGCACGCGGCGGCGCCATCTGCGCTCGGACCCCAGCCCCGGCTCCACCCGGCTTACACCGCTCGAGTCTGGAGTTTGGGCCTTTCCCGCCCAAATCCACAGCCGAGTAAGGCCGAGGTCCGGTCTCCCGCGGAGCGAACTAATTCAAACCTTCTGCGAAAGGATTTCCCCCTCCAGGGCCTACGGCCCTGAGCCTTGCAGCCGCGGTGCTCCAGAGGCCTAAGAAGGTGGCGGCGTACGCGGGTAGGCACACAAAGCAGGCGCAGTCAAGAACGTGAGGGCAGGTCCCTGCTCCGCGCACACGTGCACATACGTCAGGCTCGCGCGTCCCGTGCACCTCTCCGCGCAATCCCTAGTGAAATGAGACAGGAAACGCCCGTGCAGTGCCCCAAGGCACTTTCTTCTTTCGAATTACCGAGATCAACAGTTCACGCGAATTAATCTGCCAGTTTATGGCTTGTTTGCTCAGAGTAAGACTCCCAAGATTTTAATCCTGACATCACCCCTCCACCCACCCCTAATCCCCAATAGGGAAACACAGGGTCAAAACGGAGGAAGTGACTCTTCACTGACGTTTAAGTAATGGAGAAAAAGCGATGAGTTTGAAGCCAGTGGGGAGAATGTGCTTGCGCGGGGCAAGAACCAGCCAGGGCGCAGGCCGGAGCTTGGACTGCCGGCAAGGGTGTGGGGTGCGCTGGGCGAGAAGCCATAGTGTAAGTCTGAGGTAGAGCCCGGGGCGAGAAGCGCGGGTTCCTCAGTGGTACGTGAGCCCCAAAAGCCAGTGCAGGTCTCGAAGGTGCCAGGCAAGAACCCTGAGGATGAGCCAAATGTGGTGCCTGCTGGACATGCGCAACGCTCTCGCCTGCCCAGTCAAAACGGCCTTCCGCGGTGGCCGCGTCTTTGGTGAGTGACCTTGTGTGAAGGGGACTGAGGAGGTTAGGCTAGATCTGAATTCGTCATAGGCTGGTGAGGATGGATGTGCTCGGGAATGAATGCCAAAAGGACTTTTGTCGCGCAGGTCGGACGTTGGCTAAGTCAGACGCCCCCTGGATGCGCAGGGCCTGGAGAGCACACCGCGGTGGCTCCCGGGAGGTGGGCAGGGTTATGAAGATGTTCTGTGTAAATCCCTGGCCCTGGCGCTGTGGCACAATAGAAGCCACCAGGAAGAAGGAAACTGTTCTAACCCCCTCTATCCCGTAGATGGAGCAAACGGATGGAGGGCAGTGGGGAGGACAGGGAATTGGGAAAACCCTAATACCCAGAGTTTGGAATGTGATGGAAGGGAGCCGGAGTGTGCTGTTTTGCACCCCCTCAAGTCATCCCCCGTCCCCCCGCGGGCTTCACAGCTCCTTGTGAGGCACGTAGAAGGCGCAGGGCTAACCGGCGAGCCTCAGGTAAAGGTCTCTCCCTTCGCGGCTGGGCGGTGCAAGGCCCCTCGCTGGGCTCCGCCGTCCGCCTCTGCCCCTCTGAGACTGGTCCGTCGCGCCGGGAGAAACCTTCTCTGGACAGATCAGCTCACAGCGTAGGCGCTCAGAGGTTCTGAATTTGCGTCTTCCACGCCCCACCCAACACCATTTCTTATTGAACACTTTATTTATTTGGGTTCAGACCTAGCCACTTTCGGGTTCCTGATTTTATAGGTTAAACTTCCAGAAAGAGAAGTTCGCGGGGTGACGTTCATGCAGGGGGAAGGGGGAATTAAATTTTTAATAGTGGAGTTCGTACTGAAATTATATCGACGTATACCCGCTGCCGGTTACCTGTCCCCCCCCCCCCCACTTCAAATGGTATCATGGCCATCTTTTAAATATTAAAGGAAGTTAGTTTAAAATCTAATTAATACACCCAGCACCCAAGGAGCCACTGACGAATGGGGGCTAAACCTAAGATGATAGGGTATTAGTGGTTTGCGTTCGCCCATTTATTTGTATAATTTCCTTCGTGTGTGCGCACAGGAGTTTAATGGAAGCTAGTCCCTCATCATTAATCGTTCATGTTGGGCCACAAGGGGAGAAGGACAAATACCTTTTGGCTCAGAAGACCAGAAACATTTTGTTCATCCAAGCTTCTCCAGGGCACTGCTTAGTATTAAAGAGTGAAATATTCCAGGTCTGTCACAATTGTTCTCTGTATTGCCAAAAATATAATATTAATAAGATGAGGGGACTTTTTTGAGTCCTGATTATGGACTTGGTTAGAAGTTTATTTCTCACACCCAGGAGTAAAATGATTACTTCTTAAATCTGTCAGTTCCCTCTCTAGGTGATTGTAGAGTTAAAAACAAAAACAAGACCGGACTGAGCAGATTCCACAGGGATAAAGAGCAGAGAGCAGATGGGCATTTCACTTCTCTTTCTGGAAACGCAGAAATCCATCTAATGATTATTATGGGGGGGGGGTGTAGCTACTTATTGCTTTCTTACTCCCAAAAGAAAAAGACAAAGTAGTTCAGCAGGAGAGAATATTTAAGTGGTTTTCTAGTTTTGACCTTTTGGGATATTTTTCCACAGGGTAAAGTAGGGAACTGGTGTAATCTTTCCCCCTTCTTTCTCTCATCCCTGTGGTTTATTTTTGCCTTGCCTTTTCTGGTTTCCAGCGAGCCCTGAATTTTATAAGTGCATGACTGCGATATAGGGGTCTGCACTGGGAACAGCAATTAGCAAATTTATAAATTAGGGCCTGTTTACACGTCTTTGGGCATGGATAATCATTACTTAATTTAAGTGAGGCCCTTGCTCTAAGTGTCAGGATGGAAAATGAGACTCAGTAGGGAGGATAGAAGGTGAAACGGGAAGAGGTGGGGGAATTAAGCAACTGGTGACGACAAATCAACATTTATGCAGTGCCATTACTGGCTTCACTTTGAGGCAGGACATTCTGCTGACTACAAACTGATGATGAGCTTTTTTGATACAAGAAAATAGGCCTTGCATCTGATACTCTGTTCTATACTCTTTTTACCAGCCAGTGTTCAGCTATGCCCTTTAGGTGTAAGCGTTATAAAATGTATTAAAGAGTATATAATCAACTGTATGTGTTTACACACAAATTTATATGTGAAATCTACCGCTCTGAATGAGACATAGAAAATATCTCAGGAAATACCAGAAAAATATTAGAGAAAATAAACTGCCCCTCTTATTTTTGGAGCCAGTTAACAGAAGGAGAACACATAAAATTTGGGGGGTCAGAAATTTTGTCATCTCTAGGTATCCACTTGACAATTCCAAGAGAATTCCAGATTTGAAACTTCTTGGTATTGGCATTTTCACTTAACTATCAAATTAATTTAAGATTTTGACCAAAGTCCAAGAGAAAACACTAGAAAAGGAAACTGTACAGATGCAATTTAAAAGAGCAGGAAGAGTGGAGTTTTTTTTTCTAACTAAACTTGGCTTTTAAATTTGTGAATAATGCCACCTTCATTTCGGATGGGCAGAATGTTGGCTTGTATTGAAGTATAATTTCATGTCCTTCCATGCAGAGAGTTAACGGAATCACTAAGGGAAATCTGTTAATAGAAATAACGAGAGAAACTGTGATTTGGGGATAATAATTTAACAACATAGAAATATGTGCAAAAATACTCTCTCTATTTGTCCTCTTGTATTTTCTTCAGTATAGCTGCGGAGGCTAAATGAGCTGTTTTCCAAATCGCCACACACTTTAGAAGATTAACAGCAAACCCCCCCCCCCCCCAAGTCTGGATTGCACACGCAATATCCTAACATAGCCTTTTTTAAAAAACCGAATATTACAGGTAACAGTAGAGTTCCCTTGAAAAGGATCATCAGAGGTCATTGTTATGTACCTAGCTGGGAGCCTTAGAGTTCTAGCGTCTAGTTCTCAGCGGAGTGAACCGAAATTCTTACTCCCAACACCCACTGTTTTCTCTGCTGTCCCACAGTCCCAAAAGTCTAGTCGAAACCCCAGACGGGGGCTCGGAAAGCGGTAAACCCCTCTTACGCTCCCCCACTTCTCCTCCCCCCACATCCTGTACCCCTCCCCCCACTTCCTATACGCACGGTGAAACGCCCATATTTTCCCTCTCTTAAAAAAAAAAAAAAAAAAAAAAAAATCAGATGAAGTTTCACCGGGGAAGGATTTGGGATTGCATCTCTTCCCGTGAAACTATCCCTGAGAAAATAGGGCGGGTCGAGTGACCTTCCGAAGTTAGAGAATCGGGCCACAGCCGCGTCTCCCCTCCTTCGGCCCCTCGCCCGGGATTTGGTGGCGCCTTTGGGCGGGAGCGGCCGGGTCTAGAGCGCCCGGGCCTGGCCACGGTGCGCGCGGCCCCGGCTCCTGCTCTGGCGCTCGAGGCTTGGTCCCTGCCGGCGGGTCCGCGCCGCCGCTGGAAACCAGGAGGTGCGCAAATCCCGAGGGATAGTCGGTGCCCTTCTCAGCTCCCTTTACAGCCTGGAGCAATGCGGGCAGTCGGGTAATCGGGAAGGCCTTGGTAAAAGACCACCCCTTCTCCCCGCAAAAAAATCAAGGAAAAAAATCCAAACAAACAAAAAACCCCAAAACAACACCCCCCCAACCGAACCGAAACAAACACAAAACCCCCCAAACCCCTAAACGGAACCCAAGGATCTTACACCTCGCGCCCCGAGGGGAGTCTGAGCTTTTGCTTTCATCAGGCTGAGCAAATATCCAAGGAATTAAACTGACTTCAAAACATTAGCAATTAGAAACCAAGAATCCTTCGGCCTGAGGAACTTTTAATCCCTAACCATTTCCAAATGGGTAATTCTAGGGTCAGTAAATATCATAGCCACTTTGTTAAAAAGGAAAGTCATTCTGTCGGTTCTTGGAGAAGCCGAGGATCCCCGGGTGCCTCAGAGGGCACGTGATGGCAGCGATGACCCCTGGCTTCTAGAATCCCCGCATTGTTCAACTGAGAAAAAGGGACAACAAACAATTGCCCTTCACGCTATTCTTGGAGATTAAAAACAGTGAAGTAATTCTTCTCCTTAAAAAAAAAAAAAAAAAAAAAAAAGGAAAAAACCACCCATAGAAATGACTACTAGCCACACTACACTCTAAGAAATGGGCGGGAATGGCTTCCTGGCTACAGCTCCACTTTAGCTGGGAGGGGAGTCTTCCCTGGAAGGCTTCAAAGTATCAATCCCACCAGGCCCCAGGGCCCAGAATTTTAGCCTAGGGTTTAGGGAACTTGGGTGGTGTAGGGCTCCTGTTCTTGCTCCTTCTGAAAAATATATAGTTGATTTTCGCCATAGGGAGGGGCAGGCATTGGTGCCAGTAAGTGAGTGATTGTGAGCACAGTAGTGCTTTCCCTGGGTTTGAGAAAGCTTCCTCTATCTAGTAACCTTACACTTTTATTTATTTTTTATTTGCAACAAAGCTGAGGGAGGGATTATGTACTGATGCACTATTTAGGGAAAAACAAGGCTTATGAGAAAATCTATGAGCAAGCTTGCATAAAAACGTTTCAGGAAACTTAATTGCTTATGTGGACATCTATGAGTCTTCACTATACTACAAAGCTTTAACACAGGCCCTCATAGTGTAGATTATATCCCTGTATTATGGTAGGAAGAGGGCTTGACTAGCTTAAACTGGACTTAGAGTCTAGCGCTAGCTTTCTCATTAATTTTGGAACCAGAGATATTTGTTCTAAAAGCAGACATATAAATGTTGAAAAATTGTTTTAAAGTTGTTTCATAGCCTCAGTTCCTAGTTTGTGAAATGAGGGAGAGAGATTCAAATGACACCTGAGGCCCCTTTAGTTATAGGATTCTGTGATCTTGTTACCTTTTTTTTTTTTTTTTTTTTTTTTTGTAATACTAACATTTTCTCCTGAGGTACCTTAGCCATCACTTGACCCATCCTTTTGTTGGAACAAGGGAAGTTTTACTGCAGTTGTAGAAAGTAACAGTAATAGCAATTCAAGGTAAAAAAAAAAAAAAAAAACCAAAAAAGATTTTTTATTGCTAAAATTAAGAGCTTCCATAAAGCTTTTGAAAAGTTTTTAGATTAATATCACATGTTCAGAAGTTCTGGATCTAGTCCCTTCTGTTTGATGTAACCTATTGTTGTTTGTGTGACTATTCTATGGCGTTAGTAAATTTAAAGAAAATACAAGTTATCTATGCTTTGGACATTTTCTGTGCCATTCTCAGAAATAGCTGGAAAAACCATGCATTTGAAAAATGAAGACTGAGAAAAACAGCTTCATCACTTGTAAATTGAATGGATGAGTCCTCCCTTCCCCCCCAAAAAATCAGTTGCCCCTCATTACTCTCTGAGCCTGATGGAAAGCACTAGTAACTATTTTCCATGTCTAGTCTGCTAAGCCGAGGTCTTGATCTGGCAGAGAAGTGAGAATGCTAAAAGGATGACTTAGTAACAGGCAAAACGCTTGTCAACAAGATAGATCAGAAGACAGCTTAGCATTCAAGACCTCTATTCATAGCTGCTGAACTTGAGGGCAGGGACAGACCAAAAAACTGGGCCCAGCATACACCTAGGAAGGGTTCTCATGTTTCTATCTGTGGGACTGTCTCTCCTTATAGACTTACACAGCTGGGCCAGGGACAGCTCCCCACTTGTATTTGATGTCCCCATTCTCTACAGCCCCAGCCCCTGTGTAGACTTGTGTCCTCAGGGACCTTATGGATTTACTGTCATCCCCTTTCACTACCACCCTATAAACTGGTATAAGGCAGGGACCTTGTCTTCATTGTTTTTGTATCTCTAGAGCCTCGTACAGGTGGCTGGCACAGAGCAACACTTACTATATAATGATTATAAATAGCAACATTTGTTGAACACTGTGTACCAGCCACTGTGCTAAGTTGTGTATTATATACTACAGTGATATAACATAACATAACACAATATATAGTTGTATGTAATACATATTAAAATACATAGTATAGTTATTATATAATGTGTGTTCTAAATCCCAGTATGATAATTATGTATATTCCAAATAATATACAACTATATATATAGAATGTATATGTGTGTGTATGTGTGTGCATATAGAATATACAAAGTATACATACCCACACATCCCAAAGCACTGGTATGAGACAGTAATAATCTTACTATTATCATTTCTATTTGGTGCAATGAATGAATGAGTGATATGAGATAGTGGTTAAAAGCTCAGGTCTTAAGCTTAAGAATGCTTCCTGAGACCTGGTTCAGCACTTGCTAGACCTTGGGCAGTTCCTTAATCTCTCCCAAACCCAGTTTCTGCACCTAGGAAATTGTAATAATAAACATATTAATCAAAAAGTGGTTGTGAGGGGGTGCCTGGGTGGCTCAGTGGGTTAAAGCCTCTGCCTTCAGCTCAGGTCATGATCCCAGGGTTCTGGGATCGAGCCCCACATCAGGCTCTCTGCTCGGTGGGGAGCCTGCTTCCTTCTCTCTCTCTCTCTTTCTGCCTGCCTCTCCCCCTACTTGAGATCTCTGTCTATCAAATAAATACAATAAAATCTTAAAAAAAAGTGGTTGTGAGGATTAAATTAGTACCCATAGAGGAACAAAGGATTTGGCAGTGTCTGTGATTCCTGTCAATTGACTTGACAGTGATTATTCACTTTGGTGACCAGCTTGATAAGAAATTGTTGCAAATTATAAATCTAGCAGGCACCACTGCTCTCCCCGGTCTTTTGCTTTAAGTGGGATGTTTGGGACTTGAAGGGCCATTGGTACTTGGTGTATAGTCTATGGTTAGAAACAGAGGAGCAAAGCTGAGTAGGAATGGCTGGCTAACGAAGTTAAATAGGACTTTGCGGGCTGTTGCTATTCAGGGTTCCGCTGAGGCAGAAAGCCAGCCTCCGAGTAAGCATCTGAGGCGGGGAGAGAGGGCTTCAAGGGTGAGGACCAGCTGTCTGGCATGCAGTAAGAAGAGAGGGTAGGTGGAGGATGGGGCAGGGAGCCTCAGCCTTACCAGCTCCCCAGGAACTAGGCTCTAGCAGAGGACAGAGGGGCCTTTCTGGATGTGGGAAGTGGAAGAACACAAGCATGTTTTTCTGGTTAGTTTCTGATATTTTTACCTGGAGCCCAGAAATCCCCAAATGGTCAGGTTTTATCCTATGGGCAATAAGGAAGATTCGTTTTGTGAAGCCTGTGTTCCGATGGCCCCCAAGGTTGGGCAAAGTGAACCAGTTGCATTTAGTAATTGAAATCCCAGTAAAGGATTGTAGGTGTTGCGTAGTTGAGGGAAAAAAAAAAAAATAAAGGGACCAAGTTTAAGGACAATCTATAATGAAGTTGACTGTCAGGAAGAGGAGACTGGGAAGTCTTTTTTTAGGGAAAACAACAGAAGCCCCAGCCATTGTGTTAGAACTTACATCTGGCTGCATGATTTTGCAGTTTTCTTCCTTCCAGCAAACAGAAGCCTGGATTTGATCATTTACTTTTTTTTTTTTTTTACAAAACTAGTTACACCCCAGACTTTGTTTATATTGATTCCTGGTAGCAGAGGAGGAAAGTGCATTCCCAGGGGAAGAGGAGCTTAGATCTCTCCCAAGGCCTCCTCCATGGAGCTCAGCACCCTTTAGCAGTAACACCCAGGCCCTGCCTCACCATCCAGAGGCGGGGGGAGCTACTCTGCCCTGGCTAGAATTCAGGTTTCAGTCTTCTAAACATATCTGTGCACTTCATTTTATCTCCAAGACAGCTGTTTCTTTACTTCCCCAATCTTACAAACATCCTCTTCTCTCAGAGTGCCCACCGTGCTGACCGATAGGGACTCCTACGGATTGAGGGCACACTCTGTACCAGGCACTGTACTCATGGTTTCATTCACATTGTCTCCTTGCGTTCATCCAATAGTCCTGGAAGGGAGGTGATTGTTTCCCCATTTTATGCATGAGGAAGTTGAGGACCAAAGAGTTTTAATAACTTGCCAGTATCCTTAACCACTACACAATATTGCCTTCCCCAGTACATGGCTCTTCAGTGCCCTAGAGGGAACTTTCAACTTTTGTAGATGGAAATCTATGCTTGCTGCCTGTGCTGTTCCCCAAACAGAAATTATTAAATCATAAATGAGAGAGAGCTCATTTATAATTTCAGGGTCTCTCTCTTAAGATGCCTTCTCCATACAGGCTGGAGGAAGTCTCTGTGTGACAGTGATATAAGGCGGAGTTTGGGAGCCATGGTCTTTGGAATAGGAGGTGTGCACCCATGCTAAGCTGACTTGCTTTTCTTTGACTTTCATGCACAGAAATCTCAGTGTCTGAAATGTGGTGGCTACATACTGAATTTGATCTGAAAACTCCTCAACCTAAATCCCCTCATGCAGTGAAATTCAGGGGAAACTTTAACTGCCCTGTTTTACCCATTCCCTTCTCCATTCACAACGGGATGGATGGAATCTTATTGGTAATTGATTCAAAATGGAACAGCTTAGAAACATATCAGTTGCAGTGAGGAGCAATTTGTGCATTTCTAAGTACTGTTGATTTTTTCAAACTCAGCAATCACAGCTGAAATCCCTTTGCCATGGATTGAATTTACAAAGGAAGAGATTCTGATTTCCACAGTGGCTTCTTTTTAATGCCCAAGGATTAGGAAACCGCCTTGAGGACCCACAGCAAGTACAACCGCTCTCAGAGTCCCGGCTTTAACTTTAACCTCTGAGTGGCTGCTCTGATTCATTTATTTTGTAACAGCTCTATTTAGAGCAGCCTTATTTGGTATGGCATCACTTATTTGCAGAGATCTTTCATCCCTAGACACACTTCCACCCTGTGCTCCTTCACTCTTCTAGCATGTTCTGCGTAGATGTGCCCCCAGTGGCGAGTTTCCGGGAGCTTAGTAAAGGGCTCCAGGGTTTCTGGTCCACCTGTTCACTGTCTTTCCACCACTTTCACTCCCACTCCAAGTAACCTTCCTCTCTTAGGAAGTCTGATGTCTCTAGCAGGGATTTGGAGAAAAACCACACCCCCTATTTCAGTGTATGGACTGTACATTAATGTGTTTCTTGGCTGTGTCACTGTAAGGTCTATCGAATTCCTGTTTGTTGTGCCCAGTGTTAGAAAAGCGGCTTTTAGAAACCAAAAAAGAGAGAGCTGTAAATTCTGTCTCTGTTTTAATGCTTTGCTTTTCCTGGCTGCCCACCCCACTTTGTGCAAGCAGCAATTCATGGGATTCAATACGATCTTGCATCAACAAAAGCATATGAATCTCTGGGCCCATTTCCTTTCCCAAGGAACCTGTGTGGAGCCAGACTCTTGAAATATAGAGTGTGGCAGAGGAGGAGATGAATGCTGCAATCCTGGATGCTTTGCTGGCGCTCACTCAAGAGATCTGTTCAATGACAAAGGTAGATTCTGCAAGATGTGAAATGAGCCATGCCTTGGCCATTTCATTTTCCCCTCTCATTCAGAGCCCTATCTGCACGGCCAGTATTAATCCTGGGAACGTTAGAGCCCATCTGGTGCAACTGTGCATTACCCAGATTAGACTGTGACATCACAGAGATTTAAGCCATCTCTGTGATATTTGGACTGGGTGGTAGGTAGTGCAGGAGGCACTCCCTACAGACACAGGACAATCTGAGGGTGTAGGAATGAGCAAATAGTGAAGGCAGCCCTGGCGAGTATGTGTGTGTGTGTGTATGTGCATGTGTATGTGTAGGGGAGGGCTGGCAGGGGTGCCGAGGGGTGTTAAGGAGAGCTGGGAGGAACGGTTCCCCCAGCCTGCGTGGGTGAATTGGTTCCGGATGTTAACATTTTTTCCTGGGGCTTGACTACATTCTTCTTTTTCTTTGCCTGTCTGTTTTCCTGCCCAAGCTGTTAAGGCTTCCACAGCTGTGTGGCTCATTGCTGGTGAGTGTTGAGAATGACATATCTGGCTTTATTGCAAGGGCAATTTTGGGGCATGTGTATAGGTAAACTTTTGAGAGGTTTTTATCCAGCATCTTTCAAAAATTTTGAGGTTTTTGAGGTGGGGGCATTATCTTGTCAGGTTAGTACCAATCCTGTATTGCATTGGATGACCTCTATTAAGGATTAATTAGGGAATATTTTGGAAAGCAGACGGTCCTTCATATCTCAGAAGCAGAAGGGACTGGCTGGTGTGGAAGACTAAGACAACAGATGGAGGCCAGGGATGCAGCAGAACACAGCCGAGAACACGGTGTGGGGCAGTTAGGGTGCATAGTTCTGGCCATGTGGCTTTGGGCAAGTGACTTCACTCTGCCTCAGCTGAGTACATGGAGGCTGAGGGGACTATGGCCTGCTGCAGGGTTGCTGTTGAGAAGTCATTGAGATAACAAAGTCGAAGCACTTCTGGCACAGTGCCAGGCTCATAGAGCGTACCCAGTATAAGCATTTGTCTCCCTTGATCATGCTTATACTTTTACTAAATTAAGAAAACTCAGAAGCTCTTCAGTGTTCTGATGAGAAACTTTTTGGTGAGTGCCAGACACAGGATTGTCCCAAACCACTTTTCTTAGCTGATATCCATTGCTGCCCCATTCATAGCATGTTCGTTCACACAGGCTGACTAATTTTTTAAGTGGACACATAATTGATATCCACAGTGTATAAGTTTAAGGTGCACAGTGTGTTGACTTGATACATTTATATATTGTAAAATGATTACCACCTTTTGTGGTGGAGAAATTTAAGATGTATTCTCTTAGCAACTTTAAAGTATATAATACAGTGTTGTCAACTATAATCACAATGTTCTTCATTAGATCTTAATATTTATCTTCTCACTCTAAGTTTTGTTTTCTTTGACTGACATCTCCCTGATTCCACAACCCCCCAGCCCCTGGTAACCACCATTCTACTCTGTTTTTATGAGTTCTGCTTTTTGAGATTCCACATAGAAGTGAAATTGTGCAGGATTTGTCTTTCTCTGACTTATTTCATTCGGCAATATGTGCTCAATGTCCATTCATACTATGGCAAATGGGAGGATTTCCTTCTTTCTCTGAGTAATATTCTACTGTCTCTGACTGCTATCTATCTAACATCTTTATTTATTCACCCGTTGAAAACAAGTAGACACTTGTTTTCATATCTTAGCTATTGTGAATAATTGCTACAGTGAACATGGGAGTGCACAGTATTTTTTTTGAGTTCCTTTCTATACAGTCTTTTTTTTTTTTTTTTTTTTTTTGGCTTCACAGGTGAATTGTACCAAACATTTATTTTTTTTATTTTTTATTACACTCAATTAGACAACATATAGTACAACATTAATTTTTAATGTAGTGTTCAGTGATTCATTAGTTGCATATAACAGCCCGTGCTCATCTATACAGTCTTTTTAATCATCCCCCCAGCAGTTGCTCCTGCTCCTCCTCCGGTTTGGAACACTTTCTCCCTTCTCCTTGCCTAAAATTTCTCCTGAAGAGAGCTTATCCTGCTTTCAAGACCCATCTTGAGCACTTAGTATGACAGAAATCTTCCCAGATGAAAAAGGGCAATTTGATACAAATGGGGTCTCTTTATGGCTTCCTCTCAAAATGGCGCTAGTGTCCTCCTTTCATTTTGTAGTCATAAAGGAGTCTCAGCTAGATGATATTCGGCTCTCAAAGGAGTAACCAAGATGGTAAATATACAGGGGTCCTTTGTTGACTTCCCTCATCAGCAAGCTCCTCTTGAGAGGAGGTCTTCAAGTAATCTGATTAGACCATTTCTGAACAAGGCTTCTGTCTTGCTTTTGGCTTCATAAAATGGAAGCCTACAGGCTTACCAACAAGCCAATAACTTGACTTTAGTGTTTCTTTCTTTGGCAGGATATATGCCTGTTATGTTCTTGCTGTCCTGTTAGATAGACACATACTTTTCAATTCTTGAGCAACTGATGCCTATAGCCAGGAGACAGTGCCTAGCCATCTTTCTTTGTTCTGTGGCTATCTTTGCACAAATGCACACACACACACACACACAGACACACTCACATAGTGCTTTCTATTGCACTTTTCTACATTTTAAAACTGGTCACTGAAGAAGGGGGTAAAGTAGAATCCTATAAAACTTAATGCTTTGTACTTTTCTTATGACATTTAACACATTTTGCCTTGAAGGATAACTTTTTGGAGAGCATATTTGTTTCAGAAATGGACTAGAGTGGAAAACCCTGGGGACCACTGTGTCTTACTCATCTCTGAATTGCTGTTAGCTCTCAACATTTGTAAAATGGAATCCGTAGTTGTCAGACTTTAGTGATGGATTTTGTAACCATTACAGCCACTTTGCAGATGATTTGGCTTCAAGATGGTCCTAGACGCCCAGCATGAGGTGTCTGCCAGTTGCCTGTAGGTGTGATCTTGGACGTGTCAATTGATGTCTCTATATTCTGGAGTCTTTCTATCTCTCATAGAGATAAGATCACTGAATTTTAGTAAGAAAGAGAGGCAGTCTAATTGCACTACTAATACGGCATTTTTGTAGCTGATTGCTGAATGCTTTCTGTATGGATCCTACTTTGGAAGCTCTCTCCTGATGAGGGATCAGCAATTTAAAAGATTTTATTTATTTATATGACAGACAGAGATCACAAGTAGGCAGAGAGGCAGGCAGAGAGAGAGGGGGAAGCAGGCTCCCCGCTGAGCAGAGAGCCCAATGCGGGGCTTGATCCCAGGACCCCGAGATCATAACCTGAGCTGAAGGCAGAGGCTTAACCCATTGAGCCACCCAGGCGCCCCAGTATCAGCAATTTAGAATCATGGTTAGTCTGTGGGTGTACCTCTGCCCCATCCCACCCTGTTTTTTTTCAAGCCTTATGTCCATGGCAGCCTCTGTTTCCTGCCCAGCATGGGAGAAAAAGAAATAGAATAAAAGGCAATCTGAAAATCCCCAGTGCTAAACTGAAGTGCAAAAATATCTCCAAATGAAAGACAGATTGCATGCATTTTCCCGAGAAAGCAGCACAGAGTTCCGTTGAACTGAAGCAGAATGACAGCAATTCTTCTGGTGGTTCCTTCCCCTGAGCAGTTGGAATATGTGAGTGAAGTGACAGGAGGTCTCAGCTCAGGCCTTGGCCCCAAGATGTGGGGAAAGGCAAATTGTCAGGAGGAAAAAGGAGAAAATCCTCTGAACCATAAGGTAAGTTTTGAGCAGGGCAGGGGCCTGAAGGATGTAAGGGAGTTCTGTGAGAATGCATTTCAGAACCAGCACAGTCATAAAGAAGAGTGAGGGACTGAGATGTACTAAGAGCCAAGTACTTTTTGGGATCTGTCAATTACAAAGAAGAGCCTTAGTGCTATCCCGGCTCTGACTCAGATCATCAAGGGGAAAAACAGTCTCAGTTTGCCATTTCCTTTCATCTTTTATGCCTCATGATGTGCCTTACAGCTGTGAGTATCTGGAACCTGCTTTAGAGGAAAAGGCTCTCCAAACTTGTCTTGTTAGGGCTCTCAGCTACTGTGCCCACAGTGGTGGCTAGTCACTGGGACCGACCCAATGTCATTATGGTTTCCCAGGGCTCGTGGCTTCCAAGCCATTATTACATTCTGCATACAGCAAACTGGAAGCAAACTTCCATGGAGGTCAACAGACCTGAAGCTCCAAGTTGTGGGAAAAGAGAGCTTCTCTACACTTTATATGTAAACAAGTAGGATCATTTGAGTCTGTCTTTCTCTAGTTGAACATCTTTGATCCTGAATCATGAGGCTACTTCCTCAAGATGAGCCTCTAAATGTTAATTGCCAACAGACTCTGGGTATTGTTTAATGTGCTGGTGTCATCTGGGAGCCCACCATTCCAACACAGTGTTTATTCTAGATCCTCTTTAGAAAGAGAATGTGTTTCAGAAACTCGAACTTGGGGATGGGGCACATGGGCATGCACTCATATCTAGTTGTGGATCATGAAGGACCCTACTGACAAATCTCTGAAGGCCAACAGGGTTTTTCAGATGCTGTACGTAGTGTATCCTATATTGTCCATAAGAGGTTTGAAATTTCATTATTCATGGGGCACCTGTGTGGCTCAGTTGGTTGGGTGTCTGCCTTTGGCTCAGGGCATTATCCTAGGGTCCTGGGATCGAGTCCCATGTCCAGCTCCTTGCTGAGAGGGGAGTCTGCTTCCCCTCTGCCTGCCTCTCTCCCTGCCTGTGCTCTCTCTCTCTGTCAAATGAATTTAAAAAAATTTCATTATTCATGCATTGGCATCCTGATTCTTTTTTTAAATTCAATTAGCCAATAATATAGTACATCATTGGTTTTTGATATAATGTTCAATAATACATTAGCTGCATATAACATCCAGTGCTCATCACATCATGTGCCTTCCTCAATGGCATCCTGATTCTTAACTAGGCTTCCTTAAGGTCTCTCATGGTCTAGAAGGTCAGGAGCAGTAACCACAGATATAATTCCAGAAAGTCATTGCCTTGTGGCCCTTGTGGTAATCACACAGATTGAGCTCCTTTGTTTTCTATTTCACAAAGATGTGGGGTGGAGGAGAGGATGATAGGATCTTGAGCTTGTAGGATGAGGGGAAGGCGTCCCCTTTGAGAAAGCACCTTTATCCAGGATGCTAAAGAACTTGGCACAGATACTTTAGGGGAAAGAGACGCTCTGACCATTGTGCCAGTTGCCTTTCATGACTTTCTTTTTTTTTTTTTTTAAAGATTTTATTTATTTATTTGACAGAGAGAGATCACAAGTAGACAGAGAGGCAGGCAGAGAGAGAGAGAGAGAGAGAGGGAAGCAGGCTCCCTGCTGAGCAGAGAGCCCGACGCGGGACTCGATCCCAGGACCCTGAGATCATGACCCGAGCCGAAGGCAGCGGCTCAACCCACTGAGCCACCCAGGCGCCCCGCCTTTCATGACTTTCAAAGCTTCTCTTTAACCAGCTCTTGTTAATAGTCCCTGGTAGGTGACGCAGTGGTTATGATACCTGGGCTACTCTGTCTTAGGGAAATTCTGTCTTTATACTTAAAAAAAAAAAAAAAAAACAAACAAAAAACCCCAAAAAACCCAAAACACTGAAGAGCTTGGTACTCAGGGTTGAGTTTGAGGCCTCATATCTTTGTCTGGAGGGGGCTCTGGACAAACAGATGCGCTCTGTGTCTGGCTCAGGGGCCGTGTTCATTGCAAACCTGAATCTAACATCCACATCATGTGTTCTCTTTAGATGGGAAGTGTGGCACCAACACCCTTTTTCAGAAGCCCAAACAAGTGCCACCAGCCCCTCAAACTAGTTTCATGCTTAGAGCTTCTGGGTCTTTCCTTCCTCATGTAGCAGCGTCAACAAAACGGTTTACCTATGAGTGCAAAATAATATCGGTACCAAGTCTTCTGATATTTGAGTAAAACCTGTAAATAAATTCCTACTTAACTTTAACCTGTGGGATTGATAATTAGGTGCTGCTATACCTTACTCTGGAGTATGTGGATTTTTGCCAAATGGGGAATAGAATTTCTGGATGATAAACTTACTTTTCAATGTACAATGGTTGTTTGCTGTTTTCAGGTATTCTAGAGTGAAATGCTATGCAGGGCAAAAAAAAAAAAAAAAATCCATTGATTAAGTGAAGGCAAATTCCCATCACGTAAGTAATGCCAGGGTTTTGTATTTTTGTTGGGCCTGGAAAATGGACACGTTTTGTATATCAGATGACTAGAATTTCACCTCCTGCTTTGGCCAAGCTCGCAGATTCCATGATTACTGCTTGAAAATGACAGCGTCCTGTTTCAGGGAATTTCTCAAAGAAGAATTCGAAATAGTTTACAGGGGTCAACTTCAAAAACGTTGCTTATGTTATGGTTAGGGAAAGAGCCCTAATTCCATTTTTGGGATAGAATACTGAATGGAAAGTCTTTTTTGTTTAATTTGAATTCAGTTAGCCAACAGATAGTGCCCACCTTAATGCCCATCATCCAGTGACCCCATCCCCGTGCTCCCTTCTCCTCCAGCAACCCTCAGATTCGGAAAGTCTTATAAGGGAAAAATGTCAGCCACCTCCTAGTAGCAGGTAACAGGCAGTCTAAGAAGATCATCTGGCCTCTTGGCACCCTTAGTTCTGGATGCAAACTGGGGAGAAGGCAGCATGACCCAGCTGTCTTTCAGAAGTAGTGGAAAACAGCCGTGTCTGGCTACTATTATTGTTCTTTTTGAGACAACCGAACATTTTATTAGGAAACTTTCTCACCATGGAAGCATTGGGGACCCTCCCAAACCCTCCCTTCACCTTCACTGTCATCACTGTTCTTGCTGAACTTGCGCACTATCTCTTTTCTATTTTGCTGGAGCATTTTATGTATGTATGTATGTATGTATGTATGTATGTATTTTTAAGATTTTATTTATTTGAGAGGGAGCTAGCACATGTGTGCACAGGCAGGAGGAAGGGCAGAGGGAGAGGTAGGCTCCCTGCTGTGCAGGACCAGGACCAGGACCCTGAGATCATGACCTGAGCCGAAGGCAGATGCTTCACCATCTGAGCCATCCAGGCTTCCCTGGATGGAACATTTTAAGGCAAGCCTCAGGCTTTCTGGCATTTTACCACTAAGTACTTCAGTACTTGAGTAGACCTCTGAAGAGGATCATCTGCTGACCTAGATACAATGACATCATTACATAACGTGATCAATACGTGTTCCTTGATACCATCTTAGTCCACACTCAAATTTCTGCTTTGTTCAAAAACTGTTAAGCCCTCAGGGCTACCTTTTCTCCTCTGATTTTGCCCACCTGTTTTGTTGTTGTTGTTGTTGTTTTAAAGAATTCCAGGGGCACCTGGATGGCTCAGATGGTGAAGTGTCTGCCTTCGGCTCAGGTCATGATCTCAGGGTCCTGGGATGGAGCCCTGTGTTCAGCTCCCTGCTCAGTGGGGAGTCTGCTTCTCCCTCTCCCCCTGCTTATGCTCTCTCTTTCTCTCAAATAAATAAATAAAGTCTTAAAAAAAAAAAGAATGCCATATATCAAACAAAGGTCTGTACTATGCTGACTCTGCCCGGTATATCTGAAGGGTGTGTTTCCAGGACAGATTCTGGGGCCCCAGCATGGTTGACTTCTTTTAGGACATCTGAACCGGGAGGAGGTGGTAAAGTCTGTTTTGGAGAAGTCCTCAGATGATTTTGATGGGCAACCAGGTTTGGAAACCACTGCTCTCTACCACTGTGTTTTCCTTCAGAATGCCCAGGAGGGGACTGGTCAGTGCATGTTTGGCATATGACAAGAATTCTCTGGAACCTGTATTTTTAAGACTATTGTTCTACTAACCCCCAAATAAATGTCATATCTGAGAAAATTTGTTATTATAACATCAGAAAATTACTTTTTGTTTTAATAGGAATGACGAGTGGCTATTGAAATAATGTGGGCCTGTAAATAATATCTGATTACAGGCTCCCTAGACAAATAAGGTTCAGGATGTTTTTCTAGTTGTGGCAAATACAACTTGTTGTTTTATAAAGGTCATGGAAAATGAAACTCCTTCAGGGTTTTCATATTGGCAATAGAATACCATTCTAGAAGGGAATTAAATTAGAATTAAATTTAATTTTATGCAGGTTAATTCAGGGAGCTCAGCCCAACATTTGCAACTCTTAGAATGATATTTAGTCCCGAATGGAACACCAGGTTGAATAAAACCTAAGTTTAAAAGTGAAACCTTTGATTAACCTTTATTTTTGTCTACATGGCTCTAGACAGCTGCTTGGTGTGTTTTATCTTCCACTTCTCAGTTTCCTCCTCTAACTGATACATGGAATCCACGGAGTTTAGGGGGAGGGATACAGCTATATTTTTCAGGTACATGGAGAACGTAAAACCTGAATTTGGTGGTGAGCATATTATTTGAAGTTATCTTGATTAAAATACTGTCTAGTAATGCTGCTCCTTGCAGGTCATTTCTTTATTTTTTAAAAAGGATTTTATTTATTTGAGAGAGAGAGAACGTGCACACATGAACATGAGGGGGGGAGGGGAAGAGGCAGAGGCACACTGAGCATGGAGCCTGAAATGGGGCTTGATCCCAGGACCCTGAGATCATGACCTGAGCCGAAGGCAGACACTTACCTGACTGAGCAACCCAGGTGCCCCCATTTTTAAAATTTTTACCCAATGTTCCTACGACTGTGAAAACTGGAATGACCACCTGTGATAGGGTCATTTTTGGTCTTTTAGTTTTGTGATTTTTTGATGAGAGCCTTTACTAAATCAGAATGATACTAAAGAAATATGTTGATTAACATTCTGTTACAAAAATTATTGCTAATTTCTGTCAGGTTCCTTACCAAATACATGTGCAGTTTCGTGAGCAATGGTCGTTAGTCCATATACCTTGGTGTTTGGTTTTGTCTGTATTTGAAGGTTGATACTGTGAGTATCACAGGGTCAACACTTTTGTTTTTCTCCAGTGGCGCTCTGCTCGTACCTCTAACAGAATGTAGTAGTGGTGATATGGGGGTACGATCATCTGTTTACATATTTCCTTGACTAGACTTGGCATTATCTGGAAGTCAGGAGTCTGGCTTCTCTCTGTGGGTCCAGTCCTTATACCACCCCTGCCTGGCAATAAGGCCTTAATTTATATGTGGGGCAGTTAATGAATGAATCATAACTTTGGGTTTTGTGAGTGTGATTGACTGTTTTGACTAAACCAACAGACTGTACAATGTAGTCAAATTGCCGACTTTTCACCAAAAAGATCACTTGTGGAATACTGCTAATATTTTACATTTGCATAGAAGTTTATTTTCTCAAAGCTTTGTTCTAGTCTGAAAATTTATGTTACTCTCTTTTGATTCTCTCAAAAGCACATAGAACGGAGCCACCAGTCATCTTATTCTAGGGGTGGGGCAGCAGATGAAGACAAGTTGCCCCAAATAGCCAAGGATGAGTAGAGCTCTGGGAGAGGCCTGTGGATTTCTCGCGAACTTCGTGCCCCACCAGCCTCATTCCACCGTGCTTCCCTTATGCCGGCAATGGGGTGGGAGGTGAGAGGTTGTTCTGGAAGCAGGCGGAATACAGCTGTACACTGTGAGGGCATCTGAGTGTGTGCAGTGGGATTTCCTCGAGTGCTGCAGGGGTCTAGCTGAGGGTTATGCCTTTGGCAGGAGTTAGCAACGTGGAGAGTTTCCTTCACTCTTTTTGAGGAGCCAGTGTTTCTGGCCCAAAATGTCTACTTGTATGTTTCCTCAGCGACTGCCCAGTAGACCCAAGAGCACTTGCTCTGCGCTATTTGTTAAATCCCTGCTGAAGGACGGAGATTGTCAGGTCCCTCCTTCTGGGGGTGGGACTCTGTTGAGTCATTACCTCTGTACCTGTTGAATCGCTGACTGCTTCGCAAGTGTGTTTGTAGGTTTCCCCTGCAAAGACTGGAATCAAAGCCTCAAAATCACAGGATAGGTCCATTCTTCTTTTCCTCTTAAAGTACTAGGATCTGTGTCTGATCTTGATGACCTGTAAGATTCCATTCTCTAATTGGCTGTGACAGTTGTTACTGACTCTCCTTTTTTGCTTATAAATTAAAAAAAGAAAAACACCCCGATAATCTGTACCTATATTAAACAGTACTAGTAGCACAAAAAGTAATTAAAGCATAAAGTGAAAAGTAATCTGCCATCCCTGGTCCCCTAGTTTATGATCCTAGGACCTGTCACCATTACCAGCGTCTTTTGGCTCATTTCAGATAGATGTGGGAGGTATACGAGTCATTGTAGGAGTGATATGTATGAATCATTATGTATAAGTACATACATATGCAAATACAGAAGCCTTTACAATGAAAACACTAAGTGTGGTGTAATGCACATAACTTTGACCTTATGACTTTAGTTTTGAATTGTTATACTACCAAGCATTAAATGGATATACTTAGGAGTTCCTCTCCCTGCTGTTTTAAAGGACACATAGTATTCCATTTAGTGGGGCTAGCATAGGTTTTATCAAACCTATGTTAATGGACTTTTAGGTTGTTTTCAGTCATTTGCTTCTATAAAGATAGCTCCCTCGTTATTTTGGGTTACCCTTGTGATAGTATTTATAGAATAAATTCTAGAAGTAGAGTTGTATACTTGAAGCTACAGCATTTAACATTTTGATAGGTATTCCAAAATTGCCCTCACCCAAAAGGTGCAATTTACACTTCTACCCACAGGGTATGACAACCTATTTTCCCACCCACTTGCCAACAATATATTAGAAAATGTTTCCATCTTCACTAACTAATATCCTTGTCTTTGAAAAATGTTTGCAAATTGATCTTGTCATAAATTCTCTTCAGCTCTCTCCCCCCACAACTTCCCATTTTTTTCCAGGTACAGAACTTAACTTTATAGGTCTATAGGGCAATTCCTTCTTCCCTTTAAAGAGGCATAGGGTTTTGTTTAATCTCTCAGGCTTCCCTGCTCCTCCATTTACTACCAATCATTACTTTAACTTATTCTTTTAGGATCCTGGGGTGCAAGTCTTCAGTGCCGGAGGCTTTCAAGGTGTTGAGTAAATAAGAAATGGCAGCAAACATTTCTTGTTAGTGAGAGAGAGAATAAAAGGCATGTCACTCAGGGTTTCTGGGTGCAACTTTGGTTCAATTATCTTCAGATGTTTAAAATCAAGGCTGTTTCCAGACCATTTCAAAGAACAGCAGGGCAGCCTGCTGAGAACTGTGTGAAATGAACACCCTGTTACAACTAATTAGTGTTACTGTTTTCCTTGCAGTTGGGAGTGAGAGGAAATATACGAAGGGTGTTTATCCCTTCCTGTAGTAGGAAAGAATTGGGACCCCTGGAAAAGCCTGGAGGGGGACCCAGGGTAAGATGCCTACACGACTATCCCCCCTCTGCCCAAAGAATGGCTGTGAGCGGTCATGATGCGTGGTGCTTATTCGATCCTTGTGCTATGCTTTCTTTGACCCATGCATGAGTTCTTCAGGTGGTTTTTATAGGAGTCCTAAGACAAATAGTTCATTCAGCTAAATTCAGCAACTATTTATTGAATACTTACAGTGTGCAGATGAGTAAGGAACAGTCCCCGCCCCAAGGTCTTAAAAATGTAGGCACAAAGAATAAATGACTAGGTATTTGGAATTCCTGCAAGATTTTGAGGAGGATAGTGACGAGCTTAGACTGGGTTTCAGTTGTGGCTGTGTCCATCCTTGACTGGCTCTGAAAATTCCGGGCAGGTGGCTTAACTTCCTCTTACTTCAGTTTCCCTACCCGTAAAGGTTTGTTTTAAGAATTACATAAAGTTGTCCGTAGTTTAGTGATCTGTTAACGTTAGCAGGTCATCAGAACTGTGCCTTAGGGTCCTGGGATCAAGTCCCGCATCAGGCTCTCTGCTCAGCAGGGAGCCTGCTTCCCCCACCCCCCTGCTGGCCTCTCTGCCTCTTTGTGATCTCTCCATCAAATAAATAAAATCTTAAAAAAAAAAAAAAAGAACTGTGCCTTAGGAAGATCCGTGTGATAGTAGCAAATCAGATGATAAAGCGTCAGATGGGGAAAGAGAAGGATGGGGAGATCAGAGCTGAGTCAGGACAGGTCGGTCTGCATGGCAGGGACAGACAAAGCCTGAGTCACGCTCCTTTGTCCTAGAAAAGATGGCCGCCTCATCCCAACTCAGTGCTAGGAAACGTTGAGAGTGTGTTAAGGCACAGTGGCTCCCCACAGGTCAGCAGAGGGGACCGATCACACTCTTGTCACAGTGGTAGTTCATTCAGTCAAGCGTGAACCTCGCAGCCAGGCTACTGGGTGCCTGGAGGCAGAAAGACAGATAAACACAGTCCCTGCTCCCAAGAAGACATACATCAACAGAGAAATGGAACCCAGGTGATAAGCACTCCCACAGAGTGTGTGCTGAGTGTGTGGGAGCACAGAGCAGGGGCACCTGTCCCGGCCTGGGCTGGGAAGGAGCTGAGAGGTCACTCCTAGTTTCTCGATTCCCTCCAGGTATCCCAGAGTCAGAGCCTGGATGAAGGAGGACCTTGTGTGAATTCCCTATGCTTGCTGGAGCCTCTGCTCTCTGCCACCCCCACAGCTGATACCACTACCACCCCTCCTTCCTCTGCTCCTGCCTCTGCTGGGCCTGCTGCCTGCAGGTCTCTGGCTAAGGCTGCCCAGTGCCCATGACAGCAGCAGTAACAAATTGTTCCTCCCTCACACTGACAGGATAAGTTGGACCAAGCCCAAGATGATTAAATTGCACTTCAAGCCGCTGCTGTGTGGACCAGGCTTCGATTCCAGCCAGCCTTACCCACTTCAGAGCGATGAGTAGCAAACATTTGATTGAGTCAGAGTGGCCACTGGTCCCTGTTTCCTCATGCCTGCTCAGCTTTGGAACATGAAGGCCTGATCCTGAGGGAACACTAGCCCGCTTGGGGGCACTGTGTCACATCCTGTAAATTACAGCCCTGTGCTTCCTGCCCTGGCCTGCGTTCCTGCAGTCCTTCCCTTCATTCTCCAATTTGGGCTCCTGGTCACCCTGTGCTGCTGTGCAAACTTTGTGCTTTCTGGACCTGGATCCCTCTTTTGGGGATCTTGGGAAGCTGGTAGCTGCCTATACCAAAGCCTGGAGGAGCTCCGTCATTGAATCTAGTCACCCAAGTCAGTCACCTCGAAGGTTAGATGGGGGAACTGGCTGGTGGTAAGTGCGGCGAGGAGCTACAGATGTTCTTGGCCTCTGATTTGCATTGTTGCTTCTGTCCAGTTGCAAGAATGTCCTGGGCTCCTGAAACCAGCGCTTCCTGGTGTGAATCAGTTGGAACTCGGACTGTATGGAAGGTGGCAAGTTTTGCAGTGCAGGCCCACGGGGTGTACTTGGGCAGAAAGTCACGTCAGGCCCGTAAACAGCAAGAAGGAGAGGCCGCCAAAAGCAGAGGCAGAAATAGCGGAGGGGTCCCCTCATCCAGCCTCACTCAGACCCTCCAGCTCCTGCCAGATGCTCCCCTCCCTTGCTCTGCCTTCCTGCTTTTTCTTCTTTGTTTTTCTTTCTCTCTCCAAGTTTTGTTTTGCTCCAGGGACTCCTCAGCTGGCCTGCAGGGCTGCAGTTGGCTTGATGATCTTGGAGTTGCTGGGTCTCTTTTTGGAGTGCAGGAGAGAGGCAGAGAAAGCTGGTCTCCTCCACGGAATTCTCCTCTCTGGGAAGCCACGGGAAACATGCCTCTCTGTTCTACCCCGAGGCAATATATTCCAGGTGTTTCTCCTACAAGGAGGAGAAATTGGCTCCTAACTCAAGTCTTAATCACGGTGTTTTTGGAAATGTTGAATTTGTTGCAGACACATGTGCTTATTCTGGTTTTGAAGTCAGAGTTCATCTCTTTCTCACTTGGGCTGGAGGTAACTCTCGTCGCACCCTGAACTGAGTTTATTCTCTATTTGAGGATGACGAATTAGGAGCCTGGCGGAGGACTGACACGGTTCTGCAGAGCACAGCTCTGCCTTTTGCTAGTGCCCAGGGTGGCAGGGCAATTTTAGGAGATGGGTAAAACACACAGCAATCAAACAGGTGCAGCCTCCACGGTACCTCCAGGGAGGGCTCAGCCCAGCCCAGCTTGGCACCTATGGCGTGTGTTTTCCAGCTACAGAGACTGGAGCCCCTGCAGTGCTGACAGAGGTCAGGTTCTGGAAATATCAAGGACCATCATCTCTCAGGCACCAGCCCGAGACACCTCGTACATTTCATGTTCTGATGCAGGAGCGCACCTGGCAGACCACAGCTTTCTGCCTTCCGGCAGGGAGAGCTGATGGTCTCAAGCGCAGATGTCTATAAATACACACTCTCAGGCACCTGAAAGCTTTCTGGCCGTGGGGCAGAGGGACTCCTTTCCAGCCCAGCACTCTGAGGTGGGAGGACTCAGTGAGATAAATATGGGAAGCCCCAATCCTGCTCCTGGTGTGGACCCTTCCTTCATCCGCCCCACCTCCCCTCTCTTCTTCATCCCTACCTTCTCCCTCCAGGGAAGTTACCAGAACCTGCGTTTACTTTCCCATTATGTGTATATGTCTAAGGGAAGAAGACTGGTAGGATGTCTCTTCTCTGAGCAAGCCTCCCTGTTAAGTAGTATGAGTATACCCGACCACTCAGCCCTGTCTTCGACTCCCCCCTGCCCCCAAATTGCCATTTCACTTACTGCTCCAACCTCTATCTTGCCCCTCCCCCCACCCCTGCCCCGTGAAGAGACATCTGTTTAATATTTCCCTTCTTTGGAACCAGGCCATTGGAAAGCAGACGAGGCAGGGCTGGCCAGTGGAATTGGCAGGGAGTTGGTGAGCACCTCAATATTGCCTAATAAGGCAAGACATTGGTAGAACGCAGGCCAGGAACTGTGGGGATTTGGCTACTCTGCTGGGGGAGGGCAGGCTGCTGGCGATATGAGAGGATATTGTGGGGGAAGCAGTGTTCAGCCCTAGACTGTGTTTCCCAGGGCAGGGCCAGTGCTTGGGTGAGGCAGTGCTTACCTCGCTATCAAGGTAAGTAATGTTTTAGTGCAATATTAAATTAATCAAGTTTAGTGTGAAAAAATCCATGGTGAGCTAAATATCAAAATCTTGAAGTGACAGTAGTACCGATCCTGTCTGTCTTAGTCAACTCGGCCTGCCACAACAAAGTGCAGACGGGGCGGCCTAAACAACAGACATTTATTTCCCTCAGTTTGGAAGGCTGAAGTTCAAGATCAAGGTCTGGCAGAGTCAGTTTCTGGTGACAGCTCTCTTCCTGGCTTGCAGTTGGCTGCCCTTTCCCTGTGTCTGCATATGGTGGAAATAGAGGGAGAGAGACAGAGACAGAGCATGCATACCAGTGAGAGAGCGCACTCTGGTGTCCCTTCCTAAAAGGGCACTAATCCCATTTTGGGGGGTCCATCCTCATGACCTCCTCTAGCTCTAATTATTTTTCGAAGTCCCCATTTCCAAATACCATCACATAGGGGGTTAAAGCATGAGCATACAAATTATAGGGGACCAAACGTTCAGTCCATAACACTGTCTTTATTTAATATTTTGATATTTTGTTCATCACTGATTTTTGTATTTTTATTTTTAAAAATATCGCATAAAAATATTGTGTATTTTGATTACGGAAGTTTTCGGTGTTACCTTCAATGTTGTCTTACTCACCTCATCCTTGTCCTGGCCCTGCTCTAGGGAAACTCCAACACCTGGATCTGGGGAAGGGGCATTGTGTCAAGGCATCACCCTGAGCTAAAGGTTGATCACTCATTGTATTGGTCCAGTGCTGACCAAATTCTTCATTTCCTTTTTCTTCCTTGATTACTGTCAAGGGTAGGGTTGCATTTTCCACACTTAATTATTTCTGTTGTTCCATAGGACTTTGCATTTCATCCAATAACTGCAATCATTAGTTAAATGTAATGTTCCATAATCAAATCTAAATTTTTAAAAGATTTTATTTATTTGAGAGAAAGAGACAGAGCATGAGTCGGGGGGTGCAGAGGGAGAAAGAGAAGCATATTGCCCAATGAGAAGGGAGCCCAATGCAGGACTGGATCCCAGGACACCAGTCATGACCTGAACCAAAGGCAGAGGCTTAACCAACTGAGCTACCCATGGGCCCCAGTCAAATCTCATTTTTAAAATTTCTCATATGAATGGATATAGTCAGGAACCAGGGAACCCATTCCTGAATCTTCAGCTTTATTAGGCAAACTTCTGCTGTAACTTCCATAATTTTGGTGCGTCTGCAGAGCTAATCTAATTTTAAAGATTATAAGTGTCTTTTTAGCTCTTGAATAATGTGATTTTTTTTTCCAAAATCTTTTTGATAGTTTCCCCAAATTAAATATTTTTTTAACTTTTGATTTTGACATAATATCAAATTTACAGGAATGTTATAGGAACTATTCAAGGGATTACTGTCCATATACTCTTTACTCAGTTTCACTAATTGTTTATATTTTGCCTCATTTGTTTTCTCTTTCTCTTTGTGTATACATGCACACATATATGAACACACATAGATATGAGCAAACACATGTATGAATGCACATAATACATATAAGCATAGACCTACACATACATGTATATATATATACATATATGCATACATATAAATATATAATTGTTTTCTGAAACATTCCTTAGTAAATAGGAGACTTCATTCATTCATTGACACAATCTGTTATACAATCCACAGTCCATATTCAGTTTTCACCATTTGTCCTAATGTTCATGACAGCTATTCCTTTTTCCGGGATTCAAGATCTAACCCAACATCATGCATCAACTTTGGTTGTCAGATTCCTTTAATGTCCTTTAATCTGGAACAGTTTCTCAGCCTTTCCTTGTCTTTCTTGACCTTGTTAGTTTTTGAAGGGCAAAGTTCCTTTGTAGCCTGTTCCTAAGTTTGGTTTGTCTGATGTCTTCTCAAGGTTATGCGTCTTTGGCAGGAATACCACAGAGTGATGTATCCTCAGTTTACCATATTGAAAGCCCATGATAGTGGTTTATTCTAGTTTTGGGGATGCTGACTTCCTTTTTTTTTTTGAGAAGACATCACCCAGCTGCTTTTTTCCCCCTCCCACTTGTATTGAGATTTCATTGACATATAACATTGTGTAAATTTTAGTTGTACAATGTGATAATTTGATATATGACTATATTGTGGAATAATTGCCATGATAGGGTTGGTTGTGCCGTCTTGGTGATATTCCCTTTGGCCACTTGGTTCAGGTAGTGCCAGACAGTTCTCTCTACCATAAAGTTGGTTTATTCTCTTTTGAAATTAATAAATAATTTATAGAGAGTTATTTTGAGACTCTGTGTTTTGTTCCTAATCAAACTTTCTCCCACTTGTTTTAGCACCCACTGATGATTGTTTTCCATTTTTGTTTAGCTCAGAGTATTAAAAAAAATTCTCTTGAGATTTCTTCTTTGATTTATATGTTGTTTGGAAGCATGTTGTTTACTTCCCAAGGATTTGGGGATTTTTCCAGCTCTCTTTCAGCTATTGATTTTTAGTTTGGTTCCATTATGGTGTTCAAGCAGACACTGTGGGGGGAGGGGAATAGTGTCCTGTGATTGGGGCACAGGTGAGCCTGTGCTCCTGGACCATGAACTTCATCAGTTCCTCTCGGGTTCCTCCTCCCTTCCCTGTGGTTGGGACAGGATGGCTGGAGGGGGGCCAGAATTGTGACATTTCCCTTCCCCAGGTAGGTTAGGCTCAGGAAAATAGTTTCTTCTGAGGGCGGGCCTTGTTGAGGAAAGTATGTTGTGGTATATTTCAGAAGGTTCCTTTTTTTCTCCCTGGACTGGAAACATGAAGGGATTTTTCTTTGCTAGTTGCTATGAAGAGCTCCTGGCAGAGCTCCTGGTGGTAAAAGTCACCCAAGTGTGGGAGCCCCCTAGGACCGAGGCCCCCTGGAGTTTCTAACTCTCATACTTATCCAGGTCGAGCCTCTAGCAATTTGTCCATTATAATCAGGTTTTCTGACCCTGACACCATTCCTGCAGGGGTTTGTGCTCTTGGGTTTCTGTTCCAGTAAGTTAAGAGTCTCAGTGTCTGCCTGTCTATCTCTTCAGTTCTGGGGATGGGGCGGGGAGTGTTTGGCGCTGTGATCTCGTTTCTCTGACATATTCCAGGGGAATTGTTGACTTTTCAGTTTGCTCCGTTTTTTAGTTGCTGTTAGGGTGGAGTGATGACTTCTAAGCTCTTTATATGCTGGCCTGGAAACTGGAAGTCCATTGATGATCGTATTTTTTTCTCCATCCTTCCTTCTGCTTTTATTAGCTGGTCTTCTAGTACAAGGAAGAACTATTCTTTTTTATTAGTGAGTTAAGTAAAATATTTATGTATTTATGCATTTATTTATTTAAATGGACTCATGGACTCATAGGTTCCTATATCATTTAAAGGTTTATAACCTGTTCTTATTTATTTTGACACTCAGATCACACCTGGCTTGGCCAGTGGAAGTCTTTTCCAATTAGCTTTTGTATGCTTTGACGTGTTCCCATTTTTCTTTGAGTACTTTCTTACTTTCTGATGCAACATGATATTGCAGGCTTGTCTTGCACTTTTCCTGCTCCAGCCCTAGAACAATATAATTAAATTTTAATACATCAACTACTTTCTTTTTTGGAGATGATATTCTAGATGAAGATAGAAGTTGGATTCCATGTTATTTGTTAGGTTTATTGTGCTACACACTATATTCTATGTGTGACGTCATTAGCATTTCCAATGAAAAGGTGTCATCTGTTAGTCGTCTTCTTTAACTCTATTGTTCTTCTTTGGTTTAGAATTCCAGGCCTGGGTATAATTTGCACAGGTGTATTGATGTATCATTTTCATTTAGGTAATTGTCTTATTTGGGTGTGTTTGTTAAGAACTGCAATTAAAACCCCCCAATTAACTCAATATATCTAGTGATGGTTGGTTCTGTGGTTAGTTCTTGTTGATTTTCTAGAGCATAAAATATGGTCCCTGCTCCCAAGTAGTTTATATTCTAGTTGGGAAGGCAAGAAGAACCTCCATTAAGCCATGGCAAATGCCACATGAAAGTGTATAAATCATCACTGTATTACATGGGTACCAACAGTAAGTCTGTACCAACTCTTAATGGAAGCGGATGGAGAAGGCAGCAAGACCCCACAGCTCATAACCATTAGGACAGGAAGTCTTTGCAGACCTTGGATGAACTCTGCACATTTGCCTTGCCTAGAAAGATGAACTGTTTCATAGATGACCTTTTAAACCTGGGCTATGAATCTCAGTGGGACGCACATAGGGAAGAGTAGGCTGCTCTAACTAAGTCTTGGGTCTCACTGAATTTCCACACAGAAGAATTCCTTTGAGCCTTGAGCAGGGTAATGGAGTTAAAGTAGGAGAGCATGACCTTATGACTTTCTCTGCCTTTATTCACTCCTGATTGTCCTAGAGCTGGAAGCTCTGAGCTCTTGTGAGTGATGTTGCCAGACTTGCAGAAAGGATATTACCTAGCAGAAAAGCATGCCAAGGTTTTTTCCTGGCCCAATAATTGTATATCTCCATACTGCCTACATTCAAGGTTGTAAATGCCTTGGGGGCAGGAGCTCTGCATTATTCATATTGGCATCTCCTATTGTATGTGGATAGGAGTTATTCATGCATTGATTGTTTTTCTGAAACAACTGCAATTACTTTGTGATGTGTGACATGGGAGATACAGTGATGAGATTTGTTGAATTGTGCAAATTTATAGCTTGTGTGTGTGTGTGTGTGTGTGTGTGTGTGTGTATGTTAGCTTAAACTTGTGGCCCTGGAGTGGCTCTAGATGTTCCTTTGTAGAAGCAAAATCACTATAGCAGTTCCAGACTTCACTTTTCCTAAACATTTTTTTTTCTTAACCATATTGTTCCTTTTTTTTTTTTTTTAAAGATTTCATTTATTTATTTGATAGAAGACACAGCGAGAGAGGAAAAACAAGCAGGGGGAGTGGGAGAGGGAGAAGCAGGCTTCCAACTGAGCAGGAAGCCCTATGTGGGCCTCGATCCCAGGACACTGGGATCTTGACCTGAGCCAAAGGCAGTCACTTAATGACTGAGCCACCCAGGTGCCCCACCACATTGTTCCTTATTTAAAAAGCAGATGGCCTTTTAAAAGAAAGGGGTACCTGTATATTGAAAAGTCTCTTTTAAATAAAAATAGAACTATGACCTCGATGATCTTCAGCGTTGAACTATAGGCAAACCTAAAGCAAGAGAGGCCTTCCTGGCAATCCTCAGATGAAAACATGTAAGTGACTTCTCTGCTGCCCATGAAGATGGCTCCTGGAGAGATGGTTTACATTCTTTATGCTCCCTTCTTGGGCCTTATTTTTGGGCCCGTGAAGCCTGAAGCTTGGCATCTCATAATTCTTCCAGCCAGGAGATGCTTGGGATTCTGCCCCCTAAATGGTAGGGGTAGGTTCTGGTAGAACTCCAGGGCTCTACTGGATACGGACTGATCACCTCGTGCAGCCCTCACAGCTGGGATGCCCGTGTACATCAACTTTGGAAACCAGCACTTGAATTAAGGAAATCCCCCAACCTGAAATGAACATCGGCTTGAGTTATTAAGCCCAGAAATATTTCCTGTCTTTGAGATTTGCTGGTAGGCCATGCTTGCCTTAAGTTAAAAGGGTCAGGTTTTCCCGTAAGCACTTGAGCTTGAGCTCTCTTGCTATTTTGGGTAATCGCCTCTCCACACACATATGCTTAATCAGGAGCGGGAGCGGAGGGAGTTTCGTCGACTTTGTCCTGGGCTGCATTAGGAACCCTTCCTTGGCCAAGTGAGTACTCTTGATGAGTTCGCCCCCTTCTGTGATCATGTTGTAGGGCTTTTGATTAGACATTGTTGTATGTAATCCAGCCCCCTGTTAACAGGCATTCCTCCAAGTGACGACAAGGTCTGGCCTGTAGTGGATGATGGCTCTCCCCCCGGGATCTCCTGGGGACAGGCTGGTGCTTTTAGAACTGCCGTGCGCCTTGATCTTAATTTATCTGTTGTATTCAATATCATTGGAAGCCAGGCAAAGGCCAAACAGCTGACCTCTGTTCCAGGGCTGTGATTCTGCACCCACTCCAAGCTGCCTTTGATCCTGGCTTTGGCAAGCCAAGTAGGGGAACTTCTTGGTCCCTGAAGGTTCATCTGACTTTGTCCATTTGTGACATTTAGTCATCAAATTACAGTTTGATGTGGTGGCAGGTTGGAGAAAAAGAAGGCTTTGACAGTCTACTAGAAAGTAGCTGATCAGATTGAGGCTTTTTCAGGTGTCTGCAGGAAGATGAGTATTCCCCCCAGTCATCACCTGGCTGTCATGTGACATGAGGGATAGGACACTAGGCTTTGTTTGGGCTTCCTGGTTTGAGACTTGGAAAGGTAGGCAAAGCCATTATACACAGCCCACAGTGTTGATGTTAGGACTACTCCCGCTCCAAATACAGACCATTCCTTGGCCTTTTTGGAGTGTTTACTTAGAGTGAATCCAAATATGCTGAAATAATGTCTACCTTTGTAGAGGGCAGGAAAATAGACCCCAAGTTTTATTGAAAAAATTTCATGGAGAGAATTGTTGACTTACTTGAGCATGAAGGTCAATAAACTGGAAAGAAAAAAAGAAAGAAAAACTTGAAACAGCCTTGTGTGTAAGGTATTAGTGCTGAGTTAGGAAGACATGAGTTTCAGACAATTCCCATATGTGTAACTTCATACATATTATGGGCACATGGCTTTGCTCATGCATCTTCTGTTACCATCCGAAGTCTTATTGTGGGAACTGTGAAATAGTGAAACTGCATTTTAAAATGTGTTTTATAATTAGAAGCAGTGGCCTTGAAGAATTTTGTCACAAAAATCAAGTGTTCAAGAGAACACTCTCAGTCTTAAAGAGAATAGGCCGGAAACCAGTCTCTAGCTATGTGGAAAAATGTCAGGACTGGGTCTATATACTTTAAAAACAACAACAACAACAACAACAACAACAACAACAAAGGAATGCCTCCCTTTCTCCCAGCTTCCTTTTGGGGCTGTTTTCTCTGTTTCTCTGCTGCTCTAAGATGCTTGAGCTGAGGGTGGATGGAAATGGCTGGGAAATATACCATTCCTTAAAGTGCTCAGAGTCTTTTCCTGGTGGCGTCCTGTTCTGCTGCTCTGAAAAGAATTTCAGGTAAAAGAAGTCCTTGATTTCCATTTTTTGTTGTTTTTTTTTTTGTTTTTGTTTTTGTTTTGTTTTTGGGCTCTAGGGCAAGAAAAAAGTCTTTGTCAGCCTTCTCAGAGCCGAACAGTAACTGTGGTTCTGTCTGTGGCACCTCCTGTGGCTAGCCCACCTGGGAAGGTCAGCCATTCTTCACGTGGGCACCTAGGATGGGCATTTGTAGGTGTTCAGGGCTATATTAGGCCAGGCAGCCAGGGAGGCAGAGGGGTTCAACACCTGGAACTGCTGGTTGGCTCCAGGATTGTAACAAGGCTTATAAAAAGGGAGTGCTGAACAAGGTTGTCTCTTCATAAGGGCCCATCTGAGACTTGAGAGTCTTGGTTTCAGCCTGAGGACCTGGTTAGTTTTAAGCACAGAGAAACTGTGCTCCTTGTAGTACACTTACATCATCTGAAGGCACTGCTCGAGAGTCCCATTCAGATTTCTGACACTGCTGGGGATGGGGCCCTCTCCCATGTGTGGCAGGGATGGCACAGAACAGAGAACCCTGTAGGGGCTATAGGTCTGGTGAAGCATCAAGGCCCACGTAGGGATAGGAAGCATTGGCATCAAGCTGGTAAACTTTGGAGTGTGTGGTGGGAACTGGTAGGGATGGGAGCAGGAAGCAGTTTTGGTCTAGGCCAGTGGTGACCTTCAGGCTCCCTGCTGGGATCAGGAACAATGGGGTGTTGCAACCAAGGCCATGAGGCAGAGCAGAGAATTGTACCTGCGTGGCTATAGGTGAACTTTAATGACTGCCAAGGAGGGCTCAAGGGCCATTTGGAGACCCTGCCAGCCAAAGTGGGAGGACCAGGCCTGGGATTCCACAGATCTGCTCCAGGCTCGGAGCCAATGATTGGTATTATCGTTACTCAAGACCTCCCTGATTCTTATTCTGAGGGACTGAATGTGAGCACTGTGTGGGACTCTACTAAAGTCAATGTTAGGGTCTACGAAGAATGTAGAATGCCAAGTCAGGCAGGGACAGTATCACCTACCATGGAGACATAAACTCCCTCCCCATGCTTTTGTTATCCTCTGACAGATGGAATTTGGACATTTCTAGCCTTTGAGCAAGGAGATTCATTTCTCTACCGTCAAGGAAACTTATTCCAAACTGGGTCTTTTATGACATTAGGGATGTAGTTCTTTTTTTTTTTTTCTCCCCTAGTCATTTGCTTTCTGGAATATTCCACCCTTATTGTACATAGCTAGATGACATCTGAACAGTGTAATGATTTTTTATCTGTTCTTAAAAATTTACATTGGTTGTAGTGTGAACATGGCTCATGGGTGCTACTTTTTTGGGTGGCATAAATGCTAGCACTCATTCAGAGTGACCCTGTGACATCCTTGGCTTTCCTGTTTTGACTGCCTCGTTTGGCAGAGACCCAAGGTCACACATGCTGAGGCTGAAAATGACCTGCCTGGTTTTCCAGTGAGAAATAGGGAGCATACCATGCTTTCATACCAGCAAGCCATGAGAAATTGAGGCTGTTCGTTCTTACTCTTCTTGATAATAGTGAACTCTGTGTGGTCTCCTGATTAATGCTTACCTCTCGGAGAATGAAGGGCGGGCTCAGAGTCACCAAGATATGAGTATCAGTCTTTAAAACAAAACAAAACAATATAAAAAATTTAAAAAGCTGAAAATGCCACAAAATAGCAGCAGCAAAAGCACAGCAGATGTTGGGTAGCTCAGGCCTGTGCCACTTTAGACAGGCTTCTCTGGGAAGGCCTCTGGCCTGGTGCTCTTTGTGGAGTTTGCTCTGAGGGTAGGTGTTAGTGTCCAATGCAGCAGGTGGCAGATTCTTCAATGGTCCAACACGGCTCTGGCCTCCTTAAAAACGAGACCACATCATGTGCACATAGGCCCCAAGGATACATGTAGAGGGAGGTTCTCTTCTTGCTGGTGGGTCTCGGCTCTGCATTAGACAGCCTCTCCTTGGGTCCATCGTCCTTAATCCTTCTTTGTCGCCGCCTCCCGGTGGAGAGCATGTTAGGCGTGGCCTTATCAGAGGAGGCTGTCGGGGAATCTGTCCTTCACTTCCGCGTATGCCCCGCCCCCAAAGCTGCGTGACTGTTTGCAGCCCAGTGCTGCTTTGTGTTCTGTCTTGGGAGAAACAGCCCTTAAATTTTTTTTTTTTTTTGAAGTTGTGCACTTTTTCCTTCAGCCTCCATACCCACTCCTGCCAAGTTGTGCCATTTGGCCAGAATGTGCCAAATTAAAAGTTAAGAATTTTATTGTGTACTCCGCTAAGGGATGGTTTTCATTAGGATGTTATCTTCTATCTGTATATTTTAAATGCACATGTATTTCAAGAGCCACAGAATGGAATACTGGAAATCAGGACTGTTTAGAGAATCTGGGCTGGGGGGTTACTGCAACCACAGGGCGTGGAAAAGAAGTTCAAGATCATTTTGCCTTGATGTTGTTTGGAGATTTTTGTGAACTCAACTGAGAGAGGCCTGAACTGTTTCAGTTTAAAGCACCAGTGTTTTCCTTCTGTGTGCTCCTAGTGTTCAGGGTCCTGGCCGTCTAGACCACCTTGCCACATTGAACCAGTGCAGCCCGAGAGGCAGAAAATGTAGCAGCTGCTTCTGCTACCCTCGGCCTCAAAGGCTGAGGCTAAGGACCGCACTGCTAGGTGCCTGCCAAGGCCTTCGGCTTTCTTGAATGACTTGATCACACACTGATGTTTCAAGGCTGGGTGCTCCCCAGCTGGAGCCCTGAAAATGCTTGCATGGCATCCCTAGAGAAGGAAACTAACTTGAAAGAAACTCCCACAAAGTAAATCACCAGGACCGGATGGTTTTCATCCAAGAGCTGGGGAAGGAAATGAAGTGTGAAATAGCACAGATACTGATGAAGACATTAGTTCTCCATTAAAACCACAACTGTGTCAGAGCAGAGGAACTTTGCTAACATGATGACCTTATTGCTAGAGGAGAGAGATTAGTGGCCTATCTGCTGCCTCCAGAAGACCTGGTCTACTTGGAAAGAATGGCACAAAATATGAACAATAGCACGATTAGCCTTTATTCCCCTAAAGCAGGTAAGAAGGACAGTGTGCTGATTCATGTGTGATAGCATTTTAGTAGAAGCCTTGGAATAAATATAATAGTGAGTATGTCACACGTAGGCTGCTGTCCCCTACTTCTGTGCCCTTGGCACACATCGCTGATCAATCTGTTGCTCTTCCCTTTGAACCTGGAGTCTCACACTCCTCAGTTCTGTGCTCCTGACTGCCACCATCAAGTGACCATAGTTGACACATGTGTTAAAACCCATTTTCCCTCCTTGCTTAAGGAGATGTATTTTTTTCATGGACCACATGGTTCATAATTAAATTATAAAAAATGACAAGAAGGAAGTCTTTCACAGGTAGTTAGTTAAGAACAAGACAAGAAACACATCACATGCTTTCTTCTAAAGGCTGAGTTAGCAGAACATCCATCTCCACAAATAGTTTTGCGAGAACTGAATCCAGATGCATAATCCCAACTCAAATCTCAGTAGGGTCTTTCCGGAGGGAAGAGATGTCACTTCCTCTTTGGCAACAAGCAGCAGGCTCCAGAAAGTTCTTTTGAGGAATGAGAATCAATAGCAGCATGCTTCGTTAGGCATTTCCTTGCAGAGTTTGTAAACGTTGTCGAATCCAGCCACAATAGCAAGTCGTTAAGGCAAAGAAGTGAGGTATGCTTTGAGAGAAGAGCTACACTGAAGTCCAGAGAGAAGAGAGACAGGAATGTTAGACTTTGGAGAAGCTCAGTAACTTTACAGAAAACTTGGAGTTTTGCTGGGACTGGCCTTCATTTCACACTAAGGGAGCAGAAGGCCAGTTCTGCTGCAGGTCTGGGAATCCCACGGGCCTATCCACAAAACATTTTGTCATTGGAATGAACAAAGCCTCCTGTCACTGATAATGACAAAGTGATTCAGCTATAATAACTGTCTACAGCCTAGTGATGTCCATATAAAGGGGTCCGTGATGGAGCAGATCTCTTAGAGTGTGTAATGTAATCTGATCATTTAAAGAAAACTACCTGTGTGCTGTGATAGGGGATGGACTATTTTCCTTGATTGGTGAAGAGACGCTATATACTTTGATTAACAGAGAATCAGAATATAGTAAAGTACCTACATAGCACGGAGAGCCCCTAACTCCACCGTGATCTCTCATGGATAGTTCAAGAACTTGTCATGCTGTGAGGTCATCACAGGGGCGATGGCCAGGTGTTGGAGCTCAGGGGCCACAGTGGCGATGATGTGATGGGATCCACTGGACAGCAGACATGGGCACTAGTCCCCACCCCGCCATTAGGGACCCAGGGACCTTGCTCAGATCTAGCAGAATCATAGGTCATGGGATGAGATGCTGGGGAGGGCATTTTGTCTAGATCTCTGCCTCAAGGAGCTAGGGATTCTCATCAAGTCTGTTTTCAGGAAGTAGTTGCTCAGCAAGAGTAAGTCAAGTGCACAACATGGGGGAGGCGTGGAGGAGTGAGAGGAGACAGTGCAGGCTCCCAGGCAGCAGACCTCACGTCACATTTTGCTTTTGCTTCGGAGCCTCAGTTTCCCATTTTTAATGGGTATGGACACATCAATGAGGGTTTATCATGGTGTTTCAAGAGCAGGGAGAATTCTCTGCAGGTTAAATGATGAAATGTGGTGCTGATGACCTAGATTTTGAAGGCACATTGTAGTTGATAAAGTGCTTTTATCTGCATGATTTCATCCTGCTGAGGACTCATCAAGTGGATAAGCAGTGGGATTCTTATCCACTTTCTACAGATGCCTCAGCTGACACTCAGTGGGACACAGTGGCTTCCTTAAGGTCATACCAAGGTCAGAACCAGGGCTCCAACTCCTGCCTTCTGGTCTGAATCCAGGGTTCCCTTTCACACAGAATGACAGATAATGGAGAGTTTACTCTATTTATCATTCACTTTTGTGACAGTGGAGTCTTCCGCGTCACAGCATGGTAAAAATAGACTCTGAGGGCAAGAGGGTTCTCAGTAGCAAACAAACTGAGCTCACCAAAATTGTTCTCGTGGGCAGGCTCAGTTGCCGTGGCCTTTAGGAAAGCCTTGGCAGGCCTGCAGCAGCAATGTCACCTACTCACTGTGCCCAGCCTTCCTGAGGAGCTGTCTCCTGCGGGACTGCCCTGGAGGACACAGGGTGGGGGTGGAGGGTGGGATTGGGGGGCAGGGATCGGGGGAGGGTTTCTTCTAAGGCATGGGAGCCACTAACCTGGAACCCATCCCTGGTGAGGGATGACTGTGTGTCCCACAGTAGCAAAATTACTGTGGTTTTAGGCACACAGAAGGAGAAATGGGCCTGGTGAGCCTGGGCCTCCTTTGCCAACTGAGGATTTCTGAGGGGCAGGGGGAAGGAGAGTGAAGGGGGTATGAATGAGTCAAAGCAGCAAGGCTGAAAAAAAGTCCCATTTCATTCACATTAAAGATAATTTTTAATTCCTCCCATCTTCCCAAATGATTAAAAAAGCACATTTATATATACATGTATATGTGGTTAAAATGCAGATAAATAAGAAATAAGAAACCATACAGAGAAAGTTTAACACTCACAGGGAAACACAACCACTTTGTCTTTGTGAGGGAGACAAAGAACGTGTTTTGTGAAGATGCCCTGCTGGTATTCTGTGTCGTATTTTAAATATTTCTCTTGAAAATATCTGGTGAAGGGGAAATGCTTTACATTACAGCAGAAGAACTTAGAAATTAGACATTTTCCCCACTTGGAGAAAGCCTCTCAAACCAGTGGTCCTCATCCTTTTAAAGTCATGGATTGCTTTGAGAATCCCATAAATACCATACATTCTCTTCCCAGAGAAATGCAAGTTCTTACAAATTTAACCTATGACTTTAGGTCATATAAACCCCCAAAAGCCCCTTCTACTTACATTAGGTTTAATAGCCTCTTCCTTGAAAAAATTAGAAATTAATATTTTACAAAAAATTTTTCCTTTATAAAAGATTCACTGCATGCAATTGAGATGGGTTATAATTAAAATGTATTTATACAGCTAGTGGTCACACAAAATATTCTGATTTCTGTGAAGTTATACTGTGAAGTAGCCTATAACCTTGTATTTCCATCTGTAGTCATTGCGCATTCATATATGCATATATGTGAAAGCATAAAGCTTACTTAAAAATATATACATATATTTATATATATAAAATGTACCACACACACCACACACACACACACACATATTTTTAAGTAAGCTCTATGCTCAACATGGGGCTTGAACTCATGACCCGGAGATTAAGAGTCACATGCTCCACTGACTGAGCCAGGCAGGTGACCTCACATTCACTTTTAATTTTATCTTACTTTTTTATGAATTCTTTTAAAGATGGTGCATAGTGTGTACTCAATTGTAATTTTTATCTGATAACACATGTGATATTTGGTATAATGAAAATCTGCCTTCACTGTTAAATCAGTTTTGATTACACATAGAATATGGTATATAAAGTAATATTTTAATAGGTACAATAGCCCAAACGCCATCTATGAGATCTCATCCTTTAGACTTGTGAATTCTGGGAAAAAATTACTTCCACATGTTCCTAAAACTACTTAAGATTTTTGACTGGTTGGTGGTCTGTTGATTCTAAGTATCTGACCTGTCAAAAACTGCCATCTTTAAACTCCAGTGATGCATAGAGGCTCAGAATTAGCCAGGGCTGAATTTATTACAGAACAAAGGGAGGTGATGATTAACATACCCATCTGAGCAGTAGGGGGGAAAATAATCCTTGAATGGATTAGATGCCATGATCCCAAAACCACGTTCTCTTGAGTGTTGGGTCCTTGCCCAGAAATGGGGAGAGGCCAAACACTGATGCCTTTTACATGACAGGGTATCTCCATGGGACTCTAGTCAGGGACACTGGTGCAGAGGGTTGAGGGTCAATGAGGAAAAAGCCTTTCTTTCTCCAGTGCTCCAGTGGAGCTGAGGACTAGACCCACTCCATGTGCAGTAACCCTCAAAACTGTCAGCCAACCCAATTAGTGTTATTCAATTATCAGTCTGCCTGTCTGGGAGGAGATTACATTCAAGTGTAAATAAAAAAGGTTTTTTTTTTTTTTTTTTTTTTTTAAACCAGTAACTGGGAATAACTTCCATTTTTTTTTTTTTTTTTTTTTGGACTCCAGTAGGCTACTTTCAAGATGGGCATAGAGGCTTCCAAGAAGATGACGTGAATTATTATGTACTGTTCCCCAAGAAGTTAAGAGTCCTAGGCAGTCTCTCCCTGTTCACTGGCAACATCTGGTAGATTCTGTGCATCCCCAGGGTATAATTCTAGGGAAATGTGTGTTTGTAAGAATAGTCCATGGATAGACCACTAAACCTATTTTCTGATAGATTTTCCCACAATTCTCTCTTTCCTGTAACACGTCTTATAAGCTTTATAAAAAGTCTGGATTTTACAACAGGGTGAAATGGTAGCATTGACGGAGATTGAGTCTCTGAGAGGGGCCTCCAGCAGATGGGGACCCTCATGAGAAGGAAACAGACCATTTGGAAAGTCCTTTTGACCCTCATCCTCTGGAGGGAATTCCAAGCCCAGGTGCTCAGGAAATCTCCTGTCACTCTGAGATGGGTTGGGACACGGTGCCATGCCCCAGGCTTCTAAATACAGTTCAGGCTGGGTCATCATGACATGCCAAGCTGGCACCACGATGGGGATTGAGTGGGAACTGTGACAGTGCTTAAATGCCACGGCCCTGGGGCTCCAAGTCTTCCTGGGCTGGGACAGGGAGAGGGAGTGAAGAGCCTTATGGGGAGGAGGGTGAGAGCAGCTTTGGCAAGGAAATCCTGCTACCTCAGTGATAGCACTGCTCCTTCGGAGAGCAGCAGACACCCAGCAGCCACACACCAGCTATTTTAGAAGCTGTCCGTGTCTGAATTTCTGACACACTTGGAGGACACTGTCTCTTCAGGAGTCATTCTGATCAAGGTAGGTAGGCCTGGGGGAAAACAGAGGCATGCTGGAGCCAAGGTGTTGGTGGAAGAACGAGTGGAGTTAAGTGATCCTGGCAGGATTACTCAGGGAGGCAGGAATGAAATTAGGAATAATGTGTTGACATTGGGATTCCCAAGTCAGCCTTCCAAGTCAGCCTTCATGTAGAGGACAGTGTTAGGCAAGCCCTTACCTTGCCCCACTCTCTTCTTTGCCATTACAAAAAATTTGCTCTACGGTGAGCATCCTTTGACAACTCATTCTCTTCTGGGGAGGGCCTTAGAAGGAAGAAAGAAGACCGGAGAAGACAGGAGGGGGGTTTTTCGGGAGGGTTCTGGAGCCCTGGGATGTGAGTATGGAATTCCAAGTTTGGTAAGCATCTCTGGCTGAGGGTCAGTGAATTGTAAATATAAAGCCACTGCCACAAACATGATTAATCCAAGGTGTGCGTTTCACTCTCAGTGCTTGCCTTATACCCCCAACTGGATTCTTTTCCCTTGTCAAAGCGTTTGGCTTTAGGATTTCCGAAGGAAGTGTGGCACAGTGGATGGGTTAGGCTTCAGACCAAGACTGGGGTCCTTTGTTTCTTTCTGGTACTTCTAGGTGGGTGGCACTAGGCAGGTCACCTTGGCTAAATCTCCCTGATAGGGTTATAGTGCACAGCTCTCAGACTTCATCCCCATGCTCCCTGGGAGATTCCCTTGAGCTCTAGATCTTTCCTGCCTCCTCAGTGTGTATTTTCCTTAGCCTGAGCCAGAGGGTGAGTGCTCTTGACAAGGCTGTCGATTTGGAGTCAGGGGATGCTGCGGCCTCCCAGCTCTTTCATGTGTCCCCCTTTCTCGTGGAACAGTGCCCTTGGACTGCGTCTCCAGCCAAGGTTGACCGAAGTCAAGGTTCGACTTTTCCTCCCCAGCCCCATTTCCTTACTGAAGGTCCAGCATACATCTTTCCCCAGTGATATTCCCTGTTGTTTCTTCTTTTACATCCTAGTCATTTTCGTTCTCAATAGCATGGCAGCCATTGTCTACCAGGAGAACATCAAGTAGGCAGACCCATACAAAAGGAGGGTTTCTTAGCTGACATTTTCACTATTTCTTTGCTTTCCTTCCTTCTGCCTTTCCACCGTTTCTTCTAACACCATTCAATTTTGATGGTTTCTGCTCTAGGCCCTAAATTATTTTCTCACCATGGGATCTACATTTTACATTTTCTTTATTAGGATTTAATTTTCTCTATTTGAAAGAACACAAACCTTCTTTCTCTTTCTCAGATATGGACAGGATCTCTCAGATATTGGGGAAGGATCTAACCCTTGTGGTCACTCCCCTTTCCACATGATGGAAGGAAGTAACATTTAATATACTCCTGCTGTGTGCCAGGGGCTTTACTGAGAGTTATTGGCATCTCTATTTTAGATGAGGAAATTGGCTTAGAAAGGTTAAGTTGATTGCTCAAAGTCATAGATCTGGGTCTGTGTGATTCTAGAGGACTGTGCTTTATCCCCCTTCCTGGCTGCATCTCTGGAAACCCGGCTTTACTGCAGACAGCACAGACCCTAGCTGAATGGGGGTGTGGAGGGGGCAGGAGTCACGGTGTTCCTAAAAAGAGGGGTCACTCTGTTTCTGAAGGAGAGGGCTTGTGTGCCACCTTACTTCTCCCTCAGCATCACTAGCTCTAACACTTGAAGGCCTTACTCTTTTCCCCATTTTTATTTTCATGACCCCTGGCACCGTCCCTTCTTAAGTTGCTATGGAGGAGAGTTAGTATCTGAGAATTTTCCAGATGCTTGGCTGCAAGTGCTACTCACAGAAGTGACTGAATTCACTGAACTCATTTGAAGCCTATGAAAAACTTGAGGTCAGACCTTGCCAATCAGCTTAACACAACCCACAGTCATGGAAGGAAAAGTAGGTGGGATGCCAATAATTTAGGTTATATATGGAGGTGACCCCATTGAGATTTCATTGGGAACATGGCATTCAATGAAGATCCTCATTACCAGAGGTACATTGGTCTCTGGAAGATCAGAAGATGAATAGCATGCAAGTCTCTTCATCTGGCTTCAGTCTACACTCCCCAGCTCTTTGGTCATATCTCTTCTCTTGCCTTGCTAAACATACAGCATTTCATTCATTCATTTATTCAACAAAACCAACATTCTGTCGAGTGCATAGTAGGTGCCAGGCACTGTCCCCGGTACTGACGATATAAGAGGAGTAATGCAGATGTGTTCTGAATTACTTGCTGTTCTCTAAACCTGTTTGGTAGACTTTACTGCTGTGTCTCTGCCATAAAGTTCCCCTTTCCTGGAAGATCCTTCTGCCCCTGTCCCCCATTTCTGGCATTTTATTGCAGATATCTCTTCATTAGGCCCAGAAAAGACCCCTGGGGTGGAAGAGAGTCTTCTCATCTCTAAACTTCCATAGCATTTTGTGATGTTTCTCTTAGATGAACATGAAAATGAGCATTTATCTATCTCTTTTACTGTTTTACTATTGATAAGGTATTCACATACACATACATGCATGCTGTGTTAGACAGTGACACAGTAGGTACTAATGATGCCCTCATTTTACAAATGATAAAACTTAGGCTTCAAGAGGTTAAGTGACTTGGTTGAGATTAGACAGAAAGGAAGAGGTAAACTTTAGAATTTGCTCTTTTGAATTCCAAATTCCAAATTCCAGACCCCAGTGTGCTATGTGCCATGTTGGATTTTGACTAATCTATTTTATTAGAATTATTGACCCCCTCCTGTCTCCTAAGTGTTTTTGTAAGTTCCTGAGAACATAGATCATAACTTATTCAGTGTTGTTCCCCTCATATGACCTTACACATTGGTAGGTCTAAGTGAGTTAATTTGCTGAGTAATTAATTATTTGCTGAGTAAATAAGTGATTTATCAAACAGATGGATTTAGAAGATTATTGGGGAGGTCGTTATATATTTGCCAGCCATGTAGCTCTCTTATAGTCCTTAAACAGGATGGCTCTTTATGTTTGGCATGGTACGTTGGGTTTTAAACTTAGTGTAGCTGGTGGTCTCTTGCGTATAATTTGAAGAGAATTTTGTGTCCCTGGTTCTGCTCAAATGTCTATTCTACTTACATGTTTGAGATCTCCATCTCCAAGGGCACTGTCTCTGGAAGTTGAATTACACTTATTGTTGGCTGTTTACTTCTTCCCCTTTTGTGTATTAGCATGTATTTGTTAATTTATTGGTGCTCAGTGAGAATATCCTAGCAAGGTATAAGGCAAGTTCTTCTAGGGCCTATGGGGAAAGGGTTCCTTCTCACTTCATGGAAATGAAGGACCACTATGGCAGATGACTTATGGTGCTACAGCTGTGGTCAGGGTGGTGGTGGGAGATTAGAAGTAGTTGTGGTTGCAAAGAGCAAACAACCACTGGCTTGGGGATGAACTAATGTGTCACTTCACCCAGAAAATATGCCAAGCGCCTCAAGGAGGGGCCTGTGTTGATAGCTGCTGGCTCAAAATTGACTGGTAAATCTTGAAGACCACCCAGCCAATTAGGATCAACTTTTGGAGGACCTCTGGTGTAAGAGGTATTTAGATAGAATATTGCCATGTGGCTTGTGACCAATTTTTAATTTTTCTGTTTATGCATTTTCCGTGCTTTCCATCAGGAGTATTTTCTGAACCAAAAGTCAATCTCAAAAATTTTAATTTTATAGGAAGAATGAAATAAAATATTTATATAGGACTGTTCTAGGAAACACAAGACCCATATTTGTCTTCATTTTTTCTTGGTCTTCCTGATTAACTTCATCATTGGCATGTAATCTTATATGTGAATTTCATACTTTACTGTTTACTAATGCTTTCACATACAACGTGATCAGATGAATCTTCCTCAAATATAGATATCCATTTAGGACTATCAAAAACTCTTGGGCCATGAACTGTGACCTGAGTTAAGCCTAAATAAATCAAATTCTGCATAAGTAGGAACTAACTCAGTTGCCTTTTTTTTTTTTTTATCTTTCAATGCGGTCATTACACATTTCTCAAAGTCCAAACATTTTCTGAGTACCTTCTAATGTTGTTTTGCTTATGGTCTAGGCTAGAGTGAAAGAGTGACTTGACATTGACATTGATCTTCAGGACCTGTCACCTTTGGATGTTTTACCCTAGGGGAACTGGGGACAGGAAGTGAAGTACAACAAAAGGTGGTTTTTTGTACTTGTGCTTACTTATTAAATAATATTAAGTCAGTGAAGATATCTCAGATGTTCCTGAACACAACCGCCTGGCTACTGAGAGCAAAATTCCTATCTGACTCTGGCTTGAATTTTCTCCTCTCCCCAAAGAAGTGACAATGCTTTAGTTCCCATGGATCTATATCCTGACTGAACAAGCTGAATGTTAGCTCTGCATTTCCAAGTTCAGTGTGGGAAGCACCCAGCTCTGCAGGACTCATTTTGAAAATGGGGAAAGAGTGTTGAGTGGAAAGAGCATCAACTCTAGTGTCAGGAGGACTCAAATCCCACTATGACTAGTTACATAATGTGAGGTTTTCTCTCAGTCTCACCAAGCCCCAGTTTCCTCCTTTACAAAGTGGCAACAGTAATGCCTACTTCATAAGGTTTTCCATGAAAATTGCATGAGATAATGTATGTGGAATATCTAGTGTAGTGCTCATAACTTCTCTTCCTTTTTTGCTTCCACTTTCAAAGTATGCTGGAGCGTAAGAGGCTGAACCTTTCATGACATTGAGCCTTTGATCAACAAGAAATAGATACAAAAATTACTGCTGCCACTTCATTGCAAAGCCTCTTTAAAAGGCTGAGTTCTCAGGGATGACTTTGGGTCCCTGCCTCTGGTTCTGTGTGTCACTGAGAGAGATGCTGGTTGTCAGGTGGCGAGTGCTTTAGGCAGCTGAGAGATATGTGCTTTTTGTCTCCTTAATTGGCTTATTGGCATGGGAATTGAAGGCTTCAGGTTACCTCCCCCCTTTTCCAAATAGAACTTGGAGGGCATGGAGAGCTCAGATACTTCATTCCATCACTAAAGTCATCTAACAGGCTTGTTTGAGTGTTTGCTATCATCATAATTTTACTTTAATCCGACCTGGGTTATAGTTCATTCCATTGAAGCTCTGGACTGGGTATCAAATTTGGGCTCAGTCCGTACTCGGGTCCGTGCCAAGTGCTCTGCTTCTGCCATATTTAGAATTACTCTATGAAAAATTTCATCACCAAATTTTGCTAAGCTACCTGATAAAATCTGACATCCCAGAACCAATTTCCATTGCAGAGATCCTCTAGAAATAGGAGTTTACTTGAGCCTGGTGCAGAAAGTGCTGTCTGGGTTATAAGCTTCTGACGTCTGCCCTGGTGTGAATGGGAACCCTTAGATGGCTGTGGGAGTCTTGGTTTTGGAGACTTCAGGACTTAGGAAATAGACCAAAGAGTGGCTGACCCACCCGTATCAGATAGGAGGTACCGCTCAGTATAGTCATGTTCCAGTTATTGGTAGGAAAAAATGATTGATTGATTATCATCTGGGTTGTGTCTTTCTCCTTTGTTTCAAACTGGTTTCTTCCTTGGAGTAGCCAAAGTCCAAGCTTATGGAAGTGGCACTGTACATCTAATCTCAGAAAATTCTGCATCTCTTATCTGCCTACGGTAGTCTTCTGTGACCCCTCTCCCATACTGAAACTGGGCTGTTGTACATCATTCATATAGAAGATGTGACAAAGCATTAAATTCAGCTTGTGGGAATTCACAGTTTAGGAGGGAAGTCAGAACTATCATCACCTCCACTTAAAAAACGCTTTGATATAAAGAAAGCAAAGTCTAAACTCCATATTATGATACCCAAGTTCCTCCTGGAATATAATAAACTCCATGTGGCCAGAGATTTTTTTCCCCCCTGAGGTCTCAAGGATCTAGAAGAGTGACTGGCACATAGTAAATGTTAAATAAATAGTCACTTAGTTGAGTTTGAGTTGAACCTGACTTCCCACCTTTATCTCTTATCTCACCTCTCCCCTTCCCGTATGTATTTTAAGCTCTGGCCATATCAGTCTTCTTGTAATTCTCTAAAAATGGCAAGTCCTAACTGGTGCTATTCCCACTAACTTAAATTCTATCCCCCTAAATTCTTTGTGTGCTCATATTGAACTTCTATTTCAAGTCCATCCTCAAATTACATCTTGAGAAGGCTTTTTGATCCCAAATCATTGACTTGCTTGCTTTTCAAATCTCCTTAATACCTTGCTCCCATATCTATTGGAACACCTATCATAGCCAGTCTTCTTTAACAGTTTGTGTGTCCTTTCCTATGAAATTGGATTGTGAGCTCCTACAGAGCAAGAACCTATTTTCTCTCTCTTGGTCTATTACTATATAACCTGATCTATACAAAACAGAAACATTTGGTGAAATAGAAATGGAAGTAAATGTAGTCTCATGTGCCTGCAGTCCCCAGGAGGTGGAGCTGATGTAATCTGGATTTTGGTTTCAGTAATATATAAAATGGAGATAATAATAATGCTTAGATTTGTTTTATTAAATAATGTTATGTATATAGTCTTAGCCGAGCATCAGATACTTAGTAAGTGTTTAATAGATGTTGACCATTAACCCTTTGGTTGGGATAGTTCTTGTGGGGTTATATTTGTCTCATAGTCCTAAGTCACTAGCATTGTTATCAACAGAATCGTTAATTTCTGTTTTATCATAAAGCAATAAATATAATTTTCTAAGCAAGGAGATATCTTCCTCCAGTCCCTAATAGTAAAGATAAGGAAATAGTAATAGATAAGATAAGGAAATAGTAAAGATACTGAAACTGAGGCTCTGTGAAATGAAATGACTGTCCAACACCCCACTCATGGTGAACAGCAGAGCCCCAGGCATAAATGTGTTCTATTCACTGTAGTAATGAATCATTCCTCAAAATTATTAGTTAAGTGGAGACAAAAATTGCCTGGAAGACTGTGAAATCTGTTTTAACAGTGTCTGGTTTTGATATTAAGTCAAAATACACATAAATTAGGCATTTTCTGTGCATGCCAACCAACTCAACTTATCATGGTTGAGTTGCTGTTGTTAGGCTTGGTGGTCTTTAAGCTGCACTACTAATCCATCTAGTAAACATTAGACTTAAGAGGGACTTGATAGCACCTCTAATTAAATGTGTATGTGCTGTGTTAAAATGATTAAGGATAATGAGGGCCAGAATAGTTATGTGACTTGGCCAGGATCAAACATATTAAGCCATTTCATTTGTAAGGATGGTTATAATAGTTGAGGGTTATTACAGAATTGCTGGCTCTTTTGGCTGGGGTTGAGCCCAATATGATCTTGGGAGAGATCTGATCATTAGATCAGGAGGCAGAAAACTTACCTTCTAGGTCACGTTGTTTATTTTCTTAGTCTCAATTACCTCATTTATATAATGGATATAAAACTATGCCATTTCTACTCCATCAAATGGAAGGATATATTAAATAATGTGTAAAATGTAGATGAAGGAACTGTTTTCTTATTGCTATTATTTTGCATGAATTGAGACTTGAAAACTTGCAGTAAGCTAAACCCAACTTTCTGTGGGAACTTAGTGTTACTGTGTCCATTTTATCAACATGAAATATGTCAGAGATAGAAAACAAGTGACACTATGAGCTGATGGTTAGAGTCTCTTGTTTAGGGATTTTTTTGGGATGGTAATAGACATGTCGGTTTGACTGTATGTGTCATACGATGTTCTCCAGTGACTTGTAACTTGGATCCATGCAAGTTCTCAAGTCTTCTTTAACTTCCTTAGTTATATATAACTTTATCATTTATGTTCCTGATTTGCCAAAACTTCCCTGTTCAAATGCTATCCACAAGAGACATCTGACAGCCAAGAAGTCTTTCCAGGTCATTCAACTGAGTTCCTAACAGTTATTATTGTTTTTTTTTTTTTTTTTTTTTTGAAGGCAGGAAATTACAAATTGTGAAGAACAAAAAAGCTTGAAAACACAGAGGTGTATTCTGATATTCAAGGCACTGGTTGTATTTCTAAATGGATGGTATTTGATTGAAATAATCTGCATTTCTTATATTCATGACTGAGTTAACTTGATTATGCATTCTGATTACTAGCTGGAATAAATGATCTGGTTAGCCTAAATATTTGATATGACTATGATTTAGAAACACATCTTACAAAGGATTCAGTTTTATTTTTACCTAAGGGGTTGGTTTTAACTCTATTTTAAGGGTATTATAGGGTAGCTTACTTTATGTTATTGAAAATGTGAGCTGATGCCTGTATTCTGTATATAAAATCACTTGGGCTCTATTTTGTGAGGGAGTGAGAATCTAGGAGCACAGAGCACTTCCAGGGAAACAAATAGCTGTGTCTGAAAATCCTCTTCATGGGCAAATCCTGCCTATGCCTCCACGTCTCGTCCAGTTCTTTTCTAGTTAGCCTGAGTTCCCCAGGACTGTTCCAGTTTTCTGAGATCCCTGTCTTTGCTGGATTCCTATGAGACATCCAAGGCAATATGCAGTGGTGTGGAAAATTATGTGGTAGTACTTGTCTTGGTTTCTATTTGTGAATACGCTCAGTTTCCATTGGTCCTGTAAATACTTTGAGGCAGAGCCTCATTCTGCACTTTGGTATATCTCAGGATCTAGCACAGTGCTGGGCACATAGTAAGCACCCAATAAACACATAATTAATCAACACTAACTGGGAAACTTCTCGAGGTCTGGGATTCTGTTTCAAATTATCTACCTGGTACCTCATATAGGGCCACATGCTGATAGGTGCTTATTGATTGATTTGATTGAAACTATAAACAGAATTCCCACTGGTTTCTTTAACTTCTATGATAACGTGAATCTGAGCCCTCAGACATTCTCCTCATTTAACTTGTCTTGCCCAAGTAGTTTTAATCTGATGCTTCTAATTGAGGTTGCCTGGGTTATCCCTGAAAGTTGCATTGGAAAGTATGCATTAACACTCTCCAAGTCCTTAGAGGGGAAGAGATTATAAGTTTTCAGCTCAATCCTTCTAAATGCATGATAAGGAAATAGGTTTGTCCAGGTGATTCATTATTAAATGAACTAAGAGTCCATTTAGTGTTAAACTTTGAGCTCCCATTTTATTTCAGATGACATGGTGTGTTAAGAGTAGAGTCTCTGGTTTCCTCATTCTCCAGCCATAGTCCCCATTCAAATCCCAACCCGTTTGGCCCCCACTGAAAAGTTATCAGTTAGCATAGTGATACCTTTCCCTTCCCTCCATCTTCTTAAACACTCATTGGAGAAATCACATGTCCAAAATTTCTAGCTTTTTCATAATCGTAGCACAGTATGGTAAGCGGATTTCATACCACTTTGCTCCCAAAGGTAGGACAAGACTATTTTTTAAAACTCTTGCTTTGAGAAGTTTTTGAAAAGCTCACAATACTCGTGGCAAGTGAGGAGCTCTTGGCATGTCCCAGAAACAATGGGATATGGGAATCCATGTCTCAGGGGATCAGAATTCCCGTGTTTGGCCAAGTGTGTGATGCTGATACTATGGCTTTACATCGGAAAGGCATAGAGGATCAGGCGAGGATGGAGATGTATCCCTCAGCAGCAGCAACTTCCATGTTAGGTGAGCAGCTCCACTTTTCTGTGCTTGAAGGAGACCAAAGTTAGCCCCTGTTTAGCACCAAGTATAAGATTATATGCTTGGACATGTAAAACACACACACATATACACACACACATATGTATATATATTTGTGTGTGTGAAGATGGTGACTGGACTAGTGATTGTGGATAAACTAGATTGGGGCAGTTGTCATTTCGGAGCTTGGTTCAGTTCTGCAGTACCCTGAATGTCTTCAGAAGTGAGGGGTGGGGACGGGTGGGGACCTGGGGAGGGTGGAAAGAAATGTCACTTTGCTCCCTGTGAGCACTGGCAGCTTTGTGGAAGACTTGCCAGTGATGCCGCCTGGGTTTGAGAGAGGAAGACATCAAGGCTTGAAGGAAGGAAATGGGAAGGTCTTGTGGGATGGGTTTTCACAGGTCTAGAAACCTGCTGCAGGTAAGTGAGGATGGCAGCAAAATGGTCTGACTTTCTGTCCCATCCTTCTTCATCCTGCTCTTACCAAGGACTAATGCCCAAGAGGCTCTGACCTTTGACAGCACCGAACAGTCAGCTGTCAGCAAAAGACACTGCTGTTTCCAACCTTTATTTGTGCATGTGTTTATTGACAGGGGAAGCAGTCAGAATCCTAGATGTTAAGGGAGGGTTGGGGAAATAGGTTCTCAGGCTTAGTTTGCAGTATTGTTTGACCTAAGAAGACTGTATCAGCTAATCTGAGTTTGGAAAATTTTAGGAGATAAGATTCTTGGCACCGGGCCTCTGAGAGTAAAAACGCTTTAAAAATTACAGTAAATTCCCTGGTAAATTTGACTCCAGCCTTCTCTATCATGCTATGTATCCCCCCGCCCCCCCCACCCCCCGCAAACCCCTTCGTGAATATAGGAGACACAGGAAGAAAGGACCATCTGGCACAGCATGCCAACTTTTTATTTGGTTGCTCTCAATCCTACCTTCCTGTTTGGATCACCCCTCCCCTCTGCTCATACTTCAGAAACCAATCAAGGTGTCTCCTGAACTCATTTATTCCCTTTGTTTCAACCGCCTTCTTGGGTAACTTTTCCATATGCCTTACAACAGACATTTTTTTTTTCCTTTTTCCATCCAAAATGGCCTGATTGGACTCTTAGGAAAAGCCATTTACTCAAATACATGACAGAGTGCTTCTAAAGATCCCAAACAACTTTTCATTACTTTTGATGACCAGGATATATAAATAGAGAAAAAAAAATTGCTCTGTTTAAAATTTACTGGTGGATGGGCAATGACGCTTAGTAGTAGAACATTAAAGAATACATTATTAGCATTGAGCCTCACCCCCCACCCCAACCCCCAGTGAAATTGTCTAGATTTGGAGCTGTGATCTGTAATTATTATTATTATTTTTTAATTTGGCATTTATTTTATTGTCCCTGTTTGGCTTCTTCACTTCACCATGGTGACATTAGTACTCTTTATGTTGCCTATTGTGGACCAGTTTTGTTCAGCTGTTGCTAAAATGCCAGATGTCATGTTGGGAACGCAAAACCTAAAAGATGGTCGTAAATCTCAAAAACAAACCATAAAAGAAATAATAAAATACCCTGAATGCTGTGCCCTGGAGCTTCCCAGTTTTAAGTCACCAAAGCAGGGTGGTGGGGGTCGGGGAGGCTCAGCAGTTTCTCACCTAAGACTTAATTGTTTATCTTGCAGATTCCGAGCAAAGCACTGGTTCAGACTCTGAGGTGCTCACTGAGCGGACTTCCTGCTCCTTTGACACTCACCCTGACTTGGGCTCTGGTGCTGCAGGCCCTGTGCCTGCTGCCATGTCTTCCATGGAAGAGATTCAGGTGGAGCTCCAATGCGCTGACCTCTGGAAGAGGTTCCATGACATTGGAACTGAGATGATCATCACCAAAGCAGGCAGGTAAGGACAAGTTCCTTTGGATGGCTAGATTCCGAGAATGGAGACCAAAAGTAGGAGCTGTTACATGTTTTTCTTTTCACTTACTTGTGGTAGGTAGTATTGGTGATCCCAGAGCTACTTGTGCTCACTTTTCTGCATATGGACATCTTGGTAAAGTGATCTTGAGTTTACTATGATTTTGCTGTTTTCCTCCAAGGGCCATTCCAATGTCTCAATCACCTCTACACTCACAGGCATTTTCTGCCTACAAATGTATATCAGCCCATATGGGAGATTGATGGTACATAAGGACCACATGGTAGATTTCCAAAGCAAGTGTTACTTCACCATCCAGTGTTTTTTGAGAGAAAAAGCTTGCTCCCCAAACAACAGCTTGCATCTCCTAAAGCATTAAAAGCAGCCAGATGGGGCACCTGGGTAGCTCAGTAAGTTAAAGCCTCTGCCTTCGGCTCAGGTCATGATCCCAGGGTTCTGGGATCGAGTCCCGCATCAGGCTCTCTGCTCGGTGGGGAGCCTGCTTCCTCCTCTCTCTCTGCCTGCTTCTCTGCCTACTTGTGATCTCTGTCTGTCAAATAAATAAAATCTTTAAAAGCAGCCAGATGTTTTTATAAGAGGTTTGTTGTTTGTTTATTTGTTTGTTTTGGTAAGAATAGGGCTTGGTACATGTCTGAGCCCTTCTTACTGATCCATGTGTTTTATTGTTGGCTTGAAATTATTATGAAACTTTAATGGCAACCCAGTAGAAACTGTTGCATCACTATGTAGGATGATAAAAGTTTTTAAAATACAATTTCTCTTGAAATAAACACTTTTAATTAAGCCATTCCTTCACTGGCATCTTTCAGTTTTCCATGGTTAGGCATCTGTTTTGTGCTGGATGCTCAAAATATATTATGTCATTTAGACATCACAGGAATGCTCTAAGATAGGATATAATAATCCTATGCATGGATGAGGATGCAAAGGCTGAAAGAGGTTAATTAACTAAATTAACTAATTAACTAAATTAACTAATTAACTAAAGTCACGGATAATAAAGGGCAGCTTCAGAATTCCACACAAATCTGTCTAGGTCTAAAACAATGGTCTTAACTGTTTAAAATTCCACACTGTTAAGAAATGGTTGTAGTTTTTGCCCCTTGGATTAAAACTGAAAATGGTTTAAATAAAAATAAATTTGGACTAAGCTTTTGAGTATATAGGAATAGTTAATTAAAGTTAAAACAGTTATGCTGTTTTCATATTTTCAAAGCCAATCTACGTAGTCTTATGTCATGGGGACCAAAAAGACCCACCCGATTGGTCATAAGCTATCTTCATGAACATGGACATTTAAAGTAAAAGAGCACTTGAATCCATGTAGAGAAAGCTCCCAATATAATAAGACATCACAAAAACATGAAGTCAAAATGAACCTGAAATCTTGTTCATTTTATTTCTCCTTTGGAACCTTCTTCCTTCTCTAAGTTTTGGTGGTGAATAAAATCAGCAAAAGGCTTCTTAGGAGGAGCAACTCTGAAGGGGAATTATTTCCAATACCATCTCTTTCTTGTTGCTTGGGTTTCAGTCTACTTCTGGTCTACATTTTGAGATCTTATGATTTAGACGGAAACAGCAATTCTAGGACAAAGTTTTTATTCTTTTTAGTTTTTGACAAGGGGGTTCATTTGGAGAGAGGGGAAAATATTACCTTTTTTGCCTATGAGATTTTCCAGTTTTTTAATTTTGGGTTCTCACTCACTATAGGGGGTTTTGTGTATTCCAGTCAATATCATTTCTGATATCGTTCCCTTGTTCCTTGCACTTCTATGAATTCAATTCCCCCAAATACATTTTTCACAGGTCTCCTGTGACCTTGTTTCATGAATACTTCAGTGTTTTCATTTCCACATCTCTTACTTCACAAATTCAGTTGATAGCTACCTAGATATACCCAGATATTCCCAGAACAAACATATAAAGTTTTTTTTAAAAGATTTTATTTATTTGACAGAAAGAGAGGTCACAAGTAAGCAGAGAGGCAGGCAGAGATAGGGGAAAGCAGGCTCCCTGCTGAGCAGAGAACCCGATGCAGGGCTCGATCTCAGGACCCTGAGATCATGACCTGAGCTGAAGGCAGAGGCTCACTGAGCCACCCAGGCACCCCTAAATTTTGTTCTTTAGTCATATCCTGTTGTTGAGGTTTAGGTATGTTATTCATTTCTCCTTTATTGGATTGCCTCAGCCTTTGCCATTGTTCCATGTAACTCTGCTCAAGAAATTCTGGAACAACTCAAGAACATACAAAGAAAGACTTCTCTTCTCTGACTTTTCTTTCTTTCTTTTCTTTTCTTTTTTTTAAGATTTTATTTATTTATTTGTCAGAGAGAGAGAGGAGCGAGAGCAAGCACAGGCAGACAGAGTGGCAGACCAGAGACAGAGGGAGAAGCAGGCTCCCTGCCGAGCAAGGAGCCGGATGTGGGACTCAATCCCAGGATGCTGGGATTATGACCTGAGTGAAGGCAGCCACTTAACCAACTGAGCCACCCAGGTGTCCCTTCTCTGACTTTTTTTCACCTCCTCCCAGTTCCTCAAGTCTGTTTCTTCCTTTTCACTTCCTTTCTCTTCCTTCATAATGTCCTTTCCAATTTTAATCTCAATTTTTATTTTCTTAGTTACATAGTTTTGCATGACTCTCTGTTCCTTTTTCCTGCTGAGATTTTCATCACCATCTACTTCTCACTCCCTAAACTGTCATCCTTCTGATTCAGAACTACTGCAGGCTACAGAGCCCTCAATCTTCGAATGTACCAACATAATCTGTAGAATCAGCACCATGGACAGAGGTGCTTGTAGGGATTAATGGGTTTGGAAGACATAAGAATTGGCCTAAATTTAACCATAAAATTAAAACCAAACAGATCTCATTTTGTGAATATGAACGATTAATTTTTCCCTAGGGTGTTATGACTTCACTTGATATTCTGTGCTAAAATACTGGCAAAAAGAAAAAGCAACTTTTGGTAAATTTTTAGGAAGAGAATTCAAATGTAGTCATAGAATTTCAAAGCAAGAGGGCACTTTAGAGATTATATAGTCCCTTTTCTTTGTTTCTTAGGTGATAAGGTTAAATAACTTTTCCAAAGTCGCACCTCTCATTCATTTAGAACTTGGGTATTGGTAAGAAACTGGTAGCTCTTCCACTCAAGGTTATGTGGGTGTTCCAAACAAAACAGGTATTGAATTTAGAAACACTTAACCCTTTTTCTTGGAGTCATGAAGAAAAGACATTCATCTCTTGCAATGTAACACAGCCTCTGTAGATGTCTGAGAGGAACCACATTTTCTTACCTCAGGTAGCAAGTGAGAGGACTTTCTTTCTATCCCTGGAAAGGTCCTCTCCAACCATTTATAAGTATAAGGCAATCATAAATCATTATTATTGAGAAGGTTTAAATGTTTAAATGTAAATGTATATACATCAAGATTCCCAAATTTTTGGAGAGGATTAACATAGATCAAATTGCTTACTCTATAGTGAATGCTAGATTTAGTGATTATGAGAAGTCCATCATGGGATTTCATTAGCTCACCATAAGACTAAAATATAAGGCTTTCTAATTAAACTTGTGAAGCTAGAGGTAGAAAATCCAGAATGATATACCAATAGAAGCTTCTGAAAAGTTATAAAGTAGGAAGAAAGGAATGTTGTATATTATTCTTTGTAAATACTTAAGAACTAGCCATCATTCCTATAAAGATCTGTAGTCCCTCTTGTGCCTTCCCCCAAATAGGATTATGATGCCACTGACCTACTACCATAGGACACTTTCATTTTGATTGCTTCTGGTGAGCAGTGCAGTGTGTGGCTAGCACAGAAAGCCCCTCATGTAAACAACTAGGGCACATATGCAAGATGGCTGCCTGGGGTCAGGGTATGGTCTATGGCCGTGAAATGGAGCAAAGCCAATTAGGCTGTATGTGGATCAAGCCTGTGACCTTGACCTCATTAGCACCGTGCTCTGCCCAGCTCAACTAACTGGCCCCAGATGGTTAAGCTTAATGCAGCATTTTGTGTACAAGTACCCTAAAGCACATTCAGGCAATCCACATTTTTTTGAACTGAGCACTTTTTATGTCTGACTCCTAAATGAATGACATACAAAAGAGTTTGATGTTTTTCTTCCTTCTTATGGTTAAAGAAGAATGGAGAATTTTATTCTAGACCCTTGAAACTCAATACTTGTCTGGGTTGCTCCCTCTCCTCCTCTTCAATTATGAGAGTAGTTGTAAAGTGCCATATCCTGACCTCGCTTGCTTTGGCAAGTTTAACAAGCCATTGTGGTAGAAACAAGGTACTGCCCAGAGGCCACTAGAATTCATTTGGTATTTGCTCCCTATTCCACAGAGTCCTCCTTCTGACACATGTTGACAGCCTGAGAACTTGCAGAAATTTTCCTACAGTTTTACATAGTAAAAAACCCTCAACTTTGTTGGCCCTTTGCTTGGGGAATGGTAGCCTCTTCCTTTTTTCTTCTTTCCTGGAGAGATTACTTTTACATAGACTCAATCAATCAGAAAACATTTCATCATCACCTGTAATCAACTGTGATAAACTACTTGACTTATGAAAGTCAAGTAGCTACTTGACTTTGATAAGCTACTTGACTGTGATAAGCTACTTGACTTATGCTTATGAAAGCATAAGTTATTCAAGTATGTGAAGTGTAAGAGTGTAAGTATTTTCAAGAATGGTATAGTCTGATAGGAAATGTGTGTGTGGATACCTAATCACATTAAAGATTAACTAATAATATAAATCAGGGTATGATATGAGCTCTTTGAGTGTATGAACCATAAAATAAGTCAATTTAAGAAATGGTGCTATTTCAGCAATGAATACTTAGCATATTTTGTAGTAATAATTTCCAAAGTAAAAAAAAGCAGCCGACTTGGGAATTAGAGGCATTGGACTTTGGTGTACTTAGCGTTCTTGATAAGAAGAAACTCTCTAAGTTTTTATTCCTGCGACTTCTCTCCCTCTGACTGTTGAGTTTACTGCCTATTCCCCTTCACAGGAGGATGTTTCCTGCCATGAGAGTGAAAATCACTGGCCTGGACCCACACCAGCAATATTACATAGCAATGGACATTGTGCCTGTGGACAATAAAAGATACAGGTAATGATCACTCTGGGGTTTGGAATTGCAGACATCACCAGCATTCCAAGACAGTTCTTTAAACTCATTAGATGAACCATTTTTACAGTGCCCTGTATGATGCACTATACAGGGAACAAGGAGGGGGGATATGCCAGTAGCCTGTAGCAAAGCACCATGTAGGAAGTAGTCACTCATGATTAGAAATCAGGACTTAGTAATGGTTTTGTCTGGAATCCTCCCTATGTCTCTGGACAGAGTGGGACTGTATAGTATCTGCCAGGGTTGCAAAAATCAAAGGGATATTATGTCTAAAATTAATTCACTTAACATTGAAAGTGATTAACATATTGAATGATTTGGTTTATGAAATTGCTGAACGAGTTGAGATGATTTATTTTTGAGAGGCAAAGGAGAAGTGGACCAGTACAGTATATTTAATCAGATATCTAATGAATCATGCTGTGGATGATGGAGGGGAAGAAGAGGAGAATTGGGTAAGATTTCAAGAAGAACATTTAGGAAAGGAGAATTATTGTTTATCAATATGGGTTGTGAGCAAGTTTGTTAAATAACCTTCCTTCGAAGTCATTACAGTCCAACACAATGTCTATGTCCCTTGGATGGCTTACACATAGGCTTAATCTGTCTCTTGAGATGTCAGTCAGAGCAGTGAATCATGGCTCATTTTTGAAATGTTTGAAAACTTGGCACTGAACTTATGAGGTGGGTGGGGAGAGATGAATGAATAGGAAAGATGAGGACGAATAGTAGAGGGAGAGTAGAGGGAGAGAGCTGGCCAAGAGAGAAGTGATCTGCATGCATGACTTAAGACAGGAGATGTTTCAGGTCTGTTTTAGAGGATCTTGTGATTTGGACTGTGTGCCTCTGTTCACTACCATCCAGGTCCTGTGTGGTCCTTTATAAGTGAGAAGCAGGAAAATACCAGATCCATAGAACGCTCTCTTCAGAACTACAGGGCAATGGGCAAACTCTGGAAAACTGACCTCCTTTGCTACTAACAACATCTCATTTCCAGGGGCTTTGTGGGAGAGTCATGATGATGATGATATTCAAAACTGGGTTCAAAGAAACACTAAAACACTAACTGGGAAGACTCTGCAGTGTTTCTGGGAATGGTTGCACTGAGGCAGAGACACTCCGTTTTCATAGAAATGCCTCAAAATTCAGATTCTCAGTAAGGAAATGGTTAATAAGTGAGAGGCTTGGAGGGTCTCTGCACATGGCTGTGTTTTATAGGACAATATGGAAGATGTTTTTAATAAGGAACCAAATCCTGAACAAGTGGCCCACGGATTATATGGTTTGCATTTGAGAGGTGAAAGGTTGCAGTAAAATACCTTTTCCATAACTAGACACGTGGGCTCAGGATGCCTGTGTGCACACAGGGGTGCAAGGCAAGGAGAGGAGAAGAAAGAAAAAGGACTGTGAGAATGTTTTCCTTGTGAGTGCTGCAGCTTTGATCATTAACCACAACCCTTTGCTGCCCTCCCCCACCCCACCTCTTTCTCTGTTTTTTTTTTTTTTTTTTTCATCTCCATCTGATTGTCTCTGGTCCTCTACCCTACTGCTTTTCTCTCTTTTATTCTCTGTTTAATCCCTACTGTTTTCCATCTTGTCATCTCTCTGTCTCTCCCGACTCCTATCTCTACTGGCTTTCTGGGCCTCTATTCCCTCTCTATATCTGTCTCTGATCTCTCCTCTCTCCCTCTCTGCCTCAGATACGTGTACCACAGCTCCAAATGGATGGTGGCTGGCAATGCGGACTCCCCTGTACCTCCAAGAGTTTATATACACCCTGATTCTCTAGCTTCTGGAGACACCTGGATGAGACAGGTGGTCAGTTTCGACAAACTCAAGCTGACCAACAACGAGTTGGATGATCAAGGACATGTGAGTCAAAGAATCCCATCCATCTCCCTCTTCTCCCATTTTGGCTCTAGAACTGACTAGCCCTAGGCTTTTCCAAACAGGTAAAATAAGAAGCTCTGTGCCACTTGGAGTCATTTTAAGTAAGTAGGCCTATAAGTTTTTTTTCCCCCTCTGGTGAAATTTCATTTATTACAAATCTCACATTGAGCAAACGTCTGCTGGACATTAGGTTGTGTTTATCAGACAAGAGTTCTCATGTTCCAGGAACCCACAGTCTAGTTGGGGGAGAGTTTGAAGAGAGAAACACAGGACAAGCTTAAAAATGGGAAAGAGGGGCGCCTGGGTGGCTCAGTGGGTTAGGCCTCTGCTTCAGTTCAGGTCATGATCTCAGGGTCCTGGGGTCGAGCCCCGCATCGGGCTCTCTGCTGAGCGGGGAGTCTGCTTCCCCCTCTCTCTCTCTGCCTGCCTCTCTGCCTACTTGTGATCTCTCTCTCTCTGTCAAATAAATGAATAAAATCTTTAAAAAAATGGGAAAGAAATGACAACAGTCACTCAATAACTCACAAGGTGATAAACTCAGAGAAACAACTAAGTGACAGTTTAGGCTGATTTGTCAAGAAATTTATGCATTTTTAAAAGAAATTTATGCATTTTTAAAAGAAGAACAGGTCCAGGTATAATTAGAACACTTGATTTTATTAATTTATCTTTAGTGGCAAGGCATACATAGAACTTTTTTTTTTTTTTTAAAGATTTTATTTATTTGACAGAGAGAGTGATCACAAGCAGGCAGAGAGACAGGCAGAGAGAGGGAGGGAAGCAGGCTCCCCGCTGAGCAGAGAGCCCAATATGGGGCTCGATCCCAGGACCCTGAGATCATGACCTGAGCTGAAGGCAGCGGCTTAACCCACTGAGCCACCCAAGCGCCCCAACATACATAGAACTTTTGCTGAATGCCAGGGTCCAGACTCGGGGCTACAGGAAGATTGAAACACTAAAGCTGTGGCTCTTATCTTTAAGGAAATGACATTCTTCCAAGGAAGGGAGAATGCACATACACCGTTCACTCTCACAGCGAGTGGTCATAAATTAGGTAACAAAGTGCAAATAACAGCTTATAGAATTTAAAGACAGCATGAGCCTGTGATGAAACTTTGAAACAGGAAGGAGCCACTGTCCCATAGCAGAGTTTCTGAGACCTTTTAGTGGAGTGTTGTCTTCTGGTATTGGGACAGTTGTTTAGTATTGTCCAGTCAAGGTAAGGACTGGCTTCCAGTTTCTTATACATCTTCCCCCGCCACCCACCCCCTATCTGTGTTCTTCCTATAATGCTTCTCTCCTGCATTTGTATTTGCATGAGGGCTTGAAAAGGTGTGGGGACCTTTGGGCCACTCTGGCATCATGTGGCCCTTCTCATTTCAGATCATTCTGCACTCAATGCACAAATACCAGCCTCGAGTTCACGTGATCCGCAAGGATTTCAGCAGCGACCTTTCACCCACCAAACCTGTCCCTGTTGGGGATGGAGTGAAAACATTCAACTTCCCTGAGACGGTGTTTACCACAGTCACAGCCTACCAGAACCAGCAGGTAAGAGGCTGCCTTTGAGAGAAACCTGCTGTATCTGCTTTTAAAGGAGCTTATTCATGCCTTCAGTAAGAAATCCTTGGTCTTCGACAGGATACTGAGGAACTGGAATGAGAGGGCCCAGGCTTGCTGTGCAGACATCACGTTGGCGATGACAAGGCCGTGATGCCTGGTAGCAGCTGCTGTAGTCTAGATTTAGATCAAAGACAAAATCTTTGACCAGGAGGACCGATTCTCCTGAGTCATTTTCATGTCTCTCTGTACTCGCACCCTCATTCATGGTCTGTCCTGCATCCTGGCAAATGTTCCTCATCATTTGCTATTCCTTTGCAAGTACCAAGGTTTGATTCATTCCTTCCGTCTTCTCTGCAGTTTTCTGGGTATCCCTGCAGCAGCTACATCAAAGTCATCTAGCCTCTCAAACTCCATTGAAGACCCACTGCTTCCATTTACACTATCAGACTAAATTTACCTCTGTGTGATCACCAGCCACACCCTAACATCTGTGTTTTTATGTCAGCAATATGTTCACTCATTCCATAAATGTTAGAGAACTTGAGAACCTACAATAGTCCAACTTCAGTAGAGAAATTGAGCAGATTAGGACTTACTTCTCCAGAAGCAAAGGAGAGTTTTAGGTGAGTGAAAGACACGTAAATACATAATGATAAAACTGGAATAATTTAGTGATAATAATAATTTTGGGGAACAAGGGAAGTTTTCCTGGAAGAGCTGTTGCTTTCTCTGATGATGAGATACACCTAAGAATTGGCCAAGATTGGGGTGCTTGGGGGGCTCAGTCGGTTAAGTGTCTGCCTTCGGTTCAGGTCGTGATCTTGGGGTCTTGGAATTGAGCTCCACATCGGGCCCTCTGCTCAGTGGAGTCTGCTTCTCCCTCTGCCCTTTCCCTTCCCCCTCACCCTGCTTGTGTGCTTGTGTGCTCTCTCTCTCTCAAGAAATAAATAAAGTCTTTAATAAAAAAAAAGAGTTGGCCAGACTAATGGGGGAATTACGTGGAGGTGGGATATGGAGAAAAGGAGAGAGACACCACGTCTGGAATTGTTGTGGGCATTCTAGACATCGTTCTTTTTTTGAGAAGCGTGAGTAGATGGATTTATAAGTGATCTCACTTTATGCAGTTCCTGGAAAGTTGCGTATAAATCTCATTTTTTTCCAAATTAGACAGTATTTCATCTTTTGACAGTTTGTCTAATTAATAGGATCCTGAAGTGAATCCTTTTCTGAAAACAAGAGTTTTTGCTTATTTATTTTGCTTGAAAGTCTGTGTGCTTTTATTTTGGGGCTGCTTGGAGCAAAATGAACTTCTGCCACAATACTTGTGTCGGATACTATGCTAGTGTTCTGACAAAGAAAGAAATAGAGGAAAAATATTCATGTACTAAGTATTTATTGAGTGCTTACTATGTGCCAGGCAAGTGAAGGTGAGTGATATAAACTTTGGTTCACATAGAAAGAGCATTTTGGTCTTTCACAGTACATTTGCATAAGACTCCTGAGATGTTCTTTGCCTCCGGAGGAATTTGATATGCAACAACGCTTTAGTCTATAGACATGTCCTATACTCTTGTTGGGCTCCCTCAGCTGCTCTAAGTCATTCCCAACTTCCGATTTTCCTTGTGGTTGCCACATTTGACCCAAGTAGAGGAAGAGTTTTAGTTTGCTTTGGCCCCTTTAAAAAAAAAAACTCTTGAGTGCCCTCAAACTCCTTAGGTAGTAAAATACATAGGCCATGGAGGGTCCTTACAGGAATCTTTAATAATCAAGATTTTTCAAGCTCTGAAACAAGATAGTGCAGCAACACATACATGCCTTTTGGAGTGACTGGAACCTTGGGATTAACTGTGGTTCAGGAGAGGAGGAGTGCAAGTCTAAGTTCTTTGAAAAACTGATGGACTTTTTCCCAAGACACCCAGCCACCATTTTAATATTAGTTTCTCGTGAAGGCAGAGATATGACAACAAATATTGCAACTTTAGAATCTAGTTTGTAGGGCAAACTAGAACACTAGTGAATGAACATTCTGCTGCCTTCCCCACATCAGTTGTAGAGGCCATGAGGGTCAGTATTGTCACCCAAGCTGAGATTAAATCTTTTTTTTTTTTTAAGATTTTATTTATTTATTTGACAGAGAGAGTGAGCACAGGCAGATAGAGTGGCAGGCAGAGGCAGAGGGAGAAGCAGGCTCCCTGCTGAGCAAGGAGCCCGATGTGGGACTCCATCCCAGGAGGCTGGGATCACGACCTGAGCCGAAGGCAGCTGCTTAACCAACTGAGCCACCCAGGCGTCCCCCAAGCTGAGATTAAAAAGCCACAACTCACCGTGGCAATGTCAGTGAAAGAAGAACAAAACATGGCTGCCTGAAATCCCTCTCATTTCTTCTATCTCCTCTCACAGCATTCCCATGTCTGAGGACATTCTACTCGTATAAATATTTTTGTCTTCATCTGGACTGGGGTGGGGGCAGTGGTGGTTTGTTGGGGGTGGGACACCATGATTAAATTCGTGGGATTTGGTAACAACCTGGTTTGATTTCTGACCTTTCCACTGGAGAACTATATGACCCTGAGCAAGTTTCTTTTTTTTTTTTAAGATTTTATTTATTTATTTGACAGAGATCACAAGTAGGCAGAGAGGCAGGCAGAGAGGCAGGCAGAGAGAGAGAGAGAGGAGAAGCAGGCTCCCCGCAGAGCAGAGAGCCCGATGCGGGGCTTGATCCCAGAACCCTGAGATCATGACCTGAGCTGAAGGCAGAGGCTTAACCCACTGAGCCACCCAGGGGCCCCCCTGAGCAAGTTTCTTAATTCCCTTCCTCAGTGTTTCCTGGCCTGAAAACGTCCCAGCCTCATGGAGTGAGTGACAAGAACTACAGGAAGGAATAGGCATAAAGTCACCGGCACAAACCCAGCATCTGATCACTAGTTGTCAGCCTACATTGGTCAGTGGCTGGGTCTGCACAGGCATGGAGGGGATTGGGGAGTAGAGTCAGTTTTCCAGAATAAATTGCTTATTAAGGAGAAAGTGGATTGTTGGGAATTGGAGGACCTGCATTGTCTCTCTAAGGTATTATAATCAATAGGTAACCGGTTTGATCTTTCTGTTCTCATGTCAGGTTGGTGAATTCATGATGTGCTGACATCCAAAATAAATGAGTCACGCATATTCAGTTCTGCCCTGTTTGACATCAAGATAACAGCTTTTGCCCATTTAATAAGTCTTCAGTCCCTGGATACATCAAGGAACAGGATTATGTAACATTCCCTTTGGCTGTGTAGATGGGCTTTCATACAACACAGTGTCTTCTAGTAAAGCAAACTAACCTGAGGTCTTTCTCCCAGGAGTCTGGAGGTCTGTATCCTGTTACCCGGCAATCATTTTCAGACTTGTCTCGGAGATGGCAGGTTGCATAAACCATTCTCTTCTGTGAGCTAGATCACCTAACTACTGTGTTTTTATTTCCTTCAACTGTCTTGAATGAGAACAATTACTATTTTATGGCAAAATTATTTACTTCATGGATTTCTTTTTAAGGGAATGGTTAGGAGGCATGAGAGAGTAAAGAGGAAAAGTCAATGGTAGGGGGGTCACACACTGTGTTCAGGAACACAGTGAAGGAAGGACAGTGCGAGGAATGGAATTGAAGTGGAATGTTATCCAGTCTTCCCAAAGAAAGGCAATGGGCTAGCCATTTGGAGACTCGGGTTTTCATCCTAAATGAACTACTAGCTATCTATGTCATTCTGAACAAGGTATTTTCTTTCTGGGTTTTGATTTCTTCTTCAAGAAAATGATGGGTCAGCCTCTGTTTTCTAAGTTCTCTATTAAGCTCTGAAATCCTAATTTCTCCCTCTTTTTTTTTTTCCCCCTGCATGTTTTTAGTTGAGGGTGGGGAACAATTTGTTGTTTTCAAACAGAGGCATTCAACACACACAAGTATTAAAATTTTATTTTATTGAAAGTTGAAAAATTATTCGAGTGTTCCTATGGGTCAACTCTTTTTTACCCCCACAACAGTTGAGACCAATAGAGTTGGGGCAAGTCCACACTTGAAAGGTGGGAGCTTGGTGTTTTGTTGCTTGTAAACAAGATATTCCAAGCTATACTATTCCTTTGTCAACCCTGCCAGTCCTCTGCATTGTTAAACCTGTTTCCTATGGACTCTGAAAAACAATCTGAGGGTTTTGAAGGGGCGGGGGGTGGGAGGTTGGGGGAACCAGGTGGTGGGTATTGGAGAGGGCACGATTGCATGGAGCACTGGATGTGGTGCAAAAAACAATGAATACTGTTACGCTGAAAATAAATAAAAAATAAAAAAAAACCCCACAGACTAAAAACCTGTTTCCTGTTGGCTTCCATCTTGCCACTGAGGCTGGCTGGAGACCTGACCCTCTACACATCCAGTCTGTTACTAAACTCTGTTGCTTCTACTGATGGAATATTTTCTTCTTTCTCATCTTATTGCTTCTGCCCTTGCTCTGGGCCTACCCTCCCTCCACTTTAGGCTGTTGTGACAGTTTCTAGCCGAGTCACCTGGACTGTGTGGTTAATGTCTCATGAGCCATCACATATTCACTGAGGGATGGGTCTTCCTAGAACACAGTTCTGATCGCGTCATTTCCTCTGTCAAAAATTGTCTGCTCTTTGGTGCCGAAGGGCCCAAGATCTTGAGCCCAAGTTCTCAAGTCTTTCAGTTAGGTCCTCTGTAGCTAGTTCCCAGCTACATTACTAGGCTTATTTCCCACGAGTCGTCATCACACATCCATAAGAGTTCAGCAATCTAGTTAGAGTTTTACTCTTGTTTGCACTTTGTAGCAGCTTTGCTTTTGCTCGTGCTGTTGTCCTTCCAGGAATGACCCTTCTGCTTGTCTTTATCTGTCTAGCTTCCTTCTATTCTTCAGGTTCAGTACAAACACAGTCCTTCCTGATGTTTTCCCTTACCACGTTCCATGCATTTTTCAGCTGTGAATGAGCTTTCCCTCATCGAACTGTTAGCGCACTGTACCTCTCTCTTGATCCTGTCACCTTCTAAGCTGTGTGCATGACCAGTCTTCCTCTCAACATGTTGAGTTTTTTGAGAACCAAACGCTGTGGCTCTCAAAACGCGGTATGATGTGGTAGAAAACAGTAGGTCGGGAGTTAGGAGACTCAGGTTCTCGACCCAGTCTGCCCCGGACAGACTGTACAGCCTTTGACTAATCCCTCCACCTCCGAATCCTCATTTGCAAATCGGTGGTTTGCTTCTCAGCTGCCAGTCTATGGAGACATTTTTTTTATAGTCCACCAAAAGATGGGAAAGATAAAGGCAGGATGGGGCGGTTTATACCTGCAAGCATTCATTTAAATAGACTGTATCTTATTTTGTCCTTTTAACCTTTTTGATACTAAAATGTCACTTATTTTATGAAATAATGGTGGCAGGAGATCCTAGATAGATGTAATTCTTTTTGTTTGATAAAGACCTGGAATATCAATGTTGATCCCTCAAATTCCCTCCCTGGAGGGAGGGAATTAGAATCATTCTGAAGCCCAGAAACCACTAATTAAGAAGGACCCTTCCATCTGTGTAAATCTAAGGCATTTGTGTCTGCCATGGTGCACAGCACAGTGCTTGGAAAAGGACTGAATGAGTAATTAGCCAACACACCTCCACTACCAGTTTCCTTACATAGCCATGGTCCTGCTTCTTTGGATATAAGTAGTCGTGAAATGTGAAGAAAGAGTTTCTATTTTCATGAAGTATTTTATGCTTTTCTTTCCCCCCCTTCCCGTTCCTTCCTCCTGCCCTTGCTGACTGACCCATAGACTCCCAGGGCTGCTAGCATACTGAAGTTATTATTACTATTATTTGCTCTTGGAGTGCCAATTTGGCAGGCCTGAGGCAGAGACGAAGAAGGTACACCATGCCCAGATTCTCATCGTGGAGAATAAAGTGGCAGAGGTGGGAATAAAGGTGACTCCACTGTATGCTTTTTCTTGAAGGAAGCTGACGCCAACATGTCCTCATGGGATTAGCAGGAAATTTCCATTGCAGCAGTCTTTGTTTTCTCTAAGGGGAAAAGGACTGCTGAACCTTGATTTTTTTTTTTTTTCCCAAACAGGAAACTAGATTTCAAAAAGACACAGCCCTGTTCTCCTCAGGTAACACAGTCTTATTTCTTGATGAGAATTGGCTACACGAACCAGATAGGAAGTCTGAAACCACAGCCAGGTTTGTGTAAGCAAATCCAATAGGAGTTCTGAGCCACTCATTATGTCCTAAACTATCGAGCCAGTTGTGCTCTAACTTTCCAATCAAATCAGTGCAGAGGTTTTTATTTTTTACTTTTCATATGGGCTGAGTTTTTTTTTTCCCTTCCCTGATGAACACCTTTCAAAGCAATATGGTTTAAAAAAAAAAAAAAGAATAAGAGAGTGTTAAAAAGGGAAGGCCTTTTCAGCCTTGGTATTGTAAAATCATACGCAGGATATTGAAGTTTCATTTTTTTGTAGGTTATGTGATTTATGTCTGCACTGTGCACAGGGAGGTGTACCTCATTTATTAACTGTCTGGACGTTTCCAGGCAAAAAGTCAGTGAAAATGATTAAAACCAAAGGTGGCAAGCCAGCAACCATGTCTTCGTGTGCTACGGTCTTCTATGATGCAGACTGTACAAATCAGGATAATGGAAATCAAATCAGGGAAGAAAAATGTTCCCCAACCTCTGTGCTTTCCATGTCTCCTCCTTGTCATTGGAGCAGGTTTTGAACATGACCACTGCAGAATAGTTTTAGCTGCACGGACAGTAATTAATAGACCTTGTTCTGCCCAGGAGGACATTGGAGACTTTTGTCTGTGGTACTGCAGTGAAAGCAGATAGGATCGAGGGAGTTGTCTGGTCTGTATTCTCTAAGGCTTGTTACGGCTTTGCGACTGGTGATCCTTCTTTCCCACATTATTCAGTCATGCACTCACTCACTCATTCACTCATGGAACAAATATTCATCAAATATGGAAAATTTGGAAAATATGGAAAAACCAGGAAATAGGCCTGGTTCTTACCTGAAAGCATCCTATTTTGGAGGGATGATCAGGGAGGAGCTTTCTCAGGAGGCAACATTTAGCCTGAGACTAGGATGAAGCATTGGCTCTGTGAAGAGCTTAGAAAAGAACTTTTTTTTTTTTTTTAAACTGGAGGTAGAGTGAGTGTGAGGGGCCTGAGTTTGATGCACTTCTGCTCTGAGAGCAGCCGAGCTTGACAGGAGCTTGTGGCCCAGGCATAGGGGAGTGTGGGTGGGGGTGAGGAGCTAGCCAGGGGCCCTGCAAGACCAGCCAAGGAGTTTGGGTTGAGTTTTGAGTAGAGGGGTAGCCACTGACAAGAATGACGTGGTCTACATACATGTTAACAGATCACTTGAGTTGCTGTGTAGACTGGACAGGGACAAGGGTGGAAGAAGAGAGATTAGTCCTGAAGTTATATGTAGCAGTTTTAGTGAAGGGAGGACTGTGTTCTGGTTGAAGGTGGGGAGATGGAGACTGGCAGCCATATTTGGGTCTAGTTGATAAACATAAACCATGGAGTAGGATTGGAAATGGACTATTTAAATGAGTCTCCCACACTACTCCAGATGGCCTCTAGATGTGTGGTGTGTGCGCCGGGCAGAGGCCGCAGGGATTATGAGTTCTCACGTGGTGGCTTGTGGGTCCCTTGCTGTGGGCCTCACTGGGCTCTGCTGGTGACTATCATGTCTACTCTGGGTCCCTTGTGTAGATGTGCTCTATTGAAAGAAGACTGCTGAACTTGTGCTATCGCATTTTTGCCTCAGTTGGACCTCCTGGGCCTCCCTCCCTGGCTGGCTCAGCCTCACCTCGGGGCTCAGCTGGGTCATCTGTTGGGCTCCTGCCCAGGCTGTAGTCCTCTGTGTTAGGTCCACCTACCTTCCCTGTCATGGCATATGAGAACCTCTAAGTCCCTGACTCCCCCACAGAGAGGGCGATAGGAGGCCTGGAGAGGCTAAGTTGTCCTCTTCCTGATTCTTCAGACCAGGTGGCATTTTTACTTTGATGTGACTGGCCCTGCATGTGTGTGTGTGTTGGGGAGGGGGCTGCCAGTTTTCCTCTGAAGCTCCCCACCTGCACCCCTGGATTTCGGTTTGAGTAGGGAGCTAAGGCACGTGCAAGTCCACGGGCTTGCTTCTCTCTCGTCTGTTTCCTCTTTTTTCATACTCTGCTGAGGTGGAAGGGGAAGATCTCTTACTTCTTTTTCCTGTTGAAAAGAATCCACCTCATGTCACATCCTTGTCCTCCACAGAACAGCAGGCTTGGTGGCCCAGCTGTCATTTGCATTCCCTTTCTATGCTATATGAAATGCTCGTGAAGAGTGGATTCCGCCAGGCTGGCTCTTCCTATGGGAACAGTGGGACTGTGGATCATTGAGGTTGAGAATACATTGGTTTATTCCTCCAAATTATTTGTCTGTGTTACCTAGAGGATGGGTAGACCTCACCAAAGTGGTCAGTGTGAGCATCAGCTGGGGTCATAGTTCAGTTTATATTGCTAAACTTGCTCTCTTCTGCCTGTAGGGTATACAGACACCTAATCAGGGCAAGACAGGCTTTCTGAGATACGGCCTCAGGTAGCCTCTCTTGCTCTCTTTTGCTGCCTCTCTCCCCATACCCGGCGCTCTGGTCAAATTGGGCTTCTCGGTGCTTCTCGTGTGCCCTTCATTCTGTCATGCTTCTTTGCTTCCATGCTCTGTCTTCTGTAGGCCGTGTCTTATGAAATGCTTCCCTTGTTCCTTTCTCCCCTTTTTGCACTTTGCGTTCAAGTCCTATACATCCTTCGAGGCCTGGCTCATGTGCTGTCTCTGAGGTGAAACCTCTCAGAGCTCTTCAACTTGGGACTCTCACGGCTCCCTCTAAAGCTCTCTTTTGCCTTCATTGCAAACCTTACCAATTCCCATCTTGTGTTAGCGTCTATGTGTTAGCGTCTATTCATCTGCTTTTTTCTTCTAGATTATAAGCTTCTGGGGCGGCGGGCACCAGACAGTCCACAGCCATATATGGACTGTGTATCACTGTCACCTTTGCCTTCTGTCACCTTGCTTTGCACACAAAGGTACTTGACAAATAAATAATGGGTATGCAACTACACAAAGTTCTCTAAATCTCACATTAAAAGCTTTGAAACAAGTATAGAGGTGCTGTTTTTCCTAACATTTGGTGGCACTTTTCTATTAAATCTCCATGTAGACCTCTTGGCCTGAGAGAGAATGAGCTGTGGGAAGCAGGTTTTCAACCTTTTTTCTCAGGGCCATGAAATAGAATGTCATTTTATTTACAGGGGTCTGTGGAGGCCCCCAAAACATGGCAGCACAATCATCTATCAGAAACTGCTATCATAAATGAGCTGGACAGGATAAGCCAACTTGAAAGAGAAAATAAAATATTATAACCCTAACTTGAAAAGAAAATATGGTGTGCGGTTTATTGCTGTGGATTATGGAGGAAGAAAGAACGGATTTTAAGTCAAAAACAGAAAAGCAGTGACAGTCTTTAAAGTCCATACAATATTCACAAGGCAGACACTAGACTTTAGAGAGCCAAAGCTTCAGGCTCCTGCTCTGGTCTATAAAATAGATGTAAAATTGCTTTTGCTACATTATTAGTGCTGCATTATTAGTGTGCCATTCTAGAAACAAGGAATGTTTTAGGAGAAACAAAAATTAACTTTGGTACTTTCAAGTCAGAGTCTGTTGCTCAGAATCTCACATTGCCTTTTAAAGACCTTTAAAAATTTCAGCTTTGGGAAATTCCACTCTGACAAAGTGAGATGGAAGAGAGACTTGGAAAAGACTTACAGTGTAAGAAATAACTTCAGCTGTCCCGGTGATAAGCTCTGCAATGATCAGAAGTGGGAAGGTCGTCTTTAATAATGAGATTCCCTTCTTCCTACAATCACCTTCCATTAAAAGCACCTTTCCTCCTTCCCTGAGCTCCCTGACCCCCACCCCAAAGTCTCTGTTGCTTGAAGCTAGAGAGTCATTAACATCTGGTTTAGACAAAAAAATATCAAAAATGCCTCCCATGACCAAGGCTGAAAGTGGAAATGTAAGAACACATGTGGAATTTGTTGGTCAGGCTTGGTCTAGTCTGGGGGCAAGGGGGTGGTGTGTACAACCCTCGCTGAAGAGTTTGAGGGGCTAAGATAAGATGTGATAGAGAGGGGCTTATGCTCTGAGTGGAGGTTGAACCAGATGGCTCCTAAGGACCCATCCAGCCTGGGTCACATAGTCATTCATGTCTTCTGATTTGCTTGTAAGCCTTGGAGACTGGATGTAGCCTGCCCCACTGAGTCCCCCGTTTATAGATTTTCCTTTGGGTGCAAATTGAGAAAAGTGTAGCTACTTTCAGTGTCTTTTACAAGAACATTTTAGGTCATTAAAGGAGCCATCTCGAGGGGAGGGAGGGAAAACTAGAGTGAGATGGTAAGTCCGGTCAATTATATGGTTCTTTCAGGTTGAGGCAGGTTGCCTAAGGTTCTGATTCCTTTGGATTGGATTGACTGGTTCCATTTGTTCATCATTCACTCACTCGCTTACTCGCTCATTCACCCAACAAGGGCTTTTCAAGTTCTTCCTGTATGTTATGTACCACAGACTTGACCATTGCCCAGTTTTCTAGTTCCATGCCTTTGTGTGTCTAGGCAAGTGATTTATCACCTTTTCTGGGGTAAGAAATGTGAGCAGAAGGGAGTTTACAGTCACATACTGAGAAGACCTCAGTTTTTAGGGAGAAGTGGGTCAGGTGGGTCAGACATCTGGGTGCCAGGCCCAAGTCCTATATCAACTTCCATTCAAATCTCAGACTTAAAAGAATCTAAATAAAAACAACAGCTGTTACCAACAGAGTGATTTCTGTTAATTTTCCAGGAGCAATGCAAAAAGGAGTCAGTTAATATAAATATAATTTATGTTCTTTGTTTCCAGATCACCAGATTAAAAATTGATCGAAACCCTTTTGCTAAAGGATTCAGAGATTCTGGAAGAAACAGGTAAGAATAATTGGGAAAGACATTTCTTTTCTTCATGACGTCATCCATTCCCCCCCTCCCCCCACACTCCATTGGTGGCTTTTGGCTCCTGCTTTTGGGGGAACACTTGCACGCTATGCCTCTGTGCTGACTCAGGCAAAGAGAGATGGATAGCTGATCTGAGAATCAAAAAGCTGTCCCCAAGAGATTGAGTTTTCCGGTTTTTGTTAACACTCTGTACATGACCAGATCAGATCCCTCATGGTGTTTTTCTCCCTACATCATGCTTGGTAATCCAGTCCCTTAAATTAAATTTTATGGTGATTTATTACCACGAAACGATTGCTCCTTTTTCTGCTAAGTACTCTAGGTGGCTACAGCACATACAGTGATAACCTCATTTACTTTGTATTATCAAACAAGGACTTGTGGACAAATAAAAATTATCAGAAGGTGATCACCTTTAAGATTAGCTAAAAAATGTTAAAAAAATTAGCCTTTTCTCTTAAGGAATATTCCCCAAATATATTAGATGCTGCCTGCCTTAGTAAAGATAGTTTCTAGAACGCAACCTTTCCTGATGCTCCAGCATTAGGATTAGGCTGTCATGGAGGGAAACTCTTAGGACCCGCTGATGTTTGCGGGACTGTTTGCTCTTGTTGTAGGTGATCTTAGCAGCTGTGGCATTTTTCTGTTTAATTCTGCTTCTCTCTAAATCCTTTCTTTCCCACCGTTCCTATATAAAAATAAAATCTGTTATCCCAAGAGCTAGGGGAGAATGGAAGTTGCTAGGAAACACAGATCTATCAAAGGTTATTCAGCCAGAAAACTCACTTCATATAAACCCTACAGAAACCACAAATGTGACACGTGTGTCTTGTAAAGTGTGTAGACTTTGCAATAACTATTTATGTTAGCGTTCAGACCTTTCCCTCACTTGGGGCATTTCTTTACATCTGAATGACACAGACCGTCAGGAGTTCCCTTTGCTATCTTCTCTGCAAGAGTTTTCAGATAAACTCTCTAGTATTATATTTACAGTATAGCACATTCTGTTAGAACCCAGACTTATGCTAAAAATCATCTATAGTGATCATTTCCTTTACAAAATTATTTATGGAAACACTTTTTTAAAAAAGATTTATTTATTTATTTGAAGAAGAGAGAGGGAATACAGGGAAGGGCAGAGGGAGAGGGAGAGAGAAATTTTAGCAGATTCCTCACTGAGCTCAGAGCCTGCCTTGGGGCTCAGTCTTACCACCCTGAGATCATGACCTGAGCCAAAACCAAGGGCCAAGTGCTTAACTGACTACATGACCCAGGACCCCCCAAAAGCACTGCTTTTTTAAAAAAAATTATTTGTTTTTTAAATTCCACTATAGTTAGCATACAGTGTTGTATTATTTTCAGGTGTACAATATCATGATTCAGGAATTCTATACATTACTCAGCACTCATCACAAGAAGTGTACCCTTCGCCCCCTGTAGAAGCACTTCTTAATGAAACTCTTATTGTATATTTAAAATATATTTAAATTGCTATCCAATTTTATTTACCTCAGAATTTCTTAAGGTTATGTCTATTGAGTAAAGTAAAATTCACTTCAACTTCTAGTTTGAAAACTTCAGGCCACAGGCTTTCCTGTTCAGTGAAGACCTTTGTCTTCCAAATGTAGCCAGTGAGGAATGCATACTTATTCCTTCCATTTGAGACAGGCCTCTTCCTGCCCGCTAGCTTATATTCCTTGTTCAGGTCATAGAACTTGCCTGTGAATGGTGTCCTGTTGCTTCCTTTTTGGGGCTCTGCATTCGGGGCTTACTAAGGACCTTGATGGTGATGATGTGCTCAGAATAGAAGCTGGCCTTTCATACAGAAGCTGCTAGGGTGTTTAAGATCATTAGGTCGAGTCTGTGGGTGGATTTCCGGGGTTCTGTGAGTTCCCAGATAATATAAGGAAAATTGAGTGTGGATGAGCGGGTGTACATTTTCTGGGGAGAGGTCTGTAGCTTTCTCCAAGTTTTCGAAAATTTCCATGACCAAGTGTTAAGAATTTCTGCTCTAGACACCATGAGGGGTCAACCCTAATGACTTTAGTTATTCAACTACTTTCTCTTTCTTTCCTCTGGTATCCCCAGTGACACTTAGTATTTGTTTATTTTCTTATTGGAACTCTAAAGATTGTTTTGATTTTTTTCTTTGCTTTTTTTCTTCTACTGGAGTCCTTGTTTTTCAGAGGTGTGACCTAGAACAGAAAATTGGAATAGATAGGCTGTACTGACCAGCATCAGTGCTCTGCTCTAAGAACTGGAACCATGCTTTAGTCTGGTGAATTAGACCATGTAGCTTGAAGCATTTGCCTCTGGTTAGGAAGTTGTGATGACATCTTGGTGCAAGTCCCAGGGTCCTCCTGTCCCCTCACTGGGCTAGAAGGGACCTTCACATCATTTAGCTCTGGCTTGGGTCTGCTTTGGGGCTGGTGAATATCTTCCTGCTCAGGACAGACAATTATTTGTCCTGCCTGGTGGGCTACTCTTCTTTGTAAGGAATCCATGAAAGCAGAACTCTGGATCCTCAATAGCCCATTTTAGTGACTTATTTATTTATTTTTCTGAACATGTTGATTCTTTGTGATGTATGCCCCGTTTAAAGCTTCAGGGTACTTTAAGTAATTTTAAGTAATTACCAGAATTATCCGTGATTGAACACTTACTGTGTTCCAGACCTTTCACTTAGGTTTTTTTTTTTTTTTCCCAATTTTTAAAATGACCTATATTTTACAAACGAAGGAACTGAGACTCAGAGAGCTTAATCAGCTTTTGTAGGGTCACAGAGCAAAGCTGGAGTGCAGAGTAACTTCTGGGTTCCTGACTTCAAAGCCTGTGAACTTCGTGTTCTATCATGCTAACAGTTTCAACTCAACGTATTTTATCTCCAACAGATATGGAAACTAGAACTCTTCCTCTGAAAACACTTCGTTTACTTAAAGGTACTACTCAAGTACCCAGAACCCTCTCTTTTCCAAATAAAACAATCTGTATATTCTCCACCTGCCTTTGCAGCCATCCTCATGGCTTTATCATCTACTTGCTGTACCCCCTGTCAACAAGGGATTCCCTAGTAGAGGACAGAAGTCAGGCTGAACTTCCCTAGCAGGTGAAACTGTGACATAATGGCCTTGAAGTCCCTTGTCTCATGAGAGGGCAAAGGTGAATCATTGAATATAGAAGTAATTTTTGTCCTCTAGCAGTCTGGGAATACAGACTCATGGAGGCCCTTGTTTTCTGTCTTTAAAAAATTTCAAAATGACCTGATAATCAGACTTGAAATCTCACTCCCTGACTGCAGGGTCTGATGAGGGCAAGAACCATTAATGTCATTTTGCAGATGGGAACGATTGATGGATGAGGATATAGGGGATTATTATTTTTTTTTAAATATTTTATTTATTTATTTGACAGAGAGAGAAATCACAAGTAGGCAGAGAGGCAGGCAGAGAGAGAAGGGGAAGCAGGCTCGTCGCCGAGCAGAGAGCCCGATGCGGGGCCCGATCCCAGGACCCTGGGATCACGACCCAAGCCGAAGGCAGAGGCCTTAACCCACTGAGCCACCCAGGCGCCCTATAGGGGATTATTTGTAAATCTTCTGGGATCTGGTGGTTCTTTGCCAGCACCAGAATCCAGTTCCTTACTGTCCAACAAGTGCCTCACCTATTGCCCTTCTTGTGTTACCGGAGTTCTTATAAGTCTCTGATCATCCCCATGCATTTTTAGACATCAAATGACTCATAGCGACGAGCATGGTTTGATGAGTTGCATATAAATGTACCCAAAACATACGGATTACATTTCCTTTAAAAACACACGGGCTTAAAAATTAGGGCGGGGGGGAGTTCTTGGCCAATGTTTTTTGGTTATGCAGAACACAAAACATTTGTGGAATACTTTGGAGTTACAGAATTTGCCAAACCTCAAACCAAAACATGTTTAGGTTTGTCGATCTCAATCTATCCCAGTGTGATCCAAAGGCTCAGGGAGGGAGGGGTGTGGAGGGAAGATGGGGAGGACACAGCACCCTCTGCACTCTCTTCCCTTGCCTCTCCTGAGTCTCTCCCGCCCTTCCAGTCTCTCACTGCGGAGTCTTCTGATTGGGGCTGGCAGGCAACAGCAGTGTCCTGGGCAAAGAGAAGAACTCGAGGGAGCTGGGCTGAAGATCCTTATTTCCATGTAAAGAGATATCTGTGGAGAATACTCCTGGCTTCTAGCCCTCTCGTTTTCTCCATTCCCTCACCGGGCACCAGAGTGACCCCTCTGATTGCTGAGTCTGGGAGAAGGAACTCTTGAGGTCCTGCTTTCCTGCACACAGCATACATTCTAGGTTCTTGCCCTGTGTCGCAGGTTCAGCACAGGAGGCCTGCTGTTCTGGGGGGCTGGCTTGCTTCAGGGGAGTCCTGACCCACTCATTCAGCTTCCACATCTATGCCATAGTGTCCACACACCTTTATCAGCAATGAAACTGGTATTTCGGTCTCTGTGGCTTTGGGCTCCTACATCCTTCTCGGACTTTATTTTGAGTTCAGATGAGGACAGGAGGTGACATTCACTGGGCCTTTCAGAACCCCCACAGAATCCCCAGTGAGTCCACAGTGTTAGCCCTGTGGTGTCACTGTCCCCAGAGCTTGTCACAGCCCTCCCTGCTTCCTTAGGAAGTGCCATTCACACACTTCAGTGTAAGGAGGTCGCCACTCTTCAAACCGCACTTAGGGAGTGGTTGCTTTGCCTTCCCGTGTAATTGTGTCCCTGATAAGAAGTCTCTACCAGAAGTGTGTGTTCATGTTGAGGGGAGGAGAGGTAGACAGCTGGCCCTTTTGGATGGAGACATTGTCAGATTTTGCTTCCAGGGATTGATTGTCTCTTTAATGGAAGGGCAATTGTGTTTAATTCCAAATTGTCCCTCCTTCTAGATTTCTCAGAAATCATGTGGCTCAATTCTGGCTTTGGGTAGAGCCATGCGTGTTTACCCATCAGCAGGCCTAGCCCCAGGGCACAATATCCAGAGTGATCTCTGGGACATTTCTCCTTCCCGAAGGAGACAGTAGCCCCTTGCTATTCCTAGGGAAAACAGATCCCCTCAGCTTGATGAATTGATGTCTTGGGATCTGTGTTCCTGGGCTCTGCCCGCTGCTACAATGTACGTTCTGGAAAACTGGGACTGTACCTTTTTAAGGTTTCTAGTCTTAGATTATTTCCTACAGTGCCAGGTACACAGAGTAAAATGATAATTGTTTACTTAGTTACAAAACAGCAAACAGAGTTGATGAGTGACAGAGAAATTAAAAACCAGGAACTTGGGAGTGAGAAAACCTTACCCCAGGCAACAGCAAATCAGGTGTAGCAACAGCAGGGAGCTAGTTTTAGACACCAACTAAAAAGGGAAGAAAGAGTGAATCTATAAATAGGCTTAGTTTGAAGACTAAGGGCAATTTTGATTCAAATCTGGGATGGACTGATGCTGTAGACACTGATTTAGCCTGTCCTAGAGTAGACATGCACACCCTTGAGGCCAGCAGAGCTGTGTCTGAACAGTGGGGATGTGTTTATACTTCCTGGAGAAAAGGAGGACTCCCAGCAAGTTTCCTGGGAGCTTCAGGAAAGAAGGGGTCCCAGAGGCTGAGCCCAAACAGAGTGAGGTTTAGTCGAGAAAGGTCGCTCAGTATGAACAGAAAGAGAAAATTATATCTTTATGGATGGGCACCCCAGCGGGCAGCACATTCCAAAGAGAAGACAAAGGTCATGGAGCTGAAGAGAAGCAGGAGTGTTTGCATTGAGTCCCATGGTCAAGAAGCAGCCTCAGGAGGTCCCTCTGTCCCCATGCTTGGCGAGCACACTGTGCTCAGCTAGAGGGAGCATCACAACCGCAAAGACTGTGCACTGAAAAGGGATAGCCAGAGGAGCAGAAGGAAAGAAGACACTGTGGGTCTCTCAGTCCGCATCTAACGTGAAAGCCTTGTTTCCGTTGGGAGTGGCTGCCAAGATTTTACAGAAGGCTCAAGTCAGCTTGGGAAATTTTATGTAATTCCCAGGGACTTCTCCAAAGCAAACACATACATAAAAAGGAGAGGATTAAAATTATGATCTGTATGGGGAGTAAAGGTTCTACGAACTTGTTTTAAAAGAGTGCCATGGAGTGCATGACTCTGGGTTCTCTCTGTACCCTTCATCTTGTCTTTGACCTTGGCCTTACCCTTCCTCCCAGACTCCATTGCTTCTAAAGCAACTGCAAGGGGGATTGTCCCACATTACATGGTTTCCTCCAGATACTCCGAGCTGGCATGGTGCCCTAGAAGCCACTGCTGTTGGTTCCACAACAGGCCCAGGTAGAGTGGCTCTTCTGCAGTTTAGGGAACTGGTACAACTCTCTAGTAGGGGATCTTTTTCTCTATGGAGGCCACCCTCGGAGGCTTAACCATGACTCACATCCCAGCACTTCGGAGCTGATAGCAAGGAGCCGGTGTCAGGCCCTGTATCATGGAGTGGCTGGTTCACATGGAAACTGGCTTTAATAGGTTGCCTGTCACTGAGAAAACAAGAGGGCCTAGAGGAGGCAATGTGTGAGCTAATTCTCTGCCAGCCCTTCTCTTTTCTGGGAACGTGGCTGGCGGCAGTCCTCCTTGGTACCTAGTGTCCCTTTACATGGTGCGCCGGAGACGGATCTAAAAATGGAGCCATTAACTGCATTACGGGAATAGATTTGCTTCTTGGAGGAGGATGCTGAACGAGGCTGATAACCCAAAGGAAGGCATCTCCACTGATGGGGAGGAAAATCTTTGGGAGGAGAGGATTTTCCCGGGACCCCTCTTAAATGGCCGCTGTGCCAAGGCCATGCTCATAGAGTGAAGATCCACTTCCTTGGACACAGACAGGAAACCCTATCGAGGCGCAGCTCCTTCTCTCAAAACTCTGCATGGAATCAGAGTGCCTCCAGTTAATGGAAGTGAGAAGGAAGGAAGAGGGAGAGTCAGCTAGATCCCAGCCCCAGGGTCAGGTCATCTGTGCTTAGATCTGAAAGAAACTGTTTTTCTTGGTGAGCTGGGGAGGAAGTATGCAGTTAAAGTCTGTTAGAAGGGTTCTCTGTTAGAACCAGGTGTCTCAAATCTTGTTCACCCCCTTACCTACCTACTAAGCTGAACATATGAAATTACTATATTTGTGGGCCCAAGAGGTGAAATATCAGCAATTTCATACATTTCAACCTTGTATGTTTATTTCTAGGAATTCAAATCCCAAGTGTTCAATAATAATAGTAGTAATAAGCATGTCACACGCAGCCCAGGTTGTCCCTTTTTGGTCTCCGAGCTGACTGGTATTGTTACAGTGTTTCCCATTTTAGGGATGGTAAAACTGAGTAGGGTGAGATGCTAGCTTTCACAATTTGCCAGTCCAGCCAAGGCAGCATCCAGAGGGTGATGTCCCTCTCCCTCAGCGAGGCACAGCTTGCCAGTCATCAGACAGCCCTGCCCTCACCCCTGTCCGGGTCCCCATTGCTCCTGAAGCCTCATGTAGCAAGCCGAGAGCCAGGGAGCGGACCCCCTGCCTTCTTTCAAACCAGCACGACTTCCAAGGGTCTCCCTCACTTTCAATTTTTATGTTTTTATTTGTTCTCCCTCGGGCCACTCCCTATATTTTTCCAGCCAATCTCATCCTGCTCGTTCCCAGGAATCCTACTAACCCCTGTAGGTTTTGCCTACTCTTGTGTTATCCCTGGCATGGGAGCCACTGAGCCGAGCAAAAGTAAGTCATCCGTGCTGGGCTCCCTCTCAGGAACCATAGCATCTACAGCTCAAGGTAGCTGGCCTTGTCCTAGACTCCAGTGATGGCCTTCCTGCCAGATTCCCCCTCTCCTTCCAGGCTGTGGCTGTTTATCACGTCCCCTGGCTTACGGTCTTCCAGCCGGTACTTGACATTTTTCTCTGCCTTGTTATTTCTTCTTCCTCCTCCGTCACGAACCTTTTCCACCATTGTCCTCTTGGCTGTGTGGGTTTGCCAGGGAAAAGTTGGCAGTTGTTTTATTATCTATGGCACTTTCCCAGGGATGGTGTCATCTAACAGAGTGACGTCTTTTTAATGGCTAACAGATTGGAGCTTGAACTATCTGCAAGATAATGAGGCCTACCGGGGCCAAAGGGACACGTTTTTGGTTCTCTGAGGAGAGAATGAGACACGGAATTGGGTAACATGAGGGTCCCTCCACATTCAGTCTGGAGCCAGAGGGCTGACCCAGGTTTGGATTCCTGGGAAGTAAGAATGTTTTCTCCTGTTACAGGTCACAGCCTGAGCAGCTGGTGGTGGCATTTCTTTTGCTTGGGGGTAGAGCAGTGGTCCTCGAGCTTTCATTATGTTTTTTTCCTCTTTGTTATATTTTATCTTTAATCAATCTGCATTTATTATAACAATTAGGAGGGAGCAGTGTTATCTCTGTTTTAGAGGCAGGGAGACTTGGGCATGAGATGGTGATACGGCCTGGCCGAGATTACACAGGGGATCAGCAGGATGGCACTGTGAATCCAGGCAGTCCGTCTCTGGAACTCCTGATCTTCTTCACCACTAAGCTCATCTGCTTGTGCGATTTCATGTTTCCCAATTCAAGTCAGACCACTCCAGTCAAACGTGAAGAAACTTAATCTCTTAGCCTGCATTGTGTTGTCAGCCATTTTTCTCGAGGCAATGAAAACTCCTTAGGGACTGCCATTGCTTCTTTTTCAGACTCCATGTGGGGACAGGGTTCCCAAGTTGGGAATCACTGGGTGAGGAACAATTTCGACTCAGCCCCAAGCATCTGTCCATTGGACACCTGTTCTTCCAAACCACTGTGACAGCCAATTCATCATGTAGATGTACTTACTGCATCATCTAAAGCCAAGTTTTGAATGATGGCTCCCCCTCCCCCGCAATTTGTAGACCTCTATCAGGAGGTCTTTTAGATTATTCCTGGACCACCAATCTGTAGAAGCCAATTACAGATCCAGGGGAGAGAAAGATGTGGAAGGGCTGACCTCACCTCGGTGGATGAAAGACAGTCTAAGAAAAAGGATTAGGAAGTTGATGTATAGTAATTAGGTCTGAAAGAACAGTATATTCTGGTTCTTTGTCTTTTCAAGTGCTGGAACAGGAAGAGAAAGGAAAGAAGAGCAGAGGTACAGGACCGCCCATGGGATAAAATCCAGGCCCCAATAAATATCTCTGGTATCCGCCCCACCATCTCATCTTGCACCTGGAGCTGCGGCCGCCCTGAACTATTTTCAGTTCCCAGAACGTGCCTTCTCTTCCATACCCCCACGTCTGTGTATATACTGTGAACTCTCCTGGGAAAGTTCTTCCTGCCTCTTGTCTGTGTGGAAAACTGCCGAGTACCCTTTAATACTCAGCTGAAATAACTGGTCTTTAGGGAGCGTTTCTGGAACTTTCCAGGTGGAGGAAGTACTTCTTGCTCAGTGCTCTGTGGTCTCTTCCATGTATCTTTGGTGTAACATTCATCACACTGTTGTGTAGTCAGTGATTTACATGCTGTTCTCTTTGTATTGAACAGAACACTCCTGAATTGGGATAAAGACCCTATGTCTTTTTTGTCTCTGTATCTCCTGGACCTAGCACATTTACTGGCTGAAAGTCTTCTTTATGATTTCAAAACCCCATCTCTGTAGCCCTTGACTGTCTTCTGTTAACAGATGACCAGTGGCCTCATCAGTGTTCCTTTTGTTATCAGAATCACTGGCCAACAGCTTGGGGAAGAGTTAAAAGTCAGAACTACAGAGAAAATAAATCAAAGAAACATAAAAAGCAACCCTCTATCATCGCAACACAAATAAAACACAGAAAGTATGCAGCAGAGTGCTTTCTATAGGTTCATGAAGATAGTCATAATTGTTATTATTATCATCAAATATTTGCTGAACTTTTTTTTTTTTTAATGAGAAGTTTGGAAGAACAATTCTTTACAGTCTGGCTGTTTTTCCAAATCAGGTCATCTTGAGGCATCATCAATTTGCAAAAGAGATCTTTGGCTTGTTTCCTCTCCTTCCTTGTCTCCCTCCTCTTCAGCACGTTCTGTTGGTTTGGCCAGTGAGAACACTGAAAAGTCTACAGAGAAGAGGCTTGGAAATCAGAGGGGTGATTCCAGCCAAAGGACTGAACAAAGAGGGTTTGGATATGGCCTCTGTTGTCACTGGAGCAAACAGGGAAAAGTAAGCAAGAGGGGAGACACTTGCCAATATGATCATCTCTGATTGGAAACCTCAGACATTGGGTCTCTGGTGTGCAACAGACCCGGAGAGGCCCACCATGTGGAACATGTTAATGACGTGAGGTTACCTAAGCCTGCTTTTTAAAAATCTGTTTTGGACAATGAATTCGCTTTTAAGAACTTTATGATAAAATTTTACAAAGCTAGGGTAGAATGATGATGAATAAGTAAGCAATGTATTCCTCATAATAAACTTTGAACAGACATCAGTGGCTCAAGATATTAGTGGGTAGTTGGCAGAGACTCTTATAAGAGAAGATGAGGGTAGAAATGACTGGTCCCCGAGAGGGGGACTCAAACTGTTGTAGGTCAGAAATTCCGTGACCGGAACAGAAGAAACCAAAGGAAAACTGAAACCCCTCTGAGACCTGAGTCAAGAAAGGCACAAGCAGCTATAGGAACAATTCCCAAGTCTCCAGTACTAAAAGATTCCTTTTGTCTGCACAGTCTTGATTTTACATCAAGTTGTTTTTCTAAGTTTTAGGCTGGCTAAAATTCATGAGATAATGGTGCAGTAGTAAGACATAGGGTGAAAATTGACTCCTTTGCTTATTCATTCAATGCATACAAATTGAGATCTGACCGTGTGACAGTTGTCACCCTAAGCACTGGGACACAGAGAAATGGGATCCAGAGTAGACACACAAGTGATGAAAAAAGCTAGATTGTCTAATTCTTAGCTTGCCACCTCACGTCACCAAATCCTGATATCTAGCACTAGTACTTTCTAACAATCACATCTATTTGATGAAGCTCAATGGAGTTTGAGGACAATAAGATGTGGCATAGAGTGAACAAATAGGATTAATTTTTATAAAAAGAGATATGCTTTGAATATGTAAGTAGATTCAGGAATATCTGGGATAAATCTATGAAAGATGGATCTACAGCAAAGCGTGGTGAGGGATGGGTGATCTCAGTCATTATTTTTCAGTAGTCACAGCCCTTCCCTACAACTCCACCACCAAAATGAACCTTCTGACAGAGCCCTGGACTGGAGGGAGCATAGCTGTGTCCATATGTGATACCTTGTACATTACATTCTTAACTGCTAAGGAAAGTCTTCCTGATGAGAATGTGGAAAGTGTCTGGCACTTGTCACCATTTACTCACTGGTAATGGAACCAGAGAGTACAAGTTTTGTCAGAGATTTCAGTCCAAGATCAGAAAGAACTTTCTAACATCTATTAGAAAACTTAATGTTTTCTTGGGAAATACCCCAGCAGAGGCTGGGTAACCATTCAAGATGACATCCCAGGAACTGGAAGTAGGTAATACTTTCCCAGTTTTTAAATCTATGATTCTACAACTCAGTCTTTCAGTTGGATTTTAGATTTGGACAGATGGGTAAATGGTCACTATCCTATATAGTGTTGATGGCCTAAATAAAATTATGAATAACTTTGCCACAGGCTTTTTGCCTATTATGAAAATGAAATCAAAGTTTTTCTATTTCTTGAATAAATATGATATGGGCAGTATATCAGTGTGTAATTGTTTCTTCACAGTCATCTGTCACTTTCTTGTGAAGTGAGAAGGGACTGTTCTTTGTCCTTGAGTTAATGTTTTGTCCCTCATTGGTAAATGCTCCTGGGAAGAATGAGATAGGAGGTGGAACAACAAAGACCTTACCATTTGCAGTGAGCCTCCCATGCCATTAAAGGGAATCCTAAGATGTTCTGGTGGGTGGCCAACATTCCAGAACGAGGCGGTGAGATCCATGCCTGGCCTGTCTCTTTCTTACAATCATCAAAGCTCAGCATGGCTTTATCTGCCTATCCTTTTATTATTCTAAACTCCCTAATTGCTTGGACTCTTTCTCTCCATAAATAGTTCCATGTACTGTATTCAGCATTAATGTAGGTGACTATGTGGACATGTCTTCTATTCCTACTTTTAACAGATTAACAGCTAATAAACACCATGCAACACCCTCTCTTCTCAACCTCTTCTAAAAATACAGAGTTTGATTTGCCAACATTGGTGTATTTAAAGCCTCCAAGATTCCAGGGAAGACTTTAGAAAGTTAACTGTGCAAGTAAAGCCTGTTCCGAGAGGAAATTTTCCAACATGAAGAGCCAATCAGTGTCTCAGCAGCTCATCTGAGAAGAACCTCAAGGGATCTTCTAGACATTTATAAGGAGAGGATAGTTGTTCTCACTTAAAAATAAAGCTTCTCAGTTTATTCTTGGTCTGCAGGACTGAAGAGAACCCTGGAAATGTATTGCCTAGGGAGGAAGACAGGCAGCATAAGTTTCATCTCAAGAGGGAACATTTGTCTTTTGCAGGAAGGGATGCCATGTTACCTTCTAGAAACTTTGGAGTGGAAGGACAATGATACCTACTCTTTTCCACCTTCCTTGTCCATAGTCCCTGTACTTCCGCTCCCTCCACTTAGATGGAAGTGAAGCAGTCTGTTTTAAAGAAAAGTCAGTAATAAGAAGCTTTAATGAAGTTAAAAATTCAGAGCTTTAAACAAAACCCAACCAATACTTTTTTGAGGATATGGGATATCAGCAAGTATATGACCAAGATAACTTGGATAGTTATGTTGAAGGGATGTCCCTCAGCACCTCATATATATGGTAGAGCATTTATTGAAGGGTAAAGTAGGCAGTGTGTGCATATTTTAATTAATGGAACCTCCAGTATCAATGAAACAGAAGCCTTAATGTATTTGGAAAATACTGGATGTTTCCTGAGGTCTGATGGTCTCAAATATGTGACCCTCAAAGACCAGCTTGATTATTAGATTTTATAGAACACAGACCAGTATTTGCAGAAATATATTGGCCCTTTTCTCTGAGGTATAATTTCTCAGACCAAACCCCTTCTTTGCCTTCAGGTGGGAATTTTTTGTTGAGACAGAAACTCAAGTGTGTTTGCTTGCTTGCTTCTCCTTTTGTTGCTATTACCCTGCTTGTCTCTGTTCATTTAAGCGATTTGATGGTTCTGTGGACTCCACATACTGACTGGTAGGGGTGACTCGGGGCAGGCTGTGTCCGTGCACTGCGGTAATGATGAAACATCATCCTGTGCTTGAGAAACCGTCAGTGCCTCTCTGGGCTCAGCTCTGGGCTCAGCTCTGGTCATGATGGTATTCGTGACCTTGACCTTTAACAATTGTTTTTTTTTCCATGAAGACAGGACCTCCTTTGAAGAAAGCTCTAAGCAAAATTCCATCCTGGTTATGACTTGCTTGCACATAATCTGAATTGGGTTAATTTCTTCTTCCTTACGCATTTCAGTGTCATCTGTTCCTTGTGCTCTTCTAGACTAATTTCCTCAGGGGGGGGGGGTGAAATCTTTCAATGCCTATGTACATACCACCTGTCAGACAAACCACTGCAGGATCTTTAAAAAGTCAGTGCATTTCTTGGCATGATTTCCAACCTCCTTTGTTGGCTTTTCTCTCCGCAGAACCGGACTGGAAGCCATCATGGAGACTTACGCGTTCTGGAGACCCCCCGTGCGCACACTCACTTTTGAGGATTTTACTACCATGCAAAAACAGCAAGGTAAGGCCCGAGGCCATGGCCTCTTCTTAGTGATAGTGCTGGGGAGAGAGTGGGAGCAGAACTGAATACAGCACATCTGGGCCCAAGCCAAGCCATGGGTCACACTGGTTCTTCTTGAATGAAGAGTACTTGGTAGCCTTGTAAATAACCAAAGCATAACCACTTGTGCAAAGAAGCCAGCTCCAGATGCAGCGTTCTCTCCCTTTTCTGAAAAGCAAGGTTGTGTTCATGTTTACAATGGGGGTGAAATGATTATTTCTATGCCTAAGTGTTCATATAGCCCTTGGCATTCAAAGAGATATTTAATAATAATTTCATATATATGCCTCATTGCAGCCTTATCAGTTTCCTTATTCTGGTTTTGTAGAGGAGAAAAAGCTCAGTCCAAACAATAGGAATGAACTGCTTAGATCTGACAGTGAGGAGGCGATCACTGCAAGCCCATCTGAAACTTGCAACTTATGCTCCCTCCTTTTCTGCTGAACACCTGGAAAGGCACGACACCTGTCTCAAGTTGATGTGCTGGGTGAACTTTTGCCTTGCACTGTTCTGTGCTTTTCCTCCAGTTTCTCCCTTCTCTGGTAGCTCAGGTTGGGAAGCCAGTGACTTTAGCAAAGATGGCTTGTGGGCTGACCTCAACTCTTTTCCTCAGTCAGTGGCTCTTCCCACGGCAGGACACCTTCACCTCAGGAAGCTTCCCAGAGTGTCAGACACTTTATGAGTCTCTCTCTCTAACCTCCTTCCACCCCAAAGTGACATCAGTCAAAATTACAGAGCTTACTCTGTTCTGTCACAGGGCTGCCATTAATGGAACACTAAGTTTTGAAATTGTTGGCTCTGTCATATGGGAAACCTTTCTAGGACTCGAAGAACTAGGACTTAAAGATTATATTACATTCCTCTCCCAGAGGAGCTTCTAGCAGTTTGCGCACTAAATTAGGTTTTGTAACCTAAATTATTGAAATCTCTCAGGTTTTAAGATGAAGAAGGTGATTAAAAGGGTAGGAGTTGGGGGCAGACCCCTTGGGTGAGGCTCTTATCCCCACTCTTTCCTAGCTTTGTGACCTTGGCCAAATTCCCCATTCTTTCTGACACTTAGTTTTCTCATCTGCAGAATGGAAAAATAGAATTCTTGTGAGGATTAAACGAGACAGTACATTTAAAATGGAGTAGGCCCTCACTATATGCTAGCAATCATCATCATCACCATCATCATCATCATCACCACCCCGCCGTGTCCCTGTGCATGGAGACCTGAGAGGAAGTTTCCTCAGGGATGAGAGATAATGCCTTTCTGATGATTAACTATTTAAAGCATAAACCTCATCATGGGGATCTGATGAGACAAGTAATGCAGAATTTCCATCCGTTTTTTGTTTTGTTTTGTTTTAAATGGAGGAGAAAAGGAAGCTTTCCTCATGAAGCAACTTTCTCCTCATAATTCTGTGAGAGAAGCAGGGTCAGTACATATTCAGGATGCTGCTCTTGCTCTAAGGCCCTCATGGGCCCTGAGAGGCAAAGGTGTTATGACATTTGGGAGATCTGGGCCTTCATCTTTGATAGCCACGAACTCCCTTTATAACCTTGGGCAAGTTACTTTTAGCGAGTCTGTTTCCTCACCTACCAAAGAAGGGTAACTTTTCATTGAGGTCTTTTATATAAACAGGCTTCATAAGTGAAAATGGGTCATTTCCACGCAAAGACACTTACTTGATCTGGTGTATTTCTGAGGTGATTTCTTGTTTCTCTGCCTTTCTTTGCTCATTGACTGCCCAAACTGGCTAAGCAAGAATTTGTATCATGGAGGCCGGTGTGAGAAGACTGGCAGGGATATGGCTAGTTCCTGAGAGCAGGCATTGGTGGTGACATTATGTTCACTGCTGTACTCTTGAGAACTGTCACAGGGCCTGGCAGCCTGGAAGGACCTAATGAAAGGAGGTCACTTGGTGGCACCGGGGCTCAGGTGGGCAGGCTCACTGATACACTGGCCTGGAGCACAACCACCTGGAATGCTGTGTGGATAAGGATGTGGAGTGATGATTGGGGTTGACAGTCTGCATTTCACCAGCCTGTGGGGTGGTTGGGCAGGTGTTGACCCTTGGAAAACTGTGGCTTAAGAGAAACTGAGCTTTCTTTCTTTTTAAGATTTTTTATTTCTTGTATTTTTTAAATTATTTTTTTATTTTTATTTTTAATTTTTAAAAAGACATTATTTATTTATTTATTTATTTATTTACTTACTTACTTATTTATTTAGAGAGAGCATGAGCCAGGGGAGGGGCAGAAAGAGAGAGGGACAGGAAGAAGCAGACTTCCTGTTGAGAGAGGATCCTAATGAGGGGCTTGATCCCAGGACCCTGGGATCATGACCTGAGCTGAAAGCAGATGCTTAACTGACTGAGCCACCCAGGCACCCCTATTTTAATTTTTTTTAATTTAAAATTTTTATTAGTGAGCTTACAGTACAATATTGGTTTCTGGAGTGGAATTCAGTGATTCACTACTTAACGTACAATACCCAGTGCTTATCACAACTAGTGCCCTCCTTAATGCTCATCACCCACCTAGCCCATTCCCCCGCCCCCCATTAATCCTCAGTTTATTCTCTACTGGTAAGAGTCTCTTATGGTTTGTTTCCCTTGCTCCTTTTTTCCTTTTCCTCCTTTCCATGTGTTCATCTGTTTTCTTTCTTAAATTCCACGTTGAGTGAGATCATATGGTATTTGTCTTTCTCTGACTGAGTTATTTCACTTAGTATAATACTCTCTAGCTCCATCCACGTCATTGCAAATGGCAAGATTTTATTTTTTTGATGGTTGACTAATAGTCCATCGTTTATATACACCATGTATGTCTTCTTTATCCATTCATCAGTCAATAGACATTTGGGCTCTCTCCATAGTTTGGCTATTGTGGATAATGCTGCTATAAACATTGGGGAGGCTGTATGTCTTCAAATCTGTATTTTTGTATCCTTTGGGTAAATGCCGAGTAGTGCAATTGCTGGGTCATAGGATGGTTCTATTTTTAATATTTTGAGGAACCTCCATACTGTTTTCCAGAGTGTCTACACAGTTTGCATTCCCATCAAAAGTGCAGGAGGTTTCCCCTTTCTCTGCATCCTTGCCAACACCTGTTGTTTCTTATGTTGTTGATGTTAGCCATTCAGACAGGTGTGAGGTGGTATCTCATCATGGTTTTGATTTGTATTTCCCCGATGATGAGTGATGTTGAGCATCTTTTCATGTGTTTGTTAACTATCTGGATGTCTTCTTTGGAAAAGTGTCTATTCATGTCTTCTGCCCATTTCTTAACTGGATTATTTATTTTTTGGGTATTGAGTTTGGTAAGTTCTTTTTGGATTTTGGATACTAACCCTTTATCAGATATGTCATTTGCAAGTATCTTCTCCCATTCCATAGGCTGCCTTTTCGTTTTGTTGATTGGAGAAACTGAAATTTCAAAGCAAAATGTCACACTTATTTAGTGACTCCATTTTTTATTAGTCGGGGGGGAATGAACTTGGAATTATTGGATACATATGGTAGTAGGATGGGGCTAAAGGAGAAGCCAAAATTCTATTAAATTGTTTAATTGGAATACATTTTTGAACTATACACTGAACTTGATCCAGATTTTCATTATTAAGAAATATGTGGCTTGGTTTCTTGACGTTAACAAAGGAGGTAAAAGAAACAACATCCAGTCCCTCTTCCCTTAAGAACTAAGAGTTCCAGTAACTCTGGACAGTATCACTCATAAAATGAAGAAAAGAGACAGAGCCATCTGTGTTGAACTGTTTTGTGTCTTAGAAGAAGTGGAGAGTGTTGAACTTGTAGTGGAAACTTCAGTGGCAGACAGAGTCTTGTAGCAGTTCCCTTTTGGTGAAGTGAGTATTGGCAGCATTGGCGCCAAACTTAAGTTCCACATGATGATTGCCTCACCCAACGTCTCTATAACCTCATCACTTCAGACATGTGAATATCTGGCATGTCAAATCTGTGGCCCCGAGCCAATTTTGTGCTCCTGTTGCTGCTGCTGCTGGAGACTGGACCCACCCTTCTGTCTGAGTGAGATTAGGAGGCTGCTTTTTTTCATCCCGTCCTTGTGGTCATTTTTGTTTCTCTCTCATGAAGACCCATTTGTTGATAAAATTTCAAAGGAAAAGCCCTTAGTTGAATTAGCCACCATTTTGCAAAACCCCAGATCTTCCTATTTTAAAAAAGATACTGAATGGGTATTCTGTATAGTTGTTTTCTCCTATGGAGAAGAATGCATGGGATTCATCCTCCTCAGCCTTTTACACAAAAAGAAACCAAGGTACAGAGCAGTCTACTTGCACGTTTGCCGCTAAGCGGTGGCAGAAGTGAGTTGAGGATTCCCAGGTGGCTCTCCATCTTGATGGGGCCCTTGCCTTTCCACCACTTTCCTTTCTTCATTCTTACTCACTAGAGCATTAATTCACTGCAACATTTTTTTTTTTTTTTTAGTTTACTCTTCCACTTGATATTTTCTTGTCAGCAACTCAAACGTTAACTCTAAATAGGTCAGTATTTTATTTTCATCAAGTTAGATGTCTGGTCTTACCTTCAGACATCTCCACTGAGAATCTTCCAGGGAGTTTATACGTTGGGAGAGTCTGAAGCTAGGGATTACATTTCTGGAGCGGCTTCTGCCCAAACACGGCTAGTGGTGGGGCCAAAATGAGCCAACCATGGAAGTGGTGCTTGGGGGATGTTGACTGAGGGAACACAGATAGAGAAGAGAAAAGAAATCCCAGGCCAGTTATGGACAAGGGCAGTCTTATTGTTCTTTTGATGTATACTGTGGAGCTATTTGTTTGGCCCAAACTGAGGGAGCCTCTGTGAGTGCCATCCTTCTCCGTGGGGTCTGACAAATGTTGTTTAAAAGGAACCATCCTGGACCAGTGACACCAGAGCCGGCAGAACATCTTCATCTGTGGAAGTAAGGGGACCTGTCATTTACAGAAACCCTCTCTTCTCCTCAACTGGTAGCAGACAAAACAGAGGGATTTTAACACTCTTGGTGCTTTTTATATCTGTCAGGCAGTTAAAAGGATGTTGAGCATCTCTGTCAGTGTTAGGTGTTTCATCAGTTTGATTTGTAATAATTACAAATTACGATTACAAGGTTGGTCCTTGAAAGGGATTAGATGCTGAGAATTCATACCAGTAAAAGGTAGAGAAAGGAGGACAGTTCAGTGGACAGCGTGGCTTTGAACTCCTGTGGATTGCCGAACAATTCAGAGATTGCCACTTAACGCAGATCTCATTTATCACTAAGATCAGGAATGATGCCCATGAGCAGCTCAGATGCCCCCAACTGAGGGCATCTCAGTTGAGTTCACTAAAACAGTTATTGGTGACATATCCTATGTTGTCCCAAAGTCCCTTATGCTCAGTGTGTCCAAAATTGAGTCTGATTTACCTCACAGACTTGGTGCCCTCTCCTGGAGGAAGGACACTGCTATCCACTCACCATCTGGGGTGTTTCCTTCCCTCCCTACCCACCATAACCAACAGTCACCAAGTTCTGGAACCCACCCACACCTCTAATCTCCCTTGCACCACCCTGCTCCATACTCTCACTTGACTTCATTCTCAGCAACCCCCAACCCCTGCCATTGTGGTAACATAGCTGCCAGCAGCTCTAGACCTCCATCTTCTTAAGTTTAAATCTGATGGTAAAGGTCACATGCCCTTCTTAAGGTTTCTAGCAAAATCTCACCGAATCTCACTGACTCTAACTGTGTCACCTCTGAACCAATTACTGTGCTGGGGGCCGGGAAATATGTTGCTTGGACCATCCAGTCCTTAGTCACCTGCCTTCCTCAGAGGTGGGGGGAAAGGGCTGAAGGGGGGAGGGGAGGGTTTCTCAGTGGGAAGCTGGGTAGTGTAGCCAGGAGAGAGGCAGATCAGCTCTAAATGGCAATCACAACCGATGTGTATACAACACAGGGAAGGCAGTAAAACAAGTAGCAGAAAAAACAACCCAATTAATGGAAGGCGAAAAGATGGGGCCAGCCCACCTGGGGCAGTGTCACAGGTGTGAGACAGGGCCATGCAGGAAACACAGAGACTCAGAACCCAGAGGACCTATGTGAAAGATGAGAATTGGGTGAATATGTTAAAAGCTATTTTAAAAGGAAGAGGTTCAGATCCATGTATGTCTTTCAACTTTATGGAGACGGATGCATTGGGAGTCTTTCTAAGATCGAAACCACACAATTCTCATTAGCGCTGTAAATGTTATGCATCTGCATTTTAAGAAGGGTACTCATTTCAACTAAGGGTAATTCCTTAGTAGGGATGGACAGGCCTGGGATCATGACCATTAATTTCATGGCCTCTGGGTTCATTCCCTGGGATGAGTCCGTAGGGTGTTGACATTTTACCTTTTACCCATTTGCAAGCCTCAAAGAAGGCTGCTTAGGGCCACGGTGACTCCGCCGTGTCCATTCTTCAGGGACACATGCCACTGAGTGATAGGAGAGAAGAGTCAGGCTGATGGAACCAAGTAATCACATGGAAACTTATTCTTTACTAGCCCAGATGGGGTATTGTTTTTACTGTTTTTCAACTTGGGGGTTGGGGGAATAAAGCACAACAAAATAAACCCCAAAGGAAACTGTATATGGAAGCCTCCATGTTATAATCTGGAAGTGATCGATTTAAAGATGCAAAAGTCAGCAGGTTTGGTATTCAGGATTTTCATGGTCACATTTAACTTGTCTTCATGGTATACAAGTATATTCTAGGTTATTGTCCTCGTATGGAAGCACTGCTAAACATGTATTCTTTTTGGTTAGTTTGGCCCTGAGCCTTAAATATTGGAACAGGCTAATGTGGAGGATGAATTTCGATGAGCACTTCCTCGCTTGGGTCCATGGGTAAAACAGGATGCAGGGAGGAGGGACGGGTGGGGGATTGGTCTTGGAATACCAGAGACTTTTCAGCTACTTGGGCATTACATTTTCATCTGGAGGATGAATTTCGATGAGCACTTCCTCGCTTGGGTCCATGGGTAAAACAGGATGCAGGGAGGAGGGACGGGTGGGGGATTGGTCTTGGAATACCAGAGACTTTTCAGCTACTTGGGCATTACATTTTCATCACCTCTCAGAAGTGGATTAAGACCTCTGAGGACAGTGGGAAAGACACCAACTTACCTATCTGTGTTCAATTCTACTTGCTTGGGCTGAGAAGAGATAGACATGGGGCACCAAATTTCCATTCTGGGCAGGGGTGAGGGGAGAGTGAAAGATAGTCCAGAGAGGAAACAGAGGTGGTTTAGCTTTTGGGAAGATTGGCTTAATGGGCCCATAGTGGTTAAGGGCCCAGTGTTCCATCATTCACAGCCATGAAGGCAGCCTGTTACATCCGGGCACCTAGCTGTGACATAGGCTCACCTGTGTGCGGGGAGGCCAAGAGGCTCATCTCCATGGATAGGAGCCAACACTTGAGAGTTGGAACCCGAATGTCCTAGGATTCCTTTCTCCTTCCCTTCCTCCTTTTTCACTTACAGAAGGGCAGAGAAGAGGAAACAATTATTTACAATATGCTGAACCTTGACAAATACTTAATGCCTATGTGCACTTTGTATTATGTTATTTCATCTGTTTCTCAAAATATCCCTACAGAGGGAGACACTCAAAATTCTGCTTCCATAGAGAGGCACGCTCACAAGATGCCATACTCAGTAAGAGGGCGGGGCAATCCAAAACTCTGTAGTCTGTGCTCCTCTAGTAAATAAGGTCTCAGTCCAGACTCTTAGAGTATCTGGGAGGGGATGAGGTGAGATTGTTATGCAGGAAAGGGAGGTAGGCTTTTCCTGTGAGAGGCAGCTCTGACCCCTCTGCGGGAAGTGTGCCCAGGCCTCCCACTCTGCCCTAGTTCTTCTGTGATGCGAGGCCTCAAGGCAGCCCAGTGTTGAGATGCACAGGGAGGACTGCCTGCCTCCTGAGGCTTTATTTAGCCCTTGGCTGGTTCTCCCCATCTTATACAACAACCGCTAGTCCGTGAGGTAAGAGAGTAACGACTTCTCAGTATCTTGGCTTGCTTCTCTGCAAAATATGTACCATAGTCTGCTCTTTCTATGTGGACTATGAAAAAGAGCTATTATTTGTACTGAGTACTCTTAAGTGCATAGCAGCGTTTCTTCAAACGCTAGTTCATGTGGGGGCTCCCACCCCCTGAAACACAGCAGGCCACCAAGTCTCATTTCCAGGGAGTGTCATTTAAAAGCCAAAAGCAAGCTGACTACACACTTTTTAGCATGTACCTCTCTCATCTGCTCAGCAGAAATCCCTGTAACTTGTTAATAGTTCCCTTCTTATTTTTTTGTAGTGAAACCAATTGCGGCCTTAAATCAGTACCATTCGTTCCATCTTGGGCCATCTGAGAAAACCATTTAGAGTTGTAAAAAGTCATCTGCTCCATCTTGCCCTTCCTGCTGCGAGACCAGGGCCAGAGCTGATGGAGTATCCCTAGAGCAGGACAGTGCAGTGTGCTGAATGGGTGGTCTCTTCGGGGACCGCATAAACACCAGATCTGGGGGAGAGCAAGGATGGACTTTCAAAGAGTGGAGACCAGATACATGTCCCATAAAACACAAATCTCTTTACAGCTGGAGTCGAGTTTCTCCATTTGTGCCATTGCACTTATTTCCCTGAAGCTCATAGCATTTAGGGTAGAAGAGGAGGAAAATGTGTAGAGTGCCACTTGCAGAGCGGGAATCTCTGAATTTCCCATAAGGCCCTGGAGGCAGGTCACTCAGGGGTCCAAAAACAAGAAGTAGGAGATGTCCTTCCACATGCTTCTCAGCCGTCCCCTTCCCAAACTCCTTTACATCAAAATGGTTCCTTGAAAAGTCCTTGCTATTGGTCATTCACATTGTAGCATAAATTTAATCCTCAGATGCCAATAGAATTCTGAGAAGGACAGAAACAGAAGCCTGTCAGTTTGAGACCCTCTGTCACAGATGAAGAGAAGGAAGAGGCAGCCCACATTGCCTGTGGTCATGAGCTGAAGGGAGGCCAGTGGACCTAGAATTAGTTTGGTTTACTTCTCACCTTGGTATATACAATAATGCCTTACCTCAATTTGTGGAATAAAAATCTTCTTACCTCTCTTAAAGGAATTTAAGGCATAAAGAAGAAACAGGATGGAGAATTTCCTGAAATGACTCTAAAATCAGCAATTGTTTATTCTTCTATTTTGGAAGTTCATTGGGGGAAATTTTTTGACCAAGGAAGAGATGATATTAGTTGGGTTTTGTAGAAACTCAACTCTGAAGAAACTATTAACGAGCTAAATTTGAACTTCCCCAGTCAATACCACTACCATATTTGTGGGTGTAGGCTGAGGCTAAAAATGAAATTTAGGTTTCTCTTTGAGGTTATCTGCCCCTCGGTTTGCACATCTGGACCCTCCTCCCTGACACGCTGTGGATGGTTTCTCTGGATCCCAGTATTTCCAGAAGCCTGCTGGTTTTCTTCACATTTCTCTCACTGATAAAAAAACCTTATTCCTGCTCCTTTACACTTAAAATGTCCTTTACCCTTCTATAGCTGCTCAGGTTCTAAGAATCCTCACGAGAGTTGTGGATGAGCTAGGGGCACCATGCTCCTTGGGGGAATCAGGGCTCTCACAATTCCAGAAAGTTCCCAACCTTGTCCCAAAGGAGGAATTCCATCATGGTAGAGTTCCTATATGGAAGACAGAGCAGCCTCCCATTCTGGAATTCAAATGAAAGATCCGGCAGCCCCAGCGTTCACCACTGCCTTTAACTGCCAATGGGTGGGGCAAGATGGGCTGTTGCCCAGTTGCTTCATAGCCCTGGGAAAGGAGAGGCTTGGAAGGGTCATTTTTGCCTTCTGAAACTGAGTACACATGTGAAGTAAGGAGGTTGAGTTGAACTGGCTCTTCCTTTGTTGCTGCTTCAGCCCCCGATCCAGTTCTAACATCCGCATGTCCGAGGAGCAACTCTGTCAAATACAGTGTCAGGAACTTGAGGAGATGAAAGGGACCTGGAGGTCTGCTCACCCTGAGTGTGGTCTCCAGACCAGACATCAGCATCAGTCTCAAATGCAAATTCTCAGGCCCTGCCCCAGACCTGTAGAATCAGAAGCCCTGGGGTAGAGTCAGCAATCTGTTTTAACAAGCTTTTTATGTGATTGGTGCTTTGAAATAAGGAATTTGGTTGGTATCACTGGTTTTCAACCCTGGCTGTACATCAGAATCCTTTGATTCTCATGTAGTTGGTCTGAGATGGGATCTGGAACTTAAAGCTCGTGGCTTCTCTTAGCTTGAGAACTACTGGATCCGATTCAGTTTCTCATCTCCTGGATAAAGAAACCCAGAGAATATAGGGATGTGCCCAGGGTCACATGGAGGTTTTGTGTGGCAGGCTGGGAGAAAGGAGGGCTCCTGACTTTGTGACCTATCTGGACCTGCCCTAACAAACATCCCAAATCCACAAACTACATTTACAGTCTTGGTTCCAATCTCTGAGATGCAGGACAGGCTTTTCTAGAGGGAGATTAGCAGAGCCTCTGAATTATAATGATTTAGTTACAGGTTAGCTTTGTTTTATGCTAACCTAGCTCTTCTGGTTGTGCTCATAATATCTTTCATATGACAGGACTTTGGTTCCACACCTCACCTCCTCATAATACCTGGGCCTCCTGCTCAGCCTTTCCAGGCCTCAACCTTGATTTGGCACCTTGCCCCAATACCCCATTTCCTTTCCGGGTGAGGGCCTGAGATTTGGTATGCTGTGTTTTTAGCTGGAGGACTAAATATGGCAAGGTCAGCAATAGTCCCAGGTGACAACACGTAGTTAATGCATTTCCATGCACAATGTGGGGAAGCTGAACTGGTGGATTTTAAAGCTGGTTGTCAAGAGGTCTTACTGGAAAGTGAATTTGCTCATGAGAAATGACAATGTCAATATTGGAGGGCTTATTTTTTCCTTTTAAACAAGACTTTGAGGACACACACAGACACAAGAGTTTAGTGTTCTTTTGTGTCCCCTCTTTTGGACTGTGTGTGTGTGTGTGCGCGCGCGTGCGCCCATGTACCTGTGCACAGGTAGAATCAATTGACCTAAGTCTGCCAAGTTAAGAGAAAGTGATGGTTCTATAAAAATCAGCCCATCTTGGGCATTTGAGGGCACCTGCTGCCTGGCTTGCATCTGGCCTGCACAGACTCCTCTTAAAAGGCCTCTGACTCACTCTGGAAAACAGTATGGAGGTTCCTCAAAAAGTTGAAAATAGAGCTACCCTACAACCTAGCAATCACACTACCAGGTATTTACCCTAAAGATATAAATGTAGTGATCCGAAGGGGCATGTGCACCCGCATGTTTATAGCAGCAATGTCCACAATAGCCAAACTATGGGAAGAACCTAGATGTCCATCAGCAGGTGAATGGATAAAGAAGATGTGGTATATATACACAATGGAATACTATGCAGCCATCAAAAAGGGGAAAAGCTTGCCATTTGCAATGACGTGGTTGGAACTAGAGGGTATTATGCTGAGCAAAACAAGTCAGGGAAAGATAACTGTCATATGATCTCTCTGATATGAGGAATTGGAGAGGCAGGGTGGGGCATCATGGGGGGCAGGGAGGGAAAAAATGAAACAAGATGGGACTGGGGAGGGACACAAACCATAAGAGACTCTTAGTTTCAGTAAACAAACTGAGGGTTGCTGTTGGGGAGATGGGGGAGGGATAGGGTGACTGGGTGATGGACATTGGGGAGGGTTATGTGCTATGGTGAGTGTTATGACCTGTGTTAAGACCGATGGTTCACAGACCTGTACCTCTGAAACAAATAACATATGTTAATTTAAAAAAAGGCCTTTGGCTCAATGGTATTCATCTTTTATTTTTTAGGGGGCAGCACAGGCACATCCCCGACCACCTCCAGCACTGGGACACCATCCCCTTCAGCTTCTTCTCACCTTTTATCTCCATCCTGTTCTCCTCCAACATTTCATCTGGCCCCCAACACTTTCAATGTGGGCTGTCGAGAGAGCCAGCTGTGCAATCTAAACCTCTCTGATTATCCACCATGTGCCCGAAGCAACATGGCGGCCTTGCAGAGCTACCCAGGGCTGAGTGACAGTGGCTACAACAGGCTCCAGAGTGGCACAGCTTCAGCCACTCAGCCCTCAGAAACCTTCATGCCTCAGAGGACTCCATCCCTGATCTCAGGAATACCGACTCCTCCCTCGTTGCCTAGCAACAGCAAGATGGAAGCCTACGGTGGCCAGCTGGGGTCCTTCCCCACTTCCCAGTTCCAGTATGTCATGCAAGCTGGTAATGCGGCCTCCAGCTCCTCGTCACCACATATGTTTGGGGGCAGCCACATGCAGCAGAGCTCCTACAACGCCTTCTCTCTCCACAACCCTTACAATCTCTATGGATACAATTTCCCCACTTCTCCCAGGCTAGCTGCAAGCCCAGAAAAACTGAGCGCCTCTCAAAGCACTTTACTCTGTTCTTCTCCTTCCAATGGGGCCTTTGGTGAGAGGCAGTACCTGCCCACAGGGATGGAGCACAGCATGCACATGATCAGCCCTTCGCCCAATAACCAGCAGGCGACCAACACCTGTGATGGCCGGCAGTATGGGGCGGTCCCAGGCTCCTCCTCCCAGATGTCTGTGCACATGGTTTAATGGCCTGTCCAAACACCAGGGAGCCCACTGCAGCCAGGGCCCCAGCGTCTCCATGAGCAGATCTTCCTTTCTGGGAGCCGAAGCCTTTGAAAAATGGGAACTGTGTTTTTTGTTTTTTGTTTTTTGTTTTTTTTTTTTTTTTTCTGGAGGAAGAAAGCACATACCCAAGAACAACAAAAGACATTTAAGCCACTGAAGGAAATACTTGCAGTGGAGTCATCTCCGACTCAGTGGCCATTCTCCTGCCTTCCCAAACCTTAGTTTTATAAAGCATTGCCTACTCCAGAGTGGCCTTTGAAGAAACTGAATAATCATTTTATAATAATGTTAAGGGAGATGCTAGCATGTAGCAGCCATAAAAAGTTACCCTGACATGAATAAAGACCTACCTGCACATGCATACATACAAACATACATACATACATACGTGCATGCATGCATACACATATATATTCACACAAACTCTTACACCAACACACACGCACACTGACTTGGAAGGGGGTGAACTCTGTGCAGGGGGGCCCAGGTGGGGGCTTTCACCAAAAATCCATCTCTACAACAGTAGATGGACTAGGGCAGCAATGGCAGTCAACCTTTCTGCCCCGTAGCCCACCCTGTTTCTGGAACGAACCGTGTATCCTGGAGCCCCTTCTGGTCCATGAGGGTAGACAGACATCAGCACTACAACTGGACTTGGCTTCCTGAAAATGATTGCTTTTGAACTTTGGCTCTCCTCACTTGGCGTGCTATCGCTGACGTTCCCAGGGGTGCCTGTGAAAAGGGAGTAAGAGCAGCCGAAGGAGAAAGGAAGAGAAGGAGTAGTGAGCAAGAGAGAGAGGCGGAAAGCAAGACTGAGAGAGGAAGTGTGAGCAATGGTGAGAGTTGTAATGTATGGAGGAAATTGGTTTTGGTTTGGTCCCCCCTTCTTCCCCCACTACAGGTTCTAGAAAGAATCGTGGCATCACGGAGGAGTAAACCTCTCTGGGACATTATGCAGAGTTGGGGCACTGGTGACAGGGACCGGGGCAAGGAATGCACTTCCATCTTGCAGTTCTGACCACTGTTTTCCAGAAGGGGGAGTGCCCCATGTGGGCAGTGCTAATTCCAGAGCCTGCAGCTGGCAGGGGAGGGGAACCGGAAGGAGTATGAAGAAGGAAGGGTGTTATAAGCCTGACAGATCATACCAAGAGCAGAGGTGACATAAAGAGGCCTGGCCCTCCACATGCCAGATCCAGACACCTGACCTGGATCGCCTGCCCCGTAGACCCCTGCGGCAGGAGAAATCCGGGCGCGTCCCAGGGAATTACAGATGGGTCTTCTCCATCCTTCCACCTGCCCTTAGATCTCCAGTTTTTTTTTTTTTTTTTTCAAATAGTTCATTGCATTTTGAAGTTTTGGGTTTTTTCCTTCATCTTTCCCTTCCCTTTCAGATCCTTTAATGTTAAGAAAACAAGTGAAGTTTGGTGCAAGCTAAACTTTTTAAGTGGTGTGGAAATGCAAATAATACCAAGTAAAATAATAACAAATATTATTAAGATTTTTGGTTTTGAGGTGTTGTAGATAAATGTATTTATGTGCCTAGTGGGGAATCCAATATTATGAGTATTAAAAAAGGGGGCAATAAAAAGGGTATGTAAAATATGTATGAAGTAAAGGTGTATAAAAAATTTGCCCTTATGCACGGAACTCTGTTTCTAAGTGCCAAGCACAGAAAGCCGCTAAATAAAATCTTTGCAATTGTCTTATGGCGTGTTTGTACGGAATAAGTAAATAGCAGTGTATGCATTTGCGTTGTGCTTTACAATGAGCATGGCACTCTCGTCTCTGCTGCTTGGCGTGATCTTTATGTAGACCTCCTCAAGCAGATTTCTGCATCCTCATTTTGACTAGTGAGGTTGAGTGGATCCTCCGGGATTGAAGAGCCGGTTGGAGAGGGAGCGAGGACTTGAAACCAGGTCTGGCTCTAGGGGGCTGTTTGCTTTTGTGCCAGCTGCAGAATCCAGCCAGTCCCAACAGCGACCCTCATCCCGGCCCTGTGCCCTGCGCGTGATACCATTCTTTATATGTGTATGCCAGCTCATTCCCCCATAATTCTGTGAGATAGGTGTTATTTTGATCATCATTTCAGAGATCTGGAAACAAGCTTTAAAAAAATAAGTATGGGATGCAGGCCCTCGTGTAGCAAGTGATTGAGCGGGCCATTGGAACTCTGGGTCTGTGCCTGGTTCTGCTGCCTGAGCCACCCCCCACCCCCGGCCCCCGCAATCCTGTTGGGCACTTGGACTCAGGAAAGAAGTTGTGTCCCGAGGCAGTGAGATGAGCGCGGGTCTGAGGCTGTTTGATCATACACTTACACCCCACCCCTCCCCCCACCCCGGCCCCACTTTAAAAGCGCCTCCACAGCCCCGGGAGGGAGGGATTTTTGAATCGCCCCATACCAAATGACAACTTAGGAGAGACCAACAAAGCGCCTCAGGCCGTTCCACTTAGAAGCACTTTCTCATATTCTCTCCCCACCTCCCAATGTTTTCTCATTTGATCCTCACAGTAACCACTGGGGGATGGACAAGGTAGGAAGTATTGTTTTGCAAATGGGAGACCAGTGGTTGGACTGTTTCTCCCTAGACAATGACACTGGAGCCCACTGACCCATTTTACCTGGGCTTGATTTGGGGGGTCAGGTTGTCCACTACCACACTCATTCACTGGAAATGGAGCTTGGTTTGGGAGAGCAAACACTTTTATCATAGCATTGGTTTTATAGATGACTTCAAAGACTGAAAGTCTGGACAGTTTCCATTAGCTATTACATGGTTGCCGAAAGACCTGGAGCAATAGCTGATGAGAATCTCCATGGATTGTAAGTGTAACATGTCTTAAGACTTAAAAAGGCACCATTTATGTGGAAATCTTGCAGTCAACCTTTGATTCAAAAGGGCAGACTGAAAACTACATATAAAGCTTATAGTTATTTCTTTCTGATTTAGCTGCATACCAAATATTATGCACTGTTGGTGTTTGAGGGTTCAGGTCACAGATAATCATCATATGCCAAGGAGCAAACTTTACACAGAAATGTCCATATTTTAGGGGCACCTGGGTGGCTCAGGGGTTAAGCCTTTGCCTCTGGCTCAGGTCATGATCTCAGGGGCCTGGGATCGAGACCTGCATGTGGCTCTCTCCTTGGTGGGGAACCTGCCTTCCTCCTCTCTGACTCCCTCTCTGCCTTGTGATCTTTGTCTGTCAAATAAATAAAATCTTTAAAAAAAAAGAAATTTCCGTATTTTCTTTGAACAGATTAAGAATTTCAATAATCATTTATGAGTGTTAAGTACAGAAAATTTCTGTAATTTGGATTAATTAGAACACTCCAAGTCAATTACATCTCAATTATGGCATGTGTCTTTATAAATGTGGTAAAGTAATAAAAATATTTCTTTTAACAAACTGGATAAAAAATTTTCAAGAATATGCTGTACTCAATTCTCTTTAATGGAATGGTGAAACTTCTTTATGATTGGCACACTGAGTACATATAAAGAGCTATTAGAAAGCTATTCCACCCTTACTCGTGTTTCTGGACAAAAGTCTGTCTTGTTCCTCTTTGCATCCTTGGAAAGTTTGTGGCCCAGTACAGATTCTCAAAACATAGTCATTTGTGCTGAATTTGTTGGCCAAGCCCATTTTTCAAGGATAGTGCAAGATGGTTGCATGGCTGAATTATCACTCTCTCCAAATTAATGGGCCCAAATGAACAAAGATTATCATTCATATGGCATTCCATGGCAGAGTAATATAAATTTAACTTACATACTAGCTTGCCAGGATCCACTAGTACATAATGGAGGAGTAAAAACCAAACAAACAAACAAAAACAAAAAAAAAGTATGTGATAATTTCTTTCTTAAAAGGTTTACTTTCTAGGCAGTCATGTGCCTGTGGGGCAAATGATGTGAAAGACTAAGAATTCAGAGGAGATGCTCAGGGTAAAAGGTGAGGTTGGAACTGTTTTCACTTGGGGGGGGGGGGTGGGGAGAGGGTAGAATGATGGAGTTTGAATGATGCTCAGAATTTTATTTTTTATTAATTTATTTTTAAAGATTTTATTTATTTGTTTGAGAGAGAGAGAGATTGAGAGAGAGAGAGCACAGACAGGCAGAGCGGCAGGCAGAGGCAGAGGGAGAAGCAGGCTTTCTAGGGAGCAAGAAGCCTGATGCGGGACTCTATTCCAGCACACTGGGATCATGACCTGCACTGAAGGCAGCCGCTTAACCAGCTGAGCCACACAGGTGTCCCAATGCTCGGAATTTTTGTAGAAGGAATGGCAAGTTAAGAATGAAAGAACTCCTCAAACTCAACACACACAAAACAGATAATCATATCAAATAAATGGGCAGAAGATATGAACAGACACTTCTACAATGAAGACATACAAATGGCTATCAGACACATGAAAAAATGTTCATCATCACTAGCCATCAGGGAGATTCAAATTAAAACCACATTGAGATATCACCTTACACCAGTTAGAATGGCCAAAATTAGCAAGACAGGAAACAACATGTGTTGGAGGGGATGTGGAGAAAGGGGAACCCCCTTACACTGTTGGTGGGAATGCAAGTTGGTGCAGCCTCTTTGGAGAACAGTGTGGAGATTCCTCAAGAAATTAAAAATAGAGCTTCCCTATGACCCTTCAATTGCACTACTGGGTATTTACCCCAAAGATATAGATGTAGTGAAAAGAAGGGCCATCTGTACCCCAATGTTTATAGCAGCAATGGCCACGGTCACCAAACTGTGGAAAGAACCAAGATGCCTTTCAACGGACGAATGGATAAGGAAGATGTGGTCCATATACACTATGGAGTATTATGCCTCCATCAGAAAGGATGAATACCCAACTTTTGTAGCAACATGGACGGGATGGAAGAGATGATGCTGAGTGAAATAAGTCAAGCAGAGAGAGTCAATTATCATATGGTTTCACTTATTTGTGGAGCATAACAAATAACATGGAGGACATGGGGAGTTAGGAGAAGGCAGTTGGGGGAAATTGGAAGGGGAGGTGAACAATGAGAGACTATGGACTCTGAAAAACAATCTGAAGGGTTTGAAGAGGTGGGGGGGTGGGAGGTTGGGGGAACCAGGTGGTGGGTATTAGAGAGGGCACGGACTGCATGGAGCACTGGGTGTGGTACAAAAACAATGAATACTGTTATGCTGAAAATAAATTAAAAAAAATTTAAAAAAAGGATGAAATAACTTTAAAGTCAATCAATAAATAAGTTTTGGAAGAAAATGATAGCATCTCAATTCAAGCCTAGTAATTTAATAAAAAAGAGTTCAGAACCTTCTTGTAGCTCATAGACTAATAGCCTCTTCTGTGAAACAGTTCATCATTAGTGAGCACATAGAGGGTAGACATGGAAGGGCAGAGGTGCTTGGCTGATGCCGGATGTTTGATTCATTGCTTAGCACTGGAGGATTCCAGAGAAGCTCTGCTGTACTAATTTGCATTCAATAAACTAAAGGAGAGTTGTCCTCCTAAGGAAACCCAGTCACAAAGCTAAATTTTCACAAAGTGTTGGTGCTTACGGTTGTTGGTTGGAGATCTGATTTCCAGAGAGGGCCATACCTGTGACCGGCTACATTAGTTCATCTGGTTCAATGTCAATAAACATGTATTTCATGCCTAGTCTATATCAAGCACTGCCCTTGGAATGAGGACATAGAGGTGAACAATTAGACACATGCTTGATTCTGAGGGATTCATGGTCTAGTGAGAGATGGCTACGGGATACCCTAGCAGACAAATGAATAATATAATTTCAGATTCCAAGAGTCATCTCAAGGGGATTACAAACAACAGAATGATAGAGAGTGATTGGGGAATGAGGATAAGGAATCATTTAAATAGGGTTTTCTAAGAGGGCTGTTCTAAGGAGACGACTTCTGAGCAAGTACACATGCGGACGTCATCTCAGAATTTGCTTTCTCCAACTTAACTGAGGGCAGCCAGATCCTCACCAGAGGTTGTGCTCTGCTGGTCTTGCATCAGCTGAGGCTGGGGATTTTTGTTCTTTGTAGCACTGTTCCTTATTTGCTGAAACCTGGCTGCTGGCCTTCTGGGACCGGGGCCATTTAGAGACTCCTTCAATCTGAATCTGTCTTCTCCGTGGCCCCAGTAAAGTCTTAGTTTCATGAATTCCTTGGTCAAGGATGAGAGTCATCCATCCCTTCTATCTGACTTTGTCAAAAGGTTAACACTAATGATCAAATTATCAATTAATTAATAGCAATCAGATGATTTATAAACACCAAGTAACAAGAAAAGTACTAAATATGGCTTAGTATTCCATAATTTTCTCCGAACTGTTCTATATAATGCAGACATGTAGAAAATTTCCTACCATCACAATTTCAGCTTAGGGGCACCTGGGTGACTCAGACAGTTAAGCGTCTGCCATCAGCTGGGGTCATGATCCCAGAGTCCTGGAATTGAGTCCTGCATTGGGCTCCCTGCTCAGCGGGGAGACTGCTTCTCCCTCTATCTGCCGCTCCCATTGCTTGTGTCAAATAAACAAATAAAATCAAATAAAATCTTAAATAAAAAAAAAAGATTTTAGCTTGGTTGAGAAGTCAAGTTATGTACATATGAAACAGTGAACAGTGAAAGTATTACATCTGTGGTAATGACCATATATTCTGTAAAATGTTAGAAGGAAACACATTTTTATTGAGTTTTTATTGCATGTTACACATTATGCAAGTTTATCCTTTAATCCTGCAACTACCCTACAGAATTTGTATTTTAATCCTTATTTTATAGATGGGGAAATAGAAACTCATAGAGATTAGCAATGTGCACAAAATCACAGAGCTTGTAAGTAACAAAGACAGGACTCCATCCCAGGTCTTTCTACTATTATGTTTTTCTAAAAATGAGATTCAAAGGGACTATAAGAAAGAGAAGTGTTCATGGAGGAGGGCGAATTTGAATTGTTGTTTGGAGAACTAGAAACCACACGTACACTGAAGAGAGAGGTGTTTGGGTGTGAGTGTGGGAAGCAGCACAGTTAAGACAAGTATTTTCTCTATGGGACAATGAGTTATGGCAGTGGGCAGAGGGGAGAAGATGTTCACTTTCTTAAGTCAAATCTCAAATCTCTTAAGTCAATTCTTCTCCCTGCTACACTGGGTACCATGACTCTGGATTTCCTTTCCTTACGTGAAATGTCCTAGTTCTGTAACTTGGGCAATTCAGGATTTCCTCCAGTGTCTCAGTGGGAGCCTTCATCCTGGAAAGGGCCAGGGAGGTGATGGAGGAGTTGAGCTCCGTCTCCCAAACCCACCGGGTCCCCTAGGCACAGGCTTACTGCCATGGTCCCTGTGTCAAGCTCATCATAGGGCCCCTGCTTCTCTAGTCAGGCGTGCAGTGCCACATGGGACTGTGAAAGGGGATCTTGCTGTTTAAGGCCGAGAAAACATTCATCATGTTTTCCTTCTTAGCTTATTTTACTGCTCATAGCACTCATCTTTTATGGGCCAGCCTAACGGCATTTCCCACTTCAGATGATTCCTACTCACACTTTCTGCTTTTATTAGACTTTATTGTGGGCCCTGCAGAGGCATAGAAAACCAAAAAGGTTTTGAATCCTTTTTGGTATTTTCACCCAGTGAAGCTGAAGCGGACAAAGGGGTCTGCCAAGGACAGCCAGTTCAACCCTCCTGCAGTTCTCATTCTAGAAGTTTCTGGGCTCCATGAAGAGGATTTGTGGAGTTTTCCCTTCCTTCCACACTGCATATCCTCCCTCTGCCCCTCCTAAGTTGTCTCTGGATGATGTAACTGATAAACCCTCAAACAGGAACACGTTATTGTTAATTTCTCACTCATCTTGCAATTCAACCCATGCTTCCCAGTTGAGTTGCTCTCTTCCTAGCAGCGATCCCAGGAACCAGGCTCCTTTTAGGCTCTGCTATCTTCAACACATACATTTGGTACCTCTCCTATCAGGTAGCAGATGGAGAAAGAGTAGAAACTTGAACTTGGTAGATAAATCAGGCCTGGAACTGGTTACATGACTTCCTCCTGATTGTGTAGTTTGAACTCCAATGGCCACACCTATCTGCGAGAGAAGCTGGGAAATACACAGTCCAGGTGATTGCTCAGGAAGAGGAGACAGATTCAGTAGGCATCAGAGAGTCCCAGCAAACCCCGGACTTCAATTATTTTCTAAGATCCATTTTTCCTATAAATCTAGCTGGTAAAAAGGTAAGGCTAACTCCCAGTCCCAGCTTCTCGAATGTTTGGCAAAACTATCTGGAGAAACTGACTTTACCGCACTAGAGGTCAGTTCATCAGTAAGATGTATCTTTCAGTAGGAGTTCCTTCTTATTCTCCTAAAACATCTTGCAGATTTAACTATGAAACAAAAAATGTTTGTCAAGTGCTTATTGCATGTCAGCAATATTATTATTATTATTATTATTATTATTATGATGCCCATATCATAGGTGAAAGAAAAATTACAAAGGTCATCAATCTTGTGCAAGGACACACTCAGGCAGTCCCATTCAGAGTTTGCACTATTTATTAATATAAGTTAGTTAAATATAGCTGGCTTTTTGTTTTTATATTTATTTATTTGGGCAAAATGCCAAGAATGCTAGTGGTAAGTCATGTTCCCTGCCCTTAGAAAGCTTACAGTATGGAAGGAATCAGTTCTCATTGGGTTTCATCCAGAAAGATCATAAGCATGACACTGTACTGTTAAGTGCCTAACAATTACCTTTTTAAACATTGTAATATAGGTGCCCAACAGTAAGTTTTTGGTTGCTATTTTCCAAAGACATTCATCTCCAAACATATCACCAGTTACACAACCAAATAAAGGCCACCCTGCCCGTGAAGGTCCGTTTTAGAAAAGCCCACTTGAGTGACCCTACATTTCCCATTCTCTAATTCCTGCTCTTATGTTTTAAATTCACCAATCAAGAGTGAACCTGAGAAACCTAGGCACCCCACCTGTAGCCTCAGCAAGCCAGAGCCTCAGGTCAGGTCCATGTCTCTTGTGACCTCATTGTGTGGCTCTGGGAATGCCATGTCCTCTCTAGGACCTGTGAAAAACCTTGTTTTTTCAAAGTTCCTTGATAATTGTTTCTGAAGTGTACCTTGCAATCATAGTAAGAACCATGAGGGCTGGTCCAGCCACAAAAGTGGCTCCAGTCAATCAGGGACTTGTCTGTGGGGGGTTGCCAAGAGTAGTAGGGGCTCAGGTGAGTGCCCCAGTCATTCCTCGCATCACTCAATGGGCTGAGGCCAAGGCAAAGTGAACATGGTTATATGAGCCATCTCTCTAGAGTGTCAGGATCACATTCTACTCAGTTTGTAGATGTGCAGGTCTTCGTATGACACTTTCTACCTCCAAGTAGGAGCATGGGATGCCCAATGATGTAATGTTCTGTGCAATTCCCAAAGACCCAGTAAAACCTTCCCACATGGCTTCCAAACTAGGTTTTTGGAACTATGCTTTGTTTAACCCTGTAACAGTGCCAGATTTTGGCCTCAAAATGCTGCTGGTGATGCTCCACAGGAAGGACGTTCACAAAGCGAAACAACCAGTACCACAATCTAACAAACATCTTATGTCCCTTCATCAATCAGTATTCTTTGCAGAAGAGAACTAGTTTAGCAATCCCATCATCCAGAAGTGATTCCCAGAAACACCTAGGCAAATGGTCACGGGTTCCATATTCCATTATCAGGCTATGCTGGTCTGCAGAGGACTTAATGTTTCATCAGTAAAGTCTTTTTCTTAAATGTTGGTTGGGTTTCTTTGTGATGTGTGCTTACATATGTCTTCACATTAAGCTTTCCACGCCCCACCCTAACTTGGGCTCATTCTCCTGAAAAGTGGCCAGGGCAAGGCTCCTTTAACCATTCAGAATTAGAGGAGATTGCAACTGTAATAAAATTATTAGGGCAAAAGTCAGAGGATTCAGAATTGGAAAGACTCATTTATATACTCAAAGCATCAGGATATAAGACTCCTTGAGACTTAAACACTCAGTGACATCCTTTATTATGTAGCTGAACAGAGATATCCTCATGCGAACTTAAGGTGTTGAGGTTGGCAAAGATTATCTCTGGGGCTTCCAGTCTGTATGTAAGACAGGAGCATGCTGGTGGTAATGTGGCTGGAAAGTTGATACAGAGGGTTAGGGGTCCATAAGTCATATCAGACATTTTGGTTTGATAATGTCTATGAAGATCAGCAGAGCCTTTGGGGAAGATTTAAGGAAGATACTGTCAGAGAATATTGAACTATAGACCAAACTAAAGGATAGTCCAGAGCAGCTGCTAAAGTACTTGTCTCTTACAAGGTGAAAGCATGGGGAACTTCAGCCATCTCCCTCAACATGGCCCTCCACAAGACCTGGTACATCAAATTACCCTTTGAGAGTTAAACAAATTAGTTTTCCTGTAGTGACAACTTCAGTTGGGTGTGTGTCCTTCTATTTGAATGTCAACACAAGCCATACTTAATATATCATGACAAAGTAATACTGACAACAAAATGAGTTTCCGAAGTAGAATTAATTTGCAGGCCTGGAAATTACATTCACACAAATTCATTCAGTCAAACCTTTGACAATGGCTCATCAACATGAACAACTCTATTGTACAGGACATAGTGTTAGTTGTTTGTAATGTATAGATAAATAAGAGCTAGTCCATACAATTTCGGAGCTCACAGCCCAGCATGGAGACAGACCATAAACAGAAACAATTATTGTGGTGAGGAAATGCTATTAGAGAGATGAATATGGATGCTACAGGGGCACAGAAGAGAAGCAGCTGGGTCAATCCAGAGTTCAAGGAAGACTTCTTGGAGATGACAACAGATGGTTAAAAGTAAGACTGCTTACCACAGACATAGGATAAGTGGAGGACCAATGACTGTAATCAGGGTGACCTAAAGCAATGTTATAAGGAATCGCAGGTGCCCAGTGCTGCATGATGCAGTATATGTGTAGATGTTTGGGAAATTTTGTATCAGAGGAAATGGCTCTGGAATGGCAGAAAATAACAACACATGGCCCAAGATTTGGAGTCCAAGGGAGTAGGCACCACTGGATATGTGGAAGCTCAGTTTGATAAAAAGCACTAGGAAGCTCAAAGAGCTACAAGAGGCAGCTCAAAGAGCTACAAGTAGGGCATACATCCTCTTACCATATCCTTTTTACCCATAATTATTCGAGAAAAAATTGTATGAACCAAAGAAGAACTTCAGCCCTTCTTGCAAATCTGGAGAGCAATACCACGTCATCTTCACACCACAAACCTGGTGATGTGAATGTGTGCAGACACTTAACCCACCATAGAAAAGCCAAGCACAGAGTGAAAAGGTCACTTGTAGGAAGGTGTGAGATGTGTGGGGAAGGCCAAATCATAGGAGAGTTACCCATGCAACGGCCAAGTCAAGCAAGATTCAACAGGGGCCGTCTTGCCTGGTCAGGCATTTCATAAGCCCACACTCAAGAGTCTTAGCAGGACCCAGAGATCCAAAATTATGAGTTATTTAACTTGGCCTCTAGCATGACTAACTCTTTTGTGACTTGGCTGTTCTTGGGGATGTCACACCTTGATTCTGGTGCACTTTACTGAAGAATATTTTTCTAGGTGCATTTTATACTTTCCATGACATAGTCCTTTCTGTTTAGGGAAATAATTAAAGAAGAACCAGCAGTAGGGGATTTATTCATTCCAGCTCATTATCTTGGAAAATGCTGCTTTGCAAAGAGTTGTACTGTAGGAGTATGAGCTTTAATGGGACCTGTTGGTGCACACAAAACCATTCTTTTTTTCCCATTGCATTAAGCCCTAGATCTGATTGGAAGTAGGAGACATTAAGGAGGACGTGGAAGGGCGGTAGACTAACACTTGGACTTAACTGAGGTGTGACAGATTTGTTTTCGGCTCTCCTCAGTGGCCACCTCAAGAAACTGAAGTTGGAATTTATAGAAGTTTTAAGCCTGAGACCTATCATCAGCTCCAAAGGAGTGCAGATTTCACAGACTGTCCAAGCACAAAATGGAGTGCTGCTGTGATTAGAGGAGAACAGGAAGCTGGCCTGAAGAGAAGATCTAGAAATCTGGAACACTGAGAAATGAACAGAGTCTCTTATAGAGCCCGGAGGCGGTGACTCTCCAGGAGTCTAGTCTTCTTACTCAGTTTTATAGGTCAGAAGATGACAGAATGAAATGCACTCTTTTTTTATTTTCATTGACTCCCCCCTCCTGGAAGCAGAGATTTTATTAGCATGTTTTGCTTCTAAAGAAGCTATAGTCTTTGGGCCATAGCCATTTTTTTTTTTCTTTTTCTTTTCTTTTCCTGCTACATGGAAGACAACACACAGGGAACATATCCTAGGCATATTTTTAAAAGGCCTGGATTTGAGCCTTTGGTTTTGTCATTTAGTGGCTGTAAAATGGAGATCATAATCTATGTCCTGTTATTAGAGATAATATAATAAAAAACCCTTCTCTGAGTGAGGGCTGTGTAACAGGCACTTGGTATATACTAGTTGTGCTGGTGTTTTTCCATCTGTCTTCCTGATAGAAAATAACAGGATAGCAATCTCTGTTTCAAGAAAGACGTGATTAGGGGTCCCTGGGTGGCTCAGTGGGTTAAAGCCTCTGCCTTTGGCTCAGGTCATGATCCCAGGGTCCTGGGATCGAGCCCCGCATTGGGCTCTCTGCTCAGCGGGAAGCCTGCTTCTCTTTCTCTCTCTCTTTGCCTGCCTCTCTGCCTACTTGTGGTCGCTGTGTGTCAAATAAATAAGTAAATAAATAATCTTTAACCAAAAAAAAAAAAAAGATGTGATTAGAGGAGAATGACTGATTCATCAAGGCTGATTTGGGGGATGTTGAACCAACGTCAGACTGCAATTGGTGGAAGCACCTTCCTCATCAACAGTACTACTTTGATGTGTCACCGGGTCATTCACGAGGATGAGCATGGTGTGAATGTGCTGGAAAGGCCACAGACTCAAGTCCTATTCCTGCCACAGGTCAGCTGTATGACAGTCTTCAGGCCTTTCTGGGTGTTGTTTTCCTGACTTAAAAATAGAGATGTGACAAGAGGTGGTTTTTAGGGTCTCTGCCATCTCTGATGCTCCATGAAACATAGATGGGTCTTGTCTATGATTTTTGGTCCATCTTTGCAATAGATTATGTTTAAAGAAGTAGTTGAAAAGCAAGATTAGCAATAAGCTGATAGATTTCACTTGTGTAGAAAGTCAGACTTGAGAACTCCAGGTATCTCCTCTTCACCAAGCACTTCTCAATGCCTCTTGATGAATTTTTACTGAAATATCTTTTCTTCTTTACAAAGAAGACACTTACTTTTAAGCATTTAGTAGTGAAGATTCCTGGGTTTAGGGCCAGCATCCAGTTCCCTCCCTTGCTGGCACTGAACTTCCTGAACCTCAGTTTCCCTTCTCTGTGAAATAGGAGTAATGATGGCTCTTTTATGTATGAAATGGGAAGGACTTGGTTACTTGGGTGTGAGTAGTGTTTATAATATAGATAGGTAGGTAGGTAAATAGATAATAGATGGATAGATGATAAATAGGCTCTCATAGTAAGTAATATTTAAGTATAGGAGGAGGTTTTCTTTTATATTCTTGATGGCACATAGCACAGTACTGGAGTCATAGGTGCTATATTAATTATGAACTGACTTCATGAGAATTAAATATTTTCTTTACATATTCCCCTTTTTAATTTGCAAAATTATTCTTGCTTGCTGTAACAAAGCAAATGCAACAGCATTTTCAATAATTAATTCTTTCCTGGCCTATCATTGTTAATTGTTTGGTATATATCTTTCTAGATTCTTTTCCTAAGACTCTTCAGCCCACACACTCATATGTCCTCTCTTATCTACACATGCATTCCCTTGGTTTTTAGTTCTTTCCTTTTTTATTAAAAAAATATTTTTATTAACATATAATGTTTTATTTGCACCAGGGTACAAGTCTGTGAATCACCAGGTTTACTATTTCACAGCACCCACCATAGCACATACCCTTCCCAATGTCCATAACCCAACCACCCTCTCCAAACCCCCATCCCACCAGCAACTCTCAGTTTGTTTTGTGAGATTAAGAGTGTCTTATGGTTTGTCTCCCTCCCGAGCCCATCTTGTTTAATTTTTTCCTTCCCTACCCCTCAAATTCCCAACTTTGCCTCTCAAATTCCTCATATCAGGGAGATCATATGATAATTGTCTTTCTCTGATTGATTCATTTTGCTTAGCATAATACCCTCTAGTTCCATCCACAGAGTCACAAATGGCAAGATTTCATTTCTTTTGATGGCTGCATAGTATTCCATTGTGTATATATACCACATCTTTTTTATCCATTCGTCTGTTGATGGACATCTAGGTTCTTTCCATAGTTTGGCTATTCTGGACACTGCTGCTATAAACATTCAGGTGCACGTGCCCCTTCAGATCACTACGTTTGTATCTTTAGGGTAAATATCCAGTAGTATCATTACTGGGACATAGGGTAGCTCTATTTTCAACTTTTTGAGGAACCCACATACTGTTTTCCAGAGTGGCTGCACAAGCTTGCATTCCCACCAAAAATGTGGGAGTTTCCCCTTTCTCCTCATTCTTGCCAACATCTGTCATTTCCTGACTGGTTAATTTTAGCCATTCTGACTGGTGTGAGGTGGTATCTCACTGTGGTTTTGATTTGTGTTTTCCTGATACAGAGTTAAGTTGAATGCTTTTTCATGTGTCTTTTGGCCATGTGGATGTCTTCTTTGCAGAAATGTCTGTTCCCATCTTCTGCCCATATCTTGATTGGATTATTTCTTTTTTAGGTGTTGAGTTTGATAAGTTTGTTACAGATTTTGGATACTAGCCCTTTACCTGATACACCATATGCAAATATCTTCTCCCAATCTGTCAGTTGTCTTTTGGTTTTGTCGACTGTTTCCTTTGCTTTGCAAAAGCTTTTGATCTTGATGAAGTCCTGATAGTTCATTTTTTCCCTTGCTTCCCTTGCCTTTGGCAATGTTTCTTGGGAAGAAGTTGCTGCGGCTGAGGTCAAAGAGGTTGCTGCCTGTGTTCTCCTTAAGGATTTTGATAGATTCCCATCTCACATTGAGGTCTTTCATCCATTTTGAGTCTTCTTGTGTGTGTGGCATAAGGAAATGGTGCAATTTCATTTTTCTGCATGTGGCTGCCCAATTTTCCCAACACCATTTGTTGAAGAGACTTTCTTTTTTCCATTGGACATTTCTTCCTGCTTTGTTGAAGATTAGTTGGCCATAGAGTTGAGGGTCTATTTCTGGGCTCTCTATTTTGTTCCATTGATCTATGTGTCCATTTTTGTGCCAGTACCACACTGTCTTGATGATGACAGCTTTGTAATAGAGCTTGAAGTCTGGAATTGTGATGCCACCAACTTTGGCTTTCTTTTTCAACATTCCTCTGGCTATTCGAGGTCTTTTCTGGTTCCATATAAATTTTAGGATTATTTGTTCCATTTCTTTGAAAAAATTGATGGCATTTCAATAGGGATTGCATTAAATGTGTGGCTTGCTTTAAGTAGCACAGACATTTTTACAACATTTGTTCTTCCAATCCATGAGCACGGAATGTTTTTCCATTTCTTTGTGTCTTCCTCAATTTCTTTCATGAGTACTCAACAGTTTTCTGAGTGCAGATTCTTTGCCTCTTTGGTTAGGTTTATTCCTAGGTATCTTATGGTTTGGGGTGCAATTGTAAATGGGGCTGATCCTTAATTTCTCTTTCTTCTTTCTTGTTGTTGGTGTAAATGCACCTGATTTCTGTGCATTGATTTTATATCCTGACACTTTACTGAATTCCTGTACAAGTTCTAGCAGATTTGGAGTAGAGTCTTGTGGGTTTTCCACATAAAGTATCATATCATCTGCAAAGAGTAATGGTTTGACTTCTTCTTTGCCAATTTGGATGCCTTTAATTTCTTTTTGTTTTCTGATTGCTGAGGCTAGGACTTCTAGTACTATGTTGAATAGCAGTGGTGAAAATGAACATCCCTGCCATGTTCCTGACCTTAGCAGAAAAGCTCTCAGTTTTTCTCCATTGAGAATGATATTTACTGTTGGTTTTCCATAGATGGCTTTTATGATATTGTGCTATGTACTCTGTATCCCTACACTCAAAAGAGTTTTGATCAAGAAAGGATGCCGTACTTTGTCAAATGTTTTTTCTTTTTTTTTTTAAATTTTAAAATTTATTTTCAGCGTAACAGTATTCATTGTTTTTGCACCACACCCGTTGCTCCATGCAATCCGTGCCCTCTCCAATACCCACCACCTGGTTCCCACAACCTCCCAACCCCGCCCCTTCAAAACCCTCAGATTGTTTTCAGAGTCCATAGTCTCTCATGGTTCACCACCCCTTCCAATTTTCCTCAGCTCCCTTCTCCTCTCCATCTCCCCATGTCCTCCATGTTATTTGTTATGCTCCACAAATAAGTGAAACCATATGATAATTGACTCTCTCTGCTTGACTTATTTCACTCAGCATCATCTCTTCCATCCCGTCCATGTTGCTACAAAAGTTGGGTATTCATCCTTTCTGATGGAGGCATAATACTCCATAGTGTATATGGACCACATCTTCCTTATCCATTCGTCCGTTGAAAGGCATCTTGGTTCTTTCCACAGTTTGGTGACCGTGGCCATTGCTGCTATAAACATTGGGGTACAGATGGCCCTTCTTTTCACTACATCTGTATCTTTGGGGTAAATACCCAGTAATGCAATTGCAGGGTCATAGGGAAGCTCTATTTTTAATTTCTTGAGGAATCTCCACACTGTTCTCCAAAGTGGCTTCACCAACTTGCATTCCCACCAACAGTGTAAGGGGGTTCCCCTTTCTCCACATCCCCTCCAACACATGTTGTTTCCTGTCTTGCTAATTTTGGCCATTCTAACTGGTGTAAGGTGGTATCTCAATGTGGTTTTAATTTGAATCTCCCTGATGGCTAGTGATGATGAACATTTTTTCATGTGTCTGATAGCCATTTGTATGTCTTCATTGTAGAAGTGTCTGTTCATATCTTCTGCCCATTTTTTTTTATATGATTGTCTGTTTTGTGTGTGTTGAATTTGAGGAGTTCTTTATAGATCCTGGATATCAACCTTTTGTCTGTACTGTCATTTGCAAATATCTTCTCCCATTCCGTGGGTTGCCTCTTTGTTTTGTTGACTGTTTCCTTTGCTGTGCAGAAGATTTTGACCTTATGAAGTCCCAAAAGTTTATTTTTGCTTTTGTTTCCTTTGCCTTTGGAGACATATCTTGAAAGAAGTTGCTGTGGCTGATATCGAAGAGGTTACTGCCTATATTCTCCTCTAGGATTCTGATGGATTCCTGCCTCACGTTGAGGTCTTTTGTCCATTTTGAGTTTATTTTTGTGTACGGTGTAAGAGAATGATCGAGTTTCATTCTTCTACATATAGCTCAAACACCAGGAAGCTAAAGACCACCTTGCTTAAGAATGCTTGGATCAACCAGGAGATCAAAGAAGAAGTGAAACAATTCATGGAAACCAATGAGATTGAAGACACTTCGGTCCAAAACCTATGGGATACAGCAAAGGCGGTCCTAAGGGGGAAATACATAGCCATCCACACCTCCCTCAAAAGAATTGAAAAATCCAGAACACACCAGCTGTCTCTACACCTTAAAGAACCTTAAAGAATCAACAACAAATCAAACCAACTCCACACATAAGAAGGGAAATAAGATTAGAGCTGAGATCAATGAGGTAGAAACCAGAGATACAGTAGAACGTATCAATGAAACCAGAAGCTGGTTTTTTGAAAGAATCAATAAGATCGATAAACCATTGGCCACACTAATCCAAAAGAAAAGAGAGAAAGCCCAAATTCATAAAATTATGAATGAAAAGGGAGAGATCACAACTAACACCAAGGAAGTAGAAACAATCATTGGAAGTTATTATCAACAGTTATATGCCAATAAGCTAAGCAACCTAGATGAAGTGGATGCATTCCTGGAAAACTATAAACTCCCAAAATTGAACCAGGAAGAAATTGACAACCTGAATAGACCGATATCTAGTAATGAGGTTGAAGCAGTGATCAAAAACCTCCCAAAAAACAAGAGCCCAGGACCTGATGGATTCCCTGGGGAAATCTACCAAACTTTCAAAGAAGAAATAACACCTATTCTCCTGAAGCTGTTTCAAAAAATTGAAGCAGAAGGAAAATTTCCAGACTCTTTGTGTCAAATGCTTTTTCAACATCCACTGAGAGTTTGCTGAGAGTATCATATGGTTCTTGTTGTTTCATTAATGTATTGTACACATTGATTGATTTGTGGATGTTGAACCAACCTTGCAGCCCTGGAATAAATCCCACTTGGTCGTGGTGAATGATCCGTTTAATGTCCTGTTGGATCCTATTGGCTAGTATTTTGGTGAGAATTTTTGCATCCGTGTTCATCAAGGATATTGGTGTGTAATTCTCTTTTTTGATGGGGTCTTTGTCTGGTTTTGGGACCAAGGCAATGCTGGCCTCATACAATGAGTATGGAAGTTTCCCTTCCATTTCTGTTTTTTGGAACAGTTTCAGGAGAATAGGTATTAATTCTTTAAATGTTTAGTAGAATTCCCCTGGGAAGCCATCTGGCACTGGGCTCTTGTTTGGTGGGAGACTTCTGATGAGTGTTTCAATCTCCTTACTGGTTAGGGGTCTGTTCAGGTTTTCTGTTTCTTCCTGGTTCAGTTTTGGTAATTTCTATGTCTCTAGAAATGCATCCATTTCTTCCAGATTGTTAAATTTGCTGGTGTATAGTTGCTCATAATCTGTTCTTATAATTGTTTGTATTTCTTTGGTCTTGGTTGTGATCTCTCCTCTTTCATTCACGACCTTATTAATTTGGGTCCTTTCTCTTTTCTTTTTGATAAGTCTGGCCAGGGGTGTATCAATCTCATTAATTCTTTCAAAGAACCAGTTCCCAGTTTCGTTGATTTGTTCCACTGTTCTTTTGGTTTCTATTTCATTGATTTCTGCTCTGATCTTTATGATTTCTCTTCTCCTGCTGGGTTTAGACTTTCTTTGCTGTTCCTTCTCCAGCTCCTTTAGGTGTAGGGTTAGGTTGTGTACTTGAGACCTTTCTTGTTTCTTGAGAAAGCCTTGTATGGTTATATACTTTCCTCTCAGGACCACTTTTGCTGTGTCCCAAACATTTTGAACAGTTGTGTTTTCATTTTTGTTAGTTTCCGTGCATTTTCAAAATTCTTCTTTAATTTCCTGGTTGATCCATTCATTCTTTAGTAGGATGCCCTTTAGCCTCCATGTATTTGAGTTCTTTCCAACTTTCCTCTTATGGTTGACTTCTAGTTCCCAAGCACTGTGGTCTAAAAATATGCAAGGAATGATCCTAGTCTTTTGGTACCAGTTGAGACCTGATTTGTAACCCAGAATGTGATCTATTCTGGAGAATGTTCCATGTGCCCTAGAGAAGACTGTGTAGTATGTTGCTTTGGGATGGAATGTTCTGAATATATCTGTGATGCCCATCTGGTGCAGGGTGTTTTTTACGGTATTTCCTTGTTGATCTTTGGCTTGGATGATCTGTCCATTTCAGTGAGGGGAGTGTTAAAGTCCCCTACTATTACTGTATTGTTGTCAATGTATTTCTTTGATTTTGTTCTTAATTGGTTTATATAGTTGGCTGCTACCCTGTCAGGGGCATAGATATTTAAAATTGTTAGATCTTCTTGTTAGACAGACCCTTTGAGTATGATGGAGTATCCTTCCTCATCTCTTATTATAGTCTTTAGTAAAAAATTCAATTTGTCTGATATAAGGATTGCCCCCCAGCTTTCTTTTGATGTCCATTAGCATGGTAAATAGATTTCCACCTCCTTACTTTAAATCTGGAGGTGTCATTGGGTCTAAAATGAGTCTCTTGCAGAGAGCATATCAGTGGGTCTTGGTTTTTTTTTTTTTGATTTTTTTTTAATCCATTCTGATACTTGTGTCTTTTGATTGGGGCATTTAGTCCATTTACATTCAGGGTAACTTTGAAATATATGAATTTAGTGCCATTGTATTGTCTGTAAGGTGACTGTTACTGTATATTTTCTCTGTTCCTTTCTGGTCTACTACTTTTAGGCTCTCTCATTGCTTAGAAGACCCCCTTTCAATATTTTTTGTAGTGCTGGGTTGGTGTTTAAAAGTCTTTTAGTTTTTGTTTGTCTTGGAAGCTTTTTATCTCTCCTCTTTTCAATGATAGCTTAGCTGGATATAGTATTCTTGGCTGCATATTTTTCTCATTTAGTGCTCTGAATATATCATGCCAGTTCTTTCTGGCCTGCCAGGTCTCTATGGATAAGTCTGCTGCCAATCTAATATTTTTACCCTTGTATGTTACAGAGTTCTTTCCCAAGCTGCTTTCAGGATTTTCTCTTTGTCACTGAGACTAGTAAGTTTTACTATTAGATGATGGATTGTGGACCTATTTTTATTGATTTTGAGGAGGGTTCTCTGTGCCTCCTGGATTTTGATGTTTGTTCCCTTTGCCATATTAGGGAAATTCTCTACTATAATTTGCTCCAATATACCCTCTGCCCTCCCCCCCTTTCTTTTTCTTCTGGAATCCCTATTATTCTATAGTGTTTTGTCTTACGGTGTCACTCATCTCTCGAATTCTTCCCTCGCGGTCCAGTAGTTGTCTCTCTTTATGCTCCGTCATTATATCACTAATTCTCTCTTCTGTCTCATTTATCCTGGCAGTAAGAGCTTCCATTTTTTGTTGCACCTCATTAATTAGCTTTCTTTTATTTCAACTTGGTTAGACTTTAGTTCCTTTATTTCTCCAGAAAGGGCTTTTATTTCTACAGAAAGCGTTTCTCTGATATCTTCTATGCCTTTTTTGAGCCTAGCTAACACACTGAGAATCCTCATTATGAGCTCTAGATCTGACATATTACCAACGTCTGTATTGATTAAGTCCCTAGCCTTTGCCTCTTGTTCTTTTTTTTGTCGTAAGTTTATCTGCCTTGTCATTTTATCCAGATAAGAATATATGAAGGAGCGAATAAAATACTAAAAGAGTGGCAAAGACACCAGAAAAATGTATGCTAACCAAATCAGAAGAGATCCAAACTGGGGGGAGATCTATTATCTAATATATATCTGTTAGATAATAGATAGATTATATATATATATATATATATATATATATTAGACTGGTGAATAGAACAGATAATAGATAGATTATATATATATATATATATATATATATATATATATATATATATATATTAGACTGGTGAATAGAACAGAGCCATCCACTTGATTTAGGTGTATTTTGGTCTGTTAGAAGAAACTACCTCCCAACATTTTAAAGAAAGAGAAACTTATATACATAGAAAAATAAGTGTAAACATGATGAAGGAATGGAATATAACTGTAAAGATTAAAATTAAAAAAATTCTAAAAAAGGAATTGGTAAGTTGATTGAAAAAAGAAAGAAGTAGAAAGTGGAGAGAATTTGCTCAGGCTAGGGACTAGGACAAAGCCCTGTGCTAGATTTAGGGTATTTTTTGATCTATTAGAAGAAATAATATCCCAAAAACTTTTAGAAGAAAAAAACCGTATATGTATACAAAAAATAAAGTTAGATACAATGAAGGATAAAATATGACTATAGTAATGAAAGCTTAAAAAGATTTTTATTTTTTACAAATATCTTCTCCCATTCTGTCAGTTGTCTTTTGGTTTTGTTAACTGTTTCCTTTGCTGTGCAAAAGGACTAGTATCCAAAATCTATAAAGAACTTATCAAACTCAACACTGAAAGAACAAATAATTCAATCAAGAAATGGGCAGAGGACATAAACAGGCATTTTTTTTAAAATTTAAATTTTATTTTTTATAAACATATATTTTTATCCCCAGGGGTACAGGTCTGTGAATCGCCAGGTTTACACACTTCACAGCACTCACCATAGCACATACCCTCCCCAATGTCCATAATCCCACCCCCCCCAACGCCCCTCCCCCCATCAACCCTCAGTTTGTTTTGTGAGATTAAGAGTCACTTATGCTGTGTCTCCCTCCCAATCCCATCTTGTTTCATTTACTCTTCTCCTACCCCCTTAACCCCCCATGTTGCATCTCCTCTCCCTCATATCAGGGAGATCATGTGATAGTTGTCTTTCTCCGATTGACTTATTTCACTAAACATGATAACCTCTAGTTCCATCCACGTTGTCGCAAATGGCAAGATTTCATTCCTTTTGATGGCTGCATAGTATTCCATTGTGTATGTATACCACTTCTTCTTTATCTATTTGTCTGTTGATGGACATCTAGGTTCTTTCCATAGTTTGGCTATTGTAGACATTGCTGCTATAAACATTCGGGTGCACGTGCCCCTGCGGATCCCTACGTTTGTATCTTTAGGGTAAATACCCAGCAGTGCAATTGCTGGGTCATAGGGTAGTTCTATTTTCAACATTCTGAGGAACCTCCATGCTGTTTTGCAGAGTGGTTGCACCAGCTTGCATTCCCACCAACAGTGTAGGAGGGTTCCCCTTTCTCTGCATCCTCGCCAGCATCTGTCATTTCCTGACTTGTTAATTTTAGCCATTCTGACTGGTGTGAGGTGATATCTCATGGTGGTTTTGATTTGTATTTCCCTGATGCCGAGTGATATGGAGCACTTTTTCATGTGTCTGTTGGCCATCTGGATGTCCTCTTTGCAGAAATGTCTGTTCATGTCTTCTGCCCATTTCTTGATTGGATTATTTGTTCTTTGGGTGTTGAGTTTGCTAAGTTCTTTATAGATTTTGGACACTAGCCCTTTATCTGATATGTTGTTTGCAAATATCTTCTCCCATTCTGTCAGTTGTCTTTTGGTTTTGTTAACTGTTTCTTTGCTGTGCAAAAGCTTTTGATCTTGATAAAATCCCAATAGTTCATTTTTGCCCTTGCTTCCCTTGCCTTTGGCGATGTTCCTAGGAAGATGTTGCTGCGGCTGAGGTCGAAGAGGTTGCTGCCTGTGTTCTCCTCAAGGATTTTGATGGATTCCTTTCTCACATTGAGGTCCTTCATCCATCTTGGAGTCTATTTTTGTGTGTGGTGTAAGGAAATGGTCCAATTTCATTTTTCTGCATGTGGCTGTCCAATTTTCCCAACACCATTTATTGAAGAGGCTGTCTTTTTTCCATTGGACATTCTTTCCTGCTTTGTTGAAGATTAGTTGACCATAGAGTTGAGGGTCTATTTCTGGGCTCTCTATTCTGTTCCATTGATCTATGTGTCTGTTTTTGTGCCAATACCATGCTGTCTTGATGATGACAGCTTTGTAATAGAGCTTGGAGTCCGGAATTGTGATGCCACCAACTTTGGCTTTCTTTTTCAATATTCCTTTGGCTATTCGAGATCTTTTCTGGTTCCATATAAATTTTAGGATTATTTGTTCCATTTCTTTGAAAAAAATGGATGGTACTTTGATAGGAATTGCATTAAATGTGTAGATTGCTTTAGGTAGCATAGACATTTTCACAATATTTATTCTTCCAATCCAGGAGCATGGAACATTTTTCCATTTCTTTGTGTCTTCCTCAATTTCTTTCATGAGTACTTTATAGTTTTCTGAGTATAGATTCTTAGCCTCTGTGGTTAGGTTTATTCCTAGGTATCTTATGGTTTGGGGTGCAATTGTAAATGGGGCTGATCCTTAATTTCTCTTTCTTCTGTCTTGTTGTTGGTGTAGAGAAATGCAACTGATTTCTGTGCATTGATTTTATATCCTGACACTTTACTGAATTCCTGTACAAGTTGTAGCAGTTTTGGAGTGGAGTCTTTTGGGTTTTCCACATAGAGTATCATATCATCTGTGAAGAGTGATAGTTTGCCTTCTTCTTTGCCAACTTGGATGCCTTTAATTTCCTTTTGTTGTCTGATTGCTGAGGCTAGGACTTCTAGGACTGTGTTGAATAGCAGTGGTGATAACGGACATCCCTGCCATGTTCCTGACCTTAGCGGAAAAGCTTTCAGTTTTTCTCCATTGAGAATGATATTTGCGGTGGGTTTTTCATAGATGGCTTTGATAATATTGAGGTATGTGCCCTCCATCCCTACACTTTGAAGAGTTTTAATCAGGAAGGGATGTTGTACTTTGTCAAATGCTTTTTCAGCATCTATAGAGAGTATCATATGGTTCTTGTTCTTTTTTTTATTAATGTATTGTATCACATTGATTGATTTGCGGATGTTGAACCAACCTTGCAGCCCTGGAATAAATCCCACTTGGTCGTGGTGAATAATCCTTTTAATGTACGATTGAATCCTATTGGCTAGTATTTTGGTGAGAATTTTTGCATCTGTGTTCATCAAGGATATTGGTCTGTAGTTCTCTTTCTTGGTGGGATCCTTGTCTGGTTTTGGGATCAAGGTGATGCTGGCCTCATAAAATGAGTTTGGAAGTTTTCCTTCCATTTCTATTTTTTGGAACAGTTTCAGGAGAATAGGAATTAGTTCTTCTTTAAATGTTTGGTAGAATCCCCCGGGAAGCCGTCTGGCCCTGGGCTTTTGTTTGTTTGGAGATTTTTGATGACTGTTTCAATCTCTTACTGGTTATGGGTCTGTTCAGGTTTCCTATTTCTTCCTGGTTTAGTTGTCGTAGTTTATATGTCTCTAGGAATGCATTCATTTCTTCCAGATTGTCAAATTTGCTGGCGTAGAGTTGCTCATAGTATGTTCTTATAATTGTCTGTATTTCTTTGGTGTTAGTTGTGATCTCTCCTCTTTCATTCATCATTTTATTTATTTGGGTCCTTTCTCTTTTCTTTTTGATAAGTCTGGCCAGGGGTTTATCAATCTTATTAATTCTTTCAAAGAACCAGCTCCTAGTTTCGTTGATTTGTTCTATTGTTTTTTTTTTTGGTTTCTATTTCATTGATTTCTGCTCTGATCTTTATGATTTCTCTTCTTCTGCTGGGTTTAGGGTTTCTTTCTTGTTCTTTCTCCAGCTCCTTTCGGTGTGTGGTTAGGTTGTGTACCTGAGACCTTTCTTGTTTCTTGAGAAAGGCTTGTATCACTATATATTTTCCTCTCAGGACTGCCTTTGTTGTGTCCCACGGATTTTGAACCGTTGTGTTTTCATTATCATTTTTTTCCATAAGTTTTTTCAATTCTTTAATTTCTTGGTTGACCCATTCAATCTTTAGAAGGATGCTGTTTAGTTTCCATGTGTTTGGGTTCTTTCCAACTTTCCTCTTGTGATTGAGTTCTAGCTTCAGAGCATTGTGGTCTGAAAATATGCAGGGAATGATCCCAATCTTTTGATACCAGTTGAGACCTGATTTAGGACCAAGGACCTAAGATCTGTTAGGTCCTCAGTACTAATTAGGACCAAACATCTATTCTGGAGAATATTCCATGTGCATCAGAGAAGAATGTGTATTCTGTTGCTTTGGGATGAAATGTTCTGAATATATCTGTGATGTCCATCTGGTCCAGTGTGTCATTTAAGGCCTTTATTTCCTTGTTGATCTTTTGCTTGGATGATCTGTCCATTTCAGTGAGGGGAGGGAGTGTTAAAGTCCCCTACTATTATTGTATTATTGTTGATGTGTTTCTTTGATTTTGTTATTAATTGGTTTATATAGTTGGCTGCTCCCACGTTAGGGGCCTAGATATTTAAAATTGTTAGATCTTCTTGTGGGACAGATCCTTTGAGTATGATATAGTATCCTTTCTCATCTCTTATTATAGTCTTTGGCTTAAAATCTAATTGATCTGATATAAGGATTGCCACTCCTGCTTTCTTCTGATGTCCATTAGCATGGTAAATTCTTTTCCACCCCCTTACTTTAAATCTGGAGGTGTCTTCTGGTTTAAAATCAGTTTCTTTAAGGCAACATATAGATGGGTTTTGTTTTTTTATCCATTCTGATACCCTGTGTCTTTTGATTGGGGCATTCAGCCCATTAACATTCAGGGTAACTATTGAGAGATATGAATTTAGTGCCGTTGTATTGCCTGTAAGGTGACTGTTATTTTCTGTTCCTTTCTGATCTACTACTTTTAGGGTATCTCTTTGCTTACAGGACCCCTTTCAATATTTCCTGTAGAGCTGGTTTGGTGTTTGCAAATTCTTTCAGTTTTTGTTTGTCCTGGAAGCTTTTAATCTCTCCTTCTATTTTCAATGATAGCCTAGCTGGATATAGTATTCTTGGCTGCATGTTTTTCTCATTTAGTGCTCTGAATATATCATGCCAGCTCTTTCTGGCCTGCCAGGTCTCTGTGGATAAGTTGGCTGCCAATATAATATTTTTACCATTGTATGTTACAGACTTCTTTTCCCGGGGTTCTTTCAGGATTTTCTCTTTGTCACTAAGACTTGTAAATTTTACTATTAGGTGACAGGGTGTGGACCTATTCTTATTGATTTTGAGGGGGGTTCTCTGAACCTCCTGGATTTTGATGCTTGTTCCCTTTGCCATATTGGGGAAATTCTCTCCAATAATTCTCTCCAATATACCTTCTGCTCCCCTCTCTCTTTCTTCTTCTTCTGGAATCCCAATTATTCTAATGTTGTTTTGTCTTATGGTGTCACTTATATCTCAAATTCTCCCCTCATGGTCCAGTAGCTCTTTGTCCCTCTTTTGCTCAGCTTCTTTATTCTCTGTCATTTGGTCTTCTATATTGCTGATTCTTTCTTCTGCTTCATTTATCCTAGCAATGAGAGCCTCCATTTTTGGTTGCACCTTATTAATAGCTTTTTTGATTTCAACTTGGTTAGATTTTAGTTCTTTTATTTCTCCAGAAAGGGCTTTTATATCTCCCAAGAGGGTTTCTCTAATATCTTCCATGCCTTTTTCGAGCCCAGCTAGAACCTTAAGAATCATCATTCTGAACTCTAGATCTGACATATTACCAATGTCTGTATTGATTAGGTCCCTAGCCTTTGGTACTGCCTCTTGTTCTTTTTTTTTGTGGTGAATTTTTCCGCCTTGTCATTTTGTCCAGATATGAGTATATGAAGGAGCTAGTAAAATACTAAAAGGGTGGCAACAACCCCAGGAAAATATGCTTTAGCCAAATCAGAAGAGATCCCAAATCATGAGGGGGGGAGAAAGGGGATAAATAGGTTCAGAAAGAAAAAAAAAAAAGAAAAAGAAACAATTAAAAAAAGAAAACCAATAAAGAAAAAATATAAAAAGGAAAAAAAAATATATATATTAGATAAACTAGTTAAAAAACGTTAAAAAAGAAAAGGGTAAAAGTTAAAAAAAATTAGCAGAAGAAGATAAAAAAAATTAAATTAACTGCAAGGCTAAAGAATCATATGGAGAAAGCCATGAGTTCCATGCTTTGCTTTCTCCTCCTCTGGAATTCTGCAGCTGTCCTTGGTATTGAAACTGCACTCCTTGATAGGTGAACTTGGTCCTGGGTGGGTTTCTCGGTGCTCTTCTGGGGGAGGGGCCTGTTGTAGTGATTCTCAAGTGTCTTTGCCCCAGGCAGAGTTGTACCGCCCTTACCAGGGGCCGGGCTGAGTAATGCGCTGGGGTGTGCTTTCTGGAGCTTTTGTTCCCTGAGCGCTTTCCGTAGAGTTCTGGAGGACGGGAATGAAGATGGCGGCCTCCCATCTCTGGCCCGGAAGAGCTGAGAGCCCGGGGCCCCACTCCTCAGTGCGCCCTCAGAGAACAGCGCCCAATTACTCCTGTCACCCCTCCTCCCGGCCGTGCTCCAAGCTGACCGAGCCTGCGACCGGTTCAAGGTAACCCCGAGCTTAGAGCTCACTCCTCAGCTCTGTCTCTGTAGCTGGCTTCCCCGTTCTAATACCTGCAAGCTCTGCGACACTCAGACACCCCCGATCCTTCTTTGACCCTGTGGGACCTGAGGTCACGCTGACCCTGCGTGGGCTTCACCCCGGTTAAGCCTCTGGAGCAATGTCCCTCAGCGGAACAGACTTTTAGAAGTCCTGATTTTGTGCTCTGTTGCTCCCCCGCTTGCGGGGAGCTGGCCCCTCCCCCCACGGTCTATCTTCCCGTCGCTTTGGATTTACTTCTCCGCCAGTCCTGCCTTTCAGAAAGTGGTTGATAATCTGTTTCTAGAATTGCTGTTCTTCTTCTCTTCGATCTCCTGTTGGATTTGTAGGTGTTTGCAATCTTTAGATAAGCTATCTAGCTGATCTCCCGCTACCTGAAGTAGTCTCAGCCTGCAACTTCTCCGCCATCTTGACTCCTCCCATGAGCAGGCATTTCTGCAAAGAAGACATCCACATGACCAACAGACACATGAAAAAGTGCTCCACATCACTGAGCATCAAGGAAATACAAATCAAAATCACAGTGAGATACTATCTCACACCTGTCAGAATGGCTAAAATTAACAAATCAGGAAATGACAGATGCTGGTGAAGATGCAGAGAAAGGGGAACCCTCCTACACTTTTGGTGGGAATGCAAGCTGGTGCAACCACTCTGGGAAACAACGTGGAGGCTCCTTAAAAAGTTGAAAATAGAGCTACCCTACCACCCTGCAATTGCACTACTGGGTATTTACCCTAAAGATACAAATGTAGTGATCCGAAGGGGCACATGCACACAAATGTTTATAGCAGCAATGTCCAGAATAGCCAAACTATGGATAGAACCTAGATGTCCATCAATAGATGAATGAATAAAGAAGATGTGGTATATATATACACAATGGAATACTATGCAGCCATCAAAAGAAATTAAATCTTGCCATTTGCAACGACTTGGATGGAACTAGAGGTATTATGCTTAGTGAAATGAGTGAATTGGAAAAAGACAACTGTCATATGATCTCCCTGATATGAGGAAGTGGAGATGCAATGTGGGGGGTTTGGTGGGTAGGAAAAGAATAAATGAAACAAGATCAGATAGGGAGGGAGACAAACCATAAGAGACTCTTAATGTCACAAAACAAACTGAGGTTTGCTGGTGGGAGAGGGGTATGGAGAGGGTGGTGTGGTTATGGACATTAGGGAGGGTATGTACTATGGTAAATGCTGTGAAGTGTGTAAACCTGGTGATTCACAGACCTGTACCCCTGGGGCAAATAATTCATTATATGTTTATAAAAAATAATTTTAAAAAAGGTGTTTTACAGAAAGGTATTGTTAAGATAAACTAGGTAAAAAACTTTAAAAAGGAAAGAGGAAAAGTCAAAAAAATTAGAATAAGAAAAAATTTTTTTAAATTTAATTAACTTTGCAAGACTAAAGGATCATGGGGAGAAAGCCATGAATTCCATTCTTTGCTTTGCCCTCCTCTGGAATTCCGCTGTTCTCCTTGATCAGTGAGCTTGGTCTTGGCTGGAAGTTCTTGCTGATCTTCTGGGGGAGGGGCCTGTTGTTGTGATTCTCAAATGTCTTTGCCCGAGGCAGAATTGCACCCCCCCTTCAGGTGCTGGGCTAAGTAATCTGCTTGGGTTCTCTCCCTGGAGCTGTTGTTCCCTGAACGCTTTCCATAGAGCTCTGGAGGACGGGAATGGAAATGGTGGCCTCCCAATCTCTGGCCTGGAGGAGCCGAGAGCTTGGGGCCCCACTCCTCAGTGCACCTTTGGAGAAATGCTTAATCACTCCCATCTCCCTGGTCTCCGGCTGCGTTCCGAGCTCACCCGGCCTGTGATCAAGCATTTCTGTCTCTGGCACAGAGCCCCATTTGGAGTCTCCAAACCTAGCAGATTTCCGCCACACTGCCTTCCAGTGGAGGAAGGTCGTCTCTCCAGATCTGCCACTTGTGGGGTCCCTGCTCAAAGAGCAGTGGCCTGACTGTGCCGTGGATCACAGTTTAAGGTAACCCCAAGCTGAGAGCTCACTCCTAGGCTGTCTCTGTACTCAGCTTCCTCGCTCTGATACCTGCGAACTCTGCTACACTGAGTTACCTCTGATCCTTCTGTGACCCCGCAGGAGCTGAGACCACATTGTCCCCGTGAGGGCTCCACCCCTGCTTAGCCTCTGGAACGATATCCCTCACTGGAGCAGACTTCTAAAAGTTCAGATTTTGTGCTTCATTGCTCCACTGCTTGCTGGGAGCTGGTCCCTTCCCCTCCATGGTCTATCTTTCCGTCACCTCGGATTCGATTCTCCGTACATCCTACCTTTCAGAAAATGGTCAATTTTGTTTCTAGAATTGCTGTTCTTCTCTTCAATCTCCTGTTGGGTTTGTAGGTGTTCAGAATGGTTTGATAACTATCTAGCTGAACTTTTGCAACCTGATGTCATCTCAGTTACTACTCCTCCGCCATCTTTCTTTCTTTTTTTATTCATCTGTTTTTAACCCAATAGTGATAATACCATGCATATTATTATATAGACAGCTCTTAAAAACTAATTTAATTTATTTCATAACTGGCTATATACTATTTCATTGGATGAAGGTACTATAATTTATATCCAGTTCTTTCCAGATAAACATTTGGTTTGCTTCTAATATATTCTAATATATTTATTTTATCAATGCAAACAGTGTCAAAATAAAAATTTTGAATATGTATTTTGGCCACTTGTAGGCATTAAATCTTAGCTAATCCTAGTTCTAGCCTTTATGGGTTGAGTCTGCTGGAAAATTATGTTGGATTCCAAAGATAGACTTGGCTCTTAGCCAAGCTCTTAGCGACTTATCAAGGCTTCTTCAACTCTCTCATAATGCTCATATGACTAAGGCTTACTCAACAGCTGCCACCAGCCCATTTCCTCAAATGGCTCATCTTTGGGCTTCAGCAGGCCTGACCATGAACACACTGAGTGTTGGGTCCAATAACCTCCCCCTCTCTTCCACAGATGCTCAGTCCCGGGGCAGAGTTCTGTCTTTAACCATACATAGACAATTTTAGCAACAGCTTGTCTGACATCTGTTTCACCAGGTTCTTAATCTCAGCACCATTAGTAATTGACACCATAAATAAGATCACCGGTGAGTGCCTGGAATCTTGGGATGGGCCAGGAATTTGACCTGGAGATTCTGGAGGATCTGACAAGAGCTGTCTTGTGGTAAATTAATATCTGTGGCAAAAAAAAGGGTGACTCTAGCACATAGCTGAGTGGACACGCAGGTTTCCCATCCTGGAGGTACTCCATAAATAAGATAAAATTTCCTGACCTATCTCTGGGATTATTTGTAGTCATGGTTACAGCATGTGGTAGCTACAAGTCCTCTCTGTGACTAGGGGTGTGGGACTTCAGGTCTCAGGCTTTAGGCCAGAGATTTCAAACTGCTCGTAGTTTGTTCTTAAACATGTAAAATGCTAACTATTTAAAAAATATTTTGCCAACATCTAAAAATTGGGAGATTTTACATAAAAATCTAGATTTTTGCTATGTCTTTGGAAAAAAGCAAAAGAAGATTTGGTAACATTGAGGCCTTAGTTTCATATGGGTACCAAATAGGGCCACTCTCTTCAGAAGGGCCATAAGCAGAGTCTTTATCTGGTCTGCTAATACTGGTATTTTAGTCTAAAACTTCTGGCCTCTGGTTTGGATGCAATGATATTTACAGCTCAGAAATTCTGTTGCTAGCTATTGCTAAGCAGAAGAGCTAACTACTCACACAGTATGAATTTAGTGACAAATGTCAAAGCTCCCAACTCTCAAAGATTTCTTTTTTCATTTAACTAGAGGGCAAAAATGCCAACATTAACCAACTGAGCCACTCAGGTGCCCCCAAAATGCCAACATTAAGATTCACTTGATGATAATTAATAGTTAACATTTATCCATAAGGAATAATTATCCCCATCCTAGAGATAAACTGAAGCCCAGAGAGGTTAAGTAAATGCCAAGGTAACAGAGGTAGTAGTTGGTTAAGTCAGTATTTGAACCCAGGCAGTCACACTCCAGAAGTTGTGCTGGGAATCACTATACTTCATCAATCCCTGCAAAAGATGAAAATGCCTCTCGGTAAAGGAGACTTGGAGAGGTCATCAGGTGATACCAAGGGGTGGTTAGCTGATAGCCATGTTTTTAGCTTATATGTCCATGAGGGCATAGAATGGGCCCACAAGAAGGTGAACAAGGCAGCAAGAAGAATCTTCCATTTGCACATTGATACTGTATGGAAAGAAGGGCATGGGAAGGGCCCTGATGTTGGGAAGATGAGGTTCCAAGAACAACGTTGATTTGAGAAGTAGGGACTTCTGATAAAGAGCAGAATGAATATCTTGAGGACCCAGAGGAACCAAGGCTTACCAACATGATCAAGGGAATTTTAGGTGAAATATGGGGGTGAGTCAGCATAAAAATGGAAGTTGAAGCTGTGAAAAATGATAAAGCTCTTTTTGCTAGAACATTCTCAATTATTTGATGAAGTCTTAAAAGGTAAGTACAGATATGAGAGGGAGGAAAGCATATCAGTTTCTGACAAGTTCCCATTTTCCTCACCAAGGAGAGGTGTCTGAATATTGTGAAGTACAGAACAGTATAATTAAAAGGAAACTGAAGGCCAAGTGAGGAGGGAAGATGGAATGAGAGTCCCAGTGAGACAGTAGTTATGGCTCAGTAGGAAGAACCTGAGTTTTGGAATTAGACAGACTTGGGTTTGTCTCCCAACTCAGCCTGACTCTGGTTGTGTAACCATAGTCAACTTTCTTCTCTGAACTTCTGTTTTCATGGTTGGGATTAAATGAGGTATGTGTGTTAAATGCCTGGCCTATGGCAGACCCTCAGCACATAGCTGAGTGGATATGCAGGTTTCCTAGACTGGAGGTGCTCCATAAGTAAGATAATGTTTCCTGAACTGTCTCTGTGATTATTTGAAGTCATGCTTACATATTTGGTAGCTATAAGAACTTTCTGTGACTAGGGAGGTGGGACTTTAGACTTTGGTAAGTTCAGTTCTTTAGATCCAGGTGAATCACATCCTGGGTACTGGAAGAATTTACTGATGAGATCAAGCAACTGTCAGTGGTAATGGTTAAATCACAGATATTGAGATAGGTCCTAGAGAAATTGGAGAAGGGCAAATATCATTATTTTGGAAGGGGAGTTGGAAGGAAGAGGGTTTCAATGTTATACACTTGCTGTCTAACCCAGGCAAAATTTTGGAATATGTTAATAAGCAGATTGTTTGAGAAAAAGGCAACCAGTGGTTTATAAAAGACAACAGATAGTAGAAAAGACAGCAATGATTACCAGGAGTTAGCCAGGATTGTTAAGAAAACAATATTCCAAGTAATTACCATTTTAAGTTTTTAACAAAATTACTAAACTGATTAGGAGAATGCTATGGATTAGATAACAACACTATTGATGTAACTTTTGACAAAGATTTCAAGATATTTAGTGAACAAGATGGTGAGACTTTAATTGAATGACAATACAGTCTAAGTGTGTAGAACTCAAGTACTGTGAATAAGTAGATTGCTCTCAATTCTTGAGGGAGTCCCCATGCCACAAACTGAGAGATGAAAATAATACAATGAATGAGAGAATCAAGGTTCAAAAATAATTGTCAATCTTCAAAATGGGCCAATAATGAAAATCTGGAATTAAAATAAAAAAACTTTAAAAAACTGAAAAAAAATCTATATATACATAACCAGTCTTCAAAATGGGCCAATAACAAAATCAGCAAACTCATCAGAAGTGCTTACTTATTTTTACTTTTGTTATTGCTTTTATTTTCCAGAGTTCAAGCAGTTTTTAAAAAAAATTATAATTTTCAATTCTTCAAAGTACAAAATGAGGGAGAAATATGTTGAAAGAAGTAACATGTAAAAAAAAATCTGGTTTTCTTTTTCTTTTCAGAGTTGTTGACTAGAATTTCAACATAAGTCAAAGTATGTTGTGACTCTTCAAGTAGTAGATTCAATTTCCAGCTGACATGACTAGATCAAGTGAGATAAGATGGTAGACTCCAGTCACACTATGTCTGTGGTAGAAGTAATTGCAGAAGTAGTAGTAATGGAGACACATTGCTAATGGTGATAGCATCTAATCTTTATCTAGCAATTTCTCTATACTTGGCACTGTGATTTTTACATGATGGGTTAGCCTAATATACATAGCACTATCAGGCAAATGGCTAAAATAACTCTAAATTCTTAGTGACTTAATAAAATAAAATTTTATTCTTGCCTGTGTCTCACCGGGACAGGGGAGAGGTGGGGGTGAAGGGATGTAGTCATTCAGAGATTGAAGGTCTTTCTATAGTATGTCCCCCATCCTATAAGTCCTTGCAATTATCCTCATTCAGCAGGCAGATGGAAATAGAGAAGGAAAATCACACACAAGAATTTTTTTTTTTTTTTTGGTGGGGGAAGAGAATATCTAAAAGTGGTATGTATCACTTCTGCCCACTTTCTATTGCTTGGAACTCAATCACATGGCCTCGCCTAACTGCAAGGAAGACTGGAACATGTACTCTGGCTGTGTGTCCAGGAGGGTGAATAGAACACAGATACTAGCAAGCAGTCTGGATTAAATCTTTAAATATTTGACACACTTATGAAGTAGATACTTAATAATAGATACTATTAACCTCATTTTATTTTATTTTATTTTAATTTATTTATTTGTTTTTATATTTTTTAATAAACATATAATGTATTTTTATCCCCAGGGGTACAGGTCTGTGAATTGCCAGGTTTACACATTTCACGGCATTCATCATAGCACATACCCTCCCCAATGTCCATATCCCCACCACCTTCTCCCATCCCCCCCCCCCCAGCAACCCTCAGTCTGTTTTTTGAGATTGAGTCTCTTATGGTTTGTCTCCCTCCTGATCCAATGTTCTTTCATTTTTTCTTTTCCTATTCCCCAAACTCCCCACATTGCATCTCCACTTCCTCATATCAGGGAGATCATATGATAGTTGTCTTTCTCCGATTGACTTATTTCACTAAGCATAATACCCTCTAGTTCCATCCACGTCGTTGCAAATGGCAAGATTTCATTTCTTTTGGTGGCTGCATAGAATTCCACTGTATATATATATACCACCTCATCTTTATCCACGCATCTGTTGATGGACATCTAGGTTCTTTCCCTAGTTTGACTATTCTGGACATTGCTGCTATAAACATTTGTGTGCACGTGCCCCTTCGGAGCACCACGTTTATATCTTTGGGGTAAATACCCAGTAGTGCAATAGCTGGGTCATAGGGTAGCTCTATTTTCAGTTTTTTGAGGAACCTCCACACTGTTTTCCAGAGTGGCTGCATCAGCTTGCATTCCCACCAACAGTGTAGGAGGGTTCCCCTCTCTCCACATCCTCACCAGCATCTGTCATTTCTTGAATTGTTAATTTTAGCCATTCTGACTGGTGTGAGGTGGTATCTCATTGTGGTTTTGATTTGTATTTCCCTGATGCCGAGTGATGTGGAGCATTTTTTCATGTGTCTGTTGGCCATCTAGATGTCTTCTTAGCAGAAATGTCTGTTCATGTCCTCTGCCCAATTCTTGATTGGATTATTTGTTCTTTTGGTGTTGAGTTTGCTAAGCTCTTTATAGATTTTGGATACTAGCCCTTTATCTGATATGTCGTTTGCAAGAATCTTCTCCCATTCTGTCATTTGTCTCTTGGTTTTGTTAACTGTTTCCTTTGCTGTGCAAAAGCTTTTGATCTTGATGAAACCCCAATAGTTCATTTTTGCCCTTGCTTCTGTTGCCTTTGGCAATGTTCCTAGGAAGAAGTTGCTGCGGTTGAGGTCAAAGAGGTTGCTGCCTGTGTTCTCCTCAAGGATTTTGATGGATTCCTTTCTCACATTGAGGTCTTTTATCCATTTGAGTCTATTTTTGTGTGTGGTGTAAGGAAATAGTCCAATTTCATTTTTCTGCATGTGACTGTCCAATTTTCTCAGCACCATTTGTTGAAGAGACTGTCTTTTTACCACTGGACATTCCTTCCTGCTTTGTTGAAGATTAGTTGACCATAGAGTTGAGGGTCTATTTCTGAGCTCTCTATTCTGTTCCATTAATCTATGTGTCTGTTTTTGTGCCAGTACCATACTGCCTTGATGATGACAGCTTTGTAATAGAGCTTGAAGTCTGGAATTGTGATGCCACCAACTTTGGCTTTCTTTTTCAATATTCCTTAGGCTATTCGAGGGCTTTTCTGGTTCCATATAAATATTGGGATTATTTGTTCTATTTCTTTGAAAAAATGGAAGGGATTTCATAGGGATTGCATTAAATGTGTAGATTGCTTTAGGTAGAATAGACATTTTCACAATATTTGTCCTTCCAATCCATGGGCATGGAACATTTTCCTATTTCTTTGTGTCTTCTTCAATTTCTTTCATGAGTACTTTATAGTTTTCTGAGTATAGATTCTTTGCCTCTTTTGTTAGGTTTATTCCTAGGTATCTTATGGTTTTGGGTGCAATTGTAAATGGGACTGACTCCTTAATTTCTCTTTCTTCTTTCTTGTTGTTGGTGTAAAGAAATGCAACTGATTTCTGTGCATTGACTTTATATCCTAACACTTTACTGAATTCCTGTGCAAGTTCTAGCAGTTTTGGAGTGGAACCTTTTGGGTTTTCCACATAAAGTATCATATCATCTGCAAAGAGTGATAGTTTGACTTCTTCTTTGCTGATTTGGATGCCTTTAATTTCTTTTTGTTTTCTGATTGCTGAAGCTAGGACTTCTAGTACTATTTGAATAGCAATGGTAATAACGGACATCCCTGCCGTGTTCCTGACCTTAGCGGAAAAGCTTTCAGTTTTTCTACATTGAGAATGATATTTGAGGTGGGTTTTTCATAGATGGCTTTGATAATATTGAGGTATGTGCCCTCTATCCCTACACTTTGAAGAGTTTTAATCAGGAAGGGATGCTGCACTTTGTCAAATGCTTTTTCAGCATCTATTGAGAGTATCATATGGTTCTCGTTCTTTCTTTTATTAATGTATTGTATCACATTGATGGATTTGCACATGTTGAACCAAACATGAAGTCCTGGAATAAATCCCACGTGGTCGTGGTGAATAATCCTTTTATTGTACTGTTGGATCCTAATGGCTAGTATTTTGGTGAGAATTTTTGCATCTGTGTTCATCAAGGATATTGGTCTGTAATTCTCTTTTTTGATGGGATCCTTATCTGGTTTTGGGATCAAGGTGATGCTGGCCTCATAAAATGAGTTTGGAAGTTTTCCTTCCATTGCTATTTTTTGGAACAGTTTCAGGAGAATAGGTATTAATTCTTCTTTAAATGTTTGGTAGAATTCACCTGGGAAGCCGTCTGGCCCTGGACTTTTGTTTATTTGGAGATTTTTTATGACTGTTTCAATCTCCTTACTGGTTATGGGTAGGTCAGGTTTTTTATTTCTTCCTGGTTCAGTTGTGGTAGTTTATATGTCTCTAGAAATGTATCCATTTCTTCCAGATTGTCGAATTTGTTGGCACAGAGTTGCTCATAGTATGTTCTGATAATTGTTTGTATTTCTTTAGTGTTGGTTGTGATCTCTCCTCATTCATTCATGATTTTACTTATTTGGGTCCTTTCTCTTTTCTCTTTGATAAGTCTGGCCAGGGGTTTGTCAATCTTATTAATTCTTTCAAAGAACCAGCTCCTAGTTTTGTTGATTTGTTCTATTGTTTTTTAGTTTCTATTTCATTGATTTCTGCTCTGATCTTTATGATTTCTCTTCTCCTGCTGGGTTTAGGCTTTCTTTGTTGTTCTTTCTCCAGCTCCTTTAGGTGTAGGGTTAGGTTGTGTATTTGAGACCTTTCTTTTTTCTTGAGAAAGGCTTGTACTACTATATATTTTCCTCTCAGGACCACCTTTGTTGTGTCCCACAGATTTTTTTTTAAGTTTTAATTTATTTATTTGACAGAGAGATCACAAGTAGGCAGAGAGGCAGGCAGAGGGCGGGGGAAGCAGACTCCCTGCTGAGCAGAGAGCCTGATGAGGGGTTCGATCCCAGGACCCTGAGATCACAACCCAAGCCAAAGGCAGAGGCTTAACCCACTGTGCTACCCAGGTGCCCCGTGTCCCACAGATTTTGAACCGTTGTGTTTTCATTATCATTTGTTTACATGCATTTTTTCAATTCTTCTTTAATTTCCTGATTGATCCATTCATTTTTTAGAAGGATGCTCTTTAGCTTTCTTGTATTTGAGTTCTTTCCAACTTTCCTCTTGTGATTGAGTTTTGGCTTCAGAGCATTGTGGTCTGAAAATATGCAGGGAATGATCCCAATCTTTTGATACTGGTTGAGACCTGTTTTATGACCCAGGATGTGGTCTATTCTGGAGAATGTTCCATGTGCACTAGCAAAGAATGTGTATTCTGTTATTTTGGGATGGAATGTTCTGAATATATCTGTGATGTCCATCTGGTCCAGTGTGTCATTTAAGGCCTTTATTTCCTTGTTGATCTTTTGCTTAGATGATCTGTCCATTTCAGTGAGGGGAGTGTTAAGATCCCCTACTATTATTGTATTATTGTCGATGTGTTTCTTTGATTTTGTTATTTATTGGTTAATATAGTTGGCTGCTCTGATGTTAGGGGCATAGATATTTAAAATTGTTAGGTCTTCTTGTTGGACAGATCCTTTGAGTATGATATATTTTCCTTCCTCATCTCTTATTATAGTTTTTGACTTAAAATCTAATTGATCTCATATAAGGATTGCCACCCCAGCTTTCTTCTGATGTCCATTAGCATGGTACATTGTTTTCCACCACCTCACTTTAAATCTGGAGGTGTCTTCAGTCTAAAATGAGTTTCTTGTAGGCAGCATATTGATGGGGTTTTGTTTTTTTAATCCTTTCTGATACCTGTGTCTTTTGATTGGGGGCATTTAACCCATTCACATTCAGGGTAACTATTGAGAATTATGAATTTAGTGCCATTGTATGCCTGTAAGGTGATTGTTCCTGTATATTGTCTCCGTTTCTTTCTGATCTACTACTTTTAGGGTCTCTCTTTGCTTAGAGGACCTCTTTCAATATTTGCTGTAGAGCTGGTTTGGTGTTTGCAAATTCTTTCAGTTTTTGTTTGTCCTGGAAGCTTTTAATCTCTCCTTCTCTTTTCAGTGATAGCCTGGCTTGAGATAGTATTCTTGGCTGCATGTTTTTCTCATTTAGTGCTCTGAATATATCATGCCAGCTCTTTCTGGCCTGCCAGGTCTCTGTGGATAAGTCCGCTGCCAATCTAATATTTTTACCCTTGTATGTTATAGACTTCTTTTCCCGGGCTGCTTTCAGTATTTTCTCTTTGTCGCTAAGACTTGTAAATTTTCCTATTAGGTGATGGGGTGTGGACTTATTTTTATTGATTTTGAGGGGCATTCTTTGGATCTCCTGGATTTTGATGTTTGTTTCCTTTGCCATATTAGGGAAATTCTCTACAATAATTCTCTCCAATATACCTTCTGCTCCCCTCTCTCTTTCTTCTTCTTCTGGAATCCCAATTATTCTAATGTTGTGTCGTCTTATGATGTCATTTATTTCTCAAATTCTCTCCTCATGGCCCAGTATTTGTTTGTCTCTCCTTTGCTCAGCTTCTTTATTCTCTGTCATTTGGTCTTCTATGTCACTAGTTATTCTGCCTAATTGATCCTAGCAGTAAGTCCTTCCATTTTTTAAAATCATTTTTTTAAAATTTATTTTCAGCACAACAGTATTCATTGTTTTTGTACCACACCCAGTGCTCCATGCAGTCTGTGCCCTCTATAATACCCACCACCTGGTTCCCCCAACCTCCCACCCCCCCACCTCTTCAAACCCTTCAGATTGTTTTTCAGAGTGCATAGTCTCTCATTGTTCACCTCCCCTTCCAATTTCCCCCAACTGCCTTCTCCTAACCCCATGTCCTCCATGTTATTTGTTATGCTCCACAAATAAGTGAAACCATATGATAATTGACTCTCTCTGCTTGACTTATTTCACTCAGCATCATCTCTTCCAGTCCTGTCCATGTTGATACAAAAGTTGGGTATTCATCCTTTCTGATGGAGGCATAATACTCCATAGTGTATATGGACCACATCTTCCTTATCCATTCGTCCGTTGAAAGGCATCTTGGTTCTTTCCACAGTTTGGCGACCGTGGCCATTGCTGCTATAAACATTGGGGTACAGATGGCCCTTCTTTTCACTACATCTGTATCTTTGGGGTAAATACCCAGTAACGCAATTGCAGGGTCATAGGGAAGCTCTATTTTTAATTTCTTGAGGAATCTCCACACTGTTCTCCAAAGTGGCTTCACCAACTTGCATTCCCACCAACAGTGTAAAGGGGTTCCCCTTTCTCCACATCCCCTCCAACACATGTTGTTTCCTGTCTTGCTAATTTTGGCCATTCTAACTGGTGTAAGGTGGTATCTCAATGTGGTTTTCATTTGAATCTCCCTGATGGCTAGTGATGATGAACATTTTTTCATGTGTCTGATAGCCATTTGTATGTCTTCATTGTAGAAGTGTCTGTTCATATCTTCTGCCCATTTTTTTTTTTTATATGATTGTCTGTTTTGTGTGTGTTGAATTTGAGGAGTTCTTTATAGATCCTGGATATCAACCTTTTGTCTGTACTGTCATTTGCAAATATCTTCTCCCATTCCGTGGGTTGCCTCTTTGTTTTGTTGACTGTTTCCTTTGCTGTGCAGAAGCTTTTGACCTTATGAAGTCCCAAAAGTTTATTTTCGCTTTTGTTTCTTTTGCCTTTGGAGACATATCTTGAAAGAAGTTGCTGTGGCTGATATCGAAGAGGTTACTGCCTATATTCTCCTCTAGGATTCTGATGGATTCCTGCCTCACGTTGAGGTCTTTTGTCCATTTTGAGTTTATTTTTGTGTACGGTGTAAGAGAATGATCGAGTTTCATTCTTCTACATATAGCTCAAACACCAGGAAGCTAAAGACCACCTTGCTTAAGAATGCTTGGATCAACCAGGAGATCAAAGAAGAAGTGAAACAATTCATGGAAACCAATGAGATTGAAGACACTTCGGTCCAAAACCTATGGGATACAGCAAAGGCGGTCCTAAGGGGGAAATACATAGCCATCCACACCTCCCTCAAAAGAATTGAAAAATCCAGAACACACCAGCTGTCTCTACACCTTAAAGAACCTTAAAGAATCAACAACAAATCAAACCAACTCCACACATAAGAAGGGAAATAAGATTAGAGCTGAGATCAATGAGGTAGAAACCAGAGATACAGTAGAACGTATCAATGAAACCAGAAGCTGGTTTTTTGAAAGAATCAATAAGATCGATAAACCATTGGCCACACTAATCCAAAAGAAAAGAGAGAAAGCCCAAATTCATAAAATTATGAATGAAAAGGGAGAGATCACAACTAACACCAAGGAAGTAGAAACAATCATTGGAAGTTATTATCAACAGTTATATGCCAATAAGCTAAGCAACCTAGATGAAGTGGATGCATTCCTGGAAAACTATAAACTCCCAAAATTGAACCAGGAAGAAATTGACAACCTGAATAGACCGATATCTAGTAATGAGGTTGAAGCAGTGATCAAAAACCTCCCAAAAAACAAGAGCCCAGGACCTGATGGATTCCCTGGGGAAATCTACCAAACTTTCAAAGAAGAAATAACACCTATTCTCCTGAAGCTGTTTCAAAAAATTGAAGCAGAAGGAAAATTTCCAGACTCTTTGTGTCAAATGCTTTTTCAACATCCACTGAGAGTTTGCTGAGAGTATCATATGGTTCTTGTTGTTTCATTAATGTATTGTACACATTGATTGATTTGTGGATGTTGAACCAACCTTGCAGCCCTGGAATAAATCCCACTTGGTCATGGTGAATGATCCGTTTAATGTCCTGTTGGATCCTATTGGCTAGTATTTTGGTGAGAATTTTTGCATCCGTGTTCATCAAGGATATTGGTGTGTAATTCTCTTTTTTGATGGGGTCTTTGTCTGGTTTTGGGACCAAGGCAATGCTGGCCTCATACAATGAGTATGGAAGTTTCCCTTCCATTTCTGTTTTTTGGAACAGTTTCAGGAGAATAGGTATTAATTCTTTAAATGTTTAGTAGAATTCCCCTGGGAAGCCATCTGGCACTGGGCTCTTGTTTGGTGGGAGACTTCTGATGAGTGTTTCAATCTCCTTACTGGTTAGGGGTCTGTTCAGGTTTTCTGTTTCTTCCTGGTTCAGTTTTGGTAATTTCTATGTCTCTAGAAATGCATCCATTTCTTCCAGATTGTTAAATTTGCTGGTGTATAGTTGCTCATAATCTGTTCTTATAATTGTTTGTATTTCTTTGGTCTTGGTTGTGATCTCTCCTCTTTCATTCACGACCTTATTAATTTGGGTCCTTTCTCTTTTCTTTTTGATAAGTCTGGCCAGGGGTGTATCAATCTCATTAATTCTTTCAAAGAACCAGTTCCCAGTTTCGTTGATTTGTTCCACTGTTCTTTTGGTTTCTATTTCATTGATTTCTGCTCTGATCTTTATGATTTCTCTTCTCCTGCTGGGTTTAGACTTTCTTTGCTGTTCCTTCTCCAGCTCCTTTAGGTGTAGGGTTAGGTTGTGTACTTGAGACCTTTCTTGTTTCTTGAGAAAGCCTTGTATGGTTATATACTTTCCTCTCAGGACCACTTTTGCTGTGTCCCAAACATTTTGAACAGTTGTGTTTTCATTTTTGTTAGTTTCCGTGCATTTTCAAAATTCTTCTTTAATTTCCTGGTTGATCCATTCATTCTTTAGTAGGATGCCCTTTAGCCTCCATGTATTTGAGTTCTTTCCAACTTTCCTCTTATGGTTGACTTCTAGTTCCCAAGCACTGTGGTCTAAAAATATGCAAGGAATGATCCTAGTCTTTTGGTACCAGTTGAGACCTGATTTGTAACCCAGAATGTGATCTATTCTGGAGAATGTTCCATGTGCCCTAGAGAAGACTGTGTAGTATGTTGCTTTGGGATGGAATGTTCTGAATATATCTGTGATGCCCATCTGGTGCAGGGTGTCATTTAAAGCCTTTATTTCCTTAGATGGGATCATGAAGCAGACAAACCATAAGAGATCCTTAATCTCACAAAATCAAAATGAGTGTTGCTGGGAGTAGGGGTAAGGATAAGTTGGTAGGGTTATGGACATTGGGGAGGGTATGTCCTATGGTGAGTGCTGTGAAATGTGTAAGCCTGATGATTCACAGACCTGTACCTGTGGACAAATAATACATTATAAGCTAATAATAATTAAAAAAAATAAAAAATATAGTTTTTATTTCCTTGTTGATCTTTTGCTTGGATAATCAGTGATGGGGTTGTTAAGGTCCCCTACTATTATTGTGTTATTGTTGATGTGTTTCTTTGATTTTGTTCTTAATTGGTTTATATAATTGGCTGCTTCATGTTTTGGGCATAGATATTTACAATTGCTATATCTTCTTGTTGGACAGACCCTTTAAATATGATATAGTGTCCTTCCTCCACTCTTTTTATAGTGTCGGGCTTAAAATCTAATTTATCTGATATAAGGATTGCCCCCCCAGGTTTATTTGGATGTCCATTAGCATGGTAAATGGTTTTCCACCCCCTCACTTTATTTTTTATTTTTTTAAAATTTCTTTTCTGCATAACAGAATTCATTGTTTATGCACCACACCCAGTGCTCCATGCAATACATGCCCTCCAGAATACCTCCTGGCTTCCCCAACCTCCCACCCCCCAGCCCCTTCAAAATCCTCTGGTTGTTTTTCAGAGTCCATAGTCTCTCATGGTTCATCTGCCTTTTCAATTTCCCTCAACTCGCTTCTCCTATCCATCTCCCTATATCCTCCATGTTATTTGTTATGCTCCACAAATAAGTGAAACCATATGATAATTGACTCTCTCTGCTTGACTTATTTCACTCAGCATAATCTCTTCCAGTCCTGTCCATGTTGATACAAAAGTTGGGTATTCATCCTTTCTGATGGAGGCATAATACTCCATAGTGTATATGGACCACATCTTCCTTATCCATTCATCCATTGAAGGGCATCTTAGTTCTTTCCACAGTTTGGCAATGGTGGCCATTGCTGCTATAAACATTGTGGTTCAGATGGCCCTTCTTTTCACTATATCTGTTATCTTTGGAGTATATACCCAGTAGTGCAATTGCACGGTCATAGGGAAGCTCTATTTTTAATTTCTTGAGGAATCTCCACACTGTTCTCCAAAGTGGCTTCACCAACTTGCATTCCCACCAACAGTGTAAGGGGGTTCCCCTTTCTCCATATCCCCTCCAACACATGTTGTTTCCTGTCTTGCTAATTTTGGCCATTCTAACTGGTGTAAGGTGGTATCTCAATGTAGTTTTAATTTGAATCTCCCTGATGGCTAGTGATGATGAACATTTTTTCATGTGTCTGATAGCCATTTGTATGTCTTCATTGGAGAATTTTCTGTTCATGTCTTCTGCCCAGTTTTTGACATGATTATCTGTTTTGTGTGTGTTGAGTTTGAGGAGTTCTTTATAGATCCTGGATATCAACCTCTTGTCTGTACTGTCATTTGCAAATATCTTCTCCCATTCCGTGGGTTGCCTCTTTGTTTTGTTGACTGTTTCCTTTGCTGTACAGAAGCCTTTGATCTTATGAAGTCCCAAAAGTTTATTTTCGCTTTTGTTTCCTTTGCTTTTGGAGACATATCTTGAAAGAAGTTGCTGTGGCTGATATCGTTACTGCCTATGTTCTCCTCTAAGATTCTGATGGATTCCTGTCTCACATTGAGGTCTTTAATCCATTTCGAGTTTATCTTTGTGTACGACACCCCGTCACTTTAACTTGGAGGTGTCTTTGGATCTTAATTGAGTTTCTTGCAGACAGCATATCAATGGTTTTTTGTTTGTTTGTCTGTTTGTTTGTTTTGGTTTGGTTTGGTTTTAGTCCATTCTGATATCCTGTGTCTTTTGATTTTGGCATTTAGTCCATTTACATCAGGGTAACTATTGAAAGAGATGAATTTGGTGCCATTATATTGCCTGTAAGCTGTTACTGTATATTGACTTTGTTCCTTTCTAGGCTTTCTCTTTGCTTAGGGGACCCTTTTCAATATTTCCTGTAGGACTGGTTTGGTGTTTGCAAATTCTTTTAGTTTTTGTTTGTCATGAAAGCTTTTTATCTCTCCTTCTATTTTCAATGACAGCCTAGCTGGATTAGTATTCTTGACTGCATATTTTTCTCATTTAGTGCTCTGAATATATAACACAAGTCCTTTCTGGCCTACCAGGTCTCTGTGGATAGGTCCTCTGCCCATTTCATATTTCTACTGTTGTATGTTACACATCTCTTGTCTGGAGGTGCTTTCAGGATTTCCTTTTGCCACTGAGACTTGTAAGTTTTATTATTAGATGACGGGGTGTGGACCTATTTTTATTGATTTTGAGGAGTGTTCTCTGTGCCTCCTGGATTTTGATGCTTCTTTCCTTCACCAAATTAGGGAAATTCTCTGCTGTAATTTGGTCCAATATACCTTTTGCTCTTCTCTCCCTTTCTTCTTCCACTGGAATCCCAATTATTCTAGTAGTGTTTCATCTTATGGTATCACTTATCTCTTGAATTCTCCCCTTGTGGTCTAGTAGTTGTTTATCTCTCTTTTTCTCAGCTTCTTTATTCTCCATCATTTGGTCTTCTACATCACTAAATCTCTCTTCTGCCTCATTTATCCTAGCAGTAAGAGCCTCCATTTTTTATTGTACCTCATTAATAGCTTTTTTAATTTCAACTTTGTTAGATTTTAATTCTTTTATTTCTCCAGAAAGGGATTTTATTTTTCCAGAAATGGATTCTCTAGTATCTCAATGCTTTTTTGCACCCAGCTAGCACCTTGATAATCATTATTCTGAACTCTAGTTCTGACATCTTACTATTGTCTGTATTGATTAGGTCCCTAACCATTGGTACTGCCTCGTGTTCTTTTTTTTTTTTTGAGGAGTTTTTATGCCTTGTCATTTCATCCAGATAAGAATAGATGAATGACAGACTAAAATACTAAAAGGGTGGCAAAGACCCCAGAAAAATATACACTAAGGATATCAGAAGCCACCTGAAACTGGGGGGAGAAGAAAGGAGGGAAAGAAAAAAATATATATCATATATCATTCATATCTATCTATCTATCTATATATATATTAGACTGGTGAATAGAAAAGAGCCACACACTTGATTCTGGGTATATTTTTGTCTATTAGAAAAAACTCTTTCCCAAAATTTTAAAGAAAGAAAAACTTATATATATATATACAAAAATAAGGGTAAATATGATGAAGGGATAGAATATGAATGTAAAGATGAAAAATAAAAAGGAGTCTAAAAACGGAATTGATATGATAAGAAATTGGTTGAAAAAAGAGAAGAAAAAAAGAGGAATAAAGAGAAGAAAGAAAATCAGGGTGGAGACTAGAACAAAGCCATGTGTTAGATTTAGGGTATATTTTGATCTGTTAGAAGAAACTGTATCCCAAGATTTTAAAGAAAGAACAACCTATATGTGTACAAAAAATAAGGTTAAATACAATAAAGGGATAGAACATGACTATAAAATGAAAATTAAAAAAGATTTTAAAAAAGGAATTGATACAATAAAATAGTTAAAATGTTAAAATAAGAAAGAGGAAAAATCTAAAAAATAGAATAAGAAGATAATAAAATTTAAAACATTTAACTTTGAACGACTGAAGAACCATGGGAAAAGATCCATGAATTCCATGTTGCTTTCCCCTAGCTCTGGAGTTCCGCTGTTCTCTTTGATCAGTGAACTTGATCTTGGCTGGATGTTCTTGCTTATCTTCCGGTGGAGGGACCTGTTCCAGTAATTCTCAAATGTCTTTACCTGAGGTGGAATTGCATTGCTCTTGCCAGGGGCTGGGCTAAGTAATCTGCTTGGGTTCCCTCCCTGGAGATTTTGTTCCCTGAACACTTTCCATAGAGCTTTGGAGGAGGAGAATGAAGATGGAGGCCTCCCATTCTCCATCCCCATAGGAGCCAAGAGCATGGGGCCCCTCTCCTCAGTGCACGCTCGCAGAAAAGCAGTCAATCCCTCCCATCTCCCTGGTCTCTGGCCACACTCTGATCTCACCTGGCTTGTGACAGAGCTTTTCTATCTCCGGAGCACAGCCCCGTTTGGAGTCTCCAAAACCATCAAATTCCTGCAATGTGCTTCTATGCCACTCCTCCCTGGGGGGGAAGGTGAGTCTTCCTGAATCTGCCACCTGTGGGGTCCCTGCTTGAGAGTTGTGGTCCAAATGTGCCTGGCATCATGGTTTAAGTTAACCCTGAGTTGAGAGCCCCCACCTCAGCTCCCAGAGCCAGCTTCCCTGCTCTGATACTTGGGAGTTCTGCCACACTTAGGTACCCCCAGTCCTTCTGTGACCCCATGGGTCCTAAGACCACACTGTCCCCACAAGGGTTCCACACCCACTTAGCCTCTGGAGCAACATCCCACAGGGAAACAGACTTCTAAATGTTCTGATTTTGTGCTCCGCTGCTCCACCACTTCCTGGGAGCCAGCCCTTACTCCCACAGTCTCTCTTCTGTATACTGCCTCAGATTCATTTCTCTGAACATTCTACCCTCCAGAAAGTGGTCACTTTTCTGTTCCCAAAATTGCTGTTCTTATTCTCTTTGATCTCCTGTTGAATTTGTAGGTGTTCAGAATGATTTGATAACTATCTAGCTGAACTCCTGGGACCTGATAATATTTAGGCCTCCTACTCCTCTGCCATCTTGCTCCCCCCCATGTGTTATTCTTTTTTTTTTTTTTTAAGATTTTATTTACTTATTTATTTGACAGAAAAAGAGAGAGATCACAAGTACTCAGAGGCAGACAGAAAGGGAGGGGGGAGCAGGCTCCCTGCTGAGCCAAGGACCCGATGCGGGGCTCGATCCCAAGACCCTGAGATCATGACCTGAGCCAAAGGCAGAGGCTTAACCCACTGAGCCACCCAGGCGCCCCCCCCATGTGTTATACTTGAAGAAGAATGGCAAGTTACACAGTTCAAAGAAATGGGACCAACCTCTTTATAGATGTCATGTGAGTTCAACAGAATTGTTTATGTATAACTTGGAAAAGAGAAGGCAACTGGATGCTAGGATAAATATCTTCAAGTAACTAAAGAGTTAATTTGGACTTGAAGTAGAAGAAATTATTTTTTAGAAGTTGGACTCATTCTATAATGCCATGATTCCCGGCATTGCAGAGAGCTTTCTGTCCCTGGAGAGTTCCTGTGGAGGCAGAAGGTGTAACTTTGAAGAATATTGTTGAAGTGACTCCCAGATTGGGTAGAAACTTTGGTTCTTATGATTTTGTGGAGAGAAAAAAGGATATTGTGCTTACTTAAAATTTTTGCCATTGGCCTCCACTTTGTCACTTGGCATCATGGATGGAAACAGGCTCCTACGAATTTACCATGCAAACACAGTAAAATTTCTTTAATTTTGATGAACTGAGCAGGGTGTGTATGTGTGAAGTTGTGGGGGTGGTGGTGAAGAGGAAGTAGGATATAAGAGAACTGGTCTGAATTAGGTATTAAGAATAAATAAAATAGTGTTTTAAAAAATTTGGTATTATTCTATTTCAATGTGATTAAATATTAACTCATTATATATCTGTTTTTGTTGAGTAAGTTTAACTTACTCTGTGTGTTTCTTTTTGACAAAGAAATCAATGCTTCTAAATGAGTAAGTGGTTTTTATTTTTCATTCAAGTGGGTTAATAACAAATTCTCTCATATTCTTGATCCCCCCCCCCCACTAATTGGTTGAGGCCATCTTTCTTAATATGTACTAAAATGCAAACTAAGTTTCAGGCCTTATTCTAAACATCAAAATTAGTGAATTTGGAACATCTGAGTGAATGAGAAACATATTACAATTAATTTTTGTTCCTTAAGGTAAATCTTTGAAGCATTTCTACCAAAACCTCATTTAGGTGAGAACAAGAAAGTAGGACAATTTACTTTGAAAACATTACTTTATTTGGATCATGTCTAGTTATGGCTAGAACTCTTGTCCTCTCCTTCCTTCCTCTTCTGCTCAAACAAGCTCCACCATTGCTTATTTGACTGTTTGTGTGTGTGTGTGTGTGTGTGTGTGTGTGTGTGTGTGTGTGTGTGTGATTTTGTCTTCTCCATCACATAAGTGGGGGCAGAGGCTATACATCTTGGGCTCTAGAGCCTAAAAAAGGTTGAGAGGAAGTGTATGGAGCTGGGAGAGGACATCAAACTGCTAGAATAATGATTTGCTGAAGACTAACATTTTTTATGAATTATTGGAAGGAGTTTATTGGTGTTTGTTGGTGATCTTACTGGGGAAGAGCAGAAGGCATGGGCTGAACTTCCAGCTGGTCTTTCTTTCTTTCTTTCTTTTTTAAAGATTTTATTTATTTATTTGACAGACACACAGAGAGATCACAAGTAGGCAGAGAGGCAGGCAGGGGGTGGGAGAGAAGCAGGCTACCTGCTGAGCAGAGAGCCAGATGTGGGGCTCAATTCCAGGACCCTGAGATTATGACCTGAGCCGAAGGCAGAGGCTTTAACCCACTGAGCCACCCAGGCACCCCTCTACCTGTCCTTTCATGAGCTATAGAAATCTGGGAAAGTGGTTTAATCTTTGTGAATTTCAATGTTTGCATTTTGAAAATGGGAATAATAAGAACACCGAATTTAGCCTCACTCACTTGTTAGAGTAATGGGTCAACATTGTAATACATGTGAATATTTTTTGTAAGTAAGAAGTTGCTTCCCTTCTCCCTTATCCTCATGTCCTTCTTTCTTTCTCCTCTTCTCATATTTAAAAATTATTTTGTGGACGCTTATAGCCAAGTGGTATTTAACTCTTGTGCATTTTTTTCCTGAATGACCCTTAGTGTGTGGAAGGAGTTATGTGTCCATGGCTGAGTGAGTCTATCTCCTGGATTCAAGAATTGAGTTCAGCAGCAACAAAGGCATTTTGTGGAAATGTTTTGGCTCCTCAGTGACAGGACAAAGGCATCTTCAAACAGATATGTTCTCTGTGTTCAGGATGAGGCAAAATTGCAAATTCTACCAGAAAGCTGTCCTGATCTTTGAGAAAGCAGTGGCTCAGGAATAACTTTTTTCACATTCCAGGAAGATACTGGACTAATTGAATTCCTTAATTTTGAATTCCTTGCAGGGTGGATCTGGTTTTGGCACCAATTAAACATTAAATTTGATGTGGTGACCATGAAAATGTGCCCACAATCCTTCAAAGACAGCGAGAATAATTGACCAAGGGCCTAAATGCTGCAACCTGAAATCTACCGCGTTGTTCATATGGATGTCACACCTCCCATGAGCTTCTGCCACCAGTGACTGAGGCTGGCTAGGATACTAAGGCAAACTCATTCCTGGGAAATGTGGGACTCTGCTGGCAAGTGACTCTGGTTGGCTCAAGGACTCCCTAGTGGTCTTACAGGGTCTTTCTTAAGAGTGTAGAACACTCCCACCCAACTTTCTCTCACTCTCCTTTTCACTCAGAGTTAGACTCACTTCCTGGTCTGAGGGCTTCTTGCTCTGATATCTCTTCCAATTTTTTTTTTTTCTGGCTCCCTTTCCATTTCACTCACACAGGCTTTTTGTCTAATAAAATATTTGGACATTTAGTCCTGATTTGACTTCTGTTTTTCAGAGGACCCAGAATAACATACTTGGCAGATCATTTAAACCTTTCAGTTTCAATTTTTATATCTTGCAAATTGAGTGAGTCAGGGGACAGAGAGAAGATCTGGAAAAGTAGAAGGGAAAGATTTATCACGTGCCACACAATCTCATGCATTATTTTGCATGATTGTAACATCAACTTCAAAGTGGCAGATAGCACTGTTAGTTTACAGAAGAAGCTGAGGATCACAGAAATTAACTCTTTGGCCTAAGGTTACTGCAGAGGCTAGACTTGAACCCAGATTGCTTCTGCCTTCAAGGTTATGTCTTGACCACTTCCTCTCCTTTTCTGGCTGCTTAATTGTGAGGATCACATGAGATCATGGGTGTGAAAGCACCCTGAAACTGTAAGCAGGTGTTGCTCCAAAGTCAGAGATTATTGTTTCTTTGGCTGTAGTCAGGATCATGATGTAATATGCAGGGTCAATGCAAAAAGAAAATGTGGAGCTTCTTGTTCAAAATTTATCAAGAATTTTAAGATGGCAGGGCAGAACATTAAACTAAGTGTGGGCCCTTCTGACTGTGGGACCTATGAAGCCAGCCCAGGTAACAGATGAATTGTCAATACAGGGATAATCAAATTGAGCTTGTAGGAAATTTTCTAGAAGAATCAACCAAAAATTTAATTGTTCAAAGAGATAAGGTAGTAAAGAAAGCCCTATATAGATCCCTGGGACTCTCGATGCCACAGAAATGATCTCTGGCTATGTTTAGGAGAAGTCACAAACGTTTTAAACAAAAACAAAGAGTTCTCAGCCAAAGGGATTCAGTATGGGCCAGAGGGTAGGATGTGCCTGTAGTAATTGCTTACTAGCTCTAGTGTTTCTTGTGCTGAATGCCTAGGCTTCTTTTGAGACATCCAGAGGCCTCCATTCCAGTCTTAGGTCATAGAAAAGCACAGGGATTGCCACCTCCCACTAAGCTATATAAAGCCATGCCTGCTAAATGACTTCTGGGTTCAGTTTTGGGGGTAGCCTGCTTTCTTGAGGGCAGAGCTGCTTTCTTCAAGTGTGGGGTAAGTCTTTTCTGGTCTAGCAGAAACTCACACCCACTTTGCTTAACCAAATGAGTGGCACCAAGGGTTCTGCAGAGACTTTAGATTTAAGCAGCTGCATTAAGGATGGCTGGATGTAGTATGATTATGGAACTTTAAGGTAAGCAATAACCAACAGGATTTCTCCTGTGCCGGGGGTCATCACTGGTTGGGTCAAATATCTATTATCAGGGAAAATGTACATGAGCCTCTTCATAAAGCAGTATGAGGTATATATATACACAGTATCCTGGCCTTTGGTGCAGTTAGTTTCCAGTGAACATACGGATCCTCTTAAATTGTGCAGGGAAATCCATCAGCATTGTCCTCATTCCTGCTTGAGTCTGACCTTCCACTTTGAGCTTTTGACATGGTTAATAAGAGCTACTCTATCATTTCATGGCATATAAGCTGGTGACAGCCTTGGGAAAAACAGTCCTGAGTCTTAGAGTTATTGAATGGCAGGGACCTTAGCTGTCCACCCCTGGGCCTTTGGGCAATCTAGCACCAGCCTCTTCTCTCACCACCTCCCCATTTGTTCTTTGTGCTATTGCCATACTGTTTTACTCTTGTTTACTTTTGTGGATTTCATTTAATTGAGCTGGAATGCCCTTGTTTGCTTTGTCCACAAGAAGAACTCCTACGTCTTTATAATCTTGCTCGAAATCTCAATTGCTTACTCCATCCTGTGGGTTTCCATTACCCTCTCTTAGTACTAACTGGCATATGGTCACCATTCATTTACATGTTGCCTTCCCAACTAGTTGGTGTATATCTAAAGAACTGGAATTGTTTTTCTTGGTCTCTATAAGCTTGAGGACTACAGTGTCCAAACCATAGTAAATTTTCATTAAGTGATTGATGAACAAGAAGTAAATGAGTGAATTATCCCATATCTAGAGTGTCTTTCCCAGCATTCTGCCACAGAATCAAATTACTTTCTACTCCAACTTTTTCTTACTTTGGTTTCAGTGGAAATGTAGACATCATTTCTAAATAACAAATTATAGACCAACCTCAGCCTTCACCTTTCACAGAGAAACAATCTTTGTCTCTTTAATAAAGTCAAGGGAGCCTTAATTTTTTAATCGCTCAGTTACAGCCAGTGCTTTCCCCACAAACGTCTATAGGATGGAGTCATACCAATAAAAGGGTTTTTTCTTCCAATTTTGTCCTCAATAGTCAGGAGGCCAGGATGCAGCCAGCATGGCTTGAGAAGGCAAGGAGTGTCTGACTTTATAAATTTTCCTGGGTATTATGTAATTTAGTGTTCATTTGGCTGAGAAAAAAAATCCACACCCCCAAATCAAAGAGGATCTGTGTCTTGAAATCTAGGATAAGGTGAATGAGTGTTATCAAAGAGTATAATAGTCTAAAATAGTTATGATTATAACTATTATAATAGTTATAATTATAATAGTTATTATAATAGCTTATGGATTATCAGTCATAGATTATAATAGTTTATGGTAATACTTATTATTATAATAGACTATAATCATTTATAATATATTATAAAGAGGTTGTAATAGTTTATGGATTGCTACAGGCCTACCTCCAAATTAAAGTTCTTATATCGTCTACTATTCAGACCCAGAAATGTTCAGAGTCCATTCCGTCTCACTTTCTGTGCTCAGGATCAGGGGGAAGTCATTTTATAAGAGGAGGCTGCTGGCACATCATCTATGTACCATGTAAGATTCCAGGGGAATATTAAAGGTGATATGTAAAATTATGACCAAACCTATAACGAATGGGAAAAAGTTTTCAAAGCCAGAAGCATATTATTAGCATGGATATTTTGAGTGGAGAAATAGAAGATTGTGATAGAGACAAAGAAGAAAAAATTTATGACCAAGGAAACACAGATGTTCACTTCTTCAGGCTGTAAGTGTCTTCAGCTTGTAATATTCACAGATGCTTCCTATGTCCTGGGCACTGCACAATGGGATAAGGTTTTAGCTCTTTTAGACACCTGGATTTGTCAGTACAGCAGGCTTTGGTTTGTTCCCATGGCAATGATTATAGGGTGAGTGGGCAAGATCTAGTTATTTATATCTTTACCTCATGAATCAGAAAGGAGGCTGCTATGACCCCATGGAGGGAAGTCTCTGCAGGGATGTGTGAGTTTCCTTGATGCTGAGCAGGTGGTCTCTTAGTGGGTGATTTCTGTGTAGTATGGCAAGCGAGGCTCTGGGAGAGAGCAACAAAGTCCCTCAATATTCCCCTGGGAGAATTTCAAAGCTAAGCTGGGGCATATCAGTGGCACTAGTCACACAGGCTTCTGGTGAGAGGCTGAAAATCTGTCCTGAGGCTGACCTGAGGGAGAATGGAGGCAGGACTGTATACAGAAGACTCAGATTCGTTTAGGTCTGTCCTGACTTTAGTCTCATTTTTAGACTTTGTGTCAGATCACATTGTCAGATTTTCTAGTTCAAAAAATATGGTTATGATCAACGTGGATAACTGCCAAAGGGTGCTTCAAAATATTGTGTGCTTCTCTCTAAGGAATATCTTTGAATTTTGGTATCTGAGAGGAGTAGCACATTAGGTCTCTAACACCTCAGAGAAGCAGTTCCAAACTCCTTTCCAAGAAGCTATTAATAATTTTTTAAATCAGAGTGTGATTTAATAAATATTGGGCACATCTTTATTCAGGGCTTCTCAGAGCCTAACATGAGCTATAACTAAGAAAAGGTGTATTGTATTTCCCAAACTTACTGCTTTGGACATCTGCTGGTACAATCATTTAAAAAAACACCCTTTTTAAGGTTCTTTTGTTTCTTCTAAATATGTTTCTTTATGGAATGGTTCTTGAAATTTGTGCTGTACAAGAAGATTTAACAAAACTGAAAAAAAAAAACCCTTTAGAAAACAGTTTGGAAATAGATTGTTCTTCTAATTTGTCATCCAAGCCAGAAGAATTTTGAAAGAAAGGGAGCACTTTCATATCTGCAGAGCAAGTGGAAACTAGAACTGTCTGGAGGTAAGCCTCTTGTAGAATAGGCTGACAGGGATGGCTCTAGAGTCTTGGTATTTTCTCAGGGAGGAGGTGTTATTGATAGATACAGTTGCTGGTGATGCAGGAGGCACAAGCAGCAAATTCATAGTTGACTTAGAGGTTTTCGGGGCATAGTGAAGGAGGAGGACTTTGGAAGGCTCCCTGGCAGAGCTGTGAATGGTAGCCACTAGTAATGGAGGTGGGAAATGCATTGCCATCCTCAGGCCAGGACTTTCTGCTGTTCAGCTGATCCTGCCCAAGCCCTGTATTTCAGTGGAGTAATGTGCTCACCAGTGGCATTAGGTCTCTGCCTAAGTGCCCATGACTCCTACTTGTAAAATGGCCAATTGCAAAAACAAACAAGCAGCTTCAAGGACCCTGGGAAAAGAGGATGCCATTTCACCCAGGATCTGCCAAATAAAACAGTCTGGGAAAAACAAAATAAATAACTTTTTTAGGCCTAATGAGAAACAGCAAGAGTTTCTAATTCCGGCTTCCTCTGGGCCTCCTCTCTCGGATGGGCCATTGGAACCTGGTCTTGCAGAAGTTGCTGCTCTTTGCCCAGCCGATTAGGCCTCCTTCACAGTTGGCTTGGTTGTCCTGGGTTTCCTCTGAATAGCTGCACGCATTCCATGTAGCATAGTGCCCATTTCCTTCTCGTGACATCAGGCGATTTTTCAAATCTTTCATCAGTTGAGATCTTCTGTTTATTTTGCCTGACTAATCCTGGAGGCTCAACCAGAGGAAGATTAGCAGAAGACCATCTCAGGTTCCCTCTCTCCCTGGATCAGAAGTAGGCAAGTTCTGTGTCATTCATTAATTCATTACTTAAAGACACACACACACACACACACACACACACACACACACACACACCCCTTAAAGCAGGGAGTGACATGATTAAATCTAAAAAAATTTTTTCTGAATAACCCTCAAGCTGTAGTGGAGAGACTGGATTGAAAGGGACAGTCCTGGCACAGGGATTTCAGCAGGGAGAATTTTGCAGGGGTCCATCTCTATGTACTAGAGTCTGAGAGATCCCATATTCTCTAGCTCTCTGAGTGATTCTCCTGTTTTGTTCAAAGCTGGAGAGAAAGGACCAGAATTGGCATCCTATAACAAAGGCTTACTTTTGCATATAGATTATAAGCACTCTCAGGATTATTGAATGTGATCTTCATAGCTATCTTGTGAATTTGGAAGTGTAGGGGACCATATTCCCACTGCAGAAATAGGAAAAAGCTCCTGATGGCTGATAATAGAGCCTGGGCTAGAGACTCAGACTCCTGATTTCCAGCACTGAGTGTGTTTTGGATCAGCAAGCTCCTCATTAGGCAGCAGTCATTTTGGGGTTCACGGTGTGAGTTTGGAAGGGGATGTGGCAGGCATACCTCCTCATTCCATGATGAGAAAATGGGTGTTCTTCACAGCAGGGAGGCACAGGCTGCTGTTGCCTTAAATGACAAGTTTAGCCATTATACTGGGTTGAATAATGTTCCCCCAAATTCATGTCATGAATGCAAACTTGTTTAGAGATAGAGTCTTTGCAGATGTAATTAGTAAGTTAAGATGAGGTCATACTAAAGTAGGGCGGATCCTAAATATGACTAGTGTTCTCGTGAGAAGAAGAGAAAAGACATAGACATAGAGACACACCAAGAAGACGGTCACATGACAACGGAGGTAGAGATAGGAGTGATGTATCTTCAAATCAAGAAATGCCAAGGATTGCTGACAACCACTGAAAGCAAGGAGTGAGGCATGGAACAGTTTTCCCTCAGAAGCCCCCAGAAGGAAACAACCTGGCCAACATCTTGATTTTAGACCTCTGGCCTCCAGAGTTGTGAGAAAATAAATTTCTGTTGTGTTAAGCCACTTACTTGTGGTACTTTGTAACACCAGCCTTAGGAGACTAACATAGCTATACTCTAGAAAAGTGCTGTCCAATAGAAATATGTGACTCACATGTGCAATTTTAAATATTTTAATAGCTGCACACAGAGGATCATGGGGGAAGGGAGGGAAAAATGAAACAAGATGAAACCAGAGAGGGAGACAAACTGTAAGAGACTGTAAGGAAACTGTAAGGAAACTGTAAGGAAACAAAGTGAGTGTTGCTGTTGGGGAGATGGGGGAGGGATAGGGTGGCTGGGTGATGGACATTGGGGAGAGTATGTGCTTTGGTGAGTGCTGTGAATTGTGTAAGACTGATGATTCACAGACCTGTACCCCTGAAACAAATAATACACTATATGTTAGTTAAAAATTTTTTAAAAAGGCTAATCAAGTGCCACATCTTATAAAGATAACTGATTTTATTTGCTTTAAATGGAGTAAAAAAAATCAAGATAGATGGAGGGAAAAAACCTCCAAATATTAGCATGAAAAATAAATAAAAATATTATTGGTATTAAAAAAAGTTTAAGGGATAAATTAATTTCAGTAATATATTTTATTTTATTTTTGCAGAGAGAGAGAGAGAGAGCAGAGGAAGGGGTGGAGGGGCAGAGGGAGAGGGAGAGAAAGAATCTTAAGCAGGCTCCACGTTCAGCATGGAGCCCAACACAGGGCTCGATCTCAAGAGCCTGATATCATGACCTGAACTGAAATCGAGTCAGATGCTTAACTGACAGAGCCACCCAGGTGCCCCTCAATAATATATTTATTTAACCCGAGTTTCAAATATGCAAGATGAATAAATTTTAGATAGGCTGTACAACATTGTGCCTATAGTTATCAATGCTGCAATATATATTTACAATTATTGTAAAGAGGCTAGATCTCATGTTAGGTGTTTTTAATCATTAAAAAAACCCCAGCAAATACCGAAGGGGCATGAGGAAATTTGCAGGTGATGAATAATGTTTGTCACATTGATTGTGGTGAGGATTACATAGGTGTATGCCTATGCCCAAACTCATCAAATTGTATACTTAAATATGTGAAGTTTTTATATATCAATTATACCTTAATAAAGCTGTAAAAAAGGCTAAAAATGAAAACAAAATTATTTAAACATGTAATCAATATAAAATTATTAATGCTATTTATTTTATAACTTTTTTTCCCCCCACATCAAGTCTTTGAATTTGGCATGTATTTCACATGTACGGCACATCTCAAATTCAGACTAGCCACTTCAAGTCTAACTGTCACACACAACCAGCAGCTTCCCTCTTGGATAGCACAGTGCTGGGCTTTCTTCTACCTGTGTCAAGTTGGTGTGCATTGTACTACATTGATTCAGTGAAGGCAGGAGAGGGAGCAAGACAGGAAAGCCTTTGCCCTTTGCACTGTGACTTCTAGTACTCTCAGTTCCTCCTGATTTGTTCTAAGTGCCCAGCTCTGCAAGTGCCCACTGATTCTCTACCAGGGAGCATCAGATCCAGACTTGGACTTGCCCCTGGTGCCATTAGTGCATCTGGGATAGAGAGGATGGGGCAGAATTCCTTTCCAGCCAGCTGCTTCCTCACTATCATTCCAGACATGTCCTAGGACATGTCCTTGGCCTGACTGAATCTTGTTCAGCTTTCTGCTTTCTCCTAGGGACAAGTGATTCTCAGGCTTCTGACTTCTTCCTGGAGCCCCGAATATCTGTCATATTGAAGCATCTACTGTACTCAAGCACATGTTCTTCCTTCTATCCCTTACACTGCTGCCTGGAAGTGAGGCTGCAGGCACAAGTCTGAATCTGACACTGACGGATTCTCATGCTGATTCCAAAGGGATGCCCAAACCAAATGTTACAAAGACAAACCATATGGGAGCTCCAGCACTCAGGGCCATTAATAGGAATTTTTAAATGACTGTGATTGATGGCGTGGCTCTTACAAGTCCAAGATCAATGAAAATGCATCTTGATCTTTTGAACTCCCTCGTTTTTCCTTGGATCCTTTTCCTGTACAATGAGGCCCATTTCTGTGATGCCTGAAGGCATCTGGGGGCCCCTCCAATGGATTTGCCATCCGTGCCTTTGCCAGCCAGCCTGTTGTTGGAATGGCGGAAGGTAAGGTGAAGGCCTTGGAAACCAGAATTCTCATCATGAGGTTAAATGCCAAACCAGGCCTTTCAAAGTAGAAATTCCACATCTTGCCTAGGAAAAGACTTTGGGCCAAATGAGGAACATCACTCACCTTGTTACAGATCGGGGGACAATATTAGGGTAAGCATTTCTGTTCTTGAGGTTGTTTTCTCCCTGCTTCCTACGTGGGCATAAAAGGAATTCTCTACCTTTGCCTTCCACCTTGAACTAAGATATTAAAGAAGCCTTGAGAATTTGCTTTAGTTTGAAGCCTTGAGCTCTTATTCAAATCTGAGGATCTCTCTTCTGAGAATACATACATGAACACAATTTTGCATGCAATTTCAGGTTGTTCATAAACTTTCTGTAACCAATCCTTGGATTTCATATTAATGACAAATAGTGAAGCGTAACTAAAAAAGGGATTAAAGTGAGGCAGTCAGATTGAGGTAAAGTACTATGAAAAGGCAAGAAACCATATATTTTTCTTGTTTTATGCATTTCTCAGAAAGCCATAACTCTGCTTTACAAAATAGGTTCCTTGGTAAAATTATTTGGGGAAACACTCTACTTAATTCTCTCTCTACTCCCACTTTGGAAATTCACAATGCAAAATAACATATTACATGCTCTAAGAAATCTTGGAGAAATCTCAAGTTAATTTTTTTAAAGACTTTATTTATTTATTTGACAGAGAAAGAGAGGTCATAAGTAGGCAGAGAGAGGGGAGGAATCAGGCTCCCTGCTGAGCAGAGAGCCTGATGTGGGTCTTGATCCCAGGACCCTGAGATCCTGACCTGAGCCGAAGGCAGAGGCTTAACCCACTGAGCCACCCAGGTGCCCCCCAAATTAATTTGACAGGAGAATCTTATATTTTTATACCTCAAACATCCCACAGAATATAGTGTGGAAAACATCAGCCTATACTATTAAATCTGGACCAGTGTGTAGACAACTTCACGTCTTGGTTTCTCCCGTGGAAATTCCTTGGTCCTCTTTTTCTCTCTGCTCCAAACTACAGTGTGTCTCCTGCCCTGCTGTGTCCTGGGCAGCATGGCCATCAGTATATGGCTAAGTGTGAGGAGGTACAGCTGCGAATGAGTATAGCATGGCCAGCCTTTTTTACATACCCCAGGAGGCATCATGCTAATTGTATTTTGCTATAGAAGGTGCCATTCTCATAGAACACAATGTTAACAGTGTCCCTTGGAGTTGTGCTGTGGGGTAGTGCTGACATGCACATTTAGTTCTGAGGTGCTCACTTGCCTTTGGTCTTTCTCTGGTTTGTGGACAGCTAAGATTTCTCTTTGGTGGCATCTGTTTGGAGCCACCCAACAGGAAACACATTTGTCAGACTGTGTGGGAGTGTGGGAGATCTAGTTGAAAAAAGGTCAAAGAAAATGTCTCCAGGAAGTTGGCACTGAAGGTACACCTTGAGAGACTTGAAGGTTTAGTTTAGCTGTGAAGGGCCTCTTTGGCAGAGAGGATGGCATGAGCAAGGCATGGAGGTTTCTATCTCAGGGAGCCAGTGGTCTGTAGAAGACATACTGGGCAATGATTCTATACAACTAAGAGGGCATCTGACTGCTTTCATGGTTCATATTTTGGAGAAGTCTGCAGCTGTATACAAACTTAACTTCATTTGAGGCTCCATAGTTATAGTGTTGTAGAAAATAAAGGACCTGATAAAGCTAGGTATTTGGCAGGACATCCTAAATCCTCCTTCAAGAGTTCTGATTTGGACAATTGTCAAACATGGTTCCCCTTCTTCTTTTTTAAAACTTTATTTTTTGTTAATTGTTAAGCCCTGGGTATTTTGTGGGAAACTTAATCCATCTGTTTCTGATTCTTTCACACTTGACTTATTGAAACTTTATTTTGTTTTGGATAGCCAAGCACCTTTCAGAACCATTTCCATAAGCCTTTTAAACCTATTTACTTTGAAGCAGGAAGTTGCTATTTTGCCAAGAGAACATGGATATTGGGCCTGAGAGCCCTACTGTAGGATTCTGTCAACCTAATCGGGTTCCCCACCTGGCCAAGTTGACTGCTCATTCTGGACATGAGGCTGCAGGGTTTCCCCCAATTCTGTGACTTTATAGGCAGAATGAATCCAATATTTTTTGTGTTTGCCATGGAGGTCATTGTACCTATAGGGTTGATCAGTTTCTTGGCATCTTTAACTTGTTTGAAGCACCAAAGGAAGTGAGCTCAGCATGCAGTTTTCAAATGTTCCTTCCAAATCAGATTTCTTCAAACAAGGTAACTCATAGCAACAAGTGGATACCCATTTAGAGAGCAGTTGCCTCTCTAATTTCATTTTGGCCATGATGTTAGGAATCGCTTCTTAGTTATCTTTGAATCTCTAGTATTGATTACAGGGCTCAGCATAAGATAAGTGTTCAGGAAATGTGTGCTGACTAACTGCTGGCTAAGGAGTCATGGGGTGGAAACAAAAATCACAGAAGTTCTCTTCAACTAAACTAAAGTAAACTTCTTTATTTAAAAAAAAAAGACCTTCTTTTTCTTTTTCTTCCTCTTCCTCCTCTTCCCCTTCCTTCCCTTCTGCTTTTTTCCCTTCCCTTCTCCGTCTCTTCCTCCTCCCCTCCACCTCCTCTTTTTTCTTTTCTTCTTCTTCATTCTCAAGGGATCCTTGTATATCTATTAAAGTACGTATCAGTTCTTGGAGGCAACCTTTACCTTTGCTATATAAAGAAAATTATCAGTGTTTCAGTGAAAAGAATATATGCTTCCTAGAAGCCCAGGTGATTTAATTTCTATGAGGGAAGACAGAAGGATTTGGAAAATCTACCCTTTTTCTCCTGCGGAAAGTGAGAATGTTATTAGACTGTATTAGTTCATGGCCACTAGTCTCAAGGCTGTCATAATGGTATTGGTTGGCCTACTCAGAATTTCCAGGGGGAATTTGAGACTTTGAAACATAAATCCATCTGATCAGAGGAAGTAACACACTGAGCAAAGTAAAATCAGGCAGGAGTTATGGACAGAGACAGCAGATAGTGTTAGCATCATAAGATTGAGTTTGATGATTATGGCAAACCCTTAGTAAGCACTCCCAGCGGCCAGACACAGTCCTAAGTGCCTGAGTTCAAGTATTTATTAATTATTTATTTATTTATTTATATATTTGCTGGAGTGATTTTTAAAAATTTAGTAATTATTTTTATTAACATATAATGTAATATTTGCCCCATGGATACAGGTCTGTGAAACGTCAGGATTACACACTTCACAGCGCTCCCCATAGCACATACCCTCCCCAATCTCCATGAACCAACCACCCTCTCCATACCTCCATCCCATCAGCAACTCTCAGTTTGTTTTGTGAGATTAAGAGTCTCTTATGGTTTGTTTCCCTCCTGAGCCCATCTTGTTTCATTTTTCTCCTTCCCTATCCCTGAAACCCCCCACTTTGCTTCTTAAATTCCTCATATCAGGGAGATCATATGATAATTGTCTTTCTCCGATTGACTTATTTCGCTCAGTATAATACCCTCTAGTTCCATCCATATCGTCGCAAATGGTAAGATTTCATTTCTTTTGATGGCTGCATAGCATTCCATTATATATATATATATATATATATATATATATATATATATATATATATTACATTTTCTTTATCCATTCTTCTGTTGATGGACATCTAGGTTCTTTCCATAGTTTGGCTATTCTGGACATTGCTGCTATAAACACTCGGGTGCATGTGCCCCTTCGGATCGTTACATTTGTATCTTTAGGGTAAATACCCAGTAGTGCGATTGCTGGGTGGTAGGGTAGCTCTATTTTCAACTTTTTGCGGAATCTCCATGATGTTTTCCAGAGTTCCTGTACCAGCTTGCATTCCCACCAACAGTGTAGGAGAGTTCCCCTTTTTCTGCATCTTCACCAGCATCTGTCATTTCCTGATTTGTTAATTTTAGCTATTCTGACAGGTGTGAGGTGGTATCTCATAGAGGTTTGATTTGTATTTCCCTGATTCCGAGTAATGTGGAGCAGTTTTTCATGTATTGGTTGGCCATGTGGATATCTTCTTTGCAGAAATGTCTGTTCATGTCCTCTGCCCATTTCTTGATTGGATTATTTGTACTTCGGATGTTGAGTTTGATAAGTTCTTTATAGATTTTGGATACTAGCCCTTTATCTAATATGTCATTTGCAAATATCTTCTCCCATTCTGCCAGTTGTCTTTTGGCTTTGTTGACTGTTTCCTTTGCTGTGCAAAAGCTTTTGATCTTGATCAAGTCCCAAAAGTTCATTTTTGCCCTTGCTCCCCTTTGCAGTTGGTGATGTTTCTAGGAAGAAGTTGCAGCAGCTGAGGTCAAAGAGGTTGCTGCCTGTGTTCTCCCAAGGATTTTGATGGATTCCTTTCTCACATTGAGGTACTTCATCCATTTGGAGCCTATTTTGGTATGTGATATAAGGCAATGGTCCAGTTTCATTTTTCTGCATGTGGCTGTCTAATTTTCCCAGCACCATTTGTTGAAAAGACTGTCTTTTTCCCATTAGACATTCTTTCCTGCTTTGTTGAAGATTAGCTGGCCATAGAGTTGAGGGTCTATTTCTGGGCTCTCTATTCTGTTCCATAGATCTATGTGTCCATTTTTGTGCCAGTATCACACTGTCTTGATGATGACAGCTTTGTAATAGAGCTTGAAGTCTGGAATTGTGATGCCACCAACTTTGGCTTTCTTTTTCAACATTCCTCTGGCTATTCGAGGTCTTTTCTGGTTCCATATAAATTTTAGAATTAATTTGTTCCATTTCTTTGAAAAAAATTGATGGTATTTTGACAGGGGTTGCACTAAATGTGTAGATTGCTTTAGGTAGCATAGACATTTTCATAATATTTGTTCTTCCAATCCATGAGCATGGAACATTTTCCCATTTCTTTGTGCCTTCCTCAATTTCTTTCATGAGTGCTCAACAGTTTTCTGAGCACAGATTCTTTGCCTCTTTGGTTAGGTTTATTCCTAGGTATCTTATGGTTTTGGGTGCAATTGTAAATGGGATTGACTCCTTAATTTCTCCTTCTTCTGTTTTGTTGTTGGTGTATAGAAATGCAACTGATTTCTGTGCATTGATTTTATATCCTGACACTTTACTGAATTCCTGTACAAGTTCTAGCAGATTTGGAGTGGAGTCTTGTGGGTTTTCCACATAAAGTATCATATCATCTGCAAAGAGTGATAGTTTGACTTCTTCTTTGCCAATTTGGATGCCTTTAATTTCTTTTTGTTTTCTGATTGCTGAAGCTAGGACTTCTAGTACTATGTTGAATAGCAGTGGTGAAAATGAACATCCCTGCCATGTTCCTGACCTTAGCAGAAAAGCTCTCAGTTTTTCTCCATTGAGAATGATATTTACTGTGGGTTTTCCATAGATGGCTTTGATGGTATTGAGCTATGTACCCTATATCCCTGCACTCTGAAGAGTTTTGATCAAGAAAGGATGCTATACTTTGTCAAATGCTTTTTCAGCATTTATTGGGAGTATCATATGGTTCTTGTTCTTTCTTTTATTAATGTACTATATGACATTGATTGATTTGTGGATGTTGAACCAACCTTGCAGCACTGGAATGAATCCCACTTGGTCGTGGTGACTAATCCTCTTAATGTCCTGTTGGATCCTATTGGCTAGTATTTTGGTGAGATTTTTTGCATCTGTGTTCATCAAGGATATTGGTCTGTAATTTTCTTTTTTGATGGGGTCTTTGTCTGGTTTTGGGATCAAGGCAATGCTGCCCTCATAAAATGAGTTTGAAAGTTTTCCTTCCATTTCTGTTTTTTGGAAGTTTCAGGAGGTATTAATTCTTCTTTAAATGTTTGGTAGAATTCCTGGCAAGCCATCTGGCCCTCTACTCTTATTTGTTGTGAGATTTTTGATGACTGCTTCAATCTCCTTACTGGTTGTGGGTCTTTTCAGGTTTTCTGTTTCTTCCTGGTTCAGTTTTGGTAGTTTATACATCTCTAGGAATGCATCCATTTCTTCCAGATTGTCAAATTTGCTGGCATATAGTTGCTTATAATATGTTCTTATAATTGCTTGTATTTCTTTGGTGTTGGTTGTGATTTCTCCTCTTTAATCCATGATTTTATTTATTTGGGACCTTTCTCTTTTTTTTTTTTTTGATAAGTCTGGCCAGGGGTGTATTAATCTCATTAATTCTTTCAAAGAACCAGTTCCTAGTTTCGTTGATTTGTTCTATTGCTTTTTGCTTCCTATTTCATTGATTTCTGCTCTGATCTTTATTATTTCTCTTCTTCTGCTGGGTTTAGGCTTTCTTTACTGTTCTTTCTCCAGCTCCTTTAGGTGTAGGGTTAGGTTATGTACTTGAGACCTTTCTTGTTTCTGGATAAAGTCTTGTATTTCTATACATTTTCTTCTCAGGACCACCTTTGCTGAGTCCCACAGATTTTGAACAGTTGTGTTTTCATTTTTGCTTGTTTCCATGAATTTTTTCAATACTTCTTTAATTTCCTGGTTGGCCCATTTATTCTTTAGTAGGATGCTCTTTAGACTCCATGCATTTGCATTCTTTCCAACTTTCCTCTTGTGGTTTTGGCTTCAGAGTGTGTGGTCTGAAAATCTGCAGGGAATGATCCCAATTTTTTGGTACCAGTTGAGGTCACATTTTTGACCAGGATGTGATCTATTCTGGAGAATGTTCCATGTGCACTAGAGAAGAATGTGTATTCTGTTGCTCTGGGATGGAATGTTCTGAATATATCAGTGATGTCCATCTGGTCCAGTTTGTCATTTAAAGCCTTTATTTCCTTGTTGATCTTTTGCTTGGATGATCTGCCCATTTCAGTGAGGGGGGTATTAAAGTCCCCTACTATTATTGTATTATTGTCGATGTGTTTCTTTGATTTTGTTATTAATTGGTTTATATAGTTGGCTGCTCCCATGTCAGGGGCATAGATATTTAAAATTGTTAGATCTTCTTGTTGGACAGACCCTTTGAGTATGATATAGTGTCCTTCCTCATCTCTTATTATAGTCTTTGGCTTAAAATATAATTTATCTGATATAAGGATTGCCCCCCCCCAGCTTTCTTTTGATGTCCATTAGCATGGTAAATAGATTTCCACCTCTTCATTTAAATCTGGAAGTGTCATTGGGTCTAAAATGAGATTCTTGCAGACAGCATATTGATTTTTTTTAAACCCCTTTTGATACTCTTTTTCTTTTGATTTGGCATTTAGCCCATTTACATTCAGGGTAACTTTGAAAGATATGAATTTAGTGCCATTGTATTGCCTGCAAGTTGACTGTTACTAGATATTGTCTCTGTTCCTTTCTTGTCTACTACTTTTATGGTGTCTCTTTGCTTAGAGGACCTCTTTCAATATTTCCTGAAGAGCTGGTTTGGTGTTTACAAATTCTTTTAATTTTTGTTTGTCCTGGAAGCTTTTTATCTCTCTTTCTCTTTTCAATGATAGACTGGCTTGATATAGTATTCTTGGCTGCATATTTTTCTCATTTAGTGCTCTGAATATATCATGCCAGTTCTTTCTGGCCTGCCAGGTCTCTGTGGATAAGTCTGCTGCCAATCTAATATTTTTACCATTGTATGTTACAGACTTCTTGTCATAAGCTCCTTTCAGGATTTTCTCTTTGTCACTGAGACTAGTAAGTTTTACTATTAGATGATGGGTGTGGACCTATTTTTATTGATTTTGAGGAGAGTTCTCTGCACCTCCTGGATTTTGATGCTTGTTCCCTTTGCCATAGTAGGGAAATCTTCTACTATAATTTTCTCCAATATACCTTCTGCCCCCCTCTCTCTTTATCCTTCTTCTGGAATCCCAATTATTTTAATAGTGTTCCATCTTATGGTATCACTTATCTCTCGAATTCTCCCCTCATGGTCCAGTAGTTGTCTCTCTTTTGCTCAGCTTCTTTATTCCCCATCATTTGGTCTTTTATATCACTAATTCTCTCTTCTGCATCATTTATTCTAGCAATAAGAACCTCCATTTTTGATTGCACCTCATTAATAGCTTTTTTTATTTCAGCTTGGTTAGATTTTAGTTATTTTATTTCTCCAGAAAGGGCTTTTACTTCTGCTGAGAGTGATTCCCTAATATCTCCCATGCCTTTTTGGAGCCCAGCTAGCACCTTGAAACTATCATTCTGAACTCTAGATCTAACATGTTACCAATGTCTGTATTGATTAGGCCTAGCCTTTGGTACCTCCTCTTGTTCTTTTTTTCTTTTCTGTTAAGTTTTTCTACCTTGTCATGTTATCCAGATACGAATATATGAATGAGAGAATAAAATACTAAGAGGGTGGCAAAGACCCCAGAAAAATGTGCATTAACCAAATCAGAAGGGACCCCAAATCGTGGGGAGAAGAAAGTGTGTAAAAAAGAATTAAAAATTTTTTTTTAATTTTAAAAGAATTAATATATATATATATATATATATATATATATATAATATATATATATATATAATTTGTGAATAGAAAAAAAAAACCCACTTGATTTTGGGTGTATTTTGGTCTCTTAGAAGAAACTACCTCCCAAAATTTTAAAGAAAGAAAAACACACACACACACACAAATAAGGGTAAACATGAAGGGATGGAATATGATTGTAAAGATGAAAATTTTAAAAAATTCTAAAAAAGGAATTGATAAGATATGTTGGTTGGGAAAAGATAGAAAAAGAAAGTGGAGAGAATTTGTTCAGGCTGGAGAGAGTAAGACAGAGCTTTGTGCTAGATTCAGGGTATATATTTATCTATTAGAAGAAGTTGTATCCCCAGATGTAGTGAAAAGAAGGGCCATCTGTACCCCAATGTTTATAGCAGCAATGACCACGGTCGCCAAACTGTGGAAAGAACCAAGATGCCCTTCAACGGATGAATGGATAAGGAAGATGTGGTCCATATACACTATGGAGTATTAGGCCTCCATCAGAAAGGATGAATACCCAACTTTTGTAGCAACATGGAAGGGACTGGAAGAGATGATGCTGAGTGAAATAAGTCAAGCAGAGAGAGTCAATTATATATGGTTTCACTTATTTGTGGAGCATAACAAATAACATGGGGGACATGGGGAGATGGAGAGGAGAAGGGAGCTGAGGGAAATTGGAAGGGGAGGTGAACCATGAGAGACTATGGATACTGAAAAACAACCTGAGGGTTTTGAAGGGTTGGGGGTGGGAGGTTGGGGGAACCAGGTGTTGGGTATTGGGGAGGGCATGTATTGCATGGAGCACTGGGTGTGGTGCAAAAACAATGAATACTGTTACGCTGAAAAGAAATAAAAAAAAGAAAAAGAAGAAGAAGTTGTATCCCAATATTTTTTAGAAGAGAAAACCCTATATGTATACAAAAAATAAAGTTAGAGACATGAAGGATGAAATATAACTATGATATTGAAGCTTCAAAAAGATTTTTTTAAAGAAAGGTATTGTTAAGATAAACTAGTTAAAAACATTAATAGAGAAAAGAGGAAAAGTTAAAAAATTAGAATAAAAGAATTTTAAAAACTTAATTAACTTTGCAAGGCTAAAGTATCGTGGGGAGAAAGCCATGAATTCCTTGCTTTGCTTTCCCCTTCTCTGCAATTCCGCTGTTCCTGATAAGTGAGGTTGGTCTTGGTTGAATGTTCTTGCTGATCTTCTGGGTGAGGGGCCTGTTGTAGTGATTCTCAAGTATCTTTGCCTGAGGCGGAATTGCTCCACCCTTGCTAGGGGCTGGGCTAAGTAATCTGCTCGGGTTCACTTTCGGGAGCTTTTGTTCCCTGAATACTTTCTATAGAGCTCTGGAGGAAGGGAATGAAAATGGCAACCTCCCAATCTTCATCCCAGAGGAGCTGAGAGCTTGAGGTCCCACTCCTCAGTGCGCCCTCAGAGAAAAGCACTCAATCACTCCCATCTCTCTGGACTCTGGCTGTGCTCCGAGATCACCTGGCTTGTGACTGAGCATTTCTGTCTCTGGCACACAGCCCTGTTTGGAGTCTCCAAACCCAGCAGATTCCTGCCTCCAGAGAAGGAAGGTGAGTCTCTCCAGATCTCCCTCTTGTGGGGTCCCTGCTCAAAGAGTAGTGGTCTGACTGTGCTACAGATCACAGTTTAAGGTAATCCCAAGCTAGAGCTCACTCCTTGGCTCTGTCTTTGTAGCCAGCTTCCCCACTTAAATGCCTGCAAGCTCTGCTACACTCAAACACCCCCAATCCTTCTGTGACCTCACGGGACCTGAGACCACGCTGTCCCCAAGAAGGCTCCACCCCCACTTAGCCTCTGGAGCGATGTCCCTCAGTGGAGCAGACTCTTAAAAGTTCTGATTTTGTGCCATTGCTCTGCTGCTTGCTGTGAACTGGCCCTTCTTCCATAGTCTATCTTCCCATTGCTTCGGATTCACTTCTCCACATGTCCTACCTTTCAGAAAGTGGTCGATTTTCTGCTTCTGGAATTTTTGGTCTTCTCTTTGATCTCCTGTTGGATTTATAGATGTTTAGAATGTTTTGATAACTATCTAACTGAACTCCTGAGACCTGATGTTATCTCAGCCTGTTACTCCTCTGCCATCTTGACTCCTCAAAAAAAAAAAAAAATTCTAAAGAAGGAATTGATAAGTTGGTTGGAAAAAGAAAGAAGAAGAAGAAAAAAAGAGGGAGATAATGTGCTCAGGCTAGAGACTAGAACAAAGCCCTGTGCTAGACTTAGGGTATATCTTGGTCTGTTTGAAGAAATTGTATCCCAAAATTTTTTTGAAAAACAAACAAACAAACAAACAAACCCTATATGTATACAAAAATAAGGTTAAATACAATGAAGGATAAGATATGACTGTAATAATGAAGGTTTAAAAAGATTTTTTTTAAGAAAGGTATTGTTAAGATAAACTAGTTCTAAAATGTTAAAAGAGGAAAGAGAAAAAGTTAAAAAAATTAGAATAAGAAAAAAATAAAATTAAGAAAATTTAACTTTGCAAGACTAAAGGCTCATCTCTTCCCCTAGAGATAGGGGAAAAATAGGCTTTCCCCTATCTCTAGATTTCTGCTGTTCTTTATTGGTGAGCTTGGTCTTGGCAGGATGTTCTTGCTGATCTTCTGCAAGAGGGGCCTGTTGCATTGATTCTCAAATGTCTTTGCCCAAGGCAGAATTATGCCGCCCTTGCCAGGGGCTGTGCTAAGTAATCTCCTTGGGTTCACTCTTGGGAGCTTTTGTTCCCTGAATGCTTTCTCTAGAGCTCTGGAAGATGGGACTGAAAATGGCAGCCTCCCAATCTCTGGCCCAGAGGAGCTGAGAGTTTGGGGCCCCACTGCTCAGTGTGTCCTCAGAAAAAAAGGGGTCAATTACTCCCATCTCTCTGGTCTCTCACCACATTCTGAGCTCACCTCGCCTGTGACTGAGCCTTTCTGTCTCTGACACACAGCCCCCTTTGGAGTCTCCAAACCCAGCAGATTCTTGCCTCCAGAGGAGGAAGGCGAGTGTCCCTGTATCTGCCACTTGTGGGGTCCCTGCTCAAAGAGCAGTGGTCCGACTGTGCTGCAGATCACAGTTTAAGGTAATCCTGAGCTGAGAGCCCACCCCTCAGCTCCATCTCTGTAGTCAGCTTCCCTGCTCTGATACCTGCGAGCTTTGCTACACTCAGACACCCCTGATCCTTCTGTGACCCCACCAGACCTGAGATCACACTGTCCATGTGAGGGCTCCACCCCTGCTTAGCCTCTGGAATGATGTCTCTCAGTGGAGCAGACTTCTAAAAGTTCTGATTTTGTGCTCCACTGTTCTGCTGCTTGCTGGGAGCTGACCCCTCCCCTGTGGTCTATCTTCCCTTTGCCTTGGGTTCACTCTCCACACATCCTACCTTTCAGAAAGTGGCCAATTGCTGCTCTTCTTCAATCTCCTGTTGGGTTTGTAGGTGTTTGGAATGGTTTGATAACTATCTCGGTGAACTCCTGCGACCTGATGTCATTTCAGTCTGCTACTCCTCTACCATCTTGCCTTTCCTCTGCTCTGATTTGTAATATTTGATTTAATCTTAACAAAGACCCTACAAGGCAGGAATCATTACTTTCTCTGTTTACCAATGAGGAAACAAAGGCACAGAGATGTCACTTGCCTGGGGTCACCCAGCAGAGGCAGAATTTAATCACAAGTAGCAGACCTCCAGACCTGTTCATAACCCCTGATGAGTTGCCTGCACTACTTCTCAGCTATGTGATATTGAGGAGGAATTTTGAACCCTCAGTATTCAGGGATATGATGGGAAGGAGAATAATAACAATTGGTTTATCTATGTCTTAGGACAATTCTCTGAACACTTTCAGGTAATGGGTATGAAAACATTTGTAACAAACTCTGAGATGTGGGTATCTGGCTCAAAGTAATGGCTCAGTAAGTATTTTTTTGGGTAATAAATTGAGGAAGAATAAACATAATAAGTGACTTTTATCCCCAAACCTACTATGGTATCTATTCACACCAGGTCTCTTAACAGATTTAACACACAGTAATTCCTGAATGTAAGCCTTAACTTTACATAATCCTCAACATCTCTCAAGGATGGTCTGCATTTGAGATGTATTTCAGGGTCCTTCTGTCTTGAAATCATCTCATTTAATAGTGAATGCCAGGTAAGGTGGCCATTTATGGACTTCTGACTAGAGAGAGACAAGATTTAAATGGTGCACCCCAATTATTAGTGAATCTTATCATTCAATAATTAAACATATATTTGCTGAAAATGATTATAACTCAAGAGGTTAGTATCTCAGTGGAGAGCACTGTGAGCTTTATGAGAGAAAGAAATGTGTCTACCTTGCTCAGCGATGAATCATTAGAGCCTAGAATAGTGCCTGGCTATTAATAAATACTCAAATATCTCTTGCATGGGCATTGCTATTGTCTCACTAGAAATGGGAGCTCAGGAAGAGGTCAGAGTTGGGGCCATAACAACAGTTAGTGGTATGCTGCCTGAGCAGTGTGTGGGATGAGTGTCGTCCAGGGAGGCGTTCATCCCAGTCTGCTGCCACTGGTGGCCTTCCTACTCAGCCACAGGGAACTGTGTTTCACTTCATGAATTTTCAGGCTTTCTGTGCACCCAGAAGTTTCTTTCAACAACTGAGAGCTGAGTGTTTAGTGACTGGTGAAATGATCCTGAATAAAAATCAAGTTATATATATTATAGCTGATATGTATACATTCATATATACAACACACACAAATGCATGGGCTTGAACTGAACTAAATCAGGGACCCCTGGCAGACTTACTGAGCTTAAACAGAAACCACCTATGAATCTCTTTCTGAGCCTTGAACTGAATTGAAACTTCTCCTCCAATAATAATGATTTAAAACCCCTCAAAACACACACATGCACACCAAATAAATAAAAATATTCCTAATGAAACAGTTTGAACTAGAACAGTCTTGTGTATTTATAAGAACTGTTGAGCCTCTAGATCAAGATATTACCCAAACAGAACATTAACCAAACTCACATTTTCTTTATTTAAATTCATTTAATTACAGCTACACTGTATTTTATGCAAAAGATATGTTCAGTTTAAGGTGGATAGGTCTAGTTTTTGTGAATCAAGCATATTTTTTTCTGAATCAAGCATATTTTTAATGGTAGTAGAGAATGGGATAAATAAAATAATCCCCCCAATTCTGAACACTTTTATAGAGAGAGATTCCATCTCTGACAGGAGGAATTGAATGCTGGTTTGTATTTTAAATCAACTTAGATTTCCGTATATTGGCTTTTCTTGAAGTGACACCACCAACATACACATGAGGTTACATTTCAACATCCTATGTCAGGCTGAGTCTTGATTTCCATCATTCTTTGTGGTGTCCTTTATCATTGAACTCCTGCTTTGACATACTTTACAAAGCCAAATCCAAAGAGTTTCCACTCTTATGGCTTCCTATCCAAGTTTCTGGTCAAGGTGTTGGGATAGCACAGCTACCTGAGTCTGGGACCATGATGTTAGTGCTCCCAAGATGTGAGTCAAAAATGTTCAAATACCATAGTGTTGGTATTGCCTGCAGCCCTGATCCAAAGGTTGCTGATGCCAGACTTTATGAAATAGCTGGATGATGGCAATCTTCAGACTTATCCCAGGACATCCCAGAGATTACTCGTAGTACTACATCACACACAGAGTTGACTTCTGGCTCCAGGTCAGCCTTCAGTGTTTCACACACAAGTGAGTAGATGATGTGACTGTCCTGCTGTGAAATGTCTGTTCACAGATCTCTGGACAATGAAATTGTGAAATATAAATATAAACATTTATAAAATATAAGCCTTTTCTTTTCACATTGCTCAATCTCTGAAATTCACCATTCTGATTCCTTCCTTTTTTAAAAAAAATATGTGTTTATTTATTTAGGGAGAGGTATAGAGTCTTAAGCTGACTCTGTGCTAAGCATGGAGACTGACATGGGGATCAATCTTACAACCCTCAGATCACAACCTGAGCCAAAATCAAGAGTCTGGAACTCAACTGACTGTGCCACCCAGGAGCCTCATAATTCCTTCTTTTCTTAAGACTTTCACACAAACACTATTTTTTAAACTTTGTGAGTTGTTATATAATACCTGTCAACTGTGATTTCATGAGGTTAATATAGTCTTTACTCAGCACTATCTAGACACTTTTCCCACCAATAATAATTTCAAATTGAATTTTCTTTTTGATTTTTTTTTTGTGATTGTTAATCCTAAAAACAAAACTGTCAGTAATTTTATCAACAAGCATGGGTTTAATTGGGAAAAATAACAAACTGCCATCTACAACATGCAAATTATAGCAAAACCATAGGCAAATCCTGAGAACAAAGGAGAGGAATGCTCTCTTATACAGAAAAGGGGCTGTTATAAGCAAAAAGTCCATTGAAGTAAACAATGAGTATAAAGTGTAGTGGCTTCTTGTTGACTGAATTGTGGCATTCTGTTGGCTGGGCTGTTGCCAGGTGAGGAGAAAATCTTTCTTCCTCTTATTGGGAATACAAATCATTTTCTTCTTATTGGGGTCTGCTATTGACTGTTAGTGGTAGAGAACGAGAATGCCCCCTTCTGGTCTCCTGACTCCATCTTGGTGAGATTTCCTTTTATTAATTTTCACATGATCATTACATTTCTTTTTAAGCAATTTCCATTAAAGCATATCTTCTAATTTCATCTGTAAAAATTCACTCTAGGGATCCATTGAACCTTCCTCTTTGCTGTATCCTACTGTCCAAGTTCTTAGTTACCAGTAAAATTTCCCCAAGAATTTTACCTAGGTGTATACTAGAGAATCACAGTAAATGAGTTGTATATAATTTTCAATGTTCAGGTAATCTTAATGTTCAGTGCTTATTTCTGCTGTGGTGAAAGCATTGATTCTCTCCATGATTTTCTTAGAAATTAAAAATAACTACTCCATCCCTCACTCCCCTCCCTTCTGAAACCCTCAGTTTTTTTTCCCAGAGTCCATGTAGCCAGGTGATGGGTATTAAGGAGGGCATGTGTTGTGATGAACATTAGGTGTTATACACAACTAATGAATCATTGAACACTACATCAAAAACTAATGATTTACTATATGATGGCTAACTGAACATAAAAAACCAAAACAAAATTAAAAATAACTATAACTTAAAATAAAAATAATCTTATTGTAAAAATTCAAACTATATCTTTAATTAAAAGTTGTTTTCTTCTTTCTTTAATTCCTTCTCAAAAAAGATGCTTCTAGTGGCCTTTGTGCCTAAATAGTTGAATTTATTTGACTTGTTGAAGTTTATGTATTTCCAGTCAGTAATCCTTGGCTACTCTTCGGTTCTCTGTAATAATTATGGATCTTTTAGCTGAAGTAAATCATCATCAATAATGGCACCATCTTCTCCCATTTATTATAGAGTGCCTATCATCTGTTCAACACTATTTTCTTTAAACATTATTTTTAACTGAGTGTTTTATTTGCATTACCTATGTTTAAAAAGTAAGGGGCAGAGCCAGCATTGGGGCTTAGTCTGTTTGACTCCTCAAATCAATGTGTGTATCAGATGATACATGATACATGATACATCAGATGATGAAGGCGGCTTGTACTAGTTGGTGATCATCAATTCTGGTTACCTCTTCCCAACTCTGCCTTCAGTGATATCACACTGGTAGTTTGAAATCCTCCACTTAAGCTGTAGACAATCCTCAAACTCTACATACTGATGCTTTTTTCTCCCTTTGGAGACCCTATTTTACCACTTCATATGTTTTACTTTGCCAAATTCCTCCCCTAAAGAGGAAGACCATAGAATTAAACCACAGGATTGGTGAAGGGAAATAGTTTCCAGAAACCTTTGCCCAAATATGTCATACTATATATATATTTTTTTTTCTTTTTGACTGAATGAGCCATAAAAAATTACACAGCTAGAGAGCTCCCATTGACATACACTCAATATCTATCCTTGGTCCCCCACAAAGCACTTCTTATGGAAGTTGTGTCAATGTTTGCACACTCCTAACAAGGCAGTGTTTCAACTCCTGGTACTTTACCATCTCCTCTGAATTTCTCACAGGCTTTTGGGTGGAAAGGGGATTCTGCAAATCTAGTTAAACCAGATCTTTGGGGACTAATTATACAGGTCATGGATAATCCAGACTCTCTTATCCCCTCTTCCTCATCACCTCCTGACCTTTTTACTGCTCATTAGCACCTCAGCCAGAGACCTGGGCTGGGGAAAGAGTAAATGGGTGTGGAACTCTCATCAGCTCATCTGGCTCCCTGCCAACAACTCTTATATAGGTTTCCTTGGGAGGAGTATCTCAGAGACAAGGTAACCAATCCCTAGCCTATGTGGATTTCATTCAGCTGAGCTCCCCACCTTGGTCTCACCTACTTCCAATACTCCATACACTGATGCCACTCACCATTAAGTGTTGGTTGCTTTAGCCGTTGTCCTGCTCTATGGCTCTTTTATGCATTTCAATACATTGCACAGGTGGCCAATTTAGTTAATTCCATTAAGTGGATCTGGCCAAGCATTGTGCAGGATCAGAGTGAAGATTCAAATTAAATAATGTTCACGTGGTTGGCCTTAGGGTGAGTAAAAGACAGCTATGGCAAGATTTCAGGGACATCTCATTAGCTGCTGCCTCTTAATGCTTTTGGAAATTGTACTATAAGGATAAAATATTTTTACTATATAGCACCCTCTGCTTATATCAGTATAAAATGTAAACATGTCCATTAGTCACATCTTTGAGTATGGCTATTTACTTGGCTATGAATTTACCTCTTTTATTAGTATATTTACTCATCAAGAGTATTTAAATATCTACATAAGCCAGATACAGAGCTGGGGATGTAATGCTGAATAAAACAGACATGGTCTCTGCTCTCTTAGAGTCTTCTTGGGAAGAGAATCAACAAAGAAGCCAGATAAAGGTAATTACAAGTTGTGCTAAGCAGAATGGAGCTGATAAATAGGGTGCAGCTATTTAGAATAGAGAAGGCTCTTCATGAAGAGACATTTAACCTGAGACCCAAGGAATGAGAGGAGACCAGCCATGTGAAAAGCTGGGAAAGAGCAGGGAGACTGAGGGAACAGGAAGCCCAGAGACTCTGAGGTGAGTTTTATATGTTGAGGAGCTTAAATAAGGCCAGTGAGTATGAAGAAGGGGGAGGAGCAGGCAAGTCTATTGGAGTAGTAAATGGGGGCAAGGGTGAGATGGGGGCAAATTATGCAAGGTCTCCTAGGCCACGGTAAGGAATTTAGACTTCATATTCTACATGCAATGGGAAGGCATTGAAGAGTTTTGAGCAGGGGAATGATACAAGGTATATTTTTTAAAAAGCCCACTTGGGCTGTGTATGGAGAATGCCTTGTAGGGACCAGGAATGGGGATAAGGTGATCAGTTAGGGAGCTGTTGTGAGCTTCTGGAAGAAAGAGGATGGTGAGATGCACCATCGTGATAAAAGTGAGGATGAAGACCGGTGGACAGATTCAAGCTGTTTTTTGGAGGTAGAATTTATGTGATTTATTTGATGAATTGCCTATGTCTGTGGGGGGATTAGAGCTCAGGACAGTCCCCAGGTTTCTGCATAAATGGTGGTACTGTTTCTGAGATGGGAGAAGTCTGGAGTAGTGTTAGCTTAGGTGGCACAAGGGAGAATTGAGTGCTGTTTTGAATATATTCCTTTTGAGATACCTCTTATCAGTGCTCCAAAGTCATCACGCCCATAAACCTATTAGGAAAGACTTCCCGAAATAAAAATAAAAGAACAGCTGTTAAAGACAACTGAAATGTCTGAATTGAAGTATACACACTACGTATTGCAAGTGAACTTAGACTGGCTTCTAGTGACTTTTTTTTTTTTTTAACCTTAGTACTCATAATAGTCTAAGGCACACATCTGCTCTAGAATTTTGTTTCTAACATTGTTTTGCTCTCTTTGGAGGCTACTTAGTATGATTGTCTTTACTGTTCTGCCAATTGTTTTATACTGTGAATGCATATAGACTCATCAATGGTGATTCAGACTCTCACCTGCCAGTTCTTTCAACATTAATGAGAGCAATTCTCATGCACTGAGCTTACCATGTGGCATGCACTTTTCTAAGAGCATGACATGTGTTTGCTCACAAGCGTACGTTGGAGATGTTGTGGGTTTGGTTCTAGATCATTGCAATAAAGTAAATACTATAATAAAGCAAGTCATGAATTTTTTTGGTTTCCCACTGTGTATAAAAGTTATGTTTATACTATATTGTAGTCTATTAAGTGTGCATATAATTATGTCTAAAAAAACCGTTACATACCTTAAGTGAAAAATACTTCACAGCTGAAAAATGCTAATCGTTATCTGAGTTTTCAGCAAGTCATAATCACTGATCACAAATCTCCCAAGTGAATATATTATTAATTAAAAAGTTGAAAATATTGTGAGAATATTTATTGTGAGAATATTGTGAGAAGTGAATAGATGTTATTGGGAAAATGTTACCTACAGACTCGCTCAATGCAAGTCTTGGCCCAAACTTTCAATTTGTAAAAAATGCCAATTTTCAAAGCAAAATAATGCAAGGCATAATAAAATGATGTATGCCTGTATTTCAATCTTATGACAATTCTGGGAAGTTGTTATTATTATTATTATCCTCATATTTAGGTGGTGAAACTGAGAAATAGAAAAATTTATTTACTTTTCCAAGTTCATGTAGCTAACAAGTTACAGAGCCAGAATTCTATCCTAGATTGTTAGGATCTGTTATGTCCCAAGAGATACCAATCTCTTAACCATCAAGTTCTATTGCCTCTTGAGGAGATGTTTGGAGAATAATCCACATGAATATGCCATTAGAAACCATTTTAATTGTCTAAGTCAGTGATTCCAAAACTAGCTGCTCATCAGACTCACCTAGAGAGCTTGTTAAAATAAGAATCCCTGGTCCACCTAGACCCAAATCACTGTTGAAACTGAGGCTTGGAATCTGTGTTTTTAGCAAGTTTTCCAAGTGATTCTATTGTAGCCAATCTACAAATGGAGCAACATTTAAGAATGAGAGATATAACTTATGTTTTACTGCCTTCTGTCTTGAGAGCAGACTTCCTTCTTAAAGTTCTATTATTTCCAGTTTTCAGACATTCTCCTTGATTATAAGAGAGAAGCTCAACAGGAACCGGTAATTTTGCTTTCTGCTTTCAGTTCAGATTGTTCTTCAACCTCTCAATTTATTCAAGGTACAATTTACAATTGAGGAATTGTATTTTTTACTTTCTGCTATTCATGAAACAAAAGGTCAAGATCTCTGTAAGATATTTTCAATAGCTCCAATATTTCACCACAAATGGGTATGTGATGTTTCCCATTTGATACAACTAAAATGAAGAATAAAGCCTTCATTTTATATTTTCTTGTCAGGAGCATCCTAATTTATTCAGAATAAGAAGCAATTTTGGATATTGCTCCCATTTTGTAATTTTCATACTTTTTAGTCCCAAAGAATGTTAAAGTTTTTCTTCAGTCAAGACCTGGGCCCCAGTGAAATGGTGAAAGAGTCAGAGACTCTTACGGTTGTTTCAGTTAGCTTTTCCATGCCACTCTCTCATCCTCTTTCTCAGTGGTGGGTCCAGACTTGACTTGGTGTGCTCTAAAAGGATGACTAAGCTTGGCTTATGTGGGACCAGGGGTTTCCTGGGATGTGGGATTTTCAGTGCTAAAATGAGGTCAGTCCCAGTACTGGGACAATTAGTTACTCTACCTGCAAGAGGACCAGCAGAAGGAAGGTTACTCTTCTCGTCCATGTCCCTGAGGTACTATCAGCAGGCATTGCAGAGTAAGAATAGGCTTACATTCTAAGTTTGAAAAGTAGCAGTTGTTAAATCTATGCTTGGGCAAACCACTGTTTGGTGGGCGTGCTTGCAAAGGGCAGTCGAGAACTGAAGAAATTATCCTGAAAGGACTCTTTTTTTCTTCTACTGAGAAATGAAACTCAGTTTCTTGATGTGTATCCATGTGAAGGGTCTGGTACAAACCTTTCTGTTTTAACTTCAGTGCGTTGCCATAGTTTGTTAAGCATTTTTTTTTTTTTTCTTAAAGTAAGGTCTACACCCAGTGTGGATCCTGAGATTAAGAGTCACATGCTCTTCTGACTCAGCCAGCCACTTTCCTTGGTTCTTTGAGCCTCTTAACTGCTGATCCTTTCACAGAAGATGGGCAGATTTTTTGTAGGGGGCCTGATCTCTCCTCTGCTTCATCTTGAGAGTCTGGGCCTCGATTTCTATTCTTTGCTGGTTGTATTTCCATAGCAAGAATTTGATGGGTAATAACTGAGTCCTTTCATAAGGAAACAAGATTTTATGCCCTTCTTACTCAATGCCAGAAGAATTGACAAGGTGTCATACAAAAGTGCTCAACAAATTCCTCTTTTTACGAGTGAATCAAACATGGGCTAATTCATAAGCAGGCTTTTTCCTGGAATGAAAAGTGCAGTGCGTCTTGGGAGAGTTCTTGGGAAAGTTCATCTCCTTGGGTGCTTTAGGGAAAATATTTTGACCCATATATAGATTCTACCCCAGGGATGTAAGGGGTGGATGCTTAATGTTTGTTTGACTGACTATGCTTGAAAGCTTGGCTTTTAGCTTTACAATGATGGTTTTCTCAACATTTCTTCTCTATATGCTTTAAAGAGGTGATGTATGAGAGAGTAATGTTTAAATGGTAAGGGGCTGAAAATCAGTTGGAGATGTGAATGGGAAATCATCTGAGAAGCTAAATGTGGCATCTGAGGTAAATTTAGACCTCTCCCACGAAGAGGGTTGGAAACCCTTACTGGCATTTCTTATGTTACCCCTCAGTCACCCTCTCTCACTGCAGGGCAATCTCTTTTTGTAGAGTGTGTATCACAGGTTGAAAGTGTGTATTTATTTGTGTGTACATCTGTTTAATATTCAACTTTCATTTAGCCCCCTCAGATCCTATCCCAGACCCTGTCCCACACACTTTAAAATGTTGGCTATCCTCTTCTAGTTCGCTAGTTACTGAGTTTCTTCCTATTTGTGAGACCCTATACTAAGCCCCTCAAAATGGGAGTTTAAGTTTGTTTAAGAAATGGAGTTCATTAAGTCCTGTAGAGTTCATTGTGTGAGTGTGTTGAGGGGGTTGGGATGGTCTGGGCAGGATGTTGACTCCTTGTGGGTAAGAGTTAGACATAAACTGAAGCTCTTCTGGAGCTGGTAGAGATTTTAGATGTCATCTTTTTAAACCTCCCTTCCCCTATAATTCAATAGATACATAAGCTTCTTGTCATTTTCCTTTTCTTCTCTGCAATAACTTTTCTACTTCTGCCCTTTCTCAACCTCTACCAAGTATGGCAGAAAGGGGGAATTGTTGGGCCTCACAGCAGAAAAGGGGCTTAGTCCCATTACACTGAATTTTAGTCTCAGTTCATTCTCCCTCCGTCCCAACTCCCATATTCCCTTTCAACATCTCTGACTCTAATTTCTACTGCTCCTGTTCAGCCCTTGCTCGATGTACATCCAAGTGCTACCTCTTCATTGGAGCATTCAAATTAGAAACCACAGCTCTCACTTTTTATTTTCCATAACCCTTCAGTGTTGCTGATTAGATTCTAACTTGTGCTGTACTCATTTGCCAGGACAAGTCACCTCAACTGTTTTGTGAGAGACTTCAGGCCTGGGACCTTGTCTTTCCTTCTTTGCTTCACCATCTGCACTTAGCACAAGTCCTGGCACAGAGGGGTATAGTAAGTGCTTGTCTCAAACATTCTAATTTCCATTAATATACTCTTAAGATAGGCTGGTCTTCCGTGGGTTTTTCCCACTCATTTTTGTGGCCATTTATAGTTTCCACTTGCATCACTTCTTGGGAGTAATGAGTTCCATAATCATAAAACCTGTCATGGAAAATGACATTTTTATTTATTCCCTCTAGGTTTTCCTCTTTCCAGCTAGAGCCAGTGGTCTCCTAATGAAAGAGTGCATTCACTGGATGGGCAGGCTTGTGATTCAGTAGACTTTAGTCTGTTGCTGTTCAGTCTTGTTCAAAAATCTTAAGTCATCTGATTACCTGCCCCACAGTTCCTTCAGTCATTTCAATTGCTCTTCCCCAGTTTCGTCTTGTAGGTAGAGCCTTATGCCAACAATGGCATAGAAATGGGGTGGGAAGAGGTGAAATACAGAACAGATGGAAGTTGAGATGGCATGTCCTCAAGGAGCTTTTAGGATTGTGAGGACACTGTATATTTGAGCTGTGAGTGCCTCTTCTCTTTCCTGAGCATATTGGAGTATAAGTTGTACATAGGTATCCACAGCTAAAAAAGATACAAGCCCAAAATGGAGTTATTTTCCCCTATAATAGCAAAGGGGACTTACAGTTTCAACCTATCCTGGGAATGCAGGTTTTTAACAGTCAATCTGAATTTTCCTGATCAGCACCAGTGATGTATCTTTGTGATAAAAATCCTGCTGGTCCTTTCCCCCACAAAAGCTGTCCTGGACTAAAACAGCCTTTCTTTTCTTTTGTTTTCTTTTTGCCTTCCTACTTCCTACAAAAACTTTCCTACAAAAACTTCCTTCCTTCCTACCCCTTCCTTCCTACAAAAACTTTCCTACAAAAACTTCCTTGCTTCCTACCCCTTCCTTCCTACAAAAACTTTCCACAAGGTACAACTCCTTAGAGCATCTACTTGTTAGATGGGATTCTCCCAGATTCATGAATTGCTTAATAAAACCAATTAGATCTTCAAATTCATTTGGTTGAATTTCTTTTTTTAATACCACCATCATGTGGAAGTGAGTCTATATGTATAATGTACTATCTGATTACATGTGTGATTGTACCATTTTAAATAATGACAACACCGACAGTATCAATCACTCACAAATCATCAATTTTTTATCAGGTAGGTGCTATGTACTTTTTTCAATTTGTTTAATTTTCCACAACAACACTGAAAGGTTGATATTATGTTTTCCATTTTACAATAAAGATGAGTAATCCTCAGAAAAGTTCATTAACCAGGCTAACTTAGTATCCGAGACAAATGGCAGGTGAAGTCACGATTTGAACTCAGATCTATTTTAAATTCAAAGACCACAATCTTTCTAACATACAATAGAGCACTTTTCCCTTGGGAACTTAAATGGAAAAGCTGCAGTTGAGGGCTTTTCCAGCAGAGATAGGGCTTTAAAGGGGATGTTTTTCCTGAAAAATCTTTCCTGGGTGGGCAGAACATCTGGTGAGTTTTCAAGTCCTTTCAGTCTTGATCACAGAGCCAGCTTAGTGGTAACTATCTGGCCCAGCTTGAGGAGTTCCTAACATGCATAATCTTTAAAAATAAGATAGACTCTTTGACTGAAATACATTTATTCTTTCAGGTCACTAGAGTACCATTTAGATAATATGAGAAACCAAATATTATGAAATCAATATGTGGATCAAAATACACTGAGTAGCATTGTAACCTGGAGGATAAAAATGAAGTTTAGCAGGATCATGTTCATCTGGGACACACTTAGATGGCTGAGGTCCACTCTCACTGGGGTTAGTGTCTCTATTGCACTAGCTGCTAAATGTTTTGAATATTACCCCTAGGTATTAGACATAATTCCCATCCTCACTGGAATTATAATCCAATTGGGAAAGTGAGATATAAACATATAGAACTTTATATAATGAAAACAAAGTTAGGTAAAAACACAAATAATACTCCGTCCACTTCAATTTGCTTTACTTTTCTTCTGAATCTGTAACCACCAATGAACAAATTTTACATTTGCTTATTTTATTGTTCACTGCTATACCTTTAGGATCTACCACAGTGCTTGGTCCCATTGAACAAATGAATGAATATGATAAGTGCTTAAAGCAGAAAGTATGGCTAGAGTGGTCAGGAAGACTGCCATGGGGGAGTAGAAACAGGAGCAGAATCTGGAAGGAAGAGGCAGTTTTGGAGAGAAGAGGTTGAGGTAGGGAGAATGACATGGACAATAGTGTGGAGTTTAGATAATATACATCATGATAGGATTTGTGAATACCCTACTTTGGCTGGAACAAAGAGGGCCTTTGAAGTGGCCGGATTACATCCAAAGATGTGATGCATGATCTATAAGAGCATTTAACTTGAAGAATGACTATAAAGCATGACGGAGTTGAAATCTGTAATGGTTAACACTGAAACTCCACCCCTTTATCCCCTTGAATAAAGAAATAGTGTGGATTAAAACATCATTTATAGGAAACAACAAATAGAGGTTACAGGTCTTTCTGAGTTGATACTTAGAAAAAAGTGTCACCCACATGAAATGTGCAAGTGAGTAGTGCTGATGTTTAGGGATGTTGTATGAGAATCTCTTTTTTTAGATTGAGGTTCTGTTTTCTCTTGGCTTGTTGTATCATGACTTTTCCATTTAAAATTGAACAAATTCAAACTGATTCAAAGACAGGCATGTGCACACGTAATTGTGCCTTTGCACAAGTATGAGTGCATATGTGCACACAGCACGTGCACACCCACACACATTTTCACACACACATGCTCAAGCTCCCAGGCACACAGCTTCCTTCAGCCTAGCTTCTATTTCCTCTCATCTGGCAGCTTTCAGAATAATCTCACCCACCTGTTAAATCAGAGAATGTCAGGTTTAATTTATAACAGTGAGTAGAAACAGGATGCTACAGAAAGCATTTTAATTAAAATCCTTTAATTGGATACATGCTTCTTGTGAAAAGGGAGCTGTGGAGAGGGCCTCTTTGTCGGCACCTTTCACTCCAGTTGCCAGAGACTGTTGCAGGAATGGCCTTGCAATTGGAACCAGTCCTCTGGAGCTGTGGGGGTGGGACAGGGGCGTGGAGGCCAAGAGAGGGAAATTGGGAGCAATAAGAGAAAAAACAAAGGGGTGAATGGCCACAGATTTTGTGCAGAGACACAGCCTTGGTGTTTTCCGGAGGCAGTTCTGCCGAAACCTATTGGTATCGTTTCAAGTTGGTTTCTCCTTAATCCTTTCATCATCCTTAGGATGGGATAGTTTCCAAGGGGAACCCACAAATACCCCTGACTTCAGGCAATGGCTTAGGAAATCTCGACAGTGTAGGTCAATTGGCGATTGTAGGAGGTGGACAGATGACAGTATGGGGTTGGGGGAGGCCCAGCCTTTGCACCTGGGGTTCCTTAAGTGACAGCACTTAGCACTATCCAGCCCACACCGCAAGAAAGAAAATGTTGGACTCAATTAGAGGCCAGTTTAAGGAAGGGACTGTGTGCTAAAGTGGGGGGGCCAGCCTGGAAACCATCCCAAGAGCTCATGTGGGGTGACAGCAATAGAGTGTGCCAAGAGAGCAGAAAAGCATGGAAGTATTTTACTGGGAACACTCAAAGTAGCTGAGAAAAGTGGGAACTGGAAGTAGTTTTAGTGTCAGGTATGTTGCCAAGGAAACAGAAGACCCGAAACTGAGCTCATTAAAGATAGGGGAGGGTGAATGGGTTTTTACCTTCTTGGTTTTGCTTCAACTTACTGTGCCAGAAGGTGATGCAAGAGGGTCTAATAACACTGATTCTTTCTTGGTAGCTAAGAAAGCCAGTGCTATGACCTCTTGGTAGAGGGAAGAGACACACCTTGAAGATTTTTAGATGTTATACATCCACGGCTACTGTTGGGCTCCTAGAGGCTCTGGTTGCTAAGGAAACAATGGTAGACAATTCTATTTGTTTACAACTACTGGTTGCTACTAGTGGTGTGCTGGTAAATGTTTAACAACTGGCTCCTGGGTGGGGAGAAAAGTCTTATTTGTAGCATTTTCCAACATCAATGCTGTAAATATTTCCACCATGGTTGATTTTAAGATACTGATGGTTTAACAACCAGTTGGACAAATTCCTGAAATTAAAAAATCAGCTATTACAAGCCAGTATGAGCTGGGTCCAACACACCACTGGTTTCTTCTTGCCCTATTAAGCTTTCTTGTAAGAGGTGTTTTGTTTCCACTTCCATTGTCTTTGTGATTGCCCATATGGCTTACTTTGGCCAATGGAATATAAGTGGATAACACAAGCCATATCCAACCAAAGTTTTAAATGGGCTTCTATGATTTGGCCCCGCTACCTCCACCCCCTCTGAGCTTCTGTCCTTTACTTTGAGAATAATGTGTCCCAGGTAGTGGCTTATTCTTTAGCCTGGGTCCTAGCATGAAAAGACACATGGAGGTTCCTAAATTGAGCTGTTCTCAGCATAGCCTCACAGAGCCACAGCCAAGCCACAACCTTGTGTAATACGAGCAAAGAAATTAATGTTTGTTGTTATAAGGCACTAAGATTTGGGAGTCTGATCTTGACTTAATGAACAAACATTGACCAACAATTGACACATAGTAAATACTATGGAATTATATCTAGGTTATGTAAAGGGATTAGAGGTTTTCAGTTCTGAGAGAAACCTCAAAGCACAATCATTTCAACAATCATATGTTTCAGTGCCCTCTAAAACATCCCTCCCAAATGTTTGTCTGTTTTAATTTTCCTCTTTATACATGAAAATCTCTCCAATGTTTGGGATCTTGGTCTTGGTACCTCTTGAACATGTTCATGGCATCTCTGACAGCTCTGAGTGTTGGAAGATTCTTTCCTCTGTGAACTGGAAGCCTTTTCCTTTTTGCAGGAATATAGTATCCTTAGTCCTATTGCAAGGAAAGATGGAAAGTGTCATTATTCTACAGGAAAACTCTTCAGATATTTGTAGATATTATTATCCACATTTAGTCTTCTCTGCATGTCAAACTCCTCAAAATTCTGAAGAGGAAAAATATAACCTAGGATTTTTTACCCATTCAAAGTATAATCAGTTCAAGAGTATGAATGAAATAAAGATTTTTCCAGACCCAAACCAACCAACCAACCAACCAAAAAAAAAAAAAAACCTCCCAAAACACTCCACTGGACTTGATTTTGAGGCCTGTCATCACCCTGGCTCATCCTTTCTGAGCATCTCTACCTTGTATAAATTGACATGAATGACTTAGTACAGAGGACTATCAGACTCAGAAATAGCCCCAAGAAATGGGAAGCTGTAATGTTGGTACACTTCAGGCAATATGAGACAAAGCTATAGACCCATGAAAGGGAACAGCTGAAATGCAAATCCCTGTGTAAAGGTAGTATCCAGAAGAGTAGGGATGAGAAGATCACCCAGAATGCAGCACAGGTATATGAAAGGATAGAAAATATGAACAGGAGGTTAAGAAACATGATGGTTAGAATTAAAAGGATAATACATATCTACTAGGAATTCAAAAGAGAGAAAGGGGAGAGAGTAGGGAAATTTATCTCTATTCAAAGACAAATAATAGCTAACTTTTTTTCAGAATAAAAATTCCATATGTGAGCACCTGTTTGAAGAAGTGCAGTGAGACTTGAGTAAGACCAAGAAAAATATGTTCATACCCTACAAGTTTTACATACAGTAAAACCATATTACAGAGATTAAAAGAAATGGCTAATTGTAACCAGAGACTGAAGAAGTTGCCTAAAAGAAAAATTGGATAAAGAGATTAGTAGATTAAAATCCTTAAAGAGCTAGGGGAAAAAAACCCAGAAATTGTTTCAGCCTAGAATTCTAAAGTCTTATTCAAGAGTGAAGATTGACCATTCATAGAAGACAATTTTTTGGAAAGAAGGAACTCAGAAGGAAAAGAAAGCCGCAAGAAGAACATAAGGTCCATGTATACAATGGTATATTACTCAGCCATCAGAAAGGATGGATACCCACCATTTGCATTGACATGGACGGGACTGGAGGGGATTATGCTAAGTGAAATAAGTCAAGCAGAGAAAGACAATTATCATATGGTATCACTTATTTGTGGAACATAAGGAATAGCATGGAGGATATTAAGAGAAGGGAGGGAAAACTGTAGGGGGTGGGAATCAGAGGGGGAGATGAACCATGAGAGACTATGGACTCTGGGAACCAAACTGAGGGTTTCAGAAGGGAAGGGGGTGGGTGGATGGGTTACCCTGGTGATGAGTATTAAGGAGGGCATGTGTTGCATGGAGCACTGGGTGTTATATGGAAACAATGAATGATGGAACACTACATCAAAAACTAATGATGTACTGTATGGTCACTAACATAACATAATAATAAAAAAAGAAAATAAAGCAGATGAATTAGTAAACATGTAGATTTTAAAAATTTGTACAATATGGGGGTAGGTATCACAGGTAAGGCACTTAGGTTCTGCGTTTTTCTGGACACAGATATCAACTTTAGACTTTATTTCAAATATACATGTTAAAAATGGAAGGTACCCCTGAGAATAGTGGTAAAAGGTGTAACATTCATACCAGTAGAGAAATTAAAAAGTGGAAACCCAAATCACTGTATTTTTGATAAAAGTATAAAAACATTGAGAAAAAGAGCACATAACAACCTTAGGTTATTAGTTATTTCCTAGAAGGAAAGGAAAGGAATGACATATAGTGAAGTGGGAGGGAAATTCATCAAACATATTTGCAACCTTGTATTTATTTTAAAAAATTGGAAACAAATGTTAATGTGTTAAGTCTGGAGAGTGTATATTTTGGTCTCTGCAACATTAATTTTTTTTTTTTTTTTTACTTTTTGTATGCTTCCACTTTTCACAATTAAAAATTCTAATAATGGGGAGATGGAGAGGAGAAGGGAGTTGAGGGAAATTGGAAGGGGAGGAGAACCATGAGAGACTATGGACTCTGAAAAACAATCTGAGGGTTTTGAAGGGGCGGGGGGTGGGAGGTTGGGGGAACCAGGTGGTGGGTATTAAGAGAGGGCACGGATTGCATGGAACACTGGGTGTGGTGCAAAAACCAATGAATACTGTTATGCTGAAAAGAAATTTAAAAAATATTCTAATAATGAAGAGTAAATCCAAATGGCTAAAAATATTACAACAATGTTAAAATTCACTAGTAGAAAAATACAAATTCAATAATATGAGATATTAAATTGAGACTGTCCATCAGATAGGCAAAAATTTAAAAGAGCTCTAGCAAGAATTGCTGAAAGAGATGCATGGAAAAAGATTGTCTTTTGTAGTGGAAGCATTATGACTTTGTCAGAAATTAAAATGAAGATAACCTCCTTTTGCAATTTTAGGTCTAGGAATCTACCTCATCAAAATAAAGGATATTTATTTATTATATTTATGTTTGTATGAGCAAAATATGGAAACAAAACAAATAACCATCCAGTTGTATATTCACATACTGATATGTTATGCAAAACATTTTAAAAAGAATGAATTAAAGGTATATCAGTTGAATGTTTTTCATAAAGAATTGTGTGAAAAATAAAATGTATATAGTACGATCCCATTTTTTGAAAAAATCAGAAGATTCCTTGTGTGTGCACATATATGTATATATCCATATATGCCTTATACATTACATGAAGCTAGGTAAAAAGAATACAAAGTGGTGATAAACTCAGGCTGCCTCGGTGTGAGTAAAGATAGTCTGTATCCAGATGGGTAGAGAAGGGAAAGATGAAAGGAAGGAAGGAAGGAAGGGAGGGAGGAAAGAAGAAAGGAAGGAAGGAAGATCCCTTAAAAATAACCAGTGTGGCTTAGTAGGAAGGACATGCAACTCTTGATCTTGGAAACATGAATTCAAGCCCCACATTGGGTAGAGATTATTTAAATAAATAAATACATAAACTTAAAGAAGAAGCCAGTGTACTTGATAATCACATTTATACATTTATGTAAAAAATATATTTATACATACAGATTTCATATATATTATCACAAAGTTAAAAAGCAAAGAATTAAATGACGAAAAGATTAAAACAATCTTTACATAACTTGTTTGGCAGGCATTTCTATTCCTGTACATCAGTGGTCAAAAGTGATCTGACTTTTTATTTTTTAGTCTCTTATCTTGTCATGTAGTGCTTCGTGTTGGAGCCGCTCAACAATTCTCTTCTCCCACTCTGAGCACTGTTGCTCTTTTATCTGGAATATCTTCTTTACCAAGTTGAATGAATGTACCTATTTACATGGGAATGAACTGAATTAAATTAATAAAATTTGCCATGTAGTTGAGAAACTGAATTTGGAGAGGCAATTTGGACCGAAGTCAACAATGAAGCCACTTGAAAAGGAATAGGTCATGTGATTTGTGACTAATGGAAGAAGTGGGGCCAATGAGAAGTGCAGTCAGATAAACTGGGTGAAACTGATTATAAGGTGTCTGGAAAGGAGTGTTTACCAGAGAGCTGCTATTTGTTTTCAGAGAGTGGAACTACAGCATCAAAAGAAGAATTTCAGGAAGACTTGTCATCAGTGGTACTCAGGACTAGGAAGAAGCTGAGCAGTGTTGGTAATTCAGATACTGACTTATGAAAAACTGGCATAAGGGAAGGAAAGGAAGGACAATGTGAGTGGCAGTAAAGGGATAATTGGTAAGAGTCTATGATTGTCTGGATATCATGGGAGGAGTTCAGGAACAAGTCCAGCATGACTTCATTTGACTTGAGTAATTCAGAAGAAGTTGGTGTTACTGGTTTAGAATAATTAGGTATATAACAAATGTACACTGGTTAATTGTAAATAATACACTTACTGCAGTGTGACATTGATATTAATAATTCAATTCACTCTCACAGAACTGCCTTTGATCACTCTAACCAGAGGCAGGTAGTGTGAACTGTATACTAGGTTCCCACTCACATGCTGATTTCACATACTCTAATGGGGTGCTTTCATGCTTTACTCTAGTTCACACCGATCTTTGCCCGATGCAGAGGTCATTTAAAAATCCTTCTTTTCTTCAAGATTGTGCAAAGATCAGTTTGCAGAGACAGAGTTTTCTTTCAAAACATCATGAATTTCATAAATTGTGCTTTCATGCTCTGGTTATTTACTTTCCTACTAGTTGCTGTCCTAATTTACGCATATTCAGAAATACTGGCAAGGGGTTTTCCTTCAATGTGGAAGTGTTTTGTTGGTTCAAATGTTATTTTCTATAGGAGTGGGAGGGTTTTATACACATGCCTGGGTAAGTGTTGTCTAGAATGCTCTGTGCTAATAATTAGGAACTCTTTCCTTATGGTACAATCCTTTCAGATGTCCTCCCGGCTGTGGTATCAGAAATAAAAGGTTATTCAGTTAGTGTTTTGGTCAGAGAGTTCTGTAAATGATTTAATTTTCACCTAAATGTGGTTTACATCTATCTAGTGGAAATTTATGTAATTAATACAGGAATATGAACAATGTTGATGACCCACCTAACAGTATAGAACAGAAATCCATTTGGAGGTACAATTAATCCTAATTGCTCTTACTCTCTTTCTACCATGGAGAGGTAGTTTTCAGTGGAAAAAGATCTGGGGGAAATTCTATGAATAAAATTCCAAAGCATTTATTCTATGAATAAAATTTCTAGCAATTCAAATAATATTTGCAGAAGTGTGGGTCTCATCTGGAGATTTTACAACTTCCAGAGAGGTCTTTTTCCTGCCTGAGCTTCCTTTGTGGAGAAGGAATATTTATTTCTACTGACACATGTTTTTATGATCTAATAAATACTTGAAGCTGGGACCCTTAGGAAGAGATTTTTTTAAAGGGAAAAATGGCAAGATTTCGTCTTATGATAAAATATTTTTTTAAAATAAAAGGTTGATATTTACTCCAATTCTGAACAATCATACATCAGCTACTTTTACATTTCCAGGTGTTGAGTTGGGTTATTCCTTTTAAATTCAGGGATGGAAGTCCACATAATCAAAATGTGTAACTTGGGACCAGAGAGCCATTTTTTTCCCCCTGAAGCATGCATTACAGGTAGAATACTCACACTGTGTGCATAAACATTTTGTCTCTACATGAACACATAGGTCTGTCTGATTAAAGTGAGGTGACAATGTGGGGTCTTAAACAAGATGACCTCCCACATAGACTTCTGTTTTCTAGGTTTTTAATTCTCTATGCCCTCCCTTAGATCTATGATTCTTGTAGTATTATCTTGAGATGCTTCCAGGTAGCCTAGAGATTGGAGTCAGGTAGCATTGATATTTTTTATAATGTAATATTTGATGCTACTATCCTGAATTGAAGATTTACTTCTGATGTTTAATGAAATATAAACGTCTTACTGGGTCACACCAAAGCGAGCACTCAACATTTTATTGGGATTTTTCTCACAGTATATGATAACCAGCAGGTTTTTAAATCCTGCTGTGGTCCACAGGCTTAATGACCAGAATTCTTGAGTCAGACTAAGATGCACCTTTTTTTTTTAAAGATTTTATTTATTTATTTATTTGACAGAGAGAGATCACATGTAGACAGAGAGGCAGGCAGAGAGAGAGAGAGAGGGAAGCAGGCTCCCTGCTGAGCAGAGAGCCCGATGCGGGACTCGATCCCAGGACCCTGAGATCATGACCTGAGCCGAAGGCAGCGGCTTAACCCACTGAGCCATCCAGGCGCCCTAAGATGCACCTTTTATGGCATCTAAATTTAAAAGTTAGTTTTAATTTTCATAGGCTTATTGACTAATGTCCATAGTAATTTCTAAGATATGTCAGTATTCTGAGATACTTTGAAAATCATAGTGGGTGCATTGGACAAAAATTGAAGGCATTATGGAGAGCTATCTCACCTATTCTTATCAATTCCACGATGCCCAGCATGGATACAAACAAAGGAAAGATAATTTTACTTCCAAGAGTTTTCCCTATAAATATTATTTACTCTTTTGCTCCCCATAGCAACACTGCCGTGTCACCTACATCGCTTTGTCATGTCCCAAGGGAACTTAGCCAACATCAAAGGAAGTTGATTCCCACTTTCTACCAAAATAGATATATCTAGGCAACGTCAAAGCAAATTGATTAAAATGTTAAAAACTTCTGTCAGTGGAACAGGTCTTTTTGAAATCCAGTGCTTTGCTGCATCTGTTCCTTTTGCTTTCCTTCTCTCTACCTCATTTAGCTGGTAGGTATGACCATTAAGGAGAATGTTTAAGTTTCAAATCTAAAAAAGCCTAACTCTTTTAATTAGGGGCTTCAAAAATAGTGATTCAAAGGGGCACATGCACCCTAATGTTTATAGCAGCATTGTCTATAATAGCCAAAATATGGAAAGAGTCCAGATGTCCATCAACAGATGGATGGTTAAAGAAGAAGTGATATATATATATATATATATATATATATATATATATATATATAATCTATTATTACTCAGCCATCAAAATGAATGAAATCTTTCCATTTGCAATGTCCTCATTAGAGGGTATTATGCTAAGTGAAATAAGTTAGTCCGAGAAAGACAAATACCCTATGATATCACTCATATAGGGAATTTAAGAAGCAAAACATATGAACGTAGGGGAAGGGAAGGAAAAATAAAATAAGCTAGAAACAGAGGTAGGCAAACCATAAGAGACTCTTAGCTCTAGGAAATAAACTGAGAGTTGCTGGAGGGGGGGGTGTGGGGGGATGGGGTAACTGGGTGATGGGTATGAAGGAGAACACTTGATATAATGAGCACTGGGTATTATATACAACTGATGAATCACTAAATTCTACCCCTGAAACTAATAATATATGTTAACTAAATTGAATTTAAATAAAAAATTAAAAACATAAGGGCTCTTAATAGCCACATATTTCCCTCCTGGAAGATCTCAAAGAACTTTAAAATTGTCACTGTGATCAAATGTGAACTCTCATTATTAGAATCAGAATCATTTCACTATCCACTACATATGTCTAAATTAGAGGTGGAAAAGTGGCAGCTTAAACCTGAGAGTCTTCCCAGCACTTGAAGATAGAGAATGAAGAACAATTCTGTATCCTATTCCCTAAATGGTTTCAAGAAACAGAGCTGGAATATGTTGTTGCCAGATTGGATCTGCCTAGCCTTTTAAACTAGTATTTCCCTATCAGTAAGAGTTAAATTGAATACTCAAGGTTCATACATTTAGGGTCTTGTGGCTTACGTTTCCAAGGAGAAAAGGGTTGCTCTAGCTACTTACGATCACCCTCACTCAGGAAGTATGTTGGTCCAGAAGCAATTCAGAAGCAGATTTCATGCAGTCATACATAGAGGAGGGCTGTTTGATGAGAAGTGATGGGAAGAATTTAGGGCTCTGGGTAGAAAGACTTGGGAGTCCTTCAACATGTGTGAAGACAAAGTGTTGTAGATGAACTCCAGGAAATTGAATCTCATACATATAGATGGACAAAATCCAATTAAATGGGAAGTCTTGGACCTGGGATCTTTCCTTAAAGTTCACATAATTTGGTGTCTACTCTCTGTCTTTTTTCCATGATGTTCCTTTAATTGAAAGTGATACATTATTCTAGTCAAAAAGTTTGAAAATATTAAAAAACAAATAACTCTTTATCCCACTATCTGGATTTAATTGTTACAAATATTTGGATAAATATCTTTGTAGGGTTTTACATGCATATGAAGAAAAGAAGGAAGATGGAAGTCCTCTGTATTTGTGATCTGTCCAGGCATAAGGAGGTAGAAGGTGATCTTCACTGTCATCCAAATATAATATTTTCTTTAATAGGATAGGAGTTTGGGAGCTAGGACATATTGCTGATAGTAATTTACAATGAATTACCTGGAGAATTTTCTCAGTTCCTCCATTCCCTATAATAAACCTGCTTTGTGATTTTGTAAATATTTGTATATCAGGGCTTGATCAGAATAAAAACAAGACAGGAACAGTTTGAAGCTCTGAAATAATGAAGAAATTATGATTTTATTTATTTGAAGACTTGGTCAATTTTTTAAAGATTTTATTTATTTATTTGAGAGAAAGAAAGCATGCATGACCAAGTGTGGTAGGGAGGGAGAGAGAGAAGCAGACTCCCCACTGAGGAGGGAGCCTCACATGGGCACGATTTTATTTAGTTTAGATAAACATCTGTATAATTATTTAACCTTCTGACATATCAGTCTTTTACCCTTATTTTCTTATTTCCTTTCTGTTCTTTTGAAAGGGAAGGTGGTGAATAGAAGGTTTTGTGAAATAGTACCATTTTAGAGGGGTTCCAATTTCAAACTAAACCATATCTGCCTCTTACATTTAGCATTTAGACTTTATGTATCTTTTTCAGCTCTGTTCATCTGTCTAAAAGGAATACTTGGTAGGTACTTCTATTTTTACCATTTACCCACAGTGAATTTGGCTGTAACAATCATAATTAATCAAGAAGACAACAGAGATAATGTGTTGATGACAGCTTAAGCTAATTATAAAACCTCAGGGATGCCCCTAAGGGTCTTATTTTTATCAGATTCTTATTATGCTAAACTGAATCAAGATGTTCACTCATCATTTCAGGTGCGGTAAATGTGCTAAATGGTGTGGAATTTTATGACTATAAAAGGTCAAATTTCAAGAGTTTTCTTTTTAAAGGAAATTTCATGGAATTTAAAATGTGAAGTCCAATCATACTGAATTCATTGGCAACCAGACCTGCTTAAAGGTGAAACCTCATTTCCCCAGGGGTTTCAAGTCAGAGAGGAGAAAGTCCCCTCAGGTTGCTCCCCCTTCTGCCAGGTTTCAGTTATAACAGAGAATCTTTTCACAAAATATAGTCAATTTATACTTCAGAAATTTAAAACATATTTCATTGGCTCATCTGGACACTGGAAAATCTTATATTCTTTCCCAAATGACTTGGCACATTAGTTTGGCACACACTGAGAACTCACACACCTGGCAAGCCACCTCGACTTTCCTGACGCTCAGAAGGAGGTCTCCAAACCTGCAAGCATTTTGGATGGATGTGTTCAATGTGCTCAAGTCCAAGAAGCATGAAAACAACCATTCACATTCAGAGATGGGATATGGGGGACTAAAGGCAGGGGGAGAAGAAAGACAGAGGCTCAAAAAAGAAAAGGAAAAGAGATATAGATATACTCTTCAGCCAAGGTTTAATAAAGTCAAAGACTTATCCCAGTGAGTTTATTCTTGATTTCATAATTTTCCATTCTCAGATATTCAGTTATCCCTTGTGACTAACTTGAAGTCAGATTTCTTGTAAAATCTGGGAATAATGCTGGTCTAATTTTTAACATTAAATAATACAAAACCAGTGTTTTCTCTGCTGGGGCCACAATTCTGCAGACACAGGCAAAATCTATGACTTGATACTTATAGTTGTTTCTATTAGCTGTGACTCAGTTGTTGGCTTCATAACAGCTAGGGGACTTTGAAAGTGTGGGGAGCTAGAGGACTCTTGGACATGCAGACCCAATGTAATAAAAGTATCTAAGGACATTGTCCATGCTCCATAGTAATGATTCTTTATGACATATGGAAAATGTCCAATACAGTGCCTGGCACATAGTAAAAACTCAGTAATATTGGTTCCCCTATAATCATCATCATTGAAAATGGGATTCAGCACCAGGGGTAACTTGGCACTTCAGCACTAGGAATAAATTGTTTCTTGCCAAATTTTGATTACTGAACTCCTGGAGGTTCTAGAGGGGATGTGTCTTTGAATCAATATGGATAATAGCACAGAAGTCACTCAATTATTTGTTGAAAGAATAAGTGAACTAATACATGAATGTATGAATGACTGAAATCAGGGCTTCAGTGGGGGCACAGTAAGGCAAGAAGGTATTTCCCCCCCCCAAGGCTCTAGTTTCTCTTGGACATGTTTTAAATTTGCTCTGCATGTGGAGATAGAAAAATATCTATCTTATCTGTGGGGATCAGTAGGGGCTATCAGGAAGTTGGGAAGAGAAAAGGGAGGTGTCTTAGTAGAAATCAGGGCCAGTTAGGAAAGATAGGGGAAAAAATGCTTGGAATCTAGATGAATCATGGGTATAGAGCTAGATTTTAGAGTTTGCAAAGTAGGTTTTTCATAGACTGTAGAGTAGCAGGCCACAGTTAAGGGGCAGAGTCATCTTATGTTGCATTAACCCATTGTTTTATTTATTATTTATCCACCTTTATTCACTTTGTAAATCCTTGTTGAGTATTTATCATATGTTAGGTGTTTCATTACTTACCAAGACACAACAGTGAGCAATACATGGTCCTTTAAAGTCTAGTTGAAGAAAGAAGATAAGGGACACCGTTTTAAATTCTTTTGTCCCTACATCTAGTTCTGCATTCCGTAGTGTTTTGCCAGAGACAAATATTTCACAAGTAGTGTCTCCTTCGTGAAAGGCTCCACTGAGGAAAACACTCTTATCTAGGCTAGCACTCCAATTAAGAACTTTTCTTTTTCTTTGTGTGTTTGTATAATTCCTAACTGTATAAATGAATTTTCCTCTAGAGCCAAAATGTAAAACATTTGGTTGCATGGTGTAGTATGTGGGCAAAATTGTCCACAAGAACACTCACTGGTAATTACAAAAATGATATCTTGTGGCCATGGCTAACAAGGAGAAACGAGATGGAAGCACTTTTTTTTTTTTTTTTTCTAGCAGAGAGAATGTGGTAGCATAGTTGGTTCTGGCAGGGAAAAGGGAGACATGGAAAAGGAATTAAATCCACTCTTAAAAAAATTATAGGCTGTGAGCTATATATCTTAAGTCATAATTAATTCAAGTAGGAATTATTTCCTTGGAATGTTTTTTAGGTATTTAGGAATGATCTTGAGCAATATTTGGTACAACCAAATTGCAGAACCTTGGAAACATTCAGACACCCCTCCATATTTCTTGAAGCTCATTGTCATGGGACATGACCTAAAAACACTCTTTATACAGCCAGATTTTAGCCATTTGTGGGATTACAGGAAAAAGTTGATATATTTTTTTCTGGCCATTTGGGACACTTCCACGTGGTATAAAGGAACTAGAAGCATGGCAGCAGTAATTTATTTTTGGTTCAAGTGTGGTTTTACAAATGCATCTCCATGGAACTCCATGCCATCTTCTCTATCTCTGTCCTCCTGTTGATACTACCTTATGTAAGAGCTATCAAAGTTTTAACACAGCAGAGCAGTATGCATGGAGAGACCACTCATCAAAATGCAAAAATAGCATAGTCCCTAAAAATGTACATCTCTTTCAATTACTAGTTCCTAATTGCATTTTATTTTAAGACCCGTTACTATTCTTTGGCTACTACATTGTAACTTTCTGTAATTCTCTCTTTGAACTGCAGTAGGATAAGTGTGGGTCCTGGAAAAATGGTGATGTCAGTGATTTGACTTCCACTTCCTTGGAAGCCTCTCCCATAGTTTTTAGAAGAGTCTTTCCATTTCTATTTGTGCCCAACCTCTATGAAAGTTTCTTCTCAGGGAAAAAAATCTGTCACCAATCATTCACACCTTGATACAAATTTAGACCAGTACGTTACCCTTCCCTGGGGTATATGCACTTTAAGATTTTCCTCTAAATATATAACAGCATTTTGCCTGTTTCTAGAGGAATTTAAGCTCTATTTCATCAAGCAGTGGGATTGGTATTTTACTAGGGAAGAACCTTCCTAGATGTCCCTGGTATTCTACCAGGCAGCTCTTATGTGTAAGGCTGCTTCTTCCCATAAACTGTACTTCATTTCCCAACTTGGATACAGATTAAAGGCCTGAACTCACCCTGACCAAGATGCAGTGGTGCAGCCACTGTGAAAAACAGTATGGAGTTTTCTCTAAAATTTAAAAATAGAACTATCCTATGATCCAGTAATCACACTAGTGGGTATTTATCCCCCAAACTACAAAAACACTAAATCAAAGGGATACTTGCAACCCTGTTTATTGTAGCCTTATTTACAATAGCCAAATTATAGAACCGGCCCAAGTGTCCTCTGATAGATGAATGGATAAAGAAGAAGTGGTTTATATACACAATGGAATATTGTTCAGCCATAAAAAGAATGGAATTTTGCCATGTGCAAAGATGTAGATGGATCTAGAGCGTATTATGCTACGTGAAATAAAGTCAGAGAAAGACATATACCACATGATTTCACTCATATGTGGAATTTAAGAAACAAAACTAATGGGCAAAGGAAACAAAGAGAAAGAGGCAAACCAAGAACCAGACTCTTAACTATACAAAAAAAAAAAAAAAAAACAAACTGATTGTTACCCAAGGGGAGGTAAATGGGGAGATGGGGGAAATAAGGGAGAAGAAGAAAAAAAAAAAGACTGTGGATTCCATTTTGAGAATACTCTTGCTCTCTTTCAGATTGCTCATCCTGGAAAACGTAAGCTGTCATGTTATGAGGCATCCTTGTGAAGAAACCTTAGTAAAAAGGTCAGGTAAGAAGTGGGTTGGGACTGGAGAGAAGACTGAGTCATTGGACCACTAATTGTTTTTCTTCTTCTTCTTCTTCTTTGTTTGTTTGTTTTTCTTTTAAATTATAACAAATTCCCCAAACCATGAGGCCAGGTCTTCTTGAAGACATGTGGTCAGCCTTGGCATTTGCTGAGTCCTCTACTGCACGGGATTCTCACTGAGTTAGCAAACATGTGTCCTAACAGAATTCTTGTTGTGAGAGATTGAGTCCTGCACACAATCATATGAATGAATTTGGAAGTGGATCCCCTACAGCCAAGCCTGCAGATGAAACCACAGCCCTGGCTTGTGACTGTAACTTCGTGAGAAAGTTTGAGCCATATGTACCCATCTAAGAAGACAGGCCTGGATTTATGACCCAATGAAACTATGAAATAATAAATGTTTGTTGTTTAAAGCCTCTAATATTTAGAGTAATTTGTTACACAGTATTAGAATATGAATACAGGGGACAAGAGAGTTGAATTCCCAATAAGGAAAGGTGGATTTACAGTCTTCTCTTCATACTTTCTGTAAAATCGAGAATTTCTCATGACCTTGTCTGATAATTCAGCAAATTGGCTTGCTGGGGTTCATTACCAACTCTTCCCTCTTCCTTCCTTTACCTTTTTTGAGCCAGTCACCCCTAATACAACATGGTTCTTTTTTTTTTTTTTAAAGATTTTATTTATTTATTTGACAGAGAGAGATCACGAGTAGGCAGAGAGGCAGATAGAGAGAGAGGAAGGGAAGCACAGGTACAACATGAGGAAGGCGCCCTGATACAACATGTTTCTTGTAAGAAACCCACCTTCTGGGGCCTCTGCCTTCTCAGCGTACTGGGATGGAGCCCCGCATCGGACTCTCTGCTCGGTAGGGAGCCTGCTTCCTCCTCCTCTCTCTATGTGCCTGCCTCTCTGCCTACTTGTCTGTCAAATAAATAAATAAAATCTAAAAAAAAAAAAAAGAAAAGAAACCCACCTTCCTTCTCTCCCACCACCCCTCTTACATCCTTCTTTGCTTTTATTCAGAGTGAAGGAGGGATAAAATAATTTGAGTTAAAATGGGGCGGGGGGGTGGGAGGTTGGGGGAACCAGGTGGTGGGTATTGGAGAGCGCACGGATTGCATGGAGCACTGGGTGTGGTGCAAAAACAATGAATACTGTTACGCTGAAGATAAATTTAAAAAATTAAAAAAAAAAGAAAAAAAAATGAGACATTAATGCCTCTGAAGATAGATGTACTTGGGAGTGATGTGTTGGAATCTCCAGGTGTGCTGGAGCCCTTGGAGTAGGGACAAAATGTGGCTGGTGATCACCCAAGATGGCATGCGGAAGTTAGCGGGTAGGAGTGAGGGACCCAGGTGACAAGTGTTGTTTTTATGGCCTATTTTTTTTTTTTTTTGACAAAATGGGAAGGAGCCATTCTGCTGGGTTTTGGGCGGAGAGGCAGGGGGCAGGATTTAGATTTGTTCTTAGAATATAGAATCTTTATGATTAGGAATAAAAGCCGAGTTGAGACTGGTTCTCTCTCCAGCATCACCTCTATTCCTAATTTCTTGGTCAAGGGGAGGAGTGGTTGTTAACCAAACAAGATTTATGTTTCCACTGAACAAATTTTGAAGGAGAGGAAAATGCCTACTCAGGCAATATGCCCTGAGTTCCTTAGCAAGCTTCAGGATGTATGTCTTAAGAAAAATACTTCCATCTGAAGCTATGGAAAAGTAAAAGAGATATTCAACAATAGTTGACAATGACATTCAAAAGATAGTTACAAGGCAGAAACTCAGAAGGCCAGAGTTTACTAATGACATTGATACTCCTTGGTGGAAACTAAAGCTCTAATTCATGAGCTTACCACAGAGAAGTTCCTATTAAGGGATTATAACAATGATCAATGAGATGGAAATTAATAAAAGTAAAAAGGTGAACCACTGATCAGGTATTTCTTTTTTCAAAATTTTTTAAAAAAGATTTTATTTATTTATTTGACAGAGATCACAAGTAGGCAGAGAGGCAGGCAGAGAGGGGGAAGCAGGCTCCCTGCTCAGCAGGGGCTCAATCCCAGGACACTGGGATCATGACCTGAGCCGAAGGCAGAGGCTTAACCCACTGAGCCACCCAGGAGCCCCTGATCAGGTATTTCTAATTGGGCTTGAGTTCTCAGGACACTGTGTACAGAAGTAATCTCTTTAAGAAGGTGACTTTTTTACTTTCTCCCAATTCAGGTCTGGATGGAATACTTTTGACTATATCACAGAGTAGTGATGTTACAGGGATGACTGTATGGGGTCAATTTCTTCCCCCACCTGATCTGCACAACATTTTGCCTTTTACATTCAGTTGCCAATAAGTCTGTCTGATTGAAAGACTCTGTCCTATTGGCAAGAGCAGGGTAGTGATCGGTCCTTGCACACTAGTTAACTTCTGATTTTGGCTCCATCAATGGAAATGCTTCCTTTCTATTACCCAACATATAATGACAATTTTTTCTTAGAACAAAATAAAATGGGAGGGTGAAGCCTAAATAAAAGAGAGTAAGAAACCGAGAAAAAAAGATGCAAGCATGACAACAGTAGTAGAAGATTGCATTTTCTTTCGTTTTTCTCCTCTCCTTCCATCTAGGGTAGTTTTTCCCTTTAGATTTCCCTCTGAATTCACAGCATAATAAAAGATATTGATTCTAAGTCCCATGAGCCCTTTCCTATTTTACTTATTTACAAAGAGGTACTTGATAAAAAGTTGATTTAAAAAGCAGTTTATTAAAAAAAAAAAGCAGGTTATGACTGGAAGGAAGACTGAATAGTTGGACCAGCAATTGTGTTTTGTTTGTTTGAATAACAACAAAATCCCAAAATCATGAGGCCAGATATTCCTGAGGACAGATGGACAGCTATAGCATTTGCTGGGTCCTGTCCTGCACAACAGTTCTTACTAAGCTAGCAGATACTGGGCTTACCAGAAACCTTGGTGGGGCTGGTGATGGGTGCAGATTAAAACATGGAGCTTGTGCTCTAAGACCACCTTTATCTCACTTAGGGAAAACTGGAGGGATACATGCAAGATTATTTCTGTGTAGAAGAGCATTTTCATATTTGGATTAAAGCAGAATGATTAGATCATTTACTTAAATTTATTTTGATTTAAGGTTGACAAAAGTGATGAGGTCCTGAGTAGGCTGTGTTAGTGCTTAAGAAAGTAATCAAGCAGAGTGTCTGGGTGGCTCAGTGGGTTAAGCCACTCTGCCTTTGGCTCAGATCATGATCTCAGGGTCCTGGGATCCAGCCCTGCACTGGGCTCTCTGCTCAGCGGGGAGCCTGCTTCCCCCTCTCTCTCTGCTTGCCTCTCTGCCTACTTGTGACCTCTCTCTCAAATAAATAAAGTCTTTAAAAAAAGAGAAAGTGATCAAGCAAAACCATAAATGTACAAACTAATAAGGCAAGTGAAAGTAGTATTGTGGCATGGAAAACAGCTTTCATAAAGGTGAAAGGCTAGATCTGCTATATCAGCACTGTACAACAGAAGTATTTCTTAGGCACAAATGTATTTTAAAATTTCTTGCAGCTTCGTTAAAAAATAAATGCACAATTAATTTTAATAATTTATTTTATATAACTTAACATAATAAAAATACATTTCAGCATGTTATCAAAGAAAAAAATTGAGATATTTTCTGTTCTTTTTACACTAAGTCTTTGAAACTCAGTGTGTATTTTACACTATGGTACATCTCCGTTCAGACTAAGTCACATTTTAAGTGCTCAATACAACATGTGTCTGGTGGCTTCCATATTGGGCAGTAAGCTTCGACATCATCGTGGCCACTTACTCTCTCCTTGACTAAGCCATTTTCTCTTATATGGCTTATTTTTTCATATCCATAAAAAAGAAGACTAGTCTATAGACTCTTTTTCAAAGTTTTTAACCCAGTCTCTGTTACACCTAGTTAGCATGTGACTAGTAGAACCTATGGATTGTGAGAAATGATGCTTGTCCTAACATGGTGAGTACCTGATATGTTTGTTTATACTCTTGTTTCCTTATATGTAAGCATTAAACTATTCCTGGGATGCAAAAGGGAGACAACCTGCATCCCTGAGCTATGCTTAAAAGAGAGCCACCTAACTTACATTAGACACTGATATGAGTAAGAAATGAGCCATATTTGTGATAAGTCATTGAGAGTTGGGAGTTTGTTACAGTTGCTAGTGGTATAGTCCTGATGGATACAGTGGCCCTTGGCTGGTGACTTTGTTCCTTTCTAAGGGAGACATTGTGCTTGGATGCAACCTGAGAATGACCACAGATGCCAGGGCTATTACCTTATTTCCACCACAGTGAGGTTTTTTTGTTTTTGTTTTTGTTTTTGTTTTTAAGATTTTATTTATTTATTTGACAGACAGAGATCACAAGTAGACAGAGAGGCAGGCAGAGAGAGAGGGGGAAGCAGGCTCCCTGCTGAGCAGAGAGCCCGATGTGGGACTCGATCCCAGGACCCTGAGATCATGACCTGAGCCGAAGGCAGCGGCTTAACCCACTGAGCCACCCAGGCGCCCGTTTGTTTTGTTTTTGATATAATGTTCAATGATTTATTAGTTGACCATATCACCCAGTGCTCATCATATCATTTGCCTTCTTTAATCCCCATCGCCCAGTTACCCCATCCCTCCATCCACTTCCTTTTCCACAAAACTCAGTTTGTTTCCTGGAGTCAACAGTCTCATATGGTTTGTCTCCCTGTATGATTTTTTCCCATTCAGTTTTCCTCCCCTACCCCTTTTGTCCTCTTCACTATTCCTTATGTTCCACATAGGAGTGAAACCATATGACAATTTTGTTACTCTGATTGACTTATTTCACTTCGCATAATCCCCTCCAGGTCCATCCATATTGATGTGAATGGTAAATATTCATCCTTTCTGATGGCTGAGTAATAGTCCATTGTATATATGAACCACATCTTCTTTATCCATTCACCCATTAAAGGACATCTCAGGTCTTTCCACAGGTTGGCTATTGTGGACATTGCTGCTATGAACATTGGGGTGCATGTGTTCCTCCTTTTCACTATGTCTTTATCTTTGGGGTAAATACTTAGTAGTGCAATTGCTGGGTCACAGGGTAGCTCTATGTTTAATGTCCTGAGGAACTTCCATACTACTCTTCAGAATGGCTGTGCCAACTTGCATTCCTACTAACAGGGTAAGAAGGTTCCCCTTTTTTCACATCCTCACCAACATTTGTTGTTCCCTGTCTTGTTAATTTTTGCCATTCTGACTGGTATAAGGTGGTATCTCATTGTGGTTTTGATTTGTATTTCCCTGATGGCAAGTGATGTGGAGCATTTTTTCATATGTCTGTTGGCCATTTGTATGTCTTCTTTGGAGAAGTGTCTGTTCATGTCTTCTGCCCATTTCCTGTCTGGATTATTTGTTTATTTGTGTTGAGTTTGCGAAGTTCTTAATAGATCTTGGATATCAGCCCTTTATCTGTAATGTCATTTGCAAATATCTTTTCCCATTGAATATTTTGAATGAATCCTGACCAATACCTAGAGCTGGGGTTTTCTATATTGATGATCACACATCCTACTCTTTCTTAATGAACAGGAGAGCTGTGTTCAGAGGCAGACAATCCCTGAGACAGAATCCATGTTCAGAAGAGACTCATATCAATGAAGAGAATTGTTTTTTTCATTGGGCCATATCAAGGGAAGATTCCACATATTTTAAAGAAAGCACAAATTACAACTTACATTTTTATTGTTCAAAGTGTATTCCTATCTATCATCTGAAGTGACTTTCACCATTATCTGTGAGATAAATAGGATAGGTATTATCAATTTTAACAGATGGAGGCATTGAAGCTTGAAGAAGCTAAGTGGCTTTTTCAAGATTGTACTGAGGCTGGGATAGATGAAATCAGAATTCTCTCTGAAGTGCTACTGTGCCCCTTATCTTTAAGCAGTGTGCTCATTATGCTAATTTGGGATTTTTAAGCAGTATATGTAAAATTATGTTCCAACAATACCATTTAAGCTTCAAATACAAATTGTTGGTATGTTAAACTATATCCTATATCTAATAATGAAAGCTTACACCTTATTTACCCAGTAAATTAGTTTTCCACTGAACTTTCATATTTATTGTCTCATTTAATTCCTATAAAAACTCTGCAAGGAAATTTCATCAAACTTTTAAAAATATCTCCTAAGTCTCTGGTATGTTCCAGGCCTTCTTTGATCCTAAGTGCCTGCAATTTTGCTGGGTCTGGTCTGTCTTGTACCATTTGCCAGTTTCTGGCAGATTAATTCTGTTTTAGATGGTGCCAGCTTTTTTGGGGAGGTAACTCAAAGCCCATTTAGTTCAAACCCCACATGTCTTCCCTCAAAGGATTGAAAGCTGCCTTTCCTCATGAGGATGCAGAAGGAGCTGTGCATTCAGGTGGGAAAGAATGGGGATATGCTTAGGGAACACTCTCATTAAGAGCCTTTCATGTTGTGGGCAGTGGGTAGGAACTACCTATGTGATTATAAGCTCCCCCAACTGCCCAGGTGGGGATGACAGCACACATACTCCCCAAGTATGTTGCATCCAAGCTTTCTTCAGATTGTACCTGTCCCCAGAGACAGATGTAGTACCTCTCTAAGACTGTTCTTTCAATTTAAAATTAGCCTAACTTACTTCATATTCCAAAATGACTGAATAAACAAGGTTCAGTCACTCATGAAATACTTACTAAATATATGCCATGCTATGCTAACATACATAGGTATGCAAATAAGCTAGTATTTATGGGATTTTTGGTGGGAACTTTCTAGAAACATTTGTAGTGACACTCCCATCACAGGAAATACTCCAATATCAGGAATATGATATTTGAATTATTCATTCATTCATTCAATGATTTTTTTTAATTTTTTTTTATTTTTTTTCAACATAACAGTATTCATTATTTTTGCACCACACCCAGTGCTCCATGCAATCCGTGCCCTCTACAATACCCACCACCTGGTGCCCCCAACCTCCCACCCCCCACCCCTTCAAAATTCTCAGATCGTTTTTCAGAGTCCATAGTCTCTCATGGTTCACCTCCCCTTCCAGTTTCCCTCAACTCCCTTATCCTCTCCATCTCCCCTTGTCCTACATGCTATTTGTTATGCTCCACAAATAAGTGAAACCATATGATAATTGACTCTCTCTGCTTGACTTATTTCACTCAGCATAATCTCTTCCAGTCCCGTCCATGTTGCTACAAAACTTGGGGATTCATCCTTTCTTTCTTTTTTTTTTTTTTTTTTTTTACAGCTTTATAAACATATATTTTTATCCCCAGGGGTACAGGTCTGCGAATCGCCAGGTTTACACACTTCACAACACTCACCATAGCACATACCCTCCCCGATATCCATAACCCCCCCCCTCCCAACACCCTCCCCCCATCAACCCTCAGTTTGTTTTGTGAGATTAAGAGTCACTTATGGTTTGTCTCCCTCCCAATCCCATCTTGTTTCATTTACTCTTCTCCTACCCCCTCGACCCCCCATGTTGCATCTCCTCTCCCTCATATCAGGGAGATCATATGATAGTTGTCTTTCTCCGATTGACTTATTTCGCTAAGCATGATACCCTCTAGTTCCATCCACGTCGTCGCAAATGGCAAGATTTCATTTCTTTTGATGGCTGCATAGTATTCCATTGTATATATATACCACATCTTCTTTATCCATTCGTCTGTAGATGGACATCTAGGTTCTTTCCATAGTTTGGCTATTGTAGACATTGCTGCTATAAACATTCGGGTGCATGTGCCCCTTCGGATCACTACATTTGTATCTTTAGGGTAAATACCCAGCAGTGCAATTGCTGGGTCATAGGGTAGTTCTATTTTCAACATTTTGAGGAACCTCCATGCTGTTTTCCACATTCAATGATTTTTTAAATGTGTGCCGACCATGTGACAAATATTTAGCTGACCACTGGGCACAGAGTTAGGAGCAAATGTAGAGGTGCTTTCCAAAGTATGGGTCATATTTTGGGAGTAGCAAGACTTTTTGCATCTTATGAATCACATAATATAGGAAGTTATCCATACTGTCTTGTTGCAGGGTAGTTCTGCATATAAGGGTGGGAATTAGTGGCTTATGAAACTGTTTTGCCTTCACATTGTTAATAAGAATGCGATATATGTTTGCTGATTGACTGACCAAATCCTCATAATAAGTTATATGAAGCCACACTAGTGCCATATTTTTTGTTTCTAGACAGTATTAGATAAGTAAAGATGGGGAGAATAAGTTTAGAACATTCAAGACGATAAGGCAAGGCTGTAAATAAGACAATACCTGAAGTGAGTAGAGTCTCATCCAACTTTGTCTCCTTTCCTATATCATCTGGGTAATTTTCTTATCCCTCTTAAAGACCCAGATTTCTGAGATGATGAGGTTGAAGGTGGGTCTGCTCTTCAAACTCTTGTTGGTTATGTTCTGCAGGGAAGGGGGCAGTCACTTGCCAGCAGCAATTTTTCATCATTTCCTCCCGGCGTGCAGTTCCGAGGCCTGTAGAAAGCTGTGCGTGACCCAGGCCTTTCTGTAAGTCAGCTAATGATCGCCCAATTCACTGGAGAAAATTGATTGTGTCAAAGCTCATGAAGAGCTGTGGGCTGATCAATGTCTCAGTGAAGTCAAGTTTCACACAGAACTGCCCAAAGCTGGAATTAAATGTCAGGTACAATTTAGCACTGCCGCCCTACTAGTGTCTTTGGAGAGGGAACCTTACAGCTCATTCTGCACGTCAGATTAACTCCCCCATGGCAGGCTCCCCTGGCTTAGTGATCAGGGTCTGGCAACCTGCCACACCACAAGTTTCTCTGTAAGATCTGCAAAAGTGGGAACTTGGTGCTCAGGCTGCTCTGTAGCCATGCATCCTGTCAAGGCTGGAAGGGAAATGTCTTGGGGAAGAAAGGAGAGAGGTGTTGGGTGTCAGGCCTTATTTACATAAGGCCATGGCATTAAGTGGGGAACCATAAATGGGAAATTTCTGGCAAGAATTCTGTCGGAAGGAAGGCTAGAAGGGGAAGCTGGAGGAGGCCTGCTTTGTGCCATGGTGTGACCAGGCTTCAGGACATTTGTGAGTGAGTTCTGCTTAGCTTCTTGCACTAATGCCCTGATCATGTTCTTTACATGCCTTCCAATCAAGGGAAAAAGCTGGTTTCATGTACAAAAGCCATGTCTTCCCTGTACCTTTGCTTTCTTTTTGCTTTTTCCTCCCGTCTCCATGTATCAAATCCTACCATTCTTCAATGTCCAGATCAAATGCCCAATTCTTCCATTGATTTCTCCAGCTTTAAGGATTTTATCTTCTGAAATCCTGTAGAACATAACTCTATCATCTTTTATAGCATTTTAAATGTCTATTTTGCATTGTAGTTACTTTTATTTTTTCTCTTCTCTATTAGGTCACAGATGATTTGAGGGTCTGATTTATTTCCTGTCCCCACATTTTCACACAGTATTTTCATTACTTCTAAAGTGTATATCATACTCTTTTATAATAGGCTTATGATATTGAATTTCTAAATATTTCTTTTATAATTCTCTAGTAGGGGCTATCGGTCAGTTTAGGCTGTTATAACACAGTACCAAAGACAGGATGGCTCATAAACAACAGGACTTCATTTCTCACTGCACTGGAGGCTGGAAATACAAGGTCATGGTGCCGGTATGGTCAGCTTCTGGTTGGAGTCTTCTTCAGGACTGCAGATGGCTGACTTCTTGTATCTTCACATGGTGGAAAGAGTGAGCTAGCTCTCTGGCTTCTTCTTGTAAGGGCACTAATCTCATTCATGAGGACTCTACCCTTCAACCTAATCACCCCCTGAAGTTTCCACCTCCGAACACCATAACATTGGGATTAGGGTTTCAACATGCAAGTTTAAGGGGAACACATTTGGTATTGCTGTAGAGCCAAAGTCCTGAGTTGCCCAATTGAGAACACCTGTCCTGTAGTTCTGATTAAGCTTCTTCTCCATATTTATGGCCAATATCTTGTTGGTAAATGAGAGACTTCGTTCTTTTTGATTACTTGTGGATGAAGTGAGACTGCCCATCACCACATGACTTATTTTAGAATCAATATTGTATTTCTAATAAATTCAGAATACATCTTTCAACTTCTTCTAGGGTCATATTCAGCTTCTCTGTCAGGATATTTAATGCTGATCCACTGTTAGATGCAACCAGAGGTCTCAAATATGAAAAGAGTAGCATTTTTTTTTCAGATTTTATTTATTTATTTGACAGAGAGAGATCACAAGTAGGCAGAGAGACAGGCAGAGAGAGAGAGGGAAGCAGGCTCCCTGCTGAGATGAAAGCCCAGATGTGGGGCTTGATCCAGGACTCTGAGATCATGATCTGAGCCGAAGACAGAGGCTTAACCCACTGAGCCATCCAGGTGCCCCCAAAGAGTAGCATTTTTAAGGAAATCCTCAAGCCCAGCCACCAAGAAGTCCAGAAGCACCTACTCATATCTCCTCATTCAACAAACTGAAATAGAGTAGAGTCTTTATATGTGAAAAACTCTTACTAAACAACTTTGAAGGTCTTTTTAGCAACTGCTTGCATTTTCCAACATGTTTGTTATGACTACTGTAGTTAAAAAATGGATAATGTTGGGCATACATGGTCTAAATTATTTTAAGATATTGTGGCTGGTAAAAGAAGAGACTAATAATATTATTAACTGCTTTGGCGCTAATTGAAGAACACAGAGACCAGTGAATGAGCCACGTTCACTGATGATGAGACTGGAGTAAAAGAATGACAGAATCTATGTTTCCTCTTCATCATGTGGGGCCTTCTATGGCTGCATTAGGATTTCAGAGGACTGTTTTCCTCAGAGTGAACTCAAAACATTTGTACTTGTTACTGAAACAAACTCTAAAGAAAAAAAAAAAAGTAAAGATAGCCTGCTGTTCCTGAGTAATTACTACATTCATATTAGAATTTTGAATACCTGAGAGCCTGTCTAAAATATTGCTGCTTAAAATCCTGTTCATCATCTAGGTTGTCAAACAGCATCTGTCTGTCTCTGGTTGACTACATTTACCTTGTAGTTTTTTTTTTTTTTTGATCTTCAAATATCTTTATAATAGTTCCATTTCTGCTTGAAGTTGTTTCAGTTGTGCAGCAAGGTGTGTTGTTGTTGTTTTCTCTCAAAGCATAAAGATATCATCAAAATAAAGATTTTGGGAACTCCATAGCAGAGTTTACCACACTAGCATCACTAAAAAATCTGATTTCCCTTATGAATATAAATACCTGATTTCCCTTTTCTTTTTTTTTTTTTTAAAGATTTTATTTATTAATGAGAGAGAGAGACAGCATGAGGAGAGGGGTCAGCAGGAGAAGCAGACTCCCTGCTGAGCAGGGAGCCTGATATGGGACTCGATCCCGGGACTCCAGGATCATGACCTGAGCCAAAGGCAGTTGCTTAACCAACTGAGCTACCCAGGCGCCCCCTGATTTCCCTTTTCACTGTATATTTTCCTTGTTAAAAGAAAACAGAAAATCTAGATTCCCATCCAAATGATGTATGATGTGAGAAGTCAGGTCCTACTCCACCATCTTGCTTAAAAAAAGAAGAGAAAAGAAAAGAAAGGTCTTCATTTTTATCTTTAGTACTTCATATAACCCCTTCCTCAAAAGTGGTGTTTAGTCTGCATTCAGTTGATGCTTGAATGATGAGTGGTTATAAATTCTTAAAGTTCTCTTCCCCAATATGCGGAATCCATAGGACTGAACTGAGTCTAGATTGGCCCAAACATGTAGAAGTTGAAGGCAGAGGAAAGGCACCTCCTCACACCCTACACAAGCACCTCACTTGTCAGTATCTTTCAAAGCAGGAAAGAAGTCACCATTGGAGGGATGAGCAGTTAGAGTAGCACAGATTATGTTTATACTCTGTCTTTCTTAGCAGTTCACCTACCAACAGCGTAAACAATTCAGGACAAGCTGATTTTGCTTCCATTAATCAGTATCAACTATAAACTATTTGCATTTGAATTAGAGCACTCTTATATATAATCTTTGAACAGCGAAAGAAAAGGAAGAAAGGAGGGTGGATAAAGTGAAAGACAAGAAGATGAAAGAAAAGGAAAGGAGGATCATGGGACCAGTAGGCAGAATACTTAAATTGAAATTTTGGCTTAATGGCTGACAAATTCTGTAACCTCTTTTAGACTAGTTTTCTTTTCTAAGAACTGGCAATGATAACCACCTGGTAGACGTGTCATCAAGACTAAATTAGTTAATGTTTATAAAATCTCTTGCACAGTGCCTGACACTGGATATGTATGTTCAGAAATGATAACTACAGAATAAGTGATTTTGGGGATATAGTTATGTATGTGTGCACATTGGCCATCCATTTTTCAATTTTGAGGCGAACATAATTTTTTAGAAAACTCATATGATCTTAGGGAAAAGAGAAAGTCTAACTTGTATGAAGGAGCCCAATGAAGGTTTTTCATTACACCCAATAACAATAAACATTTATTTTGCATTTACTATTTCCAGGGATAGGTCTAAGTATCTACATGCGTTATCTTATTTAATCCTTTACTCTGACACCAAGAGGTAGGTCCTCTTAGTGAATCCAATCTTCTATCTAAAAAAACCAGTTACTTGTCTGGAGTCAGCAAGTAGGTTTGGAAAGGGTGGCAATGATCTCTAAGCCCAAAGCTGGATCTCTTATAAAAGAAACTCCATGTATATTTTCTAAGCTTAAAATTAATACTCTTTACATTTATACATCGTTTAGTAGTTTACAAAGTGATTTCATACAATTCTTACTTGGTCCTTCTAGCAAACATTTTAGAGAGTTAGCCAATCTTTTGGATCAATCAATCATTCAGGAAGTTAAGACCTAGAGAAACAGACTTGTTCAATTTAGCATAGCAGGGAAGCAACAGACCTGAACTCAAACTCTGAACATCAAACTCAACTCTGGGGCTCTTTTTATTATCACACAGCTGTATATGCGTTTTGGAACAAGCACCTAACTTTGAACTGATTTTGAAGTCTGAAGCACAGTCTTCAATTAATGTTAAGGGAATGAAAGATTCTTCTGTAGGAAGCAGAGCTTTTCTTCATAATGTCAGTGAATTCAGTACTGATCAAAACGAACAAACTCAGTTTAGTAAAATCGGAGGTACGAATCTAATGTCACAAGGTTGGCTTTGCACATTTGTATGTGTGTATGACTTACAAAAAGAGGTTTACAAATGCCTTGGAAAACAGCAGCTTTTGGGGGGCTTCTGGCTGAGAAGTAGGTAGGACCCAAGGTAGTTATTCAGAGTGGACCATACTCTTCCAGAAAAGACCTTATGTAGTGTTGTTTTTTTTTTTTTTAAAGATTATTTATTTATTTATTTATTTGACAGACATCACAAGTAGGCAGAGAGGCAGGCAGAGAGAGAGGGAGGAAGCAGGCTCCCCGCTGAGCAGAGAGCCCAGTGCAGGGCTGGATCCCAGGACCCTGAGATCATGACCTGAGCCGAAGGCAGAGGCTTTAACCTACTGAGCCACCCATGCACCCCGTCCTTATGTAGTTTTTAAAAATATTTCATTTATTTATTTGTCAGAGAGAAAGAGGGAGAGTGAGAGCACATGCAAGGGGAGCAGTGGGCAGAAAGAGAAGCAGGCTCTCCGCTGAGCAGAGAGCCAAATGCCAGGATCAAACCCAGGACCCTGGGATCATGACCTAAGCTGAAGGCAGATGCTTAACTGACTGAGCCACCCAGATGTCCCAGGAGTGACCTTATGTATTTATTCAGAAATCCATCCCATTGTTGGACAGACACAGTATATTTCTAATTGAAATCTACCTGAGATGTAAAAGAAAGATTTCATTTCTCCAGTCAGTGTTTCTCTAATATCTTCTATGCCTTTTTCAAACTGAGCTAGCACCTTGAGAATCGTCATTCTGAACTCTAGATCTGACATATTACTAACGTCCATATTGATTAGGTCCCTAGACTTCAGTACTGCCTCTTGTTCTTCTTTTTTTTTTTTTTTTTGTGGTGAGTTTTTCTGTCTTGTCATTTTATCCAGATAAGAATATATGAAGGGGAGAATAAAATATTAAAAGGGTGGCAAAGACCCCAGAAAAATGTGAGTTAACCAAATCTGAAGAGACCCCAAATTGTGGATGGAAGAATGGGATTAAAAAGAAGTTAAAAGGGGGAGGAGTCAAGATGGCGGAGAAGTAGCAGGCTGAGACTACTTCGGGTAGCGGGAGATCAGCTAAATAGCTTATCTAAAGATTGCAAACACCTACAAATCCAACGGGAGATTGAAGAGAAGAAGAACAGCAATTCTAGAAACAAAAAATCAACCACTATCTGAAAGGTAGAACTGGCGGAGAAGTGAATCCAAAGCGACGGGAAGATAGACCGCGGGGGGAGGGGCCGGCTCTCGGCGAGCGGCGGAGCAACGGAGCAAAATCAGGACTTTTAAAAAGTCTGTTCCACTGAGGGACATCGCTCCAGAGGCTTAACTGGAAGCCCAGGCGGGGTCAGCGCGGCCTCAGGTCCCGCAGGGTCGCAGAAGGATCGGGGGTGTCTGACTGTCGCAGAGCTTACCGGTATTAGAACGGGGAAGCCGGCTGCAGAGACAGAGCCGAGGAGTGACTCTCAGCTCGGGGTTGCCTTGAACCGGTCGCAGGCTCAGTCAGCTCGGAGTGCGGCCGGAGGCCAGGGTGACGGGAGTCATTGGGCGCTATTCTCTGAGGGTGCACTGAGGAGTGGGGCCCCGGACTCTCGGCTCCTCCAGGCCGGAGACTGGGAGGCTGCCATCTTCATTCCCATCCTCCGGAACTCTACGGAAAGCGCTCAGGGAACAAAAGCTCCTGAAAGCAAACCCGAGCGGATTACTCAGCGCGGCCCGGGTAAGGGCGGTGCAACTCTGCCTGGGGCAAAGACGCTTGAGAATCACTACAACAGGCCCCTCCCCCAGAAGATCAACGGGAAACCCAGCCAGGACCAAGTTCACCTACCGAGGAGTGCTGTTTCAATACCAAGGAGAGTGGCAGAATTCCAGAGGAGAAGAAAGCAAAGCCGGGAACTCATGGCTTTCTCCCCATGATTTTTTATCCTTGCAGTTAATTTAATTTTTTATTCTTTTTCAATTTTTTTTTCTTTTTCACAACTTCTGCTAAATTTTTTTTAACTTTTACCGTTTTCTTTTTTAATGATTTTTAAATAGTTTATCTAATATATATATATTTTTTCCTCTTTTTATATTTTTTCTTTATCAGCTTTCTTTTTTTAAATAGTTTCTTTTTCTCTTTTTATTTTTGAACCCCTTTTTATCCCCTTTCTCCACCCTCACGATTTGGGATCTCTTCTGATTTGGCTAAAGCATATTTTCCTGGGGTTGTTGCCACCCCTTTTAGTATTTTACTTGATCCTTCATAAACTCTTATCTGGACAATATGACAAGGCAGAAAAATTCACAACAAAAAAAAGAACAAGAGGCAGCACCAAAGGCTAGGGACCTAATCAATACAGACATTGGTAATATGTCAGATATAGAGTTCAGAATGACGATTCTCAAGGTTCTAGCCGGGCTCCAAAAAGGCATGGAAGATATTAAAGCAACCCTCTCGGGAGATATAAAAGCCCTTTCTGGAGAAATAAAAGAACTAAAATCTAACCAAGTTGAAATCAAAAAAGCTATTAATGAGGTGCAATCAAAAATGGAGGCTCTCACTGCTAGGATAAATGAGGCAGAAGAAAGAATTAGCGATATAGAAGACCAAATGACAGAGAATAAAGAAGCTGAGCAAAAGAGGGACAAACAGCTACTAGACCACGAGGGGAGAATTCGAGAGATAAGTGACACCATAAGATGAAACAACATTAGAATAGTTGGGATTCCAGAAGAAGAGGAAACAGAGAGGGGAGCAGAAGGTATATTGGAGAGAATTATTGGAGAGACTTTCCCCAATATGGCAAAGGGAACAAGCACCAAAATTCAAGAGGTTCAGAGAACCCCCCTCAAAATCAATAAGAATAGGTCCACACCCCGTCACCTAATAGTCAAATTTACAAGTCTTAGTGACAAAGAAAAGATCCTGAAAGCAGCCCGGGAAAAGAAGTCTGTAACGTACAATGGTAAAAATATTAGATTGGCAGCAGACTTATCCACAGAGACCTGGCAGGCCAGAAAGAGCTGGCATGATATACTCAGAGTACTTAATGAGAAAAACATGCAGCCAAGAATACTATATCCAGCTAGGCTATCATTGAAAATAGAAGGAGAGATTAAAAGCTTCCAGAACAAATAAAAACTGAAAGAATTTGCAAATACCAAACCAGCTCTACAGGAAATATTGAAAGGGGTCCTCTAAGCAAAGAGAGTCCCTGAAAGTAGTAGATCAGAAAGAAACAGAGACAATATGCAATAACAGTCACCTTACAGGCAATACAATGGCACTAAATTCATATCTCTCAATACTTACCCTGAATGTTAATGGGCTAAATGCCCCAATCAAAAGACACAGGGTGTCAGAATGGATAAAAAAACAAAACCCATCTCTATGTTGCCTACAAGAAACTCATCTTAAACCCGAAGACACCTCCAGGTTTAAAGTGAGGGGGTGGAAAAGAATTTACCATGCTAATGGACATCAGAAGAAAGCAGGAGTGGCAATCCTTATATCAGATCAATTAGATTTTAAGCCAAAGACTATAATAAGAGATGAGGAAGGACACTATATCATACTCAAAGGAACTGTCCAACAAGAAGATCTAACAATTTTAAATATCTATGCCCCTAACGTGGGAGCAGCCAACTATATAAACCAATTAATAACAAAATCAAAGAAACACATCGACAAGAATACAATAATAGTAGGGGATTTTAACACTCCCCTCACTGAAATGGACAGATCATCCAAGCAAAAGATCAACAAGGAAATCAAGGCCTTAAATGACACACTGGACCAGATGGACATCACAGATATATTCAGAACATTTCATCCCAAAGCAACAGAATACACATTCTTCTCTAGTGCACATGGAACATTCTCCAGAAGAGATCACATTCTTGGTCCTAAATCAAGTCTCAACCGGTATCAAAAGATTGGGATCATTCCCTGCATATTTTCAGACCACAATGCTCTAAAGCTAGAACTCAATCACAAGAGGAAATTTGGAAAGAACCCAAATACATGGAGACTAAACAGCATCCTTCTAAAGAATGAATGGGTCAACAAGGAAATCAAAGAAGAATTGAAAAAATTTATGGAAACAAATGATAATGAAAACACAACGGTTCAGAATCTGTGGGACACAACAAAGGCAGTCCTGAGAGGAAAATATATAGCGGTACAAGCCTTTCTCAAGAAACAAGAAAGGTCTCAGGTACACAACCTAACCACAAACCGAAAGGAGCTGGAGAAAGAACAAGAAAGGAACCCTAAACCCAGCAGGAGAAGAGAAATCATAAAGATCAGAGCAGAAATCAATGAAATAGAAACCAAAAAAACCATAGAACAAATCAACGAAACTAGGAGCTGGTTCTTTGAAAGAATTAATAAGATTGATAAACCCCTGGCCAGACTTATCAAAAAGAAAAGAGAAAGGACCCAAATAAATAAAATCATGAATGAAAGAGGAGAGATCACAACGAACACCAAAGAAATACAGACAATTATAAGAACATACTATGAGCAACTCTACGCCAACAAATTTGACAATCTGGAAGAAATGGATGCATTCCTAGAGACATATAAACTACCACAACTGAACCAGGAAGAAATAGAAAGCCTGAACAGACCCATAACCAGTAAGGAGATTGAAACAGTCATCAAAAATCTCCAAACAGGGGCGCCTGGGTGGCTCAGTGGGTTGAGGCCTCTGCCTTCGGCTCGGGTCGTGATCCCGGGGTCCTGGGATCGGGTCCCGCGTCGGGCTCTCTGCTTGGTGGGGAGCCTGCTTCCTCCTCTCTCTCTGCCTGCCTCTCTGCCTACTTGTGATTTCTGTCTGTCAAATAAATAAATGGATACTCTTAAAAAAAAAATTAAGGGAGAGCCATGGAACAGCTGGCATCGGACAGTAACAAAATGGTTTAAAAAAAAAAAAAATCTCCAAACAAAAGCCCAGGGCCAGATGGCTTCCCGGGGGAATTCTACCAAACATTTAAAGAAGAACTAATTCCTATTCTCCTGAAACTGTTCCAAAAAATAGAAATAGAAGGAAAACTTCCAAACTCATTTTATGAGGCCAGCATCACCTTGATCCCAAACCAGACAAGGATCCCAACAAAAAAGAGAACTACAGACCAATATCCTTGATGAACACAGATGCAAAAATTCTCGCCAAAATACTAGCCAATAGGATTCAACAGTGCATTAAAAGGGTTATTCACCACGACCAAGTGGGATTTATTCCAGGGCTGCAAGGTTGGTTCAACATCCGCAAATCAATCAATGTGATACAACACATTAATAAAAGAAAGAACAAGAACCATATGATACTCTAAATAGATGCTGAAAAAGCATTTGACAAAGTACAGCATCCCTTCCTGATCAAAACTCTTCAAAGTGTAGGGATAGAGGCCACATACCTCAATATTATCAAAGCCATCTATGAAAAACCCACCGCAAATATCATTCTCAATGGAGAAAAACTGAAAGCTTTTCCGCTAAGGTCAGGAACACGGCAGGGATGTCCGTTATCACCACTGCTATTCAACACAGTACTAGAAGTCCTAGCCTCAGCAATCAGACAACAAAAGGAAATTAAAGGCATCCAAATCAGCAAAGAAGAAGTCAAACTATCACTCTTCGCAGATGATATGATACTATATGTGGAAAACCCAAAACACTCCACTCAAAACTGCTACAACTTGTACAGGAATTCAGTAAAGTGTCAGGATATAAAATCAATGCACAGAAATCAGTTGCATTTCTCTACACCAACAACAAGACAGAAGAAAGAGAAATTAAGGAGTCAATCCCATTTACAATTGCACCCCAAACCATAAGATACCTAGGAATAAACCTAACCACAGAGGCTAAGAATCTATACTCAGAAAACTATAAAGTACTCATGAAAGAAATTGAGGAAGACACAAAGAAATGGAAAAATGTTCCATGCTCCTGGATTGGAAGAATAAATATTGTGAAAATGTCTATGCTACCTAAAGCAATCTACACATTTAATGCAATTCCTATCAAAGTACCATCCATTTTTTTCAAAGAAATGGAACAAAAAATCCTAAAATTTATATGGAACCAGAAAAGATCTCGAATAGCCAAAGGAATATTGAAAAAGAAAGCCAAAGTTGGTGGTATCACAATTTTGGACTTTAAACTCTATTACAAAGCTGTCATCATCAAGACAGCATGGTATTGGCACAAAAACAGACACATAGATCAATGGAACAGAATAGAGAGCCCAGAAATGGACCCTCAACTCTATGGTCAACTCATCTTCGACAAAGCAGGAAAGAATGTCCAATGGAAAAAAGACAGCCTCTTCAATAAATGGTGTTGGGAAAATTGGACAGCCACATGCAGAAAAATGAAATTGGATCATTTCCTTACACCACACACGAAAATAGACTCAAAATGGATGAAGGATCTCAATGTGAGAAAGGAATCCATCAAAATCCTCGAGGAGAACACAGGCAGCAACCTCTTCGACCTCAGCCGCAGCAACATCTTCCTAGGAACATCACCAAAGGCAAGGGAAGCAAGGGCAAAAATGAACTTTTGGGATTTTATCAAGATCAAAAGCTTTCGCACAGCAAAGGAAACAGTGAACAAAACCAAAAGACAACTGACAGAATGGGAGAAGATATTTGCAAATGACATATCAGATAAAGGGCTAGTGTCCCAAATCTATAAAGAACTTAGCAAACTCAACACCCAAAGAACAAATAATCCAATCAAGAAATGGGCAGAGGACATGAACAGACATTTCTGCAAAGAAGACATCCAGATGGTCAGCAGACACATGAAAAAGTGCTCCATATCACTCGGCATCAGGGAAATACAAATCAAAACCACCATGAGATATCACCTCACACCAGTCAGAATGGCTAAAATTAACAAGTCAGGAAATGACAGATGCTGGCGAGGATGCGGAGAAAGGGGCACACTCCTACACTGTTGGTGGGAATGCAAGCTGGTGCAACCACTCTGCAAAACAGCATGGAGGTTCCTCAAAATGTTGAAAATAGAACTACCCTATGATCCAGCAATTGCACTGCTGGGTATTTATCCTAAAGATACAAACGTAGTGATCCGAAGGGGCACGTGCACCCGAATGTTTATAGCAGCAATGTCTACAATAGCCAAACTATGGAAAGAACCTAGATGTCCATCAACAGACGAATGGATAAAGAAGAGGTGGTATATATACACAATGGAATACTATGCAGCCATCAAAAGAAATGAAATCTTGCCATTTGCGACAACGTGGATGGAACTAGAGGGTATCATGCTTAGCGAAATAAGTCAATCGGAGAAAGATAACTATCATATGATCTCCCTGATATGAGGGAGAGGAGATGCAACATGGGGGGTTGAGGGGGTAGGAGAAGAGTAAATGAAACAAGATGGGATTGGGAGGGAGACAAACCATAAGTGACTCTTAATCTCACAAAACAAACTGAGGGTTGATGGGGGGAGGGGGATTGGGAGAGGGGGGTGGGGTTATGGATATTGGGGAGGGTATATGCTATGGTGAGTGCTGTGAAGTGTGTAAACCTGGCGATTCGCAGACCTGTACCCCTGGGGATAAAAATATATGTTTATAAAGCTGTAAAAAAAAAAAAAAAGGAAAAAGAAAGGATGAATACCCAAGTTTTGTAGCAACATGGACGGGACTGGAAGAGATTATGCTGAGTGAAATAAGTCAAGCAGAGAGAGTCAATTATCATATGGTTTCACTTATTTGTGGAGCATAACAAATAGCATGGAGGACAAGGGGAGATGGAGAGGATAAGGGAGTTGAGGGAAATTGGAAGGGGAGGTGAACCATGATAGACTATGGACTCTGAAAAACGATCTGAGAATTTCGAAGGGGTGGGGGGGGTGGGAGGTTGGGGGCACCAGGTGGTGGGTATTGTAGAGGGCACGGATTGCATGGAGCACTGGGTGTGGTGCAAAAATAATGAATACTGTTATGCTGAAAAAATAAAAAAATTAAAAAAAAGATATGACTACTTTAAACAGGATATTTGGATAAATAGAAGGTTAATTGTTAGATATTTAAGCCTTTTATGATCCTCTGCATAAAAGGATTCAGAAAATTGTTTTGAAGCAGAGGTTCTGGGTTGAAGAAGTCACTAAAATTGCTCCTTTCAATTACAAAACTTTATTGCTGATATGTGCCTGTTACTTTTTTTTCTATGTTATTTTCTGTGTAGCAAATGTTGTGCTCCCTACATCGAAGACAGAGCTCTGGGAGAGGGCGGCTTTGGGAGTCATCCTCCACTTCTCATTTTCCTTATCCTCACATATCTGGACTCCGACCAATCCTTTCTGTTCTCCTTTCACCATTCCTCAGTTAGCTCGCTCCACTCTATGCCTGCTGCCCCTGCTTTAGTCCTACCTTTCTCATCTCGCTGGAAAACTGGAACAGAATCCTAACAGGTCTCCCTTCCTCCATCATCATGCCCCCTCCAGTTCATCCTTTATCTTGCTGTCAGAGAACATTTTAAAATTGGAATTTCATTACATGACCTCCTTGTGTATGGCTCCCTTGGCCCCTAGAAAAAGGCCTTTTGTTCTAGTACGGCACATGAGACCACCCCTCACCTGTTCCTTCCTCACGCTCCATGCCAAATCCATCTACTGATGGTCTCTGGGGCTTCTACATGGTTCCATGCCCTGTTCTTTGGTTTATGCTGTCCTCACCACCTTGTGTGCTATTTACCACCTTGCTTGCCTAGTAGATGCCTGCTTATTCAGCACTTAGCCCAACTGCCAACTCTTCTTTGAAACTGCTCCTGGATCCTCTAGATCACACTGGCAATTCCTAATTGGTCCATTTCCCTGTGTAAGAATTTTTTTCCCCTTTCTTCTTTCTTTCTTTCTTTCTTTCTTTCTTTCTTTCTTTCTTTCTTTCTTTCTTTCTTTCTTTCTTTCTTTCCAGATTTTGTTTGTTTATTTGAGAGAGAGAGAGAGAGAATGAGTGGTAGGGAGGGGCAGAGAAGGAGAGAGAGAGAGAAGCAGACTCCCTGCTGAGCAGGAAGCCAGATGCAGGGCTTGATCCCAGGACCCAGAGGTCATGACCTGAGCCAAATGCCGACGCTCAACTGACAGAGCCATTCAGGTACCCCACCAATGTAAATAGTTGTAAGATTGATTCAAATCAATCTTATCTGAGTACACTTTATCTTCCCCTCACATAGACTGTGAGCTTCTTAAGTTCAGAAGCCTTACTTCCCCAGTGATTTCTGTATCCTTGCCCTTCGTACAGTATCCAGAACATGGGAAATGCCCAACACATATATGTTGGTGGAGCGGTTGGATGGGCTGAATGTAGGTTTAAAGGGGAAAGTGGTTTTAGAGCTGATCTTTAAGGATACATAGTATTTCAGTGGCCAGAGGGATTTCAAATGGAGTGTGGAAATCCCCGGCAGCAGTGCAATTCAGAGTTATATAGTAAACCTATAAAGAGAAATAAAAACTCTGGGTTCAGGTTAATCACAAGAGGACTGTAAATGACAGTTTATAAGCTTGCACTTTATCTGGGAAGGAAAAGCCTTTGCAAAAGATATATTTTTTTATAGACATATATTTTTATTCCCGGGGGTACAGGTCTGTGAATTGCCGGGTTTGCACACTACACAGCACTCACCATAGCACATACCCTCCCCAATGTCCATAACCCCACCCCCATTTTCCCAATCCCCCTCCCCCCATCAACCCTCAGTTTGTTTTGTGAGATTAAGAGTCACTTATGGTTTGTCTCCCTCCCAATCCCATCTTGTTTCATTTATTCTTCTCCTAACCCCGTAACCCCCAATGTTGCATCTCCACTCCCTCATATCAGGGAGATCATATGATAGTTGTCTTTCTCTGGTTGACTTATTTCGCTAAGCATGATACCCTCTAGTTCCATCCACGTAGCCACAAATGGCAAGATTTCATTTATTTTGATGGCTGCATAGTATTCCATTGTGTATATATACCACCTCTTCTTTATCCATTCATTTGTGGATGGACATCTAGGTTCTTTCCATAGTTTGGCTATTGTAGACAATGCTGCTATAAACATTCAGGTGCACGTGCCCCTTCAGACAACTACGTTTATATATTTAGGGTAAATACCCAGGAGTGCAATTGCTGGGTCATAGGGTAGTTCTATTTTCAACATTTTGAGGAACCTCCATGCTGTTTTGCAGAGTGGTTGCACCAGCTTGCATTCCCACCAACAGTGTAGGAGGGTCCCCTTTCTCTGCATCCTCGCCAGCATCTGTCATTTCCTGACTTGTTAATTTTAGCCATTCTGACTGGTGTGAGGTGATATCTCATTGTGGTTTTGATTTGTATTTCCCTGATGCCGAGTGATGTGGAACACTTTTTCATATGTCTGTTAGCCATCTGGATGTCTTCTTTGCAGAAATGTCTGTTCATGTCTTCTGCCCATTTCTTGATTGGATTATTTGTTCTTTGGGTGTTGAGTTTGCTAAGTTCTTTATAGATTTTGGACACTAGCTCTTTATCTGATATGTCATTTGCAAATATCTTCTCCCATTCTGTCAGTTGCCTTTTGGTTTTATTAACTGTTTCCTTTGCTGTGCAAAAGCTTTTGATCTTGATAAAATCCCAATAGTTCATTTTTGCCCTTGCTTCCCTTGCCTTTGGCGATGTTCCTAGGAAGATGTTGCTGCGGCTGAGGTCGAAGAGGTTGCTGCCTGTGTTCTCCTCGAGGATTTTGAAGGATTCCTTTCTCACATTGAGGTCCTTCATCCATTTTGAGTCTATTTTCGTGTGTGGTGTAAGGAAATGATCCAATTTCATTTTTCAGCATGTGGCTGTCCAATTTTCCCAACACCATTTATTGAAGAGGCTGTCTTTTTTCCATTGGACATTCTTTCCTGCTTTGTCGAAGATGAGTTGACCATAGAGTTGAGGGTCCATTTCTGGGCTCTCTATTCTGTTCCATTGATCTATGTGTCTGTTTTTGTGCCAATACCATGCTGTCTTGATGATGACAGCTTTGTAATAGAGTTTAAAGTCCAAAATTGTGATACCACCAACTTTGGCTTTCTTTTTCAATATTCCTTTGGCTATTCGAGATCTTTTCTGGTTCCATATAAATTTTAGGATTTTTTGTTCCATTTCTTTGAAAAAATGGATGGTACTTTGATAGGAATTGCATTAAATGTGTAGATTGCTTTAGGTAGCATAGACATTTTCACAATATTTATTCTTCCAATCCAGGAGCATGGAACATTTTTCCATTTCTTTGTGTCTTCCTCAATTTCTTTCATGAGTACTTTATAGTTTTCTGAGTATAGATTCTTAGCCTCTGTGGTTAGGTTTATTCCTAGGTATCTTATGGTTTGGGGTGCAATTGTAAATGGGATTGACTCCTTAATTTCTCTTTCTTCTGTCTTGTTGTTGGTGTAGAGAAATGCAACTGATTTCTGTGCATTGATTTTATATCCTGACACTTTACTGAATTCCTGTACAAGTTGTAGCAGTTTTGAGTGGAGTCTTTTGGGTTTTCCACATATAGTATCATATCATCTGCGAAGAGTGATAGTTTGACTTCTTCTTTGCTGATTTGGATGCCTTTAATTTCCTTTTGTTGTCTGATTGCTGAGGCTAGGACTTCTAGTACTGTGTTGAATAGCAGTGGTGATAACGGACATCCCTGCCGTGTTCCTGACCTTAGCGGAAAAGCTTTCAGTTTTTCTCCATTGAGAATGATATTTGCAGTGGGTTTTTCCTAGATGGCTTTGATAATATTGAGGTATGTGGCCTCTATCCCTACACTTTGAAGAGTTTTGATCAGGAAGGGATGCTGTACTTTGTCAAATGCTTTTTCAGCATCTATTTAGAGTATCATATGGTTCTTGTTCTTTCTTTTATTAATGTGTTGTATCACATTGATTGATTTGCGGATGTTGAACCAACCTTGCAGCCCTGGAATAAATCCCACTTGGTCGTGGTGATTAATCCTTTTAATGTACTGTTGAATTCTATTGGCTAGTATTTTGGTGAGAATTTTTGCATCTGTGTTCATCAAGGATATTGGTCTGTAGTTCTCTTTTTTGATGGGATCCTTATATGAAGGAGCAAGTAAAGTACTAAAAGGGTGGCAACAACCCCAGGAAAATATGCTTTAACCAAATCAGAAGAGATCCCAAATCATGAAGCGGGAGAAAGGGGATAAAAAGAGGTTCAGAAAGAAAAAAAAAAAAAAAAAAAAGAAAAGAAACAATTAAAAAAAGAAAATGAATAAAGAAAAAATATAAAAAAGAAAAAAAAATATATATATTAGATAAACTAGTTAAAAAATGTTAAAAAAGAAAAGGGTAAAAGGTAAAAAAAATTAGCAGAAGAAGAGAAAAAAATTGAAAGAGGAAAAAAAAATTAAATTAACTGCAAGGCTAAAGAATCATGGGGAGTAAGCCATGAGTTTCATGCTTTGCTTTCTCATCCTCTGGAATTCCGCTGCTCTCCTTGGTATTGAAACTGCAGTCCTTGGTATGTGAACTTGGTCCTGGCTGGATTTCTTGTTGATCTTCTGTGGGAAGGGCCTGTTGTAGTGATTCTCAAGTGTCTTTGCCCCAGGCGGAATTGCACTGCCCTTACCAGGGGCCAGGCTGAGTAATGTGCTCGGGTTTGCTTTCGGGAGATTTTGTTCCCTGAGTGTTTTCTGTAGCATTTAGGAAGATGGGAATGAAGATGGCGGCCTCCCAGTCTCCGGTCTGGAGGAGCTGAGTGCCCGGGGCCCCACTCCTCAGTGTGCCCTCAGAGAATAGCGCCCAATTACTCCCGTCTCCCTGGCCTCTGGCCATGCTCCGAGCTGACCAGCCTGTGACCGGTTCAAGGTAACCCCAAGCTGAGAGCTCACTCCTCAGCTCTGTCTCTGTAGCCAGCTTCCCCGTTTTAATACCTGCAAGCTCTGCGACACTCAGACACCCCCGATCCTTCTGTGGCCCTGTGGGACCTGAGGCCACGCTGACCCTGCGTGGGCTTCATGCCGGTTTAGCCTCTGGAGTGATGTCCCTCAGTGGAACAGACTTTTAAAAGTCCTGATTTTGTGCTCCATTGCTCCGCCGTTTGCTGGGAGCCGGCCCCTCCCCCTGCGGTCTATCTTCCCGTGGTTTTGGATTCACTTCTCCATCAGTCCTACCTTTCAGAAAGTGGTCGATTTTTTGTTTCTAGAATTGCTATTCTTCTTCTCTTTGATCTCCCGTTGGATTTGTAGGTGTTTGGAATCTTTAGATATATCTAGCTGATCTCTTGCTACCTGAAGTAGTCTCAGCCTGCTACTTCTCCGCCATCTTGACCTCTCCCCCTGCAAAAGATTTTTGAGGAGAAAACACATGATCCACATTATACACTCTAAAAAGAATTATCTGGAGTTTTATATAAATTGACTTAGAGAGATAAGCGATAGGAGGCAGGGAGATAAGTAATGGTGCTGTTGCAAGAACCCAAGCAAGAGGTAATAAGGTCCAAACTTTGTGCCTTTGTATCTGATACAGGACTTAGCAGAGTTCCTTGCTCATAGCAAGTGCCAATAAAATATTTTGACCAAATAAAAGAATGAAAAATGAATCACATCAGTGTGACGGAATTGATGTTTAGATGTGAGGCAGTCCAATAATGGCCTGTTGTTCTTGTTCACATTGCAAAGAGAGAGACTGGCTGAGGGACCAATCAGGGTTTCCTGCAGCACAGATCGATTAGAAAAGCCTGCCTTCCTTGTGGTTAAGTCTGTCCGACTCCATGAAAATAGGTCAGCATCTCTTGTTTCCAACCAGTTAGGTCCACCACAAAGATGCACCAGGCCCAGCTGGAGAAGGGCACCAACTTTATTTCATGACTAGTCAAGTCAGAACCAAAAATAGCCAACATTTATTGAGCACTTAATGTGACAAGAATCGTTTTGTGAAATTTAATGTTTTGTCTCTTTTATTTATTTTAAAGATTTTATTTATTTATTTGACAGAGAGAGATCACAAGTAGGCAGAGAGGCAGGCAGAGAGAGAGGAGGAAGGAAGCTCCGCGCTGAGCAGAGAGCCCAATGCGGGGCTCGATCCCAGGACCCTGGGATCATGACCTGAGCCGAAGGCAGAGGCTTTAACCCACTGAGCCACCCAGGTGCCCCTGTTTTGTCTCTTTTAATCTTCACTACAATACTCTGAGGATTATGCAATTACTTCCTTCATTTAACAAATGAAGAAACCAAGACACATAAAGGTCATTTTTTCCCAAGGTTGCAGAGTTGAGATGTGTATTAGGTAGTAACTTCAGTCCCACTCTTAACCTTAATGCTAAAAGAGAGATGGTAAAAATGTGCTTGAAACCTTCACAGCTTGATACTAAGCAGCTTTGGAAATACTAACCATTTCCCTTTTGTTCTTAGTCTCCAAGCCCGGCCAGTCACACTATCGTTTCTTGTTCTTTTCCAGCTCTGGGCTTTCATGAATTTTTCTTTGAAGGATTGTGAGTTCTTTGCTGTTACCTTCTGGTTATTTCATGCTTGAGTTCTCCAAGAAGCTCTTCAGACTAGCCCTTAATGTGTTTGGATCACATTCTGGTGATCCATTCTGGTCACCATCCTGGTGTTCTTTCCATGAGGTTCATAGGAATCAGGGAGGTAATAGCACTAAAGTAACTTGATTTTAGTACCAGGCAGAGCTGGGTTTAGATTCCACTTTCCATTTATTAACTGTGTGACAATGAGCAAAATATTTAACCTCTACACATCAGTTTAGTAAATTGTAAAGTGGAAATAATACTTACCTTGTAGTTTTTTGTGAGTTTAAATGAGATGATACGTGTTAGTTCCCAGTACAGAATGGGAGCTCCCCCACCATGGCTCATATGCTCACTTCGTTGGTTAAAAAAATGTTTCTTATGGGCCTACTATGTGAGGATAATACTAGGCACAAGATAGGGAAAATATTGGTCACAGGAGGCCTATGTCTTTCACAGACTGGGGTACCTTCTTCCTAGATACTACTTAAATAAAGCTGCAAAGAACTTTCTTTCTTGAACCTCTTTTCTGATTTCACAAAGGTAAAAAAAGACCAGGCACATTGTTGAAGAGAGGTTTCTGTTTGTTTTAATCAAATGAAACACCAAATACAAAAGATAGTCCCTTTTCCCATTCTTATGTCTTAATTCCGATCACTTTCCATTCTTTTGGTTGTTTATACTGTTACCTACCTACATATTTAAAAAATGTCCTTACACTGCTCTTTCTTAGTTTATTAGTATTTTACATTACCTATTGACTCTCACCGGTAAATAAGACTGAAGTTTCTTTTGTATACCTCCTCCACTTTCTTCACTTCTATCCCTCCGTCATAGTGATGTTGAAATTTTTGGTTAAATCAGTATTTGGAATTGTTTTATCGTGACAATATAAGTATTATTTACTGTAGAGCCAAGTGGTGTACTGAATTATATTTTCTTTTTATACAAATGTTTGATTTCCTGATGTTAACAGGTACTTTTTGAAAAATAAACTTTTAATTTTGGAATAATTTTAGATTTCCAGAAAAGTTACAAAGATAGTAAAGAGGGTTTCAACTAGTTTCCACTAATATCTTACATTATCAAGGTGCACAGTTCATACTACAGATCCAACATTGGTACATTGCTAATAACCTCAAACTTTGTTAGGGTTACAACCATTTTTCCACTAGTATCTTCCTTCAGTTCCAGAATTCCATCCCGGATGCCACATTGTATTTAGTTGTTTTGTCTCTTGAGTCCCATCTCTTGAGTTCCATCACAGTCCCGTCTGTTACAGTTTGTCAGTCTTTCTTTTCATGACCTTGACAGTTTTGAGGAATATTGGTCAGATATTTTGTAAAATGTTCCCCAATATGGGTTTGTTTTAATCTTAAAAATTGGAATTACAGGTTTTGGGGAATAACAGACTCAGAGAGAGAGGGTGCCCTTTTCATCATATTAATGGATACATAACACAATCATGAATTATCACTGGTGGTGCTAAACTTGATCATTGGCCAAGGAAGTATTTACCGGTGTTTTCCATTGTGAAGTTACTATCCTTGAGCTCCGTGATCCACTCTTTGGAGGTAAATCACAAGGTCTGGCTCACTCTCACAGAGAGGCATAACTAGGCCTCATCTCTTGGAAGGGAGGGAGAGATCTACATAAGTTTAGTTGTTTTTTTTTCCCTCAAAGAAGATTTGGCTCTTCTCTCTTATTTATTTATTTATTTATTTATTTATTTATTTATTCAGTCATTTGTTTATATAAATATGAATTTATAGGTATTTATTTTGTACTTAGGATTATATCATATACTGGGTTATTTGTTTTCTTGCTCAAATTTTTCCAGCTTCGGCCATTGGGAGTTCTTTCAAGTTGACTCCTGCATCCCTTTGACATGATTCTATGCTTATTTTTTTGAGTACTTTCCTACTTTCTGGCACTACAGAATCCTCCAGTCTCATCTTGTATAATTTTCCCTTCTTAGCCTTAGAATTGGCCATTTCTCTAAGAGTTTCAGTTCCTTTCATTGGGGAATGGTATTTAGAAATCATGAGCAGAATGTGGGTTGTTTTAATTTTTATTGCTTGGATTTCTACATGACTATTGCTAACTTTTCTTAAATGTTCCAGTGGATCTGCCAGCTGCTTTTTAGTCTTATTTACAAAAGCTCAAACAATCATATAAGCTGTCAGTTCCATTTTCCCCTCAGACACCAGTTTCTCAGAGTCATCTATCCCCTTGGCTCACTTTTTATTCCAGGTCTGCTTCACTGCTGTCTTCCTAGACTTTCCTCCTCCGTCTAGTAGGACTTCCCTTTGTTATTAAATTACAATGAACTTCCATCTCCTCAATTCCAAATCTCCCTTTCCTTTGGTTTTACTGGAATGTGCATGCATGTGCTAGATAGCATCCCTGGTAAAATTACCCAAGGAAGTATGAAGGAGATAAAATTGTTGACCTGTAGGTCTGAAAATGTGTTATTCTATCCTCATAGTAGATGGATAGGCTGGTTGTGCATCTGAATGTTTAAGACTATTATTTAAGTCTATTATTGCCTTGTCCTCTATCTCCAGCAGTTGTCATTCTGATTTCTTATTTTATGCCATTTGGGTTTTTCCCCTCTTACAATGCTTCTGAATTTTCCTGATTACATGCCTTTTTTTCATAGTACTTTTTTTTTCACTTATGATAAAGCACAGGATGAAGTGTTCTAACCTGAAGGTTCATGTCTTTCAGTTTAAGGGAGACATATATTTTGTTTGATAATTTTATATGGAGATACATATTTTTGTTTGATAATTTTATTCCTCTCCTTTCCTATCTCTGTCTCTTTGGAGTTACTATTAGTTGAATGTTATTCCTCAATTTGTTCATTTTCTTTTATCTTCTATTGTCTTTTCTTTTGTCTTATGATTCCCCTATTTTCTAAGATATTGTCTTGACCTTATCTTCCAGTACTTATTTTTTTAATTAATTAATTAATTAATTTTTTAAAGTAAACATATACTGTATTTTTATCCCCAGGGGTACAGGTCTGTGAATCACCAGGTTTGCACGCTTCACAGCACTCACCATAGCACATACCCTCCCCAAAGTCCATAACCCCACCCCCCTCCCCCAATCCCCCTCCCCCCAGCAACCCTCAGTTTGTTTTGTGAGATTAAGAGTCACTTATGGTTTGTCTCCCTCCCAATCCCATCTTGTTTCATTTATTCTTCTCCTACCCGCTTAACCCCCCATGTTGTATCTCCACTTCCTCATATCAGGGAGATCATGTGATAGTTGTCTTTCTCTGATTGACTTATTTCGCTAAGCATGATACCCTCTAGTTCCATCCACGTCGTCGCAAATGGCAAGAGTTCATTTCTTTTGATGGCTGCAGAGTATATATACACCACATCTTCTTTATGGACTCATCTGTTGATGGACATCTAGGTTCTTTCCATAGTTTGGCTATTGTAGACATTGCTGCTATAAACATTCGGGTGCACGTGCCCCTTCAGATCACTATGTTTGTATCTTTAGGGTAAATACCCAGCAGTGCAATTGCTGGGTCATAGGGTAGTTCTATTTTCAACATTTTGAGGAAACTCCATGCTGTTTTCCAGAGTGGTTGCACCAGATCCAGTACTTATTTTTGAGTTATGATAGTAACTCTCTTAAAAATTTTTCAAGAACAGAATAGAGAGCCCAGAAATAGACCCTCAACTCTATGGTCAACTCATCTTCGACAAAGCAGGAAAGAATGTCCAATGGAAAAAAGACAGCCTCTTCAATAAATGGTGTTGGGAAAATTGGACAGCCACATGCAGAAAAATGAAATTGGATCATTTCCTTACACCACACACGAAAATAGACTCAAAATGGATGAAGGATCTCAATGTGAGAAAGGAATCCATCAAAATCCTCGAGGAGAACACAGGCAGCAACCTCTTCGACCTCAGCCGCAGCAACATCTTCCTAGGAACATCACCAAAGGCAAGGGAAGCAAGGGCAAAAATGAACTATTGGGATTTTATCAAGATCAAAAGCTTTTGCACAGCAAAGGAAACAGTGAACAAAACCAAAAGACAACTGACAGAATGGGAGAAGATATTTGCAAATGACATATCAGATAAAGGGCTAGTGTCCAAAATCTATAAGGAACTTAGCAAACTCAACACCCAAAGAACAAGTAATCCAATCAAGAAATGGGCAGAGGACATGAACAGACATTTCTGCAAAGAAGACAACCAGATGGTCAGCAGACACATGAAAAAGTGCTCCATATCACTCGGCATCAGGGAAATACAAATCAAAACCACCATGAGATATCACCTCACACCAGTCAGAATGGCTAAAATTAACAAGTCAGGAAATGACAGATGCTGGCGAGGATGCGGAGAAAGGGGAACCCTCCTACACTGTTGGTGGGAATGCAAGCTGGTGCAACCACTCTGCAAAACAGCATGGAGGTTCCTCAAAATGTTGAAAATAGAACTACCCTATGATCCAGCAATTGCACTGCTGGGTATTTATCCTAAAGATACAAACGTAGTGATCCGAAGGGGCACGTGCACCCGAATGTTTATAGCAGCAATGTCTACAATAGCCAAACTATGGAAAGAACCTAGATGTCCATCAACAGACGAATGGATAAAGAAGAGGTGGTATATATACACAATGGAATACTATGCAGCCATCAAAAGAAATGAAATCTTGCCATTTGCGACGACGTGGATGGAACTAGAGGGTATCATGCTTAGCGAAATAAGTCAATCGGAGAAAGATAACTATCATATGATCTCCCTGATATGAGGGAGAGGAGATGCAACATGGGTGGTTGAGGGGGTAGGAGAAGAATAAATGAAACAAGATGGGATTGGGAGGGAGAGAAACCATAAGTGACTCTTAATCTCACAAAACAAACTGAGGGTTGATGGGGGGAGGGGGGTTGGGAGAGGGGGGTGGGGTTATGGACTTTGGGGAGGGTATGTGCTATGGTGAGTGCTGTGAAGTGTGTAAACCTGGCGATTCGCAGACCTGTACCCCTGGGGATAAAAATATGTGTTTATAAAATAAAAAAATTTTTTTTTTCAGAATTCTACCTCCCCTTTTTACACTTAGTTTCTGTTTTCATGGCATCCTGTTTTTGTTTTACAGATACATTATCTTTTCTCTCTGAGGCTACTGAGGGTAATGTACCATTCTCCCATCACTCTAGATAGGTAGATTGTTTCTACACAGAATTCCACATTGAAAATCATTTTCTGTCAACATTGTTAAGGCATTAGTCATTCTTATACAGCTTCAGTGGTTATGTTGGGAAGTCTGATTTATTCTAATTTCCAATTCTTTGTAAGTTATCTGGATTTCCCCTTTCTACTAGACTCCTTTCTTTATTTCTGGTACTCTGAAATTTCATGATTCTAGGCCTTTTTTATCACTGGACAAGGCACAGATTGGTGCTTCAATCTGAATATATATTCCGTCAGTGGAAGTTAACAATAATAATTTCTAATATTTATTGAGCACCTATTATAAGCCAGACACTGTGTTAAGGGTATCATTTCACTGATACACACCCCAAACAATCTTATGAGATACATCTTATTGTTACTATTTTAAAGATAAAGAACCTGAGGTACAAAATGTTATGTAACATGTCAAGGGTAAGGTAAGGGAGCAAAGATAAGAAATTTCTGAGTGTAATGCTATAGTGCTCATAGCCAGTATCACGTGTAGGGTCTCATCATCATGGAAGTGATCATCTTATCAAGATGACTTTTCAGATCTTCATTATGGTATGTTAATTTTATAGTTTAATTAACAGATATTAATCTTAATGCTGTATCTTGGCAAGGATGAGTGTGAGGTAGGATGGAGGGGGAGGACCACTTAGCAGGAAACTTTAAATTTGGTGCAAATATTAATGAAAAATCACTATCTTTGGGGGGGAAATGAAAATGTGAATTTTCTTAAAAATTTTTTAAATTAATTTATTTTTTTAATAAACATATAATGTATTTTTATCCCCAGGGGTACAGGTCTGTGAATTGCCAGGTTTACACACTTCACAGCACTCACCATAGCACATAACCTCCCCAATGTCCATAACCCCACCCCCCTCTCCCTACCCCCCTACCCCCAGCAACCCTCAGTTTGTTTTGTGAGATTAAGAGTCACTTATGGTTTGTCTCCCTCCTGATCCCATCTTGTTTCATTTATTCTTCTCCTACCCCCTTAACCCCCCATGTTGTATCTCCACTTCCTCATATCAGGGAGATCATATGATAGTTGTCTTTCTCTGATTGACTTATTTCACTAAGCATAATACCCTCTAGTTCTATCCACATCATCGCAAATGGCAAGATTTCATTTCTTTTGATGGCTGCATAGTATTCAATTGTGTATATATACCACATCTTCTTTATCTATTCATCTGTTGATGGATGTCTAGGTTCTTTTCATAGTTTGGCTATTGTGGACATTGTTGCTATAAACATTCAGGTGCATGTGCCCCTTCGGATCACTACATTTGTATCTTTAGGGTAAATACCCAGTAGTGCAATTTCTGGGTCATAGGGTAGCTCTATTTTCAACTTTTTGAAGAACCTCCATGCTGTTTTCCAGAGTGGTTATACCAGCTTGCATTCCCACCAACAGTGTAGGAGGGTTCCCCTTTCTCTGCATCCTTGCCAGCATCTGTCTAAAATGTGAATTTTCTGCTTAAAAAAAGATTATCCTCAAATACCTAAAACTGTGTGGTCCCAGGAAGCCTGCTGGTATGAAAAGCAGTAGCTGTGGTGGTGGTGAGGGAAGTATGGACAGAGTTGCAGCCTTGTCTTGCTTCTTAAGTGAGCCCTCTATTAGAAGCACCTTAACATGGCTGCTCACAAAAGTTATGTCAGCAACACAACAGCCAGTGCGAGAGTGATTCAGATGTTTATTGAGACTTTTTTCAGGGGGCCTGATATATATATATATATCTGGGGAGACAATCCTTTTATATGCTAAGGATTCTACAGAGTGAAGAGCCAGGAAGAAGATTGGAAAGCAAACCCGTTCAGTCAAGGGGTGACTGGCCTTCCCAAGTAAAGCTTTTTGAATATAAGTCAAAATTACTAGGGAGTTAATGGTACTTCTTTAAAATACCCTTTGGAATTATCCAAAATAAGCATTTACACACAGGCACTTAATTCTGAGTAATTAATGTCTGTCTGTATAACCTAGCAACTTAATGAGCTGGGGTGTAGCAGGGGCACACTGAGTCACTGGAGAACCCCAGAGGGCTGGCTGTGAAAAGAACCCCTCAGCTTGCCAGAGTTTTTGGTAATAGCTGGAACATTTTTATAGGCACATCATTATTGAGTTCCAGCCTAAAGGCGTATTGGCTCTAGGCAAGGTTTCGTGTACCCTATTATATTGCAGATACAAATGCATCTCTAGATTAATTGTGACAGTCAACTCCTTCATCCTCTATGGGCAAAACTTTTGAAAGCATAATTCTCTGTAGTAAATTAGCCTTGAGCTGAGAAATAGATTTGGCTTAAAAACCAAAATCATCAAGTAGATAATCTTTGATGCCTCACTTTATGGCCCTTTTCTCTCCCTTTTAAATCATCTTTTGGCAGACTCTCCAGCCCCCAATATTTTCATCCTGATCTTGGTCCCTCTCAAGAGAAATGCTCTAATGGTTTACCAATAATAATTGCCCAATTAGTATTACATCATGATATTCTACCCAACAGTATTCACATTTAAGAAGAAGCTTTGTAAGAAAGAAATCCAAAGGAATGATATGTGGTAGAATCTTAGGCACTATATTAATTCATGGAACATTAATTACTGTTCTGATGCTGGGAAAACAAAGATTAATAAGATGTGGCTCTAAACTTTGAGATTTTCACTGTCCAGTAGGGGAGACAGAAATATAAAAAACTAATTTTATAACACAATGTGATTAGTTTTAATCATGGAAACAAGATAATGGGTTGATTTATTATATCTGGAGTGGGAGGCTGAATTGAGTAGAGGAGATCATGAGAGGCTTCATGTAGAAAAGTGATAGTTGAGATAAATAATCTATGGTAATAAATAATGGGGGAATTTTAAGCACCCAATACATTTAAAGGATGAAGCTGATTGTCTTCCAGGAGGGGAAAGAATTTTGAGCCTAAGGACTCCCTTGGACCCTGTTGAATCACGTTGGGTAGAAGAATCCTTATTCTGCCGGCCCAGAAGCAGCACCCAAGAGCAGCAAAACCTAAAACTGACAGCAGAGCCAGAAATGACAAAGAACAGGAGGTGTTTTACTTAGCTCTCTCTAAGGGAAACAGCAATGTCCATAACATTAAAAAAAATGCTGGGAAGGCTACTCTACGCCCTCATAAGTCCAGATTTATTAAGTGCACTAAAATGGTGCTGCCAAAAGGAAATAACTGGAGAATTTTCTGGAGCCAAGGCGGGCAGAATATGCAGTGATGAGAAGTTGGAAAGCAGCATTATCATTTTCCAGACTGGATTTCACTTTGTTCCACTTCAACCAATGGCTACCTTGGTCCAACACAAAATTTAAAACAAGACCATAGCAAGCCTTTGTTCCAAATGAGAAGATGGAAAATAACACATACAATAGGAGTAAGGAAATCCTTCTGCAAGCTTCCTTGGCAGGAAAGGGTGCTAGGGCAGGGCAGGGAAAAGGTGGAGGAATAAAGAAGGGAAAAGACTGGAACCAGTGGCTATTAACATTTTACACTGAGGCTTTGTGTGATGGTTTAGTACATTGTTGAAAAACACAATGGTCAATTATTTCTTACATTAGAATTGACTGTTTACTTGGCTAATTATTTTAGTAATCTGAGGATCCCCTCAATCCTGTGATTGAAGCAGCACAAAGTAAGAATGAAATGGTCCTAATGGGTGCCAAAAGAAAGGTAAGGCTGTGGACGTGAGCTTCTTTGTTTGTGACATATACACTGTGTCTATAGGAAAACAAATGTGGAATCTAAAATGGTTTATCTACAGTTTTTGACTATTAAAACTACTAAACAGAGAGGCTACACAGATGACCTGGCTTTTTGGACTGAAGTTGGTTTAAGAAGTTAAAGAAGTTTCTGAGGAAAAAAATTATTGCTCACAAATTTGGCTTGTGTACCTACCTATGCTTGCCAAAGCCAAGCATAAATTATTTTCTATTAGCAATTGTTTTGTTCAATGCATTCCTTATGTTACGTTCTCCAGGATGGCTTCATTCACTAAACAAATGTTTTTTTGAGCACCCACTATATCCAAACACATTTTTTTAATCCACTTAAGATGGTAAAAATACGAATTAGAGGTGAATTTTGTTTTCAAGGAAACTAGAGTCTAACAGGGGAAGTAAGTATAGAGCAAGATAGAAAGTGACAAGTGCCTTGAAAAGGGTATATAGTTACTGTGCTACCAATATTCAGGTAAGTGTTGCTTTATTTGTGATGTTCAGTAGAGATTTTGTGGGTAAAAAAAAGGCTAAATTTGGCCTTGAGGGAACCTAAATGCATATAGATAGGGCTGAATAGGAAGGTCATTTAAGTGGAGCATAGATGATATGAGTAAAGGCAAAGATACAGGAAAGCTCAAGGTGAGACAGAAATGATGAGTAGATAGTGACTTCATGGGAGCAGTCATCCAGGGAAATAGTAGGAGCTGAGTAAGGTGAGGAAGGATACAAATAGACTGTAGAGGGCTTTCAACACTAGGTGAGAGAATTTATTTATTTATTTTTGAAAGATTCATCCATTCATTTGAGAGAGAGAGAGCATGATCGGGGGAGGGGCAGAGGGAGAGGGAGGTAATCAGACTTCCTGCTGACTGGTGAGCCCAATGGGGGGGGGGGGAATTTGATCTCAGGACCTAAGATAATGATCCAAGCTGAAATCCAGAGCTGGATGCTCAACAGACTGATCCCCTAGGTGAGAGAATTTAAACATTTTTTTTTCATGTCAGTAGGAAGAAGTCAATGGAATTTTTTTTTAATGTTCTCCTTTTATTAAATTTAAATTCAATTAGTCAACATTAGTACATCATTAGTTTTTGATGTGGTGTTCAAAGATTCATTAGTTGCATATATACAATGGAATATTACTCAGCTATCAGAAAGAATGAATACCTACCATTTATATCGACATGGATGGAACTGGAGGGTATTATGCTAAGTGAAATAAGTCAGTCAGAGAAAGACAATTATATGGTTTCACTCATATGTGGAATCTAAGGAACAGCACAGAGGATCATAGTGGATGTGAGGGAAAACTAAATGGATTTTTCTTAATTTAAATTTATTTTATTGTGTTAAGAACACAACACAAGATTTACTCTCTTAAGTGAAGTGTATAACATTGTATTGTTACTATAGACCTAATGTTGTACAGAAGATCTGTAGAACTTATTTATCTTGCATTTCTGAAAATTTATAACCATTGATTAGCACCTCTCCATTTCTCCCTCCCCTTAGCCCCTGGATTTTCTCCATCTGTGGAGAAATCATATATATGTAGATGTGTAGTCTTGTTGTGATCAGCTTACTTCATTCAGCATAATTTCTTCCAGGTTCATACATTTTGTCCCATATTGCAGAATTTCCTTCTTTTAAAGGCTGAATAATATCCCATTGTACGTATATAGTACATTTTCTTTATCCATTCATCTATCATTGGACATTTGGATTGTTTTCAAACCTCGACTGTTGTGAATAGTGTCACAATAAACATGGGAATTCATGTTCAAAACCTGATTTCATTTCTTTTGCATAAATACCCAGAAGTAGGGTTGCTTATGGTAGTTTTCTCCCTCTCTCTTATTCTCTCTCTCTATATATATTTGACTTCTGCTACTATTGGGTTTCACATATTTGTTGGGTCCTGTTAGTCTACAGCATTACTCAAAGCTGCTGGGGTTTTTTGTTGTTGTTGATTTTCTGCTTTGTTGTTTTATTCTTTATTAAAAGTGGGGTATAGAAGTCGCCCTTATTGTTATTGTATTGCTCTTTATTTCTCCCTTCAGTTCTGTCTGTCTTTGCTTTGTATCTTTAGGAGCTCTGATATTGGGTGCATATATGTTTATAATTTTTATATCTTACTGATGAACTGACACTTTTATCATTACATAATGTCCTTTCTCTGTCTCTTGCGACCAGTTTTAGTGTATTGTGTCTGTATAGTCACCTCTGTTCTCTTTTGGATACTATTTGCATAGAATATCTTTTCTTATCCCTTCACTTTAAGCTTATGCATGTCCTTATTTATGTGTTTCAGATATAACTAAAATAAATACCTTATAGACAGCATACTGTTTTATCTTGTTTTTATAATTTGTTCAACCACTTTATGTCTTTTGCTTTGGGACTTCAATTCATTTTCACTTTAATTATTTCAAGGAAGAATATATTATTGTCATTTTGTTGTTTTCTGTTTGCCTTATAGTTCTTTGGGTTTGCCATTTTTTTTTTGTATTTATATGCCTTGATTCCTGTCTTTTTTTTTTTCTTTTGTGTATCATCTTCAGGTATTTTCTTTGTGCTTACCATGGGGCTTACATAAAATATCTTATAGTCATAACAATCTATTTAAAGCTAATAGCAACTTAACTTCAATCATATACCAAAATTCTATAGTAGTATTATTCTTATACTTTGTTATTGACATTATAACTTACATCTGTTTTGTTTCATATATATGATATATATGAACCCTATATCATATATTGTATATATTATATATCCATTAATATATTTTTAGCCATAGTTTTTAAAGATTTATTTATTTATTTTAGAAAGAAAGAGAGAGTGTGCACAAGTGGGGGAAGGGGTAGAGGGAGAGGGAGAAGCAGAATCTCAAGCAGACTCCCTGCTGAGCATGGAACCTGATGTGGGGCTTCCTCTCATGACGCGTGAGATCATGACCTGAGCTGAAATCACAAGTTGGACATGTAACCAACTAAGTGCCCAGGTCATAGTTATTTTTAATAATTTTTTTCTTTTAACTTATACACAATAATTTGCTTTTAACTTATATGCTAGAATCACCCACCACCATTATAGTAATACAGTATTCTGTACCTGTCTGTATATTTACCTTTACCAACATGTTTTATACTTTCTAATATTATTCTTATGTTGCCCTTTAGTACCTTTTTTTCCAAGTTTTTATTTAAATTCTAATTAGTTAATATGCAGTATAATATTCGTTTCAGGTGTAGAATTTAGTGATTCATCGCCTACATACAATACCCACTGCCCATCACAAGTGCCCTCCTTAATATCCATCACCCGTTTAACCTATCTCCTACCTACCTTCCCTCCAGCAACCCTCAGTTTGTTCTCTATACTTAAGAGTCTGTTTTACGGTTTACCTCTCTCTTTTTCCACCCTATGTTTGTTTTGTTTCTTGAATTACACATATGAGTGAAGTCATATGGTATTTGTTCTTCTCTGACTTATTTCACTTAGTATAATGCCCTCCAGCACTATACATGTTGTTGCAAATGGCCAGATTTCATTCTCTTTTATGGCTGAGTAATATTCCATTATAGATCACATATCATATATATGTGTGTAGGGATTATGGAGAAAGGGTTTCTTAATTTTCCTACAGATTTTGATGTGGATGGTTTTACATTTGCCTGGGATGCAGGAGCTTCTCAGATAGTTTCTGTATTTTTCACAAAGGGAATTGATTTTTTACTACTATAGAATTGGTGTGTCCATGAGGGAAAAAAGAGTTCAGGGCTTTCTATTCTGCCATCTTGCTGAAGTCATTGTTAATGGGGTTTTTAATCAAGGTATTGATATTATCAAAGAGATGGATTCTGAATATTTTTCTGGCATGATTTTTATGGTCTTACTAGCAAACATACTGGTGCAGATGAGCCACAGCTAGGTGTGTGCACAAGAAAGTTCAGTTCTTTTCAAAATAAGGTCATAGAAATTATCTCAGTTCACTTTTCTATGTGTCCAAAGCTATATGTTCTCATTACCCCAATTCCAAAATCATGTAAAATGGATATATGATTTCCAGGAATTTGTAAACATAAGTGAATAATATTTGATTAATATGATCAAGCTTTGAAAACAAAATCAGGTGTCCAAGTTTAAAGTTTTCTCAACTTCAACACCTCAAATTAACCAGATAATGAATAGATAAACTCTTTGATTTTTGGCTATGGAGATTCTAGGTATATCCTACACAAAATGAAATGGACAAGTAAGACAATTCAGTCCCTGAATTTTCTTCTTAAGAGAAAAGCAGGATTTTAAAAAAAGGTGTTTGAAGAGGTGAGGACTGTGGATTGACTAAATTATAGCTAAATTAGTAATATCTAATAAGTATTACAGAATAATTATTTGATTCCTAAATCAGTTTTCCTTATGTGGGTATTACAAATAATAACAGGCTTATTTAGAAAATTTAAGAGCTTTTAACATACCTGATTTTTTAACTATGGAGATAGTTACATGCCATACTGATCATATGATCCTTTATTGGTGAGTGGTCCCAGAATATCTCCTCATACCCATCCTCTAGCACACTCCATCAATATGGCCAAGATTTCCACCTGAAGTGTCCCAGGATTAGGTCTTAGACATCTTCTCTGTTATAACAACACCTCCTTCCAAGTGATTTCATCAAATTTCATAGTTTTAAACACCATCTATATGCTAATGACTCCCAAATTTATATCTCCATCTAAACCTCTGTGAAATCCAAAGCTGTAAACCCATTTGCCTACTTGATATCTCCACTTGGATGTCTAAAAGGCATTTCAACCATAACAAGTTCAGCTGTTTTTTTTTCTTGAATCTTCTATTTCCATCCACTAAATATATTGTACCTCCATTCATCCAACTTTCATCCTTATTTCCTTTCTATTGCACTTTCAATCCATTACCAGATTCTCCCAGTTCTACCTTTAGGTACTATCCAGAATTCTCATCACTATTTCTACTGCTACTATCCTAGTTTGAGCATTATTACATCTTCCTTGCCTAGATCATTGCAATGCTGTCACTAACTAAGGTCTCTATGCTTTTGTCCTTGGACACCCAACAGTCTTTTTCAACTTAGAAGCTGGGTTGATTTGCTCATATAGAATAGCTATAAGCTTCTCATCTCTTTAATATAATTTTCTTGCTCTGCAGAGACTACCTACCAGACTAAGTTCTGGTTGACACATTAGGCCTGGATTGGTATGGCTCTATGCCCAGAGCAATCTGGTTTTATTCACTAACAGCAGTTTACAGTTTCATTTGTACCATTACAGAAAAATGTATGGAACTTCCCAAACAGCATAATGCTATAGCATATGAAAAGACTTCAGAATTCCTTCCAGAGCCTTCCATATGTGACCAGCTAGAATTTAATGATGCTTGGTCCATTTCATTGAGGCTAAGCTATGAACTGGGTGGATAATTTTAAGAGGTCGTTTCGTTGTTCATTGACTGTTGACTAAGAATGCATTTGAATACTGTAATTTTCTATTAGCTGGTGTCTTACACCAGCCACATAGGATTATTAAATCTGTTTTTCTGACCACAATTACCTATGTCAGGAAGTTCTCTTGATATTTATTCCCAGAAAAGGTGAGATTTCATTTGTTCCTCATCTTTCTTAGTAAACTCTATAAATGGTAATTGTGGTGTGCTGTCGCATCATATGCACCCAGTTTGTGTGGATGCCTGCTATTAACTAAGGGAATATATCTGTCTCCTTCATATTCAACCTGAGAATTTTCTATTTAGTTTTCAGACTCCTTTGAGATGTGGTGTCAGTTATAGAACATGTAGGTCTGACAGGACAGTGAGTATCAATTAATCAAGTATTTATTGAGTGCTTACTAAGTAAAAGGCACTGTGCTAAGCTGGGTTTAAGCAGAGTATTAAGAGGAATTGGAGGAGGGGCACCCGGGTAGCTTAGTTGGTGAAGTGACTGTCTTCGGCTCAGGTCACGATCCTGGAGTCCTGGGATCAAGTCCCACATTAGGCTCCTTGCTCAGCAGGGAGTCTGCTTCTCCCTCTGAATTTCCCCCTCTTGTGTGTGCTATCTCTCTCTCTGTCTCTGTCTCATTCTCTCCTTCTCAATAAATAAATAAAATCTTAGGGAATAAAAGAGGAGTTGGGGGAAGTGTTCTTTTTAAAGAAACTCTCAGAGGCTCAGTGTCAGACAGATGGGGATAGCTGTGTAAAAAAATACTCCATACTGCAAAATTGTGAATTAGGTGTTTTCACCTCCTTGTTTTTACTTTATTCTCTTTCTTGATTTCTCTTCTCTCACATCTTTTCTTATTTACCTAGGACCTTCGTACCCTCTTCTCTTGCAAACACACTACCCAGTAACAGCATTATTTCCTCAGGCTGTACTTAGGCCTTCAGAGTAGAAGAGGGGACCCTAATCACACTTATCGAAACGTCTCATTTCTTCAAAGTCATCCCATTGGGTTATGGCCTGCTCCCCAAGTCTCATTAATGTATTAATGATCAAAACCATTTAATTCATTTATGTAGGAAGGTCATTTACATTTTAATAGGTATCTTATACATGACAATATTTACTTTAAAAAGAAACAAACTCTAATGATGACATTAAGAACACTGGCAGATTAGAGGGGGGAGATTTGTTTTTCAGGTAAGTGTGTATTTCTGGAATCCTTCAAATCACACTTCTGTTGGCAGCCACCTATTTTGTTCAGAGGTATAATTAACCGTATTCACTACTCATTTACTTTTTTTTTTCCCATGGATTCAATTTGAAAAAAACTTGCAACTGCTTAAATTACCTAATTTCCCTTTCACATTTTCATCTAGCAGGTTGTTGAAAAGAAAAAAAAAAAAAAAACCTTTGCATTTTAAACCCTAAGAAACCTAGTGTTCTTTTTATTATTCTTCATGTATTTGTAACATATTTGTTGATATACAGGTGATTATTTCTTTAGATTTTCAATAAATTTATTTCAGATTACATCTACATTTCCTAAATCAAAAGAGTTCTTACCTGAAGCTCATACTGAACTTTTTCATAAGAAAAAGCATGATAGTTTTAAAACCTATCTTAGAGTCTCCTCAGTTTTTCAGCATGAACTTTATGTGAGAACTATTTTTTTTAATATTCCTTATTCATTTATTTGACAGAGCGAGACAGTGAGAGAGGAACACAAGCAGGGGGAGTAGGAGAGGGAGAAGCAGGCTTCCCACGGAACAGGGCGACCGATGTGGGGCTCAATCCCAGGACTCTGGGATGATGACCTGAGCCGAAGGCAGATGCTTAACAAGTGAGCCACCCAGGCGCCCTGAGAACTTGTTGGATTTAGGAAATACAGATGCAATTTGAAATAAATTTATTGAAAATCTAGAGAAATAATCACCTGTACATCAACAAGTACATTGCAAATACATGAGGAATAAGAAACAGTGCAGAGGACCATAAGAGAAGGAAGGAAAACCAAGTGGGAAGTAATCAGAGAGGGAGACAAACCATGAGAGCCACTTAACTATAGGAAACAAACTGAGTGTTGCTGGAGGGGAGGTGGGTGGAGGGATGGGGTAACTGGGTGATGGGCAGTAAGCAGGGCACATGATGCGATGAACACTGGGTGTTATACACAACTGATGAACTATTGAACTCTACATATGAAGTTAATGATGCACTGTATGTTGGCTAATTGAATTTAAATAACAAAAAGAAAAGTTCATTTTTACTTCCTAAGGGAGCTGTCAGACTGTTTTCCAGAGTGGTTGTGCTATTCTCCATCTCTACCAGCAGTGTATGGGTGGTCTAGATTTTCTGTATTCTCACCAGTATTTAGGTATGTGATATCTCTCACTGTAGTTTTGATTTGCATTTATCTAATGTTTAATGATGTTGAGAATCATTTCATATGTTTATATGACATTTATATAACTTCTTCAGTAAATTAAAAAAACTATCATGCTTTGCTCAAAAATTGATTAAATTTTAGTAAAAAGAAGATGAAGTAAAGTAGGCTAGCTACATGATGCACAAGGGTGAAGAGCCCCATGGAAAGATCATACCCTGAGAATCCCTGGACTCCAGCAGTTCTTCAGTGGGGAAGCCCTGTTAATGTGTGTATTCAGGTCCATCTTCATCCAGATCTCTTGTGTGATTGACTGGAGATGTATGAGAAGTATGAATGGAAGAGGGACTGTGCTTTCCTGACTGTGAAGACAAATTCTGAGTTGCAGAAGGAGGCGAGGATAGCCTGGCATGCAGGAACAGATAATGCCCTCTCCAAAGAAGTAAAGGAAGCAAAGCATTACAAGTTTTGATCAAGTCTTCAAATGTTGAACTTTCATAGAAAGCTCTGAAGCCCAGAAACCTCAAAGAAATCCAGAAACCAAAGACAAGCAATGCCAGGAATATAAGAAAAGGCTTCTCGGAGATAAGGCAAGGGTAAGAGTTAAAAGTTAATGATAAGAAACTGAGTAGAAAATATGAACATGACTAGATTGTAGTGTTTTCTTTCAGTCTTTCTTCCTCATGGTCTTTTATGTATAATATTTTTAAGTCATTTGAGTAATAACCAGCAATTTTATAGAAGAAATACCACTAATTGGATTTTGTGCATTTTCTCTTTCTCTGGACCATCCATTGTGGCAATGTTGGACCAGACTCTCACCAACAGCAAAACTTTCCCCCTATGGTGGCCTCAAAACTAGAGAAATAGTAACATAAGAGCCAGCACAACACATATCTTTACAGATCTAACTAAAAGATAGTAACCTAAATGCCCTAGAATACTACTATAGCCAATATTGCTGGTTGGCACATTTCAGATCTAAAACTGAAAACTTTAGAGCATCCTAGTTAGTCAGAAAAACATCCTGGCATCCTGGTGTTTGTGGGTTTGCAGATGCCTGGCACTCGTAGTTTTTGTCCAATTGCAGGGTGGTCAGGGCTAATGTCATGCAGATTAACAAATGTGTTTTTCATTCCCCTCTAACAGTCTTCTTGAGACCACAGGCTTAGACCACAGGTCAGAAATCCAAGACAGGACTCAGAATGTGTGTGCAGCTGGCTTAGGGGTCCCGCATTGAGGAGCTGGCTGATCTTGTGATTGAGCAATTCAAAGAACCTTCTCCCACATGGCAAAAGAGCCAGCTCCACGGGGCTGAAGGCTAAATGTGATCACTCATGTCTTGGACGCTCTTTCATTTGAACTGAGTGGATTCTTTTACTATATTGTCAGAGATCTAAATATGTCCTCTAGCTCTGCCTCTTAAATTCATTGTATCTATAGAGCTCCTTACAAATTCCTCAAGTTAATTACTTAGTTGAAGAGTCTGCTCATGAAGAAAGTGTAGGAAAAATGTGTCTCAAAGTTCTCTGGATTAGTAAAAATGATAACGTGAGCAATGGACTGCACGCAACTCTCTCAATATAGCAGGTATTCAATTTTGGAAAAATCAGTTATTTTCCCACCCTACAACTCTTACCTTCCTCCCATTTCCCAAGATGATTCCTCTCTTTGAATTAGCTCTTCATATGTGAAATAAACACACCATTTGATAGCCTATTAAAGTAAATAATCAACCAAAATGAATAAAATCCTGGTAGACCAGGATTTCTCTGTTTCATTACTGTTGACATTTTTGAGCTAGATAATTCTGTGCTGTAGGGGACTGTCTTGGATATTGTAATGTGTTCAGCAGCATCCCTGGCCTTTACCTACTAGATGCCAGTAGCAACCCTCTGGTTATGACTTCCAAAAATATCTCCAGACACTGCCAAATGTCCCCAAAATGACCCTTGCTTAAGGTACTACTAAAGACCAACTGGATTCATCATATCCATTCTTTTTTGCCTCTCCTCAGCTTTCTGCTTAACTGACTGAGCCACCCAGACACCCCCAGCCTCTTGCCTTGAGAAAAAAAGGCAAATAACAATAGAAACAAACAAATGAACATCAAGCATTCATTTAAAACAGTACGAGTAACATTGCCAGAGAGTATTGTCTTTCCAAGGGATCCCATTCACGATGGGACTGGTACTCTGGAGCCCAGTTTTCAGTGTAAATGGTGTCCCCTCGGCATGGGCAATGCTGGGACCCTCAGAAGATGACTTGAGACCAGGACACAGGAAGCTCAGTTCTTTACACCTTCCTCTTGGAGTCCTGGGTGGTGGGAAACAGTGAGACATCACGTTTCCCAACAGCAAGAACACTCCATTATGTTCACCATCCTCTATGGAAAATTGCAGGAAATCATTTCCAAAAATATAGATGAGAATTGCAAGGGTTCTCTGGATAATTTTCAGTTTACCAGTTAGTATCCTTTAAACAGAATGACTCATTCCCTGAATATTCCATTTATTTGAGAGAGTGGTTACTGTCTCAATAATAATTGTTCTCCTATGATATTTTGGCAAACCATGGAAATAAATCCTGGTTTTGGAATGGGATAGTTCATTGATTGACGTTTGTTCCAGGATAAATTACCATCTGATAAAATCCACAATTCTAAATCCCACTAGAAGTTTCAGATACATCTGTTTGCAATTATCCTATCATTTGCTAGTTATTTCTTCTGATGGTTCACAGCTCTCTATATTCTCTGAATGTGTTAAAAGCCAATGGCTGTCCCTTAGCTTGAATTTTCCTTCTCTTTAACTAGTCCCATTCCTGGCACCCACATAAGCTTCTTTAATATATCAAGCTGCTGAGTCAGTGGTGTAATTAACATTCGAATAGGTCTCAGTTTTTTTATAATCTACAACTCTGAGGTTGTAGGTCATCTTCTTTTTGATATTGAATGTACTATGTATCTTAATGCCATTTCCCAAGATTTACAGATGCTGAAGTTATAAAAATTTCCAAAACTACACAGGTATGATGCAAGATTATTATAATTGTTTTTTGTTTCTTGTTACTTAAAAATACAGGTTTTGTTGTATGCAAGAGCACCCAGGAAAAACCCCATGCCTTGATCTTACCTTCCCTGACAAATCCTTTTCCTCCATTTTTCACAGTGCTGTATGCAAAAAGCCTTTTAACCATATTCATATTCGCATTAATTCTCTGAGAATTTCTAGAGATGTATCTACTAGGAAATGATCGATCATTTTACTTTGGTGAAATCCAGATGAGCTGGAATATAACAGCAGCATGATGGGGAGGTTAGATGCGGCTGATGCGTGTGTGGCTATAGAGCAGAATTAGGTCTCACAGTAGATGCTGAGAGCCAGAGAATATGGTGGGAGTTACTTGGAATGTGAGAGCAGGAGGCTGACTTCAGAACTGTGATGTTCAAGCTAAGTTGTGATATGGGTACAACTGCACAGCTCTCTTACTGTTCAGCTTCATTTCTGACCATAACTGAGCCACTCCCTACTCCCCTTAGCATTTTTAAAGACCTGTGTGTGTGTTTTAAATGCTTTCTGTTAAATTTTTATCTCTTTTGTGTACTCCAAACACAACGAAAAGGAACAAACTGTCAAAGCTACTTCTCTGTTTGACATCAGAGTGCATCATCCTTGCTTTCTTTAAAATTACATTGCCATCATTGTCTTCATAAAGGAAGATATTTATTGCATAGACTGCCACCTGTGGGGCACTGTCCTAGGCCTGGTGACTGGGGCCCCTCATTGACTTGTCATTATCTCCATTTTAATACTTCATGCTCTCTATCAGGGTACCATGTTAATATGCACCCATTTTTTTGTAATTTCCTATTCTCCCATTATTTCTCTTAGGTAATTTTAGGCAAATATATTCAACACCTTCATTATCCTAATCCTGCTTTTAACTCTTTCATCCTTTAGCTTTACCCATTGCCTGGAATGTTCCTTTTTCCTGTTTCTTTTCAAAGAATTAGTGATTAACATTCCACAGGGAGACTCTGTGAGCCATAGATGAGAAGTTTATATAGGTGTCACCTGCCAAGGAGTAGGCAGGAGAATTAGGAGACTAGATATTTCCGTTCTTCTGGGTCTCATGTGACTTATAAGTCTCAAAAGGGCAGCATGCTACTGTTACTGAACATTGTTCTGGAGTGAGGACATTTTAGAGATATGCAGCAAAGTGTTAGAGCTGACAGAGTATGTCAGTGACCAACTTGGTTTTAGTCTTAGCATGTAGTAAGGAAATTACTCTACTGGAAGCAAAGTGCAGGCATAACACAAATGTAATACAAGTTAGCTATTTCCTCTTTATAGCCATTGTTTGCTTAATTTTCATAAGTAATACTGATATTCATGCATTTTTTATTTTATAAACTCCCCCCAAAAGAATAATTATAACTATTTACTTACTTTATACTTTTCCCAAAACAGGATGTTAGATAGATAGATAAAGTGTTTTGTTGATGATCCTGTTCAATTGAATGATCCTTTCCTATTACTGTAGTGTTTATTGTTAGTGATCACTGTCCACCATCTTTTGCTCCTGATTTCTATAAACACTTGAAAAATTTATTTTATTCAACAAACATTTGACCATAGGACTTAGAAATTCTGATTCCTGTGAGGTCTCTCAGGGAAAACAGAAAATATGTGAAGGTACTTCTAAACCAAGGGTATAAATGGAGAACAGAAGTACCAAATTTGGGTTTGTGATCCAGAAACATGAATTCCATGTTGGCAATTCTAGTGTTCTTTTGTACGACAACCAGAAACAATTCAAGTTCTCTGTGACTCTACTTCTTGCCACTTCCACCCACCCTTTCCATATAAAGAGGAAACATATGGGGCAAGTTCCTTAATCTTTGGGGGCCTCAGTTTCCTTTTATATAAAATGCAGATAAAAAAAAGAACTATCTCAAAGGGTCATTATGAAAATTAGTGAGTTAATATATGTAAAGAACTTAGAATATTACTTTGTATATAGGAAGTGTCAAGTAAGTGTTTGCTATCATTATTTGGACTACCTCTTAGTATGAGGTAAGTATTAGTCAAGGAAATATCGCTAATTGTTTTTAAATATTTTTAAAATATTTTTTTACCTTTGAAAAGAGGCCCCTGGCAATTGAATTGCAATCAGTTATGTTTCACTAAAGAAGGTACCAATCCTGTAATGGTTTAGGATGAAAGTCCTTTTTACTTGTTGTGACCAATATTACAGAAATGCTGGGAATATTTACTAGGAAGTTTTGCCTAATGAGTACAAATTGCAGTAAATGTAATAGAAGTTGAAAACATTTGCTATATTAATAATGCAGGAAACAAATTTTAAAAATAAGCTCTGGGAAAATTATATTGCAATGATTTAAACACAGAAAGTCTCTGTATTTGTGTTGTATCACACACAGTAATTCTGTAGAGATACTTTTTGGAAAAACACAGTCATTACTAAAAATCTTTAAAAATAATCAGTGGAAAGCTTATTTACCATAATATGAGGAAGGAACAGTATGTAGTACTTTTAAGCCAGTATTTGCAGAACAGTTTTCCTGAAGTAAAAGTATTTTGGGCTATAGCTACAGAATAGACTGTCATCATCTTGACTTTTTAACACTCTGTTTCACTTCAGTCTGGGGAGAGCTGGAAGATGATATATTATATGATGGAGAAATGAAAAGTTTAAGGCAGAGACAAATAGTGTGGAATGCTAAATGAAGGTAGAGAAAAAGTCAGTAACAGACATGCCATAAGGCGCAGCATGGTTACTGAATATGATCTACAAATTTGCCTCTGAACTTCCTAATGGCCAAACTGAAAAGAGAAAGTATGAAGTACAACATTCTTTCTGACCATATAATAGATAGACCACTGAGTTGTTAGAAGCAGCAAAGAGTTTCCTGGTATTGAGGTCTAATAAAAATTTCTTCCATAGGTTTTCACAAAGGGGATACTGGATAATGTGGTGAATGTTGTTTTTGGTCACCTAGCTACCATAAACCCAAGTGTTATAACATTCTTTATTGTATCCCTCAGAGAGGCCAATGGCAGAATACCAACTCACTTCAGTGGCAGCAGTTCTGTAAGAAATCAAAGTAATGAGGTCTGGGTAGATATGACTGGGTAACCTTAGCATTACTTCTTGCAGCTGAATTTTAGGGAATCCCTACGAACAGATGAAAAACATACCAAATTAGGAAGCAGTAACTTCTGTCCTGGTTCTGCCTCTGAGAAGAGGTGTAAGCATGGGCACATCACCTCCTGCCCCAGGTGCGTATCCCAGAAGCAAATTCCTAGACTTGTATTTGGGTACGAGTGAACTATTATGAAGGTGATTTTGTAAAAACTAAAACAAAACCCAAGTCCTGAACTTTGTACCTTTATACCAGTTAGTTCTTGGCTGTCCTGGGCTGGGGTAGAGGGCTGGAGTGGGGACCCAAACAATCAATTTCCTCAGGTTGTCTGTAAAAGGCAAGGGCTCTAGGTCCCAAGAGAAATTCTCTAAAGTCCCAAAGAAACTTTAATGCCAAGCAAAATTAAAGGCCTCAAGTGGGGCATTAACACGGTTCATCCTGACTTCTCTTCTTTGGGCCTCTAGATTTCATCTGTAGTATAAAGTGGTGGGATTTGATGATCATTAATGTAGTATCTGCATGTGATTATAAATCCTGTGGCTCTAAGCTTACTTTTTAACCCTTTTGGAATATTGTTTAAATTACAGCATGGTTATGCAGCTTCAACAATTTAAAAAAAACTTATAGTCTAGTACAAAAATAAAGGTGTTGCCATGACGTGGCCAGACTGTTGTTTGTTAATGTGGAAAGACACCCAAGAGGCTGTCTTTCCTGGTGGAGCCACAGAGGGAATGAGTGTGACACATGGGAAAGTGCAGGCTGGGGAAGAGCCAAGACTTGAACAGTTGTTAAAAGATGGAACTTTGTAAACTGTGTTGAAAGCCAATTATGGAACACTGAATGAAAGTTACTTAGCCTTTATGGCCACTGTGGCACCTGTTCAGACCAACTGATGGTATTATTTACTCTCTCTCTTGTTTGGAAAAGATTTGATCCACCCTTCTCTAACAGCACATCTGAAACCTCCCTGGAGGTGTGAGGCCGTATAACCCTTGACACCCATCTTCCACTGTGCGTCCTTCCCATCCTTCTTCCATGCAACCCAGGAGGGTGGGAAGTGGTGAGAAATCTTATTTATACTTAATCCACATTCTTTCAGTTTGGGTCTTTGGCAAAAGTTATATTTGTTTATCCTCTAATCTCCAACTTTATTTTTTTTTAAAGATTTTATTTATTTGACAGACAGAGATCACAAGTAGGCAGAGAGGAAGGCAGAGAGAGAGGAGGAAGCAGGCTCCCCGCTGAGCAGAGAGCCTGATGCGGGACTCGATCCCAGGACACTGGGATCATGACCTGAGCTGAAGGCAGAGGCTTTAACCCGCTGAGCCACCCAGGCGCCCCGAATCTCCAACTTTAGAAGTAGAGTTTTAATTCCTAATCAAACATATAAATTATATGACTATGAACAAGTCACTTTGTTGAGTTTCAGTTTTCTTATGTGTTAAAGGAGCTAACATAGTATCTATCCCATATGTTATTGTGAGGATTAACAGAAATATTGGCTATACACCACATAGAACAATGCTTGGCCAAAATTATCATGGTCAGTATTGTCATCTCAGGTGGCATGGTATTTGGAGATTGAGGCACAATGGGAATCTTTGTCTCTCATAGATGATATCTACAAGAATAAACACAGATACCAAGGAACATATTTTTATTAAAACTTGATGAATTATTTTATTTGACCTAACTGCTCAAAGATGTCTCTTTATGGATTCCAAGCTTCTTCTTAGTGAACGTCTTAATACGTCTATCTGTTTAAAACAGCTGATCAGGATAAAACTGCAAAGTAAAATAAATAGCTTACATAAAGTACCATGGAAAGCATAATGTCAACTATATCAACTGTTAGACACTAAGAAGAAACAGACTGAATCCCTCTATTAAAAGACAGAGATGATCTGCTTAGGTTAAGAAAGTAAACCCAGTTACAAGTTATTTACAAGTAACAACTCAAGGTGATGACTCAAGTTTAAAAATAAAAGTATACTAGGTACATGCAAATTATAAGAAAGCACGGGTCATACTATTACTATCAGAAAAGGTAAGTTAAAAGATATAAAACAAGGTAAGCAGAGACATACATATGTTAAGTGGTACAGTTTATGAACATGTATAACAAAAAAATCAGTGTGTTTCAAATCATGGAGCTAAACATGCAATGCAAAATAATTAAAATATAAGAAAATTATAAAAAATTAAACTTCTAGTGGGAGATATTGTTATCCATTTTAAGACTGTTGAATCTAGTGGTCAAACGTTACTAAGGACACAGAAGACTTAAATTATACTATTACACACACCATCTGAATTTAATGGATATGTGTATAGTGTTGTACCCAATGATTTGAGAATATCTCCCTATATATCAGCTAGTCTCAATCTTTTTGGTTTCAGGACCCCTTAACACTCTTAAATATTATTGCAGTCCCCAAATAGCATTTGTGTATATATACTGGTTATATGTGGGTCTATATAGGTATATATTAGAACATCTGAATTATATCTAAATTTACCATATTTGTAATTAAAAGTGATAGCTGAAAATATTCATCAATTTATTTTAAATAACGGTAATAAATTTATTACATGTTAAGAATAATATATCTTATGAAAAATATATTTTCAAAAACAAAGAAGTATCGTGACAATATTTTGAGTTTTCTAAATATTTTTAATGTCTGTCTTAGAAGAAATATGTAATCTCATATTTTGCTTTGACACTCAATCTGTAATATATTGTTCTTAGTTGAAGTATGTGAGGAAACTCTAGCCTCATACCTATAGTTTCATATGTAGTTGGGAAAGGAAGAGTGTTTCAATAGCCTTTTCAGATAATTATGGATATTCTTCTGTAGTACCACACCAAAACTTGACAAGTGGTATGCTTTTAAATGTTAACTGCAATGTGAAATCTGAAACTATGTCAATGAACCTCACATACTCTGTTACACTAACATCCATTGATTACTTGTGCACTTTGAAGGGATCATTTACCCAAGGATCATTTTGTAATGTCAGGCATTGGTAATATGGAAAATACTGGTTCAGTGAGTTTGCAGACCTTCCAAAATTTGATAAATCATTTTACATTATCCAAAAAATTGAGTCATTAATATCATTACCAGTTTCATCAGAAAAGGTTTTAAGTATGAGGAAGGGGTCAAGCTCAGATTATTTTTTCAAAATTCTATTTTTGTTAAAATTATATTTTATCTTCGGCAAGAAATGTTGTTAATTATTTTCCTGTGTATATATGTATCAGGTAGTTCAACTCTCAATTCAGTCACACAACTGATTTTCCTCAAGACAACCATTTTACCTTCATACATAGCAGAAGTACTTTTTGCACATTTTGTATTTCGTCCAAGAGAATATTAAAAACACATGCTCAGGGTTAAGTTTTAATAAAATTTATTATTATTTTTGCTGCTTCGGTAGGATATTCTTAAGCGAAAGAGCATTTTTTGTTTTTTACAAGTGTTTTAGTGAAGAAAATGACTTCTATTACAGTTCAGTGTTCTCCCTTGTTTTGTGTTAAACAATTTTACCCACCCTTTCTTTTGCACATTAGTGCAACTGCTAACACAATAAAAATGCAAATAATGTCTTAGTATTATTATGAAAATAGTTTTCACCTGTGACCTCCTTGAAAAGTTCTCTGAAAACCCCAGAGATTAGAAGACCATACTTTGTAAAGCTAATTCCATATATTATATATGTGTCTGTATGAAATGTACACATATTACACACATATACATATATGTTATATATACCAGTTTTATCAGGGATCTTACTTACCTTTATCATGTTGTTTTGCCATCTACTAGGGCACTATCACTACTTGGTCACAGCTGGGATTCTATAGTTTCTAGCTGGTGCCAAGGGGCAATGAAGCACAGAGGAGGTATGCCCATTGTCTTAAGGCCCAAGCCAGGATGTTTGTAATGTAACCCAGAACTGAAATTCTAGATAATATCGACCTTATAAGAAAAGGGTAGAAAAAGCCACAGAAACAAGAGGGCATGCTAGAGTTATTGTCTCATTGAAAGGAAGATAAAGAGAGTGATAAGTTTGAGAAACATTATGTTTGAATCTAGGGTTGAAGACAATCTCTGAATATAAAATTAGAACATAATAAAGTTTAAATAACTAGAAAAAAATTATTCTCTTAATTAGAAAGCAATAAAGGAGAAAAATAAAACAAAAGTTTGGGAAATAAAATGTGTGAAATGAGATAGTAGTAATATAATAGTGATTGCAATAAATGTAATACATTTCATGGGCTCAGCTCAATAATTAAAAACTAGAGAGCCTTAGTTTGGACTGAAAATCTCAAAAAATACCATTCAATGTCCAAAAGATAGAATTTAAAACAAAATGATTGAGAAACTGAAATAAAAAGTCAGAATAATAAAAAATAACAAGAGTGTTAACCAAAAGAAGATGGGGTACTAGCCATCTTAAAATGTGATGAAATATCAAAAATAATTACAAAGACAATGAAAGAAGTCACATTGCAATAAAAGAAATAGTAAAGTAAGAAGATATAATAGCTATGAATATTGACATCTGCTACTCTACAAAATACGTAATGCAGCTATTGTGGGAAGAAACAGATGAATCAACTTTTGCAGTTTTAGAGTTTTAACACAAACCTCTTGGAATGAGGTAGGAAAAAATAGCTGAGCTATAGAAGCCCTGCACAATGCAATTAATATGCTCAAATGATTACACAGAGAACTCTCAGTAGCACTGAATACACATTTTTGTGCATTCATAGAATATTTACAAAACTTGACCATGTACAAAGGAAGCCTCAAAGAATCCCAAAGAATAAGTAATGATGCATAAAATGAGCACAAGAACTAACATTTAAATGTTTAGAATGTGTGAAGCACAGTTCTAAGTAATTTGAATCCTCAGAGAAACCTATCCTATGAGGCTCAGTTGGTTAAGCATCTGCCTTTCACTCAGCTCATGATCTCAGGGACCTGGGATCGAGCCTATCCTTGGGCTCCCTGCCCACTTCTCCCTTTCCTCTCTGCTCATGCTCTCTCTTGCTCTCTCCATCTCTCAAATAAGTAAATGAAATCTTAAAAAAATTTTATTATTTCCCTTTACAACACAAAAGCTAAGTAACTTGTCCAATTCATTCAACTATGCAACTGTTCTTAATCATTATGTTGTACTAATAATCTTATGCTAATGAATTTGATAATCTGGATAAAATGAAGACATTTCTGGAAAAAGTTAAAATGCAAAAATTGGTATAAGAAGAAATAGAGAACATGAACAAACCAGTAGGTATTAAAGAGAAGTAAATGGTAATCAGTGTCATACAGTCTGTATTCTTCCACTATTAATATATAAGCTTTGGATTAAAAATAAAATCATAAGGGAAATTGAAAAATACTTAAAACTAAAGAAAATTTAAAGGATGTCAGGGCACCTGGGTGGCTCAGTGGGTTAAAGCCTCTGCCTTCGGCTAGGGTCATGATCCCAGGGTCCTGGGATCTAGCCGCACATCGGGCTCTCTGCTCAGCAGGGACCCTGCTTCCTCCTCTCTCTCTGCCTGCCTTTCTGCCTACTTGTGATCTCTGTCTGTCAAATAAATAAAATCTTTAAAAAAATATAAAGGATGTCAATGAATGCATAAAGAAGATGTGGTACATGCATACAATGGAATATTACTCAGCCATCAAAAAGAATGAAATGTTGCCACTTACATTGATGTGGATGGAACTAGAGGGTGTTATGATGAGTGAAATAAGTCTGTCAGAGAAAGACAAATACTATATGATTTCACTCATGTGGAAATTAAGTAACAAAACAGATGAACATGGGGGAAGGGAAGGAAAATAAAATAAGATGAAATCAAAGAGGTAGATAAACCATAAGAAATTCTTAACTATAGGAAACAGTTGCTAGAGGGGAGATGGGTGGGCCAATGGAGTATCTGGGTGATGGGCATTAAGGAAGGTACCTGATGAAATGAGCACTTGGTGTTATATGCAACTAAACTTGACTTCTGAAACTAATAATACTATACGTTAATTAACTGATTTTAAATTAAAAAAAAGATAACCACCATTAACAGTTAAAAAAAAAGACTATCAAAATCCGTGGCACATAGCTAAAGTAATTTTTATAGGGAAATGTGTAGTTTTAAAAGATGTATTAGAGCATAAGAAACGTTGGGAAAAAATGTACTAAGCTTTCAACTTAAAAATTTGGAAAGGAGGTGGCTGGGTGGTTCAGTCAGTTAAGCATCTGTCCTCAGCTCGGGTCCTGATCCCAGGGTCCTGGGATCGAGTCCTGCTTTGGGTTCCCTGTACAGTAGGGATCCAGCTTCTCCCTCTGCCCTTTTCCCTGCTCATGTTCAAGTGCGCTTGCTCTCTCTCTATTTCTGTCTCAAAAATAAATAAATAAATAATCTTAAAAAAATAAAAATAAAATTTTGGAAAGAAAGAGCAAAGCTAAAATTACGAGCATAGAAAGAAGAAAAACAATGTGTATTTGATTGGGGAAGCATTACAACTGAATGAGATGAAATAATTGTGGGAGAAGAAGGGGGAATAAAAGTCTAAAAGGGAAAGAATGGAGGATCAGAGAGAAATTTAACCAAGGGCCACACAGAAAAGCTGGTGAAGTCTCTGGAAGGCCATTGCTCGCATCTAGTGGTGGGCCTTGTTGTGAGGACTAAAGGAATTGTGATAGTAAAAAGTGCTTTGGACAGGACCTGGCACATAAAAACAGGTGATACTCTTATTCTGCATATGATAACAATAATCAATCAGAAACAGAGTTGGGAAAATATGTTATTGTAACAATGCCATTATAATCAAGATTAGAAAATAGTTAGGAATGAATTTAACAAAAAAGGTACTTATGAGTAAAACCACAGAATTTTATTCAAGGATATAAATTATAATTTAAACCAGGTATCTGCTAACTTTTCTGTAAAAGACCAAATAGTAAATAGTTCAGGCTTTGTGGCATGTATGGTCTCCATAGCAACTATTCAACTCTGCCACTGCTCAACTCCAGTTGTAGCATTATGACAGCTATTGACAAGATAGAAATGATGGGCGTGGCTAGATTTGGCCAATGGGCCATAGTTTGCTGACCCCTGTCTTTAAAAAATGGAATTACATGCCATATGCTTGGGTGAAAAAATTTAACAAGGACAAATATCAATTTCTCCAAAATAATGAAGAAAAAGAGGTATTCTGTAAAGATAATTGCATTAGAGCAACTGAAGAGAAAGCCCAGAAATAGTTTTTCTTTCTCTCCCTCCCCTCTATTACTCTCTTTTCTTACCTATTCAGTAGAAAAATGTCAAATATATCTAGATTTGGGATGAGAACTTTTCAATCAAGATAGAAAACCTGTAAGTCATAAAAGGGAAGATTGATTTTTGATTACATAACAATTATGAATGTTTATATAGTAAGAGATACCATACACATGATACAAAGTAGACAGAATTGCATTCTCTGCAATTAGTGTGAGAAATAATATTTAAGTATACAAAATTTTTACACTGCTACTAAAAAGGCAAAAACACAATAATGGGAAAAGCAATTCAAAGAAATGCAAATTAAAAGGGTTCATTAAAATATGAACATATGCTTTGCCTCAGCCGTAGGAACATCTCCCCTAACATTGGTAACCCAAGGATGTATTGGATTATATTGCAGCAGTCTTTGTGATAGAGGGAAAAGCAGAAACAGAGCAAATGCTTATCAATCTAAGAATGGCTGAGTATACTGTAATACATCCAGACTATAAATATTACATGGAAATTAAAAAGAATGCGTTAGAGTTTCTGGTTTAACTGAGTGATTTCTAAATGTACAGAGAAAATCAATTAGATAGATATAGATATAGATATAGATATAGTCTCCTTTTTAAAATAAGTAGTGAGCCTCCCCAAATCTTATGTGCATAAGTGTATACATCTATATAAAAATTATATGAGCACAAAAGAGTAAAAAATATTGATTGGAGATAGGGAGCTGGAAAGAAGCAAGGCACATGCACACACACAGTTTGTAAGGAAAAAAGTGCTCATAATTTAAAAAATCTCACTTATGTAAAATTTTATTTATATAGCCAGAGGTGGCATTAAAAATATTTAACAACCGGTATGGCACAGGTACAGACCAATCAGAACAGATGCTGACTGGTACATTGTGCGGGTGTGTGTTCACTGAATATTGGCTCTGTTACCTCCCTACATACTCATGCCTTTATTTCTGTGGGATAGATTCCTAGGAGTTGGATTGCTGGGTCAAAGGGTATGTGTATTTCTAATTTTAAAAGAAATTGCCAGATTGCTGTCCAAAAAAGACTGTAGCAATTCACATTTCTTCTAGCGATTTATATAAGAGTGCTTTTTCCCCACATCCCAACAGCAGTGGAGAACATATCAATCACTGAGCAGGGAAATATTCTAAGATAGGCAAGTATTCTGTCTCTCAGCTGGAAGCCTCAGCTGTTGAAAAGAGTGAAAGGAGCTTGTGGTTTTAAAGAAGGTCTCTGACATGCTAATCTTAAACTCTGAATACTATGTGCTCAAGGTAGAATGCCTACCAGCTGCTCCTGTCTTCCCTCATGTTAATCCCCACCAACTCCAATTTAGGCCTGTCCCTTCTTCCTAACCTGAGGTGATAATTTTATTGCAGCGGATGTTCCTATCTTTGAGATATGTAGTACCATTTAAAGCTTTTATCACTAACCCCAGAGGATTTGGTTGCCTCAGCAAATGGACACCATAATAACGAACTACTATTTTTAATAAACCAAAGTTCAAACCAGAAAACTCAAATGACAAGGACTTTGCTGTAGGGAATGCAGACTCATGGTGTTTCATAAATTTGTGTGGAAAAGATAAAGAAGTGAATAGTTACTCCTTATGGGATACAAATATTATTCTTTGGTTAGGGTGTTTAGCCCATTGGGAGTACAGAACACTTAAAGATAGAAAAAGAAAGGAGGTAAATATGACTGAATTCACAGCATAGTTGATAAGATGGATGAATAATGATATTATTTATAAAGAGTAAATGTGCAGAAGTGCTTTAAAAAAAAAGGAACATTAAATTTAGCTTTGAAGATTGAGTTTCCTTTACTAACATTTATTGAGAGGCTACTATATTCTGGGTGTGGAGGATCCAGAGATAAATGATACCCCAAGCCCCAAAGATAGATCTATGGGTCTAGACGGATCTAGATGGATCTAGATAGACATAGAGTCTAATGGACAATTAAAGTCTGTGGTGTATATTTTAGTTAAGGTAAAATTCTAAGGTAACATAGGAGAAGAGAAAAAAGACACCTAGTCCTAAGTAAGGGGCCATGGGAGTCTTACTGGTAATGGTGATAGCCGAGGAGTTTATACTGGGAATAGTGGGGGTCCAGTGAAATATAAGGGAAGGGCATCCCAGATAAAAGGAAAGCATTTACAAAGGCACAAAGGGAGAGTGACTGGAACAGGTGTAGGAAAATACAGGTGGTTAGGTATAGCTGGAATGTGAGCAAACATAGGGCAGTAGTAAGAAACAAATTGGAGAATAGGATCATGAAAGGCCTTCTAATCCATACTGAAGAATTAGGGTTTACCCTCTAGTTGGCAACGAGTGAATCATTGATAAAGGAGATGAGTGAAGACCAAATTTGTATTCAAAATTGATCATGGACCTCTGTAGAGAAGGCGGATTTGAGGAGAGGTGGTGGGACTGGAGTCAGGAGACCCCAACAGGAGGGGCTGCAAGCACCTTAGCAAGATACTAAGGCCACAGGGACCCAGGTGTTGGTATGTCACCTCTGGTTGTCTCAGACAACCCACCCACCATTCTGCCTATCTCCTCTCATTTCCCTTTCATATTTCTATCTAGTAAAGCCTATCTTTGTCAGATATTGGAGCAAGCAATCAATTTGATATCAAATGATGAATAAGTCACAAGCTTATTTTAGAACCAGTTTTAATTCTAAATTGGAAGCATTTCAAGTAAGATTACTTAGTTAAAACCATAACTTTTGGCTATGTGAGAGTGTCATTTACACTTCATAGCTGGCCACCTGCTCTGCCTGCTTATAAAACCAGCCTTGTGCAACATACAGCATGGTCAGAGGTGAATGAGTGGGAATGTTTCCCTCCACCTTTGACAGGGTCTCTATTACAGGGTCTCTGGTTACAGAAACCTAAAGCAACCCTGGCAACTTAAGCAAAAGTGAAGTTGGGCATTAAAGAGGGCATGTGATATGATGAGCACTGGGTGATATGCTCGACTAATGAATCATTGCACGTTGTATCAAAAACTAATGATGGGGTGCCTGGGTGGCTCAGTGGGTTAAGCCTCTTCCTTCAGCTCAGGTCATGATCTCAGGGTCCTGGGATCCAAACCTGCACTGGGCTCTCTGCTCAGTGGGAGCCTCCTTCCCTTCCTCTCTCTCTGTCTACCTCTCTGCCTACTTGTGATCTCTCTCTGTCAAATAAATAAATAGAATCTTAAAAACAAAACAAAACAAAACTAATGATGTATTATACCTTGGCTAATTGAATTTTAAAAAAATGTTAAGTTTGGGATGAAACAAGGGTGAGTTTCTTGGAAACATATGTGAGATTTCACAGGAGTAAAGGAAAAAGGAAGCAACCAGGTTGGGGAAACAAAGTAGTCCCAGGGATACTTGAGTCAGGAACCGAAGTGTCCCTCTGGGACATGGCCTTAGAGGGGCCTTGGCTCTGATTTAGAGTCCATAAAGCTCTTGATTGACATAGTTTGTTTCATGTACTCATCCCCTGGTGAGGGTAGGATGAGGGTGAGGGGTGCCATGGTTCATTCCTAGGAAAAGAACAGGAAAGGAATGCTCCGCAGGCAAATACAACAGATATCCACTATAGCATTGCATTGCTAATTTATATTGAGAGGACTAGGAGATTATAAACCTTCTTCCTCTAAAGTTTGGACTTTAGGAATCAAATATGGCTAGGTACCCTTGTATGCTTTTTTTTTTTAATTAATTTTTTATTTTTTCAGCATAACAGTATTCATTATTTTTGCACCACACCCAGTGCTCCATGCAATCCGTGCCCTCTACAATACCCAACACCTGGTGCCCCCAACCTCCCACCCCCCACCCCTTCAAAATTCTCAGATCGTTTTTCAGAGTCAGTAGTCTCTCATGGTTCACCTCCCCTTCCAATTTCCCTCAACTCCCTTCTCCTCTCCATCTTCCCTTGTCCTCCATGCTATTTGTTATGCTCCACAAATAAGTGAAACCATATGATAATTGACTCTCTCTGCTTGACTTATTTCACACAGCATAATCTCTTCCAGTCCCGTCCATGTTGCTACAAAACTTGAGTATTCATGCTTTCTTTTTTCTTTTTCTTTTTTTTTTTTTACAGCTTTATAAACATATATTTTTATCCCCAGGGGTACAGGTCTGCGAATCGCCAGATTTACACACTTCACAGCACTCACCATAGCACATACCCTCCCCAATATCTATAACCCCACCCCCCTCTCCCAACCCCCTCCCCCCATCAACCCTCAGTTTGTTTTGTGAGATTAAGAGTCACTTATGGTTTGTCTCCCTCCCAATCCCATCTTGTTTCATTTAATCTTCTCCTACCCCCTCAACCCCCCATGTTGCATCTCCTCTCCCTCATATCAGGGAGATCATATGATAGTTGTCTTTCTCCGATTGACTTATTTCGTTAAGCATGATACCCTCTAGTTCCATCCACGTCGTCGCAAATGGCAAGATTTCATTTCTTGTGATGGCTGCATAGTATTCCATCGTGTATATATACCACATCTTCTTTATCCATTCGTCTGTTGATGGACATCTAGGTTCTTTCCATAGTTTGGCTATTGTAGACATTGCTGCTATAAACATCCCTTCGGATCACTACGTTTGTATCTTTAGGATAAATACCCAGCAGTGCAATTGCAGGGTCATAGGGTAGTTCTATTTTCAACATTTTGAGGAACCTCCATGCTGTTTTGCAGAGTGGTTGCACCAGCTTGCATTCCCACCAACAGTGTAGGAGGGTTCCCCTTTCTCTGCATCTTCGCCAGCATCTGTCATTTCCTGACTTGTTAATTTTAGCCATTCTGACTGGTGTGAGGTGATATCTCATTGTGGTTTTGATTTGTATTTCCCTGATGCCGAGTGATATGGAGCACTTTTTCATGTGTCTGTTGGCCATCTGGATGTCTTCTTTGCAGAAATGTCTGTTCATGTCCTCTGCCCATTTCGTGATTGGATTATTAGTTCTTTGGGTGTTGAGTTTGCTAAGTTCTTTATAGATTTTGGACACTAGCCCTTTATCTGATATGTCATTTGCAAATATCTTCTCCCATTCTGTCAGTTGTCTTTTGGTTTTTTTAACTGTTTCCTTTGCTGTGCAAAAGCTTTTGATCTTGATAAAATCCCAAAAGTTCATTTTTGCCCTTGCTTCCCTTGCCTTTGGTGATGTTCCTAGGAAGATGTTGCTGCGGCTGAGGTCGAAGAGGTTGCTGCCTGTGTTCTCCTCGAGGATTTTGATGGATTCCTTTCTCACATTGAGATCCTTCATCCATTTTGAGTCTATTTTCGTGTGTGGTGTAAGGAAATGATCCAATTTCATTTTTCTGCATGTGGCTGTCCAATTTTCCCAACACCATTTATTGAAGAGGCTGTCTTTTTTCCATTGGACATTCTTTCCTGCTTTGTCGAAGATGAGTTGACCATAGAGTTGAGGGTCCATTTCTGGGCTCTCTATTCTGTTCCATTGATCTATGTGTCTGTTTTTGTGCCAGTACCATGCTGTCTTGATGATGACAGCTTTGAAATAGAGCTTGAAGTCCGGAATTGTGATGCCACCAACTTTGGCTTTCTTTTTCAATATTCCTTTGGCTATTCAAGATCTTTTCTGGTTCCATATAAATTTTAGGATTATTTGTTCCATTTCTTTGAAAAAAATGGATGGTACTTTGATAGGAATTGCATTAAATGTGTAGATTGCTTTAGGTAGCATAGACATTTTCACAATATTTATTCTTCCAATCCATGAGCATGGAACATTTTTCCATTTCTTTGTGTCTTCCTCAATTTCTTTCTTGAGTACTTTATAGTTTTCTGAGTATAGATTCTTAGTCTCTTTGGTTAGGTTTATTCCTAGGTATCTTATAGTTTTGGGTGCAATTGTAAATGGGATGGACTCCTTAATTTTTCTTTCTTCTGTCTTGTTGTTGGTGTAGAGAAATGCAACTGATTTCTGTGCATTGATTTTATATCCTGACACTTTACTGAATTCCTGTACAAGTTCTAGCAGTTTTGGAGTGGAGTCTTTTGGGTTTTCCACATATAGTATCATATCATCTGCAAAGAGTGATAGTTTGACTTCTTCTTTGCCGATTTGGATGCCTTTAATTTCCTTTTGTTGTCTGATTGCTGAGACTAGGACTTCTAGTACTATGTTGAATAGCAGTGGTGATAACGGACATCCCTGCCGTGTTCCTGACCTTAGCGGAAAAGCTTTCAGTTTTTCTCCATTGAGAATGATATTTTTGGTGGGTTTTTCCTAGATGGCTTTGATAATATTGAGGTATGTGCCCTCTATCCCTACACTTTGTAGAGTTTTGATCAGGAAGGGATGCTGTACTTTGTCAAATGCTTTTTCAGCATCTATGGAGAGTATCATATGGTTCTTGTTCTTTCTTTTATTAATGTGTTGTATCACATTGATTGATTTGCGGATGTTGAACCAACCTTGCAGCCCTGGAATAAATCCCACTTGGTCGTGGTGAATAATCCTTTTAATGTACTGTTGAATCCTATTGGCTAGTATTTTGGCGAGAATTTTTGCATCTGTGTTCATCAAGGATATTGGTCTGTAGTTCTCTTTTTTGTTGGGATCCTTGTCTGGTTTTGGGATCAAGGTGATGCTGGCCTCAAAAAATGAGTTTGGAAGTTTTCCTTCTATTTCTATTTTTTGGAACAGTTTCAGGAGAATAGGAATTAGTTCTTCTTTAAATGTTTGGTAGAATTCCCCCGGGAAGCAGTCTAGCCCTGGGCTTTTGTTTGTTTGGAGATTTTTGATGACTGTTTCAATCTCCTTACTGGTTATGGGTCTGTTCAGGCTTTCCATTTCTTCCTGGTTCAGTTGTGGTAGTTTATATGTCTCTAGGAATGCATCCATTTCTTCCAGATTGTGAAATTTGTTGGCGTAGAGTTGCTCATAGTATGTTCTTATAATTGTCTGTATTACTTTGGTGTTCGTTGTGATCTCTCCTCTTTCATTCATGATTTTATTTATTTGGGTCCTTTCTCTTTTCTTTTTGATAAGTCTGGCCAGGGGTTTATCAATGTTATTAATTCTTTCAAAGAACCAGCTCCTAGTTTCGTTGATTTGTTCTATTGTTTTTTTGGTTTCTATTTCATTGATTTCTGCTCTGATCTTTATGATTTCTCTTCTCCTGCTGGGTTTAGGGTTCCTTTCTTGTTCTTTCTCCAGCTCCTTTCGGTGTGTGGTTAGGTTGTGTACCTGAGACCATTCTTGTTTCTTGAGAAAGGCTTGTACCGCTATATATTTTCCTCTCAGGACTGCCTTTGTTGTGTCCCACAGATTCTGAACCGTTGTGTTTTCATTATCATTTGTTTCCATGAATTTTTTCAATTCTTCTTTAATTTCCTGGTTGACCCATTCATTCTTTAGAAGGATGCTGTTTAGTCTCCATGTATTTGGGTTCCTTCCAAATTTCCTCTTGTTATTGAGTTCTAGCTTTAGAGCATTGTGCTCTGAAAATATGCAGGGAATGATCCCAATCTTTTGATACCAGTTGAGACTTGATTTAGGACCAAGAATGTGATCTCTTCTGGAGAATGTTCCATGTGCACTAGAGACGAATGTGTATTCTGTTGCTTTGGGATGAAATGTTCTGAATATATCTGTGATGTCCATCTGGTCCAGTGTGTCATTTAAGGCCTTGATTTCCTTGTTGATCTTTTGCTTGGATGATCTGTCCATTTCAGTGAGGGGAGTGTTAAAATTCCCTACTATTATTGTATTATTGTTGATGTGTTTCTTTGATTTTGTTATTAATTGGTTTATATAGTTGGCTGCTCCCACGTTAGGGGCATAGATATTTAAAATTGTTAGATCTTCTTGTTGGACAGTTCCTTTGAGTATGATATAGTGTCCTTCCTCATCTCTTATTATAGTCTTTGGCTTAAAATCTAATTGATCTGATATAAGGATTGCCACTCCTGCTTTCTTCTGATGTCCATTAGCATGGTACATTGTTTTCCACCCCCTCACTTTAAACCTGGAGGTGTCTTCGGGTTTAAGATGAGTTTCTTGTAGGCAACATATAGATGGGTTTTGTTTTTTTATCCATTCTGACACCCTGTGTCTTTTGATTGGGGCATTTAGCCCATTAACATTCAGGGTAAGTATTGAGAGATATGAATTTAGTGCCATTGTATTGCCTGTAAGGTGACTGTTATTGCATATTGTCTCTGTTTCTTTCTGATCTACTACTTTTAGGGTCTCTCTTTGCTTAGAGGACCCCTTTCAATATTTCCTGTAGAGCTGGTTTGGTATTTGCAAATTCTTTCAGTTTTTGTTTGTCCTGGAAGCTTTTAATCTCTCCTATTTTCAATGATAGCCTAGCTGGATATAGTATTCTTGGCTGCATGTTTTTCTCATTTAGTACTCTGAATATATCATGCCAGCTCTTTCTGGCCTGCCAGGTCTCTGTGGATAAGTCTGCTGCCAATCTAATATTTTTACCATTGTACGTTACAGACTTCTTTTCCCAGGCTGCTTTCAGGATCTTTTCTTTGTCACTAAGACTTGTCAATTTCACTATTAGGTGACGGGGTGTAGACCTATTCTTATTGATTTTGAGGGGGGTTCTCTGAACCTCTTGAATTTTGGTGCTTGTTCCCTTTGCCATATTGGGGAAATTCTCTCCAATAATTCTCTCCAATATACCTTCTGCTCCCCTCTCTGTTTCCTCTTCTTCTGGAATCCCAACTATTCTAATGTTGTTTCATCTTATGGTGTCACTTATCTCTCGAATTCTCCCCTCGTGGTCCAGTAGCTGTTTGTCCCTCTTTTGCTCAGCTTCTTTATTCTCCGTCATTTGGTCTTCTATATCGCTAATTCTTTCTTCTGCCTCATTTATCCTAGCAGTGAGAGCCTCCATTTTTGATTGCACCTCATTAATAGCTTTTTTGATTTCAACTTGGTTAGATTTTAGTTCTTTTATTTCTCCAGAAAGGGCTTTTATATCTCCCGAGATGGTTGCTTTAATATCTTCCATGCCTTTTTGGAGCCTGGCTAGAACCTTGAGAATCGTCATTCTGAACTGTAGATCTGACATATTACCAATGTCTGTATTGATTAGGTCCCTAGCCATTGGTACTGCCTCTTGTTCTTTTTTTTTGTTGTGAATTTTTCCGCCTTGTCATTTTGTCCAGATAAGAGTTTATGAAGGAGCAAGTAAAATCTAAAAGGGTGGCAACAACCCCAGGAAAATATGCTTTAGCCAAATCAGAAGAGATCCCAAATTGTGAGGGGGGAGAAAGGGGATAAAAAAGTGTTCAAAAAGAAAAAAGAAAAAAAAAGAAACTATTTAAAAAAAGAAAGCTGATAAAGAAAAAATATAAAAAGAGGAAAAAATATATATATATATTAGATAAAGTATTTAAAAAACGTTAAAAAAGAAAACGGTAAAAGTTAAAAAAAATTTAGCAGAAGAAGAGAAAAAGAAAAAAAAATTGGAAAAGAAAAAAAAAATTAAATTAACTGCAAGGCTAAAAAATCATGGGGAGAAAGCCATGAGTTCCGTGCTTTGCTTTCTTCTCCTCTGGAATTCTGCCGCTCTCCTTGGTATTGAAACAGCACTCCTCGGGAGGTGAACTTGGTCCTGGCTGGGTTTCCCATTGATCTTCTGAGGGATGGGCCTGTTGTAGTGATTCTCAAGCGTCTTTGCCCCAGGCGGAGTTGCACCGCCCTTACCCGGGGCTGTGCTGAGTAATCCGCTCTGGTTGCTTTCGGGAGCTTTTGTTCCCTGAGCGCTTTCCGTAGAGTTCCGGAGGACGGGAATGAAGATGGCGGCCTCCCGGTCTCCGGCCCGGAGGAGCCGAGAGCCCGGGGCCCCACTCCTCAGTGCGCCCCCAGAGAACAGCGCCCAATGACTCCCGTTACCCTGGCCTCCGGCCACGCTCCGAGCTGACCGAGCCTGCGACCGGTTCAAGGCAACCCCAAGCTGAGAGTCACTCCTCGGCTCTGTCTCTGCAGCCGGCTTCCCCGTTCTAATACCTGTGAGCTCTGCGATAGTCAGACACCCCTGATCCTTCTGCGACCCTGTGGGACCTGAGGCCGTGCTGACCCCGTCTGGGCTTCCAGTTAAGCCTCTGGAGTGATGTCCCTCAGTGGAACAGACTTTTAAAAGTCCTGATTTTGCTCCGTTGCTCCGCCGCTCGCCAGGAGCCGGCCCCTCCCCCCGCAGTCTATCTTCCCGTAGCTTTGGATTCACTTCTCCGCCAGTCCTACCTTTCAGATTGGTTGATTTTCTGTTTCTAGAATTGCTGTTCTTCTTCTCTTCAATCTCCCATTGGATTTGTAGGTGTTTGCAATCTTTAGATAAGCTATTTAGCTGATCTCCCACTACCCGAAGTAGTCTCAGCCTGCTACTTCTCCGCCATCTTGTCTCCTCCCCCCCCCCCCTTGTATGCTTTTATAAGTCCATAGATCCCTCTTATCAATTCTTCCCTTAGAGAGACAGTTTCAGTTTTAGGTGTGTGGCCAGATAGGGTCTGAATAGAACTACCAGTGTTTGCCTGCTGGATATTTCCAATTGGCTTATAGCAATGGAAAGACTAGTGTTTAAAAAATAGACCTATAAAGGAAATCTTCATAAGGTTTTTAGAAAGATACAAGTTTCATAGCTTCCCCGTAGCAGAAGGCTATTCCAGGAAATTAGCTTTGTTTAAAATATGTGGAATCTTTAGTTTTAGGGACTTCTACTAGCCTTTCCATTTTAAGACCAAGAATGTGCACTTTTAAGATAGTTAAAAATACAGTGTTTCCATCTCTGACCAGACAAAATGTTGACCAAAAAGTTAATTACAGCAGAAGTTGCTTACTTAGTCCACATGTTAGTGGTGTGGCAACTGCCCTAAAGACATTTCCAGAGACCCTCTAACAGTGTTCTTCGTGGGCTCCAGGAAGCCTGGGTCTCTGGCTTGCAAGGCCCTGGCAGAAGCCTTCACTTGCCTTTTTACAGTAATAACAGATGGTTGGCACCAACTGATGTTTGCCTCTACACGTTTCTTTCTACTCAAGACCATAACATGCTTCCTGGCTGCATTCTGGCTTCATTGTGGAACTTTTTCTTCTTCATTAAAGATGGGCAGAATCTCAGTGATTTGAGTTCTGGCTCTGATTTGGGAAGTAAATTTCGAGGAAGAATGGAGTGTGTGCCTTTGATTTCTAACCTTTCCTTTTACTTCAATGTGACAGAAACCGAAATTATAGCCTTCTATTATTTTCCCCTTGAATGATTTTTGACCTGCTTCTAACAAATAGGGAAAATAAACTAACCAGCAGGAGAAAACCAGTGTCAGCATTAGAAAACCATGTGTAAGAGCAAATGGAAAACCAACATCCACAACTCAAAAAAATTAATGGCAGTGTGTGGCACACAGCTGCCCACTGATGAGAAGAAAGCTATATTGTGAATTGGTGGGGAATTAACTATTGTAAGAGGAGAAGTAGAGTAATAGTGATTTGAGCTGGTAACATCGGTGGGGAGGATGAGAGGGAAAGAAAGAAATATTTAAGCATTTGCCTGAGAGTCAGTGGTTTTTCCTGTTACACATATTTTTCACCATGGAAATACTCATTCGGGGATGATTGCAGTGGTTATGACAACAGATGTTGGTGAGATAGGAAAACTGGAGTGTTCTAAGGAAAAGAAGATTTAAATTTGAGACATCTTGAAGTGCTCTAAGAGGATCTCATTATAGACACTTGGACAGGAAATCAGAATTTTATTCAATTATGAATACTGGGCACATTTAAATGATGCAAGTCAAAGGTGACAAAGTGACAAGTCAAAAAGTGACACAAGGAAAGGTGAAAAAATCTTCTTCTCAGACACAGCATATGTCACTTCTGCTCATATTCATTGGCCAAACAAGTCATGTGGCCAAACAGATCATCAATGGGAGGGAAATACGCTCTTCCTATGAGGAGGGCTTTGTAAAGAGATGGAGCAAGTATTTTGAACAAATAATTCAATCAATCATATTACACAATTTGTTTAGTTATCATAGATTTTTATTTTATTTCTTCATTTTAAATTTTTTCCAGCTTTACTGAGATATACTTGACATATGACATTGTGTAAGTTTAAGGCCTACAAAGTGATGATTTCTCTATAGACTGTAAAATGTTTATTGCAGTAAGGTTAGATAACACATCCTTTACCTCTAACAATTACTGTTTTGTTTTTTGTTATGGTGAGAAAATTATAATTCTACTCTCACAGCAACTTTTGAGTATATAATCCAGTATTATTAATTATAGACATCATGTTGTACCTTAGATCTCTAAAACATACTCATTTTACAACTGAGAGTTTGTACTCTGATAAATATTTCCCTAATTCCCTTGCCCCCAGCAACCATCATTCTATTCCATTTCTGAGTTCAGTGAACTCTACATATGAGATTATACAGTATTTGTCTTTCTGACTTATTCCAGCTAAATAAATGAGGGATGGCTATCAAAATCCATCCATGTTGTTTCATGGCAGGATTTCCTACTTTTTAATGGCTGAATAATATTCCACTCTGTCTGTGAATACATATGTGTGTTTCACATCTTCTTTATCGATTTATCCACTGATGGACTCTTAGGTTATTTTCATGTGTTAGCTAGTGTGTATAATGCTTCAATGAACATGACAGTTTAGACATCTCTTTGAGATCTTATTTTCATTTCCTTTGGATATACTCAGAAGTGTGATTACTGGAACATATGATAGTTCTCTTTGTAATTTTTGGAGGAAACTTCATACTGTTTTCCATAGTGGCTGTATCAGTTTACATTCTGACCAGCAGTGTACCAGAGTTCTCTTTTTCTCTATATCCTAACAGGTTTTTTGTTTGTTTTGTTTGTTTTTTGGTGGAGTCCTTAGAATTTGGTCATGTCATAAACAGACAATTTGACTTCTTCCTTTTTGACTTGGATGCCTTTTATTTCTTTTTTCTTGCCTAACTGTTCTATCTAGGACTTATAGTACTGTGTTGAATAGGAATGGTGAGAGTGAGTACTCTTGTCTCTATTCCTGATCAAAAAGGGAAAACTTTCAAACTCTCACCATTGAGTACAAAGTTAGCTGTGGACTTGTCATATATGGCCCTTTAGTATGTTGAGGTGTGTTCCATCAATACCCCATTTCTTGAAAGTTTTTATCATGAAAGGATTTTTAATTTTGTCATATGACTTTTCTACAACTATTAAGAATATCATGACATTTTCTTTCATTGTGTTAATGTACTATAGCACATTTATTGATTTGCATATATTGAACCATTCTTGAATCCCAAGGATAAATCTCACTTGATAATGATAAATGATCCTTTTAATGTGCTATTGAATTCAATTTGTTGGTATTTTGTTGACAATTTTTACATCTATTTTTGGTAGAGATATTGTCCTGCAGTTTTCTTTTCTATTAGTATCTATATCTGGCTTTGGTATCTGCATAATTCTGGATTGTAAAATGAGTTGGGGAGTCTTCGCTCCTCTTCAGTTTTTGGGACAAGTTTGAAAAGAATTAGCATTGATTTTTTTTTTTTTCAGTATTATGTAGAATTCGTCTGTGAAGCCAACTGGTCCTGGGCCTGTCTTTGTTGGGAGCTTTTGATTACTGATTCAACCTCTTTACTCACTATTAGTCTGTTCAGATTTTCTGTTTCTTCATGATTCAGCCTGGCTATGGTATATGTGTCTAGGAATTTATCTTCATGTCAAATTGTTTTTTTTGGAGGGGGATAAAGGCTAAGGTCTCCTACTTCACCATCTTGGTTATGTCTAGCAAACTCTTCACTTCGTCCAAGTTTTCAAATTTATTAAAATAAAGATTTTCACACTATTTCAGTTTTTTCCCTAAAATTTTGACTGCATATCTACTATGTTCCCCCTATTTGATTTGTGTCTTCTGTTTTTTCCATGATTAATTTTTCCAGAATTTTACCTATTGACTTTTCAATTTAAAGGGCTTTCTGGTTCCTACCTATTGATACTTCTGATTTCTATTGTACACATATTTGTCCTTATCTTTACTGTTTCTATCTAATCTACTTAGACTTATTCTACTTTTCCTAATTCCTTAAGTCAATATGTAGCTATTCAATTTTCACTTTCCCCTATATAAGTATTTAGCATTCCCCCCCCCCCCCCCCTTATTTGCTGCCTCTCACAAATTTCTGGATGTAGTAGTTTCAGGATTATTCAGTTCTAAGTGTTTTATAATTTCCATTTTGACTTCTTTTATCTTTGGTCTTAAAAATATATTTTAAAAATTTCTGAACAGGGGCGCCTGGGTGGCTCTGTGGGATAAGCCTCTGCCTTCGGCTTAAGTCATGATCTCAGGATCCTGGGATTGAGCTCCACACCGGGCTCTCTGCTCAGTGGGGAGCCTGTTTCTCTCGCTCTCTCTCTGCCTGCCTCTCTGTCTACTTGTGATCCCTCTCTCTCTGTCAAATAAAGAAAATCTTTAAAAATTTCTTTAAATTTAAAGATTAAAATCTTTCATATCTTTAAAAAAAATCTCAAAAAAATCCTGAACAGATTATCATTTTTATTATTTTCTAACTTTAATTTCTTACTTAAATTTATTTCATTTGATTATTATAAAACTCAACATTTTGATATGTATGGACAATTGCCTTATGACCTGATGCAATGTCAATTTTTGGTCAGAAGAGTGGACATTCTGTTATTATTAAGCTTGGTATTTTAAATATGTGCCTTTGTTCAACATTGTTAATTGGTTCTTTACATATCCTATATTCTTAATTATTTCTTATCCGGTTAATCTATCATTTCTGATAGAAATATATTCAAATAACTCACTGTGAATATGGATTTGTGATTTTCTCCTTGTAATTGTCATTTTTAAAAATGTATTTAACATCTATGTTATAAGTTATATATAAACTTAGAATTGTTATAGGTCCTTGGTAAACTGTGCTTGTTGCCATTAGGGAGTGACTCTCTTTCCACTGATAATGTTCTTGACCTAAAATATATTTCACCTAATATGAATAGCTACTCCAATGTTATTTTACTTAACACCCTGTAGTATATATTTTTTCATTGTTTTCTTTCCAATATTTTTGTATCTTTTTATGTTTTAGATTTTTTCTTGTAGTGGATTTTGTTTTTGTATTAAACTGAAAATTTCTTTTTATTTTAATTGATTTAGTTTATTTAAATTTATTGTAAATGCTGACACATTTGAATTTTTTTTCAGTCACTTCATTTTGTATGATTTTGTTCATTGCCTTATAGGAGGTAGAGTAAATTAGGATCCAAATCTGCATGAAGGTAAGTTGATGATTATGAAAACAGCATTACTTTTTGTCTCCCTTTGTCAGTGAGCAGATTTTTCTTCCACTCTAATCCTTTCATTAAAGGTGTGCCCTTTTAGGAACATAAGCATTATGTATGTTATTTAGTTCTTGTTTTCTTATTTTGGCCCAAGGTCTTCATTTCTGTCCCCATATGCTGCTAAATCCAAACCCCCATGTGTTTGGTAAATGCCTCTAGGGTTACAAAGGCCAATTCTAATTTTCAGCTTTCTCTTTGTTTTTTGGGCCCTGGACATTTTCTTATTGTAAGTTCAGCTACCAATTTAAAGGATATGTGATAGATTTTACCCATCATCTTTCTGGGTCTTTTGAGGTAGAAAGTTTTTCTTTAGAATACCTTATCTGCCTATGTTGCTGGAAACAGAACTGGTACCAGTTTTCTTTTCTTTTCTTTTCTTTTCTTTTCTTTTCTTTTCTTTTTTTTAATTGGAAGGGTATCAGTGCTTCTCAACTTTATGCTACCCTTTTGTTGGATGTATACATCCTTTAGATTCTTCTACTCCAGCTGCAGCTGCTGGATCCTTGAGAAAACAGATTTGGCACATCATACAAACCTTTCCCATGCATTTAACTAAATAAAAGTATGTATACATCCTTGTTCAATTATGAAAAGATATTTACATATTTCTAATGTTGGTGTGAATTTATATTTTAGCACCACCACTTAAGCTGTAATATAAACTTTATTTTTCCAAATGAGTAATACTGGAATGTTACCAAAGTCTGAACTGCAAAACTCTAAAAACAAAGATATTTTTATAAATTAAGTCATGTATGCTCTTCTTTTTCAGTTTGCCAAAGTTAAATTTGATTAGAAATCTGGAAGATTTGTGGTTCCTGTTCCTGAAAGATGACTGATAACAACTATTCTATTTTGTATGCATAGTGTGATGAGTTATTTTTTTTTGCAATTTGCAAATCCTAGCAATAAGTCTCAAGGCTTAACTTTACATGAAGTTTTTTTTTTTAATTTATTTGTGAGTTTTATTTTTTGAGTTTATTTTTTATTTTTTTTATTATAATGTTTAGTTAGCCAACATAGAGTACATCATTAGTTTTTGATGTAGTGCTCAATGATTCATTAGTTGTGTGTAACACACAGCACTCATCACAGGCTGAACTAAAAAATGCTATGAATGAGATGTGGTCTAAACTGGATACTCTAACAGCCAAGGTAAATGAGGCAGAAGAAAGAATTAGTGATCTAGGAGATAAGCTAATGGAAATGAAGGAATTTGGGCAAAAAAGGAGATAGGCTACTAATAACACATGAAAAAAGGATTGGAGAGATTAATGATGCCATGAAACATTCCAATATCAGAATTATTGGGATCCCCAAGGGGGTGGAGAGAGAGAGAGAGAAAGAGAGGGCTAGAAGGTATATTTGAGAAAATCATAGCTGAGAACTTCCCTAATCTGTGGAAGGAAACAAGCATTCAAGTCTGAGAGGCAGAGAGGGCCCCTCCCAAAATCAATAAAAGTAGATCAACACTCTGACATATAATATTGAAGCCTGCAAATTTTACAGCCAAAGAAATCCTGAGAATAGCCAGGGAGAGGAGGTTCCTTACATATGGAGGGAGGAACATCAGAATAACATCAGACCTGTCCACAGAAAGTTGGCAAGCCAGAAAGGGCTGGCAAGACATATTCAGGGTACTAAATGAAAATAACATTTAGCCAAGAATACTTTATCTAGCAAGGCTGTCATTCAGAATGGATGGCAGATAAAGAGCTTTCAGGACAGGCAGAAACTAAAATATGTGACCACCAAGCCAGCCCTGCAAGAAATATTAAGGGGGATTCTGTATGTGAAGAGAGACTCCAAGAGTCAAATACTTGAAGCTTTAGTATTCAATTTGAATGATATGAAAACTAAGTATAGTAATTCATATTGACAAGGAAGTCTAGAATCAAATGAATATGCTGACTTTATCAGTAATTGACTAAATGACAGACTGAAGGTTTCTAACCACAAAATTGTCCAGCTGCCTTTGTGACTTTATGATATCAAGTTTGACCTTTATTAGTTACATCATAGTATAAATTTATAAATAATCAAGCATTAGCAGGTATAGCACCATCTGGAAGGCCAAACACAGATTTGACCACTGAATCATAACAATAATTATGATACTTATTATGAATTATAAGTGGATACTTTGTGCTAATAACTCAACATATGGTATTGCTTATCCTTTTTGTAAGCCTGCAGATAAGGAAAGAGGCTCAGGAAGGGTTAGCAATGTGCTGCCTCTCCTGCAGAACTTCTTTTCCTAAAATGAAATGGTCAAAATTTGGGGGGATAAAATCATTAGCAGAATCTAATCAAGGTATCGTTAATGTACTTTCTAACTCTACAGAGTTGAATGGGTAACTGTAAAATTTGCAGGAACCTGACTGGCCAAGAGATGATGAAATAACTTTGGAAGTTTATATAACTACATAGCTTATAAATAGTGGAAACTGATCATATAACAGTGTTAACATGGCCATGGTTAAATATTCACTTAAGTTCATCTACTATTTTCCTTTAAAACTTATAATATGATTGGAATCTCACTGTCTATGTGCTAAACTTGTACTAAAGAAGTAGAATTTAGAAATTTTATGATAGCTGCATACCAGAGATAGTGTTAGGATTATCTCAGTAGATTAAAATATGGACGAGTACATTTTTTCCTCAGACACTGTCAATGTTGTTTTTTTGTTTTGTTTTGTTTTGTTTTGATATGTATTTACACAAGCTCCACAGATAATTTTAATGCAGGTGGTTTGATGCAGCTGACATAGATCATCTAGTATGCATTATTTCATGCTTTTATGACAAGGTAGGTTACCAGACAGGGTTTCTTCATTGTCTGCATGAGGTGTAGGAAGAAAACAAAATTAAACACGCCTTTAATTTGAAGTGGCATTTCATTATCTGATCTAAAGAAGTCAAGCCTGTGAAAAGTGGTATTAATTCCTTGCCAATTAATGGTTCTGACTTACCCTGCCATTTTCAAAATACATTTTAGAAGCTCATAAGCAAGTTCGATTTAAGATTTAGGAAAAATATATAATATTCTTCATCAGTTAAATAAGTTGTGACCACAAGATAATGAGAAAGATGCCATAGCAATATTGAAAAAATGAAAATAAGATAATTTTGCTTTATAGCTGTATCCCACACATATGATACATGCCTTTTTATTCAGGTCTGTTAGAAGTTATTTTGTGAAAGGTGACCTCAATGGCTGGTCTGGGAAAATACATTGTGGGATTTCCAGGCAGTTGATGTTAAGCATCCTCCATTTTTAGGATATTCATAGAAAGACCCATTACAATGATAGTATTCATATTGGGGCATTTCTCTGTTGGGTATGCTTTTCTTGATGACAGTCATATTAAGTACTGATATATACTGAAAGATCCTTTGAATACATATTTCATTCTTGCCACATGAGGTGCTTTCACTCTTCTAACATCATGCAAGCCTGATGGCATCACTGCCATCAGTGTTATTGTTGCTTTTCATTCAAGTCTGAATTAGGGAACTTTGTTCTGTCATAATAGGGATGCTCTTGGGGCGCCTGGGTGGCTCAGTGGGTTAGGCCTCTGCCTTTGGCTCAGGTCATGATCCCAGGGTCCTGGGATCAAGCCCTGCATCAGGCTCTCTGCTCAGCAGGGAGCCTGCTTCCTCCTCTCTCTCTGCCTGTCTCTCTGCCTACTTGTGATTTGTCTGTCAAATAAATAAATAAAATCTTTAAAAAAATAGGGATGCTCTTAGCACTGGCATCTTTGGCATGATTGGCATGATTGGTTATCTGATGAACAATTTTTCTGTAATTAATATCTGAAATACCACAGATGAAAAACCTGTTGCCTTTATCATAGTAATCCTTAATTGGACCATTCTTTGCTTTTTTTTTTTTTTTTTAAGAGAGAGAGACTGTGAGGTGGGGGGGAAGTACAGAGGAAGAGGGAGAGAGAGAATCTCAACCAGCCTCCACACTCTGCACGAAACTCAAGTGAGGCTTAATCTCACGACCCTGAGATCATGACCTGAGCTGAAATCAAAAGTTGGACACTTCACCGACTATGCCACCTAGGCACGCCTCATTCTTTGCTTTTTGAACAAAAATGTTTCTGCAATACTGAACGTGAGAATTGCAAATACCATGTGAGTTGCAGGAATCATTAAACACAGGTTCTATCTTATACATATACATCTTTTGGGCGCTCTTCTGAGATTTCTGTATAAAACTCCTCTAGGTGATATTCATTTTTCTTCTTTCTGTGAAGGTATTCAATACGGAGAGAACTGTGCTTCTTACAGTGAAGTCCCAAAGTACAATTTAGATCATGTTTTCTTTTAAAATCGAATAGTATGTATCTTCTTCACTTTCTTTTGTGGAGCCAGTCATACTCCTCCCTTTTCCCCACCAATTTGTTACCACATTGCTCTTGTAGAACACTGACCAAGGGCATGTCACTGAAATATTCCAAACCACTGGATACCCAGTCAAAACAGTCATCACAACAATAGGATGAGTCTGATCCACCTATAATACACTTCTCCAAGTTACATGTATGGCATCACTTATTATGCCTCCTACCAAGGGAATGACCTATTTCATGAACAACCAAAACAGCCTCTATGACCAAATTCATACCCCCTGAGAAGTTGCAGTTGCTAAAAAAAGATTTCACCCTCAGAGTCCGTATTGGTTAATCCCAGAGAATCCTCATAAACATGAGATGCAAAAAATATGCGAGGTCATAATGACACTTAGGAAGCCACTGTTTCATTTACCAGTCTTGAAATGCTGTGAAAATTACTTATTTTGTGTTAACATTTATTGGATTTGATTTTGTCTGTATTTTTATAGCAGCCAATGGAAGTAACAGCATTCATTGGCTCATATAATACATCCAAAAGTTAGTAATAATCAATATTTCTTGCACACTCTGAGGCATTGTAACCTGTGTTTGTACTTAACTGTCCATTCCTACCCCTAGTCCTAAACACTTTTTATAATACTCATGTTCTTAAAATCAGGAGTTGCATCCTTAACCTCTTCAAAGAACTTTCAAGTCTAGCTGTCTACATCCTTATCGGTTAAGCCACTAGCATCATTATAAGTTGGACACCTTCTTAGAGCAAAGGCAGAATGGTAGGGGAAGCTGCCCCTGAGATCCTTGAAGCGGGTGTGGAAAATATCCACAGACTTCAGGCTACTTGCTAGAAGAAAGCTGCAGACTTTTGAGGTGACTCTTGCCTGGATCAGGAAAAGTACTCTGTAGTGGGTGAGGTGGAGGTAAGCAGCTGGGTGGGGTAGGCATGCAGGGTCTGCCCTCTTACAGGGGTGGTAGTGAGAGAGGTGTTCTTTTGGGCAGGGCCTGGGAAAGTGCTTCAGCAGAAAGGTTGGGAAGGTGCCAGATTTCTTTTGCTGCTCCATCCCTGCAGTTGAGAAGGCCAGAGCCCATCTTTCATGGCACTTTTATTCTGCAGTTGGAGGGAGAGATTAACTATTTACAAAGTTACTTATTACAGTCAAGAAGAGTCATGAGGTGCTGGAAGCATGCACATGGAGGGTGTTTAACACAGTGAGGAAATAATAGATGATAATTTAGGGAGGCAGTCCTGAGGAGATAACACTGGAGCTGAGCTCTGTAGGATGTGTAGGAATTAAGAGAGCAGAAAAAACCTTCATGCAAATTAGTGAGAATTGGGTCTACTTGATACACATATGTAATTGTTTTGTCATTTTCAAAAGATTGAAATCTTCTTTGCTACCTTCACTTCACTCTTGTTACTTCCTTTTTTTTAAAACCATAATCAAGAAAATTTCATAGCTTCTTTGGATCAGGTAGGATGGAACCTAAATAATCATTTAAATTTAGATTTAAAATGTGAATCTAAAACAATGTTTTTATGAACCCAGGCAAAATATAAAGGAAAAAATTTCCTATTAAGGATTCAGAACTGTCAAACCTCTTGACCATCTTTTGTGTGGATATGATTACATTTAGGCAGATACAACTTTTTAAAAGCAATTATACCCAGTCAAAAAAGTATTGTAAGAAAATTTCTAGAATTAAATTTTATGTATATTTTCCAGGATAATCAGTGTTATAACTCAAGTTAATAGAAGAAATGACAACATAGATTATGGGAAGCCTAAGAGCCTTCCTTCTGAATGCTCACTTAGGAGCTGCCACCTTCTTTTTACCACTTTTCTTACTAAATTATCAAAATCACCGTTCTATACATGTTGGCTGGCTATTTGCAGTCTCACGTATAACCTTTCCAAGGAAACTCAGCTGGCATTAGACAATCATTTGTCATTTGAATCTAACACTTTTCCTCCATCTTGTCAGATCATTTTGATGTGTCCTACTTGGTGAAAGGAGAATTATAAATATCTTTGCCATCCATCACTGCTGCAAATCACTAAAGTGGGATCCCTCTGCTTGTGTTTATCTAGCAACCAAAGTTGTGTTGTTAGGGTGAAGGTTGCCCTAGATGAACCTGTCAATCATCAGGCAGGACCTTACAGCCTCACCGTTAGGACTGAGATCCAGTAAACATCTTAAACTCTCCCCTGGTTCTACAAGAGTTCATGTAAAAGAAAACAGCTCTCCCACCCATAACTATATGAAAACCAAGCTCATCTCCTGCTCTGCTCGTGTAGCAAGGGCAACAGATCTGTAAAAATATTTTGAAAAATTTAAAAAAATGATATTGTTTACCAATATTATTTCATGATCATCTATATAGTAATAAATATCAGGTATCCTCTAGATAGATTGCACTATGCAAATTGTTATATTTATCTAGGATTAAATAATTCTAATTTTAACCTGTATCCTATTTCTTCTTGTAAGAGAGAATGTGTGGTTATCATTAGCTATATTACATGTCTGCTCAAATGACATTTAGATCATGTTACTCTCTTACTTAAAACAGTTCAAGGGTTCTCACAATTTATAGGATGCAGGATAAAATTTGAATTTCTTAGCATGGCATCAAGGGTCTTTATCTTACTTCTTTATAAATATTATAAATATTGCCTTTATGTTTTCCTTTTTAGAACATTCCTGTTTCCACTTTTTGCCTTTTCTGCCCTCAGAAGCCTTTAGACTTAAGCTTTTATCACTTGTTTGTGGTAGTAAATATTGGGTATTTGTCACTTGTTATGAGCTGCTGCCTTGCATTTTGGGGTGTCTGTGTGTGTGTGTGTGTGTGTGTGTGTGTGTGTGTGTTTAAATATGTGCCTATTATACCGTCCAGAAGGCACCAACCATGTCAATGACTTTTGGTTTTCTTCACAGTACTTCACATAATCTAGGTATGTGGTGAGTAACCAGTGGTGATAACAAGGATCAGCACAGAGGTTAGTCATTTTGTATCCACTATAGGAATGCTTAATAGTAATAGATCAACATCAGTGAACATTTCTTTTCCTTCTTTCTCTATTATTTGAGTGTTATACATCAGTTATATTAATATGCACATAGTTATTTGGAAAACAATGCCTTTCCCTTCAAATATTAATAGAACTTTAATGTATACATTTAAAATAACAAATGTCCTTAGTATGGTACTATATTGGTGACATTGGTCACTAGATGGCACACCACAAGCTCCTGTGGGGCAGTTCCACAAACTAACCTATTATTTGAAAAAGGACTGCAAAGATTCAGAGCAATCTGCTTTGGGAAAAATGACAACAGAAGTGGTATTTAGTAAGTTTGTTACAAAGTAAACATTAGATTTAGAATGCATAAATTTATATGACAAATGTGAAGGTGAGCTACAAGGAATCAATCATTCAATAGATAATTATTATTATTATTATTTTTAAAGAAACTAGGTACAAGGAAGAAGCTTTCTTATGAATAGCCTAACTTCTAGAGATCTATTAACTCAGTTTCCTGAAACCCTAACATAACTCTCCCCTCCATAAAATTGAGGGAGGCTGAGGCAGAAGGAAATGTAAATAAAATTGAATTTCTTTTAAATTTGCAGCCCATTGATAAGGATGTGTGATAGGAGGAATGTAACATTCTTCCAGGAAGCTCCCAACTATCTTACTGTTAATGCCTTGCTAGAGGGGGGAAAAACAACCTTAACTTGACAATAGCAAAAGCATAGGTATCTTGTAGGTCCTCTTTAGCATATGAAAGTTCTTTCAAAACCTCCCTATTTCCTTACCTCTCCCAACTCCATAGTATATAATCAGCCATTCCTCACAATCCCAGGGCAGCCTCTCTTTCCGCCCCGGGGTTCTGTCTCCATGCTTTAATAAACCACCATTTTGCAGCAGTAAATAAATAAATAAATAAATGAATAAATAAAAGAAAAGAAACTAGGTATTAGACCCTGTGTCAGGCCCCAAGGAAGACAGCAAAATGATAAAACCTAGACTTGAAGTTTAGCAGAGGAGCTAAGAGCATAAGCCTTCACTCTACCTTGCAATTGGTGCTAAAAGAGTAAATCTAACAACAACAAAAAATAGTAGATTGTTTAACTCCTAAGGAAGAAAGTAGAAGAGATGAATGAAAATTCAAGTGACCTGTAATGTATTTAATGTCAGTGAGAGAGTTTTCTACATTCATGTGCCCAAAGCCAGCATGCAATTATCACTGAAGATTTATGTTGATATTAGACTGCAAGTAGATAGGACTTCATAGTTCTCTGGGCAGAATTTTAATCACACATGCTTTATGTAATCTGTACACAGAATTTTAATCACACATGCTTTATGTAATCTGTACACAGGACATAAACAACTTACAGGACAGTAAATCTGAAATCAAATGTACATGTTGATACTTGCTTCTGAGGTATGGTATGATGTGGACACCCATCTAGAAGGAAAATGTCATCTCTCTACTCAATACTACATTTAAGGAAGTAAATGATCTCTACATCTTCCATCACCCAATGAATGTACTCTTAGCCTCATCCATGACAACTTCACACCAGGTCATCTTTGAACCAGCCCTCTGCTCTTCTACAAATGCCAGGTTTTCATGCCTCTCAGAGCTCAAGTCTGCATATATGAATAATTCTTGATGTCCCCTTGTGGGTTCCTGGGTTAAAATGCCCACTGTCTATTGCTTTTCTCTCCAAAAGTTACTCACTGTTTTCCCTCTTTTTTTTTTTTTAAATTAAAGATTTATTTATTTATTTTAGAGAGAGAAGGAGAGAGGACACTCCAGTAAGCACACAAGGCAGGGCAGAGGGAGAAAAATCCTTAAGCAGACTCACTGCTGACCATAGAGTCTGACTCAGGGTTCAGTCTCAGGACCCTGAGATCATGACCTGAGCCAAAATCAAAAGCTAGAACCTCAACTGACTGAGCAACCCAGTCTTCCCTGTTTTCCTTCTTTGCCATCTTTCCAGAGTATCTGATTTCCAGTTATTCCTGATAGTGATTTCCAGTTATTCCTAATAGTATGGTAATTGCTATAACACAATCTTAAAGAAATTTAAAAGGTCGTTAACTTTTTCCATCACAGAAATGTGGAAATTTTTATAGAAATGTAGAGCTTCAAATAGAAAAAATATTTAAATCATCATCCTTTCATCCCATATTAGTATACTTCCTGCCAGTTGTTTTTATATGCACATTTTTTCAAACATGAAAAATCTTTGCATGCTAAATTTTTGTTAAATATGACAAAAACACTTTTTTGTTATTTTTATAAACTCTTGATAAAAACATGCATACATTGTCCAGTTTATGAACTCTTTGTTACAAAGATATAGCTCTGTGTTCATGACACTATTTTTATCTTTCTGGCATATAACAAGATTACATTTATAGTTTCCCTTTACAGGTAGGTGTGGGCTATGTGACTGAGAGTGGATGGTGATGTAGTAAAGACAATGTTAGGGTTTGAAGTTGACCGCCAAGAAAGAATTCTTGAGACGTCTTTGGTGCAAAAAGGTGATATTATGAAATTCCAGGGACAGGACCCGTGGGCAGAAAGAGCTGCAATGGGGTTATGAGTAGTGGCTCATAATACACTTTCAAGTTGGGAGGGGGTTAGGGATAGCATAAGTCTCTAAGGAATTTTGGAAGTAAGGTTCCCAGGACCTTGAGGGTGCTAGCTATTGTTTGGAAAAAGTCATTTATTACTGTCTAATTAAAACCTTAGTCATGAGACCCTTCAGATGTATATTGGGGGGCTATATGCTTGGGGATGATTGCCAACATGTATCTTGGGGGATTTAGAGATAAAGGAAGTTTCCAAAGGAATTTTTATATGTTAAAGTGGTCTATAGGATCCTGGAAGGGGATGGGGGTGGTCTGGCTAGGATTGCCTTTTGCTCTTAGCAAAGTATTAACACTGAAGCAGCTGAGTCCCTAGAGGAATATCACTCTGCCTGTTTCAAGGACTTGTCAATGGGATGTAAAGAAATTTGGTAATTTTTCTTTTGCCTTTGTTTCCGAAATCAGATGGAATGCAGGCAATGTGATATAACCTCTGCTAGACCCTATACTTGTATCCAGCATGAACCTTTAGCTTTTTTTTCTCTTCTCTTAAAAGCCACATATTCCAAATATTATATCTGCTAATTCATGACAGAAAGGGTCTGGAGTTCTGAATCACTGCTTACAGAAAAGTTGACCAGGGGAGCCCTTAACCACATTGGACTGTGCCATTAGTTGTGTTAAGCTTAGTTATGTGAAATCTTAGTTATTAGTTGTGTGAAATCTTAAGGTTATCTATGACTATGGGATAGCTTGGCCTATCCTGACTAATATGCATATGACTATTTTGGGTAACTGTTTAAAATATTTCTTTGCCACTAAAAATCATTATATGATGATTATTTTGTGCCCTGGATTTTTTCCCCTTCCATTTCAGATTGTTCCCTTTATGTAGATTTCCAGAGGTAAAATTTTAGATCAAAGGATATAAACTTAAACACTTATAGTCTCTTTATATCATGCTTGTCTCACATAGTAGCGTATCATATTTACGTGATAACTAAGTATGAAAATGTCTCTTACTCCTATGAGATGGCAAATTCCTCAAAGGCAGAATCAGTATTTTATCTACTTTTGTACCTCCTACTCCCAAGCACAGGTCTTTCTCATGGTAGACTGAAGGGAACATTTGCAGAATACATGAAGGAGTGGCTATGGATTGTTAAGTGATAGCTATAGTGCAGTCATTCTCACAATTTTGTCATTGGTAATGGAAAATTCTATCTCTAAAAGTTTACTATAGCACTTTGTTTTTTCCAAAAGCAGCGTAAGGCTAATGCTTTGACTACTGGGCATTCAGGGCTTGGGTGAAAACACATTAAAAATTATAGATGAGACAGTTCATTCTTTTTATTGTTATCATTCCTCTGAGTTTTGGCTGTCATTGTTTATGTTCAATAAAGCTAACGACTATATCTATTAGATGTAATATAAAAAGGAATGTGTTTTAGATTGAATATTCAGATTATTCAAAAATTGGACGGATTATATATTTAATCCAATCGATTGTTTAGTATTTGTTCATGATATTCTTAAAAAAAGAATCCTAACAATGGCTATATTAATGAATGGTCAAATTTCATTTCAATGAAAGAGTGATCCATTTTACAGCCACAATATTGTTATTGTCCTATTTGTGCAGAAATAAAGTATATGCTTTCTGCACAGATCTAAGTACACATGTTATGTTCTTTAGGCTATATAATAATATATGTGGCAAACATCAATCACATTTTATTTACCCATATAGAGATTGACCTTGTTCATGAGAAGAAACACATCTTTTACACAGATGGAAAGGAAGGAAGAAGGGAGAGGTATAGAAAAAGATACATTGTTTGTGAGGGGCCAGGAGGCAGACAGTGCTGATCTCATATCTTCTATGCTTTCTGTGTAGCAGGAGATAAGATCATTGCTGAGTTTTGGAGAAGCCGTGGCCATTCCACTTGTTATGGATCCTCCTTGCTATGTGATCCTCTTCCCACCCTACCTCTACGATTTAGCCTCTTTTTGTTCTTGTATCTTCAATGTCTTTCTTCCTACCAGTTTCTTCCATACAGCCTGTGAACAACCTCAAGATTCTTTCACTCTTCCCTCTTAAAGTTCCCTTGACTCTCATCCTCTCATTCCTTCTTTCTCAAAACCCTGTTCTTCATGGCTTCTGGAACACCATATTTTCTTGATTTACCTTATCAAGGTAAGATAAGACCTTTTTTTAGACCTCTTCTTTCCTTTTGAATTTTTCTCAGATATCATCCCCCTTCTCTCTTCATTCACTGTTGTAGTCAGCTTTTTAAAATATAGGTCTCTCAGTTTGAGCTGTTGTCCTAAATGAGCTTTGAGCAGAATACCTTGTACTGAGTATGTAATTAAAATACTCTCATCCTCTCAGAAAACTATGGTCAGAAGCCCCCCTCCCATCCTTCCTTGGCATGCATTATATTCAGTCTTATGAAATAAAGTGATAGATTTTATCCCACAAAAATGTGTGCCATTCAAAATAAATCTTATTACATTGTATAATATACCAAAACACAATTAGGACCAGGCAGATCACAATATTTATCACATTATCTTTTATTGCACTTGGCACATGGGATTAGAGTACTTCACACTCAGGAGGATGCCATAAAAACAAACACCAGGTCATCAGCTCCAACTTTTGTAAGGAAACTTTTTCCCCCTGAGACACTTAATACAAGGTTAAGACAGTATGAAACCTGAAAAAAAGTTTCAGGTAAGGAGAGAGAGAGTTTTCATCATAGTGTGAAATGCCGTTGCATCTATGAGAATTGACTTTATGAAGTTTAGTCACAGGACAGATAAAGTTGCCTTGTCTCAGACGAGTGAATCCACTTCCAACTGCTCAGAATCCCGGGATAAAAAATAAAAAGGAACGTGAAGATTCTTCAAATGCATGTCTGAGAAAACACAGAAAACCTACCAGATTTTTAAATTTAGAAAGTAGAAGGTGTTGAAGTCTTGGACAATCTGTTTACTTGATAATGTTTGAGCTGTGAAAGTCATGATTAATTTCCCGACCTCACACAGTGCTGATGACATCATCCTCCTGTTTTCATTTTCACTCTTCAGTGATGATAATATAATAGAACTTTAATTACTTTGGCTTAAAAAAATAACTCTTCTTTAATTCTACTAATTGCCATGATTACTCAAAAGGTCTGCAGAAAATCTATTTTTTAAATCTCCTAAAGATAAAAACCTTGTTATAAAGTCATAGGGGCTCTATTGATATTAGTAATTCTACATGATTCAATGCATTAATATTTGAGAAAGTTTCCTAAAGAAATCAGGAAGAAAACTGTGGTGTTGCTAGGTAAAATTAAACTTAATAATTTCTCTTTATATTTTATTATTTGTATTAAGAGACCATCACAGTGGGATTCCTCTAAATGAAGCACATGAAATATTCAAATAGAAATAGTGAACAAGCCAGTGGTTCTTAACCACAGGTAGGCTACAGAGTCATCAGAGAGTATGTGTCCCTGTGTTGGTGACACTTCCAGACATTCTAATTTAACAGATCTGGAGTAGGACCTGGAAGTCTATGTTTTAAAAAAAGTTCCATAGGAGATTCTGATAGACATCCCTGCTCAGGAACAACTAGGCTTTGTTGGATATTTCCTGCATGCTGGCCCAGCACTAGAGATTAACAGGTGACAAGAATGTGAGAAGAAGCAGAAAGTGCAACGTTCAGATCAGAACATAGAAAACTGGCAAGTTTTCACTGTGAAATATAAAGGTATGTACAAATATCATGACCACAACAGCAACAAATGAATAAATTAGTTTATTGCATTGGTTCCTAAACTCTTTCATTCCACAATGTGTCTCTTTCTGATTTGTCTATATCACAATTTAGTTAAGAAAAAAAAAGTGCATAATACTTACTGGCAGACAAAACTGGGCCTGTGCCACCTAACATCAATAAGGCACATCACTGCATCTGTCATTTTGGGTTCATAATTGCAAGCAAATAAACATACTCCAGCTGATTTAAATAGAAAGGTAATTTATTGAAAACCTACTGGAATTTCTTGAAAGCTAGAGAATAAGACTGGGCAAGTAAGCAGGAAATGGGGGAGGGCAGGCAGTCATAAAGCCATGTCCAAGGACTGTTTAGGGGTCTCCTTTATCCTTGCTTCTCTGTGGCACTAGCACCCAGATCCAAAATCTGGGGCAGCGACATCTGTCCACTAAATACAGATCAAGTGCCTCCATCCATGCCAAATCAGAGGCTGGGAAATCAAGTATTTGGCTTTTCAGCCTCCATAAGTGGAAGGCAGTTCTGCCTGCCTCCAAAATTCACATGGTATAAAATTCCTCAAACAGAAAGGGAATTCACATATAGGGCAGAAAAAAGTACACTATTTTTATTGTTTAAGGAATATGGTTTCTGGTTAGTGAGATTTTTTTGGCTAATTTGTAAGTTGATATGGTAAATGTTTCTGAAATATTAGTGCATTTTCTACTCTAGTAAGTGTAGTAAGATAATTTAATGTTCAAAACTTAGCTCTACAGTTCATAAGCATGTGATCTTGAGCAATTTATGACCTCATTTGACATTAACTTTTTTCATTTGTAAATGGTGATTTCAGTAACTCATACCTCTCAGGGTTGTAGCTCAAATAAATTGATACATGCTAAGAAATTTGTATACTAAAAACACTAAATAATCATTAAACTTTGTTACTATTCTTCTGGTACTTAGACTCATTATTTTTTTTTTTTTAGACTCATTATTTTTAACTTTACACCCTGTAGCTGTTGATAAGACGGCATAGGAGATTGTCTTGGAAATCAATCTCTTTCTCCTAAAAATAGAGTAAGTATTAAGAATTACTATGATTGAAAGATACAAGTATTTGAATCCTGACTAAGTAAGGGGTAGTACTGTGGTGGTATTTTATTATTTAGATTAATCTGTAAAATTACTGATTATTGGAATTAAAGTTTTCTGGTGGGAAGGAATGTAAGATGGAATTCGTTCATTCCCTTCATAAATAGTTAAGGCATGCTTACCATGTGATGACTTAAACAAGGTCCCTGCCTTCAAGGGATTCCCAGTCAAGTGGGAGACAGACAAATAGAGAATTGCAAGATCGATGCCATTTCACTAGAAATGTCTAATTCCAAAAGGTGTCTAATTAGTATACGGAATTCACTCTTAGTGATTCAGATAAAAACATAAGATTTTAAACACAAGTCTGTTTTGTATGTAAACTGGCATGGATCATGATGCTGAAGTTCTTTAATTTCATTAAACTGTTAAATAACTTATTAATTTTCCAAGGTAAGATTCTATTTGAGAAATCAAATTGGTATTAATTTTGACCTTTAATTTGTAATCATAATATGATTTACACTGATGGTTATTCAGCTTTGTAACATGAAAATAGTATGCTTCGCAATGTCCATTAATCCTCTGTCCTTTTTTTTCTGGTCTGATTTCCTATTAAGTCCCTCAGTATACCCTTAAATTCAGTCACATTAGACTGCTATTTTCTAAGCACGTTACACTCGGGGCTTTTGCCTATGCCTTTGCTTACTCTGGAATTCTCTTCTCTGTCTCTCAAACTTTTGCTTATTCTCCAAGAGCCAGCTCAAATACCACTCCTTTGTTTAATTTTTTCCAGTCTGTGAAGCCAGAATTTAGGCTTTCCCCCTTTGAATTCCCAAGAACTTTGTTTATCCATTTACTATAGTATTCATTTTATTGTGCCTTAGATTATAGTTATCAATTTATAATCTAACTTATTCATCAATCCTCATGCCTTCTTGAAGGCAGGACCATATCATTTTTGTCTCAGTATTCCCTCAAGTATAGTATTTTGCTTGCATTTAACAGAGGAAAGGATTCCAACTCTAAAGGGGCTTGTTGAACTAGAGACAAAAACAGATGGAATCCAGAGCAACCAAGGCAGGGCCCTATTTTACTCCCTGAGCAAAGGAATGTGGGGATGGGGAGGGCACAGGGTGAGGAAAAGCACTCATGTGACACACATGTCCTGCAGTCTTCACTGGCAGGAATGTGGGGGTAGGGGAGGGCACTGGGAACACAGATTCAGTGAAGCTGCTGCAGTTGTGACAATTTGGGCCATAGGGGACGACTGAATATTAAGGCTTACCAGAGAAGTGGGTGTGGGGAGACACTGATAAATTTCCTGCCTCAGTTAAAAATTAAGCTGATGGGAAAAGTAGAGTTCCATTTAAGTTACTGGTGGGGTGATTCAACAGGTTTGCTCATGCAGACAGGTATGTGGGACTTTAAGCAGGGGGCAGCATGTTGTAATTAAAGCAATGTTTTAAGGAGAGTCAGCTGAGGCAATGCAGAACAGGGAGAGCTTCATTGTAGGCTATTGGAATAGTCTCAGAATCTCAGAGTGCATAATGCATCCCTAGATTAAAAAGAAGACAGCGGAGTGGCTCATTTGCATAAGTGTCTGCCTTTATCTCAGGTCATGATCCCAGAGTCCTGGGATTGAGCCCCACATGGGGCTCCCCACTCAGCAGGGAGCCTGCTTCTACCTCTCCCTCTGTTGCTCCCCCTGCTTGTGGGCTCTCTCTCTGTCAATAAAGAAAAAAATCTTTAAAAAAAAAGGCAGTGGAAGTGGAAGAAAAGGACTGCATTTGAGACAAAATACAACTAAGATATGCGTGTACTGTCCTGAAACCAGTATTTTTCTTAAAAAAATTCTTGAAAAAGGGTTGCTAAATACCAACCAAACTTACTTAACCACTCAAGAAAGCATTTTGTAGGTGGCTCATGTAAAAAAATTTACAAATAGTATACATTTTTATTTATTACATTGACTAGAAGGACTTGGGTCTTAAATCATTTTTGTCATATACTTTATTTAAGAACACACTTATCTGACATGAAGTAACTGGGGGCAGAGCTTCATTTCTGAGTCAGTTTTCCAGATTTGTACCTCAGATCTGCTGTGGTCTGTCTGATGTTGGGCAATTTACATATGCTTCCTCAGTCTCAGTCACCACATTCTGTTGTTGAGCCGGTTGCACAGCTTGGGCTGTGGTCATCAGCTATGGCTGAGGGAATGGAGTAAAAAACGTTTAAACATGGCTGTGGAAAGCCCTCACCTGGGTTATGGTGATGCTAGTCCACATGAAAACAAGGAGGGAGGCGAGCCAGCTTCAGGGCTGTGTGACTTGTGCAGTCATGCAGGGTCTTAAGCTCAGAAGGGCCCCAGCCTTGGTTAAATGCTCTTACCATCTTAAAATTCTTTTTTTTTTTTTTAAGATTTTATTTATTTGACAGAGAGAAATCACAAGTAAGCAGAGAGGCAGGCAGAGAGAGAGGAGGAAGCAGGCTCCCTGCTGAGCAGAAAGCCCGATATGGGGCTCGAACCCAGGACCTGGGATCATGACCTGAGCCGAAGGCAGCAGCTTAACCCACTGAGCCACCCAGGCGCCCCCCATCTTAAAATTCTTAATAATTTTTGAGCAAAGGACCAGCTCGGCATTTCCATTTTGTGCTGGGTCCTGCAAACCCCCTGGGAGGGGGTTTATTGTGAGCTGAGCAGATACAGCCTAAAGTAGTGTTTTTTTTTTTTTTTTTTTTTTTTTTTTTTTGTTTTGTTTTTTCTTTTAGCACTAACTGAACATTAGAATACCTGGGGAGTTTCTAAAAAAATAGATGACCAGACCAATTATTCAAGATTTCTGGAGATGAGGTACAACCCTGGGCATTTTTGAGAGATGTTGTCTTAGAAAAATTCCTTTAATTCCATATACCACTGCTCCCTATATATCTCATATATCTCCCTATATATCTCATTTTAAAACCTTCATTAGTTTTTCCATGACTAATAAAGTATGAGCTTGGTATCCTTAGCCTGGTTGATACTCATGGCTATTTGCAATCTGGCTCTATAATCCATTTCAGTTTCAGACCCTACACTTCTTTTAGGTACTCTATGCTCCACCCTAATGCTCACCATTATGTGAATATTGCTTTTGTTCATGCTGTGCCCCCAACTGGAATATCCTCTGCTTCCATCTACCTGCTCTTTAAAATATGCAAATGCAATCTCCTCCTTAAAAGTTTCTCTTAAAAAGTGAAGAAAAAAAAGTTTCTCTTAGATCTCTTTCTTTTCTGAATATTCACAGCTTCCTAGGTAATTTCAAATAACGTATATATTCTTCTTTGATTCATATACATGTCTTACCTCTTCTATACATTCCTTTGAGGGTAGGTAATGTGTCTTATGGATTTCTATATCCCTTGCAATTCCAAGCATGGTTTTAGGTGCTCAATTGCTGTTTAAATATATATTTTAGTGCATGAGTAACTGAACCTATTGCACTCGTTGACTAAACCATACATTTTGTATAATACCCAGCAGTCTTTAGTCATCTATTTGCCAATAAAGATCATTTGAGAATAGTGAAATCATGTAACTTCACCGAGGCTGAAATTAAACCTTCAAATGACCCCACTGGGTCTGAATTTGTTCCAGCAATCAGGGTATGAAATGTAGCCTTACAAACCAAATGCCATTGGGTAAGTAATTGAGTGAGAAATATTAAGCTCGACTGCATTATTTTTTTCTTTAATTTCAAAAAGTATATTAGTGCTTAAAGATAATTAGAATAATTTCAGGGGCCCTGGGACTACCCAAAATGTCTTCCTACATGATGTAAGAATATCTGAAATTTTACTCCCTTCCTTTGAGTAAAGGGATTAACTGTTAAAATGCAGAAATCCTTAGAAAGGAAGAGCCATCTCTCCTCTAGAAGACTATGACTGTCTCCTAATATGAAAGTCCATGTCTGGTTTTGCCTCTTGGTCTTTTTTACCAGAATGATTTATTAAATGTAAATATGATCTCTACTATCCATCCTAATTAAAATATTTTATCATCTCCCTATTGCTCCAAAGACAAAGGCCGTAATATTAATACCACGAGGGAGTGGAAGGATTAAGAAAGGTGAGGAAACAAAACAGTAAAACCACTAAATGGTTTTGCAGAGTCTGAGCCCTTTGGTTCGATCATTTGTTCTGCATTTGCTCTTTTGTATCCCATCAGCTCAGCAAGAGGCTCTGAATGTGGGGGTTCATATGTGGATGTTGTAAAAGACAACAACCAACGTCTTCCAGGTATTCTACAGTGGCTTGAACATTCTGACAGAGAAAAATTAGATGGCAGAAGGACAGCTGTGAGATCCTGGGGTGCAAGGTCTAATTTCCAGCATATTATATGGTCAACCAAAAATTCTTTTTGCAATAACAAAGTCAAATAATTTCCCTTGCTTGTATGTTGTTTTTCTATTGCATCATCTGTGTGGGAACCCAGTGACCCACAAAAAAGTTCCCAAGACATGCTGACTTCACCCAGGTGATGAAACTAAGATGTAGTAAGAAAAATAACTAGGGTCTTAAAAAATATTCTTAACAATTTCTTGGCTTCTGGCAGAAGTTGAAGTGGGACATTAAAAACACTGTTCAGATAATTAATACTCTACTCTTACCCCTGCCAACCCCTAAGAATCCCTTTAATAATCTCTCTCCACATACACAACACACACACACAAGCAAAATACACATATTTAATTTTTAAAATTTTAATTTTTTAATTAATACATTTAATTTTTAAGAGGAGCTTTAGATTCATAAAACAAATTGTGCAGAAAGTACAGAGAATTCCTGTATATCCTTTTTTTTGTCCCTGCACACAGTTTATCCCTATTTTATTAATATCTTGCTTTAGTGTGATACATCTTCTACAACGATGAAACAATATTGATACATTATTATTGACTAAAGTCTATAGTTTACATTAGGGTACCTAGGTTTATAATTCTATGCATTTTGACAAACATCCTGTTGTTGAGCAGGTTGCACAGCTCAGGCTGTGCGAGAGTTTCACTGCCCTAATAGTCTTGTGTGCTCATCTACTCTCTCCCTCTGAACCCCTGGCAAAGAAAACAAAACAAAACCAAGAAACCACAAAACTGATTTATTGTCCTGATAGTTTTGCCTCTTCCAGAATGTCATATAGTGCAATCTCTCCAAAGAACTTCTTTGAATATTTTTGCCAATGCAGCTCTGCTGACAAGAGGTACCTCAATTTCTGTTTGTCTGAGAAAGTATTTCTCCTTCAGTGTTGAAAGACAATTTTGCTGGGTACCTAATTCTAGTTGGGCAGGGCTTGTTTTTGTTTTGTTTTGGTTTTGTTTTTGTTTTTTTTGCTGGTTTTTTTTTCAACACTACATATTAACCCACTCTTTACTTACTTTCTTATTTCCTAAAGTGATGTGTAATGTAATTCTTATTCTTATTCCTCCAATATAATTCTTATTCTTTTTTCTCTATAAGTAAGGTGTTTTCTTTCTCTGGCTTTTTAAAAGATGTTTTCCTTTGTCTTTGATTTTCTGCCATTTGAATATGACTTGCCTATTTATAGATTTTTATGGAATTTATCCTCCTTGGTGTCCTCTAAGTTTTCTGCATTTGTGGTTTGGCCTGTATCATAAGCTAAAAAAAATTCTTAGCCATTTTTTAAAATTCTTTTTTTAAAGAATTTTGTGTGTGTGTGTAGTTGCTGCACAATATTCTATTAGTTTTGGATGTACAACATAGCTATTCAATGGGTTTATGCATTACACTATGCTCCCCAGAGTATAGCTTCCATCTTTCACCAATGCTATTATAATATCATTGACTGTATTTCTTATGCTTTGCCTTTTATTCTATGACTTATTCATTCTATAATTGGAAGCCTGTATCTCCTGCTCCCCTTCACTCATTTTGCTTATTTCCCCCATCCCCTTCCCTCTGGTAAACACTCTGTTCTCTGTATTTGTACGTCTGAATCTCCTTTTTTTTTTGTTTGTTTATTCATTACTTTTTAGATTCCACATATAAATGAAATCATATGGTATTTGTCTTCCTTAATCTTATTTCATTTAGCCTAATACTGTCTGGGTCCATCCATGTTGTCTCACATGGTACAATCTCATCCTTTTTTAACGGCTGAGTATTATTCCATTGTGTGTGTATATATACACCACTTCTATATATATAATATGGAATATATATATATATATACACTTCTCTCTATATATATTTAATATATATACTACTTCTATATACATATATATGTTACATATATATACCTCTCTGTCTATATATATATATATATATATATACACACACACACACACACACACACACACACACACACTCATATACACATACACACACATACACACACACACACTCAGCCATATATACATTATGGCTGAGTACACATCACTTCTATATATATATATATACATACACACACACACACACACACTCAGCCATATATATTTTGTGGGTAAGTATTACTCCACTGTGTGTATATATGCACACCACTTCATCCTTATCCATTCATCTATTGATAGTTGCTTCCATATCATGGTTATTATAAATAATGTTACATTAAACATAGAGTGTACATATATTTTTGAATTAGTGTTTTTGTTCTCTTTGGGTAAATAGTAGTGGAATTATTAAATCATATGGTATTTCTATTTTTAATTTTGTGAGAATCCTCCATGCTACTATCCAATTTACATTCTCATCAGCAGTGTACAAGTGCTCTTTTCTGTTCCATATCTTTATCAGTTCTTGTTATTCCTTGTCTTTTATTTTAGCCATTCTGACAGAAGTAAGTTGATGTATCTCATTGTTTTGATTTGTGTTTCCCTGATGATTACTGACATTGAGCATCTTCAAATGTTCTCTTGGCCATCTGTATGTCTTCTTTGGGAAAATATTTTTTCGGGTCCTCTACCCATTAAAAATTCAGATATATGTTTGTTTGTTTGTTTTTTGGTGTTGAGTTGTGTAAGTTCTTTCTACATTTTAGATATTAACCCCTTATTGGATATGTCATTTACAAATATCTTCTCCCATTTAGTAGGTTGCCTTTATATTTCATTGATGGTTTCCTTCATTGTTCAAAAGCCTTTTCAATGAAGTTCCAATGATTTATTTTTACTTTTGTTTCCCTTGCTTCAGGAAATATATCTAGAAAAATGTTATAGCTGATGTCAGAGAGATTACTGCCTGTGTTCTCCTCTAGGATTTTTATGATTTCAGGTCCCACATTTGGGACTTTAAATCCATTTTGAGTTTATTTTTGTGTATGGTGTGGGAAAATGGCATAGTTTCACTCTTTTACATGCAGCTGTCCAGATTCCTACACCATTTATTAAAGAGACTGTCTTTTTCCCATTGTATGGTCTTGCCTCCTTTGTCATAGATTAGTTGACCATATAACCATAGTTTTATTTCTGGGGTCTCTATTCTGCTCCACTAATCTATATGTCTATTTTTGTGCTAGTACCATACTGTTTTGATTACTACACATTTGTAGTGCATCTTGAAATCTGGAATTGTGATACCTACAACTTTGTTTTTCTTTCTCAAGATTGCTGTGGCTATTTGTGGTTCCATACAAGTTTTAATATTATTTATTCTAGTTTTGTGAAAAATGCTGTTGGTATTTTGATAGGAATTGGATTGAATCTGTAGATTGCTTTGAGTAAGATGGACATTTTAACAATATTAATTATTTCAATTCATGAGCATGGAATATCTTTCCTTTTGTTTGTGCCATCTTCAAATTCTTTCATCATGTTTTACAGTTATCAGAGTACCTGTCTTTCACCTCTTTGGTTAATTTTATTCCTAGGTATTTTATTCTTTTTGGTGCAATTGTAAATGGAATTGTTTTCTTAATTTTTCTTTCTGCTACTTTATTATTAGTGTATAGAAATCCTACCAATTTCTAGGTATTAATTTTGTATGCTGAAACTTTATTGAAATCATTTATTACTTCCAGTAGTGTTTTGGTAGAGTCTTTGGGGTTTTGTGTGTAAGTATTATGTCATCTGTGAACAGTGACAATTTAACTTCATATATATTATACACACACACACACACACACACACACACACACACACACACACATTTTTTATCTGATTGCTGTGTCTAGAGCTTCCAGTACTATGCTGAATAAAAACATTAAGAATGGACATCCTTGTCCTGTTTCTGATCTTAGAGTAAAAGCTCTCAATTTTTTATCATCAAGATATTAGCTGTTTGTTTTTCATGTATGGCCTTTATTATATTGAGGTTTGTTTCCTTTAAACACACTTTGTTGATAGTTTTTATTGTGAACAGATATTGAATTTTGTCAAATGCTTTTTGATTTTTCTTTCACTTTGTTGATGTAGTATATCACATTGATTGATTTGTAAATACTGAGCCATCCTTGCATCCCAGAAGAAATGTCACTTGATCATGTTGAATGATCCTTTTAATTTATTGCTCAATCCTGTTTGCTAATGTTTTGTTGAGGGTTTTTGATTTTAGCCATTATTTCTTCAAACATTTCTTTTTTCCCCTACTCTCATTCTTCTTCCTCCAGGATTCGTAACTCTAGATATTTTAAGGTAAAGTTGTTTGAGAGTCAGAATTAGTGATTTTAATAAGGTTTTCTTATTTTTTTTTACCCATTTTGTTATTTACTTCTATGCAAAGATATGGTGATTTTTGTTTATTTCAATTTTTACTTTAAAATAAATTTCAATACTGATTTGGACGAAAAATTGTTTAAGTGCAGGAAATTTTAGGCTGTGGTTGAGGGATCTGGAATGGAAAGGTAGTATGCAATTAGGGGATAGGGATGAGATGAGACTTAAGTTATATAAGAGACTGGAGTTTTGAACTAGACTGGACTAAATTTTTAATGGCTATAAATGACTGAAAAGCTGTGGGTTCTGCCCAATATATTATTAAAGACAGTTGGGGGAAGGGACTAGAAAAGATAAAATCATTCCTCATTCATTCTCCACCAAGATAAGGCTGATCAATACTGGTTATATTAAAATCAGAAGAAAAAGAGCTTAAGACAAAAAGTACTAATAGGGGGAGGAGTCAAGATGACAGAGAAGTAGCAGGCTGAGACTACATCAGGTAGCAGGAGATCAGCTAGATAGCTTATCTAAAGATTGCAAACACCTACAAATCCAACGGGAGATCGAAGAGAAGAAGAACAGCAATTCTAGAAACAGAAAATCAACCACTTTCTGAAAGGTAGGACTGGTGGAGAAGTGAAACCAAAGCGACAGGTAGATAGATCGCAGGGGGAGGAGCTGGCGCCCGACAAGCGGCAGAGCAACGGAGCACTAAATCAGGACTTTTAAAAGTCTATTCTGCTGAGGGACATCGCTCCAGAGGCTAAACCAGGGTGAAGCCCACGCGGGGTCAGCGTGGCCTCAGGTCCCGCAGGGTCACAGAAGGATCAGGGGTGTCTGAGTGTCCCAGAACTGCAGGTATTAGAACAGGGAAGCCGGCTACAGAGACAGAGCTGAGGAGTGAGCTCTCAGCTTGGGGTTACCTTGAACCAGTCACAGGCTCGGTGAGCTCGGAGCGTGGCCGGAGGCCAGGGAAGACGAGAGTAATTGGGCGCTATTCTCTGAGGGCACACTGAGGAGTGGGGCCCTGAGCTCTCGGCTCCTCTGGGGACGGAGACTGGGAGGCCGCCATTTTCATTCCCATCCTCCAGAGCTCTAAGGAAAGCATTCAGGGAACAAAAGCTCCTGAAAGCAAACCCAAGCTGATTACTCAGCCTGGCCCCTGGTAAGGACGGTGCAATTCTGACTGGGGCAAACACGCTTGAGAATCACTACAACAGGCCCCTCCCCAAGAAGATCAACAAGAAATCCAGCCAGGACCAAGTTCACCTACCAAGGAATGCAGGTTCAATACCAAGGCGAGCATCGGAATTCAAGAGGAGGAGAAAGCAAAGCACAGAACTCATGGTTTTCTGCCCATGACTCTTTAGGCTTGCAGTTAATTTTTTTTTTCAATTTCTTTTTCTTCTTCTGCTAATTTTTTTTAAACTTTTACCCTTTTCTTTTTTAACATTATTTAACTAGTTTATCTAATATATATATATTTTTTCTTTTTTATATTTTTTATTTATTTGTTTTCTTTTTTAATTGCTTCTTCTGTGTCTTCTGAACCTCTTTTTATCCCCTTTCTCCCCCCAATGACTTGGGATCTCTTCTGATTTGGTTAAAGTGTATTTTCCTGGGGTCTTTGCCACCCTTTTAGTATTTTACTTGCTCCTTCATATACTCGTATCTATACAAAATGACAAGGCAGAGAACTCACCACAAAAAAAAAAAAAAAGAACAAGAGGCAGTACTGAAGGCTAGGGACCTAATCAATACAGACATTGGTAATATGTCAGGCCTAGAGTTCAGAAGGACAATTCTCAAGATTCTAGCCAGGCTCGAAAAAGGCATGGAAGATATTAGAGAAACCCTCTTGGGAGATATAAAAGCCCTTTCTGGAGAAATAAAAGAACTAAAATCTAACCAAGTTGAAATCAAAAAAGCTATTAATGAGGTGCAATAAAAAATGGAGGCCCTCACTGCTAGGATAAATGAGGCAGAAGAAAGAATTAGTGATATAAAAGACCCAATGACAGAGAATAAAGAAGCTGAGCAAAAGAGGGACAAACAACTACTGGACCACGAGGGGAGAATTCGAGAGATAAGTGACACCATAAGACGAAATGACATTAGATTAATTGGGATTCCAGAAGAAGAAGAAAGAGAGAAGGGAGCAGAAGGTATATTGGAGAGAAATATTGGCGAGAATTTCCCTAATATGGCAAAGGGAACAAGCATCAAAATCCAGGAGGTGCAGAGAACCCCCCTCAAAATCAACAAGAATAGGTCCACACCCCATCACCTAATAGTAAAATTTACAAGTCTTAGTGACAAAGAGAAAATCCTGAAAGCAGCCCGGGGAAAGAAGTCTGTAACATACAATGGTAAAAATATTAGATTGGCAGCCGACTTATCCACAGAGACCTGGCAGGCCAGAAAGAGCTGGCATGATATATTCAGAGCACTAAATGAGAAAAACATGCAGCCAAGAATACTATATCCAGCTAGGCTATCATTGAAAATAGAAGGAGAGACAAAACAAAAACTGAAAGAATTTGCAAACACCAAACCAGCTCTACAGGAAATATTGAAAGGGGTCCTGTAAGCAAAGAGATACCCTAAAAGTAGTAGATCAGAAAGGAACAGAGACAATATACAGTAACAGTCACCTTACAGGCAATACAATGGCACTAAATTCATCTCTCTCAATAGTTACCCTGAATGTGAATGGGCTAAATGCCCCAATCAAAAGACACGGGTATCAGAATGGATAAAAGAACAAAACCCATCTATATGTTGCCTACAAGAAACTCATTTTAGACCCGAAGACACCTCCAGATTTAAAGTGAGGGGGTGGAAAACAATGTACCATGCTAATGGACATCAGAAGAAAGCAGGAGTGGCAATCCTTATATCAGATCAATTAGATTTTAAGCCAAAGACTATAATAAGAGATGAGGAAGGACACTATATCATACTCAAAGGAACTGTCCAACAAGAAGATCTAACAATTTTAAATATCTATGCCCCTAACATAGGATCAGCCACTATATAAACCAATTAATAACAAAATCAAAGAAACACATCGACAAGAATACAATAATAGTAGGGGACATTAACACTCCCCTCACTGAAATGGACAGATCATCCAAGCAAAAGATCAACAAGGAAATCAAGGCCTTAAATGACACACTGGACCAGATGGACATCACAGATATATTCAGAACATTTCATCCCAAAGCAACAGAATACACATTCTTCTCTAGTGCACATGGAACATTCTCCAGAAGAGATCACATTCTTGGTCCTAAATCAGGTCTCAACCATTATCAAAAGATTGGGATCATTCCCTGCATATTTTCAGACCACAGTGCTCTGAAGCTAGAACTCAATCACAAGAGGAAATTTGGAAAGAACCCAAATACATGGAGGCTAAACAGCATCCTTCTAAAGAATGAATGGGTCAACCAGGAAATTAAAGAAGAATTGAAAAAATTTATGGAAACAAATGATAATGAAAACACAACGGTTCAAAATATGTGGGACACAGCAAAGGCAGTCCTGAGAGGAAAACATATAATGGTACAAGCCTTTCTCAAGAAACACAAAGGTCTCAGGTACACAACCTAACCCTACACCTAAAAGAGCTGGAGAAAGAGCAAGAAAGAAAGCCTAAACTCAGCATGAGAAGAGAAATCATAATGATTAGAGCAGAAATCAATGAAATAGAAACCAAAAAAACAATAGAACAAATCAACGAAACTAGGAGCTGGTTCTTTGAAAGAATTAATAAGATCGATAAACCCCTGGCCAGACTTATCAAAAAGAAAAGAGAAAGGGCCCAAATCAATAAAATCATGAATGAAAGAGGAGACATCACAACCAACACCAAAGAAATACAAACAATTAAAAGAACATATTGTGAGCAACTATACAACAGCAAATTTGACAATCTGGAAGAAATGGATGCATTCCTAAAGACATATAAACTACCACAACTGAACCAGGAAGAAATAGAAAACCTAAACAGACACATAACCAGTAAGAAGACTGATGCAGTCAATAAAATCTCCCAACAATCAAGAGCCCAGGGCCAGATGGCTTCCCAGGGGAATTCTACCAAACATTTAAAGAAGAATTAATTCCTATTCTCCTGAAACTGTTCTGAAAAATAGAAATGGAATGAAAACTTCCAAACTCATTTTATGAGGCCAGCATCACCTTGATCCCAAAACCAGACAAGGATCCCACCAGAAAAGAGAACTACAGACCAATATCCTTGATGAACACAGATGCGAAAATTCTCACCAAAATACTAGCCAATAGGATTCAACAGTACAATAAAAGGATTATTCACCACGACCAAGTGGGATTTATTCCAGGGCTGCAAGGTTGGTTCAACATCCCCAAATCAATCAATGTGATACAACACATTAATAAAAGAAAGAACAAGAACCATATGATACTCTCCATAGATGCTGAAAAAGCATTTGACAAAGTACAGCATCCTTTCCTGATAAAACTCTTCAAAGTGTAGGGATAGAGGGTATATACCTCAATATTATCAAAGCCATCTATGAAAAACCCACTGCAAATATCATTCTCAATGGAGAAAAACTGAAAGCTTTTCCACTAAGGTCAGGAACACGGCAGGGATGTCCGTTATCACCACTGCTATTCAACATAGTACTAGAAGTCCTAGCCTCAGCAATCAGACAACAAAAGGAAATTAAAGGCATCCAAATCGGCAAAGAAGAAGCCAAACTATCACTCTTCGCAGATGATATGATACTATATGTGGAAAACCCAAAAGACTCCACTCCAAAACCGCTAGAACTTGTACAGGAATTCAGTAAAGTGTCAGGATATAAAATCAATGCACAGAAATCAGTTGCATTTCTCTACACCAACAACAAGACAGAAGAAAGAGAAATTAAAGAGTCAATCCCATTTACAATTGCACCCAAAACTAAAAGATACCTAGGAATAAACCTAACCAAAGAGGCAAAGAATCTATACTCAGAAAACTATGAAGTACTCATGAAAGAAATTGAGGAAGACACAAAGAAATGGAAAATTGTTCCATGCTCATGGATTGGAAGAATAAATATTGTGAAAATGTCTATGCTACCTAAAGCAATCTACACATTTAATGCAATTCCTATCAAAGTACCATCCATTTTTTTCAAAGAAATGGAACAAATAATCCTAAAATTTATATGGAACTAAAAAGACCTCAAATAGCCAAAGGCATATTGAAAAAGAAAGCCAAAGTTGGTGGCATCACAATTCCGGACTTCAAGCTCTGTTACAAAGCTGTCATTATCACGATAGCATGGTACTGGCACAAAAACAGACACATAGATCAATGGAACAGAATAGAGAGCCCAGAAATAGACCCTCAACTCTATGGTCAACTCATCTTCGACAAAGCAGGAAAGAATGTCCAATGGAAAAAAGACAGCCTCTTTAATAAATGGTGTTGTGAAATTGGACAGCCACATGCAGAAAAATGAAATTGGATCATTTCCTTACACCACACATGAAAATAGACTCAAAATGATGAAGGACCTCAATGTGAGAAAGGAGTCCATCAAAATATTTGAGGAGAACACAGGTAGCAACCTCTTCAACCTCAGCCGCAGCAACATCTTCCTAGGAACATCGCCAAAGTCAAGGGAAGCAAGGGCAAAAATGAACTATTGGGATTTTATCAAGATCAAAAGCTTTTGCACAGCAAAGGAAACAGTTAACAAATCCAAAAGGCAACTGACAGAATGGGAGAAGATATTTGCAAACGACATATCAGATAAAGGGCTAGTGTCCAAAATCTATAAAGAACTTAGCAAACTCAATACCCAAAGAACATATAATCCAATCAAGAAATGGGCAGAAGACATTTCTGCAAAGAAGACATCCAGATGGCCAACAGACACATGAAAAAGTGCTCCGCATCACTTGGCATCAGGGAAATACAAATCAAAACCACAATGAGATACCACCTCACACCAGTCAGAATGGCTAAAATTAACAAGTCAGGAAATGACAGATGCTGGCGAGGATGTGGAGAAAGGGTAACCCTCCTACACTGTTGGTGGGAATGCAAGCTGGTGCAACCACTCTGGAAAAAAGCATGGAGGTACCTCAAAATGTTGAAAATAGAACTATCCTATGACCCATCAATTGCACTACTGGGTATTTACCCTAAAGATACAAAAATAATGATCCGAAGGGGCACTTGCACCTGAATGTTTATTGTAGCAATGTCCACAATAGCCAAACTATGGAAAGAACCTAGATGTCCATCAACAGATGAATGGATAAAGAAGAGGTGGTATATATACACAATGGAATACTATGCAGCCATCAAAAGAAATGAAATCTTGCCATTTGCGACGACGTGGATGGAACTAGAGGGTATCACGCTTAGCGAATTCAGTCAATCGGAGAAAGACAACTATCATATGATCTCCCTGATATGAGGAAGTGGAGATGCAACATGGGGCGGTTAAGGGGGTAGGAGAAGAATAAATGAAACAAGATGGGATTGGGAGGGAGATAAACCATAATTGACTCTTAATCTCACAAAACAAACTGAGGGTTGCCGGGTGGGGGTTGGAAGAGACGGGTGGGGTTATGGACATTGGGGAGGGTATGTGCTATGGTGAGTGCTGTGAAATGTGCAAACCTGGTGATTCACAGACCTGTACCCGTGGGGATAAAAATTTATGTTTATAAAATATTAGAAAAAAAAAGTACTAATAAGGATATAGGGGACATTACATAATGATAAATAGAACATCCACCAACTAAAATTAATTATGAGTGTATGTGCATCTAAAAAAGCTTGACACATATAGATGAAAATTGATTAAAATACAGAAATCAGGGGCACCTGTGTGGCTCAGTGGGTTAAGCCTCTGCCTTCCGCTCAGGACATGATCTCCAGGTCCTGGGATGGAGCCCCATGTCAGGCTCTCTGCTCAGCGGGGAGCCTGCTTCCCTGTCTCTCTCTCTGCCTTCCTCTCTGCCTGCTTGATATCTCTGTCTGTCAAATAAATAGATAAAATAATTTAAAAAATACAGAAATCCTAAAATTAATAGAAGGAAATTATCATATGCCTTTTTTTGATTGATCAACTTCCCATAACATGATTTATAAGCTGGATACAAATTCTTTATCCAAGGAATAGAGATGATACATTTCTTTCAAAATTACATTATTTTTAAAATTTTATCACATAATAATTCACAAATGTCTTGAAGTTGCACTTTTTTTTGACCAGTGTGCAATAAAATTAGAAATCAACAAAAGATACCCCCAAAATGGTATGTTAAAAAATCAAAAGGGAAACTTAAAAGAACGACACTTCTAAATAATTCATATATTAAGAATAAATATCATAGTGAATTAAAAATATTTGGAAGTTAAATGACAGTGAGAGCATTACTTATCAGAAATGTGGAACATACTTAAAATAGAATTTGGAGGGGGGAATGTATACCCCTAAAAGCATATATTAGAAAACAAAACAAAACACTGAAAATTAACAAAAAAAAAAAAACACTGAAAATTAACAAACAACTTAACTCATGAAGGTAAGTAAAAGAATGACAGAATGAAAACAAAACAGTGGAGAGGAGAAAATGATAAGGATAAAAGCAAAACTGTAATACAACAGACAAGAAATAAATGGTAGAGGTGATCCAGAAAAATAAAGGCTGGTACTTTGAACAAACAAAAGAGACAAGCCTCAAAAGATAAAAATAATATTAAAAATGAGTAAGGCTAAAAAGTATTATGGTAAGCAAAGTAAGTCAGTCGGAGAGGCAAATACCATATGTTTTCACTCATATGTGGATTTAAGAAACAAAGCAGATGAACATAGGGGAAGGGGAAAAAAAAGAGAGGGGGAGGGAGGAAAACCGTAAGAGACTCTTAACTATAAAGAACAAACTGAGGATAGTGGGAAGGGGGTGGTGGGTGGGAGGATGGGCTAAATGGGTGATGGGTATTATGGAGCACTTGTGACGAGCACTGGGTGTTATATGTAAGTGATGAATCACTAAATTCTACTCCTGAAACCAATGTTACACTGTACGTCAACTAACTAGAATTCAAATAAAAAATTGAAGAAAAAAATAAAAATTAAAAAAGTCAATTAAAAAATCCAAGGTTATGAAAGTCATAACAGAATTTCAAAGAAAAAATGAAGAATGTTCAAGACTGAATGATAGTATAAAAACATGACAAATGGAGTATCATTTGATCCTGGATTGACTCCTTTGCTATAAAGGAGCTCTGAAACAATTGGGAAAACTTGGGTATGGTCTCTGGGAGAAGGATATAGGGGACTTCTTTTACTATTCTGATAACCTTTCCAGTGGAATTGTTTTACCAAAAAAACACTCACAGATGATTGTCATGGTAAAAAAAAAAAAATGAGTAGAGTAATATGATCACACATGAAGTACATAATGGTAATAATTTAAAAAATACATAATGCTACAAACACTATATTCATAATTTGTAAAATGTGGATGAAACCAATTTACAGAAAATATAATTTAACAAAATTGATTCATGATGAACAAAACCTTAATGATGGAGCAATCATTAAAGATAAATTAATCAATTTAATTTAAAAAAATTCTCCTGAAATAAAGCATTATATTCAGAGGCTTTATAAACACATTTCACCAACCCTTTAGAAAAATCACAATTTTTATCTATATAATTTTTTTCAGTAGATAAACTAGTCTTGACAGAAAATACAGTCAAGGAAATCTCAAGAAAATAAAATTATAGCTCATTCTGACTTACAAACATGGAAATTCAAAAGTTCTAAAGGAAATATCAGCAAAATAAATCGTTCTTTGTATATACATAATACATTGATACTGGGTAGTATTTAATCTATGAGAGGTAAGTTGGTTCACATCAGAAAACATACCAATTTAGATCAAAACAGTAACAGATTAAAGGAGGAAACTATATAACTATCTCAATTCATATAGAAAAAAGAATAAAAAATTCAAATTTATGAAGAGAACTAGGATTGGAAGGGAACATTCCTAACCTGATAAAAGTATCTACACCAAACCACAGCAAATATGTTATTTAAAAAAGAAAATCTGAAACATTTCCATTGAAGTCAGTGTGCTGCTTTTGTTTGCACCTCTGGATCCCCTCTCCACCCTTCTCTACTTAGCTCTATGACCCAGGAGCCTGGAATTTACACCCAAGGGCTCTCTTGCTCCCTGGTTTCATTGCCATCAGCTGGTAGGGATGATCTGAGATAGGAAAGAGAATTGAGTCAGACTATTTATTCTCCTGCTTTCTTCCATGTAAGTCATCCTAGGCTGGCTCTGTCCCTTAATGCAGGTCATTACTCTTCTCAAGGTGAAGTGCTTTACATGGCTAAGTATTTTTTTACATATATCTTTTCACCTCTTCATGTACATCCATATATACTGGACCTCAATACTTTCTTACTTATACTAATTGGTTCTCATTTGTAGCTAATTATGTATGAATTATGAAACCAATTGTGTTCTCAGACATCCATGATTGCATCTGATATACACTATATTTGTATATATGTTAACCTACACATAGCCAAATAGCCAGTATATCATATAAATGATATTCATAGCAGTGTAGGAACTAGCTATCTCCTGTTTTATCCATTCTGTAGTAAAATAACTTAGAAGTTCAAAGCTGCTGATGTATTTAGTAAGTTTCATGTTCTTTCCCACATTCTCTGTTTCTGAATTCTTAATACCTTTTTTTTTTTTTTTTTACTTGTCATACATATATGTACCATCTCATCTCAAGTTTGTGCTGTTGGTCCGTTTTCTATTTTTTTGTTTGTAATTTCAGTTTTGATGTAGCCTCCCTGGCAAAATCCTGGGCTCTGAGTTTAGCTTCATGCTCTTCCTGGGAAATGATTCAATGTTTTGCACTAATAAGCCTTTGATGCCTATCACTCAACTGCTAATATGTTGGGGATTGCATGCTTGTAATTTCAAGTTCATCATTCTTGTGATTAAAAAATAATCCTGCACTTCCTCCCCTACCTCTACTCTCACTGCATGTTGATTTTGTAGGCTATAAGATCTCCAGCCAGAAGTTTCTGGAAGACTTTTTTCCTCTAAAGCTTTGCTACTCAGGATTTTAGAAAATAAGCTCAATAGCTTACGGAACATGAATAGTTCTTGTGGGTTATATCTTTTTGTTTGTTTGTTTAAAAAAAGATTTATTTTTAGAGATAGAGAGAGAGAGAGAGAGTGTGTGTGTGTGTTGGGGGAGGGCAGAGGGAGAGGATCTTCAAACAGACTCCCTGCTGAGTATGGAGGCTGATGTGGGGCTCAATCTCACGATCCATGAGCTCATGACCTGAGCTAAAACCAAAAATCAGCCACTTAACTGACTGAGCAACCAAAGACACCCCTCTTGTGGGTGATATCTTAAAAATAAAGAATACCTGTAACTGAAAGCTTGTACCCTTTAACTATCCTTTCCTTATTTCTCCTGACCCCCAGCTCTTGGCAACCATTTTCTATTTTCTGTTTCCATGAGTTCAACTTTTCTTAGGTTCCATGTATAAGTAACACCATGCAGTATTTGTCATTGTCTCTCTGGCTTATTTCACTTAGCACAATGCTCTCCAGGTTCATCTACAAAGTTAGGAATGACAGGATTTCTTTTTTCAAAAGCTGAATTACATTCCACTATATACATATATATTCATCCATCCATTGATGGACACTTAGGTTCTTTCCATAGCTGGGTTATTGTGAATGATGCTGCAGTGAACATGGAGATACAAAAATCTTTCAAGATAATGATTTCTTGTCCTATGGACATATACTCAGAACTGGGATTGCTGTAACATATGGTAGTTCTAGTTTTAATTTCTTGAGGAATCTTCATACCATTTTCCACAGTGGCTGTACCAATTTACATTTCCACCAGCAGTACATAAGGGCTCATTCCCTTTTCTCTGCATTCTTGCCAGTCATTTGTTATATCTTGATCTCTTGTCTTTTTGATAACAAACACCCTAATAGGTGTGAGGTGATCTCTCACTGTGGTTTTGATTTGCATTTTCTTGATGATTAGTGATGTTGAGCACTTCTCCATGTACCTCTTTACTATTTATTGTCTTCTCTGGAAAAATGTCCTTTTATGTAATTTGCCCATTTTTAATTGGGTTATTTATTTATTTTGTTTTTACTATTGAGTTGTATGAATGCCTTATATATTTTGCATATTCACCTCTTATCAGATACATGGTTTGCAAATATTTTCTCCCATTCTGTAGGTTGCCTTTTCATTTTGCTGGTGGTTTCCTTTGCTTTTCAGAAATGTTTTCGTTTGATATAAAAATAAAAATAAAGATTTTTATTTTTGCTTTTGGTCAAATCAAAATCAAAGTACTTCTTCTTGAGCAATATATCATCATATATATATGATGATAATATATATTTGATATCCATATCATATATATTATATCTATCATATATATATGATATACATATATGATATTATATATGATATGCATATCATATATATTATATATAATATATATATGTACATATGCATATATATATGGCCAAGTTTATGTTGTTAGTAGAAGAAAAACTCAAACTAACTCTAACTTCAAATGCTATGATCTTTTCTCCCTGTTACTCTGCCTCCAATTAACCATTTATTAATTTGTCCATTTTTTAATAAGCTTTTACTGTGTATCATTGTGTCAGATATGGGAGATAGAAAAGATGAAGAAAATAGGCTCCGCCCTAGAGAAGCTGTCACATTAGTGAGAAAGATACACAAAAATTATGCTTCTTGGTCTGTAAAGTACAGTGATATTTACATACACAGAATGTTTCATGAAGTCTCCTAGAATGAGGGAAAAAGGCTTTCTTCTTGTCCACCACCTTTTTTTATTTTGACCATGACTTTGTGAAAATGCACATAGTGCTGATGAGAAGTGAAAACTGTCAGGAACCAAATATTAAAATGATAGTATTTTAGTTGTTTTAATCAGTGGAAGAAAAGAGAACAATTCTCCTTCCCCAATTAAAATCAGTGATAAATTTGGCTTTTATTCTGAGTTAAATAGGGAGATCATGAAGAATTTGAGCAAAATGTGACCTGAAGGAACACCAAGTAAAGGCTACTGCAATAAATTAGGCAAAAGATTATGGTAGCTTCAACCAGGTGACAGCAATTACAGCAATGAGAAGTGGTAAGATCCTGGATATATTTTGGAGGTATAACCAATAGGTTGTGATTAGCTAAAAGTAGGATGTAAAAGAAAAAGAACAGACAAAGATGACTCCTTGTTTTTTGGCCTCCCCACTAGGAGAATAATTTTCTATCTACTTGGGTATGGCTAAAGATAGAACAAGTTTGGATAGAAGATGTTTTGAGTTAGGAGTGGAGTGTCTATTAGTCATTCAAGAAAAGAAGTTAAATAGGTGCTTGCATATATGAGTTTGGAGTTTGGGGGAAAGGTCTAGGCTGGAGATGTATGTTTGAGAGTTGATAGCATACGGTAATATTTAAAAGAATGAGACTGGATTGGATCATCAAGAGATATAATCATATAATCAAGTTTAAGTTGTGGCAAAATCAATTTGAGTAAACTGAACAGGATGAGACCAAAACATTTGAGCTATTTCATGTACAATAACCATGTAGATATTGAATAGAACTTAGGAAAATAATAGCCCATCACTGACAAAGTTCTGTAATGAATCCTCTCAAACAGGCATAATTCTTGAGTATGTAATAAGCCATTTACTCTATTAGGTTAAAATGTGGTGTTAGTCTAGGTCTGATCCTCATTCAGCCCAGTTTGATTTATTTAGTGGGACAGTTTTTCCTCATGCAGAGGAAAATGTTGTTCTAATGCCATAGACTATTCTTCTTTCTAATCAGTTTTATAAGTATATGTGATATTAGTTACAAGGAGGTGGGATAGAGTTGTTTCAGTGGCAACTCATGAATAATCCTGCCTAGGAGAAAGTCATTTATCAGTAGGACCATTTTTATAAAGTCAACTGAAAAACTGAAATAATTATAATCATTATTGTTAAATTATCTAAACTTTTTAAGGTAGAAAGTAGTTCGAAGCATGACTTATTTAGATGATTACGTGTACATGCATATCCCCTTTATCCCTTTATACCCATGGATAATCTACTTTTTACACAGTAAAATCTAAAGTAGTATGTCTACATCATAAAAAGATAAAATGGTTGTAAATTATTTTCCCCAAGTTTCTCATTTTCCAAAATAAATATTTCATCAGAAAGTATATTTTCTAATGACTTGTAAAAACATGTGAGTGGAACAGAGACTCTTAAAAATTTTTCATGGCGCTTAGAAATCTAGTTGAGTATATCCCATCTTTCCTGTTAGTTTTTTTTTTTAAAGTTCACTGTAAACAGTGCAAGAGTCATGAGATACTTTACAACTCCCTACTTAGACATAACTCAATATTCTTGGACAAGTTCCATACTCTATTGGAACATAAGGGCAATTAGTGAAAGGATTTGGCCTCACTAATCAATGATGGCTTTGACTGAAAGAGAAGAGCAAGGAGACAGGTGATGAACAATAAAGTTCTGATATAACTTCTGCCAATGAACTTTTTGCTCTAAGATGGAACTATTATCATATCCAAAGAGTTGGAGGTGTAATGGTGAATTCTTATGAGATTCCATCTTGAGTAACCTCTTGATTACATCTTGAGTTCTTTCTTATTAGATTACATCTTGAGTAAATTAAAATTCTAGCTCAGTAACTAGAGAATACATATTTTTCTATTTTTTCTTTTTACTTAGTTACTAAGTGAATAATAATAATTTAAAGTGTATTCATTTATTCAGATATATAACTTTTATTTTTGTTTATATCATTTCTGCTTATTGACATTCTACTCATCGGCAAATGTTACTTCAGAAATTAAAATCCCTCAGTTGCTCCTCATATCTGTTTTTTATCTTAAAACTTTTTTTTATTATTATGTTCAATTAGCCATCTTTTAAAATAAAATTAAGTCTTCTTATTTATGTGCTCTCAGCCCTTCATGATCAGATCCTGCATATTTTCCTCACATCTAGCTACAGAAAATATTTAAAACCAGTCAGACAGCATCATATGCCTCAGGAGTAATATTTTTAGATGTGCTTTTTCCTACTCACTTGCTCTGTTTTTTTTTTTTTTTTTTTTCCATTTTTCACAGGTCATTCTTAGCAAGGACTCCATGTCTTTGGCTCTGTAATTGGGCATGGTCTCTATTTATGGCTGTCCTATTATTTTTTTTTTATTTTTTTTTTTAAGGTTCACATTGATGCAAATTTTAATGTCTTGGATTAAAAACAAATCATCATACAGATGCATTAATTTTATCTCTGTTTCACCACAAATCTGTATTTCTAGCTTCTCTCATTTTTGTTTATTTTATATTTTTGTGATTTTTGTTGTTGAAACTTTTTTTTTAATTAATTTTTTATTTTTTCAGCATAACAGTATTCATTATTTTTGCACCACAACCAGTGCTCCATGCAATCCGTGCCCTCTACCATACCCACCACCTGGTGCCCCCAACCTCCCACCCCCCACCCCTTCAAAATTCTCAGATCGTTTTTCAGAGTCCATAGTCTCTCATGGTTCACCTCCCCTTCCAATTTCCCTCAACTCCCTTCTCCTCTCCATCTCCCCTTGTCCTCCATGCTATTTGTTATGCTCCACAAATAAGTGAAACCATATGATAATTGACTCTCTCTGCTTGACTTATTTCACTCAGCATCATCTCTTCCAGTCCCATCCATGTTGCTACAAAACTTGGGTATTCATCCTTTCTTTTTTCTTTTTTTTTTTTTTTTTTTACAGCTTTATAAACATATATTTTTTTTTAATTTTTTTATTTTTTTCAGCATAACAGTATTCATTATTTTTGCACCACACCCAGTGCTCCATGCAATCCGTGCCCTCTACAATACCCACCACCTGGTGTCCCCAACCTCCCACCCCCCACCCCTTCAAATTCTCAGATCGTTTTTCAGAGTCCATAGTCTCTCATGGTTCACCTCCCCTTCCAATTTCCCTCAACTCCCTTCTCCTCTCCATCTCCCCTTGTCCTCCATGCTATTTGTTATGCTCCACAAATGAGTGAAACCATATGATAATTGACTCTCTCTGCTTGACTTATTTCACTCAGCATAATCTCTTCCAGTCCCGTCCATGTTGCTACAAAACTTGGGGATTCATCCTTTCTTTCTTTCTTTTTTTTTTTTTTTTTACAGCGTTATAAACATATATTTTTATCCCCAGGGGTACAGGTCTGCGAATAGCCAGGTTTACACACTTCACAACACTCACCATAGCACATACCCTCCCCGATATCCATAACCCCACCCCCTCTCCCAACCCCCTCCCCCCATCAACCCTCAGTTTGTTTTGTGAGATTAAGAGTCACTTATGGTTTGTCACCCTCCCAATCCCATCTTGTTTCATTTACTCTTCTCCTACCCCCTCAACCCCCCATGTTGCATCTCCTCTCCCTCATATCAGGGAGATCATATGATAGTTGTCTTTCTCCGATTGACTTATTTCGCTAAGCATGATACCCTCTAGTTCCATCCACGTCGTCGCAAATGGCAAGATTTCATTTCTTTTGATGGCTGCATAGTATTCCATTGTGTATATATACCACATCTTCTTTATCCATTCGTCTGTTGATGGACATCTAGGTTCTTTCCATAGTTTGGCTATTGTAGACATTGCTGCTATAAACATTCAGGTGCACGTGCCCCTGCGGATCCCTACGTTTGTATCTTTAGGGTAAATACCCAGCAGTGCAATTGCAGGGTCATAGGGTAGTTCTATTTTCAACATTTTGAGGAACCTCCATGCTGTTTTCCAGAGTGGTTGCACCAGCTTGCATTCCCACCAACAGTGTAGGAGGGTTCCCATTTCTACGCATCCTCGCCAGCATCTGTCATTTCCTGACTTGTTAATTTTAGCCATTCTGACTGGTGTGAGGTGATATCTCATGGTGGTTTTGATTTGTATTTCCCTGATGCCGAGTGATATGGAGCACTTTTTCATGTGTCTGTTGGCCATCTGGATGTCTTCTTTGCAGAAATGTCTGTTCATGTCCTCTGCCCATTTCTTGATTGGATTATCTGTTCTTTGGGTGTTGAGTTTGCTAAGTTCTTTATAGATTTTGGACACCAGCCCTTTATCTGATATGTCATTTGCAAATATCTTCTCCCATTCTGTCAGTTGTCTTTTGGTTTTTTTAACTGTTTCCTTTGCTGTGCAAAAGCTTTTGATCTTGATAAAATCCCAAAAGTTCATTTTTGCCCTTGCTTCCCTTGCCTTTGGTGATGTTCCTAGGAAGATGTTGCTGCGGCTGACGTCGAAGAGGTTGCTGCCTGTGTTCTCCTCAAGGATTTTGATGGATTCCTTTCTCACATTGAGATCCTTCATCCATTTTGAGTCTATTTTCGTGTGTGGTGTAAGGAAATGATCCAATTTCATTTTTCTGCATGTGGCTGTCCAATTTTCCCAACACCATTTATTGAAGAGGCTGTCTTTGTTCCATTGGACATTCTTTCCTGCTTTGTCGAAGATGAGTTGACCATAGAGTTGAGGGTCCATTTCTGGGCTCTCTATTCTGTTCCATTGATCTATGTGTCTGTTTTTGTGCCAGTACCATGCTGTCTTGATGATGACAGCTTTGTAATAGAGCTTGAAGTCCGGAATTGTGATGCCACCAACTTTGGCTTTCTTTTTCAATATTCCTTTGGCTATTCGAGGTCTTTTCTGGTTCCATATAAATTTTAGGATTATTTGTTCCATTTCTTTGAAAAAAATGGATGGTACTTTGATAGGAATTGCATTAAATGTGTAGATTGCTTTAGGTAGCATAGACATTTTCACAATATTTATTCTTCCAATCCATGAGCATGGAACATTTTTCCATTTCTTTGTGTCTTCCTCAATTTCTTTCATGAGTACTTTATAGTTTTCTGAGTATAGATTCGTAGTCTCTTTGGTTAGGTTTATTCCTAGGTATCTTATAGTTTTGGGTGCAATTGTAAATGGGATGGACTCCTTAATTTCTCTTTCTTCTGTCTTGTTGTTGGTGTAGAGAAATGCAACTGATTTCTGTGCATTGATTTTATATCCTGACACTTTACTGAATTCCTGTACAAGTTCTAGCAGTTTTGGAGTGGAGTCTTTTGGGTTTTCCACATACAGTATCATATCATCTGCGAAGAGTGATAGTTTGACTTCTTCTTTGCCGATTTGGATGCCTTTAATTTCCTTTTGTTGTCTGATTGCTGAGGCTAGGACTTCTAGTACTATGTTGAATAGCAGTGGTGATAACGGACATCCCTGCCGTGTTCCTGACCTTAGCGGAAAAGCTTTCAGTTTTTCTCCATTGAGAATGATATTTGCGGTGGGTTTTTCATAGATGGCTTTGATAATATTGAGGTATGTGCCGTCTATCCCTACACTTTGAAGAGTTTTGATCAGGAAGGGATGCTGTACTTTGTCAAATGCTTTTTCAGCATCTATGAGAGTATCATATGGTTCTTGTTCTTTCTTTTATTAATGTGTTGTATCACATTGATTGATTTGCGGAATGTTGAACCAGCCTTGCAGCCCTGGAATAAATCCCACTTGGTCGTGGTGAATAATCCTTTTAACGTACTGTTGAATCCTATTGGCTAGTATTTTGGCGAGAATTTTTGCATCTGTGTTCATCAAGGATATTGGTCTGTAGTTCTCTTTTTTGTTGGGATCCTTGTCTGGTTTTGGGATCAAGGTGATGCTGGCCTCATAAAATGAGTTTGGAAGTTTTCCTTCTATTTCTATTTTTTGGAACAGTTTCAGGAGAATAGGAATTAGTTCTTCTTTAAATGTTTGGTAGAATTCCCCCGGGAAGCCGTCTGGCCCTGGGCTTTTGTTTGTTTGGAGATTTTTGATGACTGTTTCAATCTCCTTACTGGTTATGGGTCTGTTCAGGCTTTCCATTTCTTCCTGGTTCAGTTGTGGTAGTTTATATGTCTCTAGGAATGCATCCATTTCTTCCAGATTGTCAAATTTGTTGGCGTAGAGTTGCTCATAGTATGTTCTTATAATTGTCTGTATTTCTTTGGGGTTCGTTGTGATCTCTCCTCTTTCATTCATGATTTTATTTATTTGGGTCCTCTCTCTTTTCTTTTTGATAAGTCTGGCCAGGGGTTTATCAATCTTATTAATTCTTTCAAAGAACCAGCTCCTAGTTTCGTTGATTTGTTCTATTGTTTTTTTGGTTTCTATTTCATTGATTTCTGCTCTGATCTTTATGATTTCTCTTCTCCTGCTGGGTTTAGGGTTTCTTTCTTGTTCTTTCTCCAGCTCCTTTAGGTGTAGGGTTAGGTTGTGTACCTGAGACCTTTCTTGTTTCTTGAGAAAGGCTTGTACCGCTATATATTTTCCTCTCAGGACTGCCTTTGTTGTGTCCCACAGATTCTGAACCGTTGTGTTTTCATTATCATTTGTTTCCATAAATTTTTTCAATTCTTCTTTGATTTCCTTGTTGACCCATTCATTCTTTAGAAGGATGCTGTTTAGTCTCCATGTATTTGGGTTCTTTCCAAATTTCCTCTTGTGATTGAGTTCTAGCTTTAGAGCATTGTGGTCTGAAAATATGCAGGGAATGATCCCAATCTTTTGATACCGGTTGAGACTTGATTTAGGACCAAGAATGTGATCTATTCTGGAGAATGTTCCATGTGCACTAGAGAAGAATGTGTATTCTGTTGCTTTGGGATGAAATGTTCTGAATATATCTGTGATGTCCATCTGGTCCAGTGTGTCATTTAAGGCCTTGATTTCCTTGTTGATCTTTTGCTTGGATGATCTGTCCATTTCAGTGAGGGGAGTGTTAAAATCCCCTACTATTATTGTATTCTTGTCGATGTGTTTCTTTGATTTTGTTATTAATTGGTTTATATAGTTGGCTGCTCCCACGTTAGGGGCATAGATATTTAAAATTGTTAGATCTTCTTGTTGGACAGTTCCTTTGAGTATGATATAGTGTCCTTCCTCATCTCTTATTATAATCTTTGGCTTAAAATCTAATTGATCTGATATAAGGATTGCCACTCCTGCTTTCTTCTGATGTCCATTAGCATGGTAAATTCTTTTCCACCCCCTCACTTTAAATCTGGAGGTGTCTTCGGGTGTAAAATGAGTTTCTTGTAGGCAACATATAGATGGTTTTTGTTTTTTTATCCATTCTGATACCCTGTGTCTTTTGATTGGGGCATTTAGCCCATTCACATTCAGGGTAAGTATTGAGAGATATGAATTTAGTGCCATTGTATTGCCTGTAAGGTGACTGTTATTGTATATTGTCTCTGTTTCTTTCTGATCTACTACTTTGAGGGTCTCTCTTTGCTTAGAGGACCCCTTTCAATATTTCCCGTAGAGCTGGTTTGGTATTTGCAAATTCTTTCAGTTTTTGTTTGTCCTGGAAGCTTTTAATCTCTCCGTCTATTTTCAATGATAGCCTAGCTGGATATAGTATTCTTGGCTGCATGTTTTTCTCATTTAGTACTCTGAATATATCATGCCAGCTCTTTCTGGCCTGCCAGGTCTCTGTGGATAAGTCTGCTGCCAATCTAATATTTTAACCATTGTACGTTACAGACTTCTTTTCCCGGGCTGCTTTCAGGATCTTTTCTTTGTCACTAAGACTTGTCAATTTTACTATTAGGTGACGGGGTGTAGACCTATTCTTATTGATTTTGAGGGGGGTTCTCTGAACCTCCTGGATTTTGATGCTTGTTCCCTTTGCCATATTGGGGAAATTCTCTCCAATAATTCTCTCCAATATACCTTCTGCTCCCCTCTCTGTTTCCTCTTCTTCTGGAATCCCAATTATTCTAATGTTGTTTCGTCTTATGGTGTCACTTATCTCTCGAATTCTCCCCTCGTGGTCTAGTAGCTGTTTGTCCCTCTTTTGCTCAGCTTCTTTATTCTCTGTCATTTGGTCTTCTATATCGCTAATTCTTTCTTCTGCCTCATTTATCCTAGCAGTGAGAGCCTCCATTTTTGATTGCACCTCATTAATAGCTTTTTTTATTTCAACTTGGTTAGATTTTAGTTCTTTTATTTCTCCAGAAAGGGCTTTTATATCTCCCGAGAGGGTTGCTTTAATATCTTCCATGCCTTTTTCAAGCCCGGCTAGAACCTTGAGAATCATCATTCTGAACTCTATATCTGACATATTACCAATGTCTGTATTGATTAGGTCCCTAGCCTTTGTTATTGCCTCTTGTTCTTTTTTTTGTTGTGAATTTTTCTGCCTTGTCATTTTGTCCAGATAAGAGTTTATGAAGGAGCAAGTAAAATACTAAAAGGGTGGCAACAACCCCAGGAAAATATGCTTTAGCCAAATCAGAAGAGATCCTGAATTGTGAGCGGGGAGAAAGGGGATAAAAAGGGGTTCAGAAAGAAAGAAAAAAAAAAAACTATTAAAAAAAAGAAAGCCGATAAAGAAAAAATATAAAAAGAGGAAAAAAAATATATATATTAGATAAACTATTTAAAAAACGTTAAAAAAAGAAAACGGTAAAAGTTAAAAAAATTTAGCAGAAGAAGAGAAAAAGAAAAAAAAATTGAAAAAGAGAAAAAAATTAAATTAACTACAAGGCTAAAAAATCATGGGGAGAAAGCCATGAGTTCCGTGCTTTGCTTTCTTCTCCTCTGGAATTCCGCCGTTCTCCTTGGTAGGTGAACTTGGTCCTGGCTGGGTTTCCCGTAGATCTTCTGGGGGAGGGGCCCGTTGTAGTGATTCTCAAGCGTCTTTGCCCCAGGCGGAGTTGCACCGCCCTTACCCGGGGCCGCGCTGAGTCATCCGCTCGGGTTCGCTTTCGGGAGCTTTTGTTCCCTGAGCGCTTTCCGTAGAGTCTGGAGGACGGGAATGAAGATGGCGGCCTCCCGGTCTCCGGCCCGGAGGAGCTGAGAGCCCGGGGCCCCACTCCTCAGTGCGCCCTCAGAGAACAGCGCCAAATGACTACCGTCACCCTGGCCTACGGCTGCGCTCCGAGCTGACCGAGCCTGCGACCGGTTCACGGCAACCCCAAGCTGAGAGTCACTCCTCGGCTCTGTCTCTGCAGCCGGCTTCCCCGTTCTAATACCGGTAAGCTCTGCGACACTGAGACACCCCCGATCCTTCTGCGACGCTGCGGGACCTGAGGCCGCGCTTACCCCGCCTGGGCTTCACCCCAGTTAAGCCTCTGGAGCGATGTCCCTCCGCGGAACAGACTTTTAAAAGTCCTGATTTTGCTCCGTTGCTCCGCCGCTCGCCGGGTTCCGGCCCCTCCCCCCGCGGTCTATCTTCCCGTCGCTTTGGATTCACTTCTCCGCCAGTCCTACCTTGCAGAAAGTGGTTGATTTTCTGTTTCTGGAATTGCTGTTCTTCTTCTCTTCAATCTCCCGTTGGATTTGTAGGTGTTTGCAATCTTTAGATAAGCTATTTAGCTGATCTCCAGCTACCCGAAGTAGTCTCAGCTGCTACTTCTCCGCCATCTTGACTCCTCCCCCTCTATAAACATATATTTTTATTCCCAGGGGTACAGGTCTGCGAATCGCCAGGTTTACACACTTCACAGCACTCACCATAGCACATACCCTCCCCAATATCCATAACCCCACCCCCCTCTCCCAACCCCCTCCCCCCATCAACCCTCAGTTTGTTTTGTGAATTAAGAGTCACTTAGGTTTGTCTCCCTCCCAATCCCATCTTGTTTCATTTACTCTTCTCCTACCACCTCAACCCCCCATGTTGCATCTCCTCTCCCTCATATCAGGGAGATCATATGATAGTTGTCTTTCTCCGACTGTCCTATTATTTTTGAGAGACTAATCTAAACTCTGTTCTTTGGCTTATGAGCCTTACTCTGCTTGATCTTGAGTATTGGACTTGGTGTTTTCTCTTGTCTTCATCATTTTCAATAATTCTTTCCACAGTGAACCACTTCTCCCTATCTCCCCCCTGCCTCCCTGCAAAAGGCATGGAATCTGGCTAAGTATAGAATTTAAAACTGTGAATTCTTTGTAAGGTTTTTTTTTTTAAGATTTCTATTTATTTATTTGACAGACCGAGAACACAAGTAGGCAGAGAGGCAGGCAGAGAGAGAAGGGGAAGCAGGCTCCCCGCTGAGCAGAGAGCCCGATGCAGGACTCGATCCCAGGACCCTGGGATCATGACCTGAGCCGAAGGCAGAGGCTTTAATCCACTGAGCCACCCAGGTGTCCCTCTTTGTAAGGTTTTAATGGCTGTTGTGACCACTCTATGCACTTATACAAAGACCTACCAAAAATAATGGATATGTGTCCTTTGTTCAAGCTTTCTCTTTCCTGGACAGCTGGAAATACACAGGGCAAAAATCTTACTTTTTACTAACCCTTTACACTAATCTTCCTGCTGACCAAATCCTGGATGTTAGCACCTTTATTTTTCATAACACAAGATATACCACAGCTGATGAGGCTACAATTTAGACATGATAATATGGATCTTCTCCTGAGGTCATACACTGGTAACTTTAATTGTAATATATAATATGGGTTCCTGGAAGGCCCTCTATTATCCATATATGGATTACTTTGCAGATAGCCTTTAAAATTTCTTTTTTGGTAATTTTATATAAAAGGAATAACCTGATGGGTTTAAGGATTCTTGTCGTCTCCTTAGGTTCTCACCACTTGCACGTACTAAAATACTTTTGAGAATCATTATCATTCTTGTTGTATAATATTACAGCTAGATGGTAATGAGAATGAGCATACCATTATTTAATATAAAAACAGGGAAAAAAGAACAACGTGCTTTGAGGGATATACTTGATGATCAAACTAGCTATTGCTGCTCTAGATTGTTTTGTGACTTTAAAATAAAACTGCCAACATTTGTTCTCAGCTTGCTTTCTCCAACAGCTCCTGCCTTGGCTCCATCTCATAACTGTTCAAAAGGGGCTTCATAAATAAGTGTTGGGTAATGGCCCTGGTATGTGTTTTGGGACTATAGGATATTATTTCTTAACTTCTCACCATATTTCATTGTGGACTTTGATTTTTAGAAAAGCAGTGACCCAAGTGAAGTAGCTCCCCAAAGCAGCTCTGATTATTCCAGACTTGGCAAAGCTTACAGCAAGACCTCAGTGTGAGAACCAAGAGGTGAGCTCACAGAATTGGCTAGCAGGTGGCTCTGGAGCTATGTGGGATAACAATGGAGATACAGACTAAAGCCTGTGGTTTGGGTAGGGTGGTGAGGAAGAATAACTCACTTCTAGAAAAATAGAAGCAGTAAATAAGCACATATCTTTTCCAGCAGCACTGACTTTCTGGAGCTTATGAAATCATGCTGAATGAAAAACAAAGTCTATAAAAGAACCAAAAACATGAAGGAGCCAAACTAACTTTCCAGTCACAAACAGGTCAATTTGAGGCAGTTGGCTTAGACCTCAAGCAGTTCCCTGTAGCTCTAATTAACTGCTTCTCTTTCCCAACTCTTTAAAGAGATCTAATAGTTTTTCTTAAAAAGGAAGGACAAGGGAGAAAAGAAAACTTTAAAATACTGTTCACTAAATACTTGTTTATGAATTTTGTCCCCAAAGTTCAATCTATGGATAAGATCAGGAAAGTAACTGAATTTCCTCATCTCCACTTCTCCTGGGTTAGTGGACCATAGTTTTGGAGAGTGAGGATGGGGTCTGAAAAAAAGAAATCTATATTTTCAGGTGCTTTTTTTCTATCTATATCTTCCCTACAAAGTGATTATGCAAAATTGACAAGAGATTATTTAACCTTAGAACTGTTTAGGCTTGGTATAGTGTTATCTGCATGTGTCAGCAAAACTAAATGAAGGCCAAATGCTTACCAGCCTCATTACTAAACACAGCAACATATTACTAGGTTCTTTTTTTTTGGCTGAGACTTCACCCAGCATCTAACACATTGCTTTTGGCACATAGGTGGAGAGACTGTGAAATCTGAGCATAACTTAACTCTCAGTCTGTGAGTCTCATTTTCTTGGCTCTGTCCCATAGGCACCCCACTCTCATCTATTGCCCCTCCATCACTCTACTAAACTTACCAGCATCTCTCTACATATTAGAGTTTCTGTAAATTCACACTTTCCATCTTAACAGCCAGGGTATACAAATACTTTCCAATTGACACCAATCTTAGAAAGACTTTTTTTTTTTTTTTTTAAAGAACTGGATGGAAGGAGTAAAAGTTGCAAAGACTGAAGCTTAAGATGTTTAAAACTTAAATGGGATAAAGATAAATTTCCTTCTAACTGTATAACTCTCACAACCATGGTAGTGACTGGCTTTTTGATACTCCCTATTTACGCACATCTGGGATTCATAGTATTTGTGTACCAGGAGCTTGTTTTGGGGTTGGAACGATGTTTGAACCTGGCGAACTACTTGGATATGTGAAATGGTATCAGCGATTTCTTGGAGATTTCCACAGTGAAAACCCAGATTAAATACTTTTTCCATTGGCTTTCCATGTCCAGGTCTAAGCAGATCAAAATGCTTGCTAATGGGAGATTTTCATCAAAGATGGCTACAGAATCTGGGATCTGGGTTACAGTGGGGCTGGCTCAAATATATGTTTGAAGTCTTTAATTTTGGCTCAGGCTCCTTCCCAGAAACTAAAAAAAATGTACCTTATTGGGGAATCCTACCAGGGAATACTGCAAGAGATCAATTTTAAGGAAAACAAAAATCAACAGTAAACAGAAGTTACAATGTCTTCTAGCATCCCCCAATTGCTGGATGATCCACAGGAAGTATTATCTCTCCTCTCAACTATAGTCACTAGAGAATAAATTCTCATATTTTGGGACCAATTAGATCACTGGTTTAGCTTTGCTCTCATACTTCATCACTTTTGATGGAATTCTTCTGCTATGAGGATTTCTATGGGAATTTCTGATGATGCCAACTCTATTGCATATTTATCTTTCACAGAACTCCATTGAGGGGTGAATCCAGTGCTTTCCCCCAAGCAACATATGCTCCCTATTATGAGGGCAAAAAACTCTCCCTGGACACTCTCAACCTCATGATAGAAATTTCCCTTTTTCCTCTAGTTGTCAGCAATTCCCTTTCTCTTTCTTTTTTTAAAAATTTTGCCTACCTCCAAAGTAGACATCATATCCTCTTTACATCCTGTCCCCTAAACAGTTTTCCATCCTCTAAGGAACATTGCCTTGACCTTTGGATTACTGATGTAAGTAGCTTATATCTCCTTTCTCTCTCCTCAGTTGACACTTGGAGATGTTTTTTGGCTAGTTTAGTAACTTTGTGGTTTTGGAGATACAAATTTGGCTGAATTTGGTACCATAGATTTCCAAATCTATTTGTCTAGTTAAACCTTTCCCTGAATTTCCGATTCTTATGTTTAATAGAGCAAATGCCATCACTGTCTCACTCACATCACCTTGGAATTTATCCTCTATACAGTGAAGGCTACTTAGTAGCAGGAAACACTTACTACTCTCCACATGTGGATCTTTCTTTGGGTGGGGGATGGGCTGCATGAGAAGGAGCATCCTATGCATGACTCAAGCTAGCAATGCTGCAGAGCTGCTGGGAGAGTTAATGACTCCAGAAATGGCTCTCAAACAGTGCTGGTTGAGATTTGGTGGATAACAACCACAGTGCCTAACTCTTCAGTTGTGGTAACTCTATGGTATGTTCTACCATCTTCTAGAGTTTTACCAGTGGTGCTAACCTTGAATTTCCCCATCTTTGGTGGTTTTAACTGGCTCAGCAAAGCACATTTTATAGGTTTCCTTACTTTCCCTTCCTCACTTTCCCACTAACCTACTGGTGTTTTCCAGGACTGCTTCCAAGATATACTACTTGCATTGAATCTTATCTCAAGAGTTTATTTCTGTGCTAACCCAAAGTAAGGGCTTTAGGAAACTACAGGACTTTTTAACCTGGTTATTTCACTGAAAGGTATCTCAAGAATAATTCATTTCAAGCAATTTTATCTTCTACTTTAAACCTGCTCTTCCTCTTCTATGCTCAATTCTCTATCCACCCAGTTACCCAAACCCAAACTCTCTCAAAGCCATTCTGTCACAAATCTGTCAATTCTACCTTGATAAAATTCTTCAAATCTGTCTCTTCCTCTTCATTCCTACTACTCCTGGCCTATGGTAGGCTCTTATCAACTTTACAGAATCAGTTACCTATTATCCCTGCCTCCAGTCTCATTTTTTGGAAATGAAGCAGAGGAGAATTTAAAATGGCTTCCAGACCTTTGGCAGTTATAAGAAAAGCAATACAGAATAAGGAGATTTAGAAGTATAATTGTTGCAATGATTTTCGTACATTTTTAGTTTGAAGAGTCTGTAAGCCACAAAAATAGAAATCTATAATAGTTCAGTGGATAATGGGCCAGGAGATCATGGAATTGGTCTTGTTTAGGAAATATATGTATATACTTGAAACCATAGGAACATAAGAGATCCTCCAGAATGAGAAAAGAGCTAAAGGCAAAATTTGAGGAATACTAATTTTTAAGGGTAAACAGAATAGGATTTTGCAAAGGAAACTAAGAATGAACAATATGGAAAACATGAGGGAAACCATGATAAGTGAAGAAAACCAAGATGTTATAAAAGCCAGAAGAGTGAGCTAGAAAACTTTACTTGGTGTGAATTTCTCAATGAAATCGTCCCTAACTACCCTATTTAAAATAGCATCTCTCTCCCCACTACCCAGAATTTCTTATGCCTCTTCTCTGCTCTATATTTTCTGAAGTACTTTTTACCATAAAATTTCTAAATATTTTTATTTCTTCATTTTACACATATTTTCTGAGCTATAACTGATATATGGAAAAACAAACAAAAAGCCAAAACCAACCCACAACATTGCACTTATTTAATATATGCAATCTAGTGAATTTGAAAATATTCACACGCCTGAGAAAATATCACCACAAAGTAATAGTCATATCCATCATCTCCAAAGATTCCTTGGTTTTTGTTTTGTTTCTGTTGAGGACACCTAATACCTAACATTAGATCGACACTCATCACATTTTGAAGTGTACAATCAGTTGTATAGGCAATATGTTGTATACCAGAGCTCTAGAACTGTAATTTTATACTGAATGAACAAAAAAGCAACCTCTCATTTAACCAACCCCACAGCTAGTAGCAATCACCGTTCTATTTTCAGGTTCTATGTGCTTGACCATTTTAGATACCCGATATAAGTGGAATCATGCAGTATTTGTCCTTCTGTAATTGGCTTATTCACTTGGCACTGAATTCACATTTCAAATGTGAATTTGAATTGAATTCCCAGGTTCATCCATGTGTTGTCACAAATGGCATGCTTTCCTTCTTTTTTTCCAGGCTGAATAATATTCCATTGTACATACCTATCACACACATAAAGAATGGATGGAGCACCAGTTTCTCCAGCTTCCAAAGCACTGTTCAGAAGTGCCACTTTGGTCTCATTCACTTAGACCAGGAAAGCGGAGTCCTGAACCCGCTGGAACAAAGAAAAAAAGCAGAGGCTAACATTACCAGACTCAAAGTGGGAGTGACTATGCCATTCTGGAGGTTGGGTTTGTGCAGGTGGCCTGCCCCTGGGTGGGCTGCAGGCCTGGGGTCCTGGGAGCTTGCCTGGAGCTGGGATGATTGAAAAGTCAGGTTCCCTGGCAGTGTGCCTAGCTCTGAGTTTGCCCAGAAGCTTGTCTTGGGTGTTTTCCCTGGAGCCAGGGTTCGCGGGGACTGCCGGGAGCCTGGGGCTACAGAAGCTGGCCAGGGTCAGGAGCCATTGGGCGCTAGGCCGACAGGAAGTTGGTATAGCCGGATTCCACCAGGAACTTCGTGCTTCTTGGAGCCATCCCTGCTGCGGGAGCTGTTTGGCACTGAGGTGAGCTGGGGAGTTTGGATCCCAGCGTGTGCCATTGCCCATTCCCACTGGAGTCAGCTGGCAGTGGGTGGGCTGGGAGCCCCGGTTTTGGGGATCCTGGGGCCTCAGTAACTGTCTGGGCTGTGGCTGCTGGCAGGTGGTGGAGAGGATGGAGACTGGGTTCGCAGTAGCTCACAGGGGAGCCATTTAGGGCAGGGGCAGTTGTGTCATTCTGGGGCCTGCCAGCTCTAAGGTCTACGGTGAATTGGGAGCTCACCTCATTTTGTTTCTCCTACTGGAAGGGTGTCTCTGGCCCTGGGCTCCTGGGCTAGGGAGAGAGAAGGGAGAGGGCTGATGGATGTTATGTGAAATTATCTTTCAATGTCAAAACACCTTATTTCTCTGTTTCGTCCAAGTGGTGTAATTGGTATAATCTTTTACCTGGAATCCTTAGCGCTTGTGAAGCTATTCTCAGGTGCAGATAGTTGCTCAAATTGGCGTTTCTGGGGAGAGCACAAGTGCTAGAAATTCTTGCAATCATTTTGCTGACGTTACTCCTATACTATATCTTGAAGTTAGGTAGCAACGTTCTTTAACCTTGTTTTTCTTTTGTTACAGTGCTTTGGATAGCTTCTTTACTTTCTCACATGAATTTTAGTATCAGCTCATCAAATTTTGCCAGAAGGGTGGTGGGATTTTGATTGCAACTGCGTGAAATCCATATATCAGAGGATTGCGGACAATTTATTCATGTAGTTAATCACTCAAAGAACTCCATTAGCTCTTCAGTTTCTTTCAGCGGTGTGTTTTAGTTTTCTATGTGAAAATCCTGTTTATCTTTTATTAAATTCATTTCCTAGTATTTTGGCTTTTACTGCTATAGAAATGAAATTTTTTCTTCGAACACTGAAATAAAAATAAAAACAATAAATGAAATTTTTATTAAATTACTTACTTTCTTTTTTTTAAGGTTTTATTTAATTATTTGACAGAGAGAGAGAGCACAAGTAGGCAGAGAGGCAGGAAGAGAGAGAGGGGGAAGCAGGCTACCCGCCAAGCAGAGAGCCCGATGCGGGGTTTGATCCTGAGGACCCTGAGAGGCTTTAACCCACTGAGCCACCCAGGTACCCCTTTTAAATTATTTTCAATTGTTTGTTGTTGGTATATAAAAGTACAGTTTTTTTCTTTGGTCTTTTATCCTGTGACCTTGCATGGTTTACTTATTCATTCTGGTAGTTGTTTTGTAAATTTTTAAGGATTTTTCTATGTAAACAGACATCATCTGTGAAGTGAGATAGTTTTACTTTTTCATTTCTGATACTTTGTCTTTATTTTCTTTTTTGCCTTATTGAAATAGCTAGAATCTCTAGAATAATGTTGAATAGAAGTGGTGAGATTGAGTATCCTGGACTTTTTCTCAAGCTTACAGGTAAGTGTTCATAGTTCACTATTAAGTGACTTTAGTTATACATTATAGAAGATATTCTTCATCACATTGAGGAATCTGACTTTTATTCTTAGTTTCCAGAAATGTTTTTGTTTGTTTTGCTTTTAAAATGATAGATGATCACAGCTTTGTAATATAGTTTGAAGTCAGGCATCGTGATGTCCCCAACTTTGGTTTTCTTTTTCAACACTCCTTTGGTGATTTGGGGTCTTTTCTGGTTACATACAAATTTTAGGATTGTTTGTTCCAGTCTGTGAAAAATGTCGATGATATTTTGATAGGGATTGTATTGAATGTGTAGATTGCTCTGGGCAGCATAGACATTTCAAAATGTTTATTCTTCTAAACCATGAGCATGGAATGTTTTTCCATCTCTTTGTGTCTTCTTCAATTTCTTTCATAAGTGTTCTGTAGTTTCTAGAGTATAGATCCTTTACCTCTTTGGTTAGGTTTATTCCTAGGTATCTTATGGTTTTTGGTACTATTCTAAATGGAATAAATTCCTTAATTTCTCTGCCTTTAGTCACATTATTATTGTATAGAAATGCAACTGATTTCTGTGCTTTGATTTTGTATCCTGCCACGTTGTTAAATTGCTGTATCAGTTCTAGCAATTTGGGGAGGGGTCTTTTGGGTTTTCCACCTGAAGTATCATGTCATCTGCAAAGAGCGACAGTTTTACTTCTTCTTTGCTTATTTAAATGTCTTTTATTTCTTTTTGTTGTGTGATTGCTGAGGGTAGGACTTCTAGTGCTATGTTGAACAATAGTGGTAGAATAGGCATCTCTGTAATGTTCCTGATCTTAAGGGAACTCAGTTTTTCCCCATTGAGAATGATATTCGCTGTGGGTTTTTCATAGATGGCTTTTATGATTTTCAGTTATGTTCCCTCCATCCCTACTTTGAAGAGTGATGAATGGGTATTGATTTATTTCAAGTGCTTTTTCTGAATCCCTTAAAGTGGTATTTTTCTTTTTCATCTTGTTAATATATGAAATACACTGATTTTTAAATCTTGTATTTATGGCATAACCCTACTTGATCTTTCTTTGTAAATATAATTTCTTGTATTACCAGATTCAATTTGTTATTACTTCAGTGTGTGTACATCTGTATTCACTAGAACTGCTTATAATTTTTGTAAAAACATTGTCAACTTTTGTTACTAGGATAATGCTGGCTTTATAAAATAAATTGGAGTGTTTTTCTATACTCCTGAGTTTTTGTACAATTAGTGTTATTTCTTCCTTAAATGTAGAATTTACCAATGAAATAATTGGACGGGGAGTTTTCATTGTGAGAAAGTTTTGATAATAAATTAATTTTCTTTAATAGACATAGGGCTAATTTTCTTTTTGTATCAGTCTTGGTATATTGTCTGAAGGAATTCATTCATTTTATCTAAATTATCATATTTGTTAGCACCGATTGTTCATAATCTCATATATTCTTAATGTGTGTAGGATTTGTAGTGACAATCCCTCTTTTATTCTTCATGTTGATAATTTGTGTCTTCTCTCAAATTTATTTTCTTGGTCACTCTAGCAAAGGGTTTTTAATCTTACTGTTTTATTTTTTTTTCCTGGCTTTTAATTTTAATTTTTATTTTATTTTACTTATTTATTATTATTATTATTTTATAAACATATAATGTATTATTAGCCCCAGGGGTACAGGTCTGTGAATCACCAGGTTTACACACTTCACAGCACTCACCATAGCACATACCCTCCCCAATGTCCATAACCCCACTCCCCTCTCACTACCCCCTTCCCCCTGGCCACCCTCAGTTTGTTTTGTGACATTAAGAGTCTCTTATGGTTTGTCTCCCTCCCGAGCCCATCTTGTTTCATTTATTCTTTTCCTACCCCCCAAACCCTGAACTTTGCCTCTCAAATTCCTCATATCAGGGAGATTGTATGATAGTTATCTTTCTCTGATTGACTTATTTCGCTAAGCATAATACCCTCTAGTTCCAACCACGTCGTTGCAAATGGCAAGATTTCATTTCTTTTGATGGCTGCATAGTAGTCCATTGCATATATATATATACACCACATCTTTATCCATTCATCTGTTGATGGACATCTAGGTTCTTTTCATAGTTTGGCTATTGGGGACATTGCTGCTATAAACATTCGGGTGCACGTGCCCCTTTGGATCACTATGTTTGTATCTTTAGGGTAAATACCCAGTAGTGCAATTGCTGGGTCATAAGGTAGCTCTATTTTCAACTTTTTGAAGAACCTCCCTGCTGTTTTCCAGAGTGGTTGCACCAGTTTGCATTCCCACCAACAGTGTAAGAGGGTTCCCCTTTCTCCGCATCCTCGCCAGCATCTGTCATTTCCTGACTTGTTAATTTTAGCCTTTCTGACTGGTGTGAGATGGTATCTCATTGTGGTTTTGATTTGTATTTCCCTGATGCCGAGTGATGTGGAGCACTTTTTCATGAGTCTGTTGGCCATCTGGATGTCTTCTTTGCAGAAATGTCTGTTCATGTCCTCTGCCCATTTCTTGATTGGATTATTTGTACTTTGGGTGTTGAGTTTGCTAAGGTCTTTATTGATTTTGGATACTAGCCCTTTATCTGATATGTCATTTGCAAATATCTTCTCCCATTCTGTCAGTTGCCTTTTGATTTTGTTAACTGTTTCCTTTGCTGTGCAAAAGCTTTTGATCTTGATGAAGTCCCAATATTTCATTTTTGTTCTCGCTTCTATTTGTTCCATTTCTTTGAAAAAAATGGATGGGATTTTGATAGGGATTGCATTAAATGTGTAGATTGCTTTAGGTAGCATAGACATTTTCACAATATTTATTCTTTCAATCCAGGAGCATGGAACATTTTTCCATTTCTTTGTGTCTTCCTCAATTTCTTTCATGAGTACTTCATAGTTTTCTGAGTGTAGATTCTTTGCCTCTTTCGTTACGTTTATCCCTAGGTATCTTATGGTTTGGGGTGCAATTGCAAATGGGACCGACTCCTTAATTTCTCTTTTGTCTGTCTTGTTGTTGGTGTAAAGAAATGCACCTCATTTCTGTGCATTGATTTTATATCCTGACACTTTACTGAATTCCTGTACAAGTTCTAGCAGATTTGGAGTGGAGTCTTTTAGGTTGTCCATATATAGTATCATATCATCTGCAAAGAGTGATAGTTTGACTTCTTCTTTGCCGATCTGGATGCCTTTAATTTCTTTTTGTTGTCTGATTGCTGAGGCTAGGACTTCTAGTACTATGTTGAATAGCAGTGGTGATAATGGACGTCCCTGCCGTGTTCCTGAACTTAGCGGAAAGGCTCTCAGTTTTTTTCCATTGAGAATGAGGGTTTTTCATAGATGGCTTTAATGATATTGAGGTATGTGCCCTCTATCCCTACACTTTGAAGAGTTTTGAGCAGGAAAGTATGCTGTACTTTGGCAAATGCTTTTTCAGTATCTATTGAGAGTATCATATGGTTCTTGTTCTTTCTTTTATTAATGTATTGTATCACATTGATGGATTTGCACATGTTGAACCAACCTTGAAGCCCTGGAATAAATCCCACTTGGTGGTGGTGAATAATCCATTTAATGTTCTGTTGGCTCATTTTGGTGAGAATTTTCACATCTGTGTTTATCAAAGATATTGGTCTGTAATTCTCTTTTTTGATGGGATCCTTGTCTGGTTTTGGGATCAAGGTGATGCTGGCCTCAAAATGAGTTTGAAAGTTTTCCTTCAATTTCTGTTTTTTTTTTTTTTTTTGTAACAGTTTCAGGAGAATAGGAATTAATTCTTCTTTAAATATTTGGTAGAATTCCCCTGGGAAGCCGTCTGGCCCTGGGCTTTTGTTTGTTTGGAGATTTTTGTTGACTCTTTCAATCTCCTTACTGGTTATGGGTCTGTTCAGGTTTTCTGTTTCTTCCTGGTTCAGTTGTGGTAGTTTATATGTCTCTAGGAATGCATCCATTTCTTCCAGATTGTCAAATTTGTTGGCTTAGAGTTGCTCATGGTATGTTCTTATAATTGTTTTTATTTCTTTGGTGTTGGTTGTGATCTCTCCTCTTTGATTCATGATTTTATTGATTTGGGTCCTTTCTCTTTTCTTTTTGATAAGTCTGGACAGGGTTTTATCAATCTTACTAATTCTTTCAAAGAACCAGCTCCTAGTTTCGTTGATTTGTTCTATTGTTTTTTTGGTTTCTATTTCATTGATTTCTGCTCTGATCTTTATGACTTCTCTTCTCCTGCTGGGTTTAGGGTTTCTTTCTTCTTCTTTCTCCAGCTCCTTTAGGTATACGGTTAGGCTGTGTACTTGAGACCTTTCTTACTTCTTGAGAAAGGCTTGTATCGCTATATATTTTCCTCTCAGGACTGCCTTTGCTGTGTCCCAGAGATTTTGAACCATTGTGTTTTCATTATCATTTGTTTCCATGAATTTTTTTCAATTCTTCTTTATTTTCCTGGTTAACCCATTCATTCTTTAGAAGGATGCTGTTTAGTCTCCATGTATTTGGGTTCTTTCCACATTTCCTCTTGTGATTGAGTTCTAGCTTCAGAGCATTGTGGTCTGAAAATATGCAGGGAATGATCCCAATCTTTTGATACCGGTTGAGACCTGATTTATGACCCAGGATGTGATCTACTCTGGAGAATATTCCATGTGCACTAGAGAAGAATGTGTATTCTGTTGCTCTGGGATGGAATGTTCTGAATATATCTGTGATGTCCATCTGGTTAAGGGTGTCTTTTACAGCCTTTATTTCCTTGTTGATCTTTTGCTTGGATGATCTGTCCATTTCAGTGAGGGGAGTGTTAAAGTCCCCTACTATTATTGTATTATTGTCGATGTGTTTCTTTGATTTTGTTATTAATTGGTTTATATAGTTGGCTGCTCCCACGTTAGGGGCATAGATATTTAAAATTGTTAGATCTTCTTATTGGACAGACCCTTTGAGTATGATATAGTGTCCTTCCTCATCTCTTATTATTGTCTTTGGCTTAAAATCTAAGGATTGCCACCCCAGCTTTCTTTTGATGTCCATTAGCATGGTCAATTGTTTTCCACCTCCTCACTTTAAATCTGGAGGTGTCTTTGGGTCTAAAATGAGGTATCATATAATGGGTTTTGGTTTTTTATCCATTCTGATACCCAGTGTCTTTTGATTGGGGCATTTAGCCCATTAACATTCAGGGTAACTATTGAGAGAGATGAATTTAGTGCCATTGTATTGCCTGTAAGGTGACTGTTACTGTATATTGTCTCTGTTCCTTTCTGATCTACTACTTTTAGGCTCTCTCTTTGCTTAGAGGACCCCCTTCAATATTTCCTGTAGAGCTGGTTTGGTGTTTGCAAATTCTTTCAGTTTTTGTTTGTCCTGGAAGCTTTTTATCTCTCTTTCTATTTTCAATGATAGCCTAGCTGATACAGTCTTCTTGGCTGCATGTTTTTCTCATTTAGTGCTCTGAATATATCATGCCAGCTCTTTCTGGCCTGCCAGGTGTCTGTGGATAAGTCTGCTGCCAATCTAATGTTTTTACCCTTGTATGTTACAGACTTCTTTTCCCAGGCTGCTTTCAGGATTTTCTCTTTGTCACTAAGACTTGTAAATTTTACTATTAGGTGATGGGCCGTGGACCTATTCTTACTGATTTTGAGCAGGGTTCTCTGCACCTCCTGGATTTTGATGATTGTTTCCTTTGCCATACTAGGGAAATTCTCTCCAATAATTCTCTCCAATATACCTTCTGCTCCCCTTTCTCTTTCTTCTTCTTCTTGAATCCCAGTTATTCTAATGTTGTTTCATCTTATGGTGTCACTTATCTCTCGAATTCTCCCCTCGTGGTCCAGTAGCTGTTTGTCTCTCTTTTACTCAGCTTCTTTATTCTCTGTCATTGGCTCTTCTTTTTCACTAATTCTTTTTTCTGCCTCATTTGTCCTAGCAGTAAGAGGCTCCATTTTTGATTGTACCTCATTAATAGCTTTTTTCATTTCAAACTTGGTTAGCTTTTAGTTCTTTTATTTCTCCAGGAAGGGCTTTTATTTCTCTGGACAGCATTTCTCTAATATCTTCCATGCCTTTTTCAAGCCTGGCTACAACCTTGAGAATCGTCATTCTGAACTCTAGATCTGACGTATTACCAATGTCCATATTAATTAGGTCCCTAGCCTTCGGTACTGCCTCTTGTTCTTTTTTTTCTTTTTTTTTTTTTTTGTGGTGAGTTTTTCCGCCTTGTCATTTAGTCCAGATAAGAATATATGAAGGAGCAAATAAAATACTGAAAGAGTGGCAAAGACCCTAAGAAAATGTGCTTTAACCAAATAAGAAGAGAACCCAAATCATGGCAGGGAGAACGGCGATAAAAATGTTTGGAATAAAATTAAAAAAAGAAAACAAATAAAGAAAAAATATGAAAAAGAGAAATATATATATATATTAGACTGGTGACTAGAACAGGGTCACCCACTTAATTTTGGGATTATTTTGGTCTTTTAGAAGACACTACCTCCCAAATTTTAAAGAATGAAAAACATATATAAGGGTAAACACAATGAAGGGATGGATTATGCCTATAAAGATGAAACAAGAAAATTTTTTTTTTTTAATTTCTAAAAAAGTTGTTGATAAAGTAAGTTGGTTGGGAAGATAAAGAAAAAGAAAGTGGAGAGAATTTGCTTGGGCTGGACACTAGAACAAGCTCAGAGCTAGATTTAGGGTATATTTTGATCTACTAGAAGAAGTTGTACCCCAAAATTATTAGAAGAAAAAACCCTATGTGTATACAAAAAATAAAGGTAGATACAATGAGGGATAAAATATGACTATAATAATGAAGTTTCAAAAAATTATTATTTTTTTATGAAAGATATTGTTAAGATAAACTAGTTAAAAAACGTTAAAAGAGGAAACATTTTTTTAAATGTTAAAAAAATTTAACAGAAGATAAAAATTAAAAAAAAAATAATTACTTGCATATCTAAAGAATCATGGGGAGAAAGCCATGAATTCCATGCTTTGCTTTCTCCTCCTCTGGAATTCCGCTGTTCTCCTTGGTAAGTGAACTTAGTCTTGGTTTGAACTTGGTATTGGCTGGATTTCTTGTTGATCTTCTTGGGGAGTGGCCATTGTAGTGATTCTCAAGTGTCTTTGCCTGAGGTGGAATTGCACCGCCCTTACCAGGGGCCAGGCTACGTAATCCTCTCAGGTTCACTTTTGGGAGCTTTTGTTCCCTGAACGCTTTCCGTAGAGTTCTGGAGGATGGGAATGAAAATGGCGGCCTCCCAATCTCTGGCCTGGAGGACCTGAGAGCTCAGGGCCCCAGTCCTCAGTGCAACCTCAGAGAAAAGCGCTCAATCACTCCCATCTCCCTGGCCTCTGGTCGCACTTGGAGAAATGTGCTCAATCACTCCTGTCTCCCTGGCCTCTGGCCGTGCTCCAAGCTCACCCAGCCTGTGACCAAGCGTCTCTGTTTCTCACACACAGCTCTGCCTGGAGTCTCCGAACCCTGCAGATCCCTGAGCTCTTCCAGGGGGTATCTCCCTGGATCTTGTGGGGACCCCACTCAGAGAGCAGTGGCCTGTGCCACGGATTATGGTTCAAGGTAACCCTGAGTTGAGAGCTCACTTCTCAGCTCTGTCTCTGTAGCCAGCTTCCCCGCTCTAATACCTGCGAGCTCTGTGACACTCAGACACCCCTGATTCTTCTGTGACCCCCACGGGACCTGGGGCCACGCTGACCCTGTGTGGGCTTCACCCCGGTTTAGCCTCTGGAGTGATGTCCCTCAGTGCAGCAGACTTTTAAAAGTCCTGATTTTGTGCTCCGTTGTTCTGCCACTTGCTGGGATCTGGCCCCTCCCCCCACGGTCTATCTTCCCGTTGCTTTGGATTCACTTCTCCACGGGTCCTACCTTTCAGAAAGTGGTTGATTTTCTGCTTCTAGAATTGTTGCTCTTCTTCTCTTCGATCTCCTGTTGGATTTGTAGGTATTCGGAATGGTTTGATAAGCTATCTAGCTGATTTCCTGCTACCTGATGTCATCTCAGCCTGCTACTACTCTGCCATCTTGACTCCTCCTTTCAATCTTTCTGTTTTAAAGAACCAACATTTGCTTTGTCAATTTTCATGTTATTTGTTTTCTATTTTATTGATTTCTGCCACTTACTCTTTTCTTCCATTTTCTTAATTTTGTTTAACTTCATTTTTTTTTCTTTCTAGATTCTTTTTTATAATTTTTTTCTTTCTGGGTTCTTGAGTGGAAGTTTGGAGGTTTAGATCATTGATTTCATACCTTTCCTTTTAAATATAACATTTAAAGATAAATTTCCCATTAAGCACTGATAATATTTTGACATATTTTTCATTATTCAGTTTAAACTATTTTCTGTTTTCCTTCTGATTTTTTTTTTTTTTGTAATCAAAATAATATGTGTTGTGTGGTTGTTGGGAGTCATCTGTTACAATATCAATTGACAAATATCAATTAGGTTAAGGTGAATAATAGTGTTGTTGAATTTATATCTTTATCATTTGTCTGTTAATCTCTAAATTGTTGTAAGAGGAGTGCTAATATGAATATGACTATGAAATTGTCTATTTTTCCCTTCAACTCTGGATTTTTTCATGTATTTTTGAAACTTTGTTATTAGCTATGTGCATTTTTAACCAGTGTTATGAGCTTGAATTCACCCTTTTATCATTATGAAATGTTTCTTTTTATCTCTGATAATATTCTTTATCTTGGTGTCTATTTGTTAATATAGTGACTCCAGTCATCTTATGCTTACCATTTGCATGGTCTTGTTCCATCCATTTACTTGCTTAGAGTTTCCATCTCTCTGCTAACATTACCCATCTGTTATTACGTGTTGCCTACTTTTTTGATTAGAGTGCTTAATATATTAATCATAGTTACTTTAAATTCCCTTTTTGATAAATCCAACATCTGTCATATCCGTCTGGTTCCAATGATTGCTTTATCTTTTTAGACTGTGCTTTTTCTTGCATTCTGGCATGCCTTATAATTTTTTTTATTGAAAGCTGGATCTGTTGTTCTAGATAACAAGAACTATGGTAAATAGGCCTTCAGTATGACAATTTACAGTGATCTTTTAGAAGTTCGGATGTTTAATGTTTTCTGTAGCTGTAGGTGTCAGAGGCTTCACATTCCTCTAGTGTCCTTGTATTTGTCTCCCTTCTTGACTTTGAGCTTCCCTAAGTGCTCCTTCTCAAAAAGAGTCTGTATCTTGCAGCTTTTTCACCTGTAGCCTACTGTTTTTGCACTAGAGCCCTATTACTGTGGTAAAATGTGGGGAAGGGGGAGTGTTCTCTAATCATCTGATTATATCTTAGTGTTTTAGTGAGCCTGTATCTTGGGGCTGTGATCTTCATAAGTGTTATCTGGTGATATAATGCCCCATCCCCCATTTTCATTCAGTTCCCTGGCTATAGTGCTCCCAGTCTATTTTCTTGTGACCTTGACCTCTGTTGACTATTCTTTTTGTTGCTGTTGTTGTTGTTATTAGGTGAGATAGGAAATCTAGACGTAGGTGGAGTGAGAGAAATGCTCTTTCCCAAAATGAGATATGGCTCTGGCAAAGTTATTTTTCCTGAAGAGTAGTCATTTCTTATGAAGTATGCCATGGTTATACTTCACACTGATTATTTTCTCTCTACCTCTGCTAGAATTAGGAGGTGATCTTTCTTGGCTCTTCTTTTTCAGAACATGGTGGAGCTCCTGGAGGTCAAGCTCATGAAAATGTGCCATTTCCAGGAGTTTCTCACTCATAGACTAGTCCACATTTGGTCTCCAGCAAACTGTCAAAATTACTAGTTTCCTGCCAGATTATGTCTTCAGCAGGTTCAGCACCAGGTAATCAGATTTTGGCTGTATCTCTCTGAATTTGTTTGTCTCTCCATATTTGGGGATGGTGATTTGCTCTGCAAATTCATTTCTTTGATTGGATCAAGAAAAGTTGTTAACATTAAGTTTTTCAAGTTTTTTTTTGTTGTAAGGAACAGAGTGATGATTTCTAAGCTCTTTACATATCAGAGCTAAGTAGAAGTCTTAGATCCATCTATTTACTTTTATCCTTTCAGAATTTTTATATTTGCAATGCATCTCTTATACATATATATAGTTGAGTCTTAAAGTTATTTTTTAAAAAGATTTTTATTTATTCATTTGAAAGAGAAAGAAAGCAGGAAGGGAGGAGGGGCTGAGGGAGGGGAAAAAGCAAACTCCCTGCTGAGCAGGGAGCCTGATTAAGAGCTTGATCCCAGGACCCTGAGATCATAACCTGAACCGAAGTCAGAGACACTTAACCAGCTGAGCCACCCAGACACCCCAGGTCTTAGTTCTTTATGTATTTTGACAGTCTCTGTTTTTTAATTATTGATATGGTTGTATTTAGGTCTATTATTTTACTATTTGCATTCTGTTTCCTCATTTTTGTTATTCTTTTCCTTCTTTTCTACCTGCTTTTAAATTTGACTAGTTTTTAGGATTCCATTTTACTTTGTTCCTTTTTTAATTACACCATTTATATTAACTTTTACAGGTTTCTCCTAAGGATTTTAATATACATCCTTATATTTAACTATTGAGAGGATAGAGGAAGCTGGTGGCAGAGTAGAAGGACCCTAGAGTGCAGAGATGTGGTTTAGGGAAGAAAGGGATCCTGGCTGCTGGGAAAGGAGGGAGCCACAGTCATGGAGAAGGGTGTGAGAGAGGAGTACACTGGAATGCACATGGAGAAGATTTCCCCATAGTTACTGGCTTGGAAAATGAGAGGGACTGAATTTCATGAGTTCTTACAACCAGAGTTGTTTTGGTGTTTTTTATTTGTTTGTTTTTGTTTTTGTTTTTAGTTTCAGAGGTAGAATTTAGTGATCCATCAGTTGCAGATGACACCTAGTGCTCATTACTTCAAGTGTCCTCTTTAATACCCATCTCCCACTTACCCCATTCCCCCATCCACCTCTCCACCAGCAACCCTCATTTTGTTTCCTGTGATTAGGAGTCTCTTATGATTTGTCTTCCTCTCTGTTTTTGTCTTATTTTATTTTTCCTTCCCTTGCCCTATGTTCATCTGTTTTGTTTCTTAATTTCCACATATGAGTGAAATCTTAGTATTTGTCTTTCTCTAATTTTGCTTAGCATAATACTAATTTAATATATATTATATATATAATACTAATATAATAGTAGTATAGTTGCATCCACATAATTGCAAATAAAGCAAGGAGTTTTAAAGGTCAGTGGGCTTGGCTGAGATAGAATCCAGAGGGCACTGCACTGCTCTTGGATAGAGGCAAGCAAACAGCCTGGGGCAATACAACATGGAAACAGTGGCCTGAAATATACCTGGGACACACAGTAGGGAGATTATTTACTCTTCTCAGAGTGTGTCACTGAGAGGCAGCAGTTATAGAGACATCTCTCCAGGAACAAAGGGTGGCAACACTTCTTTTCTCAGCCTCTCAGCATAAACATGGAGCCATGTGCAGGAAGCAGTGCAGCATGGACACTGGCTGCTTAACTTGCTTATACCAAGCGCCACCCCGCTTTGCTCTGGTGGAACTAGTCATGCCTACCTCAGTCTCAGCGCAGTAAGGCCCCTACCTCATGTCTCTAAAACAGGGAGTTTTGCAGGGACTCAGTTCTGGTAGAGGTGGTGACAGGCCTGATTTCACAAGCAGACCAAGGCACATCTAGTTAAAACTCATCACATTCAGGCCAGGGACAAAACACTGCACATAGCAGGCAAGTAGAGCCCCTGCAAACAACTGGCCTGTAGGATAGAGCAGCCAGAACACAACAGAATAGTACATGCAACACACACACTGGAGGCATTCCCTGAAGTACCAAGTCCTGGGCACTATCGGACCTGTTTTTCATAAGGTCAGTACTTTCAGGAGCAGGAGATATAAGTGACTTTTCTGACACTTAGGAGAGGGCAGAGACTTAGACAAAATAAGACAGGAATTTATCCCAAATGAATGAATCAGATAAGGCCACAGCCAAAGATCTAAGAAAAGTGGATATAAGTAACATGCCTGATGGAGAATTTAAAGGTATGATCATAAGTTTAGTCACTGGGCCTGAGAAAAGAATGGAAGATATCAGTGAGACCTAGTGTAGAAACTTTTTACTTTGTTGAAGTCCCAATAGTTCATTTTTGCTTTTATTTCCCTTGCCTCCAGAAATGTGTCTAGTAAGAAGTTGATATGGCCGGTACCAAAGACGTTGCTGCCTGCTTCTTTGACCTTGGCTACGGCAACTTCTTGCTAGACACATATCCAAAGTCAAGGGAAACAAAAGCAAAAATGAACTATTGGAAATTCATCAAGATAAGAAGCTTCTGAACAGCAAAGAAAACAGTCAATAAAACTGCAGTGCCTTGCAACCTATGGAATAGGAGAAGGTAATTTACAAATGACATATCAGATAAAGGGCTAGTATCAAGATCTATAAAGAACTTATCAAGCTCAAAAAATATCCAAAAAATAAATAATCCAGTCAAGAAATGGACAGAAGACATGAACAGATATTTTTTCCAAAGAAGACACACAAATGACCAACAGACACATGAAAAAATGCTCCACATCACTTGCCATCAGAGAAATACAAATCAAAAAAAAGGTATCATGCTTAGCGAAATAAGTCAATCGGAGAAAGACAACTATCATATGATCTCCCTGATATGAGGGAGAGGAGATGCAACATGGGGGGTTGAGGGGGTAGGAGAAGAGTAAATGAAACAAGATGGGATTGGGAGGGAGACAAACCATAAGTGACTCTTAATCTCACAAAACAAACTGAGGGTTGATGGGGGGAGGGGGTTGGGAGAGGGGGGTGAGGTTATGGATATTGGGGAGGGTATGTGCTATGGTGAGTGCTGTGAAGTGTGTAAACCTGGCGATTCGCAGACCCGTACCCCTGGGGATAAAAATATATGTTTATAAAAAATAAAAAAAAAATTATAAAAAAAATAAGTAAAATCTTTAAAAAAAAAAAAAAACCACAATGAGAGGCCACTTTATACCAGTCAGAATGGCTAAAATTAACAAGATAACAGAAAAACAAATACTGGCAAGGATGTGGAGAAAGGGGAACCCTCTTACACTGTTGGTGGGAATGCAAGCAGGTGCAGCCACTCTGGAAAACAGTATGGAGGTTCCTCAAGAAGTTAAAAATAGAGTTACTGGGTGTGGTGCAAAATAATGAATACTGTTATGCTGAAAAAATAAAAAATTAAAAAAAATAGAGTTACCCTATGACCTAGCAATTGGACTACTAGGTATTTACTGCACAGATACAAATGTAATGATCTGAAGAGGCACTTGCACTCCAATGTTTATAGCAGCAGTGTTCACAATAGCCAAACTATGGAAAGAGCCGAGATGTCCATCCCCATGAATGGATAAAGAAGATCTGGTATATATATACAATAGAATATTACTCAGACATCAGAAGGGAAGAACACTTACCATTTGCATTGACATGGAGGGAATTGGAGGCTATTATGCTGAGTGAAGTAAGTCAATCAGAGAAAGACAATTATATGGTTTTACTCATATAGGAATATAACAAACAGCACAGAGGATCATTGGGGAAGGGACGGAAAATGGACTGGGAAGAAATCAGAGAGGGAGACAAACCATGAGAGACTCTTAACTATAGAAATCAAACTGAGGGGTGCTGGAGGGGAGGTGAGTGGGGGGTAGGGTAATTGGGCAATGGGCTTTAAAGAGGGTATGTGATTTGATGAGCACTGGATGTTATATGTAACTGATGAATTATTGAACTCTACATCTGAAACTAATGATGTTTGGATTAATATGTTGGATAATCAAATTTAAATAAAAAAAGAATTATATTAAAAATGCACCCCCCCCAAAAAAATAACCCTGAAGAGGTTGCTGCCTGTGTTCTTCTCTAGGATTTTGATGGATTCTTGTCTCACATTTAGGTCTTTCATTCATTTTTAATTTATTTCTGTATATGGTATAAGAAAGTCATCCAGCTTCATTCTTCTACATCGTCACTGTCCAATTTTCCTGACATCATTTGTTGAAGAGCCTGGGTAGTCTTTCCTGATTTATCAAAGATTAGTTGACCATATAATTGGTTGTGGGTCTATTTCTGGGTCCTCTATTCTGTTCCATTGATATATGTGTCTGTTTTTATGCCAGTACCATCCTGTCTTGATCACTACAGGTTTTTGCACGTAATTGCTCATAATATACTCTTATTATTGTTTGTATTTCTGCAGTGTTGGTTGTGATCTGTCCTCTTGAATTTGTGATTTTGTTTATTTGGGTCCTTTCTTTTTTCTATTTGATAAGTTTGGGTAGGGGTTTATCAATTTTTAAAATTCTTTCAGAGAACCAGCTCCTACTTTCATTAATCTATTCTACTGTTTTTTAAAAATTTCTATATCATTTATTTCTGCTTGAATCTTTGTTATTTCCCTTCTTCTGCTGGTTTTATGCTTTATTTGCTATTCATTTTCTAACTCCTTTAGGTGTAAGGTTATGTTGTATATTTGAGGCTTTTTTCCCTATATACTTCCTTCTTAGGACTGCCTTTGCTGCATCCCAAAGGTTTTGAAGTGTTGTGTTTTCATTATCATTTGCTTCCATGTATTCTAGAAAATTTCTTCTTTGATTTCCTGGTTAACCCATTTATTTGTAAGTAAGATATTCTTTAACCTCCATGTATTTGTGGTTTTTCCAATTTTTTTTTCTTGTGTTTAGCTATAAGTTTCAAGTGTTGTTGTCTAAAAATATGCATGGTATATCCTCAGTCTTTTTGTACCAGTTGATGCTTGATTTGTGACCCAGGATCTGAACTATTCTGGAAAATGTTCCATGTGAACTTGAAAAGAATATGTATTCTGCTGCTTTAGGATAAAATGGTCTGAATATATCTGTTAAGTCCCTCTGGTCCAGTGTATCATTCAAAGCCATTGTTTTCTTATTTGGCTTTGAATTTGATTTTGTGGGTGTAGATTTGTCCTCACTTTAGCTTTAGAGTAATCTTGCTTTAAGTTGTATACTTTCTGGGGATATCAATTCAATACCTAATAACAATATTTCTCCATTCTGGATTGTCACAGTCTCCATTCTGGATTCAACTTCCAGTCCTGTGTAATACCTGGAATATCCATTTAATACAGATACCTCTGACAGTTTCTGCCAGGACTTGTAAAATATCTTCATGTGTAGTTTAGTGTTGAGCCAAACCTCAATGGAACCTCTATGCAGAGGTTCCTCTGCATGGCTCCCTCTTCTTGTAATATGCCCTCCAAATTTTATCTCTTTTAGTAACACTGACTCTTATCTTTGTCTCCTAACTCCAGTAAGATCCCTGTGCTTTCTTTGGGATATATTTTTATGGAGTATCATCTGGAAAGTGGTTGTGGGCAGAGAGCTAATACATAATTTAAAACTCAACTCATTTATTTCCTTTGTTTCAGAAGTCACAATTCTACACTGCATGTTTTCCAAATTACAAAATTTCCAAATTACAAAAATTGTTTTATGTATTTTTGCTCTTTTATAGCTATTTATGGTGGTTGTTTAGTCTGATAACCACTTCTTCTGCCATAGCTGGAAGAGGAAGTCTCTGTTTCCACAAAAGCTGAACAAATGCAAATTATCAGGTCTTACCTACAAAGACTCTAAATATGGTTGTGCAGGAACTCAAGAGCTTTTATTTAATAGTCTGCCCATTTCATGGTAATTTTGATGTAGGTAATTAGAGTGTCATACTGAAATAGCATTAAGATAAGGGAAACAATACCACCTGAAATTTATATTATATAAATATAATAAATTTATTATATTTATATAATAATAATTTGTATATTATATTTATATATTATATATAAATATTTATATTTATATATTTATATATAATAATAATATAATAATATATAATAATTTATATATTATATAAATATAATAAATATATAAGTATAATAAAAATATAAATATATTTATATTTATTGTAATTAAAGTCAGATTGGAGGCCAAATGTCAGCATGGCAGTGTCTTGAGTACTTCAGATAAAGTCAAGAGAACAAGATAGCAATAGGAGATACACAAATCTTTTAGAGATTGGGAGGAGTCTGATTAGGATCTGGGACCCCAGAAATAAAAATTTTATTTGAAATATTAACTGGTAGTAACTGAAAACAGAAGAGGAGAATCTTCCTGCCAGATGCAGAAGATGTTGGTAGATGCACAGATTAAGGAAGCTTTGTTCTAGTTTTGGCCTCTGGTCACTGACAGCATAGCCCTTGAGTGCAAACTAAAAGCCAGAGGGGCATGTATCCCCTCTGATCTCTGCTGCCACATTTCTTACTGTAAAACTTTGCAGCCAAGTATTCCCCAGGCACCCCAGGTTCTCTAAGCAGAACTGCCATGCTTCCTGGAAGATATTACTATTTATGTCAACCTAGTCTCAAGAGCTGTCTAAAAGAGCAAAGGGATTTACTGCTCAAAGGAGATGAAAGATTGGAAGAGGCCAAAGATCTTAACTCAGAGAGAACCCATTAAAGATATTTTGCCTTGTCAGAGACTGTCTGTATGCCAACTCCATAAAAAGGAACATCTAAAGTCAGACATTTATAAAGACAGGATGGCAGGTAAGAAGGCAAAAATTTGATTTTCCCTAAAGATACAGATAGAATTCACAGTTATGTTGACTGCCATGCAATGATTGACTTTCTTTCCAGCTTACCATTCCTTACTGAGTTAACTTTTCTCAGTAACTGATTTCTTGAATGCTTGATCTTGCTGAGACTTCCCTTAAAGTCACTGTACCTAACATGAAAGTTGAAAAGGCAGACCCTAAATAATCTTTCTGTGCTCTAAAACAGCAAAAAAGTTCTATTCTTGCTTATCTGTAGCTCCAGGAGTTAACCTCAGGCCTTAGCTCTCAAGCCCTTCTGGTTCATTTCAGGTATTTTAGTTCCCTTAGAGCCATTTTCCTGTGCTTCATTGTCCCTTAGAGTGTCTTTTATTAGATACCAGAGTTGCTGGCATGATAGTTCCCTTATAACACCCCACCACCAGCTCTGCCTTAATATAACTGCTAGCTGCCAAACCACACAATGGGGAACAAAACAGAAAAGGGGGGGGGTTGCTGCCATGTAGAATCACAAATGAAAATATCAGCCAGCTTTAAAGGCATCAGATTATCTCCCTAGTTTAAATTGCCAGCCTCTGTCAAGGAGTGATGTGGTGTTTCCTGATGTGTTGAAAGCAGTACTGCGATGAAAGGAAGATAGTGCCCTTATCCAGCTGAAATTTTGAACTGGATACCCTGTGGGAGTCTTGTATACAGTCTTTGACTCATCACAATAAAGACTGGCTGCTGACAGCTCATCAACTTTGACTTCTGGCCAAAACTCCAACACTTGACTTCTTTTTTTTACCCTCCTCTGAACTCTTCCATTTCTTCTTTTCTAACATCTTCCACCCATTATTTAGATATTGAAGGTTTTCTTAGATCTGAAGGCAGTCTTGACCATAGCAGTATTAGTCCACTGGCTCACTTGTCAAAGCATGTTTGACATTTTTTCTCCTATTTGTAATGCAGCTAATATTCATTGATTACTCTGCTAGATGCTAGAGATACAGAAATAAATACACATGGTTTTTGCCCTCATGGAGAACTTCCACAAGTAGGTTCCTAGATCCACCTCAGGATTACTTGTAGGACCTTGTTAAAAATCTAGTTTTCTGGGTCCCAACTAAGAATTACTGAGTGAAAATTTCTGAAGTTAGATATAAAAATTTATTTTTAATTAGTTCACTCAGTGGTTCTTAAGCACATTGCATCTTCAGAACTACTATTAAACACACAAATATGGAATTAAAATTTTTGATAAAGTACCTAAAAGATGAAAGGATGGCATAGGGAAGGCAATTTTAATTGAGACACTTGGGTTAAAAGGGGCCTAAGGAAGGGACATTTAAACTGAGACTTGAGAGATAAGTGGAATTATTCAGATGAAGAATTGGGGAAAAACGTTCCTCAGTAGGGGGAAAACATAAGCAAAATTCTTAAGGTGATAGTGTTGATGTTTTCCTAGTCCACATACATGTTTAGTACCTTGTCCTAAAGGGAATATGAGCATGTAAAGACATGTACCCTGTAATCTGGGTTTAACTCCTCTTCTCTGCTTTTCCTTAGCCTAAAAATTTCCCCACTAGGACCTGAGTTAAATTAGGAAGGAGTTTATCAATTTTTTTTTTGTTATTGAAATTTCCAGTATTTCTAGTTATTATCTTTTTTTAAAAATTAAAAACATATATTTTTATCCCCAGGGGTACAGGTCTGTGAATCGCCAGGTTTACACACTTCACAGCACTCACCATAGCACATACCCTCCCCAATGTCTATAACCCCACCACCCCTTCTCCCAAACCCAATACCCCAGCAACCCTCAGTTTGTTTTGTGTGATTAAGAGTCACTTATGATTTGTCTCCCTCCCAATCCCATCTTGTTTCATTTATTCTTCTCCTACCCCATTAACCCCCCATGTTGCATCTCTACTTCCTCATATCAGGGAGATCATATGATAGTTGTCTTTCTCCGATTGACTTATTTCGCTAAGCATGATACCCTCTAGTTCCATCCACGTCGTCGCAAATGGCAAGATTTCATTTCTTTTGATGGCTGCATAGTATTCCATTGTGTATATATACCACCTCTTCTTTATCCATTCATCTGTTGATGGACATCTAGGTTCTTTTCATAGTTTGGCTATTTTAGACATTGCTGCTATAAACATTCGGGTGCACGTGCCCCTTTGGACAACTAGGTTTATATATTTAGGGTAAATACCCAGTAGTGCAATTGCTGGTTCGTAAGGTAGTTCTATTTTCAACATTTTGAGGAACCTCCATGCTGTTTTCCAGAGTGGTTGCACCAGCTTGCATTCCCACCAACAGTGTAGGAGGGTTCCCCTTTCTCCGCATCCTCGCCAGCATCTGTCATTTCCTGACTTGTTAATTTTAGCCATTCTGACTGGTGTGAGATGGTATTTCATTGTGGTTTTGATTTGTATTTCCCTGATGCCGAGTGATGTGGAGCACTTTTTCACGTGTCTGTTGGCCATCTGGATGTCTTCTTTGCAGAAATGTCTGTTCATGTCTTCTGCCCATTTCTTGATTGGATTATTTGTTCTTTGGGTGTTGAGTTTGCTAAGTTCCTTATAGATTTTGGACACTAGCCCTTTATCTGATATGTCATTTGCAATTATCTTCTCCCATTCTGTCAGTTGTCTTTTGGTTTTGTTCACTGTTTCCTTTGCTGTGCAAAAGCTTTTGATCTTGATAAAATCCCAATAGTTCATTTTTGCCCTTGCTTCCCTTGACTTTGGCGATGTTCCCAGGAAGATGTTGCTGCGGCTGAGGTCGAAGAGGTTGCTGCCTGTGTTCTCCACAAGGATTTTGAAGGATTCCTTTCTCACATTGAGGTCCTTCATCCATTTTGAGTCTGTTTTCGTGTGTGGTGTAAGGAAATGATCCAATTTCATTTTTCTGCATGTGGCTGTCCAATTTTCCCAACACCATTTATTGAAGAGGCTGTCTTTTTTCCATTGGACATTCTTTCTTGCTTTGTCGAAGATGAGTTGACCATAGAGTTGAGGGTCTATTTCTGGGCTCTCTATTCTGTTCCATTGATCTATGTGTCTGTTTTTGTGCCAGTACCATGCTATCTTGATGATGACAGCTTTGTAATAGAGCTTGAAGTCCAAAATTGTGATGCCACCAACTTTGGCTTTCTTTTTCAATATGCCTTTGGCTATTTGAGGTCTTTTTAGTTCCATATAAATTTTAGGATTATTTGTTCCATTTCTTTGAAAAAAATGGATGGTACTTTGATAGGAATTACATTAAATGTGTAGATTGCTTTAGGTAGCATAGACATTTTCACAATATTTGTTCTTCCAATCCATGAGCATGGAACAATTTTCCATTTCTTTGTGTCTTCCTCAATTTCTTTCATGAGTACTTCATAGTTTTCTGAGTATAGATTCTTTGCCTCTTTGGTTAGGTTTATTCCTAGGTATCTTATAGTTTTGGGTGCAATTGTAAATGGGATGGACTCCTTAATTTCTCTTTCTTCTGTCTTGTTGTTGGTGTAGAGAAATGCAACTGATTTCTGTGCATTGATTTTATATCCTGACACTTTACTGAATTCCTGTACAAGTTCTAGCAGTTTTGGAGAGGAGTCTTTTGGGTTTTCCACATATAGTATCATATCATCTGCGAAGAGTGATAGTTTGACTTCTTCTTTGCCGACTTGGATGCCTTTAATTCCCTTTTGTTGTCTGATTGCTGAGGCTAGGACTTCTAGTACTATGTTGAATAGCAGTGGTGATAACGGACATCCCTGCCGTGTTCCTGACCTTAGCGGAAAAGCTTTCAGTTTTTCTCCATTGAGAATGATATTTGCAGTGGGTTTTTCATAGATGGCTTTGATAATATTGAGGTATGTGTCCTCTATCCCTACACTTTGAAGAGTTTTGATCAGGAAAGAATGCTGTATTTTGTCAAATGCTTTTTCAGCATCTATGGAGAGTATCATATGGTTCTTGTTCTTTCTTTTATTAATGTGTTGTATCACATTTATTGATTTGGGGATGTTGAACCAACCTTGCAGCCCTGGAATAAATCCCACTTGGTCGTGGTGAATAATCCTTTTAATGTACTGTTGAATCCTATTGGCTAGTATTTTGGTGAGAATTTTCGCATCTGTATTCATCAAGGATATTGGTCTGTAGTTTTTTTTTTTTTTTTTTTTTTTTGGTGGGCTCCTTGTTTGGTTTTGGGATCAAGGGTTGCTGGCCTCATAAAATGAGTTTGGAAGTTTTCCTTCCATTTCTATGTTTTGGAACAGTTTCAGGAGAATAGGAATTAGTTCTTTAAATGTTTGGTAGAATTCCCCTGGGAAGCCATCTGGCCCTGGGCTTTTGTTTGTTTGGAGATTTTTGATGACTGTTTCAATCTTCTTACTGGTTATGTGTCTGTCCAGGTTTTCTATTTCTTCCTGGTTCAGTTGTGGTATTTTATATGTCTCTAGGAATGCATTCATTTCTTCCAGATTGTCAAATTTGTTGGCGTAGAGTTGCTCATAGTATGTTCTTATAATTGTCTGTATTTCTTTGGTGTTGGTTGTGATGTCTCCTCTTTCATTCATGATTTTATTTATTTGGGTCCTTTCTCTTTTCTTTTTGATAAGTCTGGCCAGGGGTTTATCAATCTTACTAATTCTTTCAAAGAACCAGCTCCTAGTTTTGTTGATTTGTTCTATTGTTTTTTTTTGGTTTCTATTTCATTGATTTCTGCTCTGATCCTTATGATTTCTCTTCTCCTGCTGGGTTTAGGGTTTCTTTCTTGTTCTTTCTCCACTCCTTTAGATGTAGGGTTAGGTTGTGGAACTAAGACCTTTCTTGTTTCTTGAGAAAGGCTTGTACCCTATATATTTTCCTCTCAGGACTGCCTTTGTTGTGTCCCACAGATTTTGAACCGTTGTGTTTTCATTATCATTTGTTTCCATGAATTTTTTTCAATTCTTCTTTAATTTCCTGGTTGACCCATTCATTCTTTAGAATGATGCTGTTTAGTCTCCATGTATTTGGGTTCTTTCCACATTTCCTCTTGTGATTGAGTTCTAGCTTCAGAGCATTGTGGTTTGAAAATATGCAGGGAATGATCCCAATCTTTTGATACCAGTTGAGACCTGAATTAGGACTGAGGATGTGATCTATTCTGGAGAATGTTCCATGTGCACTAGAGAAGAATGTGTATTCTGTTGCTTTGGGATGAAATGTTCTGAATATATCTGTGATGTACATCTGATCTAGTGTGTCATTTAAGGCCTTTATTTCCTTGTTGATATTTTGCTTGGATGGTCTTTCTATTTCAGTGAGGGGAGTGTTAAAGTCCCCTACTATTATTGTATTATTGTTGATGTGTTTCTTTGATTTTGTTATTAATTGGTTTATATAGCCTGTGACCGGTTCAAGGTAACCCCGAGCTGAGAGCTCACTCTTCGGCTCTGTCTCTGTATCCAGCTTCCCTGTTCTAATACCTACAAGCTCTGGGACACTCAGACACCCCCAATCCTTCTGTGACCCTGCGGGACCTGAGGCCACGTTGACCCCGTGTAGGGTTCACCTCGGTTTAGCCTCTGGAGCTATATCCCTCGGCGGAACAGACCTTTAAAAGTCCTGATTTAGTGCTCCGTTGCTCCGCCGCTTGCCGGGAGCTGGCCCCTCCCCCCGCGGTCTATCTTCCCGTCGCTTTGGATTCACTTCTCTGCCACTCCTACCTTTCAGAAAGTGTTTGATTTTCTGTTTCTAGAATTGCTGTTCTTCTTCTCTTCAATCTCCCGTTGGATTTGTAGGTGTTTGCAATCTTTAGATAAGCTATCTAGCTGATCTCCCGCTACCTGAAGTAGTCTCATCCTGCTACTTCTCCGCCATCCTGACTCCTCCCTCCTCCGAGTTTATCAATTCTTATATAGGTCCATATTTAACAGGATAAATATTTATTTTTGAATCACCCCATCTCATTCCTTTATTTGCTTTCTCAATAATGAAATTGGTGTGTGAACATGCAGAGAAAATAAAGATCGAGTACTATATACTCTGTGGCTTACAGGGACCCATGTGTATTTATATGTAAATATTACCAGTAGGAACTTTACGGTTACATGTGAGGTGAATGGTTTTTTTTTTTTAAAGATTTTATTTATTTATTTGAGAGAGAATGAGTGAGAGAGAGCATGAGAGAGGAGAAGGTCAGGGGAAGAAGCAGACTCCCCAAGGAGCTGGGAGCCCGATGCGGGACTCGATCCTGGAAGTCTGGGATCATGACCTGAGCCAAAGGCAGTCGCTCAACCAACTGAGCCACCCAGGCGCCCGTGAGGTGAATGTTTTATGTAAAAATCTCTGATGATGGATTTCAAGGGAAGTCTAACCTGAGTTGAGATATCACACAGTTTGAGTGCTGTAGGCACTCTGGAATTTCTGAGCAAAGTTCAGTGATCTATTAAACTAAATATTTGTGAAGAAAAATTAGCAATCTGAAAAATAAATAATGTTCATTCTGACTGATCTTATGACGTGAGCTACTGATAAGACCATTTGAATCTATAGAGAAATTATTATTCACACTCCTTTGTGCAGAGGAGGAAGGGATTCTAGCAATTGGCTGATGACACATGGACTTCTTACAGTCATCTGAGATGACAAGAAAGAAATAACACTTGTTATTTGTAGATGATATACTTTTGTACTTAAGAAAATTCAAAAGAATCTATATGTAAGTTATAAGAATTTAAAAAATATTGAATAGGGTTGGTGGGTTCAAGATCAATATATATATATAAATCATTCTTTACTTTCAGATACTAACAAAAAGCAGTTAGAAAATGACAGTAACATCAAAAACTTAAGACATGGAGTATGTATAATAAAGGATATGAAAGACCACAAGAAATTATAAAACATTATTGAGAAGAATTAATTGGGACTTAAATTAATGAAGGGATATGCCATATTTGTGGATTGGAATCTGATTTTCCAGAATTGATGACTATAATGGCTCTTTACTTTCAAAGAGTATATCTGAAACAGGATAAATCAAAAATCCATTTCTGGATATATCATAGTGATGCAAAAGAGCACTAAATCAAACAGATGATCTTAAAAGTGCCAGGTAGTAAAATAGATTTCTTACAATGGAATGGCAACTAGACTAACAACTGACTTCCCAAAAGGAACAATGGAGTCCAAGGGATTATGGAATATCTAGAAAGTGTTGAAATAAACTAACTTGACCTAGAATTATATTCCCAGTGAATTATCCTTCTGGATTGAGCACATAATGCTGACATTTAAAAAAACAAATAACAGAGAACACTAATGGAACTTTTAAAGGATATTGTTCATGAATAAGCAAGATGATCTTGGAAGGAATGTCTGAGATATAAAGAAACTGTGACAAAAAATTTGCTAAACATGCATAAATACCAGTAAATAAGAAAATGTGATGGACTAAAAAAATAATATGAAGAGGTAGAAAATAAGAGAGGATTAAAAAACTGTTCAGTAGGGGCACCTGGGTGGCTCAGTGGTTTAAGCCTCTGCCTTCGGCTCAGGTCATGATCTCAGGGTTCTGGGATCAAGCCCCGCATCGGGCTCTCTACTCAGCAGGGACCCTGCTTCCCTCTCTCTCTCTGCTTGCCTCTCTGCCTACTTATGATCTCTCTCTGTCAAATAAATAAATTCTTAAAAAAAAAACTGTTCAGTATAGCAAGCAGTGATTATGTGTGCTGTGGCTGCTTATGTTACTTAGAGAGAGGGTAGAAATATTTATTAGTTTTCCACTTTGTTAAGTATAACCCATGTTAAAATTTCAAAAGTAACCTCTAATATAATAGAAAAAGTAAATGATTTCTAAGTGAGAAGAGGAAAAAAATAGAATTAAAAAGCAGACAAACAAAAATCCCCTCAATCAATTCAGAAGAATGCATGAAATGAGAAGTAAAAACATAAAATGTGAAAGAAAAAAGTAAAGAGAAAGTACTGGATGATTTGGCAAAAATAAATACAAATATATCACAATTAATGTTAATTGATAAAATCCTCAGTTAAAATAAAAATAACAAAGTCCATCTACATGCTATTTAAAAGAACCTAAAGTGTAAAGACCAAAAAAGAGTTGGGAAATAAAAGTATAATAAAAATATTTACAAGATAGGGGTGCCTGGGTGGCTCAGTGGGTTAAAGCCTCTGCCTTCAGCCTAGGTCACGATCCCAGGGTCCTAGGATCGAGCCGTACATCGGGCTCTCTGCTCAAGCAGGGAACCTGCTTCTGCCTCTCTCTCTGCTGCCTCTCTGCCTACTTGTGATCTCTGTCTGTCAAATAAATAAAATCTTTAAAATAATATTTACAAGATAAATACTAACTTAAATAAACCATGATAGTTACATTACTATCAGACAAAACCATTTTTTTAAAAGATTTTATTTATTTATTTGTTAGAGAGAGAGAGAGGGAGCGAGCATGAGCACAGGCAGACAGAGTGGTAGGCAGAGGCAGAGGGAGAAGCAGGCTCCCCGCTGAGCAAGGAGCCCGATGTGGGACTCGATCCCAAGACGCTGGGATCATGACCTGAGCCGAAGGCAGCTGCTTAACCAACTGAGCCACCCAGGCGTCCCCAGACAAAACCATTTTTATAACAAAAATATAATTAGGAATAAAGAGGCTCACTTCAAAATGTTAAATGGGGGATGCTTGGGTGGCTTAGTGGGTTAAGCCTCTGCTTTGGCTTGGGTCATGATCTCAGGGTCCTGGGATTGAGCCCCACATCGGTTCTCTGCTCAGCAGGGAGCCTGTTTCCCCCGTCTCTCTCTGCCTGCCTCTTTGCCTACTTGTGATCTTTGTCAAATGAATAAATAAAAACTTCAAAAAGTGTTAAATGGATCACTTCAAAAGGGTAAAATGAAGATATAACCATTTTAAACTGGGGTATATATAAGACTATAACTTCAAAATAGATCAAGCAGAAATAGAATAAAAGGAGTAATGAGCAAATTCACCACATCTCTGAGCAACAATAATAAAAAATCAAGAAGGCAAACAATGTTTTAGAAGATTGAAAAAGAAAAACAATTCTGATATAAGGAACATATATAGAATCTTTCATGCTACAATTTGAGAATGTGATCTCTCAAAAACACATTTATACTTATGAAAATTCACTAGGTACCAATGATAAAACAATTCTTAGTACATTTCAATGAATCCATAATAGACCTTTTTCTTTGTCCATAATCTATTAAACACAACAAAGCTAAATAAAAAAATTCTATGTGCTTGGAAATTTAAAAAGACATGAGACAAAAAAATCACAACAGAAATCAGAAAATAGTTATAAAGAAACAAAGTATACTAAGTAACAAAACTTATGGAATGCAGCTAAAATAATATAGGAAAATTTCTAATCTTAAATATTTATATTAGAAGAGAAAAAAGACTAAAAGTTTGAGCTCAACACAGAACTATAAGTTGGAACTAATAAATTTATGAAATCCATAAATATAAATGCTGAATAGGAAAAACATAGAATACAAAATGTTCAAAAATATATAAAACTTAATATTTATGTATGAATACATTTGTGATAAAGATTTAAAGAAAAAAAAGGCAGTGATAAGCATAAAATGGAGAACAGTTGTTCCCTTTGGGGAAGAATGAATTAAGGGGGCTTTCCAAAGTGGTTTTGAATATATGGATTGATTTATTTCTTAAATTGGGTGTAGGCATTCAGGGATTAATTACACTACTTTCAATTCTGTTAATGAATATGAAATATTTCATTATAAATTAAACTTCTGTATGTCACTCATTTTTGCAATATTTCAGTCTTTCAACTATCTTATTCCTTCTTTTTTGAACTCCTCACAATCTCTAGTACTCATTCTTACCTTTTCTCTAAGCTCTTATTTCCCTTCACCTCTAATCTTGGTTGTGTTTCTTCCCAGTTTAAACCTAGCCCTCCCTGATTCACATCCTTGCAGCAGTCTTTGGCTACTGGACTTTCCATCACGTTGTTCTTCATCAGTTTTCACAAGCCACCTACTTTGGTTTTTTATAATATCTTGGAGTTTGTGTTATTGATGTTTGCATTGTATCCTTCCTCTTTTCAATCTCCTTTTGCTACTCTTTTTCCTTTGCCTATGTCTATGTATTGATGTTTCACAGGGCTCTGAAGTGGCCCCATTACATCTAACTCCATGTGCTTTTTCTGTATGGATCATCCTTCCTGACTTCAGTTAACATCCATAAGTCTTGATCTCAATTCTTTTATCTCCAAGTAAGACCTCTTCCCTGATTTCTAGAGCTGTTAGATTGCACACTTAATGGAACCAGTTAAATGTTTTAAAGTTACTTGAGTTTCTGAATTCCTTATTTTTCTTTTAAAATTTATTTTTTCTTTTCTTTTTTTATTTTTAAAGATTTTTACTTATTTATTTGACAGATCACAAGCAGGCAGAGAGGCAGGCAGAGAGAGAAGGAGGGGAAGAAGGCTCCCTGCTGAGCAAAGAGCCCGATGCCGGCTCGATCCCAGGACCCTGGGATCATGACCTGAGCTGAAGGCAGAGGCTTTAACCCACTGAGCCACACTGGTGCCTGTATTTTTTCTTTTATTTACTGTTTTTGAATAGTCGATAAAACTAGAAATGGAAATAATTCAAGATTCTTTCTTTTCCCTCACATCCAACATGAAATCAAAGAACAAATCTGGTATATATCTGAGAATCATCCTTAAAACTGCTCACATTTGTTCCCATTTCTGTGCCTTAGCTTACAGTCATCCTGGACCATTACAATAGTTTTCTAATTCATCTTCCTGCCTCTAACTCTTGATTCTTCCACCGTCCTTTATACTAATGCCAAAGCATTCTTTCTAAAGTCTAAATTTTACCGAGTTTCTTCCTCGCTTAAAACCATTTATAATTTACGATTACTTACACAACAAATTTTAAACTCCACAATATGCACATAAGGTGCATCATGATCTGGCTTCTGCCTAAGTTTTCAGACTTATTTCTCATTATTTCTCATTCTCTTTTCCCCTCTTTCCTTCACCCTGTTGCCAACTACCAATAGATTCTTAGTAATTATTATCAACATATTAACATTTATTGAGCATTTATTTTTCAGCTATAGTATCCATTATTTTACATGTGCTATCTTGTATGACTTCCAAATTAACTTCCAAATTAAGGAAGGAAACTACTTCTATTCTGTCCATTTTATAAAGGAAGACCATAGACTAGTAAGTTGTAGATGAAGATGGTTATATTTACAGAATTACTCACTGTTTTGCTAATCATCAGACTGTTTTCCACTCCATGATCTTGCTTTCAAGGAATTTCCCCCTCCTAATCTACACAAGTTTCAGTACAAAGTTCATATACCATCTTCTATATGAAGCCTAGCCTTACTCTTCTAAGTGTCATTGACTTGTTCTCCATTCTACCCATCATAGTTTTCATAAGTCTTAATCACATTTATTTTGTTTTCTAGCTCTCACAGATTGTGAGGGTTGGTATGGAAGTCATTTGTCTTTATTTGATGAGGACTTAAAATAAGAGCCTTATACTTGATTGAAATTCAATAAATATTTGTTAAGTTGAACTGTTGGATTTCTGCAATCTTGACTTCTCATGTTATTCAGTTGTCAATAACCTTCACTATATTATAATTATAAATATTTTATAAATGTTTACATCCTACATTCTCCTATCCCATGGCTTATCGTAATGCCTCAAATATAATAAATATTTAGTAAACATTGGTTAATTAAAGCATTACATTCACCAGTACATGCCCATTTTGCTAGTCTAATTCCCAAGCTTCCTATTACCTTTATGACAAAGGATGAATAGAATTAACATGACATATACCAAGGATCATCAAAAGTTTTTAGCCCCTGCTTGTATGTGGGGATATCTGCAAAACTATTTCAAGTTTATCTAGTATTGTCTATTCCTGAAAACAGAGTTCTTATGAACTTTCCATTTTAGTTAACTTTATAATACAATGTTTAATTTTTTAGGGGGAAGATATGGCCTGAAGAGATTAGTCTTTTTAGGTAAATTTAAGAAAAGGAAATTGTGAGGAATTCAATATGGTGGCAGAGGATGATCCTGAGCTTTCTCCCTCCCTTGGAAATCACAAATATACAACTACATATGGGATAATTTCCTCTGAAAAAGACCAGAATACTGGATGAAAAGATCCTTCCCAAAAACAGACAAAAAGGACAGCATCAAGATGGGTAGGAGAGGCAGAGACACTGTTTTGCAAAAAGACCCCCCGCATCCCCCCCAAAAATCAAAACCCCCACCTCACATGTAGTGATCCACAGCTGGAAGTGATCTTTTAAAATATGGAACTTTCCCCTGAGAAGTGAGGGGTTTGTGTTCTACATCAGACATCCCAACCCTTAGATTCTGCAGGACAGAGACAAGTCTTCTAAATGCCAGTCTTTGAAAACCCGAGGAGGATTATGTCCAGGAAAATACAGAACTGTAGTGAAAGGAGAACTTTCTCTTAAAGGTTTCATGTGTAGACTTGTTCACACTGAAACCTAACACAAAAACACCAATTTGAAAGGCATCTAGAGCACCTGTGAATAAGACAAAATTACTAGTCTTAAATTACCTGCCTGTGAGCCAGGAAGCCATTAGGACTTTCTTCAGGGATGTAGAAACTAGTGGGTGCTATATTTGTGACCTCATCCTACCTCACTAAGGTTGGTGTTCATGGGCACCATTTTGGAAATCTCTCTGACCTGCTAAGACTGGTAGGCATACCTACCTGAGAACCCTGCCTTACCCCCACAGCACGATCACATGTCACAGTCAGGCTGCTGGCAGCTTGGATAATCTCTGTGTCCCAGCACAGCACCACATCATGGCTGGTCAAGGTGACAGTCCTTCCTATCCATGCACTGCAGATGTGGCATTGGACATAGACAGGTGTATGCAGTCCGGACAGTATGTCCCTTATGTACCTAGCTTTGGTGGCCAGAGGGGATGATGCTTTTGGCTTCCATATTCCTACATGAGCTGCTCCTTCAAGATAGGGTGGGGTAGCTTATCTGCCTAATAAATAGAAATAGAGACTCAGGCCAAGTGGAGAGACAGAAGACTATGTTCCAAATGAAAGAAGACAGAACCTCAGAAAGACCCTTATGAGACAGATATAAGCAGTTTACCTGATAAAGAGTTCAAAGTAATGATCATAAAGATGCTTATTGAACTCAGAAGGATACATGAATATAGTAGGGTCCTCAAGAAAGAGTTATATAGTTTTCAGATTACAGATCTTTTACTGCTTTGGTTAGGGTTATTCCTAAGTATCTTACAGATTTGGGTGCAATTGTTAGTGGGATAAATTCCTTGATTTCTCTTTCTGATGCTTCATTATTTGGGTGTATAGGAAACAAAAGATTTCTGCATATTGATTTTGTATCCTGCAGCTTTAACTAAATTTGAGTAATATTTTGGTGGAGTCTTTTGGATTTTCTACATAGAACAGCATGTTGTCTTTGAAGAGTGAAAGTTTGACTTCTTCCTTGCTGATCTGGATGCTTTTTATTTCTTTTTGTTGTCTGACTGTGGAAGCTAGGGCTTTCAGTACTATGTTGAACATCACTGTTAAGAGTGGACATCCCTGTTTTGTTTGATGGTCGAGGAAAAGCTCTCAGTTTTTCCCCATTGCAGATGATATTAGCTTTGGGTCTTTCATATATAGCTTTTATGATACTGAAGTATATCTTCTCTAATCCTACTTTGTTGAGGGTTTTTATCAAGAATGGAAGTTGTACTTTGTTAAATGTTTTTTACACATCTATTGAGAGGATCTATAGAACAGTTATGAAAAATCAAAGATGACACCTAGAAATGGAGAAATATTTTATGCTCATGGATTGGAAGAACAAATATTGTTAAAATGTCTATACTACCCAAAGTAATCTACACATCTAATGCAATCCCTATCAAAATACCACTAGAATTTTTCACAGAGCTAGAACAAACAATTTAAAATTTGTATGGAACCACAAAAGATCCCAAAGAGCCAGAGTATTGAAAATTAAAAGCAAAGCTAGAGGCATCACAATTCTGAACTTCAAGTTCTATTATAAAGCTGTAATAGAACAGTGATAGAACAGTGATCAAGACAGTACTGGCACAAAAATAGATAGATCATAGATCAGTGGAACAGAACAGGAAATCCAGAAATGGACCCCCAAATGTGTAGGCAAATAATTTTTGACAAAGCAGGAAAGAATATCCTGTGGATAAAAGACAGACTCTTCAATGAATAGTGCTGGGAAAACTAGACAAGAACATGAAAAAAAAAAAAGGAAACTGGACCACTTTCTTACACCATAACCCAAAATAAATTCAAAATAGATGAAAGACCAAAATGTGAGATAGGAATCCATCAAAATCCTAGAGGAAAACACAGGCAGCAACCTCTTTGATACTGTCCCTAACAACTTCTTGCTAGATATGTCTTTGGAGGGAAGGGAAACAAAAAACCAAAAATGAACTATTGTGGCTTCATCAAAATAAAAAGTTTCTCTACAGCAAGGAACATTCAATAAAACTGAAAGGCAACCTATGGAATGGGAGAAGGTATTTGCAAAGGACATATCTGATATAGGGTTAGTATCTAAAATTTCAATACCCCAAAACCAAATAATCCATTTAAGAAATGGGCAGAAGACGTGAATAGACACTTACAAAGGAGGCAAGCAGATGGCTAACAGACACATGAAAAGATGTTCAAAATCAACCATCATTAGGGAAACACAAATCAAAAGTACAGTGAGATATTACTTCACACCCATCAGAATGGCTAAAATTAACAACACAGGAAACAACATGTTGGCAAGGATGCAGAGAAAGGGGAACCCTCTTACACTCTTGCTGGGAATGCAAGCTGGTACAGTCACTCTGGAAAACAGTATGGAGGTTCCTCAAGACATTAAAAATAGAGCTACCCTATAATGCAGAAATTGTACTACTTGGCATTTACCCAAAGGTAAATCAAAGATGAAACAAAAAAAAATAACTAAAGACAAATGAAAACAAAAATATGACATCCCACAATCTTTGGGATGTAGCAAAAATAGTTCTGAGAGAACAGGTGATAGCAATACAGGCTTACGTCTAGACAGAATAAAATATCAAATAATCTTAATTTTATTTGTAAAGATGCTAGATAAAGGAGAGCAAATGAAGCCCAAAGTAAGTTGAAGGAAAGAAATAATAAAGATCAGAGTGGAAATAAAAGAAGACTGAAAGCAATGGAAGAGAACAATGAAAAACTAAGGTTAGTATTTTAAAAAGATAAACAAAATACACAAACTTTTGGTAGACTAACCAACAAAAGGAGAGAGGGTGCTAATAAGATCATAAATGAATGAGCAGTTATAACTAACACCACAGAAATACAAATCATCACAGGAGACTACTATGAAAAATTATATGCCAAAAATTAGATAACCTGGAAGAAATGATACAGTCCCAGAAACATACAATCTTAAAAAACTAAGTCACGAAGGAATAGAAAATCTGAGCAAACTTATTAGTAATAAGGAGATCGAATCAGCAGTCAAAATCCTTTTAACAAACAAAAGTCCTGGATCAGATGGCTTCAGTGGTGAACATTCAAAAAAGCCTTACTTCTTATACTTCTCAAAATCTTCCAAAAAATTGAAGAGGAGGGAAATACTTCTAAACTTATTTTGTGAGGTAACCGTCCCTCTGATACCAAAACCAGACAAAGACATCACAAAAAAGAAAATTATAGGCCAATATCATTGATGAACATGAAGGAGAAATTCTCAACAAAATATTAGCAAATCAAAGTCATCAATGCATTAAAAGGACCATATATCATGATCATGTGGGATTTTCTTCAGGAATGCAAGTATAGTTCACCATCTGCAAACTGACCAATATAATATACCACATTAACAAAATCAAGTATAAAAATATGTGACCATCCCAATATATGCAAAGAAAGCATTTGATAAAATTCAGTATCCATTTATGATAAAAACTCTCCATAAAGTAAGTATAAAGTGAATGTACCTAGCCATAATAAAGGCCATATATGACAAACTTCACTCAGTAACATACTCAGTGGTGAAAAGCTGAAATCTTTTCCTCCATTCAGTTTTTCCTCCAAGATCAGGAGCAAGATAAGGATGTACCATCTCACCACTTTTATTTAACATAGTATTGGAAGGCCTTACCACAACAATTAGGGAAGGAAAAGAAGAAAAAAACACCAAAATGGGAAAGGACGAAAAACTCACTATTTGCTGATGACAGCATACTATATGGAGAAAACCTAAAAGACTCTACAAAAAAACTGTTGGAATTACATAGTGAATTCAATAAAGTAGCAGTATACAAAATCAACATACAGGAATCTGTGGCATTTCTATACACTAATAATGAATTATAAGAAAGATAAGAAAACCATTCCACTTATGATTGCATCAAAAATAATAAAATACTTAGGAATAAATTTAACCAAGTAAGTGAATGACTAATACACTGAAAATTGTAAGATACTGATGAAAGAAATTGAAGAATATGCAAATAAATGATAGGTTAGTCCATGCTAATGTATTAGAAGAATTCATATTGTTAAAATGTCCATAATGCCCAAAGCAGTCTAGAGACTCAATGTAATCTCTATCAAAATTGCAGTAGCGTTTTTCACAGAACTAGAACAAATAGTTCCAAAATTTGTATGGAACCACAAAGTAGCCTGAATAGTCACAAAAATCTTAAGAAAGAAGAATAAAACTGGAGGTATCATACTCTCTCATTTTAAACTATAAAGCTATAAACTATAGTGCAATTTATATACTGTAGTTAATAGTTTAAGTTATAAACTACAAAGGTGTAGTAATCCAAATAGTATGATATTGGTATAGGTACACAGAGATCAATGGAACAGAAAATTTAGACTCCAACATCAAACACACACACATATATAGATACTTAATTTACAACAAAGGAGACAAGGAAGTACAATGAAGAAAGACAGTCTCTTCAATAAATGATGTTTTGGAGAACTGGATAGCCACATGCAAAATAATGAAACTAGACCTCTATCTTAAACCATACATAAAAACTAACTCAAAAATGAATTAAGGACTTGAATGTAAGACCTGAAACCATAAAATTCCTAGAAGAAAAAGAAGTCTGTATGCTCCCCAATATCCACCTTAGCAATCTTTTTTGTGATTCTGACTCCAAATGCAAGGGAAATAAAAGCAAAACAGAAAAAATGGGATTTCATTAAACTAAGAAGCTTCTGCATGGCAAAAGCAACCATCATCAAAGTGAAAAGGCAACCTACTGCATGGGAGAAATTTTTTAAAAATCCTGTATCTGACAAGCAGTTATCATCCAAAATGTATAAAGAACACATACAACTCAACAACAATAACAAAAACTAACCTGGTTGAAAAATGGGCAGAGAATCTGAATAGATATATTTCCACATAAAACATACAGGTGATCAATAGGCATATGAAAAGATGTTAAACATCATTAATTGTTAGGGAAAGGCAAATCAAAACCACAATGAGATATTATCTTGTACTGGTTAGAATGGGTACTATAAAAAAGACAGGGAATGACAAGTGTTAGGATGTGGGGAAAAGAGAACCCCTGTACACTGTTGGTTGGAATATAAGTTGGTATAGTTACTGTAGAAAATAGTATAGAGATTCCTTAAAAATTAAGAATAGAACAGCCATATGATTCAGCTGTTCCATTTCTGAGAATTTCTCCAAAGAATACAAAAATGTTGATTCAAAAAGATTTCTAAACCCTTATTTTTATTACAGCATTACTTACAATAGCTAAGAAACAGAAAAAACCTACATGTCTGTTGGATGAAGGGTTAAAGGAGATGGGTTAAAATGGAATACTGCTTAACCATGAAAAAGAATGAAATCTTGCCATTTGTGATAACTTAGATGAACCTTGAAGGTATTATCCTTTGTGAAATAAGTCAGAAATAAGGTAGAGAAGAGACAAATACCATACAATTCAGTCATGTGTAATTAAAAAACAAAACAAAGCAAAAATGAACTCATATAGAGAACAAATAGGTGATTATGAGAGGGGAAGGGGATTAGAAGGTTAATAAATTGGTTAGAAGGGGGTCAACTGTATCGTGATAGATGGTTACTAGACTTTTAGTGGTGATTACTTTGTAGTGCATAAGATGTCAGATTATAATATTGTATACCTGAAATTTATCTAATGTCATTTATCAATTTCATTTCAATAAAAAATATAAAAAGTAATTAAATACATTAAAAATAGAAAACATAAGGCAAATGTTAGGACTTCTAAGCAATCATATCTATTGGCTAGGGATACAATGTCTCAAGGAAGAAAACTGATTACTTGAAAGAGTTTAAACATTAGGGAACAAGGCGTTAAACCCACTGAGCTGGAGGAATGTCCAGTTGTTTGATATATATGCTTTATCTTTATGCAAATCAAATGTGTGTAAATCCAGGCAGAAAAGTTATACCACAAACATATTAAGGATAATTATTTGCATAATTAGGAATATAGCCATGGAACCAAATTTTCAGTGAAGAGTCTCCATGTTTTCTTAGGAAATTTATCATTGCACTAGAATATTTGTTTGAAGGCTTTCATTATTGGACAGAAAATAAATAGAAGCTCAAAGCACTATTTATTGTAGTGTTATTTGTGGTAGTTGGAAGATGATAGCAATCTGGTTCAAACCCTGGGGGAGTACTAACACAAGTTGGATACATAGGAAATATTTGCAGAAACCAGAAAGTACAAACTGGAGATACACACACACACACACACACACACACACACACAAAGACACTATCTTAAAAATATGTTATTGTGTGAAAAATAAGGAAACTCTTATCTATAGCACAGCACTAGCAGTTTACATTTACTTACAAGTTATTTATTAATTTGTTCCCTTTTCATTCCCATTCTGTAGTCCCATATCTTGCTCTTACTCTCTGGTCAACTCCCCTCAAAAACTTGTTTTTAAACCTTTTATTTATACACAGCCTTGAAAATGGGAACAGTTTTTGTGCGCATGACATTTGATGTAAACTGCCTTATGCAGACCAGTAATAATAATATGCCACAGCCTGAGGTGTATAATTAACTCAACCCTCTGCAACTGACGTCTTTTAATTAATTAATTAATTAATTAATTAATTAATTTAAAATATGTTATTTATTCATTTGACACACAGAGAGAGATCACAAGTAGGCAGAGAGGCAGGCAGAGAGGGAGGGGTAAGCAGGCTCCCTGCTGATCAGAGAGCCTGATGTGGGGCTCCATCCCAGGACCCTGAGATCATGACCTGAGCTGAAGGCAGAGGCTTAACCCACTGAGCCACCTAGGCGCCCCAACTGACGTCTTCTAAAAAACACAGTTAAATTTAAATTAAAGAGAGAAGTCAGTGTCAATTGATGATCTAGAAATGAACTGTACTTGAAACTGTGCTGTGAAGGAAAATATATTGTGTAAAATTTAACTTGCATACTGTTTCAGAACAAGCCCAAGTGTAACGTGAGGCAAAGTGCCTCACATAAACTTGTGCAGCAGAGAATATTCATTCTTTAGGCACAAAAGAGATCTTACATCATTCTTTCACTTTATTGTGTTGCTTATGTAGCCTTGTGTTAATTTCAATAAATGCATAAAATTTCTCATTTAGCAGCTGATTGACTCTCAGGTTTATGGAAATTGTCTAGATTGGGACACACAGATAGAAAAGAACCAAAGTTCTTCTTGCCTTGACAATCATAGAAGGGAAGTTAAATAACCTCCTGGTACAAATACATATTGGTCTTTGTCGGTGTTTAAACGTACTCTCAGAACTTACAACAGAAATACATTAGTGTATGATAGTACCGGTGGTAACTATGTTTATGATATAGCAGTAAAAACAATCATAATCCCAACGATAGATTAGGGAGTGGACTAACCCCAGGTCCCTAAAGTCTGACAACTATATAGTAAATCCTCAGGTAGATCTATCAGCACAATGATGACAGGGGCTTATATAAGACTGAGCTAATATTTCTCCTGGGCTTGCATCCAATAGCCAGGGATTGTAGGGAAACTGCCCTTGGTAATTAAGTCCTAATTCAATAATTATTTGAGTAGGAAAGGGTTAAAATCAATGTTGGTCTTTGCATACTGCAGTTTTTCTATTTTCAGGACCTATCATCTTGAGGAAAAAAAAAAAAAAAAAGGCAACAACACACAACTCTAATGCCCTTAGCAGATGGATCTGTGTTATTGCAGAACAGGGACCTGGAAAGTCTCCATATACCAAGCTATAAATATTCCTCTGACATTTATTATCCTCACTTGAGTTCAGGTGCTTAAATACTTGGACTGAAGTCATGTTTGTAGCAGAAAAAAGTTGATCTTTAAGCATACCTTGTCGCTGGCTAAATTATTAGCAACAGACAAAGATGGAGGGTAAGTATGCTAGAGCAAGGGAGTCTCCTACTTAAGAGAGGTCATGGAACCTTTAAGTCAAATTAGTTGAAGTTTAGATTTGCTTGTAGTACAAATTCCCAAACACCTCACCACAGACAATTTGATGGATCACATCCCAGCAACCCCCCACCAACCCCGAACTTTCCAAATATGTATCTACCAGTGACATTCTGTGGTCTTGAATTTGAGTCCCAGCACTGCCAGCTGCATAGGATTGTAAATTCAAGCTATGAATCTTAGGTCATGTTGCATTAAGGGAAGTGTAGGATTATGTAAACCAGCAGATAATAACCTTATAAAATCCTTCTTATAAAATAAAATCAAACTAAAGGTGTCAGCATAGATTAACAGTCCTTTATTAGAGGGTGTGGATTCGTCAAGTGTGGTTATTTTGTGGTTCAGGCTAAGATTTAGTAGTATTGTTCTTAATTAGGGTCTACTTAATTCCCTTGGGAATGATTACTTGGAGCCTGGGATAGGTTTCATTCTGAAAGGAAAAGAATCCATGCATGACTTTGTCTGGGATATTGTATAATAAAGTCTTGTAGATATATCCATCCCAAAGCTATTCCTAACCCTTGCTCAAGTGGACCCAGAACAGTGTGAAGCTGAAGAAGACCCATAGGCCTCCTCTTTCATCCTGTCTTTCCCCAGCCTGAATGACCCCTTTGTGGCTGTCAAAAAAAGCTGATCCAGTGTGATGCTATACCAGTACATTTATAGTGTCTGGAACTGGCAACACATTTTAAAGGGATATTCATTGTCAGATTATATTATCTAGAGAAGACTGAGGGGCCTGGAACTTCTGAAATAATAAATATAGTCAAAGAAGTTAAATTTCTTTTTTTCCAGCTAAACATCAACAAGATATCATAGTGCTAAGTGCATAATCTTAGGAGCCGGATTGTCTACTTTCAAATCTTGGTCTTTTGGTTAGTGGCTGTGCAAACTTCGTAGGTTACTTAATTTACTTTAGTTTTGTCATTTGTGAAAGGGGAAAAATAATAATGCCTACCTTATAATGTTGCTGTGAGGATTAAATGAATTATTAATAATAAAGTGCTTAGAACAACATCTGAAACTAGTAAGTAACAGTATTTGAAACTAGTATTTGAAACAGTGTTTGACAAATAAATGAAAGGATATAAAAGCTGTGAGTTTTGCATGTATAAATGCATACTTTTTTTGGGGGGGAGGTTTATAGCTATTTATATTTCCAAAGAATACTATGACCATGACCTTCAAAAAGATTAACTGTTGAGAATAAAGCAAAAGTCAATGGATGAAAATTTCAAGGAGGTTCACTTAGGTTTGTAGGAAAGGAATTATTCTTAAATTTTGTCAAAGCACAGTGGGTGATCTTGGGAACATCAGAAGCTCTATCCCAGAAGCTTTCATCTGATGCTAAATGACCACAACTTGGGGGTTGAAGGGAAAACCAAATGGACTGTCATTATCAGAGATCTTAGAGGTGAGATGTGTTTCAGCATCCCTTCCCCACACCTCTCTCTTCCTCTTTCTGCATCACTCTTTTCCCATAATTGAAGAATATGTGAGTCTCTTGAGTCAGTGCAGTTTTGAAGTTGACGGGTTACATAGTCCATCCATATCACCAGTTACTCAGTAATGATGCCAGTCAAATCACTCCCACCCCATGCTAAAATTTTTCTGATGATACTCTAATTCTTAGATAATTATTTTGCAAAGAACCTAAGTCCAATTATAATGTGACATCATCCTACCCTGCAAACCCTGTTCTACACTCTGAATTTTCATTAGCTTGTAATTTAAGTGTTATATTCTCTGTGAAGTCTTATCTAAGTCCTCTAAAAAGTTAGCTACACTGTTATGAATTCCCATGTTACTTTATTGAAATCACTGCTGTATCACTCATGAGACATGCTAATATCTCCCATATTATAATATAAGCACATGAAAGGCTGGACTGAGATTGTCCATTGTATCCCTGTGGTAATTACTACTAATTACCTACCAAGTTCTCACTCTTCCTTACTGAAAATGATTTCTGGACTCTCTTGCACTTAGATGTGATCATATGACCAATGAGAGGTAAAAGAAGGCTATGCGACTGGGTACTGACTAAAGCAATATGGATGCAACTATATCATGTTTCTATACCTGGTCATAAAACCCCATGCATCCTCAAGAATCCTTGTCCTTTGAGCAATCTGGAACTTCTTTGACTGTTTTTGGACTCCTTGTAAACTAAACTCATATTTGAAAATTTTTTTATTATTTATGGCTGAAAAAAATACCATAGTGTTGCTATCTTCAGTATTCATGAAATAGTGAGCAACAAGGTTCTAAGAAGGTATATGGTAATATTATTTCTGAGTTTTAAAAAGTACATTTTTAATTGAGAAAGCACATTTTAAGTTATCTAAAAAAAATTCTAGCAAAGAAGTTGGATCGAGAACTACAAAAAATACAATAAAAAAAAGAGTAAGTACCATGTAGGAAAAGAAACCAGTATATAAGGTTGATGTAAAACGAATTAGGGAAAAGGAATATAATCAAAGGAAAAAGAAGCAGGATAGAAATCATCAGGTGATGTTTCCAAAATTGGGTCTAGTTTCAAGGTGAAGTTCTCATTGGAGAGAATCTGGGATACACTTCTCCCTTAAATGTTTCATATCCTCACATGTGAAACAGGTCATTTCTAATACAGCACTACTGAAAGGGACTCCTGAAAGATCTCCTGTTGAGGGTGGATACACTGAGGCTTTCTTTTTTTTTTTTTTTTTTTTAAAGATTTTATTTATTTATTTGACAGACAGAGATCACAAGTAGGCAGAGAGGCAGGCAGAGAGAGAGGAGGAAGCAGGATCCCTGCTGAGCAGAGGGCCTGATGCGGGGCTCGATCCCAGGACCCTGGGATCATGACCTGAGCCGAAGGCAGAGGCTTTAACCCGCTGAGCCACCCAGGCGCCCCATACACTGAGGCTTTCATTTCTTTTTGTATATAAAGTCAGGGATTTTTTTTTTTTTTCAGAGAAGTTGAAACAGCATTGGTTGAGATCTTTGCAAGACTTTAAGCATCAAAACAGCTGTCGTGAATTAAGACGTGATTTTTGAGGCAATTCAGGCAGTCCTGGAATGCAAACTGTGAGGCTTTGTCTCTGAAGGGAAGTGGTATAAAATTCATTAAAGCTTGGAAATACTCAAAAGTTTAGTTAAAAGAGACTGAAGAGTTAAAAAAGCAGAAAGAGGCCCTAATAGATCTGTTGTTCTCAAATTTGTTAAATTGTATTTCATTTCCTATGTATTTATTATAGAATCTAAGTGGATCAAACATGCACTTCGTGTTACAGTGTTTATTACATAATTTCAGTTTACTTTAAAACTCCTTCACAAATACAAAGAGAGAGTCTGAGGTCTTTGTACCATAAGCTGCAACATTAGTTTTGAGAGTTGGTTGCTTCCTTAGCTGGAGGAACCAGACCTTATGGGCAGTCCAGGTCTAAGTTAAGACTGTTGTGGTTGTTTTCACATGTTTTTAGTGGGAATCATTTCAAAAGTGTTATTTGTTGTTTGTTGTTGATATCCTGGTCTTCAAAAGAGGAAGCTATGGTTATTTTTAATGTTACATATCTAAGTTTATTTTCAACTAACTGTGTAATCCTCCCCCATGCCTATCATTATCTTCTGGACAATTTTCCTAGTTGTTAGCTCAGAGATGTATTCATTTACTCATGCTTTCTTTCAGTGATCCTTTACAAAACACGAGCTAGAGGGCAGGCATTGCCTTGGAGATTGGGGTAAAGAAGAAGACAACATTTCTACCTTTAAGGGCTTAGAGTTGAAGAGACAGGGAGAGAGCATGATGCATAACCACTCCCAATAAGGTGTATATGTTGATGTATAGCAGACAGGATAGCCTGAAAACTTGATAATATGCTGAATTCAGGAAGGATATTGAGAGACAGACAAGTTTTGATGAATCTTTGATTGCTGTCTTAGAAAACACTGGTTAGTTTTTATAGTCCACAAAATGAGGATAATGAAGAGTTAGGTGATGAATCAGGTTTGTGAGCACTGCCCAGGGCATCAATCTATAAAAGACCCTAATATACCATAATCAGGAATCACAGGTATAGTGCCAGTTAAAGACTCAGGTTTCCACACACAGTCACTTAAATTGGTGTTTTCCCAGTGAATTGATTCCAGTCTTGGTAAACTAATAGCATGTGGAAGAGAAATAAATACAACTCTTTACTGACTCCATCCTCTTCCCTTTGAGGAATGATAGGAAGCATGCGTTCAAGGGGGTAGTTGCAGGTTTTGTCCCCAAACCTGAGAGCAGCCATATGAGTCACCTGAAGCCAACATTTACTGTCAGCCGTTATTCTGATACTAACTAAAGCACGGCAAGGTGCTGTTTACCCGAGACATGTGTTTTATTATATTTATTTATTTTACTAGCTAAAATGTAGACATCTTTCTGAAAATTTTTATTTTTTAAAAATTTTTTATTTTTTATTAACATATAATATATTATTTGCCCCAGGGATATAGGTCTGTGAATCATCAGGCTTACACATTTCACAGCACTCACCATAGCATCTATCCTCCCCAAAGTCCATAACCCTATCCCTACCCCGCTCCACCCAGCAACCCTCACTTTGTTTCATGAGATTAAGAGTCTCTTATGGTTTGTCTCCCTCACTTTAAAAATATTTAAACAAATTTTTAAAGTATTTTTAAAATTTATTTTTCTTTTTAATTTCTATGTCCAGTGTGAGACTTGAACTCATGACTCTGAGATCAAGACTGGGCCAGCCAGGCACCCCAAGATTTTTTTTTTTAAATTTTAGAGGATGTGCTCAGCTTTGATGAATAGAAATAAATTAGTGAATATATTTTTATTTCTCTTATTCTGTTAGAAATTTTCTTGAACTTAAAGTGAAAAATAAAATAGAACAACACACAGTCTCTGCTATGTCAGAAAATTACGTTCAAGAATTTGTTACCAAACATTGATTGATTGGAAGTGTTCTTTTCGTAGAACTGACACTCTAGCATGCACACCAAAATAATATTTGACTAATTGCTGACATTACTATAATCTTGCTAGGTGGCCTGTTACACTTAATTTAGCAATATGAAACCAAATTATATTGCGGGGAATATATACAAAAATGAACAGTGAGTTTATTTGTCCTCAGGATTCTAATTATAACTGATTCTATGTTTCATATAATATAGGAAAAGTGCTAAGGAATTTTACTTGTAAATCTGGCTTGTGGTTTTAGGAGCATTTAGCATAGCTCATTAAGATGAATTTACCTACAATCTTGTAGAGACTCTAGATGGATAAAACATTCATTGATATTTTAACAAAGTTTATTTCTATAGTAATTTTGGTTTACGTTAAGACTCTATCACATATGTGAAGAGAGAGTCTGACCTATTGGATCCAGAAACACCCATGTCAAATAACATCTGAGTTATTTGACCTTATCTATGTAAAATGTCACTTCTCAAAAAGTGATGATAAAATATTTTGCAGACCTGTAAATCAGAACAATAAAAGCCTGTAAGTGTATTTTAAAAAGACTTTAACCTTATCTACAGAAGTGAAACTTCATCCTTACTAATATTTATTTTAGAGTGATGGAGAGCTATAAAGTAAAAGACAATTTAAAAAAAATTTCAAAATGTTATATTGTGTCAAAGGATGTATATGGTTAACCTCTATATAATGAAGTATGCATGTTTATTAAATCAATTTCTCATACCATATCTAATTAAATATTGAAAAAATAATGAAAAAAATTAATTTTAAGGGGTCTCTGAATATTTGCCTGCCTCATGTTAGTTCATCTGCAAGGAACCAATTTTTAGAGAGAGGTGATGAATCAAGTTTTGGATGTGCTGAGTTAGAGATACTTAATGGACATCAAAATGAAGGTAGCAGGAATTTATATAACAGTAGGACAGCCTAATGGTTGACAGCCTGGACTCTGGAGTTCAACATGGGCTGTGTTCTTTCCTGCCTTAGCCAATTATTAATTATGTGACCTTGGGCGAGTTATATAACCTGTCAGTGCCTCAGTTTTCCTTTTCTGTGCCTACCTTATAGGGTTATTATTGGATTAAATGAATTTATATTTGTAAAGCTCAGTGCCTAGAGCATGGAAGGCACCATTATAGTATTTGTTAAATAGATGTGTGACATCTAGAAGTTGGAAATAAGGTTTGGGCTGGAGGCAGGAATTTGAAAGCCGTCAGCACGTAGTGGTAGCTGAAGCTCTGAGATAATGAAACATAATGCTGACTAGAAGTATCATGTGGAGTGACAGAAGTGGGCCAAGGACAGAACCTTTAGGAACATTAACATTTAAGGAGTGGCTACAACTTGTAGATTTAGTAAGGAAATGAAGAAGGAAAAGCAATAGATAAGAAGCTAAGGAAGGAATGTTATGTCAGAAGTCATAAAACTAAAGAATGGAAATGGGAATAGCCAACAACATCAAATGTCACACAAAGACACTGAAAAATATTTACTGGATTTAGCATTTTGAAAATCATTATTTTATAGAGCTGGTTCATTTGAGTAAGTTAAGACAGATTGCTGTGGGTTAAGTAGTTGGAGAGAACACATGAAAGTAAAGAAGTGCAGGCTATTGGGAGGAACTTGCTGAGAAGCAGGATAGCAATGAGAGAAGAATATTGGATCAGTGCAAGGATTTTTTTTCTTTTTTTCTTAAATGAGAGGGACTTGAGAGCACATATGGTCTATGGGGAAGGGATACTAGAAACAAAGAGAATGTAATTGATGGAGTAAAGTCCTGAAAGAGACAGGAAGGGATCAGATAAAGAATATGGGTATATAGATTACTTTGAAGAGGAGAAGTAACCTATTCTTTGAAACTGGAGGAAGAAGGGAGAGTGGATGCAAATAGGTTTGAAAATGGGAAACTGAAGAAGTTCATATCTCATTGATAACCAGTTTCCTCTTTGTTAGCAAAGGCAGTACCATCCAGTGTGAGATACAGGCCTATGGTCAGATATTGAACTAGGGCATAGATACATGCTGTTGTTGTTGAGGTAAATAAACTTGGAAGCTAGGTTGTCAGAAGGATCATCTGCATACACAGGGAACTTGGCTGTGATGATGACAGGAGTTGTAGTGAAGTGACACAGATAGATGACAGCATTGAGAAATGGTAGAGGGTGGCATGGTCAGATAATATGAGTTTGAAAGGAGGAAGGGTTTTTATGGAGGTGGAAACATCAGGTCTTCAGGGATGTGCTAGTTATTTTGTTTTCCCTTCCCCTATAAAACCAGTCTTCATAACCATGAAACCAGTTTTGGGCCTTAGAAGGCTGACATACAAGGCTTGCGTCACCTAGGTACCTTCTGACTGGCTTTTGGTGGGTTTGGCTAGAGAGACATTAACAGGAGATTGAGGGCAAGAGGAGAGACAAGTTGCCCTATTTCTTCTCAGCATGACTTCTAGCAGCAGCTGAATCCTTACGAGACTATAGCTTCAGAGAGCAGCCCTTTTCCCACATATCATACTCACTAGGTTCTGTAAAAATGTTCCTTTCCCTTGCCTCTTTAGTCCTAGGGGTGGCAATATCTTCACCCTTTTTGTTAATCTTTGCATGTCTTAATGTTTATTTCACCCCATAACCTGCCTCAGTGAGCTAAATACAAGTTTATTCTCTTGCCTGCTGGGCCCCTCAGTGATACAAGAGGCAGTGCGGAACTGTGAGAAAGCATTGCTTAGTAGCTCTGGTATGGGAAAGCCAGCATCTTCCACTCCTGGGGTAGACACAGACAGTGAATCCAGCGTGCTGTTTCAGGAAAAGTCAAGGCTTCATGGCAAGCTGCACATCATTTGTTAAGGAGTAACGAGGTCAGAGTTTGAGAATCTTGTCTAAATTTTAGGATGAGAGAGGCAGAAATAAGTTAGAAGTGTTGACTCTAAAAGTCGAAAGCTGAGGAATAGCAAATAGTGCTTCATGGGTTAAGATAAAAATGAAGAGTAATGACATGACTGAGAAGCATAAAGGAATAAGAACTATCAAATAATTTGAAGAGAATTAACAACAGGTGGTCCTAATCTGCTATGGGATGGGAACTGGAAATTGTCTATTTTGTTTATCATAAGCAAATTATTTTGGCCAGAAACCAGAGTTAATTTTCTTCTTTGTTTGCTCACGTTTCCCAGCCAGCGGGTTATTGTGAAAAGCTGTTCTAGTGTTTGCAGCCCTCTCACAGTCAAGAATGACAGCAGAGTCAGGCTTTTGGGTACTGAATGACAGGATATTGAATGGCCTTCTTTACTATAAAACACTCGTGACAGATCAGTAAGTTAGTGAGTGTAGGAAAAGAGGAAGAAGAATCGAGAGTTACTAGTTTATTTGCTTTCTTTTTCTTTCTCTTATAAAAGACTTGGGGAAAGTTTTATTTTAATTTCTTAAAAAAATTGCTATAATAAATATGGAGGTGCTCTCAAACTCTGTGTGTCCAATACCCAGAACGAATGAGTGTTAATATTTTGACATTGTTGCTTACATATACAGTTGACCCTTGAACAATATGGGTTTGAACTGTGCAGGTCCACTTATATGCAGTTTTTTTTTTGATAAATACAGTATAGTACTATAAATGTATTTACTCTTCCTTAGGATTTCCTTAATAACATTTCATTTATCTAGCTTCATTGTAAGAATATAATCCATATAACCTATAAAAATGTATTAATTAGCTATTTATATTATCTCTAAGGCTCAACACTAGGCTAAGGTCAACAGTAAGGTATTATTAGTTAAGTTTTTGGAGAGTCAAAAATTATACAGATTTTTGACTGCATGGGGGTTGTTGTTCCTCACTGCCATGTTGTTCAGAGGTCAACTGTATTTTATATATGAAGTATATAAAATAATACTTAGAAAGTTGAAGTCGGTTTTTCTATCTCATTTCTTCTTTATTTGTAAGTTTCCTCATTCCTTCTTTTTTTCCAAATTTCCTCATTCCATCTTTCTCCCCAAATACTACTTTCATTAATGTGTATCTTTCCAGTTTGTATTTTTATATTTTTGTTATATATTTAGCTAATATCCAAAAAATATTTAACACTATGTTATGTTTTTGAATTTTACATGAATGCTTTCATATTATATGTATCTTGTTGCATCTTGATTTTATTCTTAAAGACTTATTTATTTGTAAAAGAGAGAGCAAGCATGAGTGGGAGGAGGGGCAGAGGGGGAGAGAGAGAGAGAGAATCTCAAGTAGACTCCCTGCTGAGTATGGAGCCTGACTTGGGTCAGTCTGACCAACCTGAGATCATGACCTTGAGATCATGACTTGAGCCGAAATCAAGGGTCAGATGCTTAACTGACTGAGCCACCCAAGTATTCCACATCTTGGTTTTTTATACTTAGTGTTTCTTATGTTTTTATGGAATCTGTCCAACCTGATACATATAGTTCAAGTTCATTGAATTTAATTGCTGTGTAGCAACTTTTCTCAAGTAACGTTCTTCAACATAAACCCAGGACAGTGGTTTGAATGGCTCTTTTCTCGGTTCTCACAAGGATGGTACCTCACTAGTATCATTCTCAATGTACAGGAAAATGTTAATTCATTACATATAATGGAAGCTTTAGGGCACTAGGGTGTAAGTCTCTCCTTGATCTGCTCTTGAGAAAGCCTCTTCTTTTAGATCACTATACTACATTTTATTGATCTATTCTCTATACTGACTACCTGTAAATGTTTGCAAAATGTTATGTGAACAAATAGACTTCCTTTTACATATATTCTGGAACATATGTGCAAGAGTTTATCTAGGACATAAATCTGGAGATAAAATTATTGAATTTTGGAATGGGAACATTTTTAACTTTTTTAACAATTTTAACTTTTTTAATAGAGTGCAGAATTGCTCTTCAAAATAGTTATGCCAAGTTAGCTGTTCAGCAGTGTGGAGATGTTGCATCTCCCACATTCTTATCAATACCTGATATTGTCAGACTTAAATTTTGCCAATTTTGTGGGTATGAAATAGCATGTTTTATATGTGTGTGTGTGTGTGTGTGTGTGTGTGTGTGTGTTTGGTTATGGATAAACTGAAGCATTTTTGTATGTGTTTGTTGACTGTCCTGGTTTCCTCTTCTGTGAATTTCCTGTTCATATCCTTTGCTCATTTTTTCATTGGCTTATTTATATATGTAAATTTTTAAAAAAGATTTTATTTATTTATTTGAGAGAGAGACAGAGAGAGAAAGAGAAAGAATACGCAAGCTGTGGAAGGAGCAGAGGAAGAGGGTGATAAAGAGAATACCAAGCAGGTTCTGTGCTGAGTGCAGAGCCATTGTATTGCTTGATCTCATGACCCTTAGATCATGACCTGAGCCAAAATCAAGAGATGGATGCTTAACTGAGACACCCAGGCTCCCCATATATGTAAATTTTTTGATAGGACTTTCATGTATTATTAAAACCAATGCTTTGACTCTTATGTAAGTTTCAAATATTACTTTTTGGATCTGATATTTTTACTATATGCTTTTCCTTTGTATTACAAAAGTTTTACATTCATATGTAATCAAAGTTACCACCTTTCTTTTATAAGATGTGGTTTTTTTTTTTAAATTTTTTCAGCATAACAGTATTCATTATTTTTGCACCACACCCAGTGCTCCATGCAATCCGTGCCCTCTACAATACCCACCACCTGGTGCCCCCAACCTCCCACCCCCCACCCCTTCAAAATTCTCAGATCGTTTTTCAGAGTCCATAGTCTCTCATGGTTCACCTCCCCTTCCAATTTCCCTCAACTCCCTTATCCTCTCCATCTCCCCTTGTCCTCCATGCTATTTGTTATGCTCCACAAATAAGTGAAACATAAGATAATTGACTCTTTCTGCTTGACTTATTTCACTCAGCATAATCTCTTCCAGTCCCGTCCATGTTGCTACAAAACTTGGGTATTCATCCTTTCTTTTTTTCTTTTATCTATTTTTTTTTTTACAGCTTTATAAACATATATTTTTATCCCCAGGGGTACAGGTCTGCGAATCGGCAGGTTTACACACTTCACAGCACTCACCATAGCATATACCCTCCCCAATATCCATAACCCCACCACCAGCTTCCAACCACCTCCCCCCATCAACCCTCAGTTTGTTTTGTGAGATTAAGAGTCACTTATGGTTTGTCTCCCTCCCAATCCCATCTTGTTTCATTTACTCTTCTCCAACCCCCTCAACCCCCCATGTTGCATCTCCTCTCCCTCATATCAGGGAGATCATATGATAGTTGTCTTTCTCCGATTGACTTATTTCGCTAAGCATGGTACCCTCTAGTTCCATCCACGTCGTCGCAAATGGCAAGATTTCATTTCTTTTGATGGCTGCATAGTATTCCATTGTGTATATATACCACATCTTCTTTATCCATTCGTCTGTTGATGGACATCTAGGTTCTTTTCATAGTTTGGCTATTGGGGACATTGCTGCTATAAACATTCGGGTGCACGTGCCCCTTCGGATCACTACGTTTGTATCTTTAGGGTAAATACCCAGCAGTGCAATTGCAGGGTCATAGGGTAGTTCTATTTTCAACATTTTGAGGAACCTCCATGCTGTTTTGCAGAGTGGTTGCACCAGCTTGCATTCCCACCAACAGTGTAGGAGGGTTCCCCTTTCTCCGCATCCTCGCCAGCATCTGTCATTTCCTGACTTGTTAATTTTAGCCATTCTGACTGGTGTGAGATGGTATTTCATTGTGGTTTTGATTTGTATTTCCCTGATGCCGAGTGATATGGAGCACTTTTTCATGTGTCTGTTGGCCATCTGGATGTCTTCTTTGCAGAAATGTCTGTTCATGTCCTCTGCCCATTTCTTGATTGGATTATTTGTTCTTTGGGTGTTGAGTTTGCTAAGTTCTTTATAGATTTTGGACACTAGCCCTTTATCTGATATGTCATTTGCAAATATCTTCTCCCATTCTGTCAGTTGTCTTTTGGTTTTGTTCACTGTTTCCTTTGCTGTGCAAAAGCTTTTGATCTTGATAAAATCCCAATAGTTCATTTTTGCCCTTGCTTCCCTTGCCTTTGGTGATGTTCCTAGGAAGATGTTGCTGCGGCTGATGTCAAAGAGGTTGCTGCCTGTGTTCTCCTCGAGGATTTTGATGGATTCCTTTCTCACATTGAGATCCTTCATCCATTTTGAGTCTATTTTCGTTTGTGGTGTAAGGAAATGATCCAATTTCATTTTTCTGCATGTGGCTGTCCAATTTTCCCAACACCATTTATTGAAGAGGCTGTCTTTTTTCCATTGGACATTCTTTCCTGCTTTGTCGAAGATGAGTTGACCATAGAGTTGAGGGTCCATTTCTGGGCTCTCTATTCTGTTCCATTGATCTATGTGTCTGTTTTTGTGCCAGTACCATGCTGTCTTGATGATGACAGCTTTGTAATAGAGCTTGAAGTCCGGAATTGTGATGCCACCAACTTTGGCTTTCTTTTTCAATATTCCTTTGGCTATTCGAGGTCTTTTCTGGTTCCATATAAATTTTAGGATTATTTGTTCCATTTCTTTGAAAAAAAATGGATGGTACTTTGATAGGAATTGCATTAAATGTGTAGATTGCTTTAGGTAGCATAGACATTTTCACAATATTTATTCTTCCAATCCATGAGCATGGAACATTTTTCCATTTCTTTGTGTCTTCCTCAATTTCTTTCATGAGTACTTTATAGTTTTCTGAGTATAGATTCTTAGTCTCTTTGGTTAGGTTTATTCCTAGGTATCTTATAGTTTTGGGTGCAATTGTAAATGGGATGGACTCCTTAATTTCTCTTTCTTCTGTCTTGTTGTTGGTGTAGAGAAATGCAACTGATTTCTGTGCATTGATTTTATATCCTGACACTTTACTGAATTCCTGTACAAGTTCTAGCAGTTTTGGAGTGGAGTCTTTTGGGTTTTCCACATACAGTATCATATCATCTGCAAAGAGTGATAGTTTGACTTCTTCTTTGCCGATTTGGATGCCTTTAATTTCCTTTTGTTGTCTGATTGCTGAGGCTAGGACTTCTAGTACTATGTTGAATAGCAGTGGTGATAACGGACATCCCTGCCGTGTTCCTGACCTTAGCGGAAAAGCTTTCAGTTTTTCTCCATTGAGAATGATATTTGCGGTGCGTTTTTCATAGATGGCTTTGATAATATTGGGGTATGTGCCATCTATCCCTACACTTTGAAGAGTTTTGATCAGGAAGGGATGCTGTACTTTGTCAAATGCTTTTTCAGCATCTATGGAGAGTATCATATGGTTCTTGTTCTTTCTTTTATTAATGTGTTGTATCACATTGATTGATTTGCGGATGTTGAACCAACCTTGCAGCCCTGGAATAAATCCCACTTGGTCGTGGTGAATAATCCTCTTAATGTACTGTTGAATCCTATTGGCTAGTATTTTGGTGAGAATTTTTGCATCTGTGTTCATCAAGGATATTGGTCTGTAGTTCTCTTTTTTGTTGGGATCCTTGTCTGGTTTTGGGATCAAGGTGATGCTTGCCTCATAAAATGAGTTTGGAAGTTTTCCTTCTATTTCTATTTTTTGGAACAATTTTCAGGAGAATAGGAATTACTTCTTCTTTAAATATTTGGTAGAATTCCCCCGGGAAGCTGTCTGGCCCTGGGCTTTTGTTTGTTTGGAGATTTTTGATGACTGTTTCAATCTCCTTACTGGTTATGGGTCTGTTGAGGCTTTCTATTTCGTCCTGGTTCAGTTGTGGTAGTTTATATGTCTCTAGGAATGCATCCATTTCTTCCAGATTGTCAAATTTGTTGGCTTAGAGTTGCTCATAGTATGTGCTTATAATTGTCTGTATTTCTTTGGTGTTGGTTGTGATGTCTCCTCTTTCATTCATGATTTTATTTATTTGGGTCCTTTCTCTTTTCTTTTTGATAAGTCTGGCCAGGGGTTTATCAATCTTATTAATTCTTTCAAAGAACCAGCTCCTAGTTTCGTTGATTTGTTCTATTGTTTTTTTGGTTTCTATTTCATTGATTTCAGCTCTGATCTTTATGATTTCTCTTCTCCTGCTGGGTTTAGGGTTTCTTTCTTGTTCTTTCTCCAGCTCTTTTAGGTGTAGGGTTAGGTTGTGTACCTGAGACCTTTCTTGTTTCTTGAGAAAGGCTTGTACCGCTATATATTTTCCTCTCAGGACTGCCTTTGTTGTGTCCCACAGATTCTGAACCGTTGTGTTTTCATTATCATTTGTTTCCATGAATTTTTTCAATTCTTCTTTAATTTCCTGGTTGACCCATTCATTCTTTAGAAGGATGCTGTTTAGTCTCCATGTATTTGGGTTCCTTCCAAATTTCCTCTTGTTATTGAGTTCTAGCTTTAGAGCATTGTGCTCTGAAAATATGCAGGGAATGATCCCAATCTTTTGATACTGGTTGAGACTTGATTTAGGACCAAGAATGTGATCTCTTCTGGAGAATGTTCCATGTGCACTAGAGACGAATGTGTATTCTGTTGCTTTGGGATGAAATGTTCTGAATATATCTGTGATGTCCATCTGGTCCAGTGTGTCATTTAAGGCTTTGATTTCCTTGTTGATCTTTTGCTTGGATGATCTGTCCATTTCAGTGAGGGGAGTGTTAAAATCCCCTACTATGATTGTATTCTTGTCGATGTGTTTCTTTGATTTTGTTATTAATTGGTTTATATAGTTGGCTGCTCCCACGTTAGGGGCATAGATATTTAAAATTGTTAGATCTTCTTGTTGGACAGTTCCTTTGAGTATGATATAGTGTCCTTCCTCATCTCTTATTATAGTCTTTGGCTTAAAATCTAATTGATCTGATATAAGGATTGCCACTCCTGCTTTCTTCTGATGTCCATTAGCATGGTAAATTCTTTTCCACCCCCTCACTTTAAACCTGGAGGTGTCTTCGGGTTTAAGATGAGTTTCTTGTAGGCAACATATAGATGGGTTTTGTTTTTTTATCCATTCTGATACCCTGTGTCTTTTGATTGGGGCATTTAGCCCATTAACATTCAGGGTAAGTATTGAGAGATATGAATTTAGAGCCATTGTATTGCCTGTAAGGTGACTGTTATTGTATATTGTCTCTGTTTCTTTCTGATCTACTACTTTTAGGGTCTCTCTTTGCTTAGAGGACCCCTTTCAATATTTCCTGTAGAGCTGGTTTGGTATTTGCAAATTCTTTCAGTTTTTGTTTGTCCTGGAAGCTTTTAATCTCTCCTTCTATTTTCAATGGTAGCCTAGCTGGATATAGTATTCTTGGCTACATGTTTTTCTCATTTAGTACTCTGAATATATCATGCCAGCTCTTTCTGGCCTGCCAGGTCTCTGTGGATAAGTCTGCTGCCAATCTAATATTTTTACCATTGTACGTTACAGACTTCTTTTCCCGGGCTGCTTTCAGGATCTTTTCTTTGTCACTAAGACTTGTAAATTTGACTATTAGGTGACGAGGTGTGGACCTATTCTTATTGATTTTGAGGGGGGTTCTCTGAACCTCCTGAATTTTGATGCTTGTTCCCTTTGCCATATTGGGGAAATTCTCTCCAATAATTCTCTCCAATATACCTTCTGCTCCCCTCTCTGTTTCCTCTTCTTCTGGAATCCCAATTATTCTAATGTTGTTTCGTCTTATGGTGTCACTTATCTCTCGAATTCTCCCCTCGTGGTCCAGTAGCTGTTTGTCCCTCTTTTGCTCAGCTTCTTTATTCTCTGTCATTTGGTCTTCTATATCGCTAATTATTTCTTCTGCCTCATTTATCCTAGCAGTGAGAGCCTCCATTTTTTATTGCACCTCATTAATAGCTTTTTTGATTTCAACTTGGTTAGATTTTAGTTCTTTTATTTCTCCAGAAAGGGCTTTTATATCTCCCGAGAGGGTTGCTTTAATATCTTCCATGCCTTTTTCAAGCCTGGCTAGAACCTTGAGAATCGTCATTCTGAACTCTAGATCTGACATATTACCAATGTCTGTATTGATGAGGTCCCTAGCCTTTGGTACTGCCTCTTGTTCTTTTTTTTTGTTGTGAATTTTTCCGCCTTGTCATTTTGTCCAGATAAGAGTTTATGAAGGAGCAAGTAAAATACTAAAAGGGTGGCAACAACCCCAGGAAAATATGCTTTAGCCAAATCAGAAGATATCCCAAATTGTGAGGGGGGAGAAAGGGGGTAAAAAGGGGTTCAAAAAGAAAAAGAAAAAAAAAACTATTTAAAAAAAGAAAGCCGATAAAGAAAAAATATAAAAAGAGGAAAAAAAAATATATATATTAGATAAACTATTTAAAAAACGTTAAAAAAGAAAACGGTAAAAGTTAAAAAATTTAGCAGAAGAAGAGAAAAAGAAAAAAAATTGAAAAAGAAAAAAAAATCAAATTAACTGCAAGGCTAAAAAATCATGGGCAGAAAGCCATGAGTTCGTGCTTTGCCTTCTTCTCCTCTGGAATTCCGCCGCTCTCCTTGGTATTGAAACTGTACTCCTCGGTAGATGAACTTGGTCCTGGCTGGGTTTCCCGTTGATCTTCTGGGGGAGGGGCCTGTTGTAGTGATTCTCAAGCGTCTCTGCCCCAGGCGGAGTTGCACCTCCCTTACCCGGGCCGCGCTGAGTAATCCGCTGGGGTTTGCTTTTGGGAGCTTTTGTTCCCTGAGCGCTTTCCGTAGACTTCCGGAGGACGGGAATGAAGATGGCGGCCTCCTGGTGTCCGGCCCAGAGGAGCCGAGAGCCCGGGGCCCCACTCCTCAGTGTGCCCTCAGAGAACAGTGCCCAATGACTCCCGTCACCCTGGCCTCCGGCCGCGCTCCGAGCTGACCAAGCCTGCGACCGGTTCAAGGCAACCCCGAGCTGAGAGTCACTCCTCGGCTCTGTCTCTGTAGTCGGCTTCCCCGTTCTAACACCGGTAAGCTCTGTGACACTCAGACACCCCTGATCCTTCTGCGACCCTGCGGGACCTGAGTCCGCGCTGACCCCGCCTGGGCTTCACCCCAGTTAAGCCTCTGGAGTGATGTCCCTCAGCGGAACAGACTTTTAAAAGTCCTGATTTTGCTTCGTTGCTCCGCCGCTCGCCGGGAGCCGGCCCCTCCCCCCGCGGTCTATGTTCCCGTCGCTTTGGATTCACTTCTCCGCCAGTCCTACCTTGCAGATAGTGGTTGATTTTCTGTTTCTGGAATTGCTGTTCTTCTTCTCTTCAATCTCCCGTTGGATTTGTAGGTGTTTGCAATCTTTAGATAAGCTATTTAGCTGATCTCCCGCTACCCGAAGTAGTCTCAGCCTGCTACTTCTCCGCCATCTTCTATAAGATGTGTTTTTGTGTTATGTCTAAAAAATCCTTTGCTTCCATGGACTCATAAAGGTATTCTCTATTTATTCCTAAAAGTCTTTTTTTTCTAGTAATATTTAGGTCTTCAAAGCATAAAGCATTTATTTTTGTACATAGTACAAAGGGAACATGTATATGAGGAAGAGACTTATTTTTTCTATGGGAAAACAATTTTCTGAACATTTATGAACTAAATTCCATCATTTCACAACTGATTTGTAATGCTACTAATATCATATGTAGGCCAAATTTTATATATGATAAGGGATTCCCTATCATTCCATTGATCTCTTTGTGTATTCATACAGTAATAACCAAATCATCTGGTTATTGCTTTCTAATGTCTTGATACCTGGTAAGCCAAAATCCCAGTTTTCTTTTTCAGAATTGTCTTGACATGTATTTTTTGTTCAGTAAATGATTATTTCATGTCTATGTATTAGATAGTAGGTTGTAGCAGTGAACAAAACAAAGTTTCTCTTCTCATATATCTTAATTCTAGTGGGGTGTTAAAGACAGGAAAAACAAAACAGAAAGAGATAAAGACAGTATGTCAAGTGCTGGTAAGTACTATGAAGGCAGATAAACAATGTAAGGAGATAAAGCATGACAGGATTATGGGAATTTTGTTGTAGTCAGAACTTCAGCTCCCATATAGATTTCAGTATTGGTATTTTTATTAAAAAATTCTGTTGTTGGGGTGCCTGGGTGGCTCAGTGGGTTAAGCCTCTGCCTTTGGCTCAGGTCATGATCTCAGCATCCTGGGATCGAGCCCCATACCAGGCTCTCTGCTCCGCAGAGATCCTGCTTCCCTCTCTCTCTCTGCCTGCCTCTCCATCTACTTGTGATCTCTCTCTGTCAAATAAATAAATAAAATCTTAAAAAAAATAAATAAAAATTCTGTTGTTATTTTAATTGGAATTTCATTGACAGATTAATTTGTGGGATGTTTGCTCTCTTGATACTGTCAAATCTTATAATCAATAGACATTATAGGATCACTTCTATTTTTGAAAAGATGGAACAGCAGAAACAATATTTATCTGTCTACCTAAAATGATTAAAAAATCTGACAAAATATAAATAATGGTTTTCAAGATATCCGACACGAGGCAATGAAGGGACATTTTTTCATGAAAGACAGGAGATAAGTGAAGTCCCTTATGACTGCTTCCAGTTTATTACCTTGAGAAAATTTTCAGACCACAGTGCAGAAAGGCAAGTCCAACAGACTCCTAAGTTGAGGTGGCAGAGTTAAGGATTCTGGGAGATAAGAGGACCTAAAGCTTTCAGAGTAAAGTATTGAAGAGGAGAGTACTGCACCGAGAGAGGACCCCTGAGATCTGCAAAGGTAACCACTTGGGTATTTGGGAGGATACTGAACAGTGCATGTATATGAGGAGACTCCTTGAGGTTGGAGAGAAAAACCATTTTGAATGAATTAGAGAGATCAGTAGCAGCACTTGCAAAGGGCCAGTAATGGTGTCTCCCTCCACTAGCCAGAATAAAAAATCTTATTCACAGGACCACTGGGGAGAATAATCAAATGGGTTTTGCCTCAGTAAGTAATCTAGGCATAATACATCCCAGACAAGATAGTATTTTTTGTTACCCAGAAGATTTTAAGTATGAACTGGAGGATTTTTCCCAAGTAATTTAACTGTGCCTTAGAACAAAGCTCCGGTTTTATATTCATAGGAAAAAGAAATAAAAGTCACCTGTGTTTTAGTAAATGGCAGGATTTCTCTCTTTTTATGGCTGAATAATATTCGTGTGTGTGTGTGTGTGTGTGTACGTGTGTGTAACATTTTCTGTATCCTTTCATCCATCAGTGGACGCTTAGATTGTTTTTATGTTTTGGCCATTGTGAATAATGCTGCAGTGAACATGGAAGTGCAGATATCTCTTTGAGTTAATAATTTTATTTCCTTCAAATATATATCCAGAAGCAGAAATGCTGGATTATATGGTAATTCTATTTTTCATTTATTTTTAATTTTAATTTTATTTTTTTATTATGTTCAATTAGCCAACATATAGTACATCATTAGTTTTTGATGTAGTGTTCAGTGATTCACCAGTGTCCTGTAGCACCCAGTGCTCATCACATGTGCCCTCCTCAATACCCATCACCTGGTCACCCCAACCCTCTTTATGGGTTTCCATAGTGGCTGTACCAGTTTACATTCCCACCAAAAGTGTGCAAGTGTCCCCTTTTCCCCATATCCTCTCCAGTATTTATCCCTTGTCTTTTTGTTGATAGTCATTCTAGCAGGTGTGAGGTCATCCCTCATTATGTTTTTTTTTTTTTTTAAGATTTTATTTATTTAGGGACACCTGAGTGGCTCAGTTGGGTGGGTGGCTGCCTTCAGCTCAGGTCATGATCCCAGCGTCCTGGGATCGAGTCCCACATTGGGCTCCTTGCTCAGCGGGGAGCCTGCTTCTCCCTTTACCTGCCACTCTGTCTGCCTGTGCTCACTCTCTCTCTCTCTCTCTCTCTCTCTCTCTCTGACACATAAATAAATAAAATCTCTAAAAAAATTTAAAAAAAAGACTTTATTTATTTATTTGACAGAGATCACAATTAGGCAGAGAGGCAGGCAGACAGAGAGAGAGAGAGGAGGAAGCAGGCTGAGCAGAGAGCCCGATATGGGGCTTGATCCCAAGACCCTGGGATCATGACCTGAGCTGAAGGCAGAGGCTTTAACCCACTGAGCCACCCAGGAGCCCCCCTCATTATGATTTTGATTTGAATTTTCCTGATGATTAGTGTTGTTGAATATCTTTTATGTACCCATTGGCCATTTGTATGTCTTCTTTGGAAAATGTGTCTGTTCAAACCCTTTGCCCATTTTTAAATGGATTATTTTTGCTTTTGAACTGTATTAATTCCTTATATATACTGGACATTAACCCTTTATTAGTTAGGTGGGTTGTAAATATTTTCTCCCATTCTGTAGGCTGCCTTTTCATTTTGTTGTTGTTCCTTTTGCCGTATAGAAGTATTTTATTTTGTTGTGGTCCCACTTATTAATTTTTGCTTTTGTTGCTTGCACTTTTAATTTTACAACCCCCAAATCAATGTCAAGACCAAAGATTGATGTCAAGGAGATTTTCTCCTATTTTACAGTTTCAGCTTTATATTTAAGTCTTTAATCTATTTCAAGTTAATTTTTGTGAGTGGTATAAAATAGGGGTACAGTTTCATTCTTTGTCATGTGCTTATCTAGTTTTTTCAGTACTATCTATTGAAGAGACTGTTCTTCATTGAGTATTCTTGGATCCTTTGTCAAATATTAGTTCACCATGTATGCATAGTTTTATTTCTGAGCTCTCTATTCTGTTCCATTGATCTGTGTGTCTACTTTAATGTCAGTACTATGCTATTATAATTATTACAGCTTTTTAATGCAATTTGAAATCAGGAAGTATGTTGCCTCCATCTTTGTTGTTTGTTCTCAGGATTGTTTTGGCTCTTTGGGGTCTTCTGTGGTTCCATACCAATTTTAGGATTTTTTTTTTTAATATGTGAAAAATGTCACTGGAGTTTTGATAGGAACTGCATTGAATCTGTAGATGGCCTTATGTGGTGTAATCATTTTATCAATATCAATATTAATTCTTTTGATCCAAGAACATGGTATATCTTTCCATTTGTTGGTGCCTTCTTTGATATCTTTCATCAGTATCTTATAGTTTTTGGTGTAGAAATATTTCACCTCCTTGAATAAATTTATTCCTAAGTATTTTATTGCTTTTGTTGCTATTATAAATGGGATTCTTTTTTTTAAATTTTTTATTTCTTTTCAGCGTAACAGTATTCATTGTTTTTGTACCACACCCAGTGCTCCATGCAATCCGTGCCCTTTCTAATACCCACCACCTGGTTGGGATTATTTTCTTAATTACTTTTATAGAACGATCATTGTTTATAGAAATGCAATTTATTTTATATTTTGATATTGTATCCTGCAACTTTTGAATTTGTTTATTAGTTGTAATAGTTTTTTGGTGGAGTCTTTGGGATTTTCTATTTGTAAGAGTATATCTACTGCAAATAGAAACAATTTTGCTTCTTCCTATCTGATTGGGATGACTTTTATTTTTTTATTTCTTGCCTAATTGCTCTATACTTACATAGTACTGTGCCAAATTAAAGTGGTGAGAGTGGCCAAACTTATTTTGTTCATGATCTTAGAGGTAAAGTTTCTATCCTTGCACATTGGGTGTGATGTTAGCTGTGGCTTTGTCATATTTGACCTTTATTATGTTGAGCTACATTCCATCTATACTAGTTTGTTGAGGGATTTTATCATGAAAGGATATTAAATTTTGCTAATGCTTTTGCTGCTTCTACTGAGATGATCATATTATTTTTGTCTTTCATTCTATATCTATGATATGTAACACTGGTTGATATGCATATGTTGAACTATCTTTGATGGTTCAAGGGTCTCAGGGATAATCCTACTTGATCCTTGTGTATAATTTTTAAATTGTGTTGTTGAATTTGGTTTGCTGATATTTCATAGAGTATTTTTTTGCATCTGCTTATCAAGGATAGTGACCTGTAATTCTCCTTTTCCTGTAATGTCCTTATTTGTCTTTAGTATCAGAGTAATGCTGGCCTCACAAAATGAGTTTGGGAGCATTCCCTCCTCTGCAGATTTTGGAAACTTTGAGAAGGATTGGCATTAAATCTTTAAAACACGGTAGAATTCACCAGTGAACTGAGGTACTGGGCTTTTTTTGTTGTTGGGGAGTTTTTGATTACTATTTGAATACCAATCCTTATTTATTATTGATCTGTTCAGATTTTCCATTTCTTCATGATTCAATATTGGTAGTTTGTATATCTCTAGGAATTTATCCATTTATTCTAGGTCCAGTTTTTACTTAAAGTCTATTTTGACAATATAAATATAGCTATCCCTGTTCTTCTTTGGTTTCCATTTATGTTGAATATCTTTATCACTTCACTTTGAGCCTTTGTGTGTCCTTAATGCCGAAATGAGTCTCTTGTAGTCAGCGTATTGTTGGGTCTTGTTTCTTTGTTCTTTTAGCCATATTATGCCTTTCGATTGGAAAATTTAATCTATTTACATTCAAAGTAATTATTGATAGGTGAGGACTTAATTAATGTCATCTTATTAACTATTTTATGACATTCTGTAGTTCTCTTCTTTCCTTATCTCCTGCTGTCTTCCTTTTTGAATTGATGATTTTCTGTAGTGATGTGCTTTGTTTGAGTCCCATCTCTTTATTTTTGTGTATCTATTATATGATTTTGCTTTGTGGTTACCATGAGGCATACATAAAAGACCTCATGGATATAACAATATATTTTATGCAGAGAACAAGTTAACTTCAATTAAAGTTAAACTCTACCCTTTTTCTCTCCTCCACCATTTTTGATTTTGATGTCAGTTTAACATCTTTTTGTATCGCAAATTCATTAGCAAATTATTGTAGCTACAGTGATTTTTATAGTTTTGTCCTTTAACTTTTATACTAGAGTTAAATGCTTAACACATTATCATATTACAGTCAGAGTATTCTTAATTTGAGTGTATGCTTACTTTTACCAGTGTGTTTCATATTTTCATTTGTTTTCATTATTCAAATTAGTATCCTTTCGTTTCAGCTTGGAGAACTCTTTTTGGCATTTCTTCTAAGGCAGGTCTAGTGGTGACAAATTCCCTCAGGGTTTGTTTTTTTGGGGGTGGGGAGAGGCGATAGTCTTTATCGCTCCATTTCTGAAGAAGTACTTTGCCAGATAAAGTATTTTTGGTTAGCAGTATTTTTCTTTCAGAAATGTGAAATTTTCTTTCAGAAATATGTCATTCCATTTTCTTCTGGCCTGCAAGTTTCTACCAAGAAATCCACTATCCTCCATTATATTGAGGATTTTTTTTCTCTTGCTGCTTTAAAACTTCTTTCTTTTTCTTTGATATTAGTTTAATTATAATGTGCCTTGGAGATGACTGTTTTGTGTTGAAATTTTGAGGTGAATGATTAGCTTCTTGAATTTGTATGTCCAAATCTCTACCCATATTTGGGAAGTTCTTAGTCATTATTTTTTTAATACTTTCTGCCCCCTTTTATCTCTCTTCTCCTTTTGGAGACTTTAATAATGTGTAGATTGTGTGTTTTCTCCTTTTTTTTTTCCTATTGGGGGGCATGAGGTAGGTGAAGGTGGTACAGTCTGTGGAATGCATGAAGGTAGTGGCAAATAGTATGGAGGAAACCATACTAAGGTCTGCAGGAAGAGGAGAAAATGGAGATAGCTGGGGACAGTTGAGGGAGGGTGGCCCAAACTGAAGGTACCTGGAATGCTCAGGTGGGTTCCCATTCAGTTTGGCTCCCCACCTGACAGAACTTAATAGATAGTTAACACAATGATAGTAGGAGATTTTAAGGCTTACTTTTAATAACATATATATCAATCAGATGCAGATAAATAAGGAAGTAGAGGATTTGAACAACACTATAGACCAATTGGACCCAATAATGATATACAGAACACTCCACCCAACAATAGTAGAAAACACATTCTTCTCTAGTGCCATGAGACATTCTTGAGAATAGATCACATTTTAGGCTACTAAACAAGTCTTAACAAATTTAGAAAGATTGAAATCATACCAACTATCTTTTCCAAGTAACCACAGTGGAATGAAATTAGAAATCAATTGCAAAAGGAAAACTAGAAAATTCATGAATGTGTGGAAACTAAACAACACACTTTTAAACAACCAAATAAGTAAAAAATAAACCACAAAGGAAATTAGAAAGTGTCTTGAAACAAATGATAATAAAAACAAAATATACCAAAACTTAAGGGATATACTAATAGCATTATGTTAAAAAGGAAGTTTATAGTGATAAATGCCTACATTATAAAAGAAGAAAGATCTCAGACAACCCAATTTTATACCTCAGTTAAAAAAAGAACAAACTAAACAAAAATTAGCTTAAGTAAGTAAAAAATATAAGAGCAGAATAAGTGAAATAGAAAATAAAAAGTTTAAAAACCAGTGAAACTGAGTCAATTTTTGGAAAGTTCAATAAAATAAACAAACCCTTAGCTAGACTAAGGAAAAATATTATTTTATAAATAGAATTAAAAATGAAAGAAGAGACTACAACTGATGCCCCATGAATTAAAAAAAAGATCATAAGAGAATACAATGAAAAAGTATTCCTCAACAAACTGGACAACCTATAAGAAATAGACAAATTTCTAGAAACACAACCTACAAAGACTGAATCATGAAGAATTAAAAATGAACCTATTACTAATGAGGTGTGATTGAAGTAGTAATGAAAAACTTCCCCAAAAAGAAAATAGCTTCACTGGAGAATTCTACCAAACATTTGAAGAAGAATTAACACCATTCCTTCTCAGACTTTTCAAAAAAATTAAAGAGGAAGCACAACTCATTTTATGAGGCACTATCTTGATACTAAAATCTGGCAGTGATACTATGAGAAAATAAAAGAGCATACCAATAGCCCTGGTTAATATTAATACAAAAATACTTAACAAAATACCAGTGAACTGAATTCAAGAATACATTAAAAGGATTATACATTGTGGCACCTGGGTGGCTCAGTCAGTTAAGCATCAGACTCCTGATTTTGGCTCAAGTCATGATTTCAGGTTATGACATCTAGCTCTGTTGGGTTCCCCCTCTCCCCTTCTGCCCCTCCCACCCCAGCCCCTGCTCACATGCTCTTTCTCTCTCTCTCTCAAAAAAAAGTTAACACAGACCATGATTATATGCTGGTGTGATTTATTCCTGCAATATAACGATGGCTCAACATATGAGAGCTAGTCATTGTAATACACTATATTAATAGGAGGAAGGATAAAAACCATATAATCATCTCAATGCAGAGAAAGCATTTCATAAAATTCAGTGCCCTTTCTTGATCAAGACCTTCAACAAACTAGGAACAGAAGGAAATTATTTCAATTTGATAAAGGCCAAATATTAAAATCCCACAGCTAAGGTCATACTCAATGGGGAAAAACTGAAAGTTTTCCTTCTAAAACCAGGTATAAGGCAAGGATTCCCTCTCTCACTTCTATTCAATATAATAGTGAAAGTCATAGAGCATTTAGGAAAGAAAAAAATAAAAGTCATCCAAATCATAAAAAAAGAAGTAAAATTATCCATGTTCACAGATGACATGAATTAATAGGTAGAAAACCCTATAGATTCCATCAAAAAACCTGTTAAAACTAATGAACAAATTTAGTAAGGATGGAGGATACAAAATTTACACATACAAATCAGTTGTGTTTCTTTCATACATTAAAAATGAACAATCTTAAATGGGAATTAAGAAAACAATCTCATTTACAATAACATTAAAAATATTTAGGCATAAAGTTAGCCAAGGAGACAAAAGACTTGTACACTGAAAACCATAAAACATTGCTGAAAGAAATTAAAGAAGACACAAAGAAATGGGAAGACATCGTAAGTTTGTGGATGGAAAACATCATATTATTTAAATATACTATCTAAAATGACTTACAGATTCAATGCAAATCCTATCAAAATCCTAATGGCATTTTGCAGACATAGAAAAAAAATTAATATTCGCATCAATTCTCAAAGGATCTTGAATAGTGAAAACAATCTTGAGAAAGAAAAATAAAGGAGGCCTCACACTTGATATTAGAACTTGCTACAGTAATCAAAACAGTGTGGTGGTGGCATTAAGACATACAGAGACCAAAGGAATAGAATGGAGAACCCAGAAATAAATCCTCATGTATATGGGCAAATGATCTTTCACAAGTCTGCCAAGGGTACACAATGGGCAAAGATTAGTCTCTTCAACAAATGGTGTTAGGAAAACTGTGGACCTATATGCAGAAAATGGAGTTGGATTCTTACCTTATACCATGCAGGAAAGTTAACTCAAGTTGGATTAAAAACCTTTAGTATTTGAAACTATAAAAATCTTAGAAGAAAACATTAGGGAAAAAGCTTTATGACATTAGATTTAGGAATGATTTCTTAGATATGACACCCAAAGAACAAACAACGAAAGGAAAGGGAGACAAATGGGATTACATCAAACTTAACTGTGCAGCAAAGTAAACAGTCAAGGAAGTAAAAAGGCAGCCTCCTGAATGGGAAAAATATTTGCAAACCATATATGTGATAAGGAGTTAATATCTAGAATATCTAAAGAACTCCTACAATTCAACAACAAAATATAACAAGTAATCTGATTAAAAATTGGGCAATTCTTTTTTTTAAAGATTTTATTTATTTATTTGACAGAGAGAGATCACAAGTAGGCAGAGAGGCAGGCAGAGAGAGAGGGGAAGCAGGCTCCCTATTGAGTAGAGAGTCCGATGTGGGGCTATATCTCAGGACCCTGGGATCATGACCCAAGCCAAAGGCAGAGGCTTAACCCACTAAGCCACCCAGGCGCCGTGAGAAACTAGGCAGTTCTTGAGTAGATAGTTCTCCAAAGAAGCATGGGAAAAGATACTCAACATCACTAATCATCAAGGAAATGCAAGTCAAAGCCATAATGAAATATCTACTACCTTACCCCTATTAGGATGGCCACTATCAAAAAAAAAAAAAAAAAAAAAAAAACACAAAAAAACAAACAAACAAAAAAAACCCCAAAACCAAACAAGCAGAAAATAACAAGTGTTGGTGAGGATATGGAGAAATTGGAACACTTGTATACTGTTGTCATTATGTAAAATGATGTAGAGGTTATGGAAAGCAATATGGAGATTCCTCAAAATATTAAAAATAGGATTACAATATGGTTTAATATCCCACCTCTGGATATATACCCAAAAGAATTAAAAATGATCTTGTAGAGATATTTGTGGGCCCATGTTCATTGCAGTATTATTTACAGTAGTGAAAATGTAGAAGCAACCTGAATATCTATTGACGGATGAATGGATAAAGACACTGCGGTATATACGTACATAAAATATGTATGTAATGTATTTGTATGTAAAATACTATTTAGCTTTAAAAAAAGAAGGAATCTTGTCATATGCTACCATGCAGATAAACCTTGAGGACATTGTGCTAAGTGAAATAAGCCAGTTACAAAAAGAGAAATACTGTATGATTCCACTTATATGAGGTATCCAAAACAGTCAAACTCTTAGGAACAGAAATGAATGATGGTTGGCAGGGGCTGGGAATACAGAGAATAGGGGAGTTTTTGCTTAATGGGTATAGGGTTTCAGTTTTACAAGATGAAAAATTCTAGAGACCTTCTGTACAGCGTGGTGTGTATAGTTAACACTGTTGTATACAAAAAAATGGACAATATGGTCAATTTTAAAGTTATGTGCTTTTACTATAATTGAAAAAATAAAAGGGACATGAGGAAACTGGTGGTTGGTTATGTTCATAATTTTGGTGTTGAGGTTGTGTTGATGATTTCAAGGATGCAGTTATATGTCAAATATTACCATTTTATGGTGTATATATGTGCAGTTCATTTATATGTTAACTGTATCTCTATAAAGTTAATGTTACAGGAAATATGATATATCTCCATTTTTTAGGTCTGCTTTGTTTTTTCTGTGGATGGCCTGATTTCTAATTTTTGGCTATTTTAACATTTGCAGCTATTAGTATTTCTGGTATTTCTAGTATTTCTAACACAGGTAAATATAAGATGTCTAACTCTGAATATCAAGTTGCACTTATTCCTTCAGTTCAAGGACAGTTATGTCTTCTAACATGAAACAAGTTTGAATAAGCTTAGGAATATGGGAACTAGTACTTAGTATTTTTTCAAATACACAGGTATATACATACTCAATTATCACTATTCTCAACTTCACATCTTAATAAGTTTATTTTTTAATTAACTTATTTTTATTTTTTATGTTTTAAGTTTTTATTTAAATTCTAGTTAATAACATATAGTGTAATATTAGTTTTAGGAGTAGAATTTAGTGATTCATCACTTATGTATAATAACCAGTGCTCACCACAAATGCCTTCCTTGGGGTGCCTGGGTGGCTTAGTTGGTTAAGTGTCTGCCTTTGGCTTGGATCATGATCCCAGGGTCCTGAGACTGAGCCCTGCATCAGACTCCCAGCTCTGCGAGGATCCTGCTTCTCCCTCTTCCTCTGCCACTCCCTCTGCTGCACTCTCTCTGTCTCTTGAATAAAGAAATAAATAAAATCTTTTTTTTAAAGATTTTTACTTATTTATTTGAGAGAGATCACAAGTAGACAGAAAGGCAGGCAGAGAGAGAGAGAGAGGGAAGCAGTGTCCCTGCTGAGCCGAGAGCCTGATGCGGGACTCGATCCCAGGACCCTGAGATCATGACCTGAGCCGAAGGCAGCGGCCTAACCCACTGAGCCATCCAGGCACCCAAGAAATAAATAAAATCTTAAAAAAAATAATACTCCATGCTCATCACTTAATACCCATTATCCATTTATCCTATCCCCCACTCACCTCACCTCCACCAACCCTCAGTTACTTCTCTATAGTTAATAGTCTCTTATGATTTGCCTACCTTTTTTTTCTTCCATCCCCTACATTCCTGTTTCTTAAATTCCGCATATGAATGAAATAATATTGTATTTGGCTTTCTCTGGCTGACTTACCTTAGCATAATAGACTCTAGTGCCATCCGTCATTGCAAATGGCAAGATTTCATACTTTTTCATGGTTGAGTAATATTCCATTGTGTGTGTGTGTGTGTGTGTGTGTGTGTGTGTGTGTGTACATACACACCACATCTTCTTTATCCATTCATTAGGTGATGGACATTTGGGCTTTTTCCATAATTTGGGTATTGCATGTGCATGTGCCCCTTCAAATCAGTTTTTTTATATCCTCTGGGTAAATACCTACTAGTGCATTTGCTGGGCCATAGGGTAGCTCTATTTCTAACTTTTTGAGGAAACTCCATGCTGTTTTACAGAGTGGCTGCAACAGTTTGCATTCCCACAGTCAGTTCAAGAGTGTTCCTTGTCAACCTGTTGTTTCTGGTGTTGTTAATTTTAGCCATTCTGATAGGTGTGAGGTGATAACTCATTGTGGTTTTGATTTCTATTTCCCTGATGATGAATGATGTTGAACATCTTTTCATGTGCCATCTGTATGTCTTCTTTGGATAAAAAGGTCCGTTCATGCCTTCTGCCCATTGCTTAAATGGATTATTTGGGTTTTGGGTGTTTAATTTGATAAGTTCTTTATATATTTTGGATACTGACCCTTTATTAGATATGTCATTTGTAAATATCTTCTCCCATTCCTAAAGTTGCCTTTTAGTTTTTGTTAATTGTTTCTTTCACTGTGCAGAAGCTTTTTATTTCAGTATATGTGCTGCCAAAGCAAGCACCAGACGCTTTCTATCTTGATGAAGCCCCAATAATTCACTTTTGCTTATGTTTCCCTTGCCTCCGGAGATGTATCTAGTAAGAAGTTACCTTGGCCAATGTCAACTGATGTCAAAGAGGTTGCTGTGTTTTCTTCTCTAGGATTTTGATAGTTTCCTGTCTCACATTTAGATCTTTCATCCATTTTGAATTTATTTTTGGGTATCGTGTAAGAATGTGGTCCAGTTTCATTCTTCTGCATATTACTGTCTAGTTTTCCCAACATCATTTGTTGAAGAGATTGTCTTTTTCCTACTGGATATTCTTTCCTGCTTTGTCAAAGATTAGTTGACCATAGAGTTGTGGGTCCATTTCTGGGTTTTCTATTCTGTTCCATTACTATATATGTCTGTTTTTGTGCCAGTACCATACTTTCTTGATCACTACAGCTTTGTAGTATAGCTTGAAGTCTAGAATTGTGATGCCCCCTGCTTTCTTTTCTTTTTTAGGATTGCTTTGGCTATTTAGGGTCTTCTGTGGTTCCATACAAATTTTAGGATTGTTTGTTCTAGCTCTCTGAAAAATTCTGGTGGTATTTTGATAGGGATTGCATCAAATGTGTAGATTACTTTGGGTAGTATAAGCTTTTTTTTTTTTTTTTTTTTACATTTTTAAAAATTTCTTTTTTAAATTTGTTTTCAGTGTTCCAGAATTCATTGTTTATGCACCACACCCAGTGCTCCAGGCAGTACATGCCCTCCACAGTACCCACCACCAGGCTTACCCAACCTCCCATACTCCTCCCCACAAAACCCTCAGTTAGTTCCACAGAGTCTATGGTCTCTCATGGTAGTATAGACATTTAACAATATTTCTTCTTCCAATCTATGAGCATGGAATGTTTTTCCTTTTCTTTGTGTCTTCCTCAACTTCTTTCATAGATATTATATAGTTTTCAGACTACGGATCTTTTACCTCTTTGGTTAGGTTTATTCGTAGGTATCTTATGGTTTTTGATACAGTTACAAATGGGATCAATTCCTTGATTTCTCTTTCTACTGCTTCATTATTGGTATATAGAAATGCAACAGACTTCTGTACATAGATTTTGTATCCTGCAACTTTACTGAATTCATGTATCAGTCTAGCAAGTTTTTGGTGGATTCTTTCAGGTTGTCTGTACAGAATATCATGTCATCTGCAAATACTGAAAGCTTGAGTTCTTCCTGATGATTTGGATCTCTTTAATTTCTTTTTGTTATCTGATTGTTGAGATTAGGACTTCCAATACTATGTTAAATAACAATGGTGATAGTGAACATCCCTGTCTTATTCCTGGTAAAAGAAAAGTTCTCAGTTTTTCCCCATTAAGTATGATGTTAGCTTTGGGTCTTTTGTATATGGCCTTTGTGATATTGAGGTATGTTCCCCCTATTCATACTTTGTTGTGGGTTTTTATCAAGAATGGATTCTATAGTTTGTCAAATGCTCCTTATGCATCTATTGAGTAAATCATATGGATCTTATCCTTTTATTAATGTGGTACATCATGTTGAATGATATGCAAATATTGAACCAGTGTTGCAACCCTGGAATAAATTCCACTTGACCATTCTTTTAATGTACTTCTGGACTTGATTTGCTAGTATCTTATTGAGAATTTTTGCATCTATATTCATTAGGGACATTGACCTATAATTCTCCTTATTAGTGGGGTCTTTGTCTTATTTTGGAATCAAGTTAATGCTGGCCTCACAGAATGAGTTTCAAAGTTTGCCTTCTATTTCTATTTTTGGAACAGTTTGAGAAGAATATATATTAACTCTTCTTTAAATGGTAGAATTCCTTTGGGAAGCTGTCTGGCCCTGGACTTGTGTTTGTGGGGAAATTTTTGATTATTGATTCAATTTCTTTGTGGTTATGGGCCTGTTCAAATTTTCTGTTTCTTCCTGTTTTAGTTTTGGTAGTTTATATATCTGGGAATTTATCCATTTCTTCCAGATTTCCTAATTTGTGGTCATATAATTTTTCACAGTGTTCTCTTTTAATTATTTGTATTTCTGTAGTGTTGGTTGTGATCTTGCCTCTCTCCTTGATAATTTTATTTGAGTGCTTTCTCTTCTCTTTTGATAAGTTTGGCTGGATTTTATCAATTTTATTATTTTTTTAAGGAACCAGCTTCTAGTCTCATTGATCTGGGTTTTTTTTTTTTTTTTTTGTATACCATTTATTTCTGCTCCAACGTTTATTATTGCCCTTCTTCTGATGGCTTTAGGATTTGTTTGTTCTTTCTTTCTTTTTTAAAAATTTGATTTAATTTTTTTTTCAATGTTCCAAGATTCATTGTTTATGCACCACCACACCCGGTGCTCTATGCAATACGTGCCTTCCTTAATACCCACCACTAGGCTCACCTAACATCTGTACCCCCTCCCCTCCAAAACACTCAGTTTGTTTCTCAGAATTCACAGTCTGTCATGGTTTGTCTCCCCCTCCGATTTCTTTTCTATGTCCTTAATGTGTAAGGTTAGGTTGTACATTTGAGATTTTTCTTGTTTGTTGAGGTTGGCCTATACTGCTGTATAGTCTTATGACTGCTTTTGCTGCATCCCAGTGTTTTGAACCCCTGTTTCATTTTCATTTGGCTTCATGTGTATTTTTAGAATTTCTTTTTTAATTTTCTGGTTAGCCCATTCATTCTTTAGGAGGAATCTTATTTTATTTATTTTATTTTTTTTATTATGTTCAGTTAGCCAGCATATAGTACATCATAAGTATTTGTTGTAGTGTTTAACAGTTCTTTAGTGGGAAATCTTTAACCTCTATGTATTTGTGGCCTACCAATTTTTTTTTCTTGTGGTTAATTTCAAGTTTCATAGCATTGTGGTGGGAAAATATGCATGGTATGATCTCTGCCTTTTTATATTTGTCGAGGACTGATTTTTTACCCAATAAGTGATCTATTCTGGAGAATGTTCCATATCCCCTGAGAAAGAATATTTATTCTTTTGCTTTAGAATGAAATATTCTGAATATATCTGTTTAAGTCCATTTAGTCTGCTGTGTTGTTCAAAGCCCTCATGTCCTTGTTGATTTTCTGCTTCGAATTCTGTCCATTGTGCTAAGTGGGGTGTTAAAGTCCCCTACTATTATTGTATTGTTATCAGTGAGTTTCTTTATGTTTTTTATTAATTGATTAATATATTTGGCTGTGCCCAAGTAGGACATACATATTTACAATTGTTAGATCTTCTTGTTGGATAGACCGCTTTATTATGACATAGTGGCTGTCCATCTCTTGTTATAGTCTTTTGTTTAAAATCTTGTTTATTTGACATAAGTATGGATACTCAGGCTTTCTTTTGATGTCTGTTAGCACAATAAATGGTTCTTCATCCCATCACTTTCAATCTGCCAGTATCTTTAGGTTTAAAATGAATTTCTTGAAGGTGGCATATAGATGGGTCTTATTTTTTTTAATCCATTCTGTTATCCTATGTATTTTGATTGGCACATTTAGTCCATTTACATTCAGAGTGATTATTGAGGCATACTGAGGCTGTGGTGCTAAGATAAAGAGTTTTGGAGGAGCCTTATAGCAGACCAAGAGTAAATCATAATGATGATTAGAAAAGCCCTTCATATTTAATGCTACAGTTTTTATAACAAAATGTTATGGTAACTTTCCAGTGCTGACCAAGGGCATTCATAACATACCCTAAGACTTTTGCTATATGGTTGGGACATCTTTTGTTTGTGCAACTCCACAGGGAGACAAGATGTTGCCAGAACTAACTAATGCCTATATTGTCCCTGAAGTTTCAGGGCTAGGTATTTCATGTTACTATTTGCCTTTTCTGTATCCAGTGGGCCAGAGAAGCTTCTCTTCTAAATATATTAGAACATTGTCACTCCAGTCTACTAGCATTGCTTAAGACTTTAAATGGACTCCAGTCCATGGCTGATTAATTACTATAAACAGGGAATCTCTTTTAGAATTCTTTTAACCACTATTCCTAAATTTGTCAAGGCAGTGAACATGATTTCAAAACACATTTGTGTTAGTTAACATTAATGTGAGCTATCCCTTCATCTTGAAGTGTCAACAACCTATAGATTTACATACGTATACCTCTTTCTGGACCTTATAGATAGTGGAGTGTGAGTGAATCTGTGTTCAGATGAGACACACTAACTGTACTGAGATGAAGCTAAACATTTGAGTAAAATTGGAGCAATATACACATACACCAGATGTTTCTAATTGTTATATATATGTCTTTTTTTTAAGACCCAAACATCTGGCTGATTACATTCTTTTGTAGTTTTGGGTGATACAGCCTTAGGCATGATGTGTAAAATAATGAGTTATAATGGTATTTCTACCTTGTAACACTGACAGTGTTAAAAATACATATAGTTTATTTTTTACACATTGAAATAAAATAATCATTTAAAAATGGAATGGTGTTAGGGGTGATGGTTGCATGTTGATTAATTTATTTTCTTAATTTTTTTGAAAAATGTTATAAAGCAAGGTTATCTAAGAAATAAAAATAAATGGAACAGAAACTTAATTGAAAATTCAATAGTAATAGGGAATTAAGAGAAAGGAGAAGATAAGAAATTATAGGAAGAAGCTGCAATGTGCAGAATTACCTGAGCAACATTTAAAATTTCATGTAATATGAACACTGTTTTTTTTCTGAAAGTAAAATTTGATGTTTAAATAGTTTCTTTGTAATTTTCCTAACCTATATGTTAACTTTTCCCTAAAGCAGCATTTATGACATGTGGCTTTTGAAAACTTAAGATTTAACTACCTTTTTGTTAATTTAATACATGGGTAAGCCAAGGGTAAAGTCATTTTTAATTTTTAAAGTAAAAGAACTTTGCGTTTTGATACAATTTGCAGGCTTATGAAAATGTTCAAAACAGTATTAAGAAGTCTCAAATATTCAATATATAATCTTGATTCTCTAAATGTTAACATCTTTTTTGTTATTATTAACATCTTATATAACCATACTACAATTATCAAAATTAGGAAGCTAATATTGATATAATATTATTTTCTAATCTATAGGCCTTATTCATATTTTAACAATTAATGTCCTTTTTGGCCCAGAGGCGTACATCACCATTAATTTTCACATGTTCCTTTAATCTGGAACAACACTCTAATCTTTTTTTTTTTTTTTTGTCTATTATGACTTCAGCACTTTTGAAGAGTACTTGCCAGTTATTTTTGTAGAGTAGTCTTCATTTTGGGTGTGTCAGACATTTCTTCATGATTAAGATTACCAAAGAAGCAAGTGTTGTGTTTTTCATTGTGTGGGATCAGGAGACCCATGATTAAGATTTTTCCCATTACTAGTGATGTTAACATTTATTACATGATTAAGGTCATATTTGTCAGTTTTCTCCACTGTAAAGTTAACATTTTTCTTTTACAATTAGTAAGTGTCTGGTGGTAAGATATTTTAAGACCATGAAAATACCCTGTTTATCTTTAGACACTTGACCACTAATCTTTTTAATCCATTGATGATTTTTGCCTGAAATATTTGGTGTTTGTTAGCTGTTAATTTTCTACTTTCATCATTTTTTTACATATATTAGTTCAACTTATAAGGAAGACCTGTTCCTTCTCCCTCATTTATTTACTCAATTATTTATATTAGTATGGGCTGATGGATTTTTATCTTATTTTGTGAGCTATAATCCATTACAAACTTTATTATTTTGTTTTTCAAATTGTTTCATGTTTGGTAATCCACATCCTCTCCAACACTTGTTTTTTCTTGTCTTTTTGATACTAGCCATTCTGACTCGTATGAAGTGATAGCCCATTGTGGTTTTGGTTTGAATTTCTGATGATTAGTGATGTTGAACAATTTTTCATGTGTCTGTTGGCCATCTGCCTCTCTTCTTTAGAATAATGTCTATTCAGGTCATCTCCCCATTATTAAATTGGGTTATTATTATTATTGTTATTTTTTTTGGTGTTGAGTTATATGAGTTCCTTATATATTTTAGATGTTAACCTCTTATTGGATGTATCATTTGCAGATATCTTCTCCTGTTTAATAGGTTGCATGTTCATTATGCGGATGGTTTCCTCCACTGTGCAAAAACTTTAGTTTGATGTAGTCCCAATTTGTTTTACTTTTGTTATATTTGCCTAGTGAGAAATATCCAAAAAAATATTGCTAAGGTTGATGTCTGAGAAATTACTGCCTATGTTTTCTTTTAGGGGTTTTATGGTTTGGGGTCTCACATTTAGGTCTTTAATCAATTTTGAGTTTATTTTTGTGTATGGTGTAAGAAAGTGATACAGTTTCATTCTTCTGGTTTTCACAAACCATTTATTGAAGGGATTCTCCTTTCCCATTGTATATTTTTGTTTCTTTTGTCACAGATTATTTGACCATACATGAGTTTACCTGGGCTCTCAATTCTGTTTCATTGATCTGTGTGTCTGTTTTTGTGATAGTACCATACTGTTTTTATTATTCTAGCTTTATAGTATAGTTTGAAATCTGGGATTATGATACCTCCAGCCTTGTTATTTTTATCTTAAATTGCTTTGTCTATTCAGGGTCTTTTGTGACTTCATATAGATTTTAGGATTTTTTTGTTCTAGTTCTATGAAAATACTGTTGGGATTTTGATAGGGATTGCATGGAATTTGTAGTCTACTTTGGGTAGAATGGACATTTTAATAATATTAATTCTTCCATTCCATGAGCATGGCATATCTTCCATTATATGTATCATCTTTAATTTCTTTCGTCAATGTCTTAGTAGTTTTCAGAGTTTAGGTCTTTCACCCCATTGGTTAAATTTTCTTCTGGTGGGCCCAGTGAATTGCGGTCAACTAGACACACACACACACACACACACACACACACACACACACGACAAATTAGAAGAAAACAGTGTCTGCTAATATTTTAATGTATTTTTGGGTGGTGGACTTATGGGTGGTTCTTATTTTGTGTTTTTCCAAATTGTCCATAAATTAGTATGCATCATTTAACATCATTAGGAAAATAATAAAGCAACCAAAGATTTTATATAAGTAATGTGGTGCTGTTGGGAGAGGAAGGGGTATATACGGTGAAGAAAACTACCTATGGAAAGATGTCCAAGGGTTGGTAACCAGAGGAAGAGGAAATGCAAAAGAGAGATTCATTTGTTATACCTGGTGTATTTTTTAATGACTCTGAGGAGGAACAATCTGAGGAAAAGAAACTATTTAAAAGAAACGATGTTCTTGAAAGTGAAAGGATTCATCATGAACTGAGAATTGACACAGTGATTTCCAAGTGTTTTAGATTTGGAAATCATACTGTTGTTCAGGAAGACATTTCATTTTTTCTTATTTCATAGTTATTGTTATTTATTAATTTAGAAAAATTCAGAAAAAGACACTGAATAGAAAAGGTGAAAAAAGTTGAATTTACCTAGACTTGTGCTCTTCAGGGGGAATCATTGTTGACATTTTAATGGATATATCCTCTGAGACATTTTTCTAAATAAATAAATATGTAAAAATATATATATCAACTGTTTTTAATCATATTGGACATTATTTCATAAGTTTGTCTTTAATTGCTATCATAAATGTTTTATTTAAGTAGAAGTTGCTGTGTTTTAAATGAAGTTAAACTGAAATTAAATTGGTTTTGGGAACTTTATGACATCTCTGGGGATGATTGAAAACCCATGTAATTTTGAAAGCAGTGCTAGGATTCCCTAAATCAGAAGATTCCAGACAGTGACTAAATAGTCTAGTAGCTTTGCTGACACCACTATTATAACTCCAGTATTCTCAATTCAAAACACATGAATGAATGGAGTCTTGAAAGCAGTTGGATCCTAAGAAGTTCTTGTTTCTTGGCTTTAAATATTTAAATTAAAAATATTTTTGCCACACAAAATATAAAAAGCAATACCTTGGTAAGAATAACCTTGTGTCTTTTGATTTTTCTTTCTGGCTAAAATTGCTTTCTCTTACTTCTGCCTTAACTCATTTTAAGTTGACCTAATTCTAAACCATGTGACAAGCTAAATAAAATGAAAACCCAAAAGAATTCTTGCAGTAAATTGCCTAAGTAGGCATTCTGCAGAAAATTAGGAGTATACAGATATTACTGGAAGTGAAGAAAATGAGGCTGAACACTATAAAAGTTAAGTCTGGGTGGCTCTTAAAGATAGTTTAGGACTTCCTGATCAGCATTGTTTACTTATATACAGCTTCCTAGGTACTTACCCTATTCCCCCAACTTTTCCATTTACTGAATCAGGTGCCTTGGAGGTGAGGTCAAAGAGTTTGATTCCCAGGTGATTTAAATTTTTTTTTCAGCTTTTTTGAGGCATAATTGACAAAATAAGTATTTAAAATGCACATGATAATTTGATATATATACACATTGTGAAAGGATACCTTCTATTTAGTTAATTAACATAACCATCACCCCAGTTACTTACCTTTTATGTGTGTGTGTATGTGTGTGTGTGTGTGTGTGTGAACACTTAAGTACTCTCTTGACAAATTTCAATTATATAATGCAGTATTAACAACTATAGCCACCACGTTAAACACTAGATCTGCAGACCTTATTCATCTTGTAACTGAAATTTTGTACATTTTTCCAACATCTCTCTTTTTCTTCTGTCCTGTAGCCTCTGACAGCCACCATTCTACTCTCTGTTTCATTGAATTTGACTTTTTTTTTAAGATTCTACATGTAAATGATACCATGTAGTTTTTGTCTTTGCCTGGTTAATTTCACTTAGCATAATGCCCTCCACATTCATCCATGTTGTCTGAAATGGCAGGATTTCCTTTTTTCAGGTTGAGTAATATTTCATTGTAAATTTATTATACATTTTCTTTTTCTGTTCATCTATTGATGGACACTTAGGTTGTTTCCGTGTCTTGGCAATTCTAAATAATGCTGCAGTGATGCAGTGAACATAGGGGTGCTACTATCTCTGTGAGATAACTTCATTGTCTTTGGATATAAACACAAAAATGGGATGGCTGGATCATATGATAGTTGTGTTTTTACTTTCCTGAGGAACCTCCATACTGTTCCATAGTGGCTGTATAAATTTACATTCCCACCAGCAGTATACCAAGTGTTCCCTTTTCTCCACATCCTTGCCAGTATTTATTTCTTGTCTTTTCAATAATAACCATTCTAACAGTTGTGAAGTGGTATGTCACTGTGGTTATGATTTCTATTTTCTTGGTGATTAGTGATGTTGAACAGCTTTTCATGTACTTGTTGGCCTTTTACATTTTCTCTGGAAAAAGTACTTTTTCTATTTAAGTCCTTTGCCCATTATGAATTCAGGTTACTAAGGTTTTTTGCTATTGACTTGTATAGGTTCTTTATATATCTTAGATATTAATCCCTTATTGGATATGTGGTTTGGAAATATTTTTTCCTATTCCATATGTTGCCTTTTCATTTTGTTGATCGATTGTTATGTTGTACAGAAGCTTTTTAATTTGATGTTGTTCCATTTGCTTATTTTTGCTTTTCTTGCCTTTGGTTTTGGTGTCAAATCCAAAAGATCATTACAAAGACCAGTGTTAGGGAGCTTACCCATCATGTTTTCTTCAAGGAGTTTTAGTTTTAGGTCTTACATTCAAGTTTTTATCCATTTGAGTTGATCTTTGTGTTTGGTATAAGATAGGCATGGAGTTTTATTCTATTGCATAAAAATATTTAGTTTTCCCAGCACCATTTATTGAAAAAACTATCCTTTTCCAATTATTTACCGTAATTATTGGCTCATTTGTTGGAAATTAATTGACCATATATGCATGGGTTTATTTGTGGGCTCTTTGTTCTGTTCCGTTGATCTGTGTGTTTGCTTTTATTCTACTGTTTGATTAGCATAGCTCTGTAAAATAATTTGAAGTAAGGAAGTGTAACCCCTCTTTGTTCTTCTTTTTCAGGATTGCTTTAGCTAATTGGGGTCTTTGTGGTTCCATAAAAATTTTAGGAGAGTTTTTTCTATTTCTGCAAAGAAATGCCATTGGAATTTTGATAGAGATTGCATTCAATCTGTAGATTGCTTTGGGTAGTACGGACATTTTAACAATATTAATTCTTCCAAACCATAAATATGGAACACCTTCTCATTCTTTTGTGTCTTTTTCAATTTCTTTCATTAATGCTTTATAGATTTTAGTGTACACATCTTTCACCTTCTTGATTAAATTTATTCCTAAGTATTTTATTATTTTTGATGCCATTGTATATGGGATTGTTGCCTTAATTTCTCTTTTCAGAAGTTTGTTACTAGTGTATAGAAACACAACTGATAATTGATATTGGTTTTGTGTCCTGCATCTTTACTGAATTCATTTATTAGTTCTAATAGTTTTTTGGTGGCGTCTTTAGCATTTTCTGTGTATAGTTTCATGTCATCTGTGAGCAATTACAATTTTACTTCTTGCTTTCTGATGTGGATGTCTTTTATCCCTTTTTATTCCCTAATTGCTCTGGCTAGAACTTCCAGTACTGAGTTGAATAAAAGTAGTAGAAGTAGGCAAACTTGTTTTGTTCCTTATCTTAGAGGGAAAAACTTTCACTTTTTACCATTCAGTAAATGTTATAGGCTTGTCATATATGGCCTTTGTTATGTTGAAGTACATTCCATTTCTACCAAATTTTTTGAGAGTTTTTAATTTGAAAGATGTTAAATTTTGTCAAATGCTTTTTCTGCCTTTATTGAGATGATCATATGATTTTATCCTTCATTTTGTTAATGTGGTGTATTACATTTATTGATTTATGGATGTTGAGTTATCCTGGGATGAATTATACTTGATCATGGTGTATGATTCTTTTAATGTGCTATAAAATTTGGTTTGTTGATACTTTGTTGAGTATTTTTACACCCATATGCATCAGGGATATTGGCCTGTAATTTTCTTTTCTTGTAGTATCTCTGTCAGTCTTTTGTATCGTGATAGTATTGGCCTTGTAAAATTAGTTTGAATGTGTTCTTTCCTCTTTTATTTTTTTGGAAGAGTTTGAAAAGATTAGTAGTAATTCTTTAAATGTTTGTTAGAATCACCAATGAAGCCATCTGGTCCTGGACTTTTCTTTGTAGGGAAATTCTGATTATGATTTAGTCTCCTTACTAGTAATGTGTTCTTTTCAGATTTTCTGTTTCTTCATGATTCACTCTTGGTAGTTTTTATGTTTCTAGGCATTTATATCCATTTTTTTCCTGGGTTATCTAATTTGTTGTTATGTAATTGTTCACAGTATGAAGGTTACCCTTTTGTATCCTGAGGTTTGAAAACCAATAGTTTAAGTCAGATGTGAAGTCCCGTCTCCTCCCGTGATAATCCAGTTGCTTCTAGTATTTGGTCTCTTCCTTAGCATCTCAGCTTAAGGAAGTTTCATGACTGATCACCAAGAACCATCATACAGGAACATCTTGGATGGTTGCATAACTACTAAAGCAATGTCATATAGTCGAGCCAAGACCAGGACAGGTGTAGTGAGTGGCAGAGTCCAGGACAGAAACTGGATCAGAATAGTAGAGAAGTTAAGTATAGGAGGAGTTGATGGGGTAGTGTCGGGTTAATACGAGGGTCAGTTCAAGGATAGCAATGCCTATTATTTACTGACATGGTTTTAGCCATGTTAGAATGCAGATTCTATCAATGAGTAGGAATCATGCTGCCCTGAGATGTACCAGACCTGGCATTACTAAGGCGAACAGAATTATATTCCTTAAGGAGCTGACTTTTTGGTAGAGAGACAGTGGGCAACTCATCCCTCAGTAGTCTGGGGTGACACATGGTAGCCAGATCCTGATGAAGAGATACTGGGGAGAAAGCAGAAAATTGGATGTAGAATAAGTTTGAAGGAAGGAGAGGCTATGCTTTTTTTTTTTTTTTTTTTAATCACTCTTCAACATTTTGTTTCAGCTTCGTTCAACATGAGACCTCAGGGAGAAATGGACTTGTTTGAGAATGAATAATATAGCCAAACATTAATCATTTGGATTTTATTAGTCAGAATTTGTAATAATTTGGAAAGTGACTTAGCTGAAGTTTATCTAAGCTCCCCTATGGAAATTTTCCCATCCCCCAAATTTCCTAAACAAATTGATTGTGTAAACTTGAGTAAACCTGCTTTCAGACAAAGTTCTTATTATATACAAGCAAGTGTAAAGCTAATCACAAATCATTTTAGAGCTGTCCCTAAATTTACTAGTAGTGAATTTAGTACATAGGAGGAGTTATTTAACTTATTCCACGACATTTATGGTATTCAAAAGTAATATATTTATTTGTGAGGTAGCCTGTAATTTTAATTTTCTCTCTAGTTTCTTCCATATAGAGGCTTCCATCTCCTCTTTTTACCTCTCCCTTCTCCCCCATCTCTCCTGACCCCTTTCTCTTGCTTTCCTTTTTCTCTACCCTCTCTCACTCTCCCTTTCCCCTTCCTCTTTTCTCTTTCTTCCTCTACCTCAATTCTATCTCCCACTTCTCTTGCTCTCTCTGCCTCTCTCTTTTGCTTCTAAGATGAGAGAAGTTTATATACATGTGTTTTTCAGGATATGAAAGTGGTCAGTCTAAGTGTTTCCAAGGTGCTAAGTCTTCCTCTGAATTGCTTTGGGTGTGAGGGTGGTGGTCCTTGGAGATGTCTGTCCTCTAAGCACCAGCCCCTGGACTAACCACACAGGTTGCCTGACCATGATTTTGAGAATGTGGGAAGCCCAAGGGGACCCTCTGTTTCTCCTGGATTTTTCCTTCAACTTTTTACATCAGCCGATCTGTAATTTAAATGACATACTTTGATTACTGGGGAAATATCCACCAGCACACATTTTCTTACAGAAATAAAGCATTCTGATGGCAATTTATTAATGTTAAATTGCTTTTACAGTGCAGAACAAGAAAAAGACTCTAATTTGCACACACATTCTTCTGGAATGAAAGAATCTTTACCATCATGAAGCCATTTCAGCTGTCTCATCCCTAATTACCACTTGGTATCTCTCTCTCTCTCCCTTGCTCCTTCCCTAGTGTTCTCTTTGTTTTTAATTGGTGTTTTCAGCCATCTGGATCCACTAGCTTATGAAGGCATGAGAGAGAAATAGAACATAAAAGAAAACAAACTTCACCCATTTCAATCAAGTCCACATCTGAAAGCTCCCATATTTTACAGCATTTCCTTTGCTATAGGAAATATGGTGTCAGAATAAGTCAAGCTGAAAGGATGTCTGGGGATGAATGCAAAGAGAAATGCTAATGCCCCATTAGTGCTGAGGCCTGGACTCCAAAGCCCTTTCAGAAGAAGCTGCCTGGCATGTCAGTTTGCCACATGGCGGAGGAAAGGACCTAGAAGGTTTTATAGTGAGAAGTCTGAGTCTTGCAATCAGCTCCATCTGGATTTGAACCCTGGCTCAGCCATTTCTAACTTTATAATTCGGGGCATTTTTTTTTTTTCGGTCTTTATTGTACTTCAGTTTTTTATCTGGAAAGACTGGGAAACAATAAAGTTGTGATTATTAAATGATGAGAAATATGAAAATACTCATTAAATAATATTCTAAAATCTTGGTTTAAAAGCTATAGTAGCACATATGATGGCTTTTGGGACCAAGTATTTATGGGAAGAATTTAGATGTTGAAAGGAATTACTACTAGACTTATCTTGAAGTTGTGTTTGCGCTGTAACTAGTGCACTATTTTTATCTAGATTGTGGTATAATTTGGGGTAAAAGACATTACAGAGAAAGCACCAGGATCCCTTGAAGTCACTCATTGGTATGACCTCTGAACTTCATAATGATAACTATTGACAGTTTAGAGAAATTGCTTTCAGGTATCTTCCGTGTCCTACCCCAAAACATGCTACCATGACTGTTTTCATAAATCGTCATCCTACTTCCTAAATGTTCTTCCATCTGTTTCTCTCCAGCTCTACTCTACCCTAATCCGGGCTAACATAGTTTCTTCTCCAAGCCACAGATATGACCTCCAAAATAGTCTCTCCTTCTCAGATTCTTTCCCATTTTTCTTACTTAAGCCTGAATAATCTTTTAAAAGTCTTTTTATATACCAAACGTGGCATTTAACTTGTAAAAGCATTAATATTTTTTCACTGGCCATAGAATTAAAGTTCGGTAGAAACAAAGCCTCTACATATTTCTCTAGCCACTGTTAATATTCCCACTACGAAGCACTTGGCCTTCTTTGCTCTTCTCTCCACACTGGACATGTCTAAATCCATGACTGCTTTGTGCTCGCTCTCATCTCAGTGCTGTTCTCTCTGTCTGGAGTGTGCTTCTCTGCTTTCTTCAGCTATCTAATTTCTATTCATATTCTCTTTAGCTATTGGAATATCAGAATCTCATGGAAGACTTCCTTGATGGCTCTGATTATTTTAATTTAATTTAATTTTACTTTTTAGAAGATTTTATTTGACGGACAGAGCACAATCAGGGGGAGAGGCAGGGCAAAGGAGAAGGAGGAACAGGCTCCCTGCTGAGCAAGGAGCCCAATGCGGGTCTTGATCCCAGGACCCTGGCTTATGACTGAGCTGAAATCAAGAGTCAGGCACTTAACCAACTGAACCACCCTGGTGATCCATTTCTGATTGGTTTAAGAGCACAGAGCACTTGCAGTAATTTATTGGTAATTCATTTGTTTTTCCTTTCATTCAGTCATTTAATAAATAATGCTAGATACTGGGGAAATAATGATAAGCAAACAGATAAGAATCTATTTTCAGCTAGAGGCAGAACTTAAATAATCATGCAGATAAATCTATAATTACTAATTGTATAAAAGCTATACTGAAGAGCTACATACCCTGAAGACAGGGTATGTAGTGTTAAGAGAAGTTACCAAGTGGGAGACCTGATTTGGCCAGTGAGGGAGGCATTTTCTAAGGAAGTGATGTTTGAACTGAGATCCCAAGAATGAACAGGAGTTAGCTAAGAGACGGAAAAGTCAGGCAGGGACAACATACATAAAGCCTGTGACAGGAGGGCATGTGACAAGTTTGAAGAATTGTGGTAGTGTGGCAAGAAAGTGATGAGAATGGAGAAGTAGGTGGTAGATGAATCAGGAAAAGATCTGTAGGTCAGATGAAGGATTTTGCACTTTATCTTGAACACTCTTGTAAGTCAAGAATGGATTGGCAGGGCAGAGTGGATATGAGATACCTGTTGGGAGGATTTTCCTGTGCTACAGTGGATGGTGGCTCGAAGATTGGGAACTTAGAGATGAAAAAAAGTAGATGGACTTCAATATTTAAGAGGCAAAATGTACAAGGCATAGTGATGAATTGGATGTAGATGTAATGAGCCAAAGTTATCAAAGATGAATTTTGCTTATAGAATTTACTACAAAAGGAAATCCAGAAGAAGCCCAGATGGAAGCTCTGGAACTCACTTTTTTTTTTTAATTTTTTTTTAAAGATTTTATTTATTTATTTGACAGAGAGAAATCACAAGTAAGCAGAGAGGCAGGCAGAGAGAGAGGAGGAAGCAGGCTCCCTGCTGAGCAGAAAGCCCGATGTGGGGCTCGAACCCAGGACCTGGGATCATGACCTGAGCCGAAGGCAGCGGCTTAACCCACTGAGCCACCCAGGCGCCCCGGAACTCACTTTTATATACATTGATTTTGAAATGCCTTGGGGACTCAACATACTTGGTCCCTCCTCCCCTGCTAAACTGTAACAAAGTTAGGATTTTTTGTTTTGTTTTGTTTTTGTTTTTTCTTCAGTATATGCCTGGAAACTACTATATCACCTGGTATATTACAGGTGTGCAATGGATTTGTTGACTGATTGATACAAAAGGCTTGAATTCTAGTTTAGGGGGTGAGTTTATGGAAGAGCCTTGTGCTGTCAGTTTCAGCAGCTAGTACCTCCTCTAACGTGGCCACAGGAGATGCTTCCCCTCTGAATTCAGTTGACCTCAGCTTCAGCTCTGTCCTTTCCCCTTAAACACTGTGTCAGTCTTGCTGATAAAAACAAGCATCCCCAACCAATACAATCTCCTCTTGCCAGACTGATCCACACCATGTGGTTTCCCTCCAATGTATTCACCAATGTGTGTCCATTCCAAAGTAATGACTTTCCTGTAGCCAGACTTATGGCTATATATTCCTGAGGAATCTGTCCATAAGAAAACTCCTGAGGTCATCTGAGGATACTTTGAAAGCTCATCATCCTGATATTATTCATCTCTTACCAATTCCCCCATTCATGGTCTCTACCTCATGCCCCAGTAAATGTCTAAAACTTCTTTGTTCGATGTTTACTCTGGCATAAGTGTTATATAAAACATTGTAGTCTTCCAAGTGCAGTGCACCATTGAACTCACAACAGAATAGCAACACAGCAGGTCTGATTTTCCCCATTAGTCCCGTTATTTCTTGAACATACCCAACCCTCATTCTAATAATAATAGCCCCTAATATTTATTGAGCACTTACTCTGCTCTATGTGTTATTCTAAGTACTTGTTTTGATTTTGTTAATCCTCTCAACAATTCTATGAGGTAGGCATTGTTTCCACTTTACAGATGACAACACTAGGGCAAGAAGAGGTTAAGTAACTTGCCCAAGTACACCTGGCTTGAGTGTGGCAGGGCCAGGATTCACATTCAGGCAGTCTGGCTTCAGAGTCCTTATCCTTAACCACTGCACTGTGCTGTCTTTCTGCAGCTTTCCCCTGATACTCAGAGGCCAGGACAGTCAGGGTAAGGTAAAATTCAGTTTTTACTGGAATTGTTTGGAGCTTGTTTAGTCAGAAGCTTTAAAGATAATTTGTCTGAGTCCCAATGAAGATTAAACATTTTTACCCTGGCATTTGGGTCTTCCTCAGTATGGCTCAGAATCATTATTCCCAGCCTTAGATCCCCATCCCCAGTATAGAAAAATTTTCTCACCAGTAGCTCCTCTCCAAGTTCCTATCTCAGAGTCTATGTGAATGCTCTCTGCTGTCTCCATGTAGAATTCCCTGTCTCCTTCAGAACCTGTCTTAAATGTCTCCTTTTTCATGAAACTTTTTCTCAGGCCCTCAACTCTTCATGTGAACTTCACCCATAGATCACTTTATCTATATGGTTTCTGTGGTACTTGTTATACTTTAAAAATTATATTTATTTTGTAGGGTAATGTACAGTTTTAGAGTTGAGTCAGACATTAACTGTTATTATCTATTAACTATTATCTAACCCAAAACATCTCATTCCTTTTTTAGAAATAATAATTTATTGAGGCAAAATTAACCACTTCAAGTGAAAAATTCAGTGGCATTTGGTGCATTCACAATGTTGTGTAACCTATCTCTAGCTAGTTCTAAGTCCAGAGTAGAACCCCATACATATTAAGTAGTCTCTCCCTATTCCCATCTCCCCCAGTCCCTGGCAACCACCAATCTGCATTCCATCTCTATGAATATTGCACATAAATGGAACCATGCAACATGAGGCCTTTTATGTCTGTTTTGTCATAGCATAATGTTTTAGAAGTTCATTCACATTGTATGTTCATTCACCTATATCAGTACTTTCAAAAAATAAATGAATAATACTTCATCATATGCATGTGTTACAGTTTGTATATCTCTTCACCCATCAATGGATGTTGGAGTTTTTCCAGTTTTTTTTTTTTTTGAATACAGTCCTTTTGGAACAGTTATTTGTAACTATCTAATCTTTTTTTGAGTTCTAGCCTCATTCCTTTTAAAATGAATTATTGTTAGAAACCAGATGTATAATATATACAAATGGATCTTCATAGATATAAGTAGTAGGAATGGAGCTTCTCAAATTGGAGCCTGGTGTGTGGCCCTTATTTTGGAAATTAGACCACATGGCCCTTCCATGTGACCTGCAGTTCTGTGTGGACCCAGTTTAAAGATTTTTAATTTTTTTTTTTTTTATTTGTCAGAGTGAGAGAGAGCAAACACAGGCAAAGTGGCAGGCAGAAGCAGAGAGAGAAGCAGGCTCCCCACTGAGCAAGGAGCCTGATACAGGACTCAATCCCAGGAACCTGGGATCATGGTCTGAGCCAAAGGCAGTGGCTTAACCATCTGAGCTGCCCAGGCGTCCCAGGACCCAGTTTTTAAGGCCTCTGAGGTACTTCATCTCTTCTGTTCTATATATGAAGAAACTGAAGCCCGGATTTGTATTGAAACCAAAAGGCTGGCTAGTGTGACAGTGCACCATCATCTGAATACATTTACATAACAAGAACATGATGTAACAGGAATTAACCAAAGTGGGCTTAGATAACACATTTTCAGGATATATATTTTATAATGACTATCCTGCATCTTCGTTCAGGAAAATTTACAGGAAACCCAAGGAACAAAATCTGAACTCCTGATTCTCATAAATACAGTATTTTATCTTATTATGAGAGATTTATATATATAATTCTGTGGAAGTAGGTCAATCTACAATACAGTACAATGCAAAACCTTCACTGTGTTAGGATCAATAGGAGAAACTTAAAAATTCTGATGCCTGGCCTCCATCCCAGCCCAGTTAAAGCAGAATATCTGGGGCTGCAGACCAGGTATCAGAATTCTAAAAGATCTCCCCAGATGATTCTAATATTTAGGAGGGTTGGGAATCTCTGGCTTTGGCTTTTGTCACAGAGCATTACTCTTACTCATTCGTATATTCAGTTTATCTTTCCCATGAGGCCTGGTTTACATGCCACACAACTTTCTCAGGCTACTCCAGTTTATGCTGCTGCTCTCACCCTCCTCTGAAGAACTGGAGCACTTGTGAGTTTCACTCCTTCTGCTCTTCATCCTGTCCTGACACGCATTGTATCTTGGCTCTTGTATGTGTTGATTTTGTGTCTCCAGTTGGAATACAAGGTCTTGGTGATCAGGAATAGAATCTGTACTCTCTCTGCCTCTGCTTCTCTTCTCATTTCTAAATCACCAGTCCTAAAACGTGTACTTCTTTGCTTTTAAAAGCATAGTTATCCTGCTATTGACCTAGGGTTGAAACCGTATATATTTCTGGAATGGCTCTGAAGACTCAATGTTATACAAGGTGAATGTGAATATTCTTTGGAAGGTATTACATGCCATGTACATATAAAATATCATACTGCTGTTGTGACTAGGAAGAAAAACAACTATCTTTATTTTTTTGCTTCCCCAGAAATATGCCATTGGGAATTACAGAAAAAAGGTAAATCTCAACCCCTTTTTCTGGTTTAATTCATATTTGCTTTTATAGAAAAAAGACACCCTTTCATTACTGTCTGGGGATTTACATACCTCATTTAATTCTCACAGTAGTTTTCCAGGGATTACCTTCATTTTATAGCTGAAAAAAATAGAATTGTTTGGTCCATACTTATAAATGGTATAATTTGAGCCCAAATTTGTTCCGGTCTAAAGTGCTTAAGAGTTTATAACAGTTATGATTGTGTAGGTAGGATTTTTTACTCCAGGTTTACAAAATTGATAATGTATAAAGTGGTAGGTTTTCATGGAATAGTCTAAAAGGGATTTCCTACAAAGTAAATGTAACTGGGACTAAAAGATGGAGTGGTACTCGGTGGAGAATTATCTTTTCTTAAAAGAGGTTCACCATCCCTGTATGATTTGTTTCCAGGGTCTTGTGCCCTTTACCTCTTCCCATTCTTTCTGTACTGTTTGTTGCATCAAATATTGAATGCGAGATACTTAGAGGGGATAAGCAAAGTGTGGAAAGAGACAGACAATTTGTCTACTGGTCTATTTGCTTTAAGTCTAGAGATTCTTGCCAGTCTTGAACAGGAAACGTGATAGCTTCCCAAATAGAGAGACTTGAGAGATTCCAGAATGGCCTTCTTATCAAAAAACATTTGTCCAAGAGCAGTGGAATTCCAAAACTAGAGACATATTTGTACCTCTTGGAAGGTTTTGAGAAGTCCAGAGTTCCCAATATAAATAAAATGGCTTTGGAAAGGTTGGTGACTTAAGCCAGTCATTTTGGGAACTAGGATAAGGGGCAGAAAGAGAAGAATGCAAAGGCCTCTTTGTTACAAAGAGCGGGGGCAGAGAGTAGTTGGGGCCCAGGACCCACTCTCCATGTCCACCACAATCAATCTCAAATTGCATCCTCCAGGAAGACTTGCTGAGGGCCTTCTGAAATGAACAGCTTGCTCCAGCCATACCTTGAACAAGCACTCTTGAACAACCAACACTCCCTCTGAGGCCAGACTCAAACAATCCTTCTTAGCTTGAGACTCCTCAAACCCTTCCCAGCAGGGTAATGAATAGAGGCTTCTGGCAAGCACCTGAAGGCCAACTTCTGTCTTTCAGGCTTGGATTTCAGGAAACAGCTTGGGAGGATGCTCTCCAGTCCCCACAACTGCTGGGACTTGTCTTGGGATTTGTGGGAGAGAGAGGGGAGGCTAAGAGGGATTAAAGCTGCTCTGAAACCTTGTAGCCCAAGGGGGATTTGGAGGTGGAAAAGGAGGGGGTAGATCAGCTCAGCTGCTTCACCTTCCCAGATAATCCATCACTGCCACTGTAGCTGCAGGAAAGCAGTCCCGTAACTGTCTGCCTGGAAGGAAGGATAACCTGCCGCTGGCTTTTATTTTCAGTTGAATTATAACACTTACCTTCTCATCTGGCCTTTCATCAGGAGGCTTAAGTGTTTTTCTTTCTGTGGGCCTTACTGCCCACGTTTCCCCATTCATTATCAGCATAGGGGCCTGCCATGCTGAACTCACGTGCAGCCTTCCACTCCCTACACCCCATCCCCCAGGGGCTCCTTAGCAGCAACAATTTTCTAATTCAGAACAGACTCTCCTCTGAGCATTTGATCTTACAAGTACATTACAACTGGCTTTAACAGGAGTTACCAAAGGCAGGGATTTCAGAAACAAGATGTGAACTCCCCAAAAGATGGGGCACTAGAAATACCTTCAACATCTTTGAGTTTACCTGTAATACTTGGCTGTATTACTTGGACATTTCTCTGTGTCTGGGGCTAAGGGGAAAGGTGGCTGGGAATTTGGGGTCATTTGAAGATAATCATTAATAGGCTTGTGACCTTTAGGAGAGGATTGTGGAGTGTTTAGGGCCACTAGCATAAGACCTGTGAAGTCAGAATGCCTGCATTCCGATCCTGGCTTGTTTAGCCGTGATTAAGTGATTTAAGCTCTCCGTGCCTCAATTTCTTTATCTGTAAGATGGGAATAATAATACCCACTTCCTAAGATTGCTGTGTTAAATGTCATAATCCATTAAAAGTTCTTATCACAGAGTCTGACACAGAATGTGCCCAGTAAATATTAGGCATTATTGTTGACTCCTTTGTTTATAGAATGGTTACTGATTATCTGCATACTTGTTGGCTTTACATCCAAAATATATCTTAAACCCAACTGCTCCTCCATCTTCACTTTTAGTAGCCTTCAGCAGATCATGATCATGGTCGTCTAAACTTTTCCAGTAGCCGCTTAATCTTCTACTCTTTTTCCTCTCAAATTCATTTCCACAGCAGAGACATATTTTAACAAGTTAAGCTGATCATGTCACTTTCACGTTTTAAAACTTCTCAGAGGGTGGTTCATTGATTGCAATGAGAACTTCTTTCCATGTCTTAAGTGGCCCTGTGTGATTTTGCTCCTATTTCTCAGTGTCCGATTATTAATTTTCCTCCCTCCCTTCTTCCTCCTTTCTCCTCCTTCTCATTCTTCTCCTTTTTCATCACCTTTTTCTTCTCTTCCTCTCTTGCCTTCCTCACTCTCATCCTTTTCTTTTTCTCCTCTCCCCTCTCCTCACTGATTAACCTCTAGCCACAATGGCCTTCTAATTCAGAGACTGACTAGTTCCTTGGCAAACAACTCTCCTGAACTCTCAATTAGACTGAGACCCTAAAAGGAAACTTCTTATAACCCCTTGCTTTTAGGTATGGTCTTTGACTGAATCCTGCTGGTAAAATGGGAGTGGAGGTGACAGGTATCACTTAGAAGCCTGGACCATAAAGGACCTCCAGACATAACCTTTTCTTTCTTCATCCATTAGCTGGATGTTGATGTGGATGAAAACCTCAGACATCAGTTCATCTTTAAGTAAATGGAAAATAAATTTTTACTCTGTTGAGCTGCTGAGATTTTAAAGTTTAATTATTATAATAGCTAGCATTACCTTAACTAATACACTCTTTTTCTGTTTCTCAAACTCTTTCCACTTTCATTCACTGCAGTTGCTATTTCTTCTCCCTGAAATATTTATTTCTCAGCTCCTTTTATGACTGGGTCATGGATTCTTCACATCTTAGCTCAAATATTAATGACTCAGTGTTCCCATAGTCCCCCTGCCTGAAATGACTATCTTCTCTCTTATCATGTTTACTTCCGTCAGAGCATTTTCCCAGCTTATATTTCCCTTTATATTGTCTGTCTCATTCACCAGAATGTAAGAAACAGGTTCGTATCATCTGTCTTGTTCAGTATGGGATCCTTAGGGACTAGAATATTGTCTGAAAATAAATAAATGAATTGAATGAACAAGTAAAAAAAATATTTAATGGACTCTGAGCAATATCTTGGGACCAAAAGAAAATTTGATCTATTTGGTGATAAGAAAATATATTTTTTATGACAAGTAAATTAGAGTTCTCCAGAGAAAAAGAACCAATAGGTTACATATATTGGCCCATATGTATAATATATCATATATATATATATATGTGATATACAGAACTAGTAAGGGATGTATATGTATACATATATATACAGATCTTCTTGACTTATGATGGGGTTGTTTCCCAATTAACCAATCATAAGTTGGAAATATCATGTGGAAAGTGCATTTAACATACCTAACATACCCAACATCATACCTCAGCCTAGCTAACCTTAAACATGCTCAGAATACTGATATAAGCCTATATTTAAGCAACATCATCTAACAAATCCTTTTTTATAGTAAAATGTTGTATATCTTATGTAATTTATTGAATACTGTACTGAAAGTGATAAACAGAATGTCTGTATGGGTACAGAATGGTTGTCAATGTATCAGTTGTTCACCCTTGTGATCACCTGACTGACTGGGAGCTGTGGCTTGCTGCAACTGCCCAGCATTGCTAGCCTGGGAAAAGATCAACAATTCAAATTCAGAGTATATACAGTTTATACTGAATGTGTATTAATTTTGCACCATTTTTGTTTCTCTCTATATATGTATGTGTCTGTGTATATATATACACATGTGTATATATATATACACGCAATATATATAATATAAAAATATATAATTGGTGTATACTGTGTATATGTAACACATATATAAAATGTATCTATGTAATATATAAGTATATATAATGATGTATATTGTATGTATATATGTAATGTGTAACATACATAACATATATATACATGCAGACAGATGTTGGAGATACTGCAAATTTGGTTCCAGACTACTGCAATAAAGCCAATATTGCAATAAAGTGAGTCAAATGAATTTTTTGGTTTCCCAATGCATATAAAGTTATGTTTATACTATACCGTAATCTATTAAGTATGCAGTCGCAATGTCTAAAAATTCCTTATACATATCTTAATTAAATATGTTTTTTTGCTTAAAAATGCAAACCATAATCTGAACTTTTAGCAAATTATAATGAGTTATCTTTTTGCTGGTGGAGGGTCTTGCCTCAATATTGATGGCTGCTGACTGATCAGGGTGGGGGCTGCTGAAGGTCGGGGTGTCTGTGGCAATTTCTTCATATAAGACAACAGTGAAGTTTCCTACATTAACTGACTCTTCCTCTCATGAAAGGTTTCTCTGTAGCATGCAATGCTGTTTGATATCATTTTACCCGCAGTAGAGCTTATTTAAAAACTGTAATCAATCCTTTCAAACCCAGCAGCTGCTTAATCAACCAAGTTTATGTAATATTTTAAATCCTTTGTTGTCATTTCAGCAATCTTCACCAGGAGTAAATTCATCTCAAGAAACCGCTTTCTTTGCTCATCGGTAAGAAGCAACTCCTTATCTGTGAAAATTTTATCATGAGATTGCAGCAATTTAGTGACATCATAAGGCTCCACTTCTAATTCTGCTTCTCTTGATAATGCCATCTCATTTCCAGTCACTTTCTCCACTGAGTCATCCATGAAGGTTTGGAACCACCTTCTTCCACTCTTCCTTATGTTGATACTTTAACCCCTTCCCATGAATCACAAATGTTCTTAATGGCATCTTGAATGATAAATTCTTTCCAGAAGGTTTTCCATTTACTTTGCCCAGATCCATCAGAGGAATTACTATGTATGGCAGCTATAGCCTTACAAAATGTATTTCTTAAATACGAAGATTGAAAGTTGTAATGACTCCTTAGTCAGTGGTCTGGAGAATAGATGTTGTGTTTGCAAGTATGAAAGCAACATTAATCTTTGGTATATCTCCATCAGAGCTCTTGGGTGACCAGGTATGTTGTCAATTAGCCATATTGCTTTGAAAGGAATCTTTCTTTGAACACTAGGTCTCAAATTGGGTTTAAAATATTCAGTAAACAATGTTATAAACAGGTTTATTGTTCCATTTATAGAGCACAGGCAGAGTAGAATTAGCATAATTCTTAAGGATCTTAGGGATTTTCAGAATGGTCAATGAGTACTGGCTTCCACTTCAAGTCACCAGCTGCATTAGCCCCTATCAAGAGTGTCAGACTGTTCTTTGAAGCATCAAAGCTTGTCATCTCTCTAGCTATGGCAGTTCTAAATGGCATCTTTTTCCTATAGTGGATTGTTTTGTATGCATTGACAATCTGTCATTTAGTGTAGTCACCTTCGTTAATTATCTTGGCTGGATCTTCTGGAGAACTTGCTGCAGCTTCTGTATCAGTACTTGCAGCTTCACCTTGCACATTTATATGGTAGAGAAGGCTTCTTTCCTTAGACCTCATGATCTTATCTTTGTTAGCTTCAGACTTTTCTTCTACAGCTTCCTTACCTCTTCGTCTCGATAGAATTGAAGAGAGTTAGGGCCTTACTGTGGGTTCGGCTTTGTCTTAAGAGAATACTGTGGCTAGTTTGCTCCTTCATCAGAACTTTCTCCACATTAGTAATAAAGTCCGTTCCACTTTCTGATCATTAGCATGTTCACTGGTGTAGCACTTTTAATTTCCTCTAAGAACTTTTCCTTTGCTTTTACAACTTGGTTAACTGATGCAAGAGACGTAGTTTTTGGCCTATCTCAGCTTTCAACCTGTGTTCCTTGCTAAGCTTAATCATTTCTACCTTTTGATTTAAAGTGAAAGATATGTGATTCTTTCTTCCACTTGAGCAGTTAGAGGTTATTGTAGGGTTATTAATTGGCTTGATTTCAATATTATTGTGTTTCAGGGCCTAGGGAGGTCCAAGGAAAGGGAAAGAGATGGGGGAATAGCCAGTCAGTGGAATTAAGTTCGCTGTCTCACATAGGCAGTTGTTGGCACCCCATAACAATTTCAACAGTAACAGGTAAGATTGCCGATCACAGATCACCATAACAGACACAATAGTAATGAAAAAGTTTGAATATTGGGAGGAATTACCAAAATTCGATAAAGAGACATGAAATGAGCAAATACTGTTGGAAAATGGTGCTGATAGACTTGTTCCATGCAGTGTTGCTATAAACCTTCAATATGCAATGGAATATCTATGAAACACCTAATGCAAAGTGCAACAAATGAGATATGCCTGTAGATAGATAGATGGGTAGATAGATAGATAGAGTGATTATGGAATCTGTGCAGTCCCTCAATCTGTTTAATTCTAGTCCAAGTCCAAAGGCCTGAGAACTAGGTGAGCCAGTGGTGATAATCCCAGTCCAAGGGCAGGAGAGTACCAGTGTTCTAGCTCAACAGATGGGTAGGAAGAAGACAGTTCCTTTTTTTGTCTGCCTCTTGTTCTATTCCCGCCCGCAGTGGATTGGATGATACTTGCCTATATTGAGGAAGGCAATCTACTTCTGATTCAACCTACTTCTAATTCTGATGCTAATCTAATTTGAAGACACACCAGATAATGTGTAATCTGGGCACCCCTTGGTCCCATGCAGTTGACACATAAAATTAACCATCATAAGAATGATTAACAGGAATGGTACATTTCTAAGAATGTATACATTAATAGAAAAACTAATATATAACATGTACTAAAATGGGATGGCGTACATTTAAAAAAGAAGAGTTGAAAGAATATAGAAAACCTTATAAGAATTTATAAGGTAGCTATTATTATCTCCATTGTATAGATGAGGGTAGAGGCTCAGAGCGTTTCCCTTACCTGGCCAAAAATTACACATCTAGTAAATGATTAAGTTAGGGAGGCTACAAGCCAATCTTTTGAATCCAAATCCTATGTTCCTCAAAGCAAGATACAACTTTATTTTTTCTTCAGATTTTGCATATCACTAAATATCCAGTTTATTTTTTTAAATTAAAAAAATTTTTTTCAATATCCAGTTTAAATATCACTTCTCAGGGTGCTTTGGTGGCTTAGTCAGTTAAATGTCTGCTTTTGGCTCAGGTCATGATCTCAGGTTTCTGGGATAGAGCACAGAGCCTGCTTCTCCTTCTCTGTTCCTTCCCTTCTTGTGTACTCTGTTTTTCAAATACAATCTTTAAAAAAATCACTTCTCCCCATAAGTTATGCCCTGGTATATGTAATACATACGTTCATGAATGAAACACTGAGCAATAAATGTACTGCTGCCTGTATAGTAATTGTATATTCAAATGTATTCTCACTAGACTTGTCCTCCACTTGTTTTTCACTCATTTGTTCATTTTTCCTTTTATCCATTTAATCATTCAACAAATACTGCTTAGAGCTAATATATGCTAGGTTCTATGACTAAAAAAGGAAATAAATGATTCTTACCCTTGAGAACTTAAAATTATTGAAAATGATAGATGACCAAGCCTCTTGGATCATGAAGAAAGAAGACATGGCTAAAGATAGTGAACTCAGGTCTCAAATGAAACTGCTTATTGCTTCAACTTCTCGTTTCTAGATTTATCTTATAGAAAAGAGAAATTAGCTTCTCCATTACTTAAACCACTTTATATCATCTGTTTTCTAGTAACTATACCATTTCTTTTTTCTTTTTTTTTTTAAGATTTTATTTATTTATTTGACAGACAGAGATCACAAGTAGGTAGAGAGCAGGCAGAGAGAGAGGAGAGAGGAAAGCAGGCTCCCCGCTGAGCAGAGAGCCCGATGTGGGACTCGATCCCAGGACCCTGAGATCATGACCTGAGCCGAAGGCAGCGGCTTAACCCACTGAGCCACCCAGGCGCCCCAACTATACCATTTCTAATTGGTACTTTGACCTAATCCAAAATACTTGAATAGCAAGAAAAGTGTACTTATTTAATCATGGATCTTAAATCTGTCTGCAGAAAATATATACAGTGAATAATTATGAAACCAGAGAGGGAAAATGACTATAATAGTATTTCAACTCAACTGAATTGCATAAATTAAATCACTACTGTTCATATCAAGAATATTAAGCTCTTATGTGTTATTCTTTAACATTAGATTGTGTCCAGATTATGTGGGAAATAGATGGGATACTTTTCCATTGAGCATATTCCTTTCACTTGAGATGTCCTAGAGGGGCTCCAGAGGAAGAATCAATGACTGGGTGCCTATGTGTGATGTCATCACATAAATGAGATACACCTGCCACTTCATCCAGTTCAGCTTTGCTCTGGGGAAGGGGAAGATTTCTTGCTAATTCATTTGTATCTTAATTAAAAAATGCCCTCAATTTTGGGGAAAAGGCAGAATTTTGCATATCTCTTGATACTGAACAGATACTCTTCTTTGAAAAGTGAAGACTTACAGTGTCTGGAATATGTAAGTGGAACGAGTACAATGTCATTTTCCTTTTAAAATTTTATTTATTTATTTATTTGACAGAGAGAGAGAGATTGAGAGAGAGAGAGATCACAAGCAAGCAGAGAGGCAGGCGGAAAGAGAGAGGGAAACAGATTCCCCGCCCAGCAGAGAGCCTGATGCAGGCCTCGACCCCAGGACCCTGGGATAATGACCTGAGCCGAAGGCAGAGGCTTAACCCATTGAGCTACCCAGGTGCCCGTCATTTTCCCTTTAAAGTGGGGAACATGTAGTGAAGATAGAACTGTATAAGAGGACTCACATTTGTGCATAGATAGTTGTACATCAGTCTTTTTGTGGAGGCTTTTGGTCTTGTCCCCTATAAGTATACTCAGCAACAAGTTCTTCCCCTACCCACATTCCTTCATTTCTAAACCTTTGTTTATCTTCAGGTATTTGGGGAACACAGGAACACATGTTGAACACATATGTTTATGTTTTATTGATAATTAACTTTTCAAATATGTTATCTTGTAAGAATGATTTGAGTCTTATTTAGTAGCCTTATTTTCTTAGATAGGGGGAAATTTCAATTTCTCTAAAATGAATAAGATCCCCTGACATTCTAGTTGGCATTGAACCCATAGCACAGTTGAACATAGGTATTTAGAAATTGAGTTTGGAATTGGACCCGTAGAAATAGAGTTAGATTCAGGTTCCTAGATCCAGCAATTGTTTCTCATCTGTTTCAAGAAAAAAATTAGTATCTTGATTCCTGAGTTTGCTTTTATAGGAATGTTCAGATGAGAAGACTAGTGACCAAGCTAAATCACAAATTTGAAAAGGTGGTAGTTTTCACTTCTTCGGACCAAGGATGTTGTTGGAAATTAAAACTACCTTGAAGGATTTTATGGACTACAGAACTTTTTAGCCTGGTCTATAAACCTATGAAAAAAGATTGAAATAATTTTTAAAAACATGACATTTAAATTCCCATTTAGAATAAATATTTCTTTTGCCTTGTTAAATTCAAGAGAGACTTTTCTTGAACTGAAATATTCTTCTTCACTTTGGGGGTATTAACACCAGAAGGGACAGAGTTTGGAGAATATAACCTTGGGCAGGATGCTGTATCATGGCACTCTCTTTTGCCCGACAGCATCACCCTTTCTGATGAACATTGGGAAAGAGTGTGGGGTTGAAGAAGGCTTGGTGGGGAACAGGCAGTAATTTTCTTCTCTGAGCTCAGAACAGAACAGCTATTCTAGGATGGTAAAGGGAAGGGGAATGCATGTCCTCAGGGAGCGAATGCATCATCCTCTCCTAAAATCCATTTGATTCCTAAAGACTAGAAACTGAATGACTGGTAATGAGAAGCTGAGGGGGTAATCGTTTCCATGTTTGATCTGTAGTATTTGAGAACTAGTGTCCTCCTATTTAGACACAGAGGCACTTTTCTGCATAGGTGTTGTGGCAGATTGTATTATCCAGTTATGGCTTCTTATATATTCTACATGGTCTTCCTATAATGTGACATTGACATTCCTCCATTTAGAAGCAAGGTCTATGTACTCTGCCCCTAAACCCTAGTGGACTTTCATAACTGCAGTATGTGGCAGAAATGATGGTGCATAAATTGTGATGCCAAATCACAAAAGGCTTCTGTCTGTCTTGCTTTTTCTTTGGATGCTTAACCTTCAAACACGCCAGTGTGCTGTGAGAAAACCCGAAGTAGCTCACACAAAGACTTCATGGAGAGGCCCAGGTGGAAAGGAACTGAAACTCCTAGCCAGCAGCCAGAATGAACCACAATATTTGTGAGTGAGTGAGCCATGAGATGCTTCCAGCCTTCGTTTTCTATCTAGATGATACCAAGAGGACCAAAGGTTAGCTAACCTAACTAAGCCCTACCCAAATTGCAGATTTTAGAGCAAAATACACGTTACAGTTATTTTATAACTTCTGGGGTGGTTTGTTACACAGCATTAGATAGCAGGAATAGAGATCACTAAATGTAAATCTTCAGAGTACTTCCAGTCCTCAAAGTATTTATACCAATGACTTTTCTTATCATAGGTCTTAAATTCAAGTCCAAGAAAACCTACTATTAACGTAATACATTTTTAGTGGCCTCAAATTGTTTATGTGTGTTTGTCTGTATGTGACAGTCTCATTTATTCTTATGTCCATAAAAGTCAGGGAGAAAACAATTGTGATTGTCCTTGTCTGTTTGAGATGGGCCACTGGGTACAGTTAGAGAAAATAAAGGACCGTTTGGCAATTGTGTTTACACTTCTAGTAGCCACTTGCAAGCTCTTAGTATCACTGTTTTAATATTTTAGTCATAATCCAAATTTGCCTTTGTGACAAAACAGCCTGGCCAGTTTTTCCCTAAAAGCAAGTCTATAAAATTAATAATAAAAAAATTCCACTAATTCTAACTTTACTAGGTGTTCTTAAAAAAAATGTCACTCCTAAATTGGTAAAATCTACAGGCTACCAAAGAAATCCAATTACTATAACCAACCCTATAAAAGAAGATTTGAAAACTAATTAATAGGGGTGGGGGTAGTATGGGGAGAGAAATGCACAAGAGAGAAGGGAAGGGAAACGGTTGTACAGTACATGTTCATGGCATAAGATCAGTGAGTGGACATCAGTGGGGAGGATAAATCATGATGATGATAGAGATTATGGCCAGATAATTTTAAAAATCACATATTATCCTGAAATTATTTCTATTAAGTCTTACCATGCACTTAGAGCCATGGACTTTTTAGATCTTTTCCTTTAAGAAACTCAGCCAAGGACCAGTCCCTTTCTATCCTGCTGAACTAACTGCCATGTTTCCAACAGGAAGAGGCTCTTGCCACCTTGTTCTTTCCTTTATGGCTTCAGTATATTTTGAATAGCTACTTCATTTTTGTAATCTGCTTTCTAACCTCTCCCTGATCTTCTCCGTTCTACATACTATTATACATTTTCTTCATATAGTTCATACCAATATTTTAGACTGGGGAGTTAGTACTTCCCTTTGGCTCTGATTCATTCTTTCCCCTACACTTGGATCTCACACACTTGATAATGGTGTTTCCAGTCCTTCTGGATCCAGTCTAGGGTTGTCCCTACTGTCCTACTGAACGTAGTTTCATGTGCTAGTGTTCTTGACTCTGCCATTGAGACCTACCCAGGGACTAATTTAAGGGTAATCTAAGCAGACTCTTGTTTCACAGATAGGAACTGAGACTCCCCCAAAGATGAGAGTCCTGTACAGTGTCACATACCCAGTACTAAAAACATCAGGGCTGTTCTTATGATCTCTTGAACCCAATCATTTTCTAGTTTTTGTTTTGTTTTATTTTGGTTTGTTTTTTTACATATCACTGTGTTTTCTTCCTTACACTTAAAAATTGGCGTGAATCTGACTGCAGTGAATGACCCTAGGTTTGTAGAAAGATGCAACAACAGTTGATAAAATTGTCCCCAGACTTACACCTTTAAAACTTTTTCTCCTCAGTTTGTGTATGGTTAGACTCAGTAAGCTTTCTTATCTTGCCCATAGGTTAATCTAGAGTTTGATATTATTTTTGCACTAAAATCCCACCCCCCCAAACTGGCTGAGCTTGTTTTTCTTCTTCTTTGGTTTTTACATATGTAAAAATAGAAGAAAAACCCACTGGGGAAAAAAAGAGAACAGAACCGCATTGTATACTGTAACCAGATAGAATATTTGATTCTGATAGATAACATAGATAGTAACTTCACCATGGCAGAAGATCATACCAACATTAAAGGCTGTCTGTGATTGTACTGACTGCTACACCTCAGCCCAAAGAAACTCAGATGAAGAGACAAGCCAATTCTGGGCTGTTAGTACATCAGAGTCCTTCCCATGGGCACACTGATAATAAGGCATGTATTTTTGGAGTTTCCAGATTTAATAGATCTATTTGGCTGCAAGATGGAGATTTTATATTTAAAACCGACAAGTAGATCGTGACAAAGACTAGAAATGCTTTCCAGTTTTCCAGCCAGAGTCCAACATAATGGCTTCCACAAAGAAGGGAGGCAAGAAGAAGGGCCATTTTGTCATCAATGAGTTAGTGATCAGAGAATGCACCATCAACAGTTACAAACGAATCCATGGAATGGGTTTGAAGAAGTGTGCCCCTTGAGCCCTCAAAGAGATCTGGAAATTTGCCATGAAGGAGATGGGAGCTCCAGAGGTGTGCACTGACACCAGGCTCAACAAAGCTGTTTTGGCCAAAGGAATAAGGAATGTTCTGTACTGTGTCCATGTGTGGTTGTCCAGAAAATGTAACAAGGAATGAAGATTCAAGCAAACAAACTCTATACATTGGTTACTTATGTACCTGTCACCACTTTCAAAAATCTGCTGACATTTACTGTGGATGAGGCCTAACCACTGATTGTCAAATAAAGGTAGAAAATTACCAAAAAAAGTGCTTTCCAATTGATATAAAATACCTTGATATAAGAAAGTAACCATTCCAAGAAAGACAGGCAAAATGAGGTTGTCATTGAGGGACATAAAATCCAGGTGAGAGGTAAGGAATTAAGGTTTTCACTCTGTCCTAATAAGTAAAAAGCTGAAGGAACTAAAAAGTCAACAGTTCCTTTTTTTCTTTTTGAATGTAGCTTTCTTTTAAAAAAATGTAAATTCAGTTAGCCAACATATGGTAGTGTTCAATGGTTCATTGGTTGCATATAGCACCCAGTGCTTATCACATCACATGCACTTGTTAATGCCCATTACCCAGTACTTTTTAAGAGAGAGGGAAGCAAACCATAAGAGACTTCAATGATAGAGAACAAACTGAGGGTTGCTGGAGGGAGGTAGATGAGAGGATAAGTTAAATGGGTGATGGGTATTAAGGAAGGCCACTGTTATGATGGTACTGGGTGTTATACATAAGTGATGATCACTAAATTCTACTTCTGAACCAATATTATCATGTACCTATTGGCTATCTGTGTGTCTTCTTGGAAAAATGTCTATTCAGATCCTTTGCCCATCGTAATTGATTCTTTGTTTTTTGGTTATTGAGTTGTATGAGTTCTTCATATATTTGGATATTAACCTCTTATTGGATATATGATTTGCAAATATCTTTTCCCATTCAGTAGGTTGTCTTTTTCTTTTGTTGCTATTTTCTTTGCTGTACAGAGCTTTTAGTTTGCTGTAGTCCCATTTGTTTATTTTTCCTTTTGTTGCCATTGCTTTTGGAGTCAGATCCAAAAAGTGGTGATATCTCCAAGAATGATGTCAAGGAACTTAACACCTGTTTTCTTTTAGGAGTCTAATGTTTGCTGGTTTTATATTCAAGTCTTCACTCCATTTTGAGTTAGTTTTTATGTGTGGTGTAAGATAGTAGTCCAGGTTTCAATTTTTTTTGCATATGACTATCCAGTTACCTCAATACCATTTTTTTAAGAAACTATTCTTTTTCCCATTGTGTGGTTTGCCTCTTTTGTCCATAAATTAATTCATCATTTATCATGGGTTTATTTCTGTGTTCTCGATTACTGTTCCATTGATGTATTTGTTTGTTTGTTTTTTCTTTAATGCCAATACGATACTGATTTCATTACTATAGCTGTGTTATATAGTTTGAAATCAGGGTGCATGATGCCCTCCAGCTTTGTTCTTTCTTCTTTATTTATTTTTGCCCCTGAAGACTGTTTTGGTTATTTGGGATCTTTTGTGGTTCTATACAAATTTTAGGGTTGTATTTTTCTGTGAAAATGCCATTATAATTTTAATAGGGATGACATTGAATCTATAGATTGCTTTGGGTATGGACATTTTAACAATATTAATTCTTTCTAACATGAACAGAGAATGTCTTTCCATTTGTTTGTCTTCTTCAATTTCTTTCATAAATGTCTTGTAGTTTTCTGTGTACATGTCTTTCACCTCTTTTGTTAATTTTTTTTCTAGGTATTTTATCTTTTTGAGAACATTATACATAGGATTTTTTCTTACTTTATCATTTTTTATGTTTTGTTATTAGTATATAGAAACATGACCACTTTTTGTATGTGATTTGATCCCGCAACTTTACTGAATTTGTTTATTAGTTCTAATGTTTTTTTTTGTCGTGTCTTTAGGGTCTTCTTTATACAAAATACTGTATTCCCTAAATAGTGACAATTTTACTACTTCTTTTTAATTTTGATGCATTTTATTTCTTTTTCTTGCCTAATTGCTCTGGTTACAACTTCCAATACTGTGTTCAATTAAAGCGGTGTGTGTGAGCATCTTTGTTTTGTTCCTGATCTTAGAGGAAAAGCTTTCAGCTTTTTCCCAAGGAATATAGTTTTAGCTGTTGGCTTGCCATATATGGTCTTTATTATGTTGAAGTATATTTCCTCTTTATTTACTTTGTTGAGAGCTTTATCATTAATGGATATTGAATTTTGTCAAATGCTTTTTCAGTATCTATTGAGAGATCATATGATTTTTAACATTCATTTTGTTAATGTGGTATAGGATTTTGATTGATTTATGGATGTTGAACCATAAATCAGATTTATTCCTTGGAATAAATCTGACTTGATCATGGTGTGTGATCTTTTTAATGTATTGTTGAATTTAGTTGCTAATATTTTTTTGAAGATTTTTGCATCTATGTTTATCAGGGATATTGGCCTATAATTTTTCTTTTTTTATTGTGATATGCTTATCTGATTTTGGTATCATAGTAATGTTGGCCTTATAAAATACATTTAGGACCACTCCCTCCTCTGATTTTTTTTTTATAAGAGTTTGAAAAGGATAGGTATTAAATCTTTGAATGTTAGAATTTGCTAGTGAAACCATCTGGTCCTGGACTTTTGTTTGTTAGGAGGTTTTGGTTACTGACTCAAACTCCTTGCTAGTAATTGGTTCTATTCAGATTTTCTTTTCTTGATGATTCAGTCTTAGAAGATTGTATATTTTCATAAATTTGTCTACTTTTAATAGGTTATCCAGTTTGTTGGTATATAACTGTTTCTAATAGTTTCTTATGACCTTCTGCATATACTGGTATTAGTTTTTATTCTCCTCTTTCATTTATAATATCACTTACTTGATCCCTCTCTCCCTCTCTCTCTTTTTTTAGTAAAGCTAGCTAAAGCTTTATCAATTTTGCTTATCTTTTTAGAGAACTAAGTTTTGGTTTCATTGGTCTTTTCCATTGTTTTTAGTTTCTGTTTCATTTATTTCTTCTCCAGTCTTTATTATTTTTTAGATAACTTTGGGCTTTATTTTTTCTTTTTCTAACTCCTTTGGGTGCAAAGTTGGATTGTTTATTTGAGAATTTTTTTTTTGTTTCTCGATATAGTCCTGTATGCTATGAACTTCTCTCTTAAAACTGCCTCTTATGCATCCCACAGATTTTATTTTCATTATCATTTGTCTTTCAAGCTATCTTCTTAAAAATTCTTTTTGAAAAACTTTTTATATTTCTACTCTGGGTGGTTTCTACTGTCCTGTCTTCCAGGTCACTGGTCCTTTCTTCTGTTTCATCTAGTTTGTTATTGAACTCCTTGAGTATATTTTTCTTTCTTTTAAAGGTTTTATTTATTTATTTGTCAGAGAGAGAAAGAGAGCGAGCGAGCACAAACAGGGGAAGTGGCAGGCAGAGGGAGAAGCATGCTCCCTGCTGAGCAAGGAGCCCAATGTGGGACTTGTTCCCAGGACTCTGGGATCATGATCTGAACCGAAGGTTAACTAACGAAGCTTAACTAACTGAGCCACCTAGGTGTCCCTCTTTCTAGTGTATTTTTCATCTTAATTATTATATTCTTTAGCTCTGTAACTTTTATTTGGCACTTTCTGTGTTAATCTCTTCTTTTCCTGAAATTGGTGAGCATCTTTATGATCATTATTTTGAAGTCTTTATCAGGTATATTACTTATTGCCTTTTCATTGATTTTTTTTTCACCCTGTGGTTTTATCTTGTTCTTTCATTTAGAACATATCTCTTCCCTTATTTTGTTTGACAGTCTCTGTTTCTATGATTTTGGCCAAAGAGCTCTTTCTCTAGTCTTGAAGGAGTGGTCATAGGAAGAGTGGGAGTATGTTTCAATGAGCTATCTGTACAGTGCCCTGAGGGTAGAAGCCTGCTGAGAACTTTTCCTCTGATTGTTTTGGTCTTTGGGGGCACCAGGTACTCAAGCCAGGTACTCAAGGGGCATGTCTTGTTTGGAATGCATACATCTGTTAGCTTTAGCAAGGTGTGGGAGGAATCTCTTATGGGGCTTTCACTGGGCAGCGTGGTGGGGGAGTGACAAGCCAGCACAGGATTAACTGCTAATTTTAGTGGGCTGATTTGCCAAGGAGTGTGGGCCAGGGTACACTTACTCATTGGGTTTGGGTGGGTTGGGGCCATAAGACAGTATAGAGGTAAAGCAAGCATCACTAGCAAGGTACGGAGAGAGTACAAAGATGGCTCCCCACCAGTGCCAGCATTAGCAAGGTAGGGGAGTGTGAAAATGGTGTCCACCAAAAAAGATAGTCTCTTTGATAAATGGTGCTGGGGAACATTGGACAGCTCTGTGTAGATGAATGAAACTTGACCATTTCTCTTACACCATACACAAAGATAAACTCGAAATGGATAAAGACCTCAATGTGAGGCAGGAATCCATCAGAATCCTAGAAGAGAGCATAAGCAGTAATTTCTTCTACATCGGCCACAGCAACTTCTTTCAAGATATGTCTCCAAAGGCAAAGGAAACAAAAGTGAAAATGAATTTTTGGGACTTCATCAAGATCAAAAGCTTCTGCACAGCAAAGGAAACGGTCAGCAAAACAAAGAGGAAACCCACGGAATGGGAAAAGATATTTGCAAATGACAATACCAACAAAGGGCTGATATCCAGATCTATAAAGAACTCCTCAAACTCAACACACACAAAACAGGTAATCATGTCAAAAGGTGGGCAGAAGACATGAATAGACACTTCTCCAATGAAGACATACACATGGCTAAGAGACACATGAAAAAATGTCATCATCACTAGCCATCAGGGAGATTCAAATCAAAATCACATTGAGATACCACCTTACACCGGTTAGAATGGCCAAAATTAACAAGACAGTGACCAACGTGTGTTGGAGAGAATGTGGAGAAAGGCGAACCCTCTTACACTGTTGGTGGGAATGCAAGTTGGTGCAGCCACTTTGGAAAACGGTGTGGAGGCTCCTTTAAGAAATTAAAAATAGAACTTGCCTATGACCCTTCAATTGCACTACTGGGTATTTGCCCCAAAGATACAGATGCAGTGAACAGAGGGCTATCTGTACCCCAATGTTCATAGCAAACAATGGCCACAGTCACCAAACTTTGGAAAGAACCAAGATGCCCTTCAATGGACGAATGGAATAAGGAAGATGTGGTCCATATATACTATGGAGTATTATGCCTCCAATCAAAGAGGATGAATACCCAACTTTGTATCAACATGGAGGGGACTGGAAGAGATTATGCCTGAGTGAAATACGTCAAGCAGAGAGTCAATTATCATATGGTTTCGCTTATTTGGGGAACATAAGGATAACACAGAGGACGCAGGGAGATGGAGAGGAGAAGGGAGTTTGAGGGAAATTGGAGGGGGAGACAAACCATAGAGAGCTGTGGAGTCTGAAAAACAATCTGAGGGTTTTGGAGGGGTTGAGGTGGGAGGTTGGGTGAGTCTGGTGGTGGGTATTATGGAGGGCATGTATTCATGGAGCACTGGGTGTGGTGCATAAACAATGAATCTGGAATACTGAAAAGAAATTAAAAGAATAAATAAAAATTAAAATAAAAAAGGTATCCACCAGCACTTTCTGTTCCCAGAGGGAGTTCCAACAGATTCCTTCCCCTCCAGCAGATGCTTTCCGTAAAGATTAGCTAATGAATCTCTTTCACATATGGTCTGGACACTTTCAACCTGCTGCTTTTACACTGGGTCCTGCAACAAGTAAGTCTCTATATGACCTCTTTCAAGAGCAGAGTCATTGTCCTACAGCCTTTTGTAACTTCTGGACATAAGACCTATTGGTTTTAAAGCCAGATGTTTTTAGGGTCTCATATCTTCAGTGCAGGTCCAAGGATGGGAAGTGATGTGGGACTCAGACCCCTGTTTTTCAGGGATACACTCCATACTTATTACATCCTTCTTGCTTGTGGGTTACTGCATTGGGAATGGGTTTGGTGGGACAGTATCTCTGTGTCTCTTCCCTGGTTTGATGTGGCTTTTTAATATTTTGCTGTGGAAGAACTGCTCAGCTAGTTCTCAGGTTCTTTGCAGAATTGTTCTATATGTAGCTATAGGTTGTTGTGTCTGTGGGAGGAGGTGTGTTCAAGGTCTTCCTATGCTGCCATCTTGAACTGCACTCCCTCCAACCCCAGTTTGGCAGATTTTTACAAACTAAACATACCCTTACCATATGATCCACCAGTCATGCTCCTTGGTATTTATCCAAATTGAACTGAAAACTCATATCCATACAAAACCCTGCACACAGATGTTTTATATATATGTAAATCTTAGCTCTCATAATGGTCTATACAGTGGTGGAGAATTTTGACCCACATTTTCCATAGGGCTTTAGAACATCTATTAGTGAACATGGACAGTGCATCAAGAACAAACAACAGTGTAGAAGGCTTTCATAATGCAATACAAAACTCAGTTACAAATATGTATTTTGGAAACTGACAGCTCTCTTAATGAAAGAAAGGCATTTAGTGAAAAAAAAGAAAAATTGTGATGCCAAAGAAGGAGACAATCAACAAACAAAAAAATAGTATAATACTGTGAATGGAAATCTTTGAAAACAAATGCTTTGGTACAATCCATAAAATAAAATCTGTTACATGAGTCTACAACATATATTTTGAATGTATTCAGATATTTTATATTCCATAATAAAATCTTTTATTTTTGTCATTAATTTTTCATGTTTCATTATGTTCTTAATGAAAGTCCCTCTTTTATTTTTGTGATTTATTTTTATGGCAAAATTTCCTTATAGGCTATTAGTTATGTGACAAAACTGTTTGTAATGAAAACTCTTGTGGCAAAGATGCTTATGGCCAAAATACCAGACACATTTTGCAGTAGCTCTTACAAACTAATGATAGTTCCTAAAATACCTCAAACTACATTCCATTTTTCTTCCTCTTTCTACATGCTATTCTGTCTGTAGTTCCCATCTTTCTTTATTTTAAACTTTATTAACATGACCTCAGGAGGTCAAAGGTCTTTTGCAGAATATTCTACTGACTTTCCAACATAATTTAGATGAGACTTCATTGTGATCCCATAAAATACTCTTTTTTTTTCTGAATAATACTGTAACGGAGCCCTTATTTTTCCCCATTATTCTGATACTACTTGTAACCTGAGTCCATACCCTGGGAAAGCACACCCTAGGTCTTGCAGTCTTATGGGGGAAATGCACAAGTAAATCTTTCTCTTTTCACATGAACCAATGTGGTTTTTATCAGGTTTTTTGAGAAATTAGCAATCAATATTTAGAATATGATTACATATTTTTTACAGGGAAGTCACCTATTATATTATGTCCAGTTTCCCTTATTGTACAATTTTTATTTTTATGAATGTAATTTTTTGCTTAGCTATTTTTATTTTAATTTAGATTATATTTTTGTTAAAATTGTATATCTGTGTAGTTTCAACAAACAAAGGGAACAAAAGAAAAGATCCCACTTTTTCTCATTTTTATCACTCCAGAGACAATCATTTTAACTAAATAAGCTGATTCTTTGGGCATTGCTTCCATATGGCTAAATATTGCCTATATGGTTATTTGATTTTATAGGTTAAGCACTTTATCTTGTTTTCTACTATGGCATGTAGGATTTATCTCTTTTTTCTCATATTAGCTTTCCTCCCATCCTAATTGCACACATACTTATTTTCCATGCTTTTTCTTCTAATCTTTCCCAAACATTTATATCTTATTTTAATTAGGTGAACATTAATTATTCACATTATTATTACTATGTAAAGGCTATTTACCATAGAATATGCCACAATTACTTTTACCTTTTTTGTACAATATTTTGTTTTTCTTGGAATCAGTAATTATCTTTGTTCTTTCCCTTCACCAGCTCCTTTTGGTTGTGTTCCATAACTATCTCTGATTCTTCCTGGAAATTCCAAAAGAGCTATAAAAGTCCTGTCAGAACAGTCAAATGCTTGCATCATCATACCTTTTTCTTTTTTGGACAACTTCCTCCTGGGGTCCTCTGCCCTCTGCTTTAGCATGGATTTGGATTTCTAGAGTGTAGCAAGATTTTGCCTGCAGACTTGCTTTTATTATTAATTTGAAAATTATCTTCACCTCTCTCATCTCATATGTTGGATCTTATTTCCTGGGTTCCATGTGTTTTTTGGCTTTCCCCTTCATTTTATTAAAGGACATCATGAAATCTATTTCAGAAAAAGGGAGCCATGGTAGGTACAATTTTGACAACTTGTGAGGCTGAAAGTGTATTTTATCTCAACATTAGACTTAAAGTTTGTCTTGGTTTAGTAACCAAAGAGGTATATATAAATATATAATATGAAGAAATATATAAATACAATATATAAATATGTAATAATATATTTTATATAATATACAATAACAATATGGAATATATAAATATATTTATATAATTATATTCTAAGTAATATATAGTTTATATTTATATATAATATACATATATATGTATTTATTCATATTACTCAGCCATCAGAAAAAATGAAATTTTTTTTCTTGGATGGAACTAGAGGATATTATGCTGGTGAAATATGTCAGAGAAAGACAAATATCATATGATTTCACTCATGTAGAATTTAAGAAACAAAACAGGTGAATATAGTGGAAGGGAAGGAAAAATAAGATAAAAACAGAGAGGAAGGCAATGCACAAGGGACTCTTAACTACAGGGAACAACCTGAGGGCTGCCGGAGGGGTGGTGTTCTGGTGGATGGGGTAAATGATGGTGGGTGGTAAACTTTGTGAAACTACTATTAGTAGTTTTGTGGAACTAATGCCCTTAATTAATTAGTTTTAATGCCCTTCTTAATGATGGGCATTAAGAAGGGCACTTAATGTAATGAGCACTGGATGTTATGTATAACTGATGAATCACTAAATTCTACTCCTGAAACTAAAAATCCACCATATGTTAACTAACTTGAATTTAAATAAAATTTTGGGGAAACAGTTTGTCTTTGTTTAGAATTTCAGGATGGGAATTATTTCTGTGCAGAATGCTAAAGCTTTTGACCATTTTTCTGTTGCAGCATGGCTTTAGAAAATTCTGATGCCATCCTGATTATTGATCTTTTCCACAGGACTCATTTATCTCTCCCTTGAAGACTTTAGAAATAATTTCTTTGTCCTAGTATTTTACAGTTTCACCTTAGTGTAGATCTTTTTCATTAATTTTGTATGACATTCACTGTGTCTTTTACTGGAAGGTGCAGTCCTCTACTGAGAACATTATTATTATACCTTATATAGGTCTCCACAACCTAGTCTTAGTACTTTTACTATTATATTTTGGAGCTTCCAGTGGTAAGATGTTAGTCTTCTTGGTTTAATATTCTTTCTTTTTTATTATATTAATACATTTTTGTTCCTTTTTGTCTTTATCTAATTCTTATAGAACTTTTACAAAGTATTTATCATGTCAGAGATTAAAAGCTTGTTATGCTTTTAAATGATGGAACACTATAATACATATACATGTGTGTATATGTATATACATATATGTAGGTTGGTACATTTTCTTTCCCCAACCATTCTTTTTAATATTGTTTGTATTTTTGTGGGTTTTTTTTTTAAAAGATTTTATTTATTTATTTGTCAGAGAGAGAGAGAGAGAGTAAGCACAGGCAGACAGTGGTAGAGGGAGAAGCAGGCTCCCCGCGGAGCAAGGAGCCCGACGTGGGACTCGATCCCAGGACCCTAGGACCATGACCTGAGCCGAAGGCAGCCGCTTAACCAACTGAGCCACCCAGGCGTCCCTGTATTTTTGTTTTTAAAATATAATTTATATACAATAAAATACAAAAACTGTAAGTGTGCAGTCAACAAGTTTCGACAAATCTACACAAAATGTAAATCACTTTAGTCAAGATGTAGAACACTTTCATCACTGTGGAAACATTTATCACTCTCATTTGCAATTAGTACTTTTTTATTCCCAGCACAAGATATAGCTAGTGATCAGATCTGTATATCATAGCTTAGTTTTGTCTATTCTAGAACTTCATATAAATTCAGTGGTAAACTATGAATTCTTTGGTGGTGGGTTTTTTTTTTTTTTTTTTTTTTTTTTTTGTACAGTGGTAAACTATGAATTCTTTGTTGTTTTTTTTTTATTCAACCTACTATTTCATGGGTTGGTTCCTGTTGTAGTGTGTATTAATAGTACTTTGTGGGTTGATTCGTGTTATAGTGTATATCAGTAGTTTATATTTTATGGGTGCATCATACTGTTTGTTTACTCCTCCATCAATAGTTGATGGCTATTTGGGTTGTTTTTAGTTTCAGACTATTATGATAAAGCTAATATGAATATCCTATGTACATCATTTTATGGACCTATTTTCTTACTTTTGGAAAAAGCTATCTTGTAGGAGTTGTCAGACCATGGAGTATGTGTATATTTACCTTTAAAAGAAATTGCTTGCTTTCCAAATTGATTGTGCTATTTTACATTCTCACCAAACTGTATGAAACTTTTGCTCCAAATTCTCACCAGTGCTTGGTATTACCTATCTTTTACATTTATTCACTTTGGTTTTAATTTGTATTTCCCTGATGATCAAGAATGTTGAACATATTTTTGTGTGTTTATTGATCATTTGTGTGTCTTTTTTGGTTAAGTGTTGGTTCATGATTTTTACCCATTTTTAAATTTTTACTCATTTTATGGCATTAGCTTTTTAATAATGTTTTGTAGGAGTTCCCCATATATTCTAGATGAAAGTCTATCATCAGCTACATGCATTATTGATATTTTCCTCCACCACATAGGTTGTCTTTTCATATCTGCCATACTGCTTTTCAAGTGAAGAAATTTATTTTGATGAAATAATTGTTTCTTTTGTGGTAGTACTTGGTGTGCCCTATCAAAAAAACTTTGCATATCCAATAATGGCAAAGAAATTTGTGTATACTTCTCTTAAAGCTTTTATGGTTTTAGCATTCACATTTATATCTGAAACTCATCTCTAGTTAATTTTTGTGTATGGCCTGTAATAGGGGTTAGATTTTAGTTTCTTTTATATGGCTATCCATGAATTCCAGCACCACTTTTTGAAGGCTATCACTATCATTTTTCCCCCTATTGATTTAGCTTGTTTTTTTTTTTTTTTTTTTTTTTTTTTTTTTTTTTTTTTTTGTTAAAAATCTGGTCTGTGGGGTGCCTGGGTGGCTCAGTCGGTTAAACATCTGCCTTCGGCTCAAGTCATGATCCCAGGGTCCTAGCATTGAGCTCTGCATCAGGCTCCCTGCTTAGCAGGGAGTCTGCCTCTCCCTCTCCCTCTGCTGCTCCCCCTGATGTGCTCTCTTGCTCTCTCTGTTAAAAAAGTAAATAAAATCTTAAAAAAAATGTGGTGTGTGTGTGTGTGTGTGTGTGTGTGTGTGTCTGTGTCTGTGTGTGTATCTGAACTCTGTTCTACTTTATTGGCCTGTATGTCTATCCTTATTCTAGTGCCCCACTGTGTTGATTACTGTAGCTACATAGAAACTTCTTGAAATCAGATGGTGTATGATCCTAAGCTTTGTTCTTCTATTTTTCAGATTTGTGTTTTTTTTTTTAATTTTCACATATATTTAGAATCAGCTTTAACTTGAGAATTGAAATCTTAATGAGTCTTTTACTTCATAAAATCACAAAAATATTAGATCATCTTACTTTCAACAATGTTTTGAGAATTTCTATAAAAATTTCTGTATCTTTTGTTATGTTATTCTTATTTCATACTTTTGGCTGCTGTTTTAAATAAAAATATTAAAATAGCTCTTACCACTTTTTTGTTGCTAGTTATATGTAATCACTGCTGATTTTTATATGTTGAACTTGAGTCCTGCAAACTTGCTATATTCATTTATTGTCACAGTTGCTTTGTAGAATCCTTGGGATTTTCATATGAATAATCACAATTTTGGAGAAAATAAGTTTAAATTATTTCTTTCCAAACTCCAGGTCTTTTATTTTTCTTTCTTGTCTTCTGGTACTGACTAGGAATTCTTGCGCAGTATAGAATGAAAGTAGTAAGGGTAGATCTTTTTGCCTTGTTTCCCATTGTCAGGAGAAAGTGTACATCTTTCCCCATTAATTATGATATTAATCTTGGTTTCTAAAATTCCCTTATATTCCTAGCTTTCTGAGAGTTTTTATTATGAATGGACATTGAATTTTGTCAAGTGCCTTTTGTCTTTTGAGATGATCATTTTTTAAAAACTTTTAGTCTGTTAATATGATGAACATGTAGATTGGTTTTTGAATCATAAGCCAATCTTAAATTCTGGGATAAATCCCACTTGGCGTGGTGTATAATTCTTTTAATAGATTGCTGTATTTGATTTGGTAATTTCTTTTAGTAATTTGTACATTTATGTTCATGAAAGCTGTCATTTTATAATTTTAATTTTTGTGATGTCTTTGCCTTGTTTTAATACCAGGGTTATGTTGGCCTCATAAAATTATTTGGAAAGTGATGTCTACTCCTTATAGTAGGGTGTTCAGTAAGTGTGGAATGAATGTCACAGTCAGGGTTGAGGAAGGTTTTTTTTTTCCTGCCTTACTTCCTGGTCTATTCATGTCAGTGTATGCATTTTCATTAGTTTCTCCAACAACCAGCTAACCAAACAGCCAAGAATTATGAATTGTTCACACTAAGTATGTATGAGTGTAGAAAATGTTACCCAAGAGCTTGGATAAGAGCAGATGTCACAGGGGCAATAACATGTCAATAAAAAAAACCCAAACATTGTGTAAAATATTGTATTACCAAGTACACTATTTGTTTAATACCCAGTGAGTGTACTTACTTGGTTCATCCTTCATGTGGCACCTATTTATCTTTCTTCACTGTAGTGCTCTGTATTGCTTTCTATGACATTTTGACCCCAAAGATACATAGACCCTCAATAGCTTAACTTCAATTTCAAGCATATTTTTCCAAATAGGAGCAGTTCCTTCTTTAAAAAGAATTCTAATGCCAGATGAAAAACTTTTATTCTACAAGTAATCATTTGAACAAATACCTACGTGGCACATTAGTTTTTAAGGAAAAGTCCACTGAAATCTCCTCTTCATACCTTACAGTCCTCAGCAACATGCCCCTGATATGCCTGGGGAGGAAAATACCCACATTTCACTTTCCAAACCTACACTTCTTGATGCTCTCTGGTCAAGTGTTAGGGAATCCCTGACTTCTTGGCAGAGCATAGCAGAGGTACTTACTGCCATCTTCAAATTGGTCCTGATGATCCTTTGATAATTGCCAGAATAGAGTGGCTTAGGTAAGGGCTAGCATCTGGTGCTTGTATGTTTTCTTCATATAGTAGCAAGACCTCTTAACTGGGGGACCCAACTTCTGGGTTCTCTGTCACTTCTGCCAGTAACCTGCTCTACCCTCTGGACCAGGTTTTCTCAGATATGAAGTGAAGTAGATGGCCTAGATATTTAAGTTTAGAGTTTAAACTTTACACTCAAAGGAGTTTTCTTATGTCCTTATAATTAGCAAGATATGTACCTCAATCTTGCCCCAACTTCTATCCCTAAACACTTGCATATGTAAGGGTCAGTGGTGAGGGAATAAAATCCAGGAGAGGGGAGTTTTCCTCTTGTTTGACTACAAAATATTTTGTCACTCTTGATCATTTGATTCTTACTCTTTTCTTTTGTTTCCTTCTTTCTTTGGATCATTTCTTTTCTTGCTCTTTTCTTTTTTCCCTCTTCCCACTTTTTTTTTTTTTAGGATTTTATTTATTTATTTGACAGAGAGAGAGATCACAAGTAGGCAGAGAGGCAGGCAGAGAGAGGAGGAAGCAGGCTCCCTGCTGAGCAGAGAGCCCCATGCGGGGCTTGATCCCAGGACCCTGAGCAGAGAGCCCGATGTGGGGCTCGATCCCAGGACCCTGCGGGGCTCAATCCCAGGACCCTGGGTTCATGACCTGAGCCGAAGGCAGAGGCTTTAACCCACTGAGCCACCTAAGCGCCCCCCTCCCCACTTTTTTTAAACTGAGGAACCAAAATTGATTTAACCTAAGTTGGGAATGGTTCTCTTTGTAAGCTCTCTTTTCTCACTATATAAGCCATTACTTGAGTAAATTAGGCTCTTGAGAATTTATTTTCAGTTCACGGGGAGATAGCTAGAAAATTATAAGAAATCTAGCTGTAAATGTTATTAAAAGCACCTATGCACTGTGTTATAGCAGAATCTGTTTAAAACCTGTTTATAAAGAGTACTGAATTAGGACTCACATTCCCTGCCCACTGCTCCTCACACATGGCCTCCTTCTTTCTGCTTTATATGAGAGGTAGGGAAGAACATAGAGTGGTGGTTTCCTGGGAAAGGCAGGTCATGCTAGTGAGAATTGCTTCCAAGTCAAGCAGACCTGGGCTTGAATTCTGGCTGTATTTGCTGACTGATCTTGGGCACTGTATTTACTTTCTCTAAGCTTCACTCTTCTTCTCTCTAGAGTGGGATTAATAACTTCCACCTCAGATAGTAGCATCAAGGAAAATTTATCTAAAGGTAACTGTTACAATATGTGATACAAGCAGCATAACAATAAAGCAAGCAATATATTTCTTTTTTTTTTTTCTTGATTCTTCTTGCTTTGGTCTTTAATAATGTGGCTCCAATGCAGAACTCCATTCTTTTAACATTTATTGAACATCTATTATCTAATAGACACTCCTTCAGGTTCAAAGGATACAGAAATAAGTAATGCAGGAACAATGATCTTAAACAGTCCAGTAGGAGAGTCACACAGATAAAAAAAAAAATCACTGTACCCCCATATAGTAAGTACCCAGTACCAAGATGCAGAGGCCAGATGAAGGAGAGGATTAGTTCTCTACTCCTTTGTCCTTTTGCGTTTCCTCTCTTCTCACCTAATCCCCTTCCTTCCTCCAGCCCTTCCTTTCCCTGCAGCCCAGAGTGGCAGATGGGGAGATCTGTGGGGAGGAGGAAAGCCTGCCAGTTCTTTTTTCTCCCCACCTCAAGCCTAGTGTGTGGGAACATTACACAGGGAGCCATAAAAACGTTCTTCCTTGTAGCACGTTTCAGGGTTTTTTCCAGTGACATCATGGGTCATCTGGTTTTGAAGACAGCAGCTTCATCCAGAACACACACCAACACTCTCCCCTGCCAGGCCCTGCAGGCCTGCCCTCTAGGATCAAGAACGCTATAAACATCCTGTAAAGCTGTCTTTTTAATAGCCTCCTCAGAAGCAGTCTAAGGAAGATGGCCTTTGCTTCCTCCACTCTCACATATGGCAGATAAAGTGGATTCTCAGCACAGAGGCAGTGGAGGAGAGGTGAGAAGTGAGGTTCAGAGGTTTCTGCAAAAATATCACAAGGCCTCCTTTTGGGAAGTAGAAAGCTGTTTTCCAACAGGAAACTTGAATTTAACGTGTATAACATAAAGGATTCAGGTTATATTTAATTAAGTACACATATATAAAAGAGAAAGAAAACAACTGTATTGAACAGTCATAGAGCTGGAGGTTGATCCTCACATTTGCCTAAGAGGGAAAGAGAGAATTCAGAAGTGGGAAAGATAGGCTAATTTCTGTTCTGTCTCTGACCAATCTCATATCCTATGTATGATGGGAAAAAATCATGCCCATTGAGCTGATTGGCTTCTATGAACTAGAAAACATGAATCCCTTTTTTCAGATGTGGCATGTCCCCAACCCTTTGAATTACTTGGTTCTATCTAAAATCATCCATTTCTTTTCATCCCCAGGACCACTCTCCTGATCCAGCTGTAATAGGGAGAAACTTACCATGTCTGACTCCATACTGCTTCTATTTCCTTTGCTTCTGTGACCTATAGGTTAGATATTTTGGCTTAGGTTTGCCTGTAGGCATGTTAAAGCTAAGATTTGTAAAGACTGCTTTTTACCTGAAATCTACCTCACTCGAGGAGATAAGTACATACAGAAATGGCTATGCTATGTTGACCAGGTATCCGTAGGCAAAGATCAACTGACCAAAGACAAAGAAGTTACAAGACCTTCCTCAATGTATAGATGTTAGCCACCTTTTGACTCCAACGCCTTCCTGCGTCCTAACATAAAAGTTCAAATCTCCCATGCTTGGTGAGATGGTTCCTCAGGACAATAGTTTGCCATCTCCTTGGTTTGCCAGCTTTCCTTACCATGACATATTGACTTTTGCCTTATTGACTTGTTCACAGTGGATAAACAGAATGAGCTGAGACTTAGGGACATGGCTTCTCCCATCTTTCACTTGAACACTAGACATATCCTTCTTTTTTTTTCTTTTTCTTTTTTTATTTTTTATTTATTTTTATTATGTTTAATTAGTCAACATATAATACATCATTAGTTTTTGTTGTAGTGTTCAGTGGTTCATTTGTTGCATATAACAATCAGTGCTTGTTACCACACATGCCCTCCTTAATACCCATCACCCTGTTACCCCATCCTCCCACCCCCTCCCTTCTGTAACCCTCAGTTTGTTTTCTGGAGTCCTAAGTCTTTGATGGTTTGTCTCCCTCTCTGATTTCTTCCTATTCAGCTTTCCCTCCCTTCCCCTGTGGTCTTCCACACTATTCCTTATGTTCTACATATGAGTGAAACCATATCTTCCTAATTGTTCTCCAGGGTTTCATTCTTGATCTCTTCATTCAGTTCATCTTCCACACAGAAGCCAGAAGTTCTTTTATTTTTTTTAATTTAAATTTTGTTAGTTAACATACAATGCACTGTTGGTTTCTGGAATAGAATTCAGTGATTCATCACTTATATACAACATGCATTTCTCATCACAAATGCCCTCTTTAATACACATCACACATCTAGCACATCCTCCACCTACCTCCCTCCATCAGCTCTTGGTTTGTTCTCTATCATAAAGAGTCACTTATGGCTTGTTTCCCTGTCTCCTTTTTTTCTTTTCTCTGTTCCTGTATGTTCATCTTTTTTCTTTCTTAAATTCCACATATGAGTGAGATCATATGGCATTTGTCTTTCTCTGACTGACTTATTTCAAATACACTCTAGCTCCATCATGGCATTGCAAATTCTTTTTGATAGCTGAATAATATTCCATATATATACACACACAAACACCTCTTCTCAGTCAAAGGAGATTTGGGCTCTCTCCATAGTTTGAAAAAAAAATCTAAATTGGACTATATTATTTTCATGCGTAAACCCTACAGTGGCTCCCACAGTACTTAACATACAATTCAAAGCTATAAAAAGGTTACAAGGACCTCTATGGCCCTTGGCCCATGCATAGCTTCATCTCTTCCCACCCTCACCTAATGTACAATTAACACCCTTGCTGCCCGTATTTCTGTTCTTCTAACCCCATGTTTCTGCCAGTCTTGGGGCCTTAGACTCTTACTTCTACCTGAAGGGCTACCTTCACCTCTCAGCCTGAATAGCACTTTCTCTCTGGCCTTTGTCTAGTCCCTCCCCCTATCTTTCTCTTTCAGAGTAACTATTATTTTATGTTGTAGTACATGTCATTTATAATTGTGTATTTAGGAGTGTGTTTGTTGACTTTCTGGATTTCTCACTATACTTAATGAAGGTAAGAACCACATCAGTTTTATCAGCCACTGTATCCCCACTGCTGTTAGGTATATAGTAAGTGTGAAATGAATATAGAAATCAGGTAGAAGCAGAATCAAGGAAGGCATCAGGTTTGGAGCTCACTTTGCCTGTGTCCAAGGACTCTTTGAAATATGTCTTGAAGGGTCTTACCCACACTACATATCCTTCTTTATGCATGGTACCATAATAAATACATATATCATTTTGGTTTTAATTTGCTCCCCCTGTGACTAGTGAGATTGACAACTTTTTCATGTATTTATTGTCTTTTGCATCATTTCCTTTGTAAGATGTCTATTCAAGAGTTTTGCCCATTTTTTCACTTGTCTGAAAAAAATCGCAGTATTTTCTTGTATTCTGTGGGCTGCCTTTCACATTATTAATAGTGTCTAGATTAGCAAAAGTTCTTAATATTAATTTAGCCCAATTTATTATTTTTTTTCTTTTATGGCTAGTGCATTTCAAAACATGTTAAGGAATTTTGCCCACTCCAGAATATGAAGGTAGTTTATGTTTTATTCTAAAATCTTTAGTTTCTTATTTCACATTCAGATCTGCAATTCATCTGAAATTGATATGGGAACATAATTTGGGATAAAGGCTTAATATTAGTTTTTCCCCCAAATGTATACCCACTTGACCAGCACCATTTACTGTAATACATGCTTTCCCACTGGCATTTCAGTAGTGCTTTTATTAAGGTCTGTATTTGTTTCTGGACTGTTTTTCTTTGTTATTTATGTAGTTTTGTTGATTTATTTTGTTTTATCCTACCTCCTTTCTACTTTCATCTCCTTCCTTTCTACAGCTTTCACTCCTGGCCTGAAATAGGGATAGTTTTATTAGCTACTGTGTTCCCAGGGCCTTGAGCATTGTCTGACGTATAATAGATGGTAGGGATTTTTGTTTCTGAATGTGTTGTGCAAACCAGGAAGAACTTTCAGGTGGCACGCTCCTAGGCCCTACTGGAGTGGAATTTATTATGGAAATCTCACAGGCACTGGAGCACACAGGGACAGCACACAGGAATAGAGGAGGCCCAGAGTCAAATGCTGAATAGGATTGGTATGGATTTCTTGTGGCCGCTATAACAAATTACCTTCAAACTTGATGGCTTACAGTAACAATTCTGGAGGCCAGAAGTGTGAAATCAGTATCCCTGGCTGAACTCAAGTTGCCAGCAGGGAAGTGCTCTCTCCAGAGGCTCTGGGGAGAGTCCATTCCCTGACTCTTCCAGCCTCTGGTGACTCCCTCTCTCTCTCATTTTCTTTCTTCCTCCCTACCTCTATTCCCACTCCCTCCCTCCCTTTCTCTCTCTCTCTTTCTTTCTTAATTTATTTCTTTCTTTCCATTGCATGTGGATATACAGTTTTCTATCACATTTGTTGAAGAGTCTGTCCTTTCTCTTTTCTGTAGTTTGGCAACCTTGTGGAAGATCATTTAACCATACATACATAGCTATATTTCTGGGCTCTCTATTCTGTTCTGCTAGTTTTTATGTCTCTCTCTATGCCAGTACTTCCCCTCCCCCGCCCAAACAAAATATATCAAATGTTGGTGAAGATACGGGGAAATTGGAACACTTGCACATTGTTGGTTATGCAAAATAGTACAACCACTATGGAATGCACTATAGAGATTCCTTAAAAAGTTAAAAATAGGAATATCATATGATCCAGCAATCCGACTTCTGAGTATATATCCAAAAGAAATGAAATCAGGATCTGAAGAGATATTAGCACTCCTATGTTCACTAAAGCACTATTCATAATAGCCAAGATAGGGACACAACCTAAATGTCCACAGACAGATTAATGGATTTTTTAAAATACCATAAAATGTGGTATTTACATACAATAGAATGTTATTCAGCCTTAAAAAAGAAGGAAGTGTACTGCAAAATGCAACAACATGGATGATCCTTGAGGATATTATGCTAAGGTCACAGAAGAACAAATGCTGTATGATTCCACTTACATGAAATATCAAAAATACTCAAACTCATTGAAACAAATAATAGGCTGATGGTTTCTAGGGACTAAGGGTAAGGCAGCCTTCAGAGTTGCTAATAAGTGGTTTAAAATTTTAGTTGCGCAGTATGAATAAATTCTAGAGATCTGCTATACAACATAGTACCTATATATAGTAACACTATATTGTACAGTTAAACATCTGTTAAGAGGATCAATAAAATATTATGTATTTTTACCACAATAAAAGAAAAGAGGGAAAAAGAAAACCTCTATAGCACTCTGTCTGTCATGGATCCAAAGAAGATCAGAGTTAGACCCTAGAGATCAGCTAGCTTGGTGATTTTCACTTTATTTTGAGGGATTAAAAGGAGCTGAACTCGTTTTTCACAGATTTATTACACAGGAAATCTGAAATGTCAAATAGATAAATAAAAGTGATGAACTAATGGGTTCCTCAGGAAACTGAAACCTTATTGTTTGATGGAAAACACCCTTTCATTTACTGAAAACCTAAAGCATCTTTGTAGAAGTTGCTTTAGTTTGAGAAGTATCACTTGGAAACCATCAATATACTTTAGGAGCATCATCTTACAGATGAGAAACTGAGCAGCAGAGTCAGTTACTGAGTTCTTTCAGTCTACATAGGTATCTGATTGCATAGTCTCAGTTTGATTTCTTGCTTCCTAGTTTTTATTTTACACTACATGGTATCTCTCTAGAGCCACTATACCTCAGGCAGGACTGCTCCTTATCTTCAGAATTGCTTGTGTTGTGTTAATCAATTTGCATCTCTGAATAAAATTATTAACTTGGAGATAGTTGTCCTCTCAAACTCATTGTTAGGCCATTCCTTGGCTTGGATATTAGGAAGGCATGCCCCATGAATGAAGTAGTGCCAATAAGGGCCATTAGGGCAAAGTGAAGGTACGTTTTCAGCACCTTAATTAATATATGACTAGGAGAATGTCCTGCCCATGTTAGACGAGTTGCTTATCAGAACACCACTTGAAAAAAAAAAAAATGTCAGCAAATGTCCATTTAAAATAAGTTATCTATGTCTCCACCTGTTTGTCCTTCCTGCAGTGGACACACCCTGAGATGAACCCCCAATAAGTCATGCTCCTGTACAGTCCCTAACTCTTGAATGTAGGTAGAACCTGTGATTTGCTTTTATCCAACAGAATGTGGCAAAGGTGATAGGCAGGTCACTCCTCTGACTACATTATGTTTTTTTTTCTTCCATTTTGTTTTATTTTATTTCTTTTCAGTGTTCCAGCATTCTGCTCCATGGAATATGTGCCCTCCTTAATACCCACCACCAGGCTCACCAAACCCCCCACTTCCCCCCCTCCCAAACCCTCAGTTGTTTCTCAGAGTCCACGGTCTCTCATGGTTTGTCTCCCCCTCCAATTTCCCCCAACTCACTTCTCTTCTCCATCTCTCCATGTCCTCAGTGTTATTCCTTATGCTCCACAAGTAAGTGAAACCATATGATAATTGACTCTCTCTCTGCTTGACTTATTTCACTCAGCATAATCTCTTCTAGTCCCCTCCATGTTGATACAAAAGTTGGGTATTCATCCTTTCTGATGGAAGCATAATACGCCACTGTATATATTATATAAGACTCCATCTTATCAAACTAGAGAATGATTCTTCTGCTGACCTTGAAGAAATAAGCTGCCATGTTGTGTGAGTCTGTGACTGGGCCTTTTGGCAAGGAACTGAAGGTAGTTTCAAGGAACTGAAAACAAGGAGCTGGCTGACAACTAGCAAGAAAACAGGGACCTCAGTCTTACAACCATAGCAACTGTATTCTTCCAACAACTCTGTGAGTTTAAAAGAGAACTCCAAGGTATGGAAAGGAATCAACACCTCCATTTCAGACCTTGACAAGAAGACACAGCTAACCCAAGCATGGATTCCCAACTCAAAAACCGTGAGATAATAAATGTTTGTTTTAAGCTGTTACTTCTGTGGTAATTTGTTATGCAAACTAGAAAATGAATACTCTTCTCTCTTGGCTTGGTCTAATCCCTTCACTTAATTCTTTTGATACCCTCTTCTCTTACTCTATCTAGAAACTTGTTTCATTAATTATCCTTTAAGTTTCCCTTATATTTGAGCTTGCCTTCTGAATTGGGGAAATTCTCCCACAATATAAATATTCTTACCTTTCACCAATCAATTAAAATTTTTTCTACTTAAGTGTATATCTGTAAAACAAACAAAAAACTTTTCTTGAACACCTTTTTTCCTTTTTGGAAGAAGCTTGCACAGTATTTCTCTTCTTGCTTGAATGTTGCACAATTCAAAAGAGGAATCTCTGTCTTCCACTCTCCCATCATCCATCGTTCCTCAATCCACTGAAGTCTAGCTTCTGTTCTCACTACTCTTCATAGGAAAATGAACTCCAGACACATTTATCATACTGTCTATTGGCTAACTCTTAGATGACTCTTACAGGTCTTCAACTAAAATCACCAAAATGAACTCACTATCTTCATACTCTGTATTATTTATTGCATAGTAGATGTTTTCATGATATAGATGTAGTGGCCTGAAACAACAAACATGTCTTATCTCATAGTTTCTGTGGGTCCGGAATATGGGCAAAGCTTAACTGGTTGACTTATAATCTCTGAAAAGGTTGAAATCAAGGTGTCAGCCAGGGCTGTAGTCATCTCTTACTGTGGAAGGCCCCACTTGTAAGCTCACTACTTTTGGTAGGTAACATAAAATTTACGTGCAGTCTCATTCATGTGAATCGAGACCCCCAGGTCCTCACTAGTTACTGTTTAGAACTGTTTAGAACATTAGTTCCTTGCCATATAGGCCTATCCAGTGGACTACTCACAACATGGCATCTGGTTTTGCTTAGAATGAGGACCTTGAGAGCAAGAGGGCACAAGTAAAAGAGAACAAGCAAGACAGATGTCACAACCTTTACCTAATCTTGAAAGTGTTAACCCATCACTTGTCATTGAAAGGTCCAGACCTAAGTCCCTTACTCTGGGAGTGGCAATCTTTGGAAGCCATTATAGAGGATGCCTACCACACACCCAAATTATGTTTCCTGTCTGCATCTCTGTGTATGCAAGCACAATTATTTCATATGAGCCTCTAGAACCTTGAGAATAATCCTTGCTTTTGCCCTTTCCCCACCTTCCTAATACTATCTGATATCTTAATAAAAATAATTTATATCTTCATACTTTCCTCTTCAAATTATTCATTTTCTCAATTCTCATTTCTATTTTCTCATTTCTTATTTTTCATTTCTCAGTTAATAATATCAGCTATCTCTGTGGTGTGTGTATGTGTGTGCACATGCATGCACATGTGCTTTCTGTTATGCTATCAGGGTGTGAGGACCATTAGGATAGGGGCTTAAGCGTGTCCTCTTTACTGATTGTTTCCTAGTTCCTAGTTCAGTATCTAAGATGTAGTAGGCATTACAAAATATTGTTAAGTAAATGAAGGTTTGAGTTCCAGTTTTCACACGTTAGTTTTTAATCCTCAAAACCCTATGAAATAGGTGTTTTCACCATTTTATAGATGAGGAACTGAGGTGTGGAAGTGAAACAATTTGCATGAGTTATGCAGAGAGTAAGAACCATATGTAACATTTTAGAGGGCTTTATAAATTGTAAAACACTCTACAGATATAACTTGCTATCATTACTATCTTTTGTTCTTGTTTTGAGCTCCTTCGTCTTCCCAGCCTTCTCCCTGTTCACTAATGCTTCATATGGAGACAGGAGGAAGCACAATTCCGAGAAAAGAAGGGAAAGTAATAATATTAAATGGCTGCCAAGGGATCTGGGCAATGGATTCAACAGGCTAGATCTGTCCAGCTCACCAGGGTGGCCATTCCCTCACTGGGATCCTGGGCCCACCACATGCTACTTTACAGCATGAGACAAGCGATGACACAATTTAGTGTTGGTGTTCTGCCTCATCGAAGAGATGGCATTGTCATTATTCATTTTGGAGAACAGCCTGTAGCGCAGAAAGAAATTATGTCAGACAGAAAAGGAGAGTCTTTTCAACATAGCATTCCATCCTAAGGGAGAGAGCGAGAAAAGAACCAGAGCAAGTGGGCAATACCGACTTCGGACTCCATCCGTCAACAGCACTGCTCAAGTTGATTTTTTTTTTAAAGATTTTATTTATTTATTTGACAGAGAGAGATCACAAGTAGATGCAGAGGCAGGCAGAGAGAGAGAGAGGGAAGCAGGATCTCTGCCGAGCAGAGAACCCGATGCGGGACTTGATCCTAGGACCCTGAGATCATGACCTGAGCCGAAGGCAGCGGCTTAACCCACTGAGCCACCCAGGTGCCCTCAAGTTGATTTTGAACTATCATCTTCCACCCTGTGAAGAAGTAATCAGAAAGTGATACTTTACATTATTTCAATGACTTCTAATTTGTAGAGCTCTTTTATACATATTTTACCTCATGATCTCCATAATTAATCATGAAGAAGCCAGGGTAGCTATAATCTCCCTTTTACAGATTAGGATTCTGAGACTTTTCAAATTTGAGATTTATTCAGAGTCCTGTTAATGTGAAGTCAAATCTATGCAGTGTCTCTTTCCAGATAGTTTTGTATATATTATTTTATGAGCTGCTCACAATAAAACTTTCAGGTATCATTGTTATCCCCTTTTTACAGACATGGGAGTTAGAGCCTAAAGAAATAAAAGGAGTCTTGCCTAAGGTCGTGCTGGTAGTATATGGTAGAGCTAGGTTTGGAACGCAAGTTTTTAAGTTCTCTATTCCCAACCTTCTTTCCAGTAAGCAAATGCTATACTTAGAGAGAGTAAGCTGGGAGTCCTAAGTTTGGTGACCTAAAAGAGTGGAGAAGGAAAAAGAAAGTGAGGCAACATGGACGGGACTGGAAGAGATTATGCTGAGTGAAATAAGTCAAGCAGAGAGAATCAATTATCATATGGTTTCACTTATTTGTGGAACATAACAAATAGCATGGAGGACATGGGGAGTTAGGAGAAGGGAGTTGGGGGAAATTGGAAGGGGAGGTGAACAATGAGAGACTATGGATTCTGAAAAACAATCTGAAGGGTTTGAAGAGGTGGGTGGGTGGGCGGTTGGGGGAACCAGGTGGTGGGTATTAGAGAGGGCACGGATTGCATGGAGCACTGGGTGTGGTACAAAAACAATGAATACTGTTATGCTGAAAATAAATTTTAAAAAATGATATAAAAAAAAAGAAAATGAAGACTCAGGGAGGAGTAGAGAGACGGAAATAGTATGAGGAAGAGAGAGATGAATGTATCATTTAGGACTGCATTGGAATTCCCAAAAGAAATTCTCTATTTTGCATTTAAGTTCTCAAGAGGGGATAGGATGATACCTCCAGTTAAAGGTTGGAGGAAGTCAATTGTGTTCTATTGTTCAGGGCCCTGAGTGGTAAACCCCGAGGAATCTCAGCCTCATAAGTGTTCTCATGGATCACAAGACCTTGAGAACAATTATACCAAGGAATCCCTGAAATTTACAAAATAAATTGTATGGTGGGTTGATTGTCCACATAGCCAAAAAAGGTGAAGGGATGGGCAATTACAGTTTATAGTGCCTATGTTTACCAAGTAATTTAGAGTCTGTCCTCTTACATCATCCCCTCAACTTCTTTCTTTTTGTTTAAGACTAGCTAGCACAAGAAAAGCCTGAAAGGAGAGACTATTTTGTTTTCAGACATCTTAAACCCCAGGGAAGACCAAGAGAACTTGTTCAAACTCCTAAGGCCCTAAACTATAAGCATGAAAATAAAGCAGCAGGTCTAAATATAATCCCGTGCTTGGACTAAGCAAAAGCCACAGTGAAAGCTTTTATGGTCAAATCCCTCGGTGCACTACAGCTCAAAAACATCTCAGTGGGTAATTCTAAATTCTCAAAAAATATTTGCTGTGGGTTAGAAAACAAGTCTGAGAAGTTATCGCTTGAACATGTAATGATGGAAGAATATTTAAACTACTTACTCCCTGTAATTGAACCTTCAACTAGCTCAGCTTTTCTCACTAAGGGACCCCCAAAGACTCTGTCTTTGCTTTATTTCACTGTCATGGTCCCTGGGAATAAAGGAGGAGGAAATTGAGATATGGAACTATTGAACTGCTAGGCCACACACCAAGTCCACAGGAGAACCAAGGTTAGACCTCCCCTCTCCAGCTCACACTCCCAGGCACACCCTCATGCAGAGCTCAGCTTTATTCACCCAGAAGGGGAAATTTAAACTCGGCATTTCCTTGAATGTCTCTCTTAAGCCACCATTTTATTTACAAGGCCTTTTGCTTTTCTGGACAATTATCTGACCAGTAAAAGTTTTATCCATTTCCTGACCATCAGTATCATGCTAGGTGCTAGTTCAGGGCTTGGAGTATGTTATGGGCTAAGTTTTGTACCCTGACTCCAAATCCATACATTGAAGTTCTAACTCCCAGTATCTAAGAATGTGACTACATGGAAAATTAAGAGGTAATTGAGTTAAAATTAGGTCATTAGGCTTGGTCTAATAAAAAGAGACACAGACATGTGGACAATGTAAAGATAAAGATAGCCATCTACAAGCCAGGGAGAGAAGCCACAGAAGAAATCAACCCTGTTAACACCTTGATCTCAGACTTCAGACCTCCAGAAATGTGAGAAAATAAATTTCTGTCATTAAGCCACCCAGTATCTGGTACATTTTAATGGTAGTCCTAGGAGATTAATGTAAAGGGTGAGATATTAAAGTCTCAGTAGGAAATGTACAAGGAAAGGAAGCATTGTTCAGATAACCCAGATCAAGTGGAAATGTAATTTTTCATTGTTATTTGAACCCAAAGTCACTCTTAGGGGAATGAAAGGTTTGGCTAAATGTGTGAAGAACTGTTCCCTTAATCAACATTTTAATTTTTGTATTATAAGATAAGAAACTTTTACACAGATTTGAAGAAAAAAAAAGTCACAAAGGTGGTACTGATGCTTGAATATTAGGAAGTATATTTAGATGGGTCCTATGTTATGTTAATTTTAATGTAAGTTCTTAGGTTTGTATTGGAAAGATAATAAAACACAGTAGTTAAAAGCTTGAACTCTAAAGATAAATAAACCTGCATTAATTCCTGCTGTATATTCTTGGTAAATTTTTCAAATTCCATTTCCTCATCTATAAATGGAGATAAATAGGTACTATATTATGGGAAGTATGTAGGAAGCACTTAACAAGGTATCTGGAAGGTAGTATCATTCAATGAGCTTCCATTGATAGCAGTTGGTACCTATATCAGTAAAGGAATAAATTCTTTTCTACTTACTACCCATACTTTATGTTTCTGGGATAGGAAAAATGGCCCCAAATAGATGGAAGAGTTCTATGGAAGAACAGGATTATTTGGTAGCCACTTTATCAGTAGGGCCACAGTGGTAGGGCAAAGTGGTGTGTGTGTGTGTGTGTGTGTGTGTGTGTGTGTGTGTGTGTGTGTGTGTATTGGGGATGGGGGCATGCAGTGATCATGGATGAATAGTATGCACACAAATCTAATAGCTTTTCAGTACAGTGCCTGTCAGCATTCCTGCTTTCTCTTTTGCTGGCTGCTTCCTTAAGTCACAACCTGGTAATAAGAGGTAATAAAGGTGAGGTAATAAGAGGATCCTAAATAATTCTATAATAATTGTCCTAATTGATCATGTTCCAAGAAAGCCTTGGTAAATCTGTTCATGAAGCCATTTCTAACATTTAAAGCCCAAATACCAGCACCTTAGTGTCCTACCTAAATAAGAGTTTGCTTTTTAACTCACCAAAGAGCTTCATGTTTATTTAGATGGCAAATGAGGGGCAGTCAGGGCCCAGAGCTCAGATTTTTTAATTTACTTTTAATTTATTTATTTTTAAATTTATTTTCTATTTTATTTTTTAATTTAAATTCAATTAGCCATCTTATAGTACATCACTAGTTTCAGATATAGTGTTCAATAATTTATTAGTTGTATATAACACCCAGTGTAGATTGTTTTACTTGGTGTATAACCCTGGGGTGGTAGATCACCAGTGTTGGGAAGTGGATTGTTGAGGAGGTAAGGAGGAGCTTCTGGATAAATACTCAAAATAAACAGGATGAGGATAGGACTAAGCACTAAAAAACATATGCTTTTTAAAAAAGTTATTTTAAAATTCAAGTATAATTAATGTATAATATTATATTACTTTCAGGTTACAATATGTGATTTGACATTTATATACATTGCAAAATACTCTCCTTGATAAGTGTAGCTACCATCTCTCACCATACAATATTATTACAATATTATTGACTCTGTTCCTTATACTCTATTTCTCATCTCTGTGACTTATTTTATATCTGGACGTTTGTACCTCTTAATCTCCATTTTTAGAAAAATCTCCTTTCTCTATACTTTTAGCACTTGCCTCAGGCTGGCCTCCTTGAGATGGGTGGATATTCAAGTTGCTGAGGTAGAGGTAGAAGGGTCAGAGAAATGGATTGCCAAGTGTATGAAAACTTTTACATAATTAAGTCTTGCTCACACTTTCTCCCTTGTTTACACTTGTTCGCAACTAATCTTACAGTAATTCCTCTCTCATCTTCCCCTCCTGCCCTCTTCCCTTCCCTTTCCCTCCCTTCTCTCTCTTCCAATAAATCATTCAAATAAAAAATCTCATCCTTTATCTCTAATTCTTATTTCTCTTGTTCAATACGTCTTAAGATTTCAGTAGTCTGTCTCTAAATCTCTAATATAGATATTGACTCTATCAAGGTCACTTCAACCAGTGACCTTGGCACTGAATTTACCATCCCCTAAAATTCATATTTAATTATAATACTCCTCCCAAAATATTTGATGAGCTCTCAACACCTAGCAAATACAATATGACCTCTTTGTATTGGCCTCTAATGTACAAAATCTTGTTCTCAGTTGACCTTTCCAATGTCAAGCAACTACTATAAGGGGTTCCGCATTCCCAAACTCATCTAAGTAGCTTTGTGCTTTCGTGTCTTTGTCCATGTTATCCCTAGTACCTATAATGCCCTTTTTGTCGTGTTATGTTTCTCCATCTTCTTAAAGTGTGAAACCATCACTCATAATGGTGGTGAAACAAACCAACAAATAAAAGTCCACAACGCTGAATTTATTGCTTATTTAAGTACAAGAGATACATTTTTCAGTTGTAGTTTCTCTAAGCCTGAAAGACTGTTGGTCATGTATTAGGACTCTTAGAGCATAGAGTTTAGAGACTGATGGATGTTCAGAGTTGTAAATAAGTTCGTATCAACAGTTGAAGTGTGATTATTTGGGGAGGGGGGAACCATTGTTGATCGTATGCTCTCAGAAGCAGCCATTGGAATGAACCCATTCCTGATCAGCTGACCTTCAAAGCAAGCAGTTTTCAATAATTGGTTGGCCAGCAGAAGTGTGTTCATAAAGACAGGTAGACTTTGATTTGAGTAAATACATTTAAAAACAATTCTGAGATGGGATCAGGAGGGAGACAAACCATTAGAGACTCTTAATCTCACAAAACAAACTGAGGGTTGCTGGGGTAGTGGGGTAGGGAGAAGGTGGTTGGGTTATGGACATTGGGGAGGGTATATGCTATGGTGAGTGCTGTGAAGTGTGTAAACCTGGCGATTCACAGATCCGTACGCCTGGGGCTAATTATGTTAATAAAAAAATAAAAAATTAAAAACAATTCTGATGTTTTCATTGCTAATGAAGTCTGATTTATTGATTAAACAGGTTTAAACTTATTCTGGTATCTACTAGCCATCCTTACTATAAGGCCAACTGGTCTTTTAGGGTGTGGAAAATTAAAAATGTTTTTCAGTCACCCTTTAGGTTCTTTTCTAGTTAAAGTTTCAAGAAAGACATAAAGCACTATTTATATTTTCACTATCTCTTTGAAGATAAGGTTTTGTTTGCAGATATCTGCATTTCAGTTGAGTGTTGATCAGCATGATTTTATCCTGTTCTTTGTTTTCTTGTTATTTAGTCAGTCATCTGTTGGAAAAATGACTGCATGGAAACACTTGAGACTCTGGAAAACATATTGAACAATTTGTGTGACAAATATAACTAAAGTGTTTTAAGAAAGAAACTATAGTCACTTCCAAATAATAAAACAAAACTTCTCGGACTTGACCAAGGAAACAATTCCATTGACTCCTTGGAATTTCCTTAGATGGCCAGGTTGCCTTTTATTTTAGCTTAGATATAGATTTCAGTTTTGCCCATGTTGTTAATCTAGGTATAACATGAAGTATTAGAAAGGGGGCAGATTTCTCCTGGTTTGCTGGAAGGAAATCTAAGACTATTTTAGTTTCTATAATTACTTGGGCAGAGGAATTTAAAAAGGTCAGTTGTATACTCAGGGTAAAAGCTGCATTATTTACTATGGCAGCCAAAGTAGGGAACTCATTTTTGATGACCATATCAAGTTTTCCAGCTTCTATGGTAAGATAATTAACCTTAGGAATTTATTGGTTTTATCAATTATTATTTATTTTCTTGGGAAGTGTTTTATCCATACAGACTTCTTGTATGAAACATTTAAGGTATTAGGGAGTCATACACTACAAATGATCTACTAGTACCACAGAACAACTAGTCTTGGTCCTATGTTGGCATTGAAGATGCTAACTTCAATACAGGAAAAGGGTCTCGGGTACTTTATAAGAGATACAGTTTACCTTAATTGAACTTAAATATATTACTCTATATGTTATCATGATAGCAGTCATAGTTGCATCGTGATAATATTTGTATCATCTTATATTGCAAAGACATTTTATTTCATTTATATATTATCTATAAGTTGTATCATTACTGGCAAAAATCAGTGTAACATGTCTTTATACTGTTTTTCAGATTGGCTGCACTATGAATACCTGATTTAGCTAAATTAGATTGGTGATTATCTCTACTGAAGGCTAGACTTAAGCATGTTTATAAATAAGAAAATTATGATGGGCTGTTAGAAACTGCTTAAAGGGCATACTAATACCCAAAGGAAAGTGAACAAAAGCATTCACGTGACAGTTTGGAAATCAGAGCTTTCAAGTATTTAGACCAGCAGTTTTTTTTTTTTTAATTTATTAAATTTTTAAATTTTTTTATAAACATATAATGTATTTTTATCCCCAGGGGTACAGGTCTGTGAATTGACAGGTTTACACACTTCACAGCACTCACCATAGCACATACCCTCCCCAGTGTCCATAACCCCACCTCCCTCTCACTACCCCCCTCCCCCCAGCAACCCTCAGTTTGTTTTGTGAGATTAAGAGTCACTTATGGTTTGTCTTCCTCTCCATCCCATCTTGTTTCATTTATTCTTTTTCTACCCCCAAACCCCCCATGTTGCATCTCCACTTCCTCATATCAGGGAGATCATATGACAGTTGTCTTTCTCTGATAAGCTTATTTTGCTAAGCATAATACCCTCTAGTTCCACCCATGTCATTGCAAATGGCAAGATTTCATTTCTTTTGATGGCTGCATAGTATTCCATTGTGTGTGTATGTGTGTGTGTGTGTGTGTGTACATATACATATACATATATATATATATATATATATATATATATATATATATACATACCACATCTTCTTTATCCACTCATCTGTTGATGGACATCTAGGTTCTTTCCATAGTTTGGCTATTCTGGACATTGCTGTTATAAACATTTGGGTGCATGTACCCCTTCGGATCACTACATTTGTATCTTTAGGGTAAATACCCAGTAGTGCAATTGCTGGGTCGTAGGGTAGCTCTATTTTTAACTTTTTGAGGAATCTCCATGCTGTTTTCCAGAGTGGTTGCACCAGCTTGCATTCCCACCAACAGTGTAGGAGGGTTCCCCTTTCTCTGCATCCTCGCCAGCATCTGTCATTTCCTGACTTGTTAATTTTAGCCATTCTGACTGGTGTGAAGTGATATCTCATTGTGGTTTTGATTTGTATTTCCCTGATGCTGAGTGATGTGGAACACTTTTTCATGTGTCTGTTGGCCATCTGGATATCTTCTTTGCAGAAATGTCTGTTCATGTCCTCTGCCCATTTCTTGATTGGATTATTTGTTCTTTGGGTGTTGAGTTTGATAAATTCTTTCTAGATTTTGGATACTAGCCCCTTATCTGATAATGTCATTTGAAAATATCTTCTCCTATTCTGTCAGTTTTCTTTTGGTTTTGTTAACTGTTTCCTTTGCTGTGCAAAAGCTTTTGATCTTGATGAAGTCCCAATAGTTCATTTTTGCCCTTGCTTCTGTTGCCTTTGGCAATGTTTCTAGGAAGAAGTTGCTGTGGCTGAGGTCTAAGAGGTTGCTGCCTGTGTTCTCCTCAAGGATTTTGATGGATTCCTTTCTCACAGTGAGGTCCTTCATCCATTTTGAGTCTATTTTCGTGTGTAGTGTAAGGAAATTAGACCAGCAGTTTTTAAGTTACAACCTGTGAGCCAAATCTGGCTTGCTCCCTGTTTGTAAATAAAGTTTTATTGTCATATAGCCATGGTCATTTTGTTTATGTATAGCCTATGGCTGCTTTTGCACTACAATGGCAGAGTTGAGAGCAATTTTGGTAAAGACCTTCTAGACCAAAAACTTAAAATATTTACTGTTTGGTCCTTTATAGAAAAAGTTTGCTGACTATGATCTAAACTAATTGTTCCAGTGCTCTTGGGTGGAACTGTCTACTACGTACTGTCATTAACTTGTTCCAAATATATTGGGTTGGTAGTCAACTTACATGGACCATCTGACTCTGAAGCTTCCCCACAGAACCTCAATTTAAGGTCTCTAGTTCTTCAAATGCTGAGTTTTTCCTCCAGTAGGCTAGAATAGTGCCTGCCACATTGAAGGCATGTGATAGATGGTTGTCAAAGTGGCTTTAAGTGCTTGCTTGCACCAAGCATTGATCTCAGTGCTGTGAGAATACAGAAGCAATGCAGAGAGAGAGCCTTTATCCAGTAATTATATAAGTCACAGGTAAAAATACAGCTCTAATACAAGACAGAAAGTTGTGTCATAAGAGAGTTATAGATCAAGTGCTATGAGGACTCAGGAAACAGGAAGCATTTGAAATAGGCTTTGAGGAGGTGAGGAAATGGCCTATTTGCCAGAAATGCAAATAAACCATCTTGAAGAAAGGCATAGTGGTGGAATAGGACAGAGCATGTCTGGAACAGGAGGAGTAATATTTGTATAATAAATAGGGTACTAATAAATAGGGTACCCAGTAGAAAGCAATAGAAAATCTGGAGAAAAATGAAGTAATTTTGGGGGGATCAGTTTTATAGAGAGCATGCTAGAGTTGGTTCATGCCTGTTGAATATTCAGGAATCTTTTAAGCTGGTTGTTATATCTTTGGTAGCTTAAAATTGGCCACAATGAATGAGTGATGGCACGGAGCAAGAGAAAAAAACAGTAGTTACCACAATTGAATAGGGATGAGGATCAGTCCAAGGGGTATCCAGAAAATGAGCTTAAACTAATAGATGAGACATCATGTTTTTGGAAAAGGAAAAAGGGTCTATTTTGAATAATTTATACTAAGAATTTCTCATGGCACTAATGTATGGTACAGGTCTAGGTAGAAATTATGTATATAGCTCAAACCCAAATGTACAGCTTTTTAAAAAACTGTATAACTGAGAAGGTATGATTTGGGAAACCCAAGAAATAAAAGAAATTAATCAACTGTCACTTTTTGTCTGTGAGAGTTAGAGTTGGTTTTATATCTTGGTTTTTTATATTGATATACTGATCCCATGTTTCTTTACAAAGGTGTATAATAATATCACACAGGGTTACTGTGAAAATTAATGAAATAAAGGGTGCTTCCAAACTTTCCTAATGATAATAATCACTTGTAATGTTATAGTTCACAAAAAAGAGAAAAAGATCACCTGGACAAACACACAACTTCCTGGGGCTCATTGTAGACCCCCTAGATGAGAATGTCCACAACAGGGGTCCGTGAAGTTGTTTAAAAAGAGCATAAGGTGATTCTTACTGTGAAAATTTAGGGGAAAATGAATTTATATATATGAAAGTACCTTAAAATACAGTTACAAGAACATAATTGGGGAAAAATATTGAATGAATGCAATATTCAGCAAACCATTACATGGTCCTTGGCTCAATCTTCCTCTTACACATTCAGAGGAATAGTATTAATGCTTCTTACTGCCCAGAGCTTGGGGGAAGGATTAGAGTCTATCATTGGAAAAGGCTCTGAGCTTTCTGTAAGGTAAGTGCTCTGTATACCAGCTGTTACCTTTAATTGGTTCACTGGAAGTAGGCAGGTTGATAAATATTTGTCTCAGAGATTACTCTCTGAATTGTGTGCATAGACTATAAGCTCTAAAAGACTAGGTTGTTCTGGGGATATGGGCAATAGGGAAGAGCAGAGACAGCAATAACGCCCAGGAGCTGAGTCTCTGAACTCTAGGGGCAGGCACTGAAGGGGGTAGAGCCATCGCCACTCTGGAGAGCAATAGGTCCTGTCCCATTGAAAAATGCCTGCAGGAAGAAAGGATGCCTGAGTTTTCCAGGTAAAATAATCTAGTTCCCAGGAAAAGGATCATTTTTTTATGGCCAGGAATATCCCACTGACAGTTCTCTCTGGGGAGTCATGAAGAGGGATGAGGCTCAAAGACAGGCATTCCAGGGCCTTCAGCATTTGCCATCAGCCTCCCATGATGCAGTAAGCAAATCTGAACCCCTACCTGAGCAGGGTGAGGACAGCCCACCCCAGGTTCTGCAAGAGTAGCTTATTGTTTCCAGGAAGGTCTGAAAACATCAGCCGGTGGAAGGAGATCTGTTACTAGCAAGTGCTGATCACCACTGCTTAGGACAGTTAGTCTCCCTTCTCTCTGCCCAACTCCATCCTTCACCTGCCCCTAAACTCCAGTCAAGAACCTCTGCCTCTGAATACTTTCCCTAACTCTTTCTGTCCAGATTCCTTCTCCTCTCTGTCTTCTGTTTAGTTCTTAGAACACGGCTCGATTTATTAGCCATAGAACAGTTAAAAAGCATGGATCTAAAAGCCAACTTCCTTGATTTCATGGTCATTTTCTATCTTGAGTATTTCAGCCAAAACCACGTGGTTTTTATACAAGATTGTGTATGTGTTTTACTTCTTTGGTTACTAATAAATCATTGTATACAAAGAAAATGTACCTCACTTTCCTGTGGCTTCTTTCTAATGTGGTAGGCTAATAAAGTGATTCTTTGTTATCTAGAAAGGAGCATGATACGGGGAACCATAAGTACCAGATAATCAAAAAGTGATACGCTTAAAACTCTAGTTGTTAATTCACTCTGCTATTTCCTTGAATGTTTCCATAAGTTTTCCTACCAGCTAGGAGGTGGAGAATAACTACCAGAAATATGCTGTGGAGTAGAGAGAGTATGTGACTAAATATAATTGCTAGTGTATGTTGGCCATGGAAAAGTCACTTGGATATGAAAAGAAAATTCACTTGGATAGTCAAAAATTAGCAGTAACAGGACATGGTTCCTCTGGGAAACTTTATAACAATGAATAATTTTAAAATATAGGAAGTAATTCCTATTCACTAGAAGAAATGTTTTACATATTACTTGAGTTTTCTCCAGAGGGTAGAAAAGTAGTACAACAAAGTCTTCATTATTCAGAATTTATGATTATTTGCCTAGGAATTGTCCTACATTCACCTTTGTTTTCACTCTCATTAGAGTAATTTGAATACGAATATTACGTGATGGAGTTGTCACCTGGGAATATTAAAGTTGTTTGAGAAAATGTGTTCAAGAAATGTTTATTACATTTAAAATTATATAAATCATCTTATTCTTTATGTGCAAGGATCTTTAGGAACATAGATAACCAGAGTAATTTTTTAAGAATACAGTTGTTTTCTTTTTTTAAAAAAGCTTCTGCAATTTAGACTTCTCATTAAGTTAGCCCTCTCCACTTTAGCTTGTCTTTAAAGTATTTTTCAGATCTTCCCACACTTAAATCAGTATCATGGCAAATTTGAGGTTGACAGAAGTCAAGTAACAGTAGTAATGGTGATGATGTAAATAACTGAGAGAATTTCCTTACCTAACCTAATTGTGTTGAAAATTACACTAAACTTCCTATTTGCTGATAATCTGTTTTCTTTGGGGCCTCCTGACTTTTCAGGATGGATGATTTTAGGATTAAACATAATAACTCTGGGACTGTGCATAGCCTGAAATCCCTGTTCTTTGTAAAGGTTAGTGAGTTCTGTGAGTCCCGTGGGAGAGATGGTCCGACTCATGTCAGACTGGATGGGAGGCTTGTGATAAAGAGGGTGAAGAAGGAAGGGATGTAGATTTCATCATTGCCCAGAATTAGGTTGAGGAGGGATATACTTACAACATGCAGCTAACAGAGGCACCAAGATCAAAGACTGACTGCCATGTATCCAGGAAGCATAGGACTGTGCAGGGAAGAAGGAGGAAAGCAGATGTTAAAATCAAAGAAATCTGAAAAAGGTTTGGTAAATGCTCTAAATGGGCCACAGGGGACATCTTCATAGGAAAAGTTGAGAGGAAATCTGACAGTTTTCAGGAGATTAGTTGATTTCTTTTTTTCCTCATCTCTTCCTTTGCTCCTCACTCTTCCACTCCCTTCTCCCCAAAGGACCAACAATTAATTGACTAAACCATAAGAGTTCCCTGGTAGATGTTGACTTTCATCACTTTACCTTCCTCCTCTATCAGTTGGGCTGAAGATAATGGCTGCAATGAAAACATGTCATGTCCTAGAGCAGAGGAAAGAAAGTAGAACTACTTCCCATGGGAGAGAGAAAAATATAGAGCTGGCATTTCAGTCTAACAATGGAACCAGGAAACATCTCCTAATAATCTGTAGATCTCTTATCATCTCAGGGTGTCTCTGTTCCAGCCCTCTGAGAAGTTTACCAGGAATCCCAGTGTGGGAGGGATATTCTCTTCTAGTGTCAGTGGCTCCATTCCCCCCTCCTTGTCCTGCCCGGAAGATAAGGACAATGCAGAGTGAAAAAGCCTGGTTTTGCAACCATATACACCTGAGTTTGAATCCTAGCTCTAATATTTGCTAGCTATGTGACCTAGAACAATTTACTTAACATTTGATTCTCAGTTTTGACACGTCTATCTTGCAATGTTGCTATGAGGATAGAAACATTGTATAAAACACTTGTACAGTGCTAGGAGCATATAAGTAGATGGACCTTGGGAAGGTGACATAACTCCTCTAAGCATCAGTTTTTTTCTACTGTCACATGGGAATAACAATAGTATTTACCTTATAGGATTACTGGGTAGACTATGAAAGAAATAGCATAGCACTGCTAAGGTACAGGCTCTGGGATCAGACTGCAGGTTCAAGTCCTGGCTCCATCCTCATTGGCTCTGTGACTTTGTGCAAAGTGTTTTAATCCCTTCCTGTACTGGTTTTCCAATCTATAGCATGGGGATAATAATAGCACTTAATTTATGAGATTACTACATGGATTTAATTAGGTTTATCTTTATTTATTTATTTATTTGTTTGTTTATTTATTTATTTATTTATTTATTTTTTATTTTCAGCATAACAGTATTCATTGTTTTTGTACCACACCCAGTGCTCCATGCAGTCTGTGCCCTCTCTAATACCCACCACCTGGTTCCCCCAACCTCCCACCCCCCCACCTCTTCAAACCCTTCAGATTGTTTTTCAGAGTCCATAGTCTCTCATTGTTCACCTCCACTTCCAATTTCCCCCAAATGCCTTCTCCTAACTCCCCATGTCCTCCATGCTATTTGTTATGCTCCACAAATTAGGTTTATCTTTAAATCACTAAGAACAGTGCCTGGCATATAGTAAAAGTTTTGTTAAGTGTTTGTTAAATTTAAAATAAGTGTTTGTTAAATTTAAAAATAATGAGATCTAGTATATAAACATTTTAACACACCTTATATCTAGTACATAATCATACACTTTAATATTAGTATTATAGCTAGTGATTTTTGAATTATGGCTTTGTAACACTTACAAGTAACTTCTCTTTATATGAATTTTGAAAAGTTCTGCAATAAAATATATCACAGAATTTTAAGTCCAAGGTGGTAGAACATTCCTAAAGATTATCTTGTGTGATGGTTGTAAAAAATGACCCTAAAAGTCTTTGGGTCTTATCAAGAGGTAAGATTTCTGTTACCTCCCATTGAATCTGGGCTCTTAACTACTTACATGATGTCACAGTGTGGATGTGATGTTTCAACTTTCTGTCTCTTGCAGTGCTTGCTCTTAGAACCTAGCCACCATGCCCGTATGTGGGGGACTGATGGTGCCTCTAGTTGGGCTGAGCTCCCAGCTGTCATGTGCACCTTTAAAGTGCATCCTTTTTACCCCAGTCAACCACCAAGGCTAACCCTGCATGGAACAGCTAGCTGTTCCTACTATGCCCTGCCAAATTAGAGATTTAAGCAAAAACTTTTTGCTGTTGGTTTTCAGCCATTAGTTTGGGGAAGTTTGTTATGCAGTAATAGGTAGGTGGAACATCTAGTTTGTTCCCCCACTAATGTTTGCATCTCCTCTACCCTCTCATTTATCTAACCTATGCTTATCTATCCAATCATTCAACAAATATTTATTATCTACATATCTTGTATTTCCTAGGCACTAGGAATACATCACCGAATAACAAAAGGTCTTAGCTGCAGAAGTCTTAATTCTGTGGAGGGGGAGAAAGACAAAAAAAAAAAAAAAAAAACCCAATAAATTATACAATGTCTGGATTGGATATGTACTATGATGAAGAGAGAGATGGTATAAAGAGTGATGAGATGTGTATGTGTTAGGGAAAGATATCGTCATTTTAGCAAAGGGGTTTAGGGAACATTGTCTAATGAGGTGACATTTGAGCAAAGATCAGAATGAAGCAAGGAAGCTGGTTGTAAAGATCCGTAAGGAGGATAAGGAGGAGAAGTCCTAGCAGAAGGAAAAGTAGTTGTAAGGTCTGAGGCAGGAGTACACTCACATGTTCAAGAAATGTTAAGGAGGTCTTTGAGGTTGGAAAGGAATATGCAAGTGGTAGACTGGTAAGAGAAAGAGAAGGATTTAGAGGCCATGTAAAGTAAGTTTAATTCTAAGTGAGATAAAAAGTCATTGGAGAGTTTTTATCATTGCATTTATTTTTATTGAGGTAAAACTTACAGGAAACAAAATGCACATGGTTTGATAAGTTTTGATAAATGTATAGTCCAATGCATATAACCAGTTGGCACAAAAAGTTATCTTTGCTATCCATTGGTTCCCATCCCTATCTAATAGGAAACCTCCATTCTGATTTTCATCACTGTAGGTCAATTTTACATATTCTTGAACTTAATATAAATGGAATTGTATAGTGAGTGCATCTATTTTGTGTCTGGCTTCCTTTACTTAAAAATCATCCTTGTTATTACATGCATCAGTAGTTCATTTTTTAATTGGTGAGTAGTACTTGATTCTATGAAAATATCACAGTTGGTTTATCTGCTGTGATATTTGGACATTTGGGTTGTTTCCAGTTTTTATCCACTATAAGAAGAACTTCTGTAAATATTCTTGTACACAGGTCTTTTTGTGGACCTATGTTTTCATGTACAGTTGGTGGGTCATAGAGTAAATGCCTGTTTAACTCAGTAATAACCCAGATTTCTGAGCTCTTTGTGCCATAGTATACTCCTCCAGCAATGTCTGAGAGTTTCAGTTGTTCAGATTACCAGCCAACATTTAGGGTTGTCCATTCTCTCTCTTTTGCCCTGGCTTCTTCTTTCCACAGCAGCCATTAGATTCTATGTTCTTCATGCTTTACCATAGGACAAGATGGGAAGAGAAGGTCTTGAGAAAGACAGTAAGTTCCTAAAGAGAATTTCTGTGTTTTATAGTCATTTACATGTTAAAAATATCTGTTGAACTGAAATAGGTTCTTAATCTCCATTTTTGCAATGCAATTCAGTATTTGACAAAGCTTCTTTTGCAAGACAAAATTCTCTTTAATTCCACGGTATCTCTTCTATTTTACTTTCAGAAAATGTAGGTTATTGTCTTCTGTAGTATAACGTTAACATATTTCAAAACAGTAACACTTTTTTCTTTTAATATTTTCATGTAAATATGATTTTCCAATCCTTTTAATCAGGTGTGCAGCTATTCTCAGAAGTGCTTCTAAGTGGACTACATCTAATTATTCAGTTAAATGGTAGTTTCAGATTTCAAAAGCAGTGATTTCAACTATGAATTTACTTTAAGCATCCCTTTGCATTTATGTGTATGTAAGCCAGTGTGAGTTGTTTTCATGGGTTGTATAATATTTCTACTTACATTTCTTCTAAGAATGAAGCTATGAGTGATTTCCAGCCACATGTGTGTTCTGTGTAATATGTGGAATGTTATATTGTTGAATAAGAACAGCTGCTCTTATTAAATTGTATGACCACACAAATACACATACATGCACATACACACACACCCTCGCACACACAAAGGATTCAGATAATTCCCACTCAGGGTGTTTATTTGAGAGGGTTATGGTGTGGTCACTCAAGTATGTCTTCTTGCTGGTTTATTAGGTCTGTGTTGTTGGTTTAGGGAACATGAACACCCTGACCTAGATTTGTAAGTGTCCTTGCTATGGCAGCTCTTTCCACTTTCATTCTTTACATAGCTTTCTCTTCTGTTCCAGGAATAGGAAAAGAAAATCATCCCATACATGTCCTGTGTAAATGGGATGGGATAATAGCCAATAAATGTAAAGCAAGAGAACCATTTTTCAAATATGAGACTACTATTTTTTTTTAAAGATTTTATTTATTTATTTGACAGAGAGATCACAAGCAGGCAGAGAGGCAGGCAGAGAGAGAGGAGGAAGCAGGCTCCCTGCTGAGCAGAGAGCCCGATGCGGGGCTCGATCCCAGCACTCTGAGATCATGACCTGAGCCGAAGGCAGAGGCTTTAACCCACCTGAGCCCCCAGGCGCCCAGACTACTATTTTTAAAGCCATTTAGCAATTTATCTTCTCTTTTTAAAAATCTTTTACACAAATTAAGGGGAAAGAATGTGTTTGATGTGTTTCCTAAGCCCATGACCATTTTCGATGGGTTAAATACTCATAAAGAAAAGTGATTGAGCTCTTATTGTATACATTTCATTCCAACAAGAGATAATGTGTTTACTATATTGAGTTATAATTTATCATTCTGTGTCTGTCTTTCCTAACTGTTGATAAATAAGAACCAATGTTTTATAATCTGTGCTATCTCTAATAAGAAGTGTGGTCCTTGGCACATAATAATTCCTCCCCTCCCCCGCTGCCAATGCCGAATTGAATGATGAATTCCACTAGCATCTCAAAGCCGCTCATGATAGAAGTAGAGAATAGAAGGCTGTACAAAAGTTTTTCGTCTGTACCAGTCTGATGAAACAGCTCTGTCAAGGTTACCAATAAGCTCCATCATATTAAATCCAATGGCAAGTTATCAGTGCTATATTTTTTCAACGCTCTGTTGTCTTTCTGTTTCCACTGTTACCCTACCACCCCATGCCCCACACTATTTAGTCTTCACAAATAGGGTTTCTTTTTCGAAAACACAAGTCCGGTGGTGTCAGGTCTCTTTAAAGTCCTCCCAACTCGCATCGAATTCATTCAGAGTTCTTATCTGTGGTCTTTAAGGATCTACATTTTTTGCCCTGATATATTTCTGGTGTCCTCTAATACTTCTCTGTTGTTGACTCTGCTCCAGACACACTGGTCTCCTTGCTGGTCCTTGAGCTTGCCAGGTGTACGCTGTCCTCAGAGGTTGTACATGCTGTTTTCCTATAATTTTCTTCTCTCAGAATCTACATGAGATTCTCTCAGAATCTACTCCCTACTTCACTCAATGTTAAATTGTCCTTCTGTGACAGCATGATATAAAATAACCTGTCTTATTCCCTAGCTCTTTGCTTTATTTTCATAATACATACCATTATCTTCCATTAAATATCTTGATGTTTTCTTTTTTGTTACTCTTTTCACTAGAATGTAACTTTGTGGTTGCATGACTTGGTCAGATTTATTCACTGTGTTTTTCTGGGAGCCTAGAACAGTGTCTGACAGATTGGAGGCACTCATAAAGGTTTGTTTTATACAAATGAATGAAATATAAGTCTATTAGCACCTTTGTTCTTGAAATGTGATTTAAGTGATCCTTCAAAGCCTCCCAATATCTCTTAGATACAATGCTGAATTTTGAGCAGGAAGTGAGGGAAAGATAGAAACAAGAATCTTAAAAAGAATCAGTGTTACTATTAGGAATAATTTGATTAAAAGTCCCTGGAAGAAAAATGTTTCTGCTACCCTTGCACAACTGACCTGCTTCAGAAAGAATGGCTAGGCTCAGGCATGTAAGCTAAACACAGCCATAACTTAATAAGTTGTGACTGTGTTACTCTGCCTAACCAGTGAAGGGGACAGCCATGAATAAAAACTCATTAGATTAAGTGGTAACAGCAAAACAATGGCAACTGGACATGGTAGACCTCCAGTTCTTTCTCTTTCTTCATTTGGAAACAGGATTAACACCTTTGGGAATAAATAGTACCCAGATTTCTTGGAAAATTTGGGTGGGAGACCTTAAAATATTATGGATGTATTTCTTTATTTTTCTTCTGAAAAAAGCTTAGACCTAGAGGCAATGTCTCAAATACAGGAATTCATTAAAACACCAGTGCATTAAAGGTCTTTTAAAAGTTACTGAATTATCTATTTTCTTTTTATGTCTTATTGCTTTTGGTATTTCAAAGTCAATTAAATCCTTTAGGAAGTTAGTAGGAATCAAAATATAAATATGTATACTTGATTAGATGACATCTTACCTTATGATTTTAATGGGATATCAGTGTCAGAGATAGAAATCAGGTTCTACCTCTCCTGAAGGAATTCACATTCTCATGCCTTTTCCTGAATTTTCACATTGGAATTCCAAATTTGTATAACATTCACAAATGGCTGTTGAGTGCAAAACATTTTATTACACCCTAACAAAAAGCTAGTTAGGGATGTATAGCATCTCTGTTAATGTACACATAGCACCTATTACAAGAAAAGCCTTATATTGTTAGCAATAAGTCTTACAGTCTTGATTTTCATAATTTCACAGGTATGAAGAAAAATGGGTTTTTATATAGCTTTTAATGTGGAGATCACTAAAAGGTCCATTAAGATTGGGAATGTCAGCCTCCAAATGTCAGACTATTCTGGATGAAAGGTCCCCATAGAAACAATAAGGCCACACTTGTACATTGCAACAAAATCCCCCATGGGATAGTTAATTCAAAACTCAGACCATGTTCTTGATAGATTGGTGGTCAGTTGTCACATGAAAATCCATGTGATCTTCCAAACCTCCAGAATAACCAAGTTGTCTAAAATGTTAGTCTTTGGGGCGACTGGGTGGCTCAGTGGGTTAAGCCTCTGCCTTCAGCTCAGGTCATGATCTCAGGGTCCTGGGATGGAGCCCCGCATCAGGCTCTCTGCTCGGCAGGGAGCCTGCTTCTCCCTCTCTCTGCCTGCCTCTCTGTCTATTAATGATCTCTGTCTGTCAAATAAACAAATAAAATCTTAAAAAAAATAAAATAAATGTTAGTCTTTGTGGTTGTAATCTAGTTATAATCTGCTTGAATGAAGCAAAAGTATGCTGTGATTTAGGTAATGATAAAATAAATGTAGATTTGGCGTGAATACAAACTAAAGCAAAAGAGAAAGGATATAGTTATAAATCTGCATTTGTTCATATGCGTTCTGAATAAAAAAGATAGATGTCTGGATTGGGAGATAAAATGTTGAATAAAAAGTGAAAGAAAGAAAAGAAAAGCATACAGTGTGTTCCAAAAAAACACTGCTATTATTAATAAAGAACAATGTGCTTAAGATTTTAATCAGTTGCATCTCTTTGAGGTAGTATTCCAATTCTGATTTTTTTCCCAGACTTCTGAAATCTATTTCCATTTCTAGTTTAATGTCCCTTCAATGATAGTTATTGAATAACTACCTCTTTTACTGCCCTTTTCAAAGTCCTAAAACATGGTCACTAAAATAATCAGCAACAGTAATCAGTAATACCAATAATCAGCAGACTGTTTTGTTGTGTCCTAAATACAGAAATCAAGAGAAAATAAGTTCAGGAGATATTTTCAAGAAATGTAGCTAATTATAATTAAATGAGTAAATGGGGGAAATTATGCAAACAATATCTGGAATGATTCTCTAACCACCCCAGTTATTCATTTAGTCATTCACTAATTCATTTGGCTATTTTTGAGAATCTGCTTAATGGTAAATCCAGTGCTGAGTTGAGCAGGGTGCCAGCGATGACCTCTGTCCAAAGTCCTTGGGTGTAGCCTGTGAGGCAGACCTATAAATCATTAAGAAAAAGTAGTAGTAGAAGGGGAGTTTCACCTTTTAACCACCTTTTATGTTAGTGTCAATTTTATTAGAAAAATGGAAAAACTTGGTTTTTTAATTGATTAGTTGATTGACTGACCTGTGAAGTCAATCAAAATCATTAAACAAGCAAACAGCTCTATCGATAGAGCCATACTTGAATGTTTTTAATTTCTACTTCATTAAATTTACAACTGTTATCAGTTAAAATTATCAAATCACTTACTGAGTAAACATTAACAGGTACTGAACATGTGCTAAATAAATGAGTTCTTCATTTGATAGCTCATTGAAAAATAATTGCTTTCATTCCTTCTATCATTGTAATGTACATATGAATCATCTGCTCATCTCGTAAAAATGCAGCTTCAGATTCAGTCAGCCTAGAATGGGGTCTGAGATTCTGCATTTCTAACAAGCTCCTAGGAGGTACCAATGTTACTAGTCTGTTTTTTGCACCTTTCATGACAGAAATGTCCTCAATAGACAGCAACAATGTGGAAAGCTCCTGGAAGTCATGGCTCCTGCAATGTCACATTCCTGTTACTTATGAGTGGTGGATCTTGGGAAATTTACTTATCTCTGAATCTTACTCTCCTTACCTTTCAGTAGGGAAAATGATACCTACCTGAATATATGAACTGAATGATAATGAGTATGGACATTTTTTATAACTTGAAAGTGTTAAACTAATAAATTGTTGAACACTACACCTGAAACTAATGATGTAGTATAAGTTGGCTAATTGAATTTAAATTGAAAAAGAAAGTGTTCTGCATATATAATCCCTTTTTAAAAATTAGCATTATTAGCCTTTAAGTAGAGATGATTAGTAAGGAGTATCTTTATCTGAATATACAGTAACTTTATTGACAAACTAATGCAAATGAATATTCTGAGATACACAGACTTAATGAAGTGCTTACTGGACATATAGGCACATACATGGTTAGCAACTTCCTTAACTATCAAAGCAGTTAAATATGTGATCTGATTTTGCATGGTTTATAGCAGGATACTCTTTCATTTAGCATATTAATTATTATTTACAAGATCATTGTGAAAAATGAGATGGCCTTATATAACAAAGGTCCACAGCCAATATTTTATGGATAGCCCACAAAGAGGTTGGAAATTGGTGATTCATAGATCAGGAAATAATAAATAGCTAAACAACTTTACTGACTTGCCAAGCCATGTTCAGCAGTTTGACATCACCTTTTGGTAGTCAGCTATGTTTGTATTAGTGGTGATACCTTTGCAGGCTTAGACAGGATATATACACTCTTGGAGGTACTGTCTGGAAATTCTCCCAGCATGACCAGGAGGCCAGGGGAAAACTGTTGTTGCCCATCTATCAGAAGCATCATGTGTTCTGACCTCAAACACAGTCATGGCATTCACTGTCATAGGACACACCAGTGCCCAATAAACACTACATGGTGTCACATTCATTTGAAAAACATTTATATATTAATTTTTGCTTTTATAGTGTCCAGATATTGGATTCTATGGGATTTGAAAAGCTTGGAAAATAATGTCAGAAAAGAGCTGCAAATATTTAAAGATTTGAGATAATAAGATATATGAGAATAGGGAAAGAAAGAAGGGAAAGCCAAGGACACCTTAACGCACATTCTTACTTGAAATATTTGGAATCAACCCCTGCTCTGCATAGGATTTACTTACTCTTTTGTTCATATTTTTCTGAGAGTTTACTTGTATTCATCTTTTTTTTTTTAAGATTTTATTTATTTACTTGTCAGAGAGAGATCACAAGTAGACAGAGAGGCAGACAGAGAGAGAGAGAGAGAGGGAAGCAGGCTCCCCGCTGAGCAGAGAGCCTGATGCAGGACTTGATCCCAGGACCCTGAGATCATGACCTGAGCTGAAGGCAGCGGCTTAACCCACTGAGCCACCCAGGCGCCCCTGCTTGTATTCATCTTTTAACATTTATTTAATTCTATGATATGTGTAGTTATTTGTGTTTTAATTTCATCTAGCTGGTTAAGATCCATGCCTTATTCGTCCTGGTTATCTCCTAGAGTGCTTTCTTTCATTAAGTGCTTGTTGAATAAATAACCTATGAACCACCAATGCATACATGTAATTAATAAAAGTACAGGAATACTCAAGTGACAAGGCCAAAGCAATTATGTTGGAGGAGACTATATTTAAATATTGTCTGCAAATAGTCTCATTATCATGGGGTCACTGGCATGTGGAGTAAGAGATTCAGAATTGTTTACTGAGAAAAGTATAAAATTTACTTGTAACAAAACTTTTATGTAGGCAAGTTGAGATACACCAGTAAGTCAAGAATACATAATTATTTCTGTATTTACCAGAGTAAAGCATCTGTGCCATCTCCATACCTGGTATTTCTGAGCACTTTGCTTTTCTTTTTTTTTTTAATTAATTTTATTTTTTATAAACATATAATATATTTTTATCCCCAGGGGTACAGGTCTGTGAATCACCAGGTTTACACACTTCACAGCACTCACCATAGCACATACCCTCCCCAATGTCCATAATCCCACCCCCCCTCCCAACCTCCCTTCACCCATCAACCCTCAGTTTGTTTTTTGCTTTTCTTTCAAACAGTAACACACTACCTTTTCTTCAGGTTTTCCAAGGGAATCCAGTCTTGCTGTGAGAGCCACTACTTAATTATCAATAGCCTCTCTGGAACAGAGGCATGGATCACCTATTCCAACCCTATCCTCCTTCTACACTGAAACTGGTCTGTCCCCCATCCCATGATCTCATGAATGCCAAGTCTAAAGTCTAACCTCCAAAACTTTATCTAACTTATCTGCAACAATTAACCTGGGTACTCTCTCCTTGAAAGGCTCTCTTTATTGGCTTCCTGGGATGCCATACTCTCCTAGTTTTTTCCTTCTTTCGGACCACCCCTTCTCAGTCTATTCCTTTGCTGTACCTTAATTATTAATGCTTTTCAGGGATTTGTCCCTTCTCTCCTTCTTAAGCTGCACATTCCTTTGAGCGTCCTCTCTTCTTTCATGGTTTTAAGTATCCTTTATCTCGCCTTCATATGTAATGTGAGCCTCCTATATGTTATTCTCTCCAGATTTAGTCCATACTGAATTTTCAATTTTTAAAATGTAGCTAGTACATGCATGAATAAAACTCACTGCCAAAATCTAAAAAATAAAAAATAGAGACAGGCATGATTTTGTGCTTGGAAAACCATGCATCCGTTACCCAAGGTTAGAAATCCTTGCTTGATCATCTGCCCAACCCCTCCCATAACCTGTTCTGTCCTTCACCCTCCTGTAGCTGCTCTCTGAACTTTGCCTAGACTCCACTAGACTCCACTGTTGGGAAGCTTGACAAGTACTTCTTCTGGCCAAGAGAAGTTGTCATCAAGTTTCATAGAAATTACTCACCATTCAGAAAGAGTGTATGCTGTACCAAAAGAGTTCACCTTATGGCCCTTTCAAGTAACCAATTCTCCAAGGAAATTTAATATTTGATTTAACTAATCAAAATTAGATTTACTCACATTTGGAAAACATGTCTGTAGTTCTGCCTCACTTTATGTAATGTTTGTCCCTGAAATACCTATAAATCAGATGGTTATAAGCTGAATAATAGTCAAATACATTAACTAATTTGCTAAGGAAAATAGAAATACTTCCATAAATAATTAGCATCTAACATATCTGTTGTGTAAATTTGGACTTTATGTATTAAGTGTACCTATTTTTGGAGGTATATTTATACATATTAGTGTATAAGAGAGAAAAGGAGAGATTAACACTTGTCCAGGACCTGCCAGGTGTCAGGCATCATGCCAGGAATTGTGGCCTATCATTATCAGAGAGCATGGGTTTTTGTTATGTTTTGTTTTCTGTGTGATAGGATATAAATCAGAAAAGCAATGTTTGTTCCATGGTCGAAAATGTTTTTACTTCCCCAAAACAAACTGCCTCTGAGTTTGCTTTTCTTCATTACCATGACCCAGAAAATCCATATCAGACTTTTGGGTATTTCTTCCCATTCAGTCGCTTTCTACCCTTCTCCTTTTCCTAAGACAGCTCCAAGGGACAAATCTCACAACAAAGTTTTTTTTACTATTAGATGAGTTTTTTTGTTTTGTTTTGTTTTGTTTTGTTTTTAAAGATTTTATTTATTTATTTGACAGAGAGAGATCACAAGCAGGCAGAGAGGCAGGCAGAGAGAGAGGAGGAAGCAGGCTCCCTGCTGAGCAGAGAGCCCGATGCGGGACTCGATCCCAGGACCCTGAGATCATAACCTGAGCCGAAGGCAGTGGTTTAATCCACTGAGCCACCCAGGCACCCCTTAGATGAGTTTTTAACACAAAAAGAACTATTGGATTGATAGATGATAGAAAGTTTTTGTTTTTCTGTCTTGGCTAATGAAACTTAGTTGAAGTGATAGTAACCACTTAAGGCCCCTGGGAACAGATTCCTTCCATGTCTATAGCTACATGCAAGCCTCTTTGCTCCCATGTGGTACTGGGACAGTCTCTTATTTCCACTTGTCACAAAGGTGGGGTGGTCTGTGGTCCACAGCTTCCACTCTTTGACAAGAGTTTCTTAGCTAAAAGTATAACGAGGTGGGAGAGACACAAGAGAGCACTTAACTACATTAACACTTAGAGAAGAACTTAGGCCCCACCTTCCACTCCTGATCACCTTCCAGCCACCTCCCCACCCCCTTCCCACCGTTCTATGGGTTTGCAGATAGAACAGCAGCATTTGTGTTAACAACTTGGCGGCTGCAGGAAGCCAGACCCTAGGAAGCAACAAGATATTTCTCTCTGGGTTGCCCTGGCTTGGGGTTTCCCTTCCTTTCCTGTGTCAACAAAGTCTTGGTTTCCTAACTCACAGGTCATAGAATAAGCCAAATTCCTGTTTTTTTTCACCTTCTCTTCTGGGTGGAAAGGACTCTTAGAATTTATATAGCTAAGTTGTGTTGATTTTACTCTCATTAGTGGCTCCAACTCATTAAAAAAAAGCATTAGGGATTTAAAAAAATGTATCTGAAAATAAGAAAATACACAAAACTCTAGTCCCTATTCTAGGAACACAGAGCAAACAAAGTATTCAGAGCAGGAGTGTCTAATTGTGTTTCACATAGTATAACATGTTAATAAATTGCAATGTATCTATGCTTTATGCAGAGAATAGTTAATAACCCAACAGCTAATGCAAATGGATGTTTATTTGTTAAATGAGAACCCTGCAATAATATAAAATAGGCTGATCAAAATTTAAAGGAATGCAAAACATAAAGTTTGCATCATTTTTTAAGCATCGCTTTTTAGTTGTTTTTTTTAAGGAAGAGCAGAGTAGAAGGATGAGGTAATAAGCACATATCAGATATTCCACATTGTGTTTATCTAATAGCATATTAGGTACATATGATCTAATATATGTCTTATGTATTAGACACATACATGGTCAGTTTCTGCATACTCCAGTTCTGCCAATTTAAAGCACAGCAAACCTTTTGCTTCATGCATAGCCTCAACTTGACATTATGACCTTATTTGCCACTGTTAAGTCTTATCCAAATCCATCATTTCAACCATATGTCTCCCAAACATCTTGCACATTTCATATTTGCCACTTAGTTGTATCACTGTCCTCAATTTCCTCCCACTTATCCACATTATTCAGAAGCTGTCCAAAACCCGTTTCTTCTGCGAAGTTTCATCTTCAGGTGTCCAATGATGTTTTCCTCATTTGAACTCTCAATCCCTAATTATCTTGAACACTTTTTTCCACTACGTGTTCTGTGAGGTGTTGATATTTCTCTTTATATATGTAAAGATCTCACTTCACAAAAGTGGATTTTAAACTCAGGAAGTCTTTTTTCATACTTTATTCTTCTCAGGAACATTTCATCGCTCAGCACATTGCCTTGTATGGAGTACGTGTCAAGTAGATTGATGTGTAGGAATGGGATAGAACCAGAGAGAATTGCGTATTAAGGCTCTTTAAGTCACTACCTTTATACTTCACGACTTAATAGCAAAATGTTATTTATTGTCATTATTTTTGTTAAGAAAGATGGTATTTAATGGGGCAAATTTCTTTTTTTTTTAATTTTTTTTTAAGATTTTATTTATTTATTTGACAGAGAGAGATCACAAGTAGATGGAGAGAGGCAGGCAGAGAGAGAGAGGGAAGCAGGATCTCTGATGAGCAGAGAACCCGATGCGGGACTCGATCCCAGGACCCTGAGATCATGACCTGAGCCGAAGGCAGCGGCTTAACCCACTGACCCACCCAGGCGCCCCTCTTTTTTTTAATTGTTTATTTCGTTTCAGCATAACAGTATTCATTGTTTTTGCACTAAATTTCTGATTGGTAGGTTAAGGATTTGTAGGTAGTTAATAGAGTGTGGTTTAACCAGGTCAAGATGAATGCCATTGCAAGAATGTTGTGTTTGTATATATGTGTGCTGTTTTATGTAGTGTGTTCAGTGAAGTCCTCACTTATAAGGGGCACTTGAACAGAGACCTGAAGGAAGTGATGAAGCAAGCCATTGGCTTATTCAGAGAAAGAGAGTTGCAGGCAGGCAGTACAGCAAGACTAAAGATGACAAGGTGGGAGCATGCTTGATATATTTGAAGAATAACAAAGAGGCCAGGATTTGTTGAGGAGAATGAAAAAATAATAGTAGATAAAATCAGAGAGTTAGCTAGGGCCTAGATCATGTGGGATTTTGAAGGGATTTTTGTTTTTATTCTGAATGAGATCAGAAGGAACTGAAGTGTTTTAATCGGGGAGAAAAATTATATTACATGTTTGAAAATCTCAGTGTAGGGGTGCCTGGATGACTTAGTCAGTTAAGCATCTACCTTCGGCTCAGGTCATGATCCCAGGGTCCTGGAATCAAGCCCTGTATTGGGCTTCCTGCTCAGCGGGAAGCCTGCTTCTCCCTCTCCCTCTGCTGCTCCCCCTGCTTGTACTTTCTCTCACTCTCTCTCCTGCTTTGTCAAATAAATAAATAAAATCATTAAAAAAATCTCAGTGTAAAAGTGGATTTGTTGTCAGTTTTAGTTCATGACACACTATCATCATTGTTAATGCATGGCCCTATTTTATACCAATTTTTGGAAATAAGAACGGAACACACTTGCGCTTACTATTTAACCCCAAACTTTAGCAATAGCTTATATCTACCCCTAATTCTTATGGTAATTCTTTATTTACCATAATTGTTTATAACAAGTTGGCTTGTACTATATTTCCTTGATTATCATTATTAATTAAATATTTCCTTAAGACTAAACTATTTTGCAGATTGTTTTAAAACCTATATGTATAAACATAAAAATGCAGACAAAGCAGAATAACAATGTACCTTTTTCATCTGTCTTCCATGGTGACCAACTAAAGGCCAGTCTTGTTTCATAAATTTCCCCACTCAATCCTTCTCCACTCCCAGATGACTTTTTAAATCAACTTTATTTAAGCATAATTTACATACAATAAAATCTCCTTGTGTAGGTATAAATTTCCATGGGTTTTGACAAGGCATACGGTTGTATAGCATTCCACTTCTAAGCAAGACCAATATTTGGGGGGGGGCCTGTGCAGTGCAGTTGGTTGAGCATTGGACTCTTGGTTGTGGCCCAGGTCATGGTGGTGAGATTTAGCCCTGTGTCAGGCTCTGCACTCAGGGCAGAGTCTGCTTGATATTCTCTCTCCATCTCCTTCTGCCCCTCCCACTTATGCTCTCTCTCTCTGAAAAAATAAAAAAATAAACAACCAAATAAATCTTTTTAAAAAGATACCAATATATGAGATTTTTCCATTACACTGAAGAGTAACCTATTTTTCTTTCAAATTTCCCTACCCTCATCCCCATTCCTTGGTAATGCTGTGCTCTGCCCCATGTAATTTTTCCTTCAAAAGAATGTAATATAAATATAATCATATAATATATGGTCTGTATATAAATCTGTCTGCTTTTACTTAGTCTAAGGTTTTACTCTGCAGTATTCCATTGTGTGACTGTACCATAGTTTATTCACCAGCTGATGAATGTTTGTTTTCTTTTTCCAGTTTTTGACAATTATCAGTAAAGCTACTCTAAACATCCACATTTAGGTTTTTTGTATAGATATATATATATCTTCTTTTCTCTTGAGTAAATACCTGGGAGACTGATGAGTGGTACAATAGTTTTTATTCTATAAGAAACTGTTGAAGTATTTTCCAAAATTGTTGAACCATTTTGCGTTTGTACCAGCAGTGTATGATTCTAGACACCAACATTCAAATATGAGGTACTAGGATCTAATCGTTACTTTAATATGAAATTTTCTAATAAATAATTATGTTGATCATCTCTTCATTTACTTTTTTGCCAGTTGTAACTCATATTTTTTGGTTATGTCTCATTTTTATGGAGTATCTGTTCAAATATTTTGCTCATTTTTAATGATGCTTTATTATTGAGTTTTCAGAGTTCTTTATGTATCTTTATCTTAATTAATAAAGATTTATTTATTTTTATTTATTTTTTGTTATGTTATATTAGTCACCATAGTTAGTTAGTTTTGGATGTAGTGTTCTATGAGTCATTGTTTGCATATAACACCCAGTTCTCCATGCAATACCTGCCCTTCTTAATACCCATCATCACCAAGCTCACCCATCCCTTCTAAAATCCTCAGTTTGTTTCTCAGATTCCATAGACTTCCAGGATTTGTCTCTCCCTCTGATTCCCCATTTTCATTTTTCCCTTCCTTCTCCTAATGTCATCCATTCTATTCCTTATTGTTCCAAAAGTAAGTGAAACCATATAATAATTGTCTTTCCCTGCTTGACTTATTTCACTTAGCATAATGTCCTCTAGTTCCATCCATGTTGATGCAAATGTTAGGTATTCATCCTTTCTTATGGCTGAGTAATATTCCATTGTGTATATGGACCACATCTTCTTTATCCATTCATCTGTTGAAGGGCATTCTCGGCTCCTTCTACAGTTTGGTTGTTGTGGACATGGCTGCTATGAAACAATGGAGTGCATGTGGCCCTTCTTTTCACTACATCTATATCTTTGAGGTAAATACCCAGTAGTGCAATTGTGGGATGATAGGATAGCTCTATTTTTAACTTTTTGAGGAAACTCCACACTGTGGAGAGAAAGTGGCTGTACCAACTTGAATTCCCACCAACAGTGTAAGAAGGTTCCCCTTTCTCCATAACCTCTCTAACACTTGTTGTTTCTTGCCTTGTCAATTTTTGCCATTCTTACTGGTGTAAGGTGGTATCTCAGTGTGGTTTTGATTTGAATTTCCCTGATGTCTAATGATTTTGAACATTTTTTCGTATGTCCATTAGCCAGTCATATGTTTTCTTTGGAGAGTGTCTGTTCATGTCTTCTGCCCATTTTTTAATTGATTATTTACTTTTTAGATGTTGAGTTTGAGAAGTTCTTTATAGATCCTGGATACCAGCCCTTTATCTGTAAGATCATTTGCAAATATCTTTTCCTATTCTGTGGATTGCCACTTTGTTTTGTTGATTGTTTGCTTTGTTGTCAGAAGCTTTTTATCTTGATGAAGCCCCAAAATTCATTTTCATTTTTGTTTCCCTTGCCTTTGGAGATGTGTCTTGAAAGAAGTTGTTGTGGGCAGTGTTGAAAAGGTTACTGCCTATGTTCTCCTTGAGGATTTTGATGGATTCCTGTCTCACATTGAGGTCTTTCATCCATTTAGAGTTTATCTTTGTGTATAGTATAAGAGAAAGGTCAAGTTCATTCTTCTGTATATAGTTGTTCAATTTTCCCAGCACCATTTATTGAAAAGACTGTCTTTTTTCCATTGGATATTTTTTCCTGCTTTGCTGAAGATTAGTTGACCATAGAGTTAGGGGGGATCCATATCTGGGCTTTCTGTTCTGTTACATTGATCTATGTGTCTCCTTTTGTGCCAGTACCATGTTATCTTGGTGATCACAGCTTTGTAATAGAGCTTGAAATCAGGCAGCAAAATGCCCCCATCTTCGTTTTTCTTTTTCAATATTTTCTTGATGATTCAGGGTCTTTTCTGGTTCCATACAAATTAAAGGATTGTTTGTTCCAGCACTTAGAAAAAAGCCATTGTTGTTTTTTGGTTGGGGTTTGTTTTTTTGTTTTTTTGTTTTTTGCCATTGGTATTTTGATCTGGATGGCATTGAAAGTATAGATTGCTCTGGGCAGCATAGACATTTTAACAATGTTTATTCTTCTGATCTATGAATATCGAATGTTTTTTCATCTTTTTGTGTATTCTTCAATTTCTTTCATGAGTGTTTTGTAGTTCCTGGAGTATAGATCTTTTACCTCTTTGATTAGGTTTATTCCAAGGTATCTTATGGTTTTTGGTACTATTGTAAATGGAATTAATTCCCTAATTTTTCTTTCTACTGTTACATTGTTAATGTATATAATAGGAAAGCAGCTGATTTCTGTGCATTGATTTTGTATACTGCCACATTACTGAATTGCTGTATGAGTTCTAGTAAATTGGGAATGAAGTCTTTTGGGTTTTCTACAAAAGTATCATGTCATCTATGAAGAGAGAGAGTTGACTTCTTTGCTAATTTAAATATATTTTACTTCTTTTTGTTGTTTGATTGCTGATTCTCGGGCCTCTAGTACTATGTTGAACAATAGTGGTGAGAGTGGGCATCTTTCTCTTGTTCCTGATTTTTTTTAATTTAATTTTATTGTTTCAGTGTTACAAGATTCATTGTTTATGCACCATACCCAGTGTTCCTCATCTTAAGGGAAAGGATCTCAGCTTTTTCCCATTGAGAATGATGCTCACTATGGGCTTTTCATAAACAGTTTTTATGAAATTGAGGAATGTTCCCTCTATTCCTACACTCTGAAGAGTTTTAATCAGGAAAGGACACTGTATTTTGTCAGATGCTTTTTCTGCATCATATGGTTGTTGTCTCTTCTCTTCTTAATGTGCTCTGTTGCACTGATTTGTGAATGTTGAACCACCCTTGCATCCTGGGTATAAGTCTTAACTAATCGTGATGGATAATCTTTTTAATGTACTGTTGGATCCTATTGGCTAGGATCTTGTTGAGAATTTTGGCATCCATATTCATCAGGGATATGGGTCTCTAATTCTCCTTTTTGATAGGGTCTTTGCCTGGTTTGGGGATCAAGGTAATGTTGGCTTCATAGAAAGAGTCTGGAAGTTTTCCTTCTGTTTGTGTTTTTAGAAATAGCTTCAGGAGAATGAGTGTTATTTCTTTTTTGAATGTTTGGTAGAATTCCCCAGGGAATACATCAGACCCCAGACTCTAGTTTTTGGGGAGTCTTACGATCTCTGCTTCAATCTCGTTACTGGTTATTGGTCTATTCATGTTATCAGTTTCTTCTTGATTCAGTCTTGATAGTTTATAAGTTTCCAGGAAGGCATCCATTTCTTCCAGGTTGCTTAATTTTTTGGCATATAGTTGTTGATAATTTCTGATAATTCTTTTTACTTTCTTGGTGTTAGTCATGATCTCACCCCTTTCATTCATAATTTTTTTTAAATTTCTTTCTTTCTGGCGTAACAGTATTCATTGTTTCTGCACCACACCCAGTGCTCCATGCAATCCGTGCCTTCTCTAATACCCACCACCTGGTTCCCCCAACCTCCCAACCCCTGCCCTTTCAAAACCCTCAGATTGTTTTTCAGAGTCCATAGTCTCTCATGGTTCACCTCTCCTTCCAATTTCCTTCAACTCCCTTCTCCTCTCCATCTCCCCATGTCCTCCATGTTATTTGTTATGCTCCACAAATAAGTGAAACCATATGATAATTGACTCTCTCTGCTTGACTTACTTCACTAAGCATCATCTCTTCCAGTCCCATCCATGTTGCTACAAAAGTTGGGTATTCATCCTTTCTGATGGAGGCATCATACTCCATAGTGTATATGGACCACATCTTCATTATCCATTCCTCCATTGAAGGGCATCTTGGTTCTTTCCACAGTTTGGCGACCGTGGCCATTGCTGCTATAAACACTGGGGTACAGATGGCCCTTCTTTTCACTACATCTGTATCTTTGGGGTAAATACCCAGTAGTGCAATGGTAGGGTCATAGGAAAGCTCTATTTTTAATTTCTTGAGGAATCTCCACACTGTTCTCCAAAGTGGCTGCACCAACTTGCATTCCCACCAACAGTGGAAGAGGGTTCCCCTTTCTCCACATCCTCTCCAACACACGTTGTTTCCTGTCTTGCTAATTTTGGCCATTCTAACTGGTGTAAGGTGATATCTCAATGTGGTTTTAATTTGAATCTCCCTGATGGCTAGTGATGATGAACATTATTTCATGTGTCTGATAGCCATTTGTATGTCTTCATTGGAGAAGTGTCTGTTCATATCTTCTGTCCCTTTTTTGGATATGATTATCTGTTTTGTGTATGTTGAGTTTGAGGAGTTCTTTATAGATCCTGGGTATCAACCTTTTGTCTGTACTGTCACTTGCAAATATCTTCTCCCATTCCGTGGGTTGCCTGTTTGTTTTGTTGACTGTTTCCTTTGCTGTGCAGAAGCTTTTGATCTTGATGAAGTCCCAAAAGTTCATTTTAGCTTTTGTTTCCTTTGCCTTTGGAGACATATCTTGAAAGAAGTTGCTGTGGCTGATATCGAAGAGGTTACTGCCTATGTTCTCCTCTAGGATTCTGAAGGATTCCTGTCTCACATTGAGGTCTTTTATCCATTTCGAGTTTATCTTTGTGTACGGTGTAAGGGAATGGTCGAGTTTCATTCTTCTACAAATAGCTGTCTAGTTTTCCCAGCACCATTTATTGAAGAGACTGTCTTTTTTCCACTGTATTTTTTTCCTGTTTTGTCAAAGATTATTTGACCATAGAGTTGAGGGTCCGTATCTGGGCGCTCTACTCTGTTCCACTGGTCTGTGTGTCTGTTTTTATGCCAGTACCATGCTGTCTTGGTGATCACAGCTTTGTAGTAAAGCTTGAAATCAGGTAATGTGATGCCGCCAGTTTTATTTTTGTTTTTCAACATTTCCTTAGCGATTTGGGGTCTCTTCTGATTCCATACAAATTTTAGGATTATTTGCTCCAGCTCTTTAAAAAAAATACTGGTGGAATTTTGATCGGAATGGCATTAAAAGTATAGATTGCTCTAGGCAGTATAGACATTTTAACAATGTTTATTCTTCCGATCCAAGAGCGTGGAATGGTCTTCCATATTTTGTGTCTTCTTCAATTTCTTTCATGAGTGCTCTGTAGTTCCTCAAGTACAGATCCTTTACCTCTTTGGTTAGGTTTATTCCCAGGTATCTTATGGTTCTTGGTGCTATAGTAAATGGAATCAATTATCTAATTTCCCTTTCTGTATTTTCATTGTTAGTGTATAAGAAAGCCACTGATTTCTGTACATTGACTTTGTATCCTGCCACGTTACTGAATTGCTGTATGAGTTCTAGTAGTTTGGGGGTGGAGTCTTTTGGGTTTTCCATATAAAGAATTTTTTAAAATCTTTTTATAAGCATGACTTTTGTTTTTATTTTTTCTCCATTTTCTCTTTTGTATTTTATTGACTTCCCCTTTGATCTTATTATTTCTTTTCTTCTGCTAGCTTTATATTTAATTTGCTCTTCTCTTTATAGTTCCTAAAGGTGAACACTTATTGATTTGAAATCTTTTTTCTTAATAAGATGGTTGCTGGAGGGACAGTGGATGGGAAGATTAAGTAACTGGATGATGGGCATTAAGAAGGGCACTTGATATAATGAGCATTGGGTGTTATATGCAACTAATGACTCACTAAATTCTACCTCTGAAACTAATAATACACTATATGTTAATTAAATTGAATTTAAAATTAAACAAAAAATAAAGTAAAATTAACTGTTGAAGATAAGTTCTTTATAGATTTTGGATACTAACCCTTTATCTGATATATCATTTACAAATATCTTCTCCCATTCTGTTGGTTGTCTTTTGGTTTTGTCGACTATTTCCTTTGCTGTGTAAAAGCTTTTGATCTTGATGAAGTCCTTATAGTTCATTTTTGCCCTTGCTTCCTTTACCTTTGGTGATGTGTCTAGGAAGAAGTTGTTGTGGATGAGATCAAAGAAGTTGCTGCCTGTGTTTTTCTCAATGATTTTGATGGATTCCTGTCTCGTATTTAGGTCTTCCATTCATTTTAAATCTATTTTTGTGTGTGGTGTAAGGAAATGGCCCAGTTTCATTCTTGTGCATGTGGCTGTCCAATTTTCCCAAAACCATTTGCTGAACAGACTGTTTTTTTTTCCATTGGATATTCATTCCTGCTTTGTTGACGATTAGTTGACCGTAGAGATGAAAGTCCATTTCTGAGTTCTCTATTCTGTTGCATTGATCTATGCATCTGTTTTTGTGCCAGTACCATATTGTCTTAATGATTACAGCTTTGTAACAGAGCTTGAATCGGAATTGTGATGCCACAAGCTTTGCTTTTCTTTTTCAACATTCCTCTGGCTATTTGGGATCTTTTCCATTTCCATACAAGTATTAGGATTATTCCATTTCTTTGAGAAAAATTGATGGTATTTTGATAGGAATTGCATTAAATGTGTAGATTGCTATACGTAGCATTGGCATTTTCACAATATTTGTTCTTCCAACCCATGAGCCTGGAATGTTTTTTTTATTTCATTGTGTCTTCCTCAATTTCTTTCATGAGTACTCAACAGTTTTCTGAGTACAGATTCTTTGCCTCTTTGGTTAGGTTTATTCCTAGGTATCTTATGGTTTTGGGTGCAATTGTAAATGGGATAGACTTCTTAATTTCTCTTTCTTCTGTCTTGTTGTTGGTGTACAGAAATGCAACTGGTTTCTGTGCATTGATTTTATATCCTGACAGTTTACCGAATTCCTGTGTGAATTCTAGCAGTTTTAGAGTGGAGTCTTTTGGGTTTTCCACATAAGTATCATATCATCTTCAAAGAGTGATAGGTTGACTTCTTCTTTGCCAATTTGGGTGCCTTTTATTTCTTTTTGTTGTGTGATTGCTGAGGCTAGGACTCCTAGTACTATGTTGAATAGCCAGTGGTGATAGTGGACATCTCTGCCATGGTCCTGACCTTAGGGGAAAAGATCTCAGTCTTTCCCCATTGAGAATGATATTCGCTGTGGGTTTTTCACAGATGGCTTTTATGATACTGAGGTATGTTCCTTCTATCCCTACACTGTGAAGAGTTTTAATCAAGAAAGGATGCTATAAACTTTTTCAGATGATTTTTCAGCATCTATTGAGAGTATCATATGGTTCCTGTCCTTTCTTTATTAATGTTGTGTATCACATTGATTGATTGGCAGATGTTGAACCAACCTTGCAGCCCAGGAATAAATTCCACTTTGGTTGTGGTGAATAATCCTTTTAATGTTCTGTTGGATCATATTGACTAGTATTTTCTTGAGAATTTTGGCATCCATGTTCATCAGGTTTATTGGTCTGTAATTCTCCTTTTGGTAGGGTCTTTGTCCCATTTGGGATCAAGGTAATGTTAGCCTCATAAAATGAGTTTGGAACTTTCCCTTACATTTCTATTTTTTGGAACAGTTTCAAGAGAATAGGTATTAATTCTTCTTTAAATGTTTGGTAGAATTCCTCTGGGAAGCCATTTGGCCCTGGGCTCTTGTCTATTGGGAGATTTTGATAACTGGTTCAGTATCCTTGCTGGTTATGGGTTTGTTCAGATTTCTATTTCTTCCTTGTTAAGGTTTGGTATTTATATGACTCTAGGAGTACCTTCATTTCTTCTAGATTGTCTAATTTGTTGGCATATATTTGCTCATAATATGTTCTTGTAATTATTTGCATTTCTTTGTTTTTGGTTGTGATCTCTCCTCTTTCATTCATGATTTCATTTATTTGGGTCCTTCTTTTCTTTTTGGATAAATCTGGCCAGAGGTTTATCAGTCTTATTAATTCTTTCAAAGGACCAGCTCCTACTTCTGTTGGTCTTATTAATTTCTTGCCTTTATTGTTTTTTTTCCTTCTGCTTTTGCTTTAGGTTTAATTTGCTGTTGTCATTTATTTTTAAGATGGATACTGAGAAATAGATTTCATTCTGGGTAAAACTTAAGCTTCATCCAAGAAGTTTTAATATGTGCTATTAGGACTTAGTTCAAATTATTTTAAAAATTTCATTGTGATTTTCTCCCTAGTTTATCAATGTCTTGAAGCTTATTTTTTAAATTTTTAAGCATGCAATTTTCTAGCTATCTTTTTGTTATTAATTCCTAGCCTAATTATGCTGTGTTCAGAATGTGGAATCTGAATGATTTCACTCATTTGATGTTTGTTCAGACACTTTTTATGACCCAGCATATATCATCCTTATAAATAATCTATAATTGTTGGTTCCAATATTTTATATACACCTAATCATTTTCTTAATTGTATTATTCCATTCTTCTCTATCCTACTGCTTTTTTAAAAAAAATATTTTATTTAAATTCTAGTTCATTTGCAGTGTGGTATTCATTTCAGTTGTACAATATAGTGATTAAACAGTTCTATATAACACCCACTGCTCATCACAAGTGCACTTAATCCCCATCACCTATTTAACCCATTCCTGTACACATCTCCCCTCTAGTAACCATTATTTGTTCTTTACAGTTAAGAGTGTTTTGTAGTTTGTCTCTCTCTTTTGTCCCTTTGTTCATTTGTTTTGTTTCTTAATTTCCATATATGACTGACATCATATGTTATTTGTCTTTCTCTGACTCACTTATTGCACTTAGCATAATACTCTGTAGCTCCATCCATGTTTCTCCAAATGGCAAGACTTTATACTTTCTAAATAGCTGAATAATATTCCATTACATATACCACATCTTCCCTTTTTCCCCTCAAATCTAGGGTTAGGGTTTCTATTAGGGTGAAGGACAAAGCGAGGGACAGGTGGGGGTTAGGTTTAGGACCAGGGTGAGAATATGTGCCTGGTATCCTGCAGTTCAGAGACCTCTTGAGAGTTTAGGTTTTGAGTTAGTGTTAGGGTAAAGGTTAGGGGTTAGATGGTGGGGGTTATAGGTTATAGTTATGTTTAAGTTAGGGTTAGGGCTGTGGTATCTGCCTGATAATCATGCAGTTCAGAGACATCTCCAGAGAAGAAAACCCTAGACTTCTGCTGGGGTGAAATAGGGCAACCGTCTACCAGGCTAAGGCAAAGAGGAGATTTGAGCCTCTCAATGCTCTTTAAATAGATATTTAGTTGTTCCTTCTGCTTTTATTCTCTATCTTTACAATCATTTCCATAAATATTACCAATTCTAAAAAGTTTGATGTCTTCTTGAGAATAACTAGGCTGCTTTTCATCTTTTCTTATTGTGGGCTCAGGAACCCATTATGTCAGATCTGGGGTTAGAGTGAGGATATGTGTCTGGTAACCTGCAGTTCAGAGACTCCAGAGGGTTAGGGTTAGGGTTAAGGTTATGGTTCTGTTTAGGGTTAGGATTTGGTTAGGGTTAGGATATGTGCCTGATATCCTGCAATTCACCACTGCTGCTCTTAACTGGTTGAAACTATAAACAATCTGTCTTTCAGGTAAATCTTCTTTCATTAAGATAGTTGTGTATGAATGCTTTTCAATGGAAGCATATGAAAACAGTTGTATGCTTAACTCCTTGTAACTAGACTGTGTACAAATCATCTGTCAACTAACATCTTTCTTTCAGATAAAATTGTTGTAAACTTGTGGAAGCAAATGGGAATAGCAATGTGCTGACCTCTTTGAATATACAGTATGTATAAACTGTCAAGTGACATCTTCTTTCTTTCAGATCTAATTGTTGTAAACTTATGTGTAGAAGCATGTGGGAATAGAGCTATACTTTTTTTTTTGCATCTGTATGTATGTTTTTCCTCCAAATTTTTATTTAAATTCCAGTTAGTTAACGTACAGTGTAATACAAAAAAAAAAAAAAAAAAAAAACAAAGAAAAACAAAACAAAGCAAAAAAAAAAAAAAAAAAAAACACCAAAAACCACACAGTGTAATGTAAATTTCAGGTGTAGAATTTAGTGATTCATTACTTACATGCAACACCCAGTGCTCAACCTACTGCTTTTTAGATCCTTGATCTGTATGTAACTGAGAAAGGTGTGTTAAGATCTCTTTATATCACTGTAGACTTATTTATATTTATTCTTATTTCTGACAGTATTTGCTTTGTAAATTTGGGAGCTATATTAGTAGGTGCATACAAATTAGAATTGTTTTATGTTCTTGGGATTAAGCATTTATTACTATGTAATATCTATGGTTAGTAAAGCTTTTTTCTTAAGGTTTACTTTGGTTAATATTAACAAATCTATACTAGTTTTATTTTAGTTGGTGTTTAAAAGGTGTATCTCAGACATTTTTAATTTCAACTTTTCTATGTCATTGTATTTAAAATATTCCTCTTATGATCAGAATGTAGTTGGGATTTAGTTTTCTTGAGTTTGTTGATCTTTATCTCTTCATTAAAGTATTTAACATATATATAAGTACTCTTTTTGATTAAGTATCGTAAAATTTTTGTTTTTTCTTTGTACTAGTTTCTTAGCTCTACATTTTTTTTCTTTTAGATATCACTTTTGACTGCTTCTTTTTCTCAGTGAAATAGAAAATAAGGTTGTCAACTTAGAGTAAATATGAAGGAGGAAATGATGGAGTTTTGGAGAAGAGAAGAAAGGGTTAAGGTATATAAGACTAGAAAAAGATGCAGTAAGACAGCTGGGTAGCACAAGTGTCCTGGTGTTACTGGTGAGGAAATTAGAATGAGCTCATCAATATAGATGTGTGTTTTTCTCTAGACATATTCAGCTGCATAAAGACAGGTGTGGAATGGACAGAATTTAAGATTTAATCATTATTGCAATTTTTTTATGATAAGTGGAGAGTTGGCCAAGGGTATTGATGGTATTATACAAGAAAGTGATTGTAATGATGCACCAGAGTATCTAAAACTAGGTTAAGAAGGAGGTGAGGTAATAAGGTACTAAAAATTATACGTTGATAATTTCTTTCTTTCCTTTCCTTTCTTTTTTTTTTTTTTTGGTCTTAGTAAAATCAGTATTGATGGAAATAAGGGTACTAAAGTAATAGGAGAGATAGGAACTATTGGCTGGAAAGTAGTATACTTAAAATTGAGATTATATAGAATGAGCACTTACTTTTAATGCCAAGGGATAAGCATGTATGTGAGTGGCTGAAGTTGAGTGAGAGCACCATTGCAGGTGAGAAGTTTAAGAAATTGAGTGGGAAGTGAACTGAAAGAATTATTTCTATGAATATTCTCATAAAATTATGATAAAAGTAGATTTAAAATAACATTTTTCATAAACATTCTTGTAAAAACCCTCAGACCTATGAATTATTCTCCCTAATCCATAGAAGAACTTTAATTATTGGAGCTTTAAAAGGTAAGAATAGATAGTATAGGATGGTAAATTAGTAGATCCCATAAATAAACACAATAACAATAATAGTGATGCAAAATACAGCAAAGCTCTTTCTTCAATTTTATAAGGGTATCAAAACCCCTTCTAGAACTACTCTCCTCTCATCTGGCATTTAAGAATAGCAATATATACTATCATCTACAATTCATGGTTGAGAAAACATGCAAATATGTTTTATTAATAATAAAAGTAATTTGCCCCAATTTTAGTTAGAAGAAATGAATGATGTTTCTTTTAAATATTTTTCCAGATCTTAAGTTGATGCAAAACATCTTAGGTTATCATAGTGATTCACTGTTTTCTTTTTAAGATGAGAAGCTGTGTATAGGAAGATTTGATTTTGATGGTATCTTTTTAAAAAATTAGAATCCTGGGTATTTTTTTACACTTAGATCAGTGAGCTTTATGATATTACCTTGTTCTCTATATACTTACTTACTACTTACTTCTATTACACCTACTTTATGATATTACCTTTTCTCTATTACTTACTACTTACTCTATTACTTATTATTAATTACCAAAATTACCTCATAATTTTGTCCAGTGTTATGTCTTTTATATTCTGGCCTGTAGTTGATGTGGTAGAGTTTCCTGTTAAAGGGTATATAGAATAAGGGTTGTGTGTGTTATAGGTTAATTTTCTCCCTTGGTTTTAAACTAAGATTCTCTTAGGATCATCTACCAGTTGCAGAAGGCTATTGAGTTTGGGAGTTTACCTTGAGAAGTTATGTTAGTTGATGCACTTGTACAAACACTTGACTTTTTTTGCATCTGGCTTTCCATTGGTCATAGTGCAGAGAGGAGATGTTGGTGGAAACGAAGACAATGGAGATATGGAGGTGTAAGGAGATCTTGACTTTCTTAACTAGTTAAGGAAGAGAAGTCCCCTTGGGAAGGTGGAAGTGGTTGGTGAAGTCAGGCTGTATCTGTCACTTAGGGACTAGGTGACCTTTGGCTAATCCTTTAACTCTTCAGAGCTTCAGTTTTCTCATCTATAAAGTAAAAATAACATGCCTATCTTGACTATTCCAGAGGTGTATGACTGTATTGGGACACTAAAAAATGTAAATGAGTAATATTAACCACATGATTTCTAACCTCCAGTTAGAATCTGATGCCCTCTGTTTCCTGCTTTTTCTAAGGCACACAGACTCACATCCTCCAGATCTGGGCATCTGTGCTAGAATTAGGTTGGAAGGCAACAGGAATGCTAGGTCTGGGATTCCCACCATACCTGGACTGCCACTTGGCACACTGTCTTGCATAGAATTGACCCTCACATGTGAATGAATGACTAAATTATGGACCACACTGAATTCATTGATATTTTCTCCCTTACATTAACATCTAGGCCATTTTTGTGTGAAGGCCACATTTTTCCATATTACTAGCTCCACATCCACATATTACTAGCTCCGGGAGGATAGGTGAGGGTATATGATTATACTAAGGGATTGTGAATGCTTTACCAGTGGATGGTCTTAAGCATGACAGTGTTAGACAATAACCGAAGACTGAATGCCCTGGTAAATTCTCCTTTGATTGTATTCTTTGGATGACATATTTCTGGTTCTTTTTATCCAGGAATGTGGATGGAGTATCCACTCTGTCCCTAACTATAAGTGGATCACTGTTATTAAAAGTCACTTTGGAGAGTGTGTGGATGGCTCAGTAGGTTGAGTGTACAACTCTTGGTTTTGGCTCAGGTCTTGATTTCAGTATCCTGGGATGAAGCCTGTGGGGCTCCCTGCTTAGTCTGCTTGCCTCCCTCTCTCTGTCCCTCCTTTTGCTTGTGCTCTGTTTCTCTCTAAAATAAGTAAATAAATCTTTTAAAAAATAAGTAAATAAAATTTAAAAAAAAAGAAGAAAACTACCTCAACATAATAAAAGCCATTAAAAAATGTATATATGACCTTCCTTCTCCTCTTTTCCTAAAACCCAGCCCCAAATCTGCATCACTATCTCTACTGAACTGCCTCCTAGCAGATCAGGAATGAACCCTGGTCAGATCTCTGCTCTCCTCTTTTAGAGATCCTCCTTTCTGAAGCTCAAATGACAGGGATGGTTCATCTCTTAAAAAGATCCAGGACTAGGCTTTTGACACCTTTGCCCATGGGCTCTTGACTCAGTAATGTGACTAGTGCAGAGAGACTGAGATGATGACAAAAGCTTTATCTAAACTGGTGTTGGTTTATCCATGGGAGAGGATTTCTCTTTTTATTCCCTAAAGCTTGTCTCCTTTATCCCATGCACATGCACTTCATTGAGCTAAAGCTGTAGAACAGTGCAGCCTTGATTTATGAGGGCTGTGTTTCTTCCCTGATCCTGGCTGGCACAGTGCTGGAGGTTTTGCTTTTATGTGTCCACATTAGGGGGCAACTGGCGACCAGCTGTTGGAAACTGGTTTAAGAAAATAATAAAAATAAAAATACTTTTGGACTATCCTGTCATACCAGGTTTCTAGTACCTGCCATCAGCCTTGGTATAAATAAGGGAGTCTTTTCCCCTTGGAATGAGATTTCTCTGTGACAAATAGATTTATATTGTGCTGGAATGATTGGTAGGTACCAAGGGGATCTTGCCTGAGGGCTAAGTTAATAATTGAGACTGTTAGAACAATAACTCACACGGTCCCCACCTCCTTTGTCCCTGAAAGGTCCCCAAGTACTCCCTATGTAATGTACTCCCAGCCTGGAACTGCTGCTAAACTCAGCTGTATCTGGGGTGGAAGGTATCACCTGGAGAGACTGGTTGTAGGGAGTGCCAGCATGATATGAAGCTTCCCACCCAAGTGAGGGTTATCCTAGGGGTAGGAGCCAATGGCAAAAAGAAGGGGAAGGTCATTTGGGACATGGGGCACCCTCATATACATGAGCAGTGTTATAGAAAGGGAAAAGTATAAGAGGTCTCTTTAATGATCATGATTCTGTGAATGTTCTGAGTCACAGGTTCTTTGTAAGCATTTCGTATACTATATATACCTGTCAACCACCTCAAGGAATTTATTTATTACTTATTTGTTTAGAATTTATTTGTTGCATTCTTTGAAGAAAGACTTAAGACATCTTGCAATAAAATACATGTAGAACAAGACAGTTAATATTTAAATATTTAAATAGAAGTTTGAAAAGAATGTAGACTGGGGACAAAATAAACATAACAAAACCTTAAACCAGTATTTGTCAAACTATGTTAACTTGCTCAGTTAGTTCTGTTGGGTGTAATATGTATTTCTTGAAAAGGTGTTCTGTAATCAAAATTAAACTGTGGGTGGAGAAAAGCTAAACAGATACGTTCTTACTGAAAAATTCCCCAGATCCTTTACTTTGCTAAAAAGTTCTATAAACTTTCAAGAGAAGGGTATAACTACATGTTTTTTTTTTTTTTCATAGTGTTCTGCAGAACATACTTTGTGAAAACTGGACATATGCCAAAATGATTTCTGGAACAGAGCAGCAATTTAAATTCCAAGCTCCTTAGGCATCAAGGCAGGAAAGGACATTTATGAAGAAGGAATACAGCTTTTAGATAAGAATGACAGTATTCAAAATAAGTTTTAAAAAGGATTTATTTCATGACTCCTTATTCAAAGGGTACTAGATAATGTGATGGCTATTGTTATGAGCATTAACTTTGTAGAAATGGCAGATGTGCTTTCATTGTGCCCATTTCTTATTTTGACCCATAATACAATATCGAAAACATTGAGGATGGCATCAAATTAAAAAAAATATAAGTTCCTAGAAAGTTAGGGTTGTCAGATAAAGTATAGGACACTCAGTAAAACTTGAATTTCAGACAAACAATAGAATAATTTTTAGTATAAAAATGTTTAAAAATTGCATAGGATATAGTTATAAAGTTTTTCACTCTTTAGTTAAATGCAAATTTAACTAGTTGCCCATATTTTTATTCGCTAAATCTAGCAACCCTACTAGAAGGTCAGGTTCTGAGCCATATGTTTGAATCATCTAGCAGCCTTCACTATGCAATAATCACCATGCCTGGCATTGCCATAGCCTTCTTTGAATTGACCTACACGGATCGGAGAGTCTACAAGTTGTCAAATCTGTCTTCGCTTACTCCCCTTGCCCACTACCACTAGTCTTGGAGTTCTGGGTCTTTGCATTGCCCTGGGAAATGGGCTGGCTGCCCCTTTGGAATACTCTTGACCCTTTAGAATACTTTAGAATACTGTCTCAGCCCTTCAGTTCCCTGAAGTCGACGGTTAACCTTAAGAAGGAACATTTATTTGGTTAGTTGTCATGGACCAGTGAGGATTTTACCTCCGAGGCAAGCCTCTCTACCCCACAGTATTTATTACACCATCTCTGCACTTGTAGTATATTATTAGCCTTTTATTCCTTCTCTCACCTGTTGAAATGAGAATGCAAGTTCTCTGGGCCTCTGCAGCCCTTTCCCTTACATTAACTTAAGTCACACCAGATGTGGTGCTTTACTGCTTAGGAAGACTAATTGATTTCACTAGTCACAATACTTCTATTGTTTTATTTTTTTAAAAAACACAAATAAACACTGTGGTGGATTTACTCCTTCTTCTCCCTCTCTCTTCTTGCCAAAAGACCCAAAGGTTATTCAATTAAAGGCGTCCAGAAAGTGTGATGAAAAATCCATGGCTGGAGTATATCTACTGTTAAGAGGAAAAAAAAAAAAGAAAAGAAAGGGGAAAAGAAAGGAGGAGGATAAAGTGTTGTAGAGAAGAGGGAAGGAAGCCTCTCTGGGACCAGCAGTAACTCTGGAGTGATGGCTGGTGTGTGTAAGACGTTATTATTTGTTATGTGAGTATAGGGAGATGGCAGCCGAGCTGAGCAATACACCTGCTGGGCTCCAAGAAGCCAAAACAGCTGCACACATTGATTTAGAAGCTTGCTACTTGGGGCTCCAGGAACGAATCAAGCGGACAGCTCATAAAAAAAGAGGGTTTTATGATTCTCCCTCCTCTTTCTGTAAGCAAATGGCCACATCATATGTTTTCCTAACGCGGTCATAACTCAAAATTAAATCCCAGCCCAAGGTGTCAGGCTGGTGCCATGTCAGGATTGTAACGGCTTGTTTTAGAGGTTGCCATGGAGATGGTGGAGCAAGGATGGGGGCAGGTCTTGGAGGTAGGAAGGGGTACAAAGTACTCTTTGCCTCAGTGTGGCTTAGACACTTAAGGATAATTAGCTGTAGTGTTTTGTTTTGTTTTAAAGAAGTGAGGGACCTAGCAGTGTTTGGTGATTTTATGCTAATTACAACTTCAGTTCATAGTGTGAAAATGCTAAGCAGTGTCCCACTAGGGAGCTACTCCTGCCAAAGTGAGTAAGGGTGAGTTGTGGAGCATGTGCTGCCATGGTGAGGCTCCCAGGGCAGTCTGTCTCCTCTACACTCCAAGTCCGGTTGTTGATTACACAAAATGGAATGGAGTCAAAATATTTTTGGAATACGTTGAATGAAAGTGCTTGGTTATGAAGAAAAGAGAAGCTCTTTAAGAGGGATATCAGATTTCTCCAAAGCTATAGCCTGCATATGCATGGCCAAAGGGCTATGGGCCCCAATGATGTCAGACAAATCTCTATGCAATGCTCACTCTAAAGGTGATCATAGTCTGAAGGACTCTTGCATAAGCAATTCTATAGGATTTAGTAGATAACCACAGATTTCATTCATTTATCAAGTAGTTACTGGACATTGGACACCTTGAAAATGCTATAATGAATATTCATGAGTGAACAAACAAATGAAAGAACATATGAATGAAAAATATGGATTTATACCTTATTGCTAATAGCTCTGTAACAGCATGAGCATAGTAAGAGAAAATAAAATAATGCTGTTATTTCAAAGTCCAAATTTGCATAATCCCCAAAGTTCAGACATTAGTGATGTTCTTACCTTAACATTTTTCCTTACAGAGAAGTCATCCATCAATGCCCTCTCAGTTACTTGGAAGGGCAGTACATCTTCAGGCCAAGCCCTCTCCTGAATTCTCATTCTGCATTTCCAGCTGTCTGTAGTACATTTCATTCAACTTTCATAGTGCCTTTTAAACAAATTATTCTCCCTCTTTCCTAAATCATTTTTATCTTGATTTTCTGCTTTTTATTATGACTAAGTAGGCTTATTCATTAAAGCTCAAAATATCAGCTATAACTTTGGTTTCCTTTCTAGATTCAAATAGACACTATACACTCTCCTTTCTTTCATAGTGTCCCTCAAGTCTGTAACTTCCTTCTCACCTCTGCTATCATTTCCTAGTTCAGGAATGTATTACCTCATACATCAGCTGCACCCATTGCTTCCCATTTAATTTTTTTCCTTCTAGTCTTTAAGCTCCTCTTCCATTCAGCACTTTAAACACACCTAGCACCTTGCTGCCAGGGTAAACTGGCCCAAATATGACATGCTTGTAAAAGCTCCAATCACTCCCTCATTTCACGTAGAGTAAAATCCACATACTGTCATCTGGCTTTTATAGCTCTATTTCCTACTGGTAACAGATATAACAGATATATATATAGCAAAAATAATATTAAATAGTAATAAATAAAATTATCAAATATATGTATCCATTATTGTTCTGAACATTTTATAGGCATAGTTTGTCTTTCTGTCTTAGCAGCATTCCTATGAGGTATGTACTATTATTATTTATTATTATTTTTTTCAGATGATGAAATCAAGGCACAAAGAAGCTATGTGTCTTGCTCAGGATCACTAATGGGAGAGCTGGAATTTGACCTAGGCAGTGGGTCCTGACCCTACAGGCTCTTAGACACTGTACCACCACCTCTTTGCAACAACTTAGTCTGCCTCCTGAAGACATCTTGTATTCTACTGTCTCACTGCCTTAGCTTGACTACTTCTCTTTTTTCAGAATGCCTTCTTGCCTCCTTTCTTTAATTTCAAGCACTTTTTAAAAAAATTTTTTTAAATTTATTTTCAGCATAACAGTATTCACTTGAAGTTCTTTTAGGATGTCTACTCCTCCACTAAACACATGCATCTAAAAGGAATTCTTTTTCCTCAAAATTGCTATACTATCCACAGTCTACACTGTTGATTGACTTTCATGCCTTATCAGATACCCACATGTCTTATTCTTCTCTGGATTCCCCTCATTACCAGACACAGTGATGTCTACTAGTGCTTACTCAATAAATAGCTAATTGACAGAATGGAGAACTCTGAAATGAACTATACCAGGGTTATCTTTTACATTTTATTCTGTATCATTTCTCCTGGATTAAAACCTGATTTTTTAAAAAGATTTTATTTATTTATTTCTCAGAAAGAGAGAGAGAAAGCACACAAGCAGGCAGAGAGGCAGGCAGAGGTGGAGAGAGAGGCAGGCTCCCCGCCGAGTAAGGAGCCTGATGCGGGACTCGATCCCAGGACCTTGGGATCATGACCTGAGCAGAAGGCAGCGGCTTAACCCACTGAGCCACCCAGGCATCCCTAAAACTTGATTTTACACCACTTTACTTTAAAAAAAATCATTCTTTAACCTTCTTTGGGCTGTGATTTGACCCCTTTGAAACTCTCTGGGTACTTTCCTTTTTCTTAAACTCCTAGGAAGTTTTGAGCAGGTGAACAGGAAGGCACTGTGTCTAATAGTAGAGTAGATGGTATCAGAATTTGGGGCTATTCCATTAGGTTATTCAGCAGTATATCTCTTCCTTTGGTACCCTTTCAAGAAGGTAGAGTATCTATCTCTTGCTTCCTCTGTTAGCCTTGAACTCTTTGCTCAAAGATTTTACTAGAGTGGCTTCCTTGGGAAGAGCTCGTATACATGAAACTTAGCCTCAACTTCTCCCAGGTCATCATCCCTCAATTGTAACATATTCTCTTGGGAACCATCTTGACTACTGATCTGTAGGAAAACAAACAGTGAGTACTTAGATTTTAAGGACTTATAAGGTGCTACCTCTTCCAGGAATACCAAGAAATTTTTTTTAAGTGTATCTAACTTTCCTTCAGCCTAAAGGAATGAATTTCTAATGGTGTAACATTTCAGGGTTTATGGGGACAGGGCAATCAGGGATTGTGTGTGTAGCAGTCTCTCTGCTACATGAAAGACTTGCTCCGGAGTGTGATTGTAAGCAAATATATTACACAAGTATGAGAGTTGCCAGAACCAAAAGAGTTAGTATACTTTGTCAACTATTAAGTGCTTCCTCTAAAGAATAGCTACTTATAGTAGTAGCACATATTAGGAATTGTAGTTTTGGAAAGAGATTATCTAGAATGTAAATCATTTAGGGGATAAGTAGGAAAAGTGATCTCAGGGAAGCTAAAGAGGCATCTTGCATTTTAGCAGTGGTAGGAAAGGAAGAGAGTTTGTCAAATACCTCACAATGAAGTATCTAACCATGTACCATCATCTGTTAAGATGGTGATGTTCTTGGAAAAGAAGACATACTAAATCAGTACAAATCAAAAACAAAATTATGAGTTAGTTAATCACTGATTAGGACAAAATTTAGTCATCAGGTTACTGAGAGAGTAAGTATGAAATGGGCAACTTTTGTTAAGGATAGGATGAAAAGGATAATAGATTTTTTTTTTTTTTTTTTGCATGGCGTGTTGCTAGGAAAGCCTGATTTTAGAAGGGTACAATATATGGTGGGGAATAATCAAAACAGCAAAAGAACATGAAGAGCCTAGAGAGAAAAAACATGGGAGATGGCTTTAGAAACAACGGTAACAAATTCTAAAGACACCTTTTGTCTAGTTCACTCCCTACTTTAGTTAAATGAATCATTTGGGCATTAATTAATTAAGTTTAAGCAGATTACATATGTGTATCCTGAACCGCATATCACTTTATTCTGAGCACTTAAACTCAGCTATGTTAGAGCAGTGTGGGTTTAGCTGAATATTTATATAATTTTGTGACAAGGTTATACATTAGGTCTTTCTGTTTTTCATGTGAAATATGAATATGATCATAGGAATTTTATAAGTAATTGATACAAAGTATTTGACAGCATTTTATACATATAGAACACTGAATATTTCATGAGAGAGCTCTATTTCTAGGAATATCTTATTATTTTCTTATATAGATTGAATTTTCCCACAGGATTTTCCTAAAATTAATCTGCTCTATGAATACAATTATTAAGCTGTATGGCTCTGTAAGGGCTACAAAGCTGACAGATTAAATGAATTGATGAGTTGTTTTTATTATGCCTGTGACTCCCTCTAACCATAAGTATTTTATTATTCTTCATTTTTAATGGCCTGTATCCCATATGGAACATTTTCAAAAGTATTCTATCATTTTCTTTTAAAGTCTTATCTCCCATTAGTAGTAAAATGAAGCCTATACTTTTTAAGGCCCAACCCAAGAATTTTCAGTCCCTGCTATTTTTCATCTGTTCATTCAGCAAACATTTATAGAATGTCTATTATTTATCAGGATTATAGGTACATACTGATGATAAAACTTGCTATCTAATTTATCCCATCCAAGCCTATGTACAAATATTTACTATCTTGCTTTCTTGGTTTGTCTAAATCCTGAACATGACTATTACAAAACTCTAATAGTTTACAAATTCCTGGGAATTTTATTCTATTAAATGTTATTTTAAATTAAAAAATGGTTTGTGACCATATATCTATATGTGATTTAAAGAATAATAATAATAATAATAAAAGAAAATAATATACTATCACTCAACTTAAAATATATATATTTTACAACAAAAACACAAATAGATAATGGGACTACATCAGACTAAAAACTTCATACAACAAAGGAAACCATCAACAAAATGAAAAGCCATCCTGTGGAATGGGAAAAAGTATTTGCAAACCATATATCCAATAAGGGGTTACTATCCAAAGTATACAAGGAACTTATATAACTCAATAGGAAAAAAACCCCACCAAAATATAAAAACACAATTTAGAAATAGGCCAAGGACCTATATAGACATCCTCACTAAAAACAAACACACACAAACAAATGGCCAACAGGTATATGTGAAAAGGTGCTCAGCATCATTCCTCATCAGGAAAGTGTAGGTCAAAATCACAATGAGATATCACTTTACACCTGTATTATTAAAAACACAAGAGATAACAAATACTGGCAAGGATTCAGAGAAAAAGGAACACTTTTGATATGGAGAAATATAGTGGGAATGTAAATTGGTGCAGACACAATGGAAAACTGTGGTGATTCCTCAAGAAATTAAAACTAGAATTACCAAATGAGCCAACAATCTCACTTCTGGAGATGAGGCAAGGAAATGAAACAGGATCTCAAAAGGATATATGCATTCACATGTTTAACACACATTATCCACAGTAGCCAAGAAATGAAAATAGTCTAAGTGTCTGTTGATAGAAGAATGGATAAAGAAAATCAGATATATCTGTATAGATAGAGGAATATTATTCAGCCTCCAAGAAGAAGGAAAATCCTGTCATTTGAGACAACATGGATGAAGTTGGAGAGCATTATGTTAAGTGAAATAAGCCAGAGAAAGAAAAATACCACATGCTATCACTGATATGTGGAATCTAAAACAAACAAACAAAAAAAAACAAAAACAAAACTGAACTCATAGAAACAGTAGAAGAGTGGTCATCAGTGGCTGGATGTTGGGGAAAACAGGGAGCAATGAGGAAAAAGGCACAAAGTTTCAGGGGAAAAAATTCTCAACAATTCCTTTGATGCTTCCTTTCCAAATGACAGCAACTTTCCTTCACTCCTAGAAGTAAATACTAATCTGAAATCCGTTTTAGCTCAACATTGTTTGTGAAGTTCATCAATGTTGTTATGTGTCAAATAAATTCAGTAATTTTCACTGCTATATACTATTCTATAATTTGTTTTTAAATTTTTCAGAGAATGGAAATATGACAGGTTGCCATTTTTTTGTTTCCTTCTTTTTGTTCATTTTGTCTTTTACTATTAAGAATAATTCTGCCTGGCGCCTGGGTGGCTCAGTGGGTTAAGCCTCTGCCTTCGGCTCAGGTCATAATCTCAGGATCCTGGAATAGAGTCCCTCATGGGGCTTTCTGCTCAGTGGAAAGCCTGCTTCCCCCTCTCTCTCTGCCTGCCTCTCTGCCTACTTGTGATTTCTCTCTCTGTGTGTCAAATAAATAAATAAAATCTTTAAAAAAAATAATAATTCTGCCATTAACATTCTTATCTGCCTGCCCTGTTACAGTATAGACAAGTTTCCCCAGCGTGTGTACCTAGGAGAGGAATAGCTCTGTTGTAATGTATATGCTCATTTAACTTGGCTGGATAACCATAAATTATATCCCATGGTGTTTGTACAAAAGTACACTGCTACCAGCAATATATAAGAGTTTTCAATATCTGAGTTAGTTTTTGATAATCTGGTGAACATAATATATATATCATTGTGGTTTTAATGTGTATTTTCTTGATAAAATACATCTTCTCATATAGTCATTGGTATTTCCTCCTCTGTGAATGTTTGTTTGTGACATTTGACCACTTTTTCTTTTTTTAAAGATTTTATTTATGTGACAGAGAGAGAGATCACAAGTAGGCAGAGAGGCAGGCAGAGAGAGAAAGAGAGGAGGAAGCAGGCTCCCCTCTGAGCAGAGAGCCCGATACGGGGCTCGATCCCAGGACCCCGGGATCATGACCTGAGCTGAAGGCAGAGGCTTTAACCCACTGAGCCACCCAGGTGCCCCCATTTGACCACTTTTGATTTGTTTGTCTTTTTCTTACTGATTCATAGTGTGTGTATTTGCGGTTTGGCTTTTTGCCTTTATGTTTGAATTTTGATGAACCAATGTTCTTAATTTTAATGTAGTCAGTGTATCAATTCCTTCCATTTTGAATTGATATTTTTGTCTTTTACAAAACGTCTTCTAGCATCATGAAAATATTCATAATTTGTCTAGAATTGATTTTTTTATATAATGGGAGGTGGGGGGTCCAATTTCAACTTTTTAGATCTAATTCCAAGTTTTTTTCTATATGGAAAACCAAGTATTTTAGCTCCACTTATCTGCAGTGTTATTTCTGTTATAGTCTAAGTATCACTATTTGTATGTATCTTTTTCTGGACTGTTTATTCTGGTCCACTGATCTGTTGATCTATCCATAAATAGATAATATAATTCTCTCTTAATAATTCTTTTAAAACTTTCTGACAAAGAAACACAAATCTTCCCACCCACCCTTCATTCTTATTCAGAGCATCTTGTATTTGTTTTCATGTTTGTTCTCTTTGCTTTCCATATTTTTTCTTTAAATTTAATTTTGATTAGGTAATAAATTTACATGGTTTAAAAAAATTTTTTTTAAAGGTAAAGCAAAGCTTTATTTTGTGCCAAGAATCAAGAACCAAACTGACCGGTCATGGCAGTCTCTTACAAAGAGGAGACCCTTCCCCGCCTCACAGACTAACTTTTATAGAGCAAAGGCCATGTGGTTGAGCCTGGCTACACATAGGTGGCCAGTGAGATTACAATTTACCCTAGTAGATATTTGAACTAGCCTATCACCTTGGTCAGAATTGGCGTCCAAAAGACGGGGCCCACTCTCCCTGGTAGCTAGGGAGACAGTATGCGTGCTCCACTGATTGGATGTCTCCACCTGGCCTGACCTGCCCTTGTATCTGGGTTTTGCAAGTAAGTTCCTCTGGGAGGGGCAGGGTCAATCTAAGTCTACTGCATAGGGTCAATCTAAGTTTACTGCATAAACAACAAAATGGCTCCCTCTGCCTAGGTAGGCCCTTACAGTAACATATCTTTTAAATAGTGATTTTTACTTTTGTGTTTCTTTTTTTTTAAATTTTATTTTTAATAAACATATAATATGTTTTTATCCCCAGGGGTACAGGTGTGTGAATCACCAGGTTTACACACTTCACAGCACTCACCTAGCACATACCCTCCCCAATGTCCATAACCCCACCCCCCTCTCCCACACCCCCTCCCCCCTATTAACCCTCAGTTTGTTTTGTGAGATTAAGAGTCACTTATGGTTTGTCTCCCTCCCAATCCCATCTTGTTTCATTTATTCTTCTCCTACTCCCTTAACCCCCCATGTTGCATCTCCTCTCCCTCATATCAGGGAGATCATATGATAGTTGTCTTTCTCCGATTGACTTATTTCACTAAGCATGATACCCTCAAGTTCCATCCACGTCGTCGCAGATGGCAAGATTTCATTTCTTTTGATGGCTGCTTAGTATTCCATTGTGTATATATACCACATCTTCTTTATCCATTCGTCTGTTGATGGACATCTAGGTTCTTTCCATAGTTTGGCTATTGTAGACATTGCCGCTATAAACATTCGGGTGCACGTGCCCCTTCGGATCACTACGTTTGTATCTTTAGGGTAAATACCCAGCAGTGCAATTGCTGGGTCATAGGGTATTTCTATTTTCAACATTTTGAGGAACCTCCATGCTGTTTTCCAGAGTGGTTGCACCAGTTTGCATTTCCACCAACAGTGTAGGAGGGTTCCCCTTTCTCCGCATCCTCGCCAGCATCTGTCATTTCCTGACTTGTTAATTTTAGCCAATCTGACTGGTGTGAGGTGATATCTCATTGTGGTTTTGATTTGTATTTCCCTGATGCCAAGTGATATGGAGCACTTTTTCATGTGTCTGTTGGCCATCTGGATGTCTTCTTTGCAGAAATGTCTGTTCATGTCTTCTGCCCATTTCTTGATTGGATTATTTGTTCTTTGGGTGTTGAGTTTGCTAAGTTCTTTATAGATTTTGGACACTAGCCCTTTATCTGATTTGTCATTTGCAAATATCTTCTCCCAATCTGTCAGTTGTCTTTTGGTTTTGTTAACTGTTCCCTTTGCTGTGCAAAAGCTTTTGATCTTGATAAAATCCCAATAGTTCATTTTCGCCCTTGCTTCCCTTGCCTTTGGTGATGTTCCTAGGAATATGTTGCTGTGGCCGAGGTCGAAGAGGTTGCTGCCTGTGTTCTCCTCAAGGATTTTGATGGATTCCTTTCTCACATTGAGGTCCTTCATCCATTTTGAGTCTATTTTCGTGTGTGGTGTAAGGAGATGATCCAATTTCATTTTTCTGCATGTGGCTGTCCAATTTTCCCAACATCATTTATTGAAGAGGCTGTCTTTTTTCCATTGGACATTCTTTCCTGCTTTGTCGAAGATGAGTTGACCATAGAGTTGAGGGTCTATTTCTGGGCTCTCTATTCTGTTCCATTGATCTATGTGTCTGTTTTTGTGCCAGTACCATGCTGTCTTGATGATGACAGCTTTGAAATAGAGCTTGAAATCCGGAATTGTGATGCCACCAACTTTGGCTTTCTTTTTCAATATTCCTTTGGCTATTCGATGTCTTTTCTGGTTCCATATAAATTGTAGGATTATTTGTTCCATTTCTTTGAAAAAAATGGATGGTACTTTGATAGGAAATGCATTAAATGTGTAGATTGCTTTAGGTAGCATAGACATTTTCACAATATTTATTCTTCCAATCCAGGAGCATGGAACATTTTTCCATTTCTTTGTGTCTTCCTCAATTTCTTTCATGAGTACTTTATAGTTTTCTGTGTATACATTCTTAGTCTCTTTGGTTAGCTTTATTCCTAGGTATTTTATAGTTTTGGGTGCAATTGTAAATGGGATGGACTCCTTAATTTCTCTTTCTTCTATCTTGTTGTTGGTGTAGAGAAATGCAACTGATTTCTGTGCATTGATTTTATATCCTGACACTTTACTGAATTCCTGTACAAGTTGTAGCAGTTTTGGAGTGGAGTCTTTTGGGTTTTCCACATAGAGTATCATATCATCTGCGAAGAGTGATAGTTTATCTTCTTCTTTGTCAGTTTGGAGGCCTTTAATTTCCTTTTGTTGTCTGATTGCTGAGGCTAGGACTTCTAGTACTATGTTGAATAGCAGTGGTGATAACGGACATCCTTGCCGTGTTCCTGACCTTAGCGGAAAAGCTTTCAGTTTTTCTCCATTGAGAATGATATTTGCGGTGGGTTTTTCATAGATGGCTTTGATAATATTGAGGTATGTGGCCTCTATCCCTACACTTTGAAGAGTTTTAATCAGGAAGGGATGCTGTACTTTGTCAAATGCTTTTTCAGCATCTATGGAGAGTATTATATGGTTCTTGTTCTTTCTTTTATTAATGTGTTGTATCACATTGATTGATTTGCAGAAGTTGAACCAACCTTGCAGCCCTGGAATAATCCCACTTGGTCATGGTGAATAATCCTTTTAATGTACTGTTGAATCCTATTGACTAGTATTTTGGCGAGAATTTTTGCATCTGTCTTCATCAAGGATATTGGTCTGTAGTTCTCTTTTTTGAGGGGATCCTTGTCTGGTTTTGGGATCAAGGTGATGCTGGCCTCATTAAATGAGTTTGGAAGTTTTCCTTCCATTTCTATTTTTTGGAACAGTTTCAGGAGAATAGGAATTAATTCTTCTTTAAATGTTTGGTAGAATTCCCCTGGGAAGCCGTCTGGCCCCGGGCTTTTGTTTGTTTGGAGATTTTTGATGACTGTTTCAATCTCCTTACTGGTTATGGGTCTGTTGAGGCTTTCTATTTCTTCCTGGTTCAGTTGTGGTAGTTTATATGTTTCTAGGAATGCATCCATTTCTTCCAGATTGTCAAATTTGTTGGCATAGAGTTGCTCATAATATGTTCTTATAATTGTCTGTATTTCTTTGGTGTCTGTTGTGATCTCTCCTCTTTCATTCATGATTTTATTGATTTGGGTCCTTTCTCTTTTCTTTTTGATATATCTGGCCAGGGGTTTATCAATCTTATTAATTCTTTCAAAGAACCAGCTCCTTGGGGCACCTGGGTGGCTCAGTCATTAAGCGTCTGCCTTCGGCTCAGGTCATGATCCCAGGGTTCTGGGATCGAGCCCCACATCAGGCTCCCGGCTTGGTGGGAAGCCTGCTTCTCCCTCTGTCACTCCCCCTGCTTGTGTTCCCTCTCTTGCTGTGTCTATCTGTCAAATAAATACAATATTAAAAAAAAAAAAGAACCAGCTCCTAGTTTCGTTGATTTGTTCTATTTTTTTGTTTGTTTGTTTCTATTTCATTGATTTCTGCTCTGATCTTTATGATTTCTCTTCTTCTGCTGGGTTTAGGCTTTCTTTCTTGTTCTTTCTCCAGCTCCTTTAGGTGTAGGGTTAGGTTTTGTACCTGAGACCTTTCTTGTTTCTTGAGAAAGGCTTGTACCGCTATATATTTTCCTCTCAGGACTGCCTTTGTTGTGTCCCACAGATTCTGAACCATTGTGTTTTCATTATCATTTGTTTCCATGAATTTTTTAAATTCTTCTTTAATTTCTTCGTTGACCCATTCATTCTTCAGAAGGATGCTGTTTAGTCTCCATGTATTTGAGTTCTTTCCAAATTTCCTCTTGTGATTGAGTTCTAGCTTCAGAGCAATGTGGTCTGAAAATATGCAGGGAATGATCCCAATCTTTTGATAACAGTTGAGACCTGATTTAGGACCAAGAATGTGATCTATTCTGGAGAATGTTCCATGTGCACTAGAGAAGAATGTGTATTCTGTTGCTTTGGGATGAAATGTTCTGAATATATCTGTGATGTCCATCTGGTCCAGTGTGTCATTTAAGGCCTTGATTTCCTTGTTGATCTTTTGCTTGGATGATCTGTCCATTTCAGTGAGGGGAGTGTTAAAATCCCCTACTATTATTGTATTCTTGTCGATGTGTTTCTTTGATTTTGTTATTAATTGGTTTATATAGTTGGCTGCTCCCACGTTAGGGGCATAGATATTTAAAATTGTTAGATCTTCTTGTTGGACAGTTCCTTTGAGTATGATATAGTGTCCTTCCTCATCTCTTATTATAGTCTTTGGCTTAAAATCTAATTGATCTGATATAAGATTTGCCACTCCTGCTTTCTTCTGATGTCCATTAGCATGGTAAATTCTTTTCCACCCCCTCACTTTAAACCTGGAGGTGTCTTCGGGTTTAAGATGAGTTTCTTGTAGGCAACATATAGATGGGTTTTGTTTTTTTATCCATTCTGATACCCTGTGTCTTTTGATTGGGGCATTTAGCCCATTAACATTCAGGGTAAGTATTGAGAGATATGAATTTAGTGCCATTGTATTGCCTGTAAGGTGACTGTTATTGTATATTGTCTCTGTTTCTTTCTGATCTACTACTTTGAGGGTCTCTCTTTTCTTAGAGGACCCCTTTCAATATTTCCTGTAGAGCTGGTTTGGTATTTGCAAATTCTTTCAGTTTTTGTCTGTCCTGGAAGCTTTTAATCTCTCCTTCTATTTTCAATGGTAGCCTAGCTGGATATAGTATTCTTGGCTGCATGTTTTTCTCATTTAGTACTCTGAATATATCATGCCAGCTCTTTCTGGCCTGCCAGGTCTCTGTGGATAAGTCTGCTGCCAATCGAATATTTTTACCATTGTACGTTACAGACTTCTTTTCCCGGGCTGCTTTCAGGATCTTTTCTTTGTCACTAAGACTTGTAAATTTTACTATTAGGTGACGGGGTGTGGACCTATTCTTATTGATTTTGAGGGGGGTTCTCTGCATCTCCTGGATTTTGATGCTTGTTCCCTTTGCCATATTGGGGAAATTCTCTCGAATAATTCTCTCCAACATACCTTCTGCTCCCCTCTCTCTTTCCTCTTCTTCTGGAATCCCAATTATTCTAATGTTGTTTCGTCTTATGGTGTCACTTATCTCTCGAATTCTCCCCTCGTGGTCCAGTAGCTGTTTGTCCCTCTTTTGCTCAGCTTCTTTATTCTCTGTCATTTGGTCTTGTATATCGCTAATTCTTTCTTCTGCCTCATTTATCCTATCAGTGAGAGCCTCCATTTTTTATTGCACTCATTAATAGCTTTTTTGATTTCAACTTGGTTCGCTTTTAGTTCTTTTATTTCTCCAGAAAGGGCCTTTATCTCTCTGGAGAGGGTTTCTCTAATATCTTCCATGCCTTTTTTGAGCCCGGCTAGAACCTTGAGAATCATCATTCTGAACTCTAGATCTGACATATTACCAATGTCTGTATTGATTAGGTCCCTAGCCTTCAGTACTGCCTCTTGTTCTTCTTTTTGTGGTTAATTTTTTCCGCCTTGTCATTTTGTCCAAATAAGAGTATATGAAGGAGCAAGTAAAATACTAAAAGGGTGGCAACAACACCAGGAAAATATTCTTTAGCCAAATCAGAAGAGATCCCAAATCATGAGCGGGGAGAAAGGGGATAAAAAGAGGTTCAGAAAGTTAAAAAAAAAGAAAATAAATAATTAAAAAAAGAAAACCAATAAAGAAAAAATATAAAAAGGAAATATATATATGTATATATTAGATAAACTAGTTAAAAAAGGTTAAAAAAGAAAAGGGTAAAAGTTAAAAAAATTTAGCAGAAGAGAGAAAAAAAAAATTGAAAAAGAAAAAAAAATTAAATTAACTACAAGGCTAAAGAATCATGGGGAGAAAGCCCTGAGTTCCTTGCTTTGCTTTCTCCTCCTCTGGAATTCCGCTGCTCTCCTTGGTATTGAAACTGTACTCCTTGGTAGGTGAACTTTGTCCTGGCTGGGTTTCTTGTTGATCTTCTTGGGGAGGGACCTATTGTAGTGATTCTCAAGTGTCTTTGCCCCAGGCAGAGTTGCACCGCCCTTACCAGGGGCCGGGCTGAGTAATCCGCTCGGGTTTGCTTTTGGGAGCTTTTTTTCCCTGAGCGCTTTCTGTAGAGTTCCTGAGGACGGGAATGAAGATGGTGGCCTCCCGGTCTCCGGCCCGGAGGAGCCGAGAGCCCGGGGCCCCACTCCTCAGTGTGCCCTCAGAGAATAGTGCCCAATTACTCCCATCACCCTGGCCTCCGGCCGAGCTCCGAGCTGACCTATCCTGTGACCGGTTCAAGGTAACCCCAAGCTTAGAACTCACTCCTTGGCTCTGTCTCTGTAGCCGGCTTACCCGTTCTAATACCTGTAAGCTCTGAGACACTCAGACACCCCCAAATCTTCTATGACCCTGCTGGACCTGAGGCCACGCTGACCCCGTGTGGGTTTCATCCCGGTTAAACCTCTGGAGCGATGTCCCTCAGCGGAACAGACTTTTAAAAGTCCTGATTTTGTGCTCCGTTGCTCCACCGCTTGCCGGGAGCCGCCCCCCCCCCCCCCCCGCGGTCTATCTTTCTGTCGCTTTGGATTCATTTCTCCACCAGTCCTACCTTTCAGAAAGTGGTTTATTTTCTGTTTCTAGAATTGCTGTTCTTCTTCTCTTCGATTTCCCGTTGGATTTGTAGGTGTTTGCAATCTTTAGATAAGCTATCTAGCTGATCTCCCACTACCCGAAGTAGTCTCAGCCTGCTACTTCTCCGCCATCTTGACTGCTCCCCCGGTTAAAATTTGTTTTAAAGAGTATGAGGAAGTATGCCGTGAAAATTAATTTTCCTGTCTCTGTTCCCCAGCTACACACTTCCATCCCTATAAGCAGCTGTTATTAGTTTCTTCAGGGTCTTCCCAAGGATCCCCAGGACATTTTATATATATCAAGCATATATGTGAATATTGTCTCTTATAATGATTTAAGTGCTCTTCTAGGATATTCAATATTTTGCTTTATCTTTAATAATAGATTTACATATCTTTCTTATCAGTACATAACTTTCTTTTCCTTTCTATGGCTGAAAAATATTCCATTTTAAGACTATATGATAATTTATCAGTCAACCCAGTGATTGAGTTTTTTTTTCCTTTTTGAATACTTTGAAATTAGAAAAATTCTGACATTACTAACTTTAACATGCATGTCACACAATGCAAATATTTCTGTATAGGATAAATCGTGAGAAATACAACTCCATATTTATTTATAATCTTGATGGTTATTCCTATCAATTTACATTCCTAAAAGCAATCTAACCAATCTGAATAGACCAATACAATAACCAGCAAAGAAATTAAATCAGTAATCTAAAAATGCCCCAACAAAAAAAAGTCCAGGTCCAGATGGCTTTCCAAAGTAATTCTATCAAATATTTAAAGAAGAATTAATATCTATTCTTCCAAAACTGTTCCATATAGAAATAGGAGGAAAACTTCCACACATTGTGTGAGGCCAGCATTACCTTGATTCCAAAACCAGAAAAAGACCCCACTGAAAAGAATTATAGGCCAATATCCCTGATGAACTTGGATGCAGAAGTTCTCAACAAAACACTAACATATTGAATCCAAGAGTACATTAAAACAATCATTCACCACGATCAAATGGGATTTTTCCTGGACTGCAAGGGTGGTTTAATATTCACAAATCATCAACATCATACACTACATTAATAAAATAAAGGCTAAGAACCATATTATCCTCTCTATAGATATATAAAAAAAGCATTTGACAAAGTGCAACATCCATTCTTCATAAAACCCTCAACAAAATAGGGATAGAGGGAACATACCTCAACAAAACCGTATATGGCCATATATGAAAGAGCCGCAGCTAATATCATCCTCAATGGGGAAGAACTGAGAGTTTTTCCTATATGTCAGAAACAAGACAGGGATGTCCATTTTCACCATTGTTATTTAACATAGTACTGGAAGTTCTAGCTTCAGGAATAAGACAACAAAAAGAAATAAGAGGCATCTAGATTGGCGGGGAGGAAGTCAAGCTTCCACTGTTTAGAGACAACATGATATTCTATGTAACCTGAAAGACTTCACCAAAAAAATGCTATAACTGATACATGAATTCAGTAAAGTTGCAGGTTATAAAATCAACATACAAAAATCTGTTGCACTTCTATACATCAATAAAGAAGCATCAGAAAGAGAAATCAAGGAATCAATACTATTTACAATTGCACCCAAAATCATAAGATATCTAGGAATGAACCTAAAAGAGGTAAAAAATCTGCTCTCTGAAAACTACAGAACACTTGTGAATGAAATTTAAGAGGACACAAAGGAATGGGAAAACATTCCATGCTCATGGATTGGAAGAACAAATATTATTAAAACACCTCTACTACCTAAAACAATCTACACAATGTAATCCCTATCAAAATACCACCAACATTTTTCACAGAGCTAGAAGAAACAAAAGATTCTTAATAATCAAAGAAACCTTGAGAAAGAAAACCAGAGCTGGAGACATCCCAATTCTGGACTTCAAACTCTATTTCAAAGCTGTAGTCATCAAAACAGTATGGTACTGGTATAAAAACAGGCACAGAGATCAGTGGAACAGAATAGAAAACCCAGAAATGGACCCACAACTCTATGGTCAACTAATCTTTGACAAAGCAGGAAGGAATAACCAGTAGAAAAGAGTCTCTTCAACAAATGGTGTTGGGAAAACTAGACAGCAATATGCAGAATGAAACTAGACTGCTTTCTTACACCATGCACATAGGGTGAATTCAAAATGGAGGAAAGACCTAAATGTGAGACAGGAATTCACCAAAATTCTAGAGGAGAACACAGGCAATAACGTTTTTGACATTGACCGTACCAAATTCTTGCTAGATGCATCTCTGGAAGCAAGAGAAATAAGAGCAAAAATGAACAATTGGGGCTTCATTAAGATGAAGAGCTTCTTCACAGCAAAGGAAACAGTCAAAAAAACTAAAAGCTAACCTACAAAATGGGAGAATATATTTGCAAATGCCATATCTGATAAAGGGCTAGTATAAAAAAATCTATAAATAACTTATCAAATTCAACACCCCCAAACCAAATATTCCCATTAAGAAATGGGCAGAAGAATTGTACTCCTGGGTATTTACCCCAAAGATATGGACATAGTGAACAGAAGGGCCATCTGTAGCCCAATGTTCATAGCAGCAGTGGTCACAGTTGCCAAACTGTGGAAAGAGCCAAGGTGCCCTTCAAAGGACGAATGGATAAGGAGGATCTGGTCCATGTATATAATGGAGTATTATGCCTCCATCAGAAAGGATGAATATCCAACTTTTGTATCAATATGAACAGGACTGGAAGAGATTTTGCTGAGTGAAATAAGTCAAGTGGAGAGAGCCAATTATCATATGGTTTCACTTACTTGTGGAGCATAAGGAGTAAGACAGAGGACATTGAGCGAAGGAGAGGAGAAGTGAGTTAGGGGAAATCAGAAGGGGAGACGAACCAGGAGAGACTGTGGATTCTGAGAAACAAACTGAGGGTTTTGGAGGGGAGGGGCGTTGGGAGAGCCTAAAGGTGGGTATTAAGGGGGGCACGTATTGCATGGAGGACTGGGTGTGGTGCATAAACAATGAATCTTGGAGTACTGAAAAAATAAAATAAAATAAAATGGGCAAAAGACAGAAATAGGCATTTTTCCAAAGAAGACATCCAGATGGCTAACAGACACATGAAAAAATACTCAACATCACTCATTATCCGGGAAATACAAATCCAAACCATGATGAGATACCACCTCACACTGTCAGAATGGGTAAAGTTAACAACACAGGAAACAATAGATGTTGGTAAAGATGCAGAGAATGGGGAACCCTTTTACAGTGGGAATGCAAACGTGAAGCCACTTTGAAAAGTAGTCTGGAGGTTCCTGAAGAAGTTAAAAATAGAACTATCCTATGATCCAGCAATTGTACTACTAGGTATTTACACATAGAATACAAAAATACTGATTCAAAGAGGCACATGTACCCCAATGTTTATAGCATCATTAGCAACAGTAGCCAAACTATGGAGAAAGCCCAAATGTCCATTGATATGATGAATGGATAAAGAAGATATGGAATCTCTGTATCTATGTATTGATCCATTGACATAATGGAATATTACTCAGCCATTAAAAAGAAAAATCTTCCCATTGCAATGAAGTGGATGGAGCTAAGTGAAGAGTGTATTATGCTAAGTAAACAGGTCAGAGAAAGACAAATAACATGATTTCATTCAAATGTGGAATTAGAAATGATATATGAATATTGGGGGAAAAAAGAGAGGTACTTCATAAAGAAAACTGAGAGTTGCTGGATGGAAGTGGGCAGAGGGATGGTTAAATGGGTGATGGACATTAAGGAGAGAGCACTTGTGATGAGCCCTGGGTGTTATATGTAAGTGATGAATCACTAAAAGCCACTCCTGAAACTAATATTACACTATATGTTAACTAACTAGAATTTAAATTAAAAATTGAAACAAAGGGGCACCTGGGTGGCTCAGTGGTTAAAGCCTCTGCCTTCGGCTCAGGCCATGATCTCAGGGTCCTGGAATCGAGCCCTGCATCGGGCTTTCTGCTCAGCAGGGAGCCTGCTTCCTCCTCTCTCTCTCTGCCTGCCTCTCTGCCTACTTGTGATCTCTGTCAAATAAATACATAAAAATCTTAAAAAAAAATTGAAACAATAAAGTGTCAGTTTTTCCACACTTGCCAGTACACTGAGTTATCAGACTTTGCCCTTTGTACAACTTCAGTGAAACATAGTGTAGAAGTGAATCTTTAAATAAAATTTTTCTTACCATTAGTATGTTATTTTTCTTACCACATGTACCTTTGCATGTTTAAGAACTATTTATATTTCCTTTTCTGTGACTTTTATATTAAAATTATTTTTCCTATTTTTCTATTGGATCTATTCATTCTTTATAACAATCTTATAGGAGTTCTTTATACAGTAATGAAATTAGTCCTTTTTCTGTGATATGTGTAGAAAATATTTCCTCCTACTTTAAAGATAATTGGTCTTTTTATTCTTTTTTCCCATCATGATTTTCTGTTGCACAGGGAGTTTCAATTTTTGTGTTGTTAAATATATCAAAATTTTATTTTATGGTTTCTATGTTTAATATGTAGTTAGAATGCTCTTCTTCATGCTCCCACTATTATAAAACTGTTTCCATGATTTCTTATAGTATCTTATGTTTTTTATAGTCTTGATTTTAATATATTTTCTTTTTTAAGATTTTGTTTATTTATTTGAGAGAGAGAAGGCATGAGGGGTCACAGAGGGAGAAGGAAAAGCAGACTCTCTGCTGAGCAGGGCACCCGATGTGAGACTCAATCCCAGGACCCTGGGATCATGACCTGAGCCAAAGGCAGACACTTAACTGACTGAGCCAGCACCCAGTCAGGGTGCCCCTTTAATATATTCTTTATTTATAATTAATCCTGGTAAAATCATGAAGTATGGATTTAAAATTTAAGGTATGGCTTAAATAAATATCTAATTAATTTCAAGATGACTACCCAGTTCTCCAAATAGGTGTGTTAAATACTGGTCTTTTCTTCACTGATGTGATATAGCACATTTGTCATATATTGCATCAGTTATCTACTGCTGCACAACAAATCATTTAAACATTCAGCTTCTTAAAACAATAACCATTTTATTTGCTCACAGATCTCTTTGTGTCAACAATCTGGACTCAACTCAGCTGGGCAGTTCTGCTGGTCTTATGTTAGGTCACTCAACTGATGGGGATTGGTTGGTCAGAGGGGTCTCTGCTACTTTTTTTTTCTGCTACTTTTTTGAATGTATTTTATTTATAATTTTAGAAAATGTATTATCTTGGGTTTTCCTTTAAATAATTATATTATCTACATATAATGACATATAATGATAATTTTTTTCTTTCTATTTTTTGTATTTTAAATTTATTTCTATTGTTTCAATGGTTTTTTAGTACTTTGAAAACTATGTTTTCAAATACTGTTAAATAATAGTGGATATCCTTCCTCTGTTTTTGTTTTTGTTTTTTAAACAACTTTATTGAGGTATAAATTATTACAAATCACTGAGCATATTTAATGTGTACAATTTAATAAATTTGTATCATCACTGTTCTCAAGGTAATAAACATATCCAAAACTTCCCAGGATTTCCTTGTATCTCTTTGTTAGTTTTTTGTGGTAAGAACATTTAACATGAGATATATCCTTTTAAATTTTGAAGTGCACAATACTATATTGTTAAGTCTGTTATATATCAAATCTCTAGAATTTATTCTAGCATAACTGAATCCTTATACCCACTAATAACAACTGCCCATATTTCCCTCTCCCTAGCCCCTAACAACCACTGTTGTATTCCCTGCTTTTGTGATTATTTAAGATATCTTGTATAAGTGGAGTTATGCAGTATTTATCTTTCTGTGACTGGCTTATTTCACTTAGCATATATCCTCAAGGTTCATCTTTGAGTATTGATGAATATTGAATACTGATTTTTGAATATTGAATCAATATTGAAATTGCTTTTTTAAAAATTCCCTTTTTAAGGCTTCATAATATTCCATTGTCTGTATACTGCTCATTTTCTTTATTCATTCATCTATCAATAAACACTTAGGTTGTTTCCATATTATGGCTACTGTATATAGTGCTACCATGAACATGAGAGTGGAGATATTCTTCAAGATCCTCATTTCAGTTCTTTTGGATATATACCCATTTGGTAGTCTTATTTTTAATTTTTAAGGAGCCTACATCATGTTTTCCATAGTGGCTATACCAGTTTATATTCCTACCAACAATGTACAAGTGTTCTAATTTCTCCACAACCTGTTTCCCACCCTAATATACATGAGGTGATACTTCATTGTAGTTTTAATTTGCATTTCCATGATAATTAATGATGTTGAGCATCTTTGCATATACATGCGGGTCATTTGTGTGTCTTCTTTAGAGAAATGTCTGTTTAAGTCTTTAAATCTTTTTTAAGGATTTAAAAAATCCCTTATCAGACATGGTTTGCAAATATTTTCCCCCTTCTGTAGATTGCCTTTCCATGCTGTTCATTGCTATGCAGATTTTTACTTTGGTGTACTCCCACTTGTTTATTTTAGCTTTTTCTTTGCCTGTGCCTTTGGTGTCATATTCAAGAAATCATTTCCAAGACCAATGTCAAGAAGCTTGTCTATTTTTTTTTCTAGGAGTTTTACAATTCTAGTTCTTATGTTTTAAGTCTTTATACTTTGTGTTGATTTATGTATGGTATAAGGTAGGGGTCCAATTTCATTTTCTTGTATGTGGATATCCAGCTTTCTAGCACCATTTGTTGAAGAGAGTATCTATTTCCCCACTGTGTGTTGTTGGCACCCCTGTTAAAGATCAGTGGCCCTATATGTGTCAGTTAATTTCTGGTATTTCTCTTCCATTTTAGTGGTCTGAATGCTTGTCTTTACACCAGTATATTCCTTACTTAATTACTGTAGCTTTGTGATATACTTTGAAATCAGAAAATGTGATGCCTCCAGCTTTGTCCTTCTTTCCCAAGAACACTTTGGCTGTTCTAGGTCTTTTGCAGTTCCACATAAGCTTTTGGATTGTTTTTTTCTGTTTCTGTAAAAAGTTCCACTAAAATCTTGATGGGGACATCATTGAATCTGTAGATTGTTTTGGGTAGCAAAGACATTTTAGCAATATTAATTTCTAAGTTATAAACGTGGGATATCTTTCTATTTATTTTTTTCTTCTTCAGTTCTGTCATCTATGTTTTAGTGTTCAATGTATAAACTTTTACCTGCCACCAGAGGAGTATTCAAAGGGAAATTGGTAGCAATAAACACTTAAAAAAATGTTTCTTACAAATAACCCAAAATTACACCTCAAGAAACTAGGAAAAGAAGACCAAACTAAACCCAAAGTTAGCAGAAGGAAGGAAACAAAAAATAGAGTAGAGGGGTACCTGGGTGGCACAGTTGGTTGAATGTCTGACCCTTGGTTTCAGCTCTGGTCATGATCTCAAGCTTGTGAGGTCAAGCCCCACATTGGTCTCCACACTCAGCATAGCATCTGCTTATCTCTCTCCTTGCCTGTTTACTCCTCCCCTGACTTATGCCTACATGCTCCCTTTCTCTCCTTCTCTCAAATAATCAATAAAATCACTAAAATTGGGGTGCCTGGGTGGCTCAGTGGGTTAAAGCCTCTGCCTTCAGCTCAGGTCCTGATCTCAAGGTCCTGAAATCGAGCCCCACATCAGGCTCTCTGCTCGGCGGGGAGCCTGCTTCCCCATCTCTCTCTCTGCCTGCCTCTCTGCCTACTTGTGATCTCTGTCTGTCAAATAAATAACATTTAAAAAGATCACTAAAAAATTTAGAGTAGATGGACATTAAGGAGGGCATGTGATGTATTGAGCACTGGATATTATATAAGATTGATGAATCCCTGACCTCTACCTCTGAAACCAACAATACACAAATGACAATAGGATTTAAATTTTAAAAATGGGAAAAAATTTAAAGAATTAAAAAAGTAAAAAAAAAGAGTAGAAGTAATTGAAATTGAGATTATGAAAGCAAAAGTTTAAAAAATGAAACAATAGGTGGTGTTTTGAAAAGATAAAATTGATAAACCTTTACACTTTAAAAAAGAGAAAATTCAAGTTAATAAAATCAGAAATGAAAGAGGAAACATTGCAACCGATACCACAGAAATAGAGAGGGTCATAAAGGATACTGTGAAAAATTATGTGTCAATAAATTGGATAACCTAGAAGAAATAAATTCCTAGAAACATATAAAATAACAAGTCTGAATACTAAAGAAATAGAAAAGCTAAATAGACCAATAATAAATAGATTGAATTAGTAATCAAAAACCTCCTAATACAGAAAATCCCAGGATCAATTGGCTTCACTAGTGAATTCTACCAAATATTTAAAAAAGAATTAATGCTAGCCTTTCCCAAGCTCTTTCAAAAAATTGAAGAGGAAGGAACACTTCTGAACTCATTTTATGAGTCCAGCATTACCCTAAAACCAAAGTAAGACAAAGACACTACAAGAAAAGAAAACTACTGGCCAACATTCCTGATAAACATAAATGCAAAGCGTGCACACACACACACACACACACACACTCACTACTAACACAACACAGTGATAGGATCATACACTATGATCAAGTGCAGTTTATCCCTGGAATGCAAGGATATTTCAACATATGCAAATTAGTCAGTGTGGTATACACAGTAACAAAATGAAGGATAAAAGTCAGTCTCAATAGATGAAGCAAAGTCATTTGACAGAATTCAACACCTTTTCGTGATGAAAATGCTCAACAAACTAGGTATAGATGGAATGTACCTCAGCATAATAAAGTCCATTTATGACAAGTCCACAGCTAACATAATGCTCAATGGTGAAAGTTTTCCTCTAAGATCAAGAACAAGACAAGGATACCAACTCTTGCCACTTCTATTCAAAATAGTACTGGAACTATTAGCTGGAACAATTAGGCCAGAAAAGAAAATAAAAGTAATTCAAATCAGAAAGAAAGTGATAAAATTGTATGTTTGGTGGTGACAGAATATTATATATAAAAAACATCAATATCTATCAAAACCACAGTTAGAACAAATAAATGAATTCAGTAAAGTTGCAGGATACAAAATCAATGTATAAAAATCGGTTGCCTTTCTATTTTCAAATAAGGAACTATTTGGAAAGTAAATTAAGAAAACAATCCCATTTACAAAAGAACAAAAAACAGAATTCTTCAATTCTTGACTTTAGTTGGAATGCTTCTAATGATTTCTCTGTTAAATGTAACCTATGTTTTGAACAAATAGACATATTTTATTATATTATGGAAATATTCATGTCTTTTCTTTTATGAATATATTTTTAAAATAGGAAGGGATGGGGGCACCTGGGTGGCTTAGTGGGTTAAAGCCTTTGCCTTTAGCTCAGGTTATGACCCCAGGGTCCTGGGATGGGCCCACATTAGGCTCTCTGCTCTGCTCTTCCTCTCTCTCTGCCTGCCTCTCTGCCTACTTGTGTCTGTCTGTCAAATAAATAAATAAAATCTTAAAAAAAAAAGAAAAAAAAAAGACTTGGCTCTTACCAACACAATAACTAATACTAAAAAAGATAGGAAGGGATGTTGAACAGTGTTTTAGAATCTATGAAGATGATAAAAGGGAGGCACACACAATAATGGTTTGGAAGAGAGGGTCTGAAGTGAGTCATTGCTTGGGTTCTGGAAAGTGCTTCTGTAACCTAATTAGTATGTAATTCTGGGTAATTTCCTTAATGCTTCTCAATAACAGTTTCTTTATCTATAAAATAGAATAATGATTCTTGTTATTTCATATGGACATTGCAAAAAATAGTGAGATAACATATTTAAAGTTCTTAGAATAATGACTAGTACATAAGAAACACTAGAGAAGTATTAACATTATTATTGTTTTTCTCATTCTATCTGTTAATATAGTAAATTATATTAGATTTATTCCAATAGAATCTTTGCATTTCTGGAATAAATCTCATCTAGCTATTTGTTTTGTTGTTGTTTTTTTTTTTTAATTTAATTTAATTTGTGTGTGTGTGTGTTCCAAAATTCATTGTTTATGCACCACACCCAGCGCTCTATATAATACGGGCCCTCCTTAATACACATCACCAGGCTCACCCAACCCCCCACAACCGTCCCCTCCAAAACCCTCAGTTTGTTTTGAGAGTCCACAGTCTCTCACGGTTCGTCTCTCCTTCCTATTTCCCCCAACTCACTTCTCTCCATCTCCCAGTGTACTCCATGTTATTCCTTATGCTCCAAGAGTAAGTGAAACCATATGATAATTGACTCTCTCTGCTTGACTTATTTCACTCAGCATAATCTCCTCCAGTCCTGTCCATGTTGATACAAAAGTTGAGTATTCAACCTCTCTGATGGAGGCACAATGCTCCATTGTATATATGGATCACATCTTCCTTATCTATTCGTCCATTGAAGGGCATCTTGGTTCTTTCCACAGTTTGGTGACTGTGGCCATTGCTGCTATGAACACTGGGGTACATATGGCCCTTCTGTTCACTATATCTGTATCTTTGGGGTAAATACCCAGTAGTGCAATTGCAGGGTCATAGGGTAGACCTATTTTTAATCTCTTAAGGAATCTCCACACTGTTTTCCAAAGTGGCTGCACCAACTTGCATTCCCACAAACAGTGTAAGAGTGTTCCCGTTTCTCCCCATCCTCTCCAGCACCTGTTGTTTACTGTCTTGTTGATTTTGGCCATTCTAACTGGTGTAAGGTGGTATCTCAATGTGGTTTTGATTTGAATCTCCCTCATGGCTAATGACGAACATTTTTTCACGTTTCTGTTACCTATTTGTATGTCTTTTTTGGAGAAGTGTTTGTTCATGTCTTCTGCCCATATTTTGAGGTGATTAATTGTTTTGTGTGTGTTGAGTTTAAGAAGTTCTTTATAGATCTTGGATATCAGCCCTTTGTTTGTAATGTCATTTGTGAACAACTTCTCCCATTCCGTGGGTTGCCTCTTTGTTTTGTTGACTGTTTCCTTTGCTGTGCAGAAGCTTTTGATCTTGATGAAATCCCAAAAGTTCATTTTTGCTTTTGTTTCCTTTGCCTTTGGGGACACGTCTTGAAAGAAGTTGCTGTGGCCAACTTTGAAAAGGTTACTGCCCATGTTCTCCTCTGGGATTTTGATAGATTTCTACCTCATATTGAGGTCTTTTATCCATTTTGAGTTTATCTTTGTGTATGGAGTAAGAGAATGGTGGAGTTTCATTCTTCTACACAGCTGTTCAATTTTCCCAGTACCATTTATTGAAGAGAATTTCTTTTTTCCACTGTATATTTTTTCCCGTTTTGTTGAAGATTATTTGACCATAGAGTTGAGGGTTCATATCTGGGCTTTCTACCCTGTCCCACTGGTCTATGTGTCTGTTTTTGTGCCAGTACCATGCTGTCTTGGTGATCACAGCTTTGTAGTAAAGCTTGACATCAGGCAACATGATGCCCCCAGTTTTGTTTTTCTTTTTCTTTTTTTTTTTTAAAGATTTTATTTATTTATTTGACAGAGAGAAATCACAAGTAGGCAGAGAGGCAGGCAGAGAGAGAGGAGGAAGCAGGCTCCCCGCTAAGGAGAAAGCCCGATGTGGGGCTTTGAACCCAGGACCTGGGATCATGACCTGAGCCGAAGGCAGCGGCTTAACCCACTGAGCCACCCAGGCGCCCCTTGTTTTTCTTTTTCAACATTTCCTTAGCAATTCAGGGTCTCTTCTGGTTGCATACAAATTTTAGGATTGTTTTTTCCAGCACTTTGAAAAATACCAGTGGAATTTTGATTGGGATGGCATTGAAAGTACAGATTTCTCTAGGCAGTATTGACATTTTAACAGTGTTTATTCTTCTGATCCATGAGCATGGGATGCTGTTCCATCTTTTTGTATCTTCTTCAGTTTCTTTCATGAGAGTTCTGTAGTTCCTTGAGTACAGATCCTTTACCTCTTTGGTTAGGTTTATTCCCAAGTATCTTATGGTTCTTGGTGCTATAGTAAATGGAACCGATTCTCTAATTTCCCTTTCTATATTTTCGTTGTTAGTGTACAGGAAAGCAACTGATTTCTGTACATTATTTTGTATCCTGCCACATTACTGAATTACTGTATGAGTTCTAGTAGTTTGGGGGTGGAGTCTTTTGGGTTTTCCATATAAAGTATCATGTCATCTGCAAAGAGAGAGAGTTTGACTTCTTCTTTGCCAATTTGAATATCTTTTATTTCTTTTTTTAAATTATTATTATTTATTTTTTTATTAACATATGATATATTATTATCCCCAGGGGTATAGGTCTGGGAATCGCCAGATTTACACACTTCACAGCACTCACCATAGCACATACCTTCCCCAATGTCCATAACCCCATCACCCTCTCCCTCCCCGCCACCCCCCAGCAACTCCCAGTTTGTTTTGTGAGATTGAGTCTCTTATGATTTGTCTCCCTCCCGATCCCATCTTGTTTTGTTTATTCTTTTCCTACCCCCAACCCCCCCACGTTGCATCTCCCCTTCCTTATATCAGGGAGATCATATGATAGTTGTCTTTCTCTGATTGACTTATTTCACTGAGCATAATAACCTCTAGTTCCATCCGTGTCATCACAAATGGCAAGATTTCATTTCTTTTGATGGCTGCATAGGATTCCATTGTGTGTGTGTGTGTGTGTGTGTGTGTGTGTGTGTGTGTGTGTGTGTGTGTGTATACATATAAATAGATAAAGATGTGATATACATATATCACATCTTTATCCATTCATCTGTTGATGGACATCTAGGTTCTTTCCATAGTTTGGCTATTACGGACATTCCTGCTATAAACATTCGGGTGCATGTGCCCCTTCAGATCACTATGTTTGTATCTTTAGGGTAAATACCCAGTAGTGCAATTGCTGGGTTGGAGGGTAGCTCTATTTTCAACTTTTTGAGGAACCTCCATGCTGTTTTCCAGAGTGGTTGCACCAGTTTGCATTCCCACCAACAGTGTAGGAGGGTTCCCCTTTCTCTGCATCTTTGCCAGCATCTGTCATTTCCTGACTTGTTAATTTTAGCCATTCTGACTGGTGTGAGGTGGTATCTCATTGTGGTTTTGATTTGTATTTCCCTGATGCTGAGTGATGCGGAGCACTTTTTCATGTGTCTGCTGGCCATCTGGATGTCTTCTTTACAGAAATGTCTGTTTGTGTCCTCTGCCATTTTCTTGATTGGATTATTTGTTCTTTGAGTGGTGAGTTTGCTAAGCTGTTTATTGATTTTGGATACTAGCCCTTTATCTGGTATGTTGTTTGCAAATATCTTCACCCATTCTGTCAGTTGTCTTTTTGTTTTGTTAACTGTTTCCTCTGCTGTGCAAAAGCTTTTGATCTTGATGAAGTCCCAATAGTTCATTTTTGCTCTTGCTTCCCTTGCCTTTGGCAATCAATGTTCCTAGTAAGAACTTGCTGTGGCTGAGGTCGAAGAGGTTGCTGCCTGTGTTCCCCTCAAGGATTTTGATGGATTCCTGTCTCACATTGAGGTCTGTCATCCATTTTGAGTCTATTTTCATGTGTGGTGTGAGAAAATGGTCCAGTTTCATTTTTCTGCATGTGGCTTTCCAATCTTCCCAACATTATTTGTTGAAGAGACTGTCTTTTTCCCATTGATCATTCTTTCCTGCTTTGTCGAAGATTAGTTGACCATAGAGTTGAGGGTCTATTTCTGGGCTCTCTATTCTGTTACATTGATCTATGTGTCTGTTTTTGTGCCAGTACCATACTGTCTTGATGATGACAGCTTTGTAATAGAGCTTGAAGTCTGAATTGTGATGCCACCAACTTTGGCTTTCTTTTTCAATATTCCTCTGGCCATTCAAGGTCTTTTCTGGTTCCATATAAATTGTAGGATTATTTGTTCCATTTTTTTGAAAAAAATGATTGGGACTTTGATAGAGATTTCATTAAATGTGTAGATTGCTTTAGGTAGCATGGACATTTTCACAATATTTGTTCTTCCAATCCATGAGCATGGAACAATTTTCGATTTCTTTGTGTCTTCCTCAATTTCTTTCATGAGTACTTTATAGTTTTCTGAGTATAGATTCTTTGCCTCTTTGGTTACATTTATTCCTAGGTAACTTATGGTTTTGGGTGCAATTGTAAATGGCACTGACTCCTTAATTTTGCTTTCTTCTGTCTTGTTGTTGGTGTAAAGAAATGCACCTGATTTCTGTGCATTGATTTTATGTCCTGACACTTTACTGAATTTCTGTACAAGTTCTAGCAGATTTGGAGTAGAGTCATTTGGGTTTTCCACATAAAGTATCATATCATCTGCAAAGAGTGAGAGTTTGACTTCTTCTTTGCCAGTTTGGATGCCTTTAATTTCTTTTTGTTGTCCGATTGCTGAGGCTAGGACTTCTAGTACTATGTTGAATAGCAGTGGTGATAATGGACATCCCTGTCTTGTTCCTAACCTTAGCGGAAAAGCTTTCAGTTTTTCTCCATTGAGAATGATATTTGCAGTGGGTTTTTCATAGATGGCTTTGATGATATTGAGGTATGTGCCCTCTATCCCTACACTTTGATGAGTTTTGATCAGGAAAGTATGCTGTACTTTGTCAAATGCTTTTTCAGCATCTATAGAGAGTGTCATATGGTTCTTCTTTCTTTTATTAATGTGTTGTATCACATTGATTGATTTGCAGATGTTGAACCAACCTTGTAGCCCTGGAATAAATCCCACTTGGTCATGGTGAATAATCCTTTTAATGTACTGTTGAATCCTATTGACTAGTATTTTGGTGAGAATTTTCGCATCTGTGTTCATCAAGGATATTAGTCTGTAGTTCATTTTTTTGATGGGATCCTTGTCTGGTTTTGGGATCAAGGTGATGCTGGCCTCATTAAATGAGTTTGGAAGTTTTCCTTCCATTTCTATTTTTTGGAACAGTTTCAGGAGAATAGGAATTAATTCATCTTTAAATGTTTGGTAGAATTCCCCTGGGAAGCCGTCTGGCCCTGGCCTCTTTTGTGTTGGGAGATTTTGGATGACTGCTTCAATCTTCTTACTGGTTATGGGTCTGTTGAGGCTTTCTATTTCTTCCTGGTTCAGTTGTGGTAGTTTATATGTCTTTAGGAATGCATCCATTTCTTCCAGATTGTCAAATTTGCTGGTGTATAATTGCTCACAATATGTTCTTTTAATTGTTTGTATTTCTTTGGTGTTGATTGTGATCTCTCCTCTTTCATTCATGATTTTATTGATTTGGGTCCTTTCTCTTTTCTTTTTGATAAGTCTGGCCATGGATTTATCAGTCTTATTAATTCGTTCAGAGAACCAGCTCCTAGTTTTGTTGATTTGTTCTACTGTGTTTTTTTGGTTTCTATTTCATTGATATCTGCTCTGATCTTTATGATTTCTCTTCTCCTGCTGGGTTTAGGCTTTCTTTTTTGTTCCTTCTCCAGCTCCTTTGGGTGTAGGGTTAGGTTGTGAATTTCAGAACTTTCTTATTTCTTGAGAAAGGCTTGTATTGCTATATATTTTCCTCTCAGGACTGCCTTTGTTGTGTCCCACAGATTTTGAACCATTGTGTTTTCATTATCATTTGTTTCCATGAATTTTTTAAATTCTTCTTTAATTTCCTCGTTGATCCATTCATTCTTTAGAAGGATACTGTTTAGTCTCCATGTATTTGGGTTCTTTCCACATTTCCTCTTGTGATTGAGTTCTAGCTTCAGAGCATTGTGGTCTGAAAATATGCAGGGAAAATATGCAGGATCCCAATCTTTCAATACCAGTTGAGACCTGATTTATGACCCAGGATGTGATCTATTCTGGAGAATGTTCCATGTGCACTAGGAAGAATGTGTATTCTGGTCCTCTGAGATGGAATGTTCTGGATATATCTGTGATGTCCATCTGGTCCAGTGTGTCATTTAAGGCCTTTATTTCCTTGTTGATCTTTTGCTTGGATGATCTGTCCATTTCATTGAGGGGATTATTAATGTCCCCTACTATTATGGTATTGTTGATTAGTTTCTCTTATTTTTTTAATTAATTGCTTTATATAGATGGCTGCTCCCATGTTAGGGGTATATATATTTAAAATTGTTAGATCTTCTTGTTGGACAAACCCTTTGAGTATGATATAGTGTCCTTCCTCATCTCTTATTACAGTCTTTGGTTTAAAATCTAATTGATTTGATGTAATGATTGCCACCCCAGCTTTCTTTTGATGTCCATTAGCATGGTCAATTGTTTTTCATCCCCTCTCTTTAAATCTGGAGGTGTCTTTGGCTCTAAAATGAGTTTCTTTTAGACAGCATATTGATGGGTTTTGTTTTTTTACCCATTCTGATATCCTGTGTCTTTTGATTGGGTCGTTGAGCCCATTTACATTCAGGGTAACTATTGAGAGATATGAGTTTAGTGCCATTTAGTATTGCCTGTAAGATGACTATTACTGTATATTGTCTCTGTTCCTTTCTGATCTACTACTTTTAGGCTCTCTGCTTAGAGGACCCCTTTCAATATTTCCTGTAGAGCTGGTTTGGTGTTTGCAAATTCTTTCAGTTTTTGTTTTTCCTGGAAGTTTTTTATCTCTCCCTCTATTTTCAGTGATAGCCTCGCTGGATACAGTATTCTTGGCTGCATGTTTTTCTTGTTTAGTGCTCTGAATATATCATGCCAGTTCTTTCTGGCCTGCCAGGTCTCTGTGGATATGTCCACTGCTAATCTAATATTTTTACCATTGTATGTTATAGACTTCTTTTCCTGGGCTGCTTTCAGGATTTTCTGTTTGTCGCTAAGACTTGTAAATTTTACTATTAGGTGACGGTGTGTGAACCTATTCTTATTGATTTTGAGGGGGTTTCTCTGCATCTCCTGGATTTTTTTTTTTAAGATTTTATTTATTTATTTGACAGACAGAAATCACAAGTAGGCAGAGAGGCAGGCAGAGAGAGAGAGAGGGAGAAGCAGGCTTCCCGCTGAGCAGAGAGCCCGACGTGGGGCTCGATCCCAGTACCCTGGGATCATGACCTGAGGCGAAGGAAGAGGCTTTAACCCACTGAGCCACCCAGGTGCCCCCATCTCCTGGATTTTGATGCTTGTTCCCTTTGTCATATTAGGGAAATTCTCTACATAATTCTCTCCAATATACCTTCTGCTCCCCTCTCTCTTTCTTTTCCTTCTGGAATCCCAAAATTATTCTAATGTTGTTTCATTTTATGGTATCACTTATCTCTTGAATTCTCCCCTCATCGTCCAGTAGTTGTTTGTCTCTCTTTTGCTCAGCTTCTTTGTTCTCTGTCATTGGGTCTTCTATAACACTAATTCTCTCTTCTGCCTCATTTATCCTAGCAGTAAGAGCCTCCATTTTTTATTGCACTTCATTAATAGCTTTTTTGGTTTCAATTTGGTTAGATTTTAGTTCTTTTATTTCTCCAGAAAGGGCTTTTATTTCTCCAGACAGGGTTTCTCTAATATCTTCCATTCCTTTTTCGAGCCCAGCTAGCACCTTGAGAATTGTTATTCTGATCTCTAGATTTGACATATTACCAATGTCCATATTGATTAAGTCCCTAGCCTTCAGTACTGCCTCTTGTTCTTTTTTTTTTTTTTTTGTGGTGAATTTTTCCGCCTTGTCATTTTATCCAGATAAGAATAAATGAAGGAGCAAATAAAATACTAAAAGGGTGGCAAAGACCCCAGGAAAATATGTTTTAACCAAATCAGAAGAGACCCCAAATTGTGGGTGGAGCAAAGGGGTAAAAAGTTCAGAAAAAAAAACAATAAAAGATAAAGGAAAAATATAAAAAATATAAAAATAAAAAATAAAAAAATATTATAACATATATTATAATATTATAAAATATAAAAATATATAAAAATAAAAAATATAAAATATGAAAGATATAAAAATAAAATTATATATATATGCATATATATATTAGACTGGTGAATAGAACAGGATCACCCACTTAATTTTGGAAGTATTTTGGTCTCTTAGAAGAAACTACCTCCCAAAATTTTAAGAATGAGAAACATATATAAGGGTAAAGACAATGAAGGAAATAAAAAGAATAAAAAATAAAGGAAAAATATAAAAAATAAAATTAAAAAATATATATATAAATATATTAGACTGGTGAATAGAACAGGATCACCCATTTAATTTTGGGAGTATTTTGGTCTCTTACAAGAAACGACCTCCCCAAATTTTAAAGAATGAAAAACATATAAGGGTAAAGACAACGAAGGGATGGAATATGACTACAAAGAGGAAAAAATTTTTTTTTAATTTCGAAAAAAGAAGTTGATAAGTTGGGAGAATAATAAAAGAGAAAGTGGAGATATTTGCTTAGGCTGGAGACTAGAACAAAACCCTGTGCTAGATTTAGGGTATATTTTGATCTATTAGAAGAAGTTGTATCCCAAATTTTTTCTAGAAGAAAAAACCCTTTCAGAAAGTGGTTGATTTTCTGTTTCTTGAATTGCTGCTCTTATTCTCTTCGAAATCCTGTTGGATTTGTAGGTGTTCGGAATGCTTTGATAAGCTATCTAGCTGATCTTCTGCTACCTGATGTTGTCTCAGCCTGCTACTTCTCCATCATCTTGACTCCTCTCCCGAATACCTTTCATTTCTTTTTGTTGTCTGGTTGCTATTGCTAGGACTTCTAGTACTATGTTGAACAACAGTGGCGAGAGTCCTGTTCCTGATCTCAAAGGGAAGGCTGTCAGCTTTTCCCCATTGAGGATGATATTCACTGTGGGTTTTTCATAGATAGATTTTATGAAGTTCAGGAATGTTCCCTCTCTATCTCTGTACTTTGAAGAGTTTTAATCAGGACTGGATGCTGTATCTTGCTTTTTCTGCATCAATTGAGAGGACCATGTCATTCTTCTCTCTTCTCTTACTGATTTGTTCTATCACATTGATTGATTTGCGAATGTTGAACCACGCTTGCATCCCATGAATAAATCCCACCTGGTCATGGTTGATAATCTTTTTAATGTGCTGTTGGGTCCTATTAGCTAGGATCTAGTTGAGAATCTTGGCATCCATATTCATCAGGGATATTGATCTGAAATTCTCCTTTTTGGTGGGGTCTTTGCCTGGTTTGGGAATCATGGTAATGCTGGCTTCATAAAAAGAGTCTGGAAGTTTTCCTTCTGTTTCTATCTTTTGAAACAGCTTCAGGAGTATAGGTATTATTTCTTCTCTGAATGTTTGATAGAATTTTCCAGGGAATCCATCAGGTCCTGGGCTCTTGTTTTTTGGGTGGTTTTTGATCACTGCTTCAATCTTGTTACTAGATAATGGTCTATTCGGGTTGTCAATTTCTTCCTGATTAAGTTTTGGAAGTTTATACATTTGCAGCAATGCATCCATTTCTTCTATGTTGCTTAACTTATTGGCATTTAACTGTTGATAATAATTTTTTTTTCTTTTTTTTAAATTTTTTATTTTTTTTCAGCATAACAGTATTCATTATTTTTGCACCACACCCAGTGCTCCATGCAATCCGTGCCCTCTACAATACCCACCACCTGGTGCCCCCAACCTCCCACCCCCCACCCCTTCAAAATTCTCAGATCGTTTTTCAGAGTCCATAGTCTCTCATGGTTCACCTCCCCTTCCAATTTCCCTCAACTCCCTTCTCCTCTCCATCTCCCCTTGTCCTCCATGCTATTTGTTATGCTCCACAAATAAGTGAAACCATATGATAATTGACTCTCTCTGCTTGACTTATTTCACTCAGCATAATCTCTTCCAGTCCCGTCCATGTTGCTACAAAACTTAGGGATTCATCCTTTCTTTTTTTTTTTTTTTTTTTTTTTTTTTACAGCTTTATAAACATATATTTTTATCCCCAGGGGTACAGGTCTGCGAATCGCCAGGTTTACACACTTCACAACACTCACCATAGCACATACCCTCCCTGATATCCATAACCCCACCCCCTCTCCCAACCCCCTCCCCCCATCAACCCTCAGTTTGTTTTGTGAGATTAAGAGTCACTTATGGTTTGTCTCCCTCCCAATCCCATCTTGTTTCATTTACTCTTCTCCTACCCCCTCGACCCCCCATGTTGCATCTCCTCTCCCTCATATCAGGGAGATCATATGATAGTTGTCTTTCTCCGATTGACTTATTTCGCTAAGCATGATACCCTCTAGTTCCATCCACGTCGTCGCAAATGGCAAGATTTCATTTCTTTTGATGGCTGCATAGTATTCCATTGTGTATATATACCACATCTTCTTTATCCATTCGTCTGTAGATGGACATCTAGGTTCTTTCCATAGTTTGGCTATTGTAGACATTGCTGCTATAAACATTCGGGTGCACGTGCCCCTTCGGATCACTATGTTTGTATCTTTAGGGTAAATACCCAGCAGTGCAATTGCTGGGTCATAGGGTAGTTCTATTTTCAACATTTTGAGGAACCTCCATGCTGTTTTCCAGAGTGGTTGCACCAGCTTGCATTCCCACCAACAGTGTAGGAGGGTTCCCCTTTCTCCGCATCCTCGCCAGCATCTGTCATTTCCTGACTTGTTAATTTTAGCCATTCTGACTGGTGTGAGGTGATATCTCATGGTGGTTTTGATTTGTATTTCCCTGATGCCGAGTGATATGGAGCACTTTTTCATGTGTCTGTTGGCCATCTGGATGTCTTCTTTGCAGAAATGTCTGTTCATGTCCTCTGCCCATTTCTTGATTGGATTATTTGTTCTTTGGGTGTTGAGTTTGCTAAGTTCTTTATAGATTTTGGACACTAGCCCTTTATCTGATATGTCATTTGCAAATATCTTCTCCCATTCTGTCAGTTGTCTTTTGGTTTTGTTCACTGTTTCCTTTGCTGTGCAAAAGCTTTTGATCTTGATAAAATCCCAAAAGTTCATTTTTGCCCTTGCTTCCCTTGCCTTTGATGATGTTCCTAGGAAGATGTTGCTGCGGCTGACGTCGAAGAGGTTGCTGCCTGTGTTCTCCTCGAGGATTTTGATGGATTCCTTTCTCACGTTGAGATCCTTCATCCATTTTGAGTCTATTTTCGTGTGTGGTGTAAGGAAATGATCCAATTTCATTTTTCTGCATGTGGCTGTCCAATTTTCCCAACACCATTTATTGAAGAGGCTGTCTTTGTTCCATTGGACATTCTTTCCTGCTTTGTCGAAGATGAGTTGACCATAGAGTTGAGGGTCGATTTCTGGGCTCTCTATTCTGTTCCATTGATCTATGTGTCTGTTTTTGTGCCAGTACCATGCTGTCTTGATGATGACAGCTTTGTAATAGAGCTTGAAGTCCGGAATTGTGATGCCACCAACTTTGGCTTTCTTTTTCAATATTCCTTTGGCTATTCGAGGTCTTTTCTGGTTCCATATAAATTTTAGGATTATTTGTTGATAATAATTTTTGATGATTGTTTCTATTTCCTTGGTGTTAGTCATGATCTCTCCCTTTTCATTTATTATTTTATTAATTTGGGTCCTCTCTCTTTTCTTTTGGATTAGTTTGGCCATTGGTTATCAATCTTATTGATTCTTTCAAAAAACCAGCTTCTAGTTTCGTTGATATGTTCTACTGTATCTCTAGTTTCTATCTCATTGATCTCTGCTCTAATATTGAGTATTTCCCTTCTTGGTTGGCTTAATTTGTTTTTTATTCTCCAGTTCTTTTTTTTTTTAATGTTTTTATTTTTTTGATTGATTCTCCAGTTCTTAAAGGCATAAAGAGAGCTTGTATAGTCTGGATTTTTCAGTTTTTTGAGTGAGGCTTGGATGGCTATGTATTTCCACCTTAGGACTGCCTTTGCTATATTCCATAGATTTTGTACCAATGTGTCTTCATTCTCATTGGTTTCCATGAATTGTTTAAGTTCTTCTTTGATTTCCTGGTTGATCCAAACATTCTTAAGCAGGGTGGTCTTTAGCTTCCAAGTGTTTGAATTCCTTCCATACTTTTTCTTGTGGTTGAGTTCCAGTTTCAAAGCACTGTGGTCTGAGAATATGCAGGGAATAATATCAGTATTTATGGGCAGAAGTGAAAGCCATGCAGGAAGAAGTTAAAAAATGCCTTCAGTGAGATCCAATCTAATCTAAATACTCTAACAGCTAGGGTAACTGAAGCAGAAGATAGAATTAATGATCTAGAGGACAAACTGATAGAGCAAAAGGATCAGGAGGAGGCATGAAATAAACATCTTAGAAATCATGAAGACAGAATTAGGGAAATAAATGATGCCAGGAAATGTTCTGGCATCAGAATTATTGGGATCCCTGAGGGGGAGGAGAAAGAAAGAAGACTATAAAATATAATTGCACAAATTGTCGATGAAAATTTTCCCAGTGTGGGAACTGGAACCAATGTTTGTGTCCTAGAGGCAGAAAGATCACCCCCAAGATCAACGAATCTAGAAAGACTTTGAGACACTTGATTGTAAGACTGATGCATCATAATTTTAGACAAAAACATCTGAGGGCAGCTAGGGGAAGAGATTCCTTATGTACAGAGGAAGGCCCATCAGAATAATGTCAGACCTATCCACAGAAACCTGGCAAGCCAGAAAGGGCTGGCAAGACATATTCAGAGCACTAAATGAGAAGAACATGCAGACAAGAATACTTTGTCCAGCAAGGTTGACATTCAGAATGGATGGTGAGATAAAGAGGTTCCAAGACCGGCAAGGTTTAAAAGAGTATACGATCACCAAGCCAGTCTAGAAGAAATATTAGGGGTGGGGGTTCCTATAAAAAAAGAAAGAACCCAAGAATGACATAGAACAGAAATTTACAGAGACAATCTATAGAAACAAGGACATCACAGGCAACGTGATGTCAATGAAAACATATCTTTCAATAATAACTCTCAACATGAATGGCCTAAAAGCTCCCATAAAATGACACAGGGTTGCAGATTGGATTAAACAACAGGACCTTTCCATATGCTGTCTGCAAGAGACCCATTTTGAACCTAAAAATACATCCAGACTGAAAGTGAAGGGATGGAGAAGCATCTCTCATGACAATGGGCCTCAAAAGAAAGCTGGGGTAGCAATTCTCATATCAGATAAATTAGATTTTAAACTAAAGACTGTAGTCAGAGATAAAGAAGGACACTGCATCATTCTTAAAGGGTCTATCCAACAAGAAGATTTAACAATTGTAAATATTTATGCCCCCAATACAGGAGCATCAACTACATAAGAAAATTGTTAATCAAGATAAAGAGTCATATTGATATGAATACATTAATAATAGGGGATCTTAATACACCACTCTCAGTAATAGACAGATCATCCAAGGAGAAAATCAATAAAGAAAGAGGAGCATTGAATGACACATTGGACCAAATGGACCTCATAGATATATACAGTACATTCCACCCTAAAACAACAGAATGCTCATTCTTCTTGAGTGCACATGGAACTTTCTCCAGAATAGACCACATACTTGGTCACAAATCCCAGTTCAACTGATAGCTATCCATTTTTTAATACCTGAATTATATTTGTATTTCATTTGGGATTCTTGTGCTGGTTTAATATATTAATTAGTATGTTAATTAATTAATATATTAATATATTAGTTAGGTCTGTAGTTTCTTAGAGAATCTTTTACATATTTTGATATCAATGTAATACTAATAAAACACATGCATTTTCTACATTCAGGACCAGTTAAGAACTTAAATATTTGGCAGAATTTCCTTATGAAAACATCTGGATATAGAGTATTTTTAAAATTCTAGTATAATTAATATACAGTATTCTCTTAGTTTCAGGTGAACAATATAATGATTCAACAGTTCTATACATTACTGAGTGCTCATCACAATAAATCATGAAGGGTTACCTCATTGACAACTTCTACTTCTTCCATGGAAATTGGTTAGATTTTCCATTTCTTCTAGAGTTCTATTTTATAATTTTTATTTTCTAGATAAATGTTCATTTCAGTCAAGTTTTAAAATTTGTTTCCATAATATTAAGTAAAGAATATTACAACCTTTAATTTTTCTCTAAATGTGTGATTATTTCTTCATAATAATTTTTTTGTTTGTGTGATTTTTTTGTGCTTTTTCTGTGTAATTTTCTTCAATTTGTTGGCTAGCGGTAAGCATTGTGTTTTTTATTTTCTAACTATCAGCTTTGATTTTTGGGGTATTATCTTTTCTACTTATTTTCTATCACTTAGCTCACAAATTTTTGCCTTTTTTCTTTTGTTCTTCTGATTCCCACTGTTTAGTTTTTCTTTTTCCAAGTTTTTAGTTTAAATACTTATTTTTATTCTTTATTGATATAAATACCTAAGATTACAAATTTTCTTGGGAGCCTGTTTGACTTGTTACCTCATAGTTCCTATATGTAGCATTTTAGGAACCTATTTTTTTTTTTTTTTTAGATTCTTTGTAATTTGTGTTAGGGTTTTCTTTTTCATTTAAGAATTCATTAAGTTGGGGCGCCTGGGTGGCTCAGTGGGTTAAAGCCTCTGCTTTCAGCTCAGGTCATGGTCCCAGGGTCCTGGGATCGAGCCCCACATCAGGCTCTCTGCTCAGCAGGGAGCCTGCTTCCTCTCTCTCTGCCTGCCTCTCTGCCTACTTGAAATCTCTGTCTGTCAAATAAATAAATAAAATCTTTAAAAAAAAAGAATTCATTAACTAAGAATTTTAATTTATAGGTGGTGGGATATTTTTGTGTTCTGCCCTGATGTTAATTTCCAGGTTTACTATATTATGTTAAAGTATATAATCTACAAAGTTTCCACTTTGGGGAATTTTTGAAGTTTCTTTGTGCTTTAATATTTGGTTAATTGTGGAAATATTTTGTGGGCTTTTGATCTGTCGTGGTCAGAGACTTATATAGATTAGAGTTATTATAGATGGAGTAATTAAAGACTGTTATCACTAGTTTGTTTCTACCAGTTCTTCCTTTTTATCTTCTATCATTTTTGCTTTATGATGTTGGATGTTAAATTATTTGCTGAAACTGTACTTTTTAAAGAAGACTTATTTATTTTAGAGAGAGAAAAAAGAGAGTATAAGTGGGAAGAAGGGGTGAAGGGAGATGGAGAGAGAGAATCTCAAGCGGACTCTCTGCTGACTGCAGTGTCCAAAACAGGGCTCAACCCTATGACCCTGAAATCATGACCTGAGTTGAAATCAATAGTTGGATGCCCAACTGAGTGAGCCACCCAGGCGCCCCTAACTATAACTGTTTTGTAGTTATTTTTGATAGGAAACTTAACATTATAGAGTACTCTTTGTTTTCTAATTTCTTAAACTTGAATTTAATCTTGTGCTAAGATTAGATCGTCACCTTTTTTTTGCATCCACTTACTGTATATCTGCACAGTCTTTGATTATCAGTCTTTTTCAGTAACTTTAAGTGCATGTCTTGTATTTAGTATAAATGTGAGTTCTGCTTTGTTATCCAATTGGAAAGACATTTTCTTTTGTTAGGTAACAGTAGTACATTATATTTACTCACTTAACATAGATATTTATTTTCAGTGTTGCCTATTGATTTCTGAAATTTCCCCTGTTTAAATAGCTCTTAAAGGGCCTTGCCTATTTGCTTTTCTATGAGTTCTTCTTTTAATGTTTAGGAAGATTTATTTCTGGATGTAGTTTTTCAGCAATCTGGCTATTCCAATTCTCCTTTTTTTGTATTTTCCTGAATTGCAGAAGTTGGAAACAAAAGAACTCCCTTTTCTTTTCTCTTCTGCTGCTGGGTTTGATTGGAAATTAATTTTTCATGGAACAAACCTGTGACAGGAGGCTGATGACAAAAACTTGAGTAAACCAGACAGGTTGGCACCAGCAGGGTGGCAAGTAAAATCAGACATGTGAGTGTTTCGAACTTGTAGGTTACAAGATTCAGTGGAAAAACCTATTGCATGGCCCTTTCTAGATATGATTAACTCCCAGATGCAAAACTTAGACTATCTACTCTTTCTCTTCCCATCAATACTGATCTCCTAGACTCAAACCCAGGGAATATTTTTGGACTAATGGTATTTACATGGCCTTTTAAAAAGTAGGTAACCTTCTGGCTATGACTTCTCAGTTATAAAGAAGCTCAATACCATACAGATCCCTCACGATTGACCAAAATTCAGCTCTAGCCTTGTAGTCCATCCTTTTTATTCTTAAACCAAGGAGGACTATTCCTAATAAATAATTGAGCAGATACCCTCTAGTTTGGAGAAGTTGTAGATCACTTCCAGGAAAATATCCTGAGGGAAACTAGAAAGTCTGGCAGATTTCTGTGACCTTTCACATGTACTTAGGAAGAATAAGGTTAATATCATTGCATATGTCAGGCTTAATCTGGTCCTCAGCTTTGGGTGAGAGAATTTCATGGCGTGTTGAGGGAAGAAGTTAAAAAAAAAAAGTTTGGAAGCTAAATGAGAGGAGGACATAAGAGTAATAAGTGAACCACTTTTTCCAAAGTTGTTAGTAAAGTGGAAGAGAAAAACAGGGTGGTCACAAGAAGAAAATGGAATAAGGGAGGCTTTTAAAAATAGAAATTATTGGAATATTCCATTCTGATGGGAAAAACTGAGTAAAAGGAAAGAGTGAAGAAATGGAAAGAGGATAAGTGATAGAAAACTTCTTGGTAGATCTAGAGCACAGGTAGGATGAGAAAGGTCAGGGACAAGGAGGACATTGCTTCCATCATGTGGGAAAGATGGAGGCAAATCTGGATGTCCTTGGTTAAGTCTATACATTTTGTGGAAGAACTTTGACTGAGTCCTTATTTGGGGGCTTCTGTTCTCTTTGTGACCTGGGAGGTAAGATTCTCAGGAAAGAGAGCAAGAAAAGTGAAGTGCGATTTAGCTCCTGAGGAGTTTGGAAAAGATTTTGGATAACTCTTGTGCATAATAATCATAAAAGAAATGGGTAGGAAAATTTTAAAACTCAAGGTTCCTGGCAAGAATCCTTACCTGATCTTGGAGGCAGTTAATAAATTTTAGTCTGCATTATGTTGTTAAACTTTTTCACTTTTAAGACTGCCTAACCGTATTGCAAGTTTCCAAAATCTTACAAATTTGCTTGTTTCTGAGATCTTGTTCCTCTTCACCTTTTATTCAAGTTCTTGTTACTGGTCTCCTAGTTTTTTCCTAACACTGAGTTCTTCTGTTTACTGAATTATTATCCCCAAATTCCTAGACAAATTCCTAGACTAATAAACTAAGCTTGAGTGTTAAGGTTGCAGGGAAAAGCTTCGGTCATTCAACAAGCTAGCCTGGAAATCTTCACAGGTGGTGAGAGTCAGGGTTCCAACAAGAAAAGCAAAGGAGAAGAGGCAAGCCCCAGTGAGTGCATTATTGTCAAGCATCCACTTGCAACATGACAAAATAAGTTAAATGGTCAAATGGGTGGAGAATCAATGGATGGAGAATAGATTATACCTCTTGAAGAGATAAGCTTAAAGTTTACATTGCAATAGGGCCATTTTTGTAATGAACTACACTGCCCCAAAGTGACTTCTTGTCACTTTGGGGCATGCCTTGTTCTTACCTGGCAGCCCCACATCAAGTGCCAGTCCCTGTGGCTTGGGGTACAGTTACTTATGCACTGGCAGATCTCCAGCCGGCTACCTGTCTGTGGGCTCCTTTACATTGCACACAAAGTTTTTTTTGTCTTGTTTTTGATTTTTGTTTTATTTTGTGTTTGTTTTGTTTTACCTCATAGTATATACTTTGATATTATCTTACATATCCTCCACTGTGTCCCCATGGCTATTGGGTACTTGTATTCACTGTGACATAAAATACACAGTGGGTCTCTTATGTTGTCTATCAGATCACATTGTTTTTAGTGATAAGAGCTATGTAAGCACCTACATTTTCTAGCCTCTCTCTATTCTGCCTCCACTTTATTTTGCCCTTGATCTATCTTGTCACCTTGTTAATACATATTCCTACCTCATTTTCTCCTCTGTTTATTTTCTGGTCTCACAATCTGCTCTAAGTGCTTCCCTTAGATTTGAATAGCCATTATGCCTTGTCAGCTCATTCTAAAATGATATAGAATGTTAAATTACCTAGATATTGAAGCAAACTCAGTCAAGCCTATCTTTCATTTTTTGTGACAAACTAGCAGCAGAATAGGAAATTTTGCTGCAGTACCTCACACTTCAGTCTGAAGTTTGCTTAAAGTGTAAGTAAAATTGATCTATTGTACCTCTTTTTTATCTCAAGGGATATGTGCATGTATGTGTTTGTGTGCCCACACATGCATGTGTAAGTGTGAATGTATGAAAAGATAGGAGAAGGCAAAGAAATTAACCAAGAAAGTGAAAGAAAAAACATAAAAGGGAATTCAAAGGAGAAAGTATCTGAAGACAGATGTCTCATACCAGAGGCCTGTAAATGTGTGAGTATGTGTGTAAAGTTGTCCATCATACACTTAGGTTTTATCAGTCACTCAACATGTGTTTATTAGGTGTCTGCTAGAAGACCCACACCATTCTAGAGGTTATGAAATTGACCCCAGGGGTGAGTATTGCACTGGATATAATTCTATCACTGGCCTCATTCAGCCTTCTTGGAGTAAGATTCTGGCATAAGAAAAGGTGAAAGAGAGGAGCCAAGAGGCTCCCATGTGCAACCTCAACTGATTTAAACCATACTCTCACCCTTGAAACACTCATTCTGGCTTTACTGTCAGGAGATAAAACATCATTCTTCTCCCTCCTTCCCATGTGGAGATGTTTTATAGGTAATGCTGCTTTTACTGGAGAGAAGTTCTTCGTAAAGTGGAGGCTCCTCTCTGTTCCTCTCAAGCACCAGGTCACCTCATTGCCTAAAAGAGAAGGGCCAGGAAAGAGGGCTTGGTTACAGGCTACTGGAAATTGGTTCCACTTGAGAAACTAAGGAGGCCAGAGTGTTAGGTGAAAACCAGGTGGTCTTGTTTCTGGTTCTAATTCTGCTACTTTCAGAGCCTAAGACTCTCAACTTCCAAACAGGTTTGACTAGCCTCCAATCAGGAAGGCAAGTACAGAAGTCACATAGCGATTCTAATTCTCTTCTTCCAACTGGAAAACTGATACTTTCTATGGAAGTAGAGGGAAAGAGACATTATTTTACTCTCAACCTCCAGGGTCTTACTTTTACCAAAGTTGATTATTTTTATTATTATTGATATTAATGATATTTGACATCTATTATATGGCAGACTGTATTAGGCAACTGATATTTAATGCTCTCAACAAGTTAGTTAGATGGGTGCTGTTTTCCTGCTTTGCAGATGAATACACTGAGTTTACCAAGTTCTATTCAGGCCAGAGGCTGTGGGTCATATTTTAAGGAGATTATGATAGAATTAAATAACATTAAGTATTTGAAGAGAACTGGTAAGTCAACTAGTCCACTTTCCATATAATCCAGAAACTCCTGCAGTAGTCTGGTAAATGTCTATTTAGCTTTTGTTTGAAAAGACCTCGGGATAGGGGCTTGTGAACTAGGAAAGCCCTGGGTCTGACGTCAGAGACTTGGATTCTAATTTCAGCCCATCTGTTTACTAATTAACTGTGTACCTATCTTAAACAGGTGCTTAACGTCTTTAAGCATGTTTTTTTCATCTATGAACAGGAGAGAATACCCAAATACAGGGTTAAATGATGATGAAATATGATGATACATTTGGACATTCATTCAGTTATTCAGCAAATTTCTTTTTTGCTCTTTCTGTGCAAGTCACTCTGCTACATACATTGGATGCAATAGTGAATAAAACAAACATGGTTTCTCTATCCTGAAGCTTGAAGGTTAGTCAGACAGATAACCAAGAGTAGAACAAGAATGAGGAGAGTGAGGCACTTGCCTCTAGTGTAAAAGTTTTAAGGGGGTACCCAAAGACCTCAATAATCAAGATCAATAATATCTTAATGCAATATTAAAAAATAAAAATCAATGCAAAAATTCCATGTAGAAACAAATAAAAACATTAAATAACATTAGGATCAATATTACTGATTTTTCCTTTTGTCCCAGTGCCCAGTATGGTGCAGTATGATTCTTCAGATAACAAAAGAATAAACACACAAAAACAAAAAGTGTAAGTAAGAATTTTAGATGATAAAGAATGAGGATGAGGTCGTTGGAGCACCTGGGGGGCTCAGTCGGTTAAACATCTGACTCTTGATCTCAGCTCAAGTCATGATCTCAGGGTCATGAGATTGAGCCCTGCTTTTGGCTCTGTTCTGGGTGTGGAGACTGCTTCTGATTCTTTTTCTCCCTCTGCCCTTTCCCTTCCCTCCCCCCATGAGTGTGTTTTGTCTTGCTAAAAGAAAAAGAATGGGGGTGATGCTAGGTAGAGAAAATGCATTTACAAAGGCCCTGAGGTGGAGAAGTTCTTAGAATATTCCAGAGCCTGCAAAAAAAGTGAGTGTTGTTGAACCATGATGGCCAATGGTCAGGGGCCAATTATGCAGGGTGGGGTGGTCTGAGGAGAGGACCTGGGGTTATATTGTAAGCACAGTAGGAAACCACAGAAAAGTTTTAAGCAAGGGAGTGACTTATATTTGTTTTTAAAAATATTATTCTGGTTGCCGAGTGAAGAAGACATATTAAGGGAAGAGTAGAAGTGCAAAGACCAGCTAACATGCTAATGCAACTGTCTAGGCCAGAGAGGAATGCCTTGGCCTATACTAATAATGGTTGTTTGTGTGTTGTGCAAGGTACTAGGAATATCGTGTAGTCTTGAGCAAGTCATTCTACCTCTCTGACCTTTGGTGTCCTCCTCTGCAAATTGGAGAAAATAATAGTAACTATGTTGTTATGGTTATTATGTTATATAATGTTATGCTATATAATGTTATGAGGATTAATTTAGAAAATACAAGCAAAAAGCTTGGAATAGTACATGGCAAATAGTAGGTAATGAAAAAAAGTATTTGGTTAGAAATTCTTTCATATTTATCTTTATATCCCTGACAGTGCCTAATATAACACCTGTTTCTAGCAAGGGCTCAATAAAGATGTAGTGAATTAAAATGTTGTTACTGATGTACCACCAGTAGATTATGCATGCAGTTGTTTTTTAATTAGTGAGGATGCTCCTGTTAATATTTCTTAGTATTTCTCAGAATCATCCCTTGCCATCCAACTCCACCCTAATTCTGGCTTTCATAATCTCTTGCATAAGCATTGCAATAACATATAACTCATCTTTCTGGCTCCAGACTCCTTCCCCTCCAGTCTACCCTACATATTGCTACAAGCCTTGTTTTCCTAAATACAGTCCTGTTCATCTAATTCCCATTCTCAAAAACCTTCAGGAGCTTCCTAATGCCAAATAACTAAGCCAAAATTCCTTAGTGTGGTGCTCAGAAAAACCCTCTACAATCAAGGCTGACCTTTATATCAGCTGCCCATTCCATAATGCCTCTCTAGTCTGTCTGATACTCATGCTACTCACCAAATATACACATAATCTCAGGCCTTCATGCTTTTGTTCTGGTAGTTTCTTATATAAGAAATGCACACCCCACCAGCATCATCCTATTAAAATTTATCTAACAAGATCTAGTTAAAATGCCACCTTCTCTGTGAAGTCCTCTCACCCTACAGTGAGGAAAACACAAACTAAATCCCCTCCCTTCTATCTGTTGCTGTTATGCATTAGATTCCTATCTCTTAAATGGCATTTTTCCACATTACCCACGATCCATATATTTTGTCAGAGTAAGATGAAAAACTATGGCTCCAAATAATGGTAAAAATAGTTGTAAGTCATTTAACAGAGTAATTAAAACTACACTTCTATGAATCTGGCAGACTTGCTTCAAATCCCAACTGGCCATATAACCTTAAAAGTTACTTAACCCTCTGACCTTCAGTTTTCTTATCTGTAAAGTGGAAGTAAAAAATCCCAATCCATTGTACTATTCTAATCCAATATATTAGAAAACATATTTAAAACATAGAGGATATTGGGAGAATGCAAGGAAAAGTGAATTGGGGGAAATCGGAGTGGGAGATGAAGCATGAGGGACTATGGGCTCTGAGAAACAAACTGAGGGTTTTGGAAGGGAGGAGGGTGAGGGGATCAGTGAGCCTGGTGGTGGGTGTTAAGGAGGTCACATATTGCACGGAGCACTGGGTGTGGTACATAAACAATGAATTTTGAAACAGTGAAAAAATTAAATTAAATTTTAATAAAAGCTACTGGTTCAGCTTATGATAAATAGTGCTGTTGCTTATAGTGTGGTATGTACAGCAAGTGTGAAACTTGGAATTATACAGACTCAGGATCAAATACCAACTTAACTGTATTGTATTTGTCTTTGGGAAACCCACTTAACCTCTCAGTTTCTTCCCTGGAGATAATTGTACATATCAGTCAAAGGACTCTTTATTTTTATCTTTTTATTTTTTTAAAGGACTCTTTTTAAAGGATTAGAAAATTGCAATAATAATGTGAGAACACTGAATCCTTGATGAGTAATCATCATGAATGAAATTATTCTAAATGTTTACATGTACCAGTTCATTTCATTTACCAAAAAACATCATAAAGCAGATGTTATTACTACTCTTTTCTATAGATTAGGGAACCGAGACACAGATGGGTTAAATAACTTGCTCAAAATCAAATGCTAAGCAAACTGTAACACTGATGTTTAAGTTCAAGCAGTCTGGATTCAGAGTCTAAGCTCTTATAACAAATGGAGAACGGAAACAAGTGCCAGGCATCTAGCAATTTCTTAATGTCATTAATGTTAAAAGTCCCCTTCTTCCCTTCTCATCCTACGTGTCAGGAGAGGGCCATGCTCTACTGTGTTTAACTCCGTAACTGACACACGGCACCATGCTAGCATGTAAGCAGAGGTGGGCTCAGTTGGCTCATACTGGAGCCAGTTGTGTACCTTTCTTCTCCGCTTCACAGTCTGTAATGTTACACTGGTAGCTTGAAATTGATTATGGGGAAATATTTCTTTTTTTTTTTTAAAGATTTTATTTATTTATTTGTCAGAGAGAGAGAGGGAGAGAGAGCAAGCACAGGCAGACAGAATGGCAGGCAGAGGCAGAGGGAGAAGCATGCTCCCTGCCGAGCAAGGAGCCCGATGTGGGACTCGATCCCAGTACACTGGGATCATGACCTGAGCTGAAGGCAGCTGCTTAACCAACTGAGCCACCCAGGCGTCCCTGGGGAAATATTTCTATCACAGGAATAAGTCAGTGTTAAAATAAGTCCCGGACTTCATAAGTCAGTGAATTCCCCTTTTTGTTTAAGCTACTTTGAGTTACGTTTCCATCATTTATAAACCCAAGGAGATTAATCTAAGAAATCTGTTATATCAGATATTCTCAAGGAGACTAAAGATGAGGAAATATGCCATACAGGAATATCCACAAAATTAGTTGCCTAGAGAGAATTCCTTCAAGATTGTAATAACCATTAGGCCTGCATATTATGGAGGAAGGTGGTATTCATTCTAAAAATTTTTCTTTTTATACCAAATTGTGGATTTAAACACTTAGATCTGCTGTCCCATATGCTTAGCACACAATCTGAAGTAAGTAGGGGAAGAACCAAGCATGTGGATTTTTAATGTGACTTCTGGTCACTGGAAGTATGAGAGATTTTAGAGATATGGATAGTTGATTACCAAATGGAGGCTGCTGCTTCTACTATGGTTCTAGCAGCCAGATGAGTTGCCTTTTTGCCAAAGAATACAGCAACAAAATAAAACAAAACAAAAAACTTCTCCTTTTTTCCACAGTTGGCAGCGTGGGTGGTCACAAGGACCCATAAGACTTTGTTTAATCTGTAAGACTCTACTTTATAAAAGTTTGTAATAATGCCTTATAATTTCATTACATTTTATATTTTTAAAAGTATAAATTTTTAAAAATACATTATTTCTTTTGAACCTCTTAATAACCCTAGGGTCTTTATGAAAGAGAGGTACAGAGAAGTTAAGTGACCTGGTCAATGTCAGAGCCACATAATGGCAGAGATGAAATAATATCTCAAGACCATAGTGACAACCATTGATCTTACACTACCATGAACTGTTGTAGGTTTCAGATAGCGTTCCTCTGGGTGGTCCACATTAGTCCCCAGGTGTTTTGAGAAGCTGATCAAAGTAAAAAGCAGATTAAAAAAGAATACAACATTTTTCTCTTGCAGAATTGAATCCACAATGACATGCATAAAATCAGCCAGAACTGGAGAAAAGGAGAAATGGCAGTTTAAGTACTGTAAATACCTTGTTGTCTAAAAAAGAATTTACTTGTCTAAAGAAAGGGTTTATTTTACTATCTTTTTTTTTTCTTTTCCTCGTGGTGGAAGCAAAACTAAGACAGCTCAGGAAACATTCAACCCTGTCAATTGGGTTTTAAAAAATTAGATAATTTGTATATCAACATATCAAACAGATAATTGCCATGACATGTGTCCTGATTATTAGGCCATTTGTTCCTTTAAAAAGTACTTTTTGAAAACTGAGTATGTGCCATACACTATGCTCACTTCTTAGATGAATTCAAAGTCACCTAAGAAGGAGAGTTTCTGCTTATAATTATCTAACATAGCCATAAACACTAAGATCCTAAGGGAGAGGGAGTTGATCTGTTGGTAATATTCATGAAGCAGTTTAGAGCATTAATTTCTTTGACTCTGAAACAGGAAAGAATATAAGAGTTTGGGGAGAAAACAAACTATTAACTGGTGTCCAATGTTGCTCGGTAAGTTTAAATTCTTTTAATTATGACTTGAAGTTTTTTGTTTCCAATTCTTTAGTCCTTTGGTATATTTGGAGAGCATTTGTGTTGGCCTTTCCTCACCTTTGACTAAATAACTATTTGGGGACTATTTGATGTTCAATTGTCATTGGATATGAAAGGAAGGACTAGAACACCAAACCAGAAAAGACTCCAGTCCACAACCATCCAAGTCAACAGCTTTCAGGGTTGTTGTGTAAAAGGGTACCCAGAAAGAGCAAGAGCAGGGGTAATTGGAAATCCATTGTACCTTCATCTGTGCATATTCTGGGGGCTGGGACAACACTGTGAGTTCATTTAATGATTCCTGGAAACCAGGGTCCCTATGAAAAGAACATTAGTTATTTTGAAGGGCATAAGCAGATATTTTCCTCTTAAGAAAATATAGGAAAAAAGGCCAACCAGGTTGACAAAATCAGTAAAGTATAAATGAAATTATTAGAAAATATACACTTCATCTTTCCCCCACATTCTTTATTGTGATAAAATAATATAAATTTATCATGGCACCTGGTTGGCTCAGTCAGTTAAGTGTCTGACTTCGGCTCAGGTCATGATCTCAGTATCCTGGGACTGAGTCCTGCATCAATCTTCCTGCTCCATGGGGAGTCTGCTTGTCCCTCTCCTTCAGTGACCCCCCCACACACACACATGTGCCTGCTCTCTTTTTTTCAGATAAATAAGTGAAATCCTTAAAAAATAAAAATAAATTTATCATCTTAATAGTTATTCCAGGTATAGTTCAGTGATATTAAATTCATTTACCTCCAGAACTATTTTCATCTTATAAAGCTGAAATTTTATACTCAAGTATAAATTTTATACTTTATACTTATTTTAAACAAGAACACCTTATTTCCCCCATGTGCAGCTCCTGGTAACCACCGTTCTTTCTGTCTCTGATTTTAACTAGTCTAGGTACCTCAGATAAGTGAAATCATATAGTATTTGTCTTTTTGTGACTGGCTTATTTCATGTAGCGTAATGTCCTCAAGGTTCATCCATATTATAGCATTTATCAGATTTCCTTTCCTTCCAAAAAAATGTTTCCTTTCCTTCCTTTTAAATCAGAATAATATTCCTGTGTGTGTGTGTGTGTGTGTGTGTGTGTGTGTGTGTGTATCGCATTGTGTTTATCCATTCACATGTTGATGGACACTTTGCTTTCACATTTTAGCTACTGTGAATAATGCTGCTATGTACAGAGGTGTACAGATACTTCTTCAAGAATCTGCCTTGTGGAGACAAGATGATGGGGAACAAGAAGGCGCCCTTTCAACCTATACCCTAAAAGGAGCTGATTACCTACCAAAGAACTCTGATCACCCATGAAATCAGCCTGAGATTAGAATTATATACTTCTGGATCTCTACGGGGGCAGAAGACACCAGTGGACAGATAAAGCGGAGTGGGAACATCGGACTGATATCGGAAGATAAACAAAAGGGGGAGGGAGCCACCAGAAGCAACCCACTGGAAAGTAATACCCCAATACGAGAGTGCCCTGTGACTGGGGACCAGCATTAACTTGGAGTCTGGTTGAAAGCACTCAAAAAGAGCAAAGGATCATGGGGGGAAATTGTGGGAATCGGGGAGGTTGGGGACAGGGGCTTAAGTCCCCGGACCAAGGACAGCCACCCCTGGCGCTGAGCCAGAGAGAGTGCAGCGAAGAAACCAGGTCTTGGTCCCTGAGCCGGGAGCGTGCCTGAGAGCGCTTGGGTGACAGCTCCTGTGAGGGACTGGGAGCCTCACCAGCAGGCAGAACCACAGCCTTTTGCACTCTCCACGCATGCACCATGCCGCGCTATCAGAGTCTGAGTTGCGCCCCACACCGTCCCCTGAGAGAGGTGCGTGCAGGCGCCAGCCTGGTGCTCTCGGACCCAGAAAGTCTGAGCGCTCCCATCCCGGGACAGTGGGAAAATCTCAGTGTGCAATCACTGCTTGGGACCTCTCTGACGCTCTGGAGCCACCCAGACAGCCGCTGCTGTCGTGGTTTTGGGTAAAAGCAGGAGTTCCTGTGTCCCCAGGGACCTCGACTGGGAACTTGCTCTGCCAGCAGCCAAGGGGGAACTTATGTGCTCTGGAGCACCCATAGGGGAAAAGACTGAGGCTTCTCTCTGAGAGGGAGGTCTGGGTGCAGTTTGCTTTCCTCTAAACCTCCAAAAATCATCAAAAGCTGTCAAGATGAGAGAAAACAAATGAACAAACAAAAAAACCTCCAGTGAACAAAAGCCTAAAAAACCGGTTTCCTCAGAGCCCACCCTCTTGATGGGGGCAGGAGGACTTAACTCAGGGAATACTGCCTGAAAACCCACATGACAGGCCCCTCCCCCAGAAAGCCAACAACAAAAAAGACAAGAGAACAACCGCCACTACTTCATAGATACAACTTTTATTTTTTATTTTTGGTTCTTTCCCACTATTCTGGATCAATTTTTTTATAGATAATTTTTTTAAAGATTTAATTTATTTATTTGATAGACATCTCAAGTAGTCAGAGAGGCAGGCAGGGAGAGAGGAGGAAGCAGGCTCCCTACAGAGCAGAGAGCCCAATGAGGGGCTTGATCCCAGGACCCTGAGACCATGACCTGAGCCAAAGGCAAAGGCTTTAACCCACTGAGGCACCCAGGCACCCCTATAGATAATTTTTTACCCTTTTAACATAACAGTGAGGTGTCCAGTACATCAAATTCCATAATAACCTTTTAACCTGAACTTTTGATACATGTACCTGTGTTTCTCTTTTGCTTTTCTATTTTTAATTTTTTTAATTTAATTTTTAGTTTAGTTTATTCTATTTTTTATTTTTATTTTTTAATATTCATATAGCATTAAGCTTCAGGGTAACCCCCTTTCCTCAATCGATGCTACCCCTATAGGTAAACCAATTTTTAATCCCCCTTTATCTTAGCAAAGTTGAGTCCTTTAACAAAGATATGAAGATACATCCGGGAAGAATCAAAATAAACTTCCTCGCCCACACTGAGAATTTATAACCACTCTCCCATCTTTTTCTTCTGCCAGTGTTTCTGTGTATTTGTGTTTGTCCTAGTAGTGTATAAATTTTATACTTGGGGTTCTTTTTGACGAGCTTCTTTTTTTGTTTTGCTTATATATATATATATATTTTTTTCTCTTGTCATCCACTTTTATCAGTCTTTTTGTTTGTCTGTTTCTGTTTCTATACTTCATAAATCTTACCTTGGGGTCCATTTGGGTTGGGCCTTCTCTTTTATTTTATCTTTCTTTTTTTCCTGTCTCTCTCTCTCTCTCTCCCTCTCTCTTTTTCTTTTTCCTCTCTTTCATTTTTCTTTCGTTTGGGTGGGGACTCTTGATTGCTCAGAAGCATTGCAGGGTGCACCTTGCCTGCACCATGGACCATACATTCAGCTACATTTGTTCAGCCATCTCTCACCAAAATGATTAGGAGGAAGAATGCCCAACAGAAGAAAAATTCAGAGGCTGGGCCTTCTGCAACAGAGCTAATGGCTATTGACATAGACAATATGTCGGAAAGGGAATTCAGGCTAACAATTATCCAGGCAATACCTAGGTTGGAGAAAGCCATTGATGACAAAATGGAATTGATTAGGGCAGAACTGAAAGGTACCAGGGATGATGTTCACAATGTTCTCAATGAGTTCCAATCTAATTTAATTCTCTAAAAGCTAGGGTAACTGAGACAGAAGATATAATTAGTGATCTGGAGGACAAACAGAGAGAAAGGATCAGGAGGAAGCTTGGGAACAAACTGCTTAGAAGCCACGAAAGCAGAATTAGGGAAATAGATGACGCCATGAAATGTTCCAAGGTCAGAATTATTGGAATCCCTGAGGGGGAGGAGAAAGAAAGAAGACTAGAAGATACAGTTGACCAAATTCTCCGTGAAAACTTTTCCAATTTAGTGAATGGAACCAGCATTCATGTACTAGAGGCAGAATGGTCTCCCCGCAAGATTACAGAATCTACAAAGATCTCAAGACACCTGAGAGTAAGAATGAGGACTCATAATTGTAGACAGGATCTCTTGAAAGCTAGGACAAAGAAGCTCCTTACGTACAGAGGAAAGCCCATCAGAATAACGTCGGACCTGTCCACAGAAAGCTGGCAAGCCAGAAAGGGCTGGCAAGACATATTCAGGGCACTAAATGAGAAGAACGTGCAACCAAGAATACTTTATCCAGCAAGACTGACATTCAAAATGGATGGAGAGATAAAGAGTTTCCAAGACTGGCAAGACTTAAAAGAGTATGGAACCACCAAGCTGACACTGCAGGAAATATTAAGGGGTGGTTCTATAAAAGAGGAAAAATCCTAAGAATATCATTGAAAAGAAATATATGGAGACAATCTACAGAAAGTAAGACTTCAAAAGTAACACGATGTCAATAAAAATGTATCTACGAATAATCACACTCAATGTGAATGGCTTAAATGCGCCCATAAAATGACACAGGGTGCAGATTGGATAAAACGACAGGACCCATCCATATGTTGTCTACAACAGACCCATTTCGAACCTAAGGATACACCCAGACTGAAAGTGAGGGGATGGAGAAGCATCTTTCATGCCAGTGGACCTCAAAAGAAGGCTGGGGTAGCAATTCTCATATTAGATAAATTAGATTTTAAACTAAAGACTGTAGTCAGAGATAAAGAAGGATACTACATCATTCTTAAAGGGCCTATCCAATAAGATCTAACAATTGTAAATATTTATGCCCCCGATATGGGAGCGTCCAACTACATAAGACAACTGTTAATCAAGATAAAGAGTCATACTGATATGAATACATTAATAGAAGGAGATCTTAACACGCATCTCTCAGTAATAACAGATCATCGAAGCAGAAACTCAATAAAGAAACAAGAGCACTGAATGACACATTGGATCAGATGGACCTCAAAGATATATACAGAACATTCCACCCTAAAACAACAGAATACTCATTCTTCTCAAGTGCACATGGAACCTTCTCCAGAATAGACCACATACTGGGTCACAAATCAGGGCTCAACCAATACCAAAAGACTGAGATTATTCCCTGCATATTCTCAGATCATAATGCTTTGAAACTGGAGCTCAATCACAAGGAAAAGTTTGGAAGGAACTCAAACACCTGGAAGCTAAAGACCACCTTGCTTAAGAATGCTTGGATCAACCAGGAGATCAAAGAAGAATTGAAACAATTCATGGAAACCAATGAGAATGAAGACACTTCCATCCAAAACCTATGGGATACAGCAAAGGTGGTCCTCAGAAGGAAATACATAGCCATCCAAGCCTCCCTCAGAAAAATTGAAAAATCCAGAATACACCAGCTGTCTCTACATCTTAAATAACTGGAGGATCAACAACAAATTAAGCCAACTCCACACATTAGAAGGGAAATAATCAAGATTAGAGCAGAGATCAATGAGATAGAAACTAGAGATACAGTAGAATGTATCAATGAAACTAGAAGCTGGTTTTTTGAAAGAATCAATAAGATGGATAAACCATTGGCCACACTAATCCAAAAGAAAAGAGAGAAAGCTCAAATTCATAAAATTATGAATGAAAAGGGAGAGATCACAACTAACACCAAGGAAATAGAAACAATCATCAGAAGTTATTATCAACAGTTATATGCCAATAAGTTAACCAACTTAGATGAAATGGATGCATTCCTGGAAAACTACAAACTTCCAAAATTGAACCAAGACGAAATTGACAACCTGAATAGACCTATATTTAGTAATAAGATTGAAATAGTGATCAAAAACCTCCCAAAAAACAAGAGCCCAGGACATGATGGATTCCCTGGAGAATTCTACCAAACTTTCAAAGAAGAAATAATAGCTATTCTCCTGATGCTGTTTCAAAAAATTGAAGAAAGGAAAACTTCCAGACTCTTTATGAAGCCAGCATTACCTGATCCCCAAACCAGGCTAAGACCCCACCAAAAAGGAGAATTTCAGACCAATATCCCTGATGAATATGGATGCTAAGGTTCTCAACAAGATCCTAACAAATAAGATCCAACAGCACCTTAAAAAGAATATCCACCATGACCAGGTGGGATTCATCCCTGGGTTACAAGGATGGTTCAACATTCGCAAATCAATCAGTGTGATAGAACAAATCCATAAGAGAAGAGAGAACCACATGGTCCTCTCAGTTGATGCAGAAAAAGCATTTGACAAAATCCAGCATCCGTTCCTGATTAAAACGCTTCAACGTATAGGGATAGAGGGAACATTCCTGAACTTCATAAAATCTATCTATAAAAAACCCACAGCAAATATCATCCTCAATGGGAAAAAGCTCACAGCCTTCCCATTGAGATCAGGAAAACAACAAGGATGCCCACTCTCACCACTCTTGCTCAACATAGTATTAGGAGTCCTAGCAACAGCAATCAGACAACAAAGAGAAATAAAATGTATCCAAATTGGCAATGAAGAAGTCAAACTCTCTCTCTTCACAGATGACATGATACTTTATATGGAAAACCCAAAAGACTCCACCCCCAAACTACTAGAACTCATACAGCAATTCAGTAATGTGGCAGGATACAAAATCAACATAGAGAAATCAGTTACTTTCTTATACACTAACAATGAAAATACAGAAAGGGAAATTAGATAATTGATTCCATTTACTATAGCACCAAGAACCAGAAGTTACCTGGGAATAAACCTAACCAAAGAGGTAAAGGATCTGACTCAAGGAACTACAGAACACTCATGAAAGAAATGGAAGAAGACACAAAAAGATGGAAGACCATTCCATGCTCTTGGATTTGAAGAATAAATGTTGTTAAAATGTCTATACTGCCTAGAGCAATCTATACTTTTAACACCATTCCAATCAAAATTCCACTGATATTTTTCAAAGAGCTGGAGCAAGTAATCCTAAAATTTGTATTGAATCAGAAGAGGCCCCAAATTTCTAAGGAAATGTTGAAAAAGAAAAACAAAACTGGGGGCATCACGTTACCTGATTTCAAGCTTTACTACAAAGCTGTGATCACCAAGACAGCATGGTACTGGCATAAAAACAGACACATAGACCAGTGGAACAGAGTAGAGAGCACAGATATGGACCCTCAACTCTATGGGCAAATAATCTTTGACAGAACAGGAAAAAATATACAGTGGAAAAAAGACAGTCTCTTTAATAAATGGTGCTGGGAAAATTGGACAGCCTTGTGTAGACGAATGAAACTCGACCATTCTCTTATACTATACACAAAGATAAACTACCTCAACATGAGACAGGAATCCTTCAGAATCCTAGAGGAGAACATAGGCAGTAATCTCTATGATATCAGCCACAGCAACTTCTTTAAAGATATGTCTCCAAAGGCAAGGGAAAAAAAGAAAAAATGAACTTTTGGGACTTCATCAAGATCAAAAGCTTCTGCACAGCAAAGGAAACAGTCAACAAAACAAAGAGGCAACCCATGGAATGGGAGAAGATATTTGCAAATGACAGTACAGACAAAAGGCTGATATCCAGGATCTATAAAGAACTTCTCAAACTCAACACACACAAATCAGATAATCATATCAAAAAATGGACAGAAGATATGAACAGACACTTCTCAAATGAAGGCATACAAATGGCATTCAGACACATGAAAAAATGCTCATCATCAGTAGCCATCAGGGAGATTCAAATTAAAACCACGTTGAGGAGAGGGAGTTAAGATGGCGGAGAAGTAGCAGGCTGAGACTACATCAGGTAGCAGGAGATCAGCTATATAGCTTATCTAAAGATTGCAAACACCCACAAATCCAACGGGAGATCGAAGAGAAGAAGAACAGCAATCCTCGAAACAGAAAATCAACCACTTTCTGAAAGGTAGGACTGGTGGAGAAGTGAATCCAAAGGGCCGGGAAGATAGACCACAGGGGCAGGGGCCAGCTCCCAGCAAGCGGCGGAGCAACGGAGCACTAAATCAGGACTTTTAAAAGTCTGTTCTGCTGGGGGACATCGCTCCAGAGGCTAAACTGGGGTGAAGCCCACGCGGGGTCAGTGTGGCCTCAGTTCCCGCAGGGCCACAGAAGGTACGAGGGCGTCTGAGTGTCGCAGAGCTTACAGGTATTAGAACGGGGAAGCCAGCTACAGAGACAGAGCCAAGGAGTGAGCTCTCACCTTGGGGTTACCTTGAATGGGTCGCAGGCTCGGTGAGCTTGGAGTGCGCCCGGAGGCCAGGGAGACGGGAGTAACTGGGCGCTATTCTCTGAGGGCACACTGAAGAGTGGGGCCCCAAGCTCTTGGCTCCTCCGGGCCGGAGACTGGGAGGCCACAATTTTCATTCCCATCATCCGGAACTCTACGGAAAGCATCAGGAAACAAATGCTCCTGAAAGCAAACCCGAGCAGATTACTCAGCCCGGCCCCTGTTAAAGGCGGTGCAATTCCCCCTGGGGCAAAGACACTTGAGAATCACTACAAGAGGCCCCTCCCCCAGAAGATCAACAAGAAATCCAGCCAGGACCAATTCACCTACCAAGGAGTTCAGGTTCAATACCTAGCAGACCAGCGGAATTCCAGAGGAGGAGAAAGCAAAGCACGGAATTCATGGCTCTCTCCTCATAATTCTTTAGTCTTGCAGTTAATTTAATTTTTTTTTCAATTTTTTCTTCTTCTTCTGCTAAACTTTTTTAAAACTTTTATCATTTTTTAACGTTTTTTAACGAGTTTATCTAAAAAAATATATATAAGTATATATTTTTTCATTTTTATATTTTTTCTTTATTCATTTTCTTTTTAAATTGTTTCCTTTTTTTTGTGAACCTCTTTTTATCTCCTTTCTCCTCCCCACGATTTGGGATCTCTTCTGATTTGGTTAAAGCATATTTTCCTGGGGTCTTTGCCACCCTTTTAGTATTTTACTTGCTCCTTCATATACTCTTATCTGGACAAAATGACAAGGCGGAAAAATTCACCACAAAAAAAAGAACAAGAGGCAGTACCGAAGGCTAGGGAACTAATCAATACAGACATTGGTAATATGTCAGATCTAGACTTCAGAATGACAATTCCCAAGGTTCTAGCCGGACTCGAAAAAGGCATGGAAGATATTAGAGGAACCCTCTCAGGAGATATAAAAGCCCTTTCTGGAGAAATAAAACAACTAAAATCTAACCAAGTTGAAATCAAAAAAGCTATTAATGAAGTACAATAAAAAATGGAGACTCTCACTTCTAGGAAAAATGAGGCAGAAGAAAGAATTAGTGATATAGAAGACCAAATGACAGAGAAGAAGCTGACTAAAAGAGGGACAAACAGCTACTGGACCACGAGGGGAGAATTTGAGAGCCAAGTGACACCATAAGACGAAAAAACATTAGAATAATTGGGATTCCAGAAGAAGAAGAAAGAGAGAGGGGAGCAGAAGGTATATTGGAGAGAATTATTGGAGAGAATTTCCCTAATATGGCAAAGGGAACAAGCATCAAAATCCAGGAGGTGCAGAGAACCCCTCTCAAAATCAACAAGAATACGTTGACACGCCGTCACCTAATAATAAAATTTACAAGTCTTAGTGACAAAGAGACAATCCTGAAAGCAGCCCGGGAAAAGAAGTCTGTAACATACAATGGTAAAAATATTAGATTGGCAGCAGACTTATCCACAGAGACCTGGCAGGCCAGAAACAGGTGGCATGATATATTCAGAGCACTAAACGAGAAAAACATGTGGCCAAGAATACTATATCCAGCTAGGCTATCATTGAAAAGAGAAGGAGAGATTAAAAGCTTCCAGGACAAACAAAAACTGAAAGAATTTGCAAACACCAAACCAGCTCTACAGGAAATATTGAAAGGGGTCCTCTAAGCAAAGATAGACCCTAAAAGTAGTAGATCAGAAAGGAACAGAGACAATATACAGTAACAGTCACCTTACAGGAAATACAATGGCACTAAATTCATATCTCTCAATAGTTACCCTGAAAGTTAATGGGCTAAATGCCCCAATCAAAAGATACAGGGTATCAGAGTGGATGAAAAAACAAAACCCATCAATATGCTGCCTACAAGAACTCATTTTAGACTCGTGGACACCTCCAGATTTAAAATGAGAGGGTGGAAAACAATGTACCTGCTAATCGACATCAGAAGAAAGCTGGGGTGGCAATCCTTATATCAGATCAATTAGATTTTAAGCCAAAGACTATAATAAGAGATGAGGAAGGACACTATATCATACTCAAAGGTTCTGTCCAACAAGAACATCTAACAATTTTAAATATCTATGCCCCTAACATGGGAGCAGCCAACTATATAAACCAATTAATAACAAAATAAAAAAAAAATACATCGACAATAATACAATAATAGTAGGGGACTTTAACACTCCCCTCAATGAAATGGACAGATCATCTAAGCAAAAGGTCAACAAGGAAATAAAGGCCTTAAATGACACACTGGACGAGATGGATGTCACAGATGTATTCAGAACATTCCATCCCCAAATAACAAAATACACATTCTTCTCTAGTGCACATGGAACATTCTCCAGAATGGACCACATCCTGGGTCCTAAATTAGGCTCAACCGGTATCAAAGGATTGGGATCATTCCCTGCATATTTTCAGACCACATTGCTCTGAAGCTAGAACTCAATCACAAGAGGAAATTTGGAAAGAAACCAAATACATAGAGACTAAACAGCATCCTTTTAAAGAATGAATGGGTCAACGAGGAAATTAAAGAAGAATTTTAAAAATTCATGGAAACAAATGATAATGATAACACAAGAGTTAAAAATCTGTGGAACACAGCAAAGGCAGTCCTGAGATGAAAGTAAATAGCGGTACAAGCCTTTCTCAAAAAACAAAAAAGGTCTCAAGTACACAACCTAACGCTACACCTAAAGGAGCTGGAGAAAGAACAAGAAAGAAACCCTAAACCCAGCAGGAGAAGAGAAATCATAAAGATCAGAGCAGAAATCAATGAACTAGAAACCACAAAAAACAACAACAACAACAACAACAACAAAAAAAACAATAGAGCAAATCAACGAAACTCTGAGCTGGTTCTTTGAAAGAATTAATAATATTGATAACCCCCTGGCCAGACTTATGAAAAAGAAGAGAGAAAGGACCCAAATCAATAAAATCATGAATAAAAGAGGAGAGATCACATCTAACATCAAAGAAATACAAACAATTATAAGAAGATACTATGAGCAACTCTACGCCAACAAATTCGACAATCTGGTAGAAATGGATGCATTCCTAGAGACATATAAACTACCACAACTGAACCAGGAAGAAATAGAAAACCTGAACAGATCCATAACCAGTAACGAGATTGAAACAGTCATCAAAAATCTCCAAACAAAAGCCCAGGGCCAGACGGCTTCCCGGGGGAATTCTACCAAACATTTAAAGAAGAACTAATTCCTATTCTCCTGAAACTGTTCCAAAAAATAGAAATGGAAGGAAAACTTCCAAACTCATTTTATGAGGCCAGCGTCACTTTGATCCCAAAACCATACAGGATCCCACCAAAAAAGAGAACTACAGACTAATATCCTTGATGAACACAGATGCAAAAATCTCACCAAAATGCTAGCCAATAGGATTCAACAGTACATTAAAAGGATTATTCACCACGACCAAGTGGGATTTATTCCAGGGCTGCAAGGTTGGTAAACATGTGCAAATCAATCAATGTGATACAACACATTAGTAAAAGAAAGAGCAAGAACCATATGATACTCTCCATAGATGCTGAAAAAGCATTTGACAAAGTACAGCATCCCTTCCTGATCAAAACTCTTCAAAGTGTAGGGATAGACGGCACATACCTCAATATTATCAAAGCCATCTATGAAAAACCCACCGTAAATATCATTCTCAATGGAGAAAAACTGAAAGCTTTTCCGCTAAGGTTAGGAACACGGCAGGGATGTCCATTATCACCACTGCTATTCAACACAGTACTAGAAGTCCTAGCCTCAGCAATCAGACAACAAAAGGAAATTAAAGGCATCCAAATCGGCAAAGAAGAAGTCAAACTATCACTCTTCACAGATGATATGATACTATATGTGGAAAACCCAAAAGACTCCACTCCCAAACTGCTAGAACTTGTTCAGGAGTTCAGTAATGTTTCAGGATATAAAATCAATGCACAGAAATCAGTTGCATTTCTCTACACCAACAACAAGACAGAAGAAAGAGAAATTAAGGAGTCAGTCCCTTTACAATTGCACCCAAAACTATAAGATATCTAGGAATAAACCTAACCAAAGAGGCTAAGAATCTATACACAGAAAACTATAAAGTACTCATGAAAGAAATTGAGGAAGACACAAAGAAATGGAAAAATATTCCATGCTCCTGGATTGGAAGAACAAATATTGTGAAAATGTCTATGCTACCTAAAGCAATCTACACATTTAATGCAATTCCTATCAAAGTACCATCCATTTTTTTTCAAAGAAATGGAACAAATAATCCTACAATTTATATGGAACCAGAAAAGACATCGAATAGCCTAAGGAATATTGAAAAAGAAAGCCAAAGTTGTGGCATCAAAATTCCAGACTTCAAGCTCTATTACAAAGCTATCATCATCAAGACAGCATGGTACTGGCACAAAAACAGACACATAGATCAATGGAACAGAATAGATAGCCCAGAAATAGACCCTCAACTCTATGGTCAACTAATCTTCGACAAAGCAGGAAAGAATGTCCAATGGAAAAAAGACAGCCTCTTCGATAAATAGTGTTGGGAAAATTGGACAGCCACATGCAGAAAAATGAAATTGGACCATTTCCTTACACCACACATGAAAATAGACTGAAAATGGATGAAGGACCTCAATGTGAGAAAGGAATCCATCAAAATCCTTGAGGAGATCACAGGCAGCAACCTCTTCGACCTCAGCCACTGCAACCTCTTCCTCGGAACATCGTCAAAGGCAAGGGAAGCAAGGGAAAAATGAACTATTGGGATTTCATCAAGATCAAAAGCTTTTGCACAGCAAAGGGAACAGTTAACAAAACCAAAAGACAACTGACAGAATGGGAGAAGATATTTGCAAACGATATATCAGATAAAGGGCTAGTGTCCAAAATCTATAAAGAACTTAGCAAAGTCAACACCCAAAGAACAAATAATCCAATCAAGAAATGGGCAGAAGACATGAACAGACATTTCTGCAAAGAAGACATCCAGATGGCCAACAGACACATGAAAAAGTGCTCCATATCACTCGGCATCAGGGAAATACAAATCAAAACCACAATGAGATATCACCTCACACCAGTCAGAATGGCTAAAATTAACAAGTCAGGAAATGACAGATGCTGGCGAGGATGCGGAGAAAGGGGAACCCTCCTACACTGTTGGTGGGAATGCAAGCTGGTGCAACCACTCTGGAAAACAGCATGGAGGTTCCTCAAAATGTTGAAAATAGAACTACCCTATGACCCAGCAATTGCACTGCTGGGTATTTACCCTAAAGATACAAACATAGTGATCCGAAGGGGCACGTGCACCCGAATGTTTATAGCAGCAATGTCTACAATAGCCAAACTATGGAAAGAACCTAGATGTCCATCAACAGATGAATGGATAAAGAAGAGGTGGTAAAATAGCATAAACTAAATACTGACAAATAAATGAGCAAGTACCGATTACACTTGTCATGCATCAAGAAAAGGAAGGTTTCTAAATGAGACTCAAAAAACATAAGGCATCGATGGTAGGTGACAAAGGGATTAATACCCTGTAAAAGGCCAATGGACTCTTTTCTAATAAAAATACTGCTACAAAGACACAAACCTAACACTTCCAAATTACCCAGAGCCCAAATAATATATAATGCTAGTGAGTAATGGCCACTTTCTTACCAACTGTGAGTTATAGGCAGATACCAGATTGGATACACAATGGAATACTATGCAGCCATCAAAAGAAATGAAATCTTGCCATTTGCGATGACGTGGATGGAGCTAGAGGTATTATGCTTAGCGAAATAAGTCAATTGGAGAAAGACAACTATCATGATCTCCCTGATATGAGGAAGTGGAGATGCAGCATGGGGGGTTAAGGGGGTAGGAGAAGAATAAATGAAACAAGATGGGATTGGGAGGGAGACAAACCATAAGTGACTCCTAATGTCACAAAACAAACTGAGGGTTGCTGGGGGGAGGGGGCTTGGGAGAGGGGTGTGGGGTTATGGATATTGTGGAGGGTATGTGCAATGGTGAGTGCTGTGAAATGTGTAAACCTGGAGATTCACAGACCTGTACCACTGGGGATAAGAACATATTATATGTTTATGTTTAAAAAAAATTAAAAAAAAGCCACATTGAGATACCACCTTAAACCAGTTAGAATGGCCAAAATTAGCAAGATAGGAAACAACATGTGTTGGAGAGGATGTGCAGAAAGGTTAACCCTCTTACACTGTTGGTGGAAATGCAAGTTGGTGCAGCCAATTTGGAGAACAGTGTGGAGATTCCTTAAGAAATTTTAAATCGAGCTTCCCTATGACCCTGCAATTGCACTAATGGGTATTTACCCCAAAGATACAGATGTAGGGAAAAGAAGGCCATCTGTACCCCAGTGTTTATAGCAGCAATGGCAACGGTCTCCAAACTGTGGAAAGAACCAAGATGCCCTTTAACAGACGAATGGATAAGGAAGATGTGGTCCATATCCACTATGGAGTATTATGCCTCCATCAGAAAGGTTGAATACCCAACTTTTGTATCAACATGGATGGGACTGGAAGAGATTACGCTGAGTGAAATAAGTAAAGCAGAGAGAGTCAATTATCATATGGTTTCACTTATTTCTGGAGCATAACAAGTAACATGGAGGACATAGGGAGATGGAGAGGAGAAGGGAGTTGAGGGAAATTGGAAGGGGAGGTGAACCATGAGAGACTATGAACTCTGAAAAGAACCTGAGGGTTTTAAACAGGTGGGGGGTGGGAAGTTGGGGGGACCAGGTGGTCGGTATTATGGAGGGTATGGATTGCATGGAGCACTGGGTGTGGTGCATAAACAATGAATTCTGTTACAGTGAAAAGAAATTAAAAAAAAAATCGAAACTGGAAAAAAAAAAAGAATATGCCTTCATTTATTTTGGGTATACACACAAGTAAATTGCTGGATCATATGATAAATCTATTTTAAATTTTTTGAGGAACCACCATACTACTTTCCATAATGGCTGGTACCAATTTATATTCCTACCAGCATTGCACAAGACTTCCAATTTCTCCACATCCTTACCAACACTTGTTATTTTGTTTTTGTGAAAACAGCCATCCTAATGGTTATGAGTTAGTATCTTGCTATGGTTTTGATTTGCATTTCCATAATGATTAGTGATGTTGAACATTTTTTGTTGGATTTATTGGCTATTCATATAGCTTCTTCAGAGAAATGTCCATTCGTGTCCTTTGCCCATTTTATTTATTTATTTATTTGCTTATCTTTTTATTTAATTTCTTTAATGTTTTAGGAGTTCTCTATATATTCGGGATATGAATCACATACCACATATTTTGTAAATATTTTCTCCTATTCTATGGCTTGTGTCTTTATTCCGTTGATAATATCCTTTGAGGTACAGAAGTTTTTAATTTTCAGGAAATCCAGTATCTTTTTTGTTGTTGTTGTGTGTGCCTTTCATGTCAACTATTCCCTTTCCTGTGTGACAGCTTTTTATCTTGATGAAGTCCCAATAGTTCACTTTTGCTTTTGTTTCCCTTGCCTTTGGAGATGTGTCTAGCCAGGTCAAAGAGTTTGCTGCCTGTGTTCTCCTCTATGATTTTGATGGATTCTTGTCTCACATTTAGGTCTTTCATCCATTTTGAGTATTTTTGTGTATGATATAAGAATGTGGTCCAGTTTCATTCTTCTGCATATGGCTGTCCAATTATCCAAACATCATTTGTTGAAGAGACTGTCTTTTTTCCATTGGCTATTCTTTCCTGTTTTGTCAGAGATTAGTTGACCGTAGAGTTGAGTGTCCATTTCTGCGTTCTCTATTTCGTTCCATTGATCTCTATGTCTGTTTTTGTTCCTGTAGCATATTGTCTTAATGATTACTGCTTTGTAATCTAGCTTGAAGTCTGGAATTGTGATGCCTACAGCTTTGGTTTTCTTTTTCAATATTCCTTCGGCTATTAGGGGGTCTTTTCTGGTTCCATTCAATTTTTAAGAGTATTTGTTCCAGCTCTGAAAAAAGTTGATGGTATTTTGATAGGGATTGCAATGAATGTATAGATTGTTCTAGGTAACATAGATATTTTTAAGAATATTTGTTCTTCAAATTCATGAGCATGGAAGGTTTTTCCATTTCTTTTTGTTTTACTCAATTTCTTTCATGAGTGTTCTATAGTTTTATGTGTTCAGATCCTTTGCATCTTTGGTTATGTTTATTCCTAGGTATCTTATGGTTTTTCGTACATCTGTAAATGGAATAGATTCTGTAATTTCTCTTTCTAATGTCTCATTGTTAGTGTATGGAAATGGAACTAATTTCTGTGCATCGATTTTATATCCTGCCACTCTGCTGAATTCCTCTATGATTTTTTAGCAATTTTCGGTGGAGTCTTTGGGGTTTTTCACATAGAGTATCATGTCATCTGTGAAGAGTAAGACTTTGACTTCTTCTTTGCCTACTTAGACACATTTTATTTCTTTTTGTTATCTGATTTCTGAGACCAGGAATTCCAGTACTCTGTTGAACAGCAGTGGTGAGCATGGACATCCCTGGCATGTTCCTGATTTTAGGGGAAAAGCTGAGAATGATATTAATTGTGAGATTTTCATAGGTGGCTTTTTTGATATTGAGGTATGTTCCCTCTATCCCTACACTGTGAAGAGTTTTAATCAAGAAAGGATGCTGTACTTTGTTAAATGCTTTTTCTGCATCTATTGAGAAGATCATATGGTTCTTGTCCTTTCTTTTATTAATGTGGTATATCACACTGATTGATTTGCAGATGTTGAACCACCTTTGCAGACTAGGAATAAATCTCACTTGCACATTGTGAATAATCCTCTTGATGTACTGTTGGATCCTTTTGGCTAGTATGTTGTTGAGAATTTTGGCATCCATGTTCATCAGGGATATTGGTCTGTAATTCTCCTTTTGGTGGAGTCTTTGGTTTTGGGATCAAGGTAATGCTGGCCTCATAGCATGAGTTTGGAAGTTTTCCTTCCATTTCTAGTTTTTGAAACAACTACAGAAAAACAGGCTTTAATTCTTCCTTAAATGTTTGGTAGAATTCCCCTGGGAAGCCGTCTGGCCCTGGGTTCTTGTATGTTGGGAGATTTTTGATGACTCTTTCAATTTCCTTATTGGTTATGGGTCTGCTCAGGTTTTCTATTTCTTCCTTGTTCCGTTTTGGTAGTTTATACATCTCCAGGAATGAATCCATTTCTTCCAGATTGTCAAATTTGCTGGCTTATAGTTGCTCATGTTTGTATTCCTGTGGTGTTGGTTGTGATCTCTTTCATTCATGATTTTATTTATTTAGCTCCTTTCTCTTTTCTTTTTGAGAAATCTGGACAGGGGTTTATCGATTTAATTAATTCTTTCAAAGAACCAGCTCTTAGATTTTTGATATGTTGTACTGTTCTTTTTGTTTCTGTTTCATTGACTTCTGTTCTAATCTTTATTATTTTTCTTCTGCTGGGTTTAGGCTTTCTTTGCTCTTCTTTCTCCAGCTCCTTTAGGTGTCGGGTTAGGTTGTATATTTGAGACCTTTCTTGTTTCTTGGGAAAGGCTTATATTGCTATATACATTCCTCTCGGGACCACCTTTGCTGTGTCCCAAAGATTTTGAACAGTTGTGTTTTCATTTTCATTTGTTTCCATGAATTTTTAAATTCTTCTTTAATTTTCTGGTTGATCCATTCATTCTTTAATAGGATGCTCTTTAGCCTCCATGTATTTGAATTCTTTCCAACTGTCTTCTTGTGGTTTAGTTCTAGTTTCAAAGCATTGTGGTCTGAAAATATTCAGGGAATAACCCCAATCTTTTGCTACTAGTTAATACCTGATTTGTGACCCAGGATGTGATCTATTCTGGAGAATGTTCCATGTGCACTTGAGAAGAATGTGTATTCTGTTTCTTTAGGATAAAATGTCCTAAATATATTTGTTAACTCCATCTGGTCCACTGTCTCATTCAAAGCCCTTGCTTGCTTGTTGATCTTCTGCTTAGATGATCTGTCCATTGCAGTGAGTGGGATGTTAAGGTCCCTTACTATTATTGTATTATTGTTTTATTCTCAGCTATAATTTGCTCCAGTATAACTTCTGCCTCCCCTTCTTCTGTTATCCTGATTATGCTAATATTGTTTAGCTTCAGTGTATCATTTATTCTTGAATTCTCCACTCATGGTCCAGTAGTTCCTTATCTCTCTTTTATCAGCTTCTTTTTTTCTCCATCATTTTGTCTTCTAGGTCACTAATTCTCTCTTCTGCTTCATTTATCCTAGTAGTTAGTGCCTCCATTTTTTACTGCATCTCATTAATAGCTTTTTTTATTTCAACTTGATTTGATTTTAGTTCTTTTATTCTGCAGAAAGGGAGTCTCTGGTGTCTTCAGTCCTTTTTTTCAATCTCAGCTAGTATCTTTACAATTTATGTTCTGAAATCTAGTTCTGACATCTTATTTATTATTATATCCTTGCTGGTTAAATTCCTGGTGGTCAGTTCTTCCTCTTGTCCTCCTTTTTGAGGTGAGTTTTTCTGGTCTTGTCATTAGGTCCAGAAAATAAAAGATAAACAAGAGAACAAAATACTACAATGGCAACAGTGACCCCAGAGAAATAAACACTAAAATCAGAAGAGATCCCAAACCAAATATAATAATAAATATTTAAAAAGAGAGAGAGAGAGAATATAGTCAAACAGGTGAAAAGAACTGAGCAATACACTGGATCCCTGTGTATTTTGGTCTGTCCGTTAGAAAACAAGGTCCCAAAATTGTAGGGAAAGAGAAACTTACAAATGTACCAAAATAAAATTAAATGCAATGAAAGAATAGAATGTAATTGTAAAAATTAAAATTAAAAGACCAAAAAAATCTGGTGAACAGAGCAGAGCAATACACTATATCCTTGGTGTATTTTGGTCAGTTTTTAGAAGAAATTACATCCCAAAGTGCGGAGAAAGAACAACTTATATACAAAAATAAAATTAAATACAGTGGAAGGATAAAATGTAACTGTAAAAGTAAAAATTGTAAAGACTATAAAAAAGAGGTGACAAAATAAGAAATTGGTTGGAAAGAGGAAAAAAATTAAAATTGAAAGACTAAAAAATCATGAGGAAAAAACCATGTATGTTTTCCTCTAGCATTGGAGTTTTGCAGTTCTCTGTGATCAGTATACTTGATGTTAGCTGGATGTTCTTGCTGATCTTCTGGGGCAGGGCCCTATTGTGCTGATTCTCAGGTGTCTGCCCTGGGCAGAACTGCACTGCCCTTGTTAGGGAGCCAAGCTAAGTAAGTGACTCTGGATTGCTCTATGTGGTTTTTATTCCCTAAAAACTTTCCATATAACGTTAGAGGGTGAGAATAAAAACTGTGGTCTCCCAATCTCCAGTCCTGGAGGTGAGAGCTTGGGGCCCCACTTAGTGCACACTCAGGGAAAAGCAGTCAGTCATTCCTGTCTCCCTGGTGTCAGAATGCACTCTGTGCTTACCCAGCCTATGGTGGAGCATTTCTTTATCAGGCAGGCAACCTGGCCTTGAGACTCTAAAATCTGCAGGTACACCCACAGAGCTCCTCTCAGTGGAAGGTGGGGGTGTCTCGCCACAATTCTGCCTGTTGCTGGGCCCCTGCTCAGTGAGCAATTGCCCAACTGTGTCACAGTTTGTGATTTATGGCAACACTGAGCTGAAAGCCCACTCCTGGACTCACTGGTTACAGCTGGCTTCCCCACTCTGAAGCCTGGGAACTTTGCCCCACTCAAGCATTGCTCTTTTTTTCTGTGACCCTGGGGATCCTGAGATCACACCGTCCCACCTAGGATTCCACCTGCTTTGCCACCTGAGCACCTTTCAGGCAGGGACATCCCTCACAGGAGTAAACTTATAAAAGTTCTGACTTTGTACTCTGGTGCTCTATCACTTTCCAGTAGCCAGCTTATGGAGACTCCCTCCCCCAGTGGTTTATCTTCCAATATATCCCCTCAGAATCACTTCTCTACATCTCCTACCTTGCAAAATGTGGTCACTTTTCTATTTGTAGAATTACAGCAATTATTTTCTTAGATCTCTCGAGTTCACAGGTGTTCAGAATGATTTGATAACTATCTAGCTGAATTCCTGGTACCAGACAAAACCAAAGTCTCCTACTCCTCCACCATCTTGGAAAGTCCTCTCTGTAGAAGACCCTATTAGCTGCATGCATATATATATGTATGTGTGTGTGTGTGTGTATATATATATATATATATTATATACATAGGTATATATATGTGTATGTATATATATATATATATTCTTCTCTACTTGCTCTGGTTAAGACTTCCAAATGTTGAGGGGTGCCTGGGTGGCTCAGTCAGTTGAGTGTCCAACTTTTGATTTTGACTCAGGTCATGGTCTTGAGGTCTTAGGCTTAAGCACTGTGACAGGCTCTGTGCTCAGCAAGGAGTCTGCTGGAGATTCTCTCTCTCCTTATCCCTCTGCCTCTTCCCTCACTTGTGTAATTTATCTCTCTCTCTCTCTCTCTCAAATAAACAAATCTTTTTAAAAAATTCCAAATGTTGCATAGAAGTGGCAAAAGTGAGCATCCATGCCATGTTCTGATCTTCAAGAAAAAACTTTCAGTTTTCATGGTTAGATATGATGTTCATTCTAAACTTTTTATATATGGCTTTTATTGTGTTGTGGTAGTTTTCTTTAAAAAAAATATTTATTTTTTTAAAGACTTATTTATTTATTTTAGAGACTGAGAGAGCATGGGCAGGGAGAGTGACAGAGAGAGGGATAGAAGCAGACTCCCTGCTAAGCAGGGAACCCCATGCAGAGATTGATCCCAGGACCCTGAGATCATGACCTGAGCTGAAACCAAGAGTCAGATGCATAACTGACTGAGCCACCCAGGTGCCCGAAGGTAATTTCCTTCTAATTCTCATTTGTTGAGTCCTTTTTATCATGAAAGGGTGTTTAATTCTGCCAAATGTTTTTTCTACATCTGTGAGATAATGATGAGGTTTTGGTCCTCCATTCTGTTTATGTGACATAATACATTGATTGATTTTCATGTTGAGCCATCCTTGTATCCTAGGGATAAATCCTAATTGATGATGGTTTACGATCCTGTTAATGTGCTATTGAATTTGGTGTGCTAGAATTTTGTTGAGCATTTTTGCATGTATGTTAATCAAGGATATTGGCCTGTACTTTTCTTTTCCTGTAGTGTCTTTTTCTAGATTTGGTATCAGGGTAATGCTGGTCTCATAAAATGAGTTTGGAAATGTTCTCACTTCTTAAAATTTTTGAAAAGTTTGAGAAGGCCTACTGTTAATTGTTCTTTAAATGTTGGGTATAACTTATCAGTGAAGCCATCAAGTTCAGGGTTTTTCTTTGTTGGGAAATTTTTGACTGTTGATTCAATCTTCTTACTAGTTATAGGTCTATCAGTTTTCTATTTCTTTATGATTCAGTCTTGGTAGATTATATATTTCTAGGAATTTGTCCATCTCATCTAAGTTATCCAATCTGTTGGTGTACTATTTTCCCAGCTCTCTCTCTCTCTTTTTTTAAGATTTTATTTATTCATTTGTCAGAGAGAGAGCACAAGCAGGCAGAGGAAGAGAGAGAAGCAGGCTCCCCACCAAACAAGGAGCCCAATGCAGGACTCGATACCAGGACCCCAGGATCATGACCTGAGCCGAAGGCAGTGGCCCAACCGACTGAGCCACTTACGTGTCTCCCAGCACTCTCTTATAAGAGAGTTTTCTTTCCATAGAACAGGTAGTAATGTCCCCACTTTCATTTCTGGTTTTAGTAATTTAGTTGTCTCTTTTTCTTTAGTTAATCTAGCTAAAGTTTTGTCAATTTTGTTGATCCTTTTGAAAAAACAACTTTAAAATTTGTTGATCTTCTCTATTGTTTTTATCTTCTCTATTTCATTCATCTTTAATTTTTATTATTTCTTTACTTCTTCTAGCTTTGGGTTTAATTTGTTCTTCATTTTTTTTTAGTCCCTTATGTTGTAAAGTTAGATTGTTCACTTAAGATCTCATTTTTAATGTGTATTTGTAGATATAAATTTCCCCTGTAACATTACTATCACTGTGTTCCAGATGTTTTGGTGTGCTATATTGTCATTTTCATTCATCATTAAGTATTTTATAATTTCCTTTGTGATTTTTCTTTTGGTTCATTCATTAAGAGTATATTATTTAAATTCCACAAATTCATAGCATTTCTAGTTTTATTTATGTTATGATTTCTAACTCCATCTTGTTGAAGAAGATACTTTGATAGCTATCTTTTAAAATATTGAAACTTAATTTATAGCCTCATACATGGTCTAGTGGAGAATGTCCCGTGTGCACTTGAAAAGAATATGTATGCTGTTGTGGCTGTGAAGGGTGTTCTGTATATGTTATATCTACTTGGTTTATTATGTTATGCAAATACTCAATTTACTCAATTATCTTCTTTTTAAAGTTTTTAAATTCCAGTTAGAGTGTAACATTAGTTTCAGGTGTATGATTTAACACTTACATACAACACCTGATGCTTAGCACAAGTGCATGCCTTAATCCCCATCACCCATTTAACCCACCTCCCTACCCACTTTGCCTCTTGTAACCATTAGTTTGTTCCCTATAGTTAAGAATTAGATTCTTGGTTTGTCTCCCCCTCCCATGATTATTTGTTTTATTTCTTAAGTTCCATATATGAGTGAAATCATATGGTATTTGTCTTTCTCTGACTGATTTTTGCTTATCATAATATTCTAGATCCATCCATGTTGTTGCAAATGGCAAAATTTCTGTCTGGTTCTTCTATCTATTATTGAGAGTGGGTTATTGAAGTCTTGAACTATTCTATTTCTCCCTTTATTATGTTAATTTTTGCTTTGTATATTTTCATGGTGTGTTATTAGCTGTGTAAGTGATTATAACTATTAAATCTTCTTGGTATGCTGGGTGGCTCAGCCAGTTAATAAGCATTGGCCTTTGGCTCAGGTCTTGATCCCAGGGTCCTGGGATTGAATCCCACATCCGGCTCCTTGCTTGGCAGAGAGCCTGCTTTTCCCTCTGCCTACCACTCCCCCTGCTTGGGTGTTCTCACTCTCTTTCTCTGACAAATAAATAAAATATTTTTTTAAAAAAGCTATTACATCTTCTTGCTGTGTTGAATTTTTATTAATATATAGTATCTTTCTATGTCTCTTGTGTAACCTTTTTTTTCCCTAAAGATTTTTATTTATTTATTTATTTGACAGAGAGAAATCATAAGCAGGCAGAGAGAGCAGGGGAAGAAGGCTGCCTCCTGACCAGAGAGCCCAATGTGGGGCTTGATCCCAGGACCCTGGGATCATGACCTGAGCCAAAGGCAGAGACTTAACCCACTGAGCCACCCAGGTGCCCTTCCTGTGTAACCTTTTTTGATAAAGTCTGTTTTGTCTGATAGTATAGTTATTCTTCTGTTTTGGTGATTATTTGCATGGAATATTATTTTCCATCATTTCACTTTCAGCCCATTGTATCTTTGAATTTAAAATGAGTTTGTTGTAGATAGCATATAGTTGGATCATGTTTTTTGTTTTGTTTTGTTTTGCTTTGTTTTTGTTTTTTATCCATTCTGCCAGTCCCTGTCTTATGTTTAGAGAGTTTAGTCCATTTACACTTGAAATAATGATCGATAAAGAGGGACTCGCTTCGGTCCTTTTGCTCTTTCTTTTGTATATGCCTTATAATTTCTTGTCCTTATTTTCTGTATTACTGCCTTCTTTTGTATATACTTAATTTTTTGTAGTGAAACGTATTCCCTTCGCTTTTCTTTTTGCGCATATTCTATAACTATTTCCTTTGTGGTTAGTATGGGATTTCATTTAACATTTTAAAGTTATGATACTCTAATATGAACTTAAGCCAGCTTAACTTCAATAATATAGAAACTTTGCTCTTCTGCAACTCTGTCCTTACCCCTGCCAGTTCTTGATGTCACAGAACATCTCTGTATACATTGTATCAAAAAACATAACTATTATTTTTTTATGCATTAGTCTTTGAAATCATGTAGTGACAAGTTGTGGAGTTACTAACAAAAATCTCACTAATACTAGCTTTAGACTAGTAATTTTTTAATGTATCAGTTTTTAAATCATAAAAACAGAAAATGAAGTTACAAACAATTTTTACAATAATAAAAGGTTTTATAAATATCTACATATTTACCTTTACTGAGGTCTTTATTTCTTCTTATGGCTTTGAGTTCCTGTCTAGTGTCCTTTAATTTCAACAGTGCTGCAGTGCTGTGTTTAGCATTATTTGAAGGGCAAGTCTTTTCTTTCATGTATTTTTTTAATTAACATGTATTATTTGCTTCAGGGTTACAGGTTTGTGAATCATCAGTCTTACACAATTCACAACACTCATCATAGCACATACCCTCCCCAATATCCATAACCCAGCCACCCTAACCCCTCCCCCACCCCCCCAGCAACCCTCAGTTTGTTTCCTGAGATTAAGAGTCTCTTATGATTTGTCTCCCTCCCAATCTCTTCTTGTCTCATTTTTTCCCTCCCTATCCCCCACACCCCTCTGCCCTGCCTCTTAAATTCCTCATATCAGAGAGATCATATGATAATTGTCTTTCTCTGATCGACTTTTTTCACTTAGTGTAATACCCTCTAGTTCCATCCACGTTGTTGCAAATGGCAAGATTTTGGGGGGTTTTAATGGCTGTATAGTATTCCATTGTATATATACACACTACATTTTCTTTATCTATTCATCTGTTGATGGACATCTAGGTTCTTTCTATAGTTTGGCTGTTATGGACATTGCTGCTATAAACATTCAGGTGCATGTGCCTGAAGGACAAGTCTAATGATAGTGAGCTCTCTCATCTTATTTATCTGGGAATTTCTTAATTTACCCTTTACTTTTGAAGGACAGTTTTGCCACATTATAGGACAGGTTTTGTTTTGTTTTGTTTTCCTTTTAGCATTTTGAAAATATCAGCCCACTGCTCTCTGGCCACCAAAGTCTCTGATAAGAAAGTTGCTGGTAGTCTTAGTGAGGATCCCATGTAGATTAGGAATCACTTCTTTCTTGCTACTTCTAAGATTCTCTTTGGCTTTGGCTTTTGACTCTTTGATTATAATGTGTTCTGGTGTGGATATCTTTAAGTTCATCCTTTTTAGAGTTCATTGGGGTTCTTGGATGTTTAGGTTCATGTATTTCATCAGACTTGGAAAGTTTTAGGCCATATATTCAAATAATCTCTTTGCTTTGTCTCTCCTCCTCTTGGAACTCCCATTGTGTAAATGTTGATTCACTTGGTGGTGTCCTACAATTTTGTTAAGTTCTGTTTGCTGCAATCTTTATTGTTTCTATTCCTCAGACTTGATAATTTCAGTTGTTTATCTTCAAGTTCAGTGACATTTATTTCTGCCTACTCAAATCTAACTTTGAATCCCTCTAGTGAATTTTAAATTTCAATTATTGTGTTTTTTAGCTCAAGAATTTCTCTGTGGTTTCTTTCAAGATTTTATTTTCTTTATGTGTATTTCTGTTTTGTCATACATCATTTTCTTAACTTGCTCCATGCTTTTCATTAGCTCTTTGAGATCTTTAAGACAGTTATTTTGAAGTCTTTGTTTACTAGATACTTCATCTGATCTTTCTCTGGCACAATTTCTGTTGGTTTATTTTTTTTCTTTTGAATAGGAGACATTTTCATGTTTCTTTGTATGTCTTATAATTTTTTGTGGAAAACTGTACATTTGAACATAATAATGTGTCAACTCTGGAAATCAGATTCTTTCCCTTCCCTATTTTGCTGTTTTTCTTTTCTTTTGGTTAGCCTTTTTAAAAATGATTTATTGTTGTAGACTGTCTCCATGGTGAAGATCAGCTTGAGGTGTAAACAAGTTTTTCTCAGGTCTTTTCTGATCCTGTACCTTTCCCTGGGCATGTGACTTCCTAACTTTCCCCATATATGTGTGCAATTGCTTTTGAATGTCCTAGTCCTTAATGTTGGATCTCTTAAAGGGGGGAATAAGAAGAAGTGTGGAAAAACGGTACTAGCTGTTTAAATTCTCTGGAAATTGCTTCAGGTAGAGAGGGAGGGGCTCTCAACAATGGATAAGTGTGTGGGGCTGCAAAATAGCTACCTGCCTCTGTGATCACCTCCATAATCAGAAGCAGCAATCCGAACACAGATCTCTGATATTTGGAGAAGAAGGTCATTATTACCCACTCTGGTTCTTGCAGACTTCTCTAGGAACACATGCACAGCTGCCTTCTAGGAAGTAGGGAATGTGAAGTCTCTTCTGAGCTAAGACCTAAAACTGATAAATTGAAGCTTACTGTCCAATCCTTTCACTGGAAGCTACAAGCCTTCAATAGACTCCAGAATTCCAACATAGTTACATTAGACAAATCTGTCAGTATAATTTTTACCTAGGTGGATAGACATATTCCTGATGTTTCCTGCTCAGCCATCTGCATAGAATCCTTCCCTCCATCTGTTGCCCTTTTTTAAAAAAGGCCAATTTAGCAGAATCTATTGAATTGCCCTATCTTGAACCCAGAAATTCTATTAGAAATTAGTCTTATAGAAAATATTCCCAAACATATATTCACACACAAAGTTATATATGCCAGCATTGTTTGTAATAATGACAAATTGAAAATAATCTAAATGTATATATTTGTAATTACCATATTATATGTAATTATAATAACCTACATGATTATGATATGTAATTGTAATATTTATTTATAATGTGTTATATATAATGTACAAATATTTATAGTACTTATAAATTAATATATGTAATATATACACACACTGTAATACTGTGTATTAAAAGTTTGGGATCAATAAAATAGACTGTCTTAGAAAGAATCTAAGTTATAATATAGTTATAAAAACTAAGTTGTAGAAAAGTATATCTGGTATGATTCCGTTTGTTTATGAGAAATCCACATATGGGTAATGGTAAATAAAAATTTCTGAAAGGATGAACAGATATCTTTTAATAATTGTTATCTCTGGAGCAAGCATGAGAATGGAGGGAGTACCAAAGAAAAATTTAAATTTTATTCCTTATGCTTCTGTACTGTTTGATTAGTTGTTTTTTGTGTTTTTCTTTAACAAGCACCATGCATTCTTAGTAATATACAATTATTGTAAATAATTTTTAAAAACTTTGATGAATATTCTTAATGTCTGCATGGTCAGAGCTTACTGAATTATTGAATAGCAAACAAGCTTTGGAAATTGGACAGTATGTATTGTCTTAGAGGAATTTAAAGTCATCTTTCCTCTGGAGCTCTTTGTTTGTATCCCAGGATGGTGAAAAGAAACTGTACATCTCTCCTCCTTGGAGATGTGTTTATATTCTAGAGCAAAGTTTTCTTTCTCCACTCCCCCTGCCTCCCCAGGAAGAAAGATCACATGTGTCAGCTGCTCCTATATAATCTCCAAGTTTCATAATTTCAGTGTTCCTCTTCTGTAGTACAAACCCTGCTTTACATACAAGTACATCTGCTCTCAGTACATCATCCTATAACAAATTTTGGCATGAAAGACTACTGCGAGTTGCTCTGTGAGTAAATAAAATGTCTTTTCCCTAATTCAGAAGTTTTATGTTTCTGTAAATATGCATGTGCATGTGTGTCACTATACAGGTTAACTTCTTATCTTTCAAGCAGGAAAGTATCTCATATGCTTCACAGTTTTAGACTCAACACCAGGCACAGTAAGTTTAGTTGAGTTGTTTGGTGTATTTTGCCACTCCACAAATTAAGGCAGGAGAGACTATTGTCATGGCCTGTTTATAATACAGAGTTTGTTTTTCTAAGGCAGCCCTGAATGAAGACCTGGATTATGTGTCCTGGTGAGGAGAGAAAGCAGTTCTGTTCCAATACGGGTCCCACATGAATGAAGAAGGTCTGAACTGGCTGAGATACAACTGGATCCCATCTGTATTTGCACAAGGCAGTAAGTCTGACTTCTGTCTTTCCCAACATCTCAGCCTTTTTCAAGAGAAAGAAAATGATTAAGATCATTTTAGAAAGGAATGCGCCACTCTGAATGTGGGCATACCAAACTACTTACTGAGTCATCTTCCAGGCTACCTTCAGAACACGCCCAGGAGAATATTCCCCAGCCCTAAGAAATTCCTATTCTTACATTTTCATTTTCTAGGATGCTTATCACAAGACCTTCAACTTCTTTTTTTTTTTTTAAGATTTTATTTATTTATTTATTTGAGAGAAAGAGTGAGCTGAGCAGGAGAGAGAGAGAGCATGAGCAGAGGGGAGGGGCAGAGGGATAGAGAGAATCAGGTTCCCCACTGAACAGGGAGCCTGATGTGGGACTCAATCCCAGGACCCTGGGAGCTGAAGGAAGACACGTAACAGACTGAGCCAGCCAGGCACCCAAGAAGACCCTCTATTTCTTGGCAGTCTTTGTTTAATAATGAGACTGCCCCTTGGAGATTATAATCCTAGAATGTTGGAATCAGAAAGGGACTATTAAAAAATCCCTCATTGTGGACATGAAAGCTCTGAGGATTTTTGAAGCCCACCATCTTTTGGTAGTCATTTTTATGTTGTTAACTATGTTAGATTTCAAGGCTTATCAGCTTTTTTCTGTTACATGAGTTTGGTCTTAATCATTTTGCATGCTAAGGTCACTTCTCTAATTTCTTAAGGTTTGGTCTATGCTTATATCATAGTGTTCATAATCCATGGGTTCTGGTTAATAACTACATTTCCTCCATTCATTCATTTTCAAGCATTATGTTCTATTCTAGCACTGCCCTATAGAACTTGCTGCAATGATGCTCATGTTCTGTAATCTGCACTGTCCAATATGAAAGCTATTAGCTTGTGTGACTGAAGGACTTTATTTTTAATATTATTTAACTTAATTTATTTAACCATATGTGGGTGGAGAACAATTCTACTATCCTTTCTTGCTCGGCCATTTCTAGGCTAAAGAGTAGAAGTTCAGAGATAATTTGGATAAGAAAGCTATTTAGACAGTCTGCTATCATTGCCTAGACCCCAAAGACCCTGTTGTATTTGCTTTTTTCTAAGACAAAAATCACTTGGCAGCTTTACAGTAGGATGTAATCAGATGAAGACTAAGAATGTCTGGGCCATGATAACCATGGGAAGATAAGAACAATGATGTAAGAGGATGATTTGGATGGCCTTGTTTTGCCTCATGAGTTTAAGAAAAGATAAAATGTGCAAGAAGTAGAGGTAATCCATGAAATGCAAAGAAAATACACACAGTGAACAGAATGTTTGAAAGGATACTAAGCCTAACATTTTGTGAATATCTCCTGTGCCCCAAGCATTTTACTAAGCCATGTATATGCATTATTTCATTTACTCTTAACAGTAAACTCATGAGTTGGATATACATTCCTCCCTTTATAGATGATGAATCAAAATGTCACGCAGCTACTCAGTGGAGGATCCAAGACCTCAAATCAGTTCTACCTGCATCCCAAGCCTCTGTATATGTTCACCTATAAACAGGGACGTGAGAAGAAGGGCATAATTCCAACTCTACCACGACCTTGTTGTGTGATCTTGTGCAAATAATCTTACCTCTCTGTGCCTCTCTTTCTTTGTTTTGTAAGACATAGGGGTTGGATTCATTGGTTTCTAACTTCTCATTCAACTTTTCCATCCTAACACTCTGACACTCAAATCACCCCTAATTTCTTTGTGGATTTCAACATATCAATTGCTATTGGCAAGAAAAAAAAGTATGATGGGCTCCTTTGTTTTGCTCTATTTCTCTCCCATCATTTTTGGTCCATGAGCCACAAAAGGATTTGATTTGGATAGCAGTAACATTCCCAGATTTTCTCTATGGGTCAGATAATTTAAAAGGATAATTTAACATCCTCTTAAGAATATTAAAGAGACATTTTCTTTTGAAACATATGAACACACATGTGATCTTAGTGATACCTTGCAAGCAAAATAAAATGTCATAAATTGCTCTCCCAGAGTGGAAGTTCATTACTGAGAAGGGCTTGGTGTGGGGACAGGGAGCAGTTGTCGGTCTCTAGGAGGGTTTTTTGCAAAAGCATATTCAACAGAACAATAAGAGTCTGCTATTTGGAAAAATGAGGGGGGATGCATTTTATTTTGCTAAAATTAAATAAACCTCTATAGAAGTCTGCTCAGCCCATGAAGAAAAACGGAAGCAGTGATTCTGTGTGGGGAGAGGGGAAGAGTCATAATATCAGATAAGGGGTGATCAGTATTTTGTAGAGAGGGTATGAACGTAAATTTTTTTGAAAGTTAAGATTTTTATTTTCTTTTCTCTTTATTTTAATTACGAAAAGTAATGCTTACTGTAAGAAGTCAAACTATGTAGAAATTTATTAAGAAAAAATAGATTCTTGTTCATAAAAACCTATATACACATATTTAATTTATTACTATAAACAGCTATATAATATATAATATATACTAAAGAGTTATATGGTATATATAATATTACGTAGTATGCATTTTCAACCATTCTCTTATTGGTGGGCATTCATTTTCTTTTTTTAAGACTTTATTTATGTGAGAGAGAGAGCGAGCGCAAGGGCACTCACAAGCCAGGAAAGAGGCAAAGGAAGGGAGAACAGACTCCCTCTGAGCAGGGACTCCAATGCAGGGCTTGATCCCTGTGCCCTGGGATCATAACTCTAGCAGAAGGCAGATGCTTAACTCACTGAGCCACCCAGGCACCCTGGTGAGCATTCATTTTCTAGGATATTTTATATGTATCCGAAAAAGAATGAGAAAAGTCAGCCTTATATTCACATCTGATAAAGAAATTTGAAGATTTGAACTGGTAGGGGGCAGAAAGCTAGATTAGGCAGCTCGAGGGATCTTGCAGCCAGGACTGCCTTAAAGATAGGTAATTCACATGGCAAAACTAAGTAAATTCCTAACATTATAAAGTTATAGGATAGGAAAGCTGAAAGGGATTTAAAATAAGTAAGTCCAGTGCCCTAATTTTACCAAGGAGGAAATTGAGACCCAGGGAGGTTGTCTTTCTCAAGGTCACATAACTAGTTAAATGTCACAGTCCTGATTAAAGTCTTATGGCTCTAGACTAGCTTTCTTTGAAAGAAAGAAGTAATAAAAGGACATTATGATTCCACCTATGACTAGGTGCTGAAGGGTTTCTTCCTCTGAGTGGTTGAAACTGTACGCAGATAGGTTTTAAAGTCCTACATATGCATAGTGTGGCTCCCATTTTTGTTATCTTCCAAAAACAATTTTCCCATTTATTCTGTATATAGACATACCATTTTGCATTGATGTAAGCATTCAAAGACTATTACTGAGCCTTCTCTACTACCTGGGGAGGCAGCAGAGTGTAATGGTTAAAAGCCCAGATTTTCATTCTTGCTCTACCTCTCTCTAGTTGCATGGTCTTGGGTAAATTAATGTCTCTAATCTTCAATTTCCCTATCTCGAATGAGGGAGAATAATTCTACCTTGTATTGTTGTTATGAGGATTTAAATAAATAATATAGGCTAAGTGACTGTCTAATAAACTTCAGGTATCACTACACGGCAGACATTTTGCTAGTTCCAGAGATAAGCAATGAACAAGATACACATATGGTCCATTCTTAAAGAGCTGATCATATGCTTGAAATTCTTTGAATTAAATCTACATTTTCATTGGTCTGTGCCTTTCTACAAGATATTGATTCCTTTTGTTTGAGCTTTCTTTATCCATTCACTGTTCATTACTTGCCATGAAAACACTGTTTTCTTTTAAGATCCAGTGGAAATCCCATCTCTTTCATGAAATCCTTCCAGATTTCCTCAGCTAGAAGTCTTAACACTTTACTTATACTTCCATAGTCCCACAGCATATGGTTTGATAGCATTTTTCACTATCTTGGGTCAGAATTAATCATGTACATCTTCTTTAGTCTTGGTAGTCAGTACTCAGTAACTAGTAAACCCAGTTCTATCACTATTCTTGTCATGCATTATTATGATGTTGATAAGTACCATTTTATAGAACTACAAGTTAAGGCTCAAAACAGATGAATTCAGCTACCTAAAACCTACCAGCTAGGAAGAAGTAAAATCAGGGCTAGAACCCAGGTCTCCCAACAACACCTCTGGAAATGGACTTGTCTCTAGACTTGCCTCAACTTAGACAAGTCACTCAGCTGTAGTTTCTTCCTCTGCAAGTGAACAATAAAAATGGTGGTGAACATGTGGTAGAGAAATATACAGTACAACTAAATGCTACATAAACACCTAATAAAATAAACATTTTCCCCTCTATATTGCCTATCCACTATGTGTGAGACATACATGATAGATCTGACTGTTGGCTAGACAGTCAATGGCAGAATAAGACGCATATCCTTGTCTCCTGAAGCCAAATCCAGTGGTCATTCCAATAGAACACACCTGTCTGTTGGCATTAGCTACCTCTTATCCATTATCTACCATCCATCTCCAGCATTTAAATTGAAGGGGTTCCAGATGCATTGTCCATGTTTTCTTTGCTTGGATGGATATTTAGAAGGAGGGGAAGCTGGTTAAAAGAATAATTCAACTGATAATTGATCAGAGTAACTGGTTTACATTACCATTAAAGCATACCATAGCCTACCTCCTAACCCTCCACGTTCTTGCCTTACTAGTCTCTTTTATTTACAGTAAAGTGCTTTAAGTGATTTTCTTTTCTTTCTCTTTTTTAAGTGATTTCTTGTCAAAAAGCAAATCAGTTTTTAGTATGCATCATTAATGACCTATAAATCAGTATATTTATATACTGACTATTTATATACTGACTAGTATCTTTTTCATTGAAAAATTGTGTATTCTACTGGAGTTTTTCATGACAAAGTACATAAATGTCTAAATACCTAAAATAAAATACTTCCACCACTTCTGAAATTTTTTAGGGCCAGATTCTATTTGGCAGACACATTATAGAATGAGTCTTTGTCTTCTCTCTCTAAGTGTGTATATGTGGTTTATGTGTCTCCATCCTTATTATTTTTAAATTATTTGCTTCTACCACTCTATCTCTGCTCCTCAGTTTTATTTTCTTTAAAAATGCCTCACAAAACTAAGATGTACCTTGCTTAGCTAGTTGTACATATATAAGACAGAATAAATAACTCACAGCAAACTAAATGCACCAAAAGTGGAGATCCACAGCCATTTTCATCTCTGTCATAGAGGTACTACCTGAGGTTAGAACTTTCCTAATCTACTGAGCATTCAGTGCAAGCCAGATATGCACCATAGATGATGGAGGTTAGGAATTGAAATAAGTAAAACCAGGATATGTATTCCATCTCAGGGAGTTGCCTCCCTGAGGATCAAGATTATACCCTAAGGAAAGCTTTAGAAAAGTGAACACAAATAAGGACAAACTAAGGTAGAACAGATGGTACACTAAGGACAGGTGACTCGGGTACAGGCAAACTCGATTGCCATGTGTCTCCTGTGTTTTGTTTTTAATGAGATAATTAGGGAAAGCATCCTTTGATTTATGTTTTGAGAGATGTTGGGCACTAGATCTGCAAAGAGGTGATATAATTTATGAATTAAGTGGGAGTTTATCTTCAATGTCCTATTGATTCTGGCATTTGTTATCATACTAAGGTTTAAGCTAGAGGAAACAGCCTTGGACCATAAGAGAAAGGTTTGGGGCACTGCTTCACTAAGGCTACATGCAGGTTTTAGAAGCACACCTGGACCCAGGTTTACACCAGTGTTTGGTCACTCAGGCCTGAAAACCCCATGCAGGAGGCACACTAAACGTTTTCTCTTGCCCCTGACCAGGCTGAGGTATTTCTTGTGCTCAGAGAGCCTCAACCTTTTCCAAATTCCATCAAAAGAAGAAACTCAATAAGCAAGAAGAAACAAGTTCTGAGTACAGCTGTTAACCATCTTATTTTTAAAATGCAGCTCCACCTGCCATAACAACAAACTTGCTTATCACATTATCACAAAGCCATTCTTAGATCTGTGATCTATGAGAAGGCTCGTGACCCCACCTGTGAGCTCCCCAGACCTAAACTTATCATATCAAACAGATGGGTAATAACATGGAACTTTCACTCTAATAAAAATTGCCTCTTCCTTTTATCAATGGGTCAGATCAGACCAGACACCAAAGAGTTCTCTCAGATCTAGCCAAATACAGAAAGGTGCTTTTGTTGTACAAAGGGTAATGGAAAATGGTTAAAGAAATATTTTCCAAGCTTAAGACCTATCCAAGACCAACACATTCAGCCCATTTTTTAAGTGCATATGCTTGTTCAAAGTCAGTCTGTTGTATGACCTCAAAGAAAAGATAATTCATCTTCTAATGAAGAAAGGCTTTTATATTTATGGAATAAGGAAATTCAAAATATCTTAAAGCTCACTCAACCCAATCTCCTTGCCATAGCAAAAACATTTTCTAAAGCACAAAAGATGGATGGGACTGCCAAAGTCTTAAAATATTAAAAAATTTTTTTAATTGTGAAATAATTTCAAAATATAGCAAACCCCAGATTTAATTAAAGTATTTTGACAGGTCTTTAAAAAAATAAAATTTTACATATATTGGTATGTATATACATTTGTACTTATTATGCATTATATGCATATGTTTATATGTACATATAGTATTGGTTTTTGTTGTAAAGTTTATGTGAGTGATATCAACAAGGGTGTATATCTATTTGCAACTTGACTATTTGCATTCAAAATTATTTTTTTCCTTGATTTTTTCCCTCAATTTATCCAGGTTAACACATATTATGCCAATGTGTTTATTTCATTTTAGTAACTCTTCAGTATTTCATTATATGGATATATCTAGGATGGGATGACTATATAATTTATTATCAAAGTACCCTCTTTTGAAAATTAAAATAGGCTCAATTAATACATCAATAAAATAGGCTTAACTTAGGACTGTCCCAGGCAAATCAGGAGGTAGGGTCACCCTGAGTATGGTACCATTTTTACACATCTCTGTTGACTGACATTGTTTTGAATTTCAGGTATTATAAGGAATGATGCAATGAATATTTTCAAACATGTGTCCTGATGTCCATGGGTGAGTATTTTCTAACATTTTACTTGTAAGCCATAGATATGCATATTTCGACTTTATTACATATTGACATATTGCTTTGCAAATCTGTATATCCTTTAGTTATTCATAGGACTTACTATTCCCGCTCACTTTCATCAGTACTTATAGAATCACTTGAGGAGGTGGCATTTCATTACTGCATAATTTGCATTTCTCTTTTTTTTAAAGATTTTTATTTATTTATTTGACAGACAGATCTCAAGTAGGCAGAGAGGTAGGCAGAGAGAGAGAGGGAAGCAGGCTCCCCACTGAGCAGAGAGCCTGATGTGGGGCTCGATCCCAGGACTCTGAGATCATGACCTGAGCTAAAGGCAGAGGCTTAACCCATTGAACCACCCAGGTGCCCCTGCATTTCTCTTTTAACAGTGGGATTGCACAACCTTCCATGTTCACTAGCCCTTTGGATTTCTTCTTTTTTCTGATAAATAGCTGTCATTATTTGTGTCATTTTATGTGGGTTAATCTCAAGTAAATAAAATATGGCTATTTGTTTTTTATCCTATTTGAAAATATCTGTCTTTTAGGTGAGTTAAGGCAACTTATATTTTCTGTGATTATAAATATATTTCACTATATATATATAGCATTTTATATATATATATATATATATATATATATATATATATATTCTTGATCAACCCCACTAGGGTTTACCAATTTTATTAAATTTTTCACATAATTAAATGTTGGTTATAGATAAATCTGGTGAGAATTGATATCTTAACATGAGTCTTTCAATCTATGATTATGGGATATCTCTCCATTTATTTGGATCATTAGTTTTCCTTAGAGGTGTTTTGTTAGTTTTAATATTAGTATTTTGTCAGCCTTGTGTTTATTATTTTTGAAGCTATTGTAAATGGTATTTTATAATTTATATTCAAATTGCTGTTAGGATGTAGAAGTACAATTTATTTTTATGTATTCATCTTGAATGAATTAATTTATCAATGGCAGCCTTGCTAAATTAACTCATTGACTCAAACTGTAGATTTTGGGACTTTTGAAATCCAAAACCTCATGATTTATGAATAAAAGCAGTTTTGCTTCTTCCTTTCCCACCTTTCTACCTTTTATTTCTTTTTCTTTTCTTATTTCGTTGGTATACAGGAGTGAATGAAAGTAACAAAAACATATTTTGCCTTGTTTCTGATCTCACGAGGAAATTTTTAATGTCATGACATCGAGTATGCTCTCTGTAGGGTTTTTGTAGATGACTTTTATCAGATCAAAATTCTCTTCTACTCCTACTTTGCTGTGAGTTGGTCATAAACGTGTTGAGTTTTATCAAATGCTTTGCATCTATTGAAATAAACATGTTTTTTCCCCTGCTTTATTCTGTTAATATGGCTAATTGCATTGGTTAATTTTTCTGACTGTTAAACCAGCCTTGGAATAAACCAATCCTACTTAGTGATAATGTATAATGTTTCTTATATATTAGCTTTTGATTGACATCCTGAGAAATTTGGGCTCTGAAATACTATGTGAGATTTGGTTTTATCCTGAAGAGATTTTGATCTTCCCTTTTGAGGCTCCTGCGCCATGCAGTTTCAAAATATAACAATAATCTGGAGTCTTCCACTGTATTGGGATGTTATCTCCTAAATCACCCCCAAGATGATAGAGATTTCATTCTGATTTTTATACTCCAGCTTCATAGGCTTTTCTGTTGTCCCAGAATTTAGTAAATGCTTTGTCAGGGAAACAAAACCCAGTCATGTATTTCAATCCTTTTGAAACTGTAGAGTTTAGTTTTTAGAATTGAAGAACAAAAGTTTCAACTGAGGAGAATAAATTATGCGGGAAGAAATCATTGTTCATCAGATAATGCAGAGTTAATAATGACTGAAGTCTAGCCTGTTAAATCTGTATCTTTAAGTCAGAGAAAGGAAGAGGGGCCGAAGAACTCCAGCCCAGGTACTAGATTAATTTAAATGCTATTTTATCTCCAACACTTGGTCCTGATTGTCTCCTCTTGAACACTCAATACCTGCATTCATGCTGCCTGGCCCCAGGGATGCAGAGCAGCGCACTGTCCCCACTGAAAGGAAATGAAAAATCGGCTGATGCTAAACAGACCTCCTTCAGCAACTATAGCCATCTAAGCACTGTGTCCTGCAGCGTGATTAATGATTTTTCTTTCCCTTTATGTTTAAGAGCAATGTGTTTTAGAAAGGAAGAGAGAGAAATAGAATGAAGAAGGGGGATGAAGGAGAGAGCAGAGATGCAAAATAAGAAAGGGGAACCATATAAGAGGAGGAGAGGAAAGAAAATGATCTTTCAAAATGAAATGGAAAATACTTCGTAGAATTAGCTAGAACTGTATATTTTCTCCTAATATGAAGGATTCCACTTCTACCCTACATAAGTTATTTTGGTCAATCTTATCTAAATAATACGCTCTACTGAAAACAGTAAAGGGAAAGGAAATTTAAAAGAGGCTCTGCATCCCCCTACAAAACTTTTGTTTTTAAGTCATCTGTACCTGACCTCAAAAAGAAACAAAGTTTCATTTTAACTCTCTATAATTGTAGATTAATTATTGTAATTTAAGACTTTAAATACATTGGGAGGGACAAGGAATTGAGAGAGTGATGTTTGGCACATTGATAACCCTTTCTTACTTGTATATATTACTGTGTATACACTCGTATATTGTATATATATGTATATATAGCATGATACGTTGCATACATATGAAATATCTATACTTACCTATATCATATCTTGAGGGATGCGAGGTTGTAACATCTGTCATCTCATTTATTGACGCAGTTGATTTTCCAGATATGACAGTCTAGACCATTTCCCCACATGTGTCAAAGGCTCTGCAATGTGGAAAAAACTTCTGCCAAGAGCTTATACATTATGAAACCTTGTCTTTTTTCATCAGCCTCGGCTTATGTTAAAGGTACAAAGGCTATTTCCCTTCTTCATCTCAGTACCTGCTCTGGGCTTTCATGCATTGGATTCTCAACAGCTTTCTGTAAGGCTATATATCTCATGTTAATATGGACCCCAAGTACTGAGGTCTGAAGGCTGTGTCAGCAGTGACTCCTGGAGAGCATCTTGAAGAGGGGCTTGGTGGAAAGAAAGGGGAAGGTATTCAGGGGTATTGTGTGCAGTTAAGTTTGAACCACCCAGCAGCCAGGAATCAAACATATGTGCACAGGAGAGAGCAAGTACATTTGCTTGGCCAAAGCATAAATTATAGGTTAAAGATCAATCATAAACAAGAACAAGATTACTGAGGGATGTTGATAGACAGACTTAAAGACCAGAATGAAGCATTCATATTTGATTAAAAAGACAAAGACAACAAAAAACCATGTAAATTCCAGAGAACCTATCAATAGATCAAACATGAGATTCATGCTTACTAGTCAAGGCACTGGAGTGCAACTTGATCGAAATGTTTGAGAAGGAAAATTTTTTTCTACTGTATAAAGGGCACACAGAAGGGGCAGGCAGCTGGCAAGGAGGATGATTTGTAATATCTTAGGTGTCATGTGATTAGAGAGGGCCCAGACTTGAACGTGGACTAGAAAGAGGTAGGAAAGGATGGCTCTGAAAGGTCATTCAGATAAAGAAATAGGAGGACTTAAAGACACACTAGTCATGGGGATTCTGGAGGAAGTAACTTGTAACACTCCAGGTGGTGTGCCAGGAGGTAGGATGGTAGCATGCCACTGATGAGGATGGAAAGTTGGGAAGGAATAAGGTTCCTGTCTCAGCTGCAGTATGAGTTTCCTTGCCACCTCTTTATTAATGCAGGTTTTATGACACAGGTGTAATAATTAATCTAAATGGCTAGCAGATGTGGCTATCCATCTTTGGGCATACTGGCCCCCAAACAGTCTCCCAATCAGCAAATTCTCAAACAAGGCCAAAGAAAATTAAAGAAAATAAATTCTGTTGAGATATTTATGGAGGCCACCTGGATAGAAATTTGACAGCTAGGAACTTGCCTGGATGCCAGGCAACTAAGGAAAGGTCAGAGCTTCTGGAGCAATAGGGCTTGTGGAGCCAAAGAACAGCAATGGGGGGGAGGAGTGTTTGGTCACATTTCATCTCAAAAAAGATTAAACATGGAGTTTTGTCTTTTAGAGAAAAACATTGTTAAAATCTTTGCCTATGTGCTGTGGAGATACCTACGTTGTCTCTTGACAAGAGTCCTACAATTTCCTTTATTTTTTTTTATTATTATGTTCAGTTAGTCAGCATATAGTACATCATTAGTTTTTGATGTAGTGTTCAATGATTCATTAATTGTAACACCCAGTGATCATCACAACATGTACCTTCCTTAATATGCATCACCCTGTTACCCCATCCTCCCTACTCTCCTCCCTTCTGTAACCCTCAGTTTGTTTCCTGGAGTCCAGAGTCTGTCATGGTTTTTCTCCCTCTCTGATTTCTTCCCATTCAGTTTTCTCTCCCTTTCCCTATGGTCCTCTGTGCTATTCCTTATATTCTACATATGAGTGAAACCATATAATAATTGTCTTTTTCTGCTTGACTTATTTCACTTAGTATAATCCCCTCCAGTTTCATCCATATCGATGCAAATCGTAGATATTCAGCCTATCTGATGGCTGAGTAATATTCCATTGTAAATATGAACCACATCTTTTTCCATTCATCTGTTGAAGGGCATTTTCTTCAATTGTGTACTCTACCCAGGCTCAAACAATCAGTGAGGGCTTTGTTTATGTATCAGTTACCTCCTCTTCATTTCTTCCAATTACCACCTACCAATGTGGAAAGTTTAACTAATCTCCCTGCCTTCGACCTCTTTCTGCTCCTGCCGTAGCAATCATTCTAAGTTGCAACTTTGATCATACCGTTTACCTGTTTAAAACTTTTATCACTTCCTCTTTGCCTACTGAATAATATCTAGATGCCTGTTACTAAAATCTCTACATAAGTAGATTCAATTTATCTTTCCAGTCTCATCGCATACTACCAATACCTCTGTTATATGAGCTCTCTGCTTCAGATAAACTCTATCCTTCAAAATAATTTCTGTTCCTCTTGCTGTTTATGCACTTCTTTCAATGACAAAAACTCCTCTTTTGTTCTCTACACGTTTTCAAAACCATATTCTCATGCTTTAAGGGCAAACTCATGACCTATTTCCTTTTGTTTGGTCATTCAACAAATATTTGTTAAATTAAGGCACTACTGTAGACTGTGAGTATGCAGTGGTGTAAGGATAGACAAGGGCCTTGCTCTCATGCAGCTGCCATTTTAATGAGAGAAATAACAAAATGAATAGTTCAAAGAAGATATAGAGAATAAAGGTCATAAATGTACAAACAAGAGCTTTGAGGAAAACAGGTTTGCATTTCAGGGTAAAATGGAGTAAGCACATCCACCCTTTCTTTTCTACTGAAGACAGCTATAAAACCTAGACAGAATGTGTGTAGCAGCTATTTCAGGACTCTGAAAAGTAAATGGAACCAGATGTATTTGAGAAGATGACTAGAATTCTGAGTATCACTGAGCCAACAATTGGTTTACCATTTTTTTTCTTCTAGTATCCTCCAGACTAAACTCAGTGTACTAGGAATTCAGAATTAGGTATCTGATATAGAACAGTCCAGGAATTTTTGCTCAACAAGTAGGGAAAGGCAGAGAGAGAGTGAAGAAATCCTTTCCTTTTTTTCCCCCTTTTCTCCAGTCTCTCAATTTTTAAGGCCTAATAAATTCAGTGGTAGTAGGAGCAGGTAATGGGAGCCAACAAGAACCAAAGCTCAGAGAGGAATTACTTTCTTCCATTCAATGGAGCTGTGGTTTCAAGAGGATAGGGCCAACGCTTGTTGCATGTTTTCTCTCTTCAGTGTTCTTGTGCTTAGCTGCTGGTGTAGTTGCAGTTGTAGAAGTTTACTACAGAAAAGGAAGACTACAGTCTCATTTTCCAACCAGAGCACCAAAAAGAGGAGCCCCAAGGACTGGAAAATGTACCAAGTTGGTTGCTCAGACAGAGGAAATCAGAAATGCTCCTACATGAAGTTATTTATGAATTCTTAGGTTAGCCTTCTTGCTATACATGCATGGAACTGATCATTTTCAGGTATTAGACACTGAGAGCTGAACTAACAGACTATATTTCAGGTCCCAGGCTGGCTACGAGGTGATACACATAAAGGACATATCTGCATAGCACTTCAGTGGCTTCAAAAACTGAACTGACATTGGAATGACGGTACCTAGAAGGTGGATCAGAAATTGTGACCTAAGTCTAACCAGGTCATCTGCCTACAAAAGCAAAAATACCAACATACCTCATAGCATTTAAATAAGACCCAAAGTCTCATAATATAATACTCAAAATATGTAGGCTGAAATCCAAAATTACTCAACATCAGAACCCAGGACATCTCAGATTACATGAGAAAAGACAGTCAATAGATGTCAACACTTTCGTGACATAGATGTTAAAATTATTTGACAAAGACTTTGAAGCTGCTATTTTAAAAATGCTTCAGGCAAGAAATGCAAACTCTCTTGACATAAATGGAATAATAGAAAGTCACAGCAAAGAAATAGAAGTTTTAAAGAAGATGCTATGAAAAATAGACAATAGCCAAAATTTTTAGAAGCTCACTGGGTAGGTTCAATAGCAGAATGGAGATAACAGGGTAAAGAAACAGTGATCTTGAAGATAGATTAATAGCTATTATCCAATGTGGAAAACAGAAAATAGAAACTGAGGTACCTGTGAGATGGTTTTAAAAGAATCTAATATTCATTTTATTGGAATCCAGAGGAAAGGGAAGAAGTACCTTGTTGATAAATATTCAAAGACATAAAAACCAAAAACATTTCAAATTTGGTGAAATATGTAAGTCTACAGATAAAGTTTCAGTGAACTCTGAACAGAATAAACCCTAAAAAAAAAAAAACCTATGCCTAGATGTGTCATGATCAAAATAGTGAAAACTGAACACAAAGAGAAATATTTGAAAACAGTCAGAGAAAGACAAAATAGAAATGTATATGGCAAAGCATTCAGTAAAATGTAAAATGCTTTATAAATGTGAAAAGTTAATATTATTAATGTTGATAATGTTCAAACTGGTACATTAGTGTTATGCAATTTTTAATTTTAAAGTCAGGAAGTTGATTCAAGCTACAAGTAAAATAGGAAAGGAAGGAGAGGAGAGGAGAGGAGAGGAAAAAGGAGCCAGAGAAAAACAATACACTGCCTATATGACTGCAATAATTTGAATGATTGTGGATTACTCAGAAATCATGGAAGCCAGAAAAAAGTGGTACTTTAAAAAAATATATTTTAATTTCCTGGCTAAAATTAACAAGTCAGGAAATGACAGATGCTGGCGAGGATGCGGAGAAAGCGGAACCCTCCTACACTGTTGGTGGGAATGCAAGCTGGTGCATCCACTCTGGAAAACAGCATGGAGGTTCCTCAAAATGTTGAAAATAGAACTACCCTATGACCCAGCAATTGCACTGCTGGGTATTTACCCTAAAGATACAAACATAGTGATCCGAAGGGGCACGTGCACCTGAATGTTTATAGCAGCAATGTCTACAATAGCCAAACTATGGAAAGAACCTAGATGTCCATCAACAGACGAATGGATAAAGATGTGGTATATATACATAATGGAATACCATGCAGCCATCAAAAGAAATGAAATCTTGCCATTTGCGACGACGTGGATGGAACTAGAGGGTATCATGCTTAGCGAAATACGTCAATCGGAGAAAGACAACTATCATATGATCTCCCTGATATGAGGGAGAGGAGATGCAACATGGGGGGTTAAGGGGGTAGGAGAAGAGTAAATGAAACAAGATGGGATTGGGAGGGAGACAAACCATAAGTGACTCTTAATCTCACAAAACAAACTGAGGGTTGATGGGGGGAGTGGGTTTGGGAGAGGGGGGGTGGGGTTATGGACATTGGGGAGGGTATGTACTATGGTGAGTGCTGTGAAGTGTGTAAACCTGGCGATTCACAGACCTGTACTCTTTTTGGGGATAAAAATATATGTTTATAAAAAATAAAATTAAAAAAAAGATATATATATATATATATATCTCTTACATTTTATGCAATTTTGGGTTCATAGAAAAATTGAGCAGAAAGAGATTTCCCATGCATCCTTTCCCCCTGCATTTGCATAGCCTCCTCCATTATCATACCTCTACACATGCATAACTTCCCCCATTATCAACATCCTCCATCAGAGTGGTCCATGTATTACACTTCCTCCTACATAAGCATGGCCTCTCCTGCTATCCATATTCCCCCGTCTGAGTGACATATTTATTACAATAGACGAACTTGCACTAACACACCATCATCACCCAAAGTCCATGTTTACAATAGGGTTCATTCTTAGTGTTGGATTTGTATGACTTCAAACAAATGTATAATAACATTTACGAAATATGGTGGTATCATACCGAATGATTTCACTGCCCAAAAATCCTCAGTGTTCCACCTTTTTATCCTTCTCACCTACTAACTTCTGGCTATCACTGATCTTTTTACTGCCTCCACAGTTTTAACTTTTTCAGAATGTCAATGAGAATTGTTAAGCAAGTAGCCTTTTCAAATTGACTTATTTCCCTTAGCAATATGCATTTAAAGTCCTTTCGTGTCTTTTAATAGCTTGATAGCTTATTTCATTTTAACTATGGATAATATTCTATTATCTGAATGAACCACAGTTGATTTACCCCCTTACCTACTCAAACACATCTTAGTTCCTTCCAAGTTTTGGCAATTATGAATAAAGCTGCTAGAAGCATCTATGTCCAGGGTTTTCTGTGGACATAAGTTTTCAGCTTTTGGGGAGTAAATACCAGATAGCATGATTGCCAAACTGTATGGTAAGAGTATGTTTAGTTTTATAAGACTGCCAAAGTGCTACCACTTTGCATTTCTACTAGCATTGAATGAGAGTTCCTGTCACCAGCGTTTGATGTCAGTATTCTGGATTTTGGTCATTCTAGTAGATGTGTAAGTATATAACCCCACCCCCCCTCTCAACCCCCCCCCATCAACCCTCAGTTTGTTTTGTGAGATTAAGAGTCACTTATGGTTTGTCTCCCTCCCAATCCCATCTTGTTACATTTATTCTTCTCCTACCCCCTCAACCCCCCATGTTGCATCTCCTCTCCCTCATATCAGGGAGATCATATGCTAGTTGTCTTTCTCCGATTGACTTATTTCGCTAAGCATGATACCCTCTAGTTCCATCCACGTCGTCGCAAATGGCAAGATTTCATTTCTTTTGATGGCTGCATGGTATTCCATTGTGTATATATACCACATCTTCTTTATCCATTCGTCTGTTGATGGACATCTAGGTTCTTTCCATAGTTTGGCTATTGTAGACATTGCTGCTATAAACATTCAGGTGCACGTGCCCCTTCGGATCACTACGTTTGTATCTTTAGGGTAAATACCCAGCAGTGCAATTGCTGGGTCATAGGGTAGTTCTATTTTCAACATTTTGAGGAACCTCCATGCTGTTTTCCAGAGTGGTTGCACCAGCTTGCATTCCCACCAACAGTGTAGGAGGGTTCCGCTTTCTCCGCATCCTCGCCAGCATCTGTCATTTCCTGACTTGTTAATTTTAGCCATTCTGACTGGTGTGAGGTGATATCTCATTGTGGTTTTGATTTGTATTTCCCTAATGCCAAGTGATGTGGAGCACTTTTTCATGTGTCTGTTGGCCATCTGGATGTCTTCTTTGCAGAAATGTCTGTTCATGTCTTCTGCCCATTTCTTGATTGGATTATTTGTTCTTTGGGTGTTGAGTTTGCTAAGTTCTTTATAGATTTTGGACACTAGCCCTTTATCTGATATGTCATTTGCAAATATCTTCTCCCATTCTGTCAGTTGTCTTTTGGTTTTGTTCACTGTTTCCTTTGCTGTGCAAAAGCTTTTGATCTTGATAAAATCCCAATAGTTCATTTTTGCCCTTGCTTCCCTTGCCTTTGGTGATGTTCCTAGGAAGATGTTGCTGCGGCTGACGTTGAAGAGGTTGCTGCCTGTGTTCTCCTCAAGGATTTTGATGGATTCCTTTCTCACATTGAGGTCCTTCATCCATTTTGAGTCTATTTTCGTGTGTGGTGTAAGGAAATGATCCAATTTCATTTTTCTGCATGTGGCTGTCCAATTTTCCCAACACCATTTATTGAAGAGGCTGTCTTTGTTCCATTGGACATTCTTTCCTGCTTTGTCGAAGATGAGTTGACCATAGAGTTGAGGGTCTATTTCTGGGCTCTCTATTCTGTTCCATTGATCTATGTGTCTGTTTTTGTTCCAGTATCATGCTGTCTTGATGATGACAGCTTTGTAATAGAGCTTGAAGTCCGGAATTGTGATGCCACCAACTTTGGCTTTCTTTTTCAATATTCCTTTGGCTATTCGAGGTCTTTTCTGGTTCCATATGAATTTTAGGAGTATTTGTTCCATTTCTTTGAAAAAAATGGATGGTACTTTGATAGGAATTGCATTAAATGTTTAGATTGCTTTAGGTAGCATAGACATTTTCACAATATTTATTCTTCCAATCCAGGAGCATGGAACATTTTTCCATTTCTTTGTGTCTTCCTCAATTTCTTTCATGAGTACTTTATAGTTTTCTGGGTATAGATTCTTAGTCTCTTTGGTTAGGTTTATTCCTAGGTATCTTATAGTTTTGGGTGCAATTGTAAATGGGATGGACTCCTTAATTTCTCTTTCTTCTGTCTTGTTGTTGGTGTAGAGAAATGCAACTGATTTCTGTGCATTGATTTTATATCCTGACACTTTACTGAATTCCTGTACAAGTTCTAGCAGTTTGGGAGTGGAGTCTTTTGGGTTTTCCACATAGATTATCATATCATCTGTGAAGAGTGATAGTTTGGCTTCTTCTTTGCTGGTTTGGATGCCTTGAATTTCCTTTTGTTGTCTGATTGCTGAGGCTAGGACTTCTAGGACTGTGTTGAACAGCAGTGGTGGTAATCGACATCCCTGCCATGTTCCTGACCTTAGCGGAAAAGCTTTCAGTTTTTCTCCATTGAGAATGATATTTGCGGTGGGTTTTTCATAGATGGCTTTGATAATATTGAGGTATGTGCCGTCTATCCCTACACTTTGAAGAGTTTTGATCAGGAAGGGATGCTGTACTTTGTCAAGTGCTTTTTCAGCATCTATGGAGAGTATCATATGGTTCTTGTTCTTTCTTTTATTAATGTGTTTTATCACAAAGATTGATTTGTGGATGTTGAACCAACCTTGCAGCCCTGGAATAAATCCCACTTGGTCGTGGTGAATAATCCTTTTAATGTACTGTTGAATCCCATTGGCTAGTATTTTGGTGAGAATTTTTGCATCTGTGTTCATCAAGGATATTGGTCTGTAGTTCTCTTTTTTGATGGGATCCTTTTCTGGTTTTGGGATCAAGGTGATGCTGGCCTCATGAAATGAGTTTGGAAGTTTTCCTTCCATTTCTATGTTTTGGAACAGTTTCAGGAGAATAGGAATTAGTTCTTTAAATGTTTGGTAGAATTCCCCCCGGGAGGCCTTCTGGCCCTGGGCTTTTGTTTGTTTGGAGATTTTTGATGACTGTTTCAATCTCCTTACTGGTTATGGGTCTGTTCAGGCTTTCTATTTCTTCCTGGTTCAGTTGTGGTAGTTTATATGTTTCTAGGAATGCATCCATTTCTTCCAGATTGTCAAATTTGTTGGCGTAGGGTTGCTCATAGTATGTTCTTATATTTGTCTGTATTTCTTTGGTGTTCGTTGTGATCTCTCCTCTTTCATTCATGATTTTATTTATTTGAGTCCTTTCTCTTTTCTTTTTGATAAGTCTGGCCAGGGGCTTATCAATCTTATTAATTCTTTCAAAGAACCAGCTCCTAGTTTCGTTGATTTGTTCTATTGTTTTTTTGGTTTCTACTTCATTGTTTTCTGCTCTGATCTTTATGATTTCTCTTCTCCTGCTGGGTTTAGGGTTTCTTTCTTGTTCTTTCTCCAGCTCCTTTAGGTGTAGGGTTAGGTTGTGTACCTGAGACCTTTCCTGTTTCTTGAGAAAGGCTTATACTGCTATATATTTTCCTCTCAGGACTGCCTTTGTTGTGTCCCACAGATTCTGAACTGTTGTGTTTTCATTATCATTTGTTTCTATGAATTTTTTCAATTCTTCCTTAATTTCCTGATTGACCCATTCATTCTTTAGAAGGATGCTGTTTAGTCTCCATGTATTTGGGTTCTTTCCAAATTTCCTCTTGTGATTGAGTTCTAGCTTCAGAGCATTGTGGTCTGAAAATATGCAGGGAATGATCCCAATCTTTTGATACCGGTTGAGACCTGATTTAGGACCGAGGATGTGATCAATTCTGGAGAATGTTCCATGTGCACTAGAGAAGAATGTGTATTCTGTTGCTTTGGGATGAAATGTTCTGAATATATCTGTGATGTCCATCTGGTCCAGTGTGTCATTTAAGGCCTTTATTACCTTGTTGATCTTTTGCTTGGATGATCTGTCCATTTCAGTGAGGGGTGTTAAAGTCCCCTACTATTATTGTATTATTGTCGATGTGTTTCTTTGATTTTGTTATTAATTGGTATATATAGTTGGCTGCTCCTACGTCAGGGGCATAGATATTTAAAATTGTTAGATCTTCTTGTTGGACAGTTCCTTTGAGTATGATATAGTGTCCTTCCTCATCTCTTATTATAGTCTTTGGCTTAAAATCTAATTGATCTGATATGAGGATTGCCACTCCTGCTTTCTTCTGATGTCCATTAGCATGGTAAATTCTTTTCCACCCCCTCACTTTAAATCTGGAGGTGTCTTCGGGATTAAGATGAGTTTCTTGTAGGCAACATATAGATGGGTTTTGTTTTTTTTTATCCATTCTGATACCCTGTGTCTTTTGATTGGGGCATTTAGCCCATTAACATTCAGGGTAACTATTGAGAGATATGAATTTAGTGCCATTGTATTGCCTGTAAGGTGACTGTTATTGTATATTGTCTCTGTTTCTTTCTGATCTACTACTTTTAGGGTCTCTCTTTGCTTATTGGACCTCTTTCATTATTTTCTGTAGAGCTGGTTTGGTATTTGCAAATTCTTTCTGTTTTTGTTTGTCCTGGAAGCTTTTAATCTCTCCTTCTCTTTTCAGTGATAGCCTAGCTGGATATAGTATTCTTGGCTGCATGTTTTTCTCGTTTAGTACTCTGAATATATTATGCTAGCTCTTTCTGGCCTCTGTGGATCTCTGTGGATCCACCAGGTGTCTGTGGATAAGTCTACTGCCAATCTAATATTATTACCATTGTATGTTACAGACTTCTTTTCCCAGGCTGCTTCAGGATCTTCTCTTTGTCACTAAGACTTGTAAGTTTTACTATTAGGTAATGGGGTGTGGACCTATTCTTATTGATTTTGAGGGGGCTTCTCTGAACCTCCTGGATTTTGATGCTTGTTCCCTTTGCCATATTGGGGGAATTCTCTCCAATAATTCTTTCCAATATACCTTCTGCTCCCCTCTCTGTTTCTTCTTCTTCTGGAATCCCAATTATTCTAATGTTGTTTCGTCTTATGGTGTCACTTATCTCTCGAATTCTCCCCTCGTGGTCCAGTAGCTGTTTGTCCCTCTTTTGCTCAGCTTCCTTATTCTCTGTCATTTGGTCTTCTATATTGCTAATTCTTTCTTCTGCCTCATTTATCCTAGCAGTGAGAGCCTCCATTTTTTATTGCACCTCATTAATAGCTTTTTTTATTTCAACTTGGTTAGATTTTAGTTCTTTTATTTCTCCAGAAAGGGCTTTTATATCTCCCGAGAGGGTTTCTCTTATATCTTCCATGCCTTTTTCAAGCCCGGCTAGAACCTTGAGAATCGTCATTCTGAACTCTAGATCTGACATATTACCAATGTCTGTATTGATTAGTTCCCTAGCCTTCAGTACTGCCTCTTGTTATTCTTTTTGTGGTGAATTTTTCCGCCTTGTCATTTTGTCCAGATAAGAGTGTATGAAGGAGCAAGTAAAATACTAAAAGGGTGGCAACAACCCCAGGAAAATATGCTTTAGCCAAATCAGAAGAGATCCCAAATCATGAGGAGGGAGAAAGGGGATAAAAAGAGGTTCAGAAAGGAAAAAAAAAAAAGAAAAGAAATAATTAAAAAAAGAGAACCAATAAAGAAAAAATATAAAAAGGAAAAAAACTTATATATATATATATATATATATATATATATATATATATATATATATATTAGATATACTAGTTAAAAAACATTAAAAAAGAAAAGGGTAAAAGTTAAAAAAAATTAGCAGAAGAAGAGAAAAAAAATTGAAAAAGAAAAAAAAACATTAAATTAACTGCAAGGCTAAAGAATCATGGGGAGAATGCCATGAGTTCCGTGCTTTCATTTCTCCTCCTCTGGAATACCGATGCTCTCCTTGGTATTGAAACTGCACTCCTTGGTAGGTGAACTTGGTCCTGGCTGGGTTTCTTGTTGATCTTCTGGGGTGGGGCTCGTTGTAGTGATTCTCAAGTGTCTTTGCCCCAGGCAGAGTTGCACCATCCTTACCCGGGGCTGGTCTGAGTAATCCACTCGGGTTTACTTTCTGGAGCTTTTGTTCCCTGAGTGCTTTCTGTAGAGTTCCTGAGGACGGGAATGAAGATGGCAGCCTCCCAATCTCTGGCCCCGAGGAGCCGAGAGCCCGGGGCCCCACTCCTCAGTGCGCCCTCAGAGAACAGCACCCAATTACTCCCGTCACCCTGGCCTCCAGCCACGCTCCGAGCTGACCAAGGCTGCGACCGGTTCAAGGTAACCACGAGCTTAGAGCTCACTCCTCAGCTCTGTCTCTGTAGCAGGCTTCCCCGTTCTAATACCTGGAAGCTCTGCGACACTCAGACACCCCCGATCCTTCTGTGACCCTGAAGTACCTGAGGCCAAATTGACCCCACGTGGGCTTCACCCCGGTTAAGCCTCTGGAGCAATGTCCCTCAGTAGAACAGTCTTTTAAAAGTCCTTATTTTGAGCTCTTTTGCTCCTCTGCTTGCTGGGAGCCAGCCCCTCCCCCCGCGGTCTATCTTCCTGTCGCTTTGGATTCACTTCTCTGCCAGTCCTACCTTTCAGAAAGTGGTTGATTTTCTGTTTCTAGAATGCTGTTCTTCTCTTCAATCTCCCGTTGGATTTGTAGGTGTTTGCAATCTTTAGATAAACTATCTAGCTGATCTCCCACTACCTGAAGTAGTCTCAGCCTGCTACTTCTTTGCCATCTTGACTCCTCTCCTAATTAAAAAAATTTTAAAACAACCACAACAACAACAGTCTTGACTCAGTCAAAAAGATGTCAAAAAGAAGGTCTATCAGCTTTAGTTATAAAGTAAACACTTATGGGATTATAAAAAATGAATAGATGAATGGATTCTAGTAAGTATCTTCTAGAAGTTTTGTCTTTGTATAACATTAACAGTACAGATTTCATACATAGTAGCAATATCATGAGGGAACAGAATATATCCTTTCTATAGGTTCCTACTTCTTTCTTTGTATATACAGATGACTCTGGCAAGCAGTATAGTAGAATTTTAGAACATAGTCCTTTGAAAACAAATGACAAATAGAAAAGAAAGAAGAAAAGAAAGCCTGTACTATTGCAAACAGCAGGACAAAACCTGGAAAAATTGGATATTTGTAAACATCTTGCAAATACATAGCACATACACAAGCATTTGCCACTTATGTAGACACAGCCTAATGTATGATTGTCAGGAAAAGACCATGCATTTTCTATCTCTGGACAAATTAGCCTAAAAGAGATTGATGTAACTGTTTCATACTCAGCTAAATAAAATAAATATGGATTCAACCACCATTTGTGTTCCAAATCCATATTCCATGGCCCTTCCTCAAATTTAGGAACTAGGGGTGCCTGGGCGGCTCAGTAGGTTAAGCCTCTGCCTTCAGCTCAGGTCATGATCTCGGGGTCCTGGGATCGAGCCCCGCATCTGGATTCTGCTCAGTGGGGAGCCTGCTTCCTCCTCTCTCTCTCTGCCTGCCTCTCTGCCTACTTATGATCTCTGTCAAATAAATAAATAAATAAATAAATAAATAAATAAATAAATAAATAAATAAATCTTAAAAAAAAAGAAGTTAGGAACTAAAAATACTGTTTTTGCTCATTTATACAAATATGGCTTTTGTTTATTTACCTACACAAGGCCCAGTCTTGTATTAGACAAACTTAGAAGCCCCACCAGATGAAAAGGATTCTATTCAGCTTAAGAATTTAGCTTCTACAGAACATCAGTGGTACAACTCCTTGGAAAGGCATGCCTTCCTAGTAGATAAGTCCTTGCCTTTCATGAATAAGAACAGATTTACTGTTTTACTCCTATATTCCTCTTGGTTCAGTGTTCTTGCTTAGTTAAGAAGACCCACTTTAGGATCTGCCTGGTAATTGAAAAATTGATTATCTTTGCATTTTGGAAAAAAAAAAGAATATCATTCCTTCCTCCTTAGAATATTTACAAATACCTTTAAGATAGTAAAATATCCTAAGAGAAGAAAGGTGAGAGAGAGTATAGATAAATACTTGTGCCTGCACTAAATATACAAATGTAAACTATGGAGTAATGGGGATACCCCCAGGAGTGTTTGTGTGGGACTCTCCTTAGCCATTCATTCATTCTTTCATTCATTCATTTATCCTACATGAAGTATTAAAAAACTGCTGTGTGCCACTATTTTCAGTCATAGGTTAAGGATGATGCCAATCAACAGGTAAAATGGGATTTTGAATTCTTGAATAAAATTATACACAAAACAACAACAGCAACAACAACCCACTCTCCTAGTCATCCTTCCTTATAGATATACTCTCACTATGTTTGGGGAAAATGAGAGAGGCCCTTGTTTTATGGGCTCCCAAGCCTACTGTCTTTAAAGTATGAAGAAGGCCTTAATTAGATTTTTGACTTTATGGGAAGAGAAGATAGCCTTCTTAGACTTGTGCTTATGAGATGGCTATTATTGTGGGTGGCCATGGAAAAGGTACTAAAATGTTGACTGGCAGTAAAATCGCATTTCAAAGTGTGGAATAAGAATATTTTTATTTAATTTAGAAATATATTGAGGGTGAGACTAGAGAAAGGAATTACAGTAAGAGAGACATGTGTATGCTGTTTTGCCAAAACTATTTGATGATCTTTGAAGAGACCATAAATAGCCTAGGAAAGGATGTACTAATTTCACCTGGATTGTTTGCTGTTACAGATGTTGTGACAAAAATTCATACTATTGGAAATAAACTGCTTTAGACATAAAAAAACAAGAGCAAAAACAGAAAACAGATTTACCATGAAAGGACAGTCAAGTCAAATAGAACTTTTTCAATTTCTTTGCTAAAACTGTGCTTATTTTGAATCCAACTTCAGTTTCATAAATTCAAATAACTTTTGTGCTTTAAAATAAACTTCTCTGAAGAAAAAAAAGACTTTTAACTTAGGATGATATTCAGTGTGCTTTAGAAATAGTGTTTGAAAACGTTGGACCTTTTGTTATTTATTTATTTCTAAAGAGATAAACTCAACACACACAAAACAGATAATCATATCCAAAAATGGGCAGAAGATATGAACAGACACTTCTCCAATGAAGACATACAAATGGCTATCAGACACATGAAAAAAATGTTCACCATCACTAGCCATCAGGGAGATTCAAATTAAAACCACATTGAGATATCACCTTACACCAGTTAGAATGGCAAAAATTAGCAAGACAGGAAACAACATGTGTTGGAGGGGATGTGGAGAAAGGGGAACCCTCTTACACAGACTCTTGTTTATTGAGAGATTTGTGATTACTGATTCAATTTCTTTTCTGGTTATGGGTCTGTTCAAGTTTTCTGTTTCTTCTAGTTTCAGTTTTGGCAGTTTATGTGTTTCTAGGAAAGCATCCATTTCTCATGGATTGCCTGATTTGTTTGCATAATATTCTCTTATAATTGTATTTCTTTGGTGTTGTTTGTGATCTCTTTTATTCATGATGTTATTTATTTGGCTCTTTTCTTTTTTCTTCTTGATAAGTCTGGGTAGGGGTTTATTGATCTTATTAATCCTTCCAAAGAACCAAGTCCTAGTTTCTTTGATATAGTCTCCTGTTTTTTTTTTTTTGTTTTTTTTTTTTTTGTTGTTTTTTAAAGATTTTATTTATTTATTCGGCAGAGAGAGATCACAAGTAGATGGAGAGGTAGGCAGAGAGAGAGAGAGAGAGAGGGAAGCAGGCTCCCTGCTGAGCAGAGAGCCCGATGCGGGCCTCGATCCCAGGACCCTGAGATCATGACCTGAGCCGAAGGCAGCGGCTTAACCCACTGAGCCACCCAGGCGCCCTAGTCTCCTGTTTTTTGTTGTTGTTTTTTTTCCTATATCATTGAGTTCTGCTCTGATCTTTATTATTTCTCTTCTCCTGCTGGGTTTAGGCTTTATTTCCTGTTCTTTCTCCAGCTCCTTTAGCTGTAAGGTTAGGTTGTATATTTGAGACTTTTCTTGTTTCTTGAGAAAGGCTTGTATTACTATATACTTCCCTCTTGGGATCACCTTTGCTGCATCCCAAAGGTTCTAAACTATCATGATTTCTTTTTCATTTGCTTCTATGTATTTTTTTTAATTCTTCTTTAGTTTCCAGGTTGATTTACTCATTCTTTAATGGGATGCTCTTTAACCTCTATGCATTTGTGCCCCTTCCAAATTTTCTCTTGTGATTGAGTTCAAGTTTTAAAGCATTGTGGTCTGAAAACATGCATGGTATAATCTCAGTCTTGTATTGGTTGAGGCCTGATTTGTGACCCAGTATGTAATCTATTCTAGAGAATGTTCCTCGTGCACTCAACAAGCATGTGTATTCTGGGTTTTTTTTTTGTTTTGTTTTGTTTTGTTTTGTTTTGTTTTTAGGATAAAATGCTCTAAATATATCTGTTAAGTCCATCTTATTTAATGAAGCCCTTGCTTCATTGTTGATTCTGTGCTTAGATGATCTGTCCATTGCAGGGAGTGGAGTGTTAAAGTCCCCTACTATTATTGTATTATTATCAATGTGTTTCTTTAATTTTGTTATTAACTAGTTTATATATCTGGCTGCTCCCAGATTAGGGGCATAAATATTTACCCTTGTGAGATCTTCGTGTTGGATAGAACCTTTTATTATGATACAGTGTTCTTCTTCATCTCTTATTACAGTCTTGATTTAAAAATCTAATTTGTCTGATATAAGGATTGCTATTCCAGCTTTCTTTTGATGACCATTAACATTATAAATGATTATCTACCCCATCACTTTTAATCTGGAGGTGTTTTGGGGTATCAAATGAATCTCTTGCAGACAATTATTGTGGATCTTATTTTTTTTAATCCAATCTGATACCCTATGTATTTTGATTGGAACATTAAATCCCTTTACATTCAGAGTAATTATTGAAAAATATGAATTTAGTTCCATTATATCACCTGTAAAGTTGCTATTTCTGAGGATTGTCTCTGTTCCTTTCTGGTCATTGTTACTTTTGGGTTCTCTGCTCACTCACAGAATTCCCCTTTAATATTTCTTGCAGGGCTGGCTTACTGTTCACAAAATCCTTTTAGTTTTTGTTTGTCCTGAACCTCTTCATCACTTCTTCTATTCTGAATGACAGTCTTGCTGGATAAAGTATTCTTGCCTGCATATTTTCCCCATTTAGCACATTAAATATATCATGTCCTTTCAGGCCTGCTGGATCTCTGTGGACAGGTCTGCTGCCAGCCTTATGTTTCTACCCTTCTAGGTTAAAGACCTCTTGTCCCAAGGTGCTTTCAGGATTTTCCCTTTTTTTTCTGAAATTTGCAAGCTTCAAATGTTATATGTTGAAGTGTTGACCTATTTTTATTGATTTTAAGGGGGAACTCCTGGGCTTGAATGCCTATTTCTTCCTCAGATTAGGGAAGTTCTTAGCTATAATTTGTTCAAATAAATACTCCCCCTTCTGCTGGGACCCCTATTATCTGGATATATTTCACTTTATGGAATTCCTGATTTCTCAAAGTTTTCCTTTGTGATGCAGTAGTTGTCTTTCTTTCTGAAGCTGAAAGCTTCTTTATTTTCTGTCATTTTGTCTTCTGTCACTGACTATCTTCTTCATTTATCCTCATTGTTAGAGTCTCCCTTTTTGAGTGCATCTCAGTAATAGTATTTTTAATTTTGGCCTCATTAGATTTTAGTTCTTTTATTTTTACAGTAAGGGATTCTCTAGTGTATTCTATACTTTTTTCAAGCCCATCTAGTATCTTTATAATCATTGGTTTATATTCTAATTCAGACATCTTTCTTATATACATGTTGATTAATTCCCTGGCAGTGAGTATTACTTTCTGTTCTTTCCTTTGTAGTGAAATTCTCCATTTCATTATTATATCCAGAAAATAACAGAAAAGAGAAAAGACAACAATACCAACAACAACTGGAAAAAATAATAGAACAAATCAGAAGAAAACAAAATAAGAAAAAATCAAACCAGAAACAAAACAGAATGAAACAAAATGCTAGATCTTGGGTGAATTTTGTCTGCTTGTTAAAAAAAAAAAAAACTAGAACCCCAAGTAAGAAGGAAAGAAAAACTTAAATATATACAAATATAAAGTAAGATAAAATATAATGAGTGGAATTCTTTAACTTCCTTTTGCATTCAGATTTTGCCTTTCCTTCCAAAAAAAATATCTTATTTTAGGACAAAATTACATTTTTTCCTCTCAAAAAAATGTATTCTCAATCCTTATATCTTTCTTTTTTTTAATTTTATTATGTTAGTCTCCATACAGTACATCATTAGTTTTTAATGTAGTGTTCCATGATACATTGTGTATTAACACCGAGTGCTCATTGTAGTACATGTCCTCCTTAATACCCAACACCAGGCTTACCTATTCCCTCTCTCCTCTAAAACCCTCAGCTTGTTTCCTGGATTTCATAGCCCCTTATGGTTCATCTCTACCTCTTATTCACACCCCCCAACCTTTATTTTTCCCTTCCTTCTCCTAATGGCCTCTACGCTATTCCTTAGTTCCACATATAAGTGAAACCATGTATTAATTGTCTTTCTCTGCTTGACCTATTTCACTTAGCATAATCTCCTCCAGTTCCATCCAGGTTGATGCAAAAGGAGGGTATTCATCCTTTCTGATGACTGAGTAATATTCCACTGTATATATGGACCACATCTTCATTATCCATTCATCTGTCAAAGGGCATCTCAGTTCCTGCCATAGTTTTGCTATTGTGGACATTGCTACTATGAACATTGGGGTGCATGTGGCCCTTCTTTTAACTATATCTGTATCTTTGTGGTGAATACTCAGTAGTATAATTGCTGGGTCATAGGGTAGTTCTATTTTTAACTTTTTGAAGGAAACTCCACTCTGTTTTCCAAAGTGCCTCTACCAACTTGCATTCCCACAACAGTGTAAGAAGATTCCCCTTTCTCCACATCCTCTCCAACATTTGTTGTTTCCTGCCTTGTCAATTATTGCCATTCTCCTGCCTTGTCAGTTATTGCCATCCTAACTTGTGTATGGTGGTATCTCAGTGTGGTTTTGGTTTGAATTTCCCTGAAGGTTAATGATATTTAACATTTTTTTCATATGTCTCTTAGCCATTCATATGTCTTCTTTGGAAAAGTGTCTGTTCATGTCTTCTGCCCATTCTCTGACTTGACTATTTGTTTTTTGGGTGTTGAGTTTGAGAAGTTCTTTATAGATCTTGGATATGAGCCCTTTATCTGTAAGATCATTTGCAAATATCTTTTCCTCTTCTATGTATTGCCTCTTGTTTTGTTGACTGTTTCCTTTGCTATGCAGAAATTTTTTTATCTTGATGAAACTCCAAAAGTTCAATTTTGCTTTTGTTTCCCTTGCCTTTGGAGACGTGTCTTGAAAGAACTTGCTGTAGTTGATGTTGAAGAGGTTACTGCCTATTTTCTCCTCTAGGATTTTGATGGATTCCTGTCTCACATTGAGGTCCTTCATCCATTTAGAGTTATCTTTGTGTATGGTGTAAGCAAATGGTGAAGTTTCATTCTTCTGTATATAGCTGTCCAGTTTTACCAGCACCATTTATTGAAGAGACTGTCTTTTTTCCATTGGATATTTTTTCCTGCTTTGTCAAAGATTAGTAGTCCATAGAGTTGTGGGTCCATATCTGGGCTCTCTATTCTGTTCCACTGATCTATGTGTCTGTTTTTATGCCAGGACCATGCTGTCTCAATGATCACAACTTTGTAATATGGCTTGAAATCAGGCAACACGGTGCCCACAGCTTTTCTTTTTCAACATTTATTTGGCAATTGAGGGTGGTTCCATAAAAATTTCAGGATTGTTTGTTCCATCACTTTGAAAAATGCCATTGGTATTTTGATCTGGATGACGTTGAATGCATAGATTGCTTTGGGCAGCATAGACATTTTAACAATGTTTATTTTTCCAATCCATGAACATGGACTATTTTACCATCTTTTTGTGTCTTCTTCAATTTCTTTCATAAGTGTTCTGTAGTTTCTAAAATATAGATTCTTTACCCCTTTGGTTAGGTTTATTCCTAGGTATATTATGGTTTTTGGTGCTATTATGAATAGAATCAATTCTCTAATTTCTCTTTCTACAATTACATTATTATTGTATAGAAAAGCAACTGATTTCTGTGTATTGATTTTGTATCCTGCCACATTACTGAAATGCTATATGAGTTCTAGTAATTTGGGGGTAGAGTCTTTTGGGTTTTCCACAAAAGTATCATGTCATCTGCAAAGAGAGAGTATGACTTCTTCTTTGCCTGTTTGAATACCTTTTATTTTTTTGTTGTTGTCTGATTGCTGATGCTAGGACTTCTAGTACTATGTTGAACAATAGTGGATAGAATGGGCATCCTTGTCATGCTCCTGACCTTATGGGAAATGTTCTCTGCTTTTCCCCATTGGGAATGATATCCTCTGTGGGCTTTTCATACACAGTTTTTATGAAATTTATGATTGTTCGCTCTATCCCTACATTCTGAAGAGTTTTAATCAGGAAAGGATGCTGTATTTTGTCAACTACTTTTTCTGCATCAATTGCGAGGACCATATGGTTCTTGTCACTTCTCTTATTAATGTGTTCTATCACACTGATTGATTGCAAATGTTGAACCACACTTATATCCCAGGGATAAATCCCACCTGGTCATCTTGGATAATCTTCTTAATGTACCTTTGGATACTATTATCTAGGATCTTGTTGAGAATTTTGGCATCCATATTCATCAGGGGCATTGGTCTGTAATTCTCCTTTTTGATGGGGTGTTTGCCTGGTTTGGGGATCAAGGTAATTCTGGCCTCATAGAATGAATTTGGATGTTTTTCTTCTGTTTATATTTTTTGAAACAGCTTCAGGAGAATAGGTATTATTTCTCCTTTGAATGTTTAGTTGAGTTCCCCAGGGAATCCATCAGGCCCTGGACTCGTGTTTTGGGAGTTTTTTGATCACTGCTTCAATTTCATTACTGGTTATTGGTCTCTTCAAGTTGTCAGTTTCTTTTTGATTCAGTCTTGGTAGTGTATAGGTTTCCAGGAAGGCATCCATTTCTTCCAAGTTGCTTAATTTATTGGCATATAGTTGCTGATAATTTCTAATAATTATTTCTATTTCCTTGGTATTAGTTGTATTCTCTCCCCTTTCATTCATAATTTTATTAATTTGGGTCCTTTCCCTTTTCCTTTGGTTAAGTCTGGCCAGGAGTTTATCTATTTTATTAATTCTTTCAATGAACCAGCTTCTAGTTTTGTTGATCTGCTCTGCAGTATTTCTGGTTTCTAATTCATTGATCTGTGCTCTAATTTTTATTATTTCTCTTCTCCTGTGTGGCTTAGGCTTTATTGTTGTTCTTTGTCTAGTTACTTTAGGTTTAAGGTTAGTTTGTTTATTTGGGATTTTTCTACTTTTTTGAGCAAGACTTGGATGGGTATATATTTCCCCCTTAGGGCTACCTTTGTAGTATCCCATAGGTTTTAGACCAATGTGTTTTTGTTCTCATTCATTTCCATGAATTGTTTAAGTTCTTCTTTAATTTCCAGGTTGACCCAAACATTCTTTAGCAGCATGGTCTTTAGCTTCCAAGTGTTTAAATTCCCTCCAAATGTTTTCTTGTGATTGAGTTCTAGTTTCAAAGCATTGTGGTCTGAGAATATGCCGGGAATAATCTCAATCTTTTGGCATTGGTTGAGACCGGATTTGTGACCCAGTATGTGGTCTATTCTGGAGAAAGTTCCATGTGCCTTCAAGAAGAATGAGTATTCGGGGCGCCTGGGTGGCTCAGTGGGTTAAGCCGCTGCCTTCGGCTCGGGTCATGATCTCAGGGTCCTGGGATCGAGTCCCACATCGGGCTCTCTGCTCAGCAAGAAGCCTGCTTCCCTCTCTCTCTCTCTCTCTGCCTTCCTCTCCGTCTACTTGTGATCTCTCTCTGTCAAATAAATAAATAAAATCTTAAAAAAAAAAAGAAGAATGAGTATTCTGTTGTTTTAGGGTGGAATGCTCTGTAATAATCTATGATAGTAATAATATCTAACAGATAATAATATCTAACTGGTCCAGTGTGTCATTCAAAGTTCTTGTTTCTTTGTTAAATTTCTTCTTAGATGATCTATTGCTGAGAGTGAAGTGTTTGAAGTCTCCTACCAATAAAGTATTATTATCAATATGTTTCTTTATTTTGGTTAGTAGCTGGCTTTTGTAGTTTGCTGCTCCCATGTTGGGGGCATAGATACTTACAATTGTAAGATCTTCTGGATGGATACATCCTTTAAGAATGATATAGTATCCTTCTGTATCTCTTACTACAGTCTTTAAGATCTAATTTTTCTGATATGAGAATTGCTATCCCAGCTTTCTTTTGAGATCCATTGGCATAAAAAATCGTTTTCTATCCCCTTAGTTTCAGTCTGAATGTATCTTTAGGTTCAAAATGAGTCTCTTGTAGACAGCATATGGATGGGTCCTGTCTTTTTATCCACGCTGCAACCCTGTGCCATTTCATGGGAGCATTTAGGCTGTTAACATTGAGAGTGATTATTAAAAGATATTATTTTTTGCCATCATGTCACATGTGAAGTCCTTGTTTCTATACATTGACTCTAAATTTCTTGTCTATATTACTCTTGCAGGTCTTTCTTCTTTTCTAGAACCCCACTTAATATTTCTTGCAGGGCTGGCTTGGTGGTCACATATTCTTTTGGTTTCTGTTGGTCTTGGAAAGTCCTTGTCTCTCCATCCATTTTGAATGATAGCTTTGCTCAATAAAGTATCTTTGGCTGCACATTTTTATCATTTTGTACCCTGAATATATCCTGGCTTGCCAGGTCTCTGTGGACAAGTCCACTGTTATTCTGATGTTCCTCCTTCTGTTCATAAGAAATTTCTTCCCCCTAGCCTCTTTTAGGATTGTTTCCTTGGATTTAAGATTTGCTAGTTTAGCTATTATACATCAAGGCTTTGATCTGTTCTCTTTGATCTTGGGAGGGGTCCTCTCTGCCTCTTGGACATGAATGCTTGTTTCCTTCCTCAGATTAGGGCAGTTCTCAGTTACAATTTGCTCAAACATATCTTGTAGACTTCTCTCTCTCTCTCCACCCCTTCAGGGATCTCAATAATTATGACATTGAAATGATTCATGGCATCATTAATCTCCCTCAGCCTGATCTCTTGGGCTTTAATCTAATCTTCCCAAGCCTCCTCCATTTCCTTCTTTTCTGTCATCTTATCTTCTAGCTCACTAATTCGTTCTTCTGCCTCATTTACCCATCTTCTAGCTCACTAATTTGTTCTTCTGCCTCGTTTACCCTGGCAGTCAGAGTATCCAGTTGAGACTGCATTTTATTCATATTATTTTAAAGTTCAGCCTGATTAGATTACATTTCTGCCCTTAGAGATTTTATATTGTCATTAATGTTTTTCTCAAGCCTAGATATTGCCTTGATAATTGTTACTCTGAAGTCTATTTCTGACATCTTGGTTATATCCCTATCCATTTGTTCTGTGGCAGAGTCCACAGTCTCTGATTCCTTTCTTTTTGGGAGGTTCCTCCTCTTAGTCATTCTGTTGTCGGGTGGTTAAGGGAACACACAGAGTCCAAAGTATTAGCCATAATCCAAGCAAGTTGCACTTGATTTATAAGGACCCTAAGGTCGACGTCCTCTTGTTCCTCTAGACTGTCTTCCTGGGGAGGGGCCTGCTGACCTGTTATTCAGGCAACCATATTTGGGCAGAGTTGCCCTGCCCCCTATGGAGGAGGGTGGATGTGCTCAGTGAAAACTGTTTTTGGGGGTTTTTGTTCTCTAGCAGTTTTCCCTGGAGGCTTTCTGTGTCTCTTCTGAGAGTCAGAGCAGAAGTGACCACACCCAAACCTCTGTCTCAGAACAGAGAAATTATAGTCTGTTCTTCCCTGAGCTCTCCAGGCCACACAGTCTGGGTTTCTGTCTGTGCTGCTAAAAACCATAGCCTTCCTGGTTGTGTGCCCCACAACACTCCCAGATGTCAATTCCCAGGCTGGGCACGTTTCTGCCCTTTGTGCTTCTAAAACTGTGGGCCACCCCCAGTTCATGCATGTGCACCTGCAGCTCCTGGATCCTCTCTGGGAGCTGGTCTAAAGTTCTTTCCCCTCCATTACCAGTCTGCGAATGTGTGCCTCATAAGCAGCATAGGATGTTTTTGCACTCCAGTGTTATCCAGGTGACAGCTTATGGCCACTTCCTGCCCTTCTGTTTATCTTCCAATATCTGCCTGCAGAATCAGCTCTGTACTTTATACCTTGGGACAGATAGTATTTTTTTTTTCTACTTGTAGAGATCCAGATATATATTCTTACATCTCAGGCTGATTTCATGTGTGTTCAGAATGATTTGGTAGATATCCAGCTAAATTCACGGGGCCAGTTGTAACAGGGTCACCTGCTCTTCTGCCATTCTTCCCAGTACCCCCACAAGTATTCTTGTTGAGAGGATATTTAGATTCATGTCATCACATTGGACTGACACAATGAATATTGTGTCACAATATAATGTGAGCTTGATAAGAGCACAGCTGCAAATTAAAGTATATTTCACATTTTATTGCATTCAATTTTACCACCAGACACACATACAAAAAAGACTGTCCAAAAGTCTGAAGGCAGTTCAAAGAATTATTATTAGAAAAGAAAGTAGAACCATAAATATTATATAAACTATGATATTAAAAAGTAAAACAATCCAGGGAAATTTAAAAAGTGGTACAAAAAATTAAATTATAATCCTCTTTTTAGCTTACATGTGAATAACATTTCAACAGTTATAATAATAAACCGTGAGATATATTGAGAACATTGTGGAGGGCAAATGTATGCATGTCATGGAAGAAGAGGTTAATCCTCATTTTCCTACTAATTAAAATTGAAAAATCAGTAAATTGCAGTATAAAGGTTAAAATTAGAAATCTGGAGATGAATAAAAGTAACAACTGAAAGAGTTGGAAGTGGTTGCCCTCAAAGTAAAATATGTTAGTTGGGGATACAAAGAATCTCTTTTTTCTGATAAATCATGTGACGCTGTTTGATTTTTTAAAGAATACATATTGATAAAAATAAAACTGAAAGAAGGAAACTAAATTGTTTCTTTAGAGACCCGGAAAGTTTAATAGGGCTTCTTGGAAAGGATAGGTGCTACTAGAAGGATATGTATTATCTCACTCAATTCTCAGTTCATTCTATGATATATGATATTTTCTACCGAAGAAATCAAGATTTCAAGAGAGTAATTGCAGTGGCCAATGTCATGCAATTATTAAGCGGAAGAGTCAGGTTTAAAATCCAGGTGTTTAAAGTAAGAACTGTTAGGTAGTAGGATGAATACAATATTTATAGGGAAAGCTAACATCTTACATGGAATATGAAACATTCATAGGACTCAAACGTGGAAACGTGAAGGAAGAATATTCCAAGTGTAGAGAACAGCTTTAGAAAAAACCGGAGTTAGAAAAATGAGGAAGGCTTAGAGGCAAAGGACCTATTAACCAGAAGAGTGGGGAGATGAAATTCAAGGCCAAGTACAGATTCTTTTGACAATGTTTATCATCATTTTTGGACACACTAATTTTTTCTATTTCAAATTGTAGTGTACTTCCCAGTCACTTTTAAAAATTCTTCATAATAACACAAAGCTGGTCACATGCAGTACTAATTATACTTATCTGGAGTGAAATAGAAATGAGAGTATTTACATTTTACATAGCCATAAGCATATATATAAGTATCTACATAGACAGGTATAACATGTAGCAATTAGCAAGTTCCTACTTTTTTGTCTTACTTGATTATTGCAACAAACTGCAAAACTGAAGATCAGCTATCATTATAATTACACTTATTTTATAGATGAGAAACTGCTCCTAAAAGGTCATGATAGCTGCCCAAGTTTAGACAGTAGGTAAGAAATATAGTCAGAATTTGAACTCAGATCTGATGCCCAATCACAGTGTTCTGTTATTACATGCCATCTTCTCTAAATGCCTACAAAGGCTTCTCTATACTTACTGAACACCACCAAGTAATCTAAAAAAGTTATCTTACTACTGGGAAAGGTAGGATTATTCAGACACTGACTTAGGAATTTTATTCCTAAGCCTGCTCTCAGTTGATCAATCTGAAGTCAGGCCAATGGCACAAATAGAAAACAACTATTTGACTTAGTGTTTTAGAAAATTCAGCAAAATTCAGACCAAGCAACTAGAACATTATATTTTGCAGTTGTCAAACATCTACCCAAGGCTGAACATCTGGATAAACATTCAGTCATCCAGATGTTTTCAAATGGCTCAACATTTTGCAACATGTCTACCAAATATATAATCAATTGAATGCTTTATAAATATCCAGATGTTTTAAACTTTGAATTTAGTTTATTTATAGATGAGTTATCAACTTCCTTTTTCCCACCTGTAATAGTTAACTTCTCTTATGAGATGCTTAAATATGATAAGGTATATGGAGAACCTTCATACCCTGAGATATGAAAAGTATTAATGTTCTGGCTAGATGTTTACATGGCCAAAACTATGTATTACTCATCATGGGATGGGTTATGAAAAATCCTAACATTTCATTTGTTATTAATTAACACTGGCCCACCCACCGGAACATGGAGCTGACTTTGTTCTCCAAATTTCTCCTGCTTCAAGTAGTATCCATCCTTTTCATTTCAAAGAATTATTATTTTCTAGAAGTTAGATCCTATCTTTTACCCTTTAGCAATACAAGAGCACACAGAAAAGAGGAGAAAAAATAAAGTAACAGATCAAGGCATATCCTTCATTGGCCTCTTCCTGGTTCTTGCCTTTTTCAAGAGAAAATCAAATGCCAGCTCTCTTATAAAGTCCCTTTAGGATTTTGTGGCCTCTGACATCAGTTAATTAATTAATTTGTTATTTCACTGAAGATCAAACTGAATGAATGGAACATTGCATAAGATAATGTAAGTAGTCAAAAAGAGGCATAGTATCATAATGCTTTGGAGTTTATACTCTCCTATTTTTCCTTATTTTCTCCTCTTAATTCTCCTACTCAGTATTCATGATAGGTTTGAGAAATTAGTAATGTGATGCCTATTTTATTCATAAAACCACTGTAGCTTAAAGAGGTTAAGTAACTTGTAAGGACATGGGTCTTCAACCCAGGCCTGACTCCAAATCCAGTGTTTTTTTTTTCAGTCAATCAAGTTTTCTGATACTGTGCTGAATGAAAATCCTGGGACTTGAGATGTTAATTAGGTGTCTTGTGAAAAGGATTACTGTAACTGAATGTTTATGTCTCCCCAAAATTCCAATGTTGGAACTTCATTCCCCGTGTGATGGTGTTTGGTGGGGCATTTGGAAGATGGTTAGATTATGAGAGTGGACACCTCATAAATGAAATTAGCGCCCTTTTATAAAAGAGTCCACTGAGAGCTCTCTTCCTCCTTCCACCAATGTGAAGACACAGTGAGAAACTGGCCAAAGATGGCTGTCTAGGAACCACGAAGTCTGCCCATACTTTATTTATGCTCCCTCCTTTATTTTATGCCCCACCCCCATTTCTTATTTCCATCAAAATTTTATTTTTTCTGAGATATTGTCTTCCTCCTTTTCTGTTACCCTGCTTAATAATGTAGTCTAAGAATCAGCAGACATCAAGTATGTGGGCACCTTGATTTTGGACTTCTCAGCCTCCAGAACTTTGAGAAATAAATATCTATGACTTATAAGCCACTCCATCTGTGGTATTATTATTGCAGCAACTTGAATAGACTAAGACAAGGATGTTCCTTGGAAAAGTGCTTTGTAGAAATTAGTTAACTTTAACAGCATTTGCCAAACTTATTTGGCTATAAAAGCTTTAGCCGAAAACACTTAAAAATTCCTATAGTTCTACCATTTTATAGAACAATTTGGGAAATGATGCACTATTGCAGACTTGCTCTCAATTACAGCTTAGTCACTAATATCAGCAAATCCTCTTTCATTTCCTTTTAGAAATGTTTTTCTCATCTCCTTGCCATCAGTTAAGAGTGGGTGCTTTCATATTATTTACTTGATGTGCCTTCTTGGGGATTTTCTTATTCTTTCTTATCTGCCTAAACTTTATTTCACTAAGTCTGCCTCTTTTATTCTATGCCCAATCCCCACTTTTGATTTCCATTAACAAAATTTATTTTTTCTGAAACATTTTCTTGCTCCTTTTCTACTAACTCGGTACTTAAAAATGTAGTTACCAGAGTATCAGCATCACCTAGCAATGCAGAATCTAAGGCCCCACAGCAGACCTGATGAATCAGAATATACTTTTAGACAGAACACCCAGATAATCCCATGAACATGAAAGATTGAGAAATCCTGTTCTATCACAGTATTTAAGGCCTCCCTTGGTTTGTCAACAATTATGTCCTCAAACCTATAAAAAGATTAGTTGTGAAGAATAGGTCCCTTGCTGAAGAGTGAATTATATATAGATTATTAAGCGTGCATGTTTATACATATACTTACAAAATCACAATTATGTCATTTTACTATTACATATCTTTCAAAAGTTCCCCATAGAAGGCACAATAAATTCTAAGCTCCACAGCATGAAAGACCCTCATGATCTGGTCGTGCTTAGTCTGTCAGCCTCATCTTCACCATCTTTCCTCAAATCCACTGTTATTTATGTTCCAGCCATACTGAATGACTGGAATTTGTTAAACACTCAGTGTTTTTTCTTTTGTCTTTGATACTTTATTCATTCAGCGCTCTCTGCCTCATATGGCTTTCCTATATCTCTTTACTTGGCCTATGTCTACTTGTCTTTTAGGTCCCATCATAGCTGACTATGTCTCTGGGAATTATTTTATGACCCTTTCAGGACCCCTAATCACCCTACAGATTCATTTATTTCCTCAATAAGTACTGATTAAATGTCCATAAGGTACCAACTACCTTTTTAATAGCATTTAACATAGTTATAACAATTGTTTGACTTACCATTCTTACTAGATTAGAAATTCTTTGAAGATAGTAATATATTCATTCATTTAATAAATATTTATTAAGTACACCCAACTACATGTTTTATAAATGGTTCCACACATGGAGAAGGTATGTTTGAACGTCCTTTATTAAAGAGGTAAGGGAAAGGATCTGCTTGATATCCTTGGTGTGGTCTCTATGGGATGTTAGAGACTTCATCTTAGTCTTTTTGCAGACAACTTCAATTCAGAAGTTTCATTCCTATATCCTCCAGAGTATCCTAATTTTTCATTAAAAAAATACAGCTACAACAATAATCAAACTCAGTATTCTCATCATCTTAAGCAAGGCTTAAAATGTGGGTATGTTTTGCTGTGGGAGAGATTGTACATGCCAAGGAAGGATACAGGCTGTAGCAAAAAGGAATGTGGCTCTGAGGCTAGACCTGTCCGGTGCAAATTGCCATTCCAGTGTTTATCTATTTGACCTTAGAAAACTTATTTCAACTTTCTAAAATTCCATTTGCTCATCTCTAAAGCAAGAAGAACTTCTAACTTATGGAGCTACTGAAGGATTGAATGAAAAATGTGCATAGAACACTTAGCACAGGAAATAGAATAAATATTCCATAAATGTCTACTACTACCACTGCTGCTGCTACTGTGGCCACTACTTCTACTATTTGTGCATAGGATTTATATTTGAAGAAAGTTTTCAAAGCAATATTGTACTATACAAGAAGGTATTGCTGCTGATAAAAAAAAATATGAGGCTTCTTCCTATATATGAGGCAATCATTTACCTTCTTTCCTTCTCCAAGAAATCAAAAGGAAACAATAGTCCTTCTTAATTGTAACCCACTCAGTTTACTCAAAGACTCCCAGACCAGCTCTAACAAATTGAGGATAGCCAGCTGCAAGGCTATAAGTGAATTGTCGTTACTTCGCAGACCATAGAAAACTCCAAAAAATTTGTGAAAAAATACAGACATAAAAAAATCTCATTTGATACTCAAGTCCTTGGCTTGGGACAATAACAAAAATGTTCCCAAGGACAGCAGAGACCTTTTCCATTGTTCTACTCTGCATTCCACTCAGGACTTAATGACAGAAGGCACTGCAGTTGTAATTATTCTCCTCTGGGTCCCACCCAGGCCGCCTTCCAACAGCTTCTCTGTAGCCCTGCCCAAGCCCTGTAGAAGGGAAAATGCACAAAGGGGGATATTTGTGGTCAGACTGTCTCCAATTAGTCAGAATGAGAACAATGATTAGCCTTTCTTCTGGACCAGCCTGGAAAAAAAAAATCCTGAATTTTTGGGTGGGATGGGGAAGGAATTTTTGGCCAAGGAATTAAATTTTAACCAGGAACTTTCAGGGATCTATATTGACTGTGACCTATTTTTCCCAAAGCAATCAGAGCCCCAGAAACTCCTAAGAGGTATGTGGCCAGTGGGCTTAGAAAGGACCATGTGGCTGCTAAACCACTGCTTCTCAAAGTCTAGAGCATGTAAAATTTACCTGGAGGCTTGTTTTAAAAAGGGAGGTTCCCATCTGTGGAAATTGAGTCAGTAGGCGTGGAATAAAGCTCAAGAACCTGAAATTTAACAATAACCCCTCTCCCCAGAATAACTATATTCCAGGTGATCTGCATACCAAAGTTCAATGGGGGAAAATGCCCTGGATGGTGTCTGAGGACTGGTTGCTAACAGTCCGAGTTTCAGGCCATACCAAGCTTACTTTCCAACTCATATGTGATAAAATTATACTAAGACATTAGTAGTTAGCATCTTGACTTAAGAGTAATGAACAGAATAAAAGTCAAATATCAGATTCAGTCCTAACTCCTATACCAAAGGACTGGAAATGCATAATTTTCTAAGACTCCTGCTCTTCCTAAGATAGAAAAAAACAAGGTTGTTGTTTTGAGTAAGTGAGGCACTATGTTGTAAATGTCCTTATAAATTGTAACATGCTAAGCAAGTATTTTAGTTGTGGTTAATATGACTCTCTCAGAACAAAATGCATTTTAACGGTGGGATCCTAAACATTCTAAAAGTTGTCATAGGAACAACCTTTGAATAGAAATTTAGAGATTTTAGAGCCACTAATATATAGATTTTAGAACAAGTGAGGGGCTATCTAGGGTCTCCAAATCACACTGTGTAGATTAGGAGTACATATTACTAATGTATACATATTTATGCATATGCATCTTTGTATACAGCCATACAGATGCAGTGTATATGACTCATTTCTTATTTGTGGAACCAGTAGTTCAAGGCCCCAGCATCTTCTATGATCTGGACTCACTCATTACTTTTTCCTGAAGTCCTTAATACTTCAGTGAAAATTGGTGAAAAGAAAAATCCTGTGACAACTTTCCACTTTGTTTTTTAAACCCATCTGCTTATTAGTCAATAGCTTCTTGAATTCTTTTATGCTGTAGAGAATTTTCTAAGCTAGCTCCTAGTCTTTTCTAAATCTAGGGTTACTGGATTACTGAATTGTTGGAGAAAGAAACATCCTTGTTATTGGCTCTTGCTTACCCCAGAATTCTGTTGGATGCTGGGAAAATACCTCAGGACCCCTCACTAGCACTGGTAATTCTCAGAGCTCCTTCTCTGTATCTTAGTACCTGAGCAAACTTAGGAACAATTTTAGGAACAAGTTGGCTCTAGTGTATGTGAGAGCAGAAAATAAAAATGGAAATAAAAACTGGGGGCAGAAAGGGAAATAATGTGAGGAAAAAATCTAAGAAGAGTCCCCAAGAAACTCTAGCCAAATACGCTTAATAATTTTTACATCTGGTAGGGAAATAGCCAGGAAAGAACCCCTATGTAGGTGGTGGGACCTGAGGGAATGTCAAGTTGATGAAGCTATCATTCACATGCTCCAGCTTTGGCCCCCCTCACCCATCCAAGTCTCACATGCTGTTCCTTAGATCAGCAAAGGGTCTCTTCTCTGCAAATGTACCTTTAAATATCAAGGTCCTCTGTAGCCCCAGTGCCTCAGCCATCAGGAGAGCAGAGGGCTTCAGTCAAAAAGCTGCTCAGGGACAGCTACTACTAATAACGAAAAAGTCAGAGGAAATGGATACTTAACCTCCACCATACCCAGTATATCACACCTCCCTCACAACCCAGAGGATCCCCCAAAGAGACTGAGGCAGGCTGAGTGCTTCCAAGCATGAGTGCTGGCAATGCTGGATGTTGCTGACAGTTCTGTGCATAGACAACTGAGGAAAGCTGGTGGGTGTAGAGGGAAGTCCGGAGTGTTTTCACCTTTATTAGTTGTGCTCTGAAGCAATTTGCTTTAAGCTCTCTCAACCCAGTTTTTTGATCTATCAAATAAAATGGACAGTATCTTCCCCAATTCCAACAGCATGGGGTTGCTAAGAAAATTGCAGTCACAATCCAGTATGAAATGGCATCTGGCCATCAACTCATGACGTGTTCTCCTCATTCCTATAAAGAATCTAAGAAGACATTGAGCAAAATAAAATTTTAGTGACAACATTAAGAACTGCACCTATTAACTATCTCTACTCTTCTCTGTCGATGCTCTAATTCAGTATCAGCCACTGCTGGACACTAGGAACTTGCTGATTTCTTGGCTTTTGTTATTGGTCTCCAGTAATGCATTTTCTATAGAGGATACATAGGGATGGTAAACAAATTATTATTAAATATATACAAAAGAGCACGTATGATATAGTTGTAGAGTTTAAGAATAACAATAAACTAGCATCCTGCTTAATAAATAGATTAATGCCAATACCTACAACTTCCTGTGGGCTCTTTTCTGACTATATTCCCCTCCCTTTTCCTGAAAGCTATCTATAGTACTACATTTTTTTTTATCATTTATTTGCTTTTCTCTGTGTCACTACCACAAAAGTATGTGTTCTTAAATAATAAATTGATTAGTTTTGCCTCTTTATTAAACTTCGTTTAATGAGATCATACTTAGTCTTCTCTTACTTGCTTTTTCCTGTTCAGTGTAGAGTTCCCAAGATTCACCCATATTGATGCATATAGTCCTTTAAATTTTATAGTTGCATATTATTCCACTGTATAGCTAAACATAATTTATTATGCCTTCTTCTATTGATGGACATAAAGGTTATTCCAGTTTTTGTCTCTGTATCTTCTCTGGTGCACATTTCAGTTTTTCAAGGAGTATCTCCAGGAGTGGAAGGAATTGCTGGTCATGAGGTACACATACATCTTCAACTTTAACAGATTATACAGATGTGTCTATCAATGGAGTGATTATACCAATTTATGATTTTACCAACAGTGTATGAGTTCCTCTTGTTCCATGTCTATACAAGCTGTTGGAATTGTCAGATTTTATAGTTCTGGCGAATTTACTGGTTTTAATTTGCATTTTCTGGTTATTAATGAGGGTGAATATATTCAGATATGATTTTTGGTCATTCATGTGTCTTCCTTTATGAATTACCTGCTAATATGGTCTACTTTATACTTTTTTTCTTGTTTATATATTCTGAATGCTAATTCCTTTTCAGTATATGTCACAAGTATCTTTGTTGGCTTATCTTTTTATTTTATTTATGGTATCTTTTGATGAAAAATAATTCTTAATTTTAATGTCAAATTATCAGATATTTTCCTTTATGGTTTACATATTTTGAGTCTTGTACAATAAGTCTTTTCCTATCCTAAGATCATAAAGAATTCTGCTATATTGATTCTAAAAATTTTTAAGTTTTGCATCCCAAATTTATTCTATCTGAATATTTTTTTTAAGTTTTATTTAATTATTTGACAAAGAGAGAAGAGAACACAAATAGGGGGAGTGGGAGAAAGAGAAGCCAATGTGGCATACATGTTTATAAATGAGTTTGACCTATAACATTCCCTTCTCATTTTTTAAAGTGTTCTTATCTGGTTTTGATATCAAGAATATACTAGACCATGATTATTTCTTCCCACTCCCCTGCCCCCTATGATCTGGAGGAGTTTTATGTTATTTGCATTTTCTAATCCATAGATGTTTTATTAAAATTCTCTACCAAAATTCATGCCTATTATTTTCATTGTAGGATGTTCTAAAACTACTAATTTCTTTTGTTTCTTATAGAACTATTCATGTTTTCTATTTCTTAATGAATACAGTTAATAACATATTTCTTCTAGGGATTAAATATTTCATAAGGTTTTAAATGTGTTGCATAAAGTTATTCATAATTTCATTTCATTATCTTTTCATTTCTACTATAGTTATATTCTTTTTAAAATCTGATACTTGTGCCTCTGTTATACTCTTAAGATCTGTGCCTTCTCTCTCTGTTTTACTTAGCAAGATTATTTATTTTCTTCTACTTTACAGGTGTATTCTGTTTTTCTTTTTTCTAAGTTTTATGAAGAGTACATCAATTTTCAGACTTTTTTCTCTTTACCAGTATTAGTAGGCAAATAATTTTTTTAAACTATCATGTTAGCTATATCCCACAAATTTTTACATATGCTATTTTTCTTAATGCATAGTTTTGTTTTGTTTTTTTAATTTTTTCTTTTCAGCGTAACAGTATTCATTGTTTTTTGAACCACACCCAGTGCTCCATGCAATACGTGCCCTCTCCAATACCCACCACCTGGTTCTCCCAACCTTCCACCCACCGCCCCTTCAAAATCCTCAGGTTCTTTTTCAGAGTCCATAGTCACTCATGGTTCACCTCCCCTTCGAATTTCCCTCAACTCCCTTCTCCTCCCCATCTCCCCTTGTCCTCCATGTTATTTGTTATGCTCCAGAAATAAGTGAAACCATATGATAATTGACTCTCTCTGCTTGACTTATTTCACTCAGCATCATCTCTTCCAGTCCCGTCCATGTTGCTACAAAAGTTGGGTATTCATCCTTTCTGATGGAGGCATCATACTCCATAGTGTATATGGACCACATCTTCCTTATCCATTCGTCCGTTGAAGGGCATCTTGGTTCTTTCCACAGTTTGGCGACCGTGGCCATTGCTGCTATAAACACTGGGGTACAGATGGCCCTTCTTTTCACTACATCTGTATCTTTGGGGTAAATACCCAGTAGTGCAATGGCAGGGTCATAGGGAAGCTCTATTTTTAATTTCTTGAGGAATCTCCACACTGTTCTCCAAAGTGGCTGCACCAACTTGCATTACCACCAACATTGTAAGAGGGTTCCCCTTTCTCCACATCCTCTCCAACACATGTTGTTTCCTGTCTTGCTAATTTTGGCCATTCTAACTTGTGTAAGGTGGTATCTCAATGTGGTTTTAATTTGAATCTCCCTGATGGCTAGTGGTGATGAACATTTTTTCATGTGTCTGATAGCCATTTGTATGTCTTCATTGGAGAAGTGTCTGTTCATATCGTCTGCCCATTTTCTTTTTTTTTTTTTTTTTTTGAGTGTGTGTGTGTGTTTTTTTTTTTAATTTTTTTTATTTTTTTCAGCATAACAGTATTCATTATTTTTGCACCACACCCAGTGCTCCATGCAATCCGTGCCCTCTACAATACCCACCACCTGGTGCCCCCAACCTCCCACCCCCCACCCCTTCAAAATTCTCAGATCGTTTTTCAGAGTCCATAGTCTCTCATGGTTCACCTCCCCTTCCAATTTCCCTCAACTCCCTTCTCCTCTCCATCTCCCCTTGTCCTCCATGCTATTTGTTATGCTCCACAAATTCGTCTGCCCATTTTCTTATATGATTATCTGCTGTGTGTGTGTTGAGTTTGAGGAGTTCTTTATAGATCCTGGATATCAACCTTTTGTCTGTACTGTCATTTGCAAATATCTTCTCCCATTCCGTGGGTAGCCTCTTTGTTTTGTTGACTATTTCCTTTGCTGTGCAGAAGCTTTTGATCTTGATGAAGTCCCAAAAGTTCATTTTCACTTTTGTTTTCTTTGCCTTTGGAGACATATCTTGATAGAAGTTGCTGTGGCTGATATCGAAGAGGTTACTGCCTATGTTCTCCTCTAGGATTCTGAAGAATTCCTGTCTCATGTTGAGGTCTTTTATCCATTTTGAGTTTATCTTTGTGCAACTCTTGCTTTTGGCTCAAGTCATGTTCTCAGAGTCCTGATGAGTAAGGTACAGGCAGGGCTAAATAGGGAGAGATAGCTTGGGGGCTAAGTGTGAGCAGGCTCACATAAATCACAAATGTGGAAAAATGCTATAGATGAGATATTTTCATAATGGTTACAAACAAAACCAGAAATAAGGGAAAATAAGGAGACCACCTTGTTTGTCTTAAATATTATAGACAAGGTATTTTCATGAAAGTTACAAATTGACCACTGAAAGTTACCAGACTCCAAAGGATAAAGTAAACATGGTGCTACCAGTAATGACATCAAGAAGATTTAAGTTCCCTGGTCAGTTTTCTACAAAAGACCAACCATAAAAGGTCTCAGTTACCACCCATTCAGGACCCCTCTGAACCCTAGACAGCTTTTTTTTCTTTCCTTTTTGTTCTCACCTTCGCTTAATAAACTTTCACTTCACTTCATCCTTTTGTGTCCTCAAGATTCATTCTTTGATTCCCAGAGACAAGAACCCTGCAACCTGCAATAATGGGGTGAGCCCTGGGTCAGGGTCCGTGCTCAGCAGGGAGTCTGCTTGAGGATTCTCTTCTCCCCTCTCTCTCTGGCCCTCTCCCTGCACATGTGCTCTCTCCCACCTCTCTCTGTCTCTCAAATAAATAAGTAAATCTTTTTAAAAAATCTAATCTGAAAATAAACAACAAAAAAAAAAGACCTCCTACTGGGAAATTTTTAAATAAATGAAAAGTAAAAACAAATTTTAAATTATATTTTAAAACTATTTTCAAATAAATAACATAACCACTAACACACACACACACACACACAGAGAGAGAGAATCAGTTGTGTTTTTTGTATACATTAACAATGAACAATCTTTAAAGAAAATTAAGAAAACAATTCTAATTATAGTAGCATCAAAAAATATAAAGTACTTTGGAATAAACCCATAAGATGAAAGACTTGTACACTGAAAACTACAAACATTGCTAAAGGAAATTAGAGAAGATGGCAATAAATAGAAGAACATCTATGTTAATGGATTAGAAGACTTAACGTTATTAAAATATCAGTATCTAAAGTGATGTACAGATTTAATGCAATCTTTATCAAAATCCCAGTTGTGGGGACGCCTGAGTGGCTCAGTGGGTTAAGGCCGCTGCCTTCGGCTCAGGTCATGATCCCGGGGTCCTGGGATCGAGCCCCGCATTGGGCTCTCTGCTCGGCGGGGAGCCTGCTTCCTCCTCTCTCTCTGCCTACCTCTCTGCCTACTTGTGATCTCTGTCTGTCAGATGAATAAATAAAAAAATCTTTAAAAATCCCAGTTGCATTTATGGCAGAAATAGAAAAATCATCGTAAAATTTACTTGAAATTTCAAGGAACCTGTAATAGCCAAAAGAATCTTTAAAAAGCACAGATAAAAGTCTCACACTTCTGGAATTTAAAACTTATCACAAAGTTACAGTAGTCAAAACAGTGTAGTAATGGCACAAAGATAAAAATATAGACTAATGGAATAGGTTAGAGAGCACCAAAATAAATCCTTGAATAGATGATCATATGATTCTTGACAAGGGTGCTAAATCATTCAGTGGAGAAAAGACTCTATCTTCAAAAAGCCTTTGGAAAAACTGGATATCCATATGCTAAGTTATGAAGTTGGAGCCCTACTTATACCATATACAAAAATGGATCAAAGACTTAAGAGCTAAAACTGTAAAACTCAGTAGAAAACAGAGGAAGAAAGCTCCGTGACATTGGATTTGGTAGTGATTTCTTGGATATGCTATCCAAAGCACAGGCAACAAAATGAAAAATAGATAAATTAGACTACATCAAAATTTAAAGTCTTGCATCAGATGACACAACAAAGTAAAAAGGCAACCAACAGAAAGGGAGAAAATATTTGCAGATCACAACTATCTTTATCTCTATCTATCTGTCTATAGAGAGTTAATATCCACAACATATAAAGAACTACAAATCAATAGGGATTTGTAGGGATCTCTGGGTGGCTCAGTTGGTTAAGCAACTCCCTTCAGCTCAGGTCATGATCTCGGAGTCCTGGGATCAAGTCCTGTATTGGGCTCCCTGCTTAGCAGGGAGCCTGCTTCTCCTTCTTCCACTCTCCCTGCTTGTGCACTCTCTCTCTCTCTCTCTCTCTCTCTCTCTCTCTGTGTCAAATAAATAAATAAAATCTTTTTAAAAATTATATATATTTGAATCAAAAATGGGCAAAGGACCGAAATAGACATTTCTCTAAGGGATATATACAAATGACCAACAAGCATATGAAAAGATGCTTAACATCAGTAATCATTAGGAAAATGTAAATCAAAATCACAGTATGATTCTGCCTTATATCCATTAGAATGGTTGGGGAGAAGTGAGTTGGGGAAGTCAGAGTGGGAGACAAACTATGACAGACTGTGGACTCTGAGGGTTTTGGAGAGGAGGGAGTGGGGGATTGGGTGAGCCTGGTGGTGGGTATTAAGGAGGGCACGTATTGCATGGAGCACTGGGTGAGGTGCTTAAACAATGAATTTTGGAACACACGCAAAAAAATAAAATTAAATTTTAAAAAAAGAAAATAACAAGTGTTGGTGAGGATATGGAGAAATTGGAACTCTTATGCATTATTGGTAGGAACGTAAGAGGGTTCATCTACTATGGAAAACAGTAAGGCAGTTCCTCAAAAAATTAAAAATAGAATTACCATGTAATCCAGAAATTTCACTTCTTTAGTATATATCCAAAAGAATTGAAAGCAGTTTCCCAAATAGGTATCTGAACACTCATGTTCTTATAGCAGCATTATTTATAATAGCCAAGTGTCCATGAACAGATGAATGGATAAACAAAATGTGGCACATATAATATGATGGAATATTAAAAAAGGAAAGAAACTGACATATGATACAACATGGATAAGCCTTAAGGACATTATGCTAAGTGAAATAAACTAATCACAAAAAAATACTGTAGGATTCCATTTATATGAAGTATCTAAAGTAGTCAAACTCATAGAATCAGAGTGTAGAATGGTGGTTATCAGGGACCCCTGGAAGAGAGAAATGGGTAGTCGTTGTTTAGTTAGTAAAGAATGTCAGTTTTGTATGATGAAAAAAAGTTCAAAAAATAGTTCAAAAAATGTTTTGCACAACATTGTGAACATACTTAGCACTACTGAAAAATACAGTTAAAAATAGTTAAGAGTATGTTATGTATCTTACCACAATTTTAAAAGTTCATGAATATGGTTAAGCTAATAAAATTTGTGGTGGTCCAAGTGTAAAATAAAACCAAAAAGTAAAACAAAACAAAATTATAACCTAAGATATCATTTCTCACCTATAGCATTGCCAGATGGAAAAAAGCATGACAACACATTCTGTTCTCAAGACTTTGGGTAAACAAGAATAGTTACATATTGTTGATAGGAATGCAAATTGGCATTTGCCTTTTTGTCAGGAAGTTTAGAAATATCTAACACAACTAAGTTACGTGTTTACCTTGTGACTCAATAATTTCATGTCTAGAAATTTACCTTAAAGTTTCCTACCAACCATGTGAAAATAAGTGTGCACATTCCAGCTTTATAATTGCAGAATATTGGAAATACTCTAAATTCCTAAATACAGGAGAGTAGTAAAATAAACTATGGTATATCTGCATATTATACATTATAACACAATACAAGCAGTGTTTTATATTATATATATATACATATATATATGGGAAATGTATTTTCCGACACATAAGATTTAAGATTCTAGGCCTAGTATATGAACATTTCACTAACTTTTGTATTTGTTGCCGTTTCATTGCCCAAATTCTTACTGCTATCAATACTATATAGATGTGCTAATCTTACCAGTATTGAGTATTATAACGATAATTTGAAGACTCTAACTTCATATATGTAAAATGACATCATCAGTTTGCTTTGATTTACACTACTCCAGTTAATACAAAAGATAAGCAATTTTTATATTTTCTCTTTGTGCTTATCTGTGGATTTTTGGAAGTCTAAGAAAAAGAGTAATCAAAGAGTCTAAGAAAGTAAGTAAGTAATCAAAGTCTAAGAAAAAAGAGTAATCAAAAAATAATATGGCTTCAACAAATCATTTATATATCTATCATCAAAATGATCACTTTAGAAGAATTACTGAATATATTATTATTAATGAATAATGGCATACCCAGAATGCTTGACACTCCATCTTCTATATAACAAAATCATTGTCAGTAATAGTCATTACGTAAAATGAATAATAATGGTAAAAAAAAAGGAGAAATATTTTTTCACATATCTCACAGACCTTAGGATTTAATTTCTACCAGGTTTAAAAGCAGTCATAAGATTGGCTATTCATTTTTTATCCCAATATCATAGTCTACAGCCAAAACAAAGTGATTATTTCGGTCTTGAAAAAACTGGCTTTTTTTGCGTTGTTTAATAAAGATTTATAAAGTCATGAAGTTGTCAAATGTTGACTGCTTTTTTTGCTCTTTTCTCCTTGTCTTTGAACTGCGGAGAAATGTCCATATTTATTCTGAAAAGGTTCACTTCCTTTCTTAACCAGATTAACTTTTTTCATCTGGAAATAGTATTGACCAAGCAGGAATATCAAAATAGATTAAAATATCATTCACTGTCATCTCTTCATCAAAGTCTTTGCTTGTTTTGTGCTATTTTCTTCTCCTTTTAATTTTTTTTTTCAATCCTTTCAGTGTCCATGCTAACGTTTCCTTTCTTTTCCTTGGTGTCAATGCTTATAGAAAATGATTCATTGTTGTCTTTCATCCATGTGTCATCTGAATCTTGTGTTGTTTCTAGTATCCATGCTTTGGATGTGCCAGCTTGCACTCTTCACAATTTTCATAAACTCTATGCAATGTTGAAGGCATTACATATTTCAAAATAGATCCAGACATTGCTACAATTGCCTCTTTTGTTTTTTAAAAATTTTCTTTGCTGGGCTCCACTGGGTTGTTGCCCTTTCATGTTGGTATGGGTTTTTCACTTCACATTTCTTTACCAAAAGCAAAAAAAAATTATTTAATTCTTGCTGGTCTCAGAACAATATTCCAAATGACTGGAAGGTCCTTCAAGATTCTATAGGACAGAAGTACAGAATTTGATAGCTTTTATTTCTATCTGGCAGTTTTAACTCAGGTATTTTTGTCAATATCTTATGTAAAATATTTTATGGAAATAATTATCTAGTAACTATAAATGAATTTTAATATAGCAAGAATATCTTCAAAAAGGCCAATTTATATAATGACTAAATGGTACTACTAGAGTAATGTTTTATTTTCTAGATTTGTTTTTTGGCTTAAAAACAAATAGTGAACAATTTAAAAGGGAATACACTTAAAGTTTCTAACTATTTTACAAGATTATTTAAAAATTTTATCTATGAACTAAAATTTGCACTTTCCAAAGAAAATATTATACCTTACAGTTTTCACCTTGTTCCACTGTTTAAATTTTAAACACAAATAATAACTCCATGTGGTCATATAGAATGACAAAATGGAAGTCATTCAAGTTTTGTCTCATCATTACTACAATCATGATGCTATCACTGTTTATTTCAGATCTACAGTTTAAAATCAGGTGTATATAGCATTATAAGAATTATTGATGAAATTGTACATAAAGTGCACTCAAGTTATTCTGAACTTTATTGTTCTTGGAATGAATGCATATATATATATACTTGAGTCTCACTGTATTGGGGGCCAAGTATGCAACTGGGAGTAATCCAAATTAACTCCTGTGTGGAATTCAGTATTTATTAAAAATTAAGAAAAAATGTGCTGATTAGAAGCTAAATATGCATTATAAAAATCAATATTAACTGTAACAATTGTTTAGAACTTAGACCAACAAAGAATTCTGGGAGAAGATGTATTTTATCATTGGTGTTCTTTAAAATTTCCAGCATAGTGATAATAAAAAAAGCAGATGAACTTTGACTCAGTTTTATTTTGTTTATATTTATCCTAGAAAAAGAGTCCTTCCTGTTGGTTGCCCAGCAAGGACTGCTTTCAATGCCGCATCCCAGGTAGGCCACCATTAATGAATAATATTTGAATCATTTATTGAATTCATGTCTCTATTTCTTCACATATTATTTTCTGCCCCTCATCTCTCTCTTACCCATGGAGGACTCCAGGTACATGTATGTTAGACTTCTTGATATCATTCCATGGGTCTCCAAACGTCTATTTATATCTCAGAAAATTTTTTATCTCTCTTTCCAACTTGGATACTTTATCTTCAAGTTCACTGACTTTTCCATCATCTCCATTTTATAACTAAGCCCATCTAGTACATTTTCTGCACTTCAAGTGTAGTATCTTTCAGTACTACTCCCTTTTTTAAAATTTCTTTTCTAAGAATTTTGTCATTTTATCCATTATAAGAATATTCTCATTTACTTTGTTAAGCATAATTATAATAGTTGCTTTAAAATTCTTGTCTATTCTGACATCTAAGTCATATCAGGATTGGTCTCCACTGATTGTCTTTCTCCTTAAGAGTTGGTCAGGTTAGTGAAATAAGTCAAGCAGAGAGAGTCAATTATCATATGGTTTCACTTATTTGTGGAGCATAACAAATAGCATGGAGGACAAGGGGAGATGGAGAGGAGAAGGGAGTTGAGGGAAATTGGAAGGGGAGGTGAACCATGAGAGACTATGGACTCTGAAAAACGATCTGAGAATTTTGAAGGGGTGGGGGTGGGAGGTTGGGCGCACCAGGTGGTGGGTATTGTAGAGGGCACGGATTGCATGGAGCACTGGGTGTGGTGCAAAAATAATGAATACTGTTATGCTGAAAAAATAAAAAAATTAAAAAAAGAGTTGGTCAGGTTTTCCTATTTCTTTCCATGTTAACACATTTAAAAATTTTTTCCATGTTAACAAATTTTATATTATATCATGGACATTGTGAGTAATATGCTATAGACACAATTCTTTTATATTTCTCTGAAGACTGCTGGTGTGTGTGTGTGTGTGTGTGTGTGCGCGTGCACGCGCTTTAGCAGGTACTTGAGTTTACTGGACTTACATTGGAAACTGTCTCCCTATGATGAGTAGCAACTTAAGTAATCTCAGTTCTGTAATGTTAGTTAGAAGAGTTTTTCCAAAACATGAGCAAGATACCATGAGGCATCAAGCGCTGATAGTGCCAAATTCAAACATGAGTTCAGAAGCCCTGCTCTGGCAGATAAAGCCGGAAGTTAAGAACCTTTGCTCTGTTGAGTGACACTGGTGGTGGTAATAAAGAGGAGGGGGAATAACTAGGTAACATTTAAGGTTATTACCATTTTAAATTAATGAGATTCAATGGCTTTTTGCTTTCTACAGTACTAATTTTAAACTCCTTGAGCTTGGTATTTAAATTTTTCTAAATATTAAATTCTATTTACTTTTAATATCTTTACTACAGTTACTTCTACCTCACAGAAAAACTCAAACTAATCTGGAATATTCATCCCTCAGGTTTATTCCTGCCTCTATTTCTCTGCTTATTACTGTATCTTTAGTCTCTAATATCCTGCATAGTCTTTGTCCACTGGAAATCCTACTTTATCCATCATAGCTCAGATAAATCCTACATCAGCCATTGTGTTTCTGTGATTACTTCAGTCCACAGTGAAATATACTTCAGTTTTCTCACTTACTACCTCTTTGAACCTCATGTCTTCATTTATAAAGGAGGTGTTATTATCCCTAGTTTATAAGAGTGCTTTGAGGATTAGAGATAATACTTTTAAAAAAAGATTTATTTATTTATTTATTTATTTATTTACTTACTTATTTACTTATTTAAGAGAGAGAGACAGAGAGAGAGAAGAAACACGCCTCCCTTCCCCACTGCTTGGGAAATCCCAAGCAGACTCGCCACTGAGCTTTGAGCAAAGGTAGGCTCAGTCTCAAACCCATAGGATCATGATTTGTATGCTTAACCTACTGAGCCATCCTGCCACCACAGGTTACAGATAATACTTTTAAAACAAAACATAATAATACAATTAAACAAAATTTACTTTGTGCCACACATTGTTCTACAGCTAAAAGGAAATCCAAGATTTAAACCCAGTTCGGTTCAAGAGCCTATATATATTCTCATAGCAAATATACTATGTTACTCAGCAAAAGAGAACGTTCAATTCATTAGTTGCTATTATTATTTTTACCAGGTATGACTATTGAATTCCTCATGAATGCATTTCTTGTTTTACTGAAAAGATTTCTGGACCTTTGAGAACAGGGACATTGTCTTATATATATTTCTTACTTTTACAGTATTGTGTCTACATAGAATATGTTTAACTAGTATTTGTTGAATAAGTGAATAAATGATGAACCATTTACAGAGAGATTATTTACCTCTTAGATTTTAAAATCACTAAGTTTTACCTCTCACCACATCCTTCTTGGAAAAAAATCAGAATATTCATACAATGCCTTCTTCTAGATCAAATACAAATTCCCCCAAGAGATTGAACTTCAGTATTGTTATTGATTGTTTCTGTGCACTCCTGGAGATATCATTCTTAAGCACTATACCAGGTTTTGCATTCCTTGGAGCCTTTCCCATCAGGATCTGTATTTAGTGGCTTCCTGTGGCTGCTGGGGAGAAGTTGAAACCCCAGTCCTGATCAGGGCAAGCAAAGATTCTAAAGGAAAATAAGATTCTGATGCCCACAACAGATTCAGTACTCTGGATTTAACTGAAGTATAAACTACTGAGCCAAAAAAACAAAATGTGTGCAGCAAAAATTTGCTGCAAACTGACTATTGGGGATTTTTTTTTCTCACATTCTGGAATATCTAGGGCTAGCTAAATCTGGCCTAATTGGACTAGCAGTGTGAATGAACTTCTGTGTAATATTTAGCATTTCCAGTGACTTTGGCATTAAGGCTAGACATTTTGTTTCTTAAGAAACAGGTTTTTTTGCACATCTCTCCCAATAACCCTGTCATCCTTTCTTCTTACCAGAAATTGTCTCAATTCTGAACATCATTGGGCTATGTCTTTCATTCCCTTATGACATATTTGGGGACTTCCTTCTGTTACCTATTGGGGCCAAACTATGAATTCAGGGTCACAGGCCTAGTCCTTTAAGTGGGAAGTTAGAGTAATGTCTCCAGGGATCCTGTTTCTTCTCTCAGTCTGGGAATGGAATCAAGCCCCACAATTACCTTGTCAACCTTTTCACAAAGAGGCAAACCAGTTTTCCACACTGTGCATTGTATAAATATATCAGACTTATTCTTCTGAAATTATTGCATATTGTCAGGCAATTATCTGTATTTTCACAATAATTACAAATGTAATTATGTAATTATTATATAATAATTATAACCATATTTTTACCTTTTAATTTTCTAATTTAAGTATCATTTTCATACAATTGAATACACATATATTGAGTTATAGGTACAAGAGAGTTTTTCCTTTTTTAAATATATTTTTAGAAACAGCATTATTGACGTACAATTGGCATAAAATATAATTCAACCATTTAAAATGTATGTTTCAATGAGCTTTGATGAATGCATAGTCATGTAACCACCACAACAATCATGAAACAAAACAATTCCATTACCTCAAAGAGTTCTGTCAGGCCCTTTTGCACTCATCCCCCTTCCTGCCAACCCTGGCTTCTGGAACCATTTATATATTTTCTGACACTGTATTTTTGCTTTTTATAGAAATTGGTATAAATGGAATTATACAGTATTTAGTATTATTGTGTCAATAGATCATTCCTTGGTAGTCCATAGTTACATAATACTACTCATTGTTTATGCATTAAGTACATAATAGACATTTGAGTTGTTTCAAGGTTTTTAGTGTTATAAGGCATGCTGAAATGACTATCTAAATATAAGTCTGTGTGTGAATATATATTTTTGTTTACTCTTGGGTAAATCCTTCTGTTAGACTGGTAGTTTGCATGATAGGAAAATGTTTAACTTTATAAGAAACCATCAAATTGTTTTCCAAATTGACCATACCACTCTGTAATCACTCCAGAAACATGAGGTTACAAGCTGCTCCAGCACATCCTTACTAGCATTTAATATTGTTTTTCATTGTGATTTTAATTTGTACCTTCTTAATAATTAATGATAAACATCTTTTATGTGCTTTTATGTCATTAATATATCCATGTTAGTAAATGTCTATTCAAATTTCTTGTCCATTTTTTCAGTTGGGTTGTTTATTATTTAGCTGTAAGAATTATTTATATATTCTGGGGCGCCTGGGTGGCTCAGTGGGTTAAGCCGCTGCCTTCGGCTCAGGTCATGATCCCAGGTCCTGGGTTCAAGCCCCACATCGGGCTTTCTGCTCAGCAGGGAGCCTGCTTCCTCCTCTCTCTCTGCCTGCCTCTCTGCCTACTTGTGATTTCTCTCTGTCAAATAAATAAATAAAATCTTTAAAAAAAATAATTATTTATATATTCTGATATAAGAAAATTACCAGTTATTCTATTTTGCAAATATTTTCTCCCTCTGTGACTTACCTTTGCATTGTACTTATAATCTGAATTTTGGTGAAATCCAATTCATCAATTTTTTTTTCTTTTACAGTTGACACTTTTGTATCCTATCTTTGAAATCCTCACTTCACCAAAGGTCATAAAGATTTTCTTGTATGTTATCTTCTAGCAGTGTTAACAGTTTTAGCTGTTACATTTTGTTCATTGATCATTTTTGAGCTAATTTTTAAAATATATGGTACAAGGTAATGGTCTATATTCATGTTTTTACATACTGATATCCAGTTGTTCTGGCAATGATTGGTTAGTGCAGGAAATTTCCTTGCCATTCATTTAGCTACAACTGTACCTTCTCCAGTGGGATCTAACGCTGGCTTTGAGCAGTGATTCTCCCCTCAAAGTGTATTCTTACAAAGTTTCCCTTAGCCCTACAGTGTTTGGCATTTTCTGTATATCTTATTCTATACATCTTATAGTTACACTTTTCTCATGGCCCATTATTTATTTATACTAAGCTAATGCAGTAGACTAATATCAACCAGGAATTATACCTAATTTGTTGGACTTATTTTCTTTTTCCTGATGAATTCACCCTTTTGCCGTTATGAGATTTCTCTTTATTTCTAGTAATACTACTTGTTTTTAAGTCTATTCATTAGATGATACATATTCGTGGGGCAGCGTGGGTGGCTCAGTGGGTTAAGCCTCTGCCTTCAGCTCAGGTCATGATCTCAGGGTCCTGGGATTGAGGATTGAGGTCCTGGATTGAGCCCTGCATCAGGCTGTCTGCTGAGTGGGGATTCTGCTTCCCCCTCTCTCTGCCTGCCTCTCTGCCTACCTGTGATCTCTCTCTCTCTCTGTCAAATAAATAAATAAAATATTAAAAAAAAAGATGATACATACTCTTCCATTGTATTACTTTCAAACTATCTCCGTCTTGCTTAGAGTGTCTTTATATTTATAAAGATATAGTCTGTCTTACTTTCTAATGCAGTTATCAGTATGGTTGGTTTGTGTCTGCCATATTGCTATTTTCTTTTCTTTTCTTTTCTTTTTTTTTTTAGTTATGGCATTTGTTGGGTTGCTACTGTGGTTTCTTTTCTCTCCTTTTCAATCTTCTATGGATTGGCATTTAAAAAAAAATTTAGTATCTCCTCTACTGGCTTTTAACTATACCTTTCTATTTTATTTTTTAAAGTGATTTCTGTAGAGCTTTGAAGCAACCACAGTCAACTCTGAATTAATATTATATCACTTCATGTATAATGTAAGACACTTACAGCAGTATTCTACAATTATCTTCCTCTCATTATTTGTGCTATTCTTATTATATATTTTATGTCTTAATGTACTAAATCTCATAATACATTGTTATTATTTTTGCTTTAATCAGAGAATACTTTTCTGACAAATTAGGAAGTGAAAAAATATGTCTCTTATATTTGCCCACATATTTATCATTCTCAGTATTCTGAAGATCTGAATTTCCATTTGGTTTCATTTTTCTTCACTCTGAGGAACTTCTATTAATAATTCTAATAGTGCAAGTCTATTGGAAGAACTCTCTCAATTCTTTCAACCAAAAATGTCTTTACTTTGCCTTCATTTTGGAATATTTTCACTGGAATTGAAATTTTAGGTTTATTCCTTTCTCCAATTCTTTAAAGATCTCATTACATTATTTTCTGGCTTCCATCACTTTTGATGAGAAGTTATTAGTAAGTCTTACTGTTCTTCTGTTATGTGTGTCTTTTTCCTTGGTTTCTTTTAGGATCTTCTCTTTATCATTGGTTTATTTGTAATGTGTTTCTGTCTAGATGACTGTTTATACTGCTCACAGTCCACTGACCTCCTTGGATCTGTAGATTTATGTTTTCAACAATTTTGAAAAATATTCAACTATTAGCTTTTTAAAATATTATTTTCCCATGTCAATCTCTCTTATTCTTCTGGCTCTCTGATTACAGATATGCTAAACTGTTTCATTTTGTTCCACAAGTCACTACAGGCTCTAGAGATTCATCATTCATTTCTTGTCAGCCTTTTTTCCATGTGTTTTGATTTGCCTAGTTTCCATTACAATGTCTTCAAGTTCACTAATATTTTCTTCTGTAGTATCTAATCTGATAGTAAGCCCATTCAGCAAAATTTTCATTTTAGATATTGTATTTTCTAGTTCTCAAATTTCCATTTGGTTATTTTTTAGTCCCCTTTTCTCTATTTAGATTCTTATTTGTTCCCTATATGTGGTAAAGTTTTTCCTTTAGATCCATGTGCATGTTTATAATAGATATTTAGTCTCCATGTGTTAATTTCATCAGTTCTCTCTCTTGTTTTTTTTTTTCTTCAATCAAGTGTTAGTTTTAACTCTATTTCTGAAAGCACAAGAAACGGTTGCATCAGAAAAGGGTGGATCATCTCTAGAAGAGATGAGTCAAATTCTCTGCCAAATTCCTGATATGGTTGGTGCTTCCATCTTCTATTTTTCTGGGGAGGAAGAATGAAAGTTTAGATTACTACCCAAGCCCAGATGCTCTTGCCAAAAGGTCCTTAATCATAAACTTTTCTCTATAATAATGAGCTATAGAAGCAACCATTAGTGTTATCATTACACTTGACAAGAATATGCCTAGTCTTATAAGCATTTTAAAAATTAGATCTGAAATCCTCCCAGTGGCTTTGCAAGATGGGTATCATTATCCTTATTTCATAGAAAATGATCTGAGGCTCAGAGAAGTTCCACATGGGTCTATCTACAAATCTCATGCATTTGGTATTTTCTACACTGCCTCTTTTCTCTGGTTGGTTTTTCTATGAGTGTTCACTAAAGACCCACCAGGTGGTCCTGTCGTAATGCATCATCAGTGCTTCATAAGCATGGTACCTTAATTTCTGTTGGACTTGCCAGTATCTGATGTAACCTACCCTCTTTTCACATCCTTTTTAAAAAAATCCCTTTTGTGGTAAATATCTCTTTCCTCAGCTCCCCTTTCTTCTTTATTCATAAATTCTACCAAAAGAGAATTTATTCATCAGACTGTCCACTTCTCCCTAGCACCCTTAGAATTAGAAATAAATTCCCTGAAAGTTTTATAATTCTACTAATAATTTCAGAGATCAGTATACCACCTCTTTCTAATTTGGGGGAATAAAAACTACCCAAATGCATTTAGTCATTGGTGTCAACAACACTTTCTACACATTTCTACACAGCCAAGTAGCCACTTTAATTTAACTCAATTATCATATAATTTTTATTTATAGGAAAAAAAGTGGAGTTCCTTACCCATTAAATACATCTTTTTCTGTGAATGTTTCTAAAGAAGAGGGACTCCCATAGGATTAGGGTCTTACTTTGTTTTGTACCTTATCCTGTCTGATCAGATAAAGCTCAAGTGTCCACAACCCAGAGTTTCAACTCCCCCAGAAGGACTGCAGAAAGAGTGCATTTCATATTATGCTCTTCTTGGCTGTGAAATCTTTCCCCCACAGTTGAGAGATTTTTAAGAAATTCTGACACACATGATTCAGTTGCTGCCTCAACCTTGACAAGACCTAGAAGATTTTAGGCTAGCGTCCATTCTGTTAGGTTAGCTCTTGCTTTGCAATGAGGTTAGGCCATTAGGCCTATTCTAATGAGGGCCCAACTTGTACATTCTCACTAAAGATTAATTTGGCTTCCTTGCAACATCTGTGTTCTGCTGACTCCTATCTGTTCCCCAGGCTGCAGGGCCAAACACATCCATCATCACAGACAGGCCCTTGGAAGCCACCCCTTGCTGTTGCTTCCACATATCAAAAAACGAGTCAACTCAGGCAGGGAGACTCCTGGAATAGCTTGTCCCAGGGGATCCCTCTCCTCAGAAGCCCTTCCCAGGTCTCCCCACTCACCTTTTGGGGCTGAATCTTATGAAGGCAATAATACAGCTGAGTCTTTGAAAGCACAGCAAATGGAGCATGTTGAAAGGTGGCTTTACAGAGGCATTACAGCCACCCGGAATCTGGCATTTCTGCCATAGCTCCCTACCCAAAATAGCAACTGGTGAAACTTAACCTGAACACTGTTGTCAAAAACAAGTGTGAGTATTTTAGTTAATGTTTGGAAGCCATCCCATCTGTGAGTGTGGGTTCACCCTGAGGCCCAGTGAGGGATTTCAGGGGCCTGTCGTGTCCTAGGCTTTTGTCCTAAAGCTTTCCTTGCTTGTTGACAGAGTGCTGCAGGTGAGGAGGAAACTGTTCCAAGTGTGTAGAGAAATCTAAGTGTGTAGTGTAGAGAAATCAAGTGTGTAGAGAGAAGCTGAGAGAAATCCATAGGCACTGGCAGTCTTCAGAGCCACAGCTCCACACAGTGGGCACACACCCCTCAAAAAGTTTGTCTTCATGGGTATGGATGACTGCCCTATATTCAGTGTGCTTGGGGTGCCCAGGCTTCCAGAAGCAGAACTCTGACCTGACATCAACTCCGCATGTTATAGGCAGGCGCACTGCCACAAGGATAGACAGCTGTGAAATAGACCCACCTGTATCACATAAAATCCACGTGAAGAAATGTAATCAAAGATAATCCAGACAGTTTGGAGAGGTAAGAATTTTCCCGATAATTGAGGTATCAAGCCTTGGCTTTAGGCTGCAAGATGAGGAAGTCATACGGTGGGTTCAAGCATCATATGTATCATTTTGAAAGACTGTTTTTGAGGACTCTTCCACTCTGAAATTACAGTCTATGAATTCTCCAGTCAGCAGCACATATACTACCTGCAAATGTGTACATCAAGCCATTTACAAGCTTATACATATATGTGCTTAGTCTTAGTGCCTCAATTAAATAGAATAAAGAAGCGCAGAAGCCATTTATGCACGTTTGCATAAATGGACTTTTTTGTATTCAGAGGTGTACATACAGACCAGAAGGGTGACTAAAGAGCCTGGGAGCCTTCATGCTGTAGTTTAAGTGATTCGTTAATTCCTAAAAGTAACAAGCAAATAGTCATTTTTACCACCTTTTCCTTCTTCACTTTGTTGAACTGAATGTTATTTAGAGGTGAGGACCCTCTAAATAATACGATTCTTTGGAAAAAATGGGAGAAAAGTTAGATGGTTGGTAAGTGCAGAAGATGGAAAATAAATGCTTTATTTTTCAGAAATATCATTGTGCTTAAGAAAACACGGAAGGAAGAAGGGGAGGGGACCAAGGCAGGAAAGCATTTCCCTGATACAACAGTCATTAACACAGGGTAGAGGGTATTGAGTTGCCCCCTGGACACCAACACAGTGCCCTCCCCCCAACCCCACCCAGTTTGGTCCTCTAGTGCATCTGCTTCTGCTTGGCACCAGCTGGCTTAATGTACAGCCCCCTCCCTTTATTTATTGCCTCTTATTCTCTTTAAAGTGAAGCTAGGGGCCTTTGTACTGACATGGATCAATGAGGGAGCATTCACTCCTTTCCAACATCAGATGGGGAAGAAAAGAGAGGAAAGTTGTAGAGGAAGGAGGAAGAGAAACAAATAATACAGTGGACAAACTTGAAGTGTTTCTAGTATAACTGCATTGGGAAAGCTAAGGAAGGCACCAGGATGTCCCTTACAGAGGACTTTTAGGGAAACATTAAGGCAGAGTTAATAGGGTAGGCACTTTTGCAGATTGTACTCCAAACCTGGTTAGGAAGCATTTTGTTAACTGCCTCAGATTCTACTTATTCTCTACTTAAAGGTGTGTGTTGGGAAGGGTTGAAGGGCAAATCACATAGTTCTGACCTACTCTCACCTGGTCAGCTTATTAGAAGCACATTCACCAGTTATAAAATTCACAATCATATGAGGTGTTTTTAATGGTTATCATTTATCAGAATGAACTAGTGATCTTTATGCCGGCCAAATCTATACTGTGAATTGGTCTGAATAACAAAGTGGCTTCATCCATTATCCCTAGTTGTCTTTAACAACTACATCAGAGTGCACCTAATGACAAATGTAATTATACCAATAGTAATATCTACCATTTATTTGGGCAGGCACTTAAAAATTATCTTGACTTCTCTCAACAACACTACATATTGGTATTAACCAGTTAGGGAACCAGAACAAAGAGATGTAAAGTTCCTTGACCAAAGTCACACAGCTAGTAAACAGGGGAGCCATACCTCCTTCTATGGCACTACTCTACACCCCCTACTCAAATGTTCTGAATGCAAACATAGTCTAATCAAATTTGTATACAGGGATTAGGTAGAGATGACAACCTAAACTATAGTATAGACTCTCACCTTAATCACCCTCCGAGAAGCTGAGGGGCCCTAAGCTGCACTGTCTTGGTTCAGCAGAGGTGCTGAAGAGAAGGAGGTGGGAATACTTTGGCAGTTGTGATCTTCTAAGCATCAAATATACAGAAATACTATATCTTCTCTCTCTCTCTCTAACTCACATGAGCAAAGGCCAGGGAGAAACTTACTAAAGTTCAGATAGAAGGGTTTTATTGGCTGTTGCTGATCTTATAGATGATCAACAAATCCTGAAACAAGAAAGACCATAGGCCACCTCCTCTCCAGTCTGTACAGGGCTAAGACCAATGTTGTTGTGAAAGCTCAAATTCACACTTGTCATGCACTAGGTGATTTGGGATCCACGCTGATCCAAATGCTTAGTTACTGGAAACCTTGTGGTTTATTGTGTCATCCCAGCCTTGCCTAGGAGTTTAGTAGAAATGCAGAATTTCAGGCCCTACTCCAGAACCACTGAATCAGAACCTATATTTTCACAAGATCCCCAGTTTATTTACATGTACATTACAGTTTGGGAGACATGACTCTAAGGGACAGTTGTACATGAAGAGTCTAAAATGCTGAACTCTTAAGGAGACAGGTTACTTGTTAGGAAAATGCAGCTGAAATGGTTTTTATAGTATGTAAGTATAGGAACTGCTAAAAGGGCATTTTTAGCAAATGTAGTACCTAAAAAATGTCCTGATTCATGTTATAAGGATCAACACATCTTCAATTGGTTCAGGCATCAGAAGCTCTAAATTTTACAGCCTAGATATAGTCTCAAAATGACTTGTAGAATATTCATGGAAGGGCAGTAAGTCTTGCTTCATTGGTCTCATGTCTGACTCTGAATTTCCTTTCTCTTGGATTTAAATTTCATTAGCAGTGTTATAGTTAGACAGGCATAAGAGCTTTTGCATGACTTTTCCTCAAGAAATATAAAATTACCTTAAAGAATAAGTGTAGAATTTAACCAGTACCAAAAAATCATGTTTTATATTTAAGATGATCTGATAACTTCAAAGCTACAAGGTGAAACTCAAGGGGATAAAAAGGTCCTTTTACAGAATCTTTCTGTAAGCATACAGAATTATCAAAAACAGTGAGGCCAGTGTAGCCATAGCATTAACGTAGGAATGCCCATTCAGGTGACCCTTGGTGAGGCAATGAGTATCACTGGAAAGTTTCAAACAGAAGTAATTGCTCAGTTCTCTAATAGGTCACCAGCTACTCAAGATGAAATCACACAGATGGGTCTTTTGAGAAGGAACTGTGTAAGCCATTAAGAGTCTTCACACCATGACAAAAAGACAAGAGGTAGAGAAAAAAGGAGGGAAATGAAGAGAAGAGGAGGAGAAAGGAAGGAGGGAGGGCAAAACAAAGGAACAAAGATGCATGTGATTACTTTGAACTAGGTGCTATGGTAGGTCCTTTAATATAATATCTTCTCAAATACAGTTAATAAAATTGAGGCCCAGAGTTTTAATAATCTTCCCCAGGTCAAATAGTAAATCTGAGTACAGAATTTTCATCTAGATTTATAACACCAAAGTTCAGTGTTTTCTAAATGTCTGATGATCATAGAATCACAGACCACTCCATTTTCAAACTGAAAAGAACTTTAGAGAGCAGAGCTTGGAAAATCTGAGTCTCCTAGAATTGAAACAACTGGTGGATTCTAAATGACCCACTGGAAGGCATTTATTTACCTGAGATCACACAGTAGGTATGCAAGAAAGCCTACAGAAAACAGCTACTTTTGAACATATCACCATACACAGCAGATGGATATTTTGCAGAGCATAATTATTAAACAATATTGTCACCACTCACCTAGTCTGAGATAGTTTGCTCAGAAGGGCAAAAAACTGGTTTCCACTTGACTGAAACCAACTTAGGATTTGCAGTTGTCCAAAACTTAGCTACTCCTAAAACTTGTCCAGAGGGAGTTGGCTTACCCAAAGTTAAGTATGACTTCCTGTTTTTAAGAAATAAGACTTAAACTGCTTGTTAAAAAAAAGCTCATTGAATTTCTTGGCCAAGATAAAGCTTTAAAAAAAAAGTTTATTTTGATGATATAAGTATAATTGAATCAGAACCATATGGATTGCATTCCCCCTTTTAAACTGCACATGAATTTGAAATTAAGTGTTCATTCTCCTCAAAGTAATTAATGACTCAATTGATTAAATATGATACTGGCCTTAATCACCATGGTGAGCTCACACTGGCTCTCTTTTATAAGAATCAAGATACCTCCTAACTCCCAAACTCGGACAACTCGCATACATTCCGGTTTATGTCCTAGGTCAGTGTTGTTTGTTCCCCACAAATAAGATATGTTCTCTGATAAGAACATGGGCAACCTGATCATAATGCAGTGCCTTTGTTCAGACCTCTTTTCCTTTAGGTGGGCCTTAAAGGGAGGGGAAGGGCAACTGATTCTTTCTGTTCTGGCTCCTGATTGGGTTGAGCTTTGGGGATAGAGGCAGAAGGCTGGGAACTGGGAAGCTTCGGGGAGGTGGGCCCTATCTGACTAAAGTACCTCTCCAGTCTTCATCATTCACAGAGCTATAGTCCCTTGAAAATATTATTCTCAGCCAACCTGGCTTAATGTATTTCTTGGTCATCTCTCAGCCAGTCTAGCTCACAGTCTTCACACTTGTCTTCTTATCTAGCACATCTCAGAAAGATGGCAAGTAGGTGTGTCTCTTTCAACACCACTATTTTACATTTTGATTGCTCCTTCTGACAAAGGCATTCATGTTTGTTGAGCTCCTACCTCTTTGTCAGGCTCCATACAAGGCAGTTTTCTCACAACTACACTTAGAGGTGAGGTAGGTATTTTCAACTATGTTGAATAGAAGAGGAAACTAAGATTTGAAGAGGTGGAGCAGTGTGCTTAAAGCCACACAAGTTGGAAGGGGCAGAGCTGTGATTCAGATGACTCAGTCAGTTCTAGATGACTCCAAAGCCTGCTGCCTTTGCACCATACCATCATCCTCTCAGATGCTGATATAGACTTACATCAGCCTTCTGTCCTAAAGGGCCACTAGCCCCCATCCTTCTTTTCTGTCGCTGGTTTATTTTAGAAGAGATGGGCATGTGTCACCGATGCACATATAAGATGAGACAGTAGTCATAGTTCTTACAGACTACCCTACCCAAACCCTACCCAAAGAATCAAGAAACTGTGGAAAACCATCCTTTTGCCACCTTTTTCAGCTTCTACAATTTCTGTGCTTTTCATAAAATTCATAATTTTGAAAGATAAAACTAGAGATATATACATGTATTATTGAATGGGCTTAATGTCTGTTACTTCAAACAGTTGTTCATTTGTAAATCCTTTGAGAGTTACTATTTGTTGAAATTTAAAATAATGGTAGAATCCTATATATGTTTATAAGCATGCTTTCAAAATTCACAATATCCCACAGATAGACCTAATATACTGGATTACTACCTATATGCACACATTACTCTGTTGAACTACTTTGACACAGGAAAACCACACATTTTTATACAGTTCACTCCCTCATAAACAAACACACCCACATAAACACATGGAAACAATATGCAAACACAAAGAAATTTGCAAATGTACTCACAAATAAATCTGCAAAAAATGGAAAAGTCACATGCTCATTCACACTTTTCTCTCATCCCTCTCTTCCCTCCTTCCTTCCTTCCCTTTCTCTTTCTCTCTTTTTCTTTCTGATACACACAGACATACACATCAAAGCCTTGAAACAAATAGCTTTTCAAATTGAAGTACTGAGCAGCAGAAATCTTTTTGATTCAAAGTATGCTCTCTTATAGATCTGAGGAATAAGTGTTTTTATAGGTCCAGAATGCTACAGGGGTCTCCGTTTGTAATATTATTGCTTTCATAAGGACACTGTTCATTCTAGATCTTAAAAAATCCTTTCCAAACTCTCAAACTTCCTATGTCCTCAAACATGAGGTTTATCCATAGGAAAATCTTGCTTTTTTTTTTTTCTTCTTTTGCTGCTGCTTCTCTTCTCAGTTCTCCCCCTGTTTTACTGGTGATAGTGGCCAAGCACAAAAAAAGAAAATTCTGTTCACTCAGAAAAAGTTTATGAAGCACACTTGATAAGCCATGGTAAGGATAAGGTATATAAATCTGAATAATAGTTTCAAACTTCAGAGAATAGTGCCAGACACAGATTTAGACATACTAATTCAGAATCATGTGAAGTTCATTTCCAGAATTGCAACAAGAAAAAGTTGCAGAGAAGAGGGTGCGAGCTACTATGCCTGAGGGAGGAAAGAAGGTCTTTACAGAATAGGTGACGTTAACTGAGAGGAGTTAGATAAATTTTGTAAGCTGAGTAAACCACATGTGTATAGACCCAGAGCAGGGGGAGGCAGAGCATGCCTGGGACCCAGTGAAAAGCTCAGTGTGGCTGGGGTCATGAATTGAGGGCTTCACTGGATGTGGCAAGGGGTGAGACTGGAATGGTAGGTAGAAGACAGTAACTAAGTTTTGACTTTTTGGTACTGAACTCAATGAGCATCAATACAGGGCCTTATGTAGGATGGTCATCTGGGCAGATTTTAGTTTAGGAAAGAACTCTTTCTTCAGTAAGGAAGATGGAGAAACTGAAGGCAAGACCAGTTAGATTACTATGTTGACACCAGAGGGAGAGGGGGCTGTGTACTCAAGCAGCGACCCACTTACATGTCCAAGACAGAAACTTCAGAATCTCCTCTGGACTCCTGTTCCTCCTTCTCCCCTCATTCCCATCCTCTATATCACCAGTGTCTTAATGAGTCTGCCTCACAAATTCTTCTGAAATTCATTGCCTCTTTGACACCCTAGACTGTTTCAACACCCCCTCACCCCAAAGGAGTTTCAGACTCCTTTGGTCAGTTCTGTTCCATGCCTAAAATTATTGAATAGTGTCCACTTCCTTTAAAGTCTAAACCCATTAATGAGAAACATAAGACCCTGCTTACCTCTCCAGCCCAATTCCTAACTACTTCCCTTCCAGTTTTATCAATCATCTTGCTCTTTCTCACTAATGCCATACTGTCTCTTGCTTATATTACACATATTATTTTTTTGGCCTAGAATAACATCCCATCAGTTGTCTGACAAATTCATTCTTCAGGAATGAGAATGTATATCACCACTTCAGTTTAGTTTGATTCAACAGGTTCATTGAACATATTCAATGATCCGGGACTGCTACTAGATTCTACCCTTCCAGAAAACCTTGTGCATAGCTCTATTAAACCATCTCTCACACTGGACTGCAAATGTTATTATTTTTTTTATAACATATCCCTATACTCACATCATTAGTAAAGAAACCTGGGTCTTAACGAAAGCTTTTGGTGCTCAGTACAAGTCGAAGTGAAAAATAAAGTAAAAGAAGATGATTTCAGAGACATTTCTGAGGCTGACTTCACAGGTCTCAGTGCCTAAATAGATGGGCTGTGTTGGGAGGAAGAAAGAATATATTTCTACCTCTAAAGACTAATGTTTGGTGAGCCTGGTGGTAGGTATTATGGAGGGCACGTATTGCATGGAGCACTGGGTGTGGTGCATAAACAATGAATTCTGGAACACTGAAAAGAAATTTAAAAAATAAATAAATAAATACTAATGTTTGGTCTCTAAATGACAATGGGTAACAATTTGCATTGCAAAGGAACAGATATTAAATTTATTTTGCACATTTGAATTTGCGTACTTGCGGGGCATCCAGATGAAAATTTCTTTTGGTTGTCACAGATTCAGAATGAAGCTGAAGCCAGAAAGTATACATGCTTCCCCAGAAAAAGCATGTAGAACAATAAGAAAATGAGGCTAAACAGATCCTGGGGAACTTGGAGCCTGAGAATAAATGTTTCCCTTCAATAAGGGAATAAGCATCTTTGGGGATCCTCCTTCCTTGGCCCAGAGTATTTGTAGAAGGAACAGGAAGGCTGTGCTTGCATCTGTATAGGGTCTGTCTTGGTCTTTAGTGGCGTAAACAGCTAGGTACTGGCTGAGGGTCAGTCCTGCATTTCCCAACTAATATTCAGCATGCAGCCTGCAGTCACTGAGTTTGGGAGGCTACTGCTCAGTGAGGTAAGGGTCCATGCTCATAAACTAGAAAAGACCCTGACACTCCCATGAAAGAATTATTCATACACTGCAGGTATCTGGGAAAGCTCCCCGTTTATACATTTTAGTATCTCTTAAAAGGCAGGAGCTGCATACATGTGGAATGTCCCACACATGGCACCTTGGTTAGAGCACTGTTGGGGCCCTCCCCAATAAAGGCAACCCTCTGTGGGTTGTCATTTTGGGAATAAGCCCACCTTCCCATGAGTCTTAGGTTACTGAGTTTCCATATGCTGAAACTAGACCATTCTAAAAACACTAGGAGCAGGGATTCATGCTCTCCTAAATATCTCAAAGCATTAACCAGAAGAGATGATTAAAGAAACTGAAAATCAAAAAGAATCAAAGGTCTATTTTGAGCTATAGTAAGGCATATCTTATTGTATCTTGATACCATTAAAACCTGAGTGTAGGGCACCTGGGTGGCTCAGTGGGTTAAGCTGCTGCCTTCGGCTCAGGTCATGATCTCAGGGTCCTGGGATCGAGCCCTGCATCGGGCTCTCTCCTCAGCAGGGAGCCTGCTTCCCCCCTCTCTCTGCCTGCCTCTCTGCCTACTTGTGATCTCTGTCAAATAAATAAATAAAAGATCTTAAAAAAAAAAAAACCTAAGTGTATAAAATAAGGGCAAGGATTAAATAAATGTGGACAGCAAGGCTGGTTGTTAGAGGAGGGGATTTGAAGTTGTTAGCTGCCAACTCCCCCCTGCCATGTTTGTTCTAGCACAGTATCCAGAATTTTATTACAGAATTATTGCTTATGTAATTTTTTTGTTATTAAAATGCAGATAGTCCAAGATAAACTAACATAGTGGTAGTAACAGGATCACAGGATGTTAGAAACTGGCTAGTCCTTTTTGGTTGGTTTGTTTCCTTTCTTTCTTTGTTTTTTAACCTTAGAACCCTCTATTCACATTAAAGCTTACTGCTAAAGTTCAGTGTGAATAAAGGAAAAAAGCAAAGCTGCACTAGTGTGTATCAGTGGCAAAGCAAAATACCTGGAGTCCAATTTTTAAAACCACTATTGTACTCCAACATTTCCACATTTAAAGAAACTCTTTTGTATAACTCCCTTTCCACTGGACTTGGATAGGATTAATGCTGATTGTTGAGTTGAATTGAATTGAAGAGTCCCCCCCTCCCACCAACCAACACTTCAACATTAGCCTTTGTTGCACTTTGAAACCTAGGAGCTGTGATTCCTTATTTAGTCCCATTTCCTCTGCCCACTCCATTTCACATCTATTTCCCTCACCAAATCGTATCTTTGTTATCTTTATCCCAAGGTACTGATTTTGATATATCCCATACATTCTGCTTGTGATACCATATACAATGCTCTTTATGACCTTAGTTGTTTCAAAAATGTTAAATAAATATATTTTACAGAATTAGTCACAGGTCCACAGAAATTAAACAGTATTCTGTATTTCTAAAATACAAAGACAAGACTCAGTTCCTGGCACATGTTTAATGTCTAATAAAGATATGAATGCATGATTGGATGAATGAATAAATGAACCAGGTGATAATGTATGTGAATGTAACTTGTAAACCATAAACTACTTCACAAATATGAGTCCTTACAAAGGTTATATGGTTATTTTTTAGCTCTCCCATCTGTTGCACACTTACTGAATTTTGGCAAGTTCAAATAAAGCCCAGGAGGATATCTGTGGCATTCCTCAGGGGAAGCTGTGAAGGCAGGCATAGAGAGATAAATCTAAGGGGGGTGTCCAGAAGCCCAAGGGCCTGGAACAGAGGGCTCCCTGATTGCTAATAATCCAGTTCTCACCCTTGAATTTCCAATGATCAGCAGTAAGCAAACATGAATGTTTTAAGCAGCTCATAAATCTTCCTGGAGCCTGGGTGCTGAATAAGTCCTAGGAAAGTGGTAATGGTGGAAACAGGATCTCCTCTCTGGAGGTAGTTCCTTTCAGTGCCAGGTTTTGCCCCTGTTCACTGCTAACACACATACCCCAGCTGCCTCAGTGAGGCTCATGTTCCAATAAAACAGGGCAAATGGAGGAATAGAGACCAGATAAAGCTTCCTGTCATCCCTGAGTTTCCCAGTTGGAGACCCCTCAGTGGGTCATGCCACTCTCTTCTAGAGCTTACATGTTGGAGATCTGTCCCTGGGGCCTGGCAACTGACAAGGACATGCTTTCCAGACCAGAAGAACAAACCAGAATTACTCAACTTCTGCTCAGAACCCAAAATGAAAAAGAGAATAAAAACCCACAAAGAAAGGTTATAAAAACTTGCCTATGGAATCTAACCTGAATTCATGTTAAGCAGATTTCTTACTACATTTCGATAAAGGGGGAAAAGACCAAAATCTTGTTTAAAACGTTTTCCTGGTTTGTGACTGTGTCCAGAGAAGGTTAACAATTCTCAGAGTATCATAAAACCAAAGGATCATATCCTAAGCAGAGGTAGGCCTTTCCTCTGTTCTTGTTGCTGGCTTCATGAATTTATTTTAACAGCTATCCAATGCATTGTAATTATTTCTTTACATGCCTCCCAGATGGAAGGGACTCTATCTTGTTTATCCTTTAATGGCTGATGGACAGCCACTAACACACAATAAGCATTCAATAAGGACCTTTCTCAATAAAAATTTTGATATTGATCACACTAATTTATTTAGCAAAGTTCATTCCCAGGATGTGATTTTTACTCAGAAAAGGTTTAAAAACCCAGAGTAGCGTAAAATGAGAAGTGTTGGAAGGTATGATGTATCCAATGCACCACAACATTCAGTACTTGACATTGGACTGGCTCACCTTGAGGCTCCAATCAGCTATGGCTAGGGGGTAGGGTCAGAGACTATATATATGGCCTGATGAGGGATTTAGATTTAAGAGTACTTTTCAGAAAAGAGTGGTGGAGGTCTCTGCCAACAACTCAAAAATGTGTCAACTATAGACTCTCTCTCTCTCTCTCTCTCTCTCTCTCTCTATATATATATATATATATATATATGTATATCTTAAAGAAAGTGGTGGTGGTGTGTGTGATGCTATTTTTCTTAATGCTTTCCTAAATCTTCAAAAAAGATCAGCTTCTCCTTTTTGTTTCAATACTGCCTTGTATCCACTTTTAATATGACCATTAGCAAATAGCTTTGCAAATATTTATTTATATATCGGTCTCTTCCATTAGACTGTGATCTTAATAATTGATGTATCTTTTTTTTAATCCTCTACCCTGGCACATTGTTCCTAGCACAGTGCCTTGGAGTTACAATAACAGACTGAATTCTTTCTTCAGATTGTTTATAATCTAGTCAGGAGGTCAGATTGGTCTAAAAAAAAAAGTATAATCTAAGTGAATTAAAATAAATAGAAGCAAATACAGTTTCAGAAAGGAGAGTCAATTAAGGGTTGTTCAATTGAAGAAGTTAACCTTTAATCTAGGTTTGTGAAGAAGGGTAGGATTTCAATAGATTTGGAGCCATTTAATCTATACCGATATCCATTTATTTTTGCTAAGGAAACATGCTCTCCTGAGGAGTGTCCTGGCCGGCTCTGAGGGCTACTGTATTGAGGCAATGTTACCAGTAGGAGAAACTGCCTGTTCATTAAGGGTGAATTAAATCCAGCCACCTTTTCCTAAGCCCCCTGTTGGGAATCACCTTTATTTGCTGTTGCCTTTAAAGCGATCTTGTCAGGTTGTTTAGACCTTTAACGTGACTGATCTTTACAGTTGTGTTTTTGAGCAGGAAATGGCCAGACCCCACCCTGAGTGCTCTGTCTTTTTTAACAAAAAGTAAAATCCATCATTCCAACAATGAATCTCTTTTCTCAGTTTAAGGAAACATTTAAAAACAGAAAATTCATATAAGAAGCTTAAACAAGAACTGTTACTGCAAGAAGCTAATCTTCCTTAAAATTAATCCTAAAGAAAATAACCCTATTTAACCTTCAGTTCTAAAAATTAATGGAAAGCTTTCTATTTATGGATAAGCAAAATTGGGACTATAACCTAGTCTATGAAACTGAATTTAACCCTAAAAGCCAAAAGGGCTTTCTTGCTTTAAGATGTGGACCTTCTTGATTGAGAAGGGAAGAATTTGGATAAGGCAAGAATTGCTGCAATTCTGTGAAGAAAACTAAATAGAAACATTGTTTCGTTAATACGTTAAGTCTCTTTTGTAGCATTCTGGTTGGATGCATACTGGAAAGTAAGACTGCACCTTCATAAAGAGAGATTTATTGCAGGAATTAAGAATATAATAATGAGAATTTATCCCCTGTATAAACTGTCACTTCTTAGGAACTTTCTTAGCCTCTTAAATAAATAAGTTATTTCTTCTTCTTGCATAAAGAAAAAAAGAAATAATCAAATGAAATATAAAACACTTACATGAGGGCATCACAATTTTAGAAAAATCACAAATCTCACATTTAGTGAGAAACTTAAGTAATGACGTCAGTATAATTACCATAATGCAAATTTGGGTGAAATTGGCCTTCAGAAATTATTCAATCCTGTTTCCAGCCTCCTAGTAATATACCCTCTTTTAACCTTAAAAATAGATGCTACCAGTTATTTAGCCAGCAAAAGACAGGTTTATTCGAGAATAAAGGAGAATTACAATCCTGGACAAACAAGCTGTGGCAAAACCATAGGCAAGTCCAGGGGAAAAAGGAGAGACACACTTTTTTAAGGAGAAAAGGGGTAAGTTGGGAAAGTTATCATAAACTAAAAGACAACTGGATTGGCTGAGCTGTTGCAGGCCAAGGGTGGTGAGGAAAGCATTTCTCCCTTCTGCTGGAGTAATAGAGTAGTATACATGTGCAAGGTCACATCCGTCTAAGGTCGTCTGTGTCTTCCTGATGGGTCTGCAATTGACTATAAGTGGTAGTGTATGAGAGCTCTCCCTGCCAGAACCTCCTAATTCCATTTTAGTGAGGTTTCCCATTACTAATTTTCACACCTCTAAGGAGACTTAATTGCCTAAATACTTTATTTTATTTCCACTGCCTTTGGAAAGCAGAATGTGAATTTCACTTTAATTTTTGGAAAGAATTTCTATGCTACTATAAAAGTTGGCCCAGTATATCCCAGTCTTATTGGCTATATAATTATATAATGTGATGAAAGATTATTAAAATCAATGGAAAAACGTTTGGTTTTTCTCCCCCCCCCCCAAAAGAAATTACATTGAATGCTTTGAAACGATTCAGTAAAGTTAATCATAAAAAACTTGCTGTAGGCAAGACAATGTAGAAGATGAAGGAAATTTTTGTAAATGTACTGAAGGCTTCTGCGCTCAGCTTGCTTTAACAGTGTCCTTAAATTCTCACTACATTTTTTAGAAACTGTAAATGGAAATGAGAGATGCTGCTTTTTGGTGACACTGAACCTCAGACTCGGGGACTTATATTAAAAGAAAATCTTTGGACCTGCCTCAAAAAATGTATTTATAAATTATCATTCACATGTTTAAAATTATAATAAAATTCATAAGGTGAAATGTATATATCATTTTTTATGATTTCTCACTTTAACTAGCATTTCTGAAGAACAGATGAACTATGAGTCCCAACTGTAAGATAAAGATGATTTTTAATGAACTACTTGATGTAACAGTTAATGATGTTAGGGGTGCCCCTTGTTTCTTAAGGTGGTATAGACAGGATTTTGAAAGTATTTGGAAAAAATTAGATGATAGAACAAAAGGTCACTCAGAAGCAATAAGGAAGGCATCTATGCCTTATGTTCAGTATGATAATATCACTTCTTAACACTTCTCCTGGCAAAAAGAATACTGAATTATATGGATATATAATCATACCAACTTTTACCAATATCTCAATTGTCCTCTACTGAAGACAAAAAGCATCAGTTCCCTGACCATTCTACTTTTCATCACTCCCTTTAATCCTCCATCTTCTGTCTTCTGTCTTCTGTCATCTAGGCCTTTCCTTTCTTTGTTTAAATTTTATTTGAGTACAGTTGACACACATGTTACATTAGTTTCAGGTGTACAACATAGTGATTTGACAAGTCTGTACATTATGCTCTGCTCACCACAAGTCTAGTTACCATCTGTCACCATATAATGCTATTACAGTACAACTGACTATATTCCCTATGTTGTACCTTTTATTCCTGTGACTTATTTGCACCATGGCTGGAAGCCTGTATCTACCATATATATGCTGCCTATAAGAAACTCACCTCAGACCTAAAGACACATACAGACTGAGAGTGAAGGGATGGAAAAACATTTACCATGCAAATAGAAGCAAAAAAAAAAAAAAAAAAAGCTGGAGTAGTAATACTTAAATCTTTCTTTTTTATTTATAATTCCTTTATCCATTTTGCCCACCCCATATGCTTTTTCTTTTACATTGAAAAGTTATTAAAATTTACATTCTGATCTATAAACAGTAAGTTTTTGTTCTGTTGTTTCACCTATAAAGTAATTCTGAAAGTTAATATACAACAAATATCAACAAATATGATATATAAAAAACTCATAATATTTTTATGTGTATGTGACTAATGCTCTCTATAAACTGTAGGGTTGCCAGATTATGCAAATAAAAATACAGGATGCCCAGATAAACTTGAATTTCAAATAAACAACAAATACTTTTTTAGCTATAGTATGTTAGACTCAGGGACTTATATTAAAAGAAAATCTTTGGACCTGCCTCAAAAAATGTATTTATAAATTATCATTCACATGTTTATGTAAATTTAGTTGGTAAATTTAGCTGGGTAACTTGTATTTTATTTGGTAAGTGGTCTACAAGGATTATATTTTTACAGGGATTGTATTTTCTTCATGGATCTAATGCCACAACCCTAGACTATTCAAAGAATGTTCCTGGATACAAAGTCAAAGAGTAATCTTTTTTTAAACACCATCAGTTATTCAAATCACAGATTTCTTATTTAAAACCAGCCCAAGTAAGGATGCCTGGGTGGCTCAGTCAGTTAAGTGTCTGCCTTCAGCTCAGGTCATGATCCTATCCTCCTGGGATCAATTCCTGCATTGGGCTTCTTGCTCAGCAGGGAGCCTGTTTCTCCGTCTGCCTGCCACTTCCTTGCTGCTTGTGCCCTCGCTCTCTCTCTCTCTCCCTCACAGACAAATAAGTAAATAAATAAAATCAGTCCAAGTAAACAAATAGTTTTGTTCAGGACTCAACATTATCATATTCTTATTCACTTTGATCATTCTGAAATCATGCAATGGTTTTATGACTCCTCATCCTAAAAATGAAGAGATTAGACTGCTTGTGTGTTTTTTCACAAATACATCCTTTTTGTGTTTTTTCACAAAAAGTGTTATTAAATACCTGTTGAATTGCTGTTTTACACACATTATTTAAAGTCATTCCTCTGCTTGAAACTCTTCTCTGATTTCTGAATTCACTTTATATAAAGCACAAAATCCATTAAGTGGTCCTCAAGGCTATGCATGATTGAGCCCCTTTCTTCTTTTTAGGTTCTGCCTGGTGGCACTATTTTCACTTGATTCATGTTCTTCATATTGTTTTGTTTTTGTTCTTATTTTTCCTGGAAACTCAGTCATTCCTCAGCATTATCAGATTGTTTCCTCTATCCAAAATATCACCTATGCCATTGCTACTCTCCTTTTCTTCATTCCATTAATTCCAATTCATTTTTCATATGTTTGCCCAAATGTTATTACCACAGAGATTCTTTTTACTTCGTGTCAATATATGTATTTATTCATGTGATTATTGATGCTTGTCCTCCCCAGTGGAGGAGCTGTAAGCTCTGCTGAGTACCATATCTCCTTGGTTTTCTACCATATGCCCACCTCTAAGCATAGTGTTTGATACGTAGTAAACATTATATAAATAATTGCTAAATGAATAGATATATGGATAAGTGAATAAATGGTTACAAGATGAGGGCTATATGGTTTTCATTACCATTTTATGAATTAGGGAAACTGAGTTTTGGAGAAATTGAATAACTTGTTTACTTAACTAATGATCAGAGTCTGAATTGAAATTCACATCTGTCCATTATCTTGTTTCTGTTACTGCTACTCTCTAAAGTTCATTCACTTTCCAACAACCATGATTAAATGATCTATAATCTTTTTAAGACTATTGGTGGGGAGCATAATATTAGTTGGCTTTCATAGAAGTGTTTTCTCAGACATTAAGCTATGTGTCTTGGAGGAGTTGTGGAGGAGTGGGATTGGCTTGTGGTTTGGTGAAAGGGAGGGGCAGATTGAGCCACACAGCCACCAGAGACAGCACCTGGAACAGAAGAGAGTTTTTTGCCCACACACTGAGTATCTGGCTTCCAGATGGATCTTGGGCACACATTTGTTTTTGTAATTTTCCCCCTCCTCCTCATCTCTTCATTCGCCACCCTCCTTTCAGAGGAATTTAAGGATGGGCTTTGTGCTGCATTGCCTCGTTTTTCCTTCTTCAACCCCACCCTCTCTTTCTCTTCCACAAAGAGTGACCAGCAATGACAGACCTTTCCTGTGCTTAGAATCAAAAGGGAAACGAAACCTAACTGATTCACTCAGCACCCTTCAGCCTAGACACCTGGCTGTTTCTGCAGCTTTGGGGTAGAGCCTGATCTATTTAGTGAGGACAATAGTAGCTCAGTTCATGTACTAGGACAAACTAGAAGTTCTGTGTGTTGAATTATGCTGATCTACATTCTAAAGTTACTCCACCATTATAGTATCCTATCAAGGAGTTTCACTGCCCCCAAAATCCTCTGTGTTTTGTCTTTCCATTACCCCCTCCCCAGTATCTTTTTCCAAAGAAAACCTTTAGACATTTCCAGAAAGTAGTCACTGTCTCATTCCATTCACTAAACTGAGGGTGGAGTCTAGGATGGATGGTCCTGGCAGGGGTCTGTCTTCTATTATTCTTATTCTTCAGACCACATACCTGTGCTAGATGAGGATAGTTCTATAAATGGATCCAGGTACATCAGTGAACACATTCCAGGCTCCACTTCCCATTCCCTTCAACCAGATTCTTTGAAGAAGACACCTGCCTTCAACTTTCCACATTATATGGGGTTGTGGGAAGGATGACTCTGAAAAGGTCAAGGGGAGGTTGCAGCAAAGATGGTTTTTGTTGAACTAATGTCTGGTCTTTATCTTCACCTTGATTTTTCAGGCTAAAAATACCAGAGCTCAAATGGTGAGTAGAAGTATGTGGAATGTGAATTATTATCCCCATTTGTTTATAAGTTAATCGAGGAAGGGATCACATCTCTGTCTTCCTTTCAGTTTCCCTGTTATGGTAGATTGTTATTGTTATAAATACTCAGTGTTTCTCCATGTGAAAGGATGACATATTTTTGCCCTGTTGATGTTAGAGTTGATTAGGTTGCTTGATTTGGCCAGTTAGATATGAGTTGAAATGATGTGTGCCACTTCTAAGGAAACATTTTAAGAGCCATAACACAATATTCCCTTTTCTCACTACTTCAAGATTAGGAATGGGGTGCCTCAGTGGTTCAGTCTGTTAAATGTCTGCTTTTTGGTTTCAGCTCAGTTCATGATCTCAGGGTTGTGAGATCAAGCCCCATATAGGGCTCCACACTCAGCATGATGTCTACTTGAGATTCTCTCCCTCTCCCTTTCCCTTCCCCACATGCATGCATGCACATGCTTTCTCTCTCTCTCTCTCTCTCTCTCTCTCTCTCACTGTCTCTTAAATAAATAAATAAATAAATAAATAAATAAATAAATAAATAAATAAAATCTTTAAAAAAAATACAAGGAATATCCCTGGAAAGTATCATTCATTCAGCCTGGGTTGTGGAAAGAAGATAAATTGAGGGAGAATCATAGGTAATCTATGGAGGATATTGCTTGAGCAAGAAATAAATACATGTTATAAATTAGTGAGATTTGGGTGATTTATATCACAACATAATTCTGTCTATATTCCCTGATCTGGCCCCCCTGAATGTGGTTTGAAGTTAGGTAGTTATATCAACCTCCAAGGGAACACATAATACTCATAGACATTGAAGCCCCGAATCAAAAAAATATTGAGGATGGCCCTGCTACTCATATGAATGGCAATATCTATAGCATTTGGGAGTCCTTAAAATGTTTCCTGTTTTAAACATCATGTAATTGGTATGATTTCTAGATACACTAAAACCTCCTGTGCCAATAAATTTCCTGTTTTCATCTATTCTAAGTCATCTTTCCAACCCAGCTTGCCAAGGAAGTAGTCCTAACCCTACACTTTATTAAGGTCTGGCAGCAAAGGAAAAAAGTAAAGGTATCAAAAACAGGAACCAAAATGTGAGTAGGTATATCATGGAGTTATCTTGGGTTGGGATAAGTTACAAAATTTTCCAAGAATTCCCTCTGGATAGAGGGTAATTACAGAATCAGGTACTAGCCAGTGGCATTTCAGCAGGACTAGAATATTGAAATGGGGGCAGGAATAGCAAATAAAACAAACATGTTTCTGTTATGTTTCCATCACTGGCCCAGATTCAAAGGAGATTTAGTAAAATAGAAACATGGTCCCCCAAACTGGAGATAGCAATCTACTTAAGGAGATAAGTAAGCCAAATTGTTAAAAGCATATTATTGAAATATAATACACATGTGGAAAACAAGGCTACCAGGTGAAGGTTTTTCACAAACAGTACACTTTGGATGGCACAGAACATCATGTCAAGAAACAGAACATTACCCATCCCCCAGAAGCCACACTCATGGTTCATTCCAACTTTCTCCAAAGGTTAACCATTTTTCTGACTTCAAATAATGTACATTCGTTCTGCATGGTTTTAAACTCTATATAAATAGACTCTTACTATATGTGTTTTTTTCATGTTTGGTTCAGTAAACATCATTTTTAGTAAATGTTTTTTTAGTAAATGTTTAGTAAACAGCATTTCAATTGTCCAGTGTAGTGCTACAGTGTTCATTCTCTTTGCTGTATAGTATTTCATTTTATAAAGATACTGTACTTATGTATCTAGTCTGTCAGTCTACTGTTGATAAGTATTTAGTAGTTTTCTGTTTGGGGGTATTACCAATAGTGTGGGTCTGAAAATCTAGTACATGTATTTATGTTGTATGTGTCTAGGATTGCAATTGCTGCATCATAGGTATTGGTAGTGTTTATGTAGAGTCCTCCCGTGTCGAGAAGAACTGTAAGGTCACATCTGAGCTTGGAAAAAAAAATGGTAAGATTATTAATTTTTCCCATGGGCAAAGGACAGAGATGGTACACATGCCAAGTATTTGGTATCCCTGGTACTGGACAACAGTTGAATCAGTTCACCAAACAAGTAGTTCCAAGTATAATGTTAAGGAGCAAAAGAGGAAATAATACTGGAAGTCAGAGAGCTAAAGCCACACAAACACAAAAAAAAAACAAAAACAAACAAAACAAACAAACAATAAGAGACCTGACACTCTTTTCAAATACAGATTGTCTTTCTCAGTTGCCCACTAGTTCTTTTTTTTCTTTGAGTTAAGCTGTATGTTGGTTTTGAGAGATTGATATTAATGAGTCATGATAATAGTGTAACCTACATTTTTTTCCAAATGACATAAGTCTAAGTGACTTGGAGTACAGGATATCAAGGAAGAGACAGATTAAAGAGAACATCTGGGATGAGGACAACCTCTTGGTCTCATGAAAGTAGGCCGTAGCTAGGTAGGAGAATGTGGTTTTTTCATTAAGGTTTTATTATTCATCTTAGAGTGTGTGAGCAGGGGGAAGAATGGGGGAGGGAGAATTTGGGGGAAAGAGTCTCAAGCAGACTCCATACTCAGCAGGGAGCCTGATGCAGGGCTTGCATCAGATCGCAATCCCCAGATCACAACTCGAGCTGAAACCAAGTCGGACACTTAACTGACTGAGCCACCCAGGTGCCCTATGAGTATTTGTCTTAAGCTAAAGAGTACAAAAATTAAAAGTAAAGATTAATACATAATATAAAAACAGTAGGGAAAAATCAATGAACCAAAAAGTTTGTTCTTTAAAATATCAACAAAGTTGACAAATCCTAAGCTAAACTAACCAAGAAAAAAAATAAAGCAAATTATTAAAATCAGGAATGAAAGAAGGGACATCACTACCAATTTAAAGAAATGGAAAGGATCATAAAGCTATACTTGAATAAATGTTTGCCAACAAATTAGAAAACAGATGAAATGGACAATTCTTAAAAGAACATAAATTATCAAAACTAAATCAAAAAGAAATAGAAAATATAAACAGGCTTAAAAATATTGAAGATATTTAATTAGTAATTTTAAAACTTACCACAAAGAAAAGCCCAGCCCTATATTAACTCCACTGGTGAATTCTATCAAATATTTAAAAATGCAAGTGTTCATAACTCTTTGAAAAATAAAAGAGGAAAGAACACTGCCTAACTCGTTTTATGAAGCCAGTATTACTCTGACAAAAAATCACAAGAAAATAAACCTATAGACAAATATCCCTTAAAAATATGGATTCAAATGTCCCCAACAAAATACTAGCAAACCAAATCCAGCATCTTTCAAAAAGGACTATGCACCACAATTTATTCCAGGAATACAAAAAAAAAAAAAAAAGTTAATAAAATACATCATGTTAATGGAAAAAAGGTGAAAACCACACAATCAGTTCAGTAGATACAAAGCATTTGATAAAATCCAACACTTTCATTATGAAATTACTTGCTGGGGTGCCTGGGTGGTGAATTGGTTAAGAATCTGACTGTTGGTTTTGGCTCAGGTCATGTTGTGCAGGTCGTGATCTTTGGGTCATGTGGTCAAGCCCCACTTTGGGCCCCATGTTCAACATAGAGTCTTCTTGGAGTTTCTCTCTTCCTCTCCCTGTGCCCTACCCCCTCTCTAAAATAAATAAATAGATCTTAAAAACATTTTTTTAAATCACTTGCCAAACTAGGAATAGAAGGGAATTCACCCACCGTGATAAAGGGCATCTATGAAAGACACACAATTAAGATCAGAAACAAGACAAGAAGTCTTTTCTCACCAATTCTATTCAACATTCTAGTCAGGCTAATCAGGTAAGAAAAAGAAATGAAAGCCATCCAGATTAGAAAGGAAAAAGTAAAGCTATCTCTGTAGATGATATGATAACATAGGAAAAAATATTAAAGAACTCATTAAAAAAACTATTAATTAACTAAGAAACATGTTCAGCAAGATTGCAAGCTACTAGGTCACTATACAAAAATCTATTGTATTTCCATACAGAAGCAACAGTCCAAAAATGAAGTTAAGAAAACAATTCCATTTACAATAGAATCAAAAGGAAGAAAATACTTAGGAATAAATTTAAGGAAATAACTTAAGTACTCATACTCTGAAAACTACAAAACATAATTGAAGAAGGTTTATAAGATCTAAATAAATTGAAAGATATCCCATATTCTGGATTGGTAAGATCTAATGTTGTTAAAATGGTAAATAGTCCTTAAATCTATAGATTCAGTATGATGTCTATTAAAATCTCAGTTTCCATATTTTCAGAAATTGGCAAACTGATCACAAAATTTGTAAGGAAATTCCAGGAACCTAGAATAGCCAAAATAGAAAAAGAACAACGTTGGAGGATTCATACTTTCTGATTTCAAAACCTTTACATAGCTGCAGGGCCCAGAACAGTGGTACTCGCATAAGGGTAGACATATAGATCAATGGAGTACAATTGAGTGTACAGAAATAAACCCTTCTGTTTATAATCAATTGATTTTCTAGAAGGGTACCAAAACAATCCACTGAGGAGAAGAATAGTCTTTTCAACAAATGGTGCTGGTATAATTTGATTTCCACATGCAAAAGAATAAGGTTGGACCCTTTTAACATACAAAAAATTAATTCAAAATGGATTATAGACAAATTTGAGAGTTAAAACTGTGTAACTCTTAGAGCAAAACAAAAATAAATCTCTATGGCCTTGCATTAGGTGTTAAATGATACTGAAAGCATAAGTGACAAAAGAAAAATTAGATTGAAATTCACCAAAATTAAATACTTTCGTATTGCAAATGATACTGTTAAAGTGAAAAGACAACTTACAGAATGGGAGAAAATATTTGCAACTTACATATTTGGTAAAGGACTGATATCCAGTTAGGTAAAGAACTCTTACAATTTAATAATAAAGAGATAAGTAACCCAATTAAAAAATGGTCAATCAGGGGCACCTGGGTGGCTCAGTGGGTTAAAGCCTCTGCCTTCGGCTCAGGTCATGATCCCAGGGTCCTGGGATTGAGCCCCGCATCGGACTCTCTGCTCAGCGGAGAGACTGCTTCCTCCTCTCTCTCTGCCTGCCTCCCTGCCTGCCTCTCTGCCTACTGATTTCTGTCTGTCAAATAAATAAATAAAAAAATCTAAAAAAAAAATGGTCAATCAATTTGAATAACCCTCGCTCCAAAGAATACATACAATTGGCCAATGAACACATGAAAAACTGCTCATTTGCTATTAAGAAAAAGCAAATTAAAGCCACAGTTAGACCACCTCACACCCAGGAGGAACAACTATGATCACAAAGACAGATAATCATAAATATTGATGAGGTATGGAGGAATTTGAACCCTCATACATTAATGGTGGGAATGTAAGTTGAGAGAAGCAGTTCCTCCAAATGTTAAACAGAGTCACCAAACGATCCAGCAATTCATCTCCCAAAAGAACAGAAAACATCCACACAAAAACTTGAATGTTCACAGCGGTGTTATGTAATAGCCAAAACGTAGGAAAATATCCTAATGTCCATCAACTAATGAATGGATAAACAAATTGTGGCATATCCATAAAATGGAATATTATTTTGGCCATAAAAATGGAATGAATATGATATTCACTCCTAGCAACTGATATATGCTAGGACATGGGCAAACTTTGAAAACATCATGCAATTTGAAAAAAGCCTGTGGCAAAAGAGCACCTATTTTATGATTCAATTTATATGGAATGCCCAGAATAGGCAAGTCTATTGAGACAGAAGATTAGTAGTTGCCTAGGGCTGGGTGTATGGGAAGTGACTGCTAAGAGATCAAGGTTTCTTTTTGGGGTAAAGCACCCTAAACTGTTCTAAACTTAAATCATGGGGACATTTGCACAATTTGCTGAGTATTCTAAGACCACTGAATTGTACCCTTTCCATGGATGAAATTAATGGTCTAATTTGGGTTTTAAAGAGTAAAGCAGCAGGAGTTAAAAACAAAAATGCAATCACAGGTAAAGGTGGAAGTACTTTTTGTGTTAGAAATTGTTAACCTGGGACACATGGGTAGCTCAGTCTGTTAAGCATCTGCCTTCTGCTCTCGTCATGATCTCAGGGTCCTGGGATTGAGCCCCCCTGCATCAGGCTCCGCTCAGTGGGGGAGTCTGCTTCCCCTCTCCCTCTGCGCCTCCCCCTGGCTTATGCTCTTGGTCTCAAATAAATAAAATCTTTAAGAGAAAAATTGTTAATCTGACTTCCTGTAGTCACATGGTTTTCAACTGCTAGTACAAAAGTGGGGTCTTTGGTAAGGAGGGGCAAAACACCCAGGACAAGATACATAACTTTTTGCTGAGTGCAGACCTAATCTTTGTACTCAGCTCCAGGATTTCTGAAAGTCATAAAGAACTATTACATTTAAAAAAAATAGATTTTCATAAATAAGCAGTTTGCTGCTCAAATGTGCCAAGGCTGCCTCTCCAGATGGCAGGCAGCAGGCTGGGCTGGGCTGACTCTGCAGCCTTTAGAAAATCCCTTCTTTCTGCCCTTCACCACCTACAGCATCTTCCAGGAGCTGCCTGCTGCTCTTGGCCCCACAGCGCGGTCGCTTTTTACGTCAGCCAGGCCTCAAGCAGCTTCCCAGTCTGGACAGACTGGGTTACACTTGGATCTTAATTGGAGAGGGGTGAGGGAAAATAGGAAAAAGTCTTCATTGTGAGCCTTGGTTTCCAGAAGATGGTGAAGTTGAAGGCAGCAGGATGAAAATATCAATGTTTCCATGCTACCCTAAGTAGAAACCTTCTTTCTTCCCCTAGCCTACTCCTCTTTCATTTTTCCCCCTTTTCTCTTTCACATTTTGGCCTCAGATATCTTGTTAATTTTTTAAGATTAACAGGCCATTTAGCATGAAAAGAGTGTGGCATAGGTCACAGATGAATAAATTAATACCAAAACTTCTCACTAATATGAAAATCAAAGCTGTCTGTTTTATTGCTTAAAGTATCTGTGAGTGCGGGGCAGGAGGAAATTGGTATCTCATTAAAAGAAAATGAGAGAGTGAGGTAGAGAGGAAACTGAAAGCTCGTTAAAACTGGTGGAAAAGCTGTCTTAATTATGCTTTTCCATTTGCTAACAAGAGAACATTTGTTATGAGTTCAGGACACTTTATCCCAAGCAAAACAAACAGAGTTAATGACATTATTTTTGTCTTTTTAGCCAGTGGTGACTTTGGAGTTCTGTTTCAAAATAAAGGTTTCTCTGCAGGAAGTCAATTAGACCAGAGAACACTGGCAAAGGGTCAACTGCTTTCCCTTTCAAAGATTGATTTGAGAGCTGCTACCCAACCTTTCACCTTGCCCCCATGTAAGGGGGAAGGTGGGCAAGGGTTCCTTATTAGTGTTAGAATTTGTGTGTCTGGAGAAGCATTTAAAGGCTGTGCTGAGAGTCATTGACTCAGAAACAGTTGCAGAAAGTCTACTGCCCCTGCAGTTTCCTTTTCTAGAAAATGGAGATACTAATGACTTCATGGTTGTTTTGGTGATTAAATAAGATGTTATGTGAGGAAACTCTTCCAGGGAACTTTAATAATCATGGCTATCACTTACTAATGGCTACGATGAGTCCAATACATTATCTTACTTAATTTTCATGATAGCCATATATAGTGTTATAGTCTCCACACTATGAGTGGAAAAAATTAGGAAGGTTATGTACAGTTTTGTACAAGGTCAACAAGTAAAGAATGGATTTGAATCCAAGGCTGTTTTACATAGCAGGTCATGAATAAGATATGGCTTGTGACTTTAAGGCCTATAGAGAAATAGAAACACTTCAGTAACAAGCATGGCATGATTAATGCTCAAAAGATTTAGTGTGCTAGGAGAATTTAAAGAAAAGAGATTATTTCTGGCAGGAGAGTTATGCCAAGAGGCAATAGCCTAATGTCCACGAGTATATACAGAATGCTTGGTTCAAATCTCAGATTTCTTTAGTTTCTAAGCTGTGTAACATTGGACAAGTTATTTTTTGTTTGTTTGTTTCAACTGCCTTCAGCTATAACATGAAGATCAAGATGCTACCTCTCTTTTAGGTTGTAAGGGTTTTTTGTTTTGTTTTGTTTTTCTTTTTTTAATTATTATGTTATGTTAGTCACCATACAGTACATTAGTTTTTGTTACTGTAGTGTTCTGTGATTCATTGTTTGCATATAATACCCAGTGCTCCACGTAGTCTGTGCCTTCCTTAACACCCATCACTGAGCCAACCTGTCCCCCAACCCCTCTCTCCTCTAAAACCCTCAGTTGGTTTCTCAGAGTCCATAGTCTCTCATGATTCATCTCTGCCTCTGAATTCCCCTCCTTCATCTTTTCCTTCCTTCTTCTAATACCCTCCATGCTATTCCTTATGTTCCACAAGTAAGTGAAACCATATGATAATTGACTTTCTCTGCTTGACTTATTCACTCAGCATAATGTCCTCTAGTCTCGTCCATGTTGATGCAGAAGGTGAGTATTCATCCTTTCTGATGGCTGAGTAATATTCCAGGTTGTAAGTGTTGAGAAAAATAATGTCTATTTAACACTTGTCAGTGCTTGGTGAATAGTTTGTTTGTTTGGGTAAAATAACAATTTTATTTGGAGATACTTCCAACATTTTTTTCAGACTTACATGTTGAAACCCAATTGCTGTCCTTTGAACTTTAAATTTGAAATCACTACCGTAGACTTCTACTACCAGTCAAAAAAGAGCAAAATGGTCTGGACTTACTTTCACCGTAAACAACTAGAAACCTGGATAAAATATAGGAAACTAATATTAGACATTGAACAATATGAATGGGATCACTGAAAAAGGAGGGGGGGAGAAGAAAAAGAGCTGTGCGTTATTTTCACAAAGGTGTTTTGTTTTGTTTTGTTTTGTTTTGTTTTGTTTTGTTTTTGCCAGCACATAATTCCTGGATTGTAGTGCAGGGATGGAACACAAGTAGAGTTCAACAATCTTGTTGAGTTGGAGAGACAGGGAACAGAGTTCAAGGATGTCAGTGAAGCTAGAATTTGGGGGGGGAGAAAGCTCAAGGAGTGGGGTTTACTAAGAGAAATAGTTCTAAAGGTCTTCTTGGGATCTCCTGTAGTATTTGGCTAAATACCAACCTCTGTTTGCAGAGACAGAAATGCCACAAGACCAGGAAAGAACAACTTCCCAAGAAAGAAAAAGTATCAGATAATTTTAAGACTAACATCCAAGAACTTCCCCAGGTCTGGTCATCATTTGGTTTTCCCACAGCCATTGTGGAAAAATCTCCTTGAATATATGGAACATTCAGGAGAAATTGCAGAAAAACAATGTCTTAGTGGGACTAAATTACTCCTTGAATAAAAGCCATTCTAGATGTTTCTTAAAAGATAATAAAATCAAACCTTGAAAAATCAAATTAATTTCTCATTATCCATTTAATTTTCTGCTGTCATCTAAATCATCTAAATCATCTAAATGTGATTTATTTGTGTTTTCTCTCATTCTTGTCTATCAGTCTCACCAGATATTTGTATTTTGTTAATCTGTTTAATGAATGACCTTTTGGTTTTATTTACTCTTTATGGTTTGTTTTCTATTCTGTTGATTTATGTTCTTTATTAACATTTTCTCTATATTTGGTTTCATTCTGTCATTCCTTATTGACTTCTTAAGTTGTATGTTAGCATATTACTTTTGAGTATTTTTATTTTCCAATATAAGAATTAATATTACTGCTATAAATTCCCCTCTAAGAACTGTGTTAGCTCTATTCCAAAATCTTTTATATACAGTATTATCATTTCCCTTTACTTCTACTTATTTTCTGAGTTCTCTCATGATATGTTTGTCAACCTATCTGTTATTTAGGAGGGGGATTTCAATGTGCTTTTTTTTTTCTTTATGTCACTGATTTTTAACTTCTTTGAATGGTGGTTGAAGAGTGCGGCGTGTATTATACTCATTCTAGGAAATTATTCAGACTTGCTTTATGGACTAGTATATAGTTGGTTTTTAAAAAAATATTATATGTGTGCTTTTAAAAAAATGGAAAATCTACTTAGATTTGTATATAAAATCCAACAGTATTTAACCTACTAATCCAGGGTGGGTGGATAACAAGCTGAGGGACCATGGTTTTAAAACTCCGTGGTTTATAATGTTACAACATTACAACATTACAAAGTTTAAATCATGGTTTTTAAATCATGGTTAATGTTACATGACACCAACAAATGTAACCCTTAGTCAGCAAACCAGACAGGCAGAAAGAAGGTAAAGAGGCAGGCACCCTGACTTGGTGCTCCCTTAAAACAGGATAACAAAAGTCTATGATACTATGATACACATACTCATCTGTAGCATTTCCCTGAGGTTTGCCTTTCATGCATCATTATAGTCAGTGCTTACCTTTTTTTCTTAAAAGAAGATTCTTGATATAATTCCAAATGCCAGGACTGTCAACAACTCTCACATGCATCTAAAATTCTGATGACAGCAATTAATGTATTCCATCACACCCATACCTTATATATAGCTATTTTTGTCTGAAATCTGCCAAGTTCAAGAGTCAGAAAAGTACTCCCTTCCCACCTCCATACCTCCTGCCTCATCTTTCCTCTCAACCCTCTTCCTTCTTTGTCTGGAATAACTTTCACTTAAGGATTAGTGACTTTTTTCAATCCATCAACACTGGTCAGAATTACATCAGTCTCTTGGGCATTCAACAAAATCTGACCTGATAGAAAATGGCCTACCAAAGGAAATTTACAATCTGAAGAATGGAGAAGGAGACAAAATGGGTGGGACAAAGGACATAGCCAAGGTTGAGGCAAAGGCATAGGAAAACCTTTGGAAGAAACTTCAGATCAGTTCCAGTTTATTGCCACAGTATGAAATGAACTTTTAACACCAAAGGATATGGGATTCAGAGCCCACTGTCAAAGAAGAAATAGTACTTATTCATTACACAGAGGTCATATTCTTGGTTTTCTTGTTTATTCTTTTCCCTTGTAGATGCTAAAAAGGTTTTCCTCCTACCAGCCAAGAACTCATATGCATTTATACATCTTTCTCTTTAGCACGTGCATGCGTGTTTGTGTGTGTGTTTAACCGGGGATTAAATGGCACCTCCAGAGACATGGACTTGAAGCTTCATTGTGTTATGGGAATAACTAGGAATCTTGTAGCACCCGTGGAACTAAGGGCTGGAAAAACAACATGTGATATATTTCTCAAGTTGGCAACCTTCAGATTGCAGGCAGGTTGAGGAGAGTGAGAGGTCATCATTATCAAACAGATTTCATTCATTTTGCATTCAGCTTTTCAAATAGCCTACAGCATAGGGAGCCATAGAGGATGTGGGCAAGAAAAACTTGGGATCCAAGTTCACTAAGTGTAATTAATCTGTGTCTTTGGCCACTATTTCTAATAGATCTGTCACCCAAGAGGACTGAACTGTGTTCATGTTCATCTCTGTTCTTTGGACACTGAAATGTCCACTATCATGGTTACTGACTTGACTGAAGACATGGTCTCCTCTGCCTTCAGAATGCCAATGTGTATTCTGGGAATAGGGTGGTAAAAAAAGCCCCAGATTATCAATTTACCAAATTATTTCCATCACCTAGCAAAAAAATGAAACCCCCAGGTAACAAGAAGCTGGGCTATTTAGTACCAGAAAAACTATGGTGTGGAGAGCTCAGACAGAATAAGCACTGAGAAGTGCTGCAGGTGTAGGAGCAGGGGGCTGCTATGAGAGGGCTGTCAAAGACTGTTAGGGTCTAGGCTTGGGAGATGTTTAAGGGCTTTAGGAGGACAGCATGGAAGGCACAGCTTGCTAACTTCCTAGAACTTCACTTCTTAATATTTGGTCCGTAAAAAAACCTTTAAAGGATTTTTGTGGTCAGTCACAGTTTCTTCATTTTATGGGCTTGTGATATCAAGCAAGGATTTATGTGGAACATTTGTAAAATAGGGAGAATAAAAGTCACCCAGCCTACCTCACAGAATGTCTGAGAGTTCGCTAATATTACTAAGTAAGGGGGCTTTGGACATTGAAAATTCATGTACAGGAAGACCATATTTTGGGATGGTTTATTGTCTTAGGCTTTGTTTCTTTATAATGAGGTATCTTTGACAGGGAAATGGTTGTATCTCTTGAGCATTATGAGGTAGAAAATAATTGAAGGAGAGTGTGGAGGCTCAGTGAGAAGAGACAAGCACGAAGTGATGAACTACGAGTGCCCTGCTGTTTTGTGCCAGTAACTGGAATAATAATTTCTGTTGCCTTCCTTTTGGTAGGAAATTTGTCTAAATGAAGCACAGTCAGTGGAGAGAAATAGATCCTGTAATTTATAAAACATGTACTCCTCATCACTGAAGAAAAGAAAGAGACCATTATCCCTCTTGGAAAATGTGTGAAGTTTGAACTATTGCTCTGTTAGAATGACACTCTCCCTAGTCATTTCGATTTTATGTAAACTGTCACAGCAGTAAATACTTAAAAAGAAAATTAACACACTAGGTTTCAACTGTATGTATACTTTTGAAATACAAAATAAAGATTTAGAGTGAGTATAGCAAAATGTTGAGAATTTAGAAAGTTGATAGGTGTGTTCATCTGCCAACTGTATGCTTGAAATTATTCTTAAGACAAAAATTATAATTACAAATAAAGGAAATAGAATAATTATAGATTTTTATTAATAATTTCACTGAGGAGAAAATTAAAAATAAAAATGATTGATCCAAAAAAAAAGAAAGAAGAGAAAAAGAAACACAGAAATTATGGAACTAGTAGAAAACAAATTGCAAGATATAGATCAAAACCCAAGTACATCAGTAATCACATCAATTTGCAAATAAGCCAAATATTCTTTAATAAAATATTATGATTACCAGAAAATAAAAAGTGAACTGTATGTTATTTATAAAAATACCTTGAAAGTGACAATACTGAAGGATTAAAAGTAAAAGAATGGAAAATACATGTAAACACTAACCAAAGGAAAGATTGTAAAGTTATTACAATAACAGAGAAGTATATTTTATTTGTGGAGTAAGAGTATTAGAAATAAGGAGGCATCTTTCATAATGATTACAAGGATCAATTCATCAGGAACTCTTTACACACATGCATACACGTGCACACACATTTTCCACCCATATATGCTGTATGTATTATAATATGTATATGTGAACATATATAGTGTAACTATCATAGCTTCAAAAAATATAAAGCAAATGTTGAAAAAAAGAAATAGTAAAACCCACAGTCAAGTGAGATATTTATTTATATGTTTTTTAAGGTATAATTAGCATCCAGTGAAATGCACAGATATTAAATCATAAGTTTCACCTGTTTACAAATATATATACCCATGTAACCCACTCCCCTATCAAAAAGTGAAATATTTCAGTCACTACAGAAAGTTCCTTTCTGTCTCACTCTGTTAACTCTGCCTTTCTTTCTTTCTTTCTTTCTTCTTTCTTTCTTTCTTTCTTTCTTTCTTTCTTTCTTTCTTTCTTTCTTTCTTTCTTTTTTAAGATTTTATTTATTTACTTGAGAGAGTGAGCAAGAGGGAGAGAGAGAAAGCGCAGGAGCCAGGGGAGGGGCAGAGAAGGCGGGGGGGGGGGGGGGGGGGGGATCATGACCTGAGCCAAAGGCAGACTCAACCTCCCAAGCCACCGAGGAGCCCTAACTCTGCCTTTCTAGAGGCAGCCACTGATCTGAGTTCTTTCCCCATGTATTACCTTCATCTTCTAGTTTTATGTAAGTGGAATCATACACTATGTACTCTTTGGCTTCTTCAACATAGTCGTTTTAAGATTAAGCCACTTTGTTGTATGTACCAGTCCTTTGTTTTTGTTGTTGAGTGTTCCATTGAATGAACACACCTTGGTTTGCTTATTATCCCCTTGAGGGACACTGGCGCAGTTTTCAGTTGGCTGTTACAAATAAAGCTGCTGCGACTTTCTCATGCAAGACTTTTTGTGGTCATGTGTTTTCGTTTCATCTGGAGATAAATACCTGGAAGTGGAATTGCTGAGTGGCAGGGTAGGTGTAAGCTTAGCTGTATAAGAAACTGCCCAGTCTTTTCCCAAATTGATTGTATCATTGTTCCATTGCCTTTGGCAGTGTATGAGAGTGTATCTATACACTATCCAGTTCGGTACTGCCAGTCGTTTTTCACTTTAACTACTGTGGGCTAATATCTCACTTTGGTTTTAATTTGGGTTTCCCTGCTAATGATGATGGGCACTTTTTTACATGTTAATTGGCCATCTGTATCTCCCTTTGTGAAGTGCCTATTCAACTTATTTTTTACCCATTTTAATGGGATTATCCTTTTATTATTAAAAAAAAAAACTTTAACTATTTCTACCACTTCAACAGGTACTTCTTCCACTGAAGTACTGACCCCCTCAAAGTCAAGTGGGCCGGAATCAACTTCTTCCAAACTTCTGTTAATGTTGATAATTTGATCTCTTCCCATGAATAATGAATGTTCTTAATGGCATCTAGAATGGTGAATCCTTTCCAGAAATTTTCAATTTACTCTTCTCAGATCCATCAAAGCAATGACAGCTGTAGCTACCATTGTATTTCTTAAATAAGGAGACTTGAAAGTTGAAATTACTCTTTACCTAAGGGGTACAGAATGGACATTTTGTTAGGCATGAAAACAACATTAATCTCATTATACATTTCCATCAGAGCTCTTGGCTGACCAGCTGCATTGACAGTGAGAAGTAATATTCTGAAAGAAATCTGTTTTGGGGGGCACCTGGGTGGCTCAGTGGGTTAAGCCTCTGCCTTCGGCTCAGGTCATGATCTCAGGGTCCTGGGATCGAGCCCCGCATCAGGCTCCCTGCTCAGCACTGAGCCTGCTTCCTCCTCTCTCTGCCTGCCTCTCTGCCTACTTGTGATCTCTCTCTCTCTGTCAAATAAATAAAATCTTTAAAAAAAAAAAAAAGAAATCTGTTTTTGTTGTTGTTGTTGTTTTGTTTTTTTCTGAGCAGTCATTCTCAACTGTGTGCTTAAAATATTCAGTAAACTGTGTTGTAAACAGAGGTGCTGTCATTCGGCCTTTTTTGTTCTATTTATAGAATAGTACACAGGCATAGCATATTTAGCAGAATTATTTTTTTGTTTATTTGTTTTATTAAATTTTTTTTACTTTTTTATAAACATAGTAGTGGGGCCTGAAGATGGGTGTGAATTGCTGAAATCTCATGATGAAACTTTAATGGATGAGGAGTTGCTTCTTGTGGATGAGTACAGAAAGTGGTTTCTTGAGATGGAAACTACTCCTAGAGAAGAATTTGTTAGACTGTTGAAATAACATCCAAGGAGTTAGAATATTATATAAACATAGTTGATAAAGCATTTGCAGAGTCTGAAAGGATTGACCCCAACTTTGGAAGAAGTCCTACTATGTGTAAAATGCTATCAAACAGCATGGTATGCTATACAGAAATCATTTATGAAAGGAAAAGTCAATCAATGTGGTAAAATTCATCTCTGTCTTATTTTAAGAAACTGCCACAACCACCCTAGCCTCCAATGACCACCATGCTGATCGGTCAGCAACTGTCAACATTGAAGCAAGACCCTCCTCCAGCAAGATTACCAGTCACTGAAAGGTCAGATGGTGGTGAGCACTTTTTGACAATAAAGCATTTTTTAAAATTAAGGTATGTATATATTTTTTTTTAGACATAATGTTATTGCACACTTAACAGACTACAATGTTATGTGAACATAACTTTCATATGCACGAGGAAACCAAAAAGAATATTTGGCTCACTTTATTGCAATATTTGCTTTATGCAATGATCTGGAAGTGAATGTACAATATCTCCAAGTTATGTCTGTCTTGCAGAGATACACATAAAGATAAATCCTTTAATGTGCCTCTGTATTACTTTCCTATTGTTGTTGAAAATAATTACTTTGAATGTAAAAAAAAAACTTTCATATTTATGCAGTAAAAACTTCTCCTGATTTGTGGCTTGACTATTATTATTATAATTATTATTGAAGATTTTGTTTATTTGACAGAGAGAGACACGATAGAGGGAACACAAGCAGGTGGAGTGGGAGCGGGCAAACAGGTTTCCAGGGAGCAGGGAGCAGGGAGCTCCATGGGGGGTTCGATCCCAGCACCCTGGGATCATGACCTGAGCCAAAGGCAGCCGCTTAACGACTTAGTCACCCAGTTTCCCCTATTATTTTTCTTAATAGTGAATTTTGATGAGCGAAAGTTTTTAATTTTGAAGGGGCCCAGTTTATTAATTTTGTTTTTGTATGGATACTGCTTTCTAAGGCCAATCTAAGAATGTTTTGCCAAGACAAATGTCTTGAAAATATTCTCTAATATTTTCTTCTAGAAGCTTTATAGTCACAGTTTTTTATATTTAGAGCTATGATATAGTTTTCTGCATTTTGTTGTCTAATTTTTTGTAAATATTAAATGGTTGGTAGTAATGTTTAAATCTTCTATATCCTTAGTGAATTTTGTCTTTTTGTCTATCAATTACTTAGAAAATAGAGCTAAAGTCACTGACTCTAATTGTTTTTAAGTTAGATTTTTGTATTTTTACAAAATATAATTTTTTTACAAATGATTTTTGTATTTTTACCTTTGGTTCTATCAGTTTTTGCTGCATGCATTTCAGACCTCTATAATTATTTGTTTACACATTAAGTTTGTTACATATTTTTGATGAATGGACTCTTTTATCATTATGAAAAATTTCCCTTTTTTCTGATACTTCTTCTTCTGCTTACATCTACTTTGTCTCATATTACCTTAGTCACTCTAGCTGATGATTAGAATTTGCATAGTGTACATTTTCTCCTTTTACTTTTAACTTATGTGGTTTATTTTTTATGTTAAAAACAGCTTTTATAAGTAGCATACAGTGGGTCTTATTTATTTATTCAGTTTAGCATCTCTGCCCTTTCATTGGAGTTTTTAATTCACACACATTTCATGTAATTATATTGTTGGGCTTAAGTCTACTAGTTTTATTATATTTTTTATTTATCTTATCTCTTCTTTATCCTTTTCCCTGTTTAACTGCCTTTTTTCATTAATTGAGCAATTTTTACTATACCATTTTATAACTTATATTGGCCTTTTATTTATACTTCTTTTTTATTTTTAATGGTTGGTACGAGATTCACTATATACATCTTTATCTAATAGTCTATTTTGAATTAATGTTATTTCACTTCACATTTCATGTAGGAACCTACAATAGTGTATGTCTTGCTCCTTCCCCATCTTTGTACAACTACTGTCATTCATATAACATATTTAAGCCTCAGAATACATTATTATTTTTGCTGTAATCAGTTACATTTTAAAACAGTTCAGTAATGAGAATCATAACCTTATTTTGGACTTACCTACATGTTTACCATTTGGGAAATCTCGGTGTCATAAAGATTTGAGTTGCCATTTAATATCATTTGTTTTTCCTCAAAGAACTTTCTGTAGTATTTATGAGTGTAGGCCTGTTGGCCAGAAATTCTATTGGCATTTGCTTATGTGAACATGTCTTTGTTCTACCTTTATTTTTGAAGAGTATTTTCACATAGATATGGATTTCTGGGTTTTTAACCACTTTAAAGATATCTTCCTATTGTCTTTGGCTGTTAGTGTTTCTTTGAAGAATTCAGAAGTCATTCCTTTTTTTTTTTTTTTTTTTTACCCCCAGTAGTCATTCTTATTTTTGTTCTCCTATTTCTAAAGTGTCTTTTTTGGGGGGTGGGGGAAGTTAAGTAAATGCTTTTAACATTTTCCTGTTGGTTTTTAGCAATTTGGTTTGATGTACCTAGGTGTGGTTTTCCTTGCATTTTTGCTGCTTGGGGATTATTAGATTTGTAGACTTATAGTTCTCATGAAATTAAAAAACATTAAGCCATTATTTACTTTAATTTTTTTTTGCCCTAGTCTTTCCTCTCTTTCTGTTTTCACCAAAATGACTATAATTTTCAGATGCAAAATAACTGAAAAACTCTTATTGATGGTAAGAATGTAAATTGTTATAACCATGAAAGAAAAATTGGGTTTTGTTATCTATTAGAGCTGATACACATACCTTATTACATAAAAATTACATTTGTAGGTATATACCCAATAATATATCCATATATGCACCAAAAGACATATGCAAGAATGTAAAAATGCAATTTTGAAAGTAAATGTGATATAATCAATTATTATAAACCATCGTTATCATTACATCCAGCAAATGAAAATAAACTACCCACTGTATGTAATGATGTGGGCAAAACTCACAAACGTGTTGCTAAATCAAAGAAACCAAAGTGAAAATAATTCATAAAGCATGAATTCATTTATGTAAAATATTAAAATAGGCAAAACTAACCTATGTTATTGGATATTAGGATAGTAGTTATCCTTGGAGGAGGAGGACAGTGACTGAAACAGGCATGACAGAAATTTCTGGGTATGTTCACTTTGTGAAAATTCTTTGGGGTATAACTGTTTCTGTATATTCCAATATATGTCTATATATATGTTGTAGTGCACTTTTCTATATGTATGCTTTAGATCAATGAAAGGGTCAAAAAAGAAAAAAAATTAAAAGAATTATAATTAAGAGGTTTAAGAAGAAATGGCTCATTTCTACTGTACTTTGCTAGTAAGCCAGTATTACTTTGGAATTAAAAATTTAAAATCAAAATGGATATTAAATGGTTATAATGCATAGCTCTGGGGGTTTCTTCCTACAAGTTTTCCTTCATTGTGCCTTTTTTTTTTTTTGGAATGTGGAAAAAATAAACAATATTTGGTTCATTCAGACTAAATTCTAAAGGGGTAAGACTCAATAAAATTTGATCAACTTTGATCACTTTGTTTCATCTCCATATATTCTGTAGTGGGCTTCTCCCACTCTCCAAGTCCAGAGTACTTTCTTTCCTCTCTGAACACAGACATAAGTGGAATTTTTTTTAATGCCGAAAAAAGATTCAGGTAGAAGCTCTTCAGATGGATACAATGCAGAAGCAAAGTTCTTTCCCTCCTTCCTTCCCACTCTTCTTCTCTCTACCTCAGATATGTTTTAGAAGGGCCAATGGGGAATTTAGTGCTGACTATGGAGAGAGACTGTGAAGGAAATGGAGGGAAAAGAAGTTTTGTGTTTGGTGAATCAAGTAAAAGGAATAGTGGAGATCTTTGAAGGAGGGTAAACTAATGAATACCGTCTATTTGAACTTCAGAATATCTCTTCACAAGTTTCCATATGGTCATCAAACTAGTTTAAAATCTATGCTCAAAATGATTTCTTTTAAAGATTGATTTATTTAGAGAATGAGTGAACATGTGCATGAGTGGGGGGGAGGGACAAAGGGAAAGGGAGAGAGAGAATCCTCAGACAGACTCTGAGTGGAGAGCCTATCTTGGGGCTCCATCACAGGACCCTGAGATCGTGAGCAGAGCTGAAATCAACAGTCAGACACTTAACTGAATAAGCCTTCACCCAGGTGTCCCTCAAAATGAATTTTTAAGTGTATTCATATTATTTTATTTTGGAAAGTATATAACTACTTTAAAGAAGCATAATAGGGAAGATTTCTACATTAACTAGAAAGTGATACAAAGAGGATAGTTTCCTGCTACTTCCCCAGTTGAGACACTGGGACTTATTTTAGCAAGAGCAAGGTCTGCAAAATGGACTCTGAGTCCATTTATCAAGGAAGACTGCAACTTGCCTTGCAAACCCAGTCAAAGGAAGAATGCAGAATGTGAGAACTTCTGGCCTCTGGACAAATGTCTAATGGTTGCTTAAACAATGTGGCAGGAAGCAGAAGAGAGACCATTTCCATTCTTGTCTGTTGAGTTCCCTGGGAAAGAGACACTGAGATGGCATTTGAGGTGAAGAAGGCTTAAGAGAAAGTAAAACTTAGGAAAATAAAAAAAAGAGGAGGGATAATTACACGAGGGAATGGCTCAACCACAATGCAAACCTGCTGAAAGTTTCTGCCGGTCCAACAGAGAGGTGTGGAGCAAAGCTTGATTGAGCATTAGAGATGGGCTGCTCTGAGCAGAAATGGCTAGGCCCTTGTACTGTCAACTTGTTCTGTCATTGGCTGCTTTCCATCCCATGAACAGCCTCTAAACTGAGGCAGATCGTAAAGAAGATACGACTTGGGGGAGGAGTCAAAATGGTGGAGAAGTAGCAGGCTGAGACTACTTCAGGTAGCAGGAGATCAGCCAGATAGCTTATCTAAAGATTGCAAACACCTACAAATCCAACGGGAGATTGAAGAGAAGAAGAACAGCAATTCTAGAAACAGAAAATCAACCACTTTCTGAAAGGTAGGACTGGCGGAGAAATGAATCCAAAGCGACGGGAAGATAGACTGTGGGGGGAGGGGCCGGATCCCGGCAAGTGGCGGAGCAATGGAGCACAAAATCAGGACTTTTAAAAGTCTGTTCCGCTAAGGGACATTGCTCCAGAGGCTAAACCGGGGTGAAGCCCACATGGGGTCAGCGTGGCCTCAGGTCCCACAGCGTCACAGAGTATTGGGGGTGTCTGAGTGTCACAGAGCTTCCAGGTATTAGAACGGGGAAGCCGGCTACAGAGAAAGAGTGGAGGAGTGAGCTCTAAGCTAGGGGTTACCTTGAACCAGTGGCAGGCTTGGTCAGCTCGGAGCGCGGCCAGAGGCCAGGGTGACGGGAGTAATTGGGCACTGTTCTCTGAGGGCGCACTGAGGAGTGGGGCCCCGGGCTCTCGGCTCCTCCGGGCTGGACACCGGGAGGCTGCCATCTTCATTCCCACCCTCCGGAACTCTACGGAAAGCACTCAGGGAACAAAAGCTCCCGAAAGCAAACCCGAGCAGATAGGCAAACCTGAGCGGATTACTCAGCCCAGTCCCTGGTAAGGGCGGTGCAACTCCGCCTGGGGCAAAGACACTTGAGAATCACTACAACAGGCCCCTCCCCCAGAAGATCAACGAGAAACCCAGCCAGGACCAAGTTCACCTACCAAGGAGTGCAGTTTCAATACCAAGGAGAGCAGCGGATTTCCAGAGGAGGAGAAAGCAAAGCACAGAACCCATGGCTTTCTCCCCATGATTCTTGAGCCTTGCAGTTAATTTAATTTTTTTCAATTTTTTTTCTCTTCTTCTGCTAAATTTTTTTAACTTTTACCCTTTTCTTTTTTAATGTTTTTTTAACTAGTATATCTAATATATATATTTTTTTCATTTTTATATTTTTATCTTTATTGGTTTTCTTTTTTTAATAGTTTCTTTTTTTTTTTCCTTTCTGAACCTCTTTTTATCCCCTTTCTCCCCCCCTCATGATTTGGGATCTCTTCTGATTTGGCTAAAACATATCTTCCTGGGGTTGTTGCCACCCTTTTAGTATTTTACTTGCTCCTTTATATACACTTATTTGGACAAAATGACAAGGCGGGAAAATGCACCACAAAAAAAAAAGAACAAGAGGCAGTACTGAAGGCTAGCGACCTAATCAATACAGACATTGGTAATATGTCAGATCTAGAGTTCAGAATGATGATTCTCAAGGTTCTAGCCGGGCTCGAAAAAGGCATGGAAAATATTAGAGAAACCCTCTCGGGAGATATAAAAGCCCTATCTGGAGAAATAAAAGAACTAAAAGCGAACCAAGTTGAAATTAAAAAAGCTATTAATGAGGTGCAATCAAAAATGGAGGCTTTCACTGCTAAGATAAATGAGGCCAAAGAAAGAATTAGCAATATAGAAGACCAAATGACAGAGAATAAAGAAGCTGAGCAAAAGAGGGACAAACAGCTACTGGACCACGAGGGGAGAATTCGAGAGATAAGTGACACCATAAGATGAAACAACATTAGAATAATTGGGATTCCAGAAGAAGAGGAAACAGAGAGGGGAGCAGAAGGTATTTTGGAGAGAATTATTGTAGAGAATTTCCCTAATATGGCAAAGGGAACAAGCATCAAAATCCAGGAGGTTCAGAGAACCCCCCTCAAAATCAATAAGAATAGGTCCACACCCCGTCACCTAATAGTAAAATTTACAAGTCTTAGTGACAAAGAAAAGATCCTGAAAGCAGTCTGTAACATACAAGGGTAAAAACATTAGATTGGCAGTGGACTTATCCACAGAGACCTGGCAGGCCAGAAAGAACTGGCATGATATATTCAGAGCACTAAACGAGAAAAACATGCGGCCAAGAATACTATATCCAGCTAGGCTATCATTGAAAAGAGAAGGAGAGATAAAAAGCTTCCAGGACAAACAAAAACTGAAAGAATTTGCCAACACCAAACCAGCTCTACAGGAAATAATGAAAGGGGTCCTCTAAGCAAAGAGAGACCCTAAAAGTAGTAGATCAGAAAGAAACAGAGACAATATACAATAACAGTCACCTTACAGGCAATACAATGGCACTAAATTCATATCTCTCAATAGTTACCCTGAAAGTTAATGGGCTAAATGACCCAATCAAAAGACACAGGGTAGCAGAATGGATAAAAAAAACAAAACCCATCTATATGTTGCCTACAAGAAACTCATCTTAAACCCGAAGACACCTCCAGATTTAAAGTGAGGGGGTGGAAAAGAATTTACCATGCTAATGGACATCAGAAGAAAGCAGGAGTGGCAATCCTCATATCAGATCAATTAGATTTTAAGCCAAAGACTATAATAAGAGATGATGAAGGACACTATATCATACTCAAAGGAACTGTCCAACAAGAAGATCTAACAATTTTAAATATCTATGCCCCTAACGTAGGAGCAGCCAACTATATAAACCAATTAATAACAAAATCAAAGAAACACATCGACAATAATGCAATAATAGTAGGGGACTTTAACACCCCTCACTGAAATGGACAGATCATCCAAGCAAAAGATCAACAAGGTAATAAAGGCCTTAAATGACACACTGGACCAGATGGACATCACAGATATATTCAGAACATTTCATCCCAAAGCAACAGAATACACATTCTTCTCTAGTGCACATGGAACATTCTCCAGAATAGATCACATTCTCAGTCCTAAATCAGGTCTCAACCGTTATCAAAAGATTGGAATTATTCCCTACATATTTTCAGACCACAATGCTCTGAAGCTAGAACTCAATCACAAGAGGAAATGTGGAAAGAACCCAAACACATAGAGACTAAACAACATCCTTCTGAAGAATGAATGGGTCAACCAGGAAATTAAAGAAGAATTGAAAAAATTCATGGAAACAAATGATAATGAAAACACAACAGTTCAGAATCTGTGGGACACAACAAAGGCAGTCCTGAGAGGAAAATATATAGCAGTACAAACCTTTCTCAAGAAACAAGAAAGGTCTCAAGTACACAACCTAACCCTACACCTAAAGGAGGTGGAGAAAGAACAAGAAAGAAACCCTAAACCCAGCAGGAGAAGAGAAATCATAAAGATCAGAGCAGAAATCAATGAAGTAGAAACCAAAAAACAATAGAACAAATCAACGAAACTAGGAGCTGGTTCTTTGAAAGAATTAATAAGATTGATAAACCCCTGGCCAGACTTATCAAAAAGAAAAGAGAAAGGACTCAAATAAATAAAATCATGAATGAAAGAGGAGAGATCACAACTAACACCAAAGAAATACAGACAATTATAAGAACTTACTATGAGCAACTCTAAGCCAACAAATTCGACAATCTGGAAGAAATGGATGCATTCCTAGAGACATATAAACTACCACAACTGAACCAGGAAGAAATAGAAAATCTCAACAGACCCATAACCAGTAAGGAGATTGAAACAGTCATCAAAAATCTCCAAACAAACAAAAGCCCAGGGCCAGAAGGCTTCCCGGGGGAATTCTACCAAACATTTAAAGAACTAATTCCTATTCTCCTGAAACTGTTCCAAAAAATAGAAATGGAAGGAAAACTTCCAAACTCATTTTTTGAGGCATCACCTTGATGAGGCATCACCTCAAACCAGACAAGGATCCCATCAAAAAAGAAAACTATAGACCAATATCCTTGCTGAACACAGATGCAAAAATTCTCACCACAATACTAGCCAATGGGGTTCAACAGTACATTAAAAGGATTATTCACCACGACCAAGTGGGATTTATTCCAGGGCTGCAAGGTTGGTTCAACACCCGCAAATCAATCAATGTGATACAACACATTAATAAAAGAAAGAACAAGAACCATATGATACTCTCAATAGATGCTGAAAAAGCATTTGACAAAGTACAGCATCCCTTCCTGATCAAAACTCTTCAAAGTGTAGGGATAGAGGGCACATACCTCAATATTATCAAAGCCATCTATGAAAAACCCACCGCAAATATCATTCTCAATGGAGAAAAACTGAAAGCTTTTCCGCTAAGGTCAGGAACATGGCAGGGACGTCCATTATCACCACTGCTATTCAACACAGTACTAGAAGTCCTAGCCTCAGCAATCAGACAACAAAAGGAAATTAAAGGCATCCAAACCGGCAAAGAAGAAGCCAAACTATCACTCTTTGCAGATGATATGATACTCTATGTGGAAAACCCAAAAGACTCCACTCCAAAACTGCTAGAACTTATACAAGAATTCAGTAAAGTGTCAGGATATAAAATCAATGCACAGAAATCAGTTGCATTTCTCTACACCAACAACAAGACAGAAGAAAGAGAAATTAAGGAGTCCATCCCATTTACAATTGCACCCAAAACTATAAGATACCTAGGAATAAACCTAACCAAAGAGACTAAGAATCTATACCCAGAAAACTATAAAGTACTCATGAAAGAAATTGAGGAAGACACAAAGAAATGGAAAAATGTTCCATGCTCCTGGATTGGAAGAATAAATATTGTGAAAATGTCTATGCTACCTAAAGCAATCTAAACATTTAATGCATTTCCTATCAAAGTACCATCCATTTTTTTAAAAGAAATGGAACAAATAATCCTACAATTTATATGGAACCAGAAAAAACCTCAAATAGCCAAAGGAATATTGAAAAAGAAAGCCAAAGTTGGTGGCATCACAATTATGGACTTCAAGCTCTATTACAAAGCTGTTATCATCAAGACAGCATGGTACTGGCACAATAACAGACACATAGGTCAATGGAACAGAATAGAGAGCCCAGAAATGGACCCTCAACTCTATGGTCAACTAATCTTTGACAAAGCAGGAAAGAATGTCCAATGGAAAAAAGACAGCCTCTTTGATAAATGGTGTTGGGAAAATTTGACAGCCACAGGCAGAAAAATGAAATTGGACCATTTCCTTACACCACACACGAAAATAGACTCAAAATGGATGAAGGACCTCAATGTGAGAACAGAATCCATCAAAATCTTTGAGGAGAACACAGGCAGCAACCTCTTCGACCTCAGCTGCAGCAACATCTTCCTAGGAACATCGCCAAAGGCAAGGGAAGCAAGGGCAAAAATGAACTATTGGGATTTTATCAAGATCAAAAGCTTTTGCACAGCAAAGGAAACAGTGAACAAAACCAAAAGACAACTGACAGAATGGGAGAAGATATTTGCAAATGACATATCAGATAAAGGGCTAGTGTCCAAAATCTATAAAGAACTTAGCAAACTCAACACCCAAAGAACAAATAATCCAATCAAGAAATGGGCAGAGGACATGAACAGACATTTCTGCAAAGAAGACATCCAAATGGCCAACAGACACATGAAAAAGTGCTCCACATCACTCGGCATCAGGGAAATACAAATCAAAACCACAATGAGATATCACCTCACACCAGTCAGAATGGCTAAAATTAACAAGTCAGGAAATGACAGATGGTGGCGAGGATGCGGAGAAAGGGGAACCCTCCTACACTGTTGGTCGGAATGCAAGCTGGTGCATCCACTCTGGAAAACAGCATGGAGGTTCCTCAAAATGTTAAAAATAGAAATACCCTATGACCCAGCAATTGCACTGCTGGGTATTTACCCTAAAGATACAAATGTAGTGATCCGAAGGGGCACGTGCACCCGAATGTTTATAGCGGCATTGTCTACAATAGCCAAACTATGGAAAGAACCTAGATGTCCATCTACAGATGAATGGATAAAGAAGATGTGGTATATATACACAATGGAATACTATGCAGCCATCAAAAGAAATGAAATCTTGCCATTTGCGACGACGTGGATAGAACTAGAGGGTATCATGCTTAGCGAAATAAGTCAATCAGAGAAAGACAACTATCATATGATCTCCCTGATATGAGGGAGAGGAGATGCAACATGGTGGGTTAAGGGGGTAGAAGAAGAGTAAATGAAGCAAGATGGGATTGGGAGGGAGACAAACCATAAGTGACTCTTAATGTCACAAAGCAAACTGAGGGTTGCTGGGGGGAGGGGGGTTGGGAGAAGTGAGGTGGGGTTATGGACATTGGGGAGGTTATGTGCTATGGTGAGTGCTGTGAAGTGTGTAAACCTGGCGATTCACAGACCTGTACCCCTGGGATAAAAATATATGTTTATAAAAAAATAAAATTTAAAAAAAAATAGAAAAAAAAGATACGACTTGGAAGTCATCAGTTACCATAGTCCTGGAAGCCGTGTGGTGTTTTCTGACTAGAGTATCTGAGCAGCTCACCTTCAAATCTGCCACAGTGCACACCCTGCACCAGGCACATCTTTTCTGTCCAGGGCTCTGAGGGGAAACTCAGAGAGAAAGAGCAGCAGAACAAATCAACGTTCCCTTTGCTGCAGTTAGTCTCGGGCCTGCAGATCACACCCACTATCTCCCTATTCCTCTATGCATTCAAATTCCCCTTGCTGTCAACTGCCACCTCCGTGTAAGGGTTGGTGTGGTCAGATTCCTCATTTCTGAGGAGTCCAAGCCCCTGGTAACTGTAGCCTTCTCAGATTGCATTATTGCACTAGTCTAATCACAGCTACAACTGAGCATAGGGACACTAAAGGGCACACACCTGCATCACCTGAGCTTCCCACATACGTCATTCCTGTTTGTTCTTACTGTGAAATAACAATCCTAACTCTTCTACTGATTGGAGCCAAATCCCTGGCAAGACAGTGATTCTTCTTCTTGCCTCCTTGTTCCTGAACACAGGCATCCCAGAGTACCCAGGTAGCAACTATAGTTTGCGATTTCTTTAAGTATCAGGATATCTGACCTTGCAGAACCCAGAGTTGCCGGGGTGGGAAGAACAAAGTAGCTTACTGGGTGATGATATGTGGGGGGGGGGGGGGGAGGTTAGTTCATGAAATCATGTATAATTCTGCTGGGGGCAGAGCACCACAGAAAAGGCTCAGATGCTGTGCATATTCTGCACACTGAAGGATAGTATTCCATCCTTTTATCCTTTCTGACCGTGCCCATCAGCAGCATCTTTAGCAGGCCATTCCACTGCTGTCACTTTGGCAGTTTCTAGGTGGTTCAGTATATGAAGAGACCAGCAGCACCATGGTCACAGGCCCGTATCAGCCCCTCTTTCAGTGAGAAACAGTCCTGGGTCAGATGCTATGTACTGTGGAATTCCGTGCCCATGGACCAGGCACAATGCAAGCCCCACATAGTGCTGTTGGTTGAGTCAGCCAAACTCGCACCTGGAATAGATGTGTATTCCTGATGACCCTTTTAGGACAGAAGGGGCCTGATTTTTCTTTGCTGAATTTGACAATCTGATCCTGACCTACTACTTGAGACTTTCCTCCAAGTGGGTGGTTGGTTTCTTTGAGAAATAATGACATTCTGAGGTCTCACTATTGGCTTTTATTGCTGGGAAGGTGGAAATTTAGAGGCAGATGTAACTAAATTGGCTCAGTAAGTGGCTGTTCCTGCTGATTTGTACATTGTCTTCATCTTTGCCACCATGAACATTTGGTTTGTGGGGTCATCATGCCAGCACCAGGGTGGTGGGTGGCTGTTGACAAAATCTGTCTAACATCAGCAGGCCAAAGCTACTTTTCTACATTTGGAGGCTCTTCCACTGTGTATGCTCTCTGGTGGGTGCTGACACATGTCACAGTGATCTTTATGCCATGTCCACTCTTTCATGGCCATCCATGTGCCTTCTACCTCAAGCCTCCCTTTTTCTATTTTCTACTCTTTCTCCTTTCAGGCCTTTGAACAGCTGATCAGGCCAGTCACTACTGCTAGTTAGTTTCTATACATTCAAACACAGGTACACTTGTCCTCCCACCAAAGCAGATGACCAGCTGCATCATCTAAAGACTCAGCCTGTTGAGCAGCTTTCCTTGCCTCTGTCTCTCAATCTCTCTGCCCCAAATGAAGCTGCAGTGCAGCTGTCAGCCAATTTTGTCATTTGCCCACATATCAAGCCATCCACTCATCGGCCAAGTTCAGGCTTTTTCCTCATCCTTCAGCCATACATAGCAGCTGAGTATGGCTGCCATACGGGTCCACCCGCAGTGGGTAAAATGGGGGTCTGGCCTTCTTGCTCATGCAGGTTGCTGTGTTCTCTAGTCCTACCTGTGTTAAGTCTAGGATGTATCACTTCTGTCTTACGGTGGATTGCTGCTGGGCCTGCCCAATTTCTCATGTGGAATTTGATGACCTTGATCTGACTTCCAATTTGAAATAGTCCATTGTCTTTGTGCTTATACCCCACACTTTCCTGGTTTTTCTTTGGCCTTTTGGTTTGTTTTTCTCTCGCTCATTTGTTCCCACTTGTTTCTCTTCACACACTTTAAATGCTTGTGCTTCACAGGTCTCTACTCTTGGCCCACTGGTCCCCTTATTTCTCATATCTGCTCTTAGGGTTTCTCAGGGCTAGGGTGATGCATAAAACATGAGTTTGGAATAAAAATGAAGTTTAAACTTTATACTGTTTACTAGCTGTTGACTTTATGTAGGAGGTCGAACCTCTAAACCTTTGTATAACCTATTTTATTAATGAGGATCAAATGTGACAATACTTGCCAAGTGCTTAGTATGAGATTTGCCCCCAAATAAGTACTCGTTGACAGCAGCTATTTCTTATGGCTATTGAACTGCTAACATGTCTATAATCATAGCCTAGACCTCTATTTTAAGCCTTAATTTCTTATGGTTGATTGCCTGTATCCATCTGGATGTCCAGATGTCCCACAGGCAGTCAGTCTCATTTGTATGTACATTCAAACTTGTAATCTTTCTACCTAAATATGCTTTTTTTTTGGTGGTTCCATCATTCAACCAAAGATGAAGCTAGTTGGAAATCTTTTTTTTTTTTTTCATTTAGTACTTTCGTTTTATTCAAATGCCAAAACATTTTTTTTCACTAGTTGGAAATCTTACCTCCATTTTGTCTATCATCCCAATCTAATAAATCATTTTTATCTTCTAAATATTTATCAATCTATCTTTCCTTCTCCAGTGAAGGGAAATAGTGGTACAGATAGTTTGCCAACCAAAGGAAATTAGGAAATTTAGACTCTTGTTTAAAAACCAAAATGATATTTTTCTGGGTAACTTAGTTTGTTCAGGGAGCGAAGGGTATTTTCTCTTCTTCTCCCCCAACCCAACCTCTGCTGGTCATACCACACACACACATACACACAAGAGAAGGCTTGTATTTTTTCACAGAGTTGAGATGGTCTTATGTCTTTATATAAGTTCTGCTGTGTGTTCTTCCCTATGTCTAAAGTTAGCTGGTTGACATTGACCTTGGGCCTCTTATGCTGGTATTTTCTATGGTGCAACTTGTTGAATCTAACGTTTGTAGAGCATGATGTTGAGTTCCAGAGTTCCTACCACAGCCTTGAGTAATAAGGTTCCTGTCATGGTAGCCCACTCCCTCATTCCATGCTCAACCTCTTCTGATTTGGGGACACCAGGAGAGGCCTAAAAATTGCAGCTGACTTCTCTATACCATGCTTAATTGTGCAGGGCCCTCTACAGCTGTCCCCTGGCTCACCTACCTGGACCTGTATCTCACATTTCTGAGCTATTACCTAGGTACCACTCGTTTTCCCTGTGTTATTATGCTAAATACAACTCTTTGCCTCAGAATTTACAAAAATATGCTCTGCCTATGCTCTGAGAAGTATAAAACTATACCTCCTCCCTCTGTCAACCTCTGAAACTTCTTCACAAATTTATTTGGATGCTTTCCCTACAATGTCCTGCCTCAAGGTTTGGCTAAGCAGGAACAGGTAAACAAGGAAGAACTCTCTCTGACTCTTGCTTCTCCGTCTACCATCTCCTGCCAGGCTTTATTGGAAAAAAAATTTCCATTCTTATCTATAGTATTGATAATGGCAAAAGTCAGCATTTCAACCTCTAAGATTTGTTTTTGAACTATACATGTAACTTTTGGAATTAAGAACCTCTTTTTACTCAAAGCCTGACTTCCAAGATTATTTACTCCCATAGACAGAACAAGAGTCAGTTTTGAGATTGGGAGCAGAAAGATGGCCTATTCCTATTTGCTTCTCTGCGTTAACAATATCCTTCTGTCTGGAAAAGGAATTAATCATGTGCAATAAGATGGAAAAGAAAAATCACATTAATAATTGTGATATTATGATTTATGAGAAAGACATATTTGGTCATTCAGATGACCAAAATATATTTCTTATATATATTTGGTGTTAATCCACAGTTCCTTTCATACAGCTCCCAAAACCCTTGGAACTTCCTAAACTTAGAGAGTGATAATCATGCCTTTTGTTGTGTTAATGAGGTGATATGGTGATATGGGAACCTCCAACCTGTAGCGGGACTCTTAGAAGCACAGGCAACCTGGGCTTATGACTGACATCCTGAGTTGGAGGACACCCTGCTGGTATCTGAGAATTGCTTGTTGGTGTGAAAGGAACTTCCCCACCCCAAGTTGGATATTGAATATCAGAACACTGAAAGAATAATACCCACCACTTTGCCAGATATTTTCACTTTTTCTTCACCCTTCTCTTGCCAGAAGAGTTAACTTTATATACTGCCTTGAGCTCCACTGCCTTTTTATTTTATTTTTTATTTTTTAAAGATTTTGTTTAATTATTTGACAGAGAGAGACAGTGAGAGAGGAAACACAAGCAGGAAAGGAGAGAGAGGGAGAAGCACACACCCCACAGAGCAGGGAGCCTGATGTGGGGCTTGATCCCAGGACCCTGAGACCACAACCCGAGCCAAAGGCAGACACCCAACAACTGAGCCACCCAGGTGCCCCTCCACTGCCTTTTTAAAGAAAAAAGATGGTGGGTTAGTTAGCAAGTTGCACAGTTAAGAAATTAGAGGTTAGAGGTGAATAAGTCAGGGTTTTCATTCTCCCAGCTTCCCAACTTCATCCACCAAAGGCCACAGGGCCTGTCCAGTAGCCAGCTTACACAGTCACAGCTTCTTTTTATCATTCTAGTAACTTCTCCTTCTCTTTGTATCTTCAGATCAAGGGATGATAACGTCTTTGATCTCCTGCTAACTCTCCAATGATATACCAATCCTTGTTTGTGTCCTTTACGTTTTTATATACAGTTTTTAATTAAACTCTCCTCTATTGTGCCATTAAATATGATTCATTTCCTTTGGGACCATTACTGATAAATACATTATACCTGTATAATTTTATCTTCATGACTTATTTTTTCAATTAGATTAGAACTTAAAGTCAGGAATTCTAATTCTTAAAATTCTCTTTTATCCCTTCTCTCTATTACCAAGAACAATGCTTTGCTTACAAGAATAAGCACTAGTGAAGTGTGTAAACCTGGAGATTCGTAGACCTGTACCCCTGGGGATAAAAATATATGTTTATAAAAAATAAAATTTAAATCTCAAAAAATAAATAAATAAATAAATAAAAGAAGTAAATCTCTTCATGGCACTAAATGTTAAATGAGTATATAGGGAGTTCTGAGCACTGTAGTAAAATGTCTTCTTTGTACACATTTCTATAGGAAATACAATTGTAAGATCCTTGTAATTGTTTTTTATGGTGTATTTTATATACACTGAAATAATTGAAAAACTGTAATTAAAAGAAAAAAAAAGAATAAGCACTAAATGCTTTCTGAAAGTCTTCATTTAATCACTTAGCCGCTATGTACTCAACACTATTTTAGTCACTGTGGATTTCTGTGTTGAGTAAGATAGACTAGTCCTGGGGGAGGAGTCAAGATGGTGAAGGAGTAGCAGGCTGAGACAACATCAGGTAGCAGATCAGCTAGATAGCTTATCTAACCTTTGCGAACACCTACAAATCCAATGGGAAATCGAAGAGAAGAGCAACAATTCTAGAAACAGAAAACCTATCACTTTCTGAAAGGTAGGACCTACGGAGAAGTGAATCTAAAGCGATGGGAAGATAGGCTGCGGGGGGAGGGGCCAGCTCCTGGCGAGAGGCAGAGCCACGGAGCACTAAATCAGGACTTTTAAAAGTCTGCTTCACTGAGGGGCATCACTCCAGAGGCTAAACTGGGGGGAACCCACACGGGGTCAGCGTAACCCCAGGTCCCATGGGGTCACAGAAGGACCGGGGGTGTCTGAGTGTCACAGAGCTTACAGGTATTAGAGCGGGGAAGCCAGCTACAGCGACAAAGCTGAGGAGTGAGCTCTCAGCTTGGGGTTACCTTGAACCAGGCACAGGCTGGGTGAGCTCGGAGCGCGGCCAGAGGCCAGGGAGATAGAGTGACTGAGCACTTTTCTCCAAGCGTGCAGCTAGAGGCCAGGGAGACAGAAGTGACCGAGTGCATTTCTCCAAGCGTGATCGATTGAGCGCTTTTCTCCAAGTGTGACCAGAGGCCAGGGAGGTGGAAGTGACCAAGCACTTTTTTCCAAGCATGAGAGATTGAGCGCTTTTCTCCAAGCGCAACCAGAGGCCAGGGAGACAGAGGCAGTTGGGCGCTTTTCTCTGAAGGTGCACTGAGGAGCAGGACCCCGAGCTCTCGGCTCCTCTGGGCCAGAGATTGGGAGGCCGCCATTATCATTCCCGTCCTCTGGAACTCTATGGAAAGTGTTCAGGGAACAAAAGCTCCCGAAAGCAAACCCAAGCGGATTACTTAGCCTGGCCCCTGATAAAGGCAGGGCAATTCCGACTCTGGCATAGACACTTGAGAATCACTACAACAGGCCCCTCCCCTAGAAGATCAACAAGAAACCCAACCAAGATCAACTTCACTCACCAAGGAGAACAGCAGAATTCCAGAGGAGGAGAAAGCAAATCTTATCTGGACAAAATGACAAGGAGGAAAAACTCACCACAAAAAAAAAAGAACAAGAGGCAGTACTGAAGGATGGGGACCTAATCAATACGGACATTGGTAATATGACAGATCTAGAGTTCAGAATGATGATTCTCAAGGTTCTAGCCAGGCTCGAAAAAGGTATGGAAGATATTAGAGAAACCTTTTCTGGAGAGATAAAAGCCCTTTCTGGAGAAATAAAAGAACTAAAGTATAACCAAGTTGAAATCAAAAAAGCTATTAATGAGGTGCAATCAAAAATGGAAGCTCTTACTGCTAGGATTAATGAGGCAGAAGAAAGAATTAGTGAAATAGAAGACAAAATGACAGAGAATAAAGAAGCTGAGCAAAAGAGAGCCAAACAAATACTGGACCATGAGGAGAGAATTCGAGAGATAAGTGACACCATAAGACGACACAACATTAGAATAATTGGGATTCCAGAAGAAGAAAGAGAGAGGGGAACAGAAGGTATATTGGAGAGAATTATTGTAGAGAATTTCCCTAATATGGCAAAGGGAACAAACATCAAAGTCCAGGAGATGCAAAGAACGCCCCTCAAAATCAATAAAAATAGGTACACACCCCGTCACCTGATACTAAAATTTACAAGTCTTAGCGACAAAGAGAAAATCCTGAAAGCAGCCCAGGAAAAGAAGTCTGTAACATACAAGGGTAAAAACATTAGATTGGCAGTGGACTTATCCACAGAGACCTGGCAGGCCAGAAAGAACTGGCATGATATATTCAGAGCACTAAACGAGAAAAACATGCGGCCAAGAATACTATATCCAGCTAGGCTATCATTGAAAAGAGAAGGAGAGATAAAAAGCTTCCAGGACAAACAAAAACTGAAAGAATTTGCAAACACCAAACCAGCTTTACAGGAAATAATGAAAGGGGTCCTCTAAGCAAAGAGAGACCCTAAAAGTAGTAGATCAGAAAGGAACAGAGACAATATCCAGTAACAGTCACCTTACAGGCAATACAATGGCACTAAATTCATATCTCTCAATAGTTACCCTGAAAGTTAATGGGCTAAATGCCCCAATCAAAAGATACAGGGTATCAGAATGGAAAAAAAACAAAACCCATCAATATGCTGCCTACAAGAACTCATTTTAGACCCGAAGACACCTCCAGATTTAAAATGAGGGGGTAGAAAACAATGTACCTGCTAATGGACATCAGAAGAAAGCTGGGGTGGCAATCCTTATATCAGATCAATTAGATTTTAAGCCAAAGACTATAATAAGAGATGAGGAAGGACACTATATCATACTCAAAGGGTCTGTCCAACAAGAACATCTAATAATTTTAAATATCTATGCCCCTAACATGGGAGCAGCCAACTATATAAACCAATTAATAACAAAATCAAAAAAATACATCGACAATAATACAATAATAGTAGGGGACTTTAACACTCGCCTCAATGAAATGGACAGATCATCTAAGCAAAAGGTCAACAAAGAAATAAAGGCCTTAAATGACACCCTGGACCAGATGGATGTCACAGATATAATCAGAACATACCATCCCAAAATAACAAAATACACATTCTTCTCTAGTGCACATGGAACATTCTCCAGAATGGACCACATCCTGGGTCATAAATCAGGTCTCAACCGGTATCAAAAGATTGGGATCATTCCCTGCATATTATCAGACCGCATTGCTCTGAAGCTAGAACTCAATCACAAGAGGAAATTTGGAAAGAACCCAAATACATGGAGACTAAACAGCATCCTTCTGAAGAATGAATGGGTCAACCAGGAAATTAAAGAAGAATTGAAAAAATTCATGGAAACAAATGATAATGAAAACACAATGGTTCAAAATCTGTGGGACACAACAAAGGCAGTCCTGAGAGGAAAATATATAGCAATACAAGCCTTTCTCAAGAAACAAGAAAGGTCTCAAATACACAACCTAACTGTACACCTAAAGGAGCTGGAGAAAGAACAAGAAAGAAACCCTAAACCCAGCAGGAGAAGAGAAATCATAACGATCAGAGCAGAAATCAATGAAATAGAAACCAAAAAAACACTAGAACAAATCAAAGAAACTAGGAGCTGGTTCTTTGAAAGAATTAATAAGATTGACAAGCCCCTAGCTAGACTTATCAAAAAGAAAAGAGAAAGGACCCAAATCAATAAAATCATGAATGAAAGAGGAGAGATCACAACCAACAACAAAGAAATACAAACAATTATCAGAACATACTATGAGCAACTCTACGCCAACAAATTCGACAATCTGGAAGAAATGGATACATTTCTAGAGACATACAAACTACCACAACTGAACCAGGAAGAAATAGAAAGCCTCAACAGACCCATAACCAGTAAGGAGATTGAAACAGTCATCAAAAATCTCCAAACAAATAAAAGTCCAGGGCCAGATGGCTTCCCAGGGGAATTCTACCAAACATTTAAAGAAGAATTAATTCCTATTCTCCTGAAACTGTTCCAAAAAATAGAAATGGAAGGAAAACTTCCAAACTCATTTTATGAGGCCAGCATCACCTTGATCCCAAAACCAGACAAGGATCCCATCAAAAAAGAGAACTACAGACCAATATCCTTGATGTACACAGATGCAAAAATTCTCACCAAAATACTGGCCAGTAGGATCCAACAGTACATTAAAAGGATTATTCACCATGACCAAGTGGGATTTATTCCAGGGCTGCAAGTTTGGTTCAACATCCACAAATCAATCAATGTGATACAATACATTAATAAAAGAAAGAACAAGAATCATGATACTCTCAATAGATGCTAAAAAAGCATTTGACAAAGTGCAGCATCCCTTCCTGATTAAAACTCTTCAAAGTGTAGGGATAGAGGGCACATACCTCAATATTTCAAAGCCATCTATGAAAAACCCACCGCAAATATCATTCTCAATGGAGAAAAACTGAAAGCTTTTCCACTAAGGTCAGGAACATGGCAGGGACGTCCATTATCACCACTGCTATTCAACACAGTACTAGAAGTCCTAGTCTCAGCAATCAGACAACAAAAGGAAATTAAAGGCATCCAAACCGGCAAAGAAGAAGTCAAAATATCACTCTTTGCAGATGATATGATACTATATGTGGAAAACCCAAAAGACTCCACTCCAAAACTGCTAGAACTTGTATAGGAATTCAGTAAAGTGTCAGGATATAAAATCAATGCACAGAAATCAGTTGCATTTCTCTACACTAACAACAAGACAGAAGAAAGAGAAATTAAGGAGTCATTCCCATTTACAATTGCACCCCAAACCATAAGATACCTAGGAATAAACGTAACCAAAGAGGCAAAGAATCTATACTCAGAAAACTATAAAGTACTCATGAAAGAAATTGAGGAAGACACAAAGAAATGGAAAAATGTTCCATGCTCCTGGATTGGAATAATATATATTGTGAAAATGTCTATTCTACCTGAAGCAATCTACACATTTAATGCAATCCCTATCAAAATCCCATCCATTTTTTTCAAAGAAATAGAACAAATAATCCTAAAATTTATACGGAACCAGAAAAGACCTCGAATAGCCAAAGGAATATTGAAAAAGAAAGCCAAAGTTGGTGGCATCACAATTCCAGATTTCAAGCTCTATTACAAAGCTGTCATCATCGAGACAGCATGGTACTGGCACAAAAACAGACACATAGATCAATGGAACAGAATAGAGAGCCCAGAAATAGACCCTCAACTCTATGGTCAACTCATCTTCAACAAAGCAGGAAGGAATGTCCAATGGAAAAAAGACAGCCTCTTCAACAAATGGTGCTGGGAAAATTGGACAGCCACAGGCAGAAAAATGAAATTGGACTATTTCCTTACACCACACACGAAAATAGAGTCAAAATGGATGAAAGACCTCAATGTGAGAAAGGAACCCATCAAAATCCTTGAGGAGAACATAGGCAGCAACCTCTTTGACCTCAACTGCAGCAACTTCTTCCTGGGAACATCGCCAAAGGCAACAGTAGCAAGGGCAAAAATGAACTATTGGGATATCATCAAGATCAAAAGCTTTTGCACAGCAAAGGAAACAGTTAACAAAGCCAATAGACAACTGACAGAACGGGAGAAGATATTTGCAAATGACATATAGGATAAAGGGCTAGTATCCAAAATCTATAAAGACTTTAGCAAACTCAACACCGGAAGAACAAATAATCCAATCAAGAAATGGGCAGAGGACATGAATAGACATTTCTGCAAAGAAGACATCCAGATAGCCAACAGACACAAGAAAAAATGCTCTACATCACTCAGCATCAGGGAAATACAAATCAAAACCACAATGAGATACCACCTCACACCAGTCAGAATGGCTCAAATTAACAAGTGAAGAAATAAAAGATGCTGGCGAGGATGCAGAGAAAGGGGAATCCTCCTACACTGTTTGTGGGAATGCAAGCTGGTGCAACCTCTCTGGAAAACAGCATGGAGGTTCCTCAAAAAACTTAAAATAGAGCTACCCTATGACCCAGCCATTGCACTACTGGGAATATATCCTAAAGATACAAACGTAGTGCTCCGAAGGGGTACATGCACCCGAATGTTTATAGCAGCAATGTCCAGAATAGCCAAACTATGGAAAGAACCTAAATGTCCATCTAGGATGTATATGGATAAAGAAGATGTGGTATATATATATACAATGGAATACTATGCAGCCATCAAAAGAAATGAAATCTTGTCATTTGCAATGACGTGGATGGGACTAGAGGGTATTATGCTTAGCGAAATAAGTCAATTGGAGAAAAACAACTATCATATGATCTCCCTGATACGAGGAAGTGGAGATGCAATGTGGGGGTTTTGGGGAGTAGGAAAAGAAGAAATGAAAGAAGATGGGATTGGGAGGGAGACAAACCATAAAAGACTCAATCTCAAAAAACAGACTGAGGGTTGCTGCAGGGAGGGGGGATGGGAGAGGGTTGTGGGGATATAGACATTGTGGAGGGTATGTGCTATGATGAGTGCTGTGAAGTGTGTAAACCTGGTGATTCACAGACCTGTACCCCTGGGGATAAAAATACATTATATGTTTATTTAAAAATTTTAAAAAAAAGACTAGTTTTTGTCCTTATGTTTATCTTTTGTCCTTAGTTTATCTTTTCCTGACTGTTTCCCCCAATGAAGGTTGCAATTTTTGATAAACATAATGTACACTAGTTACTGACTGTCCTGGTCACATCCCTTTTAAATAAATCTGCCCTACCCACATCCCAGGTAGCCATGACAAGGTGGAGCCATGTGTAAGACAAAATTTGAGGACCCAGGAGCAATGAATAAGCCACAAAAGCTTGTTAATATAATGAGAGGTCAGAGTATAGAAAGTATAATGGGCTTATAAAGAAATATGGACGCCATGATAAATTGAAAGAACAGTTTGCCTTAGTTCTGATTAGATTTTCCATGAAGCTTTACTCTACTATAGTTGTTAACATCTTGGGAGTCCCACATTGAAGCTTTACCAGAAAAACTCCTTTGCTTAGAACAGTTTGAACAGCCCCGAGTGCTTCATGGCCAGATGTGTCTGAGAAAGCACATTCCCATGGAAAGGAGGGAGATGAAGGTAAAAATGCTCAATAGACCAAGTGTGGTATTGCTGCTGCTGATGGCATCACTAAGCATATGGGGATGTAGGCTGAACCAATGAGGGGCCTGTTTTACTTTCCTTACCATATCCAGTAAAGACTGCATTGCTTCTCAAGCTGGGCTTTTAGGCAATTGTCCTTCATGAATCATGGCCCAACAGCTTGTTTTTCTTTCCTTGACCCTCATATTTTATGCACCCCCCCATCACTAGTTTTTTTTTTGTTTTTTGTTTTTTGTTTTCCCTCTGTATGATGAAAAACTGCCAGATGAATCCCTTGCTTTGCTTGATCCCTGGATCATTTGTACACCTGCTGCTCCTGCTGGTACTTGCCCCTGGGATTCCACTGTCTAAGAGGACTGCCAAGGTACATTTGTCATAGCATGGGCTCATTAGCACACAAACTAAAGCAGGCCCATGTCTTAAAACATAACTATTGAAACTGATTTTAAGAGTCCTGCAAAGCAAGAAGACATTTATGGAAACTGTCCCCAACATTTCATTATTTAAAAAAAAAAAAATTCAGAGGTAACTGGGTAGCACAGTTAAGCCTCCCACTCTTGATTTAGGCTGAGGTCATGATCTCAGGATCCTGAGATGGAGCTCCTGCCTACTCTACTCTCAGCACTGGGTATTAAAAGCAACTAATGAATAGTTGAATACTATATCAAAAACTAATGATGTGCTGTATGTTGGCTAATCGAAAATAAATAAATAAATAAATAAATAAGCACCAGGAGAAAAAGAAGACTCTCCCTCCCTCTGTCCCTCCTCTACCCCAGCACACACACACACACACACACACACACTCTCTCTCTCTCTCTCTCTCTCTCTTTCTCTCTAAAATAAGTTTTAGAAAACCTAAACAATTTTTAAAAAAATTCTATAGTGATCTACTGGTTGCCTTTTCCCCACAATTCTCCAGTCTCATTGCTGAGAACTCATTTTTACAGTCTGTCCGGCCCCATTTTTTGAGACCAACCCTGCCAAAGGTAGGGGGAGAGTAAGTGAGGCAAAAAGAACTCAGAAAGTTCGGCAGCATGTAAACCTTGCATTTCCTGCTCTGACCTTACAGTTTAGTTCTAACAACTCAACTCTTGCTTTACTTAGAGAGCCATCTGATCCAGGGGCAGGTAGGTAAGCACAGGAGTCACTTCTGGCTTTGCTGCCATGTGCCTTTGGGGATGTTTGAGAGACCCCTTTAGTCCCTTTATATTTTTTACAGTGCTTTTGTATTTGTTTCTCATTTGAATCTCAGAATAGTCTCATTGGAATCAACCTCTGTTACATTTGAAATCCATTTTTATTGGAGCCAAGACTGGAATAAAGCCTTCATCACTCCAGAATCATGCTTTTTGTTTTAAAGCAACATTTATTTTCTTCTTTAACATAAACCTGCTCTGGAACATAAGGAACAATAAGATTAATAAAAAGAGTTCTAAATCACCTCTACTCTCACTATCCCAATAATAACCACTTTTAATATTTAGGAATTTTTAATCTATGTATATCATTTTTTAAGTCGTTGAAGTCATTCTATATATAAAACTTTGTAACCTGAAATTTTGCATCCAGTGAATTTGGAAGTTTTTGCATCTAATGAATTTGGAATGTTTGGCTTTGTTCTTTTACATTGTCACATGTTGATTTGGGTCCTCATATTCCCAAGACCAAGCTATATGTCTCAAATCACTTTAAAGCAAGGAAAAAAAAAGGCAATAGCATCTCCCAGGTGTAATAGAGACTGTTCTATATCTTTATAACTCTTATCAGAAAACATCTAGATGAGACATTCCTGAGTCAGGTTCATTGGGCTGGGCATTATACAGCCAAAGGGAAGTTTATAGATAGGCACACAGTAAACACGTACAGGAAGTGTCTAATTCCATCAAGTGTATAAAATTTGAATACCTCTTTCACAGTAGTCAGTGCACAGAAAGATCTGTACTACAATCTAAATGGCTACTCTGAGACAGTGTATAATATGGTACCTGAAGCAGCTAAATAAAGCAAAGCATCCCTTTTCAGCAAGCATGTTCATGATAGGGAAATCTGTGCCTGAGAACAACAGCAGAATTCTGTTTAATCAACTCCACCCATGTGCAATCCCAACGTAGGTGAGACTTAATTCAAAAAGTCCTTGAACCTTCTCCACAATCCCAAACCTAGACATCACCACATTCTTAGTCTCTGAATTCCCATTGATCACCATTTTTTTGGGGATTAAAGTATTAAAGAATTTTGTTGTACTGCAAATGTGTCATGTCAGGCTTACTTTACTTACTTTGAGCTACAGGCTTGGGTGAATGCCTGATGCGTAATGAAGATCTGACTCATCACAGCAGGGCAGGTCACTTAGCTATAAGACCCGGACCTGGGCACCCGGAAGTGGAGGAAATGATGGAAGGGAACAGTGCATGGTCACTGCAGGAAGGCTCTTCTGGAAGCCATGATGGCACATACACTGTGAGTGCCCAGGAGTGTGAGGAGAACAAGGAAGAGCACCATGAAAGAGCAATGACATTGAGAAAAACAGCCTTCACCATTGTGAATCCTGAAGAATAAAGATACAGGTACGGACCTGTAAAGAGCCAAGCTGTTTCATGCTTAGAAAAGCTAATTAAATAAGTATGTATTCTCAACATCATAACAGTTCCATCTGTGGATGAAACAGAAAGCTTTCCTTGGGAGAGGCAGTAAGGTTCAGCCATGGCCCGGGGCCCAGACCACTGGGCAGAGGTCCTTCCTGTTGGGAGAAAGAGTCACATTCCCCCTGTTATTTGTGACAGCCTCAGGACCCACAGGCTGCCTGCAATGTGCAGACTGCATAATTCAGCATAAAGGTTGCCAACAATTTTTGGCCTCAGCTTTTTAACTGGTTTTCATTTAGCAACAATTTCACATTTTTCCGGGACACTTCATGTTTTAATGAAGAAAAATTAGGCGACCTTTAGTCAACTTGGCAAAAGAGATAGTGGGCGATACTGGTCCAGAATAGTAATTTCAGGGCTTACTATCACCATTAAAAATCCCAGAGCAACCATCAGCAGTTCATTCTCATGTGGTTTGAAAGAGAAGAACGTTCTGTCCTTAAGATATGACAGTTGTTCATACTCATCAAGTTGGGAAGCTATGTAACCATTTGCGAATTTAGAAGCAAGGCTTCTGATGGTGACAAAGGGAGCAACATTACCCACACAGTGAACTGGGGCCAAAAACCAGGGTGTAATCCCCACTTCTGTGCCACACGGCTTCCACCGCAGTCTCTCACAGGGTACATAAATACCAAGTAGAACTGGCCATGTAATCAAGTACACGAATAAACTGTAAATTGACACAACATATCTCATTACATCCTTGACAAAACCATAACATTCTTACCACAGATAATGCTACCCCAAAGCCTCCTACCCATCACACTTCTAACAGAAAATGTGTACCAGCATTTTGGAAAGTGGCCTCCCAGCCACACGCAGGGATTTATTCATTATCCTAGCAGAAGTTCCATTGGAGAGCAGAATTTTTAGAGCCTGAAGAAAATGTGGCTGCTTCAATATTGTAATGGGCCTTCCAGCCTAAGGCAATGACTGTGACAACCCAGGTGTGGGATATGGGCCTGATCTGGAGTCAGAAGGAAATGTCCAATGGTCTTCCAGCTTTCATTCCTCAAGGTTACAATGAGGACATGGTCCCCCACCCACCCTATTTGATTTGCCAGATGTATAGCGGATGTATAGCCTGGCTCCCAGCTCAAGTGAAAATGTGGAGGCCACTACAAAGGGTAGCACAGCTATTGATCCATTACTTACTTCTGCCTGTAGTGGACCTTTTGGGACTTGGCACTTTGCTCTCTCTGCATTCAGTATGTGTAATTCCAACTCATACCTCTTTGCCATACATTTTGGTCCATTCATTTGTCAGCTTTACTTTAAAGAAAGACTTTTAGGGTGCTTTTACAGCTCTGGTTTATAATGGAGTTTTGTCAACTGTTTTGCAAAAGTGGATGCAGTTTTTTGGTCACATGTGATAAAACAAGCATTATTAAAGACTGTGCAGCTATCAAGTCTACAATATCAGTCTACCATATTCTTGGTAGATAGCATAGCCTTGAAACATACAGTAGACATATAGAAAATTACTTTAATGAATGTGTGGTTAACATGACCTAGAAATAAGGTTGTTGAATTAAAATTAGCTTGAGTGTATAAAAGACTATGCTACTGTGATAGTTATTGTCAGAAAACAAATATTTCTGGTTCTCCTTTTGAGCACATAGAAAATTTTGAGTAGTAAAAATTGAGTAGAATAATGCTTGTTCTGGGGAGGATTTTCAAGAACTGGGTGCATTATGTCACCTCTATCTTTCCCTCCCTCATGGGTGAAAAGCAATGCTCCAGTTAGCTGTTGTTCCATCATCCTTGTCCTGGAGTGAGGATGATACAAAGAGCACTTTGTTGTTTTAAGTCATTTGAATTTTGGAGTTGCTATTGCAGCATAATCTAGATTGTCCTGACTGACATAGCCACCTAAATTTTATTTTGCAGGCATGAGTGTAGAACAGGTAGGAGAAAGAGGCAGACCTTCTCAGTTCAGGTTTTTGATGGAATCTTAAGACGGTATACTTTCGAGAAATAACACATGGTGGTCTGCCCACCCCCTCATTGACTCAGCAGCCAACTCAGAGAATCACTTAAGCTCAGCTGGCTGTGATAATGACAGAGGAGGATGATTGACTCAGCAGGACTCGCTGCTTCCTGGAGTCATTGTTTTGGTCTGATACCATGTAGCTTGCTACCTGTGTGGTAGAGGAGAAATAAGAACAGTATGTTGGATTGTAATCACACAAAATATATTTTATTATGAGAAAAGCACTATCATCTAGAGCACCAAAAATACTGACTGAGTCTTATGTAAAATATGATGAAGTGATTTTACTTTGTGGAAAATGGTTAATATTAATTTTAAAGGCTAATAAAGCACAGAAGAGGGGCGCCTGGGTGGCTCAGTGGGTTAAGCCGCTGCCTTCGGCTCAGGTCATGATCCCAGGTCCTGGGTTCAAGCCCCACATCGGGCTTTCTGCTCAGCAGGGAGCCTGCTTCCTCCTCTCTCTCTGCCTGCCTCTCTGCCTACTTGTGATTTCTCTCTGTCAAATAAATAAATAAAATCTTTAAAAAAAAAAAAAAAAGCACAGAAGAGTACACAGAAGGAAATTACTCAAAACCTACCACCCAGAAATAACCTTGCCTACATTTCAGTGAACATCCCTCTAGGCATCTCGCTATGCATATATACAACTGTGCACACATGTTTTACATAAATGGAAATATGCTATTAAAGTCACATTCATTTAATTGAATCTAATATGCATAGTTCTAAGAACTGAGACAGGTATAAACAAGCCGTATCCTGAACCTTACTGTATAGGTGTAAAGACAGATATTCAACAAGAATTTCAATAGAGGGGCGCCTGGGTGGCTCAGTGGGTTAAGCCGCTGCCTTCGGCTCAGGTCATGATCTCAGGGTCCTGGGATCGAGTCCCGCATCGGGCTCTCTGCTCAGCAGGGAGCCTGCTTCCCTCTCTCTCTCTCTCTCCCTGCCTGCCTCTCTACTTGTGATCTCTCTCTGTCAAATAAATAAATAAAATCTTTAAATAAAAAATAAAAAATAAATAAAAAAAATAAAATAAAAAAAGAATTTCAATAGAAGTTGGTGTTGTAATATGAAGAGTCCAGGAAGGTATGCATATTGCAAGGAATTGTATTTAACCTAAGGAGTAAGGGATGACTTCCTGAGGAAGTGGGTTTTTTATAAAATTTTTATTTTGCTCCATAGCAGTTTAAAATAACTACAATATAATTTTCAGTGGTGGCATAATATTTCATTGTATGAAATTATGTATGTATTATCATAATTTATTTACAAGTCCTAATTAAGAGGCATTCAGTTTGTTCCCCTTTTAAAATTTCTTATATATAGTACCACAATGCAAGTTTTTTTGCATGCATTTCTTTGCCCTTACATTTCTCTAGGATAGACAGACAAATGAGATCACTGGATCAAAAGATATGCAGATTTTATATTTATGTTTTATGTGTGTATATATATCCACATTATAATTTCTAATTATATATGTGTATATGTGCATATAAATATGTATATACATTATAGGCATCAAATACAGATATTGTTATACTGCCTACAGAAATGTACCAAGTTATAGTCTCACTGTCAATGCTTAGGAGAGACAGTTCCCCAAATCCTGGAAAACTCAAGAAGTGTAAATCATTAAGTCATTTTGTAAATTTTGCCAACATTATAGGTGAGGAAATCTTCGTTTTGTTTGCTTTTTGTTAATCACCGCGAGGTAAACATTGGATGTGGTGGGCAAGATGTAGACGATCTCATTAGACACACGTAACCCAGAGAGTAGGAGATAACATCATGAAAATTCAGGAAGCTTCTGCATTAGTGAAGTTTTTAGGGGTGCAACACTATGGGGCATCTTGAGATATCTTCTCTACAGCGGAGTACAAGTCATTGCATCTTAAACCCTCTACCACTAAGAAAGAAGCACAGCGGTAGTCCTCCTTCAAATTGGAAAATAGCATATATTATACTTGGAAATGATGTTTTAATCCATTTGTCAGGTAACTCAAAAGACTCAAAAGATGTTAGCCCAGAATGGGAAAAGGCTTCATAACAGGTCCTCTTGGTAGCTTGGATTATATGACCCAGCAGAGATAATACCTAGAGAGGTATTTGAGGTCAATAGGGTATTGGCTAAGGATACTATATGAAGCCTCCAGCAGTACAGGGCAGACTCCCAGAATTCTAAAACAAATCATGTCTCTACAGCAGATATTATCTATCATTTGATAAGCAGGAGTGAATATGTACTCTCAGCAGCCTTTCTCACCAACAGGGCTTTGGGCACTTAGCTCAGTGTCCTTGTTGACTCAATGTCCCAGATTCAGAAAGGGTAGGGCAGGCATTCTCTTCAACTAACGCAGGGGACAGGTCTAACTTGCTCCCCAGTGCTCTGTTTTGGCCCCTCTTCCCAAGGTTTCTGCCCCCAAGGCAGTCCCCTCAGGGATTTCTAACAGTTTTTAAGTTAGTTCCTAAAATCCACTTTCCTGTGGTTTCTGTGATTTCTGTAGAGTTGATTTAGGGACAAAGAACAGAGCCTTTTCTAGTTCATCGTCTACCTGAATTACTCTCTTCAGTTTCCTCAGCAATGGGACTGGGATGAAAACAAGTGCGTAGAAGGAACAGAGGGTTGCTTTAAGGGGTAACTGGGTGATGGGCATTAAGGAGGGCACTGGGTGTTAAATGCAACTGATGAATCACCAAATTCTACCTCTGAAACTAATACTACACTATATATGAACTCATTTGAATTTGAGTAAAATTTTGGGGAAAAAAATTAGAGCAAACAGAGAAAACAAAGCTGGGAAGTCTGTGGGGAAAAGAAAAGGATGCTGAAAGAGGAGAGAAAACATACATAGTACTAGGTCTTTTCATACTTTTGTGGTTCAAGTTCAAGTCACTGCCTGACTTCATTGGAGCAAATTAGGTCCAGTTTCCCAAACCCAGTCTCCATGGTCATATGAATGATAATTAATCACCAGATCATTTCTTCCACAACCACTGGGGTATTAATCTTGAAATCCTAGGCAAGGCTCAGAAATGTGTGAAACAAACACTGGGGGAAGGGAAGTTCTCTGCACAATTTCAAGTTCTGAAATTTCCCAGAAGCTACAGAATAAGCTTTTTCTATTATTCCCATGACTTGAAACTGATTTTTCAGGTATATTTTTAATAAGTTGTCATAAAATTAGATATTTCAAATATTTTGCTTTTCTCTTTATCCTTCCCTATATGCAGTCATGGGAGGCTCACACCAGGCAAGTGTTTTGATTTCACTGTCAGTGTGTAGGATTTCATTGTTGTCATTACTGTGTTTATCACATTCCTCCCAGTTATGGGCCATTAGCATTCCACCAAAAAATATAAAGTCTGAAATTCAAGGTAATTCAATGGGCTAGATATCCTAGAAGCCCTTATCCCCATCCCAGCACACATGGGAGGCCTCTCCCATCTGGCCAGGCCTAGCAGCTGAAATTCACCCCTGGGGCTTCTGACTCCTGTCAATCACCCCATCCTGCTGTGAACACCATGTAGCCATTCCTCTCACACCAGCTTTCAGGCTGGCTGAACAAGTAACCACATGGGCTCTGGTCCACACTGCTAAGGCCCCTGACATTCCTAGAGATAGCAATGAATCAATGTACGTCACCACGCAGCATCTCTGTTGTGCCCAGAGTCCTTCATCCCAGAGGGTCCCCAAATATTTTGCAAGCTGATACCTTGCCCAAGCTGTGCATAAGCCTCTTGCTTCATCCACCACTGTAAGCCATGCACAGCACCTCAGTGGTGGAATGCTGCAGCTGTTCTGCAGCCGCACCACAATCCCATGGACCTCAGTTCGGGACAGGAAGCCAAGAAGAATACCATATCCAATTGAAAGGACAGGAGGGAATTTTAGGAGGTAAAATTCATGGAGCCAAACTTGGAGGCTGGCCAGGACACCTGGTTAACACCCTTCTCTCCCCAGAAAGCATGGTACTAGTGGCCACCAATAGCCTCACTCTAAGCTCCACTGGTCCCCAGACACCAAACCACATCCTTCTAAGACTGTAAACTCCAAATAACCTGAGGGAATAACAGTAAAATATTGTAGACTAAGGTCATCTCATCTCACACCTGCTGAAGTTAGCTAATATCACCTTAGAAGGAATAGAAACCTCACTGAGGTACAGTAAAGATATGAAAAGTGGCCAGAGTATCTAGTCTTGTTTCTTTCATGACATTAAAAGGACATCCAAATCTAAGGAAGTGTCCAGTGTTTGGAGTTGAGTGTATGGATCATACCCACAGAGCTGGTTATTGGACCATGATGTCAGCTTTGAGGATTCTGTTTAAGCAAGAAATAAGGAATTCACCAAACCATTGATTTTATCTGAAAGGATGACAGAAGTCTTTACAGGTGACCTCTTTGAAGAAGTGTTCAGTTAGATAACAACATCAGCAATTACAACTACTATTCCTACTACAATAATAATAACAACAATAATAATAAACAATATTACTATGTGTAAGGTCCTCTATCAAGCACGTCACATGCATTCTCGTGTAGTCCTCCCAGTAAGTCTTGAAGATATGTATTATCATTATTCCCATTTTACATGTGGGTAAACAGGAAGTTAAGTGATTTGGCCAAGATCAGACAGTAAGTGGTGGCATGAAGATGTGACTTCAGGCAGTTCAGTCACTGTGTGTGCTATCACCATACCCTTTACTGTTCTCCCCTCACCACTCTGTTGATTAAAAAGAAAAATAAAGATCCAGGTAACATCACAGGAGTCATGAACTTTGTGGTCCTTGAGAGGCACAATATACAGAACACAAAAGATAAAACCAGCTTTAACTGGGAACATTTAGGGCGATTTATTGGACATCCACAATGTACTGATGTGGTGCTAGAAATAATGGTGAATAAGATAGACATGGTCTGGGTTTGTTGGCACTTAAAGGTTAGTAGATCCATATTGTCTCCTGCTTCCTTCAGCAACTATTTTCTGAGAACCTTTTGAAGTGGACTTACCATAATAACTAAAAAGGCAATTTCTAGAATGGGATTTTCAGTTCAGCTTTGAATTGTCTGCTCAGTTATTCACTGGGGAACCACAAATTCCTTTTATTAAGGCTCTTTATAAAGCTTTTAAGAGCATCTCAGAGGGAAATTAAAAGTAACATGAGAAAGTATATGAAGAGCACGTACTGACTGGGATGGGAACAATATAATTTCTATAGCAACACACATATTTGGTTGATGGATTGGTTACCTCTTCCAAATGACACTTGCCTTTTGTGATGGTTAATTTTATGTGTCAACTTGGATAGGCCACAAGTACCCAGATATTTGGTCAAACATGTGAAAGTATTTTTGAGATGAGATGAATAGGTGAATAGAAATTTCAAGTCCTATTTCAAGGCTTTAAGAGTATCAGAGGCAGGTCCCAGTATGAGTGAGCAGCTGGCAGTTTGGAATTGGGAGATGGGGAATGGGTTGTATATCAGGCTATGAGGCTAACTTTAAAGGCACCATGAGATGAAGCAGGCTGGAAGATGTGTCAAGTTTAGGCCAAGGGAAGGCCTCAATTCCTGAGTGCATGAAGATGACCTTCTTCTACTGACACCTTGAATCTCTTATTTGTAGCCAATGGTTTTCATACTGAGTCATAACTAGAATCACCATACTTTAGCAGCAATAAGTGTAACTGACTTTAAGGGAATAAGAGTGGATGCAAGAAGACCATTTAGAAACTCCTGCAGTCATCTAGACAAGGACTAATGATGGCTTGGTATTGAGCTATAATGTTTGAAATGGTGAGGAGTAGATGCATTCAGGAAATATTTGGAAGGTAAGGCAGTCAGACTTGTTCATGGATTAGAAACGGAATGTGAGGGGGGAAAGAGGGATTAAGTATGACTTCTGGGTTCAGGGCTTTAGTGGGCAAATGATACTATTTATTAAGATGGGAGCACTGGAGGAGCAACAGATTTGAGGGAAAACCATGAATGCTAATTTGAACATGTCATTTTGAAACTTCTTTTAGAAGTGAAAATATCAAGCAGCAAATATATATTTGAGCTCAGAGAAAAGGTCAGGATGGAGGGATGAGGTTATAAATTCTTACTTTATCGTTGTCCCTCAAAGTCCTGAGATTGTATATAATCACCTGAGGTTATCAACATTAGATGCACATTAAAATGCTCCAAAGAGGTATGAAGAAGTATCTTGTCCTGGCGCCCATCCAGAGTCAAGAAATCAGAATCTTTGCTGTAAGGCACTATTTTTATTATTTATTATTTAAGTTCTCCCCATGATTCTAATGAGCAACCAATATTAAGAACCACAAAATAAGTGTAGACAAGGAAGTCAATGGGTCTAAACACGTTTGGAACAAATGAAGTAAGCTTATAATAATAATAACAGTAGAAATTCTCAAGGTGAAATTTGAAATTTTGGTTGTGATTATTCCAAAACACTAACAAACTCAGAGAATATTTAAGAGTAGAATATTTTAGCCTTTGGAAAGTGTTTTCTTCCTTGACTCTTCTGCAGACTTCTTTGCCGCCCCATCCTCCAATATGTATTTCTCTCTCCTTAGGCTCTACCCTCTCCCCTTCTTCTGTTCACACTCCACAGACAAGAGTCTGCCTGGCATGGGCATTCATGCTCTTTCAAATACCAAAGGCAGGATGATATTACCAAATCTAAACCTCCAGGCCAAATCTTTCCCTTGACCTCTGGAATCACATATCCAACTAGATATGTCTAGATATGACCTGGATGTCCTCCAGGTCCTCATATTTAGCAGTCAGGACTGATTTTATCTTCTTTCCCCCCCAAATCTCTTTTCCTCTGCTATGACTCTGGCATCCAGGTATCCACCCAAGACAGAAATGTGAGACTCAGCCTAGATCCATTCTCTCCCTTACCTGCTTAGCTAATTAACCCCCCAAAATTATATTTATTCTCTTCTGAACTTTCTTTTTCTTTCTTTCTTTCTTTCTTTCTTTCTTTCTTTCTTTCTTTCTTTCTTTTCTTAGTATTTCCCTTTAAATGTCTTGTGAATTTGCATGGTAATTTATACAAAAACCACATTTTATATTTATGTTATTTTTCTCTTTAAAAATGCTCATTTATATAGCTTTGAATGTATGATTAATACATTATCTATAGTTCATTCATTAGGGGGGCACTTAGATTATTATTAATAGTCTCCTTTTTTTTTTGCTGTTCTTATATGAAACTTTTTTCAGTTCTCTTTTCTATCCTTGAGTCAGTCATCATTCCTCTCCTATCACTTTTGCTCCAGCCTATCCCACTCTTTTCCATCCTTGACAAGACTAACATTAAACCTTAAAATAAAAACGTGATGCCTTGATCAAAAACATTTGATCACACCAGGATTCCTAAAATAATACATCTAAACACTCAATGCCTCAAAGACCATATGTAAACTCCTAATGCAGTATCATCTTCCCTTATCTAGCCTCTGCTGCATCCTTGCTTGGCCTGGTTTTTCATTGGTCCACCACCTTTTTCAGATACACACTTTCAGCCTCATACATAGTGAATTACCTGTAGTCCTCCAGCAATGCCTCTGTCTCTGTCACATCTCTTAAGGCTTGGTATGTTGCTTCCTCTGCCAGAATGACCTCCTACCATTCTACATCTCACCAAGCTGCAGTCAGTCTTCATGATCAGCTTTTGTGTGAAACCCTGTGGACTCCTCCAAGGGCTTCCTTCTCCTAACTTGCCATCATACATTTTATATATCTCCATCAAAATAGTTACCCTTTAAGATGAATGCCATTTCTTTATCTATTGCTTTTCTCTTAGGGAGGCCCTCCAATTATACAAGGTTCAGACTCCATGAAAACTGACAGGGTCCATATCTTTTTTCATCTTTGTACCCAAATTAGCTAGCCCCCACCATCTGTTGGGTGTTACCTAAATTAATCAAATTAAAAATTTAATTTATTGGAAGAGAAAATTCAGTGTGGCCTAGGAAAAAACATGGTCATTGGAAATAGAGAAATATGAATTTGTGTCCAGGCTCTGCCACTTCCTGGCTATGTGATTTTGGGAAATTTTATTACCTTTAGTTCCAGAATGAGGGTATCAATTTAACTCATAGAAATACTCTTAACAATTCTCTTAGCATTCTGGTTTCCATATTTAAAGGACTCAATAAATGTTAGAATGTATTCATATTGGAAAAGGATTAACCAAATGACTGAATATTTCATATCAAATGTTGAGACTTGTAAGATGGCTTCAGTTATCATAGTATAATATTTCTAATTAAAAAAAAGTGCTTTTTTTTTCTACTTGACTGTATGCATCATTTAGAAAGTACTCAGACAGTGGGGCTGTGGCTTTCTCTGTATGTTCTCAGTTAATCCCAAGGATAGAACTTCCATACCATGAAAGTTTAATAAATACAAACTGATGATTGTGATTAACAGAAAATCATGGGTAAAAGCTCAATCCATGTAGGATTATTCCAGTATCAATCAAGCCACACTCCATATTTTAAACAAATGGTTACATTTAATAGTGATTAGAATTTGTTCTGTCATCATTAATCATATTTATACAATTTCTTCCACAAATAATATTTCAGAGAAGTTCACGTTCAAATTATTTTCCCTAAACTTGGCGGCTTAACTTGGGTAATACATGCAGGACTCCAAAGGATCAGATGAGATCAGGCATGTTTGGGGTGGTATGACCATAGACAGGACTCCAGAGAATCAAACCACATGGAGTAAGTGAGTAGAACAGAGCTTCCAACCATTTCTGGTTATGCATTACAGGTGTGCTGATACTTTCATTGTCATTTTCTATGTGTGTCTTGATACGAAGGGCACCGAAAGGCACTTGTGTAGATAGATGCCTAATTTACTATGAGTTGATAATGGTCAGTTTTCACATTTCTGTCTGATCTCGTATGGCCTCTCAGAGTACCTGTTGCCAGGCTGTGTGCAAATGGTTGACCTCAGTGGGAATCTGACCTTTTTAAACTCCTGAACTTCTCCTGTTTATCTGTATGTGGTCAGCTCTGTGCCTAGCACTTTTGTTTTTGTCCTCTGGATCTGTTCATTGCTGTCAAACCAGTTTCTCTTGAATGCTGTATCTTGAAGTCTTGAGCTTTTGGTACACCCTATTCTTAGCTAAATGTGCACTTTACACAATTTAGACATTCTTTACTTCTATTTTGTCTGCAAGAAATAGCCTAGGTCATGGTCAGTTCTCAAGGAAGATTCCAAGAAACTTATCTTCTCTTCATTCACTCATTTTTCATGCCAGAAATTAGAACAGGGAAGAAATTTTCTTAGAATTCACTCCATGTGTATGATTTTTATACATTCCCATACATCCAGTAATTTATTCTGTAAACATTTTTTTGAGTGCCACCATGTGTCAAGCATTGAGCCAGACACTTAGTACAGAAGCTAATAACATGCTGTTCCTGCCCTGAAAATCATTTAAATTATTGGGGATAGAAGCATGTATAAAAAGTGACTATATTGCAATGGAAAAGAAGACAAGCTAGTGACTGGTTCTAATTATTTCCTTCAGGGTCTTCATAATCTAAGTGTGTACTTTTAAAAGTGGGATCACTGCTACCAGTATCCATTTCCATTTTCTAGTTGGGGTATTTCCAGGCAGGGCAAACAAAGGAAGCAGCCAAACCAGACATATCCCTGGTAAAATCACCTCATTAGCCTTAATGTCCCAAATGAAAGATGGTATCATTTCCCAGATTCTTTGTATAATGCACGTCTTCTTATCTTAGATCTTAATTGTCTTATTTGATAAGTATCCTGTGTCTTCCATCCCCAACTCCACCACACCTAGTCAAACTGCTCTTACATTGTCCTTTACTCTGCTTCCACTGTAGCAGTTACTACATAGTGTTACAAACCTATGGTCACAGGTCAGCAATAGGAGCAAAGTGAGAACTGCTTTTAGACTTGGTTCCAAAGGTAGGATTTTCCCTTTTGTGCCCAAAACTTCCATGCATCCATTTATTAAATGGCTTGGGTAAGTTATTCTTTGTGAGACAATCTAGTTTTAACTCACTTTCAAATGACAACTCCAGTTTTGAAGGCACAAGGAACTCTATAGATCTGTGGAGATGATTCACAACTTAAAATAAATGAAAAAATTACACAAAGCCGTGCTACCAGCTTTGGGAATTGCATCCAAACTAGGGACAGTAAACTAGAATAAAATTATTGAACATACTCCTTATTCCTTTGAGACAGATGACAATTCCCCTTTTGAAAATGAAAAGTCAGCTGTCAAATGATGTAACAGCATGAATTTTCTTGCTTCAGACAACTTTGGCAAAATGATATAAGCCAAAGAAGTGGAACTGATTTTAGGTTGCATTTACCATATATTTCTACTCCTTGGAAAACATTACACCAAAAATACTTTAGATTCATCAGCCAAGGGCTCAGGATACCCTAGTGTGTGGTGGCCATGATTCCATGGCCAGGTGTATCTTGAAAATCTATATGTCAGGAAAAAAATTGGAAAAGATACAAAAGAGAAAACTCCAATCTTAAATGATGGACACAAAGTAATTTTCAATTTTAATCTCCATTCACAGTGTGCCAACTAGGTTGTGCAGAAGATTGGTGAAATAAATCAGCCTACCAATCCATGTGGTCTGATGAAACAGAAAGGATGCTGTTGTTCACATAGCAGTTTTCACAGGACCCCACTTGGTACCCATAGAAAATCATTCAGTCAGGCAAATCGTCGGCCAGGGAATATATGAAATGTTAGTAATGTATTTAACATTGATAGAGAGTAACAAAATTCTGTTTGGTGTGCTCAGGAAAAATGTGCATGGAGGAGAAAGAATACACAGGGAAGCAGACATTTGATGTGACAGCAAAGGTTCTAGAAAAAAGTGAGGGAGTGATGCAGAAGGAGCATCAAGGGAAGGAATAACTGACTCCAAAAGTCACTGGAAAAGCTTCAAGGGTGATATTTCTTGAAAGAAAAATATAGGTTTTCCAGGTAGATTAAGGAGCATGAAAAAGATTGGTCTAAAATTTTAGTTGCCTATGGCATAGAAGTGATGACATGTACAGCAGGAGAGATTTTATGTTATATCATAAGAAACAGCTTCTGTTCAATCATTTTTGACCAAGGATTCTGCGAATGAAGGATCTGGTAGGGCCATGCTATAGAAACTAGACTATATCCCATTGGAAATGTGGAGCATATCAAGGTTTTTGCTTTGTTTTGTTTTGTTTTGCAATTTTTTTCAGTGTTCCTAGATTCATTGTTTATGCACCACACCCAGTGCTCCATGCAGTACGTGCCCTCATTAATACCCACCACCAGGCTCACCCAACCCCTCACTGCCCTCCCCTCCAAAACCCTCAGTTTGTTTCTCAGAGTCCACAGTCTCTCATGGTTTGTCCCCACCTCCATTTTCCCCCAACTCACTTCTCCTCTCCGTCTCCCAATGTCCTCTGTTATTCCTTATGCTCCACAAGTAAGCAAAACCATATGATAATTGACTCTCTCTGCTTAACTTGTTTCACTCAGCATAATCTCTTCCAGCCCCATCTGTATTGATACAAAAGTTGGGTATTCATCCTTTCTGATGGAGGCATAATACTCCGTTGTATGTATGGACCATATCTTCTTTTTTTTTTTTTAAGAGAGAGAGAAGGGGAAGCAGGCTCCCTGCTCAGCACAGAGCCCAATGTGGGGCTTGATCCCAGGACCCTGAGATCATGACCTGAGCCGAAGGCAGAGGCTTAACCCAATGAGCCACCCAGGTGCCCCTGGATCATATCATCTTTATCCATTTGTCCGTTGAAGGACATCTTGGTTCTTTCCACAGTTTGGCAACTGTGGCCATTGCTGCTATGACCATTGGGGTACAGGTGGCCCTTCTTTTCACTACATCTCTATCTTTGGGGTAAATACCCAGTAGTGCAATTGCAGGGTCATAGGGAAGCTCTATATTTAATTTCTTAAGGAATCTCCACACTGTCTTCCAATGTGGCTGCACCAACTTGCATTCCCACCAACAGTGTAAGAGGGTTCCCCTTTCTCCACATCCCCTCCAACACTTGTTGTTTACTGTCTTGTTAATTTTGTCCATTTTAACTGATGTAAGGTGGTATCTCAGTGTGGTTTTGATTTGAATCTCCCTGATGGCTAATGATGATGAACATTTTTTCATATGTCTGTTAGCCATTTGTATGTCTTCTTTGGAGAAGTGTCTGTTCATGTCTTCTGCCCATTTTTTGACATGATTATCTGTTTTGTGGGTGTTGAGTTTGAGGAGTTCTTTATAGACCTTGGATATCAGCTTTTTGTCTGTAGTGTCATTTGCAAATATCTTCTCCCATTCCATGAGTTGCCTCTTTGTTTTGTTGACTGTTTCCTTTGCTGTGCAGAAGCTTTTGATCTTGACGAAGTCCCAAATGTTCATTTTTGCTTTTGTTTCCTTTGCCTTTGGAGACATATCTTGAACGAAATTGCTGTGGCCGATGTCAAAGAGGTTACTGCCTGTGTTCTTCTCTAGATTTTGATAGATTCCTGCCTCACATTGCGGTCTTTTATCCATTTTGAGTTTATCTTTGTGTATGGTGTAAGAGAATGGTCGAGTTTCATTCTTCTATACATAGCTGTCCAATTTTCCCAGCATCATTTATTGAAGACACTGTCTTTTTTCCACTATATGTTTCTTCCTGCTTTGTCGAAGATCATTTGACCATAGAGTCGTGGGCCCATATCTAGGCTTTCTACTCTGTTCCACTGGTCTATGTGTCTGTTTTTGTGCCAGTACCATTCTGTCTTGCTGATCACAGCTTTGTAGTAAAGCTTGACATCAGGCAACGTGATGCCCCCAGTTTTGTTTTTCTTTTTCAACATTTCCTCAGCAATTCAGGGTCTCTTCTGGTTCCATACAAATTTTAGGATTGTTTGTTTCAGCTCTTTGAAAAGTGCTGGTGGAATTTTGATCGGGATGGCATTGAAAGTATAGATTGCTCTAGGCAGTGTAGACGTTTTAACAATGTTTATTCTTCCAATCTATGAGCATGGAATGCTCTTCCATCTTTTTGTGTCTTCTCCAGTTTCTTTCATGAGTGTTCTGTAGTTCCTCAAGTACAGATCCTTTACCTGTTAGGTTAGGTTTATTCCCAGGTATCTTATGGTTCTTGGTGCTATAGTAAATGGAATCGATTCTCTAATTTCCCTTTCTTATTTTCATTGTTAATGTATAAGAAAGCCATTGATTTCTGTACATTGACTTTGTATCCTGCCACGTTGCTGAATTGCTGTATGAGTTCTAGTAGTTTGGAGGTGGAGTCTTTTGGATTTTCCATATAAAGTATCATGTCATCTGTGAAGAGAGAGAGTTTGACTTCTTCTTTGCCAATTTGAATGCCTTTTATTTCTTTTTGTTGTCTGATTGTTGTTAGGACTTCTAATACTATGTTGAACAACAGTGGCAAGAGTGGACATCCTTGTCGTGTTCCTGATCTCAAAGGGAAGGCTGTCAGCTTTTCCCCATTGAGAATGATATTCTCTGTGGTTTTTTCACATCAAGGTTTTAAAGTCAGAATGACATGCATGGAATTGTCTTGTAAGAGAACTATGGAGGAGATATGGGACAGCAGGAAGAAGCTGGTGGCAGGAAGGCCAGTGCGGAGGCTGTAAAAACAGTCTAGGCTTGAGGTAAAAACAGCCTGCGCAAGGGCAGGACAGAAACAGAAAGTCTGCTAATGGGGCTCAAGTAACAGTTCTTTCTTCTGCTCTGCTTTATACTACAAGGAGTTAACTTCCTTTCTTGTTCTCAGGTGCTGACTATCTTCCATATGTTTGGCCTAGAAGAGACACTGAAGAAAAACTGAGAGAAGGAAAGACACGAGGGCTGACCCATTGTCCTTCTAGCCCTAAGAGTAATAGTGGTCTCCTGCTTTTGCGAAATGTCCTCTCAGCTCTTTCATCACCCACTTAAATCAGTATCCTGAATTGTAGCCTCTCTATTAGATACACGTGAAGAGGTGTCTATTTCCCTGAATGGACTCTGGTAGAACTAATATGGCAGAGGAAATTGATACAAAGGACAATGTTCAAGGATTAATGACCATAGATATGAAGGTAAAGGAGAGGGTGACAGTGAGATACTTCAAAGTAGTGACACAGAGTGAGAAAAATAATTCTAGCAAATACTCCTTGAGAGGCAGAATGTGCTAGGAACCATTCTACATGCTTTCTATATAGTAACAAATTTAATCCTTGCAATAACTTTTAGGAGGTAGAAATTTAATATTAAACAGTTTTACTGGTTAGAAAAACCAAGGTCTGGAGAGTTTAAGTAATTTATTCACCATCACAAATTAGTAAATGATAAAGAGCCTAGTGGCCAATAACCTAGAGAGGGGATGGAGAAGGATCAGACAATGAGCTTGTGTCTGGGCATGTGGTGTACAGGTACTTGCTGAACATCTAAGTCTAAATGTTCTGTATTTAGAAATATAGTCTGTAGTTTGAGAGAGTAAAGCTGGCAGTGTGAATCATTGTTGCATAATTAGATGCCAAAGCTATAGTGTCAGGTAGAAAAAAAAAACAAAAATCAAAAAAGAGGGGGTGGGTAGCAGGGAGGTTTAAAACTTTAGCAGTGAATGCTGTTGTATAAATGAGGCAAGGAAATTGGCCCATTCTCTCAAATGCAGAGGTTATGGACAAGATGACCACCAATGTGATGCTTCCCAAATTACCATGCTACACTGCTATGATATAATCCCCAAATTTCCCTGTTGCATCACTAACCTGTCACCACTGAATAAATTATATTGGGAGTTTCTATGTATTTCATCCAGTCAATCAAACAACAAGTAAATACTGAATTTTTGGCAAATGTCTAGATACATATTAGATTTAAGAGCAACCCAAAATACTCACTCTTCCCTGAAGTACTTTGTGCAAGGAGATTTGTTAAGTAATCTGTACCTCTTTCCTACAACTTCACCTGAAACACCACACACACTGAGAGGCTCAGTCAATATTCATACAATAGATTTTTAATGACAGGAGGTGATTGAAATTCTTTCACATTAAAAAAAAATCTCAGTTTGATAGTAATTTAGGGTATGTTAAAGATGTTTAAAATTTCCCATGTAGTCTTAAAGAAGTTCTTTGTTGCTAAAAGATGTAAATCATAACATGAGGTCATTGATTTAACTTTTATTGAGCATTCCCTAAAATAATGGAGTAGGGATAAATCCTAGGGATACAAAAAAGGGGTAAAACTTCGTTTCCTGAGAATGACACAGAATAAAAGCAATGATTATAAAACTGTATATGAAGTGCTACAATGGGGCTATTCAGAGGAGCTCAAGAAAGTGCTTAACTCAGCCTGGGAGAGGTATCAGGACATGCGTGCAAGAGAAGATAAAACTAGAGCTAATTTTTGGGAGACAAGTCCAATTAACTGGAGAGAGGTTAAGGTATCCTAGACAGAAATTAGCATACTCTATGGCATAGAAGTGTCAGAGCACACCAGACATCCAAGGGCTAGGTATAAGTCAGAACAGCTAGAAAGAAAGCAATATGTGCAGATGCCACACATACTCTGGAAAGTTACAGAAATCAGAGCTGAAGGGCCATGTTAGCAATTCAGAAGGGCTTTGATTTTATCCCCACAGCAGTGAGAGGAGCCCCTGAACAATTTTAATTAGGGGAATGGAATGATTACATTTACTTCTAAATAGAATCAAATTAATAGTATATGGCACATGTATCTGCTGATGGTTTTGAAGGGTAGGAAGGAGTAGAATGTGAGGCAGAGAGGGCACGTAGGAGGCATTTGCAGAAATCTAGGCGAGAAATGATGAGGGTAATGTCTTTCTCGAGTCAGCCAAGAATCCTGCTCACAATGACCTTTGGTTTGGATGTGTAAACAGAAGGAATTTATTTTCTCTGTCTTTTTTAATGATTATTATTTAATGTAGGTTATAAACCTTCCTGGAACGGTTCACTAAGACCCCCGGAAAGAGGCAGCCATTAAAATTAAGCTGAGTGAGATGGAAAGTGGGGCTGTAAAAACTCCACCGCAGCCACCTGGAAACAGAAAACGTTAGGCTTGTGAGTCCTGGCAGGCTTCATGGGAAGGAACTCTGTACTTTCAGTAAAAAGAAGGGACATGAGCTGGATCCTTTTGATTGAAGTTTTCAAATTTTAACCTTAAGCTTGGAGGAGTTTAGGAGAGTATGGTAAGGGTCAACATCTGTCTTTCCTAATTCTAGGATTATAAGCTTCAAAACCCTTTTGTATTCAGTAAAAGCAGTGAATGGTAGCAGAGTTGGATTTTCAAAGCCAATAATGTTAAAATAAAATTTTTGAAAATGTAAAACCATGACTCTCAGGCAAATAGCAAATGAATATAGGTCAAAGATTTTATTTTAACTCATTAATTAATGAGGGAACTGGTAAGATCTTCAAACTCATCTTAAGCCTATTTGAGAATCTGAGTGTATGTTAGAAGTGTAATAATTTGATAGATTAGATACAAAACTGGTTAATGTCAACAGGTTTATAAACCCTTTAGTTACATGTCCTATTGGAGAGTAATTATTTGCATCTCTACTGGGCAAAAAATTTTATGGTAAACTTTGCTCCTGAAGAGTTGTAAAATAGATAATTAATATAAAGTCAGCCAGCACAGCCCTGAAGGTGCATCCTATAATCAGAGACCTATTTCCAGTTGTTGGGTAATTTTTCTGACAGAGCTTTTGGTGGAATGGAAATTTACATCTAATATCCAGGAAACCATAAAGGATAACAAGGTCAGATTTGGACATAAAAATAGCACTGACATACCAGTATGAAGATGGGTTAAGCATGTGAATTGACAGGTCAAAAAAGAAGAAATAAAAATGACAAATAGATATCTGAAAAATGTTCACTCTCACAATGAACCCAAGAAATGCTGTTTAAAGTAATAAGGTATCAAATTCCCCCCAAAAGTTAATAAAAACAGGCTAAGTTGATGATATCTAATATTAGCAAGACTGTAAGAAAATAAACACTTCCATAATCAGCATATGGGAATATAAACTGAGAGTGGCAGTCTGGCTTACACTCCAGTCCTTAGAGCTCTTGTTCATTGTAGAGTGTACTACACATCCCTGCTCAAGAGGAGGAAAAAATGGCAAGGATAGAACCCAGGGAAGCACACCTCTGCCCTAGAATCTGCACCTTGTGCTAGGGTTACCTTTGTAGTACTCTCAAGTCTAATAAGGACAGTGGGCCCCAGAATATCCTTGATCGATCAGTTTCCAATAAAGAAAAATCTCCCAACTTTCCACTCTTGGGGAGCCACTGTTGAAAATGATTTGCCATTCCTTGGAACCAGGAGGCTGGTACTGTTGATGTGGTGCCCTTCATTCTTTTTATTTTTTAATTTTTTATTATGTTATGTTAATCAAAATACAGTATGTCATTAGTTTTTGATGTAGTGTTCCAAGGTTCATTGTTTATGTATAACACCCAGTGCTCCATGAACTATGTGCCCTCTTTCACATCCATCACCAGACTCACCCATCTCCCCAACCCACTCCTTTCATTCTTTGTTCTGTGCCTTTTTGCTTTATTGCAACCCCTGTCCCCAATTCTGTCCCCCTTCTCTCTTCGTCTCCTCACTCTACTCCTCTCCCATAATGTATCTCTCTGTCTTTCTCTCTCTCTGTCTCTCTTACACACACACACACACACACACACACACACACACACGTCACATTTTTTAACAACTCTTCTCTAGCCAAAAAGTAGATCTGGTAAGTTCATTCACATGATGTTTCCAGATTTTTTGTGTTACTACTTGCAAGAATATTTGCATTTCAAAAGAAAATATCATTTAACCCATATTTGAGTAATATATAACCAAAATCTCTGCTGATAGAATTCCAAACTTTCTTTGAATGGGGAAGAAAAAAAAAACATCAGACTGACCGAGTATGTAAGTGCTTTGAAGGGGTCAAGCACATAAGTGTTATATTTTCAGAAAGTATGGAGTAAAGTTCAGGAATGACAAAAAATTTAACTTTCATTTTTGGGGTATCTCAATCCTTAATTCTGGCAGATAATAATGTTTTCCTGATCAAATTGTGAAAAAAAGTTTTTATCTTCAGTAAACACAATCCAGTAAGCATAGCACTACTTAGGTTACACAGTTGGTTTAAAACATGGCTCTCTGAACTCAGAATGCTATGAAAGCTAGATTTGTCAGTGAATTTAAAATAAGAAGAAGAACATAACAAAGATAACATTCATTTATTTTTTAAAATTTTTTATTTCTTTTCAGCGTAACAGTATTCATTGTTTTTGCACCATACCCAGTGCTCCATGCAATCCGTGCCCTCCCTAATACCCACCACCTGGTTCCCCCAACCTCCCACCCTCCACCCCTTCAAAACCCTCAGGTTCTTTATCAGAGTCCATAGTGTCTCATGGTTCACCTCCCCTTCCAATTTCCCTCAACTCCCCTCTCCTCTCCATCGCCCCTTGTCCTCCATGTTATTTGTTATGCTCCAGAAATAAGTGAAACCATATGATAATTGACTCTCTCTGCTTGACTTATTTCACTCAGCATCATCTCTTCCAGTCCCGTCCATGTTGCTACAAAAGTTGGGTATTCATCCTATTATGCCTTATAGAGGCATAATACTCCATAGTGTATATGGACCACATCTTCCTTATCCATTCATCCATTGAAGGGCATCTTGGTTCTTTCCACAGTTTGGCGACCGTGGCCATTGCTGCTATAAACACTGGGGTACAGATGGCCCTTCTTTTCACTACATCTGTATCTTTGGGGTAAGTACCCAGTAGTGCAATTGCAGGGTCATAGGGAAGCGCTATTTTTAATTTCTTAAGGAATCTCCACACTGTCTTCCAAAGTGGCTGCACCAACTTGCATTCCCACCAAGAGTGGAAGAGGGTTCCCCTTTCTCCACATCCCCTCCAACACATGTTGTTTCCTGTCTTGCTAATTTTGGCCATTCTAACTGGTATAAGGTGGTATCTCAATGTGGTTTTAATTTGAATCTCCCTGATGGCTAGTGATGATGAACATTATTTCATGTGTCTGATAGCCATTTGTATGTCTTCATTGGAGAAGTGTCTGTTCATATCTTCTGCCCATTTTGATATGATTATTTGCTTTGTGTGTGTTGAGTTTGAGGAGTTCTTTATAGATCCTGGATATCAACCTTTTGTCTGTACTATCATTTGCAAATAAAAGATAACATTTATTAAGTGCTTACTACGTTCTGGATACTGTTCTAAATAACTCATGCATATCAGTTCTTTCCTAGCTTGGACCAAAGAGAAACAACACTGTGAAGTATATACTATTGCTATTCCCATTTACAGAAGAGAAAACTAAAAAAAAAAAAAAGAAGTAGCTTAATTTAAGTAACTTGTTCAAGGTTATCACACATCTGATAAGTGGGAACACATTCTATATTAATAGAAATCTATCTATAAATTTATCTATCTATCCTTAGTCCAACAGGTGGAGGTTGGTGTTCCAGACTGCATGATACAAGGAAATCAACAAATTCTCTACACTAATGGTAATAAATAGACTCATAATTCAAACAGAAGTATTTCTGCTTCAGTTTTTCTCTCACCCAGATGCTTGGTACAAATATGTTGCCATTGCTGCGTTTACTTTTTTACTGTTGTCCCTTGCTAACAACTACAGCTTGGAAGTGAGTATTTCTGGCTGGAATGACAGTGCCCAGTATTACCCTCTGCAAGAGCATTCCTAGCAGCTCATCTGAGATGCTTCTGTACCTACAGAGGTCCAGGTGTAGCTGAAGAGTACCACCTGTCTTGCCAGACGCAGCATCTGAAAAGTGTGATCTAGTGGTTGGCAAACCTCCCATAAGTATCCCAGAAGACTCCCTAGCAGTAAACCATGACCCTCTGACAATTAAGATGACTGCCAGGTTGGCTGGGAGTGGGGACAGACACATATTATTTACTCTTTCAGACTGGAAAGGAGAAATTCTGATTCATTGGCAGACAGGCTTTGGAAAGAGAGGACAAGTTGTGGTGGTCAGTGATTCCTGCTGTTCTGTGGTTTAAATTCCTACAATTAGGAATCTCTTTAAATAACACACATACACACTCAAATACACACAAAACCTAGTCATGTGGATTTCCAGTGACTCCAAAGTCCAGAACCCTCAGAGAATAATTTTCACAAGGTGAGCATTGAGCTTTGAACCTTGCTTCTCTTCCAGAAGGAAAAAAAAAAAAGTTTTCCAAAGCCAGCTTGCTACAGTTGCTTAGAGAATAGCTAGCCTAGTCTATGAATGTTTTCATTCTTAAAGGTTTTGGCAATGAAGGGACAAGTAAAAGGAAGAGACAGAGAAATAGGGTAATTTTACAAATATGTTTTAACGGTGATCAAGATAAGAGACCGCATTGCTTTCATACAATTTAAACAAGGGCAAGTTTCATTTCTGTGGTGACTTTTTTCTTTTGTTTACTTTATCCACCAAACACTATTGGAGGTGAAAGATAATTAAGATACCAGAGATTCTTGGGCAACAGGAAAAAAGATTCCAACATGGAAACTGGAGTGGACTAAAGAGATTTTAAATTCTTTATAATCAAGAAGGAAAGGGAGGATCATCCATCTTGAATGATTTAGACATTCATTTGAATCCATTTTTTTCTCCGTTTGTACTCCCAGGCTTTTCTTCTATCATTCCAAGTCTCTTATTGCCTGTCTGCTTGTCTGTTTCTTTCCATGTAGCAAAGCATTATACCATCCAGTCTTTGTCCTCATTTTCCCATCAAAACTGTTACTCTACAAAGCTGAATAATCTCATACTTCATACCTACCAAAGTATTCCTCCCTTTATTTATAACACATAATTATATCCATGAAGTTTCTCTTTTCTGCATTTTCTGTGAATTTGCCAGGAGAAGAAAAGAGAAGGATTGGCTTTCTATAAGTTTATTATCCTGTAAACTCACCTCAATTTTGAAAAGTGACCATAACTCATTTATTTTTCTTTCCCCCCCTTTTTTCCATTTTATTTTATTTCTTTTCATTGTTCCAAAATTCATTGTTTAAGCACCACACCCAGTGCTCCATGCAATACATGCCCTCCATAATACCTACCACCAGCCTCACACAACTACCTCACCCCCCTCCCCTCCAGACCCTCAGTTTTTTTTCTTAGAGTCCACAGTCTCTCATGGTTTGTGTCCCCCTCTGGTTTCCCCCAACTCACTTCTCCTCTCCATCTCCGAATGTCCTCCATGTTATTCCTTATGCTCCAAAAGTAAGTGAAACCATATGATACTTGACTCTCTCTGCTTGACTTATTTCACTCAGCATAATCTTCTCCAGTCCCATCCATGTTGATATAAAAGTTAGGTATTCATCCTTTCTGATGGAAGCATAATACTCCATTGTATATATGGACCATATCTTCTTTATCCATTCATCCATTGAAGGGCATCTTGGTTCTTTCCACAGTTTGGCAACTGTGGCCATTGCTGCTATGACCATTGGGGTACAGGTGGCCCTTCTTTTCACTACATCTCTATCTTTGGGGTAAATACCCAGTAGTGCAATTGCAGGGTCATAGGGAAGCTCTATATTTAATTTCTTAAGGAATCTCCACACTGTCTTCCAATGTGGCTGCACCAACTTGCATTCCCACCAACAGTGTAAGAGGGTTCCCCTTTCTCCACATCCCCTCCAACACTTGTTGTTTACTGTCTTGTTAATTTTGTCCATTTTAACTGATGTAAGGTGGTATCTCAGTGTGGTTTTGATTTGAATCTCCCTGATGGCTAATGATGATGAACATTTTTTCATATGTCTGTTAGCCATTTGTATGTCTTCTTTGGAGAAGTGTCTGTTCATGTCTTCTGCCCATTTTTTGACATGATTATCTGTTTTGTGGGTGTTGAGTTTGAGGAGTTCTTTATAGACCTTGGATATCAGCTTTTTGTCTGTAGTGTCATTTGCAAATATCTTCTCCCATTCCATGAGTTGCCTCTTTGTTTTGTTGACTGTTTCCTTTGCTGTGCAGAAGCTTTTGATCTTGACGAAGTCCCAAATGTTCATTTTTGCTTTTGTTTCCTTTGCCTTTGGAGACATATCTTGAACGAAATTGCTGTGGCCGATGTCAAAGAGGTTACTGCCTGTGTTCTTCTCTAGGATTTTGATAGATTCCTGCCTCACATTGCGGTCTTTTATCCATTTTGAGTTTATCTTTGTGTATGGTGTAAGAGAATGGTCGAGTTTCATTCTTCTATACATAGCTGTCCAATTTTCCCAGCATCATTTATTGAAGACACTGTCTTTTTTCCACTATATGTTTCTTCCTGCTTTGTCGAAGATCATTTGACCATAGAGTCGTGGGCCCATATCTAGGCTTTCTACTCTGTTCCACTGGTCTATGTGTCTGTTTTTGTGCCAGTACCATTCTGTCTTGCTGATCACAGCTTTGTAGTAAAGCTTGACATCAGGCAACGTGATGCCCCCAGTTTTGTTTTTCTTTTTCAACATTTCCTCAGCAATTCAGGGTCTCTTCTGGTTCCATACAAATTTTAGGATTGTTTGTTTCAGCTCTTTGAAAAGTGCTGGTGGAATTTTGATCGGGATGGCATTGAAAGTATAGATTGCTCTAGGCAGTGTAGACATTTTAACAATGTTTATTCTTCCAATCTATGAGCATGGAATGCTCTTCCATCTTTTTGTGTCTTCTTCAGTTTCTTTCATGAGTGTTCTGTAGTTCCTCAAGTACAGATCCTTTACCTCTTTGGTTAGGTTTATTTCCAGGCACCTTATGGTTCTTGGTGCTATAGTAAATTGAATCAATTCTCTAATTTCCCTTTCTATGTTTTCATTGTTATATATAAGAAAGGAACTGATTTCTGTACATTGATTTTGTATCCTGCCACATTACTGAATTGCTGTATGAGTTCTAATAGTTTAGGGGTGGAGTTTTTTGGGTTTTCCATATAAAGTATCATGTCATCTGAGAAGAGAGAGAGTTTTTTTCATTCTTTACATTCACAACCCCCTTGAAAGAAAAGACCTCTGTTAACAGGAGAAATCCTTAAGCTACTCTCAATAATCAAAATATGTGGCTGATGATGATGGTGAAATTTCTTAAATAGCTTATCAGAATCAGGAAAATCCCAAACCAACATCTCTTATCTACTAGTAGCATTTAGTGTCACTTCCCCAAATCAAAATTTTGACATTAAATGCCCCAATTTCTGGAATTAGAACACAAAAGTGTTTCAGTTAATCAGATGTACTAGTGAAAAAGAAATTGCCTTATCCATCATATGGGCCACTGATTTTCAAGAAATTGCAATATAACAAAATACTCTTAATAGCAAAACTAAACTGAAAAATCTAATTTTTATTATTTGTTATAACAATGGTAATTTGGGAACTTGTGGTATCTCAAAGTTCTTGTTAAAAATTTTAGTTACCATCTCTGTGGCTACTAGATGGAGTAGTATCTTGTCAGTCAGAAGAGAGTTCTAGACCTGTCCTGGCCAATTTACGATATGACCAGTAAGCCACTACCCTCTGGATCTTCACTTCTTTAGATGATTCAACTAGATGATCCCATAGGTCCACTCTAGCTTTAATAATCTATGCCTATATTATCACATACTTGGATAGTGATTGTTTAATCTGTTTCCAACTGATGGTATGCTATTGTACATAAGCTTTACTTTAATTCGAAAGATCATAACACATGCAATCTCTTAAAAAATAGATCATTAACAATGCTAGAAAAACACTTAGTTACTTGAAAACCATAAGGCTTTGAAAAATTGCTCTAAAACAATGAATCCACTCTATTTTAACTTTGAAGAATATGATATCCAGAGAGGCTTAGTGATTTGCCCAGATTTATGAGCCAAAGATCATACGAAAAATCTCTCTTACATCAAACCCATCAAATTCTGTACCCCCCAAACACAGCAAGGATAATTAAATATAAAGCCACAATCAAGAATTAAAAATTTTCAGGTGACCAGAAATGATGATGGAATTTTTGATTTTCTTCAATCTGAGATATACTGTGAAGCTCAGAGGAAAATACACAGCAAAACACCCACAGTGGAGTAGAGTCCAGGAATCTGATCCAGAGAGGGGTGAGAAGCAAGGAAGTTTAGAATCGCTTGGAACTATAAGTAGAAAATACGTGAGAACTGGAAACCCAGCCTTATATAGTATGTGGTTATGAGGTTCACAGACTCATAGGGCTACTTACCCAAAACTGAGACATTACCTTCATAACTGGAGTGAGTCCAGGGAAATCACAGGACTCTTATGGAATAATAGGATTAATTCCACATCCTCATACACACAGAACTCCAACAGAAAGAATTTTGTGTGAAAATGATGTTAAAGTCCAGATCTCAAGATTGATGACCTAACATTAAGGAGAGACTGAACACACTACAAGAAGGGAAATCTGCACACCAAGGACTAGAGATAACAGCACAACAATCTGAATGAAACTCTTAAAAGTGTCAAAATGTTTCCAGATAGGGTCGTCTGGGTGGCTCAGTGGGTTAAAACCTCTGCCTTCAGCTCAGATCATGATCCCAGGGTCCTGGGATCGAGCTCTGCATCAGGCTTTCTGCTCAGCAGGAAGTCTGCTTCCTCCTCTCTCTCTCTCCCTGCCTACTTGTGATCTCTGTCAAATAAATAAATAAAATCTTTAAAAAAAATTAAAAAAATAAAATGTTTCCAGATATAAAGGAATGAATGTAACATAAAGTAGAAACAGGACATTTAAAAAAGAAAAAAAAAGGTAGATTTGTGAAATAAGTAAGCAGAGTTATAGAAACAGGAAATATTGTCACTGATGTGAAAAGCCAAGTATATGACTTAAATAACAACTAGATACAACTGAAGGCAGAATTGAAGAAATTGGAAATTAAATCTAATGGAATCACACCAAGAATCATCAAGGAAAGATTGATAGGATGGAAGATAAAAAAGAAAAGTAAGAGACAAAAAAGAAAACATTGACATTTTATTTTGTTTATTTTAGCTACAGAGGAAAGAAGAAAGAGAAAAAGAGAGAACTTCGGAAAAGAGCATGTGTATGATTTTGCACAATTGAAGAAAGGTGTGATTCTGTAGATTGAAGAATCACACTGAGTTTTGAGCAGGATAAAAATAAATCCAAATCTAGACATGTTGTATAGGGAAAATACAGACCATGAAAATCCTTAAATCGGAAACAACAGGTTACTTACTGAGGAAAGCTCATCAACAACAGCAGATGCAGGTTTACAGTGGAATAAATTATCTTTAAAAAATTAAGAGAGAATAAGTCTACTGAGAATTCTATCAGCAACTAAAGCATCCTTAAAGACTGCACTTACTACTCCATATCCCTGCTAAAAGAATTTTAGAAAGATGGACTTAAGCAAGACGAAAATTTAATGTGGAAGGAGAGAAAGGTTAGAAAAACTGGATATGGAGCACCTGGGTGGCTCAGTGGGTTAAAGCCTCTGCCTTCTTCTGTCTGCCATGACCTCTGCCGAAGGTCATGATCTCAGGATCCTGGGATCGAGCCCCGAGTCGGGCTCTCTGCTCAGTGGGGAGCCTGCTTCCCCCTCTCTCTCTGCCTGCCTCTCTGCCTGCCTCTCTGTGTACTTGTGATCTCTCTCTCTCTGTCAAATAAATTTTAAAAATCTATAAAAAAAAAGAAAAACTGGATCTGCAAGTAAGCAAAGAAATTAGTAAGCATGTTGTTAAATCAAAGTATTTTTTGTTGTTGTTGTTTTAAAGAAAAGGTAATGACCAATAGGGATCGGGCTTAGATCAATTTGGAGGTAAAATTTTAGGCAATGATAACATGGAGAGGTTAAGCTGTCCTGAAGTCCTTCTGTTGTTTAGGAGCACATGAAGATACTGGTTAACTTCAATTATGCATGTTAAAAATGTAAAGGCATGGGGCGCCTGGGTGGCTCAGTGGGTTAAGCCTCTGCCTTCGGCTCAGGTCATGATCTCAGGGTCCTGGGATCAAGCCCCACATCAGGCTCTCTGCTTGGCAGGGAGCCTGCCTCCCCCTCTCTCTCTGCCTGCCTCTCTGCCTACTTGTGATCTTTCTCTCTGTTAAATAGATGGAATCTTAAAAAAAAAAAATGTAAAGGCATGAAGGTACCGAAATATATGCACCCATTTTACTGTTGCTAGATATTTAAGCTGTGTCCAATTTAGAGCTGTTATGAAGAATATTGCTGTGAACATTCTTGCACATCTCTGTGGATGTATATATCATGCTCTATGATGGTGGAAATGATTAATATACAGCAATTCACAGCATAGATTATTCTCATAAGGAAGAATATGTACCTACTCTATGATACCATTTTCTAGGAAGTGCTAAAATTAAGAAAACTAGTTTGTTGGTATGTTAGAAGTCATGATAGTGGTTACCTTTGAGGAGGAAGGGTTAGTGATTGGGAAGAGCACCAGGGGGCTTCTGGGGTACAAGTACTCTTCTAGTCTTTGACCTGGATGGTAGTTACCTGTCATTTGGCTGTATTCATTTTATTATAATTCCTATAGCTGTATATTTAGGACATGTCCACTTTTCCATATGCATGTTACACTTCAATTAAAAAAGTTTATTTTTTAATGTAAGGTTATTACCAAAATGATATAAATTGCATAACTTCAAAACCCAGTAGAGGAAGAAGAGTCATTTTAAAAATGTGATTGAACAACACAAGGCAGCGAAGAAATAAAAAGAATAAAAATAACATAATATGGCAGAAATAGTTCAAGTAGACCATGAGTCACAAGAAATATATGTATTATATATTTTATATATTTATATATTACACAGCACAAAAAGACAACAGTTATGAAATTAATTTTAAGAAATTAGCTAAAGGCTGTTTACAAGAGATATAGTTAAGATGCACAGAAGAGTTCAGAATAAAGGATGTTGTGAGATGTATGTTTGTTTTCTATTGCTGTTAGAACAAATTACCACAAACTTAAAGGAAAGCAAAGGCTTAAGGGAAAACAAATGTATTATCTAACAGTTCTATGAGACGTCCAGTGCGGGTTTTACGGAGTTAAGTCAAGGTGTAAGCAGGGGCAGCATTCCTTTCTGGAGGCCCCTCGCCTTTTTTGGCTTCTAAAAGCTGCCCACATTTCTTGGGCCATGACCCTTCCTCCCAGTCTTCAAAGACAGCCAGGCGGGATTGAGTCCTTCTCATATCACATCATTCAGACCTTTCTGCTGTCATTATGGCTCTCTCTCTGGCTTTCTCGACCTCCGTCTTCTACTCTTAAGCATCACTGTGATTACATTACCTAGGATAATCTCCTTTTTTTAAGGTCATTTAATTAACAATCTCCATTCCATCTGCTACTTTAACTTCCTTTTGCCTAATAAAACATATTCACAGGTTTCAGAGATCAGGATGTGGACATTTTTGGGAGATCATTATTCTGCCTACCACCAATATATTTGGCAAGTGGTCACCAAAGAAAGCCGATATAGTGATAGTAACATCTTGCATAATAGTCTGTAAGTAAAAATATATTAGTAGGGAAAAGGGAGAAACTATATACCGATGAATCTGTAAGAAGATATACAGTGATATTGGTCCAATAAGAATTAAAGCCAGGAATTGGTCCCCAGTTTTGGGTCTGCTGGTCTAAGGTTCCTACTAAAAACCTCAGAAGAATACAGACCAATAGAATCTTCTACTTGAAGCTCACTATATGAGTGCTGGAATGTTTCTTTCCCCGAATGAAAATAATAATTACAACCTAGACCACAGGGCCGTTGTAAGAAATACCTCAGGATTGAGGCACACTGCAGCTATCATATAAATGTTAAATAAAAATAATATTTCCTGTATCCTTACTAGGGTTGGGCAAATCCAGATGTATATTGTACTTTTCACATATTTCAAAATATTTTCAAATGTTTTGGTTTGGGTTCAATAAAAACCTCAAGTACGTTTTGCCAAGTGCTTTTTCCATTAATTATTCAATCCATTTGTATTTCAAGGGAAATTCAGTCCACATGTTTCTAATTCATTTAGCACTAACTCATCAAAATATTGTTTCTCTCAGTGCTATTTTCTATCCAAAAGGCTTCCCAAGCCCTCTCCGCCTTTTTTTATTTCTTAGAAACAAAAAGATATAATTTGCCAAGGGCAAACCCTAGTCAAGTACAAAAAGGTTTACTAAACATTGCAGCTAGAGCTTTGAGTTTGAAAGCCTTCTGTCAACATAGCCTGGTCCATGCTACCTCTCGCAGCTACTCTCTGGCTTCCTTGACTTTCTTCCCTTTGACCAGTTTCTTTGCTCACACTGACCCACTACAGATTTCAGGTTTGCTATCACCAAAGTCCACAGGCTGCAGACACTTTAATCCTCTTGCTGAATCCCCCCTCCCCTTAATAAATACCTTCCAATGCTGAAGCCAGTAAAATAATGGATTCGTACCACCTTCCAAAATACCCTCACGGGATCTGTGGTCAGCCTTAAAAATAGATGCATTTAAAAAATCTGATCTTTTTAAGTGGGTAGTTTGTGTGTGTATGATATCTAATGTGTGATTAATGTTGTCTTAAGTCAAGAGTGCCTAAAGGGTAAGGAACTTGATAGTATGTTCATTGTGAGTGTTCCAAAAACAGCAAGGGCTGTATGTAAAAGTGAGTTCCCACATCACTTATGGAGCCTTCTTGCCAAAAAAGATTTAACCTGAATCTAATCATAAGGCGATGGTGGAACATTCTACAAGACAGTTTCTCTGGACTCTTCAAAAATACCAAATAAAATCTATCAGGGACCTTTTCTAGATTAAAGGAACTTAAAGAGATGTATGACTAAATGCAATACGTTAATTGGATTCTGGGTTTTAGAAAAATATCTATAATGCCCTTCTGAGACAGTTGGAAAAATTTGAATATGTTATATTTCTTGGGTATGAAAATGATTATATAGAAGTGTTCATATTCATATGTATATGAAAACACACACATTTGTGTGTGTGTGTATATACAGACACACACACATACATATATATATGAAGAGAGAGTAAATACAGCAAAATGTTAACACTTGATAAATCTGCATACACCCACCCCCACACGCATACACATACACCCACAACCGTACGTATACCCACCCCCCCACACACAAGAAATATGTAGGAGACTCCTTTCTGCGTATTTGTGCAAATCCATCTCAATCCAGAAGTCAGCTTGCCCTTTTTTTAAAATATAAACACTTAGATCTTTTAGGTTGACTCTTTTGCCACAATGCCAAGTTTAATATGCGTAAGTGTTCGTTATCAATAATAATATTATAAATGAGTGTTGCTGCTGTATGTACAAGTAGGCATTGTAAGAGAGGAATTCTCAGTGGTTAATGGACTGATGTGCTTTCAAAATTCTAAGGACCACCTGAAAATACGTGTACGTACTTTTCTTCCTGATAAAGTGTACATAATTTTCATCAGATATATAAAGGACACTTTAAGAGATTTTTTAAAACTGCTTTAAGAATTTTCTAATTGAGTATTTCCTTTTAATTATTAAGGGAAACTTCAGACAAATGTCTAATTTGTCATTGTTAATAATGCCTGTGGCACTTTATACCGAGAAATTCACAGTAGCTAGTAGAAGTCCTTCAGTAAAATTGAAGTCTTTTCACCAGCTACACACACTAGTTGTCAACATGTGTAGAGACTGCTCCTTGAGAAGCTCAACACATTGGTAAGATATTTAAATAATCACTTTACAAGCCAGAGAAAGAAAAGAAAGATAGTGGAAAGCCAGTTGCCAAGCAGTGGCTGGGCTGGTGTCTTAAGATTGCAGCATGCAGCCCCCCAGAGTATGAAAGGAGAACTGACTGTGTCTTCTAATTAGAAGGAAATTAACCTCAGCAGTTTGACTTGTGTTCTGGGAGGGAATTTGGAACATCCCTGGGTTGTGGGACACAATTGTACACCAGGTGGTCCTAGTTAGGTGAGAGATTTTATGTAAAAATAATCCTTCTTTGGCTTTATTCAGCACAATAAAACCACTAAGACGTTTTCCCATATGAAGTATTTCTACAGGCACATTCAAAGGTTAATTCTTATTTTTATAGGAATTTTTCATGACTCCTAAGAAGTTTACCAGGTTGGGAAATTTGCAAACTGGTCCCTTGACAAAGTCATGGGATGCTTTTTACCACAACAGGTTTGTTTTGTTTTCATGCGAGCCCAAAGTACTTTCATAACATCCCTCACTGTGGACGTCACAGATAGGATCAAATATTGTTATCCTAACCTTACAGATGAAGGCAAGGGTCTCACAGTGACTTTTAAAGGCTATCAAATTCCGAATTAGTATTGTGCCTTCATTCTGGGGTGAGCAATTCAGAATTTTATACATGCTGAACATGCTGTGTAATACAAAGTTCTATTAATGAAACCAGCAATGGGCACTTTGATTCTACAAATTCAAAAAAATACAGTACATATTATATAGAGAGATATATACATTAATACAATACTTGATATTTGGAGCAACCATCTGAGGCCCTGAGCATTTCTATAGTGTCTGTAGGGTCTTCACTGAAAGAGAAAAAAAGCCCAGGAGAGTTTTACTCTTATACAACCTGGTGTAGTGGAAAGAATTCAGACCTGGATTTGAGTTCTGAAGTCATTGTTATTATTTATGTGACCTTGAGAAAAGTTATCCAGTCCCTTAGAGCTTTATCTGTTTCCTCACCATGTTTTTATGAGGATCGAGACATCTTTTGAGTGTTCTCATTTGATTAGATTATTTGATTAATCATTTTTTTTAAAAAAGCATGCTTCATAGTAGAGTTCACCTACATACCCTGGCCATTTAAAATATAAATATATATGCTCTTCGCTATTTCCAGTGCCAATCATTCCATATGAGTAGATGTTGGGTATTTTAGGCACAGCAAAAAGAATGAAACTACAGCTTTTGTCCATGTCTTATACCACATTAGTAAAAGTGTCAGGAAACAGTGCATATGATTAATGCTGCTGAAATAGGCAGGAAATTATTCAGGTGGATTCAATCAACTCAGCCAAACATATAGGTAGCTTATTAAAATTTAGACGAAAGTCTACAGGCACTTAATACATAATGATGACTCTAGACCTAAATTAAGAGGGCTCCCCACCCCCAAGCAGCCCAGCGCCTACAACTGACTGCCTAGAAGCAGCCAGTCATCTTACAGCTAGAGTTCTTGACCTGCTTTTCAGCTTTTTTTTCTCTCTGAAAGTCAGACACGTGACCTTTCTAAGCCCCTAACCCAGAGTCCTCATGGAAACACTGTGCCATTGAGTTTGCCCTTGAGGCTGGCTCTTACCAAAGCAAAGGCAATGTGAAATTGACATGTTGCTTATTTTCAACTACACCCTCAGACCTGTGAGGGTCTGCCGCATGGGCTGGGATTTTGGAGGAAAGGACACACAATATGGATTTAATGCAGCTGGGGGACAACAGTTTTCTAGACAAAGGACCCTGCCCCGGGCTCAGTGGAGTCCAGCTACACCTCAGGTGTTTAAAGCAGTCTTTGCAATAAGACAAGGTGAAGTGCTTTTCGGCGCTCACACCTCTTGGTTACTATCACTACGGAGGGAAGCAAGGTCTCAGTCCCTTCTCACTTTTTAGGATCACCTCACCTCGGTTTGGTTAGGACAGACAAATCTCTGCTGACCAGGGCCAGCCTGAAATTCACTTAATTCGCACAAAGGGGTTCACTGCTTTTGAGATCAGTTCAGAAAGAGAGCTTAGTGTGGCAGTAAAAGCTCGTCTCAAGTCCCAGTTCTAATATTTATCAGCCATGGGACCTGAATAATAATAAAATGACTCCTTTATCGAAATTGCCTCCCAGGCAAAGACTAATGGATATATCTGTGGCATGTAAGTCTTTTGAGAACTCCAGACTAATGATTTCAACTAGAAAATTAAACACAACAATAGCAGTAACAAAATGAATCTGCACATCTGTTGTAGATTCTGTGTAACTGTGAGGGACAATCTGGTGGCATGGGGAACGCAGTAGAATTCTCATGTCATTTCTTGCGTTCAACAGCCAGGGGCTCTGAGGCAAGTTATTAGAATGCCCGAGGTCTCCATTTTTCTCATCTATAAAATGAGGGTATTAGACGACATCAGCATTTCTCCAGGTATGTTCCTTGAAGCATTCTATACTGTTTGTTCCTCTACCCCCACTCATTTCCACCTTCACAAAAATGAACAATCTGGTGAAATCTGTTTGAAAGCAGTCTCTGTTGCACAAATTTATCTTGTGAACATCCAAAAGGAGTATTTATTGGTCAGCATTTTCAAAAATTCTTTTCCCACAAAATTATTTTCTGAACAAAGAAGGAAGAAAATATTCAATCAGCAGCATACCTATGTGTGCCCTAGGGTGAGGCTTTTTAAACTGGGTTTATTGTAGCATTATTTGATCACCAGATGTCCTGAAAGCAGAAAATGGGCAGTTTTAGCTGACAGCATTAGTTACTTTCTCTTCAGTTAATAGCAAGTTCTATCCTTCAAGCTGCCATTTGGCTTCAGAGGTCTTCCTGAGTCATTCACCAATTGTCTCGGTTAAAAATAGGACCGTGTCATGTGGGGGAGATCACCACCAACAGCAAGCATGACCTTATTTAACATCACGCGCTTGCCCCATAAGCTCCTTTCTCCTAGATGTCTTTGAAAAACCTACCAAGATCTAGATCTGCGTCATTTTCAAGGAAGGCAGGAAAAGAGGCTTTTCAAAAAAGCAACAACAAATTTCTCCCAATATAAGACCTGTAGAAGAAGGTGGGGAAGAGAAATGGGGAAATTTTTGTTTTGTTTTGTCTCCTTTTGTTCTTAAACCCTGGAGGAGTTTGTATAACAAAATGAAATGCCATTGTTCATAAAATACTGTGGTGGTCTCTGCGGGGTGGAGGAAGAGGACGGGGGTTACACTTCACTGCTATACCTAGATTCTTGCCTAAATCTTACTACTAGCTCATTGGTGACTGTGATCCAATCCCCAACTGTATTGTGTGTTTGTGAATGGGTCGATGTTTTCATTTTAAAGGAAGAAAAGTACCACAAACTAAACCTGCAAAATTTAGGAAAACAAGGAAAGAAACCAGTCATAATACCACCCTTTGAACCCTAAAATTATTTTTACATACACCTTTCCAGTCTGTTACAAATATGTTTATCAGTTCTGTAGTTGTAATTCTAATGTATAATTTTTTTTTCATTTAACTTATTTCATTTACGCTATAAGCTTTTTCCCATAAGGGTACCAAGCCTCACATTACTTTTTAATGGCTATCTAAAATTTCACCAATTTATTTATTCCCCTATTTCTTTATTGGAGGACTTAAAATTGCTTCAAATTTATAAATGACACTGCGGTAAACATCTCGTGCAGTTTTCTTTTCTAATATTTTGAATAATTTACATGGGCATGAAATCACGAGTCAGATGAAATGGACTATTTAGAGATGTTACTATAAAATACTAAACTTCTCTCTGACATGGTTGCGTGTGTCATTGCCATTTCTCCACAACAGGAAGAACCTTAGTTTTTCACACTTGGGAAATGTTCCTACTAACTCAAAAGGATCTTTGTTTTCATTTGCATTTCTTTGATTACTAATAAAATCAGGTCCTAAGCCTCTAGCTGAAAACAGTGCAGTTCCCTGATAATAATGCCCACTTTCTCCTGAACATTTTAATAATTTGCAAGTTGGAAGACCTGATGCTCTGACCCTCAGGTCAAAGGCAGGCTTCAAGTTACAGGGCAATCAATCAAAGAAAGTTCTTTTCGAGGCTTCAAGCCCTGCCCCAAGCCAGCGGAAAGGCAGAGAGTGTTTCTTTGCAAGGCCTGACCTCGGTTCCCAGCTAGGCCTTCTGCAGCATTATTTTCCCGAAGTTCGGCGAGCTGAGTATTCACGAGACACCTCTTTTGGGCTCGATAATGTGACAGGCCCTCGTAGACTCAGAAATGAATCAGATACAGGCTTGTTCAGCAAGTTTAAAACCAGTGCAGTGGTTCACCAACCTGGCTGATCATAGGCTCATCTGGGGAACTTTCAAAAAAGAGGTTTCCTGGGTTCACCTCAGACAATTGCAGTCAGAAGCTGGCAGGTTTCTGTATTTCTCACAAGCTACCGGAGGTAAGCCAGGTTCAGGAACCACTGGCCTCGAGTTTGCTTCTTGGTGGTGTTTTCTCAGGATGGACAGCAAGGGAGTAAAGCAGGAACATAAACAAGCAGTTGCCTGTGGGTAGATAAGTGAAGGGAATAAGGGGGAAATCAGCGTCACCCAGAGGCGACCACTGATCGCATCAGAATAGAGAGCAAATTGCACAAGACTTCTAACGTAACAGTTAACTTTGAAAAAGGCTCTTTCAAACCAAGATGGTACACCTTATTCTGCTGGGATTGGGAGAAGGAGCCCTGAGCTCCTTCTGCCTTCTGCCTGGGTTATTGAAACTACCTGCCTTTAATTTCTTCCCTTCCTCTATAATCCAGTTTCTGTGTCATCAGAGTGTCCCCTAAAACAGAGAGGCCTCCCCACTGCCAACCAAATAATCCCCCTTTTAAACATGACAGTCAAGGTGCTTTGATCTCCCCAGACTAACCATCTTTCTATCTTACAGTGATGAAGCAGTTGGGGGAGTTTTCCTTTTCACACTGTATACCCTATATCCCAGCCCCTCAGTCTCAGTCTCACTTCCTGAAGGTTCTTGGCCCACTCTTGTTCCATTCCACGTCATTAATAAAGCCATCTTTGGCACCTGGAGTTCCCTCTCCCCACATCTAGTCCAGCTCCACTCACACTTCTCTCCAAAGCCAAATGCCTCTCTATCATACCCCTCTAATTTAACCTACCATCGTTAGCTGTCACTTATTAAGAACCCTCTGTGATATACACTCTGCCAAATGTTTTACACATGCTGTTTCACAAACAACCCTGAGTTAGGTGTGCCCATTCTTCAGGTAAGGCAAATAAAGCTCAGAGGGGTTAAATACAGCATGTAAGTTTACCTAGCCAATAAAGACAGGACATGGCACCAGACCTAAATCTAACAACAAAGCCTGAACTATCATAGTATTTTCTCTTTAGTACCTTGGTTCCCTAAGACCTTCCATTGCTTGTGTATTATTTGAGAGTCATCACATTCTGCCTTGTGTTACAGCTGGTACTAAGTAAATTGGGTCCCATCTCTGGGGAGTAGTTTCTCCAGGGCAGAGATCTTAACAGGATCTTAATAGTGCTTAACATTCCTTAGAATGCCTCTCTTGTGCGTTTCAGTAAGCCCTAAGAGGATGTATATAGAAAAAACATGAATATAGTTGTGTTCTCACTGATGAATTTTTGCTATGAAATACACTTGTTATTATATGTCATTTTTTTTACACTGACTCAGATATTGTAGATATATTTGCCCTTAAAATATAACAAAGCCAAAAGGCAAAGTCTGACACCAGCATCAGCTTGCAAGCGCTTGTTAGTCTTATCCGTCAACACCAGCATTATAAAAGTTCCCACTGAATTAGTGCTCAAAATGTCGTGCATTTAAAACACTTTAATAGGGGCGCCTGGGTGGCTCAGTGGGTTAAGCTGCTGCCTTCGGCTCAGGTCATGATCTCAGGGACCTGGGATCGAGCCCCGCATTGGGCTCTCTGCTCAGCAGGGAGCCTGCTTCCTCCTCTCTCTCTACCTGCCTCTCTGCCTGCTTGTGATCTCTCTCTGTCAAATAAATAAATAAAATCTTAAAAAAAAAAACTATGTAAAACACTTTAATAATTTTTTAAAAGAGGCTTTGGCTATGATACCACATACATTATGATTAATAAACAGGAACATAACTATATAAACCACGTGTGAATATAATGTACTATAAAAACTGGAATGAAGTTTAACAAAATAAATTAGATTCTCTCTTCCAATTTAAGGACCCGTACTTCCTTTTTGCAGATCCAATGCACCTTTGAAGGCGCAGGATGACAGAATCACAGGGTATCTGAGGGCTGTCTCATTCTCAACGTGGGCACTTGCTCTCTTATCTTCCCAAGTGCAATGCCTTGAAATGCTTTTAAATTTTGCCTAGTGTGTTTCTGAACCTTAAATGTTAAATTGCTTTTGTAGCTAAAGAATAAAGCAGGTCTGTTAAAATGAACAAACAGCTAAGGCAGGGAAAGTGGCATCAATGCAAGGGTTTCCTTCAAAGAGAATACTGCTCGGGAGAAGAATGAGTTAACCCCGAGTCATTCGCCTCCCACCTCTTTTCTCAGCCTCCCAGATACCATACAGCTGTTGAAAAGTATCTGTCAACAAAACTATTACTGTCTTTCCTGGGATCAACACTATGTCCTGGACCGTCAAGGTCAGCAGAGCCTCCTTCGGCGTAAGCAGAGGCAGCAAGCAGAGAGCCCACAAGACCCGTGAAACCCCAAGGGACACTGACAGGTGGAGCGCCTTCCCCAATTGCTGCAAATTCTAGAAGGAAAGCTAATTCCAAGGGTGGAGGCTGCCCAACAAGATAAAGACGTATTTCCTCACCCTAAAATCTCTTCTCTGGAACAGCCAAAGTGTTTCACGTCGCATTCTTTCTTCTTGCCTCACCTCGTGCTTCCATTCATAGTTAGGAAAAATAGTTATGATGAAGACCAAATGACTAGACTTAGCACAGCACAAATATCAGGTAATGGTTAAAAAAAACACACACACAAAAAAACAGTTACTATGTGTCTGACACGATGTTAAGGCCTCTCTAAATTACCTTTATGAACAAAACAAAAGGTAGATTCTGTCATTTTTCAGATGAGGAGACTAGTTAGACAAGGTTAAGTGAGGGGCGCCTGGGTGGCTCAGTGGGTTAAGCCGCTGCCTTCGGCTCAGGTCATGATCTCAGGGTCCTGGGATCGAGTCCCACCTCGGGCTCTCTGCTCAGCAGGGAGCCTGCTTCTCTCTCTCTCTCTCTCTCTCTCTGCCTGCCTCTCTGTCTACTTGTGATCTCTCTCTGTCAAATAAATAAAATCTTTAAAAAAAAAAAAAAGAAGAGGTTAAGTAAGTTGCTCAAAGTGTGAAACTAACAGACTGTGGAGTCACAGTGTGAGCCAGATTCTAATGCCTAAGTCCGTGCATTTAATCAGTATGCCTTCTGCCTTTCTTTAATTCTCTTCCACTGGGGGAAGAGCGTCGTAGGAGGCTCTGACATAGACAGCCCCAATCTCCTTGGGTTTCTTATATGGCAGAAATTAGGTTGTGGTTGGGGCATCTGGGTGGCTCAGTGGGTTAAGCATCTGCCTTGGGCTCAGGTCATGATCCCAGGGTCCTGGGATTCAGCCCTGCATCAAGGTCCCTGCTCCTCAGGGAGCCTGCTACTCCCTCTCCCTATCATCCCCCTCCCATCCCGGCTCGTGCTGTCCCTCTCTCTATTTCAATATCTTTAAAAAAAAAAAAAAGAAAGAAAGGAAGAAAGAAAGAGAGTAACTAAGTTATGGTCAAGAGAGGGCTTTCAAAGTCATAGCATGGCTGCTGGTGTGATTTAAATTATACAGTCTTTCTGGAAGGCAGTCTCTCAATATTCATCAAAATCCTGAAAAATGTGGGGTGCTTGGGTGGCTCAGTGGGCTAAGCCTTTGTCTTTGGCTCAGGTCATGATCTCAGGGTCTTGGGATCGAGCCCCACAACGGCTCTCTGCTCAACAGGGAGCCTGCTTCCCCCCGCCCCTCTGCCTGTCTCTCTGCCTACTTACGATCTCTGTCAAAAAAAAAAAAAAAATTTTTTTAATCCCAAAAAATATGATACCCTTTGACTTCACAATTTATCTATATAAGATGAGTAAGGCTATTGACAGAAATTTAGGTAGGGATATTCACCAATGTTGTTTAATAACCTCCTTCTGTGAAAAATCAGGGTTTGGTTTAAATTATGAAATACACTGGAATCCTATAAATTCATTAAAAGCAAAATTATGGAAAAATAGATTGACATGGAAATTCATTCATGATATAATATGATTAAAATAGTTTTAGTTTTACTAATATTACACTGTATGTTAACTAGAATTTAAATAAAAACTTGGAAAAATCATTTAAAAATATATAAATATTCTATGTATATAGGTATATTATACATTATATACCAAGCTAATAACAAAAATGGGGAGGCGTATAGACGTTATAACTATAGAATCATAAAATCTCGTGGTTGGGAGGGTTTTAGTTCACAAGTGGCAGTTCCAATGTCCCTGAGAGATAACACCGAGCATGTCTGCCCAGTTTCAGTGAATTTTTGTATAGCACATGTAGTTTGCAAAATCTTCTGTCCATTCAGCACAGACCCATCTCAACCTGCTTTGTAGTAGAAAAATAAGGCGGCAAATTTGATACTTGGAAAAGATTCAGGGCTAAGAAGCCATTTTCTTCCATAACTTTCTCTTTAGGGGGAAAATATTACATAAATCCATCTAACTAAAGCTTATAAGCTTATAATTTGAACTGCTCCCAATCACCAGCACTAATAGCTCCGACATCTATAACCAGCATTGGAATCTGTAACTAGTGCTGATAAGTGCCTCCAAAATGCTTTGTTTATATTAGAGGTACTTCTGGAAAATTCTACCAGTGAAAAGCAGGCTACCCAGGAGAAAAGGAAGGCAAAAATAAGAAACATACTATAGCGTGTGGAAAACCAGGAGCTGAAATAGTTCCTTAGGGTATGTTTGAATGTTCTTGAATTTTCTCACTTGTGATCTTGCCTTCCAGTCTATTCATCACTGAGCTCTGTAGCAGAATATAATCTGTATATAATCTGTAGCCAAAGTCAAGAGGCTTTTCTGAAATGGGCCATCCATGAGATGAGAATGTTATCTAATTTGGAATAGTGAGTCTGCCATAGAGTGTGTTGGTGTGTGTGTGTGTGTGTGTGTGTGTGTGTGTGTGTGTGTGTGTGAGAAGGCCTGAAGGATGAAATGATATGTTGGGGAGAAAAGGGATTCAGAAAGAGTTGAAAGGATATATGTAAAAGAACAATAACATGACATCACAGCTGAACAGGCAGAAGTTCAGTCTTACAGTGAAGAGAAGCTAGCCAGCTAAAAAAAAGATTAGATCAGGAAAATTCTTTTTTTTTTAAGATTTTATTTATTTATTTGACAGACAGAGATCACAAGTAGGCAGAGAGGCAGGCAGAGAGAGAGGAAGGGAAGCAGGCTCCCTGCTGAGCAGAGAGCCCGATGCGGGACTCGATCCCAGGACCCTGAGATCATGACCCGAGCCGAAGGCAGTGGCTTAACCCACTGAGCCACCCAGTCGCCCTAGATCAGGAAAATTCTTTTAGGCCAAGCTTAAAGTCTGTTTTTTATGCTCAAGCAAGGAGAATTACTTGACCAATCCATATAGCATAGTGGTTAAAAGCCTTAATTTTAAAATCAATTCCTGGATTTGAAAACTATCTCTGTCATTACTATTATCTTGAGCTGTGGGAAATTACCAATATTCAACTGCTTTTGACCTTCACAAATGGCAATTTCATGTGGTTCAACCCAATACAAACTAGAAGAATGGGTTTCTAGCATCCCACGGAAGCCTGCTGAGGTCCCGTTCATTACACCAGGGAGTAAGAGAGCCTATCCAGAATCTGGCCAAGAGCAAGACAGGTTTGCTGAGTCCTGTCAGAAGATGATGTTCACCTTAGCTGGCTGCAAAGAACAGTCCATGCCCAGGGAAGGCACTGATCTTCAGCTTCCACTTGCTGTCCTCGAGCCCATCTCCCCTGTCATGCCTGGTCTGCTTCTCCTTTCCCTGGTTTTGGTCGGAAAACTTCTAACTCCAGGGCCTGCTGCTTATGTCATCATCTCTCAGTTATCTGACCCTGCTAGAGGGAGGAATTCCTGGCAAACAAGGCCTAGTGCACACGCAGGCCTCTCTTTTCCTTTCTCTTGCTCATTCGCTCCCTTTCTTTGGCTCAAGAATCTGCCTCCTCTGGTAAGGCAGGGATGAGTTTCTGAATTGTGTTTATTTCTTGGCGCTTTGGTGTGAAAGCACTCCCCGTCAACTGCATATTAATCTTGTCAGCAGTCTGTATCTGTTTTCCTCTGCCTCCCTCCCCTGGCCTAATTTATGGCTTTCCTTCCCCTTGCTTCCCATTGTCACAGTGACCGGGGCGGGCTCTCCTGTGGAGACTCAAGCCTCACATTGGAGCGAGATCTGTCCTTCTGAGACGAGCTGAAAAGTGATGCAAAAATCCTGCAGTTTGCGTGGCTAGGATAAATTTAGACCGGGCCTTCCCTCATGTATTGATGTCCCAACACATGCTACGTGCTGTGCTCAGTACAATCGGCAAATAGAAGAACCAAGACAGACAATGTGCCCAGTATGTGTATTTTAGCTGCTGAGCCACAGAATTTAATAGCGCAGATTCAAATCCAGACAAAAAGTTCAAGTCCCAGTTCAGGCACTTTGCAGTTTTGTGACTATCTGTCCATTTGTAATGAACATATTCATTATCCTCTAAGCCCCATTTTTCTCACCTCCAAAACCAGTGAAATAATATCTACTGCCCAGAGTAGTTACGTGAATTAAGTAATAGAATGTACCTTAGCTCTCATTATAATGTGTGGCCAATACTAAGCGTTAAACTTAGGAGTGCATCTTCATGTGTTATTATTAAAAAGGAGAAAGAGAAAGAGGAAGGAAAAGAAATTCATGAAAGGGCGAACTTGCATATTAGGAAACAGTTCTTTTTTTTTTTTAAAGATTTTTTTTTATTTGTTTATTTCACAGATCACAAGTAGGCAGAGAGGCAGGCAGAGAGAGAGAGAGAGAGAGAGAGGAGGAGGCAGGCTCCCTGCTGAGCAGAGAGCCTGATGCGGGGCTCAATCTCATGACCCGAGCCGAAGGCAGAGACTTTAACCACCCAGGCGCCCTAGGAAACAGTTCTTAATACCATTGTTTCTGAAGCTTTGCCAATTAACCTTGAGCCTTATGTTAATATTGGGTTTCTTATATAATTAGACCCATAGCAACAGGCTGCGTGTTTGAAATCTTGAGAAAACCTAAGGTTGGGCCACTACATCCTGACACTGGCCCGGGAATTAGACTAAGTAGGCTCAAACATTTAGTGTGCCTAAATCGTCAGGTGCTATCTTTGAAGACTGTTTATCCCGAACTGGAATTTCTTGATAATGTTAAGTAGCTAAAATGATCTGTCATGAGCTAAATCTGATTCCATGCCTGAAACTTTGCTGCTCCTATCACCAAGGTCAGGCCGGGACTATTTTTCTAGTCCTCTCCCGTGACAGAGGTCATAGTCACAGCCCTGAATTAGACTCAGCCTAACATGCTGTGAGTGCTCTGGTTTTTCTGCAGCAAAAAAAGTAGCTTAATGTGTTACAGAATAAAACCTCACCATGCGATCTCTCAGTGGGCCCGAGGCCCCTTCCAGAAAACTGGTGTTCTGTTCCCCCCCAAGTAGCCATTCCAGCAGAGATTTATGATTCCTTGGTGGAATTTCTTTTTATCTCAGTGTTCATGTGAAATTCTTAGAAGCCATAAGAATTCTGGTATTCCTTGAATTCTGTTACTTCTTAATTTAAAAAGTTAAAAACAAACCCAGTAGATCCTTTGCTGCACTTATGTCCAAGTTGGACAGATGGAATGAGACAGACAGCCTGAGCGTTGAGTAGCATGCCTCCCTCTCAGGACTTTTATGGACCATCCCTCTTGCTTTTCACACTCTCCACTCCCACCTGGCTAATGTTACCTCATCTGTCAAGTCTCAGCTTTGATGTGTTTTGGTTCGGGAAGACTTCACTGTACCCTTGAGCACCCCTGCTTTCCCCCACCAGAGCACTAACCACACTATGTCTTAGTTCCTGTCTGTCTCCTTCCTCCAGAGATAGCAGACATCATGCTTGTCATAGTCATTATTTACTGCTGCTCCCTAGAATGGTGCTTGGCTTTCAATATATATTTACTGGAAGAAGGATACAGTTTTACTGGATATACAGTGATCTGGCATAGGCAAAAACAAAGTCAACAACTTCTTCAGGGCCTGGCTGACACTAAGTGCTGGCCTCCGTGTCAGAGAGGCACGTGAATCCGTGTCTGAGCGTGGCCTCCCCCGGACATGAAGTGAGGAATGTCTGAAGTTTGTTTGTTTGTTGTATCTTTAGCATTAATCTTAAGTTGCTCCTAACTCACATAGGAGCTTTTCTGCCATCCTGAGACTAGACATGTCACTTTAAATTCTACCCCAAATCTTAGCCTCAAAAAATTATTATTTTTTCAATTTAATTTCCACTTGTGGCTAAGACTAACTTTTGACAAAGATAAGAACTAAGAGATAATATTTTTAGATATTGTTGGAGAGAGACATTTGAGAAATAAACCAGTGCCAGGAAGTAGGTACAATTAAGAAACACTCAAACCCACTCTCTCTTTCACATGTGCACATGTGCTTGCACACACGCACGATGGCAAATGAGGAGTTTGAAAGGTGTCGATCACAGGCAGGACAGAGGCAGACATCCAGTTTCAAGCTTACTAATTTTATGCCTCTGGGCCAGTTATTAGATCGCACTGTGTCTCAATTCCATCATCTATAAAATTGGGATAATAATGCCTATCTGAAAGGATTGTTGAGAAGATTAAAAATAATATCTGTAAAGCACCTCACACGTAGTAGGCACTCAATAAAAGACAAGATAGTGATGATATCTCTGATACTCACAAGGGAGGAGCAGAGAGAACACCACGTTCCCTGGCAAAGCAAACCCCTTCCAGCCTAGAGGGAAATCCTGGGCTGGACACGAAGTCACTGAGAGCCCTGGATTCCTGGGACAGTATTGTGCAAATACCATGGAGACATCTGATTACTTGACTTAGCATTGATTTATGGATTTATGGAACTTGCCGTCTGTCCAGAACCCAAGGGCTATCTCCAGTCCAGGCATACACGGCTGAGAGTGTTGGTGAAATTTCTCTGTACAGTGACATTTCAGAAAGCAAGTCAGCTCTGCATGCTCCTTATTAGTAGTAATTCAAACATTCCCAGTTCCAACTAGATACTTTGTTCTTCCATTTTGTCAACCTCTGTCTTTAAAACTGGTAACTTCTCTTATCACACGTAGCCAAGGATACAGCAACAGATCCCCAACTCCAGGCATTGTTAGTCCACCTGAGTCCCTGAGCCACGAAGACAGTCTCTGCCTGTTTCCTCCTGTCAGCTGAGGTCTCTAGAGTCCATGCATAGTTACTCTTTTTCTGAGATCTGCCTTCCCAATTTCTGATTCCCTCCAAAAGGGATGTGCCAGGCTCAGTTGCTTTTCATCTATTCTGCTGCATATCTGTCTATTTAAATATTCACAAAGCTGAAATCACAGTGCATGTATAAATTTGAGTCCTACATTTGTTTTATTTAATGTGGGAAGCATCTGGCATCTTTAACATTTTTGGTATTTTTTTTATCTTTATGGCAATATAATACTACATCCCATGAAGGATCAACCTCTACTCTGTGTTTCTCACTGCTGAATATCTAGGTTGCCTTCCTTTTTTCCCCCTCTAATATATTTAACAAAATGATCACTTTAAGCCAAGAAAAGTTAAAAGAGGAAATAAAGCACATGAGGACCTCCCCATAGTCCTTGAGGGGCTTGTCTCTGGCCAGAGTTTTCACTTTCACTTGCTCCCAGCTTTCACAGACCATCCCTTAAAAACAATGTGTTCCCTCAATGTCTGTTCACAGAAAACAAATACAAGTACTGGAAAGAAGACTGTCGTTGTGCAGCATTTCTTTCTGCTTGGAGAGTCTGATGAGAAAAGCAAAGGAAGCATTTCTCATCTCAATTTCCAAGTGAAAGCACTAAGATCTTTTGCCAGTGACTGCCATACTCACCCCAAATTCTAAAGTCAAGCTCTTTATGTACGTTGAACATACCATTCCTATTCCTACCTCTCTGTACCCTATCTTATGCTATTCTTCTCTTCTGGGATAACTTTCCCTCTACTCTACACTTTTCCATTCTTTAGGTTCCATCCTGCTTTCTGTGCAACTCCATGAATGTGTTTCCACCACTAGACCTCACCCAAATCTTGATTCTTTAAACTCCTATTAAAAGCAGAAAACCCAAATTTCTTATTCGGTTGTCCACCGCAATCTTCATATCCAGCTAGGTCAAAGCACCTTAAGATAAGCTTATCTTAACCTTTTTATAAACCCCACAGCTACTTTGGTATGATATAACTGGGAATTTGATGGGTCATGAAGACCAGATAGTGGTGGGTCTCTTGATGCGTGAGACTAAGGATCTGTTAATCCAGGGACATACAAATGGGAGACCACCTCTCAGGAAGTGAGGAGACCAGAAGGAAGAGGAGAGATAGGAGCTCCACAAGGCTTACAGGCAGGAGAGACATGGGAGGGGTCAGTAAGTGAGCAGACAGGTGCTATTAAAAAGATCTGATAGGAGGTAGCAGGAAACTGAGGAAAATACCCCAACCTTTTCCATGGCCATGGCCAATAGCCTCCTATCAGGATGTTAGACCCTGGGTACCTGAAAGACAAGGGCAGCATATGGCCAGGCTAACACTGAATTGAGAAACTGTCCAAGAAGTGCCCTCCCTGGCTTACTTGGAGGCAATCACTCAACAGAAGCTTCTACACTAGATGTTAGGAACACCTTTTCCTTATTTAATGGTGAAAGAAAAAACTGCTAGAACAAGTTCTAGTGCCTCCTTCATTCCCAGCCATAATTTATCCCAAGTATGGCACAAGGTCTCATGTACAGATAAATCTAAGTAGGAAAACTCACATTTAGAGAATTTTCATGAAAGGGAGACAGGCAAGCCTGTTATTGCTATTCAAGAGCTAGGTACTCAATAAATAATTGCTTTCTAATTAGCAAATAAAAAGAAATTTTGGTGATTTTGTAGTTGTTGTTGTTGTTATTCCTGTCTTTCTTTTTTTTATTTTTATTTTTTTGTTGTAGTTGTTTACATTATGATGAGAACTATTTCCCTGGAGCCTTGAAATCATAACAGGGACAGTTAAGAAAGGAGACAAGAATATAGTAGTGGAAAGGATGATAAAAGAAAAATTCTTAAGTAGACTTAAAACCAATGTTCTGGTTATCTTTCTGCTGGGACCCTAGATAACCACAGCAAAGAAGGAGTTGCATAGATAGGAATATGGCAGGCCAGTTTTTGAGATCTGCCAAGAGATTCTCACCTTCTGAATAAGGACTCTAAAATAATGTTGGTGTTAACTTGCTAGATCTGAGACAGTAATGTGAAGCTTCTGTCCCCCAGCCCAGTGTTTCTAAGCTGACCACAAAGTCTCTGCAGAGAACAAGAGAACTGTGAAATAAACGCAGGTGTGTAAGCACCAAGGAGGAAAGGATTTCTCAAGGAAGACAACTGATTGGACAAATCTCCGATCGAGTCTCGAATGTCCTAAGTTTACCTCCCTGTTACAAGAACCCAGGGTCATTTGATGAAATGAAGAGATCCAAACAATTAAAATAATTAAATAAATAAGTGAAGCAAGCTCGAGTCAGCTGGTGTGATTTGCTGCCACTGGGGAAGTCCAAGTCAAACACTGTACTAGAGTTTGAAAACAACGGGGTCATTTAAAGACCATTCCTTGCATTCCTCTCAGGTCAGAAGAGGATAAAGATCAGAGTATTCAGGGCTGAAGTTTCAGAACATGATGTGATTACGATGGTGTTCACCCTGTCATGTACAGCCTTCCCAGCTGGTATTGGGCATGATGAAATTCCCTGCCCCAGGCATGTAGAACCTTCGCCACGTGGGAGATTGGTGGGGACATCCCCACAACTTGACCTATTACTCTGTGTTCTCATAAAATCAGGATGGGGTTCAATAGTCCCCTTCACATCAGCAGAAGGAAAACCCCACCCATCTACCACGGAGGCTACAAGGTACTGAATGAGGCAAAACACAGGGTCTGATGTATGGTTTAGAATAGCCTCCTAGCAAATTTCTTAAACAAATTAGGAGTGTTTCTGGCCTCAATCTCTCTCTCTCTGTCAGGAGCAGTAGAGGCAGACAATTAAAAAAAAAAAATTTAAGCCTGCTAATCCTACCCAGAACTACCCAAGACTACTTCGGTCTGGGGACACACATGCTCAGCCTTCAGAGATGCATATGGGTGCATTTTGTTAATCCCCACCACTGCGTGTCAGGGATAACTGATCTATGACTAAAAATAGTGTGAGGACAGCAATACCAGCTATGTAGGGCCCAACTGAGGACACAGTGGAAAACTTGACAGCAGCACAGTAGAACCTTCCTGGCCCAAGGCCACCAGCTCAAGGGCAAGAGCCCTGGGTTCATCTGCTGGGGCAGCTTGATGGACAGGCTCACCGCCCAAGAGTGAGTTTCAGTGGCTGTAATCTTCTCACATTATTGAGCGCCCTCTGAGCGTAAAGCAAAGCGTTAGGAGCAGGGGATAAAATGATATAAAGCATGGTTCTTCTCTGGAAAAGGCTTACGACTGCACACTGTTGAAGAAGAATATGTAAAGTAAAACAAAGCCAAGCCTGCTTTACCTCACGTCACTGAAGTCAGCTTGAAATTATCTCCAGCACCCACACTAACAGAGAAAGAAACTGAACTGTAAGAGAATTTCAAGGCCTGGTAGGATTCTCTGGGTGGGAGGAAGAAGGAGAGAGGCAGAAAGAGGCCTTAAGGTCACATTTACCAACTTACTCAAATTGGTTACATGTAGTTAGTATTGAGTATTATTAGTGATGTTTTCTGTACCCTAAGCAAATGTCTGCCACTAACCATTAACTTGAATCTCAGGATTTTCTTCCTTATGTAATTATCATATGCCTACGAAAAGCCAGATGCTGTGCAAAGAATCTTTTTGAAGATTGCTGTGAAGATTTGTTATAATGATCTTGCCCACAATGTGTTTGATAGAAGAACAGTTCTGAGAAAAATTGCTAGGTGTTCTAGCATGAGAAAGTCTCATGCTGTATACAGCTGGGTGGCAGTTGCCAACCATAACCGTAGGTTTCATCGGGATGTTCCTTATCTGTTCTAGACATGGGCATGAGCAAGGCATTCATCTCATTTCTTAGCATATACAGTGTGAGGTTCTTGAATAATATGTTCAGTAGAACTTTAGCATCAATTGTTGGCTTCAGGCCCCAGACCTCCTACAGTGCTTACTTACTTAAACAAATTTAAGTTCAATTAAATGAAAAGTGGCACATTTCAGTCACCAAACATCAGGGGTGAATTTTAATAAAGAATATGCCTCCATTTTGTGATGTTTGACTGCTGACATCTTTCAAGTCTTGCCCCTAACCTCTCCTCTTGTGTCTCACATCTGGGCAAGTAGATCACAAAGCATGGGTGGTTCCTTCTTCACACCAGCAGGCGGGAGGTTCAAGCCAGGCAAGCCCATGCCTAAATGAAGAAAACGCCATCTGGATCCCATCCCACAACCATCTATTGTACCTATGAATAGAGCTTACCTATAAAAGGCACTTAAAACAGCTCCTGCCACATGGTAAATGCTATGAGATGTTAGGCAACACTACTATCATGATTGCTATGATTTTTGTTGATAGTATTGTCACTAGAGAAAAGGACTAAGATATCCCCCAACACATACATAATGCACACGCACACACAAAATTGTGGCTTTCACTTCAACTCTGTGTCATTCCTGGATAGGAGTTGGAGTGATTTACCTTCAACCTCCAGTTTGTTTTCTCTAAAGATTTCCCTTATATTCAATATGTCCGGTTACTCATGCTTCTTGTGGACAACAAACTCCTAAACCTCTTGGAAACAAGGGCCTAACTCCATGTCAACCCCTCTATGAGACCGTCCTAATCTGCTCATGCAGAGTTCGTCACAAGCATTTCTTCTAATGCAGTCCCACAGTCCTACCCCATCAGAGCATTTGCCACACTGTACTGGAGTCTTTCTGTACTTGTCTATTGTCCTCACCAACCTGTGAGATTCTTGTGGGCAAGATTTGTACTGATGGATCTCTCTACATCCTTCATTTTTTACACTGTGGAAGAAAACAAAGGAAATAAATAGAAATTTTTATTTGTATGCATGTTGAACTGAAAGCTTTGAGATATATGAGATACCTATGTACCCACAGTGATGAGAATATTTCCTAATAGCTATATTCATATTATCTATACCTGTGTATCTAACCTGATGAGAATACTCATCAGGCGATTGTTAAACCAGTTGGAATTTAGAGAAGATCAGTTCAAGGGATATACACTTAAGTATCATTTGTACATGCTGATATTTGAAAATGATAAGGATGGATAAGGTAAGTGAAGCTGAGATTTTAGAGAGAGAAGAGAGGGCAAAGAAGAAACCTGGGGAATTTGGACTTTCCTAATTCTTCCCTTGGAAGACACCTGGGGAATTTGGACTTTCCTAATTCTTCCCTTCATCTCCACAGATAGAGCCAATTGTTCCTTCCTCCTATTTCAGATAGGTTCAGTCCTTCTCTAAGCTCTTGGGCCACGTTTGGTCTTAGGGAAATTTAAGGAGCTCTGGATCTTATCTTATCTTTCATTCATCTCTGCAGTTAATCCAAAATATAAACTCAGGACTGGGAAGTGGGTTGGAAGAGAATATCTCTGTCTTGTTCCTCAGGGCGTCATCTTATATGGTAATCTCCCCACCATCTCATTTCTAACCTGTCTTAGCCATGAGGTACACATCTGCTACAATAGTGTGCAGAGCTGAGATAGAAGTGACTGCATGAGACCAGGGTTAGACTGGTGGTCCCAAACAAAAGTAAAATCTGAATTTGATGACAAGCCTTAATACATGAATCAAAAACAAAGTCTTGGGTATGGAAAGCAATGGTTAATGTCAGTTTCTGACCAATCACAGCAGAAGGAACAAAGCACAAATGTAAGAGTACATGAGAACTCCCAAAATCAAGAATCGGCAGAATTTACCAGTATTAATAAAAACCTGAGGAATTAGGCACCCTTATACCCTACTAGAGGAAGTAGAGCTTAAGTATTAACCATCCTGGAGGGTAATTGGGCAGTATATTTCAAAAGCATTAAAACATGTATACGATCCTTGATCCTGTTATTCCATATCCAACCATTTAATCCAAGGTAGTAAGGCATCTTCAGCATGGAGATTGAATTTATAGGAATAATGACAGAAGATAAGGTGGAGAAGAAAATGCAATCTCTCCATTAATAAGCTTCCAGATTTATATGCACATATAAATTATGACTCTGACACTGAAGGCTTGTTAAAATTGGTAAAGATTGGAATTCTGTAGAAATCCTATCAGTCTGTGTAGTGAAGTAGCCCGTGTGTACAGAAAGTGTAGTTAGTTGACCATTATTTAGTATTTTCTTTAGTGCCTCCTGTTTGGTGTGGAGGCAAGGAGAGCTTTGGAGTGACTATCGAAAGCTGTGATAGAAGCAGAGGCCTGTAAGTTTCAGTTGCTCTTGAATGCCTGGAAAACTAATAGATTGATGTTTAAAAAAGATCAAACCAGGGGCGCCTGGGTGGCTCAGTGGATTAAGCTGCTGCCTTCGGCTCAGGTCATGATCTCAGGGTCCTGGGATCGAGTCCTGCATCGGGCTCTCTGCTCAGCAGGGAGCCTGCTTCCCTCTCTCTCTCTATCTCTCTCTCTCTGCCTGCCTCTCTGTCTACTTGTGATCTCTCTCTCTCAAATAAATAAATAAAATCTTTTTAAAAAATTTTAAAAAAAAATTAAAAAAAAATAAAAAAGATCAAACCATGCCCTGGCCGACCCATGAATTTTAAACATCAGGTGAATGAGATAACCAGACTTCAAACTATGTATTAGCCATCTTACCAGTAAACTTGGATCATCCATCCAACCATTTATTGTTCTGTGATTGCCCATCACAGAGGGTTTGTAAAATAATGTTATGTACTCATCTGGGGTCAATTAAATCATGGGGTACCATAGGTGTGGTAAGTTATATTTCCGGTTAAGTAACATCAATGATACATACTAAAACTTCAGCTTATCTGCTGTACTTCTAAAATTTTAAAAGGCACAGAAGAGCCACGATGATCAGTTTGATGTGCATTTTGCCTGACAAAAGAGGAATTTTATACTCTGAATAATGTCACATTGTATTTGTCATCAGAATTGGTCCCAGAGAAAAGCATACCAGAATGGGTCAGCACCCCATGCAAGTGGACTGCCAGCTGCCCAGAATGAAGAGAGAGGATGAAAATTTCTTTAAGAATAGTGCTTTACACCTTCTTTGGCATTTCCATCTGGAAAATCTCAAAACATTTGACTAATTTAATTATATATCTGTAATTATGTTTTGCAGTATATTTCTTAGAGAGAAGGAAATGAACATTTATTGAGCGCTTACCTCATGCCAAACATTGTGGTAGCTGTTTGACAAGTGTAACAGGATGCTAAAATAGAACTTGACACCCTTGAGTTGATGGTGTCCCAAGCCAGCCTAGTCTGACCTCTCATGATAACTGTATTTGCCAGGCTACTTCCCTGATTCAGCCTTTCTGAAAAGAATCTTATCATTTAGAAGTTAGGTCATCATCTGGACCTCCTTCTTTTGGCTTCTTTCTTTTTATTTTTTGAAGATTGTATTTATTTATTTCAGGGAGAGAGAGAGAAAGACAGAGAACACAAGCCTGAATGAGGGGTGAGGGGGAGGAGAAGCTGAGGAGATTCAGGGCTGGATCCTGGGACACTAGGATCATGACCTGAGTCGAAGGCAGATGCTTAAAATGACTGAGCCAGCCAGGTGCTCCAACTTCTAATTTCTTTTAACACTACCACCATTTTCTCATTCTTCCAGACTGAAAGGTTTGGAATTATCTTGGGCTCATCTATGTATCTCATTATTTAACCCTGTGATTGCCGCAGCTGGTATATTCTACTCATTCTATCCAGAATGAAATGCAGAGAGAAAAAAAAGAGTTAACAAATAAATAGAATATCAGTGATCTGTAGGACAAAAGTCTTCTTCAAATGGCTTTACATAGAAAGAGAAAGAGGTAACATTGGAAACTGTGAGAGTGATGGCTGTATTCATGCTCTAGATTGCAGTAATGTTTTCAGGGGTTTTATACATATACCAAAGTTTTTAAAAATGAACATTTTAAATATGTGCATCTTATTACATTAGTTGTACCTCAATAAAGCTGAAAAATTGGGAAAAAAGAATATATTTAAAGGTACATTCAACACTAACTCCTCTGTCATCTTCTTTCCCTACCCTATAATCTCTCCCTCGGGTATCTTTTTCTCTAGGATTGCCAGTCCAGTCTGAGCTGTATGCAAGCTCTCTTCCCAGCCATTTTCATGGCAAAGAACCCCTTAATATACCCCAGCTCCCTCTGGCTACAGCATCAGGGACAGGGACGGGAACTAATTGAACACTCCGTGCAAGCTGCTTTAAATGCAAAATAAAAATCAATAAAAACATTTTCACAGAAATCTTCAAAAGCTGTTATGAATTATGATACACATTATAAATAGTTTTTTGTAAAGACAAGTAAATCTAGTTAATTAGCAATTCTGTGAATTAGTCATTTGGCAAATTGGTTTTCAGAGAATTGTCTTCTGGCAGATTGACAAAGAGCAGCCTGCCTGACATCAGTGTTCTTCCTTTATCGAGGGAAACAGATTACTAAAAAAGAATATTGTTTTTACATAATGTACAGTAAGAATCTTGTGTCCCTTATAGAAGATAGACTGTGAATTGTCTAAAGGAGAAGAGAATATATCATTTTTTGGGCAACGTTCTCTTGCTTTTGAAATTATGCTTTCTTGATTTTTAAGGTTTCTGTCTTTAAAGTTACAACTGGAGAGCTGACGTACAAGACCTCATAATTCAGTGGAATGATACTAGAGTTTTGGTCATATCTAAATGTAAAGACATTAAAATGTCTTAGGGATTATGAACAAAACTGGTTGAAAAAATGAAAAGAATGCAGAATTCAAGTGTACTTTAAAGAAGTAAATTAATTGGAAACAGTCTGGGTAGGGTTTTTGGAATTCTAGTTACCTAAATCGGGTAATAAACTTTGAGTATGGTTGCAAAGGAATTACAGAGAAGAATAAATTGAACGTAGGGATAAGATGTGAAATCTGTCTCATCTAAGGATGAGTCTCTCTTGACTTGGGGTCTCTCTTGACTTGGGGTCCATAAAAAAGGCCCAACAGCCTATCAGAGCCTGTGGTACTTTCATTTTGCATGAAGTGGTATAGAGATCTTATGTCCCAGTCTCATTTCTGCCTAAAATGTGAATATCACTTGGTCTTATATATTTTCATGCAATCACTCCCAGTCTCCCAAGGTGGTAAAACAGTGTCTTGTAATCTGTTCTTGATCATGCGTGGCAGTAGTAGAATCATAGGTATTTACAGCCCCAGATCCTATATTTTGTCTTGGATCTTTCCCGGATATGAAGGCTCAGCTTGGTTAAGACAGAAAGACTATTCCTCATCATATGAAAGTACTCTCTCAATCCTGGGAATGGTTACAATTTAGTGCAGAAATGGTGAAGCAAATCAACACATAGTATAGTATTTTAAATGATGTTTAGGGATAAGAGGATATATGTTTGTTATTTAATATGTCACTAATGTTCAGGAAAATCTGACATATTAGTCAAACAAAAATCTAACTACACGATAAAGCAGTAGCACTTTTAATAGTAACTGTCCACACTGCTATAGACAGTTTGTAAAGGCAAATGCAGGTCTTATTTAAGTTTTGACGGAATGGTAGATTAAAGATGAACTAAGCTATGCTATTGCTTTATTCTTCTGCCAAGAAATCTCAGGGTCTCATACAGCTAACAATATAGTGAATCTAATTGAGGAAATAGTTGTAGATAGGGAAAATATCATGCAATTTTCATTGACAATGGAGTGAAGCAATTTAGTAGTCACAAGTATAAGATGTTTTATTCTTACCCTTCAACAAGGTGTTCAGAAAGAAATTTTAACATAGAATAGCCTAACAGAACCACAGACTGACCCAGAAGGACAGTGGGCCACTGTTACCAGCCACTTGATTTGATAAGTACTTTGAAATATAAAGAAAATGTTGAAATAAAATGGGCCAGCTAGTGTAAGTTAAAAGTTTTTTTCCAACAACAACAACAACAACAACAACAACAAAAGCCTGAGCTTTGTAATTTGTAAATGATAATATTTATATAGCAGAACTTAGTAAGTACAACAGTTGCTTAAGTAGTTTGCTGGAGCCTATTGCAAAGTGGTCAATGTTGAAGGTTCAGTATTTCGTGAGTCATGTGGTACAGAGCCTCCTATCACTCAACTATTGCTATGATTTTTTTTCTCTTTTTTAAATTTTTTAATTTCTTTTCAGTGTTCCAGAATTCATTGTTTATGCACCACACCCAGTGCTCCATTGCTATGATTTTGACACTTGTGTGCAGGCAAAGAAAGCAGGTATAGATGAAAAAGGCAGAATCAATTTAGTTATATTGAAATCCAATTACACAGCTCCACTGCTCTGTTAATAGACCAAAAGAAAAATATCTCAAGCAATTGGAAAAAACAGTGATTACAAAAGAAGTAGAAATAAAATTATAAATGAAAAGAAAAAATTAAGTCTACTTCTGAAAATATTCAGAATGTATCTTCAAACAGTACACAAAACTTCAGCTGGGAATGCTTCAAAAGAATATCTAAAAAACTTACAAGCAAGGAAGGAAACTATCAATAAAACAAAAGGTATCCTACTGATGGAAGAAGATATTTGCAAATCATATATCCAATAAGGGGTTAATATCCAAAATATATAAAGAATTCATAAAACTCAACAGCAAATAATAATAATAACCAAAATAATAATAATAACCATAATCCTATTAGAAATGGTGAAGGACCTCTAGACATTTTCCTAAAGAAGACATGCAAATGGCCAGCAGACACATGATAAGATGCTCAACATCACTAATCATCAAGGAAATGCAAATCAAAACCACAATGAGATATCATCTCACTCCAGTCAGAATAGATAATATCAACAAGACAAGAAATAATAAGTGTTGGCAAGGCCATGAAGGAAAGGAAACCCTCATGCACTGTTAGTAAGAATGTAAATTAGTGCAGGCACTATGGAAAACAATATGGAGCGTTCCCAAAAAATTAAAAGTAGAAATACCATATGACCCAGTAATTCCATTGCTGGGTATTAACCCAAAGAAAACAAAAATGTTAATTTGAAAAGATATGCCTCTCTATAGTCACTGTAGCATTATTTATAATAGCCAAGATATGGAAGCAACCTTAGTGTCCATTGATAGTTGAATGGATAAAGAAGATGTGGTATAAGATGTAGTGAAAAGAAGGACCATCTGTATCCCAATGTTTATAGCAGCAATGGCCACGGTCGCCAAACTGTGGAAAGAACCAAGATGTCCTTCAATGGACGAATGGATAAGGAAGATGTGGTCCATATACACTATGAAGTATTATGCCTCCATCAGAAAAGATGAATACCCAACTTTTGTAGCAACCTGGATGGGAGTGGAAGAGATCATGCTGAGTGAAGTAAGTCAAGCAGAGAGAGTCAATTATCATATGGTTTTACTGATTTGTGGAGCACAACAAATAGCATGGAGGACAAGGGGAGTTAGAGAGGAGAAGGGAGTTGAGGGAAATTGGAAGGGGAGGTGAACCATGAGAGACTATGGACTCTGAAAAACAATCTGAGGGTTTTGAAGGGATCGGGGGGTGGGAGGTTGGGGGAACCAGATGGTGGGTATTGGAGAGGGCACAGATTGCATGGAGCACTGGGTGTGGTACAAAAAAACAATGAATACTGTTACACTGAAAATAAATTTTAAAAATTTTTAAAAAAAGAAGATGTGGTATATATAGAGAGAATGGAATATTACCACCCATAAAAAAGAATGAAATCTTATCTTTTGTGACAACATGGATGGCCCTAGAGGGTATCCCACTAGGTGAAATGAGTCAGACAGAGAAAGACAAATAACACTTGTGATTTCACTTATATGTGAAATCTAAAAAACAAAACATGCACACAAATAAAAAAAACATAAGCAAACAAAAATAGAAATAGACTCATAAATACAGAGAACAAACCATTTGTTGTCCTAGGGGAGAGGGGCAGGTGGATGGGCAAAATAGGTGAGGAGGATTAAGAGGCACAAACTTCTAGTCATAAAATAAATAAGTCTCTGGGATGAAAAGTAAAGCATAGGGAATGTAACCAATAATATTGCAATAATGTATGGTGACAGATGGGAACTATATTTGTTGACAAACTATGTTGTACACCTGAGACTAATATAACATTGTATGTCAACTATCCATTAATGCAAAACAAAACAAAACAAAACAAAACTATGTCATAATCATTTGGCCAAATCTCCCAAGTTCAGAAGATAATGAAAAAAAATGTTTATATTAGTTACTATTGAAAAGATAGAAAATCTAACAACAGCTTGCCAATTTTTTTGTTTGTTTTTCCACTGACCTTAGTTAATAGCAGGTATCTATATAGTATCACAAACGGGAGTAATCTAATAGCTAACACATCCAAGAATGGATTGTTCTTATATTATAATGTCAGATTTTTAAATTTAACTACTAACATTTTTATTACCATTTAGAATGTTTATTTATACTTATTAAAATCAATTTTAGAGAAATTTACACATAGTTTTATCACAATCACACTTGTGTATGTGAAAAGGAAAATATAAGCAAAACAAATTGTCACCCATGACTTTGAGCCAAATTCTTCTGAATCATATTTTTGTCCACATTTTTCCAGACAGTGTCATCTCCTGTGCTATCAGAAGTGTATATAAAAGAATGGTCAATGGTGCTCTTCAGTTTAATCAGTAGGAAGTATCTGACAATTTGGTGTTTGATAGCTTAGGAAAGCCCTGATCTGTGCATGAAATGGTTATACCATCCATCATCTTGTTGCTTTGAATTTTCTCTAATCTACTCCAAGGATTTGGAGACTTCTGCTTCCATTCCACTACTTGAAGAGTGAGAGGCAATCCTTCTGCACTTATCTTTCTAACAAATGTAATATTCCCTTCATCTTGTGGGTATGAACCAACAATGTTATGAATAATAATTTTTATAATGAATTTTTTTGCTTTCTTTCTTTAAATTTCATAATATTTTTTTTGATTTTTTCAATTTATCCTTATCCCAAAAGCCAGTTTCATAATGGCAACAATTGACTCAAGCCTCGATTTTAGCTGGATATTCGTTTTAACTCCTGACCATTTAGCATTCTGTCAGAATGTGTGTTGGGTACAGCTCTGCCTTTTATGTCTCTTGTTTGCCATCTCAGCATTCATTTTCCCCACTCTCTTTTCTTTATTCCTAAAAAACATATCCCCAGGTTGAGGTCTTTCCCCTCTCCCCTGGTGCTCATAAGACTCAGAAGAGGCAGTTCCTACCCTCAGCTTCAAAGATGTACCTTATAGGTCTTAGGGAAATCCCACCCTTCTTGCCAATGATGGATTCAGAAATTAACATATTACCAAATTCTAGCCAATAAGATGTGAGGGGGGATTTATCTGAAGGTATGGTGAAATTTTTGTTTCTTCTGTTTTAAGAGAAAGCCAGTGGAGGGGCACCTGGGTGGCTCAGTGGGTTAAGCCTCTGCCTTCGGCTCAGGTCATGATCTCAGGGTCCTGGGATCAAGCCTCACATCGGGCTCTCTGCTCAGCAGGGAGCCTGCTTCCCCCTCTCTCTCTGCCTGTCTCTCTGCCTACTTGTGATCTCTCTGTCAAATAAATAAATAAAATCTTTAAAAAGAGAGAGAGAGAGAGAAAGCCAGTGGAGGTCTTTCTGCCATTAGATGCAAAAAGGAAAGTAGACCCAACTATTACCAACCAGCATCCCATTGGCATGGAGGAAACTTGACTTAAGGTGAAATTGACAGGGCTGATAAATAGTTCAGCAGAAGAGAAAGCCCAGAATTCTGAAGGTCACCATTGAGCCACTGGGTGAACCAACTCAGACCTGCTCTATCATTGGTCTTCCATGCATGTGAGCTAATGTTCTTCCTTAAACAACACACAGACATTAAGATACTTATGGCTGAACACATTCTGTTTGATAGAAACCCATTATTTTTGTCTGGTCAGAATGAAATTTTGGACCGAGTCCCATCATTCATTCCTATACATGAAAACATTTGAAATTATCAGCAAGAAAAATCAAAAATGTATCTGATGCTTTCTCTGGTTTTAGCAAGATGGGTTCTAGCAGACATCTGGATTGCTGGAATCTGCCAGCAGTATTTAATCTTGGTCTCAACAATTAGATGATCTGATTCAACAGAGCAAATTAGTCACTCTGTCAGGGTGATAGGCTTGGCCTAAAGGTGATTTGAGTTTCAGAAGTTTACTTTATCTTCACCTTGGTGAAACCATTGTTTGCACTGTGGTGCAAGTTATTGTGGCTCTGATTCCAGTGATGTCTTTGTGTAGCTTAAATAGTTGTATGAGGTGATGCTGACTTATCTACTTTCAGATCCAATAACATTATGTCTTTTCTTACAATACATGCAAAATCAGCCTTTACTTTCTGATTAAATTGGAGGAAACATTTTTATGATTGAAAGAAATTTTGGTTCTTTTGTTTCTTTTCCTATTTTCCCCTTCTCTGTAGTTTATTTCATAAAGCAAATAGTTACTGATTTTCTGCTGTGTCAGGCATTCAGTGGGTGAAGGAACTTCTCTATGAATATGACCCATAACCAGCCCTCAAAACTCTCATGCCTAGAGAAAAGTCAGGCATGGATGTGAAAGCACAGTGAAGGGGTATAAGCCACATGCTTCAGAGGAGAGAGCAAGTAATTCTTCCTGACCTCATGGGATGCACTTTCCATAAGTCCCTTCATTCCTGATTTAAGATCTTTTTTTATTTTGACTGAGGTTTTACTTAAATACTGTCCATCTTCCCAAACCATAGCCATTAAACTGAGCTTGGTTTCTTTTAGACAATATCAAAAGTAAGAACACCTGGGTAGCTAGGTCAGTTTAGCGTCCAACTCTTGATTTCAAGTCAGATCACAATCTGAGGGTTGTTGAGACTTAGCCCACATAGATAGCAACTGGGCATGGAATCTCCTTAAGATTCTGTCTCCCTCCCCCTCTGACCCTCCCCCATCCTAGTTCTCTCTCATTCTCTCTATCTCCAAAAAAAAAAAAAAAAAAAAAAGACTCCTACAAAAATGGCATGAACAAGACTGAGGGTTGCTGGGGGGAGGGTGGGATAAGTAAGGAGAGGGTAGTTGGGTTATGGACATTAGGGAGGGTATGTGATATGGTGAGTGCTGTGATATGTATAAGACTGACAATTCACAGACCTGTACCCCTGGGGCAAATAATACATTATATGTTAATAAAAATAGTTAATTAAAAAATGGCATGAACACTTAATAAAGATTGCGATTGTATCTTGAAAAAGAAGACCTTCCTTGCTCCCTCTGGCCTTCTTCCAGAGGTTGGGGATTGTGGGGGTTTGTAGGAGAGTAGAAAGTGGTCTAAGAACTGTGAAACCATGAATCCTTTGTGTTTCCTGGACCAGGCTCATAGAAATGTCCCTCTCTGCTTTATGCACATGTTGATGTTCCATCCCTTTTCTCCTTCTTGAAGATGAAAACTGTGAGAAGCCAGTCTGTCCTTTCTAAATACAGGTAAAACCAGTGTCTGATTTTCTTCTGTCCTGTTTTCAAAGATTCAGCCACTGAAATAATAAAGATAGAGCATCTCATTTTCTGCTTTATGTGAAAGAGCATGAAAATAAATTACTTTTCCTGGTAAAATCCTATCCTGATAATCTTAATGGAGTGATGAGTTTAATTTTAAAAAGGACCATATATCTTGTCCTAGTAAATGACCTGGCCTTCAGAGTCCTTAAATTTAACCTTAATTCATTCTTACTAGCTCTTATTTAAAATGAGTTCTGTGCTGTAGGATGTTGCTTCACTTTCTGTTATGTGTACCTGTCCTTAACTGCAGTATCATTTTTCTAGCCACCTTACCCAGGAATGACCAGTCTCCCCAGTACATGAGCTTTGCTAGGCAGCAGTGTTGGTACCCACCTCACAAGATGGGATCCTTTCCCTTTTCTGGAAAGGTGTGATGGTCTGGTGATCAGGCATAAGCAAGCATATACCAGGCAGAAAGGAGTGACCATGGGTTGCAAATTGCTCTGGTGGATACAGAAGACCCTATCTGGGGATCTGGATGCTGGAGAGGGTATCATACTTTTTTCTGACCTCCCAGGACTAAGATGACCTCTGAACAGATAAACAAATCATGAACTCCCCTAACTGCATAGAGGAAGAGAAAGAAAAAAAGAACACAATAATATTAATGAATCTTGCACTTTGTGACAAGCGCAATGGTAGCCATTTTCATGTCTTTATTAATCTTCAAGAGCTCCAAGGGCACTAAAATGCCTCCTACCTACTGACTGGCAGAGCTGCAAACTGGACCCAGAACCATCTGACACCAAATTTAACTATAAATTAGCCTTCATAAAGCTCTCCTCTCTCTGTTTATCCTCTTCTTGAACCTCAGGCAGCCATGTTTATCCAGACCCTGCAAGTGTAAAATTGATGACATAATCATGTGATGGTGTCTATGGGACTATTACAGGAGGATTAGGCTATTATCAACAAATCGAGGACTAGGATTGTTTTATCAGCATGAGAGTGTTTTCAATTAATTTGTAATTAAATAAAGGAAGCAATTTACTGGGTCTCAGAGAAGTCAGGGCTGGGGAAGTCTTATCTCATCAGTCTCAGCTGTGCATTCCTCCTGTGCCGCCTCATTGCTTAGATCACAGCAGTGATACATGATCTGACCTATAGGAGTAATTCAATAAAACATCAATATTTTTCTTCCTCCTTAACCCATGGTGCTACAGCAACTGGAGAAATCTGCCTAGAATGGCCTCCACCATGAGCCCATCAAGAGCTATACCTTTGTCCTACTATTCTCTCAGCTTTTCCTGCCAACAGCCTGACCTTGTCAGAAATGACCACACCCATGTTGTCTAGGTGGGAGACAAGTGGACTTCATGGGTTCAAAAGTATTTTAAATGTCTTTGCATCTACATTTTCTGGGCACTCTGTTGACCTCTTTACAACTATGGTCTGATATAATCCCCTCGTAATCATCTTGCGAAGTGGGTACTATTATCTCCGTTTTATTGGATGTGTAGATTTAGGTTAGTATGTGGCTGATCCAGGAAAAGTACCTAGTTCTGCAGCATTTGCAGGGCCCAGAGCTTTTCCATCCACCCTGCTCAGCCCAGGTTTATGTAAACTGTGAAAGGTGAAAATGTGGCTGGTCCTTCCACATAGCCAGAGGATATTGTAGTCATTTCTTTATAAGTTTTCCTTTTATTCATGGTATCCTTTTTAAGTTTCTTTTTTTTTTTAATTCCAGTTTGTTAACTTACACTGTAATATTAGTTTCAGGTGTACAATATAGTGATTCAACACTTCATACAACATCCCATGCTCATCACAGGTGCATTACTGAATCCTCATCACATATTTGACCCATCCCCCTACTCACCTCCCCTCTGGTAACCATCAGTTTGTTCTCTATAGTTAAAAGTCTGTTTCTTGGTTTGCCTTTCTCTCTCTTTTCTTTCCCTTTGTTCATTTGTTTTGTTTCTTAAATTCCACATGTGAGTAAAATCGTATGGTATTTGTCTTTTTCTGAATGACTTACTTCGCTTAGCATAATACTGTCCAGTTCCATCCATGTTGTTGCAAATGGCAAGATTTCATTCTTTTTTATGGCTGGGTAATATTCCATTGTGTGTGTATAAATATACATCTACACATTCGTATACATTTACAACCACATCTTCCTTATCCATTCATGGGCACTTGGGCTATTTTCATAATTTGGCTATTATAGATAATACTGCTAAAATATTGGGGTGCATGTTTTCCTTTGAATTAACATTTTTGTATTCTTTGGGCAAATACTTAGTACTGCAATAGCTGAATTATAGGATAGTTCTATTTTTAGTTTCTTGAGGAACTCCCTACTATTTTCCAGAGTGGCTGCACCAGTTTACATTCCCACCAGTAGTGCAAGAGTGTTCTCCTTTCTCTACATCCTTGCCAACACTTGTTTCTTGTGTTGATTTAAGCCATTCTGACAGGTGTAGGAGATATCTCATTGTAGTTTTGGTTTGCATTTCCTGATGATAGGTGATATTGAGCATTTTTTTGTGTGCCAGTTATCCATCTGCATGTCTTTGGAAGAATGTCTATTTATGTCTTCTGCCCATTTTTTAACTGGATTATTCATTTTTTTGGTGAGTTTTAGAAGTTCTTTATGTATTTTGGATACTCTCCCTTTATCAGATATGTCCTTTGCAAATATCTTCTCCCATTCCAAAGGTTGCCTTTTAGTTTTGTTCATTGTTTCCTTCATTGTGCAGAACCCTTTCTTTTAAATTTTTTTATTGTGTTATCTTAGTCACCATATAACACATCATTAGTTTTTGATGTATTGTTCCAAGATTCATTGTTTACATAAAACACCCAATGCTCCATGCAATACATGTCCTCCTTAATACCCAGTTTTTTATTTTGATGTAGTCCCAATAGTTTATTTTTGCTTATTTCCCTTCCCTCCAGAGACAAATCTAGAAAGGTGTTGCTATAGTTGATGTCAAAGAAGTCACTGCCTGTGTTCTCTTCTAGGATTTTCATGGTTTCAGGATTCACATTTAGGTCTTTAATCAATTTTGAATTTATTTTTGTGTATGGTGTAAGAAAGTGGCTGAGTTTCATTCTTCTACATGTTACTGTCTAGTTTTCCAACACCATTTGTTGGAGACTCTTGTCTTTTTCCCATTGGATATTTTTTCTGGCAGATGAAATGATACTCTATATAGAAAACCCGAAAGACTCTACCAAAAAACTGCTAGAACTGATAAAGGAATTCAGTAAAGTCCCAGGATACAAAATCAACATACAGAAATCTGTTGCATCTCTATACACCAATAATGAAGCAGCAGAAAGAGAAATTAAGGCAACAGTCCCATTTACAATTACACCAAAAACAGTAAGATTCCTAGGAATAAACCTAACCAAAGAGGTGAAAGACCTGTACTCTGAAAACCACAAAACACTGGTGAAAGAAATTGAAGATGACACAGAGAAATAGAAAGATATCCCATGCTCATGGATTGGAAGAACAAATATTGTTAAAAGGTATATACTACCCAAAGCAATCTACATTTAATGCAATCCCTATTAAAATACCAACAGCATTTTTCACAGAGGTAGAACAAACAGTCCTAAAATTTGTATGGAACCACAAATGACTCTAAATAACCAAAGCAACCTTAAAAATGAAAAACAAAGCTGGAGGCATCACAATTCCATACTTCAAGTTACATTACAAAGCTGTAGTAAGCAAAACAGCATGGTCCTGGCACAAAAATAGACACATAGATGAACGGAATGGAATAGAAAATCTAGAAATGAACCCACAACTCTGTGGTCAAATAATCTTCAACAAAGCAGTAAAGAATATCCAATGGGAAAGACTGTCTCTTCATGGTATCTTAATCATCAGCCAAAAATCTGTTGGCACAAAAACCTTAGGACTTGGCACAGATATTTCAGTAAACATATGCTAAATAACAATAATGATTATTGTAACAGCAACCAGATGAACAAATACAAACCTGACTGCTTGCCAGGTTTTAGGGACCCTTCTCAATGCTTAACTCATTAAAGCCTCATAAAAATGCTAATGAGATAGATGCGTATTATTATTCCTGTGTTACAAGTGAAGAAATATAGTGAATTACTTATTATTTGTCACTAAATATTTATCCTTTTATTATTAAATAACTGTTATTTATCTTTTAAATTCTCACTAATAGTTAAGATTTTTTTTATATTGGCACTTATAGTTTCGGTACTGCTTTTGATGTGTGAAAGTTTTACCCTAACCAGCCAATCCTCCAACACCAGCAGGGTATCCTACAATTGAAGTAATTGTCACACTGACTGCCTGGAGATAGAAATAGATTCCACAGGTTAAGGGCTCAGTTCTACAAGACTGCACTTCCAGACTTAATCATTTTTGCTTCTGACCCACCAGTTACAAAGTGGAGGTTCCAAAGATCCCCTCCTTATGTTTGATTAATTTATTAGAGTGAGTCACAGAACTCAGAGTCACTTTTTACTCACAAGATTCTTGGGTTTCTTATAAAAGGGGTATAACTCAGGAAGATGGAAAATATACATAGAACAAGATATGAGGGAAGGGGCATGGGCTTCTGTGTTCTCTCTGGGCCCCACTCTCCCAGTACCTCCACATATTCACCAGTCCTGAAGCTCTTTCAAACCCTGGCCTTTGCAGTTTTCATGGATGTCCATGTTTACAGTAAGGTAAACATGTAAAGAGGTTATATGCAGTTTTCATGTTTACAGAAATATGATTGATTAAATCTACTGGCTCTTGGTGATTGAACTCTGTCTCTATCTAGCTCCTTTCCACTCCCCAGGAAGTCAGAGTATAGGACTGAAATTTCCACCCCTATAATCCTGAGTTGGCTCCAGGGGCAACCAGCTCCCATTCTTAGGTGCTTTCCAAAGGTTACTCATTAACATAACAAAAGACACTTTATTGCTCTCATCACAGGGAATTCCAAGGATTTTAAGAGTTCTCAGTCTGAAGAAGGGACAAAGATCAAATATGTATTTCTTAATATAAACCACAATATCACAGCACCCTTGCTTGACCTAAATATCTGGTAGACACAGTTACTATGCAAGAGAAGCTAAGGATGAGAGACTCTTAGGAAACAAAGTGAGGGTTGCTGGAGGGGAGGTGGGTGGGTAGATGGGGTACTTGGGTAACCAGCATTAAGGAGGGCACATGATGTGAATGGCACTGGGTGTTACAAGCAACTGATGAATTTCTGAACTCTACATCTGAAACTAAAGATGTATTATATGTTGGCTAATTGAATTTAAATAAAAATTTTTAAAAAACGCTAAGGAAAAAGTGGAAATCCCACACATACAACTGGGGTGGGGGTGACTGTATTATTCTCACTGCTCTGTTGGCTGACAGCACTTTGCTTGGGTCTAATTTAGTTCCATGTACAGATTATAATGTCTATATTGATCTCACTTAGCTCTCTACCACAGTGCTATAAATTTCACTTGTAAATCGACGTTAAATTGTCATCTTTGGGTACAGTATTAAAATAACAACAGACTTTGAAGGTAGATGCTGGTGCTTCTTAAGCAGATTTGTATTTTATGGTTCTCATGGGTTGCCATCCCCCATGGTGGAGAGTAAATGTTTATAAACTGTTTTGCAAGTTCTATTTTATCATCATTTGTCTTAAGAAACAAATTCAGTTTTAATATTTCATTAAAATTGCACTTCCATTTTTTAACTTAAGTGCTATTGATGGGTTTAGTACAAAATAAGAAAGTATTGCCAAACAATAAAATAGTTGTAGACTTCTGAAAATTGTAGATTACTATAAATAACAGTAGTTGTAGACTACTGTAAATAACAAAACCACTATAACAAGAAAACTCAGACAGCTCTCTTTACTGTATGACAAGACTGTCAGGCCTATATTTCTTGCACATATTTCAGGTTCATGTACTCATTATTTCCCATGTTTCTACTGACCCCATTCAAGATGACTTTCCATCATTTTCTAGTAGTCTTGAGCATCTCTTAAGTCATGGCAAAGAGCGCTGGGGTCTATCAGCAAACACCTTGTATGCTGTCCTAGGAAAAGGGAGTGTTAGTTACATTGTACAAAGGAGAATCAGGAAAAGAGAGATAGGTCATTGCTAGTGTCTTTTAGATTTTAGTATGTAGTAAGGTAAGACCTCTGTTTTTTAACTATGTTTCTCACATATTACTAAATGAGACCAGACGTAGGAAGAAAAGATGTGGAAAAATCTATGAATAAGAAGTGGAGGTCTACCAAACTCATCCTAGCTTACTTTAATAAAATAACTAAATGTCAATGGAAAAAAAAATCTGGAATAAATACTAACCCAGACAGGATGCTGGAACAATAGGTGTTGATTGGGTCTGTTCTGTGCAACTGTTCTGTGCAGATTCCCTTTAAAGCCCCTTATGATCTCGAGTGACTCTAATATGATGCTAAATGAGTCAGACAACTGCTCACCTCACTGTAATTTCAAGACCTGATGTCTAGAGTGGTTGAGTCCTGAAATGACTAGAGTCTTCCTCATTAATAGTCAACTTCCATTTGTTCTTTCAGTATTTATTAAGTCCCTGATAAATAAGAGATTATTGAACTAATTCCTTGCCTTCAAGAAACTCATAGCATAGCAGGAGAATCAGGAAAAAAAAAAATCCAACAATTAGAGTGCTGCTCACTGTTGAGACCTGTCACCATTTATTAGCAGGTTGTTCTCCCCATATATATATATATCACTGGCAGAGGCTTTGTCCCATTAGTTTTGATGAATGCAGGACCCAGCCTAGTACCTGGTGTCAATTTAAGAATTGAATGAAGTGCTGCATTAGACATAAACCTGGGTGACTTGGGATCACAGAGGATAGGCATAAATGGGATAGGAGATCAAGATGGCTCCTCATGTAGGGAACAAATGTGCTGAACTCGAAGGGCAAGGAGGACTCAGCAAGTTGGGAAGGGCAGGACGGTGCCTTCCACACAGGGAGAATGACATGCATGAATGCACAGACACAGGAGACAGCAGATACTTGGGGAAGTTATTCTGAATGACGAGGCAACAAGGTGGAGGCATGGCAGGAAATGAGGCTGTGGGTGGGGCTGGCTAAAGCTTGGGAATCTGGATAAACCCTAGTCAGGAAGAAATCACAGTTGTGAGTGGAATCCCACTCAGATTTTAATTGCTTTTCTGAGGATCTGAAAGAACAGTGATGTAATCAAGAGAGGAGTCCAGAATCAACTTGGCTATTAACTCTCAGAGAGAAAATGATCAGCCCCTTCTCAAGCTCAATGGTAGCAGACCTTTTACAGGAGTCCAAAGGCTCATTCATCTCAGGGCTGCTGTTACATTTGGGTCAGTGAAGGTGGAGAGCCTGCTTTCACGCACTCAGCCTCTCCCTATAAAGAAGTAAATAATTGAAGTAATTAACTACTTAAATCAAAAAGTAATAAAAATGGGTCTAAACTCTTTAGATTTTCTTTTCCAACATATTCCCTGCAAATTGCCTTGACTTTCCAGTATACTTTGGGCATATCCGTCCCTCCGAAGGAAGAAAGTTTGGCAGGCTGGAAACAGCTAGCTTCATTGGTGACTGCAAGTAGTGGGGATTTCTTATGACTTTGTGTGAAAGAGTATATTGGTGTGGAAGAGATGGGGAGGAGGTAGCATAAAGCAGAGACTGAGAACATCTGTCTTTCTGACAGTGGTTATTTTGCCCACACCACTTCTGAAATACCTAACATTTTTCTCCTGGTGTTATCTCTTGCTGAGACTATTATAGCAGTTCCCCTATTAGAATTTCCATCTCTGGTGTCTAACCATTGTTAGGGGGTCAATTCCCATAAACTACAATCTCACTATTTTTTTAAAGACTTTATTTTTTGTTTGAGAGAGAGTGAGAACCAGAGAGATTACAGAGGCAGAAGGAGAAACAGACTCACTGTTGAACAGGGAGCTCCATGTGGGGCTCAATCCTAGGACCCTGGGATCATGACCTGAGCCAAAGGTGGATGCTTAACCAATTGAGCCACCCAGCTGCCCCTACAATCTCACTATTAATGACACTTCAGCCTCATCTCCCACTCCTTCTAACCTCTACTCAACTTCCCCCAAGCCAGACTGAGCCAATTATTGTTCTCCCAACATATCCTGTACTTAACCACTTCTATATCTTTGCTCTTACAGTTCTTTCTGCCTGCAGTGCAGACTTCAGGTTACAGTTCAAACTCTTTGAAAGTCTTCCTGATCTTTTAGCTAAAAGGAACTCTTCCCTCTTCTCAACTCGCATACCAGTTGACCTGTGCTTCCTTTTGGCGCTTAACACTTTCACCTTATATTAGGGCTATTTATATACCAAGCTTATTTTGTTGACCTTTCCTTGAAGTCTGTGCCTCACCCATGTTTGTATTCCTTAGACTTTTATCACAATGCCTGATTCACGGTGGGAAGCCAATGAATGAATGAATGAACCCACAGTGTGTGGGGACCTTCCTCTGCCAAAGAAGTGTGTAAAACTGATGGCATTTCTAAGCAGAGACAGTCACACTACGGGGCCTCTCCCTCCCCAGCTGCTGGCTTATGGGGTACTAAAGTCCCCAGCTGCAGACAGCTGTACCAGTTGGGACCAGCTGAACTTCTAGCTGCATCCACAGAACGAAAACACTCATACAAGGGTGAGACTTGTCTTACTGATGACGAAGTTTGTCCTAAGTAGTTGTGTCCCTGGGAAGTCTATCCACATTTCTCAGGCTTCTTTCAGGGTGGGCTTCAGGACATTAGTACCACTTGTTAGCTACAGTCTGCTTAAGTGCTTTGGTCTTATTTCTTTGTTCCCTCAGTAAGGGAAGTCCTGCATTTCTAGTCCCTTGGATTTTTCAGATTCTCTGCAGACAGTGGCTGGTGTTGTGATGAGCCTAGTGGGAACACCTGTTACAGCAAAGGATTATTATTTACTTTAGCTCTGCCTTTTACAAAAAGAACTTTAGGAAGATTACAAAAAAAAAAAAGACATAGCAAAAGATGTTTTTTAAAGTGAAAAAAATTAATGCAAAGGAAGAAGAGACATAGAACAATTAAGATAATTAATGATTAATATAGAAAATGATTGATATAGAACATGAAGGCCATAAGGCCCTGTATGTGTATTATAGGTTTACTGCAAATCAGACTCTAAGCTTCCTAGAAACTAGGGGAAAAAAGGAAAAAGGAAAAAAAGAGAGGGAAAGATATTCAATTACAGGAATCACAGTGTCTCTAAGATAAGAATAAACCAACTCTTCAAGTGGGGCTTCTCTCTGCCTCTGCCCTAAGAAATGTTATTCTGCACATTCTATGGAAAAGTGTCCTTCACGATGCACTGATACAGATACAGTTGTTAAGTGTCTTTAAGAACATTGAAACACAGCGGCAGAGTCTGAGCCTGACATAAATCTAATGATGGGCAGAACATCCCCATGAGAAAGAACTTCTGTAGAGACCTGTGATTTCCTTCTGCTCCTTACAACAAATATATCCAACAAATATTTCTATTTGAAATTGAATAGCTGCTACTCAGTGTCATCCAGGGAAAGCATTTCAAGGAACGAGACTATAGCAGAATATACTAAAACCTAGCGAGGCCATGGTCATTGTCCCTCTGATACCAAAAGAGGAGGGAAGCTTAGTTGAAAGCTTGGTTAATATCACTGGAACCAGGAAGGCAGTGAAATCCAAATGCACAACTTGAACAGATGAGGGGGCGAGTCTTAATAATAGCTAATTCTTAATCTCCTACAGTCAAGGCAGCCATCACTCTAGTTAGTGCTGAATCTCTTACAGTTATCCTGGGAACCCAAAACTACTAGCTCAACAAAGTACTCTGGCCTTTTTTCCAGATAGAGGTACATTCTTGTCACATAGAGGGAAAGGGGTACCAAGTTGGTGTAGTAGAAATAAACTGGCAATGGCTGTTATCCTTTGAGCCACATTCAGTAGTCTCCAAATGGTAGGATCCAGAATTAGGAAAGGCTCTTAGTAAGAGGAAATTATTTTATGAATTACCTTCCCACAGAGAAATGATAGTTCTCCTTAGTGATTATGAGAATGGAGACCACCATGTGGGGAAAAATATCATTATTTGTATATTTAGTATGTACTAGCACCTATGCAAAGGGTAGGTTGCATAAGCTAAGGAATGAATTATTCTAAACAGTAGGACTAGAACCATGAGTGGCAGGAAGTAGGTCTAGCTTAGTATAAGGGGTACTTTTAAACATAACTCAAGCTGTCAAGGAGCTGCTTTAGAAAGAGGGGGTGTCTGAGTACAGGCTGGTCAATGATTTGCCAGGAAATTATGCATCAGTTAAAAAAAATAAAGAACACACACCTGTTTTGTGTGTGTTGAGTTTGAGGAGTTCTTTATAGATCTTGCGTATCAGCCCTTTGTCTGTAGTGTCATTTGTGTATATCTTCTCCCATTCCGTGGGTTGCCTTTTTGTTTTGTTGACTGCTTCCTTTGCTGTGCATTAGCTTTTGGTCTTGATGAAGTCCCAAAAGTTCATTTTAGTTTTTGTTTCCTTTGCCTTTGGAGACATGTCTTGAAAGAAGTTGCTGTGGCCAGTGTTGAAGAGGTTACTGCCTATGTTCTCCTCTAGGATTCTGATAGATCCCTGCCTCAAGTTGAGGTCTTTTATCCATTTCGAGTTATATTTATATACAGTGTAAGAGCATGGTCGAGTTTCATTCTTCTATACATAACTGTCTAATTTTCCCAGCACCTTTATTAAAGAGACTGTCTTTTTTTCCACTGGATATTTTTTCCTGCTTTGTTGAAGATTGTTTGACCATAGAGTTGTGGGTCCATATCTAGGCTCTCTACTCTTACCAAAGCAGCTCCTTGACAGCTTGAATTATGTTTAAAATTACCCCTTACCTAGACCTACTTCCTGCCACTCATGGTTCTAGTCCTACTGTTTAGAATAATTTATTTCTTAGCTTATGCAACCTACCCTGGTCTTTGTGTCTATTTTTGTGCCAGTACTATGCCTGGGGGACTCAGTTGGTTAAACGTCTGACTCTTGGTTTCTGCTCAGGTCATGATCTCAAGGTCACAAGATGGAGCCAGCATGGAACCCTGAGTCAAGCGTCAGATTGAACTCATGCTCAGCATAGAGTCGCTTGAGTTTCTCTCCCTCCCCTTCTGCTCCTCCCTGACTCAAACAAATAATAAAATCTTTAAAAAAAAAAAAAGAAAGGATGGAGAAGAGCCCTGGGCTAGTGGGAGTGGGTGGTAAATATCCAGAGGAAAGGAAGATGGAAAGTCTGGCCTTGAGCAGGAGAAACCAGAGAGACAAGAAAGATGATGTGGTAAAGGCCCATAACGGAACTCTTGGGGATAGGCAGAGACAAAATAGGATTTTATGAAGCTTTGTCAGGTTGTCTGTGATGTTTACCCTCTTCCCCACCACCTCGCCTGTCAAATTTTTACCAGTACAACCTTTACAACTGTACAACAATCCTTACCTGTACAATGGGGTCTGTTCTGGAGATGCAGTGACTTACCAGACTGTGCAGTGAGGGGGCAAAGAGACAGACCCATCACCTCTGGTTTGCACCATCATCAACTCATTCAAGCTAACAGCAACTTCACAGGGCTTGCCAACTTCGCAATCCAAGGCCATCCTGCTCTCCTCCACTCTCTCTCCTGTGTGAACCCCTTGTGGCTTTTACAGAATCTGTGTGGTAATTTTATTTATTGCCTCGGCGTTTTCTAGGCAGAGAATCTGGAATTAGAGTGACCTTTCGCCCACAGCAGCTGCTGATTTATCACAGAATCTGTTCGAGGCTTGTCCAGATGTTCCTGACATGAAGTTATTTAATTTGAAATTGGCTCAGCTGGAAAATTAGGTTAAGGGTTTTTATAGTTACAATACAAGGCAGAAATTTTACCCTTCTTTTATAAACCCAAGGTGCTGGTGGTACAAACCACATTTCAAAGAAGTAAAAATTCTGGACCAGGCAATATTACATTGTACCTGGAGAAAGACAAAAGGTGGGAGGAAAATTCAGTTGTTCTTGCCAGGGGACTCACCTCTGGGGCCTCAAGAATGGCTGCCAGAAGCTGTAAAGAGACTACAGATGTGTGGGAGCCTCAGCAGAGCCCAGGTGAGAAAAGGGGCAATCCCCTGACACAAAGAGGGAGCATGTTCTTTTGCTCCTCACCTCCGCCCTTAGCAGCAGAATCACTGCTATTGATTCTGCCTGCTAGGTCAGACTTTCCATCATTAGGTGGTCCAGGGTACCTGTTAGAGTCCCTAACCCATTTAGCGGTGTGTAAAAGTTTCAGAGCCCTCACCTTGTCCTGGAACCCTGCCAGGAGAAGGTGGGTGGTAGTTGCTGCCGTTGGGAGAAGCAGTTTGCTGTGTTAGGAGGAGGGATGAGTCAAGTTTCTATTCATTGTCAGAAAATCGGGCCTCTGAAGTGAGGATGACTCAGAGGTGAAGCAGAGCCTAGGGTAGAAGCCATCTCAATCTGGCCTCCCCCTGGTAGAAGCAGAAGCTGGGGGAGGGGAGCCTCAAGGAAGCACGGCCTTCCTTGAATCTAGTGCTTTAAGAGAAACAAACTGGAACACATCTGGGGAAGAACCTCAGACCTTATGACAGGAAGGAAGAAGTGGCTAGAGAAGAGAAGTCTTGGCTGAAATGTCAGGACAAGTGGGATGGGACAAATTATTTCAAATACCAAAAGACAGCCTGATTTGTTCTGTGGGGGCAAGGAGGAAGTCAGGGTTTGGCAAATGGAAACCACAGAGAGGTAGATTCTGAGGTTAATGTAAAAAAAGAATAAGGTCATTCCCTCTCTCCAGAGCTACTTGGATAACCACTCAACAAATGTGTTAAATGGGGATCAGGATGAGGATTTTCCTTAAAAGACCTTTCAAGTCCCTCAAATCTATAATTCTAGACTCTTAAAATGTTTTCTACCTTTTATGTGAAACTGCCCACCTCACTCTAGTTATTTGATATGTTAAAATAACAAAAACTCTTCACTGGAACATTGAGAGAGTATACAAGGCGCCATGTGTGTAGTATTTCAAAACTTTCAGAATGACAATTAGTGCAAAATATGTGTTTTTCATTTAATTATATTAAGGGGTGAGTTAGGCAAATTATGCAAACTGAATGAATTGGATAGTGTGGATATTTTGAAATATTTACCACAATTCTGTAACCAAGGAAGATTCCAGTTCCTGATTCTTATTCCCTTGAACTTTTTGCATCTGGATTTATTTATGCTGGGAATGATACCCACTTCCTAACCCACAATTTTTCATGGTAACAAACCCATCACATCCACCTAGGACAAATGATTGCACCCCAACCTTGGTCAAGCTAGTGAGTCAGAGGATCTTTTCACACAGGGGTTAAATCTACCAGAAACTACCATTCTTTATAGAATGCATACAACTAAGCTGTGTCTTTATTAATTAAAGCAGTAAGATGAAAATGTGGACTGTAGGGGGAATCATTCATTATCCAGAGTATTGTCCGTACTTGCCAAACATCTGGATTTGGTGGAGAAACATATGGGTGGTTCAACTGAATTTTTCTTTCTCATTTGGATGTTTGGTGTCATGTAGGCCCAACCTCGGTCAAGACTTGGAGGAAAAACTTGGCAGAAAAAAAGCCAGAATGACTTAATGATAGCGTAACAGTCTAAAAAGAATAGAGATTTTTTGTTGATGATCCCTATGATGCGAGAAGACACTGGGAAAAAAACTCTTCTAAATAACTCGGTGAATAATGACCAGGCAACAGAAAATAATGAACTAAGCTTTTAGACCTCTTACAGAACTCGGGTGAATGATTGGTCAATTAGGAAGCCATGAAAATGGTGCAATGTACAATGAACTGTGAATTATTTTAGCAGATATTCTTGGAAATCCTGAATCACCAAGATTAACAGAAAATAATAAACTATGTTATGGAGCATGAAAAACTGTATGGAATCAACCACTTATCTTTCTGAAGGCTGATGAAGACCAGAGAAGACCCCCAGGAATCTAGCTAATAATAAATACCATAAGACTAAGTGAGGAAAGGAAGAAAGGGATTTCGAATAGTATTTTTATTAGAACATGGCTCCTTAGTTATTGAGGATAGGTGAGCCCTGCCTCCTCAGAGGCCTCTTAGGGGCTCGTGGAAAGGGAAGGGGTATAGGATGTGTGTGGTAAATGCATCTCAGGGCAAATGAGACTCTTAAGGCATGACAATTTAATTGGCACCGGAGTTGTGCAGCTCTGCTCAGAGCAAGGAAGTCTATAACATTATTATCCCTTTTTCACTTCTCCCCTCTCCTGGTCTTTCCTACACCACCCCCAGGTTAGTGAGGTTCTTAGGTACCCTCTCCACTCCTGGTCTGGAAGTTGGGAACCTTAAGTGTTGGTTTCTGCCTTACCCCACCTTGACAAACTGTACACTTAACTTCTCTGGGCCTGTTTTCTTCTTCTGTAAAATGGGAGTATTCGATAATATTACCTTCATGACTGCATTCAACTGCAGGATGTTAAATTCCACAAGAACTAAGCAATTATTAGATAAGCAGCATTTGGAATGTTTAAATGCATTCACAAAGTGATGTTTCTTACTAAGCACTAGGATCTGAGTGCCATCCTTAAGATGAGACGTTGGGCTGTGAGGTAATAGGCAAAGAGACATGGGCAGAAGTACTAGATGCAGTGTTCTTTAAAAAAGATTAATGGAGCATGCAAATGGTACCAGGCTAGAAGAAGCAGATCCCAGTGTGGGCAAGCATTAAACACATGAATGATATTAAGAGATTATAGAAGTATGGGTGGAAAAGAATGAAACAGGATTCAACTTGGAAAAAATGCAAAGTAATGCATTTGGGAGCAAGTAACCAAAAACATATGAGCTTGCAATGTTTTGTGGCAACAGAATTAGCTGGAGACATAATCATCATGCCAGTGAATAGAAGATGGATGATCTCTGCACCCCTAGGGAAGGCCACACTTGGAATTCTGAGTTCAAATCTCTCTCTTGGAAAGTAAGGGATGAGAAAGAAAAATGAGGAGGTCAGAAAAGTGCAAAACCAATAATAGATAGTTAAAGGTGGTTGATTTGAGGTGAAGTTTTTACAATTTCACAGAATGTGCTGGCTGGTATCAGGCTATGGTAGAAACACAGAGCATTGAGAACCGCAGTTTATCTGTCATGGGATCAGAGACTATTAGATAAGAAGGTGGTCTTAGAAACCTACTCCATCCCTCCTCCATTTTGCAAATGAAAAGACTCAAATAGGGGCACCTGTGTGGCTCAGTGGGTTGAGCCTCTGCCTTCGGCTCAGGTCATGATCTCAGGGTCTTGGGATCGAGCCCCTCATTGGGCTCTCTGCTCAGTGGGGAGTCTGCTTCTCCCACCCTCTCTGCTTACTTGTGATATCTCTCTCTGTCAAATAAATAAATAAAATCTTTTTTTAAAAAAAGACTCAAATAGTTCAAGAAAGAGAATAGTTGATTAAAGTGTTGTCTCAAGCAATAGAAGCAAATATGAAACCTCTGGGCCTCTTGGTTATTAAGCCCCTAACTGGATAATCTCTAAATGTGGCATCACTTTTGTGTCTTCTTGTCCGTGAGCAAATAATGCATTCTTTCTTCTGGCACCTTTCCTCAGGTCCCTCTCCCTGGTCTGCCCTTCTCTAATGAATACCTCCTCCCCATTTATGTTTCCCCTGTAAATAAGTATCCCTTCCTCATCCTACAGGGCGATCTGAGAGGAAACCACCTTCTCCTTCAGAAACCTCTCTACTTCGGTCAGAATTATTCATTTTCCCTCCTGCCTGTTCTCTTGGGTCTTGGATTTTTAAACTTCCATGAGGACAGTGATCACAATGCATTGCAACCCTGTGGGCAAGCAGCCTTCTCAGGAGGTAATCAAGCTGACCGCCCCCCCCCCCCCCCAGTAATTGCCATCTCACATGGAACTTTGGGTTCTACAAAATGAGTCCAGCCTCTTATAGCATGTGAACTCTTTATTTGAAAACAGCTCAAACTCTTTCCAAAGCCTCTTTTCTCTGAATCTTCCAATTATTCAACTGCTCTTCAAATGACAAGGTTGAAAATTCTTTTACCCTCTTGATGGTTGGCCTCTGAAACACCTTGGGGTTTCTATGTTCTCATTAAGTTTGGGTCTTGGGAGTAATCAGGCCGCCTGCTATGATTCAACCCACACTAAAAACAGCAAACAATCTCCTCTCTAGAGACACATTGGATTTGAGGAGCTTTATTTGTGTGCTCGTTTGGGGTATCCATACAGTGCCATTGGCCCATGTTTAGCTAAATAATAACTAAATCTCTACAAAGCATGGGTTTGAAGAATATTTCATGAGACCCTTTTATAAGTGACAGAAACAATAAGCAAAGACTGCCCTCAACTGCAAATGTCCCCACTTAGGCAAATCTGCAGGTGTTGCATGGGCCATTTTCTCCCTCCCATCTTCACAGTTGTGTTGCTTCATCAGCCAACTGGCAGCTATAGCAGCCTTCTCAGAAGGTAATCACAGGAAGGTACCAAGGACAGCCCATGAAGTATGCTTCAGCAAGAGGAACTTCTTTTGTTGATGATCCCATTGAATTAATATTAGCAGCAGTGTGGGAGAGAAGATGAGAGAAAGGAAGGAGCGATTTTTAAAATTATGAATTAGCTTATACAGATACAGAGGGACATGTGTACAGCCAAACAGACACTTGAAAACAAAACTCTCCCATTCCATTAGAACCACTTAGTGCAGAAGAGCAGACCACAAGTGCTCTATCACCTGGATAGAGCGGTCAGGCCTCCTCTTGAATGGGAATTTCCTCACTTGACAGATGTGGATTGAGTGTCTTGTCTGTTAGCTAACATTTTTCCTCTAATTACTAATTACACCAGAGAAAGGAGCTTTATGGCCAGAGTCCTGGAAATGTGAAATGTGATCAGTAGAGCTTTGCATTAAAGATGGAAGATTGATGTGTGACGTCAGACAGCTGGCTAGGAGGCCCACGGGCCAGGAGGCCAACAGCTGCTCATAGCAGATTTGAGAGGGTGGGGTAAGGATCCGGGGAAAGGAGGGGTCAGAAAAGGATCTGGGAGAGGAGAGATAAGGAGAACGATGTTAACAATTTCATTTCCCCCTCCTCCTCTTCCTGTCATTTCAGATAAGGACACATTAACCCTCCAAATTTGAGGCTAGAGCCAACAGGTGGCAAGGCCCATCCCTACAGAGAAAGCAGCTGCTGGAAGTGAGAATGGGTTCCAGGAAGAGGGAGCTTCAGGTGGGAATCTGCCCAGAGCAGTTAACCTTCACCCTAAAACACACCCCACCCTTCTCCCGCCACTCACAAAGGAGACCATGACCCTGGGGGGTTACACACTTAGAACATTCCCTAGAGCAGTGGGGCTAGATGGATCCTCCAGAGGCCAGCTGTAGTGGAATCTGCTGAGCTTTTGGTTAACAACAGAGATTCCTGGACCCCAACCCAGGCCTCCAGAGTCTGAAGGTAGGGTAGTTCAGCTCCCTAGTCTCTCTCTCAACCAAAATCCCATTGATTTTCTCCTTTGCACATAAATCTTTATCTGAAAATATAACATCCATTTTATTTATTTCCTGTCTTCCTCATATTCCCATACGTTCCAAAGGGATAGGGACTACCTGCTCAGAACAGTACCTAGCATGTGGGAGGTGCTCAGTAAATATCTCTTGGATGAATAGGTGAGTTGAAGGGAGACAGGGAAGGAAAAGGAGGTTCAGAATGCCTGTCCTGGTGAATAACTTAGCCAAGCTGAGCCCAGTTCCTATGTTTTAGGATCCTCAGGCAGCGTGAGTTGGGGTGGCAGACAGGAAAGAAGGAGGTCATTCTGCATTTGGGTTAAAAACACAATGGAAGGCTGAGGGTCTTACATAAGTGCTAAACCCCGAATGCACTCACACGGGTCTCACATAGGGAAACATGTCACCACCGCCAAACACGTAGACCCCACCAGCACTTTGGCTGTGAGCAGGGGCCACCTTTTTGCACCTTTTACCTCAAGAAAGTCTTTAATGCACACCTGTCATTATTCTTAAATTGACTCTGTGACTAGCATTGCTAGCCCTAATTTGAGAGACACAGAAATTAAGGCCCTAAAAACAATGACAGTGTGCTGTAGGTCACAAAACAAAAAGGGGGAGAAGAAAGCTAACACCTGGCCATCTTGCCTCATAAACCAACTCTATCTCCCTACCCAGCTGCTTCCTGTATTTTCTTTGATGTTTTTTCTTGAAGCCACTGTGGTTTTTGTAATGGGCGAGAAGGAGGATCACACCATTTTGAATAATGCACATTGTGCTTAACCTACTTAGGACTCTTTTTTCTATTTTTATACAATGAAGTTGTTAATATTGATGCTACTATCTCTGAAGATGACAAGAGTATTCACAAATACAGCGTAGTAAATATTAACACCTATCTTATTATATAATACTTTCTTAGAAACACGTACTATTAAATCACCCTTTAAATTCCCCACTCCCATAAAATAAACATAGTCTCCTGGTCTGAGAGTGAGAGTCTCACATACATTTGAAGTCAGAGGATCACAGGCTATTAGATCTAGCTGCAAAGAGCCATAGAATCTCAATTCTGCCCTCTGAATAACTTTGAACACTAAGGCAGGGCTGAGCTGGCATTAGCTAATGTTTGTCCTTTTCACTAGACACAAAATCCCTATAACTCTGGGGCTTTGGGCATGTCTGCCTGTTCTTTTGTCCTTCAGGGCAGCCCTGCTACACAGAGGCAGGGAGTCTGTTGGTGGCTATAAGCTCACAGGGATATAAAGAGATTCTTACTTGTAAGACTTTTGAGAGCTAACTGAGCAGCTGAGCTCATGTCTCCGAGTAGGAAAGGCTACCACAGAATGGTGGCACAAGGAAGACCCCAGCCTTGCTCCAGGGTGAGGACACTCACTCCCTGCACATTGTACTGGTCTCTCCCACAGCAGCTCTGAGAGCCATCATTGCTACACGCTGTGCAGTCCGGGCATCAGTGTGAGCCAGGATGGGATAAAGAAGCCAGCTGTGAGCGGGTCTTCTCCTTTCATTTGCCAAGGGAAAAAAGATTAACAAGCATTCCCTGGCATGGGGTGGAGAAGCCATCAGAAGTTCTAAGACTAATGTGGCATCATTTTCTGGTGGGGCTTGTATGCTCCAGCATTCACAGAGGAGATGGACTCCCAAGTCTACCATGTTTTATGTATCTGTTCTCAATATATTTCTGAGAGCTAAGTAGGATGAAAGATTATACCTTTTTAAGGATTGAATAATTAGGTGTGTCTTTTCTCCTTCTCTACCCACAGAATTCTTCATTCCCCTAAATTCGACCTCATTGCTAATAACTACCTTAGGATGCCTTGTCAAATCCCCTACATAATCTCCCGGGAGCAGTGAGTCTCTTTCCTGTGTGCTCCCACAGCACCCTACACACCCCTCCATAACAGTCCTGTTTGGTGGTGTTCTAATCATTGGCTTAAAAGTCTGTTCCTCAGTAGACTGTGCTCTTCTCAGAGCAGGGGCAGGTTTTCTTTATCTCTGTTGACCCTTCCCCTTCATATCCATCTACTCTCTACCCTATTCTACATCCAGTTTCAAAGACTGGCCCATCAAAGATACTGGAAGAACACAAAAGGAAAAAATGAAAGGAGGAAAACTAGGGCTTACCCAAAGTCACACAATCAGCATCATAGTGTCCATATTCAGTGCACACCTCATTTGAAACTAGGCTGTCATCAGCCTGTTTGGTCTACCAAAGAGTGACTTATTTTTAAGAATGATTTTTACTACTAAGGAAAGGAAGAACATATAACCCAGGCCAGATAATTCTTAAGTATGATTAGACAATGGCTTAGGGACCCCATCTATGCTTTAAATCAGGATCATTTTCAGGTCTAATGGAAATTACATGGTGGCTTTGGCTTCACAGGGAAGGAACTTCAAGCTAATCAGCCTTGGGAATGCCACCATCTGAGATGCCAAGGCAAAAACAAAGGAATGCAATCGATTAAGTCTCCCTTCAAGAACGTTCCAAGACTGCAAGGCTGCTGAGATGAGATGGGACTGGAATCCTACCCACAGGCTTAATCGCTTTGCAAGAGGCCACAGCTGTTGTTGCGGGAAAGAGCAGGGTAAAATCCTGTTTTCTTACTTTCAACTTTCTGCTGACCTTGTCTGAGATTGTTTCTGACCTGCCCGGTACCCATGCATATCTCAAAAGGCTCTTTATTTAGTGTCCTGTGTCTTATCTTTGCTATTCATTATATCCCTAGCACTTAACATAGTGCCTGCTAACTAGCTCAGTAACTATCTGTTTGATAATTTAATTAAGCCTCCAAAAGTAGAACTTTAATAGAAAATGGTCATTCTCTGGTACACAAGAGATATGTCCCTTCACTCTTCCAACCAACATTTTCCTTGGCCCTTTTGCCAGAAGACAGGAACATGAGGAAAGAAGTAGTGTGATAATAATTTTTTTGTCCAGTTTGTGACTATGTCTATCCCAATTCTCCTATGCACATTCCATGACCAAATCAACTTTTGAGGGGCCCGTTTTGTTTTGGGCTTTTTGCTTCCATAATGACAACAAATTCCTGAAAAATTAATGACTTGTCACACATTTACAACCTCTTCTGGCCTTTGAAATAGCTAAAGTGACCTGTGGACTAGCAGAAGAGAGGCCTGGTTGGTCTTTGCCAGAAGTGGGGCCCATGGGGTAGGATCTAGAGAGTTATTGGCTTAAGTGGTGTTAAGCAGTGCCTGTGATTGGAAAATAAAAGGAAATAGAATCCCCTCAGAGAATCAAGAATAGCCAGGCCTCATCCTAAAATAAATAGGCCAGAGAAACATGGGTGGCAACAGCTTAATCCTCAAACCTGTTCTCCCCCTTTTATGTCACGTAAGTTTCCAAACATTTGTGTCTGTCTTCTTTCTGTAGCCTCAGACCCAAGCATGTTTTAAGACTTTATGCAATATAGGCTTGTCACTTTCCTTTATCTTTCAAGAAGAAATGTACATTCTGTCTGTACTTTATCAGTATTAGTGATGGAAAAGACCAGGGAGTTAATCCCATGACTAACCGCCATCAGTCCTTCTTGTTACCATCCACCGAATTAAAATCCCTTCCAGTGACCACTTATTTTCCCAAGTCGAAACCTTAGGGTTACATGTGCTTTTTTTGTTAACATTCTACTTTACTACAGCCAAGGGGTTGCTTTATTTTAGGAATATTCTAGGTCCTTTCCATGTTCTATGTATTGTTTTCTTTTCCATTTGTGAACCTTGGATCATTTGAAAGGATCAGTGTCTCTGACTCATTTATACTTAACTCATAAGTCACTCAATAAGTACAAGTTGATGTCCACTGAGCCATTTTATGCATCTCATTAAGAGGGATTGGCTCTTTTGCCGAGGATATGCAAACCAGAATACCAGAAGGTTTGATATTCAAAACGTGTAACATCTGAATGGGTTCCAAACTCTGCAAAATTTCTCTCCTGCTCCTCTTTCTTTTCCCCTCCCCCACACTTGCAGTAATACCTTAGAGTTATGAGGCTGCTTATTTTGTGCCACCTACCCCTGAGTCACAAAATGGGAGTGATATTTGAGCCCTAAAACCACCATTCAGAACTCAGAGCTAAGCCATCACTGTCAGTGGGTATCTACCAGGTGTTCTAGAAAATGATCTGCTCCTTGCCTCAGGCAAGTTCTTTCACAGTGAGGAGAAAAGCCTTGGTTCCACAAAACAGCCCAGGGAAGTAAAGATGAAATTGATTGAAGGAAATTACTCCGAAAGCCTTGCTTCTCCACTCCTTTGAAGATAGGAGTCAGTTTGCTTTCCTGCATCCATGTGGTCCTCAGATGTCCTAAGTAAAAACACAGTGAGAATGGGATTTTCCCAAGTCTCCCCTGGCCGGTCATCCAGGGTCTCCCATCCCCACACTGTGTGTGTGTGGGTGTGTGTGCCGCCATCCACCCAGTGGCAACTACAGGGGCACACAGGCAGTATGGAAGCTCAGTTCCTTTCCCCTGGTTGGAAATAGGCCAAGACTGTGAATGTTAATCACCCAATTCCTGTAAAAGGTACCATGGGGCCTTTAATAAGCACAAATGGCCAGAGTCTCAGTTTTACACTTCATCTGTGAGACTTTGTCAGGGGGAGGTGGAAGTTCTCAACGAATATTTATACAATCGCTCAAACTAGAAGTAGAAAGAGCCTTGCAGTTGTTGATTTCAGAGACTAGAAACTCGGTGAAAGACGGGCTTTGAGGAATGGTTTTCCACTGCTTCTGAGGTCAGGTCTAAAAATCTGACATTTCAGGGAGAAAATACCTTTAAATGTCTTCTCTGCCCAACTCCGTACACTCTCACATATGTTGCTGCCACCCCAGGATTTGGAGTTCCCATCTGGGCTGCTGGTCTCAGGAATACAGGCTTTCTCCTCCCTCCACTTCCTGTCTACCCTGAAAACAGTGATGGCAGCTCATGTTTACATCTTCTATCTCCTTAAATTACTTTATTATTGATGGGGAAGTTAAAGGGGTACCAACTCTACCTATAAACAGAATAAGCATGGACTTCAACTTTGTCCTGCTTAGTTGCATATCTCTAACAAGTAGCTTCAGCTTGCTCAACTTAAATATTGTGATCTGTAAAGTATATCTAAGCCACACATTACATAATTATTAATAGGATTAATTGACAAAAAGTTAATGATGAGCTTTATAAATTATGAACTTATATATGGATGTAAGCCATTTGTTATTATATTATTATAGCTATTTATGATTATTCTTTGTTATGCAGAAGACTTCTAAGAGAGTATATTTTTAAGGAATGTATTTCTTTTCTCCAAGTTTCTCGTGTTATTACTACATCCAAGGAGGAGTTCGGGACTACTACAGTTCCTGCGGTGCTCAGAGGAACCAGGTAAAACTAGTCATTTTCTTTGATCCAGTAGAGCATTTAGAGGAAGAGGTAGAAAATATCTTCATATTGTTGGTGAAATGATGGAGAAAACATTATTTATGCATTATAATAAAAATATTAAAAGCTTGTTATTCACAAGGAAAAGATCGCTTCAAATTTCAAATTTTCAAAGTGGCATAAATCTTTTAACAACAAAGAACATGCAGCCCTAGATTTTTTTCATGTTAAATACAGCCTTATTGAAGTATAATTCATATACAAAAAAATCATACATATTTAATATACAATTTGATGTGCTTGGACATGTGTGTACAACTTTAGGAAATAAAATGCTCACTAGAAGAGAGTTCAATTTGGTTTTGCAATAAAAGGACAGTAACAATTACTGATGGTGGTTAACTCCCTGTGCTTTTTTTTGGTGGGGGGGGGGTACTTATTTATTTGAGGAGGGGGGAGAGTGTAAGGGGGTGGTGGAGAAGAGGGGAAGGGAAAGGGAGAATCCTCGAGCTGTCTCCCCGCTGAGCAGAGCCCCATCAGGACCCTGAAACCATGACCTGAGCTGAAACCAAGAGTTGGTAGCTTTACCAACTGAGCCACCCAGACACCCCTCCCTGGGTTTTTTCATCACCAATATTTATGAAATACATACAGAATGCACATTTCTTTTTTAAAGCTGACAAATCTATATTGATTATTTTCATTAACAGTAGTTTTTGAGAAGTTGCCTCTTAGAAAATGATGTCTAATTTCTTCAACAAGTATTTTCCTCCTTTACTTAATAATTTCTTCATCTTGTTATCAACTCCCTGATTTAAAATGTTCTTGGGCCTTCCTGGGTGACCCAATTGGTTAAGCAACCGACTCTTGCTTTCATCTCCGGTCACGATCTTATGGGTCATAGGATTGAGCCCCCAGGTCATGGGATCGAGCCACACTCATCAGGGAGTCTGCTCGAGAGATTCTCTCCCCCTCTCATGTACATGCATGTGCACACCCACTCATTCTCTCTCTCAAATAAATATTTTTAAAACAAAATAAAATATTCTTGGAAGTCTGCTTGCAGAGAGAATTTCACCATGCCTGCAAAAAACGATGTTCACACCACTGATTTTGTTTTGGCTATGCTTACATTCACCTCTGTCACTTCCTCTTATTACTACTACTCTACTGCCGTTTCCACTTTTTTAAAAATTGAGAATCTAATAAAAGCAAGCATCCATCCATCAAACATTCCCTATAATCATAGATTATAGATTCATAGTAAAATAAATCCACAAATAACTAGGAAGTAGCATAGAAAACTTTGAGCAAGCAGGCTAATGTCTAGAAGCATTAACTGATATATTCCCTTTTCACTATAGACTAATAGAAGTCTAAATATTTTCAGTGTTTCCTGAATGTCATTAGGTTTAGCCTGATTTCTCTAAGAACATAAGCCATTTTAGGGCGCCTGGGTGTCTCAGTTGGTTAAGCCTCTGCCTTCAGCTCAGGTCATGATCTCAGGGTCCTGGGATCGAGTTCCGCATTGGGCTCTCTGCTCGGCAGGGAGCCTGCTTCCCCCTCTTTCTCTGCCTGCCTCTCTGCCTACTTGTGATCTCTATCTGTCAAATAAATAAATAAAATCTTAAAAAAAAATTCTCTCTCTCCCTTTAAAAACAAAACAAACAAACAAAAAAAAACATAACCCTTTTTGATTTGGATTCCTTACCCCAAGGGGGTGTTAAGTATGTAGGAGTTTCCTCATAAAGAAGGGGATGTGTCCCCTTTATATTTCAAAATAATGTTTTTACCAAAGTTGAGGACTATATCAAAGGCCATTTTTCTAAGCAACGAAATTCTTTTTTTTTTTAAGAATTTATTTATTTATTTGGAAGACAGAGATCACAAGTAGGCAGAGAGGCAGGCAGAGAGGGAGGGAAAAGTAGGCTCCCCACTGAACAGAGAGCCCAATGCAGGGCTCCATCCCAGGACCCTGAGATCATGACCTGAGCTGAAGGCAGAGACTTTAACCCACCGAGCCACCCAGGTGCCCCAGCAACAAAATTCTTGACCATCATTCAGGGAAATGAAATTGCAAGAAAATATTCTTTTTTTAAAATAAAATCATCTGAAACATACCAAAGTTCTTTGTGCACATATCTATAGTTTTCTTATCATCTATTGAACAAATACAAATATAAAAAGAGGATGATGGGCCCTGTGAAGACAGAGCAGAGTTGGGGGGCGGGGTGTGAAGGCAGGGGAGAAGGTAGAAAGGAGGGAGGAACAATTGGAGACACAGAGGACAGGGAAGATCTTTTCTAAGGAGACAGCTGAGGAACAAAGACCTGAAAAACATGAGAGAAAGAACAATGAAGATAATTCCTGAAGGAGCATGAGAGAGAGAGGGAGTGGCACCTGCCAAAGGCCTGAGGCAAGAGAGCATATGGCATGTTGTAGGAACTGAGAGAGGCCTGGGCAAGAGGACAGATAGAGCAGGGGAAGCATGGGAGACAGAGAGGTCAGAGAGGTGTCATGGGGTTAGATCACATCACCCGTTTAGGTTATGGTAAAGATTTGAGATTTTCTCTGTGTGAGATGGGATGCTAGTAAGGATATGTGGACGTCAGGGAAGACATGGATTGACAAGTTTGAAAATTATCATTTTGGCTACAGTATTGATATCAGGGCAAGGATAAAAGAAGCAAGCTGCTAGGAGGCTATTGCACTAGTCCAAGGGTGAGAGGATGATGGCTTGGACCCGAGGGGATGCCATAAAGGTGCTGAGGTGTGACAGAATTCTAGCTGTATTGAAGGAAGAACTGCCAGGGGACTGCTTTGAACTGGGCATGAGCTTTGCTTGAAAGAGAAGGGATAACCTTGACTCCAAAGATTTACCCTGAGAAACTGGAACAAGATTTATGAAATGAGGAAGAATATAGGAGGAGCAAGGTTGGAGGACAGTTCAAAAATTAAGAGCTGGGTTTTGAGCAAGTCAAGCTCAAAACTTATATTGACATGCAAATAGAGAAGTCTATAGTTAAGGGGAGAATCAAAATTAAAGCTACGAATTTGGGAGTTGTCAGTATAGAGATGGTTTTCAAGGCCAGGACACTAGAATGAGATTTTACTTAAGAGTGAGCGTAGTCAGAGAAGAAGTCTAAGGACTGAACTCTGGAAACCCCACCATCAAAAGAGGTAGCAAAAATTAAGAGAAATAAGCAAAAAATAGAAAAGGAGTGGCCAGACAAAGATCAGAGTAACCAAACCAAAAAGAGGAAGCCCAGAAGCCAAGAGGTCTTTCGGAAGAAACCAAATCAGATATACGGAGTAAGATGAGCACTGAGAAAAGCCCACTTTTGTGAGGTCACTGCTGAATTTAGAAAAGCTTGTTTTGGGGGCACCTGGGTGGCTCAGTCAGTTAAGCATCTGTCTTCAGCTCACGTCATGAGCTGAAGCTGAGGAGGAGGGGGAGGGGTAGGAGAGGGAGGGGAAGGGGGAGGAGGGGGAGGAGGAGGGGGGACAGGAGAGGGGGTGGAGGAGGAAGAGGAGAAAAAGAAGAAGAAAAAGAAAGAAAAAGAAAAGGTTGTTTTGATGGAGTGGTGATGCTGAAGACCTCACTAGGGTTGATTGACAGGCTCTGAAAGGAGAATAAATAGAGACAGGGACTAGAGACTACTGCTTTGAGGGGGAGTTTTCCTGTAAAGGGAGTAGAGCTAGAAGGCATTCTGAGGCCAAGGCATAGTTTTATTTTGTTTTAACAGTGGAATACAGTAGGTAAATAGCATGTTTGTATGGCTACATCAGTAGTTCGGCTGAAAGGAAAAATTGGGTGATATGGGAGAAACGTAAAAGGTTTGAGGAAAGAAGCTGTTTTAGTTTGCCGGGGCTACCATAACAAAGTGCCACAGCCTCGGTGGCTAAAACAACAGAACTGTGTTGTGTGTTCTGGAGACTAGAAGGTGGCCTCCACTGGGTTGTATCCAGGTGTCAGCAGGGTTACTCCTGCTGAGGACCTCTCTTCTTGGCTTGTAGATGGCTGTCTTCTGTCTTCCTGTGACCTCCTCTGTGTGCCTCCCTGTGTCCTGACATTCTCCTCTTATAAGGACACCAGTCATACAGCATTAGAGCCCATCTGTACTACATTATTTAATCCCAGTTGCATCTTTAAAGACCTTATTTCCAGTGTGTAGGACCACAATGGAAGGATTGGGAAAACTGAATGGGAAGAAATCAGAGAGGGAGACAAACCATGAGAGACTCTGGACTCTGAGAATCAAACTGAGGGTTACAGAGGGGGGAGGGGTGGGAGGATGGGGTGACCAGGTGATGGGCATTAAGGAGGGTATATGTGGTGATGAGCACTGAGTCATATATGCAACTAATGAAGCATTGAACACTATGTCAAAAATTAATGATGTACTATATGCTGGCTAATTGAGCATAATAAAGAATAGAGCTTATTTCCAAAAACAGTTGCATTCTGAGGTACTGGGGGTTAGGAGTTCAACATATGAACTTTGGAGGGACACAGTTCATCCCATAAGAGATGCCCTGGGATAGAAGAGAGGGGACAAGCTCAAGTGCATAGGTAGATGGTTTTAGCCTATCTATAATAATGGGACCGAAAAAGCAAAACATGGAAATAAATGTACATATTTTCCTAGGTTTTGTGTTTTCTTCATGAAATAAGCAGCCAGGCAATGGCTAAAAGGGAAATTGGAGGAGATCCTGGAGGTTTCAAAAGAATGGAGAAGAGGCGGCACAGTCATGGGGGAGAGGGGTGGATCCAGTGCATGATAAAGGAAAATGGACTATAGGGGCACCTGGGTGGCTCAGTGGGTTAAAGCCTCTGCCTTCGGCTCAGGTCATGATCCCAGTGTCCTGGGATGGAGCCCCACATCGGGCTCTCTGCTCTGCAGGGAGCCCACTTCCTCCTCTCTCTCTCTCTCTCTGCCTACTTGTGATCTCGGTCTGTCAAATAAATAAATAAAATCTTAAAAAAAAAGAAAGAAAGAAAGAAAGAAAATGGACTATAGACTTGCTGGGCAGCACTGGGGCCCACCTGCAGCCTGTGCCCATGCCTTAAATGTGACATCAGCTCATATGGTTGCGTGGTTTTCTCCCAGCTGTGTTCAGCTTTTGGGGAATGATATGGAGTAGAGAGTTTTAGTTTAATTAGAGTTGTGGTTCTGCTGGATGAGTACTATAGAGGGAGAGAGGAGCCAGTGAGTTCAGTGTGTGTATAGACCAGGATTATAGTGATGAACCACAGAATCCAAGGCAGTAGGAAAAGTGGAGATAAGAAAAGATGACTGACAGTGAAAATGGAGTATAACCAATAGCTTGTAGCTTCCTCTGGAGTTGGGGACTGTTGGGAGACAGGAGACCAGCTGCAATGAGTTAAATAGATGGGAAGTGTCAGTTACCAGGAGAATTGAGATCTAGAGGAGCTGCAGTTACTGGTAGTGACTAAGCTGGGGTAGAACTATAAGAATGAGTGTTAAGGGGCACTTGGGTGGCTCAGTTGATTAAATGTCTGCCTTCAGCTCTGGTCATGATCACTGGCCCTGCAATGGGCTCCCTGTCAGCAGGAAGTCTGCTTCTTGCTCTGCCCCTCACTCCACTCATGCTCTCTCTCTCACTCTCTCTCTCTCTCTCTCAAATACATAAATAAATAAAATCTTAAAAAAAATGAATGAGTGGTTTGGTAGGAGTAGGAGGAGTCAAAGAATAGATTGTTGAGGACATTAATTGCCCCGAAGGATTTGAAAATGTCGTGAATTATTATAGGAGTGGGGCATCAGCAAGATGCTAAAATATTCAAGGGATAAAGGGAGTGACCTAGAGGTCTGTAGCTGACTACAACAGGAAACAGTAGTAGATATCAGAGCCAAGAGCATGAACTTCCAATGAGCTGGACGGGGGATGGGGAAAAGGGGGAAAAGGAGAATGGTCCAGAAGAGCCTATGAAGGGTTATGAATGAAGAGTGAGGAGACCATCTCAGGCACCCTGGCTTTAGGAAAGGAAACACACACTTCTGAGAGAGCTATGGAAAAGTGTCCTCATAGAAGAGCCAAGTTTGGGTTAAAATAAGAGAGTGGAGGGTAGAGGATCAGAGGACAGGTGAACATGCCAGGGATTGAAGGGACCTGTGCCTCCAGGCCAGTTTGGGGGAGAAGAGTCAGGTGGCAAGGAATGAGCTGGGAGACTTCCTGACTGCCTGAGATATAGTGGTGTGGGGAGAGAAGGGATAAATCCTGATATTTTCTAATGCCCAGGTTGGGGTAGCTATGTTTGAGGTGGGAGATGGTAGCCTTCTATGGGGACAGGCTGTTCAGGTAGGCTAAGGGTGATGTGGCGATTGGCACCCAGCTGCTTTCCTAATAACAGTGCCAACTCGGGAGAAGGGGTGAGGGTGGCTGAGTCAGGTGCTGGAGATACAAAGAAAGTCTTGCCATTAAGGGCCAGAGAACCTATGGCAGAGGAGGTGGGAGGGAATGTTCTATCCTAATCCTCATGGAACCACTGTATTTGGTGCATAAACAGGGAACTGCAGTCCTCCTGAACATAGACAGCCGCTCCGAAGTGTCAGCTGAGTGTGTGTAGAGGGTGACAATATCATGGTGAGGATAATTTTAATGTGCCTTGTTTGATCAATCATATTTTATGGGCATCCTTTGTCTGATTTTTTTTTTTGTTTTTTTTTTAAGATTTTATTTATTTATTTGACAGAGAGAAATCACAAGTAAGCAGAGAGGCAGGCAGAGAGAGAGGAGGAAGCAGGCTCCCCGCTGAGCAGAAAGCCCGACGTGGGGCTCGAACCCAGGACCTGGGATCATGACCTGAGCCGAAGGCAGCGGCTTAACCCACTGAGCCACCCAGGCGCCCCTCTGATGTTTAAGTTTAGCTTACCAGGAAATCATACCCAAGACAGACGTATGGGCATTTAGGACAATGTGGGAGAAGAAACATGAGATTTATTGTAAAAAGTACCTGTGCTCAAGGTCAGGTTTTGTCCCTGTCCCCCGTCAGGCATACCGCAAGCTATCTAAATACTCTGAGCTCCAGTTTACTATTCTGGAAAATAGAGTTAGTGATATCATCACAACAGGGTAAATTGTGAGGATTAATTCATATCATGGGTATCAAAATGCTAAGTATTAAGTATTGTTACTAAAGTAATGTTTTAAAGAAAGATAATAGATGTATGAGCTTTGAGCTTAGAAATGGACACGATAGGGGCTCCTGGGTGGCTCAGTCAGTTAAGCAGCCAACTCTCGATTTCAGCTCAGGTCATGATCTAAGGATCCTAAGATAGAGCCCTGTGTTGGGCTCCACGCTCAGCAGGGAGTTTGCTTAAGGATTTTCACTCTCCTTCTCCTGCCCCCCCCCACCACTTTCATGCTCTCTCTCTCAAATAAATAAATACATCTTTTTTTTTTTTTAATGAAATGGACATAATAATGGGAACTTTAAACCTCACTTTGCTGGGCCTGTAAACTCATTTCTGAGTCCCCCAGCGGGGGACCCTTCCAAGACTAGTTGGATCTGCCTCCATCTGGGAAGGGGCCGTCATGAGGTGTATACATGAAGTACCTTGGAATTTATTAAGATGAGAATTTAAGCTGCTTTTCTATCACATCTTCCAAGAGAGGTCTCTGCTAAGAATTAACCTGTCTCTAGACTTCTTGCTATGTGTGCTAATGAATGCCTTGTTTTTTAAAAAGGTAACATTAACCAGGTGCTTTCCTATAACTGAATTCCTCAAATGGGACTACCTTAAGAATTTGTTGTGCATGTGCGTGCACATGTGTGTGTTTGCATGTGAAACATACACACATACGACCCTGGCTCAAGCAGCCCCACTAGGACTGGGAACTCATAAATGACAGCATATCTCTAAGAAGCACATCTCAGGGAAATGATGGTAAATGATGATAATTTAGCCTTTGCCTCACCTTAAATCATCAGCACAGCACAGTGTTATTTCCACGAAGAGTTGGTTTTGTAATGATTACTATCTACCTTTTTGATATTCCACTTGATATTTTTCTCCTATATCTGGGAACTTGGGAAAACTTCAATTTTCCTGCAACATTAAAACAGGCCTCTTTGAGTGTAGCTCCCTCACACAAACCTCCTAGGCATCCAATCCTTCTTCCCCAAGAGGGGGAGTGATTCATTGATTTAGATGATTATTTTGTGTTCTTGGATATCCTGCTAAAATATAAATTCGTTGAAAGCAAAAGAGATTCAGTGTTGCTCAGACTCCCACAGGGAATGCTTAACAAATATTTCTGTCATTTAATTCACTTTAAAATGTGATCTATTAATAGAGAATCATTTCTGATCTCTCCCTAAAGAAAGGAGTGCAAATCTGTAGAGCTAAAAATGGACCAAACCAAGGGTTAATTCCTCACCAACCTCTGGCTCCTATAGATATTCTAGAATCTGCTCTTGAAAAAACTATGACTATTATGCATGAATATACAATGAATATGTATGCTTTTTATGCCCTCAAACCCTGGGAAACAGAGTCCTAGGACAAGCTCACTCACTAGGGGTCCCTTTGTAGGCACAAGTTCCTGTGTGCCCCTAGAACTCACTGAAAATCTCTAATTGCGTCAGAATTGAGACAGCTATGGGCCTTGGTTATTTAGCCACCAATGAGGATAGCTCCTCTGTGCCCCACCTCACGCCCGTCCTGACAGGTGCTGTGCAGGTGTCTTTGTCAGCCAACTCTTTTGGGTGCTGCTGTCTGCCTGAGCAAAGGGCAGAAATCCTACCCTCTTCCTCCTAGCAAGCCGACCCTGTCCCTCCTAACAGTTGGTATGGGGCTGCCCCCTGGAGGTCTAAGAAAGCCTGTTTCCTTAAAGGCAGGCCAGAGGTTCTAACCAGAGGCAGTGCAGATATTGAATCTGAGGGATAGTGAGGCCTCAACATTACAACAGAATCAACCCGCACGGACACAGTTCTTTTCAGAGAGTCCGAGTAGCAATGCCAGACAGGAAATTCCTCACTGGGGAACTTCCTGCAGCTTGAACCTGGGAAAAAAATGGCTTTATGTTTATCAGTATCAATATTCAGGCAGATCATGTCTTGAAGGCACTAATTGCACACTTACTGTGGATAAGACAATGAGCTTAGCATTAGCCACTAGTCACTTGCTAACCTGTTTATCTCAACATGCCTGCATTCTGGAAATAAATGATCTGAAGTAGCTTCTCAACTTTCTGATGCTAAGACAATGATTGTGTTTAAAAGCAGTAATGCTCTGACCTCTCTTCAAGCAGGCAAATGCTGGTGTCCCCAAGTGATGACAGACTGTGCTTTTCTATGCCTCTACATAATCAGTTTCAATCCATTATCCCTGGCTTCCCTCTGATTCTACACTCTGGAGTCAAACCAGGTGTGATCCTTGCTGGGCTGGGTATTTGCTGAATATGTAGGAATGAGTGTGTGAAGCTGAGTAAATGTTGATTTGCGTGGACCACCCTGGATCATCGCATTGTATCTGGAACTCTGTGTACTTTGGGGGCATTGCCTTACAGCTTCCTTCTCTTGATACAGTAAGAAGTCAATTAAATGTATATAAAGAGGTGGTCATGATATGTCATTAATTAGGGGAAAGCAGATCACAAAGCCATCTGATAATAGTTGAGAAGACAAAAATTATGTGTCTATGCCTAGAAAAGCTGGCATGTTGGGAGACTAGTGATATCTCTGGTAGGATAATGATTGATTTGTATTTCCTTTGAGAAGTCAATTAAGAAAAACAAAAGAAAAAGAAAGTACAGTACTTACTGGAGTCCTAGGACTCTCAATTCATGGTCTGCAATCAAGACAAGCATAAAAGCTAGGGGGAAAAGAGGTGTGGGCCTGTAATTGGTGCATGTGAGATTCCTGCTCCCCTACAGAGAAAAATAAAAAAGTTTAAAGATTTGTTATCATTTCTTTTCTAAGCAACAAGCATACTCTTGAAGCAGTTTTGAAATAGCTAGAATTTTGTGTTTTTTAAGATGTAAGTTGTTGGCTTCTATTTCATATTGACTAAGCTGAAAGTTGTCCAAAAGCCTTTGAATAAGAGATTTAAGGATGAGGGCCATCCCACTTTCAGAGGGAGATTTCCCTGCTCAGTGGAGCTAAGTGGTATTTTTAAAATATCTGGCTGGATCTTAAAAGTCATTCATGACAGGTGATAATTGATTACACATTGAATTTTGCCAGAAACTCTAATGTCATTGGCATATAGAGACACAGCATTACCACAGCGTGTATGTGCAGAGGACTGGAACATAAATAGAGGGCTTCATAAATTAAATTTAATGTTTCGTGGCTCTTCTTTAAACAAAGTAGGTGTGGAAATTATTTTAAGTTAAAATTTATTTCTGTGCAAAATAAAAACCAGTCTCTGGGTGTCAATGTGGGGTAAGGAAGCAGAATTTAAGATTGTGTATAGAGCTAATTGAACATTAAAAGGAAGGAGAGAGATTTTCATATCAAGGAAAAAGTCAAATATTATAATTTCAAATACTTTCAAACATGGGCTATGAACAAAATAAGGACAACAGTGACAACAATTACCACACACACATATACCACTGAATGAGAAAGTTGTCAGTAGGTAGCTTTTAATTGGATAAACAGATCTGTGCATCTCATTTTAAATCTCATATAGCCATTTCAATTTTATTAAGAGGTCCAATTCTTTCAATTACTGCTAATATGCTTGAAGAGAGAAGAAATTGAAGCTAAATGAGGAAACTCAGTGACTTCGAGTGAAATTCAACCCTCATATTTAAGACATTTGCAATTTGTTTAAAACTTTTTGATTTAGTGTTCGATGCTCTAGAGCAGAAGTGACAGACCAACAGTTTTCCTTCTTTCACCTTCCAAGGAGAATCCTGTGCTTCAGCGCCTGATGGTTGAGCCCTTATAGGCCCAAGCACAGTCACGGGCCCAGATGCAGAACTTAAGAAGCAGAGAGAATGCTGTAGGTCATGCTGCATGAGAAAAAGCATTATTATAGCCACAGAATGCAAGAAAAGATTCAGAAAGTGGAAAAAGAGAGTGGGAAAGGGGCCAGCAATGAATTAAATAGGTCTAGAGTTTTGTAGAGAGGAATTTCAGGAAGTTTTCTTATTTAAAAAAAAAAATTCCTCTTTTGCAAATGGTTCAAGAGAATTTCATAAAAGTTTTTCATGATATTTCAGTGCTTTAGGGAGTCATATTTGTGACATTTAGGGATACTGCACAGTGCCTTTAGGCATCCAGACTTTCTTGGATTACAATATTATTTAATATGTCTTAGGACTACACTTAGTCTTCCCAGAATGTGACATTTGAAAAGGTGCTTTGGACTATTTTTGTTAAATTCATGATCCTCAGCTGGTTTTCTGTTGTTGTTGTTTGTTTATTTATTTATTTATTTGAGAGAGAGAGAGAGAGAGAGCGAGCTTGAGAGTGGAGAGCAGCAAGGGTAGGGGGAGTGGAGAAATTGAGGGAGTGAGGGGCAGGGAGAGGGACACGTAGACTCCACCAAGTGCAGAGCCCAATGTGGCTCAACCTCAGGACCCTGAGATATTGACCTGAGCCCACTCAGATGCTTAAAAGAACTGAGCCACCAAGTGCCCCTGTTTTTTTTGGTTTTACACTAGTGAAGATTCACTGCATTTGAAGGTAATTTTCAACCTACCCAAAGTTCAGTGTTTGGTCCTTTAAAATCATCAGAAGAAAGATATCACACCTACATACTTGTTGCAGAACTTGCCTGTGAGGATTTCAGACAGAATCTATAAGTCATCCAAAATACAGCATCCATTCCTGATTTAAACTCTTCCAAGTATAGGGATAGAGGGAACATTCCTCAACTTCATAAAATCCGTCTATGAAAAACCCACAGCAAATATCATTCTCAATGGGGAAAAGCTGACAGCCTTCCCTTCGAGATCAAGAACATGACAGGGATGCCCACTCTCACCGCTGTTGTTCAACATAGTACTAGAAGTCCTAACAACAGCAATCAGACAACAAAAAGAAATAAAAGGTATTCAAATTGGCAAAGAAGAAGTCAAACTCTCTCCCTTCCCAGATGACATGATACTTTATATGGAAAACCCAAAAGACTCCACCCCAAACTACTTGAACTCACATAGCAATTCAGTAATGTGGCAGGATACAAAATCAATGTACAGAAATCAGTTACTTTCTTATACACTAACAATGAAAATATAGAAAGGGAAATTAGAGAATCGATTCCATTTACTATAGCACCAAGAACCATAAGATACCTGGGAATCAACCTAACCAAAGAGGTAAAAGAGCTGTACTCAAGGAACTACAGAACACTCATGAAAGATATTAAGAAGACACAAAAAGATGGAAAAGCATTCCATGCTCATGGATCAGAAGAATAAACATTGTTAAAATGTCTATACCGCCCAGAGCAATCTACACCTTCAGTGCCATCCCGATCAAAATTCCACTGGTATTATTCAAAGTGCTGGAACAAACAATCCTACAACTTGTATGGAACCAGAAAAGACCCAAATTGCTAAGGAAATGTTGAAAAAGAAAAACAAAACTGGAGGCATCACGTTGCCTGATTTCAAACTTTATTACAAAGCTGTGATCAACAAGACAGAATGGTACTGGCACATAAACAGACACATAGACCAGTGGAACAGAGTAGAGAGTCCAGATATGAACCCACAACTCTATGGTCAAATAATCTTCGACAAAGCAGGAAAAAATATACATTGGAAAAAAGTGTCTTCAATAAATGGTGCTGGGAAAATTGGACAGCTATGTATAGAAGAATGAAACTCAACCATTCTCTTGACACCATAAACAAAGATAAACTCAACATGGATAAAAGACCTCAATGTGAGGCAGGAATCTATCAAAATCCTAGAGAACACAGGCAGTAACCTCTTTGACATCGGCCACAGCAATTTCTTTCAAGATATGTCTCCAAAGACAAAGGAAACAAAAGCAAAATGAACTTTTGGGACTTCGTCAAGATCAAAAGTTTCTGACAGCAAAGGAAACAGTCAACAAAACAAAGAGGCAACCCATGGGATGGGAGAAGATATTTGCAAATGACACTACAGACAAAGGATTGATATCTAACATCTATAAAGAACTCCTCAAACTCAACACACACAAAACAGATAATCATGTCAAAAAGTGGGCAGAAGACATGAATAGACACTTTTCCAAAGAAGACATACAAATGGCTAACAGACACATGAAAAAGTGTTCACCATCATTAGCCATCAGGGAAATTCAAATCAAAACCACATTGGGTGGGGGGGGGGGGAACACATTGGGCCCTTACACCAGTTAGAATGGCCAAAATAAACAAGACAAGAAACAAGTGTTAGAGAGGATGTGGAGAAAGGGGAACCCTCTTACACTGTTGGTGGGAATGCAAGTTGGTGCAACCACTTTGGAAAACAGTATGGAGATTCCTTAAGAAATTAAAAATAGAGCTATCCTATGACCCTGCAATTGCACTACTGGGATTTTATGCCAAGGATACAAGTGCAGTGAAAAGAAGGGCCACCTGTACCCCAGTGTTCATAGAAGCAATGGCTACAATCTCCAAACTGTGGAAAGAGCCAAGATGCCCTTCAACAGATGAATGAGTAAAGAAGGTATGGTTCATATACACAATGGAATATTACACTCTCCATCAGAAAGGATGAATAACCAACTTTTCTATCAACATGGACGGGTCTAGAGGAGATTATGATGAGTGAAGTAAGTCAAGCAGAGTAAGTTAATTATCATATGGTTTCACTTGTGGAGCACAAGGAATAACATGGAGGACATTAGGAGAAGGAAAAGGAAAGTGAATTGGGGGAAATCAGAGTGGGAGACGAAGCATGAGAGACTGTGAACTTTGAGAAACAAACTGAGGGTTTTGGAACGGAGGGGGTTGGGAGGTTGGGTGAGCCTGGTGGCGGGTATTAAGGAGGGCGTATATTGCATGGAGCACTGGGTGTGCTGAATCTCAGAACACTGAAAAAATAAAACTAAATTTTAAAAAAGTAATATGAAATCTTTAACAAATAATAATTTTACACTGTACAGTTCATCAATAAAATCAGTTATGGAGAATTATGTAATAAATTTTTAAAAAGAATCTAAAAGTCATCAATAAGATATTAGAGAAATTACTTGCAGCAGCAGGCACACTACCCTTTTCTGTCTTGCGCTATGTCAAAGGAAACTAATATATTTGGATTTATTACCAATAAATCTAAAGTCCTGTTATTTTTCTGCCCAATTCTTGACCTCGAACTTGAAGGTCTGTAACTATAACTTACATGACATCAGACAGAATCATTCTGGGAATAAGGCCGTTTCACTGCTCCCTGCATTAAAAATGTCATATCATATGATCATTCCAACTCTGTAGTCCCATGAGCACAGAGTTGTGAGTACACATTAGTGTCAATTCATCACCACATCTAACCTATCAGTACAGGAACAATGATCTCTCCATTGTGTGTAATGCTGTGTAAGAAAATTGCAGAGACATGTTCTTATCTCCACATTTAAGGAAACGGTTCTCCAGTAAACAGAGCCAAACACTTGGTATTTCTGTGTCTTAAGTCCCTCATCTATTGGTTCCTTTTATCCACATGAGCATTTACTATATACATTGCAAGGATCTATTGTTTAATATCTCTTACTTTCAGGGTATTTTTTTTTATGTGCACTGACACCTCTGGCAATTAATTTCCATTTCTATAAGTTGTTTATACTATGCATCACTAGGCAGTCACCAGGATAATAATGCACATTTCTTTGATGTACCTCAGTCTGCACATCTGCTTCAGCTCCTCTACCAGATGTTCGTATTTATTTATATTCTTAGCTTAAGTTTTCAAGATACTTCTGCTCTGGGGAAAGACATATTAGTATAATAAACTATATTATACAGAATGTCAAGACAGTGTGGTCACCAGAATTAAACATAATTACCTCAGTCAACCAGAAGTGATATGATTCTAGAATTTTCTTGAATGCACACTTATAATGAACTCTAAAATCTTTCTTAATTCATATTTTAGATCTTAGTATTACTGAAGTATCCACTGGCACAATGCAAAGTAATCTTTTAATTGTTTTTTTTCTGAAAATTGCCTAAATAACCAACTCGATCGTGTCTATTTGTGATCATTTGGTACCTGTAGTTATAATCACCTCTAAAATTATTTCCATAGCAAATAATCCCAATAGTTTATATGTATTGAGCACTTAACTATGTGTCAGGCACATGCTACCTACTTTGCAAACATCTTATTGAATCCTCACAACAACCCCATGAGACAGTTGCCATTATAATCCCCCATCTTTCAGATGAGGAAACTGAGGCTCCGTGAGATTGTATTTTTAGTTTGAGAGAGCAAGAAATAAAACCTAGAACTGCTTTGTTCTCTCCTAACATCTGTGCTATCACATCAAATAGAATTATTTTATCTACAAATCAGATATATGTTAATAGAGACACAATCAGAAAATAAATACCTTGTCACACCTCCATGTAGGAACTTGCTTTGGGTTAATTTGTAGAATTTAAGGTGGAGGGAGGCCCGCTGATGGTGACTTGGATAGCACCATGGACTTGTTCTCCGGTGCCCAGTTCTCAAGCTTATGAAACATACTTTTGGGATAAAGCAGTGCATCTTTCTGGAACATTAATCTTTCCTCAATGATAGTGTTTTAAAGGAATAATTTTTATTAAAACAATGGATATGTTATGGAACAAATCAAGAAAAATGTGCTTGAATTTTCTAATTAAAAGTGAGATTTTCAGAAGCTTCCTTTCCTCGGAGAAGTGCTCCAGGTCTCCTGGGAGTCAGGTAGTTCCTCCCTCTGCATTCAGGGTGCATAGACTCACAGCTGTAAGAGCAGGATGCCCTTAAAAAGTCTGAAGCAGCTTCTGGGATGCATTTCATTCTAGTGATAGTTTGGAAGATAGATATGAAGGAAGCAAGACCAGAAGCAGAGGAAAAGTGAGAGAGCCTGAATATAAGGGCAAAACACAAATAAAGGATAAAAGGCAACACACTTGGCCATCTCTCTCTCTCTCTCTCACACACACACACACACACACACAGCTTGCAAAATGAAGATCTAAAAGATTTAAAGGGCACATGTCCAAATATCTCATTCACTAGCCCCCCTACCCCTCTCTCATCCCCTTCACACCAAACCTCAGCCACATCTGTGTGTGCTTGGCCTGGTTTGCTCATTTAACCTGCCTTACACAGCAGAACCCCTCCAGCAATGACCCTAACTAAACATTTTCACACTCTGGGCAGTTTGCCATGGTCATTTGGTCACAGCCAATTATGTTTCTGAGCAAGGCCTGAAGAAGCCCGAGTTGTCTACATAATGGGGCTCTCTATAGTCCGATAGGGACACATGTTAGGAGAAAGAGCATTTCATGGAGGGAAAGAATGTTTTATTTTTTCTTTGTCTTATTTTTTTCTCCTTTTCAGCTGATGATTGTTCCTTCAGGATGTAGTGACTTCCATTGGTGAGAGAGATTTATTACTTACTTCCTGGAAAAAGCAATTTTCTCTCAAGTGTGAACACTGGGACAGGAGCATCCAAAAAAGTCACTAATTTTACTTTTGTAACTTAGAGGGAAAGAGAAATTTAAATCTGCCCAATTTTCCCCTCTCCTCAGGAATGAGCACTGATACATGCTCCAAAACCACAAGGAAGAGAGGGCCCCTGTGCTCCTTCTCTGCAGAGCCCAGAGTCACCAGCTGCAGCAAACAGACTCTGTAACCACAGACTAACACAAGTTCTTTAGTGACCTGAAAATCTACTGCCTCAAAGGCACGGCAACACAACTGCTCACTATCCTAGCGCCCATCGCATCCCAGTGTTGGCTCCAAAGATGTGCTTTTTTTCTTATCATGATTTTACTGAAGAGCGACAGGGGGCTCCCAGGATCCCCTTGGCCTTCTTTTGTCACTGTCCCTCCCCCAGTCAATTTCATCAATTCCCATTCTATCACTTACAGAGAAGATGCCTGACTGGCCCCATCCATAGCCACACCAGGTCTCTCTGCAGAGCACCAATCCATGCAGGAGCCATTTAACAGACCTCTCCCCTCAGAGTTCACTAGCTGCAAGTCAGAGCCTGAGCTCATTGCCTCCCCTCTCAACCCTGTTCAGTCTGGAGTGTTCCATATTTCAGAGACCAGCACCATTTTCCACTCACTTTCTCAAACCAGGATCCTGAGCATCCTAGTTCTCTCTTAACACCCAATTTATTCAAGGAGTCACCAGTGCTAGGTTGTTCTGACTCTTCAACATTTCTAGAGGCTGTTGGGTTCACTTCTCCCCATCCCTATTTCCACCACCACCCAACTGATCTGTTGGCTCCCAGCCTCTTTCTCTATCTAATTCCCTATTTCTACCTCCACCTGGCTGCCAGAGGGAATATTCTAAAAAGCATGTCTAGTCATACTGCTCCCTTTTCAAGAAAAAATAATCCCTAATGGATACCTGTTAGCCTAAGGAACAAGTTCAAATACTTTGTTTTATAAATATGAACTGGCCCTATTCACCTCTCATCTTTGACATCTGTGGCCTTAACTCCACTTCCAAATTTAGACACACTAGGGCACTTGAAGGTTCCTAAAGTTCTGGATCTTGCCCTTAGGACTTTGCACCTGCTCTTCTCTTTGCCTAGAATGGTTTCAATTGTCTTCCTTATGGCTAACTTCAAACCTATTCCCAGATTACACACTCATGGCTCAGGAAAAGGGTGAGTCTCTGTGCACAGCCCAGCACACCCCTGGTTTTATTCAGCTTCTCTCGCTCTACCTCATTTCAGCCCCACAGATGCTTAATATCTTTCTTCTTGAGCCCTGTTATCTTTCTTCCTCAAAAATGGATTAGGTGCTTATTCTGTCCTTCATTTGTACCCACTGTCCACCCCCCTCACTGTAGCATTTATTTTGGTGTATTGTAGTTGCCTTTTTTTTTTAATTTTATTTTTTATAAACATATATTTTTATCCCCAGGGGTACAGGTCTGCGAATCGCCAGGTTTACACACTTCACAGCACTCACCATAGCACATACCCTCCCCAATATCCATAACCCCACCCCCCCTCTCCCAACCCCCCTCCCCCCATCAACCCTCAGTTTGTTTTGTGAGATTAAGAGTCACATAAGAGGTTTGTCTCCCTCCCAATCCCATCTTGTTACATTTATTCTTCTCCTACCCCCTTAACCCCCCATGTTGCATCTCCTCTCCCTCATATCAGGGAGATCATATGATAGTTGTCTTTCTCCGATTGACTTATTTCGCTAAGCATGATACCCTCTAGTTCCATCCACGTCGTCGCAAATGGCAAGACATCCAGATGGCCAACAGACACATGAAAAAGTGCTCCATATCACTCGGCATCAGGGAAATACAAATCAAAACCACCATGAGATATCACCTCACACCAGTCAGAATGGCTAAAATTAACAAGTCAGGAAATGACAGATGCTGGCGAGGATGCGGAGAAAGGGGAACCCTCCTACACTGTTGGTGGGAATGCAAGCTGGTGCAACCACTCTGGAAAACAGCGTGGAGGTTCCTCAAAATGTTGAAAATAGAACTACCCTATGACCCTGCAATTGCACTGCTGGGTATTTACCCTAAAGATACAAACGTAGTGATCCGAAGGGGCACGTGCACCCGAATGTTTATAGCAGCAATGTCTACAATAGCCAAACTATGGAAAGAACCTAGATGTCCATCAACAGACGAATGGATAAAGAAGATGTGGTATATATACACAATGGAATACTATGCAGCCATCAAAAGAAATGTAGTTGCCTTTTTAATTGTTTATCTTTCCTGTGAAACAGTAAGTTCTTTGAGGGCAGGGACCTTATATTTACTGTCCTTGTCATAGTGCTTGATATGTAGTAGGCAATTAATGTGTATTGCATAAATGAGTATATGGTGATATATCCATAGGAAATTGACTTGGGAGGGATCCCATAAATCAATGGGCCAAAACCTTCATTTTACAAATGAAGAAATTGAGGTCAAGAAGGCCAGGGCAAGACCATTTCTCAGAATGACATAAGCTGGAAAAGCATCCTAGTATCTTATTTTTAGCAGATATCAGTTGCCAGTGCAATGAAACATAAGCTTTTCACCAATGATATTTAATATTCAAGCCAAATAATGTAATATGTCAACCAAAATGACTTTATAACTCCTTATAAAATAAACTAAGTCAAGTTTTTATGAGATATTTTTCTTAAGTCAGTATGTAAGCACCTCCACCTCCCCATACCACCCACATTTCACAGTTGAAACAACTGGGGAAAGGCCAGAATGAACAAGTAGAAATGCAACTAGAAAGAAGAGCGGCTACTAATTTGTGATACGATGTAGCTAAGCAAGACCTCTCTTTCAACTTGTGGAGAAGAGGGGAAAGATGGCATTTCTAGTCTCTTGGAAATTTATCCTCTGTGAAGTTTCTGGAGCTTGTGACTATCGTGAGAAGTGGGGGATCGTCATGAGTGTGCAGTCAATGCGAAGAGTTTCTTATAGATGGTATTTATTTCTGTATGTGGAAATATAGGTAATATATTAAGAAATTAAATCCTTCAAATTTGGGGCCCTCAGACAATTGCACTAAATATCATTCAATAAAATGGTAATTCATTAGGCTTTTAAATTTAATATCATACTCCTAGCAAATCAACTTTGAATCTCTTGGCTTTGTATTCATGAAGAAGAGTGGTGAGAAAGGGGAAAGAAATATGTGGAAAATATTCTTTAAAAAGTAAAACGGGCTCCTGGGTGCCCCGTTGGTTAGGCACCTGGGTTTGCACCAGTCCAGCCCCAAGTCTGGCTCTCTGCTCAGCAGGGAGCTTGCTTCTCCCTCTCCCTCTGCTTCTCCCTCTGCCTGCCACTCTGCCTTCTTGTGCTCTCTCTCTCTCTCTCTCAATATCAAATAAATAAATAAAATCTTTAAAAACAATAAAAATTTTAAAAAATAGTAAAAGAATTTGGGGGAAGGGGAGAAAAGAATGCTTAATTGAGTACCTTCCCTAGGTTACAAGCCAGCAAGTAGCAAAGTCAGAATAAAAGCTTCCTTATCAGCAGCTCCCATAAAAATCTGAAAGGCAAGGAGGCCTGTGAGGTGTGGTGGATTAATGGTTGAAGATGCCTCTGGCATTCCTATCCTGTGCAAAGGTAACAGCTGAGATAAAATGAGCTCTGAATTCTTGTTTAGGGGATGCTGTCAAAACATTATTTTACCGCTTTATTATATGATTTAGAGAAAACCTTATCTAGCAGAGTGTCTCTCTACCCAATTTTCTCCTCATGGAAAATGGGAAAGAATTAGGGCTCTAAGGAGTTATTTACTAAAGGTCCTCCTTTCCCATTTCCTACTCCCCACCTTCAATCTCTCTGCAGAGACTTGAAACCAGGGGCATGCTGGTAAACATTTAGCAGCCAGTTTGCCAGGGCTGGGGGGAAATGACACAATCATCAGACTTAGCCAGTTTCTGCAGAGTGAATACCCCCACCAGATCTAACCACAAGTTACCAAGGCAATGTCACTGAACGCAAAGTGGAGGGAAGGTGCGTACAATCACTGGTCCAAAGCTGCCCTGAGCCCGCTCCAGCACACCGCTGCTTGAAGGCCTGGGACTGACCAGAGTAGCTCCTGCCAGAGCCAGTTTTCCAGCTTCCTTGCTTCAAGCCCAAATTCTTTGGTATTAGTCATGATTAGCTAGGTTATGTCGCATAACAAATTAGCAGTGAAATCTCAGTGGCTTAAAACAGTCCAGGTTTGCACTTCATACCATGGTATGTGTCCAGCATGGGTCCATTGTGGGATGGTACTTTGCTTATCAAAATTATTCAGGTCTTCGATTGCTGGGGGCTTCACCATCTGGAACATGCTGGTGGCAGTGAGGGCCAGCCTGGAGATTTGTACATGGGCTTCTCAACATCTCAGCTCACATTTCATTAGTCAGAACTAGTCCCATGTCCCCACCCAAATGCAAGGGATTTGGCAAAGGCGTGGGGGCAGATGGAATGCTGGGTGAGTACCACTGTCCCAACAGAGCCGTGATGATCTCAGCAGGCAACCTTGTTTCTGGTGGTTCAGGACACTCCATAGTGGGGGGGATCCAGCCAGCTGAAGAAGAAATGAAGGGCCTGACTGAATACCTTGGGAACATCAGAAACTCAGCAAGAATCTTCAAAGGATGATACATATATATTTATTTTTACTGCTAATAAATACTCATATGTCAAACCAGTTGTTCTTTGACTGGGAAAGAGACTTCCAACTCAACAAGAGCCCCAGGCAGGCTTTACTCTGGACCTCTTTTACACTGGAGAGATGCAGCACATTATTATGAATTTGCTTGTCTAAACAATAAAGCAGCAATTTGAGGTTTTGCTGTCTAAGTCTAAAGCCCAGGGCCCATTTCCAGCAGCACAGAGCATTCCTGGGAGGAGGCGGCTCCTCAGAGTCCCAGTCTGTTCCACACAGAGAGTGTCTAAGACTGGGTGTGGGAGGGTTATGGGCTCCCAGGGACTCCTGCCTGAAACCACAGCATTTCATTTTAATTCAACAGATGTGTATTTTGCACCCAGTGAGGACCAGGTGTGGAGGCTTCCTCTAAGGCTCCTACAGAAGACAGGGCATCAGGTTCCTCAAACTCTCCCACTGCTTCTTAGAACCCCCAGGCGATTAGACACAACATCACTGCAACGACCTCTCTTCTGAAAGCAAACAGCTATGAGCAGGAGGCTCGGAAAATGCACTGAAGATAGGTACCAGAGGAATGTGACTTCTTTCAGTCCTGACTCAACCCCTCATTATTGGCACCTGGACAGTCTCTTAATCTCTCCTGTCTCCATTTCCTCACCTACAAACTGGGAGAGTTGGGCTAGTCTTAGAGTTTTCACACTTGCTCTGCGAAGCCCCTTCATGCATGGAGCTGCATGAGCAGAGAGAAGCTTGTGGGGCAGGCCTGACAACCCCATTCTGACTTCCAACCAGGACCGATTTTTTAAAATTATTATTATTTTAGAGCTGATTTGAGGGGTTGTCATTGCTCCATGCGGGCTCTTAAGTAGATGTTTCTGATACTATGTTTTAAGTTTAAAAAAGCACTGGACTAATTGGGAGTGCAGGAGAGCGCTGGGAGAACTAACATGACTGACACTTGTGTCCCAGTTAGCAGGGCTGCCCTGTGGCTCTTGTGGTACTCTGCTGGGAGGCTTCCCTTCCCCTGCAGCCCGCTAGCCAAGCTTCCAGTTCTTCCACACTTGCACTGCCCAGGCTTCTAGGACTGCAGAGGGAATCAAGCCTCTCCCTCTGACCCTGGCAGCACGCTACAGAGAGGCTCAGACCAAGTCAGCCACATGCAGAGAGAGGAAGGGGCAGTGGGACTTCCCCCAAGTGAAGGTAGACGACCTCAGCCCACGCAGAGAGCGTGTGGTTTGGACTGTTGCCACGAAATATTAAATCATACAAGAATTTTCACTCATCTTCATCTTGGAGGTCACACCATGACTTGCCTCTAATGAATTCTTTACATTGGCAGCCCCTCTGTTTTCCTGCCTTCCTCCACTGGTTCCTCACTTTCGCCTGTCCCCTCCTCCCTCGCTCTGAGCGGCTTTCTCGCAGCAGCTCTCTGTGTGGGAACATGTGGAAATACTTTTCCTTGAATTAGGCCTGGAATTCAGGCTACACCTGTGTAGGCCCTTAAGCAATGGCCCAGCAGGCGATTCCGCAAGGTCGTGTTCCCCAAGTGCCTTGCGCACACACTCGCGCTCACTGCCTTGCAGGCCCGCCAGCCCTGCTCCTTCCTTTCGCCAGGTGTGCAGGCACCTCCAGATGTGCCCCCCCCCCAGGCTGGTTTACTGTTCAGGGTTCCAGGGATTACTCCTGGGAGCATCCTCTCCCACCCTGGGGTGCTCTTCTTCAGAAAGAAGAGGGTTCAGTTCCAAGAGCCTGCAGCCTCCGAAGGAAAAGAAGAGACCTTTTGTTGGGTAAGCACTCTCCTGACTTATGCTTGTGAAGTTGTTGTTTGCTCAGAGGAGTCAAGGAACCTGCTCAAGGTCACAGAGCCAGGAAGTGGCAGAATGGAGATTAAAAGGCAGACCTTATTTCAGGTTCAACATTTTCCCTGACTACCAACCATAGTTATTTGTTTTTTGGAGATATCCACCATACCATCACTAAAAATCCAGATTCCTTACTAGGTGCCCTCTAGACACCATCTCCTTTTTACAATAGCCCAGCAAGGTGGGTTCTAATTTAGTCAGCATAAAGATTTTATGGAAATGGGGCTTATAAAGGTCATGTTGCCCAAGATCACATAACCAAATGCAAAATTGATCTTAATGCCTTCTGCCCCAAATCTCACTTACTTTCTACAATTTTCAAGAATAAAAAGTTGCTCAGAGCTGGGGCACGTGGGTGGCTCAGTGGGTTAAAGCCTCTACCTTCGGCTCGGGTCATGATCCCAGGGTCCTGGGATCGAGCCCCGCATCAGGCTCTCTGCTCAGCAGGGAGCCTGCTTCCCTTCCTTTCTCTCTGCCTGCCTCTCTGCCTACTTGTGATCTCTGTCAAATAAATAAATAAAATCTTTAAAAAAAAAAAAAAGCTGCTCAGAGCTTTCATGCTTTCAGAATAAAAGCAAATCCTCATCTTAACTAACACCAGGCCCATCACAATCTGGTTTTTGCCCACCTTTCGTTCTGCCCCCCCCCCCCATTGACACTGATATTTCCTATCCTAAGGAGCACTTTTTGGTTCCTTGAACTACTAACAACCCTGTATGCATCTTATGTGCTGTCCCTGCTTCTATTTTCATCTACCTTTAGCTTGCTTCCACTCAGCTCATAGACCCTTCCCTGAGAAGCACTCCACTCCCACATGCTCACTACCAACAATTTTGTCACCATATCAGGTGTGGGGAATGTTCCTGTTGCTCTTGCAGCATCTTGGGACTGTCTAAACCAAAACACTGACTACACACACCATGGTGTATCGTCTATCAAGTCATCGCCTCCACAAGACCCCTGCCCTTGTTGAAGATATGGAACCCGTCCTCTGTAACTCTTACCCAAAACTTACAAAATACCTACAACAAAATAGAGTTAAAGAAAGTCTGTTGAATGAATGAAAAATGGAAAGGAAAGGAGAGGAGGTGAGAAGAGGGGAGGAGAGGAGGAGATGTTAAGGACTGAACCCAGGTCTTTCTGATTTTCTGATTCCAGAATAGACAACACTTCTACCATCTTATACTCAACCCAAGATGCTCCCTAATCTATCAGAGATGTGAGTCTATGCTCATTCTCCCTTCTTCTTCTTAAAAACAAACAAAACAAAACAAAACTCAGGCATGAAATCCTAATTCTCTGCTCTCACTCTCAATCCATCTGTCTCTGCACCATAAATTCTCCATAAGACTTCTCTCTGTATATTTGCCTGTTTGAATCTTTATAAGTCCATGGAGTTTGCCTAACAAAAGAGTCTGGTATTACTAAAGGACAATAGCCTGCAATGCCCTCTCCAAGTAAATATTTAGGGTTGACCAGGATTTTGAATCCAGAAAAATGGCCTAATAGAACTTTTTGTATTTCAGATTAATTTATTTACAGGATATATTACAGTCTCTAGAATCCTGCTTATAAAAAGCAAAGCCAGAGTTCTATATTTTAATTATCTGCCCATTGAAATCATTTTCACTATGTTTTCAAATTATAAAGGTATTATGCATTTATTGTAGAAATTTTATAGGTATAAATATACAAAATGAAGAAAATAAAAGTAACCCATAATCCTACCAGGCAAAGATGATCACTCTTGTTTTGATATGTATCTTTCCCTTTTATCTAGGCATATATAATTATGAAAGAATAGTTGACATCAACTCCATAAATGCTGTGAGCTGTTGTATGCTCTCTGTGGATTAATTTTAACCCTCAGAACAGTCTCATGAGATTGACAAAATTACTCCATTTAACATATGAGGAAACGGAGGCATGGAGGGACATGGAGACTTGCCCAGGGCCACACACATATTAAGTGGTAGAGCTGGCATTTGAACCAAGCAGCCCAACTCCTGAGAATGTGCTTTTAGCCCCTAAGACACATTGCTTCTCATGCACGTATACACGGGAGCAGACTGTACAAAACCAACCATGTTAGTAACTTGCTTTTTTTATAGTTAAAATACCTTGAAGAGTTTTCATGTAATTTAATACTCTTCTGAAACACCATTTTGATCAGTGCATAATATTTCATCATATTGATGTAATCAATGAAATTGATGAAATGAATCTATTTCCTTTGGATAAAAATGTAGATTATCTTCCAATCTGCTATAAACACACTGTGATAAGCTGCGTCATAACGAATTTTTTGTTTACAGCTTAGAATTGAAATCACTGTGCCAAAAGAGAAGTTATTTACACTTATCCACCATCCATACCCTCCAGTGTGGCTCCACGTAAAGGGAATATACCTCAATAGTTGATCATTAGAAATGCTGAGTAGAACAGCCTTCCCTCTGGGGTTTTCTGCCAAGTTCTTCCCTATTCTTAGAGCTGGTCATAACAAATGAAGAAAAAAAAAATCCTAATCCAGGCATGTGCTGTTGTCAAAGATTGTCCAGATACTTCTCCTTGGACCAGTGCCACCACCTGCCTCTTGGGTGCATGGCTCCCTCAGCCTTTCTCCTCTGTCAACACCACATCAGAATGAGTTATCATTTGCACATCAGCAGTTGGCCTTGCCAACAAGGGGGCCCTTCCCATTTGGTATTCCTACTACAGGAATGACAGCAGAAAAGAAGAGGTGCAGAAAGTTGCTGGAGGAGATGTGTGAGGGGGATCCCTAATAGCTAACCTGCCCCAGTAACTGACATAGCATCTCCATGTAGGATTCTAAAAAGGGGATAAGCAAAGGATCTCCTTAGAAGGTGGTGAACCCCACTAAGGGTAGCCCAAGTAAGAAATGACCATGTAAAATGGCCCAAGTGAGAAAAAAATAAACAGTGAAGTATGTGGTACATGTTTATTAAGATGGTAAGAGTAGCTGGAAAACCTTTTATAAGCTAATTAAAATGAAGAAAATTTAGAAAATAACACATCAAGGAGGACCTTTAAAAGAGCACTGTAAATACAGATGAGATGGCTAGTGTCTTGTGAGTTTTCTGTCAAACCATTTTGTCAGAAATTTTAGAGCCTCCTCATCTGGACACCACACATGGAAGATGGGTAATTCTCTGACATGTTCATTCAAGTAAGTTTTACTGAGACCCTAAAACTACCTAATATTTACCAAGCACTTTATAGTTTATAAAACTCTGTTCATACACATTACCACATCTTGTCTTCCTTTGAACCCTATGAGGCAGTTACTATTATTACTTATTATTTGTGAGTTAACTGAGGGTAACAGACTTACACAGCTTACTTAAGATTGTACAGTGTGAGATTAATTTTATGTCAACTTGATTAGGTCATAGGTGCCCAGATATTTGGTTAGACATTATTTCTGGAAGTGTCTGTGAGGGTGTTTTCAAAAAAGGTTAGCCTTTGAATTGGTAGACTGAGTAAACCAGATTGTATCCTACTGGTTCTCTTTCTCTGGAGAACGTTAACTAATACACATAGCTATAGCCAGAATTTGAACATGGGCCTCTTGCCACTGGCATCTACTAAGTGCTTCCAAGCAAACAAGGCAGATATGAGATACCAGAGCCCTTAGACAGAGGACATGAAAGTCGAGTGGGGAAGAAACTGCCTTTTCTGTGCTTGGGACCAAGGCCTCCAGCAATCAATAACCAGACTGCAAGCCCAGAGTTCTACTATGTGACCTATATTGACCTAGGCATGGTGGAAACAAAAAGAGAAATAAAACATGTCTAAGGAATCCCTTCCCTAAGCATGTACCCTACTAAGACACATAAAACAATTATGAAAAAATTGAAGTTGTTAGTGTTGACAAGAATAATGAACAAAGCTTTCCTAAAGGATGCAGGGCTTGATCTGAGAAAAACTTACAGAGGAGAAGGGATAATTTAGTGGCTGATCATAACAAGCAAAGGCATGGAAATAATGGTAGCCATGATGTTTTGGGGGGGGGAAGGGAAGGTGGAAAGAACTATTCAAAGACAAGTTTAAATGTAATATAATGTGTGGATTAAAAAGAAGATTGGGAGGGCAGGTAGAATGAGACCAGATTATAGTGGAAGACTTAGAAAGCAAACAAAATCCATCTTTTTAACAAAAACTTACTGAATGCCTTCTAGTGCCAATTCTAGGCACAAATAAATAGGAACAAAGCATGCTATCTTTTCTTCAGAAGTAAGTCACTCTCAGTCTTGGGAACTTGGATTCCATATTGGAAGTGATAGGGAGTTGTGAAAGGTTCTTTAGTAGGGGATGACAAAAGGAAAATTTATCTCCGCATTGCTATAATCTCTCAACCAGCAGAGAAGCAAAGAGGCTACAGAAATGTTACAGACCCACCCATTATTAGGATAGTCTATAGGGCAGGTTACAAGTGGTCTTTTCAGGAAGAATCTGTTTGAATCTGAAGGAGTTCTGGTGTGAGTGACAGGAGCTAGTTTTCATGAGAAGAAGCCAATGTATACAGAGATAATAGGGGGTAGGGGTAAGGGGATAAAACGGAAAGGGGCAGGAGGAGCTAAACAGGGAAGAAGGATCCCAGCACAAGAGGAAGGCACTGTTTTCTAGAATCTGGACAAGGTAAGACCCCAGGAATGGGAAACAAGATAGAAACCCAAACACTAGGATCGTGGCACGGGGGCAAGCCTCAGACCCAGAAATAAAACAAAAGCTTGGTGATTAAAATCAGAATACAAAATCATTCTAGTCCCAAAAACATGACTGTCTTCTCTTGACCTCGGTTAGGGCTGAGCCTATGGATGGAGATTAGGTTGACCTACCAGAAAACCCAATTAAGACCCAGGAGTCAAGTCAAATCCATCACAATGTGCATCTCTGAAATTTTAATTAAAAAAAAATTTACTGTGATCCGAAAGGGCACGTGCACCCGAATGTTTATAGCAGCAATGTCTACAATAGCCAAACTATGGAAAGAAAAACTAGATGTCCATCAACAGATGAATGGATAAAGAAGATGTGGTATATATACACAATGGAATACTATGCAGCCATCAAAAGAAATGAAATCTTGCCATTTGCGACGACGTGGATGGAACTAGAGGGTATCATGCTTAGCGAAATAAGTCAATCGGAGAAAGACAACTATCATATGATCTCCCTGATATGAGGGAGAGGAGATGCAACATGGGGGGTTAAGGGGGTAGGAGAAGAATAAATGTAACAAGATGGGATTGGGAGGGAGACAAACCATAAGTGACTCTTAATCTCACAAAACAAACTGAGGGTTGATAGGGGGAGGGGGGTTGAGAGGGGGGGTGGGGTTATGGATATTGGGGAGGGTATGTGCTATGGTGAGTGCTGTGAAGTGTGTAAACCTGGCGATTCACAGACCTGTACCCCTGGGGATAAAAATATATGTTTACAAAAAAATAAAATTAAAAAAAAATAAAAAAATAATAAAATAATTTACTTATTTATTTATTTGACAGAGAGCATGTGCACACAAATGGGGAGGGCAGAGAGGGGGAGAATCCCAAGCAGACCCCTTGCTGAGCAGGGAGCCAGACAGGAGGCTGATCCCAAGACCCATGAGTTCATGACCTGAGCCAAAATCATGAGTCAGTTACTTAACCAACTGAGCCACCCAGGCACCCCAGTCTCTGAAATTTTCTGAGGGGAGCCTCTATAATCTGACTTTATACTGGATACAAACTTCTATCCTGCCTATCTTTATTTTAACACACTCTTGATTCCAGTCATCCTGGACCCATCTCTGTACCCCCCAACCCACCCCAGCTGATCAACACATCATGCACACACACACACACACACACACACACACACTTTTTTTGTGGTTGAGGTTTTGCCTATACCTGCTCTCTTACCTGCAATGTTCCCTTTCCTCACCCAAGTCCTTTTCAGCTCTTCTCTGAAATTGCCATGGTTTGGGGGCTCCTTTCTCTGAGTCAGAGAACAGCTTCATCTGGTCCTCTCATTGATTAGTTTCTTTATTGTCATGGCATGGGGATATTTTATAGGCCTGAATGTCACTTACTCATTTTGGTTTCCTCCCCTTAGACTTTATTTCTATGGGAAATTCATTCAGTTATTCAACTTCAGGAGATTTGGAAAATATTCAACACTTCCCTTTTCCTGGGCTAAAGAAGGGACAGAATTCTGTTTCCTAACATTGAGACAACATCAGCAGCAGAAATATAAGATAAAGATTCCCTGGGAATTAGAGGTCAGGAGAGGAAATAGATTGTGGGAAGTTCCTATCTAATACGGCAGCTAAACCAGAGGCGTTAGTGGCAGGATAAAATAAAAGAGAAAAAAAAAGGGTGTTTTATATATGTGAGCTGGTGTCTGTTTATCAGAGACTGTCAGCACAAAAGGCTATAAGTTACTGGTATATTTATATACCTATAACGTATTTATAAGTTACAAATATTGTGTTTATAATACTTAAAACCTATTTATAAGGTCAATAATAAAAATTAAATCCATAATGGCTATAATTTATTGATGTTTATGTGTGCCAAATGTTGATTTTTTTGGAAGCTTTTTAAATCCTGCTGCTAATGCCATGCAGTACGTGATATTTTCAGAATATTTGTAAGAGTAATTACAGAAGCAAGGATCAATAATTTTATCTCATTTTCAATGATGATATTTCTTTGTAAACTTACATAAAAGTCTTCTCATTGTAATACCAACCATGATCAGACATATTATTTTAATTAGGATTATGGTGACAATATACAATGCATGGGAAAGAGATGATTAACTCTTGATTTCGGAGGCACAACATTCAGGATTAAACATTTGAGCTGAGGTTCAGTATACTGAATTTCTGCCAAGCAAAGTTTCAGCACACATATTTACCTCAGCTTGAATTCAAATCAGCAAGGATTAGGTTATGTAAAATACATGTCCTCTTTTCAGACAAATGGCTATATTAAGCCTCCAATGAGAATGAAAGAAGTAAAGTAAAAAAACATATTCTCCTTCATGTGATACTGGAAACAATCTAAATTTTAACTTGGGAGGTTTGGAAGATACCTGTCTCTTCTCTTTTCCTGGGTTGCTAAATAGAATGTAGTTAAGTATAAAGCTAGTCTTATTATGGTTACGGTTTTAAGATAGATTAATTTTAAAGCAGACCCTTTTATACCAGCATTTCAGAGTTGGAAATGCAACTTATTTAGACAAATCAGGCATTTTTTTGTTTAAGGAAGTTTAACAGGAAGTTGAACATAAAAATCTTCCATTTTTCCATATTGTCACTGGATATAAATGTGTGTGTGTGGCGGGCGGGGGCGGGGGCTGGGGAGGAGTTGTAATTATAAAGGGGTTCTGAATCAAGCCAAAATCGGTCTTCCTTATTGAACCAGAGAATATTGAAACAAGTTCCCCAGACATCTCTCCATCTGGTTGCCACAGCTATCCTTTCTGTTCTGCAAACTTAAGCCCCCATACCTTCCTCCTCTTGTTCTTCATGCTTTCCTCTTCTGCTCTCTCCCACTTCAAAATGTTGAAGAAATGCGATTCACAGAGTCTCTATACTGCCAGCAGCCCACCCCATCTGTTTCCATCCACCGAGCTCCTCCTTAATATTTCTTAGTGCATTGTTCATTTCCCAAGGGCAACATAGGGCCCCGTACATCAGGAAAAAGGAGTAAATCCAGGGTGTGGTTTCATTCAAATCTGCATTTTATATCTATGCTGTTCCTCCAGTAAGTGATTTTGTACAGTTTGTTGCCTATTAACGTGTGACCTTTGACTAGAGGATTTCCTATTCACTGCATATGTGCTCAGTATCCCTCTCTTGTGGTAGATAATGCCTTTGATTGCAATGACAGTTACTCCATGCTTGGAAGATTTATTTAGTCTCACTCTCAGAAGATCCTTCTGTTGCATTTTTTGCTTACAATCATTTTCGAAGTTTTTAGGGAGGATTAGAATAAAAGACATTACATTTGACTCTTCCTGAGAATATTCCTATGGTCATAATATATATTTTTTAGGGATTTTACCACCTTACATAGGTTCTTTCCCTCACATTCAAGTGTTTTTATCATTGGACAAGTTTACTTCATTTTCAGTATTATATAAAGCAAAGAACAAATATCAGTTTCAGGGAAATAAATTCATAAACCTTATTCACACGCACACAAAAAAATGATTCTTCCTGAAAGACAGAAATACACAGGAAGCTGCATATATGGAAGAAGAATTACTGGATATCTACCAACTGGTCAGACAGGAATTCTTAAATGTGGGGATCATCCATTTAGAATTTAAACCTCGTTAGGTTTACCTATTGTGCCATCATTTTGTTCTTTTAATTTAAAAGCTGCCTTGTCTAGGTTGGACATTAGTTGAAAAAAATAACATAATACTTATGTTTCTGACAGTATGATACACGAAATACAATGAACAACTTTCTCCTTACAAAAAACTTTAACATTCTGAATAAAATTATATTTGAAAAAAATACCATACTATTGAGAGGACAGGAATATAAGGAAAATCTCAGGGGCCAAAGACCAAGTAAATTCAGAAACCAGAAAAGTAAGGAGACACCAAAGTGACCATGAACTTTCATTCTATCAGTTCTGCCAGGAGTGGAGAGGCTAGAACAAGGGAGGTCTTCAGTAGGGACCCCTACATAAAACTGAAACTACAGAGCAGTACATTTTTGGTGAAAGAGAGAGCCTAAATGTAGACATATGAATCCCACTCCAGAAAGGGTGATGGCAAAGAAACTTGCTTGCCAAAGCCTGAGTAGTGGATAAATAATAAATCTCTCCTGAGACTGCAAAACTACAGGCCCACCCTCGTAGGTTTGAAGGTTTGTGACCACAAAACTTCAAGTCTAGAATTAGCATACATGGACCTATGAGAGAAAGACACTTTCAATTCAGACCTTAAGTATTTCATTAATATAAATTCAGAGAAAAGAAGAATAATAAAAATGTCCAAAAAAAAAAAAAAACACTGTTCCATGAGTAAAACCAGAAACAGCAAAGATATATTCAGACACACTTAAGATTTCAAATGATAGAACTATCAAGTAAGAATATAAAATAAGTATGCTTACTATGTTAGTAGAAAAAATGAAAATATTAGGCACCTGGGTAGCTCAGTAGGTTAAGCATCTATCTGCCTTTGGCTCAGATCATGATCCCCAGGTCCCAGAATCGAGGCCCACATCAGGCTCCTTGCTCAGTGGGGAGCCTGCTTCTCTCTCTGCCCCTCCCCCTACTCCCATGCTCTCTGTCACTCTCTCTCAAATAAGTAAATAAATAAAAATCTTTAGAAAAAACAAGAATATCAAGTAAGTCAGGGAATAAGACACTCAGAAGGAAGGAAGAGAAAGGAAGAAGAAAAGAAGAAAGAAAATGACCAGGCAGATATGAAAAAAAATCACATAGACATACTAGGACTGAAATTAAATGGAAAGAAAGAAAGAAAGAAAGAGAAAGAAAGAAAGAAATGTGAAACAGCAAGTTAGTCATAGAAGAGGGAATTAATGAATTAGAAGATAAATCTGAATGAATTACAGAAAACTCAATACAGAGAAACAAAGATATGGAAAACAGAATGGGTAAATGTTAGGACTAGAGTAAGAAGATCAAACATACATGTTGAAGTTTCAAATAAAAACAATAGAAAAAATGAAAGACGATATATGTGAAGACACAAATGCAGAGGAAATTCTCAGAATTTATTCAAGATATTAATTGGCAGATACAGAAAGCAGAAGGAACCGCAAGCTGGATAAATAGAAAGCAATCCATAACTAGGTACATCATAGTGAAACTATTGAAAACCAAATGTGAAGAGAAGATCCTGATAAAAGCAGAGACAACATAATGGCTACCTAAAGAAACAACAAATTAATTTATTGCTGTATTGTCAGCAACCGTGGAAGGCAAAAAATTGGAAAATAATTTCTTCAACATTCTGAAAGCAAGCAATTATCTAGCTGAGAATTGTATGCAAAATAAAATTACCTTAACAACTTAGTAACATGAACACTTTTTCATACACATGAAATCTACAGTACTTAATCACCAACAGATTATCACTAAAATAAATTAGAAGGGTTGAACTGCACAAGGAAGGGAAATTATACAGGAGGAAAGGTGTGAGATAAAAGAAGAAATGATGGGTAAAGAATAACCCAAATTGTGGCCAAATCTAAGCATCTAAGCAAACATAAACTATCTTTTTGGGGAGAGGACAAAACTGAATGAAGTGCTTGCCAATGGTACTGTGCAAATGGCAAGGGGTTGGTGGGATTTAAAGTGGTCCAAAGTTCTTTTTCTGTTTGGGAGGAGACTTTGACAATTTAAGGATGTATGTTAAAATTTCTAAGGTAAATAAAAAAATGTGCATGGAGTGTTTAACTTGTAGCTAGTATAGGATATAAATGAAATACTAAACAAAAGCCTCAGCAAATAAAAAAATAATAATAAAATGACAGGAAAGGAGCCAAAACACAGATAGCTAGAAAAGCAGAACAAAGAGAAAGTACAAAATAATATAGTAGAAATAAATTCAGATCAGTTTCCAGCCATAGTAATTCGTATATAAAAATAATAGACCTTAAAGCAAAAACCATTCTTTAGAAGCAACAGAATCACTACACAATGACAGAAAATTGCATATTACTAATAAGACATGAAAATTCTAAACTTGTATGAAGGAAATGACACAGCTTCAGCAGGTATAGAACAATATAGAAATTTGATAAATTTCAAGGATGAATTTAAAAATCTACCTTTAAGGAAAGAGATTTTAACACCTTTCTAAATAACTGATAACTAACCAGACAATAAATCAGTAGGAATATTGGGGAAAAAGTGAATAATATGAACTCAGTCTTAGCTCTTTACAGACCCACTACTTTCATCAATAAGGAATACCCATTCATTTTAACAACACATAAAACATTTACAAAAATTGGACATAGATATGTCCATAAGATACATGTCAATAAGTTTCAAAGAATAAACATCATTCAGAATAAATTAATATAATTAAGTCAAAAATGAATATTACAAGGATAACTGGGAAAAAATCCCCACATTCGGAAACATAGACTTGCATTTCTAGTAACTTATGAGTCAAAAAGAAATTACAATGAAAATTAGAAAATATAAGGCAATACCAATAATACAATAGTACTTACCAAAACTTGTGCTAGAAAGCTAAAATAGTACTTACCGGAAAACACTCGGTCTTAAATGATTATATTTGCAAAAGAAAAAACAAAAACAAAAACACACTAAAATTAACATAGTAAACAACAACCTTTATAAATTTGAAAATAATAGAATACAATGTAGTAAGTAAAAGGGAATAACAAAGAAGTAAAAAATAATAAAATAAGAAACAAACATACAATAGAGAGAATCAAAAAGCCTAAAGTTGTTTTTATTTTTTGTTTTATTTTTTAGAAACAGAGATTAGACAGGGAGGTAGAGGGAAAGGGTGAGAAAGAATTCCAAGCAGGCTCCACACTCATTGTGGAGCCAGACTCAGGACCCTGAAATCATGACCTGAGCCAAATCAAGAGTTGGACACTTAACCGACTGAGCCACCCAAGCACCTCCCAAAGTTGTTTTTAGAAAGGACTAATAAATTAGCAAATCTCTGGAAAGGTTACTCAAGAAAAAAGAAAAACCCACATACGCAACCTTCCGATTGAAGGAAGAGATACAGTTACGTACCAAAATAATGGGAGAATACTATAACTTCAGACGATTAACTTTAAAACAAAAATGTAAATTTTTTAAGAAAAGTGTAACTGCTTTAAAGTAACTCAAGGGGCACCTGAGTGGCTCAGTGGGTTAAAGCCTCTGCCTTCGGCTCAGGTCATGATCCCAGGTCCTGGGATCAAGCCCCGCATCGGACTCTGTTCAGCCGGGAGCCTGCTTCCTCCTCTCTCTCTGCCTGCCTCTCTGCCTACTTGTGATCTCTGTCAAATAAATAAATAAGATCTTTAAAAAAAAATCTTTAAAGTAACTCAAGAATAATGAAGAAACCTAAATTATGTTAAAACCATTAAGGAACACAAAATTTAATTAACATCAAACTGGATGTTAAATATTTTTTTCAAAGAACAAACAAACGGGAACACCTGGGTGGCTCACTCTGTTAAGCATCTGCCTTCAGTTCCCTTCGTTTCATGATCTTGAAGTCCTGGGATCAAGTCGGGCATTGGGCTCTCTCTCTGCTCAGTGGAAAGCCTGCTTCTCCCACTTTCTCTGCTTTTCCTGTTCCCCACCTCATGCTGACTCTCTCTTGGGCTGTCTCTCTTTCTCCCTCTCTCTCTCTCTCTCAAATAAATGCAAATCTTTAAAACAAACAAACAAGCAAAACCAGAAAACCTCACCAGACCCATACAGTTTTGTAGGTGACCTTTTCCAAAAAATCTGGGAACTGATAATTCTAATTTTATTCAAACTCTTCAGCAAACAGAAAAAGAAGAAAAACTTCCCAGTCCATTTGATAGGCTAATATAATTTTGTTAACAAACAAAACCAGGACAGTATGAAAAAGAGAATTACAAGTGAATTCCCTTTGTGGACAGAGATAATTTTAATTCTCAAACAATAAGAAGGATTGGGTTGAATTTAACTTAAAAGAATTAAAATATTGACTCAACATAACAATATATGAAAATGCCAAGAAATTTTCTTTTCAGCAAGCAGCAAACAAAAACACTAAGTTTGGAGACTCTAGAGGTTTGCATCAGTAGACATTATTCTCTGTTCCATGACAGAATAACTCATGGCCTTCAATTCCTGACAGCAGGAGTCAGATGAATGAATAGACCATGTGGGACCTCTAATGATGGATCCCATACAAATCCATACATGTCTGTAGCAATCATAAGACGCCAACACGGACAAACACCTTCATAATAACCTCATCACTCTTTTTGTTTTTTATAGTAAAATGGGTTTTTATTTTCTATATATTTATTTTTAAATTTTTTAAGTTCAATTTAGTTAACATAGTATATTAGTAGAATAATTAGAATTAGTGTATTATTAGTAGAATCTAGTGATTCATCATTGCATAGAACATCCAGTGCTCCTTACATCAAGTGCCCCCCTTAATGTCCATCACCCAGTTATGCCATCCTCCCACCAACCTCCCCTCCATCAACCTTCAGTTTGTTTCCTAGAGGTAAGAGTCTCTTATGGTTTGTCTACCTTTCTGATTTCCTCATATTTTATTTTTCCATCCCTTCCCCTATGTTAATGGGTTTTGTTTCTTAGATTCCACATATGAGTGAAATCGTATGGTATTTGTCTTTCTCTGACTGATTTATTTCACTTTGCATAATACGCTCTAGCTCCATCCACTTCATTGCAAATGGCAAGATTTCATTCTTTTTATGGCTAATATTCCTGTCTGTGTGTGTGTGTGTGTGTGTATCACATCTTCTTTATCCATTCATCAGTCAATGGACATCTGGACTCTTTCCATATTTTGGCTATTGTGGACATTGCTGCTGTCAACATTGGGGTGCATGTGCCCCTTCAAATCAGTAGTTTTGTATCCTTCAGGTAAATACCTAGTAATGCAATTGCTGGGTCATAGGGTAGTTCTATTTAACTTTTTAAAAGTTAAAAGAAACTCCATACTATTTTCCAGAGTAGCTGCACCAGTTTGCATTCCCATCAACAGTGTAAAAGGATTCTCCTTTCTCCAAGCCTTGCCAAAACCTGTTGTTTCCTGAGTTGCTAATTTTAGCCATTCTGACGAGTATGTAGTTTTGATTTGTATTTCCCTAATGCCAAGTAATGCTGAACATTATTTCATGTGTCTATTGGCCATTTATATGTCTAAATGTCTGTTCATGTCTTCTGCCCACTTCTTGACTGGATATTTTTTTGTTTTTGTTTTTTGGGTATTTGATAAGGTATACACTTTGGATACTAGCTCTTTATCTGTCATTTGCAAATATCTTCTCCTATTCAGCAGGTTGTCTTTTAGTTTTATTGACTATTTCCTTTGCTGTGCAAAAGATTTTATCCTGATAAAGTCCCAATAGTTCATTTTTGCTTTTGTTTCCTTTGCCTCTGGAGACATGTAGTAATAACCTGATCATTCTTTAAAGAACTCTGTAGTCAAAATGAGATGTGAAAGAGGTTAAGAATATGCCACACAAACAGGAAGTAGTAATATGCTTATCAAGTGTCCCAGTCACTTTTATGCTGGAGTGTGTTTTAATGAGAGATTTAAACGAACAAACAAACAAAAAAAAACAGAGGACAAAGAGTTGAAGGAAGAGAAATGAGGGTGGAGAGGGAAATGGATTGTCAGTAGAGATAGTACAGTTTTGAAAGTGGGGGAATGGAGTATGGTGGGAGAAAAACAGGTGTGGAAATAGACTATAGTGAGTATGAGTGGTGTCAACCCTTGAGAGTACTAAAACACTAAAGTAAAAATTTAAGTTAGTAACTGAGTTCTAAGCCACATGAGAGTAGGGAGAGCATCTGTTTCATGTTCTGAGCATAGGTCCTGGCATATAATATAGACACTCAATGTGAATGAATGACTGAATGAATGCATAGCTAATAAACTATTAGCAGGGTAGAAGGAACCATGTGGTATTGGATTAGAGTGATAAATATTAGTATGAATTTATGTTACCCAAATTGGTATATAAGTGTATATTCATAGGTTATTTCTTAATTCTACCTAGTGAAAACACCTAGAAACAAACAACACTCTGGTAGTTACAAGCATTCTTGGCACCTAGATCTGGGTTTTTAATTCCATTCTCTAATAAAAAGAACCAGGGCTCTTTGGAGAAATGGCTGATTCTAGGGTTGGGGCAGAGAATATGCAATATGAGCCTGGGACATCTGATAGTGCCAGAGGGAGTTAAATAAAAAGAGAGAGAGAGAGAGAGAAAACAATGAGGGAAGAATGGGTCAAAGAGACCCAGGAGCCAACTGAAAGAACTCCTTGTGGTCAAAGCTAGAACAATTAAGCTAAGCACCAAATAAATAAAGTAGTACTGGATTATAACCTGAAGAATAAATTAAATATTCATGAACCTTTACTGATAGAAATAAATGATTGAATAAATAAATGGTAGTGAGTAAAAGATTTCTGATATAGAATTCCAAATGCTTACATAGACACTGGCTCCCTCAGGGAGATGGAGCATAACTCCCCATATCTGAAGTGTGGGCTGTCCATAGGTCCATAGTGGTTTTCTTTCGAACAGTATAGCATCAATAATTGGTGGTGGAGAGTGCTGCCATTTAGTGGAGAACCCTACCAACCTCTACCTTAGCTAGGTGTTCAAGGTTAACATCCTCAGTGAGTCATGTTGACAGCATGTACCTTGGTATCATGCTCATAATTAGCACTTTATGTCTTCATTCTTTCTCCCTAATCCTATAACCCCAGTCTACACATAAGAGAAACATCAGACCAAAATCGAGGGACATTCTGTAAAATATCTTAGCATTTCAAACTGTCGAAGTCCTGGAAAAGCAAGGAAAGTTTGAGAAATTATCAGATTAGAGGAACCTAAGGAGATAGAGCATCTAAATGAAATGCAATATCCTGGATCTTGGAACAGAAAAGGGACATTAGGTAAAAACTATTAGTTAATAATAGCATATCAATATTGGTTCATTAGTTGTAATATACTAATTTAAGAGTTAACAATAGGAGAAACTGTGTGGAGTAAAATGGGATTCAGGCACTATCTTTGCAACTTTTCTGTAAATCTGAAACTACTCTAAGAACTTCCTCAAAAAAAAATTAAGTAACATGTATTGAGGACATAGTATATGCCAACTCTTAAGCAGTTACATCTACTAAGTACTTTAATCTTCACAACAGCCCTATAATGCAAACATGATTATCCCATTTCATAAGGAAATTGAAGTAAAGAGGGGCTCATTAATTTGCCCAAGGTTGTTACATAGCCAGAAAGGGCTGGAGCAGGGAATGGAGCCTAAGAGAAATCATTTTTCCCTTCTTATAGAAGATGATCTCAAGAAGTGTCTCTTAACATCGTGATTTGATTCTCTGATTTTTAATAGATCTGTTGTGTTGAGGATGGAGCTTATGGAAAGTTAAAAAGCTAATATTGAGGCATTTTGCAAATTATGGTAACAAATAGATTAACAAGGTTTCAAACTCCTACTAGAGCGAATGGGGTGGGAGAGAGATTATGGGCATAAATGTGAGTAACTTAAGCTTTATAAAAACAATTTCAATAAAATGAGGAATTTAGTGGGATAAATTGGCAGTGGTTATTACCCAAAAGTATAGTAGGGAAAATGGCCACACTCTAAAGGATTAAGACAGCTGGCTCAGGTAGAGTGCATACCGTTATGCGAAAATAATCATAAAAGTTTTAAAATGTGGATAATTGTCAAATTGTGTAACTTGATTGTGAACAAAATTAGAAGCCTAGAGATTACAGTCAGCTGAAGGGGGAAAAAACCTTTAGGAGCATAAAGAAGGCACTGCTATGCATAAGAGAAAAAGCAAAGTGCAACAATCAAAGCATAACAAAGAATGAGGTTTGGTTTTGTTTAATATAGTAGAGAATTGAAACCTAAGAAAGAGTCAATGAAGCCATTATTTTGGTAGGCAAACCTAGAAACAGTTGGCTCCTGTAAAGGAAATGGTGGAAGACCTGAATAGATTCATTCAGAAATAGTGTGAGGCAGAGAAAGCAGCCTCTAATATGACCTTTAGCAGTACGATTGACTTGTGCATTGGCTGAAATTATTTTATGTTTGAATGAGTCTTTTCTTATAATCTTCCTTTTCTTCCTAATGCTGGACTCCCAGGTGTTTCTTTTTCTTCATATTGTTTCCTTATTTCCATTTATATCAGCCATAAGGCAGAGCCTTCATTAGATGTTTTCTGAGAATATGTGTTCAGAAAGGGACAGAAATAGAGTAGGAAATTTTCCTTAATATAAGCAAATCTCTTCTCTTTTTTCAGGCTGACATCTTCATAAAACATAAAGTAGATTTCAGTAAAAAGGTTTCCTTCCTATTATATTATTACCAGAAAGACTCTACATTTCAATGAAATCTCCTCTTAAATTTCTTAAAAACATAAAAGATGCCAGTACTGTGAATGTTACTTTATACTTCACATAGAAACCAATGATTAACAAGATCTGAAAAAAAAGATGTCAAATAAAATACATATAATAAAAACTATGTGTTGTAATAAAGGTGATTTTCCAAAGAATTCACCACATATTAGACTACAGGAAATGTAATTTTTTAAAAATGCACTCTTGGGGCACCTGGGTGGCTTAGTCAGTTAAGTGCTGACTCTTGATTTCAGCTCAGCTCATGATCTCATGGGCCATGAGATGAAGCCCCAAGTCAGGCTCCACACTCAGCGGGGAGTCTGTTTGAGATTCTCTTTCTTCCTCTCCCTCTGCGCCCCCTCCCACTCACGCATGCTCTCTCTCTCTCTCTCTCTCTCTTTAAAATAAATAAAGTGCAATCTTGGAAGACCAGTGTATTTAGTAAGTGCTCCCCAGAGAAACATAAGCAAGAGAATATATAGATATAGATACAGATATGGACACAGATAGACATATAATATCTTTTCTTCCCAAAAGATCGTTCCGTGGTCTGGCACATGATTTAATGAAGGCTCACCTCAACCACAGGTTTTGAACCTTGTACACAGTAAAAAGAAAGTTATTATTTAACATAGCACAAATTTATAAGTGACAGACATCTGACAAAACATTAAGAAATCAAACATTTAGCTAAGCATTTAGAGAAATGACTTACCATGAGTTATGGATTTTAAAACCGTCCCCAAAGGATTTACAGCAAATCCCTTCACTGAAGACATTTAAAATTAGATTCAAAGAAAAACTTGAGTGAGAGCATACTGGAGTGAAAACTCCCACACTAACAAATATGAAACAGATGAATTTTAGCTTTTTCTATTTTTAATATCCACAACTGTTATTTTTCTGATTCATTAAAAAAGAGATTTGGTATTCTAAACTCTTGGCCACAAATAACATGGAATAAAATAAAAATTAAATCAGCATCATTTAATTACGGTTCCAGAGACCTATAGATATATGACAAGACATTCCAAGCCAAAACCGTAAACTTTGAATATTGTTTTTATCATTCACAGAAACAGAGGGTTCTTAGGGAAGTTCTTCTTTAGAAAATGATCTACTCCCAAGCTCCCCACAATCCACTGGGGATTCTGACTTGCGAGCTCTGCAGCTGATTTTAATTGCCACGATGATGCATAGAGAGAGATGTGATATCTGGAATAACTGACTTCTAAACAATGAGGGGCTTTAAAGATTAAAGTCAACACTTTAAATCGCACTCACAACTGAATAGGAAGCGAATGCTGACCATAGAATGCAGGTGTAATATTCTCCATATGTTTTGAAACTTGTAGCTGAAAGAGATCAAGCCCTCTGCATCACACGCAATAAAAACTCAAGGACAGTGCATTACAACATTCTGTTTTGAAGGTCAGAAGCACGAGGCTCATGATGGTAAATAGAACAAACATATTGTGAGAAGTGTTCTTAGACATAGGATGCCAGTCTGAAAAGTCAGCACACATCTGTGAGAACTTCCCAGCAAAGGCAAGCAGAGTGTTCTAGCTAAATATTCCTTGAGTGCCTGAAATGTTGGCCTGGACATGAATGGGTCCATGGCTCCTGATGTTACCTGACAACAGTTAAGAACACTAGATGCATGAGGAACTGGCTAGATCCTTTCAGGTATGAGAAATAATGCTTGACTTCATGCCTAAATAAGAGTTCTCTGAACACTCTAAGATTGAAGTAGAAAGCTTTTCAAAGTAACTTATTCCATAATCATAATATCCTTAAGAAACAGTACATCCCTAAAAGTAGACAGTCTTTGGTGAACAAAACAGTATTAAATGCAAAAATTAAATGAAACAAGCCAGGAGTAACCCTGCCAAAGAGAAAGAAAATCCTCCAAATAGTCTAGTTTTGTTTTAGCCACTGACATATGGGAAAATTTATGTAGTAAAGAATATGCTTATAAAGTTTCAGCTTATATTTAGTTGGGGAAACAATTTATTAAACCAAAAAAGCATAAATGTGTGACAGATGGCAATGCTTTTTTTTTTTTTTTTCTTTTTCTCTTCTTGGCAGGGTCCCTTTTTTGGGGAATGGCTTTCACTTCTTAAAACTATGACCATTGTCATTCACACCTATTTTCTGAAATTAAACAGACCAGTTCTATGACGAAACCTCCTATAAATTTGGTTACTGTAAAATGTCTTCCCCTTTTGTATCATAAATTATCTATAGTGCCACTTTCCCTAGAATAATGAAATAGGCCAAAAGTAGGCAAAAGGCATAAAACTTTCATTTCAAATTCTCTAAATTGGTTTAAAAGAAATCTACATAAAAGTCTTCTACAAAATCTTTTATTCTTTTAGGATTTTTATGAAGGAAACTATAAAAGATTATATTGGAAGTACATTCTTCCATCCTGAAATCTCTATTTTTGATATTTAAAATGTTCAATTCTTCTAAATCATTTGCTAGATCATAATTTATGTTCACAGATGTCTTAGTGAAGGGTCACGGTTCGCTTTCTGAAAAATGAGCAAAATCTCCATAGGTGTATGTGACATAAGCAGTCAAATTTATTGTATTACTCTAATATGCAAACCTCTTCTTTAAGGAATTTATTAACGTGATAAAGAAGTGAAAGAAAGTACTGTAGAAGCAGGTGGAGGGCAGTGTAAAGGGTGGAAAGAGGGTGGGTACCACTGACTACAGTCACCAGAAGGTCAAGGATTGGACATTTTAGCCTCCCACAGTGGCCAGCCCTGCATCCCGCCTCCTTGAAATTCATGACGAGCTTGTTTTCTCGGGCCATTGTGGGAAGGCCAGCTACTGTTAGAATAAAAGCTGACTCTCAAATGAAAATTATCAAAAATATTAGAGTTGTTAGGGTAACTCTAGCTGCTATAACAAAAGCCAATATTTCAGTAGCTTCAGAAAATAAAAGTCTATTTTTCATGCACTTAGTGGTCCCAAGCAATGCCTTTGGTGGAGAAAACAGGGTAGTGCTCAGGGGTAAGGGAGACTTTGGTACCTCTGTCTCCAGTGATCATTCAGAAATGCAGGGCTTTCCGTGTCACCCCAATATCTGGGCAGATCAGGGAAGAGCATGAATAATGCTTGCAAGATATTTTTAAGGGGCAGACTTGGATGCACCCATATATCATTCTGCTCATGTCCCCTGGCTAGAACTCAGTCACATGTTCCCATCAAAGGATAAGGAAGGCTGAAAAATGTTGTCTGACTCTCACAGTAGGAAGAAAGAGAATGAAATGTTTGATGAAGAGCTAGTCAGTTTTTACCACAGTATATGTCACAAAAATTTTGTTGCTGCAAAAACTGGAGTTAGACAGCTGTCACTTATAAGATGAAGCTAGTGACACTTTCTCTGCAGTTTTAAAAAAAACACTTAATCTTACTTTTTTGTCCTCATTCCATTTTTTCCATTCATTCCTCTTTCTTATCTGCAACCCATCTTATTAAGCATCTGCTAGCAATTTGGCTGAACTGATTGTCCATAATGTTTTATATTGAAATATGCATTCACATTCAAGAAGAAAGAAAATTAGTAACATAGTATGACACACATAAACATCTAGTTAAATTTTTTATAAAATCTAACTGGAAGGCCAACAAACTTTTTACTGCTTCTCTAGTAAAAATGAAAGACCTTTTTCCCAGACGGTTTAAACCCATGGGAAGAGTTATGATCAAAATGAAGAATGATGTAATCAATGACTACATATATATATATATATATATATATATATATATATATATATATATATATTTAGTCTGAAAGTGATTGGTCTTTATATTCAAACTGCAACCCAAAGAACAATTTTCATCTAATAAAGAAAAATTTAATGATGAACAAAATTTTGGAGAAATTTCTATGATAATGTATCAGTGGCAGCCTAGGTGGTTGCAGTAGAAACCCTCAGGAAAATCTCTTTCTGCATGATTCCTCTGGGCTCACTAAGCATCAGACATTTTATTCTCATGACAAGAGAGGGCCTCAAGGTATGACTTACTACTAGGCTGCATGGATCTAGTCCTTCCCAGAAGACAAATAACATATTTAGACACAATGCAACATTTAGACACATTGTAATAAGACATATTGCAGCAAGAAAGGAAAAGTAGATGTTTTTTGTAAATTTCCTATGAAAAGACTATTTCTAGAAATTGTGCTTTCTCTTTAATAATCTGTATTAAAGAACTGGGGCAGGAGGAGAAACTTTCCCTTCGTTGGGCCAAATTATGAATAGGAGTTGGGAAGCAGCAGCATCTTTAAACCCACTCCACCTCCCCAAAACGAAGTGAAATAGTGGCTGGATATCACCATGACCATCACACATAATTTATCCCTCAAAGAAAGCAACAAAAAGCATTAGAACATCTTCCCCTGTAGAAGGTCAGCTGGCAGGTTGTGCTGAATGAAATTAAGCCGCAGATCACATGGGTCCCCTTAGCCATCCCTGGTCCATTGGGATCATTGAAGCATCTCACCTCTGGACAAGTTCCGGGTTCAGGGGAATAGTTAGACATTGCATTTTACAGGTACTGAGAGCAAAACACCTTCGATTGAGTTCTGCCCTGTCTGACCTTAAATCAGTTTTATTGTAATAAAAAAAAATAAACAAAAGTAAGTCTAGCCCCCCAAAAGGTGACATCTCTCATTTTGGCAGTCCTAAAACTGTTGTAGAGGTTAATTAAGTGCACTGGATTTGCGAACCCGGACAATCCCAGATTCTAACCCTGGTGCCATCAGTCACACACTGTGAGACCTGCAAGAAGGTGGTTGTAAGTATTAAATGATAGAACTATATACAGGATATAGCAGTGATCGTGAAAGAGGAGCTATTGTTATTATAATTAGTATTATTACTGTCATTATTATTTGGGGGAATCTGACCACCATCTTTAGGATCTTTAGGTAGTGGTGAGTGTTGGGGAGGCAGGGGATGGAGGGGAAGAAAGACTGCTTACCAGTGAGGGACAGTTTGAGAGAACTGGCTCTGATTAGGCAGAGTAGACAACCTAGAAAGACCTTAATCCCCAACTACAGTTTTATAAAGGATCTCTTGGAGAAGTGCTCCCACTTGTTTAGAAGTCCCTGGGAGGAGGACCCAGGGCTGAAGCTAAGGATGGAGGTCAGGGTGATAAATTTGCGTATAAGGAAGCAGTCGGAGCCCATTAGTATGGGTGAGAAAACGGCCTGGGATGTCTCTTGAGGGAATCAGCTCTCCATTCTAGGTTGTCCAGGGTCGAAAAAATCTTGGTGTCCAAGTCCTGGGTGGGATTCCAGGGATTTTGAGTTTCTAGACAATGCCTTGGGCCAGAGAGGCTCCAAGAAACAGCAGAGGGGCCAAGCGAGTAAAAGGAAGTAACCAGACCAGCTCGAGGCCAGCCTCCGACTGACCTCTCCCATTTGCACAGTTGTGCCGCTGGAAAATCCTAAAATTTAATCAGGGGGTCTAGGAGTCCCGCCTCAGAGTTGCCGCGCTGGGAAGCTTGGTTGCTATGGAGACGGAAGCGGTTGGCCTGTGGATTAAGAGCAGGTTTGGGGGAGGGGAACCGAAGTCGTTCAGAAACTGGGCGTGGCTTCGGTTGCTATGGCAGCGGGGACGCTTATTCCAGGCCTGAGCCCAGTTTAGACGCCAATGCTCCTCCCGTCTTTTGCATGGCACCCAAGAAAGAGAAAGGCGGGACTGTGAGCAACAGTTCTAAGATATGGGAACCCTCGCTCATCGGTGCACACTTCAATCAGGTGAGCTCCGAGCCCTGTAAATCCTTTCTGACCCCCGCAGTGCCAAAGCTCCACCAGAGCCTCCAGACGGTGCTGCCAGGCTCGCCCTCTCTTCCAGAAGCCACCGTCGCCTCTGCCGAAAACAGTTCTTGATCCCGCTCTCCCCAGAAGGATCGCTCCTCCCACGAAAGACCCAGGGTCCCATCAGCGGAGAACGGGCGTTGAGGGAAGAAGGAAGGGGATACCGGGTGAATCAGTGCGATTTCAAAGTGTGGAGAAAGCTGAGTGGTGGGAAACAGAGGTGGTATAGCCATGACACCTCAGGATCCTTTTCCGCGAAGTCGCCCAGATGGCACTCCAAATTACACTGGAGCCGTCTTTATGAACTTTTCTCTTCCTCCTGACTTCTCCGGGAAGGCAGAAATCCTGCTGATTCACCCGTAGCCTGGCCTATAGTAGGGCTTCACTGAATGCTGTAGGAAAAGAGACATGCAGCAGCTAAGATATCAACATATTTCATACAAGTGAGCTTTCTGCAGGTAGGAAAAGATGAAATTCTTATGCAATGCCCTGATACCACGATATCAAACTTTTGATATATTTTGAAGGTATTTTAAGATATCAGAGTACTGATGGATTGGCTGCTAGAGGCATCCGTAGGGTAGCAAAAAGGAACCAGGCAGTCTGTAACCCACCTGCCAGAGGACTTTAAATTGCACAGCAGTCCCAACGGACTAGCTCCCTACCCCACTCACACCCACCAACATTTAGTTCACTGGGGAGGCCAATAGCTCCTCTCACCTGTTGCAGGTATCCACTTCTACACTTAATTGTTTCTGAGTCCAAGATAACATTTAGATGGAGAAAGGCTGATTCTGGGAATTCCAGTCTGCCATTCCAATGTATGTTAAAAACTGAAAAAAAAAAAAAAAAATCTTTTTTCATCTTCTGTGTGTGGATAGTGCACTAGAGAATCAGCACTTAAGGGAAAAACATATCCAAAGTCTTATTTGTCCTTATTTTCTACTGTACTGCTTTTTTCTCTAAGAAAGGTAATTCCGTCTGACAGGGAATTCTACCTGATGAAGAATTTCATGAAAGTGGCTAAGATTCTGCTGATGCTGACATGACATCATGGAATTTGGGGTTATTTCTTTAACTTTAAGAATGAAGGATGTCAGCTCAGTAATTCTCAATTACATTCTCAGATTCTGAAAGATGTTTTTCAAAATAGTCTGTATAAGCACCGTCTCTTTTGCTTTTATAAGTCAGCCCTAGCCAAAATAGCTTTTTCTCCATTTGCTTTGGGATTGTGAAGGCCAAGTTCGGGCTTGGAGTGAAACTTTCTGCTTGAATTATAAACTGCTGAACAACAGAATTTGATGGAGGTGCTGACACTGCATTAGCTTTAGTGTTGCAAATATGAAGCTATAATTTTCCTAGTTGAATGGAAAACCTAAAGGCACTATTTTTCCTTATGGCTTGAAAACCTGAAATAATACTCAGCTTTCTCAGTTCTGCTCAAACAGTATAATTTCAATAAATCTTACATATTAAAAGAAAGAATTTGAACTCAAAATAATACGTAGTCTTAACTACAAAGGATGAACTTCTTCAGTTTGTTAAATACATGTTTTTTAATAGCAGGGGAAGACAACTGCCCTCCGTCTCCTCTCATATATTTTTTTTTCTCAGTTTGATTTCATGTCTGCTCCAAGAGGAAAATTCCTGGATTAACCCAGCAGTCCAATGCCCAGAGGCATGTCTTAACCACCAATGTAATAGACTCTGAATTGAGGTTAAAGCTGACTATAGAGGTGTGAATTCCTTATTCACAGGGTTTAGCCAAGTGCACATAGTGGGTACTCAAAAAATGTTTTGCCTTGGCACCCACAGTTTCCTTCTGTACAGTTATTATTCATGGAAATATTGTGTGACATTATGTATAGTTGTGTGTATGTGTGTGTGTGCATGTGCTGGGGGTTGAGAGAAAAGGAAGTCTTTCAGTCTTCCATCAGCCGGTTTTTAGAATTAGCTGATTAAAGAATTCACATCAGTAGTATATAGAACTCATGTTCACAGGGAGCTGCACTAGACTTAAAAGAGAACCAACAAATTTACAATTTGGTTTCAATGAATCTACCTTGTATCCGTATTTTGGGCTGTCCTTTCAGGTTGGGTTATTTGCTAATTTTTTTTAAAGATTGTATTTGTTTGTTTCTTTTTTTGTTTATTGGTGGAGAGAGGCAGAGAGAGAGAGAAAAGAATCTCAAGCAAACTCCATGCTGAGTACAGAGCCCAACCTGGTCATGACCTTGGCAGAAAACAAGAATCAGACACTCAACAGACCAAGCCATCCAGACCCCCGAATTGCTCCTTTTTTAGTACATGTTAGTTGGTCCTAAAACATGAAATGATAGCAAATAATACAAGGCAGTCTGTTACTAAGCACTAAATGACTAGACAGAGACTAGAAGTTAGAAAGATGAATTTGGGCTGGGATTGTCAGGAAATGTTTTGTAAAATAACTTGCCTTTAGCTAGGCCCTAAAGAATGGGGAGAATTCAAGTAGGTAAAATGAAGGAGAGTGATTATTTTGGGTAAGGAGGCCATGCTTTAAATAAATCTGGAACATTTAAATTGAGAAAGAGAGATGTGGATTAGACTGCTTCTGGTAAATATTACTCCTGAATTAATCCCACCAAATAGTCATTTACTAACTTGCTATCTGTGTATATAAAACATTTGTCTTATTAATATACATTAAATATCACACCTCAAATTAGATAAAGAAATATTTAGGCACAGTGGCAATAAGATTTTAAAAACACATCTTAGTGTGGACTTGTACATGACAAAGACATTATGTTTATGATCTCCAGCAGCATTAAGGAGTTAAAGATTCTTTTAAAGATAAAATATTTTCATGCAACTGTCAAGGCAGCCTCTATTGGTCACATGAGAGGAAAAGGTGTTTAACCTAAGCATTCGGTGACTGAAGGCGCTATCTAGAGACAGCGTGGTCTAAGATATTTTTATTTGTATTTTGGGAAGTGTAAAATATAATAACATGAAATTTGCCATTTCAACCATTTTTATTTTTTTATTTATTTTTAAAAAGATTTTATTTATTTATTTGACAGAGAGAGGGAGGGAGCACAAATAGGCAGAGTGGTAGGCAGAGGGAGAGGGAGAAGCAGGGTCTCTGCTGAGCAGAGACCCTAATTCAAGGCTCAATGCCAGGACCCTGGGATTATGATCTGAGCCAAAGGCAGGTGCTGAACCAACTGAGCCACCTAAGCACCCCATTTCAACCATTTTTAAATGTACTATTTGGCGACATTGAGTACATTCATATTGTTCAACCATCATCATCAACTATCTCCAGAACTGTTTCATCTTCCCTGATTGAAAATGTACCCTTTAGGAATGCCTGGGTGGCTCAGTTGGTTAAGCGTCTGCCTTCAGCTCAGGTCATGATCCCAGGGTCCTGGAATTGAGTCTTGCTTGGGGCTCCTTGCTCAGTGGGGAACCTGCTTCTTCCTCTGCCTTCCACTCCCCCAGCTTGTGCTCTCTCTCTTTCTCTCTGACAAATAAGTAAATAAAATCTTAAAAGAAACTATACACTTTAATGAATTCCCTATGCCCCTCTCCCCCCAGCTCCTGGCAACCACCATTCTATCTTATGTCTCCATGAATTTAACTAGTTTAGGTATTTCATGTAAATATAATCATCCAGTCTTGTCTTTTTGTGACTGGCTTATTTCACTTAGCATGATGTCCTCAAGGTTCATTCATGTTGTAGCATGTATTAAGATTGCCTTGTTTTTAAGGCTGAATAATATTCCATTGTATGTACAGAGTACATTTTATTTATCTATTCATCCATTGACGGCCACTTGGTTTGCTTCCAATTCTTGGCTATTGTGAATAATGTTGCTATTAATAGGATTGTACACATTTTACAAAAAAAAATACAAATGTACAAAAATCTATTTGAGTCCCTGTTCCTACTTACAGTTTTTTTTTTTTAGTATAAGTCTAGAAGTGGGAATTGCTGGATAGTGCGGTAATTCTATGTTTAATTTTTTGATGAACTGCCATAATATTTTTCACAGTAGCTGTACCATTTTATATTCTCCCCAGCAATGCATCAAGTGTTCCAATGTTTCCACATCCTCACCAATACTTTAAAATTCATATATATATATATATATATATATATATATATATATCTCATCCTAATGAATGTGAAGTGCAATTTCATTGTAGTTTTAATTTGCATTTCCCTAATAATTAGTGATATCAAGCATCTTTTTAGGTACTTTTGGCCAATTCTGTATCTTCTTTTAAGATTTTATTTATTTATTTGACAGAGAGAGAGAGAAAGCAAGTGTGAAGTGGGGCAAGGGACGAAGGAGAGAATCTCAAGCTGACTCCAAGCTGAGTGCGGAGCCCCATGTGGGGCTCAATCCCAGAACACTGAGATCATGCATGACCTGAGCCAAAACCAAAAGTCAGGCATTCAACTAACTGAGCTACCCAGGCACCCCAAATTGTGTATCTTCTTTTGCCCATATATTCTTTTAAGATTTTATTTATTTATTTATTTGAGAGAGAACATGCACACACGAGTGCAGGGGAGGGGCAGAAGGAGAGGGAGAGGGAGAACCAGACTCCCCAATAAGCAGGGAACCCAACATGGGGCTCAATCCCAGGACCCCAAGATCATGATCTGAACCAAAGTCAGACATTTAACTGACTGAGCTGCCCAGGTGCCCCCTTTTCCCCATGTTTTTAGTGGAGGTTTTCTGTTTTCTGGTTTTTGTTTTTTATTGTTGAATTATAGGACTAATTTATATATTCTGGATATTAAACCTTTATGAGATGTATGATTTGCAAATATTTTCTTCTCTTCCTTGGTTTCCTCTTCAGTCTGTTGACAGTGTCCTTTGATGCACAAAGTTTTTAATTCTGATGATCAATTTATCTGATTTTGCTTTTGTTGCAATTGGTGTCATATCCAAGAAATCACTACCAAATCCAGTGTCATGAAGGTTTTCCCCTATGTTTTCCTCTAAGATTTTTATAGTTTTAATCTTGAATTTAGATATGTAATCCATTTTGAGTTAATTTTTGTATATGGTGTAAGATAAGCATCCAACCTAGTAATATTTTTGCATGGGATATCCAGTTTTCCCAGCACCAATTGTTGAAAAGGCTATTCCTTCTCATGGAGAAAGGATGGGACAAGGAAGAGTACAAGTGCCATGAAATTTCCTACCATATTGAATGTGGCTTTTTCTTAATTGGGCATTCACTTGGTTACTTTAGATCTTTATCTTTGACTGGTTTCAGAGCTCCTATAAAATTATTTTATCAGTCTGTAGTTGTTCTTCTAATGTTTCCAGTGGGTACGGAGGACCTGTAACTGCCTAGTCTGCCATTTTGTTGATATCATTGTGGTCTAAGAGAATTTGTAGTCAGTTCAGATCTTTCTATTTCTTCCAAGCTTACTATATGACAGGTGATGCTGAGAAAGTGGATATTAATAGAGACTTTGTTCATAACAATTTAGGAAAATTTTCCACAATTATTCAGTGTAGCCATTCCTTTTAGGAGCTTACTGATTACACAAGGCCTGTATCTGGGTAATGTCACATAGCTTCAAAATGACTGAGCTACATGTTTCAATTAGAATTTTGTATTATGGTCAGAACTTTTGTGTCAACACAGGGTAAAAGAACATCACAGTGCTTTCTATGATAAGTGACAGCATGATAACACTATAGAAAATATTCAGAAGACAGATACAAATCCTTTTTTTTTTTCTTAAAAATATTATGGACTTTTGCCTCAAATGTGTTCTTCACAATTCTAGGTTCCCCAAAAGTTTGTTTGTGTTGATTTAGATATCTCACAGGTAGAGTTTTGGGTATTTTGCTAATTTTGTTAAATCCTTTCATATTTTCAGAATATCTGAGTGTGGTTTTTTTTTTCACTTGTTCCTGGTTTTAGGCCTCATTTTTAAGTGTAGCAAAAAGGCAGCCATAACTCATAAGACCATCTTTAGGCGTAGCAACTATTCCATTTGCTTGCTGTGACCCACCACAAAGAAACATTAAAAACAACAACAACAACAAAAAGTTTAATCCACATACCCCTTAACCCAACCAGCTTCACTATTCTAATTCACTGATTTCATTGTATAATTATGATTTTAGTTCCCTAATGCCCAGCATAAGGGACTGGACACTTAATGTCATTTGCTTTACAATTTATCACTAAGATTTTACTTCTTGATTAAGACTTCAGTTCTTCTTTAATATAAATATCTATATACTTAAAAATATTTGGGAACATCTACCATAATATATTGAGATTCTTAATGACACTCAGGAGGTCTTGCTTCCAATTGCTATATTTTCATTTTAAATGTATGTTTTTATACATTGAAATGTAGGATACTTTTCAAGTAACTAATATTTGCATCAAAGACACAAATTGCTGCTCTATATGGTAATGCCCTCTTTTTTTATGCTTACTCAGAGATGGAGACTCCCAAAGTATCTGGACTAACCTGCCTCTTTCACACCACTGACAATCTAAGCATTTCAAGGTCTGGTTCTTAGACATGTAGTGATTTATCTTCCCTCACTTTGGCCCTAGGCTTTATGTTATAACTCAGTACTTAGTTACAGAATGCCTTGAATTATGTGCTATCAATTCATGTTTTATAGAGCGCAGTATAATGTGAGCTGCTTCCTAGCAAATAACATCTTTATACCCCTTGTATCTACCCCACAATGACTAGCATGGTTGTGGGCACAAGGTATCACACTCAAACTATATTAATGGAATGAATTCCATGATTTACTTTGAAACACGAAGAAATATATATTGTGGAAACCAGGACAGTTAGTAGACAGTGGAGGTGTGTTCTGAGAGAAAAGGAAGGGACAGAAAACAGCTACATAAAAAAGCATCACCACAGATACATAATACAATTATGACAATGCCTAGAAAACAACTATGCAATGATACTGTTTCACTTCTCAGATATGTCTTCTGCCAGCCAGGAGGCATTCAAGGGGAAATCCTTCAGAAAATTTAGTTAGTAGTCTTTCCTTACTCTACTTCAGTTGAGGAAAAATATTTTTCTCTTATTAAATGTAGCTTAGTGACGATAGCTGAGTTTTGCATATTTGAAAAAGTAATAGAGTTCCTTCAAATCTTGGACAAAGTTGTAATTCTTGAAAAGATTTAATAAGGTAGATACGGATCAAGATATGTATTGCTGAAATGTTAACATCCCAGACCTGTCAAACAAACAGTTATTAAACATGTAGATATTATGATGATAATAAACTGAGTTTAAGTCAGTTTTTTGGGGGAGAAAATGTTCAATTAAAATGAGCTATTTGATCATTACGAATATATTTTATCAAAAAGGGAAACACATTGTATTGGGCAGAATCCTTAAACCATATTTGAGAGGCAGTGAAGGCTTTTTCAACTTTTTTGATCTTAAACAGTGAGCTATTTCTCATGTTAATGTGTACTTAAGACTTACTGGAAATACTCATAATATGAGCTGAAGACTGATGTCTGGCAGCAAGCATATTTCTGAAATTGGGTTGGTTTTTATTACTGCATTTTCTGAAATATGCTTTCATTGATATTTACAAAACAAATTGCCAGTTCACACAAAGGTTGTTTTAATAAAAGCCAATGAAAACAACTGAGTTGCTAGGAAGAATGTTAAGAGGGAAATGGACTTTTCATAACCTCACATTATAATTTCTCCTTTTTGGACAAAAATGTATTATTTGAATGAGTTGGGAACCAAAAGGAATTAGCATGTCAAAATATCTACCTAGATGTTATATGTGATCACTTTTATTGCAAATGAAAAATACCAAATATAAGTAAAATATAAGTGTTGCCAATATGAGTTTGGCAACCCTCTAGGAAAATGTTAGTTAAGAAATGCTGAATGTTGACCATGTTTCAGCTCTAGCCTTAGAAACCATCACTGGCTCCTAGTTACCTATGGGATAAAATCCAAGATGCTCTGCCTGGCTTTCACAGCCCTGCCTAATTTGGCCCTCCTCTGCCCATCCATCTCTTTCTTTCTCTACTCCAGTTGAATGGTCTCCGTGGTATCCCAGGCATATACTGACTATACCATGCAGGTTTCTGGCCTGAAGACCATCCAACACCTTCTCATTAAAATCCTCCTTCATATCTTCCAGAAAGGAGCTCAAGTCACACACAGTTCTGTCCCTCACTGACTTTTTTCCTTATACTAAATTACTCCAGTGATTGTTATCTTTACTGCTATCTTATTTTGAGCTATTGTCCAACAATTTTAGTGTCATCTACTATATCTACATTTCCTTTCAACAATGCAAATTCCTGGAAGGTAGCAAAAAGTTAACATATTTAAATCCTTCCTTCCTGGTCACATCAACTAAGAATGATAAATAAGTACATAGTGACCTTCAAGAAATACTTCTGAATTAAACACATTGAGTATATTATACTGTCTCAGCCTGCTGGCTGAGCTCTAGGATTAGTCCCAACCCATTGGTTATAAGAACTTAAATTGAAGAAAATCTCAAAGCCTTAGTTTTTGCAACTATAAAACAGGGACAATGGTCATATCTCCCTTGAAGATATTAGACTGACTATTGAAATGATTTAAAGGCATCTAGCATATAGTATCTCAGACTTCACAGGTCCAGACCCAAACCCCAAGATCGTCCCCCTTCAAACCTGCTCTTCACCTTCTCTTTGAGGGGTCTCACCATTCACCCAGTGAGTCAATAGGGCCAAAAATCTTGCATGAGTTTTCTCTCCCTCTTATGCACCCATAATTAACTTTTAGTAAATTCTATTGGTTCTACCCTGGAAATGTATCTAAAATCCATACTGCTAGTACCACCCCCACTATTACATCCTAACCCAAGCCATCATCATCTCCTGCCTAAGCTACCAATAGCTCAAGAACTTCAGAACTTGGTCTCTTTCTCCCATTCTTGCTGACCTAGAGTCTTTTAACCATACAGAGCTAAAGTGGTTCTTTTAAAATGTAAGACTTAGAGTAAAATCCAAATATTCTACCATGGCCTTAAAAGACCCTGTGTGAGTGTCCTCTGCCAACTACTTTGACTTGATCTCAAATCTTCTATGACTCACCCCTTCACTTAGTCTGTGGTAACCACACTGGTCTTTTTGCTGATCTTCAGATATCAAAAAGCATATTGCCATCTTTACCCTTGCTGTGCCCTCTGCTGAAAATGACCCCTCCCAAGACAATCATGTGAATCACTCTTTCCCTTCCTTCAGGATTCTCTTCAAGTACCTCCTTCTCTGACCATCCTATTTAAACTACACCATCACATTCCACCCACTTAACCCTGACTCTGTTCCTGACTTTCTACTTTACATATATTTCATTATTGTCTGTCTTCCTCCATGAGAAGGTCAGCTCCATGAAGGCAGGGATTTATCCTGCTGACAGACAGAAGGGCTCAGATAACTTTGCTGAATGGAGGAATAGTAAGGGCTCAGTAAGAAGGAGCTTCTAGTAATAATCTTGTATTACTATATTTACTAGAGTGGTATGAAAATCAAAGTATCTGAAAGAATATGGAACACTATGTAGCCCAATATAAATATTTATAAATATTTTCTTATGATAACATAATTATTGTTATTACTTTTTATATATTTTCATATGGATGTTACACATGTTCTTCAAACTCAATATGTTCAAAAGTGATATTACCCTGTTCATTGAAGTCAGAAACACCCTAGCACCTCCTCTTCTAACATCAAATTGGTCAACAAGTCCTATTACTCTTACTTCTCTATTTCAGGTCCTTCTTTTTTTTTTTTTTTTTTTTTTTTTTTTTTTTAATTTTTTATTTTTTTCAGCATAACAGTATTCATTATTTTTGCACCACACCCAGTGCTCCATGCAATCCGTGCCCTCTACAATACCCACCACCTGGTGCCCCCAACCTCCCACCCCCCACCCCTTCAAAATTCTCAGATCGTTTTTCAGAGTCCATAGTCTCTCATGGTTCACCTCCCCTTCCAATTTCCCTCAACTCCCTTCTCCTCTCCATCTCCCCTTGTCCTCCATGCTATTTGTTATGCTCCACAAATAAGTGAAACCATATGATAATTGACTCTCTCTGCTTGACTTATTTCACTCAGCATAATCTCTTCCAGTCCCGTCCATGTTGCTACAAAACTTGGGGATTCATCCTTTCTTTCTTTTTTTTTTTTTTTACAGCTTTATAAACATATATTTTTATCCCCAGGGGTACAGGTCTGCGAATCGCCAGGTTTACACACTTCACAACACTCACCATAGCACATACCCTCCCCGATATCCATAACCCCCCCCCCCCTCCCAACCCCCTCCCCCCATCAACCCTCAGTTTGTTTTGTGAGATTAAGAGTCACTTATGGTTTGTCTCCCTCCCAATCCCATCTTGTTTCATTTACTCTTCTCCTACCCCCTCGACCCCCCATGTTGCATCTCCTCTCCCTCATATCAGGGAGATCATATGATAGTTATCTTTCTCCGATTGACTTATTTCGCTAAGCATGATACCCTCTAGTTCCATCCACGTCGTCGCAAATGGCAAGATTTCATTTCTTTTGATGGCTGCATAGTATTCCATTGTGTATATATACCACATCTTCTTTATCCATTCGTCCGTAGATGGACATCTAGGTTCTTTCCATAGTTTGGCTATTGTAGACATTGCTGCTATAAACATTCGGGTGCACGTGCCCCTTCGGATCACATTGTTTGTATCTTTAGGGTAAATACCCAGCAGTGCAATTGCTGGGTCATAGGGTAGTTCTATTTTCAACATTTTGAGGAACCTCCATGCTGTTTTCCAGAGTGGTTGCACCAGCTTGCATTCCCACCAACAGTGTAGGAGGGTTCCCCTTTCTCCGCATCCTCGCCAGCATCTGTCATTTCCTGACTTGTTAATTTTAGCCATTCTGACTGGTGTGAGGTGATATCTCATTGTGGTTTTGATTTGTATTTCCCTGATGCCGAGTGATATGGAGCACTTTTTCATGTGTCTGTTGGCCATCTGGATGTCTTCTTTGCAGAAATGTCTGTTCATGTCCTCTGCCCATTTCTTGATTGGATTATTTGTTCTTTGGGTGTTGAGTTTGCTAAGTTCTTTATAGATTTTGGACACTAGCCCTTTATCTGATATGTCATTTGCAAATATCTTCTCCCATTCTGTCAGTTGTCTTTTGGTTTTGTTCACTGTTTCCTTTGCTGTGCAAAAGCTTTTGATCTTGATAAAATCCCAAAAGTTCATTTTTTGCCCTTGCTTCCCTTGCCTTTGGTGATGTTCCTAGGAAGATGTTGCTGCGGCTGACGTCGAAGAGGTTGCTGCCTGTGTTTTCCTCGAGGATTTTGATGGATTCCTTTCTCACATTGAGATCCTTCATCCATTTTGAGTCTATTTTCGTGTGTGGTGTAAGGAAATGATCCAATTTCATTTTTCTGCATGTGGCTGTCCAATTTTCCCAACACCATTTATTGAAGAGGCTGTCTTTGTTCCATTGGACATTCTTTCCTGCTTTGTCGAAGATGAGTTGACCATAGAGTTGAGGGTCCATTTCTGGGCTCTCTATCTGTTCCATTGATCTATGTGTCTGTTTTTGTGCCAGTACCATGCTGTCTTGATGATGACAGCTTTGTAATAGAGCTTGAAGTCCGGAATTGTGATGCCACCAACTTTGGCTTTCTTTTTCAATATTCCTTTGGCTATTCGAGGTCTTTTCTGGTTCCATATAAATTTTAGGATTATTTGTTCCATTTCTTTGAAAAAAATGGATGGTATTTGATAGGAATTGCATTAAATGTGTAGATTGCTTTAGGTAGCATAGACATTTTCACAATATTTATTCTTCCAATCCAGGAGCATGGAACATTTTTCCATTTCTTTGTGTCTTCCTCAATTTCTTTCATGAGTACTTTATAGTTTTCTAAGTATAGATTCTTAGTCTCTTTGGTTAGGTTTATTCCTAGGTATCTTATAGTTTTGGGTGCAATTGTAAATGGGATGGACTCCTTAATTTCTCTTTCTTCTGTCTTGTTGTTGGTGTAGAGAAATGCAACTGATTTCTGTGCATTGATTTTATATCCTGACACTTTACTGAATTCCTGTACAAGTTCTAGCAGTTTTGGAGTGGAGTCTTTTGGGTTTTCCACATAGAGTATCATATCATCTGCGAAGAGTGATAGTTTGACTTCTTCTTTGCCGATTTGGATGCCTTTAATTTCCTTTTGTTGTCTGATTGCTGAGGCTAGGACTTCTAGTACTATGTTGAATAGCAGTGGTGATAACGGACATCCCTGCCGTGTTCCTGACCTTAGCGGAAAAGCTTTCAGTTTTTCTCCATTGAGAATGATATTTGCGGTGGGTTTTTCATAGATGGCTTTGATAATATTGAGGTATGTGCCGTCTATCCCTACACTTTGAAGAGTTTTGATCAGGAAGGGATGCTGTACTTTGTCAAATGCTTTTTCAGCATCTATGGAGAGTATCATATGGTTCTTGTTCTTTCTTTTATTAATGTGTTGTATCACATTGATTGATTTGCGGATGTTGAACCAGCCTTGCAGCCCTGGAATAAATCCCACTTGGTTGTGGTGAATAATCCTTTTAATGTACTGTTGAATCCTATTGGCTAGTATTTTGGCGAGAATTTTTGCATCTGTGTTCATCAAGGATATTGGTCTGTAGTTCTCTTTTTTGTTGGGATCCTTGTCTGGTTTGGGATCAAGGTGATGCTGGCCTCATAAAATGAGTTGGAAGTTTTCCTTCTATTGCTATTTTTTGGAACAGTTTTCAGGAGAATAGGAATTAGTTCTTCTTTAAATGTTTGGTAGAATTCCCCCGGGAAGCCATCTGGCCCTGGGCTTTTGTTTGTTTGGAGATTTTTGATGACTGTTTCAATCTCCTTACTGGTTATGGGTCTGTTCAGGCTTTCTATTTCTTCCTGGTTCAGTTGTGGTAGTTTATATGTCTCTAGGAATGCATCCATTCTTCCAGATTGTCAAATTTGTTGGCGTAGAGTTGCTCATAGTATGTTCTTATAATTGTCTGTATTCTTTGGTGTTCGTTGTGATCTCTCCTCTTTCATTCATGATTTTATTTATTTGGGTCCTCTCTCTTTTCTTTTGATAAGTCTGGCCAGGGGTTTATCAATCTTATTAATTCTTTCAAAGAACCAGCTCCTAGTTTCGTTGATTTGTTCTATTGTTTTTTTGGTTTCTATTTCATTGATTTCTGCTCTGATCTTTATGATTTCTCTTCTCCTGCTGGGTTTAGGGTTTCTTTCTTGTTCTTTCTCCAGCTCCTTTAGGTGTAGGGTTAGGTTGTGTACCTGAGACCTTTCTTGTTTCTTGAGAAAGGCTTGTACCGCTATATATTTTCCTCTCAGGACTGCCTTTGTTGTGTCCCACAGATTCTGAACTGTTGTGTTTTCATTATCATTTGTTTCCATAATTTTTTTCAATTCTTCTTTGATTTCCTGGTTGACCCATTCATTCTTTAGAAGGATGCTGTTTAGTCTCCATGTGTTTGGGTTCTTTCCAAATTTCCTCTTGTTATTGAGTTCTAGCTTTAGAGCATTGTGGTCTGAAAATATGCAGGGAATGATCCCAATCTTTTGATACCGGTTGAGACTTGATTTAGGACCAAGAATGTGATCTATTCTGGAGAACGTTCCATGTGCACTAGAGAAGAATGTGTATTCTGTTGCTTTGGGATGAAATGTTCTGAATATATCTGTGATGTCCATCTGGTCCAGTGTGTCATTTAAGGCCTTGATTTCCTTGTTGATCTTTTGCTTGGATGATCTGTCCATTTCAGTGAGGGGAGTGTTAAAATCCCCTACTATGATTGTATTCTTGTCGATGTGTTTCTTTGATTTTGTTATTAATTGGTTATATAGTTGGCTGCTCCCACGTTAGGGGCATAGATATTTAAAATTGTTAGATCTTCTTGTTGGACAGTTCCTTTGAGTATGATATAGTGTCCTTCCTCATCTCTTATTATAATCTTTGGCTTAAATCTAATTGATCTGATATAAGGATTGCCACTCCTGCTTTCTTCTGATGTCCATTAGCATGGTAAATTCTTTTCCACCCCCTCACTTTAAACCTGGAGGTGTCTTCGGGTGTAAGATGAGTTTCTTGTAGGCAACATATAGATGGTTTTTGTTTTTTTATCCATTCTGATACCCTGTGTCTTTTGATTGGGGCATTTAGCCCATTAACATTCAGGGTAGTATCGAGAGATATGAATTTAGTGCCATTGTATTGCCTGTAACAGGTCCTTCTTTTTTACCCCTTGTAACTTCCAACATTATTACAATAACCTTCTAAACTTCCTTCTTGCCTGCCTTCATTTAGGGGTGCAAATTTAAAAATATATTAATTGTCACAAGTATATGTGAATCAACATATAAATTTTAAAAATTAAAAATCACTTTTTATTCTCTATAAAAACTAAGCTATGTGTACCTTATGAAACTCCTTGCCAGATGGTATCATTTTTAGTACTTATCAGTCATCACTTTTTTCTAATGATTTCAAAATCATTTCTTGGTTTTCAGAAGTATTGGTACAGCCTTTGGTTGATGGGGCTCACATCCTAAAAGTTGCCTTCGTCTGAGTCATGAGGTGACATGAAGAATGTACATAGGCTTTTCCTATAACTTTCCTTTTACGTTGCTAGTCATTATGTAATTTGTAGTTCTCTGTATGTAGAGAATGTCTCTCAATATCAACAATATCATTCATCATACTAAGAGTAATCAATTATACTTTTGCACTTTTTATAATTTCAACTTTTGAACTTTTAATTATTATGTTGAAATTTTTTCTAGCTTTCATAATACTGTCTGGGTTTTTACATATTTCATTTATTTATTACCAATTAAGTCACAAAAACCATTTCTTGGACTGTCATATTTAATCAGGTGGCTTAATTTTATATATTTTCTTAAATTTATTTGACAGAGATCACAAGTAGGCAGATAGGTAGGCAGAAAGAGAGAGAAAGAGGGGGAAACAGGCTCCCCTTCTGAGCAGAAAGCCCAATGCAGGGCTCAATCCCAGGACCCTGAGATCATGACCTGAGTTGAAGGCAGACGCTTAACCCACTGAGCCACCCAAGCACCCCAATTTTGTAAGTTTTTGATCACCTTAAACCTACTGGTTAGCATACATAATGTGACTAAAGTTAGGATTAAATAAATTGAAGAGGTTATTAATTCATCATACTTTTCATTTTGTCATAAAATAATAAGCCCATTTCTGTGTCATTGTTAGACAATGTAATAGTTTTTCTCTTATAATTATTTTGTTTTGTTTCAAATTATACCCTTTGTTCATTTGTTTCTCTATATCTTCTGCTTCTCTATAGTTTGCTTTATTAATTTTATATGGACAAGATATTTTCATTTCTGTCTTATTAAAGCTAAAGAATGTATTGAAATTTCTAGTAGAATATTTCATTAAAACCAAATCCCTAGAAGTTAATTGCACTTTTCAAATGTTCAACTACTCCCACTTCATGATTTGCATTAAACCAACACACAAGCTTGGCATGATTTCATCTCAGTGTTGCAGGTCTAGCTCTATTGGGGGTCCTAGTATTTCTCTAACGTCCAATCCTGAGCTCTCTTCAGATATATTATGTAATTATCTCTGGTATTTGTTAATGTATGGTAATAAATAGAAATTCACAAAGAATATACTAATACTGATTTATTTTGATATACATCTTTTACTGCATCAGCTGAATATATTGAATATATTGAGTTGGGATGAAAACAAAACATCCGGAACTTTCTTCTTTAAATTGAATTCCAGACATTTCCCATGTTTCCATTCTGGCACATTTGTCATGTGAATATTTCTCAGTGAAACCATTTTTCTTGGTACCCATTGAAATAGTTTGAGATATCACAGATGCTTTCCCATCTTGTTCCACCACATTGACAAAAAATACCTAACCACATTCGGCACCTTGAATTTTGTTTACTAGGTACTATCAAAACCCTTTTACATGAAACTCTTAAAGCTCTATTGACAGTGATCAAAATTTTACTGGTTTGATTTCTGTGTTTCCCAAAAGGTTCCTTTATCCTTTCAGTAGATAAATGCTTTGGCACAGTCTAGATCATCAGTCTACATTGCTGTTATATACCCATAGAAATTATTTTTCAAATTTCGACTAAGTATTTCATGTCTCAAAACATTCACTTATGTTTAACTACAATAATAGAGTGTGTTCAAAGTTCTGATGATATGTTTAAAAATGTTTTGACACATTTTGATTTAAAAAAATTTTATTGTAAGTGCATTAATGCATGAAACTGACTTACTGTGTTCTTTAAATTTTCCTTCATTAATCATTGCAAATTTTCTTTTGGAATCATGACCTTTAACAAAATGTGATAGGTAGTTTGATTTTTAAAAAGTGTTTCGCCTGTTCAACTTTTAACAGCATAACCTTTGAGCTCTATTTCCATCCAATATTTATATCACTTGCAATAATAAGTTAATCAGATTTTTATGTTGAAAGAATCAAGTTGTTTCATTTGAGACATACAAACATTTTTAATGTTGTAATGATTTTGCACAGTATCAGAACATGGCTCAGGTCGTGGTTGATTACTGGTTTCTTCTTTGATCTTATGAAAATCCAGAATATTTACCCGTTTGTGATATTTAAAAGAAATTTTAGAAATATATCCAGCCTTTGAAGTTTCTTCATTGTGGATTTCCACTTAAAATATTTATCATAAATGTATATGTTATATCCAAAACTGCATACATAGAATTGCATTGCACTATAATCAAAATAAAGGTAAAAACTGGGGTGCCTGGGTGGCTCAGTCAGTTGAGTGTCTGAGTCTTGACCTCAGAGTTGTAAGTTCAAGCCCCATGTTGGGTGTGGAGCCTGCTTTAAAAAAATAATAAAAATTTTAAAAAGTAAAAACTAAACAAGTCAGAAACAATAGTTTGAAGTTGAGGGTGATGATTAACTGGGATCCTCTGGAAGCCCAGAATGCTTACTAAAAGTTGCACAACTTTGCCTTGCTGCCTACCATGACACAACCCAGATCCACAGACCCTGCTGCAGAAGTTCCATTGATGTCACAATGCCAGCAAGCCCAGTTATCAATGATCATAGCAACATTTTATAATGATCAGTTTATACTAACAGGTTATTAGATTTTTGCATTCTTAATTTTACCACTTAGCACAATTAATTTTATTCTGTTTACTGGCCGACATGCATTTCAGTTCAACCACTAAGTCAGCTTATCTGTGTGTGTTCAGTGACTATTGGCACCACCTCCTTTTCTTCCCTCTATGAACCCTCTGCAACTCTGCGGTTCTCCTTTTGTAACACTAATATCACCATGTCACTTCCTGCTTCAGTTCTAATTACTTACAGGACCACAATCTTCCTAGCTCTATTCCAGCCTCATCTTCCCTCCCCTATCCAGATTCCCTGTCATGCCTGACAACTAGACAACTCAAACCTGCTGGGTGATTTTGTGCTTTCATATATATAGGATTTTTTAAATTACCCTTCCTTCCCCTATACCACTTGTTGAGCTTCTTCCCTTTCTTAAAGTCATAACTCAAATGTCTGACTGACTTATTTCATTTAGCGTAATACCCTCTAGTTACATCCATGTCATTTCAAATGGCAAAATTTCATTATTTTTTGATGACTGAGTAATACAATATTCCATTGTATATATATATATATTCCACATCTTCTTTATCCATTCATCAGTCAATGGACATGTGGGCTCATTCCATATTTTGGCTATTGTGGACATTGCTGCTATAAACATTGGGGTGTAGGTGCCCCTTCGAATCACTATGTTAGTATTGTTTGGATAAATACCCAGTACTGCATTTGTGGGTCATAGGGTAGCTCTATTTTTAACTTTCTTTTTTATTAATATATAATGTATTACCTATTTTAGGGATAAATGTCTGTGATTCATCAGTCTTACACAATTCATAGCACTCACCATAGCACATACCCTCCCTGAGGTCCACCACCCAGCCACCTTATCCTTCCCACCCCCCTTCACTCCAGCAAACTCAGTTTGTTTCCTGAGATTAGGAGTCTCTTATGGTTTGTCTCCCTCTCTGGTTTCATCTTGTTTCATTTTTCCCTCCCTTCCCCTATGATTCTCTGTCTTGTTTCTCAAATTCCTCATATCAGTGAGATCATATGATAATTCTTTCTCTGATTGGCATTTCGCTTAACATAATACACTCTAGTTCCATCCACGCCACTGCAAATGGCAGGATTTCAGGGGTTTTTGATGGCTGGATAGTATTCTATTATATATGTATGTATGTGTATGTGTATACACACACACACACACACACACACACACACACACACACACACACACATATATATAATCTCACACAACTTCTTTATCCATTCATCTGTTGATGGACATCTAGGTTCTTTCCATCATTTGGCTATTGTGGACATTGCTGATATAAACATTTGGGTGCACGTGCCCCTTTAGATCACTAGGTTTGTATCTTTAGGCTAAATAACCAGTAGTGCAGTTGCTAGGTCATAGGGTAGCTCTATTTTCAACTTTTTGAGGAACCTCCATACTGTTTTCCAGAGGGACTGCATCAGTTTGCAATCCCACCAAGAGTGGAAGAGGGCTCCACATCCTTTTCTCCACATCCTTGCCAACATCTGTTGTTTCCTGAGTTGTTCATTTTAGCCATGCATCTGTTCTCTCACATGACTGAATTTTTCAAGGACAAGAAGTGAACCATATTTTCTTTCCTCTCTGAACATAGTGACTGGATCATACTCAGTTGATCTGAATTGGAGAAATGACAAAATAAATGCAGTAGTCTTTCCTCTTATTTGTACTAAAACTACCCTCCTTTAAATCACATTCTTCCCAAGCTCCCATCATTTTTCTTTTTTTATTGCCAGAAAACAAGCTAACAGTAATATTAAGTGTGCAGCCCAGTATGTACTGACATATGTATACACCCCTGTAATCCACCATCAAGGTGAAGATACAGAACATGACTAGCCCTACAGCTGTTTTCCTCAAGCCTTCCCTTGTCAGTACTTACAGCCCAGGGTGATAACATTACTCTGACTTCTGTCATCATTAGTTGTTTTCCTTTTATATAATTTTGTATAAATGAACTCATTTTATATAAGTGAACTTTATATAAATTTTGTAGAAATGAACTAATACACAATGTACCCTTTTTGTTCAATATAATGTCTGTGAAATTCATACATACAGTTGCAATATAAATAGTGTATTCTTTTTTATATCATTGTAGTATTCCATTGTGTAACTATACCATGATTTATTTATGTACTCTCCTGCTGATTGACATTTGGGTCATCCCTAATTTGAAAAATACAAACAATGCAGCTATAAATGTCTTGTACAAATTTTTCTTTGGACATATGTATTCATTTCTCTTGGGCATATATATATTTAGGAATGGAAATGCTGGATCATAGGATCGATGTGGGTTTAGCTTTAGTAGCTACTACCATAGAGTTTTCTAAAGGGTTTACAACAATTTACACCCCCATTAGTAATATATGAGAGTACAAGCCACATATAAGTCTTTTTCATTCCATTATTTCTTTAACCATGCCTTGTTTTCCCCACCCCCAAAGTCATATGCTTAAACCCAATCCCTAATGTGATGGTATTTGGAGGTAAGGCCTTAGGTGGTAATTAGGTCATGAGAGTGGATCCCTCATGAATGGGATTAGTTCCCTAATTAAAGAAACCCCAGAGAGATCCCTTATCCCTCTGCCATATAAGGTTTTAGTAAGAAGATCAGCATCTATAAACCAAAAGTGAGTTCTCATCAGACACTGAATCTTTAGCTTCCTTAATCTTGGACTTCTCAGACTCTGGAACTATAAGAAATAAATGTCTGTTACTTATAAGCCATCAAGTCTGTGATATTCCATTATAGCAGCCTGAAAAGACTAAGACTTACTCTATATTTTCCTCCCTCTCTAAGTTTGTTTTAGTCAGTCCTCCCACTGAAGTCCCTCCTTTCTCATGACTAGTCTATTTGCCATTCTGTGGATCTTTCCAGCTATTCAATCCTTTTAAAGGTTTTATGCCTAAAACTCAACACAGCTTTCCATGAATAAAGACACTGGTTTTGTGCAATGGTAAGATAATGTTTTCTAATTAATTCCTACCATTTTTCCCAGATATGATAAGCAAAGAAGGGCCTTTCAGTAGACCTGTAGCACATTTTATGGGAAGCATTACATATCAACACACTTCCTATAATTGATCATCAAAACCTCTAAACTTGTGACTAATCTATATTTTCATCAAAGCATTCACTTAGACTTCTCGCACTGAATCTCATTGGACATAGGTGCTTGCTCAGCTCAGAGAGCTTTGTGAAATCTACCAGCAGTGCTTAATGGCACCATGTCATTGTCCCATCTAATAATGAAGGCAAGACAGGGTGGCAGAGGAGAGCCCATTTTCTGGAAATCAGAACATGCTTCTTGCTTCTGTGTCACCTTGACCAAGATGTCACAGATTTTCCTTTCTCTGCAAAATAATGGAATTAGACTAAATGACACGGAAGGAACTCTCCCAGCATTGCACTCCACAATTTTAAATTTCATTGTAATCTATTTTCATATCTTGTATAAAAGCAGTTAAATAAGACCTTTCCAAGAATGATCCCTAGGGCTCCCCACTGTTAATATTGCTTCATCCAGAGAAGGGCCTGCTTAACCTTACCTTTGTTTTTAAACCAGTTCCCTAACCATGACAAAAGATTTCCTCTACTTCCATAGTAACCCAATATTTGGGGTATGAAAACTTGTGAAATGCATTCTAAAATTAAATAAATTCTGTTTCCTGGCCTCTCCTTATCCTCACCCCTCACAATCATTATTCTTTGTGTTGTTCTTATTGTGTCTTCTGCTAAATATGGTTCTCGTGTGTGGCTATGGATGGCACAGGCAAATATAAGTTTCTCAGGCAGCATAGATTGAATAGAATGGGGAAGGAACCTCCAAAATTATATAAACACCAATGAAAAAGACACATGCTCTCTGAAAATGCACAGGACTCCATATATGCATATAAAATTTGAATTTTGGTTAAACTAGTTTAAGGTTAGGAATATTGAGTTCAACCACTTCTATCTTCACATCAGATGTTTAGAAGGAAGAGCAAGAATAAAAATGGTTTCTTTATTTACACTTGTTATTGTAATTTAAAGCAAAACATTAAAGAATGTCTGTTAATTATCTTGTCTTGCATATCTTATACATTTAGCACCAACCTAGGAAAATGTTTGTGGGAAAATGGTTTTTAATGACCATATTTTCAACCTCTGCTATGGAAATCTATAGATTTATTACACTGTATTACTTTTTGTGATGAAGACGACACTTCAGGTCAGAATGGTATATGCTTTAAATTATATTTAAAGTTATGATGACCTGTTTTGCTTCAGAAGGTTTTTGCTTAGTCCCTCTTGTGTTCAATAATGAGCCATCTTGGGGCACCTGGGTGGCTCAGTGGCTAAGCATCTGCCTTAAGCTCAGGTCATGGTTCCAGGGTCCTGGGATCGAGCCCTGCATGGGGCTCTCTGCTCAGTGGGAAGCCTGCTTTTCCTTCTCCCACTTCCCCTGCTTGTCTTCCCTCTCTCGCCTTGTCTTTCTCTGTCAAATAAATAAACAAAAATTTTAAATAATAATAATAATAATAAACAATCTTGTCTGGAGACCAAAGTTTTGGCCATGTGGAGCATAATTTCTGGTCATGTGAAGTCCATATAGGAAGTAGAACTGGACCTCTGATTATAGCCTCTTTAGTACCACCACCATAACAGCTGAAGAAACCAGCTCATTCTCCATGGCATAAACCACAAAGAGTCATTTCACCAATTGCAGTTTCATGGAAAGTTTGCTTTCAGCTTCTTGAGGATTCTTCCTATTGCCTTATCTGTTGGCCTCATCACCATCTCTAATTATTCTTGTATCATAGAAGCCAGTGTTCAGCATAAGTAAGACTAAAAGTTTCCTCTCTACTACTCTGGCTACTAAAACAGTCTTTAAAATCATCCAACTTAATTTGGTCAATGAAAGTTTTTAGCCAAACAAATTAAACATGTAGAAACAGAACAGTTGTGTCTGACATTTTGTTTTAAATTAATTCAGCAAGAAATACTGTATACCTTAGCTTGGGCTGGAAAAGGTGGGATTGAAACAAAGCTAAGTTAGGCAAAGTGGATGCCTTTCCAAATCTTTCTTATGTCAGTCTTTTAGACCTTGCCCACCAGTCATTTCTAAACATTGACAATGTCAGCTATGGAGCAGGAGTCTCTTAACATAATATGCCTTCAGCCCAGAAGTAGCTGAGATGTGGGTAGGCGACAGGGAGAGTAAGCCATTATTAAGTGGCCAGCCATTATCTTCCCCAAATTTGGGGCCAGAATTACCCTTTCATTATCTTCTGAAAGTTTTCCCCATTTTCATTTCTTATCCTATTTTGCTATTGACACCTTCCACTTAACCCTTCTTCCTCCATCCATCATCTGTTTTAGAGAAGGGAGAGAGTGGTCCTTGACACAGAAACATCTCTTCATGGGGGCAATTACTTAGAGCATTATGAATTTCTAGAATGTAAGATAGGCCCATCCCAAAATATAACTTTTAAAATGCATTCCAGAGGAAGACATAAATAATTTTCTTTTCTCTCTCTCTCTCTTTTCTCTTATTTTCTTAGAGAGAGGAGAGAGGAAGAGAGAGAGATAGGGCAGAGGGAGAAGGAAAGAGTGAATCTTAAGCAAGCTTCACACCCAGCATGCAGCCTGTCTTGGGGCTCAATCTCACAACCCTGAGATCATGACCTGAGCCAAAATCAAGAGTAAGATGCTTAACTGACAAAGCCACCCAGGCATCCTTAATTTTCCTTTTTTAAATTTCTGGAGTTCTTTTTTTTTTTTTTTAATTAACATACAATGTATTATTTGTTTCAGGGGTACAGGTCTGTGAATCATCAGTCTTACACAGTTCACAGCATTCACCATAGCACATACCCTCCCCAATGTCCCATCACCCAGCCACCCTATACCTACTGCCACCACCCTGCCCCCAGCAACCTTCACTTTATTTCCTGAGATTAGGAGTTTCTTATGGTTTGTCTCCCTCCCTGGTCCCATCTTGTTTCATTTGGTCCCTCACTATCCCCCACGACCCACCACCCTCCTTCTCAAATTCCTCATATGTGAGATATCATATGGTAATTGTCTTTCTCTGATTATTTCACTTAGCATAATACCCTCTAGTTCCATCCACGTCATTGCAAATGGCAAGATTTCAGGTTTTTTGATGGCTGCATAGTATTCATTGTATATATATGCCATATCTTCTTTAATCCATTCATCGGTTGATGGACATCTAGGTTCTTTCCATTGTTTGGCCATTGTGGACATTGCTGCTATAAACATTTGGGTGCACGTGCCCCTTCGGATCATTACATTTGTATCTTTAGGGTAAATACCCAGTAGTGCAGTTGCTAGGTTGTAGGGTAGCTCTCTCTTTTCAACTTTTTGAGGAACTTCCATACTGTTTTCCAGAGTGGCTACACCAGCCTACATTCCCACCAACAGTGTAGGAGGGTCCCCCTCTCTCCACATCCTTGCCCATATCTGCCGTTTCCTGACCAGTTAATTTTAGCCATTCTGACTGATATGAAGTGATATCTCACTGTGGTTTTGATTTGTATCTCCCTGATGCTGAGTGATATTAAGCACTTTCTCATGTGTCTGTTGGCCACTTGGTTGTCTTCTTTGCAGAAATGTCTGTTCATGCCTTCTCTCCTTTTCTTGATTGGATTATTTGTTCTTTGGATGTTGAGTATATAAGTTCTTTATAGATTTTTGGATACTAGCCCTTTATCTGATATCTCATTTGCAATTATCTTCTCCGATTCTGTTGGTTGTCTTTCGGTTTTGTTGACTGTTTTCTTTGCTGTGCAAAAGCTTTTGATCTTGATGAAGTCCCAATAGTTAATTTTTGCCCTTGTTTCCCTTGCCTTTGGAGAAGTTTCTACAAAGAATTTGCTGCAGCTGAGGCCGAAGAGGTTGCTGCCTGTGTTCTCCTCAAGGATTTTGATGGATTCCTATCTCACATTGAGGCCTTTCATCCATTTCATCTATTCTCGTGTGTGGTGTAAGGAAATCCATACAGTTTCATTCTTCTGCATGTGGCTGTCCAATTTTCCCAACACCATTTGTTAAAGAGACTGTCTTTTTCATTTGACATTCTTTCTTGCTTTGTCAAAGATTAGTTGACCATAGAGTTGAGGGTCCATTTCTGGACTCTCTATTCTGTTCCACTGATCAATCTGTCTGTTTTTATGCCAGTACCATACCGTCTTGATGATGACAGCTTTGGAATAGAGTTTGAAGTCTGGAATTGTGATGCCACCAACTTTGGTTTTCTTTTTCAACATTCTTCTGGCTATTCAGGGTCTTTTCTGGTTCCATATAAATTTTAGGGTTATTTGTTCCATTTCTTTGAAAAAAATTGATGGTATTTTGATAGGGATTGCATTAAATGCATAGATTGCTTTAGGTAGCATAGATGTTTTCACAATATTTGTTCTTCCAACCCATGAGCATGGAACGTTTTTCCATTTCTTTGTGTCTTCCTCAATTTCTTTCTGAGTACTTTATAGTTTACCTGAGTACAGATTCTTTGCCTCTTTTGTCAGGTTTACTCCTGGGTATCTTATGGTTTGGGGTGCAATTGTAAATGGGATTGACTCCTTCTTAATTTCTCTTCCTTCTGTCTTGCTCTTGGTGTATAGAAATGCAACTGATTTCTGTGCATTCATTTTATATCCTGACAATTTACTGAATTCCTGTATGAGTTCTAGCAGTTCTGGAGTGGAGTCCTTTGGGTTATCCCACATAAAGTATCATATCATCTGCAAAGAGTGAGAATTTGACTTCTTCTTTGTGGATTCGGATGCCTTTTATTTCTTTTTGTTGTCTGATCGCTGAGGCTTGGACTTCCAGTACTGTGTTGAATAGCAGTGGTGATAGTGGACAGCCCTGCCATGTTCCTGACCTTAGGGGAAAAGCTTTCAGTTTTTCCCCATTGAGAATGATATTTAATGTGAGTTTTCCATTGATGGCTTTGATGATATTAAGTTATGTACCCTCTATCCCTACACTGTGAAGAGTTTCGATCAAGAAAGGATGCTGTACTTTGTCAGATGTTTTTCCAGCATCTATTGAGAGTATCAGCTAGTTCTTGTTCTTTCTTTTTTTACTGTATTGTATCACATTGATTGATTTGCAGATATTGAACCAACACCTTGCAGCTCAGGAATAAATCCCACTTGGTCATGGTGAATAATCCTTTTAATATACTGTTGGATCCTATTAGCTAATATTTTGGTGAGCATTTTTGCATCTGTGTTCATCAAGGATATTGATCTGTAATTCTCCTTTTTAATGGGGTCTTTGTCTGGTTTGGGGTTCAAGGTAATGCTGGCCTCATAAAATGAGTTTGGAAGTTTTCCTTCCATTTCTATTTTTTGAACAGTTTCAAGAGAATAGGTATTAATTCTTCTTTAAATGTTTGATGGAATTCCCCTGGGAAGCCATCTGGCCCTGGGCTCTTGTTTGTAGGGAGATTTTTTACTGCCTCAATCTCCTTACTGGTTATGGGTCTGTTCGGGTTTTCTATTTCTTCCTGGTTCAGTTTTGGTAGTTTCTATATCTCTAGGAATGCATCCATTTCTTCCAGATTGCCAAATTTGCCGGTGTATAGTTGCTCATAATCTGTTCTTATAATTGTTTGTATTTCTTTGGTGTTGGTTGTGATCTCTCCTCTTTCATTCATGATTTTATTAATTTAGGTACTTCCTCTTATCTTTTTGATAAGTCTGGCCAGGGGTGTATCAATCTTATTAATTCTTTCAAAGAAGCAGCTCCTAGTTTCATTGATTTGTTCTATTGTTCTTTTGGTTTCTATTTCATTGATTTCTGCTCTGATCTTTAAAATTTCTCTCCTCCTGGGTTTAGGCTTTCTTTGCTGTTCATTCTCCAGCTCTTTTAGGTGTAGGGTTAGGTTGTGTACTTGAGAGCTTTCTTGTTTCTTGAGAAAGGCTTTTATTGCTATATACTTTCCTCTCAGGACTGCCTTTGCTGTGTCCCAAAGATTTTGAACAGTAATGTTATTATTTTCAGTTGTTTCCATGGATTTTTTCAATTCTTCTTTAATTTCCTGGTTGACCCATTCATTCTTTAGTAGGATGCTCTTTAGGCTCCATGCATTTGAGTTCTTTCCTACTTTCCTCTTGTGATTGAATTCTAGCTTCAGAGCATTGTGGTCTGAAGCAGGGAATGATCCCAGTCTTTTGGTACAGGTTGAGACCTGATTTGTGACCCAGGATGCAATCTATTCTGGAGAATGTTTCATGTGCACTTGAGAAGAATGTGTTATCCTGTTGCTTTGGGATGGAATATTCTGAATATATCTGTGATGTCCATCTGGTCCAGTGTATCATTTACGGCCTTTATTTCCTTGCTGATCTTTTGCTTGGATGATCTGTTCATTTCAGTGAGGGGAGTGTTAAAGTCCCCTACTACTATTATACAATAATAATTTATTGTCAATGTGTTTCTTTGATTTTGTTATTAATTGGTTTATATAATTGGCTGCTCCCATGTTAGGGGATATTTAAAATTGTTAGATCTTCTTGTTGGACAGATCCTTTAAGTGTGATATAGTGTCCTTCCTCATCTATTATTATAGTCTTTGGCTTAAAATCCAATTTATCTGATATAAGGATTGCCACCCCGACTTTCTTTTGATGTCCATTAGCATGGTAAATTGTTTTCCACCCCCTCACTTTATTTTTTTTTATTATTTTTTTTCAGTGTTCCCAGATTCATTGTATATGCACCACACCCAGTGCTCCATGCAATATGTGCCCTCCTTATTACCTACTACCAGGATCTCTCAAACCCCCCAACCTCCTCCCCTCCAAAATCCTCAGTTTGTTTCTCAGAATCCACAGTCTCTCGTGGTTTGGCGTAATCTCCAGTCCTGTCCACATTGATATAAAAGTTGTCCATCCCTTCACTTTAAATCTGGAGGTATCTTTGGGTCAAAAATGAGTTTTTTGCAAACAGTATATTGATAGGTCTTGTTTTTTTATCCATTCTGATACCCTGTGTCTTTTGATTGGGGCATTTAGCTCATTTACAATCAGGGTAACTATTGAAAGATATGAATATAGTACCATTGTATTGCCTGTAAGCTGATTGTTACTGTATATTGTCTCTGTTCCTCTCTGGTCTGTTACTTTTAGGCTCTCTCTTTGCTTGGAAGACCCCTTTCAATATTTCCTGTAAGCCTGGTTTGGTGTTTGCAAATTCTTTTAGTTTTTGCTTTTCTTGGAAGCTTTTTATTTCTCCTTCTATTTTCAATGACAGCCTTGCTGTATATAGTATTCTTGGCTGCATTTTTTTCTTGTTTAGTGATCTGAATATATCATGCCCGTCCTTTCTGGTCTTCCAGGTCTCTGTGGATAGGTCTGCTGCCAATCTAATATTTCTACCATTGTATGTTACAGAGCTCTTGTCCCGAGCTGCTTTTAGGATTTTCTCTTTGTCACTGAGACTTGTTTTACCATTAGATGATGGGGTGTTGACATATTTTTAAAATTCCTAGAGTTTTTATACCTCTTCACTAACATGAAGAATTGAGGCTTGTCTCCCTGTATTTATATCAATGGGTTTTTTTCTTTATAAGTAAATAGTGTGTTGTTCACCTGCCATTTACTAAGTCACTCCCTTTCAGTAGATTTTTAAATATTAGAAATGGTTTAAGACTGATTACACCAGCTAGTGAATATGGAGCTTGAGAGCTTGAGTTAAATACAGTTGAAAAACATTTGTTTCTTCCATGTTAAACTACTGTCTTATGTACTAACTGGAAAATATAGAAAGGGCAGGGTGAGTCAGTGGAAGAAAGAACAATACAGGGTTCCTATTACACAGGAGCTTACAATCTGAAAATATGCAGACACCAGTTATTCTAAAAGTGTGATCACATTGGGACACCTAGATGGCTCAGTTGGTTAAGTGACCAAATCTTCCTTTTGGCTCAGGTCATGATCTCAGGCTTGTGAGACCAAACCCCACAATGGACTCTGTGCTGATCATAGAGCTTGCTTAAGATTCTCTCTCTTTTCCTTTGCCTCTCCCCACCCACAAAAACTTAAGTAAAAATATGATCCCTAACTGGAAGAGATTATGCTGAGTGAAATAAGTCAAGCAGAGAGAGTCAATTATCATATGGTTTCACTTATTTGTGGAGCATAACAAATAGCATGGAGGACAAGGGGAGATGGAGAGGAGAAGGGAGTTGAGGGAAATTGGAAGGGGAGGTGAACCATGAGAGACTATGGACTCTGAAAAACGATCTGAGAATTTTGAAGGGGTGGGGGGTGGGAGGTTGGGGGCACTAGGTGGAGGGTATTGTAGAGGGCACGGATTGCATGGAGCACTGGGTGTGGTGCAAAAATAATGAACACTGTTATGCTGAAAAAAATAAAAAAAAAATTAAAAAAAAAAAATAAAGGTTTATGACATCTAAAAAAAAAAAAAAAAAAAAAAAAAAAATATGATCCCTAACCCTAACCCTAACCCTAAGAAAAACAGATTCTCAGGTCCCACCTTAGACTTACTGTATCAGAGATTTGGGGTGGAGCCCAGTAATCTGTGCTTTATCAAGCATGAGTATGATGCACATTAATGTTGAAGATATACACTAATACAGTGATCACAATGTATGTAACTATATTACTAGCATAGTACTAAATAGTACTGACGGTGATTTTTCAAGGGCAGACAGAACATATAATGATCACTGTTAGGCTGGGACAAATGAAGCATTCCCTGGAAGGAAGGCATTCGGTATAAAAGGACCAGGTGAGCAGAGAATTGAGACACAAATGGCATATTTGTGATATATAGTTAATCGCCAATGAGACAGTGTATTAGGTTCTTTACACATACCATCATGGTTAATCCTCACAAAACCCCTAAAAATATTCTTCCTAATTACATAAGAAAGTTGAAGCTCATGAATTTCTGCAGAACAATTTGCCTGAACTGTGAGAGTTTAGAAAAGTAATTGTTGGTATGGTATTAAAAATATCTGAGGAAGGCAATGTAAAGAGCTTTGAGTTCCAGTCCCTGGAGTCTAAGGCTATATCATATCCCATTAGAGTCCAAGATTTAGACAATTAAGACACATTCTGTGAAGGAAGAATGAAATGATGAATTTGATGTCTTAGGAAAATAAATAGGTTGGAGATAGAAGAAGCTAGGGGCTTGAATAGACCCTGTAGAAGGTGTATTCAATAGTCCAGTTTCAGTTATATATTGAACTGGGGGAATAGCCATAAGAATAAAAAGGAAGGGGCAGATTCAAGAAACTCTGGGAAGAAAATAACAGTGGTGGCCTATCCAAGAGGATAATGGGAGAGGATGTGAAGTTATGATGACTAGGAGAAGTGAAAAGTCTCAGAAACAGACAAATTTAGCAAAATGATCTTAGGTGATTTTTACTGGTTGTGATAGGGGAGATTTTGTTTGTTTTTTTTTAGGATATAAAGAGGCAAAGAGCTCAGCTTTTAGACATGCTGAGTTTGATATAATAGTATAACATCAAAGCAGAAATGTTTATCAGGAAGTTAAAAATAGGCTCACAGCCATGTTAGAAACATAAACTTAAGGGGTGTCAGTAGAGAAGTGCTGGTGGATGCCATGGGAGCAGCTAAAATATTCAACAGAGAGTATGTGCCAGGAGAAGAACAGAATAAGAACGAATTCTCTGGAATATCTAAAAGATCTTCATGTATGAAACAGAAAGAATGGGGCACCTGGGTGGCTCAGCGGGTTAAAGCCTCTGCCTTCGGCTCAGGTCATGATCCCAGAGTCCTGGGATCGAGCCCTACATCGGGCTCTCTGCTCAGCAGAGAACCTGCTTCCCACCCTCCCCCCGACCCCGTCTGCCTCTCTGCCTACTTGTGATCACTGTCTGTCAGATAAATAAATAAAAATCTTAAAAAAAAAAAAAAAAAAAAAAAACAGAAAGAAAAGAAAGAGCCTGATGATCGGAGTTGGAACATCCAAAGGAGGAAAGACAGAATGAGGACAGGGTGGAGTCCTGAAAGTTAGATCAGGGAGAAGGGTAAATTCTCCCACTTATGGAGACATTGAGAGAATAGGGTAAGACAACCATATTTGGTGATGAGGACATCATTAGTGATCTTCAAAGACACAATTTCAATAGGGTGGGTGGTGTTGGTAATGGCAGGGAGGATTTGGAGTCAGGACTACAGGATTTAAGAACGTGGGGCTTATCAGGATATGGGAGCCTCAAGTATAGGTCACATGTTCTAGGGAGTTCAATTATGAAGAAAAGAAGATCAGATGGGAAATGGTTAGTAGGAATACTGGAATTAAGTAAAATAGTTATCTATGTGTGAAATACCATAAAGAGGAAAGGGGAGGAAGGGCTGGAAAACTGGAGAGGGAGAGATGGGAGAATTGAAGGAAAAAAGTTATAGACAAGGTCAAGGGAAAATGAGTCACTGGCTCTAGAACAGCAGAGAAGGGATCAGAGTCTTCCTCAGCCCAAGCAAAAGGAGCAAATTCTTGAGACTCAAGAAGGATGTATTGAGATGAAATGTGAACAAGGGAGGAAAACAAAGCAAAAAAGTCTTGCTTCTCTGAGGCAGTGAAGTGAGGCCACTGTGTAGACAGAAAGTAGATAAGCAGGAGATGTAGTCAATTCCTTCCACTGTTTCTTCAAGTAGCATCTGCCCATGAAACTATTTCTAAGACACAGGGAGAGAGGTGGTCTAGTGAAATGCATATCACCTTACATTGTGACTTTCATACATCTGTCTCCCCTACTAGACTGTGGGTGATTTGAGAACAGACTTCCTTCCAGACTTTATAAAAGGAAGACACTCTCAAAGTATAATATAACAAGAATATTTGTACTGTGGAAAATTGTATCTTGAAAAAATTGACAACTACTAGTTTGCTAGTTTTTTTTTTTAAGTAAACACTGAAAAAAACCCTAGAAACTTTGTCCTTATGGCCATCCCCTCCCTATCCCATTCCTTTCTCTCTCTTCCCAGAAACAAGCAGTATCACGAATTTGATGTATATCCTCTCAGCCTACCTATGTACCTATTTATCTATATCCATGAATAATATATATTATTGTTTACTGTATGTTACTGTATGAGGACTATTTTTTTCATTTCCATTTGTTGTTTACCAATCCTACCAGTTTTTATCCCACATTGTATATTGAAGTCTACCAAGTTGGGATATACAGATTTAGTTCATTTCTTTTGATTGCTCTTACTCATTTTTGTATCCTCCATTTCCAGGGCAGCACATGCAACATGGGTACCCACATAGTAAATGTTAATCATTAGTGAATAAATTGGGGTGAATAATATAGTAATTAAAATGAATATAGGGCGCCTGGGTGGCTCAGTGGGTTAAAGCCTCTGCCTTTGGCTCAGGTCATGGTCCCAGGGTTCTGGGATTGAGCCCCACATTGGGCTCTCTGCTTGGCAGGGAGCCTGCTTCCTCCTCTTTCTCTCTCTCTGCCTGCCTCTCTGCCTACTTGTGATCTCTGTCTGTCACAAGTGACAAATGAATATGACAAATGAATAAATACAATCTTTAAAAAAATAAAATGAATATATAGTAGAGTGCTTTATAGCTATGAAACACTTTGATAAATACTTTGGTATTTGTGTATTGCCTTTCCTAGGCTGATGTGGTTTAAGGATGGTGATTATGCCCTATGCCCATGCATTCTCTTCCTAATGCCCATTTCAATGTTTGGCACTTAGTAACTCCTCAGTGAATATTGGTTGAATGAATGAATGACTCTCTACTATAAACATTGTATTACAACAGTCCAGATTCTGAATACCCAAGTGTGTTTTTCCAAGCCCATGTGGTTGGAATCAGGACTAATAACCAGGTTTTCTGATACTAAAACCAGTGCTCCTTTTATTACACCATTGAAAGAGCTATTGTAAGGACTATATTGGGGAATCAATAAGAGAGGAATAATTATAATGAATTACTGCCCTGATGTAACCAATAAATAGACTCCATGTACCTGTGTAATTGGAGAAAATTAATAACCATATCCAGATCGAGGGCTTGAAATTTATCATAATCATTAACTTGGAATATTTAGTCACATGGTCCTTACACGAGGTTCATATGGTAAAGGAGATATGTGAATTATGAGGGTGTATGGTGTTGCAGGAATGAAGGAATGAGCAGGAAGCAGTTTCACTCAAATAAAACTGCTCTTGCTAAGGTCACTGGTAACCTTCTAATTGCCTTTGACGACATATACCACTCCTCCCCTGACTTCAGTGATGCCTTCCCTCCTGACTTTCCTCCACCCCACTTTCTTGTCAACCTCCCAAGAAACTCTTCCCTAAAATAGTGGCAGCTGTGTGAGGATCTGAAGAAAATCATAAGCATTCTAGGAAAAAGATCCGAAGAACTGCCTCAGGCAGCTACCCATGCTCTAATCTGCCCTCCCACCAGAACTGATTGATACTGCTGAATTCTTTTTACCCTTTGTCAGTTTGGTGGTCTTACCCCAGTTTTCTCCGCAGAGACAGATCTCTACCACCTCTTGCCTTCCTTGAGGAAATCCTGATTCCTGGTAGGCTGGGAAAGTCAGGATTATTACATAATGCCAGCTCTGTAAATCTGAGTCCTAACTCCCTTGAGGGCCCATCAGAGCAACTGGTGTCATTAAAGTAGCCTGAACAAGAAAAATCTCTGAAGAAACTTATTGTGGTGGTGCCTGGGTGGCTCAGTTAGTTAAACCACTGCCTTCAGTTCAGGTTATGATCTCAGAGTCCCAGAATCAGTCTGCATTGGGCTCCTTGCTCAGCAGGCAGTCTGCTTCTCCCTCTGACCCTTGCCCTTCTCCTACTCTCTCACTCTCTCTCTCTCTAATAAATAAATAAAATCCTTTAAAAAAAAAAGAAACTTATTGTGAAACATCAACATTGTTTGCTTACTTTTTAATCTCCTTAGTCATTTTTATGTAACTGCATTTCTTACATCAGAGACATGTAATCACACTAATTTAATAAATGTGTATTGAGTGGAATTGCTGCTCATTTCTTGCTGAATTAAGGCAGAGCCCAGATTCCCAAGCAGGCTTTTGCTCTAGGTGTCCCCTCATAGATTTTCTGAGACACCTTCTGGGAGTTTTCAGATTGACCCATCATCACCTAGGAGCATGGTATCTAGAAGATCTGGCATTGCCCCAGGACCATCCTTGGAGCCCCTTCTTCCCCACATCATAATTTGGTGGCCAAAATATTGGTATTTCTTGGATATTTCATTGAATTGGAGGGAGAATAAGGTAGAGTGTTTATAATCAAGACAGTTTTGTTTGTATCTTTGTAGTTGTCAGAAGTGTCCTTGGGGGTTCTTTACTCACTCTAGATGGATGTAGAAATTAAACTCCCATCAGTGGCTAAAAAAAACAAAAACAAATAAATAAAAACCAAAACCAAACAAACCAAAAGAAAACAAACAAAAAAACTCCATTAGTGGCTATGTAGTCAACAAATGGTAAATGAGGACACTTGAATTAACTGCAAGGAAATGAGTTGTCCATGATATATAATTAACCGAAAAGCAGCTATGGGGCAGAGATGATTCATTAGAAAGAGTATTGGCTGGTTATTTGTTTCCTCTGAGTAGTTCTAGTGCCAAGGTTATACAAATTTATAGAACATACCACAATGGTCAGTGGATAAATGACATTTAAAATAGAGAAATGAAGGTGGGAAAAAACATAAAACAAAGAAAAGGGCTACAATAGGGTAGTAATGAGCTAATATTAAGCCTTGAAAATGTCTTCATTTTTAATGTGGGAGATAGTGACTCAACACTGAAGAGACTTGAGGGAGGGACAAGAGGGTCTCATGTCTGAGGATAGAGTTGATGAAAGGTTGTAGCCTGTAATATCTGATGATGAAAAGAGATCTCCTTTCTTTGGGGTGAGTCCCTGATTTCAATTTTACATTCGTGGAGCAATTAGCAGGACTCCTCTTAGCTTTGCTTGGTCTCCTCCGTTAGAAGAATGCCTCTGATATGTAATATTTGTTTGAAAACCCAAAGAAGTTTGTTTCCTTTTGAGGTTTGCCTTACTTTTTATGTTCTGAAGTTCATTTTGGACCTCAGATTTTGCTCCAAGCAATAAACTGGTTGGATTGTACGAACATAATGGAGCCGTAATTTTAGCCAACTGTTGGGGGTGGGGAGATGGTTAAGGTGTGTAGTGGTTTCTGTGGTTTCTCTGTGGAGTAGAATTCCCTGCAAAGCTTTTCCATGTGGTGTTTTAATAGCTGTCTTAAAACTCTCTGATGTATGGAGCAAAACCGAATTAGGCTCATGTGCTAGATTGGTGGGATGGGCCAAGGACTCCGAAAAATGAAAGAAAAACAATCAAACAGCCAAGCTCTGAGGCTAAACCATCTACAGAAGATCCGCAGGATATATCCAAATTCAAAATTGAAGAAGTGATTACCGCTTTAACCCATTTTTGCAGAACTTTCTGAAGGAAATAATATTTCCCTTGCATACATCAATATTTTACCTTTGTGCAGTACTTTACAGTGTGCAAAATGATCCTAGGTGTATTTGTTTATTAGAGCCCTGCAAAAACCTTTGGAAGCTCATATTATTAAATCCATTTTTACAAGTGAGAAACTGAGTCACAAAGGTAGGCCCAAGGTCATTTGTCTAAGAAGCCACAGAGGCAGAATTTGATACTATTTCAGAGCATTGTGTCTTTTGCACCAGAACATCAATAATTTTAATTAGTGATCACATTTAATATTTATGAAGACAAGGAAAACCAGCCAGATAGCATGTGCATGCACAGGAAAGATGTTTTTGAACTGCTGGGTTCTTATCAGTGAATAGAAGACATTACAGTGTTGTCTATGTCTCAAAGGAATATGCTCTTCCTTTAACTTAAATGCTCAGTCACTCAGAGGCATAGTTCCTTCCAAAGTGCTGAGTGTACTTGATAAAATGCCACATACTTAGTTGTCATTCCCATACTAAATGTGTGTAAAAATTCTCTTTAGGGTGTGGTTTTGGCTGCTAAGTTCAAGAGACATTTATTGAATGCTACTATATGCCATGCCCATGGGCAAAGCAGGAAATTGTCTGGGTGATATGATCCTAGGGGAGCCTTTTCCACTGGACACTGCTAACATGACCCTGTTAGCAGGGCATCTCTTTGAGTTAGCCCAGGAGTTCCTATGTAGATAGCACAGAGGGAAAAAAAATACATCAAGATAGCCCCAGTCACTTATGCTGTAGGTATGTTAATTTATCTAGTTAATAAATCAAGTATTAAGGCCCTGAGCTGAATAGGAGGTGATGTGAATCAATTGGTATTCTATCAGGAGAAAGGGATGCTGAATTCTAGTGTGTCCCTATAAGGGGCCCAGGGAAGCCAGAATACAGCAACAGGCCAGGGAGCCTGTCTGATCTGGAGAAAGAGGTGCACAAACACATCTGGACCAAAAATAAACTTTACCTCGCTTTGCTTTTGTTTTTTTTTTTGTTGTTGTGTTGTTTTTTAATTTTATTTATTCACTTGACAGAGAGAGATCACAAGTAGGCAGAGAGGCAGGCAGAGAGGCGGGGGGGGGGGGGAGGCAGGCTCCCCGCAGAGCGGAGAGCCCGATGCGGGGCTCTATCCCAGGACCCCAGGATCATGACCTGAGCCGAAGGCAGAGGCCTAACCCACTGAGCCACCCAGGCGCCCCTTTGCTTTTGTTTTTAAGAATGAGCCCTGCCTGATATCTGTGTTTAACGTCTGCATCCATAAAATTAATCAGGTTGATATTTGTAAGTCAGATACCAAGCATGTGATCCATTGTTCTTATTTTTTTAAGCCAGTGAGCTGGTTTTGGTCTCTAATAAAAATTAGTTCAGTGCAGCTGTCCTCCCCCAGCCCTCTGTGTGGCTGCCTTGGAGCTCACTGTCTCCTTAGTCAGCTCCACACTTTTCCCAAGCCATGCCTCTTTCACTGTTGGAGATGGGTCGGTGTCTCTGGCCTCTACCGAGCACAAAATCACTTTCGGCTCCCTTCTGCCACGCTCTCACATTTTTTTTTCCCCATAGCTCTGAAGATTATATACCTTTGGAATTTTAAACATAGTATGTTCATGACTTTTGCCCTCTCTTTCAAACACCTATATACTTTAGAAATGTAATGTGTCAGTTAATAAGTTTATCACTATCAAACAGCAAATTATTCTACAAATTGTCATTCAAATGAAGACTTTCTTTTTCGTGATACAACTGTTGATATTCTGTTTGATTTTTCTTTCCTGACTCACTTGTAAGTTCTCCACACTTGGAACAGAATGTATCGAGTAACCATTTTTGTTTTAACAAGTACCAAGAGCCAAAGATCCCCCACATACACACAACAAAAAAAAATAACATCCATGATGGCTGTGATCATTCTTAGGTGCTATGCTCAGAAGGTCTTTCTATAGGTTTTCTCATTCCATCTTCACAACAATCCAGTGAGGCAGGTACTGTCTTTATCCCCATGTATACGTGAGGCACAGAGAAGTTAAGTGACTTGCCCAAGGACACACAGATGGTACATTGAAATTTGAATCCAGGAAGTCTGGGCCCAGGCTCTTAATCATTATGCCACAATGACCTTCTCCAAGGGGTCATGGAAGTATGAGGTAGTCTCACCATCTGTGGGTGAGAGGTGCTTGGGGAATGCCCAGCCTACCCAGGGCAGTGGTTCCCTGCCCTGATGTGACTCAGATGCCTGAGTGGTAAGGTAGTCCTGATATGTTCAGGAGGAAAGGAGAGTCTTGGAGTAGGTTTGCCCTGCTCCTCCCATAGTGGCCACTCTGTCCTTGTCACCTGCTTTTCTTGGAGTCCATTTTGAAGGAGAGTGAGGCTGGGTCCCACCTGAAGCAGTGTCCGTTGGCAGACAGTGTCACTCCACACAGCATACACCGCAGAACGTGCACTGGGGTGGGAAATGTGGCAGGTGGAGAGAATCCACTTTGCCCTCGGTGTTTTCCCAGAGATAGTCTTCACCATTTCAATCAAAATCATTTCTAAGTCAGGCTTAGATACACAGGCCGTCCCAGGAAGGGAGCATGATGTGCTGCTAAATGTTTTAACAACCTGTTCTCCAGGGCAAAGCTCAGATTCGTGGCACTTGGCATTGCTGTAGTTTCCACACTTCCGCCATGGTGGATTTCACGGTCTCAATGCAACCTCACTGGACAGAGTCAGGAAGAGTGAGGGCAATCAGATCCAGCACACTCCTGATGGAGGGGATGATTAGGGTGGATGGGGCAATGACATTGCTGCAGGAGGCAAGTGTCAGTTTCAAATTCTGCACATCTGGCAGATTCTGGATCCAGACCCCTGATACCATGTGTAGCGTCTGTCTTTCCTCTCTCCCCACCCCACCCTGATATGCTCTCATCATAAAGTTTGACTCATAAGAATTTCAGAGACACCTAGAAGGAGAAAGGAATAACAGAACTTGCAGTCTGTAGGTGGTTAGGTGGAGGGGAAGAAGGCCACCGAGGTCCCTGTCGTTGGGTGACGGGAGACAGTAGGAAAGAAAGAGAAGGAAGCATGGTTTTATAGCCAACGCATGTTTGTGTGTGAGTCTTGGGCTTTCCCCTCTTATCTGAAAGAGCTGCCTCCTTTTCCTACCATCTGGCTCCTTCTCTGAGCCACTCCCAGGAAACCTGTCTTGGCAGAGGAACGGCTGTAGGGGCTAACTCCTTACACCCTTGTCACTGACACCTGGCAGAAATCATGTTGGATCAAGGACAGTCCGTTTTCCTCCCAAAAGATTTCAGGGCTCTGGACCCTGTATGTGCTGCATGACCTTCTAGACCTTTATGATTCTCAGGGTCAAAATCCTCAGTGTCCAAGCACATTCTCTGTTGCTTTAAAGTACCAATCAATGGTTATTTATAAAGAGAGCCCTATTTGATTTCCCATTAATCTGCTGGACACCATTTGGTACAAAAGCGACAAAATGGAATTTCTAATGTAAAGAGCTTATAATCTAGTTGAGAAAATGTGACAGCCATGTGAACTGATTCCTAAATAAGGAGCAGTTCTAATAGTATGATGGCAATGCGTCGAGCTGTAGTATTTATAATAAATTGTGAGGAATCTATAATTAGAGAAGAATCTGAAATAAGAATTTGTTTAGTAGAGGCAGTCAAAGGAGTTAGATGACTGCACATCCTGGGTGGTTGTATTGTTCCTGTTTATTAAATAAGTCATTTGTAATCTCTATTCCCAACTTATTTTATAGTTATAACCTCTTTTTAACAAATATGATTATAGCAGCCAGTTCTATGTAATAAAAATATTTCTTCTGCTGGCCAACAGCCCACACTAACACTCTTTGCCTGATGGAGATCCAAGACCCCTTTTGAAGGGAAAACCTGGTATGAGAAAGACAGTCACAAATCTCTCTCCATTTGTCAGTAAATCTACTTGACAAGGTCATCCTTGCAGCAGAATATTGACATAAAGTATAGGTTTGCATATTGGGACAGTTGTTAAATAACTCTGCACAGAATTTTACTTTTTTAGTGTTGTGCTGATTTGACTTGGGGCTTGTATACATCTTCTCCGACTAAAAGTTGTGACCACTGTTGGTTCATCGAGCTCCTTGGGAGCTGATCAGCTCTGGGAAGTGGACTGTGGGAATCTCATTTCAGGTCTTTGAGGGCAGCAGCTCCCCCCACCACCCCACCACATGCCAGCAAAGGCAGCAGAAGATGGCATGTATGTCCTGCCCTTCCCCTCCCAGCTGATGCCTTGTGCTAATAGAAGGAAGCAATCACCTTCCCCTTGTCCAAAAGCTGCTTTTCACTTGTCTTAAAGTGTTTTTGTAATTATCTTAGAATACAGAAGTACCTAAGTGAAATCTGGAGAGTTCGTAGTATATGAAGGAATGGAATCGTAAGTCTACCCCGTGTCTCTGTGACCATAGGCATGTGGGAGACAGCCCGGGTCTCTGCATTTACATGAATACTTTCTTGATTTGGAAGACTAGTATGTCTGTGTTTGGGTTAAGACGCCCTCCTGCCAAGCTTCAATTAGGTGAGGCTGGTAAAGTAAATAAAAGGTAATGGATTGTGTCCATACATGACTTCATTCCACCCTTTGAATGACTTTATCAATAACTGCTAGAAAGTGAGACTCAGAAAAACTGTGTCCAGCATGTGCCTCCAGCCAGCGGAGAGCCAACTTCATTTCCTAAGGCTTTTGAGGTGTGCCTTTACCATTGGATGTATCCAGTGTAGTGTTTCTAAAATGATTAATGTTTTCTTCATCTAGGCTTATGCTAAGAGTCAGCCCAAGCTTCTTGAGTTGTGTGAAACTCACCCACAGGTAGCAAGCACCTCGGGGCTCACAAGCATTGTACGTTCATTTCTCACCGATGGTCTACATTTGTTTTCTCTATACTCATTTTCTCTGGCTGCCCTGTGAACCCAAATTTAAGGACTGTGTTTAACTGCATGTTGGGGTAGGATATATGGCGGAGGGGTGTTCTGAATCGCTTTGTATCAAATCTAATTTTTGTCCCAGTTTTTCCGAAACAATTTCCTATTTTTAAAACTGCTGCCAGTAGTGGAAATTCGGAATCTACAGTTATCCTGGAGTAGTAAGAGAAAGATTCAGAAATTATATTTGCAGAGCCTTGTTCCTTTAACAATTCTCCCTAATTAGGCCCCAGGGCAATGACTTACTCTTCATTAGTTGAATATTCTGCATTTCCTGACATCTCGCTGCCCCCTAGTGCAGCACGCTAGTGAGTGCATCTTTCTCTGCAGACATTCTTGATTTGCATTATTTCTGCCTGATAGTCTGTTTTATGCTTACCTGGCTTCTGGCAGCGTGACTTGACACTAATCCATGACACTGACAAAGTCCATCGTGGGTCCCGTTTTGCCAGGTAGATCCTTTTCTGGGGAGCAGGAGTTTGGGGAGCTAGCGAGTACAGGTGGGAAACGGAGTCTCGACTGGACTATACTCTCCAGACCCCTTCCAGTGGAGAAATCGGGCCCAGAATTTTCAGCATAGGACCATTAATCAGAGGAACAGAGCTTGCGCTAAGGTGCATCCCGACCAAAGTAACAAGAACACCCGGCTTGGAGAGAGACAAGCTTGGGAAATTTCCTTAATGTCTTTGAGCCTTTGTAAAACTATCATTGATTAAAAAATAAAATAAACTCAAGATGTCTTAAGGATTTACTACAATATCTATTTTTGAAGATTTTTTCCACTTTAACATGTGATACAGATCTTCATCTATTGTGTTTATTATGAATGAAGTAGCCATTAGCTGCAATTCAGGCCTTATGGAAAGGCGTTGTGACCCCAAAGACTTGCTCTCAAAACTGTTCTAAAATGATCTCAAAATTGTAAGCCATGTATATGGTCTCCATGATGTTCTGCCAAGATGACCTCGAACAAGTTGTTTGACTTCGTTGGACCTCTGTTTTTCCATCTATAAAGTATTAGTGCTCCTATTTAAAGGGATTACTCAGGGATTCGGTGAGATAGCATACGCCTGGCACATGGCAAATTTCAATCATTGTTAGTTCCTGCCTCCTCCTCCCTTATTTTTTTCTGGTCTGAAATAGTCAACGCCTGCCTTTGACACCCGATACAACTGGGTAGGTGGTGGACTACTACAATGCCCTTGTTCTGATTTATCCCCCAAGGAGTGGAGAGGCAGCCCTTCCTTGTCACCGTTAGCTTTCAAATACTGGCAAGGACCTGTGCAGCAGGGAGGGGGTGAGGTAGAGGTGGTCATCAGAATCTTCAGTGGGGGAAAGTGTAACTTGATGGGAAGTTTGGGGTATTGCCTGCTTAGGAACCATGTGTACTGTATTGTAAGAATATAAGAGATTTTCGTCTTTCAATGATTAAAGTTGAGATTTTGACTGTGGGAGTAGACAAGAGAAAAGAAAGGCATCCCATGTGGGAAAGGTCGTTTTGTGATAGTGGAATTTTTTCCCAAAAGAATACATTATAAATGGGGGTGCCTGGGTGGCTCAGTGGGTTAAGCCTCTGCCTTCAGCTCGGGTCATGATCTCAGGGTCCTGGGATCGAGCCCCACATCGGGCTCTCCACTCAGCAGGGAGCCTGCTTCCCCCTTTCTCTCTGCCTGCTGCTCTGCCTAGTCGTGATCTCTCTCTCTCTCTCTACATCAAATAAATAAAATATTAAAAAAAGAATACATTATAAATGTCATACTAACTTTTCAGAGTCAGAATATTAAAACAAAACAAAAGAAAAAGAAAAAACAGATGCTCAGTCTCCTATGGTGAATTAGCAAACAAACAAAAACTGTCTTAAACTCAATGTAACAGAGGGAAATACATTGAACCACACTGACATGTCCATACACACACACACACACACACACACTCACACACACACACATTTTGTAGGTAAAATACACATGTTTATGCTTTCATGTGTGGTTTTTGTTTTGGATTGCTAATTGGGCAGGTTTTGTTAGGTAGCTAGTAAGTTTCCATGGAAAGAAATAAGAGATTTTTAAGGATAGTGATTATTTGATGGTAAGGAGGAATTTGCACTAAGGTCTTTTCTCCCACCTATACCCTAGTTCTGTCATCACCCTGACCATGGACTGGACAGAAACCAGAGAGAACCACAGAAAATTATGCATTTCATTACGTTTGTGTAAAATCTCTTCACGTCATCTTAGACATTGTTTCAGAATCCACTGATTCCGGAAGTGTTACTCTATTGAATCAGATCTCTAGAGGGATGTTAGGTTTTGCCCTGTCTAACCCCTTTATGCTATAAATGGTGTTGGTAAGGCCTGGAGAGGTCACAGGGTGGGGTGCCTTCCTTTATTATTTATTTCTCTTTCCAAATGTCTTTATCACATTTGCTTATTTCATTTCCCCATAAGATTGTTAACGTAAGGAAGCCATAGACGTGGTAGGCATGATGAGTTTGACTCTCAGCACCACAGTAGATAATTCAATAAATTCCATTCTTAATCTTCAGGGAACTGCTTCTTCCCAAGAGAAGTTACAATAGAGAAGGGATTACTGAATAAGAATATTGTCTTTAGTAACGTTTTTTAAAAATTATTTGATGCAGCATTTCACGTCCAAGTGTTATTTTTTAGCCTAAGTCCTGGGAAGGGAAAGGATTCGTTTGTGAATTAACAATGAAATTCTTGTGTTACATGAAGAGGAAAAGATGTGTTCTAGTTCTGTGCTTTACAACAACTTCAGGGATTACATTTTTACCCCATATAAAGGCCCATTTGGCAACTCATTCACTATTACCCAACATTCAACAAGTATTGATCAAGTTCCTCCTATGCCTCTAGCACTATTTAGAGTCTTAGAATGTATTGGGGAACAAAAACAAAGATTTCTGCTTTCAAGATTATATCTTAATATATATTTGTAACATACGAATGAACCATTTCTTCCAAATACCAAATTTTTCTTGGACAGCATTCTAGTGAAAGCATGTCATTTTTTTAAACACTGTCTTCCTTAAAATGAAAGGTCTAGTTTCTCAAGAAAATGGTTGTGGTTTTTTTTGGTTTTTGTTTTTTGGTTTTTTTTTTTGTTTTGTTTTGTTTTTTGGTCTAGTTGCATGAAATTTGGCACAACACTGCCGCCTTGTGGCTACTTGAGTCAGGAACTTACACTATGTGGTCAGCTTTTGTCTTTTAAGGTGAAGTTTAAACGCAAAATTATCTTGTTTTAGTGGAACCCTTTGACACAAAATTACCTACCTACCCAGGATTTAGAATTTAATTCCTTCTCGGTTTTTTGTTTGTTTGTTTGTTTGTTTGTTTGTTTGTTTGTTTGTTTTAACAGAATGATTGGAAGGGTTCTGTCGCTTTTATAGTTGGAAACCGGATTGAGGACGATCTTCTCATCAGAGCTCTCACCCTTGCTGTCCAGGTCCCTCAGCGGAAATTGTTCAGTATCGTGTCCTGGCAAGACATTCTCCAGCAGGTATCTGTCCCTTCCCACCTCTAGGCCCGGTGAAGACTTTTGTGCTTAAAATAATAGAATAGGATAATAAAATAAGTACAACTATCAGATTCTTGGGCTTTTCGGTAAATTGGGGTGGATTATTTTAAACAAAACTTAGCTAGAATAAATTTGCATTGTTTAACTGGGAAGAATTATTTTGGCCCATTATTTAGGCCCATTTAGGCCCTTTCAGCACTCATTCATTTGACAAAATTCCTGTGGCCATACCAGGCTCCATGCTAGGCTCTCTGAAGAATTGTTTATTCAATAAAAGACTTAATAATAATAAAAGCCTAAAATATTTACTGTTCCAGGGAAGTCAATAGCAAGAGAAATTACGACTACAGAGAAACCTAGCTGTCAGAGAACAGAGAGGAATGACCACACAGAAAAGTCCTGTCAGGTGGCCCATACTCACGTGATTACTAACAGCTTACCAAAGTGACTATAAATATTTTGCCTAGTTAGTGAATATCTCTTCCTTACTAGGTTTTTCAACCCTAAAAGCTACCTAGGTAATTGAAAGTTACATATATCTAAGTATGCTTTAAGTATGTCTTTCTTTCTCATTGTGGATGAAATTAATTTTCTTACAGATCAATGAATCAAATGCATTTCTTGGAACTCCATCTAAAAAGGCAAAGAAACCTCTAGGCGGTAGTGCTCCCTTATATCATGAGGTAGGTGGATGTCTTTATTGAAGATATGTTTGTAATTTTTAGAAAATGAGAATTGAAGTAATAATCTTATACTCACGTTACAAAATTTTTTTTAAATTCATTCTTTGAAAGCAAATTCTTGCTCCTCATTAGAACTGTCTGATGGTAGGCACTTAAAAAAATCTGCCTCTCTTCTGTAAAAATCCCTCTCTAGGAATAAAATTGTCCTAGATTGTCTACACCACCACTGTATCCAATTAAGGTCTATAAATCAGAAATTTTTATATACAAGAGTTGGGTCATACTTTTTCCTGGTAATTATTAAGTGTGTGATGGTATTAAAGGGAGCTGTATGATTAGTGTATTGCAAAGTGTTATTTTCACCAAAGGAACAATGTAAAAATGGCTCAGAAAGTGTTTCCTGTACAAGACTAAGACACAGCTGTTATAATTTTCCACGAGTCAGCGAGATTTGGGCACATTTTCCATCCTATTTTAACTGACATGAAAATAATGACAATTTTTAGGTTAATGGTCCATTCTGTATTTCTAGCAGATGCTTAACATGAAAGTCTGGCCTGGCTGACCATTGGGTTTATGGAAGGACTTAGAACTCATGCTCAGTGCAGGGGGATTGCCTCTCATGCTGCCTTGTTAATATCTAACTTACAGCTCACAAGAAGCTATAAAAATTCAGTGGTTAATTAGAATATCACTTAAAATTTGTCAGGCACTGTTTTATGGCTCTTCAGACTGTAAGTGTAAGGATTTTTGGATCTTTCTAAGACAAACTTGTTTGCACTTTATTTCAGTGATCTAATAAAGTTTTTTATGTGTCTCAGGTCTTGGATGATTTCCTAATGGACTCTTTAGTATTGCCTGAGTACTATCAGAACAAGTTTCATTAGATTTATTTACACTTGACAATAGTGTGGATTTTATAGCATTAACTCTTGCTACGCTACTCTCACTATCAGGAAAAATTGATTCTGTGCTTTTGGAGTCAAATAAAATACCTTCTACCTTTTGTTACGATGTTCTCAGTGTGCGTGCTCCAGTTGAAACATTATGTGATACTTAAAATATTGGAAGTTTTCTTCTGAAGTAGCCATAGAAATCCCTGTCCAATTCTTGGGCCTGGGACCAATTAGCCCCCCAAAGGACTCTTTCTTCTTCAAAGATGCTCAGTAAAAATCAGAGATGATAACAGGCCAGTTTTGATGTCTAATCTGGACAGACATTTTGACTTGGATGTGGGATAGCACAATGTTACAAATCCAGAGTTCAGTTAGAAAGCCATTCCTCTCCAATATGTGCTGTGACTCTGGGTTGTGAATCCTTCACTCAGGGGAGGTCCATTTCACATCTGGCTCTACCACATTCTTCCAGTGGAGCATTTGGGCCATAAGCCTCCCACACCCACTCACATACCCTTTCCTGAATGGTTCCAGAAGAAAAGGGAAGGCGGGATGAGCACCACAGAGATTGGTTCTCGGGTATACCACATATGCATCAACATCAATTTGCTTTGGTAAAAAGAGATATAGAACATAAAACCAACTCAGTCTCCTGATCAGCATCAGTCAACGACAGAAAGCACATCTGGAGAAGAGGGCACATTTCCAGTCTTAGTCCCTTCACACTTAGGACCTGTATGGGAACTCTGTCGCTTGGGACCTCATCCCAAGTGAGTTGAAAAGCTGCTGGCAGTGCCTACTGAGAACCCCAAGGTGGTTGTGATAGTGAATGGTGACCTTGAGAGAGGTCCAGACCCAAACGCTTCTAGGACTTGTGAACTTTTAAGACTCACAAGTCTGTTTCTGCCTGAAGTCTGGCACAGTCTGTAGCAGCTAGGACACTGGCCACAGTTAAACTCCTCAAGAGCCTCTTTGCAAGGTCTTATGTTTTCTTTCTCCACCCTGGGAAGAAAAGGTCATCTAAGAAATTTGTTTATGCTGCATGCAATATTGGTAGAGTTCTGTGTCTTCCATTTTGGAGGGGAAAGCCAAGAAACAGGAACTCTGAAGGCCATACCCTTAGATTTACGTCCATTTGTAGGCCAACTATCACTGGCCTTAAACTGGAGCCTCATCGTTCTCACTTTAAACATAGTTCTAAACCAGTTCGGCTTTCTGGATTCCTTGCCTGCAGTCAATTAGGAGCAGCAAATTAAAGTGAAATGTCACCATAGTGCAGTTCATCCATGAGTAGTAAAATAGCGTCAGAACCACATTACATATTTGCAATAACGACTTGAAATGTCTGGGCTAGCAAAGACCACATTCCTAAGTGATTGCTCAGGCTTTCACTGGATGGCTTGGTGTTGTGTACACACAGCCTCATTCTGAAATTGTGTAATTTCCCGCTGAAACTTTAGAGTTCATGTAGCCATAGGATTGTATATATAGAGAGAGTCTTTATTTATAAACCACAGTTCTTTGAAAATGTGCTTAGATTTGTGCTAATGTGATTCCACAGAGCTCGGCTACAGCTCATTTGTTCATTCACCTCTCTTTTTGGAAACCATGTTCTGCTCTAGCAGGAACTACTCTAAGGACCCCTACGGGAATGGAAGAGAATGTTCTCCTTTGTGCATGGTCTCAGGGATGTTAGCTATTCCTTTATTATATTATTAGTAGTAGTTGTAGTATTTAAAAACAAGGATGAAAATTATGATGATCCCATTCACTGGCCTTACATATGAACATAATTTCCAGCTTGTAATCCTATTTGAGGCTGTGGACTTATATGAAAATGGATATACAGATATTGTCTGCATTATATAGTCACCAGCTTTTACCAGATAGTGGTACTTTATCAAATACCAAACAATTAACAAGTACATTCTTGTTCAACACTAGGGGGATTACACACTATATAGACAATGGGGGAGAGATGAATATTATAAAGACTCTAACCTCAAGAAGCTTAAGGATTAGTTGGGGGGGGAGGAAAAAAATATATCCTAACACATAGTAAATGGTCAAAAAATGTTTGTTAAAGAAATGAAGGGGTGCCTGGGTGGCTCAGTTGGTTAAGTGTCTGCCTTCAACTCAGGTCATGATCCCAGGGTCCTAGGATAGGGCCCTGCATTGAGTTCCCTGCTCAGTGGGGAGAGGAGCTCCTCTCCCTCTGCCCTTACGTCTACTTGTGCTCTCTCTCTCTCAAATAAATTAAGTCCTAAAAAAAAAAAAAAAAGAAGAAGAAGAAGTGAATAACATACTGCATTGAAGCCCATGAGGAACAGATGAAGTGTTATGGACATTCAAAGGAAGATGAAATTGCCATGAGAGTGGGGTTATGAGTGGGATCTAGAGAAGCCTTGTGGAGAAGATGGCATAGGGAGGGAAAGGAAGGGTAGCTAATTTTGATCTTTTATATATTAAAAGATCAGTTGGTTGAACACCCGACTCTTGATTTTGGCTCAGGTCATGATCTCAGAGTTGTAGGATTTGGCCCCGCGTTGGGCTCCATGGTGCTGAGTATGGAGACTGCTTAGGATTCTTTCTCTCTCTCTCTCTCTGCCCCTCCCCAACTCACACTTTCTCTCCCTCTATCTCTCGAGTAAATAAATGAATAAATAATTCTGATTAACCCATATCACAATTCTTAAAGGAGATATAAATATTGCCATTTTACATATAGGGAGATGGAGACGTGGAGAAAGTAGGAAGTTTATTAATTAGAATATTGAAGAACTGGGGTTTAGCCATAGTTGAATCCATAGACTCAAGTTGTTCTTCTTTACCACAAACCCAGGATTTTTCCACTAGGCTCTAAGCTGTCCACCCTTGGATGAGTAGGTCTTGGCAGTCTTGACGTTCAAATGTGGGAGAGGGCCTTCCAAGAAAAGGGAAAGCTCAAGCAAAGGCATAGTTGTGGGAGAAGAGTGAATAGTACTAAAATTATAATTGCCTGGTATAAGATATATACTTAGTAGGAAGGGTAAATTCTATACATGCTTTAATTGCATCTTTAAAATCCTGAAGATGAGTATCTATGAGAAAATATTTCAAGTACACAATAAAATCCATTCTTTAAGATCAACTCCCGAATTTAAATTTATTTGCTAAATATGCACAAATATTTGGCTGCAAGTGTCACTCACTTCGATGGCCCACAGAATCTGATTTGTTCATTTGCAGGTTTATTCAGTCCTGTCCAAAATCAAAAAGGAAAATAGTAGGAATCATTCAAAGCTGATTGAAATGTTCCCTATGTGACAGGTCTACATGTTCCATACATGCAAAGATTCTCCTACCTGTGTTTAACCTGATACACAGTATGTGTGCATTATTAAGAGATATACAAATTTTGGACATTGTGACTTTGATGAATTAGAAAGAAAAAACTACCCATTGGACAGGGGTTTGTTAATTCAACTTCTCTGAAGTCAGGGTCAACAGTTTTAACGTTTTAGACTCCACTCTATGTTTGGCTTTGTTTCACGATGGTGATCATCGTACCTTCCAACCCAGCAATAAGCAACCATCCAGACATGGGCTGTAGTTTGCCCACCTGTGATTTATTCAGAAAAGACAAATTAGATCACTGCAAAAAAAAACTTTGAAAAACACAAAAGCTTGCTGAAACAAAAAACATCTATAAAGAATAAACATTTGTATGCCCTAGTTGGTGACTCACTTATTTTAAAAATTAATCAATTCTATGCAACAAACAACCAAGACAGTCTGAAAGATGATGTGATACAGTGTAGTTTTATGAATACGAATAATTGTGAATTTTCCTCTTTATTCTTACCAGTTTAAAAAAAAATAAGATGTTATTTTTTAACTGACGTATTTTAACTAAAATATTTCTGTGGACTTTTTTATTGGGAGATGATTAAATATGGAAAGATTCTTCTGATGTTGGATTTGAAAGTAATGAATCAAATGCAGTTTAAGAAGATACAGGTTGCAAATTTTATATATAAAGATTTAATTAGTTTCATCACGTTCTTAAGATACTTGGCAGGTACATTGGATTAGTATCCCCAGATGTAATCATTTCATTTTGTTGGTTCCTATTCCTATGCATGTAGATACATTCTTTAGCTCCTTCCCCAACATGTATTCATAATAACTCACAAGTAAGACCACAGACTTAATTATGATCTAGTTGCTTCCCTAGTCCACATTTCTAATATGAAACTCATTTTTTTAACAGTGCCTCACATTAACAGTCTATTCAATGGAATTGTGAGCCCTTATTTGGGGTGAGGAGTGGGGACGCTTGTCAAAATGAAAAATGGAAAACTCATGCTTCAGAGATAGAAACAAATAATATGTGAAAACTTTTAAGAGGTTTGAAGTTATTAAAATGGCAGATCTACTGGGACCAGAAAGCAGTATGTCATGGAAGGAACGAAGGAAAAGGGAGACAGGAAGCATTCTCTGGCCTTTTCAATCCTGTGTTTTAAAACAAAACAAAAAAAAAAATCAGGAAGAATTGGAAGGTAGCCAACATAATGCCGTTATTTCATAGAGCTTAGGGACACACCAGGAAATTACAGGCCAGTTAGTTTAACTTCACTTGTAGGGAAAGTATTGAAAACTGCTGCAGGAGATCAAGTAAAAGGATGCTTAGAAAAGCACAGCTTGATTAAGGCAAGCCTGGCCAGCGTGGTTTTCGGAAAGGGAAGGTCATGTCTTAGGAACTTGTTGAAATTCTTTGAAGCTATTATGGCCAGTACAGTCTTCAAAGAACACAGCAAGGCCCAAGATCTGCGTATCTTTTCCGTCCCCCACCAGTCCTTGAGGGATGCTTGCAGAACATGGCCCACATCAGGGCCTTGGTGTTCCGGGTTTTGAAACCACTATCAAAATAGCAGAAAATAACCTCGGATGGAACATTTTTAAAGCTGGAACCAATTAATACAACCTGATATTTATAAATGTAAAATAAAGACTTGGAACAAAATTTAGGAATATTGAGCTGTAACAAAGTAGTACTACACTGGGACTATAAAAACAATCTGGGAGTTATTGTGCCAAAATCTGGTCTTTTGGAGGCATTTCTCACCCAAGGAAGGGAAAATGAGGAGAAATTACAGTGCTAGAAATGGTCGTAGGGTAAAGAGTTATGAAGAGTTGCAACCGAATGAATTTTGTCAAGATGGGAAAAGGAGCAGTCAGATGTGTTAACAACCCTGAACCTCTATGGTCCTGGAGAAGGACAGAGAAGCCCAGCAAAGAAAGTTGAGTCCAGGCGAGTCCATGAGAGGGGTAGAAGGTCAGAGCTCCATTGCTTTAGGAATGGGCTCCTAGGGAGCAAATATGTTTGCCTCTCAGATCAGAAATCTGGAGTTCTGTTTTCAAAGAAAAGCATAACTCAAGCAAAGACATTGAAAAACATCCAAATCATGCCCCCCAGCTCTTTTCCACCCTGGGGCACAGACAGCTGGCCAAGCCCATGTGTTTCAGGAGGAGGCAAGGGATCACTGGTGAGGAGTGGAATCAGAGGTTGAGGCCCCTGGAATTCAGTCCCAGGAAACCACACCATCCAAGCTCTGGTGATGGGGTTGCTGATCAGACCTTCAGTCCATGGGAAAACTGCCAGACAGGACAAGAACCTAGTCAAGAATCCCAGGACAGAGCTATCAGAGGAAGAGAAGCCACAAGAATGAAGCAAGGTTCAGCTCGTGAAGAGCAGCCATCACAGACAGTCTTGGCAGGGTGGGTCCTGGAGCTTCTCCAACATTCTACACTCCACACCCACTATGACTGGAAGAATGTCAGAGAAGGAATCAGGAAGACTGTATCATTCTATTCCTCTATCTAGGACTCTGAATAATCTGCCTTTATTACCCTATTACCAGGGTAATAATAATAGTTATGATTTATTGACTACTTCATTTATTGCAAGTCTTATGTGCGTGGTGCTTCATATATATTAGCTAATCTAATCTTCTCAACAGCCTGCCAAGAGATACTTACAAACAATGAAAACTGGAGCCTCAGACAGGTTAAGTAACTCCATGACTCAGAAGCCTCTCTTCCTTCTGCTTGCATCGCATAAAAACTGAGGGTCAATAGTTGGGATTCTGTAAGTAGTTGTTGTGGTTTAACATTTCTTGAATACAAGCTACTGCTAGTAATTAGAATTAAGTCTTAAACCTCTCAGTAGTTCTGTGATACATTTACTGCTTTTCCTACTGCTCTGGCGAAGCCAGTGGTGTATCTGCACATGAGGGAGGTGCCACACAGTCTTGGTCCTATTCTTGAGCCACCCTGATGAGGGGCTTCCGCCCCAATGTTCAGATCACCTGGAACTTTTAATTCTAACAGTTTAGGTTTATATGGTTAAGGTAACTAAGTCTTTGGGAGAGGGAAGAGGGCAGCATGGGAAATGAGAGAGAAGTTAATACATATGCATTAGAGATGAAGGTGTGGAAAGAAAGAGACCTAAGCGAATTAGTGAGAGTGAATTTCTAGAACCTTCTGCTAGTTTGGTGAGACATACCCTTAGCAATTAGATGCACAGATCCAAATGAGTCTGGCTGGACTCCTGCTGTGATTCTACTGCCTACTAGCCATGTGACCTCAGGCACATTCGGTAACTCTGTTGTACCTGTTTTCTCTTTGTAAAGTCAGCGTTGATGGTGGTATCTGCCTCATCAAGCTGTTGTGATGATTAAATGAGATAGTAAATACAAAACAGTTAGCATAGTGCCTGTCATACAGTAAAGTGTCCATTGAAGTTTGGCTATTATAGTTGACCATTATGTTTTAAGTTTCTCTTCTCAGTCATAATGGATGTTGGCATTTTGTACTTTAGGATGTGTGAAAGAACTAGAAACATCTATGAGCAGGATATTTTTTTTAAATTTTTTATTATAGTAAAAAACCCATAACATCGTATTTACCATTTTCATTATTTCCAAGTATATCGTCTAGTAGGGCTAAATATATTTGCATTGTTGAACAACCAGTCTCCACAACTTTTGATCTTATAAAACTGAAACTTTATATCCAGTAAACAACTGCCCATTTCCCCCACCCTTAGGCCCTGAGGACCATCATTCTACTCTTTTATTTTCCTTATGAATTGGAAAGGAAATTCCAATTTCCTAGATACCTCATAGAATTGGAATCATACAGTATTTGTCTTTTTGTGACTGGCTTATTTCATGTAACATAATGTCTTCAGAGCCCATCCATACTGTAGTATATGTCAGAATTTCCTTCCTTTTCAAGCTGAATAACATTCCATGGTACATACGTGTAACATTTTATTTATCTGTTTAACCACTGATGAAGCTTTGGGTTGCTTCTATCTCTTGGCTATTGTGAATTATGCTGTTATGAACATTAGTATGCAGATTATGAGCAGGTTTTCCACCAAGTGGAATACAACTAATGAAAGATAAGTTAATTGCTAGTTAAGAGGAAAAAAGGCAATCTGATGGTCAAAGGGTATTTGGGTTATTTTATTATACTAGTCCTCATTGCCATGATGAAAACTAATATACATTCTTCTTCTTTGTTATGTCTTGGAAGGGATAAATATGACTGAACACCCTAAGGAATAAACAAAAGTAGTACCATTTCTCAAATAATAATAATTATAATAATAAAATCTTACATTTAGGTAAAAAGAAGGATTTTGCAACCACTATCTCATTATGTCTTCACACCTGCATGTGAGCCGAGCTGAAATCTGGTAGTGACTCTATAGCATAAATGGGAAAATGGAAACCTAGGAACCTCAAATGATTTGTTCCCTGTCACCAGCCAGAGTTAAAATGAATGTCAGTCCTCCTGACTCATAGTCCGGGGTTCTACTCTTCACCTAACAGAAAGCAAGCCTCACTCATTAAGAATTTCTTATTTATTCTTGCATTTCCCACAAGATAATTTTAGACAGTTTATAGATACAAAATTTATATTTTGTTAAACACATATTTTAATGTGCATTTTAAAAATAAAAATGTAATACGAACTGGCAGTGTCCCAACTTCATGGCTTAGGATCAAGCCGCATTATTTTTTTTAACTTGCTTTACAGTATGTTTAGAGAAAAATATTAGCCGCATAGTACAGGTGGTACACAGTTTTGGCTAAATCATCAAGGGATGTTCAGTGACTAAGGGTTAGGAAATGCTTCATTTTCATGCATCCCACAAATACTTGAGCATCTACTATGTACCAAACCTATGATTGAGTTTATTTTGGTGAATAAAACGATATAATTCCCTGCCCTTGCAGAGTTTACATCTGTGTAGGGAAGGCAGACATTACACAAAGATCAAACAAGCCAACAAATGTATACATAATTATGAATTGGGATAATTGTTTTAGATCAGAGAGAATGCTTCAGACTGAGTGGACATGCGCTGAATGACAAAAAGGAGACAACTGAAAAGACTAGGGGAGAATATTCAGGCAGAGGGAACAGCGGGAACAAAGAACATGAGGCGGGAAAGGAAAGCTGTGGGCCTGTTAGAGGAATCAAAGGCCTCCGAGCCTGGAACACAGAAATCGAGGTGGAGAGGGGTGGAGGCCAGACCTATCAAGTGGGTCCTTGTTAGGAAAGAGTTTGCGTTTTTGCTTCATAGGAAATGAGAAGCCATAAAACCCTTTAAAGGGGAGAGTGACACAATCTGAGTTCTTGTTTTAAATGTTCTCTTGCTGCTTAGTGAAGCCCAAATCAGGATAGAGTAGGAGACACGTGTGGGAGTGAGTGCACCAGTTAGGAGGCTCTAGGAGAATCCACAGGGAAGAAGAGTGCTGACAGATACGAGTGTATTTAAAGGGAAGACTCAGCAGAATGGTGCCAATGTGAGATGTGAGGGGTAGGGGAGAAGTAGGCATAAGGAGAGACTCCCAAGTGGCGTGAGAAACTGAGCAAAAGTATCTTCTGATATAGAGAAAATCGGAGTTTAAATTTGGGGGAAGTTTGAAAGTACACTTTGGGATAGGGTAACTCTGATATACCTGATTCAGTGCTGGTGCATAGTAAGCATGGAAGAGGTGCTTGTTGTCTAAAAGACCTCACTTATTAATGCAGGGCTAGTGAGGGTCCCTGGTCGAGGCAGCAGGGAGTAAAGCTCATGGCTTCCTTCCTTCAGCCATAGTGGTTCGGCGGCACTTCCCAGGTACTAGCAGCTCCAGGCCCTCCCATCTTCCCTTGGTGGGCTCCATGTCCTACACAGCGGGTTCCTGACTGCAGCTGATCACCCTGTGGTCCACAAAGACATTTAGTTGGCTGCAGCTGTGTTTGTATGTGTGTGATTTGTGATATAAGTATTTGTTTGCTATAAATACAGGTCCAAGAAAGTTTTCAAAACCACAGCCCAGAATCCTCTCAATCCATCCCTCTTCCTCTTGAATTTTCCTCTCTCAGTCTCTCACGTAGCCCTGTGCTAATGGATATAGCAGATCCTCATCCTAGCCCTCTCCTTGCTCAGCAGACGTTGACTGAATTTCTGTTGTACGCCGGATAATGGGCACAAGATTGAATTGAACCACGTCTCTGACCTCACGAGCTCTTAGAGGATAATTTTGTAAACAACGGGCTTGTTTCCTGCTATTTCATTTTAATACCTTGCAGCAAGTCTGATGGAAGAGTTATAGGTTTAATCCCCAGTTACAATGGAGTCTGCTCTTCACTGAGCCCTGTAGCCGACCTCACTTGTTGTTCACAACTTCTGGCAAGACGGGTAATGGTCCCCAGACAGCGTGTGTTGGAAAGAGGAGGGCAAGAAGGCAGGATGCACCGAAATAGTCAAAGATGCAACGAACATACAGAAAACCTGCTTCCTTAGAGGGAGAAAAAGTATTGCTGGAATTGAAGTATGGTAACAATTTTCATGCTTCTACATGTTTTTCATACAACGTCTATTTCTGAAATTCTAACTCTTTCCTCAATCTTTGGTTGCAAGGAAAGGAAGAAGAAATGCCAAAATCGAGGTGAAAGAATGGACTATTAGAAATTCATTTATATTTATTGAAAAGCTACTGTGCATATTAAACACTCAATGAGCATTAATTTGAATGAATGAGTTTCAGATAGACATTTTTATACAAAAAATGCATCCATTCTTCTATTTCACAAACATGATTGGCCAAAAACAACCCTCAAACATTGTTAAGGAGAAAGATAATGTAAGCTAGTTAAAATACAGTCTCTACATTGCTTCAAGAGATGTATAAAATGCATGTAATTATGAATTTAGTATGTTCACACATAGGAAACCAATCCTACAAAAACTCCTACTGAGAAAAAGTGAAATTGTTTAACAAACCCCTGCCTTTAAAATTTCATATTTCAGCTCATACTTATTTGCATTATAATGTGCATAACCATTTGAAATCTACAGAACTCTGATGGTGAGTGAGGCCAACAGAATGCCCCACGTAGTGTCCTGTACTACCCCAGGCACTCCCAAACTAGTCAGTTTATCATTACCTTAATTAGCCTTTATCAAGAATTTATGTGGAAAAGACAGACTCAATCTGGCCTCACTCATTCACCAAGAAATCTTCAGTTAGATTACCTATTAGTCAGAAGGAATAGCTAATTATTTTAGTTATTCAAAGTCTTACGATATTATCCTTTTACTTATCTCTGGAGCTACAGGGAAGCAAAGCAGAGTCTAATAACCCGTGACATGTGACCACCACTGGGTCTTACATCCTTTATGAGGAGCTAGTCTTATACTGCATTCTCAAAGATTCATTTTAGGACTATCACTGAGAAGAAGTAAAGGGCAGATCCTATCTTGACTTAATGCAATGGGCTAATATATTACTTTTCGTAACTAATAAAATTTCAAGGACTGACAGCAAATTTCTGACTTGCTTTTCCCCCAGTAAAATATCTGCTTTGAATTATGCAGAAAGAATTCTTCCTCCTGCCAACTTGTTTCAATTCCCTGTACAAAACCATGCATAGAACATTGTCAGAGGTTTCCTATAGAAGTTCATTTCAGGATTCCTCAATCATCGGAGGAATACACACACACACACACACACACACACACACACACACACTTCTTTTCCCCCTTTCTTGGAGCAAGAAAAGGAAAAGGTATTGCACTGGTAAGCTCTGTGTATGGTGCTTTCCCTTTCTGAAAGCAGAAACAAGGATTAGTCATCAGATGAGGGAAAGAGTTTTTGGGTCTCACACCCACGGCTAGCGTCCTGTTTCATGTATGCAGACCCACCCTGTGTGTAGGTGGGAGTACGCAATTGCTGTGTGATGTGATTTAAGAGGTGCTGGAAGTCCTTCTTGTCCAAAAATAGCCCCCACAGCCGCCTGTCAAGTTCAAGCACAGTGTCCATAAAACCCTGGTTTAAATGAAATGAAACTGCATTTTCAGAATGTTAACCCATCATATCCATTACCCTATTAGCATGACTTTACTTATCGGAGATAAAAGCTGAACCCCAGGAGAATGTCCTTTGTACAGGGAGAGGGGGGAAGGGGTCAGCAAGGTCCAACCCTGTGGGCCATGGCACAAGTCACCATCACCAGAAGCAATTTCTGCCTGACCATGAGCAAGCTTGCTGGAACTAAATCTGTTGCACCTTCATCAGTCAGGCAGCCAGTCTTTCTGGAACCATTGGGAAGATGGCATTTTCTCTTGCAGCCAGTGCTCTTCACTGGGACCCTTAAGGAAGACAGGAGTAATACCCACAGCTCACATTTGGAAAATGCCCCTTTGAGTACAAAATATTTGCATACCTAATGTCAGATTCGATCCCAACCACAGCCTCATACATCTTACTATTCTCAGGTGACAGATGGAGAGAGTCTCAAAGATGTTAAGTGATTTGCCCTGCCCCAACCAGCGGCTAATCATGGCAGAGCCCCATGTTGGAACCCAAACCTTCTGACTCCAAACTTCATGCTGGTACTTCCAGGAGACACAGTCCCTACCATCAAGAAGCTGATGGTTCTGTTTAACCCACTTAGGGATTCACCTAAGCAAAAGAGCAAGCACCAGGAGGTTTTTCTAGTGCTATCCCTGAGGAAATGTTTCCCCTTGTCTTCAATTTTCTAAAAGAACAGGGCCAAACGCAGGCAGGCCTTGGCAGGCACAAATTCATAGCATTCCCCGGGGAACAAACATCCCCCACTTAGAGGACTGACCACTTTGCACAAAGTTGCAAAATGCAACAATGAGCCAAGTTAGATAGGCAAAATAAAAACAGGAATTAGTGGAAATGAACTTAGGTTTTCTCTAGAAGCCCTGGGGACCCAGGGGTATTTTGAGACTAGATACAAAGTGGGGTATCATTATGACGTGACTGTGAAAACTAGGATTTCTACCTGGCCCCATAAAGGAACACACATGGCTCCATTTCTTTACAGTTTTGAACGAACTCTGGCTCATCCCTTTTCCATCATTTACAACACACAATTCATTTCATACTCCTTCACTGCTAAGTGCAAAGTGCACTGAGTCGAAGAGAATTATGTACAGATTAGACTTAGATGTTTCTATTTATCAGCCAAATAACCCTGTTTGGATGTCATCTCTTGTACAAAACCTTCTTGGATTCTCCCAGGCAAAATTCATCTTGCCCTGTTATATTGTGGTTGTTTGTTTGTCAGTGAATCCCCTACTCCGTAGTGAATGGCGTGAGCATTAGAAGGCATGTGTTACTCATCACGAAAACCCCAGTGCTCTAGGCTAGCAATCCTAAACCATTGGGATCACGTATCCCATCAGTTAAAAAACATTGAGCATTTATTCATGTACATTGTGTGTGTGTGCATATGTGTGTGTGTATATGTGTACAGAGAGAGCGAGACAAAAAAGTATAAGAATACAAACATATGACAGGGGCTCCTGGGTGGCACAGTCAGTTAAGCATCTGACTCTTCGTTTAGGCACAGTTCATGACCTCAGGGTGGTGAGATCGAGCCCCCAATTGGGATCCACTGAGTGTGAAGTTTTTTGGTTTTTATTTTTAAAAGATTTTATTTATTTATTTGACAGACTGAGATCACAAGTAGGCAGAGAGGCAGACAGAGATAGAGATAGAAGCAGGCTTCCCACCGGGCAGAGAGCCTGATGCGGGGCTTGATTCCAGGACCCCAGGATCAAGTCCTGAGCCGAAGGCAGAGGCTTTAACACACTGAGCCACCCAGGCGCCCCTCCACTGTGTGTGAAGTTTGCTTGAGATTCTCTCTCCCTCTCCCTCTGGCCCTCCCGCTCCCACTTGTGCTCACTCTCTTTCTCTCTTTCTCTCTCTCTCTAAAATAAATAATCTTAAAAAAAAAATAAAACAATTAGCAACCTAGCACCATTTGCTTTCCCAGGCTTTGAGCATACCAGCTTGGTGAGAGAAGGTCTGGCTTGGTGTTCATCCACACTCACTCATTGCAGGGTGCCCTTTCACAAGGTACAAACTGCACAATGTTTGCGAAGGTCTGTGTGATTTGCGTGCCCATTCTCTCATTCAGCACGTGCTGCTTTGGTTGATAACCACGTGCCAATCACAAAGCCAATTCCAGTCTTGAACCTGGAAAACAGAAACAGAAATGAGCAATTCTATTACTGTATGATAACAAAGAAGTTTTTAAAGTTGCAACGAGTGCACAGAACAATGCCTAAATCTTCCTAAAGTTCTGAGGGAAATGCTTTAGGGGAAAAGAGCTTAAGAGCTGAATTTTAAGAGCTGAATGGAGCTTTTACAAAGTAACCAAGGGGTGGGAATTCTAGGCAAAAAAATCAGCTCATTAAAAATCATGCAGGCCTAAGATGGCGCAGCATGCCCAAGGAACTAGAAATGACATGGAAGGAGGAGCCAGGAGTGACACTGGACACATGGGTCAAGACCAGGTCATAAAGGGCTTGGCCTGCCCTGAAGAGAAGTGTACGGTTTATCTCAGAGGTGTGAGGGCCACCGAGGGATTTGGAGCTGAGAAGCAGTATGAGAGGTAGAGATGCTGGGAGCCTTCTGTGGGAGGCGGGTGTATACCATTTACATCGTGTATGTAATTTATTAGCTGTTTGATTATGAAAGCAATGCACTTTAATTGTAGAAAATGTGGAGAATGTAGGAAAAGCATAGTTCATATAGCAATAGCAAGAAAGTACTGGAAGTCAGAAGTATCTGTAGAATATTCCATCATTCAGGGGCGCCTGGGTGCCTCAGTGGGTTAAAGCCTCTGCCTTCAGGTCAGGTCATGATCCCAGAGTCCTGGGATCAAGCCCCAAATGGGGTTCTCTGCTCAGCAGGGAGCCTGCTACCGCCCTCCCCTGCCTGCCTCTCTGCCTGCTTGTGATTCTCTCTGTCAAATAAATAAAAATAAATAAATAATCTTTAAAAAGAAAAGAATATTCCATCGTTCAGAGATGTGTGCTTCTTTTTAAAAATGAGAATGTTATGTGTGCTTTATCTATGTGTGAGTGTGTGTGTGTGTGTGTGTGTGTATGCCACAAACGATGACATTAGCCTTTCTAAATCCGTATTCAGTGTCTATATAATAGAAAGCATATCTCTAGTTAGTAATTCACATAACCACGCCCCCTTTTGCTAAATTTAGACTGTTTACTGATAGTTATGACCCTGATTGTTTCCTTATGAAAAATTTCAAGAAGAGGAATAACTGAGTCAAAATATGTAAGTCTTTTTAAAGCTCTTGACCCATATTGTCAAAATGCATTTGAGACAATTTGTGCCAATTTACATTCCTTCTAACAGTTCCAATTTAACCACACCCTCTTCAACACTGTATTTTTTTTATCTCAGTCAATTCGATAAGAAAAGTTGTAAGGTTGAACATTTAATCGCATTTTTATTGACTATATTTTATGAGTATGGAATTCATTAAAGTGAAATGATTATGGAATTCCATTTTCAGATTTCTTTTGATAATGGGAGGGGATCTTGAATTGTAAATCCAAATGGGGAATGTTTGCTTTAAGTGATTTCCAAACAGATTTTCGGTGCTGTGAGGCACGAAAGGGAGAAGCCGTCACCCACACAAACTCAACAGTGCCCCAAAGGAGAAGGACACATAACGTAAGAATGCTGAGAGAGGCACAGGAGGGGCCTCCACAGAAACTAGACTGAGGGCAGGGGCAGTGGGACCCAGGGAGAGTGATCTCTGATAAGGAGTCTGGGAAGAGTTGATGGAGGAGGCTCTTTGGTGTGAGCTAATCCAATTTCCACCCTCTTCTTGTCTCCTTGAGTCAGTGGTGCTCAAAGTGGCATGCCTCAAAATCACCCAGAGAATTCATTAAAAATGTCATTTCCAGATCCCGGCTGTGATCGTGGAGATAGGGGGTGTCTTCGGGCAAGTCCAGGAACACACCTTCTGTGCTAGCACCTAGGCACTTCTGAGTCTGCACTTGGAGAAATCAGCCTCCCTGTGTCCATATGCTGCCCAGAGGGCCGGGAAAGGGCCATTCCTCTCCACGAGGGGCTCTCCATCTTACTCTGGAAGCCCCTTGCCAACCACCCAGAACCTGACTATGGCTCCGCTTCTTCTCAATCTTCCTTACATTCTCCACTGCTCCAAGCTGCCTTCATCCTATCCATTCTTTCTTTCATTCTGAGCACTTGTGCCAGTGCTGTTCTGGGAGCTGGAGGAACAAAGGAACATGCCATCAGAGGCCCTTGCCTTTGTAAACATCCAAAAGTCAAGATACCCAAAGGGAAACCTTTTGGGTTTTGCCAAAGGAGCTGACCTGAGAAGGGCCAGAAAGTGTTCGGGCTTCACTCATTGCTCTTCAAGGTCAGTGGTGCTGCCTGCTTGCCCACAGCTTTGTCTGTAGTTTCTGGGCAAATTAGAATACCTCTAGTAAACATATATGCTTCTAGCACTAGAAGCAGAGAACAAAGCTGGAAGGGAAAGGTACAGAATATAAACTCTGAGATATACACTCAAGCATTTTGAAGTGTGCCATGGGTTACCAAGACCTCCCATAAGCCTGGGTTTTTTGCTCCATATAAGCAGGCACTGAAGATAAAATCCTGAGACCCAAAAAGAGACCTCTATACATCTGATCACGTCTCTCACCTGCTTAAAACTCTCTGTGTCTCCTTAGTTTGAGGATAAAGTCCAAATTCCATTAATGTGTCATTCAAGACCCTGGTGTCCTCACCCCTGGGGGCTTCTCCAATGTCAATGTTCCTTCAGTCCTTCCCCCATTTCCCCACCCCTCTGCCATTTCTGTCCTCCAGTCATGTGTACCGCACCCCCCAACCACTTTCTGGTTTCCTGAATATGCCTCTCTCTCTGGCTTCAGTCCTTCTGCCTGAGATCCCGTCCTTCCATCACCCACCACCTGACCTCAGTCACAGTCATCCCTCGGGAATGACACCTGCAGAAGATCTTTGCTGCCTCTCTGAATTTGGAGGAGGTGGCCTCCCATGGCCACCACAACCTGTTCACCTCCGTCACTGGGCAGGGCACAGGATACCATAGGGCATGCGCATAGGCTGTGCACACTGTGGTCAGCCTCCCCATCTCGACTGAGAGCTTATCATGGGCAGAGGCTGCAGCCTTTATCTCTAGATCTCCAGTATGTGGAATGTAGTGGGTGCTCTGTAAACTATCAGATGAATGACAAGATGGATCCTTAAAGTGCGAGCCAAGTTAATTAACTCATAACCAAGAATGGCACCATCTCAACAGTTGGATGGTGAAAAAAGGAACATCACCAGGATTGCACCACAAGAACAATCTGTCTCTAGAAAAAGTCTCTGAGGAAGAGTAAACAGCATTGACGGTACACCCACCAGAAGGCCCCAGTTAACTCAGATATATCCAGGCCAACAGGGAAATCCAAGCATGGTTGAATCATGAGAGTAGGCCTCCAGATAGTGGTGAAATTTGCAATTAAGCATTTTAAAACATGGTTCACAGTGACCATCTGATTCAATTGGTCCAGTAATTATTTAGTAAGCATTTTTTATGTTCTGGGCTTTGAATTCAAATCAGTGGGGAAGAAATAAGTAAAAACCAATGCCCTTACAGGAAAGAGAAAGAGAAGATAAAGTGGGTATTATATTAAATGGTAATAAATGCTATGGAGGAAAAGAAGCACAGAGTGTTGGGGAGTGTGGGCAGTAGGGGGTGGGATCCTCATTTAAATATGGTGGTCAGAGAGGGTAAAATTGAGAAGGAAACATCTGAATAAAAACCTGAGGGAGGTGATGGAGTTATGAGGCTATCTGAGGAAAATCCTCCCAGGCAGGAGAAGACTGTGTGCAAGAAGGCTCTGGAGTGTATTTGGTGGACACCCAAGAAGATAGTGTGTGTGAAAGAAGTCCTAGGAAAGGAAAGCAACATGGCATGGGTTCAGATCATGGAAAACTGATCTGGAGCTACTGAGAGGATTCACCAGGCAGTAGGAGTATGGGGTTCACAGTCTGAGCCTAAGGAATGGAAATCTTAAGGGAGTGTCTAAACTGGTGGTCTGGCTCATAACTTCTTGGTGTTGCATTTCAGACTCTTCTGGAGTTCACAGAAGAAAATCCTAGCCAATTCTAGAAGTTAGCAGCAGATATCACACTGCTTAGAAGGTGTTATATTTAACCATCAGTACCACCGTTTAACCCCAGTGCCCATGGGCAAGTTACTACATCCTGGGGGCCCATGAATATTTATTGGTAGGTTACTGGATCCTTACTATGAGATGAATAACCATGTCAAATGACACTGCCAGAGGGGAGAATCAATACCCTTGCTGCCTCAAATAGACCGACTCAGGATTTGGGGCAAACAGGAGGCTCTGAGAAGGCCATCAGTTGATGAGCTGAGACGGGGAAAGCAGATCGAAGGAAAAAGACAGACTCATGACCCTCTAACGCTATAGCAGGTAGGCTCAGGATGGCACACGTTGAACTTGCTTTCTCAGACTGACCAACCATCCTGCCTGCCAGGGACTTTTTGTTTTAGCTCTGAAAATACCACACCCTGGTGAACTCCTCTGTTGGCCATTCTAGTATTAATATATAAATGACCTTTGTCCTAGTTCTTAAACTCCAGGGTATTTAGGAATCCCTAGAATGCTTGTTACAATTTCATACTCTCAGGCCCTCACCTCCAGATGTTGATTTGGTAGTCTGAGGGGTAGATCCTGGGTCATCTGTATCTTTAATGATGGTCCCAGCGATTCTGGGCCGGGTGGTCCACAGGGCACACCAGAGGAACACTAATGGGGACTGATATGGCATCCATCTGCTCATAAAGGTCATTGTTGGTGGACAGCCAGGAGACACCCATATTTTATATGCCTCCTTTCTAAGTAATGAGTCAAGGAGTTGAAGAAGGGACAGGAGAACTGGAAAACAAGCCCTCTCTATGGGACCAGTTTGGGATCAATTTAAAGCTGGGGGCAACTCCACCATTCACGATCAAGCTAGAGAAACACTACAACTTTCCCATAATGGTGGAAGAACAAAGTACACTAGGAAAAAGCAGAGAGTGCTGACACATTGAAAACATTCTTCACCCAGCAGGACATTAGCAGAAATCCCACTGCAGGCTGTCTTCTGAAATGGGCAATGTGGTGACTCTATATATATATATATATATTTTTTTTTTGAGGCAATAACTTAGAGTTAGCAAGGGATTCTGGGTGAAACAGGCAGCATGTGGGTTCAGTGCACTAGCATGAAAGGCCACAAAGGAAACCAGGTATAAAGCAGTGACTCCCAAAACTGAGGTATGTCCAAATCACCAGAGCGCTTGTTGAGACAGAGTGGGAGCCCCAGAGTGGCAGCTTCGATAGGTCTGGGGTGGATCCCACATATCTGCATTTCCCAGTGGGTTCCCAGGTGATGCTGGTGCTGCTGATCTGAGAAACACACCTGAATTATCTCTGTCTGTGGTGGGTTTTTTTTTGTTTTGTTTTGTTCTTTGGTTTTTTTAAGGTCTCCATTAATTTGAAAGTATGAATCTCACCATATCGATATCAACTTGGTCACCTTACTTCTACCTTCTAACTTGAGCAAGTAAAACTAACACTGCCTTAAGCCAAAGAGAACATATTGGCTTGTATAACAAGAAGCCCAGGCAAGGCTCAGGATAAGCATAGACCATGGTTCCAGCCCCACTTCCTCTAGGCTCCGACCCTTCCTTTATCTGTGAGGTGGCTGAGGGAGGTGACGTGGCGGCAGCAACATTTCCTCATGCCTTTTCCCAGAGCTCTGTCATGACAAATCTAGAAACCCCAGAATACCACTCCTCACATCCCACTGGCCTGAACTAGATCGTGGGCTTATCCTGAACCAATCCTGGATGGGGTGGCGGAGGGGCTAGGATCACTTCCAGTACAAACAGGTCTGCCCATGGAGCCATCATTGCCCTGAGGCACATGGGGCCAAATAGGAGAGGGGGCAAATGCCTGAAAAAAAGTCAGATTCTCCTAGGAAGAAAGCAAGGATGATGGGTATGCACCCATCACCTCTGGTCTGGGAGGTGGAAAGTGGTATCCAAGCCAAATGGCAAATGATGCTTCTAATGCTCTGGTGTCGGGGGCCAGATGTGCAGGGAGCAGCCATGTTTAGACAGCTGGATCTCTGATGACTAGCTGGGTGTTAGGTATAGGACTCAGACTGAGGCAGGATTTCAGGAGAATGACTTGGGATCTAAGGAGGAGGAGGCTAGAAAATGGAGGCAGCTGCCAGCCTGAGTTTCTCCATTTCTAAGTTAGTACCCGGCCCTGGGACAATACACAAAGGGAGCCTTAGGGAAGGTAACTGTGAAGGTTTACCCTCTTGGAGTCTTTCTAGCTGAGCCTGACAATTAGATTGGCATTGGTCAAACGAACAGGAGAAAAAACATACACACTGCCGTAAGTTTTATGTGATGAGGGGACCCTCTTAAGGAAATGAAGATCCTCAAAAAAAAAAAAAAACTCAACCCTGCAGGACTTTATATTAAATTGAACAGAGAGGCAAGGCCTGTTTTTATAGAATTCTGTCTCAACTTCTCATCCTTGATAATGATAATATTTAATTTCCTCTGGTGCGGGGAGGGCATCTTTCATATGGAAGCTTTTATCTACTGTTTTCATTAAGAAAAAGGGGGAGACCAGAAGGTCCTTTTTTGTGCCTGCTGTTTTTTTAAGTGTTTTAGTTCAAAATAATCCTTATGCCAAAGTGGCATATTTGGGGATGGTGTATTCTGCCCTCCTCCATAGCCATTAGGATCAAGAGTTCTGAGTCTCAGGTTCCCACTAGGTGTCAGTGGAAAACAAAACAAAACAAAACAAAAAAAAAACACAAAAAAACAGCTTAGCTACTCAGATTGGAGGAGCCAGGTTAGGGCTAAACGAGTAAGAGTATCAAGAGTATTTAAACATTAAATATTGGTCCAAGAAACCCTTCAGGGTCACATGGGTGGCTCAGTTGGTTAAGCATCTGACTCCTAGTTTTAGCTCAGGTCATGATCTCAGGGCTGTGAGTTCAAGCCCCATATAGGACTCCATGCTTGGTGTACAGTCTGCTTGAGATTCTGTCTTCTTCTCCCTCTGCCCCTTCTCCCTGCTCTGTGTGTGTGTGTGTGTGTGTGTGTGTGTGTGTGTGTGTCTTTCTCTCTCTCACTGTCAAATAAATCTTAAAAACAAAAATGAGAAGCCCTTCAACCCTCCTGCCAAGATGAGGATTGGGTGTGGAGACTGGGGAGGGGCTGAGGCACTAGACGGGAGCCCAGCAGCCCCAGCTAAGGGGTGAGAAGCCCTCCTGTAATGCCACAGATATAGTGACAGGGAGCAGGACTGGAGCAAGATCATCTGGCTTCTAATCCCAGCTCTACTACTTGCTGTGTGATCACCAGGCCTCACTTTCTTTATCAATAAAATGGGATGACCAGCGTATCCACTCGAAAGGAAAGGCGAGAATTCAATGAGTTAGAATACCTGAAGTCCAGTCCTTAGATTAAAATAAAAACAGTGTGGTTGTTAGAACAGCCCTTGCCCTTTATGTAGTGAATGCTATGTGACCACCTGTGACTGAGAACAGACTTACAATCTATTCCTACAGCTTTGTAATCATAGCTAAAAACATTTGAAAATAATAATTTGGAAGACAGCATCCTCACTCTGATTGAGTGAACATACTACATGCCTACATCCCTACATATTCCGTGAGGGATTTAGAAAAGATGAGTTAGGTAAGGATAAGATCTGACCTGGGAGCTCCAGAGGAGACAAACCCTGGGTGCCAATAATTCCAGTACAAAAGGGCTAACCCCCTTAGGAAAGATTAAAAAACATGGTAGGATTATTCAGTTGTAGCTTCTAGGACAAGCTGAAAGAAACAAGAATGACTTCAGCGGGGGTAGCAGTACTGGGGGCTAAGGAAAAAATCTTGATCTACCAAAAAAAAAGAAAAAAAAAAGGTTGCCATGATTATGGAACCATGTATTGCTCTTATACACCTAGAGCTAATGTGCATATGAACTTTCTCTATCATTCTCCCATATATTATCATACGCAGCTTCATGTGCCTTTCCATGTCTTGTAGAAATACAAAAACTGAAACACTCCTTAATAAAAAGAGGGAAACTTTGCATTATCCTTCTTGGGAAGAGTAATCCCAACAAACTTTTCTGAAACAGAGTTGTGTGCTTTTTTTGACATGTGCATATTAGATGTTGGAAATGCACATCTCCTTTGGGAAATCTGTCACATTTCAAATTCTACATGGCCGTGAAAGCAAAGATCTGTTCTACCTTCCATGTATTTGTTATTGCTGCTTCTGAAACTTCCTTACAGACCCAGAGAAGTCTTAATCCCTGTCAAATGTTATTATGTTACCGACTTTTATGTAGTCTTGAAAGGGGTTGTTTATTTAGTTTCAGTGACTTCTTGTTACTGCCAAATATTATTTCATTTCAGCACAGATGTAAGGGGTCCAATGACTGGAATTACTTTACAGCCCTGACGCTGTCGAGAGATGGATACCAGTTTAATTATGGACAGCTGAAAATAATCTGGGAGTCACCTGCTACGGGTATTTATCATCATTATGAACTTCTCACCAAGCTGCGGTCTGAGCACCTTCACAACGTTCCATTTGCATTAGACAGGCAGTGAGATCCCTGCGGAGCCTACCTCTTCTGTCACCTTTAAACCTATGTATGGACAGCTTAATATTGCTTGATTATTTTCTTTTCCTCTGCTCAAAGTGAGAAAATATGTTTCAGTCATTCCCATTCTTTCCCTTTCCTCTTTTTCTGTCTCTCCGCCACCTCCTCTCGCCACAACCCTTACCCTTCCAGCTGTTTTTCCAATTATGTCTCATTGGAAATTATTCATTACTTAAGGAATGCGAATTGGGTAGACAAGACGTGTAGAGGATCAAGTAATGCAGTGACTGCAGTATAGCTGGGCACTCCGTAAGTTCAGAAGGGTTGGAGGAGAAACAGGAGAAGGGCACCGCAGGATGGCGGAACACTTCGTAGGATTCTTCCGGCTCACGTTTTAAGAGAAATTAGGAACAGCAAACCTTCTTCCTTCCTTCCCCCTGCCATTGTATACTGCACCACAACAAAATACGTTTTCACACCTTCTCTATCTCTGCTTTCCCTAGATGGATCTTGGTGTGTTTTCATCAGAGTGGAAGAAGGGTTAAATGAAAGTTGAAGCCAGGTTACCACCACCTGATGATAAATTTAAGGTCACTGTCTGTCCACCAGCCTAAATGTGCTTCACCCCATTCCTTTCCTCTTTTTCCCAAGCTGGGCTGTAAAGCCTTCAAGAATTCCATTTTTTTCCCCCCTGGAGATAAGAATAATTACAGCAAGAGCTGAGTTTAGTGAGGGTTTACCATGTGTCTGCCGCTCACCATACCATGTCTTTTTAGGCGTCATTTCATTCGATTCTAGTTACGTTCTATTTCTGTAAATCAGTGGTTCTCAACCAGGGATGGTTTTGTCCCCTCGGGAACATTTAGCAATGTCTGGAGAGACCTCTGTTTGTTGCAGCTGGGTAAAAGCCAGGATTGTACCAAAACCTCCTGCAAGGCGCAGGAAAACCTCTGACAACAAAGAATTACCTGGTGCCAAATGTCAACGTGCCACTGTTGGGAAACCCTGCTGCAGATTAAAAAGCTGAGATTTGAGGGGAGTTCGGTTGCTTGCCCAGGGCCACCCAGTGATGTCTGAAAAGACCGGAATGCAGGTGCAACCTGGGCTTTCTCTTTACATTGCACGGAAGTCACGATAACTTCTGGCACCTGGTTTCTCCGCCTTTGTACCACAGGAGCTGAAATTCCCAATAGGATTGTTCCATGTGAGGGCATCTCCAAATAAGTGGGCCTTTTCAGTCATTTGCAAATCTCTTGTTTGTCCATCCTTTTCATCAAATGTGCAGAATCAGGCCCATCTAATAATTGGAATTTTTGTAAAACACACACACATGCACATGCACACACATGCTAGGGCAATAATTCCTCTGACTGTTTAATGTTATAAGCAGATATAACATATAAGAGTAAAGCAGAATACATAAGCAAATAATGATGCTACCAAGCAGCAAATTTTGAAGATGGCACATACAGTTACACAGTCCGCTTTGATGAACAAGTTATACTTCTTTAATCTGACATGTGTTTTAACGATAAATGTAACACCATGTGTTCTGCTGAATAATTAGATAGAAATGGTAAAGAGTCAACAGTATTTCTTTTTAAAGTGCCAAGCAGAAGTGTTTTTCTTTTTTACTGATTCTTCAATTTCTCACAATCTCAGTTTTGACACTTTTTAGATATAGAGTATCTTAATCATCTTGATCATCCCCAAGGCAGCTGTGCACATAAACATACATAGTCTTGTGCACACTTGCACACACATATGTGTGTGCACAGACACACACGTCACGTGCAGACACACGCACACATAGACCAGTCCCCGATCTTATTCCTGGAGCTGTTTCCTTTGTCTTTATTCTTCAACATGGTACCCCTGACTCTTTTTCTGCCCCACCCACCCACTCACTCACCCTCTGAGATGCTCCTCCGACCCTGATCCGAGGGAGATTTCCATTTTCCCTTCAGATCCTTTCCTCTGTAGGACCTAGTCCTGGAATCTATCAGCAACACCAAGCAATGAACCCCAAGGGCTGGTGCTTGAGAAACCTGTCAAGGCTTCAAGGCTGCTGTCACTCCAGGCCTCCCCCGCACCCACCCCACCACCACCACCACCCCCCTCCGAGGACCAGGGGCACAGAAACCGGATTTACCTTCAAGCCAGGCTTAGGCACTGCAAGCTTTCAGGTTGGCGAAAACAGCTGCCTGCCACTCTAAATTCTAAACAGCCACACCTATTACATATTGTTTGAAATTATTTCACAGTTTCTAGTCCTTTTCTTCCTGTAACTGTGGGATAAAATCTTAAAATACACCTAACCCGCTGGTATGAATGAAGTTCATTCAAAGTGAGTTACCAAGTAAAAGCTTTTCTATTTTAGTATCAAGAGGGATTTGGAAGGCAGAAAGGCATCAGGTTCTTGGAGGAGGAATGCAGCAGAGGAGAAAAGGGTAACACAAAGAAACCAGAAGCAAACTGTATCTTTCCCATTTTACCCCATGCCAACCCTGTTCATTTTCACTTTCCTGGGGCAAATTTCCCTGGTGGCCAGAAACAAATACCTTAGCCTGGGAGTCATAGATTTCCATTACCTTTCATCCTGAGTCCTCTGTAAATCTGAATATACCATTATTATTTAATAAGTGTATTTAAGCATTGCCTACATTAATAAAATTTGGAAAGATGATGCCAGATAGGGTATTTTTCCTTTCAGTTTTGGGGTAAAAGGACAGAGTGATGGGATAATTAAACATAATTTAAATGAATACTATTTTTTCCACCTTTTGCTTTCATACAGATCTGCTCTGACCAAAACGGCAACCACTAGCTACCTGTGGCTATTTAAAATTCAATTTTAATCAACTAAAAAATAAAATGAAAAATTCAGTTCCTCAGACAAGCAATATTCAAGTGCTTGATAACCACATGTGGCTGGTGGCTACTATTTTGTACAGCCCACAGAACATTCCAGCGTCACAGAAAGATCTGTTGGCATGGATCTAGACAAGAGAGAGAAAGGCTGGAGAATACTCAGTGTTAAGGAGTCGGGGGTGGGGGGGATACATCCCTTCACAGAATGGTGGAGGGAACAAAAATGCTATGAACTTTCCAAATGTCGATACTTCTAAGTATTTAGAAGCCATATGCACTTCATAGAAGGAAAAACCTAAAATTGCCAACATGTCCATCATTAGGAAACTGGTAAAATAAATGCCCAAATGTCCATACAATAGGAGACTATGAAAATAATTTAAAAATATAAGCATAAGCGATACATGTCAGCATAGAAAGCTGTCGTATAACTTTGTGTGTAAAAACACTAGTCACTTGACCATGGGAAAGCATAATCCCAATGGTATTAAAACATATAGGATATACACATGTATGTTTATTAATGTACAGGAAATTACATAAGGATACACAAGGATTTCCTTCTGGAAAGAGGGGATGGTGGAGCGGGTTGAGGACACATTTTCTTTTCATTGGACATCCTTCTGGTACTGTTTGGACTTCTGACAGTGATGATGAACTATCGTACTTAATCAGTCATATATTAAGGAAATGATCTACTCAAAGCAATGTGATACCGAATGAACGAAAGAATACATACATACCTGTAAGAGTTAGATCTTCTGTGTGTCAAAATTGTTTATGCAGTCCTGTGTTAGTTGGATGGAGTCAAGGTCCTGAACTGTGTTCTGTTTTCTGTTTGCCGGGGTCTTTGCATATCCAAACCAACCCTAAGTCATTGACTTAAGGATAATAGGTTCGATGTGAAATCATACCCTGGTGCATTATTTCAGCTGCTGTAACAAATATCATGGACCCCTAAGGAGGGCCCTGAAGTGAAAAGGATTTTTTTGTTTGTTTATTTGTTTTTAGGAACACTGGTGGCCGCTTGGAGTTCCTAGAGGGCTGTCTTACCTCTGTTCATCCCTCTCCCATCACCCCACCCTCCTCTGCCCCTCACAACCACACTTTTCCCTCCCCTCCACCACCGTCTTCTGTGGGCGGCTCCCAGCAGGAGAAATATAGATCCAAAATCTTTACCTTTGCTCAGAACTCACCTGCATTGAGTATGACCATGTTGGCAAAGATTCAAGCTGCTCCATATGTCTCCTTGTAAGCTCACCAGGGAAACCAGACAGCAGGCCTCATGATGTCCTATCTGTATATCATCTGTCATATATATATGTACACATGCATGTATGCATATGGGTTTGTATGTGCACACACTTGCACACATGCCTACATTTGTCTTTCTGGAATGTTCCATGAAGAGTTGCATTTCCCTCTAAATGCAGTTATTTCTTCTTTCTTCAAAGACTCATCCTTCAAACAAAGACCCTCTAAGGATTTGTTTTTCATCTGAGACCAAACCACTGACTCCTAATGGGGTAGAATTGTGAATCATGGAGTGTGAGAAGAATGCCTTTTCAAGTAGAAATGAATCTGTAAACATTTTTCTTTCTCTGCCTCTTTTAGAAGTGACCCACAAACCATAAAAAATTTCAGTCACAGATTTTGAGTTCAGCAGAGACTTTCATTTTCATGAATTATCCCAAGGATTGGGGCACCTGGGTGGCTCAGTCGGTTAAGCATCTGCCTTCGGCTCAGGTCATGATCTCAGCATCCTGGGATTGAGACCCACATCGGGCTCCCTGCTTGGCAGGGAGACTGCTTCTCTCTCTCCTCTGCACTTGTGCTCTCACTACCTCTGTCTCTCTCTCAAATAAATAAATAAAACCTTTAAAAAATATTATCTCAAGGATTCCAACCATCATTCCCTTTGGGGGAAGCACGCAGGGAAAATGGAGTCGAAAATCCTCTGAGCAGCCCTGGGGAAGGACAGGTATGCCTGGTTTCTGCCGTTGCTCCTGGTGCCACCTACATGTACTTCTGTGCCTCGTTGGCATGGACCCTGCCTCCATGGGCTGCCCCAAGGGAGAACGGAACGTCCATCAAGCCCTCCTCAGTGCTGCCTTGCCCTGCCACTTCTCTGACTCACTGTGTGTCCATGCGTCAGAATAACATGGTTACCCAGTGATTCCAGTGACACTTCCCATCACTAATCTCCCTATTTTACAGTAGGAGATCACGGTTATTTTGATGCCATGCCAGATTTTTGTGTTTTGTTTTTTTTTTTAAAGATTTTATTCATTTATTTATTTGACAGACAGAGAGCACAAGTATACAGAGAGGCAGGCAGAGAGAGAGAGGGTGAAGCAGGCTCCCCGCTGAGCAGAGAGCCCCATGTGGGGCTCGATCCCAGGACTCTGGGATCATGACCTGAGCTGAAGGCAGAGGCTTAACCCACTGAGCCACCCAGGCACCCCCAGATTTTTGTTTTAAAACAAGCTCTGTACAGATAGTTTCAGATGGACCAGAAATAACTTTTATGGACTGCAAAATACCTTTCTCTTGGGACATTTTGTTGTGCTTTGAATACATTTTAACACAGTGAGGTAACAACATCTGTAGACTCACAGAGACACAGGATTAGAAAGCCATTCTAGAGACATCCTGTCCATCACCCTGACGCCAGGCAGGCTTCACCCAAACCGTCCCAGACAGAGGAAAATATCCTGTGTTCACAGGTCATCAGGAAAAGAGCCTCCCCACCACTCTTGGGTAATCCATTCCAGTGTTGACTTCCCTTCAACACCGTCATTATATTTGTATTACCGGGCAACGCCCCATAAGAGACTGCTGTGAGTTTCTTAAAAGCCAAATTTGTGTATTTTGAACCAGATGTCCCAAAACAGCCTGACTGTCAGCACACTGTTGAACTGGTATTGAAAAATGTCATTTCAAACCAAATACATCTTCCCTTGGGGTTGGACCCGATTGGACAGCTTTCATTTAACGTGTGACCATCTGTCCCCTTAGGACTCCCTTCACTCTTGAATCTGCTCATCATTAAATGGAGAAGCTCTGCAGGTGTACCCTCATGCTTTCCTGCTCCCAGAAATCACAGCCGTTGGGTCCCTTTCCCTAAATTGTGGTAGCAGGAGCAGAGCTGCCGTAAAAAGCAAAGCTCTCTGTTCCATGATGGGTGTTTGCTTAGACACACGCTAAGCTTTCTGACACTTAGTTTGTTCCTTTGGTTTTTCAGCTTTAAGGGAGTTCTTTTCCCTGGCCCTTCCCCTTCTGTGATGCAATAGGTCTCTAAGAGGTCCAATTACATTTTGGCTTGGAATAATCCACAGGGCCTTCCGCAGTTAGAAGCAAAATAGTCATCTCCCCTTCTTTCCGCTATTTCCTTTGGCAAAGTGGAAAGTCATCAGGAACCAGATCGGTCAGGAAAGCCCTGACCAAGAGCTGGTATGAACCTCAGACAAGACGCAGCCTGATGAGATGCCGTGTGCGCAGTCGTTGTCTGAGACAGAGGGTCTGAAATTGACACCATATGCGCCCGGAGGAGTAATTGCTCTGAAGGCGGGAGAAAAGCAACATGTCAGAACATTTTAGTAACACCTAATTCATCTCGAGGTTATAAATAAATCTTAACGCTTGCCTAAAAACAAAAGTCGAAAAATACTTTGACCAGATTACTTTTGTGACAGTACTTCCGGCAGAGGTGAACTTTATTAGGGAGGCAACACGAATAAAGAGAAATGCCTAACAACATTTTATGGTATATTTTACATGATTTTATTTTTTTTGCAGTAAATAAAGTGGTTATAGGGCTCCAAGGAAAAGGGCCCAGATGTTAGGGAGTTGTGTGAAATTTAGGGGAAGCAAGCTGTAAAGAGTGCAGTCATAAAACAGGCTGTCAGTGCCACACATCTGGACAATGCAGCTGTATGTTCCTAGTGGCTGTCGTCACCCAAAGAAAACTCAATAACCTCATTTCACCCCAATTAGGCTGCATACCAACAGGATCAACATTAAATTGCAAGGGAGGGGGGAAGAAACATTCCTGTGGTACCTCTGTGTCAAGCAGTTTTTATCTTTCATTTGAATTCGGTCACCAAGCAGTAAAAGATTGCTAACATAGCTATTTCCATTATTATAAAACCCTATTTAACTTATACTGTTGTAATAAGTCAAAGTGTGACAGCTTAGGTGACTGGCTATGCCAAACAATAGACTTTCTGTAGCACGAAACTGACCTATCAGTCATCCTAAAGGGAGCCCCTGCGTATCTTTCCTCTGCCCCTTTTTTGGGAGTCTGAGTCTAGCACCACTGTGGGAAGCACTTTCTGCCTCTTTGGAAAAATAAGTTCATTTTCAGATGACCCAATTTCTGTAAAGTAGGAGATAAATGCCCCTCTCTATGGCAATGGGGAATTTTTCTCTAATGCTTTTGGCCAGCAGTGAGACACCTTTGCAAAAGGATGAATATTATAAAACTGAAATACCATTTCATCTTGTCCTCACCACCAAAGTGAGCCAAAGGTTACAAAATGCCACTCTTCCTATTAATTGTGTGTTTCTTCATAGGTGTTAATAGCAGCAAAGGCAATTATGGACAGCGGAGAGAAATTAACTCTACCACTGATAGGGAAACTCTTGAAATTTCAGCTTCTCCAAGTTAAAGTGAAGGACCAGCAGCGACGGGAAAATGAAAAGAAGGTACTGTGTGATGGTGGGTCTTCTAAAGAGGGCAAAGGGGAGAAAATGGAGCCAGGTTTCTTCAGGTCACTTCCTCTCTTCGTAAGCCTTCCATTAAGTGTTACCTGGCACATTCAGCTGTCGCCTCGACAACAGGGAAAAGGCCATCCAAAGAGCCATTGGAGGAACTCTGTTTTCTCAAAGGCAGACCCATTAAAAATAAATTCCCTTGGGCAGAAATAGGACAAGAGTCGGAGCAAGCGCCTGAGGTTGTTTTCCTAGTAGTCTATTTCCATGCTGGTAGCAAAGAAGGGAATCAAGGAGAGACGGAGTCAGGAGAAGTAAATGTCAAGTGAAAAAACCCGCAAAGTCAGGCTCTAACTATTTAAAATACTTTATCTGATATTCAGTAGGAGTTCCTATTGAACTAATGGGCTACATCTGTACCTTCCTCAGAATCTGAATATTTCCGCAGCCGTCCATCACTTCTACTCCCATATCACACCCCTGATTGTTTCTTCACATGTAGATTTTTCATTGGCTGATGGAAATCAATCTGTGTGTTTTCCAAAGATTCGTATTTTCATCTGAAAAAACAAAAATAGTCTAAAATACCTTTAGCAAAACGATGTCAGGTTCAAACCCATTTGTTGTTATCATTACTCAAAATAAGAGAGGTTTTTCTTATTTTCCCAGTCATGCTGAAATATTTTTGGAAAGCCAAACGTTTCTGTGTGTACGTGTGTGATGTGTATGTGCACATGTGTATACGAAATGGATTTCCATGTAAGCTGTTTCTTTGTGCCCCTTAGTGGAAGGGGCAAAATCAGTTCGTGGAAGAAAAAAAGGGAAAAGGGAGTATGTTCCAATAATACCTTCCTCACCTTTGCAAGACCCCCAAATCTAGGTTTCCTATTTGAATTGGACTCTTGACAGGATAATTATAGGACAAAATAATAATGCCACCTTAGATTTGTGGTAGAGGGCTTTATGTTTTTCAAAGAGATTCCCCATATGGCATTTTACTAGGGTGGTGCGTATTGTTTCCCGGGGAAAATTATATTCATATGAACACAAATAATGGTCCAGTTTTCCATCCATCAAAGCTCTTTACATCATGTGTGGGAGCTTGGTACCTTAAGATATACTCGGGGACTTTAAGACTTGGCAGAAGAAAAATGGGAAAATTTGAAACTAGTATAGAAACATCTTTCCTTGCCTTTTTAAATTCCAATGTTACGTGGGAATCTGGATTATAAAAAATGGCCCCTGAGTCCTGTGAAAATCTCTGTGCCTTCTGTTTGCTCTGTGCAGTGAAACCTAACATGCTACAGAGTATCCGTTTACTTGTTTGCCAACTACTTTAAATCAGCAATTGTTTGTAATAGAAAAAAGTTTTAGATTTCAGTGCACGAATTTTAAGTAACAGTACATGGAATATCCTGGCAGCTCAGGAAAAGTTTTTAAAGCTCATGACAATGTAAAAATATTTCTGCAGTGATTTTGCTCAACATATCTTTGAAATGTGAACGATAATAATACAGTTCTGGGATTCTGAAGATACAGAAACAATCTTAGTTTATTTTTTGAAAATTCCAAGTCCAAAGGAATTGGAGCTTGAATTTTAGATTTACATGTATATGCGAATATATGTAATCGATGCCTAAGAGAACTCTGAGCAATCAAGAGCCAACAGTTACATAGTCTAATTTGATGTCTTCCTTAGATTGGGCTCCCTAAACACCAGCCATAAATCTCTCAGTTGCAACATAAGAGTAAGTGCTAAGTAAATGGATGAAAACTGATTGGAATAGAGTCCTGTCCAGAAAATACTCCTGGTAAAGGCAAGAGGAAGAGAGTTGTTTGAGGGATGATATAATCTCTGTTCATTTCAATACCACCACCCAACCAGTCAGTTAGAACAATTGAGGTTAATGCTTGTCAGCCCGTGAGTTTGGAAGAAAGTAAAATAAGTATGAACTATGGAAAACTGACCCATGCTGTGGATTAGAAAATGCAAAAAAGAAAAGAGGACTTGACCCAGATTCTTCATCTTTCCTGACCCCAGGATGGGATTCTGAGATTCCTACAAGGGGAGTGACTGTCCCTTCAGCTTTTTAACAGCAACCAGAAATGTATGTAGCTGTTTTCTTTCAAATGCTAATTTTGTTGCTGACCACTGTGCAACCCAAATCGTGCTTTGTATCTCCTTTGCTGAAGTTTCAGAATTGTATTTTTTTTTTTAATGAATGCTTAAAAAGTATCCGTAGCAGGTAATTACGGAAAAGACTTAGGGAGAAGATTTGGACAAAAATAACTAATATAATTAGGTCCAGGTTCTTTATCCCCAGTGAAACAAATCAACCATTCTATGTTCGGTCCTGTTTTAATCAGCCAAAGTTTTTCTTAAAAATGTGGTGAAAAATAAAGATAAGTAGTGAATAATATAGCTCCAATTGCCAAATACAGTAAAAATGTCATTATTTTAATTCCACTGATATTAATAATCTGTAGCACTTCCCTATGGGCCCTGCTTACCGTTACATTTGCTTTGTCCAAACCGAAAGTTTGCTGGCTAATTAATACTATAAAAAATAATGCAAGCAAAGATATTTTTTAAAAGAACAGTTTTGAAGCCTTTAGCACATGAATTTCTGAAAGGCAAACACCTGCCTCTAATTGCAATTAAGTCGAAAATATTTGAAAACTCTGATCTATTTGGAAACACCTTATTGGTTCTTTCCAAATATACATGAAGAAAACATTCTATTGTTATAAATATGCTTTAGAATTTCAGAAAATCTGATTCTTTCATACCATTACTCTCAAATTGGATTTTGTTATATCTTAAAATCTGAATGAGAGTGCTTTGTTTAGAAATGACTTTTCCTTGCATACATCATTATCTCGACACTTATTCTTTATTTTTAGTTCTAGCAGTGTCAATCTGTTGGTAATTATTAATTCAACAAACATTTATTGAAGCAAGTATTTAGGGGCACCTGGGTGGCTCAGTGGGTTAAGCCGCTGCCTTTGGCTCAGGTCATGATCTCAGGGTCCTGGGATCGAGTCCCGCATCGGGCTCTCTGCTCAGCAGGGTGCCTGCTTCCCTCTCTCTCTCTGCCTGCCTCTCCATCTACTTGTGATCTCTCTCTGTCAAATAAATAAATTAATTAATTAAAAAAAAAGAAACAAGTATTTAGAGGAACAACATACTAAGCACATCCTATGTTCATAATGTTCATTATAATTTTAAAATAAATTACATGGTTTCTATTCTGATCCACATTTTAATGTAGTCATTATCTGAATATTATAGCATTGTTCACATTTTTACTTCTGTTTCTCTCCAACTTCCACATTAGATATTAATCTAAACATTTATTTAAAGCTAAAGCACTTTATTGGGAATATATTTAAAATATATTGAGAATTCAACTAAAAGGAAACAATCATTGAAAAAAGAGATGCAAAATGACTATAATACAAAAAAAATAACCATTTAAATAATCGGCTGAACTAAATCTAGTCTTCCTGTGCCTCTGTGTCCAGTTCAGAAAATTTGCATATTTTAAGTTTTAGGAAAACATCCAAATATATTCTAACTGTGCTTTTATTTTTTTTTAAGATTTTATTTATTTATTTGACAGAGAGATCATAAGTAGGCAGAGCGGCAGGCAGAGAGAGAAGGGGGAAGCAGGCTCCCTGCTGAGTGCAGCACCCGATGCAGGGCTCCATCCCAGGACCCCAAGATCATGACCTGAGCTGAAGGCAGAGGCTTTAACCCACTGAGCCACCCTGGTGCCCCAAACTATTGCTTTTAATTTGTGAATTCAAATAACCAGTCCATAGCTTCTTGGATATTTTTAGCATATCTTTCATGTAAAAGCAGAATAGTGCCGTCTCTTTCTGGCTCGTATACTTAGTACACGTTGCCTTATTTTCCAAAGTACTAGAATTGGAAAAGAGGGAGGTCTGCAGTCAAGAACTATGCAGAGATGGTTTGGGTAAATTTTCTTAAAACAGCCCCAAATTAAAAGTGCGTAAATGTGGCAAGACGTCATGATGAAGCCACAAACAACCCAGAGCTTGCTCTGAAGGAGGGACAAAGAAAAATTAGGGTCACTTTCACAGACGTTTTTAGACCTTACTCCAGTCAAAACCCCAAAATACTGGAAACCCGCCAACGTAATGCCATTTTGTGTGTGTGTTTTGTTTTAAAGAAAGGCCATAGGGACATACCAGGAAATTACAGGCTGGTTAGTTTTGATTCAGTTGTGGTTAAAATCTTCAAAAACTGTTTTGAGAAATCAAACAGAGGAAGAGCAGGAACTCAGTTTAGAGGGACCCGTGTGGTTTCAGGAAAAGGAATAACTTGCCTCACTAACTGGATGGAATTCTTTGAAGCTGGATTATCAAAATGAGGAAACTACCAACAAAACCATTGGAGCTAAAGAGCTACAAAATTCAGCAATTCAGGGTAAATAATCAGTGACTCCCTCCCATACTGATCTGTAGGAGAGAAGTGTTTTCCTAATTGGGATGCTTTTCATTAATGAAAACTTCTTCACGGACTTCAGGGAAAAAACTAAAGAAACACCCACGTTTAAAATAGAGTAGTATTTTAAAATACAAACAGCTATAATTCCAACAGCAAAGGATAATATTCAGCTACCCGTTATTGACTCTTTGGCATTAGACTAAGCTCTTTACACACGTTATATCACTTAATCTTTCAAATGACTTTATGAGGTACAGAGTATTATTTTTGATTTGCAGATGGCGAAACTAAAGGTGTGAATAGCTACTCAGAGGTGTAGCTGGGAATCACATCCAAAACTGTCAGACACTTAAGATCATGTCCTCAACCCCTGCACAGACGCCTTCCGAATGTGTCCCAATCATTATGCACAATGGTACTCTTGGCTCACCATCAATAGAGTGCCTGCCCAGAGATGTTTCCCTGCAAGAGGCATGGCTTTGCTCAGTGATCTGCCATCAGCCATCTGGTCCCACTAATTATACTGCCTATAATATCCTGACGGAAAGTGTGGGGACGAGTCAAGGAAAGGAACAGAGCTCTCCAAAGACAAAGTCTACAGAGCTAAGCAATCACTGGTTCCCAAGGGAATTCTGACTTCATTTCTGGTTCTGTCCCCCTGCCCAGAAATCACATGGTCTTTGGGGACATCTCCTAGAACTAGACTTCCTGAGATTACTCCGAACAGCCTCACTCCCTCTCTGCCCTTCTGAATGTGGAGGTAGGACTACACTGGCTGATTCACTACCAAAGCCTCTGAGTCACATAGAATCCTGCAAGAGAGAGACAGCAGGTAGACATCAGACCTACCCCCTCACTATCACCAATCACAGTCATGGCCATGTTTTGATTCAGTGGATTAGGAACGGCACCTGAAGATGGCAATATGGCACCCCAGGATGTTCTGCAGGAGGTACCCGAAGAGATGACCCAAAGATTCCATAATTGGGTCAAGAGAGCCCACAACATGCCTAGACTTGCATTTTCTACACCACAGCATCTGTCTAGAAGAGCAGGCTCCTAACTCAACCGCATGCATTATATTTTCTGTTTGGCAGGGCAACAGAGAGGAGAGCATAGGGGAAAGAATAAGTAGAAAATACAGAAAAGGAGAAACAACATGTTCATAATGCCATAATGCCACTACAATTATTGTTAACACTCTGATGTGTTTCCTTTTTTTGTTCTGTGAATTTTTTTTCTTTATATAATCACTGTAAATTAAAATATATCATAATTTTACTCATTACCTCAGCATCTACATCTATCATTATTGTTTGGTTGTAGGATATTCTATGACTACCATAGTTATCTGAACCATTCCTCTATTGTTAAATGTTTCAGTTATTTCCGTAATTTTTTATAATAAACAATGTTGTTATCAACACCTCTATAGTATAGAATTCTTCATACTTTGGATAATTTCCCTAGCATTGGTTTATAGAAATGGATTCATTGGGCCTCAGAATGTTCCCATAACTTCTGTTTCCAGAGTAGGTTCTGGAAGCCTTTAGACCCACTTCTTTTTTTTTTTTTTTTAATTTCTTTTTTTTTTTTTAAAGATTTTATTTATTTATTTGACAGAGAGAGATCACAAGCAGATGGAGAGGCAGGCAGAGAAAGAGAGAGAGGGAAGCAGGCTCCCTGCTGAGCAGAGAGCCCGATGCGGGCCTCGATCCCAGTACCCTGAGATCATGACCTGAGCCGAAGGCAGCGGCTTAACCCACTGAGCCACCCAGGCGCCCTTTTTTTTTTAATTTCTTTTCAGCGTAACAGAATTCCTTGTTTATGTACCACACCCAGTTCTCCATTCAATATGTGCCCTCCATAATAGACCCAGTTCTTAATTTAAAAAAAAAGAAAGAGGGGCGCCTGGGTGGCTCAGTGGGTTAAAGCCTCTGCCTTTGGCTCAGGTCATGGTCTCAGAGTCCTGGGATCGAGCCCCGCATCGGGTTCTCTCTGCTCAGCAGGGAACCTGCTTCCCCCTCTCTCTCTGCCTGCCTCTCTACTTGTGATCTCTCTCTGTCAAATAAATAAATAAAATCTTAAAAAAAAAAAAAAAGAAAGAAAGAAAAAAAAGTACCTCCCCCTAGTCAAATGAACTTGGAAACCACTCTGTATTATGCACAACTCTTGGGAGATTTAACAACACATTAGCTTATTAAAGATGGAGGGATTTCATGAAAATACATGTGTTTAATCCTGTTTAAGCTACTGTCTCTCAACCATATTTGACGCATACATGTCTTTCAGCCTAACTATCGTCTTCTTACCTTCTGTGACCATAAGAATGGCTTGTTTGTGAATCACAGTAATCTCTTGAAAGACAACTAAAGTAACATTCAGAAAACAGACCTAGTTTTTAATAAGCCACATAATAAAGGAGTGACTTAGTTACTTAACCACCATGAACATGTTTTCTTATCTATATCCTTAATAATATTGTTGTGGAAATCTTATGATAGAACACATGTGAAATCACAGAGTACTACACAAATATGTAGATGTGCTATCATCTATAAGAAAAAGATGTAGGAGAGCTATTTACCAACAGTTCCACTGACTTTTACTATTCGTCTCCCTTTTATTGGATAACGTAACAAACACCTGTCAAGGTTTTTGAAGGTATTTGAAGGCATTTGAATGTTGGCATCGAGAGCCATTTAGAAAATAAAGTACAATCTAGAATCTTTGAGAGTGTCAAATAACTAGGTTGCCTGTTAGAGAGAGGGAGAATTTTGTATATTTCCCTTTTTAAAAAAAGTGAGAATAACAAGACTGAGGATTCTAGGTAAGTGTTGCTTGATTCTCAGCTAAGTATGTGACATGCTAATATTTCTTTAGTTTGTGGCTAAAACAAGAGCCCCACATCTGCTATGTAGCTTAACTGGGTAAGAAATCTCTGTTCCTAGCCACAGCCTTCTCACAGTAGGGGGCATCCAGATGTTTTTTTGTATGCAGTGCATTTTAAAGAAAATGTACTCTATAAGGAACTTGCCTCCACCTTCATATGCTGGGGAACATGTGTTCCCTAAACATGGTGGAAAGAGGGGCCTTTTGGATATACCCTTCCTAAATTTTTGTCTTGAATTGGCAAGATCCCCCTGAGCTACGTTTTGTGCAGATGACCATAGAATGGGAACATTCATGCTATGCTCCCCAGAAGCAGGAAAGGCCAGAAAAGTTGGTGTGAACAAATTTTAGTTTATGATTTAGGAAAGGGTCAAATTTGGTGAATGCTCAGCTAATCTGGTTCACTCTCTAGAATCCCCCATCTCCAAATCTCAAGACATAAACTCATAGGGGGAGGGGCTGATTCTGGATGCGAGAGAACAGACAGGAGGGAAAACCAGAGGTGATTTTGCTATGATTGGGGTTTGGTAGAAAAGGAGGTGTCACTTTTTGACCAAAATAGAATTTTAGGGGCCAGTCATCGTCAAGAACCTCAGGGACAAAGAGACTGTCCTAGTCCAGTTCAAGTGTGGAGGCTTGGAGGCATGGGGAACAGGTAAAATATGTGAGGGAGAAGTGGGGAACCACAACTAGAGTGAGACATGGGAGAGCAAAAGGGACTGGGCAGGACAGCATGTTCAGAAATCCACCAAGAACTTCTCTACCTGGATCCGGTGCCCCAAATAACCTAGGTACTTCCATTGGCTTCTATTCTCTACTGTATGATATCTCTGCACCAGGAAAATACATACATAGTCGCTCTACCTAGGAAATTTTTACATAGATTACTGTGTAATCTTCTTGAAATTCCATCCATTGAAGAAAACATTATTGTTAAACGGAAGATGCAAAACACTAAATTGTGTAGTGAGAACGGTAACAATGATGTTAAAATGGAGGGTAAACATAATTTGAAAGAACTCACTAAATATCTTCTTCACTCATCTTCTCCGGTGGTTTTTTGTCAGCTCTCTGTATTTCAGATTTTCCAATAATGATTATTATTTTTATAATTTTAAAAAAAGTTACTTAAATGAATCAGGATTTATGGGCATTTTTAAGATACTTTCATGAAAGGAGGGAGGTAGATATTGATAATTTCAGTGTCAATGGAAATGTGTTTTTATTAAAAAGATGCTTTTCTCCAGGCAACCAAGCTTTGCCTTATTAAGGGAGTGCAAAAGCAAAAAGAAAGAAAAAGAACAGGCCATGCAACAGAAAGAGTAGGTGAGGAAGGTGAAGCTATGGAGAAACAAAAGGGCATCCAACAAATAGTATTATTTAGCCCGTGGAAAGACAGAGTAGAAGGAGGGCAGAAGGCCTGGCAAAGAAGGTGGAAAGATATCAAAGACTGAGACTTACAGGACCAGAGAAATAAAATGACTTTAGGCTTTGAGGTCAAACCTGCCTGTGTCTCTACTGTGGTGGTATGTCTGGGGGCAAACTGTGTGTCACCATTTATACAGCGTGAACAAAACTACCCGTCTCGCAGGTTGCCTTTGGAGAACAAATAAAGATGATGGTGTCTAGAAATCACCTGTCGTACTCCAGAGCTGAGTCTCTGTAATTTATTGCTAATTTTACATTTTGGTTGTGATCTACCCTGCTCTCTCTGGGCTCCCAAAAAACCTTACAGAATAAAGGACTCAGGGAGTTCCTTACCTTAGAGAACCCCAACCTTGCCAAAGAAGCTCCAAAGGGATGGGAGCTGTGTGGCCGCCCATGTGCTCATAACCCCACCTAGGAGAGCCAGCAGGGCGAAAGGGCCCTTGTACCATCATACCAGGAAAAGGATAAAGAAACTAGTTTTAAACTTCTTCTGTACTCAGCAGTATTTTTTGGAAAGATAGACTAAGTGAATGGGTGTATGAAATACCCATGTTTATTCTTCTGGGTGTACTTGAGAATAATTTAATCTGTAATGGTTTCTCCCTTTCAGTTCTAAAGGTCACTTTGAGATTTTATTTAAAATCACAGTTGTGGAAGTTTCTGGGAGCTTTTGATGGCAGAGTTAGGACTTCTCTGTGGCAAGGCTAGCTGTCCACCAAGGAGCTACATGGGAGTGTTCCACTTCAGTGGATTTACCATGATCCAAGTGTGGCTGCCTGAGCGCCTGTGTGAGTCTTGCCAATGCCTCCGAGCTAACTGGACTCAGGGGCATTGATTTGTATTCTGGTTTCATTTTAAATTAACAATCTCAAAATTTCCAATAAGCTCTCAACACTGGCAGAGAGTTCTACCATATTTCTTCACTAAGCTTGCCGTCCCACTTTCTGACATGACTCACGTTACCATCCCTGTTCAAAACCTCTTACCTCGTACCTGCCTGTCCTTGGCCAATAACTGTGCCTCAGTTCTTCACTTGAAAAAAATTGAAACATTCCCTTAACACCATGAAGACCTCTCTCTTTCTTAAACCCACACCCAGACACCCCCCCCCCTTCTTGCTCCTCTTACTAAACTGAGAAATGGCCTTTCCTCCTAGCAAAGGAAATGGACACATTCTCTAGATCTGTGCCCATCTTACCTCCTCAAGGGCTTTAGTCCCCCTGAAGCCATCTCCCAAGATGTGGGTCATGTCCTGCCTCCCCCACCTAAGCTTGGGCTACTCTTTCCTTGCCCACTCTTCTGCTATCCTCACTCTTGAACGTACCTTTCTCCTTTATGATTCAGGGCCTTTGTGCCACACTTTGTCTTTTCCTTGTTTCTCTCAGGGATGATTCCTCATCTTCCAGGTCTTCACTCAAATGTCACCTCCTCAGAGAAGCCCTCCATCACTAACTTATTAGAGAGGTTTCCTCAGTTGTGTGCCTCTCATTGGGTTTTAGCCTTCATAAAAGTCATGTATTTTTGCCTGTTTGGGGTGTGCTTTTTGCCTCTTTCTTCCCTAGTAGGCTAGGAGCTCAAGGGGATAAGCCCCCTGTAGTTTATGCATGAGTTCATGTCTGGTGCAGAAAGAAATGCTGGGGCTTTTCAGACCTTTGCACCTTACCTTGTGCACTCCTTGCTGCCTCCACCCAAGGCTAGTAATGACATTGGCAGCCTTCCCCTGATGCTTTCCGCTGGGGCAGTGGAGACAGAGTTTCCCCACCCCAAGCACTAGGCCCTTGTGGATAATCCATAGTTACCTCTGACACTTCTAGGTGCCAAAGCCAAAGCCAAACTCTTTCTAGAGCCCTCAACATCCAGAAGATACATGGAGTAGAGGATTGCCTCTCTCCTCTTCTGTGCTTCGTTCTGTTAGCTGGGTGTCAAAGCAACGTATCTTCTACTCTTGTCTTTAATGTATTATAATGTAATTTTTCAAATTTGATTTCTTGATCTCTGGAAAATACAGAGCCCAGATGTTACTACATATTTTTTTTTTATTTTGTTGCTCCATTTGTGTAGAGTATGGAAAAAGCAAATAATATCAGCATATTCCAGATCTTCTGTATGGCCACCTTATGGTCCAGTACTGACACAGAATTTTAATGAACACAACCTATTTGTATTTCTATACAAATGCATTGAAAGTGTAATTACATTATGAAATAATGCACAAAGCTTTCAACAATTGTGTGAAAAGAAAAAAATGATGGGAAAATTGGGTCTTTACATGATATATGGCAGTCCAAATATGCTCCAGAACAATGTGTAAAGAGTTTGCTCTGCCCACTGATGTTTTATGTTGATCCCATCTTTGAATGTATCAAAGAGCCACCATTGATTTTGTCTATACATTTTTAACTAGCGTTGTAATAAAAATAATTTGTTGGTGCTAGGTTCCCCAAAGAATCTATTAACCTTTAAAACTTATTAATATAATACTTAAACTTTGAAAAACTTTATCAAGATGATTTTGGAGAAAATTATTCTTTCTGGGTTTTTTTTTACATTAGTTTCAGAAGTAGAATTTAGTGATTCATCAGTTGCATGTTACACCCAGTTCTCATTACATGAAGTGCCCTCCTTAGTACCCATCACCCAATTACCCCTTCCTCCCAGCCACTTCCCTTCTAGCAACCCTCAATTTGTTTCCTAGAGTTCAGCATCTCTTATGGTTGCCTGTCTCTCAATTTTCATCTTATTTTATTTTTCCTTCCCTTCCCCATGTTTATCTGATTTTTTTTAAATTCCATATATGAGTAAAATCATATGGTATTTGTCTTTCTTTGAATGACTTATTTTGTTTAGCATAGTACAGTCTAGTTCCATCCATGTCATTGCAAATGGCAAGATTTCATTCTTTTGATGGCTAAGTAATATTCATATATATATATATATATATACACACACACACATATATATATATATCTGTATATATAAAGAGAGGTATATAGTATAGAGAGAGGGATACACACACACACACACATATTATTAACTAAATGTGTGTGTGTATCCTCTTCTTTATCCATTCATCTGTTGATGAACATCTGGGGTTTTTCCATCTTTACATAGTTTGGCTATTATGGACATTGCTGCTATAAACACTGGGGTGCATGTGCCCCTTTGAATCACTATGTTTGTATCCTTTGGGTAAATACCTCCTAGTATAATTGCTGGGTTGTGGGGTAGCTCTATTTTTAACTTTTTGAAGAACCTCCATACTATTTTCGAGAGTGGCTGCACCATTTTTTTTTAACTTTTGTTTTGTTTTTAATGGAAAAGCCAACCTCTCTCTTACACTCATACGAGACTCCTCAGGGTTAGGCTGCAAGCTAATTCCATCACGAGGTACTCAGAATCCCCCACTCACCTGGCTCCCCCAGACTGAGGTAGCTTATAGGCCTATGCTTGACTCTCCCTTTGGATGAATTTTCTTCTAGAAAGCCACTTGTGTAAAAAGTCTCCTATCACCTACCCCACAGCCCTCATGTGTAGATGTGCCTTATCACAAGTCCGGCGCAACCTGGGATCTCCACTATCCTGGCTTGAAGAATGACTACCCACAAAATAATTGAGTAAACAAGCAATTGAATGAAATAAAGAATTAATTCACCAACAGTAGAAAAGCTTTTGTTTGCGCACCATATGATTTGGAGAAAAAGTATTCTTTCTTTCCAGGTAATAGAAGATAGATTCAAGATAGAAAAGGATAAAGGGAAAGCAAAACCTCCCAAGGAGAAGAAGACCTCAGGCGTAAAGGTTGCCAAAGGAAAGGGGAAAGATCAGCCTGAGGCAAACACAACAGTGAAAAAGACCACGCAGTTAAAACGGAGGGGAGAAGACGATGACACTAAACACTACATCGGTCAGTATCATGCTCCTCCTGTGGGTCACCTTTTACTTCCTGCTTTCCAATCTACAAAGTAACTTGAGAAAACATTCCAATAATGACGCTTAATCTTTCCCAGGCTTATCACTTTCGCTCTTTCTAAAACCAGAAATCACATATCACTTGTGATATCCTAATAGGAAAATATTGCTTTTTGCAGTTCATTTATGTTTTCAGTAAATATTCATTTAGCTTGTGTCTTGCTGTGGGGATGTTTTCATAATGCAAATGAAGTAAAAAATCAAGAGATGACTGTGCCACCAAGCAGCTTACCACCTTGTTCAGAACATTTTAAAAAGTCAGGCGTAATTATGAGGCCAACTAGAAAATGATTATTGTAATGAGTGAAATACAGTGGTGATAAAATGAGACCAGTTAATTTGGGACTCACACAGAGCCCACGGCTTCCTGACCTGACCTCAACTTCTCCCACTATTAGCTTCTCTTAGAGCAACTGGAATTTCCTTTCATTTTTGATTATTGATATAAAATTGGTTTGACCTGTGCCACCTGTGAGTAATTCATTGCCACCTACCCTTGAACCCAAATGGAGCTTCCTATTATTATTTGCATCCCACTTAAATGAGATGGCAGGCCTTCACACCCCTTGTTGCTTGAACTCCCCTGCCATGGCTCTGCTCTAAAGCCACAAGACTTAGAAGCCATGATATTATGGTTTCCAATATCAACATTCCCAATATCAACACAGATTTGTTTAGGGATAGAAGAAAAATTATCACTTAAAAATGAAAAGTTTGTGCATATCGCCTTATTTGTAAATTCATCTTAATGGGCTATCATGGAATTTAACGTTTTCATGTACTATCCAGCATGACTAAGAAAGTACAATTATTTTTACCTCTTGGAATCTCAGAGTCTAGGAGAAAGTCCTGTTTTAACATTAGTAAAAACTGTAGCCAGGGCTAAGCAGAGGGGAAAAAAATGTTAGGAAAGTGCACAATATATATCTTAAAAATTTTAATGCAAGAACTATGTCACTGCTCTGTAACCCACACTCAGCATTCACACCTATTGACGTAAATACACAGAATACTCTGGTAGGGGGCACGTCCATACTCGATACTTCCCTCTCCTGTAAACACCTCTACTTATAAAATACCACAAAAAGCTACAGCTACTCGTAATTCAGGAGTAAAGCCATATGTGGCTCAAAAGAGACTGAACAAAAAAAAAAAAAAATTATAACCTAAGCCTTTTTCTTTTTGCAAAAACCCAACACACATTTTCTGTGAGTGCGGGCCCCATGTATGTTTGTCCTTCTATCATGACTCTATCTCATTTACAAAAGTGATTTAATATTTTGTAAAATGGGCGCAGCCTTCTTACTGGAAGGGTAATAATGGAAAACAGTCCACAGACCTGCACTGCAGCCAACTGGACTGTTTCTGGTGAGCCAGAGGCATTATAAACGCATGCATAATGTATGTAGCCATCGAACTGGCCGGGTGCAACCTGTTCTCTTTTAAAATGACGGCCGCTCTCCTTTATGGTATTTTGAACAGACGATGAGCCAGATGATGGTGCCCAGCATTACATTATAGTTGTGGGCTTCAACAATCCTCAGCTATTCGCGATTATGACTGAGCTTGGCATTCCCATAAGCAGCGTGATTAAAATATCTTCAGAGAATTATGAACCTTTGCAGACACACCTGGCAACACTTAGCCAGCAGCAGGAAGTTCTTCTTCAGCCAGAAGGTATGCAGTCTGCTACACAACTCACTGAATCCTTCCTTCAGTATTCTCCACTGTCTGTAAAGTACAAATAGAATTTTCTGTCCAAGAAAGAGTCCTACAATGCCTTCGTTATTACATCCTTTTAAGACTTTGATTTGCTCTTTATTCTGCTTGTGCGAGCCAGGTGCTGTAAATTCTGCAAATTAAAATCATACTCTGTTTATATCCCTGTGTAGCCCCAGAGAACACGGGCTATGAGTCACAAGACTTGGTTATCTGACTACCTTTCTCAGGAACATTTAACTGATAACTTTTACCTAATGTGTAGGCTGGATAGATCAACTGTAGATAATGTGTTCTTCCAGAAGTCACCACATGGCCCAAGGGAGGTCATAGCCTTGGATTCTTGCTCTGCTCTGCTTCCGGCTTATTGTGATAAATCAGAGAGGACACTCTATCTTCTGAGCTTTAGACTAGGATGTTGTGGGGTGAAGCCCCGTCCACACTACCATTCAGCCATTCAGGGCTTCATCTAAGGGAGTTATGCTAGAATGCCACTGTGGGAGGGGAACTAAAAGTTACTCTATACTTTAAGTGACAGAACAAGGATTCGGTGTAAGCCTGAGTGACCTGCAAGTCCAAGATTTTCTGCTGTACGCTGTTCCTTTCATTATTACTTATTAATGTCATTTGCAACAGTGTTTTGTAATCTACACAACCACATGTCAATGTCTAAAACACTGCATTTTAAGAATTTGCTGTTCCAAGGGGCACCTGGGTGGCTCAGTCGGTTAAGTACCAGCCTTTGGCTCAGGTCATGATCCCAGGATCCTGGGATCAAGCCCATTTGGGTTCTTGGCTCAGCCAGGAGTCTGCTTCTCCTTCTGCTCCTTCTCCTCATGCACTCTCTCTCTCTCTCAAATAAAATCTTTTTTAAAAAATTTGCTCTTCCAAGTTAGAAATTACTACCACTGATTACAGTAAAAACTACCATTTACTGGGCAGATGCCTTGGGCTAGGCTTAGTGCTAAGGGCTCTAAGTGCATCAATTTATGTAGTCTCCACTACCACCCCCGGAAGTGTGTTTTATTACAGACGGTCCCCAACTCACGATGGTTGGACTTAGCTTTCCCACTTTGGTGTGAAACAAATACGTGTTCAGTAAAAACGATACTTCGAAGTCTGAATTTTGCTTTTTCCCTCAGACTAACAACATGCTCACTTGCAGTTCTGGCTGGTGGCAGCTCCCAGTCATCCACATGATCCCAAGGGAAAATTACCAATACACCGGCAACATTCTGTACCCCTACAGCCATTGTGTTGCTCACTTTTAGTACAGTGTTTGATAAACTACAGGAGATAGGCAACCCTTTATTATAAAACAGGCTTTGTGTTAGATGATTCTGCCCAACTGCAGGCTAAGGTAAGTATTCTGAGCATGTTTAAGGTAGGCTAGGTTAGGTGTATTATGTCACTTTCAAATGTTCCATTTACAATGCATTTATTGGGATAACTCTATCCCCACACTTAAGTCAAGGAAGATCTGTTTCTTCGATTTTACCAAAAGGAGTCTCAGCCTAGATGCAGTTATTTTTTTTTTTTAATTTTTTTATTTTTTTTTCAGCATAACAGTATTCATTATTTTTGCACCACACCCAGTGCTCCATGCAATCCGTGCCCTCTACAATACCCACCACCTGGTGCCCCCAACCTCCCACCCCCCACCCCTTCAAAATTCTCAGATCGTTTTTCAGAGTCCATAGTCTCTCATGGTTCACCTCCCCTTCCAATTTCCCTCAACTCCCTTCTCCTCTCCATCTCCCCTTGTCCTCCATGCCATTTGTTATGCTCCACAAATAAGTGAAACCATATGATAATTGACTCTCTCTGCTTGACTTATTTCACTCAGCATAATCTCTTCCAGTCCCGTCCATGTTGCTACAAAACTTGGGGATTCATCCTTTCTTTCTTTCTTTTTTTTTTTTTTTTTTTACAGCTTTATAAACATATATTTTTATCCCCAGGGGTACAGGTCTGCGAATCGCCAGGTTTACACACTTCACAACACTCACCATAGCACATACCGTCCCCGATATCCATAACCCCACCCCCTCTCCCAACCCCCTCCCCCCATCAACCCTCAGTTTGTTTTGTGAGATTAAGAGTCACTTATGGTTTGTCTCCCTCCCAATCCCATCTTGTTTCATTTACTCTTCTCCTACCCCCTCGACCCCCCATGTTGCATCTCCTCTCCCTCATATCAGGGAGATCATATGATAGTTGTCTTTCTCCGATTGACTTATTTCGCTAAGCATGATACCCTCTAGTTCCATCCACGTCATCGCAAATGGCAAGATTTCATTTCTTTTGATGGCTGCATAGTATTCCATTGTGTATATATACCACATCTTCTTTATCCATTCGTCTGTAGATGGACATCTAGGTTCTTTCCATACTTTGGCTATTGTAGACATTGCTGCTATAAACATTCGGGTGCATGTGCCCCTTCGGATCACTATGTTTGTATCTTTAGGGTAAATACCCAGCAGTGCAATTGCAGGGTCATAGGGTAGTTCTATTTTCAACATTTTGAGGAACCTCCATGCTGTTTTCCAGAGTGGTTGCACCAGCTTGCATTCCCACCAACAGTGTAGGAGGGTTCCCCTTTCTCCGCATCCTCGCCAGCATCTGTCATTTCCTGACTTGTTAATTTTAGCCATTCTGACTGGTGTGAGGTGATATCTCATGGTGGTTTTGATTTGTATTTCCCTGATGCTGAGTGATATGGAGCACTTTTTCATGTGTCTGTTGGCCATCTGGATGTCTTCTTTGCAGAAATGTCTGTTCATGTCCTCTGCCCATTTCTTGATTGGATTATTTGTTCTTTGGGTGTTGAGTTTGCTAAGTTCTTTATAGATTTTGGACACTAGCCCTTTATCTGATATGTCATTTGCAAATATCTTCTCCCATTCTGTCAGTTGTCTTTTGGTTTTGTTCACTGTTTCCTTTGCTGTGCAAAAGCTTTTGATCTTGATAAAATCCCAAAAGTTCATTTTTGCCCTTGCTTCCCTTGCCTTTGGTGATGTTCCTAGGAAGATGTTGCTGCGGCTGACGTCGAAGAGGTTGCTGCCTGTGTTCTCCTCGAGGATTTTGATGGATTCCTTTCTCACACTGAGATCCTTCATCCATTTTGAGTCTATTTTCGTGTGTGGTGTAAGGAAATGATCCAATTTCATTTTTCTGCATGTGGCTGTCCAATTTTCCCAACACCATTTATTGAAGAGGCTGTCTTTGTTCCATTGGACATTCTTTCCTGCTTTGTCGAAGATGAGTTGACCATAGAGTTGAGGGTCCATTTCTGGGCTCTCTATTCTGTTCCATTGATCTATGTGTCTGTTTTTGTGCCAGTACCATGCTGTCTTGATGATGACAGCTTTGTAATAGAGCTTGAAGTCCGGAATTGTGATGCCACCAACTTTGGCTTTCTTTTTCAATATTCCTTTGGCTATTCGAGGTCTTTTCTGGTTCCATATAAATTTTAGGATTCTTTGTTCCATTTCTTTGAAAAAAATGGATGGTACTTTGATAGGAATTGCATTAAATGTGTAGATTGCTTTAGGTAGCATAGACATTTTCACAATATTTATTCTTCCAATCCAGGAGCATGGAACATTTTTCCATTTCTTTGTGTCTTCCTCAATTTCTTTCATGAGTACTTTATAGTTTTCTGAGTATAGATTCTTAGTCTCTTTGGTTAGGTTTATTCCTAGGTATCTTATAGTTTTGGGTGCAATTGTAAATGGGATGGACTCCTTAATTTCTCTTTCTTCTGTCTTGTTGTTGGTGTAGAGAAATGCAACTGATTTCTGTGCATTGATTTTATATCCTGACACTTTACTGAATTCCTGTACAAGTTCTAGCAGTTTTGGAGTGGAGTCTTTTGGGTTTTCCACATAGAGTATCATATCATCTGTGAAGAGTGATAGTTTGACTTCTTCTTTGCCGATTTGGATGCCTTTAATTTCCTTTTGTTGTCTGATTGCTGAGGTTAGGACTTCTAGTACTATGTTGAATAGCAGTGGTGATAACGGACATCCCTGCCGTGTTCCTGACCTTAGCGGAAAAGCTTTCAGTTTTTCTCCATTGAAAATGATATTTGCGGTGGGTTTTTCATAGATGGCTTTGATAATATTGAGGTATGTGCCGTCTATCCCTACACTTTGAAGAGTTTTGATCAGGAAGGGATGCTGTACTTTGTCAAATGCTTTTTCAGCATCTATGGAGAGTATCATATGGTTCTTGTTCTTTCTTTTATTAATGTGTTGTATCACATTGATTGATTTGCGGATGTTGAACCAGCCTTGCAGCCCTGGAATAAATCCCACTTGGTCGTGGTGAATAATCCTTTTAACGTACTGTTGAATCCTATTGGCTAGTATTTTGGCGAGAATTTTTGCATCTGTGTTCATCAAGGATATTGGTCTGTAGTTCTCTTTTTTGTTGGGATCCTTGTCTGGTTTTGGGATCAAGGTGATGCTGGCCTCATAAAATGAGTTTGGAAGTTTTCCTTCTATTGCTATTTTTTGGAACAGTTTCAGGAGAATAGGAATTAGTTCTTCTTTAAATGTTTGGTAGAATTCCCCCAGGAAGCCGTCTGGCCCTGGGCTTTTGTTTGTTTGGAGATTTTTGATGACTGTTTCAATCTCCTTACTGGTTATGGGTCTGTTCAGGCTTTCTATTTCTTCCTGGTCAGTTGTGGTAGTTTATATGTCTCTAGGAATGCATCCATTTCTTCCAGATTGTCAAATTTGTTGGCGTAGAGTTGCTCATAGTATGTTCTTATAATTGTCTGTATTTCTTTGGTGTTCGTTGTGATCTCTCCTCTTTCATTCATGATTTTATTTATTTGGGTCCTCTCTCTTTTCTTTTTGATAAGTCTGGCCAGGGGTTTATCAATCTTATTAATTCTTTCAAAGAACCAGCTCCTAGTTTCGTTGATTTGTTCTATTGTTTTTTTGGTTTCTATTTCGTTGATTTCTGCTCTGATCTTTATGATTTCTCTTCTCCTGCTGGGTTTAGGGTTTCTTTCTTGTTCTTTCTCCAGCTCCTTTAGGTGTAGGGTTAGGTTGTGTACCTGAGACCTTTCTTGTTTCTTGAGAAAGGCTTGTACCGCTATATATTTTCCTCTCAGGACTGCCTTTGTTGTGTCCCACAGATTCTGAACTGTTGTGTTTTCATTATCATTTGTTTCCATAATTTTTTTCAATTCTTCTTTGATTTCCTGGTTGACCCATTCATTCTTTAGAAGGATGCTGTTTAGTCTCCATGTATTTGGGTTCTTTCCAAATTTCCTCTTGTGATTGAGTTCTAGCTTCAGAGCATTGTGGTCTGAAAATATGCAGGGAATGATCCCAATCTTTTGATACCGGTTGAGACTTGATTTAGGACCAAGAATGTGATCTATTCTGGAGAACGTTCCATGTGCACTAGAGAAGAATGTGTATTCTGTTGCTTTGGGATGAAATGTTCTGAATATATCTGTGATGTCCATCTGGTCCAGTGTGTCATTTAAGGCCTTGATTTCCTTGTTGATCTTTTGCTTGGATGATCTGTCCATTTCAGTGAGGGGAGTGTTAAAATCCCCTACTATGATTGTATTCTTGTCGATGTGTTTCTTTGATTTTGTTATTAATTGGTTTATATAGTTGGCTGCTCCCACGTTAGGGGCATAGATATTTAAAATTGTTAGATCTTCTTGTTGGACAGTTCCTTTGAGTATGATATAGTGTCCTTCCTCATCTCTTATTATAATCTTTGGCTTAAAATCTAATTGATCTGATATAAGGATTGCCACTCCTGCTTTCTTCTGATGTCCATTAGCATGGTAAATCTAGATGCAGTTATTAAGTGAAACAGTTGAGATCCAGACCCAGCTGCTCCTGACTATCTCAAAGGATAACTGTAACATTAAATAACTTACTATTGAAGCCAGTGAGAAAATGTTCCGTAAGTGCATAGCCTCTCTGTAAAAAATAACCTTGCCATTTGAGACGACGTGGATGGAACTAGAGGGTATTACGCTAAGCGAAATAAGTCAATCAGAGAAAGATAATTATCATATGATCTCCCTGATATGAGGAAGTTGAGAGACACTGTGAGGGGCTTGGGGGGTAGGAAAAGGATAAATGAAAAGATGGGATTGGGAGGGAGACAAACCATAAGAGACTCTCAATCTCGCAAAACAGAGGGTTGCTGGGGGGAGGAGGGAGGGAGAGGGTGGTGGGGTTATGGACATTGGGGAAGGTGTGTGCTATGGTGAGTGCTGTGGAGTGTGTAAACTTGGCAATTCACAGACCTGTACCCCTGGAGCTAATAATACATTATATGTTAATAAAAAAATTTAAAAAACAAAAAACGCCAAACTCAGAGGAAAAAAGCTCAGACGTGGTTATCAGAGGCAGAGGGTGGGGGAAGAGAAAATTGGAGGGAGGTGGTCAAAAAGTACAAAATTCTAGTTATAATATAAATAATTACTAGGGATGTAATGTACAACATGATGACTATGGTTAACACTGCTGTATGATATATAAGAAAGTTGTTAAGAAGGTAATTCCTAAGAGTTTTTATCACAAAGAGAAATTTCTTTTTCTTTTTCTTTCTTTTCATTCTATCTATATGAAATGTGGGTTTTCGCTGAACCTATTATGATAATCGTTTCACAATATATGTGAATCAAACCGTCATGCTCTATGCCTTAAACTTACACAGTACTGTTTGTTGGTTATTTCTCAATAAAACAGGGAAAGAACATCAAAAAAAATTATTTAACATATAGAAATAAAATCACAGAAAAATAGACTTTGTAATAGAATCCTGAGGTGTTAGTAGTAGAACCAACCCATTGAGTTATAGATATAATAAACACTAATATCTTAGGCAAAATTTCATGTGTAAATTTATGTCATGATTTTATTCAGAGCACAAATGTCCAGAGAAGTCTGTAGCTATTCAAATGTGACCCAAGGTCGGCTAAAGCATCAGTCATTGATCCGGTCTATTTTTTGCCATGGGGGAAGGAGACCTGGATCAACAGCATTTCTAGCCAGTTATGAAGCAAACACACTGAGATGGTCAAAAAGCTGTCTGGCAGAAGGACTGCTCCCACATAGATGCCATCTAAGGATGATGGAAATATCAAACATGTTTAGCTCTGCAAGTGTGTGACCGTATCATAACGTTTCTGGTCTTCAAGTGTAAAAGGAAGGCGTGAAATAAGCTCATGTTTGATAATCAGTTTTGGAAGAAAAATCCTCCAGTTTCATATTGTATAACCCAAGTTCAAACCTTCTCAAAATTATGTTTCTTTATTTGCCTTTTCTGGTACTGCACAGATATCTTACAATGCATATACCTCACCATGTACACTTACAGTGGGAAGAATTCAACATTCTCATTATGTTTTATTAACATGTTATAATTAGACATAGAGGCTGAGAAACTGAAGAAAGAGAAGGCCATAAGAGAACTTGAAATTTTCTGGAAGTACCTGGAACCAATCCTGAATAATGAGAAACCTGAAACAAATCTCTTTGATGTTGCTCGTCTTGAATACATGGTCAAGGCAGATAATTTTCCTTCTGACTGGGCAGACAACGAGATGATGGTTAGTACATGGTCTTGTGAGAGTGGTTGGGACATGTGGTAGTGTGGTTCATTTATCATTTATCATCTTCATTCTTTCCACAGACATTCATTAAGCACTGACTATATACATATGTTTGTGCTAGACTCCTTTTCTTCAAGACAGTGATAACACTGAATGCCAAGTGATGGTTATAGCCTGGTTCTTTAGCTTTTAGTGTAAGAACTAACGGCAAAAAATAAGATGGAGATGGAAATGAAGGATGGTGATTCTTTTATTTGGTGCATGTGGCTTTGATTCATACTTCATATTCTTGGCAGTAGTCAAGTAGTCAACAATATATAACATTGTTAATTATGAAAATATAAATTTTACAGTTTTTCAAATTACATTGTCTTTCTCTTTTTAATATATCAGTTCAAAATATTGTTTTTCTGGGTCCTTAATTTTATTGCTAAAATTGCATTGTTAATGTATTTGGTGGACAAGGTCTATCTAATAGGATGACTTGGTCCCACCCCAACAATTAACAGGCATTTTCTGAGAACATTTACTGGTCTCTGCTACCGTGGATCTTACAGAGGGGCATGACTAAAACCATGAAACAGAGAAGTGATGTGGAAGATGCCATACACCTATGTGCTCAGTTATGTGAAACACACTCTAAATTTCCTACTAATTCAGAAAAAGAAGAAATGGGATGCATTGCAAAGTAATAGCAAATGTTTGATACATGAGGGTGTTTTTAAAAAGAAGATTGAGTGACAACTCCTCATGGATGTTATGGTAGATATCCAGGCATTCCCTGTTACACAGAACTTCTCAGGTCTCTTTCTGGTTGACGCCCCCCGTTCCAACAACCAGAGGCCCCAGAGTGAGAGCGTGAACATTTCTCATGACCAGAGCCCCTGACTGGATGACCTTGAGGTGGATGTGTACATGGTGAAATAAGGAAAACTCTGAGGAGAGGGAAACCCAGATTTGAACTTTGAAAGATGGGCAGGATTTGAATAAGTAACAATATACAGATCACTTCAAGTTATTAAGACTGTCAACATAAAGCATTAGATGTCACTACATAGAAACAGAACACTGAAGCCTGACGCCTTGCCAATAGTAAGAATAAATACTGGCCTTGACCTATACGTGGAAAAGAAACCAAACATGAAGCCGTGGCCCAAGGCAGAGCTTGTTCTAAGCAAAACTGGTTACTCCAAACTCCCTTGGCTTGGCCTCTTTCCACACTTTCATCTGGATATCTTCATCTTCCCTGCTTTGTCTTTCACTCTTCTGCCTCCTAAACCTGAGTTCAGAAAAGAAGGCACTACTTTCTGTCCTTTACTGTTTCGCACCGTACAGTCTCAAGAACTTGCATACGTTTTTGGTTCAATAGAGCATAAGAGATCGCAGCCATATAATTCCTGAGCCATAATTTAGAGGAAGCAATGAAAAGAGTCTTTGAAGGCACTGTCAGGCCACGTATCTTTTTCTCTTGCACTAGCTAGGGCTCTCTTCTTTGTATTTTATTTACTGCTCTCCCCACCACCTCCCCACAAGGCATGGACTGACAAGAGCTGAAATGTGGTGGGCCCAAGGTAGAGTACATTCCATTGCACCTTCAGTACATAGATGTCATAACACCACAAAAGACCCAGCACCATTCCCAGCAACCTGCTTCCTCCTCCAGTATCCACAATTTTGTGTTCATTGAAAGATTTTAATCACTCCTTTTTTAAAGAAAGTGAATTGACTATTTTACTTTTTTAAATATAGAGTAGAAGAATTTAAATGGCAATTAAAGTTCAGAAAATTTTATGTTGAAAAAATTTTATCATCTCAGTTGAAATACTAGGTATGGTAGAACATTCCTGACCTCCAAACTAAAAAGTTACCATCAAGGGCATCTAGTTGGGCCATGAAAGTAACAGGCAGGAATGAAAACATTCAGTCACCTGGGGAGCCATTTATAGCTGTGCTGCCCAGCTGGACACACTGATCTTCTATCAGTCAATTTGCAAGTATTTATCGAATATCTTCTTCATGCTAGAGCTGCGGTCTGGGTCCAATTGCAGTAATTTTTTTTTTTTTTTTTTTTTTAGAGCCCAAGCATGCCTCTATAAGGTATGCATTGTGGGTGAACAACCCAGAATTGAGAATGATAGGGAAAGAGAGCTTCGCAAACAGTTCAGTCATGGAGTTGGGTTTGAAAAGAAAGGCCATTGGATTTCATTTTGAGGAACAAAGTTCAACTTGAAGTTCAGATTACCTGAGAAACATAAAAGTAATAAATCTACTTTTCATAGAAATAGACTAAATACATGGTATGGATACATGATGTCACACACTCAGCTGTATTTGGAAGTTGGTAATGGCCTCATATCCAAAGCAGAAGCCAGCCAAGGAGTCCTCTTACTCTCTGGAAGAAGGAAAGCATTAGTACCTTTGTCTGCAGACAAGCAGGCTATATTTCTGCTGAACCAAGGTAACGAAAGCTTTACATCAAATAAATGCCCATCAAGAAGTGCTAACTGCTCATGTAAGACATCTGCAACATCTCAAGTTAAGACCTTGGTTGCTGAAATAATTTTCTGGCTTTTAGCATGTGATTTGCTCTTCGATTTAAAAATGAATAAACTAGTTAAGCTAAGGGATCAAAAGGGGCAGAAGTCCTACCATACATATTTCTTATAAATACAAACAAAAACTTGTTTCTGTGCCAGAAATTAGGCAGACAACTAACAGGTTGAAGATTAACTGAAGAATGCTCAGTCCTAGGGTAGGCACATGAAGCCCAGACTGGCAGCTATGCCTTGAAGATGGGCAGAGCTCAGCACCTCCCTGGACTCCTTCCAGACTATGATTCACTGGCCCCCCAAGAAGCTATCTAATCCTACCTTACCTCAGTAGCACAGATCTAAGATAAGCCTACTTAACCCTTCCTTGCTTTCAGGCAGAGAAACCTAGTGATAGCAGTACTTTTCCAGTTCTGGAAATGAAAGCCCAGGTAATAAGGGTATCTAATCTACAACTTGCTTGCTAGACAGTAAAACTTGTGGATATTAGATACAAAAGCAGTAGACTTATTTCTTTTTTTTTTTTTCCTCTGATGGCACAGAAGAGGTATTGAAGTTACCTAATATGTTGTTTTAGAAATTGAGACATCAGAATATAGGCCATGTTGCTGAAATTAGTGGACAGGGTGTTTTTCACTTAGTTGAAGCATTCATTAGACTCTAAGAGTATCATGCAGCCCTATGACCCTCCAAAGGGAGCAGTCTGCATTGTGGTGAACAAGATGGTCAAAAAGGGTTCGATAAATGAAGATTCACTCTCCATGGCTGAGATTCCGTGATTTGGGGAAGTGCATGGTTGGTTCAGCTGTTAAGAGAGAAATGAACCATACATCTGATTCCAGCAACAAAACACTAGTAACTAACTGTTATTAATTCTCTCCCCTATAGCTGGAATTGGGTACTGATATTTTTGAAAATATTGCCTGTTTGATGTATGACACCCTGGACTGGAAAAGGCAGCACCAACACTATTTGGAAAGCATGCAGCTTATCAATGTCCCACAAGTGGTTAATGAGAAACCTATCTTGGAAGCCACGTCAATTACTGAGGTAGGCACATTCTGCAATGTCTTCAGTGGGCTGCATGATCAACTGAACAAAGTGATTTTCACGTTTGTAAAACACACGAAGGAAAAAACTACATAAATACTTGTAGGAAGGAAATACTTCCTGCTGGAATTTAAGTGGTGAGGGTGGGAACAGGGAGAGGCCGCCAGGCACAGCATTAAAGGACACCCAAGTGGTCTTTTAGGGGGTCTTTTATGAAGCCCCCTAACTACTTGCCATATGGAGAGCTGATGCTGGAAGCCACTTTCAGCCCATGGCACAATAAATAACACCTGGAACAAGGGGCGGGCTATTGCTAAATTAACCATGGTGTTTATTTAGCACCTACCATGTGCTAGCCTTGCACAAGGTGCTGCCAATGATGAACAAGTCTCCCCCTCCCCGTGCCCCTCATTGAGGTTAACTTTTAAAGAGGATGGCAGTCATGTCAACAGTGGTTTCAACATAGCATGGTGAGAAGAGTCAGCTCGGGCTACAGTAGAAACACTAAAACATGGCATCTAACCTGACCTGGAGAGGAGCAGCGGGAGAGAGGGAGGAGTCGGGAGATCCTCACCCAGCAGGGTAAATCATGTGGCGAAGGCTGGGTGTGAACTGCCTACAGGAATGCCTAGTGGACAAAGGGACAGAAGGGCATCCTCAAGAAACAGGCAAAGGTGACATACACAGACATGGGGTCAAAGGAGAGAAGTGCTTTAGGGCACAAGCCAGGACTATAGGATAAGTCTGTGCTTCAGGTGGTAGTACAAAATGAAGAAAAACAACATGAACTCCCACTGGAGAATGGAAGCAGATGTGCTTTGGTCCTGCGTTAAAGAGTTTGGGTTGTACCTGGAAAGTGATGGGGAACCACTGAAGGACCCGAAGAGGGGGAATGGTGTGATTCTGAGTCACCCAGGGACCGGTGCCCGATTTCCCCATCCCTTTCCTGGCAGTTGCTCAATGGGCTCTGTCAGGGAAAATTAAAAACTGTCTATACCCATTAATTTCTTCCCTTTGTCAGACAAAACCCTTTTGTTTGTTCCTAATATTAGCCAATGATTTTGTGGTGTGAACATCATACCATCTCAGAATCCTGTCAGACCCCATCATACCAGCATCTGACGAAAGCATCTCTCAGCTGAATATCTCAGTCGTCTCTTTTGAATTCTTCTACTTTTAGGCACCACAACCTGTTGCTCCAACCCCAGGCAAGAAGAAAGCACAGAATGAGGAACCACAAGCACCCCCATCAGGCAAGTATGAAACCTGAAGACCAACACCGTGAGCTGGGGCATCAAAGACTACTGACTGTCCTCCAACTTGCCTTCAGACATCCCTCTACCTACACATCCCACTTTTTTAGTGCACGGTGACAGTTTGAATTTATGGATAAAATTTTGGTGGAAGAAATGGAGAACACATCTTAATTGAGCAGTGATATATTGTATATTTTACAGTGGCTTTTGTCTTAACAACTGAAGTAGACATGAGATATTACAATGACTTGCTGAATCCGATTCCAGAAGAATTCATCTCTGTGCCCCTGATACTGCATTGTATGCTGGAACAGGTAGGTGGGCACATGCTGTGGTGTCTTTCCCAGCTGGGTAACCTTGAATCCATCATTTCATCTCTCTTTGGTTTGGTGTTAACTATTTTAAACTACACACAAAATCCCTGAGTGTATTTTCCTTTACAAAGATTATAGAACACTTTAAGTAAAACCAAAGTTTACTTTGATCATCTACTTTAATCCCCTTTCTTTTGCTATGCTCTTTCTTTTGCTATTGCTCTCATATTCCCTGAAGTTTCGGGAGATGTATCCTTTAAACTATCTGTGTCTAGTGTCATTTTAATGGACAAGAAAGAGGAGGTAGACAAGGGGATGGGTGGTTAATAGTCTTTTTCTTTAAAATTTCCTTGTCTACAGCCATACCACTCTGAACGCGCCCGATCTCATCTGATAAAATTTCCTTTATGGTTGTAGGTTTAATCAGATTTTTCTCTTTCTGAGGTCAATTTTAGTCATTAGTATTTTTTAATAAATATGGCCATTTTATTTGTGTTTTCAATATCATATAAAGTTCTTTATTCACTTACATGCCTTTTAAAATTTTTTTGGCATCTAATAATGCTCCTTCTCTATGACTAATGTTACTTATTTGGCCCCTCTCTCTTCTTGATCATGGCTGTCAATGGTATATCTACTGTATCAGTCTTTTCAAAGAACTAGCATTATATTTCATTGATCAACACTTTCTACTTTATGTTTAACTAATTTCCTCATTTATCTTTATTATTTCCTTCTTTCTGATTTCTTTGAGTTCATTTTGCATTTTATTTGAATCAAAAGCTTACCTCATTTACTTTCAGGCTTTTTGCTTAGGGCTATACATTCCCTTTTGAGTATTTCTTTGGCTGCATCCTGATGCTTTTCAGTCTATTCAGTTCTAAATATTTTATTTTCATTTCTATTGTTTATTGTCAGTTCCTAGTTTTATTGCATTATGGTCAGTAAACATGGTCTTCATAAATTTCCTGAGCTTTCCATGGGACCTGAGGTATGTGGTCAATTCTCATGAGTTTTCTGTATGTGTTTGAGAAGAGTTGTTATAAACTAATTCATTTAATCCTTAGGACAATGCTGTGATGCAGAAACTATTTTTGTTCCCTCTTTTACAAATAAGGGAAAATGAGGCATAAAAAGGTTAAGTAACTTGTCCGAGTAGTGAGTGTCAGAAACTGCCTTAGAACCTAGTCAGTCTTAAGTGGAAAAGTATTTTGAAGGCATTGCTTTGTTGTCTTCTTTCTTCTAATATTGCTGAGAAATCTCATGTCAATCTGACACTTTTTTCTTTGCAGATAATCTGTTTTTTTCTTTCTGGAAGCTATTAGAATTTTCTCCTTATAATTCATAACACAAGGCTATGTCCAGGTAGGGCTTTGTTTTATCATTGTCACTAACAATCTAAAGGATTATAATCTGGTTTCTGATTACATTCTGAATAAAATCAAAATTCCTTACATTAGAAGACCCTAAAAATATGGGTCTGGGCTGATCTGTCAATCTGTCATCTCATCTCCTGCCTCCCTCAACACACACACACATACACACACACTTACTACTCTTCATCTACATAGGCTTTCTGGGTTTTCCTCAACTACACTACTTAATTCCACTGTAGCTTTTTACTCCAACTTCTTTTCCTAGAAAAATTTTCACCCCCATGTCTGCCTGGAGGATACTCCTTTTCATTCAGTGCCCAATGGAAATGGTATTCCTTAGCCTTTCTCCCACCTGATCCAAAGGAAACCCTTGACAACACAGAGTGTTCTTTACCATATCACTTGGTTTTATTTTCTTATCAACAACCACTCCTCTTAAAATAATTAATTTGCTTTGTGTCTTACCTTCCCCTTCTCACTAGAATAGAAGCTCCACACAAGTAGGGACTTAATGCTAATCTTTTCACTGCAGTATGCCCAGCAAACCATAACCACATGTAACCCACCACAGACACTGAATCTGTATTTGCTGCTTTAAACATAGCCTCAAACATTATTTTTTCTATTGATTTATCCTTTTATTAGATGGATGGTGGAACTTCTGATTTTTCCTCCTTGTCTTTTACATTTTCTATCAATTTTATCTTTTGGGGAATTCCAGCTTAACTCCCAATTAATTCATTCTTCTCTGGAGTCCAGTCTGCTAGTGAAGTTTTTTCTCAAAAATAGATTGTATTTAATTTATAAATTCTCCAATTTCTTTTTACAACTGCCTGTCATTGTCTTTATTGCATGAATATAACATATTCCTTTATGTCTCTGAATTTTCAAATGTTTATTTTAAAGTCCTGTTCAGACTCTATCATCACTTTTACCTTCACTATACATTTTTATGTCTGCCTTAGTTTTCTAACTGATTAGATAAGCACACTCACAGTTACCTTTCATTATCACATAAGGTTTCTAGGAGGCCAGTAGTTTTATTATATCAATAAATTCATAAAAGCTGAAAAGCCCTGTAGAGCTTGCAGTATCATTTTATCTTGGTCTTCATTATTTTATTCAACTCAATTCAAAGCAACAAATGCTTATTAACCACCTGCTGTATTACAAGCATCAGCTAGTAACCTTATTGCCTGACCCATAGAAGGCAACTGATAGTAGATCATGTTGATTGAAAAAATGCTTAATAATGGGAAGGAAAAAATTAAAATATAAGAGGAATGAGATAGGTTTTTTCGAGACAGGCTATTAGAGTTTAACATTTCAGAGGTAGAACAGTTTTAAGTGGTCTTTTGTGATTGGAGTAGGTCCAAGAGATGGTCGGAGATAGTGGAGATATGAGTGGCTCTTTTGAAAGTAAGGAGTTGACAAAGGGTAAAGGATGGGAGACTATTTTGTTAGCCATCTATAGCAGTGGTTTTCAATAGCAGCTGATTTTTCCTCCCAGGGGACATCTGGAAATGTCTGGAGATATTTTTGCTTGACACAATTGGAGGGGAGATACTGGCATGAAATGGTTTGAGGCCAGGGATACTGCTAAAGATTCTCCATTGCACAGAAGAGAACCCACAACATATAACTGTCTAATTCAAAATGTCTTAAGTTCTAAGGTTGAGAAACCCTGTAAAAGGATATGAAATTGCAGAGGATGATTGCAAGACTTAAAGTGAAGAGAAAAGCTATATATTAGGTGTCTACCTTGACTACATTTCAACTTTTTTTTGTTTGCCAGGTAAAATTGAACAAGCCACATAATTTTTCTAGACCTCTGTTTCCCCATATAAAGGAGACTATTTCCCCATACTGATCTCACCATCTATCACTCCCTTGAAGAAAGAATGAGGACTTGACCTGAACCCCACTCAGTAGCCTTGGACTTGCACCAGTCACTAACTTCAGTCACCCTAACTCTTCCCCTATAAAATTAAGATAATATCTACTCCATAATGTTGCTGTATTGCTTAAATGAGGTAATGTATTAAAAGATGCCTCATATCTCTGCCTACATGTGATCTCTGTCTGTCGAATAAATAAATAAAATCTTTAAAAAAAAAGATGCCTCATACAGTGCTTGGCATATGATAGGCACTTAATAAATACTTACTGAATCCAAAGGTATAAGTGGTTTCCAGTGCTTTAAGAGAAAGAGCAAATCAGTAGGAAAAAATTTATCATATTGGTATTTTGATTTCTGTTATAATGAATTTCCCTGTTTGCCATTTGTGTTTTGTGTTATCTATTCTAATGTACACATTAAAATTATATCTACTTTAATGGATGCATTGTAAACTTTTCCTTTTTTATTTTGATAATCACTGCCATTTTATGTAATCATTGGATGTTATTGGTAGAAACTGCCTTGTTTTTAGTAAGAGCAATGGAAATCCGTGAGTATCAGTTAAGAGCTGACCACTAAATTGACTTTCACCTACTTATTTGAACAGGTTGTGGCAACTGAAGAAGACCTTGCCCCGCCCAGTCTGGTGCAGCCGCCTCCTAGAGCAGATGGGCTGGACCACAGAATTGCAGCTCACATTGTGTCCATCCTGCCCTCTCTCTGTCTCACAGAGAGGGAGAAAAAGGTCAGATGGCATGAGATATCCAAAGAACTTGCATGCTTTGAAAAAGTATGAGATTTTCTTTTTAAGTCACTATATTTCAATTTGAATAGAATCTCCATGAAATATTCTTATCTGAAGAAGAAAATGAAAGCAAAGCAGTGCCCAAAGGTCCTCTCCTATTGGACTATCATGATGCATATGCCCACAAGAAGTATGCTCTAAAGGTAATAATAATTGGGCTACCCCAAGAAGAAGTGATCCAAGAAAGCCCATTTGTAATTATCCATTGAAGAAATTGCGGTTAGATAGTTTTACCCATGGCATTAGAAATAATATTCAAGATGGATCCCTGCTTGCAAAGTGAGACCTCAGGAAATAGAGGTGCATGCAGGAGCAAAGAAAACTTGTCTAATTATAGAGGTCCGGTTAGCTGTTTAATTGATTGTCAGTGCACCAAATTTGCATTAAAATCTTATAGTTATTTGCTTTATATATCCACCAATGTGAAAAACTAGTGGAGGCCAAAGAGGGATCTCAGAAGGGAGAGATGAATATATATGAGACTTTGGCAGTTTGTCATAGCTAATGAAGAATCCATCATTTCTGCGCACAGGGGACACCCCTGGCAAAGTGAGAACGAGCTTTTTTGACCTTCAGCAAAATACCAACAGTTTGTCTTCCCCAATTACCATTGATTTCCCCTGTTTCCAAATAATGAGAGTGAAGTTATCAGGTTTTGCCTTCTCCATATGCATTAGGCACTTGACAGCTTACTCTAATGCCTTCTGTCATGTTGCTCTTTTTCATCAGGACCAAAAGAATTTTGACCCAGTTCAAATTGAGCAGGAGATGCAGTCCAAGTTGCCACTGTGGGAATTCCTTAAATTCCCTCTGCCCCCGCCATGGAACAGCACTAAACGTCTAGCTACAATTCATGAGCTCATGCACTTCTGTACGAATGGTGAGTACATTTTTTGCCTTAGCTTAAACTCATTCATTTATGGTTACATGTGCTTCTTAAGATGACACTCCTATTTGTAAAAAGTATTTTGATTATTGAAAGAGCTTTCAGAAGCTGAGGTGGGTATTTTGATTCTCTCATCTTGAGTAATATCATTAACAATATTATGACAACTATGATGCATAACAGTCTTCAGTTTAATGCACTGAGTTTTCTTTTCCATGTTTCCATGATGAGCATATTCTGCTTCTTCCTTTCTTCTCCCTGATCCCCACCCCCACATCCCTTCCTTGACATCATTGCAGAAACCATGGTGATCCCTATCCCAGGTAAGAGCACAGAGTAAAGAGCCCCTGGCCGTGTGGTGCCAAGGGTGTGTTGATTCAAGTTCACCTCTTCTCACAGAAGGGGTCATTTTCTGCTCTTTTTTTTTTAAGCAATTTTTTTTTAATTATGTTATGTTAGTCACCAACTAGTATGTCATTAGTTTTTGTTTGTCCTGGAAGCTTTTGATTTCTCTTATTTTCAATGACAGCCTAGCTGGATGTAGTATTCTTGGCTGTATACTTTTCTTGTTTAGTGCTCTGAATATATCATGCCAGTCCTTTCTATCCTGCCAGGTCTCTGTGGATAGGTCTGCTGCCAATCTAATATTTCTACCACTGTAGGCTCCAGACCTCTTATCCCAAGCTGCTTTCAGGATTTTCTCTTTGTCTCTGAGACTTGTAAGTTTTACTATTAGATGATGGGGTGTGGACCTATTTTATTGATTTTGAAGGGGGTTCTCTGTGCCTCCTGGATTTTGATGCTTGTTCCCTTCACCAAATTAGGGAAATTCTCTGCTATAATTAGGTCCAATATACCTTCTTCCCCTCTCTTTCTTCTTCTTCTGAGATCCCAATTATTCTAATATTGTTTCATCTTATGGTATCACTTATCTCTCAGATTCTCCCCTCATGGTCCAGTAGTTGTCTGTCTCTCTTTTTCTCAGCTTCTTTATTCTCCATCATTTGGTCTTCTGTATCACTAATTCTCTCCTCTGCCTCATTTATCCTAGCAGTAACAGCCTCCATTTTTTATTGCACCTCATTAATAGCTTTTTAAATTTCAACTTGGTTAGATTTTAGTTCTTTTAGTTCTCCAGAAAGGGATTCTCTAGTATCTTCTATGCTTTTTTCAAGCCCAGCTAGGATCTTGATAATCGTCATTCTGAACTCTAGTTCTAACATCTTACTAATGTCCGTATTGATCAGGTCCCTAGCTGTCGGTATTGCCTCTTGTTCTTTTTTTTTTTTTTTTTTGAGGTGAGTTTTTCTGCCTTGTCGTTTGTCCAGAGAAGAATAGATGAATGAGAGAACAAAATGCTAAAAGGGTTAACAACAACCCTGGGAAAATAAACACAAACCAAATCAGAGGAGACCCAAAACGGGAGAGAGAAGAAAGGGGGGAAAAAAAAAATATATATATATATACACACATGTACACACATATATAAAATATATATATATATATATATATATATATATATATATATATACACACACACACATGTACACACATATATAAAATATATATAAAATAAGGGTAAACATGATCAAGGGATGGAACGTGACTGTAAAGATGAAAATTTAAAAATATTCTAAAAAAGGAATTAATAACATAAGCAGTTGGTTGAAAAAAGAAAAAAGAGACAATGTGATCAGGCTGGAGACTAGAACAAAGCCATATGCTAGATTTAGGGTATATTTTGGTCTGTTAGTAGAAACTGTATCCCAAAATTTTAAAGAAAGAAAAACTTACATGTATACAAAAAATAAGTTTAAATACAATGAAGGGATAGAATATGACTATAACAATGAATATTTTAAAAGATTTTTAAAAAGGTATTGATAAAATAAAATAGTTAAATGACATTAAAATAGGAAAGGGGAAAAATAAAAAAAGAATAGAGTGAGAAAAAAATGAAATTTAAAAAAATTAACTTTGAAAAACTAAAGAATCATGGGGGGAAAGCCATGAATTCTATATGCTGTGTTCCTGTAGCTCTGGAATTCCGCTGTTCTCATTAATTGGTGAACTTGGTCTTGGCTGGTGGTTCTTGCTGATCTTCTGGGGAAGGGACCTGTTGCAGTGATTCTCAAATGTCTTTGCCTGAGGCAGAATTGCACCACTCTTGCCAGGGGCCAGGCTAAATAATCTGCTTGGGTTCGTTCTCAGGAGCTTTTGTTCCCTGAACATTTTCCGTAGAGCTTTGGAGAACGGGAATGAAAATGGCGGCCTCCCAATCTCCAACCCAGAGGAGCCAAGAGCTCGGGGCTCCAGTCCTCAGTGCACCCTCAGAGAAAAGCATTTAATCCCTCCTGTCTCCCTGGTCTCTGGCTGCGCTCCGAGCTCACCCAGCCTGTGACAGAGCGTTTCTATCTCTGGCGCATGGGCCTGTTTGGAGTCTCCAAACCCAGCTGATTCCTGCAGCATGCTCCCATGCTACTCCTCCCGGGGAGGAAGGTGAGTCTTCCTGAATCTGCCACTTGTGGGGTCCCTACCGAAAGAGCAGTAGCCCAGCTGTGCCTTGGATCACGGTTTAAGGTAACCATGAGCTGAGAGCCCCCTCCTCAGCTCTGTCTCTGTAGCTGGCTTCCCTGCTCAGATACCTGGGAGCTCTGACCCACTCAGGCACCCCCAGTGTTTCTGCACACTGTCCCTGCAAGGGCTCCACCTGCCACTTAGCCTCTGGAACAATGTCCCTCAGTGGAGCAGACTTCTAAAAGTTCTGATTTTGTGCTCTGCTGCTCTACCACTTGCCAGGAGCCAGCCCCCCCCCCCCCCACCATGGCCTCTCTTTCCATATATAGCCTCAGATTCACTTTTCTGCATGTCCTACCTTCTAGAAAGTGGTCGCTTGTCTGTTCCTAGAATTGGTGCTCTTTTTCTCTTCAATCTCCAGTTGAGTTTGTAGATGTTCAGAATGGTTTGATTACTATCTAACTGAATTCCTGGGACCAGATGAAATTCAGGTCTCCTACTCCTCCACCACCTTGCTCCTACCCTCGTCATTAGTTTTTGACGTAGCGTTCCATGGTTCATTGTTTCCATATAACACCCAATGCCCCATGTAATACATGCCCTCCTTAATACCCATCACCTGGCTCACACACACCCCGACCCCCTCCCCTCTAAAACCCTCAGTTTAATTCCTGGAGGACTGCTGAAAGAGAGGTAATTTTGAGAATCTAAAATCAGCTTCTTATTGCAGAGTTCACTGGGATTTTAGAAACAGTCATTTCCTTCAAAAACTGTATTTTCAGAGGTACCTGGGTGGCTCAGTCAGTTAAGTGTCTGACTTAGGCTGAGATCATGATCTGGGGGTCCTGGGATTGACCCCTGCATAGGGCTCTCTGCTCAGTGGGGAATCTGCTTGTGCCTCTGCCCCTCCCCCTGCTTATGCTCTCTCTTTCTCTTTCTCTCTCAAATAAATAAAATCTTAAAAAAAAAACAACTTTATTTCCACTAGAGGGAATATGAAATTATAGATATCTTTATTTGACAAGAAAGCATTTGCCCTAAGAAAGAGAAAAGCACCTTGCTTCATTTCTCACTCTAAGCAAATCATGAAATATTTTATTCATGATTTCCTCTTTGATATTTAAGTAGGCAAAATGGTAAAGAAACAACAAAACCTTTTGAATACATACCATTACCTCATGGAAAAGCAGGGTAGAGCCTACCTACCTGGGTATGTGGAGAACTTTGTTTACATAACCACCCAGTTCTGGTGTTCCTGAGATTGTCTGTCCCTTGCCTATATCCTGCCGCACTCCGCCTCTCCTTCTGTCTGTGGTATGACTCCATGCTCTCTCCAACTTGTCCTAAGCACAGCACAGGATTCTTGTCTCTGTTGCTACCACTGCCACTTCACACATATCCTGCTTATGTGTTCCCTCCAAAACCCTTGCTCCTCCTCTTCTCTTCTCTTCTCACCTATCAACACTTCAAACTTAACAGATCCAAAACCAAACTCTTGACTTTCTGAAATTTGTCCCTTCACAGTCAGTCCTCCTTATTTCAGTAAATGGCAGCCATTCTCTTCCCAAACCTTGGAGTCATCCCTGATTCTTTTTTGTTTCTTTTGCTCCATAACCAGTGCCCCCACATCCTTCACTGCCATGGCATCCCAGGCCACCATCACCTCACTTGGACCATTTCAATAGCTTAACAGGCTTTAACCTTTTCACCCAGTCTTTTCTTCATGCAATAACCAGAATCATCCTTTCAAAATGTTAGTATACAATATACCCTCTTAAAACAGAATTCTCTAATGGGCACCCATGTCACTCAAAGAATAATCTAAACTGTTCTACCACCCGCTTTTTTAGCTCATCACTTCTCAAGCACTCATCATTCCACTCCACTCAATCTACGTTGGCGATGCTGTGATTCCTTGAACCTGTTGGTCAGCCCCTTGCCTCAGGATCTTTGCACTTGCTATTTCACCTGCCTCCATCCCTTTTCTTCCAGATAGTCACGGGACTTGCCCTCCCACTTCCTTCACATTTTTGCTTAATTGTTCAGAGGGTTTTTCTCTGACTACCTTAAATAAAAAAGAAGCCCCTCCCTAACCACTACCACTTTTTACCCCCTCACCTGGCTTTATCCTTCTTATCATCTCTGATACAGAATACACTTATCTGTTTGCCCTCTTTCAAGCCACCAGAATGGATACTCTAGAAGATCCAGGGTTCACTGTTAACTCTACTGCTGTGGTCCCAGCTTTTACTATAATCCTTGGCAATTAATATGTGCTCAAAGGATGTTTGCAAAATGAATGACTGAGCAAACTTTCTTTAATTCTTAATTATTAATTATTAATTCTGTAACTTTTACCTTTTCCCTATCTCCCTTCTGAATTTCCTCATGTATTTTTTCCTCAAAAGAACCCTCCCTATGTCCTCATTTCTACTGGAGAAAAAGTGGAGGTTACCCCAGAATCATTGATCTGCCACAATCATTTTACTTTTCCTCATGGAATCCTACAATTATTTGTTAATACCTACCTCCCACCCCTCTATCTTGAACTTCTAAACACAAGAAGCAAATCCTTTCTTTGAATTTCAGAGACCTATGACAAAGCCTGATATATAGAAAACAAAAACAAGTGAGCAAGCGAGGGAGGGAGTGGGTGAATGGACAAACAAATGCTGTAAGAGAATAAATGCGCAAATGAATAGGGCCAGTTGAAAGCTGATAACCTTTGAAGAGCAATTATGGAAAGTACTACACCAGTTCAAGTGGGAGAAAAGAGGCCTTTTCTGAACCCTAAGAAACAATAGAACCAACAGAATATAACAGTGCATGTCAGACACAAGTATTTTTTTTTACTTCAAATTAAACAGCAGTAAATGTGCTTTTGCTTAGAAATGATCAGTTTTAAACATATTCAGCAAATATGGTACCCTGAAGAGTCCATGTGAATTAATATTAATACACCTAATACTGATTAAGCTATGAAGCAATTTGTGAGCATTGTCTTGATAGATTATACCTTGATTGTGCGGCTTTCTTATTATTAGGTTCTATCCATATTTGTTGCAAAATTGCAGAGCCCATGTTTAAAGTCAGGTCAACACCTGCATGACGTGACTCCCTTGTGATTGCAGTGGACAGACTCCCTGACAGCCCCTCTGTCAGCCCTGTACCATGTGGTAATAAGAGCATTCCTAGCAGCATAGTTCCTGCTTTCTTACAGAAGTCTTGAGCTGGAATGAAGTAGAACGAGCCTTCAAAGTGTTTACTTTTGAGAGCCTGAAACTCTCTGAGGTTAATGAAGAAGGAAAGCTAATGCCTTCTGAGATAATGTATGGGACAGCTTCTGAGATGTTCAATATACCATGGGACAACCCTGCGAGATTTGCTAAACAGATCAGGCAGCAATACATCATGAAAATGAATGCCCAAGAGGCCAAACACCAAACAGGTACACGACATGGAGGGAATCAAAGGAATTCTTATGTTTTATGACTGTCAGTTTTTCTAGCATTGTATCTAACAGATTCTCTTTAAACTGGCTAGATACTGAAACCAAAGACAGAATTTTATTTGTGGATCAGAATTGGTCAACATCTGTGCAAGAGGATGAGATCACTAAAGAACCTTCAGATGCTCCTCAGTCTGATTCTAATAACATGAAGCATTCTGACCCAAACAGTAAGGAACCCATAGACCCTGATAATATACAGCTGTCAGAGAAGGAGACCAGCCTGAAGGCTCAGGTCCAGTCTGGGCCTTCAAGTGAGTAAATGTATGTGTGTGTGTGTGTGTGTGTGTGTGTGTGTGTGTGCACAATTATAAGATGTATTAACCCAAAAAATGATTCAGGAAACATTATTAAATTTAAATGCCTCCCTATTTCAACTGAAATACTGTTTAATATCTAAGTTAAAATTAAACTTTGCTACTGAGTGTTATTATTCAGTTCTTGTTATTTTAACCCTTGTTTTTAAAACGATCCTAAGGCCTGTTAGTCTGCTGTAACCTTAGTAAATATAGTAAGGTGAACATAAATAAAACTTTTATCATCAATATTTCATAGGGTTATTATGATTATATAAAAAAAATTAGAAATTACCTGCAATTAGTGAACTGACCACACAGAGCTTGATACAAAATAAATGCTCAATGAAGAACAAGGATTCCCTTTCTCTCTTCTTTATAGCTCAGGTAATCACTCTTACTCTAGAATATATCATCATAAATGTTGTTATACTAGGAGATATAGAAGTATAGGAGACTCTTAGGCTAAATTTATTGAGCTATCTTATGCACAACTGTCAGATTAATTACCTAAAATCCAGCGTTCATTTCCTGCTTACAACCTTCAGTGGCTCCTACTAACAGAACCATCTCTTTGGCCTGCTATACATGCTTCTCCAGTAGTACCAAAGTACTTTTCCAAAATCCTTCCACTTTTCCCTTTTGCTCACTCATCCCATGCTCTAGCCAAACAGAATTAGGCTCTATTTCCTCTACACGGTCTGCTATTTTCATTCTCTGTGTCTTTTCTCCACAATACCCTCCACCTAGAATTCTCTCTCTCTCTCTCTTTTTTGTAGAGTTCTCTTTTTTATTACAATTAGATTTCAGTGGCACTTCCATGAAGCTTTGTTAGATGTGTCCATCTCGAAATGGATCCCTTAGCATTCCCATGGTCATAATTAATCTGTGCTTCCTTTAGGGCATTAGTTAGGATTTCCTACTACTTATTATAGTTATTCATATGCCTATATTAAGTTTCCATAATATTATAGCTTCTTAGAGGTCACAGGTATGCTTATCTTAAAAATATTAATGGTATGCTGGACCACAAAACAAGTCTCAGCAAATTTTTACAGGACCAAAGTACGGAGTACATTCTCTATACAAAGATCAGACTACATTCTCATACCACAGTGAAATTATGGTGGACATTATTTATGAAAAATAATGAGAAAATACTCAAATATTCAGAGAGAAAAGTCACAATTGAAATTAAGAAATATTTCAAGCTGAATGGTAATGAAAATACTGAATATCAAAATTTCTATAATGTTACTAAAGCAACGGATACTCAGAAAGAAGCTCACAGCTTTAAATGAATACATTTTTTAAAAGAAAGCAAAAAATAAATTAGCTAAACATAGACCTCAAGTTGTTAGATAAAGATGAGCAAAATAAATCCAAATAAAGTAAAAGGAAAAAAAAATAAGAGTAAATTATTGACAGAAAAAAATACAGATGTGTGGGTAGCTAGGTGGCTCAGTTGGTTAAGCATCTGCCTTTGACTCAGGTCATGATCCCAGGGTACTGGGATCCAGTCCCACATCAGACTCCTTGCTCAGTGGGGAGCCTGCTTCTCTGCCCCTCTGCTGGCTCCTTCTCTCGTTATTTCTCACTCTCTCAAATAAATAAATAAAATCTAAAAAGAAAGAAAATATAGATGTAATAAGGAAGAGCAAATACTACAAAATTCTGGTTCCTTGAAAAGACTTTGAAAATTTGATAATTTTTTTAAATAAAAGACCACAAAAAAGGAAGCATAAATAACCATATTAGGAGTAAAACCATATCAGGAATGAAAATCATCAGGAATAAAGAAATAGACTTCCCTCTGGTCCTACAGAAATGTAAAAAATAGTAGGAGGATATAAACAACTTTATTTCACTAAATCTTAAAATAAAATGACCAAATTAGTAGAAAAGTATATCTTACCAATAGTCACTCAAGAAGAAATAGAAATATGGGTAGTGTAATCATTTAAATAAATTAAATCAACAATTAAAGCTCCTCCTGAATAGGACATACAAACCCAAATGATTTTATTTACTAGGGATTCCAAACACTCAAAAAAAAAAGAGAAATAATTCTAATCTTAAAAATTATTCCCAGAAATTAAAAAATGGATATCCTCCCCTACTCATTTTACAAAGCTGGCAAAAACCTTATAATAACACTGTCAGGGATAGTACAACAAAAGAAAATTATAAATCAAATTCACTCATGAACATAGATGCAAAATTCCTGAATAAAACATAAATAAACTGGTGTAGCAATGTATAGAATGATAATAATACATCACAAGCTGTTTTTATAACAGGAATAGAGGAAAAACATACAGTATAAAAATCAATAAAATCTATCAATTGACACAGAGAAAAATAATATCATCATCTCAATAGATGCAGAAAAAACACTTGAAACTCTATAGTAATTTATGAAGGAAATCTTAGCAAGCTAGCAAGAGAAGAAAAATTTCTCTACCTTATAAAGTTTATTCTTAAATTACTACAACTAACATTTTGTATCACGGTGAAAAGTTGGAAGATTTCCCTCAACACCAGGAAGATAACTACTATAAACAATTGTGTTCAATACTACATTGGAGATGCTAGCCAACTCAGTAAGGCAAGAAAAAGAGAAAAAGTGTAAGTTTTGAAAAGGAAGAAACAAAACTGTTACTATTTGTAAATATCATGTATGTAGAAAAAAACAAAATAATCCACACAAAGATGGATTAATATGATAGTTTAACAAGGAAGTCATGGTTAAGAAAGGACACACATAAGATGTCTGCAGTGCTGGGTCCTTTCTCATATTCCATTATACTAAGCATTTGTAGTCTATGTACTTCTCTGTATATGTTAAAATTTATAATTTTTAAAAGCATTAAATAAGAGTAAGTGGTCTGTGGCACAAGAGAACAGGTATTCAGTCAGTATTGACTGAATGGTCATCTTGCCATTTCATTAGTTTAGATGATGATGAAAGAGAAAGTCATCAATTGAGCAGAATTAGGGAAAATCTGCTTACTTATTAATAGAGCAGATAGGTGCTGAAAAAATAAAAAAATTAAAAAAAAATAGAGCAGATAGGTGAGGGTGAGGGAGTCAGAGGAGAGGAGGAGGAAATATTTATTTAATACTGCCCTGCTATATTCCAAGCACTCTGCTAAGACATTTTACATATATTAACTAGTGTTTAATATAAACCTTAAGTCTGTAAGATGCTATTATCCTAATTCTAAAGATGAAGAGTCAAAGACTCAGAGGGGTTAAGCAATTTGTTCAACTACATAGGAATGGGAAGTCAGGATTCCAACAGAAAGCTAACTCCAAACCAATGCTTCCCCCACTGTGTCTTGTGGCTTCCTCAGTTCCAGAAATTCCTTGTCTAGTGGTTTAGCCACACTCATAGTCTCTTCTTCATACTGATACTTAACCTGATTTTGTTACCAAAAGACTTATTTCTCTAAGTCCCTTATCTATTAGCCAAGCTCACAAAAATAATTAAGCCAAATAAGTCAGCCTGGGATATCATGCCTTTGTACATCCTGTGGAAATGTAAATATATGACAAAGAAATCACCTTGTGTTCATGTGGATCCAGAATAAGCCAGGAGGGAAAGAAGGCCTGTGGTTTTTTTCCCCGTATTTTGTTTTTTCTTTAGAGCAACTGATGTGTAGATTTCCTCAGGCAACTTTTGCCACCTGGTGGTGAAACCACGTAAACTGGCATTCCAGATCCTGGTGGAAAACAGATGATTAGAGCAACTCTGAACTGTCAGGGCTAAAAATGGAGAGTGTATCCTAGAGGCTGAGCAATCCTGAGAGCTGAGCCCCCACGACCTATAAGGGATCCTATATAGTGTATGTTGATCCACATCAAGTAACTCTTGCAGCCGAGGGGAGGGGACAGGAGAGGGTGGCTGAGCTGTTAGGTCTCAGGGAATTTGTTGCTGTTGATCTTGCATTTCCCCCTAACTCTGAGTCATATTTCTAAAACAGCCACTTGAAATCCTTTTAAACAAAGCAGAAATTGTTCATGTATTTCCTGCACAACCATCTTAGCATCAAATACATATAAAAACCTGTTCCTGGATGTGAAGGACTGAATATTTGTGCTTTTCTTAACCAAACACGGGATTTCCATCTGAGACTGTTTTTGAACTTGACAGGGCCTATTGGATATTTATGAAAAACCTGAGAGTTGATAACCGTGAGGCTCAAGGTTTAGATGTGCCCTTTATGCTTGTTGGGTGTTTTTTTAATAAAGTAACTGCTTTGCAGAGGGATCTTGTTATCTCTAAAGTAAAACAGATTAGGAAAGCTGTTTTTCAAAGGGATGAGAAAGCATCCATTTCCAGATGTGTCAAAAACTACTGAATCACACTGTCAAAGGATTATGCGGTTGAAGGTAGAATCAGAAAGAAAGAAAAAATGATTTTTATTCTACTATTAAACTTATTCTACTATTAAAAAATGATTTTATTCTACTATTCTACTACTATTCACATTAGTTTTAGAATGTACTTTCCTACGACAAAATAACCGATGCACAATTTTTAGAACATATTTTCTAAACTGGAGACTTTTCCTGCTGGATCCTTAGATGCTGGAGGGAATATCAAATCTCCTGGAAATCTGGCAGACCACAGAATAGAATAATTTTTATTCCACAGATTTCATATCAGTTGCTTCAAGGACACATGGGACATCATGGTCTATTTAGAGTTATAGTTGGCCTGAGTTTTCTCTTGAGTAGATGTATTTATATAAATACAAAACTGAATTGACTTTATAGTTTTCCTCTAAATCAAAATGGAACATTCATGCCGTCACCTTCACCAGCCCAAGGCAAGATACAACTAGTAGCAAAAATATAAGTAGCTATGCTCCAAAAAGAAAGAAAAACCTTGGCCTATCCTTGGTAGACACAATTAACTTCACCCTCCAGAAGTGCAGATATGGTTCTCTTTGCCACAAAATGAAGTTGAATCTTATGCCTACCCTAAAACAAGCTTTTGTTGTGAGTTTCTTCCACAGTTCTGTGCTCTCTCGCTCTCTCTCTCTCTGGCTTTACATAGATTTCCAGTTTTATTATGTGATGTAGAATTTCCTCATTCAATCAAAACAAAATGTACTGAATCCTTCCCACGTGCTGGGTGCTCAGGGTAGAGTTAGGGAAAGTAAGGTCAAGTTCTTATTCTCCAGGAATTCACGTTGAGATGGAGAGATAGACATAAACAAATAAACATCATAAGACACTAGTAACTGCTATGATCAAAAATAAAACAGGGCAAAAGGCAGAAAGACCCTTAAGGAGGTGACATTTGAGTGATGATATGATGAAGTGTTTGAAGCAGGTGATTATCTAAAAGCAAAGCATGTCAGAAAGAAAGGCAAGTGTAAAAACTTTAAGACACAGCAAGCAAGCTGGTGAGTCTGGAGGGGATGAGCAAAGGAGAGTGGAAGGGATGTCACTGGAGAGTGAAGGTGGAACTGTTTTTTATGTCTGACTCTGTAGGGATCAATTTGCTGTTGTTCTAAGGATGATCAAAGACCAGGTTGGTTTCGTTATTCAGTAGTATCACAAATATGTTGCCACAAGATACATCGCCCATGCCATTTCTTTGGTCAAACTTGGAATATGCTATACAGTGTATCCATTTTTATATGACAGTTTCAGAATCACAAGAGCTATAGCTTAATCAGTGAGTATTTGCAACTCATAAAGGTAAGGGTATATTTTTAGAAGTGAGGGAGATACTCTGATATGATTTGGGAATGCTTCATATAGGAAGCTGGGTTCTTTTCAAAGGGTTTAGTACAACTTTTCTAGGTAGACACTGATTTAGAATTATTAACATAAACACCTTTTGGGAGGCATGAAATATGCCTTTCAGGAATTACCTTTTCAGCCAGAAACATAGATCATAAGGGCAGCAAAAATGCACAGCACTGACAAAGGCAAGAACAAAGCCCAAACACAACTGGATGTTGGTGTCTTTGATTTACAGAACAGACCACGAACAATGAGATCAAAGATGAAGGAGTCACAAAGGCTGAGCTTCTTGAAAAGGTAAGGAATTGTTTTCCTAGAAGTGTAGATACAAGTAAGATGATCTGAAAAAACTGTGACCCAGAGCGAGAGAAACACACACACACACACACACACACACACACACACAGGAGAGGCACAGCAGGGAATGGGGGATTGCTCTGACATCCCCAGACCAGCTCCAACTGGAGATAAAGGAGTTAATTTCACTAGCGGCTTAAGCAAAACTTCCAAGCTCCATGCTCCTCTCTAGACAGTGTGGTTTGGCAACTTCACAAACACCTGCTGACCATACAGCCATGTAGAACTAATGCTGTCTTGAAGTGAGTTCAGAAAACCTGCCTATAATTGCTAACAGGACTCAGAAGAATATAACCTAACAATAAAAATATTTAGATTATGTTGCCCATAAAAAAAAAAAAAAAAAACTCAAAGGCATACTCTTTCTGGCAGCAGTTCTCCTAAAATGTTGCCATATGGATTTATATATATGCAGATTTCCCCAATTAGATGGAGTACATGCTGGTTAGTTGAGGGAGTCCAAGATGGCTTCATTTGGACTTGCACAAATTAAAGCTGAAATTGCACTCCTATGATTTTTTAGAAACCCAAGAAGATGACTGTGGAAGCCGAGTTAGAGGATATAAAGAAAACGCAACAACGCAGTCTAATGGACTGGAGTTTCACTGAACATTTTAAACCAAAAGTTCTGCTTCAGGTATTAATGGACCGTGAGTCTCTAGGAGACACTTGGACAGGTCTGGGGAGTCATGGTATGATTTAGAACAATTCACTTCTAGGTCACTCTCTCAGATCTCCTTCAGATCAATATTCCTATTTACTTCAGCTATAAAAGGAATTTATTCCCAAATTGAGCTATGCATGCTGAGGGAATCTCCAAAATAGTTTAAAATATATTTTCCAAAGGGATGTTTTTATAAACAAAAAAGAAGTGTACGTGACTGCTGCACATATTTTCCAAGAACAAAAGTCAGGTATTATGGGACAGCAACCTTATATTTTTCCTGTATCACCTATCCATTCTATTAAGTTTTCACCACGTTTCAAAGTGTTTTTTTTTTAAGATTTATTTATTCCTTTGAGAGAGAGAGCATGGGGAGGGGTATAAGGAGAGGGAGAAAGAGAATCTCAACCAGACTCCCCTCTGAGTATAGCGTCTGAGGACCCTGAGATCAGGACCTGAGCCAAAACCAAGAGTTGGTTGCCCAACTGACTGAGCCACCCAGGTGCACCTCCAAGTATTGACTTGATACAGTTGACAGGTCAATGAGACCAGCAATAGCTAGCATTTATTGAGCACTTACCATATACTAGCAATGGCTTGTGCATATTTTTTGCTCATTTAATTCTTGCACTAATCCTATAAAATAGAAACTATGTAAATAGTAAGAAATTGAGACAACTTGACCAATAGTAACTTTTGTCCAAGGTCACATGTCTGGTGAGTGAGTGAAGCAGGATATGAACCCAAGAAATCTGGCCCCAGAACTTGTGCTCTTAACCACTCTGCAAAATAACAAGGAATCCTACATTTTCTGTTTACATGTTTCATGCAAAAACCCATACTAATTTTTGTTTCATCTTTTAAATTTTAGTCTTATCAATATCAAAGTTTTATATCCACACATTTTTAAAGCCAGAAAGTTCTATATAGAGTCTTAGGAAAAATAGCAGCTCTCTCCCATCCCTATACCTAAATTGCCAGAGGTAAAAACTTTAAAATATTTATTTACCTATTTCTGGTGTTACTTAACTCAATTATCTCTAAAAACAAGTGTATTTTGTTTAGTTTTTGTTTCCATTGGGCATCATCATCAATTGATTCCCTCCTGAGAAAACAGCTCTGCAAACCATGCAGCATGTGCATGCATACATGCGTGCAAACACACACACACACAAGTACACAATCACTCATACACTCCTACGTGCACACTAACACTTTCTGCCATCTGCTAACATTGTTAACCATATCATTTTTTGTTGTATCAATATTCAGTATTTACTTTATTTCATTTGTATAAATGTTATTTATAGCTGAACTATGTAAATACTCTGATTACATTTCCTTTCTTGATACTTTTTGTTTTCCCTGGAGTTTGTTTTCTAACATTTTCTTCGTTTGTGTGGTTTACTATGCATTTATCATTACTCAAGCTCTCTACCGAAGAGTAAGATCTCCTCTCAATACATTCAAACCTAACATTCTCTCAGTTTTACTCTAAGCCACCTCTCTCCCATATGCTGTGAACTCCTGCTAACCCTCCAGTCCTGCTTTGCAGCTGTGGGGAGCCTCCTTTATTGTCATCCTGGTCCCAGCTTTGGCCACTCTTTCCAGCCAGATACTCCAGTGTCTGAACCCCATGTCATCTTCTTTCTTGGGTTACTCTCTTTTTGTAGGGGACTATCTCTTCTAGCTGCTTCCTGAATTAAAATAGATGGCAGGTAAATTTTGGGAGCATTGGATGTTTGAAAACATCTTAATTCTACCCTTACATCTGAGTGACAGTTTGGCTTTATATAAAATAACTCAATTTAGAAAACATTTTCCCTGAAAATTTTGAAGCCATTCCTCAGTAGTGTTCTATCTTCTTGGATTGTCCTTGAGAAGGAAAAACAAAACAAAACAAAACATGAAATTCTGATTCCTGATCAGTTGTTTGAGTCTGGTTTTTGTTTTTTGAGTTTTTTGTTTGTTTGTTTGTTTGTTTGTTTTCTCTCTCTCTGGAAGATTTTAACATCTCCGTTGTTCCAGTGTTCTTTGTTTCCTGTTTGTGTGCCTTGGTGTGGTTCTATTTCCAAGTATCATTCTGGTAAACCCAGTACAATGCAGAGACTCAAGTCTTTGTATTCAGTAAAATGTTCTATAGTTGCTTCTCTGATAACTGTCTTCTTTCTACTTTTTCTCTTCTTTCTTCCTAGAGCTCCTATTATTCAGCGCTGGACCTCCTGGACTGAACTTCCAGTTTCCTTACCTTTCCTCTCCTAAGTTTCCAATACTTGTCTTCTTGTTCTGGAGATAGACTCTGTTTCACCCAGTTCTTCTACTGAGCCTTCTATTTCTGTTATCATCATGGTTAATTTCCTAAAGTTTTATTTATAATCACAAATCACCTTTTTATAGCATCTTGTTCACATTCTCTGATACCATATCTTCTCTTATCTCTGTGAGGATATTAAGGTCCTTTGAAGTCTCAGTGTTTTCTCCCTGCATTGTCTAGTTTTCCCCAAGTTCTTTTTTTTTTCTCAAAATTTTTTTTGGTTTTGTTTTTGGGTCTCCATTTTTCGTATTAGAGAGAAATATCTAATGACATTTGCCCTTTTGTTCATGTTAATAATGAGACACTAAAGGCATCATAGGAAGTGTTGCATGAGCTCAGGGCAGGGGGTATTTGTCAATAAATGAACTTCATTTTGGGATATTTGGCTGGCTGGTTTCCTTGGGAGACCCAACAGTGTTGGTGTATTAGTCTGTACTCTTAAGCCATTTAGATTCTCCAGGGGAAAAGAAATCCTAATCTGCTAACTGACAGACATAATTTACCTGTCAGGGTTTGGGAGCTGTGTGGGGGAGGGAAGGCATTCAGGTTCCTTGCCATTCAGCCTCATTCAAGGTGGTAACCACAAGTCACAGGAAGCTTCCGAGTACTTGAAATGTAGCTGGTCCAAATTGAGATGTTCTGTTAATTTGCTATACTATATATAGAATATATTACTTATATAATATAGTATATATTACTTATTATTGTATATATTACAACATATATACTATATATTTGTATAAGTATATATTTCAAAGACTTAATATGAAAAAAATGGTATGTCTCATTAACAATTTTTATATTGATTACATGTTGAAATAATATTTTTGACAGATTGAGTTAAATAAAATATACTTTTAAAATTAACTTCACCTGTTTCTTTTTACTTTTCAAGTGTGACTACTATAAAATTTAGAATAACACATGTGGGTCACCTTGTATTTCTTGGACATCAATTTAAACTTTTATGAAATTCCTTCTTTTTTTTTTTTTTCTGTAGTACATCTCTCCCTTGGCAGTGCCTAGGGTCCATTTTCTTAGAATGCACTGCATCATTCTGTAGGTAACAATCTTCCCTTTATCTGCTAAGGGGGAGGAGGGCAACCTCCTCATTGCTCAGAATTCTCAAGGGCTTCTGGGGACCCTAACAGCTTCCTAAAAAGTATTCTAATCTTCCTATTTTCAGTGCCACTTTTACCCCACTCTCAGAGGTACCTAACACTGCCATTTCTTGAGCCTTTCTGCACTTCTGCACACAAGTAAGGTTACTTCTGATCTCTCATAAAATTAATCTTAGAATTTGGTCTTCTATGTCTGCTCTCAGTAATCCCTTATCCTTCTGCTTTCTAGCTTCTAAACTCTTGTTGCCTTTATTTCCTCTCCCGTGACCTTCAATTTCATGGTATTAAAACCCAATAATTTTACTGTTCTTTTAATGAGGTGCCAAGAAGTACATGTGTTTAATCTTTTATCTTTAACTGGACATTCACACAGACTTTTTTTTTCAATTTGGTTCTGTCCTCACCATTCCATGAAGCTGCATGATTGCTGTCCTGCCATATCTATGGATATATATCTTTCTTCATCTTCCTTGACCTTTTAACAGCAACACAGAGCTAACCACTTCACTGTGAAATACTCCTCACTCTCCGTTACCAAGATGTCTTAATATACCTCTCCTCAGTGCTCTGTTTGGAATTTTGTTGACCTAACGTCTAAATATAAAAATGTCTGGAGTCTTAGCCCTGAACCATCTTCTCTCTACTGTAAACATTCTTGTGATGATTCATCTATGTATCTGATCTAATATTAATGACTTCTAAAATTTTACCTTCCAAATGATTTCTCTCTTGATTCCACCCTAGAAGACCTAACTCCAAATTCCAATTGAATTTCTGACAAGCATCTCAGCTTCAGTGTCTCAGATGAAACTAATAATTTTCCCACCTAAGCATGTTCCTCTCCTCATTGATCTCAGAAAATACCACCTTCAAGCCAAATTGGCTAAGAGTCATCCTTTATCTCAGCTTTTCCTGTGTCCTGCCTGTCTGATCCATCATCAAATTTTGATACCATCAAAGCTCCTCACCATCTCCACTGTGGCTACATCAGTCCAGCCACCATCCAGTTGTTCTAGTACAGCATCCCCCTCATCGTCAATCCACTTCTGCTCCTGCCCCATCCATGCTATGTATCAGACTCCATCAATTTCATCTTCTTAGGATATGTCTCTGAATCCAGGATGATCTATAAAAATCTTAATCAGCTCTTAAAGGAAAATCTTACCTTGTTCACTTTTGTTTTCCTAGAACCTACACAGTATCGGGGACATAGGAGGTATTTATTGTTTTAACTGAAGTATAGTTAATATACAGAGTTATATTAGTTTCAGGTATAAAATATAATGATTCAACTCTTCTATACATTTCTCAGTGCTCGTCATGATAAGTGTTCTCCTCATCCCCTTCACCTGTTTCACCTGCCTCTGGGCAACCTGCCTCTGGGCAACCACCAGTTTGTTTTCTGTATTTAAGAATCTGTTTTTTGTTTATCTCTTTTTCCTTTGTTTGTTCATTTGTTTTGCTTCATAACTTCCACATATGAGTGAAATCATGTGGTATTTGTCTTTCTCTGACTGACTTATTTCAATTAGTATTATACCTTCCAGATCCATCCATGTTATTGCAAATGACAAGAGTTCATTCTTTTGCATGTTGGGGTAATTTTTAATTATATATATATATACAATAAATTTATATTGTATATATAGTATACATTATATATTTATATATCTATATATTTAATTGTATATATGTACATATATATTGTACCTATATCTGTATACATATATGTATATATGTAATTGTGTGTATATATGTGTGCGTGTATATATATAAATATATCTCACATCTCCTTTATCCATTCACCTATGGTAGAACATTTGGTTTACTGCCATATCTTTTTTTTTTTTAAGATTTTTATTTATTTATTTTGAGAGACAGAGAGCAAGCATGAGCAGAGGGGAGGGGCAGAGGGAGAGTGAGAAGCAGACTCCCTACTGAGCAGAGAACCCTATGCAGGACTTCATCCCAGGACTCCAGGATCATGACCTGAGCTGAAGGCAGATGCTTAGCCGACTGAGCCACCCAGGTGCACGGTTGCCTCCATATCTTGGCTACTGTGAATAATGCTGCAATAAGTACATGTTTATTTTTAATAATAAATTTATGGCACCAGCAATATTAATATAGACTAATAGGTAAAAGCCAAATAGTAAAAAAAAAGGTGAGGAAAGATATATGAAAACTTGTCAAGCATTGATTGAGAGCAACTATAGCTCTGAGAAACTTAGTGTAAATATGTAAATTCTAGCAGCCAAAGTAAATATGAAAACACATTTTGCAGAGCTCTCTAATGGAAAGAAGGATACATATTCATCAGAAATGAACATACTTGGTTTAGGGATTTAAAGTCTAAAAGGAATTTGCGGGGTGCCTGGGTGGCTCAGTGGGTTAAAGCCTCTGCCTTCGGCTCAGGTCATGATCTCAGGGTCCTGGGATCAAGCCCTGCTTCAGGCTCTCTGCTCAGCAGGGAGCCTGCTTCCTCCTCCCTCTCTCTCTGCCTGCCTCTCTGCCTACTTGTGATCTCTGTCTGTCAAATAAATAAATAAAATCTTTAAAAATAAATAAATAAATAAATAAATAAAAAGAATTTGCTTTTCCAAAAAGTAAAGTAATGGATAGTACCATATGTAACAAAAACAATTAATGCAAAAATATTCACCATATGTGTATTTCTGGTATTACTTCTTAGGGAACAGATGTAATAGCTTAAATGCCACACCATAAAGACTCTCATACAAGGGACTAGATTGGGGAAGTAAATGTATTATTTTGGTAATGCTACCAGTGTAAAATTGAAAGCAAAACTACAACAGTCCTTTCCTAATATAATAAGCAATTCCATGCCTTCAGATCACCCAAACAATAGAAAACTGAAAGTTCCTACACGAGTTTGATGTTGAAAACAACCCACAGCTACCTAATTTATCTTCCCGTGGACATGTTTCCTTATATTGATCAGTAGTGAAATGGAAGCAGGACACAAGTGTGCCTATCCTCTCTGCCCCTCTATTGGTAGCTGCAATTGCAGGGCATGCTGAGGGTGGAATGTTCTGGAAAAGGCCAGGAGTAGAAGTCGTTTGAAAACAGTATGTATGAAAAAGACTACTCACCTCATTTCTCTATACTATAGCCCGGTACACGTGGAGAGCAGTCTTTGGAGTGCAAAAACAGTGACACTTGGACTGGTGTGAGACTTGTCCTGGAAATTACGAACTCTGTGTTGTTGGACGAATCTCTTTTCCTCTCTTAGCCCCAATTTCCACTGAAAAAATGAGGATTTTAGTATTTTTAAATAGGAAAAATAACTGTACCTATTTATCTGGGGTTTTTAATAATGACAAAATGAAAGGATCTGTATGAAGGCATGGGACAAGTTAAATAACTGCTTGACTTAATTATTATCACCCAGCCTTAATAAAAAACACCTGAAACCTGGTATCTGTTTTTCTATAAGAGTTGCTGAATTCAGCTCCAAAAAAAAATCCACTGCTTATGTTCTCACTAACAGTGAGACTAACAGGAAGAGAAGGGAGCTGAGATATGCCCTAGCAAGAAACCCTTCTTCTGGGGGGGAAACACACACACACACACACACACACACAATAATGCAAATATGTTGATTTCAGGTTCTTCAAGAAGCCAACCAGCAATACAGGTGGATTGATTCTTATTACCATACCCAGGACAACTCTCTACTTTTAGTTTTTCATAATCCAATGAATGTACAACGTCTGCATTGTGAACATTGGAATATTGCTCTTCACTCCAATGTTGGATTCAGGTAACCAACTTTGTTTAGTTAATTGCTACTTAGTTTAGTTACCTTGTTAGTTACTTAGTCACCTGGTTAGCTTCTTAGTCTAAGCAAGGTGGCCTAAGTCAAAGAAAATTTCAATTTAGTTCAAGCCAAAGGTCTGAGCTGTACCAGCCACTGTGATAAGCATCAAAGCTATACCACTAAAGAAGACAGATATCATTTCGGGACCAGTTAAGTCTAATGAGGATGCTCTTACCTCACACCTGATTTATTTAGATTCTAATAAAACTGCCTCTGAAAGATTTCAAGTAGAAATTCTGAAACCTGACATTCTGCATGCTGATTCTGGACAACTCCACTTGATCTGGAGAAGACTCAAAGGTAGGCAACTGAGTGACATGTCAACACAGCAGCCAGTTGCTCAGCAAACTGAGATCTCTAGAAATCAGTGATTTTTTTCCAAGCTCCTTGATTATTTCTTCAGGATCTTAAAGCTTTGTTCTCTTCTCAGTAATGATGAGAATATTTTATTTTTTCATTGCTGGTTAATGTATATCCAGTATTTATTATTTGCACAGCATTGTTTTAGCTTAAAAGGATACAGAATGATAGAAAATGGACTTGCAGAATAACTGGGAAAACAGGTTGTGTACTAATCCTTCACTCACATATACAGTTCACATAATATAGTACATTATTTTGGGAAGAATAGGAACACTTCACATGGAAAACTGTTTAGAGATAGTGGCTCTTTGGGGGCTGGATGGCAGGGTCCATTGGGAGAGAGGATAGTGTGAAAGGATTATCTACAACATTTGCAATTCTTCTAAAATTAATCTTCTATTCAGGATTTCTATTCTTTCAATTACTTTTGTAGTTTACATTGCAATTACAATGTAATTTACTGTTCTACAACTTCGTGCATGACATTTGGATTTTGGATGTCTATTACAATAAAATCAAATAGTATTCTCATGATATATGTCCATTCCTGAGTGAGATGTATTAATGTCTGTCTTTTTTATTATAATTTTGTCTGTTTCTCCTGTTAGCTTTCATGTGTATGGTGTGTATGTTTAAATTTATTTTTGAATCTGTATTTTTAAAACCATCCTTCTTAATGCATTTTAACTTTTACCAACATAACATATCCTTCTTGTTCCCTTTAATGTTTTTGACCTTGAATTTCACCACATTTGATATAAGTATCATCGGTCAGTATCTTTTATAAAAAAATTTACTAATATAACTTTCTCAATCATTTTACATGTCAACTAGGAATTGTGTCTCACAATATTAATAGAAAACGGACTACAGTGGTTAAACTAATAAGGGGATTAGTTTTCTTCTGTAGTGAGAAATCTGTAATCGGGCAGTGTCTCAGGGATAGTGCAGCTACTCACCAAAGTTGTCAAGGATCTGGACCTTTTCTGGCTTCCTAAGTAGCCATCTGCCACCCTTTCATTTTCTTGCATCATTTTGATTTATAGCTACATGTCTTTTAAATACCAGCTTGGATTTTTCAGTAAAAAACTTTGTATTTTAAAGAATTTATTTATTTACTTCTATTTTTATCAATAATGTCTTTGGCTTCATTCTTACCATTTAATAAGTATATTTCTACTTAAGGATTAATCCCTTTTCTTCTTTTTATTAGATTGAATTTTTAGTTCATTCTTAATGTGTGATGTTTTTAAAGTTATACATTCAATTTATATCCTTCTAGAGGTATCCTTTTAAATCACATGTTTAAATATTTTGTAACATAACTGGAGTTAATGAGTATTAATATCATTTCACAAAAAATGTTAAAATTTTTTAACATATTTTCACTTACTCCCAACCAATCTCCTACCTCCCATTTTGAAATTTTATTTCCAATTATTAAGTAATATTTTCTAATCACAGACAAGTAACACAAATATTTATTTACATTTAATTACAAATCATACTTTTTTTTTCCTCAACTCTTATTTATATCCCATGTTGTCTCCTTTCTTAGATTTATTTTTTCAATGCAGCTGGAGTACATTTGTGAGCAATTCTTTCGGAAAGTATCTATGGCTGGTGAATTCCTGAATCATTGCATGCTGACATATTCTCTATTTTGTCACCTCATTTGAATACTGATTTGGCTGTGTTCCTTCATCCCAGAAAAATAGCAAGAACTCTAGGTTTTGTTTGAAAGGCAGACTCATTGAAAGGTTCTGAACTGGAGAGAGACATGATCTGACTTAAGAATGAAAAGAATCTCTCTAATGACTCTGTTGAGAGTAGACTACAGAGGATCAAGATTGGGACACAGAGGCAGGCTGGGAGACTACTGCAACCATCCTAGCAAGAGGTGATGGTGGCTTAAACCAGGAAGATAACAATAAAGTTTAAATAAGAAGTGATTAGGTTTTGAATATATTTAAAAAAAAATCATTTGGGTCTCCCAAGAGATTGGAAGGGAGTGTGAGAAAATAAAAGTGGTCCAAGGATGCCTTCAGGGCATTTGGCCTGATCAACTTGAAGTATAGGCTTGCTATCAGTTAAGACGCCAAAAAGGTTTGATGGGGCAGTTTGGAGAGGAAGATCAGTCAATTTAGGAACAGGTTGAGTTTAAGATATCTTTTCCTGGGCGCCTGGGTGGCTCAGTGGGTTGGGCCGCTGCCTTCGGCTCAGGTCATGATCTCAGGGTCCTGGGATCGAGGCCCGCATCGGGCTCTCTGCTCAGCGGGGAGCCTGCTTCCCTCTCTCTCTCTCTCTGCCTGCCTCTCCATCTACTTGTGATCTCTCTCTGTCAAATAAATAAATAAAATCTTAAAAAAAAAAAAAGATATCTTTTCCTTTCGCAATGAAGATGTTGGGTATCCATAACTCATAGTCTATAGTTTTCAGTTAATTTCTTTAAAAGGAATCAAGAATGGAAGAAATTTGTGAAATGACCTGAGTATAAAATCCCTCTAGCTTTATTTTTCAAGCTTTAGAAGCCTCACTTTCACACGATTTGACAATAACTAATCTTGATGGTCAAACCTAAATATTTCAACTTATTTCCTCAGAAGCAACTCTCTCAGGACATTCATATGTTAAAGTATACATAACATTTCATTACAAATAAGTACAGTCATAAGTATAAATAGAATGAATGGGTTTGGAAACAAATATGACCGAATCCTGGTGAGCAACAACTCACTGGTGTGAGCATAAGTGCACAAGCAATGTAGGGCACAGTATTTGGGGTGTGGGTATTTGCAGGCCAGGAAGTTTTACAGCAAGACTTCAGCATTTCAATTCAATCCAGCAAGTCAATCAAAAGAGTTTCTATTATGCTATAAAATTTCCCTAAAAAGAGATTGCACCATATTACTCTCCAGCTAATAGTGCTGGAAGAATCAAACTTTTTAATCCTCTACTGGGATGGAAATGTCTCATTTTTAAATATGTATGTCTTTAATTGTGGATGAAAGTGGCGTTTTTCATATGTTCACTGGATATTTATATGTGACAGTTTTGTACAAATTACACCTAGGATATATCTGAGTCTATTGCATTTGTTATGTGGGCAATTTTCATTTGCACAGTTGATATCTTAAGTATTGGTTGATTATAACTAACAGTAACAATTGTTATTTGCTCTTTTTTGCCTTTTTTTAAGGAATTATTTGGAACTTGTGGCAAAATCCATTCAAGATTGGGTCATAAAAGAAGAAGCCATATATCAAGAATCTAAAATGGCTGAGGAAATCAATAGGATAAAGGCTGAGCTGGAACTGAAATCTGCTGGTGCCAAAATCACTTCTCCTGGCAAAATCAATGCTATTAAAAAATCTAAAAGTAAGTAACTGGTTGAACTTACATGTAAAGTCCAAAGACATTTTCCTATTTGTTAATGTAATCAGGACTGAATACTTAAGTATTAAAGTATAAATTTCTGTGATTCTTTACTTTTTCTAAAAAATCAAATAGTTGCATTCCAAATATGATGAGATCGATGATGGGATAATGGAATATTTGACATTATATTGATGCCGCTTCCTGCCAGACCTGGCAGATTCTATCTGTACAGCAAATTAAATGTGATGTTAAAGAAATGCCAGATGTCTTTATTTTGGCAGGGTTGATAGGTTCATCTATCTAGGATTTATTGACGATATAGGAGACAAATTCAGAGTCAGTATCTCTCCATTAGAATGCTTACAGATTCCAAAAGTAAGATTAAAACAAGACCTTTCTTAGGAGAGTAAGCAGAAGAGTCCCAAGACTAACTGGAGGTAAGAACCTGAAAATAAAGGGAAAATGGTTTCTTGGGGGCTTGTGAGAGGCACTTGACAGGATGTGGAATCAATACATACATTTATTTTTGTTAATTTCCATGGCTTTGTTGAGGTGGGGAAAGGAAAGAGGGTGAAAAAAAAGAGGAAGGATACCTGATAAAGAACTAAAGCAATGAGGTAACTTTTCTGGAAAATAGAGATAGCTCACTAGGTGCATGCATAGGAACTGTTTCCATGTTAATAATATTTATTATTTCTGATAGCAGAAGTTGAGAGAGTGATTTCTTGTAAAGAAGCAAAGCTATATATTTTCCAAAGATTTTGCAACTTCTGTCAGTTACCAAAAGAATTTCTGCTGGCTTGATTTTAAAATAAAAATTAGAAAGCCAAGTTGGTAATGAATCAGTCATCATCCACAAAAATGCTTATATAATCAATCCATCCATCAGCTTGACCTTGCTCCTGATGGGAGCACAGAAGGACAGCATTATGTACCTGGAATGATAGATTGGAACTGTATAAAAAAGAGAGGTAGGATCACTCTCTCACAATAACGTCTAGGGCCACACTTGCCTATGAGCAGGAAAATTTGTGGGTTTACTGCTTTTTCTTTATTCTCTTCTGAACAGAATCCAAAGCTTAATTATCATCTAGATGCCTGGGGGAAAACCAGAAAATGGTCAGTTTGGGATGGGAATACACTTGGTAGGTATTGCATTCAGTTTGAGACCTATTAAGTCAGGAAAGTTGTAAATCTTCAAAACAGAATGACTATAATGGCAAGAGGAGGGCTTCATTGTAAATTAGATTTGTTCTGTGTGGTCTTTTAAGGGTTAATCTAGGAATTTTAGGTTACAGCTGTAGGAAGAGAGAGTCTACTTCAATAAAAGCTTCAGGGTCACAACACAGTGAGAATGGAAGTACATGCTTCCACCAAGGACAATGACTTCCTCATCTCTAGAGGAGCTCAGTTCCACTTCAGACATCCGCTCTGGAGGCAGCGAGAAAAAGTGAGGGATGAATGAATGGAGAGTTGGACTTGATTGCCTGTAAAATCCCGTACAATCCAGACATTTGGCCCTTCTATGAAACTTTGTTATTGAGAGTTACTAAGAAATTTAATTTTCTCTGGTTATAGGTAGCAAAGGAATGAGCAAAACAGAGATAGCAGATCAAGAAAAAGAAAAAGAGAAGGAAAAGATTCCTTTCATTTTAGAAGGCTCTCTCAAGGTAATTCAAGGAAAGACAAATGATACTGAATCATTACAAATTCAAATTTACTGTGTGATAGAAAGTTTGTGTGGTGAAATAGAAGTGATTTTTTTTACTAAACTCTCAGAAATAATTGAATCTGCAATGAAAAAGCAGTCTCTCCGCTGAGCTGTCTTCTTCTCCAGGTGATAAACCTTTAAAGGACTCTGTGTCATTCACATTTATATAACCAAAATCCAGGGCAGTGTCTTGTTCATACTTAGTATACTCTCTGTTTCTGCTGCAGGTGTTTGTTTTTTGTTTCCAATTTTTAATTGGAATTTTAATTACAAAATTGATATATGTTTTATAATAAGTCAAAATTACTTTGGCTCTCCTAAGCCCCTGAAAATAAAAAATAGTAACGATTTGGTATGCTCTATACTCATACCTGCACACATGCACAAATAAGGAATAAGGCCTGCATTTGTTTGGTTTTGATTTAGATTTATATATATATATATATATATATATATATATATATATATATATATTTTACTCTGCTACATAACACATGCACAAATAAAGAAGAGGGTCTGCATTTGTTTGGTTTGATTTAGATTGATATATTTTTTTTTTTACTCTGCCACATAACTTTTTTTCATAGCAACATATCATGACTGTCACTTCCAAGTAATATCTATAGATTTAACTTATTTACAGAGCAGTATTGTTAGTCTATAATTTGGATATTTATAAAGTATAAAACAATTTCCTTATTAATAAGTATCATTTATGTTTTTATTTATACAGAAATATTTTACTTTTATGTAATCAAATCCATCATTTTTGGCCAAAATTTAAAAGACAAAAAGCACATTTTGTCAAGGATGTGAAGCAAAGTGAATTCTCATATACTGCTGGTTGAAATATAAGTGGGCACTTCTACTTTGGAAAGCTGGACATACCTATTAAAATCAAGCATACTCTCTCTCTCTCTCTCTCTTGCTCTGTCTCCTTTCAAATAAAAAAAATAAAATCTTTAAAAAAAAAAGAATTATTAAAGGGGATCCTGTAAGTGGAGAGAGCACCCAAAAATAACAGAGGCCAGAAAGGAACAGAAGTAATATACAGAAAGAATGACTTTATAGGTAATACAATGGCACTAAATTCATTTCTTCCAATAGTTGCTCTGAATGTAAATGGGATAAATGCTCCAATCAGAAGACACAGAGTATCAGATTAGATAAAAAAGGAAGACCTATCTGGTGTCTGTAAGAAATTCATTTTAGAACTAAAGGACACCTCCAGATTGAAAGTGAGGAAATGGAGAACCACTTATCATGCTATGGGACATCAAAAGACAGCTGGGGTAGCAATCCTTATACCAGACAAATTAGATTTTAAACCAAAGACTGTAGTAAGGGATGAAGAGGGACACTATATCATAGTTAAAAGGGCCTATTCAACAAGAAGATCTAAAAATTATAAATATTTATGCTCCTAACGGGAGAATCCAGTTACATAAGCCAGTTAATAACAAAGTTAAAGAAACACATTGATAATAATACAATAATAGTAGGAGACTTTAACACCCCACTCACAGCAATGGACAGATCATCTAAGCAGAAGATCAAAGAAGAAACAAGGGCTTTGAATAACACACTGGACCAGATGGACTTCGCAGATACATTCAGAACATTCCATCCTAAAACAACAGAATACACATTGTTATGGAGTGTCCATGGAATATTCTCTGGAATAGATCACATACTATGAAATCATATGATATTTGTCTTTCTCTGACTGACTTATTTTTGAAGTCCACACACCTCTGTTACTTCCTGCTTTTAACTCATTGGCCTTCCTGAATGTTAGGGTCCATGTCTTTCATCAACTCTGGAAATGGCTCAGCCATAATCTATTCAAATGCTACCTTTTCTAAAGTTCTATTTCATTTCTAACAGAGATTTCAAACTCACCTTCTTATTTTTAATACTTTTTTTGTTTCCTATTTAACTTTGAACACTTCTTTCTCTTTAAACAAATTAAAGATTAAGCAGATTAAAATACTTATGTTATATCCTCTATTTGATAATTCCAATATCATCTTCGACTTCACAGATATGTCTTCACAGTATGCTTCTCCTTCAGATTCTTGTTTCTGGCTTACTTCCTCATTCTCATTTGTGAGCGCATTTCCACCCACAACCTTTTTAGAATACATTTTTAAGGTAATATATTTTGGCCTCAAATCTGTGTGAGGACAATTTGTCATTAGTTCTCAGGGGAGATTCCCCCCACCTCTTCTCAACCTTTAACTCAGGGACAAAGAAGCAAGCTAGAATTCATGCTCTTCCTCTATAGGGAAAGTTTGTGTTTTTTTAGTTCATCCAACGAAGGTGTCATTTTTTAAAAATATCTGCTCTATTCAGAGGTCTCTGATTTGCTCTCCCAAGTTAATGCTCTAGTCCCTGTAACTCATTGAAACTCCTGTTCTAAGCTGCCAGGGATGGACATAAAGCCCTCAGAAACTTCTGTCCTGAATACTCCTGTTCCTCACTAGACTAGTGCTTTTTCATACCTTTTATTTTGTTGCCAGCCCTGCTATGCATTGCAATGACAATTTACATTTTATCTATCATTTTTGAAATGTTTTATGCCAGGAGTGTTTCTTTGCACATCTGGTCCACCATATTGCTGGATTAACCAGGACTTAAACTAGGGACTGGATTCATGTGGAAAAATATAGACGGCAGGGAGACCAGCTAAGAGGCTGATGTCATAGTTCAGGATAAAATGAGAAGACCTGAATTAAAGGAAAATTCAAAGAAGATGAGAGAGGAAGCTCAGTAAGGAGAATTCTCTAAAGAGCTTGGCAGGGCGTGGTACACGGAAGTTGAGTGAAAGAAGAGAGTCAAGGGTAACTCCAAGGTTTCTAGCTCAGTATCTTAATTTATCAGAGATGCCTTACAAAAAGCATATGAAGTATTCTCCAAAATGAACCTGAATGGGATCTAATTTGTTTCAAAGTCCTGTTAATTTTTTTAAATGTGTTTATAGGCATGGAAAGAAGAACAAGATCGATTAGCAGAAGAAGAGCGCTTAAAGGAAGAAAAAAAAGCAGAAAAGAAGAGTAAGGAAGCTGGTAAAAAGAAAGGCAAGGAAAGGGTAGAGAAAGAAGACAGTAAATCTTCAAAGAAAAAATTTCTTTTCAAGGAGAAATCTAAAGAAGAACAAATGAAGATTCCAGAAGTAGCAGAGGAACCCCTCCAGCAACCAGAACCTGAGATCACTTATCCGGTAAAATCAGCGTTCCAAGAAGCCTCTTTGGGTCCTTACAAATTGTTCTGGGAGAAACACAGCTTCTGTGGAATCACAAGGTTCCCAGTCTTCACTGACACCACAGAAGGCCTTGAAGTTTCTTCTAGCGTAGATGATCTCAGACCCATACTCAACCCTCAGATACATAGGACTTTCACTGTAGCCAGTCACCAAGATGGGAATACCGTCAGGCCAGTTTTTCTTGAGTACTGTGAAACTAGGTTACTAAGAACAAGAAAAATGGAGATTTGACACAAAAGCGTTCATTTAGGTTAATGTAAATAAAGCAACTGTGAAAGATCAAAGTGAATACAAAGGTTAGCTGTATCGTCTCAGGTGACAGGCATTGCTGAGTATGCACCCATGTATTTTGCTTGTAGGCATTGGTAAAATCATCCCTTTGCCAGTCTGTCCCTCAGACAGTCTTATAAGGAAAACCTAATGGGCAAGAGATGGACAAAAATGTAACAGCCCTTGTTGTTCTAGTAGCTACTCTAAGCCAGTTCTCAGGCATTAGCATGCATCACAATCATTTGGAGTTCTATTAGCAACACTTAGCAAAAAATGTCATTACTATATTACTTCCTAAAGTATAAAGTGTCAAGAAAAATGCATAAAGTGTCACTATTCCTCAATATATCAGTTTACTTTAAACAAAAAATTAATAGCCAATGAAAGAGAAATTGATTTCTTCTCCCACTGCTTTTCAGTAGTATAATTATTTGATCTGTACTAGCTGGAAGGATGCTCCGGAAGGATGCTCCAGTGAACAGATTTTAAAATCATGGACCTCCTTTAATTCTGCCTGTCTTGTAATATCACAGGAGGTACTAAAGATAATATGGACACTGTCCTGTGAGTCTATAAAGTGACAGACATTCATTTAGCAGAATTAAGCTTACAGCAACTTTAACTGGCTCACACTGTTGAGTTGATTTTTGTCAGTTGCCGTTTCACACTCAAAGCCTGATGTTTTCCCTTCTAGTTTCATGGATATAATATGGGAGACATACCCATCCAAATCTCAGGAACAAATTCTTATCTGTATCCTTCAGATGGAGGGCAGATTGAAGTAGAGAAGACAACATTTGAAAAAGGTACCTTTTGAACACAGCCGATTAATAGTTTGGAAGATACTAACCCATTTCAGATCATCTTGGGGCCTTGTACCCTTGGATGTGATAGGTGAGAGTGGTAATGTACCCAATCTTCTTTATTATACACCACATTCAGCACTTCCAGCCTTCACATTCTTCTGTTACAATTGACTGCAAGGCACAAGCCAGCTGAGAGGTTAGCTGGGACATACTGTTACAAACATTCTGGTTGTTAAAAATCTTAAAATGTTTCTGTATGATTCGAAAATATTATCATCGTAACCACAATAAACATAATTAATTAGTAATATTAATTACAGCATATAGTGTTATCTCAGAAACCAAGCACACACTGTGATTTGAGAGCAAATTTCTAATCTGGGCTCTGGAGCACCAAGCTTGGGGTTCTGCTACCAAGGTCCAGGTAGTTTTGCCACAGAGAAGTTTCTTCTGGATTCAGAAGTCTTTGAATGGGAGATGAGCCTTGTGGATGCAGTGAGGACCTAGTCTAGAAAACCCCTAAAGGAAATGTGTAATTCTTCCCAAGAAGCAGATATGAGCTCTAGGGAACCTATCCGAGACATCTTATAGGGTCTATCTTTTCACTGGGCTTTAAAGATCTCTTAGGTAGGGGTGCCTGGGTGGCTTAGTGGGTTAAAGCCTCTGCCTTCAGCTCAGGTCATGATCTTAGGGTCCTGGGAGAAAGCCCTGCATTGGGCTCTTTACTCAGCAGGGAGCCTGCTTCCCCTTCTCTCTCTCTCTTCCTGCCTCTCTGCCTACTTATGATCTCTGTCTGTCAAATAAATTAAAAAAAAAAAAAAGATCTCTCAGGTGGATTTGAGAACCTGGGCTTTATTTGGTAGCTTATTGTCTCTCAGAACTGGGAGGAGTTCAGTGTGGAAGAAATTTGAGCAGGGCCCTATTTAATGTCCACAAGGTTATGCCCCCCAGCAAGGGGTAACACAGGCTCCTCCTACCCCCACCCTCTGTCTGGCGCCAGATTTACCCCTCCTCATTTCCTATCCTCCCCTCCCTACCTTTCTCTCTCTCAATCCCTCTCTCTTCCCTTCTTTCTTTCTTATCATCTAATATCTACCAATTTAAGAAGGAAGTCATTGCAAAAGTTACATACTGTTCCCTATGTGAAATCATGGCTCAAGTGGAAGCATCATTAGATGATAATCACCACATCAAACAAAAGATCACATCAATAATTTTTAAAATAAAAAGGCCTGAAAGTCATTCAAATTATTTAAATAATGGTTGGCGGTACAACTTATATCAAATGTCAGACCATTTTATTATATAAGGCTTGTTTATTTAAACCATGATAGGGATTATTATTAATATAGGTACACATATTTATATTATCATATGTTTTCATAGTTGATATTTGATATTTTGAATATTTTGAATATCGTCCTGGGGTATAGTGTACAATTAATAGTAATTAAAAATGGAGCTCAAAATCACATAACTGAGAAAACTACTGGACTCAAGTTTTATGTTGCTATGTTCTATTTTCCATAACTATTCCTCACGCTTATCGAAATTTGTATATGCTCATGTTTATTAGTTTCAGACAAGTCACAGCAAATACTAATCCTATCAATGAGGCAGAAGATAGCTCAAAGTTGAAAAGAATAAGCTGGATTAAAAAAAGGGGGGGAGCACCTGGGTGGCTAAGTGGAAAAGCCTCTGCCTTCGGCTCAGGTCATGATCCCGGAGAGGGAGCCTGCTTCCCTTCTTCTCTCTCTGCCTGCCTCTCTGCCTACTTGTGATCTCTGTCTGTCAAATAAATAAAAATAAAAATCTTAAAAAAAAAAAAAGGAGAAGAAGAAGAGAAGAGAAGGAGAAGGGAGTTGAGGGAAATTGGAAGGGGAGGTGAACTGTGAGAGACTATGGACTCTGAAAAACAATCTGAGGGTTTTGAAGGGGCTGGGGGTGGGAGATTGGGGGAACCAGGTGGTGGGTATTGGAGAGGGCACGGATTGCATGGAGCACTGGGTGTGGTGCAAAAACAATGAATACTGTTACGCTGAAAATAAATTTAAAAAAAAAAAAAAAACATTAAAAAAAAAAGGCAAAAAATGAGAACACCAGAAGAGGGAAACTGCCATTTGGAAAATTCTGATTTGCTGCTACTAATGATAACAGTACTCTAATTACCATTGATGTAATTCTTTATAAGCTGTAAAATACAACTAGCTCATGTGATTAATCACCAAGTTGAGTATAGGTGTACAATAGTCTCAACCAATGTATTTCCTCTTTTGTAATTTGATTAGAAAGTCTGCAAACATCTCCCTCATCCGCTTGCGATTTATTTCTGGCTCCCGGGTCACATCTACAAGGGCCGAGCTAGAGCGACATCATGGTATTCCTCTTACCAAAAAAGTGTGTATTAGGAGGAGAGAGAGAAAAAAAAAAGAGGAAAGAAGGGTGGGGGAAGAATTTAAAAAAAAAGAAAAAGAAAAATAGAAAATGATCTTGATGGAAAAAAAATTTTTTTTTTAAAGATATACTGTGGAAGGGGGTAGAATCCCATAACTAACTGCTGAGGAGGGACCTGCTTTAAGGAGTAGGGGAAGGCCCAGGGAGTGGGGCTGGGGGCTGCTCAATCACTCTGGGGTCTCACCATGGACACGTCTCAGTGGCACAAGCTGCTCCCCTTGTTTCCCTATCACACTTCACTCCCTTGGGGGCTGCTCAAGGGTAGGTGGGCATGGGTGGTAGGAGGGGTATTTTTACCCAGGGCTCTGGAAGCACACCAAACTGTTCTTCTTGTTACCTTCCCTCTATCTTCTCCCTAACTTTCCACAGTCCCCTCCACCTGCTCTTGTCCTGCCAGTTTGCCACCCACCCACCCCTCTTTTCAGGCTCTCTGCCTTTCCAGATTCCTGGTGATCTCTCTTGTTTCCTTTTGTTTCTTTTTGTTTTGAGTGTCTTTCTTTGCAGGTGTCTGTAGCCAGAAGATCTCCCTCCTGCTTCCAGAGGCTCCAGTGTAAAATCCCCTACCCCCTGGGGAAATATACTACCTTGTTTTGGGGTGGGTTTTTCTTTGTTTTCCGGTTTTTTGTTTTGTTTTGTTTCCCTTTGCCTTTTTACCCCCTTTTTTTTTTATTTTTCCCTTTTATTTTATTCCCTTTTCCCCCCTTTTATTTTATTGAACAGGGAGGTGGGAGGTGGATTTTATTTATTTAATTTTTTTTTTTACTCATTTCCAGGGGGTTGGGAGGTGTTTTGTTTTTTATTTTTAATATGTGTCATGAATAAAGTTGTCTTTGAAAATTTTTAAAAAATCACATTATTCCTTAGGCATCTTTCTATAAAATAGTGATGTCCATAGATGTTTCCATGCCCTTAGTTACATTCTCTGCTGAGTTATTTAGGTGTCTCGTCAAGGACCTTAATGGGGCATCAGCAGCAGCCCATCTTCTATCCCTTATTTTCCCCAGGGCCAACTTTTATCAAGGTGACAGTGAAAAAGGACAAGCACACTTTTATAATTCATTTAAAAGACCCTAAGGAAATTGTGAAAAGGGGAAAAAAAGAAGAGGATTGTTCTTCAGAAGATGTGAAAGAAAAAAGAGAGGAAGAGCAAAATCTTGAAACAGGTAAGCCGTAGCATCTCTGTGTCAAACCCACACATCTCTTCCACTTAGCAACTAGGCTCATTTTTCCAGATGGTAAGGAAAGTGTTTTGCGATTCTGCTTACATACATTTTCCCTGAGGTAATGTGTACCTGCATTATATACATAGTACATCTACAGTGGACTGCTAACTTGGTTTTGCCCCTTCTGGATGACCAGCCATTGATTCCAGTTGTCATACAAAGTCTATGTAGCTGGCTACCTTTATGTAGCAACATTGCATTTGCAATATCCATTCTGGCCTGAATTTTGTTTTACACAACTTGTATAAGTGCAGTCTCTAGGACTCAGGTCTACATTAGTTGATTTCTACTGAAGTTTTAGCTTTTCTCCAATATTCACTACAAATGCTGGGCTTTCCTTCTGTGCTCTATCACTTAGCTCTCTCCATGGTATCAAATTTCTTAGGTTGCAAGGACAAGAGAAAAATCCTACATTTGGTCTTGATAGTCTCTACCTGCTAATAGATGAGAGCTCCAGGTGTTTGTCCATTGAAGATACAACACGGAAACTTCCTGATAACACTATTTAACATCTCTAGGCAACACCACCCAGAGAAACAATGTTATCCGCCCAGTGTGACATAGGTTATACCTGCAAAAGGAGAAGAGTTAATTAATAGGATGTTTTAAACTCAAACTAGTAATAAGACAAATAGCCAAATCTTACTAATAAATTCATGGTCCCAGTATTTTCCAAACTCAAGAACATGATGTTTGAAAGTTTGAATGTACTCCAGACCTTAAAACAGAAATTTTTAAATTACTTTTCTTTGTTTTGCTTGATAAAAGACTATGTGGTTTATTATAAAGATTCGGAAATACAAGAATATTTAAAGAAAACGAGAGTTGCACCTAATTCCACCACCCCAGCAGTGGCGACTATTGCAGTGTATTTCTTACTTTATCATCATGAACATTTTCCCGTTCATTAAATACTCTTTGAAAACAAAGTTTTCTAATAATTTCATAATAATTCATTGGTACATACATATATATCAATAATTGAATTAATTATGTCCACATTTTTATCTATGTGATTTCCACTTTGCACTGTTTTGCTTACATTTCTTTTTAATAAAATGGAAATGTCCTTGATGTGAATTTGCCTTTTAGGAAAATCAGATGCAGAGAATAAAGTTATCAGCAAGTTTGGATCTTTTTCTGCCACCTTAGAAAATGGGATCTGCCTCTCAATAAGTTACTATGGACCAAGTGGAATGGCCCCAGGTAAAATAGCACAACAGCAAGGATAAGTGTCCAATGACCAAAGGCATCTGCTCATCCTCAATCTGCTCACATGTTGATAAACTTGTTTTGATTTAATGCCCCTCTTTTCTTAGAAAGGTGGGAATATATGTTTGAGTGTGTACATACGTGTGTGTTTACATGTATGCACATATATAGTTGCTCATACATAGAAAATAACAGTGCCTTGACATTTGAAACAATTTATCATATCTACAATTTTACATAGAATCACATATACATATAAAATTATATATATTTCAGTTATCTTTGTTAACTAGCCCGGGAAAATAAGTCTGTTCGTGCCCCCAGAAAGCATGATTTCTCAAAGTATCCTCTTGGTTTTCCACATAATGATATTTTTATGAGTCCCTGTGATTGTGGAAATGCTCAGTGTGCTTCAGGACTTAACAGTCTTAAAGGAACCATTCATTGGACATCTTAAAGGATTTCTTTACCCCACATTTAATGAACAAATTCTCCAACTGGAAGCTATTTCCTTACAAACCACAAAATAATATGTCATTTAACCAAGAACCAATTGAGAAATTTTGTGGGCTCCCATGCATTTTACAGGGATATAGGCACACAGATTTAAAAAAAAAAAAAAAAAAAAAAAAGCTTTACGAAATTGGAAGATAATCCCTATGCTACATAGCCTTCAAACTACGTATAGATCATAGTGATCCAACTGTCTGCCTTACTATGTAACTCCTTTTCTGCAGAAACTTCATTCCATAGGTTCTTTATAATCTTTTTCTTATCTTGTGCAAATATTGTAGTACTCTAGTGAGTTAGAGAGCCCATTAAATTTGTTAGTATTTTTTATTTATTTGGGATTTTGTCTTTTAATCTTATATTTGGTTTGTTTCTAAGCCAGCATTTGAAGTCATTCTCTGCCTAACAAATTATGTATTAACTCCATTATCACACACATTCACTAAAAAATCCTATCCCTTCTGAACATAGCTTATCGTGATTTCAGATTAAGATATTTATACTCTACTCTCTATCAACTAGATTGCTGCTGTTTCCTAGTGATTTCCTTATTCTTGATTTCATCCTCAACTTATTATGCAATTATTCCATTTAAAACAAATGTTCCTAATTTCACATTTATAAGTACTGCATTTGAAAATGTTTATAATATGAAAGAAATAGAAAGGTTTCCAGTGTTCGTGGTTGGAAGAATGACTGTTGTTAAAATGTCTATACTATCTAAAGCAATCTACACACTTGATGCAATCCTTATCAAAATACCAAAAAACATTTTTCACACAGCTAGCACAAACAATCCTAAAATTTGTATGGAACCACAAAAGACCCCAAATAGCCAAAGCAATCTTGAAAAGGAAAGCAAAGCCGAGGGCATCACATTTCCGGACTTCAAGTATCAAGACAGTATGGTGCTAGCACAAAAATAGACACATATATCAGTGGAACAGAATAGAAAACCCAGAAATAGATTCACAACTATTTTTAGACAAAGCAGGAAAGACTATCCAATGGGAAAAAGACAGTCTCTTCAATAAATGGTGCTGGGAAAACTGGACAGCAACATGCAAAAGAAGGAAATTCAACCTCCTTCTTACACCTTACACAAAAATAAATTCAAAATGAGTAAAATACCTAAATACCTAGAATACTATCAAAATCCTAGAGAAGAACATAGGAAGAAACATCTTCCACATCAGCCATAGCAACTTCTTACTAAACATGTCTCCAGAGGCAATGGAAACAAAAGTAAAAATGAACTATTGGGACTTCAAGATAAAAAGCTTTTGCACCACAAAGGAAACAATCAACAAAACTAAAAGGCAACTAACAGAATGGGAGAGGATATTTGCAAATGATGTATCAGATAAAGGGCTAGTATCCAAAATCCATAAAGAATTTATCAAACTGAACACCCAAAAAAACAAATAATCCAGTTAAGAAATGGGCAGAAGACATGAATAGACATTTTTCCAAAGAAAACATTCAGATAGCTAACAAATACACTCAAAGATGCTCAACATCACTTATAATCAGAGAAAAACAAGTCAAAACTACAAAGAGATGTCACCTCACACCTGTCAGAATGGCTGAAATTAACAACAGAGGAAACAACAGATGTTGGCGAGGATGGAGAGATAGGGGAACCCTCTTACAGTGTTGGTGGGAATCCAAACTGGTGTAGCCACTCTGGAAAACAATATGGAGGTTCCCCAAAAAGTTAAAAATAGAGTTGCCATCTGATCCAGCAGTATATCAGGTATTTACCCAAAGAATACTAAACCACTAATTTGGGAAGATATATACAACCATATGCTTATTGCAGCATTTACAATAGCCAAATTATGGAAGTAGCTCAAGTGTCCATCAGCAGATGAATGGATAAAGAAGATGTGATATATATGTATTTGTTTGATATAGATAGATAGATATTTTGATATATATTTGTTTGATATATATATATATATGTTTTAGATTTTTTTTATTTATTTATTTGACAGAAATCACAAGTAGGCAGAGAGGCAGGCAGAGAGAGAGGAGGAAGCAGTCTCCCCGCTGAGCAGAGAGTCTGATTCGGGGCTCAATCCCAGGACCCTGGGATCATGACCTGAGCCAAAGGCAGAGGCTTTATCCCACTAAGCCACCCAGGTGCCCCTATATATATTTGTTTTAAACAGAATAATTGCATAATAACATAAAACATAAAAGGAATGAAGTCTCATCATTTGCAACAACATGAATGGAGCTGAGAGTATAATGCTAAGAGAAATAAATCAGTTGGTGAAAGACAAATACTATGATTTCACTCATATGTGGAAGTTAAGAAACGAAACAGGTGAACATAGGGGAAAATAAAAAAGAAAGAGGTAAACCATAAAACAGACATAACTGAGGCACCTGGGTGGCTCAGTGGATTAAGCCTCTGCCTTCGGCCCAGGTCATGATCTCAGGGTCCTGAGATCGAGCCCCACATCGGTCTCTGCTCAGCAGGGAGCCTGCTTCCCCTCCTCCCCCCCCCCCCCGCCTGCCTCTCTGCCTACTTGTGATCTCTGTCTGTCAAATAAATAAATAAAAATTTAAAAAAAAAAAACAGACGTAACTATAGAGAGGAAACAGAGGGTTGCTGGAGGGGAGTGGGCAGGGGGTGGACTAAATGGATGATAGGTATTAAGGAGGGCAGTTGTGATGAGCACTGGGTCTTACAGGTAATTGATGAATCAGTAAATTCTACTCCTGAAACTAATACTATATGTTAGGTAACTGAAATTTAAAACTTCAAACAAAAATAAGTAAAATAATAAATAAATACTTGGAGAAATAAAGTCATCCAAATTGGCAAAGATAAGTAAAATTTTCACTATTTGCAGATGAGATGATACTGTACCCAGAAAACCCAGAAGACTCTACCAAAAAACTGTAAAAATGATAAATGAATTCAGTAATGTCACAGGACACAAAAACAATGTAGAGAAATCTGTTGCATTTCTATTTACTAATTATGAAGCAGCAGAAAGAGAAATCAAGGAATCAGCCCCATATACAGTTGCACCAAAAACCATAAGATACCTAGGAATGTGTATAGCAGCATCATCAACAATGGCCAAATTATGGAAATAGCCCAAATGCCTATCAACTAATGAATGGATAAAGAAGATGTGGAATATATAAACAATGGAATATTATTCTGCCATAAAGAAGAATGAAATCTTTCCATTTGCAACCACATGGATGGAGCCAGAGAGTATTATGCTAAGCAAAAGAAGTCAGGGAAAGAAAAATACCATATGATCTCACTGATCTGTGGAATTTAAGAAACAAATCCAAAGATTATATGGGACTAAAAAGAGAGAGGAAAACTAAAAAACAGACTCTTAACTAAGGAGAACAAACTGATGGTTACCAGAGGGGAGAGGGGATGGTTAAACAGATGATGGGGATTAAGGAGTGTACTTGCCATGACGAGAACAGGGTGACATATGGAATTGTTCAATCACTATATTTTACACCTGAAACTAATATAACACTCCATGTTAACTAACCGAAATTAAAATAAAGACTTTAAAAAAAGAAAATGTTTATAATGTGAATAAAAAGTAATGTTTTCTTTCTTGTATATTAAAAAATGGAAGGCATGAGTATTTACAAAAAATATAAATTCCTTAGGAACCCATAATACTGATATTTAAGAACTTTTATCTGCTGGTGAATAAAAAAAATTTCCAATCCAAGTCTCCTCCCTTTAATCGGGTATATAGCTTTCCAGAGATTATTCATCTTTTTTTTAAGATTTTATTAATTTATTTGACAGACAGAGAAGGAGGGAGCACAAGCAGGGGGAACTGCAGAGGGAGTAGGAGAAGCAGGTTCCCCGCTGAGCAGGAAGCCCTCCCCGGGGCTTGATCCTAGGACACTGAGCTCATGACCTGAGCCAAAGGCAGACCCTTAACCCATTGAGCCACTCAGGCACCCACGGAGCTTATTCATCTTGAGTGAAAATTTATACAGATTGATTAATAAATCCCCATTTCCTTCTCCCACTGTTTTACTCTTTTTATTAACATTATTTAATTAATTACCATATGATGTGTTATTGGCTTCAGAGGTACAGGTCTGTGACTCTTCAGTCTTATATAATACCCAGTGCTCATTACATCACATATCTTCCTCGATGTTCATCACCCAGTTACCCCAATCCACCAACCTCCCCTCCTGCAACCCTCAGTTTGTTTCCTATGACTAAGAGTCTCTTATGGTTTGTCTTCCTCTCTGGTTTTGACTTATTTTTTCTTTTCTTCCCCTATGATACTCTGTTTTGTTTCTTAAATTCCACAGATCAGTGAGATCATATGATAATTGTCTTTTTCTGACTGACTTATTTTGCTTAGCATAACACCATCTAGTTCCATCCATGTCATTGCAAATAGCAAGATTCCATTTTTTGATGGTTGAATAATATTCCATTTTGTATATATACACCACATCTTTATCTATTCATCTGTTTATGGACATTTGTGCTCTTTCTATAGTTTAGCTGTTGTGGACATTGCTTCTACAAACCTTGTGGTCAGGTTCCCCTTTGGATCACTACATTTGTATCTTTGGGGTAAATACCCAATAGTGCAATTATTGGGTTGTAGGGTAGCTCTACTTTCAAATTTTTGAAACTGTTTTCCAGAATGGCTGCACCAGCTTGCATTCCCTACTAACAGTGTGAGATGGTTCCCCTTTCTCCCTGTCCTTGCCAACATCTATCCATTCCTGACTTGTTAATTTTAGCCATTCTGACTGGTGTGGTTTTGACTACTGACTGTGGTTTTGATTTGCATTTCCCTGGTGCCAAATGATGCCGAGCATTTTTCATGTGTCTGGTGGCCATTTGGATGTCGTCTTTGGAGAAATGTCTCTTCTTGTCTTCTGCCCATTTCTTGATTGGATTAATTTGTTCTTTGGGTGTTGAATTTGATAAGTTCTTTATAGATTTTGCATACTAGCCCTTTATCTGATATGTCATTTGCAAATATCTTCTCCCATTCTGTCAGTTGCCCTTTAGTTTTGTTGACTGTTTCCTTTTCTGTGCAAAAGCTTTTTATCTTGGTGAAGTCAAAATAGTTTATTTTTTGCTTTCGTTTCCCTTGCCTTTAGAGAAGTTTGTAGCAAGAAATTGCTGTGGCCAAGGTCAAAGAGGTTGCTGCCTTTGTTCTCCTCTAAGATTTCGATGGATTCCTATCTCACATTTAGGTCATTTGTTCATTTTGAGTCTATTTTTGTGTATGGTGTAAGACAATGGTCCAGTTTCATTCTTCTGCATGTGGCCATGCAATTTTCCCAACACCATTTGTTAAAGAGGCTATCTTTTTTCCCATTGGATATTCTTTCCTGCTTTGATGAAGTTTAGTTGACTATAGATTTGAGGGTCCATTTCTGGGTTCTCTATTCTGTTCCATTGATCTATGTGTCTGTTTTTGTACCAGTGTCGTATTATCTTGATGATTACATTGAATGTGTAAATTGCTTTGCATAGCATAGACATTTTAACAAATTTGTTCTTCTAATCCATGAGCATGAAACGTTTTTCCATTTCTTTGTGTCTTACTCAATTTCTTTCATGAGTGTTCTATAGCTTTTTTTTTATTATGTTAGTCACCATACACTACTTCATTAGTTTTTGATATAGTGTTCCATGATTCATTATTTGCAGTGCCCATTGCAATATGTGCCTCCTTAAAACCCATAACTGGGCTAACCCATCATTCCTCCCCCCCACAAAACCCTCAGGTTTTTTCTCAAAGTCCATACATAGTGTCTCATGGTTCATCTTCCCCTCTGATTCCCCTGCTTCAGTTTTACCTTCTTTCTCCTAATGTCCTCCATGCTATTCCCTATGTTCTACACATGAGCGAAACCATATGATAATTGTTTTTCTCTGCCTGACTTATTTCACTTAGCATAATCCCCTCCAGTTCCATCCATGTCAGTGCGAATGGTGGGTATTCATCCTTTCTGATGGCTGAATAATATTTCATCGTATATATGAACCACAGTTTCTTTATCTATTCAACTGTCAAAGAGCATATCCGCTCCCTCTACAGTTTGGCTATTGTGAACATCACTGCTATGAGCATTGTGGTGCATGTGCCCCTTCTTTTCACTACATCTGTATCTTTGGGGTAAATACCCAGTAGTGCAATTGCTGGGTCATAAGATAGCTCTATTTTCAACTTTTTGAGGAACCTCCATACTGTTTTCCAAAGTGGCTGTACCAACTTGCATTCCCACCAACAGTGTAAGAGGGTTCCCCTTTCTCCACATGCTCTCCAACATTTGTTGTTTCCTGCCTTGTTAACTTTTGCCATTCTAACTGTTGAAAGGTGATATCTCAGTGTGGTTTTTATTTGAATTTCCCTGATAGCTAATGATGTTGAACATTGTTCATGTGTCTGTTAGCCATTTGTAGGTCTTCTTTGGAGAAGTGTCTGTTCATGTCTTCTGCCCATTTTTTTACTTGATTATTTGTTTTTTGCATGTTGAGTTTCAGAAGTTCTTATTAGATCTTGCATACCAGTTCTTTATCTTTAATGTCACTTGCAGATATTTTCTCCCATTCTGTGGGTTGCCTCTAGTTTTATTGACTATTTCTTTTGCTGTGCAGAAACTTTTTAGCTCAGTGAAGTCCCAAAAGTTCATTTTTGCTTTTGTTTCCCTTGCCTTTGGAGAGGTGTCATGAAAGAAGTTGCTGTGGCCAATGTTGAGGAGGTTACTGTCTGTGTTCTCCTCTAGGATTTTGATGGATTCCTGTCTCACATTGAGGTCTTTCATCCATTATAAGTTTTCGGAGTACAGATCATTTGCCTCTTGGGTTAGCTTTATTCCTAGGTATCTTATGGGTTTTGGTGCAATTATAAATGGGATCAGCTCCTTAATTTGTCTTTCTTCTGTCTCATTGTTAGTGTATAGAAATGCAACTGATTTGTGTGCATTAATTTTATATCCTGACACTTTGCTAAATTTTTGTATGGGTTCTAGCAATTTTGGGTTAGAGTCTTTGGGGTTTTCTACATAGAGTATCATGTCATCTGCAAAGAGTGAGAGTTTGACTTCTTCTTTGCTGATTCTGATGCATTTTATTTATTTTTGTTGTCTGGCTGCTGAGGCTAGGACTTCTAGTGGTTTGTTGAATAGTAATGGAGAAAGTGGACATTCCTGCTGTGTTCCTGACCTTAGGGAAAAAGCTCTCAGTTTTTACCCATTGAGGGTGATATTTGCTGTGGTATTTTTCATAGATGGCTTTTATGATATTGAGGTATGTGCCTTCTATCCCTACCCTGTGACAAGTTTTAAACAAGAAAGAATGCTGGACTTTGTCAAATGGTTTCTCTGCATCTATTGAGAGCATCATATGGTCTTGACCTATCTTTTATTCATGTAGTGTGTCACACCAATTGCTTTGCAGACATTGACCCAACTTTGCAGCCCAGGAATAAATCCCACTTGGTCATGGTGACTAATCCTTTTAATGTACTGTTGGATCCTATTGGCTAGTGTCTTGGTGAGAATTTTGGCATCCATGTTCATCAGGGATACTGGTCTGTAATTCTACTTTTTTGGTGGGGTCTCTGTCTAGTTTGGGGATCAAGGTAATGCTGGCCTCAGAGAACAAGTTTGAAAGTGTTCCTCCCATTTCCAGTTTTTGAAAGTGCTTCAAAAGAATAGGTATTAATTCTTCTTTTAAATGTTTGGTAGAATTCCCCATGGAAGCTGTCCAGACTGGCATTCTTGTTTGCTGGGAGATTCTTGATTACTGCTGTTGGGGTCCATTATCAAAGGAACGAGACTGAGACAAAGTAAAAGTTATGCAAAGCCTTATTCTATGCCAAGCATTAGAAGTTGGACTGACCGGCCAGGGAACGAGACTGAGACAAAGTAAAAGTTATGTGAAGCTTTATTCTATGCCAAGCATTAGAAGTCAGACTGACCAGCCAGGGCCACCTCCGAAGAGAGCGACCCCCTCCCAATCTCACAGGCTGGTTTTATAGGGCATAACCGCAGACCCAAGGTATGTGGCTTTTATTGTTAAGGCATTTACTCCCGGAATCGATACCTGGAACCATACCAGGAACTACTGGGGCATTTATTCCCGGAATGAAGTCCATGGATGTAAACAACAATATGGCTACCTAGGCAATATGGAGTTGCTCTGGCTAAGCAGGCCCTAATAGTTAAACAGGTTTTAACATTAAATTGGCCCTAACAACTGCTTCAATTTCCTTGCTGGTTGTGGATCTGTTTAGGTTTTCTGTTTCTTCCTGTTTCAGTTTTGGTAGTTTCTATGTCTCTAGAAGTGCATCCATTTCTTTCAGACTGCCTAATTTGTTGGCATATAATGGCTCATAATATGTTGTCATAATTATTTGTATTTCTGTGGTGTTGGTTGTGATCTCTACTCTTTCATACATGATTTTATTAATTTTGGTCCTTTCTCTTTTCTTTTTGGTAAGTCTGACCAGGGTTTTATCTATCTTATCCATTCTTTCAAAGAACTATCTCCTAGTTTCATTGATCCGTTCTTCTGTTCCTTTGATTTCTATTTCATTGATTTCTGCTCTGATCCTTATTATTTCTTTTCTCCTACTTTATTTGCTGTTCTTTCTCCAGCTCCTTTAGATGTTTGGTTAGGTTAGGTTGTGTATTTGAAATCTTTTTTTTTTTAAGATTTTATTTATTTATTTGACACAGAGACAGAGATCACAAGTAGGCAGAAAGGCAGGCGGGGTAGGGGGGGAAGCAGACTCCCTGCTGAGCAGAGAGCTTGATATGGGGCTCAATCCCAGGACCCTGAGATCATGACCTGAGCTGAAGGCAGAGGCTTAACCCACTGTGCCACCCAGGTGCCCCTTGAGATCTTTTTTGTTTCTTGAGAAAGACTTATAGTGCTATGTACTTCCCTCTTAGGACTGCCTTTCCTGCATATCAAAGATTTTGATCAGTTGTGTTTTCACTTTCATTTATTTTCATGAATCTTTTAAATTCTTCTTTAATTTCCTGGTTGATCCATTCATTCTTTAGTAGGATGCTCTTTAACTTCCAAGTATTTGAGTAACTTTTGTGTTAGATGTCCTTCTTCTAGGTTCCCATGGAGCACTGTATTTCCTTTATCACAGACTTAACACATGACATTGTACCTGAGGGTTTTTTCATTTGATCTACCAATTGCAAATTCCTTGTAGTCTTCATCATTGGTTATCCAATTCATAGTACATGGTGGTAGGTACTCCATAAATTTTTACTGAATGAGTAGATGGATGGGGATAAGAGGGAGGAGTTTCCAGCTCCCTATAACTGGATGCCATTCACTTATTTATATACTGTACTTCCTATGGGTGAGGAATCTTGCTGGCACTGAGCCACAATGATGAATAAAACCATGGCACATCTATTTAAAAATCTCATTGTCTAGGGTCACCTGGATGGCTCAGTCATTTGAGCACCTGACCCTTGATTTCACCTCAGGTCATGATCTCAGGGTTGTGAAATCAAGCTCCACATTGGTCTACACACTCAGTGGGGAGTCTGCTTGTGATTCTTTCTCTCCCTCTTCCTCTGCCTCTTCTCCCCTCTTTTTTCCTCTCTCTCTCTCTTTCTCTCAAATAAATAAATAAATATATTTTTTAAAAAAATTCATTGTCTAATGGGAAAAGAATAAATAACTGCTGAATTTCTAGAAATTATATATAAACATAGTACTGGGAACAGTTAGAAAATACTTCAGAGAGAAAGTATAGTATCTGAGGTGGGATTTTAGAGATGAATGGTAACTATCCAGACAAAGCAACAAGGAAAGGGAATTCTTGACATTAAAAACCATTGTGTATAAACATACAATTGTGTAAAAACATAGCATCTTTACAGAAAGGGGAGAAGTTGAGTGTGGTTGGAGTGGTGGAATGTCAGTACTCAATGCCCCATAAGATCAATGAGTATCAGAGGTGTTTAAATAAAGGATGAGAAGTGATATAATTGGATTTCATATTAGAAATATAATTTTATGATAGTTTCGAAAGTACACTGAAATGGCAGTATTGGAGGTCCCATACCAGTTTGGGAACTTGTTGCAGAAAATCAAGTAAAAGATCAATGAGAATATGAGGTAAGTTAGGAACAGGTAGGAGAGGCATCATTCAAGAGAAATTTCTGATGGCTTGTTGACTGGTTGGATGTATGAGGTCAGTCAAAAAGAGAAAATACAAATACCTCACTGTCTAACTTGGGAAATGAGATGCTTGATTGCTTATTAAATGAGATTAAGTACATAGGAGGCTTTCCTTTCCTAGCAGAAGAGAGACATACTGAGTTTGAAATGTCTCCAGTACCACAACCAGGGAGAGATATAGAAAGGCAGTTGGACATATTAATCTGATGCTGAGAAGAAAGGTTATGCCTTGTGATATAAATTTTGGAGTCATCAGCATGCAGATGAGAGTTAGAGCCCCAGTAGTGAGTGAGATACTCAGATCTACTATACATAATAAAAGTGCTCAGTTTTGACTGTATCACAATCATGTGTGATTTTTCATAAATATAAATACCTGTGCCTCATCCCTAGAGAGTGTGATTCAGTGGGTCAAGATGGGGGCCTGAGCTTTTTATAAAAAATTCAATGAGTTATCATTATAAGCAGCCAGAGTTGAGAACATCCACTGTAAGCATAAAGGGAAAAACCCCTGGAATCTAATGACATTTAAGGATTCACAAAAGAGGAAGAACTAGTAAAGGAGACAGAAAAAAATTGTTCAGAGAAGGAAGAGGAAATACAGGGAGAGTATTATCCTGGAACCCAGAGGAGAATAGAATTCCTTTAACACACCAGTGATGCTCAGAAGATTGTGACAAAATTCCTTCAGAGATCAACTTGCTTTTAAGAATTCTGGCAATACTTTTAGATACAGAATAAAATTAATCTTTTACAACTTCTAAAACTTCTTTTTATCAACTCAACTAGAAAAAAAAACCTCTTTTCTGAATTTCTTTTTTTGTATCCCTTATTATTTTCCTATTTAATATGTCCTTGTATTAAAGCTATTTGAGTATAATTATTATTAGAATATTTTGGTTTCATAGGGTCTTTTATATATATTTTGTCATTATTGCCCACTGTTCCAAACATGTTGCATATAGGAACCTTTCAAAAAATATTTCTCAAACAGATGGTTGTTGCACTATCTTTAGGAGTTCATAATCTCGATGGGAAGGCAAGAACATGTGAAATAATGATTCAATCAAATATATCAAAATATTAAGTACCTCAGATTTTTTAACTATAATTCTCATTTTTAAATCAACTATATTACCCCTGAAATTTATGTGACTGAAAAATCACTTTCAGCAAGGTAAAAATTGTTGCCAGCTGGTATAAATGCATAGAAACATGTTTGTGGTGTAAACATTTATATATTTGTTTAACAAACATAAAATATGAATTCCAATTTACTTGTTTTCTCCTTTTTTCCTGTTATAGAGGATAAGGATCCTAATTTGGAAACAATGTTGAGTATCCCATCAGCAGTTACTACAACAGTAGTTCCTCTTATAGTGACTGTTCCTCAAAGCAAAGTGAAAGGAAAAACAAAAGGCAAAGAAAAACCTAAAGAATCTCTTAAAGAAGAGGAACACCCAAAAGAAGAAGAGAAAAAGGTACATGGACTTACCATTGATTCCTAAACCCTACTTCTTCCTCAGTTTTAACTTTTTTAAAATCATGAGTTACACCAACAGTATCATTTCAGTACATGTATATTGTTGTGCGGATGTATTAACATTCCTTGAAGTTTCAATTTTGAATGAAAAGAAGAGATTTGTACACAGGAGTTGGATCCCTACACCAGGAGACATATTGTCATGTACAAACTGATTCAGGTCTTCCATTCTAAACTCAGAATGAAGAGCTCACCCTTTTTTCCACTCTGGTTCTTTGCTTTTGGTTGGTTATGTTCCTACCATTCTCTAAATACTTTATTTAGTTTTGTTAGATAAGCAACAATTGAAAGAAGAACATTTCAAATTAAATAGGAAGTACTTCCATTTGGTAGACTTGGCCTTAGATATTGATGTGCTACAGGGCTTCTGGCTAAAGAGCAGTTCACCCTCTACTTCCAATACCACCAAATGCAGACACTCACAGAGGCTTTGATTCCAAATGTGTTCCTAATACCAGAATACAGATCAAAAGAATACAGAAAAGAAGGAAATCACTAATGAAATCTTGAAAATTTGCTAGGTGAGCTGTACAGTTTGTACAGAGTGCAAATTCTCAACTTAGTAGAAGAAAAAAATTAAAAAGTGACCAGAGCTATTGATTTCAGACCTTGGCCCTCTAAAAGTTCTGGTGTTTGTACGTTACTTAACCTCTGCACCATATTTATTTAGCTATACTGGATGACTTTTCTCAATCAGGGTACTTGACCCTTATTAAGTACAAATTTTACAGTGTTGAGCAGAATAACCCTAGATAATTCATTAATTTACTGAAAGCAATCTGATAACCAATCAGTTCTCCCATAATTTTTAATAAGTGACAATAATAGAAGGGTGGGAGATAATTACTGATTTTATGTGTAATGATAAATTTGTCATGGCAGGTTCATGTCTTTGAACATTATTGTTCATTTTACAGAACTTCATAATTTTTCCTCTTAATTTTGCTTTGTGTTTAATTCTTTTAAAGATTTTATTTATTTATTAATTTGAGATAGAGCAAGAGTGAGAGAGAAAGAGAGAGAGAGCACAAGCAGGGGAAGTAAGAGGCAGAAGGAGAAGCAGTCTCTCCACTGAGCAGGAAGCCCAAAATGGGGCTCAATCCCAGGACTCCAGGATCATGACCTGAGCTGAAGGCAGATGCTTTACTGACTGAGCCACTCAGGTGCCCATTACTTTTTGTTTTTAATTGACTTTTGGCTAACTACTCCAAATTTATTATTTGTTAGTAACAAAGGCAGAACAACCTAAGTGATCCACAGCACAAGACTAGTTAAAATAAACTACAGGTGCAGCAACAGGGTATCAGTTGGGATGATTTTAGAGGCTAACAAAAGAGAGCCAACTGGAAAACTGAAATGATTATCATGAGGGGTTGGTTGGAAGTAACTAAATAACTTTCATTCTGGGGTCCAAGTAACCAAACAAAGAACTCAGCATAGTTAGCATAAAATGAACTAGGATTTTTGAAGTAGACACACCCAAACTTCATTAGTTTATAAATAATCTTTTTATGTCTTTTTGTTTTTACTTACTACAAAAATAATGCTTATTAGAGAAAAATAATGACACATTTCCTAATAGCATAACATCTTTAACACCCAAACTTTAAAAGGTATACCAAGTCGGTAGAGGGCACATAGGTCAGCCCTTAACCCCACACTTGCATACAGAGGCATCTTTCAAGGCCTACTTTAAGCCCCAACTCCTCCATGATCCTTTCCTAATTATTCTGATTAATTTTGATGTCTTCGTTTGTGGGAGGAGAGATGTGCTAACAGTTTGGTACTATAATTTAATTGTTTCACATGTCTGTGTGCCATTCTATGAACAGAATATAAATTACACAAAAGTACAGCCTCATGCATCTTTACAGGCTCAATTGCAGGGCCCACCAGTCCTGGGCAAGTCATATCTTAAGCACTCAGCAAATGCTTGCTTAGTCAAAATAAATCAGTAGCTCATTTAGAAAATGACAAACAATTATTGTTAAATTATTTCCAGGAAGAAGTAGAACCAGAACATGTTTTGCAAGAGACTCCTTATGTTCCTACCTTCCAAAACCTAAATGTGTCTTGCCCCAATGGACTCCTGGTGACCTTCATTGGGCAAGAGTCTACTGGTGAGTGTTAGCCAGCATGGGGTGGGAGGGGGTGGGGCAAATGTCAGACAGAAAACAGTTGAATCACCGTTGAAAACGTGTGTATTTTCATACCAGTTAAACATGTTGATAATGAACAATAGGCTAATAATAATGATGACTAGCATTTTTTGAGCCCCCAGCCCTAAGTACTTAACATATATAAAAATCCACAAATATGGTAAACTAAGTTCTAATAATTCCATTTTACAAAATAAATCGAGGCTTCAGGAGGTTCATTAACTTCCCCAGGTCACTCAGTTCCTAAGTGGCAGAAATTAAAGGTCATTCTTGGTCAGTGATGGCAAGGCCGGTGGACTCTTAACAACTTTGATGGGGTGGAACCCTGTCTTTCTGGCTCTACAGAGGGCCACAGGTATAGTGATTTGCTGGTCTGATCAAATCAAAAGACAGTGAGCATAAAGTAAGTGGAGGCAAGTACAGGTTAAGTGGTTGAAGGATATCAGTCTTGTTCCCAGATATTAGAATGTAATTTTATAAAGTCTGTTATTTTTGTACATGGCCTCTAACTCATTAAGATGACTAAGTAAGTACAAGTAGGACCTCTTTAATTAACATGATGGGGCATCCACATTAGTGACTGAATTTGAATATCACTGATATGGAGGCCCACTCTTGCAGTAGAATTAGCAGATGAAACAAAGCAAGCACTGGTCTGGGACTTGAGATATAGATATGTCCCTTTCAGTTGCTTACTATCTCTGGACCATGTTTCTTCATCTGATAAAAGTTTTGTTGTACCAGTGGATCCTGACTTTAATTCACAACCAAATGTCCTCTTTATTATAGTTCCCTTATGTACACCACATTTAAAAAAAGAGTATCTATCAAAGAAAAAGAGTATGCCTATTGAAAACTAATTCAATGTCATGTTTACTTGCCACCTAAATGAAAAGAAGCTAAGGGCTGCAGTTGGTCTGGTTTGTCTTAGTTTTGTTTTTCTTCATCCGAAACTCTGGAAAGTGAAATTATCTCTCTTAAAGGGTTGTTGAGGTGGGCTGAATAAAATACATATACAAAGCATTTAACATATGTAAACATCTCAGTAAATGTTTATAATGTTATTGTTACTAGTACTTCTGTGACTTAGAGGGTATCATGAAGGGCCCTCATTCCAAAATATTTTTCTAACAGCCCAATATAGTCCCTGAAATGCCATCATTACATGTTGATAAACCACTTTGTAAGTTGAGAAGAGGAAAGTATTCAGTTAGTAAAAACTGAATAGTTACTGTATGCCAGAAATTCTCAATGATAATATTTTCTTTTGAAGGAACCTATGAGGTGTTTTTCTCCTTGATTGTTAACTAAGAATAGAACCTTGAGAAAAAATCTGGATTTGGTTAGAGATGAGGGGATTATGTTAACTTTGAAAGGTGATGAATGATTTAGGAAGGGCAAGCCTGAGTAACTTCCCCTGGGGCTCCTGACAACCAGAGAACCCCAGAACAGCGTTGTGGATGCAGGGGCAAGAGCTTACTCAAAGGCGAGAAAAAAGTACCCACAGGGAGAAAAGGGAATATCTACAACCGCAAAACTGCTTCCTTCCTAATTTTGCCAGGGATATCCTGGAATTCCTTAGAAGAATGGACTATACATGGAGAAGGTGCCTATTAAGTACTTGTAGAAGACCTTATTCACTATACTTGACTATAACAAGGCAGCAAAACACCTGTGCTCTGGGCCATCTGTCAGGTTATGAAAACTGCCCTATTATTCACATGTAGACAGAAGAATAAAAAAAATAAGGAAAAAGATAAAACGCCAGCTACACAGCATTGCTCAGTTCACAGGAAGGCTTTCTTTCTTTTCTTTTTTTAAGATCAGAATGTTGTAGATGAGGAACCCACTTGGGACATCATGGTCCGGCAGAGTTACCCCCAGAAGGTGAAGCACTATGATTTTCACAAAACGGTGATGCCACCTGTGGATCAGGAGGCCTCAAGAGTTATCACCAGGCAAGGCACTGTTGTCAAATACATGTTGGATGGATCCACACAGGTAACAGAATGTTAGATAAATAACACTCCTTCTTGCTGCGAAGTACAAACAAGCTGGAGAAAAGAACAGTGTTATCGTAGGCAAGGGGGACAACTCATTTGAAAATGGAGTCACACTTAAAATGACAAATGGAGACTAGTATTGTTTTCTGTGCAATATAGGATACAAACAGACTTATTCTGTATATGATCCAGGACTAAATGCAGTGTTTACTTCCTCCCCCTCTCAAGGCACCTGAGAATAATTTTAAAAATACTTTTAAATAATAAATTCATAACGGTACTGGAAAACAACAAAATGGGCCATCAGTGGATCAGAAGATTAGGAGAATTTCTAGAAAATGCAAGTCAGATGAGATCAGACCAATGGAGAAATAAAAGCAAAGTTTAAAGCAAGTACAAGAGAAAACCTGCAGCAAAATTAAAAATCAGTTCTAACACAGACATTTCACAGAGGGAGCTCTGCACCCAGACAATTAAGTTAGTGTCCCCAGTTAACTCACTACTACCTGGAGGGTGAGAACCAGAAGTCATAATATCCAAAAGCCATATGGCCTGCTCTATACCTCCCCAGTAATTACAGGGAAATTGTTTCTGTAATCAGAGGATACACCACCAAGAAGTGAATAGGGATTCTCAAGGGGACCGATGACCATGCACGCAAGAATCATCAACCTTAGAGAAAAACCAACTGCATGAAAGTAAATTACAGAATAATCAAAAAATTAAAGAAATAGCATCTAAAAATAAGGATAAATAGTTAAACAAAAAGTTGAAGGTGAGTAAAAGTAACATAGGCAGAGACTTGAGAGGTTAACAGTCTACAAAATAACAATAAAAAAAGTTACTGTGGACAAAATAAAGAGTTCTTAGATATTAAACACAATATATTTGACATAATTGGGTGTCAAATCACCGTGTAGCAGTGATTGATATATATATACATATATATATGAAACTAATACAATATTGTATGTCAATATACTTCAATTAAAAATCTTAAAGGAGGGAAAAAAAGAAAAACAACTGTGAAAAATTAAGGCAGGGGAGTGGATTATGGGGAAGAGAAGAGTTACGAGACATGGAAAAGGGATCTGAAAAATACAATCTCCAGAAGAAGAAAATAGTGGGAGAGAAGAGGGAAAATAATGAAAGAAATAATCTAGGGAATTTTCCCAGAGTTAAAAAAAAAAAAAGAAAGAAAGAAAAAGACAAAAAAAAAACAAACTTTGGATTAAACAGGGCAGTCAAGTGCCAAGCAGAATTGATACTAATTATCTTTAAAAGATCATCATGTCATAGTGCAATTTGGGGACTGCACAGGTAGACAATACCAAAAGCTTCCTTAAAGAAACCAGTTACCTCCTATAGAATGAGAACTGAATGGACATTAGATTTCTCACTAGCAGCACTGGTGGGGGGGTTTGTCATGTTCATATGTTCATTGGTAGGCTATAGATACTGATGCAGGTAGATGTATTGATGATACCTATAGATGAGACACATACTAGAGATAGACGTTGATAGAGACTAAACATTTAAACATGTGATAAAATTTTAAATGTAGTTATTATATAAGCTGAAATAGGGCGGGTAATTTTCTAGTTGCACAGAATGGAGAAAATAAAAATAAAACAAATAAATACAAAAAAATAAAAACTCAACTCAGTCCAATAAAAGACAAGATATAAAAAGAAAAGAAACAACATAGAAGGTACATAGAAAACCATGAATGATATTATGGTGCTGGTTATTAAGCTATAGTCTCTGAGCTCCACAGTTACCATCCTAAAATATGCTTTGTGCTTAGTCTGGAGGTCTGCTAACAGCATTTTTCCTTCGGATTGACTTTAACCTATGCCAGTGTTAACACAATGTTAAATGTTAACCAGCCTCTTCCTTGCTTCTGAGAATGTAGGAACTTCTGCTTTTCCTTCAGGTTCTCTTTGCAGATGGCGCTGTGAGCAATAGTCCTGATTCAGGTCCTGTTTCTCCTCCTGTTGAAATGCCACCAAGTCCTCATAGTGGAGACTTGATGGACACAGTTTCTCAGCAAAAGTCAGAAACAGCACCGTCTGAGATTATCATTCCAAAGAAAGGTAATAATTGAGGAATCTCAGTTGATGATGGGTTTAATAAATCTTACACTTCTCATCTTTTCCATGTATATATTCAAGTATACTCACATGTATACATGTGTGTACATCTTAATTGAATCACAGCATTACACACTGTTTCATGAACTGCTTTTTTCTCTTAGTAATAAATAATGAACATCTTGTTATATACTCTTACACAGCATTAGCTCTAATGCCTGGGCTACTGTTTTAGGGTTAGTTGAGCAGATCAATGATATCAAGGTACTAACTAGGCTTCTCTGGTTCTCTGGACCTTTTCCTCTGAGCCGCAAGCTGGGAAAAGGCCACACCAGCTCTAGGTGTAAGGTTCTCATGTGGTAACTCTCAAAGCAAAAAACAGAGTGAATATAAGAACTTTCAAGTGTCTCTTTTTGTCAGAGATGAAAACATTTCCAGATTCCACCCCCTGTCCCCACCAGCAGACCTCCCCTTATATCCCATTGACTAGACCTGGCCAAGCACCTAGGGTAGAAAAACAAACATCTGACATTTCTGAATTTTTTTTCTCAGGAGATGAGCAGTACTATTTGGGGAAAAGAAAATTGAATAACAATTGAGTAAGCAATCAACTGTGCCTGCCATAATCTAATATATGAAATTGTTCTCCTCAGAGATATTTTCAATTGACACCCCCACCTCCAATGCAGTATGAAAATATTTGTTTCCTCATACCCCTGCCAGTGCTGGATTTCCTTATTAATTTGATTTCATAGATAACTAACAATCTTTTTATTACATTAATTTACATTTCTTTATTACTGGTGAGGTTAAACATCATTTTTTTTCTTTTTGTGAATTTTCTATTCACATATTTTCTCAGTTTACTATTGAGGTGTTTATTATTTTCATATTTATTTCTAAGAGTTGTGTGTTTGTGTACCAGGCACAATTCTGAGTACTTTAAAACATTAAATCAGTTAATTCTCATAGCAACTCTGGTTTCTATGTAGATATTTTAATAATTCCACTTTACAGATGAGGAAATTGAGACACAGAGAGGTTAAGTAACTTTCTCAAGGTCTCTCAGCTATTAAGTGGTAGAGCTGTGACTAGAGTCTGGGCATCTGCATCACAAACTTTTCTCAATTTCTCATGGGACTTAAATGATCTGAGACCAAGATTTAATCTTCTTTGCTAATTTCAAACATCTTCCCACAGTAACCAGTAACCTTGTAGAGAGGCAAACTGAATTTCCTTTTCAGTTAATCAAAATTTAAAGAAATAGACTTTCCTTTAGTAGTAACTGAGGGCTCTTGGTTGAAGTGAATGAAGGCATTCTCATTGCTTTTAAACTTCCCAGCTCAAAGCTTCCCCTCGTCTTCTGATGGGAGAGGACTTGAGGTAAGGGTAGCCACTTCTCTTAGAGCCCGGTGGGGTTCCAAAGGGCTTCTGCCTCCAGCATAGTGTGCTCCAGGTTTCTTTAAAGCCCATCCATCTAAGATGATGTATTCACTTAAACACACACACACGCGCGCATGCACACATGCAGGCATGCACACACACACGCACACACACGCAGGAACTAATAGACCTTTTTTTTTTTTTATTTAATTTTTTTTTTTATTTTTTTCAGCATAACAGTATTCATTATTTTTGCACCACACCCAGTGCTCCATGCAATCCGTGCCCTCTACAATACCCACCACCTGGTGCCCCCAACCTCCCACCCCCCACCCCTTCAAAATTCTCAGATCGTTTTTCAGAGTCCATAGTCTCTCATGGTTCACCTCCCCTTCCAATTTCCCTCAACTCCCTTCTCCTCTCCATCTCCCCTTGTCCTCCATGCTATTTGTTATGCTCCACAAATAAGTGAAACCATATGATAATTGACTCTCTCTGCTTGACTTATTTCACTCAGCATAATCTCCTCCAGTCCCGTCCATGTTGCTACAAAACTTGGGGATTCATCCTTTCTTTCTTTCTTTTTTTTTTTTTTTTTTTTTTTTTTTTTTTTTTTTACAGCTTTATAAACATATATTTTTATCCCCAGGGTTACAGGTCTGCGAATCGCCAGGTTTACACACTTCACAACACTCACCATAGCACATACCCTCCCCGATATCCATAACCCCACCCCCTCTCCCAACCCCCTCCCCCCATCAACCCTCAGTTTGTTTTGTGAGATTAAGAGTCACTTATGGTTTGTCTCCCTCCCAATCCCATCTTGTTTCATTTACTCTTCTCCTACCCCCTCGACCCCCCATGTTGCATCTCCTCTCCCTCATATCAGGGAGATCATATGATAGTTGTCTTTCTCCGATTGACTTATTTCGCTAAGCATGATACCCTCTAGTTCCATCCACGTCGTCGCAAACGGCAAGATTTCATTTCTTTTGATGGCTGCATAGTATTCCATTGTGTATATATACCACATCTTCTTTATCCATTCGTCTGTAGATGGACATCTAGGTTCTTTCCATAGTTTGGCTATTGTAGACATTGCTGCTATAAACATTCGGGTGCATGTGCCCCTTCGGATCACTATGTTTGTATCTTTAGGGTAAATACCCAGCAGTGCAATTGCAGGGTCATAGGGTAGTTCTATTTTCAACATTTTGAGGAACCTCCATGCTGTTTTCCAGAGTGGTTGCACCAGCTTGCATTCCCACCAACAGTGTAGGAGGGTTCCCCTTTCTCCGCATCCTCGCCAGCATCTGTCATTTTCTGACTTGTTAATTTTAGCCATTCTGACTGGTGTGAGGTGATATCTCATGGTGGTTTTGATTTGTATTTCCCTGATGCCGAGTGATATGGAGCACTTTTTCATGTGTCTGTTGGCCATCTGGATGTCTTCTTTGCAGAAATGTCTGTTCATGTCCTCTGCCCATTTCTTGATTGGATTATTTGTTCTTTGGGTGTTGAGTTTGCTAAGTTCTTTATAGATTTTGGACACTAGCCCTTTATCTGATATGTCATTTGCAAATATCTTCTCCCATTCTGTCAGTTGTCTTTTGGTTTTGTTCACTGTTTCCTTTGCTGTGCAAAAGCTTTTGATCTTGATAAAATCCCAAAAGTTCATTTTTGCCCTTGCTTCCCTTGCCTTTGGTGATGTTCCTAGGAAGATGTTGCTGCGGCTGACGTCGAAGAGGTTGCTGCCTGTGTTCTCCTCGAGGATTTTGATGGATTCCTTTCTCACATTGAGATCCTTCATCCATTTTGAGTCTATTTTCGTGTGTGGTGTAAGGAAATGATCCAATTTCATTTTTCTGCATGTGGCTGTCCAATTTTCCCAACACCATTTATTGAAGAGGCTGTCTTTGTTCCATTGGACATTCTTTCCTGCTTTGTCGAAGATGAGTTGACCATAGAGTTGAGGGTCCATTTCTGGGCTCTCTATTCTGTTCCATTGATCTATGTGTCTGTTTTTGTGCCAGTACCATGCTGTCTTGATGATGACAGCTTTGAAATAGAGCTTGAAGTCCGGAATTGTGATGCCACCAACTTTGGCTTTCTTTTTCAATATTCCTTTGGCTATTCGAGGTCTTTTCTGGTTCCATATAAATTTGAGGATTATTTGTTCCATTTCTTTGAAAAAAATGGATGGTACTTTGATAGGAATTGCATTAAATGTGTAGATTGCTTTAGGTAGCATAGACATTTTCACAATATTTATTCTTCCAATCCAGGAGCATGGAACATTTTTCCATTTCTTTGTGTCTTCCTCAATTTCTTTCATGAGTACTTTATAGTTTTCTGAGTATAGATTCTTAGTCTCTTTGGTTAGGTTTTTTCCTAGGTATCTTATAGTTTTGGGTGCAATTGTAAATGGGATGGACTCCTTAATTTCTCTTTCTTCTGTCTTGTTGTTGGTGTAGAGAAATGCAACTGATTTCTGTGCATTGATTTTATATCCTGACACTTTACTGAATTCCTGTACAAGTTCTAGCAGTTTTGGAGTGGAGTCTTTTGGGTTTTCCACATAGAGTATCATATCATCTGCGAAGAGTGATAGTTTGACTTCTTCTTTGCCGATTTGGATGCCTTTAATTTCCTTTTGTTGTCTGATTGCTGAGGCTAGGACTTCTAGTACTATGTTGAATAGCAGTGGTGATAACGGACATCCCTGCCGTGTTCCTGACCTTAGCGGAAAAGCTTTCAGTTTTTCTCCATTGAGAATGATATTTGCGGTGGGTTTTTCATAGATGGCTTTGATAATATTGAGGTATGTGCCGTCTATCCCTACACTTTGAAGAGTTTTGATCAGGAAGGGATGCTGTACTTTGTCAAATGCTTTTTCAGCATCTATGGAGAGTATCATATGGTTCTTGTTCTTTCTTTTATTAATGTGTTGTATCACATTGATTGATTTGCGGATGTTGAACCAGCCTTGCAGCCCTGGAATAAATCCCACTTGGTCGTGGTGAATAATCCTTTTAACGTACTGTTGAATCCTATTGGCTAGTATTTTGGCAAGAATTTTTGCATCTGTGTTCATCAAGGATATTGGTCTGTAGTTCTCTTTTTTGTTGGGATCCTTGTCTGGTTTTGGGATCAAGGTGATGCTGGCCTCATAAAATGAGTTTGGAAGTTTTCCTTCTATTGCTATTTTTTGGAACAGTTTCAGGAGAATAGGAATTAGTTCTTCTTTAAATGTTTGGTAGAATTCCCCCGGGAAGCCGTCTGGCCCTGGGCTTTTGTTTGTTTGGAGATTTTTGATGACTGTTTCAATCTCCTTACTGGTTATGGGTCTGTTCAGGCTTTCTATTTCTTCCTGGTTCAGTTGTGGTAGTTTATATGTCTCTAGGAATGCATCCATTTCTTCCAGATTGTCAAATTTGTTGGCGTAGAGTTGCTCATAGTATGTTCTTATAATTGTCTGTATTTCTTTGGTGTTCGTTGTGATCTCTCCTCTTTCATTCATGATTTTATTTATTTGGGTCCTCTCTCTTTTCTTTTTGATAAGTCTGGCCAGGGGTTTATCAATCTTATTAATTCTTTCAAAGAACCAGCTCCTAGTTTCGTTGATTTGTTCTATTGTTTTTTTGGTTTCTATTTCATTGATTTCTGCTCTGATCTTTATGATTTCTCTTCTCCTGCTGGGTTTAGGGTTTCTTTCTTGTTCTTTCTCCAGCTCCTTTAGGTGTAGGGTTAGGTTGTGTACCTGAGACCTTTCTTGTTTCTTGAGAAAGGCTTGTACCGCTATATATTTTCCTCTCAGGACTGCCTTTGTTGTGTCCCACAGATTCTGAACTGTTGTGTTTTCATTATCATTTGTTTCCATAATTTTTTTCAATTCTTCTTTGATTTCCTGGTTGACCCATTCATTCTTTAGAAGGATGCTGTTTAGTCTCCATGTATTTGGGTTCTTTCCAAATTTCCTCTTGTTATTGAGTTCTAGCTTTAGAGCATTGTGGTCTGAAAATATGCAGGGAATGATCCCAATCTTTTGATACCGGTTGAGACTTGATTTAGGACCAAGAATGTGATCTATTCTGGAGAACGTTCCATGTGCACTAGAGAAGAATGTGTATTCTGTTGCTTTGGGATGAAATGTTCTGAATATATCTGTGATGTCCATCTGGTCCAGTGTGTCATTTAAGGCCTTGATTTCCTTGTTGATCTTTTGCTTGGATGATCTGTCCATTTCAGTGAGGGGAGTGTTAAAATCCCCTACTATGATTGTATTCTTGTCGATGTGTTTCTTTGATTTTGTTATTAATTGGTTTATATAGTTGGCTGCTCCCACGTTAGGGGCATAGATATTTAAAATTGTTAGATCTTCTTGTTGGACAGTTCCTTTGAGTATGATATAGTGTCCTTCCTCATCTCTTATTATAATCTTTGGCTTAAAATCTAATTGATCTGATATAAGGATTGCCACTCCTGCTTTCTTCTGATGTCCATTAGCATGGTAAATTCTTTTCCACCCCCTCACTTTAAACCTGGAGGTGTCTTCGGGTGTAAGATGAGTTTCTTGTAGGCAACATATAGATGGTTTTTGTTTTTTTATCCATTCTGATACCCTGTGTCTTTTGATTGGGGCATTTAGCCCATTAACATTCAGGGTAAGTATTGAGAGATATGAATTTAGTGCCATTGTATTGCCTGTAAGGTGACTGTTATTGTATATTGTCTCTGTTTCTTTCTGATCTACTACTTTGAGGGTCTCTCTTTGCTTAGAGGACCCCTTTCAATATTTCCTGTAGAGCTGGTTTGGTATTTGCAAATTCTTTCAGTTTTTGTTTGTCCTGGAAGCTTTTAATCTCTCTGTCTATTTTCAATGATAGCCTAGCTGGATATAGTATTCTTGGCTGCATGTTTTTCTCATTTAGTACTCTGAATATATCATGCCAGCTCTTTCTGGCCTGCCAGGTCTCTGTGGATAAGTCTGCTGCCAATCTAATATTTTTACCATTGTACGTTACAGACTTCTTTTCCCGGGCTGCTTTCAGGATCTTTTCTTTGTCACTAAGACTTGTCAATTTTACTATTAGGTGACGGGGTGTAGACCTATTCTTATTGATTTTGAGGGGGGTTCTCTGAACCTCCTGGATTTTGATGCTTGTTCCCTTTGCCATATTGGGGAAATTCTCTCCAATAATTCTCTCCAATATACCTTCTGCTCCCCTCTCTGTTTCCTCTTCTTCTGGAATCCCAATTATTCTAATGTTGTTTCGTCTTATGGTGTCACTTATCTCTCGAATTCTCCCCTCGTGGTCCAGTAGCTGTTTGTCCCTCTTTTGCTCAGCTTCTTTATTCTCTGTCATTTGGTCTTCTATATCGCTAATTCTTTCTTCTGCCTCATTTATCCTAGCAGTGAGAGCCTCCATTTTTGATTGCACCTCATTAATAGCTTTTTTGATTTCAACTTGGTTAGATTTTAGTTCTTTTATTTCTCCAGAAAGGGCTTTTATATCTCCCGAGAGGGTTGCTTTAATATCTTCCATGCCTTTTTCAAGCCCGGCTAGAACCTTGAGAATCATCATTCTGAACTCTATATCTGACATATTACCAATGTCTGTATTGATTAGGTCCCTAGCCTTTGGTATTGCCTCTTGTTCTTTTTTTTGTTGTGAATTTTTCCGCCTTGTCATTTTGTCCAGATAAGAGTTTATGAAGGAGCAAGTAAAATACTAAAAGGGTGGCAACAACCCCAGGAAAATATGCTTTAGCCAAATCAGAAGAGATCCTGAATTGTGAGGGGGGAGAAAGGGGATAAAAAGGGGTTCAGAAAGAAAGAAAAAAAAAAAACTATTAAAAAAAAGAAAGCCGATAAAGAAAAAAATATAAAAAGAGGAAAAAATATATATATATTAGATAAACTATTTAAAAAACGTTAAAAAAAAGAAAATGGTAAAAGTTAAAAAAATTTAGCAGAAGAAGAGAAAAAGAAAAAAAAATTGAAAAAGAAAAAAAAATTAAATTAACTGCAAGGCTAAAAAATCATGGGGAGAAAGCCATGAGTTCCGTGCTTTGCTTTCTTCTCCTCTGGAATTCCGCCGTTCTCCTTGGTAGGTGAACTTGGTCCTGGCTGGGTTTCCCGTAGATCTTCTGGGGGAGGGGCCCGTTGTAGTGATTCTCAAGCGTCTTTGCCCCAGGCGGAGTTGCACCGCCCTTACCCGGGGCCGCGCTGAGTCATCCGCTCGGGTTCGCTTTCGGGAGCTTTTGTTCCCTGAGCGCTTTCCGTAGAGTCCGGAGGACGGGAATAAAGATGGCGGCCTCCCGGTCTCCGGCCCGGAGGAGCCGAGAGCCCGGGGCCCCACTCCTCAGCGGGCCCTCAGAGAACAGTGCCAAATGACTCTCGTCACCCTGGCCTCCGGCCGCGCTCCGAGCTGACCGAGCCTGCGACCGGTTCAAGGCAACCCTGAGCTGAGAGTCACTCCTCGGCTCTGTCTCTGCAGCCGGCTTCCCCGTTCTAATACCGGTAAGCTCTGCGACACTGAGACACCCCCGATCCTTCTGCGATCCTGCGGGACCTGAGGCCGCGCTGACCCCGCCTGGGCTTCACCCCAGTTAAGCCTCTGGAGCGATGTCCCTCAGCGGAACAGACTTTTAAAAGTCCTGATTTTGCTCCGTTGCTCCGCCGCTCGCCGGGAGCCGGCCCCTCCCCCCCGCGGTCTATCTTCCCGTCGCTTTGGATTCACTTCTCCGCCAGTCCTACCTTGCAGAAAGTGGTTGATTTTCTGTTTCTGGAATTGCTGTTCTTCTTCTCTTCAATCTCCCGTTGGATTTGTAGGTGTTTGCAATCTTTAGATAAGCTATTTAGCTGATCTCCCGCTACCCGAAGTAGTCTCAGCCTGCTACTTCTCCGCCATCTTGACTCCTCTCTAGACCTTTTTTTTTTTAAGAGCGATTTTACGTTTACAGAAAAAAATGAGCAGAATGTACAGAATTCCCCTATACTTCCTCCCTACCTGGCTTAAAGTTTTCTCTATTTTAAACACATGTGTTATAATTGATAAACCAATATCAATACATTGTTATTAACTGAAGTCCATAGTTGGCATTAGGGTTCATTCTTCACATTGCATAGTTCTGAGAGTTTTGACAAATGCATAATGTAGTGAATCTACCACTACAATAACATACAGAATAATTTCACCCCCTGTGAGAAGAAAAACAAACCTGTGCTCTATTGATTCCTTTCTCCCTTCATCTTCTCCCCAAAACCAGTACCAAGGAGCTGACAGTCTCTTTTCCCCTCTACCCAGAACCTTGGAACCACCAATCTACTTTCTGTTACTATAGATTTATATATTCTGGACATTTCCATTAAAGAGAAGCATACAACACAAGGCCTTTTGTGACTGGCATCATTTAGTTAGCATAATATTTTCAAGGGTCAGCTATGATGTAACTTGTATCAGCACTTCATTTTTATGGTTGAGTAATATTCTGCTGTGTGGATACACCATAGTTTGTTTATCCACTCATCCATTGACAGACATACAAGTTGTTTCCACTTTTGGGAAACTGCAAATAAAGTTGATATGAACATTTCTTTACAAGTTTTTGGTGTGGACATATATTCTCATTTCTCTGGAGTAGATACCCAGGAGTGGAATTGCTAGAATAGTAACTGTGTTTCTCACTTTGAGCACCTGACAAACTTTTCCAAAGTAGCTGCATTGTTTTCCATTCTCACCAGCATGGATGAAGGGGTTCCTATTTCTTCACTTTCTTGCCGACACTGTTATTTTCTGTCTGGAGCCATTCCTCTTTTTTTCTTTTTAAAATTTTATTTATTTTTGATTATTATTTCAAGGGTATTGGGTTTCTGCTTAGGCATTAAGATTTTATTTTATTATTTATTAATTTTTTATTGTGTTCTATTAGTCACCATACATCATTAGTTTTTTTTTTTTTAAGATTTTATCTATTTATTTGACAGAGAGAGATCACAAGTAGGCAGAGAGGCAGGCAGAGAGAGGGGGAAACAGGCTCCCTGCTGAGCAGAGAGCCCAATGCAGGGCTCAATCCCAGGACCCTCAGATCATGACCTGAGCCAAAAGCAGAGGCTTAACCCACCGAGCCACCCAGGTGCCCTTACATCATTAGTTTTTGATGTAATGTTCCATGATTCATTGTTTGCATATAACACCCAGTGCTCCATGCTATACGTGCCTTCCTTAATACCCGTCATCGAGCTCACCCATCCCCACACCCCCCTTCCCTTCTAAATCCCTCCATTTGTTTCCCAGAGTCCATAGTCTCTCCCACTACGATTTCTCCCCCTTCATTTTCCCCTTCTCCTAATATCCTCCATGCTATTCCTTATGTTCCACAAATAAGTGAAACCATATAATTGGCTTTCTCTATTTGACTTATTTTACTTAACATAATCTCCTCCAGGCCCATCCAAGTTGATGCAAAAGTTGGGTATTCATCCTTTCTGGTGGCTGAGCAATATTTCATTGTGTATATGGACCACATCTTCTTTATCCATTTGGCTGTTGAAGGGCATCTTGGCTCTTTCCACATTTTGGCTATTGTGGACATTGTTGCTATGAACATTGGGGTGCATATGGCCCTTCTTTTAACTACATCTGTATCTTTGGGGTAAATACCCAGTAGTGCTATTGCTGGGTCATAGGATAACTCTATTTTTAGAGTGGTATCCTATTTTGATTTTGATTTACATTTTCTTAATGGTTAGTGATGTTGAATACCTTTTTATGTACTTAGTGGACATTTGTCTATCTTCTTTGGAGAAATTTCTATTCAAACCCTTCCCCAATTTTGTAATAGATTATTTGTCTTCTTACTTTTGAGTTATAAGTATCTTTAGTGTATTTTGGATACAAGTTCCTGATCACATACAAATCAGGTATATGATTTGTGAATATTTTATCCCAGTCTTTGGGCTATCTTTCCATATTCTTGATGGTGCCTTTTCATGGTGTTCATTTTGTTGAAGTCCAATTTATCTGGTTTTTACCCATCTGGTTGCTTGTACTTTTGGTATCACAGCTAAGAAATCATTGCATAATCCAAAGTCACAAAGACATATTCCTGTATTTTCTTCTAAGAGTTTAAAATTTTTAGCTTTGCACTAGGGGCTTTTACATTCACTTTTATATAATTTTTTATATAATATGTGATGGGGTCCAAATTCATTCTTTCGAGTTTATTAAAAAGACAATTATTTCCCCCACTGAATTGTTTGGAACTTCAGTCAAAAATCAATTAACCAGGGGCACCTGGGTGGCTCAGTGGGTTAAAGCCTCTGCCTTCAGCTTAGGTCATGATCCCACGGTCCTGGGATTGAGCCCCACATCGGGCTCTCTGCTCCGCGGGGAGCCTGCTTCCCCACCCCCCCACCTCTGGCTGCCTCTCTGCCTGTCAAATAAATAAATAAATATTAAAAAAAAATCAATTAACCATAAATATTAAGGTTTAATTTTGGAGTCTTATTTCTGCTCCACTAAACTCCTATATGTTTATCCTTTTGCCAACATCTCATTGTCTTGACTGCTACAGCTAAGTCTGAGTCACCCATGTTTGTTTTCCTTTTTAATGTAGTTTTGACTATTCTGGGTCTCTGGCATATCTGTATGAATTTTAGGATCAAATTGTTAATTTCTGCAAAAGAGGCAGGGATTTTTATAGAGATTCCACTGAACGTGTAGACAAATTTTGAGAGCTTTGACATCTTAAAAATACTGTCTCTAACTCATCAACTAAGGATATCTTTTTATTTATTTAGGTCTTCTTCAGTTACATTCAGTAGCTTTTTATAGTTTTCAGTATACAATTATTAACAATTGTTTGTTAAATTTTTCCTATGTGTTTTATTCTTCTTGATCCTATTATAAGTGGAATTGGTTTTTTTAATTTTGAGGTTGTTCATTGATGGTATACATCAAGACAGTCTATTTTTTGTATTTTGGCCTTGTGTCTTGAAATCTTGCTGAACTTTCTTACTCTAACCTTTTTTGTTTTGCAGCAACTTTGAAAATAAGATCCCAACCCCCGGGGTGCCTGGGTGGCTCAGTGGGTTAAGCCGCTGCCTTCGGCTCAGGTCGTGAACTCAGGGTCCTGGGATCGAGCCCCGCGTCGGGCTCTCTGCTCAGCGGGGAGCCTGCTTCTTCCTCTCTCTCTGCCTGCCTCTCTGTCTGCTTGTGATCTCTCTCTCTGTCAAATGAATAAATAAAATCTTTAAAAAAAAAAAAAAAAGATCCCAACCCCCAGTGTTTGTTTGTTGTTGCTGTTATTGCTGTTTGTTTAGTGACTTTCCTGAACTTATTCTTGCAAGTCTCTCTCCTTTGTCCTGTGTGGCTACTACAGTCTCTGCTGTGTTAGCTTAGTGATCAGCTAATGATTAGGCCGGGATTTACTTACATGCCTCGAGCCAAAAAGCCTCCCAGCCTTTGCCAAGGGAATATGTGTACTTATTGGGGCATTCCTTTTTTACTCTCACAATTTAGACCCTAGCCCTAGCCTCAAGGTCAGCCAGAGGTGAGAGATTCTGTATTTCTCAGGTCTTTCCGGAGCATGAGTACAAACCTCCATGTGCATCTGGCCACAGGAAAATGTCAGAGTTTTTCAAAGTTCCTACAGTCATCTCATTCCCCAGCTGCGTCTTTGAAGTTTTTAGGTCAGCCTCTTGTTTGCCCCAACTATTTTTGCAGCCTGAGACAGCCACATTATTAAAAATAGCCACCGATTGTTTAGACAAGGGCCCCAGGATAAGGTTGTTTACAATGAGTGAATTCTAACTCAGGTCAGAGTGAGGATTTTCAGGGAATTTTCAGAGCAGTGGAACAATGATGAGTCTCTGGGAAGGGGCTTTTAAGGAGAATTCCAGGCCTATCGGCCCCCTCCAACAGCTGCCACACTGTTGGTTTTCATAGCTACTGTGATTCCAAGGCTACTGTTTTTCAAGGCTACCGCACAGTTGCAGATGGGGGAAGATGAAGGATGAGAATTGGGTAAGTTATAACACCACAAAGCAGTTGTTGTTACTGAGATTCAGCTGATTGTTGTAATTCTTTGGTTTATTTCCAGATTTCTAAAAGAGTTGATTTTGGTAATTTTTTTTTCCAGTGTTGTCACTGTTTTTTTTGAAGAATGGCTTTTGGAAGATCCTTTCTTGCCATACCAGAAGTGCTTCTCCCATCTCACAAGAAATACTATTTAGTATTTTCATAATTTTTTAGCTCTAAATATTTTCTAATTTCCAGATGACTACCTTTTTAAAAAAAATTTTATTTAGATGACTTCCTTTTTGACCCACAAGTTATTTAAACATGTTTCTAAATTTCTAAAACTATAAAGTATTTTTAGGATTTTTAAATAATTGATTTTTAACTAATCTTTTGAAATTCGTTGAAATGTGATGTATAGCCTCAAATATGGGCAAGTGTTTAAAAAAGTCTGTGTATGATTGAAAAGGGCATGTAACCTGTAGTTATTGAGTATAGTGTTCTCTTTATAACTGTTAGATCAAAACTGTTAGCTGTGTTATCCAATCTATTTCCAAGTTCAGCAAACTTCTCTACAAAGGGTAAGATAGTAAACATTTTTTTTATTATGTTCAGTTAGCCAACATATAGTACATCATGAGTTTTTGATGTAGTGTTCAAGAATTCATTAGTTGCATATAACACCCAGAGTTTATTTAGACTTTGTGAGCCATATTGTCTCTGTCACAACTATTCACCTCTGCCATTGTAGCATGAAAATAGCCATAGACAATACATAATTAAATGAGCATGGTGTATTGTGTTTAAAGAAAACTTATTTATGGACACTAGAATTTGAATTTCATATAATTTTCATGTATTGCGAACTATTTTTCTTTTTTCTTTTAATTATAATTGTATTATAATTAATTTTCTTTTAATTATATAGAAATGTTAAAAGAAGTATTACGTCACAGACTACAACAACAGACAGCAAGCCACATTTGCTTGACAAGTCAAAATTTGCCAACCATTGTTGTATAACCTCACAGATATTTTTAATCTACTGTATCAATTTATTCAGCAGAAGTATGTTTAAATAAGGGTAGAATAATCTATCCAAGGCTATCCTTCTTATAATTTAATATTTATCTCTGAAATTATTATATCTTTTTAATATTTCTATAAGATTTTTCCTCATATACTTTGAGGATGTGATTTTATTAACTTATAAATTTAGATATCTTCATGGTAAATTTAACTTTTTATCAGTATGCAATGGCTTTTTGTTCTAGGATTCTTTTTTGCCCTAATGTCTATTTTGCTTATATTATTATAGCCATACCAGCTATCATTTAATTCCTTTGCAGTATAACTTTTTCATACTTTGTTTTACTTTCAGTGGTTTATGTTTAAATGTATCTGTTGTGAGCAACTTATAGGTGAATATTTTAAAAATTCGATTTGATAATTTTTGTCTTTTAATCAGAGCTTCTAATCCATTTATTGTGTAACAGATATTTTCTGAAAATGTCTTTATGTTGTCCCCATCCTTGGATGATAATTTTACTGGTTACAGAATTCTGGATTGACAGGTGTTTTCTCTCCAGTAGATTGACAAAAAATCTTTAGACTCTTCTTGCTTACAGTGTTGCTGTTGAAAAGTTGGCTCTCAGTCTAATTGTTGTTGCTGCGAAGATAATCTAACTGCCTTGAAAATATTTTCTTTTTCTTTTTTTTTTTTAATTTTTTTTTAATTTTTTTATTTTTTTCAGCATAACAGTATTCATTATTTTTGCACCACACCCAGTGCTCCATGCAATCCGTGCCCTCTACAATACCCACCACCTGGTGCCCCCAACCTCCCACCCCCCACCCCTTCAAAATTCTCAGATCGTTTTTCAGAGTCCATAGTCTCTCATGGTTCACCTCCCCTTCCAATTTCCCTCAACTCCCTTCTCCTCTTCATCTCCCCTTGTCCTCCATGCTATTTGTTATGCTCCACAAATAAGTGAAACCATATGATAATTGACTCTCTCTGCATGACTTATTTCACTCAGCATAATCTCTTCCAGTCCCATCCATGTTGCTACAAAACTTGGGTATTCATCCTTTCTTTTTTCTTTTTCTTTTTCTTTTTCTTTTTTCTTTTTTTTTTTTTTTTTACAGCTTTATAAACATATATTTTTATCCCCAGGGTTACAGGTCTGCGAATCGCCAGGTTTACACACTTCACAACACTCACCATAGCACATACCCTCCCCGATATCCATAACCCCACCCCCTCCCCCAACCCCCTCCCCCCATCAACCCTCAGTTTGTTTTGTGAGATTAAGAGTCACTTATGGTTTGTCTCCCTCCCAATCCCATCTTGTTTCATTTACTCTTCTCCTACCCCCTTAACCCCCCATGTTGCATCTCCTCTCCCTCATATCAGGGAGATCATATGATAGTTGTCTTTCTCCAATTGACTTATTTCGCTAAGCATGATACCCTCTAGTTCCATCCACGTCATCGCAAATGGCAAGATTTCATTTCTTTTGATGGCTGCATAGTATTCCATTGTGTATATATACCACCTCTTCTTTATCCATTCGTCTGTAGATGGACATCTAGGTTCTTTCCATAGTTTGGCTATTGTAGACATTGCTGCTATAAACATTCGGGTGCACGTGCCCCTTCGGATCACTACGTTTGTATCTTTAGGGTAAATACCCAGCAGTGCAATTGCTGGGTCATAGGGTAGTTCTATTTTCAACATTTTGAGGAACCTCCATGCTGTTTTCCAGAGTGGTTGCACCAGCTTGCATTCCCACCAACAGTGTAGGAGGGTTCCCCTTTCTCCGCATCCTCGCCAGCATCTGTCATTTCCTGACTTGTTAATTTTAGCCATTCTGACTGGTGTGAGGTGATATCTCATTGTGGTTTTGATTTGTATTTCCCTGATGCCGAGTGATATGGAGCACTTTTTCATGTGTCTGTTGGCCATCTGGATGTCTTCTTTGCAGAAATGTCTGTTCATGTCCTCTGCCCATTTCTTGATTGGATTATTTGTTCTTTGGGTGTTGAGTTTGCTAAGTTCTTTACAGATTTTGGACACTAGCCCTTTATCTGATATGTCATTTGCAAATATCTTCTCCCATTCTGTCAGTTGTCTTTTGGTTTTGTTCACTGTTTCCTTTGCTGTGCAAAAGCTTTTGATCTTGATAAAATCCCAAAAGTTCATTTTTGCCCTTGCTTCCCTTGCCTTTGGTGATGTTCCTAGGAAGATGTTGCTGCGGCTGATGTCGAAGAGGTTGCTGCCTGTGTTCTCCTCGAGGATTTTGATGGATTCCTTTCTCACACTGAGATCCTTCATCCATTTTGAAGTGGTGTAAGGAAATGATCCAATTTCATTTTTTTTGCATGTGGCTGTCCAATTTTCCCAACACCATTTATTGAAGAGGCTGTCTTTTTTCCATTGGACATTCTTTCCTGCTTTGTCGAAGATGAGTTGACCATAGAGTTGAGGGTCCATTTCTGGGCTCTCTATTCTGTTCCATTGATCTATGTGTCTGTTTTTGTGACAGTACCATGCTGTCTTGATGATGACAGCTTTGTAATAGAGCTTGAAGTCCGGAATTGTGATGCCACCAACTTTGGCTTTCTTTTTCAATATTCCTTTGGCTATTCGAGGTCTTTTCTGGTTCCATATAAATTTTAGGATTCTTTGTTCCATTTCTTTGAAAAAAATGGATGTTACTTTGATAGGAATTGCATTAAATGTGTAGATTGCTTTAGGTAGCATAGACATTTTCACAATATTTATTCTTCCAATCCAGGAGCATGGAACATTTTTCCATTTCTTTGTGTCTTCCTCAATTTCTTTCATGAGTACTTTATAGTTTTCTGAGTATAGATTCTTAGTCTCTTTGGTTAGGTTTATTCCTAGGTATCTTATAGTTTTGGGTGCAATTGTAAATGGGATGGACTCCTTAATTTCTCTTTCTTCTGTCTTGTTGGTGTAGAGAAATGCAACTGATTTCTGTGCATTGATTTTATATCCTGACACTTTACTGAATTCCTGTACAAGTTCTAGCAGTTTTGGAGTGGAGTCTTTTGGGTTTTCCACATATAGTATCATATAATCTGCAAAGAGTGATAGTTTGACTTCTTCTTTGCCGATTTGGATGCCTTTAATTTCCTTTTGTTGTCTGATTGCTGAGGCTAGGACTTCTAGTACTATGTTGAATAGCAGTGGTGATAATGGACATCCCTGCCGTGTTCCTGACCTTAGCGGAAAAGCTTTCAGTTTTTCTCCATTGAGAATGATATTTGCGGTGGGTTTTTCATAGATGGCTTTGATAATATTGAGGTATGTGCCCTCTATCCCTACACTTTGAAGAGTTTTGATCAGGAAGGGATGCTGTACTTTGTCAAATGCTTTTTCAGCATCTATGGAGAGTATCATATGGTTCTTGTTCTTTCTTTTATTAATGTGTTGTATCACATTGATTGATTTGCGGGTGTTGAACCAACCTTGCAGCCCTGGAATAAATCCCACTTGGTCGTGGTGAATAATCCTTTTAATGTACTGTTGAATCCTATTGGCTAGTATTTTGGCGAGAATTTTTGCATCTGTGTTCATCAAGGATATTGGTCTGTAGTTCTCTTTTTTGTTGGGATCCTTGCCTGGTTTTGGGATCAAGGTGATGCTGGCCTCATAAAATGAGTTTGGAAGTTTTTCTTCTATTGCTATTTTTTGGAACAGTTTCAGGAGAATAGGTATTAATTCTTCTTTAAATGTTTGGTAGAATTCCCCCGGGAATCCGTCTGGCCCAGGGCTTTTGTTTGTTTGGAGATTTTTGATGACTCTTTCAATCTCCTTACTGGTTATGGGTCTGTTCAGGCTTTCTATTTCTTCCTGGTTCAGTTGTGGTAGTTTATATGTCTCTAGGAATGCATCCATTTCTTCCAGATTGTCAAATTTGTTGGCGTAGAGTTGCTCATAGTATGTTCTTATAATTGTCTGTATTTCTTTGGTGTTCGTTGTGATCTCTCCTCTTTCATTCATGATTTTATTTATTTGGGTCCTTTCTCTTTTCTTTTTGATAAGTCTGGCCAGGGGTTTATCAATCTTATTAATTCTTTCAAAGAACCAGCTCCTAGTTTCGTTGATTTGTTCTATTGTTTTTTTGGTTTCTATTTCATTGATTTCTGCTCTGATCTTTATGATTTCTCTTCTCCTGCTGGGTTTAGGGTTTCTTTCTTGTTCTTTCTCCAGCTCCTTTAGGTGTAGGGTTAGGTTGTGTACCTGAGACCTTTCTTGTTTCTTGAGAAAGGCTTGTACCGCTATATATTTTCCTCTCAGGACTGCCTTTGTTGTGTCCCACAGATTCTGAACCGTTGTGTTTTCATTATCATTTGTTTCCATAAATTTTTTCAATTCTTCTTTAGTTTCCTGGTTGACCCATTCATTCTTTAGAAGGATGCTGTTTAGTCTCCATGTATTTGGGTTCTTTCCAAATTTCCTCTTGTGATTGAGTTCTAGCTTTAGAGCATTGTGGTCTGAAAATATGCAGGGAATGATCCCAATCTTTTGATACCGGTTGAGACTTGATTTAGGACCAAGAATGTGATCTATTCTGGAGAATGTTCCATGTGCACTAGAGAAGAATGTGTATTCTATTGCTTTGGGATGAAATGTTCTGAATATATCTGTGATGTCCATCTGGTCCAGTGTGTCATTTAACCCTTGATTTCCTTGTTGATCTTTTGCTTGGATGATCTGTCCATTTCAGTGAGGGGAGTGTTAAAATCCCCTACTATTATTGTATTCTTGTCGATGTGTTTCTTTGATTTTGTTATTCATTGGTTTATATAGTTGGCTGCTCCCACGTTAGGGGCATAGATATTTAAAATTGTTAGATCTTCTTGTTGGACAGTTCCTTTGAGTATGATATAGTGTCCTTCCTCATCTCTTATTATAATCTTTGGCTTAAAATCTAATTGATCTGATATAAGGATTGCCACTCCTGCTTTCTTCTGATGTCCATTGGCATGGTAAATTCTTTTCCACCCCCTCACTTTAAACCTGGAGGTGTCTTCGGGTTTAAGATGAGTTTCTTGTAGGCAACATATAGATGGGTTTTGTTTTTTTATCCATTCTGATACCCTGTGTCTTTTGATTGGGGCATTTAGCCCATTAACATTCAGGGTAAGTATTGAGAGATATGAATTTAGTGCCATTGTATTGCCTGTAAGGTGACTGTTATTGTATATTGTCTCTGTTTCTTTCTGATCTACTACTTTGAGGGTCTCTCTTTGCTTAGAGGACCCCTTTCAATATTTCCTGTAGAGCTGGTTTGGTATTTGCAAATTCTTTCAGTTTTTGTTTGTCCTGGAAGCTTTTAATCTCTCCTTCTATTTTCAATGATAGCCTAGCTGGATATAGTATTCTTGGCTGCATGTTTTTCTCATTTAGTACTCTGAATATATCATGCCAGCTCTTTCTGGCCTGCCAGGTCTCTGTAGATAAGTCTGCTGCCAATCTAATATTTTTACCATTGTACGTTACAGACTTCTTTTCCCGGGCTGCTTTCAGAATCTTTTCTTTGTCACTAAGACTTGTCAATTTTACTATTAGGTGACGGGGTGTGGACCTATTCTTATTGATTTTGAGGGGGGTTCTCTGAACCTCCTGGATTTTGATGCTTGTTCCCTTTGCCATATTGGGGAAATTCTCTCCAATAATTCTCTCCAATATACCTTCTGCTCCCCTCTCTGTTTCCTCTTCTTCTGGAATCCCAATTATTCTAATGTTGTTTCGTCTTATGGTGTCACTTATCTCTCGAATTCTCCCCTCATGGTCCAGTAGCTGTTTGTCCCTCTTTTGCTCAGCTTCTTTATTCTCTGTCATTTGGTCTTCAATATCGCTAATTCTTTCTTCTGCCTCATTTATCCTAGCAGTGAGAGCCTCCATTTTTGATTGCACCTCATTAATAGCTTTTTTGATTTCAACTTGGTTAGATTTTAGTTCTCTTATTTCTCCAGAAAGGGCTTTTATATCTCCCGAGAGGGTTGCTTTAATATCTTCCATGCCTTTTTCAAGCCCGGCTAGAACCTTGAGAATCGTCATTCTGAACTCTATATCTGACATATTACCAATGTCTGTATTGATTAGGTCCCTAGCCTTTGGTACTGCCTCTTGTTCTTTTTTTTGTTGTGAATTTTTCCGCCTTGTCATTTTGTCCAGATAAGAGTTCATGAAGGAGCAAGTAAAATACTAAAAGGGTGGCAACAACCCCAGGAAAATATGCTTTAGCCAAATCAGAAGAGATCCCGAATTGTGAAGGGGGAGAAAGGGGATAAAAAGGGGTTCAGAAAGAAAGAAAAAAAAAGAAACTATTAAAAAAAAGAAAGCCGATAAAGAAAAAATATAAAAAGAGGAAAAAAATATATATAGTAGATAAACTAATTAAAAAACGTTAAAAAAAGAAAACGGTAAAAGTTAAAAAAATTTAGCAGAAGAAGAGAAAAAGAAAAAAAAATTGAAAAAGAAAAAAAAATTAAATTAACTGCAAGGCTAAAAAATCATGGGGAGAAAGCCATGAGTTCCGTGCTTTGCTTTCTTCTCCTCTGGAATTCCGCCGCTCTCCTTGGTAGGTGAACTTGGTCCTGGCTGGGTTTCCCGTTGATCTTCTGGGGGAGCGGCCTGTTGTAGTGATTCTCAAGCGTCTTTGCCCCAGGCGGAGTTGCACCGCCCTTACCCAGGGCCGCGCTGAGTAATCCGCTCGGGTTTGCTTTCGGGAGCTTTTGTTCCCTGAGCGCTTTCTGTAGAGTTCTGGAGGACGGGAATAAAGATTGCGGCCTCCCGGTCTCCGGCCCGGAGGAGCCAAGAGCCCGGGGCCCCACTCCTCAGTGCGCCCTCATAGAACAGCGCCCAATGACTCCCGTCACCCTGGCCTCCAGCCGCACTCCGAGCTGACCGAGCCTGCGACCGGTTCAAGGCAACCCCAAGCTGAGAGTCACTCCTCGGCTCTGTCTCTGTAGCCGGCTTCCCCGTTCTATTACCGGTAAGCTCTGCGACACTCAGACACTCCCGATCCTTCTGCGACCCTGCGGGACCTGAGGCCGCGCTGACCCCGCCTGGGCTTCACCCCAGTTAAGCCTCTGGAGCGATGTCCCTCAGCGGAACAGACTTTTAAAAGTCCTGATTTTGCTCCATTGCTCCGCCGCTCGCCGGGAGCCAGCCCCTCCCCCCGCGGTCTATCTTCCCTTCGCTTTGGATTCACTTCTCCGCCAGTCCTACCTTGCAGAAAGTGGTTGATTTTCTGTTTCTGGAATTGCTGTTCTTCTTCTCTTCAATCTCCCGTTGGATTTGTAGGTGTTTGCAATCTTTAGATAAGCTATTTAGCTGATCTCCCGCTACCCGAAGTAGTCTCAGCCTGCTACTTCTCCGCCATCTTGACTCCTCCCCTATTTTCTTTTTCTTATTATAATTTCAATACAATGTGACTAGGTGTGAGTTTCTTTTTATTTATCCAAGTGAGAATAAATTGGGATTCTTGAGTCTATGGATTAGTATCTTTTATTTATACCAGAAAATTCTCAATAATTACCTTTTCAAATCTTGTTTCTGTTCCACTTTTTGCATATATTAGAGACTTTTACCTCTCTTTTATTATTTCTATTATTTTGACTCTCTGAGTGTCATTCTAAATAATTTCTTTAGATCTTATCAGTTCTTTTTTAATACTCTGGAAATAGAAATAAGTCCAAATTAAATCTTAGGGCAAAAGTAAAGTTTAGCTTCATGCATATGTATTATTGGGCTCTTCCTATTAGTTAAATCTGCATCTTAGGCTAAGATCCATCCTCTGATGCACACTTCATACTCTGAATCTGAGGAATCTTCCTAGAGTTAACAGTCCTTCACTATCTTTGTTTGTAATTTGCTTCTGGGTCTGAGTTTACCTCATCATTGAGGTTTGATAATGCTGGTCAATCTCATCTACAGATTACTCATCATTATTTATACAAATGGAGCAAATCTATCCATGATAGAGGGATTGAGATAGTATTCACCGAGTTCCATAAGGCTTTTTCAGTTCTGTATTCCTTTCCAAATAGGTGGTGGTGGATTGGAAGGAGGGATGCATCAGATGATTAGCGATGCAGTAGTTGGATTGTACAGATCCTCTCCCCTAGTGAGAGGCCAAGGATATATGCCTGGTTGGTAAATTTCTTTGGAACCACAGCTGAAGAAAGCAGTTTCCTATCTATGAGTAACAAAATGACACAATCAAGGGAATAAGAGTGAAATAATCTGGTAAAATGCTAGAGTTCAGTAAGTCGAAAGAAGGAATTTAAGATATGGAGCAAAGGTAGGGTTTAAAAACTGGGCTACAAATCTCCAAATCTGGAATCCAGGGAGCTATAGGCAACATTCAAAATTATACAGAAATTGACCAGAATAGGTATTTTCCCACTTGAGAAATAATATAATTGATGAATACCACTTAGAATTTCTATGTCACAGTGTCTGAGGTAGCTTACAGTGTGTTAAACTTAATGTATAATCTATGTAATTGACATTATAATTATATTGTATTTGATTTTACTTGAATTTCTACAGGAAAAAGTCACAAAAATCAGTCATCAATGGCACATAAGAATGAAAGCCATGAACCTCACCCAGAGACAGTTCAAAGAGTAACTCCTGTGGAGGTTCATGTAGGCACCTGGTTTACAACCACACCAGAAGGAAATCGGATTGGCACCAAAGGATTAGAAAGAATAACAGACATGACCCCATTATTATCCTTCAAGGCCACAGATCCTGTCAATGGAACGGTATGGCAAACTATTGTTTATTGCAAAATTTTATAAATCATTAGAGTTCTGAAACAACATATTAGAAGAGTACCTAGCAAATACTTAATTTACTCTAACTACTTGGTAAGTAGTAGATGGATAGATGAACAGATGGATCCTTCTTTGCAAGCGCAAAACATTTCTGTGGTTTATTTTACTTGAAAAATGTACCATGAAATACTAATTTTTGAAATGAGAAACAGATCATGAATATTTATATCACATTTAAGGCATACAAGATTAATTATGTCATATATTTCTTTATGTTGAATATATTTGTGTAATGTCTTATCTTCTAGAAGTTGAGGGGCTATGCTTTGTTCCTTTTTCTTTGTGTGAAACTGAAATAAGTGGTAGAAATTTATTCATGATCCATGACTCCAAAGAATGTATGGTATATTTAGGGAGATGCTCACATTAAATAATGCAAGAATTTGGCAACATTACAGAGTAACTGGGCAAAAGATTTTATTTGTAACCTAAGAATAAGTGACGAATGGTATAGAAAATAATGGTTTGGAGGCACCAGTTAAGCCTCCAACTCTTGGTTTTGGCTCAGGTCACAATCTCAGGGTAGTGAGATTGAGCCCTTTGTTATGCTCTGTGCGTATGCAGAGTCTATTTGAGAGTCTCTCTCTCTCTACCCCTCCCCCTACTCGTGTGCCCTCTCTCTCTTTCTCATAAATAAATAAATAAAATCTTAAAAAAGAAAAGAATGGTTTGGCTTATGATGTGAAATCAAAACTTCTGGGATGAACGATAGTGGCAGGCTTTGTGGCAGGATTTCTGTTAGGGGATTGGGGTTCTGTGTACATTATCTCATTCAGTCTCCACACCAGTGAATATCATATTATACCTATGAGGAAATCGGGACTCAGCAAGTTGAATAATGTGGTCAAGAGTACACATTCAGCCAGTGCTAGATCCTAGTTAGGAGCAGTTGTTGGCAACTGAAAACTGAGCTCTTTCCATCCCTCAGCTAGTCCTCTAAAGTCTTATGTGGAGCATTGCAGTGCCCTCTGAAAGTAAATGACCTGATGGATAGGTACCTTATATCTGGGTTCTATCTTATAGGTGCCTTATATCTACCTTTGCTTATAACCATGTGCTGCTGGTCAAAAGCAAAATGACTGCTCACTATTGAGATGAATTACATTACCTAACCAAACATGTCTTCCTTCCTTCTTTAGTCAGCTTCTGAAATAATTTTGTAATCTCTTACCTTGCCTGCTAGTTGTATTTTTTGTGAGACTCAAACTACGTATCATTACAGGAAGGTTTTTCTGGTCACTTCAAATAACTCCCTTCTATTCAGCCTCTGATATAGATTACTTGGCATAATATGCAAATGCGATTAACATTTCTTAATAACTCTCAGTTTCCCTAACTATTACCTGTCACCATTACAGAAGCATGAACCAATGCCCAAGAGCCTGGATTCAAGCATTTGTTGAACATCAAACATATAACAGAATAATAAAAACAACAGTAATAATAATACTTAACTGAGCGCTCGTTGTTTGCCAAGCCCTGTTCTCCTTTTATTCTCACAAAAGACTAATGTTTACATTTTACAGATGAGGCAAAAACATAAGGTTACATAATTTCCCCAAAAGCACACAGCAAGTAGTAGAGTCAGAATGTGGACCCCAAGGTTGCAATCCATATCCCGTGTGCCTAGCCACCAGGGACCTAAGGGTCAAGAAATCACATGGTCGTATGAAACAAAATTGAAAATGGATTTTTTTCATGACACATGACATGAAGTATCACTAAATTAGAGGCATAGGCACTGCCCTTGTGGTGACACAGATCTGGGTTTGAACCCCAGCCACACTCCCTACTGGCTGTGTGACTTTGGACAAGCTTCTAATCCAATTTTCCTTACTTACAAATGGAGATAATAGTGATTACCTGAAATAGGTGCTAAGATTAATGCCAGATCCAACACTCTCAGGTGTTCAGTAAATATTCTTTCTACTCTATTCTTACCACCACTGAGAATAATGATTTTCCCACTGTACGGTGATCAGAAAGTGTCAGTGTTATGTGGTGTTATGAAATGTTTGAATAATTCTAAATAACAGTGTGTGAATATTTTTACTGGATAAAAAGGTAGTATTAACTCTTGCTGACTTGATGACTGACTAAATGTCAATCACTTTACCAACATTATTTCATTTAATCCACATAATATGCCTGAAGCAGATGCTAGTGTTGCCTTCATTTTGCAGATGAGGAAACTAGAGCACAGAGAAGTTAGGCCACTTGCCTAGGTCAACCAGCCATTGGCAAAGTTGGGATTTGAATTCAGGCAGCTTTACTCCAGAGCTCATACTCTCAACCACTGTATTCTTCAGTGGTGTTTCTCATTAAATGCATTAGCTGAGAGTGCCAATGATAAGAACATAAAATAATGACAGCATGCATTTCTCTCAAATATAGTGATTTCTGCCTACTCTAAAGAGATAAAGCAATTATCACCTGCTTCCAATGGCCCCAGAAATTTGAGTCAAAACACAGCTAACAAACCTACTGTCATATCCATCTGGACTCTTCAGTGAAATACTGTGTCCCTTACAGTTAAGACAGTACAAGTTAGAAAATACTTGATGATTGAAACATGTGCTACATAGTTTGCAATACTGTTATTGCCAGTTGGACAGCACCTGTGCAAGGAAGGGGATGGAAACATAAATGGGCAAAGGGAGAAGCTGAGCTGTGGCACAGACCGACAAAGCCTCAGCCAACTGGCAGGGGCTCAGGAGCTGGTATGCTCTGCCCCAGTGTCCCAAGTCTGGTAGCACTCCACATTGGAACAGACCTGGGACATACTGTGTTGACCAGGTAACCATCCTTTGGCTTCCTGCCTTGGATGATAACAGCTATTTTCCTTCTCAGACCTTCTATCCATCCTCCACAATAATCCTTTCCACTGGAATAGAAAAGATTACAGGTTACCGTGGACAATCAAGCTAACAGAACAACCAGGCTTTAATCTGCATCTGCATTTGCTCCGCTTTAGGGAAGGACACAAGGCAGCAAATGCAGCAAGATCAATGTGGCATCCTCATTCAGCTGGGAGGCCCAGCAATGACCCAAAGGTGCAGCTTCCTTTACCTTGGAGCCCACCTGGGGCACAACCTGCAGCAGCAGACAAGAGCCTGTGAGTGTGTGGATCAGCTTAACACAGAGAAACCACAGCCTCTGTTCCCCACCAATCTTCACATTCTGTTCTGATGGCATTAGACTGAGAATGGCATAGCAGGCCAGGGAGCCCCTGTAATTTTCAAGGAGGCATTACCTAGGGTCATTTTCCCAGACAGACTGGGGCTAGGCCAGTCCTGGCGTTAACTTTTTTCTCACAAATATACAACAGTGGAAGGAGCATCAATTTTCAAGTCCAATGGCCTTAGTGCGACACCAGCCCTGGCATTTGCTGAGTGACCATGAGCAAATTCCTTAACTTCTTTAAGCATGCATTCCCTCATCTACAACATGGGGATAGCATTACCTGCCTTCCAGGATTGTTGCAAAGCTTTGACCAAATAGAGGAGATCAAACTTAAGCTTACAAATGGACAACCAGGATTTTGATGGTATTCAATGAGGTATAAAAATAAATGGACTTGGGATTAACCATCTGACCAAATAATCATGCTCTGCCTTTGTATGTTCAGGTCATGACAACTCGAGAAGACAGAGTGGTCATTGTGGAAAGAAAAGATGGTACTCGGATAGTGGATCATGCTGATGGTACCCGAATCACAACCTTTTATCAAGTTTATGAAGATCATATTACTCCTCCAGAAGATAATAAAATAAGTAAGTTTTATTTTTCAAGCATGGGACAATATGTGTCTTTAGAATAAGATAAGTACGAACCTCACTGCTTTTTTTAACCCACACATAAGAAAAATAATTTTTTTAAGAACTCTGCCAACCAAAGAACACATGTGCAGTCTAGAGCAAGGGCTCTATGGCCCTTTTGCTACCTTTTTTTTTTTTTTTTTAATCCTCAACAGTTGTGGGAGTGATAACTCTAGTTGGCTGATGGATAGTAATAGTAACTTTTTCCATTTTCACTGCTAAAATATAGTCTGGATTGGTGGCAACTAAAAGTTAATAATTATGACTCCGTTGCCTGGGGCATTAGCTCTCAGACCTGTTTCTGTTGATCCTTACGGAATCTGATTTGCATAAAGGTGATCTCAGTAAGGCCCTCCTTCAATTCTGAACATGCCTCTCATTATCAGAGACAGCATGAGAGAAGAACAAAGCTGCAGGTGCTAATTAACAGGAACCTGGGCAGAGACTCTAAAAGCATAATGCCTTTCCTAACCTAAATTTAAACAAGATTTTTAATGGTAAATTATTCCCTGTCTCCCTTTCCTTTAATTCCAGGTTTATTTGCTTAATGCATTAAATGCTTCCTTATCAAATTAAGTGCAACAAAATTGGCAAGCCAGTGGGAAAGATCAACCTTTGTATCCCACCTGTTAGAGTGAGAATTAAAAGAACCACTGGAGAGGGCAATTTTAAAATATCTGTAACTTTGAAATGGGCATATCATATGATGCACTAACTCCACTTCTGGGTACATGTAGAAAGACACTCTTAACAACACTCTTACTCATTTGTACAAGGAAACAGGTTCAGGGTGTTCCTTGCAGCACCAAATATGATATCAAAATGCTGGGAAATAAAAAAATGTCCACCAACAGCAGAATAGAAAAATAAAATGCAGTATATTCTTACAAAAGAATACTATATAGTACTTAAAAGGAATGAAGTACCCACATGCACACATATGCCCACACAACTACATAACACGATGGCTGAAGGTCTCAAAGCAATGTCAAGTAGAAAATGTAGGTGTAGAATGATACATACAGTGTTATACAATGTATGCATATTTAAAACCACAGAAGATTATATATGATTTTGATACATATATTTATAGAAAAGATAAAAGTAGACTTCAAGAGAAGGAGATAAACCCAGGGATAAGGAGAAAAGTGAACCTCAGCTTACCTGCAATTTTTCTCTTATATACATATTAAGAATGTTGAAACAGATATGACAAAATATTAACAAGCGTAAATTTTGATTGGCGAGTATATAAATAGTTAAATTGTTTTTTATGCTTTTCTGGGTGTTTTTAATTATGCAAAATAAAAATAGTAGTAAGAACAAAACAGCACATTAAATTAAGGAGCAAGAGTTATTCTGGAAGAATTCCTCTGCATTGACAGTGAGGAGGCCATACACCAGCCCTGTGAAGTGAGTTCTCAGCACATGGTCTCAGCTTCTAGCCCAGGTGGCCAGGAGACAGGAGCAAACTCAGCAGGCAGGCGTGTTTCCCAATGTGTGCATCCTGTGAGATCTGCTTACCTTGCATTTGCTTGCAGCTGAGAGTCCTCAAACTGTCACCAGGCAGGTGAAGTGCATGCGGATAGAAAACTCACACTATGCCACTATCATCACCAACTGCGAGGACAGTAGCTGCTCTGCCACCTTTGGGGATGGGACGTCTATTATTGCAAAGCCACAGGGAACATACCAGGTGGGTCTAGGGAGAAATGAGGAGTGCCAAAGAGAAGTGTCCATTTGAATAAGAAAACTCACTTCTCTGGGGCGGTGAATATTCCTGCCACATACTGCTGTTGTTCCCTTTGTCTCATGTACTTAGAACACACTTCTCAATCTCTTTTTACTTTTTCATCTTCTTTTTGCAATCCATTGCAGAAAACCACTGTCCTGCTTGTCTTACAATGCTTTCATATTTTCAGATCAAGGTTTTAAAATGTATTTGTTGGAGATCTTTTATTTAGTAGGTGTCAGGCACTGTTAGAAGCACTCATGTGATCTGTCCTGTGCCTACCCGACCAGCTTCACCTCCTACCACCTCTGTCCTTATCCACACTCTCCCATCCTTCCCATCTCCAGTCCATTGCCGCTTTACCTAGAGTCCCCATAGGATGGGAGGGAACATATGATCCGTGGGTCTTAGGAGAACAGCTTGCAAAGCTTTGTTCTTGAAGGCTCAGCGAGGAGAGCTCTTAGCAACTCCTGTACCTTCTTACATTTTCCTATTAATCACAACCACCTAGTGTCAGCCTGCAGTCTCTTGGAAGCCTTGGAAGGATTTGCCCTCATCTTTCCACTTGCCAGAGAAGAGACACAAGTGCCAGGATGCCACATACAATGTCACAGAATACTGAGAGCACAAAATCAGAAGATGACTGACTAAGACCTCAGTGTCAAATGTTACTGTGAAAGCTGCTAAAATCAGCTTATGCCTCCCATCTCTCCAAATGATGATACCCTACTCCCTCTTCTTCCAGTGTAGATTGTCTTGGGGCAAGGCAGGTGCTGAAGGTGAGACATGATTGTGGTATGTGGCAGTTGACTAAGGGGAGCAATCCTTCTTCAATACTCAGAAGGTCCATTTTCTTCAGCAGATTGGCAGCATCCGTATTCTGGTACCATGTATGCTGCCAGATGTCATGATAATCCCCTAAGATTCTGTGATGAGGCCAGTTTTTGCCTTATTTTTATCATAGTACCAAACTCAAATGGTTACAGCTATGAGGGCAATGGAATTTTAGAACCAATGACAGTTGCCACTGGAGAAAGAGACATAAACAGAAAAGAGATCCAACTTACAGACATTCAGTATCCACCATTATTGTGTAGCCACTTGTTCCTTCCAGGTTTGCCCATTCTCCCAAAACACAGCCCAAGAATGGATTGGAAGGTTGACCATTCTTGGCTGAGAAACACACAGACCTTTAGTTCCCAAATGGAAAAAAAAAAACCTCCAAATAAATTTACCAATACCTATTATAGTTCTGCAGTTGTATAGCACTGAAAGATGGCATTCAAAAAAATCCTCTGCCCACCCCTATTAGTTGGTCATCACTCATCACTCACCAGCATGAGAACAATGGGCAATATAATGAAGGAGGCAGGATTTTAGACAATATAATAATAATAATAATAATAATAATAAAGGAGGTTGAGCTTGGTATAGTCCACCATTGTACCTTAGCAGCACTAAAATGATTAACCAAGACATCAAATAGGAGGCATGTATAACAGTTGTTATCCTCTATGACTATAATGTGCACAAATAGGGGTGGGACCATCCACCCAGCTAGAGGGTTTCACGAAGACAAGATGACAAATAATGGGTCTGTTATCCCCCATGGGAAACCTTCCTCTGTCCCTCATTCTAGGAACTGAAACCAATTTCCCTAGACCAGAAGACCTATTGTCTTTCTGGGGACAGTGTGTGTATGTGTGTGTGTGTATATATGCTTGAACAAGCTTCTGAAAGAGAGTAGTCAGACTGTTCTTCTATACCACTATGATCCAGCCTAAGTGGTTCCTTTGGGGAAGATACAGAAATGTAATAAGCATTTATAAGAATGCTTTGAAGTAGGACTTCAAGGGTCCTTGTCTTTGTTAGCAATACCATAAACAAACACCTTATAATAATGGAATGTGGTTATATCCTCTACTCGGTATATGAAATCAGTTGGAAGAGGCAAATTTTATAGTAAACTTTGAACTGTGAATGTAAAATATGAGAATGTAAAATCATGAGAATTTTATTATCTAACTGGCTATCGGGTTAATCAAAAACAACCACTAGCAGAAAATGTGGATCTGTATTTGCCACGTTGAGTCTCTAGGCTTCAGCATAGATGTTTCTCCAGGTTAACATCCTAGAAAGAAAGGACATCCTGTTTATCACGTTTACTTTTGGCATTTCAATATTTCTGCTTCACCTGGTCTATGGTATATGTCTTAACAGTGGATATTATAGGACATCTTTTTCTGTCCAGAGCAGCTTTCAATAAGTTATAGAGTCAAATCTGACAGTTTGGGTCCATTTTGATGAAGACTTTTGGAGCCCAGGAAAGTTGCAAATTTAACCAAACACATTACCTACTGTAAAATGTACCTGGAACCACAGAGAAGTCTCAGAATTAGCCAAGATCCAACAGGGTTTTCTGGGCCTAGGCAATGGTGGATAGTCAGTATGAGACACTTCCAAAGTGATAGAGTAAGAACTCCCGAAAATACACTACTACATAAAGACAACTAGAAAACTGAAAATATTGTTCAAATCAACTTTTTGGCAAACTAAAATTGAAGCAAACATATAGAAGTAAATAATAGATTATAATAGAAATAAATAAAAGACAGAATAGAAAACCATAGAGAGAGTCAATGAAACCAGAAGTTGTTTCTTTGAAAAGATCAACAAAATTAACAAACTTTTAGGGACAGAGAGAGAGAAAGAAGGGGGGAGACCCAAATTATTAGAATTAAGAGTGAAAGATAAAACATTTTTACAAATCTTACAGAAATGAAAAGAATTATAAGGAAATACTATGAATGTCAACAGATTAGATACAATAGATGAAATAGATAAATTTCTGGAAAGGTACAAACTTCCAAATCTGAGTCAAGAAGAACTAAAAACTCAGAATAGACCTATAAGAAGTAAAAGATTGAATTGGTAATTTTAAAACTTAGCACACAGAAAAGCCCAGGGCCAGATAGCCTCACTGGTAAATTCTACCAAACATTTATGGAGGAATTAATACTGGAGAATTTTCATAAAATTTTCCAATATATAGAAGAGGAGGGAACACTTCCCAACTAATTCCATCAGGTCAGTATTACCCTGATAAAACCAGACAAAGTCATCACAAGAACACTCCAGACCAGTATCTTTTATGAAGATAGATAAAAATCCTCAAGAAGGTGCTAGCCAACAGAATCCAGCAACATGTAAAAAAGAATTATACATTGTCACCAAGTGGGATTTATCCCAAGAATTCAAGGTTGGTTCAAGATGCAAAAATCAATCAATATAATATATCATATGAAAAAATAAAGGACTAAAACCACATGATCATCTACCTAAGACTCAGAAAAAGCATTTGACAGAATTCAGCACCCTTTCACGATTAAAAAAAAAAAAAACTCAGTGCACTAGGAACAGAAGGAAACTTCTTCAACCTCATAAAGGGCATCTACAAAACAAAAAAAACCACAGCTAACAAATAGCATTCTTATCGCTATTTGTTAAAAAGCTAAAAGCTTTCTGTCTAAAATCCGGCACAGCACATGAATGTTTGCTCTCATCCTTCCAACTCAGCATTGTACTGAAGGCTCTAACCAGGGCAATCAGACAATAAGAATAAATAATGTGCAAGCAGATTGGAAAGGAAAAATGTAAAACTCTCTCTCTTTTTACAGATGATATAAAAGCATATCTAGAAAATCCTAAGAAATGCAATCTACCAAAAACACAATGTACACATACACACACAATTAGAACTAATAAAAGAGTTCAGCAAGTTTGCAAGATGTAAGATCAATATACAAAAGCCAATTATATTTTTCTACATTAACAAAAAGCAATGTAAAATTGAGATTAAGAAAACAATGCTGTTTAAAGTAGCATCAAAAGGAATAAAACACTTCTCTTCAACAAATGGTGTTGGGAAAACTGGACAGCTACATACAAAAGAATGAAACTCAACCACTTTTTTATGTTATACACAAAAATAAACTTAAAATGGCTTAAAGACCTGAATATGAGACCTGAAACCATAAAAATTCTAGAAGAGGGCATAGGCAGTAATTTCTCTAGCACTGGCTGTAGCTATATTTTTTTAGATATGTTTTATGGAGCAAGGGAAACAAGAGCAAAAATAAACTGTTAGGACAACATCAAAATTCCTTCTGCACAGTGAAGGAAACAATCGACAAAAAAACTAAAGGAAAACCTAATGAATGGGAGAAGATATTTGGAAATGATATATCTGATAACGAGTTAGTATCCAAAATATATAAAGAACTTACACAACACACACAAAAAATAAATGATCCAGTTTAAAAATGGGCAGAAAACATGAACAGACATTTTTCCAAAGAAGACATATAGACAAGAAAAGGTGTTCAACATCACTAGTAATCAGAGAAATACAAATCAAAACTACAATGATATACCACCTCACACTTGTCAGAATGGCTAAAATCAGCAATACAAGAAGCAAAAAGTGTGGGCAAGGATGCAAAGAAAAAGGAACCCTTTGCACTGTTGGTGGAAATTTGAACTGGTGAAGCCACTGTGGAAAACAGTATGGAGCTTTCTCAAAAAGTTAAAAATAGAACTATCTTATGATCCAGTAATGGCACTACTGGGTATTTACCCAAAGAATAGAAAACCACTAATTTGGAAGGATATATACACCCCTATGTTTATTGAGCATTATTTATAGTAGTCAAATTATGGAAACAGCTCAAGTATCCATTGATAGATGAATGGATAAAGAAGATGGAATATATATATATATCCATTCATATATGGAATATATATATTCCATCTTCTTTATCCATATCTATCTATCTATCTATATATATATATTGCATTACATATATAATGGAACATTACTCAGCCATAAAAAGGAAGGAAATCTTGCCATCTGCAGCAACATGGATGGATCTAGAGAGTATAATTATAATGCTAAGTAAAATAAATCAGAGAAAGACAAATACCATAGGATTTCACTCATAGGTGGAATTTAAGAGACAAAACAAATGCAGAAAGGAAAAAAAGAGAGTGATAAGCCAAGAAACAGACTCCTAACCATAGAGAACAAACTGATGATTACTAGAGGAGAGGTGAGTGGGGTATGGGTGAAATAGGTGATGTGGATTAAAAAAGGAATAAAATAAGTAGAAATAAATTTAGTAAGACTTATACACTGAAAATTATAAAATATCACTGAAAGAAATCAAAGACCTAATAAACAGAAAACATCACATATTAAGTTTATGGAAAAGTTAACATTATTAAGATGGCAGTACTCCTTACATTCTTTATTAACACCCCAGCCACCTGTTTTGCAAAAATTGAAAAGCTGATACCAAAATTCGTATGTAAATTGGAAATACTCCAAATAGCCAAAACAATCTCGAAGAAGAACAAAGTTAGATGACTCACTTCCTGATTTCAAAACTTCCTGATTTCAAAACTTACTACAAAGCTACAGTAATTAAGACAGTGTGCTACTAGAATAAAGATAGGCATATAGATCATTAGAATAGAGCTAAGTAGTCATTTATTACCAATTTGTGGTCAATAAATTATAAGCATGCCACGCTAATTCAATGGGGAAAAGAATAGTCTTTCAACAACTGGTTAATAAAGTTGACCTGTACCTCACACTATACACAGAAATGAACTCAAAAAGCACCAAGGACTTAGTTGTAAAAGCTCAAACAACAAACCTCTTAGAAGAAAAGATAGTGCAAATCTTCATGTCCTTGAATCTGGCAGCAGTTTCTTGTGCAAAAGACAAACAAAATGAGAGGTTTGTACTCTAAAGGATACCACAAAGAAAGTGAAAAGACAACCAACAGAATGGAAGATATTATTTGTAAATCATACAAATAATAATAGTCTAGTATCCAGAATATATAAAGAACGACTACCACTCAACAATGAAGACTAATAATGCAATTTTTGAATGGCAAGGATTTGAATAAACATTTCCCCAAAGAAGTTATATAAATGACAAATAAGCACATGACAAGATGTTCAGCATCATTAATTATTAGGGAATTGCAAATTAAACTATGAAATACTATTTCCCACCCACTAAAATGACTAGAATGAAAAAGACAGACAGTAATAAGTGTTGGTGAGGATGTGGAGGAATTGGAATCCTCATACATTACTGATAGGAATGTATAATGCTGCAATTGCTTTGGAAAACAGTTTGGCAGTTCCTCAAAAAGTTAAAAATAGTTATCATATGACCCAGCAATTCCACACCTAAGCAGACATCCAAGGGAAATTAATTTATATATCCAAATTTGTATAGAGATGTTGATAACATTGGTAATAATACAAGATTGTGAAAATAACACATATGTCCATCAACTCACAAAGAAACAAAATCTGATATAGCTATACAATGGAATATTATGCATCCATGAAAAAGAATGAAGTATTGATATATACTACAACATGGATGAATCTTGAAAATATTATGCTAAATGAAAGAAGCCAGACACAAAAGGCCTTGTATTGTGTGCTTCCATCTGTATGAAATGTCTAGAATATTCAAATCCATAGAGATAGGTGATCACAGATTGCCAGAAGCTAAGGGCAGGAGTGAGGCAGAGTAACAGCTCATGGCATCATGAGCTGGTTTCTTTTGGGGATGATGAAAATGTTCTGAAATTAGCAATAGCATTTGCACATGTTTTTGAACATAGTAAAATCCACTGAATGTACACTTTATGGTATGTGAATTATGTCTCAAAAAATGAGTCTATCTGAACCAGAAGCCATTACATGAAAGCTAATACTTAAGGACTGTGTCAGGCACCAGAGGAATGGGGACAAATCAGAGTTCTTAAAAGCATTTGTCCCATAGCTTCTGACTGTTCGAGATACTTTTCGCCCAAGAACATGAAGGATTCCAAACATTTTTAATAGCGACTAGTGTGTTCACTTCAGTTAAAATATATTTTTATTATTTCATATTAAATATCTGACATAAGGCACAAGACAATTACTTGGAAAAGATATTAAAGTGAGTAGATAAATTATGAGTGAGGACATGAAAGGAATTATGCCCTAATTATTAATTTTGCCTCTTTATTAGGGAGCCCTTCCCAAAGCTAACATCCTCTCTTGGATAATGTTTTTAACTCTCTTGGATAATGTTTCCTGGAAAAAAAATAATTTATGGCTGAGATCTTTGTCTAAATTTTTTCCTAAAAACAATTTTCCGAATCCCTTACATTGAACAAGACATTTTAAATAATTTATCTTTTTCTGTTACCCTTCCAGGTATTACCTCCAAATACAGGCTGCCTCCACATTGATAGGGATTGCTCAGCTATATATTGCCATGAATTAAGCAGTGATATATACCATCCTTTCCAAAAACGTGAGCAGCTAAGAGCTAGCAGGTACATCATGAAGCACACATCAGAGGTTATCTGTGAGGTCCTGGATCCTGAGGGAAATACCTTTCAGGTAAAGGGCATCATTAATATGGAGAAAGGGGCTGGATTTTTTTTTTTTTTTTTTTTTGTAGCTATTTCACCTTCCATGAAGAGAGAGAGCTTCCATGAAGCTTTACACCATAGCAGCTTTGGGATTAGTTACCCACTTAACGTCAGTACTTTGCATAAGCAATAATGAATGTCAACAATCTTTGCTTCTCAAGTGTACTTCCAAGGAGATAGAAAGTCAAACAGTTGGGATGGTAGAAATGTTAAGGCCAAATAAAGAATTAGAATGGAAGGGAAGAAGCATTACTAAACATTTAAAAATAATGTCAAACCAAAAAAAAATGATATAAGACTAGTCTGTATCCAGGTTAAAGTGAGAACAGTTTTGCTTGACTGGGCAGAGAGTCCATGGTGAGAAATATTAACTGGTGTGGGTTCTGGTAGGGTTGAAGATGGGGAGGCGGGAGCAGTGTTTAGCTGCTGAATGGTAGAACCCTATCTTCTATTTCTCTGTCCTTCAACACCACAACTGTTCTCTTACATCCAGGCCAAACACTGGCAAACCATGGCCACCTCTTTATGTAGGCCCATGAGCTAAAAATGGCTTTTATATTTTTAAATGGTTGGAAAAACTCAAAAGGAGAAGAATATTTCAAGACACATAAAAATTACAGGAAATTCAAATCTCAATGTCATAATACAGTTTTATTGGAACACAGCTATGCTCATTTGTCTTTGGCTGCTTTTGCACACAATGGTATGATGAGCAGTTGCAACAGAAACTGTGTGGCCTATAAATCCTAAAATATTTATTCCCAGGCCCTTGACAAAAAATGGTTTGCCAACTCCTGCTCTGGGTATTTCTCCTTGTTTTCACTCCTCACCCAACAGTAGAATTTGTGTATCAGCTAATAAGTGGTGAACTTATTTTTCAGGTTTGGAACCATAACACAGAGCCCCTAACTTTGGTCTGGTATGCAGATTAGCCCTGATCCTGCTTGGTTTTTTGGTGTTCAATAAATGTGACTCTTCCCAGCATGAGTTCAGGCTGCTAACAAGTTTCCATTTATAGTGAACTGAAATTGAATGCTAAAGCCCTAAACCCTCTCGTTTTAAACACATGGGACGTTCAGGCCAAGCATTCTTCTAGGCATTAATGCTCTTCTAGGGTGTTCACGTCAGTGGTCTTTGAGCCTGAACCACACTCCTTCCTGGAGAGACCCATGCCATATCTAAATAGTAGTAATGGCTAGAACATTTCTTCTCATGCTGATACTACATTTCATGCAGCTACTAAATCTGATGCTGATACTAAAGATTTAGTACCATGAATCCTGATTCTGCACTTGCAACCACAGAATATAAACTTCTCCACACTATTACTTCCTTAATATTGCAAGATAGCTATCACATAAGTAGTCCTCCCTCAATGTTTAAATCCCCAGTTCCTTGACCTAAGGCTCAAAAGAGAAGATTCTGAGTCCCCTGCCATCCTTGTCACCTTCCTCTGAGTATATTCCAGTCTGTCTTCCAGTTTGCAGTCACAGTCTAGGTGTGGCTTGTGAGTAGAGATATGACACTGGGTTTTCACTTTTATTAATGCCAACTGTACTTAGTGCATATTACCTTGGAGATAAATATCCCTGATTCTCTGAATCTACCAAAAGATGACATGCTTTCTCAAACGGGAAACATAAGCTTCACGCCATTTCTTTTCTTTTAGTTGTCTATATACTTTGGTCCTTAGGTTATGGCTGATGGTAGCATATCAACTATGGCACCCAAAAACAATGTGGAGGAGGATTTAAGTGAAAAAGCTGAAGGTTATGATAATTTATCATCTACTCACCTTCATAAGAATCATCTCCTAATCTATGGTGAACACGTGCCTAGGTAATATGATAAAAATAATACTATGACTTCTGTTTTTTTTTAAAGATTATATTCGCTTATTTGAGAATGAGATAGAGAGAGCACAAGCAGGGAGGAGGCAGAGGGAGAGGGAGGAGCAGACTCCCCATTCAGCAGGGAGCCCAACTCGGGACTCTATTCCAGGACACTGAGGTCATGACCTGAGCTGAAGGCAGATGCTTAACCCACTGAGCCACCCAAGCACCCCTGACTTTTATTTTAAATTCCAAGTGTAAGGAGCACTTAAACTAATATTTCAAGTGTTTTGATTTTATTGTTTCAAATAGGTTTTTTGTCATTTATGCTGATGGATCAGGAGTGGAACTTCTTCGTGACAGTGACATAGAAGAATATCTATCCTTGGCATATGGAGAATCATCTACTGTCGTTCTCCAGGAGCCAGTCCAGGAACAGCCAGGTAAGAAACCCAGAATGTCTGGAAGTTGTTGTGTCCCCTTACCAGCTCCCAACCTATTCATCCAGTCCACCCATGTGTCAACTCTACTTTCTTCCTTTTGCTCACTCTTCAACACTACTTGCCACTTGGCAATGTCAACCTGTATCTACAGTTAATTATGTTCATTCCAAGTTTTATCTGAGCATCAACCTATATAAATGGTGTATGAGTCCGTCTCCTACCTGCAAGCAAATTTGAATCTGTCTTTAGATATATTAGGTATGTAGCTATGATTCTATTTATATCTTCCTTTTGTCTTCAGTAGGGAAAGAAAGAAAAGTGAGATATTACTTGTAAGTTCACTTTTTTTTTGTCATTTTGAAGGTATTGCCTTGATGAATTTAATATAATAAGAAAAAATATATATTTGATGTGTGACTTAGAAAGCCAACCTGAAATATAGGATCAGTTATATTCATTGTGTATTTATATTATTCTCATCAATTTTAAAGAAATCAGTGTGTGGTTAAAGACTAGAGACACATAATACATTAAGAAAGAATCACCAGAGGGGCACCTGGCTGGCTCAGTTGGTGGAGCACACAACTCTTGATCTTTGGGTTGTGAATTTAAGCCCCACACTGGGTGTAGATATTACTTTAAAAAAATCCTTAGGGGGAGGAGTCAAGATGGCGGAGAAGTAGCAGGCTGAGACTACTTCGGGTAGCGGGAGATCAGCTAAATAGCTTATCTAAAGATTGCAAACACCTACAAATCCAACGGGAAATTGAAGAGAAGAAGAACAGCAATTCCAGAAACAGAAAATCAACCACTTTCTGCAAGGTAGGACTGGCGGAGAAGTGAATCCAAAGCGAAGGGAAGATAGACCGCGGGGGGAGGGGCCGGCTCCCGGCGAGCGGCGGAGCAACGGAGCAAAATCAGGACTTTTAAAAGTCTGTTCCGCTGAGGGACATCGCTCCAGAGGCTTAACTGGGGTGAAGCCCAGGCGGGGTCAGCGCGGCCTCAGGTCCCGCAGGGTCGCAGAAGGATCGGGGGTGTCTGAGTGTCGCAGAGCTTACTGGTATTAGAACGGGGAAGCTGGCTGCAGAGACAGAGCCGAGGAGTGACTCTCAGCTCGGGGTTGCCTTGAACCGGTTGCAGGCTCGGTCAGCTCGGAGCGTGGCCGGAGGCCAGGGTGGCGGGAGTCATTGGGCTCTGTTCTCTGAGGGCGCACTGAGGAGTGGGGCCCCGGGCTCTCGGCTCCTCCGGGCCGGAGACTGGGAGGCCGCCATCTTCATTCCCGTCCTCCGGAACTCTACGGAAAGCGCTCAGGGAACAAAAGCTCCCGAAAGCAAACCCGAGCGGATTACTCAGCGCGGCCCGGGTAAGGGCGGTGCAACTCCGCCTGGGGCAAAGACGCTTGAGAATCACTACAACAGGCCCCTCCCCCAGAAGATCAACGGGAAACCCAGCCAGGACCAAGTTCACCTACCAAGGAGAGCGGCGGAATTCCAGAGGAGAAGAAAGCAAAGCACGGAACTCATGGCTTTCTCCCCATGATTTTTTAGCCTTGCAGTTAATTTAATTTTTTTTTCTTTTTCAATTTTTTTTTCTTTTTCTCTTCTTCTGCTGAATTTTTTTTAACTTTTACCGTTTTCTTTTTTTAACGTTTTTTAAATAGTTTATCTACTATATATATTTTTTTCCTCTTTTTATATTTTTTCTTTATCGGCTTTCTTTTTTTTAATAGTTTCTTTTTTTTTTTTCTTTCTTTCTGAACCCCTTTTTATCCCCTTTCTCCCCCCTCACAATTCGGGATCTCTTCTGATTTGGCTAAAGCATATTTTCCTGGGGTTGTTGCCACCCTTTTAGTATTTTACTTGCTCCTTCATGAACTCTTATCTGGACAAAATGACAAGGCGGAAAAATTCACAACAAAAAAAAGAACAAGAGGCAGTACCAAAGGCTAGGGACCTAATCAATACAGACATTGGTAATATGTCAGATATAGAGTTCAGAATGACGATTCTCAAGGTTCTAGCCGGGCTTGAAAAAGGCATGGAAGATATTAAAGCAACCCTCTCGGGAGATATAAAAGCCCTTTCTGGAGAAATAAGAGAACTAAAATCTAACCAAGTTGAAATCAAAAAAGCTATTAATGAGGTGCAATCAAAAATGGAGGCTCTCACTGCTAGGATAAATGAGGCAGAAGAAAGAATTAGCGATATTGAAGACCAAATGACAGAGAATAAAGAAGCTGAGCAAAAGAGGGACAAACAGCTACTGGACCATGAGGGGAGAATTCGAGAGATAAGTGACACCATAAGACGAAACAACATTAGAATAATTGGGATTCCAGAAGAAGAGGAAACAGAGAGGGGAGCAGAAGGTATATTGGAGAGAATTATTGGAGAGAATTTCCCCAATATGGCAAAGGGAACAAGCATCAAAATCCAGGAGGTTCAGAGAACCCCCCTCAAAATCAATAAGAATAGGTCCACACCCCGTCACCTAATAGTAAAATTGACAAGTCTTAGTGACAAAGAAAAGATTCTGAAAGCAGCCCGGGAAAAGAAGTCTGTAACGTACAATGGTAAAAATATTAGATTGGCAGCAGACTTATCCACAGAGACCTGGCAGGCCAGAAAGAGCTGGCATGATATATTCAGAGTACTAAATGAGAAAAACATGCAGCCAAGAATACTATATCCAGCTAGGCTATCATTGAAAATAGAAGGAGAGATTAAAAGCTTCCAGGACAAACAAAAACTGAAAGAATTTGCAAATACCAAACCAGCTCTACAGGAAATATTGAAAGGGGTCCTCTAAGCAAAGAGAGACCCTCAAAGTAGTAGATCAGAAAGAAACAGAGACAATATACAATAACAGTCACCTTACAGGCAATACAATGGCACTAAATTCATATCTCTCAATACTTACCCTGAATGTTAATGGGCTAAATGCCCCAATCAAAAGACACAGGGTATCAGAATGGATAAAAAAACAAAACCCATCTATATGTTGCCTACAAGAAACTCATCTTAAACCCGAAGACACCTCCAGGTTTAAAGTGAGGGGGTGGAAAAGAATTTACCATGCTAATGGACATCAGAAGAAAGCAGGAGTGGCAATCCTTATAGCAGATCAATTAGATTTTAAGCCAAAGATTATAATATAGATGAGGAAGGACACTATATCATACTCAAAGGAACTGTCCAACAAGAAGATCTAACAATTTTAAATATCTATGCCCCTAACGTGGGAGCAGCCAACTATATAAACCAATGAATAACAAAATCAAAGAAACACATCGACAAGAATACAATAATAGTAGGGGATTTTAACACTCCCCTCACTGAAATGGACAGATCATCCAAGCAAAAGATCAACAAGGAAATCAAGGGTTAAATGACACACTGGACCAGATGGACATCACAGATATATTCAGAACATTTCATCCCAAAGCAACAGAATACACATTCTTCTCTAGTGCACATGGAACATTCTCCAGAATAGATCACATTCTTGGTCCTAAATCAAGTCTCAACCGGTATCAAAAGATTGGGATCATTCCCTGCATATTTTCAGACCACAATGCTCTAAAGCTAGAACTCAGTCACAAGAGGAAATTTGGAAGGAACCCAAATACATGGAGACTAAACAGCATCCTTCTAAAGAATGAATGGGTCAACCAGGAAATTAAAGAAGAATTGAAAAAATTTATGAAAACAAATGATAATGAAAACACAACGGTTCAGAATCTGTGGGACACAACAAAGGCAGTCCTGAGAGGAAAATATATAGCGGTACAAGCCTTTCTCAAGAAACAAGAAAGGTCTCAGGTACACAACCTAACCCTACACCTAAAGGAGCTGGAGAAAGAACAAGAAAGAAACCCTAAACCCAGCAGGAGAAGAGAAATCATAAAGATCAGAGCAGAAATCAATGAAATAGAAACCAAAAAAACCATAGAACAAATCAACGAAACTAGGAGCTGGTTCTTTGAAAGAATTAATAAGATTGATAAACCCCTGGCCAGACTTATCAAAAAGAAAAGAGAGAGGACCCAAATAAATAAAATCATGAATGAAAGAGGAGAGATCACAACGAACACCAAAGAAATACAGACAATTATAAGAACATACTATGAGCAACTCTACGCCAACAAATTTGACAATCTGGAAGAAATGGATGCATTCCTAGAGACATATAAACTACCACAACTGAACCAGGAAGAAATAGAAAGCCTGAACAGACCCATAACCAGTAAGGAGATTGAAACAGTCATCAAAAATCTCCAAACAAACAAAAGCCCAGGGCCAGACGGCTTCCCGGGGGAATTCTACCAAACATTTAAAGAAGAACTAATTCCTATTCTCCTGAAACTGTTCCAAAAAATAGCAATAGAAGGAAAACTTCCAAACTCATTTTATGAGGCCAGCATCACCTTGATCCCAAAACCAGACAAGGATCCCAACAAAAAAGAGAACTACAGACCAATATCCTTGATGAACACAGATGCAAAAATTCTCGCCAAAATACTAGCCAATAGGATTCAACAGTACATTAAAAGGATTATTCACCACGACCAAGTGGGATTTATTCCTGGGCTGCAAGGCTGGTTCAACATCCGCAAATCAATCAATGTGATACAACACATTAATAAAAGAAAGAACAAGAACCATATGATACTCTCCATAGATGCTGAAAAAGCATTTGACAAAGTACAGCATCCCTTCCTGATCAAAACTCTTCAAAGTGTAGGGATAGACGGCACATACCTCAATATTATCAAAGCCATCTATGAAAAACCCACCGCAAATATCATTCTCAATGGAGAAAAACTGAAAGCTTTTCCGCTAAGGTCAGGAACACGGCAGGGATGTCCGTTATCACCACTGCTATTCAACATAGTACTAGAAGTCCTAGCCTCAGCAATCAGAAAACAAAAGGAAATTAAAGGCATCCAAATCGGCAAAGAAGAAGTCAAACTATCACTCTTCGCAGATGATATGATACTCTATGTGGAAAACCCAAAAGACTCCACTCCAAAACTGCTAGAACTTGTACAGGAATTCAGTAAAGTGTCAGGATATAAAATCAATGCACAGAAATCAGTTGCATTTCTCTACACCAACAACAAGACAGAAGAAAGAGAAATTAAGGAGTCCATCCCATTTACAATTGCACCCAAAACTATAAGATACCTAGGAATAAACCTAACCAAAGAGACTAAGAATCTATACTCAGAAAACTATAAAGTACTCATGAAAGAAATTGAGGAAGACACAAAGAAATGGAAAAATGTTCCATGCTCCTGGATTGGAAGAATAAATATTGTGAAAATGTCTATGCTACCTAAAGCAATCTACACATTTAATGCAATTCCTATCAAAGTACCATCCATTTTTTTCAAAGAAATGGAACAAATAATCCTAAAATTTATATGGAACCAGAAAAGACCTCGAATAGCCAAAGGAATATTGAAAAAGAAAGCCAAAGTTGGTGGCATCACAATTCCGGACTTCAAGCTCTATTTCAAAGCTGTCATCATCAAGACAGCATGGTACTGGCACAAAAACAGACACATAGATCAATGGAACAGAATAGAGAGCCCAGAAATGGACCCTCAACTCTATGGTCAACTCATCTTCGATAAAGCAGGAAAGAATGTCCAATGGAACAAAGACAGCCTCTTCAATAAATGGTGTTGGGAAAATTGGACAGCCACATGCAGAAAAATGAAATTGGATCATTTCCTTACACCACACACGAAAATAGACTCAAAATGGATGAAGGATCTCAGTGTGAGAAAGGAATCCATCAAAATCCTCGAGGAGAACACAGGCAGCAACCTCTTCGACGTCAGCCGCAGCAACATCTTCCTAGGAACATCACCAAAGGCAAGGGAAGCAAGGGCAAAAATGAACTTTTGGGATTTTATCAAGATCAAAAGCTTTTGCACAGCAAAGGAAACAGTGAACAAAACCAAAAGACAACTGACAGAATGGGAGAAGATATTTGCAAATGACATATCAGATAAAGGGCTAGTGTCCAAAATCTATAAAGAACTTAGCAAACTCAACACCCAAAGAACAAATAATCCAATCAAGAAATGGGCAGAGGACATGAACAGACATTTCTGCAAAGAAGACATCCAGATGGCCAACAGACACATGAAAAAGTGCTCCATATCACTCAGCATCAGGGAAATACAAATCAAAACCACAATGAGATATCACCTCACACCAGTCAGAATGGCTAAAATTAACAAGTCAGGAAATGACAGATGCTGGCGAGGATGTGGAGAGAGGGGAACCCTCTTACACTGTTGGTGGGAATGCAAGCTGGTGCAACCACTCTGGAAAACAGCATGGAGGTTCCTCAAAATGTTGAAAATAGAACTACCCTATGACTCTGCAATTGCACTGCTGGGTATTTACCCTAAAGATACAAACGTAGTGATCCGAAGGGGCACATGCACCCGAATGTTTATAGCAGCAATGTCTACAATAGCCAAACTATGGAAAGAACCTAGATGTCCATCTACAGACGAATGGATAAAGAAGAGGTGGTATATATACACAATGGAATACTATGCAGCCATCAAAAGAAATGAAATCTTGCCATTTGCGACGACGTGGATGGAACTAGAGGGTATCATGCTTAGCGAAATAAGTCAATTGGAGAAAGACAACTATCATATGATCTCCCTGATATGAGGGAGAGGAGATGCAACATGGGGGGTTGAGGGGGTAGGAGAAGAGTAATTGAAACAAGATGGGATTGGGAGGGAGACAAACCATAAGTGACTCTTAATCTCACAAAACAAACTGAGGGTTGATGGGGGGAGGGGGTTGGGAGAGGGGGTGGGGTTATGGATATTGGGGAGGGTATGTGCTATGGTGAGTGTTGTGAAGTGTGTAAACCTGGCGATTCGCAGACCTGTACCCCTGGGGATAAAAATATGTTTATAAAGCTATAAAAAAAAAAAAAGAAAGAAAGGATGAATACCCAAGTTTTGTAGCAACATGGACGGGACTGGAAGAGATTATGCTGAGTGAAATAAGTCAAGCAGAGAGAGTCAATTATCATATGGTTTCACTTATTTGTGGAGCATAACAAATAGCATGGAGGACAAGGGGAGATGGAGAGGAGAAGGGAGTTGAGGGAAATTGGAAGGGGAGGTGAACCATGAGAGACTATGGACTCTGAAAAACGATCTGAGAATTTTGAAGGGGTGGGGGGTGGGAGGTTTGGGGGCACCAGGTGGTGGGTATTGTAGAGGGCACAGATTGCATGGAGCACTGCGTGTGGTGCAAAAATAATACTGTTATGCTGAAAAAATAAAAAAAATTAAAAAAAAAAAGCATAAACCTCCAGTTATGAGTGAATCTCTTGGATTGAATGTACAGTGTGGAGACTATAGCAAACAATACTGTTTTATGTGTTTGAATGTTGCTAAGAGAGTAGAGCTTAAATAGTCTCACCACAAAAAGAAAAAGTAATTGAGATAATAAAAGTGCTAATGAACCCTATTGTGGTAATCATTTTGCAACATATAGATGTATCAAATCATCACATTGTACACATTTAATTTACATAATTCTGTATGCAAATTATATATTAATAAATTTGGGGAAAAAAATGAAAAAAAAATCTTTAAAAAAAAAGAGAAAGAATTATCAGTGTATATCATATGTATATTTAAACATAGATATAAACTTGGATGTCATTTGTGTATGAAACCAATGTTTTATGTCTAGGTTTATGTATGGTCCATTTTAATCTGTTCTCTGGTTGGTGGGATATAGTTTTACACTTATTTATGAATACACCTGCATCTCTGCACACTTAGTATATCTTTCAGTGTATCAGTGTACATTTACATCTTGCTCTATGTCTGTGAATATGGAGAGTGAAGAGCTCTGACTGGTGCAGTGCATGTGTAGAACTATATGAGCATTCATTGCAAATGGCTTTGTTAGTTATTAAACTAGCATCTGCTTGATAACCTACAATGTGCCAAACACAGTGGCTCAGATAAAACTTGGAATGAATATAATTAACTGTAGATACAGGTTGACATTACCAAGTGGCAAGTAGAGTTGAAAAGCAAGCAAAAGGAATAAAGTAGTGAGCTAAAGCAGCGTGGATACTGCCTTCATAGAGCTTAGAGTTGAACGAGAGAGATAGGCATTGATTATATAACATACGATAACTGTGATTATATGATTGTCAATTAGGATAAGGTCTTTGAAGGAAAGGAATATGTTTCCAGGAGAGCGGGAACCTGATGTAGTCTAGAAATCTTCCCTGAAGACACTGGAGCTAAGAACTGGTGGATAACTAGCTGTTGATTAAAACAGGAGGGAGAGATTTCCTGGAAGAGACAATGCAAAGCAGAAAGCAAAAAGCGACAGAAAACAAGGAGGAAAAGGCCAAAGTAGCTAAAGCATAGAAGGAGGAATGGTGTGAGTTGAGGCAGGATGAGAAAATACTGAGGACTTGGTTTTATTCCACGCACAGTGGGAGGTCAAAGAAATGTTTAAATCATGGCCTAACATGATCAGTCTCTCTGACCACCAGAGGGATTCATTCACAGAGTAGATCTGGATAGAAAAGCTGGTTGTTTCTATAGCCCAGAACAGGATTTCTCAGAGACAAATTATCCAAGGTAGGTCAGTGGATGAGCTCAAGTGAACCAACCAGACTTGGATGTGGTTTTTGAAGGATAACAAGATATCAGTTAATAATTCCAGGTGATCTAAACCCAATCTCTAGGTGTTACAGTGGCTAAAATCCTCAATTTTCTTGATTAGATCATAAGGTTCTTAAGTACAATCACTGTGTCTTGCTTATCAAAAAGTGTTTATCAAGGGTGCCTGGTTAGCTCAGTCAACCGTTAAGTGTCAGACTCTTGGTTTCTTCTCAGGTCATGATCTCATGGATCATGAGATAGAGCCCTGTATGGGGTTCCACACTCAGTGGGGAGTCTGCTGGAGATCCTCTCTGCCCCTCCTCCCACTTGTACACTCTCTCTCTCTCTCAAATAAATATATTTTTAAGAAGTATTTGTTGAACTTTGTGAAAACCTACTGAATTTCTCAGAATCTATTTGATAGAGACATGATCCTCTGATAACTCTCTTTGACCCAGGTACCCTGAGCATCACTGTCCTTCGCCCTTTTCATGAAGCATCACCATGGCTAATGAAGAAAGAATTAGATACAATTGTTCCTCCTAATCTCCAGTCAAGGTCATGGGAGACATTCCCCTCCATTGAGGTATACATTTTTTCTTCTGGAAAGTCACTACACTTGTATATCCATCCATCAATTTTTGGAGTCTTGGGTCTTCTCTCATACAGTGACATATTTTCATTCTTTTGTAAATTGTTATTGGGCTCAGGAGATTTGTATTTGAAGATTCTAACATTTGTAGCTTTTAGAGAAATAGACCTGTCTAGCTAAATCTCAGTTTTATTTCTTTTAGCCTACCTTGCAGGCTCAACCATCTTCCTATAGTATGAAAATATCCACTCTGAGTAATGCATGTTCTACCTCTCCTATCATGGAATTACTGATATCGGGCAATACAGAAATATTTCCTTCTCTCATTCCTTATCTGTTAGTTTTAACACACAATTTAGATCTTTCACACTCATTTTATCCCCTAATTTACTACTGCACAGACTGAAGCAGGTAAGAATAATGTGAAGGATTTTACAAAGGATTTGCAACCACAATGTTAGAAAGTAAACACTGTAATTATGTCAGATTAGAGAAGCCCCACCTAAAGTCTTTCTAAAGACTGGAAGAAAACATCTTGAGCAAGAAACATGAAGTCCTGCATCGTGCAAGATTTGACATTTCATTTTGCAGGCAATTTGTGTTACATGTTCAGCATATTGTCAGATGTTAAATTATTAAATCAATGAGCACATTGATAAAATGATCAGAGACATACTAGTGTTAGGTGGGGAGGATAATGTTTTTGATGTATAATGAATTTTCCTTCCCCAAACAATCTGGTAAGATCAAGGGCGCAGATAATGAGCACTTAAGATAACCAAGACCGGGGCGCCTGGGTGGCTCAGTGGGTTAAGCCGCTGCCTTCGGCTCAGGTCATGATCTCGGAGTCCTGGGATCGAGCCCCGCATCGGGCTCTCTGCTCTCTCGGGGAGCCTGCTTCCTCCTCTCTCTCTGCCTGCCTCTCTGCCTGCTTGTGATCTCTCTGTCAAAAAAAAAAAAAAAAAAGATAACCAAGACCTTGGGGGACGTGGGTGACTCAGTCAGTTAAGAGTCTGCCTTTGGCTCAGGTAATGATCCCAGGGTCCTGCTCAGTGGGAAGCCTGCTTCTCCCTCTCCCTCTGTCCCTCCCCTACTTCGTGCTTGCTCTCTCTCTCTTTCTCTCTCTCTCACCCTCTCTCAAATAAATAAATAAATAAATAAATATTTTTTTAAAAAAATAACAAAGACCTCTTAGTCCTATATTTTAATTGACTGTAACCAATATGGTGAATGAAGATGATCTGATTGTAGTCCTGAGTCTTCTAATTATTAATGTGGGATTTGGGACAAGTCACATTGGCTCTCTACTTCCTGAAAAATAAAAAGGCCACACCAAATGGCCCACTAAGGCTATATCCAAGCTGAAAGTAGTGCTTCATGACCAATAACATGCCACATCTAAGATTAATGAAGGACACTCATTCTCTTCCTCTACAATTCCTATAGCTCTGACCTTCTCTGCCCAGTAGCAGTGGCTCTGCCCAGGTGAACCTCTGAATGGTTATCACTGACCAGGCATCAGACATTGAATAGCAGCTTACAAAGAAGCACATCAGAGACTCTACCAGACATAGGGCATCCAAGCACACTACCCCCGAAAATCAATTATAAGAATAATATAAAGATGTGAATTTGCTCTGATGTAGACATCCATGCCCAGTAGACATTCATGCCCAGGAGACTCTGGGGACATGCTTAATCTAGAGTGAGCTCAAAAACTACCCAAATCTATGGGATGATTGCTCTCTTAATCTCTCTAGGTCAAAATGAACATGAAAACAGGAAGTTAAAAACTGCTTATTCCAAATGTCTTAGGCTACTTGTGGGTAGTAAGCAATACCCACATACATTAGGCATAAGCTAAGCTACATTTCCATGATACCACATTGCTTACTACTGCCCTAAAGGCTATCCAGTGGGACATAGTGCTGCAGGATTTTAAAATATCCAGATTCCTGATAACACATATAAAAAGGAAAGCTTGCCCAGTTCTGCTACCAATTTTCCTTATATTCGAGAAACTTTTGGGAAGCAGGGATTTTTTGTCTTTTTACTATTGTATTCCCTAACAAGTGGTTCTTAGCATAGTATCTACATAAATAAGAGCTCAGCAAAAACAAATAAATAAATAAATAAAATTAATATTAGGACTTTTTTTTTTTTTTTTGGTTGGTTGGTTTGCTTTGTTTTAACAGAAAAAAACTCCTGGACCTCCATTTGGCACTCAAATTTGGAAGGGCCTTGACGTTGGGTCCAAACAGCTAGTAAGTGCCCCAGCCCCTATACTCAAGAGTCCCAAGGTGCTACAGATGCGCCAGTTCATCCAGCACGAGGTCATAAAGGATGAGGTGAAATTGAAGTTGCAGATTTCTCTTAAGGTAATGGAAGTCAGGTAACTTGACTGAGAAGAATCAGGAACAGGGCAATTATTCCTCTTGGTTTCCTGAGGAACCTGAAATTATGTAATTCTCCCAGTATTTATTTAATGCAACACATGAATGTCAATTTTCCAGAGGGTAGGACGTTAAGAGGTAGAAAATAATGGTTCCCAAAAGGTATAGGAAGTATTGAGGCCCTGAGACATTGAAAAGATAAGTAAGTTCTACATGTGATTGCCATATAGAGTCCACCTTCTTTCTTATTGTATGGAAAACTGGTTTAATGACCTCTGGAAAATGGTAGAGCTGTTTATTAATCTGATACTTGTCCGTGGAAGAAAAGTACTGTTGGTTTTTGGAAATGGTCTAAGAATTTGTAAATATATAGTCAATTGTATAAACTACATCTGTAACATCTCACTGTCTACTTTGTTAACTGTCTCAGAATGAGATCATATGTGTTTTGCTCATGGTTATATACCTAGCACATTGCATAGAGCAAGGGACCACTTATTTATGAACATAAGTACTTATGGGCTCCTGGGTGGCTCAGTCATTAAGCGTCTGCTTTTGGCTCAGGTCATGATCCCAGGATCCTGGGATTAAGCCCCGCATCGAGCCCTGCATCGGATGCCTGCTCAGCAGGAAGCCTGCTTCTCCCTCTCCCACTCCCCCTGCTTGGGTTCCCTCTCTCACTGTATCTCTCTCTGTCAAATAAATAAATAAAATCTTGAAAGGAAGAAAGAAAGAAAGAAAGAAAGAAAGAAAGAAAGAAAGAAAGAAAGAAAGAAAGAAAGAAAGAAGAGAAAGATAATAGGTATTTATGGAAAAAGTAAAATATATTTCTCTTGGAAGGAAAGGCATGGACAAAGACTAAACTTACATTCATAGAATTATAAAGACTATCCCTGGAGAGGACTCTAGAAACCATCTAACCCAAATCTGTACATTTTATTGATGAGGACACTGGAGCATAGAGTTAGAAGCTGGGCCTCTCTGAAGTCTTCATGGAGTTCTAATATCTTGTGGCCCTCCAGGTTTTGTCTTTGGACTTTGCAGGTCTTTGCTAATTAATACAATTAAGGAAAAGATTTTCCAGATTGCTCATCCAGTAACTGGTTTGTTGAGCACTGCAAACTTATATATTCTTACTCTTTTTGTAGTATTTCAAGTTGATGTTGACTATTTTGGTGTCTCTTTCTACCTTATTTCTATTTTTTATTGATTTGTTTTATTCTGCTGACTTAGGATTATATAAACCATATTCTAAAGAAAGAAGACAAGCTGCAGGAAATGACTGTTAAAGATTCCAGAACCGAGGAGGAGAGGGGCAATGCTGCAGATCTCCTCAAGCTAGTTATGGTGAGAAAGAAAGATTTTTGTACCAGTATTTTTAGTTTTGTTTCAGTATTAGGTGCCTCAAGACAAAATATTACAACTAAAGCTGTTTCTGCCACTTCTGTGGACCATTTGCTCTGTCCTTATAATTTCTTATTTCTGGGGAAATCTGATTCCTCGTGTACTGAATTTTCCAAATGCTTTTTTAGGCTCTTCCTTAATTCATAAATAATTCTGAAGGCTCTTAAATAAAAGTTTATATTATCTTTCAAGAAACTGATGTTCATCAAAATGTTGAACGAATTGGTTGATTAATGAATGACATAGGAAGAAGGAAGAAAAAGGAATTTTTACAACTTAAAATGATTTGCACTTTGAAAAAATTGTTAAGTGAAAGGGATGGCTAAAAAAAATCTAATAAATTTTGTATTGGCATTAAAAAACTAATTCATGGGGCACCTGGATGGCTCAGTGGGTTAAAGCCTCTGCCTTCGGCTCAGGTCATGATCCCAGGGTCCTGGGATCGAGCCCCACATCGGGCTCTCTGCTCAGCAGGGAGCCTGCTTCCCCCTCTCTCTCTGCCTGTCTCTCTGCCTACCTGTGATCTCTCTCTCTCTCTGTGCCAAATAAATAAATAAATAAAATCTTAAAAAAAAAAAACTAATTCAAAATATATGTTTATAAAGCTGTAAAAAAAAAAAAGAAAAAAGAAAGGATGAATAACCAAGTTTTGTAGCAACATGGACGGGACTGGAAGAGATTATGCTGAGTGAAATAAGTCAAGCAGAGAGAGTCAATTATCATATGGTTTCACTTATTTGTGGAGCATAACAAATAGCATAGAGGACAAGGGGAGATGGAGAGGAGAAGGGAGTTGAGGGAAATTGGAAGGAGAGGTGAACCATGAGAGACTATGGACTCTGAAAAACGATCTGAGAATTTCGAAGGGGTGGGGGGTGGGAGGTTGGGGGCACCAGGTGGTGGGTATTGTAGAGGGCACGGATTGCATGGAGCACTGGGTGTGGTGCAAAAATAATGAATACTGTTATGCTGAAAAATAAAAAATTATAAAAAAATTGAAACTAAAAAAAAAATAATTCATTTTATAGTAGTTTCTGTACAAGATCAATTTGAACACATGAAGAATGCTTTTAAGCAAAGTGAATTTGTATGTAATATAATCATCAACATTAAGGAATTCTATCTTCGTTTCAGTCATTCCCTAAAATGGAACAAACTACAAAAAGTCATGTAACTGAAGGTAACTACTTTAATATTTTAACTTTAAAATTTTTCTGCAAAATATTTAAAAATCTTAAATACACTTCCCAGTCATTCCTTCATCTGATAAAAAGGTACCATGTACATATTTCTGTTGCCATATTGACCATGTTGTACTGTAATGATTTATTTACTTTTTTTCCTGCCTAAATTGTGAGATCCTTGAAAACCATGACTGCCTCTAATTTATTAACTTTGATTTGTTGAATGAAAATAGTTGACATCTGACATTTATGTTAACCTCAGCTTGTATTTCCAACATAGCTAAGATACAAGAGAGACACAGTCAACCAGCCAACACTCTCCTAATGGCATGTGCATGCAAGCACACACATTTGCAGAACTTTTGAGCAACTACAGTTATCACCAAAACTTTGCACTTGTATATATATCAAGCAGTCTAAGAAAATATCCTCACTCAAAGTATATTCATTTGGGGGAATATACCACTCCAGCAAACTTAGTTATGTGATTTCATAGTTTGCAGCAGACAAGCCCACCAGAATTTGGTGGTTTGGGATTTTCTTCTCCTTTTCTATTTTGGCCATATGACAAAGGTCAGAAACTGGCAGGCATAGGCTTCATTTAGGCCACAGATGTGTTTTATGTGTCCCCCACAGTGTTGGCTTGTACAGTTATTTTTATTTATATGAATTTTCCATCTCTTGAAATGTGACATTACCACACAGTGATGTTTGGCTGAATGTAATTAACAGCTGCACCTTTAGAGTTACCATGAACAAAAGAATCAACCCTCACAACCCTCAGTTGCCACTCCGTTGTCACTCTTTCACATGAGAAGCCCATTACACTAGGACTGTCAATTTAACAAATAAAAACACAGAAGGCCCAGTTAAATTTCAGTTTCAGATAAATAACAAGTAACCTTTCCATATAAGTTTATTTCATGTTAGATTTGGGACATAGTTATACTAAAAAATTATTTGTTGCTCATCTGAAGTTCAAATTTAACTAGATGCCTTATACTTTATCTGGGGTGTATACCTTGCAGCATTTGAATCTGTGACCTGTGGTGTGAGGGGACAGTCACCATAGAGATAAATGGGTAGGTTGCCTAATAATGAAGGACGAACTAAATATATTTTTCAAACATACTAACAAACAAACAGACAGAAGAGTCAAACAGGGTCTTGCATACTTACAGCTGCTCTTGAAATATTCATAGTGGTGATTTTAAGTCAGTGCTCTCCAAAGTATTTCCCAAAATTTCCCAAAGTATTTCACTAGTTTGTGAAATGGCTGCCCCCAAAATGAATTTTATGATAAAATAAGTTTGGATAATCCTGTATATTGTCTTATTTTTTAGAGAGCCAGAGTATAAATTAACTAAATCCTACAATAACAAAACATATTTAATCTTGTATAAATCAGTGTTTCCCAAGTTCATATAACCATAAAACATGGAACCTTTTTAATTTTATCATGTTCGGGGGAATAAACTCAGAATAACCGCCCAAATTATCAAACAACTATTGTATTATATTTATATCCTTAGATTTTTTTGAAGATAAACAATTTCAACAAAATGGTTCTTTTTTTTTAAAGTTTTGGTGTTCCAGGTATGAAGAAATTCAGTTAGATAAAACACTGATACTCCTAATGCTGTAGGATAAATGAGAGGTCAATACATTTTACATTTTGACAATAAGATGTGTGTTTGCTCATAGGATATTTCCTACAACTGGTCTGGTTTACTGTTATATTACAGCTTGGTCATGGAAATTCTATAAAACACTTAATACATTAAATATAGGCTCTTAGAAACCCTCTCAAGTGAGTCTTCGGGGACTGACTATGCATTGTGCTATCGAGAAGAGAGGATAAAAGTTAAATGTGTCTCTTTTTAAAGTTGCAGCCCATCTATCCGATTTATTCAAGGAGTCTTTGACTGCTGCTCCAGAATGTTTGCCAGAAACATTGGATTCAGATTTCTTTGAAAAGAAATGGAGGTAAGTTGATCCTGTACTGTGTTCCAATTAGCGTGAAGCATACCAGTGATTGAAAAAATGGAGAGGGACAGAGTCCTAACTCTGGGTGATGACATCAGTGAGTTCTCAGCCTCTCCTCTCCTACACTATCAACAATTTATCAGACAGTAGAGGTGTTTCTTGTATTGTTTGGGAGCTGAGAATATTGCCCTTTCCCATTGTACTTTCCTTTCCTTTCCCCCAGGTACACAATAAAAGCAATGCACTGGAAAAAAAAGTTGGAACAAAAGAGGTAATTCTATCTTGAAGTGTATATAAACATGTGAAAAGGCCCAGTCTTGTGGAGTCATGGAAATGGGAGAAGTTGAAAGGTCCTACCATCTAGGCTCTCCGCTCTTATTTGAATCTCTTCTACATTTTTGCTTAGTGCTCACTCAGCTTATGAGTGAGGATGTCACCATCTCTAGAGGAAACCTGTTTGACCATTACATAGATCCACTCCTTTTCATAAGCAAGAAAGTTCTTAGGTACTCTCTGTGCTCTAGTAATTGTAATATACTAATAAATATACTAAAACTTAATGCAGAGCCTAGTCATCAACTTTCAAGGTTCTTATAATTCAATGAGGAATGTGCTCTCAGTGTTATGTGCTTTGGTTTCCTTTCATTCCTAGCTGGAGATACCACCCCACCAGGAAAGGAAGTCAGATAGTATTTACTGAGTATATCGTAGTACATATGGTACTGCTGCACACATTTGCAAGGTTCCTCTCCAAAATGACTGGAGGAAGGATGAAGACTCTTCTTTATAAAAATGTCTGGGTTACCTTGTAGAATGTGTGGGAGAAGTAGTGAGATAGGACCCTCCATCTTATGGACTACCCCCATATTCAAGGTCAAATTAGAAGGTATGGTATTATCTCATAGAATACCCCTGCAAGGAGTTCTGAGAGAATGGTGACAATGTTGCCTACAGGGAAGGAGATGGAGAGGTTAGGGGACAGTGTGGGATGCAGACTGCCTTTTTATTACATACTCTTTAATACTTTCTGAATTATGTGCCTTTGTTATCTAGTCACATTTTTTAAATCTTTGAAACATTTAACAATTTCAGGTTTTAACCTACAGGAAGATAATGGCAAGCCAATGGAAGTTTTTGAAGAAGAAAGTAAAACACATAATTAGATTTTTGTCATAGAGAAGGGTTTGCAGCATGTAAACAGATCTGGGGAGGAGGGTTAAGAAATTAGAGAGTTTGCAGGAAATGGAGAGTGATCAACAAGTATCAGATTCTATGGAGGAATCAGAAAGGAGAATGAAAAGAGGAATTTGGGTTGATTACCTGAGAGACTTATTTTGTGAGAACAGCTCTAAGAGAATGTAAACAATAGGCCACACTGCCATAAACTGAGGAATGAATCAGTGAGGCAGTAGAGAGAAGATATTTTAATAGGAAATCAAAGTTGTTTGAGTAAGATGATATTTTGATGTGGCCAGTATTTTCTGACAGAAAAGCTAGTATAAGAGAGAGGGCACTAATCTCATGTCAGCAGACCTAGAGTCAGTTCCAGTTTGATTACTTACAGCTAAATGATGCCAGCTGGTTGCTTCAGTTCAATAAAATTTACCTCATGAATTCAGTTTGCTTATCTATAAAATGAGGATAATTGGGCCATTTAATACCTGAAGTGTCTTTCAGCTCACACATTGGGCGACTAAGAGCTAACTAGCATATACACTTATCCAGATCATGGGCTTGCGGGCAGGCAACCTGGGTTTTAATTCAAACTTCACCACTTACTAGTTACGTGATTTAAAGAATGTTACTTACCTTTTCGACACCTTGATGTTTTGACCAGAAAAACAGGGATAATAATAGTAACTCATAGAGTTAGTGTAAGATTAGATGTGTAAAGCACTTGGTAAAATTTCTGGTATGTAATAAGAACCTAAAAATGAGAACTATCTCAAATAAGATTAGGTTCATCTACATTTAACAGACAACCCCTCAAGTCAGGGCTTTTACAAGAAAGTTTACCTTTCCTGATGTAAAAGAAGTCAGAAATGAGTAGTCCATGGTAAACAGCACCACAACATTGCCAGAAACTCAGATTTCTTCTTTTTGTCTGTTCCATCATTCTTTTTTTTTTTAATTTTATTTATTTATTTATTTGACAGAGAGAGATCACAGTAGACAGGCAGGCAGAGAGAGAGAGAGAGGGAAGCAGGCTCCCTGCTGAGCAGAGAGCCCGATGCGGGACTCGATCCCAGGACCCCGAGATCATGACCTGAGCCGAAGGCAGCGGCTTAACCCACTGAGCCACCCAGGCGCCCCATGTTCCATCATTCTTAGTGCATGATTTCCATCCTTAGTTTGTGTCGTGGTTGCCGAATCACTGCTTCAGCTGAGGCCATTTCATCCATATTTCAGGAAGTAGGAAAAGAGATGAGACAAGGACAAAGGGAAAGCCTCTCTGCTGTGTTGGCCTTCTTTAAAGGCTATCTGGAATCTTCAGTTCCTTGTCATTGGCCTTCCCTCTATATAGGAAAAGCTGGGAAGTAAAGTTTTTAGCTGGTGTATTGCCTCCCCAGTCTAGGGTTCTCATATTGGAAAGACAACTAGCAGGGTTATCATGATTGCTTTTATTTTACTTCCTAATCACTGAGACCACACTAGTCATAAACCATTCCTTAGGTTTGGGTTTTAGCTTTTGTTAACCATGCTACTGAAATTATAGAAATCAGTAGAATCAAATGGGCATTTAAACCTCAGAGAATTGAAAGACATGCAAAAGAGGTAAACCATGTGGATTTTAGTCTTTTGAGATCAACTGTAGAAAACGCTACCACGGGGCATCATTATTTCCTATCTTAAAGGAAAGTCTGATTTCTGAAGTAGGAAATGTGACTGATTCTAGAAGGAGCAGAAAATGAACCAAAGCAAACTGACAAAAAAAATTTCTGATGAGTTAGTTCTTACCAGCTTTATTGTTGGTGATTCCATTTTCTGTGGGATTTAAAGCTAAAATTCTGTTTCTTCTTTTTGTCATTATGGAAATATCAACCAGGAAAGAAATTGAAAACACAAAAAAATATCTAACGGAAATTAGAAACAAAGTAATATCACCCTACTTCAAATCTGAATTGAGCAAGTACTATCAGTCTCAGGTAATTGAATGTAATTAACAACAATCGACTAAGAGCCTTTACAAAAGTTAATGTAATGCATGTGTCATTATGTAATCAACCTTTCTGATGTTTCTTTCCTGCCTCAACCCAACTGACTTTACCTTTCATCGAATCCATGTCCTCACAAGCATATGAGAGGGAAAACTAATTTCAGGACTTGCACCTAAGGAGAAGTTTGCTGCCAATGTATTATTACTACTCCACCTCTCTGCCTTGCCTTGTCACTATTAATTACCCTCTACCATCCATTTTAAGCCCTTTTTTGGGTCAAATTCTCCCTATTTTTATCCTCTTATAGATTCTATTTTGAAGTTTTTATTCCATTAAAATTTCTGTCCTCATCTGCTCTTGAAATAGCACTGAATTACTATGCGTTCTTGGAAGCCCATGGAGATAGAGCACTCCACTTCTATGAACCTTGAAACTCCCAAGCAAAGTGAATATTTTCATGTGTTTTGAGCCGCCTGTATTGCTACAAATGTTCCAGTTGCTATTATTAGCCAAAAGCTGCCTGAGAAGAAGTTATAGGAAGTTATGACAGATTGACAAAATCTAGAACTGAGTTAAACAGTCTCTTGAAAAACATGTAGTTTGCCAACTTTCTTTTCGGAGCCTAAAAAAAAAAAAAATTGCTTTTATCATTGCTCATCAATTTAATGTACTTGTGACTATTGCCTTCCAGGCTTGCTTAAGTCTTAAAGGAAGTCTTTTGGTTTTTCCTTTCAGTTTAATTATCTGGACACCCTTTCTAAAAACCTGCCTCCTTTTACAAAGAGGGAGGAAGACACAAACAAAACAACTCCTAAGAAGATAGCTGATCTTCCTCCAGGTAACGTGTTCATGTAGCTGTTAGTCCTGTTAATGGGCTTCAATGAAGAGTGCCTAACAAAGGCCTCTTAAGACAGAACTTGTTCCTACCACCTTTGTCTCAGTACTAGTTAATGGCATGACCTTTTGTGACTTGTATATTATAAATTTGGCTGAGTTATTTGAGGAAATCAAGATAAAAATAAAATTTGGTTTTCATCCCGCATGCTTAAAATTTACCTAAAAACATTTAAAGAGCTGACTAATTTACAAATCAAGGGAGTAATGAAAGGATGGTAGAAAATAGGGCAAAAATGCAGGTTGGAGTTATCACTTCACATAATACCTAATTATAAAGAGGAAAATGCATCTTTACAATGGAGAGCTATGGCATTTTCCAGCTTAACCAAGCGATCAGATTTCTACCAATTGTGACAGCCTAGCATTAGGTGTTTTTTCATATAGTACAATATGAAATGCTTAAGACCTATGTAGAATTCTTGCCCAAAGTCCTTAACTTGAATTTAACCAAGAGGAAACAATCAGACAAATCCAGAATGTAGACATTCTATGAAACAACTGTCCTGAACTCTTCAAAAAAGTCAATGACATTAAAAGGAAAAAAATGGAACAATTGTTCCATATTAAAAGAGACTATGGGCACCTGGGTGGCTCAGTTGGTTAAGTCGCTGATTCTTGCTTTCTGCTCAGGTCATGATCTCAGGGTTCAGCCACTACATTGGGCTCCCCACTCAGCAGGGAGTCTGCTTGAGGATTTCTCTCCCTCTGCCCCTCCCCCTGCTTGCTCTCTCCCTCTCTCTCTCAAATGGAAGGATAAATCTTGAAAAAAGAGACAGAGAGATCGAGACTTATGAGGCATATAAACTACATGCAACACATAAATTTGGGTGCTATGTTGAGAAAATAAACAGATTTTGGAGCAACTACACAAATTTGAAGAGAGGACTGTATAGTTGAGGGAATTGTGGAATATCTGTGAGTTTTCTTGGATGTGATGACAGTGCTACAGATGTGTAGAACAATGTCTCCATTTCAAGAGATGCATGTTGGAGACTTTAGGGATAAGATGGAATTTAGTACTTCTCTTTAATAAACTGGGTAGTAAAACCACCCAGATAGAAGGGTTTTCTACTGAACAATACAATATCAGAGGCTCAGCTTCCTGGAATGAGCATAACCAAAGGAAACCTCTGATTACCCCAGAGATTGCAAAGAATAAGCCTGGAACAATAACTTAGACATGAGATAGGAGAAATGAGATATGAAGGTGGATGGTGCTGGTGCCCGTCTTCTCCCAGGCAGACAACTCTCATCAATGAACTTCAATTAACCCCTTGAAAGGGGTTGATGCCACAGGTTTCTCAACAGTCCTCCAGCAGCCCACACTATTCAGCCAGGGTTGCCTACATACAAGTTTAAATCCCCAGTCCTTGATAGATATATATATTTTCTAAACATTTTTTTATTTGAGAGAAAGAGAGAGAGGGTAGGGGAGGGGCAGAGGGAGAGAGAGAATCCTGAAGTAGCCTCCCCTCCAAGCCTGGACTCTGGGCTTGATCCCAGGACCCTGAGATCTTGACCTGAGCCAAAATCAAGAGTGCAACACTCAGCCAACTGGGCCACCCAGGCGCCCCTTGAAAGATTTATTTTAAATTTGTTTCATGTTGTACTTCTTAGATATATTTTAATAAAGAGTCACATCATCATAATAATGAATGGATTTAAGATTGGAAACTTAAAAAAAAAAAGAATCACATCTCAGTTACTCTGGCCAGGGTAAAAGTTTACCAGGTCTCTGCTTCATAACCCAGCCAAGATAACTACTGTGTTATCTCATAGAACCAGCTAACTCTCAGAGAGTGTGTTCTTTGTAGATACTGTCCTTTCATTAATGGCAAACATTACTTCGTATAATGAAGACTCTCTCCCTCTGACTGGACTTCATCCATGTGATCTTTCTAAAGGCGAGGGTGGTGGGAGCACCCTGTTCATGATAAAAAAGAATAAAAACAACAGTAGTCCTTGTATCATTGTCCAGAATATCACTTTATAATATTTGTTTGGGGTTTTCTAGATGGCCAGCCAGATTCAGAGGAGGAATCCCCACAGTCCCCACGGCGTCTTCTGAAACTGAAGAATTTTGAGGATATCAAGGAGTCTGCTGGCCAGAACCAAACTGAACATTTAGAAAAACCTACCGAAGGTATGGTAGACATTTGCTTTATTCTATTCATTCCCCAAACTGAACATTATGTCTTTTTGGACTAAGGAATATGGCACTGAGAGCTGAGTGTGTGGTTGTTCATTACAGAAAAAATTCTAAAGGGTCACAGATCCTGAAGCAAAGGAACTTTGTAAGGCTTCTTAGCATATCAAAGTATCTCAAAAAATGTTTTGAGAATGACTGAAAGCCCCATAGTAAAAGGAAAAGATGGCAAATGTGTTTTTGTAGATTATTATTGTATTCTATTGCTTTATTTTATATTATTATTTTATTTATTTTATTTTAATTAATTTCTTGCCTTATTTGATTTTATCCCTCAGGGATCTGAGAGTTTGCCTTATGTACTAAAGATCAGGAAACTGGTAGCTTTGTTGAAGCAGCCAGTAATTTGGTAGTTAGGCTCAGATTGACCTGCCATTTCAGTACTTTCTTGGTCTGCAGGTGCTAGAAGAGAAACAGAGTATTTATGCAGCACATCATCTCATTGAGGTAACAGAAATTAAAATATGGAATAATACAAAGTAATTGTCGTACAGGGAAATCACATTACACTGATCTCACTGAAGTCAATTCAACTTTATGGTTGGTCAGCAAAAAAAAAACAGAGTAATTTAAATCATGTAGGTGAATTTGCACTTCTTGATGCCTGTGGACATGGCCCATAGTGAAAGTGAACTGGAAGTTTGCCAATAGGTCTTAGTTACCTCTTATGGAGGGAGCATCTTGACGCATTTTGGGTAACTTAAGGGATTTGCCTTTTGCCTTCCTGATTTTAACGTTATCTCTTGTATAAAGTTTATTCATTTAGTGGATAATTTGCTCAATGCCTACTGTCTGCCAGGCATGTTCTAGGTGCAGAAATGCAACAGTTAAGAAGCTAAAGTCTTATAGGGCTGTGCCTACTATGGACAGACCTAGATAGTAAGTAAACAAATGAATTAGATAAATTCAGATTGCTTGCACAGAGTAAAACCACATATAATGTATAGAGAGTGTCTTGGGGAGAGGGATGGCATTTCATTAGGGGGTGAGAAGGCTCCTCTGGGAAAGGACATCTGAGCTTAAACAGAATGACAGGAAGGAGCCAACCATGCAAACCCTGGGGGAGGGGAATGGTGCAAGTAGTGGGAACAGCAAGTATGAAGACCCTTAGGGAAGAAGAAGCAGAAAAATTGGCATTTAGCTAGAAGAAAACGGACAAAGGGAGAGGCAAAAGGTGAGGTCAGAGATAGGAGTAGAGATAAGACTGTGTGATGCCACATAAGGACTTTTGGGCTTTAGTCTATGTGTAGTTTTTAGTTAAACACCACTGGAAGGTTTTAAACAGGGTAGGAGCATGACTAATCTGTATTTTTAAAAAATTACTCTAGTAGCTGTGTGGATAATAGCTTATGGTGGGGAAGGGGGAGTAGACAAGTGGAAACTGTGGTGGGGGAGGAAGCCACTGAGGCAGGACATGTGAGCCCCAGCAGAGACCTGGCCGGAGCAGTGGAGGCAGAGAAGGTGGAAAGCAAATTAACTGGAACCATATATTCTGGAGGTAGAGCCAACGGGACTCACTGGTTCACTGGATGTGAGGCTGAAGGGTAAGAGAAACTAAGGATGGTTCCCAGGGTAAGTACCATGGGACCAGTCTTGAGGCTGAGAATGTGTAGCTGTAACAGGTTTCAGGTGGCGCTAATGTTGCTGCTATAGGATCACCCTTCGAGAACCATGGCCCTAAAGCAAACTTTAGAATGTAACATTCAACCAGAGGAGGGGCCACAAAAGTCTACTAAGAAGAAGAAGCCAGTGAGGTCGGAGAAAAACAGGAGCATGAAAATCAGTGTTTCCAGTGGATCAAAGTGCCCCAGAAGGCCCAGTGAGATGTGGAATAACCACGGGACTGGGTAAGGTGGAGATTGCTGGTGATTTTGGCAAAAACACCCTCAGGGTATGGTGGGACCTGAAGCCAACTCAAGGACTCATGGACTGTGGGCTATTTATGGAATGGCTGAAAGGAACCAGCAGCAGGAATGTGCAGCTTCCCCCAAGAGTTTTGCTGAAAAGACGAGAGAAATGGCATTGCAGCTGGAGGCAGATAGGTGACCAAGGGAGAGATGCAAGAAAAAAAAATTAGACATATGGGGGATGTTGAGTTGCAAACAATAATTCAGTAGCGAGAGAATTTACAATGCAGGAGGAGGGGGCTGACTGCAGGAAAGCAAAGTTCTATAGAAGGTGAGAGGTTGTGACATTTGGGGCAAACCCTGAGTGTCAGAGTTGATCTTGGATATAAAAAGGCCACCTCATCCACAGTGACAGGAGAGAGAAGGAATATGGATACCCTGGCAGGTGGGTTTTCATGTTTAATATGAGGCAGATGAACAAGTCTGATGGCAGAGGAGTGGGTATAAAGATAGAAAATCCATTCCAGAGAAACAGGAAAGCAAAACAGGAAGGGGGTGACTGATTATTTCAGGTGACAGTTTCATTTCATTAGAGGTCTCAGCAAGGTCAAATGTTGTGGGCTAGATACTATGGGGTAATGAACTAGATTAGGAGGTCATGACTTAGAGAGGAAAGTGGGAACAAATTCTGAAAGTGGTAACATTTTTGGTATTGGTGAGGTTGAGATTCAACCATGGGAGTTTCTGGATGGAGAAGCACAGGGTTTTGGTTGGGATGTCTAGTTGATGTCTCCAAGAGGTGAACTGGAAGTCCATCTGGGGTGTCAAGATCTCCAGGGAATCCAGGGAATGATTGAGAGGTCAGTAGATAACAAGTGTGTGGGGACAGTGTAGGAATACAGTCTGATGGCTTGAGCTTCTAAGAAAGGGGGGGTTTGATATTTTTTTAAATTAACATATAATGTATTATTTGCCCCAGGGGTACAGGTCTGGGAATCATCAGGCTTACACATTTCACAGCACTCACCATAGCACATACCCTCCCCAATGTCCATAACCCAGACACCCTATCCCTACACCCTCCCCACCAGCAACCCTCAGTTTGTTTCTTGAGTTTGTCTCCCTCTGATCCCATCTTGAAATGGGAGTTTTTAAAGAAGGAAAAAAAGTCTTTGAAATGAGGGCACCTATCACACCCCTAGGCATGGAGATTCCAAGATGAGAGACAATAATGCGACTCGATAAAAGTAGTAGATTACATTTTGATTTAAACAATACCATTTAAGAAGTTCAGGATAGGAAGAGAGTAGGGGAAAGCTCTATCGGAGAGCTGGCCGAGAAGAAAAAATTGGATTTCGTAGGTTTTAAGATTTAAGATTGGATCCCTGAGACAACCCTCATTTTACTTGAGGAAACTGAAGCCTAGAGGAGGGCAAGCAATCTCTAAATTCATACAGCAAATCTGGGAGGGCAAGAAAGTGAGTTTTTTGACTCCTCATATTCTATATTTTATTATGCTGTCCTCCAGATGCAGGAAGGAGAAAATACTTTATACAAAAAAAAAAAAAAAAAAAGTGTGGGGGTGTATGTGTTCCAAAGCCTGATAGTAGAAATGAACTGGAAACTAGCATAAATAGTTCAGTGGTTCCTGTTTGGTCATCGATAGAGTCAGTCAGAGGAGGTCTGGATTTTGTAAAATAAAAAGGAACTTGTTGGCATTTGCTACAATAAAACTGTATAAATCTCATAGCAATTTAAAACAAGCATTTTTAGCGTTTGGGGTTTGGGGGTGGGCTGTAGCTGCCTTTGTTCCAGGCTGCGGGTGGACACACTGGGGGCCCTACGAGGCCCTGAGATCTGAGTGTGCACATCTCCTCCCAAATCCACACTCAGTGACACCACACTGAGAGCTTGAGTCCGCCAGGCAAGCAATCAGCAAATATTGCAAATGTGCAAAGTGTCCAAGCCAGGGCAGTGTTTCTCCACAGAGGCAGTTGTTAAACTTTTACCAGCACTCCAAGGGCTGCAGGAGAAATGTGGGGGTGTCACAGCTCCCACAGGGAAGGAGGTGCCTCCCCCTGAGACTAGCTGCTCTCAGGGTGGAGGGGAGCAACTCAAGAGTGGAAATGCACGCTGTGGCTCTCACAGCCTGTGCTCAGGACTAGCCCCCTGCCCTTTACCCCTACCTACTCTCACTGGTCAGCTCAAGTCCTATAAGAGACCTCAATGTCAGTGGGGCAGAGAAATATGCTTCACTTGCAGGGAAGACATGTTCAGTGAGGAAGCACAAAAAGCCATGCCCTGAGGGAAAGGAAAAAAATATTATTATGAATAGATACCACAGTCTGGCTCAGCGTAGAAATGGGGAGCCATGACAGCTTCTTCAGGGGTTCACACACCAAGGTTGTAGTCAGATGATACCACTAGAGGACCATCCCAATTTCAATTTTAAAGTACCTCTGTATCAGCTACTTCAAGCCCCTCTAGTACTCCTCTCCACTCCTCCAATCCCTGCTGAAGCCTGGGGTTGGCTCAGTAGGGTGATCATGCTTCTGTACTGTGGCGGGCATCCTGGTGTGGAGTAGCACTAAGAATCCAGGCTCTATCTGGCTCTTTAGAGAAGAGCTGTGTAACCTTGGGCACACTGTCCAACCCCTCTATCTCTTCCCATTTCCTTTTCTGTAAAGAGGGAATGATGGTATACACATCACGGGGTTGTCGGGATTAAATGGGTATCTGTAAGGTGCTTTTCGGAGTAGTTCCTGGGACGTGATTAATGCAGGATCTGTATTTACTATTAATAATAATAGTATGAGCGATTAATTAGAACCCATCAGACTGGTAAAATGCAGTCACAGTCATACACTCATGGTAAGAATACAAACAAAAAGACACGTCGAGGCATTAGAATGGTTGCATATGTCAGGAATGGTGACCAAAGAGAATAAACTACATTAAAATGTATATTGTTATATAAGGGATATGATAAGGGGCACAGATGAACAGTCAGATGAAGAGGCACATAGGGTGAAGTTTAGAAGGGTCCAGCACAGGAGTGTCTCTCCCTGTGGAGTTGGGGTGCAAACCCTCCAGGCATGGATGTGTTCACCAACCCAGAAGCTCTCTGAACCCTGTGCTGTGGGGATTTTTATGGAGGAATTTTATGGATGAATGAACCACACAGGCATGACCAATCACTAACTCAATCTCCATTTCCTCTCCCCTTCTTAGAGGATGGAGGTGGGGGTGGAAGTCCCAAGCTTCTAATCACGGTTTGGTCTTTCTAGTGAATGGCCCCCATCTTGAAACCATCCAGGAGTCCACCAAGAGTAGCCTCATCACATCCAAAGACACTGTGATCGCCCAGGAAAGTCCAACACATTTACAAGCTCTGTGTCAGGAACCTGGGTCAAAGACCGAATATTAGGAAGAAAGATGTTCCTAGCACTCTTATCATCTAGGAAATTCCTAAGGTTTTAGGAGATCTGTGCAAGAAACCAGGGGCGGAGACACTAGTAGGAAGAGCATGTTCCTGATGGAGGCTGACTCACTTAGTGTGCATTCCGGTCCTGCCACTTCTTTTCGTTTCCTGGACAAGTTATTTAACTTCAGTTTCCTTGTTTGTAGAAAAGAAAGAAAGAAAGAAAGAAAGAAAGAAAGAAAGAAAGAAAGAAAGAAAGAAAGAAAGAAAGAAAGAAAGAGAGAGAGAGAGAGAAAGAAAGAAAGGAAGAAAGAAAAGGAATGAGAGAAAGAGATACTGCTATTGTACTAGTTAGGATGCTTTGATTTGTAACTGAGTGAAATCAAACTTAAACTCACTCAACAGAGCTGGGGAACATTTCTTGGTGCTTAAAAGCAAACCACAGAGTTGTGGATATGATGCCAGACCAGGGATGACTGGATCTAGGCGCTCTGGCTTTTCAGGAATGCCTTTGTGTCTGCTTGCCCCTCTCTCTGGGCCTTCCCCTGGCCTCCATCTTGCCCAATCCCTACTTGTCCCTGTTCGCTTTTATCCTCTCCTGCAAAGAATAGACTATGTCCATGTGGCAAGAACCTTGACAAAAGAGAACCAAGATTTTGATTCTTCCAGATCCATAACTCAGTAGGCAAGTTGGGATTATCCCTGCTGCTTTCTGAAGGAATATCCTGGTGAAGGGCCTGCATTGGCCTTGCATGTGTCATATGCTATCTTGATGGCTGGGGCCAGAGATGTGGTGGCACCAGAAGTATGTGTGGTAGGAGTTGGGGTGGAGGTGGGCAATGGGGAGAGTGCTGAACGTACAGTAATCATAACTGCCTTCAACCTGAGCTCGTAGGATTTGATTAGGATTAAGTAAGAGGCTCTAGGTAAAAACATGCCTGCTGTGCTTATCTATAGATGGTGGACACTCAAATATCAGTTTCCTTACCTTGCCTCTCTTGATGATTTGAAGGTGTGAAAAGATATTTGAATATGCTCAGATTTAAAATACTGTTTTTGTTCAACCTCCTGCATATTTGGAAAAATGCATACAACCGAAGCTCTGTAAATTACCTACTTTTGCTCACTCCTTCGTCAAGTTCAATGATCTGAGGATTTAAGTCCCTGGCTTAATTTATCTGTAATTACCAAGCCAGTTTTTATAAACATAAATGCAGTCGTTGAACCAAAAAAATTCTTATGATTTCTCTCCCATTGGTTTTAAGAGATCTTTCAGAGTCAGCGTTTATTGTGTTGTACCTTGTTGATTTAATGGAAAGAACCCTGAGGAGATCTGGTCACCCAACTTCTCAGAAATTGTTTTTTCTCAATTTATTTAAAAATGGTGATGCTAATAAGCCTCGTGGTGTCCATCGCAGAGGGGTGTTGTGAAAATCGATGTTAAGTAAAATCTCTTTGTAAAATGTAAAAACGTAACACAAGAATTGATAAAAAGCCTCTATTCCTTTAAATAAGTTCTTTGGAAAGGAAAGGAGAGACGTTTTCCAAGTTGGTTTATGTTGTCATAAACTGGTAAGATCTCAGATGTCTTTGAATAAAATGTCCATGTGGCACAATTTAAACTTCCTAACAGACCCAGAATCCTGTGTGCCTGTGAAAATTCCAACCCAGTCACTGCTGCAGGATGTCGCAGGACAAGCAAGGAAAGAGAAAGTGAGGTTGCCGCACTACTTGCTGAGTTCCAAGCCCAAGTCTCAACCTCTCACAAAGGTAACACAGACATGGGAACCATGTTCCCAGAGCCAGTCTGCATCTGATGTAATCCTGACTCGTTGAAGTTGCTGATTTCTAGCCGCCGCGTACTGCTGTTCACTGTACGTGCGAGATCACCTCCCCATGAAGGCATTCAGGTCACACAGAGATGAGCTAAGGCTATGCTTTTCCAGAGCCAGCTCACCCTGGCTTGGGAGAGGAAATTTATGAGCCAACTCTAAAATCATTGGTAGCTTGAAATCAGCCTGCAGGAATTCTCGCACCATGGAAATCAGCAAATGCAACTGATCAACATTCTTTGCAGAGAGCTGGGTTAACACACACTCCTGGATAAGGGGATTGGCCACCCTTCTCATGACTCAGGATAAAATCCAAATGACAGCATCACAACAAACCCTGTTTGTTTCTCTACCTCATTAATCTCTACCCTCATTAATTAATCTCTACCCTCAGTACTCACTTCAGCCATTATGGGTTTCTCTGAGTTCTCCAAAACCACCAAGCTCCTTCCTTCCTCAGCCTCTAAGATAAAGATTCCCTTGCATCTCTGCTGGGAATCCTGCCTTCAGCCTACCAATCCAGTTTTGAGAATCAGCCTTCAATGCTTGCATGGCCACACCATGTTCATGGCCACCACAGAATTTATTACAATGTCCGTAATCAACAACGTGATAGGAGTCCCTGGGGATCTTGTTAGCATGCAGATTCTGAGTGACTGGGGCCCAAGAGCCTGCCATTTCCAGCAAGCTCCCAGTTGAGCCCCATGCTGCCAATCTGGGGAATAACAAGGGCATAGGACAGTGATTCTCAAAGTGTGATTTCCAGACAAGCAGCATTGCAAGTGCCTGGAAATTTATTACAAATGCAAATTCATGGACCCCATCCCAGACTTACTGACTGAAAAACTCTGGGGGGTGGAGTCAGCAATTTGGGTCTTAACCAACCTCCTGGATTCTGATAGAAGCTGAAGTTTGGTAATCACTGGCACCAAGAGCATAAAGTTTAGAATCAGGCAAACTTGAGTTTGAAACTTTACTCTGCCACTTACCACTTGAGCAAATGATGTCTTTCTAGTCCTCTGAAGTTGAGCTTCTTTATCCTTAAACCAAAGCCTTAAATACCTCCTTACGTGCTCTTGTAAGGTTTACATAAGATTGTTAAAGCTCATTTACTCCCATGGCCAAGCAGTTCTTTTCCTCTGGCATTTGAACCTTTATCTTATCTTGGGAACACAACATAGAAACCCTTTTCTTTGATTTGATTACTGTTTCCTTAATGCAAAGGTGCAAGATTCGGTTGGAGGAAGAGTGAAAACATCCTCTGTTGCATGCGCTGCCATTAATAACATGACTTCATCTCCTTTTGGATTCCATCTTCTCCCACCATCAGTGAATTTTGGAGTGTTGGAAGAGGGACACACCTATGCCACCTCCGTGAAGCTCAAGAACGTGGGAGTGGACTTCTGCAGGTGAGGCCAAGGCACTGAAGGTCTGCTCAGGTCCCCTTCTCCTATGCTTGTCTTCAGCTGCCTTGCATCAGCGAAGGTTTATTTGAACTGAACTCTAATTACACCTTGACTACTAAATCTTCACGTCATTCATTCCATCATTTACTCATTCATTCATTAATTCTTCATCAGCTCAGTATTTATCAAGCCTCAACTATGCCGTGGGCCCTTCTTGGCTCTCCCATTTATCATTATTCACACTTTGGCAGAAGCAACTCAGGACTGATCTGCAGTAGCAAAGAGTGAAGGGGAAGTTGTACCAGTCTTACGGGAACTAATGCACAAATCCTGAAAGTCTGGTTCTCAGATCCACCACCAACTGTAATATCAACTGACATCTGTTTGCCCTCTCTGATCTAAAAGTGGTTTTCATTACCTTATTTCTGCATAACTGAGGCAAAAAGGGAAAAAAAAAATCACCTGAGTCTTTAGGGCTCTTTTGCCTCTGAAGATCTGACTTGACCATAACCCACAAGCTGTCCTTCTAGTTGAAAATATACTAGATCTGACATTCAGTGACAAGAAAAAGAGTCCTTCCTTTCCAGATCAATAGAATTGTGGAACTTGTAGAGACAGACCTTAGAGACTATTATGAAGGATCAGGGTAATATGTTTTAAGGTCTTGTAGGCTAGAGCAAGGCTGGACCTCAGATCTTCTGTGGACCTGCTTGCCTGGGACATGTTGTTTTATCAGCAATTCTGTGCTCACTGCTTCCTATGGGAATTCAGTCCTTCCCACTGGGGCAATATATTCTGTGTATATATAGGAAAACTCCCAATTACAAAAGCTCCCCTATTCTATTTTTAATTAAACTTGAGCATAAGGTGGGGGTTTTTCCCCCATAAAAAGTGGAATAAATGTTTATTTCAATTGCAGAGTTATGCTCAGAGTTATGCTGTAAGTGGCAAGTCCTTCCAATTTATGATCCTGGACTCAAGATTGGAAATCAGATGAAATACAACTGCAGAGGCATCTAGTTGAAAAGATCCACATCCCATTTTAGTTGAGGCAAATATCCAGCTTCAGGAAATATATTTGTTTCCTCAGAAACAACCAGGCCACCAGATCAGACATTATTGGTTTTTTAGGTTGCTGCCAACAGAGTGGGTGGGGAAAAATAGAGAATCAACTTGAAACTAATAAAACTCATCCGCGGAGATCCTGTCTACTCAGTGTAGAATTTTAGCTTTCGGATTTCCTTCCTTGGCTTGTTAAATTCAGCCGTTATAGCACAGGCAGCAAAGTCGATGGTAGGAGCAGCAGGATTGAGGTCAATGTGGAGGTAGGCTTTCCCTGGCATTTTAATTTACTCCAGGTCTTTAACCTTCAGGCAGAACCCGCAAACCACAGGAAGGGAAAAAGATCAATAAGCACCACGTGTGAGCATGGGGCTTTTCAAGTTCTCCAACATTCTCTGAGCCTTTTCTGTTTCTCCTCTGCCCAAACATGCAAGCCCCATACCACGACAGAGCAAGACTGGCTCCCATGCTCCAGCGCTTTCCAAAAGAGCCTTTATTCTTCAGCTTAATGATCTGGCAGTCAGCCTCGGTGTTCACGCCGGTGGCCACGCTGCAGTGCACACGGCAGCCAAACATTCACGACAGTCTGCCCCGAGCGGCTCGGCAGCATCCAATAACCAAGGGTGGAAACTGGGGTTGGAGTCTGTTTGACGCTGATGAAAACTGTTGTTGGAAAGGCAGTTATGAAATAGGCCCCAGATTCTTCTCCCAAGTGACGATTAAGTTGTTCTCCTAGTGGTATGGACCTCCCCAGCTCCCAGTCCCACTCCTTTGTAGCAAATATTAACACCTTCCTGATTTTATAACATCCCGGTTTGTTCATTGCTTTTTTCTTATGGCCTAAATTTATTTCCATCTTTTTGCCTGGTAGGTTTAGGGTGAAGCAGCCCCCACCCAGCACAGGACTCAAAGTGACTTACAAACCCGGGCCTGTAAGTCCTATGAGCTGTCTGTTGTGTGTGTCCGTGTGTGCATGTGTGAATGTGTGCATGTTTCCGGGGAAGTGGGTTTTTTTTAAATCATTCTATGCATTCAGTTTAAATCATATATAAGTCTAATTTTTCTAGTATCATAAGCAAAAGATTCCTGGTATGGCATACCGCATGGCTTAACGTTGCATACTGCACATAATAGCTGTGGGACAGATCCTGTGTGTAAACAGTTAAACTTCCAGCTATGGAAACTTTTCTGAAGTTCACTTATTTGTCCCAGTACTACAGTTATGCACAATTGTATGAAAAATACCTTTTTATAAATTAAATGTGATTTGACATGCATTTGGAAAGCTGATTACCTAAAGGTGTCCTGTAATAAATTCTTCTGCAAAATGAAAAATCTCTTGGAAAAGCAAATATTCTATTTTTTGTATTTTCTATAAATTTGGTTTGTTCTTTTGCTGCTTGCCAGAGAATATTATTTAATGATATTCTAAGAAATAGTAATATATTAGTCATCAGCTGCCTCATTTCTCCAGAGTTCTGAAAATATCAATTTTAAAATGTCAACCTATTCTATTTGCTACATTCTCCAAAACGGGGTGCTTCAAAAAAAAATCTGTATATTGCTACTTGCTTTAAATTATGATTTCAGTAGTATCAAGTAAACAAAAATTTATTAATATATAAATAGACAAAATATAATATATAAAATAATATATAAAACATAATAAAATCACACTTGTAAATCTTAACATTTATTTCTTGGCACATTCCTTCCATTTCATTCAACAAACTTTGAACGCCAGTGATAGGGACCGGGGACAGGTGATGTTAAAAATGAGTAGACATATCTAAGTTGCTCCCAGAGCTGGGCACATAGTGGGGATTCACAATGTATGACTAAGTGACAGAATGAAGTAAGGACATCTGGTAGACACATACTTGTTCATCACAGACAGGGACACGCATAGTCTCATGGGAATACATAACAAGGGCATCCACTTCCATAATGAGCATATAGTGTTCACTGAGTCCCAAGACCTTAAAACAGCCACAATTGTATGTTGACCCAGAAGGGTCCATTTGATAGGGTGCAGAATCAGTTTGCCTCTTGTTATGACTGTGCCACCAGCAGCTCAGTGATACTTTTGGTTAATTAACCCTCTGTACCTTGCCTTCCTCATGTGCAAAAGAAGTTGCTTGGACCTGATCATTTCTTAGTCCATTTCCAGCCCTAATATCTTATGGTCTACAGCACGGTAGTCTGCAGGCTGCAGTTCCAAACAGAAATCTCCTTCGGGGTTAGTTCCACCAATTCATGAGTACCTCTCTGTCACATTTCATCACTGAACTGTGTCAAGATTCCAGAAACTCTGGAACATAAAGTAAAAGCAAAAATCAAAGCAAGCTCTTCTTCCACTGTTCTGAGAAGTTAGAAAACTTTTTTCATTTAAAATAGGGGTGATGCCAAAAGCCAAAATGACTGTTGGATCAACCTTTGTAGGTACTAAAAACTCAGCATGTATTCTTTGAAGCTCATTCTCTGTTAGGGTTTATTATTATTGTTATTATTATTTTCTTTTTGACAGTTTTGGCTCTGCAAAAATATAATCTATAGACTTCTCCATATGTAAATCTAACCACTGTTCAGCCTGCTTAGTTGCCAATGCTGAATGAATACACCCAGGGTCAGAGTAGATCTGAGCGGGGGCAGGGTGCCAGCTGCCTTGTGCAGAGTGGCGTCATCCCAGCCTTGCCCTCATTGTTGGGCTGAAGGGCAAAGGGCCTGGTCCTCAGACATGGAGAGTTGGATACCTTCCAGTAAGCAGACCTTCATAAGTACATTGTTGAAGAAGTTGAAACATTTTTCAGTTCTATTATTTATAAACTATGAAGAAAAAAGTACTTGTATCTAATTGCTTTCCATGTGGTGGTTTCTGATGTATTTTTTCCAGACAGTTGTTCGTTCTCAAGTCTGCTTTTTAGCCTACCTCCTGGAGAGGCAGCTTAGGAACACAAACAGCTCTTTCTTTCCTGGCCAGTGTTCTCTTCAAGGAACAAGGCAAGAAGCCCATTCCTTGCTGTGTTTCTTCTTCATTATATATCAGGTTTCTTCTTTGTTGGTCCAGACCTCTTCCACGTAGCTTTCAGACCTAAGCAGTTTGGCATTTAAACTCATTCTGTCTCCTTCTGCTGGCTTTGTCACATCACAGGTCCTCCATTAGGCACACTATAAACCAAGAAGCAGGGCAGGGAAGTTGTGGGGTTTAAATTTACCTTTATCTGCAGGGATGCCCATAGGAACTCACTGCTAACATTCAAGAAATAGCACAAGTATGGGCATTGTAAAAGTTTTCCTGCAGTTCACCACAGTACACCGACATTCTCTTCCTAAATAGCATCTGGTTTTCTCCTTCAATTTATCCTGGGTCCCATTTGCTCAATGTAACTCTACCTAACGAACCGACAAAATAACTTTCTAAATGCCATCATCCAAAAGCACCAAACATATAGATGAGAAAAAAAGATTAGAGAGTGTAACTAGCCCAAATTCAGGTTAAAACCAAGATGTGAACTCAGATATGTCTGATTCTAAAGCTACCTTGTGTCCTATAGGTGGCGGCTGGTTTGCAGACTGAACTCAAGGTGGAGTTATTTGCCATGGCCGTTGGAGAGGATGGGACCAAGGGATTAACACACATCTCGCACAATATTGAGATAATGACTGAGCATGATATTCTGTTCTTACCTGTGGAAGCAAATATCCTTTAAAGCTCAATTTAAGTAGTTATAAATAGAGCAAAAATTACATATGAACAATGGGAAAACAGAAGTCAAAATGCTATTCCCTAACCCCCTCATACCCATACTCCATAGCTTCATTAATTCTTTAAGACCACAGAGTTAAATTTCTTAGGATGAAGACTGTGTCTTCACTCATCTTGTAAGTAAGCATCCAACAAAGTGCCAGTTACATAGTACATGCACAGTAGTAACTGTGAGTTGAACAAATGCCACTGTCAGTGGCTGTCTGTGGTATCAGACAAGCAGAGTGGTTTTGAAAAGCAAGTCTTTGTCATGAAAAAAAACTTGTAATCTTGTTAGCGAGTAGGAGATACTTTATTATAAAGGCTAAATGGATATTCACAGAATTACATATACACACCTTCATATTGGTGTCTCCTTCATGTGGATACCACACAGAGATCAAGTAAACTATTATATGCAAGGTACTTATGGAATATTTCTTCGTATACAAAAATGAATTGGACTCCTTCTTAAAAGACTTACATAATCTAGAATCAGAAATAAAGTGTTCCCATTTGATTCCTATATTATTTTATACTCCAGTGACATGAAGCATACAGTACGTTGTGTTGTAGTTATGCATCTATTTGGTATTTGAGCTGGGTCTTATAAAAATACAAAAACTTTTTATGAAAGGAGACTTAAAATGAACAAATCCACAGCAGTAAGAGAGCACCAGGTGTCAGGAAAGGTAGGGAGCTCAATTTGTTGAGAACTTAGGGAGTATTAGGACACATAGTGGGATGTTGGTTGGAATCAAGTTGTGGAAGAGTCTGACTCCCTGCTCAAACTTTATCATATAAGCAAGAGTGAATCACTGAAGATTTCCGATCCAGTGGTTGTATAGTCAGCATATTTTTATAAAAATGAATCCAGTGTTACTATGCTGGCTATGTAGAAGAAGAGCAACTGGTTGCAAATTTCTATTTGCAAAGGGCCATTGGAAGTCCACTTCAGTAAGCCAAGTATAAGGACAGAAACTATCATGTGCCAAAAGTGGAAGAGAGACATGGATGGAAAGACATTGGCAGGGGAGTGGGGGGGGGGATGCTGTAAAATCTGAGGTGGAACCCATTGATAAAAGGAAGTAAGAGGACATGAGTTCCACTCTAAGATTTTGGGCTCAAGTAAAGAATCATGGATATGCAGGTGTGGATCTCGATTGAGGAGTTAGAGCTGGAAATGTAATCATTTTAAGCATTTTAAGCATCACACACAGAGGTGACAACTGAACATATGGGAAAGGAGCAGAGATTTCAGGTCTGTTTAGTGTGTAGGAGGAAGAGGAAGCAGTGGAGACAGAGTAAGCAACTTAGAAAGCCAAGAAATATCTCAGAAGCCATAGAATTTCAAGGAAAATATGGACATAGTTGACAGATGCTATAGAGATGTCAAGGAAAGTTCAGATTTAAGTAGATCTCTAGATTTGGCTGAAAGAAATCAATCAGGAGAGAAATGTTAAAAAAGATGAATGAGACGTAATTGAAGCAGCAATATTCAAAGAAGAGCAAAAGAATAATCAGGAACAGAGCTGAAGGGTTGGTCTTGGTGAGGGAGCTGGCAAAGATGGCTAAGATTCCAGACATTCTGAGGTGAAGGGGAAATTTAGGGGAACTTGTGTCAAATGACCTTGATTTCAGTAGAAATGGAGTTGAATTCATTTGTCCACTTGTTTCAAAGGTAAGTGTCTCTAATTTGCTAGGAACTGTTCTAGGCAGTGAACAAGAGACAAAAATCCCTGCCCTCATGTAGCTTACATTTCGGGTGTGGTGGGGAGTCTGTATACAAAATAAGTAAAATATGGGCCATAATGCTGCTAAGTACAATAGAGAAAAATGAAAAGTAGGAAAGGGAGTACGGGGAGTGTTATGGAGGATTCCAATTTAATAAAAGTGAGAAGACCTCACTGGGGATGTGGGTTGGTTCCCCTCCCCACCCCCATATTGGTGGCAGGGTTTGGTGATAGAAGGAAACTAACCAAAGAATAAGAAGTTTTTTCCTCCAGGAATTAAATCAAGTCTTCATATCCTCATCACAGATTATTGGATGCTTATTTAGACTACCTGATCCCTGCTGCCAGTCACAGCAGTTCAAGTCATTTGCATTTATGCTAATAAAGAGTCTATTTCCCTGCTCATAGATTAAAGGCACCTACCAGTTAGGCACAGATAGAGGAGGAAGAGAGTTTTATTAGATCTTTTATCTACTTCTAAAGTCAATAGTGAGAATTCATAGCCCATTTCCCAAAATCTGTCCCTATCCCTGGATGTTGATATGATTTGGGACCTGGTTATGGTGACTGATGGCTCCTATAGGAGGACTAGCCACAGTCAGCAGAGAAGCATACACTGGGTCAACAGGAGAAATCTAGGAAATCAATATCCATCCTACATCCCCTAAGCCTAGAATTCACATTGCATAGAAAAGTACCCAAAATTGAGCTAATGATGTTAGAGAGGAGGTTCTGATTCTAAAATGTTATGATTTTGTATATACAAATCATTTGGTCATGAAAGTCATATTCCTTAATGAGTATTTTACCAGTTTTAACAGGTAGCAATTATGATAACAGACCAAAAGATTTTCCTCAGGGAAAAGAAAATCCCATGGTCCACAGGACTTCTACGATTTCTTCCTCTACACTTGGAGTCTTCATGTCCCGTAAAATTTCTCAACGTTAAATCCAGTAAGTAACAAACGGGAATTTGATCTTCAACCATTCAAATGTGAGGCCTTAGACCTCATGTTTGGTCTTCTCTTATAGCCAGAAACCAATAAGCCACTTAATCCGGTGGGGTGGAAATACTGGTTTTAAATAATTATAATAGCTATTCCCATGTATACATGATCATATCTAATCTTCATACTAGCAATAAGATAGTGATTATCTTTCCCACTTTATAAATAAGGAGTGAAGCTCAGAGAATCTTAGGTAGATGATATAAAAATCTAACCTACTTCAGTGTGATCCTAAAGTTTGTTCATTTAAGCACTGTTTTCAGTGTTAAGCTGACCTTCCAAAAAGCACAAGCAGCAACACAGGGAGGTCCTTCTGGACTGGAAAATTTACAATTAAGCCCATGGTTGTCAAACATTTTGGACACAAGATTCTTTATATATTCTTATAAATTATCAAGTATCCTGAAAAGCTTTCATTCACATGGGTCTTATCACATTTACCAAATTGGAATTAAAACAGAAAAAAATTTCTATGTAAAAACCATAAGGCCAATTATTAAGAGTTTTTAAATGAAAAATAACTATTTTCCATAACAAAAATTTATTACTCATGAGACATTGTTTTACATTTTTACAAATTTCTTCAATGCCTGGCTTAATAGAGCATGGCTGGGTTCTCCCGCCTGCTCTATATTTGGTCTGTCACGGTATCAGACATCACACAGCCTCTGGAAAACTCTACTGGATGCTCATGAGAGAAAAAGCCAGATAGCCTCTTGTATTAGTTTCCTAGAGCTGCTGTAACAAATTTGTACTAGTTTCTAGGGGCGGCCATGACAAAGCAGCATAGACCAGGTGGTTTAAAACAAGATATTCTCTTGTAGTTCAGGAGGGCAGAAGGCCAAAATCAAGGTGTCGGGGGTGGGAGGTGGAGGTGGGAGTTCCTTCTGGAGACTGAGGGAGAATTTGTTCCATGCCGCTCTCCTAATGTCTGGTGGTTGCCAGGAATTCTTTGGTGTTCCTTGGTTTATTACTACATCACTTTAATCTCTTCCTCTGTCTCAAATTCTTCCCTGTGTATATGTTTCTGTCTGTCTCCTTATAAGAATACCATTCATTAGGTTTAGGGGCTACCCTAATCCTGAGTGTCATCTTAAGGTCATCTTCACAGTTTCTGGCAGACATGAATTTTGTGGAGACACACCCAGTGTAATTGGCTTCTGATCCCCCAATATTCATATCCATCTCATGTGCAAGATATGTTCATCCCATCCCAACATTCCCCAAATTCTTCACCCATTCCAGCATTAACTCCACACATAAATTCTCATCAAAATAAGCAGACTCAGTTTCACATCTCATCCCTCTAAATCAAGTATGGGTAAGATGCTGGTATGACCAGCCTCAGTCTCCCTTCCATTGGTGGATGTGTGGAGCTAGAAAATAATCTGTCAGCTTGCAACACATGATATTCCCAAATATATTTTAGGATAGATATTCCCAAAAGGAAGAAAGTGGAAGGAATAGAGTCACTAGGCTAAAGCAAGTGTGCGACACAGCAAGGCAAATTTCATGAAGTTTTAAGGCCTTAGAATAATCATTTGTGGCTTGTTCTGCCTTCTGGGCCCACAGAGGCTTCACCAGCCCCAACCTCCAGGCCTTCAGAAGTCCTGTTGGCCCCCACCCTCTCCATCCAGGGCGTGGGACAAAGTCTTACCCTCTGGGCAGCTCATTCCCTGCTTACAGAATCCCAGAAGTCTGGCAGCCTTCCTTCATCTTGTCCTATCTCTCTCCCTGTCAAGGCCAAACCAGCAGCATTTCTGCTCATGTAACATTCTCAAAAACCTGTCAGTCTTCATGGAAGTCGAGATCCACATCATTAGACATGAGGCTTCTCCACAGATCCTCCCTGGATGACTGCACTTCTATTCCTGGCTTCTGCTGAGATGCCTGATTGTGTCTGTGGTCATAAACCTAATCTCTCCAGCACACACATCCTTGGTGACCACTCCAGGGTATGCCTTTGCAATGTTTTGCAGTATGGATAGAATGTTAATTTTCGAACTCATCATGTTTTAGTTCCTTTTTGCTAACCAGTTCCTTCCTCAAATTCTTTCTTTCCCCTTGCATTTGACTATAAGCAGCAAGAAACCAGGCCACGTCTTCCATTTTTGCTTGGAAACTTCAGCTAAATATTCAATGTCATTGTTCACAAGTTCTACTTTAAACCCAAAAGCAGAAGACAGGTCAGCCAAGGTTTCTGCCACCTTTTAACTTTTCCTCCAGTGTCCAACAACATGTTCATTTCTGAGGTTGCACCAGAAGCACCTTTAATGTTTATACTTCTATCAGTATTTTTATGGTGATGTAGAAATTCTCCGAGACGACAGAAACTTTCTCTGCTGCCTCCATGGCTTCCTTCTGAACCGTCACCAAAATTGTTTTTAAGTCCTTATGTCTACCAACAATCATTTAAAGATACCTAGACTTTTTATCACACTTCTCAAAATTCTCCCTTTACTCACTGCCCAATTCCAAAGCCACTTCCACATTTTTAGGCCTTTGTTCCAGCAGCATCCCACTTCCTGGTATCACTGTTAGTTTCCTGAGGCTTCCATAACAAATTACCACAACCTGGGTGATTTAAGACAAGTTAGTATTTTCTTGCAGTTCAGGAAACCAGAGCATTCAGGGCTGGTTCCATCTAGAGGCTGAAGAATTTGTTCCTGCTGTTCTCCTAGCTTCTGGCAGTAGTCAGTCCTTGGTGTGCCTTGACTAAAAGCTACATCACGCCAATTCCAGTCTCTGCCTCTGTGGTCACATGGCCTCCTTCCCTGTGTCTCCTCACACTGCATTTTTACATGACAGGAGTCACTGGATTTAGGGCCCACTCCAATCAGGTATGACCTCATCTTAACTAATTACCTTTATAAAGACCCTATTTCCAAATAAGGTTACATTCACAGGTTCTAGGTAGATGTAAATTTTTGGAGACCACTCTTTAAACTACTACATATTTTAATATTATTTTGAGAATATTTCTGACCTTGCAAACTCCTTGAAAAAGGGTCTTATAGACCCCCAGAGGTCTTAAAATATACTTTGGGAACCAGTGAAATCATGGTTTATGTCAGTTCTACTCTATGACTTTTGGAAGTTATTCTAAACTGAGAAGTGGTGAAATCTACATCACTAGTTAGACAACTCTAAACTACAGAACAGCATTCGAATAGATACGTAATTCCTGTTGGCACCAATATATCCTAATTTCGTGAATCTACCTAATAGAAGAAATGTCTTAAGTGATGTTGCCTTTATGCCTCTGTTCACAGTATCAGAGTTAATGTGATTGAAAGATGCCCACTATACTTATTCTTTTATTATAAAGACAAGTATCTAGTGTAAAGATTCTAATATCACCAAGAGCTAACATAATATTTTAGTCTTTTTCTTTCCCATCCCTTCTAATGTGTGTGTGTACTGGAATCATTCTGTAGTTTTAGATCTTGTGTAGTTCACGTAGTAACAAGAGTACCGTTCTTGTATTTGAGCCAGTAAGCACTTCACAATAACTTTATGAAGGTAGACACTTATGTGCCTAATTTGTAGATGAGGAATCCAAAACATCACGTTAGGTAATTCGCTCTATAGAAGCTCTATTAGTTATCTGTTGCTACATAACAAATTACCCCAAAACTTACTGGCTTAAAGCAACAGACACTTAAGATCTCATAGCTTCTGTGATTCCAGAATCCAGACAGAGCTCAGTTGGATCCTCTGGCTTAACTAGGAATGAACGTGCTTTCAGCCCACTGAGGTAGTCATCAGCAGGATGCGGTTCCTTGCCACGTGAGGCTCTCCTAAAGGAATCTCACAGCAGGGCAGCTGGGTTTATCAGAACAAGAGCCTGAGAGTGTGAGCAAGACAGAATTCACAGTGTTTTATAACCCAGTCCTGGAACAGACATGTTATTAAGTTTGCTGTATTCTGTTCTTCAGAAGCCAGTCACTAGGTTCTGCCCACACTCACGGGAAGGAATTACACAAGGGCAACTCCCATGTGACCTAACAAGGGTTGGGGCCAGTGACTGTTGGACACACTGAGCTCAGTGTTTGCTCAGTCCTAAAATCACATGAGAGCTGCTTGCAGTCCACAACATTTCAGAAATAATGACAGGACTTAGAATATAAGGTGATGTTATTCCTAAGAACCTCAGTCTCATCTCAAAACGTGGGATCTTTCATTGTGAGGAAAGGGGGTAGATTGTGGATAGTGTATGTAGGCCAGGTGGCTTCTTCCTGAGTCTGTGGCTGGCCTGGAAAGGTTACACTGAGCAGGCTCATCAATTGTACTGATAAGGAGGTGGAACCCTACATACAGTTTTGAGCCCAACGACAGACACCACTGCCTCCTTGGTCACTATCCTACGTCCTCTCCCAGATTTAGAGATTTCTGTGGGAGATCTATGACTTAGGACACTTGAACTGAGAAACCATTTAATAACCAAGTACACCAAGCACCTAACTTCCAGCCAGGAAATCTCAAAATGGTTAAGTGTTATCTTCTTTACATAGAGACATATATAAAGATATAAAAGCTTAGATGTTCTGTGCCCAATAAACCATTCATGAGGCTTTTCTTTATGGCATCAGCAGCTTCTACAACTACACTGCATAGTTTGCAAGGTGTGTAACTCGTTACATGGTTCTGGTACTAAGGACTGAATCTAGCCAATGACCAGCTAAGCCAGTAAATGCTGACTTAATGACTGGAAACTGGCTTGGCTTAAAATTTTTAAAAAGTTTTTTTTAAAGATTTTATGTATTATTTTTAGAGTACGAGTGAGGAGAGGCTAAGGCAGAGGGAGAAATTAGCTGAAGCCAACTCTGTGGATTGCAGAGCCCGACAAGGGGCTTGATCCCACAACTGCAAGATCATGACCTGTGCCAAAACTGAAAGTCAGATGCTGAGCCACACAGGGGCCTCTAAAATCTACTTTATAACTGACTAGTTAACCTCAAACCTTTAGGGTTAAGGAGAGTCAAGTATTTTGACCAAAAGTTAGAGCTCAGTTACTTCCTGTACACATCATTTCATCTGTCCTAAGCTCTCCTTCTCTTTGGTTTGTGTAATACCTACCAGACAGACACACCTTTAAATCCCCTGCTACTGTTCATCTTACCTGATGGCAAAGCTATGGGAAAGCAACACTTTTAAATACAAGTAGAGTACCCTCCTGACCTTGTTTTGGTTTGGAAAACATCAAAAACATTAATGGGAAATGCTGGTTTCCTATTTTCTGATGAATACTTCCAAGCGCAAACGTGATATGGATCCAGCCTTTGCTCATTAAAGAATTAGGATATCTTTCAATAAGTAACTAACTCCTCTCCCTAGTGACAGGAACAGATGCTTAAAGAAAAGGCTGCTTCTTCAGACGAGAAGCACCTAAAATCCATTATCTCTTCTCTTACCTTTTTGTAGTTAAGCCTCAGGAACTCTATGTTACAATACTCTTTACTTATATTCTGTGCAACAAATAATACCACCATGTTCCTTACCTTACTTCAGAGACTGTGTTGTTATGGTCAGGAACTGTACCAGACTTGTGGCTAGGGACCATCAGATAACCACACCACAAGAACTGCAGCTCTGAAACTGGCAAGAAAATGATGGCACCACAATATAGTATCTTAAATGAAATGGACAAATTCACAGGACACCTGACTGAAGAAGATACACAGAGATAAAAGATGGCAGCGGAGTAGGAGTACCCTATGCTCATTTTGTCCAATGATAAAATCACCATAAATACCCCAGAAATCAATCTTACGACTGACAGACAAGCTCCACAACTAAAGGGAGAGAAGGGACCACATCAAAGCAGCAGCAAGCATGGAAATGTGTTTTAGGGGAGAAATGGATCATGGCTGCTATGGAGGGGAGGGAACTGTGGTCGTGGAGAAGGGCAGGAGAGAGCAGCAGCAGGGGAACAAATCCAGGAGAATATTTCCTAGAAGCCATTGGCTTGGAAAATGAGAAGGCTTAATTTCATTGACTTCTTACAAAGAGTGGGACTTAAAGCCTGGAGTTTTAAAGGTCAGCAGGCTTGGCTGGGATAGAGCCCAGAGGGTAACTGTGGTGCTCCAGAAGAGAAGGCAGGCAAACAACCTGAGGGCAAACAGCATGGAAACAGCCATCTGAAAAATATGCCTGGGACATGGGTGTGTGTGTGTGTGTAGGGGGTGGATTATCAATATTCAGATACCTCTCTGAGAACAAAGGAGCTGGCTGGTGCCATTTCCCTTGCGCCCCCTCCCCTCCACCGCCCCGAAACACACCCACCAAAAGGAAGCAGCTCAGCACTGACACTGGCTGTCTAACTTGATTACAACAAACCCCACACACCTGTGCTCTTAGGACTGCCTTCTTAGTCAAGCTTGCCTCAGTTGCAGTGTGGTGGGCCACTACCCCCGAATATCAGCACAAACTCCTACCCACACACCACATCTCTCCACCAGAGTTCTGTAGGGCCTCAGTTTTGGTGGAGTGGTGTGAAAACTCATTTCATAGGTAGACCAGAGTATACCTAGTTAAAACTCACCACATTCAGGCCAGGGACCAAACACTGTCCACAGCAGACAAGGAGAGCCTCTACAGAGGACTGGCCTAAAAGACAGAACAGCTAAAAAACAGCAGTGTAGGCAGCACACACTGGAGACACTCCCTGAAGCACCAGCTCTGGGCACTACATGACCTCTTTTTCAAAAAGACCATTACTTTCAGGAGCAGAAATCCTAATGGACTTTTCTAACACACAGAAAAAAGTAGAGACTAGACACAATGCCAAGACAGAGTAATTTATTCCAAATGCAAGAACAAGATAAGGCCACAGACAGAGATAAAAGCATAACAGATATAAGTAACATAACTGATGGAGAATTTAAAGCAACAATCATAAGGATACTCACTGGGCTTGAGAAAAGAACAGAAGATATCAGTGAGATCCTTACTACAGAGACAAAGGAGTTAAAAAAGAATCAGAAATGAAGAATGCAATAAATGAGACTAGAAACAGGCTTGATGCAATGAAGAGCAGGCTGGAAGAAACAGAGGAATGAATTAACAAGAAGACAAAGGAAAATAATGAAGCTGAAAAAAAGGGAAAAAGAATTATGGAACATGAAAATAGACTTAAGGAACTTAGTGACTCCATCAAATGTAGTAACATTCCTATCATAGGTGTCTCAGAAGAGAACGAGAGAGAAAAGGGGGCAGAAAATTTATTTTAAGAAATAATAGCAGAGGGGCGCCTGGGTGGCTCAGTGGGTTAAGCCTCTGCCTTCTGCTCAGGTCATGAACTCAGGGTCCTGGGATCAAGCCCTGCATGGGGGAGGCATTCTCTGCTCAGCAGGGAGTCTGCTTTCTCTTCTCTCCCTTCTCTCTGTGCCTGTTGCTCTGCCTACTTGTGATCTCTCTCTGTCCAAAAAAATAATAATAATAATAGCAGAAAACTTCCAAATCTGGGGAAGGAAACAGATATCCAGATCCAGGAGGCACAGGGAACTCCTATCAAATCAACAAAAACAGGTCAGCAAGAAGACATGTTATAATTAAATTTGCAAAATATATTGATAAAAAAAATCTTAAAACCAACAAGACAAAAGAAATCCCTAATTTACAAGGGAAAACCCATAAGGCTAGCTGGAGGTTTCTCAAGAGAAATTTGGCAAGCCAGAAGGGAGTGGCCTGATATATTCGAAGTGCTGAATGAGAAAAATCTGCAGCCAAAAATACTCCATCCAGCAAAACTATTGTTCAGAACAGAAGGAGAGAAAGCTTCCCTGACAAAAAATGAAAGGAATCCATGATCACTAAACCAGCACTGCAAGAAATATTAAAGGGGACTCTGAGTGCAAAAGAGAGACCAAAAGTGGCAAAGATGAGAAAGGGTCCGAGAAAATCTCCAGAAACGAGAAAATAAGTAATAAAGTGGCAATAAATACATGTCTATCAATAATTACTTTTAATGTAAATGGACTAAACAACCAAAAGACACACGGCATCAAAATGGATAAAAAAAGACTCGTCTATATGCTGCCTACAAGAGGGTCATTTTAAAGATACCTACAGATTGAATGTGAGGGGTAGAGAAATATTTATCATGCAAATGGATGTCAAAAGAAAGCCAGAGTAGCAATGCATCTATTAGAAAAACTAGACTTTAAAACAAAGACTATAAAAATGGATAGAGGCTATAAAAACAAAGGGGACATTCCAATAAGAAGATGTAACAATTGTAAATATTTATGTCCCCAAATTGGGAGAATCCGCACATATAAGACAATAACAAACATAAAGGAACTATATGGATTATAACAATAATAGTAGGGGACTTTAATACTCCATTCACGACAGTGGACAGATCACCTAAACAGAAAACCAACAAGGAAACAATGGCTTTGAATGATGCAGATGGACTTAACAGACATATTCAGAACATTCCATTCTAAAGCAGAATACAAATTCTTTTCAAGTACATATGAAACAGTCTCCAGAAAAGATCACATATTAGGTCACAAAACAGGCTTCAACAAATACAAAAAGACTGAGATCATACCTACCTTTTCTGACTACCATACTATGAAACTGGGAAGTCAACTGTAAGAAAAAAATCTGGAAAGACTACAAATACATGGAAGTTAAACACCATGCTACTAAACCATGAATGGGTTAACCAGGAAATCAAAAATACATGGAAACAAATGAAAACAAAAATGTAACAGTCCAAAACCTTTTGGATGCAGCAAAAGTGGTCCTAAGGCACATAGCAATACAGCCCTTTCTCAAGAAGCAAGAAAAATTTCAAATAAACAACCTAACCTTACACCTGGAAGGAGCTGGAAAAAGAAGAACAGATGAAGCCTAAATCCAGCATAAGGGAAGTAATAAAAATTACAGCAGAAATACGTGATATAGAAACTAAAAAAACAACAGAACAGATCGATGACACTAAGAGCTGGTTCTTTGAGAAAAATCAGTAAAACTGATAAATCTCTAGCCAGATATATCAAGAAAAAGAGAAAGGACTCAAAATCACAAATGAGAGACGATAAGTAACAATTATAAGATAATATTATGAAAAATTAAATGCCAACAAACTGGACAACCTGGAAGAAATGGATAAATTTCTGGAAACATATGAACTACCAAAATTGAAACAAGAATAGAAAACGTGAGCAGGTTGATAACCAACAAAAGTCCAGTCCCAGAGGGCTTCACAGGGGAATTCTACCAAACATTTAAAGATTAATACCTATTCTTCTCAAGCTGTTCCAAAAAATGGAAGAGGAAAGAAAACTTCCAAATTCATCCTATAACACCAGCATTAGCCTGATACCAAAACCAGATAAAGACTCCACTAAAAAAGAGAACTAAAGGCCAACATCCCTGATGAACATGGATGCAATATTTCTCAATAAAATAATAGCAAACTGAATCCAACAGTACATTAAAAGAATCATTCACGACGATCAAGTGGGATTTACTCCTGGGCTACAAGGGTGGTTCAACATATTCACAAATCAATCAACGTGATACACCACATTAATAAAAGAAGGGATAAGAACCATATGAGCCTTTCAATAGATGCAGAAAAAGCATTTGACGAAGTACAACATCAATTCATAATAAAAACCCCCAACAAAGTAAGTTTAGAGGGAACATATTTCAACATAATAAAGACCATATATGAAAAACCCACAGTTAATATCATCCTCAATGGGAAAAACTGAGAACTTTTCCTCTACGGTCAGGAACGTGACAGGGATGTCTACTCTCACCACTTTTATTCAACACAGCCACAACAATCAGACAACAAAAAGAAAGAGAAGTCATCCAAACTGCAACAAAGAAGTAAAACCTTCACTATTTGCAGATGACATGACACTCTATGACAAAACGTTGAAAAACTCCACTAAAAAAACTGCTAGAACGGATAAACAAGTTCAGTAAAGTTGCAGGATACAAAATGAATGTACAGAAATCTGTTGCATTTCTATACACTAATAATGAAGCAGGAGAAAGAGAAATCAAGGAACCAATCCCATTTACAATTGCACCAAAACCAAGATACCTAGGTAGGGTACTGGCACAAAAATAGACACATAGAACAATAGAAAAGAAAAGAAAACCCAGAAATAGACCCACAACTATATGGTCAATTAATCCTTGACAAAGCAGGAAAGAATATGTGATGTCAAAAAGACAGTCTCTTTAACAAGTGGTGTTGGGAAAACCAAACAGAAACATGCAAAAGAAAGAAACTAGACCACTTCCTCACATCAAACATAAAAATCAATTCAAAATGGATTAAAGACCTAAATGTGAGACCTAAATGTGAGACAGGAAACCATCAAAATCCTGGAGGACACAGGCAGTAACCTCTTTGACACTGGCCATAGCAACTTCTAGATATTGCTCCTGAGGTAAGGGAAATAAAAGCAAAAATAAACTATTGGGACTTCATCAAAATAAAAAGCTTCTGCACTGGAAAGAAAACAGTTGACAAAACTAAAGGGCAATAGAATGGGAGAAGATATTTGCAAGTGACATATCTGATAAAGGGTTAATATCCAATACATAAAGAACTTATCAAATTCAACACCCCAAAACAACTAATCCAATTTAAAAATGTACAGAAGACGTGAATAGTTTTCCAAAGAAGACAGATGGCCAACAGATAGATGAAAAGATGTTCAACATCACTTACCATCAAAGAAATGCAAATCAAAACCACACTGAGGTATTACCTCACACCTGTCAGAATGGCTAAAATCAACAACACAAGAAACAAGTGTTGGCGAGGATGTGGATAAAGGAGAACTCTCTAGCCCTGCTGGTGGGAATGCCAACTGGTGCAGCCACTCTGGAAAACAGCATGGAGCTTCCTCAAAAAATTAAAAACAGAACTACCCTATGATCCAGCAATTGCACTACTGGGTATATATCCAAAGGATACAAAAATACTAATTCAAAAGGATACATGCACCTTTAGATGTTTATAGCAGCATTATCTACAACAACCAAATATGGAAACAGAACACATGTCCATCCACTGATGAATGAATAAGGAAGATGTAGTATATACACACACAATGGAATATTACTCGGCCATTAAAAAGAATGAAATCTTGCCATTTGCCATGATATGGATGGAGCCAGCCAGTATAATTCTAAGTGAAATTAAGTCAGAGAAAGACAGATACCATATGATTTCACTCATATGTGAAATTTAAGAAAAAAAAGAGCAAAGGGAAAAAAAGAAAGAGACAAACCAAGAAAAACAGATTCTTAACTACAGAGAATAAACTGATGGTTACTGGAGAGGAGGTGGGTGGGGGGATGGGCTAAACAGGTAATGAGGATTAAGGAGGGCACTTGTGATGAGCACCAGTTGTACGAAAGTGTTGAATCAATGTGCTGGGCGTGTGACTCTAATATTACAGTGTATATTAACTAACTGGAATTTAGATAAGTCTTTTTAAAAAAACATCAAAAAAAGGACACAGACGTCTGCACAGAACTGCAACAAGGTTGAGGCAGTAACTTAAAAACTTCCGACGAATAGAAGCCAGGCCCAATCCTTTATCCATTTCTTCTAGAATATTCCCACCTCCCCAAATTCTTACCATGCATGTACATATGTATGTATGTATTTATATGGCATCAATCACCCAGAAGTCCGGCAAGGCATCTCAGCTTGACTACAGTTTAATTAGAAACAACTATTTGGAGAATTATAAAAAATTAGCAATTAGATATTTTTATATACAGATGTAACCCCTTGTAAGAGGTAAAGTTGAAAGAGGGTGTTTTAGTGAATTTTTATGGTCTTTTTCAGCTCTGTAAGTCCAAGACTGCATTTAATGGAAGAGGGCAATCAATTGTGCACCTGACACTCTCTGTAGAGGCAAAACATACTACAAAGAGTAACACATCATTAAATCTTCTGTTATCACAGAAATAAGCAAAACTTTTGAATTGTTCATTTCAGCTCTAGTAAAAAACTAGTTTAAAAAAAAAAAAAAGTTCATTGTTCCCTGCTGGAATACAATGGAACAACTCCTGAAGGGCTCAACCTTCGGGGGCATGGGAAGATTTTACATTATCACGCCCGCAGTCCTGCACTGGGCTTTTCTTCAGGCAAAGCTGGGAACCACATCCTGACACCTTCTGTAACCAAACTCTTGTTACTTGGTTATTTTCAAGTTGACACCAATTCTACTGTTTAGAAGTCCTTTTAAATAAAAAGAAAAGGGCACCACATTTGAGTTCTAAGTGTATGTTAAAATTAGCTTCTCCCTCTTTTTCCTCTTCCTCTTCTTTTCTTCCAACTGGCTGGTCGCATCAGCAAAAAACATAACTTCACTTTTTGCCTCGCATTCCCTCTTGAGATATTCAAGACCTGCCATGTTGAATCCAATAACATCCTGGGGGATGGGGGGAGCAGATAAGAAAGATTAAATGACCCTTCTCTCACTTCATTCAATACAGCAGTATATGTGAGTCAGGAGAACCAATGCTTCAGGTGTTCTTACTCATCTCTCATCTAAGGTCTTTCTGGTCTGGTTTTGTTTTCTTTTTTCTATTGCTACCAGCTCCAACAAAAATCTTCCCTCAAATACTGACAGATGTCTGGTCAGTACCACCAGAGACAAGGCACGGCTCACTGTGCTACTTCTAAGTCACACACACACACCAGGATTTCTCCCTAGTTACTGTACTTCTCTACAAGGATACCTACCCGGACTTGGCTGACTTTTGAAATAGTTGTTTCCTTTAACTTTTCAATCACTGGCACAAGCATTTGGTTACTAGTAATCTGCCCGAAGTGAATCCTAATATGAAAACAAAACAGTCACGTTACAAAGAGAGGTAGTGGTTCTGGCTCTGCTTACCCCCTTCTAGAAAAGCAAATTGACAATATCAAAGTAAAAACAACAACAACAACAACAACAACACCCAAAAGGATTCATTTTACCCTATCATCATGGCAATACAGAAATGCTGGCAAAAAACAGCTAAAGAGGGGCGCCTGGGTGGCTCAGTGGGTTAAAGCCGCTGCCTTCGGCTCAGGTCATGATCCCAGGGTCCTGGGATCGAGCCCCACACCGGGCTCTCTGCTCAGCGGGGAGCCTGCTTCCCTTCCTTTCTCTCTGCCTGCCTCTCTGCCTACTTGTGATCTGTCTGTCAAATAAATAAATAAAATCTTTAAAAAAAAAAAAAAACAGCTAAAGATATTTCTCCCCTGTTACTCAGTTTTATCGGATGTCAATTTTAACACTACTATTATAAGATATGACACATTCAACTCATTTGCAAAGCTGGCTCTTTGAGCAGCCATCTACCATGTGGCCACAGACTCTGACAACAGTACTTTATGGAACACTCAGAGAGAAATGAGCACTCTAAGAAATGCTAACTCAAGTAAGGTTTATTACTATTTCTAGTGAAGCCTCAGCAAAAAGGAGTTCCTGATCAGCGTCAGACTCTGACCTAGAATCCAAGATGACATCCATGAACTCATGCCCCCTGGTGCACATCCTCAAGCTCAGGGCCCACTGCAGGACCTTACGGCACTCCCCATCCACGACCCCCCGACATGCCTGAGCCCTCATAGTGTCTCACTTAGAATCAGTAACCCTGATTTCAAAAGTACAGAGGCCACAGCGATAAGAAATTATCAGTAACATTGTTGAGTACCACCATAAGGCTCAGGACTTGCCCAGAATTAAAATATGGCAACAGAAGACTATAAACATATCACTGTCTTTCTTTTGCTACTATCTTGATGGAATAAAAGAAACAACTAAGAAGCATGAAAATAGATCAATTCAAATACAATTCATTAAATATACCTGTTTGGATTTTTTTTTAACTATTCGGTATTGGTTGATTAGTTTGTATTTTGTCTTCATAAGAGCATTTTAAGAAGTGTTCAGTGTCTCTGTTTCTGTTCTCTGCTGTAACAGTTGGAGACTGGGGTGCAGAGAGAAGGATACAAGAAGGGTATATTTTAAACTCCTATAAAATACATTCTGGGGTGCCTGGGTGGCTCAGTGGGTTAAAGCCTCTGCCTTCGGCTCAGGTCATGATCCAAGAGTCCTGGGATCAAGCCCCACATTGGGCGCTCTGCTCAGCAGGGAGCCTGCTTCCTCTCTCTCTCTCTGCCTGCCTCTCTACTTGTGATCTCTGTCAAATAAATAAAATTAAAAAAAAAAATACATTCTTCTCAATTACACACTAAGAGGAATTGTTCATATTTAAGGATAATCCAAAAAACATATTTTGTTTCTTTCTTCTCTCCCTGTATACCCTTACTTTTCCATTTGTTTCTATACAGACCTGAAACATAAAGTCACCATTCCTTACAATGCTATTATGAGGACAAAACTCAATTGTTTTGCTTAGAGTTAAAATCAAATAAACAGACAAGCAAATAATAATAATTAAAAAAAAAAACACAAATGAGACAAACTGGCCATTCAGTAACAGGTTCTCAGCAAACAGACAAGGACAAGAGCTACTGCAACCTGGAGATCCATGCTTATGCAAGCATCCCTGAGCCATGTTCCATCTTGTGACTTAAAGAGGTGGGCCATCGCTCTGCTTGTTTAAGGACATGACTGATTCTATGGGATAACAATTTATGTCACACAACAATGAAGTCCTGTAACCATCTCTCAGTCTGAAACATCAGACTTCTGAATCCCAGAGTGTTGACACCATCAGTTCAAGTAGCACTGGAGCAGTGTACTTGTGTAGGCTGAGTATACACAGTATTCTTAGGAAAGGCTGTTACCTGAGCAGAAAGAAGAGGCACCTACACAGGAGTTCAATATCAGAGCCCAGCTGGATGAATTCATTGAAGAGCTTAAGGATGTCTGGGACGTAAGAAAAAGGTAGCACAAGCAGAGACTCTTCCAGCTCACTGAAGAAGAAGGGAATAAACATTAAAAATGCCACATTACTCAACACATTCAGTGTTTAAATCTTTTACTATTTTTCCCTCCCGCTTTTATATTTGAACAGACCTTACCCATTTAGGGTTGAATTAATTATTCATCTATATTCTGGATGGTTCCCTCTTTTTAATATTTTATTTTTATATTTAATATTTTAATCTATTTGATGCATTCTGGTCCGTGGCATGCTAGGACACTTTTTTTTTTTTTTTTTGGAGAAATAACTAATTTCTCCCAAGTCTATTGTTGAATATTCCACCTTTATATGATACTTCTTTCTGCCATAGATTGAGACATAGGAGATTCTGTTTCAGGGCTTTCAAGTCTGTTTAATGATCGAGTCTGACAATAATCCTGTAATATTTTAGTTTTGCTAATGTCACAGCTTTTTAATCTAGCTTTTAAATCTTCTGGATTGTTTTGTTTTACTTTTTTTGAACTAGTGCTAGGATCATTTCATCAACTCCAATTCCAAATCTCAAGAGGATTTCAACTGCACTCACAAACCTATAACTAGTTTAAAAAAACAAAACAAAACAAAAAAACCTCCTAATCTTTAGAACACAGAATCTTCCCTTCTAGGAATGCACAACACTTCCATTAATTTAAATTTTGTTTTACATTTCTCCAGGGAAGTTTCAGATCCTCAGACAGGTCTGTTTATTTCTTGTTGTAAGGGACACATTTAGATATTAAGAGTTTTGACGAAAATAACTTTCAGAACATTAAACTCATAAATAAAATCCAAAGGTAAAATCACAAACAAGAAACATTATCTTAAAAATATATGACAAAAGACACAAAGAATTCTTAAAATCCATTAAGAAACTCCTGAAGAGTATAAGAAAGGGCAAATAACTAAAAATTCACAGAAAAAAAACACAAATGGCCAACAAATATAAATCTGTTAATAACTGAAAGAAATTAAAATAATACAATACCACCTTTTGCCTCCAAAACTGGCAAAGAATTTTTTAAAGCCTGGTCAAAATCACTATAAGCTTTCTGGAAAGTAATTCAACACAGACCTTTCAAAAGCTCATGCCGACTGATCAGTTATTGTTAGGCTACAACAAAGATTCCTATGGTGTTCACCAAAGCAATACTGATCAAAAGCAAAAAAATTAAAGCAAATCCAATAATAATTATCCATACGATGGAATGTTTTGACATAATTCAACGAATATTTTTGAAGAATATTAGTAACTTGAGCAAATGCTCAGGAAGTATTTCATGAAAAAGGACATAAAATTAAATACATAGGATTTCATTTGTGTATATACACAGGAAATAAGCCAAAGCAAATACACAACCAAAAAAGGTTACCAGGTGGTACTTGTGACTGATAATAGATGATTTCATTACCTACAATATAAAATAGGACTTCCTTTCATTTGTCTCTAAAAGTATCTCCTTTCATACTTTACGAGGAGCCTCCTAGTTCTGCTTCAGAAAGGACAGTATAATATACTATTTTCCACCAAAATGTGGACATAATTAAATCTAGAAGAAAATAACCATGAATTATAATTTCTGTTTATTTCATGGTCAGAGAGGCATTCAATAAATGCTGTTAGTTGTTATAATTATAGTCATTGTACATTGGAACTCACCTCGACTTGATTCCTTTAAAGATCTCCAACACATAAGCTGAAGGCTATGAAGGAAGCACAACAGCCTTAGCAATACTCTAGGTTGGTTTCTACTGAAGTTCCCTAATTCCCCTCTAAAAACCATGGATCCCATTCACAGGAGAAACAATGCACTAAGATGGCAATACATGCCCGGGCTTAGAGTTTGTCCCATGTGGGTTCATCGTCCAGCTCCGCCACTTCCCAACTCTGTTCCCTTCTATGCATGAGTCAGGCCAATTGCCCATCTGTAAAATGAGGCCACACTGACTCACATGATGACCATGATGAATGACACGTGCAAGTTAAGTACTAAGTAACTGGAGACTGCTACGTAAGCATACATTTCTCTCTCTCTCCTCCTTTATCTGATTTATATCAACTTTTCCTCCAAAAATCTCAATTTCAAAGTTCATTTAGATGAAGAGAATCTTCAGATGGCTCTGGATACTGAATGTAAATAAGCACTAGAAAATACGAGAATGCGGGATGCCTGGGTGGCTCAGTTGGTTAAGTGCCTGCCTTTGACTCAGGTCATGATCCCAGGGTCCTGGGACTGAGTCCCACATCAGGCTCCCTGCTCAGCAGGGAGCCTGCTTCTCCCTCTACCTGCTGCTCCCCCTGCTTGTGCTCTCATGCTCTCCTGACAAATGAATATAAATCTTTAAAAAAAAAAAAAAAAAGAAAGAAAGAAAGAAAATAGGAGAATGCCAGTCCAATGCAACCAAATGGGTGACTTAGAAGTTACAATAAAACACTCCTTTTAAAACACTCAATACCCTGGAGAGAATATTAATGGTGAAGTATTTCCCAATACATCCAGCCTCAAATCATGCCTCTGTACTTCCTACTGTCCCTTCCTTGTCCCTGAAAGTAACCTCTGAGTAACCAAGAGGAAACTGGTAGAGACTTTACTCACAGAGATGTTGCCATAAGCCATCAGGATGGGGTTAATGGGAAGAGGAACCTGTGAAGAAATGATTAGATCAAGTCATTATAAAAACAAGAATTTGATAGTGCTTGTCACAGGCAGGGTGACAACAGTACAGTTTTTAAAGAATATACAAGAATAATCAGGCCTTTCAGTTTCCAGAGTGCTAATGAGTTTAGGAAATAGAATTCATTTGGAAATCTGTGAGGGTTGTGGTGTGTCCGAAACCACGGCAGGAGCAGTTTCTGCTCCACGCATTGAGCACCTCAGTCTGTGATTTCTGCCCCCTCGCTTTTTATTAAGACCCAGCTCCCCTCCTCCCAGTCCCTCAACTCCTTTCTACTATTTGAATTAGAGAAGACTATTACATTTATGTCATTTCCTGATCCGAGTCAGTAACTCCCACAGCGATGGTGTTCATCTCAGGAATTCCATGGACACATGTTTCTCAGGGTGTAACTCACAGACTATCTCACCTCTTTCCCTGCAGCTTTACAAATGGCTTTGTGTTCCTTCCTTTTTGCAGTCTCCTCTCGATATAGCTCGATAGCCTCCATGATCCTCTCAGCCTATGGAGATGGCGACAAAGGAGAGAAGTTATCACCATGCCCCTCCACTCCGCCAGCATCCCGGAATGCTGCAACTGAAAGGCCTGACTAGAAAAGTACCAACTAGCTTGAATCAGTTTAATAAATTAGTGCTAAGAGTGCAGAACAACATGTGACAACATCTCTGGTGTTTCTTCTTTTTAATTTACAGAGAGAAGATGAGGTGTTTTGGGTTCAGGTAAAGCTGTACAGATATACACATGTGGAGTAGGGCAGCCTCCAGGACCCCTGAGAGGTGCTGCTTCCAGGAGATTGAGCTTTCCTTTCTAGAAACCATGTGCTGATTCAGCACGACTCCTGTCCTTGTTAAAAGGGAGGACAACAATGTTCTGAGCTCCATCTATGAATTTCATCAACTTTTTGCCTCAAAAGGCTACCTGGTTGTTAAAAACTTTCAATCGAAAGTTGGGATCCTCCTTAAAAATGCATATATCCACAGATATAGAGACAGAATGTATATTGACTTACTGCTTTAACCGTTTCAATAGTTTTCTTTCCAGTAAAGTAATTGTCACCTTGAGTCTCTCCTGGAACCTGCCAGAAACAAAGAGATCCTTTAAAAATATTGACAGGCACTAAAGAACCAGTAAATGAATCCTATATCCAGAAAAGAACAGGCATCACTGTGTTATGATAACAGAGTACTTACTCAATTAATGGAGTACTTAGTAAGTGCCAGATACTATTAACCAGATAATATTAATTATTAATGGAATTTTATATCCATTATCATAAAATATCCTACTCTCTAAAAGTATAAAGAAAATGCCCAATTTCTAAAATTTTTTGATTTTTATTTTTGTTCTATGATTCTCTGAAGCCTCCTTAATAACAACAACAACAAAAAGCCAAAATGACAAATACCCAATACCAAATCTGGTCAGTCATTTGTCCCACAAAATCAGGATATACAACTGAATCAAACATGACTACACAGACTGCTTTCCACACCAGCTGGTGATGACTTGGGCATCTGGCTCCAATCCTAATTCTATCAGAAATTCTTGAAATTAAATTCCAACAAGATAATTACAATCTCAGGGTCCCCCAAAATTTACTTACTACAGGTTGGTCTTCTTTGGCTACACTCTCCTCATATTCTGCTTCCCTTCGCTGCAAAAGACATATATAAATTAATCTAGAAGAACAACCATGGTCTCCACACGAAGTGAAAGGAGACAGTGAAAAGTTGCTTCTTTCAAAACGCAATCCCCTAGAGGCACTTCTGTGTCTGTGTGCCTGCTGAGACGGCTGATGGTGGTGATGGAAACCTCTTCTGGGGGTGCCTGGATGTGCACTGGCTGAGGGGTGGCCACACTAAACAGAACTAGACATCCAACCACCAGCACATTCAGTAACCAAGCCTGAGTCCTTACCATTTCCCTTTCCTCTTCAAGAATAAGAGGCTCCCTTGTTCTTTCCCAAAGTCTCAAAGATTTGTCATGCGACGATGACACAACATAGTCTCCACTGGGGCTTACGGCCAAGCACCAAATTTCCTGGTGGTGCCCCTGGAGAGAGAAGACACAAAAACAGAAACCCTGAGAGGGAACCCTTTATTCCTTGACCGAAACCTGCTCTACCTGAGTGGCAGAACATCACTCGATCTTAAAAGTTCTGAAGTACTGAGCAAGCAAAGAAGGCCAGAGGTTACCTCCAGAGTCTGTATGTGTTCAAATTTGTCCGCATCCCACTGCTTAATCTTATGGTCCTTCCCAGCGGTGAAAAAGAGGTGGGACTTGGGCACAAACTGTAGGTACATCACACTGAAAAGTGAGAAAAGTGATCAAATGCCGTCAAATTCCATGTTAGTGAAGAGCCTCGCACACAGTTTTAAAAAGGTAGTTCTAGCATGCCTGGTTATTTGTATTTTAGAATTTTAAATTTCTGACTGAATAGACACAGATGCTCAGGGGAAATGATACGTACAGGACTTAAAAGGACGTCTTTGAAAAGACTGCACCTACCTATCATCGTGTGCAAAGAGAGACTTGTGGCAGTCCCCAAAATCCAAACCCCAGATTTTCACATTCCTGTCAGCAGAGCCCGTTGCTATTAGTGCTCCATCCTACAAGTAAGAAAAGGGAACCATTACTTGACCTGATTATCAGAAACTCTACAGTTAGATAAAGAAAGACTAACCCTTTTCTTTCAGAAACATTAAAATCAATATAAATTTCATCTCTATGAAGACCACCTATTTCTTTGCTTTTATCTAAGATTTCCTTAAAAAGTTTGTTGAGCAAAAGCAAGAACTCTTGTGGCTCCCAAGTTTTCGTATTGCTATAGGGCAGTACTGTGCCTTGGTGTCTGTTACCTATTTACTTCCTTAAGTAGGGAGAAGAACAGCTCATCTCTGTCACAGGATTTTGGGGAAGAGGTAAAAGGGAGAAAAGAAGAGTCTGGGAAAGAATCTACTAGAATATTTGCTACCCAGCCTTTTATCCCACGTTCTATTATCTTTCTTATGTCAATGCCTCATTCAAATAGTTGTCAGTGTAACAAGACCAATGGAACTATCTCACGCTGCCTACTTACTGTTAATGTACTGGTCAAAGATGGCAGTCCTTTCATACAGGCCAGACACTGTCTCTAAATACATTACTCCCACCCAGGGGTGCCCAGGTGGCTGTCATTAAGCGTCTGCCTTTGGCTCAGGTCATGCCCAGGGTCGTGGGATCAAGCCCCGCTTAGGGCTCTCTGCTCCGCAGGAAGCATGCTTCTCCCTCTCCCACTCCCCTGGCTTGTGTTCCCTCTCTCACTATGTCTCTGTCTGTCAAATAAATAAATAAAATCTTTAAAAAAAACAATACATTACTCCCACTCTTATCCGTAACTCAACACTGCAAAAAATATGATTTTGGTCAATAGACTAACAGTACAGATGTAGTGCAAAATACTGTAAATGTCCAAATACAAAGCCAAGCCAAGTTCCATCTTCTTCACTGAAATTATCTTTCAGATGAAAGGGGGATGGCTTTTTTAAAGTCTTTTGTATTTTAGGGTGCTCTACCAATTATGGTGTTTTAGACAACAAAATACCATCTGGGGAATCCACAACAGGAAGTTAGTTGTAAGGATTAACGCAGATATTTGTGAACATATCCTGGTAGCACTAAAGTAATACACACACACACACACACACAACACATGAGGTACGCTTACAATATACATTATTTAATGGATTTTTGGGAGAAAGATATACAACAGGATGAAAAAAATACTCTAAAATGAAGATAGCTAGCCAAGAACAAAGAAGGTACTTTGGAAAAGACAGCTTGTTACTAAAACACTTTAAATTTTACTTACATAAGAGATGTCCATGCATATAACAGGCAGTTTGTGTCCATAGAGTGAAAGAAAGAACTATTAAAAAAAAAAAAAAAAAGAATGTAAATAATTCATGTCTGTGTAGAAGATAAAGGCATAGTTTGTTACATGTGGATCTAAAATAGAACTTTAAGATACAATCCTAAACACTGCCATGGATTGCTTTCTATTTGTATTTTCAAAGAAGACAAGCAACCAAAGGCAGCTCATAGCTGTGACACTTTGCAACAGCGAAAACTCTTGGCACCTGCTTCCCAACAATGTTCCCAGGCCTACTGCAATCCTCCGGACTCTGGGCCTAGGGCCCAGTAATCTACAATTTTTAAAAGCAACCCAAATGATCCTGGTGTCCAGCCAAGTGTGTAATCACTGCCCAGGAGACACAGTAATGTTCTTCCACTCCTGGCTGCCACAGGATGTTCTGTCTACACATTTTCTGAGCTTATGAAATACAACTTGCTTTAAGCAAAATTTATGAGCCAAAGGGTTCTTTAAAAAAGTCTTGCTTTCCTAGTGCACCTACAATGTTTTGATTCACACATACATCTTTAGAAATATAGCACAGCTAGGCACAGTCAAGGCCACTTTCCAATCTCAACCCATGGTCAGTGAGAAAGACAGAAACTATTTCCAGGCATAATCACCGTACCTTTAAAGTGTCAACATAGAAAATTTTTACAGTACAGTCCAGCAAAGACACAGCCAACAGCTTTTGGTTGGGAGAGTAACGGACACACAGAACGTCTTCATCTAGTTGCAAGGTTCGGGTTTGCTTCACAGAAAGTCTAGCACAATGGAAAGCATGAAGAAAAAAAGAAATAAATGAGTGCTCTACAAAGGCTGACAGAAATTCCAAAAACTCCCTGGAGCGAAATACACATGTCGAAAGCCCCTTCAGTGGTTCCCCATTCTCATTCCAAAAAAAAGGACAGAAATTTAAAAATGTCTACTCACCTCTTCTGGGTACTATTTTCATCTTTTACCAACTCAAACTCCCAGAACTTGACAGATTTATCTGCACCACCTGTCACAAAGCCACGCTGAAAAGCCAATGATATTGCAATTAAAAAATATTTTATTACAGAAACTTGGGTAAGAAGTTATATATCAAAATTGTTTTTAAAAGGCATTTTCATTTAATAGCATGGGAGAATAATTTAGAAAAATGTGGTTCCTTCCTAACCCCTTTCATTGCTCTTTTGGGGCTGCTGCCACAGACCTAGCAGGGGCTAATGTAGACAGATGGTAACTAGTGTAAAGTTCTAGTTATACTTTTGTTCAGCATCAGAAAGACTCTGAACATAGTAGGGTTTCTTGCTCCACCCAAGAAAGCACCAATCAAAAGAATTTGCTATTAATTAACAAATTATATAAATCACATATATATATTTATATATATACTTATATATAAATATATAAATTAATTAATAAAACGGTTTGACAAATATACACAGACTGGAATATCAAAATAGGTTTATTCAAGTATTTACCTCAGAAAAGTATAAATTTATCCTGCAATGTCCCTGCTTAAAATATGTTTGAAACTGTTTCCAACATCAAGAAAATTAGTCAATACAATACAACATAGTATTAAAGTATAGAGAACTAGGGTCAGAAAACTAGATCTCAGGTGTTTATTCTGCCATTTGAGATTAGTAACATAGGAAACAACCTTCCAATGATCCTTAGTGTCACTGTGATGACAAAAACTATCTAGTTTACAAAACCATTATACAAATAACAATGAAACATGATGGACATAAAAATACTTTTCAGGAAGAGAATTCCCTACAAACGTATGTTACTACTATTTAAAAAATTTTTTTAAAGATTTTATTTATTTATTTGACAGAGAGAGAGATCACAAGTAGGCAGAGAGGGAGGCAGAGAGAGAAGGGGAAGTAGGCTTCCCACTGAGAAGAACTCGATGCAGGGCTCCATCCCAGGACCCTGAGATCATGACCTGAACCAGAGACAGAGGCTTAACCCACTGAGCCACCCATGTGCCCTATTATTTAAATTTTAAATGCCATTTTGTTCTGACCCCAAATGGCATAACCACTCTAAAATTCCAGATCCCATTTTTTCCAAAAATGGTATCTACATTCAATGGATGAAGTTTCAACACTATTGAGAAGATTCAAATGAACAGGCCACAATCTCTTATTATGGTCCAAAAAATACCTCAAAATGTTTTGAGCAACAGCACCATGACTTGAGTAAGTATACAGTTCTCCAAGGTGACTCCTCTGAAGAGAAGCACCCCTTTATTAACTTGAATCAATATTAGACTTATATGGTCATAGACACATAGACTAAAAGGGGAATAGGAAAGTCTACTCCCTCCTCCGCACTATGCTGCCCAAGGAACTATTTCCTCTTAGGAAGTAGCACAAACCACTGGTGAAAACTCTCGAGGGTAAGCAATTGGATGCCATGCAGCTGGCGGTCAAGAGCAGCTGAACGAGAATGCACTTGATAATGACAGCTATTCATATTATCAGGCACGTGATACGCCATCAACATAGGAAATTTAAAGATCAGATAAGAAGCGGGCTTTCTTCTTTAAGAAATCCCAAAGAAATCTTTGTTAGGCAGCAGTAAAATCTGATTTAAGAAACGGGAAAGTACTCCAGTCCAGATCCTAACATCTGGTTTCGTTACCTGATCTGGGGAGAGAGACAAGGACCATAAAGCTCCATCATGTGCGTCTATTGTCTCCAGCAGATTTCCTGAGGCCAAGTCATAAAGCTGCAGCTTTCCTGTCTGAGGAAGGCACAAAATGAACACAGCTCCAAGAGCACGCCCACGACCTCCAAGAGTCATGCCTACACAGCTTACGAAAGATTTCATAGCCGACCAGTGACCATGTGGCCGACGGCTTAGCAAATGGATCCCACATGCCCCCTCTGTGCCTCCTGTCTGAACAGATGCCGTGGACGTGCTGGGTTAATTCTGGCAGGGCTGCTCGGCAGCACGATGACGGAACCGTGCAACCTGGCAGTCCTGGCCTCTTGTCACATTTGCTGGTTCTCCAACTTCACAAGGGAAATAGCATGGCCAGAGGCAAATCAGGAGACACACAACAGCAGATACACCTAAAAACCTTTCAAGTTTAATAAACTTTAACCGTAACTGGCTTAACCATCTAGTTTTGGTTTCCTTCTCTAGAATACACTGACAATTTGAAATAAGTAACTACCTAATGATGCTAGGGAGAGCAAAACAAGACAAAACAAAAAACACAAAAATGCAAAAGCTTAGAAAACAATGAGTCACACTTCCTACTTAGAACTTGGCTAATCAAGAACAAAAAAACAAAAAATAAGAAAAAAAAAATTTTAACTAAATAAATAAAAATAATGTGATCGTAGTGCCAGCAAGGCATACACAACGGCAAAGCCTCCTCTATGATGGTCTTCTGCACGTGGGGTGGCAAGAGTGTAAGGAAGACCTGATTCCCAGGGCTGCCTGCCTCTGGCTCTGTTGATGAATTCACCTCCAACAGCTTGTTTTCTTATCTATAAAATGGGGTTTATAGCACCAGCTTCTCAAAGTGCTTGTGGGCATGAAATACCGTGTACATTAACTGCCTTGCACAGAGACTGGGCGGGGATCTGCGTACTGCACTTTAGTCATATGGGTAGACTTCGAAGATATTCACGAAATGTTCTAACAAAAACAAGAGAGGGGACATTCGCCAAAAGAATGAATGACAAATGAGAGAAACTTGTAATTGGAATTTAATGTTCATTCCCTGACAGTGACTCTAAAATCTCTCTGGTTTATTTTAACCTTTTAGCTAGGAAAAAAATACCCATTGTGACACACAGGTTTTCTCATAAAACAATTGTATATAATGACTAATCCTTGCAAAGCACTTTTCTCAAAGTATTCCAAAGACCTTATTTCATTTTATTCTCACTGCTATTCCTTTTATCAGTCCTTCTGCTCCCAGCTCTTATTTACTCATTATTCACTGTGAGCTAGTTTCTATGGTAAGTGCTTTCTGTAGGGTGAGGTGGGTTGTTTACCTCATTTTACATGAGAAAACCAAGGCCTACAGGGGCAACTACCTTGCCCAAAGTTCTCACACCCAGTGAGTGGGAAATCTAGAATTCAAACCTAGGCCCACCTAGTGCAAAAGCCACTGTCAAAAAGCATGTGTTGTCATCCTGTTATAGAGATAAGGAAACACACTAAAACAAGTTCTGGGACTTGCAGCAATTTACCCATTCTAAAAGGGGGAGAATCTGAATCCAAATCCAATGATCTTACTGGCAAGTGGCAATAAGGACTAGTCAGTGTGTCTTTACTGAATGCTTCTACCTACCAAGCTGGACACTAGGTACGCTGTATATTTTATTAGTCTTCTCAAATCGCAATTACACATGTGCTCGTGAAGAGATGCCTCAAAGGCCAGCAAAATATGAATGACAGTTCTCTCAAGGTCATGATTGTCATTTCCTTCCTCACAGTCTGACAATAAGGTTTGATTTTTTTAAAAAACACAAAGAAAACAAAACGAAAACGAAAACCCCTCAAAAAATGGCAATGAACTACCAACTTATTATCCAGCTCCCATTCATTTCCAATATGCAAAAACAGGAACCAGAGTTCTCAAACGACTTTAAGAATATTGAGTAGAAAAGCCTCCAAAACCCAAGAAGTCTAAGTTTACCTTTGTTCCTATGACCACCTGCCTATCACCAGGCACGAAGAACGAGCACAGCGAATATTCACAGGTCATTGTGCGGATACACTGTAGTGTGGCCCTGTGAGGAAGAAGTAATAAAGAACCGCATGTTAGGAAAACCTGCTTCCCTGTCTTAGAGGTCAGCGCACTCGTTCAATACACACCTAGCCACACAGAGCTCGGCTCATACCCAGTTAGAGTCAAGAGAGAAAAATTTAAGTGGCATCTTTTTTGGGGGGCGGGGAAGGGCTCCTAATCCTAAGGAATAGTATATAAAATCGGGACTCTCCCCCCCCAAAAAAGCATCTGCCGGGCTCAGTAGAGCCCAATGTGCCACCACAAAGAAGTAAATGAGTCCACAGGATTACAAATCAAATTAGCCTATTATGAAATATCTCTACAAGTTCATTTTATTGGACGATAAACATTCATCCCTTCAACAGATGTACATCAAATGCCCACTTCATTCATCATTTGCTGAATGCCAGATGTTAATCTAGGCGCTGAAGGTTTAACAGTGAGTTAAACAGTTAAACAGCCCTGAAGCTTGTAAGCCCTCACATTCTTTAGCAATGAGACAAGCACGCACCACACCGGTCTACCAGGTGACAGCAGGAGCTGTGGAGAAACAACACTGGGGGCAGGAGAGGAGGAGAGTGAGGGTGGGCGACAGTTTCAGGCACAAAGAACGGGAGTTCAATCCCCACAACAGGGACACGTTCTTGCTGTGTTTTACGGGCACAGAAAAGCTCAGTGGGCTGTAGTACAGCAGAAGAGAACGGGGGCAAAAGGTGAGGTCTGTGAGCACTTTGGCTTCTAGGCAGAATGAGGTGGGGCTACTAGGAGTGGTGCCACTTCCATTATGAAGATCACACTGGTGGCCGTGTGGACAAGAGACTCCAATGGGGCATGCAGCGGGGAGACCTGCCAGGAAGCTATCACAACCACTCCGGGGAGAGGCAATGGCAGAGGAGTGGGGGTGGCAGCAGAGGGGACGACACGCACTTGGACGCTCAGTTCTGAAGCTGGAGCTGCAGGATCTGCTGGTGACCTAGACCTAGGTGAGGAAAGAATGGCCACAGCATCTGGGGGAGAACAACTGGAAGGACGGGGAAAGTCTATAGGAGCAACAGGTGGGGAGACCATGGTAGAGAAAAGATCACAAGCATGGTTTGGGCCATATAAAAAATGGAGCTACCCAATCAGACAGCCAGGTGGTGATGCAAACAGAAGACTTGGATGTAAGGGTCTGGTGTTCAGGGAGAGGCTAAGGCTAGAGGAAGAAATTCATGCGTCATCAGCTCAGAGAAAGCTCATAAAGTGAGTAGACAGAGAAGTGGTCCAAAGACCCTGCCCTGAAGTATTCCAACACTCAGAGGTCAGAAAGGTTAGCAGGACCCAGTACAGAGAGAGGGAACGGCCAGCAGAGGAAGAGGAAGTAATGAGAGTCCAACTGCTTCAAAGAGAAGAAAGTTATCAACTCAAGGAGAAGAGTGCCACATGAAGCTTACGGGTCACTGGATTTAGAAATATGAAGATCACTGATGAGGTGACAAGAGCTGCTGTGGTGAAAAGGAGGGGAAAGGCCTGATGGGAGACAGATGAAGACAGAACAGAGAAAAGAAATTAAGAGGACGGGTTGTAACCGGAGAGACTGAGGAGGAGACAGGGCTATTAACTTCTTTTCAGATGGGCGGAATTAGAGCATACTTGTATGCTGCTGGAAACGATCCCACAGAGTGGGAATGTCAAAGATGCAGGAGGACAACAGCCAGCAGGCGAGCAGAGACAGGACCACAGGTGCGAGTTGTGGCTAGCGTTGGTTAGGAGCACCAACATAGGAACACGGGGGAAGATGGACTACATGGGTATAGATGCAGGTGAACTGCCAGATATGCTGGGAGCACATGAATGTTTTCTAGATGATTCCTTTTTTCAGTGAATTAGGAAGGAAGGTCAACAGCTTAAAGGTGCTAGAGGGATTTGGCGGCTTGAGGAGAGAAGAGGTGTACAATAGTCATCTAGGAAAGGAATGAAAAATTACAGTAAAAATACTGGACAGCACTAAGAGCCTACTAGAATTTAAATAGTAGGTGGCTTATTTGTGTGTTTTCCTCTAGCCAACTACAGTGACAAAGTTTTTTTGCACCAAATTTAAAAAGGCAATTATACTCCATAGGCCCACAATCAAGAGACACCATCAAGAGTACTGGAACCTCACTCACACGGGAGCCAACAGGAATGGATAAAAACAAGGGAGAGCACCATTTCACAAACCTGTTCCATATCTTCACGGACTCTGCAGCAGCTGAAAGGACAGCAATGTTGTCGGAGCTGAACGACAGGGTCCGCACATCACTGCGGTGACCCCCGATAGTGATTCTGCTTGTCCTGATGGGCTGAGGAGCAGGCGCAGATGGCTGCAGCGAATACGACTCCACCAAGTTGTTCTGCAGCAGGAAGACTGCCTTCAGCTCTCCTTGAGGTGAATGAATGAAGTCAAAGGATCTGTGTGAGAAAGTAATTTATAAATGTTCTCTCCACCATCTTCACTCACAAGGTTAACTGCTTCCAGTAGAAAGGCTTCACGGTGTCCTCAACCTATGTGATGTTTGAGCAAGTATAAAGAGTTTCACAAAAAGTGCTCTGCGTGTTGGACGGTAGGCCAAAAACAACTGGGCTCAGGTACTGGATCTGATGGGTTTCTTGCTTTTATGTATGTAATTTTTCTAAGTGACCTTAAATGTTTTGGAGCATGGGGTATACATTTTTCTTTTTAATCGGCAGCAGGAAAGAAAACTAAACAAATAGAAACTGTTATTATAATAAAACCAACGAGCTGATGAATAAGGTCCATGGTGAGGGCAGGTATGCCATGATCACTGTCTCCAAATATGTAATTTCTCCAGACTACCCAAAATTAGCATGAAAAAGCCAATACAACTTTGCAGCTCACTATCTCTACCATATTGCTCAGGCACTTCAGATACTACACTTCTACTCACTTGATTTTGGCAGAAGTTTTGATATTAGTCACCCGTTGGATTTCATCTTGCAGAGTCATCTCAACACTGACTTCAATGTCTTCCTCTTCCCCTTTGGAAGAATTTAATCTATAGGGGGATAAAAAAAAGATGACTTTTCTAGAAGATGCTTTGCTATTACGTGAGCCAAATTGTGGCTCCGCGACCAAAAACCTGTGTGATCCTGGGAGAGCCCCTTAACCACACAGGACTACCATGAGAATTAGATAATGAAGTGTATGTAGTTTGTGAACTACAGTGACATAAAATGTTATTCCATTTAATCGGTATTCTCGATAAGTGGATTCTGAAGGGAACAGCCCATAAAATTTCTTGGGGCAAATAAGTTTTGTAATTCAAACTATTCCAATGAAATGTACCTGGTGAACTTTTCTAACTTCAGGACTTTTTAGAAGATAATTAACCTGCACTTATGAGTCCAACTATGTCAAATAAACCAAAGGTAAAACAAGGTTTGCCAAGGTGACTTTTTCTTTGAGCCCTGATAAATTTTAACCACCGAGGAACTGATTTCTTTGGTTCCAAGCTGATGTTGCCCCAAATGTCTATTCTATAGTCCTTCTCTTCAGAGCCCCCAAGGTTAGCATTATGTGACTCAACTTCCTTCTGTTTGGGTTGCTGGTACTGAAGACACCTGCTGGCTTGAGAACTAGAAATCATTCAGATGCTATTTTTAAAAAATCTGTATAGCCTTTCTATGTGGTTCTGAGCTCACGACTCAGCAACATGCTCATTATGAAGCTGTGGAAATGTAAAATGTGGACTCCCAGCACTGCAAACATCTTCTCTAGCTTTTATTTTTATTTTTTTTTAAAGATTTTATTTATTTATTTGACAGACAGAGATTACAAGTAGGCAGAGAGGCAGGCAGAGAGAGAGAGGGAAGCAGGCTCCCCGCTGAGCAGAGAGCCCGATGCGGGGCTCGATCCCAGGACTCTGAGATCATGACCTGAGCCGAAGGCAGAGGCTTTAACCCACTGAGCCACCCAGGCGCCCCTCTAGCTTTTAAAAGTAACTGCTGGGGCGCCTGGGTGGCTCAGTGGGTTGGGGCCTCTGCCTTCGGCTCAGGTCATGGTCCCGGGGTTCTGGGATCGGGCCCCGCGTCGGGCTCTCTGCTCCGCGAGGAGCCTGCTTCCTCCTCTCTCTCTGCCTGCCTCTCTGCCTACTTGTGATCTCTGTCTGTCAAGTGAATAGGTAAAGTCTTGAAAAGAATGAAAAATAAATAAATAAATGTATTAAAAGTAACTGCTAACAGAGTAATTATTTCTTTAAAGAAGCCATAGTTTTTCTATCAGTACCAAGTGGCCCATTCAAGATACTTTATTAATAGTAAATATTAAAAAAAAACAAAACAAAAAAACACACTTTGCTTTCTTTCTAGCTTTCTTCATCTTCTTATCCATTTTCTTCTGAACTTCTGCTTTGGAAAGGATGCAGAACACTTCTAGCACAGAATCAGTTCCCTAGAAAGGGGAAAGTCGATGTGAGTCCAAGAAAGGCAATTTATAATGTAGCTTTTTCTTAGTAAGACCAATAATGTTCCTTTTTCTTCCCCTATGGGTTGTATTACCTTGGACAGCTGCCTACCTCTGGGACGGCCATCTCATGTGTAAAGTGGGAATACCACTTCCTACTCAAGGCTTTGCTCTGAAGACCAAGTAAGAAGCTAGCTAATGCTTTTAAATTGCTCAGAAAAGCATGCATTTAATGCTTGCTAACAATAAGAACAATAATATTAACTATTACTGTATTATGCTAATAGAAGCTAGGGATTAAGTCTACCCAGCAGCACATAATGAATTGTTAAGACAACTGGGGGAAAATTAATCTCTACACGGAATATAAAACAAGCACAAGTCTCTGAAAGAAATAGTCCCATCCCTGTTTTCTCTGACAACTGGTACTCACGTGGCAAGCTAGAATCCTGCCTGTCCTGTCGACCGCAAGGTTCACAACTCTGTCCCTTCCCTCCCGCATGATAGAACCAGCTTTTCTGCATGTAAGGATGCGCTATGGAAAAAGAAAGGGAGAAGACCAAAGTAAAATGTAAGTTGTCAAACCTATGAAAAAGTACGATCCTAAAGAGATGCAGGTGACAAAGATATTCCCTATAAGAACAATAATTGTGAGTTTTTAAATAAAAAATCTCCAATTCTCGCCTTTCCCATTGACTCAACACAAATGAGGGTAAGACAAAGAATTACATCCTCAGGAGTTTCGTCTGTCTCCAGGGCGCCATCCTCAGGCTGTGTGTCCTGTATTTCAGGGGAAGTCCCTTTGCTTTTCTTGGGCTCTGGTTCTTCTAAGTCTGCCACCTGTTTTATAAAAATGGGAAAATAGAAGCTGAAACAATGTGTTCCAGGAGATGTCTCTTAACCCTAATGACTTAGAAATCCATTCTTATGGCCACGAATAAGTGCTCTCTTTGACCAAACCTCTTCAGCTGTAGGACACTTAACCAGAGTATGTTAAAAGCTGACTACGCCAAATGCAAACAAAACAGTATTCACTATGCTATCTCCGGTAACTTTCCGAAATACACGGACTATGGTTTAGTAACCTAGTAATTTAAACTGAGGTGAAAAAATGATGACTGATTCTTCATCAACTTTAAAACTTTCTTATGTGAAAGAACTGCCATATTCTGGAAGAAAGATGCCAGTCTGGCACAGAGAACTACAAAGGCAATCCAGACATGAAGAAAAGATAAAGCCTAGCCTACTACAAAAGAACCCACCAGAATAGCTACAGAACACAACACTACACACCTAACTCCAGCTAAACCTGCAGTCCATAAACTTTTTCCACACAAAATCTTTGAGGATCTGAGAAAGTTATACTTCTTCTCAGAACATATGTTTATACACAGACACAAATGTTACAGATTTTTGTCTGAGGGGAAAAGGTCCCAGATATCCTGAAGTCCATCCATGGACACCCATAGGTCCAAGAACTCTGGGCTAAGAACCCCACAAACTAAAACATTAGCATCACCAGAAGGTGTAAGCCTAAAAGTAGCCTTCTTAGAGTTCAAATAAAGGAGGGTAACTAAACTAATGAAGAAAAAGTTCTGATTAGTTTTAAAATGCCTTCTAGTGCTATGGGAAGTACTCAGTAGTTACAACTGATTCAAAATTCAATGAGCCTGTAACACTGCTAAAACATGGCATTGCCTATGATTAAAAAAAAAAAAAAAAAAAAAAAACCCAAAAACAAACAAAACAAAACAAACAAAAAAACCAATTACCTCCTGTAGATAGGCTATGTCCCAAGCCCTCAGCTCACTGTCGGAAGCCCCAGTAATGAGTCGCTTGTCTTCTGATACCAGCACCAACCCCCACACCTACAGAGTATAAAAAGATTCAAATAATATGATTTTTAGGAGACTCTAGGATATATGATGTGACATCCAAAATGATCCAAAAATCTAAGTATACTATCTGTAGTGAAATCTGACATTTGCAAAGCCTAATATTAAGGTAACCCTTTCAAAATACACTAAGAGAAACCTTGGAGCACCTCAGTGGCTCTGTCTGTTAACTGTCTGCCTTCAGCTCAGGTTATGATCCTGGGGTCCTGGGATCGAGCTCCGTGCTGGGCTCCCCACTTCTCCTCTCTGTTTGCCACTCTACTTGTGCGCTCTATCAAATAAATAAATAAAATCTTAAAAAAAAAAGAGAGAGAGATCTCACTTTTGGAAAGAAAACATGGCCTGTGGTAGAACTGTTGATTATGCAGTGAATTAGAAGTTTCTCTGTAATTTCCTACCCTTAAATTTACATAATGGCTGTTCAGCACAATTCCTAACTAGAATCCATTCAAATGAGGATTTTAAGTCGGGTATTTCTTTGCTTCAGCCATACCTTGCAAATAGAAGGCACCCCATTGATGTCTATGGGATAATTTTAAGCCTTAAATATTTAAGAACAATGTAAAGTATTGTTGCGAATCAACAGTCCAAGAATCTAATTTGCTTTTGGCATCAATTAATTCCAGGTACGGTTTTGAAAGCCTGCTATGAGCAAAGCATGGAAGAGGATGCAAAGACATAAAATATTCCCTGATCTCTACTGAAAATGTCTATGTTCGAGCAACTATTATAACGACTAAGATTTGCGGTTTACACGTCATGGGGCCATGCACTGTATATACACTGGCATTAAACCTATCATCAAAAAGGTGGATATGTTATCTAAAATCAATGAAACTCATATTCATGTATTAGAAACTTATCCGAGGCCGATTTCTACTAACCACAGAGTAGCTCTATCTGCTCCAAACCTCTCCATGACTCAAGACAACACATGATGATTACTAGGAGCAATAAAAACAAAGGGCCATGAAAGGCCCAGGGAAGAAAACCATCTTTTTGCCTTGCCATTCTTTCCCTGGGCCCGTGACCTTACATGTACCTCAGTTCGATGGCCAACCATTGTTTTAAAGCAGTGCTGGGTATCAAGGTCCCACCATTTCACCATGGTATCTTTTCCACTGGAAAAAAGAAACGGGAAAAATCTTATTAGGAAAAATCAGTAAATGGGAGGTCAAGGACTCATGTGGTGTCTTCAGGAAAATATGTATTTTTTTTTTAAATAAAGAATCCTAACGTTCCATTATTAGGTAGGAAATACAATATTTCACCTGTAAGTACAGAAATAACTTTGAATTCAGAATGTCAAGGAACACAGACACTGACCTGTGGCCCATTATCAGAGCACCCACATTCCCCCACTGACTGACACAAATCTCTCCCCTCTCTTCTGCGCCAATCTCCCATGTCCAGCTGGTCCCCACATCCTGAAAATGCCTCCTCTGTGAGGTCTTGACTCCCTCCAATCCACTTCTGTCCACGAACCTGAATTTAAGTTCTACTGCCTGAACTATTTTCATAGCTTCTTTTCCAGTCTCGTTGTCCATTCCCTGTGTCTTCATTACATCTAATAAACTATCAGATAATCTAAGTTTTTTTAAACTTCCACTAGCTCAAGGTTCTCTACAGAATCAAAATCAGGCTCTTTAGCACCATTTTAAAAATTTCTCATTCATTGGCTCTGAGTCTCCCTGCCAATGAGCTCTACTCTGGCCTCAAATGCCTCTCCCCTGCTTCCCCATTAATATAAATCTAACATAATCCTCCTTCATGACCAAACTGGAAAAAAAAAAACAAAACAAAACCCCAAAAATATGATTTATAAAGTCCTTCCTATACAATCCCACCGCATTGTGTCATTTCCTTTCTTTGACACAGCTGACCCCTGCACAACGAGGAGGCCAGGGGCACCAACTCCCTCACCCCCAGTATAGTCAAAAATCTCCAAATACCTCTGATTCCCCCAAAACTTAACTACTCGCAGCCTACTATTAATCAGAAGCCTTACCAGTAACATGAACAGTTCATTAACACATATTTTGTATATAATAGTCTCACAACAAAGGAAAGAAAATATTAAGAAAATCATAATAGAAAACACATTTACAGTTCTGTCCTGGATTTATTGAAAAAATAAATGCATACAAGCAGACCTGACAGATTCAACCCTGTTGTTCAAGGATCAACTGTTCCCTAAGCTAAATGTGTATATTCTTTTAGAACCTTAGTCATTCTTTCACAGAATCTGTGTTACCTGACAACACACCAATGTGCCTTCCATCCCACAAGAACTAACACACCCATCATATGGCATTCAGTGCTCCTTCACAACTGCTTCGGAGTCATTACTAGGGTTCTTCTAGTTACTGCTGGCAAACCTTAGGATCCCAAACTTTCCTGAGTGGCTATTCCTTAGGACAGATAATTAGTTTGAACCATATGAAACTGCTGGTATTTGACCTACACAAATGGAAATTCCAAATGGTTCAACCTAATAGATGTTCAGAAGGCCTACATACAGAGTATGTCTGTTCTCAAGAGGTAGGCAAATTGAACACTTGTTATTCACCTCTGCTCACTGCTCCACATTCTGTTTTCCTGACTTTCTAGGGATTCAGAAAACGGATAGCTCATTCTATAAAAGGCATGTCAAAGTTTAAGGAACATAAAGAAGCTAATACCAGAGGATAAAAATGACAAATCAGAAAAGGGAATTAAAAATGCCAGACATAACTCTATGGATAGCTTCTTTGATACTACTGGGGAGAAGAGGGAAGGAGAGAGGAAAGCAGAGGGCAGAGGCTAACACATAAGCCTGAGGGTAATGCGGACAAATGAGGAAGGAATGACCCAAATTCTGTGTTTGAAACCTTCTCTGATGCATTTACATAGAAAAGAACTGGAAATGAAACTGTTATTTACCTAGTAACCAGCAGATTCTTTTCTCGTAGAAACAGTGCTTGTGTGATGGCGTCCTTGTGCCCCTTAAGACGGTAGAGGCCACTTTCATTGATCACATCCCACACAATAGCATCTGTGTCCTAAAGGGATCAGGTAATACAGCAGAATTTTCTTTACCTCATCAGGTCTCAACAAATAATATTACAGAGGTGATCCTTGTAGAAAATTTGGAAAGCACACAGAGAAGTTTAGAGGGAATAAACAGCCTTTAATTCCACCATCTATACTGTTCCAATCCAACACTGAGGTATTTTCAGAAAACTGGGATCATGTTATTGATACCATTTTATAACCCTCCCCCTTTTTTATCCATTTTAAAGTATTTCCATTTTTCCATGTCCTTCCAGACTGTTCTCATTTTCAATGATCACAAAATAATCCTAAAGCTATACCATTTAAACATCTTTCTACTTTAGCCATTTAAGTAGTTCTCAATTTTCCATTATAAATATGTGGAAGTGAATGTTCTTATACATAAATCTTTGTATATACCTTGGGTCAGAATAAATACTAAAGAAGGAAATTCTTGGGTTAAAAGGTATTTCTATTTTTAAAGTTTGTAATTCATGACAAGGTGATCTCTTTAAATTTCACCAATCAGGGGCGCCTGGGTGGCTCAGAGGGTTAAAGCCTCTGCCTTCGGCTCAGGTCATGATCCCAGGGTCCTGGGATCGAGCCCCGCATCGGGCTCTCTCCTTGGTGGGGAGTCTGCTTCCTCCTCTCTCTCTCTGCCTGCCTCTCTGCCTACTTGTGATCTCTCTCTGTCGAATAAATAAATAAAATCTTTAAAAAAAAATTTTTTTTTCACCAATCTACAGGTCTACAGGTCCACCAGGGATATGAATGACAAGGCCAGTCTTGCCATCTCCTCAGCTCTGGATATTATTAGTTTCTCAAAAACCATTGCCGATGTCAGAAGTTAAAAATGCTGTCTCGGTAGTTATTGGATTTACATTTCTGAATACCAACGAGAAACGTGTCCATGCTCTGTGGGGATTACTGGCCACTTATACCTCTCTTGAACTGCTGAGTCCTATCTTTCTTCTTCCTTTGGGCCTTACTTTCTGTTTGACTGTAAGCTATTAAGAGATGAAGGATATTAATCCTTTTTATATTGAAAATATTAAATACTTTTTTCAATGTCCTTTCACTTTTTTTTCCAGAAATAACTGACATATATCGCCGTGTTAAGTCTAAGGACTACATATAGCATGATGACCACAACAGGTTTAGCTAAAATCCATCTTTTCATATAAACAGAATAAAAAGAAAAGAAAGAAGGTAAAAGGAAAAAAAAATAATTCCTCCTTGTGAGAACTCTTAGGACTTATTCTTAACAACCTTCCTATTTCTCTTAAATGTACAAATGTTTTAAATTTAAATATTCAAATCTATCACCCTTTTCCTTTATAATTTCTTTCTTTGCTGATAGGCTTCAAGTCCTTTTGATATAAAGACCTATTTTGAAAGCAGATTAGCTTAATACATTTTAAATGATGACTTCATAATGCATTTTAACACCTGAGAGCTCCTAAAAAATATCTGCCTCTGGGGGAAAAAAAAAATCTGCTGCCCTCTTTTATTATTCCTCTTTCTCAAATTTCTGGTGTTTTTGATTTACTTGTTTTCCATATACCCTTATAAATAATTTGGTCATGTTCTTAAAACAACAACAACAAAACCTTTTTGGGATGCTTACTTACATTGCTGTAATTCTATAAATTAACTAGAAAACACTACCATCTTTGTCTTCCCATTCAAGTACCTGATTCGTATCTCTATTCAGGTCTTCTGTTACATTCTTCGGTATAGTTTCACAGTATTTTCCCGTCACTTAAGATACTATTGTAAATGCGATCTTTTACATTGTATTTTCTAACTGATGACTCTGCGACAGAGGAAAGCTACCAATTTTTATGGCAAACAACTGTTTTGTCCTCTTGTCCCATCTGTTTTATTCCCCGATTTGAGAAGCACTTCTACAATGATGTTACATAATACTTATCAGAGGCATCCTCATCTTGTTCCTATACTTAACAGGCTTAATAGACAAGCAACAAAATGAACCTCCTAATTCATACTGACCCTCCTCCCTTCACTTCCACCATCTATATGGTTTTGTATACCAAAGACCCACTGATTCACCCAACAGTTTTTGTGAACAACCTGCTTCAGCATAAGTCTTATACTCCTTCACTAGATTAAAATCTGGGCACCTGATTCAAGGTCTCACCTTGGACCCAGAAGCCAGCCTGCCCCCTAGCTGATCATACTTCAAGGAAGTGATGGCTGCTTTGTGTCCATTGAAGGTCACATTTCCTTCCCCACTCAGGAGACTGAAGATTCGGATAGACCCATCCTCATAACCAACAGCTAAGTGCAGCCCATCTGGGGAGGGACACAAGCAAGTGACTTCTTGTTTAAGTCCCTGAAGGATAAGGATCTGAAATCACAAGAATCATAAACACACAGGTGGAGTTAAGTGCATGATTAAAGGAAAAATGTGGAAATAATCAGAGACAGTAAAAAGAGCATTAATAATTCCAAATCATTCTTTAAATAATAATGAAATTCTGCAATGCATCTCAAGTTCTTTCATGTAGGAATTATTATTTGTACAGGGCAACGAAACATTCAAAAAAGGGTAAAATTATTTTCTCCAAAGCTCTACATCAGCGTGTATGTACAAAAATTTCCCAAGTGATAAATTACTAAATCCTTATCCTAAGTTAATACCAAATGATATTCCATCAAGGGTTATAAGCACTATGCTTTAACTGAGCCCCATCTTGAAAGAAACCAACCTGTACGGCACTAGGGTGCTACACGGTTTACTCCAAGAAACTGGCTGGCAACAAGTATCAAAATATTAATATCTTGGGAGTCACACAGTGACTGGGCAAGACTAAAAGGCCTATAATTTGGTGTGGTAGAAATGGCAGGCTTAGGGAACTTAGCAACACAAAGTGTCAAAGCCTAGTTTAACAAACTTGGGCCTCCTCTGTTCAATAAAAAAAGGTTCCACCACCACAGCTGAGTATTATTCCTTTTAAATGCCGAAAATTTTATAACTAGCAGTGAGGGCAGGTAAAAGAACTTGAAAAATAAAGAGCTGGTAGAGAACACCAAACAGGTCTGGAATTGTGATTACAAAAATTACCTGTAGATACTACAAATGGATACCTAAGATGTAAGCTCCTATTCGGTCATGGCTTTCAGAATTTAGATTTCAGAATTTTTCAGAATTTAGTGCAGAAAAAAAACAACAGAACCTGATACTGGGCTACCTAGAAGTAGTCCAAAGAAGAGAGATTTCTCTTTTAGAGGTACATATATTAAAAAAAAAAAATCAATCAATCTGTGCATTGATTGTGCAATCTGTGCAAGCTGTCCACTTCGACCTCTCCATCCTCAAATACCTATAAATCAGTTATCAACCTAGTTGATCTCTGGCTTACCTTCTCTCCTTTCCTTAAGTCCCAGATGAAAACATGTTCGCAGGCTGGTACTGCCACATAGCGTCCTTTTTCACCACGAAGTGTCACAAAGACAATATTACCTTTTTGGCTGCCAATAAGGCCAAAGACTGCACTGGCAACATAGCGTAGGTACTGCTTCGTGAGCCCCATGTTATAACGCCTGATACGGCAAGCGAGGCAGCTGTGCACACACACATAAGAGTCAGTTCATTGGGTACCTCGGTTTTGCTGGGCTGGCAAACACCATTTATCATGTGATTAAAGCATGTAACTTGTGACTTCTTAACCTTTATTTACTCTGAATAAGGCACTGACATAGATACCTAGACATCATTTTGTATCTGCTGCTGACTCAGCATTTAAGCTCTCATTCCTCAAGCTTCAAATTGGTCACCCTGTTATGCCCACCTCACAAATAACTAACACGTGGCCTTAATGCAGCTAAACAATTTACTTCTGTTCATTCAACCACCATCAAAGTTTTTATACCGAGACTGACAAGATTGAGATGGAAAACGTTTACCATGAATTACTGTAATCCTACTACCTAGATAAAGCACTGTTTTAGACACTGGAGTGTTGAGTAAAATAAAATCCCTAACCTCGTGGCACACATCCAGCACAGTGAGTCTCAAACACTAGTATGGATCCGAATCACCTGTGGGCCTATGAAAACAGACTGCTGGGAATCACATCCACCAAACCTCCCCAGTGCTTCTGATTCAGTAGGTCTGACGTGGGTCCCAAGATTTTTTTTTTTTTCCTAAGAAGTTCCTAAGCGATGCTGTGGTTGTGTGGTTTCTCACCTGAACTACTGTTCTAGTACATGTAGGTCCTTCTTTGATTCCCAATCAGGTCAGCTACCTACCCTTGGCACAGAAAAATGATAAAGCAACTTGGCATATAATTTTTGAAAGATGCCTTACGTAGTTCTCACCCTAAATCAAATTCACTGAAAACACTGTTTATGGATAAAAGAGACAAAAAATTAAAGAGATACTAAGTCAAGCCTGTCTGGTCTTGATATGAAAGAGTGAAAAGTGCTCCAAACACCCATGCAACTTAAAACAAACAAACAAACAATACTAGACAGCAGTTACATCCTTTTTTGGGAAGCTGATTTTTGTTGTTGGTTTTTACATATGGTTTAACTCGACAGGGTCCATTTCTGATTACACTCGGTTTTAGCCTACCTTAACAGAAAAAGATTCAATGCCAACTCTCTTTATTATTTTTAGTAATCACTGACTTTTCCTCATCTATGAACCAACAAAAGCCAGGTAAAAATCAAGGTAAGAATATTAACATGGTGATAATGCTGTTAGCCTAAGCCATCTGATCAACTCTTCCCCAATTCCTTATTCCTCCAGCCCCTCTACTGTAGTTCTTCCTCTTGGTAGTCTTTGGCCATCTATCAGTTCTTTCCACAGTATTTTCCTTGGAGACTTCACAAAGCATACTTAAGTGCAGGGACACCTACACCTCTATTTCCAGTCCTGTCCATGTACGTGAATACAAGTGATAGAATTCCAAAAACTTTCATGAGATAACCATCCAAATACCTTGCAGCATCACACTGAACATGGGTAAAACCAAACCTACCTTGCTTCCTGACCCCTTCATTTTTTCCTTATTCTAAGACACACAATCCCCCTTGCCATTCAGGCTCATAAACCTTGTATGTAACCTTGTATGAGCAAACTTTGGCTCATTAATTTAAAAAAAATATTATAGCAGCCAAGCCTTAAAGAGTATTTACTATATTGATATATTAAATGTATATACCTGAGTAAACATACGTAGTCATTTAATTACAAATAGTAATTGAGTTAATTAAAAGGGTTAACATATGCAAAACACTTAGAGAAGCATCTAGGGGCACCTGGGTGGCTCAATCCATTGAGCCCCAGACTCTTGTTTCCACTGGGATCATGATCTCAGGGTTATCAGATTGAGCCCAAAGCTCAGTGGGGAGTCTGACTGACATTCTCTCCCTCTGCCCCTCCCCTGCTCACACTCTCTCTAAAATATTTTTTTAAAAATCATGTAGAAAATTGTAAATATAAGGATAAAAAATTCTTCACAATAACCTTACAAAGTGGGTATATTCTTACCTCCATTTTACAGACAAGGAAACTAAGCAAAGAGATGTGAAATAACAAGCCCAAAGTCATTTACCCAGTTTTAAGTGCCAAAGCCAGGTTCCAATCCTCAAATTCCAAAATTTGTTCTTTTAACCTCTAAGCCAAACTGCTTCTCTCTGCCTCTGTTCTCTTTTTTGTCAGAAGCTTCCACCTAATTCATTGGTTTTCTGAAGTAGGATTCTTTTCTCTTTCCACTTTCTGTTCCAGCTCTTTATCACTGGGTACTTGTCAGGTTAGTTGGTTTCCTTCCCTGTCCTGACACCTTGCTTCCTTTATACTGTTCCTCTCACCTAGAATAACGTGCACTATCATGTCATCCTATTTTTATCAAATCGGTGTTAACCTCTGAGGTCTACTTCCTCCGAGGTCAGACCATTCTCATCGCCTTTTCTATCGCCTCAATGTTTAAAGTTATCTTCCATACAACTTGGAACTAGTCACATGCACATATCTTACCGCCTTTTGGAACCAGGTCACGACCTAACCTCCTTCCGCGACCTACCTACCATCCTAGCTTCCTACCTACGGAGCCTGAAAATATGTTTCTGAGATGCACCTAGGGGCTAGGGTGTAGTAACAGACCTGTCAGACGTCCCTAACCCGAGTCTTCAGTCAGGACAGGCTGAGGGGCTGCTCCGCGCACGGATCGTGCTGTCCGGGCATCCTAGGGAGATCTGGTCCACGCACCAGCCCCGGGAGTTAGCGGGAGGCCGCCGGGGACGGTAGGTTCCCAGTCGCCACCCTAGCAACAGCCGCCAAGGGCCCCCGCCTCACCTGATGCTGGAGCCACGGAGCCCTCAGCCAAGACCACGCAACTGTGAGCGACGAGCAAATGCGACCGAACGCCATGCCCTTAAAGTACTTACCTTGGCCTCCACGAGGCTACGAGCCACCTGGACCCGCCTACGGGACCTACCCCTTCCGGGTCCGCTTCTGTACCCACTTCCGCCCGTCATTCCTTTTGCCTTCGCGGAGGAAATGACGTACGAGGTCTCTGGTTGGTGAGGGCCCGCCGGTAGCGGAAGTCGTTGTTTCGCCACTCAAAGCTCTTGCAGCTGATCAATCCAGCCTCTTGGGACTTTGACTCGCCTGACCGCGGAGCTCCTTACCAGGGGTGTCCGGGGATGCCGCTCGGACGCTTTCTACGAGGAGCTTAAACCCGCCCCGCTGCCGCCCGGATGGGACCGCCGGAGTGCTGTGAGAAGCGGGACTGGCACCGGGGCCGGGAGGGAAGGCGGGGCGGAGCGGGCTGGGGGCGCGGCGGGAGGCTCTGAGGACTCGGCCGCGGCTGAGGGTGCGGGCAGAGAGGATTAGTGCTGACCGCTCTCTGGAGGAATGAGCCTGCTGCTTCTTCACCAGAGGTAGTCTGGCTCCTCTGGCCCGCGGCGCTGTCGGGAACAACCTATCGAAGAGAAGAGAGAGGGTAGGCGGACCTGGGCACCAGGGATAGTGGTGCTGGAGTCACCAGGGAGGCACGCGCCCTGATGCAGGTGAGATAGGGCGGCTGGGACCCTGGCGGGTTACAGTCCCAGGGTCGAGTGTGATTTGCCGCGCGTGTGGACCTGGCGTTCCACAAACCGAGAGCAGCTCGAGTCAGGGCTGGGTTAAGGCGCTAAGCCCAAGATGCTGAGTCGTCTGGATCCCCGCAGTCCCTGGAGTGACATTGGTCTGGCTGTGTGTTTCCGCTCCCTGGCCACTTGAAGGGGAAGTGACCAGGGCTGACTCCTCCTTGCTTGGTAATTGAGGATTAGGTGCTCTGTCACCAGGTAGAAATTAGCTTTTCTCTATTGCAGCTCTGTCCGCTTCTGTTCTTGGGCTGTACAGAAATGTTCAAAGTGAGTTCCGATGTCTGTAGTGGTGGAAGATTAAAGCTAACATATTGCTGTACAAAAGAAATAAGCCTCTGCCTTCGCTTATAGGACAATATATCCGCAGCCAACCTAGAAATTAGGCTTTTATCTAAATTATCTGGTTATTTTCAGATGTTTCTTGAGTTCTTTTTTCCCCGTTTCTTGAGATCTTAAGACATGTGCAGCCAGTCTTCCACAGTCAAGAAAATTGCAGTAGTGAATGGATATGTTGAGACCGTAGATAGACGTTGTAGGTGTTTTGAAACAAGATTACTGTGGGTTGGATGAATGAGAAGGGAGGAAATTGTGGCAACAGACTATTTTTATAATAAATTTCATGGAGGAAGGAAACATTTAGGTGGGTGTGTATGGTAAGTATCTCGCGTAGGACATGCGCATTGTATTATTATTGGGGAAAAAAATGTGTGCTTCAGTAGAAAACTGCATAGTCTAGATTCTATCTAGAAAGCTATTCCAAGAAAGCTATTTTACAACTCTGTGAACTCTAGAAAACTAATGATCAGTTCTGTACTTTGAACAGGTTCATAAGCAAACACTAAACCTAGTAAATCAATACTAAATAACTTCTGTCTGTGGACATGCAGATTCTGTACTCTTAGAGATTCAGTGGAACTTATGTTCTTATACATTAATTTCAATATTCCTGATCTGTTAATGTGTTCAGTTTTAGGATTCCTTTTATCTATCACCTGACAGGTTCTCTTTTGAGTTAAATAAAATGTCGAACACATTTTCATCTTTATATTTGAATGAGTCATGATTTTACTTTAAAGAATCCCTTTTAATGTTACAAAATATTACGAGAAGGGACAATCACAAATGGAAAAGATAATTTTAATAAGAGTTGGTGTAAGAGCAACTGTGTGCTAAGATAATGCATCTTATAAAATTCCCAAATCGTACAGTTTTTAAAGAGTATAATCCTAATTTTTAAGTTTCAAATTGTTCAATGTGTTAATACTTATAATTAAGACATGGTAAACTTTTAGTATGAAGGTGGTACTACAAACTCACATTGGAGCCTGTACTTTGGATATTTTTGAATGACCATATTAAATTTGATCTGGGCTATTGATACTGCTTAGAAATATTTTTGCTATACTGGATTTATTGTTGGCATATCTAACTGCTTCACCTAAGTAACTTAAACACCTAAGTAACTTTAAAAAAGTTTATTTCCATTTGCATAGAATGAATTTTAATATTATAATAGATTTGGATGGAGGTATTATACACAAAAATCTAATGTGCCCTGAAGTTTTAAATATTGAAATACAAGGCATAAAAAATGGTAAACCTGTAATTTATCTCTTTATACTTTTATCCAGGCCTATCTAATCACTATAGCCATTTTGTAGAACAAGCAAACAGATTTAAAGTTCTTGTTTTTCTCTTTTAAATGATACCATTTTCTACTTATCCAGACAAAAACTGGGCTATGCCAAGATAGTAATCTAGAGTATTCTGTCTGATTCTTCCTAGTCTTAAACAATAAAAATCTAACCTCTCTACCAATCCAGTTATTCATATAAAGCATTATTTAGAGGACTTCTTAAACTAAAAGAATGAAAGACTTTTTAAAAAATGAGCATTTGGAGGCATTGTGGGTGGCTCAGTGGGTTAAGCCTCTGCCTTCAGCTCAGGTCATGATCTCAGGGTCCTGGGATCGAGCCCTGCATCGGGCTCTCTTAGCAGGGAGCCTGCTTCCCCCTCTCTCTCTACCTGCCTCTCTGCCTACTTGTGCTCTCTCTTTAAAAAAAAAAAAAAAAAAGCATTTAACCTAAATGTTTACAATATTTGAGAAAAAGACAAGCCACAGAGTAATGAGAATGGTTTATACTCATTATTCGTTTGTATTATAAAGGATATATGGAGAGCTCTCGTCGTCTTTAGGTCTTCATTCGTGAAGATACTGAAGGTAATCCTTAACATAGTATGGCTAAGGAAATAGATATGATCCATTCTGGAATCTTCTGTTTGCCTCATGTAGACTTTTTGAACCTGGACATGGATGTCTGGCCTCAGGAGCCTTTAATACTAAGGTTTAATGTTTGCTTATGAACCTGTTCAAAGTACAGAACTGATCAACTGATATTCAGTGGAAAGTCTTGCTTTAGGTATAGTAGCCTTCTCCCCGCCTCACCTGATTACTCTGTATTATCACTGGGATTCTTTTTTTTTTTTTTTTAAGATTTTATTTATTTATTTGACAGAGAGAAACACACACAGAGAGGGAACAAAAGCAGGGAAGTGAAAAAGGGATAAACAGACTTCCCACTGAGCAGATAGCCCTATTCGGGACTTGATCCCAGGACCCTGGGATCATGACCTGAGCCGAAAGCAGACGTTTAATGACTGAGCCACCCAGGCGCCCCTATCCCTGGGATTCTTAATCTGAGTCTGGGAATCTTCTCAAATTTATTTGCAACTCTTTGCCTCTATGAGCTCCTCAGATGCTCACATTTTGAGTACTAAAAAGGTCTTGACTTCTTACGTGATTCTCAAAGGGATCTGTGACCCCAAGAATGTTAAGAACCACTGTACCTTAAGTATCAGGAATCATCGGGGGCGCCTGCATGGCTCAGTGGGTTAAGCCTCTGCCTTCGGCTCAGGTCATGATCTCAGAGTCCTGGGATCCAGCCGGCATCAGGGTCTCTGCTCAGCAGGGAGCCTGCTACCCCTTCCCTCTCTGCCTGCCTCTCTGCCTACTTGTGATCTTTCTCTCTGTCAAATAAATAAATAAAATCTTAAAAAAAAAAAAAAGAAGTATCAGGAATCAAACTTTCCTGCCTAGCTTGGATTTGCTGTGTTGGAGGAGAAGGGACATTTAAATCTCTTTTTGGTGAGAAGATCAATTGCAACTTAGAGATGGAGCTGAAAAGGAATTTACCCTTTATTAAATGTCATGACACTTTCTATATAATGCCATTAAACTTTGAGAGCTCTCAACTGTATTTATTACTCATTAAATACACAATATCTTATGGGTGACAATGACTTTGAAGATCTGGGAAGAAGGGACATCTGGGGGCCCAGTCATTAAGCATCTGCCTTCAGCTCAGGTCATGATCGCAGGTCCTGGGATCGAGCCCCACATCAGGCTCCCTGCTTGGTGGGAAGCCTCCTTCTCCCTCTCTCACTTCCGCTTGTGTTCCCTCTCTCACTGTGTCTTTCTCTGTCAAATAAATAAATAAAATCTTTTAAAATAAAAAAAGATCTGGAAGGAAGGTCCCATAAATTATATGGACAAGAGGTGATTAGAGATATAAGAGAACCACCAGTAGTGTACTGTCAAAGTAGGTAATAGAATTTCAGAGAAAGAATGATCAATAGGTAATGCAACTAAAATGTGGTTAGTTCCTGGATTTGACATTTGGTCAATCATTTTAGACCTTGAAAGAGCAGTTTTAGCATTGTTAAGTGATGGAGGTAAAACTGCAGTAAGTTGAATAAATGGGAGAAAAGGAAATAGAGCTGCAAAACAGATTATGGTTATAAAGTTAAATGATAGAATGAGGAGTTTCATTGGTGTCTGAAGAAGAAATGCAATAGGAAATTTTTTTGAGGGTAGGAGGACCTAGGGGATGGAGAGATCAGATATTGTTAAGGGGGAGTTAAGACATTCTGTTACAGGAGAGCTGATGAAAGGGAGTAAAATGCATAAATGAAGGCAGTTTGGCAGGTTTAAAGTGTGGCTCCCAGATGTGCCCTTACCTCTGTAAAACTCTTCTACTTTTGGTCTCCACTGTCACTTTGTGGAAGAGACATTCTCTGCTTCTCGAAATTCTAAATTAGCTTTCCATCTTGTTCTTCTTTACAGAACATTTCTTACAGATTTTAACTATGTATTTCTGTGATTATGTATATTTGTGTGATTTTTGGGAGCCACGCTTTTTGTGAGTCTGTCTCTTCCATTAGAGTCTCCATACCTAACAATACTTGAATAAATGAGTGCCTGGAACAAATAAGCATTTATTATCTTGCATTTTCTGTGGGTCAGGAATTCAGTAGCAGCCTGCAGTGAGGATATCAGCTGGGCTGAAGTCATTTGAAGCCCAACAAAGGCTGGAAGATCCAACATGATTCCTTCACCTGCCTAGGCATTGATGCTGGTTGTTGGCAGGAACCCTCAGGTTCTTCCCATGGGGGTCTTTCATGGGCTGCTTGAGTGTCCTGCATCATGCAAGCACTCCAAGAAAGAGCATGATAGCTTTTATGACTCATCCTTGGAAGTCATATGCAGTCATTCTGCAGTGTCCTGTTGGTTACAGGGGTCAGCCCTATTCATTATAGGAGGCAGCTATACAGGGGCATAGATATCAGGAAGCAGGTATCATTGAAGGACATCTTAGAGGATGTTAACCACAGATGCGATATAGTATAGCATAGAGAGTCACCCAAGAATTATTAAAACAGTTTCATAATAGTGTTGTTGGAGGGTCCAGCTGACCTTGGAAAGCATGCATTTGTCTTGGCAGCAGACAGGATAATTACTGATTTTTTTTTTCTAGTAGCATAAGAGCAGGATTAGAGAAGACAGACTTTGGATTGATCTAGGTATTGGGGATTAACAAGTCATTTCAAGAGCAGACATTGAGATAAATTAAGTGTATCTTAATTCAGCAGTGTGTGTTTGGTTTTTGGTGCTCATTAGAGTCTTTGACAGCAAGTGTTTTAATCTCTGCCACACATGGAGACATCTTTATCTCAACAGTGGTACAGGTGACTTTCACATGGGCTCTGAGAAAGTTGTAACAACTTTTATTGTGCCTTGCTTTGAATTCTCACAATAACCCTAGGAGTGTATTACTCTTATTTTTGAAATAAGGGAACCCTGGCGTAAGTCAAGGATAGCAGAGCTGTTAGGTCCTAGACCAAACTCAGGCCTGCTAACAGAACCCCAGCTCTCACATTGCACCACCCTGCCTCTCCCTCGCAGTATAATTACATATGGAAATATTTATCTCAGAATACTAAAGAAGCCAAGCTCAAAACTGTACATAATCATTTCACCTATCATAGAAAAAGATAACTCTATTAAAGTTTGAGAGTTTTTCCTTTCTTAACCTTTTTTCCCTAAAATGTTCTATAAGTGAGTATTACTTAGAGAAATTATTTTAAAGAATTATGTCCTGAAAGTACTTGAGTTTGCAAAATGAGAACTAAGTTTAATGTTTAATGGAATTTTTATATTATAGTTAAGAAGTTTTAACATGGGGCGCCTGGGTGGCTCAGTTGGTTAAGCAGACACCTTCAGCTCAGGTCATGATCTCAGAGTCAGGGTCCTGGGATCAAGTCCCACATTGGACTCCCTGCTCAGCAGGAGTCTGTTTCTCCCTCTCCCTTTACCCCTCCCCCCACTTGTGCTCTCTCTCCCTTTCTCTCATGCTCTCTCTCTCAAATAAATAAATAAAATTTAAAAAAAAATTTAGCATGAGTCATTGTCCTCAACAATCTGTGAATAATTTTTTAAAGTATTAATTTCTGCAAAGTGTCATTCCATTGAGCTTCAGGTGGTTCAACCATGGAAAATAAATGTAGTCTCTTTTTGTCCGCTATTCAGCTTGTCCAGCTCAGGTTTGAACACTTTTTAACAGATCAACAGATTTCGTGGTTGCCTCCTGTTTCAAAGGCCAATGGATGGACTAAATACCAACTTCTAGATAAAATTAGTTTCTTTATTTCAATAATCTCAAAGGAGTATTTTGTATCAAACAAGAATAATTTTCTTACATAGTTTTATTGTGGTATAATCTCTAAGGCCTTTCAGAAATTGTTAAGTGATCACGTTTCCTACTCCATGCTGGTACAGGTATTAACATATTGTGCCTGATCCATGGTTCATTCCACTTAGTATGTCACACTTCTCACCAAGAAACACCAAGGAATTAGATGTAGAAAGGCATATTTGTTCTCCTTGCCTCTAACAATAAACATAAGGATCACACAGAAAAACTTCTCTAACAAGTTCACAGGGCAGCTTTCATTCCCTAATTGTCTGTCTGCTCAGTGTTACCAGTGATCTTTACCTTACCAAACCCACTAATCAATCCTCAGTCCTTTTACTCAACATTTCAGTAGCATTTACCCAAACTGATCCTTCTCAAGCACTCCTCAAAATGCGGTCTTCACGTTGCTTTTAGTCTCCCATACTTTCCTGGTATTCCTTCCTGTCTTATCAATCCTCTCTATCTCGCTTTTTTTAACTTGTCCTCTTTGCAGCCTGTAAGTTTTGCCTTACGACTCAAGTCTTCTGATTTCGTTTCTCCTTTTGTATTATGTCTCTTGGTAATCATGTCCAGTGTTCCCATAGCCTTAAACACCACCCGCAGGCTGAGTCTTCCATATTTATATCTGTAGCCCGATCTCTCCTCTAAACTCTAGCCTCATATAGCCAGTGCATGTCTGACATCAATACTTGGCCGAAGGAGGAGCATCTCAAACTTCATACATGCAAAAACACATGAGGAAGAATGACCTTGATTGTCACTCCACTGAACAATCTACTCCAGTCTTCCCCTTCCCTGTAAATAGAATTAACATCTACTCAGTTGCTCAAGCAAGAAATCGAGGAGTGACCTTACCTTTGATTCTGTTCTTTTCCCTCACCCTTCATATTCATTTAGCAAGTCTTGTTGACTCTACCTTCAAAATGCATTCCAAATCCAATCATTTATCATCGCCTTCGTCACCATCTCACCTAAATCCCTGCAGCCATTTTCTGCTCTGGTCTTTGGTTGTACTCTCATCCCTACTGGATCTCACTGTAGCTTGAGTAATCAGACCAAGTATTATCTATATTAAGTCATTCCATTTGTCAAGATCCTCTAACAGCTTCCCCCCATATTATGATAAGACCAAACCTTCTTATGGCTTACACACTGCATCATGTAGCCTTTCCCTCTCTCATTACCTACCATTTATTAGCTAGCTTATTCTGTTCTATCCAGATCAGTTTCCTTGCCCTTCCTGGAAGACATAAGCTCCTTCCTGCCCTTTGGGCCTTTTCTCTATTTCCTCCTCCTAAAACACTGCAGGGTTTCACATGGCCTGCTGTTTCACTTTATTTAGCTCTCTACTCAGATACTACCTTTTTTCTCATAATAGTTATTGCTTCCAGTCATTCCTTTGGATACCTGCTTACTTTGATTATTGTTTATCATCTCCTTTCTAGGAAGCATAAGCTCAGTAAGTGCTTGGACTTGCTGTCTTATTCACCATTGTATCCCCAGTGCCTCGAACAGTACCTGACATGTAATAGATGCTTACAAAGATTTGCGAATGAACGAATCTGCATTTTACTGAAACAGCTGCCTTCTTGGCAAATTAAATATCCTTACTTCTCTTTGTAATACTTGATACTGTGTGTCTTCCTGTCACCCTCCTCTTCTAATTTCTGTATTTCCCTACAGCCAGCATCCTACACATCAGTGTCTCATGCCATATCTTAGAAATTGTCCAATCCTGTTAATTCTTCTTCGTATGTTGCCTCTCAAATCCATGCCTTCTGCTCCATCTGCTTTTCCTAATAAGTTCATACTTTTATTATCTTTTGTTACTTGACTGCAGGAACCTCCCTGCTTCTCATTTTGTCTTACTCAGTTATCATTTAGTAAGATTTATATTATCACATCTTATCATTTGGCTGAACTCTACTTTTTTTGACCGAACTCTTTAAATTGTCCATATTATTTATCTTTATATCTCTTGCAGCACCTAGCAAGCCCCCCTCCTGTCAATTGCAGACATTCAGTGAATGTTGAATGAGTTGTCTTGGGTTTCTGGAAAGTAGAACTGGTGGGCCATGTGATTATTTTAATGGCTGTGATTCTTTGAAAAGAAATTGTGCTGAAAGAATCCCCTTTTATTCCTATTTTAGAAAAGCTATAGCAATTCTTCATTATATATTGGTTTTTATGGACTATTTTAAGCAGCTAGTCACACAATGTCCTTTAGAGTGTTTCATGGTAGAGATTTGTTTTTTGATCTAATAGAAATAAGGTAATATTTGTACTTCTCTATTAAAACAGTTCTTTCTTTTCTTTTAAGCTAAAGTCTGCAGTGAATATTGAATCCTGAGGAATTTGGGGAAAGACATTCCATGGATCCCTTGGGTGCACCTTCCCAGTTTGTGGATGTGGACACACTGCCAAGCTGGGGCGACTCATGGGAAGATGAATTAAATACTTCTGATATTGCAGCTGAAACGTTTCAGGAAGACACTATTAGATCACCTTTTCTTTACAATAAGGATATCAATGGGAAAGTGATTCTTTGGTAATTCTTTCATTAAATCATATCATGATATAATAATACCCATAAGTTCTTCTAAATTATTTTTTTCTCATTGTTTCTTCTAAATTTTTTTTCTCATAATTTCTTCTAAACTCTTTTTTGTAAGCCCTAGCATTGTTAAAATACTGTTTTGCTTATACTTACAGTTTTATTGAGGAATAACTGACATACAGTTAACTGCACATGTTTAAAATGTACAGCTTGGTGGATTTTAACATGTATGTATCCATGAACCTGCTGTGTTACTTTGATCACCATAGTCAAGATAGTTAATATATTTATCACCCCCAAAAGTATTTCTTTGTGTCCCTTCATAATCCTTCCTGTCTCCTTCTCCTCCCTGACTCCCCATCCTCCAGCAACCATTGATCTTTCTGTCACTATAGATTAGTTTGCATTTTCCAGAGTTTTATATAAATGGAAATCACATGACCTTTTTTTTTATTCTGGCCTCTTTCATTCAGCATAATTTTTTGAAAGTTCATCTATGTTCTTGCATCTGTTAGTAGTAATACCTTTTTTTTAAAAAAATGCTTTATTGCGGTATAATTCATGTATCATACAATCCACCAGTTTAAGTTGTATGTCTGTGGTTTTTTTGTATATGCAAAAAGTTGTATAAGCATCAGCCATAGTCAGTTTTAGAACATTTTCATCACCTCAAAGTCCTGTATGCATTAGCAGTCTTTTCTCATTTCCCCCATCTCTCAGCTGCAGCCAACCACTAATCTGCTTTCTCTGTCTATAGATTTGTATATTCTGGACATTTCATGTAAATGGAATCAACTGTGACTTAGTATAACATTTTGAAGGTTCATCTATATTGAAGTATGAATCAGTACTTCATTCCTTTCTGCGGCCAAATAATATTCCATTGTATGGCTATACCTATCACATTTATCAGTTTATTGGTTCATTAGCTGATAGACATTTGGGTTGTTTCCACTTTTTGGCGATCATAAATAATGCTGCTGTGGTGTACTCTTGAAACCAACCGCTTTCCACTGTCTAAGCATTCTATTATAGTGAAAGAGAAATACGAAAGAAGCAAAGGAGTAACTTGCGGGTTCTGTGGCTTTCAGGGTTATAGCATTTGCATTGAAGATTCTAAGATGTCAGATTAGTCTTCCTGAGTCCAGAACTACTTTTTCACTCTTGCTTAAGCTTGTGAGCTACCAAAACCAATGTTGTGAGGGGAGTGAGGATAGAATGTTTTGAAAGAATTAGCAGTTAGCTTTCTTATCTCCCTACTTTTCCCCCACACTTGTACTTTGTTTTTCATTTCCTCAGGAAAGGAGATGTGGCATTACTGAACTGTACAGCCATTGTGAATACCAGCAATGAAAATCTTACAGATAAGAATCCTGTGTCAGATAGTATCTTCATGCTCGCAGGACCTGATTTGAAGGAGGACCTCCAGAAACTTAAGGGTGAGTGAGGTTTCCTAGGTATATTATTGCTTAGGAAACATTTATTTTTGATATGTGAAGAAGGATGTTTTGCATTTAGTGAGAATACTAAGTAGATGTGGCTATTTTGTTGTTGTTTAAACTTCATAAACACAGCTTTTGAAAACCCCACATTGTGTTAGAAGCAGAGCACTGAGACTTTACTCTCATGTTCTCAAATTTGAAAATGACAGTCACTGTAGCCAGTTATATCTTTGGTAGTGTTTTCTTGGCTGTCTATTTTTCTTGTACTAATAAGCTTTGGGAAACAACTATCCTTTCTCTAAACTGAAAAATTTTATGATTTGATATTGATAGAGAATTTTTCATATACTTCATGGGAAGTGATTGTTGCACTTTGGAAATGTAATTGATTTACCAATAAAACCAAAATGCATTCTAAGAGCAAAATATATTCTTGACTAATTTTGCATTTGCTCCTCTTTTCTTAACCAGAACATTCTTCTGAGAATACTTCATTGGAAATGGGGACAGGAAGAGTTCTATTAGTTCAGAATCTTGTTTACTTTATTTGCATTCATTTTCTTAAATTACCAACCTGGCAAACCAGGTTACTGTTATTTGAGCCCAAATAGAATATTATGAAATTCAATCATCCCATTTTATAAAAAGTAATTATGAAATACAGCAGTGTTTCTTAAAATGTAAACAACAAATCTCATCTCCATAAAATTCTGATTTCCTTGACCTCTACCATTTAATAGTGAAAACTGTTTTCTAACCTAATAAAGATATTAGCATTTGAGCAGGAATATATATTGCTGACTCCATGAACAAAGGAAGGGAATAGGGAAGAAGTACATTATCTAATCAAGAAACTGAACTCTATGATAGCAGAAAGAGGGGGAAAAAGGCCTTAATTAAACTAAAAACATGCTACCATGAAGAACATGTAGAAATTAGAAAATGTCGTATAGATAATACTAAGAAGTTCCTTGATAACGGTAATAGAGAAGTTGGTCTGGAAAAATCCCTTATGGTCCATGTGCGTATGTGTGTGTGTGTTCTCAACCTTAGAGCTGGACTTAGGGATAAGAAAAAGGAAGTAATAAAATCTAATACAAGGATACAAGTAAAGCTTCAGTATTTAACAGCATATGTTTGAGAGCCTCCAAGCAAGAGTTTACATTATAACTCTGCCCTTCACTAACTGTGTAATGTAAAACCAATTACTTCACCTCTGGGCCTGAGTTTCCTTTTCTTAAAGTGGGCATGGTAATAATAGTCTCTACCTCAGTTTCTGACACATAGCAAGAGTTCAGTGAGTATTTGGGGATGGAAACAATATCATGAAAACCAAATTAAATAATGACCATTAAGTGTTAGGCACATTCTAAGTGTTCAATGTTATTGCTGATGCTAGCTACAGGCCTCAGTTGTTTGATGAGTCAGTGCCAACCTGCGGGCATCTTCAACAACTTGATGAGTGATTACAGTGTGACTTCCCAAATCTGTGTGTGATAGAAAGCTGAGAGGAGTTAATAAGGAGATTTTGGATATTAGACCAACGAATTTTAAATATTCTGAATCGACTGGTAGTATGAGCCAAAAAATGAAAACATTGACAGGGATGAATATAAAAGTTTTGCAGTAAGTTTAAAACCTTAATTATCCAAATTCTGGTTGGGGAAGCCCAGTTTGACAACTCTTATTATATAAGAAAGTATTTGCTATTGGAAAAATGGCATTATCATTCATTCCATTTTTCATGCAAAAAACTTCAGGTTAACGCTTTACTCCTTATCCCCCACATAAAGTTTGTCATCAAGCCATAAATATATCTTGTATCTCTTTATCACCACTGCCTCCAACGTAGCCTATCCTGCCATCATCCCCTCTGTGGACTACAGCCATAGCTTCCCTTTCATCTGGTTTCCCTACCTTCATTCTTCTTTAACTAAATCTCTTTAACACATGCAGTAAGCATTGCTTTTTTTTTTTTTTTAAAGATTTTATTTATTTGACAGAGAGAGATCACAAGTAGAGAGAGAGAGAGAGAGAGAGAGAGAGAGGAGGAAGCAGGCTCCCTGCCTAGCAGAGAGCCCGATGCAGGATTCGATCCCAGGACCCTGCGATCATGACCTGAGCTGAAGGCAGAGGCTTTTAACCCACTGAGCCACCCAGGCAGCCCCAGCATTGCTTTTTAAATTGTAAATCCCTTAGTATTGGTTCTCTGCTTTAAACCATGTAGTGCCTCCCATTACACTTGAAATGTAAACTCCTCAAACTGGTTCCCTCAGGACCTTCAAAATATCAGTTACTTGCCTCCAGGCTCCTTTCACATCCCCTTTTCCGTTCTGTAACATATTGAACCAATCTGATCTCTAATTTCTTCCTTTAGCTCCTTTTCAATTTTGCATGTACTTTGCTCCCTCTCTCAGTTCTTCACTCTTATTCTTAAGTCTTTGCTTGTATCTCTTTCGCAAAGCACTGTTCCATTTACTTCAGAATTGGCCAGTCTCTCCATGATATATATATATACTCCCAGCATGTAGTACTTCTCTTTGGGGCTCTTATCACAGTTGTAATTTCATAAATGGTTTACCTGATGAAAGTGTTCCCATTAAACTTTGGCTTCTGTGAAAGTCTTATTGGTCTCCATGTGTTCTGTAACAAGAATAGTGGAGTCATCCTTTAAGGAATAGATAAACGACTAGAAATTCTCTGGGATTTTAACTAGCTAGACTCAGCAATGATAAGGTCTCATTTCTACTGAGAATACTAACATTATCAGATTATATCACTAGAAATACAGCATCATAGAGGAAGGTAATTTTTTATCAGCTTAAAATAGACTATTATGTCTATAAGATGTTTTATGTAAGCCTGATGGTAATCCACAGGGGAAAAACCTTTAATAGATACACAAAAGATAAAGAGAAAGGAATTAAAGCATACCAGTAAGAAAAAGAAGTCACAAAGGGAGACTGAGAGAAAGGAACAAAGGAACTTAAAAAAAACCCAGGAAGCAATTAACAAAAGGGCCATAGTAATTCCTTACCTAGCAATAATTATTTTAAGCATAAAAGGACTAAGTTCTCCAATCAAAACACACAGAGTCATTGTTGGATTTTAAAAAACAGATCCAACAGTATAGTGTCTACAAGAGATTTCACTTTAGGTTTAACGACACACATAGGCTGAAAGAGAGGGGATGCTAAAAGATATTTTGTGCAAATGGAAACCAAAAGAGAGCAGGAGTGGCTGTACTTATGCCAGATAAAATAAACTTTCAGTCAAAATTGATCACAAGAGATAGAGGTCACTATATGGTGGTACAGGGGTCAGTTTATCAAGGGGATATAACAGTTGTAAATATGTATGTACCCAACATTTTTGAAGCACCTAAATAAATATTTAAGGCAAATGTTAATATACTTAAATGGAGAAACAGCAATACAGTAATAGTTGGAGACCACAGAATACCACTTTCAACACTGGATAGATCATCCAGGCAAAATTAATAAGGGAACAGAAGGCCTAAATTATACTGTAGACCAAATGGTCCTAATAGACATATACAGGACATTCCATCCAACAACACCAAATACACATTTTTCTGAAGTGCATAGAGAACGTTTTCCAGGATAGATCATATGTTGGGCCACAAATCAAGCCCTGTCAAATTTAAGAAGATTGAAATCATATCAAGTATCTTTTCTGACCACAATGGTGTGAAACTAGAAATCAGTAATAGGAAAATTTAAAAATTCACAAGTACATGGAAATTAATACATTTCTGAACAATTAGTGGGTCAAGAAGAAATCAAAAGGGAAATCAGAAAGTATCTCAAAACAAATGAAAATACAATATACCAAAATTTATGGGATGCAACAAAAATAGTTCTAAGACAGAAATCCATAGCAATAAATGCCCAGATACTAAGCAAAAAGAAAGATCTCAAATAAACATCCTAACTTTAATCCTCAATAATTAGAAAATGAAGAATAATCTAAATCCAGAATTAGCAGAGGGTAGGAAATAATAAAGTCTAGAGCAGAAATTTAAAAAAATAGAGACTAGAAAGAATTTGGGGAAAAAATCAATGAAAAAATAATTGATTTTAAAAAATTGACAGACCTTTAGACTAACCAAGAAAAAGCAGTCAAATAAAAGCATAAATGAATGAGGAGAAAGTATTACAGCTGATACCACAGAAATATAAAGGATCATGGAAGACTGCTGTGAATAATTATATGCCAACATATTGGATAACCTAGAAGAAATGAGTAAATTCCTAGAAAGATATGGTCTGCCAAGACTAAATTGTGAAGAAACAGAAAATCTAAACAGACCAGAAGAAGTAAGGAGATTGAATCAGTAATCAAGCACCTTCCCAACAGAGATAAGCCTAGGACTTGAGCTTCACTGGTGAATTCTATCATACATTTTAAAAAGAATAGTAATTTTCCTCAAATTTTTCCCAAGAATCAAAGAAGAAAGAACATTTCTAAATTCATTTTACAACACTAGAATTACCCTAATACCAAAGCCAGGTAAGACACTGCAAGAAAACTATAGTCCTGTATCCCTGATGAATATAGGTGCAAAAATTTTCAACAAAATAGTAGCAAACCAGATTTAACAGTACATTAAAAGGATCATACACTACATTTTCTTTATTCATTTATCTACACATTTGTGTGTGTACATATATATATACACATACACACATATAAACAAGTGTATATATATTGTATATATATAAAATACACATAGACACAATGGGATATTTAGCCATAAGAAAGAAGGAAATCCTGCCATTTGTGACAACATGCATAGTACTTGATGGTATTATGTATGGTAAGTGTAGTAAGACAGACAAATATTACATGACTTCACTTATATGTGGAACCTAAAAAAAAGCTGAAGTCAAAGAAATAGGAGAATGGTGGTTGCCGGAGAGTAAGGGAGATGATATGTTGGTCGAAGGAAACAAATTTCCAACTATAACATGATTAACGTCTGAGGATGTAATGTACAACATGGTGATTATAATTAACAATTCTGTGTTACATACTTGAAAGTTGCTAAGAAAGTAGATCTTAAATGTTCTCATAAAAGAAAAAGGTAGTTATTTGAGGTGGTAGATGTATTAACTAACCTTATTGTGGTTAACTATTTCTCAATGTATACTTGTATCAAATCTTCATTTTATACACTTTAAACGTATACAGTGTTATGTGTTGATTATGCCTTAGTAGAGCTTGTGGGGGTGGGGAGAAGAAGTATAGTATCAGAGTCAAGAATGGCTGTCCTTTATTTGTCTTGGTAGGACCTGTAGCATACAGTCAGTATTCATCTTATTTTTATTACAACTTTTTAAGAGTCATGATAAACTGAGGTACACCTAAAAGAAAATGATTAGCATGATATATACACTGTGGAAACCATACAATTTGAAGATATAGTTTAAAGGGCTGGGGTTGGGATACCTGGGTAGCTCATCAGTTAAGCGTCTGCCTTTTGGCTCAGGTCATGATCTCGATCCTAGGATCCAGTCCTGGGTTGGGTTCCCTCCTCAGCGGGAAGTCTCCTCCTCCCACTCCCCCTGCCTGCTGCTCCCCCAGTCGTGTGCTCACTCACTCTCTCTCTCTCTTCCTCTGACAAATAAATATATAAAATCTTTTAAAAAAAGAAAAATAAATAAAGGGCTAGGGTTGGCATAGAGAAAATCTGAGGGAAACATGATTGTCTTCCTCAAACAATTGAAAAAGCTTCGTACTGAAGAGAGTGAGAGATAGTTTTATTGTGTTCCTAGAATCCTCGGTGGGAAGATACATAAAACATCATCTATCAGTTCAGTCAGAGAAAATTTACTAAGAAATAGAGCTTCCTAAAAATGGAGTGGGCAGACTTGGCCTATTATACCCAAATTTAAAAAAAAGAGAGAGTGTGTGTGTATGCGCGCACACGCACGTGTGTGTGTCTGTGCTTCCCAGTCTTACATCCAGTCTTTGAATTTAGGAATTTTATGAACCTAAAGCTATGTGGGTTATTGTTTTGGTAAAGAACGTGTGGTAAGAGAGATTGATAAATGATGTTCAGCTTTAGAGTCAGAATAGAATCTGATAATTGGCCTACTTGTTTCTGGGCAAGAATCCATGTAATTTATAGATACTTAAGTAGCTGAAGTATCTCCATGTACAAAATGAAAAAAATACTTTCTTTTCCCATCAGGATCACTATATAGTTTTGCTGCTTAGATGTTCCATCACTTGGTTCTTAAATGTGAGGTTTGCTAGGATGGGAGTACATATACTACACTTTTTGATTGCTCTGTTCTCGTATGAATAGGACTCTTTGCTATAAGCATTAAGACAACTTTTGTATTTCTTACTGTGGATGTTGGGATTTAGAGAGAAGTACGTGAAGTTGAAAAGACCTAACTAATCTTTAATACTCAGATATATTCAGGCTATCATTGCAGCAGCGCTCCTCAGTGAAAGATGTAGTCAGGGATAAAAGATGCACTGGACAGAGTTATGGCTGGAGTGAACTTGAACTGATTCAGGAAATTTGTATTCGTTTTACAGGAATTAAAAATACTTTGAGGACTGTGTTTTAACTGTTGATAATGATGTCAGGATTTGGGCTTTAGGTTAGAAGAAATCTGGGCTTAGAAAGAACAAATGGAAGATTGGGAAGCAATGCAACAGTACTTAGCCTAAGTCTAGTCTCCAGAGTTCTGAGTTTTGGTTAACAATTATTAAAGGAAAGGTGAGATTCCTAGAACCAAAGTATCCTGAACACTTAACAGTTCTTTACTGTTTCTGTAGTCTATCCTCAGAGATCTTCGGGATTGATTCTGCAAACTGAGTTCCCAAATATGTGTTTGCTTGCTTGCTTTATTTTTTTTATATATATCATTTCTTTTGAATAATTGTTGTCTACTTACAGAAGCAATAAATGCAAATTGTAGAGATTATATGCACAGAAGCTACAAAATAAATGAAAACTTAACATTTCCACCCCACAAAGATCACCACTACTAGTTCTGTGGTACATTTTCTTCTGGATCTTTCTGTACATATAAGTAGGTATATGCATTCGTTCTTAAATATTTTGTTATCAGCATAAAATAAAATAATTATATGCATATACTGTCCTTATCTTTGATCAGATAATTGTATACATACTTTTTTTAAAAAAGATTTTATTTATTTATTTGACAGAGAGCGAGTGAGCACAAGTAGGGGGAGCAACAGGCAGAGGGAGAGGGAGAAGCAGCCTCCCTGCTGAAGGGCTCAATCAGAGGACCCTGGGATCATGACCTGAGCTGAAGGCAGATGCTTAATGACTGAGCCACCTGGGTGTCCCAGCTGCACATATACTGTTCTGTAGCATGCTTTCTTCAGTAAATGAATTCCACCTTTTGGCTTCAGAAATTACTTTATCTAATACCCAAACCATATTATAAATTTACAGTTGACCCTGAAATGCCCTCTTCAGCTATTTTGTCCAAACTGATATCCAATCCAGGGTCACACATCTAACTGTTGTATCTTTAAAAAAATTTTTTTTCCATCCATCTCAGTTCCCTTTTTATGATACCAGCTTGTTGAGTGAACTAGGTTGAGATGTTTTCCAAGATGGCCCACCTTTGGATTTATCTCATTACCCTGAGGAGCCATTTGGTTTCTTGCTTTATCCCTTGCATTATAACCTGGAGTTATATCTAATGGAATCAGGTTTGGCTTAAGCATTCCATAGGTGATATTGTATTGTGTACTTAATGTATCATATTGGAAGATGTATAAAATCTGATTGACCCATTAGTGGGCCATTACTGACACTAAGATGGTTCTCTGGTATAAAGTCATGACAGCTTGATTCTTCTATTTATATAGTTGTTTTACCCTTTGTGACTGAAAAGTAATCAATATGGGGTTATTTAAGCTCTGTGAATGTCCGTTCTCTGTCACACGTTCACATAATGGTTTTAGCAACTATTTATAGGCTTTGTCTGAGTCAGTAATTTCATTAAGATTATGAAGTTATATTTTTCTAAAACCTATCATTATATCCATAGTTACTAGCTAACATTCCTGTAGAGTCTTTCCTCAATAACTGATATGTGGTTACTCTGAATTACAGTTTCTGTGAGAGGGCAGGGTAAATGCTTGTTTTATTTACCATTTTTCAGTGCCTCAAATGGTGCCAAAGAGGTTTTTCCACCTTTCTCTTTTTCGACTGTCAGTTTGTGTTTATGGCTTTTCATGGGTCAACGTATATGTGATCATAAAAGTCAAAGAATTTTATGTCACAATGTACAAAGGAAAGCATCAGTTCTCTGCCTTTCCCTTTCCTGCCTTGAGAACTGTTCACCAGAGGCATATATACTTCCAAAACTTTAAGTTCCTTATTTACCTTCTGTTTCCAAATAATATGCTGCAACTACTATATTGATTTTTTTCTCGGTCTTTTGACTTCTTATTATGGAAATTAAAGATTAAATTCTTGTTCACCCACGCTCTTCTTCTTTTTTTTTTTTTTTAAGATAGATTTATTTATTTATTTATTTATTTATTTATTTATGTGACAGAGATCACAAATAGGCAGAGAGGCAGGCAGAGAGAGAGGAAGGGAAGCAGGCTCCCCGCTGAGCAGAGAGCCTGATGCAGTGCTTGATCCCAGGACTCTGGGATCATGACCCGAGCCGAAGGCAGAGGTTTTAACCCACTGAGCCATCCAGGCGCCCCCATGCTTCTCTTTTACATATACATGAAATACTCACATTTTCTTCCCTCTTCACTATCTTCCCAAATAGGCCTGTCAGATTTTTATTAAATCCCCATTCAGCATTAACATTGTGACTGAATAAGTATTACTCGCCACTGATTACAAAACTGATTAGTGTTCTTTTTGTACAACTATTTTCCTCTAAGTTAATTTTTTTAAGTTCCTCTAAGTTAATTTGCTTAATTTTCTAATTAACTTATTGATTCAATCCCAGACCTTTAAATAATAACTGTAAACCTCTCAATAAAATCAAAAACTTTATCTTTCAGCTCCATCTTTTTCTTGGTAACGTCCCTCCTGGAATCCCCTGTCCTCTTTCCTCTCCAGACTGTTCTCTATGCCTGTTGTACAGTTAACATCCTAGGAAATCCTTTTTTCTATTTAGTGGTTTGATCCACTCATTTTCTAGATCTCATGCCTTTCTCTTCTGTGCTGTACTCCTTAATCTTTGTGAGTATATCTACCAGGAGATTTCTGAGGATGAATGGGGGCAAAATTGCTGAGATCTTCTACCTTCATACTTGATTGGAAGTTTGGTTAGAAATGAAATTCTAAGTTGGTAATCATTTTCCAAGTTTTTGGAGGTATTGCTCCAATTTTTATTATTGCTTCTGAAAAATCAGATGCTGTTCTTATTCCTGAGTCTGTGTGTGTCACTGATCTCTACCCTCCCCCACCGGAAACTTTATGATCTCATCTTATTTCGGGTGTTCTCAATTTCACAGTGAGGTACCTTGGTGTGATTTGCATATTCTGTGGGCTCCTTGGTCTAGAAACTTATCTTTCAGTTCTAGAAAATTTCTTGTTTTATTTCTTACCTAATTTCCTTCCCTTTGTATTCTCTGTTCTCTCTTTAAAGAAATCTATTGGATATTGTACCTCCTTGCTTAATCCTCCAATTTTCTTGTCTTTTTTTTTTTTTTAGAGATTTTATTTATTTATTTGACAGAAAGAGAGAGATCACAAGTAGGGAGGGAGGCAGGCAGGGGCGGGGAGAAGCAGGCTCCTGCTGAGCAGAGAGCCCGATGGGGGGCTAGATCCCAGGATCCTGAGATCATGACCTGAGCTGAAGGCAGAGGCTTAACCCCCTGAGCCACTTAAGCGCCCCATTCTTGTCTTATTTTTTATTGTCCAGCTTTTTATTTTCTGGAAGATTTCCTCAACTTTAGCTTTTTTTTTTTTTTTTTAAAGATTTTATTTATTTATTTGTCATAGAGAGAGAAGCGAGAGTGAGCACAGGCAGACAGAGTGGCAGGCAGAGGCAGAGGGAGAAGCAGGCTCGCTGCCAAGCAAGGAGCCCGATGTGGGACTCGATCCCAGGACGCTGGGATCATGACCTGAGCCGAAGGCAGCTGCTTAACCAACTGAGCCACCCAGGCGTCCCCTCAACTTTAGCTTTAACCCATCTATTGAACTTCTTGTTCCTCTATCATGTTTTTCACTTGGCTATAAATTATATAAGCACTTTTTCCTGTCTCTGAATATTTCTTTCTTACAACATTCTGATTTTGTTTCAGAGGTACTATATCTTCTCTTACCTCTCAGACAGTAGTAATTATGGTTTGGGGAGTTGCTTTCTCTCTTTTTTGAGCATTGCCTTGATACTCTGTGGTCAGAGGCTTTGCTCGCTTCCTGGTGATCCTTGAGTGTCAGTGCGTCAATTGTATTTATGAGGGAGGAACTGAGAAAATGAAGGGAACCTTTGTGTGAATGGGCAAGAGTTACTGCTCTTACTAGAGCAGTAACTAGAGAGTTACTGCTTGATCTAGAAGCAGAGGATGAGCAGGAGCCCTGTTGTTTTGTTGGGGAACCTCCCTTAGTTGTCAGAATCTGTGAGTCCTTTAGTTTGGGTCCCCATAGTTTCCTGGAAAGGAATCCTTCAGGGGTCTAAGTGTGGGCATCTACGTTTTAGAAGCCAGTTAGGAGCAGAGGGCTAGAGCTGTCACTGTTGAGTGTAATACTTTAACTAAATCCCCTCTTTTCAGCCATGCCTGGAGTTCTGGAGTCCAGAAACTCTAGTTCAGCATCTCCATAGAGTAAGCCTTCCAGCTGCTATGGTGATAAATCATTACCTTGCTGTGCTGGCTGGGGAAAGGTTGTTGCAGATTTGACTGTTTCTATGCAGACTTAACTCAGCCTCTTTTTAGTCCCACTTCACATCATAGCTTTTAGAAGTACATAGGCCTCCAATTTTTGAGCCTTTCTAGTGTTCTGCAGTAATAACAATAAGAATAATAGATAATGCATTTTGTACTTTGCTTGTATTGACTTACTTAGGCCTGTGAAGTAAGTACTGGTAGTATTCCCATTAAATAGGCAAACGAGGCATGGAGAGGTGAAGCATCTGCCCAGGTAGCCCAGCAGGAAGGTGGTAGACTGAAGAGTTGAATCAGAGTAGTCTCTCCCGAATCCAACACTGCCTTTTAGTGGAACCAGCTTGCTTTGTATTGGTGACACTGTTTCTATGAGCAGTTAGGTTTCTCTGCTTGCGAAATCAGTTATTTCTAGGCCCTTTTCTGCCTTCCAGAATTTTGATGATACCTGTCAACTTCATGTCCTCTCCCATTCTCTTTGTCTCTGTTTTTTATACTTAACTGTATTGCTTCACTGTCATTTTGGGAGCAGAGATAAATGTTTGTGTTCTGTCCATATTTTTAATTGAAATTTCTCAAAATTCTTATTACTTTTCTGTTTTATGCCTACTGTTGTTGACTTTCTTTTTTCTAACACCTCCATGACTTACGTATGCTCCATTCTTCCCAGGTTGCCGGACAGGTGAAGCAAAACTGACAAAAGGATTTAATCTAGCTGCCCGGTTCATCATTCATACAGTGGGACCTAAATACAAGAGCCGCTATCGCACAGCCGCGGAGAGTTCCCTGTACAGCTGCTACAGAAACGTGCTTCAGTTGGCCAAGTACGGCTAATTCACTTCCTGGAAGCAGCATACCATACATTGTTAAAGGCCCCGGTTTCAGAATGAAACCTAGCCATGGAAGTCAATTTTGAGGGGTTTAAATCATGTAAGAGGACTCAGAAGATAAAATTAATTATCTTCACACACTAATGGGATAAAAGGAGTGGATTTGGGTGACTAAAGAATTTAACCTATTCCCATTTTACTCAGTCTTTACTTTGAATATATTTCCCCCAGATGGTACAGTTATAATATTGATATAATTATTAAAAAGTGTAGCTGACTTAACTGTTATACTAGATTTATTAAGAGGGTAGGGAAAGAGAGGTTGAGCTGCATTTTTAAATTAATTACATATGTATGTATTATGACTATTGGTGGTTTGTGTTTTCTGTTTGACTTCAGAGAGCAATCAATGTCTTCTGTGGGATTCTGTGTCATCAATTCTGCAAAACGAGGTTACCCTTTAGAGGATGCAACACACATAGCGCTTCGTAAGTAACACTGGAGATGCTGTGTGCACACTGAGCACTTTATAAGTAGGATAGGGATGCTGTGCATACATTGAGTCTTGTGGATTTTTTTTTAATAGCTATTACGTAGTGATAGCTAAAGGAGATCTCTTGATGAGTGGATCATGGCACCCTGGAGGGAACTTTGTATTAATAAGTTGCTGAGCTCAATTTACTTTCTCAGGTTGATGTTTTCTCCACCTTTTCTCTGAAAAGTCTTACAGGCTTGCCTATTAAATTGGTAAATGAAACCAAGTCAAGAGCTTTGCCAAATGCATTGAGTCTTTGAATCAATATTCAGAATAATCATAGCAGGCTATAGCAATGAAGTCAAAACAGATATCATAATATCTTTATATAGCACTTTGCAGTTGAAACAACAGCTGTCACAGGTGCTCTTTGAGTATAAATCCTTGCATTGAGGTAAAGTAAAGACTGGGCTCAATCATAATGAGACAGAATGTCATATGTGTTACAAAAACAGGATATTCAGCTCGAGAGAAAATGATCTCACTGTATTATTTGCAGGTTCAGACCACATCTAGATATTTGTATCTAGTTCTGGGTGTCCTATCTAATGAGACCCAAGCTGGAGAGCAAACAATTTGAAACCTTAGTGGTATTTGTCCTAAAGAGACCATGCATTGTTTTCGCATATATGGTTCTTATCTCGAGTATCTAAAGGAGTCTCACTGTAAATTTATTCTGTGCTGCATTTTTAGAGCAATGGTTCTGAACCATTTTGGGAGCCATCATAGATTACATTGAGCATCTGATGGAAGAAAGTAGAACCTTTTCCCGGAGGAATGTACATATAGAGGGAATTTGTGTGCAATTTCAGGAAGCTCATAGATTCTTTTAAGGATTGTAGATAAGACCTTCAGTGGTAGAAGGCAGGTCTGAGACTGTGTCACAAGGAAGGAGACTTGGTCCACTTGAGATGGGACTGTGTGATGGAAAGGTATTTTAAGTGAACTTCTTGTCACTGGGAATGTTTGTGCAGAAGCTAAATGACCATCTGTTGCAGATACTCCTCATTGAGGAGCAAAACTACCCCAGATGATCTTTAAGACCCATTTCTATCTCTAGAATTTAAAGAGGAGGAGCTGAAAGTTTTGTATCCACCAAAAAATTACAAACATATTCCAATATATAAATTTATTATTAGCCTGTAATTCTATAGCATAGAATTTAGGGTGAGGACATAAGTAATCTTATTTAATAATAAGTTACTTTTAAGACTTAAGATCTTACAGCTCAAGGATTTTTTTAAAATTTTTTTTATTTTTATTTTTTTATTTGACAGACTGAGATCACAAGTAGGCAGAGAGGCAGTCAGAGAGAGGAAGGAAAGAAAGCAGGCTCCCCGCTGAGCAGAGAGCCCGATGCGGGGCTTGATCCCAGGACCCTGGGATCATGACCTGAGCCGAAAGCAGAGGCTTTAATCCACTGCAGCTCAAGGATTTTGTAGTAAATTTATATATTTTGTAATTACGGTTTGTATATATTAGCCGGAGCTTCTTGAGGAGCAGAAATTTTTTCTTTTATGCATTTCCAGTGCTTCCATATGTCAAGAATGCTTTACATGTGATACTTGCTTAAGAAATATGTATTTTAAGAAAGCATAAAGAAGTTCCATTTTGTTGCCTCAACAGCCCTGTGTTTTAGGTGTCCATTTTATAATTAAAGAGGCTCAGAAATTTATCATGTTCTCAAGGTTATGCAGACTCCTGACTCCCCAAGTCTTGTAACTTGTCTGTTATGCTAGATAATTCAGTTGTGCTTGAGGTTAGAACTATTTCAGTAGGAAACCAGGTTATCACTACTCTGCATGTATTCTGAACGGTGCCTTACCAAACCAAAGTTTCTGCTTTTTTATAATTCTTTCTGACAAAGCTCTTGACAGTCTTGATGTTCTCTGATTCCTTAGTCCTTGCCCCATCATCCCATACATTGAGCTAATGTCTCTCTTTCTTATTAAAATAATCATATAGGTCAGAATTTAAAGAGGCAACGACATTTTAAAGAAAAGGCTCTGAAAAGGGAGTCCAGAAGACTGGTTTTTGATCCCAGTTCTACCAGTCTCACCAGCTCTGTGGCCCCAGCTAAATCACTTGATAAATCACTCAATTTACCCTAGAGGTGTCAACTTTGAGCAGTACTTATTAGTAAGAGCAGGTGAAAATCAACAGTAGCCGTGAGGGGCTTTGATGAAGCAATATCTAAGAATTGAATTAGCACAAATGAAATGGAAAACGTAAAGATGGACAAGTCAATTTATATTTTATAAGGCCTATTTGACTTATTGTACCTTAAATCTAATAGCAAAACTGCAGCATCTCATTAAAAAAAATACACACATATAAACAGTTGTGGCCTTTGCTCACATACTTTCTGAGCATTTAGGAAATCAATTGCAGCATATGTGGGCCAGCAACAAATCTAATAAATGTAAGTCTAAGTACTTAGTACCTAACTCTTTCCTACTTATTAAACTATTACCAAAATTTATTTCATTTGAAACTTAAGTAATATCCTCGGGATAATCTATCAAGACTGTCTTTTTTTTTTTTTTTCTTGGTTCATGTACAGTTCAGTTCTTCATTAGAAGCCTGAAGAAACCTCTTCATTGAAATAAATTTATCAGGTTATTTATTAATTCAGCAAAATTTTGAGTGATTGTGTGGGAGGCCCTCTACTATATAGATGAGAATACAGTGGTGAGAAAAAAGATGATGCTCTCATTCTTATTGTGGTTCCATGTCGGGAATTTTAATGTCCCAGGTGTCATTCTTCCCAGTTAAAGGGCTTTCACTAAAAGTTAGGTACATGACATCCTGGTTGGTTGCAAAGAATAGGGCACAGATGAAACTCTGAGAGAAACCATTTGAATTGGCTGTTGGTACTAAAATCTTATAGCTATGACATCACTCATTCTTTTCTCCTTTGTGTTCTTAATGAATTCTGCTGAGGGAATTCAGTTTGGTTACTGTCTGGTATTGTATTTTGTCTTCCTAGTGGAAATCCTACTATTATATGCTGGGAAACCACTCTATGTGAACATTAATTAAAACTTGGTGTCAGGGTGCCTAGATGGCTCAGTTGCTTAAGCATCTGACTTAATGGTCATGGGATTAGGTCCCACATCCTGCTCAGGGTCATGGGATTGGGCCCCACATCCTGCTCTGTACCCAGTGCAGAGTCTGCTTGTCCAACTCTTTCTCTGCTCCTCCCCCTACTCGCACATGCGTGCACCCTTTTATCTCTAAATAAAATCTGTTTTTTTTTTTTAAGATTTTTTATTTATTTGACAGAGATCACAAGTAGGCAGAGAGGCAGGCAGAGAGAGGGGGAAGCAGGCTCCTTGCTGAGCAGAGAGCCCGATGAGGGGCTAGATCCCAGGACCCTAAGATCAGGACCCTGAGCCGAAGGCAGAGGCTTAACCCACTGAGCCACCCAGGCACCCCATCTAAATAAAATCTTAAAAATCAAAACAACTTGGCATCAAAATAAAAGAAAGTCCCTTTTTGAAAATACATTTTTAGAAAATTGTTAAAGCAGAATAGAGAGAGAAATGAAAAATAAATTTGTTACCTAACAGAGGGAGAATTCTAAATAGTTTAATCCTTCAACAGATGGGTCTTAGATTCTCAAGATACAGTAGTGAACAAGGTAGGCAATACGTAGATAACCAGACCCATAATATGTTACTTCAGCTACTTGTTATTTTTGAATGATTGTTTGCCATATCTTAAGATGTGCTAGGTTCTGGTAATATTAATGTAAGATATACTTGGCCTTCAGAAAGCTCACAGTCTAACTATAATATGGAATGAGAAGTTCACAAATGGAGGGCCTTTCGGGTTATAGGAGGAACACGAGGAAGGTTGGAGTTCTGTACAAACCGTATGGCCTTGGACTGGGTCTTGAAAATGAGGAGGAGTTCACTAATAGGTCATGGTGAATGAATGGTATTCTAGTCAAAGGTAACCATGCAAGCAGAGGCAGGGTAGCATGAAAGTTAAGTGGAATGTTCTGAGTACAGCAAAGAAGCCAATTTGCTGAAAGTAAGGTCTGTAGGAGGAATGATGGGAAATAGGACTAAAGGGCAGGGTCAGAGGGCTGGCCAGTTGAAGTCTTAAGTGTGGCAAACAATGCTGGGGACTTAGATCCTAACCTAGAAGTGGTGCAGAGCCTCAGAATTATTTAGTAAGGAGGGTGACAAGGGAAGGAAGATAACTCAGGCAACAGTGAATATATAGGCCTGGAAAAGAGAAACAAGAAAATAAGAGCTTATTGCTGAAGCCTTCTTGAGCATTAAGATCCTAAGAACAGTTGGAAGACGGAAGGAATGGATATTAGAAATAGCAGCAGAATTTAAAGGACATGATAACTCATTGAAAATGCAGAATGAAGGGAGAGGTGAAAAAAGTGTTAAAAAAATCAGGACTTGAGCTTGGATGAGTGATTTGAAGTTGCTATGTTATAAAATATATAGGTAGAGGAGCAGATTTTCGGGGGAAAGACGGAGGTCAATTTCGGATCTCTGGAGTTCAAGGTTTCTGGGTTATCTGGGCAAATACGTGATTTTTTGTTTGTTTTTTTAAAGATTTTTTTTTTTTTTTTTAATTTATTTGACAGACAGAGATCACAAGTAGGCAGAGACAGAGGAAGGGAAGCAGGTTCCCTGCTGAGGAGAGAGCACGATGCGGTGCTCGATCCCAGGACCCTGAGATCATGACCTGAGCAGAAGGCAGCAGCTTAACCCACTGAGCCACCCAGGCACCCCGAATTTAGCTGTTTTATTCAGAAAACAGAATATAAAGCTTTGAGAATGTCAGTATTTATATTGGTGCTAAGCCAGCAAAGTGGTGAGCTGAAGAGAATTTATTTATTTATTTATTATATATTCATAATATATATTTATCATATATTTTTAATATATATATTTCTTTATATATATATATATATCAAGAAAATAAATGTGGAGGACAATATTTTTAAAAGGTAGGGCATGGACACATAAAACTAAATCTAGAGAAATCTCTAGTGAGGTAAGGACTGAGGAAAGGCCATTAGGTTTCATTAATAGGAAATGGATAGGGAAGAATCAGGATAACATAGAAATTAAGAAAAAAAGAATTCGCCTTTGGTCAGTGGGATTTTGACAGGGTTGCAATGCTGAGTAGTTCCCTGAATACTATAACTAAATGAATGGTCATATAGAGAGGCCCCAAGGAATAAAAATACACTGGATAAGGAAGACTTCTCTGGAATCAGCATCTTCTATGGCCAGGCACTGTTCTAAAAGCTGGCAATAAAGCAGTAAATAAAATAAAGCTCTTGCTGGCAGGGTACTTTCATTCTAGCATATGGGGCAGGGAGGGCAGAGAAGATCTAAAATAAGCAAGAGACTCCACAAAATGTCTATAATATTTGCTCTGGAGGAAAGCAAATCAGAGGAGTTTTAGATACAGTACTCTGGGCAGGCTTCACTGATGAGTCATTGAGCAGAGAGCTGACTAAAATGAGGAATGATCCATTATAAAAATAAAACTTTGAAGAGTTTGAGTTTTCTTCACACAGGTTATTTCTTATTTATTGAATAATTTTTTCTATTCCTTTCCTTAGGCACTGTAAGGAGATTCCTAGAAATTCATGGAGAGACCATTGAAAAAGTAGTATTTGCTGTCTCTGAACTAGAAGAGGTATTTTGCTAATTATGTTGCATTGTTTTAATCTCATTTTTATTTGTTTGCCTTTGCCTCATCATTATCTATTTACTGAATTGCCAGCAGGCAAATTCTAGGTATCTGTGTATGTATTTGGCAGTAGGCCTTACCATCCTTTGTTGAAAAGAACACGTGTTAGAGACTAAAAATAAGTTAAGAAAGAGCATTTAGTCATGTTTTTACTGCTAAACTGTTTTCATTTCTTGAAATCTTATAAGGTGTTATTTTGCTTTGCTCCCTGTATTAGCTCTTGAAATCTCTCAAGGCATCATCACCTTATAACCCAAGTACTGGGTGCCTGGGCAGTGTAACTGGAAAATTGCTATGCTGGGAAAGCCTTGGGTCTACCTTACCTGGAATCATGACAGCCCAGCCTAGTGACTAGCATTGAATAAGTTGTGAGGTTTATGTTTTGTTTTGTTGTGTGTAGTTAGGTTTAGTATGTTTCAATTTAATTTAGAGCCATTTTAGAAAACGAGTTCTTTTTCTTTTAACCCTTTTTAAATTTTATTTAGTTTTAGTGTGCTCTATCCAGTTCAGCTTGTATTATTTTTGCTGTTTTGTGTCCTTGGGCAAGTTACTTAATCTCTCTGTGCTTTGATTAAATAGGAGTATTAGTAGTACTGATATCACAGGAGTACGGTGATGAATGAGTTGACACGTGAAATATCCATTCATGGTATTAATAGCGATATACATGATTATAAATACTTTTGAAATTGCTGAAATGAGGCACATTTCTTGTTTGCTATCTCTTCTTGTTTCATCTGGTTTACCTATTCATTCAGTGACCTTTTGCTGAGTATCTGTAGCTTCCAAGTTTATTACACTAGATTCTGTTAATACACCAGTTGAACAAGTGAGGGTCATTGTCCTCAAGGAATCCATTGTCTGTTGGGGACAGACCATTCAGATAAGTTATGGCAATTATGATAAGTGCATTACTGAAGGTATGGAATGGATAGGAGCGCATAACTGCAGCCTGCACAAGGTTAAATGCTTCCCATGGGAGGTGATAAACTTGAAATTATTGTAAAAAATAAATAAGATACTCCAAGGGATGGGCAAATGACCATAGGACAGGAGTGGGAGGACTTACACATTCATTGGTTCAGTGACTTGAAGTTGGATGGGAGTCACATTTAACTTGACCATCTGACAATACCCTGACCTTTAACGTAAGAACTGCTTGAGGGTCCCAGATAGCATCTAGTTGAGCTTAGAAGTAGTAAGGTTTTTATTCTTGATGGAGGCTGTCTTCCCAGTGTCTGAAACAGCACCAAGCTCATGTGCTTCGTTACTTCATTATTTTTCACAGAATGTCTTGCTTTTCTGACACAGGCTACTTACCAAAAGCTGCTACCTCTGTACTTCCCAAGGTCACTAAAGGAGGAATACCGATCATTGCCATACCTACCTGCAGATATTGGAAATGCAGAAGGGGAGCCTGTGGTACCTGAACGACAGATTAGAATATGTGAAAAACCTGGTGCCCCGGAAGGTGAGTTCTGCTTTTCTTAATTTCCCTCTTTTATCAGGGACTGATAAAACACCACCAGTAATTATGGAGAAAGTTCAGTGTACCTTTGGGGAGCTCTCTGTGGTGTGACATTAAGTTCAGGCCCCACTTAGATGTTTTTAGAGTCTTATTCTTGTTAAAATTTAGTCTTTTAAGTTAAAATACATATATTTATACACCTACCCCCCACACACACAAAGTATCAAGTCTCTTAGGAGTAGAGATTCAGAGGTGGATATAACAACATTTGCACCCTCATGAAGTTCATAGTTGTATGCAGGACCCTGTTGAGATAGCAATCAAGTACATAGTCAATAGTCAGCTAAGATTTTCAGCAGCTTTAACATTATCCTTCAAAAACCAGACCTAACATTAAATACTAAAACAGGAGTACCATTACCAATTGTTTTGTTTCTTTAGATTATATTCTCATGTAGATTGAAGCAAAGGTAGAACATGGTAGGATGGGAACCCTTCTGAATCTGTGCTATATGATAGTTTATATTGATCTTCATGGGTACATAGTTAAGGTCATAACTCCCTTGTGTGGAGACAATGCCTCCCAAGCTTCAGTGCTAGAACTTGATCTGAAAATTCAGCAGCTTAGGAATTACTATGATATTCCTACTGTGAACACTTTTAAATGAGCATCAAGTTAAAATCTATAGAAGGCTGCTCATCTGCTTTTAACACAGGTCTGATAAAACACCACCAATAAGGAAAAAGTCCGGTCTACCTTTAGGGAGCTCTCTGTGGGTGTGACATTAAGTTTAAGACCAATACACAGCCTTAAATCAAATGGAAGAAATTGTAAATGGTGTACCATCAGGAAATGTCTGAGCCATGCTTTCCTGGAGGGCTACCTGTGTACTTTAGGTTATGTCCAGAGTTATTTGGAAATTCTCATGATCATGACCACCACTGCAGAATATAGTTTTTCCTAAATGCATAAATGCATTTTGTATGACAAGGAGCAATAACTGCAAACCTGCTTTGAGATCATAATGCTTTGAAGCAGATTAGGCTAACTCATTGGCCAAAGGAGTTCCTTGTGTCCACCATGTTTAAAGAGGGCTTGATTGCCTCATAGATGTAAGCCCTAGTATTCATAAATGTTGTCAGAATATTCAGTCTGTTAAAATAGATGTAAAATCAGCTTTATTTGATTTGTTCATGGGTATTTTTTCATAAAAACAAACTCTTCTCAGCTGTTGGCCTGTCATAGTTGGAGGAGCAGTGAAGTAGCTGTGAGGAAGTCCCAGCTGGATGGCTCACCTGACTGGGTTTCAGGTAGTGGCATTGCCTTGGGAAGCACCCCAGGGACCAAGGCATTTTTTTCCTTTCTTTAAAAAAACAAAAAACAAAAACAAACTTTATTTTAACAAAGCCAGTAAAGTGGGGAACACACTAAGAGACAGATGACCCATTCCCAAAGTACTGACTTCTAACCAAACATAAAATGATCATCTGAATAAATTAGAAAGTTGATCTATTAATTTGTAGTGAAAACTAGAACTCATATGAGCCAGATGATTATGTAGGCGTGACAGGTATAGAAAACGAGGATGCTAAATTAGAGTGAAGATATATCTTAGTGAATGTGGATCGTACCCTACAGCCCTGGTCCTCTGCCTTTGAGAATTACCTGACAAAAGGACTCCAGTTTTTGAATCAATTTATCATGTGCTCCCTCCTTTAGTAGGGATAAATGACCCCAAACATTTGTTCTTTATATTTCTCTTCTGTTAGATGCAGTGCTGTAACCCTTCTTTAAACCTACATGCAGTGTAACTAATTCTATCTTTTTGCATATCATTACATTCTGCTCTTTCCTTCCTAAGGCTATACCTAGGTCATCTTGATTTGATTTCATGTATTCCTAAAACTTCTGTCACACAAGGACAGGTGGTTTCTTGCATTACTTCAGTTGTTCAAATGCCTAAATCTGATTTCAGTTTGATTCTCAAAAAAATAGCCTCAACCCCAGTTTTTTTTTTTTATGTCATAGTCATCCCTGTTGCAGCATTCACAATCTGTAGCATTTACTGTCAGGTTTTGTCATAAGCTCTCTGTTGATAGTATTTTTGTTATAGACAACCAAGAAGAGGAAGCTGAAGGCTTGGGAGTTGACCTCTCTTTCATCGGCTCTCATGCTTTTGCTCGAATGGAAGGAGATATTGACAAGCAAAGACGACTGATCCTTCAGGGACAGTTATCAGAGGCAGCCCTGCAGAAGCAGCATCAAAGAAAGTAAGGCAAACCCCTTTGAACTGATAGACGTGGAAGGACAGGAGAAATAAGCAAGGAGCCTACATCTGCTAAATGTTCCACATATAATGTGTTCTCATCTATTCTTCACGACAATCCGCAAAGGAAGATATCAACCCCATTTTGTATACGCAGAAATTCAAAGTTAATTTTATCAGTTGTCACAGTTAATATGTGGTGAAGCCAGTGTTCAGATGCACATCTGATTTCAGACCTCCTGATCTTCTTGCTGTAATTTTTGTGCCTCTGGGTGAAGTTAGGTTCTTAAAGTAGAACAGGAAAAGGGAAAGCAGAGTTGTGAAGTTTTTACTTTAATATATTTGTAATTAAAACATAATCTACAGTTTTGTTCAATTTAAAAGTCCTTTATTTCTCCCCGATTTATCCCCAGGACCTTATAAAACCATTCCATTTCTTTCAGGTTTTCTGGTTTTCTTTTTTAGTTTCAATTCAATTAATTAACATATAGTATAATATTAGCTTCAGAGATGGAGGTTAGTAATTCATCCGTTTTATATAACATCCAGTGCTCATTACATCCTGTGCCCCCTTAATGTCCATCAGGCTGTTACCCCATCCCATGACCTCCCTCCCCTCTAGCAACCCTCAGTTTATTTCCTATGATTAAGGGTCTCTTATGGTTTGTCTCCCTCTCTGATTTCGTCTTGTTATATTTTTCCGTCTCTTTCCCTATGCTCCTCTGTTTTTGTTTCTTAAATTCCACATTTGAGTGAAATCATGTGATAATTGTCTTTCTCTGATTGACTTATTTCACTTAGCATAATACGTTCTAGTTCCCTTCCATGTCGTTGCAAGTGGCAAGATTTTTTTTTAAGATTTTATTTATTTAGTTATTTATTTGACAGCACAAACAGGGGGAGCAGGAGAGGGAAAAGCAGGCTCCCCACTGAGCAGGGAGCCCAATGTGGGGCTCGATCCCAGGACCCTGGGATCATGACCTGAGCTTAAGGAAGATGCTTAACTGACTGAGCCAGGTGCCCCAAGATTGATTGATTGATTGATTGATTTTTTTTTTTTTTTTTTTGGCTAGCTGAGTAACATTCCATTGTGTATATATACCGCATCTTTATCCGTTCATCTGTTGATGGACATCTGGGCTCCTTCCATAGTTTGGCTATTGTGGACATTGCTGCTATAAACATTGGGGTGCAGCTGCCTCTTTGGATCACTACATTTGTATCTCTGGGATAAATACCTAGTAGTGCAGTTGCTGGGTCATAGGGTAGCTCTATTTTTCAACTTTTTGAGGAACCTCCGTGCTGTTTTCCAGAGTGGCTGCACCAGCTTGCATTCCCATAAACAGTGTAGGAGGGTTCCCCTTTCTCCTCATTCTCACCAACGTCTGTGCTTTCCTGGCTTGTTAATTTTAGCCATTCTGACTGGTGTGAGGTGGTATCTCATTGTGGTTTTGATTTGTATTTCCCTAATGCTGAATGAAGTTGACCATTTTTTCATGTGTCTGTTGGCCATTTGGATATGTTCTTTGGAGAAATGTCTGTTCATGTTTTTTGCCCATTTCTTGATTGGATTATTTGTTCTTTTGGTGTTGAGTTTGATAAGTTCTTTATAGCTCTTGGATACTAGCCCTTTATCTGATAAGACATTTGCAAATATCTTCTCCCATTTTGTAGATTGTCTTTTATTGGTTGACTGTTTACTCTGCTGTGCAAAGCCTTTGTTTTTGTTATTTTTTTAAACATTTTATTTATTTAATTTGAGAGAGAGAGAGAGAGAGACAGTGATAGTAAGATAGTAAGAGAGAGCACAAGCAGGGAGGAGAGGGAGAAACAGGCTCCTACTGAGCAAGGAGCCCAACGTGGGGCTCAATCCCAGAACCAGGATCATGACCTGAGCCAAAGGCAGAAGCTTAACGACTGAGCCACCCATGCACCCCTGCAGAACCTTTTTATCTTGATGAAATCCCAATAATTCATTTTTGCTTTTGTTTCCCTTGCCTTTGGAGATGTGTCTAGCAAGAAGTTGGTGCGGCAGGGTTCAGAGAGATTGTTGCCTGTGTTCTCCTCTAGGATTTTGATGGATTTCTGTCTCACATTTAGATCTTTCATCCATTTTGAGCGTATTTTTGTGTATGGTATAAGAAAATGGTCCCGTTTCATTGTTCTGCATGTGGCTGTCCAATTTTCCCAACACCATTTTTTGAAGAGACTCTTTTTTCCATTGGACATTCTTTCCTGCTTTGTTGAAGATTAGTTGACCACAGAGTTGAGGGTCAATTTCTGGGCTCTCTATTCTGTTCCATTGATCTATGTGTCTGTTTTTGTGCCAGTACCATACTGTCTTGATGGTTACAGCTTTGAAATAGAGCGTGAAGTCTGTAATTGTGATGCTGCCAACTTTGGTTTCCTTTTTCAACATTCCTCTGGCTATTCAGGGTCTTTTCTGGTTCCATACAAATTTTAGGATTATTTGTTCCAGCTCTGTTGAAAAGTGTTGACAGTATTTTGATAGGGATTCCATTGAATGTATAGATTGCTTTGCATAGCATAGACTTTTTTTTTTTTTAAGATTTTATTTATGGGACGCCTGGGTGGCTCAGTTGGTTAAGCGGCTGCCTTCAGCTCAGGTCATGATCCCAGCGTCCTGGGATCGAGTCCCACATTGGGCTCCTTGCTCAGCAGGGAGCCTGCTTCTTCCTCTGCCTCTACCTGCCACTCTGTCTGCCTGTGCTCACTCTCTCTGACCAAAAAAAAAAAAAGGATTTTATTTATTTATTTATTTATTTGACAGAGAGATCACAAGTAGGCAGAGGGGGGCAGGGGAAGCAGGCTCCCCGTTGAGCAGAGAGTCCAATGCAGGGCATGATCCCAGGACCCTGAGATCATGACCTACGCCGAAGGCAGAGGCTTAACCCACTGAGCCACCCAGGTCCCCCTAGCATAGACATTTTAACAATATTTGTTCTTCAGTCCTTGAGCATGGAATGTCTTTCCATTTCTTTGTGTCTTCCTCAATTTCTTTCATAAGTGTTCTATAGTTTTCAGAGTACAGATCCTTTCCCTCTTTGGTTAAGTATATTCCTAGGTATCTTATGGTGCTTTCTAAAGCAATTCTGAATAAGTCCTTTTTAAAGCATAAAGGAAAGCAGGTTATGTACTTCTGGGTAAGCTTTTCCAAGGATTAACAGTCCTTGGAAAGCTAGCTGCTTTTCAGAAACTTTTAAAGGAAAGAAAAATGATAAACTCTAAACAGTTCATATCAGCATTATCTTATGGGGTTAGTTGAGAGGTTAACATAGGGTTGTTGTGAGCACCTGGTACTTAGCAAACTCTTGAGGTTGGTCACTGCTATTCTCCTTGGAACTGAGTAAATCATTGTCTGTTTTACCTTTTAGCTTTGGTACTTGCCATCCCTTTTGATTGGAACACCCTCATCCTTTAATTCCTGCCCATTCTCTAGGTTTCACCTTAAAAGTAATTTCTTCTTGAAATTTAGCCAGGATAGACAGAAGAGAAATCTGGAACAGGTGCCTCCTCCTCTATTTCTTTTTCATACCCTGTACTTAACGATAGCATGGCATTAGCATTTATCACAGTATATTGCAGTGATGGATGGTTGTTTTACGTCTCTATCTATAAACTGGGAGTGGACTAGATGGTCTCTGGAGTTCCTCACAGAATTAGATAGAATGCTGTGTCTCTGTGAGTTTCTGGTCTTCATGTTATTTTGATTTTATTTTTAGACATGACAGCAAATTTGCCACTAGGTGGCAGCAATGACTAGCTTTTGCAAAGGCAGTCACCGTCAAGTAATAGTTTTCGTGGTTTTTTAACTTGGCATGGGTAAGAATCATCTGGCAAACATTTTTCCTTAAATACAATGAGGGGGCTCTCCCTCACGTGACTGGGACTTTGGCATCTGTATATATTTTGAAACTTTTTCACATTGTGATTCTTGTACTGTTAGGTCTGGGTACCTTTTTCTAATCAAAGGCAGTGGTTCTCACACTATTAAGTCTTTGTTGTTGTTGAGGATCCCAGAGAGCTTTTGTTTACATGGTTTGTACCTACCGATATTTATCATATGAGAAATTGTTTATTAATTCATTTAAAAATAACCCATTGTGTTTTTTGAAAAATAACTATTTTAAAAATTGAGTGAGAAGATATGGCACTCACTGTCTTACATTTTTGCCAGTGTTTAAATGTTTGGCTTAATAGAAGACAGCTGGATTCTCATATCAGCGTTCAAACTGTTAGAATAAGTTATCTTGGGTGAAGTATATAAAGAAAATCTAACCTCACTCAGATATATAATTTGAAAGGGGAGGAATATGTTAATAGCCTTTTCAAATAACTTATGATCTTCTTTGATATTATAACATAACTCGATATGTGGTAGTTTCTTAAAGCTTAGTTATAATATGGAATCTCAAAGCATATCTGTGAATTTTTATGTTCTGTTATATTAAAATGTTTATCCTATCCTGCTCTTTGAATGGGTTTTGTAATAGGAATTTACAGCATGAATTATAACATGATGGATTGTCTTTTGGAAAATACTGATTCACTGAATTTTTCAGATATAGATACTGATATATTTCATTATATGATATCAAAAAATTACATTTGTTAATATTGCCACTGATCTCATCAGAAAAGTCTTTAAGTATTAGGAACTGTAAGCTTCTGGGGATGCATACAAATTTTCCAAAAATATATGTATATTTTAAAGCTCAAGTTTTATCACTGGCAAGAAATACCGTTGGTTGTTTTTCTTGAAATGATAGGGTCACTTTATTCGTTTTGAGAAAACATCTGCCAAGTACTTCTGTTGAATAACCACAGTTTGTCTGCCAGTCATTATTTGAAGAAAAACAGTGTTCCATGAGAAAAAGCAATAGAGTTTAGCTTACAAGTCATACAGTGCCTTTCTTCAAGACAACCTCATACTTCAGTATGCAGAATTACTTTATGTGTTCTTCCCATTTTATGATACATTAATCTTAAAAAGATGTGTTCCAAGGGTTGATTTAATAAAATTAATTTTTTACCTCCTCATCAAAGACATTTTTAAACTGGATTTTTTCTTTATCTTTCTTTTTTTCTTTTTTTTTTTTTCCTGTGAGAATTTTGTCAGTGAAGAACAGTGACTGCTAGTACTGAATCTGGTTCCTCGGCCCTGATTCATTCTAGAGCACTAGTAGTCTACTTAACAATGCTTTTGCACCACTGGTGCAAATGTCAACGCAGTGAAAAGGGCACATGATGTTTCAGTGTCATTGTGAAACTGTCAAAACAATTTTGACCTTGCAAACCCCCTGAAAAAGTGGCCCACACTTCGAGAACCACTGGTCTGTGGTCTCTCACCAGTACCTTATAGTTGAAAGGAGTTTTGGTGATCGTCTGATAACAGTTTTTCCAAAGTGGAGTATGCAGTCTGTAAGCATTAGAATCACCAGGGCTGCTTGCTAAAAATGTGTATGCCCCACACCAAACTCCATGAATCAGAATCTCTGTGGAAGAGGCTCAGAAATCTTCTAAAGTTTCTTAAGTGATTCTTTTGTGTTCCAAATACTGATCTAGTGTGTCTCCTTTACTTTACATGGGATAAGTGATCCCCTAGAGTGGCTTGCCCAGAGTTTCAGTTCACTGAGAAAGAGCTTTCAAAGTGGCTATTGTGGTACATCTCCCTTTTCTACCACCTTCTTCAGCCCACTTAAACAAACCGGCTTCAACAAGTTGGCAAAGGACTAGAGATTTTTTGTGTTCGTGTTACAAAGAACTGCACTGTTACCACTTTTCTCCAATCAGCCAACCTCTTCTTCTCTCTTTTTCTCTCTTACACATTCACACACCCCTCATATCTTTCCCATTTCTCCATGAGAATTACAGATATTCTGGAAATTTTGAAGTTTGTTAGACTGGAGGCTTGTCATTGTCTCTTTCTCTCTTTAATGAGGACATTTGTTTGACTTAATAATGACTAGTTCAAGGCAGTATTTAAATAAATCTATTCATACCTTTTTGGAAAGGAGTCCTGAGCAAAGGAATAGGTTCTAGGAAGGAATATGAACACAGCATGGAAAGTACTGTCCTAGTAGAGGGCCTTGATCTTGAGATTCATATTTGTTATACAGTCAGTAGTTTCCATTCAGTTCAGGAAACATTGGATATTTACTCTGTACAAGATAATATGCTAGGTACTGAAATATACTGAGATAAATAAGGTAGTCCCTCTGTTTTAAAATTCATGAGTGAGCCACACGACCTTCAGATGTCAGGGGTGTGTTCTGAAGGGTGGTCAGAACAGTACATAGTTGTCTACTGACAGAAGAGCACAGCCTGTAGCTCCCAGAGCCTGAACTAAGAAATGGGCTAGGTGCCTCTGTCACACAGTTCTCTTGAGTAATAAGCTACGTCTGAATCAAAAGGTTTTCAGATTTCCCATGTAAGTGTCCAGTGCCTGTGATGATTAAAGATGAGGTGTCTCATAGCTATGCTGCAGAATATTTCAGAATAGTAGCAGCTCAAAAGTGTGGTCAAGGAACCAGGGACCCTTTTATAGGGAGCCTGTGAGACCACAACTAGTTTTATAATGCTACTTGGACATATTTGCCCTTTTCCTTCTCATTCCCACAGTGTTTGGTGGAGTTTTCCAGAGGCTACTTACCATGTCACATTGTAGCAGATTAAATGCAGAAGAAGACCTGAGAATCCAGCAGAACTTAGAGCTTTGCAAAGACATTAAAGAAGGTTAACTCTTTTCCCTAAACACAATTTTTGTCATAGAAGTTATTTTTGTTCACATAAAAAAGCTTTTTATTATTTTTAGATTTACAAATAATTATGTTTAAAATTTCTGTTTTTATTTCTAATACGGCGAATATTGGTAAGTATAACTGACATAAACATAAAAGGGCCCTGAGACCAAAAAGTTTGAGAACTGATGACTACTTGTTTCGGAGTTTATGGTATAACTGAGCTACGAGTCATCTGTTTGCATACTCTGCCATGTGCTGAATGTTTAAGATTGCAGGCTGTGGGGGTTTTTTTTAATTTATTAATTTTATTTTTCTAAATAAGGCTTTTTATATGTAATGAGTCTGGTTTCTGTTGTGTTAATTGATCAGATTAAGCAAGTGAGAGAGAGATATATATATATATACATATATATGTATGTATATATACACACATACATTTTCTAAATCTGAGGAAGTAGGTCTTCCATTAGCAACATCTTTTTGAAAGCTTTCAATTCTTCCATCAGTAATAGAACTAAAGTTCCCATGGATTGGCTACATAGGGTTAGATCACTGCTTTCGTGGCATTGCCTTACCACATCATTCTCTCTGTGATTCACCCGAAAAAAATTATCATGTTGTCTGGTTCTTTATTAATACTTTTAGGATTTCTATCCAACTGTGACACTAATTTGGGTATATCATAAGGAAGAAGTTGGCTTACTACAAAAATTAGGAAGCAATATTCTTTTTCAAAGATAGAGCTTTTAAAACTCCTAAAAAATTATTTTACAGTAACTTTTTCATTAGTTTTCCTCAGTCAGTTTAAGACCAGTTGCCTACAATTCTTGAGTCATTTCCCACAATAAAAACTTTATCTCCTTCATTATTAGGTATTTATTGAGCCCTTATCAATGTGCCAGGTGTCATGCTGAAAACATACTAAAGTGACATGCAAAACAGAACAGCCCCAGCCCTTGTGGAGCTTAGAATCTTGCAGAGGAGAGGAATGTTAAACTAATTATTATATGAATAACTTATTTAAGTTATAGGATGCAGTAAGTATACAACAAGGGTCCTAACTAAGTCAGGGTGGGGCAGTTGCCTAAGGCCGGGAAAAACTTGTGTTGACTCCAAAACCCAGGCTATTGGTTGTACACAAGTAGGTTAGTCATTAGTCTTTTAAGAGTTTTTAGGGTAAATTTTCTTCATCATTCAACCTGTGACTATGCATGTGGACAGTAATTGATTAACTGGAAGAGATTGCCTTTTACTAGCTTTATGAGGACAGCAACCAACCTTAGTTGATTGCAGCCTGTTGAGAAACTATGTAGTATTTCTACCTTCGGAGCTCTGTAGTGGCCACCTTTGCTGCCATTTTGCCATAATTTGTGTGACTGTTTACCTATGATTATAAGTTTACCCAACAAGTAATAGAAATCTGTTTATTTGGAATAAGCTCTAAGAAAACAAGAAACTATTTTGAGTTGATGTTTTCCTTTTTTTAGCTTTTGATTGTTGGATTGGGATAAAAGCTTACATATCTTTAGAAATAAAATGCAGAAACAACAGCAAAAAATGAGGTGCAGTTTATAAGAGATATAATGGAAATTTTAAAGTATTTTCTGACTAGATGAGGGAAATGAAGCATTTTTTTCTCTACTGGCTGAGGAATTTTTTGCTTTTATTCCCGCCTCCCAAATACTTATTTAAAAGAAAAGAAAATTAGCTAGATAATCAAATCAAGCTTACATGATCCTAGTGGGCGTGGAGGAGACTTAATAAAGAAGAAACCAGGGGCACCTGGGTGGCTCAGTGGGTTAAGCCTCTGCCTTCGGCTCCGGTCATGATCTCGGGGTCCTGGGATCGAGCCCCGCGTCGGGCTCTCTGCTCAGCTCTCTGCTCAGGAACCTGCTTCCTCCCCCTCTCCCTCTGCCTGCCTCTCTGCCTACTTGTGATCTCTCTCTCTCTGTCAAATAAATAAATAAAATCTTTTAAAAAATAAAGAAAGAAAGAAGAAACGAGATGAAGCTGATAGTGTTGAGTTGCTGCCCTGGACTTCATTTCAATCCTTAGAAACTGGAGCAGCACCAGTGTCTCAGCAATGATACTAAACCTTTTTTGAATCATAAAGCCTTTAAAATTCTCATGTAAGCTATAAGCCTTCTCCCCATGAACATGGTCGCATAGATGTTGCTTTTGCCAACCAGAATCTATTCTGGGATCTGAAGTTGTTAATCACAGATCAAGGTTCAAAACATTTTAGAGCTGATGGTATTTCAGAGTTCACACCGTGGACTACAGTCAATTTTAGATAGATTAAGGACTTAATATATTTTTTTTAATTAAAACTCATGGAAGAAGCTATAGGCTAGTATCTTTTTTGGTAATTAATTAATTTTATTTTTTATAAACATATATTTTTATCCCCAGGGGTACAGGTCTGTGAATCACCAGGTTTACACACTTCACAGCACTCACCATAGCACATACCCTCCCCAGTGTCCATAATCCCACCCCCCTCCCAACCCCTCTCCCCCCATCAACCCTCAGTTTGTTTTGTGAGATTAAGAGTCACTTATGGTTTGTCTCCCTCCCAATTCCATCTTGTTTCATTTACTCTTCTCCTACCGTCTTAACCCCCCATGTTGCATCTCCTCTCCCTCATATCAGGGAGATCATATGATAGTTGTCTTTCTCCGATTGACTTATTTCGCTAAGCATGATACCCTCTAGTTCCATCCACGTCGTCGCAAATGGCAAGATTTCATTTCTTTTGATTTGCACTGCTTGGTATTTACCCTAAAGATACAAACGTAGTGATCCGAAGGGGCACGTGCACCCGAATGTTTATAGCAGCAATGTCTACAATAGCCAAACTATGGAAAGAACCTAGATGTCCATCAACAGACGAATGGATAAAGAAGATGTGGTATATATAGGCTAGTATCTTTTATACCTTGGAGAAAGGACGGGTTTCTTAAACAAGATATAAAAAGCATTGACTATAAAAGAAAAAATAGCTTTGATTATATTAAAATTAAGAACACTGACAAGTGGGGCAATGAATCTTAATGAAAGTGAAAAGCAAATTATAGAATGGGAGTATTCAAAGTAAATATAACTGGCAAATGATTACTATCAAGAATATACCAAGAATTCCTACAAGTAGGAAAAGAACAAATAGGCCTATAGAAAATAAACAATATGAACAGGCATCTCACAAAAGAGGGAAACATGTCCATTGAACATGAACGGGTTCTCAGCATCACTAGTGACCAAAGCAATGATATACCATTACAAACCTGATTGGCAGAAGTTAAAATATCTGCTGATACCAAGTGTTGAGAAGGACATGGATTCACAGGATCTCATATTCACTGCTTGTAGAAATATAAATGGGTACACCACTTTGGAAAAGAGGTCTGGTCTTATTTCCTAAAACCGAATATACCTATAACCCAGCACTTCAGCTCCTGTGTATATCTACCCAAGAGAAATCATGCACACATATACCAGGAAACATGTACATGTTCAATGATCAGTAAGTTGATCAATAACATCAATAAGTTGATCATAGCACTATGCACAGGAGCAAAAACCTGGGGACAGTCCCAAGTACCTACCAGTAAGAGAGTGTATTAAAAAAACTGTAGTTTCCATATGATACAGATAGATAATGTAGTTGTCAGAGTGAATGAACAGCATTGCCACCCAATGCTAGCAGTCTAGTAAATCCAAGTCAGACCCAAAAGATTGCATACAGTATAATAAGCTTTTTCCAAAAAACTTTAGGAATACATCAGATGAACCAAAAGGATATAAAAAGGAAGAAAGAAAATGATGGGTGGGCGATTCTAGAGACCGGTTATGGGGGCAGGGGCTAGAATCAAAGGGGAATGACCATGAGATTAGAGGTAGATTATTGCTGGGTGCTAGCTGTTGTTTGGGGTAGTAGGTTTCAGAATGCTTATTACTTCATTAAAATTAACTAATTAGATAACCGGTTTTTAAAACATTTTGAAGATTGATTGATTGATTGATTTTAGAGAGAGAGGGAGTATGCCCAAGACCAGAGAGAGGGGCAGAGAGAGAGAAAATCTCTCAAGCCAATTCCCCACTGAGGGCAGAGCCAGACTGGGACTCAATCTCATGACCTGAGTAGAAATCAAGAGTCAGGTGCTTAACTGACTAAGCCACCCAGGCACCCCTAGATAATCAGTTTTTTAAAGAAAACCATGTGTGTACCCTTGATGAGAGTGTTTTGAACCAAGGTTAATTCTGTTTTGTGCACCTGAATTCCAGTTTGAAAAATAGTTTTTTCAGAGTTCATTGAACACATTGTTATTCAGCATCAGGAGTAACCCTGGAGATTGCCTGCACATATAGAGACAAATACGATGCATCCCCTCTTTGTTGTCTAAGAGCAGAAGCAAACACTGGCTGTAAGTGGGTGAAGCCTTGTGCTAATCTTTATGGTGCAAAGAAGGGGGAGCAGTTAGTTCCACATGTCTGGACCTTGACTCCACTCCACTCCCCCTCACTCTGCTGTCCTCTCCTCCCCTTGGCGTAGTGATAGAATATTTAGACCTCTGCTGGATTGCTTGTTTCATTGTGTCTTATCACAGAGTTAATTCTTCATGTATCTATCTGATATGTTCAACTTTAAACTCTTTGAAGCCAAGGACCTTTTGCTATCATTCTCAGATGCCCCCAAAAATATCTTGAATAATATTCATGTTTACTATTTCATTAAACAAAGATCTGAGTCCCTACTATGATGCAGGCCCTTGCATGAATACAGTACATCGTTGAGAAATGAGCTAATGAATCCAAGAATGGAGTATAGAAATTAACCGACATTTACTGAATTCCTGTTGCATGATTTGTGCTAGGACCTATGATGCTTATAAGCCACTTAAAATGCATTCTGTTCAATCTTGTTGTGAAGATGACTTAATCATAAGACAATTAGAAAACAGTACGATTGGGAATTTAGTGTGAATAACCAAGGAAGTGACTCCATGTAAAAATAGGAACAGAACATACAGATAAGGAGAACTACCATAAACATAGGTCTTCTCTTGACTTGCAAATTGTGTCTTAAACCAAAATTCAGAGCTGTTTTCTCTTTGATTTTTCAATTTACATTGGTGGGCAAGTTTCTTTTTATTTATTTTTTTTAAAGGTAGGGATAGGGGCAGAGGGCAAAGGGGAGAGAGAGAAAATCTTTAGTAGGCTCCACGCCCAGCACAGAGCCCAACTTGGGTCTTGATCTCACGACCCTAAGATCATGGTCTTATCCGAAATCAAGAGTTAGACTCTTAACAGACTGAGCCACCCAGGTTCCCCAAGTTTCCAAATTTAAAAAGGAAAACTGTGGAACTATGTGATACCAACTATTTTTTTTTACAGGCAGTTACAATTTCTGTGACACTAGCAGGCATTGTTGATTACAATCCAAATGTAATAGGCTTCCTATTAAATATCCTTAGCTGTGTAATTGTGCTTTATAGCTGAAAAGTGTTCTTCATAAGCACCACTTGGCAGATGAGGAAGCAAGTCCATAGAGGTGAAACAGCTTTACTTACTGAGGTTGCATAGAAAATGATAGGATTAGAAACCAAGTCACCCCCTCCTGGTTTAGTTTTCCTTATGTTATGGGATGTTGCCCTGTGTGACCTAGATGCTTCAAAAGTTGCTTTTCAGGGCTCCTGGGTGGCTCAGTGTGTTAAGCCTCTGCCTTCAGCTTAGGTCGTGATCTCAGGGTCCTGCGATTGAGCCCCGCATCAGGCTCTCTGCTCAGCAGGGAGCCTGCTTCCCCCCCATCCCCTGCCTGCCTCTTTGCCTACTTGTGATCTCTCTCTGTCAAATCAATAAATAAAATCTTTGAAAAAAAAGTTGCTTTTCATTCATTTCAGTGCCTTGAAAGCTTTTTTCACAAATGAGTGGCCCTTTGAATTTTAAGAAAGCGGTATGAAATAGTAGAAAAAATACTAACCTTTTCAGAAATCTGGAGATCTGAGTACAGCTTCAAATTCAGCTCCACCAATAATTGGCTGGTAACTAAGATAAGCTCAACCTTTTGCAGGTCATTTACCCTCTTTGAGATCTTTAACGTCTCTTCTAGTTTTAATGCCCTCTTGGCTAAAGCCAGGCTGCAGTCCCTAGGATCTGCTATATGCATTATCGGGGCAGCTGGTTTGATTAACCAATCATTAAATAAGCCTGGGCTTCCCGCATAAAATTACCTAGTTCCTTTGTGGTCCCACATAACATGTTGAACATTTACCTGTTTTTCTTATGAAAAGTAAACTCCTTGAGGGCACTGACCGTGTCTCTTCACTGTAGGATTCTCAAAACCAAGTTGTTGTTGGATGAGTGAACATCTGTTTTAGATAACTGCTTTTGCTTTAAGATTTCCTATTTGCATGTTTTTTATTTAGTAAAGGAAAATAACAGTATTTGAAAATTTAAATTGAGTACTTAGTATCTCTGCCATTTATATGAATAGTCTTCACTTTATCATAAAGGATTTTTTTAAATCGTTTTGTATGAACACCATCCTTTCTCAGTTACTCGGTAACTCATTTGTATTTATCAATAACACATTAGTAGAGTTTCTGCATAGTATAATGACCTCCTTAATTCCTTGCACATTATAATAAAATCCCATTATTTTTTTTTTTTTTAAAGATTTTATTTATTTGTCAGAGAGAGAGGAGAGCGAGCGAGCACAGGCAGACAGAATGGCAGGCAGAGGCAGAAGCAGGCTCCCCGCCAAGCAAGGAGCCCGATGCGGGACTCGATCCCAGGACGCTGGGATCATGACCTGAGCCGAAGGCAGCTGCTTAACCAACTGAGCCACCAGGCGTCCCTAAAATCCCATTCTTTAGGGAAAGATAAAAACAGATTCCATTTGTAAATTTAATTTACAAGGGGTTATTTTAATAATTATGTCCTTTATTTCTCTAGTTACAATCGCTGGTTATGTCAAGCAAGATCTGAGGATCTATCTGATATTGCTTCTCTAAAAGCCTTATACCAAACAGGTGAGCTTAAGGACATAGTAACTTTTACTAATTAAGGACCTTCTCTCGAATGCTGTTAGAAACTTCATTTTTCTCTGATTTTGTTTTATCTGTGAAAAAAGTAATTTTTATACTAATGGGGGTAGTTTTTGCTCATTGTCAAGATTGTAAAAACACATCAGCCTACAGATTTTCATCTTACAGTTCTACATTGGCCAACTTTGTTTCTTCTTAATATCCTTTTTCTTACGTTTGAACATTTTTTCTGCTTTTAAAAATGTCATCCACTTGCTGTACAAAATTCAAACCTTACATAAACATATGATGGAGATGGTGAAATTTCTCAGATTTCCACTCCTTACCGCATTAAATTTCTTTTTCAGACAGTACTTATTAATTTTCAGAGTTGAGTTCCAAGTAGTTTTTCCTGGATCACTAATGTTATTAAAAATCATAGCGAACTTAAGCAAAAAGCTATGTATAAAAGATCTGTGCCCTGCAGCCTTACCTTTGGCTGTCCCTGATTTAAAACCTGTAAGAAAACTTATCTTAATAGTAAGGGCAGTCATCAAAATTTAATGAAGCTAAAAAAAAAAAAAAAAGTATTGTTTTCCACATAGTGAAAGACATCTGAAGATAAAATTTTAAAAATGTTAAGTTCTTGATTTTCAATCTTTTATATTTGTGTAGAATATTTTTATAACATCAGAGTCCAGTCTTGGAATAAAGTCTCTGGGCGCTGATCACATTTCCTGTTCACAGGTGTTGATAACTGTGGTCGCACAGTGATGGTGGTAGTTGGAAGAAACATTCCTGTCACATTAATAGATATGGACAAGGTAAGCCACAGAAAGGCTCTGTTTTACATATAATGTTGATTTTCGTGATTAGTAGGGTATGAATTTGGAATCAGAACTTAGAATATGAGATGGGGCAGAATTGTGTGTATCTGGGCAGAGGAGTGACCCTGGCTCTGCATGTTGGCACGTACCATTTCAGTAAGGGGTTTGGTTTGGTTCTGTAGGAGAAACAAAAAATACTAGAATCCAATAATGTGATCAAAAACGCAACTGCTCTCTTTCAGATATGACACAACTGGCAAGTTTTGAGTTGGAATCACTCTGGGTTATAATTATGCTAACATTCGAATACTGCTTTTCTTGAAAAAAGAAAAATTAAGTCTTGAATATCTATCTGAAGAGAAGAAGTCAGGGATGTAGTTAACCCAAAATGTCATAATGCCACAATCCCTTCATTTGGAGGCAAAGGACGGAAATAGCCGAGGCATAAAAGAAAAAATCGTCTTTCTGGCAAAATAAATAAGAAAATGATTCTGCTTTTAAAAACGGTTAGTAATCCAGAGGGAAAAAAAGCGAATCAGAATGACAGACCTTTTGTTGCCTTCAAAACTAGCCAGAAATCTCAAATAATAATCATTGTCATCAAAGATGAATCGAAATGATAAAAATGGTCACATCCATTGACCCAAGAATTCAGTTCTTCAGAATTTGTACTAAGGAAATAACCTGAAGTATGGAAGTAGCTGTTGACCCTGAAACTGCCCAAATTGGAATACTTGGGCAAGGGACCATTGAATCTAAAAGATAAATGTGTAAATTGTCCTAGAATATCAGTATTATTAGAAACTGACTGCAAGAGAGGAGAATCACTTTAATAAATCATTCTTAACTACAGTAACAAATTATGCCCTTTAAAAATGTAAAAATCGCACCTATTTTTTAACATAAAAACGCAGTTATACAAAAGCAGATAATTGCTTCTGGCTAAGCCCTTAGTTTCCTGGTCAGTGGTGTTTACATTAAAAAAATTGTGGAAGCACTGGACCTGGCATGTTACCACAGGCCCATTTGTAGCATAGAATTGGAACTTAAATTCCTAACAGGTAATTATGGTGTATCCACAAATGGAATGGTTTGTGACCCTTAAAAATTACGGTTCTAAAGACAAGTACTGTAGAGAAATACTTATAATATTGGTAGGAGAGAAAGTGATACATTAAGCTGCTTACACACTGACCTTAACTTGCTTTGTTTTAAGCATAAAGGTAAAAACTCAAAATGTAAATATTTTGAAATGGATTTAATGATTTTAGGGAGAATTTGTTTTCTCCATTTTTCTGTCATGTGGCTTATACTTCCTTATAATGAAAAAAGGTTAAGTTAAAGATGGGGAATTTAAAGCTGGAAATGAGTATTTTAATTGCCCTGGGGAGGGGGTAGAGAGTAGATAGAAATAGAGGACCAGAAGCAGTCTGGTAAAAGCAGAAATAATAACAAAAATACACACACACACACACACACACACACACACACGCAGAGGAAAAACTCAGCTGATGCAAATGATATCATTAGTAAGTTTCTACTTTACTCGTTTTGTGTTAATAACAATCAGTATGACATAGATTCTTTCTCATTATAATATGATTGATAACCAATAAAAACATGAATCTCTGAGTTTGATTTTGGTGTGTCCTTGCTTGGTGTTCTGAATATCCACTATGTACCATTTCATATAATGAGATATATTGTGAGGCCCAAACCAACAAACTGGAAAGATACTGTGTTTTCTTAGCGCCCTCTGTCAGCTCTGCCAGTAGTTGGAAGCTAATTCATCTCAGTCCACTCCTGACAGTGCCAAGGACTCTCCTGAGAAGAACTGGGAAATCGCCTGTTTGATAATAATCTTTCAGTTGTAAACTCTTAGCTTCCTCTATGTCATTGTTTATAGGCACACCACTGGGTCATCCTGGCCCTGCCCATACTGTATCTCTGCTTTGTGTTTAATGTTTCTCTTACATTTCATCCTTCTTATATGGACTATTTCTCTAATACTTATTTCTCTGATGTGATCTGGATCACATTAAATTTGAGCCTTCGAAAGCTACCCAGTCCATTGCCACCTACTGACTAAACCTGTTCTCATTTTTCTCATTCAGGTCAACGTTAAAGATGCCAAAAAAATTAGTCCTCAAAGTGAGCCATGGGAGGGAGGCATCACTCATAATGTCCTTGTATAGCAGTTCTTGGTTATGTGAGAGACCTAAGTCTATATCCCAGTAGAGACTGCAAAGATTTTCATTGAGTTCATGTGGAATCCTCAGGAAAGATCAGAAGTCTACAAATTGTACTTCTAATGATATTAATATCATTATCCTACAGAGGGAAAACCTGGCAGCTGACTGAAGAACTCTTTTGAGTATAGGAAGAGTTATTTGAGAGGATAGAGATTGATTGTTCTCCACCATTTAGAAAGAACAAGGCAAAAATGGATCCTACTATATCATTTCTGAGAATTACATAACACTGGCATGGTTCACTTTCCTGAAGTTCTTTTATTTTTTTTTTTATTTTTTTTTTAAAGATTTTTATTTATTTATTTGACAGAGAGAAATCACAAGTAGGCAGAGAGGCAGGCAGAGAGAGAGGAGGAAGCAGGCTCCCTGCTGAGCAGAAAGCCCGATGTGGGGCTTGAACCCAGGACCTGGGATGATGACCTGAGCCGAAGGCAGCAGCTTAACCCACTGAGCCACCCAGGCGCCCTGAAGTTCTTTTAAAAGAGAATTGATACTCCTTAGTCTGAGATGTCTGTCTGCAGTGCCGGGGTATTGATGAGGCTAATCTTCTGGGTTTTGCCTCATTCTTGGCTTCTGTGAAATAGACCACTGTGATCTTACTTTTACTTCTCTTTTTCTTCTAGGCTCTCTTATATTTTATCCATGTAATGGATCACATTGCTGTGAAAGAATATGTATTAGTGTATTTTCACACACTGACCAGCGAATACAATCATCTGGACTCTGACTTTCTGAAGAAGCTCTACGATGTTGTTGATGTCAAGTTAGTTATTTTTGCAAATTATGAAGAGGGGAGATAGCTTCTTTCTTTCCTAATACTAATCAATAAACAAATATTGCTTAGTATTATGCAAAAAAAAATGTATTTCATGTAACAGAATTTTATCATATATAGAGAAGATATTTTAATATGAGGAGGCCCTCCTTAACTCCAGCATGTTTTGCATCTAAGGAAATTCATATGTAAACTTTTTCCTGCTTTTAAAAAACATCTTGAAAAAGGGTTGGGATCATTACCAATCTTTATATAAAATAACAAAAATACTACCTTTTTTATTAATAAGATGTGTGACTTTTATCAAAATACATTTATAAATATTATTTTATTTGACCCAGTGACCCATGAGTATGTTAATTCATAGTCTGGTCCCAGAGATTCTAGTGCAATATAAAAAAATGGCACACAGTGTTTGTTAAATATGAAATTACTTTGTTCTACCTGCAGGTAGCTCTGTCACAGCCAAGAGAAACAACATCTTTTATAAAACAAATAATTTAAATAATGAAAAGTTCTCTGAATCATTTTTTGACATTTCACCTAAAATTCAATAAGTGAACTAGAGCTACTTTTAACTTTTTTTCTTTGTGAATATATTTCTATACTCTAGCAGAGTTAATTGTCCATAGCATGACATACTGACCCTTGTTTTTATTTCAAATCAGATACAAGAGGAATTTGAAGGCTGTTTATTTTGTTCATCCAACATTTCGTTCAAAGGTACAGTGTGTTTCTTTTTAGCTAAATCTTGAATTTTAGTGCACTGCATGCCAGCATATTAAGCTATATTTCAAGATCTTGATTCTTACTATCACCACTGTGACTGCTGATTTCTTTGCTTACTGTTCCTTTTAAGTGATAGTGAGTTGTGGTCCTAATGTTTTGGTCCCATGTAAACTCCAGTGTCTTTATAGGCAAGTCATACAAGCCTTTCAATCCTTGCTTCTTCATACTCTGTGTTTGTTTGGGCTTTGCTCATGCTCTTGTTACAGAGTGTACTTTCCTTCCTCTGTTCATGGCTAATTTCTCTTTGTCCTTCAGATCTCGGCTTAACAATTACTTCCATAGAAAACTTTTCCCAACCAATTCGGCAACTAGTAGGTACTCCTGCATTGTACCCCCTTAAGATTTTAGTCTCTATCATTGTGACGTTTTTAATTCTAATTACTTGTTTAATTTTCTACCTTACGCTAGACTGCAAGATTTGTGAGAGCTAAAATATAGCTATCTCGTTCTTTGAATATCCCTAATACCTAATCCGGCATCTTGACTTCATCAATATGCACTCCTTAGGTCCTTTTACTTTTTCTGAAATTATCATCTCTCTCTCTCTCTTCTTTTTTTTTTTTTTTTTTTTTGGTCTTTATTTCCTTCCCTATCCAGCCTAAAACCCACATTCTATCACTTTAGTCACTGCTGTTAATGCTGAAAATAACCTATGGTCTCTTAATCTTTTATCACACTTGCCCATCAAACCCTGATCATGAGATAACTTCATCACTCTGCTTTCTTCACTCCTTTATCTGGGTTGCTGAGCACAGATGGAGAAGTCTTAGAGACATGTCATTTTGGTCTTCTAAGCAGGCTCATGGAGCTTTCTCTGCTGAGGGCCCCCTGGTATTTCACTGGATAGTGTCCCAGCAAGGCTCTCTGCTCTCCCCAAGCCCGGTCCTACTAGCAGCTCCTCATTCCAATTGTTGGCCTGGCCTTGTTCTTAACCAAGAACATTGAAAAACATCAGTAAAAAGCTGCCTCTCTCCTCCCTCCCACCCAGACTTACCTGTCATCTGTTCCTATTATTTCGTCCTTTCCTGTCATAAAAAATGTATCTCTTCTTAATGAAGAGTAGCCCCTCTACCTGTGGTCCAGATCCAATTATAATAATAGCTAATGTTTTCTAAGCACCTAACTATATCCTTGCTTTTCCCTGTGTTACCTTGTTTAAGCCTTATATCTAAGAAGGAGATAGTAGTATTATGCCCATTTTGGAGGTAAAGAAATTGATGCTTTGAGAGATTAAATAACATTTCCAAGGTAAACAACTAATAGGTAGCAGAGGCTGGATTTTAATCTAAACATTTTAATTATAGAGCCACCACTGATAACTACACAATATATTTCCATTTCCTCAGGACTTTGTCTTCAGCAATTTTCACCTTTCTCCTCTCCCATTTTTCTGGCTCTAACTCATCAACTTTTAAACATGATAAAGCCTACATTTCTCTCTCTTCTCCTTAACAACCACAATTTTTTTTTATTTTAATTTTTTTTAATTTTTTAGCATAACAGTATTCATTATTTTTGCACCACACCCAGTGCTCCATGCAATCCGTGCCCTCTACAATACCCACCACCTGGTGCCCCCAACCTCCCACCCCCCACCCCTTCAAAATTCTCAGATCGTTTTTCAGAGTCCATAGTCTCTCATGGTTCACCTCCCCTTCCAATTTCCCTCAACTCCCTTCTCCTCTCCATCTCCCCTTGTCCTCCATGCTATTTGTTATGCTCCACAAATAAGTGAAACCATATGATAATTGACAACCACAATTTTTTAGTGTGATCTACATTCTATGTTCACTGTCTCCATTTTTTATTCACCTTAAATTACTCCTGTCTTGTTCAAACCCCACTCTGACAGCTAAAGCTACTCACACCAAAACCACTGGTCATCTTTATCCTTTTTCCCTGCATCCTTAATCACGGATGGTCCCTCTCTCCTTGAAATGTTAATGTTCCCAAGCCCTCATCCTTTTCTTTCACTCTGTACCTTCTTTCATTCCTGTGTCTTCACCAATCCTCCAAATTATATGCAATTCCCAAATACATGTCAGGAGAGGCAGTGAAGCCTAATGTTTAAAGCATGGGCCCAAGACTCAGGGAATATTACCAATCCCAGCTGTACCAACTACCAGTTTATCTTCTCAGGCAAGTTATGAAACTGCTCTGTATGTTAATTTCATCTTCTATAAAATTTTCATCTTCTAAAAAATAGTAGTGTCCACCTTCTAGGGTTATTGGAAGAATGAAATTAGTTAATATGTATAAAATGCTTAAAATATTACCTGACCTAGAATAAAAGCTCAGTAAATGTTACCATAGTTGTCATGGCCATCATCCTTTCTGGGCTCCATGTTGAGCTGTTGAGTATATACTTCACGTAGATGTCTTACAGACACCTGAAGTTCAACATTTTAAAAACAGAACTATTCATGTCCTCCCCCTCCACTCACTCCCAAACTTCTGTTTATGTTACCGTTCTTAGTAAATGGGACCACTGCCTATTAGGTGCCTAAGCCGGGAACCAGGGAAGCATCATATTATATTAGTCTGTGTGCTTGCTTTTGTCCCAGTGTATGCCTGTGCCATGAGTCCCACTGCCTCTGCCTGAGTTGATGCTGGCACCATCTTTCATCTGAAAGGACACAGCTACCTCCTAGTTAGTGTCCATAGTGTCCTGCCTCCAGTGTAGCACTGTTCCTTCAGGACTGCCTAATGACATTTTCTTATCATGTTAATATAAGAAGCCTAAAATATTTACTACAGGGTCTTTTGCAGAAGTTGGCCTACTGGGTCAAAGCAAAAAGAAAAAAAAAAACAACAAAACCTGATTATATCAGTGGGGTTTGGAGAAAAAAGGACTTATTTCAGCATAAAGCCCAGGATTTAGTTATTTATTAGATGAATAGGGTTGAGAGAAAGGACTGTGTCATCCATGACTCCCAGGTGTCATCAGATAAAGGGGATCATGGATTGGGATATAAATTTGGGAGTCCCCTTTAAGTAAATAGAGCTTTAACTCTTTAAATATGTTAATGAATTAAGTCACAAAGAGGATAGCTAAAGACAGACCCTGGGATCAAGGAAGGAGATCAAGGAAAAGTAATCTAAAAATCAGTGGGAGAGCCAAGATTGAGTAATGCTCTGGGAGCCAGTGAACAGGAAAAGCATCAAACACGGTAGAAGTAGTCATTATTTTAAAATACTGTGGAGAAATTAGGTAAGATAAGTAGTAAAAAGTCCTCATTACACTTCATAATTAATAGATGAGTGAAGACTTCATTGAGAGAATGGTTTTCAACAATGATTTCTTATTGTTTACAGAATTGTTGAATTTCTCATCCAAATACTACCTATAAAATTTGCATAAAATATTTTATTTATTTATTTTTTTTTAAGATTTTATTTATTTATTTGACAGAGAGAGATCACAAGTAGACAGGCAGGCAGAGAGAGAGAGAGAGAGAGGGAAGCAGGCTCCCTGCTGAGCAGAGAGCCTGATGCGGGACTCGATCCCAGGACCCTGAGATCATGACCTGAGCCGAAGGCAGCGGCTTAACCCACTGAGCCACCCAGGCGCCCTGCATAAAATATTTTAAATAATTCTTTTAAAAGTTGCAGATTTCCTTTTGGTCCCTCAGTGTTAGAATAGCTTAGTAAGTGCTAATTAAATGTTTATGAGAACACTGGCCAGGCTTTAAAAAAAAAGTACAGTGTTGGAACAGTCTCTTAAATGAAGGACTTTTCCTGCTCTGTTCAGTTAAGTTCTGATTACATGGTCCTATCAGATAATGTCTGTTATCAACTTTTCCACTATTTTGTTATGCTCAGTGGGTGGCTGATTTTTTCTTTCTGTAACAGTTGAAGATACTGCTTGACTATTTCCCCTTATCTCATCTTCCATTTATATTTGTTCATCCAGTGGCTACTGACATTTTTTCTTTAGTGGAGATAAACAGAAGGGTGAGCTTGGTTTTTAGCATATCTTTGCAAGAATGTCTGCTCTCCCCACTTCTATTCAATATTGTAACCAGAGCCTCTGGCCAGTTTGTAATATGGCAAGAAAAGGAAATAAAATGGCTCTAGATGTAGAGGGGAGTAAATAATACTGTCTTTATTCACAGATGACTTGAACATCGTGTAGAATACTCGGTGGTATCCTCAGCAAAACTAGTAGAATTAATAAGTAAGTTTTATCAAGGTTTCAGTTTTAAGATTAGTATTTAAAAATTAGTTGTATGTATTAGCAACAAACATCCCAATTGAAATTTAAAAAACTAATATTATTTACACTGTCATCAAAATATACTATATTTAAGGATAAATATGACAAAAGATGTGAAAGACCTGCGCCTTGTACAAGTTATGTACACTGCAGAATATTCATAAGAGAAATTAAAGGAGACCTAAGAAAGATATACACTGTATTTGTGGACTAGAAGACTTAATATTGTAAAATTCTTAATGCCTGCTAAATATGGTGATTCATTGCCAACCAAAAATTCAGCAAGCTTTTTTTGTAGAAATTGACCAATAAAATGCAAAGAATTTAAATAGCCAAAATTATCTTAAAAGAAAACCAAAGTTGAAGGACCGACAATCCCTGCTTTCAAAGCTTATTCTAAAGCTGTGGTACTCAAGGCTATGTGAGGTGTTGTCATAAAGACAGACCTATAGATCGGTGGAACAGAATAAAGAATCCAAAAATAGACTCATGTGTATATAGATAACTGGTGTTTGAGAAGAGTGCAAAGGCAGGTCAGTGGAAAAAGGAGAGTGTCTTCGATAAGTGATATTGAAACAATTAGATATCCATATGCAAAAAAAAAAATTACCTGTGATCTGTGTCTTGCATCACATACAGAAATTAACTGGAAATGGGTCAAAGACCTAAATTATAAAATGTGTAACTATTAAACTTCTAAAAATATATATATAAGAGATATATAAGAGAGAAAGCTTTGTGACCTTGAGTAAAGCAAAGATTTCTTAGATATAACACCAAAGTACAATCCATAAAAGAAATTGGACTTCATGAAAATTAAAAACTTCTGCCTTTTTAAAGATAGTTAAGAGGGGCACCTGGGTGGCTCAGTTGCTGAGCATCTGCCTTCAGCTCGGGTCGTGATCCCGGGGTCTTGGGATCGAGCCCCACATCGGGCTGAGTTGGAAGCCTGCTTCTCTCTCTCCCACTCCCCCTGCTTGTGTTCCCTCTCTCACTATGTCTCTATCAAATAAATAAATAAAATATTAAAAAAAAAAAAAAAGATAGTTAAGAGAGTAAAAAGACAAGCCACGGCCTAGGATGAAATCTTTGTAAATAGAGCCTTTATCTGATAAAGGATTTCTCTTTAGAATAAACAAAGAAATCTCAAAAATCATTAATAAAGAAATCACTCAATTTAGAAATGAGCAGAAGATTTGTGCAAGCATTTCCCCAAAGAAAATATATAACTGTCAGATAAGCACATGAAAAGATGTTTAACCTAATTAGTCACTAGGAAAGTGCAAATTAAGTCAAAATGAGTTAACATTGCACTCCTGTTAGAATGGCTTAAAGACTGACCATACCAAATGTTGGTGAGAATATGGAAGAACTGGTATTCCCCTTCGGTGCTTATCTGAATGTAAAATGTTACAGAAACTTTGGCAGTTTCTTTGAAGAATTTCAAACAGTTTATTTAAAGAATTAAATGTATACCTACCAGGTGATCCAGCCATTCCACTCCTAGTATTTACCTGAGGCAAATGAAAACATACCCATACAAAGACTTGTACACAAATGCTCATAGCCCCTTTATTTGTTACAGCCAAAAACTGGAAATAACCTGCATGCCTATCACTGAGAGAATTGACAACCAAACTGTGGTATATCCATGCAATAGGATACTACTCAGTAATAAAAAAGAATGAATTCTTGATACATGGCAGCAACATAAATGAACCTCAAAATAAATAAGCCGAGTAAAAGAAGCCAGACAAGTATAACACGCTGTATGATCTCATTCATATAAAATTCTAGGGCATACAAACTAATATGTAATTACAGAATGCAGAGCAGTGATTACCTGTGGACAGGGAGAAGGAGTGGGAGGGAGGAATTACAAAGGACCCTAAGAACCTTTAGGAGTGATGGCTATGTTCTTTTCCTTGATTATGTTAGTTGTTTCATGGGTGTATACATATATCAAAACTTAACAAATTGTATACTTCAGTTACGTGCAGCTTATTGTGTATCAATTATATCTTACTTAAAAGATACATTTTTTAAAAAAAACTGCAGTGAGAGACCACTACACTGCCACCAGAATAGCCAAAATTTAAAAGACTGGCAATGCCAAATACTGCCAATGATGTGAAGTGACTGGAATTCTCCTACCTCATAAGTAGCAATGGGAAATTGTGCAACTACTTTGAAAAGAGTTATGAAAATCTCTTATAAACTAAATATATACCTCATCTGTGACACATCAGTGCCACTGCTAAGTATTTACCTAAATGAGCTGAAAACATGTGCCAAAAAAGACTTCTATAAGAATGTTCATAGCAGCTTTAGTCATAGCAACCCAAAAACTGGACACAGCCAAGGTGCTGCCCGTCAGTAGGATTACAAATAATTAAGCTCTTGCGTGTTCTCGTAATGGAGTGTTTCTTGGCAGTGAAAGAGAACACACTACTGGATATACAGAACCACACACAAGAATCTTAAAAACATTAAGCTGAGTGAAAGAGTCCTTACATAAAAATTGATTGTATGCTGTATGATTCCATTTATATGAAATTCTAGAGCAGACAAAACTAATCCATGGTAGAAAAAAAACAAAACATCATTTGCCTCCATGGAGAGGGCCATAAGGGAAGAGGAGCATGAGACAACTTTCTGGGGTGATGAAATGTTTTGTATCTGAATAGGATTTATATGTATATATTATGTATTTGCCTAAACAGTAAAGTACACTTAAAATCTGTGCTCTTCATCAAGTATAAATTTGATAGCAAAGAAACTGAACAAACTTTGAACTCTCATTAGAGATAATGAATGCTGTAGTTGGGGACAGCTTTCTGATGTCTGCAGTTTACTTGGAAATGCAGCAAAAAAAGTAAGATGGATCAACAGATGAATAGAGGGATGGGTAGATATGTGTTAAAACATAAGGAAAATGTGAATGACTGAGTGGTGGCTAATACTGGTGTTTTAATTTTAGCGAATATTTGAACATTTTCGTAATTTTCTTTACTTCTGTTACAAATTCAGATTTACCAGAATAGTGTTCCTTTGTACTAAACTTATAAAACCATGTGGCCACTCTTTGCTAAGATATGACTTTAATCCCTCCTCCCCCACAGTAGAGAGTCTATAAATAGCTATCCAGCCTGAGACATTGATGGAACCACATTACCAGAAATTTCAGTGTTAGAGCCACCAGCCTTAGCTGCCATACATTGGAATTGCTTCAAATAGGAGTCAGTGGCAGGCTGGACAGAGGCTGAAGACCAGATATATAAAGTGAAAAGCATTACTTTACCTCTTGATAACATTTTGCAATGGGGAAAATGAGGGAGGATTGAGAGAATAAGACCCATGTGTAATGAAATCCACCCATTAATTTATACTAAGTCAAAAACTCTAAATGGGGTGTTTATAATTATAAGATAATGAGACGAAATCAAGGGATAATAAAACAATCGAATCACACTGTTCTGATTTCAGTACTCCTCAGATCTTTTCCAGGACACTCCACCCAAAGTGGTAATAAATTGACTGCTCATATAAAGCACTACTCTTTTTTCTTCTTTGAAGTTTACTAATACAAGGCAAACTAACTATTTAAACCCACTCTTGATTCTGGCTCCAGTAGATTATTTTAGTACACACATGTACTAAAGTCTTTTATAGTCTTTTCCTAGTTTATATTATTTTGTGATCCTGTGCTCTTGGCTTTGCGTTTGTGAGTAATTGGGTGAAAGAATTTCCAGCATTCACAAAACATCACAACAGTCCTTTTTCCAATTTTAAATTTTCATCGGTTCATTAAAATAGGAGGCAATAAGTAACATAAGTTTATGTAAATGTGTATTTATGACATAAATTATTGAAAATTAAAAGCTAAGTTATAGAAAACTAAAATTTTAAGAAGCAAAGACAGTGCTCTTAAGTGTCCCTGAACAGAAAACTGGGTTTTTCCTTCTGTCTACTTTGAGTAATTTTTTCTTGCCAATACCTGGAGGATGTGAAGGAGGTAATGGCAGAAAATGGGACAGAGAAATGTTTTTCTCTTTTGCAGATTGTATGCCTGCGGTCACTGCCTAGTCTCCCCAACCCAACCTTCTCTTTGAGTTTACCACTGCCACCCCACTATGTCGTTTGGTGTGGCATATATAGGATTCTTGGCCTAGAACTATACAATTAAGAGGGACCTTAAAGATCATGTAAAGTCTAAGTTGCTCATTTTATAGAGGAAGAACCTGAGGTGCAGATTGAAGTACACTGTATTTTTATTGTAGAATGAAGAAATATTAAACCACCCCTAAAGAGTATTAAAATAGTACACCCAGAAACTCTCACCCCCGCCCGAATTGTTAATTCTTCCAACACCTTAAATTCCTTACTTTTTTTGTTGTTAATTACACACTGCATATGGTATTGTATAAGACATTCCCCGCATTGGGAAATTTACAGTCTCTTTAGAGAATCAGATAATACAGAATACTAATTATGCCATAGCATGAGTAAACAAAGTGTTTGTTGAATCATTTAGAAGCTCCTTTCCAGTTTTGGGTGGAAGTATGGTCAAAGAAATCCTCCTAACTGGGGTGAATTTTGATCTGAGCTCTGAAGAACAATTGCCAGGCATACAAAAGCAGCATGTAAAAAGCTTCTGAGGCAAGAGAACAAAGGCACAAGAGTTTTCTGCTTAGGCCCTTCCAGTTCTGTATTTTTCCCATGCAGCAGGGGCTCCTTGCATATATAGGTATTCACCTGTTTCTGTGGGCTATTCATTGCACTTAGTACATTTTGCCTTAGGTAATTGTTATGCTTCTGCTTATAATCTAGCTCCTCTACTAAAACCCAAGCCCCCTTTAGAGGAATAGCTCTATCACTGTTACCCTGTATCACCGACAGCTCAGTGCTTAGTACACAGACGATCAATAGATGTTTAATTCCTTGCACACATGTTTAATCTCTTAACACAGCCATCAGGTGCTTCTCTGTTTGGACTTTACAATCTTCCTATTTCCTTAAGCTCTTTCTGGAATCTGTAAAATGTCTGTGATCTCTCCATAGCTCTTACTGGTTTCTTAGCTACTTCTGTGGCTAATTGTAGTTAGAGCTTCTAATCTGAAAGTGTCATACTCTAGTTTGCAGAAAATGAGGTATATAACAGTGTGTGCTTTAAAGAAACTGATGTCAAAAACTGATTTGGGGTATGTAAATAACTGACTGTTTAATTTGATTTAAATTAACCCGCCTGGTTCTAGCAAGTCCAGGTGCCTCCCCTCTCCTCCATCACCCCCTCCAAATAAACTTGATAAGATGGGAGGGGAGAGGGTTCAGAGGGTAATGTTAATATTTGAGACCTTATGCCAGTCATTGGTAGTATAGCCAAAGTAGAATAGTGACTCAGGCTGGAAAAATCATTGTAGAATAAGTTCTATCTTTATTTACTCATTCTTTATCAAATACTTTTAGAATGATGGTTCTATCTGTATCTTATAAAACTTTAGACTATTATTCTATGATTGTCTGCCAAGTCCTAGGGAAATTATAGAAATGGACATAAAAAACTAAAATACTAGGAATTTATAAAATACTAGGAAGGAATAAGTGCTCTAAATGCAATGGAAATTTCAGGTATTATGAATTCAATAGAAGAGATAATCTGGAGCTGTAAGGGAGAAATAATGAAGGAAGTGAGTCTCTACCAAGTGCAGACTTGGACAAGATCCTGATAAGTTAGTGCAGTGTTGTCTCTGTTCTTTCATGCCTATTCTCATAAGGAGGTACGAAGAAAGTTTGTCTTATTAGGGGCATGAAATATGTGAAAGGTTTGAACAGCCCCTGGAAAATGTGGTAAGATTGACATCAGCGGCAGATGCCCAGAGTGTTGTGTATGTATAACATACCCAGCTCTACATTCGTAGTGCACTGTCCCAGTGCCCATGTTCATATGCACATGTTTCCTTCTGTAAATGAAATGGGGATAGCAACAATATTGTATCTACCTCATAGAACCATTGTGTAAGCCATTGGTAAACATGACTAGTTAAGACTGGCATTTAGATAGATGGACAATAATTTGTGAGTTCTAGTTGTTGCCTAGTTTATGTAAGTATTGTTTGCTATTAAGAATTTTTTTTTCTTTTTTTGGAGCCAACAAATTTTGCAGACTAGCTTTTATAGAGGGATTGCATGTTCAAAGTGAAATGAGCAAAGGTGGCTCCACAGCCACAGAAAATTTGCTTTGATTAATTAAGAAAGAGACCACATGCCAAATGTCAGCTGAAAAATAAATGTATCAAATATTGGCAAACTTTTCAGTCTCATTTGAAAAAATGAAAAGAGCTTGTGAATTTGGAGATGTTAACCATTTTCAGAGTAGCAGTGAATCAATTATTCTACCAAATAATGCCGGGGATTTTGCCCACAATCCACAGTAAGAAGCATCTGTTGCATGACAACATACTACACACATAGGAGTATAGAGACACTTAAACAGAAGCAAAAGCTTCCTGAAACACTTTGCGCACCCTTACTGCCTTCCCAGTAGTTGTTACTGTAGTGTTGTTCCTTTTTATTGTTGTTTTTATTGCTGTTCATAATCCATTAAACTGATTGCATAATTCACTGATGAACTACAACCCATACTTTGAAAAACATTACTTATTACGAGCTTTTTCTGACATGCTTTCAATTTTGAAACATAGTTTCTACTTAGTATAAATCTTCAAAACCATGTTTGTATTTCTAACTTTGGCCACTGGCTTAAATTATTTTCTCTTCTCTTAATCAGGTATCAACATGGTTTTTTACCACCTTTTCTGTCTCAGGACTGAAGGACAAAATCCACCATGTGGACAGCCTCCACCAGCTATTCTCTGCCATATCACCAGAACAGATTGACTTTCCTCCTTTTGTCCTTGAATATGATGCCAGGGTAAGAAGTACCAGGAGTTCTCCCTCACCTGGTGCAGTATCTTAGCTTTTCTGTAGGGCACTGCTGACGGGCACAACATCCTTTGATTAGAAGAGGATATGAATGCCATTAGCATGTTCTAGTAAACTTGCTAGTATCATTTAACGTTCTTTTCCTACAGTAACTAGGAAAACTCTTTGTCCTAGGAGAGGACTTTTTCCCCAGTAAATTTTTCAATAGGAGATTTTCCTACTGTTGGTTTGAAGCCAATCCTTGCTTATATTGTCCATTTTCTACCACCTCTGCCTAATTTTCTTAAGATTGATTAACTTTTTATCTACGCAAGTAGAGGCAGAAGAATCTGTTGGTGTGTGACATTTTTCAGTATTAATTCAAAACAATAGGCTATCTTAGTAGCCTTTACCCTACTAAAGATTTCATTTTGCCAAAAGTTTATATAATGTTTTTAAGAGTATCAACCAGTAATATTATTATAATTACTTATAGATGCATTTATGAATATATTACTTAAACACTGATAAAGGGCTACTCTTGAATTTTATCAAAGCTCCATCCCATTGTGTTTATTCATGCTTTAGTAGTTCAAAAAAAAAACAAAAAACAAAAGTAAGTAACATACTTGGCCAAAAGATCATCAGTCTCCTTATTTAACTGTTGCTGATTACATATCTTTATGCATGAGTCAGGGAATATATTTGACACTTATATTCAGTTTGAAATGAATTGTTTTTCCCTAATTATTGTACAGCATGTATACACTAAAATAAATATTCTGCAAGACATTTTCTCTCTACCATTTCTTTAGCTTCAGCTATAATTTCTGTTTCCCTTTATGTGAAGAGCAGAGTATTTAATGTGTTCTAATGGCTAATAAAATTTCATGCTTGGCTTTTGAACAAAGAGGATTTGTAATTGAAGCGGCTGGGTCATAGATACAAAGATTATTGAATGGGGGGGAAGAACATCAGTTTGTGTTTGTTGTAGATTGCTGGAGTAGAAAATGGCCTTATTGTTATTCTTTTGAAGTATACATCTCTCTTCTTAATAATTAAAAAAATGGGTAGCAGGAAATGAAAGACACTAAAAGATATTTTGTGACCAAAAATTCAGAATGACAATTCAAAGCAAGTGTCTGGATTTATAATTTATTTTCTAGGGTATAATATATAGGATGGATTGCATTGATTAGAAAAGCCAAATGCCTGTTTTTTAAGCCAACACATTTTCTATATTCTTAAGGGCCTATAAAGCCAACTTCCATTAAGTTTCAACACCACACTCAAAGTTTATTTTGTTTGCTTCTTTTAGGTTTTTCTTATATTTTTCTTATATTTTATATATCAAATGATGTGCTTAATCAAAATTTAATAAAATAACCTATAATCTCAGAGCGCCTGGGTAGTTCAGTCAGTTAAGCCTCTGAGTGGGGCTTAGTTCATGATGTCAGGGTCTTGGGATCCAGCCATGCGTTGGGCTTTCTGCTCAACAGGGACCCTGCTTCTCCCTCTCCCTCTTCCCCTCCCCTCACTTGTGCACACATGCTCTGTCTCTTTCTAATAAGTAAATAAAATCTTTATTTTAAAAAAAACCTGTAATCTAACTCTTGGGTGATTGGATCATTTCTCTGTGCCTGTACTAGAGCTCCCTAAAATTGAGATATTAGGCCGTCTGTATATAAAGGCCAAAGAGAGATATAAAAACAGGGAAGAAACAAAAGAAGGTGTTAGGAGATGATGTGGGAAGGCCCAGTAGAGGGCAGGTCACTGGATACCAGAGCTTTACATGTTACTTGTAGCACTTTGGCTTTGTGGTCTGTGGGGAGTATTCTGCAAGGGAGACCTACCGTTATATTTCTGTTTAGAATGATGGCAAAAGAAACAGCATAGAAAGTAACTAGGGAGGTTAACACTTTGGGCAGGTAGACAAGTAAGAGGCTATCAGAAGGCCAGAGGAGAAATGAGACTAGAGCTAGGGCAGCAATAGTGATAATGGCAATGACTTGAAGATCTTAGATTTAGAAGTAGACATTTTAGGAAATAAAATCCACAGCATCTGATGACTGAGTAAACCATTAGGGGAGATGAAAGAGGAAGGAAGCCTATGGTGACTGCAGTTTCTGCTGTAGGAGACTTGGTGGACGTTATTGCTGCCATGCCAGAGAGGCAGTTTGAAGGAAGAGCATTGGGGTGAGGGTGTTGAGTGAGAGAGAAGAGACAGGTGGAATGTTCAGTTTGTGACACACTAGGATTGAGGTGGAGATCCAGTAAGTGGTTAGATAATATCTTGTAAAGAAATATTTGCCTTTGCTAGGAAAATGAAATATATAATCAGAGAAAAGAAAATGAGTATGCAGTTGGTTAATTTATTGTCCTATTCAGTTGTGCCTTGCACATAGTAGGTGTGACAGGGCACAGTGTGTCATGGTTGACTGGTTTCCGTGGGCTTCTATCTTCTGGGTCTTGTATGACTTTGAACAGTGACGTAAGTTTTATAGGCGTGAAAGGAGCCTTTGAAGGTAATTAGAAGGTAATTTTTATCTCTCTATATCAAAATGTTACGGAGACCATTTCAGAAAGGCTGCTAGTCAGCATTCTTACAGATATAAAATATAGTCAAAGAGAGGGTACACAAATTTACCTGACAACCGTTCTTCAAATTTCTAAGATTGTTTCCAGAAATAGAGAAAATGGATTGCTCAGCGGTCTTTTTGCACAGTGTGAGACTAATATAAAAAGCTCTGTTACATAGCATTAAGAATTAGATTTGCCCTTCTTACTTTATCACAAGTTAATGTAGAAAGGAAGACCTAAAAATATTTGGTAGTTACAGAATGGAATGGAGAAATCTTAAAGATGGATAGTGAACTTCAAAACAGAGTTATCTCTTGAAGCATGTTCCTTAAGCATAGCTTCCATACATGTTGAGGCTATAGGAGTGGTAATTATAACAGATCTTGATAAGAAATTCTAAACTACAGGGAAAAAAAAGTTTTCATTAATTTTTTCTCAAGTATCCTGAAATGCAGCCAATCCTAGGGTTTGTTTCTACCTAATTTTTAAAAATCTTGTTAATACCTGGTCAGATTTATAATCAAAAAGTAAATTTTCCTAGATCTTCCCTTATTTTCCTGGCTATGGTACTGGATCAATTCTTGCTCCAGAGCATGTGCCCTGAAAACTGTCAGGGCTTTTAGGGGCCCTGGCAGGAGGGGGCGCTCAGTCGGTTAAGCGTAGGACTCTGTTTCAGCTCAAGTCATAATCTGAGGGTCGTGAGATCGGCCCTGAGTTGGGCTCCACACTGGGTGTGGCGCCTACTTAAGAATCTCCCTCCCTCCTTATCCACCCCCACCCCACTCACGCTCTTTCTCACCTTTTCCCCCCCAAAAAAAAAAAAAAAAAGTTTTTGATACCCTTAGTTACTCAAATAACATTATCCACCTACTCTTTTCAAAACCAGTTAGATTTAATGCTCCATCATAACCAATAGTGTAAATATACCATAAAGCAATGCTACTTTCAGCTGTGTCTCATTCTCCATTCCTATTATCTACATTAATGCTAAATATTTCTGTTTATAGTTTACTGAAAAACTATCAAATACTTTCCTTAAAAATGAGAAATGAGGGGTGCCTGGGTGGCTCAGTGGGTTAAGCCTCTGCCTTCGGCTCAGGTCCTAATCTCAGGGTCCTGGGATCGAGCGCCACATCGGGTTTTCTGCTCAAGCAGGGAGCCTGCTTCCTCCTCTCTGTCACTGCCTACCTCTCTGCATAGTTGTGATCTCTGTCAAGTGAATAAATAAAGTCTTAAAAAAAAAAAAGAAATGAATCCCAAGTCCAATAAATGTAATCAAAGGTCCATCTACCATCAAATTAACTGTCTTCACTTTTATTAAGATAAAGTTAGACAAAATGAAGTCAAAAAATTCAAATGTACTCTTCTGTTCCATCATTCTATATTAAGGTTCAGTATGCAGTAAGACAACCCAGTCTAACAAAATAATCTGGGCACTAGATTTGAATACACAAGGATTTCAATTCAGACTCCTTGTTACTACTAGGTGAATTTAGGTGAGTTATGCAAGCTGTGTGATCCTCAATTTCTTCTTCTGCAAAAAGTAGTTACCTACCTCATGGCATTACGTAAGGATATAAAGGGATAATGAAAGAAAAGTGCTGTTATAAAGTATCTGGCATTTAGAATATTCAGTAAGGAATAATGTTATTGAAGAATATTATCATCCTAATGACCTCTGCCCACTTTATACTCTGACTGACTGAAATGGAATCGTTTTGATGGCACACCTTGCTCAGGGTCAGGCATGAGCTAGACATTTTTACAAATGTGGTATCATTGACTATAAATCCTTTTCTTTCACATTCCCATTTAAATTGGTTTTATTACTTAATGTTCTTGTCTTTTTTTTTTTCTTCCACAGGAAAATGGGCCTTACTATACGTCTTATCCCCCATCACCAGATTTGTGACCTGCCATCTTTTAGTGCTACTGGTTTCCAAGGACATCACTTTCTCCACGAATCGCTACCTATTGAAGTGAAATTCATTTTTGCTGTTCAGATCCAGAGAGCCTTTTGTCCCCACCTCTCTGGTATTTTTTTATTGACTGTATATTTTCTGGCACATAAGCAATCTGACAATGGTAGGCCATTCTGAACTGCACACTTATTTTAAATTTGTATATTTGTATCAAAAGAAAATGTTCATTTTTAGAGGGTTGTTAATAGAAATTGGGGAGCAACTTTTGAGTATCTTCAGTTTCCTGAAAGGACACTGGATTTCCCATTAGACAAACCACCAGTATTGTTTACGCCGTTTCTTTAACATTGCACGCTTCCTTTGTGTACTTAAGTGTTTCTCAAAATATATAGAACCAGTGTATGCTGACCGTATGCATTCTTTCCTTCAGATCCTGGCATTACATTTCATACAGATAATTTGGTTATGGTAGAAGAGAACTGTCTGGATTCAAGGATGTGGAAATGCATCTGATCAAAACATTGAAATCATTAGCAAAATATGGGTCTTAGAATCTTACTGCACCAGTGAAGATTAAGATTTTGGATTATATGTTTTGTTAAAATTGGCACTGTTCCAGTCTCAACAGTGGGGGGAAATAAGAAAACTGTATCTTCTGCCTTTTTCCTGTGTTCGTGGGTGATTTGGTGTCCTTTTTAAAGGACTGCACTCATTAGTACTCTTACGTGAAAGGCATCTCCTGAACTCCATCACTGAGCCTTTAGAGAGGGCGCTACCTCCCCAGACTTGTGATTTTATTGGGCTTTACAGCTGCTGCCTCTAAGGACATTTCCTCACAGTGTCTCTAGAGTTGCCTACCTTAAAATGGAGGAAGTGTGTTACAGTGAACAAAATTGCAGACTGCTGTTGCCACTCAGGCTCTATTTGTGCCTTAGCTCGCTTATGAATAAAAATTAGAATTCTGATACGGGCCTTACAGAAGTATCATAAGGCCAGCATGTAGAAAGGGCTTGTGATGTCTTCAGATGCAAAAATGCCAGGGGAGTTTGTGTAGGTGTCACTTCAGTTAGTTTTTAAGTGGTACTAAATGTACTTGAGCGTACTACCAGGCACTCCTTTTGGCCTTGGCACATTTTGAGTGACTTTTCTTGTCTTGGGACAAGAGCTGTTACTAAAAAATCCCAACTCTGAGGACCTCCTTCCTACTTTGTCCAGAATTTCTTCTTGCCTCCTCCTCCCCCAGTGCTACACTTTAACAAGAGGCATCTGTTAGCCATTTTAAACATTTCTTCTTGAATTGAGGTCAAACCAGTATCATTTCCATCTGGGTGTCTTCATATTCTTTTTGATTCCTACACCCACCCACCCCCATCTCCCTCACTCCATCATGTACATTGGCAGTTCAGAGAAGAAAAAGTAGAACTGTTCTGTTCTAATGTGTTCAGGATCAGTGCTTCCAAAGGTCCCATTCCTCTGTGCCCAAATTAATTCTTAAGTGGATAAAAGAAACACTTCTTTTATGACAGAGAAATCCCCCTATCGTTGTATTAGCCCTGTTCTTTGTTTCCCCTACAAACAAAAGGGGCTTTACATTCCTTCAATAGGCACTCATATCTTTTGCATGAAACAGACACATTTGCTTTGTGTCAGAAATCAAAGCCACTTGCTCCTTATATGTGCTTATTGGGTGAAGGTTTCCTGTTACGTTCCCTAGGTCATCAGATCCAGACAGCCAGTCAGATGTCTACTAGTAAGCTTCCTCTCAGACAACACTACTTTCATTCCCTTAAGCCTTGAGCTTTAAAAATCTGAAAAATTACCTTCATCTTCTCCAGTCTATTGTTTGATCATATTTCAGGTATCTTTGCACTAGGAGCAATTATAAAAATATGCCAACCTTTCTTTTTTGAAAGTGGCCTTGGCTATCTCAAATTGGCATTTGGCCTGAATCATTTCCTGTATAGATAATAGAGGCTGCAAGCTACTTTGCCATTTGAAAGGAAGAAAATTGATGTGTAGAATTTCTTATAGGCAATAATTTTGAAAGAATGTCCTTTGAATGCTATATTCATATGAGTATATTAATGTCTAGTAACACAAGCAGGATTCTATATATAGTGAGATTCTCATTCAATTGATGTCTTAGAGTATAAAGTTAGTGCGGAACTATATATGTATTTACTGCATTTTATAATTTAATGGTGACTCTAGATAAGGGTTGCACTTCTCAGTGAAACTAAATTTGGTATGGGACCAAATTCATGCTTTCATAGCTATCTAAAGTGTTATGTAAGGAAGTTGTTTCAATGTATTAAATCCTACCAAAGGAAGATAGTGACCTTGATAATGAAATGATTATGTAACGTTCCGTATATATCTGCCTTTGTCAAAAGGTTGGGTTGCCTGGAGAACACATGCCATTTTCAGAGACACATTAGAGGATAAAAGGATGACTGGGTGGAGATGAGTACTAGCATCTGATGTTAATTCAAAGCACCACCAACTCCTTAATTTAATTAAAATTTGGTCATGCCAAATGCTAGTTGAACTGAGTAAGAAACAACATACAAAATATTAAGTAAATTCATTAATTCATGCAAGGCATAATAGGATTTTCTTAAACAAGTACCTTTCTTCAGCATATATTTGGATTCTTCTTAACTTACCTATATCCAAGTTTCTTGACAGTAAAAAAAAACTCGAAAAAAAAGTCTTTATTAGACTCTCTTAAGGCTTAGAGACCAAGTGGTTTAAGATTTTCTTTTCTTTAATACACATCTTATTTCGTTGGCCAGTACCCTATTGTGTTTATTTTCTCAAAGGGATCCAGTTAGTTTGAGACTAAGGAACAGAGGATTTTTGGAGTATTTTTGATAGGAAAAATGGGTATAGATTTTTTATCATATATCTGAAATCTGGAAGGATTAAAATATCTTGGATTTCTAGAGAGGGACGTGTGTAACCACTCTAGTAGAAAAACATGGCTTGCCTTTTTTTTTTTACCTGTTTTCTGTTTGCTGAGATATCATTCAGTGAATTCAAACTGTAGATAATGGTTTCTTTTCTTTGCAATAGCTAATAGGAAAATGATAATATAGTTTCAGTATAAGCTAAAAATATCTCTTTGTGTTTCCCTGGATTGTCCGTGTATGTATATATAGAGTTTATATTGATTACTATATGAAATTATTAAAATTTGAAGTATTAGAAAGAGAAAGATTGTATGGTTCTAAGAACAGTGGATTGATTGTATTAAGGGCCCAAAGGACTGCAAAATAGCATATACACTTCTAAAATAGGAGTTAACCAGGAGTGTCAGATTGTCATTCTCTTATTAAGTTACAGTCGTCATAGTCACCATGGACTAGAGTGTTTTACCTATACTGGACTAATATACCTCGCAGTTTATGATTGACTCTTGGTTCAGGATTGCCTGAAACCATGAAAGATTAAAGGAGGACTCTACCTTTGACCTAGGTCATATCAGAAACACAGAGATTATAAGAATTGCCTAGTAGACCAAACCGTATCTACATATGCATATATACACACATGTACATATATACCTTCATACATACATACATACGTGCATACATACATGCACATACACATGATCATCTACTTTGCATTACAGTCTTCAAATGTGGTTTCTATGGCCCATATGTAGCGAACATAGAGCAATAAATAACATAGTTCAAGCTTGGATTCTATCAAAATAGCCCTTAAGCGGATGATATCAAGGTCATTTTATATATTATTGGCTCTCCTGGATATTAGTTGTTAATTTTGTTTTCTTTGCTTCCAGGAACAGTATCTAATCTTTTTAAGTGAAGTAAGCATTAAATGTATAGGGCCACTGAGTTCAAGGAGAAAAACATAGATATTTTCTAGGTGAATTGCACTAACAAAATCGTAACTACTGGGTGTGACCTAATATTTTTGTTGAACAGTTAAAATTAATACATTTTATGTACAAAGTCATACTTTTTTTTTTTTTTGCAATGTGTTTTGCTAGTGTAAGCACACAGTCATTGTAAACAGAGCCAGTACTTTGTCAGACTAGTTCTTGTGGGCCAAAATATTTAATTATGAGCTTAACATACGTAAATGATTTTAATTGTTATTGGGCACAGGAGACCTAAAAACGTTTTATTGACGTGATCTTAAAATTTGTTTATTCAGAATGCTTTTATGAATATTTTGCATTTAAAAATTTATTTTAGTCTTTCTGAATTAGAAGTTTGATCCCATTTGAAGAGGATCCCACTCTGTGGGATATATAGCCTATGAAGAACCAGTAGTAAAATAATGTACATATTGAACCCCAGGGTAGGATAGTCTGTTTTGGTCATTTATACCTGGCTTTTCTCTAATCGCTGAGATTAACCTACATAGTAGTACAAAATGCAGTATATTTTACTGCCAGCCTTCTCTGTGGGGATCTAGACTAGTGCTTCTCAAACTTTAATGTGCATATATTAAATCAGCTGGCACTATATTAAAATGCAGATTCTGATATAGTAGCTCTGGGGTGGAGCCTGGGATTCTTAGTTTCTAACAAGCTCAGGTGATTATCAATACTCCTAGTCCCAAGACCACAAGTAAAAGAGCTGGACTATATCAGCTTTTGTATCTTCCCTGTTTTGAAGAACGAGACAACAACTTTCCTAATCCCTTCTGTGGGCCAGGCACTCACTTTCATTATCTCACTTAATCCTACAAATCCTATGAGGTAAGATGGTGATAGAGAGGTTAAATGACCTGCTGACGCCCATGCGCACAAGTAGTACAGTATTAAGCCATGTTTTTCGAACTTAAATAATGCACATCCCCTTTTAATAAAGAAAGGCTCTCTTAGTTCCTCACTTTTTACTCCATTATTTATGTTATCTAAGTATATATGAACATAAAGCTACATATAATGTTTTATGTTTATAACTCTTGCACAAGTCTAAAACCCAAAGAAGTTTATAGATAGACATGAGCAAAACTATAAAACCAATAAAATTTAAAATAACATTAGTGAAATATGATGGATGATGACGTTTCACCGAAACAAAACTGTCAGTTGTAACATGATTGTGTGTGGAGTGCTGTCTCACAGGTTCTTTTGAGTTCTGCATACATCTGCCAGGTGCTGTGTGTGCCACAAGGTGACTCCGTTCTCCCACTGCGTTTCTCAGTTCAGACTCTTTACTGTCATTGTAGTACACAGCGATGTTATCTGGTCTTCATCTATCTTCACTGCATCATTTCCCCATTTAGTCAGTCTCTGTTCTCCATACGCCTCCCCCAACTAAACCAGAACCTGGCTCTGCTGTGAAGCAAACACAAATGCAAACCCAGGCACTGAAATGTCTTGGCAAAATTTGATCTTAAGGCAATTATATTAAAAAATCAATAATCAGAACATGAATATTAACTATTTTTATACATTTTTCATCAGTGTGAAAAATGTCTAATTCTCATAGAAAATTCCTGGATCCCCCACCAAACACACCCACATGCTCACACACTCAAATTCCCTCCGCCCTTCCCACACACACAAGAATTTTTAATGATGGTTAGCATTGATGCTTTGGCTCCTGACACACCTCGGTTCAGGCCTTGGGCATGTTTCTCAGCCTTGTCTGAACCTAAGGGTTTTTGTGTGTTAAACAGGGTTAATCTCATTGAATGTAAGAGAAATAAATGTGGTAAGACTCATAAAGCATGTGTGGTAAGTGTTTATAAAAGGCAGCTACCATTGCTTTGATTAGAGGACTTAACATGTGCCTTCAGCTTTACTAAGCACTTTACATATCTTATATATTGAGTGATAGAATCAGGATTCAAATCCAAGTCTGACTTCAAAGCTCATACTCCTATAAAAAAATAATATAAAACATCAGTGTAAGTTGCTTATTTAAAAAGTTACTTAACATTAAATTGTATTTTCTCAAAATTTCTTAATATAAAATTGATGTTTCTCTGGAGGGAAAATGGCTAAGGTTTTTTTAAACAGTGTGTAATATGATAAGAAATTGACAAGAGTAAATGCAATTTTTTTTTAAAGGTTGTCTTGCTAGGTTGTGGTCCAGTAAAAGGGTATTAGGCTCATTAGGCTCAACTTGTGCATTACTGTTCTCTTGCACATTTATCATCTGTAACTAATGATAACATGAGATTCTTCCTGAATTCATAGCTTTTTTGCAGGAAAAATATCCCCCCACACACCATTATATTCGTTGATAGTTCTGAGAAATAGTCTGCAAACATCTTAATTTTCACCTGTGAAACCTATTTAAAAATTGTTCTTCCTTTAAAATAGCTTTGAATAAGTCTTCTCTCTTTTTTCAGTTTTCTAAAATAAGCTTTGGAGTTTTGAAAAATGAACAAGCATACTTGTAGGCTGGGTTTTTTACTCTTCTGCGTTTTTTTTCTAATTGGGTGCTGGGGAAAAAAGTACCAGGAGAGAGTTATAAGAGGAACTCATTTATTAACAGAGATAGTATGTGTATCAAATTCAAATTATTCCCCTACTTACTAAAACATATACTTTCACAAATTATTACGGTAGTAGAGATATATGAAATGTGAGACTGTCACTGAATTTTGTAAGGTCTGTTTTTGAAAATATTTTTCCTTCATGACATCCTATATAGAAGCCTTATAATAATCTGTGTTATGGAAATTATTGTGTTTCTGATCCAGCATCTTTAACCCATCTGTAAGATCTTTAAGTTTAGTGAATGCATGGCTCTCCATACATGTAGGTTATCAAGAAAGAAGATATGTCCTGTATGACACCTCACTGCCTCATCCTGTAGCACAGCATAAGAAAATTGTTCTGGCTTCACATTACAGATAAGGCCTAGTTCTGCCTGATTTTCTCCATTTTATCAGTCTGTTACTTGATTTGGGTTGTGAGCCCTGCTTCTCTTATTAAATACAAATAAGACCATTTTATTACAACTTTGGATGGAATGGCCTCCCATCTTTTGCTTCTTTAAAATCCAAAGTTATTTTTTATAAGGAGGTATACTAAGCATTTGACTATTTCATCATGTCTTCTAGTTTAGATACATCTGACATACTCATTTTGAAATGGTTATTGTAAATTCTAACACCGATTTTTTTAAAAACATTGTAGGTGGGTTGTTATCTAGAATTTTATTTCTAATAGTAAAGTAGGTATTAAAACTTATCACAAAGGATGGCTTTGGTTTTCAAATAGATGAGGAAGTAGAGGCCCAGGCAGGTTAAGGCCAGTTGGACTCCTAACCAGTAGATTGTAGGCAGTTTCAGGATGACCTTTTGCCATCTATAGCTAGAGCTCTGTGGTTTAACTGTGTTCGCACAGCTGCTTGGCTTTGACATTCCCTCTTGTGTCCTTTGAAGAAGTTTTCTTTTTTTTTAATTTATTATTTATCATTTATTTATTTTTTTTTTAATCTAAGTTGCACTTGCTCAGCCAAGTTCCAGGGAGGACCAGAGTTCAAGAGTTAGCAGCAGAGGTTATCAATCAACTTAAAGTGTGGTAAGTGAAGCCCAGAAATGCTGCACAGTTGTTTTCTTTGTAGAGCACTTAGTACAAGACCAGAACTACGAGATGCTAACATTTCCTTGTTGAATCCATCCTGTTGCTATGGAAAATGCTGTCCTAGAAAATTCAGTTTGGAGCCTCACATAACCCCATGGAAATTACACAGGAAGAGAGGAAAAGGCAAGAGCACCATTTTTTTTAGTTCACAGTAGTGGAATGCATTGCGCAGGGTGCGACAACTCTGCATCTAGAATTTTTCATTTGTTCTGTTTTTATGTTTATAATTTATTGTGACATGTACCTAAATCAAATTGTAATATAATACCATCCTATATTATATTTTTTGGATATAAAAGCTCTCATGACTGTGCCTATTTCTATCCTACTTTTGTGGAGTTGATCCTTTTTTGGTATGTTCGTCTTTTAGTTTTCTCTTTATTTTTCTTAGCAGCTTTGTTTGAAAAGAAACTCACATATCATAAAATTCACCCACTTAAAGTGTATAGGTCAGTGGTTTTTAGTATGCTCAGCATTGTAAAACCATCACCACTATTTACTTTTACAACATTTTTAACACCCTAAATGGAAGCCCCATACCCATTACCAGTCGTTCCCCATTCCCACTGTCCTCCAACCTCCCTCTTGTGTTGTTTGGGCTTTGCTGCAGTATGTCCTCCTTCTAAGGCACATTTCCAAGTTGTACTTATTAGGAGAACAGTGTCTCAATAAATATTTCTTGAATGAATTGATACCCACATAAGTCACAGGCCATGGGTAGCAACTGAGGAGTAATTGAAAGGGCCGTGGAATAGATGTCCAAAGACTAGATTCAAATCCTGACTGATGCTTACTTACTAGCAGTGTTGTTCTGGGAATGGAGTCACTTAGCCCTTCTAAGCTTCAGTTTTCATATCTATAAAGTGTTGCTAGCAGTATCTGCTTCACTGGATGGTTGTGAGAATCACCTGAGAAAGTATAGTCACAACACTTGGCACAGTGCCTGGCCCACACAAAGAAAGGAATTGCTATTTGTTCCTGGGCGACAGAGAAACCCCTAGGTTGGTGACCAGGTGAGATACCTGTGGCCACATTTCTCTAATGTCTATTCTGGCCACGAGGGTTTCCCTTGGTCACCAGTGTCGGGGTTCAGAGTAGTGGTGTAGCCCTTTCCTATGTCTCAATCTTCCCAATTTGCTTCCTCACAGAAGAGAATTCTGGAGTGAAACTTACAACTGCTTATTCTCCTTTAACCTCCCAGCCACTGTATCCCATCTTTCCTCTCCAGCATGAGAGCTGGTTCCTCTCCAAATGCTGATGTTGATTCTCATATCAGGCCCAGACTTTGGACAGAAGTGAGCACTGTGCATTGGCTGTCAAGTACTGACCCCTCATCCCAACTTCAGCAGCCTTTATTGCGCCTTTCCTTCACCACAGGTGCAGAAACCCTTTCCAGGAGAAAAAGCTGCCTAGTTTAGGCAACTGCTTGCTGGGCCTTTCAGGGACAAGGGAACATATTTAACGATCTTCTGTCAGATCTTCTTCTTCCAGAGTTGCCTTAACAGATTTGCTACCCACGCATCTTACAAAAACGTTAACTGCACAATAGTAATGAAATAGTAGCAGCTATCATTGATAGGACACCAGGCATTGTAAATACATTATCTCAATTCTTACAGTAAACTTACAAGCTAGGCATTTTCCCCATTTTTCGGAAGAGAAAGAAGAAACTAGCCACAAGGGGGGCACTGGGTGGCTCAGTGGGTTAAAGCCTCTGCCTTCAGCTCAGGTCATGATCCCAGGGTCCTGGGATTGAGCCCCGCATCGGGCTCTCTGCTCGGCAGGGAGCCTGCTTCCTCCTCTCTCTCTGCCTGGCTCTCTGCCTAATTGTGATCTCTGTCAAATAAATAAATAAAATATTAAAAAAAAAAAAAGAAAGAAAAGAAACTAACCACAAGGTAATTTTAGAGAGTAGATTTTGAAAAGGCAGAGAAGATTGGGTAGATCTACCTATATGGAGTTTCTTACTTCTGCTCTTAGGCTATCCTTTATATGGTTTTCGTCTAATATATAGAAGCATAGGCTTCGATTCAAATCCCAGCTCAGCCATTTACTAGCTATGTGACCTGGACATGGTTCCCAACCTTTTTGAATTTCAGCTCTCGTATATAAAGAGCACTTACCTCTTGGAATTACTGTGAGGATCAAATGCCTTCATACTTCTGAAAGTTTCATAAATACTAGCTATTGTCTTCTTTAAATATTCTAATTGCGGTGATCAAAGTGTCTCACTTTCCAGACTTCTCAGTTACACTTGGCTCTTTAATTTTAAATTATGTCACATCCCCAATCCAGAAGTTGTATGATGTATTTGGTATGTCTTCAAGAGAAAATGACATTTTAAAGCAGGGCTGGCAAACTTTTTTGGTAAAGGGCCAGATCATAAATATTTTAGGCTTTTCAGTCCATATGGTTTCTGTCACAACCATTAGCTCTGCTGCTGTAGCATGAAAGCAGCTATAGACAACACTTGAGCAAATGGGCGTGCCTGTGTTCCAATAAGACTTTATTTATGGAGACTGGAATTTAAAGTTGAAATGATTTTTCAAGTATAACAAAACGCTATTTCTCTTTGTTTTCAACCGTTTAAAACTATAAAAAGCTACACTTAGCTTGAGGGCCATATAAAAACAGGCAGTCGGCCATAGTTTGCCAAACCGTGTTTTAAATAAATAATTCAATGGTTCTTTAAAGCTGATGAATCTGGTAGAGGCCTAATTAAGGGAAAGAATGTGGAGAAGGAAAATCAAGAGCCAGTCAGCCTATCAGCTAGCAAGCCCAGATCATAGCTATGTTAATCACTCCCTTGGCTAACATCATGCATGTAACCCCTTTACACTTACACTTCTTATCTATAAAAATGAAGTAGTGATAGCTCTCTGACCTATACCTACTTCCTCCTGGTGATGGGAGTTTAATAATAGTTACTATATATTGAATTTATGCCTTTGTGCTAGATAGCTGCATCGTTTTTGTTCTTACCCCCTTATTCCTACTTTATAGATGAAGAAATGAAGGCTCAGAGAGGCAAATAACCTGGTTATACAATACCAGTAGCTAAACCCTGGTGTCTGATTCCCATAAACCTTCCCAAATCTCTCAATAGAATACAGATTCCTTGAGAATAGGGACCTCACTGGACTCTCTCTATGCTATATCCCCAGTGCCTAGACTAGTACCTTCTGTATAATAGGCAATGCATAAATGTTTGTGGAATGAATGAATGAATTTTTCCATTATGCCAGTGGTTCTTACTTTTTTTCATAGGTCAGAGACACCTCTGAGAAATAATTTAAAGATCTGCATCATCTCTCCAGAAAAATCTCAAACTGAGAAACCCTATGTTAAGTTTTTGGCAAACTTCTGAAAGAAGATGCTACGCACATGCTCTGAACAATATAACTCTTCTCATAAGCTTGAAAACAGGATCTGGAGGTATCTTCTTTCCTTTTCCTGAAATCATGATATTAAGGACACTAAACAAGACCTAAAAGTTTTCTCTCTAGGCACTCATAGCTCCCAGACATACTTCTCAAAACTCTTGATTCCCTTACAAGTCACTTTCTTAAAATTTATTACTTAAAAATGACTTTTATTGGACCCAGGGGCTTCAACATGAAAAGTGAGAAACCACAGCCTATTAAAACTAACATGCAATTTTTTTTGTCTTCAGAAATAAATACAGTTCCGAGGGAAATATCCACTCTTTACTGCCTAGAGGCCGACCAGATCTGCAGCTACTATAATACTTGGGATGGGCCTTCTGCTGCTTCTACTTCTTGTCATTTACTTAGGACGTTACATTCCATACCATGGTCTCCCGTTAAGACAATGAGAGAGGGGGTTATTAATACTTAGACATTAAATTCAAATGTTACTAATTTTTATTTTCCCCTCTAAAACATCTGTTGTTTACATACCCTCATCCTTTACATCAGGACCTTGAGATCATAACTCGCTTCAGGTAAATAGTAAGATTAAGGGTATTTTGTTTTCACAGAATGCTATAAAAAAAGTCCGTTGCTTATGAAGACTTAAACAACCATTCAGGTACTGCATTCACTTGCTATTCTCTTTGCACTCTCTTCACTGCATCCCCTACCCAAAGGAGTTCCATTCTAAAACATGAATAATTTCTCATGCTTCTGAGACAAGACCCTCTATTCTCACTTTGGCCATGTTGTGCCATTTGGGTTTTCCCATGGTACGTATTACCAGGGCTCATATTCAACCACATCAGTTGTAAAAGGTACTGAAATACTTTCATACAAGATGGGAAACAGCTGCTATCCTGAACCCTCCAAATGCCCTTTACTATCCCCACACTTCTCCCAGTTTCCCTGGTTCTCCACACAATCCAAAGGGTTGGTATCACTGCCCTTCCAGAATCCTGCTCCGGGACTACGTACAGCCAGCACCTCTTCTGATTGGTCCAGGCAGGGCCATAACAGTTTAAATACCACATTGTTGCTCTATTCATATATGCATGAATAACTAGGGGCATGGACCTTTCTGTTTCATTCTTTACAGTATTCATTCATTCATTACATTCATCACTGTCTCCTTGAACAGGCTCCTGACATACACTAGACTTTTAAATAATTGCTAGAGGAAGAAAAATAGAGTGTGTTTATGCTTATGGTATCAAAGAAGTAAGATCTGAAGCAGGGGAACCACTTGATCAGCCAGGATTGGGGAACTACTTGCTGTGTCATATGGGCAGAAAAGACAGGAGTGGAGAGGCTCCCTATATAACACTTTTTAGTGGACAGCCAAATGATCTTTCCTTTGGTTAGCATCCCTGCTGCACAACATTAACTCTTAATAATTTGCTTTTTCCAGGAAGGTTGCATATAAGTGAGGATTGGGTTTTGGGTCCCAAATTGCCTCATTAAGGACCAAATATGAGACCTGGAGGTAGAAACTAATCTTACACTAAGCCAACAAGGTATGGGAGCATGTGGGAAGGCTTTGAGGTGATGAGGTAATCTTGCTGAGGAGTTGTGTGCAATCTTCTGCGATGGAAGAGACAGAGTCACCCATAGAATGAGCCCAAAAGCCTAAATGGCCAGAGCTGTTCCTGTTTCCTGACAGCTACCCCTCTCCCTAAACACACACATACACACTGAGTGGGCAGTGGTGGATGCTTATTCCCTACCCACAGAACTACTCTCAGGTAAAGTTCCACTACGCAAACCTGGGCACCATTGTCAGCATGCCTTTCTTGTCAGACTAGGAGATAGACACACACATTTCACATCACCTTAGCAGAGTCCAAAAAATTCAGCGTGGTGCGTTGTTAAGAATTGCCTAACAGTTCCTGCCTTTCCTTAATATCTACCTGTGAATGTCCTTGAACTTCTGAAGCTGTTCCAAGTGTATGCCATCTATTATTTTTTATTTTTACTCTCTGAGATATAATCTTCCATTTGTTCCAAATTTGTCTTTTTCAATGTTCGAGGGGTTGCTTCTAAACCTAGCATTTTATAATTTAGTGATAATTTAGTACGACACTCTTCTCCCTAATATCTCCTATCTTTATGTAAATATCCCCACATGAAAGTAGATCTTCAATAGGCCCTGTGTGCTTGGGGGAACTGCCAGGCACCCGGATGCTAACTGTAGACTGCTTCTTGGGTCCATTACTCTTCTCCATCACGCCAAAGAGTTCTGTATTTTCTTCCTCATGACAACAAAATAATTGAGGTGGAACAAGGTGGCACTCTGCCTTCTCGTTTCAGCTCTCATGCTGTAAACAGGTTTCCTTTTCCTGGTTCATTTGGTGCTGTTTGTTTTGCACTTTAGTTCTTTGTTGATTCCTCTGTTTAAAATGTCCCCCGGTGTAGCGCTAAAGCGCTATCTAGTATTCCTAAATGCAAGAAGGCTGCGACATGCCTTCTGGAAGAAATAAATGGGCTAGATAAGCTTCATTCAGCCCTGAGTTCTACAGTGCTGTTGGCCATGAGTGCTGTGTTAGAGTCAACCATATAAGGGACCTTTAAACAGGAACATTCAGAAAACAAAGTATGGATTGATTGGTTGATGAAAATGTGTTGACCAGAGGTTCAAAGGAACTAATATTGTATTTCTCCTTGGAACAGTGTTTCAGGATTCACTGACTTAGTGTTCCCAGCAACTTTATAGAACATAACTACCACAAATAGAATAAAAATCAGTTGCAGTTATGAGCAACTGAAACTGCACTACTGCATTTGTCCTACTAAAGAGTTAAGACACAAGTTTACTCCTTCCTCAGAAAATAAAGCAGCTACTATGCACTGGGTTGTGGGAATACAGTCTTGCCCAAGAGGGTCATAGTCCTTAACTTCGTGTATCTTATAGCCTGGTAGGGACATTACCTTTTAAAATGTTCCTGCAAATATGCAGATCAAGTGTGAATCTGGTGTTAATGACCAATTCTTTCACAACAGAGGATGGGCAAAACCCTTAACCGGGAGGGACTAGGCAAATGTCTCTTCTATCAGTTCTTGCCCACCTATTCCGTCAGTCTTCCCATCTGCGCTCAAACGGAATCAGCTACCTGGAAGCTCCTCCTCACTCAGTCCAGGATCCCAGGAGAATCTTGATAGGGAACAAATTAATAGGTCTTTCTCTGCTCATAAAAAAGGTCTGGAAAGCCTAGTCCAAGTGCTGCAAAAAGGTCATGTTGGGAATACTAACCGATCACAGTTGCAGCCGCTTCCATCACTATAATGAGAATGACCATGGTCCCTCCATTGATCCACTTACTTCATGGTGATAAATATATAGACTTTCTACTTAATCAGGGCTAGACTGAGATTCTAAACTCTCTTGGTGTGCACTCACTATTTTCCATATGATTCTCAGAATCTTCTTTGTCCAAAACATCCCATGTGTCACTCTACAATCTTTCTTTAAATACTAGCATCTGCCCTTTGAGCTTGTTTTGGGACCACATACCCCTCCTCAGAAAGGGAGCCACCAACTCCCCACTTAAATCTGTGATGACTCAGTCCCTGCTAACCCTTCCCTCTTCCAGCAGAATGTCATCAAGAAGCTAATGCATGATTTATGAGAGCCCCATTATCATCTGGATCCTTTCTCATCATGCCTGTCTACCATCCATCCTCTTGTGTGATCCTGGATGCTTTGGGACCCCTCTGGTCTGCTAGAGACCGAGGACCTTCTTGTTACACAGCAACTAATTTCGGAGGTTATTTCTCAACTGTGAGCAGTTGCTCTAAGTTTAAGCTTTAAAATGTAGAATCTTTAAGAAAAAAAAAATGTAGAATCTTCAGCAGCTGTGTTTCTATTATTGCGGCCATTTCTCTACCTGTTTGCTGCCTGGAAAATCCTTGCAGTAATCAGACTGACCAAAGTTAACCAGTTCTGCAAATAGGGCTTTGGATACCACCTGCTACATAATAAAAATATTATTGTTATATAACAAGAGGAGTTTTATTAACCCTGCAGGTGGGTTTTGTTGAAAGACAGAAACTTCCCATCTAGACTGTATATTGGAGGAGGGCACACTATGCAGTGTCTGTTTTGAGCACCACAGTATTCATAGTCCGGAGCACAATACCTGCACCAAATGTGTATTTTCTTTTTCCCACTGACTAATTGGGCTAAGTGCTGTCTTGGATTCTCACATTAACTGAAAGCCTGCCTTTTATAGTTACTTCTGGACATGACATTATAAATAAGTACTCCTTAACTACACTACATTTTAAAAATAGCCTACTTATTGCTGGGGTATGGGCACTATTTAACTGTTTCACACTAATTTTTATATTTCTTATTTGCTTTTTATTTTTTATTTTATACTGTAATACCATGAAAAGCAGCTAGGCATGTATCTACAAAGTCCTACATTACAACAAGAAGATGGAGAAGGTAGGAAGAAGAGGAGACAGGAAAATCAGTCTTGCCTTGTTTACATGTATAACTAACTAAATGACTTTTGGTATCAAATAAGTTATTTGCACAAAAGATATAAAAGATAGGTGTATTTTCATAAAAAATACCTTCTTTGGCAAATGAGAAAGGGCCTGTCCCAGTTTAGAAAGGCCTAATAGTATGCTGTGTTTTAAGGATTGAAGATTCTTTTTCTTGTTGGTTTTGTTTTCCTTGTTTATATCACTTAACTTGGTAGAGTGTTGCAGAAAGAACATAGGCTCTAGGATTAGAAAGCCTGGGTTTGAACCTCACATTCTCAGTTTTCTTACCTATCTGGCCTTTATCTCTGGCCCTTATGCTTGTCTTCTTTTTTTTTTTTTTTTCTAAGGTTTTATGTATTTATTTATTAGAAAGAAAGAGCACATGATAGCAGGAGCAGGGGCAAAGGGAGAAAGAAAGAATCTTAAGCCAGCCAGCTCTGCACTGAGCACAAGCCCAATGCAGGGCTCCATCTTAGGACCCTGAGCTCATGACCTCAGAGGGTTGACCACCTGAGCCACTGAGACGCCCCTGGACCTTATGCTTGTCTTTTTTTTTTTTTTTTTTTTTTAATTTGACAGACACAGTGAGAGAGGGAACACAAGCAGGGGGAGTAGGAGAGGGAGAATCAGGCTTCCTGACGCATGGCTCGATCCCAGGACCCTGGGATCATGACCTGAGCCGAAGGCAGACGCTTAACAACTGAGCCACTCAGGCGCCCCCCTTATGCTTATCTTAAGGTTATACTGTATCACCTCAAAATGTAGCTAAAGGTAAATTATGAATTAGAAAGCACAATACCCGACTAGAAATAATATCATCCTCATATCCTTTCTATATCAAGATTAACCCCCTGACTCTGGATGTTAAAGAATTTGCCAGAATTACATCTTTTAAGGAAGGCTTCTGCTCACCCAAATGTAATATAATAAATGCAAGGACTTTGCCAAGGCAAATTCCTGAAAAGAACACAGTGCAACAGAAGCAGTTCACAGAGTCCTGTGAGTTTTGGTCAGTGATTACATCCTGTTGCAGTGTTAGCAAGGGTTGGCAACCAACCTGGAGATAGAGAAAAGAAGTGACGAAAATGTCAAGATTCCTCAAGCAGATATGTCACAGAGTGAATTAGAGTAGACTAGGACATTGTGTTCGGCGATAAAGGCCAGGAGTTTTGGCCATCTCCCTACCAAATTATTATGGTATTATTTGAAGAATCCCGCTTTGCCGTGAAGTGTTGAAAACAAACACATTCCAGCAGACAGTTGTTAGTCCTGACCTTCATTCTGGACAATCTATGGACGGAAGCAGCATACTGTACTTTCTTGTCGTATAGTTGTAACATTTTGCATTTTTTCAAATAAACATTTAGGACATGTGGTATGACAGTTGCAAGTGAGCATTTGAGGAGACAAACTTTATTTGAATTTGCAGCTATTCCAGAGAGATTACATGGTAGTCGTGTCCTTGTTTGGTCATGTTTCTTGTGAGGTGTGACCTTGCTGAGATTTTCCAGCAAGCATCACATTTGAGAGTATGTTGAGGTCAACTGCATTTATTTGCAACATGTGCTAAGAACACTCCTGTGGGCACTCCTGAGTTGGATTTTTAACTGCCTTCGAATCAGGTGTGAGGAGGGCACACAGGAAGAGGAAATGCATATTCTCTGTGTTTTGCACAGGAAATTTGGTTAATAAATCTCCTGAGTCCAGCCCACTACATGATTCCCAAAGCACTTTCTCCCACTGGTGAGCCAAGAGGCTCTGCACTCTTTCCTCAATCTCTTACAAGAGAAACCGATACTCTGACCCAATTATCAGGCTTTTGACCTTTGGCACATTTGCCCTGTTGTCCTTATACACATAAGCACACTTGAAAAATGGGCTAGGTAAGAAAGGAAAGAAAAATTGGTATCAGTGAACCAGCCAATGGAAAAAGGGGAATGGAACTACCAAGAAATTGAAGGAGGCAGATGGAAATGGGTAATGTGGTGGGTGGGGGGCAGAGTTTTCCTGGAGAACATGCTCTATCAGAGGATGGCTGTGAGCATCTCAAAGAAAGAATTCTGACAGAACTTCTCTCTTTCTTCCCAGGGGCCTCTGATAATAGGACACAAACCAGTGAGTCTAGGAGAAGAAGTGGAGGTATCAGGTCACATTTCTGAGCATGCTAAATTCTGCTTCCCGGTCCTTTGAGTTTACTAAAACTATGTTCCTGCCTTTTGTATTTAAAATCATCAGTAAGCAGTGATAACCTCAGAGAGAGGCTGAAATAGTATGGTGAGGTAAATAAAAGTAGCCAGTATTCATAAGCCCTTACCCCATGCCAGGCGTTATTCTAAATCGGTGAACACTTTTGGTTCTCCCAACAATCCTGTGAGGCTAGAACTCTTATTATCTCCGTTCTGCAGATGAGGAAGTAGAGGCACAAAGAGCATTAAGGCCCAGAGTCACATTAGTGGCAGGGCTAGGGTTTGAACCTTGTATTAAAGTATCTAGGCCTCTAATTTGCCAACTAATAGTGATAGGCAGTTACTTTCCTAAGGATACTGTGTGAATTAGTGGTGAGATCAATGGGAATTCAAATTCTTAGGCTCCCCACACAGCTTTATGGAAGTACCCCACAACTGGTACCAGTGTTGACGGCTGTTGAACACTGTTAAGTGTTTAATGTTGAGCTTTATAGGAAGTAACCAAGACTGTGCTAACAATTAAATGAAGATGTATATTTGATCTTAGAACTGTCCTGTCATTTAACATTTGCCCTTTGTCTGACAAGACTTGCTTTGGCAACCACCCAAATAACTGCATGTCCCAATATGAAATAGGCACTCTCCTGTGGTAACTTGGAACAGAATGTTCTTGATATGGAGAGACTAGGTTCCAGTTAAATATATAGTAACCGTCATAAATATATATATATTTGGTTCAACAGTACTTCGGGATTACTTATTTATTCTCTTTGGACAATTTCTAGATGTGCTCTGACCAAATTAATCAGATGGTTTTCTCTTTATCTCAGCCCCATTCACTCTATTAGAGACTGGAACCTTAGTTTCACAGTTTCATGTTGGATGTGGGACTCAAGTGAGCTGCAGAACATATTTGTTTTCAACATCTTTAGTTTTTTCAGCATTAGTTTCCACATTGCATGTAAAGAAACAAATTTTTCATTCAGACCTCAAGATTCCAACAGTAAGGCCCCAGGCCATTTTTACAGCCTTGTGTTTTTCCCACTATTTCCCTTTACCTCCAAAGAAATCAGGCTAACTCTTACCAGAGTTTCTCCATTTCTGCATTTCTCCTGTTCTTCTGAGTATCCTTTAAGCCCTGTCATAAACCCTATCCTCTAGGAAACCTCCCCCAATTTTCCAAACCTCGTTGATTTCCCCCACACTGAACTTGACCCCTGTTTTAAAGCCCTTACTGTTAACTTCCCTTGTGGAGGAGTCACTGGTGTTCTTGACCCATGTTCTTCAGGCGGAGGAGTGTGTGTTATCTTCCAGCCTGTCACTTGCCTGTATTTTTTTTTTTAGGACCTTAATTGCTTTAACAATCATGCACTGACCTACATGTTTAAAAATACATTTTTTTTTTTTGGTATACTATGAAATAGAGTGTGAAATAGAGGATCAATGAACCCTTTTATTTCAAAAGATTTCAGTTGAAATACTGAAAAGACCATCCTTTCTTGCACTGAATTGCAGTGGTATCTTTGTTACAAATCAGGTAGCTATATTTCATATAGCCATATGAAAACCATTTCTTATGCCTTGTTTATAGTTTTATTCTGCTGCGTTTACAGGCTTTGTATCAAGACTATACTAATCTTATAAAATAAGACCAACAAGTCCCTTTGCTATGCTCCAAAAAATATGTGCCTTGGAAATATTTGTTAAATCTGTAAAGCCATCTGTATCATTCAGTGTCCAATCAAGAAAACAGAAACCACCCACAGTATTTAAAAAGAGGGAAATCAAGATAGAATGAACGGAAAAGCCAACCAAGTGAAATTAGCAATAGTAGAAGCAACTTTGTCCTCCTAACCTGGAGGACAAAGGTAGTAAAAGGTATTACTGGAGTCCAAAGGCTAAAATCAGGAGTTGGAAGCTGGAATCCTGTTAGCATAACTAACAGGAGCAGGAGCAGGAGCTCCAGAAAAGTGGTATGCAGTGGAGGAGACTCCATGAGGGGCAGAGTAGGATAGGACATACCCTGACTTCTCTCCTCCCGCTGCCTCCACCCTCCTATGTGCCTTCCAGGAATCTCTCAATACCTGAATCTACCAGAAGCCAGATGACCAGGAGTCTGGAAAGCTGAGCCTGCAGGGGACAGCCTCCTGCTGGGAGGGCATGTAGTGGGTCAGAGGGCAGAAGACCCAGGTCTGGCACTCCACCTGAGCCCAGAAACCTTTTTTAGACTTAGTCAATTTTTCTTCTAATTCTTCTAATTCTGGTCATCTAATATTTTCCAAGAAAATCATCTATTTCAAAAATGTTTTCATATTATTAGCATACAATATTACATTTTACCATTTAAAATCTCTTCCATGTTTATAGTTAATTTCCCTTTCTTATTCCTAATTTTGCATATTCTTTTTTTTTTTAAGATTTTATTTATTTGGCAGAGAGAGAGATCACAAGTAGGCAGAGAGGCAGGCAGAGGAGAGGAGGAAGCAGGCTACCTGCTGAGCAGAGAACCTGATGCGGGGCTCGATCCCAGGACCCTGAGATCATGACCTGAGCGGAAGGCAGAGACTTAACCCACTGAGCCACCCAGGTGCCCCTAATTTTGCATATTCTTGAGGTTAAATATCTTTCTGCATTTTTGACTATTGCCTAGGGAGAGGCAATGTCATCTAATATGTTTCTCTGATCCCAATATGTCCTTTAAGTGCTGAATAGGTCTAGAAGGCAATCCAGTGCAGGATCACTTTGGCATGAATCCTTCCGGGCAGTGCCATCAGGGAGCACACAAATCCAAATGTCCTTTTTAGTGTAAACAGCTGTTGACTTACTGACACACTAAGGCTTGCAAATGCTTATAAACTGATTTTATCATTCTTTATCAGCTGGAAGATCTCCATTAAGAGGAACTACCCCTCATCACTATTTGGTCTCTCTTGGAGATCTTTTTTACTTTCACTTTTACCCTTTCAGTCTTTCAGATTTCTGACTTCTTTTTTTTTTTTTTTTTTAAAGATTTATTTATTTAACCGAGGGAGAGAGAATCTCAGGCAGACTCCACTGAGCGTGGAGCCTGACACAGGGCTCGGTCTCACAACTCTGAGATCATGGCCTGAGCCAAAACCAAGACTAAGACACTTAACTGTCTAAGCCACCCACAGGGCCACCAGATTTCCGACTTATTTACCTAGAATAGTGATTTTAAAATACCTCAGCATTTTCACAGAGGTGCCCCTATAATTTTCATTTGTCTTTTTTGTATATTAACACAAAATTCAACAGTTCAAGAGGGCATAGAATAAAAAGCCTTCCTCCCCTGCTCATTCCTCCCTCCAGCTCATTCAGTTCCCTCCCCAGAGGCAGCCATTGTTACAAATTTCTTATGACAGCTTCTAGAGACATCAGAACTCTACATATATTCAGGTGATAAAACAAATGCAATAAAACGTTCACAATAAGTGATCTGTATGTACATAGGTGTTCTTTATATCATTTTTTTACAACTTTTGTTGTCAGTTTAAAGTATTTGTAAGTAAAAAGGAATATGTATAACATATATATTCTTTTTGCCTTCCCCTCTCTTTTTTCATTAAACAATATATCTTGAAGTTCTGTCCATGTCAGTATATATAGAGATGCCTCATTCTTTTTAAAAACTGCTATTGTTTTATTGTATGGAAATACAGTGTACCATAATTTATTTAATTATTTAAGTAACGGTATATAGATGGACATTTAGGTTGTTTTAAGTCCACTGATACTGCCAAGTTGCCGCAGCAAATACCCTTTTAGGTTGTTGCTCATGTGTATAAGCGTACCCTTTGCTGTGGAACTGCCACAGCAAAGAGTATGCAAGCTTCTCATTTTAATAGTAATCACCAAACCAGCCACCCTACGAGATATTCCAGCATACCCTCCCACTACTTTTTTGAGAGTGCTGGCTTTCTCATACTCAACAACACAGTGTGATATAGAACTCAATTTCTTTTCCTTTTTTTTTTTTTTCAAAGCTTTTATTTATTTGAGAGAGCACACACAAGTGGAGGGGAAGGGTAGAGGGAGAGGGAGAAGCAGACTTCCCACTGAGCAGGGAGCCCCACATGGGGCTAGCTCCAAGGACCCTGAGATCATGACCCTAGCCAAAAGCAGGTGCTTAACTGACTGAGGCGTCCAGGTGCCACTGGAACTCTATTTCTAATCTAAAAGTTAAAACATTGAATTTCTTTGCAGCTTTAACTTGCATAGCTCTTTTTGTCTAAAAGTCACCTATATTTTCTTCTCTGTGAACTATCTGCTTCTATCCTTCACCCTCTTTGTTGGGTTCCTGGCTTTTTTTTTTTTAGTTGATTTGCAGGTGGTCTTTATATGTTAAGAAAGCCACTTGTCTGTGATATCATAACATTTCTGAGCTGGAAATAATAACCTTACAATAATTGAGTTCAGCACTATCGGGTTACAAATTTAAAAGCTGACTTAAGGGTGTTAAATGACTTGTGAATCTGGAGCCCAGATTTTTGCCTCCTGGTTTAGTAATTTTTACACTGTGTTATGCCAACCCTAAGGCAGAAGAACCAGTACCCACCCTTTCAAAATGTAAAAGCATTGTGATTTCAGGACTTTGCCCCACTCCTTGGCCCCATTATTCCTTGCTACCCCATTTAGGGAAATATCTCTCCCCAATTTAGGATACATAGCAAATTTGCACTTTGGGATTCCCTAGACTTGCCTTATCAAAGGTCTTACTTGCCCTAGGCAAGATGACTTCTTGACTTTTCCTACCAATTCTCATTCTTGAGCCAGTTAGTTCCACTTGGATTTATTTAGTTTCTGTTAAATGAAGATCCCTGCATCAGGCAAGACAGAGGGATAAAAAGGAAATAGAGATTTCAGTCCCTGTCTTGGTGAACCGTCCATTTGTGGATACATAGCAAATACTGAATTTATTTAAAAATGAGGTCATAATTGCTCACTAATGCTCAGGGCATACAGATCAAGTGGTGATTAAATGGGTTTGTATCAATCAGAAAAGGACCCTTGCAAGTTAAGTTTTTAATTCAGATCAATAAAGAAGTCATGTATATAGATTATAACAATACCGACTAACACAGGTATCACTCTCTAGTCCTCAGAGACCATCGCAGGCATCGTCTCTTCTCATCTAAATGGTGGCACATATGTGAATAAACTGCAGAATACTAGAGAGAACAAAAGGCGGGTTCAGACAGCCCGGAAGGGCCCAGGGCTTCTCTCTCCAGGACCTAGGATCTGTGCACTGTACCACACAGCTCCAGGTTTGGCAGAGGAAGGGAAAGAAGTGGGGAGGGGATTGAGGTGGTGGAATGAGTCACAGTTTTGACTTCTTTTAAGAGGCTCTGTGGTGTCATGAGAAAACTGTAATTTTGGAGTCAGGCTAAATTTGAATCTGTCTTGCTATACAAGTTGTGACCTTGGCAAGTTACTCATCGTCCAAACCTCCATTTTATCAGCTGCAGAATAGAGTTAATATCTACTCTTTAAGGTTGCCTGACATACAGCAGGCATCTGATAAATGGTGGCCACTTTAGCTCGGAGTGGGCTAGAGCAAAACCTAGGTCCGTTTCCTCCTGCGTGTGTTATTGATTGACTTGGTTGCAGCAAAGAGGGTGAGAAGCGAAAGACACAAAAAAACAAAAGGGCATTGAGTCCTCAGGGAAAGCACTACAGTCCTCCCTCAGACTCTTTTCGGGCTCTTGACCCAGTAGGGAGATGTTTGTAAACATAAGGATGAGCTAACTGAAAAGAGTTAATACTGTCCTCTCTAGACACGGTCCAGTTGGACATCAGGCAGGAGACCACCTGCGTACAAGTGCAGTGCAGGGTGTTAAAGTGGGCTCTGGACTTGAGGGTGGAAGAGGGGCTTACCTTGGCCTTTGCCACTTTCCAGCTCATGTTCTTAAATGAATCCATTAACTTCCTTGCTCTGGGGATACCTGTGAAGTGGGCCTAGTCATCCTTCTGTCACAGGATTTCCAAGGATCAAACTAGAAATTCAGTTCAAACCTACACAATACTGTGTGTATTGCTACTGTGATGGTTAATGTTATATGTTAGCTTGGAGGGTGTCTTAGATGAGAGTATATTTAAAGTGGTAAATTTTGAGTAAGCAGATTACCCTCCATAATGTGGGTGGCTCTCATTCAGTCACTTGAAGGCCTGCATAGAACAAGAAGTTTGGCCTCCCCCAGCAAGAGGGAATCGTCCTGTAGACTGCCTTCAGACCTTATCCCCTCATTGGTTCTCCTGGGTCACCAGCCTGCTGGGCCACACTGCAGATCTGGAGGCCCCACCTCCATAATCATGTGAGCCAATCTCATAATAGATCCCTGTCTTTCTCTCTCCCATTGGTCCATTTCTCTGGAGAACCTTGACTAACACAACTACTATGGGTCAGGCATTGTTCTGCGGGATCCATTTTTGAAGGAGACAGGGAACAAACGTTCTTGAGGGGCAAGAGTCAGACAATAAGGCAAACAAGACAATATCAAGTAATGATAAGAATAAAATGCAAAACAGGGTGCTGAAAGCAACTGGGTGGGGCTCCTTTGGCCTGAGTGGATCTGGGTGGAACGTTATTATAGAAAGGGGAGTGCAGAGGTTCTTAGGAATGAGCTCAATGTGCTTGCGCAGAAGGCAAGTCTATGTGCCTGGGAACAGGGCAGTGAATAAAGAGTAGTAGGAGACGAGGTAGGTAAGTTTGCGAGGTCACATCAGGTAAGCCTAGTACTCTCATGATAGAGAATTTAGGTCTTGACTAAGTGCAGTGGGAAACCATTGAAGAGCACATGACATACTGTGACTTACACACACACACACACACACACACACATCTTAACTGAAGCAAAACTCACACAACATCCATAAAATCCACCATTCTAAAGTGAACATTTTAGTGGCATTTAGTATATTCACAATGTCATGCGATCACCACCAATGTGAATTTTTTAGAACTCATTCTGGTTGTGGAAGAAGAGTGATCAGGGAGCAAGAGTACAGGACAGACCTGTTTGGAGGCTGATACTGACCCTGGATGGCTCAGGCGGCAGCAGGAAAGATGGGGAGAGCAGACAGAGCGAGTATGGGTCAGACTTTACAAGAAGTCAGCAGGCCTTCCACAGATTCACCGCAGTGTGTCAGGGGGAAATGTAATCTATGCAACTTTGCAAACTCTCAAATGTTATCTTCCTTATAAAGCCTCGGATTTTATGGTTATTAAAGAGAAGGAGCCAGACTGGATGGTTTCTCAAGGTCCCTTGAACTCCTGAGGTCCTCTGATGCTTTAAAACTGGGTATACTGCCTTGGGGAAAAAAGGGAAGATTTATTTGAAGATGTTCCTGATCTATGCAGTGCCCGAGTGCTTCCAGAGGACAGTTCCAGGGCATTGTCCAACCAAATACTTGGTGAGAAGAGGCAAGGCCTGCCTTCCTCCAGCCAGCAAAGCTATGTCACGGCCTGGAGGCGTGCATGGGAACTGGCAGCCTGGGTTCAGCATCCCAGACACGACACTCTTAAGTAGGAAGTGCCCTGACGCCTGGGCTCTCAGACCTCCAAGATGTCCAGTAAAAACAGACTGGGTGGCGAGGCCCCAGGCCAGAGAAGGGAGAGTGCTTCCAGCAGTGCAGCCCTATGCTGATGATTCTTGCTGGCACTGAGCACGCCTCAGAAGGTTATAGCACTTTCCCCAGAATCCTAGGATGCTGGCGTCTGTGATTTTGTGTATCTAACCCCATTAGCATCCCAAACCCCATTCAGGTGGCAAGAGTCTTCAAGAAAGACCCTCTCCAAAAGACAGTTTCTTTCCTCCTTCCCCGCTCCTGCTTTGAGGAGCTTACCAGAAATCCAAATTTATTTGGTTTATGATCTTTGTGTTCTTCTCTGGAAAGAGTGACTTCTTTTTCACATAGGATTTAGCTTTAGATAGTTAGGCCACAACAAGGCTGGGAATGCTCTTCCCCAGAGTTTCTCACTAAGAAATAAAGAAACTGAATTAACTCTTTAAAGTCACCTGAGTAGAACTTAGGAGAAATGCAGTTTCTCAGACCCCACCCCTTACCTACTAAATGAGAAACTCGGGGAGTTGGGCCCCAGCAACCTGTGTTCTCACAAGTCTTCCAAGGGGTTTTGAGGCATGCTCAAGTTTGAGAACCACTGCCTTAGAGAGACAGAAGCTAGAAAGACTGAGCAGAGTAATCAGATGGTGATCCCATGATGGATGAAGGAAATGCGGCCCAGAGAGAGAAAGGAACTTGTCCTAGCAGATAGCCTTTTGGTTTCTCTGGATTATCCCTCCTTTCCCATAGGGAAACTCAGATTTTCCTTTTGAATTGTTGTCTTTTCTTAGTTCTTGTTGCTCACCAGTCCTCATATTATTGAGTAACTTTTAATGTTTACTCTGTTTTATATATTTGTTTTATATAAATCTGGCCATTTTATATAGTTAAAAGGTATATGACACTAAGTACATAAAATGCTAAAGGAATCTTAGCGAATGGCCTAGGTAGGGTTTCCTACAAACAGATCTGGTGCAGAGAATTGCATGCAGAAGTTTTTTGGGTGTACTTCCAGAGACAGACCAAAAGGATGGGTCGGAAGAAGAAACTGATCCTTACTATGGTTGTAACTGAATCCTCAGACAATCCTTAGATAATCTCTAATTCTGGAGCTGAGGTGTGCTTTCAGAATTACTCCCAATGGGAGCAAGGGGGCCCAACTTTAGAGCACTGCATTATCCAGTCCTGGCTGTGAGATGCCCCTGGGAGAAGCCTCAGTTTCTCTCTCAGAGAGCTTCTTCCATGGGCACTGACTAGTAAGCTGTGAGCTATAAGGAGTTGGGAGCTGGGTGCACCAGCCCTAAAGAGGAGATCTGGGGAGAATAGAAGGTATTCAAGATTTGGGGAATGGATGACAGGATCAGAAGAATACACCTGATGAAAATAAAACCAAAACACCCCAAGACTCAATGTTAAAAGAATCAGATCCTTAAAGAGGGTATGTGGCTGATGAGACTAGAGAACTTACCATCTCTACTGAATATTCCCAAGTCTAGTGAAGATGATCCTGGTCTGTGCCAGAGCTTTCCAACACGTCTGTTAGGCAACGATGACTTGCAAATATGTGGGGGCTTTTACTTTCTTGTAAGTTTATGGTGGCAGAACAGGACTTAGGATGACAAGTCCCTCTATAAGTTTACCCAGTATGCCATACAAACATTGTTTTGCACGGGTGCATAGTTGTACAAAAAGTTGCAATGCATTAGCTTATTAATTTATTTGTTCAGTTGTACTGTATTATGAATGGGGCAAGGCAGGCATCATGGATGGAAGTGGTCTCTGTGAATTTACACGAGACTGGTTGGTGCTCGAGCTCCATGCCTGAGCAGGATCTTTCTGATGCTGAAAACCAGCACTGTCCATCCAGAAACATCTCCAGAGTGCAGTAGGATAGTTCGTCCAGGTACTCTAGAATGATTAAATATCCCTTAGGAGCAAAGGATATCCCTTGAAGCTTCACTCTCCTTGTGTGCACATTAAGAATGCCTGCGTTGTTTTAGCATCCGGAGTGGTGGTATCCTCGGGAGCTCTCTTGAGAAAAGGCTGGCTTTTCTCAGATCCTACCTGATCCCTCATTGATAAACCTGGATCTAATTTGTCATTCAGGCCCTCAGTTAGGCACTCAGGTCTCCATAGCTTGCTTACCTGTGAGGAAATGACAGAATTCAGTTCTCAAGCCAGCAAACCTGAGGGCCAACCTCTGGGTCATGGTGAATCATTATGGAAACCCTGGGCAAGTCTCTCTTAGCAGCATCATTCAATGAAACGTCATTCAAGGAAACATCTCACACAGAAGGGATTGGCCACTGGAGAAGGAATATGTTGTCACAGGACACATAATATAATTCTGGGACTGTGCTCTCTGTCTAAAACTAGGCAGGATGGGAAGGAGTTTGAGCTGCCTTGATGACAGACATCTGCTCAGTGATCCTTAGGCTGGCTCCCTGTGGGGAGATCCTGTAGCACAAATAGTTAGGTGTCGTGCTCTGAAACCTCTGGTCATAGGAACAGACTAAGGGAGACACTTGAACCATGCTCATCATTCCATTCTGTCTTTCACCTTTTCGTAGGGAAGAAACACTAAGTGTTTCCCCTGTGTGGTTGTGAGCTTTGACCCAAATCCTTGGTCATCTTGGTCCCAGAGCTGCCCCAGGAATCGATCTCAGTTGGATTTCAAACTGATTTTGCCTACCCACTGGGCTATAAGAAATATTGTCCTCTTGATTTTCTTTCCATGGGAGAGAAGAAAGAGATAGTAGTGGTCTGAAAACTTAGCGTCTATGTCAAAGGACTCCTATTCATTGGCAGTGGAACTCCCCATGGCCCCTAACATTCACACACACACACACACACACACACACACACACACACACACAAGAGGTCCATTCTCTAACACTATAAAACGCTGCACCAACCTCCCCCTGAGTGACACCATGGAGGTTTCTCTGGCAGAGCAAGTCTGGGCAGGTAATGGATGCTTCACTTGGATTGCTGACTTAGAGACCAGAGAAACAGGAAAGGGAGAGAGCCAAACTTGACAACCAAAATTCAGCCTGCGTGCCTGTCTCAAGGAAGGTTTTCTGCTGTTCTCTGGGACTGTTCCAGCCAGCTTCAGGGGGAGAGGTGTCATCTCTGGAGTTAGCCAGAGCCCACTCCCTATTGCTTTGGAGCAGCCAACTGAACTCTGGCGTCTCCTTCTTGTTGTGCTTTAACGTGATGCCAATAGGCTCCACCCTAGCTGGGAGATGGCGCAGCCCCTGCCAAAGACCTGTCTTTTTTGACCACAGGCCCCAGAGCATCCAGGGGCCTCCAGCTCTCTAGGTCCCACCAAAACCCCAGGCCTTTCTGGCACACTGTCAGAGGGTGGCTGCCACTGCTTTGACACAGACTTAGTCACAAGCTGTTGCTCTTATCTCCACCTCTGTGTTCTTTTTAAGGACAGGGATAATGACCTCTTTATTTCCTCATGCCCCATGGTACCTACAACAGTGCTGGTTACAAGGTATGGTCTCAGGGAATGTCTTTTTTATGAACAAGTATATGCACAAATGAATAAATGCATTTAAGAAGATTTATGAAAACCCTGTGACTGCTGACCACTTGAGTGAACTAGAGCATCTAATCCTAGAGCAGAGGGTGGGAGATGGGGTTGGGGACCCTCACCAGCTGCCCCAGAAGCTCTCCCTCAGTCTGGGGGAGCAACTCAGTATCTTTCTTTGTCAAAAGAAACATCTTAATATCACCCTTGCAAGTCCCAGTCTGGGGTGGAATTGGGTATGTAATAGTCATAGTAATATGACAAAAATCTATACATAGGATAGTATGTATAACCATTTTTCCTCTGGGGGCTTCTGAGATTAAAAAAGGTTTTATTTTCTTTGAGTTGACCAGCTATACTAATCAAGCAAAACTGGCATCTATAATAAGCAAACCCTCCAATTCTCCATAGCATAACTAGGATTGTTTTATCTCTTGCTCCCATCAGTCCCATCAGGGATTCCATAGGTAGCCTCCCATGTGATGGTTCATGAACCATGTTCCTTCCTTGAGGCTTAGCTTTATAGGGTCTTCTTGCCTCTAGCTGCCAGATAAGGAAAGAGAAGTTGGAGGAGAAATACTCAGTTCTTAATCACTTTGACCTGGAAGTGACACACATAATTTCTGTCCACCTCCCAGGGATGAGGACCAGTCCACCTAGTCCACATAGCTCTTCCCAGATGTCAGGGAGTTGGGAAATAGAACTCCAGTTGGAGAGCCCTCTTCAAGACCCCTCATCCTGAGAGAGGATGCAGATCTCAGAAAATCAGCTAGCTGTCCCTGACATGGTGAAGTAATGATTGGCGGTAGTGAAGTGAAGAAGCTGAGGAAATGGGAGAAAGGACAGAGAGCTAGCGGGGCAGGACTCCAAGGCTCAGAGAAGAGAGAGGGTGAGGAGGGGAGAGAACAGATTGGAGCGGCAGCTGTGGGGCTTGAGACTTTGGAAAGAGACTATTAAGAAATCTTTCCGAGTGTTGTTGGTGCAACTGCTCCCTTGTCAGGCTTCACCAAGCCTTCAGGAACTTCAGGAGCTGGTGGGAGGGCAGAGGCTGCCCTCAGGGTTATTGAGTTGCATGGGTTAAGAGACCAGAGCTGTTCTGAAATTAAATGGTGATGATGGTTGCACAGCATTGTGAATATACTAGAAATTACTGAATTGCACACTCAAAATGGTGAATTGTATATTCATGTGAATGTAGCTCAATGAAGGAATTATACAAGGAAAAAACAGGACCTACCACCTTCTGAGCACTATTTTTGTGCCCTCATTTTATATATCTTGATCATCTCTAATTCTTAGTTAACCTGAAGGGTAGGTAGGGATTGATGTCTCTATTTTACAGCTAACTGAGATTTCCTGAGGTTAAATGGCCCAATGCCACACAAGTGGTGGAGTTGGAATTCGCACTCTGAGATCTGCCTGGCTGCAGAGTTGGCTAACTCCCCATGGCCCTGTCTGCTTTCAGGAACAGTCGCTGTCCTTTACAGAGTGCCAGCTATAGGAGGAGGTAGGAGGTAGGAGACTTATATGTGATTTGAACTTCCTCAAAAGTCCTGGGAAGTTGACGATACTCTTCGTTCATAGATAAGGTCACCAAGGCTCCCAGTAGTCAACGATTGCCCCAACTTGACTAAAAGGGGGCAATGCCAGGTTTCATTTCCTGTCTGATTTCAAAGCCCCTCAAAGTGCTTTTACTTGGGAGTCCATCAGCACTGCTCTACTTACAGTAGCAAACACACTTCTCTAACTTTTCAGAAAATAAAGCTTGCTTTTCTCTGCCTGAGTCAAATCCAGCTCACTTACTTTATGGAGTGTTTACGATGTGACAAGTATTATGTTAAGATGCCTTCTCCTTCCGTCTTCACTAGTAGAGGTCCATCATTTTTTTCAAAGTTGCATTCAGAGGTTCTTCCTCTACAACGTTTCCATCAATTCTATCCAATTCTGTTTACCTTTGCCTCTTAAACAGGAAGATTATGGTGATTTTAGCAGTGGGACTCAGAGTGTAATCTTTGGATGGATCTAATCTGAGATGTATTTTGCCATTCCATGCAAGATAGGTAAAGAAACTGAGTGTAACTATTTAGAAGCTTTGACAGTAATTTGACATTGCTCTGATATCTAATTGCCTAGTCAGTGGGCTTATGTTTTATCTTTTTAATTCATTTTTATAGTAATTCACTTTTATTGTATTTTATTTAGAAAAAATCAATCTACCACAGACTGGAAATTTTTTTAAAAATTATCCTGTACCACATATAGCTTGAGAGGCATTGATTGGAACCAGCAAATTGTGCCCCATGGGCCAAATCCAGCCCACCACCTAATCTTGTAAATAAAAATGTATTGAAACACAAGCACACTTATTCATTTACATATTGTCTATGGCTACTTTTGTGCTGCAATGGCAGTACTGAGTATAGCTCTTCCTTGACTTATGATCAGGTTAGGTTCCCATAAACCCATCGTGAGTTGTAAATATCATACGTCAAAAATATGTTTAATACACTTAACCTACTGAGATAACCACTAGTCTATAGTTGGGCAAAATCATCTAACACACAGCCTGTTTTATAATAAAATGTTGAATACATCATGTAGTTTATTGAATACTGAACATGAGAAGCTGAATGGCCATGTGGGACAGAATGGTTGTCAATGTATCCATTATTTACCCTCATGATCACACGGCTGACTGGGAGCTGTGACTGCCCAGCATCACAACAGAGTATTGTACCATATGTCACTAGCCTGGAAACAGATCAAAATTAAAATTTTGAAGTATGGTGTCTGCTGAATGCATATCACTTTCTCACCATTGTAAATTTAAAAAATGTAAGTTGAACCATAGAAAGTCAATGATTGTCTGTAGTTGTGACAGAGACTGTATGTCCCGCAAAGTCAAAAATTTATTACCTGGACCTTTACAGAAAAAGTTGCTGACCCCTGGTCTAGACCACTGGTTCTCAGCTGTGACTGCACATTAGGAACACCAGGGAGGGAGTTTTGAAATCCGAATGGTTCTAGTTCCAGAGATTCTGACCTAATGGCTTGGGGTGAAGTCTGTGCAAGTCATTTTAATTGTAGCAAACTTTGAACTGTAGCTGAGAATAAGAATCACTGTGGATGCCAGAGATCCACCCCAAACCTACTGAGTCAGAGTTCTGGAGTACAGGACCCATACTTGAGTAGGTATGGCTTAAGTACATCTTGGTAAGCAAATCCCCCACATGTAATCTAGATGTTTCGCTGGGGTTGAGAACCACTGGTGTAGACTCAGGAGCAATGATTTCAAAGCTGTAACATGTATCAGAATTACATGAGGAAGACGCTAAGAACACAGATTCCCAGGCCTGCCTCTCATGAGTCTGAATAACCCATGTGGATATGGCCTAGGAAGGTGCTTTTTCAGCCCCACAGTGCTTCTGGAGCAGGGGTGTCCTTGGACACACTCTGAGAAATACTGCTCTAGCAAAAAGCACTTGGTTTCTGTCCAGGCTTCCTCAGAATGACTTAGATTCTGTGACTCATTTTTTCCCTTTGTGAAATGAAGAGAACAATCCCTCCCTACCCTTATTTTCCAGGACTGTATGAGTTCTGAACATATAATGTATGTGAAAGTGTTCTGTTAAAGAAAAATGCTTGTAAAGAAGCATATTAACTCTCCCTGAGATGTAAATGACTGACAATGTATAATATAATATAATATAATATAATATAATATAATATAATATAATATATTTTTAAAAACATTGTTTTATCTCCAAACAGATGTACATTTCTTCTGAAGGAATCTCCAAAGGAGAATTCTGGCAGCTAGAATAGGCTCAGAGCAGGAGAAATGAGGTTTTTATGGGGCTTTCTCTACATCATTTGACTCCTGTCCCTGTAACAATAGGAAGGAGAAGAAGAAAAAGAAGCTCTTAGTAGCCTATGCCTTCAGATTGCTTCTTTCAATTAATCCTCACGTCAGCTAAGTAAGACACAGCATGCTCATTTTAAAGATGAGGGAACTCCAGCTCAGAGTGGTGAAATGATTTGCCTCAAGTCACTGACAGCCAGAATGTGTCAGGGCAGGGATTCAGGGTTCAGGTCATCAGGCTCTAGAGCCCACCTTCTTAAGCACTCTGTCACTCTCCCCTTTGTATAAAAACCTTGACTACGAGAAGGAAGAGAATCCTCCTGGAAGGCCACTCAGCCACCAGTCTGCTTCCTTCTAGTGCACTATTTGCTCAGAATTACTAACTGTGGAGCCCCATGCCCCCTGCCTCCCTCCACCCCATGTTCACATGTGGGCACAATGTAGACTCCACATGATGCGAGCCTCCTTGGAAGGACCTGCTCTCTGTTACTGAGAGAGCAGTAAATGACTGTCATTTCTGAAGTCATTCCATGATCTGACCATTCATTATTTGAGAGCTGTCAAGAGCAAACACTGCAGAATCCTTAGTATTCTGAGAAGCAGAAGCACAAGAAAGAAGAAATCACTGAGTATTTCCTCCCCTACAGGAAAAACACAAAAATCCTAGGGACTCCATACTTTTAAAGATTAGCTCTGAGACAGTGGAAAGCAGGAGCAGATATAGGAAAAAGGGATCTGCCTTGTGGCATGTCTAAGCACATCATCTATTTGAGTTCAGTTGAAATCTGGTTAGCAAATTTTGGGAGGTGGGAAGTGTCCAAGTTCTGAGATGGCAGGAAGAATGGAGCAGGTCTTAACCCACTAAGACCGTAGACCACCTGAGGGTCCAGCCAGAGGTGCTGAAGGCTTTGTCCAGGAGAAGCTGAAAGAAGTCATCTGTGACCCAGAGCAAGTTTTTCCTAGCCCCAGCCCCAGAGAAAGGGGGTTGGTAGAAGGAGGTTCCCATCCTTCTACCTATTTTACTGTTCCCATCTCCAGCTTCTCCCTGATCACCTTTTTTGTCCCACCCAGAGTCCCCTTTCTTACTGTATGTTCAAACTTTTCCTCCTCCTCTGCCCCTCATGCCCCTGACCAGTCCTTCTTCTGCTCTCTTCAGCAGAGTGGCCTTGAGAACAGCAGCCAGGGCAGGGCTACTTTACAGGTCACACCCATCCAGAAGTTTCATTCCCCACAGGAACCCAGAACACAGCAGTAAGCTACTGTAATGTGGAAGAACCATTTCAGTTCTGGCCATGGCCCATAGGTCAAATCCAGCCCACCATTTCATAAGTGAATTTTATTGAGATACAGCCACACTCATATATTCACATGGTGTCTATGGCTACTTTCATGCTCCAAGGGCAGAGGTGAGTAGTTAGGAAATAAAGGCCATGGTCTACAAAAAGCCTAACATATTCACTCTCTGGCTATTCACAGGAAGAATTGTCAGCCTCTGGTCTAGAATATCCTCTGCTGAGTCTGAAGGCTTGTCTGAATAAGTCCCTTGATTGTATCTGCTAGGTAGAAATGGTTTGTGAGTATTTTCTTCAGAAGATGCTGAGCCTTTGAAAGGCCTTAGTGAGTTCTATACAACAGTAAATTGGTAACAAAAAGAGGCACAACCCCCTTGCCCCCACCGAGCAACACAGTTACCCCATAGTGACCAGGGTACTCCTGCTTCTTGAGAGGGAATGGGGGTGAGGCCCCTCTCTGCTGACAAGCAGGACAACAACTGCACATGACAAAGCCCTTCACTTACCTCACCACTCCTCTCTGTGACAACCTCTTGGTGCCACAGGGACAGAAACACAAGAACTAATAATGGAAGCTGAACAGTTCTCCATTAACACAAGTCTGTGCTTCTTTTGTCTCAAGTGAGAATGCTGACTGGCAAATTCCAAGAGTCCCACAGTTCTTTGACGACCAAGCCTAGTCGATTCTTGTCTTCCACTTGCTTTCTATTCCTTTCATCTCAGAATGAAACTACTTGAACCATGAAGTCACCCCCTCCACCCACAGATAACTGGCTATTTAGTGTTGGGGTCATTTTAATTTTTGGCTTGATAATATTAATAATGTTATTATTACTACTAGTAGTCTTACATATATGAGGCTTACTCTAGCAGGAATTATGTGCTTTACATCATGTATGTCAACCTGACCCCCTCAAAATAGTGCCAGGTCCCACCACTGCTTCTTCACATCCAGGCCCCTCACCATCATGACTGTCCCTAGGGTTGCTGTGACACTGCTCTTCATCTCACAACAAAACAGTGCAACTAGGGCTCCTATCGGGCCTGCTCTAGAAGAATCTCTGAGACATTGTAGTATTCACATGTCTCAGGGGACCTCTCCCAATTGCTGTGTTGAGGCCACATTATAACTTAAAACAGGCCTTCATCATCACTGCTCTGGAAGTTGCCTCAGAACTGCAACACACTCTGTATATTCAGTTCTAGTAGCAAAATGATCACCAGGCCAATCCTGGGGCCCCACTCACTTCCCCATCCTTGACCTTGATGGGAACTAATGGTCTTGGGATCCCTAGGAGAAGCCTCATTCCTCCATTCTGCTGACAATCCATCTTTAGGACATCTCTGCTACTCTGCTGGAGTTCCTCAGAATCCAGGATGCCATTCCTTTATTTGTTTATTCAGAGAACAGTGCCGAGCATTCCTGTGTGGACAGAATGGATAAGACACCACCCTGGCTTCAGAGAAGACTGGGGGCTAAATGGGGAAAAGACAAAATAGTGTAACACAGTCATAGGGCACCAGGTGCTATCCATAGGGAACTTGGAGGTGGAAGTGAGGGCTCAAGAAGACTTTCCAGAGGGGTAATACCAAGGTTTTAAAGGACATGTAGGAGCCAGGCAAAGGGATCTAGGATAGAGATGGAGTTCTAGGCAAGAGGAGAAACATACTTTGACCTATAGGCATAGGAGAAGTTAAAGGTTTGAAAAAAAAAAAAAAAAGAATATTTCTGTCTTCCTTGACTTTTGGGGTCAGCAGATATACCCTATGTACTTATGAGGCCCGAGCTGCAGACGTAATATCCAAGGATCCAGGTCCTACCAGAAGCCTGGCATTACAGGTGGCAGCTTCCCTGCTGTGGGAACTCAGACCAGACCCTGCCTGGGAAAGCAGGTTCTTCATGTTGTATCACCGTGGCACTATTCCTTCCTCCTTCTAATACCCTTGACATAGGCCATGGGTCCACCTTACCCTGGCAGGGCTTGGCCCTTCCATCAGCTGCGGAATAGTTTTCTGTATTTTTCCGGTGAGTTTTATTATCTTAAGGTAAGGAAACAAGTCTCAAAATGCATTTTTGTCACCTTTCTAGACTCTCCATGGCCTCTAGCCAAATTAGACCACCACCTCATGGTATGGAACTAGAAACCAGATCCCCCTGCACCATGTTTGCAACCCTTGGTAATGTTCACTAGGCTCTACTGGGCCATATGCTATTCTTACACAATAATGATTAACAACAGGTTGAAAACTGTGATTTTTATTTGTCTCCATATAGCTTTAACTTGGGAGAGGCATGAAGAAGATTAAGACCCCTGTCCCAGTTCTCAGAAAAAGAAAACATCTAAAGCAGTTGATCTGGGGTTTGTAGTTGGCTTTATGGTTTTCATGAGGTTTGTTCAACTGATGCCAGCAACATCTGGAACTGGGAGTGTGTCTGGTCACATTGCAATAAAAGGAGCCTCACTTGGCTGGGCTTCCCTGCAGGAAGAGGCCCAGGAGGCAGAGCAGCAGAGAGGGTGCAGGGGTATTAGAGGCAGTGGGAGTAGGCAGGGGCATATGGGTTTTGCCTAAAGAAGGACCAGCCATTCTAGCTGGTCAAGGCAGGGCATAGCAAGTAGCAAATCACCACCCAAAAGCAGGCACTTTGTACCATTCCAGCCAGTTCCTTAACCAGCCAGTTCCTTTCCTCCTTCAGCCTTCCTACTCCTATGTTCACATCTAGGCTTTTAGAGCTCTTCTGCTCTGAACCAGGCTGCTAACTCTTTACTTTATAAATCTATTTCCCCAACCTTCTCCCATCAAAATATTTCTGACTACCCCATGTTTAGAAATAATAATTTTTAAAAAACAGCATGTAGAAGGACAAATGCAGGAAATGTTAAAGTGAAACCAGTTTTAAGAAAACAGGGCAAGGGTGATTTCTTTTCCTGCCATAAAAATTCCTTTACAGTTACGATGATCATGTTTTGTTAATAAAAGTAATATATTTTTTTATTTCTTTCTCTTTCCCTCCAGATTTTTTAGTGCAATCTATTGCCAATCTTTGATAAATTAGGTTAAGGTTATATGCTAATTGCTTAAAGCTTCCTGTACCCATAAGCAACTATACTTTTAAGATGGATTCCTGGAGTCAACTGACAGCCAAATAGTGTTTTCCTAATACCATTTCAGTATTAGGAAGTTGAGTTTTTGTTAAAGGATAAGTAGAGAATCCCTGAACCTTAACCACTGGTTAAAGATCTTGATGGTCGTCTAGCGAAATCTTCCACCCAGTGACGGAATTCTCCCTAAAAGGCCCAGAACTGGTTGATCATTTCTAGTATGGGAACTTACTTCTGTGAGAGATAGATATTCGTCCTCTGGATGATTTTGTTAGAAAATTCTCTCTCTCTTTTATTTTCTGAAAGAAAAATCTACCTTCTTCAAGTTTCCTTTTACCAAACCAAGTTAGATCATCTGGAGCCTAAATATGTCTAATCCCTTCCTCACATCATAGTAGGTTAAATATTTAAAAGTAGCCATCACAAATCAAGGCTTTTCCTCTCTAAGCCAAAAAAAAAAAAAAAAAAAAAAAAATCCTACAATCCTTCAACCCTCTCGGTGGTACTCATACGAAGCCAACCTGCTGTTTACAGGATTCTCTTTAGTTGGTCATTGTCCCTCTTCAAATATGTGCCTGCCGTTGGGCTCACACTCCAGATGTGTTCTAACCATTTGCAAAATAGAGTGTGGATCTTACAGTTCTTTTAGCAACCTTTGCAGGCCATTTCCCTTGAGCTAGCTAGGAGGATATATTTCTTCTTCTGGTCTCTGCCTCTCACCATCCCTTTTTCAGACAAGTGTCTGTTAGTTCAGCTCTTCCTCACAACCATGTTATTCCAAGTACATTTTCAAACTAAATTGAGGGCTTTGTTTTCAACCTATGTCCTATCCAGGTCTCTCTTAGTCTTAGTTCTGACACTCAGTGTGTTAGCTCCCCCCCACCCCCACCACCACATTTCGAGTCTGCACAAGAAAGGCAAGGTGGCCAGAGACAAAGCTCACTCGTGTCTCCATTCCGGCTGATTCTGGCCAATATCCTTTGGATTGCTCAATCAGCAACAAATCCACACATTCCTACTACTTTATTATATAGCTCTCTATCCTGTTAGGAAGAACAGACGAGTTATTTTATCAAAAGTCTTGCAAAGACATTGTTACACTATGTTTATGCCTGCCTAATCACGGTCGGTACAAGTCCGATCACCCAATAACAAAAGGAAATTACATTTGCCAATAACCCATGAAGTTCTTGGTGAGCACGTGATTCTTTTCTAAATGCCAACATACCATCTATTAGAAATTTGTGACAGGAATCAGTATCAAGTTGATTGCCATTATTTAAAAAAATCTACCTTTCCCTGCTTCTAAAAAATCAGGGTATTTATTTAACTATCTTTGCTTTATTATCATGTCTCCCATTCATGATTTCCTAAAGACTTTTAACAACCACATCTGCGAATTTTTTTAACATTCTGGGACAGAATTCATCTGACCTGGAAATTGAGCTCATTTAAGTTGGCTACGTACTTGCTCCATCTAGCCCATCTCAGCCTTTTGTTTCTTCATTTTTCAAATGCTTCCCCTCTGTTGTGTTTAATGTAATACTTGCCACATTCAAGAGAATATTTATCATGAATATGTAAACTACAAACATATAAGAAATGATTATACAAGCTAGAAATATACAATACATACAATAATGTATAATAATATGATGAGCACCTGGAAATCCACAAACCAGTATAAAATCCAGAACTTTCCAATAACTTATTACTTCCTATTCACTCTTCCCATTTTATCCTCCTGCCTCCTTCTTCTCCCCACTTAGACAAAGGACTAGTCTGAATTTTTTTTAAAAATAGTTTTGTCATTAATATGAATATATGTTTAAACAATATATTATTTATTTTATTTGACTTTGAGCTTTCTGAGAATAATCTCACACAAATAATATAATCTTCTGGGTCTGCTTAGTCCCCTCCCCCTCCAAATTATATTTAAAGAATTCATCCCTATTTTAATAGGGAACTAAAAAGAGATCTGAAGATGAGCCAGAAGATCTTAAGCTCAGAGAGAGAAATCATAAAATAGCAGCAAGAGTACATTCAGTTATTAGGAAGGAAGCAGAAGCAATGGAGAACGGCAGTCTATAGGGAGAGCAGAAGGGAAATGGACAGAAATAGAAATGGCACATCAAGAGGGCCGATAGTCCCTGAACTTGAGCAAACTCCTGGAACAAGAAGGACCTTGGAATTACACTCTAACTTTTCAGGTCACATGATAATGGCCTGAAGTAACACACTCAAATGAATAAGATGTTGCCCTCAGAAGAAGCCCACTAGGTATTGTACCTCTTTCTTGGTTGTAGGAGAGACCAGCTGTAACAACTTATCCTTTACATTAGTAGGGATAATTTCAACATGTCCCATATCACTGAAACCCCTAGAAATTGCACTGAGGTGGAAGACCCCTAAATTTTAGTCAGATTTATTTTCCACACTCTGATACAAAGATGTCCTACCAATAAGTCTACAAGTTACAACTTCTCACTCATTAGGTCCAATCAGTACAATGTCACAGGAGAGCAGCTATTTCTTTGAGATACTAGTTTTATTTCCATTTGATGTATACCAAGAAGTGGATTGCTAGATCATATGATAGTCTATTTTTAGTTTTTTAAGGAATCCTCATATTATTTTCCATAATGGCTGTTTGAAGTTACATTCCCACCAATAATGTACAAGGTTTCCCTTTTCTCTACATCCTTGCCAGGATTTGTTATCTCTTGACACTTTTTTCTCTGTGAACTGTAGTCTTTATGAAAATGTATATTTAATTTATTTATAGAAATACTATATTATTTATAACATTAATAATAATAAATATTCTTATTCAGGGCACTGAGCTTGGTTGATTTATACACATTACTCTTGTACAATAATCTCTCTTTTTTTAAAATAATAGCCATCCTAACAAATATGAGCTGATATTTCACTGGAGTTTTGACTTGCATTTCCCTGATGATTAATGATGTTGAGCATCTTTTCATGCAACTGTTGGCCATTTATATGTCTTCTTTGGAAAAATGTCTACTCAGGTCCTTTGCCCATTTTTTAATTGGGTTATTTGAATTTTTGCTATTGATTTGTAATATACATTTTGGATATTAAACCCTTGTTGGATAACTGATATGCTTATATTTTCTATCATTCTGGCAGTTATGGTGCCAGTATGGTGGAAATAGCTTGCAGGGCTGGGGCAAGGTTCTCCAGTGGGCTATATAAACTATGAATCAGCAGCCAATATCTGGGGCTGTTTCTCAGATAGCCACGATGCTTGGGTCTAGGAATCAAGGGGTGGAAATGGGAGTGGTACCACTCACTCATATTCCTAATAATAGCAAAATTTTTGTTTTGTGTTCCTGCAGCTTTCTGCTCTGTGGGCCTAGAGCTCTTAGTTCCAGAGGGAAGAATGCTTCTACCAGTAGACAAAATAATGATTCCATTGAACTGATAATTAAAACTGCCACCTTACCACTTTGGGCTTCTCAACAGTGTTGGTTGGGATGATTGATCCCAAATACCAAGGGAAAATTGGATGAATATTCCACAGTGGAGGTAAGAAACAGTATGTCTAACATACAGGATATCCCTTATGATATCTATTAATATTACCATATATTTATTAGAATATTGGTATTAAATACTTCACAGAGTTAACTTCTTTATTCCACTTGCACCCATCTGGGAACTGCAGTCTTCTCCAACCATGCAAGCAAAATGGGCTTCTCCCTGCTGACCTCATCTGGAGTTATTATTTTTTTCTTTGTTTCTTTAAAGACAGTTTAATTGTGGTATGTCTGATATACAATAAACTGCACCTACATAAAATATGAACTTTGATACATGTCTTAAAATGTTTTAATTGTGGTAAAATATGCATAACATAAATTTACCCATTTTAACCATTTTCAACTATATATTTTGGTAGTATTATGTATATTCACACTGCTATGCAACCAATCTCCCTAACTCTTTTCGTCTTCCAAAACTGAAACTCTGTATCCATCAGACAACAGCTCCCACATCTTAGTCCATTCAGGCTGCTATACAAAAATACCATAGACTGGGTAGATTGGATAAAGAAAAAACTGATTTGTCGTAGTCCTGAAGTCTGGGAAGTCCAAGCCAGCAGATTCAGTGCTTAATGAGAGCCTGCTTTCTGGTTTATAGATGGCTATATTGTCACTGTATCTTCACATAGCAGGAGGGGAGAGAGCTCTCTGAGGTCTCTTCTTGAAGGACACCAATCCCATTGATGGGAGCTCCACCCTCATGACCTAATCACCTTCCAAAACCCCCACTTCTTAATCCCATCACATTGCGGATTAGGATTTCAACAGATAAATTTTGATGGGACACAAACATTCAGTCCATGATATTCTATTACCTCCTCTCCGTAACCCCTGGCAATCACCATTTTACTTTTGGTTTCTATGAATTTGACTACTCCAGATACCTCATATAAGTGGAATCATATAGTATTTGTCATATTTTTGACTTTTTTTTTCCCACTCAGACACTGTCCTCATGTTTCATCTATGCTGTAGTGTGTGTCAGAATCTCCTTCCTTTTTAAGGCTGAATATCATTCCATTGTATGTATAGACCACAAATTGTTTATCTACTCACCTTCAATGAATACTTAAGTTGCTTCCAACTTCTGGAGAGGGTCTGAGTTAGCATGTGTTTGCCTCGGTCCTTAGTCTAACCTATGTTTGTCAACACAACATAGCACATATCATCCAACAGATCCTTGATAAGGATTGACCAAAATATTGTGTCTGTCTCTTAGTACTTACTTACTGTGCCCATTTGCTAAGTCTCATGGGTGTGTCAAACCTCCACATTCTTGAATTCTCTTGTTGGGATGTGTCTCACTGTCTTCCTGGCGGAGCTGGTCTCAGAGAACCTCTCTTAGAGCATTCATTATCATCTTAACTCTTGCTCTTCTACACCAATTTCTCTGAAGTCTGACAAAGCTCAGGACTGCTAGATACTTCTCTGATAGGGCCTTTCTGGCTCAAATTAGTCCCCCCTTCCAATGAGAGTTGGCAGATTCTGTTATATTTCAGACTTGGAATGCTCTTTCTAGCCAAAGTGATATACGTCTTAGTACATTTCCTTTTAATTAATAGTGACTGGGGATATTTTCATTTCCTTGGATGAATCCTCCCATCAAAAATTGTTATGATTCACTTGGGAAAACAAACTGAAAATTTATGTCCTCATAAATATTTGAAAAGGAGCCATTTCATACTCCAGGATCGGAAATCACAGGCTTGCCATGTGGATAGCCTATTAGAGGGCTCTCGGTTTTGAAATAAATATATGTCCAGTTTAGTGTTAGTGTGAACAGCATCTGCATGCATGTTACTAGGTGAGACCATATGTGAGCTCATCCCTGCAGAACCCTGCTGGACACTCCTTGCTGGACTGGTAGGCTTTACTAGGGTCACAGGATTACCTCAGACAGGGCAAGTTGGTCTTGGATTTTAGTTCCCCCCTTCTTTGTGGCTTATGGCATCCTACAAGAATCTAAATTCTATGATAATAGAAGTTTATATAATGCCAAACACAAGAGCACATTTTGTATTTCACTGTTCTAAGTTTAATCTGAGTACCTAGTAATTTCAAATTGCATGACTAAACCAGTTGTCCTGCTGTGAATCTACCCCTTGCAGCCCTGAGTGTGGGTGGAGGGCAAGAGTTTCCTCCTCGCGTAGGGAGGAGACACAGATGTCCTGGAGGAAACAAGAACTTTTTACAGATAGAGGGAAACAAAAGAAGAATTGTACGAGTCTCCTCTGGAGGGCTCAGCTGAACAGGAAGGTCTGGAAATGCCTGAAGCTACTATCACTTTGAGGCAAAAGGGAGAAGAGCAAAACTTTACTGCAAGTTTCCGAAGGACTTGATTTGGAAATCTTTGAAAAGCTCAGAACTGACTTCATTGGGGCCAAGACCTCAACCTGAGAGGGGCTGGCATACAAAGAATGTAGTGAGGTTGCTCTGCTCACCGCTGCAGCAGCTGGTTTGGATGTCACTGGCAAAGCAGTCTCCTTCTTAAGACCTGAAAAGTTTGCTACGTGTATGCCATCTTTATAACATTTTTCAGTATCGGTAGTGTATACCATGGTCTTCCCCACTGCTTAGTGGTTTTGGGGGTTTGGGGGGTTTTTTTTGGCGGGGAGCTCAAGTTCATATTTAAATTCCAGCTAGTCAACATATAGTATAATACTAGTTTCAGGAGTAGAATCCAGTGATTCATCACCTACACACAATACCCAGTACTCATCACAAGTGCCCTCCTCCAAACCCATCACCCACCCAACACATCCCTGCCCCCTAACCCCCAGTCTGCCCTCTGTACCTGCTGCTTAGTCATTCGATTTTCACTCTCTCTCCTCAGGAGAGAGTCATCTTTTACCTCTTACAGAAGATCTGTTGATAAACTGGGTCCAGTCTTGCCTGCTTCATTCTTAAGTGAATGTGTATTAATCTCCCAGGTCCTGATTTGACAGGAACATTAGGAACCTGAAAGAAAAACAAACCAAAAATCTACCTGGATGAGCCGATTTGTAGAGAACAAGGGAGTGAGCACTCTTCCTCTGGGACCTGAGAACTGGTCAAATATAATTCTTATTAGCAACTCATTGTCTCCAGAATACCTGGATGTGACAAACACTTGTGAGAGGTCACAGGCTTGATTTTGTAACCATTAGTGAGACTGTATTTAGAGTCATGGTCTGAGACATGATTCTGATTGAAAGAAGTCACAGAAATGTAGAAACAAGTCTCTGCCCAAGAGGCCTGTTTTTCTTAGCTCCACAGTTCTTAGAGCCTTGCTTTGACCCACTAACATTTCTTTATATAGGTTACTAGCTTAAAATATTAAATAATCAGAACATATTTTTCCACTAATGCTACTCAAAGTACATAGTAACTGATGAACTCTGATTCTTGCCAACCAATGTAATTAACTCCACGGGTTTGAATCTGACTCTGTGAAACAAAGGCATAATCTATCATACTTTTAAAAAATGGACAATCCTCTACCATAGATCATTAGCTTGTCTGACTTCTAAATAAATTTCATGTGGGTTTACTCTTTAACAAATGTTAATTCTGGGCTTATCAGATTGATAACAGAATCTGTTAAAAGTGATGTGACTGTTTTCAACATGACTATCAACTGTTGCCTTGAACACTACAATTCTAGTCTCCACACAGCAACCAGACCTGATTCTTCTCAAACTCATACCTGATTATGTCAATCGTCTTAAAATCATTCAGGGTTCCCCCACTGCCCTGAGGATAAATTCCAAACTCCTTAATATAAGGTTTCAGGAGAACAACTGGACTGGCTTAACTGAATATCCCTTGGCCTCCTCACAAGTTTCAAGTGAATTAAACATTCTTTAGGCCACATGTGCTGAAAAGGGAGGTGATTTACTCACTTATTTATTGGGTGGTATTGATCTAAGAGAAGGAAGTGGAACACTCCTTGTCACCCTCACTTCTTCTCCCACAGGGTCAGGGCAGAATGCTTTCAAGGTTTGGGAAATCTTTCCCTCCAGATGAAGTGGACTGACAGCAGATGAGGTTCTAAGGATTCCTCTTAGACAGTGGATGAGCTGAGGGTTCCCAAAGGTCCATCCTAGGAGAATTAGGGAAGTGGGGTTGAGTCAGGGTATAACCCAAATAGGATGTATATTACACTAACCAGCAAAGAGCCTGGTCTATGTCCAGGCCTCAGACTTGTATCATGCCCCACCCCACCCCCCACCCCCATTTCCAGTGTCCTCCAGCAGGGCTGGGACTTTTCTGGACTTTCTCCTCTGAGGCCATACTGTCACAAGTGGGCTTGATGTCTCACTAGCTTATTTCCTCCTCAGATCCAGTCAAGCGAGCAGGGGTCTAATTAGGACTGGCTCAAAAACTAGGAAATCAGATTTAATAATTATAAACATTCTTCTGACTAGGTCTCATTGAGCCATATAAAATTATTTCTGGTTCATTGCATATTTTATACCAAAACTTATTCATTCTTTTGGAACTGGAACTCAATGTGGTCAGAATCACTTTTATAACATTTCCCCTATTTTGCTTAAGCTAGTTGGAGTTGGGTGTCTGTCAGTTACAACCAGAGTCCTGACAGATTGGGATTCTGTAAAGCAAGTTTTGGATGGCCTTGACTCAGACTTACTGCCACAAGGAATATGTGGATATGCGTTCTCCTTTATACTGGCCTCTGTGGGTGCTTGGACCTTTTATCTAACTATTGCCAGAAAAAAACAACTATTTTAAAATTAAGATCACTGTTTGAACAGATGGTCTCCAAATGTTAATTGGTTCACCCTGTAGAAAGCATGTCATTTATATGACAACAAATAAAAGTGTAATTTAATTAATTACCTAAGCATACAATTTGCTACTATTTCATCCTGATAGCTTCATTGGAAAGCTGCGTTGTTCCCAACTAGTCCTTCTACTGGAGTGTTTTTGAAATTTTTCCACATCCTTCTCTGGGCCAATTCTGTAGGAGCAGATATGGCTGTTGCACCGGATTGCTTCCTAGCTTCTTTATTTTGCAGAAAAGATCATGATCTTCTAGTGCTGTGATTATCAAATTTTAGCTTGCATCAGCATCACTAGGAGGCTTAGCAAACCACAGTTTGCTGGGCTCTCTACACCTAAAATTTGGATTCAGTAGGTCAGGAGTGGGGTCCAAGTATTTGCGTTTCTAGCAAGTTCCAGGTTATTTATGTCGCTTATTCGGGAGCACAATTCACCGTCACAGAGTACCTGCACCAAAGTAGACCCTTAGAGTAGAAATAGACACAATTTGTTCTTTGCTCAGCTCTTTGTAAAGGCCTTGTTGGCAGAGGTGTTCTATGTGGGGAAGTGTCAGTCAGCTATGTAGTATAGGCACTCTGCTAGATTAGGAGACCCCAAATTTTTGTTTATTTAAAGATTTTTTTTTTTTGCACGTATTGCATGGAGCACTGGGTATGGTGCATAAACAATGAATCCTGGAACAGTGAAAAAATAAAAATAAAAAAACAAAGATTTTATGTATTTATTTGTCAGAGAGAGAGAGAGAGAGAGAGAGAGCACAAGCAGGGGAAGTGGCAGGCAGAAGGAGAAGCGGGATCCCCACTGAACAAGAAGCCGGATGTGGGACTTGATCCCCGGACTCTGGGGTCATAACCTGAGCCTAAGGCAGATGCCTAACCAACTGAGCCACCCAGGCATCCCTAGAGGTCCCAAAATTAAGTGTGTGTAGGGGCCAATGAGATAACCTAAAGGAGAGGAGGGGAGGGGTAGATGGAAGAAAGGGATATGAACACACTGGCATGCAAAGGGCAAGTGCTATGGCAAACTGGAGAGTGCCTGCCCCACCAGAAGGAACATCATTCTATGTATTATGTGTTACAGAATACTGTAATACTATGTATTACAGACCCTGGAGCACTTACCAATCATGTGACAAGTTTAGGCAGTTACCTAATCTCTCCTTGTCTCAGTTTCCTCAGCCACAAAAGATGGATAATAACAGACCCTATCTTATAGGTTCCTTAGGCGGAGTAGATAAATTAACATATATAGATAATTTAGAAGAAAAGATGAGAAGTACCATCACTGCTGGGTTACAAGAATGATAACTACTTATATAATGTTGGCTTTTGCCTGGCACGAGTGAAAGCACAGTTGCTTTAATTTTCACAAGAACCTATGAGATCAGCGCAATTACTAGTCTCATCTCACTGATAAGTAAACTGAGCCAGAGAAGCAGCTGGCCCAAGTTCCCACAGCTAGTGAGTGGAGGTGTTGGACTGCAAACCCCTGCTGGCTGCTGAGTCTCGGGGACCACCTCACACGCGAGCACAAATCACCACTCTTGGGTCTGCAATGAGCAGCCACTGAACTTGGGCCATCCCCTGTCAGGTGGAATAGGGATTCAGCTTTACCTGCCCATTCTTTCTATTCCCTTTTTCTTTGAAGAGAAACTAGAAATCTGAATTTCCATGTGTTGTTTAGCATGCTCAATTTTTAAAAACCACAAAGAGAAGACTTGCCTGGGCCACTTTGGGCCTGCCAGCCACACACTTAGGAAGTCTGCGTGGACCCTAGAGGTGAGAGGAGGGTAATGGGGTGGCTGGTTATCCTGCGGGCCGTGCAGCAGAGTCAGCGCTCTATGTGCTGGGTACTGGGCCCAATTCCTAGGAGGGTGGTTTATTCCTGGTATTTTACAGTGCACCCCTTCCTCAGCAGCCTTCTCTTTGTCCCAGAGCCCTCCAGCCCCTTACATTCTTTCCTCTGATGTTTTCTCAGACCCAGACCACAAATCCTTCCCATGCCTCAGCTACAGGCTTCAGAAACTGGAACTTGATCCCTCCCTCCTTCCCAATGGAGAATTATTTCTAAAGGTGAAAGAGAGCAATTTGTCAGTACATACTGTCACTGCTAAACCCATCATTTACCCCTTCTTAAAAATTCCTTTGATTCTGATTTCTTGCCATGCAAAATAAGCAGCCTCCCAACATTTCCAGTTCTTGAAATTTTTGAAGTCCTTGACGATGTGACCACTTAAGACAAGGCACACCTGAAGAGCAGGACAAGGAAGCCAGATAAATTCATCTTCCCTCAGAAAAGCCGTGGCTGCGGCTTGAATTACAGCTCACGTATCTGGCCTGTCCCATTGAACACACAAGATTCAGATATGTGTCATGATGACATAACATTATTTTCCCAAAATAAACAGAGGCTCTTTGTTCCAGCTGGATCTGATTAGTGGTTTTCCTATTTTGCTTTTGGTCAGCCCCCAGGCCAACCTCCCAGGCTGAGCTTCTTGTAAGGCCAAGAAAGGCTTCTCCTTGCTCTGACCCTGCTGTGACAATTGATCCTGACCATGAAAGGCCCAGCCAGCCACGTGGTGGAAGGTGAAGAGGTCCTCTTGCAGAAGAGGTGTGAACATGAGCACTTAGCTGGAATCAGATCTTGAAGCAAAGTTCTCAGCAGAGGCTGCATTTGAAAACTTTTTTTTTTTTTTAAGTCTCTGTGGTTAGAAATGGACAGCTGTCGTTTATAAATTTCAGCGTTCTTCAGACATGCAGAATTATGACAATATTCAGCAGTTGCATTTCAGTCTAGGAACTATTTGCCTCGCTTCTCTGAGTGCTTAGGGACAGCCATGTGAGTCCTCCCTGTGGAAGAATGCTTCCTCAAGTTCACGACAGGAAATTGATGACTTTCACTCCACTCAACTCCTCAGAGCCAAATCAAATCATGTGTGTTGAAGACTATAAAAGTATCTAATGAAAGGTTCACTGGAGCTGAGAGAGGCAGACTGAAAGGGAAGCAGAGGGCTGAGGGAAAGGTAGAGGGAGACTGTTTTTGTGGTATTAGAAAGGCATAGAAATATATGTCATGGCTTTGAAAATTCTGACTGTTGCTGGCTTTTATTTGTATGCCATAACTCCTTGGTTCTAGGGACCCTATCATAGAAATTATAATGATGGGCCATTCATTTTTGCAATGTACTATAATGTAATCAAATTTAACACAAAGGCATGGGCACAAATCCATCAATTACTTAATGCCTTCCTGGTCTAGAGTACCAGCGAGGGTTCAAGTTGAAGACCCGACGAATCCCTAAGGACACCTGCCGTGCCTCACTGTGGTAGACACGGTCTGGGTCTATTCTTCAACTTTGCAGGGTCTGCAACTCAAGCCTTTTAGTTCACACAAAGTTAATTTGGCTTGGGGGGGTCAGTGCTGATGATATCAGACAACCCACAGGAAACCAGATGCCAAATATCCATATTCTCAGTGAGAAATAAAGTATCTGAATGTCTATGTTAGCACAATCTCTTTGCTGTTGGAAAGTCTACATGGAAAGCCAAATTATAATCAGAAAGTGACCTGATGAGCATGGAATCCAAGCCAAAGAGTTAGCCTGAGAATCCCACTGCATCCTTCTTCCCAGGGGACAAAGCGCCGGAAATACAATGCAAAAGAGGCAGCTTTTGTCTCCTCTCTCTCCAGACTTTACTTTCTCTAGAGTCCTCTTCGTAACCTTTCTTACCTCTGCTTGCTAATACCGTTAATAGGGCAATAATTTCTTCCATACTGTTGTTTGTATCTTCATTAGATTCCCAGACTCTGCTCTGTTCAAATTAGGAAATCACTAACCCCAAAGGACATCTGAAGTTATTTTCCATTATAATGCATTAATTTTTACTAGCTTACTCTTGTTTGAGGGATACCCTACTTCCCCACTCCTTAAGTTTTCATGCAGAAGGATTTCCATTTCGGTAATTCTCCCAACCTCCCTTCTAGGAAGGAGAAGGGATTTATTTTGTAGATGAGCTTGAGAAATGGTCCTGGGTGATTCTGCCTTTTCTAGGATCCTTCTCCAGATCTATACGCTGGCAAAAAGGATACAGTCTAATGCTGTCTCCTGCTGTGCAGCAAGCATCCTGTCCCTGAGATACGTCCCTTGTGTCAGTGACCAGATGCATGAATCTGTCTAAATCAGAGGATGAAAGGGGTATAATTATTGGATCCACCTCTAGATACCCTACTATAGACTGCTCTATCAGCTCCAAGGAATGTGCCAGCAAGCACACAGTGCCAGCTGGATAGACATTTGAGCTCTATTTGCCTTCTCAATTCCTGAAGCACCAGAGTCACTTATTAGCACATTCAAGTTGCATTGAGAATTCTATTGTTGTTTTCTTAATTTTTAAATTTTTGTTAAACAGTGACAGTGTAGCTTGGCCTAAGTAGCAATCAATTTATGTTTGATGAATAACTAATTTCATTATTATTATTATTTGAATGTTTCCTATACCCGTCTTGTCTCCTTTATGACATAAATACCTTAAGAAACACCAAAGTGCCTTTTAGAATCCTAAAGATGTTTAATTCCCTCTTGATACTTTGATGTTTTTCTACTCTTTAATCCTCATTCCAGTTGCTGCCTAAGTGCATCTCCCTTAGGCCATCTACTCCTATTCCCATTCCGCTCAGCTCTTCTTCCCATTCCTTCTTCCAGGGCCTTGTCACACCAGAGACCTCCGTTTCAGTCCTTTCCATTGTACTCCTTTAACATTTCCTTTCACATTAAGCCTCTTTTGGATACTCCTTTAACATTCCTCTGCCATATCCTGTTCCCCAGTCACCTTCATGGAGAGACTCCAGAGCTCCCAGAGCCGGGAATCAGAACTGGCATTCTCCTTCCTCCTTGTTACACTTTCTAAATCAGTATTCTTCCAAACTTGGTTCAAAATCTACTCAAAGCTCACACCATCTTGTCTTTCTGTTTATACACTGTACCTTGAAGCCAAGCAGACCACCTGTCACTTATTGTCATCTTTGATAATGTTCATTTATTGTTTTTGCTTTGAGTATTTTTTCATGGTTGTATATTTTTTCTCTTTCTTTTTTTCTTTCTTTCAGAGAGAGCGAGGTGAGGGGAGGGAGAAAATCTTAAGCAGACTCCGCTCTAAGCACAGAGCTTAAGGGGGCCTCAATTTCAGGACCTTGAGATCACCACCTAAGCCAAAACCAGAGTCATTCGCTCAACCGACAGCACCACCAGGTGCCCCATCTTCATCACTGTTTCAACAGGAAATTGGCAAGAGACAGCTTGCCATTATCAGGCCACAAACCCCATCACTATGTTCACCTCATATTATAGCCAGCATTTTGAAAGCATTCTTCTTTTCCTGACATCCCACCCAATTTCAACAGACTCCCTGTATCCAACATTACAGTAAACAAAGAGGGATGAACAAAGGCTGAATTGTTACCTGGCATACTTAGTAACTAAGAAAACACATGATACACTGAAGAGTGAATTCTAGAAAGTCTTTCCACCTGTGAGCTGTATCTGACAGTCTCTAATCAGCCCAAAACTAAGAGAGTGATAGCTGGAGATCTTTTCTCAGTCCAACAGACCTCACTAGATGAATTACTATCAGGCGGTACAAATTGAACTGGGCACAATAAACATCAACTTCACTTTCAGGTTTAAGTTTGAAAGACAGAAGCTGCTAGCTACCAAGTTGGCAGATGAGAAAACAAAAATATTTACACCTTATGAAAAGTTACTTTATCACAAGGAAAAATAGAACATAGTTCTGAAGGTTCAGAGAAAGATAGTTTTTCTCAGGAAAAAAAAATCCTTATAGTCCTCCAAAAGACACAAGAAGATGTAGCTTCTATGAAATAGAAATAAGAAAACCAAAGGAAAAATTTATTAAAATGAAGGAGGAGAGGAGCGCCTGGGTGGCTCACTCAGTTAAGTGTCTGCCTTCAGCTCAGGTCATGATCCCAGAGTCCTAGGACCAAGCCCCACATTGGGCTCCCTGCTCTGCAGGGAGTTGCTTCTTCCTCTGCCTGCCACTACCTCTGCTTGTGCTCCTGCACTCCCTCTCTCTCTGTCAAATAAATAAATAAAATCTTTTAAAAAATTGAAGTGAAGATTTGAAGAGAATTGGTTAAAATAAAGAATTGATGTAAGAAAAGAAAAAAATGCAAGAGCAGAGTTCCACTTGTTGGAATAAAGATTTATTATCACTCCCACATAACTAGAGAAAATACGACATAAATGGGGAAAAAAGAAATCTATACACTTATTTAAAGCCACCTGTGGGTACTTAATTAAAGACATCAGATATTGTTAGAGATGCAAAGAAGTTCAAATGAATTAAATTCTAGAGAGGAATTAGGCTTTCTTAGGTGAGCAAAGACTGGTAGCTGCTTTCATCCCTGGGGGCATTGACTACCTGGGATCATAGGCAGGCCAACTAGTGAGCTGCCATAAGCAAAGGACTTGCCCAAGTCAAAGGTAAACTCCCTGAGTTTCCGAGACTACACATGGACTGGCATGGTAGATTGAAATCTGGAGGAGCCCAAACACAGCCAAGCCTCAGTACTCAGCAGGTTCCCCCTCTAGCCTTCTTGAGTGAACACTGATAAGGACAGACTGAGACTGAAAGGACAAGAAAGATGTGATGATTTTGTGGTACTGACAAGAAAAACAAGAAGTGAACTAAAATCATCATAAATCAGAACATCAGCAAGATAGAGGAATAGGAGCTTTCTACTATCATCCCTCCACAGAATTATGAATTTTACAACTACCCACAGATGCAAGTAACTTTGCTGGAGTCTAGGAGTCCAGCCAAGAAGTTCCAACACAATGTTGGAGTGAAAATTCCAGGAATAGACATATCAAGGAGGGTAAGAACAGTTTCATTTTATCTGCATCACCTCTCCCCAAAAGTGGCACAGCTCAGTACTAGTAGAGATCCTCAGTCGGTAATTTCTCACAGGGAAAGTGAGAGCATAGTGAGTGAGTACCTGGGTCCAGCAACCATGTGGAATGCTGCCCAAGAGGCCCACTTCTTGGTCTCCTTAACCAGATTACTAAGGAGATCAGAACAGCTGAGTGGTATGAAGTGGCTGGGAGTATGGAAGAAAGGTCACAAATGCTTCAAACTATGCCACAGACTCCATCAGGATGCTACCCACAATAATTTTCCAGTAACGGATCCCAAAGAAATGGAAATCTACAAAATTGCCTAATAAAGAATTCAAAATAATTATCTTAAGGACTCTCTGCAAACTACAAGAGAACATGGATAGACAACTCAAAAACATCAGAAAAATAATACTTGAACAAAGGGAAAAGTTCAATAAAAACATAGAAATAATAGTTTTAAAAGACCAAATTCTGGAGCTGAAGAATAGAATGAATGAAATGAAAAATGCAATACATATCATCATCAACAGATATAAACACACAGAAGAAAATATATTTGAACTTGAAGACAGGAGATTTGAAATTATCCAGCCAGAGGGGCTAACATTACCATTAAGAGAGTCCCAGAGGAGAAAACAGAGAGAAATAGATAGACAGTGAATTTAAAGAAATAATGGCAGGGTGCCTGGGTGGTTTAATCAGTGAAATGTCTGCCTTTACCTCAGGTCATGATCCCAGGGTCCTAGGATCGAGCCTGTTGTCAGGCTCCCTGTTTAGTGGGGAACCTGCATCTCCCTCTCCCTCTGCCTGCCACTCTCCCTGCTTGTGCACTCACTCACTCTCTCTCTCTCAAATAAATGAATAAATGAAATCTTTAAAAAAATGGCTAAAAATTTCCAAATATGGGGAGAGATATGGATATCCATGTACTTATCCTAGCAGCAACAAAAGTCCCTAACAGATGCAAACTAAAAAGACATAACCTAAACATATTATAGTAAAGAATTGCTGGGAGGGATGCCTGGGTGGCTCAGTCAGTTAAGCATCCAACCATCCAACATGGTTTTGGCTCAGGTCATAATCTCATGCATGGTGAGATCCAGTCCCATGTTGGGCTCCGTGCTCAGTGGGGAGTCTGCTTGAAGATTCTCTTCCTCTGCCCCTCCCTCAAGTCATGCTCTCTCTCTCTCTCTCAAATAAATAAATACTTATTTATTTTTTAAAAAGATTTTATTTATTTATTTGACAGAGAGAGAGAGCACAAGCAGGGGGAGCAGCAGAGGGAGAGGGAGAAGCAGGCCCCCCACTGAGCAGGGAGCCAGATGTCAGGCTCAATCCCAGGACCCTGGGATCATGACCTGAGCTGAAGGCAGATGCTTAACTGACTGAGCCACCCAGCTGTTCCAAATAAATAAATATTTTTTAAAAAAGAACTGCTAGGAAACAAAAGCAAAAATGAACTATTGGTATTTCATCAAGATACAAATTTTCTGCACAGCAGAAACAATCAACAAAACTAAAAGGCAGCCTATGAAATAAGGGAAGATATTTGCAAATAACATATCGATAAAGAGCTAGTATCCAAAATCTATAAAGAATTTATCAAACTCAACACCTCAAAAAAATAAAAAATATAGTTAAGAAATGGGCACAAGACATGAACAGATATTTCTCCAAAGAAGACACAAATGGTCAACAGTCACATGAAAAAATGCTCAACATCACTCATTATCAGGGAAATACAAATCAAAACCACAATGAGATACCAACACACACCTGTCAGAATGGCTAAAATTAACAACTCAGGAAACAACAAATCTTAGAGAGGAAGCAGAGAAAGGGGAACCCTCTCATACTGTTGGTGGGAATGCAAACTGGTACAGCCTCTCTGGAAAATAGTATGGAGGTTCCTCAGAAAATTAAAAATAGCACTACCCTACAGCCCAGCAATTGTACAGTTGTACTGCTAGGTATTTATCTGAAAGATACAGAAATAGTGATTTGAAGGGGCATGTGCACCCCAATGTTTATAGCAGTGCTATCCATAATAGCCAAAACATGGAAAGAATCCAAATGTCCATCAACTGATGAATGGATAAAGAAGATGTGAAAAAAATGTAGATATATATTACTCAGCCATCAAAAGGAATGAAATCTTGCCATTTGCAAGGACATTGATAGAACTAGAGTAACTAGAGTGTATTACACTAAGTGAAATAAGCCTGTCAGAGAAAGACAAATACCATATTATTTCACTTATATGTGGAACTTAAAAAGCAAAACAGATGAACATAAGGGAAAGTAAGGAAAAATAAAATAAGACAGAGGGAGGCAAACCATAAGAGACTTTTAAATATAGGGAACAAACTGAGGGTTGCTGGAGGGGAGGTGGGTGAGAGGATGAGGTAATTGGGAATTGGGTGATGGGCATTAAGGATGACACTGGATATAATAAGCACTGGGTGTTATATGCAACTGATGAATTGCTAAATTCTATCCCTGAAACTAAAACTACACTATATGTGAACTAACTTGAACTTAAATAAAATCTTGAAAGAAAAAAAAAGGAATTGCTGAAGGGGGTTCTTCAAATAGAAACAAAAGGACACTAATTAGTTATATGAAAGTATAAAATTTACTGGTAATGATAAGTCAAATTCAGAATACTCTATATTGTAATAGTGGTATGTAAATCATTTTAATTAGTATAAGGGTTATAAGACAAAAGTATAGAAAATAACTATGATAATTTGTTAATAAATGAACAATATAAAAGATATAAATTGTAGCATCAAAAGCAAAATGTGGGGAGTAATAACACTAGAGGTTTTATTTGCAATTGGAGTTGAGTTATTATCAACTTAAAAAGACCATTATAAGATTTTAGATGTAAGCCTCATCTTAACCACCAAGCAAAAACCTGTAGCTAATACACAAGAGATAAAAAATAAGGAATCAAAGCATACCGCTACAGAAAATTGTCAAATCACAAAAGAAGAGAGCATGAGAGTAAGAAAGAAACACAGAAGCTGCAAATGCCCAGGATATAATTAATAAAATGGCAATAGTGATTGCTACGTATCACTAATTACCTTAAATATTCTTTAAATATAAGTGGATTAAATCCCCCAGTCAAAAGACACAGAGCAGCTTACTGGAGTAAAGAAAACCCAGAAGGCTAAATTGTGTGCTGCCCATAGGAGAGTCACTTCAGCTTAAAACTTTTTTTTTTTTCAATTCCCGGTATAGTGAACATATAGTGTTACATTTATTTCAGGTGTATAATGTAGTGATTCAACAATTCTATATACATCTCAGTGTTCATCATAAGTGTCTCTTAATCCCCTTCACCTATTTCACCCATCCCCCACATTTCAAGATATGCTACAAAGTATAGTAATCAAAACGGCATTGTACTGGCACAAAAATGACACATAGGTCAATGGAATAGAATAGAGAAATAAGCCCAGGATTGTATGGTCAATTAATCTTCAACAGAGAAGGCAAGGATATGCAACAAGGAAAAGATAGTCTCTTCAACAAATGGAGTTGGGAAAACTGGACACATACATGCAAAAGAATGAAAGTGGAGGGCACCTGTGGATGACTCAGTCAGTTAAATGACCAACTCCTGGTTTTGGCTCAGGTCATGATCTCAGAGTTGTGAGATCAGGCCCAGCATAGGGCTCTGCTCTGGGCACTGAGGTTGCTTGAGATTCTCTTTATTTCTCTCTCCCTCCCCTCCTTCTCCTCTTCCCTCACCCTACTCAAGTGTGTGCATTCTCTCTCTCTCTCTAAAATAAGTAAATAAATCTTGAAGAAAATAAAAAAGAATGAAACTGGACCGCTTTCTTACACAAAAATAAACTCAAAATGGATTAAGGACCTAAATGTGAGACCATAAAAAGTCCTAGAAGAGAGCACAGGCAGTGATTTCTCTGATATTTGTCATAGCAACATTTTTCTAGATATGTCTCCTGAGGCAAAGGAAAAGCAAAAACAAATTATTGGGACTACATCACTAAAAAGCTTCTGCACAGCAAAGGAAACAATTAAAAAAACTAAAAGACAACCTACTGAATGGGAGAAGATATTTGCAAATGGCATCTGATAAATGTATATAAATATATAAGGAATATATATTATTTATACATAAAGAATATATATATACATATATGTATATAGAAATATATAAAGAACTTATATAACTCAACACCAAAAACCTAAATAATCCAATTTAAAAATGGGCAGAAGAAATGAACAAATATTTCTCCTAGGAAGACATACAGATGCCAACAGACACATGAAAAGATGCTCAGTATCACTTACTATCAAGGAAATGCAAATCAAAACTATAATGAGATTTAACCTCACTCTTGTCAGAATGGCTAGAATCAAAATCATGAGAGTCACTTTAGCTTTAAGGACACATATAGACTGAAAGTGAAGTGATGGAAAAAGGTACTCATGCAAATGGAAACCAAAACAGAAAAAAGTTAGTTATACTCATATCAGACTAACTAGGTTTAAACTCAAAAGCTGTAATAAGAGACAAAGGTTATTATATAATTACAGAAGAGTAAATTCATTAAAAATATATAACAATTATAAATATATAGGTACACAACATCGGAGCACCTAAATACATAAAGAAAATAATAGATCTGAAGGGACAGAGGAGCAGCAATACGATAATATTAGGGGATTTCAATACTCCACTTTCAGCAATGGATGGCTCATTCAGACCATATCAATAAGGTAACATTTGAGTAGAACTATACAGTAGCCCAAATGGACCTAACAGATATATACAAAACATTCCATCCAACAGCAGAAGAATACACATTTTTCTCAAGCACACCTAAAATATTTTCCAGGATAGATCATATATTGGGCCACAAAATAAATCTTATTAAAAATTTAAGAAGTTTGGGGCACCTGGGTGGCTCAGTGGGTTAAAGCCTCTGCCTTCAGCTCGGGTCATGATCTCAGGGTCCTGGGATAGAGCCCCGCAGCAGGGGGCTCTGCTCAGCAGGGCGCCTGCTTCCTCCTCTCTCTCTCTGCCTGCCTCTCTGCCTACTTGTGATCTCTGTCTGTCAATAAATAAATAAAATCTTAAAAAAAAATTTTTAAGAAGTTTGAAACTATATCAAACATCTTTTATTTTTTTATTCTTTAGTGCTTTTTTTTCTATTTTAACTTTTTATTGTTATTGATGTTTATTTTTACTTATAAGATATGTACATGTGTATTTTTTCTAGTCCTTTTCATTAAATTGTTTTATATTTGTAAGATTTTCTTTTTTTTCTTTCTTTTTTTTTCTTTTCTCCTTATTTTGGCATCTATGTTCTTTTTATTTTATTTTATTTTTATTTAATTGAATTTCTTTTCAGTGTAACAGAATTCATTTTTTATGCACCACACCCAGTGCTCCATGCAATACATGACTTCCATAATACCCACCACCAGGCTCCCCCAACCTCCCACCCCCCACCCCTTCAAAACCCTCAGATTGTTTTTCAGAGTCCATAGTCTCTCATGGTTCATCTCCCCCTCCAATTTCCCTCAACTCCCTTCTCCTCTCCATCTCCCCATGTCCTCCATGTTATTTGTTATGCTCCACAAATAAGTGAAACCATATGATAATTGACTCTCTCTGCTTGACTTATTTCACTCAGCATAATCTCTTCCAGTCCCGTCCATGTTGATACAAAAGTTGGGTATTCATCCTTTCTGATGGAGGCATAATACTCCATAGTGTATATGGACCACATCTTCCTTAACCATTCATCCATTGAAAGGCATCTTGGTTCTTTCCACAGTTTGGTGACTGTGGCCATTGCTGCTATGAACATTGGGATATAGATGGCCCTTCTTTTCACTACATCTGTATCTTTGGGGTAAATACCAGTAGTGCAGTTGCGGGGTCATAGGGAAGCTCTATTTTTTAATTTCTTATGGAATCTCCACACTGTTCTCCAAAGTGGCTGCACCAACTTGCATTCCCACCAACAGTGTAAGAGGGTTCCCCTTTCTCCACATCCTCCCCAACACACATTGTTTCCTGTCTTGCTAATTTTGGCCATTCTAACTGGTGTAAGGTGGTATCTCAATGTGGTTTTAATTTGAATCTCCCTGATGGCTAGTGATGATGAACATTTTTTCATGTGTCTGATAGCCATTTGTATGTCTTCATTGGAGAAGTGTCTGTTCATGTTTTCTGCCCATTTTTTGATATGATTATCTGTTTTGTGTGTGTTGAGTTCAAGCATCTTTTCTGACCACAATGGTATGAAACTAGAAACCAATTATAGAAGGAAATAAGATAAATTTACAAATATGTGGAAAGTAAACAACACATTCCTAAACAATTAATAGGTCAAGGAAGAAATCAAAAGGAAAATTTAAAAAAATCCATGAGACAAACAAAAATGGAAACACAATATACCAAAACATAAGGGATACAGCAAAAATAGTTCTAAGAAGAAAATTTGCAAATGCCTACATTAAGAAAAAAGAAAAATCTCAAATAAGCAACACAACTTTACATAGCGTGTAACTAGAAAAAGAAGAACTAAGCCAAAAATTAGTAAAACAAAACAAATGTCAGAGCAGAAATAAATGAAATCAAGACTAGAAAAACTTTGGAAGAGATCAATGAAACTAAGAGGGTTTTTTCTTTTCTTCTTTTTCTTTCTTTCTTCTTCTTCTTCTTCTTCTTTTTTTTTTTTTTTTGAAGAGATAAACAGAATTGACAAATCCTTAGCTAGGCTAGGGAAAAAAAAGAAGACTCAAATAATTCAGAAATGAAAGTGGAGCCATTACAACTGGTATCACAGAAATTTAAAAAGTCCCAAAATACTACTATGAACAACTACATACCAACAAATTGAATAGCCTAGAAGGAATGGGTAAATTCATAGGAACAGGAATCTATGAATACTGAGTCATAAGGAAAAAATCTTAATAGACTAAAAGGAGTAGGGATATTGAATCAACAATTGAAAACCTCCCGACAAAGATAAGCCCAAAGCCTGATGGCTTCACTGGTAAATTCTATCATATAAAGAAGAATCAATACCAATTCTTCTCAAACTCTTTCCAACAATTGAAGAAAGAATGCTTCCAAAATCATTTTACAAGGCCAGCATTACCCTAATACCAAAGCTACAAGAGTAGATAATTATAAGCTAATATCCCTGATGAACATAGATGCAAAAATCCTCAACAAAATACTAGAAAATTGAATTCAACAACACATTAAAAATTGCATACACCATGATCAAGTGAGATTTAATCCCTGGAATGCAAGGATAATTCAACATATACATACCAATCATTGTAATTTGCTACATTAATAGAATGAGGGATAAAAATCAAATAATCACCTCAATAGATGCATAGAAAGCATTTGACAAAATTCAAAATGCATGATAAAAACTCTCAACAAGTTAGGTATAGAAGGAATGGACCTCACTTAATAAAGGCCTTATGTAACAAGCCCACAGCTACCATCATACACTGAGGAGGGGGGCCCTGAGCTCTCAGGTCCTCTGTGTCGGAGATTGAGAGGCCACCATCTTCATTCTCCTCCTCCAAATGTCTATGGAAAGCGTTCAGGGAACAAAAGCTGCCTAGAGGGAACCGAAGCAGATTGCTTAGTATGGCCCCTGGCAAGGGTGGGTGCAATTCTGCCTCAGGCAAAGGCATTTGAGAATCACAGCAACAGGCCCCTTCCCCAGAAGATCAGCAAGAACATCCAGCCAAGACCAAGTTCACTAATCAATGAGACCTGTGGAACTCCAGAACTAGGGGGGGAAACAATACATAGAACTCATGGCTTTCTTCCTATGATACTTCAGTCTTTCTAAGTTAAGTTTTTAAATTTTATTTTTTCTTATTCTATTTTTTAAAATTTCCCTTTTTCCTATTTTAACCTTTTTAAACTATTTTATCTTATCAATACCTTTATAAAAATGTTTTAAAATTTTCATTGTTACAGTCATAGTCTATCCTTCATTGTATTTAACCTTATTTTTTGTATACATATAGGTTTTTCTTTCTTTAAAATTTTGGGATACAGTTTCTTCTAATAGATAAGAATGTACCCTAAATCTAGTGAATGGCTTTGTTCTAGTCTCCAGTCTAATCACATTCTTTCCTCTTTTTTTTTCCTTCTTTTTCAACCAACTTCTTAACTTATCAATTCCTTTTTTAGAATCTCTTTTAATTTTCCTCTTTACAGTCATATTCCTTCTCTTCATCATGTTTACCCTTATTTTTTGTACATATATAAGTTTTTCTTTCTTTAAAATTTTGGGAGGTAGTTTCTTCTAATAGACCAAAATACACCCAAAATCAAGTGTGTGGCTCTGTTCTATTCACCAGTCATATAAAATACACACACACACATATATATATTAAAAATAGTAGATATATATATTTATAAATACATATTTATATATGCATATATATTAATATGTATATTTTTTTCCTCCTTTCTTCTCCCCCCAGTTTCAGGTCTCTTCAGATTTGGTCAGTGTATATCTTTCTAGGGTCATTGCTACCTTTTAGTATTTTGTTCTCTCATTCATCTATTCTTATCTGGATAAAATGAAAAGGTGGAAAAACTTACCTCAAAAAAAAAAAAAAAGAAGAAGAAGAAGAGGCAGTACCAATAGCTAGCGACATAATCAAAATGGACATTAGTAATATGTCAGAACTAGAGTTTAGACTAATGATTATCAAGATGATAGCTGGGCTTGAAAAAGCATGGAAGATACTAGAGAATCCTTTTCTGGAGAAACAAAAAAACTACAATCTAACCAAGTTAAAATTTAAAAAAGCTATTAATGAGGTGCAGTAAAAAAATGGAGGTTTTTACTTCTAGGATAAATGAAGCAGAAGAGAGACTTAGTGATATAGAAGACCAAATGATGGAAAATAAAAAAGCTGAGAAAAAGAGAGACAAACAACTAGGACCATGAGGGGAGAATTCAAGAGAGAAGTGATACCATAGGAAGAAACAATATTAGAATAATTGGGATCCCAGAAGAAGAAGAAAGAGAGAGAGGGGCAGAAGGCATATTAGAGCAAATTATATCAGAGAATTTCCCTAATTTGGCGAAAGGAACAAGCATCAAAATCCAGAAGGCACAGAGAACCCCCTCAAAATCAATAAAAATAGACCCATACCCCAACATCCAATAATAAAACTTACAAGTCTCAGTGACAAAGAGAAAATCCTAAAAGCAGCTCTGGACAGGAGGTCTATAACATACAATGGTAGAAATATTAGATTTGCAAAATACCTATCCACAGAGACCTGGCAGGCCAGAAAGGACTGGCATGATATATTCAGAGCACTAAATGAGAAAAATATGCAACCAAGAATACTATATCCAGCAAGGCTGTCGTTGGTAATAGGAGAAATAAAAGACTTCAGAACAAACAAAACTAAAGGAATTTGCAAATACCAAATAAACCCTACAGGATATATTGAAAGGGGTCCTCTAAGCAAAGAGAGAGACTAAGAGTAAGAAAAGACCAGAAAGGAACAGAGAAAATATACAGTAACAGTCACTTTATAGGCAATACAATGGCACTAAATTAATATCTTTCAATAGTTACTTTGAATGTAAATGGGCTAAATGCCCCAATCAAAAGACACAGGGTATCAGAATGGATTAAAAAAACAAGACCCATTGATAATGTGTCTGCGAGAAACTCATTTTAGACCCAAAACCACCTCCAGGTTGAAAGTGAGAGAGTGGAAAACAATTTACCATGCCAATGGACATCAAAAGAAAGCTGGGGTGGCAATCCTTATTTCAGATAAATTAGATTTTAAGCCAAAGACTATAATAAGAGATGAGGAAGGACACTGTATCATTTTTAAAGGGTCTGTTCAACAAGAAGATCTAACAATTTTAAATATCTAAACCCCTAACATGGGAGCAGCCAATTATATAAGCCAATTAATAACAAAATCAAAGAAACACATCGACAATAATACAATAATAGTAGGGAACTTTAACACCCCCTCATTGAAATGGACAGATCACCTAAGCAAAAGATAAGCAAGGAAATAAAATCTTTAAATAACACACTGGACCAGATAGACATCACAGATATATTCAGAACATTTCATCCCAAAGCAACAGATTACACATTCTTCTCTAGTGTACATGGAACATTCTCCAGAATAGATCACATCCTGAGTCTCAAATCAGGTCTCAACCAGTACCAAAAGATTGGGATCATTCCCTGCATATTTTCAGACCACAGTACTTTGAAACTAGAACTCAACCACAAGAGGAAAGTTAGAACTCAAACACATGGAGGCTAGAAAGCATCCTACTAAAGAATGAATTGGTCAACCAGTAAATTAAAGAAGAATTTTAAAAATTCCTGGAAACAAATGAAAATGAAAACACAGATGTTCAAAATCTTTGGGACACAACAAAGGCGGTCCTGAGAGGAAAGTAGATAGCAACACAAACCTTTCTGAAGAAACAAGAAAGGTCTCAAGAACACACCCTAACCCTACACCTAAAGGAGCTGGAGAAAGACCAGCAAAGAAAACCTAAATGCAGCAAGAGAAGAGAAATCATAAAGATCAGAGCAGAAATCAATGAAATAGAAACCAAAAGAACAGTAGAACAAATCAACAAAACTAGGAGCTGGTTCTTTGAAAGATTTAATAAGATTGATAAAGCCCTGGCCATATATATCAAAAAGACAAGAAAAAGGACCCAAATTAATAAAGTCATGAATGAAATAGGAGAGATTACAATGAACACCAAAGAAATACAAACAATTATAAAAGCATATTATGAGAAAATATACAGCAGCAAATTTGACAATTCGGAAGAAATGGGTGCATTCGTAGAGACTTATAAACTACCAAAACTGAACCCAGGAAGAAGTAGAAAACCTGAACAGACCCAGAACCAGTAAGGAGACTAAAGCAGTCATCAAAAATCTCCCAACAAACAAGAACCCTGGGCCAGACGACATCCCAGGGAAATTCTACTAAACATTTAAAGAGTTAATGCCTATTCTCTTGAAACTGTTCCAAAAAATAGAAATGAAAGGAAAACTTCCAAACCCATTTTATGAGGCCAGCATTACCTTGATCCCAAAATTTTTGATGCAAAAATTTTTGCCAAAATACTAACCAATAAGATCCAATAGTACATTAAAAGGATTATTCACCACAACCATGTGGGATTTATTCTTGGGCTGCAAGGTTGGTTCAACATCTGTGAATCAATCAATGTGATACAATACAGTAATAAAAGAAAGAACAAGAATCATATGATACTCTCAATAGATGCTGGAAAAGCATCTGACAAAGTACAGCATCCTTTCTTGATCAAAACTCTTCACAGTATAGGGATAGAGGGTATATACCACAATATCATCAAAGCCATCTAAAAAAAACCCACAGCGAATATCATTCTCAATGGGGAAAAACTGAGAGCTTTTCCGCTAAGGTCAGGAACACACCAGGGATGTCCACTATCTCCACTGTTATTCAACACAGTATTAGAAATCCTAGCCTCAACAATCAGACATCACAGAGAGATAAAATGCATCCAAATTGGCAAAGAAAGAAGTCAAACTGTACCTCTTTGCAGATGATATGATACTTTATGTGGAAAACCCAAAAGACACCACTCTAAAACTGCTAGAACTCATAGAGGAATTCAGTAAAGTGCCAGGATATAAAATCAATGCACAGAAATCAGTTGTGTTTATATACACCAACAGCAAGACAGAAAAAAGATAAATTAAGGAGTCAATCCCTTTTATAGTTGCACCCCAAACCATAAGATACCTAGGGATAAGTCTAACCAAAGAAGTAAAGAATCTGTACTCAGAAAAATATAAAGTATTCATGTAAGAAATTGAGGGAGACACAAAGAAATGGGAAAATGTTCCATGCTCATGGATTGGAAGAATAACTATTGTGAAAATGTCTATGCTACCTAGAGCAATCGACATATTTAATGCAATCCCTATCAAAATACCATCAACTTTTTTCAAAGAAATGGAACATATAATCCTAAAATTTATATGGAACCAGAAAAGACCCCGAATAGCCACAGGAATGTTGAAAAAGAAAACCAATTCCAGACTTCAAGCTCTATTACAAAGCTGTCATCATCAAGACAGTATGGTACTGGCACAAAAACAGACACATAGATCAATGGAAGAGAATAGAGAGCCCAGAAATGGACCCTCAGCTCTATGGTCAACTAATCTTTGACAAAGCAGGAAAGAATGTCCAATGGAAAAAAAGACAGTCTCTTCAAGAAATGGTGTTGGGAAAATTGGACAGCCACATGTAGAACGATGAAACTGGACCATTTCCTTTCACCACACACAAAAATAGACTCAAAATGGATGAAAGACCTCAAAAGAGACAGAAATCCATCAAAATGCTAGAGGAGAGAGAACACAGGCAGCAGCCTCCTCAACCTCAGCTACAGCAACTTCTTCCTAGAAACATCACCAAAGGCAAGGGAAGAAAGGGCGGAAATGAATTATTTGGACTTCATCAAGATCAAAAGCTTTTGCACTGCAAAGGAAACAGTCAACAAAACCAAAAGACAACTGACAGAATGGGAGAGGATATTTGCATATGACATATCAGATCAATATTCAAAATCCATAAAGAACTTATCAAACTCAACACCCAAAGAACAAATAATCCAATCAAGAAATGGGCAGAAGACCATGAACAGACATTTCTGCAAAGAAGACATCCAATGGCCAACAGACACATCAAAAAGTGTTCAACCTCACTCTGCATAAGGGAAATACAAATCAAAACCACAGTGAGATACCACCTCACACCAGTCAGAATGGCTAAAATTAACTAGTCAGGAAATGACAGGTGTTGGTGAGTATGCGGAGAGAGGGGAACCCTCCTACACTATTGGTGGGAATGCAAACTGGTGCAGCCACTCTAAAAACAGTTTGGAGGTTCCTCAAAAAGTTGAAACTAGAGTCACTATATGACCCAGCCATTGTACTACTGGGTATTTACCCCAAAGACACAAATGTAGTGATCCGAAGAGGCACCTGCACCCCAGTGTTTATAGCAGCAATGTCCACAATAGCCAAACTATGGAAAGAGCCCAGATGTCCATCAACAGATGAATGGATAAAGAAAATATGATACACACACACACACACACACACACACACACACACACACACACACACAGGAATACTACGCAGCCATCAAAAAACCCAAAATCTTGACATTTGCAACAATGTGGATGGAACTAGAGGGTATTATGCTAAGAGAAATAAGTCAATCAAAGAAAGACAATTAGCATATGATCTCTCTGATATGAGGAATTTGAGAGGCAGGGTGGGGGCCTGTGTGGGGAAGGAAGGGAAAAATGAAACAAGATGGGACCAGAGAGGGAGACAAACCATAAGAGACTCTTAACCTCAGGAATCAAACTGAGGGCTGCTGGAGGGGAGGTGGGTGGGAAAGACAGGGTGGCTGGGTGATGGACATTGGGGAGGGTATGTGCTATGGTGAGTTCTGTGAGTTGTGTAAGACTGATCATTCACAAATCTGTACCCCTGAAACAATTAATACATTATATGTTAATAAAAAATAATATAGTACTCAAGACAGTATGATATTGGTGTCAAAATAGACAAATAAATCAGTAGAAAGAACAGGAAGTCCAGAAACTGACCCACATATATATGGTCAATTGACCAACAAAGAAAAGAACTTAGCAGAGAGAGGATAGTGTTGTTGTTGTTGTTTTTTAAAGATTTTATTTATTTGACAGAGAGAGATCACATGCAGGCAGGGAGAGAGGGGGAAGCAGGCTCCCTGCCGAGCAGAGAACCCGATTGGGGCTCGATCCCAGGACCCGGAGATCATGACCTGAGTCGAAGGCAGAGGCTTAACTCACTGTGCCACCCAGGCACCCCAAGGATAGTGTTTTTAATAGATGATGTTGGAATACCTATATACAAAAGAAGAAGAAGAAGAAGAAGACGAGGAAGAAGGAGAAGAAGAAGAAGAAGAAGATTGATTCATACCTAATACCATAAACAAAACTTAACTCAGATATTGATTTCCTTATTTTAAAAAAATCATTTGTTTATTTGTTTATCTGTTTTAAAGAGAGAGTATGTACAAGCAGGGGCAGAAGCAGAGGGAGATGGACAACTAGACTCCACACTGAGCATGCAGCCTGACCCAGGGCTCGATCCCATGACCTAAGCCAAAATCAAGAGCCAGATGCTCAATTGATTGTGCCACCCAGGAAACCCTCAAATAGGTATTGATTTAAATCAGTAAACTTTTAGAAGTTGTATAAAAGGAAATGGTACAAAAATCATTGTTATCTTGGGTTGGACAAAAATTCCTTAGCTACAGCATTAAAAGAAAAGAATTGATTAATTTGGTGTCATCAAAATTAATTTGTTCTTCAAAAGACACTTTTAAGGCAATGAAAAGATAAGGCACACACTGGGAGAAAATATCTGCAAATTTCATATCTGAGAAAGTGCTTGACCCATAACACATGAAATACTCTCAAAATTCAGTAGTAACAGAACAACCAAAGAAGAAGAAGGTGGAGGAGTAGGAGGAGGAGGGGGAGGAGGAGGAGAAGGAGAAGTGAGGAGGAAGAAGGAGGAGGAGGAAGAGGAGGGGGAAGAGGAGAAGAAAGGAAAAAAAGAAAAAAGAAAAATAAGAAAAAAGAAAAATGGGTGAAAAAATGGAACAGACACTTCACCAAAGAAGATATGCAGATGGCAAATAAGTACATGAAAATATACTTAAGATCACTAATCATTAGAGAATGCAAATTAAAACCACAATGAAATATCATTTCTCCCATATTAAAATGCTAAAAATTAAAAGTGTGACCAAACTATGTGTTAGTGAGAATGTGGAGAAAGTGGAATTCTCATATACTACTGGTTGGAACATAAAATGGCAAATACGACAAACAGTGCTGCCATGAACATTGGTATACAAGTTTTTGCATGGACATGTTCTTTCATTTCTCTTGGGTAAATACCTAGGAGTGTAATGGCTGGATGTGCACCCCTAGGGCTTGCATGTTCTGGGTAAATGTCTAAAGTCCAATCTGTACACTCCCACCTCTGCTTCTCTTCCCTTTAACCCTGAATAAATGGGTCACTTATCCTTCCGTATTTGTTGAACCACAGCTATATATTTACAAACCTCAAAACTGGACCTCTGTTCTGTTGGATTTTATTCCCATGTAGGGTTGTTACACATATTTGTCCTCTCAGACTGCTTTTGGCCATCCTTATTTCCTACTCTATCTCTCTGACTCCCCTTCTCCCTTCCATTACCCTTCCCTACCCAACCTCAAAAAGTGACTGGTTTTGGTTTCAGATCATTTTTCTAGGCTGCTCTGACCTGGGTTATTTCCAGCTCCCTTTGATAATTGCTCTCGGTCTTGTTAGGTAAACTCCTCGCCAGTTGGTGTGTGTACCTTGTCTCTAGTTGATGTGTTTTGCACATTTTCTTGACATTTGTTTGTTCCTGCTTTCAAATCATTAGCAAAGATGTTAAATAAAACCAGACCTGACCCTGCTCTCTGGGGAAGTGCCCTCAGCCCCCCGCTCCCCTCACTGGAGCTGTTCCTGGGTATTTATATCATTATCCTTCATTTCTGATCTCTCAGCCAGTTACTGAGTCCATGTGACCACATTGTCATCCAAAATAATCTGAACTGTCCTTAGAGTAGAAATGGTGTGGCAGGCTGAGCAAAACCCTTTACCTAAGTTCCAGATCCTTTACTAAAGACCTGGCCTCACTCTATTTTTCTCCTCTGCAGAGTTTCTTGCAATCACTTCTTTCCATAAATCCTTTGTGACTTTATCCTTTCCAGATGTTGATGGATTTTCACTGTTAACATCTGTTTTATTACTATAACTATCCCATTTACTGGCTAGTAATTTCCACAATTAGCTTTCTTTTGCTTTCTTTATTGAACATTCACACCATATTTAAGGTTTCTTCTCATTCTCTGCTCTTTATTTTCAACTTTCTTGGTAGTTTTCCAATGATTTTTCAAACTATTTTACTTCGACCCAGTATGGTGGCTCTCAGGGCTCCACTTTCTTGGTGACCGATCTGAGCTTCAGTGAAGGTGCAGTTTAACTTGAGTTTAGAGCTATTGTTGCTTACACCTATGTTACCAGTTAATTCTTTAGGTTTTTTTTCTTTTTTTAATTTTAACCTCACTCAGATAAAAAGAGAGAGAAAAGTTTTAATGAGGATATTAATAATAACTCTACTTATCTAGAAGCTACTTATCTAGTCTCTTAGGTATCTAGCACACAGCAAAGAAATGAAGCAAAACCACATAAAAATCGAAAAACCCAGAAATAATCAGAAATACCACAGACAGGCCAAAAATGATGTTATCAAGTCCACGTATTGAATGACAACAACCTTCATCACTTTCTGTGTTCCCAGGTATTATCTTAGTAGTTTTCCTGTGTCCTCCATGAACAGTAAGATATGGGTTATCTCTAGCTTTCAGAAGCATTGCCTCTAACATTCTGGTACCAGGAGTCCATCAGGCCTGCCTAGCACTAGGATCTGCTCTCTGAAGGCTCAGGACTGTAGGATATTGAGTGGAAGAGGAGTAAATCTGGTGTTCAATTAGAATGCCACCCAGCCCAATCCATTTTAGTAAAACCATAACCCACATAGCTGATAGTATTTAAAAAAAAAACTCCTGGAATTCTTTTCTTCCCATCTCCGCTTGAATCCTATTTATCATCTGAGATCATTTGACTTCCAAGTTACATCAGAACAAATGAGCAAATAAAAGGGGGGGTGCAGTGGTTGCTATAAGCAGTCACTAAAATAACAACAAAAAGTGATAGCTCCAGGGAAGAGATAGAGAATCTAAAAAGTAAACGAAACTCAAAACCTCTGGAGGTTTAGAAGTTTTGGAGTCATTTAGTACAGGGGACGATAACTCTGGGTAACTTTAATACCTTTGTTGGAATAATTCTATTTAGGAACAAGACAATAAATAATATTGATAATGATGATCCTGGATCTTGACTCAGAAAGAAAAGTTCACTTACACTCGGCAACTATATTTAAGGAAGTAAGGAAGCATGCCATTAGTTTTAGATTAATAGGTAATAGATGTACATCATTCAAAATTCAAAGAGGACAAAAGGGTACATAGTGAAAAGAAGGTTTCCTTCTACCTCTATTCTTAATCTCCAAGTTATTCTTTGATTATATTGATACATTTCTATATATATATTCTATATATACATTCTATATATATCTGATATATATTCTTTGATATATATTGATACAACCACTATAACGCATCTCTTTTGGACTTTTCCAGAGATATTCAAAATGCCTTTTGAAAAGCATGCTTTATAAATCACTTCTAAAATTTGGATTCAAATAAATAAGCTCCAGTGATCTGGAAAATTCACTTAGGTGGAACCACTTGTTTCTGAATTCAGGATGAATTAGACATCACTGAGTGTGAATTTAGTTTTCTAGATTATTGGGACAGAAAGAGCTATTGTTGACCCCAGAGAGACTGTAGGAGAAACTTTGCTGTGCCCTTTGCAGAAATGGGAGGATTCTGACCTTTACCACTGGTTGCTATAAAGACCATTTATTCAGCTCCTTTCCCCCTAGCTTTTTTTAATACCATCATGGGCAAATGCACAATGGTTGGGGGGGAATGCATCTTTCTTTAGGGGTAGGATGAGATGCAAAGAATGAGATATAAATGAGATATAAAGAATGACCTCTGTCCATAAGATACCTGGAATTTAATTTTTAAAAAGGCAAGCCATGAACAAAATGCTGTAATAGAAAATGTAATATTTGCTTAAGAGAACTTAGAATGCTAAGAGGAGAGATATCATTTAGAGGTAAAAGAATCCAGAAAAGCTTCATGAAAGAAGTAGCACTTGAGATAACCCTAAGGTGGAAAAACAGTAGGACTTCAACAGAACAGAAGGCAGAGAATATCACAGGAGGAAAAAGCATGTACAAAGATACTAAGGCTACAAAAAAAAAAGCACTTTGGACAAAACTGTTAATGGGATGATGATTTGATGTCCATTCACTTCCTTTTCTGAAACATTTCAAGCCTGCTCCTAAATCCTAGAGCTGCAATTAGACATCAGCCTGCAGACCCACAGGGTGTCTTTGGGAGGAAACAGTGATCAGGTCCAATAAGGCGGGGATAATCAAATTGATTTGTGTACAGGAGAAGCCAACTGTCTCCTCCACCCTGACACCAGCAAGTCTGCTCTTGGGACCTCTTTGCTGGCTGAATGTGCCCCAGCCTTGAGTCTTGTTACAACTCCATGTTTTCCTGGAATTGTCCCTTGTATCTGTGGTGGTTCTTTAAGGAATATGCCTAGAATGTTCCCAGAATGCCAGGCCATCTGCTCACTCTGGCTTAGGTTGGCTCACGGCTGCCTCACTTTCCCGACGCAGATCCCTGAAGCAGGATCCAGAGCCAGGAGAAGGGGACAATGCCAGAAGGTGAACTTTCCTGGAAATGGGTTTGTATTTTCTGACACCGTTCCTTCCAAACTTTCCCTGGGGCAAGAATGGCCTGAGACCATGTGTTTGACATTTCCCTCTGGCAGAAGCCCACAAGAGCTTTCATGAACAAGATGAATTTGATTAACGATGGAGCCAGGCAAATTCTTTTGTTTTAGGCTTGGAGGGGTGCTTTCATAGGTGTTGCAGTTCTTTAGTCCTTTGCACTCAGTCTACCATTGTCAAATCCAGAGAGGGCACAAGAGAAGCATTTGTCTTGTTAGAAGACAAAACTTTATTTATTTATTTATTTATTTATTTATTTTTGTTGTTGTTGTTGTTGTTTTGAATCCCAGAAACAGATTTACAGATCTCCAGAAGAGAACCTAGTTCAAATCTCTACTTTATGCAGAAATCTTCGGTATTCTTGACATTTTACTAGGTTTTAAAACCCATGAAAACAGACTATTTCTACCTTGTTTACTACAATATCCCCAGTGTCTGATTCATGGTAGGTCTTCTATAAATGATTGTTGAATTAAGATAGGTCAGTCTCTCTTGAATGCTTCCAGGGACAGAGAGAGCAACGCATTGCAAGGCAACCCATCCTATGTTTCGTTTTGTTTTTTTTTCTTAAAGATTTTATTTATTTATTTGACAGAGAGAGGGAGATCATAAGTAGGCAAGGAGGCAGGCAGAGAGAGAGGGGGAAGCAGGCTCCCTGCCAAGCAGAGAGCCCAAAGTGGGGCTCGATCCCAGGACCCTGAGATCTTGACCTGGGCAAAGGCAGAGGCTTAACCCACTGAACCACCTGGGCACCCCCCTGCTATGTTTTTAAACATTGTTTTTCATGGGGAAAATATTCTGAAACTGATAAATTGACATATTTTTCATTTCTAATCACATATAATCATGTTTCTTTGCAGCCACCATTATGGTTCTAGGAAAAAGAGGGAGGAACAAAGCTACCTTAAGAAGAAGGATAATAAGATACAGTAGGACTCCCTATTAGAAGTGAGAACAAAAATAAAAGGAAAAAAATAAAACCAATAAAATTTATGGTCCAAATTAGGGATGGGAATGTGGAAGAGAAAAATTTTGCTTATTAATTTTTAATTGTTTTTTAAATTGCAGTGTAATTAGTATGTAACTTTGTGTAAGTTTAAGATGTACAATGTGTTGGTTTAATAAATTATTTCAATTTTTAAATCACTTCATCAATTTGTACAACAAATCCTGTCAGGATTTTATTTGAGATGGTATTGACTCTTACAGAACTCTTACAGATGAATTTGGAAGAACTGACATCTTCATAATATTGAGTCTTCTAATCCATGAATATGGTATATTTATTCATTTATTTAAGACTTTAATTTTGCTCTATAATTATTTATAGTTTTCAGTACACAGATCTGCACATCTTCTGTCAGATTTATTCCTAAGTATTTTATATTTTTGATGTTATTATAAATTGCATTTTAATTTTGATTTTTGTTTTAATATATGGAAATACAACTGATTTTTATAAATTAACTTTGTATCCTGTAAACTTGCTAAACTTAGTTATTTGCTCTAGTAGCAGTTTTGTAGACTCCTTAGGATTTTGTAATTGATGATCATGTAATAAAGACAATTTTAGATCTGTCTTTCCAAATCTATGTCTTTAAATCCCTTTTTCTTCTCTTACTGCACTGGCTTGGATCTCCACTACAATGTTGAAGAGAATAGGTGAGTTGACGTTCTTACCTTTTTTCCAAATTCAAGAGAGAAGGATTCAACCCTTCACCAGTAAGTATAATATTTTGCTGTAGGTTTTTGCAGATGACCCTTATCAGGACAAGGACATTCCCTTTTATTTCTAGCTTGCTGAGAGTTTTAATTCTAAGTCAATGCAAATTTATTCAAATGTATCCTCTGCACCTATTGAGATAAAAGCATGGATTTGTTTTAGTCTGCTAATATGGTAAACTACACTGATCTTCTTTTCTTTTTTAATTAACATATAATGTATTATTTATTTCGGGGTACAGATCTGTGAATCATCAGTCTTACACAATTTACAGAACTCACCACAGCACATACCCTCCCCAATGTCCATCACCCAGCCACCCTATCTCCCACCCCCCCAACTCCCCAGCAAGCCTCAGTTTGTTTCCTGAAATTAAGAGTCTCTTATGGTTTGTCTCCCTCCTGATCCCATCTTGTTTCATTTTTTCCCTCCCTACCCCCCATGACCCCCCACCCTGCTTCTCAAATTACTTATATCAGAGAGATCATATGATAATTCTTTCACCAATTGACTTTTTTGCTTAACATAATACCCTCTAGTTCTATCCATATGATTGCAAATGTCAAGATTTTGGTTTTTTGATGGCTGCATAGTATTCCAGTGTATATATATAAACCACATCTTCTCTATCCATTCATCTGTTGATGGACATCTAGGTTATTTCCATTGTTTTGCTATTGTGGACATTGCTGCTATGAACATTTAGGTGCACATGCCCCTTCAGATCACTACATTTGTATCTTTAGGGTAAATACCCAGTAACGCAATTGTTGGGTCATAGGGTAGCTCTATTTTCAACGATTATGACTATAAAGATGAAAATTTAAAAAATATTTTTAAAAAGGAATTGATAAGCTGTTGGTTAAAAAAAGAAAAAAAGGAGAGAATATGATCAGGCTGGAGACTAGAACAAAACCATATGCTAGATTTAGGGTATATTTTGATCTGTTAGAAGAAACTGTATCCAAAAATTTTAAAGAAAAACTTATATGTATACAAAAAATAAGGTTAAATACAATGAAGGGGTAGAACATGACTATAACAATGAATATTTTAAAAGATTTTTAAAAAGGTATTGATAAGATAAAATCATTAAAAAGGTTAAAATAGGAAAGGGGAAAATTTAAAAATAATAGAATAAGAAAAAATAAATTTTTTTAAAAGATTTTATTTATTTATTCGACAGAGAGAGAGAGAGAGAGAGAGATCACAAGTAGGCAGAGAGGCAGGCAGAGAGAGGGGAAGAAGCAGGCTCCCTGCTGAGCAGAGAGCCCCATGCAGGGCTCGATCCCAGAACCCCGAGACTCTGACCTGAGCTGAAGGCAGAGGCTTAACCCACTGAGCTATCCAGGCGCCCCCCAAAAATAATATTTAAGAACTTAACTTGGAAAGACTGAAGTATCATGGGAAAAAAACCATGAATTCTATGTGTTGCTTTCCTGTAGCTCTGGACTTCTGCTGTTCTCATTGATCAGTGATCTTGGTCTTGGCTGAATATTCTTGCTGATCTTCTGGGGAAGGAGCCTGTTGCAGTGATTCTCAAACATCTTTGCCCAACGCAGAATTGCACCACCCTTGCCAGGGGCTGGGCTAAGTAATCTGCTCGGGTTCCCTCTTGGCTGCTTTTGTTCCCTGAACACTTTCCATAGAGCTCTGGAGGAGGGGGATGAAGATGGCGGTCTCCCAATCTCTGGCCCCAGAGGAGCAAAGAGCTCAGGCCCTACTCCTCAGTGCATCCTCAGAGAAAAGTAGTCAATCCCTCCCAACTCCCTGGTCTCTGGCTGCGCTCTGAGCTCACCCAGCCTGTGACTGAGCATTTCTGTCTCTGATGCATGGCCCCGTTGGGTGTTTCCAAACCCAGTAGATTCCTGCAGCTCATTCCTGTGCTGCTCCTCCCAGAGGAGGAAGGTGAGTCTCCCCCAATCTGTTGCTTGTGGGGTCCCTCCTCGAAGAGCAGTGGTCCAACTGTGCCTCAGATCATAGTTTAAGGTAACTGTGAGCTGAGAGCTCACTCCTTGGCTCCATCTCTGTAGTTGGTTTCTCTGCTCTGATACCTGGGAGCTCTGCCACATTCAGACACCCCTGGTCTTTTTGTGAACCTGAGGGACCTGAGACCACACTGTCCCCATGAGGGCTCCACCCCCTCCCCTTAACCACTGGAGGGACATCCCTCAGTGAAGCAGACTTCTAAAAGTTCTGATTTTGTGCTCCGCTGATCTATCACTTTCCAGGAGCCGGCCCCTCCCGCTGTGGTATCTCTTCCCATATATCACCTCAGATTCACTTCTCTGCATGTCCTACCTTCCAGAAAGTGGTCGCTTTTTTATTCCTAGAGTTGCTGCTATTCTTTTCTTCAATCTCGTGTTGAGTTTGTAGATGTTCAGAATAGTTTGATAACTAGCTAGCTCAACTCCTAGAACCTGATTAAATTTAGGTCTCCTACTCCTCCACCATCTTGCTCCTTCTCCCTTGATTACTATACATTTTATAATAAATCTGGAAATCAGGTAATGTTAGTTCTCTAACTCTGTTCTTTTTTTTTTCCAATTTGTTTTAGCTATTCCAGATCCTTTGTGTTTTCAAATGAATTTTAGAACCATCGTGTCAGTTTCTACAAAAAAGCTACTGGGATTTTGATTAGGCTTGTTTGAATCTATAGAATAATTGGGGAAAATTGGTATCTTAATGATAAATTGAAGAGGAGTCAACATTGTCCATTTGTTATTCCTTTCATTACCTATTAGTTTGTAAGACTATAGGTTAAGTGGAAAATATCAAGTAAGTCTTAATTCAGGAGATCAAGAAGAGATGGAAAAGGATTAGAAATAGGTTGTGGAACATGATAAAATTTACCCTATGGGCAATGGACAGTTCTCATCAAGGTTTTTTAATCTGAGGGGTGATGGTCTCCAATTTTTGTTTTGTTTCATTTCAGAAAGGCAGTGTGGAGGATGGGCTGGAAGGGGCCAGGACTAGAAGAGGAGAAGGTGTTAGGAGGATATTGGGTCAGGCCTGGACCACAGGGGTAACAGTGGGAGACCCATTAAGTATAGTGTGATGGTAGAGACACCTGGGTGGCTCAGTTGGTTAAGTGTCTGCCTTTGGTTCAGGTCATGGTCCTGGGATCAAGTCCTGCATCAGGCTCCTTTCTCAATGGGGAGCCTGCTTTTCCCTCTGTCTGTGACTACCCCTGCTCGTGCTCTCTCTCTCTTTCTCTGACAAATAAATAAATAAAATCTAAAAAAAAAAAAGAAGAAGAAAGAAAGAAAGAAAGAAAAGAAAGGAAAAGAAAAGAAAAGTATAGTGTGATGTTGAAGAGAGAAAAAAATGAAGGTATGGAGGCTACCCTATTGCTTAGGTCCTTACTGGAAGAACATTATAGAACCCCACAAATATATGCCATCAAAACCACACTAAGTTTTTCTGCAATTCAACCTCCACTTAGCTGGACACCCTGAATCCTCATGGTCACGCTAAGTTCATCTGTCATGAGGGCAAGTGTGATGGAGGGTGAGTTAGAGTAGAACAGATGATAGTTCATCTGGTTCTATTAACCTCTTACTCGTACAAATTCTGTGAAAACATTTGAGCATGAGAGTGAATTCCAAGGCTCTCTCAAGAGCAACTTATAAGAGATTTGTGCTAGCAAGGAGCCTTGAAGGATAAGCTTCATGAGCATCATGATAAATCTCTTTTGCCTGGATCATTACAATTGCTCCTAACTGGCTTTCCCATTTCCACTCTTTTCTCATTCTTCTGAACCCATTTCCACATAGCAGTTGGCATTATATTAAAAGATAAAACCTGATTATGTCCTTCTTTTACTTGAAATGCCTCAATGGCTTCCCACTGCACTTTGAAGAAAAAAATTTTTCCCAATTTCTTACTATGGTTTAGAATGCCCTGGCTTGAGGAAATTCCTCTCCAACCTCTTCTCAAGTACAGATCCAGACACATAGATTTTACTTAATTTCTCTAACCTGCTAATAACTTCTTTTCCTATGGGTTTTGTCCATGGCACTTTTCTTCCTATAATGTTCTAACCCCATATAGTGGACAATGTAGTTACCTCTTCAATATCCTTTGTCCTCTTTTCCAGGGGATTGCAGTCTCCTGTCACAGTGGACTCTGCTTAGTATAAGCCAATCAGGGTCAACCCATCCCTCTTGCTCTAAAAGGCCTAAACCAAACATATCCTTGCATTTTTTTGGCTATAGAGGTTGGTTCAAGGTTCAAGGATAAGTCCAATTAATGAGCAAAACTCGGGATTTTCCTTCTGTTTGTCAAGAGGTGCTTTCTCTTCCCCCCGCATGTGAATAAAGAAGCAAATGGCCCAGTTGCTGCTAGTGAATAACTTGCAATTAGCCTGTGGTCAAAACAGACACATGGAAGAGAGCAGAGCCAAGAGTAATACAGAGAAGTGGAGTTGGAGCCTTGATCAAATTGATCCTGAAGGCATAATGCCTTGAGAATTTTCAGTTATGTGAACCAAAAAAATTTCCCTTTATTGTTTAAGCCAGTTTGGGTTAATTTAATGTGACTAATAACGTTGTTTTGAAAAAATTAAAGTGTCACTGGCAACATAAATATGTTAGTTACTGCTATGGAGTCAGTTTTTTTTTTTTTTTTTTTGTACTCAGTATGCCTTTGTTACTAAGCCTTTATTACTTTATTACTATATATTTCTACTCTTTTTTTTTCTTTTTAGGCTCCTGTGGAAACTTGGTTGTTATGATGTGCACTCAGCTTTCAGTGGTGACAAGGCTTCATTTATACATTAAATCTACTCTTTTTTAGATAGCAATTTGAGGTGGCTCTCTGATGCCTCCAATCTGTGTGTAAACATAGACAAAGATGTGGACAGCAAAACTCTGTGTGTACTTGGACATGAGGGCCATCAGGATGACCCAGGATATGCCTATATTAATTTGTTAAATAATCAACAAAATAAACACACTTGAAAATCCTCATAGAGAATTCATGTACCCTCAGGAAGACTCCCGCAGTCTGTGGAGTTTGTACTGAAAACCACTGAAACACTCAGGATTTGGAGTCAGAGACCTAGGTTTGAGCCCTGGCTCCCTGCTTCCTGCTCTGTGACCTTGACACAGATTACCTTCTCTGGACACTTGGTTTCCTTGTCTCCAACAGGAAAAACTTTTATGAGGTATCTGCTGTGAGCCAGGACTATAACACCTTCCTTCTCAACCTAAAAGGGTTGTTTTAGGGATCAAGTGAGGTTATTTAGGAGGAAGGATTGTACAAAACAAAAGTGTAGTACAATTGCCAGTTATTTTGTTTTCTGACACTTTCTTTCCTTCTGCGTTGGACAGGCTCCTTTACACTCTTCAAAATTTGACTCCAAGTTGCATCTCACACTTACCCTCTGCGATTTTATCAAACCTTCTATAAATCTAACAGGCCTCTCACTTGCCTGTTTACCTGGCTGTCTCTTCTCCCCTGCCATGATATGGATTAGGTCAGGGCTAGGGCCCAGCATAGTGCCTGGAACACAGGAGGTAGACAAAGTGCGTGCTTGTTAGCAGATGGATCTGAAGGCTGTGGGTAGAGAAGATGAGGCCTGAGAAGCCAGGACATAAAAATCAGACATCCCTTCCCCACTCAGTGATTTTGTCTGAGCTTGGCTCTATTGGCCCTCCCATTGCTGGCCTCTACCACAACTCACATGTCAGTCCACCTCAAAACAAACCAACAATAACAGCAATAGCAAGCCATGAGTTTGTTCTGAAAATTGTGACTGAGTCAGGGCTTTGCTTCTCCAAGAACCTTTCTGGGAGTATTTGGCAATTTTTTTTTTTAAGATTTTATTTATTTATTTGACAGAGATCACAAGTAGGCAGAGAGGCAGGCAGAGAGAGAGAGGAGGAAGCAGGCTCCCTGCTGAGCAGAGAGCCCCATGCGGGGCTCGATCCCAGGACCCTGAGATCATGACCTGAGCCGAAGGCAGAGGCTTTAACCCACTGAGCCACCCAGGCGCCCCAAGTGTTTGGCAAATTTGATGCTGCTTCCATCTTTGGGGCCACTAGTTCCTTTCCCAAGGTCCAGCACAGTGACAAGGGTGGCTCCCTGGCTCTATTCAGGGCCATCAAGAGGGTGTGCTCCTGGACTGGCTTCCTCAACTGAGAGAGAAGGGCTGGAGGATCAGGTTAGCAGCAGCTATGCCAGGAAAGGAGGAAGGGTAGGGAAGCAGAGAAAGGGCTAGATTTCCTGAATCTCACTGTCCTGCTCCCCAAAGGGTGGAGTAGGGTGGAGAGAGAGAGAAAAAAAGAGAGAGAGAGAGAAGCCATTCCACACTCTGCTGAGCCCAGATGGCAGGTCCATGAGAACCATTTAATTGTCCACAGGGAGAGGACATCTCACTTTGGCAGAAGACATAAACTAATCAGAAGCAGCACCCATCCTCTCTTCCCTCTTTCCCTCCCTCTGTGAATTCAGTTTGATGGGTACAAAATGAGGTGCCAGGGCTTTGATCCCTGGACCTGCTGCCCAGCCTCAAGTATGGGACATTCAGAAACAACTCAAGGAATTTTCTGTTTGGGAGTGGGGAGGGGAGTTCCTCTGTGAGGACACCTTGGCCAAGGCTCTCCCTTGAACTATCAGCAAGCCTAGCTCCTCCTACTCCCAGCCAGAAAGCTTTCTTTATGCTGGCAGACTTCATGCTGGGGACACTAGCAGAAAAAGTTGAGAAGGTGTAGAGACAGCTCAGGGTTTTGGAGATAGCATGCCAATGAGAAAACTCCACCATTTATTTCATAGGGTGACACCATCACATGATAGCTGAATGGCATCAGGAAGGTCAGATAACCCCTGTGAGCCTTACTTTCCTCCTCTACGAAATGATCAAGATACTTACCTAATAGTAGTGCAGTAATGTAGGAAAGGTCTCATTCAGGGCTCAACTGTAACAATTCTTTTTTCTCAGTCTGACAGGATATGGAGACCAAAGCTTGGGCTCCACTTTGTAATCCTCTGCCCAAAGTTGTTGTTGTTTAATATGCAGATTTTCTTCTCCTGCCCCCTTTTACCATCCAGTTCTTGTTATTTTTTTGCCCATGTCAATCATATTAGTCTTATTATTTCTATGATTTTTATTGTAAAAATCCATTATGCGTTAGCTACTAGGTATAAACAATCAAAGCAAATTCACATCTGTTCTTGTTAACCTAGAAATATGTCTATCTTATGCAAAAATACTCCTTATGATTTTTGTAATAAAAGGGTTTTGACTCTAAATATAGTTTTAAGAATTATGGTTTTTAATTTAAAATTTATTTAAACTTCAAACATTAAATATATGTATTTGGAAAGATATATTTGCAAAACATATAGTATATTGCAAGCACACAGAGTATGTCCAGCCCTACACACAGTGGCATATGAATTTCAATCAGGATAGTTGAGTATATGGCTTTGCATTGGAACAGATTGAAACCACAGTGAATTCTGTAATCCCAGATGGGTTTCTGAAACATGTTTCATGTAAATGGTTGGCTTGAACAGAGAATTCTATTTGAATCCCCCCCCCCTTTTTTTTGAACATTCAGCAGCTGACAGGTGTTTTCAGAGGCCTTGAGCCCTGTCCCTGGCTATTCTTTGCCTGTGGCCATGGGGTTCCCCTGCCCCCATCCATTCTTCAGAAAGGATATGGCTGAAGAGTCCCCTCTCCTTCTCTCTTTAACATAGTGACTCCCAATGCCTGATGTGTACAGTCTCTGTCCATCCCTACAGCATCACTAACCACTTTTTCTCATTGCTAAGAAACAGGTTTGAAAGCTACACTGGTGGTGGTGGGGTGTGCAGTGGGTAGAATACATCCCCTTCCTTTCTTTCCAGCTCTACCATTTACTCCCACATTCCTTCTCTCTTTAACTGTCCCCGCCACACCAAAGCCTGGATGAGGATTTTAAGCACAGTCCAGAGGCAGCTAGCAAGTTGAGTCTCACTCAACTTTCAGTACAAGCCTGCCAGAGCCAGAGGGTGACAGGGGGTGAACTAGATCCCCCTAACCTTCCTGAAGTCACAGAGCTAGATTCCATTTCAGTCTCAGCTCTCACAAACTCTGTGTTCCCAGAGAAGTCACTTGTCACTCTTACCAGCCCACTGTTTCTTCCACTCTAAAATCAGTGGGAAGACTGAGATGATCCCCTGTCTTCATCAAGACTCTCCAGGGAATGCTTGGCTTTGAGCATGGCCACTAGGTGGCAGTACTTGGAAGGACACAGAGGGGAACCCCTGACTGACAGAAAGTGCTCTGAAACATTTAGGGCCTCTGAGAGGCCCAGGTGCAGCCTGAGGGACTAGCTGCCAAGATCACTCATTCAGCTTGTCCCCCCACATGTACTGATGACCAGCGTTTGGCCATCTTCTCCCGCCCTTCTCCTGCCTGCTCTTGGAGCTTCCCACAGGGATAGGTGTACACCCTTTCTCCTCCTTTTCCGGGCAAACTCTCACACATTTGACTCAGCTGAAACAGGTCTCTTAAGAAGCTTTCCCTGGAAAATCCTCTCTCCCTTACTTCTCAGATGGCATTCATTGTTGTTACTTTTGTCTCCTCACTGTCCTTAATCTGCACCTTGACCAAGCCATGTTCCACCCAGAGTGACCATTCCCCTGCCTGTCTCCTTACTGGATTATGAAGTCCTTGAGGGTATAGAGACCAGGTTTTCTTCATCTCTGTCTCCCCAGAGCCCAGCATGGGACTGTTATAAAGCCTACTGCTATGTATCTGCTTTTCTGATGAATTACTCCATGAACAGGCTTGGAAAGACCAGATTAACCCCTTTACTGATGCTTTTGATCTGCTTTTTTTGGTAATTCTTAGTATTAAGCAATACACCTTTCTTAATTGTGATGATCAAGCATTACTTTGATGTGGCTTAAGCTTGGAACTCTTGGTTCAAACAAATACCTATGACTACCGAGATATATTAAAACAAATGAAAGTAGAACTACTTGAGTTGAAGCTGGGATGGGAAGACCTGGAGCCTTGCCTACCTTCTCCCACTTCTGTGGTCAGAGAGCACCTCCTTAGACTCTGAGGGTCCTGTATACATGGTTTGAAAACCATTACCCTGGTTGTTATGTTCATTTCTCTTCTGTTTATTTCCAGTTCACAGAAAAGATGAATGACTGTGGAAAGATTGCATTTCCTGCAGGCAGAAAGTGTGTTCCTCTCATCATACAACATTTGCAAACAACTTTTGCACACACTCAGTGGATCTATGATTAATTGAATTGTGTAGAGTTGAATTAAAATGGCAGGTAGACTTTGAAACCAAATATTCCCAAGTTGGACATGGGGAAGTGGCTAAGGAAATGGTTAGCCTGACAGTCACCTCTACCCTGAATTCACTGTGATCTCTGAATCAGAGAGAGCTGGGATGGCCAAGTAGTCAACGGTCCCTACTGCAGACTTGGGTGATTTGATCTGCGATGTAGCTTTAGTCTATGTGAATATCCTACCTCAGTCAGTGTATAGCTATACAAATATGAAAAGATCGATAAATTACCATCATGTTGAAGAATCTAAGAGTTAGAAGGTGTCATTGGGTTCAGCTAGGCCGATGAAAGGAAGAACCCTTCCTCTAGCAGTCCTGACAGTGAGTGTGCTCTAATAGTGACAGGGAGCTCACTCCTTTGAGGGGCAGCATGACCGTTGCCAGAGAGGACTCCCTTCCATCCAGCCTCTATCTTCAGTCTCTCCCTGTAGAGGGTTCCTCTCTTCCCTATATAAATTTTCTCAGTCTCTCAGTGTCTTTTTAAAAATTTCCCCCTTAAATTGGCATCTCTTTAAATCTGTCCTTTCCTTTAGAGTCAAGCCTCCCGATAGAATATGGTATATTCTCTCTTTATTTCCTCTGTTTCTATTGTTTCTACTTTCTCACCTCAGTCCACGGCAATCTGGCTTATGTTTCCACCACACCATTGACACTACTCTTGACCGTCTTTCTCTTGCTAAGTCCAATATTTAGACACTGTTAGCTTCCCACCTGAAACCCTTGCCTTTCTTGATATTTCAAGACAACTTTCTCTCCTGGTTTGCTTCTTGCTTCTTTGGCTTCTTCTTCACTCCCTTCTTGGTTTGCAATTCAGTCAGTCCTCTATCTTTTAATCTTACCCCACCTACTCTCCCTGGACCACTTCATCTACTCTTTTGTCTTCAATTACCAACATTATCCTTTATGTTATCATAAACATTAGCATCAAGTCCTTTTGTTGATCTTCTTAGCAAAATCATGTCATTTCTACCTCCCAGGATCACTCAAATCCACTCCCTCTTCTCCATTCTCTTGCCACTCCCTAGTTTCTTTCTCATCACTTTTAGATTTCTGCTACCGTTCTGTTTTCAGCTTTGCTTCTATAAAATCCATTCTGCATAGTGCTATAGACCTAAAATATAATTTAGACCACGTTGTTCCTTCAATTCAAACTTTCTGTAATGTCCATTACTTGCATGATAACACCCAAAATAATTTACAAAACCTTATGCAAGGCTCTCCTTATACAAATCCCCTTATGACCTGGCCCTCTCTCTACCTCTCTAGCTCCCATCTCCTTTTATGCCATAATTCAAATTCCATTTCATAGAAAAGCTAAAATTTTCCAAGTTTCCACTATGATCTCTTTCAGACATTTATTTTTTCAGAGTAGAACCTCCTTCTTACCTGTCCTTCCTACCTGTCTATTTTCTTTGAAACTCAGGTCAACTAGAAAAATACCTAGTCAGAGTTTTCTCTGACCCTTCCGAGTCTAGCTAAGTGCCTCTCACAAGTTTCCTGTGTAGCCTGTTCACACTTCTGTCTTAACATTATTCAAACTATATTGGAAATGTGCACTTGATGTCATCTCCATAAACTATACCCTATGACCTTGTGGGTGCCTATAGAACAAAAGGTTTAAAAGAAATTTCTGTCTTCCCAGTATATAACTTGAACCTGGAAGGTACTACGTACTCCATAATGCCTAGAATAACTTAATACCTCCAACAACATTCCTACTAGTTTCTTCTTTATGGGTACAATTTATGGCTATACAATTCCATTTGAAGGTCACCACTTTTTGGAATACTGTATGGTAGTCACAGCATTCCTGTTGTTTATGACTATAACTTGGGAGAAGACATGGCCATTTTCTCCCAAAATCCCTCCCATTTTTACAGCACCAATCCATTCCTCTTTGATAGTAAAGATGTCCAGTCTCTTTCTACCTTTCCTAATACATTCACACTCTATATAACACAAATGCCAGTGAAGCAGATTACAAACTTACCAGATGCTCTCCTTTAGAAGAATAAGATATCTAGCAGAGTTTAGAGCACATACCCCCAATAATGTTTAATATCTTAGATTCTGAACTGGTTTTTGAATGTAGATTAGGAAAATATCATTGATGTCCATCATCTGGCTCAGCAAATATGTAGTAGTATAGCCCAACAATATCTCTCTTGTTTCTCCATTTATTACCAAATAAAGTCTCTGTCCCTGTGTATATATCCTCCTAATACATTGCTACTTTTCAGAAGACTGTCTTGGAGAGTGACATTTTTGTACCCACATAGTCCTGCCCTCCCTTTTTCCTCTTCTTTCTCTTCTTCCTACTCCATTGCTGCTGCTTCTTCTCTTTCCTCTTTTTCTTCTTCTCCTTCTCCTCCTCCTCTTCTTCCTTCCCCTCTTCCTTCTTTCTCATCCATCTATCCACCCATGTATTTATTTTATTGAGGTATAATTGACATTCAATTCTATAGTGACTTGACATGTATACACTATAACTGATCACCACAATAAGTCTAGTTACCATCTGTCATCTTATGGAGTTAATACAACATTATTGACTATATTCCCCATGCTGTATGTTGCATACTCATGACATTTATTTTATAACTGAAAGTTTGTAGTTATTAATCCTCCTCACCCATTTTGTGCCCACTCCCACCATCTCCACCCCCTTGCCCAGCAACCACCAATCTGTTCTTTGTATTTATGAATCTGGGTTTTGTTTTATTTTTTAGATTACACATACAAGTGAAATCTTGTGGTATTTGTCTTTCCTTATCTGACTTATTTTACTTAGCATAATACCCTCAAGGTCCATCCATGTCTTCACAAATGCAAGATTTCATTCTTTTTATGACTAAATAATATTCCATCATATTTTAAAATATTACATATATACATATATATATTCATCCATTCATTCATTGATAAACACTTTGGTTGTTTCCACATCTTGGCTATTACAAATAATGCTGCAATGAACATAGGGGTGCATATATATTTTTTAAATTCATGTTTTTGTTTTCTTCAGACAGATACCTAGTAGTGGAACTCCTAGATCATATGGTAACTCTAGCTTTAATTTTTTTTTTTGAGGAAACTTCTACTGTTTTCTGTTAGGATTACATTAATTTACATTTCCACCAGGGTTCTCTTTTCTCCACATCCTCGCCAACAGTTGTTGTTTCTTGTTTTTCTGATTTTAGTTGGTCCCAATAATTTATTTTTGTTTTTGTTGCCCTTGTCTTTGGAATCAGATCCAAAAAACATCACTAAGACCAATGTCAATAAACTTACCACTGTTGTTTTCTCCTAAAAGTGTTATGGTTTCAGGTCTTAGATTCAAGTCTTTAATCCATTTTGAGTTAATTTTTTAAAGATTTATTAATTTATTTTAGAGAGAAAGAGAGAGAGAGAATGCACAAGTGGGGAGAGGGTCAGAGGGGAGAGAATCTTCAAACAGACTGCCACAGAGCACAGAGCCTGACATGGGGCTAAATTTCATGACCCATAAGATCATGACCTGAGCCAAAACCAAGAGTTGAATGCTCAACTGACTGAGCCACCAAGGCACCCCAAGTTAATTTTTGGGTATGGTGTGAGATAGTGATCTAGTTTCATTCCTATGCATATGGCTGTCCAGTTTTCCCAACACCATTTATGGAGGAGATAAATGTTCTTTCCCCATTGTATATTCTTGCCTCCTTTCACATAAAGTAATTGACCCTATATGTGTCTGTTTAATTCTAGACAGTTCTCCATTGCTTTGTGTGTCTTTATGCCAATACCATACTGTTCTGGTACTATATACTATAGCTTTGTAGAATAGTTTGAAACCAGGGAACCTTTTACCTCCAACTTTGTTCTTCTTCCTCAAGATTGTTTTGGCTATTTAGAGTCTTTTGTGAAGAAGTTGGAATTATTTGTTCTAGTTCTGTGAAAAATGCCATTGGCATTTTTGCATTGAATATGTATATTGCTTTGAGTACTATGAACATTTTAACAGTCCATGAACATGGAATATCTTTCCATTTATTTGTGTCTTCTTTAATTTTTTTCACCAATATCTTATGGTTTTCAGTTTATAGGTCTTTCAACTCCTTGGTTAAATTTATTCCTAAGTATCTTATTCTCTTATACATAATTGTAAATATGATTGTTTTCTTGGTTTTTCCTTCTAAATTTTTATTATTAGTGTATAGACACACAACAGATTTTTGTATATTAACTTTATATCCTGAAACTTCACTGAGTTTATTTATTCTAATTTTTTGGTAGAGTATTTAGGATTTTCTATATATATAGTCATATAGTGATGCATTATTTTCTATATATATATATATATAGTCATATAGTGACAGCATTATTTCTTCCTTTCAAATGTTCATGCCTTTTATTTCTTTCTCTTTCCTGATTGCTTTGGCTAGGACTTCTAATACCATGTTGAATAAAAGGGGATAATGGGCATTCTTGTTTTGTTCTTGATCTTAGAGAAAAGCTTTCAAGTTTTAATCATTGAGTATGATAACACCTATGGGTTTTTCATATATGGCCCTTATTATGTTGGAGTATATTCCTTCTATAAACACTTTGTTGAGAGTTTATATCATAAGTTGATGTTAAATTTTGTCAAATGCTATTTCTGCATCTACTGAGATGATTTTATTATTTTAATCCTTTATTTCATTAATGTGTCATCTTACATTGATTGATTTGCAAATGTTGAACCATTCTTGTATCCCTGATATAAATCATATCTGATCATGGTGTATGATCCTTTTAATATACTGTTGAATTCAGTTTGCTAATATTTTGTTGAGAAGTTTTGCATTTTGTTCATCAGGATATTGGTTTGTAATTTTCTTTCTTGTGGTGTCCTTGTCTGGTTTTGGTATTAGGGTGATGCTTGCCTTGTAAAATGAGTTTGGAAGTTTTCCCTCCTCTTCAATTTTTTGGAAGAGTTTGAAAAGAATAGGTATTAAAGCTTTGAATGTTTGATAGAATTCGCCAGTGAAGCTATCTGTTCCTGGACTTTTTTGCGGGGGGAGGTTTTGATTACTGAGTCAATCTCTGTAGGTCTATTTGTATTTTCTATTTCTTTATGGTTCAGTATTAGAAGACTGTAAATTTCTAGGAATTTATCCATTTTTTCCAGGTCGTCAAATTTGTTGTCATATATTTGTTCATAGTAGTCTCTTATGATCCTCGTATTTCTGTGGTATCAGTTGTAACCTTTCTTTAATTTCTGATTTTACTTACTTGAACCCCCCTCTTTGTTAGATCTGTTAATTTTGTTTATGTTTTCAGAGAACCAGTTCTTAGTTCCACTGATCTTTTCTATTGTCATTTTAGTCTCTATTTCATTTATTTCCACTCTGATCTTTATTATTTCCTTCCTTCTAAATTTGGACTTTGTTCTCTTTTTTTGTTTTCTAGTCCCATTAAGTATAAAGTTAAATTTTTTATTTGATATTTCTCTTGTTTCTTAAGGTAACCCTGTATTGCTATGAGCTTCCCTCTTAGAACTGCTTTGGCAGCATCCCATAGGTTTTGATATATTGTTTTCAATGACCTGTAGGTATTTTTAAGTTTCATCTTATATTTCTTCTCTGACCCAGTAGTTGTTCAGTAACATGTTGTTTAATTTCATGTTTGTAATTTTTCTACTTTTCTTCCTGTACTTGATTTCTAGTTGTATACCCTTGTCATCAGAAAAGATGCTTGATATGATGTCAACCTTCTTGAATTTATTGAGACTTGTCTAATGGCCTGACATATAATTTATCCTGGAGAATGTTACATATGCCCTTGAGAAGTGCATTCTGCTGATGTTGGATGGAATGTTCTATATATACATATTAAGTCCATCTGTTCTAATGTGTCATGTAAGATCGATGTTCCTGATTGATTTTCTGTTTGGATGATCTATCCATATGTAAATGGAATGTTGACAGTCCCTATTTATTATTTTATTGCTGTCATTTTGTCTCATTAGGTCTGTTAATTTTTGCTTTATATATTTTGGTATAACTATGTTGGTATATATATATACTTACAAGTGTTATATCTTGCTGGATTGACTCCTTTATCATTATGTAATGTCCCTCTCTGTCTTTCATTACAGTTTTTATTTTAAAGCTTATTTTGTCTTATAAAGCCAGCTTTTTCTTCCATTTCCATTTGCATAGAATATCTTTTTCCATCTCTTAACTTTTAGTCTGTGTGTGTCCTTACTTCTGAAGTGAGCCTCTTGTAGGCAGTATATAGAAGAGTCGTGTTTTGTTTTGTTTTTATATATTCAGCCACTCCATGTTTTTTGATTGGAGAATTTAGCCCATTTATTTTTAAAAGTAATTATTGATAGGTACATACTCATTGCCATTTTGTCAGGGTTTTTTGGCTGTTTTTGTAGTTCCTTGTTCATTTCTTTTTCTCCTTCTCTCTTTCCTTATGGTGTGATGACTTTCTTTATTGTTGTGTTTAGATATCTTTCTGATTTTCTTTTGTGTATTTACTATAAGTTTTTGCTTTTTGGTTACTGTGACATTCACATATATCATTCTATGTATATAATAGTCTATTTTAAGTTGATAGCAACTTAAACCTGGACACTATCCAAAACTCTACATTTTATCCCTCCCCATTTTATATTTTTGATGTCACTTTTTACATCTTTTTATTTTATGTGTCCCCTATCTAATTTACTGCCCCTTCTTTTTCTCTTCTCCCCTTGGGACCTCTATATTACAAATGTTATTCTGCTTGATGTAATATAGAAGTCTCTCAAGTTATCTTAATATTTTTATTTTTTAAAAAAGATTTTGTTTATTTATTTGAGAGAAAGAGAGAGAACATGAGCAGGGGAAGAGGCAAAGGAAGCGGGAGAAGCAGACTCCCTGCTGTCAGGGAGCCCAATGCAGGGTTCGATCCCAGGACCCTAGGACCATGACCCGAGCCAAAGGCAGACACTTAATCATCTGAGCCACCCAGGTGCCCCTCAAGTTTTCTTAATTTTTTAAAGTTCCCTTTTCTTTTTGCTGCTCTGTCTGGGTGAGTCCCATTGCTTTATCTTCAAGCTTGCTAGTCCACTCTTCTACTTAATCCAATCTACTATTGAACCCCTCTGGAGTATTTTTCAGTTTGGTTATTGTATTTTTTAGCACTATGACTTCTATTTGGTACTTGCTTATGTTTTCTATCTTTTTGTTGAGATTCTCTCTCTGTTTACCTGTTCTTTTTCTGAGTTTGGTGAGTATCTTTATGACCATTACTTTGAATTCTTTATTTAAATTCTTTATCAGGTAGATTACTTATATTCATATTATTTAGGTCTTTTTCTAGGGTTTTATCTTGTTCTTTTGTTTGGAACATATTTCTCTGTTTCCTCATTTTTGTAAACCCTCTGTGTTTGTTTTTATGTATTAGGTGAAACAGCTACCTCTCTCAGTCTTGAAGAAGTGACCTTGTTCAGGTGATGATCCTTCTCACTCAATCTTGTCCAAGTTCTTTGTTGTCTGTCAAAGCTTTGTGATTGTCTAACTGGCTGATTTATTCTTGATATTCCCTCATTGTTGAGGGTGTGCCAAGTTTTGTCAGTGATTCAAGGAAAGAAATCTCATTTGGAATCTAGTTTCTGGCTGATCAGAAGCAAGACCCTTGGGCAGCAGCTCTTAAAGTATGCAAATATATAGTGTCTCATGGTGTCACAATTATGACCTTTGCTGGCCTCCAGACCAGAAGATCTGGTGTCCCCTGGGGCTCAGGATGAGCATATAAGCTCCTTTCTGGGAAGTTTTGTCAAGCTGTAGAAAGGCCAAGGGTGTGCACACTGCTTACACTCTCTGCGTGCACCTTTTAACCTCCATATGTGTGGGAAACCTAGAGGCTGTCTCTCAGGCTGAAGCTCCAGGATAAGTAAATAGGACTTTTACACAGGAAGACCAGGTCGTGTTTTAGTCTGCGTCTGTGCAGTGCCTGAGGGTGGTGGACTGCCAAGAACTGTCTTTCTAATTGCTATAGTTCTGTGGAGGTCTGGAGTACCAGTTCTCTTGTCCACCAAGGCCAAGTAATCAAAGGTGTCTCCTGTGTAAATTTCTCATGCCGGTTAGCTTTGTAAGGCAACTAGAAAGTGTTGGGAGTGGGCTTGCTCACCATCTTCAGAAAGGCAGCAGGAAAATGTCTTCACTGTCTAAGCCTGTGGGCTTCAGCAGTGCAGCTGGAGAGTCCCTTGTCTGTGTGCACCCTTTCGCTTTAGGCTGGGAGTGGGAAAATGTCACAAACACTTGTGCTTGCTAGCTCTTTATATGGGGCATAGAGAGTGTTGCAACTGGCTATGTTTCCTGCCCTCAGCAAGTGCCATGACCATTCATCCCCATATATCGCAGCAATGCAGTGGGAGGGTGTCATATCCAAGCTTGCTTGTCTGTGCTAGCAGCCATATGGAGAGCTCACAACAGCATCTGCTGGTACCTCCATGTCCAGGGAGCATTTCGACCACCCCCTGCCCCTCCAGCTGATGTTCCCAGGCCAGCAAATGAAGTCCCCTCACGTATAGTCTAGGTGACTTTCAAAGTGCTGTTTTTCACTTGGTCTCAATAAGACCATATAAGAGGCCTCCAAGAAGGGAATGTCACTTTCCTATAGTACATTGCAACCCCTGGACATCACTCCCATTGGTTTTCCAAGCCACACATTCTGGGGGCATGTCTCTTTGATGCATTTCTCGGGGGCCAGAGTGTCTAATATGGGCACCAACCCTTTGCTCTCTGGGAGAAGCATCTCTCTGGTGAAGGGTTTTTTGTTTGTTTGTTTTTTGTTTTTTTGCAAGAATGTGTCTCTGCCTTTCCTCCCATCTTGATATAGTTCTCTTACCCTTTGTTATGGAGAGAAGTTCATCTAGTTTTCAAATCTTTTTCAGAGGGAAACTATCCATATGTAGCTGCAGATTTGGTGTATCTCTGAAGGAGGTGAGTTCATGATCTTCACAGGCTGCTATCTTGGACCATTCCTTCCCCTCCACTTCCTGCCTTCTCTCTCTCTCTCTCTCTCTCTCTCTCTCTCTCTCTCTCTTTAATTTTCTACATGAGCTGGAGAATTGGTAACTAACAGAAAGACTTTAGAAGTCAACTTTCTAATTTCATTAATGAGAAATGTAAGCCCTTAAGGATAAAATGACTTGCCTACTAGAAGTAATATTACAGCTAATGTTTATTATGTATTTACTAGGCTAAGCTGTGTGTGTGTGTGTGTGTGTGTGTGTGTGTATACACATATATATACACAGATATATATACACACACTACCTTATTTTACCTTCACAGCAATCCTATGGGGGAACTACTATTAGTATTCCTAGTATTCATAGATGAGGAAACTGAGGCCTGGGAAGATGAATTACCATGCCCAAAGTCACACAACTTATAAGAAGCAAAGCAGGGTTTCCAACAGAGGTTGCTTGACTCCAGAGCCATTTTTTTTAACTACCAAGCCCTGCTGCCTAATACTACGAGGCTACTTATTTCTGCATTGGTTTTAAATATATTTTATTTTCATTTCTGATTGCTCTTAACTTGGCAATAGCTAAAAAATGCTGGCTAAGCAGTTAATGGGTTTAAGGGTTTATAAACAAACTGCACTGTACAAAGGACCACCTATTTTAAAAGTTAAGAATTTTTATGTAGTTCAAATTATCTGTACTGTAAGCATGGGTTTTCATATATTGACCTTCCTAGAACAAGACCCACCTGTTTTAGAAATAAGCAGTCCAGAAGATAGGAAGCGTTATTTGTAACTAAGTGGAAAATTCCCCCATGGCTATGAAGTTAAATTACAAAAGGACTGATTAAGGAAAGTAAAGAGAGTGCTATTAGTCCTTTTAGTGCAAACTCTGCCCAAGCCAAACAGTTGCCATTTCTGAACAGAAATCAAACACTTGTTGCTTCAGAAAGGAAAATTTCAGACCTGGCTTTTCAGAGCTATGGCTGATAAGACCATGAAAAGCTTCCAAAAATTGACATCTGGGCCCAAACATTTATCTTCCCTTCTGCTTATTTTCTTTATCTGTATGTGTGCTTTAGCTGGAAACATAGATTATGACTCTAGCCCAAGACTGACTCCCTTCTTCATTTCTGGAAGAAGCACTGGTTTGGGTGTGGCTATTACAGACAGTGAGGCCCCCGTTGATCTGGTGAGTCTTGGTCCCTAGGAGGAAAAGGGACAAGGGCTGCTCTTCTGGTCCCTCTGCTCAAGGCTCCCAGTCACTTGGATTCTGTGGACCCTCCTCCAATCCCTATTAGGCAGTGATTACTGAGAGAAAAACCATTTGCATAAGTCAGTTAACGTCTAGCCTCAGTCAGTTGCTGCTGCTGGGCTGGATCTGTCCTCTCAAAGGGCCATGTTGACCATGTTTTCATGCCATCTAGAGTAAGGACCTTTATTCCTGTCTTGAGAGCAAACCATCTGATATACAAATCTAACCTCTTTCTTGCCTACAGATGGCATCTCATCACCTGTGGCCCCACCAACCCCAGTAAATTTTTATTTGAAGCAGGAGTGGCATCAGGATTCTGTATATTTGAGTAAACTTCAAAGTAGTGTAGCTAACAATCCCTGTTTACCTGGAAATATATAGTAGGTATTGACCAGGAGACATGGCTTTTGTGAGTATAATTTTCTGTATCATAGTCAGAGTTGGGTCGTAATAAAATCTGAGGGGAATTTTTTTGTTCTGGGAGTGGCTTTTGTTTTCTTAGAAACTCAAGGAGAAATATGAACACCCCATTTTCTCTCCTGTAATTTTTCCATTTTTCCTTGGGCCTGCTTGTCACTAAATATACCAGATGTGATAATTTGGGGAGCAAACTGCATTATAATACATTTTGTGACTCTAAATTAATAAGATGGCTTTAGATCAGCCATGATATCTAAAAGGCATGAAGTCATGGTTATTTTTCCTAAAAACGTGTTTTTTTTTTTTTCTTTTAAGAGGATGTGGTGGGATGTATTTTCTCCTCCTCCTCCTTTTTCTTCTTCTTCTTCTTGTCTGTTCCTTTTATATTTCCAGAAGCTTTACTTTTCCAAATGAATGATTCTACTTCCAGAATTAAGAAAAAAATCCCAAGTGCAGGTGAACTCAGAGTGCTGGGTCTCCAATTACCATGACCTTCCAGGGGAAACCAAAGAGACTCTGAGCTGCTGCTCTGTCAGTGAGCAGAGAAAAGCCTGGAAAGCTATAGGACCAGTCCTGAAGCAAGAGCCACTGGGAATTACCACATAGATCAACTGGTAGCACCAAAGGAAGAGAGTCTAGCATGAAATGGGATTGTAGTCCTTGACCTCACTCTCCTCTGAGAAGTGGGTTTGGCAAGAGTTGGAAATTGGTTAATATTCAGGCTGCTGACTTTGCCCTCTGGACCTTTTGTTCTCACAGCTTTTGTGTGACAGATATGCTCTCCCTCCTCCTATGACAAAAATCTGTGATGAAGAGGAAGCCAGAATGTGGGAAGATCATGGCACTAGAGTTCTGGCCTGAGCATGTCCCAAGTGTCAGATCCAGGGCAAGTTATTTTTACCTTCTTAACCCCTGAGCCTTCTTCTGTAAAATAGATGTACTAATTTATACCTCAGAAAGTTAAAGTTTAAATGAGATCACATTTAAAAGTTTTAAAAGTTCCTGGCACATGTCAGATGTCTTAAGAGTCTTGGGTGGAGGATGCACAATTCTGAGCAGAGAGAAACCATGTGGAGGATCACCAAAGAGGTCAAGGTGTCTGTACTCAGCCTGACACCTCCTTTTTCCCAGAGACTCTCCAAAACCTAGGACTCAACTTCTTATTCAGTGGCTCCTGTGGCCCAGCTGAAAGTCAGGAGTTAAGGAAACTCTGAGGACTACTGGGAAGCTCTGGTTCTAGACTGAAGGGTTGTTCTTTAGGGCCCTTTCTTCAGTCCTCAGATCTCTCCCATATTTCATGCTTACCTAGAGGATCTCATCTTTCCCCCAAACTTCCAGTGCATTCTATTATCTAAGTCTTTCCAAATCCAATCTCCAACTTGTCCTCTCTTCTAATCCAGAGACAGATAGATCCCATATTTGCTGGAAAGCTCCACTATACCATAAGTATATGGGTACCCCAAACTCATGTCCAAAACTTAAATCATATTCTTCCTCCCTTACATTGACTCCTCCTCGTATTTTCCCAATACAAGTTAATGATATCATCCTCTGCTCTTTCAGTGAAGCCAGAAAATGTGGAGTTATCCCAAACCTCCTCCCTGTCTTGTCCCCCTTCATATCTAGTCAAACACAGAATCATTTATTTAATCACTAATTCAACCAATATTTATTGAATGCTTGCTATGTGTAAGGCACCACACTGAGTGCAAGATAAAAAGTAGTGAACAAAATAAACATGGCTTCCATCATCTATGGGAAGATAGATATTAAATAAACATAAAATGAATTCATACTTATAAATTCTTATAAGTGTTATGAAAGAAAAGCATGGTGTGTTTTAAGGAGTACAACAAAGGGACCAAATTTAGATTAGGAGGTCAAGCATTGGGTACTCAGCAGAAATCTTTCAATAACAAATAACAGAAACCCAATTTGAATTAGATCAAGCAAAAAGGAAGAACTGATTGAAAAGATATTGGGGTAGCTCATAGAAGAAAGGAAGAATTGACCATCCAGATTTGGAAAAGGCATCAAGGGTGGAAATGAGATCCAGATCTGAACTCTCTCTGTCTTTGTTCCTCTTCTCCATTGCTCTCTGAGTTTGGCCTCATTTTCTTCTACTCCAGAAGAGCCTTCTCCACACATCAGAGAGTGTGATTCACAGCCAAGTAGTTCTTTGACCCAAGAGCAAGAGAGCCTTCCTTACCACTTCCAGACAGGAAAATCTGAGGAGAAGACTTACATTGACTCAGGGAATGGGATACTATGAAGTTGGTCCAGCCAGGGTCAGTACCTATCCCTGTTGCCAGTGAGGGCTAGTGCCTAAGAAGGAAAGGTAAGGTGAAGGGTGGTCTCAGAAGGCTGCTCTGAGAAAGTGATGTTTAAAGTGACATGAGACCTAAATGATAAGTAATATTTAACCAGGTAATAAGTGAGGGAAGAACATTCTAAACAAAGGAAACATCATTCATTAATATAGCAAATATTTATACATTCTTGGACTATCTACACATTCCTGGACCTGGGTATAAAACTGAGAACAAGAAAGATACCATCCCCACCTTCCTGGAGTTTGTAAGTACAAAGATCTTAGGCAGGAAAAACTGGTGGTCTCTCAGAGGACTACAAGAGTTCAAGTGGCTAGAGGACAGTGAATAAGGAGAGGTCAATGAAGGGACACAAAGGAGTAACATGATCTGGTTTATATTTCTAAAATATCAGTTTAACAATTTTGTCAAAGGGATTGTAAAAGAACAAAAGTTTAAGGACACCAGTTAGAAGACTACTGCTGTAAGTGGGGCAAGAAAGTATGTTAGCTTAGACTGAAAAGTCATGGAGAACAAAAGGAATTTGAGGCATCTCTCTGAGTTAGAATAAAGAAGTAGAAGTCTACTTCTCCCCCCAACCCTCCCCAACTCATGCTCTCTCTCTCTCTCTCTCTCATAAATCAATAAAATCTAAAAAAAAAAAAAGATTAGAGGTGATCAATGATATCATTGCAACTGAGGTCAAACAAACCACCATTTAAAAATGTCTTTTAGGGGCGCTGGTTGTCTCAGTGGGTTAAGCCTCTGCCTTCGGGTCAGGTCATGATCTCAGGGTCCTGGGATCGAGCCCCACATCCGGCTCTCTGCTCAGCAGGGAGCCTGCTTCCCCCTCTCTCTGCCTGCCTCTCTACTTGTGATCTCTGACTGTCAAATAAATAAATAAAATCTTAAAAAAAAAAAGTCTTTTAAATGCAGCAATATAGAGGTCACTGGTGGCTGTAGCAAGAGCCATTCCAGGGAAGTGAGGTGTTGAGGTCAGAGAGAATGAATGTGACACTTTAAAACCAGGAATAAGACAAGGATGTCAGCTCGTACTATATCAGTTCACTACTGTATTGGAGTTCATAATCAGTGAGGTAATACAAGAAAAATAATAGAAGGTATAAGAATTTTAAAGGAAGAAACAAATTGGTCACTTTTTGCAGGTGACATGATTGTCTATATGGACAATTGAAAATAATTTACTAATTACTAGACTGAAGAAAATTTAACAGGGTAGCTGGATATAAAATCAATATATGAAAGTATATTGGGGTTTTTTTGCCCCACTCATATAGAAGTAATAACTTTTTGAAGTTAATATCTATAATAGCAACAACAACCCCAAACAGAAGGTATCCAAACTTGTGGAAGATCTTTGTGGGGAAAAAAAATCTAAAAGGCAATAAAGATGATGTTAATGATGAAAAACTCAATGCCAGAAAGATGTCAGCATCCCTAAGGGATATTTGCTCTACCTTAAAAGGAAATTAAAAATATAAAATAAAATAAAATGGACATAGGTGCAGGTATATATGTAGATCTGGTGATAGACATTAGAGATTCCATGTAATCACAGTCACCTTTATTTTTACGGGCTGTTCCCACTATTTAGAATCTCCTACCTTATATATTTGGCAAACATCTACTCATCCTTCAAAACCCTAGACAACTCTGATCACCCCTATTTTTTTCAGCCTACACAAACAGAATCATTCATTCATTATCTTTTATGGGTTGCTTCTGAATCTTCCAGTTGCTTCAATTCTTGCTTGGGACATAGTACATTCTAATTATGTGTTTAAATGTACACCTGGAAATAGACTTTCGGCAGCAGAGCTTGTGTCTTAGGGAATGATCAGTAGGAAGTTCAGCCAAGGAGCTTCTAAAAGGCCTGAGTAAGTTCTCAGTACTTTTGGATAATAGCGTGTTCAGACTCAACCCAAGACCACAGGGAAGATCCTGAGCAGATCATTTACCCTCTGCCTGTTCTTCCTTCACCATCCTGATCTGGTCCCTGGGAGACTTGAAATAGCCTGAGAACCTAAGGGTCTGGATGTCAGGAACCCAGACATAATAGCATTCCCAGGGTTAGAAGTCACAGGTATCTTGCTCCAAAGTACTTCACTGCCTCTTTTGTACCAAAGAGACCATGCGGAGAATGAGTGTCTTCTTCCCCAAAGGCCCTCTGGCCCTCACAGTGGATTCCTTGAAATGACTGACCAATCCATTGTTCACAGATTGAGAACTCTGTAAAGGAGAGGTTGGGGCTGGCAGGGAACTTAGAGCCAGAAACCCAGAACTGCTGTCAGACTAGCATGAATCAGAAATGGTGGAGAGGAATCTCCAAGGTAGCAGCAATTAAGCAATGATGGAATGTGGTTTACTTGACAAAACAACTTAATTTCTAGCTAAGTTTTCAGCAAAACTATATTTGTTATCCAGTCGGAAGCACCTGTATACCTTCTAGGGTTTTTGCAGTATAAATTCTGAATTTATATAATGGCCTTGACTTCCACATTCGAGGGCAGAGCTCATAATCTGCATGAGGACAGGATGTGATTTATAAAATTGTGCATTTAAACAGAGCTTTGCACATAATAGGACCCACTAAGGACAAATTAATGGATGAATGAGTGAAGCAGAAGATACATGTAAGGTTTAAAAAGCTTATGCTTAAATAAACAGGGGGGAAGGTTTCTCCTAGGCATTTTTAATAGCATTTTCTGATATCTCTTTCTTAAATGTATACTGAAACTCTAAATGTATTGTAGGCATTTTGCCTTAAAATGAGCCTAATGAGGATCTCTCTGCACTGGTTTCCAAGGGCTGGGACACAATTGATGATGAGATGCTGAGCAGAATGGCTCTTCAGAGGGATAACAAGATCTGTGTTTATAAAGCAAATATTCCCAGAGCATCTCCATGTGCCAGGTTATTGTTCAAAGCTATGGAAGTGAGCCACAGGTAAGTCTTGAAGGAAACTACAATCTGATTGTGGAAATAAACACACATAAAGATAAAACCAGAACAGGATTAAAGAGGAAACTGGAAATGCTGAGTTGGAGCTAAGCTTTTAATTGCCAGGCTTGGATTTCCAAAATGGACTCTATATTTGGAAATATTGAAGAAGGGTCTCACTGGAGGGAGAGGAAAAGAGCAGAGGGAGAGATCATAGTTTTGTTTTAACTTGGTTTGTAGTTTTTGCTAATTTTTTTTATCAGATACATGGAAAAGGCTCCAAATCGTAAGGAAAGGTTCACTCTGAAAGGGAAAGCAGAGGACACCTCCTACTTCTGTTGACTCTTCCTGGGGATAACCCCTTTTAACTCTTCCAGCTTTTTGTTCTGTTTCTATAATCTGCTTCTACCACTGTTTCTTAATTTATGAATTCAGAATGGTGTCCATTGACTTTCTGCTCTCCTAGGTGAGGATTTAAGTCTCTAGTTCTACCTTGGCCTACCTAGATGTTCCAATACAGTTGTCAGTATTTTAGGTTCCTCAAATCTTAAGTTCTTTCTACAGATAAGCATGATTTCATTTCTTTTCCATTGGCCGTAGGCAGTATTTTTCAATTCCCTACTGTTACGGACCACACTGATTTGCCCCCAAATTCATATATTAGAGCCCTAACCTCCAGTGTGGCTGTCTGTGGAGACAGGGCCTTTAAGGAGACAGTCAAGTTTAAATGAGGTTATACCAGTGGCCCTGATCCAGGATGCCTGCTGTCCTTATAAGAAGAGTAAGACACACCATGAGTTCACGTGCCCGGCAAAAGATGGCCATCTGCTCAGCTGGAAGAGGATTCACTGGAAACCAAACCTTCCAACACCTTGATTTTGGACTTCTGGCCCCCAGAACTGTGCGAAATAAATTTCTGTTGCTTAAGCCATCCATGTTATGGCAGGCCACATAGACAAATAGACCTACTTTGCAAGATTAGGATCATTTCTTTGCCTTGCAGTAGTCATCCTTTTTATTTTCCATGACCTCTTTCTTGAGTCCTGATGGTTCTTTTCTCATTTGGTCTTGATCTTGCCTGCAATATGTTCCTAAGTGAGGATAATTATTATTCTAATACCAATTAGGACTTCTTAAATGTTGGTTCTTCTCTCCAGCTAGTTTCTCTGAAAAGTCTGTTTTCTATTTGTTTGATTTTTTACATCTCTCTACCCTCTTAGAAGACTGAGAAGACTCCAGACAAATGTCTGGAGACCCTTAATCCTATGCAGGAGAAATTGCTGCATTCTGTCTAAAACACAATATAAGACCTTAATTGAAAAGTACCTTATTGCTAAAAAAAAACTAACCACCACCTGCGCTTTCAGCAAGTCACAATCACTGGTCACAGATCAGGGTAACAAATATAATAATAATAATAATAAAGCTTGAAATAGTGCAAGAATTACCAGAATGTGACACAGACACAGAGTGAGCAAACGTTACTTGGAAAAATGGCTCCAGAAGACTCCGTCAACTCGGTTGCCACAGACCTTCACTTTGTAAAAACAATGTCTGCAGAGCACAGTAAAGCAAAACACAGTAACAGGAGGTAAACCTGTATATAAGGAGCTCTAAAACTCTAATTTTAGTACATGTGCTGCCGAAGCGAGCACTGGAGCTCTAAAACTCTAATGACAAACCAAAACGAATTTTTTCTAGAGGGCCGAAGACTTGAACAGATACTTCATCAAGGAAAGGTATATGGATGGCAAGTGAGCACATGAAAAGATACTCAACATCTCTAGTCATGAGAGAAAAGCAAATTAAAACCACAGTGAGATACTGAGAATGTCTACAATGAAAAGTCTGACCATAAGCGCGTGCTGGCAAGGACACAGGGGACTGGGACCCTCATACATTGCTGATGGGAATGGGAAATGGTGCAACCACTTTGGAAGTTTATTAAAGAGGTAAATATAACTTACTGTGTGATCTGGCCACTCCACTCCTAGGTGTTTGCCCTAGAGAAAGTCCGTACAAACACTGTACCTGAATGTTCATAGTAGCTTTCTTTGGAATAACCTGAAATAGCCCCAAAGTGGAAAGAAATTTGGTATATTCCTCAAATAGTATACTCTTCAACAGTAAAAAGAAATAAACTATTGATATATTCAACAACATGGATAAATCTTTAAATAATTATGGTGAGTGAAAGAAGCCAGACAGAAAAGGATACATACTATGTGATTATATTCATAGAAAATTCTGGAAATGCAGAATAATCTCTAAGTACATAAAGCAGATTAGTATTTGCAGGGCCTGGGATGTGTAGGGTGAGCATGGGAGGGAGAGATTGCCAAGGGGCCTGAGGACATTTGTTGGGAGGAGAGATCTGTTCATTATCTTGATTGTGGTGATAGTTTCATGGGTGTGTACGTGTGTATCTTATTGTTTATTATACCTTAACAAACTATTAAAACAGTGTATGTAAAATATATACCATACATATAATTGTGCATATTATAAATATTGTAATATATAAATTACATAGCATTTATGATTTTAAATATAGGAAACAAAGAAGTGAACAACCCCCCCCACAACAAACCCCCAGCCTCTGTTGACACTGACTTTCATAAAGAAGAATGACATAAATGTGAAGTGAGATCACCTCAATGGCACAAAATGAAAAGAGAAAGTGGAATGTTGGTGCTTACACCTTCCCCTCCCTCCCTCAATCTCTCCACAAAGGCATTCACTATGAACTGACTCTCTTGTTGGGCTTTGGGATGATTTTTAATGCCTCTACTTACTGCAAAAAATTTTATCAAATGAAAACAAGTCAAACACCCCTGGAGAGCTTTTTCAAGATATCCAAGCTATCCAAACCTTGTCCAAACACAAATGTTCTAAATGAGCCAATAAAATTATTGCTTATTAGACATTGAAGGAAAGATCGTGATAGCTGTTATATTAATTTTAAGTCAAGTTTGCACAGACTAGACTGCATCTTTAAATGTCACATATAAATCAGTGATAGAGGATGGTAAGCATTCTACCCTCTGCCCTAAGTGAATACAGAATGTTTGCACCCATCTTATAGACATCAAAGAAGGATTTCATTATCTTCTATAAATAGAGGAAGATGGAGTTTTGGAGCCCAAAGAAACCATAATCAGACCGGTTTAGGCTGAAAGCAATATGGGATGTGGGAGAAGGTGGCTGGAACCCAGGTGAAGTAGGTACAGTGTAGCCCTGGCACAGTGGTCATTCTCAGAGAGGGAAGCAGGGAAGTCCAGAGAATGTCTAGTGAGAACCCATGCCTCATGCTCACTCTAGCAGAAGTTTCCTGGGTGCGGTGGCGTTGGGGGCGTAGTCCTGGGACTCAGGTGTCCTAGCAGCGGCAAAACCCCAGGGTGAAGGAAAGGTGGCACTCTCCATTACTGATTGTCTTCTCTGTGCTAGACCTCCTGCCAGGCACTTCAGAGCCAGCCCGGGGACAGCCAAGATGGCCCCCGCTTTTATTGACGAGGAGACCAACGCTCGGGAGGCAATTGACAAGGGAGGCAGTTAAATTTGAGTAACTCCGACTCATATGATTCCAGTCCATGGGACTTGCTCGGGAGGTACCAAATGGGGTGTGGCTGGCTGCAGCTGGGGAGAGGCACAGAGATAAAGGTGTTCATGTCAGGTGCCACTTTGTCCGTTGGCCCACTGGATGTAATTGTGATGAATAGAAACCACGACAATGAACCTGAATGCTGTTGAGCCTGGCCCAGTGGGTTTATTTGGGGGAAGCTGGATAAGGAACTAGGGCAAGCAGGGTTAGGCAAGAAGAGATGACTAGGACTTGTCCATCACATGACGGAGCTGGGACCCTGGGCGCCACTTCCCTCTCCCCCTTTTGGCACACATCCCCTGAAAGAATACACTGAATGAACAGAGGAGAGCAACATATAGAGAATCTTGTCAATGGAGACCTATTTACATAATGAATGACTGGTCTCAGCAATAATTTTTTAATGCCCTCCTCAATGATTTGTTCGTTGTGCTGTTTTTGGAAAGCTTGTGTGTTCCTTTTGGGAAACCTGAGCAGCTTTGCGTAGATCAGTGGCTTCCAAGAACACTTTGGCCCCAAGGACAAGGCCTGCCTTTCCCTGCCCCTGGACCCTCTCTCAGGTGGGACCATGGAAGCTTGGTTTCTGCAACACCCTTATACCTCAGCATTAAGTGGAGCTTTTTCTGCTCCCAGAGAATAGAACTTTCTTCCCACTTCAGGGCCATGAGGAAGCAAGCAGAATCCTTTGCCTCGGGTCAGACCATGCAAGATTTTATGGATGGTCCCTTACCTCTACGCTAGTCCTCTTCTGCACTCTCTCTCTCCCTGCCCCTACTTACCTCACCTTTGTTCAGCACCTGGATGGCCTTTCTGTCGTTGGACTGACAGGAATGGATGGCACCCTTCAAAGAGACTGATTTAAGAGTTGAATGAAGGGATTATTGACAGAGGTCTGGCCAGGGTCACAGGCAATATCCAGGCACAGGCAGCAGGAGGAGCTGTTACTACTCTTGGGCCTGAAGCGGCAGGCCGAACACTGAGGGAAGGGTGTTGTCTGAGCCCGAGAGAGCTGGAGCCATAGACGTGGGGCTACCTCACAGGACCTGCAGCTGTAGAGAGGAATGGGGCATTGCCAGAATGACAGCAAAGCCAGTAGGGAATGGCAGCATTTAGAGCTCTATTCTCTCCTTCGGCTCTCCCATCTGCTGCTGCTGCCTTCAACTAGCTGAGCCCAAAGAGAAGTCAGAGGGCTACAGACCCAGGAACTGCAGTCCATTGAGGTCAGCCTCCAGGGGACCAGAGCTAAACAGGAGAGTGAGGAAGGATCTGGAGGGGGTGACCCGTGAAGTCACCCACACAATTTTCACACTAGCTCTGTAAGGTAAAGGCAGCAGGCCCCATTATTCCCATTTTCCAGATGAGAAAAACCAAAGCCCAGAAACAAGTTCACAAGAATGCCTGGAGGGGCCGAGGAGGAGCTAGGTCTGTAGACCAGATGGCCAGATCTAGTGCTTTCTGATTTTTTTGTCACCCAGGCCCAGGATGCCTACCTGAACGCTCCGCCCAGCCCCTGCATCCACACGGCAGGCTGCTTGGCCCCCACTCTGTCAGTCATTCCTCACGCCCTAACCGAGCACATGCCAGGACCATGCTCTGGGGTTACAAAGCCAGTCTGAGTCTTGTATCATGTGGTTTACAACTATTTTATGCCTTAACTTCTGGCCTCAGAACTCTGTCACCTTCTCCCAATTCTTCCTCATCCCCACTCCCACTCTCAGCTACTGACCTATGTTTTACTGAACAAATGGAAGTCTCTAGAACAAACCCTGTGCTCTCTTTACCACCAAGTTTCCAATATTCTTGTGTCAGCACCTCCCCCTCCTCCTCCTCTTAGAACCAAAAATGTGTCTCTTCTGTTGAGACCTAACAATTTGGGCCAAGCTATGATGTTTGGTACGTTAGCTGTATTATTACCATTGTAAAGATTTTATTTACTTATTTGAGAGAGAGAGAGTGAGAGAGAAAGCATGAGCAAGGGAGGTTGGGGCAGGAGCAGAGGCAGAGGGACAAGCAGACTCCCCCCAAGGAGGGAGCCCGATGAGGGACTCGATTCCCAGCACCCTGGGATCATGACCTGAGCTGAAGGCAGATGCTTAACTGACTGAGCCACCCAGGTGCCCCAGGTTGGGTATATTAAATGCACTTTCGATGCAAGATATTTTCAACCTCAGGTGGGTTTTAATTTCATCTAGATTTTCAAATGTATTAGCATAGAGTTTCCATAACATACTTGTGTTAGTGAGCTCAGGCAGCTCTAACAAAATAGCATGTTGAAGCTTGGGTGCTTAAACAACAGACATTTATTTTCATATACACGGAGGCTAGAAAATCCAGGATCAAACTGCCCACAGATTTAGTTCCAGGTCCTTGGTGGGGATCCTCTTCCTGCCTTGCAGACAGCTGCCTTCTCCCTGTGCTCTCACATGGCTTTTCCTCAGCGTGTGTGTGAAGAGAAAGCCAGGCTTCTTCTCAGTAAGGGGCCTAACCCCATCGTGGGGGCTCCACCTGGGTGAGCCTTCCAAACACCTCACCTCCAAACGCCCTCAGGCTGGGGATTAGGATTCCCACATATGGTTTTGGGGGCACTCAAACCTTCGGTCTGTAGCAGGACTTGAAAATTTCTCTCACGTCTCTATTTTTCTGTATTTTGTTTATTCGTCCATTATCCTTTTTTGTTTCAATCTGCCTTGACAGAGACCTATTTTATGACTCTTTGGAAAGAACCAGGTTTCGGTCTTATTAATCTTTTTTGCTCTGGTTTTCCTACTTCCTACGAGTTGAGTTCTTGGTATGCTCTCTTGCTTCTTCTCTGATCTTTTGAGTTGGTGGCTTAGCTCACCGGTTTCCAACCTTTCTTATATCTGATAAATGTCTTCATGAAGTTCACGTTTACCTTCAGATTCCACTGTGTCTTCATTGTCACTCAGTTCTAGTCATACTGCGATTTCTCTTACATTCTAGATTTTAACCCGAGTGATGCTATTTACTTTCAGACAAACACATTATTTTAGAGCTGAAATCCTTTTGTTATTAATTCCTAATTGTCTTTCATATGTTAGAGAATGTCGAGTGGTGCCAATTCTTTGGGCTTATTGAGGCTTCTTTAATGATTTAGTGCAGGGACAATTCTGCAAATATTCCATGTGTACTCCAAACTAATGTACATACTAAAAAAAGAGCATACGTGTGTGTTTATTTATTATATTTCAGATCTTCTTTATCCCTGTGCATTTCACCATTTTTATCTGTTCTATCAGTTTCTGAGAAGGATGTGTTAAACATCTCCAACTACAGTTTTCCCTGTAGTGCTGATGGTTGCTGTTTTTGTATTTTCAGGGTATATTTTTAGGTGAGTCTCACACACATGTACCACATATTCAATACCCCTCCGGCTGGCCCACTCCTGCCCGGTAGGTACATATGGTCTCTCCACACATCCCTCCCTTCTTCAGGCTGCAGGAATTCCTCCTTCCCATGGCCTTCCAGGGCTGTGCCATCTTCTTTTGACTCCAGCCCCTTCTCCTGACACTCAGATCCTCACCTCCTCCACTCCAGCCACACAGACATTTCGACAGCTCCTGGAAATGCCAAGGTCCCTCTCACCCCAGCCGTTGCACTTGAATTGTCTATGCCTGGCAAGCTCCTGGCAAGGCTCATGGCTTAGCTGGCTCCTCTTGTCCTCCAGAATTCAGCTCAAATGCCACCTCTTCTGAGAAGCTTTCCAGGATCAACCACCCTTTCTTACCTCAGTTTTCTTCATTATATTGATCCCACATAGCAATTCTTGGTTTTATCTGTTTTATTTTTGATTATCTATTTCTACCCCAGAACGTAAGCTCCTCAGGGGCACAGATTTTCATCGATTCTGTCCAGTGCTGCATCCCCAGTGCTGAGAAAAATGTTGGGCACAGGGCAGGCACAGAACAGAAATTGCCAAGTAAATGGCAGGAATGACCAAATACATGAATGGAAGGTTAAAGCTCACTAAAGCTTGTCACGCTGGGCATATTGCTAGGTGCCATCTGTACATTTCACCCTTTTTGACCTCCAGAGAAACCCCAGGAAAATTAAGGAAACTTCTAGAGCACACAGTTAGCAAGAAGCTGAACCTGTTGAGCACAGAGTTGCCTCTGACAGGAGCTCTGTGTCCTAGACCCCATATCTGCAGGATGGAGGGGGGCCTTCCTATGCATCAGTGATGTAAAAGAGCACTTGGTCATGACAACAGGAGGAGGCAAGAGCTGATAAACATGGCCCAGGCAGCCGCAGAAGAGAGTGCTGGGCCCATGCTCCACACGGTAGATTGCAAAGGCCTCCAGCAGGGAAAGCCAGTTTACTGGAATATGCAGAGCTGTGCTTTGTGGACCCTGGGCATCCCTTTGGCCTTCATAGTTCTCCAACCTTCCAGTGGGTGGGGGCGGGGGCTCACATCTTCGGTGGAGGTTAGAAGTCAGAGAGCAGGAGACCCAGGTTTGAATTCTGGCTTCCTTGTTGCTCTCAGGAGGGTCCCTCCTCACTCATAGCTTCTGGCAGGTTCCTCTACCTTGCTAAGCCTGTGTTCTTAACTAAAACAGGGATAATTATGTCGGCCCAACCCAAATCCCAGGGTAGTTGTGGGTCCCAGAGAAGGGAAGATGTGTGAACGAACCAAAAGGACTGTAGTAGATTCTCAATATGCATTAGCTTCAGGCATTCCGTTTAAGAGGTGCTACACAGATTTTAGACACAGTTTGGTGAGAACGTAAGCTCAATTATGGAGCTTTGGGGATCTTTATGGGATCGGGGCCATCTGCTTCCTTCTCGCTGGCCGAGGACTTGGTTCTGCTTCACTATACTGACTGAGGACCTCTTTGAATGATTATCATGTTTGAAGGATTTTTTATTTAATGAAGTATAAGCTGAACTGGGATTTAGTTGTTAATGTTTCCAATTTTTTTCCAATTGCTGTAAGAATTTTATTTTATCTTTTTTAAAGATTTTATTTATTTATTTGACAGAGAGAGATCACAAGTAGGCAGAGAGGCAGGCAGAGAGAGGAGGAAGCAGGCTTCCCGCTGAGCAGAGAGCCCGATGCGGGGCTCGATCCCAGGACCCTAAGATCATGACCTGAGCCGAAGGCAGAGGCTTTAACCCACTGAGCCACCCAGGCGCCCCCAATTGCTGTAAGAATTTTATAAGCAGTTTTATACTTACAGTAATATTCCCTCTCTACTTCTGTAAGAACGGCCCAGTATCTGACCCAAGTCTTGTGTTCATCTAAGTCCTAGGAAGGAGAGGGAGGGAGAGGAGGAGAGAGAGAGAATATGATGGAGTTTCTGTAGAACTCCCGTGAGTAAGTAAAATTCCATTCATATCAGGTTGATTCCAAGCAAATTCTTGGGTTCTGCCGAAGACAAGGGAGACACACAATAGCCATTTGTGCTCTTTCTCTGAGCGAATGCATTTAAAAGTTAGTTTGCTTTTGCGTTCAGGAACACATTAAGGTTATTACTAATAGGTCCCTGAAGCATAAGCACTTGGTTTATAAACATCTCTTACATAAGAACGGAAGCGGTGACATCCAGCTGCACTCCTGAACCACCTGTTCTGTTTCTTCTGGCCTGGTCACTTAGCCATTCAACAAACATTCATTAAGAGCACCATGTCCAGCTCCAGGGTCAGTGTGGGGCCCCGTGTGAGAATGTGGGTCGCAGGGCCAGGTGGCTGGGGTTTAAATCTGGCTGAGCAGCTGTGAGACCTTGGATAAGTGGCTCTTCAAGAACCAACCGAGATAATTCCCTTTTATTTTAGTTCCACAAATAGTTGCGCTTCTCCCCTGACATTTGAACCCTCTACCTCCTGGAGACTCGGAATCTTGAAAATGACCCTGATTTCTCTCTTCCTGTGAGTTACAGAAAAGCTCGGAGCTGACCATGCATATGTGGCTTCTCTCTGACACACACAACTTCAAGCGTTTGTTACCAGTTTTGCTCTCTCTCTCTCATTTTTTCCCTGCCTTGCCTGACTTTTCTTGCAGATCTTTCATTTGTGGCCTCTGTCTGATCTGTGCACCCTGCCTTGTTGCCGTGGGTCTTTCCATGTCGAGCAGGACAGCAGGCGGTTAAGAGAGCAAAGGCGGCTCCACCATGACTGGGTCACCTTGGCAAGTTGCTCTGTTTCTTCATCTGACAGAGCTGCTACAAGGATCATAAGGTTCCAAACAAACACATAAAGTGTTCAGATTAGTACCTACTGTATGGTAAATGTCCACTAATTCTGTCAGTGTAACAATGTCATGATAGGGTAATGGGACTTATGCTCTAGAATATTCTTTCTTTAAATGCAAGGTTGTGCAGGGGCATGTGTCCGAGGACAGAACAGGGGCTGAAATCCAGTCTGTACTCCACTCTTCAAAACTAGGCTACAGCTGCACCCGCTCAGAGAAAGGGATGCTTTTTAAAAAGTTTCCTTCTCTTACTTCCTTATGAATTAACATTCAGGAAAGATAAGAACTGACAAAATTGAGCAATATCTTCCATTTGGAAGAAGTTGAATCTGGAGTCAAAAGAAGTTTCATCAAAAGAAGTTCAGTCTGGTGTCGACCGGAATCCAAATGGACAGCGTCTTCCCCATGTGCATTCCCCAGCGGACCTGATCTCACTAAGCCTTGACTACACAGTGATGTTCCATTTCCTTTAACAACCAAGACAGAAGACCGCGGAGCCCCCACCTGCCAAACCAGAGAAGTTTGGTTACTTTCCCAGATTGCATGTGAGCACACACGCGTGCGCGCACACACACACACACACACACACACACACCTACCTGTGCCCCTAAACCCAATCTCAGTTCTTCTCTTTGCTCACCTGCTGCCACCTACTGGAAGAGAAGGCTCTCTGACGCCATGGAAAGGTCTGACCTCAGGACCACGGAGCTCGGTACCACCCTGACCCGCCAGTGTGTGTGACAGTATGCCAAGGCCTTGGCCAGTCTCCAGAGCTCTGGGCTGATTGACTTCCCACTCCAGCTGTTCTCAGAGCTCCTCGTGTCGTCCCTGCAGCTGCCCACATAGACTCTGCCCCTTTGTCCAGTCCTGTTGTTCCTCAGGGAATGAGAGTCAATAGCTATGATGAGGAAGAGAATGCACAGCAGAAAAACTGCTCCGATCCTCACAGGGCAGCTCTTCGTGGCACGGCTCCTTTAGTTCACCTACCTTTTCCTCACCCTCCAAGACCCCCTCATGGGGCCAGGGTCAAAATGGTCTCCCCTATCCATGACACATTGTATCTAGAATTAGACTCTCCTTCCTCAGCCCGGTTTCTTCCCAACTCCTTTCTTTGTAGTGTTTCCTTGCGGGAGTGTCCCTGCCCTGCTCATTGCTTTTCCTGCAATCTGGCCTCAGCTGCTCGCTATCTAAGTTCATGACACATGTCTTAATTATTTCTCGAAGTCCAGGGAAACAGGCTGCAAACCCGAGACCTCTTCTCTCAGGGCCCTGGCAAATTCCTGGATACAAATGGATACATGAGTCTGCAGTCATGGCAGCAGCCAAAACCCCTTGCGCCCCGAAGGTAAAGACGCCTCCCACCTGCCAGTCTCATATTCCATGGGAATTCACCCGCTCACCCAACCTGACCACAGGCATCCTCTCCGTGTCTACAAATGCTCTCTGTAGGATCATGCAAGTTTCCCCAGGGGGATCACCTTCCGGTTCCACCTTCAGCCATCCTACCAGCTCATCAGGGACAGAACTGCGAGCAGGGTACTTCTGGGGCCCCGCCCCCCACCTGGATGGATAATGCCTGGGAATCTGGTGCTCCCTGTGGGAAGACAGGGGGTGGGGGAGAACAGGAACAAAAGACTGGACTCAAAAAACCCGGCAGGAAATTAAGGCCCTGGGCCGAGTCTCACTCTGGAAGTAAAAAAAATGGATGCAGAAATGGCCTCCCAAGGTGGACTTGTCAGATTTGAGTGACTGAAAATACAGATGCCCAGTTCCATTTGAACGGCAGATAAACAACAAATACTTTTCAGCACAAGCCTGAGCTGCGCGGCACTTGAGCGTCCCATGTTTTCTCCCGCAGCCCTCTCCCGAGGCCCTGCGAGCCACATGTCAAATCCGCTTAGCACAGAAGCCACAGAATCATAGCCCTGCCCCAGCCTGCTGGAGACTTCTTTCACGGTCCGGGTGTCTGAGAGGTGGTCACCAGTCACACGTGGCCTCCACAGTGGGCCTGTGGGTGTCAACCTCCCAGCTGGGAGGTAAACCAGAGTCAACGGGCCTGGGCCACAGGAGCTGAGGACGGTTTCCAGGCAGAGATGAGAGAAGAGGAGGAAGACTCCTGCTTTTACGAGGAGGGCCCGCCCAGTGTGCCTGCCTCCTTGGCTTTCAGGCCTCCCCTGTGTTATACTTGGAGGAAAGGGTTGGGAAGCTCTGCCTCAAGGCACACATACTCTAAAGGAATGGGAAACTTTTCTCCCTCAGACCAGCACTTTATAGGATGGTTTCATTTCTTTAGACTCCGAATGTGGCTGTTCCCTCAGTGAGAGGAAAAGGAGGTGCGAGCTAGAGAGGCGGCGGCCAGACCAGAGTCCAGGAGGCGGCCATCCAAACAGGCCTTGGCCGCAGCAGAGAGTGACCCAGAGCCGCCTCCCTGAGTCCTCCGCAGGCCTCTGTGGGATCTCAGGGCTTCCAGACCTTAATGAGGTCTTCCTAAGACTGTGTTAGGTGCTCTGTGTGCTCCCAGTGTGTAATTACTTCACCACAAAATGGCGTGTGGAATTTGCTTGTTTACTTGCCTATCTCCAACCTAGAAAGCAGCTCTGTGAAGTCAGGCGCCATATCCTAGGGTTATGGTGAGGATGAAAACAAGCCCAGACCCCGCCCACATGGGTCCTGTAGTCTGTTGGGTCAGACAGTTGTCAATCAAACAATCATCATACAAGGAAAAGCATAAATACAACTCTGTTGGTAACCACTTGTTTTGAGCTCAGGTAAGTACCATGCAGGAGTAGTGCCCAATGTTAGGAGAACTTATAATAGGGAGACCCTGAAAGCAGGAGTCACAGAAATCTTCCTCTAAGGATGATGGTGGAACAGATATTCTGAGACCCAGAAGGGGTAGACAGAGCTCTAGGCAGAAGGAGCAGCCTGATCCTTCATTCCAGGAAGGAAGACAGTGCTTTACAGCAAAGGTTCTCCATGGAGGGGGCGGATTTTTGTCCCCCAGGGGACAACATCTGGCCCTGTCCAGAAATATGTTTTTGTCACGACTTAAGGTGAGAGTTGCCACAGGCATCTAGTGGGTAGAAACTAGAGATGTCCTTAGCATTGTACAATGCACAGTACAGTCCCCCAGGACCAAGAGTGATCTGGCTGAAATTGCCAATGGCGCCCCATTGGTAAAGCAGAGGGCAAAGGCAGGTGTGGAACGTGTGGAGTCTGGAGACCCTGAAGATCTTGTGGGCACGGTGACATGATCAGACCAACGTTTTTGAAAAATTAATTTAGCTGCATAGTGTAGAGAACAGAGTAGAGCAGAGAAAGTAGAAAGACCAACTGTGGACAATTGTAGTGGTCCATTGAGAGAGGACAGTGGCTTGGACCAGGACTTCGGTGATAGAGAGAGAGAGAGAGAGAGCAGAGAATGGATTCCTCAACCACTAAGCAGGTAATAGAACCAGGACTGGGGGTGCAAATTGGAGGAGAAGTGGGTATCAAACCTGATTCCTGGTTTTCTGGCTTGAAGAGCTGCACGGGTAGTAATAGTAATATTCTACGTGCATCAGCTCATTCAATCCCCACAACTCTGAGGAAACTGAGGCACAGAGTAATGCACTCACCTGAGGGGCTCTGCCAGCACCCACATGCAGACAGTTTGCCTCCCGCGTTCTTGGTCACAGCTCTGTGACGCCTCTGTGAACAATGGTGCCGTCCACTCATTGGGGAACTTGGGTTGGGCGCTAGACTTGGCCAAGGTGCATGAACTCACATTTGGGCATGTTGAGTTTGAGGTCACGTAAAGTCACAGTCCGGAGCCCGGAGGCAGAGGAACCCTCCTCCAGGTTGTGCCTCCAAAGCCTGTCTGCCACATGGCAAGAGACTCAGGAGCTGCTGTTGGATAGGCCCGTGGCTTCATTAATTAGTTTAGAAATAACCTTGAGTGAGCCACGCTATTTTCAAGGCACTGTGCCTGGTGCAAGTTATATGGAGACACCTGGAACACAGACCTTGCCTCCAGGGGCTTCCCAGTCCCCAGAAAAACACAAGAAGTCGAAACAACTGGGATTTGGTCCAGCCCCAGCCTTAAGCTCAGTCTTCTCTCTCCTACCTCACTTGAGGGCCCTCAGGGGCAAAATCAAGTGTCTGAACAAAGGTTTTGGGCTTCCAGAGCCTGGGAAGCCAGAATTCAGTTGTCAGGATGACTCTGGCTAATTAGCAACAAACCAGTATGTGAAAGCAAGAAGCAAATCCGGGGTGCCTGTGTGTGCACGTGCACGCGCCACTCCCCATATGCATGCTACCTTCCTAGACCTCCGGGACAGCTTGTTCTACCAGAGAATCATAAATCCTGTCACTGGTCCTTTCTGCTCAGGGAGAAATGAAATGAAGAGTTCAGCCTGAGTTATCAAAAGCAGCTCTTTAAAACTTACCTGCCTAATTTTCTGTGACCACCTGAAGGCATAAAGCTGGGTAATGGGCCCCCCTTTGCTACACAGGCCAGCCCTGGGCTCAGCCATTGCCTGCCATGAAGAGAAATCTTTGTCTGTCTGTGGGTGGGGCTCAACTCGAGCAGGCTGTTTTCTTGTTTTATGCAAGTAGGACCCTTGGTTCCAGCTGCATGATTAGCAGGGCCCCGTGGGAAATGAAAATGCAGGGCCCCTCGTTTCAAAGTAATGAAGAATTTTAGAATGCAACAGCAGAGCATAAAACCAAGAGAATAGTTTCTTCCAAACATGCACGGGACCCTGTGGACACTCTGAAATGCCTCCAGAGCCTTGGACGGTGGTGCGAGGAAGACAGGCAGAGCAGGCCGAAGGGTGCTGTCCCCCACATCTTCCTTCTGCTACTGCCCGCGTGGAGGGAACAGCCAGCTATGGAGCTGAACCAGATTCCAGGGGGAGCAGGTCAATCCAAGGGCAAAGTCAGCAGCAGGCATGGCAGACCAGGGGAGCAACTTCCGGTGGAGGACACAGGAGCAGAACCATTTTTTCTGCAGTAGATAAAAAGAGGTAGCTCCCAAAAAGGAGGACACTGGTGCTTCTCCAGTTCCCCCAGCTTCTAATATCATATCCCAACCTGGAGCACCTCTCTACCTTCCTCCCCCATGCTACAAGCTAACTGTTTGCACTTTCTTACCCCAAAGTGTTGCCCTGTCCATTCTTCTTTCTTTACCTAATGAAGCAATTATTTCTCAAGTGCCTACTCTCTGCCTGACCCAGCACTATGCCCTGGTGGTACCGTGTGGTATGGACTGATGTCGCCACACTGGTTAAAATACTGAAAGACATCTCTACCAATAGGCAAATAGCTGCTACCCCAAGTGGTCTTCCATTTCTTCCTTCCCCTGCTGCTCCCTGCCCTGTCACACCAAGACTTACCCTAGGACCCCAGGATCTTCCAAAGGTCCAGCCACAGCAAAACCTGCTTTTGAGCTATTGGGCAACATTGGCTGATAAGGAAAGGCTGGTAAATGGTAAGACAGCCCTTTGGGGGTTCAGGAAATGTGTCTTGCAGAATGCGGCATCAGAGCAGAGGCCTCCTGGGTGAAAGGAGGGAATGACATGGAAAGATCCAGGGAAAGCAGAAGGAACAAAAGATGCAAAGGCCTTGAAATGAGATGAGGTGCTAAGTTCAAGGACTGGAGGAGGCCACTTTGACAAGAGCCGGGAAAGAGGTAAGGTGGACAGGAAACCAGGCAATGTGTCCTGAGAGCCCAGCATATCATAATCTGGAAGTTGAGTTTCATTCTGAGTGTGATAGGAAATGACTGGAGGGTTTGGAGCCAAAGAGTGACAGGAGCTGATTTACATTTTTACAAAGAATTTATTTTTTTAGAGCAGGTTTAAATTGACAACAAAATTGAAAGGAAGAGACCAAGATTTCCTATATTCCCTTACCCCCACATATGTGCAGGCTGCCATGTTACCTTCACTTCTCAGAGGGCACAGTCATCAGCAAGGATGAACCTACATTGACACTTAATCACCGGAAAACCCATGGTTTACTTTAGGGTTCACTCATGCTTTTGTATATTCTATGGATTTGAACAAATGTATAATGACACATGGCCATCAACACAGGGTCATACAGAGCGTCTTCCCTGCCCTTAAAATCCTCTTTGCTCTGCCTCTTCATCACGCTACCCCCACCCCGCCACTGATCTTTCTATTGTTTCTATTTCCATAGTTTGGCCTTTTCCAGAATGTCATACGGTTGGAATCAGACCATATGCAGGCTTTTCCGATTGGCTGCTTTCACTTAATAATATGCATCTAAGATTTCTCCCCATCCTTTCATGGTTTGATAATTCATTTCTTTTTACAGCTACATGTTTTGTTGTCTGGATGTGTCCCAGTTTATTTATCCGTTCACCTACTGAGGGACATCGCTGTTGCTTCCAGGTTTGGGCAATCATGAGTGAAGCTGCTATAAACATGTGTGTGTAGGCTTTTGTCTGGATATAATCTCTCAGCTCCTTTGGGTGAAAGCCGAAGACTGCTACTGGAAGATCATATGGTGAGGGCGTGTTTAGTTTTAGAAGAAACCTCCCACTGCCTTCCCAAGTAGCTGTACCAATTCACATTCCTATCAGCCATGACTGAATTCCCACAGCAACCAGCATTCCCGTCGCTCCATATCCTTGCCAGCATTTGGCGTTGTCCGTGTTCGGGATTTTGGCCGTTCTAATATATGTGTCGTAGTATCTCATTGTTGCCTTAATTTGCATCTGCCTCCAGACCTTAGATATGAAATATATTTTCCTGTGCTTCTTTCATGTGCCATCTCCTTTTCTCTGGTGAACGTCTGTTTAGGTCTTTGGTCCAGTTTTAATCGGGTTATTTTCTTATTGAGTTTGAGGAGTTTTTGTATATTTTGGAGACCAGTCTTTTATCTGATATAGCTTTGCAATATTTTCTCCCAGTCTGAGACTCGTCTTCTAATTCTTTGGACTTTATCCATGGAGCAGAAGTCCTTAATTTTACTCCAGTGTATTAATTATTAAAGATGATGTTCTTTGTATTATATCTAAAAGACATCATCATACCTGAGTTCTGCTAGGCCTCCTCCTAGCTTATGTTCTGGGAGTTTTATAGTTTCACATTTTACATTCAGGTCTATGATCCATTTTGAGTACATTTAAAAAAATTTTTTTATTTAAAATATTTTATTTTTTCTTTAGAAAGAGAGAGAGAGAGCATACAAGCAGGGGAAGAGGCAGAAGGAGAGGGAGAAGCAGACTCCCTGCTGAGCCTGGAGCCTGACACGGGGACTCGATCCCACAACCCTGAGATCCTGACCTGAGCCGAAGGCAGATGCTTAACCATCTGAGCCACCCAGGTGCCCCCATTTTGAGTTCATTTTTGTGAAGGGTCTGAGACCTGTGTCTAGATTCATTTTCTTCATGTGGATATCCATTTGTTGCAGAGACTACCTTTGCTCCATTGAATTGCCTTTGCTCCCTTGTCCTGACTTACATTTTAGCAGATCGCTCTGGCTGCTAGGAGTGCAAAGAGAAAAGCCAGTTAGGAGAACTGTACCTTGTCTAGTGACAAATTCCTGATCCCACCGGAGATAAACTCTGGAGCTCCAGAAGGAAGGACAGTGAACAAGATTTGGCTCTTGCCTCCGTCTCCCTGCCTGAGTCAGTTGTACCGAGGAGGCAGTTACTGTACCGATCCTAGGCTCCCTATAAGGAGGAGGTGGCATAGTGGAAAGAGTGTGGGCTTAGAAGTTTGTGATATCAGATATGCCTAACTTCCGATGCGTGCCTCAGCAAGGTGGCATGAAATTCAACTGGATGACTTGGGAAATGTTACTAAGCTTCTCTGAGTCTCGGTTTCCCCTCCTTTGACACCTGCCCAAGGGTAACACCTGCATGGCAATCGTTATGTGTCAGGCACCGTTCTGAGGATTTTACATAACTCGGTCCTCCCCAGAATCCTACAAGAGGGTCAATGGTCACTTCTATTTTATACAGAAGGAAACTGAGGTACCAGGAGCTGGCGTTTGAATCCGGGTATCATTTGTAATCATTCCACCCTGCTGCCTACTTAGTGGATGCCACTGTGAGGATTAGATTAAGAAAATGCATCTAAGGTGTCCAGCACGATCCTCAACATATTAAGACCAGAGGCACTTGTCTGATGCTTGCAGACTAAAACAGAAAGATAATAGTCAGAAAACCATGGAAGCCCAGAATCAGAGCACTGCAGAGAGGGTGTGCACACAGAGATGGTTGTTGTGGCATATTTGCTACAGTAGAAACTAGAAACAACCTCACTGTCCATCCTTTGAGAATGGACTAATGAACCGGGTTCATGTATCTGGTGTTGTACAACACCACTGTGAAATGTATGAACTGGAACATGGATCTCAGAAATAAGCTTGGGACGCCTGGGTGCCTCAGTCGGTTAAGTGTCTGTCTTCAGCTCAGGTCATGATCCTGGGGTCTTGGGATCGAGTCCCGCATCGGGCTCCCTGCTCAGCAGGAAGTCTGTTTCTCCCTCTGACCCTCCTCCTTCTCATGCTCTCTCTCTCTCACTCAAATTAAAAAAAAAAAATCTTAAAAAAAAAAAGAAATAAAGTTGGTTGGAGGGAGCACAGGGGGTGGGGAGGGGCAAAAGAGGAGAAGCAAAGTTATAGATGAAAATATATAGTGCACTTCTTCCTATAAGAAGCTTAAAACATAAAAAAGTCCATGCATTGCTTATGGAGATATATATATATACATATATATATATAACTTATAATGTAAAAGAAATACTGCATGGATGGGAAGGAGACACACCATGGTCAAATGAGTGGATAGCCCTGGAGATTGTCAGAAAGGGATGAGGAGGGAAGATGGAAACTTCCAATTTAGTTGTAACATTTTATTTAATTAAAAAAAAAGATCCGAGGGGGCGCCTGGGTGGCTCAGTGGGTTAAAGCCTCTGCCTTCGGCTCAGGTCATGATCCCGGGGTCCTGGGATCGAGTCCCACATCAGGGTCCCTGCTCAGCGGGGAGCCTGCTTCTCCCCTCTCTCTGCCTGCCTCTGCCTACTTGTGGTTTCTGACTGTCAAATAAACAAATAAAATCTTAAAAAAAAAAAAGATCCGAGGCAAATATGGCAAATGTTAACAGCTATTAACCCTGAGTCAGGGCACAGGGTTTCTATTTTATAATAACAGCTAATATTTGTTGGTCGCTTGCTTTGTGCTAGAACTGTTGTCGGAACGTGACAGGCATTGACTCAGTCCTTCAAAGCAATTCTAGGAGGTCATTCCGATATAACCCGTATTGTTACAGATAACGGAACTGAAGCACAGAAAGGTTAAATAGCTTGCTCAAGATGATACGGTCACCAGGTGGTAGAGCTGGATATGATTCATGTGCAGGCAGCTTGACTACAAAATTTACATTGTTTGGGGTGCCTGGGTAGCTCAACTGAGTTGAGCCTCCGACTCTTGATTTTGCCTCAGCTCATGATCTCAGGATAATGTGATCGAGCCCCAAGTCTGCTGGGTTCCACGATGAGCATGGGACTTGCTTCAGACGCTCTCCCTCTCCCTATGCCCCACCCCTTCTGCCACCACTTGCCCTCACTATCTCTCTCAAAACAAAAAACAAAAAAACCCAAAACCCCCACTACACCCTTTACATGCCCTTTACATGCCATGAAAGCTGACATTCACGTATGCTGACCATGTGCCAGTCTCTGCTCTAGGACAGAAGGAGTTCTGAAGCATTTCATTTTCCTGGCAGCCTAGCATTTTCCTAGCAGTCCAGTCTGACTGTCATTTAGATGCAGGACTCAAGACATGGGACAATGGAGGCCGGGGGCATGCACCAATGAGACAAGGCTCCAGGGTGCTTGATGGGCCCAGTGCCAATCAGACAAGATCAGAGCTGCAGGAGGGTAGCCTGGGAGGTACAGGGCAAGGGACGTTGCCTCATGAGGCAGTGGTCATACCACTGAGTGAGCTTCCTGAACCCGAAGAGGAAAACAGTGGCGCCACAGAATTGGTTAAAGAACAAAAAACAAAGTGTGTGAGCTTTGCCTTATGGTGCCTCCAAGAGTCCGTTCCCTCATCAGAAGCTGACGTCTGGCTCCTTTTTCATGAACAAATTAAAATAAAAAATACGTAGGTACCAAGTGTTTATTTTCTGCTTCCCAATTCAGATCTTTTAGTGATAAATCAGCTCTGGAAAAGGTACACCCGCTTGGTTTGTGGCAGCAAGGACGACATGAAAATAGCCTCCAGAATAAGAAACCGATTAGATCGCCCAGGAAGGTAGACTAGTTGGCTCTCGGAGCCTGAAACTCTTCATTCACCAGCTCATGTTTCTATGTGACTGGATAACCATTGCCTTTAGCTCAGAATTTGCTTTGCTGTCAGAGTTGAACACTTTCCAACTACTTCTAGGTGTCCTGTGACACAAGGCGACTGAAAATACCAGAGGGAAAGGTGAAGGATGAGGAAGCCAGACAGAGGAGGATGCTCACTTCTGGTGACCCTGATTCTGAGAAGCATGCCAAGTGAGTGTGTAGGGAGCCCATCCTTGCTGTGGGTGTATAGACAGCCTGCTCACTGATTCCTGAGATACCCAAGATTCTGCAGGTCTTGGCAAACTTTGGGTGAGATGATAGATTACAAAGCTATCTGATAATTAAAAAACATAATCCATAATCCTAACTCCTCACCATGGCACTCATCCCCAGAGAAACGCAGGACGCCGTCACCAGTCCTCTACCACTTTCATTCAAATCCTTCTCATGGTAAAGGGATATTACTCAGAAAAGGGAGGTCTTTTCAGTTCTTTGTAGAATTTCACATCCACTGTATTAATCAAGAAAAAAAAAAGGTCAGAATATCTTTAAGAAATTTTTTTCCCTTCAAGCTTCCAGACGAAAACAAACCTCCAAGTTATCTTAGGTTCCTCTCCGTCCCTCACCTCCCACACCCAGCGGGCTGCCAAGCACCGTCTGTCCTGCCTTCCCCACACAGCTTCCACCCATCCCACCCCTTCGCTCCTGCTGCCGCTTCCCTACTTAGCCTCCTCGGCGGCCTCCCGGTTTCCTGTCTGTCCTCCTCCACGGAGCGTCCAGGTTACTGATACACGCGTCTGGAGCCAGTGCCTGGGGCCCCGGAGTGGCTCAGGAAATAGTCAGCCTCTGAGTCTCTGATGTTTCCACCATTTTATTCAGAATTCAGAAGGTGTCCCTGAATTCAACACTGGATGTCTGGACTTTTTTTTTTTTTCTTTTTTCAGTGTTTGAAATTTGAATATAGCTGACACACAGCGTTAGGTGAGTTTCCTCTAGTGAGTTTCCCTTCACTAGAACTGATTCCACTTCTCTAGTGAAGTCTGAACTCCACTCCTCAAAGCCCTCCCTGAGCTGAGCCAGGCTTCCCATGGTTACCAACGCCTCACGGACCTTCTGTTCCCGCCGTTGCTGCTGCTGCTCCCCTGGTCCTTGTCCTCTGCTCCTGCCATGCTCCCTACTTGCCACATCCTTTCCGCAGATACAGCCTATTTTGCGAGACCCACGCCCAGGGCCACCTCTTCCTGGAAGCTCTGCCTGACCCAATGTGGACCCTCTCCCTCCTCAGCACCCACCAGGCTTCTGCTCTCTCACGTGGAACTTACTGTCAGTTCAGGACATGTCATCTGAGACTGTGCATATTTGGGGAGCGACATCTGCATCCCCGAGGCAACATCATATGTGAAGTGCACATTGGGGTAAAAGTTCAAGTCTCCCCTTTTCTGACAAACTTTTTGCCAGATAAACCCCTAAAAATCCCTACAGTACAACTCCTTTTCTTGAGAAGCCCAAGGGACTTCACAGCTTATACTTTCTGCTGATTTTAGGGAAGGCGGCATGAGGAAGCCCAATGCATCACACCGGAGTCCAAGTCTGGGTGAAAATGACCAAATAGTACTTCGGCAATTTTAGAAAGTTTGCTTAACCTCTTCATTTTTTTCATTCTTGGCACAGATCTCTTATTCACTATATTAAAACTATAAAAACAGCTTATGTAGCAGAGAGACATTCAGACAGAAGGATTCAAGTAAGATAGAAGTTTCCGTCCTCTCATAAAATGACCCATCGGTGGGCAGGTGGTGGAGGTAGAAGACGGTTCTCCGAGGCCAGCTAGGGACTCGGGTTCCTTTGGTCTCACCGCTTTAACATTGCCCAGATGAACAAAGGTATATTTGCTAGTCTCAGAACCACATCTATTTCCAGTTCCCTGGAAGGGAGAGCAGAGAGGAAACAGCTCCCCTAGTATGGACTTCACCCCAAAGTTGCACATACCACTTTCATTCAAATCCTATCGACTAGTCCAAAGTCTCAGCCATACCTACCTGCAAGGGAAGCTGGGAAATGTTTGCCAACCCTTAGCGTCTGATTCTTTTACCGTCCTGTGCAGGAACAGCTAGGAAGTCACATACCCGGCTAAGATTCTGGGTTGCAAAGATTACTTGCAAAGATCAGGAAAACACCCAACACGGAGCACAGCAAAATCGACACCTGTCCTTTCCAACTGACCTCAGCATTCCCACCTGCCCCGCCATCTCCCACTTAGCAAGCTCTCACTACATTTTTGACCAATGAATGCTTAAATGGAGTTCATTCCCAAGACTCACTGTTTCTATCTAGATAACATCATTCGTAATTGGCTCATTAATTGTTGCTGTATGGAAGCTTGCCGCTGAAATAATCTACTGTGGATAAGCAGATAAAGAACTCTCTTTCTACATCTTTGATTTGCCAAACTAGTGAAATTGCGCCCCTGAACCTTGAAAATTTCCAAAAGAGGAGGGTTAATCTTCTGCAGGACCCATGGCTTTAGGGTGTGATTCCTGAGTGTCACTCTTGTGGGTCCCTGAGCTTCTCCAGAGAGCAGATAACCCAAGAAGTGATCCACACCGGCCCTCACATTATTTGGTTTGAACACTCATGTTTGGACTGTTTCCAGGGACATTGGGATGGAGAAGTGGAAGAGGAGAGTGGAATCTGTTCTTCTGAAAGTCCCAGGAGAAGCTGAGCAGGACTGGGGAGTCCCCCAGCTGGAGGTCACGGGAGCCTGTGAGTCCCAGGAGAAAAGCACATGGAGAGAGGTCTGCACCAGATGGGCAGTGGGCAGCTTCCCCTGCCAGGAATACCTGGGTTCTTTCCCAGACCCTAAACACAGAATAGCCTCGAGATCATCTGCCTTGCCTTTGAGCCTGTCACTACCGTTATGGAGCTGTGGCCTGCTGCCTCGGTCAGCGGAGTCTTAGACTTCCTTGCAGGAAAGTTCTTATGTGGTGACTCAGCAAAGCACTTAAAATGCCCAGGAATTGTCCTTTAAAGAAATCCCCAGAGCTCTGGGAAACTGAGCAAACTGACCTAAATGGAAGAACAGTTTGGGATGGCTGGAGGGAACCCACCACTGCTTCTCTAGGCCCGTGGTCCAGAGGAAGCCCTGGAAAGGAAGCAGACCCACCTTGGCAAAGCCCTGAGAACCCAGGGCAGCCTCCTCAGGAGGCAGGAGGCAGGGACACCCGGCCGCTCCCCCTCTCTCTTCCTCTGCAGTATCTCCTCGCTTGGGACAACTTGTCTTTTTTGTCCCAACAACAACTTGTCCCACTCCCTTGTCTTTGATTCCTGCAATGTTGGTGTGTTAACCTCTTCCCTTGAAACCTCAGTTTGTATACTAGGATAGTTTCTGAAATCAGACTGTGTTAACCCAACCTTAGTCACGATCTTCTTTGCTAGCTTGTCCTCCTCCAGTCTAATATCAAGATTTCTGGAAAGAAAATGCTTTCTATTCCAGTGTGTGTATTCCAGTGTATTCCACTCTGTGTGTGTGTGTGTGTGTGTGTGTGTGAGAGAGAGAGAGAGAGAGAGAGATTGTGTGTATAGATGTGTGTGTGTGCATACATATCTGTGTTTACGGATTTCCCTCAACATTTACTCAAATAACGTTTTGGGGTGCCTACGAGGCCCAGCATGATTTCAAGTACAAAGACCCAGTACTGAATAAAACAGAGTAAATACTCACCTTGAAGACTGGGGCAGACCCACAACAAAAATATTACATAGTGTGCGGGAGTCTATATATGTGCTATTACACTCACACTCACACAGGCTGGCTAATGATAATTCCCCAAATCAGGCACCTAGTAAAAATAATGAGAACTAATATCTATTAAGTACTTTATTATGTGTCAAGTGCTCATTTAATTCTTAACAACCTGTAAGATATAAGCGATTATTGCCTCCATTTATAGACAGAGAACTGAGGCAGAGAAGGGACACAGCTAGCAAGTCGTAGCATGACATCGAGCCGAGACACCAGCCCTGGAGCCCAAGCTTCTTGAGTCTTCCTCTTGAAAATGTGCTGCCTTTGTCAAAACACATGCTGTGACCTCCTCTAAATCTGCCAGGACTCTTTTAAGCAGAGCAAGCTTCAAGGAGCAGTCTGGGAACAGCAGGAACTTCAAGCTGGGCTCATAACACGGCCATGAGACTGTTTTGATGGCCTGCGATGTGATTTTCCTCTTCCAGTTTTGCTTTTGTCTGACAGCAAGGAAGAGGCCAGAGAAGAAGTCCTTTGCCAGATAAATCCCAAGCATATAGTTTTTCTTGTCTAGAAAAAGAAAAGAAAAAAAGCCAAGGCTAAGTGATCGCAACACATTTTTCCACAGAGAAGCCCTGAGAGATAATGTAGATCTGACAGAGTCTCCAAATGGGGAAGGCAAGAGGTGATGGGACGAGAAGGATCTGGAAGAAAACCTCTCCGGGGAGATCTGACTACCGGGTCCCCCAGCCTCAACCCTCTGACACCCTCTGGGATAAATACAAGTTTCCTATAAGGGTTTTGAGAATCATGATGTCAAAAAACTCTGAAAGGCCTTACTTGGAAGGTTTGGCCTAAAAATTATTCAAGATGAATGATTTTTATCACCAGTGTATTTTAGTTAATATTTATTGAGTGCCTACTGTATGTGAGACAGCTTGTTAGATTTCTTATAGACACCGTCTCATGTAGAATTAGAAATACGTAGGGGTGCCTGGATGGCTCAGTCTGTTAAGCGTCCAACTCTTGATTTCGGCTCTAGTCATGATCTCAGGGTCATGAGAACAAAGTTTGCATCACGTTCCACACTGGGCATGGAGCCTGCTTGAGATTCTCTCTCTCCCTGTGCCCTTCCCCCACTCTCTCTCTCTCTTAAAAAAAAAAAAAAAAAGTTAGCAATATGTAAGCTGCTTGAGCTTGAAAGAAAACCAGCAACTAATTAAGCATTGATTATGACTATTAATGGTGAGTGAAAAATGAACCAAACCCTGCTTATTTAATTACTTAAATCTTGTCCTAAATGGAATATCAATTTCAGGCCTAGTCATTGCCATAGTATTAATTTAATGTTAGGAAAAAAAAAAACAGCAAAAGACATACTTAGACAGAAAAATTTGCTATATTATTTGTCCCGGTCATGCTTATGGTGATTGTGATCATGAAAAGATAGTCACTACATATTTAGTGTGTGAGGGGGCAATAGGCTTGATACCAGAGATGCAAAAAACCTGTAGGACATGCATTCTGTCCTGGGGCTTCTGATGTGTGTGGTTTGGGATACGGAGCTTACATGCAGAAATGTACAGAGCAAGGCAGATTATCCATGCTTGGAGTCAAATGAACAACAGAGATGGTAGGAGCTAACATTCAGGGAGGGGAGGGCTTTTTGGAAGCTAAGGATGCCAGCGAAAGGCTCAGAGTCACACAGAGTCATGCTTTTCTTCTGTATTCTCTTGTCTGGACTAGAATCATCTCCTTGTTTTCTTCTCTCTCTTACCAAATCCCCACTATCTTCCTAGCCAGAGATCCATTGGTCTTGAAACTCTTCTATAGCCTGTGTTTAGCTAATAACACCTTTTCATCAATCAGTCAACGCTATTGAATCGACCCAAGTGTGTATAGAGAGTGGGACCCATGGCAGGACAAGGGTTAATGACAGAAATGGAAGATGCTCACCCAGCCATCCCTAAAACCCAAGTGGTGGCTGCCTCTCTCACAAGAACCGCCCTCCTCTGGGTATAGCATCTGCATATCGCCCAGTCTCCACCCTCCACTGGTCTTGTCTGGACCACACAATTCTGCCCCTGACATAGTCAGACACCGGTTTTGAGCTCGGCCAATTTCTGATTCTCCCTGAGACATGCTGAGCTTCAGTTTGCTGCTGCTCATGAATAGAAGGATTCCAGAGAAGCCACAGATCCTTGCTGCGGAGACCTTCTGCGTACCCTGGTTTCTCCCCTCCCCACAGCTGAGCTGTTTATTCAATATTCACCCTCTATGGCTGCCCCAGTATTCTTCCAATAAATGTCTTCTTCCCTTCAGTTTTGCTAAAAATCCACTAGAGGTGGTATCTGAGGTTATTCAAATAATAAGATTAGATAATTCATAAATTGGTTCTAGAGAGCATATTGCAAATTCCAGATCTTCAAGGAAAATGTAACAAGTCTTTGGGTTGGGGTGGGAGTGAAGGCAATAATAATTTTTATTCAAAGACTGGAAATCAGTAACCTTGGTAAAAAGTGAAATCAATGTGTTTCTTGTGGTCACCTGGGACCTGACCAGCACTAGGGTTTGAGGGGACCCAATAGACCACCATATAGCAGTTTAAAAGAGATGAGAAAGGCTGAGACAACAGAGTCAGGTGGTTGGCTCTGAGTGCTTTGGGATAACCCATGTAAGAGAACAGCTAACTCCATCCCAGAAATCTTCCCTAGAGGCATACGTTCAAGGTTAAGGGCCTAATATGATCCCATGAGCTACTGGCATGAGATCATTAAAACAACAAGTTCAGAACTTGATATTTCAGGAATTAGACCTGCCCTTGTGCTTACAAACTCAGTAGGTTTTATGTGTGTACAGCATGGTCAGGAAAGAGGGGAATCCTGGCAGGGGAAATTATGATCTATGGGAGGAGCTGAGGGAGGCAGGAACCCTAAACCTTCAAGCCCCTCTGAAAACATTTCTCACTGCACCCTGACCCCCACCAACCAAAGAAAAGTAGCCATCCACCATACTGGGCTCCACCACTCAATAATGCCTACTCTGTGGCCAGCATCTGAACTCAGCACAGCCTGGAGGGAATTGTGCAGGGTCATTAGAGAGAAGAAAGCCGTCATACACAGGGATTGGCTAAAGAATATCATTAGGATGGGAGAAATTGTGTTAGCATTGACTTTGAGGATAGGGTGTGTTATTAGTGGCTTTGTTTGCTAAGTAATCCAAAGCCTGATGGATATCAGATGGCATCTCAGTATAACTACAGGAGGAGTGGAGATCACTCGGCTATCTAGACTCAGAGAACAATGGCTTCATGCTACCATCTTGGATGCGGTAGCTGATATGACTTGGAATTAGAGCCCATTGCATTTGTGGTTGTATGTGGGCACACATCAGTCATGCTGGGCGGGAGCATCTTGGATATATTGGATGAAGTGTATGGGGTGTGTGTGTGTGTGTGTGTGTGTGTTTATGCTAAGCAACCGAAAAGGAGAATATAATAGACACCACGTGGAGCAGCCGCGTGAGCCACAGCAGTGCCCCCTGCTCTGAGTACAGCCCTTGAAACCCAGGGTGGGCCTGTGAAGTCTATTTCATTACATGAGCTTCCCACCACCCACACGACCACCACCACCAAAATAACTGGGTGCAGTGGTGAACCAACTGCAGGGCAAAGGGGAACATCTACCCTTGGTTCAGGCAATAAGGAAGCCTGTAGAGAATTTAAAAACAATAATAAAACCAAATAGAAGTCAATCTGCTTTTTATTATCACCATGTGTCAGCAATGAAAAGCCATGTCAGTGATAAAGTACTCCTTCCTGAAAAAATCATCTGTTGGTCTCAGTCCTAAACAATTGCTTACGTTTGAGTTTTCATCAGATGTATGCAAGCTTCAAATTAGCACCTTTTCATTTGTTATCCTTTATAACTTGCATTCTACATGGGAGTTAACTTGGAGAGCTCCCAGCTGCACAGTCCTGCCCCAGCACACACGGACTCAAGCCACACGCATTCAAGTAAATTCCTAATGATCCGAAGTCCTTCAAGCTCACTTCAGAAGCCTAACGTCTGTGGTCTTACATATTCCTGCATCCCAACAGTAGATTCAACAGAAGCAGTAATGGGATAGTGCTAACAAAAATGGAGAAACAGAAGTCACATTACTTTCATTGTGTCATTTTGTGAATGCCAGGAGAAATGACAGAAGATGCTGGTTTATACTAACCAGTGGAATCAAAAGGGCAGTGTGGGACACCTTGACCATTATCACCAAAAACCGGACATTTGATCTAAAGCGATGGGTTGAATAACGTCAATGTTGACTATTGTTCAGACATTAATTTTTTATAGAACAGAAACTTTGGAAGTTGTAACTAAACATAATTAAGGTGTACAATGACTCTTCTATTTTACTAGAAGATTTTCAACCATGTCAACTTTCGATAGCTACTAGTATCGATAACTAAAACACAAAGATGTGGATGGTATTGCAATTCCTAGAATTTATTAGGAAATGGGATTTTAGTGAATCTCTGCTAAATTTATCCTTACATTTAAAACTTTCCCTGTTTACTTACATGTTACTTCACATGGAAGAAAATACTTTAAATTGATGTTAAGGAAAAATATTATTCAGTCAACCATGAGCAAAGATAGATGAATAAATCTTATATCACCTGTAGAACACGAATATGCAAAGGTTAATTTTAACCAAATTATAAGTTCGCCAAAGTTACAACTTAAAAACAAACACTGAAATGATACTATTCATTACTGTGACAGCCCAATATGCAAGTGTAAATTTATTTTCCTTTTTTTTGCAAAGAATACATTAATGTAAAAAAGAGTAATTTCATGACTTTTTTCCTTCATTATACTGCAATAGTTATTTTATTTTATACCTTACCTTTTCATTCACTTTCATTGGTATGACTAGATATACAAAGTTCAATAGTAAACTATTACACTGCACTTCTTTTCTTGCACTGTCATTATTATTATTATCCATATTTCGTGATTGTTACTTATAATAACTTTGTTGGGGGAGGTGTTAAAAAATGATTGTCTCTTGCCGTTCATTCAGGGCACATAACTGAACCAAACTGAGACCAGTTTGTCCCGGCACTGGGAACTGCAGGCCTGAGGGGTCTGGGGGTCTGAAGACATCGATGCTGAGTTGGGTTTTGGGGGGCACCATGATGTCCAAGTGTGTGAGCTCCTGCTGCAGAGCCCTCCCGCTGCCCTGCTTCTCCCCTTCCCACAGCCTCCTTTGATCATGAGAGACCCTAGAATCGTTCCAGAAACTCCCCCCACTACCCCCCCCCGCACCTCTAGAGCCAGGATCGGTGTCTTCTTCCCAAGCAAGGCCCTGACATAGGGGAGAAAAGGAAGGGTGGGAAAGATGCTCAGCCAACATGTCTGAGATGGGAGACCCCACCCAGGTCCCCTGCTCACTCTGCAGGAATAACCCTCAGAGACACCTCTTGTGACATTGCAGGGGGTGGATGGGTGAGGACAGCAGTGAGTTGATGTGGTGTCCATTTGTGGGAAAGCCCCACACCCCCCTTTGCTCTTGGGAAGCCCTCACCCCCGTCCTACCTTCAGTCACCCAAGCATGTGGCATGTACCCCGCTAAAAGATGACAGCAGCGTCAACACCCTGGGGTGGCCACTGAGACTAAATGTTTAAAGCATCCAGGATTACACACTAGGTACGAATCACAGACGTCCAGCTCTCAGCCCCCCAGGCAAACCCCCAGACAGCATCCTGCTTCTGGCATGACCCCACCCCCTGGCCATGGCCCACTGACCTGGGGAAGGGCCCTGATTCCAGCCAAACCAATGAACTTCTCTCCTGGGAATTTTTAACTCCGGATCAAGAAAGTGGAGGTCAAATTCCCTCCCAAGGGGAAAGCTATCGCCAGTTATGTTCCCAGAAAGCCAGAGATGAGCAGGTGCAGTGAGATTGGCAGAGATAAACAGGCAAAGGAAGAATGAGAGTCAGGTGGCCTCTGAGTCTCTTCTCCTAGCCACGTCCAAGTTTGTGTCCTGATTTGACTGTTCCACAGTTGTTAGGGTTCTGGTAGGAATGAATGCCTCTTTTGGCTCAGATGAGGTTCTGATTATTTGCAACCAAAATTGCCCAGCAAATGTGAACCCCAAATGTGCCCAATTCTTGTTTTGCAAACAAGGGGAACGTAGAGAGGTCAGAAAGTGTGAGCGGCCCTCACGCACATCCATCTACCAGCTGTGACTCGGGCTTCCCGTCTCTGGTAGGTGCACACTTGACCCTGGGGGACTGTGCTCTGTGTCTTATTTCACCGTATCCCTGAGCTTGCGGGGCAAGCCGGAGGTGAGTGGAGCACCATGACGGTGCCCTAGGAACGGCTGTGGCCAACTGTGGCTCCCGTACCGGGTCTCATCTGTAGACTGGTGTTTGGGTGACTAGCCCCGCGGATCTGAGAGCCCCAGGTACCCACTGTGGCTTCCTGCTGGATTTCTTCTTTCTGTCCTTGTGCATCCTGGGGCTTATATCTCACAGAGAGGAAACCTTTCTCCAGCCTGATCTAATAAATGAAGAAGATGAGTCTTCAAGGAAAAGGGAAGCGACGACGGGCAGGCCCCTTTTCACAGGCCTTCTCGTGGGATCCTGCCCTTAACAGGGTGAGGCAGGTAGTATTACCCTACTTTGGTATGAGAGCCCAACCTGAGTGTTGTACCTCCTCCTGTTCTTGCGTCTGCAAATAGCGCACACCTCGGTAGTTCTTGCTCCCTCCCCGTCCCACCCCCCGCTAATGGCCTTGTTTCCTATACAAGAAGCAGCTCAAATAGAAAGCCAGCTACTGCCGGTTCCTGAACACAAGATGCGGGGGGAGTCTCTATTTTCATACCAAACCTGGTTTCCTGGTGGGCCCACAAATTGTTGCCTGCTAAAATAGCAACTCTGGCGAAAATGTCTCCAATCTGCTTAGATGAGCATCACATTAAGAGCTAGGCTTGCAGTTAAACCAACTGACTGTTTCTAATGAGCTGGAAACAAAACTCCCTTTAAAGCCACCAGCCGTTCGCCCGGAATCATCAGCGCAGCTCGAATCGCTGGGCGCTTAGGCAGAGCTTCCTCCTGCGTGGGGCTCATTTCAAGCCTACCCCTCTCCACCATCATTCCTTCCTATCTCCCAGGCCCTGAAGTCCAGGACCACTGCCTTTATGCGTACAAACATGCATTTGTGAACAGTGAGAGATGGCATCCATCAGGCCTGGGCCTGGGGACTTGGTCCCTGCCCTCAGGGAGCCCACCCTCAAGAAGAGCAAATCAACACAGCTCCCTATTTACTTTGCACTAACCATGCTCTCCCTCTACTAAACTGTGCTTTTCCCCAATCAACGCCAGAGTCACAGGAGCAGTTCCCACGGCCAGTAGCAACATAAGTTGATAGCAATGCCACAAATTCAAATGCCTCCGAGGACCAGACAGATAATCATAAAAATCTCCAGTATTTTATCAAACATGACAGGCTGCCTCTAGGACTTCATGCTTGCTGTTCCAACACCCTGCACACTTTTCCCTGCAGAGCTCCACATGGCTTACTCTTGGCCTCCCTAGAGTGTTTCCTGGAAGGTTATCTTCTTAAGAAGGCCTTCCTGGCTCTCCTGTTTAGATTGCCCCTCAGGACTCTCCACCCCTCTTCCCTGCTTCGCCTTCCACTATAGCATTTATCACTACATTTACTATATTACCGGCTTTTGCGTTTATGATCTGTCTCACCGTGCCTCCCCACATAGGGCAGAGATCAGTCTGTTTTGTTCTCTGGTGTATCTCAGGTCCCTAATACACCTTGGCCCATGGTAGTTGCCCAATAAATGCTCACCACACACCCAGTGCAGGGCCCTGCAGGAAACGTTAAACCCTCATTTAACCCTTCACAGCAAACTTCTGAACTAGGTACTGTTTATGAGGCTGGTGACATAAGGGTGCACATTTTACCAGCAAAAAAGCGGGAGGACAGAGGGATCACGTTACCTAGCTAGTTAGGCACGGATCCGGAGCTCAGGTCTGGACAGAACAGCCATATCTGTGCTCCTAGCACACTCTGTATGCCATGACAGGGGCTGGTGGGAACCATGACAACTATGAAATGCTTACTCTGCCTGAAAGTACTCTTTCCTTTAAAAAAAAAAAAAAAAAAAAAAAAAAGTCCTGTTCTGGGCCAAAAAAAAGTCTGTTGGATGCTTTTAGCCCCCAGGTCACCAGTTAGATGAGGCCTAGGCTTAAACTAGGAATTGTAGATGAAAATAGACTTTTATTGGGTTAAGAGGGAAGAGAGATGTAAAGACAAACTGCCCGAGCAAACCTGGGCATGGAGGAACCCACAGGTGCATTGGGCTTGGCTGCAGGCCCTCCAGTGAGAAGATCCGTGCTAAGGTAGGGCTCAGGGAGAGCCGTGTGGGCAGTCCTCTTCTTGTGGCCCGGTCAGACCCTTCCTGAGACGTGATCTCAAGAACCACCCAAATGATAGGCTATAGATTGTCACAGGGTGGGTGTCCTGGGACAAGAGCAGCTTCACAGAGGAAGAGCCAAGCCACAAAGCCATGGACATGTGTACTGTCTTGGCCTTGCTGTGGCATTAGGTAGCTCCCTTCATGTCCTCCTGGACATTTCCAGATAATTTCTTTAACAGCTGGGCAGTCTCTGGTTAAGATACCAACACACCCTGGCTTGCTTCTCACCCCAATCTCATGCCAGGCTGTCAGGTTCGGGGGATCCAGGGATCCAGGACCAGAATCCAATTCCCTCCACTGGGGCTGAGGTAGACGGAATCCTGCCTAGGGTGAACTCAAAATTCCCTCAACCTTTGATGTCACATCGTTCCATGCAAGAGAACTTGCCTTTGGCCACCTGTGCATCTCCCTGAGCCTCCATGAACAGATGCCAGCAGCTTCTCTGTGCACAGTGGTTAAGATCTTGCTTGGTCCCTAAAGCCAGACTGACCTCGGTTCAGATCCCGGCTCCACCCCTTTCCGGACGTGCAGACCTCACACAATTTATGGACCCTTCCCGGGTCTTCGCCTCCTTGTCGGTAAGAAGGAGTGGTGTCTAACTCAGAGAAGTACTGGCAAAATGACATGGAGACAAGAAAGTACAAAACTACCTGTTGTGTTAACACTGAGTATTAGAGAGGATCTGCCATGAAGAAAAGATACGGGGGCGCCTGGGTGGCTCAGTGGGTTAAAGCCTCTGCCTTCAGCTCAGGTCATGATCTCAGGGTTCTGGGATGGAGCCCTGCATCGGGCTCTCTGCTCAGTGGGGAGCCTGCTTCCCTTCCTCTCTCTGCCTGCCTTCTGCCTACTTGTGATCTCTGTCAAATAAATAAAATCTTAAAAAAAAAAAGAAAGAAAAGAAAAGATATGGAAAAGTGCTTCGCAGACTACCAAGGTCCATGCCAGTTCGCGATGACAGCTTTTGCAACGGCTACGCTAGCTCCCTGAGAGAGAGGTTTCTGTGTGTTTTGTCCACGGCTGCACCTACGGCAGGTGTTCAGGAGTGTCTGTGGCCCAGATGAATGAATGAACGCCTCCCGCCCAGAAGCAAGCATCCGGTTGAAAACTCAGGAGGCAGAAGTGAGCCATGGGATTGGAAGCTGCTGTGCCAGCAGAACACCCCCACCCCCAAAGCCTGCCAGCTTGCAGGACGGAGGCGTAGCCCTGGCCACCTCTCTGGAGCGCGGTCTCAAGCCCTGCAGCCCTCTTCAGCCCAGCTGCAGGATGGGTAACTCAGGCACATCCCGGCTCCGTCTAAGCTGGCTGCCGTCGCCAGCCCCACACAGGGGCTATTTTGGATCCGAGGGTGTCAGGAGCATAATAGGACCAATCTTGGAAGTTGTGGCTGAGACACGGGCAGAGAGTGCTGGCTTCTCTCCCCACGTCTCAACTGGAGCCCGAAATAGCTGTGAGGCTAAAGACAACCTCAGAATAACTTTTGGCTTTACCGCAATTTCAGGCTAGAGCACGACACATGCCCGAGAAGGACCAAATTGGCAGCTTGTGGCGTGGGAAAGTTCTTTGGGAGGGTGTGGGGGGGACAAAAATCATACAAAATCTAGGCTTGTCCTTGTTTGGGGAAGAGTGATGGCATGTTCAGCCACTGCAGTGGGGTGCAGCCAGTGGTGGGTGACACAGAGCCCCCAGCAGGGCCATAGCAGGGGGCGCTTTGCACTAGGAAGCCTGGAGCAGGAGTTTCTGAACATGCAGGGAGGTCATTGCAAAAGAATTCAACTCACCAAGAGTGCCCTGCCTCATGCTTCTTAGACACTTTATCCTATTTTCTCCTCACAGGTCTGAGCAAAGGGCACAATCCTTCCTGCTTTTACGAATGAACTGAGGCTCCCAGGCATTAGAAAAATTGGGCCCAAGTCATACATGGTAGAACTGGGATTTGAATGTTGGTCTGTGTGATTCCAAAGTACATTTAGCTGGAGCTGCCCAAGTGGGTAGGATTTTGGCATCTTGAATGGGGACAGAGTGGTGAAGAGGACAGAGTTCCAGCTCTCAGATCTTTGAGGACCCCTTTCCTGAAGCCCTCTTGGAATGCTCCAGACACCCCCAGGGCCCCAGCCCATGCTTTAATATAGACAGAGACAGGGCTGGAGAATCCAAAGCCTACTGGTACAGGCTTGCTCCCTCTTGCATCTCTGGGAGGTGGGGGGTTCAGGGCACTGGGGTCCAGGATAGCTGAGAAAGCCAGGAGGCCACGCCCCCATCCCCCTCATCCCTGGCAGGGTGCACACCACTTGCTACTACCGTAATCATGTTAACCTCCAGAGTGACTGGGTCACGTTAGGAGGAAAGGTCACGTGAGAAAAAGAGCTCAGATCAAACCATGACCTCAGTTATCCTGGCCGCCATTCCTATCCTTTTGCTCAAGTCCAGCTAACATGCTGACCCCCACTGCTGCTGTCCTCTGTCCCCTGACCAATTGAAGCAGAGATCCTTCTTCTTGTGAACCACACAGTAAGGTGCACACATTAGAGAAGGTGTGGTGGAGAGCACCACAAGGAGGCAGTGTGGAGCAAAACCCCCATTGGCCCTCTCACCAAGGCCTTGTTCCTGCCTCAAAGTCCAGAATCAAACAGCCACCAGGGGCCATACTCCAGAGGGGTCCTTGAAATTGGCCTGGAGAATCATCACCTTCACTGTATTCACTGCTATGGGGAATTAACATTCTGAATTATCTAATGTTGCCTTAAAACCGAGGACCATGGCATTCAAGGTCGTCCTTGACATTTGGCAGCAAGTGGCAACACTTTAATTGGCATAAACAAACAAGCGAAGGACAGAGGCCAATGCCACGTGGAAATAATGTGCTTGTTCATCGAGTTCTTGCAGTTATTCCAACGGAGCCCACGGGGCTGCCGTACAGGGCAGGCCAGATGCAGAGGAGCCTGAGCCGTGGCCCTCACTGCATGGGCGGCAAACAACTTCCAGCAAGACCACCTCCTCCATCATGCGGGACTTTTCCAACTTTGCCTGTTGCATCCTTTTTATGATGTTTAATCTGTATGCTTACTTTAGTTTTAGGCTTATATGATTTAGCAGTTTATACATAGTTTTATGTGGGCACATATTTAAGTAACATAAAAAAATAATTTAAGTCAACACCGGTAGACTATGAACATTTTTTGCTTGTAACTTCCGTTACAAACATAAACTTCAGCCTGCGTGAGGGTTCGTGGCACTCAGGGAGGGTGGAATAGGAGGCTGGGGTGAAAAGGACAAGGGTGTATCCTCCTCAGAAGCAGAAGGAATAGCTTCCAGAGTCTGGGTTTGGGCCACTTTTTAGCTGCTGCCTTGCTTCTCTGGGTTGTGGCTTCCTGGGCATGCTGGCTTGTCCTTCTAAACTTCTGGCTAGTTGGTGAACTTCTTGTCAACCCCTTGGCTATTCCCCCAAGCTGGAGGGTCAGGAGCTGCTGGTGGGGGGTGGGGGGCAAGGTGAGTCAATGGGAAATTGCCTCGGGCTGCTCAGATAAGCCTGACATGTGGGCCTGCCAGCCCCCAGCACCCTCTCCCAAGTAAGCGTTGGTCACTTTGAGGTGAGTCCGTTAGTAGGGGTTGGAACAATTGAGCACCAGCCTACAGCAGGACTTTCCTGGAAGGAGTCCACTCTAGCTTGGACTGTCCTTCCCCATCAGCACACCCACGTACAGAGGACCATCACACATTCCAGATTTCATAGATCTTTCAGGGGTGGGAACATTGCCAATGGCATCAGACAGAGAAAAATTCTGAAATCCCAGGGCCTCGTCTCTCTAGGACTAAGTTTCCTCTGCTGCCGGTAAGATGGGATAGTCATCCCCTTCTTCCCACTCAGGTTTATCATCAACATCAATAAAATCACCATTTAAAAATAGGTCTTCATAGCTTATAAAAGCGGCTCACATGTATTGTCTCCTTTGGTCATCAGAATAAATGACTCTGGGAGAAAGAACCCAAGACACCGAAGCTAATAACTATGTCTGAAAACACAGTTATCAAGTAGACACTGGTGACCAAAGTGCAGAGGTCTGACCCAGGGCCCCATTCTTTCCACCACCAGAGCTGTTTTCACTTGCACAGTGTACAGGGAAACTGTGAAGTTGTCCCTCCCTTCGGGACACTCACGATCCCAGATGTTCCGGTATCAGCTTCCCAAGATAACCGTTTAGTACAAGGACACATCTCGGAGTTATCCAGAATGCTCGTGCATAGATGCCTGATGTGGTTTTGATCCAAGAGAATAAAGTGGGCGTGTTTTGGGCACAACTATTCCCTGTCCCGCACAAATATCCTTCTCTTGTTCATCACTGACCACATTTCTTGAACAGAGGATAAGCCTTTTCCTTCTACCATAGGGACTCCCTAGGTCTGATTTCCTGCATCTCTATGTTTCACTTTCCCTCCCCCTCTAGCTCCAGAATCCCTCCAAAATCTACAGTAAATTTTTAATGACATGGAGAAGAATCGCAATATGTTGTGAAGCAAAAAAACAAAACAAAACAAAACACAAACACACACACAAAAAAACAAAAAAACCAACAACAAAAATGGCAGCTTATGAAAGCGTATGTGCTGTATAATTCCATATTTATGTGTAAAATGAGATCACTGGGAGGGATCATCTCTTTCTTACCTCAGTTCAGAAAAAAAGAAAGCTAGAAAGGAGGGAAGGAGGGAGGAAAAGAGGGAGGGAAGAAGGAAGGAAAGGAAAAGGAAAAGGAAAGGAGAGGGGAGGGGAGGGAAGGAAAGGGAAGGGAAAGGAAGGGAAGGAAGAAGGGAAGGGAAGGGAAGGGAAAGGAAGGGAAGGAAGAAGGGAAGAGAAGGGAAGGGAAGGGAAAGGAAAGAAAACCAAAGAGCAGCTAATAGAGGCCAAACTAGGAGCATTCTGGGGATGAAGCTTGTTCAGGTCGGAACATGAATGAGAGGAGGAGGGAAGGTCATCTCAGCGCATTCTGTGATTCAGCGTGCATCCAAGTCCCGCTTCTCCCCTGGCTCAGGTGGAGGTGGAGAGGGCCAGGAGGGGTGCCTTCATCCCTGGCCCCCCTTGGGAAGAAACTCCAAGACAGCTGGTTAACCCTTTTTTACCTGGTGGATGGCCACGGAGGCCGGATACCTGGTCCGTCCAGACAAGTGCCAACTGGGTGTCCAGAGGCTTACAGTCTCTGTCTGGGAGGTCAGGAGAGTGGGGGCAGAGCTCCCTTCCATCTCTGGCATCTGGCTTTTGAGTTCCACTGCAAGCTTTCTACCTCCATCCATGGGCTCCTGGGGGATCCATGGACGTGCCCAAAGAGGGAGCGGCACAGGTGGACTTGAGGACACATTTTTCTGGGATGAAAATCCGCAGGTTCTGGGATTAGGGAGTGGGGTCCAAGGCCTCAGAAGTATTAAGAACCACCATTCCCAGGGGAGGAGTCAAGATGGCGGAGAAGTAGCAGCTGAGACTACTTCAGGTAGCGGGAGATCAGCTAGATAGCTTATCTAAAGATTGCAAACACCTACAAATCCAACGGAAGATCGAAGAGAAGAACAGCAATTCTAGAAACAGAAAATCAACCACTTTCTGAAAGGTAGGACTGGCAGAGAAGTGAATCCAAAGCGACGGGAACATAGCCCGCGGGGGGAGGGGCAGAGCAACGGAGCACAAAATCAGGACTTTTAAAAGTCTGTTCCGCTGAGGGACATCGCTCCAGAGGCTTAACCGGGGTGAAACCCACGCGGGGTCAGCACGGCCTTGGGTCCTGCAGGGTCACAGAAGGATCGGGGGTGTCTGAGTGTCGCAGAGCTTACCGGTATTAGAACGGGGAAGCCGGCTACAGAGACAGAGCCGAGGAGTGAGCTCTAAGCTCGGGTTTACCTTGAACCGGCGCAGGCTCGGTCAGCTCGGAGCGCGGCCGGAGGCCAGGGTGACGGGAATCATTGGGCGCTGTTCTCTGAGGGCGCACTGAGGAGTGGGGCCCCGGGCTCTCAGCTCCTCCGGGACAGAGACCGGGAGGCCGCCATCTTCATTCCCGCCCTCCGGAACTCTACGGAAAGAGCTCAGGGAACAGAAGCTCCCGAAAGCAAACCCAATCCGATTACTCAGACCTGCCCCGGGTAAGGGCGGTGCAACTCCGCCTGGGGCAAAGACGCTTGAGAATCACTACAACAGGCCCCTCCCCCAGAAGATCAACAAGAAACCCAGCCAGGACCAAATTCACCTACCAAGGAGGGCAGTTTCAATACCAAGGAGAGCAGCGGAATTCCAGAGGAGGAGAAAGCAAAGTACAGAACTCATGGCTTTCTCCCCATGATTCTTTAGCCTTGCAGTTAATTTAATTTTTTTTTCTTTTTCAATTTTTTTTCTCTTCTTCTGCTAAATTTTTTTAACTTTTACCCTTTTCTTTTTTAACGTTTTTTAACTAGTTTATCTAATACATATTTTTTTCCTTTTGATATTTTTTCTTTATTGGTTTTCTTTTTTTAATTGTTTTTTTTTTTTTTTCTTTCTGAACCTCTTTTTATCCCCTTTCTCCTCACTCACGATTTGGGATCTCTTCTGATTTGGCTAAAGCATATTTTCCTGGGGTTGTTGCCACCCTTTTAGTATTTTACTTGCTCCTTCATATACTCTTATCTGGACAAAATGACAAGGCGGAAAAATTTACCACAAAAAAAAGAACAAGAGGCAGTACCAAAGGCTAGGGACCTAATCAATACAGACATTGGTAATATGTCAGATCTAGAGTTCAGAATGACAATTCTCAAGGTTCTAGCCGGGCTCGAAAAAGGCATGGAAGATATTAGAGAAACCCTCTCTGGAGAGATAAAAGCCCTTTCTGGAGAAATAAAAGAACTAAAATCTAACCAAGTTGAAATCAAAAAAGCTATTAATGAGGTGCAATCAAAAATGGAGGCTCTCACTGCTAGGATAAATGAGGCAGAAGAAAGAATTAGCGATATAGAAGACCAAATGACAGAGAATAAAGAAGCTGAGCAAAAGAGGGACAAACAGCTACTGGACCCCGAGGGGAGAATTCGAGAGATAAGTGACACCATAAGACGAAACAACATTAGAATAATTGGGATTCCAGATGAAGAGGAAAGAGAGAGGGGAGCAGAAGGTATATATATTGGAGAGAATTATTGGAGAGAATTTCCCCAATATGGCAAAGGGAACAAGCATCAAAATCCAGGAGGTTCAGAGAACCCCCCTCAAAATCAATAAGAATAGGTCAACTCCCCGTCACCTAATAGTAAAATTTACAAGTCTTAGTGACAAAGATAAGATCCTGAAAGCAGCCTGGGAAAAGAAGTCTGTAACGTACAATGGTAAAAATATTAGATTGGCAGCAGACTTATCCACAGAGACCTGGCAGGCCAGAAAGAGCTGGCATGATATATTCAGAGCACTAAACGAGAAAAACATGCAGCCAAGAATATTATATCCAGCTAGGCTATCATTGAAAATAGAAGGAGAGATTAAAAGCTTCCAGGACAAACAAAAACTGAAAGAATTTGCAAACATCAAACCAGCTCTACAGGAAATATTGAAAGGGGTCCTCTAAGCAAAGAGAGACCCTAAAAGTAGTAGATCAGAAAGGAACAGAGACAATATACAATAACAGTCACCTTACAGGCAATACAATGGCACTAAATTCATATCTCTCAATAGTTACCCTGAAAGTTAATGGGCTAAATACCCCAATCAAAAGACACAGGGTATCAGAATGGATAAAAAAAACAAAACCCATCTATATGTTGCCTACAAGAAACTCATCTTAAACCCGAAGACACCTCCAGATTTAAAGTGAGGGGGTGGAAAAGAATTTACCATGCTAATGGACATCAGAAGAAAGCAGGAGTGGCAATCCTCATATCAGATCAATTAGATTTTAAGCCAAAGACTATAATAAGAGATGAGGAAGGACACTATATCATACTCAAAGGAACTGTCCAACAAGAAGATCTAACAATTTTAAATATCTATGCCCCTAACGTGGGAGCAGCCAACTATATAAACCAATTAATAACAAAATCAAAGAAAAACATCAACAATAATACAATAATAGTAGGGGACTTTAACATTCCCCTCACTGAAATGGACAGATCATCCAAGCAAAAGATCAACAAGGAAATCAAGGCCTTAAATGACACACTGGACCAGATGGACATCACAGATATATTCAGAACATTTCATCCCAAAGCAACAGAATACACATTCTTCTCTAGTGCACATGGAACATTCTCCAGAATAGATCACATCCTCGGTCCTAAATCAGGTCTCAACTGGTATCAAAAGATTGGGATCATTCCCTGCATATTTTCAGACCACAATGCTCTGAAGCTAGAACTCAATCACAAGAGGAAATTTGGAAAGAACCCAAATACATGGAGACTAAACAGCCTCCTTCTAAAGAATGAATGGGTCAACCAGGAAATTAAAGAATAATTGAAAAAATTCATGGAAACAAATGATAATGAAAACACAAGGGTTCAAAATCTATGGGATACAACAAAGGCAGTCCTGAGAGGAAAATGTATAGCAGTACAAGCCTTTCTCAAGAAACAAGAAAGGTCTCAGTTACACAACCTAACCTTACACCTACAGGAGCTGGAGAAAGAACAAGAAAGAAACCCTAAACCCAGCAGGAGAAGAGAAATCATAAAGATCAGAGCAGAAATCAATGAAATAGAAACCAAAAAAACAATAGAACAAATCAACAAAACTAGGAGCTGGTTCTTTGAAAGAATTAATAAGATTGATAAACCCCTGGCCAGACTTATCAAAAAGAAAAGAGAAAGGACCCAAATAAATAAAATCATGAATGAAAAAGGAGAGATCACAACTAACACCGAAGAAATACAGACAATTATAAGAACATACTATGAGCAACTCTACGCCAACAAATTTGACAATCTGGAAGAAATGGATGCATTCCTAGAGACATATAAACTACCACAACTGAACCAGGAAGAAATAGAAAGCCTGAACAGACCCATAACCAGTAAGGAGATTGAAAGAGTCATCAAAAATCTCCAAACAAACAAAAGCCCAGGGCCAGACGGCTTCCTGGGGAAATTCTACCAAACATTTAAAGAAGAACTAATTCCTATTCTCCTGAAACTGTTCCAAAAAATAGAAATGGAAGGAAAACTTCCAAACTCATTTTATGAGGCCAGCATCACCTTGATCCCAAAACCAGACAAGGATCCCATCAAAAAAGAGAACTACAGACCAATATCCTTGATGAACACAGATGCGAAAATTCTCACCAAAATACTAGCCAATAGGATTCAACAGTACATTAAAAGGATTATTCACCATGACCAAGTGGGATTTATTCCAGGGCTGTAAGGTTGGTTCAACACCCGCAAATCAATCAATGTGATACAACACATTAATAAAAGAAAGAACAAGAACCATATGATACTCTCCATAGATGCTGAAAAAGCATTTGACAAAGTACAGCATCCCTTTCTGATCAAAACTCTTCAAAGTGTAGGGATAGAGGGCACATACCTCAGTATTATCAAAGCCATCTATGAAAAACCCACTGCAAATATCATTCTTAATGGAGAAAAACTGAAAGCTTTTCCGCTAAGGTCAGGAACACGGCAGGGATGTCCGTTATCACCACTGCTATTCAACATAGTACTAGAAGTCCTAGCCTCAGCAATCAGACAACAAAAGGAAATTAAAGGCATTCAAATCGGCAAAGAAGAAGTCAAACTATCACTCTTTGCAGATGATATGATACTCTATGTGGAAAACCCAAAAGACTCCACTCCAAAACTGCTACAACTTGTACAGGAATTCAGTAAAGTGTCAGAATATAAAATCAATGCAAAGAAATCAGTTGCATTTCTCTATACCAACAACAAGACAGAAGAAAGAGAAATTAAGGAGTCAATCCCATTTACAATTGCACCCAAAACTATAAGATACCTAGGAATAAACCTAACCAAAGAGACTAAGAATCTATACACAGAAAACTATAAAGTACTCATGAAAGAAATTGAGGAAGACACAAAGAAATGGAAAAATGTTCCATGCTCCTGGATTGGAAGAATAAATATTGTGAAAATGTCTATGCTACCTAAAGAACCACCATTCCCCAAGTTGAAGGAACAAGGCCGTTTTGTATGGAGAATTGCTCTCATACATGTGAAAGGCAGTCACGTGAAGGAAGGAAAGGCCTCCCACCTACCCAGGAAGGAACTAGAATCAGCAGTGAAATTTCAGGGAGGCCCATTTCAGCTCACCATAAGGATCAACGATCTGAGTGATGTGGAAATCACACAGACTGTTGCCCCAAACAGGGAGCTCCTCGTCACTGAAGTATTCAGTGGGGGCCCTCCTGGGGCCTGGGCACCAGATAGACTGGTGGCCTCCTGGGTCTGGTCCAGCTCTAAACCAGATGGATCGAAGGAAGGCTGTGGCTTTGGGTCCCCTCCCAGATAAAAAAAGTGGGGAAACCAATACTACGCTATAGGTTAACTAGCTGGAATTTAAATAAAAACTTAAAAAAAAAGAAAGAAAGAAAGAAAGAAAGAAAGAAAGAAAGAAAGAAAGAAAGAAAGAAAGAAAGAAAGAAAGTGGGGAAACACAAGAAGTTAAGCTGGGCCTTTGGGTTGTAAGGAGAGCCCTGGGCATGGGGCCTGTCTGAACAAATCCCGTATTGGCATTTTCCATGTTCCTGGGTGGGAGAGGACATCTCCAGCAGAGCTGTAGAAATTTGGAGCGCCGGCCTTTGAGAGCCTGGTGGGGGCTGGACAGGCTGGACCTGTGCCCTGATCCCCGGGGGCCACAGAATGTGTCTGTATTTGTCCTCTTGTAGGCTCTTTTTCTCAACTGGCATTGGGGACCTCAGGTCATGTTGACAGCTGGCTTATAGTCCATGATTACAGATGCAGCTTAGGTATCTTGACTGCAAATGGGAACACATTTTCTGCTGTGTTAACACTCACTGCAGACGTTTTTATTCCATGGACATTTGGTGTGTATGGTTCCAACACTTCAAGTAGGGACATCTGACACGAAATGCAGTCACATGGTTCTCAAACGAGGAAACAGACATCATACTTCAAAAGGAAGAGGAAGAGTCATGGCCTTCAACTTCTTAAAAAAAAAAAAAAATGGAGGAGAGCCGTTGCAGATGAAACAATGGTTTTGGAGCAGCCTAATCAGAATTGTCACAAAGCTATCACCCTGTGGCACAGCGGCAAACATGACCTCTTATCCAGGTTTTCCTTGTTTGTGGAGTTGCCACACCCTCGAAGGCCACCTGGAGGGAGCTGGCAGATTTCCAAGGTGCAGAATCAGCCAGGGGGAGCCCCACTAACAGAGCACAGCACACCCCAGCCACTTGGCTTTGCTCCTGGCTCCTCAAGAGCAGCCCGAGCTGGCCTTCCCACGAGGGGACCTCCGAGTGTCCCACCCTGCCCCCGTTCAAGTCCTCAACAAGGCCCTTTCTTCAGGACTCCCGCTGGGCTAAGCCTTCATGTGCGAGGGAACCCAAAACTAGGGAACCGGAACCTGGCCAAAAGGAGCCTCATGGTATGGAAAAGAGGAGGGCCCCTGTGGTTGGGTACCATTGCCAGCCAATAGCCCCTGCTTATCCTCGGAAGGGGAAGCAGGGGGCCTCTCCCCACAAGATTCAGTTACAGGATCTTCTTTTATTTAATTTTTTTTTTAAATGTCTTATTGGGGAGAACATCTGGGTGGCTCAGTCAGTTATCCATCTGCCTTCAGCTCAGGTCATGATCCTGGGGTGTGATTTGCTGCTGACTTCTCTGAATCTCCTAGTCTGCCCCCACCACCTCCCTATTGTGGTGCTCGATGAACATTTTTTGAATGAATGCACCCATGAATGAATTGACAAATCTAAAAAGCACAATGCAGACTTTGGCATTATTATTATTTTTTCAACACAGATCTAAACACGAATCACAAGGCCAAGAAACTCATTTTTCAAGTTTCTGGTCATACCAGAAACCAATATTATGCAATATTCAAGAGGCGGCCAGAAATGACACAAAGTATTTAATACCTTTTGACCCTACTGAGGTTTGGTTTCTCTGTAAGCATTTGCCCAGTGCCCATGTCTCCAGGTCCTCCAGATGCTCTAGAGGGATCCCAAGAATGTGGGCCACTGAGATCACTACCTCTCCATTCTAGCTCACAGCTGGGGAGACTGAGGACCGGGAAGCAGAAGTTCTTTGCTCCAGGCCTCCTGGCCATCTGATCAGCAAGCCATGGCGAGAGCCCCCGGGCCTGGTGGAGCACCCAGAGCTCTCTCCACCCCCAGCCGTGCTCCCAACAGAGCGCAAGGCAGTGAGCACGGGCACCGGAAGCCCGGGATTGCCAGGGAGCCTACGTCTGGCTCCAGAATCATGGGGATTATGCAGGTGATCCAGTAGCCTGCAGAATTCAGAGTAATTCAGAAAACATTCACCAAACCTCTGTCATGGGCCAGGCACTGGGCTTGTAAGGTAAAATATGAGGAGTTCCTAATTCCTTGCTGGAGCCAGACCATTTGGGATTGGACACCCTGTAGTCCACGGTCTATGTCCTCTTTCCCTTTTGGGAGAGGGATCTGAGCAGCGCTTTCCTCCAGCCTGCGTACCAGCTGGCCCGGTCCTCTCTCTATCCTGAGGACTTCCTGCTCTGTTCTCCAGACCTCACGCTTAAGGAGCAACTCTTCCCTCCCTGGGACCGTCCCTACCGTCCCTCCTCCCCTTCTGCTTTGGCAATAGTATTCAGGGCTTCCTCCCCACCTCCCCAATGCCCCGGGATGGGGGAGGAGGACAACTATGGAGGAGAAGGTCATAACCCTGTGACCATGGGGACAGAGCCAGCCCCTGCCCTTCCCTACTGCCTGTCAGCTGCCCGGGATTGTGACAGAAAGTTTCCCCCTTTACCCCAGCTGCTCTGTGCCTTCAGGAGGCCATGGCCAAGGGTCGAAAGGCAGCCAGGCACCCTTGCACCAGTGTGTGCTTCAGGCAAAGACAATTTCCTAGGGAAGGCTGGGAAACAGCCAAACCAGCCCTGTGTCCAGACAGAAGCAAATAGAAAATGCGCAGAGGGGAACCGGGTGCAGGGGTCGGGCGGAGCAAGAGGAAGTGTCTGGAAACTGCTCTCCTCTGCCTGGTTGCTCTGAGTCTGCACAAGAATGGCAGCTGGAAGGAAGGCCCAGCTGGGAGGGGACACTGCGACCATCCAATCCACCCCCTAATGTCCAGGTGGGGAGCACAGGGCCCAAAGGGGAGGGAACCATCCAAAGCTGCACAGCTGGCTAGAGATGGGGCATGGCTGGGACCCCCAGAGCCCGTGCTGGGGAGTGTGTGCTGGGGCCTGCTGCCCAAGTGTCCGGGGGTCATGATCTGTACCTCCCTATAGTGCCACCATGGCTCCCTCGGTCTCTGTCCCCGTCGGAAAAACAGCATTTCTGGGGATATTCCGGAAGCTTAAACCCAGTTGGTCCTGATCCAAAAATGTGTCCAAAGCCACTGCTTGGCTGCTGTTTGGAGATGTCTACATGCAATTCTGCGTCCTGAGCAGTTCCTGAATCCTAACCGTGGGCGCAGACCTGGGAAGCACACGGGCAGGGGTGTGACCAACTTCTGACAGTCCCAGGAGCTGACTCCAGTCAGGAAGCCCCGAGAAGCACACAGAACGTGCGAGGCACTACCTGATCAGGCAGCATGCAGACGGCAGCAGTGCAGTGGTGAGGGCCCGGGTGAAGGCTGTTCATACCAGCGGTTTTCTCAAGTCGGGGACTTAGTCTGGACACTGATTTCAAGCCCCTCCCTGGTCCAGTATTATAACAACTAGCCACCCTGCTCCCGGGCTTTGATGGCAAGGCAAAGAACCAAGGGAGCGAAATACAAATCTCTGGTTTTTCATTCCAGCTGTGTTGTTTCTGAGCTGTGTGACTTTGGGCCAGTCCCTTTCCCTCTCTGGGCTTCCTGTCTCATTTGTTAAAGGAAAGGGTTGTCTGGATGAGCCTTCAGATCCTTCTAGTCCCAAGACTCTGACTCACACAAACTAGAGGAAGACCTGCCCACCCCCCGTCTGGCCCAGAACTTTCTCCTTGTGTGATTTCCTCTGTCATGCAGACCTCAGAGATTGTAATGGAATCCTTGCCCGAATATGGGCTTGAAGAATGACTCCACTCTACCCAGCAGGGAAATGCTTCTCTAAGGAGAATCCCCTTTCTTTTTACTTCCTCTCATCACTTTCCCTGGGAACACACAGCCCTCAGTGGCACCAAACTAACCAAAATTAAACCAGCTTTCTCTCTGAGGGGAAAAATCAGTTTATTATCGCATCTCAATAGCCTCAGCAAAGACACGGCTTGGTTTTTTGATGCTGAGGATATTCTATATTTAATTCTGGTGCTCTTTCCCTCATCATTCTTATTACTGAAACTCTTTGGTGCTTTTGGTACCCAAAGTATAAGCCTGTACTTTGACCTTGCAGATATGTTCTTGAGTTTAAAAGGCCAGGCGGGGAGGGGGGCATTCCTCTATTTGAATACATGTTTCACTATACTTGTGTGCATTTCACACTGTGCTGGGCAGGACTCCTTGTGCAGGGCACAGCCTATGTAACTGTACATGACAATCCTGGTCTTCAGAGTGACCCATCTGTGCTTCCCCAAACAAAAGTCGAACTTCTCTTTCCTTATGACTTCTTAGCTCTGACAGCTGAGATAGAAACCTCTACGAGTTGAATTCCGTATATGAAGTCAGCATTCATCTGAGATGCCATCACCCTCTGCCCACCCAGTGTCTGAAGCAGAGGAGAAATGGTCTTGGCAAAGCCCGGCATCCACTCCCATGCAGCTCTTTCTGGAAAGCCTGGCCTTATCTAGAGCTGAGCCCTCTTTCCTTTCCTTCCCTCAGCCTCTATCCTGGGTACGAACTGTTCAGAACAGAAAACCTCAGTGACATACTCAAGGCCTACTGTGACTTCTGCTCTATTCTACAGCTGAAGTATACCACACAGAGTAGGGAAGTACCATGCATTCCGGCAAGCACTCCAAAGTTGCATGGAAAAGGCTTAGATATGGGGGGTCGTGTGGGTAAAGAATTGGGATCATTGAGGAAACGAACCTACCACACACCCACCTTCTCCCATACTTTGTCCAGTCCTCACACCCTCCTTCTGTGTCTTCCTTCAACTGCTCCTTCTCTACTTGATCAGATCTTGCCCCAAAATATGTGCATAACTTTCCCCTCTCAAGAAAAAAGTATTCTGTACTCCTATCAAACAGTCCACCACCCACTCTTTCCCCCTCTCCAATCACCTTCGGAGAAAGAATATAAAATATAGAAATGTATATAAAATAATGAAAAGCATATAAAATACATGCAACAGTGTTGTTCCTACCAGTGAAACTGAAGCAATGAAAACTTTAACAGAGGAAGAATTTGGCAAAGTACCAACAGGGTTGGGGCGATGTTCATCATCCAGTCATTAGAAATGATGGTCACGCAGACAGTGCAACACCATAAGATAAAGTAAACTGGAGAAGTAGAGACCACACAGGGTACCTGGGTGGCTCAGTCAGTTAAGCATCTGCCTTCGGCTCAGGTCATGATGCCAGGGTCCTGGGATTGAGCCCCCAGTCAGGCTTCCTGCTCAGCGGGGAGCCTGCTTCTCCCTCTGCCTCTCCCCCCGACCCCAGGTGTGTCCTCTCTCTCTCAAATAAATAAATAAAATCTTAAATTAAAACCCCCATGTTCACAAAATATCTGCAACATGTAAAACTGATGAGATCTGAGTAAAATCAGTGGGTGGTACCAATGTCAGTTTCCTGGTTTTGCTATTAGACAATATTTATGAAAGACGTCAGCATTGGGGGAAACTGGTCAAGGAGAACACGGCAGCTCTCCGTTCTATTTTTCAAACTCCTGTGAATTTAGAATGATTTCAAAATTAAAAAAAAAATTTTTTTTAAAGCCCCCAACCTTAAACAGAAAGAAAAGCCTGAAAAAATTAAAAGAGCTACATTATGTGATAGAAACATGGGCAACTTTCTTCATCTTTTCTTTTAATGAATTTTTCCATTTTTTTTAAGATCTACGTGTTACCATGCGAAGGAAAGACCCCCTGTAATTTTAGGAAAGACATCGTAAATTCTCTCAGCTGGGTTTGTGTTCCTGCTCCCCCAAACAGTGTTCCTCGTGGCCTCTCGCTGTAGCTCTTCTGCCTGCCGGACAGCGCCCTCCATGATGTCAGGGACTGTGCCTCGATCACCCCTGGGTACCTCCTCTGCTTTCCCTTTTGGAGCCCAGGCTGGGTTTCATAAGAACCGATTCATATATGTGTTGAAGCAAAATTCTCCTGGGTACTGGGGTGCAGAACCAATTTTTTCAAGGCATATGGAAGAGCACCTGCCTTCAAGGGCTCACAGTCTCCAGGCACGTATGCGTTTAACCCAACACAGTGAAGCTACAGATAGGGATGCACAGAGGAAGGTGGGAACACAGAAAGGGAGGACCCAGCTATGTCTAGCATAGTAGGGAGGGCTTCACCAAGGACATTAACAGTTGGGCTGGGCCAGGGGTCAAGGAAAAGATGGTCAGGTGGCCAACTCAGAAGGGTATTTTCCAGATCAATGATGACCTTGTACAAAGACATGGAGACGTTGAAAAGCACAGTGGTGTACCCATCATTCTCATCTGGAGGATGTTTTTTAAATTTATTTGTTTATATCAAAGTATAATTCGTGTACAATGTTATATTAATTCCATGCATACAATAGTGTGATGTGACAATTCTGTACATTACTCAGTGTTCACTGTGGTGAGTATAGTCCCCATCTGTCACCACACGACTTTATTACTATACTACATTCCCTATGCTGTACTTTTATCTCAATGTTTTCACTAGAAATATTTTTAATCAAAGTTACATAAACACTAATGAATTTTTGTTAATGCAATGAAATTGTTTCAGGGCACCTGGTGGCTCAGTGATTTGGGTCCAACTCTTGATGTTGGCTTGAGTTGTGATCTTAGGGTTGTGAGATCAAGCCCCATGTCAGACTCCATGCTGAGCTCAGAGTCTGCTTGAGATTTTCCTCTTTCTCTGTTTCTGCCCCTCCACCTGCTTAAGCTCTCCCTTTCTCCCCTCTCTCTAAAAATAAATAAAATAAGTAAAATCTGTAAATTGTTTCAGATTTTTCCTTACTTCTATGTTACCAGAATTATTTTTGCCATCTCTTCTTTTTTTCTTTTGCTTGGCACAGCAAAGATTTTATCCATTGATCTCTTTATTTTGTTCACATCCTCTTGTGCTTATTAAGGTTTTTGCCACTATGAGGGTGCACGTCTTTATCCCTATCAAAGTTGAATTTCCTTGGTCCAGTTTTACATAAATTAATATGGTCTAGGATCTCTCCCCGTTTCTTCAATTTTGGGGTTGCAAAATAACTTTACCAACTGTAATTTTTGCCATGGTCACTCTTTCTACCAGAAATAGTCATGACGAGGTGAATAAACTATGGAGCCTTTGTTTTTGTTTCTTAGATTATCCATGAGAAAACTGAGTGAGATTGTGAGACCTACAAAAAGACAGATGGAGAGAGAAAGCGCACCAGAGGCAAAGCCCCAGAGAGGCGAGCTGGGCTGCAGAACCCCTGCCAAACATAAATTCAGGCAGGGGGTTCAACGTGTCCTTCCACTTGGAGAACAAAACTTACTTCCCTTTAAAGGAAGAGGAGAAAATTCACGCTCCCTACAAAGTATCCCTCACCAAGTCTGACCCATAACCAAAAAAGTACAAGATGTGTAAAGAGACAGAAAAATGCAACCTGGCATCAAGAGAAAAAGTGATGAGTTCTCAATGAAAATTCTTAAATAGAAGAAAAAAAACATGTGTTGTACCTTTTAGAACGACCACCCAGGGAGCCAGTGACCTAAGGTCCATTGAGAAAGGACTGGCCTAGGAGAAGACGGTGAATCCCATGAGCAGAATCTCCTCTGTGCTCTAAAGGAAAGGGACAAATGTAAAGACGAAGGTCCTACAGATCTGTGAGTTTTGTGGTTAGGTTAAGATCACAAATGACCGAGCTGAAAAAAATAATCTTAGATAGCGTTCTGTCTACCCTTCTTATCATGTGTGGGGGAAGTCGGGACTCAGGGAGGCTAAATGATTTTCCTAAGATCCCACAACTTTTTCAAAGATGAACCAAAATTAGAACCCAAACCTCATAACTTTCTGGTGGCACATGTGATTGTCCCTGTGACACTCCTGGGCTAAATAAAACAGGGCTCTGAGTGACTAACTACATGCATTCTCACAGGGGGAAATCCTACCCGTACTTTCTGAGACAACATCAAAGTGTTATTTCTTCTTTTTTCTCCCACATAGAATGACGAGGTTTCCAGTAACCCTGTCAGATAGCAACCCAAAGTCATCACAGATCAGACTTAATGCCCAGTCACATAAGCAGTTGGGATTGGAGGCTGCTGAGATTAGATCTCTAGAAATACTTGTGCTCCTATTCACATGGGTCTGTTTAGCTTTTCTCAGAAGTAACATGATGCGGTTGTGACTACGGCTTTGATCGTGGTCGTGCCATTAATATCATCCAGGAAAAAAGGAAAATGCGTTCCATGACCTCAGTTTGCACCTTCAAATGATGCTGTGGGCAACATGTAGCAACCTGGGAAGGAGGTCTGTGAATGGGTCCTGTCTTCTCCCTCATCCCAGGAACCAACTCCAGACATTGGCAGTGGTTCTGTGGGTCATTTCCACCCCCCTCACCGCCCCCCGCAAAAGACAGTCACCCTGACCCATCCATCCCATCCCTGGCAAGCTTTTTCTCCCACTAAAGAAAGAGATTTGGGGTGTGAGGATCAGGAGTCGTTTTAGAATGTGTTGTCTGAGATGCCTGTTAAATTTTGAAGTGGAGGTGTCAAGACTATGGTTGGATATGCAGCTCTGGAGTTGGAGAGAAGGTCTGTGAATAGTTGAAAGGGTTCAGGAACACTTTGAATGACACCCAGTCTGGGTGGTATCTTCAGCAACTGTCCATAAGCGTAATGGGAAGCTTGCGCGTCTATCTAGTATACTGACTATATACTGATTAGTATATTGACTGTACCACATTCTACAGAGCTGCCTTCATCCCTTAAGTCTCTTCTTTTCCACTATTTGAGGTGGCTCTTGTCTAATCTCTCTGAAGTAATTGCCAAGTACATGACATGCTTGACAATGAAATGGGCTCTTTCTTATGGAAGTAAGTTCCTTTTTAGTCCCCACATCTGGTCCAGCCTGGGCCACAAAACCAGGGGTTCAATTCATTTGGGTCTTACAACCCTTCCCAGAGGGCCTGTGGCTGGCTGGGACTTGGTGCTGGTGCTCAGGGAAGTGTGCTGAGAGAAACAGAGTAGCCCGAGCAGGGGTTGGACCATGACTGCTAAGGCTTATCCTTCCTCTACACTGGTTGAAATCCTTCTATTGGTTACAGAGGGAAAGAGGCTAAGCATCCCTCATGGGCCATCCCCCACCACAGCATTTTTTATTTTATGCATGTCACCTCATTTTATCCTAACCACAATCTGGTGAAGCAGGCAGCTTCAAACTCACTTCTTTTACTAATCAGAAAGCCCAGGCTCCAGAGATCAATTCTCTGCCCAAAGTCACAAGGTTCATCATTCATGTCTGGATCCTTGTAACTTCAAAGGCTAGGCTCTTCCTGCCACCCATGCTGTCTTCAGAAATACAGAGTAGGGATACACACCTGGGGAATCTTTTGGGTCCCTAGGAACCTGCAACTAGTGTATTCATGACCTACACCTGGTGTGATGGAGGGGCGTTCTGGGCAGACAAAAACATGCCATGAGCCCCTGATGGTTGTATATTTCCAAGCCACATGTAGGGGATATTTAGATCTCTACAAACCAACTGTGGCAGAAGATCAGAAACCACAACACAAGGAGAGGGTATGTTCCGTTCCGGCACGGACCTGCCCATCAGTATGCGTGGTGATGGCCTCTCACACACACAGCATGTGTATGTGTATGAACAGATTGGAAAGTGCGTTTCACCAGGGAAACATTTAGCTTATTTCCTTTTTCAAAGCATAGGAGGCAAAACAAAACAAAAAGCTCCTGCTTTTATTTATATGACAGTTTTCAAAGATCTAGGTGACCAGGGTCTTTACTCTGTTCCATTGATCTCTGTGTCTGTTTTTGTGCCAGTGCCATACCGTCTTGCTGATGATGGCTCTGTCATGGAGCTTAAAGTCCGGAATTGTGATGCCACCAGCTCTGGCTATTCGGGGTCTTCTTGGGTTCCATACAGATTTTAGGATTTTTTTTCTTTTAGATTATTTATTTATTTATAATAAGAGAGATATTTGGGATATATAAGGGAGAGAGATCACAAGTAGGCAGAGAGAGTGGGGGAAGCAGGCTCCCCACTGAGCAGAGAGCCCAATGTGGGGCTCGATCCCAGGACCCTGAGATCATGACCTGAGCCAAAGGCAGAGGCTTAACCCACTGAGCCACCCAGGTGCCCCCCATACAGATTTTAGGATTATTTGTGCCAGCTCTGTGAAAAAAAGTTGAGATATGTGGAATTTCAGAAACAAAACAGATGAACATAGGGGAAGGGAAGGAGAAAAAAATAAGATGAAAAGAGAGGGGAAGACAAACCATAAGAGACACTGAACTCTGGAAAACAAACTGAGGGTTGCTGGAGGGGAGATGGGTTGGGGAGATAAGGATACTGGGTGATGGGCACTAAGAAGGGCACGTGATGGAAAGAGCACTGGGTGTTGTATGCAACTGATGAATCACTAAACTCTACCCCTGAAACTAACAATACAGTGTATGTTAACTAAACTGAATTTAAATAATTTTTTAAAAGATCTATGTGACTGGCAATATTACCTTTTTCTGTGATTTCAAACCATTTATTTACCCATTTAAAAGTGCACGAAGTGGGCACTTCCGAGTTCTTAGGAACCAATCACAAGGAAGCATACATCATGACTTACCCAAATAGTAACTAAACTCTTGCTGGTCAGGTTCTCTGGAAATTCTTATCTAGCGATTGCACATGTTGGAACCCGTGAAACCAGACCTGCCCCATGGGCTCCGGGAGGAGTTGGGAGAGGGAACAAGTTGGTAGATTTCAAGCCAGAAGACCTTCCACCTTCTTTATCTGCTTTTTCTGGAACTGCCAGAATTTAGCAGGAACCAGGGGCCACCAGCTAATTTTGACAAGTGCTTCAAGTCTTCTACCAGGGGGCAGAGGCATGAAGAGAAGAGTTTACTGAAGTTTACCAAAGCCAACTGAAGTTGACAGCAACCCCAGCAGGAACTGAGAGGCTTCAAGCACAGTGGGGAGAAGAAGGGCCACCTGTCAGGGCCAGCAGCCTATGGGAAAGATTTCTGGGAAGGACTGGACCAGATGGCCTCTTGCTGAGGATTTCTTCACCCAACCCCTCGGCTACCCAGGAAGCCAACTTATGACATGTAGCAGGATTTTTCTGCTCCCCTGAATAGGAAGGCATTTTGGCAACCTTCTACCTCAGCAGAGATGGGAGTGTGTCCGCAAAGGACATAGGGAGGATGTCATTTGTGTCCACAGGTTCAGGACACACCGTGCATCTCCAGCACACAGCACGCTGGCCAGCCCACAGCAGAGACTAAACAAACAGTGGTTGAATGAATGAAAACATATACCTCCCCCTGCCCACCTCCTGCTTTCCAGATTTCCCCCGGAGAGCTCAAAAGGAAATTGTCCTTTTATACCTGCTGAGCCATCAAAAGGAGTGTGGATTCTGCCTGCCACTCAAAAGGAAAGAAGTTCTAGGTGGATTAAATTGAATTCAACAGACATTTATTGGTACACAGAACACCGCACACGTGGGGCCAGGGAGCAGGGAAAAGCCCACTAAGTTGTAGAGTTTCTAAGCCTGTGGCATGCCCATGGTGGTCATCGTAATTGATCACAGCCTCTTCCCTGTGGGGCCAGAGGTGGTCTAGGGACTTTCTCAGCAATGCTGTCCAGGCAGCGACCAAGTGGAACCAGAAATGGTAGCTCTTGCCATCCTGACGGTGGGTATGTGCCTGGCTAGGCTTCTGTATGAAGTTCGGTAAATAAAGCATGAACCAAAAGCTCTTGAACCCTAGAAACCTATGACCGGGGAGGAAATAAACACCTGGAGCATGAGGGGCCCCTTCCTTCCTGCCTCCGAGATGGGTCAGCGGTTGCATGATTTTGAGAACAAGATGCTTTTCCGCTCAGGAAACCCAAAAAACCCAGGCGTGCCCACAGAACCACAGTCAACACGGCACTCTGATCAGGGTCCGCCCCCGCCCAGGCCAGGATTCGGCCCCTTCAAGGTGAGATCTCCTCCTCTTCACGACAGGACCCTGAGTCCCTTCTCTAGGCTTCCTGTCATTCTGGACGGCAGGCTGTTTCCTGGCCACCCTCACCCCCACGCCAGCAGGCACCACCCTACCTCAATGCCCACCCTCTTCCATCCTCCCTTTGGAAATGGCGCTGTTGCAATGACTTTCAGGAAAGCTGCTGGACATGCGATTGTTTAGAAATTCAGCACAGAGATGCCCCAGGATCTTCTGTTCAGCCGTTTTCAGTTCTCACCGGTAAAGCTCAGCTTCCCCAGAGACAGTGCTCTGGGCTGGGAGCCCAAAGCCCTCAGCCTCTTCCGATCCTGGAGTGTGTATTTCAAGGCTCAGAGGCAATGGGAACAGCCAGCAGCCCAGGGGACACTTGACCAAGAGCATCTTCCAGGGAATGGCGCATCGCCAGCAGGGAGCCTGGGACCCAGGTACAAGGGCGTAGGTGGTGTATTAGCTTCATTCGCGCAGTGCTGTCACCACGATCTCAGACACTATCATCTTTGTCAGCATCCCCGAGCCTGCCTGGGGTGCTTGGCTTCCATGTCCAGCCGTGAGAGCCCAATGGGGGAAAGAACTTAACCACATGCGGTCCGTAATCAGTATGACCCAACAGCTCCTGTATTTGCAGCTGAATCAAAGCAATGGCACAGACACTCCTAAGACTATACCAGTTCTGGGAATCATACTCAAAAATAAAAATAAAATTAGTATTGGAGTCAGATATCCAGTTAACTTACTGGTATAGTTGCCATTTCTTGTATTTTCCTTAAGAAGCTCAAATGAGTCTTTTGGGCCCCAGGAACAAGGAATGACTAGGTATGATTTTTCATTTAAAAAAAAAGACAGTAAATTGCTTTATATTTTAAACAAAGAGTACATTACAAATGTTAAGTTCTAAGCATTTGTCTCTAAAATAACATTCTCTTCACCGGAGTTTGTGATCTGGATTTTTTGGAAGGATGGGAAAGGCCCTGCTCAGAAGTAAAACTAAAGAAACACCGTCTTGTTTCACAAAACATGGTTTTGTCCACATCTGTGTCAATTCACCAACGAACACAAAACATCAGCTTCGTGCCCTCCGTCTCCCAGGACAGAGACTGGGCCGTTTGGATCATGAAACAGAACCAGCAAGCAGCCAGGTCCCCACCTCCATGGGAAAATCAGATGTTTCTGTTGTCTGAGAGAATCCCATCCCCCCTCCCCCAAAAGAGTCATTTCAGCCGTGCACATATTCCCTACAAACAACCTTTAAAGACCTGTCACTGGAGGCCCCTCTCCCTGTGTTGACCACATCCTGCCTTGTCCCTGCGTCACCTGGGTAATTCCTTGTCATACTTCAGGTCGTGGCTCAGAGGTCACTTCTTTGGGAAGTCTTCCCTGGCTCCCAACCTAGTCATGTTATACCCCTAGCCATCTCTCACTACGTAGGGAGCCCCAGATTCAACTGAGTTCCAAGTCCTGCAAGGGCAAGAGCTCGCCTGCCTGTCTTGCCAAGTCCCGGCACGTGTCAGCCTCCAGCATGGGCTCCAAAGACACTTGGTGAATGAATAAATGAACGCATGCGTGAGCGAACTGTGCTTGAGGACTAGGTACTCTCATCTCTTCTCAGGTGTGAGGTTGTCAGAGGTCAGCCCCACGGAGGCTCTTCTACGGGCCTTCTCACGCAGACACATGTTCCCTCCCAGACAGAGCAAACAAATGAACACCTGCTCGAATACATAGCCCCAGCTTTCTTTTAGAACAGGGATGGGCAAACTCATGAAATCGTTTTACTGAGCCACACTCATCTGTTCACATGTCTGTGGCTCCTTCCTCACAACATCAGCCGCGTTTAGGGACTATGACAGCGTTCATCCAGCCTGCAAAGCCCTGAATGGTCGCACGGTCTGGTCCTTTACGGACAGTGTGCACCGAGCCCGGCTGCAGAACACGGGAGCAGTGAGGATCAGAGGAGGGCTGGGTGCAAACACAGGTGGGGGGACAGTATGGGGGTGGGGCTGGGGCAAAGGCGCACCTAGAGCAGTGGGGGTGCGATGGTTCCAGTAGGTGTCTGAGCCTCAGAGCACCCCCACCTCTGGCACGGAGAAGCAAGAAGCATGCAGGCTTTGGTGTAAGACAGCCTGGGATTCCCCCACATCGGGGCTGACTGCCCGGATCTTAGGAGGTTAGCTCACTGCCCTGAGCTTCGGCTTCTACATCTCTAAAAGGGAAACTGCCTCTAGCACAAGGTTTTCCTGAGACTCAAATGACATAAGAAGGGGTAAAGTGTCTCTCAGAACTAACACGCAGCAGAGTTTCCAAGCGGACTTGTCCCAGATCCAGGTTTAAATTCTGACCCACCTCTCATGCCTCTGGGGCCCCAGGAAGCACCCAGCTCCTGGGGACCCCTTTCCCAGCCTCTTTAATGAAGGGGGCCACACTTTCCAGCAAGGATGGCTAAGGAGTGAGTGTCAGACCTGAGTCAGACAGCAGCACAGACCCCGGCAGTCTGCAGGCTCCCTGTGCTGCCACGGCCAAGTTGGCGAGCAGGTGCACAATAACCCTGAGGTCCTTGTGTCCTTCCTCCGGCATGTGGTCAGGACCTCCCCCACACACACTCCCCCCACTCCCCCAGAAACTCATAAGCCTATCCTGCTAACAACCTGCGGAGTGACCCTGGGCAGCTCAGGGGGCCTCCCTAGATCACTAAAATGTGGCTTATAGAATGATGGGGTTGGTCTGGTCATTTTGAAACCTGGTGATGAAAATCTCTCGGGAACCTCATGGAACATCCAGCCTCCCTACCCCTTCCCTTAGAGATTCTGGTTCCCAAGGCCTGGAATGGGGCCCAGGTTAGAATCTGTCATTTAAACAAGTACCTCAGGTGATCCTTGACTGCAAGGTACTTTGGGAAATACAGGGCTCCATGAGCTCTCAGGTCATTCAGACTAATAACCCCTACCTCCTGCAACCCCAGCATCTGTGTGTGTGCATGTGTGTGTGTGTGAGAGAGAGAGAGAGAGAGAAAGGCAGTAAGATATGTTTCCGGACTGATGAAACCACCAACCAGGCATTACACTTCAGAAAGATGTTAGGTTGTCCGCCTTCGAGAATTAGTCACCACACAACTGTTTCCATGCCCGGGGAAGCCAGTATGCAGATATGACTGTTGGTCTCTGTCATCTGACTCACGTTTGCTTTCCTCCAGAGACCTCTGTGCCCTCTGGGAACCAGGGAGGGACCAGGGCCTGCGGCTGGAGCATCCCCACCAGCCACGCCTGAAAGATGACCTTTCCTGAGTTTCTAGAGACATCACAGTCCTCCCCTCCCCTCCCCTCTCAGCCCAGGCCAGGGCCCCAGAGGGCTGAGCTTGAGAGAGGTGAGCCTGAACAGGGGGACCCCAGGGGCAGGGCGGGGTCAAGGGCAAGAAGTAGAGCTGGCGGGTGGAGGAGAGGGGAGTGGCCTTGAGGCCAGAAGCCTGATGAGGAGGCCAGGGCCAAAGCGGCACCTGTCACTTACATCTGCACGCCTGGGGTCAACTCACTTTACATGTCCAGGTCTCAGTTTCCTACCTAAAAATACTCCCTGCTCAGTTGTTGTGAGGGGTAAGATCACCGGTGAGCCCATTCTGTAAACACTGAAACTGCTTGGGTCCTGTGCCCCTCTGACACCACACACCACTCATCCTGGTTCTCTTGAAAGCTGCACCTGCACACCCTCAAGTTTCTAGTGACCAGGCGAGGCTGTTTTTGGCTCCTTAGACTGTGGAGATGCAAATAGCCATGCACCTGGAGAGTCCTTTAAATTATTCTCCCATCCTGACCTCTGGGGGGATGTATGACATCCCTGGGGCCCAGGTGCACAGTCTTGGGGGTGTGCAGGGACAGGGAGGACCCAAGGGTGAGAGGAGAAATGCCCTGGAGACTCAGAGAGCAGCAGAGTGCTCCTGGGCTTAGGGACAGGGGGCTGGACTTCCGGGGGCATCGATGATGTGAGCTCAGAGATCTCAGTGCATTTGCGTTTGGATTTGCAGTTGCAAATGTGCCTTTGGAGTATGTGTGTGTGTGTGTGTGTGTGTGTGTGTGTGTGTGTGTGTGTGTGTGTGTTTGGGTGTGTGTATACACTGAGCCTGTTCACATGGCCATGCAGAGCTCTTATGTATCCTCCAGAAGTAGACTCACTATGTCTAACCATGGTGTCAGGTTCACCAAATTGAAACCCAAGCACTCAAATTGCGAGGCCATGGTTTTGATTGTGACTGTCCCCGGACTCCTGTCCATCACATCACCACAGGGCACCGTGGATGGGTGGGCCTCAGGGTGGATGCCCTACTCCTCCACCATGGCCCCAGCCTCCTCCCACCCCCTTACTGCCCACGTGCATTGTCCAGGGAATCCATGCAGACCCTAGAGTTAGAAGCAAAGATGGCCAGAGCTCAAAGAAGTCTCATCCTCCTTCCAGGCTAAAGATAAGGAAGCTCTGAAGCCCAGTGAGGTCAAGTGACCAGTCCAAGTTCATGCGGTCAGTTGTTGATATGCATTCCCCATTCATTCATATAGACAGAGTTTTACTGTGTGCCTGGAACTGTGTTGGGCACTGGAACAGAGAACCCGGGGACCTAACGCAGGTTAGGGGTCAAAGGAGGCTTCAGGAAGTGACATTTAAGCTACCCTTTAGCTGAAGAGTGGATGAGGATCCAGCCAGGAGATAGGTGGGTGGGAAGAGCCTCCCACGCAGGGGAAACTCTGTGGGGTGCATCTTGAGGTCTGAAGGAGGCTCACGTGCTCAAGGTTGCACAAGGTACTCAGCGAGGAAGGGAGGAAAAGTAGATGCCCACTCCCACAAGGACTTCTAATGTGATCTTACCTGCCAAGGGAATGTTGCAGCTGGGGAACAGAATATTCTTAAAAGGTAATTTGTGGAGACAAGGTTGGCAAGAGCAGAAGCTGTGAGTTAGGTTTTGAGCTGTTCTCTACCGTTCTGTTACTTGCACCACCTTATTGAAAGGTCACCACAATCTTATGGGGTGGCCACTCTCATCCTCCTTCCCCTAGGGCTGTGGCACATGAAGGAACAACGCTCAGAGAGGCTGACTTTCCTAGAGGCCACTCAGCTGGTGAGCCATGGAGGCAGCACACCAAGCCCACGCTGTTGGCATCTCCTGTACTTCTTGCTCACACCAACTATTCTATCATTCCCTGAACCTGTATTTTCTCTACTAGGAATGTCTAACCCCTTTGCTTGACCTAAGAACTCCCTTTTACCACCCTGGACTGGCTGAAAGGATACCTCCTCTGGGAAACACTCCGAGATTAACCTTTGTAGTAGGATTCACAGGGTTCCCTCTCCCCTGCAACCTACAGTGCCCTCTGGCCACCTGCACTCAGGTCACACTCAGTGACCCACATCTCATCTTATGTATCATTTTATACCCAGAGCCTAGTAAGTCATAGGGATACAATAAATTTGTGCCAGACGCATGAATAGTTCAGCCTAGCACATGTCCTCCACCAGGAATACCACAGCCATCGAGGAAGCTCTGTAACCATCTTGAGTGGAAGACAAGGCCTTGCTGTCACCATGGTGGCTCCCCTCTAAGGGTGTTATCATGTGATACTTATGGAAGTGGGGAGAACTACCTTCACAGGGGAGCAGGTATGGGTGAGTGAGAGGCCCCTTTGCTGTGGTTAGAGCCGGGATGGTTTTGGGTACACAAACTAACCTAGAGTAGGACGAGGAGGGGGGGGACAGTGGAGAGAGCAGGGAACCAGCAAGATGGTGGGAGCTGGGGACCAGAGGTAACCCCAACCACGGAAATCCCCAGAATGCCTAATGTTCATTTTGAGGTTGTTGGCTGTTAGAGTTGCTAGATTTAGTTAAAAAAAAAATGGGGGACACGCAATAAAAAATGATTGATCATCTAAAGTTCAAATTTAACTGGGTGTCCTGGGTATTACCTGGGTCTGTATCGTTGTGATTTAAATTTTCCCTCTTATACATTTTCAGTCAAGTCTGCAGTTAACACTGTGTCTTGTATGATTCGGGGGTTTTGTGGAATTATACAACAGGAAGCATTTGGGCTCTGGAGCCATTGGGGCCCAGAACAGGAATAGCCCAGAGGTAAAATGAACAAATTCAGCGGAATCAGGAGTTGAGAGTCAGAGACGACCACAAAGGGTAAGCTTGCAAAAATCATAGGAAGGGCTTAGAATTTTTTTTTTTAAAGATTTTATTTATTTATTTGACAGAGAGAGATCACAAGCAGGCAGAGAGGCAGGCAGAGAGAGAGAGAGAGGAGAAAGCAGGCTCCCCGCTGAGCAGAGAGCCTGATGCAGGGCTCGATCCCAGGACCCTGAGATCATGACCCGAGCCGAAGGCAGCGGCTTAACCCACTGAGCCACCCAGGCGCCCCGGGCTTAGAATTTTTTGAAGGGGGAGTGAGGGCTTGGAGCCACCTTAGCCAGGCAATTTTTCAAACTTGAGGAGGGAGCAGCGAGATGACACCTGGATGACTTCTAGAACATCTGTAGGGCCCGGAAGAGAGTCAGAGGAGCTGGAGTCTCTTTCCATCCATCCCTCCCCTCTACTAGGAGAACTGGGGATGTAAGATCCACAAGGAAGCAACAAAGTTCTTCAGCTGAGGGTCAGGGAGCTGCAGAGGCGTGGTGGGGGGAGAGGCGCACCGACAACCTTAAAGAGGAGTTGAGAAAGCCCAAGGTTGGCTTTTGCAACACACACAGTAGGGGAGCGGCTGGGTTCTGACCACGTACACCAGAACCCCTGATGTGAAGAATGTGTGTGGGGGTCCTTACTCAGCACCCTGCTCCCAACTGTAAGATGGTCTTGGTGGGGCAGTGTGACCCCCAGAGCCCCACTTGAGCTGGTCCAGTAGGGCCTGGCTGGCTGCCCATTTGAGCAGGGATTACTGATCCACAGAACAGCCCTCTGCACACCCCAGCACTGCAGTTTGGAGGCCTTGGAGCTCTCCTAGGGCCAAATCCCACTGGGAACAGTTGCACACAAATCTACTCTACCCTCAGTGGACAACCTGACTTTCCCTAAAAACACTGGCAATATTCATACCACGTGCCTTTGTGCACGATATTAGCACAACATAGTGTTAAGACAAGACCACATATTCTTTAATACTCCTCCCTTTAAGGGCTGAGCCTGATTCCCCTCCCCGCAAGTGTGGGCTGGACTTAGGGAGCCCCTTCCCACAGGTGGAATAATGTAGAGATGATGATGTGGGATTCCAGGGGCTAGGCTTCCTGCTCATTCTCTCTCGCATCACTCACTCTGTGCCAAGCCAGCTAACCTGTCACCGAGACACCGAAGAAGCCCAGGGAGGGGCCTGTGTAGTAAGGAAGTGAGGTCTCTTGGCAACAGCCATCAAGAGACAAAGCCCTCTGCCAGCTGCCACGTGGGAGTATGGGGAAGCAGATTCTCCAAGCCCATGGAAACCTCCAGGTGCCTGCAGACCCAGACCTTGGGCCACATCCACCCAGTGAAGCGGGTTCTAAACTGGCCGGCAGAAACACGAGACGGGAGATGTTGTTCCAAGCTGCTAAGTTTCAGAGTAGCGTGTTATGCACAATAGTCTACTTTATACACAGGCTCCTTCCTGGCCTTAGATAACCCTCCTTCTCTACCTGGCAAACTTTTTGTCATCCTTCGAAATGCCATGCAAATGCCATTGCAGTGGGATTGTGATGATGTGCTTACTTTCTCTCATTGGAATCCGAGCTCCTGGAGAGATTATCTCTTACTCATCTTTGCATCATGAATGCCAAGCACAGTGGTAATGCTTGCTATCTATTTCTTTAATTACTTAATTTTAACAATTAATTACTTAATCAATTAACACAGAGAGAGACTGGGCAACATGGTGTCCTCCTCCTCCTTTTTCTTTTAAATTGGTGAAAAAATTTCATCTGAGAAATTGAGTTGGTGTTTGGTACTACCTGGTAATTGATGGTATTGCTGACCTCTTCATATGGCTTTCCTATTTTTCTATTTCTTTCATTAGCTTACCCAACAGGGGTTGAGTGGTTGTCTCTTTGTTCCAGGGGCTGGGAGGAGGTGCCCTTGCAACAGGGAGATCAATTAGACCTAGCTTTCTAGCACATTCATCACTAGCCACAAATGGCTATCTCAACTTAAAATTTATGGGGCGCCTGAGTGGTTCAATGGTTTAAGTGACCAACTTCTTGATTTCAACTCAGGTCATGATCTCAGGATTGTGAAATCAAGCCCCACATCAGGCTTCAGGCTCAGCGGGCAGTCTGCTGGAAATCCTCTCTCTCTGTCCCCCTCTGCCCCTCCCCCCACTTGCATGCTGTCTCTAATAAATAAATCTTTAAAAAAATACATAAACTTAAAATTAGTTTCTCTGTCACACTAGCCACATTTTAAGTACTCAGAGCTACACATGTCTAATGGTTACCATATCAGACAGTGCCAATATAGAAAATTTCATTATTGCTCTATGTGATATTGGACAGAGCTGATTTAGAAAACTTTTAAGATATATTAGCAATGGTAGAGGTGAGGGGTCAGAACTGAAGCTGTGGGGGTGAGGTTGAGGGGCAGGATCTCTCTGAGACCCTTAATGTCATACAGAGCAATGAGGTAGGATCCAAGAAGGATGCCTTGAAGGTCTCTCCCTATGGGAAATGGGTAGATGATGAATGGAACCATTCACCAACATGGTATGCACAAAAAGGGGCAGGATTTGGGAAAAGGGGATAAAATCTGATTTGGCCTCACACCAGTCAGAATGGCTAAAATTATCCAGTCAGGAAATGACAGGTGTTGGTGAGGATGCAGAGATAGGGGAACCCTCTTACACTGTTGGTGGGAATGCAAGCTGGTACAGCCACTCTGGAAAACAGTATGGAGGGTCCTCAAAATTTGGAAATAGAGCTACCCTACAACCCAGCAATTGCACTACTGGATATTTACCCTAAAGATACAAATGTAGTGATCTGAAGGGGCACCTGCACCCCAATGTTTATAGCAGCAATGTCCACAACAGCCAAACTCTGGAAAGAGCCCAGATGTCCATCGACAGATAAATGGATAAAGACAATGTGGTATATATATACAATGGAATATTACACAGCCATCAAAACACCAAAATCTTGCCATTTGCAATGACATGGATGGAACTGGAGGGTATTATGTTAAGTGAAACATGTCAGTCAGAGAAAGACAATTATCATATGCTTTCAGTGATATGAGGAATTTGAGAAACAAGACAGAGGATCATAGGGGAAGGGAGGGAAAAATGAAACAAGATGAAACCAGAGAGGGAGACAAACCATAAGAGACTCTTAATCTCAGAAACAAACTGAGGACTGCTGTTGGGGGGAGGGATAGGGTGGCTGGGTGGTGGACATTGAGGAGGGTATGTGCTATGGTGAGTGCTGTGAATTGTGTAAGACTGATGAATCACAGACCTGTACCCCTGAAACAAATAACACATTATATGTTAATTTTAAAAAATCTGATTTTGGCCCCAGAGATTAAGAAGTTAGGATAGGACAGGCCAGTGATGGGTCTCAGAATGTGATGTGGGAGTCTGTGTAAAGAGGGAGTTCCAAAGAAGAATCAGTAGGTACTGTGAAAGTGGGTGAGGGTGCGTAGGGAAAGCAGGAGGCATGAGACAGCCAGTGGTAACATCAGGGCCTGGGGAGCACTGGCATTTAGGGCAGAGTTTTCAAATTGTGGGTGTGTCATGAAATAGAAGAGATCTCCTCCAGCATTCAGAAATGGTATTGAAAATATTACCTATAATTTTGCCTGTAATTTCAGTAAATGTCTTTCCCTGAAACTTTTGCTATGATTCTGTCTACATACCTATCTGCTTATCTATCATCTATCTATATCTATACATACTTACACACTTGGTTACAAGCTAAAATATATTTTTCTGGGTTGTGGTCCAACTAGTTCAAATGTCACTGATTCATAAAATGAACACCCAGACTGTAACACAAGACAGGGGAACTGGGGCGGTATCCTTTTCCTCATCACCACCTGAAATCCTGGCATGTGGGAGACAGTAAAGACCAAAGGAATGTAGCTAGAGGGTAAGAGAAGAGAGAAATAACCTAGCGTCAGATGTCAGGGATTTAGCAATATTGAGAGCATGTGTGGCCTCATCTCTGCAATTTCTGTGCATTGGTGAGCAGAAGCCAGCCTGCAGAAGTCAAGCGTAGTTGAAGAAACAGAGAGACAGATGACCTTGGAAACTGAGAGGTGTTTTTTGTTTTTTGTTTTTTGTGTTTTTTTGCTTTGTATTGACAACATGCAGTTCAATATGCATCCAGGAAAAGACTGTATGGGAAAGGAACACTCTAGAACTTGTCTGACAACAAAACCGCTAGCCACATGTGGCTACTGAAATGAAAATCAATTAAATTAAAAACACAGCTCCTTAAACACAGTAGCTAAGTGGCTGGTGTGCTAAGTGGTTTATGGAGTACTAAATGCCGACTGCATTGCACAGAGCTGAAGAGAACATATCCATCATAGCAAAAAGGTCTACTGGACAGTGCTGCTCTCAAAAAAAAGTCTTAATTCACCACATCTATGCTGGCTTCCATAAGACAAGCCCAGTTAAACTGGGGCACAGCACTCCCAACCTCCTCCGACTCAAAATGTTCTCCAAACCCAGCAGGAAAACCATTGGGAGAGTCAACTACGATCTGTACATGCCTTGAACTTATGTTTGGTCTCAGTGCGTGAGGGTTCACCCTGGGTGAGGTCAATGCAGACCTCAGGGAGGCAGCTGGACCTCAGGATGTGGTCGAGAAGCTGTCTGGGCATTCTGTGTATCCATGATGTTTCCCCACCAAATCCAGGAATGGTCCATGACAAGTAGAAGCAGCTCACAATTGCCCAGGACTGAATGCACAGAGAAAGAAGCTGTGGGCCGGGTTTTATGGTGACAGGTGCAAGGGGTAGTGCCAGATAGGAAAGGTGGAGGTTTCAGGGGCGGGTAGACCATGGATGGTGGGTAAAATAGGGCCATTACAGCAAAATCCCAGTTCTACGAAATTCCAGTGACTGGTGAAGAACCGATAAACTATATGTGTAATTTTTATGTGTAAGTTTCATGGTTTCTAGATGGCACCTTGATACCAAAAAGCGATGTGGTAGAAGACTGAGGGGTTATTATCCATCAGAGCCGTCCACTCAGCCTATGGTAGTAGAGATCTCACTGACTTACCAAAATGAGAAAGCAACTTCTGGAATTTTAAAAATAAAAATTCCAATTATGTGGCAGAATCTCTCTCCTTTTGGAACCACTTGCTCCCAAAGATAACATTCATTTCTCTGTTCAATGAAAAGGTAGCTATTCCTCACAAAAATGTGTTTACTTCTCTTCTCTTCCATCCTCATCAGTGATTTGGGAGCTCCGTGTTCCACTTATCTTATCTCTTTTGCAATAAGAAAGGAATTTGGAGAAGGTTCTAGGACACTTCTGAACCATAGTTTTTGATGAGGCAACTGAGGCTCAAAGGAAGTTAATTGACTTGCTCGAGGACCTAAGGATGATATATTCAACTGTCATTCAAAATCTACTGCAGACAAAACAGCATAGGGGAGCATGTTCTAAATGAACGAAATTATGAGTTCATTTCTTTTTTTTTTTTTAAACAGGGAGCCCATTCCTCAGAAGTTTTCTGGATATTCAAGTTTTCTGGATATTCAAGACTCAAGTTTCATCCATTCATTCATTTGGTAGACTAGCATCTTTTTTTTTTAAAGATTTTATTTATTTATTCGACAGAGAGAGATCACAAGTAGACGGAGAGGCAGGCAGAGAGAGAGAGAGAGAGAGAGAGAGAGAGAGAGAGAGGGAAGCAGGCTCCCTGCTGAGCAGAGAGCCCGATGCGGGCATCGATCCCAGGACCCTGAGATCATGACCTGAGCCGAAGGCAGCGGCTTAACCCACTGAGCCACCCAGGTGCCCTATGAGTTCATTTCTAACAAGTTCAAAACGAGGCAAAACTCAACTCCACTTAGAGGTCTGTACACAGGTGATAAAAACACAAGGAAAAGAGGAGAAAAGTATCCCAAAGGTCAGGGCAGCAACACCCTTGGGGAGGAGGGAGGTAACAGAATATGAGGTTCTGGGGGGACTTCTAAGGGATTAACAAGGTTTTATTGGTTATACCTGGTGGTAGTTACCCAAATAAAAAAAAGGGGAGTACAAACCTTCTCATCTCATGGGTTCAAAAAGGACTTTTAAAAAAAAACTCATTCATTTGGAATCCCTAGTGCAGAATCAGTGGGAGTTCATGGGCGGAGCTTGTGAGTTTTTAGAGAATTAACTGCTACACTGTGGGGGGAGAAGGGCTCTGACCATGAGGTGTCATGAGACGTGCACTACTACGGGGGGCTCTGATGCTTCCGCACCGTCCCAGTTCATCATCCCCCAAGTTTTTAAGGATTTCGGAGTGTGGTCCTTGGGGCTCTGTGAAGGGGAGTTGAGGGCTTCCTGAGGGAGTGCTAAGCAACCCACAGGACTCTGGGCCCCCCACGTTGGGGGCAGAGACATTGTGCCTCCAGCTGCCATATACATTGGACAGACACAGGAAAGCTCATTTAAAGAATGGCTTCTGATGCTACGAGAGGAAGGAAGAAAATTCCTGGGGCATCAATTCTCCCTTAAGTGATATAGAAATACAAAAATTACTTTTTTTTTTTTTAATTCTCTCTTCCAGACTACTCACAAAGACAACCTCCTTCAGGCTCCCTCTGGGCCCCGGGCCCTGAGGCCCTGAGCTCTTCTCCCTCACTCCACATCTCACTCCTTCCAACTACACCCTCGCCGACTCTGTGCTAAGGAAAGGCTGCTTGGTTTGGGGGCACGAGGGCCAACTCCAGTCACATGGGTCACCTGGTGGTCATTTCTAGTGGGGGCTATGTCTTCTAGAAGGTGGAGTCTCTACCGGACAGGGTGTGTAGCTGGGCCACAGGAGAAAAGAGTCAGGGGTCAGTCACAGCCACGACAATCTGGACTCCCCAGAGCTAAGCCATGTACTGTTAGTTCTGATGTCCTATTCTAGGTTTGTCAGCTTCTGGGCCTCTAGGAGCCTCCAGCTCAAGACCTCTGGGCTCCTCTCTGACCTGCTGGCTCCCAGAGCTGCTGACATGGGAGTCCTTCACTGTGCAGGCTGCCTGATCCCTGCTAGAGTGAGCTGGGCACAGTGAGAAGCGGTCATATGACTGCCCGGAGCCCAGCAACAGAAAGCCGAGGCCCAGGGAGCCAGAAGGGAAGGGGCCGCACTCAGATGGGCTGCCCAGCAGGGTGAGGAGGGGGGAGCTTACCGGACACCAGCACTAGCCCAGCCACTCACTGTTCAGAGAACAAGCTCCCTCCCGAGAAACGTGCCCATTGTGGCTCTGACACTAGATTCAAAGTCATGGACAGGCTGTATTATATAACCAAAGGCAACTGTTCTTCTTGGCCTCACTCCAGAATTTCATTATTAAAAACAGCTAAGACCATTTACGGAGTTATTACTTCATTCCAGACATTCTGCTAAGCACTTTCTGTACATAGCTGGGTCAATCTAAGTCAATCCTACCTACAGTTTAGATAGGTTTTGTTTTGTTTTTTTTTTTTTTTTTTTTTTTTTACCAGTTTTATTGTTGATGGAAGGAACACCCTGGAGGTTTGGTAGCTGTGAGGGTTATCCGGTCCACACGGGGGATCAGCTTCATCCAATCCACTGAAGTAGCAACGGACATGACAAGGCTTCAGGTGTGGGGCAAGCTCACCATGACCACCATCTGTGCACCTCAGTATCCTCCAGCACCTTGCCATGCTTCCCCCTACCCCAAAGGCAAGGTTTCCTGTTTTCCACTCTCCTGTAATCCTCAGTCTCCCCCAACCTTCATTTTCTAGGTGATGCTTCCATGGCTCGTCTCTCTGTAGGCTCCCATGGAAGCAAACGCTTTTCCAAGGAGCCCAACTTCAGGGGACCCCAGGTCGGCTCTCAAACTTCTAGGACTTTCCATACGTGTATCTACATTGATGGCTACAGTCCAATATTTGATGATCCTAGTAATATCTCCAAGTTACCAAGAACTAATAAAATTACACTCTGTGATCCACGTGGGTTGGCCAAATATTTAATCTCCCTCTGGATGTTTCCTTACCTACAGAATGGTGATAATGCGTCTACATGCTTCACACTGCTATGAGGATTAAATTAATACTGCCAAGCACTTTAAATTGTGCCAGACTCATTGAGTGTTATTATTATCGCTATTGGTATTGCCAGTCCATTACTCTAAGTCAGGAAAGTATGCAGTGACTTTTATAAATAATTCTGTCACAAAGCTAAAAATTTGAAAGTGCGGGTGTTCTTGGGCTAATCTTTGGGTATGTAGGAAAGAAGCTGACTCCCAGTGACTCCCATCACTTGAGCTGCCAGATAACCTAGAGACACAGCACCATAAGGCCACCAGAGATAAAAGATAAAGGACCAAGGAGTCATTCAGTTAGCTCGATCTCTCTTAAATTGCCAAAATAGATTCCCTACTTAGCAATACCCACTAAGACCCACTGTCTTAAAGAGATTGAATGACAACAGATGAAGCTTTTTAATCAGAAAAACTGCACTGATGTTATGATCTCTTTTTCCCATCATTTCATTGCTCCCAACATACATCCCCCACTTTGCCACAATTTCCAAAGATAGATCTGGCCTCCTAGCCTTTGGGAGAGAGCAGGCACGGCTTCTCCTGCTGGTTCACTGGATCTATTATTGGTGGTCCCATTTTCAGGGAGGGGGTGAGTAGAGGACATGGCCTGCTGGGTGGCACCATTGAAGTTGAACCCAACCACACACTGAAGAGCTGTGTGTGGTAGGATTTGTAACATGACCCCACTTCTGTGGAATCTACCTATTCTGAACACTGCAGGAATAAAAGTTTTGTCTTTCTTGATCATTGGTTTCATTCAAAAAAATCTTTAGACTTCCATTTCTAGCCAAGATGAAATAAAAGGGATCATCTTTACCCTCTTGCCTGAAAAAAAATGTAAAACCAGACAAAAGATCTGAAAGACACTGGACATCAGGCAATGAAAGGCAGTGTGTGATCCCCATGAGATGGGAAACAAAGGCACTAAGCGCCCCTGGTTGCTTCTGCTCACCAGCAGGAGAGAGTCTCCAGGCTGCTAGTCAGGAAGGAGGAAGCCAAAGAGAACTGAGTTTTTTGTGGTTTTTTTTGTTTTTTTTTTTTTAATTTTATTTTTTATAAACATATATTTTTATCCCCAGGGGTACAGGTCTGCGAATCGCCAGGTTTACACACTTCACAGCACTCACCATAGCACATACCCTCCCCAATATCCATAACCCCACCCCCCCTCTCCCAACCCCCCTCCCCCCATCAACCCTCAGTTTGTTTTGTGAGATTAAGAGTCACTTATGGTTTGTCTCCCTCCCAATCCCATCTTGTTTCATTTATTCTTCTCCTACCCCCTTAGCCCCCCATGTTGCATCTCCTCTCCCTAAGAGAACTGAGTTTTGAAGATGTGGGTGGGAATCTGGAAGAGTGTGGGGCAGAGCATCAGAACGCAGAGCTACATAGGGAGGGAGCTCCAGAGATCAGCAGAGGGTCCCCCATGGGTCTTCAGCTAAGTACTGAACAGTGCACACCCATAAGGAAACTACTCAGAGTGGGGGAAAGAATCACCCTAAAGGACTGGGAACAGTCTCCAGTGCCCCACCAGCCAGAGCGTAACACCTTATCATTCAGGGGCATCAGATGGAGAATGGACATCAATGATTGAACTGGTAGACAAGAGCATTTAAAAAGTTATGATACTTTTAGAATGACTAACATGCAAAACACTGACAGCATCAAATGCTGGCGAGGATATAGAGCAACTGGAAAGCTCAATCATTGCTGGTGATGATGCCAAATGGTACAGCCACTTAGAAGACAGTTTAGCAGTTTACTACAAAACAAAGCATACTTTTAATGTGATCTAGAAATACATTCCTCAAAATCCACAGAATGTTATACTACACAAGTGAGCCTTAATATAAACTATGGACTTCAGTTAAAAATAATAAGAAGAAAGTATCAGTATTGACTCAATTTTAACAAATATTCCACACTTAGGAAGATATTAATTCATAATCAGGAAACTGTGTAGGGGTGGGCAAGGAAGGGAGAGGGGGTAAATGAGAACTCTGTACCTTCTGTTTAGTTTTTCTGTAAATTTCAGCTGCTGTAAAAAAGAAGAAGGAGAAGAAAAAGAAGAAGAAGAAGAAGAAGAAGTTTTGTATACAGAGGTGACTGGGTGGGTCAGTCAGTTAAGTGCCTGCCTTCGGCTCAGGTCATGATCCTGGGGTCCTGGGATGGAGCCCCGTGCCGGGCTCCCCGCTCAGTGGGCAGTCTGCTTCTTCCTTTCCCTCTGCTCCTTCCCTCTGCTCATGTTCTCTCACTTGCTCTCTATCTCTCTCATAAATAAACCAAATTGTAAAAAAAAAAAAAAGTCTTGTAATTCAAAAAATTACATAAGCAACAAAACATGTTGTTATAACTCAACTCCAGTTTTCAAAAAAACAGAGGAAAGATTGACTATATTAAGAAGTAGGAGATATGAAAAAACCCAAGCTGAAGCTCTAGAGATGATAACTATGATGTGTGAAATGAAAAATGCCCTGCATGCAGATTGGTGGAAGATGGGATGTTTACTCTCTGCAGAAGGTGGGTTGGAAAGGCTCCAGATTCGAGGATACCAACGATAGCTAAGGGCATGATTGAGATGCTATTCTGAAAGTGGAAATTAAGTGAAAGTCCACACACCTTGCTGTGAGACGAGCTTATGCCTCCAGACCCAGGTGTGGCTGACAGATTCCTCTTTGGAAGATGGGCCCCCCCCAGAGAAAATGCCCACAGAGACCCACATGGACATCTCCTAAACAGAGACAGCTATAAGCCCATAAGGAAGCTTTGTGCCCTGGCCAGAGCTTGTCCTTCATGTCTAAGTGACTTGTTCCAAAGTGATAACAGATAGCCAAGGGTCACCTACACTCTGAAGAAAGCCTCTACAGTGGAAGATGGGATAAGACCCATAAACACGGAAAAGGAACTTGGAAAAAACAGGTACTAGGACCACAAGAAAACATAAAATTCTTACGAATACTAGTCTTAGAGTGACAGAAGACATCGACCCTGTGAAATAGGAATCAGAAGCTCTATCACGTTCTGAGGCTGGTCACACTTCAGGTGGGGCTGGGGGGTTGCCAAGGGTTTGGGGTTGGCTTGGGTGAGGCAGAGAAGGAAGCCGAACCACAAGGGTCGGGGGAGAAGGTTCTAGGAGATCAAATGCAGTGACTGATGGAAATAAACCAATGTGCCACATGCCCAGGGGTCTGCAGAATGAAATCTGACATTGTTGGATGACACTCACATTTGCAAAGGGCTGTGTCACGGCTCCATGCCCACGTCCAGACCCACGTCCTCTCGCCATGTCTTCTGCAGCCTCAGCTCTGCGCTTCCGGGCACCTCACAGCAACCATGGCCGTTATTCTCATACTCCCGTCTTATTGTGTCACTCACCTGCTCCAGAACCGTCAATGGCTTCCCATTGCCTCCCCGCTCCCCAGGTGCCTGAAACCCCGTGGATGCCTCCAGTAAGGCCCAGCTCCCTCCGGGGCACCTCCTGTGAGGGGCTTTTCCAGCATGCCCTTCAATGGATACCTGGGTATGGTACCCCCATTTCAGTATGCATGCACAGGGTGACATTTGTGTGGTTTTATACAGTGTTTCTAGAAGTCCACGAGCCCACATCTAGGAGCTAGAGCCACTCACTGGCCATGGGCAGAGACTGACTGCTTTTCCTCCATCTGAGTCCCCCATGCCTTGTGCCCTACCTGGCATGCTGTAAGCACCCTTCATGCCCAACCTGAATAGAGTTGACCCATTCTCCTCACAAGAGGGTTGTGCTCAGAGAAAAGTCCCAGGTAGGCTCTCATCCTGTCAGGCCTCCCCTGAGTCCTTCCCAGCTCTTCTGAGCCACAAATGTCCTTGTGGCTGTAGGCTCAGCAGGGAGCTGTGAGCTAAGACCCCAGTGATGGGCCAGTTCAACACCTGCATTTTGCAGGCGAAGAAAATGAGGCCTTGTGGGGGCCAGTGGCTCGCTGGAAGTCCCACAGGCTCACACCCCACGAAGAGGACATGGTCTCCTGGCCTCTGGGCCAGTGACCTGCCAGTGCTCTCCCCATGTGTGAGGGAACCAGAAACTGGTGACTGTTTTATAGCTAAGGGAGTATCTCACCTGGGCTTCCCTTCTCAGCACTGTGGAAGCTTCCAGAAGGCCCTTGGGGACAGGGCAATGGGAGGCAGACTTGGGAGGTGATTTGAGTTCTGCAGTGCAGGTTACCACTGCAGGATTTTGAGAAGAGAAGGTCTTGACTGGAGCAGGGCTTCGGACAGAGGAGAGGTGGGAACGCAGACCCCCGGGAAGCTGCCACCTCAGGGATGGGTCCGGTCCAGGGCTCGTGAGTGCCACCGCTGGTTGTGTCCCGTGAAAACGCAGGTGTGTCTCCCCTCAACAGGGCAGTGTTCGAAGAATTCTCTCAGCAGATGTAAAACCCGAGAAGGGAGATCCTGGATAAAGAGCTGCAGAGAATCCGCTCCTGGATTCTGGGATCCGACCCCAGGAAGGGTCACGAGGTCACAGAGGTGGAGTGACAGCAACTGTGGGCTGCTCTAGGGGAGGCTGAGATCCGAGTCCATGTCTAGGAGCTGGAGCCACGCACTGGTCAGCTACCTCGGGGGGCATCAGGAGCTAAGTCGCTCTGCATTGTTCTAGGTTTAGAATTCTGTTCTTTCCATATGTATTTTCCTTTTGTTCTCCTTTAAGTTTTAGTAAGATGTCTTTTTGAAACATCCAGCTTGTCTCGACTGGTTTTGGGAAGCCAGGGGCACTTGGTGGCGTCTCCGTGGGGGAAGAGTGGCTTCCCCAGGTGGAAGTCGCAAGGCCGTTAGGACAAAGGCTCCTGAGCAAGCGGCAGGAAGAGCCCCTGGGTCCCCTACCCTTCCCGCTGGAGGACTCTCCTTCCAAAGCTAAACCATCAAGCCTGGGGATTTTATCATGGGAAGTGAAAATCTCCCACCACTACCCTCTGAGCAGAATTCTTAGACCCCGTTTTGTTCTACAAACCACAAATCCTCTTGATTTTATCCCTATTCAGTACCCAGTCCAGTTCCTCCCCACACGAGTTTTCAAAATCTGAAGTAAAAATGCAATATATTAACAATAGTCAGCTAAAACCACAAAACACAACTGTCTTTCCACAGATATCACAGATCTTCTCAGCTTACTTTTTCACATAACAGCTTTTCAAATAGTGAAAAAGTTCTCATGATCCATTGCTCATCTCCAAGTTAAGAAACCCACAGTTGTCTGACTGTAAGTTTCAGACCTTTAGTTGAGAGTGTACTAAACGCTAACCCATGTGATTTCTATTTCTAGTTATCCTATGTGAAAGTCTGAGAAAATGACAGGCAGATTGGTCTCTCTCATTGAATCTGTGTGGGCAACTCTTTAAAGAAGTCAAACTCATTCTAAGTTAGACATCTAACTTGTTGGTCTGATGTTTCTGGTCCTCTTGCTTTCTTGTTGAAAACTGTGACATGGGATCCCATGGGATGTCATCTTCTGAGGCTAGGACCCTGCCTTCTAACTCCTAAGGGGCCTCTGACTGTCCCTGCTCTGTGGCACATCTCCTCCTTAACCCTTGCTCTGGTGTCCAAACTCAGAACATATGAGAATAATCTGAGGGTGATTCTCTGGCCCCTCCCCAGACCTGCTGAATACAATTTTGGGGTGGGATCCTGGGAACCTAAGTTTTTGGCTAGCATCCCAGGTGACTTTAATCAGGCAGTCTGAGGACCCACACTAAGACCACTAACTTACTGAAGAATTGTCCTGGTTAAATTCACACACACACACACACACACACACACACACACGCTATCATTTTTTAACCATCTACTTAGGGCTCGGTTCTTTTCACTAACTTTATCTCCTTCAATCCTTATACTAACCATCACAGATTATCATCCTTATTTTCGTAGTCGAGGAAACAGAGAGGTTAAGTAAGCTACCAAAGCTCACAGCGTTGGGAAATGACAGTGCAAAGTCTGTCTGGCCCCTCACTCAGATCTCCTTCTCTCTGCCAGCTCTGTCCTGAATGGAAAAGACAGACAATCAGGAGGAACCAAGCCTGTGGTTTCCAGGCATCACGGGTTCCACTGTCTCCCTCCCCAGGGAGTGGGGCTATCCCTCCGCATTTTTCTTGGTGAAGCCTAGAATCTTTCAGATATTCTTTTCACAGCTTGAACCTTCTTGACTTATTCTTGGCAGGGCTGAGCCTCTCTCATATGGTCCCTTCCACTTCCCCTTAAATGACTGAATGGTCTACAGAGTCACATTGATTTCATTAGTGCCCTCCCTATCCCTTCTAAACTCATTAGGGACAACATTGATTTTTTTTTTCTTTTTCATTTGGGACCTCCACCCTTCTTAAGGATTTGGTGTGTCAGGCCATCATTTCTCCAAACCTGTGACAGCCTGTTGCCTGCTGCAGGGGCAGACGCTGAGCATTCTGGGGCAGGGAAATCTGAGCGAGGTGGGACAGACCCTGCTGGACGTACCCAGACTTGGGGTATAGCTGGCCCCTTCACTTTCAAAGAGTCCCAAGGCCCCCTGTGAGAAGTGGTGAAGGTCTCGAGAGTCTGGGAATCAGCCCCCAGGACACCAGGACAAAAGGCTTGCCTTAGGCTTAGGGGAGCACCTTGGGGTCTTGGGGGAGTAGGGGTAAGAAAGATAAATTGGACTCAACACTGATGAGCGCCACTTGAAAGTCCCAAGAAAACTGTTCCACATTCTTTGGAATGAGTCGTAAGCAGAACCAGCCTTCCTAGCAGAAGTTCTATCATTTGGGAGCTCTAGGAAGAACCGAGGGAGGGAGTCACCCTTCTCTGGGAACACAGAAGAAATTGTGACTCTGCTAAGGAGAGGCACTTCCCCTGATGGATGAGAGGTATGGTGGGAGGTGGGCCAAGAGGATGACCTGGGGCCGGAGGGCAGTGATGTGCATGTGGCTAGAACCTCCAGGCAGTTTCACAGTCGTGATGACAGCCGGTCATGCTAGCAGGTGCAACAGGCAACCACAGCCAGACCATGACGAGAAAGGGTGGAGGGAGCTGGCAAAAAGGTAACAAGACGGCCCGTCTGCAGTACCACCTGTTTGAAAGACACGTGTGGGTTGGGGTGAGAAAAAGAGGAAGAGTGTTTTGCTGTGAGACAACCTGCACCTAGGACAAGGGTTCACAAACCGGAGCTGGCAGGTCAAATCTCTCCTGTCGCCTGTTTTCCAAAAAGCCAGCAAGTAAGAATGGATTTTACATTTTAAGTGGTTAAGGGGAAATCAACATAATGATATTTCAGGATGCATCAAAATTATATTAAATGCAAATTTCAGTGTTTATAAATAAAGTTTTATTGGAACATGGTATTAATTCTCGCTGGTTTTTTGTTTGGCTTTGTTCTGGGTTTTTTGGGTGGCAACAGCAGAGTTAAATGGTTGTGAGAGAGACTAAACTATTATCTATTTGGCCCTTTACAGAAAAAGATTGCTGACCCTTGAGCTATTAAGAGCCTCATAATTCCCCCAAGAAGTTACTTATCCAGTCAGTTTCCACGACGGCAGGATCAGAAACTCGCCCAAGTTGATCTCAAATGGCTGTGCGTGTCTCACTACCTCTCTCCCCACAGGTCCTGGCTGCTGACCTTGCTGGAAGTCACTGAATGCTCTTCAGGTGGGGAGGAGGTACTTGTGGGGCAGAGAGAACTCAGCTGTGCACCGGAATGTGAGTATGGGAAATCCCAAGCAGGGAGAGCCCCGGTTTCTGCCCTTTCCCCCAGGGCTGCTTGGTGCTGGGTCTGGAGGAGCAGCCCCCAGTGAGGGATGGGGGTGGGCCAGCCCCGGGGCCCGGGCAGTGGAGGAACATCTGAAACAGCAGCTTTGGAGAGAGGAAACGCCCCTTCCATGCAAAGTCCTCTTTGTTTATCATCACCATTATTGGAAATGTGCACATCCCAGCAAAACCAGCAGGTCACACATTTACAAAAGAGCCCGCCGCACTGCAGCAGGAGGGTTCTGGGGCTTTGCAGCATATGTAGGTTCTAATTCCTGGGACAGGGAAGTTGTTCTGGGAAAGGACAAAATGACGTCATTGTACAGTGAGTTCATGCCAGCTCTCCAAAACAGCACCTTTCATTCCCTATTCACCCCTCCCCAGGCACAGGGCTGGCAGGAGTACTTCTGGAGTTCTGGGGAACTGTGTGAGCCGGAAACACCTCGGGAATGAGGCTAGCTGGTTGTCTAGTGGGAATTGTGATGATATTGTAACCCATGGGCCGATGGGCAATGGGGCAGCCTGCCAGGACAGAGTGCTGGCCGCTGCCCCAGGCTCCCAGCCCAGCAGCTGGGCATGGTCCACCACCGTCTTGGCTCCAGGTATCAAAGTGGTTTGGCCTGGGCTGACAGACCACTCTGTGGCTGTGTGGGCTGCAGCATGTTGCTCAACCTTTCTGAGCCTTGGTTCCTCCTCTGTCCCATGGGGTAGGGGGGGAGACGCCTGCTACTTGCCTGGTAGAAATGTCATGAGCATTAACGATAGTATAAGAGACACCCTAAGCCGGCTGTGTAGGTTTCAGTAAAGTGTAGCTAGTGTTACAACTCACTTCTTGGTATCCCATAGAGCCAAAGAATGCACGGCACACATACGTTAGTGCTGTAAATGCCACACAGCATCTCTTAGTTCCCCAGGCAAACTGGAAACTCTTGGAGGGCAGACAATATCGAGGAACAGATAGCATCTCTGGACACTGCTGCTGGGCTTGGGGCTTGATGTCAAGTACCTTGTGTCTCTAATTCTCGGCCACTCCAAGGTCAACATCACCAACACCTGCATCTCCCTATGTGGACAGCTGGGCTGACAGTGGTTTAGGAGAGCACAGGAGAGGACAAGGCACAGGCTGGGTCTGACTCCAAAGCTCTTGTCCCACTGCCCTTCTGCCTCTCTGGAGCTCCTCGCCTCAGTTCCCACGCACCCCGCTGGGTCCAGAACTGACATTCAGGCAGGAGGCCGGAAGCATCCCCCCATGGGGCTGAGGACTTGGACAACGGGCCTCTGGTGTGACATTTCCTGAAATAGGGGCTGGGCCCGGTTCAGCCGTGGCCAAAATTCAAAAGGCAAAGAAGGAATCATTTTCCTCTCAGTAGCAGCCGAAGGAGGATGGAAACGAAGCCTGCTGAAAAGCTGCTCCCGCTCCCCGTGCCAGAGGGAGAGGGGCTCTTCTCCGGTCCTAATCATGTGAAGGCCAAGGAAACGGATCCCTTACCACCAGGAGAGGGAAGAGAAGGACCAAGACCATCAGATACATGGAGTGGACCTATGGGGGTGGCGGGGGCCTTACGCAGCTGTCCCACATTGCCTCCCCCAGCCTCCAACTACCATGAGCCAACGTCAAGATTCTTTCTGAAGTCTTTGCCTAGCTGTAGTGTTTACTTAAGGGTAAGATGACCCAACTTCCACTATATTTAGAGCATGAAAATCTACAGGTGTTTGACTCCAGGAACCACTTTCAGGTTTTGCTATTAGTTTCCAGAGTCCCCTCCCTTCTCAGTTTCATTGTCCCATCGCTGTGGGGGAGCTGGTTTCCTGCTGTCTATAAGTCCTCCTGTGCTCCCCAACCCTCCAGGTGCAGGTCCTTAAATACCTCTCTACCAAGTAACTTCTTGTATAAGGAGATTCATTTCCATTTCAATTGGAATTTAAAATTTTATGCCAGCCACAACCCAATACGGGCACCCTATTTGAACTCAATCAGCTGGCTTAATTTTTGCTTTTAACGAATCCATCCTTTGGGCCCCCATTTCATATGTTGCTTACTCTCCATGGACCCTGGAGCTGTTCCCGTTGGAAGGTGGGATACTTGTTCCCAGGTGTCTTTTCCAGGTGCTACCCTGAAAAATATGCATTGAAAGCAGGATAGCATATCATACAGCGGCTAAAAGCTTGAGCCCTGAAGGCAGATGCCCCTGGCCTGGCTCCAGCTCTTCCAGGTGTGTGACATTTTCTTTCCCCTGTAAGCTTAGCCATCCCATCCCTGAGCACAAGACCTGGCTCTCCGTGATATCCCCTGAATGTGTTTGCGAGCCTGCAGTAGTCTCCTGCCCACCCCATTCACAAAGGCAGGGCTGTCTGAGAAACGCTGCAGGCCTGTCCACGGGACTCCTTTCCTGTGAGAGTGGAAGCCAATCTATTACCAGGCAACTCAACACCTCTCCGGCCCTTGGGAGGGAGGTGGCGTCACAATTCACATCTGCACTGTGATTGGCAGTTTATGGAGCATCTTCGGGGTTCCTAACAGTGGGGAGATCAGGGGCCTGGGAGTCAGGTCTTGGAGCCAAGGCTCTACCTCTCACAGCATAGGTCCCCTTGGGCCGCTCGAGGGTGCTCAGAGCTCCCCGCTCCTTGTCTGTAAAGTGAGAATACGATACCCCTCCCACGTTCTTGAGGTCCACAAGCTGACATTTCTGTACTGTGTGCTTGGTAAGTCCTAAAGCCAAATGTGAGCGACAGTCACTCAGTTTTCTCATGGTTTTGGTTTCCAGCAGACTCCCAGGCCAAAGGCTCACACGCTGCCCGCAGTGGATGGAGTTAGATGGTTTAGGAGAGTCAGAGCGGAGTCACCTTGGTGCTGTCACGGTCCCTCTCCCTCACACATACCCCACCCCAGACTCCTCCCTCCCTCCCAGGTGGGCATCTGAAAGAAGGCAGGTGACTCGCTTCTCCTGCCTTCCTCTGGGACCACTTTTAAGAAACTTCCCACAGTGAAAAGCAGCCGGTGATTTGCTTTGAGGAGTGAGCCCTGGACACCACAGGCCCGTGGTGTCATCATGGCCCAAACACATGGGCTGGGTCGGCTCGAGCTAGGTGTGGAACGACCTACCTGAGACCCAGACTCCTGAAAGGAGTTTTGGCCTTGGCTTCTCCCAAAGGTTGTGTGCTCAACCCTCTCGGACTCCATTAATGCTCCTAGCATCTTCCAATAGACATTAACCCCAAATTGCAGCTAAGTATGTTATTATCCTACCCAAGTGAGGGGAACAACATTCCCCACTCATTGTCCAAGGCAGTGATGGAAACACCACACCAGCACTGAGCCAACCATCGCTTGGAGGCCACACAAGAAACGTTCCACGAAAACACCAGAAGGTCGACCTGCAGGGATGCTGGGGGATGGGGAGTGAGGAAGAACACAGCAGAGTTCGAAGACTGCAGCAGCAGGTACTGTGTTCAGGAGGTCAAGAGCTGGTGACCAATAGTGTTACAGTGTCCAGGACATGACTGCTCATTCCAGGGAACTGAACCCCCGCTTCTCACACACAGTGTGTTGCGTGTAAATATTGGTCCGGACAATGCCCGGACTCCCGCGTTTTCTGGCGCTGGAGGGTAGCATTACAACACAGCCAGGTTCATATCCAGGACTCAGCCTTGTCGCAGCTACGACCTCAGGCCAAGTCCTCCAGGGATGAAAACACCGGGTTCAACATCCGAGGCACCAGATTGCCTCCAGTTGTGTGGGAGGCAGTCAGTGGGGGAATGAAATGGACAGGTGTTTGCGATCACAGGGAAGGAGTGATGCAACCCTGTCAGCCCACCAACAGAAACAGTGGGCGGGGGAAGCCCGGGGTGGGGCAGCTCCGTCCAGAGCCCCAAGAGGCCCGAATGTGTGCTGGGCTACATGGGATGAAATGTGCACTCTGATGCTGAAAGCAAGCCTGCCCAGCAGAGGCGGAAAGGGCTGCCAAGGTAGGCTGGGGCTGGCCCTGCAGGACTCCGTGTGTGTGCTGAAGTCCAACAGGTGCCATTGCATCGCAGGGTCTTAAACAGGTTGAAATGCATGCGAGGGGCAGAGGCACGTCTGTTTTAGAAAGAGCCCTCGGGCGGATCAAGACAAACGGAGGGGAGACAAGTGACAAGACTCAGGAAGTGGCCCAGGCGGGAGCTGAAGGCAGTACCAAAAAGGCTGAAGTCAAGGGGCATTTCAGAAGGAACACACGGTACCGAGGAGGGAAAGGACCCCACAGTGGGCTGGGAGGCAAACCTAAGATGGAAGAGTTTCCATCCCAATTCTTGTGATGGCAGAGGGAGAAGAGGAAAAGTCCCTCCAACCTTCCTGAGCAGTTTTAGATCCAGAATCACTTCCATACTTCTAAAACATGAAGAAGCCAGGGTAGCGGTTGGATATAGGAAGACTGAATTATTGTGGTTCTCTTATTGAAAATGGGTTTGGGGCCAAGATCAAGGTCAAGAGAACCTAGTCTTTAATGCCAAATCAAACAAGATGCCAGCGAAGGTGGATTCCAGGACTATACCCCTCATGTAGGCATTAGCCAAGAGACTGGGGTCAATAAATGCAACTCAGTTTAAATCAGTCGGGCACCTTGGAGAAGAGCCCAGATGTGAAGGGAATTACGGTCCTTAAGGTGAGCACACACCTCTTCCCTCAGAGAAAGCACCATCTCTCAGAGAAATATCTAAGGCTGAGAATGTTATTAACTGACCCCTCCCCCACCCCACCATGACACGTTTCCTGAAACCTAAAACAAGTTCACTGTTGAGGAGACATGGAGAAATGACCATAACAGGTGAGGTTTTGGGTTTGTTTTTTTTTTAAATATATCTTTATTTCTCAAACTCAAAGCTTTATTTCATCAACTTCTAATACAGTTTGCATTGACAAGTGATTTCACCTTCATCACATAAGAAGGTCAGTGACATCACACCAAAGAGGAAGCCTCACATATTGTAGGCATCACTAAGAACTTTGTATTTCAAAGGCAAATCGAGAATAACAAAATGTTTCCAATTCAGTCTAATGAGTATCTTACTTTTCATCTTTATTAATTTGGAAATGACTGGATAAATACTCTTAATTTTCCTAAAGCAGCTATTTTTTGTAATCCTTTGAGGGGGTAGAGACCAGATGACTTGAGATTTAAAACGCCCACATATCCATATTATTTAACGACTTCCTCTTTAGTGGACCATCTTCTCACCTTCCTATACAAACACACATGACAATTTTTACCAACTCTCACCAGCCTAGGCAAACCTCCAAGCATTTTCTTTAGCTTACACTTAAACTATTTTTGAAAAAGTGATAGGTAAACAAGATTGAAAACTCACCAAAACAAAACAAAAACAAAAACACATTTTCTTTCCTGATCCTCACCTTTAGGAGTCTCCACAAGTAATCCTGAAAAGTTGCCAGGTCTTTTAAAACCCATCCTCCCTTGGTCCTCTGAAAGTAATTGGCTAAACTTCAGTAGGTTCCAGAATGAGCTGCGACATCCTGGTCTCTGCCAGATTAAGGATCGGACTCCAACCCTGGCAAACAGGAGTCCTTCACCTTACAGAATCCAACCAAAGGGTTCTCCTTCAGAGAGAGCCCCAGAGTGATACCCAGGAAATCATGGCCCTGGGGAGCTACAGGGTCTCTTCCCACAGGTGGATAACTAGCAATATATCTGAGCCCAGAATCTAGGAGCATCCCGAAACCAGGCAGCAGTACTTGCAAGTTCACTAGAAAGAAGGTATTCCTAAACTAAGGAAGTCACTCTTGAGTGGCACCATTTCCCAAAGTTAACAAAGCAGTGCTAGTTAAAATCCCAACCTACCATGAAGGGAAGGAGCTAGTGCTCGAAGGGAGGCAGAAGGATAAGCAGATTTGGGGCACTGTGATTATTAATGCGATATGATTATTAATATGTCACCACAAAACATGGGTTTATACACAGCTTGCAGTGACTCAAATCCCTGGGGAAAAAAATCAGGTGGGGTGCGGAGAGGGGAGAACTCGAACACCAAGCCACATCTGTCAGCACACAGCAGGGCCCCAGCATCTTTCCTCCCTGATTCTCCCCAGCTGCCAGGTGCTCCCAGGTGTGGGCAGCACCCCAGCCCACGTGGACTTAGCAGGAACCCGCTTTGGAAGGTGTCCGTGATAGAGTTTAGTTTCAGAGCTGAAGTTGAGTGAGGAATCGTGTCTTACTGCCAAAGTAAAATGTAAGGGTGAGACTGAAGCCTAAGGCCAGGAATTCAGGCTGTGCCTTTCTGCCAACACGAGGGGAAACGGTACTGTTTTAATCTCACTGCCGCTCAAATGGATTCCAAGAAGCAGGCCAGGAAAACAAGCTGCATACTTGCAGAAAGCATTAGAGAACTTCAGAGTCCTGAAGCAAATGAGACTGCTTAGATTTATATTAGAATTTGTACTTGAACTTTAGTGCCCTTGACCACTGCCAAGTTTCATGTTACTCAACACACACAAAAAGAGGAACCACAGGTCTCAGTACCAGTTCAGGGGACCTGGTGCTTGTGTGAGCAGCATGAAAGGCAGGTTTCAGCTGGAATTTCCAAACACCTGAAATTCAAGGTTATCCAATCTATTCTGAGGCCGGCAAAGGCCTTGCAGAACAGGTAGAGACACCACTGGACCAGGGTGATGTTTTAAAAGCTCAGCTTTGGTCAGTGCAGCTTTTTACCCTGATGTAGTAGAACATTCTAGAACACGTGTCTACTTTCAAACTCCCAAATGGCAGGGCTAAGAACTTCAGGTGAACAGATTGCACTAAGATGGTCATGGTGCAATGGTGGTAAAGAACTGGTGCGGGGGGTAGGGGGTTGACTGGGAATTTCTAACCATTTCTGGGCTTCCCTTCATCCTCAGAGGACGACTAGTAACAGCAAAAGAAAAACAAAAAACAAAAAACAAACAAACAAAATATATATATATATATATGCAGAAAAAACTCCAAGGGCAAAGTGGAAATTTAATTACTTGATGTGGTTCTGATTCTATTTTCATCTGGAGCCTCATCCCCCTGATCCTCAAGCCTTCTAGTAGGAGCAACACTGACTTCTGTTAGCAAGTGCTTATGTTGGTGGCTTCATCACATCTCAAAGTTTTGGTTAATCAGATCTGTCAGTTCTGCACAAAGATGTTGCCTTTAGACCACAATGGCAGCCTTTTAATGTTATGGATGAGTACATAGTTTTTAAAGTTAGGGTTCATTCTTCATTCCCCCCTTTTAACCCTGAAGCATGCTGGGCACCCCCTCAGTATGGAACTAGCCTAGACTCAAAGCCAGAGCATTCAAATGTAACTACGGTTCACAGGCAAACCGGAGCCGGTCACTTACACACAGAAGTGGTTTCTATTCACCTAATGTAACACAACACGGATACCAGCTGGACCCTGAGGCTCAGTCATGCCCTATCTGCTTTTAAGAGGACCAAGACCTCACATTCCCAAAAAAACCCTGAAAATACCATCTTCAGAAAAAGGGAAACCACTTGTTTTCTGCTAAGCCTTTCTTTTTTAAAGTATCTTCATTGTGTAAGGCAAGGAAAAAGGAAAGCAATCACTCAGGGCTTGGGGTTTTTCTGGCCACGGAAGAAAAAAAATCAGGAGCATGGATTTGATGAAATCACTTTATAGACCAAGCTGGTTGGCCATACTGAGTTCCTGTGCCCTCAATACCCTAGAGCGATGCTTCCTAAGAGATCCCAGAAAAGTTTCAAAACACAAAAAATTCCTTATCTGAATGACTGGGAAAGCAGTAGCCTAGAACTCTCCCATTTACCAAGCTTGCTTTGGACTGGAGATTAACACTGTTTTCCTTCTAAAGTGCACAACAGACACAAGTACGGTCAAGTCTATCAGAATAAGGAAGACCATTCTCCATTTACTTCATTCTTTCCCAAATCCCCCAGAATTAATCATTCAAGGAGCCCTGGCAGCTCCAGTGCACACCAAGCCCAAATGAGCCCTAAACCTCCACCTCGCACACAGCACAGGGACAGCGGGTTCAATTCTAAAGCAATCGTGAGCCAGAGAACTCTGCCCACAACAGCAGGTCATTCCACAGGTCATTCCTTTCTACTGAAAATCCTGAATTCATCTGCAGCCCAAAAACAGCCTGGAGAAGAAATCACTATTTTTTGAAGAAAGAATAAAAACAAACAAAAAACAATCAGCCCCGCTACTCCAGAAAAACAGCTTGTCATACTGGGAATGTGACCAAAACAGGTTTCCAATTAAAACATGGGAAGACCCTCTCACTACTAGGACTCTAGACTCAGCACAATCCTTAGTCTTAGGAAGAGCAAAACTAAAGTGATGAGCTGCTAAGGCAAGGGGGGGAAAGTGTCATTCAATAAGAATTCCTTAAAGAAAAAAAAAAAAAAACTGAACATTCACGTTTCCTATTTACAATCACCCCCTCCCCCACCCCACCGCCACCACCACAATTCTGCTTTAACATTATGTTCCACATTTTATTTTGTTTTCAAGTTACATTTCAAGCAAAGGTCATTTTTTTTTTCCTCAGCAATATCTCACAATTCCTCGTGAGAGCACAGCATCTAAACCATAAACCACTGTCAACCAGATCTTAATTCTCCAGCTACCAGCTTTGGTTTGTTCAGGAAAGAAACCCTCAGCTCTAACAGGGAATAAACATAAGCAATATTCAGTCCCTTGAACAAAAATGAAGTCACGAGACCACTCTCATGTCCACCATTTGCTGCCTGGCTAAAATCGGTACAAGAAAATAGACTGCAACCACAACTCTCATAGAACAGCTGAGAATCCTGTGAGGGCCAACAGAGCCTACTCTAGGCTTGAATGAGAAGAGACACTGCCCAAGCTTTCTCCCAGATTCCATTAGTGCACGGAGCTCCAATCTCCCCGTGCGTGTGTTGGGGACATGGCATGTTAGTGTCTATCCTGGAAAGATGTGGAGAGGTGGTCCTTCCTATAGCATTTTCCAAAGTGGCACTGGAATATCGGGTCCCTTCAGGGTTGGCTCATGATAGACTGTAGACCCATTCCAATGGGTGCACAAAGAAAAAAAAGAGCAGAATCAGAGCTGAGTTCCCCTTTAAAAGCCAAACACCTACACCTAGAAGGAGGCTCCCTTCCCTGAGAGCCTTTGCCCTATTGGGGTTCCCACTGTGGAAGCCCTCAGGTCTCAAGCTTAGCTACAGGGCAGCCAGGTAGGGTACGGCTGACTGTAGGTGACTGGAGGGTGGGCCACATAGTAGTTGTTGAAGTTGCCATCACTGACGTAGGGAGCTGGCTGGTAGTAACAGGTGACATTGGTGGCGTTGGGGATGATGTTTTGCTCCGCCAGCACGCGCAAGGCCAGGAGGGAGATGAGGTTCAGGGTCTGCCTCCGCTCGTGCCCCATGAGGCACACGGTGCTCTCGTTCACAACCCTGCGAAGGATCATGAGGTAGTCATACTTGCTCCTCTCTTCTTCGGCAAAGTGGTTTTGAAGGTAGGTCTCCAGCTTCCTTTGCTGTTCGAGGATGTCCGGGAAGTCAATGAAGAACCTGGAGCACATGTAACGCTCAAGAGTTTTGATCTCCTCCTGGTCTGTGGGCCGGAAGTCCCGCACGAGGAGGTTGCTGTACTTGAGCAGTCCCCCGCCCCTGATCTCTTCGGGGTTCTTGGTGGCAATCAGTCTGTTCTGCAGGTGGTCGAAAGCTTCCTCGAAGTCCCCGTACATGCTCTCCCCGATCACCGTGGGGTAGACGTGCTCAGAGATGGGGCTGCTGGAGCAGTCGTAGAAGAAGAGCAGGGAGTCCAGAATGATCTGAAAAGAGTCCACGCTGAACTCAAACTGGCGCCGGATGGAGTCGACGAACTTGAGCTCCACATTCCTGCCGTTCTTGTTGGAGAGGGAGATCAGGCTCCAGCGGTCCGTGTCTGTGCACACCTTCACCAGCTTCTGCACGTACGCCTCCTTCAGAGTGACCGGGCTGATTTTGAGCTTGTTCACGCCCTCCGGCAGGAAGTTCAGAAGGGAGCACAGCACCACGTCCCTGACCAGCTGAAATTCGGCCTCCGTGGGAAGAGCCACGTGAAAGATCAGGTCCAGGTCTTTGCAGCCCAGGCCGTTGTCTTTGACCAGGACGTGGCCTGCTGCAGAGCCGTTCAGCCGGACGTCCTGCACTCTGATGCCCGCCTCCTCCAACCGGCTGCGCACGGTCTGGACGATGTCCTTCAGTGTTATCTCCAAGGTTGGAAAGTTGCCTCGTCCGTGGATGGGGACGACCTCGGTCAGGACCTCATGCAGCCGGCTCACCTGATCCCAGTTGAGCACGCTGAAGGACATGCAGTCCCTGGTATTGCTGCTCTCCTCTGACATCTTGGGGGGCGAGCTGGCAGGGAAACTGAAAGTGAGGGGGCGAGAAACAGAGTTAGGACTCACTCGTACAAGGCCAAGCAGCCCAAGGGACTCAGGGCAGATGCTCCAGGCTCTCTGACCATTTTCCCACCCTAAGTGACAACAGGCACCCATGGTTGGGTGCTGCTGTGAGGGGTACAGCTCACAGACGGGAGAGGCTTTGTGAATGGAGGGAGGACGACATACACAGAAACCCACCCTCTGCTTCAAAATTTTGTTTTATGTGGGGCTGGCTTCTTTGTTTTGATTGTTTTGTCTGCAAGAGGGTGGTTCATGTGAAAGGAAGTAGACAGATTTCTAAAACAAAGTAACCTACACACATTCCTCAGTAGAAGACCTAGCAGTCTGGCTAATTCTTGTTCTTTACAGAATTACCTCTCCCGCCTTTGCATGCCTACCTACATCTTGAACTGGCTGATACCTAAGCTACCACCCCTTGACAGCCTGAACACAAGACACACACCCCGTGCCCGTACCAGGAAAAGACTTCCTTCACCCCGTGAAGACAGGAAGATTCAGCTCTGGGCCACAACCATACTGAGGACAGGAAGTCAGATCAGTCCTGCTAGACCAGGTGCACGGATTATCTTGTTAGCAAGAACCCCACGTCCTTTTCCCTCATGGGAGCAGTCGGTGCTGTAACCAGCATCTCCAGCATCCAGAGTGGGACACCAGGGAGCTGTCTGGATGACGGGATTCCTGGCAACACAGGCATGGGTCAGCTCTGTGGTACAACAGCTCTGCCAGCAAAGAGGGCCCTCCATGGGACATGGAAAACTTCCTCAGGGCAGTGCAATCTTTTCACTGTATTTTGAAATCTAGTACACCTCAAGGCTACCTAAGGAGAATCAAGAGAGCTCTCAGTACTAGGAGAAAAACATCCTGTCTCACACTTCACTTGCTAGAACCATAGCTACCGAAGTAATTTTCAGCCAAGTGATACGTTTCAGAAAATAAAATACAACAGATCCCTGGAAATCCTAGTGTGTAAAAACAAATACTGCTGTATTAGAAAGTCAAGGTGCTTGTGGATCCACGTGGGTCAAACATGAGCTAGACAGATGTTAAGAGCCGAAATAAAATGTCAAGGTGCTATCCTCACACTTTGGTGTGAGCACAGTCTCGCCGTTAGCCTTCCTGACTGGCTAGGCACACACAAAACCCATCCCAACCACTGCTGCAGTTTCACTGCTTGGAAACCACTGCCCTTGAACACACACCCCCCATCCCTGTCCTGCGGTTCCAACTCGGGTTTTAAGCTTTGCACTGCTCCCAGAGATCCTCGCCTGACATAATCGCTCACAGTGGTGGTGACGGTTGTCAGTCAGTGTTGGACGGCACCACTGGGCATCCCCAGACAAGCTTTCCAGGAGCTGGCAGTTAAGAAAGTGGACGAGAACACAATGTAGCAATAAAAGACAGTGTGTGGTACAAAGAAAATGGAATATAAAAGGTAGAAGAAAGGAGTGTCCCTTGATTAGGGTGAAAAAGAAGGCCACAGAAGAGTTCACTTATGGAGAGGGGACCTAAGCTGACACAAAGGCAACATGAGCTCCGGGCTGGGATTGAGGGCCAGAAGGCAATGTGCAACCAAGATCTAGCAAATTGTCCAGTCTGGCCATCAGGTACCTCTCAAGCAAGAGCACAGGCTCCCTTTAGGGAGGTTGAAGGGATGAATGTGTTTGGCCAGCAACAGGAAGGGTGGTCACATGATCCCAGTAGGCCCTAGGAAGACCAATCTTGGGCTGAGCCCTCCCATGCTTGCTACAGAAGAATGCTTGCCAAGGGGCAGATAAGTTTCCTTTCAAACCTGTTTGGACAGTGTTAAAAAGCTCTAGGCTCTCTAGATCATTCTACCAAAGCATGCCTAGGGTAAGGATAACAAGCAAAATTTGTGGCAGAATACTTCATGCTCACTGTGGCTAGCATTTGGCTTCAAGTCAGACTTAGAACATCTTTTTAATGTGCTCTATGTACATTTGGTTCTTTGTAGGCCCTTTTATGATCAGCATACGGTACACTGTGCCTATTACACAGGGCACTGCACAATTAAGTCCAAATGACCGCAAAGAGGTATGGCTCTAGCTTTGTCTTGAGATATAGCTAAACTATGATTCGGTGACACAGCTTTCTATCAGGCATGTTGATCTCCCCATAAGAACACAACCTTCTCTCCCTGTGTACCACCTGACATTATGCTACCAAGTCTCATATTTACAATACAGGTGTGAGAAGTCACAGTGACAGAGCAGTAGCAATTGAAGCAATACTTGGAAGAAAAAGAACAATTAATTTTAGGAGTATCTCTCGGAAGAACCTCAGTAACATTGCAGAAGAAAATAACTATAGGAATGACTTTTGACTCATATCTTTTCTTCTTTTTTTTTTTTTTTTTTTAAAGGAGTTGTGAGAGGGGTGCCTGGGTGGCTCAGTGGGTTAAGCCTCTGCCTCTAGCTCAGGTCATGATCTCAGGGTTCTGGGATTGAGCCCCGCATTGGGCTCTCTGCTCAGTGGGGAGCCTGCTTCCCCCTCTCTCTCTGCCTGCCTCTCTGCCTACTTGTGATCTCTCTCTCTCTGTCAAATAAATAAATAAAATCTTTAAAAAAAAATAAAGGAATTGTAAGGGAAAAAAAAAAACATTTTAAAATTAAAGTCAGAACTATTCCCACCTTTAGAACAGTAGTTCTTAGAGGAGGAACATTTAATACCAGTGAGAATGTGATGGAAGCTATCATTCCTTCTCCAGGGATGGAGTGGGGCGAGAAGATGACCAGAGCACAAAACATTTCATATATTCTTGAATCTCTAAACTTGTAGTAGGTTCAAAGTTAGAATCTGTTTTAGATTGAAAATCTGTAAGGTTCATATGGGAGGAGGGGCAGGAATGGCCAGAAAAGTTAAGAGAAACAAGAATGCTGTACATTGGGACGCCTGGGTGGCTCAGTTGGTTGAGCAGCTGCCTTCGGCTCAGGTCATGATCCCGGCGTCCTGGGATCGAGTCCCACATCGGGATCCTTGCTCATCAGGGAGCCTGCTTCTCCCTCTGCCTCTGCCTGCCATTCTGTCTGCCTGTGCTTGCTCTCTCTCCCTCTCTCTCTCTGACAAATAAATAAATAAAATCTTAAAAAAAAATGCTGTACATATTAGCCCCATAAGAGATATTATGAAGCCAAAATAATTGAAACAGCATGGTATTGGTACAAAAAGACTGTTGGAATAGAATTTTTAAAATCTAGAAATAAAATGTAATACATGGGGGATTTCATATAGAATTATGGAGGCATTTCAAAATAGTAGAGACAAAAAGTTTAGACATGTAGATAGTGATCTACATTTAAAAAAAATAAACAAGGTGGCTCCTTGTCTTGTGCCAAACTAAGATCTAGATGGACAAATTAAAGACTTAAGCATAAGAGGAAAAACCCTAAGAGTCCTGGGGAAACATGGAATTTATATACACAAATGAAGAGCAGGCAGTCTTTTCTGAATCACATAAAACATAAAAGTCAAACTTTTGATACAGAAAAATAAAAATATCTACATGGTAAAAATACCATAAAGAAGGCAGAAAGGCAACACTAGGAAACTATTTGCAGCGTGAGGCAAAGTACTTATCTTAATAATGAAGAATGAGCTCCTACAAGTCAGAAAGACCAGCACCCCAACGGAAGAAGGGGAAAAATATATGAACAGTGGCTCAGATACATAACACATTCAACCTTACGTTAAGGGACGGGCATATTAAAATTTCACCGAATCATTCTTACCTATCAGAATGGCAGCGATCAAGAAGCAGACACCTGTTGGCACACTGCCCATGGGTTCTCTCTAAAGAACAGTGTGGGACTCTCAATTTTAAGTGAATGTACTCTTTATATCAATTCTACTTTGAAGAAGTCTACTTCTGATTTTATCCTCCAGGTATACTTGCAAGTATGCACAAGGCTAGTCACTAGAGAATTATTTGTAAAGCTACAGAGTCATCAGTGGAAGGTGAATGACTTAATGCATGTGTACAACAGTATACGATTGCATGGAGTTGTCCCAAAGAATGGAGGCAGCTCTCTATCTGTAAGAATGGGAAATGCTAGTCGAGATTTATTCATAGAAAACCAACACTGCTTGTGTAAAAGCACAAGCCCATGCTTGTACATTTATACAGATTTCTGGAAGGAAACACAAGTACTTCGACCTATACCAAATACCCCCTCTAGACTGGGAGATGGGACAAAGGAAACTTATATCATCCTTTTTGAATTGAGAACCTATATGCATATTAATTGAAAATAGTTAAAATCTTATGAAACATGTTTGAAAACCTCTCCCCCACAAGCCTTCTAATTCATCTGCCGCCTTATTTAGTTCTTTCAATGCCTTTCCTATCACTCCCCGCCAACTCTGTCCCCAAATCAAATAAACATAGAAGCTTCCCCTCTGAGACTTCAATGTGGATCTCTAGGGGGCAGGTGGGGAGGAGGGACTGGTCCCTGTTTTTCCCCTAGAATGGTTTTTGGTCAAGTTTCTACTTCTCTACTGTTTAATAGAATATGTCCATTGTTTGTCAAAAATCCTCCAGACTTTGAAAATAATGGATAATCCGTCTAATCTAGACCCTATGTTTGTTATCCCAAAGTGGTTCTTTGTAGGTTTATAGGAATGGCTATTTCTCAGTTCAGACATATGGTAGTGACCCTCGTGGTGCTGTTATGCTGATTACTGGCTACAGTTGCAAGAAACTTAAATGCAATAAGCACTTTACCAGGAACCTAGGATGCCTGTGTTTGGCCTCTTGGGTACCAACTCCTTCTGCCAATCATATGAACAATGGAGTTCAGAAAAAAGTAGCTCATATAAAAGCATGTTGTAGAACATGACAAATGAGAAATCTGTGGCGTAGTTCTTAATTCTTCCAGTTTACTATGCCTTAGATACAGAAGAGCTCAAGCTACTGAAGGCTCAAATTTAGGCTGGGTTCATAGTCAGCACTTAGCCCATTAGAAGGGCCCAAAATAAGTTACTGATGATGATTACAAAGGAATTCTTTGTTCTCTCTCGCCCATCCAAACAATTCCAAATATCAAAAGTACATATTTTGTGTGTGTGTGACTCCAACAAACACTGGTATTGCTAGAATAAATCCAAGTCATAGGCCCTGAGAGCTTAGATAACACACCAGAGCCTAGTGTAATAGTTGGAGTTTTAATTAACCACTTGAGTTCAACAATGTTATAATTTGCATATAAAAGAATCCTGTCGAACACATTCTTAACGCAAGAAAGGCCCATGTTAAAGACAAATTCTAGTTAGCAGAAGTAACAAAATGATGACTAGAAAACAAAATTAATGTGAAGCCTGGTAAATTCAAACTAGTGTTTGATTTTCCTTTAACTGCCTGAGAAGCAGATTCATTTTATTTTGCACAGCAGAAACTGGGCAAGGTAGGAACCAGGATTTCTCACTGATTTGGAAATTCAGGCACCATTTTACAAGTGAGGATGACCATCTGTCTACTCAGTTCAAGTACTTAATCTCCTAAAAAGTTGGATTCTTGACGACTAACCACTGCAGGTGCCCCCTGAATTCCCTTTTCTTCTATCATCTGGCCTCAGCAGAAAGCTAGAACGTGCACATTGAAAGACAGGTTTGCAGGAATGGCAGAAAAAGGGGAGAGGAAAAGACTGACCAAGCCCAAAGAAGAATAAACCATGCTACCTAAGGACAAGTTCACCTCTAACTTACCTTTGATTCCCATGGCCTGGAACCGAGGCCCTCAAAGGCAGATTGATCTGAAAACCTATGATTAAGCCCTAACAGAAAAGAAAATAGAAAAAAAAAAGAAAAAGAAAAAGAAAGAGAAAGCTATTTCTAATCCTGCTTCTTAGCTTGTCTAGAGCCCAGAAATAAGAGTGACAGAGGCTATGAAAGCATGAGGGGACTCAAGGTGGGCCAGCTGGACAGACAGGCAGACAAGCTGGAGAAAGTGTGAAGAGCCCACGTAATACTTCTGAGTCTTAAGGTCAAGGGCTTAGGTCAGATCAACACTGATTCTTATTTGTGAAAGGTATTAGACATAGACACTGTCCAAAGAGTTCTCAGTACCTATGGAAATGTCCACCTGCGAAGTTAAAGACAATGTGTATGTAAGTCTCAGTCTGCAGTATTTCACGAGAAAGCTCTAGAAGCTACTGTGCCAGAGCTTTCATGGAAATGTTGAGGTGTGAACGGAGGCCCTCAGCTATGGCAGCCCTCCATCCCCTCCAGAGACAACTGAGCACCACCCTCTTCCTCGGACCCTGCTGGGGTTTAAGAATACAAAAGAAACTTGAACACATTTCAACATTCCTTTGATGACATTTCCTTTTACGGTTACTGGATGTTACCTCAAAAGCCTGGACCTTCCTAGGAACACTTCTGAGGCTCAAGGTAAGAGACCCAGCCGTGGGCAATGGACTAAGCCTGGTGACAGACTACAGGTGGTGTGTATCCACAACAAAGACACTTGCTGTCCCTAGCTCCCGGCTGAGAGGGGACCCACGCACCTGAGGCAGGCATCTTCCACACAAACTCTTCCCCTTCCAATATACCACAGAGGGCATTTTCAGGGGGAAAAAAAAAAACTACTTATTGCATATAAAAACCTAGAGAGTTTAAGCAGAAGTGGAGGAGGGTGGCACACATACCATACTCTTCTAGCCTATCAACTCTTTCAGCAACCCAGGTGGATGAGAACTACAACTTTGGGCCTTACTATTCCTGTAAAATGAAGGCACAGATGTGTGTGCAAAAGAAAGAGTATATAGCATAAGCCCCTTCACGTCAGTTCCCGTTTCATCCTCACAAGCACTCTGATGAAGCTACAACGATTCCTTTTGCACAAATTAAGGAATAAGGATCAGAAAAGATTAAGTGAATTGACCCCCGGATCCTCAACTCTGGAGCCAGTTTCAAACACTTGGAACTGGCAACAGTTCCCACCGAACTCGCTCGGCCACTGGCAGGGTGGGAGGAGGGGAAAGGGCAGAGGCTCCTGTCACAAGCCCACAGGTGCCCTGAGATCACCAGTTCTTGCTGCGACGACAGGGATCTCCTCTAAAACAGAGACTGTATTTGTCCTACCCAGAAAAGGAGAAAGTTACCCCTGTAACAGTGACACTTTATCCCCACCACATACATGGAGAGCAGCAAAGCTTGAACCAATCACCTTTCACGGCCCATGTTAGAGAAGATTCCAGCTGAGCAAAGGACATGAGTCAGCATTCATCCTCAAGGACACCCAAGGTGTCTTTAGAGGTGCCTCTCAGAGAAGCACCAGAAAAGGCAATTCATCGCCCACGGTGTGGGAAATCCTATTTCTCAATGGGGAGGCACATCGGCTGTTTCATAACATAAACATCTTACCAACACTATCTACTCAGAAACCAATGCCTCCCTACCTCAGAAGCTCCAGCAGGTGCCAGCAGGTTCCTAGCCCTCCAGGCCCTCTTCCTGAGGGGACAGACCAAATGTGACTCAAGGTCTAGCCAGGGGCCCTAACATGAACCACCAAATTCTATCTGATCCAGCTTTACCTGGATCAACCAACGCTACTATTATCCCTGCTTGACAGGAAAGGGGACTGGGGAGCAAAGAGGTTGTTAACTGTCCAAGGATGCCCTGCTGGTAAGTGGCACAAATGGGACTGAAGGACTTTCTAGGGGGTGGATAGTTTGCGTGCAAGTGTTGGGGTGTGCATGGGGCTTAGAAGAGAAGCTAGCTGCTCTGGTAGTTGTAAAAACTAGCCAGCCATAAGTGGAGGGAAAGAGGTGAAAAGTAAGAAGGTTTTTTATAGGATGGCGGGATAGGAAGGCAGGTGGCTAGATGTGCTAAGGCCCCCAAGTGAGGTAGGCTAGATGGCAGGTGCCGGAGGCAAGGCAGAAGCAGTCCCAAGCGTGAGTACCTCACAGCTGTTAGCACAGAGACCCTCCCCCTCAGGATTATCATGGCTTCGAGGATCCATAGCTGGATCTGGCTGGAATCCAGCAGAATGGAAGGTAATTTTGTACAGAAATGCTCATCATTATGCTCGGGTTTGTTTTAAAAGAGCAAGGGCTGGAAGGTGAAGGCCCAGGCTGCTCCCTTGGATGGAGCGGCTGGATGCCAGCCAGGCTGCCAGGCAGTGGTTCTCAGAGAGTGCGGGGACAGCTGCAGGGATGCGCTCCGCTGGCTGGAAGATCGGCAGTGTTGATCTGCTGATAAAGCAACAGAACAGGACACTCTGCAGACAAGAGGGCAGCTTTCTAGATCCCAGAAACTGATAACTCAACCAGGGCTGCAGAAAGAAGGTAGGTAAGTTTGCAAGCAGGGATGGACACTCCTCAGGCAGGCTCGGGAAAGGCAGCTGGAACAGAGCCAAGCACAGGACTGCCTGGCACAGCCTGACGAACGCGCACGTGCTCAACCCGAGCCTGCACACCTGCCACCTTTCCAACAGCACAGAGTTTAGCCCTTGAGATGCCTAGGTCCTCGAGAAACAAACCGGGTACCCAGGAGGACCGGGGACTTGATAAATGCAGCAGCAGACCAGTGGGAAGCAAGGAGAAAGACCGGGCTCCAATCTAAATGTGGCTTTCTGGAGAGAAGTCCTCCCTCCATCCTCGAATGCATGGGGAAGGCCAGGAGTTACAGAGGACCAGGGGGCAGCCTGAGGAAGGCTCTGTCTGCAAGCGGCCAGCCCCTCGCCAGGGCCCAGCCCCACGCCACGGAGGAGGCCACATTCTGGAGACTCCCCTGCCTCCAAATGCATGAAAATGGTACGGATAACCAAGACACACATCTAAGTTTCACATGAATGTCCATGCGAGAGTTTGCATTAGCAGACAACCCAGGGCAATAGAACCAGATTAAATAATGCTTTGTTTTTAAAAGGCCAGTAGCATATATTGCATGTTGGCTTTTTCTAGAACACCCGCAAATACACTCTTCCTCCGTTCAAAGAAACAACAGCACCGTGCCACAGAGCTCTGCCCAGAGAAGACAGTCCTGAGTCAGTGACACCAGAGATCCCACAGCTGGCCTGTTCCCACTCTCTGCTTGGGAACGTCCAGCTGGAGGTCTCAAGCTATTTTCTCAGGGTTATCAGGAGTGTCCCGGCCACTGAATGCCCACGTGCGCCACAGCCCCCAAACCTGGTGTGATTCCCATGGCAGCTGGGGTGCCACCCTAGCTGAAGGAACGGGATACCCTGGACTGAAGCAGAAGCGGGCCACCAGAACCCAGGGCCGCCTGGCTTTGCAGCCAGCTTTGAGTTCGAGGGGCCCTCCCCAGTTCTCACTTCCCACAGATACCCACAGACGGTCTTAATGGTTATCAGAGATTGGGCTCTGTCCACAGACACCCGCCCTGCAAGAAATCCAAACAGAAAACACTTTCTCGTCTTTCAAAATAGGATGCTTGAGCAAGTGTGGCTGGAGAGATAACACTGGAAGAGCTCATGCTGGGGCTGCCAAACAGCATGAAACAGAATCAAAACATGGGCCCAGATGCCATAACGGGGCAGAGCTGAAGTACACAAGCTTAAAGGAATACCCTAAAATCGTCGCAAGTGTAAACATTAACCAGGTCACCACACGGGCATCTTTAGATGGAAGCTAAGCACAGAAATCCTGATTTTTCCAGAGTGTCAGCAATATTAAGTGCTACATACACCACTTGAACTGGAAAGAATCCCTGTTGCAACTTGGCGCCCCACTTCCTCCTACGAAATACCTCTTTCTAAATCAGAGATGTTACTGGTCTGACTCATGTAAAGAGATCGTCAGAGCCGGCCCCCACCATTTTTGAGACTGACTAGACTGCGAAAAATAGAACGATTCCTAGGAGGCTGTTTACTGTAAGGATGGCTAAGTTTCCATACAGTCCACAGGGTCTAAGGGCTCCCGGCCCCCAGGGTCTATCAAGGGTCACACACCACCTAACCCTCTGGCTTAGAACTTGGAGCAGGCATCAGATGTCCACAAGGCGGGCCTCAGCTTGCTGTCCCATCCCTAGCAGTATCCCTGGGCCTTATCAGGAAAGGGCCAAGCTCAAGTATAGCACTTATCACACTTGAGAGACAGAGACACACACACACACACACACACACACACCCAGTCACATATGTCTAAGTGAAGGGGCAAGACCATGAAGTACCTATTTCTGTCCCTATTTTTGTACCAGCTGCACCAGGCAGCCAAGTCCCCATGTTTGGTATTTCTACATGTGTGGAGCTGTGTAGGTCACAGATATGGTCCTCTAGGAATAATCATCACGAAATTAGCATATGCCAAGTCATGCGTTGCTGTCATTTGGCAGCTCACAGACACCTGTTACTTGAAAGTTCCTTCTTCTTGCATTTTCAAATTTCAGTTGTTGATATATTTTAATTGTTGATAATTTGCTTGAGCCCTGGTCCCCTGCCGGTGTCAGAAGATTTCATCTGCAAGTCTTTGAAATTCTATTACCTGGTGATTATGCTCTATGAAACTAGAGAAAAATGTAAGAGTGAGCACCAGACAAGGAATCAAATATCCTGTGTTTTAGTGGCAGGCCTGACTCAGAGGGTGAATGCTTAGCAGTAAGTTGGTCACAATGACAGAATTTCCTTTTGTTCTTTCTGGTATCTGAGTGCCTACTATGTTCCCGTAGCTGTTCTAGGAGCTGACAACCCGTCAGTAAGCAAGAGACAAAGACCTCTGCCCAGACTCATGCTTTCTTTTTATAACCTGCTGCCGCTAAGGCTTGCCTCCCACTCATGCAGAATCAGAAATGCAGAGTGAGCCACTGGGCGGCTGGTCTGGACCGGTGCTATTCAGTACCGTAGCCACAAGCTTCGCATGGCCCTTAAGCACTTGACATGGGCCAAGGCCACACTGAGACCATGGAGATGTGCTGTGAACACGGAATACACTCTGGATTTCAAGAACTCAGTAGGAGGGGGAGAAAAGAAAAAGGGAAGTATCTCCTTAATCTTTTTCTTATATTGACTATATAATTAGAGACTAACATTTGCTATGAGGGCTTAAATAAGATAATTAAAATGAGTTTCACCTGTTTATTTTTACTCTTCAATGGGATGACTACTAGGAACTTAACTGGGACTCTCCTATTTCTCCTGGATGGCACCAGTCCACTGGCCTTATAATAATGAGGAAACAGAAGCCTGAAGAGGTGGAGGTGTAGCCTCACAGCCCAAGACGGCCACAGAGGCAAGCAGGAGAAGTGAGAGACCAGGAGAGGCCTGGGACACTAGGTTCCAGCTGAGCAAGCCCAACCAGGGCCTGGACTTGGGGCACACGCTCACTCTATGTCCACTTCATCTCTCCTCCTGGATCTGCATTCTTCCTACCATGGCACCTGGCCACTGCCTCCATGTGAGAGCCCTGACTGGCTAAGACTACACAAGGTCCATTGGCTGCAGTGCCCACCTCCTTGGCCATAGGCACTAGTCAGGGATAAAGAAGGTGTGTTTGGGGGTAGGGTGTAGACAGCCAGGCAAGGTGGAGGATGACCCTTTCTCCCACCCTTAGGTAAGGCTAAGCCAGGGGAGAGAACCACACGGCAACATGAGGGAGCAGATGCAGTGCAAGACTTGTGGATGATTTTCTTCTCAAAATGGGCCCACGGAGAGTGAATATGGAGACAGATATGGGACTTTACTTCCACTGGAAGATTTGAAAGTAGAAACAGAAAACAAGGTACACGGCAGAACTGTGAAGAGGTGGGTAATTAGGGGCACCTGGGTGGCTCAGTGGGTTAAGCCTCTGCCTTTGGCTTGGGTCAGGATCTCAGGGTCCTGGGATTGAGCCCCTCGTTGGGCTCTCTGCTCAGCGGGGAGCCTGCTTCCCCCTTCCTTCTGTGTGCCTCTCTGGCTACTTGTGATATCTTGCTCTCTGTCAAATAAATAAATAAAAATTTTAAAACAAAAAAAAGAGATAGATAATGAGATATGCGGGACCCGCAGTTGGGGTGACCTCAGGATCTAAAGCTGGGTCAAAACCTAATCTGATAAGGAAGGAAGAGCAGTGAGTTGTGCCAACATTGAGTATGAATTTTGTGAGGCAAAGGAAGGTAGTCAGGAAGACTCGTCCAGGGTAGATGGAGAATGAAGAGGAGGTCTGAAGGGGACAGGTCCTGAAAAGAGGGATGGGCAGTTTCTGGGAGTTCTTCAGGTGATGTTTAAGGGGCATGGGATGTGGAATTGGCCAGGGGCAGGAGAAGAGCCCCGTGCTACTCTCATGGAGCTGCTGTCAACAGGCCCCTGAACCAGGTCAGTGATGGCAGTGGGAAACAAAAAGCGAAAAAGATAAAAGATCAGCAGAACCAGCAGCCGAGTGAACTGGAGAGAGAAAGGCTGAGCGAGCCATGTGAGGCTGGGGTTGGGGTGGAGGGGCAGGAAGAGCAGGATCGGGAACGCTGGAAGAGAGCAGGGCTGGAGCTGGGCTTAAGGAGCTTCAGCTGCTGGCCAATTTGCAGGCTCGGCCCCTCGGCTCCAGACCTACCAAACGGAGGCCACCATTTAGAAAAAGGCCCAGAAACCAGCCGGCATCTTAGGCTGGGAGCTTCCCAGCCAAAAAGCTCCCAGGCTTTTAGCCCACCAGAATGAATCTACCTAAAGGAGACTTCCCTTGCTCAGAGGACGGCAGCTGAAGCCAGCAGAGAACTGTATCCAATTCACAAGAGCACCTTCTGTGCCCCAGGCCCCGCTCCGGGCACCAGGGATTCAGCAGGGAGCACGGAGCCCTGCCTTCCTGGGGCTCACAGGAAGACTAAGACAAACAAGCAAAACCCGAGTGCCCACACGTTAGGAAGCTGTCCCGGCTCCAGAGTGCTTCTGCGGACCTTTTTACATACCACTCACTGCCTTGGCCTCCTCGGCACCTGGCACCAACCGCTGGCTGGGAAGCACTTAACTACCGACTCAATCACAGTCATCCAAGAAGTCAATACTTGATGCAGCTTAGTGACCAAGCCTCCAAAAGGCTCCGGCAAAACTAAAAAATCTCCAACATGGAGTGACTTAACATCAGCAATTACTTCTTCATATTCCTTTTTCCCTGTTGTTCCAAGAAGTTCTGCAAACAGTTCTAGGGCAGCCTAGAGGGGCCCAGCTGTACAAAATTTATTGATTCTAAACAGTTCATAAGGCTCTTTCCTACATAGCTGGGTTATGCAAAGAGCTTCATCTAAACCACTTAAATTCCAAATATGAGCTTCTTTCTAATGCATGCAGTGAAAGGATCAAAAGGATTGCGACCAGAAGTCTGGGAAGCATCACAAGAGATCAGCTCTACTGCCCGACCCAACTGGCTTATTTAAACACATAAGCTGCCTCATCATAATATAGTTTATGCCAGCTTGCCTGGCCACGGCCAAAACACCAGGATGGCACAACACATTTTTCTGTATTGCCCTGTGTACATCAGAGACATCACAAAAAAAGCAACGGACCTTATCTAACCAGAGTAATGTTTCATCCCAAGTAACCCCTCAGATTCTGTCTTTCTTCCCTTTAACCCCTAAACACACACACACAGTAACGCACACAGCCCAGAGATCTGGCATGAAACCAAGAAACTCAAACAGCCACCCAAGTTTAGCTTAAATTCATAAAACTAGGCTTGGGCTTCCACAACTTCTCTTGGGAACACAAAAAAGGTTTACCACTCAGAGCTCTTGGCTTGTCATTCTCTGGTGACCTGCCCCAGGCACACAATAGATCAGAGATGAAAGATGAAGACTAGGTACTACTTACTTGAGCAGTTTAAAAAATCATGTCATTTTCTAACTTTGTAGCAAATGCGTCCGATTACCAGCACTGGGAGAACAAGGGCACCACAGTCCACTCTGCATTATCTTTATGGCTAGGCAGTTCCTTGGATTTTCAGAAGTACGAAGACTTCTCTGTTCTTTGATGGGTAGTGCAAGATGTGTGCAATTTGCCCTGGCCTTGAACGCTGGGGGCTGTAGGCTAAGTGGGGCATACTGGGAAATGCAGGGGTGAGGGGTTCTATAACCCAGGATGGGATCTCCGTGGGTTGCTGTACTCATAGCACAGGCAAGCAAACCAAGGAGGGAGATCCGCTGGTGGTCGGCTAAGTCACACTCCATCTGACAAACAGGCAAGATTCACGCCCTTACCTTTAGAGATACCCCAACTTAATCTCTGGATGCAAGGGAGGTATTGTGGAAGAAACCCCACATAGAGAATACAGCAGTAAGCTCTAGGTAAGACAGTCATGAAAGGAGGGACCTTTGTTTTGGGTAACAATTTAGAGGCCTCCTGGTTAAGAGGAGGAAAAAAAAAAAAGTGGGGCTTTTTTTTTTTTAAACTTCACTTTCACATTATGTTACTGAGACTCGCCCTACAGCTGCCTGAACAATTATATATAATATACCAAACCTTCTCTCTAAAAAAGTCCTTATTGAGTATAAATGTAGTCTAAAGACATGGATATACCTTAAGACACAAGGTTTCAGTTATCTCAAGTAAAAGCTTGACTCCAGAGATATTAAGTTTTCCATCTTCACAAACAAGAATGTCAAAGGACAGAACCCCTGCTGGTACAGCCAGACTGCCTCCCTGAAAGCGAAGAGAAAAGTCAGCATTCTCTAGTCCCCACCCACCCCCTTCCATGGCAGGGTCTCATGTGTGGGTCTCACTCCCTCAATAATACCTTTGGGGATTTAAGACACAGCACAGTTCTTGGTAAGCGCTCCTACCCTCTTCCCCCCCACCCCACACACCCAAGCAGCCCCAGGCTGCCTGGCTTGCTTCCTTGTGGGCTTCCTTGCCAAGTTACTCCCGTGGAAATGTTAGTGTAGCCAACAATGGCCACTCTCATCCTCCACCCCTCCCCACCCCCTTGAAGGGCAGCTGAGCCAAGCCAGGAGTCTACTTTAAAAGAATTTAATAATCTTTACTTTATTTCTTGGGGAGGTTTAGGTTCCTGACCCATCTACCAAATATCCTGAATACCAACTGTCACAATACCGATGATTACAACAGTCTTGATAAACGCTGACTGTAATAAGAGAACTGTAAAGCACTCCATGGCTTGCATGTTACAACTCCATTAAAAAAAAAAAAAAAAAAAAGTTTAAAAGGTAGCAGGTTGCTACCTTAGGCAGGGACTTAGCCCTGCAGAAGCCTTTTTTTCCAGGAAAAAACAGGGGAAGAGGACTGATCTGATCCCTCCCGCGAGGTCCAGCCTTATCTGTCAGTTGGTTCTAGCCGGGATGGGTGAGCTCTCCTTCTCCAGAGAAACTCCGGAAGTCCTCCCTTACTTGAGGTAGCACAGTTTTGTTTTCTCTCCTATCTGCGTCCTGTGTTTAGGGGTACAGGCTACCAACCTGTACGGTCAGGTTCGTCACCCTCCTCCGCCTCCCCTCCCACCTCTGAGATGTAGGGCAGCCACCCGCGGCACCGTTAGCCCAGCCAACTCCCTGTCAAGGCTTTTAGTCTACACAGTAAGCCAGTTTCATTCCTAAAGGGGGAGGGAGGAACCGGGCACTGTATTCCCAAGAAGTTTCCAAGAGCAGTGCAGAGCGCGGAAGTCACTCGCCTGGACCACTTTGCTGCTTACGGTGTCCACAGTCTAGTGTGAGTCCACAGAAAGTTGGTGATCCCCGCCCTGACCTCGAAACCCGGGGCTTGGCGCCAAGCCGAGGAAGCGCCCCTCCCCTCCCCGGCCTTATAGGAGCCCCTGACCGCTGCGTCTCCAACTGCGCCTCCCGAAACCGCCGCATTCGAATTCGGGCTCGGCTGGCCTGCAGAGGTGTGCGTGCCCGCGGGAGCGCAAGCAAGGAAGAGGCGGCGGGGACGCCGTCAGACCGGGAAGGGGCCGAAGGCCCCCATCACTCGCTCTTCGGCCGCCCCGCCCGCGCCGGCCAGCGCGCAGCCCCGCGGGACGCGCGGAGCAGGAACTCGCCCAAGTTTGCCAAGCCCCAGCCGAAGTCTCTGGAAAGTTGTAGCTCCCTCTCGGGGCGTCTCGCCTGGCCCTCGGGGGCGGGGGATGCGTGTGGGGGTGTCGCCGCGGGAAGGGAAAGGAGCACCGCGGCCCGGCACCTGTCGGTACCTCCCCTCTGGCTCCCCACCCGGCTCTGAGAGGACGTGAGCTCCGCTCGACGGGGCAGACCCCCGAAGGCAGAGCGCGCGGTTCTCTGGGGCCGCCGCATCCTAGCACCTTCAGGGGAGGGGGCCGAGGACTCACCTGGGAGGCGGAAGAGGAGACGACAGAGGCCGGTCCTTGGCGTGGGCAGCCCCCAGCAGGAGCGGCGCGGTCACTACAGCCCCCAGGCAGCGGCACCGAGTGAACGGTCCCGCCGCCGCCCCCCTCCGTTCTTATACGGCTATGACCACGCCCCCACCCCCCCACCCCCGCCCCAAGCCTTCCCTCCCAGGGGAGCGAGGGGCGGGGTGGGGCGGAGCCAGCGCCCACGGGATCCTTCCGCCTGGGCGCTGACGGCGAGGGCAGGGCAAAAGGTGCTCTCTGATTGGTTCCTCGTGTGAATGGTTGCCAAGAGACGAGTAAACCTTCCGCGGCGGGAAGGGGCGGGGGTGCTCAAGGCGGTAGCACTGCGCAGGCGCAACAGAGAGGGGCTGGGTTGACACCCCCTCACCCCCCTGCGCCAACTTCGGAGTTACTGGGACTCTACTTTCCGCTAGGCTCTTCTGCCATTGCAATCATATAACTCTTCTTCCCAAGCTCTTCCCATCTCCGTCCAGCTCCCTCGCAGGCCTGCTTTTTTTCTTTTGCTTCTCTGGGGATTTTCGCGTTGGTTCTCTCCGGGACTGGGGAATGAAACCCCGACACCTACCTCCGGCGTGTGTTTCGAAGTCTGAAAAAAACTTATGGTTTCTGAGCCAAGGGAGCCTTCCTCTTTCCCCCAGCAAATTGCTTGGAGGCCATCAGGGAGAGGGCCGGCGCAGTTGGTTCTCTGCCTGCAATTACCACCTGTGTGCGGTTAGTGGGACTGCGGGCCTCAAGGAGTCGGTCGCCAAGGCGGGCACCCGCGATAGCTTCAGCCCGGCTTGAAATGGAAATGTCGCGTGTTCTATAACATGCAAGCGGGGCTTGGACACCACCCACTCGTCCCATAGCAAGAGGCCTAGAGTCCAGGTTCTAAACGCAGATCAGTCTGGGTTGGGATCTCAACTCGCCACCTGTCTGTAAGGCCTTGGGCAATGAACTTAACCAGTCCTCCATAAATCTCTTTCCTCACCTGTATGACAAGAGTAAAGATAGAGCAGCTTTCTAGGCTTGTATAAGTACTAAATAGGAACATGGAAGCTAATAGTGCAGTGTCTGATGCAAAGTGTGTGTTAAGTGTTGTTTATACCAAATAGTAGTTGTTATTTATCAAAAACATTTATGGGAGCGCCTGGGTGGCTCAGTGGGTTAAAGCCTCTGCCTTCGGCTCAGGTCATGATTCCGGGGTCCTGGGATCGAGCCCTCCCTCTGCTCAGCAGGGGGCCTGCTTCCTCCTCTCTCTCTCTGCCTGCCTCTCTGCCTACTTTTGATCTCTGTCAAATAAATAAATCTAAAAAAAGAATTTATGGAGCTTGTACTGATCCTCTTCTGGATGGTGGAGAAAAAGGTTACCTCCCAGATGCAGTATTTCCCTATTCCTCTCCTTGCATCCCAGGCTGAAATAATAGATTCTGCCAAGATCTCAAGAGCTCTCTTGGGGAGGGGGAGGTCTCCTGGAACGTTGATGAGATAGAATTTCAGTATGCCTGCTTGTAGGGCTAGTCACAGTGATTCTATTGTTGGACATGAAATCAGGATAGATGGACTGATTTTTTTCTCACTTTTTGAGGTATAAATTCAGTAGCATGCACAAAGCTGGTGTGTACACAATGATGACTTTCTACATATGTGTACACCCATGTGCCTGCCAACCAGCTGAAGATGTAGAACATCTCCAGCTTCCTCATGCCCCTTCACGCTCAGTGTCACTCAAGGGTAAACACTATTCCAACCTCGGTTGCCATATATTAATTTTCCAGGGTTTGTACTTGATGTAGATGAATTACATGCCTGTGCATTTTTGCATCTGGCTTCTTTCACTTAAGAGTGTATAATATTCATCCATTCTGTTGCATGTAACAATGCCTCATTCTTTTCCATTGTATATTACTTAATTATGTAAGTATTCAACAATTTATATACTCATTCTACTAGTGGATGTTTGAGTTACATTAAGTTTTTGTCTATCCTCAAATGGATAAAGAAGATGTGGTCCATATATACAATGGAATATTACTCAGCCATCAGAAAGGATGATTACTCAACTTTTGCATCAACATGGATGGAACTGGAGATTATGCTGCGTGAAATAAGTCAAGCAGAAAAAGTCAATTATCATACGATTTCACTTATTTGTGGAACATAAGGAACAGCATGGAGGACATTAGGAGAAGGAAGGGAAAAATGAAGGAGGTTAGAAATCAGAGGGGAAGATGAACCATGAGAGACTATGGACTCTGGGAAACAAACTGAGGGTTTTAGAGGGCAGGAGTGTGGGTGGATGGGTTAGCCTGGTGATAGGTATTGTATCCATGTATTGCATGGAGCACTGGGTGTTATACGCAAACAATGAATCATGGAACAATACATCAAAAACTAATGATGCACTGTATGGTGACTAACATAACATAATTTTTTAAAAAATGTGTTTGTCTATCCTGAATGAAGCTGTTACAAACTAGCTCCTTTTTCTAACTTCATAGGGATGTAGCTGAAAAACAAAAACTGTGTATATTTAAGGTGTAATACATGATGTTTTGATACACATTGTAAAATGATTGCCACAACCAACTTAATTAACATAGATTACCTCACATAGATAATATGTGTGTATGTGTAGCACAAATGCTTAAGATCAGTTCCCTTTGCAAATTTCAGGTACATAATATAGTATTATTACTTATAGGCCCCATGCTGTACATTAGATCCTCAGAGCTTACTCATAGGGCATACCTGAAGCTCTGTACCCTCAGGCCTACATAGACATGTCTTTTATGTTGGATTTATACTCAGGATTGGAACTGCAGAATCACAGAATATATACACATTAAGCTTTAAATATACTGCCAAATAGTTTACTCAAGTGGTATATCAATTTGTATACCAACCAGTGATATGAGACTTCCAGTTGCTCCACATCCTTGCCAATATTGGTATTATTGGTCTTTTTAATTTAAAAAAATGGGTGTGTATTTCATTATGATTTCAATTTACATTTTTCTGATGATTAGTGATGTCGAGCAACTTTTTATATGCTATTGGCCATGTGATGCCCTTTTAGTGAAGTGTCTGTTCAAGTCTTTGGCCCATTTGCAGAGAGTTGTCTTATCTTAGTGATCTGTAAGAGTTCCTTACATATTCTGGGTATAAGTCCTTTGCCCAATATATATATTACAAATATCTCCTCCCAGTCTGTGACTTTCTTTTCATTCTCTGAATGTTATCTTTTGACAAACAGAAATATTTAAGTTTAAAAAAGTCTAATTTATTAATCTTATCTTTTAGGACTTGGGCCTTCTTATGTCCTGTTTAAGAAGTCTGCCTGGTCTAAGTTCACAGAGATAATCACCTTTGTTTTCTTCTAGGAACTTGATTGCTACCTTCATAATTAGGTCTATGATTCATCTCAAATTAACTTTTTCTGCAGTTAAAGGTCAAGATGTATTTTTTTCCCATTTGGATATCCAATTAGCTCAGTACCAGTGCCAAGCAGTTTTGTTGAATGAATGAATGAATGAATGAATATTTGTTGAATGAAAAATTCATTTTAGAGAACAAAGCAACCACTAAGAATCCAGAATGTCCAGAAAAACCCAGAACACATGATCACAATAAACTTAATGCAAAATTTGGTATTACATTGACTCTTGGACCATTTCTATTTTTTTCAGTATCTGGTGAATACCATTAGCATTAGTAGCTTCAGGGTAGAACACAGTTCAGAAATTCTTATCTAGAAGTTGATCTGGCATGGTTTGGTTCTGCCTTTGTGGAGGTAAAATTTTGTTCAGCTTCCTGACCGGTAGGTAACTTTGACCATTAGGGTGGGGGGAGAACCAAGAACCAGAAAAGAAATTAATTATTCCTAAGTGTGTGTATGTGTATGTATATATGTATATGTATATATGTATATGTATATGCATATGTGTGTGTATATATACACACACATATATAGTCCCCTTTTTATTCCTGGGGCATTACTTGATTTTTCTCAAATTTTGTTTCTAATTTTGTTTGTTTGTTTTGTTTCATAAAAGTGTTCTTTCTATCTCATAAAATTCTGGCATCCTAGAGCTGGAAGGAGTCTCAGGAAGTCATTGCCCATTGGACACAGAACCAGATACTGAAACTTTCCAAGATTACTGGAGCCTCCTTGCCAAATTCCAGCTCCTGCCAGTACACATCCAATCAAAATGGTTTAAAAACATTTACATTCTGAGTGGTTCACTTATCTAGACCTACAAAAGCCATGGAAAGAGCAGAGGGAGGAAATCATTTTTAAAATGCAGGTGTGCCTCTCTTGTGGCCATGACCCTGAAAATGTTTTATGTCTCAATAGAATCTTGTTTTATTTTTTTTAAGATTTTATTTATTTGTTTGAGAGAGAGAGAGAATGAGAGAGAGAAAGTGAGCATGAGAATGGGGAGGGTCAGAGGGAGAAGCAGACTCCCTGCCAAGCAGGGAGCCCGATGCAGGACTCAATCCCAGGATTCCAGGATCATGACCTGAGTCAAAGGCAGTTGCTTAACCAACTGAGCGACCCAGGTGCCCCAAATCTTATTTTAAATACTTAGGGAAAGAAAGACATTCTATCATCAATTATTTTTATAAGACAAAAAGAAAAAAACCCACTTCTATTTAGTGCCCAGAGACCCTCATTTATTAGTTTCTTAAGTTTTTGTAGTACCTTATCTCAAGGTGGATTATCATGATAAATGTTTATTAAACTACCCACCTCTAACTATCTTACTTAAAATGATTTTTATGGATGCCTGAGTGGTTCAGTTGGTTAAGCGTCTGCCTTTGGCTCAGGCCATGATCCCCGGGTCCTGACATCGAGTCCCACATCAGGTTCCCTGCTCAGTGGGGAGCCTGCTTCTTCCTCTCCCTCTGCTGTTCACCCTCCAATATGTGCTCTCTGGCTCACTCTCTCGCTGTCAAATAAATCTTTTAAAAAAATGATTTTTAAGGAAAGTTTTGATTGTGCATATGGACATAGAGGAAAGTACACAAATCATAAAAGCACAGCTCAATGAACTGTCACAAACTGAATACACCTTGGTCACTAGCCTGTAGATTGAGAAACAAAGGAGCACCACAGCAACATTGTCTACATCCTATCGAGTCTCTGGTGAGGCCAAGGCATGACTTGGCTCCCCACTTCCCACCTAGAACTTTGCCTCTTCTTGGGCTCCCTCAGGCCAATGTTTTTGGGGAGTGTTTCAGAAAGAGAACCGGGTTTGGAGTAAGAAGGTGTAAAATTTATTTAGAGCAAAGCACAGGAGGAGTGGACCTGAGACTAGTCAGATCTGATGGGCAGGGAGGAGGGAACTGGCTGCGTCTTTGGGCAGTGATCTTACAGCAGGCTCAAGCATAGCATGGCTGTGGAGGCCCTGGGAAACTGAGGCAGTATGAGAAGAGTAAGATAGGGGCCTAGAAGGAGGGAGAAAGTGATGTTGGCACTGTCAGAGAAGGGAAGATGCCACATGTGAGGAGTGCTGATTTTAGCTCTCTGAGCTGGTGTCTCTAGACCCCCTTCCTGCCCACCTCCTTGACGGTGTCCCTGGGGAAAGGAGGTAGGGTTTAGTCAGATGGCTTGTGTCCCCATCAGATGGGTCAAACTCTCTGAGTTTTAGCTTCCAAATCCAAAAAAGGGAAGGGTAATTAGCCTCTCTGCTTCATGGAAGTGTGCCCCAGTCAAACGAGGCAGTGAATACACATGAAAACAGTTGTCTTTTTACAATACTTCTCTTTCTTTGCCAACCATGGGCCCTTTCTCACTTTACCGTCAGGATGACTTGGCAAGCAAGTCGGACGAGAACAGAGGAGGGGAAATTCTCAACCCCTTGTTGTGGCTCCCTTCACCTCTGGGGCCCCAGATTTCTTATCTGAGGATTAACGTTTTCAAATCCTCCTTCAGGGAAAAGGGATTCCGTGAAAGTGTAAATTGTTAGCTGATCATTTCATATCTCCTGACCAACCATGTCCACTCTGAAGCTGACTTACATTTAGATCCCGGATGTCTCTTTCACCAGCTGTTGTAAAGCCTGAAACTTCCGGCACTGGCGTCCATGCCTCTTGGGACAGAGATTCCCACCATTCCCACATAGTTTGCCAGAAGAAGAGGACCCCCACCTGCTAGGAACAGTTAACTCACCAGCCTGCTGTAGTTCTCAGTTCAAACATTGGTCTCCCAGTCCTCACATCAGCCTGGATTTTCAGTTGTAAGCATCCAAAAATGATTCTGGAAGATTTAAGCAAGATGGAGTTGATTTGAAAGATACTGGGGAGCCCACAGAAGGCTGGCTAGAGATCTTTGCCATTTGGCTCTGCTACCAGAAACGGAGCTTGAAGATCATACTCCAGGGAAGATGCCATGAAGTTATCACAGGCCATGACTGCCTCTGGAAACCGGATATAATTGCTACCACCACCGCGGCCGTCACTCATTGATAACTGGAGTCTTTACACCTCTGCTTCTTCCCTCCATGAGCTTCTGATTCAAAATATTGGTGGGAGCATCTGATTGGCAGAGCCCGGATCATGGGTCCAAGTTCTGGTTGCAAAGATGGCTCAGAAACAGATGATGGGATCTTCTCAGCTTTGATTCTGGTGAGTGGGATCTACCTCTTAACATAGGGGATTCTCCAAACAGAGGAAGGATGTTCAGATGCTGGTTGGCCAGAACTAGTACCCCTTCCTCACAGCCCTCACACCCATCTCTTGTGAGTGGTGTTTGAACAAATCAGCATCCTTTAATCCATCTAGCTCTGGGACACAGACAAGTTTCTGAAGCCTACAAGTCGGAGGACCAGGAAGTAGATTCTTGAGAATCTTCAAGGACAGAGGCCATCCAATTCATACAACCCTGCCGGTGTTCTCTGCTCTTGGCCAGGTGATACTTTTTCCTCTTCAGAATTCTTACAATGGGCCCTGCGTGGATGTTTGGTGGAATAATGAAAAGAAAAGAAAAAAGAAAAGAAAGAAAGAGGTGTTGGATAACATCTGTCCCCACCCCCATGTTTCAGTTTTCATCCCTGACTCTGTGATGTGTTAGCCACAGCTCTGTGCCTCAGTTTACCTGCCTATTAAAAATAAATAAATAAAAGAACCTGGCCTAGCTTACCTGTTGCGCCTATAGCTCCAGCAGTGGCGTGACAGAGGTAACGGGTGTGTGGCGGCGCTGCCCAGCACTTCATGGGGTTGGCTGCATATAATGACAGTGTCCCAGGGCTGGTGCTTGTGTAACAGGCAGATTTACCGAGAGGGGATGACTGTTTGCTCAGCAGCCTAGAAGTCTATAATTAGACTGTCACAACATCAGCAAAAGTACAGGATCAATGTAATCAGAGAAGAAATGGAAAAGAACACAGCATCAGTCAAAGCCTCCAGTGGGTCCCCGTGGTTTCCGGAGCCTAATCGCCCAGGCGGATTCAATGTCCCGCTTGTGGGTTTCCTCCTGGTGATGACCAGGTTGGTTTGGGCCTCTGCTGACTGGCCCCCTGAGCCACCCAACTCTCCCCGCCCTCGTCCTCCTCCCTTCCTCTGCTCACTGAGTCTTCGGGATGAGAGCCCAAAGGAGGCAGGACTTGTAGCCAAAACTTAGTGGCCAAGGCGCTTCCGTTCATCGTAATTGTATGTGTGTGGGAGTGTAGGAGGGCCAGCTTCTCTGAGATGGGATTCCTGGGGCCCATGTGGCCCTCCTGGGAATTTGCATTTAGCTAATCCTCCCAGTGATTCTATGCATGCTGAAGCTGGAAGGCCACCAGGCTGAGCCATGCTCCTGTCCCACAGTAGACTTGTCCTCTTGCTTCTACTGTGCACCTGGTGTGACCCTCGAAGTCAGGATGGCAGTGAGATGGAGGCAGCCAAGGTCAAAGGGCCACCTCAAAGCCAAGGAATGATAATGGGCCTCTTATTTTCTTTTTAATCACATTAAGAATTCCAAACTGCAGACATGTTTATCTCATTAATCCTCATGACATCTGATCTAGGGGGTAATGACCAGTGTCTTTAGTTTCCTTCAACCAAAGTGGATCGGGGCCCAGATCTACCCTCAAAGGATCTGGATCTAGTCTCCCCTTCTAGTCTCCCCTGAGCCCGAATCCTCTTAGGTAGAAACAACTCAATTTCATAAATGTGTGATCTTTTATTTCTTACAGTTTTTTTTAACAGAAATAATGCATGCTGTATAAAAATCAGAAACTATAGAGAAGCAGAAGGAAGAGATAAATCATTACTAACCACACAGCAACCATCCTGTTAACGCTCTGTGTTTATCCTTCCCCACCAGCGTGCGTGTACACACTCTCACACGCACATATTTGGACAGCGAGGAGAGGACTACCTGACAGGAACCGTAGCTTCTAGATGAATGGTGATCTGCGGCCAGCAGGGAAGGAGCCAGAGGGAAAAGACCTGGCTGCTTATTCCCTGTGCCTGCTGATCTCCTGCTTGTGTCTCCCCGTGGCCAAGCTCAAGCAGAAGGCAGGTCGGTGCCGTCATCCCCTGAACTCAGCCTCCTCAAGACACAGAGTGGGAAGTTGGACGGGAGGAGAGAGGATCTGGATGGGCAAATGGAAGCCGTCCAACATGCTTTCCTATGTGCACTTACGAATACAACAATTCGTTTTCCATTTCTAGAATTCCAGACCCAGATAATGCAGTGTTCTGTTTTAAGTTAATTCTCTCCTTGACCACAGCGAGTGGGTGAGCTGTTATTTTGTGGTGTTGCCCTCAACACAGTGAGTTGAGAGCCCCGGCTGCTAGCTCTGGCTTCTCTACTCGCTCGTTGGAGACAAAGTCAGCTCTACCGTTTATTCAGTCAATAAGGCCTCTTCCCTGATACCAGACGCAGCACTGGGCACCACGGAGGAGTCTGAGGACTGGCTCCTAGAGCTCACAGCCTCACAGGGGCTGAGGGGCACCACATCAGCATCCATGAACCAGGCAGAGACAAGCCCCGGGAGGAAGTTCTGCACTTACGTTAGTGACTTATAAGCTCCTATTTCAGGCCAAGAGTAATTGATATTAATTAGTAATAGTATTACTATTACTTATTATTGCATTGTATTTACTATATCCTGCCGCTGTTCTAAGTGTCTTGTAGCTTATTATTAAATCTTCCAACAGCCGCATGAGGTAAGTGGTATTGTCCCCATTTTATAGCTGAAGAAACTGGGGCATGAGAAGTTTCGATAAGTGAAGCTAGAATTTGAACCCAGACAGTCTGACTCAAAGGCCTATTTTCTCAAAAATCTATGTGTTACTACAGTGAGTCTGGGATCCAAACTACTTCAACATTATTCTAAAGTGTTGTTTGCCTTTTGAACTCTCGTTCCCTCCAGAGTGACACTGGAGTTCCCAGAGGCTGCATGACAGCCTTGACATCAGTCTGAGGCTAATGGAATGTATGCTCTATATTCTTGTGTTGTAAAACTCCCTCAGTTTGAATTTCTAATACAGTAAATACCACAGAAATAACTCACTAAGCAAAAGTTCTTTGGTGTTCTCAAGGGGATCCTAAGGGGTCCTATAAAAGGGTTTTGAGATCAAAAAGTTTGAGAAGCACTGTGTTAATCTTAACCTGAGAGGGGGAATGGTCAGAGTGAAGGATCTCATTGGATTACTGGACCAGATTTATTAGCCCTAGTTTCCTTTCCTAAATCAGAGGACCAGGTAAGGCAGATTCTACACTAGAGAATGACAGAGCGCAGAGGAACCCAGAGTAGTCATCTGGCCCATTTTCTTGACTTTGGGGAAGATGTCTTCAGATGGGCTGGGGGCTTCCCTGCCCCTGGTCCCTTCATGGACTTGTCTGTGGCCAGGGTGGCCCTGCTCATCTTATCCAGAACCCCTGGGCCAAGTCCACCCCAGGTCAGGGCTTGAAATTCGCCAGGAGATTTGAGAATACCCAGTTTGGCCCTAGTAATTGTTATTTGTGAGAGGGAGCGGACATTTAAGGCTTTGCAATTTTCAGTATAGTATAATTTTAATTATCTGTCAAGATAATTAAATGATTGCAATATGGCCTAGTTTTTTCAGTCTATGAAATGGGGAGTAAGTAATAGTAATTACTTTTTAATTAACGGACATTGGGAATTGTAGCAAATGAAGTTTAGCCAATCACGGGGAAAGATTAAAACCTAACTCTAGGGATGGTAGAAAATAATTGATATTCCTTGCTTAAAAGTGAAAAAAATTATTCAGCCATAAAAAAGGATGAGATCTTGCCATTTGTGACAACATGGATGAAGTTAAAGGGTATTAGGCCAAGTGAAAGAAGTCGGACAGACAAATATCATGTGATTTCACTTATATGTAAATCTAAAAAACAAGAGAAATGAATAAACAAACAAAAGAGAAACAGAACCATAAATACAGAGAACAATATAATGGAATTTAATGGTTGCCAGAGGAGGGCAAGTTGGGCATTGGGTCAAATGGGTAAAGGGGAGTGGGAGACACAGACTTCAAGTTATGGAGTGAATAAGTCACAGAAATAAAAGATACAGCACAGAGAATATAGTCAATGGTATTGTAATTAGCACTGCATGGTGACGGATGGTAACTACACTTGTGGTGAGCACAGCATAAAGTATGGACTTTTCAAATCACTATGTTGTATGCCTAAAACTAACGTAACATTGAGTGTCAACTATACTTTAATTAAAAAACTAATAAGCTTTTTTAAAAAGTGGAAAGAAAATAGGAAATGTCTGTATTGCGAATTCTAGGCTGGTGACCAGTATCCATTTCTTCTTCCCTGACTGAGGAACTGCCGCAATGCTTGGGTAGAGTTGATGTGGACAGCTCCAGCATCCCAAAACGATGGGCCCAAGCCAGCAGGGTACTTCCTCCCCCTTGCCCTGGGATCATTTAGGGATGGGATGTTGCTTTAGTGGTTGGAGAAAGGGAAGCAGTGAATGGTCATCTCTGTCTCGGTGAGATCATGGGGAGATGTGAGTCCCGGAAAGGTTACCATTGTTTTGCTGCTTTGAGAGAAGCCAACGTGTCATGATACCCACACACCAGCAAGGGCAGGACCAACAACTCAAGACAACCAGGTCAGAAAGCCACACTGTCATCCAACTTTTCTCTTTAGGAGCCCACAACTCCCTGTGTTTTAGCTAATTTAACTGTATTTTCTGATACTTAGTAACCAACAGATCTGATATAATTAACTTTTTTTACAATTCAAATGCTGTGCAACAGAGAAAAGGGCTGTCGTGTTGACCCAACAAAAAGTGCCAACTCTGACAATTTAAGGACAATTCTGATTTTACATCACCTGTCCTCAAGCTGATCTTCCAAATGACATCTTCATGCCCCACAGTCCCCCTGCTCTACCTTACACACTGGTACGTCCTCCTCTAGTTTTGTTTTTCTTTACAAATAAAACTCTCCTTTCCCTGTTTTATTGTGTAGTGACCAAGCATCAGAAATGTTAGCCTCAACAACCAAATTTTCTCCAGGGTCAAGGAAAACAGAGGCTGGGAGGGCAGCGCCATGTGCATCATAATGCTTTGTTAAGCCAACTGGAGCACCAGTTCTCTGTAGCAGGACAAAAGCAGCAGCGTGAAGGACACGATTCAGCTGCTGGTTTGGAAGCAGGGGCGCCCAGATCAGACAGGCTGGGTTCAAGTCCCAGCTCTGCCTGTTTCTCTGGGAGTTTTATCTGACCTCGCTGAACTTCAGTGTTCTTATCTCAAGATAATAAGATAGTGATAGAGATGTCTGGGTGGCTCAGTTGGTTAGGTGTCTGCCTTTGGCTCAGGTCATGGTCCCAGAGTCCTGGGATGGAGCCCCACACCAGGCTCCCTGCCTCAGCTTCTCCCTCTGCCTGCCACTCCCCTGCTTCTGCTCTTTCTCTCTCTGTCTCTGACAAGTAAATAAGTAAAATCTTAAAAAAAAAAAAGTGATGGTGATAATAAGAGAACCTCTCTCATCGGGGTGTTGTGAGGATTAAATGAGCTAATTCATGTATACTCATGAGTGTGTATGGCAAATGGGAAGTTTTCAAAAAAAAAAAAATGTTAGCTAGAGACAGTCTGAGAGACTTCCTGTCACTGGGACTCTGTGTGCTTTCCTGACAAAGGAGGGGATCCTCTGAAGGGTTTCCAGGGTCCCTTCCAGACTGATGTGCCCAGAACTCACTCACACACAGTGTCCCCAGAAGCACTACAGGGGCTGTCTGTCTCCAGGGCTCTCAGAGAGGACATCCATGTCAGTTTTGTTTTTTATTGTTGTTTTTGTTTTCAGTATAGAAACTGAAACAGAGAAACACATGGCCAGTTCCTGCTGATCATCACATATACAGCACAGGAAGAGGGGGGCCATGAACATGGAGCTCGAGAGTCTACGATACTGTCACCCTGCCCTTGGGCCCTCAGGATGCTCATCCATAAGTAGGGTCAACTCCCCTCCCCACCGCCGTCTCTCCAAGTAACTGTGAGGGTTATATAAAACAACCCATTCAATGTCAGAAAGCCCCTGTCATACCATGGTGCCTTGTCAGTAGCCATTTCCTTCCTCCTTCTGGGGCCACAGGCCACCTCTGCAGTGAGTGGTGGGAAGGAGTTCCACCTGCAGTGACGGCAAAAGAAACTCTCTCTCCGGGCTGTAGATAACAAGGCTTATTTGAATGTTGCTGGGATACTGAGGAGACAGGAAGCTCCCAGGGAGCCCAGACAGGGGAGATGACCTCACAGCTCTGATACCTGGCTGATACCTGGCTGGGGAACTAAAATGTTCCAGGGGCTCACTTTTCTCCCTGCCCTCTTAACAGATATTACTTGATCTCTGATAATAAGACTTTGCTCTTTTCTTTCTAGAGTCTTTTCCTACCACAAATTCCCAACTCAGTTGCTATCTAAAATGTAAACTCCCAGAGAGGAAGTCTGAGAGGCAGGTAGGCACCAGCAACTCTACGTGGGCATGTGTTTTCTCTCTGATGGCTGGGAGGTTGGCCTCCCAGGACCAATGTGCTCAGCTGTGGCCACATGGTGCAATCCCAGGCTACAGGTTCTCCAGGAACAGCAAAGGGGGCCCACCTGCTACAGGGACAGTGGGCTTATCTACAAGCAGCAGTGTGACACAGCAGTATACAGTTATGGGCGTTTTCCTCCCTCCTTTCTCATTGTTCTGTTTTAGACCCACCCATCCAGGCCAAAGACCCTTCCGCATCAAGCTGGTGCCATCCCCAAGCAAAGGGGTTATTGTGCTAATAGAGCCTGGGAGCTGTGATAGCCTGTCTCCCAAAGTCCTTGTTTTTGTATGAAAGAGCCTCAAATAATCACAAGCCTAGTGCTTGCAGACTGTACAGAGAAGATTTTGTAACCACGTGGGCCCCAATCTGTACAAATTAGCTAAAGCAGAGGGCGAGGTGCCTGTCATGACCCAGACCCCAGGGAGCAGACTTCCTACTATGGCTATGGCACTTAGAGGTCTGTTTTGGAGCCATCTTGCTCATATCTGGGCAAGGTGAGACAGCTCCCTCGATCTTGCTGGTGGGGGCTGGGACTACATGAATAACTGAGAGTCACAGCTGAAAGGGAGAGGGAGTGACCTGCTGTAACTGAGGGCCAGAAGATGCCTGGCCATGGTGCTGAGTCAGCCCAGAGTACCTACCTGGGGTTCAGGGTGGCCCCCTTAAGGTGGAAGAGGATCACATCGCAGGGTACCATGTGTCCTGGTGTTAGTTCCCTGGGGGAAGAGGTGTGCCAGTCACACTGGAGACAGCTGAGCTTCTGGGATGGAAGCCCTGCCCTGGGGTCCTGACTGGAAGTGCCAAGAGAGGGCTTTCCATCTGTGGTCATTGTCTGTTGCTTTGGGCCTTGTTCTTCAAACAGCGAGACCATTGGAACCCCGTGGGGGTACTTGGGATATATTCCCATGTCCCAATCCCAGAGCCTTCCATTCCAGGGGTCTTTGATTTTGACAAGTACACCTGATAGTTCTGGCCCAAATGACCAAACACCACACCTAAAGAAACCTGGTGATAAGAGGAAGATTTTGGTGTCAGGTAGGCCTGGATTCGTAGCCCTGCTCTGCCACTTGCTGGTGGTATGGCCCCTGGCAAGCTGTTTCACCTCTCTGTGCCTCCATTTCCTCTTCTTAGAAATGGGAACAGAGAATATCCACGTCATTAGGGCATTTAGGAGAAGAAATGTTAGGAGGTGCTGCTCTCAGTGCACGGGAAGGTGGGAGAGAGTGATAGAGTCTGACCAGAAGCTCACTTGCAGAACTGTATTTGTCAAGGGACACTTTTTACAGGAACAAATGTTAATTCTAATGCCCTGAATTAATTAATTCTAATGCAGCTTAGGGTTTTCCTTTCAGAATCTTCATTGATGAAGACCCTAGCACACCCCCACTCCAACACACTCACACCCGTCTCCTTTCTCTTGCAACTGGACAGGGCCTCTGCCTGGAAGCCCTCGGTGCTCCACTGTTGCCCATCTACTCCCCGTACCCCAAACAGATCACCTGTCAGCAGGAAGTGTGTTTCCTCACTGACATCACAACTGTGTAGACACCCCACGCAGACACCACAAGGACTCTTAGATCTTACACTTCCAGTTTTTCAAGTAGTATTCCAAGAACTAGTATCCACCTACTAGATAAGTAGGATAGTCCATGTGGCCAAAGATCTGGGCTCACTGAGAGGCGGGGTTCTTGGATTTTGACAAGTACCCCTGATCATTCCAACCCAAATGACCAAGGACCACACCTAAAGTCATTTGGTTGGTTTTATACACATTAATGTTTGAGGATGGCAGTTTCATACAGAACACCTTGCAATCCCCAAACCACTAAGCATAATTCAATCTTTGAAGCTTAGAAGGTGACTTTAAAATTGTCCTTTTTCATAATTACAGTTCAGGATAAACCAGCTTCTACCTCATGAAGCTTACAGCCCTGGCGAACACCCAAGAGTGATGTCTGTTCCACACAAAATAAGCTGGGGTACATTGGTGGGATTGCTTCTGAGCCTTGGGGTTCCCAAACACACAGTGAGTTGGGGGGGTTCCCATGCCCTTCTAGTCTGTAGTCTGTATGTCTGGGTGAGGGAATAGGCCTTCATGTTTCTGTAGAATGTGCCTGATTTTGCTTCTGGTTTCACGGGCCCAAGGGCAGTAAGAACCCATCCTTGCTGCCAATGATCCAATACAAAATACAGTTCTATTTGTTCTGCACTGAACAAATTCTCCAGGTCAGCCATCTGAGCAGAGCAGGGTTGGGGGTAACAGAGAAAGCCCAAGATGAGGACGCAGTTCTCAGCCCTAAGAACATTAGGCAAGTCTTTGTAACACTAGGACAGGCAAAGAAAGAGTGGATAGCTCCTCTGGGCACCCACTTCTTTGGCCTGACATGTACCTTTTGCCACCACACTGATGAAGAGTCTCTACTTGTCTTGAGCAGAAGAGGCACAGCTCTGAGGGGTGGCTGAGAGACCACACGTCTATGCCAACTGCTGTGTCCCTTCCCTGTGGTGCGTTCCCAGAAGAGCAAGCCTAGCTTTACAGTGGCTGTCATTTCCAAGGTGGCTTTGGGCAATGGCAGCCAGAGGGCTGGGGTTTTTTGCCACACCTGACCAGCACTCCATGGGCCCCTAGTCACACCGATGTGAGAAAAGGCTCTGAGCAGGGACTACAGAGCTTTGGAGCAAAGCTGACCTAATCATCTGTTGGGTCGGCCTCATCTCCACACTCATCCTTGTGCCTCTTTCTTCCTGGCTGGGTCTGGCCATAGCTGCAGGGAAGTAGCAGCTAACAGGAGGAGAGCCTGCCAAAGTCAGTGATGACAATACTCAGAGCAGTAGCTCATGACAGACCACGAAGTTTTCACTATGTGCTAGCAGCTGTACCAAGGGCTGTTTCCTCCGTAGGATCTTTTGTTTGGAAATAACTGAGGAAAGAGAGGTGAAAGGACTTGTCAAGCCGCGAGCTTAGCAAGCTAGGGAGAAAGGATTCGGGTTCTTGTCATCTTGTTCCAGAGCTGCCCACTGCTGAAGAGCCATGCCTTTCTAGGATGTTTGAGGGCAAGGGGCCTCCTTCCGGCTCCTGGGCAGCTCTGGGGACACCCTCTTTCTACCTGCTTTCTTCAAGCTTGGTGTGTGACCTGAGGAGAGGCAGAATTCTCTTTCAGAAACTTTCCACTGTTTGCCCAGGGACACCTGTTATGTTCCTTTTTCCCCGAAGGTCTTGAGTCCAACAAACTTGGCTCAGAGTTTAAGAAATGCTCCCTACATTGCCACCTGGGAAGGGGGGGTTTGTTAAAAATCATTGCTTGAACCATCTCATGCCTTCTACATCAGAATCTTAAGCAGACAGGAGGGCTCTTTGGAAACCCCATGCAGAGGGAACAGAGCACTAGCTTCAAGATGGAAAGACTGGGGCTGATGTGGAATTCAGCCACCCAGGTAACCTCTCTGGGCCTGGTCTGTAAAGCAGGGTAACCGAAGCTGCCTTTCCTGGGTCCCCGCTTTATTGTGACAGTGAACCGTGATCATGGGTGTGACAGCTTTGTGATGAATTTTAAGAACTAGCTAGCATTTATCGAGCTTTCAGACTAAGGACTCAAGGAGCATCATCTCTGAGCTTTTGGAAGTGCTGAAGGGAGCGCAGAGCCATTAAGGAGTGACCAAGAAACTCACGGTAGAGAAGCAGCAGGGCCCAGGCTGAGTCAGAGCTGTTGACTCCCTTTCCAAGAGCTGCGGTCGGACAAATGCTATGCAGGGATGAGTTGGTGCCGGAGGTCCAGAAAGCAGGATGGAGCCAAAACCCTCTGTAGAAGCATGAGTGCCACCCCGCTTAGAGGGGAGCCGGACACACGTCTCCTGCCCGGAAAGCTGCCGCTTCAGTCGCTAGACATGGCTGTGCCACCTCTCTGCCTGCAGACAGGGAGCACCAGGTGACTCGAATCCTCAGCCAAACCTGAGGACAGTCGTTTTGGCAGCTGCCTCAGTCATGCCTCCTATGGGAAGCCTTCCCAAGGATCAGGGCAGACGCCAGATGGGAACGTGGGCTCCTGTAACAGGAGCACCCCCACCCCTGTTGTCTCTGCCCCCCAACTCCTCCCACTTGAGTCCAGTCCCTGATGGGCAGGCTTGTCCTCCCGGGGGCTTCAGTCCCCACCGAGGGGCTTAGAAACCTCCCTGAGAACACACCTGCAGGCCAAAGGGTTCCCACCGCCCCGCTTCTACTCTTCTGCCAACCCCATTCTGCAACGGAGCTCCTGTGCCTCCATCTTCAAGCATGAGTCCTTCCAGGGACGCCAATTTGTGGAATTAATATTGCTGTATTCATGGGGCGCCTGGGTGTCTCAGAGGGTTAAACCTCTGCCTTCGGCTCAGGTCATGATCCCAGGGTCCTGGGATCGAGCCCCATATCGGGCTCCCTGCTCAGCAGGGAGCCTGCTTCCCCCTCTCCCACTCCCCCTGCTTGCATTCCCTCTATCGCTGTTTCTCTCTCTGTCAAATAAATAAATAAAATATTTTTTAAAAATTACTGTATTCATAATATTAGCTACAAAAAAAGTGTTACAGTTTAACCCAGGACAGACTGCACATCAGCCCCGCGCTGTGCCCTGTGCCAGCATTACCTTAGCGAGTCACCACTACTCGAACATTATTGACTGCACCTGGCCCCCACTCCCCACCCCGGAGCACAAAAGGAAACTGAGGGGCAGAGATACCAAGTGGTTAGCCAAGTTCAGCCAGCTAGCCAGTGACAAGCTGGGAAGTGAACCAGGGCTGTTGGACTTCAGGCAAAACCCCTGCCCCACCGACATGGATGCCCCCCTGTGCTCTGGGTCTGATCTCCTGCCCCCTGCTCCACCTTTACCATTCCTTTGCCCTCCTACAAATCAGGCTGTGGCCCATGTGGAGACTCCAAGTCCCCACCTTCCTGGACTTGCCTCCTTCTCCACTCCATAAGCACATCCGTCCTGTCTTGCCCCTCCCCCCACCCAGGTCTCCAGAGCCCTCTGGCCTCAGGCCACTTGCTCCCCACCCCCCAAGTCTGTGTGCATCCTTAGCCGACCCTGGGGTATTTCCAAAGGCTCCCTATCTATCCTGTGACTTTCAGGTTTCTCATGCTTCAAGCTGTTCTGCCGGTGAAGACCCAATCCCTCCTTCAGAATCATTCACCCTCATTCCCCAGCGGGACCATCCAGCTGCTGGCTGCAGGTGATGGGGACAGGCCAGACTTCCGGCCTGGCACCTAGGGCCTCACAATTTGACCCGAACCCCCTTCAGCCTGTCTCCCACTGCTGCCTCTCTAGTCTGGCCTGGCCCGCCTCCTCCTTGCTCCTCAGATGTATTTCATGAGTTTCACCTCCATTCACATCAACGCACACATTGCTCACTTAGTCACTGTAAAAGATTTATTGAACACCTTAGTGGCTATGCGTCATCTCAGGCTTCGTGGAGGTGAAGAAGCCTCGCCCCGCCGTATGGAGCTGATGCCTAAGCCAAGGAGACGGACTGGTGTTCTTTGAGGAACTGAAAACCCAGGGCGGTGGAGCAGGGCAGGCTGGGGAACATGGCTTGAAAGAAAGCTGAGGACATCAGCGGGGAGTAGGTCACGTGGGTGCTCGCAGACTCCACGGAGGGCTCTGTGGGACTCCTGGTGCCAACAGAAAGTGCCGGAGAGTTTTTGAGCAAGGAAGTGGCATGACCAAATTCCACAAATCCTGCTGTTGTTGGTGAAGCAACCTGGGGTTGCGGCCTGATCTCTCCAACAGTAGCGCTCCTGTCTCTTTCTTCTGTCCGCCAAGACTGGCCCACAGGAAGAAAGAAGGACTGTTTGTGGGGCGCCCATGGTGGGGATGACTGACACCTCCACAGTGGCCCTTGACAAGCATCAGCCCCGCTGAGGAACAGTGTGGTGATGCTGCATGGAAAAGAGGGCAAGACAAACCAAGCACGAGGGTCAGGCTTTAAGGCAGGTCCCGTAGACACCCTGGAAGGTGTGAGGGGAAACTTTGAGGAGGAGCTGGAACAGCTGAGCAGGCCCTTGAGTAGGGGATGGCTGGCAGGGGGACTCTGGATGGGAGCACGGGGACATACAGGAGGAACTGCCCTATTGGAGGGGTAGCGTGTCAAGCAGCAGGAGAAGAAAGGTGGGCTAGTGTGCAGCAGGACAGACAGTGGTGCTCTCGAACTGTGGACCAGGCCTGGTGCAGTGAGGGTGCTGTTGGGTGGCCGCAAGGTCCTCAAGTGCCCACGACACCCAAGCTGCATGCTGAATATAGTGGCCTCAAACAGTTCCTTACCCACCAGTTGCCATGCTGTGGATCTTGTGACCATGCAGCGCTGGCCATAAATAAGCAGTTGACACAAAGCTTGGCACCTGACTCTGAAGGAGCCACATAGAGCCTGGTCATGAGGACACCAGAGACCTGGGAGGTGGCCTGGCATGGAACTCTGTCCAGCAAGGACCAGATGCCAGACAGAAAGAGCTGTCCCAGCCAGATCCTCTCGGGGGCTCGGGTAGCAGACACACAGAGATAGCCCCAGTCAGCAGGATGCAGCATTGCTGAGAGACTCTCAGAGGGTCGTCAGAAGCCAAAGCCACAAAGCAGCAGACATGGTGCCCAAGCAGGAGCAAATGAGATGGGGAGGGGAAAGATTGGGGCAGCAGGCCTGGAGGCAGTGACTGAGAAAGCCAACTTGCAAGGATGATGAAGACCCAGGAGCAGGAAAAGATGGTGTGGCCTCTGAGGCACCACAGACTGCTGTGCTGAGCCGTGAGGAGCTGAGAGGCCATCGTCCACAGGTCCTGTCCCACACGTCCTACCAGCGACGCCTGAGGCTGCCTGAGGGGGCTTCTAGTCCTTGCACACCTCCAAAACACCAAACATGAGCACAGAGCTGCCATGAGCTGCCATTTTCTGGGTGGGGGGTTGGAGTGCTGCTGGGGCCACAGTGGCGGCTTTTCCAAGGTCTTCTGTGACAGTCACCCGGAGCCACCACACTGGACCTAGATCTGCTCGGAAAGTCTTCAGTGCGGGGAGAGCCTGCAAGCTCTGGGTGGTAAATTACAGGGTTGGAGACCACAGAAAGCCACAGGAAAATTCCCGTCAGGGCCAGGAGCAGACACAAGGGGAGAGAGACTGTGAATGGCTCCCTGGATGAGAGGAAAGATAGAAACAGCCAGAGCTCAGCTCGATGGTACGGAAAGAAAATGAAGAAATGATGGAACAAATGTCTAGAATCCCCAAGTGGGGTAGCTGGCAGGGGAAAAGGGAACTGTGTGACCAGATGTTTGCTTTGCCTCCTGGAATGGAAAGCACTCCAAATGGAAAACGTTCCCGAACCAGTGAGGTCAGATCTGTGAGAAACTTCTCTTCCAAAAGCAAGATGGCGGCCTCCGCCAGACCCTCCGCACCCAACTGGGAGAACTGCTGAGACCAGAGGCCTGGCAACCTCAGCCCCCTCCCACTTCAGTCCCCTGTGAGAAAAACCTTTTCTGGGCCAGACACAGTGTGGCAACAAAGCATTTGCTCCCCAAGTTTATAGACCTGGCTCTGGAAGGAAGACCCACGGGAAGGGAACCACATCCAACCGGAGGCCAGAAAATGTTTCCCTTGGTCTGTGGCGGGGGCTGATGTTGGCTTGCTTCCTTCTTGTCCACAACAGGATGGCACAAGTGAAAGCAAACAAAACAGAAGCCAATGCAAAGGGCTTCTTAGGCTCTCTCAATGAGAACAACCCAGAAATCAAGGCCAGGAGTGAGGGAGGAGTGGGGTGGCAAGAAGACCCTGTGGGAGAGAGCTGGCTCGCTCCAAGGACCTGCTAAGTACCACGATGTCTTATGGGCATGAAGGACAATATTGAGGTTTTCCTTGTGTTTTACGTGTATGTATGCCTGCCTGCACGTGCATTTATGTGTTTTGTCTACTTGAATCCCTTCCTTAACTTCAACTTCCAAGACTTGGCTCTTGTCCTCTCCAGTAGGTCATGGGACACCTCCTTGGAGACCCTTCTTTGTAATACTGTCTGTATGTATCAGTTTGGCTGTGATAACACACGACCCCCAAACCCCGGGGGTTCACAATGATAACAAACATTTCTTTCTCTCATCACATGTGGGTGACCACCAACTGTGACTCCTGTGGCTTTGTCCCATGACTTCCTATTCCAGGGCCCAAGCTGTCCCATCTGGGTCAGCAAATATGACAGTAGAAGCTCTCATCAGTGCATTTTAAAGCTTCTGCTGAAACCTAGAGCACACCATCACATCCATTCATATTCCACAGGCCAAATCATGTCACATGGTCAAGTCCAAAGTCAGGAGGGTGAAAATATATGTTGGTCTCAAAGGGACAGAGGCCTTGGATAGTGCAAACGATAACATTGTCCGCCTCCCAACAGCTGCTTCCACAGCTCAGCAGTCTCCTCCCTGCAAGCTTACTTTGTTCTAACAATGTTATGAAATAATATCAAATGCAACAGTAACAAATATTCCCTAACCCCTGTCTTTGGGCCTGGTGTTGTTCTAAGTGTTTTATAGGCACTACTCAAGTTAATACCTTAGGAGGTAGAGACCACTCTTACCCCCATTTTACATAAAAGACAACAGGCGGATAGGGTGACTTGCCCAAAGTCACACAAAGGCTAAGGGTCAGGGTCAGGAGTCACTCTGGGGGCACTAAAGGCTGTATTCTTACCCCCAGCTCTACCCAGAGACCAGGGGGCGGAGAAGTGTCAGATGAACCAAGAGAGGCTCAAGAAGGTGAATTGACTTGCCCAGATATCATGTTTCATAAAGAGAACTAAAATACCAGTAGCCTGGCCCTTTTCTTTCTTTTTAAAAGATTTTATTTATTTATTTGAGAGAACACACATGAAAGAGCACAAGCAGGGGGAGCAGCAGAGGGAGAGGGAGAAACAGGCCCCTTGCCGAGCAGGGAGCCCAATGCGGGACTCGATCCCAGGGCCCTGGGATCATGACCTGAGCCAAAGGCAGATGCTCAACCGTCTAAGCTACTCAGGCACCCTAGCCTGGCCCTTTTCTAATCACCTCATGCCGTCTGGGAGCCCGGTGGCCTTCCCTGGTTTCTGGGGGCTCCACAGCCCTTTTGCCCTCCTCAGCAATCCCTCCTCACCAGTCCCACCCCAAGGCCAGGCCTGGGGCATGGGGATCCAGCACTTGGGAGCCCCAAATCACTCCCCACACTGGAGCCTGGTGGACTGAGGCCCCAGGGACCGTCCCTGTCCAGTCTGTCTCCCTTTACCCAAGGGGCAGCCCAGGTGGCTAGGAAGCCAGGGCTGGGATCAGTGGAACCACTCTTGAGTCCTGGATCGGTCCCCAATGCCATCAGGGGTTCACATTCCCCTCTGTGGCAGGAGCACTTACTTGAGGAGGCTGTGCTCACCACTGAGTAACCGGTCTTGCTTTCCCTCTCCAGCTACTCTGCTCCGCTTCCCGGTGTGTCTTTTTGGTAAAAGCACCTGCATTCGTGTCCTTTGGTCCCCACCCCCGCCTCCACAGCCCTCCTTCCCGGGTTTAGGTTACTGCCAGTGCCCAGACAGGTTCATGCCGAGGTGTGAGATGACCTGGGAGCACCTTCCCATCCACACCTCAGCAAAGAACCAAAATGGGCTGGTTCTCCGTCCTCTCCAGCTGGATACATATACACATGGGTACACACACACACACACCCATGTACACGCTTATGCACACACAGGTACCCGTGCACATGCATGTATCTACACACACACAGCACAAATGTACATGTGTACACACATGCACAAACACACTCATACACACACGCTTACATTGACACACATGCATATATACACATCTCCACACGGACACACAAAAGCCCACACGCGCGCACGTATGTAGACACAAGACACATATGCATGTGTACACACATGAACACATATATGTATAAAGACACCCACACACATATACCCGTGTAGGTATGTACACACATACCCACAAACACATACACACACACATATACACACACAATCCCACAAACACATACACGCACACATATACGCAAGTAAACATACATCAATACGCACACATAGGCACGTTCAGTACCATGGCCACCGAATAGGATGTGGTTTGTGGGGCAGGGAATGCCCTCTGTCCACCACCCACTTCCTCCCATGGAGAACGAGTGCCTTCCACAGGCAGGGCCTTCTTCACAGGCACAGAACGTGGGCATGAAGAGGGCCCTTTGCTGTCAAAGCCTTCCCCTAGCCCCACCCTGCTGGTGAGGAAGCCAGGCCCCTAGAGTAATAGTAGCTAACGCACGGCACTCACAACACTCACAGCATAAGCTTTTTGTGTTGTTTTAGCCCAGTTCCTATTCACAATCTCCGGGGGAGCCTCCTGGTCTCTTGTTTTTCCAAATGGGGAAGCTGAGGCCCAGAGGGTCATCCGTCAGTGGGCAATGGAGTCAGGTTTAGGCCCAGTGGCTCCAGTCCCTGAGCTCCTGCCCCTAAGCTGGGCTGCCTCTCTGCCACCAACCAGATTCGCGTGCCCCTGGGCAAAGGGACCTGCAACCGCAACAGAATCTCGCTCAGGCGGCCCGGCTCTGCTGCCCGGCCGAGATGCCTGTTATTGGACTGCTGGGCAGTGTACAACGTGTGCCCAAGGGTGGGGAGGATGCTGGGAGGGCAGTGGGGTGCTCTGTTCACTTCCCCTCCTGCTTCCCAGGCACAGGCCATGCACGGCCCACAGTTCCTGAGAACTGAGACCAGCATCTGAACAGGCCGGATGGATGCCTGGTTTCTTTGGCGAGTTTGTTCACATTCTCCTGGCTCTGCTTTTCTGGGGCTTGATTTAAGTTTAATTCCAGCCGGAATGACTGGAAATGCCAAGTATTTCACTAGGATTAATGCCTGGCTGGAAGAGCCAAGAAGCTTCCACCGCAACCAGGTACCATGGACCTCGGAGGATCGTTAATCCCAAGGAAATCTCTGTGACTCAGCTCAGGGTGGCTTCGCAGCCCCAGGAGGGCCAACCCAATTTGCAGACGCCCAGGCCCTGGCCTCCGCTTAGCTGGGGGAGGGGAGAGGGTGGCTGGGGGAGACGCCCAGGGTGGCTTAGCTTCCAGCTGCCCTGTTCTTCCAGCCACTACCCTGAGGCAGCCCACCCCCCAAAAGCAAATGTTGTAGGGAAAGTGGGGAGCAGAGAGAGGGGCGGCAGGCCGGCAGGCACGTAGGCAGTGTAGGTACCACCTGGTTGTCTCTCTCCGTGCCCTGGGGCTGAGGTGGCACAGTGGCGCAGTGGCCGTGGGCACAGCTCCTAGCCACACCCCCTCTTAAGGTTTCTCCTTTGTTGGTGGGGAGAGTGTCCTGTTGGGTAAGTGTCCTGCGCTATGGCTTCTCATCTTGGAGAAGGGATGGTAGCAGCACCTCCCACACAGAGCCAGTATGAAGATCAGGTGATGCAATGTTTTCAAAACCTATAGAGGAGTGCCTGGCCCATGGGAAGCCCCAAATAAGATGAAGTATCGGTATGAAACAGGCGGCTTGTCACACTGGGCCAGGTGTCAACACTCCAGTGTGACACACCCCCCTTCCTGAGGTGATGAAGCTGGTTTTCCTCCCTCCTTGTCCACTCTGAGCCCCTATGCTGCTGCCCCGGGCAGGCACCCCTAACCAGCGCCCCTGCCCCACCCCCTGGACATAGCTGTAGCTTCTCTACCCTGGCTCTGACCAGCCACCCTGCTGGTAACCCAGGTGTCCTCCGAAGTGGAGTCCTGCTCTGAGCCCCACTTGGTGATTAGGGAGCAGTGGGAGAGATTGTCTGTCCTTCCTCATGCCTAGCTTCACATGCCTGGCTTCCCATGCCTAGCTTCCTGCCACCCACAGACATATCCCCACGGGTCCCCTGGGCATTGACTGCCTCCTGAGGTCCCTGCCCTCTTCCTTGTCTCTCCATGAGCTGCTGAAGCAGCTCTACAGCCCACAGTATGGCTGTGAAAGTCCCACAGTGCCTTGCACCCAGCACCCAGCACCCTTGCACCCAGCACCAGATCATCTTAGAAGGGGCAAACGCGGAGCAAGACAAGGGAGTTAGAGGGAAAGAGAAGCGGTCATGGGGAAAGGATGGTGTGACACAGAATGCCAGTCAGACTAGGATGAGGCTAAAAAGCAATCAGTGAAGAACTGTCCACACTGTTCTCCAAGAAGAACACCTCCCAGGAGTCACTTTTCATCACCCAAGCAACCCAGAAAAGACTTTATCAGTGATCATGGCTCTGTACCCATCACATACCTTCAGCCCTCCCAGGCCCTGTGGAGCTATTCTTTCTGCTAAAATCCCTGCCAACCCTCCCTACTAGGTATTGTGAGGGAACTCCTACTTATCCTTCAAAATCCATTTTGAATGTCACCTCCTCCAGGAGGCTTTCCCCGAACACTCCCTCCCATAGTCAATCACACCCTCTGGGATCTCACAGTGAGTGCACTTTGCGTCCAACTCTGTCTGATCCATCTCTACATCCCCAGCTCCTATCACAGAGTTTGGCATTCAGTGCTCAGCTAAAATGTGTTTAAATGGAAAGCAACAACAACAACATATTTTTGGCTACTTGTTCACACACCCCACCCCACCCCCGCCAACGCAAATCGAAACTCCCAGCCCAAGCCTTCTCTGGGGCTGGATATCAAGATAAGATCCCAAGATTCACACAGCCTTAGGACGTGCCCATCTTCAGGAAGGGGGAGTCAGAAAGAAGTTTCCAGAGGAACTCCCGAGTACCCCACTGGTGTCCTGCCGTGAGAAAGACCTCCCGGCAGGTGGAGATCTGAAGAATGAGAAAGCAGAGTGTGGCTGGCACTTGGTGGGCACTTGTGGTCTAGGAGCAGCCAGAGGAGCTTCCTGAAGGAGAAACCAAGCCCTCACTTGAGTCTCTCCTCTCGGACTCACTGCCCCAGGCTCCATCTCAGCCACCATCGCCTCCCACCTAGTGACCAATGTCCAGCCTCCAGGGACTGTGGCTCTTCCAGGCCTTCCCCCAGGGTGCACCCAGACAGCCCCTGTTAACGTGTAAATCAGACCCTGTTTAAGACTCTCCCGTATCACCTTCCCCACCTCCCCGGGAGTAGGCAACTGTAGGGAATGGGGCAAGGAGTCAAATGTCCGAGAACTCCCAGCCTGGTGGACCTGACACCCTTCACTTGCCTCCCCAGCCACTTCTCATCACTCTCACCAAACGGACTCTGGTTCTCAGATGGCCATGCCCTTTCCTTCCTTCTCCACCTGCTGCCATGCCCGTCTGTCCAGGTTGATTGCAGCAGGGGCCCCCCAGTGTTCCCACAGCTCCAGCTCCACACCTCTGAACCTTTCTCTCAGGCTCGGAATTCTGAGCTCCAATAACTGAGCACCAGGGATAGGACAACAAGCAAAACACATCGCTTTGTTCCCATCCTGCATGGGAAGCATCTGAGACCCATTTAAGTTGTGTGCATAAGTATACAAGTGCATGAGGTTTAGTGCTGGGGGGTGCGGTCAGGAATGAGCAGAACAGAGGGAGTAAGTGCCCCAAGCGGTGACTGACATAAGGCCCCAGGGGGTGAGGAGTCAGCCATGTGGATAACGGAGGGAACTTCCCGGCGTGGTGGAAATGTTCCCTCTTGACCGTAACGGAATTATGCAATCGTATGCATTTGTCCAAACCTGCTGAGCTGTACACTTAAACCTGGAGAATCTTACATGAATAAATTAGAGCACGATAAACCTAACGTCATAACAGAGTGTCTCAGACAACAGAAATGCGTTGGCAAGAGCGTGGCCGGTGGGGTTGGGCATAGTTGGAGGAGCTGCAGGGTGGCCAAGGTGGAGAGGGCGGAGCTGAAGCACGGGGTGGGGGGGGGGCGTGAGCGCATGCGCGCGAGCCTGTGCTCGGTGTTGGGAGTGAGACAGCGTGGGTCTTCATCCAAACTTCTGCAGCTTGAGCACCGCTGATATAGCCAATGCTTGTCGGCGGCGGTCTCTCCACCTGGGCTGGAAGCCCGTGGAAGGCAGGGACTGTGCTTTCCCCATCTCTGCATCCTTAGGGCATCCCTCCCTTGGTGGCTAGCACCCAGAAGACCATGGGGGTTGATTCTGGCTGAATCATGTTGAAGGGATCTGAAGCTGTTTGTGGCAGTGGCGTCCCTCAAGCTGCGGGACTGGGGCCCAGCAAAGCACACTGAGGATTTGGCCGGGACAGCCCTGTCTCTGGGGCTCCTGTGTTCCAGGGCAGGGTGTGAGGAGGGGATGTGTAAGTCAGATTGCGCTGCAGATGACTCGCTAGGCGTGTGTCCTTCCACACCCAGATGCCAGGCTCCCTGCCCCTCCGCCTGACCCGGTAGGCTCTAGGCGGAGCCTGAGCTAGCAGCCTCCTCTGTCCTCGGGAGCAAGGAAGAAAAACCCTAGTGAGCGACTCAAAGGAGATTAAATGAGGTTGCCAGGCGGAGTCCAGGCCTTATCTGTGTGCGTCACTGGGGTTTAGGTTGCCCAGCTCTGGAGCCTGGAGAACAGAGCTGTGAGGAGAAGGGAGGCTTTCAGAGGGGAGTACACCTCACATTTGCAGGCACTGAGACAGCACTGCACCCATGTCCTCACTGTATCTTCGCTGCAACCCTCAGGGGGACTGGATGGCAGTTTCGCAGTCCCAGAGCCTTTGACTCACTGCCCACAGCTAGGGTGGCAGAACCAAGGTTCAAGTCGTGTCGGCCTGCTCCAGGGTCAGTGCCCCCTCAGAAGCAAAGGAAAGAGGGGGACACTGTGAGGAAAGTTGTCACTGAAGGGATGGGGTGCGTGGGGCCACGGTGGCCAGAAGCCATGGGACAGGCCTGGGGCTCAGGGCAGGGAAGCCATGTTTCCTAGGCTAACTAAGCCTGGCAGGGCCTGGGGTAGAAGCAGGGTCAGCCCAAGGAAAGGACAGTGGCGCCAAAAGAGAGTTTGAGCCGAGGGCAGACAGGAGCCCAAAACGCAGAGGAGTCTGAGAGACTTGAATTTCAGCGTGAGGACCACAAAGCCTCATGACTATAATTCACCGGTGGCAGGAGCTCTGATGTCTACAAGGTGTGTGCTGCTTCCGACAGGCCTTCCCGTGCCTGCACATGACCACAGTCCGTGTCCCCAGCGGCCTTGCTGGGCATCAGGGCAGATGAGGGGATGGAGGCTGGAAGAGTCGAGGCGGGCCCAGGGTCACACATCAAGTACATGGCAAATCGGGGCTTGAGCAGACCCAGCCACGGGCCGTGTCTGTCCCCGTGCCTGCTTCTGCAAACTGTTTGTGCCTGGGGAAGGGGTGAGTTACCAGGTGGAGTTGCCCAACTGAATGTTTGTGTCCCCCTAAAGTTCCCATGTTCAATCCTGATCCCCGGTGTGATAGTTTCTGGAGGCGGGGCCTTTGGGGAGGAGATTGGGTAGGGAGGGTAGAGCCCTTGTGGAGGGAATGTGTCCTCTGGTAACAGAAAGCTCCCTCACCCCTTCAGCCATCTGAGGACACACCGAGAGGACAGCTGCCTGGGAACTAGGAAGGGGCTCTCAAGAGGCACAGAATCTACAGGCACCTTGATCTTGGGCCTTCCATCCTCCAGAACCATGAGAAATCATGTTTTATTGTTTAAGTTACCCAGTCTGTTATGTTTTTGTTCTAGCAGCCTACATGGACTAAGACAGAGGGTCAGACCAGGCCAAGGATGCCAGATCTCAGACTCGGGAGGAGTGACACCGCCCTCCCCACCTGTGGTCCCCAGGGCTCACAGCTGAGTTGGCCAAAGCAAGTGGTCCTAAGTTCGGTCATGGTCATCTTGTTTGGGGACCCCCAAGGGACATCCCTTTCAGCACTAGGGCTGACCAACATGTAGAGAGTGAAAACCATCTACCCATCCAACAAATGTTTACAGAGTCTTGCTCAGTGCTTGGCACTGGGGACACCTGGGGCCGGGGGCTACAACCAGGCCATCAGGAAGCTTTGCGGCCCTAGTCAGGGAAGCAGTTGTCAACTGGGTAGCACAAGTGGCAGCAATGGCAAAAGCTTCAGAGAACAAAAATACGGTGCTCATAACAAGAGGGTTTGACCCGACTGGGAGATCTGAGGAAAGAGTGGGTGGTAACAAGCAGAGAGGAGCAAGAAGATCATTCTAGAAGGAGGGACCAGCCCCCACCCCGGCCCCTGCCGTACAAAGCAGCAGGGCTGGTGAGAGGAATAGCAGATCATGAGGGTCACTGGAGCAGAGGGAAGGAGTAGGGACTGTGATGAGGCTGAGCCGGAGGCCAACCCAGGGCCTCGGGAGACAGCAAGGGGCTGAGTGACAGAATTGGAGGGAGGAATGTTTCTGAGGGTTCAAGCAAGAGGGCTGGAGCCCGTCTTTGTATTTCCAAGAGGTCCTGCCCTTGGGGGGTCTCTGTGCTGAAAGCCTGCCACCTTGTTCCACTGCCAAGAAGCTGGCACTAATACTCAGAACCCCAATTCACACACAGCTGGACATCCTTCTGCATCCCAGACTTGAGGAGGTCTCATGGCACATGTGGTCCATCTATAGTCACTCTGGGTGAATGGAATCAGGGGACCTTGGGGATTTTCCTGTGTCGGTGCACAGGGGCTCCAGCAAACCCCAGGAACCGGGAAACTGGGGTACGGTCCTATGTGGGGAACTTTGCGTAGGAGCTTTCCTGTCCCTCTTGCTGTGTCCCTCCCAGTCCTGGTTCTTGGGCTGAGCCAGGAATCCATGCAACTGTCCGAGGTCTGGCTCTCAGATTTTACGGCCTGAAGCCCTCCCATCTCAGAGGGGCTTCTTGGGCCTTGCCACTCCTGCCATGTGGGACCTGTCAGGGAGGAGGGAGGCTCTCAATACCATCCCGGTTTCCCAGCAGGAGAATGACATTTTCCAGGTTGCTGGGTCCCCTCAGCTCTGCACAACAACTCAGCCTGAACAGCTTCATGGAAGCCTAGAAACCAGGACCGACATCAGGCCAGGGAGAACCGGAGTGTCCCAGGAGCCAGGACAGTTCCTGTGCCCTAGAGCTGCCTTGTAGACAGGCCAGGAGCTGAAGGATTCTCTGACTGTAGAAAGACCCAAGAGCAGTTTCCTTCCTCACATAGCAATGCTTCTCGTGGGCTCCAGGTTGTGTGGACATCTCAGTGTGTGGACACTGACAGTCTGCTCAGGGAGGCGACAGCTGAAGCAACAAGGGCCACCAGGAGTGGAAGGGTGGTCTGAAATGGTGATAAGTCGGGGCTTTCTGAGGTGACAGCCAGGGCAACAGGAAGTGTGGTTACTGTTGGACAGACATGGTCCTCACGGCCAGCCCCGCTGTGAAGACAAGCTAGGGTACCTGCCAGGTCTGTGTGATGAGGTGTCTGTGTCCCCTCAAGGACCTGGGAACTCTAACCAGTGGCTGTGGGAGGAGCCATTCCCTTCACCCCTGCCAGCCCCGACCTCTACTCAACATCCCCTTCATTCTGGACGCTTGATGGCTGCCTGCTGAGGACCGGAGATGGGAAGTGGAGGGGGCTACAGGAGGCAGAGAGAGGAGGCGATACCTGGGGCTGGGTGCGAGCAAGTAGATGCGAGAGCAAGCTGGGCTTGGGGTGGACGCAAAGAGGGGCAGGGCTCTGCAGGGGTCGAGGGGTGGGGGCCACTGTAATGGACAAGCTTAACCTGTGGCCACAGTGTGCCCAGAGGAGGGTGGCCGAGGGGAAAGCAAAGGGAGAACTCACAGCCACATGCCCGCTTTCCACTGCGGGGAAGGGCCCATTTCAGGCCTGGTGAGTACCTGTCGGATGACTGCTGACTCAGCCATTTGGGATTCTGGGCCCACATGAGCCATCGTCAGGATCTTCAGGGGACCCCAAGGGAAGGAGTTCTTTCGCTTATCCAGTTTCTCTCCAGCACCATTAGGACAGGCACTACCCCTACCCAACTCCCCACCTGACACCCTCCCCTTCTCTAGCCCTCACTGTCCACCTCCTGAGCCATCCCACCTTCTCCTCGACCAAGCCCCTGGGGGGACATAGATCCTCAAACAGAACAAAAGGAACTGGCTGCCAGGTATCCCCAGGAGGGGAAGGATCCGGGTCACTGCCATCCCCGAAGTCTCTGGCCTCCAGCTTTCCTTCTGATTAGTGACCCCCTCTTTGCTCTGTGCCCCTCCCTTGGTGATCCAGTGATAGGGCAGGAGAAAAGCATGAGCTCAGGGTGCTGGGAATGTCCCTCCAAACTCCTGTCCACCCATTTGCCCATATTCCTACCAGAATCTTCCTCTGGCTCATGAGTCCCAGGTGGGATGACTTAGAGCTGCAGGGCTCACCACATGCACAACCCCAGTGTGTGTGTGCATGCATGTGTGTGTTTGCACAAATGTGTGTATGCGTGTGTGCATGAGGAGACCTCTGACCGATGACCCCAGGTCATCAGGCTAGTCATCGTCCTCAGCAGTTACCCCCAAGGCCCCAGCATCCCTTGAGGGTGGGGGACAGGGGAGGCAACTGTCTCTCTCTGGCCTTGCTGGTAGAAGCTTCGAAGGTAATCCTCTGCCTCTTGGGCACAAATGCTGGCACCCCTGGGCTGGAAGGGGCTCTGTGAGAAACTAAAACCACATTCTCTCCTGCCCTCACTTTAACTAATTTATTTTTCCGCCCTCACTTTTAACGTTCCCCATGTTCCCACACAGATATCCAGCAGACACCGGCCCCAGGGCCAGTGGGATTGTCCTCAAGGCCTGACACAACCCCTTCCCAGGACAGGCTCAAGGAAGTCCCCCTAATACAGGGACCGGATGATACTCACTTGAGTGCTTGCCAAATGTATTATCTGTGGGGCCCCTTCTGGGTGTGTAACACTTATGAGCATGGACACCCACTGCCGTGGAACTCACTGGAAATCACAGTGCCAGAGAAATGCCCACCGATGGGGCTCCCGTTCCCCACTTTGCATGCACACCTGCAAGGCTCTCGCAATCAAAGCACTTTTTCATAACAGGAGGTTTTTACTGTGCATCATGGAAAGTAGCTTTTGTGTTCCCTTATTCAACAAATATTTATTGAGCTCCTTTATTACCTTTCCCTTTGTTAAATAATTGCTTCGTATGTACTTTATAGGAGGCAAGCATTTCCCACCAGGAGCAACACATTCCTGAGCCTTCAGCTCTTCCCTGACTGCCCCCTTTGTGGGGCTGGAGGAAAGTTCTGGAGAAGCGGCCCTGGCCAAAACAGAGCCAAGCACGATAAAGCCCAAGGCCAGACGGTTGAAGTGAGGGTGTGGGGGGGCAGAGCTTCAGAGACAGAAGAGGGTGGCTCGTGTCAAAAAGAGGCACTGGGGGGAGGGGTGGCATGCTGTAGTGAGGGTGGGGAGGAGCCTGGGGACAGGACCTCTACAGAGACCCAAAAGGCTGATGGGGCTATGTCCTGAGCAAAAGGCAAAGGGAAGAGAAAAAAGTGAGTGTGCTCTTTCTCTCTATGGGACACAGGAGCCCGGAAGCTCAGTCCAGGTGTGGGCACCTGCTCAGGAGCAGAGGGCTAAGGAAGTGGGGGCGGTTCCAGGAGGAAGGGCAGAAGGGAAGGCCCATGTGAGAGAACCATGACAGAAACCAGCCATGGCAGTGACGCCAGCTGTCCAGGGCCTGCGCACAGAGCCCCATGACCGTCACCAGCCAGCAGAGGCTCCCAGAGCCCCACGCTGTTGACATGAGGTCCAAACAGTGCCAGACCTTCACCCTGTTCGGGGCGGAATCGGTAGAATGCCTGGCAGAGACGAACCTAACACAGTGATTCTCGAAGTGCGACTCACCCAGGAACTGGTAAGAGATGCAGCCGTGCTGGCCTTCCCCCAAAGCTACTGAGTGAGAAGCTCTGGGTGTGGGCCCAGCAGGCTGTTGTAACAAGCCGTCCAAGTGATTGTGATGCGCTCTCAAGTGTGAGCACCTCTGGCCTCGTAGGGTCTCTGATTCCGCTCCCGCCCCCCAGCATCCCTGTGGAGGGCTGGGTCAAGGGAAGGCCGGGCATGAGGGGTTGGGCCCTCGAGGAACAAGAACCCCAGGCCTCCCGCACAGGAGCCTGGCTGCTGGGGCAGAACTTGAATTCATTCCACAGGTGCACTGCTTCTCCCGGTCTCAGCCCCAATTTCTCAGGTCTTTAGTGTGAGGACGCCTGCTCCCAAACCCAGTAGCTGGGGCGAGTGCCAGCGGGTGCTGCAGTTTCCTCAGGGGTTCCCTTCTAGGGATCAGCTCTAACTTGGTTCTCTTATCCCAAAACATGCGGATGTGTGCGGAAATGTGTCCAACGTCTCTAGGGAACGTGTTTATGGGAGGAGTCTCTGGTTGTAAAGCCTCCCACCCTGGCGTGCCCACCCCCTGACCCACCCTCCAAACCCCCCACTATCCCCTCCCAGCCTGTGATGCTCCTGAGCCCTGGACTCAGCCTGGGATGAAGGGTCAGGGTATCCATAGGCAGCCAGGGGGCCTGAGCCCAAAACTGTGCAGGCATCAGGAGGAAGGGCCAGTAATGCCGATTCTCAGGCCCTCCCCAGAATTGCTGAGTCAGGAACTCTGGGAGCAGGCCCCGCACCCCATTTGAATAAGCCCTTCCAGGGACTGTGATGTACCCCACAGTGGCGTCCCGGACAGCAAGTTTCCCCCATGCACCCTGCCAACCTCTTCCCTCTGCACCAACCCACACCCTCACCCATGCCCCCTGCCCTCATACTCCTCCTTCACCTGTTAAGGCTTTTAACCATCTTCTTGTTGTTACTTTGTCCCCGCATCAGCCGTGCCCTTCACTTCCTCCCACTGCTGTCTCCACCACATTTGACCACCCTTCCTCTGGCTATATATCCGTTTTCCTAACTCCAAAATAACCGAATCCTTCGTGCAACTGTTTGACGATCTCCCGGCTCCACCTCCCCCAACACGTCACTATCCCCCGAGCGGCCCACGGTGTTGGGCCCTGGGGACATGGCAGTGGACGCCCAGAGCTGACAGTCTTGCAGGGACTCGGGGAAGAAACCATGGTAGGACCTTCACTGAGAATCAGGCCGCTCACCACTGCAGGCCTCTTGCCAGCTTTCTGAGCAGGAGCCTGATAGGGCAGCAGACCAGCTCAGGGCTGCCTCCCCACGGCCCCTTGCCCCATGCTACCCCAGCGCCACAGGAAGCCGAGCGCCACAGCACCCGGGCAAGGCTGGAGGGGGCATGGACAGGCGCGGCTGGGAAGGACACGGACATCTTGGTGGCTACCTGGACTCCCACTGCTGCCCACTCTGGGCAGCACAGGGAAGAGCTACAAGCAATGTCCTCCTTCACTGAACACGAAGGAAAATGGATGAGAACGATCTTCCACCTGTTACACCTCGAGGCCTCTGATGGACACCAGCATCTCAGTAGATGACCTCAGGTGTTCCTGAATCTTCTGCCTGTGCTGTTCTCAAAGAATTTACCAGCAACTGGTCCCAATCAAGGGGTCTCAGGCCCCTGCACCCTCCAGGAAATTCAAGACCAGTGGACCTACAGGACCCATTTGCCCCTTGGGCAGACAGCATAGCCACACCATGTGGGGGGTGAGGGCGTGGCCCATAGAGGCCGACCATCTGGAATCAGATCAGATCCCTCATCCACCACCAGCTTACTGTGTGACCTCAGACAATTTCCTCAACCTTGCTGTGTCTTTGTTTCCTCATGCCGCTGTTAAAGTGGGCATAATAATAAAGTCTACCTCAGAGGATTCTCATCAGGTTTTAAATTAATACATACACATAATTTCTTCAGTAGGCACTCAGTAAATGTTAGGAATTATTCTGGTTGCCTGGTTTGGCAATGACAGAGTCAAAGCCCTGTATTTCTTTCCAGGACTGGCATTTTCGTGTGACAAATGCCACCTCCAACCATGAGCAGGCCTATTAGCAGCTCTTAATTTATTGTCTGCCTTACCGACTCGTGTTCTGGGGGAAGGTGCCCTGGGGATTTCTACAGCCCCACGGAAGAGACCCATGGAACTGATTATTTCCAGTTGCTAGTTAGCATACTTTTTAACTAGCATGAGGTTGGGTAAGGTCATTTTTCCAGGGATCATCCAGAGGGATGAGAGAAAGAACAGAGGCCCAGGCGGGTTAGCCACCTGCCTCTCCTGGCGTCACCAACCCTGCTCATGCAGGTGTAGACATCTCGGCCTTTCTTTTCTGGAAAGCTGCTCAGCAGCCTATAAGAGAGGCAGTAAATGAGTTCACACCCTTTCACCTAAGAATCTGCCTGAGGGAACCTGCCTGAGGGAAATAAAGCAGAGAGGTGTATAAAATTTTATGTGTAGGTTTATCCACCACAGCTCTGTTCGTGCTTAAACTAAGATAGGAAGAAATGTCCAATACTAGGGAAATAGTTAAAGACAGTTTCTGCCTCTGACGGAATATTATATAGCCTTTGATAACCTGTTTAAAGACTGTTAAACAACAGGCATAAAGTTAAGTGGAAAAGAGGGAGGCCATAAACCGGCTGGTGAGCCTCGGCGGGCTCCTCTGGGCTGGGGAGGGACCGCACCTAACTCACGGCTTTTTTAAACAAGGCGCAGAGTCCTGTGGTGTGCGGGCGACTTACCAGGCGCTTGGTAAAGGGACTGCTATTGTCCTCTGTGGCCACCTGCTCCCCTGAGCTAAGGACCAGGCTTCCATTTAGATAAGAAGGAACACAAAGCTCAAAGCAGTACAGAGGCTGACCAGGGGTCATGGGTTGAAACAGAAAAGCTGGTCTAGCCTCAGAGGAAGTGGGTGTAGGTGTGACTCCCCCCAGGCCACGCTTCTGCCATTGTCACTAGCTAGCAGACAGCTCACGTCTGCATGGTCCCTTCCAAGTCCCAAAGCATGCTCTTGGACAACCCTGTCCCAAAAGTCTCAGCAGCCCGTGACCCTGGCTGGACCAGGAACTCAGATACCCCCGCTTGGCGTGGTGGGAACCAAGGCAAGTCACGTTTGGAAGGACTCCTATTTCATTTCTGTCACCTTAGCCTCTTCTTGGAGGGGCTACAAGGAGCAGACGTGGAAGTGACCCTTCACTCCTTCATGATGGTGCACAGTCATGCTATGGGCTGTGACATACAGATGAGAGAACTAAGACTCGAAGATGAAAATTTTACAAGCTTTGCTCCAGGTCCAGGGCTTAGGTGAGCACGAAGCTGGGAGGTAACCCAGCTCTTCCAAAGTCCTGACCTTTCTTTTCTTTTCTTTCTTTAAACAGCTTTATGAAATATAATACCCATGCCATAAAGTTCGCCCCTTTAAACTGTACGGTTCAGTGGCCTTTAGTGCATTCACGGAGATGTACACCATCAAGACAATCTAATTTTAGAACATTCTTATTACCCCAGATCCAAACCCTGTTCCCGTCAGCCACCATTCCTCGCTCCCCACCGCTCCCGCTGCTCCAGGCAACCTCTAATTTACCCTCTGTCTCCGTAGATTTGCCCAATCTGTGCATTGGGTACAATGCAATGATGGTGTGTGCTCTTTCATGGCCAGTTCCTTTCATTTTGCATGATGTTCTTCAGGCTTGTGTTTAGCATGAGTCAGGACTTCATTCCTTTTTACGACAGAATAACATTCCTTGGTGTGGATGTCTGGATACCTTGTTTATCCGCTCATCGGTTTATGGACCCACCTCTTGACTGACAGGAACGATGCTGCCACAAGCACTCGGGGACGCATTGTGTGGAGACGTATGTTTTCAGTTCTCTCCGGCTTAGACCCAGGAGTGGAGCTGCTGAGTCACTTGGCTTTACCGTACTGTTTCTCAGAATATTTGGCAAAATGGGCGTTTTCCAACCTTCTTTGGCCAGGAACCCATATTTCCACAAAACAGCTCAGAAGACTTTGGAAAAGTCTGATTTAGCCCAACCCCCTCATTTTGGGGAACCGGAAGCCCAGACGGATTCAGCGACTTGCCGAGATCACACAGGAAGTGAGAGGTGAGGGTACCACAGGAAACCAGAAGATATATGTGACTAGTTGAGGGGGAAAGAGCTTCTTAAGCATAAAGGATACTAACGAAATCATAAATGAAAAGAAAGATAAATGCAGCTATGCACATAAACACTTAAACTATAGACTCTGAAGCCACGCATAAACAAAACCAGCAAGCAAGCAATGATACTAAAATCAGCCACGTGTCCTGGAGACAGAGGAGGATGGGGTTGCCAACAGTTCTGAAGCCCAGACCTCACTCACAGGTTGGTTGAAGTTTTAGAAGCTCCCAGGTGACTCCCATGTGACCTAGTATTAAAAATTAGAAGATCCTGTGTTAATATAATGAACAGATAAAGACTTACTCAAAGATCAGTAAGAAGAGGTCCTGCGTTTTGACTGAAGAATGGGCAAAAGACAAACATCTTATTTGTTGGAGAAGAAAGACAAGAAATCCAAAAGATATTTCAACCTTACTATTAGCCAAAGAAATGGAAAGAATACATTTACTAAACACGTACCGGGTTTCGCCTAGCCTGTGATATCGTATTTAAGCCTTGCAAAAATTCCGCGATGTCTCCCCATCCTACAGCTGTACAGATGAAGAAAGCTGAGGCCAAGGAGCAGGCCCAAGGTCACAGGGCCTATAGGGGGCAGGGCTGTAACCACACCCAGCAATCTGCTCCCACCCCCTGTCCTTGAACCAGCATACCATGCTTAATCTCCCCAGGGAGGTGCTCATTTTTTTTTACCCACCAAATGGGAAACGTCAGGAAAGGCCATCCCTCCATGTTGAAGAGGGCTTTTGCCCACTGCTGGAGTGGGCCATCAGTACATCCTCTCCATCAGTACAACCTCTCTGCAAAACCATCTGGCCACACGTAGAGCCAGTCTTAACAGTGCTGAAGCCCTTTGACCCAAGACTTGCCCTTCCAGTAACCTGTGAGTCAGTACAGAGGAGAACACAGGACATTCCAGGCAAAGCACGGTCTTAACTGCATTTCACAAGCTGAGAAAGCTGGGGAGATCAGCACTTTGCTAAGGAAACCTGGGTCACAAGACAAGGGGTTGCCACGCAGGCTCTGAGGCCTAGTGCTGAGGACGGGTACCTCTCATGTGATGGTCCAGGACTCAGCAGACCGTCCAGGGGCCCTGCACAGCTCCGGGCACAGATAGTGTGCTCGGCCTGCTCCCTGGGCAGCACCAGCCAAGGAGCCTGTAAGTGCTTGGGCAGGGCCGACTCCCCACATGACCTGAGCTCGGAGGACCCACTGGACCCAGCCTCCACCTTCCACACACCCCCACTCAACCTGACTTGCTCCCCACCTAACCCACGAGGTAGGTCATGCCAGCGCCTCCTGGGGCCTAATTCTTTCTCCAGCCCTCCAGTCCCTCCGGATATGGTTGACAACTGTCTCAGTGTCTACAACAGTGTGTGTGGCGTGAAATGGCTTCCCAGTAAATACTTGAGTAAGAGACTGGGATCAAACTCGGATCTTCAAAAAAAAAAAAAAAAAAAAAAAAACCTTTTTTCCTCTCAAGACTCCTGGGTTTTGTGAACGAATACGAGGACTTTTCACAACTTCTGCCTCTGAAAGGGCCTTGAAGAACCTGTATAATGTTCTTTTCTAAATTTATTTACTGAGGTGACATTCACATAACATAAAGTTAGCCACTTAAAGATGTACAATTCAGAGGCTTTTAGTAGATTACCACCTCTACCAAGTTTCAAAACATATTCTCCATCCTAAAAGGAAACCCCATACCTATGGAGCCATCACTCCTCATTCTCCCCTGCCCCAGCCCCTGGCAACCACCAATGTGCTTTCTGTCCCTATAGACTTACCTTCCCTAAATATTTCAAATAAAATGAACCATATGATTAAAAGGAAAAAAAAGCCTGCTTAATGATGTTCTCCCCTTTGTATTCCTGTGGTGACCATCCTAATCCTTCCAGAAGCAATGGATGGCCCTGGGCTAAAACTGGAGGTTGGCAGCAGACACAGAAGGGGCGAAAGGAAAGGCCACTGATTTAGTTCAACACATTTTCTTCCCATGGAATAGGTCTATTATTATTAATATTGTTTACCCCAGGATGCCCATGAAGACACAACCAGCTCGTCACGGGTCGCTCTGTAGACACCATCACGCAACAGTTTTTTGAGTCCTGGAGGGCAGAGTCCCTGGCTTGCTGCTATCTTAACCCCCAGCACCTGGCCCTGGCCCAGGGGTGCTATTTGATCACCTGAGATCAGTGACAGAAAAAGTTAAATGTTTAATAATTAGTAGTTATCATTCTTCAGTGACCCTTGCCCTGAGCTGTGTCGGCACCTGGGCAGCGGCCTCAAGTTTGAGGCACAGACCTTCGCTGCCCGGCCTGCAGGATGGAGGGATAAACCCAGTGCCTGGAGGGTAGAGACCTGGCTTCCAAGTTCTGTGACCTCTGGAAGTCCTTTCACCTTCCAGAGGTCAGGCTCCTCATAAAATATAAAATGGCTGCAATCAAAGACTGGGGAGACAAGGGGCCTTCTTAGTAAAGTGACTGGTTTCATCTCGATTCTAGCGTTTCAGGGCCTGTGACAGGGTACAGGGTAGATATGTGGCAAATATAGGCCTTCCTCGCCCCTTCAGGTTACATACTGCTTCCCCATCAGACTCATGTCTGGTAACCATACTGTACGCTTCCAAATCAGATGACACCGTATGTCCAGGAACCAGGACACTAGAAATCCGGGTCTCCAGCTGCCGTGCCTCTGCCTTGTGTGGGAGTGCTGCACACAGCTCAACAGGGACTCCTAAGGACAGCTGGGGTCACAGTCCCCACCTCGAGGCCTGCCTGAGTCCCAGCAGCGGGCACCGCCCCCACCCCCAGGGCTAACCTAGCAGATGGCACTCTCCGGCCCTCCCTATTCCCCCCTCTTCTCCCTTCTGTCACCAAGGTGATGCAGGGCATTGGTCTGCAAGAGTGGAAAGCAGGTGCCTGAGCTCTCCCAGGTCCATTAGTTGCTAAGTGGGAAGTTGCCCTGCAGCCTGGAGCCTGAGGTGCAGGCAGACCCCTGTGGAACCCAGGGAGGGCAGCTCCCTCGGAGCTGACTTGGCGTCCTCTGGGTTTGCTGGCCTAGCTCAGTCCCCAGGCATGCTGGCTGCCCCAGCTCACTCCAAGTGTCCAACCAGGCTACAGAAGAAGTCTGGCTGGAGAGACCCATCCCATGGCTCCAGCAGGAACGTACAGAGGCAGGGAACAGGGTCTTCTGTAAGGCAGTCCTGTAGCCCACCGCCTGTCCCCAATATCCCCACCGCTTGCCAGCCACAGGATCTAGAATTCATTTTCAAACACATACAGCGCTCCAGACAGCAGCCTCAACCTCAGAGAGACGAAGAGAGGACAATGACAGGATTTGTGGCAAATACTTGTGCTCACATGAACAAGTTCACCAGATTCTTCCTAAGGAACTGACAAACAGAGAGCAAACGCTTATCGATTATTTCTTATGTCAGGTATCACCCTAGATGATTTCACAACAACCCTCTGAGGTGAGAACTATATTTATCTCCCTTTTCTAGATGAGGAAATTGAAACCCAAAGAGGTTCATGAACTTGCCCATAACCACAGCTGCCAAGTGTCAGGGCTGGAAGGAACCCCAGTGATCACTGGTCTAAATCTCGTCTTTTACAGATGAAGAAAAGGACGCCCTGGGAAGAGACACGTTTTGCCCAGGGTCATTCCAAGCTGGAAGGTAGGTGGTGAGTGGAGAGGAAGGGTCCCCAGGTCCAGCTGGCTGGCGGTCGGGCTGTGGGCAGTCAGGATCTGTCCAGGATCCCCCAGGCACTGGCAGAGCCAGATGGTGAGTGAGGATCCCCAGGGTCCATACTACCTTTTCCACTTCAATAATGAACTTTGCAGAATTTAAGCAGGGCCCACGGCTGCTGCACCCAAAACTACATTTCCCATGGCCCTTTGCGATAGGCGTGGCCGTATGGCCAAGTTTAAGCCGGCCTATGTGAATGAAAGTACCTCTGGGTCCCTTCCTAAAGCCCAGCTGCAGGCCTACATACCCTCTTCCCCTATCCCCCTACTTAAGAGATGGTGACACGTGGGGCAGTTGCCTTGGACACACCCAGGTATGGAGCCCTGTGTGGAGGGAGGCACAGCCACCCCGCTACTGGTCCCCAGATGGCCTCGGGGCGCAGAACTGCCCCCTTGGGAGAAAAGAGAGTCCTCATGGGTCTCATGCAAGTGATGAAATAGACCGCTTGCATATCCATCTCAGAAGGGGTCTGTGCCACTTCTGCCCTGAACTAGCTCCTGGCTCACACCCAATCTCGGGGCCTAGGACGGTGCCTGGACTCCTAGGAATGTGCCCAGAAAGCGGAAATCCTTGGTGAGCAGCTGGGAGGAGCTCCACAGCTTGCCCTGCAGCTCTGCCTGGGACCAGTCCTGAGAAGAACTGCCCTTGACTGCACTGAGTCCAAAGCCACAGACCCTAGGGCCGCCACTCACAGAGGCTGCCCACAGACCGGCGAGCAGATGGAAAGACCTCTTAGGTTCCCCTGGCCCCACACCCTGGAATGCTCCAGAAACTGCAGACAGAACGCAAGGTTGCATGCTCTTCTGCAGCCTTGGCCTTCCTAGCAGCCAACGAGGCCTGACCCGGAAAAATCAGCTCAGGCCTAGGTGATGGAGAGGAGGATGAGAATGGGCAAGTAAAGCCATGAAGGGCAGAAGCCTCCCACCTGAGGTGGGCCTGCCTGGGGCGCAGTCACCTTCCTGCCCTGGCCCAGAGGCAATGGGATTCCCTTCTCTGGTTTCTTTGTTGCGAATCTTAGACTCTTCTAATTCAATCCTGCTGGCGCTGATTGAGCACCTGTCCCATGCCAGGCACTTTTCGAAGCTCTTCGGGAGTATAGAGGGGAGGGGATCAAACACAGCTCCTGCCCATAATGGAGTGTCTGGCTTGGAAGGACCGAGAGACAAACACCCAAGGGAGGACCCACCCGAGGTGAAACAGCCACAGGGGGACCAAACCGGAAGCAGCCTGAGCGTCGGGAGCGCTGAGAGAAGTAGGGACTCTGCCTGCTGAAAGGTGCTGGTGCATGCGGAGGGCGTTGGGAAGATTTCCTGCAAAGGTAACAAGTGAGCAAGGTGTGAATGATGAGCTGTGTCCCAAAAGGGTTTCAGGGAGGGAGGGATTCCAGGTAGAGGGGAGCTAGGGGAGCTGTCTGAGCGAAGTCTGGAGGCTGGGGCGCGAAGGCCAGGCTTTGGGTCACAGAGGCAAAGCCGGAGGCCTGGGGGATGGTGGCAGGGACAGTTGTCGGCCAGGTGTGGTTACCTCAAATTTTCAGCTTAGCAAGAGCTGACCCTCACCTAGGCCTTGAAACCAAGGAGCTGGGTAGACCTTACTGTTCTCTTGCTGTTTACCTTGGAGGGCCATTTATCTCTCTGGGCCTCAGGTTCCTAGTTCATGAATGAGGGGCACTGGGCCGTGGTAAACAGCCCAAAAGCCACCGCAGGAGGAAGCTGTGTGGGAGGCGTGTCTGTTGTCTTTGGGGACTCCGGTGCCAGGCTCTGCTCTGCCCCAGGGGACCCTGGCACCTGTTGGGCTGGCAGCCTGGCTCCCCAAGGTCCCACCCCTGGGGACTGGGGCTCTTGGGTCTCTCTAAAGGTGAAGTGCTGATACCAGCCAGGCCCCTGTGGACATTTCCCACCAGCTCTTCCTCCTCTTCCCAGGCACAGATGACAAATGTCCCCTGGCAGCTGCAGAGAGAAAGAGCCTTTGATGAAGGGGCGCTGGGAGGGGCTCGGTTTTATTTGTTGACTATAAAAATGTCAGCTTCTTTGGGCAGCTTCTTGAATCAATATTTGCTGTTCTGAGGCTGAGTTCAAATGCTCAGTAATCCACTCAGCCTGGCTTCTTCCTCCCTTGCCTCACTCACACCCACAAAGGTTTGGCGGGGCCCCCCGCTTCCTGGGCTAGGGAGCCTGCTCCGTGCCCTCCCATGCCAGTCCTCAGAGGGCACTGCCCCCACAGCCCGGGCTCCCAAGGTAGCTCACTGGAAAGGAAGGTTCCTGGAAAAAAGATCTCTCTGTGTTTGTTCATCTCAAAAACGGGCAGATTTATAACATCTGCTTCTCAAGGTAACATTATGTGCAAATCAAAGATAGACTGTGCAGGTTTCCATCAGCTGTCAAGCCGCGCATCATCACCATGCCCTACGATGATGATAGTGAGGATGGCGAAAGCCATTTGCCAAAGATTCCCAGGTGTCGGCCACTGTCAAGTGATCTGACAGCAGATTCTGCAGTGCTTTCCTTAGGAAACTCCACCCTGGGGGCTAGTTCCCCGGCTCTGGCAGCCACCTGCCATGGGCTTCTTTCTGTAAGGACCCCGAGAATGTTAGTGGAGAAACACAGGGCTCCGAAGGAAGATGGATCCTTGACTCTCCACGTAGGACTGTGTGCCCTTTGGCCAGTTTCTTAACCTCGCTGAGCCTCAGGTCCGTCCTCATGATGGGACAAGGTTTGCCCTGCAGAGGTGTTGTGGGGCTTAAAGAGAGTGGGCTTAAAACAGCCAGTGGGGCACCTGGCACTTAGTGGGGTTTTCCCAAGGGTTCATTCTCCTCCTGCATGGATGGTGCCTCCCAGTCTAACATGATTCTCTCCCTCTCACATGGCGCATGCGCTGAGAAATGCCATCCTGGGTACTGAACTATAACGTCCAGAGACACCGTGAGGCTACTTCACTGGCTTTTGAGACGCTCCCATTATATAAAGACTGCTTTCACGCTCCTCTGTCCCCTGCCTTTGTTTGGCTTCTGATTTGGCTTGGCCGCCAGAACTGGCAAGAAGCTCCGTACTTGCAGGGTATAGGGCACAGCTGTCCTCCGGGGGCAGGCGGAAGCCTGGTGTCTGAGTGGCCTTAGGGTGAGGGGTGCAGATCGGGTCTGACTCACACGGCACCAACACCGGGCTCATAAACATCACTGCCGAGGGACACAGGGCCCCACAGACTCTTCCTACCCATTGCTGTTGGCCATGAAGCTCTGCCCAGGTGGCCCATACTTCTGAGGAGGCATCATGGGGGAAAGTCCCAAGTCCCGCAGCCAATAAAAAATGGTGTAGTTATTTCAGAAAACTGGAAGTTTCTTTAAAAGCAAACAAACGGGGCACCTGGGTGGCTCAGTTGGTTAAGCAACTGCCTTTAGCCCAGATCATGATCCCAGGCTCTTGGGATCAAGCCCCATGTCGGGGCTCCCCAGGAGCCTGCTTCTCCCTCTCCTTCTGTCACACTCCCTCTGTCCCTCTCCCTGCTCATTCTCTCTGCCTCTCAAGTAGATAAATAAAATATAAAAAAATAAAAAATAAAAGCAAACATACATTTGCCCTAATCTGATTCTGCAGTAAACAACAATAAAGCCACACTGTTTGAGATGCATTTTCAAATGTATCTTTGAAGACCAAAGTCACAGAAGTAAGTGGCTGAATTTGTTAATTCAGGGAGACTTGAAAAAGAATTGTCTTCGACTTCCTATTCTCCTGTCCCCAAACCTATTAGTTTTTTTCTTTTAATTCTTTTTAATATTCAGTTTTTCAGATTTTTCAGTCTAATTAACTTCTTCTCACTATGGAAGAAGAGAACGTAGGTCTCTCTAACCGGCACTGCCGCTCATAGCAATCATCTCTGTCCCAGCGGTTCTTCTAAGGCAGCTCTCATCTCTGTTCGTTGGATAATTAGCATTTACAGTGTTATGACCACACCCTATTAAGGGCTGAGCCACACCCTCGACTATTATTATTTGTCATTTCTTACACTACTTCGAGCTTTTAGGTATAAGTTCATTGAAAAGTTATTTCTTTTCAGCTTAGCCCAGATCCTCTAAAAAGCAGAGTCCGAAGGCCGACTAAAGTCGTCAGCTTTATTCAGGAGATGTAAATCCAGGGAAGTGAGGATGAGGGAAAAGGGAGGAAGGAAGGAGAGGGGGAAGCTAGGCAAAGTGCTGTGTGAGCAGCACCAGAGCGCAGAGAACCACCAGCAGACGGAGCAGGTTGCTGCACGGGCATGTTCATCTGCACCTGTAATTTCCCCAGGTGAGCGGACAGGTGAAAGTGTGCCCCGTGTCCTCTACGGAAGAATTGAACTCCGAGCTCCTTCTTGTCTCCTGTCTCTCAAACGGTAAAATTCACCCCCTGTGAATCTAGTCCCTTGCACTTCCGGGTTGCATTATCCAGTGCCCTCATGGGCTGCCCACTTGGGGTGCCAGATCCCCCTACCTGGGATGTAGCGTTTCACCCAACCCTGGAAGTGACAGAGGAGACAAAGCCTGGGAGACTGGCTGCTTGGCTCGGCTGCAGGAATGGCGTGTGGAGGCTCACAGAGCTTGTCTGATACGGTTGTCCGTATGTATGACTAATGCAACCAGGCTCTCAGCTAACTGTCTAAAACCGCCCTTAATCACTCAGACACATCAGGTTCTCTATTAGTTCCAACTGCCTGGAGATCTGCCTCTGAATGCTTATAATCTGCCACACTCAGGACTGACACACAGCTGCTGTCCTAAAAATCTCCTTTCATTGTCATTGCCATAGATGGGGCACGGGGATGCCTGCGTGGCTTGGTTGAGCCCCCAACTCTTGATTTCAGCTCAGGTCATGATCTCAGGGTCATGAGATCCAGCCCCTGCGTCTTGGTAGGGCTCCACACTCAGCTGGGAGTGTGCTTCTCTCCCTCTCCCTCTGCTCCTTCCCACCAGCTTACTCCCTCTCTTTAAAATAAATAAATAAATAAATCTTAAAAAAAAAAAAAAGATGGAACTCTGATTTCCTGAATCTCACCTTTCATTTCATTCTACTTGGTTCATGCTCTCTTTTAGTAGAAGAGCTACTCAAAAATGGAGAATAGTATGCATAGGGTATATACTAGTTCAATTTGAGTGCTGGTATTAAGCCTCAGCCTTAAGAGGGCCAAAGTGCCAAATCCACGCTCCAGCATCACATCTGGCATCCATGAGTTTGTAACAATCAATAATCATGTGACCTTGAGAGTTACCACCATATACAATTCATGAAAAAAATGTCAGTCATGTGAATAAGTTATGCCATTCAGCTTATTGTTAATATTAGAATATTCATCCTTGAGGGTAATCATTTTAGATGTATTTTGGAGTGTAAATCTTTGTGTACTTTGTATCTTTTAATTCAATAAATAAATCTATAATTATTCTATATATAATTCTACATATATATAATTCTATAAATAATATAAATAATAAGTCAAATATAAATATATATCAATTATTACAAAATTGAAATGCTACAAGAATTAATGAGTAATTTTACATACAAAAACAGTTATTAAAAACAATAGCTACATATATAGAAAATAGAATGTCAGTTGATATGAAGGGTAAGATAGAATGGGTTAGAAGGATAACTGTGAGAAGAAATTTATGAACCCAAAGTGTCAATAAAAAGTTAAATACCACAAGAAAGAATAATAGAGCATTATTCAGATTATTATAGAATAGCTTGATGTACTAGCACTCATAACACTGACAAAATAAACTTTAAGAACTATATTTAGCTTTCAGTTATTTAATTCCACTTAAGCCAAAGGTATTTCAAGAATACTTGTTATGGCTTTTGAGGAAGTATTTTGTCCCCTCAACATTTCATAGGAAGGAAAAAAGCCAAACCATGTACAACACCATCCACAATAAACCGTCTTCTATCTAGACATAATATATAAATAATGTATAAAAAAGAAATTTTTTAGAAAAAAATGAGGTAAACAAAACACATTTTCTTTTCACTTATCAGATTTCAAAGTGGAGACATCATAAGAGTGCTTCAAGATAATTTCTCATAGGTTTGAGTCCTTGGAGAAAAATGTAAACAATATACTTGTTAAAAGAACTAAATAGACTGACAGCAATTTTCAATGATCAAAGATGAGATATTTTTGAGATTTCTTCAAGCAATGAATTCCAGGTTGAATGAAAAGAAAATAGGATACTAAAATACTTACCCCTCGTTGTCTGCTATGCAGAAAAGGCAATATTTGTAATCCTTCTGATATTAATATAATAATGCCAGATTTCTTTTGATTAGTATTTCCATGGTGTACCTTAATCCATTTTATTGCTTTTAACATTTCTTATCCTTATATTCCAGTAGACTCTCCTGACAGACTCATATAGCTTAATATTTTTGTTTTTTAAAATCCTGGCTGACAATCTTTGCTTTTAATTATAATGTTTAGTTCATTTATATTTAATGTAACTGTTGATATATTTGGGTTTAAATCTGTCATTCATATATACATACATATATACACACACACATATTTACATATATATATTTATCATTTTTTCTTTACATTCCACTTTTTTTTCCTTTTTAAATACCCTTAGAATTTACAATAAGAGTCTTGGACTTATTAAAGTCTTCCATGAATTAGTATTTCTACTACTTCAAGATATTGTATAGTATTGTGATATAATAAAATATATAAATATTTTGGCCTTCATCCCCAGCTCCTGATCAGCATTCCTAAAGCCCTTTGTAAATTCCTAAGCAATAAAGTGCTAGGAACACTTTCTGTCCTAATATTTGGTCTTTGATTCTGGTTCCTGACAGAGTTCCCATACCCATTAGAATTTCCTGGGTGATGGGAACATCTTCTGTTCTAATAAGGTGACGCTTGGTGGGCTTCAGGGTGGGGAAGGGTCAGCAAGACCAACTAAAAAGCTTGGAACTTTCAGCCCTACCCTCATCCTCCAGCAAAGAAAGAAGGACACTGGAGATTGAGTTACTAATCAATCATGTCTATGTGATGAAGCCTTAATAAAAATCCCCGAGCTAGGGGGTTCAGAGAGCTTCCAGGTTGGTGAATACAACTATGTGCTGGGAGGGGCGTGCACCACAACTCCAGAGACAGAAGCTCTTGCTTTCAGGACCCTTTCTGGACCTTTCTGTATATCTCTTCATCTGGCTATTCATCTATATCCTTTATTACATAATAAACCAGTAAACGTTAAGTGTTTTCCTGAGTTCTGTGAGCCATTACAGTAAATTATCAAACCCGAGGAGGGGGTTGAGGAACCCCTGATTTGTAGTCACATCAGACAGAAATGCGGGTGACCTGAGGTCTCACGCTTGCTCTTAGTGTGTGAAAAGATAACAGTGTTGTGCGGCTGAGCCCTTAACCTGTGAGGCCTGACTTCAGGCAGATGCGTCTGAACTAGATGGAATCCACAGACACGCAGCCGGTGTTGGAGAATTGGTCGGTGGGAGAAAAAAAATCCACACATTGGGTGACCAGAAGTATTGGTGCAAATAGTAAAAGGAAACAGTAGAAGCAATGGTTGTGTTTTTCCTTTTCATAAAGTGAGGACTTTCAGGAATTAAACTACTTAAAGTTGCTTGTCAAGGAGTAAGGCTGGGGCATGGGAGTGGGGAGAGGTGGTCTTACCAAGAGAAGGGCAAAACTGATAGAAGTTGAGTTTATAGAATAGAAAACTGATCTTTAGATTGACAGTAGAAAAATCACAGCGAAGATAGTGACTTAGGAATGACAAGCAAAACATTTTGCACACATTCTCAAGTTTGTATATTAAGAATGTAAGTATAACTATATTTTAACAGAATTACAGACTGAAGCAAAAAGATAATGGGCCATTTTCATCAGTCTTCAGCAGAAAAGAAACTGCATGACTCTGGAATCATTTTGTCATGTACTTATAGGAGATGGTCAAACAGATGGAACAGCAGCTATTACCTATAAAAGATGGCTAAATTTTTTTAAAAATGACTTAATCTTGTAGGTGTCAGTTAATAATACCAACCTAGTGGGATCAGCTCACACCCACTGGTTGATTGCAGAGAAATTAATTCATTTGCTAGACTCTGCTAGAGAAGTAACTGAAATGAAAGATCTTGAGAAGACAACTTTTTCTTTTTCTTTTTTTCTTTCTTTTTCCTTCCTTCCTCCCTTCCCTTCCCTTTTCTTTCTTCCTTCCTCCCTCCCTCCCTTCCCCTTCCTTCCTTCCTTCCTTCTTCCTTTCTCCTTTCTTCCTTCCTTTGAGAGCTCACACATGCACATGAAAATTGGAGGGTGGGGCAGAGGGAGAAGGAGAGAGAGAATCCCAAGCAAGCTCAACACTCAGCACAGAGCCCAACGGAGGGCTCCAACTCACGACCCTGAGATCAAGACCTGAGCCGAAATCAGAGTTGGACACTTCACTGAGTGTGTCACTGAGCCACCCAGGTGCCCCAGAGAACAACTTTTTCTTAAGTTATGCCTGTTTTAATTCCTCCTGTCATTCTTCTCCAGGGAAGATGCTGAAATTGACGTAACGCGCAATAAAATCTTAGATACAGGTGAAAATTTATGGACTTTGTTATTCTGAAATCCAATTCTGTCATTTCATTCCCATACCTGTTTATCCAAGGTTTTGAAGAAAATACACATTTGTGTGAGAGCAAAAATTTGCTTTCCTTATGAACATATTCTGACAGTACAAAACTTCCTTTTTTTGGACTGCTTCCAAGAAATAGCATCTTCATCAGCAGCCCAATCTTCAAGTAGGAGTTGAAAAGGTGATAAGCATTATTTGAGTTACTATAGAGAAAAGAAAAGATTAATCACTGGAGAACAATGTCACCATCAGTGGTACCCCGGGCCGACAAGGAGACACTAAAATTAGCTTTCTCCACCACCCAAACTCAGTTGAAAGTGAGCATCTGTTTGTATGACAGATATAATGACCATAGGAATAGTCGAGCAGCTTGAAGTACTGACAAAGCCTTCTCCCTGCATTATAATCCCAGACTTTAAAGACCTCTGAGGCTCTCTGTCATAAAGTTATATTAATACGTAAACTTGACCAATAAAATTTCTGATTTAGTCATTTGTCTCAGATGGTGATTTTTGGCTTCGGCCAAACGCCAATGTTAGCTTCGCCATTTCACAAGCGTCATTTCCTCAAGTGGTACATTTTTAAAGACCTTGCTTGTCCTGAAAATGTCCTTATTTGAGCCTCATGCTTGACAGTGTGGCCAAATGTAAAATTCTAGGTTGGACATCGCTTTCCCACAGAATACGCTGGAAAGCAACGATCCATATGTTCTCTCTTCCAGGGTGATGTTCAGGAAATCCAAACCCATTCCTGGTCCTTTTAATATGACTTTTGTACTCTGCCTCTCTTTAGAAGCTCTTCAGGTTTTTTTGTTTGTTTACAGTGTTCAGAAACGTCGCAGTTTCAGAGAGGTAGTCTTTCATTTTTGTGACAGGCGCCGAGACCATCCTCTCAAATGTGTAAGTTCGTGTTTTTTATGTTGGGGAAATTTTTTCTCAGGAAAAAACCGGGGCCACTGGGTCTACACTGCCCACTGGGGCCTACACTGGAGAAAATCCGTGAAAATCCAAATGCAAGGTTTTATGTTTATCTCAAACTGTTCCTTATTTGTTGGGTGGGGAGGAACCCTTTACAAAAAGAAGTAGCAAGACTGAGTGGGAGGGGGACGATGGAAACAGAGACTGGAGTCAGCCCCATTCTCTTCCACTGACTCCCTCTTTTCACCCAGACAAGCTCATGCCTGCCAGCAGAAAGAGAAACCGGCCCACACCCCACAGGCCGGCTTCCTTGCCCTCAGCTTTGGGTGAACTCCGGCGAGCCACGTCAGTTTCTGGGTCGCTGTCTCCTCATCAGTGAAAGGAAATGTGAAAAATAATACCCGCCCAGCCTACTGAAATAATAGGACCGCCTATTATTTTCAGGTGAGGTGTGAAGAACTTTGGAGAGGAGGGACTTGGAATCAGCCAATCTTGGTTCATGTGGGAGGAATTTTTATTACAATAACAGTGGAGTCGGTTGTTTTTAAAACACTGTGTGTGTGTGTGTGTGTGTGTGTGTGTGTGTGTGTGTGTGAGTCTCCAGTGTTCATTTAGTTCCCGAGAGAGCACAGCCTCAAATGACAGTTGCCAAGAGGTTGGTTTTCAGCGGGAGAGACTGAACAGCCCCCTCCCTTGATGGCAGGATCGGAAGGCCCAGACTGCCTGGGGCACACATTATGTCACTTGTGCGGAAAAAAGCCCAGCCTCTCACAGTTCCAGAGGCCTTGATGTGGAGCTCTGCGTTCTGGCCTGGTTTTGGCACAAGCACTATTTCCTGGTTTGAGATCAGAGGCCTGTTGCTGGAAGGACATGGAAGGACATGGGCACTGTTGGCTTTCTGTCGGGATGACAGAGAAGACCTTTTCATCTCCACGGCCTGCCCGTCTCTGGTCACTGGTCCCTGGTCCCTGCCACAGCCCCAGCTCAGACCCAGAGCGTGGTGAAACTTCCTGCCCCAACCTTCTGGGTGCACCCTCCACGCTGGACAACCTCACGTTCCCCAAAGCTCTGGTCTGACCCACCACTATCTCATGGTAAACCCCTCCATGGGGGTACTTAACTTACGCCTTATCCTTTAGTCTCACCTTGCATAAATAGCCCATCCCTGTTTTAGTTGAAACTGACCATTCCTGTCATTCCTCATTCCGGCCTTTAGAAAAGAATCAAGCCGTTCCCTTTATTTCCTATTTTTCTGTCTCTCCACATTTGGAATGCTCGCATGCTATTTCTATGCTTCTGGTAGTTCCCTTCAAAGTTTACTATACGTATTTAACCCAAAATCTTACGACGGGGGTGGGGGCTCAACCTTCCTCCCCATCCACCCCATTTCTCCCTCTCTGAACCCTCACGCTGCTGTTCAGAATAGTTAGTTCCAGGGAAAAACCTGTTTTGAGTTTATGGATATAGTGACCACTTACTGGCTTACCGTTTTTTCTGGTTATATCATACCATCCTGTTGGCATCATTTTCTTCCTTGAAGTTTATTCTTTAGAATGGTTCTCTTGGTAGTAAATGCTCTCAATTTTGCATCCCGTAGATACTTGGCCCTTATTCTGGAAGAGTCCCTTTAAAAAAAAAAAATTTTTTTTTTTTTAAATTTATTTGACAAAGAGAAAGAGAGATAGCAAAAGAGTGAGCACAAGCAGGGGGAGGGACAAGCAGGCTCCCCGCTGAGCAGGGATCTTGACCTGAGCAGAAGGCAGACACGTAACAGACTGGGCCACCCTTTTGCAGAGGGCACAGATCTAGGTGGACAGCTCTTTTCGCTCGACGGGTTATGGTCAGTCTCCCGGCTTCCATTGTTCTGCTGAGAAGTTGGCTTCCTTCCAGCCGTCCTTTTCAGGGGATCTGTGTTTTCTCCCTGGTGACTTTCAAGGTCTTCTCTCTGTCTTTGATGTTTTGCCATTTCAATGCGGTGTAACTAGGCATGGATTTGGTTTTCGTTTATCCTGCTTCCCGTATGTTATGTGTCCTGGATCTGTGGGTTCACAGATCATTCAGTTTGCGTCATTTCTGGGATCTCCTCAGTAGCGATCACCTCTGCTCCATTTTATCTTGATTCTCCTTCCAGGACTCCAATCAGGCATAACAGGCCTTATTCTATCTTCAATGCCTTTAACTTCTCTTTCGTTTTCCCCATATTCTTGTATTTCTTTGCTGTGCTCGGAATAAATTCCCTTTCAATGTGTCATCTCATCTTCTGTTTAATTTAGTGAATATGGTTGTCATTGCAGTGGTTACACTTTTTATTTCGATAATTTCCATGTCTTTGTTTTTCAGATCTGCCTGTCATTTTTGTGGCCCTTCTGTAGTAAACTTCTCTTTGTAACTGCACCTTGCCAGGGATAAGACAGGAAGAGGGGGTCAAAGAATTTCCATTCACAATGGAAACTGAGAAATCCTCAGAACGAAATGACGGTGTAATCACCACATTTTAAAACTTGTGCAATGCTGCATGTGGGATGTTTGGAAACTTTTCTACCTGAAACACCTGCCTCAGAAAAGAGGAAAAGGTGAGAATTACTTAGGTGAGACTCCCTCCATAGCAGAACAGAACCCCGAAGGAAATAGGAGGTAAATAGAGATAAGCGTGAAAATTAATGAACTAGAAAACAAGGAAAAAGGGAATGAGGAAAGTTCAAAGCTGGTTCTTCTGGAAGCATGATCTATCCTCACTGTCTTACACCCACGATTTGGTTTTTACCTCATTAGGCTCCTGATGTTGCTCTGGCAAAGGAAGTCCTAATAATTTCCTACAGACCAAACCTGAATGAACTCCTGGGACTGCTCATCCACCTGGCCTTCTGCCTGGCCATGGTGTTTCTGACTAGTCCCTAAGGTTCAGATCCAACTGTCTGCTCGGTGTCTCCACTCAGGTTTGTCTAACAGGCACTTGAAATTTGGTATGCCCATACCCGAGCCCCTGACATCCCCGCCCCGAGCCTCACTCCTCTTGCTATTTCCCTATATCGGAAAGGTCAGCTCTATTTTTTGTTCCTCAAACTGAAAATACTCCCTAAGTCCTCCTTGCTTCCCTCCTTGACCTTTTACGGCCACAGTAATCTCTTCAACACACAAAGTCAGATGATCCAAGTCCCTGTTCAAATCCTCCCCTGGCCTCCCATCACTTTAGAATGCGACCCAGACTCCTCCCCTGGCCTCCCATCACTTTAGAATGTGACCCAGACTCCTCCCCTGGCCCCTCTTGCCTCTCCACCCACCATGCCCCTCATTCACAGGTGGCTCCTGCCACCTGGCCATCCGTCATGCTCCTACCCCAGGGCCTTTGTGCTTGCTCTCTGCAGGCAATATTCTTCCCCCCAGAGTTCCCAGGCTCACTCTCCTGCTTTATTCAGGTCTTTGCTCAAATGTCTCCACCTCAGAGAGGACTTCTTTAATGCTGTACTTGAAATGGAACACACAGGCCTCCCCTGTATGCAATCAGCTATGTGTCCCCCGCACCTTATTTTAATTTAGAACACTCACCATGGCCCATGGCTGACATGGCGATATGTTTATCCCCCCGTTGGCTGCTGTCTCTCGCCCATCCCCACCCAGTGGAATGCCTACAAGCACTTGGGACTAGATCTCTGCTGCTCTCACCCCTGGACTCTCAAGCCTAGCACAGTGCCTAGGACACCATGGAGCTTAATAAATATTTGCTGAATGTGTGCATGGATGATTAAGAGTGAATAAATAGACGTGCTTGGGATACGACAGAGATACAGAAGAGGGTGCAGGGTTGGGGGAGGAAGGGTTGTTTTAACTCTATAAGGCCACCTCCTGCAGAAAGCCTTCCTGACTCCCAGCTGAGGGGTCTTACCCTCGCTGCTCCCAGCACGTCATGTCTTTTTATGGCATTTACTCTACCTTTGGATGTGTTTTGACTGGGATCTTCTTGAGAACAGGGACTGACCTTGTTCCGCTCCGCACCCCTGGCGCCTAGCTGCGCTACAGGACAGAAGCTCGCTCAGTGCTTGCTGCCTCAATGAAACCCATACTGGCTACACTACGTCTGCTTGAACCTGGCTTTCATCTAATTGTTAGCCGAGGCACCTGCGCCAAAGCAAGCCAGATCTAAAATTTATTGACAAAAAGACTAGATGGGATAAAGCCCTTTCAAGGGTGAGTTCCCTGATTCAGATCATCTGAGAGCAAAGTAGAAATGGCAATATCATGATAGGTCCTCGAGGCCAGGGACTAAATATAACAATCTTTGTAAATCCTCCAGTAACTCGGCATTAATGATGACACAGTGTGCTTTGTCAATAAGCAAAGGTTGCATGAATGAATTTGACAAAATCTTCCTCTCTCTCTCTCTCCTCTCTCATTTTTTTGTGTGTTTGTTTCCTATTTGCAAATTGTCTCCAATGACAAACTCCAGGACCCCTTCAAGTTAAATTTTTAAAAAATTCTAGTTCCTTTTTAAGTGGAGGCTGTTGGTTCTTAGGCCCAAGGTGAGAGCTAAGGGAAGCTTCAGTCGCCCTGTGGCTAAATGGTGCTGGGGGGCTTTGTCCTTTGCAGCCTGTGCTCTCCTGATATTGCTGGGAACCGAGAGATCTCTTTTGGCATCTTCCGGCTCCTGGAGGGACCACAGAGACACAAGACTCCCTATCTTACTCTACAGCCTACTGTGCTGGGTAGCAAGCACCTGCTGTGGGCTCTTGAGGGCGCTGGTGGCGGACCTCTCCAGACACTCTCCCTGGGGCCCCACAACACATTGGAGCTGAGCCCATCCTGACCTGCACTGGGCTGCCGCCGGGGAGGAAGAAGGAAAGGACTAGAGTAAGGGAGGAGTAACCTGTGCTATATAAATCACAGGTGTTTGCCAAGTGGAAAAATACCCAACCCTTAGAATGTTTCATTTTATGTTTCTTAGAAACATTTCATTAGAGGAGGAAAATGAAACCATGCCCGCGGAAGCCAGGTGTGACCTGCTTCCCTCCATCCTGCAGGCTCAGGGCTGCCTTTCCTGGGCACTTGGGCTGAAGGGCACCAGGCCCTGAATGCCCAGGGCAAATGGCACGCCTTTGTGTCACATGCTGCCCTTGTCAAGAGGTTATCCTTGACGTGCCTGGGAGGCCTCTGGTCCTCTGCTCTTTCCAGAGCTCTCTGGGGACCACATTGTGTTCAGTGTAGCTTCTAGAAGGCTCCTCTTTTGTTGCTCCTTCCTCCAGGCCCCAAAGGAGGCTGTCTGAGCCGGGTGTCTGAGCTCTTGGCTGGGCAGCCCAGAGCTCCAGCAGGACTCCTCTAGCCCTGGCCACACACTTGGACCAGGATGGGGAAGAAGGGGCCCACCCAACTCTGAAGGAAATGGCAGGGTCCCTGTCACCTTCCCAGTGGGCACTGGCTCTGGGGGCAGGTTGGCTTCGTGCTGTAAGCTAAGGTGGCTGGAGCCGGGCCCACAGGCAGGCTCTGTCAGCCATCGTCGAGGTGGTCCCATCTAGTGGTTAGCAGTACACGCTCTCATCTCAGAGGACCACGGGGAAGTTACTTAGGCAGAGTCTCAGTTTCCTCATCTGAACACAGGAGTGACCCTAGCACCTACCTTGTGCTTTGTTGTGAGGATTACACAAAAGGATGCCTGTGATGTGATTATCGGGGTGCCCCTCATTTCAGAAGGCCATGGGATACAAGGGTATAACTGTCAAGCTGAATAACAGGGGCGTGAGTGACAGAGGGATTCCTTGTCCCCACAGGAGGGAGGCGGCCACCCTGGCCTGGGAAAGCTTCAGGAGGTGAGGAGTCTGTTGAGCAAGGCTGGGGCGGGGACTCGTCGGCCTGGCCTTGGGATGCCATGTGGGACAAGCTATTTGATCCCCACGGCCAACCTCTTAGAGGTGTATTATTATCCCATTTCTCACATGCAAAGATACCGCCTTCGGAATGGTAGATCCGTGGCCTGTGGTCACACAGTGAGTGCGTACCGGACCTGGGGTTTGAAACTCCAGGGTCTGACTTAAAAGATTATTGGTCTTTCCTATTGTTGCTGCTCCCCACACCCAGACGGCATTCCAAGTTTTAGGGAATCCCTTGAGATGTGAGTCCCAGTGGGCAAGGCTCCTTCTCCCTGCTTAGTCAGAGTGAGCCACTGGACCTCTCGTCACTATTTACCCCAAACACAGACTTCAAACCCCTCATGGGGTACCAGAGCAAGGGGTCACGAAGAATGAGTCGCGGTGGCCCCACAATGCGGGCTGTGTCTGCCAGGGGGCTCTTGTTGGGGGGTTTCAGAGCCCTGGCTTCCTGAATGCCTGGTTCCCACCCACTGTCCTAGCCTGTGCCTCCAGCTTCCTGCAGGTGGCCTGAGTCCCTGCATATCCTTGTCAAAAATATCCTTTCATTTAAGTGGCCAGAGTCAGCTCCTGGTCCTTGCATGGAAAAACACTGACGGACACAGGCCCAAAGCCACATCAGGTGGCTCTTCGTGGACGTCTGCCTACCTTGATGAGGAAAAGGAGTAGGGGCTGCGTCAGGCCCTCCGTGTAGGCCAGGGGTGTTGTTGGCTGCCTTTGACCTCATCCTTTCAGGCTGGAAATGCCCTTCACTAGGTGCAGGAGTGAAGGCGTTCTTGTTGGGCCCTGTACCCTGAGCTTCACTGCAGTCAGGAGACATGGCAGTTCAGGGGGTTAGGAACCAGCCCTGGACACCCACCCCCACCGCCAACAACCCCCTTTACCATATATATACCTCATGCTCTTCCACACGCACAATACCCACTTCCACACATCGTCTCCTCCATCCCCAGGCACACACTGCCTGTGTCCGTTCCAGGGCCCTCTGGCTCCTCTGGCCCAGGCTATTTCCCTGCCCTGTCAGCCCACTGAACTGCCCATTCTGGGGCCAGTAAAAGTGGGAGGGGTGAGGCAGGGCAGGGTGAGTGAGAGGCTGGAAAAATGAGCAGCCGTGGCGTGGGCATGGAGGGGCTTTGCATGCCCTGCTGAAGTCTGGCCTGTGAGCACAGAAAGCCTCTGAAGTGCAAGGTCAGACATGAGACCCTGGGGTGCCCCTGCCAGCTCCCGGATCCCAGAGGTCAACAAGGCAGAACCTGGAAGGCCCCGATCCTGCTTCCACCTGAGCCTGTGCTTTTCTTCCCCCTCCTCCTTGGGATGCCCCAGGGCTTTCTGCTTCCCCAGGGGATGTGGGGTTGTGAGGGGAGTGGATGAACCAGCATCCTGCGTGTTGTATTCTCTCCTGGACCTTCAGAGAGGACAGCCTGAGGTGCCCCTCCCCAGCCTGGGGTTGTAAGGAGAGACCTTGCCCTCATCCTGCCTCTTCCGTGCTCAGGGCAGCGCCCAGCAGTGTCCCACAGATGCGTGGAGGACTGAGGGGGAGCCCGAAGGACAGGGAACCCAGGTGGGCAGCTGAATTTGATGCCCCCTCCAGCACAGCGGAGGAGTGTCCCAGCTATTTCTTCCCTATCACCAAATGCCCTGCGGTCAAAGGCGGCCTTGAGTGTGGGCCTGATTTTAGGGTTTCACGCCTCCTAGATTTGGGTCTGATGATCTCCTGCTGGCTTCCAGTTCCCAAATGCTTTTAAAAGTGATTTTTCTTTCCTTTTTAAAATTCCACTCAGCATTTTAAATGGTCGCGGGTGTGAGCACTGATGGAAGCCAGCTGATGGAGTTGTTACCATAGATGATAAAATGAGGTGGTTTCCCTAACTTTCCATGTTCCCCCTTCTCTGTGAAACTATTTCTTATGCTTTCTCTTGTCTCCTTTCTCCTTAAATCCCCACGCCTTCTTCCCCATCCCCAGTCTGACTAGTGGCCTCCAGTCCTGGCTCACCGGGAGAACAGAAGCAGGAAGAGGACAGCCCCCACCCGCCCTCGCCTCCCAGTCTCCTGCCCACATTGCCCGACACCCCTGCCGCGCTCCCCACGCAAAGACCGGACTCCACCTTCTCCTGGGAGGGAAGCTGCGGCCTCCTCCTGCGCCCCTGACCGCACAACCGTTGCCCACCTAGAACCTGGCTGCATCAGAGTCTCCCTCTGTGGGGATGTTTCCGTGGGAACACGAACAAGTCGCAGTATCTCCTTCTCAAAGAAAATCTGTCCCTGATCCTGTCCCTCTTGTGTCTGGCTACTTCCTGCTTTTAGGCTCCTCACTGCAGCAAAAACTCCTTTAAAAAGTTGTTGACGCTGTGTCCTCCTCTTCCCCTCCCACTTCGTCTGGACCCCACCCCCGAGCTGGCTTTTGTTCCCCCCCCCCCCCCCCCACAGACGTGGTTTTGTCAAGGTCACCAATGATCTCCGTGCTGCTGAGCCCCGTGGTCAGTTCTCAGCCCTGGGTTTTCCTAGAGCCGCCCGGGGGGGCGGTGGGTGGCGTCTCACCAGCGGTGTTCCCTTGCTCTCGGGCTCTCCCGGGGCTTCCCGGGGACCCCAGCCCGGAGATCTCAGTGAGCACACAGCCCTTGGTGAGCTCAGCGCGTCTACCCGGCGCTGCGTGCACCACGCACGGGGACCAAAGTTCCGCACTGCACGCTGCCCCCACCACCACCCCCAGGCTCCCGCTGCCCACCATTTACATTCCCCGTTCCCCACGCGCTTCCATGTCCAGCAGGAACTGCATGTGCGCAAGAGTAGAGGCCTCGGTGTGCGCATCCCAGATCTTCGGCTTTCCCATTCAGTAAGTGGTAACCCCATTCTGCTGGGTGCTCAGGTCACATGAGCCGACGTTGACTTCTCCCATTCACCGTCATCACCAACGAGTGAACAAATCATGTTGGCTTCACCTGCAGAAGACTGACCAAATCACGGCCCTCCCTGCGGGTCTGAGTCGCCATGGTTCCTCACCAGGATTATTTCAGTAGATTCTTAACTGTCCCCAACGATGGGTTATCCAGGCTGACTCTTCAAAACTATAGAGCCATCCCGTCTCCCTCACTCAGTCATCCAGGGCTCCATCTGGCTTGGAGGAAAAGCCTAGCTCTTTGCAGTAGATCGAAGGTCTCAGGTGATGGGCAGGAGGGTAACTGTGGGGTCAGCCCCATGCTCACTGCCACAGACCACCAGGCAAGCGCACTTCGGAGGTCTGGTAGCTGGAAAAGTCACTCTCGTCCTTGCCTTAAATACGACCTTGTCTGAAATACGACCTTCCCTTTCCCTAGAATGCCTTTCCCTGTTTGCTGCAGCCAGACTCCTACCACATCCAATAAGCTTCTCCCTCTTCCAACTTCAGTCCAATGCTTCCTCTCTGTGAGCGGGAACTAGGGTGGCTTGGGTTCCTCTGCACTTCCCTGCGGCCCTGTCTACTCCCAAGGGTGGGATTCCTGCCCTCAGACCTCCTCCTTGCTTAGGAAAATTCACTTCCTTGCTCACGGACCTCCTTCGCAAACCACCCCCCCCCCCCCCCCCCCATCGCCCCAGAAATGCTCTCTTCCAAGCTCCGGTGGCAGCGGGTACACAGGTTTGCTAGAAAAACATGCTTTTTGCCTTTCTGGCGCACCTTCTTCTAGCCCAGCAGATCCACCCGCGTTAGAGTTGGTGTGGGATCTCCAGAGCCAGACATCGTTCTTGGCACATACATGCTCAAATGTTTCAGGAAAAAAATAATTCCAAAAGGAGTTAAGTGGAGTTGTATAAATAAGAAACATGGTGAGCAATTATCATATGACTTATAGAAGGTCATTACATATACTATTCTGCAATGTGTCCTATGGGAGCTAAAATCACTAGTAGGGTTCAAATTAGAATTTTTCTAGGTCTCTCTTCTGATCGGAGATATTTCCCATCTTTCAATAACTCGTACCTGTTAGGTCAAAGCCTTAAAGGAAGGGAGGGGTCATATTTGGCGGGAAATGTTAAAGGTTTTTTCAGGCAACATCTATCTTCTGTTTGGCAAACATTTCGTGGTGAGCTTGGTGTCGGTGGGGCATGAGCTCCGGGGCTGGCGGGACTGTGTCGGGGCCACTGGAGGTCCCAGCGAGTCCTTAGTCTCACTTTGCCCTGCAGCCAGGAGCTGTGGCATCCTCTGTTAGCCAACATTAAGGTGTACTGAAAAACATAAGCAAGAGGTTTCACCACAGCCCCAGCCTCCCAAGCTCCAGCCAGCTGAAGAGCAAATGAATAAAAAGAAAAGAAATTGAGATGACTGCCCTCTAGTGGCGTGCATTTCTGGCTTTCTACCTCTGAACTGTTTCAAAACAACCTGCCCACGCTCTTTTAGTTTGGAGTCATCCAAAGTTTTGATGAATATTTTTGAAAGCTATTTCCGGGGGAGTCCTTTAACCACTTCCTAAATACATTATTTTTTTTTTCTTTTTTTTCTCTCCTTGCAGATGGCTGAACCCAGGCTTTCAGAAGGGAGAGCCCCTGCCGGGACCTTTGGTGGGGGGGTCCCCATGGGCCTATCCTGGGCCATGTGCAGAGCAGTCTCGGGGTCTGAAAAGGACTGCAGGACAGGAAGGTTTTATGGGTTTTATGGGTCTCTGGGATATGCATGTCTTTTCTCAAGTTCGAGGCTAATCTTCCCACTTTTGAAAAATCATACCCCCTGGCTTCTTCAGCTATCTTTGCCTAATCAGATAGCTCCTTTCCCCCTTAGTTTCACTTCAGTTTAAATGTCAGTGACCTGAAGAAACGATCTTGACCATCCTCTCCCCTCCAAGCCTGTCCTAAGCTTGACTACACGCTCCTCCTACCACACAGAACACACAATGACTTCCTCTACTGGAGCATTTGTCATAATATTAAGCAGGCCAAGTCCCTCCCTAGATGAAGGTGATTTTAGTCCCTCCCTAGATGAGGGTGATTGATTGATTGATTTTTTAAAAGATTTTATTTATTTATTTGTCAGAGACAGAGAGCGAGCGAGCACAGGCAGACAGAGTAGCAGGCAGCGGCAGAGAGAGCAGCAGACTCCCTGCTGAGCAAGGACCCTGATGTGGGACTCAATCACAGGACACTGGGATCATGACCCGAGCCGAAGGTAGCTGCTTAACCAACCAATAGGGAGCCACCCAGGCGTCCCTATTTATTTATTTTGATTTATGTATCTTTGAAGCTTTTTAGAGCTCTGGAAACAGTGGGTAGAAGCTCGATAAATGTGTGTGGAATAACCATACCAATTATCTTATGCATCACATTCAAATTTTCTGGTCCAGCGTCCTGCTCCTGCTCCCTTCCGGCTCCATGTGGGTGCCAGTTGTACCAGAGGCAGGGGAAGCTGGGAGCCGACACTTGATTTGGTGTGCAGAAAACATGCCCTTGGGCATTGTTAGAGACAGAAGCCACCTCAGTGGCGAATGAATGGGAAAGGTGACCCTGCTAGCTTGAGGTCTGGGTTCTGGTTGGGACAAGCAACAAGATGGCAGGCACATTGGCCAGAAATGTCCCAGGGAGATGGATCCAGGGAATCTATACTATAGCTTGCCACACATCCCGAGCGGGCTGGAAGGAGGGGCACAAAAGCCATGCAGAGCACACATTCAGGGGAGACCAGAGGGAGCCCTGGACATTCATGGCTGAGTGACACAGGCAAAACACACATACAAGGGCCCAGGGTAAAAAGCTAGGGAAGACTTGTCAACTGCCTGAATGTTGAATGTGTTCCCCAACCCACACACAGATCCGGTGGCAAAGGGTAGAAAACCCTTACCAGCTAAAGGTATTTGAGGACAACTTTTGTTATGCAAATTGTTGACCGACCCCCAAGCTATGCTGACACAGAGATGACTCCAGGAAGCCAGATCTAAAAATACAAACAAGATTTAGGAGCGCTGGGTGGCTCAGTGGGTAAAGCATCTGCTTTCAGCTCAGGTTATGACCCCAGGGTCCTGGGATGGAGCCCTGGTCAGGCTCTCTGCTCAGCAGGGAATCTGCTTCTCCTTCTGCCTCTCCCTCTCCAATAAATAAAAAAAATTTTTAAATAAAAAATATATATAAACAAGATTTAAAAATACAAAACTGAGCAGAAACATAAGTGGCCAGGAAAGATCATCTCCACACAATTAGTCCAAGGAAATCATTGAACAAATAAAAACAGCAGTAGCAACAAGCACCTCCTCCTCAGGTAGAGAACAGAGCAGAATCCAGAGTTGCTACAAAATATATTACCTAAAATGTCCATTTTTTCCTTTCTTTCTCTCGTTCTAGGATTTTATTTAGTTATTTGAGAGAGAGAGAGAGAGAGAGGACAGAGGTAGGAGAGAGGAGCAGAGCAGGAGGGACAAGCCAACTTCAGGCTGAGCGCAGAGCCTGATTCAGGGATCAATCCCATAACCCTGAGATCCGCACCTGTGCTGAAATCAAGGGTTGGGTGCTTAACTGACTGAGCCACCCAGGCACCCTTAAAATGTCCATTTTTCAATAAAAAATTATAAGATATGCAAACAAACTTAAGAGTGAACTATTATGGGTGGGGGGGGGAAAGAAAGAAAGAATACTACCTCTGCCCCTGACATCCCTCCACTATGCCAGCAGCACTCCCTCTCCCCCACAGTCATGACAACCAAAAACACCTTCTAATATTGCCAAATGTCTCCTGGGGGAAGTAGGGCAAAAGCAGCCTGAGTGAGAACCACTGCCCTAAAGCAATACTAATCAACAGAAAGTGGTACTGGCACAAGGAAAGACATAGATCAGTGGAACCAATATTAAGAATCCGGTAATAAAATCTTACATTTATGATCCATTGATAGTTTACAAAGGTGTCAAGCAATTTAATAGGGAAAGAGCAGTCTTTTCAATAAATAGTACTAGGATAATTACTCACATGCAACAGTGACTTTAGACCCTTACCATACATGAGAAATTAACTCCAAATGCATCCTAGACCTAAATGTCAGAGCTAAAATTATAAAACTTTTAAAAGAAAACGTTAAATCTAAAGTTTCTGTAACCTTGGATTAGGCAACAAAAGGACAATCCATAAAAGAAAATCTTGATAAACTGCCCATTATCATAATCAAAATATTTTGTATTTCAAAATACACCCTTAAAAATGAAAGGACAAATCACAATGTTAAAGAAAATAAATACGGAATATATAAAGAGCTCTTACAATGCAATAAGATAAACAATCCTAGTTTTTAAGTGGGCAAAATATTTGAATGGACGTTTTACAAAAGATACAGGAATGGCTAATAGCATAGATATTCACTCATTAGTCACTAGGGAAATACAAATTAAAACGACACTGAGAGACAACTTCACACCCACTCAAACGGCTATAAGGAATGAAAGAGAACAGCAAGTGTTGGTGGGGATCTGGAGAAGCTTGAGAAGCTGGTGGGAATGTAAAAACAGTGTTGAAGACAATCTAGCAGTGCCTTAAAGAGTTATGGGGCGCCTGGGTGGCTCAGTGGTTAAGCCGCTGCCTTCAGCTCAGGTCATGATCTCAGGGTCCTGGGATCGAGTCCCGCATCGGGCTCTCTGCTCAGCAGGGAGCCTGCTTCCCTTCCTCTCTCTCTGCCTGCCTCTCTGCTGCTTGTGATCTCTCTCTGTCAATAAATCAATAAAATCTTTAAAAAAAAAAAAGAGTTATACATAACTTTACCATATTACCCACCAGTTCCATTCCTAAGTGCGTATCCAAGAGAAATGAAAAACTATGTCCACACAAAGACTTGTCTGCAAAATATTCATAACAGCATTATTCACAATAGCCAAAAGGGGAGACAATCCATGTGTTCATTCATTGGTGAGTGGAGACACAGTGTTATGTCCATACAATGAAGTTACTTCCAGCAATCAAAAGGAACACTGATAAAGTATAAATCAAGCAAGCAAGCACGCAGGCTTGAAAACTTTGTTGCGCTAGGTTAAAGAAGCCAAGTGCAAAAGACCACATGTGAATGATGCCATGCATATGAGATAGCCAGGAAAGGCAAATCTATAAAGACAAACATAGATCACCGGGTGTCAGAAGCCAGGATAGGAATGAAGGCTGACTGTAAGTGGGCATGCTGGGTCTTTATGGACTGAGAGTGTTGTATACCTCTGTAACCTCACTCAACAACCACCACTTCCCACTTGCGGTGGGAAAGCCTGATGTAAACTGCACCTCAAAAATGCTGGTATTAAAAAAAACAAATAAACACACAAAAAAAACCGCTTGTATTTTTTTAAAAGAAGCAAATATCAAAAAATGAATTCTTATACTCTCAACCCACAAAGATAATGGCCACGTTCAGTGTACATTTTTTGCTGTGTGTTTTAGGAAAAAAAAAATTATTTCTATAGTTTTTAAACTGCTTGGTTAAAATAAATAAACTGCTTGGTTCATATATATCATGAACATATTTGGTTGTCATTACATTTTTTATGACAAAACTGCACAAGCTTATTTCATAGAATCCTGAATGATAAAACTGGAAAACCGTCTTAAAGATTATCTAATGCCTTCATTTTACCCCTCTTTTGGTTTCAATTTCCTTATGTATAAAATAAGGAGGTAGAACTAGATGGTTTTTCTTGGGTCTCTTCTGGCCCTAACTGCCCTTCCCCACCTTTTTTTTTTTTTTTTTTTTTTTTTTTAAGTAGGCTCCACACCCTGAGTGGAGTATAATGCTACAACTCGAGGCTTGAACTCATGACCCTGAGATCAAGACCTGAGCTGAGATCAAGAATCAGACACTTGGGGTACTTGGGTGGCTCAGTTAAGCATCTGCCTTCAGCTCAGGTCATGATCCCAGAGTCCTGGGATTGAGCCCTGCATCAGGCTCCCTGATCAGTGGGAAGCCTGCTTCTCCCTCTCCCACTCCCTCTGCTCTTGCTGTGTGTCTGTCAAATAAATAAATAAAATTGTGGGGGAAAAAAAAAAAGGTCAGACTCTTAATCAACAGAGCCACCCAGGCAACCATGCCTTCCCCTCTTCATTAAAAATTTTTTCTATTCCTTTAGAAATTATTACTCTGATCTGCTAATAAAAATAATTAGAAAGAGTAACAGAATTTGTGAGCTCGTACCAGAGCAGGCACATGGATTTTTCTCAAGTGAAAATTCTCCTGAAAATCTTATATTATACTCTTTTTACCAACAAGAAAATTGTGATTTTCTGGGTTGTTAAGAATTGAAATTTTTGGACGGGGAAGGGAGAACAGGTTTAATGGTTACAGAGATGTGTTGGAAGTGATGAGGAAGTTTTGGAAATAGTGATGTTCACATAACATCGTTAATGTAACTATTAAGGCCAAGGCACTGTACCCTTAACACTGGTTAAAATAGCACATTTTATGTTATATTTTATCACAAAATTTTAAAAAATTGTGTTAGGTCGGCCAACAAGATGCTCTCATCTTACACATTATGCAATTCCATCTCAGTAAAGCTTTTTAAAAAAAGCATATGAGTTCCATGCTTTTTAAAAAACAGCTTTACTGGGGCACCTGGGTGGCTCAGTCGTTGAGCGTCTGCCTTTGGCTCAAGTCATGATCCGAGGGTCCTGGGATTGAGCCCCACATCGGGCTCCCTTCTCAGCAGGAAGCCTACTTCTCCCTCTCCCTCTGCTGCTCCCCCTGCTTGTGTTCCCTCTCTCACTGTCTCTGTCAAATGAATAAATAAAATCTGAAAGAAAGAAAAAACAGCTTTACTCAGATAGAAATGGCATAAGTGGGTTCAAACTTAGCTGCCTATGATTGATATGCAGTATGTATTGTGCAATGACCAGCACAATAAACTTAGTTAACATACCCACCATCTTACATACCTTTTGTGTGTGATGAGAACATTAAAATCTACTTTCTCAGCAAGTTCAAGTATGTAATACAGACCTGTCAACTGTAATCACCATTCGTACATTACATCCCCAGAACTTACCTTACAGACGTCTGGATCCTGTGACCAGTATTTTCATTTCCCCCACCCTTACCCCAGTAATCACTCATCTATGATGTTTCTATGACAAACCCATTCTCTTAACATGAATGTTATCTGCATGTGACAGTCTTTCTAACCTAATAAATTGTGATGGAAATTTCAGGTATCTGGCAGAGGCCCAGGTTTTATCAGTCCCAGAGACCTTACCCAGAGACCTTCTCTTTTTTTACCTGGTCCTGTTTTAGTTGCTCTTGAAGGGGTAAGTCTGCAATGAATTTGATATGGCCACAATGTATATTTCCTTGTTTGAAATTTTGATCAAGCTGAATCCACTGTGCTGGAAAGAACGAGACCCTGGTTGTAAACTAGTTGTTTCAGGTTTTACTGCCTACCTTATTTGATGCCACATGGGCTCAGGGTTTTAGATATCCTGTGTCTTTACAGTATCGAGAGATTAAACCACTATAGTCTAGCTGATCCTATTCCTCAAGCCCCCCCAAAGCCCGTCTTTGCTCAAGAATCAGGTCAGATTTTAATGTGACGGAATGAGATCCAGTGATTAAGGGAGCATTTAAACTTGATGACCTCAGAGAGCAGACTGGATCTTAGCGGTACCAGGCACGGTAACACTGGAAGATTGTCCGTTCTCAAAATCAGATGGGGTAAAAACTACCCCTTACAGGGGCGCCTGGGTAGTTCAGTCGGTTGAGTGTCCAACTCTCAGCTTGGGCTCAGGTCATGATCTCAGGATCCTGGGAATGAGCCCTGCGTTGGGCTGGCTCCCAAGCTGGGAGTCTGCTTGAGATTCTCTATTTCTCTCTTTCCTTCAGCCCCTCCCCGCCACATGCACTCTCTCTCCAAAACAAATAAATCTTTTTTAAAAAAATCAATAAACCAATAAATGTTAACGATTAGCTGAACCAAAAGAAATGCTCTCTGAAGCTAGGAGACTGGAGACTACCAGTTACTATAAAAGCCAAAGTTGTCACGCAAGTAGGAAGACTGAACTCTGTTGACATCAGTGGGTACGAATGAAGAGTAAACAGACTTTCACTTAAGGAACATCTTTATTTGATCTTTAATATACAATATTACCTTTAATTTATAAAATTACATATGGAGGACATGACTGGAAATCAGTTCAAGAGCGGCCAGTGGGTACCGATCTAGGGGGTTATACTCACCCCTCTTACTAAGGGAAAAATTTTATCAGTGAATTTGAGACCAGTGAGATTGAGGAATGGCATTTCAATTTCCAAATCCAGTAATTAAAATGGGGGATACCTTATTTAATTAATCCAACAAAAACTAATTTGTTTTCTAACAAATAATTTTTCCCAAGAGTGAGCTGAACTTCTCTCCATGGAATGTCCCGGAAAGCAATTTGCCGTAGAATTCTGTAGAATTCGGTAGCAGCAAGACATTTGCGATAAAAACCCTGTGCATATTAACATGCATAGATGTGGGTTTCTGTGTGTGTGTGTGTGTGTGTGCGTGCATGCGCGCTCACACTCACACCCATGGAACTGAAGCACTCTGCACAGGCTGGACCTAGAAAGGCAGCTCATCTACAGGCTTCCCCTCCTCTAGAATTTCCAGAGTTAAATGCCTATTTGATAAACCCATTAGTGAAATATCTCTCTGTCATGGTGGCTGGTGCACTGCAATGTATATACTAGTACTATGGTTTCGTGTAACTTGGGAGTAATTTCAGGAGCACTGCCGGGCTCAAGCAAAGTTTAAAAGAGATGAGCTGCTCAGTCATGGAAATAGACTGACGCTGAGGGATGCTTTCATTTAGATATGAGGCATACTGACATTCTGAAATAATGCAATGGACTTGTTAAGGATCTGAGGCAAGTTATCCAGTAAGAGAAAAGGGAACTCTCCTTCTGGATTTATCTTTCCTCTGCACTCAGATTTAGGCCGTTCTAGAGGGAACAGGCAGCACCATTCTGCAGTCTGAAAAAGGAAGAGTGGCTTGCCAAATGGCAAGTGAGGCACGTAACCCATTTTCTGTTGCTTCAAATTTTTCAAGATTGGCTTTTGCAGCACAAAGGTCAGAGATTATCATATTCCCCTTGGAGGGACCTGAGAGTCCTCAAGGGGTGGGGGGAGCTCTTGCATCTCCAGCAAGCCAGAGTCCTGGTCCAAAGGTCAATGAGCAGGCCCAACTTGAAGAAACTACAATATTTTGACACCAGAGACCCTCCTTATCACATGGGGTGTCTGGAACTACAGCATTAAATGACAAGGCAAGGAAACTGGCTGACAGCACACCCCCCAAACACCACCACCAGCAACAACAACAAATGCCTCTTTCACGATGGTCATATCAGATTGAAACCTGAACAGACGCCACAAGAGTAGATCTACTTTCAAGACAACAAAATACATAGCTTTAGGTTACACAAACCCATACAATCATACACACACACAGTCTTTTTGCTTTGAAAATGAATGTAACTCAGAGAAAAGATGCAGATCAAAGATTACATAAGGATCTTACAGAAATTAAACTTGGGATCAAAGGTTAACAACTATGACCCATGGGCCAAATCCAGCACTCTATGTTTTTATAAATATTTATTGGAACACAGCTACAGCCCTTCATTTACGTATCATCTATACCAGCTTTCATGTTCCAATAGCAGAACTAAGTAGTAGAGCTAGGCCACTGTATGGTGCACAAAGTCTAAAGTCTTTATTATCTGGCCCTTTACAGAAAAGCTTGCTGACCCTTTATAGATCAAAGAATGTTTCCATCATGACCTGAATGAGCTGAAGTAACAGAAGATCATCTTCACCTGTGTTCTTGAACCAGAAAAGTACATTAAAATATTTCCAGATCATATTTGGCTACTCAACCATTCTGCTTAGAATCTGTGTAGCCAAAACTAGTTAACAACTGTGTTTGTTAGTGTTTGTTAACAAACACAGACAATATTAAAAATCTGTATATAATTGTATTTATGTATAATATCTATGTAAAGAATGGAAAAAATAAGAGCTAGAGAATTTGAAGGAAAGGAGACCTAATGAAAAAGAAGAACTCAAAATACGATTACTAGAAACCTGTTATTTGGAACTTAGACATATTTTAGTATATTTTTCTTTATATTAAACAGCACGGGACCATGACCAGGACCCTCAGAAAAGCAAGAACAATTTACAACTGTAGATTTTACCCATGACTTACGTGACAAAATTTTTTGAATAGAAAATAACCAGCATTTCTATAAAACATTATTTTTTGATTATATAATTAAAGAGATATAGCAAAATAAGAATGTTATTTCTAAAGTAAATATTTTAGTCAATGTTGCATCAGAAGTATTTCTTTGACATTTTTCAAGAGACTTTAGTTATTAACTACAATTACAGTTGTTAGTATTATATAGTGACACATTGCTTAAAATATATTATAAACCATTTTTTTCCTCTTTAATTTAAACGAAATATAAAATTAAGGATTTTGTGACATAATTCATACTGGAAAACATTTAAAATGGTATGAATTACTCTTATACAGAAAATGCCAGCGGAATCACAAAACGTTCTAATGCTTGAGAGTGCCTGGCACGACGCTTGGCACAGGCCGAGGGACTCCATGTTTGTTCACTCATTCTCTCATTCATTCATGCATTCATTCACAGAAATTCAGGCTGAAGGAAAAACTGCGTAACGAGAATGGCAAGCACAGTCTTATCAACAAATCTGTAGCTTGGACAAGGACTTTGGCAAAAGAGAGTGGAGATGAGAAGCCGATGGTCACAGTTCCAAACTGCTTGGTTAAGATCTACCAAGGGCAGCCCAGGGGTGCCTTAGCTGACATCACAAAGAAATGAGAGCCGACATTTCCACAAAAGGAACACATTCCTCCAATATCCAGGCTTCACTTTTACATACAAGTAACTGCTCAAAGACAGGCGTTAAGTGGGTGTCAGACACAAAACAGTACATACATGCAACCCACCAGAAAACAAGAACCCTCTGACTGGGGTCTTACTTTTCTGCAGAGATGACTTTTTGGTTAGGGCTGCATTTGCTTGGCTTAAACAACTTTAGACCGGTTTCAACAAAAAAGTATGACTCTAAAATTGTAAAAGAGAAATGCAGGAAGTAGAGGGGGTGTTCAACACCTCTATTTTTCTTTTCTTTAATGTACCAACTGATCTATCTACTTAGCACATTTGTGCCAAAGGCACAAAGTGAGGTGTCAGCTCTCTGAAGAGGCACCCGGAAAGGAGCATCTGTAGGCTCTTTGTGAAGGTCTTATACATGTAACAAGTATTTTAACCTGAGTAATAGGTCTACAAAATGCAAAGGATGGTAAGGGACTGTAGAAAGTAAATATACTCTTGGAAACTAAGTGGAATATGGGATAAGGGTTGATCCTGCAGGAAATAATTTTTTAAATCTGTTAAAAAAAAAAAAAACAAAAAAAACAAAACATGACACTGGCAAGTCATTTGTAGCTGACTTTAATTGCCTTTGGTATTCAGAGAAAGAAATAATGGAAACATTGTGAGAAGTGCTAGTCTTCTCTCATCACAGGGAAGGGAGCTGGCGGTGGAGAACACCCATCCCCTGCCCCTCTCAGACTTTTCGCTTGGGCGAGGACTGGCCATGCTCTGGCAACTCTTCCCCCCCACCCCCCTTAAGCCCCAGTCAGCCCAGACCTAGAAACCCAGCACTGGCGGGGAGGCGGCTCTCTCTTCTCCTTCCTTGAGGGGCTCCTGGGAGCCCAAGGAGGCCCCTTTACTCTGCACACTTCTGAACAAAGTGTGGGTGGGCTCCCCGCCAGGCGCCCAGTGGCTGTTTGCTACCTCAAGTTGTTCACACTTTTTAGGGACTCGTAAGTGGACTTGTGCTATTTTTAGGAGGAAGGCCAACACATTTTGAGAAAAAAATACTCTCCCTTTCTCAAGTTAGTCATCTACCCTTCTCATTTAAAAATTTCAGTCTTTCAAATAGTAAAAGATATAATTTAAAAATGTGTGCTAAAATTTAACTCTCTTAAAAACATAAATAATGCATTGACTCCACATCCTTATTTTATAGATATACTGAGAAAAAGGGACATTTACCACTTACGGGTCATCTCCTAAATCGTGAGAATTGTTTGACTCTTGGTGGCATAAGATGATCACTCTTAGAAAATAATTATACTAATTTATTAAATCTTTTCTCCAATTTAAATCTAGTACATCCTAAAAGGTTACACAGAAAAGCTATCAAAATAAGAAAATATGTCTTCAGATTTCCAAGGTGGGCTTCGTCCCTAAACACTGTTTCATGAAATCTCCAAATTCAGAGTAAATATTAGACTAGTTACACTGCTCCCAACTTTTATTGTCAATGGAAGCTGTTTGTGTTAAATGTAAAGAAGAAAAAGTGTCTTGCACCATGACATAAACTCAAGGGACAGAAAATTTATAAGCATACTTATCTTACAATACAGTTCTTGAAAAAATTTAAGTTCTTCCCCCCCAAATATAAAGAAATAGTAATTTCTTTAAAAATAAGTATCACTGCAAAATCTATTGATGGTAAGAGAAACTGCCTTAGGTATATCCCGAATTTAGTTAATATGATTAATTATACCACATTTTTTTTCTATTAAAAATTACTTTGAAGCTGTTCTTTGGATTTCTATAAATACCCTTGCAGAAAATAAAAGCTGAATTTCATTTTTTACATAAAGTATTTGTGAAAAGCTCACTCATCTGATAATAAATAAAGGATCCCCTGTTACCGTTCCAGATAGAGCATTTAAGCAAGCTTCATTGTATTTTGTTTTTTGATTTAATAGGTTGTAAAAGAAATTTGGGTAAATTTATGTGTAATAGTATGGTGAATTTTGCCAAGCCACGTAAAGTCGTTAAGTTGAGGGATTTTACTAAATTTATAACAACGTTAGAGTGGATAAAGTTCACTTGGTAGATTTGCTGGTTTGGAAAAAAAAAAGTCTCCTCCCAACAAAACCAAGGCTTTCTCTTAGAACAGGTTTCAAGGCGACAAACTGTAGCGACCCCCACTTTTGGTCATGCTACCAACACTAGACTGATCAACATGCACAAAATCCCAAACCCAGGCTCTTAAGTAGTGGTTATGATAAATACCAGTTTCAATGATTCCATATGGAGACAAAGACTTGAAGAGTATTCTTTGTGAGATCGTGCCCCCAGAGAAAATTAAATTTAACCAGGAAATTTCAATGGGATCACTGGGATCTGAAATGGTTGCCAGTCTGGTCGTCCAATGGGGAACTTGAAAATTGAAACAGGGACAGGTACTCGGGTTTCTTTTTCCAGTCTTCATTGCTCTCGATGCTGTTCCACCGTTCTTAGTCTGTTCTAGTTCCTTCCATTATTAAAAATGGAGAAAAGGGGGAAAACCGGTAAGTAAATATTTGATTTGAAAGCTGCTCCGCTTTGAAAGGAACACATTTAGAATTGGTTCCCAAGGCCATTTCTCACTCCCACAAGGTGCTCCACATTCTTGGCTTATTCTTAGGCAGTCCAGACTCCAGACTCCAGGACTCTAAAACAATATAGTAATAACAGGCAAAATTTCCCTTGTGACCATCTCTTTACGAATCCAAGCACACCAGGTCTTTGTCTTACACATACCAGAATATGTTTTGGTCAGGTATAAAATGGAATCATTTCAAAGTTGAGATATCTACAAGTTGAAAAGTCCTGTGGGGCACAGTCATGTTTCACCCTGCCATGGTGACTTACGAGGTCCAGGTTTCCCAAAGCCCCCTCTCCAGACTAATTTCTGTAGTGGTCCATGTAAACAAAACACAGGTGAGAATGGTCTTTCTGGAGCTGCTTTCATCGAACAGCAGGATTTCCTGAAAGTGTGGTGTTGGCTAAATGTAACACAGGCAGAGGATGAGCCTCTGTATTGAATACCCAGTGGTCTAAAGGTAAAAGGTCATCACTGGAGAACAGCAGATACAAGTATCTGAAAATAAAAGGGAGAGAAATGAGCTTCAATTAGAGTTCAACAAGATCAAGTGAGCTAGTTACCGCAGCAGAGGAAACCAAAAGCCTATTCTGAAGAGCTCTAAGAAAAACACATCACAGAATGAAACTCACTCACACAATCTAAAACATAGTAACAACATGTTCTAGAATAGTGAGGTGCATAAGAAAATCCAGTAAGATGCACCCGTGGACTGCCGATGTGAGACAGTTAACAAAGTCCACACACCTGTCGGAAGCACATCAGACAGCAAAGCTGTAAGTTGGCTCCCTCGTGAACGAACAAACCACTTTGTGATTTTTCACAGACATTCTTTTAAAAGTCACACATAAGATCAATCATCTACTTTGGCAGCTTACAGAGCTCATAGTGCAAGTGAAGTGATTAATTCGCAATTATTAACAGACACTGAAGGAAATAACTAGCATATTATCTGGACCTAGCAGGGATTTTTATATACTGGTACGTTAGGAGTTTTTGTAGTCTTTCCAGTAGGTAATGCAAATTGTTTAATGAAGGTTTCAGAAACACTATGGATTATAAGAATTTTGTGCTTGCTCTCCATAGGTAATAGCATTGTGTATTCGAAGGCAAGGATTCCCAACCTCCCCATGGGCACTGGAAGCCACGGTGATAGAGCTGACACAAACAATAATTGTTACCTATAATGATGGGCATATTCCAATCTAAATTCTATTAAAGGGGTTTTTAAGGTGAGCATAAAAAAACCAACTCCAGAGAGTCAGGAAATCTGGGTTCTAACTCCTCATTAGGATTTGGTGAAGAACTCCTTTACAATGATTTTGCTGAAATTCCTTTATCTTAAAAATAGCATATTTATATCTTTTCTGATTACCATTACAGTTCCTAGATGACCGAGTAAAAACAGACAGCACTAAGGCAACATTGTAACTGGTAAAGCTGGAATGGAGAGTAACAGGGCTTCCAACCTCCCTGACCCTAGACCTTGAGACCTGCTTGACTCGAATTCATTCACCACGTTATGGGCGGAGAAGCTGTAACTGAAAAAAACAGACTTGGCTGGAGGTAGCAAGAGACTGCTGGGTCTACTGTAGGGAGGCCGGAAGCACAAGCTCTTGGAGTTCTGGGCACAAACATATCCGGAAGCGCTATGTTCTGTGCAATCCCATTTTTCTTGGTTAAATACGGGCTGATGGGTCAAGCTTGCTCTAATTTCATCACTTCTTGAAAGAGAAGAGAGAAAATTCAAAAGTGTCCCACATAATGATTCCTTTCCATGGGGGATGCTATGGAAGTACCGGATGTAAACACAAACACTACAAAAATTAAGAAAATAATGAATGTGCAGGCTTTAGATAATAAAAAGGGACATTATTTTAGTTTTTTAAGGATTATTAGTTTTAACCCATCATTTTAAAAAAGATCCTAATTAAGGGTGCCTGGGTGGCTCAGTCGGTTGATCCTCAGACTCTTTGTTTTTTGCCTTGGGTTGTGATCTCATCTGGGTCAAGGGATTGGGCCCCACATTGGGCTCTGTGCTCACCACAGTCTGCTTGTCCCTCTCCCTCTGCTCCTCCCCACAGCTCTCTCTCCCTAAAATAATAATAAAAGGAACCTAATTGAATACTACTGTAGTGGGTTGAACAATGTGCCCACCTCCCCCATTCACATCCATCTGGAGCCTCAGAATGTGACATTATTTAGAGACAGGGTGTTTGAGGATGTCATCAATTATGGATCTTGAGAGGAAATCATCCTGGATTTAGGGCCTACCCTAAATCCAGTAACTTGAAATTTGCAGGAGAAAGGAGAGGGAGATTTGGACCCAAAGGCACACAGGGAGGAAGGTCATGAGCAGCCAGAGACAAGGATTAAAGCTATGCTGCCACAAGAGGGAATGATCTTCAGACTTCAGGTCTCCAGAATCAGGAGAGACTAAATTTCTGTTAGCCATCAAGTTTGTGGTAATTTGTTAAGGCAGTCCTAGGAACTAACACAACGTCCAACCCGACCTCCAGGATACCTCTAGACCTTAAGCACTGCTGCTAGGTCCAAGGGGCCTGGAGCAGGACTAGAGAGCAGGGGTTAGACATACGGGGACACACACATACCATACATTCCCACAGACACACACACACTATGCACACTCTCTCTCCCTCACACACACTCCCATAGAAACACACAGAGCCCCCCACACACATTCCCATAGACACAAAGACCACACACACTCACACATACACACACTCCCAGACACACACAGACCACACACTCTCTCTCTCTCGCACACACCACACATTCCCAGACACACGCACACCACACCCTCACATACACATACCCACAGACACACACAAGACCACACACTCACACACACTCCCATAACCACACACAGACCACACACTCCTGTAGACACATACATACCACAACACACACTCATACACACTCTCACAGACACACACACACTCACATAAACACATACCACATACATATTCTCACAAATTTATAACAAAATCAATGTTTGAAATTAAAGTAATATAGCTAAATAACTCTTCTTAATTTTGGATTCCACATTCAGAAAAAGATGTAGAGGACATGGTATACTATTAGTGATTTAAGACTTTTAACCTGGATTTTAAAAGTAGAACTGGAGAAGTGTGATCTGTGCTGTGAAAGCTGAGAAAAGTCTATAGTCTAAATTAGCTACCGCACTACTCATTTTTCCTTTAGTATGAATTTTCTTAAAACTAAGGTTTATAGATGACAAGTGGTGCTGACAAAAGCCTACAGGCATATAAAAAGATGCTATTATGGACCTCAGTCTGAACAGATGTGTAGCTTACTTTTTAGAGCTATTTAAAAATGTTGTGCATATATGTCTCTCTGAGCTTTCTCTCATCTAAAGACAAGGTATTTCAAGGTGGTGATGCCAGGAGTCATCTCAACACAAGTGTTGGTAGTAACTGAACAGGCAAGTTTTCAGCAAGAGAAGTCAACCAAATCTGAGGAGAAAAATTTAAGTGTCAACACAGAAATGGTAAGGCTGAGAGAACCAACTGCCAAGTTAACATGTACTTACTTACTTGGGCCTCTATGCTCACTTATCAAACAAGCCTTGGTGACTCATTTATTCTTCTTCACAACTACCAATGGCAATGTTCCGTGTATCACAGAAAGATGTTACAACTCTAAAAAGGTTTGCATTTACTTGTATATCTAGCTCATTAAAAAAAAAAAAAAACCCTTAGATTGTTTGAAAAATAACTTACTTAAAACTTCCATTTCATTTATACTTCTAATGTTTAAACAATGTCTTTGGAACAGACTGGTTAGAAATCAAATTAAATTGAAACGTACTCAGTGGAAATTAAGTTCTAAAAGATGACACACTGGGACACGTGGGTGGCTGCGGTGGTTACACTTCCGGCTCTGGGTTTTGGCTCAGGTCATGATCTCATGGCTTGTATGATGGAGCCTGCACTGGGCTCCCCGGGCTCCCCGCTCAGCGAGGAGTCTGCTTGAAGATTCTCTCCCTCTTCCCTATCCCCGCCAAATAAATAAATCTTTTAAAAAAATTGCGTTAAAACATACAATTTTTAATCTCGCCAAAAGGACCTGCCCCTCTCTGCTTTTCCCCACATCTCCTCTCAAATCTTAAAGTGTTTTTTGTTTTGTTTTGTTTAGGGGAAGAGGTGGGTAAAGAAGAAATCTTAAAACTAATGTGGGTATATTACAAATCCAAATGCAAAATATACATGCATTTTTTTTAAAGATTTATTTATTTATTTATTTGACAGAGAGAGAGAGAGAGAGAGAGAGATCACAAGCAGGCAGAGAGGCAGGCAGAGAGAGAGGAGGAAGCAGGCTCCCTGCTGAGCAGAGAGCCCAATGCGGGGCTCGATCCCAGGACCCCGAGATCATGACCTGAGCCGAAGGCAGCGGCTTAACCCACTGAGCCACCCAGGCGCCCCACATGCATTTTTTTTTAAAGATAAACTGAAGAAAGCAGATACTTCTGATTACTGCAATGGTTTAGGCTTTGTCTTGCTGATATAAGGGAGCTGGGAGGGATTCATTTTCCTCTGCCCTTAGGGGCTGAATAAGTTAGGATGATTTTGCCTGCAGGATACAAGATACCTAAACTACCTGAACAGTGGGTGTTAGCTTCTACAACAAAAGCCCAGAGGTAGATGATAACAAAAGCTGGTTCATTTAACAGTAAAACACTATCAGAGCTCTGGGTTTTATAAAGTTTAATAAAATACTGAATTTTTCCTGGTGCCAAAATACCTTATCCTTCCTTCCCTCTTCTTAGCCCGCTGCCTTGAGAAAACCGTCCCTCTGAAATGTACATAAATCTTTTTAAAAGCTGAATATACTTCTTGCAGGCTGTACCATTTAGTTTCTCCTAGTGGCCTGCTTTTGCAATGTAATCATCAAGGAAGATGAACCCCAGTGTCCCTATCACTGTGGGACTCTAGCTCAGGTGGCTTTCTCTCTAAAGCTCGTAACTAACCCTTATCAGAGACAGAAGTGTCAGTTGTCCTTTGAATAAAGACAACTGATTAGCACAGATGGTCGCCCCAATCACCCCAACGTGAATTTAGAATGAACTATGTATAGCAAATGGTGCCGTGCAGGAACTATTCTTACATATGGACAAGTTACAATTTATCTTCAGAACACGTATATAAGGGATTGTATCTGCCTGGTTATATGGAAAGGTGAAATTTCTTTCAGCCTGTGATGCAAATTGCAGCCTGGTTTCATGCTTATCCAATGATAAAAATGTTTTCTAAAATGTTTTCTTTCTCTGCTATATTCATGAGAGGATTTTCTGGGTTGGCAGAAGATCTGGTTTCCAATTTTTCCCCCTGTCCTCAGGGTCTTCAAGATTTTCTTGACTTCTCAGAATTAGAAGATGCTCCATACCTTACATCTCCACTCAAGTCCAAAGCAAAAAAGTAAAGGGAGACCTGTCTGCAGGTGTGGGTCTATTCTGATAGTCTAATACATGTGTAGTAAGTAGTATTTCATTGTAGTTGCAATTTGTTCTAATCATGTCTAGCAGTTTTTCATGAGCTTACCTGCCATCCTTATATATTCTTTTATGAAGTATCTGTTTAATTCTTTTGCCAGGTTTTAAATTGGGTTGCATTTCGTCTTACTGCTGAGATTTTAGAATTTGTCATATCACCCAGAATTATAGAGTTTGCAAAAATTTTATCCCAGTCTGTGCCTTATCTTTTCATCCCTTCATTTTCTTTCATTCTTCTTCAAATGTCTTTCAGAGAGATTTTTTACAATTTTAGACCAACTGATCAACTCGTTCTTTTATGTATCATGCTTTGGTGTATATCTAAAAAAATCTTTGCTTAGCCCAAGGTCCCAAAGATGTTGTTCTCTGTTCTCTACTACAAGCTGTACTTTCAGGATTTTTGGTGGTTTTTTTTTTTATTTTTTAAGATTTTATTTATTTACTTGACAGAGAGAGACACAACGAGAGAGGGAACACAAGCAGGGGGAGTGGGAGAGGCAGAAGCAGGCTCCTTACTGAGCAGGGAGCTTGATGTGGAGCTCTATCCCAGGACCCTGGGATCATGACCTGAGCCGAAGGCAGATGCTTAATGAGTGAGCCACCGAGGTGCCCCTGTACTTTTAGGTTTTAAACTTAGGTCTATGATACATTTTGAATTGATTTTTTTGTATATGCATATAGAAATCCAATTATTCTATCACCTTTTGTTGAAAAGCCTATCTTTTTTCATTGCAATGCCTCTGTACCTTTGTCAAAAATCAGGTGTCCAAATATATACCAGGTTTTTCCTCTCTGGACTCTCTATTCTATTCCATCAATTTATTTGCCTAGCATTACACCAACATCACAATGTAATGATTATCACAGCTTGAAATCAGGCAGTGTTACGCTTTGAACTTTATTCTTTTTCAAACTTGTTTTGGCTTTTCTAGGTTCTTCACATTTCCACATGAAATTCAGAAACAGCTTTCTAATTTATGTAAAAAAGTCTCTTAAGATTTCAACTGGGACTTCACTGAATCTATAGATCAATCTGAAAAGAATGAACAATACTTAGTTTTCAGAACCATCAACAAAGTGAATCTCTCCATTTAATTAGGTCTTTAATTTCTTTCAGCAATGATTTTTAGTTTCTAGTGTACAGGTCTTTCATGTGTTTTGTCAAGATTTATCCTTAAGTATTTCATAATGTTACGGTACTGTGTTTTTCAGCTTCAATTTCAGTTCATGCTTAATACATAATTAATTTTGATATACTAATCTTGCATCTGCAACTGTGCTAAATGCTCAATAATTCTAGTAACTTTTCAGTAACTCCACAGGATTTCCTACTTTGATGACCACAACTTTTATGAAAAAAAGATAATTTTACTTCTTCTAGTCTGGATGTCTTTTATTTCTTTTTCTTGTCTGACTATACTAGCTAGAACCTCCAGTTCAAGGCTAAACTGAAGTGAAGAAAACAGAAAGAAATCCTTGTCTTATTCCTGATCTTAGGAGGAACACATTCAGTTTTTCAGTATGAGGTTAGGTGTAGATTTTTCATTTATGCTCTTTACCAAGTTGAGAGAATTCCTTTCCATTCCTGGTTTGCTAAGAGTCTTATCAGGAAGGGATGTTCGATTTTGTCCAATAATTTTTCTGTGTCTACTGAAATGATCATATGGTTTTTCTTTTTCAGTTCACTGATTTTCAAATGTCAAACCTCCATGCCCAGAGTAAATCTACTTGGTCATGATGTGTTATCTATTGAATAGGTTGTTAGATTTAATTTGCTAAAATCTTGTTTAGCTGCTTTATGCATATTTGTTCACGAGGGATATTAGTCTTGTTTCCAATGAGAACCCTGCCATCATTCTTGCATGTGTTGCTTTCTACCTAACTCGTTTTTCTCCTCTGATGGCTTTTCAGACTTTTTATCATTACCACCGGTTTTAAGCAATGTGATTATGATGTGCCCTTGGTGACGTATTCTTCATGTTTCTTGTCCTTCGACTTTGTTCAGTTCCTTCGAGTGGGTAGAAGTTTGGAAAGATTTTGGCCCATATAAATATATTTTTAATCCTTTCTTCTGTCCTCTCCACTTCAGACTTCACATATTTTAAGCAACCTACAGTTGTCGCACAGCTCACCGATACTCTTTGCATTTTTATAAGATTCTTTTTTGGCTCTTGTTTTCATTTTGATTTTAGCTGCAATGTCTTCAAGTTCACAAATCTTTTCTTTTGCAAGTTCTAATCTGCTATTAATCCTCTTAAGGTGTATTTTTTAATTCAGACTTTGCAGTTTCCATTTCTGGAAGTTTGATTTGGATTTTATTATATCCCATGTCTCTCTTTAATTTTTTTAATATATGGCATTAATTATAATTACTGTTTTAATGTCCCCTGCTAATTCTAACAGTTATACGAGCTCTGAGTCAGTTTCAGTTGATTATTTTCATTACTGGTCATCCCTTCCTGCCTGGTATACCATACATGGCATCCTTGGCTCGATGCCAGACATTAAGTTTTACCTGTGGTTGCTAGATAATTTTGTATTCCTATAAATCCTGAGTTTTGTTCAGGTATATAGTTAAGTTACTTGGAAACAATTTGATACTTTCAAGTCTTGCTTTTGTGACTATGCAGATCCAAAGCAAGAGATTATTCATCACCACTGAGGAAGGACTATCCTGAGTACTCTACTCCATGCCCTGTGAATTATAAGATTTTCCAGTCAGGCTCCTGGGAACAGGCACTGTTTCGGACCTTGTGTGGTCACCATAAACTGTTCCCTTTAATTCCTCATAGAGGATTCTTTCCCCCACTCAGGTATAGTTTCTTCCCTCTGCTAACTACTCCCAGAGGGATTCTCTGGGGTTCTCTCTCTGTGTAGCTCGCTGTTCTATGCTACTCTCCTGTAGACACCAGCTATTTTCATTTCCTTGGACTCACAACTCCGATCTCCTCAGGGAACCTGCTGCACTCAGCCTCATGTCCCCTTCCCTGTGCTGTGGGGAAGCTCTACCAAGGCAGCAAGCTGCGGCAAAGCCAGGGCTGCTGGTTTGTTTCCCATCTCTCAGAGACCACATTCCTTCACTGCCTCCTCTCCAGTTTTGAAAACCATTGTTTCCTATATATTTCATCTGTCTGCTTTGGGTAGAAGGGTAAATTCTGGGCCTTGTTACTTCATCTTGGAGGAAGAGTTGGTTCTTCCATTTTGAGATACTTTGTCAAACAATTTGCTGAACACCCTGTATTTTCATGGAATCACTTAATTCTCTATTATTAAACCAATCCAAAAAGAACATTAGAGTTAGTCCAGCAAGAACTTGTTCTGAGGAAGCCTTTCTGGCTCTTCTTGATCACTAATTTTTCTCCAAAGTCTTCCTATCTTCATATCAAAGTCTTATGACTTTCTAGAACTTTGTGAAAATGGACATTAAATCCATCTACTTTTATTTTTCTCAATCCAACTTTTCCCTTCTTTAAAATTAGCTACCTATTCTGTTTTTTCTCTGCATCATTCCTGAAAGAGTATTAATTACAAAATTACATGTATAGTAATATCTTGATATAAAATTTCTTAGCATCCTGGCAATCATTTAAAATAACAAGTTGGGACGCCTGAGTGGCTCAGTTGGTTAAGCAGCTGCCTTCGGCTCAGGTCATGATCTCAGTGTCCTGGGATCGAGTCCCACATCGGGCTCCTTGTTCTGTGGGGAGCCTGCTTCTCCCTCTGCCTCTGCCTGCCACTCTGTCTGCCTGTGCTCTCTCTCTCTCTTTCTGACAAATAAATAAATAAATAAATAAATATATCTATCTTTAAAATAACAAGTTACTTTTCTTCCTTTGGGACTCTAGTTTTCTCTCAGCCATACTTGTATTCCTTTAGTTTCCTTTCACCCCAGGTATAAGTTATAGGGGTTGGAGGAGGGGGGGTGGGATGGGAGTTAAAGTGTTGATGCTTTGCATTTTATCTTATGATTCCCTTTTGAGGAATGCCATTGCTTCTCCGATTTTTCATTGTGGTTAAAAAAAAAAACATAATATAAAACTTACCCCCTTAATCTTGCCATTTGTGACAACACAGATGGACCTACAGGTTATTATGCTAAGTGAAATAAATCAGAGTAACACAAATACCGTATGATTTCACTCATATATGGAGTCTAAAAAATAAATGAATAAACAAAAAGCAGAATCAGACCCATAAATACAGAAAACAAACATGGTTGCCAGGAGTGGGGGATGGGCAAAATGGGTGAAGGGGAGAGGGAGACATAGGCTTCCAGTTATGAAATGAGTAAGTCACATGTATAAAAGGTACAAAACAGGAAATATGGCCAATGATACTGTAATAGCACTGTGGTGACAGAGGGTGACAGATGGTGGCTATACTTGTGGTGAGCGTAACACAGACCGAGTTATTTATCAGTATGCTCTCTACACCTGAAACTAACAATGACACTGTGTGTCAACTATAGTTTAAAACAGAAACAAAGAAATTTACCATCTTATTTTTAAGTTCGGTAGAGCTATGTATGTTCACACAATTGTGAAACAGATTCCTGAACTCTAATCTTGCAAAACTGAAATTCTACACCCTTTCAAGCAACAATTCCCCTTTTCCCTTCCCCCAGTGCCTGATAAACCACCTTCTACTTTCTCTTCCTATCAGTTTGGTTAGAGGTACTTTATACGAGTGGAATCATAACAATCTTTTTGTGTCTGGCTCATTTCACTGAACATAATGTTCTCAATGTTCATCCATACTGTTGCTTCCCTGATTTTGATTCTAGAAGCCTATCTCCCATTACTTCTAATGAATATTCTTTAGTAAGTCCAGTTTCTTTACTGTCTTTTTGAAGAACAGTAGCATTTGTTTTCTCAAGCTGGATCCCTTTTCATGAAATGACTTTCTGCTTTACCTCACCTATTAACATGTAGCATTATCTCAAACTTTTTTCATGACTACTCCAGCCCACACCAAAGTTCCCTTCTTTGAATCTCTAAAACATTTATATTCTATTTAGCACTTGACTATACAGTTTGTACTTTTACTGAATTTGCCCAGGGCCAGAAATAAGAGATTTCTTAACTAGACTACAAGTTCCTCTACAGCGTTATGTTTCATACACTTTAATTTCCAAATAGCACAATTCTGAAAAGAGAGCAGTTACTTAATAAATACTTATGGATTTGACTTAGTTTGCAAATCAGCTGTCAGGGGAAGGGTGCAGAGAACAGCACAGAACAGGAGATTTAATGCTACTTTTCCAGCTGGAAAAATAGTCATTTTCTCATGGTAGGAGGTTAACTTTAGGATCTAGTTACAGACAAGATAAAAGATGAAAGATAAATGGAAGGGAATAGTGGCTTGGTTTTTCCAATCTTTCCTCCCGAACTGTTTTTTCCTTGGCTAAGAATCGTCACTCCAAAAATCTCATTGATTCCTCCCTCTCTCCCAAATATATTACTTGGACACTTTTGATTACAAATTTAGAAGTCATGCTACTCTTGATGCTTTACTGACAAAACTATTATCAGAACTGTCTTTGAACCTACTTCAAAACCTTCTTCACTAGGGGATTAGCTTTAATAGTCTGAGAGCTGGCTAACTGTGCTTTCATTTGCTTATGCTGAGAATAACTTGACAGGCAGGGGCAGATAACAGGGGCTATAAAAAGGAGAACCAGAACTACTGGAGGGCAGGAAAGCAACATCAATAACAATATCTGTCCTGGGCAACAATTTACTAGCTTTCCCTCTTCCCCTGCCCTAGTATTTTACTATAAAACCTTCACACCTCAGAAACTTTAAAAGAATTTTATGGTGAAACCCATACATGCTTACCTCCTAGATGCTACAATTAGCATTTCGGTATAGTTCTTGATTACAGGTCTATTACCCTTTCCTATTTACTTTTCTTGTATTACTATTACCTTTTCCTATATTACTAGTTTTCTTTATCATACTAAAATATTCCATCTAGAAAGAACAGCTAATTAGCAAACCTGGCCAAGTATCAAGAAAAACTTGGTCAATAAAATTGTTTGCAAAGGGAAAACTGGAAGTCTCACCAGAACTTGTTATAACAACTTTAGGCAACAATATTTACTTAAGTTTTGAGAGGAACACTGTTGCTACAAATTTTGGCTCCTATGGTTTCATCTATGCCATCTCTACTTTAAGAAGAAGATCAGAAACATTTAGAATTTTATTTAAAAATAGCAAATTATTTGGCAGTAACTATTTGATAATAGCCAATGAGGTACCATTACTTTTAAGGGAAGAATTAAAAACTTCCTGGAAAGAAAAAATTAAGAGCAAAATACTTACAAGTAGTCAAATGGTAAACAAACATAATTCCTTTTTTCCCCCTGATTCCTTTCAAAAGCATAGGGCACATGCCATCAAAAAGAGAATAACAGATACACAAAACATGGTATACCCTTACAACAGGATACTACTTACCAAAAGGAAAAAGTGAACTACTGATACATGCAACAACACTGACTAATCTAAAAAACATTATGCACAAAAGTAAGTACATACTGCATGATTGCAATTACATGAGATTCTAGGCAGGCAACCTACAGTGACCAAAAGCAGCTACGTATTTGGAGGTGGGGCAGAAATCACTCACTGCAAGACTAGGAACTGAAGTGTTCCAGAATAACTGGGATGCTAGTTACCCAGGCATAAATATCTGCCCAAAGACAATAAACTGCACATTTAAAGTACTTCATTAAAGTGGATTAAAAAAAAAAGACTAAAAGGAAAGGATGGAAAAGGAAATTAACCCCATTATGTGTTATTCCTATATGAATACAATTTGGATTGTAGCTCCCTCTACTGCAGAAAAAAAAAAATGGCAAGGATATTTCAAAGTAACAGGCTTGAAACTAAAAAAAAAAAAAAAAATGCTTTTATTAAAGAGTGCCAGTGAAATTCACTCTGTGTATGTGGGCGTACCTACCATTTAATATTTGGATTGCACTGTGACACTGTGGTGAGTCCTAAGAGGAATTAAAAACCATGTGGACCATGGTTTTGGTCCTCCAGTGGACCAGCAGTTGAGGAGACTGGACAACATAACGCAGCTAACAGCAATGATCTGCCCACCTGACCGCATGGGGTACTGGCTATCCCTTGTCAGCATAGGTGATTCCTTGACCCCTAGGTTCTGCCATAAATGGTGCAATGACTCACAGGGGTCAGCAGTTCCTCAAAGACCAGCAGCATAACTTTTTACAAATGCAGACTCTTAGACCCCACTCAAGATGTACTAATCAGAATCTCGGGTGATGGAGCCCAGCCATCTTGTGCTTTACCAACATTTCCGGGTGATTCTGATACAAGCTCAAGCTTAAGAACCACTGCCCTAGGTTTACCAACTTTATCTATCTTCCAACACCAGCTAGTTGGCACTATTTCTGCTTTTCTCCTTCATGTGGGCATTTGAACCTCTGATTCTACTGAAAACAAATCCACTGTCCTGACTCCCCCACTCTTCACAGCTTGCCTTGGGCGTTTTCTTCTTGCTTCATAAATTTCCTCACCTATTCACTGATAGCAATCTTCTAGCACAAACTTAATTTTGAGTTCAAGCCCGTAGCTTCAACCCCCCAAAATAGGTCTATTATTCTCTTCGCCCTCCTGCTCCCATTTTTGCAAGATCTTATAAAACAATTTTTTCAGCTGTCTCTCTTGGAATCAAATAATTCAATCCTTTATTCAACAAATACCTAATTCTGAAACAAGTATATGTGTTCCCTCCATAGATACTGGAGATACAACAATAACCAAAATATACAAAACACACTGCCCTCATGAAATTTATGTAAGTTGGGGAACGCCTATGGAAATTATATAGTATGTTAGAAGTTGGGTGCTATGGAGAAAAGTTAAAGGGGAAATGAGAGGGGGGAAAAGGGAGCAATCTGAAATTTTATATAAGATAAGCAGGGAAAGCTTTAAAAAATACAGTTAGAGGGGCACCTGGCTGACTCTGTTGGAAAAGCATGTGAATCTTGATCTCGGGGTCATGAGTTTGAGCTCCACAATGGGTGTAGAGATTACTCAAATAAAAACTTTAAAAAAATACAATTAGGGGCACCTGGGTGGCTCACTGGGTTAAGCCTCTGTCTTCGGCTCAGGTCATGATCTCAGGGTTCTGGGATCGAGCCCCGCTTTGGGCTCTCTGCTCAGCAGGGAGCCTGCTCCCCTGCCCCTGCCTGCCTCTCTGACTGCTTGTGATCTCGGTCTGTCAAATAAATAAATAAAATCTTTTAAAAAATACAATTAGAAGTGACAAAATATGATTAAAAACTACTTAAGAGCTGAAATTGCAAAAGTCCTAGAAGAAAACAAAGACAAAGAGCTCCTTGACATGTGTCTCAGCAATGATTTTTGGGTATGACACCAAAAGCACACACAACAAAGGCAAAAATAAATACATGGAACTACATCAAACTAAAAGGCTTCTGCATAACAGAACAAACAATAAAACAATAAAAACAATAAAAAATGGAAGACAACCTACAGAGAAATATCTGCAAGTCATATATACAAGGGGTTAACATAGAAAATATTCAGTAACTCATACAACTCAGTAACAAAAATGAGACAGTTCAATTAAAAAGTAGGCAGAGGAACTAAATAGACATTAAAAAAAAAAGACATAGGTGCCTCGTTAGCGCAGTAGGTAGCGCGTCAGTCTCATAAAAAAAAAGACATTACAGGCACATGCAGATGTTCAACATCACTAATTATCAGGGAAATGCAAACCAAAACCACAATGGTATCAACTCATACCTGTTAAAATGGCTTCATCAAAGAGAAAAGAGAACCATGGCAGAGATGCAGAGAACAGGGTAACACTGTGCACTGTTGGAGGGAATGTGAACTGGTATAGCCACTATGGAAAATTGTATGGAGGGTCCTCAAAAATTTAAAAATAGAACTGCCACATGATCCCGCAATCCTGCTTCTGGGTATATATCCACAGTTAATGACAGCAGGATCTTAAGAGATACATGCATCCCCATGTTTACGGCAACATTAACTAAGCTACACAATAGCCGAGATATGGAAGCAACCTAAGTATCCACCAACAGATGAATGGATAAAGAAGATACGGTGTGTACAAACGCACATGCGCACACGTGCACACACACACACACACACACACACACACACACACACACACACACACACAATACTACTTGGCCATGAGAAAGAAGGAAATCCTGCCATTTCCAGCATGGGTAGACCTTGACGGCATTATGCTGAGTGAGATCAGTCAGAAAAGAAAAGACAAAGACTATATGATATATGATATCCATATGTGAAATGCTCAAAGGCCATACTCGTGTAGAAACAGAGAGCAGAATGGGGATTACATGTGCCGGGGGACTGCACAGATGTTAGTCACGGGGGATCAAGTTTGAAGGTAAGTTCTGGGGATCTAATGTACAGCATTGTGATTGCAGTTAACAATGCTGTATTATATACCTGAAAGCTGCTAAGAAAGCTCCTACACGCTCTCACAACAAAGAAGATGTCAGCTGACATTGCAGGTGGTAATCACACTGCAATACATAAATGTATTAAATAATCACCCTGAAAACCTTACGCTTACACAACATCTTACGTCAATCAGATCGCAATAAAGCTGAAAAACAAACTACTACTTAAGAGCGTCAACATACAGAGGCAAACAGCCAACTTTTTCCTTACGTAACACTTATTTATTGAGTGCCTCATACACTGTGTGCTAGGTGCTAGGGAGGTGAGAGTAGTTAAAAGCAAAAGTTCCTGCAGTTATATGCTTACATTCTACTTAATGGGAGAGACAGATAAAAAAAATAAACATATGTATCAGGTGGTAACAGTGCTGAAAAAAAACAGAGCAGGGTAAGGGGAGAGCATAATGGAAAGTACAGATGATATATACACAAAGGGCCTATTTTTATGGGCAGGCACTCAAAAAAACTTCTAAGTTCCTTGACGTCAGCTTTGTTCTCTCCTATATTCAAGGATGCATCCCCAGCACATAAAATAGCAAAGGCACATATGAGGCACTTTAGTATCTGTTAGATGAACTACTTCATAGTACATTGTATCATTTGTATATTCTGATCACCATTTACTTAGTAATAAGGGCAAAGAGCTCAGACACACCTAGAGCAAAGAGGTGGAATTAAGGATCCCAGGAAATGACAGCTTGAAAGAGTGAGAAATGCTGAAACTTGTATCCCCATTAATTTCCTAAGAACCTGTTTATCTGTGTTCTTAACCTATAGAAAAAAATTTAAGTGACTTATCCTCTTGTCTGAATTTATTATGAATCATTTAAAAATTCAAAATAATTTAAGATTGATTTTTAAAAAGCCTGCTCAAAGCTTACTTCACCTATCAAGTAATATCTAAATGTTTTGTTACTTCTCAGAATATTCTCTTGATTCTAACGTTTCTGATCAGCTAATTTTCTAAAACATTTTCCTCCCTGAACTTCCAAAGCTATCTATGAGAAATTTTGTGAAGTTAGCACTCTAAAATGATCATAACTCAAATGCACATGCCCCTTGACCCAGCCATCTTTCTGCTAGGAATCTAGCCAATATTTACATTCGTACAAACAGCAGAATTATATGTAAAAGGGTGTTCACTTAAATGTTTTTAACAGCAAAAAACTAGAATAGAACCAACTTCTATATCTAACAATTACTGATTAAACAAATGACAATCCTCATTGGATTTATGTGTCCATATGGAAACCTTCTCTAAGTAAAGAGTAAGAAGAAAATAGCAAGTCTCAGAACAGTAAGTATACTATGCCTCGGTAGGGGGAAAAAGGCTATTAAAAAGATATACATTATAAATATAAATTTTTATATGTTTGGTTATATCTGGAAAACTCCTAAAAGGGATACAACAAGAACAGCTTTTAATAATTATCTCTGGGAAGTGAAACTGGATGTGGAAATACAGAGAAACTTTCCTTTTTCGTTTTTTATGTTCCACATTAATATTTAATTCACCATGCCATATCCACATATTATTTTTATAATTAAAAAATAAACTATATTAAAAACAACAGTAGTCTTGATTTTTGAGGAGCTGCACAATACAGAGGAGACAGATGTTTATACAACCAATTATAATATGGCAAGAATTAGCTGTTAATTCTGTACGGTTTCAACAAACATTTGTTGAGTGTATACTCAACCCAAACATGGAAACCAAGCCCCGAAGGTGTTAATGTTTCCTGTAGACTATCGGAGCCAGGGAAGTATTGTGAGTATACCTAAGGATGAACTAATTCTGCCTTAGGACAGGGCTTTTGAACAAGGCCTCAAGAAAGTAATAGGATTTTGTTAGGGATTTAAAAAAAAAAAAAAAAAAGGAATGAGCACCGCGCACAGAAGGGACAGCAAGAGTAAGGACACGGAAGTGAAGAGGCCTAACAGGCGGGCACAGATCACGCGCCTGGGGAAAGCGGTCTAATAGGAGATGTGGCCGAGAAGGTACATTCGGCACTTAATTATTCAGTACAGAAGCAAAGGTCAACGATGTGGAAGCAAGGAGCACCTTTTTCATCAGTCTTCCTCATCTGGGGGAGTACACCTGCAGGACATTTCTACAACAGAAGTAGGACTCCTGGAGCAAAATTTATGTGAACTTAGTATTTCAATAGGTTCTTCCCCAAAGATTCTATCACTCACATCAAACAACACACACTCCCACCTCCTGGGTAAATGACTAGATCTTTACATCCTTACCAACACCAGAACACAAATTTTTAAAATCTGAAGTGGACAGTAAAACATGGCATCTGATTATTAAGTTTACATCATTTCTCTGAGTGGGTCAAACATTTATTTTTCAACTGTTCATGCTATTTTCCATCTATATTTTCAGGGAAATGCCTTTACTTATTTTAACTTAGTATTTTTCCCTTAATTTCAGATTTTAAGTTTACCCATTGACTATCAAATGTTTTGCAAGTATATTTTCCCAGTGTGCCATTTTTTACTTTACTGATTTTTTTTCCCCCTTGTAGATGTTTTCCACTTCAAGTGGCTAAAATATTTTATCTTTTCTTCTATGGTTTCTGGGTTTTGTGCCATGCCATCTTCACTCCCAGAGTTGGGAAAAAAAACTTCCATTTTTTTTAATGATTTTATTTCACTTTTTATATTTAAAGCATGATCTATATTAAGATCAGTTTTGTTATTTACCAGGGATCCAGCTGAATTCCCAGGACTCTTTCTTAATGAACAGTTTTCCTAACATCACCTATTAACTAATCTGACTTTCCTTCAATGATCTGCACTGCTTTTCTTCAAAGATGAAATTCCCACATATAAGGGGGCCTATTTCTGAACTCTGTTCTGTTCTACTGTTCCATTTATTCTTGTACCACTACTCGTAGTTAGTATAGCTTTAAAACAGTTTTTCAATGGTCTTTTATATACAGATATTGCATACTATAGGATATAAAGTAGGTTTTAATTTCTTTCACTGTCTGGAAGGGCTTGTCTCCTGCGGTGATTGCGGGCTTGGCCAAACACAGCTAAGCTGGAGCTACAATTGTCAGAACCACCTTCTCTGTGTGGTTCTAAGTTAGGGCTGGCTACAGCGGCTCGTGCAGGCACGTGATGTGCAGGCTGCAGTAAGAGCGGCCTGCACTCTGCGTTCCGGGGAGTGCAGCACAGCCATGTGCTGATAACACTGTGCACATGCTGGGGATGGCCTGGCTCACCTTGGAGGGTGGGGCAGTGGCCCCACCTGCAGCACCTGCAGCTCCTGTTGGAGCTCCTCAGCAATTTTTCCGATTCCTAAGCCAGGCATGGATAGCCCTCTGGCAAAAGGTGCCAGCTTCTTCTGCAAATTAGCTGCTTATCAAAGCTGGAGTCCGTGAGACACAGATATGGGATCTTTTGTCCTTGCAAGTTCCAGTTTGTCCTTGTTCTCCTTTGCTTCACATCTAGCTTTTTTCCCTGGCTGCCAGCCCTCCTGTCCTCCAGCGACTTTCCACCTGCTATGCTGTATTTTGTGCCGGGTATAATTCTAAATGCTTTGCTATCTTCACCTCCATAACAACTCTTTCAGGTGACACTATTACTAATTCTCTTTTTACATAAGATAAAACTGAGGCAGAAAATTCAGTAACTTGTCCAAAGTCACACAGCTACTAAGGGGAAAAGCTGGGATGAAACAGATAAATATGTACTGGTTGAGAATACGTGGTTAGATGTTTGTATCATATAATTAACTGGGTATATATAGAGAAGACATATTTATTAAATCCCTGAGTGACACAAAGCTAGAATAGCTAAAACATTAAATGAAAAACTCAAGAGTTCAAAATTTCAACAAATTAGAGTATGTTAAACCTAACAAAATAAAGTTAATAAGGATAAAAATAAAATAAAATAAATTTCAGAAAAATTAACCATTCCAAATATAAGACAGAAAACAATTATCTTAGTTCATGCATTCCCTCCCTCCAACCCCACCCTCAAAAAACCTACCACAAAATTTCAAACTACACAGACAGGGTTAGCAGAAAATAGAAAACAGTATTATCTTGCACTAATGGGAGTATAATGGCCACAGCAGGGACTGGTAACCCGCCCCGGTTTAACCACATTTTAAATACAGTGTTCAGTCTAGAAAACCAAGCACTCATCTCCAGAGAAGGGAAGGAGAACGCTGTCATAGAAAGAACAGGACACAAACTTATAATGTTTAGCCTGGCAAATACAAGTATTTTTAGTGAACATTTATGCGGAAGATTGTATATTTCCAAAGGGCAAAACATGGATCACTGAATGGAACTCACAGTGAAGCAGATTTTAACTGAAAATAAGAAAGATTTTTTCTAATAAAAAAAGCTTTTGAACAGTGGCATGGGTTGGCCTTTTGAGGCAGCAAGCTGCCCATCAACTGACAAGACTGAGAAAAGACTTTATGACAAAATACTCTGTGTTGTAAAGAGACTTAGCATTGGGAATGTGTGTGGGAGGAAGAAATGGATTGTGGTGGTTTTTGTTGGACTGAATGACCTCTAGATTTTCTTGTAGCTCAAAAAACTTTCCTTTTGATTCTAGATACAAAAACAGCCACTAAATCTGATGCAGGAAAACTGATGCAGGCTGCAGCTTAATTTATTTAAAAGACTTTTTCTGATTACAAAAATAAAAACAGAATGTTTCTGGTATTAAAATACACATGGAGGGGCGCCTGGGTGGCTCAGTGGGTTAAGCCTCTGCCTTCGGCTCAGGTCATGATCTCAGGGTCCTGGGATCGAGCCCCGTGTCAGGCTCTCTGCTCAGCGGGGAGCCTGCTTCTCTTCCTCTCTCTCTCTGCCTGCCTCTCTGCCTACTTGTGATCTCTGTCAAATAAATAAATAAAAATCTTTAAAAAAAAAAAATAAAAAATAAAATACACATGGAGTTATTTATGTACACATTTTATTTATACCTATGTATATGTGCACATAATAGCCTACTTAATATCAATAGCCTTAATGGCCTACTTAATATTCTATTATGAGTTCATAACTGGCTCCCTAATATCCATGTGGACGTGCCATAATTTATTTAACTGTCCAACTACTACTGAACATGTAATAACTAATTTTAGAACAGTAATAAACACCCCTGTACATAAATTTTTTTCCATAGCTTTGACCAAGATCCTTGACATATTATATAGTTTTCCAGAATTTCGCTATTATATTCAAAGTTTGAATTTAAGAGATAGGAAGGAGGGGGAGTGCACAAGCCAGAGTCAGAGAAAGGCACACAAAACATTGTTTCTGTCCCAGATATTTTGCCAGTGGAAGCAGACAAACTGTGGTAGTAAACTTGGTCTTTATGGTATTTCTCTTTCAATAACAAACTTATTAAGAGGACTAGGATTCCACCTAACCTGTGATTTCTCATAACCATTTAATGTCAATACATCCGAACTCAGAAAAACAGAAATGTATCTTCAACATGTATACTTTTCTCAATTTCTGAGACCTTCCAATACAGATGCATCTCACCAAGATTCGGTGAGAGCTGAGTTAGGCCTAGGTTAATGGATGTAGATACTGAGGTACAGATACGTCTCTTGGATTCTTGTAGAATAAGGGACTTTGGATCAGCTCCTATTATACCAAAAACCAATGAGAAGAAAATTCTTGGAGAAAACAAGCCCATTATCAAAGAATATATTTCTCTTCCTACAACCAGACAAATGCAGCAGTGGTATTATTTACCTATTTTTGTAAAACAATCCAGACTCCAAACAAAAGCCTTCAAGTTAAGCAATTTCCCCTTAGCTGAAAGCTATTCACGGCTTTTCCTTTCTTACACAATTCCTCCCCTCACCTAAAAAGCAGACTGCCTTGTATTTATTACTAATAATACACCAAAATTTTCAATTGTCTAAATCTACTTTTAAAATATTCAGATAGAAACATCCTATAAATTTTAATCTGGAGAAAATCCCTCTGGAGCCTTCTGTCACATTCAGTCTAGACCAATAACCCTCTTGATCTTCCTTTCCTTTCACTTGTTCCCTACATCCCATGTCTTCTGTTTTGGTTTATACTCAGTTTTGATAGCATATATCCTCCAAGGCATTAACTTAGATAGTAGACCTTAGAGACTTTGCATGACTTAAAACTTGGCATTCTAAATTGGAATTAATCTTCTCTCATAATTTTGAATGAACCGATCCACCGCTTCTAGCTTTCACGACTGTTCTTGAGAAGTCTGAAGCCATCCTGATGTCAGATCATTTTCCCAAAACTTATTCTCCCTCTCTTTAGAAGCCAATAGATCTTTCCTTTACCCCAAGGGGTCTGAATACAGCGCTGTGTCTTGGTGTGAGTCTGTTTATACCCACTGTGCTGGAATCTTGATGGGTGCTTTCAAACTGGAAACTCATGTCCTTCACTTCTGGGATATTTTCTCAAATTACCTTGTTGTAGTCATATTTTGTTTTTTAAATAAACTTTAAAAACTCTAAGTATATATAGATAAACATCAGGCTTGATGATATTTCTAAGTCAATGTGCACATTAATATTTAAAAGCCAGGCCCCTAATGTGGATTAGAAACCGTAGGCATGTTGGCATTTACTGGTGGCTGCACCACTGGGGAACAGAGGAGGATGTGGCCATTTTTCTGTCGGAATCTCATGTAGCGTAGCTCTAGTTTTTCTTCCTGTAGGCTAATTCATTTCCTAGAAAGGAACCCTCCAATCTCCTGTCTGTTTTCAGCTGTGCGTGACATCACTAAGTCCATAGCCTCTATGATTCAACCTCTTCAGACAAGAAATCTCTAGTTTCATTCATGGTAGAGATGAAGCAGGGGTGAACCTGGGGTCTAGCTACTCCTTACATAAATTTACTTAAAAATTCTACAGTTGTCAACCCTACCACGCACCCTATAGTCTCTGGTCTTTCCAAGGTTCTGAAGCACTCACCAGTTTGTTTTCATTAACATCTCCCCATGCAGGTACTTTAGCTTCTTGTTTTCCATCTTCTAAAAGCAGACATCTCTTGTCTGCTGTTGATTTCTTTCTCGTTTATTTTGTGCTTGTTCTTTACACCTTCTTAGCCCTCTATAATCATTCTAATGGCTTTCAAGAGAGAGTGGAGATAAATGCACTCTACCAGGCTAACCTGAAACACCTCCTTTGTTACACGTAGGCATCTTCAAAGGATCAGATATATGCTTTTTCTCTACATCCTTAAAAATCTTCCTGAACTTGTATTTTTAGCTCCAGACCTGTATTTTCAAATGTCTCCTGGGAACACATGTCAAAAGTAACCCATTATCTTTTCTGGAAATCTATTTATTCTTGCAGCTTGGTGTCATAATCCTTACAGTTACCCACACTGAAAACTTTAATGTTATCTCCTACTCTTCCTTCTTTCCAAATCTCTGTATCTCATAAGATACTAGCAACCGTCAGTTACACTAAAGAGTGCTTATATCTCATCCTTAATATTTCATTGTCTGCCTTATAGCTACTCCCCAAATATGAACTCATCCTACTCTATTCATCTTGCTTTCAGGTCTGGTTTAAATGCCACCACTTTCAGGAAGTCTTTCTTTATGCTTTCTAGGTTAAGTAAACTCTTCCTCCTCCAGAAAACTTGGTTCACTTTATTAACATTTCTCTTATGCACTTACTATTTTTAACATTTTTTTACAAATCTGCACGTGTTTTATTTCCTCTAATAGAACGTAAGAGTTTTAAGGAAAGAGGCTTTGAAGGAATCTATCTCTGACCTTACTGATTACACAGTTTTTATTGTGCCATCAGTATATATGCTATAGGAATAAACAAATTGGCAACTACTAAGGGAAGCAATGAAAGAGGACACAGCATCTTATCTTCTGGGGGAAAATGTCTACCTACAGCTATAGTCCATCTACATATAGTATATCATCCCAGGTTAAATGGCCCTCAACTAGGTCAAGACCACAGGCTTTTACACTTAACTTTGCCACTGCCAAGCTAATCAGCTGCCATCTCTGGTAGCTAAAACTAATGGATTATTGCCCTGTAATGAATTAACAATAAATCTGAGCCACTAGATAGAATAGCAATCTTCAGTTAACAGTTACTCAGCTTCTGACAAAATCCTGTTTAGTTAGCATTTGAGAAAAATCTAGGAAATCATACTAGTCTTCATTGCTCTATAGAGTTTTAAGCTCTATCTTAATAGTAAGAAAACATAAACCTATATTAGTCTTCACAGAAATGTCTTCATTCAAATGCCACAAGTTTTTATAAAGAATAAGTCACATTAAGAGTCTGACATCTTCTATAACATCAATGTTTGAAGACATTTGGCATTTTGTACTAGGTTGAAACAAGTAAAATTCCCAATATTCAACTCTTTTTGACCTATAATAAGAGCATTTTTATGTGCTCATCTAGTAGTTTATGTGTCATCTAGTAGTTCAGTCTTTAATAATGAGCTATCAAATTAAGTCATCTTATAATTTAGCAGTTAAAAAAAAATTCGGTCTCATTTGTTACAGTAATACATTCTCCCAACTCACAAAGATGAGAATGACACTGAACAAAATGCTTTCTTTTTGCTTTAACTACCAAGAAGCTTGGTGCTGAATGTAGTACTCAACTGTGATAATTTCTTCAGTCTAGAAGTTATAATTACCTGTAGGATTGATCTTGTTTGATTTTTTTCATTTTTATTGATCCAAACATATATATGTGTTTTTCTGGGAGTATTATAGTTAGTATTGTAGTTAGTACTGGTGTGTGTGTGTGTGTGTGTGTGTCTATATATTTATTTATAAACAAACAAACAAACTGGTTACCTAGAGTGCTGTGTTCAAATGGATTCTTTCTGAACTTGGCAGTGAAAGTACCAAGGTGGTCAACTGGTGATCTGGAGATATTCCATACACGTACTGGAAAGGGAAAGGCAGCATGGCACAAATTTGCAGCCCTATCCCATGTACTAGAGTACTCAAGGTCTATATTGATGAGGAATCAGAATTATGAAAGCCAATCTGTAACACGTGAGATCTGAATTTAGAAATAAGAGAAGGGAATTGATAGAAATCGTAAAGATATTCCTACCAGAGCCAATGAAATATGAAATAGGCAATGAAATGCAAAGGAATATATATATTCCATATGTATATTCATATATATATATATATATATATATATATATTTGACTATAGCTTGATTTAAGGATAGAATCTATAGTAAAAGAAATGAGAAATGAAGCTAGAGATGAGCTTTTTGAGCTGTGGCTTTTTGAGCAGAAGAGTGATGTGAAGAAAATGGTAAACGAATGTTGAAAATCAAGTAATTTCTTTTTAAGACTAGAAGAAGCCTCAAAATCAGCATTTGACCACTACTACAGTAATAGTTCATTGAGTAAGATGCTAGTAACACTGGGTGAAAGACTATTGGAAAAAGGATATTTACCCAGTCAGGGAGTTACCAACCACTCCACAGATCACTTATTACTCACAAATACAAGAAAGATTCTTTTTTTTTTTTTTTTTTTTAAAGATTTTATTTATTTGTTTGACAGAGAGAGAGATCACAAGTAGGCGAGTGAGGCAGGCGGGGGAGGGGGGGGAAGCAGGATCCCTGCTGAGCAGAGAGCCCAATGTGGGGCTCGATCCCAGGACCCTGAGATCATGACCTGAGCCGAAGGCAGAGGCTTTAACCCACTGAGCCACCCAGGTACCCCAACAAGTAAGATTCTTTACGTTAATCGAATCTAACCTTATGATCAAACTTGGGAGTCACCAGTAATGGGTTAACCTGTTATCACGTGCCTCTTTGGAGGATGCAATGAGGACACATCATCTATACAATATCATGCCCAAAACATTTAACATAAATCCGATCACGAAGAAACAAAGCACAAATATCTAAACTAAAGGACATTCTCCAGAGCAACTAGCCTGAACACTTATGTCAATGTCACAGAAGACAGAAGCAAAACGGAACACTGCTCTAGGTTAAAGAAAACCAGAGAGACATGACAACCAAATGCAACAAATGATCCTTATTGGATCTGAGATTGAAGTTAAAAATAAACAGTTGTAAATACATTTTTTTGAACAAATGGAATGACAGTTTATGAAGCATTCAGGAATAGGCAGACAGGAAATTTATGAAATTTACTTTGCAGGTCCTTAGGGAAGCAGACACATTTCAAGTCTCCACCTTCTTCCAGGTCAGTTTATAGAGCTCTGCCTGGAGTTCTGAATAAACTCAAGTAATAGCTGTCTTCCCCCCTCCACCCTTCCTTTTATGTATATCTTTAGAGGAAACCTCACAGGGAGGATGCATGACTATGATCATATATCCTCTAGACCTTTAAAACTCCGTGATTATTCTGAACTGATTTCATTAGCCAGAGCAGGGAGTTCAGGTGTGGTCCCAGGACCAGCATCGTGAGTATCAGCTGAGAATCCATCAGAAATGCAGATTCTTAGGTTTGGCCTTACACCTACCAAATCAGAAACTCTGTGGGTATGGCCCAAGTGATGCATGTTTTCAGGAGTCTTCCAGGGGATTCCAATGCACACCACAGAGCCAAGGACAAAATGAAGGTACTAAACTCTTATTTGACAAAATATCCACCTCATAGTTAAAGTCACTCTTCTTGAGATGCAGCTAAAAATTTAAGACCCAATTACATAAAAAGATATTTGTAATAAAACCTAGTGTAACACACCACACAGTCATAATTCATCATGTAGTGATCATACAGCAAAACCAGCCCACAATAAAAACTTTTTAAAGGCATCTACTTACTTTAATGTCTCAGCAAGAAAGAAACTCTGCTGTACATCATCATGTGTGGGAGTAGAAGAATACACATCCTTCACCCCAGAAAAACCACCACTGACTCGGCAATACTTTTCAATAGCCTGTGAAAGAGATCAGACAAAACAATCAATTCCACAGAATATCAAGTTTTGAAGGACAAATTAAGGAACCGTAGTTAAAAGTTCACAAAGATCTATGTAAGAATTTGACAGGTTAAAGAATAAGATTTATTATCAAATGGAATATTCTCGCACTGGAAAATTAACCGAGGTATCCTGTTTCCTGTGGAACTTTTCCCTCTCCAAAACTCTTTCATCTTTTAAAAACATCTTACATTTTTCTCACTTGGGAAAGTCAAGTTTGGACTATTCACACTGAATTAGAGGCCTGTATAGCACAATAAATCCTTGTTAATTTTGACAAACCAGGGAAGGTTTGAATTAAATTTTAAAGACAATTCTTTCACTTCTAAGAATAAACAATCCAAAACATGCTTTGAAAAAAGTTATTACCTAGGAGCTTTCCCTAGTAATAGCAATAAGGTAATACTTACTGCAAGCGTACTGTATGACAGACATTATATTACAATCCCACAAGTTAGGCATTACAGGTGGTACCAACTGGCAGGATGTACCCACCCACATAGCTGTTACAATAATTACAATATTAAAAGCTGACCATTATGAAGTTTTTGCTACGTGCTGGAGGGTCTTGTAAGGGCTTCATATGTATTAACATTAAAATCTCTAACAACACATGAGGTGTCTCAGTAGGCTCTACTTCAGACAGGAAAACTAAGGCAAAGAGTAATAATTTGCTCCACATTATTAACTACTGTGCTCTCTACTGCCCCACTGTGAGCTAAAATTCTTAATTTAGATCTCTTCTTGCATCTCTGAACATGTCCAAATAAAATACATGGAATCAAAGGGTACCCACTCAAACCTGTTTTTAATTCAAAGGAAGCAAATATCCTGCTTATGCAGGTCTATCACTATAAAAATAAGCCATTCACGAGAAGCTGAATCACATGTGGTTCTTTTCTTTCTCTGCTCTACATAACCCTGAGACACTGTCATATGAAGGTACAGTTATTTAATCATCACCGCCATGGCTTCTTTTTCCTAATCTTGTTACCTTTCTTACTCTTCTGGTTTTCCTCTTCTCTAATGAAAAGCTAATTAACACTGAAAGTTTTTATTTAATCAAGCTGTTCATTTTTATATAGTTCCATTTTCACTATAGCTGGGTTTTAAAAGTCTTCTTACCAAAGAGTTTGGTACTTTATCTAAATTTTTTTCTTAAAGACTTATTTAAGAGAAAGAGAAAAAAAGAGAGGGGAGAGTGCATGTGCATGTGCACGTGCAGGGGGAGGGGCAGAGAGAGAAAGAGGAAGAAAGCGTTTTCAAGCAGACTCCCCACTGAACATGGAGACCAACACAGGGCTCGATCCCAGGACCCTGAAATCATGACCTGAGCTGAAATCAAGAGTCAGCTGTTCAACCAACTGAGCCACCCAGGGTCCCCTCTTATCTAAATATATTTTTTTTTTGGGGCGCCTGGGTGGCTCAGTGGTTAAGCCTCTGCCTTCAGCTCAGGTCATGGTCTCAGGGTCCTGGGATCGAGTCCCACATCGGGCTCTCTGCTCTGCAGGGAGCCTACTTCCTCCTCTCTCTTTCTCTCTCTGCTTGCCTGTCTGCCCACTTGTGATCTCTCTCTGTCAGATAATAAAATCTTTAAAAAAAAATATATAAAAAAATAAATATATATATTAATTTTAGTGATATTTATTCACAATGTTTGGTGCTTAAATCAAAGGTTTTTGTTTTTTGTTTTTTTTTTAATTTTCATGATTACTTCACCAAAAGCAAATTGAGTGAAAACTGCTTTTCTTAAGGGAACCCTGGGTGGCTCAGTCAGTTTTATCTAAATATTTTAAACATATTTGAATTCAAGAGTTTTTAAATACCATGTTCTATGTAATGATCATGTGTCTTCACCACCAGAAACTATCAGAGCAGTTTAAGGATACTGTGAAAGTAGCAGGGAGGCATGACTAAATCTTTAAGTCATTTGGAATAATTTCTTGAAGGCAAGTTTTCATGCAAATATACTCAAATTTGGAAGTCTGAAGATGTGAATGGAATAGCTAAAGCTACAGAAGACATAGAGACTGTCTCAGTCTGTCTTCTCTTTACCTTCTTCATATCCAACATGGGTATGTCCAGTGATGGACAAGAAAGCAACTTCTATTTAAAATGTGAATTAAGATATGAATCTTCCTCTTTATCTCCATCCCTGCCTTTCCTCATCATGGCATCTTCTGAAACTTGAATTTAAAGCGTAATTATTTCAGTTCACGTTATTTATACTCTGGTTGTGAAACCTTCTTTTTACATAAACTGGTCTACATTCTGCCCTAAAACATATCTTGCACATTCTTACCAAAGATATTTACTAACATTATTTACCTCCCCTACAATGTCATAATTCTGTCTAGGCTGCAACTTTTAAGTTAAACAACTGCAATATGAATATTCATCATAATTACTGTTATTTGTCATAACTAGTATATCTCAAAGAATAAAACACTCCCTCACTCCCAGGAATATGCTATACTTTCATGAGAAGACTAATATTTTTCTTCCTCTCTAGGTAGTGATAGCCATGGGGTTCTCTGAAAGGCTAGGATTTTAAGAAAAAAACCACTTGACTTCTTTACTTACTAACCAGTAAAAATGTCTCATAAATAGATAAGTAAATAAACAGTCTTTCAATCTAGAAAAATTTTAAACAATTCACTGATTCTTCTTATGATGGTCCACTAAGAATTACTTGGAACACAAGCTGAAGTGAATAGTGGGTAATCTACCCAGCTGTGAGTCTGGGCAGTTTTAGGATTTTTTTTTTTTTTTCCTAGAGGTTAAGCCTTACTGGCAAGTAAAGAAACTGTGTAATCATACTGAAACCCATAATGTCTTTTAAGTGATTTTTCATTATTAAGATAATGAGTGAACATCAGTAGGAAATAGTTTTAATCAAGAACTAAACTGGATTCTAAGGTTTACTTCTACAGCTTAAGTAACTAAATTAAGGGCCCCTGGGTGACTCAGATGGTTGAGCAAAACATGACTCCAGCTCAGGGCATGATCTCAGGGTCCCTGGGATCAAGCCCTACAACAGGGACAGGCTCTGTGCTCAGTGAGGAAGTCTACTTAAAATTCTGCGTCTCCCTCTGCCCCTCCCTCCCCTGCTCATGCTCTCCCTCTCTCTCTCAAACAAATAAAATCTTGAAAGAAACAAGAAAGAAAAGGAAAAGGAAAGAAGAAAGAAAAGAAAGAAACTTGCAACTTAAATTGAGTAACAAGAGTTTTTGCATCAGATAAATAAAGCCGCACTACAATTACTGAACATGAGGTAACATGGATGAGGACATGTGGCTCTGTGGGCAGGCTTGATTTAATGCTCTTGCACATAAAATGAAATATTGGCTTATTTACCAGTGCTGCTTCCCAGCCCACTGCCTATATCTTGGATCGTGAGTGAATCGCCATAGGTACCAATAGGTTTCAATTACTTCTGGACGGAGGATGTAATACTTTTCAGCCTGCCGGACTGCCACAGCCTCTACTGCCACCGTCAAACTTGAATGATTCAGGACCCAGCTTTAATGCTGTAACATGACAAAAGAAACAAATGAGCACAATAAACCATTTGTGTTTGTTTGCCAGAGCTTCTTTTTCCCCTGAAAGAATGGGGCATAATGTAAAGTTTATGTTCATTTTGTTTTATTTTATTGTGGCTGTTTTGCAAAATCAGTGACTTTAAAAGATCCACATTTGGTTTTCTATACTAGCCTTACAAATATTCTTATTATCCTGACATGAACTATTTCTCATACATAATGCACATCAACATACCGCTAAATCCAACGATACGACAAGAGTCTAGTAATCCTCTGCAACAATGCAAACTAGACATAAGCACATTACATATTCTGTTCTGTTCAAAATAAAAATAAGGCAGATAATTGCACTGTGCAGAAATTATTTAAGTCAGAACAATTTTAAAGTCCTTTTAAATATAACACACATATGTAAGAAACATTTTAGAGCTCAGATCTTGAATTAGATAAAGGTGTAGATTATACACTTTTCGAGCATCCTACAGTATATAAAAAGCAATGTATTTTCAAACTTAAAGCAGTTTTAAAGATAAACTCTTCTCTCCTATGGCCCCTGTATATATAGTAAGGAAGAGATTCAAACTGTCAATCACCAAGAATTTCATCAGTATTGCCCATTTATCAATTTGAATAAAACAGGGCCATTACACATATATTTCAACACTACATTCTATTTTTTGAATGACATGATTTCCATTCAGGCTAGAATACAGCACTACATTAAAGTCTTTTCAATAACCTCTTTCTAATTACACTGAGCACCTTAACTCTGATCAATGTGAAGTCATCTTCCACTGGGATGTTGGGCTCACACATAATTACCATTCTCAGCTGCCATTTCTCTTTCCTTTTAGGGGTAGTTTCAAGGTCTCTCATCTCTTCCAAAAAATGCTAGACATTTTTATATTTTCTCAGAAAAGAAAAGGTAAAACAAGAACTATAATGCTGGTAGACCATAAACAGAACCATGACACAATTGCTGGCACGACATGGGTTGCTGTAACAAATTTCAGCACTACAAGGGAGATACTATAAGCTCTAAGTAATCCCATACAAATGTGAAAAGCCAGTCTTTCTCACCAACCATCACCTCCAAGAAAAACCACAAAACCAAAAGCCTTGTACCAATGGTTGATAGTTCTACTGAAAGCAAAATACATGATCCAGAAGAGTTTACCACTAAGTCTAAGAGAACTAAAGCAGAACTCAAGCAAGAGATTTTCAACCTGAGAGTCATGAACTCTGTGACAGGCTCTGGAAGAAGACAGTGTTCTGCCAAGAAGCCTGTGAAACCATATGCATAACTCTGTGTGCACATAAAGCTTTTACCAGCTAGCTCTTCAATGGGATTTGAGGTTAGGATTAACAAACAACTCATCAATATTTTTTGTTAAAGAACATCTATCCTGTTTATTAACAAGGTCAGCATATGATCAAATATGATTTGGCATTTAATAAATGTTTTTAAAATGACGATAAAAGTTAAACGCCATAAGCAATGAGGTGATGGCAATTCAATAAAGAGGAGAATAAGTCATTTTATCTGAATTTCTCATGTTTTTCCTTTCTCAAAGAATGAATGCTAAGAAGTGATCATATGGAGTTTTCAAATGTTAAACTTAAGACTAATGTTAAATTAGATAGTAACTTCTGTAATGATAATACTGCCTGAACTGGAAGTAGAAATTGGGTGCATGATACTAATATTTTAAACTTCTCACTAAAAATTCTCTCTCTCTGACTGGTCATTCACAACTTCACAAAAAAGACATACCAGAAAGAGAACATATCTGCTTTGTGAGAAGTTGGTAAATAAGAATGTACAAGCCTAAATTATGTACCAATTATATCCATTAGGCTGGTCAAATCACTGGCTTTGTGTTTCTGAGGGCATTATTTCTTAGGTGTTCCTTTGTTTAATTATAAAAAATAATTTCCTAATAATCTTGCACTTAATTTCTATTTTCTAGCTTAAATTTCCCATTTACACTTGTACTTCACTTCCAGGAGGAAACTAACTAATCCAGCAAGTAAAAATGAGTTGAAACCATAAATAATTTAGTACCTGGGTAAAAAGAACTCTAAGAGGATGCCAAAATCATATAATGTAAGCAAACTTAAGAGACATGCACAAATAAAAAAAAAAAATCAGAATAAAATATCAAATGTGACAAAGGTCAATAGTAAGACAGTGAAAGATACATTTAAAGGCGGCATAGATTAGTTTGTAAGGCACAGGGCTCTTCCAGATAGGTAGAGTCTGTAGAGATGGGAAAAATAAGCATCTTAGGTCAAGAAAAGAAATCCAACAAAAGATAAAAAAGCATGAGGAATATACTGGGACAGGTGATTGGACTTCGTTTCAGAAGGCTAACAGTAAAGGAAGAACTTAAACTATTTCCCTATTAACTTCCTCTAAGGAAGAAAAGAGTTATGTCCAAAACTCCATGTCCAATGAATCTCTTGTCCATTGAATATGTTATATGTATGTAAACATTAAAATTTCTTCCAAAATGTAATATATTGCACATGGTCTAGGGAAGACCTTAGCCAACTTCAATAAGAAGTAAATTAAATTAAGTAACAGTCATTATTTTATTCATGTTCAGGAGTTTTGGGGTTTTTTGTTTTTGTTTTAAATCTAGAAACGGGGAGGGGGGACAGTACTCTATTTTGAAAGTCTAAGACCTCATTTGGCACCAATTCTGCCTTATATCTCAGAATAAACTAAAATAATGTATCAATCTAGCTTCCCATGCAGATACAATAGGTCTGAAACTAAGTTACTACTCGGTTTCATGAACAGATTCAGCATTGTTTCCTACAAACCTAGTTAAATTATTTAGCAGAAGACCATGCTCATCAAGGTGGTGAAATATGAGGACTACCAAATTTTGCATTAGTATTAATTCTAATTCCAATAACAAATGAAAGTGAAATTCCAAAGTCTTTATGGTATGAATTCAGCTAGAATCACTGCTAAAAAGTGAATGGGTATTTTTAAATAAGCCGGCCAAAAAATTCTAGCACAGCTATACCAAAACACAGGAGATGTAATTACCAAGTGGGAAGGAAGCAACACTAGGACTGTACCGTTTAATTAAAGGATTTAAGTCGAGATTAAAGATATGTAAAAACAGTGAAAGACTTGAAAATACAGGACACAAACCAAACAGTTATCTTTTGGGGCATACCATGGCAAAGAAGGTCACGAGCTCACTGACTTGCCATGTAAGAGTGACCATGAGAACCAACACACTGAGGAAGACAGGGTAGGTATTATTGTTCCAGTTTTTTGCAGATGGAGCACCTGAGTCTTAGGCAGGTTAAACGAGTTGTCTAAGGCTCGGAGATAATAAATAGCGGAACAGGGGGTTTTTCAATCCCAGGCACATTTCCTTTCTACAGTATCACAGTACTTCATATCAGCATCAACAATGTCTATGAAATGTGACAGTCAGGGAATCCTCTCCTAACTCTGGTATTCTATAATTCCTCAAAGGCAGGAGATAGGTCTTATTCACACTTTCATCTGTAAGCATCCAGTGTAAGGCTTGGCACATCAGAGGTGTTCACGTTCAATGGAGTGAATAATTAATGATAACAATAGTATATCATATTTTTAATATGTCTGCTCTGTAAAACCCTACAATTTTACATCTTTTATTTCATTTGTGGTCAAAACCTGCATAACAAGTCTCATGATCATAATAAGCATACCAAATATCCATTGTGGTCCTCAGTGTTTTATTGATTTTAGCTGTATTTTAAATATCTACTTGATACTTCATATGGCCAACATGTTAATATAATTTAGCTTCTATTTATAATTAGATCACCAACTTTTTAAGTACTACATACAAACACTAAACCACTCCAAAATAACATCTACTTCAATGTCCTTTTGACTTAGTTGTTTTTGTCAAGAAATGGAATCCCTGAGTTACTGAGGGAACTAAAAGGTCAATTTCACCATAAGTTCAATTCCTTATTATATAAATCCTAAAATGGAAATTCAGTTATTTCATAAAAGCAACAACTCAACTTCTGAAATCGCAAACAGAAATTACTAGTTTTTAGTCTTTCTGTGAACTCATTTTCCATTATTTTATATAGAAACGCTTTTTTAAAAGCAGGAAAAAAATCTTGGAAGGTCTACTTTAGTATTTCTCAATCCTTTTTGAAGTTTGTTAAAAAACCTGATTGCCGGGGCGCCTGGGTGGCTCAGTGGGTTAGGCCGCTGCCTTCAGCTCAGGTCATGATCCCAGGTCCTGGGTTCGAGCCCCACATCGGGCTTTCTGCTCAGCAGGGAGCCTGCTTCCTCCTCTCTCTCTGCCTGCCTCTCTGCCTACTTGTGATTTCTCTCTGTCAAATAAATAAATAAAATCTTTAAAAAAAAAAAAAAAAAACCTGATTGCCAGGGTGCCTGGGTGGCTCAGTGGGTTAAAGCCTCTGCCTTCAGCTCAGGTCGTGATCTCAGGGTCCTGGGATCGAGCCCCACATCGGGCTCTCTGCTCAGTGGAGAGCCTGCTTCCCCCTCTCTCTCTGCCTGCCTCTCTGCCTACTTGTGATCTCTGTTAAATAAATAAATAAAATCTTTTAAAAAAAAAAAACCTGATTGCCTTCTCTCTCCATGAAATTTTGATTAACCAACAACTCATCAATATATTTTGTTAGAGAACTTCTATCCTGTTCATCAACAAGGTCAGCATTTGATCAAATATGTTTATCTATCCATGACTGTATATATATCTAGTCTTTATATATTAAAAAAAAAAAAAAAAAGATTTTTTTTTTCCCCACCCCCAAAAACAATCTTTTTCACCAATGAGAACCATCTCATTTTCCAGGTAAGGACACTGCAACCCAGAAATATTATATAACATTACATATCTGCCTAAAGCAACAACAGAGGATCCTTTTTGTCTAAGGCACAATCAATCCCAAAATTATTGGTGAATTGACTCAGAGACTACTGAAAGACCCAGATACCAATTATACATTCAATATAACTACTATTATTTTTTGGTCATTCTTATTTTCACAAGAGGATATGCAAGGCATGTAACCCCAATCAGCCAATTCTGTGTTCTTTTAAGTAACTAGTTTTCCAGAAGCTGAAATGAATGGCTAAAATGGATTCTTACTATATTAAAATAAATAATGTCATTCCACATATCCTCAAATGCCCCACCTGACATCCTTAAAACAATTTCTTAAAAATCTTTATTAATAAAATCAGCAGAATTCAGAATAAGTTTTAAAAATGATGAACACATTTCCAGAATTAAAATTAAAATTCTTTAAAAAATGATTTACTGTATTAGAATAACTATTTTAAAGTGAAAAATGCCTATATATTTTCCTTCTAATTCCTGGATATATTTTTAACTTAGAGGTTGTTAGTCTAAGTGGTTAGTGTTATTAATACTCTTACCAGTTCTGTCATATGACTCATGACATGTACGTGCAATTTCTGCCCCTAGCTCTAAATAATGACCAGCTTTATCCATTCTGGAACCATCTGCTCCCAGTGCAAACATTCCCCCAGCAAAACAGGCCAAATGTCCCATCTTCTTTTCCAAGTGCCCATTTTTCCATTCTCCAATAAAGGTGAGACCTCCTCGGGACTTCTTAATAAGATGTTTCTCTATAGCCTGTAAGAAAGAGCAGAAATTCAAAATTTTAGAAGCAAAGTGTTAGTATTCAAACTTACTATATTCTTCCAGTTATCATAAAACCTTAATAGGTAATAGGATATTCTACAAATCAGTAACTTTCCCTAACTGGAAGAGTTAATTTATAAAAAGTAAGTTTTGGAGAGCAAATAAGTCGCACAGAATCTTGAATACCGCATCACTATTAGGATAAAGACAAGGTGGGAGAGAGAAGACTGACCTAAAGACATAACATGACCTGCATTACAGGTTTTCTTCTTCTTGTGCTAAATGGAATTCATAAGAATCAGTCAGTTGAGATCATGATGACAAGTTATAACCCAAAAGGTTCTATCAATCTATTTTCTATTTCGTACTATAAAGCTGAAGAGGAAGATACCTAGGTTAATCAGAAAAACATGATTTTGGTATTTAGTAAAAATGGTCTCTCCTTTTCCTCTTAACTACAGCTCTTGTCAAAGCACTCTAAAAAGACACTATTAGGTGAGGCAGCTTATATGTTATAAAGCTTTCAAAACTAGTTAGAAGTTTAAATGTCACCCCTCAGCCCCTTACTTTGCAAACTCAGGTATCTGTTTTGGGTGCTGTGTCATGGCAATGAGAGGCCATGTGAAAACAGAGTCCATCTTCCTGGAATGCCAACTTTACTCAAAAGATGTGGGGATGGCAAGAGAAATATTTTACATTCAACTTGAATGTAACACAACATAGTCTCCAACAAGTACATTTAACTTTATAAAAATTAGATTTTTTAGAAGCTCTGTTCCTTTGGACTATGTTCTCAGACTTTGCTAGGAGGGGCTATAAATTAATTCTCTGCCTTTAGAGATAATTCTATGGAAAAGCATAAGAAATACCATTAATTCAGTTCTCTTTGGTGAAAAGGATTATATACAATTAGAGACTACACTTTTTGGACAATAAAAAAGAACAAGACTTAACCCACATTTTTGTGTGTTGTTCTCTGACAAGTTTGGTAACAATCAGCTTTGGAAAAATTTATTGTGTATTCCTTACAACGATAATGTCTGTTTTACAGAATTGTAAGGACTATGCCTCATTCATCATCTTATACTTCATAAGGCCTATAAGTGTAGTACGCAGTCAATAAATGTTTAACTAAGAAGTCATTTTATAAATAAATGGTAGATACTTGTATTGGGGCTGTCAGGGGAATTAGGAATTGGGTCGTAAGGAAAATAAGAGACTACCACTGATTCATAAGTTTCGATTGTTGTTTTAACACCACGAATGGAAAGATTAGGTTTTCGAATACAAGGACAGTATTTTTCATCTTTGTGGGCCTCATGGCATCCGCTATGTTTTCCACAGGAAAGGCACTCAATAGACGCCTACCCAAGAAACATTTACTGAATGCCTACAATGGACTAAACACTAGATACCAAATTATCAGCCTAACATCTGTGCATTCTATAAACTATAGGAAATTAGTTCCCCCCAAAGTAAGGCTATAAAAAGAATAAGATTCTTGCTTTAATTTAAAAACACAATAGCTAGAACTCTAACTATTGATCATCAACCACACTCAGAATGGTGTTGTTATATACAAAATTATACAAAGTCAACAAAGCCTAAATGTGTTTCTTTGAAAATCCAAACAACTCTGATGAAGAAAAACATAGAGAAAACAAAATTTAAGAATATCAAGAACAGGAGAGGAGGGTGGGAGGTTGGGCAAAATGGGTGAAGGGTAGTTGGATACAGGCTCCTAGTCATAGAACAAGTAAGTCATAGGGATACAGGGAATACAGTCAGTGGTACTGTGATAGTGTTATATGGTGACAGGTGGTGGCTAGGCCTGCAGTGAGTACAGCAGTAAGGACCTGTTGAATCACTACGCTGCACACCTGAAACCAATGCAACATTATGTGTCAACTATATAATTCAGTGAAAATAATAAAATTAAAAAATATATAGAGAGAGAAAGAGAATTTTAAAAACTGATTTTTAAAAAAGATTTTATTTATTTATTTGGGGAGGGGGACAAAGGAAGAGGGAGAGAGAATCTTAAGCGGGCTCCACAGCCAGTGCCGAGCCCAACAGGGAGCTTGAACTCATCCCTGAGATCATGACCGGAGCCAAAACCAAGAGTCAGACGCTTAGCTGACTGAGCCACACAGGCGCTCCAATACAACTTTAAAAACTGATTAAAATCACTCAAGGGCTTTGGGTTTGTACTGGATCAGAAAGCAAATAACTTAATAAGCGGGTGACACACTTCTCTATTTCACATTTTTTGCTTGGAAATATCACATATAAGTGCTTCCAAGACTGAAACCTTTTCCCATTTTAAACTATCACAGCTGGTAAGAGGTGATAGACATTTATATCTATTTTATGTAAATATGAAACGATACAGTAAAGTGGCTCAAAGCACAGGCCCTGGAGCCAGACTGTTTAGTTCTAGGCTCCATCACTTACTAGCTATTGTGAACTTTAGCGAGTTACTCAACCTCTTTGTGCCATGAGGTTCTCAAGCATAAAATGGTAGTAAAGATGAAATGATTTCATTTCATGTAAAAGGGGTTACAACAGCTCCTGGTGTGTGGAAAATACTAGGTAAGTGTTTTGCCCTTATTATTGATCCATAAGGCTCTCCACGAGTAGGTTCAACGTCAGCTGAAAGAAGAAATGTTTATGAAAATATATGTAAAGTCAGAAGTTCTTCTAGTCTGTGTAGACAATAACTAAAAGTAATTATAATAAATGTTCATACATAAACAATTACTTATTTATTCTTCAACAATTTCTTTAAAATGCCACAATAAAGGGGGACGCCTGGGTGGCTGAGTTGGTTAAGCGGCTGCCTTTGGCTCAGGTCATGATCCCAGCATCCTGGGATCGAGTCCCACATCGGGCTCCTTGCTCAGCAGGGAGTCTGCTTCTCCCTCTGCCTCTGCCTGTCACTCTGTCTGCCTGTGCTCACTCTCTCTGACAAATAAAATCTTTAAAAAAAAATGCCACAATAAAGGAAAACAATACAAGACTTTTAGATTAAAATACTAAAACTCTATAGTGAGGGCAAAGAATCAAATGCACATAGGTGGTCACTGGTCACTACAAAACACACTGTATATTCAAAGAATGTTAAGCAGGTAAATGTTCTGGCAAGAATTACCTCAATAGCATCATCATACATTGTTCTTGCCTCGTGGTCTGTTTTATCTGACATCAACCATGCTTTCAGTAGGTATTCATAAAAACTGTCTCCCAGCCCACCAACTGATGTGTGATCTGAAATAAAAGAAAAAGGGAAGGATGAAGGCGGAGGAGAAAGAAGACAGAAGACAATGAAATAATCTTTTTCAAGTATAATGACTAATACTGGTCAGTAATTTAAAAATTAGATTGACAGCCTTATTTGCAGCATACTTCAAATTTAGTCTAGTAAAAATATGCCCTTATCACTTCCCTCTGCATGTATCCAACTTTCCAGAAACCCCTTTCTGGGGACGGGGTATTTCACATACGTAGGAGTCTTTCTTCAGCCACAGAGTTTGTATACCATCACACAATCACACTTTTCCAGAAGTGAAAACAATTATCTTTCATATATTAATGACTTTAACTATACAAGCTATAAGATTAAACACGAGATACACTTGAATCTGATGTTAACTAAAAAGAGCCCATTTTTCTCTAGGATGATTAGTGATGATTTCTGTGCCATAGACAGTAAAGTAAAATAAATCTAAAAGGTGAAAAAGCCCAAGAATTTCTTTGTAGTAACACTTTGCATACTATAATAAGCTACTGAATGGATACCCTTGATTGCTATTTATATAACTCTTACTTCATATGTCTGCCCTATGTGTATTCTTATTCTACCCCATCTATACTTTTTTTTACTGTTTTTTTTTGTAATTTTTTTAAATTTTATTTTTTATAAACATATATTTTTATCCCCAGGGGTACAGGACTGTGAATCACCAGGTTTACACACTTCACAGCACTCACCATAGCACATACCCTCCCCAGTGTCCATAACCCCACCCCCCCTCCCAAGCCCCCTCCCCCCATCAACCCTCAGTTTGTTTTGTGAGATTAAGAGTCACTTATGGTTTGTCTCCCTCCCAATCCCATCTATACTTTTAATCCTAACTAAGGCAACAGCACAACCCCAAGGCAATGCTATTCTTCTACCCCTTTCCATGAGCCCCATTCTACATTCTTAAACTTTGCTTAAAAACTCACATCCTCCCTGCCCAAAAAAGAAAAACAGCACATTTTTATGACTTGTCAATCATTCACAGAGTACTAGCACTGGTTCCCTACTTTAGTGAGGAAACGATGGACTACTGGATGGTTTATGGAACAGCTGGCTATCTGTTTGGGGGGACATGCATAAGCTCACAAAAATAAATTTGTGGTGGATCAATGATTTAAAGTAAAACACAAAACTGTAAGTATTCCAGAAGAAAATACAAGAAGATGTCTGCCCTTCCTAAGCAGATAATGTTCTTAGGCAAAACAGAACGAAGGAGCCACAAAAGAAAAGATTTATAGCATCATCGGGTACAAGCTACTATAAATGAATTTATAAGACAAGAAATCGAATAGGGTATTTGCAGCATATATAACAGAAATAAAGATTAATACCCTATACAAAGAACTCTGATAACTAAATAAGGAAAACTGCTTTAGAGCACACACAAGTTATTTAAAAAAAGAAACACAAATTGGTAATTAAAATAAGAAAGGAAGATCAACTCCATTAGTGATCAGAGAAAAGCAAATTAAAACAATAGGTTCTGGGGCGCCTGGGTGGCTCAGTGGGTTAAGCCACTGCCTTCGGCTCAGGTCATGATCTCAGGGTCCTGGGATCGAGTCCCACATCGGGCTCTCTGCTCAGCAAGAAGCCTGCTTCCCTCTCTCTCTCTCTCTGCCTGCCTCTCCGTCTACTTGTGATCTCTCTCTGTCAAATAAATAAATAAAATCTTTAAAAAAAAAAATAGGTTCCATTTTTGTCTATTTAATTGGCAAACATTTTTAAAAACTCATAGCATCCAATGTAGATAAAGTTATGGTTCACAGGTCCTGGGAACAGAGGGCAATTTTTGTAGTAGCTATCAAAATGTAACTAGGTTTTCTACTTCTGGAATTATCCTCTAACAAACACTTGCACAAATACACAAGTATAGATGTAAAAAAAAAAAAAAAAAAAGGTCATCAGAGCCCTGTATCCATTAATAAAAACGTCAGATAACCTCAAAGGTCTAGGGATGTAGCTACATAAATTACAGTATAAACAGACTGTAAGAGAACACGTAATCATTAAAGAGGATCAGGTTAATCTTTCATCTGCTACTGGGAATACATCTATTATATGCTGTTAAATAGAGGGAGGGCAAGTTTCAGAAAAACACAGTTTGATACTACTAAAAATTTGTATGTTTAAAGAATATTATTGTACACATAGAAAAGGTCCGAAAAGACAGCCGTGCACAGTGATTGCCTCTAAGTGGCCCTTCAATTTTTACTGTATATATTTATGCATTATTGGAATACATGTAACTCATGTGGTTAAATCATCTTCTATTATAGAAATAAACAGGGGAAAGTACCGCCATTCACTTTAAACATGATCTGCTAATACTTTAGTACTTCGCTTGTACCCTCAACGGCCTGCATCTCAAATGCTCTTATTTCTCACATTTTTTCCTTTAGTCCTAAGTGTACACTTGAATGAATTCTTACATATATACACCCACAAATCCGCCAAAATAAAAATATAGAGCATTTCCAACATTCCAAAATCTCCCTCATGTGGCCCTCCCAATCAATACCCCAACTTCTAAAGATAACCATTTTTCTGACCTCTATCACTAAATGATCTGTCAAGTTCACATAAAATAGCCATTCATATGAAGTGGCTTTCAAGAATGATTTGGGAGCTTAATGATCTCCTTTGTTTTCCATTTAAATATCTAGAAGAAGCCCCCTGCCTTATGTAGGCTTCTGAGTCTCTAACATTTAAAGTGCTTGGGTATTAGGGAAGACACTCAGAGGAAAAGAACACAATTTTCTCTCAGACTGCACAAGAAGATCACAATTAGATTTCTAACAGCTTTCAATACTTGTCATACTTATATTTAAGAATTTCATAATGATGGTTAATATATGACAATGGGTTTAGAGGCTAAGTTACACTCAGATGCTAAATTAGTTCCAACAGACTTAAATATTTTATAGTTACTGGAAATCATAAAAGATAACACATATTTGTAAAATATTAAAACAATATGGAATTGAGTAGACAGGGGAAAGTCCCTCATATTTAGGGACAGAGAATATATGTAAAACAGAAATGTTGAGGGGTGCCTTTTGGGTACATTATTTGCTAATGAACCAGAAGACAGCAATTTTTTATTTGGCGAGGAACTATGTTAAAACAGCTGCATAAGGGCGCCTGGGTGGCTCAGTTGGTTGAGCGACTGCCTTCAGCTCAGGTCATGATCCTGGAGTCCTGGGATCGAGTCCCGCATCGGGCTCCCAGCTCCGCGGGGAGTCTGCTTCTTCCTCTGACCTTCTCCTCGCTCATGCTCTCTCTCACTGTCTCTCTCTCTCTCAAATAAATAAATAAAATGTTAAAAAAAAAAACAGCTGCATAAAACAACTATGACAAAATATCCCCATCAAAACTGTTACTTCAGTGTTGTGGTCATGTCATGATGTCTTGACTCACTGGGTGAATGATATCATTACTATCTTACCAGCTGCCCAGTCTTATCTTGGGCTTCTCATCAACTGCTTAAAAACGTGCTTGTTTCAGTTTTCCTCCTATTTGCCTGTCTGTGGTCTCCCCTATTTTTCCTTCATCATTTTTCTTTCCAGCCCCTCAGGCGTGTCACTTCCAAGTACACTGAGTCCCTCCTATGTTTATTTCACTGCCCCTGAGGCCTTCCTCCCCAAGCTGGTTATTCTCTCAGGGATACTGTACCTGCTTTCCCAGGTTGTACCATGGTTTCCTCAACATGTCGTCTTGTTTACAGTTGCTTTACTGTCATATTCTTATATAATTTCCCAGAAAGAACTATGCAGATTATAACTATACCTTTATTATGCTCCCCTTCCTAATTTTATATTGTAAAGGTATCAAATTCAAGGTTGGAAATCATTTTCCCACAGAGGTTCTCAAAAGTACTGCCCCAATGTCCCGTAACATCGTGTCATGGGTGAGAGACATCAGCAATGGTATTTTATAGGCTCAACGTGTCCTCTTTTCTCCAATCCCCTTCCTCACACTCAACTGGCCTTTCTAAGCTATAGATCTGCATTTTGATACTGCTCAAATGTTTTCTTACATTCATTGTGCTGGGCACTATTCCAACAATAGATTTGCGTCTTTCAACTCTGAGAAAATTCTCTTCCATTGTTTATTTTCCTCACTTCACCTGCTTGTTTCTCTCTTCTGAAACTCTTGCTAGTTGGAAACTGGACCTCTTGGATTGATTTTCTATTATTCTTTACTCTCAAATTTTAGTCTCTCTTAGTCTTCGTCCTCTATATTCTGGAATTATTTATTTTTAAGGATTTTATTTATTTTTTGACAGAGAGAGATCACAAGTAGACAGAGAGGCGGGAGGGGGGGGGGGGAAGCAGGCTCCTCACTGAGCAGAGAGCCCAATGCGGGGCTCGATCCCAGGACCCTGAGACCACGACCTGAGCCGAAGGCAGAGGCTTAATGCACTGAGCCACCCAGGCACACCTGGGATTTTTTTTTAAATGTTTATATTTTAGTCCTTTCACTGTGGTTTTACTGTAAGCAATGATACTTTTGGCCTCTGAGCTCTTCTCTGTTCTCTAATTGTTTCTTTTATCATAGTACCGTATTCCTATTTTATGAATACATCATCTTCTTAGAGTTCTCTGAAAAACTAGGTATGCTTGTTTATGGAATTGCTTCAGTCTCTTCCAGGATCCCCTTTTGACTTTAAATATTTTTCACTGTGAAATTTAACATACACATGGAAAAGCATATAAAATTCATTACACAGAATATTTGTATAATCTCTACTCAGAAGAATGCTAATGCCCAAAAGCCTTTCATGTACCCTTTCTCAATTATTATTCCCAGATCCCCAAAGATAACCATTATCTTAATTTTTGGTAAAAAAAAAACAAAAAAACAAAAAAAAAACGCAATCACTTTTTTATATGGTTATCATCTAATACCCTCTCCCAACCACTACTGTTTAACTTTGTCTACTGGTATATTTAATAAATGTTATATATCCTCTTGCGGCTATCTTCTGTATCTCAATACTCTGTGAGAGTCAACCACATTGTTCTATGTATGCGCTGCTATTTGATATCCCACTGCATCAACCAACCACTGTTTATTCATCTGTGTTAAGACTGAAATTCTGGGTAGTTAGTGGGGGTTTCCTCTACAGAACAGGGGGTATTCTTCCACTGAGCAGACTTCTGCATCACTAGGTCTCTCTCCTGAGTGGGAATTCTGACTGGATGCCTTCTGTGTAGGCAAAGTTGAGGAAAGGTGGGCCAACTGCCAGGTTTCACTTTAGAGTCAGGAATAGGGTTATTTGTTGTGAAACTGGATCTGCTTGAATTTTAGAATAAAGGGAGGCTTTATTCTGGGGTACTAACATCCACATGGAAAATTTTAACTTCTTCTTCAATGAAATCACTCAACTTTTTAAAAAGAAGTGCTACATAGTTTTATCTACAAGAAAATTCCAGGATGAGCTGGTGCGTAAGAATTTCAAGTGGAGCACTTGTTCCCTATAACGACTTTGAATAAATACCTACTATTAACTCTACTCCTCACTTATTTATTCAATTATGTGTACCTATTATTTATGAACTCTAAATCATTCTGGAATTTCATCAGTCACCCTTTTGTAGTGCTCTTTTACTATATTCTAGGTTGCGCCTTTCTCAGGTCTACTCATACACTCCCAGCTACAGTGCATTACACTAATTTCTTTAAGCAAATTTGTTTAAATAATCTTGCCCATTATGATCTCCCATTTACCTCCAAATCTCCTTACTCCCTTGAGTTAACTGCTTTCTACATTTTTCTTTACTTCCATTTCACTGTGGTCTCAAGAAAGATGGTTGGCCACAGTAATGAAGTTATAGTTCAATCTTCTACCATGAAGCAGAAGTCCTAATAAAACTTTCTCAATTTGAGTTCTTTCTGGATAACTCTGCAATTTGTTAATGCTATATATGTATGACTTCTCCTTCCCTGTCTCCTGATCTGCTCTCACTTTTGTCCTATCATCAATAAAAATCAAAGAAGATAGGAACTTAGGGCATCTTGGTTTACTCCAGTATTTCTGGATGGTGTGGGACTTGTAAGCTTGTTACCGCTCTGTAATTCAGGATGATTTTAGGGGGAACATAGAAAAACCTTTAAAAAATTGTCATAGTCATGGGGTGCCTGCTGGCTCAGTTGGTTAAGTGTCCAACTCTTGCTTTTGGCTCAGGCCGTGATCCAGGATTGTGAGGCTGAGCCCTCCATCAGGCTCTGCAGTGGGTGTGGAGCCTGCTTAAAATTGTTTCTCTCCCACTTCTCTCTGTCGTCCCCTCCCCCCACGCAAATAGTTTTCATAGTTATATAATGGCTATTGTCAAGATGATCTTTTAACTTCATACAGATCACCCCCTCCCCCCGGGGCACATACCAACAACAAAGGATGAAATAATTATTTAAAAGGTATTCCACACTTGAAAACAAAATAAAATTGTAGTAGGTAAGAAATACAAAGAAACTCAGTGTTAAAAGCAGGAATTCTATTTTTTTGTAAGTAAAATAAAGACATCCAGAAGTTTACTTCCTCCAACATAATTGGGATTCAAAGCACTCACTCATGTGGGACTCTGGATGTGAAATTAGTTTCCCAGACTAGCAAAAGGAAGCAGAAACAGCTGCAAGACTGAGACTAGGATAAACTGCTACATATTTGAGCAAACAGATGTGTTATATCCTTGGGGAAAACTGACATTCCAGTATAAAAAAAGACCCAAGTTCTGAATGATGAGCCAATGGAAGCATTAATAAAACTGCCAGGAATGGAGCAGTAAGTAGTGAAAGTGGAAAGAAAAACGTACACGTCATGAAGCTCTCACTGAAAACTGAGCTTACAAATGAAAACTCCAATGCACATAAGGAAAACTCATCAGGAAAGAACTCAACTATGCAAATGGGAGAATGTACTCACCATGAAAAAGTAAATAATGAATGCAAGTTGGTGCAGCCACTTTGGAAACAGTGTGGAGATCCTCAAAAAATTAAAGATAGAGCTGCCTATGACCCTGCAACTGACTACTGGGTGTTTACCCCCAAGATACAGATGTAGTGAAAAGAGGGCCACTTGTACCCCAATGTTCACAGCAGCAATGGCCACAATAGTCAAACGGTGGAGCCAAGATGACCTTCAACAGACAAATGGATAAAGAAGATGTGGTCCATATACACAATGAAGTATTATGCCTCCATCAGAAGGATGAATACCCAACTTTTATATCAACATGTATAGATCTGGAGAAGATTATGCTGAGCGAAATAAGTCAAGTAGGGAGAATCAATTATCATATGGTTTAACTTGTTATGGGGCATAAGAAATAACACGGAGGACATTAGGAGGAGGAAAGGAAAAGTGAATTGGGGTAAATCAGAGGGGGAGACAAAGCATGAGAGAGTGCACTATGAGAAACAACTGAGGGTTTTGGAGGGGAGGGGGTGGGGGGATGGGCGAGCCTGGTGGTAGGTATTAAGGAGGGCACATATTGCATGGGGCACTGGGTGTGGTGCCAAAACAATGAATCTGGAACACTGAAAAAATATAATAAAATAGAAAAAATAAAATGTAAATTAAAAAAGTTTTTAATAAAATAACTTGAAATTCTTTAAACCAAATAAATAAATAAATAATGCAGCTACCTTCTGAAAACAAGTTTAAAATAAGTATTTATTTAAAAAATGTACCAAGAGAGGGGCGCCTGGGTGGCTCAGTGGGTTAAGCCTCTGCCTTCGGGTCGGTCATGATCTCAGGGTCCTGGGATTGAGCCCCGCATTGGGCTCTTTGCTCAGCAGGGAGCCTGCCTCCTCCTCTCTCTCTGCCTGCCTCTCTGCCTACTTGTGATCTCTCTCTGTCAAATAAATAAATAAAATCTTTAAAAAAAAATGTACCAAGAGAAAAAGTGTATAAAGCCCAAAACTGATCAATTTGCACTGAAAAGTTGGCAAACATAGAATTTAATACAACTATTTGAAAACTGATAGATCAGAAAAGAAAATTAGACAATGAGTCTGATAACAGTCTTGTTTAATATGCTGATAAGTCTGAGTTGCCTTAAAGGAAAGCAGACTCTGCAAAACTATGAGCAGCCTGAGAAGAGACACTCATTGGCTTGTTTCTTTATATAATACCCTACAATGCTTTGCACAATTCTTAGAGAGTGCTCAATAAGCAATTATTAAATGGCTGACTTCCCATTTTCAAGTATGAATAGCATTTCACAATTAATACTTGAATTTTTCTTTTTGGGGTGGGCACCTGGTTGACACAGTCAGGTAAGCATCCAGCTCTTGGTTTTGGTTCAGATAATGATCTCTGGGGTCATGATATCAAGCCACATGTCAGGTTCCATGCTCAGCAGGGAGTCTGCTGGAGATTCTCCCTCACCCTCTCACACTGATGCACGTATTCACTCTCTCTCCATAGATAAATGAAGTAAATAAACCTTTTTTTTTTTAAAGGGGCATTTTTTCTTTTTTAAAATGAATTAGATCATGTTTTAAAAAAAAATGATTCCATTTTCAAAATCTCTCACTCTTTTTCAGTTTAGGGCAATAGTTGTAAGATAATAATAATACCTAACACTTAATATTTACAAGTCCAAAAAAAAAAGTTTATAGAATGAATGCATTAACTACCTTAAGTACTCATTCTTTCAAGTTTCAATAAAATTTACACGTGTACATTTTAAACTTTCCTAATTCCAATACTAAGAGGTCTATAATTGTAGTATATTCAATTGCTTATGTGAACTATCCACTGAAATTTTAAAAACCTTACAAAACTTCATTCATGTGAATTATCAGAAATATACACAAAAGTCTTGATATTAAGGTTTTCCTTAATATTTATTTTCTTATAGCTCCGCATCCAGATATAGTATTTCAACTACTCAGGGGACTGTAGTAAGAATGTATTTTCTTTCCTTTTTTTTTATTATGTTCAGTTAGCCAGCATATGGTACCATCCTAAGTTTTTGCTGTAGTGGTCAACAATTCATTAGTTGCATATAACACCCAGTGCCCATTCCAACACATGCCCTCCTTAATACCCATCATCTGGTCAGCCCATCCCCCTACTCCCTTCCCTTCTATAACCCTCAGTGTACTGGCCCCAGAGTCCAGAGTCTCTCATGTGCATTAACATGGGTGGAACTTGAGGGTATTATGGTAAGTGAAGTCAAGCAGAGAAAGACAATTCCCATATGGTTTCACTCGTAAGTGGAACATAAGGAATAGAGCGGAGGACCACAGGGGAAGGGAGGGCAAACAGGGAAGAAATCCGAGAGGGAGACAAACCAAGAATGTACTTTCTAAAAATAACCAAATACCTAAACCTCGTTCCTCTTTTCTCTTAAAAGAGTTTAAATTTACTCTTGCTTCTTTCCTCCTCACCTACTTGCTTCTTGTCCCCTATATTCTGGCTTTGGCCTGCAGCACACAGCCAGGCCAAAATGGCCTTCTACACGCCCAATACATCGAATAAACAGGACATTCAAGAGATGATTAGACCATAAAACAGCACTGCAAAGGGGGAGGCAGTAAGGGTGATACTGAACTGAGGGAGAGAACAGAAGGCCCAAATTAACCAAAGGGAAGAAGAAATGATTTTGGAGTTACTAAGAAGGTAAAAACAACAGGACAGGAATCTGGCCAGACTGTGAAGTTTCTGGCACAGGCCAGATTATGCAAAATACGGACGAAATAAGGAATCACAATGAAAAATAAATTTTAAAGAAGAGATCATAAGCTCAATTTTGTACCTACTGAGTTTCAGATACCTACAAATAACCAGGAGACAATTATCCTGTATGTGGGGAGGGGGGATATAAGTTTTAAAAACCCAAGCAAAATTAGTATGAAATACTGATTTACATCAGGAGTGGGAGTGGAGGGGTGATTTTTTCTATAAAGGGGCTAGATAATATATAACCTTTGTTGCATGCTCCTGTTTTGTTGTTGATAATGATTGTTTAAGCCCTTCGAAAATGTAAAAAAACATTTTTAACTGGTAGGCCATATAAATGCAGGCCAGAGACTAGCCTAGTTGGCCAGCTGCTGATTCGTATTTCACAGACATACAGGACACGGTTTGTCCTGTTAAAAAGAGAGGAGGGTACGTGAGGCAAAAAATGGAAAAGATAAGAATTCCTAGGAATATGAACATTAAGAAGCTAAGTGAAGAAGAATATGAAACCAATTCCCATCATTTTAAAGCAGACTGGTATTGTACTTGTTTTATCTAACCGAATGTGGTAAAAGTAACATCGTGCCAGTTTCAAGCCTGATCCTCAAAGAGGACTTATGTGCTTCACTTCTTTTTTATGGGACCTTGTTACTGCCATGGAAATAAGCATGGTGTATAGCCTGATAATGGTGAGAGACCGGAAGTAGGGCTGAATCTTCCCAAGTGGGGCCGTGCTAGATTAGCCAGTGTCCAGACAACCTGCCAGCTCACTTGGACACATGAGTAAGTCCAGACAAGACCAGCAGAACCTCTCAGTCAACCCGTAGATTTGAAGAAATAATACATTCTTTTAAGTCACTAAATTTTAGAGTGGTTTGTTATACAGAAATAACTAACTAACCACATTGTTCTTTTTTGGATCAGTCTATAGGACAGTCGCTGGGCCAAATAAAAAGTTACTTTTAGTGGAGTGGTAGAAAGCAGAGCCCAGAAGGCAATGCATTAAAAGAAGTGAACAGGGGTGCCTGGGTGGCTCAGTCAGTTAAGCAGCTGCCTTTAGCTCAGTTAATGATCCCAGGGTCCTGGGATCAGCCCTGCATTGGGCTTCCTGCTCCATGGGGAGTCTGCTTCTCCCTCTCCCTCTGTCTGTTGCTCTGCCTGTTTGTATTGTCTTTCTCTGTCAAATTTAATAACTAAATCTTTCTAGATAATAAATAAATAATAATAAATAAATAAATAAATAGGGTGAACAGAAGGCAATAAGAAAAACCAACAATATAAACATTTCTTCAAAAGTCTTTATCATGGTAGGAAGAAGAAAGCTGGAGTGTCTGCTAGAAGGGGCTATGGCAATGAAGAAGAAAAGAGTGAAATAGAAGGGCTTTTTGGCAATGAGAAAGGAACCAGAAGGTTTAACACATGTATAATCACAATGGGAATACCAAAAAAGAAAGACTTCAGGAGTTCAAAGAAGAGAGAATATAAGACCCAGGTCAAAGAAAAAATACTGGACAGGATCTCAGACTGGAAAATAGAAATAAAGTCCAGTGACTCTGTAAATGAACTTACAGGTAGAAAGATCTCCTAAATAAGGATCTTCACTTTCACTCCTTACTTAGGAAGTAAGGTCGTCTAGGTAGCAGTGAGGTGGAGGTGTATTGGTGACCAACTTTTTTAAAAACTACCAAAGAGGCAGTCCGTGAATAATAATATTTTTTAAAAATTAGGAGCATAGAATGGGTCATACAAGAAGCAATAGTGAACAAAAGAAATTAACACTTTGAACCACAAGGTTATGATGAGGTTAAGCAATGGAGCATATAAGTATACTAGATTTCTCATCTTGCTCAAAGGAGATCCAGTAATGATTAATTCTAAATGTCATTAGAAAATATAATAATCAGGGCATAAGTTAAAATTCAAGGGCATTGTTAGAAAAGATGAAAATATATATATATGAATTTTAAACAAGTAGAGAAAAATAATATGAAACAAAAGACATAAGGCAACATGGGAGGATAGTTTAAGAATGCATAATAAACAGGGGAAAAAAAACAAACAAAATAAAAGAAAATAGACTTAGAAAAAGACTTGGGTTTTAAACCAGGATGAAGTAATAATTTACCATAACCTAAAATAGCCAAAAAAACAAAACAAAACAAACAAAAAAAAACAAAAAGCCAAACAAACAAGAAAAAACCTGAACAATATACATGAAATGATGGTTTTCATGACACTGAACATCAGGTTATAAAGGACAGTGATCTCTGAGATATGGAAAATAAACAAGGGGAATTCTAGGACTGCCCCCAGAAAGTTTCCAGGCAGAGGCACAGGGAGGAGAAAATAAGGCACAGCTCAGAAAGTCCAGGCAGCTAGGATTCCAGACAGGATACCAGAGAAAAGAGACCTGCACAGAAAGAGAAATCAGATATCTGTAAAGGATTCCCTTGAATATCCAGTGGGGTACTGAGCAGCACACATGGGTGGGAAACTAACCTGAGACTGGAAAAGAACCAGGTGAAAGGTCTGCAGGGGACACTGCCTAGGGCTCACAAGACCCTACTGGTAATAATGCCCTCTTCCCATGAACCAGACAAGAAAAATTCATACTTTAAGGGCAATCAGAGAAGAATATGCAGAAGATAATTAGCCTTAGACTGAGCAATGTATCAGAAGCCCCTAATAAATCATAAAATTAAGACAGGAAAAGGTCTAAGAGTTTCCAAGTTACTTAACTGTATCCCCCCAAAAAACCTCAAGATTTCTAGGAAAACAAAAATATCTGGCACTCAAACAAGATAAAACTGACAATGTCTGACATCTAGTCCAAGATTACCAGGCATGCAAAGAGGCAGGAAAGAAACAACTCACAATGACGAAAACAAGGAACCAGTCCAACCTGATCCAGAATTGACACAAATGGTAGAATCACCGGAGAAGAATATTATAAGTTACTGTAACTGTGTTACCTATGTTCGAACAGGTAAGCAGAGACAAGGAAGATATAAAGAGATCCAAACTGAACTTCAAAAGATGAAAACTACTGTGTTAGATACAAACAAATACAGTGGAAGGGATTAACAGCAGATTGGACCATACATAAAAGAAGATTAGTAACTTTGAAGGCACTGCAACAGAAATTATTCAAGATGAAACGGGGTGGGAACAGAAAGAAGAAAAGAAAGTATCAGCGAACTAAGTGGCCTATTACATGGATAACTGGAATCTCTGAAGGAGAGACATGACTGAAAAATTATTTGAAGAGATAAGGGTTTTAATTTTTTAATTTTTTTTGGCAACAGTTTGATTTATATAAACTATTTTTGTTTTAATATTTCAACTGGATATATCTAATGTGAAGTATACATTATTAATTCTTCTCCACTAATATTAGCTTGCCTATAGTGCTGTATAAGATAGAATATAAATATTCTAATTATAATGTATTAATACACTAATTTTGAGTTTTATAAGCAAATGTATGTTGCACGATAGAGAACACTTTTTTCCTTGCTTTCACTAAGTACCCAATAGGTTTCTTAATTTTAAAAATTTTATAATAATGTTATGGGATAGGAAATATTTCTATTATCAATTTGTTATGGGATAAAAGCCACTTGATCAGTCACAGAGCTAAAAACTTCTACAGTAACTGTATGGGTGCATTTCCAAGTTCAATTATTCCATTATTCCACTCTTCATTATTTCAGTAAGAAGTTTACCTTACAAAATATGGTATGCTGATGGAATCATATCAAATCCATGGATTTGTAATTTAAAATTATTACAAGCTTGTACATGACTGCAGGAATTCATTCCATGAATATTAAGAAAATATTTACATACTAGATACTTTTATACCTTGGAAATTTGAAAAATAAAATAGAAGACTACTTGGCTATTACTTTTTCTAGGAGAAAATCTCATCTAAATCATCTGTTCAATAGAATCTGCAAATGCAATTTCCAAATTTTCTGCATTTTATTAAGTTGAACTAGCAGGGGAAATTAAAATTTTAAATTATTATAAAATAAGCCTAGGATTATCCATTACAGAAAAACCCCAGTCATTTAAAGTAATAAATAATCAAGTAATTTCATGGAAAGGGCCATTATGAAAAATAATTTTTTTCATTAACACTCTAGTTGCAACTAATATTAAGCTAAAATAGTTGAGTTTTATTTTAATTAGGTTAAACATTTGCTTACAATTATGTTTGAATATAACATAAATATTCTTAGCGGGCCTGTTCTTTCATATGAATTAAACTCTAATTGGCTTCAGGTCAAATTTTCAAAAGAATCTGAATTAGTTGATGCTACATCTATGTGTATATATTCTTTGAAGGGATAAGGGCTTAAAAAAAAATCTCCCAATTTGATAAATAACTATAAACCCACATAAAAATGAAAACACAAGATGCCAGAAACATAGCCCTAAGGCAGTACTTAAGGGTAAATTAATAATATGAAACCTTTTTAGAAAAAAGAAAAAGGTTTCATATCAATGACTTCAGCTTCTACCTTAGAAGCTAGAAAAAGGAAAGCAAATTAAACACAAACTAGGTAAAAGAAAGCAAATAATTAACATTAAGGCAAAAATCAATGAAACCAAATCTACAGATATTGAAAGGACAATAAGAGCATATTATGAACAACTTTATGCCAACAAATTAGAAAAACTATATGAAATGGACAAATACTCTGAAAGACAGAAATTACCAATACTCTCTCAAGAAACAGATAATCTGAACAATCTTCTGTCAAAGAAATTGAAATTATACTTTAAAAACCTTCCCAAAAGAAAACTCCAGGCCCAGATGGTTATGTTGGCAAATTCCATCACACATTTAAGAAAGAAACAATTATCAATTCTGCACAAACTTTTATTTAAAAAAAAAAAAAAACTGAGAAGGAGGGAATACTTCACAACCCATTCTGAGACCAGCACCATAATAATACCAAAACAAGAAAAGGCAAAAAAGAAAGCTACAGAGCAGTATTTCTCATTCAACAAATCAATTATAGAACATACTGAAGGCTAATACACATCATGAATAAGTATGACTTATTCCAGAAATACAGAGCAGGTTTAACATTTAAACGAACTAGTGTAATTCACTATATTCAATAAACCAAAGAAGAAGAAATACACACACACACACACACACACACAAAAATTTGACAATCCATTCCTGATAAAAACTCTCAGCAAACCAGGAAAATACACAAAGGGCATCTGCAAGGAAATCAACAGCTAGCAGCATGCTTAGTAAAAGACTAAATGCTTTCTCCCAAAGGTCAGAAGCAAGACAAGGCTGTTCATTTTCACCACTTTTCTTCAACACTGCACCATAGTTCCTAGCAAGTGCAATGAGGTAAAAAAAGAAATGAATTAAATTTAAATAAATGGCATTCATGCTGGAAATAAAGAAGGAAGCTATGTTTACTTAGATATAATGATTGTCTATAAAGAAAATTCAATGGAATCTACCAAAAAAAAAACCTACTAGAACTATAAAGTATAGAAAGTTGCAGATACAAGCTTAATAAACTAAATCAATTTTATTTCTATATATTAGCAACAAAATATAATTGAAATTTAAAAAATCATTTTTAATAGCATCAACAATAAGAAATATCTACAGATAAATCTGATGAAACATGTGTGAGACCTGTACACAGCAAGCTACAAAATATTTTTGAGAGAAATTATAAATAATACCTAAATAAATGTAGACATAAATAGAACTTGTTCAAGAACTGGAAGATATCAACTGTCAAATAGTGTTAAGATGTCAAATTCCCCCAAATGTTCTATATACTTCCCAACCAAAATACCTGCAGGCTTTTCTGTAGAAAATGACATTGTGACTCTAAAATTAATACGGAAATGCAAAGAACCTAGATAACCAAGACAGTTTTGAGAAAAAATTTAGAGCTAACACTACTTGGTTTCAAGCTACAATAATTAAAACAGCATGGTCCTGGCATAATAACAGATAAATAGATCATTAGATCAGAATAGAATTCTAGAACTTATATCTATATGTACAACTGATTTCTGACAAAGGTGCAAAGACAATGCAGTGGAGAAAAGACAATCTTTTCAACAATTATTCTGGGTGCTGGAATAATCGATAACCATGGAGGGAAGGGAGGGAAGAAGTGAAGGAGGGAGGGAGGGATGGAGGGAAGGAGGGAAGAAAGAATTGTGATACCTATATAAAAATCAACTCAGAGAAGATCACAGACCTAAATATAAAACCTAAATCTCTGGGTGCCTGGGTGGCTTAGTGGGTTAAGCCTCTGCCTTTGCTCAGGTCCAGGGTCCTGGGATCGAGCCCCACATCAGGCTCTCTGCTCAGCAGGAAGTCTGCTTCCCTTTCTCTCTCTGTTTGCCTCACTGCGTACTTGTGATCTCTCTTTCTCTGTCAAATAAATAATAAAAAATCTAAAAAAACAAAACAAAAAACACCCAAATCTCTAAAACTTTTAGAAGAAAACAGGAAGAAATCTTTGTGACCTGTCTTGGGCAAAGCTTTCTTAGATATGATATGAAGGAATAATTCATAAAAGAATAGACTGATAAAACAGACTTCATAGTTGGGAATCTTTTGCTAACATTGCTAAGGAGAGTGAACTAACATCTTAAATAATCTTTCTTAACAATACTATACTCTTTCAGTTTGATACCTATCAAGTGTGTACCGAAGTAAGTGAAGAAAGAATCACAGATGTCGTCTAGATTTCTGGCTGGGCAAATGGGGGGACCAATGAATGGTGCTCTTTGCAGAAACTGGTAATACTGGAGAAGGTTTAAAGTAGGAGTCTGAATTGGGCGCCTGTTGAAATAGAGGTGCCAGATGGTTATCTAAATGGATATGACAAACAGGCAATCAGACATGTGGAAATCCAGGGACTGGGGGTATACACCTCGGAATTAACGATATATAAAATTGATTTGAGCCATGAGCATTTTCATGGAATGATTAAAGAATACAAATGGTACTTTGGAATAGGACATGTATAGAAGAGTCATTAAAATAACACATAGGTTATTTTCTATTCTGCTCTGGCCTCACACATATTTCTGGGCATGGTACAGACCTGTAGAAAGGGATTAACAAATGAACAGGAATGAAAACAAGATAACGAAGACATAACAGAATTAAAAGATGTGAAGTAACAGGGTAAGTATCAGGGAAAGGCAAAAGTCTTTGTCACCATGGCTTAGGGGAAATGTTGTTTAAGTATGTGAATTATTGCCAGGGTTTATAGATTTAGTTATAAGTTACCTGAGTACTAGGACAATAAGTTCTCTTTCCAGCTCTTCTAGACTATTGCTCTAGTAGAAGATTATATGCTTAATAAATAAGCAGCAGAGGCCTGAGATCCATGGTAACTATGGAATTTATCACTCAGTAGTCTGACTTCCTTACTTTAACCACTGAATCATGCCTGCCCCAGTGTCAAATCTGATGAACCATGTCACTCCAAGGTCCTTCAGAGATGCAGAAATTGATAACACATTATAAAGCACTACTAAACAGCAATGATTCATATGATCTGTCTCAGCATGTTATGAAGTTAATGGCTGGTTTCTAACAGAAGCTATTTCTTAAAGCATTCTTACAGGAAATTCTAGAATAATAGCTACTATTTGTATCATGTCATGGTTTATGAAACATTTTCAAATATAGCATGTCATAAATAGGATCTACATGATCATCCTCTTAAATAGGTCAATTAAAACACATAAAGAAACAAAGGCACGGAGAAGTTAAATAACTCACCTATGTTTTTATGTTAAATTATTAAGCAGGAAAGCCAGGGTTAGTCTTTTAACTCCAAATATTATACCCATCCTCGTTTTTTCTACAATCTTTTAATTTAGTGGTATAAAACATAATGAATCAGTAATGATGAATTTCCTATGTTTTCTTCACTTTAGTCATTAAATAGCATAGGCTAAGCACTGTGCTTAGAAAACTAATGAAAAAACAAAGGAAAAAAAGAGAGAAAATATTAATAATGTGCCTTTAAATCTAGGTTCTTTTCTATATTCTTTTATATCTGTTGCCAAGTACTTTTCCTGAAGGTAATTACCAATAATTATTCTCTGTGATCGCTATGTGCATGTCACAGACATTACCATTATTCTAATTACAATACAGTTAGCCAAAGCTGGATTGTTAGATTTCAGTTCAATTCACTGTTTGTTTTGCAGACTATTTATAGATATGACAGATGTATAGCACTCAAAGATAATAATGGATCTGATATACTTTTCAGAAGCTGATATAAAATATACAAAAACATTAAAAGGAACAAATTGGACAATTTAGTCAAGACTACAGCTGCTAAAAGAATATCAGGATGGCTTCCCTAGGATTTTAAAGTCCCTTGCCAAGATAACCAGTGAAGATCTCTTTCTGTAACATTCTCAAAATTAACAACTGCTAAGAGCGAATATATTCTGAAAAAGTAATTTAAATTTATTGTGAGAAGAAAAACAAGGAAGAAGGTACTGTTTTTTGCAATTTCTTAATTGTGCTGAAATATATGTAACATTAAAGTTGCCACTTTAATCATTTTTCAATGTACCATTCAATGGCATTAATTACATTCACATGGTTGTACAACTGTTACTATTTCTAAAACTTTTTCATCATCCCTAGACTATGGAGTAGTAGTAACTCTCCATTCCCCTTTCATTTAAGTCTCAACCTCTAAACCACTCTGTGTCTGGACTACTTCAGATTGGGTAAAGTGGAATCATACAGTATTTGTCCTTTTTTGTGACTGGCTTTTCTCATTTATCATGATAGTTTCAGGGTTCATATGTGTTGCAGCATGTGTCAGAAACTTCATTCCTTTCACAGCTAAGTAATATTCCATCGTACGGACAGACCACATTTTGTTCATCCATTCATCCGTCGGACACTTTGGTTGTTTCTACCTTTAGGCTACTACAAATAACGTTGTGTGAACATTAGCATACAAGTATCTGCTTGAGTCTCTGCCTTTTCAAATCTTTGGGGTACATACTCAGGAGTTAAATACCGGACTGTATGGAATTCTACATTTAACTTTTTGGGGGAACTACCAAATGGTTTTTTAATTTTTTTTTATTTTTTATTTTTTTTTAAAGATTTTATTTATTTATTTGACGGGGAGAGAGAAAGAGATCACAAGTAGGCAGAGACGCAGAAAGAGAGAGAGGAGGAAGCAGGCTCCCCGCAGAGCAGAGAGCCCGATGCCAGGCTCGATCCCAGGACCCTGAGATCATGACCTGGGCCGAAGGCAGAGGCTTAACCCACTGAGCCACCCAGGCGCCCCCCAAATGGTTTTTTTAATAGTGGTGCACTGTTTTACATTCCCAACAGCAATGTACAAGAGTTCCAGAAAATGATGTCTTTTGATTACAGCTGTCCTAGTAGGTGTGAAATGGAATCTCAATGGGCTTTTGACTTGGATTTCCCTTGTGACTAATGATGATGAGCTTCTTTTTCACGTGTTTTATTTTCCATTTCCATATCTTCTTTGGAGAAATATCTATTCAAGTTCTTTGCCCATTTTTTAACCATCTTTTTGTTGTTGAGTTGTAGAAGTTCTTTGTAAATTCCAGATATTAAACCCTTATCAGACATGTGATCTGCAAATATTTTCTCTCATTCTATGGCTTGTCTTCCTATGTCATGATAGCCCTCTGACTCACAAGTTTTTCATTTTAATAAAATCCAATTCATCTATTTTTTTTTTTCGTTTCCTCTGCTTCTGAAGAAACCATTGCCAAACACAAGGTCATGAAGATTTTTCCCTCTCTTCTCCTAAGGGTTTTTTAATTTTCGTTCTTAGATTTAGAGGGTTTGATGCATTTTGAGTTAAGCTTTATATATGATAAAAAGGACCAATTTCATTCTTTTCCATGTAGCTATCCAGTTTTCATAATACTGTTTATTTAATGAGAAAAAGTTACATTGTTAATAATTAAGATGCTATCAATGCTCTATGTTCATTGCAAAAGCTAGCAATTCACAAACACTAATTTTTTTAGGTATTCTAAGATTTTGATGTGGGAGATGACATCCTCTTTTTATTTAAAAAAAAAAACACTTGGGCACAGGGAATGAAACCATCAACAAAATGAAAAGGTAACCTACTGAATGGAGAAAATATTTCCAAGTGATATACTTGATGAGGGTTTCATATGTAAAACACATAAAAGAACTGATACAACTCAGTAAAAAAAAAATAAAAAGTAACACAATTAAAAAATATACAAAGGACCTGTACAGACATTTTTCCAGAGCAAACATAAATGGCCAAGAGACACATGAAAAGATGCTCAATATCACTAATCAGCAAGGAAATACAAATCAAAACCATAATGAAAATTAATGAAAATCAAAACCATAACCTTACACCTGTCAGAATGACTAGTCTCAAAAAGATAAGAAATAACAAGTGTGGGCAAGGATATGAGAAAACAGAGCCATTGTGCATTACTGGTGGGAATGTAAATTGGTACACTATAGAAAACAGTATGGAGATTTCTCAAAAAATGCAATCCTATCCAAAGAAAACAAAAACACTAATTCAAAAAAATGTATGTGCCCCTATGTTCACTGCAGCATTATTTACAATCACCAAGATATGGAAGCAACCTAAGTGTCTATCGACAGATGAATAAAGAAGATGTGGTGCACATATAAACAATGGACTATTACTCGGCCATAAAAAATAAAATTTTGGGCGCCTGGGTGGCTCAGTGGGTTGAGCCGCTGCCTTCGGCTCAGGTCATGGTCTCAGGGTCCTGGGATCGAGTCCCGCGTCGGGCTCTCTGCTCTGCGGGGAGCCTGCTTCCCTTCCTCTCTCTCTGCCTGCCTCTCTGCCTACTTGTGATCTCTGTCTGTCAAATAAATTAAAAAAAATCTTTAAAAAAAATTTAAAAAAAAATAAATAAAAAAAATAAAATTTTGCCATTTGTGACAACAAAGGTGGACCCGGAGGATACTACGCTAAGTGAAGTAAGTCAGAGAAAGACAAATGCTATATAATTCCACTCATATGTGGAATCTAAATATCAAAACAAACTAAACAAATAAAAAGTGACTCATAGATACAGAGAACAAATTAGTGGTTGCCAGAAGAGAGGGAGTTGGGTGAATGGGAGAAATTGGTGAAGGGGATTAAGCGGTACAAACAGCCCATTATATAACAAACAAGTCATGGGGATGTGATGCACAGCAAGGGAATACAGTCAATAATATTGTAGTAACTTTGTATAGTGACAGATGGTAACCAGACCTACCAAGGTGATATAAAATATAGAAAGAATCACTATGTTATATACCTGAAGCTAATATAATATTGAATGTCAACTACGAGTCAATTTTTTAAAAAGGAGTAATAGTGAAAAAAACAAAACCCGCAGAAACAACCCCAAAGTCATCAACTGATGAATGGATAAACAACAGTGGTAGATTCAAAAAATGGAGTATTATTCAGGCATAAAATATATCCAAATACTGATACATTCTATAATATGGAAGAAGCTTTAAAACATTTTGCTAAACGAAAGAAGCCAATCACAAAGACCACGTAATATGTGATTTTTATGAAAAGTTCAGAACAAGCAAATCTATAGAGATGCAGTATAGATTAGTGGTTGTTTAAGGCTGCAAGGGGTAGGAGAACCAGCAAATAGGTAGGTGATAGCTAAACGGCACAGTATTTCTTTGGGGGGGGGTTAAATGAAAATCTTCTAAAATTGATGTTGGTGATTGTTACAAAACACTGTGGATAGACTAAAAACCATTCAATTGCATACTCTGGGTCAAATATATGGTATAGGGGTTATATCTCAATAAAACTGCTTTAAAAGAATGTTTTTATTCTTACTTCAAAAGTGGATAGATGTTCATTATCAAATTTAGATTAATAAAGGAAAACAAATAGGAGAAAATAAAAACAAACATTAAGGAAAAAACACAACATATATTTATGTCAAGTATTCTGTAACATCATTTTTTTTTAAAGATTTTATTTATTTGACAGAGAGAGAGATCACAAGTAGGTAGAGAGGCAGGCAGAGAGAGAGGAGGAAGCAGGCTCCCTGCTGAGCAGAGAGCCCGATGCAGGACTCGATCCCAGGACCCTGAGATCATGACCTGAGCCAAAGGCAGAGAGGCTTAAGACACTGAGCCACCCAGGTGCCCCTGTAACATAATTTTTAATGGCTGCATAGTATATTGCCACTGAAGGTGCAATAATTTATTTAACCAAATCTCTTTCATAGGTACAGTGTCCAGGCAGTAGGCACTAGACACAAGCAGTTATTAATTAAAAGTAAATAAAATTTAACATGGAGTTCTACAACTGCACCAACATTTCCAATGCTCAACACCATATGTGGTTAGTGATGCTTGTACCGACAGCACAGATACAGAAGATTCTCCTCATCACAGAAAGTTCTATCGGACAAGACTGCTTTAGAATGTTTCCAAAGTATTCCTGTTATAAAAAAGTTCAAAGGTACAGTACATAAACTTTTTATACATACAGCTGTGCAAATTCCTTTGGAGTAAATACCTAGAAATGAGTCACGGGTTCAAATGGCATACAAATTTTCACCCCCTTTGAAGCTCCGGATACAAGGATGTGTCCAATCCCTTACTAATTTAATAGATAAAGAGTAGTGTCTTCTGTTTAAAAGCTGCATTGAGAATCATTATGTTGTAAACCTGAAACTAATAGTTGATCCTTGAACAACATGGGTTTGAACTGCATCGTCCCCTTACACACAGATTTTTTCAACAAGGTCTAATACTATAAATGTATTTTCTATTCCTCATTTTTTTTTAAGATTTTTATTTATTTATTTGACAGACAGAGATCACAAGTAGGCAGAGAGGCAGGCAGAGAGAGAGGAGGAAGAAGGCTCCCTGCTGAGCAGAGAGCCCGATGCGGGACTCGATCCCAGGACCCTGAGATCATGACCTGAGCCGAAGGCAGAGGCTTAACCCACTGAGCCACCCAGGCGCCCCACCTCATGATTTTCTTAACATATTGTCTAGTTACTTTTTTTGTATAAGAATAACACAAAATATGTGTTAATCAACTGCTTATGTTATGAATAAGGTTTTCAGTCAACAGTAGGCTCTTTGTAGTTAAGTTTTTGGATGGGGAGTCAAGTTATATGCAGATTTTCTACTGTGCAGGTGGTCAGTGCCCCAACCCCCCCACATTGTTCAAAGGTCAACTGTATTATACTGTCGTGCTGTATGTCAACTACACCTCTATAAAATAAATCAAATAAAAGCTGCACTGATTTGGTCAGGGTGGTGGTGAAGTGGAACAAGAGAGGGACAAAGATCTCCAGTGACCAGTCTATGGAGACGCTACCAAAAGGATACCAAAGATGGCAGTGTTTGCACATGCTACTACAGTGGCATAGCACCGGTTTGTACAGAAAGTGGGTGGTGCCACATTACACTGCCTCCATGTACTGTTTATCTTCAGTAATACCACTTTCAGGGTTAAAAATGAACATATGCTTTTTTCCATTTATGTCTGTTTTTTTCCATGAACCAACTTTTCTCAGTGTATTGCTCTACTGAGATGATAATCTTTTTTATGATCTTATAAGAGTTCTTGAGAGAAGATATGAAAACTCTGTTTTCCAAATACATTCAAATGTATTTCTTTAGCTAGTTATTTGCCTTTGTTATGAAATTTAAGAGGTAAACGTTTACATATAGTAAAAACTGATAATCTTTTTCTTTATTGAGAGGGCTTTCCTGATTATTAAAAAAAAAACACTTTTTAAGTATTTTCATACCTTTTTTTACAGTTAAACTTAAGTTTTACCTCATAGAATATACACTGGCATATGACATAAAGACCAAAGATAATTTTTTCCTGTTAGAATATTCCCAAATCTTAATAAAACTTTAGGGGGTGAAGTATACAATAAAATTCACCCAAATTACTAAGCAAACACCCTTATCTAGAATAAGAAAATTATATTTTTATATTTTAGAAATGCTGCCCTTGGGCTTTGGTTTTTTTCCAAGTATCATTTTCACCCAGTCTAGGCACAGCTCTTATATTTTCCTCAAAATAAAGAGAAAAATAAGCTGTATGTAAAGAATTTCAAAAAAGTATATAAGAGGAGCCAAAGATTGAGATCTATTCCCAGGTCCATGAAAGACATAACTGTATTGACCAAACTGCTTTCCTTTCACAAAATAAAGGACAACTTCCTTGAGAGGAGCCCCTAATTCCATGACAAATGTTTTCCTCCTCTTAGTAGCAACATCAGCATAATTTCTCATGGACAGATTAACTGACTGTTATTTTTACCGCTTTTTTACTAGTTCATTATGTTTTTATTAGTCTCAAAAATAACTAAAACATGTTACACCTTCTAGTTTTTCTTCCAGTTCTACCTTTTAAGAGAGAATACTATTCATAAACCCCTATTTTATTTCAATTCTTTACATTCCATATTTCTTAATAAATATGTTATTTTTAAAAAATCTATTCCTTTAAAGATCAATTCGAAAGCTCTAGTAAGAAGATCACCCTCTCCCCAAACAAAACACTTTCTCCTCACAGAGGAAAGTCGCTTCTGTCAGTCTCACATCACAACTGGCGCATGCCTCTACCATAACATTTACCACATCTTATTCCAACTACATTTAACTGTGTCTGCTTACCCTTCTAGCCTGTGAGCTCCCTGAAATCCCACCAAGTTCTATATGATCTTTCCCGAACTCCACTTTCATCCAAAAACTTAGCACGGAGCCTGATAAATAAAACCTGGTATCCTCTGTGAAAATGACGGAACAAAGCTTGCCCAAGAGCAACTGCCTTCCCTTTTAATCATTTGTTCTTCAGATTCCTTTAATAAATACCTATCCCAAGCACGCTCTTATTTACATGAAGATATGCTTTATAAATAGGGGCAACCCTCTACAAAGACTGCACTATATTTTAACAAAGTACTTATACATGCATGAAATAAAATACCACTTGTGACACAGGTTATTCCTGTTTGCATTTACAGGTAGAAAACTGAAGCTACAGAAAGATGAGAAATTTGTCAAAGGTAACAGCTCTAGCAGACCACAGAGTTTGATGCTGAGGAATTCTAGCCCTTCGTGTAGTGTACTTTTCACCACATCAAGAAAGTTTTCAGATGAATAATCTTTTAACATAGCATCAGCTGTATAAGAAATACTTACATTGACCCCAGCGACCTGTTCTTGGGTTCAAATAATTTGGATAAAGACCATTTGGACGATCCATCTTCTGAAGTAGTTTCCGAATGTGCATTACCTTAACACAAATAAAGAATGCAATTAATAAAATAAATGTCATCAAGGCTTTATATTAACCTAAGCTTTGTGGGTTTTCCTCACTCAGAAGCTACACCATCTCCCCCCTGCTTTTTTCTGTGTGTGGTCAGGAAAGGCTTCTAGTTTATAACTGATTCATTATTTTTACAAGATTATATATGACCATTAATTAAAGATCAAGCAACAATTAAAAACATGCAGAAAAGAGCATAGGAAAAACCAATTTAAATGCCAACATTTTACCATCCAGAAATAGCCATCAGAAACATCAGTGATAAACATCATTCCAGACATATTCACTATATACACATCTAAATATAAGAACAGATAATTTCATAGAAATGGAAACATAAAATGACATAGTAAACTAAATTGCTGAACTCTAAATATTGATTCCACAAAAGCTATCCCTGAATTCCTAAAATCCCAAAATTTCTGATCCCTAAAAGATCTCCCTAATACTAAAAAAGGAAAAAAAAATCATAAAATATACTAAAAAGCTGGAAACTTTTCCAAGGACTTTATCTGCATTCATCTATAGATTGGATGGATTTTGTCAGTGCTTACCAAAAAAGGCACAAATGTATTCTATTCCTGGTATTCTTATTTGAGAATGTTCTCTTTACATCTGAAAGATAACCTGCTTGGTATCCATGTCTTGGGGAAATAATCTACTTCACTATTTTGGGGGCTGGAACACAGCACACATCCTTTGACGACAATGTCACAGTCATCTCTCCTTTGGCTGGACTTTGAATTGAGGTGGTTTTAGGAACGGGCTCAGGGATGCTGTGACCCCCCTGTTCTTTCAAGGCTGAGACCAGCTCTATGTACAACAGTCTCAATCTGAGTAATTCCATGAACCAAGGTTCATCAGTTTGAACTGATGCTGCTTAGAAAAATGAAAAATTGCACTCTTTTGTCTTCTAAAAGTTATCCACACATTGAATCCTCTGTACCTCTTCCACATCTAACATTTCTTCTCAGAATCTTTCTATCCATCTCTTTTCTAATGTCTGTATCTCTACTAGCTTGTCTTGATTTGGTCTTCTAAGTCCATCACTGTATTTTCAACACCTCCTTTGTATTGCTTCCAATTTGGCCTTCATTTTTGGTGATAACTTTTTCTTGTAATTTGTTACTGATAGCACATCTTACTGTATCTGAGCACTTGTATTTCTGCTCATATACTTGATTTACAGAGAGGAGGGCTCTATTATCTTACCCCTCATGGTGATGTTTGGTCAGGATTTAACTGCAATTTTCTGAGAGGTATTTTTTTGTTATTACTTACATATCATGTTCCTTCCCTCTTTTTTTCTGATAATATCTTTGTATAAATTGTACACTTGGTTCTTTTTTGATGAATTACTCACTACTATTTTTCCTGAACCAGCTAGTCACACAAGAGTTTTGACATAAAAGCCCAAGGAGAGTCAAGATGCCTTGCTTCTCCCCAGATAACTGACACTAGCCATGCAGCACTGCTCATAAAAGAAAATCTGTCACTCATTCTCTTCCCTCACCAAAATTTCCTCACAATTCTTTTATCCCAGCTTCTCAACATACCGCATGTTTAGTGAGGTCCAAAAAAGCACCATCATCAGCCCACGACCCTACTCGCAGTGTTGCTCATGAGGACTATGATTTTGTACCTCAAGACATATCACTGATTTCAGAGAACTGTACTCTCTTTTTATTTTTGAAATCTATGGCCACAAATAACCTCTCTTATTTCCCAAACCTCGCTATTGATGGGTTATGCCATTGATGGCTTGCTGGCTTGTGCCAATCCTTCTTGCTATTTTGTGATGTGATAGACCAAGTATCCCTTAATTTTGTTAAAAATAGAGTTTGCAGTTCTGTTTCTCCTTCCTGTCACTTTCAGGGGATTCCTATGTGTCAGGTCCTCCACTTCAGAAATACTGCGCTAGATCATCTTCACTTTGCAAATGTATCACCCTTTCAAACTCTTTATGCTCTTCTTTGTTTCCACCATGATTGTCTCTTGCTTTTATTCCATGTCAGTAAATTGGTTTTCAATCACGTATAGTCACTTTTGCTGTTTTCCATTTATGTATTCATTATAAAAACACAATGTCTAAGGTCTCAATTTCTTTCTTCAGTTCCACAATATATTTGTATCATTTTATGATTTGTTTTGAGTTCTAATTTTACTGAGTTCAATTGCTATTATTGTATAAATTACTCATGGTGACTTTATACAATTTGAAATGGGATTCTTTTACATGCTATTTACCACCATGCTTTTGTTACATCCAAGTTGCAGTACTGTTTGCGTACTTCCCATGTTTTCCCTTTTCATCCTGCTCACAATGAACAGGGTCGGTTCTGACCTAGACTTTGATTTGATATGGCACAGCTGTACTTAACTGTCCCTGAATTCCTTCCTACTGTTTGTCTGGGGAGAGAGAGGCATTCCTCCCCCCGCTGGACACAATTTGAGATCTGGAGTACTAGTGTTCAAGAAGGATAGAGGTGAGAAGCGCCCCCCTCCACCCCACCTGAGCTGTGGACAGTCATGTACTCAACAAACCCCAGCACTGATCTCCTCTGTGAGATTAATGGGGAGTACCAAGAATTTGTTGACTTGCTTTCTTGGCCCAGTAACGATTCGGTGAGAAACAGACTTAAGTACCATACCAGAAATCTTTTACTTTCTTTTTTTTGGGGGGGAGGCTGTCACATACTAGTGACATGAGACTGCAGCCTTTCCTCCTTTCATTGCTGTTGATAAATTTTTGCTGGTTTTTATTTACTGTTTTTGTTGTTACTGTTCATCTCATCAGGGAAGGAAAAACTCTGTGGTCAGGCTCCACTGCTGTCTTTACCTGAAAATTATTCTCAACAGAAGAAATAGTTCATACATAGAAAGGACTATATATAGATTCTACTCACATCCCACTTTAAGAAATACAACACTACAAATACCTTTGCTGCTCTGCTTATACATTCACACATCACTGTCTTTGTCTTGGCTATATTCATAGTCCTCAATTTTATGTCCACCATTGTCTTAACTCTACTGAAGTCACTTCTGAATCCCTAAACCAAGTATATTATTCAGTTCTGCTTGTGTTGAAATTTTTTTAAAGTTGTATACTATTTTTTTTTCTTTTTTTAAGAAGGAGAGAGAGAGATGTGCAGGGGAGGGCTAGAGAGAGACAGAGAGAGAACCTTAAGCAGACTCCTATGTCCAGTGCAGAGCCCAATTCAGGGCTCAATCTCCTAACCCTGAGATCATGATGTGGGCTGAAATCAAGAGTCGGACGCTCAACTGACTGAGTCACCCAGGCACCCAGTATATTATTTTAACTGATAAATGTAACTACAATTCCTTCATTTAACTGTTGTATTGAATTTTATTATATAAAATGCTAATACAAACAATGCTTCTATGTATATAATATAAATGCACACATCAAAGAGTAGAACTGCTGGGCCATAGGGTATATGTATTTTAAACTGTACTACATTTGTCTTTTAAATATAGGCCTTTAATGCTCTTAGAATTGTTAGAATCCACAATGCTACCCTTGTCATAATGGTTGCACGTAAGATCTACTTACGGAATGTCTATTCCGTTCATCAGTCTGCCTGTCTTATGCATCAATAATTCCCTGTCTTATGCATCAATAATTCACTGTGAGTGTTGGAAACTGGGTAATACAAACCCACTCCACATGTTTTTCTTCAGGAGTGCCTTGAAATTTTTCTCTTCTATATAAATTCTACAACAGTCTTGTCAAGTTTCATTTTTGTAAAAGAAGCCACTGGGTTTTGACTGCCATTGAATTGATGCCATAGATCTATCTGGATAAAACTAAAATTTTTATGATATTCCTTAGCTCTACGTGAACATAACATACCTCTCTGCTTACTTAGGTCCTCTTCAGTGTCATTTAATTGTTTTGAACTTCATTCATCTTTTGTTAAGTTTATTTGTAGGAAACATAAACTCCTGTTTCAACCACATGTTTTTGTAAAGTGATACTTTCTTGCTGGTTGTAGCTGGTGCAGAAAAATGCTGTTGATGTTTCGTATCTACATTGGTCTTTTATTCAGAACTACATATATGTTCTTATTTCTAATAATTTAAATACAGATTATCTTAATATTTTAGATAAATAATCATGTAATCTATGCATAATTACTCTTTCCTTTCTTCCTTTTCAATCCAATTCAATTCTTTAACTTCTTGCTCATTTTGTTTTTCTTGTCTTACCATGCAGGCTAGGAACACTGCAGCACAATGCTGAACAGAATGGAATTTTTGAAAACCCACTAATGATTACAACTTCTCAGACAAAAGTAAATATTTTAAACAGAAAGGACATTTCTTTAGATAATTTAAAAAGAAAAAAACGGGAAGCCAAAGTCCTGATAAAGACATTTCTAGAAAGGTAAAATTTTCTGAGCATTAATCAAGTCTCTTGGCAAATCTTAAAGAACTCTTTTATAACAAACACAGAAAAGAAGGCAAGAAGACCAACCTTTTTGTAGTAAACTGGGTCCCCTGTCAAGTAGCTGAGGTGGACAAACTCCATGTGCAGTGTACCAAATTCAGCAAGAATGCTGCTACCCGCAGATGCCCAGCCCCAGTTTCGCCCTACTCCACTGAATGAAAGCAAAGGTAAAAGGAGACAGAATAGGAAAAAGACCAAACATTTTTTTAATGAATACATAAACTTTCATTCTCTTAATTAGACTTAACACAACAGCTTATTTGTAGCTAATGGCTTATTTTATTACTTAAAACTTTTTGAATAGGTAATGTTTTAAATATCAAAACAATATAGAAAAGTACATACAGTAAATAAATTTTACCCCAGAAATCGCATCTCTCCTCATCCCACCAGGCCCCACAGATAATCACTTTCATTAGTTTCTTATGTATTACTACAGAAATTTTATGCACACATAAGCAACCCAAATAATATTTTTTTCCTTTATTAAACAGAATACAGCAAAGTACACATACAGCTCGTTATCCTGCCTTTTACTCTTAAGATGCACTGCAGTGGACTTTCCAGATCAGTTCATAAATGATTTTCTTTTTTACAGCTGCACAGAATTCCATGATATTAATGATTTTCAACTGGAATGCCACACCCCAGGGGTATATGAAAGTGTGTGTGTGAGAGCATTGCAAGTTGTATCAAACCTTGAAGGTGCAATTAGTATTTATTGTGCTAGGGCCAAAGATGTAACATGTCCAACAATGGTCAGCACAGTGTCACACAATAAAGAACTGTCCTGCCCCACATGCTGATAGGACCTGTGTAAAAAATTAAGTAAATTATGAACCAACATCATTATCAATCATCTGCTGGTGGTCCTTTCGCATTTTTCTAATATTCTGCTATTAATAACAACTTCCACAGTGAATAATTTTATGTACATTTCTTTTGTGTAGATATATCTCTAGGGTATTTTCCTGCCTTTTTCAGCCTGCCTCATAATTTATTGGAAGCTATACAATATAAGTGAAAAAGCATAGACCCTTTGAGCATTACACCCTTTCTAAAGGTTAAGTTTCTTCTGAAACACAGGGCGAGTACACAGGGTGAGTACAGGCAGACTACTCAGGTGTCAGGCTTTGCTAAGCGTAGTCTACTTCCATTTTACCTGCTACTTCTAGGGAGTTCCCTCTGGGATCTCATTGGAAGCCTGAGGTGTTCCCAAGGGCCCTTCACCTTTGCAGCCTTAAACACTAACTTTTGCCTTCCCCGTACCATGTGGCTGTTAATTTTTTTTTCCTTGACTCTTGCCCTATGCATGTAAAACTGTAGAAACAGTCAACAACTTGAGGGAAATTTGTACATAAACCACTGGGCTTTTCTCCTCTGCAATTTCCTCCTGCCTTGAGATTTTTGTCCCTCATGCCTCAGCCACTCTGACAACTCTAAGACCTGACCATAGTGCCCTCTGACCCAAATAACCACCACTTCAGGCTTGGCCTTTATGCCTGCATCATGATTTGGAACATGCTCTCAGGGAAAAGGCCAATGTTTATATGGAGACAATGCTCTCCTAGGAAGTTCTGAGTTAGTTGCTCTCTAAGACCACTGAACCATTTTATCTAGCTTCTATGATTGGTTTTGGTAGGAAGATTGGTCTGATACAAGGTATTCCATGGTTGGAACTGGAAGTCTAGATTAATTTTTCAAGTAGCATAGTTCATGGGTTATTCCTATGAGAGCTCTAAACCATTCTTCAGGGTCTTTTCTACTTTTAGGAGGAAGTAAAAATATAAGTCTCTTATTTTATATCCACTTGTGTACTGCCAATTCAATACACCTTTATTATTTATCTGTCTTGAGAAAACATTAAAATAGATATTAAGACACTACTACCTTGCTTAAAGTTCTTTAATTGGTTGGTGCTAATTTTACACTGTCTTTGAAAATATGATAGGAAGGCAAATACCACACACAGATTCTTTTGTAACTAGAAGTCAGAATCAAGGAAGAAATATGGATACAGTAACTATACAGTCATTCATTTCCAAATATTAAGAGCCTAGGGGCACCTGGGTGGCTCAGTGGGTTAAGCCTCTGCCTTCAGCTCGGGTCATGGTCTCGGGGTCCTGGGATGGAGGCCCACATCGGGCTCTCTGCTCAGCAGGGAGCCTGCTTCCCCCTCTCTCCCTCTGCCTGCCTCTCTGCCTACTTGTCATCTCTCTCTCTCTCTCTCTCTCTCTCTCTCTCTGTCAAATAAATAAATAAATAATAAAATGAAAAATCAAGAGCCTATCATGCTCTGGGAGATAACAGTAGTGAACCTGACCTAGAACATTCCTACTCCTAAACTAAATAAAACCATTTGAAATAGTGATAATTGTTATGAAGAAAATTTACTAGAGAAATAGAACATTAAGCACTTGTGACAGAAGTTAAAAGAAAGGCTCTTTATGTATAACGGAGAAATTGTTTCTGAAATGACACAATTTGCGCTGAAATCTACATTAAGAAAAGGAGCCAGTGATGAATAGCTCTGGAAGAAGAGCATTTCCAGTAGAGGAAACAACAAATGCAATGACCCTGAGGAAAAGGAAGGTGGCTGATGTGGCTACAGAGCAGGAAGGGGAAGTGAATGATAGAGGATGAGGTTAGAGGGGTAGGCATAATTTAAACTACACAAGAATTCTGTAAGGCCATGCTAAATTTAAACCATTTTTATTCTAAGTGTGATGGAAAGTCACGGGGGATTTTAAGAAACGTAACATCGTATTTAAGGAAGAAAGCATACTATTTAGAAAGATTACAAAGGCATCGGCATGATGAATGGATTACAGTGTGGTCAAGTATAAACACGAAGTCCCTAGGAAGTCCAACAGCTTACCCTTCCCTATAAAAACTTCCTGTCCAAAGGTCCCAAAGGAAAGTTTCATTCAAAGTACCTTTAAACAGTTTTCAAAACACTAAATGCTAAACAAGATTTTTCATGTACTTCAGACACAACTCACAGAAACAATTTAAAATGTTAAATTTGATACCTGTCTACATTTCAACAACTCGGAAAAATTAAAAAAATCCCTAAGAAGAAGATATAACACTGATGAGAACAGAACAGCTCCAACTATACAAAGGTGATGAGGTGACAAAAATAACCAGATCATAATTCCATGCAAATGGTGTAATTTTTAACTGATCAAAAATAAAAGGTATAGATATTAAAATGTACACATATACAAGCATGATCTCTCTTGACTGACCACCAGCAAGTGAGTTATCTATACATTGTTTTTATTTTACTCAAAGTCTGTTGAAAATCTCTAATGGATGAATTCAAGGAATAAAGTAAAGTTTTCAGTATACTGCAGTTATTAAAAACAAAGCACACAAAGAGTCTGACACTGATGTTTATCTCAGAAAAAGCAGAGAGGGAAATAAAAAACTAATAAAAAACTAAGTGACAAAACTTCAAACAATTTTAATTCTTACATGGGAATATCTTGACTTAGAAGAAGACTCTTGACAGAGCTCCTATTTTTTTTTTTTTTTAATTTGACAGAGAGATCACAAGTAGACAGAGAGGCAGGCAGAGAGAGAGAGGGAAGCAGGCTCCCTGCTGAGCAGAGAAGAAATACTGAAGTAAATTAAAAATAGAAGTTTGAGAGGCACCTGGGTGGCTCAGTAGTTAAGTGTCTGCCTTCTGCCCAGGTCATGGACCCGGGGTTGTAGGACTGAGACCCACAAATAGGGCTCTCTGCTCAGCACGGAGCCTGCTTCTCCCTCTCCTTCTGCCTGTCCCCCAATACTCATGTTCTCTCTCTTGATCTCTCATATTAAAAAAAAAAAATTTTTTTTTTTAAAAAGTTTCACACCAAAAAAAACCTCCAAATAATTCAATTAAAAAAATGAGCAGAGGACCTGAAGAGACACTTTCCAAAGGAAATATAATGATAACAACATGAAAAGATGCTCAGCATCACTGATCATCATGAAAATCAAAACCACAATAAGGTATCACCTCACACCTGTCAGAATGGCTAAAACCAAAGACACAAGATATAACAAGTTTTGACAAGGATGTGAAACAAGAGGAACCCTCGTGCACCATTGGTGGGAATGCAAACTGGTGCAGCCACTGTGGAAACAGTATGAAGGTTCCTCAAAAAGTTAAAAATAGAGCTACCCGGTGATCCAGTAAATCTACTACCAGGTATTCACCCAAAAATAGAAACATTAATTCAAAAAGATATGTGCATCCCCTACACCTACTGCAGCATTATTTGCAATAGCTAATATAGGGAAGTAACCCAAGTGTCCATTGATAGATGAATGTATAAACAAAACGTGGTGTATATATACAATGGAATATTACTCAGCCATCAAAAAGAATGAAATCTTGCCATCTGCAACAACATAGATGGAGCTAGCATGTATTATCCTAAGCGAAATTATGTCAGTCAGAGAAAAACAAACACCACATGATTTCACTCATATGTGGAATTTAAGAAACAAAACAAATGAACAAAGAAAAGATGAGACAAAAAACAAAAACTCTTAAATAAACAAACTGGTAGCTGCCAGAGGAGAGGTGGGTGGGCAGATGGGTTGATGAGCACAAAGAAATGTATAGAACTGCTGAATCATTTTACCTGCAACTAACAATGTATGCTCATTATACTTGAGTGGAAAAAACCCAGGAATTTTATGTAGAATGTACTCTGAATGAAAGCAAGAGAATGGCATTTGTGAAAATACCTAGTCAAAATATTAGCATAATCTCCTCCAGTCCCATCCATGTTGATGTTGCCCCCCCCCTTTTTTTTTAACATAGCCCCTCAGCCAACCCTAGGATGTGGTTTATTTTTCTTTTCAAAGAAACACACTGAAGTATAATTTAATACAAAAATGCATCAATTCAAGCACACAGTTTCAAGAGTTTTGAGAAATGAATGTACTGGTATAAGAATTAAGCCAATCTCCATGGGGCGCCTGGGTGGCTCAGTGGGTTAAAGCCTCTGCCTTCGGCTCAGGTCATGATCCCAGGGTCCTGGGATCGAGCCCCGCATCGGGCTCTCTGCTCAGCAGGGAGCTTGCTTCCCTTCCTCTCTCTCTGCCTGCCTGTCTACTTGTAACCTCTGTCTGTCAAATAAATAAATAAAATCTTAAAAAAAAAAAAAAAAAAAAAGAATTAAGCCAATCTCCAAAACCTGTCCTCATGCACCTTTGCAGTCTCCTCCACCCAGTCTCAATCTACTTTCTCTATTACTAGTTTTGTATGTTCTAGAATTTCATGTGAACATAATCACACAATCTATACTCTTTTGCATTTGAGTCTTTCATGCACCCTATCCCTGGGATTCATGCACATTGCGATCTCAGTAGCTCAGTTCTTTTTACTACAAGGTGGCGGTCCATTGTGTGAATACAGCAACTAGTTAGTTATGCACCTGGTTAGATAAACACCAGGGCTGATTACAGTTTGGGGCTATTATGAGTAAGGCTGTTATGAACAACCTCTGTTCAGACATAGGCTTCATTTCTCTTGGGCATGTGAATATTTTGGAAATACAATGTCTGGGTTCTGTAATAACTCTATTTTAACTGTAAAAACTGTTCTCCAGGGGCGCCTGGGTGGCTCAGTGGGTTAAGCCGCTGCCTTCGGCTCAGGTCATGATATCAGGGTCCTGGGATCGAGCCCCGCATCAGGCTCTCTGCTCAGCAGGGAGCCTGCTTCCTCCTCTCTCTCTACCTGCCTCTCTGCCTGCTTGTGATCTCTGTCAAATAAATAAATAAAATCTTAAAAAAAAAAAAAAAACAAAAAAAACCTGTTCTCCAAAATGGCTGTCCACTACATAGGTCTATTATCTTGATTTTTTTTTTTTTTTTACCACCTACTTTTTCTGATTAGTTCTTTAGTCCTCTTTCCCACCTTCATTTGGATCGAGTATTCTTTAGTATTTCCACTGGCTTATTTTTGTGTGTGTGACCGCTTTATGGACTAGAGTATGTACAACTAATATATCGCAGTATACCTTCAAGCAACACGCCCCTTCACATGTAAACTAACAACATGACAACAGTATACTTTCATATCCCCATACCATCCTTGGTGCTAGTGTGGCTGCACACTTCTCTTCTACATATATTACAGACCTCCAATGTAAACTCACCACGTTTGCTTTAAACAGCCAATTATCTTTTAACGAAAACTCTAAGACCAAAGAAAACAAGTATGCCTTTGATACATATTCATATATTTACTCTTTTGCCTGCTTTACATTTCTTTATGTAATGACATTAAAAGTTCCTATAACATTTCTGATAATAGAGGCCTGCTAGCAATAAATTCTCTAAGCTTTTGTTTGTCTAAAAATGTCTTAATTTCACCTACAGATTTTAAAACTATTTTTAGTGATTAGAGAATTCTAGATCGACTTTTCTCTTTCAGCACTTTCAAGATGCATTCCATTGTTTTCTGGCTTGTACCACTTCAGACAAGAAGCAAATGGTACTTCTATCCTTGTTCCCTGTATATAATGTCTTTTCCTCTGGTGTTAAAGAAATTTTTTTTCACTGATTTTTAACCATTTATTATGTTTCTTTATTTTACCTTGTTTGGGTTTCTTCAAGTGTCTGAAATCTGTGGGATTACAGCTGTTCATCAGCTTGGAAAATTTAGGGCCATTCCCTCTTCAGTTTGTCTGCCACTCCTCCTGCTCCCCACCCCCAGCCACTCCCTTATATGCATGCTAAACATTTAATATTGTCCCATCGGTCACGGGCTTTGCTCCTTTCATTTTTCTTTGTGCTTCAGTTTGGGTGGTTTCTACTGCTATGTCTTCAAGCTCATGGATTTTGTCTGCTGCAATGAAGAATGTACTGTTAAGCTAATCAAGTGAATTTTTTATTTCATGTATTTCTCAGCACTAGAAGTTCCATTTAGTCCTTTATAAAATCTCTCTTCTGATTATGTTCATATTTCCCTTTAAATACCGAGCACACTTTTATGATAGCTATTTTAAAATCCTTTACTGCAATCTCCATCACTGGTTATTCGTGTATGTTTCTACTGATAATTTCTTTCCTCCTGATTTTAGGTTGCATTTTCCTGAATCTCTGATTTTTATTTTCTTCATTTAAAGCATTTTCAGTTTTCTTTTGACAGTTATATAACTTGTGGACAGCTTAGCTCTTGCAAAGGCTGTTTTCAGGCTTTGCTAGGACAGATCTACATTTGACTTTACTCTGTGGCTAGTTCAGTTCTTTACTAATAAGGCATGACCTTTCTGTACTTTCAACCTAATATCCCTAGTGTTCAAAGAAGTGTTTTAATTTTTAACAAGCCAATGTATTCAACTCCTTTATTATTCAGATGGTTATTTAATTGATCACTTTCTTTTTCTTCCAGGAAGCAATCATATGATCTGTTATTAATTATAATTTTGTCTCCAATCCATATATTCACTTTATTCTTTTTTCTTATTTGGTTACACTTGTTAAAACCTCCAGAAAAATGTGAAATACTTTCTTGCTCTTAATTTTAATGTGACGTCTTCAACATTTCACTAATTCTTTTGTTTAATTAAAGATGTACAACTTCCACACTTTTTTTCATGTTAGAAATCTTTTGGTACCTAGATGATATAAATAAAACCATTCTCTCTGTTTTCTTCTAGTACTTACACCCCCAAAAAAAGTACCAATAAAAATGTAAAAGCTTAAGCATTTTTAAGTGAACTTAAACACTTTTTACGTGAACTTCAGAATCTATATAAAAGAAGCTGTATACCTCTACTCACTTGACAGAGAATAAAATTTAAATAAATGAAAAGACATAAATTATAGGAAAGGGAGATTTCATGTGAAGATGTTCCCTAAATTAATTTCTAAATTTAGTGCAAACCCAACTAAACTATAAAATATGAAGAAATAAACTAGACACAGTAATTCAAAATTTCTTATAAAGAAAATGAATATGTGAGAACAGCTGAAACTGAGAAGCAGGATACTAAAGGGACCAGTCCAACCATACAATAAAGCAATTATAAGTAAGTAAATCAATGCAGAGTTAAAATAAACATACTAATTACTGCAACAGAAGAAAGTCTAAAAAACAGTCACATATATTTGGAAATACTTTTTTATATCTCATTATATTTATCATAAAATTGTGACTTCAGTAGGCATTGAGAAGTTACTCAGTAAGTAATGTCAAAGCAATACCTAAGTATCTCAAAAAAATAAAGCTTGATTTTTATCTTTCTTCCTATACCACAATAAATGCCAAACGGATCAAAGGTATAAAAGAAAAATTAAACCATTATTGTCCTAGAAAATACATAAATCTTTGAAATAATAGAAATAGCAAAAAGTATTTGCAACATATATAACAAAGTACTGATTCAGCTAATATACAAAAAGATCTTAAGGATTCATTTTTTTAATATCCACTAGAAAACAGGAAAGGATATAAAAAAGCTGTGCACTGAATAAAATATACCCAACTTACTCCAAAGCCAGTGAAATGAAAATTAAAATAATGTTTCATTTTATACCTGATAAATAATACACAGTATTTGCAAAATGTTAAGTAATTCTTTGACCCAACATTTCTACCAAAGACATACCAACACATATACATGGACACATATGTACACACACACACGATTCCCAACATATGCAGGACCTTTCTTCTAGCATTTTTTAATAGCAAAAATTGGGAAATAATCTAATAGTTCATTAATAACAGATCTATTTTAAATGAACTATGGTGCCTTCATAATCATTATTATAAAGTTCTTAAAAAGAATGAAGTTGGGTGCCTGGATGGCTCAGTGGGTTAAGCCTCTGCATTCCTCTCAGGTCATGATCCCAGGGTCCTGGAGTTTCTCTGCTCAGCAGGGAGCCTGCTTCCCCCTCTCTCTCTGCCTGCCTCTCTGCCTACTTGTGATCTCTCTCTCTCTCTGTTTGTGTCAAATTAAAAAAACAAACAAACAAACAAAAAGAATGAGGTAAATAACCCTAAGAGTTGATATGGAGTAATTTTCAAGACCTACTGATAAGTGAAAATGACAAGAAAACAATACATATATGCAAGGGTATGAATGCATCTATAAATACTTTACATGTCTGGAAGGACACTCAAGATCTTAATTTGTAATAGTGGCTTCCCTAAAGAACAAAGGGTTTGGAACTGAAGGTTTACTTTACAGCTGAGTATATGCTACTTCAATACATGTATATTTACCCAATACAAGTAGTTTTTTTTTTTTTTTTTCTTAAAATTTCTAGCTAAATAAAAAGAGACAAGACAGTAAGGGTGGGAGGAAGAAAAGGGGAGAGAGAGGGGGAGGAAGTGGGAAGGGAGAGAGAAAAAGGAAGAAGGAATCTATTTTACTGTTGCTTTTGAGTCTTAGGAGAAGGAAGTAAAGAAGATACAGTAAGAAAGCGAATTCTGATTCCTACTTAGAAGTGATACAGCGCTTTAACAAAAATAGGGTCATATTCTTGTATATACTGCTTTTTCACCTAACAGATTACAAGTATTATCTTTCTTCAAAACTTCACTTCCCAGAACATCATTTCAAATGTCTTTGTCACATTTCACTCTATAAACATGCCACTCCTTTGAATTTAATTACATTCTATATTCATTAATATAAACTTCACTGCTATGAGCATCCTTCCAATTAATGCTCTGTAAACACTTACAATTACTTTGTATTAAGATAAATTTCTAGAAGTGAAATTACAAGGTCAAAAGGCAGGTATATTTCAAAGTTTCTGAAACCTACGGCCAAGCTGTCTTCCAAGTTACTCAAATTTCCAATTCCAACAACTCTGAGTAGTTCTCATTTCTTCACTTTGCCAGTCCTAAATAATACCACTCTCTTTATGTCAATTTTCTAGGTAAAAACATACAATCTTATTCAAATATAAATGTTTCTGATTACTAAAGTGGCTGAAGATTTTTTGTTTTTTAATTACCCATTCATGTATTTAGTAGCTTTTTAAATAATTTACTGACTTAAATAATTTTAAGTCAGTAAAAGCTATTTATATATTAAGAATGACACTCATATGCTATCAAGACCAGTACTGTTAACATTGTTCTAGTTTGTTATTCCCCTTAAATTTTATTCATGGTATATTTTTATAAAAGCTTTAAGTTCAACATGATTGAAAAATTCAAGAGAAGCAAGCATATGCTTTAAATTTAAATATTTCCTGAAGTAAAAACTTTGTTAAATGCCTGTTTTCTCTGCCTCTTTGACAGAGCTCTGCGAATTTTAAGGTATGCAATCTTTTGTTTTAAAATTCCAGTACAATTAGCGTACAGTGTTATCTTTGATTTGGGTATACAATATAGCGATTTAACAATTCTACATATTACTCAGTTGTCCATCAATCATAAGTGTACTCTTAATCCCCATCACCTAATTCTCCCACCGCCCCTCTGATAACCAGCTTGTTCTCTAGTTAAGAGTCTGTTTTTTGTTTGTTTTTCTTATTCATTCTTTCTTTGTGTTTTAAAGGTCCTAATTTTTAACTACTTACTCCTTCCTCAATAATGAGAGAGCAACCCAAGCTAAGAATTTATCCAAAATCAGAGCAGACAATTCCTCTTAGAAACCCTTTACTGAACCCTGGGTGATAACACAACTTCCTTCCTTCAGTGACATACCGGTTTGAGGGTTATGTGGAGGATACCAAAACTGTTGGCCAGGAAACTTCATCTCTGTGTGGTTCCTTCTGCTCTCTTTTTAATGGAGTCTTCCATGGATGGATTTTCTGCTGGGCTCAGCTTTTATTTTGCATATTCGGTTTACTTCATTTACTGTGCTTCTGCCAACCATGTAAGAATCATACCATTGCTTATGAGACTTCTGTCTGGGATAGGTGTTATTTGAATGCAGTCACCATGTTCAGTGTTAAGAATATGGTGGTGAACAAAACAGGCATGGTTCTGTGGGATGGATGTACACAGCAAGACAATTCAATCTAATGTAGGGGTTAAGCAACATTGCCTTTGAATGTTGTTGTCTTCAGGAGGGCAAAAAAACTCCAAGAAAGTGCTTCCAATCTGTTCCATGAGTTAACCCCCCAGAAATAAAGTAACCTCCTTTACTCATGCCCTATGAATGTCTTGCTACTTTTTAGAGAAGAGCAAAGAATTTCAAATACACTCTCAAGATCTTCCTTCAATCTCCTGATAATAAGATTTATCTCTGTAACTCTAAGGCAAGCTTTCCAGTTAAAGGTTAAGCCTCTTTACAAAATGGCACTTCTGCCCTTTCATAAATCTTCTTACTTAAAGGATTAGCTGAGGCATTTGGAGGTTCATATATACTGGTTCCCCATATTTCATCACCAGCCCTTCCTCTAAAAGTTCAATCTTCTCCCCTACAGTTTCTCATCTCCACATCTCTTTTTGGTTAAACTATTTCCTCCATTCAAAATGACCTACCCATCTGTATCGCCTCTTAGTATCTTACTCCTTTATAATAGCAATTCAATTCAAAGCACTCCATGAAAACTCCCTGATCTTTCTAAATAAACAGAAACTTCCTTTTCTCTGATGATCTCATATCATGTTGACTGTACACTAATGCCTTCTACTTTATAACATAATATTTGGGTAACTGCCATGTATCATTCCACTGAATATCACAATCCAGCCCTGGCTTGTCCTCTGAAAGTAAAAAGTGAGTGAAATCTGTTGCATTTCTAAATACTAATAATGAAGCAGCAGAAAGAGAAATTAAGGAATCAATCCCATTCATAATTGCACCAAAAATAATAAGATACCTAGGAATAAACCTAATCAGTAAGATCAAAGACCTATACTTTTAAAAGTATAAAACACTGATGAAAGAAATTGAAGATGACCCAAGAAATGGAAAAACATTCCATCCTCATGGAATGGAAGAAAAAATATTGTTAAAATGTCTGTACTACCCAAAGCAATCTACACATTCAATGCAATCCCTATCAAAATCCAACAGCATTTTTCACAGAGCTAGGACAATCAATCCTAAAAATTTGTATGAAACCACAAAGACCCTGAATAGCCTAAGCAATGATGAAAAAGAAAAGCAAAGCTGGAGGCATCACAATTCCAGACTTCAAGTTATATTACAAAGCTGTAGTAATCAAAACAGTATGGTACTGGCATAAAAACAGACACACAGATCAACAGAACAGAAAAGAAAACCCAGAAATGTAGCCACAACTATATGGCCAATTAATCTTCCACAAGGAAGAAAAGAATATCCAATGGAAAAAAGACAGTCTCTTCAATAAATGGTGTTGGGAAAACTGGACAGCTCATGCAAAAGAAAGAAACAGGGCCACTTTCTTATACCATATACAAAACTGAATTCATTTTTTTATTATGTTAGTCACCATACAGTACATCATTAGTTTTTAATTAGTTTTGATGTAGTTTTGATTTCATTGTTTATGTATAACAACCAGTGCTCCATGCAATCTGTGCTCAAAATGGGTTAAAGACCTAAATGTGAGACCTGAAACCATAAAAATCCTAGAAGAGAGCATTGGCGGTAACTTCTTTGACACAACTTCTTTCTAGATACATCTCCCAAGTCAAGGGAAACAAAAGCAAAATTAAACTATTGGCATATCACCAAGATAAAAAGCTTCTGCACAGCAAAGGAAATAATCAACAAAAATAAAAAGCAACCTATGGAATGGGAAAAGGTATTTGCAAATGACATGTGATAAAGGTTTAGTACCCAATATATAAAGAACTTCTAAAACTTGACATCCAAAAAATGAACAATCCAATTAAAAAATGGGCAAAAGACATGAATAGACATTTTTCCAAAGAAGACATACAGATGAAAAGATGCTCCACATCACTTAGCATCAGGGAAATGCAAATCAAAAGTAAAATGAGATGTTACCTCACACCTGTCAGAATGGCTAAAATCAAGACCACAAGAAACAAAAGGTGTAGACGAGAATGTAGAGAAAGGGGAAACCATCATACACTATTGGTGGGAATGCAAACTGGTGCAGCCACTCTAGAAAACAGTATGGAAATTCCTCAAAAAGTTAAAAACAGAACTATCTTATGATCTAGCAATTGCACTACTGGGTATTTACCCAAAAAGCTCAAAACTACTAATTCAAATTACTAAATCAAAATTACTAATTACTACTGTTTAGAGCAGCATTATCTACAATAGTTAAATTATGGAAACAGCTCCCCCCCCCGCCACACACACACAATGGAATATTACTCAACTGTAAAAAGGAATGAAATCTTGCCATTCACACAACATGGATGGAACCAGATAGCATTATGCTCAGCGAAATAAGTCAGAGAAAACCAAATATGATGTGATTTTAATATGTGGAATCTAAGAAACAAAACCAACAAGCAAAGGGGGGGGGGGAGAGAGAGAGGAAAACCAAGAAACAGACTCTCAACTACAGAAACAACAAGCTGATGGTTACCAGAGGGGAGGTGAGTAGGGGGGTGGGTTAAAATAGGCGACAGGAATTAAGGATGTGTTGTGATGAATACCAGATGATGTTCTATGAATTCAGTATATGGTACACATGAAACTAATATTACACTGCATGCTAACTAACTGGAATTTAATAAATAAAAACTTAAATGACAGAAGCAGACTGATCCATTGTCAGGAGATAGACCCAGGTATGACCTTTTGATGTCCAATTTCCTTATCTATAAAACAAAGATAACATTTCCTTCATATCTATTTCATATGGATATTGTTAGAATAAGATCATGTTTATAAATGTAGCTGGTGCTAAATAATTTTTTGTGCTTCCTACTAAAAAAAAAAATTTAAAAACTATGTGTTATCCACCCAAAATTTCTATAATATGTTGCTTAGGAGTGTACAGCAAAAATTTAAAAATTTAAATGCTATCCTTTACTGAATATATGATACCAGTATAAAAAGATACATAACAGATAAAACAGAGAGTAAACAAGTGACACAAGGATATTTTTATTGTGCCTGATGGACAGAGCCCTAGAAATGCATAAATTATTAAAACTTACTTAAACAGAAAACAAATTATCTAACATAACTTATTTAAGTGATAAAAGATATTAAATTAAAAGTATAAATACTTATTAAAAATGAAATTGTAGACCCAAGTAACTACCAGAAGATTCTATCAAGCATCTCAGAGGGGAAAGAAAAAAAAACAAAAAACCTTTACAAACTCTTTGGGAGAAAAAGAAGAATCACTATCCAACATGTTTTGTTAAAGGAGAACAACCTAGCTAGAGGTTTAAAGGTTTAAAGTTTAAAGAAGTTTAAAGGTTTAAAGAGGTTGAAAAAGTCCTAGCAAGAGTATTAAAAAGTTCATACAAATCTCATGTATAAAAAAGATACAATGATCCCCCAAAAAATCAGCAAACAAAATCCAACAATATATAAAAAGAATAGTATAACATGGTCAAACTGGATTTATTCCTTGAATACAATAATGGCTTCTCACTGGAAAACAAATAATGTAAATGCCTACAATAAAAAGATCTAGGAACAAAATTCTTATAAACATTTCAATAACTACAGAAAAATTGCTTGGAAAGAAGTTCAACAACATAAAATTTTTAAATAGACCTCTTAAAATATTAGACATATAGAAATGTCTTATAGTAACATCATATTTAATGGTTAAAAACTCACTTTCCACTAAGACAAGAGTATCTTTGGTCACCACTTCTTTTCAATACTGTGCTGTAAGTTCCAGCCAGTATGATAAGGGGGTGGGAGACAGAATGGATAAAACTAAAACCATCCTTATTCACAGATCAGATGATTTTATATGAAAAAAATACAAAATAATCTCAGATAAATTACTTTTGTTAAGGAGAGAATTCAAATTCAGCAAGATTGCTGAATTCAGAATAAGTTTAAGATTTTATTTATTTATTTGATGGACAGGGATCACAAGCAGGCAGAGAGGCAGACGGGGGTGGGGGTGGGAGCAGGCTCCCTACTGAGCAGAGAGCCAGATGTGGGGCTCAATCCCAGGACCCAGGATCACGACCAGAGCCGAAGGCAGAGGCTTTAACCCACTGAGCCACCCGGCACCCCTGAATCCAGAATAAGTTTACAAAACAACTATATTCTATATTCTAGCAGTAAAGAATAAAAATTTATAAATACCATTTATAGCATTTTTTAAAAGATTTTATTTGAGAGAAAGAGCAAGAACGCTCAACTGACTGAGCCACCCAGATGCCCCTACAGCACTTTTAATAACGAAGAATCTATGCATAAACTAACAAAAATTTTCTAATTTCTGCTCTCATTGTGACCCCTGAAATCTACTAATGACTGAACTAGTCTCTCCTGAAGAAAAAAAGTTATAACCTCTGAACAAAATACAAAATGACAGCAGCCTAAAGTCCCTGAAGAATAAACAAAAGTGGTCAGATTCCAAGGACAGTGGAAACTAGCAAAAACAGGCTAGCATGAGATTAAGTTTCACACTTTCTCATAGCTCTTATCCCAAAGTCTAAAGCCCATATAGGCAGAAGAGTGAAAATCTGATAGAAAACTGGTGTCTTAAAGAATCAGACACCAGTTTTTGCAGCAATTACAGCTACTAAAAAAAGAAGGAAGAAAAAGTCCTGAGGAAGAGAGAGAGCAAGAGAAAAGAAGCCTCTAGTTCTGTAATATGAAGTCTTTGTCTCTGACTGCCAAGTGAATTGTTAATGCTTGCAAACAGACTCAAAGCAAACCAGTTAAAGATAAAGAAATGAAATGAACTGAGACACTGTTTGACGTTTGAATCCAACTAAGAAGTAAAATGATTACTTAATCTCAATCTCTCTCTCTCTCTCTCTCTCTCTCACACACACACACACACACACACACACACACGCAAACACACACAACCCCTGTGAAAACTGTAACAGAATCCAGAATTTCCACAACAGAACTTTCAGAATATCTAGGATTAATCAAAATGTTACCTAGCCTCAAGTGAAAAGATAACCAACCAAGACCAATTCCAAGATTACCCAGGTATGAAATAGAGAAAATGTGTTCACAGTGAATGAAAAGACAAAATCTCTATCTCAGAATGAGAGAGCATCAGATCAAAATTCTAAAGATTCTGCTAAATGGGCTTAAGAGCAGATTAGATTCTAGCAACATAAGAGTCAGTGAACATGAAGATAGATTAACGGAAATTACTCAGTCTGAAGAAAACAGGAAAAAAAAAAAAGACTGAAAAATATAAACAAAGGCTTCAGGTACCTGTGAGACAGAAATACAAATTCTGAAATACAAGTAAATGAAATTCAGAAGGAGATGAAGAATAGGGCAGGAAAAAACATTTGAAGAAGAATTAATGGCCGAAATTTTACCACTGTATGTATGTAATGAAAGACCCAAACATTCAGATTCAACATGCTCATCAGCAAAGCCTAAGGAGGACACAAAAGAAACAACAACAAAAAGGAACTTTCCTTTTTGAGGAAACACTAAGAGGCATATTTTAGTCAAAACACTGAAAACCAAGAATAAAGAAAAAAAAAACCTTAAAAGTATTCAGAAGGGAAAAAAAGAATATGTATACACACATACACAGAGGACAAAAATCATTTAAATTCTGACTTATCAGAAACAATGGAAAACAGATGAGAGAAAAACGTTTTTAAAGTGCAGAAAGAAAAATTCACCAATCAAAAGTTTAACATTCACTTAAAAAAAATTCTTTGAGAATAAATGCAAAGTAAAAACTTCTTAAAGAATACAGTGAGAATTCACCCCTATAGATGAGCACTACAAAGAAATGCTAACTAAAGTTCTTTAGGCTGAAATGAAGTGGTATCAGACTAAAGGTCAGATCTACAAAGAGAAATGAAGAGCACCCGTTAATCCCCTCCATTCTATAAAGTAAATAGATCTATTTAAATTAATATTTTAACAATGTATTTTGAGATTTAGAGTGTATTAAATGCAATTCACTTCACACCTATGGCATATAAAGGATGGGAGAGAGGATAAAAATGGACAGATATAGCTGAAATATTACTGCACATAAGTAGTACAATATTAACTGTTAAATGGAAAATTAAGTACGGTGTGATTTCTATAGCAACCACTCCAAAAATGTATTAAATAAGAACACTAATAAATAAACCAAAAGAGAATTCTAAAACATCTACCAATTCAAAAATTAGGACAGAAGAAACGAAGGAAGGGAAAACAGAGAATTTAAATCAGATTGCATCAATAACTACATGTTAATGGTCTAGTATTTTCATACTGGCAAAATCCAACTCATGCTGTCTCCAAAAGGACTAAAACTATGATACAGTTAGGTTGAAAATTAAAAGGATACACCAAAAAAGAAGTAACCATAAGAATGGGGGAATAGCTATATTAGCATCTGATCAAACACACTCCCAAGTAAAAATATTACCAGAGATGAAGAGGGGCACATCATAATGATAAAAGGGTGAAGTCATCAGAAAGATGTATCATAAACATGTAAGTACCAAAAAGTAAAGCCTCAAAATACAGGAAGCAAAAACCTGACAGAAATAAAGAGTAAAGTAGACAACTCCACAATCACAATTGGAAATAGTTTAATACTTCATCTCAGCAACTCATAAAAAATTATATCATTAACCTCATTAAGTTAATTAAAGTAATTAAAAATCAGGAAAGGCAGATAGCTAAACACCATCATCAACTAGCTTAACCTAATATTTATAAAACATTACCCCACCAACTGCAAAATACAGATTCAAGTGTATTTGCCAAAAAAGACCACAAGCTGAGCCATAAACAAGTACAAGAGATCTAAATTGATTTAAATTAGACAGAGTATCCTTTATGATCACAAATTAAATTAGAAATCAAAACAATAAGATATCTAAGGAACGCCTGGGTGGCTCAGTTGGTTAAGCACCTGCCTTTAGCTCAGGTCAGGATCTCAGGGTCCTGGGAATGAGCCCCATGTTGGGCTCCCTGCTCAGCAGGGAGTATGCTTCTCCACATTCCTTCTGCCCCTGCCCTTATACACATGCATACATACTCTCTCTCAAATAAATAAAATCTTTTTAAAAAAAGATAGCTATCTTCCTGTTTCTAAAATTTGGCAAACTAAACAACACAATTAGAAATAAGTGATTTTCATAGAAGATATCCTAAGGAAAATTATAAAATTTTTTAACTGAGTAATAATGAAAAAAAAATTAAAATTCCTGGGTCATTAGAGGGAAATTTAAAGTTTTAAAATTCTTACAGGAAAAGAAAACAACAGATAAACAAATAAGTAAAATTCTTATAGGAAAAAAAAGCTTACTAGGAAAAAAAGAAAAATATAAAAATCAAAGACCTAGAGTTCCAATGTAAAAAGCTTTTTAAAAAGAGCTAAATAACTCTAAGTAAGGAAAAGGAAGGAAAAAGTAAAAATAATGAAACAGAAAACTAACAGAGTTAATGTTACTAAATGCAGCTAAAGACAAATGTTAGTTCTTTGAAAAGATTAACAAAATCAAAAAATGCCTACCTAGATTGAGAAAAAGAGAAAACAAATTACCAGTATCAGGAATGAAAGAGGGATTATCACTACAAAGCCTAGAAAATGAGAGGCATAAGAAAGTAATATGTATAATTGCTCACCAAGAAGTTTTATAACTTCCATGAAATGGAGAAATTCCTTAAGAATACTATCAACTAAAATTGATAAAAATGTAAATAAAATTTGAATACCCATATATACACATATATTATATGTATATATAGGAAAGTTGAATTTGCTATTAAAAACCTTCCCACAAAGCAAATTTTCAGCCCAGGTAGTTGCTTAGGTAAATCTATCAAACTTTTAAGAAGTAACACTAATACAACACAAATGCTTTCAGAAAATAAAGAAGATTATTTTCCACTTCATTTTATGAAGGCAGATAACTCTAATACCAAATACGGCTAAATATAAAGAAGATAATACATTATGGCCAAGTATTATCCTAGGAATTCAAAGTTGATTTAACATTTGAAAATCTAACAAGTAATTTACCACATTAACAGAACAAAGGTGAAAAATGTTATCATCTCTACAGATGAAGAAAAAGAGTATGTGGCAACATTCAACACCCATTCATGACAAAAACTTAAGTGAAATAGGGAGAAAGCCAAACATCTTGAACCTGGCAAAGGCAACTGATGAAACATCTACAGCTAACACCATACTTGATGAAATTTTCTGTAAAAAGCATATTATAGGGGCGCCTGGGTGGCTCAGTGGGTTAAGCCGCTGCCTTCGGCTCAGGTCATGATCTCAGGGTCCTGGGATCGAGTCCCACATCGGGCTCTCTGCTCAGCAGGGAGCCTGCTTCCCTCTCTCTCTCTCTGCCTGCCTCTCTGTCTACTCGTGATCTCTATCAAATAAATAAATAAAATCTTTAAAAAAAAAAAAAAGCATATTATAAAAACCTTTAACGGAAATCCAGAAGACTTATAAAATACAGATGGAGACAATCTTTTTAACAAAAATTATAAACCCAAAAGTTATAAAAGATTTATTTGAATATATAAAAATTTAAAACATATGAATAAAAAATTATAAATAAAGCAAAAAAGTACATTTAAATGTCCAATATATTTATGAAAAGGATGTTCAAATGTGCTAACCAGAAAATACAAATGAAGATAATAATGAGTAACACTTCAGAGTTATCAATCTATCAAAAATTAAAAAGAACTTAAACACCTACAGACATTTAGGTATCTTACACACTATAGGTAGAAATATGATGAAATAAAGTCTTTTTGGACAACATTTTGGGAATACTATTAAACATAAAATGCATATACCCTTTGATCCAGCAATCCCACACTTGAGAATAAAAAGACACACACAGTCTCTGATCCAGCAATCATATTCTTGAGAATCATTTTCAGAGAAAAATCCCCATTATACAAGGACATATTTAATAGGATACTATTGTAACAATGTTTATGGTAGCAAAATAAACATCACTGATATGGAAATGATGGAATAAATACAGTATAAACTACATACAGCATTATAACCAATGTATTACAGTATGTTTCATTATGTAGTCATTGCAAAGACTGATTCAGATCTGTATCAGATGATATGGAAGAGTACTTCCAAGAAATACTAATGAGAAATAACTTAAGAAAAATAAGAGGCATAAAAACAAGCATCCAAAAAACCCATTCAAAATTTTAAAAGCTGCACCAGAACATGTTTGTGTTTCTGTATGCTGTATCATATTACAGAAGATAAATATGCCTGGTTGTTAACATGGGTTGGCTTTCAGGCAGCAAGAGAGGAGGAAAGTCTATGTGTAAGACATCGGCAGACCTCAACAAAAGAGAAAGAAAAAAAAAACTCTGAAAAAATAGGTAAATAATTACATTTATGATCTAGAAACTAGATAAGATATGTATTTGTATGAATACATATGAAGAAGCTAAATGAAAATTAAATTTATAAAAATGTTCAAGACATGACTGTTGAATACCTTTCTACTTTCATCTCAATCTGGGTTTGAAGTTTTGTGATGTAAGCTAGAATTTTTTCTTCCACAGAGACAAAAAGAAGTCCTGCATCCTTTCTTCATCTCAGAACTAAATTTTAAATTAAATTTTTCTTTAAGATTTTATTTATTTGAAAGACAGAGATCGCAAGTAGGCAGAGGCAGGCAGAGAGAGAGAAAGGGAAGCAGGCTCCCTGCTGGGCAGAGAGACTGATACGGGGGTGGGGGGGGGGGGCTAGATCCCAGGACCCTGGGATCATGACCTGAGCCGAAGGCAGAGGCTTTAACCCACTGAGCCACCCAGACGCCCCTAAGTTAAATTTCTTATGTAAGAAAGTTACAAGAGTCTGGCAATGGTACTGAAGGAAACATCAGAGAAAATCTGTCATAAAACTAAGAATGAGAACAGGTGCATTTACATCATTTGGCCATTTCCTTTTGTGCAAGTTGCTCTGGAACTCCAGCCAACTTATTCCCCTCACAAGGAGGTAATTTATATTACATATAGTGCATGAAACTGGAGAAGAGTAAAGTTAAATTTAAAGTTCAGTATTAAATACTAATTTCTCAGTGGAAATCTAAACTCTATAACTCTCCATTACAAAGAAGTGACTAAAATAGATTAGTTTTTCAGATAAGGCTGTCACAGAATCACAGCTCCAGAAAAATAAATTCTCCTAACTTTCATTCTAAAGGGCCTATGGGTAAGGAGAACAAGAGTCAAATTTTCATGTAATTCCCAAGCTCTAACATTAAGAGCAATAATAAATTTCATTTGGAGAAAAACCAAAGTGGCAAAAATTTCTGTCAGCATAAATTATTTCAATGCAAGTTAAATATGTTGACATTATTCAATTTTTTAAATATTAATTGTATACCTTTGCATGATTTATAAAGTTAACCTAAAATTTTTTTCATCTAAGTGAAAACAGTGTTTTCTATCAGAATGAAACAAAGTGCAAAGAATGCTGAGTTCACTTTGAACATCAATAGTACAAATACCATAATAGGGACCCTATAGTCAACATCATGAATTAGGTCTGTCTTTATCGTTCAGCAATAGGAAGCCCTGATTTTAACGCATATTTATGTTCCATTTTGACTCAGAAGATCAACAGATAGTGTACAAAAAGTTAGAGAGGGAAAGCACTCTGAATCCATTATAGCACAAAATGGAAATGAATAAGCAAATTAAACAAACAGGTGAGGAAAAGAAATAGCCTTGGAGAAACTGGAATAGAGTTATGGCAAGTGAACTGTGAAAAAGTAAAGCACTCGAAAAAAAAGAAAAAAGAAAAAAGAATGCTTTAAAGAAATATATTTCTGCATATACAGGAGAGAAAAACAACTTAAGTCTTAGAAAGTATGGTGGCAGAAGATTGTTAGAAATTTCTAACATAGGGGGCGCCTGGGTGGCTCAGTGGGTTAAGCCACTGCCTTCGGCTCAGGTCATGATCTCAGGGTCCTGGGATCGAGTCCCGCATCGGGCTCTCTGCTCAGCAGGGAGCCTGCTTCCCTTCCTCTCTCTCTGCCTGCCTCTCTACCTACTTGTGATCTCTGTCTGTCAAATAAATAAATAAAATCTTTAAAAAAAAAAAAAAAAAGAAATTTCTAACATTAAGTTAATCTAATTCTTTCAGAACAGGAATAAAAAATTTACCTTTTCAGATTCACCATTGCCCAAGGAATCCCAGTAGGCGTGTTGAAGGCAGGAAGGAGTTTCTCAGCCAGTTGAACTGCTTTAATCTTGAATATCTGAGATGAAAACATAAAAACATTTTTTATTAAAAAAAAAAAAATTAGAGCCACCCATGCATAAATTATAGCCATTATCATCTGATGATCTCTCACAGGTTGCACACTATAGGGAAGAAGTCCAAGGGGGAATAATGGCATCTCTTTCATACCATGGAGCATACAGCAATCAGAGAAGATGTCTGTAAACTAGATACTAGGAAAACTACCAGTGTGTAATATCCTGAAATTATAATTACTGAAAGGGAAGGATATGGTTTTGGTGTTAATATTACCTGTATTTTCAGATGGCAAAAGTCTTAGAGAAAATATCAGGTTATGAAATATCCATACAATGGTATTTAAGCTTAGTAGAAATATTAAAACAAAAAGATGCAACCAATGTGGATAAATGTTCTTGAGCCTGGGTGGATCAGTGGGTTAAAGCCTCTGCCTTCAGCTCAGGTCATAATCCCAGGGGTCTGGGATCGAGCCCCACATCGGGCTCTCCGCTCAGCAGGGAGCCTGCTTCCTCCTCTCTGTCTGCCTCTCTGCCTACTTGTGATCTCCATCTCTCTCTGTCACATAAATAAATAAAATCTTAAAAAAAAAAAAAGGTTTCAGTTCGCATTCCAAATTTACTTGGAGAGTAATAAATGCTTCACCGTGAACCTCAGTCCTAATTACTATTATTCTGGGTACCAAAACAATAAATTTCCTTAATATCAGTGATTTCGAAACTTTTAAAATCATGTACTACCACCAAAATATACATAGTAAAATTTCTAATATTCTTGGAATGCCCAGAGAGATCACTTTGGAGACCTTTGACATAGAGGCTCCAAAATGAGACTGGGTCATAATATCCAATTAGGAAAAGGAGTATGTTCTCCTATATGCTTCAAACCTATCTTTTCTCCAGTTGATTCCAAACTGATCAGATACTTAAGCTCCCATCACTTCACTGCAGTCAAATGTTTTTGATAATATATGAGATCCTTCAAATAAGTAAGTAGTTGATGGTCTGGAATGGATCAAAGTTCTACACTGAGGTTACACTGAACAAAGCACCCCAACATTACTGGGGGTTCAAGGTATTAGAAATATGTGCAAGCTGACAAAGAAATAGGACATTAAGATGTTTTGCAAGGTTCCTTAAATGAAGCAAAACCTCTTTGCACAACTTTTAATTAGATATTCTCATACATCAACAATTTACCGTTTCCTTGAATACCTATTTTGGCACAAAAGTCTCAATGAAAAATGTAACAATTTAAGGTTAAAGTTTTAATAATTTTCTCATATTCATCTCATTAATTCAGAAAAGCAAATATAAACTGTTCTCTTTATATTAACATTTATATGTTACACAAGTCAAGTTACATTATATAGTGAACAGCAGTACTGCTTATGTTTACCATGAAGATGAAAGGACTAAGGTCTTACCTAATATTAATATTATGGATTTATTGATCACATATTTTTTATTACATCTTTTCTACATATAAAAACTGATAGTCAAAATGGTAAAATGACTTACAAACATAAACATTTTCTAAGTAGAAAGCATTCTCATTTCACTTCTAGGACTAAATTTCCCAAAGATAGTTTTTAATTTTCACATTCTTTGCACTGTTAGTAACAGATAACATATATAGTAACCAGTTATAATACACAACACCCCCAAACCCTAATATTAATATCACCGAGAACAATTTCCTTATATAGTGTACTTGTCTTAATTTCTTCACAAAGATACAAACTCTTCAATGTTAAATAAATCATTGCCCTACATAACCTATTTTCAGAAACATATTTTGGAGGCAACAGCTAATTTAAAACACATTATTTTTTAGCATGCAAAATCCAAAATGTATCAAAGCAAGAAAATAAGTCTCTTTTCCAGTCCTATTTCTCAACCACACAATTCCTACGACAATACAAACAGCTTCAGGTTCTTAAATATCTAAGTAACTATTTTGTGCTAAATCAGTTCCACAATGTGCATGGCTCCTAGCCTTGTCACATCAAATCCTCATTTTCTGACCCTCCCAGAAGTGGAAATCCTGTTACAGTTCACACACACACGCACACAAACACACAGTTTTTGTCTTTGTCTTTCTCAAACATGGAATAGTACGTGCTCTATTCTGAACTTGCTTCTTTCACTTCATGGTACCGTGGAGATCTTTCCAAATCTGTCCACTAAAGTAACAACCTTTTCTTTAGTGGCTGCAGAATTTCTCCTTGTATGGATATACTGGAATTTATTTAGTCAGTCCCCTATGTAACAGATATATGTCTCCAAACTATGTGACTATATAAGATAAATTCCAAAATGGGAAATGAAGTATCAATTGGTGTATTCATTTGTAATTTCGACAGTTAGTGCCAATTTGCCTTCCATGCGTTTTACTAATTTATATTCTTACCTGGAAGTATGAGCAGCCATTTTCCTGTGTTCTTGTTAACACAAAAGTTAGCAATTTTAATTGCCGCCTATCTCTTACAGTCCCCAATTTACAATGGCCCAACCAAATGATGGACACCTCACAATTTTTCGGCTTTACAATGGTGTGAAAGTGATATGCATTCAGTAGAAACCAACTATAAATTTTTATCTTTTCCCAGGCTAGAGAAATGTGGTGGATACTCCCTCATGATACTGGGCATAGGCAGTGAACCACAGGTCCTGGTCAGCCATGGGATCATGAAAGTACCAGACAGCTATTCTGTCTTTCACTTTCAGTACAGGATTCAATAAACTACAGCAGATATTCAGCACTTTATTATAAAGTAGGCTTTGTGTTATGATTTTGCACAACTGTAGGCTAATGGAAGTGTTCTGATCACATTTCAGGTAGACTAGGCTAAGCTACACTGCTCAGTAGATTAAGTGTATTAAGTGCATTTTCAACTTACAATATTTTCAACTTTCGATGGGTTTATCAGGATGTAACCCTGTTGTAAATCAAGGAAGATCTGTAGTTGAAAAAGGAGACTGGTGTCATTTTTATTTTCATTTCCTTTATTATAAATGCAGTAGATAACTCAACACACATTTCAAGCACACCTTCAAACACTGCAGAGGATGGAAAACTACATAACATTTCCCTGAGTCCACTCCACCTACGGTTCAACATATGGTAAAGCCACTGCCGAGCATACTTAAATATGCAGCATTTGGAAGGAAGAAGTAAGCGATCTGAGGCAGTGGCCTTGCAAGCAACATGGTAAAGGCATCTGACTCTTTTGTGGTGGCTCTAACTGAAGTTCTCATGACTGGTCCCCATCTTCATAGAGACCATGCAGACAATAAAGACAATGGATGAGATACAAGGTATGGCATGCTTGGGCATTTCTCCTGACTGTATGGTTCTAAGGTATATAACAAAAAAGTGTCTCATGTCACGGCCCGCCCCAAGATTCAGTTAACTATCAGTACCCTGTAATAAACCACTAGGTAAAACAGATTCTGCCAATTTTACTGTAATTCCTAATGGATAAGATAATGAGAGCAACTCAATTATTCATGTTTGAGAGGCTCAATTGTATTAAGACTCTACAACATTTCACTTATTCACAGAAAAAACTTTTATGTGTTCAATGTACATTATGTAAAATCTCCCAGTTATTTTTACCAGAAAATAATGGTAGGCAATGGAACTAAAACTAGTTCAAGGTTTAGAAGAATTAATACTGGAAGAACTATTCCTAGGTGTGGAAGAATCAGAAGAAACGAGGTTAAACAGATACAATGTGGCAAAATTACAAAAAGCTTTAAAATAAAACTGATGAAACTTAAAGTAACATAACCGAAAACACAGAGAACCACTGTAGATTCTTGAGGAGGTAAGTAATATTAGAATCCATGGGTGCCAGCAAAGTAACAGTCAACAAAACCAAAAGACAACTGACAGAATAGGAGGAGGTATTTGCAAATGACATAACAGATAAAGGGTTAGTATCCAAAATCTATGAAGAATTTATCAAACTCAACACCCAAAGAATAATCCAATCAAGAAATGGGCAGAAGACATGAAAAGACATTTCTCCAAAGATATCCAAATGGCCAAGAGACACAGGAAAAGATGCTCAACTTCACTCAGCATCAGGGAAATGCAATCAAAACCACAGTGAGATACCACCTCACACCAGTTAGAATGGCTAAAATCAACCAGTCAGGAAATGACAGATGTTGATGAGGATGCAGAGAAAGGGGAACCCAACTACACTGTTGGTGGGAATGCAGGCTGGAGCAGCCACTCTGGAAAACAGCATAGAAGTTCCTCAAGAAGTTGAAAATAGACCTATCCTACAACCCAGCAATTGCAGTACTGGGTATTTACCCCAAAGATACAAATACAGTGATCTGATGGAGTACCTGCACCCCAAGTGCTTATAGCAGCAATGTCCAATAACCAAACTATGGAAAAAGCCTAGATGTCCATCAACAGATGAATGGATAAAGAAGATATGGAGTGTGTGTGTATGTGTGTGTGTGTGAGCGAGAGAGAGAAAGAGAGGGAGGGAGATGGAATATTACGCAGCCATCAAAAAGGGGAATCTTGGCATTTGCAGTGATGTGGATAGAATGAGAGAGTATCATACTAAGCGAAATAAGTCAATCAGAGATAAGACAATTATCACATGATCTCACTCTAGTGGAATTTAAGAAACAAAACAGAGGATCATAAGGGAAGAGAGGAAAAAATAACACAAGATAAAATCAAAGAGGGAGAAAAACTATAAGAGACTCTTAATCACCGGAAACAAACTGAGGCTTGCTTGAGGGGAAGGAGGTGGGGGGATGGGGCAACTGGGTGATGGGCATTAAGGAGGGCATGTGATGTAATGAGCGCGACGAATTATACTAGACTGATAAATCACTGACCTCTATCTCTGAAACCAATAATACAGTTTACGTTAATTAAGTGAATTTAAATTTTTTTTAAAAAGAACCATGGATGCTTTTGGTTTCTTTATTGAATTAAATTACTAATGTAATACTCCCAACAGCCTGTTTTCAACCTAGCAGAGAATATAGAAGTGAAGAGTTCAGAATGCCCAAATGACTCCCCATCTCACTCAGAGGAGAAGTCCCTTAAGAGGCTATAAATCTTTACAAGCGATGAACCTCTACGACTTCTATGCCTCACTCTCTCCTTTCTTTCCCTTCCAACAACTACTTCAGCCCTACTAATTGTTTTAGTTGTTTTCTAACAATGCCAGTTATGCTTTTGCGCTTTGTTTCAGTGGCTTTTCGTCTGCTGTTCCTTTCAACTAAATGCTCTTAGAAAAAGGCTCTCTCTTCTCCTTCAGGAGAAGCCATTCTCATGGCCCTCTCTTATCTCCTTCAGGTCCCTATACAAATGTAAACCTTGCACATACTCCCTGACCATCTTATTTGAAATTAAAGCCTCTTGATCCCCTTCCATGCTCTACTTCTCTCCTTACCGCTTCTCAGTAACAGTGCACGTGCGTGTATGTGGGCTCTCACATATCTTCTCCGTTCATTGCCTGTTGAATGCCTGAGATTTATAATAAACAAGTAACTATCTTATTTCTCTTCCATACCAACTTCATATCCCCAAAATACCTGACATTAACATGCAAAGGTTTTAAGACTTTCAAGATATTCTACAGAAAGGTTGGGATGATAACAATGATGATAATGACATACACATATATTAACCGATTTAATTCTCACAACAACCCAATGAGATAAATACCCTTACTCCCATTTTACAGAGTAGGAAACTGAGGTTTAACACAAGTAAGTTCATTTGCCCAAGGTCACATAACCAGTCAATGGTAAGCCTGAATTTAATCCTAGACAGTCTAGCTCCAGAGTCCATGATCTTGCTTGACAATTTCACTAATTAGATAAAGACAGAGATTACTGACATCTTGATATAGACACAAATGTAGACAAAGACCTTCCTACACCTCTCATTATTTAATCTTACTTTTTGTAGTCAACAATTAAATTCCTCAAGGTATTTGACTAATTCATTGCACATCTCTTTGCCCTGTATCTTACATCCCCCCTTTTGAATGACAGTTTAGCTAATATAAAAATCTGAGTTGGCAGTTATTTTATCTTTGCGATCTAAGGATATCACTCCAGCATCTTCAGGTGTCTATTGCTACTGGCCACTTTGCTGTCAGCTGTCATCCTTCTGTAACTAATCAGCCCTTTCTCTTTAGAAGCCTTAATATTTTCTCCTTATTCTTGATATATTTTCAAATATTGATTCTCTATCATTTATTCCATTAAACTCGTCTAACACTTCTAAACATCCTTTGAAACCTCTCATTATTTCATATCTCTCAACTCTTTTCCTTAATTTCTCTTTTTGACTTTCTACATTGCATTCTGGATGAATTTTCATCATCACCATGAACATCCTTAAAGGCTAGACAGGTGTTCATCAGGATCAAGTGAAGGTTACTACAAAACTGCAGGTTAACATATTCGCACACACCTCTCCCTCAATATGAGCCTAAACAGTATCTAAACAGTATCTAAACTCACAATGAAATGTAAGATTTATTCTTTTTTTTTTTCTTAAAGATTTTATTTATTTATTTGACAGAGAGATCACAAGCAGGCAGAGAGGCAGGGAGAGAGAGAGGAGGAAGCAGGCTCCCTGCCGAGCAGAGAGCCCGATGCGGGGCTCGATCCCAGGACCCTGAGATCATGACCCGAGCTGAAGGCAGCAGCTTAACCCACTGAGCCACCCAGGTGCCCCTGTAAGATTTATTCTATTTACAAACTAACAAGTTAGCATACTACATTTTCAGTAATACCCAGAATCATAAGTATCTCTGACTAGTGGGTCAGAGACCCAGAGGACTATTTTGTTCATGGCAAAGTATCAGCCAAAGATTTGAGTTAATCTACACTGCCTGTACTTGCCCCACCTGCACCCCCACCTAAATCTCAGGAGAGATGATTCAAAGAGTCCGTGGTAGATTCCTGCACACATGGTGGGTTGTGTTGCAGAAAAAGAACATTGAGCTTAGAGAATCTCTTTTACAGTAAATGAAAGCAAGCCCATTTGAGGACCTTAATTCATCCCTGCAAGTATAACCCTAACGACCTAAGTAAAGAGCAGTCAAGGCCTTGTAACCTTGGTATTCCTGGCAGAAGTGTGCAGGGACACAGGCACTATGGTGTTTTGCTTTCCTACCCCTTCACATCAGCAGCAGCACTGCCTTCCTGTAGCAGCAGCTAAATCCACTTTTTTCTGATGCTAGCAAAACCAGCTTCATGACCCTCAGCCCTCATTGGAAAGACAGCAGCAAGAGGACCAACCTGCCAGCACACTTTCATCAGAGGTCTGAATTTCAGCACTGCTTAGCCCTTCCTCTTACAGTTTCTAACATTTAGTCATTAAAAACTCATCCCCATGTTCCCTCAACCCTGGTTGCTTCCTGTAGGAGGTACCTCCATGATACTTCAGAATATTCTTTTTAATCTAGCACTTACCTAGTGACTTTGTGCCTAGTTAATAATCTGCATATTAAATTCTCTCTGTTCAAATATTGGCATGGTTTGTCTCTTAACTGGATCCTGATGGATAAAAAAATAATCCATGTTTTGTTACATATTTAAAAAGAAGGAAAATAAAAATAAGGAAAATGAAAATTCTTAAAATCATACATAGTTCCTATATTCTGAACCAAATAGTATTATGATATATTTCCATCCTTCTTGCTCTACGAACATACAATTGCTAAGTAGATTTTTATTCTGTCTTTTCCTGCTACTAACATAATAACATAAGTATCTTTGCAATTTTCACAAAACTGTCCAATTTATTGTATCCATTTCCTCTCCTCCCACTCACTCCTCATCCTATTCCAACATGGCTTCTGTCCCCCTTATTTCATTGAACTACATCTTGCTAATGATTAGTCACACACTTGAGCACAGATCATTATGATGAGGGAGCAGAAGGCTGGCTGAGGACAAAGCAAAAGCTGGCACCTTGCACCCCCTCTCCACCCACTCCCCTCGGTAATATGTGTGACATTCCTCAGACACCCCTGGCTGCCCTAAAAGAAAAACAAATGGTTAACTTGCAGAGATCACAATCCGCAAGACAGGAGTCTCCCTTGGTTTACAAATGTCCTACTGATTTACAACAAAGAAGCTATTTTATCAATAGCCCAACTTCCAGAGACAAGTAACTCAGTTCCTCAAGCCCTAGCATTGCCCTCCCCTCCACAAAACTGAATGAGGCTGAGGCGGAAGAAAATGGAAATAAAGTTAAACCTAAATCTAACAAGGAAGCTTGATAGAAGAAATGTGACATTCCACCAGGAAACTCCCAATTGTCTCCATGTTGGTGCCTCATTAGAGGGAAGAACGGCCTTGGCTTGACAATAACCAGGCCTCCAATATCCTGACAGTCTTCTTTACCCTGATAGCCCTTCTGAACACCTGCTTTGTCCTCACCTACCGCCTAGTCCACCCCTACCCTGCCTTTAAAAACTCTGACCATAATCTGGTTCAGGGTCCAAGTCCCTACTCCACGTGTCGGGTATACATGGGCCCAAGTTTAAGCTTGTCAAATAAACCCTCATGTGACTGCATCAGTGTTGGCTCCTTGGTGGTCTCTCGGACATGAAAACTCAGGTACAACAATTACTGACCAGTTCCTTCTTAAAATACTTCCTTCCCTAGTGTTCAGTAACCCCAAAATCTCCCTACCTCCTTCACTGACTCATTCTCCTTATATCTGACCTTTAATGCTGTGTTCCTCCAGGCTTGATTCCTACCTCTTCCTATCTTCCTATCCTAAATTGTCTCCCTGAGCAACTTCACATGTGCTTGCTTTCAATTATCAGGTACACAGCAGCTGACTCCCACATTTATATTTCACATCAAGACTTCAATAAGCACCAGCTCTGTTACATCTGTTTACTACCTACTTCCACATAAATATAGCAAAATCCCCTCAAACTCAAAATACTTATAATGAATTGATGATCTTCCACTCCCAATTCAATGTTATTAAAGTGCTCAATTTCTAATACTGTCCTGCCATCAGTACCAAAACCCTGAAACTGGAGATGGGACCAAGTCCTCCTTCTGCCTCATAACCCCTTACAAAGTATCTCCCAATCCTTTGGAATTTACCTCCCAAATCTCCTGAAATCCTTTAATCTCTCATTTCTACAACATCTGCATCCAAGCTGCCATTTTTCTTGCCCCAAGTACTGCAATGGCTAACTAACTAGATGAACAGAATATATACACACACGCAGGCAAGCAGGCACATACACCCTCCACGCTACAACTATAGGTCTATAATTTGCTTTTGTCATGGAATATACCAAGCATATTTTTCTTAGATAAAATATATCAAACTTAGGTTCACGGTTGTATAAGTGAGAGATGAATTATTCAAACATTCCACTCTAGATGAATATTCAGGTCTTCTCAAATATTGGCTACTAAAAACACTATTGCAAAAAAATATCTTTCTAAATACTTCTTAAGTATCCACGTTGTTACTTTCAGATAATATATCCCTAGAGGCAGGTTACCGGGTCAAAGGGAATTGTACATATTAAATGTTTTCTTGACACCACCAAATTATTCTCCAAAAGGTTGTCTCATTTGTATTCCCTCCAACAGCTTATCACACATTTGTTAAAATTTAAAATACACATTTAAATACATCCTATTTAAAGTGAATGCACTTTATTGTATGCAAATTAGCCTAAGTAGAGTTGCTTAAAATAACCTTTAAGCTGGGCCTTGAAGTTCTTTATCAGACAGAGAATGTGGAAGGGTCTATTTTAGGCAGAAAATTATGGTAGAGGTCTATAAACATGCAGGAAATAAAACAATGTGGTCTAAATTACAGTTTCATGTATGCAGAATTTCGAGCTTCTCCTCTGTGGATCCCTCCTATACTGGATTTCACTTCTAATTTCTAGCTTCTGTGTTAGCTCCAAACTCTGTCTTCTGATCTGAAAAACCAATAATCATAACTATAATTAACTATGACTGGTACTGGTTATAACTTTAAACAGGTAAGAATGTGTACAGATGTAGCAATGAACTCACACATTTAATAGGAAAATGTTGGAGAGTGCATTTAAAAATGTTATCTGAGGGGTACCTGGGTGGCTCAGTCGTTAAGTGTCTGCCTGCAGCTCAGGTCAGGATTCTGGAGTCCTGGGATAGAGTCCCACCTTCAGGCTCCCTGCTAAGCAGGGAGCCTGCATCTCCCCTTCCCATTCCCTGTGCTTGTGTTCCCTCTCTCGCTGTGTCTCTCTCTGTCAAATTAATAAAATCATAAACAAATATGTATATAAATGTGTGCATGTATATAAATATAAATATATATAAATTAAATATAAATATATTTCTATATAAATATATAAATATTTATATAAATATAAATATAAATATAAATGATATCTGAGTCAATAAAGCAGTAAAGCTTCTTCTGCCCAATTACCAGCATACCTCTAGAGAATGAAGAGGTTGAACCGTCAATGGAAATAGCAGCAATTTATGGAGCAGTATCAGGTTTTCCAAAAACAAAATGAAAATTAGTGCAGTAAGGGCAATAATAACTGATATTTAAACCAGGAAATAGAAAAAGACTATTCTATTTGTCTTAGAAATATACCTGAACTGATTCAGAAACAATCTTACACTACAGGCAATAGAGTACATTTGTGTTTAATAAAGAAAGATTTTGTTGTTGTTGCTTTTACTTTTTTTTATTATCTGTAAAACATGTATTAAATTCCACATAACCATTTCTCTATTTTATCTGACAGATTTCAGATGCAGTTATCCATACGAATTATGTTATTATCTTACTAAGGAAGGGCTATCACTTTGATAACCATTTAAAAGAATTAGACAATCCTATAACAGAAATGTCATATATGAGAGATTAACATCAAGTAAACATAATAAATCATCAGGACATTTTTAAATTGTGAATATTTAATATAAATACCCTTGTTCTGAGAAAATAAAATGATAAAGTTTCACATTTATTATATTAATAAATCAATAGGCGAGTGGAACATTTTGTTAGGATGGCATGTAACCCTCATTTGGTTTCCTGTACCAGAAAACAGAATGCATGTAAAATGTTCTTTATTCTATCTACATACTACCTTAATATAAAAAATGCACTCTGCCAAGTTATAAATTAGAGTTAATTTCCTGGCTTATGCTGAGATGTAGAAATTTACTGTATATCCTGCATTATAATAATGTCATATTCAAATTATTTTTCCATGTTTATTTTTAGCAGATCTGAGATTTATTATTGGTTTCCCAGAATAGATATGGATCACATATTTCAACATAAAATGATAAAAAAGAAAAGTAAAAAAGGTCAGCAAAATTCTACTGTATGAGAAAGTCAGAAAAGTAAAAGATGTTCTCTTTATACTTCTTACCTGAGTAGACTAAATTCTAAGAAATTAATTTATGATGTCTATTTTTAAATAAGTTAAAGGAAAATGAAATGACGAAACCAGAGAGGGAGACAAACCATAAGAGATTCTTAATCAGAGGAAACAAACTGAAGGTTGCTGGAGGGGAGAGGATGAAGGGATAGGGATGGGGTAACTGGGTGATGGACATCGGGGAAGGTATGTCTTGTAATGAGCACAGGGTGTTAATGTAAGACTGATGAATCACATCTGTACCCCTGAAACAAGTAACACATTATATGTTAATTGAATTTAAATTTAAAAATAAATAAATAAAAGGATTCCCCACCCATTTGAAACAGAGTATTTACCACATTGGAAAAAGTCAAAAGAGGAAGAAAGGTAAAGTAATACCTGTTGAGGCAGGTACTGTGTTAGGTACTTTCATGTAACTTGATCCTTACAACTCTCAAGTGAACTCTCATATTTTCATAGAGAAGAAACTTACAGAGATATATAGCTTGCCAAATATCATTATGAAAAGGAGGCAGAATAGGAACCCAAGCCTCTAAACTCCAAAGCATATGTGCTTCCCTCCACTTCAAAATGTTTATTCTTGAAGTATGATGCATAAGAACAGCAAAAATGGAAATACTGGTGACATAAACTTTTTCAGCATTTTAATGTTTTCCTACGACAGTAATTTCAAAATTTCAAAAAACCAAAATTTCAACATTTAGTTTCCAACTTCAGATAGGGAGTCTAATGTGAAACAGACAAGGCCGACACATCTCTTTCATAAGCTGTTCATAATTAACTTTTAATCATATGCCTTTTGGTATGAAAACTAATCAAGTTTGTCAACTACACCCAAAAAAATTTAGCACTTCCTCTACATAGCCAGAGAGGCATGAAAATAAAAAAAAAAAAGAATGCTTTCCTTTCTCAAGGACATCTTATAATGTCTAATCTGGAAATAAATCTGAAACTGAAGACATCAAAATAGTTCCATTTCCTTCCTCCTTTCATTATTTAATATTTCAATCCAGAAGCTCCTAAAGTCAGAGGTCTAGTGCCCAGACAGTATGCCTAGGGTGGGCAGCACTGTCTGGAGAGGGCCTAAGACCAACATGAGGAAGGTGAAGCCAGCCAGACAAAGGGGACTAAAATCCCAGAGGGGTCCATGTGAGGAAGATGCACTGACCAAGGCTGCACCTTGGTGAGGGCAGGAAAGTGGTTACACAAAGTAGGAGGAATAGTAGTGAGCAGATTTCACACTGCCACAAAAGAGAAATATGAAAAGGCAGAAAGCCAGAATAAACCTTATGGTGTTGGGCTGAAATCAGAGCTATTAGTGTGAATTCATGCTGCCGATATTTAGAGATAAATTAGAAAAGAGTATGGACATAAAGGTTAGGAAGCATGGAGTAACAACAGTCCATGCCTGGGGGGAGGCAAGGTGGAAAGAGACCCTCTCTGAGGAGCAGGCACATAGGAAATGCCTGAAGTGGAGGGAAGAGCCAGAATGTCAACAAAAACTTGCCTGCCAGGTGCACTCTAATTACAAGGTGATGTTAGAGGAATTTGAAACTATTGGTACATTGTGGGTAATCTCAGCAGTAAAAAAACAAAACCTGGTTTAACTCCAGACTAAACTGACTGAACCACTGACACTAACAGCACAGGCATAAACAGTATCAACCTCAGTCTTTACTGTCCTATACTTGATATTTGGCATTCAGTCAAAAATTATGAAATACCTAAGGAAGCAAAAAAAAAAAAAAAAAATCCACTTTCTAGAGAAAAAGCAAGTGGCAAACCGAGCTCGGTGAGATTAAAACAATTTGAGAATTTAAAATAATTTTGATTAACATGGTAAAAGACCTCGTTAGTGGATAAAGTGGAAAACATGAAGACAATGAGAAATTGTAGCAGAGAAATAGGAATTATTAAAAGTCAAATGAATACTAGAAATAATTTTTCAGAAATCAAAGAAACTGAGATAGAGAAAGTCTTCAACAGGCTTAATTAAAAGTAGATTCAATGGAACGGACAAAAAAAATAAATCAGTGAACTCAAAGACAGGTCTATAAAAATTATCCAAACTGAAACACATGGAATAAAGAGTGTGGGTGGTATAAAAAAGAACAGTGAATTTAAGAGCTAAGAGACAATTTCCAACAATCTTATGTATGTATGATTGGAATTCCAGAAGAAGAGGCAGAAAAAATATGTTAAAAGATAGTAACAACTTTTCAAATATAAAGCTACCAAACCATACACCTAAGAAGCTCAGAGAACCTCAAGCAAGATAATTAAGTCTACTTGCCCCTCCAAACGCAAAAAAGTAAAACCACTGAAATTCCTCATATGAAATAAAATATGAACCGATTATCTTAAAGACAACCAAAGGAGGGGGTAAAGACACATTACATATAGAGGAACGAAGAATTAATACACACTTCTCAAACTATGCAAACCTTAAGCTAATGCAATAAGCTCTTTAAAGTGTTAAAAGGGGGATGCCTGGGTGGCTCAGTTGGTTAAGCTGCTGCCTTTGACTCAGGCCATGATCCCAGGGTCCTGGGATCGAGTCCCACATAACAGCTCCTTGCCCCGCAGGGAGCCCGCTTCTCTCTCTGCCTCTGCCTGCCACTCTGCCTGCTTATGTGTGTGTGCACGCGTGCTCTCTCTCGCTCTCTTTCTCTGACAAATAAATAAGTAAATATCTTTAATAAAATATAAGGTGTTAAAAGAAAAAATACAAAGAAATTATCTTTCAAAACTGAAGAAGGAACTTTCAGACCAACAGAAACTTAGAGAATCTACAACCAGGAGACCTGCAGTAGAGAAGAAGTTAAAGGGAGCTCTTCACACAAAAGGAATACATACCAGATAGAAGCTTAAATCAACAGAGAAATGAAAACCAACAAAAATGACTGAAAGATAAAAAAGGCATTTTTTTTCTTATTTTGAATAGCTCTAAATAATAACTGACCACCTAAAGCAAAAATAGGTAGTAGCAATGCCCTATGGACCTGTAACGTAAGAAAAAACAGCACAAAAGAAGACTGATAAGAATTAAGAATATACAGTTGTAAAGTTTTCACAGTACAAGCAAAGCAGCATAATACTGACTCATGGTAGAACCAGTATGAACTAAGATACACAGTAAACAAAAAGAGCAGCCACTGGAAAAAAAAAAAAGAAATATTGAGAACAAATAATAAGTCTGTCATGGAGATAAAACAATCACAAAAATAATACAAAATTAGGCAGGAAAAAAAGAGGAATGAGGAGCAGATGGGACAAATAGAAAATAGCTAACAATGTGGTAGATTTAATGCAACTCTATCAATAGCTTTACTGAATGTAAAGGGTCTAAACACACAAATTAAAAACAGATTATCAATCTTTCTTCAGGAAATCCAACTTTAAATATAAAAACATATAGGTTAAAAGATATACCAGGCAAACACTACATAAAAGAAAGCCAGAGTGATTATGGCAGTATCACACAAACTAGATTTAAGAACAGAGAATGTGAGGGCACCTGGGTGTCTCGGTTAAGTGTCTGACTTCAGTTAAGCATCTGCCTTTGGCTCAGGTCATGATCTCAGGGTCATGGGACTGAGCCCTGTGTCCGGCTTCCTGCTCAGCAGGGAGGGGAGTCAGCTTCTCCCTCTCCCTCTACCTCTCCCCTCTTGTGCGCTTGTGCAGACAAGCATGCTTACTCTGTCTCTCTCTCTCTCATATTAAAAAAAAAAGAAGAAGAAGAAGAAGAACAGAGAATGTGACCAAGGATAGAGAAAAACTGTAAAACAATAAAAGGATCAGCCAAGAAGACCTAACAATCCTAAGTGTACACATATCTAAGAATAGGCCTCCAAAATACATACAGACTCCTCACCTAGTATTTGACAGACCAAATAGACACAAAATTAGTAAAATTACAGAAGATCTGAGCAAACATTATTATCTACTTTGACTTAATTGATATTTTAACAAAACCACAGCAGAATACACAATCTTTTCAAGCACACATTCTTTTTAAAATAGATCATAATACAAACCTCAACAGTTCAGTAGAACTGTTCTCTAATCACTGCCTACCAAAAACTTAAAACTAGAAATAACAGAAAAATCTGTGAAATATTTGAAAATTTAAAAATGTATTTCTGGGATACCTGGGTGGCTCAAGTTGGTTAAACATCCAACTCCTGATTTCATCTCAGGTCTTAATCTCAGGATTGTGAGTTCAAGTCCCATACTGGGTGTGAAGGCTACTTAAAAATACATATATAATACATATACTTCAGAATAACTCAAGAATCAAAGAGAAAGAAAAAAATCAGAAAATATTTTGAACTAAATGAAAATGAAAATATATCAAAATTCATAGGATGTAGCAAAAGAAGGGCCAAGAAGCAACTTTATGACACTGTTCTTTTTTAAAAGGTGTCATACTGATGATCTAAGCTCCAAACCTAAGAAACTAGAATAGAAAAAAAGGAACAAACAGAAGGAAGTAAATAAGTATAAAAGGAGAAATGAAATTGAATGCACAAAAATAGAGATAAATCAATAAAACCAAAAACAAGTTATCTGAAAAAAACAAAAATACCAATACACCTGTATCCAGACTGACAAAAAAAGAGAAAATGAAGTAGGGCACACTACTAACGATCCTACAGATATGAAAACAATAAGGGAATATTACAAAACCTTTATGTCAACAGTTTATACAACCTAGAAAAACAGGCAAATCCCTAGAAATACACAAGCTACAAAAACTACAAAATCCACTCAAGAAGACATAAACTGAACAGTACTATATCTACCAAAGAAATTAAAGTTTTAAAACTTAGTTGAAAAAACAGAAACAAAAAGCTCCACAACCACATGACTTCAGAAGGGTATTCTACCAAACAATTAAAGAAGAAATAATACCAATTATACAAAAACTTCTCCAGTAAAAGGAAAAAAAAAAAAGAAGAAACACTTCCAACTCATGAAGTCAGCATTACTCTTAAATAAAACACAGATGAAGACATTAAAACTACATATAGACCGATATGCCACATGAATATAAATGCAAAAAAATTCTCAACAATGTATTATCAAATCAATCTTAGCAGCAATATAAAAAGGATAATACCCCATGATTAAGTGGGAGTCAGGTTTCTTCCTGAAAATGCAAGGTTGGTTTGACATTCAAAAATCAACCAATATAATCTGCAAATCAACAGAGAAAGAAAAAACATCAAAAAGAACAAAAAAGCCTATGACTAACACTTACATGTAATAGTGAAAGACTAAATGTTTTCCTATAAGATCAGGAAACATATAAGGATGTAAGGCAAGACAAAGTAATAAAAGAACTACACATAGGGGGCATGGGAGGTGGCTCATTTGTTAAGCATCTGCCTTCAGCTCAGGTCATGATCCCAGACTCCTGGGTTCCAGCCACGTCGGGTCTCCCCGCTCATTGGGAAGCCTGCTTCTCCCTCTCCCACTCCCCGTGCTTGTATTCCCCTCTTTCTCAGTCTCTCTCTCTCTGTCAAATAAATAAAATCTTTAACCGAAAAAAAAAAAAAACCTACATAAATAAAATTGTTCTCCATACAGAGAAATGAAACTATTCACTGATGACATGATCATTTACAAAAGAAAATCTCAAAGAATCTATTAAAGCTATTTAAAAGCAACTAGAGGGGCGCCTGGGTGGCTCAGTGGGTTAAGCCTCTGCCTTTGGCCCAGGTCATGATCTCAGGGTCCTGGGATTGAGCCTCAAGTCAGGCTCTCTGCTCAGAAGGGAGCCTGCTTCCCCCTCTCTCTCTGCCTGGCTCTGTGCCTACTTGTGATCTCTCTCTCTGTCAAATAAATAAAATTTAAAAAAAATAAAAGCAACTAGAATTAGTGAATTTAGAAAAATCTCAGAGTACAGGTCAATATAAAAATCAACCGTATATTGCATAATGTGAACGCTGCTCTTAATATCACTGAAATGTAATGGTAAATGAAAAACTTTGTTATGTACATTTTATAATATTTTTTAAAATGACAGCATCAGGAAGTTATTTGGTGATAAACAAGATATACTAAGCCAGCTGAAAATTTAAGTCTTTATTTAAACTTTCTTTTAAATCAATTGTATTTATATATACCAGCAATAAAAAATTAGAAATTGAAGTAAAAAATACGACTTGTAATAGGACCAGAAAGTATAAAATACGTATAAATCTACCAAAATATGTAAAATATCTATATGCTAAAACTAGAAACACCAAGAAAGAAAATGAAAGAACTAAGTAAATGGGTAGGTATGTCATTGTTCATGGTTTGGAAGGGTTCATATTTGTTAAGAAACCAATTTTCTCTAAAAAGTCATCTATGGATCCAAGGTAATCCCAGTCAAAATCCCAGTAGAATATTCTGTAGAGATCAACAAACTGATTCTAAAATAGAAAATAAAGTAAATGGAATAGCCAAGACAATTTTGAAAAGGAACAAAGTTAGAAGACTCGTACAACCTGATTTCAAGACTTTCCATAAAGCCACAATAATGAACAGAGTGTGTAGTTCACTCACACAGTGTGGCAAAAGGACAGACACAAACAGCAAGGTTAGAGGTCGACTAACACCTATATGGTTAAGTGATTTCAACAAAAGTGCAGTCAGTTAAACAGAGAAAAGGAGAGGCTTTTCAACAAATGTTAGAATTTTTTAATATCCAGAAGGAAAGAAAGCAAGCTTAACCTATACCTCAACACATATACAGAATATAACTCAAAATGAATTACAGACTTAAAGTAAACCTTAATATTCTAGAAGAAAACATAAAAGAACATTTTTGTGACCTTGGATTAGGCAAACATTTCCTAAACACCAACAACAAAGAAACCCATCTTTACAACACATAGAACAAAAGATGAATTTTCTTAAATTTACAAAGAGCTCTTACAATCATTTAGACCAACAAACCAGTCAAATATAGAAATTCTTCAGGAAACAAACAGAAATGACTTATAACCTCTTCCTTTAGTTTCTCTTTCTCCCACTCTCCTTTAAACCCACATGAGCAGTAAAAAGGGATTTCCCACACCCGCTTCCCCATCACAGCAAGTCTCAAATCAATCAATTGTATTACATACACTAAGACTTCCAGAAAGGAGAATTCAGAGTTGTTGCTGTGTTCTTTTCTTTTTTTTTAATTTATAGCAAAAAAATCTCATCTGATTTCCAAACAGGCAGTTTTCATAATTAATTTTTGGTCTTAGGAGGATCCATATTAATTCTTCCTGATTCATTCCTAATTCTGATTTTATTAATCACCCCCCGACCTTGTTTCAACTGTGTAATTAATCGCAGCGGCAAAATCCTGGAGAACAGCTCCTGCAAAGGAGAAGTGGTGTATACACAGATAGAATCTGTGATGAATTTATGTTTTACTAAAATTCTCAAAACGGAAAAATCATTATTCCCAAGGACAGTTCTACCTGAAGCATCCAGTTCTCTCAGCAAATCTTTACAAGAGCTCAATTATTAAACAATTAAGAAAAACAATATGCTGTTAGGGAAATCTTTCATTTTATTAAAGTCCATTCAGAGCCCCTTCCCCCCAAACAAAGTGTTTCACTTGAGTGGCTCACCTCTTCTCCTGAAAGGTAGTAAGCGGCAAGCAGGCCTCCAATAAATCGAATGTTGACTTCAAACACAGACACCTCTGAATTCTGTGAAGACATGTTGAAAATATTCACATATACATAAAACTTCCAAATTTTCCAAATATTTTCAGTACTTCCTACGTTTCTCACAAACACCCTGCAGAGAATGTTTTTCTCCATTTTCCACACCTTCATTTCTCATGTAATTGCGATCTCATTCACCATTTATTAATGTTACTGAAACTCCTCTATTATGCCACGACAGGTTCTTACTGGCTAAAATCATTTTTATGTGTAGTACCTATCATTGTGAAATTGTCAATATATTTGATGCTCTTGACTATTTTCTCTTCATGAAACCCTCCACTTCTTGAATTCTGGAACAGCAAGTCTCTCTGTTGGGTCCTTTTTCTTCTGTTCTAGTTACTACAGCATACTGTCCCATTTTTACTTATATTTCTCATGAATTTAAAAAATTTTTCCTTATATAAAAATTTAATAAATATTAAAAGAGGGACCAAAAATGATAGGATGATGGATTACTCAACTAATAATGTTGAGAAAATGGACTCCTAGGTTAGAAATTAATTTGGATACTAATTTCAGATATCTTTCTCTCAAAATGAAATCCAAATAATTTAGATATAAATGCAGAGAAAATTACTATAAAAAAGTAGAAGGGGGTGCCTGGGTGGCTCAGTGGGTTAAAGCCTCTGCCTTCAGCTCAGGTCATGATCCCAGGGTCCTGGGATTGAGCCCCGCATCAGGCTCTCTACTCCTCAGGGAGCCTGCTTCCTCCCCTCTCTCTCTCTGTCTGCCTCTCTGCCTACTTGTGATCTCTCTCTCTGTCAAATAAATAAAATCTTTAAAAAAAAAAAAAAAAGTAGAAGAAAATGTAGACAACATATATAAATTTCCTTGACAAAACAGGTACTTTATAATCATAAAATCAACTATACTGACAACAAATTATGATAGAAAGACTTGAATTTCCCCAAAATGAGAATTACCTATAAGGAAAAACAATTATGAACAAAATTAAAAGGCAAACAAAAAAAAAAAAAGGAAATTTGGCACAAATATAGCAGTACTAATAACCTTAGCATATAAAGTCTATATGCTTGTATTTAGATAAAGATACAGATATTGCTGAGAAAAATTCTAATACATGGAAAGAAAAGTAGAAGTGGCAAAAAAACATGACCAAAGAATCCACAGGATATATACAACTGACTAGTATAAAGGTAACATTCATAACTAATTTTTTAAACAAAATTTAAAAGGAAATATATATTATCCAGAAGTCTTTCTAACATTCACAGGCAGAACACATAATTTGCTAACCCAAGTGTGTATCTAATATAGAATTTTCACTATGGAATTTTTTTTATTTAAATTCAACTAACCAACATATAGTACATCATTAGTTTCAGATAGTGCTCAATACTTTATCAGTTATGTATAACACCCAGTGCTCATCACATCACATGCCCTTCTTATTGCCCATCATCACCCAGTTACCCCATCACCCCACCTACCTCCCTTCCAGCAACTCTGTTTGTTTCCTATAGTTAAGAGTTTTTCATGGTTTACCTCCCTCTCTGATTACTTTCTGGAATTTTTTAGTAACACATCTATCATCTCACCCCATCCACGACAGCAAAATGCTTTATATCACTTCATATATTCCCAACATATAGTATATTGCAGGGCACAGAACAGACATTCACTAAATACAGAGAAGCCTCGAAAGAGGGAGAGAGAGCAGGCCTCTATCACTCACCGAAATAACCCTCTAATCAGTTTCCCTGATTTCAGCCTTTCTCTCCTTATACTCCATTTATGCAGCACCCTGTAGGCAGAGTGAACCTCTTACATTTTAAGTCAGGTTAGGTTACTGTTGTGTAAACTTTTACAACGATTTCTGGTTACACTCAGAGCAAAATAACTGTAAGACCCAATGTAATCAGATTCCCCACTACCTGTCTGACATCATCTCCTACCAATAGGAGTCCTCTCAACTTATTTTATTATTACCAAATGGGTCTACTTGCTGTTCTAGAATTACCGAACTCATTCTTGTATGTCAGTCTTACCCTTAACCTACAGGTCTCTGAATAGGAAGCTTTTCCAAACACACCATACAAAATAATGAAGTCAGTCCTCATCACTAATCTCTCTTAACCTGCATTATTTCCCCAATTAACACTTAACACCATTTAATTACATATATTTATTTGTAAAATTCAGAACTTCCCTCACAAGAGAGGTAATAGAAGAGTTCTAGAGGGAGAGAAGGGACAAAACGGAAGACAGGCATTATTCAAAGGAATAGTGATGGCAAATCTTCCAAAACTGATGGGGAGGGGAAATGGATTAAAACAAGGGGAAAACAAGATAGATTAGTTGTGAAAAATTAGACTGACAGCATGATGTCCAATAGTATAACAGGAAAAGGAAGACAATGGAACTGTACCTTTCAAAGCTTAAGAGAAAATAACCAACCTCCAATCCTATACTCAACTATAATATCCAGTACGAGAGAGTCTTATATCCACATGGCTTCCACTGGGTCTCTTCTCAGAAACGTCACCGTAGCAGAGAGTCCTTCACTAGCCACCCCATGTAAAATGGCAACCCCACACTACTTGCTCCAATCCTACCTGCTCTTCTTACAGTTCTCCACAGCATTTATCACCATCTGATATACTATATATGAGTTGAATATTTATTTACTGTTTTCCTCCCAAAATTAGAGTAATAAGACTGTTTTGCTCATTACTGTATCCACAAAAGCCAGAACAGTGTCTTTCCCAGAGGAGGCATTCAATAAATTTATTTATTTATTCCTTCATTCAGTCATCCATTCATTCATTAATCTGGAAGTTTCAAATAAAAGTCGGAACCAGCTAGACAACAATTACACATAAGACAAGAGGGAGATGAGCTAAATTAAAGCATTCTAAGAGACTTATGTTCTTCAGAAGGATAAAGAAACTGATTAATTTTAAACTTAAACAGTATAAATATAAAATTTTAAGGATAACCCCAGAATGAATGGAAATGACAAGTATAAAAGTCAATGTAAAAGAGGGCAAACAAGACATAAGATAACTTAATCTAAAATAAAGGAAGCAGAAAATAAAAAGAATGAAAGTACAATAATAACATAGGTTGAAAAACAAAGATGGAAGGCCCAGCTCCAAATATATGTTATCACAACAAATGTAAACATTCCAAACTTGACAGTTAAAAGACTCCAAGACTGGATAAAAATAACAAAATCCAAAAACACATTAAATGCAAAATATACAGCTAAAATATATGACACAGAAAGGCTAAAAGTAAAGGGATGGTAAATGATTGTGCTGATTATTAAGCTCTTTTGTCCTCAGATTTTCAAATCTATCCTTCTATAGTCTACTTGGTAAACTGGAACTGGACTCTACAAATGTGTGTCTCATTAGTCAGCTGGCTCCCTTATGGGCCATGCCAACAGGAGGTTTTAAAAAGCTAATACAAGGCTGGAGGAAGGAGAAAGGACTTATTCCTTCCAATTTACTTCTGGTTTCTGACAGTGTCAAATCAGGCATGGTTCTTTGCCCTGGCAGTGGCAGTTGGTTCCACATTACAATTCAGCTGCCACACACACACATTCTCCAAATCAGCCTCACTATGGCCCACCAGCTAGGGACCCTCTCCTCAGAGGTCTGAGTCCCAGCTCCAAAAAAAAGCCCTTTTAAGAGCTCCTACATACCAGCAGCAGAGTTCCAAATTACTAAATTTTTGTAATCCCCACTTCTTCCCACTGTTCTGACAGTCCCAGGGAGGTAGATATTTACTGTAGTTACTCCCTCTTGTAATACCACAATGTTCTCTTTCTGCCTTTTCAGTTCGCTGTTATTTGGTTAACAATTCCAAACATGAAATCCTCTAATTAAAATAAATGGCACGTACAGTTCTGGCTCCTGATTGAATGAACTGATAAATGATATATCAGTGGATGGATTATTAGGCCCAATAAAGCCGACACGTTAATGGACAGGAGTATTTGAGACTCTACAAGACACCAATTCTCTCCAAATTAATCTGTAAATTGAACGCGATCCTCATCAAAATGTCAACAGTACTCCAGAGCTTACAGGAACAAAGAGTTGAGAACTGCTAAGATAATTTCCTAGTAGAAAAAAATCGGATATCAAGCTTCCTATAAAAATATTGTAGTTAAGACAGTTTAGTATTGATGTAAGCAGAAAGAAAAAAAGTGAGCAGAAAAGAATCAGCTCAAATGACTAATGTGGCATGTACAAATAGCAGGGAAATAAATGGCTAGGATCAACTAATAGTTGTCTATCTCACCCTAAATCAATTTCATATGGATTAAAGTCCTAAATGCAAAAGCCAAGCTTTAAAACACTCAGAATGAAATATAGGACTGTATCTTCAATAAAAGTAGGGATTTCTTAAATAAGATGCAAAAAGCACATCCTATAAGGACCACATAGCCAAAGAGGGGGAAAAAAAAAAGAAAAAAAAAACACAACTATTTCTCAGCCATCCTTTACACTAAGGCTGGGCTGTATGACTCTGAGCCACTCAACAGTATACAACCAAAACTGAGGTAACCGATACCTGTAAAGTAATACAGGAGAGTCATGTATCTTTCCCTTTTCTGAAACTGGAAGGTTTATCTGCCTTATTGAGGAACCATCTTGGACCGTGAGGCTGGAGCTATAAACTGAAGTTGGCAGAGCAACAAGACAAAGGATCCCAGACCCCTGAGGAACAAGGAGCTACCCAAGCCAACCCTAAACTGCTCATCTCTGCACTTAGTTTACACGAAAGGGAAATAAACGTGTATCTTGTTTAAACTATTTTATAGTAGATTTTCTGCCACTGACAGACAAATCTAAATCGAACTGATAATAAAAATTATTCTAACTGATATATGTCCAAAATGTTAGAATATAAATAATCCATTTTCATGTGGGTAGCATCAGGAAAGCATGAGAAGAAATAATTATGGATTTAAATCACAACTTGAGTGATGCAGTCTGCCAAAGAGAAAAACACACAGTGAAAGAGCGACTTCTGACCACAGCAAGAAAGAACAGCAAGCACAGATATCATCAGAGATGATAATGAATATGACAAAATAGGCCATACAACTTGTGGGTGAATACTGGTAATAATGAAAATAATTCTTACCATTTACAAGCACTTAATGTGTACCAGATTATGTCAAATAATCCTTACAATACTGCAGTGCGATAGTAATTTTATGACAGGTTTAGAAAAAATAAAGTCCCACCGTGAGAATGTAGCTGTGCTGGGCTTCAAACTTTAGCCACACAACTTAACAACTACACCAAAATGCTGGAAGAAGGGGCATTGGCCTAGTTATGAAGGTTCATCAAAGCTATACCAGATTACTGAATCTTTAAAAAATAATAAAACACTTATTGTTTATAAACTAGTTCATGTTTTCCTGGTATTTCTACCCCCATGTGTTTTTTTCTGTAAGTATGCCTTAACACACTGAACACACTGCCTCAAAAAAAAAAAAAAAAAGAGAGAGAATGAAAGAAAGATGGTGAAAAAGGGCTGTATTTTACGCAAAAGTTAAATGACAATCCTAATTCCAAAAGAATAGAGGGAATTTAGGATTTCCTTAAACTGGGAGTGTAACGCTCAAAACTACTACAGTTAGACACTGTCTTTTCAAGGTCAATCAAAGAAGTCATCAATTGTATACTCACCACACTGAAATCAAGGCTGTCTTCAATCCATTTTTGCCCATCTCGGAACTCATCATGAAGTCCCATGATATAAAGGGTATCCAAAGCATCTACTATGGTAGCACCCATTTGCGAACTTCCTGTATTTGGGGTAGAGAGAAAACTCATTAATAACACGCCCTTCATATAAAGGCTGTTCTGTTTTAACTTTTTAATATATAAAAAATCAAAGTAGAAATATAAGGACCAAAAATAACCCCCAACATGGTTCACTCTTCCTTAAGAACAATAATAAACACTGTTTAACATATTTTCCTAAAGATGAAATGTTGACAACTAAAAGGAAGGTAAAGGAAAACTAAAATAGTAATTCTCCTTTCATTTTCTTCCTGGTCACAGTATGAGATATCCATCTGTTTAAGTCCAAAAAAAAAAAAAGGAGGGGGGAATTAATTCAAGAAATGGGGAGGGTGGTTCAAGATGTCAAACCAAGTCACAGGACAACTGTGCTGTTCTGCTATAAATGCATAGAAAGGGCAAAAAATATACTTAGAAATAATAGTAAAAGTGCAATAAGCCTAGATGACCACAGTAAAACAAACTATAAAAACCTTACCAATCAAAAGCAGGTTAACCATACTGAAAAAGAAAGTAAATATGAAACAAAATATGAGTAGAAAAAATCAAAATAATAAGATTTACACCCATCTTCAAGAGAGAGAATTCTGATGTTAAAGGGAACAATTTCGGGAGGGAAAAATTTAATTCAACAAAACCAGTTGGTAGCAAAACCAGACACTATAAACACATGACAAGAAAACGGGTCAATCTTACTAATGAAAAGAACCGCAAAATCATGAATACAATCTAAAACAAATCTAATAGCATGTAGAAGAGTAAATAACATGGAGCAGATGAGTCGTCCCCAGCCCCAGGAACACAATTATTTCCACCTTCTGAGAATGAAAATTATCCACAGTTGTTATCATCTATACTGAAAGGGTTTTATTACTGTCTTCATCAACATGAGTTTACTGTTACCCTGGCCCAGAAGGATAAAAGTTGTAAAATAATTTTACTTTTCATTCCAGGAACTTCCTGAAAGACCTATTAAAACTCTGAACTGAATACCTCCAAATTCTCTGCTTACCAGTCCTAAAGTGTTATATTATGGCCCTCACCCAATCATAACCAAGTACCCCCACCCCAACTGAAAGGCCCATCTTAACCTAACTGTGTCCTCCTCCATCTGACAGGCTACTAAGGCTCTGGTGAGGTAGTGATCTACTGTACCACAGTAAAGCACTAAACTCAGCTTTGCCTTATCAGCAAGTCACATTTGACACTGCTTAGTTACTATTCTTTCTTTTTTCTTTTTTCTTCCATCCCTTTTTCCACTGGGTAAACAGTGCTTTCTTCTGACACTTTAAAGCTATACAAATTCATTCTTAAAATGTCCCTAACTTACATCACATTTTCTTCTTCACATGATTCTAATAAATTTTTCAACTTATCAATAAGTATTATCTTTCCACTATAAAGACAAGCACTCCATCACACTCTGATAAGCTCCTGGGTCTTCTCCCCACTTAAGTTCCCTAGACATTAACTAGAATATTTGTTCTGGGTTATTACAGACATACTTTCCTTTTACTTTTCTTTGTCCCTCAGCTTTTTATTAAGATAATAAATACTTTATCAAGCCTTTAATCACCCATATATCCCTCTCTCTCCCATAATCACTTAAATATGTATCTTTTTATGTATTCCATCCAAAATATTACCATGCTTATTTTAAATCCCTAAGAGTACCTATTTCCGTACTTATTTCAATTTTTATAGGTAGTTATGCTTCAGTTCTCTAGTTATTTATAGAGTCCTGGGAATGCATATTGCTCTAAGGTGCAGACAACTCTGGAACGGAAAAAGGCCTGACCCACCTGCTCTGTACTAATTCCGGTTAGTTTCACAAGAAGGTTTGTACCATGGGCAAACAGACCAAAGAAGAGAAAAGCAAAACTGATGTTTCTGGCTATCCCTATGATTGTTTACCTAGACAACCCAAGATTTCAAACGGAAAAAGTTAAAAGATCTAAAACTACCCTTGGGACAATGCCCCTGGGTGGGTCAGTGGGTTAAGTGAGTGCCTTCAGCTCAAGTCATGATCCCAGGGTCCTAGGACAGAGCCCCACATCGGGTTCCCTTCTCAGCATGGGAGTCTGCTTCTACCACTCCCTCTCCCTGCTCATGCTCTCTCTCTCTCTCTAATAAATAAAAAAAATCTTTAATCAATTAGTCAATCTGCCCTTGGGTCAAAGAAGTGAAACACAATACTGAAGAATCTATAAAATATTAATAAAATTTTATGAGAATGCAGGATTCAACTAATGCAGTTCTCAGAAACTCATAACCTGAAAATGTTATGTTATTTAATGAGAACAAATGAAAATAATTGAATTCACAACATTCTACCAAGGAAGGAAAAAAAAGAATGATAAAACCTGAGGAAAAAGTTCAAAGAATCAGAAAAGTTAAGGGCAAAAAGTAATTACAAATTTAAAAAACTGTCAAAAATATAAATTCAAGAGACAGTTCTATTAGAAGAACTACATAATGAATCTACCACTAACCAAAGTTTAAAAAGTATCCAGGAAATGCAAAAACACAAAATAAGAAATGACTGCATCAACTGGGAGGAAACTAAGAAAACTATAAAAAGCCCATTTTAGTCATATCATACCAATAAATTTGAAAAAATGAGTGCAACTGATGATTTCCTATGAATATATATCATATATTTAATACTATATATAGTATCACATAAAATAAAAATATTACTTATTTTTATATGTAATGAACTTTGACTTTGAAAAGAAACTTTTCTAAGTTTGAAAGAAAACTTTGACGTAGAAGAAAAACTCTGACTTAGAAACTTTGACATAGAAAGAAACATAAAATCTAGACAACAAAAAAGACCAAGAAACAGAAGAAATTGAGAAGTTCTCAAAGAACTACCAACCATAAAAGTAGACTCTGGAAGTCCACAGAATAGATTCTACTTTAATTTTAAGAAGAGTAACTCCTACACAAATTTTTATAGAACACAGGAAGAGATCTTAAAATTCAATTTACAGATTCTGCATGCCACTGATGTAAAAATCTCAGTAAGAAAAATAAAACTACTCTCTGATCTCATTTGTGAGCATCATGGAAATATTTAAGAGTGAAATTGCTGAGCTGTATGGTAAGGTTATTTTTAACTTTACAACAGACTGACAAACAGCTCTCCAGAGTATACCATTTTATACACCCAGCAATAATGCAGAAGAGTTCTGGTTGCACTACCATCCTTGTCAACATTTGATATTGCTGCCCTTTTTAATTTTAGACATTCTAATGAGTGTGTAGGATATTGCATTATGGGTTGAATTTTAATTTCTCTGGCAACTGACATGCTAATTGGCTATTCATAAATCTTCTTTGGTCTATAAATCACTTATGTATTCTAAATATATTCATGTGTGTATACCACAAACATTCTCTACTTTTCACTTTAATATCTTTTGGAAAGCAGAAATTGTTAATTTTTATGAAGTCCGATTTATCCATTTTTTCCCCTTTTATAAAAGGTTTATGCTTTTTGTATTCTAAAAACTTAAGATTTTTATTTATTTATTTATTTGACAGAGAGAGAGAGAGACACAGTGAGAGAGGCAACACAAGTAGGGAGAGTGGGAGAGGGAGAAGCAGACTTCCCGGCAAGCAAGGAGCCAGATGTTTAGAACTCAATCCCAGGATCCTGAGATCATGACCTGAGCCGAAGGCAGATGCCCAATGACTGAGCCACCCAGGTGCCCTAAAAACTCTTTTCTTACCTCAAAGTCACAAAGATTTTCTCCAAAGCTTCCTACCAAAAAGTTTTACATTATCTGCTTCCAGGTTTAGACCCATGATCCATTTCAAGTTAATTTTTATGTACAATGAAAAGTCGAGTTTTGTTAATTTTCTACACAAATACATACCTGACCCAGCACAATTTACTGGACAAACTATCTTTTTAGCCACTGAATTACCTGAGCACCTCTGAATCAACCATGTATGTGCAGACCTAGTTCTGTTCTTTTCCACTGATCTCTCTGTCCTTAGGCTAAAATAAGAAGACTGCATCATTAAGACTGTCCTCATTACTGCAGCTTTACAGTAAACCAAAAAATTAGGTAATATAAGTCCCTCAACTTAGTTCTTCTTTTAAAAAATTATTGTATTATACATGCTTTGCATTTCTATATAGATTTTTGAATCAGCTTATTAATTTATGCAAAGTCATTTTGATTGGGATTTCTTTAAATTTAAAAATGAATTTTAAGAGAACTGATATCCCCATAGTACTGAGTATTCCAATTCATGAACATGGCATTTCTCTCCATTTATTTAAGTCCTTTGAAATTTCTCTCAATAATCAGTTTTAAGTGTATAGGTTCTGCCCCTATTTTGTTAAATTCATCCACACGCAGTTCATATTTTTTGATGCGATTGCAAATGATATGATTTTTAAATGACACTATGCTCATTGCTAGTATATAGAAATACAATTTATTTTGTACATTGACCTTGTACCACGACCTTACTAAATTTTATTCAATCGAGTACTTTGTTGGTGTTGATTCCTTAAGATTTTCTTCATGGACAATCTCATTAGCTAGAAGTTGTGCTTCTTCATTTCCAATCTTTACACCTCTTTTGTCTTTTTCTCACATTAGTGTACTGGCTAGGACCTCAACTCCACTGCTACACAAAAGTAAGAGAGCAGACATCCTTGCCTGGTTCATAATCTTAGGGGAAAACATCTCATGTTCAAATATTAAGAATGTGGCAAACTTTTTCCATTTGTTTTATTTTTGGGTATCTGTGTGTCTGTGTGTTTTAATGCCTTTCTTTAATCATACTGAGTAAGTTCCCTTCTATGACAGTTACCTGAGAACTTTAATCATGAATCAATCTTGAGTGTTGCTAAACCAGTTGTCTGCATCTACTGAAATGATCATAAAGGTTTTTCTTTGATTCCCGTAATATTATTTTTTTAAAGATTTTATTTATTTACTTGAGAGAGAGCAGGCGAGCACAAGCAGCGGGGAGCAGGCTCCCGCTGAGCAGGGAGCCCTATGTTGGGCACAATCCCAGGACGCCGAGATTTTAACCTGAGCCTAAAGCAGACGCTTAGCTGACTGAGCTACCCACACGCTCCCCCTTAATATTTTCAATTACACTGGTTAACTTCTCAATATTAAACGAACTATGCAATAGTCATAAGGTATTATTCATTTGAGGTATTCCTGAATTAGATTTACTAAGATTTGGCTAAAGATTTCTGTGTCTATATTCATGACAGGCACTGGTCTGTGTTTTCCTTCCCTTGTAATATTGTTGTCTGCTTTTGGTATTAGGGGTTTGGTGGTGCTACCAAGAAGACATAAAACAATCCTTAATGTGTAAACACTTAACAAGAATATATGAATAAATGAAATATAGGAAGCAAAAACCGGCTGAATTGAATGGGCGAATAGAGAAATCCAAAATTACAGTTGAGGACTTCGACACCTTTCTCTCAGGAAGTGATAGAACTACTGGACAGAAATTTAGCAAGCAGAGAGGGAGCCTGAACAACCCCACTAATAACCAATGGGCTCTAACATCAATAGAACATTCTATCCAGTATCATCAGATGACATTTGTACAGCTTCTTTTTAAGTACAAATGGAACATTCACCAAGACAGACCATATTCTGGATCATAAAGTAAACCTTAAACAATTTAAAGGAAGTAAAACATAGGGGTGCCCAGATGACTCAGTCGGTTAAGCATCTGCCTTCAGCTCAGGTCATGATCCCAGGTCCGGGGATTGAGCCCCACATCAGGCTCTTTGCTCAGCGGGGAGCCTGCTTCTCCCTCTGCCACTCCCCCTGCTTGTGCTCTCTTGCTCTCTCTGTCAAATAAATAAATAAAATCTTTAAAAAAAGACCCTGAAATATAGCACACTCTCTGACCATAATAGAAGTAAACTAAATTTCAGTAATGGAAAGAAAAAGAAAATCTCTAAATGTTTGAAAATTAAACTTACTAATGGAAAATATGGTTTTTTCCCATGTGCTTCTATTTTTTTGAATTAAATTCCAGTTAGTGAACAGTGTACTGTTAGTTTCAGGTGTACAATATAGTGATTCAGCACTTACATACAATACCCAGTGCTCATCACAGCAAATGCACTCCTTAATCCCCATCACCTATTTCACCCATCCCCCCAACAACCTCCCCTCTGGCAACCATCAGATTATTCTCTATAGTTAAGAACTTATTTCTTGGTTTACCTCTTTTTTTCTTCCTCCATGTTCCTTTGTTCTGTTTCTTAATATCCACATCATGGTACTTGATGATCATATGGTACTTGTCTTTCTCTGACTGACTTATTTCGCTTAGTTTAATACTCTCCAGATCCAACCACATCATTTCAAATGGCAAGATTTCATTCTTTTTTATGGTTGACTGATATCCCCTTGTATACACACACATTTGTTTAAATTTATTTTTAATTTAAATCAAATTAACATATACTGTATTATTGGTTTCAGACCTAGAGGTCAGTGACTCATCAGTCCTATGGGATACCCAGTGCTCATCACAAAGTGTATGCTCCTAAATGTCCATCACCCAGTTATCCCATCCCCCTACCCCAATCCCCTATAGCAACCCTCAGCTTGCTTCCTACGATTAAGAGTCTCTTATGGGGGCGCCTGGGTGGCTCAGTTGTTAAGCTTCTGCCTTCAGCTCAGGCATGATCTCAGGGTCCTGGGATGGGTCCGAGGACCCATCAGGCTCCCTGCTCAACGGGAAGCCTGCTTCTCCCTCTCCCACGCCCACTCCCCCTGCTTGTGTTCCCTCCCTCACCGTGTGTCTGTCAAATAAATAAATAATATCTTTTTTTTTATTATTTTTCTTTTTATTGACATATATGGAAGAAAAGTATGCATATCATAATTATACAGGTCAATGAAATTTGCAAAAACTGAACAGGCTCTTGTATTCCACACTGAGCTCAAGAAATTGAGCAGGACATGCACCTCCCCTTCTACTCCTTCCTGTCACTCCCACTCCCAGGGGCAAACCACCTTCCTGACTTCCAACACTACTGATGAGTTTTGTCTGTTTCTGAACTTTTTGGAAATGGAATCATAGAGTACACTCTTTGGTGTCTGACTTCATGTGTTTTTTTTTTATTTTTTATTTTTTTTATTTTTATTTTTATTTTATAAACATATATTTTTATCCCCAGGGGTACAGTCCTGTGAATCGCCAGGTTTACACACTTCACAGCACTCACCATAGCACATACGCTCCCCAATATCCATAACCCCACACCCCCTCTCCCAACCCCCTCCCCCCATCAAACCTCAGTTTGTTTTGTGAGATTAAGAGTCACTTATGGTTTGTCTCCCTCCCAATCCCATCTTGTTTCATTTACTCTTCTCCTACCCCCTCAACCCCCCATGTTGCATCTCCTCTCCCTCATATCAGGGAGATCATATGATAGTTGCCTTTCTCCGATTGACTTATTTTGCTAAGCATGATACCCTCTAGTTCCATCCACGTCGTTGCAAATGGCAAGATTTCATTTCTTTTGATGGCTGCATAGTATTCCATTGTGTATATATGCCACCTCTTCTTTATCCATTCGTCTGTTGATGGACATCTAGGTTTTTTCCATAGTTTGGCTATTATAGACATTGCTGCTATAAACATTCGGGTGCACGTGCCCCTTTGGATCCCTACGTTTGTATCTTTAGGGTAAATACCCAGCAGTGCAATTGCTGGGTCATAGGGTAGTTCTATTTTCAACATTTTGAGGAACCTCCATGCTGTTTTCCAGAGTGGTTGCACCAGCTTGCATTCCCAACAACAGTGTAGGAGGGTTCCCCTTTCTCTGCATCCTCGCCAGCATCTGTCATTTCCTGACTTGTTAATTTTAGCCATTCTGACTGGTGTGAGGTGATATCTCATTGTGGTTTTGATGTGTATTTCCCTGATGCCAAGTGATATGGAGCACTTTTTCATGTGTCTGTTGGCCATCTGGATATCTTCCTTGCAGAAATGTCTGTTCATGTCCTCTGCCCATTTCTTGATTGGATTCTTTGTTCTTTGGGTGTTGAGTTTGCTAAGTTCTTTATAGATTTTGGACACTAGCCCTTTATCTGATATGTCATTTGCAAATATCTTCTCCCATTCTGTCAGTTGTCTTTTGGTTTTGTTAACTGTTTCCTTTGCTGTGCAAAAGCTTTTGATCTTGATAAAATCCCAATAGTTCATTTTTGCCCTTGCTTCCCTTGCCTTTGGCGATGTTCCTAGGAAGATGTTGCTGCGGCTGATGTCGAAGAGGTTGCTGCCTGTGTTCTCCTCAAGGATTTTGATGGATTCCTTTCTCACATTGAGGTCCTTCATCCATTTTGAGTCTATTTTTGTGTGTGGTGTGAGGAAATGATCCAATTTCATTTTTCTGCATGTGGCTGTCCAATTTGCCCAACACCATTTACTGAAGAGGCTGTCTTTTTTCCACTGGACATTCATTCCTGCTTTGTCGAAGATGAGTTGACAATAGAGTTGAGGGTCTATTTCTGGGCTCTCTATTCTGTTCCATTGATCTATGTGTCTGTTTTTGTGCCAGTACCATGCTGTCTTGATGATGACAGCTTTGTAATAGAGCTTGAAGTGCGGAATTGTGATGCCACCAACTTTGGCTTTCTTTTTCAATATGCCTTTGGCTATTCGAGGTCTTTTCTGGTTCCATATGAATTTTAGGATTATTTGTTCCATTTCTTTGAAAAAAATGGATGGTACTTTGATAGGGATTGCATTAAATGTGTAGATTGCTTTAGGTAGCATAGACATTTTCACAATATTTATTCTTCCAATCAAGGAGCATGGAACATTTTTCCATTTCTTTGTGTCTTCCTCAATTTCTTTCATGAATACTTTATAGTTTTCTGTGTATAGATTCTTAGTCTCTTTGGTTAGGTTTTTTCCTAGGTGTCTTATAGTTTTGGGTGCAATTGTAAATGGGATTGACTCCTTAATTTCTCTTTCTTCTGTCTTGTTGTTGGTGTAGAGAAATGCAACTGATTTCTGTGCATTGATTTTATATCCTGACACTTTACTGAATTCCTGTACAAGTTCTAGCAGTTTTGGAGTGGAGTCTTTTGGGTTTTCCACATATAGTATCATATCATCTGCGAAGAGTGATAGTTTGACTTCTTCTTTGCCGATTTGGATGCCTTGAATTTCCTTTTGTTGTCTGATTGCTGAGGCTAGGACTTCTAGTACTATGTTGAATAGCAGTGGTGATAACGGACATTCCTGCCGTGTTCCTGACCTTAGCGGAAAAGCTTTCAGTTTTTCTCCATTGAGAATGATATTTGCGGTGGGTTTTTCATAGATGGCTTTGATAATATTGAGGTATGTGCCGTCTATCCCTACACTTTGAAGGGTTTTGATCAGGAAGGGATGCTGTACTTTGTCAAATGCTTTTTCAGCATCTATGGAGAGAATCATATGGTTCTTGTTCTTTCTTTTATTAATGTGTTGTATCACATTGATTGATTTGCGGATGTTGAACCAACCTTGCAGCCCTGGAATAAATCCCACTTGGTCGTGGTGAATAATCCTTTTAATGTACTGTTGAATCCTATTGGCTAGTATTTTGGCGTGAATTTTTGCATCTGTGTTCATCAAGGATATTGGTCTGTAGTTCTCTTTTTTGATGGGATCCTTGTCTGGTTTTGGGATCAAGGTGATGCTGGCCTCATAAAATGAGTTTGGAAGTTTTCCTTCTATTTCTATTTTTTTGGAACAGTTTCAGGAGAATAGGAATTAGTTCTTCTTTAAATGTTTGGTAGAATTCCCCCGGGAAGCCGTCTGGCCCTGGGCTTTTGTTTGTTTGGAGATTTTTGATGACTGTTTCAATCTCCTTACTGGTTATGGGTCTGTTCAGGCTTTCTATTTCTTCCTGGTTCAGTTGTGGTAGTTTATATGTCTCTAAGAATGCATCCATTTCTTCCAGATTGTCAAATTTGTTGGCATAGAGTTGCTCTTAGTATGTTCTTATAATTGTCTTTATTTCTTTGGTGTTCGTTGTGATCTCTCCTCTTTCATTCATGATTTTATTTATTTGGGTCCTCTCTCTTTTCTTTTTGATAAGTCTGGCCAGGGGTTTATCAATCTTATTAATTCTTTCAAAGAACCAGCTCCTAGTTTCGTTGATTTGTTCTATTGTTTTTTTTTTGGTTTCTATTTCATTGATTTCTGCTCTGATCTTTATGATTTCTCTTCTCCTGCTGGGTTTAGGCTTTCTTTCTTGTTCTTTCTCCAGCTCCTTTAGGTGTAGGGTTAGGTTGTGTACCTGAGACCTTTCTTGTTTCTTGAGAAAGGCTTGTACCGCTATATATTTCCTCTCAGGACTGCCTTGTTGTGTCCCACAGATTCAGAACCGTTGTGTTTTCATTATCATTTGTTTCCATGAATTTTTTCAATTCTTCTTTAATTTCCTAGTTGACCCATTCATTCTTTAGAAGGATGCTGTTTAGTCTCCATGTATTTGGGTTCTTTCCAAATTTCCTCTTGTGATTGAGTTCGAGCTTTAGAGCATTGTGCTCTGAAAATATGCAGGGAATGATCCCAATCTTTTGATACCAGTTGAGACTTGATTTAGGACCAAGAATGTGATCTATTCTGGAGAATGTTCCATGTGCACTAGAGAAGAATGTGTATTCTGTTGCTTTGGGATGAAATGTTCTGAATATATCTGTGATGTGTATCTGTTCCAGTGTATCATTTAAGGCCTTTATTTCCTTGTTGATCTTTTACTTGGATGATCTGTCCATTTCAGTGAGGGGAGTGTTAAAATCCCCTACTATTATTGTATTATTGTCGATGTGTTTCTTTGATTTTGTTATTAATTGGTTTATATAGTTGGCTGCTCCCAAGTTAGGGGCATAGATATTTAAAATTGTTAGATCTTCTTGTGGGAAAGATCCTTTGAGTATGATATAGTGTCCTTCCTCATCTCTTATTATAGTCTTTGGCTTAATATCTAATTGATCTGATATAAGGATTGCCACTCCTGCTTTCTTCTGATGTCCATTAGCATGGTAAATTCTTTTCCACCCCCTCACTTTAAACCTGGAGGTGTCTTCGGGTTTAAGATGAGTTTCTTGTAGGCAACATATAGATGGGTTTTGTTTTTTTATCCATTCTGATACCCTGTGTCTTTTGATTGGGGCATTTAGCCCATTAACATTCAGGGCAAGTATGAGAGATATGAATTTAGTGCCATTGTATTGCCTGTGACTGTTATTGTATATTGTCTCTGTTTCTTTCTGATCTACTACTTTTAGGGTCTCTCTTTGCTTAGAGGACCCCTTTCAATATTTCCTGTAGAGCTGGTTTGGTATTTGCAAATTCTTTCAGTTTTTGTTTGTCCTGGAAGCTTTTAATCTCTCCTTCTATTTTCAATGATAGCCTAGCTGGATATAGTATTCTTGGCTGCATGTTTTTCTCATTTAGTACTCTGAATATATCATGCCAGCTCTTTCTGGCCTGCCAGGTCTCTGTGGATAAGTCTGCTGCCAATCTATTATTTTTACCATTGTACATTACAGATTTCTTTTCCTGGGCTGCTTTCAGGATCTTTTCTTTGTCACTGAGACTTGTAAATTCTACTATTAGGTGATGGGGTGTGGACCTATTCTTATTGATTTTGAGGGGGGTTCTCTGAACCTCCTGGGTTTTGATGCTTGTTCCCTTTGCCATATTGGGGAAATTCTCTCCAATAATTCTCTCCAACATACCTTCTGCTCCCCTCTCTGTTTCCTCTTCTTCTGGAATCCCAATTATTCTAATGTTGTTTCGTCTTGTGGTGTCACTTATCTCTCGAATTCTCCCCTCGGGGTCCAGTAGCTGTTTGTCCCTCTTTTGCTCAGCTTCTTTATTCTCTGTCATTTGGTCTTCTATATCGCTAATTCTTTCTTCTGCCTCATTTATCCTAGCAGTGAGAGCCTCCATTTTTGATTGCACCTCATTAATAGCTTTTTTGATTTCAACTTGGTTAGAATTTAGTTCTTTTATTTCTCCAGAAAGGGCTTTTATATCTCCCGAGAGGGTTGCTTTAATATCTTCCATGCCTTTTTCAAGCCCGGCTAGAACCTTGAGAATCGTCATTCTGAACTCTATATCTGACATATTACCAATGTCTGTATTGATTAGGTCCCTAGCCTTTGGTACTGCCTCTTGTTCTTTTTTTTGTGGTGAATTTTTCCCCCTTGTCATTTTGTCCAGATAAGAGTATATGAAGGAGCAAGTAAAATACTAAAAGGGTGGCAACAATCCCAGGAAAATATGCTTTAGCCAAATCAGAAGAGATCCCAAATCGTGAGGGGGGAGAAAGGGGATAAGAAGGGGTTCAGAAAGAAAAAAGAAAAAAAAAAGAAACTATTAAAAAAAGAAAGCCGATAAAGAAAAAATATAAAAAGAGGAAATATATATATATATATATTAGATAAACTATTTAAAAAACGTTAAAAAAGAAAATGGTAAAAGTTAAAAAAATTTAGCAGAAGAAGAGAAAAAAAAATTGAAAAAGAAAAAAAAAATTAAATTAACTGCAAGGCTAAAAAATCATGGGGAGAAAGCCATGAGTTCCGTGCTTTGCTTTCTTCTCCTCTGGAATTCTGCCACACTCCTTGGTAGGTGAACTTGGTCCTGGCTGGGTTTCCAGTTGATCTTCTGGGGGAGGGGCCTGTTGTAGTGATTCTCAAGCGTCTTTGCCCCAGGCGGAGTTGCACCGCCCTTACCCGGGGCCCGGGCTGAGTAATCCGCTCGGGTTTGCTGGGGTTGCTTTCGGGAGCTTTTGTTCTCTGAGCGCTTTCCGTAGAGTTCCGGAAGACGGGAATGAAGATGGCGGCCTCCCGGTCTCTGGCCCGGAGGAGCCGAGAGCCCGGGGCCCCACTCCTCAGTGCGCCCTCAGAGAACAGCGCCCAATGACTCCCGTCACCCTGGCCTCCAGCCACGCTCTGAGCTGACCGAGCCTGCGACCGGTTCAAGGCAACCCCGAGCTGAGAGTCACTCCTCGGCTCTGTCTCTATAGCCGGCTTCCCCGTTCTAATACCGGTAAGCTCTGCGACACTCAGACACCCCCGATCCTTCTGCGACCCTGCAGGACCTGAGGCCGCACTGACCCCGCCCGGGCTTCACCCCAGTTAAGCCTCTGGAGCGATGTCCCTCAGTGGAACAGACTTTTAAAAGTCCTGATTTTGTGCTCCGTTGCTCCGCCGCTCGCCGGGAGCCGGCCCCTCCCCCTGCGGTCTATCTTCCCGTCGCTTTGGATTCACTTCTCCGCCAGTCCTACCTTTCAGATAGTGGTTGATTTTCTGTTTCTAGAATTGCTGTTCTTCTTCTCTTCAATCTCCCGTGGATTTGTAGGTGTTGCAATCTTTAGATAAGCTATTTAGCTGATCTCCCGCTACCCGAAGTAGTCTCAGCCTGCTACTTCTCAGCCATCCCTTGACTCCTCCCCCCCAATAATATATCTTTTAAAAAGAAAGAGTCTCTTACAGTTTGTCTCCCTCTCTGATCTTGTCTTCTTTTATTTTTCCTTCTCTTCCTCTATGATCCTGTTTTGTTTCTTAAATTCCAGAAGATCACAGAATTATCTTTCTCTGATTGACTTATTTCATTTAGCATAATACCCTCTAGTTCCATCCATGTCATTACAAATGACAAGATTTCATTTTTTTGATGGCTGTGTACTTTTCTGTTGATGGACATCTGTTGATGGACATCTGGGCTCTTTCCACAGTTGGGCTATTGTGGACACTGCTGCTATAAACGCTGGTGTGCAGGTACCTCAGATGACTACATTTGTATCTTTGGTGTAAATACCCAATAGTATGATGGCTAGGTCATAGGGTAGCTCTATTTTCAACTTTTTGAGGAACCACCATACTGTTTTCCAGAGTAGCTACACCAGCTTGCATTCTCACCAACAGTGTATCAGGGTTCCCCTTTCTCCACATCCTCACCAACATCTGTCATTTCTTGACTTGTTAATTTTAGCCATTCTGACCAGCATGAGGTGGTATCTCATTGTGGTTTTTGATTTGTATTTCTCTAATGCCAACTGATATTAAGCCTTTTTTCATGTCTGTTGGCAATTTGGATATCTTCGTTGGAGAAATGTCTCTTGAAGTCTTTTGACCATTTCTTGATTGGATTATTTGTTCTTTGAGTATTGAGTCTGGTAAGTTCTTCATAGATTTTGGATACTAGTCCTTTATCCGATATGTCATCTGCAAATATCTTCTCCCATTCCACAGGTTTCCTTTTAGTATTCTTGACTCTTTCCTTTGCTTGATCTTGATGAAGTTCTAATAGTTCATTTTTGCTTTTGTTTCCCCTGCCTTTGGAAAAATTTCTAGCAAGAGGTTGCTATGGCCAAGATCAGAGAGGTTGCTGCCTATGTTCTACGCTAGGATTTTGATAGATTCCTGTCTCACATTTAGGTCTTTCTTCCACTTTGAGTTTATCTTTGTGTATGGTGTCAGACAATGATCCAGTTTCATTCTTCTGCATGTGGCTGTCCAATTTTCCCATCATTTGTTGAAGAGACTCTTTTTTCCACTGGATATTCCATCCTGTTTTGTCAAAGATTAGTTGGTCATAAAGCTGAGGGTCTATTTCTGGGTTCTCTATATTGTTCCACTGATCTATGTGTCTGTTTTTGTACCAGCACCATACTGTGTTGATGATTACAGCTTTTAATAGAGCTTGAAGTCCAGCACTATGATGCCACCAGCTTAGGTTTTCTTTTTCAACATTCAATAGATCTGTTAAGTCCATCTGGTCCAGTATGTCATTGGGTATTCAGGGTCTTTTGTGATTCCATACAATTTTAGGATTATTTGTTCCAACTCTGTGAAAAAAAAGTTAATGGTAGTTTGGTAGGGATTGCACTGAATGTATAGATTGCTTTGCATAGCACAGACATTTTAACAATATTTGTTCTTGAAATCCATAAGCATGGAACTTTTTTCTACCTCTCTGTGTCTTCCTCAATTTCTTTCATGAGAGTTCTATAGTTTTTTGAGTATAGATCCTTTGCCTCTTTGGTTATGTTTATTCCTGGGTACCTTATGCTTTTGGGTGCAATTATAAATGGGATCAATTCCTTAATTTCCATTTCTTCTCATTGTTGGCATATAGAAAGAAATGCAATGGACTTCTGTGCACTGATTTTATATCCTCTCATTTGCTGAATTCCTGTGTGACTTCTAGCAATTTTGGGGTGGAGCCTTTTGGGTTTTCCACATAGAGTATCATGCCATCTGCAAAGAGTGAGACTTTGGCTTTGTTGCTGATTTGGATGCCTTTTATTTCTTTTTCTTGTCTGACTGCAGAGGCTAGGACTTCTAGTACTATTATTGAACAACAGTGGTGACAGTGGGCATCACTGCTGTGTTCCCGACCTTAGGGAAAAGCTCTCAGTTTTTCCCCACTGAGAATGATATTCACTGTGGACTTTTCATAGATGGCTTTTATGATATTGGTATGTTCCCTCTATCTCTACACTGTAAAGTTTTCATCAAGAACAGATGCTGTACTTTATCAAATGCTTTTTCTGCATCTATTGAGAGGACCATATGGTTCCTGCCCTTTTATGTATGTAGTGTATCACACTGATTGATTTGCAGATGATGAACCACCCTTGCAGCCCAGGAATAAATCCCACTTGGTCGTGGTGAGTAATCCTTTTAATGTACTGTTGGATCCTACTGGGTAGTGTCTTGGTGAGAATTTTTGCATTCAAGTTCATCAGGGATATTGGTCTATAATTCTCTTTTTTGGTGGGGTCTTTGTCTGCTTTTGAGATCAAAGTAATGCTGGCCTCAGAAAATGAATTTGGATGATTTCCATCCATTTCTCGTTTTTGAAAGAGCTTCAGAAGAATTTATTAATGTTTGGTAGAATTCCCCTGGGAAGCCATCCAATCCTGGATTCTTGTTTGTTAGGAGATTTTTTTGATTACTGCTTCAATTTCCTTGCTAGTTGTGGGCCTGTTCAGGTTTTCTATTTCTTCTTGTTTCAGTTTCGGTAGTTCATACATCTCTAGGAACGCATCCGTTTCTTCCAGATTACTTAATCTGTTGGCATATATTTGTTCATAATATGTTCTTATAATTGTATTTCTTCAGTGTTGGTTGTGATCTCTCCTCTCAATCATAATTTTATTAATTTGGGTCCTTTCTCTTTTCTTTTTGATAAGTCTGGCCAGGCACTTACCAATCTTATTAATTCTTTCAAAGAACAAGCTCCTAGTTTTGTTGATCTGTCCTACTGTCCTTTTGGTTTCTATTTCATTGATTTCTGTTCTAATCTTAGTAATTCCCTTCTCCTGCTGGGTTTAGACTTTATTTGCTGTTCTTTCTCCAGCTCCTTTAGGTGTAAGGTTAGCTTGTATATTTGAGACCTTTCTTGTTTCCTTAGAAAGGCTTGTGGTGCTATCTACTTCCCACTTAGGACCACCTTTGCTGCATCCCAAAGATTTTCAACATTTGTGTTTACATTTTCATTTGTTTCCATGAATTTTTAAATTCTTCTTTTATTTCCCGGTTGATCCATTCATTCCTTAGTAGGATGCTCTTTAGCCTCCAAGTATTTGAGTTCTTTCTAAATTTCCTCTTGTGACTGAGATCAAGTTTCAAAGCACAGTGGTCTGAAAATATGCAAGGAATAATCCCAATCTTTTAGTACCAGCTGAGACATGATTTGTTGACCCAAGATGTGATCTATTCTGGACAATGTTCCATGAGCACTCGAGAAGAATGTGTATTTTGTTGCTTTTGGACAGAATGCTCTGAATATATCTGTTATATATATCTGTGTAACCTATCTGTTACATAGATATATCTGATATATATAATATATATAAAACAGGCCCTTATTTCCTTGTTGATCTTCTGCTTACATGATCTATCCATTGCAGTGAGGGAGGTGTTAAAGTCCCCTACTATTATTTTGTTACTATCAATTAGTTTACTTTTATTATTAATTGGCTTATATAATTGGCTGCTCCCATGTTAGGGGCATAAATATTTGTAACTGTTATATCTTCTTGTTGGACAGATCCTTCAATTATGATATAGTGTCTGTCCTTCCTCATCTTTTATTAGTCTTTGTCTTAAAATCTAATTTGTCTGATATATGGATTGCTACCCCAGCTTTCTTTTGATGTCGATTAGCATGATAAATGGTTGTCCACCCCCTCACTTTCAATCTGGAGGTGTCTCTGGGTCTAAAATGAGTCTCTTGCAGATAGCATATCAATGGTTTTCCTTTTTTTTTTTTTTTAAGATTTTTATTTATTTGACAGACAGATCACAAGCAGGCAGAGAGGCAGGCAGAGAGAGAGAGAGAGGAGGAGGCAGGCTCCCTGCTGAGCAGAGCCCTATGTGAGGCTCGATCCCAGGACCCCAGCACCATGACCTGAGCCAAAGGCAAAGGCTTTAACCACTGAGCCACCCAGGCACCCAGTTTTCCTTTTTTATTCAATCAGTTACCCTGTGTCTTTTGATTGGAGCATTTAGCCCATTTACATCCAGAGTAACTACTGAAAGATAGGAATTTAGTGCCACTGTACTACCTATAAAGTCACTGTTTCTGTAGATTATGTCTTCCTTTTTGGTCTATGTTACTTTTGGGCTCTCTCTTTGCTTAAAGGATCCCCTTTGATATTTCTTTCAGGGCTGGTTTAGGGACCACAAATTCTTTTAGTTTCTGTTTGTCCTGGAAGCTTTTTATCACTCATTCTATTTTGAATGACATCCTATTAAACATTCTTGGTTGCATATTTTTTCTCATTTAGCACCCTGAGTATATCATGCCATTCCTTTCTGGCCTACCAGATCTCTGTGACAGGTCTGCTACCAGTCTAATGTGTCTACCCTGGTAAGGTATGGACCTCTTATCTCAAGCTGCTTTCAGGATTTTGTCTCTGAGATTTGCAAGTTTCATTACTATGTTGAGGTGTTATCCTCTTTTTATTGATTTTGAAGGGGGTTCACTATGCCTCTCGGACTTGAATGCCTGTTTCCTTCCCCAGATGAGGGAAGTTTTCTGCTCTAATTTGCTCCAATATATTCTCTGCCTCCCTCTCTCTGTCTTTTCTTTCCTGTTCTCCTGGGAAACAATGTATTCTAATATTATTTCGCTTTATGATATCACTTATGTCTCAAATTCTCCCCTTGTGGTCCAGTAGTTGTTCATCCTTCTTGACTTCTTCTCCATCATTTTGTCTTCTATACCTCTAATTCTCTCCTCTACCTCATTTATCCTAGTAGTCAGAGCCTCCATTTTTATTATATCTCATTAATAGCCTTTTTTATTTTGACTTGATTAGATTTTAATTCTTTTATTTCTCCAGAAAGGGATGCGCTAGTGTCTTACATGCTTTCTTCAAGCCCAGCTGGTTTCTTTATAGTCATTATTCTGAATTCTAGTTCTGACATCTTACTTATATCCATACTGATTAGCTCCCTGGCAGTCAGTAGTACTGCCTCTTACTCTTTTTTTTTGAGGTGAGTTTTTCCATCTTGTCATCTGTCCAGAGAGGAACAGATAAAAATAAGAGAATAAAATTCTAAAGGGCATCAACAACCCGAGAGAAATATACACTAAACATATCAGAAAAGACCCGAAAACAAGAAAAAAAAAATTTAAAAGAGAGTGAATATAATCAGCCATGTGAACAGAAAAGAACAATACACTGAATCCTGTGTATATTTCAGTCTGTTTGATAGAAAACTAGATCCCCAAAATTTACAAAGAAAAAAAAACTTATATATGTACAAAAATACAATTAAATACAATGAAAGGACAGAATGTAACTGTAAAAATGAAAATTAAAAGCCAAAAAAAAAAGGACTATAAATAGATGAACAGAACAGAGCAAAACACTATATCCTGAGTATATTCTGGTCTGTTTGGTAGAAGAAATTACATCCCAAAACTGTAAAGAAAGAGAAACATATAAATACAAAAATAAAATTAAATACATTGAAAGGATAGAATGTAACTGTAAAGAGGAAAATTTTAAAAGACTTAAAAAAAGAAGAAGAAAGAAAATATGATCAGACAGGTGACAAGAACAGAGCAATACACTAGATTCTGGGTGTATTTTGGTCTGTTTGTTAGAAGAAACTGCATCCCAAAATTGTAAAGGAAGAAGAAGGGGAAAAAAAAAATATATATATATATATACATATATATATGTAATTAAATACAATGAATAAAAGGATAGAATGTAAATGTCAAGATGAAAATTCTAAAAGGTTAAAAAAGAGTTAATAAAATAAGAAATTGGTTGAAAAAGGAAAGGAAAAAAACTAAAATTGAAAGCTAAAGAATCGTGGGGAAAAAACCATGAATTCTATATAGCATTTTCCCCTAGCATTGGAGTTTTACAGTTCTGTGTGACTAGTGAACTGGGTCTTGGCTTGCTGTTCTTGCTGATCTTCCGGGGGAGGCACCTGTTGCACTGATTCTCAGGTTTCTTTGCCCCAGACAGAACTGCACCACCCTTGCCAGGAGGCCTGGCTAAGGAAGGTCCTCAGGATTGCTCTATGTGGCTTCTGTTCCCTGAAGGCTTTCCGAGCCACTGTAGAGGATGAGAATGAAAATGGCAGCCTCCCAATCACTAGACCCAGAGCTGAAAGTTTAGGCCCCCACTCTTCAGGCACTCTCAGGGAAAAACTATCAATCACTCCCCTATCTTCCTGGACTCCATCTGCACTCTGTGCTCACCCAGCCTGTGACCAAGCATTTCTATCTCAGTCATGCAAGCCCCATTTGCGTCTCCAAACCTTGCTGAATCCTGCAATGTGCGTCTGTGCCGCTCTTCCCAGGGAAGGGAAGGGAAGGGGGTCTCGCCGTGGTTCTGCCACTTGCTGGGCCCTTGCTCTGAAAGCAGTCACCCAACTATGCAGAGGTTCACGGTTTACAAGAGCAAGCTAAAAGACCACTCCTGGGCTCATCTGATTGCAGCCGGCTTCCCCACTTGGACACCTGGCAACTCTGCTGCACTCAGGCAACCCTGATCTTTCTGTGACCCTAGAGATCCTGAGATCACACTGTCCCACCTAGGATTCCACCCTGCTTCACCACCTGACAGCCTTTCAGGTAGGGATGTCCCTCAGTGGAGCAAACTTGCACAAGTTCTGATTTTGCACTCCACTGTTATATCACTTTCCATAGCTGGCTTACAGAGGATCCCTCCCCCTGTGGTTTATCTTCCCGGGTATCACCTCGGATTCACTTGTCTACACCTCCTACCTTGCAGAAAGTGGTCACTTTACTATTTGCAGAATGGCAGCAATTCTTTTCTTAGATCTCTGGTTGAGTTCACAGGTGGTCAGAATGATTTGACAGCTATCTAGCTCAATGTGGGACCAGACAAAACTAAGATCTCCTACTCCTCCACCACCTTGGACTATCTACACCATATCTTCTTCATCCATTCATCAAGTGATGAACATCAGGCTCTTTCCATAATTTGGCTATTGCAAATAATCCTGCTACAAACACTAGGGTGCAAGTATCCCTGTAAATTAGTATTTTTGCATCCTTCATATAGTACCTAGCAGTGCAATTGCTGGGTCATAGGCTATATTTCTATTTTTAACCTTTTGAAGAACCTCCATACTGCTTTCCAAAATGGTCGCACCAGTTTGCATTCATGGTCGCACCAGTTTGCATTCCTGCAAACAGTGCAAGATGATTCCCCGGAGGAAATTTTAAAACATATTGAATTAAATGAAAACTAAAACACTCGTATCAAAATCTTTGGGATATAACTAAAGCAACATCTCACAGTTAATTTATAGCATTAAATGCTTACACTGGAAAAGAGGATCTCAAATCCATACTCTAGGCTTCCACTCAAAGAAGAAAATTCAAGCTAAATCTACCCAAGTCTGTGGAAGAATCAAAATTGTAAAGAGCAAAAATCAAACTGAAAACATAAAGAAAATAGAAAAAAGATCAACAAATAGCTATTTTTCCAAAAGAGACATCTAGATGGCCAGCAGACACATGAAAGGATGCTTAACATCACTCATCATCAGGGAAACACAAAACAAAACCACTATGAGATTATCACCTCACACCTATCATGACTAAAACCAAAGACACAAGAAATAACAAGAGTTGGCAAGGATGTGGAGAAAAAGGAACCCTCAAGTACTGTTAGTGGGAATACAAGCTGGTGCAGCCAACTGTAGAAAACAGTATGAAGGTTCCTCAAAAATTAAAAACAATTACTATATGACCCAGTAATTCTACTACTGGCTATTTACCCAAAGAAAATGAAAACAAATTTGAAAAGACAAATGCACCCCTATGTTTACTGCAACACTGCTGATAATAGCCAAGACAGGGAAGCAATCCAATTATCCACTAACAGATAAGTGGATAAAAAAAGATGTGGTATACATATACAATAAAATATTACTCAGCCATAAAAAAATAAAATCTTGCCATTTACAACAACACGGATGGCTCTTGATATAATGCTAAGCGAAATAAGTCAGCCAGATAAAGACAAACATCATGATTTCACTCCTATGTGGAAATTAAGCAACAGAACAAATGAACATGGGGAGGGAGAAAAAAAAGGTAAACCAAGAAACAAACTCTTAACTATAGAGAATAAACTGACGGTTGACAGATAGGAGGTAAGGTGGGGGTGGGGGTGAAATAGGTGAGCAAGATTAAAGGCACCCTTATCATAATGAGCACTAAATAATGTACAGAATTTCTGTATTGTACACCTGAAACTAGTATAACACTCTACGTTAATATTTCTTGAATAAAAAAAAAAATAAAGTGAACCATGATAAATTATTTAAAAAGATCAATGAAACCAACCTTCTAGCAGGACTGACAAAGAAAAAGAATAAACATGAATTACTACTATTAGGAATTAAAAGGGATTATCACTACAGCTGCCACCAAACAATAAACAGCTACCTTTAGCTCAGGTTGTGTCATGATCCCAGAGTCCTGGGATCAAGTCCCATTGTAGCGCTCCCTGCTCAGTCGGGAGCCTGCTTCTCCCTCTCTCCCCTGCTCGTGTTCCATCTCTCATTATATCTCTCTCAAATAAATAAAATCTTAAAAAAAAAAAACCTCAATGATAGAGAACAATCTGAGGGTTGATGACAGGAAGTGGATGGGGCTAGATGGATGATGGGTATTTAAGGACGGCACTTGTGCTGAGCCGTTGGTGTTTAAGTGATTAATCACTGGATTCTACTCATGAGACTAATATTGCACCGTATGTTAGCTAACCAAATTTAAATAAAAATTTGAAAAAAAAATCATAAAAGAAAGTATATTACTTTCTAGAGCATACTTCTATACTGTATTTTCCCAAAAACCCACATATAAGTGGACTTACACAGTTCAAAGCCATATAAATACAGATAAACTGATTGGTCCTTACTGTTGGAGAAACTGAATTTGCAGTTTAAGAACCTCCCCCCCAAAAAAAAAATCTCCAGATGCCAATGGCTTCACTGGTGAATTTTACCAATACTAAAGCAGAAAATAAAATCAATGTTAAAACAATCTCTTCCAGAAGTATGAAGAGCAGAGAACACTTCCAAATTCACTTTATGAAGCCAATATTACCCTGATACCAAAACAAAACAAAGATAATGCAAGAAAAATATAGAATATGAATGCAAAATATAAACACAAAAATCCTTGACAAAATATTTTAAGTCATAACCCAGTTAAGTTGAAAATAGCAAAAAGAATTTATACACACACGTACATAAAGTCACATACATAGACACACATACAGAAAATAAAAGCATACCTCAAAAAGCACTGCAAAGTTAATAACACTCTTTTCCAAATCAAAATTCTTTCTTTTAAATATGAAAAGACCTATCCATAATAAAACTTTTTATTCTCCAGAATGTCTAAGTAAAAAGAATTCATTCCATGAATCACTGTTGGAACAATTAATACCAGTGCTAATTTACACCCAGCAACATTTCCTTCCTCTCACTCACTAGCTTCAAGAGTTTGCCTTAACTGGGTAAAACCAAAGGAATATACATCACCCTTCTGGGAATAGCATTTGGTTCAAGAATGGGCACATAAAAAACAATGAGTCTTTCTATGAAGTTTCTAAGAAACTCAAGTGTTCCCCCTTTTCTACGTGTTCTCTTTTCTACAGATGTGGTAATATGAACATATAAAGCTTCGAGCTGAGGCAGCCATCCTGCTAAGAAGCCAATCTGAAGATATCAACACACACAGGAAAACAGAGGAAAGACACAAAGAAAAAGCTCAGCTGGACTCCAATCTATGCTAGAACTTCACTGAGCTGATTAAATTTCTTTTACTTTAAACCATTTTGGAATGGGCTTTCCGTTATCTGCACATCAAGAATCATATAATGCCAAGGCTATTAGAAGGCAGAGGAACACTGATTTCAATTACCATATAAAAGAATTTTTTTCATAATTAAAGGTAATAAAATGAAAAAGGATACATTTTAAGTTATTTTCCATATAAACTCAAATACTGCAAGTTTCAATACTCGCCTCTATGTTCCTATATGTCCAATACCAGTCTATACATTCTGTAATAGAGAGGCCAGACTTTTAAAGTTCCTTTCAACTCTAAAATTTGGATTCTGTGAAGGCAAACTGAATTTGGGATGTCAAATGAGACACTCTGAACATTACCCTTTGGTTAGACTTCTTCTATTTAAACAACGAGAAAGTTAAAAAATATATATATATATATTTTTTTTTAAACTTCCAAATCATACTCCTAGCAAGAATATGAGATTTAAAAAAAAAAAAAACCAGAATACATGGAAAACAAAGTCCTGAACTTTGTTTATTAATCCTTTAATAAACTGTGTATCTAAAAATAGAAAACAAAAACAATAAAGGATCCACCCCAACTTTGCTTATTTGGTGGGAAAAAATTGTAACCACTCAAAAATTTTAATAAAAGACACAAGCACCTAATTTTGATTACTGAAAATTCTATAGGTTGCATTTTCACTTTTTCTACCATTTCATTAGAACTTTCTTCTTATGGTGGGTTTTTTTTCCCTGTGTTCTGCTATTTATGTTTTTCTGTCTTTAGAGTCTACTGAAACAGTGTGGAATGGTGATTAGAAAAAGGGATCATGGCACTAAACTGCTGGGATTCAAATCTTGCCTCCATTATTTACTAACTGGGTGACACTGGGCAAGTTAGTTAACCGTAAGTGTGCTTCAATTTCCTTATCTGTAAAATGGAAACAGTAACCACAGCGCCTGCCTCTTAGGGTTGTTTTGAATGCAAAATAAATTCATTCACATAAATCTCTAAAACCAGCCCTCAGTATATAGTACACTTATTACTCTGTTTGGGCAGCCATAATGAAATATATAGACTAGGAGGCTTAAACAAGAGAAATTTATTTTCTCATAGTTCTAGAGGCTGTAAAAGTCCAAATAAAGGTTCTGGATTTCGGTGAAGGCTTGTAGACATCCATATTCCTACTATGTCATCATATGACCTTTCCTTGGTGCATGTGCATGGGGAGAGTGAGCTCTGGTGCTTCCTCTTCTTAAGGGCTCCTGCCCTATTGATCAGATTACGGCCCCACACTTATGACCTCATTTAACTTTATTAACTCCTAAAGGCTCCACCTCCATATATACGGACTTAGGGGTTAGAGCTTCAACATATCAATGTATAGGGGACACAATTTAGTCCACAGCAATATGAACTATATAAATACTATTGAGTTTTCTATTAATGTGCATATGACTATTGTTCTAAAGGAAAATAAATAGTCTTATTTACTAACCAAATTATAGAATCCCTAAAGTTACTGATCTCTTGCCAGACTGGTAGCAAGGAAAATAAAACTTTTTATTGAAATCTGTTTAAACTGTGCTCTCTGTCAAATAAATTAAATCTTTTTAAAAAAAAATGTGTTTAATCGCTTTCATTTACATGGCAATCCCTCGGAAATGGAGGACCACTGGCAAAACCTTGCCTCTGTACCTAGTTAACTCAGATTGAAAGGGCTCATTTTGTAAAGCCTCCCTTTCCAACTCTAACTTCCTTTAACTTTTAGGATCTTACAGACAACTCTCAGTTTACCCACTAAATCAGCCTAAGTGCTCTATAACCAACCAGCCAGCAAGAAATCACCTGACAATTATTTGAACTTGCCATGCCCCAGTCACTTACCAACCTAACCAAAGAGTGATCCACAAAGTTTACATTTGAAGAAGTCTGACAAAATTACCACAAATCAAAACCACCTTTCATAAAATATATATATTTTTTAAAAGAAAAAAACATTAAGTCAAAACCGCTCCATTAGGATTTTAATAAAATGTTCAGTTAAGAAAGAAATACCCCTTTTGCTCGTTAAAAGACTTATATTGATTTAAAAGAAATGGAATTTTTTGTTACCTGAAAACTCATTTATATTCTGAATTTAGATTCAGCAAACAATCCTTCCTTAGACAGTCATTGCTATGATGATTAAATGACATAATATATGTTATTTACCTACTACCTTGCCTAGGACCCGTATCTCTTTGATAATTTTTAATACAGTAGATGTTCTGAGAAATAAGGTTTAAGAAAATGAGTAGAAAATTAACACCCAACCTTTATTTTCAGTACACAGTTATACTCCAATCCTTTAAAAGGACTCACAGTTTACCACTGAATATAAAGAAATACTTACTTGAAGAGAGGATCTAATTTTAATTAACCATTAAATATAATGTCTTTTCCTGCACTAATGTCTCACAATGGGGCATCCACAAAGCAATGAGGACTGCTGCTTTCTTTTGCATCCCCTCCTCCTCTATGAGGAGTATCAGAACTGTGTTGAAGAAAAATTACAAATAGGTACCAAACTTCCCTGATACTAAAAAAAGAAATGGCAGAAAAAGCTGCAAAATACTCAAATAAATGAATGGCATCTATATATATATAGATATAGATATATATATCTATATCTATATATATATATAAAATCTACCACATCATCTGTATATTCCAAAGTAACGATCACTAAATCTTGACTGAAACTTACAAAAAAAAAAAGTACATGTTATGTACTTATTATAATTCAAATTATTGTTACATAGAAATATTCGGGTTTTATAAAGTACTTAAAAAGTTAGATTCTATTTTAAAGATGGAGATAGAAAATGGATATAGTAGTGGATGTATAATTAGAAGAAGTAAACTTACCAAATATATTAGTGGAGTGTCCTTTCCGTGCAATAGGTCTGAGTTCATTATGCCCCCATCCATATATCCTATAATTATCCCAGGCATGTTTCATCATCTGAGAAAGGAAAAATTATAATCCAGCAATTTACATTACTCACAGACTGTTATTTCATCTATCTAGATCATCTATCACTATAGCCTTACCTATTCTCCTGTATCTCCTACATTAGGATATTATTCTATTACCATTTGTACCAGTGTGACAACACACATAACCATGTTTAACCTCAGTCTACACAACAGAAAAAAACAAACAAACAAACAAACTTGGCCTGCAGGCTGTATTTTGCCAACCCCTGACCTAAACAAAGTGACTAGGTGTGATTCAAGTAGCAGCAATCAAGTCCCTTTATGCATAAAGGAAGGGGACTCTCTCGATTTGTAATCTCAAGGTGTACATAATATATCATCGTGGAGCCGATGGAGGCTAACATTCACCCAACATGGAGAAACTAAACAACAAAAGGACAGAGGTGCCTATTTTTTTTTCTTTTTTTTTTTTTAATTTTATTTTTTTATAAACATATATTTTTATCCCCAGGGGTACAGGTCTGCGAATCACCAGGTTTACACACTTCACAGCACTCATCATAGCACATACCCTCCCCAATATCCATAACCCCACCCCCCCTCCCAAACCCCCTCCCCCCATCAACCCTCAGTTTGTTTTGTGAGATTAAGAGTCACTTATGGTTTGTCTCCCTCCCAATCCCATCTTGTTTCATTTACTCTTCTCCTACCCCTTAACCCCCCTTGTTGCATCTCCTCTCCCTCATATCAGGGAGATCATATGATAGTTGTCTTTCTCCGATTGACTTATTTCGCTAAGCATGATACCCTCTAGTTCCATCCATGTCGTCGCAAATGGCAAGATTTCATTTCTTTTGATGGCTGCGTAGTATTCCACTGTGTGCCATCTAAGATGTGGACTTAGCCAAGCCAAGCTTGAAGCCCTCGTTTAGAGCCACTAAGCTAATAAATTTTTTTTTTATCAACTAGCTTGAACTGCACTTCTCACAACCCAAGGTGCTCCAAGCTATGCAACAGCAGAGTATTTAATTATATAACAGTTTTTAACAGTGGACTGTGGTATATCAAAAATCTATTCAATTATCAGTATACTATTCATTAAAATATTCCTCAACTTGTTTTTTTGCAGCTTGCATTATTCAGAAAACAAACCGGACAAAGACATTACAAGGAAACTGAAAACCAGTATCTCTCAAAACACAGATTCAAAATTCCCTAACGAGGGATGCCTGAGTGACTCAATAGGTGAAGGGTGTCCCTTCAGCTCAGGTCATGATCCTAGCGTCCTGTGATCAACTCCCCCATCAGGCTCCTTGCTCAGCGGACAGCTTGCTTCTCTCTATGCGGGCTGCTCCCCTGCTTGTGTGTTCTTGCACACGCTCTCCCTCTCTCTCTTTCTCTCTCTCTCTCTCTCCCTGGCAAATAAATAAATAAAATCTTTAAAAAACAAAACAAAACACAAAATTCCTTAACGAAAATCAGCAATAGAGAGAGGATACTGCATAATGATCAAGAACAGTTTAACCTACAAATAGAAGACTGATTTAACATTCAAACATCAATTAATATAATTCAGAATAATATAAAAGGAAAAACATCAATCATTTTATACCGGTAGACAAAGCACCTAACAAGATTCAACACCCATTCATGATTTAAAAAAAAACTCACAGTAAACTACAAGGAAATGTCTACAACCTAAAAAAGGGGATCTTCAAAAAACCTATAGCTAACATCATACTTAATGGTAAAAGACTAAATGCTTAACCCCTAAAGTTGAGATCAAGTATGTCCATTCTCACCATTTATTTTCAACAATGTACTGGAAGTCCTAACCAATGTAACAATACAAGAAAAAGAAATAAAAAGCATAAAAATCAAAAAGGAAAATGGAAAAGTACCTCTATTCACAGAGGACATTACTATGTATAAGGAGAATCCTAAGCCATCTAAAAAAGAAAAATCCACAAGAATAAATTACTTCAATAAAGTAACAGGGAAATAAGTTCAGAAAGCTAAAACCAAATATATTTCTATATGCTAATAAGCAATTCCATTTATATTAGCATCAAAAACATGAAATATTTCAGAACAAATGTAACAATATGTACAAGAATTATATACTGAGAACTATAAAAAACACTGCTGAGAAACCAAAGAAAACCTAAATAAGTGGAAACATGTAACATGTTCATGAACACTGGATATTGTTAATAATTCTTCCTAATACATCTACAGATTCAATAAGATCCCAATCAAATTCCAGCAACCTTCTATTTTCATAAAGAAGCTAATTCTAGGGCGCCTGGGTGGCTCAGTGGGTTAAGCCGCTGCCTTCGGCTCAGGTCATGATCTCAGGGTCCTGGGATCGAGTCCCACATCGGGCTCTCTGCTCAGCAAGAAGCCTGCTTCCCTCTCTCTCTCTCTCTCTGCCTGCCTCTCCATCTACTTGTGATCTCTCTCTGTCAAATAATAAATAAAATCTTTAATAAAAAAAAAAAAAAAAGAAGCTAATTCTAGAAAGGCAAAGGACCCAGAAATGCCAAAGCAATTTTTAAAAAGAACAAAGTTGGAGGATTTAACCTGACATCAAAGCTTACTATAAGTGTAAGAATTCAATAAAGGGTCCTTCTGGCATTAAGGGTTATGGAATAGGTATGAGTCCAGAAAGAGGCTCAACACCTACTGATTTTATCACTGGATCTTGAACAAAAGCGCCAAGATAATTCAAAAGGAAAAGGATAATCTTTTCAACAAATGATGCTGAAACAACTAGAATGCCCTATGGGCAAAAACTGAAGCACGGCCCTTACTTCAACACAATAAACAAAAAAATTAACCAGCAACAGATCACAGACAAAAGGTTAAAATTAAAACTAAAATATGTGCCCATACAAATACTTGTACACAAATGTTCACAGCAACTTTAACCATAACAGCCAAAAACTGGAACAACTGTTGAACAAATGTTCAACAGGTGAATAAATAAAACAAGTTATGATATACCCATATAATGGAATACTACTAAGGAAAAAATGACCTTCATGTGCAATCTACATAGGTTAATCTCAAAAAAATTATGCCACACAAAAGCTCAGAAACAAAATATCACATACTTTCATACTTTATGATTCCATTTGACTGAAACTCTAAAAAAGACAAACAACCTATAATAACTAAAAGTAGATCAGTGTTTGCCTGTGACCAAGGAATCGGGTGTACTGACCAGAGAGGGGCACAAGAAAAACGTTCTGAGATTATAAATATCTTGATAATAGTTGTTATACAGGTATATACAGCTGTCAAAACCCATCAACAAGCATACTCTTAAAATAGGTACATTTATTTTTTACAAAATCATGTCTCAAAAACCTCATTTTTTTAATATTTTATTTGGCAGAGAGAAAAAAGAGCACAAAGCAGAGGAAGCAGCAGGCAGAGGGAGAAAGAGAAGCAGGCTCCCTCCTGAGCAGAGAGCCCAGCATGGGACTGGGATCATGACACGACCTGAACTAAAGGCAAATGTTTAACCAGCTAAGCCACCCAGGCGCCCTTCACCTATTTTTTCTATTTATCACTGTATTTTGAAATACAGTCTATAGGGCTAGTTCTTAATTTCTTTTTCTTTTTTTTTTAAAGATTTTATTTATTTATTTGACAGAGAGAAATCACAAGTAGGCAGAGAGGCAGGCAGAGAGAGAGGAGGAAGCAGGCTCCCTGCTGAGCAGAAAGCCTGATGTGGGGCTCGAACCCAGGACCTGGGATCATGACCTGAGCCGAAGGCAGCGGCTTAACCCACTGAGCCACCCAGGCGCCCCTAGTTCTTAATTTCTAAAAAAGGTTTAGGTATGTACCATATTCCCCTACAGTTAACGATAATTTAGCTCTTTTATGCCACTACCTCAACATATACTTCCCCACTTATATTTCTCTGACCCACATCCTCCCAATGTAATTAACATGTTTTTCTTGTAATTATTATATTACCTTGTGCAACTTTTGTTTGTCCGGCTTTTAATTACTTATCTGAGGGTTTGGGGTTTTGTTTGTTTACTTAAGTTTTTAATGTAACAATTCTGAATTTACTTCCAAATTATAGTTGAGCTTCAAAACCTGTCTCAGTATATAATCCAACACATCAGTTCCATTTTATTCTGATATATCCTTCCTGAAGCTCTCTATCCCTCCTGTTCTGACCTCGACTTCTGTTCTCTCCGCCTGAAGCACAGCAGTCACTCTGCTGAGTCCCTTATTCAGAATCCTGAGAATGCCCTTCCTTTCTCTCTCTAGTGACAGATCCCTTGTTGCCAAAATCTCCTCTTCCTATTTTTGTGCTGAAGCATATTTTTCAGTAGCAATCTGAGAAAATGACTAAATTTACCCTCAGATTTGATTCACAATTTGGCTGAATATATAATTTTCTAAGCCATTGCTCCACTCTCTTCCAGTTTCCAATATTATGGTTGAGGAATCTGAGGTGCCATTAAATACAATCCCATCTTTTGAGCGGAACCTTTTTTTCTCCTCTGTAAATTTTTAGGATCTGTTTTTGAATGCCTGTTTTTCTAAAATTTCAGAAGGAATCTTTTTTTTTTTTTTCCTGTTTTTTTGCTCATTGTTGTTCCATGTCTGGTAGGTCCTTTCAATCCCTAAGACCCACATTCTTTAGCTTCAGCCAGTTTTCTTAAATTGACTTCTTCTCATCTATTTTCCTCATCTAATCACTTGTTAAATGTTCCTGACTAATCTTACCTTCTTGTTTGCTCAATCTCTTTCTTGTTCTATTGAGAGATATGCTCAATTTTATCTTCCAACTCTTCTACTGAATTTCAAAATTACATTTTTTAATTTCTAAGAGCTCCTTCATATTCTATAAATGTTCCTTTTCATAACTTCCTGTTCTCATGAGTTCCATTTTTTGTCATGCCAATGACAATTTTTCTTTCTTTTTTGGTCCACCCCGTATTGTTTCTATATTCTCTGAATTCCTGAATTCTTCCATCTGTTTTTTTTTTCTAATGTAAGCAGCTTTCCTGAAATGCCTGGTGATCTTTGGTTTGTTCTTCACATCAGAGGGAGGCACTTACAAGATAATTAAATGCTGTCAGTGAATGAGCCAAACTTGAGCTGAGCCTCATCTTAGGGACCACAGGTGAAACCCAGGGGTTTTCACTGAGGAACACTGTAGATCTTTTCTCTTGGGCCAGTCTCCCCAGAGAAGTCTGTCCGTCTTCTGCTTATTGAATATAAAAACCTGGCTGCCAGAATTCGGAGAGTTGAGCAGGAGAAAGTGGTCTCAATATTCAGAACACTTTTCACTTATTCCCTCCACCCTGACCACCTTTTTTGTGTTTTCCCTCAGCCATAACTGGTATTCCCAAATCCACACCTCTTCTAATTTATCCCTCAAAAAGGTATAGTATACTTTAGTCTTCTGTTGGGAAGGGAAGACAGCAGCTAGGATGCCTAAGCTGGAGAACTGGAGATCTAGGAGTTACGAGCACTTTTTAAAATGTTCAAATAATCCCTTTCTAATGTTGTTTTATACCCCTTCCTTTAGAAGTAACCAATGTCTCTAATCCTTGAAACTTTCAGGTATTCCTCAGTTCACATCATCTTGCCTCTTGTTAGTTTCTTCCCCTATAAGCTTAAGGTTCAACTTTCTCTGCCTGCTAAGCCAGTGACCATAATGTTTAACAGGAGCCTACCTGTACAGGAGGTCTTAATATGTTTCATGTTGACTTGTAAGAACACTTGATATATGGATGTTAAAGGGTTAACTCACCAGGTCTAGGTTATCCAAACCCTGTAAGAAAGATGTGCCCTGTGCCAGACTCCTAGAAAATAACCACTAAATCTTATTATCCTGCCTTTTAGAGTACCTTCGTTTAAGTGTAGCCTTGGGCCATGTGAACAGTTTCTGTTTACAATGTGATTTATGGTGGGGGGCCTTGGGTCACATGATATCAGCCTGACCTCTTGGAGGTGTTAGAGAACTAAGGTCAGCCACGCCTACATAATGAACCTCAAATAAAAGCCCTGGACAGCAAGGTTCAGGTGGACTTCCCTGGTTGATGATACTTCCTTACCATACATCATTGCTGGGACAGTTAAACACTGTCCATACCACTCCACTGAAAGAGGACAGCTAGAAACTTGCATCTGGTATCTCCTGGACTCTGTCATTATGGGCCTTTCCTATTACTAATTTTAATCTGCATCCTACTGCTGCAATAAACCCAAACCATGAATACAACTGCTTTGCTGAGTTCTGGGAATACTTCTAGCAAATCACTGAGGCTGTGGTGGTCTTGGGAGTCCCCTAAACACACACTGTTATTTGAATTATTATGTACATAAGAAAGTGTTTCAATGAATTCTAATTACATCTAAAAACTAGCAGGTCATCTCAAAAAAACAAAAAACAAAAAACAAACAAAAAAAACTATCAATGTTTCTCAATACAGTCCAAAGAAAGTGCCTATAGCAGCCAGCACAGTAAGACAGTCTCCAGAGCTGAGGTAACATCAGAGTACAGCTCTAGTTTAATTCCATCAAGATCAAGGTTTCATAATAATTCATAAGGCCAAGCTTTAAGTACCTGCTAAGTCTTTCATAATCATTACTAGAATATTTCCAATAGATATTTAACTATTCAAACTAAACTTACCATCTTCTTTTATGATAAATAATCCCTTTGAAATATTGCTGATGCTGTTACAACCTGACAAAACCTTTTTCTTCACAGGCAGTACTTATCAAAATCAGCAAGAGTTCTAATTAACAAAACTTAACTGTAGTATTCACTAAATTCCACCCCCTCCCTACACACACACACACACACACACACACCATACTACGGCATTCTCTTTACCCTCCAAGTAATTCCTAGAATAACAATTTGAAAGACTTCTGAGACTAAACATTTAAAGAATCCTGAAGTCAATCGTTCCCCATTCTTTAATCTTTTGAGACTCTTTGGAGGATATCTGCAGTATGGGCGAAGGGTTAGATGACCTATACTTTAAAAGATGGCAGATAAAATGCTAATTTTTCAGAGGCATGTTTATGAGGAGATTTGCATAGCATCTAACAGAGTCCCTTGTAACTGAACACTTCAGAAATTTCTTATTCAATGATAATTATTTACAGATCTATTCTATATTATTTATAAAATGTTGAATATCAAAAGCTCCCTCAACAGAGTGGTATAATGATCCAAACAACATTATATCAAAATTTCAAGTGTCCAATAATTATCTTATAATCCCTATTAAGAAAGATTATTGCCAACTTGGAATCTGAACTATGAGCATGACCCCAAAACAAACAAGAACAAAGTATGACACCATAGATGATACAAATGTATATACATTTAAATCCAGTCAAATACCATAACCTCTCCACATCATAAATCTTGTTTTATTACCTCTTTAATTTTTTCCCTTTTCTTTCTTATGTCATTATCTTCTGGGTCTCCACCATTTATTCCTATTAGATTTGGTATAGGGACTGGTGGCAGTGGCTTCTTCTCTTTTGCCTTCATCTCTTGGACTACCTTATTTTTCTCTGTCTGAATTTCTGCCCGAATTTCCTCTCTTGACTTTTTTAATTTTTCTTTTGCTTCTTCCAAGGCCTTCTCGTGATCTGCTCGAATTTTATTTCTCAAACGTTCCTCTTCTTCCCTATAAGAGAATAAAAAAAGGTCTGGTAAGAATGATCCTTAAGAACTTTAATCTTTGAACCTAAAATTTAAAGTTTCCTGAGCCAAACCCTGTTAGATGTTTCCTACTACAGCCATTAAAAGGTAAGGATGATCTGTGAGAGAGACTCAGATATATCTGCCCAAACAGGATAAATATAACTTATGAGCCCTGGATGCTGAAGACCAAACACTTTACAAGGTGGAAGAAGAGGGAACCTAGAAGGAAAGTTACAATTGCAGGAGCAGTGAGAACAGAGCAAAGAACAATCAGTAACTTATCAAAAGACATGAAGAAAGAAAAGGGAGGGGAAAGAGGGAAAAAAAAAGAGCAAAAAACAAGACGGGGGAGAGAAAATTAAAATAGAATTAAGTATGGGGAAGGGACAAAAATATAAATACAGGGTCAGGGAAAGAGATAAGTGGAAAAGAGAAGATCTAGGGAAATTTTTCATTATTATTATTAGTACATGATATGCTTCTAAACTTTTATATTTGAAAATCCTACAGATCTTAACACAATTCCCAAGTGTTGTGGGAATTGAGAGAACAGATTCCAATTCAGTAGGTCTCTATGAAACCCATGACTGTGTCTTATGAAGAGCTCCTCTGATGAATTCTGGTATGCACACAGGTTTGGACACCACAACCGCAGTGGACACCGACAGGGTTTTCTACCCTGGCCTACTTTTGTGAGAGCTCAATCTTCTCTCCACTTCTACCCCCATCCACATGAATGAATACAGGAGTGGTAGTTACTGTATTCTACATCAGCCAATGATGACTGCTCTAAGGGTAAATATCTCAGTAGTCACCAGAGTCAACTCTCTAGAAATTCAATTCAAACTCTGCCAGACCTACGACATTGCTGGTGGAAACAGAAAATGGTACAGCCAGTTTCTTAAGAAATTAAGTATGTAACTACCACAAAATTCAGCAACTACACTGGAAATTTATCCCGGCAAAGTGAAGGTGTATGTTCATACAAAAACCTATTCATAAGCCCATCACAAAAGGACAAGTACTATATGATTCCACTTACGTGAGATATTTAGGATAACCAAAATACTACAGAGTAGAATGGTGGTTGCCAGAGGATGGGGGGAGAAAGGGAAATGGGAAGTCACTGTTTTAATGGGTAGAGCTTCAGTTTTGCAAGATCAAGAGTTCTGGAGATGGTCACACAACAATACGAGTGCATTTAATACCAACACACTGTACACTTAAAATTAGCTAAAGTCATAAGTGTTATGTGTATCGTACCACAATTTCTAAAAAAACTGGAGGGGAAATCCTATACAGAAATGTTTATAATGACTTTACCCATAATAGGCAAAAACTGGAAACCACTGAGGTATCCTTCACCAAATAAATAAACAAACTACTGTTTATGATGTGGTCTAGCCACACTATGGAATACTACTCAAAATAAAAAGAAACTATTCATACACACTTGAATGAATTTCAAAGGTATTACTCCATGAATGAAAGAAGCCCATCTCAAAACATTACATTCCACTTTATTCCTTTTACATGACATTCTCAAAAAGACAAAAATCTAAGGATGGTGAGTATGTCAGTGGTTGCCAGGAAGTATGGATGGGGGAGAATTAACTATAAAGGAATAACACATAAGAGAGTTTTGGGGGATGAAAGCAATGTTATGTAATCCAATTATAGTGATTATGGGAATACAAATATGTGTTTAAAAATCACAGAATATCCAGAGAAAAATATCAGTTTACAGTCTAATATTAAAAATAAAATGTTGGGGCGCCTGGGTGGCTCAGTGGGTTAAGCCGCTGCCTTCGGCTCAGGTCATGATCTCAGGGTCCTGGGATCCAGCCCCGCATCAGGCTCTCTGCTCAGCAGGGAGCCTGCTTCCTCCTCTCTCTCTGCCTGCCTCTCTGCCTACTTGTGATCTCTCTCTGTCAAATAAATAAATAAAATCTTTAAAAATAAATAAATAAATAAATAAATAAAATGTTAAATGTTTAGAGAAAAAACTGGATTGCTAGCAGTAAAAAGGGGCTGATGAGGGAAACAGGAGAGAACACCAGATACAGGGCAAACACAGAGGCACCTGAAGGCAGGGAGAAAGAATCCACGGGGCCTCCAGACAGAGTGGAGGTGGGAAAATTGCAGTCTTTTGGCAAGGATAAGCCAAAGCTAGCCCGTGAGTGAATTAATGAGCAATTCTGGGCTGCTCCGTTCAGGAAACTCGGGCAAAAAAGGGCATCATCCGCCTTCCAAACCGCCCCCCTCTCCTTACCAACAGAGAAACACTGTGCCCAGCCCACAAATAATGCGTCTACGTCAACCAAGTCTTTCTCAAATGCCCCTGCAGCTAGGGGTGATCACACAACCCTATTCCAACCACAGAGGCAAAGGAGGACTACTAGGAAATAATTTCCTTCTGGAATTAAAAAATGGACAGAACCATTTGAGAAAAGGGCCTGTGAGCTACTAAGACCAAACCTACCGAAATACCTACTCCTATCTTCAGCTGTGGTTGTGATGCCTAAAACTGTGACAGCCATTTTGCAGGCAAAAGGCCTAGGGATAAATGGCCAACATGGTTCAGGAAAAGAAAAGAAAGACGTAAAGTGCTACTGCTATCGTTAGGTTGCTACCAGGGCCTTCAACTGCCAGTCTCCAGATTTCCGGCTCTGTGGAGCTGAACCAGTTAGGTGTTCTGTCACTTCCATCTGAGAATGTTCCCAACTCCCTCACTCAGTGAGCAAACAATGCACATAGAGTGAGGAAAGCAGAAGGCCTGGGACTAAGTCCCAAAGAAGAGTACCATCAAACAGGAAGGACTGGTTCTTTCAAGGACAGTTTCTGCCTGATGAGTGGGAGAGACTCCGTCAGGAACAATGCTTCCCCTTTCTAGCTCCAAGCACCATGTTACCATTGAAAGGCACATGGAAGCCCCCACCATGTTTGCAATGGCTCACCTGGGCATCACTTTAGAAGCACCCTCATGCACCAGCAAACCTCCACAAACAGCTGGGGATTACATGTCGCCTTCTCGAGCCCATCCTAAGGGCCACAATACATTCGATGTCCCTCTCCAAAGCTTCACAATGCACATGGGTATTTCAAAGGCTCTGCGAAGTTCTGCAATAAAGGTGCCTAGCATAATACTGCCCAACCTTTTTTAGTCACAATCCCCCTTCTAGCACACCCCTTTTAGCATGCCATGAAACACTGTCATAAATGAATGTCCTCAAACTATGCCATCAACCAACTAAGGCTTTGGTAGAACCCGCCACTTTTTCGCTGTGTGATATTAGATGTGTATCACCTCTCTGAAGCTCCTTTTCCCATCTGTGAAGAGTATCCCCACCAACCTTGCAAGACTGTTGTGAGGAATGGATGAGATGACACAGGAGTCTAAGAGTACAGAGAAGTCCTTATCAACACAAGTTTCCTTCCTTCCCTCACCACCTATCCTCTTCCTCACCACACACACACACACACACAGAGCCATTTAATGATCTGGGATAACATCGGTGTCCTCAGACACCAGGGACCAACACCCAGGGACACCTTGCAACTTTTCAGCATCCCTGCACTGAATGACATAACACTTATGGGCAAACCCACAAGGATTTAGAGGGCACCAAATGCTCTTAAAATGTGGCGAGCCTCCTGCAGAACTAGCAGAGAGCTATGCCCTCTCTTTTCCATCCCTGACTCCTTTGCCCATATGCCCATAACGGCAGCTGGGGCCTTCAAGATCACCTTAGAAATAAAAGGCACAATGAGCATGAGTACCGGGAAGCCCATTTTCATTTACTATTTTTACTAATTAAATGCTAGTATCAATTATTTCTCTAAAAGCAAAGAAGTATATTTGAGAGCAACACGTATATGTAAACAATCTTCAGATTACACAATTATTTTTAAAAATTAAAAAACTGAACCATCTAAATTTTAGTACTCTATAAGAAAGCCCCCAGTCACTTTACCCCACTTTTGTTATTGTTATGACATCCAAACGTTGTTCAGCAGAACCTATACTGTTGCAATACTTGTGCAGTCTCATTCAGAAATATTTTGAAAACCTAGGGGCGCCTGGGTGGCTCAGTGGGTTAAAGCCTCTGCCTTCAGTTCAGGTCATGATCCCAGGGTCCTGGGATTGAGCCTCACATCAGGCTCTCTGCTTGGCAATGAGCCTGATTCCTCCTCTCTCTCTCTGCCTGCCTCTCTGCCTACTTGTGATCTCTGTCAAATAAATAATAAACTCTTAAAAAAAAAAAAACCTAAAGATCTGTAAATTTGCGTCTGTCCCTCAAAATAATTTTTTGTTTAGCAGTTTAGTGAATACAATCAGCATGGACTAACCACCATAACCTGGAATTCAAAGAAAGACCAGTCTAGTCCTCAACAGGAACTCCGGAGTCCCAAGGAACTGAGCTAGATCTCCCATTAACTGGGTGCCGAGAAGAGTCATTTTATAGTTGAGGACAAAAGCACCTAAGGTAAAAGTACTTAATCCAAAGGCCAGGAGACAATTCTCTTTCCAGCTCTGCCCCAACTTACTCTGCAATCTGACACAAATCATTTAAAAACCCACAAGATCAGTACTTTCTGGGTAAACACATATTAATACTACCCCGACTACACCACTTTGGCTACTGGTATCCAAGGTAAGTAGAAGTACTTCATAAAATGTAACCATTAATTATATCAAACACCCTAATCTCTCTGATAGTTTTCTTCTCTCTATATACACATATCAAATTTTTATTTTCATTTTAGTCTCCTTTCAAGGGGCTCCTCAAATTTTTAGTGGCCAAATTTCCAGATCTGCCATTACACCAGCTAAATCAACTCTTTTGGATGTTTATTTTCACTTAGTTGATCTTTTACTTATGTATTTTGAAGATTTTTTGTAACTTTGATATCTTCAACAGATATCAACGTTGAACTTGCACCTGTATATGTTTCCTTTACCTTTCCATCAGTGCCTGGTATCTTTCTGTGCAGTAAACAATCTGGCCCCCTCCAAAGAGAAGTCTGGCCTTTATCCTCAACTTCTGGGAGGTTATCTTTCATATCTGACTAAAGCATTCTTCTTCATGGTGAGTGCTGGTCATACCCAATCTTAGGATGGGGCTGGCCACATCTGAGAGTCCTAGAGTTAGGGCAAGCCACACTAGAACCACCAACTATATGACTTTGGGTGAGGGTTCTGGGTAAAAGAGTTTCACTGAGAATGAGTTAAATCATGTGGGCAATCAATTAATTGTGCCTATTTAATAAAGCCTCAATAAAAACTCTGAATACCTGGTTAGCAATATGTACTGGCAAACTCTGGGGGGAGAAGACACTAGAAGCTCCACATCTGGAAACTTCCTGGACTTTACCCAATGTGCTTCCTCCTTTGGCTGACTGTAAACTCTATCCTCTCCGTATGATCTACAATCCTTCCGTGAGTATAACAGCTTTCAGTTAAGCTCTATGACTGCTAGCAAATTACCAAGCCTGAGGGTGGTTGTGGGAGATCCCTGAAATTGCAGGTGGTGTCAGAAGTGAGGTAGTCTTGTGGAGAGATGGGACTTCAACTTTGAAGTTGTGCTAACTCTGGGCACCTTCCAAGGTTTCCAATAAAATCCAGTCTTACATATACTGGTTCTCATGAAATCTGAAATTGCTTTCTATCAATTACATCTTAATGTGTAATATTTAACTCACTTTTTGATACCCTATACATAATATAAGGTTTTATTGTTGTTGTTTTGTTTTTGTTTTGTCCTTCCATGCACCCTTGGTCCTTGAAAAGCAAAGGCAAATGACAACAGCTGTTGTGGCTTAAATCATATAAGACATTGGTTTAGTCAATGACTTAGATTATCTTATTTAATTCTCACACCAATTTATGAGGTACCCTCTATTAAGCACTGTTCACCATCTTATTAGAAAAATACTATGGCACAAAGAGAAAAATTAAGTAATTTGTTCAGGGTCATAGAGCTAGTAAGTTGAGAGGCTAGACACAAGCATATGCATTTTGACTTCTTACACATTTATGCAAATAGCACCTTTCATGTAAGAAATGAATTGTATTTAAGACTGTCTCTTACTGTGTAGATACAAACACAATTTCTCAATCTTTCCTCCCTTTTTCTTTCATCCTATAGCCCTCACTTTTTAGCTAAACACATGCTCCTGATAAAAATAAAATCTATTTCTCAGCCTCCCTTACTGAAACTGCCCTATAGAATTTGTGTGATCACAAATAAGCTTTTATCTTGCTTAAGCCACTGTTGTTTTGTGACTTTCATGCTTGGTAAAATGACCTAATATTAACTGAACTACTCACTCTCCAACCTAAATGTTCTCTTTCCCTGAGGCTTTCATTAGTATCTGAGGGCTGATTTTCCAGAAAGAAACTAACCAGGTGATAAATTTCCCTCTCCAATTAGAGTACTAAAATAAGTCATGTTTGGAAACATTCTGAAGGGCAAATACAATCCTCAATTACATAAGGATACATAAAATTACACTGAAGTCTTGTTTGGCAAAGATTGAGGCAGATATACGAATACTCTCTCCCCCTCTATGCTTCACCTAAGAAACATGAAGTCTCATCCATCCTTAAAAATAAATCAATATAAACTTCCCTCAAAACTGCCTGTGCCACCTTTACCGTGCCCCCCTTCCATCACTGTACTTTTTCAAAAGCACTACACTTGCCATTTCTACTTTCCTTAACCTCACATCACGCTTCTATCCATCACAGTTAAAAACTGATAACCAAGTTTATCCATCCTTTGAAACCACCTCTTCCTCACACTTGCCTTTCCAACAAACTGATCACTGGCTTTACCACAACCAGTTGGCCCAAAAAATGTCATATTCCATCCCCACTTCTGTTCTCACTCTATGTACTCTTCCTAGTCAACATCAACCAACTGTATTTTCTCAACTATTATATATACGTTTCTGTGTATATACATATATGTATATACACACACACACACACATATATATATATAACCTGGGAAAGGCTGACTATGTGTGTGTGTGTGTGTATACATACATATACATATATACATACATATATACATATATACACATATATACATATATATACACATGTATACACACACACACAGTCAGCATTTCCCAGGTTACTAAGTACTCCAAATCCAAATTCTAACAATATGGAAGACAATGCCATCGACTATTTGCCAGTTCAACATGTCCAAAACAGAACTGAATGATTACTATGGAAAAGGGACAATCACAGGCTAAGTTCATTCACAAACACAGATTTTTTTTTCTTTTTAAAAATATCAGCAAAGTTAACAACAATAATAAAACATGGAAAAAATAATTCATAACTAATTATGATCAGTTATAATCATAACTTACTCCAGAAACAATAGCTTAACATTAGAAAATTCCATCCATTAATTTACCTATTATTAAAGAATAAAATTATGTAAATCACTCAGTAGAAACAGAAAAGTAAAGTGATAAAATTCAATATCCATTCCTGATTTTAAAACCTTAGAGCAAGGGGCGTCTGGCTGGCTCAGTCAGTAAGGCCTGCAACTCTTGTTCTTAGAGCTGTAATTCAAATCCCACCTTGGGCAGAGGAGATTACTTAAAAAATAAAATCTTTAAAAAAATAAAACCTTATAGCAAAGGAGAAAAGAGACCTTTTTCAACCTAATCCAAAACCTAGAGCAAATAGCAATCTTAAGAGTGAAACCTTAGGGGTGCCTGGGTGGCTCAGTGGGTTAAAGCCTCTGCCTTCGGCTCAGGTCATGATCCCAGGGTCCTGGGATCGAGCCCCGCATCGGGCTCTCTGCTCAGCAGAGAGTCTGCTTCCTCCTCTCTCTCTCTACCTGCCTCTCTGCCTACTTGTGATCTCTGTCAAATAAATAAATAAAATCTTTAAAAAAAAAAAAAAGAGTGAAACCTTAGAAGCAGTCCCTTCAAAATGAGGGAAATTCGTAAGAAAGCTCACCATCCAAACTTTATTTGATTGTACTATATGTCTTAGCCAGCAAAGTAAAAGATGATGAAAATGTTAAGAAAAAGTTCAAAGTCTTCTGTCATAGATAATATGATTTATACATAGGAAACCCAAAGAACCTACAAATTATCAGAAATAGAGTGCAGCAAGGAAGGGAAGGAAATGAACAGAAAGCAGGCACCCAATAAACATCACTGCCTTTTCTTTCTACCCTTTTTGGGTCTCACCTTTCTAGACTCCAAGCATTCAAACTTCCACTGATACATTCTTTTCTCTTAAGGTAAAGCCACTATTTACATCAGCTTTCATTCACACCCATTATTTCACTGCTAAGATTTCCAGGCCGTGTCTTCCAATTTAGATTTAAGAAGCATAAAAGCCCTTAAAGACTTTATCAGATAACTTTTCTAAAGCATTAAAAGTGAGGAATTTTGCGACAGTGACTCTTACTAATCTCCAAATTTTAATAACCCTATGAGCGGACTAAAAAACGTGCTGAATGAATCAAAAACATAATGCTATATTCCAAAAGATAAATGACAATGACCTATATGATGGCCTTTTAAAAAAAAAAAATTTAAGATTTTATTTATTTGAGAGAGAGACAGAGCACAAGTGGGGGAAGAGGGAGGATGAGGGGCAGAGAGAGAGGGAAAAGCAGACTGCCCGTTAAGCAGGGAGCCTAACCCAGGGCTCAGTCCCAAGATCCTGATTCCAGGACCCTGAGATCATGACCTGGGCCACGGCAGCCACCCAACCAACTGAGCCACCCATGTCTCCCATGATGGCTTTGTTCTTAATTATAAAATACTAACCTTTCAAACATCCTATATTTTAAAAACACTCTAAAGAAACTTCAGGATCCAAGAAAGCACAAAAAAATCTGTGAGGTGATTATGTAAATAGCTATTAGTGCACAATCACAGGCCAAGAATGGTTTTAGGAAACAACCACAAGATACTCAGCAAGAGGTACAAAATATACTAGAATAACAATATTCTACCAGGCTTAGTGACAAGTGCCTAGAAGAATTTAAGACCTTCCAAAAAGAAATGTCACTGCTTCAAGGTCATAAAGGTTGAACTCCTTAAACTCAAGCTAACCAAGAGATAAAACCATGCTAATTATTTTCCAAGGGTTATTCACAAATATGGTGTAGGATAATTCTTCACAGCAAATGAATGCACTCTATGTGCACAGAACACATTACCATACAAATGACAAAGAACTTTCTGAATGTTACTCTTTTAAGCTAAACTGTGTACCTTCTGGTGTACTGATTTGTAGTTAAGAACCAAAAAGCATGAATTCTATCACATTTAGGTTCCCTATTCCATAAGTGAATCCATTCTTAAGAAAACACATTAAAAGGAAAGCCCAACTGTTCATCAGTACAAATGGTCAGTCACCTGAAAAAAACTGAAAGAGATTCAAAGTGAAACAAAATTCCCCAAGAAATCCAATGACCCTCAAGTCTCCATACCAAATCTACTTACTTTGGTCATGTGCACCCATATAATACCAAGTTCTTTCATGTTCCCATTTTAATAACGCAGCTCATGAACCATCAACACAACTCACTGTCTCTATCTTAAATTTGGTCAAATATAGGTCATCCATATGGTCATCAAAAAGAAATTGTTTACAACAGAGAACTGTTATAGACCAATCTGACTACATTTTAGGGAATTTTAGTTTGAGTTAATGGTAATTTCAGATTAAATCACTAGTTATCAGTCACTGAATTAATTTCAGCTTAACTCAATAATAATAAACATTTACCAAATGTGAGGGGCACTGAGCTAGGTGTAGGGAATACAAAGAAAAATAAAATATTATTTGCCCACAGGAGTTAAGAATCCAGTAAAAATGCGAACTAAGTAAATATAAATTGAGCAGATCACAAAAACGTGAATAACTACAGGTGGTATACCAGGGACTGTAGGTTAGACTGAAGTAGTAAGATATCCCCAGAAAAGGTATTCTCTAAGCACACAAGTATACCTTGAGAACATTTACATAGGAAAACAGCTTAGAAATACATGATCTTCAGGGTACCTGGGTGGCTCAGTTGGTTAAGCGTCCTGACTCTTGGTTTTGGTTCAGATCACTATCTCTGGGTCGTGGGATTGGGCCTGAGGCCCGCATTAGGCTCTGCTTGGGATTCTCTCTCCCTTCCCCCTCTGCCCCTCCCTGTCCCTCTCTAAAATGAATAAAAATAAATATTGGGAGTAAAAGAAAAAAGAAATGCAATATCTCCAAATCCAAATTAAAATGAAAAACATGAGTTTGACAGGCAGATCAAGAAAATAAGAGCATGCTAGGCACAGAAGGGATAGTATGTAAAGATATGGAAGAAGTGACCTGACACCCCAGTTAGCAAATAAGTTGCTGTATCCACTAAATGATAGTGTGTGTGGTAGGAGGTGGTATGGTACAGTAGAGTAAAACAGACTGGACATAACAAGGAAGCTGGAGAAGACAAAATCTTAATCATGAAGAGAGCTTGCATTGCATCCTGATGACAAAAGGAAGCCACTGAAGGACTTCTACTTGAAAATGGCATACCTCTAACTTAAATTTTAAAAACAAAAAAACAACGCCTCCGGAGGACTAATGTGGGGGAAAGGGAGTTAGGAAGGAAGATGAAACAGGAAATGGGAGTTAGGAGGTCACCCAAGCAAAAAATGTTAAGGACCTAATAAAAATCCATCTAAAGTAGATATGGAGGGGTGCCTGGGTGGCTCAGTGGGTTAAAGCCACTGCCTTCAGATCCTGGAATCGAGCCCCGCATCAGGCTCTCTGCTCAGCAAGGAGCATGCTTCCCTTCCTCTCTCTCTCTCTGCCTGCCTCTCTGCCTACCTGTGATCTCTGTCAAATAAATAAATAAAATCTTAAAAAATAAATAAATAAAGTAGATATGGAGAAGCGGGACTAAATATCAGAGACCTTAGAAAGGCAGGACCAATAATAAGGTTAAGTAAGTGATTAAACATGAATGGGAAAAGGGAGTTATAGGACAGGTTTTTCACTCTACTGACTGGATAAAAAGGGGTAAGCATTAACAGAAACTAGAGAAAAAGTTGACTTGGAGTAAAGGAAAAAGTGAGAAAGAAATTAGTTAGTATGGTTTTACACACGCTGTGTTTAAAAAGCCAACAAAGCAGGGGCGCCTAGGTGGCTCAGTGGGTTAAGCCTTTGGCTCAGGTCACGATCTCAGGGTCCTGGAATTGAGCCCCGCATCGGGCTCTCTGCTCAGCAGGGAGACTGCTTCCCTTCCTCTCTCTCTGCCTGCCTCTCTGCCTACTTGTGACCTCTGTCTGTCAAATAAATAAATAAAATCTTTAAAAAAAAAAAAAAAGCCAACAAAGCAAGCAGATTAAGATCTCCAGGGCTTTCGACATGCATTCAGAAAATCATCAGCCTATAGGAGGAGCCAGCTCCCACCTAACTGTCCACTTATATGGGTGAATTTTATGGTATGGAAAGTAAACGTCATAAAGATGTTTATTAAAAAGCAGGAGCAGTTATGCAGATATCAGCTAGTAGTTTGCAGAGCAGGGATAAAGAGGGTTTTATTATAATAACAGGGTCAATACATCAAGAGAATATAGCAAGAGAATATAAAAGAATGTAAACATCACACATCAGAGGGTTTCAAAATATATGAAGCAAAACTGACAGGAAAAAAAAGGAAAAACAGACAAATCCACAGCATATTAGGCAAATCCAACACCCTTCACTCAATAACTGATAAAAAAAGAAGGAAAATCAGTAAGAACATAAAAGACAATACAGCATCAATCAACCTGACCTAAATAACATTTATAAAAACACACTACCCAACAGCAGCAAAATGCACATTCCGTTCAAATGCAAACAGAACATTCACCAACACAGACCATTTTCCGAGCTGTAAAACAAGCCTTAATAAATTGAAGAGGATTTAAACCATACAGAGTGTTTTTTGCTATACAAGGATTAAAGTGGCAATCAATAACATGAAGGGATCCAGATAATCTCCAAATATTTGAAAGCTGAGTAATACATCTCTCAATAATTAAGGGTCAAAAAGAAATCAAAAGTGACACTAGATGACTACAGTGGTGGTTGCATATAAGTGTGTATAATTAAACACTACTGAATGTACACTTAAATGGCTGAGTTGTATGGTATGTGAATTCGATCTCAATAAAGCTATTTTTAAAAAAATTAAATTAGAAAGTGGCTTGAAATCAGACAACAAAAGGAAATTAAAGGCATCCAAATCGGCAAAGAAGTCAAACTATCACTCTTCGCAGATGATATGATACTATATGTGGAAAACCCAAAAGACTCCACTCCAAAACTGCTACAACTTGTACAGGAATTCAGTAAAGTGTCAGGATATAAAATCAATGCACAGAAATCAGTTGCATTTCTCTACACCAACAACAAGACAGAAGAAAGAGAAATTAAGGAGTCCATCCCATTTACAATTGCACCCAAAACTATAAGACACCTAGGAAAAAACCTAACCACAGAGGCTAAGAATCTATACCCAGAAAACTGTAAAGTATTCATGAAAGAAATTGAGGAAGACACAAAGAAATGGAAAAATGTTCCATGCTCCTGGATTGGAAGAATAAATATTGTGAAAATGTCTATGCTACCTAAAGCAATCTACACATTTAATGCAATCCCTATCAAAATCCCATCCATTTTTTTCAAAGAAATGGAACAAACAATCCTAAAATTTATATGGAACCAGAAAAGACCTCAAATAGCCAAAGGCATATTGAAAAAGAAAGCCAAAGTTGGTGGCATCACAATTCCAGACTTCAAGCTCTATTACAAAGCTGTCATCATCAAGACAGCATGGTACTGGCACAAAAACAGACACATAGATCAATGGAACAGAATAGAGAGCCCAGAAATAGACCCTCAACTCTATGGTCAACTGATCTTTGACAAAGCAGGAAAGAATATCCAATGGAAAAAAGACAGTCTCTTCAACAAATGGTATTGGGAAAATTGGACAGCCACATGCAGAAAAATGAAATTGGATCATTTCCTCACACCACACACGAAAATAGACTCAAAATGGATGAAGGACCTCAATGTGAGAAAGGAATCCATCAAAATCCTTGAGGAGAACACAGGCAGCAACCTCTTCGACCTCAGCCACAGCAACATCTTCCTAGGAACATCGCCAAAGGCAAGGGAAGCAAGGGCAAAAATGAACTATTGGGATTTTATCAAGATCAAAAGCTTTTGCACAGCAAAGGAAACAGTTAACAAAACCAAAAGACAACTGACAGAATGGGAGAAGATATTTGCAAACGACATATCAGATAAAGGGCTAGTGTCCAAAATCTATAAAGAACTTAGCAAACTCAACACCCAAAGAACAAATAATCCAATCAAGAAATGGGCAGAGGACATGAACAGACATTTCTGCAAGGAAGACATCCAGATGGCCAACAGACACATGAAAAAGTGCTCCATATCACTTGGCATCAGGGAAATACACATCAAAACCACAATGAGATATCACCTCACACCAGTCAGAATGGCTAAAATTAACAAGTCAGGAAATGACGGATGCTGGCGAGGATGCAGAGAAAGGGGAACCCTCCTACACTGCTGGTGGGAATGCAAGCTGGTGCAACCATTCTGGAAAACAGCATGGAGGTTCCTCAAAATGTTGAAAATAGGACTACCCTATGACCCAGCAATTGCACTGCTGGGTATTTACCCTAAAGATACAAACGTAGTGATCCGAAGGGGCACGTGCACCCGAATGTTTATAGCAGCAATGTCTACAATAGCCCAACTATGGAAAGAACCCAGATGTCCATCAACAGATGAATGGATAAAGAAGAGGTGGTATATATACACAATGGAATACTATGCAGCCATCAAAAGAAATGAAATCTTGCCATTTGCAACGACGTGGATGGAACTAGAGGGTATCATGCTTAGCAAAATAAGTCAATCGGAGAAAGACAACTATCGTATGATCTCCCTGATATGAGGGAGAGGAGATGCAACCTGGGGGGTTAAGGGGGTAGGAGAAGAGTAAATGAAACAAGATGGGATTGGGAGGGAGACAAACCATAAGTGACTCTTAATCTCACAAAACAAACTGAGGGTTGATGGGGGGAGGGGGATTGGGAGAGAGGGGGTGGGGTTATGGACATTGGGGAGGGTACGTGCTATGGTGAGTGCTGTGAAGTGTGTAAACCTGGCAATTCACAGACCTGTACCCCTGGGGATAAAAATATATTATATGTTTATAAAGAATAAAATTTAAAAAAAAAAAAAGTGGCTTTAACTAAAAGACAATGTTAACATCAAAATTTGTAGATGAAGCTCAAGGAATCCCTACAGAAAATTCACAGCACTAAATGCCAGCATGAAGAAAAGAAGAAAGGTTACAGGAACAGTTCTAGCATAACCAATCCAAATTAGAAAGATCTCATATGAAGGACCTCAGGTTCAAGCTTAAGAGAAAAAAAGAAAATTAAACCTAAAGTTAGCAGATGAAAGGAAATAACAAATGTGAAAAGAAATAAAAGAGAAAACTGAAGATTGAGCAAAACCAATAAAACAAAGTTTTACTCTAAGATTTAAAAAAAATAAATAAATTTCTGACAACACTGATAAGAAGAGGGAAAAAGAAAGCCACAAATTATAATAACTGGAACAGAAGCAGCAGCATAACTACAATACTACAAATATTAAAATTATAGTAAGGGACTATTTTTCACAAGGTTACACCAAAAACTCTGTAATTTACATTCCTTGCTTAAAAAAAGAAATACTCCAGTGGACTCAAGAGGACCTAGACTACTACCTGAACAGCCAGTATCTATCAAAGAAACTGAATATGTACATAAAACTTTCCAGAGAACTCCACCAGTTCAGATGATTTCACTGGTGAACTCCACCAAGCAGGGAAGAATCAGTATCAGTTCCTCAGAAACTCAGGAAACTGAAGAGGGAATACTTCTCTACTCAATTCATGAGGGCATTATTCTGATACCAAACCAGATAAAAATAATAAATAACCACTCCTCATGAACACAGAAAAGCACTTCTATGATTTAAAAAAATAGTAATAACTGGAGTTAAAATTCAAAAATCAAGTGATGCAAGTCACCATATTAACAGACTTTTGAGAAATGACTATATGATCATCTCAGTAGATAAAAAGAATTTGGCAAAATCCAATTCTTATTCCTGATTAAAAAATAAAACTCCAAGCAAACTAAGAATGTAATGCAGCATCCTAATCCAATAAAGGGCATCTATGAAAAACCTACAGCTAATATCATCCTTTTTTTTTAATAAATAACTTTTTTTTTTTAAGATTTTACTTATTTGACAGAGAGAGAGATCACAAGTAGGCAAAGAGGCAGGCAGAGAGAGTGGGGGAAGAAAGCTCCTACCGAGAGAGCCCGATGTGGGGCTCAATCCCAGGACCTTGAGATCATGACCTGAGCTGAAGGCAGAGGCTTAACCCACTGAGCCACCCAGGCGCCCCAGCTAACATCATCTTAATGGTGAAAGGCAGAATGCCTCCTCCTGAAGATAAGGAACAAGGGAAGCAGGCCCACTTTCACTACTTCAATTCAAAAATGCATTAGAGATTCTAGCCAGCGCAAAAGGGTAAGAAAAAATAAGCAACCAGTTCACAGAGAAGAAAGTAAAACTGCATTTATTCACGGACAGGACTGGAGAAACTATAACTCTAACCATATTTTGCACCTTTCAGACTATGCACACGCTAACTACCCCTCCTCTGGAATATTCTCTGTTCTGCCCTGATGAGCTCATATGCATTTGTAAAAATCCCACTATCGATATCCAGCATTCTCTATACTCCCCACAACAACTGACACAGAACACTGTATAAATTTCAAGTGCACTAACATGCTGATTTGATAGAACTATATATGGCAAAATGATAACCACCCAGCATCAGCTAACATCTCCATCATGTCATACATTATCATTTCTTATTTGTGATAAGAACATTTAAAATCTACTCTCTTAACAACTTTCAAGTATGTAATACTGGTAAATATAATCACCATACTATATATTACATCCCCAGAATGTGTTCATCTTATAATTTTAAGTTTGTACTCTCTGACCAACATCTCCCCATTTCCCCCACTCCAGCCCCCAACAACCACAATTTTAAGTTTCTGTTTCTATGATTTTGGCCTTTTTATATTCTACTTACAAGTGGTGTATTTGCCTTTCTCTGTCTGATTTACCTCACTAAGCATATGGCAGTATGTCCTTTGAATGAAAGTATGTCCTTTCACATGGGATAATAACATTCCACTGTGTGTATACATACATCTTCTTTACCCATATACCCAAACTGACAAGCACTTAGGTTGCTACCATATCTTGGTTATGGTGAGTAACACTACAGTGAACATGGAAATGCCAATATCTTGTTTTTAATATAATTTTATTAACATATAATGTATTATTAGCCCCAGCGGTACAGGTCTGTGAATCTCCAAGTTTACACACTTCACAGCACTCACCATAGCACACATCTTCCCGAATGTCCATAACCCCACCACCCTCTCCCTATCCCCCTCCCCCTGGCAACCCTTAGTTTGTTTTGTGAGATTAAGATTCTCTTATGGTTTGTCTCCCTCCCGATTCCATCGTTTCATTTATTCTTTTCCTACCCCCCAAAACCCCCACATTTCCTCTCAACTTCCACATATCAGGGAGATCATATGATAACTGTCTTTCTCCGATTGACCTACTTCACTAAGCATAATACCCTCTAGTTCTTTCCACGTCATCGCAAATGGCAAGATTTCATTTCGTTTGATGGCTGCATAGTATTCCATTGTGTGTGTGTGTGTGTGTGTGTGTGTGTGTGTGTATGTATGTATATATATATACATACATACATCTTCTGTATCCATTCATCTTTTGATGGACATCTAGGTTCTTTCTATAGTTTGGCTATAGTGGACATTACTGCTATAAACATTCGGGTGCACATGCCCCTTCGGATCACTACGTTTGTATCTTTTTTTTTTTTAATTTTTTTTTTATTTATTATTTATTTGACAGAGATCACAAGCAGGCAGAGAGAGAGAGAGAGGGAGAAGCAGGCTCCCCACTGAGCAGAGAGCCCGATGTGGGACTCAATCCCAGGACGCTGAGACCATGACCTGAGCCGAAGGCAGCGGCTTTAACCCACTGAGCCACCCAGGTGCCCCCACTACGTTTGTATCTTTAGGGTAAATACCCAGTGGTGTGATTGCTGGGTCATAGGGTAGCTCTATTTTCAACTTTTTGAGGAACCTCCATGCTGTTTTCTAGAGTGGCTGCACCAGCTTGCATTCCCACCAACAGTGTAGGAGGGTTCCCCTCTCTCCACATACTCACCAATACCTGTCATTTCCTGACTTGTTAATTTTAGCCATTCTGACTGGTTTTGATTTGTATTTCCTTGATGCTGAGTGATGAGGAGCATTTTTTCATGTGTCTGTTGGCCATCTGGATGTCTTCTTTGAAGAAATGCCTGTTCATGTCCTCTGCCCATTTCTTGATTGGATTATTTGTTCTTTGGGTGTTGAGTTTGCTAAGTTCTTTATAGATTTTGGACACTAGCCCTTTATCTGATATGTCGTTTGCAAATATCTTCTCCCATTCTGTCAGTTGTCTTTTGGTTTTGTTAACTGTTTCCTTTGCTGTGCAAAAGCTTTTGATCTTGATAAAATCCCAATAGTTCATTTTTGCCCTTGCTTCCCTTGCCTTTGGCGATGTTCCTAGGAAGATGTTGCTGTGGCTGAGGTCGAAGAGGTTGCTGCCTGTGTTCTCCTCAAGGATTTTGATGGATTCCTTTCTCACATTGAGGTCCTTCATCCATTTTGAGTCTATTTTCGTGTGTGGTGTGAGGAAATGATCCAATTTCATTTTTCTGCATGTGGCTGTCCAATTTTCCCAATACCATTTGTTGAAGAGACTGTCTTTTTTCCATTGGATATTCTTTCCTGCTTTGTCAAAGATCAGTTGACCATAGAGTTGAGGGTCTATTTCTGGGCTCTCTATTCTGTTCCATTGATCTATGTGTCTGTTTTTGTGCCAGTACCACGCTGTTTTGATGATGACAGCTTTTAATAGAGCTTGAAGTCTGGAATTGTGATGCCACCAACTTTGGCTTTCTTTTTCAATATTCTTCTGGCTATTTGAGGTCTTTCCTGGTTCCACATACATTCTAGGATTATTTGTTCCATCCATTTCTTTGAAAAAAATGGATGGGATTTTGATAGGGATTGCATTAAATGTGTAGATTGCTTTAGGTAGCATAGACATTTTCACAATATTTGTTCTTTCATTCCATGAGCACGGAACATTTTTCCATTTCTTTGTGTCTTCCTCAATTTCTTTCATGAGTACTTTATAGTTTTCTGAGTATAGATTCTTTGCCTCTTTGGTTAGGTTTATTCCTAGATATCTTATGGTTTTGGATGCAATTGTAAATGGGATTGATTCCTTAATTTCTCTTTCTTCTGTCTTGTTGTTGGTGTAAAGAAATGCACCTGATTTCTGTGCATTGATTTTTTTTTTCTTAAAGATTTTATTTATTTGACAGAGAGAGATCACAAGTGGGCAGAGAGGCAGACAGAGAGAGGAGGAAGCAGGCTCCCTGCAGAGCAGAGAGCCCAATGTGGGACTCGATCCCAGGACCCTGAGATCATGACCTGAGCTGAAGGCAGAGGCTTAACCCACTGAGCCACCCAAGTGCCCCTGTGCATTGATTTTATATCCTGACACTTTACCGAATCCCTGTACAAGTTCTAGCAGATTTGGAGTGGAGTCTTTTAGGTTTCCCACATATAGTATCATATCATCTGCAAGGAGTGATAGTTTGACTTCTCTGCCAATTTGGTTGCCTTTAATTTCTTTTTGTTGTCTGATTGCTGAGGCTAGGACTACTACTATGTTGGACAGTACTAGAATAGGTGAAAATGGACATCCCTGCCATGTTCCTGACCTTAGCGGAAAAGCTCTCAACTTTCTTCCACTGAGAATGATATTCGCTGTGGGTTTTTCATAAATGGCTTTGATGATATTGAGGTATGTACCCTCTATCCCTACATTGTGAAGAATTTTGATCAAGAAAGGATGCTATACTTTGTCAAATGCTTTTTTCAGCATCTATTAAGAGTATCATATGGTTCTTGTTCTTTCTTTTAGGGAATGCCAATATCTTAAGATCCTGTTTCCATTTCCTGTCAATGTACACCTAAAAGTGCAACTGCTGGATCTTCTTATGGTAGGTGATTTTGCTTTTCTGAGGAACCTCCATAACATTTCCCATAGTGGTCATACCATTTTGTATTCCCAACAACAGTGTACAAGGCATCCCTTTTCCCCCACTATCCTCACCAACACTTGTTATCTTGTCTTTTTGATAATAAACCTCTAGCACCTGAAGTGATATTTCATTGTGCTTTTGATTTGCATTTCCCTAAGGATATTAAGCATTTTTCACATATCTTTTGGCCACTTATAGGTCTTCTCCGGGAAAAAAAAAAATGTCTATTCCTTTCCCCTGCCCATTTTTTAGTTTCATTGTTTGCTTTTCTGCTACTGAGTTGTAGGGAGTTCTTTATATAGTTTGGATATTCCCTTATCAGCAATATAATTTCCAAGTATTTTTGCCCATTCCTTAGGTCACCTTTTCATTTTGGATTAATGTTTCTCTTGCTGTCTAGCTTTTCAGTTTGATATAATCCAGGTATTAACGTTTGCTTTTGTTGCTTGTGCTTTTAGAATCATTTCCCAAAAAAAATCACTGACAATGACAAAAATGTCAAGGATCTTTTCCTGTTTTCTTCTACAAGTTTGATCATTTCCGGTCTTATGTTTAAGTCTACAGTCCACTTTGAGCTAATTTTTATGAGTGGTGTTAAGTCCATTTTTATAAGTGGTATATGCAGTTATCAAGTTTTCCCAGCACCATTTATTGAAGAGAGTATCCTTTCCCACTGAATATTCTTGACTCCCTTGTAAAATATTGTGAGGGTTTACTTCTCTTGATTCTGCTCCATTTGTCTATGTGACTATTTTTATGCCAGGACCATACTGTTTTGATTGATTACTATAGCTCTATAGTATAGTTTAAAGTTAGTAAGTGTGATATCTCCAGCTTTCTTCTTTCTTAGGATTGCTTTGGCTATTCAGGGTCTTTTGTGGTTCCATATGAATTTTAGAATTGTTTTCTCTAATTCTGTGGAAAAAATGCCAGTAGAATTCTGACAGGGATTGCACTGACTCTATAGATGGCTTGAGGTGGTACGGACATTTTAACAATATTAATTCTTTTAATCTATGAGCAGGGGTATCTCTCCAATCTCTTTTATCAAAGTCCTGTAGTTTTCATCAACAGATTTTCACCTCCTTGATTAAATTTATTCATCAGTATTTTATTCTTTTTGATGCTATTGTGAATGGGTCTGTTTTACTTCTTTTTCAGATTGTTTGTGTATAGAAACATAACTTATTTCTACATGTTTATTTTATATCCTGCAATTTTCCTGAATTCGCTGATTATTTCTAACTTTTTTATGATGGAGTCTTTAGAGGTTTTCTAATACATAAGATGGTACCATCTGAAAAGACAATTGTATTTCTTCCTTCCCAATTTGGATGCCTTTTATTTAGTTTGCCTGCCTGCCCTGGCTACGATTTCCAGTACTACGTTGAATAGGAGTGATGAGTGAGCAGTCTTGCCTTATTCCTGATCTTAGAGGAAAAGCTTTCAATCTTCCACTGTTGAATTGATAGTTGTATGCTTATAATATATGGCTTTTATTATGCTGAGGCATGTTCCTTCTATACCCAATTTACTGCGAGTTTTCATCATGGAAGGATGCTGTATTTTGTCAAGTGCTTTTTCTGCATCTATTGAGATGATCATATGACTTATCTTTCATTCTACTAATGCAGTGTATCGCATGTATTGATTTGCATTGTGGGGGCCACCTCTGCATCCAGGAACAAATCCCATCTGATCAAGGTGTGTGATATTTTTAATGTGAGACTGAATTTGGTTTGCTAATACTTTATTGAGACTTCTGCAGTTTTTTCATCAGGGATATTGGCCTGCAGTTTTCTTTACTTGGAGTGCCCCTGTCTGGCTTTGAAATCAGGATAATGCTCCTCTTATTAAATGAGTCTGGGAGTACTCCCTCCTCTTCAATATTCTGAAGAGTTTGAGAAGGACTGCTCACATTAATTTTTCCTTAAATGTCTGGTAGAGTTCACCCATGAAACCCTCTGGTCCTGGGCTTTTCCTTGTTTTTTTATTACTGATTCAAATTTCCTCTTTCTTCATGATTCAGATTTGATAGGTTGTATGTTTCCAGGATGTATCAATTTCTTCTCCATTATCCAGTGTGATGGCATTTATTTCTTAGTACTCTCTTATCCGTTGTATATCTGCAGTATCAGTTGTGTCCTCTTTAATTTCTGATTTTATTTGTGCCTTCTCTTTTATGCTTAGCAGTATAGCTGAACACTTGTCTGTTTTATCTTTCCAAAAACAAGCTCTTAGTTTGGCTGATCCTTTCTATTGGTTTTCTGGTCTCCATTTCAGTTCCTTTTGCTCTCATCTTTTTGATTCCTTCTCCTGCTAGCTTTAGGCTTCATTGTATTGTTTGTTTTTTTTTAGTTCCTTGAAATGTAGTTAGGCTATTTATTTAAAAATCTCTTTTTTTTTCCCTTAATATGAAGGGGCTTATCACTATAAATGTCCCTCTCAGAACTGCTTTTGCAGCATCCCATAAGTTTTTGGTATGTTGTGTTTCCATTTTCATATGTTTCAAGGTATTTTTGGATTTCCCTTTGGACTTCTTTAATCCACTGATCAAGTGTTGGTGAATTTCAACATATTTATGAATTTTCTGGCTTTTGTTCTGTAATTGATTTCTAGTTTCAGACCACTGTTATTGAAAAAAGATACCTGGTATGATTTCAATATTCTTAAACTTATTAAGACTTGTTTTGTGACTTACCATATGATCTATGCTGGAAAATGTTCTATGTACACTTGAGATGGATAGGTATTCTCCCCCCTTCTCCCTCTCTTCTTCTGTAACACCAATAATTTGCAAATTGGTTCTTCTGATAGTATCCCAAAGATCAGATAGGTTTACTTCACTTTTTCTCATCTGTCTTCTTTATTCTATTTCACCTGTATAATTTCAAAGCTTCTGTCTTCTAACAGAATCATTCTTTTGCTTGGTCCATTCTGATACTGATTCCACCTCATTCCTCCTTTCTTTCATTAAAGTCTTAAGCTCCAGATTTGGTTCTTCCTTATGATTTCTATCACTTTGTTAAATTTCTCATTTTGCTCATGTATTGATTTTGTTCAATTTCATTCTGTTTTCTCATAGCTCACTCACTTTCCTTAAAACAGCTTTTTTTGAATTTTTTATCGGTTATTCATAGATCTCCATGTCTTTGGGTTTAATTACTGGAAGTTTATAGTGATCACTTGGTGGTGTCGTGTTTCCCTGGTTCTTCATGTTCTTTGGGAGTTTCTGCATTGCTCTCTTTGCAGCTTAAGTATCAGTCACCTCCTCTAGTCTGTACCAGCTGCCTTCTGGGGAGAACAAATATACCTTTCATCAGCCCTGTTAGAAATTCTGAGGCTTTCTCAGACTTTCTATGGATATACCTGCTTCATACTTCTTGTTCCCATTTGTGGCAGAATTCTCATTTTGTATGCCTTTTCTCAAACCTACAATATACCAGGCAGAGTGCTGACTGCCTCTTTCATTTTTCTAAGGGTGGCATGACAGCACAAGTGTGTGCTCTCTCCCTGAGCCACAGGTTTGGGCTGTCTTCAGGAGCTCAAAGACCTGGCTGCATAGTGGGAGGAAGTATAAGGCACAGGGGATGTTAAGGGCCTCCCATGGAACAGCTGAGGAAATCTACAGGCAAGGCTTTTCCAGCAACTCGGGGGGAAGTTCTTGATGGGAGTCCGTGAGGCAGTTAAGAGAATCTACATCCCTTGAACATCCAAGAGTCCTATCTGCCACTATCCCAGTCCTTCGTCACATCTCAGCCAGGGAGCTCCCAATTTAGCACTCTAGATGGGACGAGAGAGAAATGCACCTCTTGAGCAGCATCCAGCATGGCTGGGGAAGCTGGATGTTCACTTACCCGTTCCTCCTCTCCCCTGTGGGAAAAATCCTGGGCTGAGATGGGCTCTGGTCTGAAGTTGTGCTACTTTGCAGGAGGGCTGATTCAGGTAAGGCCAAGCTGTTCCTTTTACCCACTCCAGTAAGTCCAAACTCCTCCATTTTTTTGCTCCCACAGAGCGCTGGAACTTCTCTTCTAGAAACCTGGATGCCCACCAAGCCTCTCTTGTCCATGGGCAACATCTCAGTGTTCTCCAGGGGCTTCAGCCTGCAGCTGAGAAAGGCTAGAGCCAGGTCACAGGCCAGCTGACAGGGTCCACAGCCAGGACAGAGGTCTCTTTGCCTATTATCTGATGCACGGGTGGGAAAGACTCCTCCTGGTTCCTTTGGTGTATAGTGCTAACTGCAAAGCCCCCACAAAGGCACTTCTGTTCATGGACAGATGCTGATGGTGGTGGAGGACAAAAATGAGGGACATCTTCTACAGCCATGATGCTAACATCATTCTTCCCATAGCCCTTTATTTATAAATCTTATTTTCATATTTATCATTTTTCTCTAAGTTTGGTAAACTTTTTAAGTCTACGACATTATCTTACTCTATGTTATATTCCCACTCTTTAAAACACACTATTCAATAAATACTTGATGAATAAATGAATGAATGAATGATCACATGGAAAGCCACCGTAATCTTCATGTTTCTCAGATCCTGTTGTTTCCTGCTGATCATCTATGTTGATCATACTATTTCATCCCTCAACAATATAGTGCTGTGTAAGTCTATTTCCTTCATGTGATCATTTTGATTATCATCTCTCTCTCACGTATCTTGTTTTTAACCCAACCAATTTTCACGATTTATTCTGAAGGCCAAAAAACCCCAGTTTGTCAATTTACAAACCTCTCCCTTGAAGTTTTGCTATACTGAGATTACAATCTAGGCACAGATAGTGTGGACGCATAGACAACCAAATCACATATGCAAAAATCCACTATAAAACAAACCTTACAGGAAATTCAAAGTGTTTTCTTATCATTTAAAAGTATGTAACAAAGAAATAGTAAAATCTCTATCCCAGAATAAAGGTTCTAAATACAACAAACCCTGGTCATCCTGCAATGAACCAGAAACTGAAAACGGGTATAAAACTCAAAAGAAAAAGAAGAAACTATTATGTACACAGTACACACAGCCTCTTCTTTCTTTCAGCTTCAATATTTTGTAAGACTTTTATTTCATAATGTGCTTTTGTCTTAGAAGGTGACTTATTATTTTAAGTAGTCCTTTTAACTGGCTGAAAAAGTATAAAGAATAAAAGTTGATGGTTTTCTGACTATTATAAAGATCCTCTCCACAAAAAATCATTATCATCAAAAAGTAACCATTAAACGGAGAGAAGCTGGCGACAACACTAATACGATAGACTGATTATAAGAAATCATCAAATCATATATGCGCCCCTATGTTTACTGCAGCATTATTTCCAAAACCAAGATATGAAAGCAACCTAAGTATCCATCAATAAATAAATGTGTAAATGTAGTATAAATATACGATGAAATATTAATCAGCCACAAAAAGAAAAAAAAAAAGATCCTGCGATTTGCAACAACATGAATGGGCCTAGATTATAAGGTATTGTGCTCAGTGAAATATGTCGGACAGAGAAAGTCAAATACTATATGATTTCCCTCATATGTGTAACCTAAAAACAAAACAAATGAACAAACACAAGAAGCAGAAACAGACCCATAAATACAGAGAACTGGTGACTGCCAGAGGGGAGCAGGGTGGGGGATAGACAGAATGAAGCAGAGTGGCAAGTACAGGTTCCAGTCATGGAAGGAGTAAGTCACCGGGATGAAAGGCACAACACAAGAAATACACTCAATAGTACTGTAATAGCATTGTATGGTGACAGATGGCAGCTCCACTTATGGCCAGGACATAATCACTATGTTGGACACCTGAAACTAATGTAACACTGTGCGTCAATCATACTTAAAAAAAGAGAGAGAGAAAAATCATGTGTCCAAAACAAAACTATAGGTCACTATAGGTCGTCTGTGAAAACACAGAGTTTACTCTAAACGTTCTTTTTTAAAAGGTTTTGTTAAATTACTCATTACTTTCCTGTGGAGTGAAACATTATCCATTCAGATTCTAGTGCAGTTCCTGGCCCAAAGCTGCTATTTTCACAATAAGCATTTTTACCAAATACTCCCTGCCTACACCTAAAATATAAGATTCAGAAACAAATGCTGTAGCCACCTCTCTGCATTTCCATTTTTTTAGTTTTTGAACCTTCCTTCTCTACTTTAATTTTTCTCTTGGCTCATATACTCCTTCTCCACCTAGCCTCTTCAAACTGACAACTTGCTTCTATGGTCTAAGTTTATTTGGTTTTTCCCAAAGACACTACATCTTAGAAATGAATGTGTCCCTAAAAATTCACATAGACTGAATGTTTGTAACACTAAAAACTTGTATATTGAAACTAACCCTGAACATAACAGTATTTGGAGATGGAGACTTTGGGAAGCAATGACAGTTTAGACTGCATAAGGATAAGGCTCTCATGATGGGATTAGAGGCCTTATAAGGAGAGAGAGAAATCTCTTTTCTCATCTACCAACCTTTCCTACCCTACCCTTACCCTAAGCAGAAAAGAAAGGCCATGTGAGGACACAGCAAGAAGGCAGCCACCTGCAAGCCAAGGAAAGAGTCTACACCTGAAACCAAACCCTGCTGGACCTTGATCTTGGACTTCTAGCTTCTAAAACCGTGAGAAATAGATTTGTTATCTAAGCCATCCACTTTAGCATTTTGCTATGTCAGCCCACAAATACAGACATCCCCTGTCCTCACCTCCAAGCCCTAATGATATCTCAAATGTTTTTAATTTTTTAAGATTTCATTAAGCAATCTTTATACCCATTGCAAAGGCTTGAATTCACGACCCCAAGATCAAGAGTCACACGCTCCACCAATTGAACCAGCCAGGCACCCCCAAAAGTTTTTAATTTTAATGAAGTCCAACTTACCTATTTTCTTCTTCTGTTTCCTTTATTTTTGGTGTCCTACCCAAGAAATCATTGCAAAATCCTACATCATCAAGCTTTTCCCCTAAGTCGTCTTCTCAGAGTTTCATAGTTTTAGCTCTTACATTAAGTCTTTGATCCATTTTGAGTTCATCTTTATACGTGGTATTGAAGATTTTATTTTTTATTTTTTTTGGCTTGAAAAAGAATAAAATCCCTGAACTAAAGAAAAGTACCAAGAAGCAAAGCAAGGAAGTAAGAAATAAAACTCAAACTAGAGGGTGCAGACAGTGAAGTAAAAGAGGCCAGTAACAATTTGCAGCCCTTCATTAAAATAATCCATGTATCATCCAGTGTTTCCCAAATGCACTAAGGGCATTTGGGGCAAGATAATTCAATTCTTTGTTGTGCAGAATACCAGGGCACTGCAGTGGTTAGGATTCCTGTTCCCCATCCACTAAATGCCAATAATGCTACCCTTTGCATCAGTGTGACAAGCAGAAAATGCCCCCGTGTTTCCAATAACCCTCTAAGGGGAAAATACTGCCCCCTGTTTTAAACCACTGCACAGAAAGTACAGAAAGGGTAGAGTCTAGAAAGACAGTTTCTATCTACATTTCCAAATAGCACAGCACAAGTAAAAATTTCATCCCCAACTACAATACAAGTCAGTGTAATAAAACTTACGGCTCTTTTCAATTTACTTTATGTTTCTTATTATGTTAATATGTAATCTTTTATCTAAATTGAGGAATCCACCATTATACTGAAAGGAGAATCCCTTCTCTTCCCATAGAAGCCAGAAGGTTCAAGATAGTTTGTCTATCATCTAACAAGACAAGAGGCTGTGTGTGACCCACACTTAGGCAATCAGATGCTCTGGCTGGGACTACAGAGCTGAAATAAGTGACACAGAGAAACAAGGACTCAATTTTGGAAATAACTCAGGAAGCAGATCCAGTGTCAAAAGGTAGCAAAGCCATAACCAGAGCTCAGTGACCAGCAGCAGTGACGTGGTACACTATTTGTTAACTCTCACCATGGCTCTGCATACCCAGCTTCCTCTAATGCCTATTTTCTAAACCTAGTTCTCTAGCCTTGAAAGCCAACAATTATCCTTCCAATAAATACCTTTTTAAACATGCATTACACTTGGTTTCTACTGTTTGTTTTTTAATGCAGACAGAAGAGGTATTCTGGTACTATGACCTAAGTTCATATCTTCGACTCAATCACTCTCAAATGTTGCTAAGGCAATTCCAACCAATGCAGAATGAAAAATTCTGACGAACCACCACCACTGAAAAACAGAGGAGTTCCACCTAATGCTTAAAACTCCAAGTTATTCTGAATATGGCATAAATGAGAACAAGTTGGAGATTAGGAAGGCCGTCAACCAACCCATAATTCCTAGTTACTATTACGCACTGATATAGAAAGTACTTTCAGGAATCTGGGAAGAGACCTGGGACTTGGCGACAGAGCCAAGGCCATAACCAATATAGCCTGCTCTCCTGCAAAGCTATCCACAATCCTGAGTTGCCGACTGCTATAACTTCCAGTATAGGCTAAAAGGGCCCGCCGCAATCACTCCTGTGAAGAGGTCCTCCTGATCATCTGCCCAGTTCAAAACCATCAGACTACAAGGTTCTCCAGAGAAAAGGCCCATCCCAAAAGAGATCCATTTTGCCTCAGGTGAACTACTGGCTATTCAACTCCAAGTCTACAAAAAAGAGGCCCCTTACAGATGCTCCACTGACTGCTCATCTGGCCCTAATTAAAGTTCACACACTAAAAGGGGTGCCTGGGGGCTGAGTCAGTTAAATGTCTGCCCTCAGCTCAGGCCCTGATCTCAGGGTCCTGGGATCAAGCCCTGCACTGGACTCCCTGCTCAGTGGGGAACCTGTTTCTCCCCCTCCCTCTGCCCACTCATGCTCTCTCTCTAATAATAAACTCTTTAAAAAAATCAAAAATCGGGGCGCCTGGGTGGCTCAGTGGGTTGGGCTGCTGCCTTCGGCTCGGGTCATGATCCCAGGTCCTGGGTTCGAGCCCCACATCGGGCTTTCTGCTCAGGGGGGAGCCTGCTTCCTCCTCTCTCTCTGCCTGCCTCTCTGCCTACTTGTGATTTCTGTCAAATAAATAAGTGAAGTCTTTGAAAAAAAAAAAAAATCAAAATTTTTTAAAAGTCCATACAAGGAAGCCAGACAGCACCAGGGGGTAAACCCAAATCTTCAATTTCAAATCTATTCTTCTATACTTTCCTTCATAATACTGGGGCTTAGCCTCTGCAAATTACCTCTCTCTTTTATCAACTGGCTTCCTAATAGGTTCAACCAATAAGCGGTACTAAAGGGAGACTGGAAAGCAGGAGGATGGGATCTTGGTAACCTAATTCTAAAATAATTACTGATGTCAATTCATCAAGAAGATGTAGCAATTATAAACATACATGTAACAATTATAAACACCAAACAACAGAACCCCAAAATATATGAAGCAAGCACCTACAGAACTGAAGGAAGAAACAGGCAATTTTACAGTAATAGCTGGAGACTTCCATACTCCACTTCCAATAATGGCTAAAACAGAGATAATTTAAATAAATAAAATCAGAAATAAAAACGGAGACATTATTGCCGACCTTACAGAAATAAAAAAAAGATTCAAAGACAGTATTATAAATAAGTGTACACAACCAAATTAGAAAAACTAGATGAATTGGACACATTCCTAGAAACACACAAACTTTTTACAAAAAGTAACTCGAGCAAACACAGAAAATCTAAATAGACCTGTAACAGGTAAAGATCTTAAATCAGGAACCAAAACCTCCCAACAAAGGAAGGCCTAGGACCAGATGGTTCCACAGGTAAATTCTACCATGTTTAAAGAATTAACACCAGGGGAGGAGTTAAGATGGCGGAGAAGTAGCAGGCTGAGACTACTTCAGGTAGTAGGAGATCAGCTAGATAGCTTATCTAAAGATTGCAAACACCTACAAATCCAACGGGAGATCGAAGAGAAGAACAGCAATTCTAGAAACAGAAAATCAACCACTTTCTGAAAGGTAGGAATGGCTCAGAAGTGAATCCAAAGCGACGGGAAGATAGACTGCAGGGGGAGGGGCTGGCTCCCAGCAAGCAGCGGAGCAACGGACCATTAAATCAGGACTTTTAAAAGTCTGTTCCGCTGAGGGACATCGCTCCAGAGGCTAAACTGGGGTGAAGCCCACGCGGGGTCAGCATGGCCTCAGGTCCCTCAGGGTCACAGAAAGATCGGGGGTGTCTGAGTGTCGCAGAGCTTGCAGGTATCAGAACGGGGAAGCCGGCTACAGAGACAAAGCCGAGGAGTGAGCTCTCAGCTCGGGGTACCTTGAACCGCTTGCAGGCTCGTTCAGCTCGGAGCGCGGCCGGAGGCCAGGGTGACGAGAGTAATTGGGTGCTATTCTCTGAGGGCGCACAGATGAGGGCGCACAGAGGAGTGGGGCCCTGAGCACTCAGCTCCTCCGGGCCAGAGACCGGGAGGCCGCCATCTTCATTCCCGTCCTGCAGAACTCTACGGAAAGCGCTCAGGGAACAAAAGCTCCCGAAAGCAAACCCGAGTGGATTACTCAGCCCGGCCCCTGATAAGGCTGGTGCAATTCCGCCTGGGGCAAAGACACTTGAGAATCACTACAACAGGCCCCTCCCCCAGAAGATCAACAAGAAACCCAGCCAGGACCAAGTTCACCTACCAAGGAGTGCAATTTCAATACCAAGGAGAACAGCGGAATTCCAGAGGAGGAGAAAGCAAAGCATGGAATTCATGGCTTTCTCCCCATGATTCTTTAGTCTTGCAGTTAATTTAATTTTTTTTTCTTTTTCAATTTTTTTTCTTCTTCTGCTAGATTTTTTTAACTTTTACCCTTTTCTTTTTTAACATTTTTTAAATAGTTTATCTAATATATATATTTCTCCTTTTTTATATTTTTTCTTTATTCGTTTTCTTTTTTTAATTGTTTCTTTCTTATTTTTCTGAACCTCTTTTTAACCCCTTTCTCCCACCCACGATTTGGGATCTCTCCTGATTTGGCTAAAGCATATTTTCCTGGGGTCTTTGCCACCCTTTTAGTATTTTACTTGCACCTTCATATACTCTTCTCTGGACAAAAGGACAAGGCAGAAAAATTCACCACAAAAAAAAAAGAACAAGAGGCAGTACCAAAGGCTAGGGACCTAATCAATACAGACATTGGTAATATGTCAGATCTAGAGTTCAGAATGACGATTCTCAAGGTTCTAGCCGGGCTCGAAAAAGGCATGGAAGATATTAGAGAAACTCTCTCGGGAGATATAAAAGCCCTTTCTGGAGAAATAAAAGAACTAAAATCTAACCAAGTTGAAACCAAAAGAGTTATTAATAATGTGCATTCAAAAATGGAGGCTCTCACTGCTAGGATAAATGAGGCAGAAGAAAGAATTAGTGATATAGAAGACCAAATGACAGAGAATAAAGAAGCTGAGCAAAAGAGGGACAAACAGCTACTGGACCACGAGGGGAGAATTCCAGAGGTAAGTGACACCATAAGACGAAACAACATTAGAATAATTGGGATTCCAGACGAAGAAGAAAGAGAGAGGGGAGCAGAAGGTATATATATTGGAAAGAATTATTGGAGAGAATTTCCCTAATATGGAAAAGGGAACAAGCATCAAAATCCAGGAGGTGCAGAGAACCCCCCTCAAAATCAGTAAGAATAGGTCCACACCCCGTCACCTAATAGTAAAATTTACAAGTCTTAGTGACAAAGAGAAAATCCTGAAAGCAGCCCAGGAAAAGAAGTCTGTAGCATACAATGGTAAAAATATTCAATTGGCAGCAGACTTATCCACAGAGACCTGGCAGGCCAGAAAGAGCTGGCATGATATATTCAGAGCACTAAACAAGAAAAACATGCAGCCAAGAATACTATATCCAGCTAGGCTATCATTGAAAATATACGTAAAGATAAAAAGCTTCCAGGACAAACAAAAACTGAAAGAATTTGCAAACACCAAACCAGCTCTACAGGAAATATTGAAAGGGGTCCTCTAAGCAAAGAGAAAGCCTAAAAGTAGTAGATCAGAAAGGAACAGAGACAATACACAGGAACAGTCACCTTACAGGCAATACAATGGCACTAAATTCATATCTCTCAATAGTTACCCTGAATGTTAATGGGCTAAATGCCCCAATCAAAAGACACAGGGTATCAGAATGGATAAAAAAACAAAACCCATCTATATGTTGCCTACAAGAAACTCATTTTAGACCCAAAGACACCTCCAGATTTAGTGAGGTGGTGGAAAACAATTTACCATGCTAATGGACATCAGAAGAAAGCAGGAGTGGCAATGCTTATATCAGATCAATTAGATTTTAAGCCAGACTATAATAAGAGATGAGGAAGGACATTATATCATACTCAAAGGATCTTTCCCACAAGAAGATCTAACAATTTTAAATATCTATGCCCCTAACGTGGGAGCAGCCAACTATATAAACCAATTATTAACAAAATCAAAGAAACGCATCAACAATCATACAATAATAGTAGGGGACTTTAACACTCCCCTCACTGAAATGGACAGATCATCCAAGTAAAAGATCAACAAGGAAATAAAGGCCTTAAATGATACACTGGAACAGATACACATCACAGATATATTCAGAACATTTCATCCCAAAGCAACAGAATACACATTCTTCTCTAGGGCACATGGAACATTCTCCAGAAGAGATCACATCCTCGGTCCTAAATCAGGTCTCAACTGGTATCAAAAGATTGGGATCATTCCCTGCATATTTTCAGACCACAATGCTCTGAAGCTAGAACTCAATCACAAGAGGAAATTTGGAAAGAACCCAAATATATGGGGGAATGGGTCAACCAGGAAATTAAAGAAGAATTAAAAAATTCATGGAAACAAATGATAATGAAAACACAACGGTTCAAAATCTGTGGGACACAACAAAGGCAGTCCTGAGAGGAAAATGTATAGCGGTACAAGCCTTTCTCAAGAAACAAGAAAGGTCTCAGGTACACGACCTAACCTTATACCTAAAGGAGCTGGAGAAAGAACAAGAAAGAAACCCTAAACCCAGCAGGAGAAGAAAAATCATAAAGATCAGAGCAGAAATCAATGAAATAGAAACCAAAAAAACAATAGAACAAATCAACAAAACTAGGAGCTGGTTCTTTGAAAGAATTAGTAAGATTGATAAACCCCTGGCCAGACTTATCAAAAAGAAGAGAGAAAGGACCCAAATAAATAAAATCATGAATGAAACAGGAGAGATCACAACTAACACTGAAGAAATACAGGTAATTATAAGAACATACTATGAGCAACTCTACGCCAACAAATTTGACAATCTGGAAGAAATAGATGCATTCCTAGAGACATATAAACTACCACAACTGAACCAGGAAGAAAGAGAAAACTTGAACAGACCCATAACCAGTAAGGAGATTGAAAGAGTCATCAAAAATCTCCAAACAGGGGCGCCTGGGTGGCTCAGTGGGTTAAGCCGCTGCCTTCGGCTCGGGTCATGATCTCAGGGTCCTGGGATCGAGCCCCGCATCGGGCTCTCTCTCAGCGGGGAGCCTGCTTCCTCCTCTCTCTCTACCTGCCTCTCTGCCTGCTTGTGATCTATCTCTGTCAAATAAATAAATAAAATCTTTAAAAAAAAAAAAAAATCTCCAAACAAACAAAAGCCCAAGGCCAGACGGCTTCCCGGGGGAATTCTACCAAACATTTAAAGAAGAACTAATTCCTATTCTCCTGAAACTGTTCCAAAAAATAGAAATGGAAGGAAAACTTCCAAACTCATTTTATGAGGCCAGCATCACCTTGATCCCAAAACCAGACAAGGATCCCATCAAAAAAGAGTACAGACCAATATCCTTGATGAACACAGATGCGAAAATTCTCACCAAAATACTAGCCAATAAGATTCAACAATACATTAAAAGGATTATTCACCACGACCAAGTGGGATTTATTCCAGGGCTGCAAGGTTGGTTCAACATCCACAAATCAATCATTGTGATACAACACATTAATAAAAGAACAAGAACCATAAGATACTCTCAATAGATGCTGCAAAAGCATGTGACAAAGTACAGCATCCCTTCCTGATCAAAACTCTTCAAAGTGTAGGGATAGAGGGCACATACCTCAATATTATCAAAGCCATCTATGAGAAACCCACCGCAAATATCATTCTCAATGGAGAAAAACTGAAAGCTTTTCCGCTAAGGTCAGGAACACGCCAGGGATGTCCATTATCACCACTCCTATTCAACATAGTACTAGAAGTCCTAGCCTCAGCAATCAGACAACAAAAGGAAATTAAAGGCATTCAAATCGGCAAAGAAGAAGTCAAACTATCACTCCTTGCAGATGATATGATACTTTATGTGGAAAACCCAAAAGACTCCACTCCAAAACTGCTACAACTTGTACAGGAATTCAGTAAAGTGTCAGGATATAAAATCAATGCACAGAAATCAGTTGCATTTCTCTACACCAACAACAAGACAGAAGAAAGAGAAATTAAGGAGTCCATCCCATTTACAATTGCACCCAAAACTATAAGATACCTAGGAAAAAACCTAACCACAGAGGCTAAGAATCTATACCCAGAAAACTGTAAAGTATTCATGAAAGAAATTGAGGAAGACACAAAGAAATGGAAAAATGTTCCATGCTCCTGGATTGGAAGAATAAATATTGTGAAAATGTCTATGCTACCTAAAGCAATCTACACATTTAATGCAATTCCTATCAAAGTACCATCCATTTTTTTCAAAGAAATGGAACAAACAATCCTAAAATTTATATGGAACCAGAAAAGACCTCAAATAGCCAAAGGCATATTGAAAAAGAAAGCCAAAGTTGGTGGCATCACAGTTCCAGACTTCAAGCTCTATTAAAAGCTGTCATCATCAAAACAGCGTGGTACTGGCACAAAAACAGACACATAGATCAATGGAACAGAATAGAGAGCCCAGAAATAGACCCTCAACTCTATGGTCAACTAATCTTTGACAAAGCAGGAAAGAATATCCAATGGAAAAAAGACAGCCTCTTCAATAAATGGTCTTGGGAAAATTGGACAGCCACATGCAGAAAAATGAAATTGGATCATTTCCTCACACCACACACGAAAATAGACTCAAAATGGATGAAGGACCTCAATGTGAGAAAGGAATCCATCAAAATCCTTGAGGAGAACACAGGCAGCAACCTCTTCGACCTCAGCCACAGCAACATCTTCCTAGGAACATCGCCAAAGGCAAGGGAAGCAAGGGCAAAAATGAACTATTGGGATTTTATCAAGATCAAAAGCTTTTGCACAGCAAAGGAAACAGTTAACAAAACCAAAAGACATATCAGATAAAGGGCTAGTGTCCAAAATCTATAAAGAACTTAGCAAACTCAACACCCAAAGAACAAATAATCCAATCAAGAAATGGGCAGAGGACATGAACAGACATTTCTTCAAAGAAGACATCCAGATGGCCAACAGACACATGAAAAAATGCTCCTCATCACTCAGCATCAAGGAAATACAAATCAAAACCAGTCAGAATGGCTAAAATTAACTAGTCAGGAAATGACAGATGCTGGCGAGGATGCGGAGAAAGGGGAACCTTCCTACACTGCTGGTGGGAATGCAAGCTGGTGCAACCATTCTGGAAAACAGCATGGAGGTTCCTCAAAATGTTGAAAATAGGACTACCCTATGACCCAGCAATTGCACTCCTAGGTATTTACCCTAAAGATACAGACGTAGTGATCCGAAGAGGCACATGCACCCAAATGTTTATAGCAGCAATGTCTACAATAGCCAAACTATGGAAAGAACCCAGATGTCCATCAACAGATGAATGGATAAAGAAGAGGTGGTATATATACACAATGGAATACTATGCAGCCATCAAAAGAAATGAAATCTTGCCATTTGCGACGACGTGGATGGAACTAGAGGGTTTCATGCTTAGCAAAATAAGTCAATTGGAGAAAGTCAACTATCATATGTTCTCCCTGATATGAGTAAGTGGAGATGCAACATGGGGGGTTAAGGGGGTAGGAGAAGAATAAATGAAACAAGATGGGATTGGGAGGGAAACAAACCATAAGTGACTCTTAATCTCACAAAACAAACCGAGGGTTGCTGGGGGGAGGGGGATTGGGGGGGGTTATGGGCATTGGGGAGGGTATGTGCTATGGTGAGTGATGTGAAGTGTGTAAACCTAGCGATTCACAGACCTGTACCCTTGGGGATAAAAATATATTATATGTTTATAAAAAATTTTAAAAAATTAAAAAATAAAAGAATTAACACCAATCTTCCTCAAACTCTTCCAAAAAAAAAAAAAAAAAAACAAACAAAAGAGGCAAGAGCACTTCTTAACTCATTCTGTAAAGCCAGCATGACCCTGATATCAAAGTCAAAGATACCAGAAGAACACTAGATATCCTTTAGAAATATAGATGCAAATATCCTCAACAAAATGTTAGCAAACTAATCCCAACAGCATATTAAAAGGACTATACATACCATGAGCAGGCAGATTTTATCCCAGAAATGCAAACGTGGTTCAACACAAGAAAATCATAAAATGTAATACACATTAATGGAACAAAAGGAATAAAATACATGACCATCTCAAATGATGCTGAAAAAGCATCTGACAAAATCCAACACCCTTTCATGATAAACACACAGCAAACTAGGAATACAAAGAAACTTCCCTCAACATGACAAAGGGCACTTATGAAAACTTCACAACTAACATCATACTCAGTGGTGAAAGACTAAAAGCTCTCCCCCTAAGATCAGGAATAAGGCAAAGATGCCCACTTTCACCACTGCTATTCAATATTATACTATAAAGTTCTAGCCAAAGCAATTAAGCAAGGGAAAAAAAATCAAAAACATCCAAATTGGATAGGCAGAAGTAAAACTCTCTCTATTCACAGATGACATGATCCTATATATACAGAAAATCCCCAAGAATTCACAAAATTACTGGAGACAACAAATGGTCTTGGTAAAACTGAGAGCACAAGCTCAACACAAAAAAATCAACACATTTCTATATATCACAAATGAAAAACTCAAAAAAGGAAATTAAGGAACCAATTCCATTCATAATAGCATACAAAAGAATTAAATACTTAGGGATAAATTTAACTAAAAAGGTCAAATACCTGTGTACTGAAAACTACAAATATTACTGAAAGAAACTGAGGAAGACATAAATGATGGAAAAATATTATAGCCATAGATTGGAAGACTTAATGTTGTTAAAAAGATAAGACTGCCCAAACCAATCTACAGATTCAACAAAATCACTATCAAAATTCCAACAGCTGTTTTCGCAGAAATTGAAAAGCTGATCCTCAAATACATAAGGAATTGCAAGTGGCCCCAAATAGTTAAAACAATCCTGAAAAAGAATAACAATGTTTGGAGCACTCACATTCTCAATTTCTAAAGCTTGCTTTAGAGGTTCAGTAATCAAAACAGTGTGGTACTATTCTAGGTCATAAATTCCTATCTGTGAATGCATTTTCGAGATTATGTTCTATTCTATTCTCTTCCATGTGAGGTGTGTGCAAACCCAGTGGTGCAGACTCATGAGATACCTATTTAAAATAATGTCTCTCCCTCTGTCTGCATCTCTTTGATGTTTTCTAATTGCTCTTCCTCTTTTTTTTCCTTATCCCCATTCTAAAATGTATGTACATTTTTTGAGTACTTTAAGTCCTATTAAGCTCAGATCAAATGGCCTTTCATACCTATGACTGATGCCAACAGAAGGTCCAATTTTTTGTATATTAAGTAATGATTTTCTTTTTATGATAATGTGGAACTAAATGGGTATAAGCTATGTAATTTTTTTTTTTTTTTAAAAAGGGGGTGCCTGGGTGGCTCAGTGGGTTAAAGCCTCTACCTTCGACTCAGGTCATGATCTCAGGGTCCTGGGATCGAGCCCCGCATCGGGCTCTCTGCTCAGTGGGGAGCCTGCTTCTTCCTCTCTCTCTGCCTGTCTCTCTGATTACTTGGGATCTCTGTCTGTAAAATAATTTTTAAAAATCTTTAAAAAAAATAGTAATAAAAAATAAAGAAAAATAAAGTGTGGTAATGGCATAAGGACAAACATACAAACATATATAGATGAAAGGAACAGAACTGAGTGTCCAGAAAAAGACTCATACTAGTACAGAGAACTGATTTTCAAAAAGGGTGCCAATACTTGGGAAAAAAAGTTTCTTCAACAAATGGTGCAGGAACAAATGAAGAGCCACACACAGAATAACAAAGCTGGACCCCTTTCTCACACCATACACCAAAAGTCAAAATCAATCCACAACCTAAATATAAAAGTTAAGATCATAAAAGTCTTAAGAAAACAAGAGTAAATATTCATGATCTTGGCTTGGTAATAAATTCATAAATGACATCAAAAGCATAAGCAACAAAAAGAAAATAAATTGGGCTTTATCAAAATTAAAAACCATTTATATGAAAGAACACTTTCAAGAAAGTGAAAGATAAAAAAAAAAGAAAAAAGTGAAAGATAATCTACAGGAAGGGCAAAAATACTCACAAGCCATCAATCTGATAAGGATCTAGTATCGAGAAGATTATGTCTTGTCTACGGCCATACCACCCTGAACGCGCAGGCCATACCAGCCTGAAGGCGCCCAATCTTGTCTGATCTCGGAAGCTAAGCAGGGTCGGGCCTGGTTAGTACTTGGATGGGAGAAGATTATGTCTTAACCTGACTCAGTAACAAAAGGCCAAACCACCCAATTTTTTTAAAGGGACAAAGTACTTGGGTGGACATTTCTCTAAAATGGCCAATAAGCACATGGTAAGACATTCAGTATCAGTAGTCCTGAGGGAAATCCAAATGAAAACTACAATGAGATACCACTTCACACACACTAGGATGGGTATTTTTTTTTTAAATGTTGACATGGATGTGGAGAAACTGGAACCTTCAGAAGTTACTAAAGGGAATGTACAATGATTCAGCGGCCATGGAAAACAGTTTGGCAGTTCCTCAAAAAGTTAAACACAGAATTACCATATGACCCAGAAATTCCACTCCTTGGTTCATACCCAAGAGAATTAAAAACAAGTACTCAAATAAATACACACATGTTCACAGCTGAATAGTGAATAGTGGTAGAATAAAAGGTGGAAACAGTCCAACTGTCTGTCACCAGAGGAATGCATAAACAAACTGTAAATTCTCTATACAAATGATGGAGTATAATTCAGCCATAAAAAAGGAATGAAGTATGACACATGCTACAATGTGGATTAGTCTCATAAACGTTATGGTAAGTGAAAGGCAGACACAAGATGTCCTACATAGCATGATTCCCTTTATGTTAAAAACATACCACATGGGTCATAACATTTACCAGAACAGGTAAGTCCTTAGAGACAGAAAGCAGACCGTTTGCCAGGGGCTGGGGAAGTAACTGCTTAATGGGTATGGAGCTTCCTTTTAGGTTATGAAAATGTTTTGGAACTAGACAGAGGCACAACACCAGGAATGTATTAAATGTATTAAAATGCCACTAAACTGTTCACTTTAAGATGACTGATTTTACGTCATGCAAAATTTACCTTGATTCAAGAAATAAATACTTACGGAAGAGCTTAGATTCAAGAAGGGCAAGCACAATTTGAATAAACAAGGTAAACCCACCCTATCTGTCTCTGTGTGGCTATAATAAAGTACCATACAGTGAGTGGCTTTTAAACAACAAAAATCTATTTCTCATATTTCCGGAGGCTGGAAACCCATGATCAGGATGCCAGTATGTCAGGTTCTGGTGAGAACCCTCTTCCAGGTTGCAGACTGCTGACTCCTCACATGGTGGAATGGTAGAAAAAGAAAGCAAGCAAGCTCTCTCACATGTTTTTACAAGGGCACTAATCCCATTCAGGAGGGTTTCACACTCATAACCTAATTACCTTCCAAAGGCTCTACCCTCCTCATACCAGCACACTGAAAACAGATCTCAACATGTGAATTTTGGGAGGACAGGAGCATTCATTCAGTCCATGGCATTATCTGATATCAAGAGTTATGTAAAGCTACACTCGTTATTACACTTACTAAAAGAGAACACCATGCTAATCCAAAAGAAATACACAGAAGGACACAGAGCCCAGAAAAAAAAAACTATGAAAATATGAAAAACTGTTTTATGGAAGAAACAGCATTACAAATCTATGGGAAAAGACAAATTCTTCAGTAAGTAGCACAGGGAAAACTGGACACCTGTACAAAAAATTATGAACTCAATCCCTACCTCATCACAGACAAAAATCAAAACCAAGTAGTAGATTAAATCCCTAGATGTGAAAAACAAAACCTTAAAACTGCCAGAACTGAAAATATAGGTCACTATAACTTCACGGTTTAAAGCATTCCCCTAAGCAAAATTCAAAAAGCAACACCGTGAAGAAAAATATTAACAATTTCAATTACATTAACATTTTAAACCTCTGAAACATTAAAGAAACCATAAACAAAGTTTAAAAATAAGGCATCCATTTCAAGAATATATGTGTAATACATATCACAAAGAATTCAGTCAGAATGTAGAAATAATTCATACAAATAGGAAAAAGAAGAGGGCGCCTGGGTGGCTCAATGGGTTAAAGCCTCTGCCTTCAGCTCAGGTCATGATCCCACCCGGAATTGGGCTCTCTGCTCAGCAGGGAGCCTGTTTCCCCAGCACTCTCTCTGTCTGCCTCTCTGCCTACTTGTGATCTCTGTCAAATAAATAAATTAAATCTTAAAAAAAAAAAAAAAAAAGAAAGAAAGAAAAGAGAAGAAAAACCAAAAAGAAAAATTGAACAAAAAATGTGAACAAGCAACTCAAAAACTGGGAACTCCAAACAACTAATGTTAAAAAAAAAAAAAAAAGTTCCACCTACTAGTAAACAGGGAAATAAAAACTAAAACTGACATCAGATTAGTAAAGATGTTTAAAGTCTAACACCACCATGGTTTATGAAGATGTAGGTAGGAATGCAAATCGGTACAACCACTCTACAGACAATTTAGCAAAAAAATTTTGAGTCAATGGTACATCAACTTTACAAACCCCGCAGTTCTCAAAAAAATGCCAATAGCCTAAATACATACACCAAGCCTCATCTAGGAGAGGTCTAAGACCCATAGAATCTGACTCCAAAGATGCTAATATATACTTTAAGAATGATGTTAAGATCTGAATCTAAGATTTAAATTTTTCAGTAGTGTCCAAGTCAAAATTAATCTTCTATAATCCCCAATACTTAGTATAATGCTTAGCACATAATATTCAAAAACACCTGAATTAATGAATGGACCAATATTCTTTAATAGTAATTATTACCACAAAGAAGAGGCCAGGAGACCTGCGTAAGTGATAGAGGTTGATTTTATAAATATGTAAATGTCAAAAATGTAAATGGAAAAACAATAAAGACATTGTTCTTTGTGGTCTCCAGATTACTTCATATCCTTTTGTTTAACTCATTATATAACTTGTCCCTAAAGTTCTTGTTAAGATATGGAGAATAAAAGAGAACAGACACTTTCAATGGCATCTCTCAATATTATGGTTAGGAAATCAAAGAATATTTCGCATCAAGAGTAGTAAAAGCCTTCACAGATCTGAGGCCTCAATTACTCAGCGACTCCTGTTACCCTCAGCATCTATACTAAAGACTTAGACAGCAAATCAAGAGATAGGATTATTAACTGGGCTCAAAAATGACACCTGGAAGTACTTTCGTAAATATATCTATTACCTTCATTCAGGCCAGCACATAAAATGTTTCAAAAAAATGTTCAATAAATTATACTTTCAAACTTACGAGAATCAAGAATATATAACAGTATTTTATTCATTTACACTTTTTAAATTGGTACAAATTTCAATACATAATCATAATATTATATAAGTGAATTATAGCCACACATGAAATGGTTTTTAACCTTTATTTTTATATATAAAAATGACACTGCTAATTCCTATTTAGAACACATTTTGTTTTCACAGTATTTATAATATCTTGAAGTAAATTACTGCACACTTTTCAGTTCCCTACTTCATGAAATTATTAGTATTTCATATGTATGAGCTGGATTCAATCAATTCCCTCATTTCATAAATAAGGCACAGGGAAGTTAAACAGCTTATCTAAATATACTCCAGCAAGTAAGGACAAGGCTGAAACCAGAGCCCCTATCTCTTAACACTGAGCCCAAGGTTCTTTTAAATATACAATGATGTCTTCCTTCTGGACTACATAAAATTCCAAGATAGACCATTGAAATAAATGCCCTTTTGAAGGAGATTTTTCTTACAATAAATCCTAAAACCAAAGTGTAGGTAAATCTCCAGTGCATTCTTCATTATAGCCATGTTCTAAAAGGAAAAAGTTCCAGCAAAGGTTCAATGGCAATCAAAATAAACTTTTCTGACAGAATTTGCACAATTATGGAAAATAAGAACAGCAAATGACTGTCCTGGCCAATCAATATGTAGTCAGCCCAAACCATACACTAATTTTTTAAATAATTTTCAAACAACAGTAAACAAAACATTTGCCCAGTTAGCTAATGTTTACCATGAACTACTGATTTCAAAAAAAGTCCGGGGCGCCTGGGTGGCTCAGTGGGTTAAAGCCTCTGCCTTCGGCTCAGGTCATGGTCTCGGGGTCCTGGGATCGAGCCCCACATCGGGCTCTCTGCTCCGCAGGGAGCCTGCTTCCTCCCCTCTCTCTCTGCCTACCTCTCTGCCTACTTGTGATCTCTCTCTCTCTCTGTCAAATAAATAAAATCTTTAAAAAAAAAAAAAAAAAAAAGTCCTCCTCCTCTGTGGGGGTAAGTTCCAAGACCCCTAAAGGATGTGTGAAACCACAGACAATAACAAACCCTATATACACACACCATTTTTTCCTATACATACGTATGATAAAGTTTAATATATAAATGAGAAATAGTAAGAGATAAACAACATCTCATAATAAATTAGAACAATAACAATATCCATGAATGTGGTCGCCCTCCCTCTCTCTAAATACCTTGTTGTACTGCACTCCCCCTTCTTATGACGACGATGATGTGTGATGATAAAATGCCTACATGATGAGATGAATGGAGGTGTGGAGGTGTTGTGACCTAGCAGGAGGCTGCTACTGACCTCACTCATCAGCAGGAGCATCAACGGCTTCCAGAGGGCGGCTGAGTGCCGCTGACTGCAGGTAACTGAACCAGGAAAGTGAAACTGCCGATGTGGGGGAACTACTGGAGATGTTAGTTTCTCAGGTGCCAACTTTCAGCACGATCTAATTTTATAGCTATATTTTTAAAAATTATGTTAGTAAAACCTAACTTACAGGTCTGACATAAAGACTAAAGGTTAAATGTATGAAAACATCTTTCACACAGGCTATTGTTTTCTTCCTTTTTTCCTAAAGGAGAAATTCAATGTGGGGGCATGCAAAATATCTTAGATACATTTATAGGAGTAAGTATGTTGTAGATAAAGCCAGCAGGAATTATTCCCTAATTTTTTTAAATTGTTTTTTATAAAGGGCCTTTATTAAAGACTACGCTTCTCACTGTAAGACATCATTCCTCCTACTTCTGCATCTTAACTCTCAATTCTTGTGTTTTGTTTATACCTTCTCTCAGGGAACTGGCCACCTTGCCATGGACATCATTTATTCAACAGGTATATACTTTTATTAAGGGCCAAATGTACTTCAAGCATTGGACATAAAAGATAAATTAAAGACAGTTATTTGCCCTCAAGGAGCCCATGCTCTTTTAGGAGAGAAAGAGAAGTAAGCAAATAGACTGTAAATATGCAATCACAGACATACATGAGAAAGATAAAGTATAAGGGAAAAACACTACCTACAGACAGTGGAGGTAAGGGAATAAACCCGTAAGTGGATTCGGGCAATCTCAGCTCTAATGGGTAAATTAATATTAACAAGAACCCTGCAGATCAGAAAACACTATCAGGAAATAAGATTAAATGCAAATCACTCAAAGTAACTGAAGCATGGAATTACAATAAATGATGCTGATAAAAAATAAAATCTAACTTCAAATTCCATGTTACAGAGACTACATACCTACATAAGACAATGTTAATAATTTAGAAGAAATATTCTTAGATTGTTTGATCCTTTAAAATAAGAAAATCCAAAAATATCACACATTTCATAGCCCTAGAACACTTCTTTTAAAACCCAAGAGAAATTTTGGAAAGGCTATTATAGCTCTTAAAGCAAATAAACAAACTAATGCTTGAACAAATTTGATTTCCTAAAAATATTTAACTTGATCCTATAAATGCTGTTTAACATATTAACATTCAATTTCTGGAGCACCATCTCCTGGAATTCCCAACATTCACTGACCAACATGAAAATGAGAATTTATGCCTTGGTATCCTACATTTTAACCATACCATTCTAATACTTTATTCATCTCTGAGAAGAATTAAAAATATACTGACATACTGATTTGATAATGCTGCACCAATAAAAGCAAGGTCACCATCACTTGGTCTAGGATCAAAATTTGACTTTAAATAAGAACATACCAAATGTCATCCGGTTAGCATTGCAAAATACAGCCTCTTCTAAATCACTATCAGTACTTATGAAAGATGCTGAAAATTATGAAAACTCAGACTATCAAAGAAATAAGAGCTATGGGGTGCCTGGGCAGCTCAGTGGGTTAAACCCTCTGCCTTCAGCTCAGGTCATGATCCCAGGGTCCTGGGATAGAGCCCCGAGTCGGGCTCTCTGCTCGGTGGGGAGCCTGCCTCCCTCTCTCTCTCTGCCTGCCTCTCTGCCTACTTATGATCTCTGTGTGTCAAATAAATAAATAAAATCTTTTAAAAAAAGAAAAGAAAAGAAAAAAGAGCTATTACTTCAGAATTTGGAAGAATTCTTTACTAACTGGCAACTATACTTAGATTGTAGAGAATCAAGCCTTACCTCTACCCCAATTGTAACTGATCACAGAGACCAAGGGTCTGTCCCAATAGGAAAATGGGACAGAGACCTCCATAAAGTCAGAGCCTTTCCCCACCATCTCATCCCAATTCTTACCCTATTATCTAACTAATCAGGTTCAGTGAGAAAGCAATTCCTGGAGGATGGGGGAAGTGCATGGGAGACAACAAAAAACTGCTTTCCAAGTGGTAATGGACAAGACAACAATTTCAGTAGCTGTCCATGCAGCCAACTGTACAATGAATTTAGGAATCACACAAAAATGTACTCTAGCACCAAAAGAGTTGAGAGGACTAAAGATGCTACTATCACAGCAGAGTAGAGGAAATTACACTGAGAGGTAAAGATCAACTTGTTCTCCAACTATGGAAATGAACGGTTTTCACTCAATAAAAGTAAACAAAGTCTATATACATATATACCCATACAATCAAGGCGTCTATATCAGACTGTTAAACAGACATTACTTTATTCATATCTGAGTAAAGGGAAGTGGGAAAAACAACTAAGGGCCAAAGAGGGTAAATACATTACAAGGGAAGCCCAGCCAACTTAAGAGGATAAAATGATGTGACTTCCCCCAAACAGGAGCAGAATGCCCTAACAGGATAAGGGGGAGAAAAGGCATGGAAGAGGGATGAGAAAATGAAGGATATTAAAATTAAAATGATGATAGTGAGATTTAAAATTTCTACTCCTGCAATAAAAAGCAAAACTGAATCAAGCAAAAAATGCAAATCATGACCCGAAAATCTTAAAAAACTCTCACTAATGCACACTGCAATCTGGACTAGACACATTTCAAGTTCAAAAGTGACGCGTCATTAGTGACTAAACACACTGGACAGCACAGGTTTAGAGTGATTATGTCTAGTACAATGTCTCACAGCTATTTAGTAAAACCAAGATGCAACTTTAGGTCCTTCTAACTCCAAAGCCTGTTCTTTCTGTTTGAGGAAACTACCAGAAGTTAACATATCTTCAAGTATTCAAGTTATACTAACAAAATCCTGACTAGAAGATGAAACTTACTGGCAATTCAATTAAGTATTAAAAAAAAAAAAAAACGAAGCCCACTTTTATAATGCTAGCATATAAAACAAATGTCAGTTTTAAAAATGAAATAAATTAGTAAGTAAAATTTCAGTGGACTAGATCTATTACGTACATAAATTGTGAACATGATACTTTATGTGTATCAGCGTATATTTATAACAACATCCATGTGTTTGATGACCAATACCTGTTTTGGTTACCTTGAAATCATAGATGTTAAAATGACTGTCATCAACATCAAACCATGCATTTTACATTATTATCATTTGAAAACTACCAATTATTTGTGAACCATTTAAATGAAGGGAACACACAGGTTTTCTCATTAAAATGCTTTATCTTAAACTCATGTAATATCAATTATATAAAGTATTAATTCCATATGGTATATATTTCTTAGTAACCCATAGCCATGTCACCCAGAAACTGGGGGTTATCCTGGACTACCTCCTCCTCCTACCTTAGCCCCATATTCAATCAACTACCAATTTCTGTGAAACTTAACACATTGACTAACATCTCTTCAATCAACCACTCTTCTCCACTAACTTCTCTCCTTCTCCATTATCACTACCGTGATCTAAGCCAATCTCTTCTCTGACCTAGACTCTCCTAATTTCACATGTCCTCCTGCTCCTCTCTGATCCAGTGTTTACAATGCAACCATAGTGATTATTTAAATTTTTATTTAAATTTTTAAAAAATGATTATGTCATTGCCTTGCTTTAGTGAAAACCCTTCACTGACTTTCCATGGTACTCAGGATAAAGACCAAAATATTTGACTACGGACTCTCCAGGATCATGCCTAGGGATTCCCAACTCAACAACAACCAGGTGAAATGCTGATTCATTAGATTTCCTTAACTGGCAGCTTAGTGGAGTGGCATAAAATGAAAAGCACATGCGCCTCTAGAGGGAGCAGCTCCTGCCCAGATCCAGCTCAGGGCTGCCATCCAAAAATACAGATTTGGGTGTTGCCAGATCCTCCGATAGTTTCAAGAGAAATCAGAAGTCCAGACTTTCATGTGAAATCTCCTGACATGTGAAGGCTAGCAACTAACTCATACTTTCTGAACAACAGAAGCCAAATCTGACCTCTTGTGTAGTAGTCTCTTCGCCTAGCCCCACACTGCTAAATCTACACCAGCCACACTGGACATTTGTCAGCTCCTCCATGATGCCAGGCTTTTTTCTTAGGGTTCTCACACACGTGGTGTCCTCGGCTTTGACTACTTTTTTTTCCCCGCATCTCTACTTCACTCAGCAATCTACTTGTTCTAAATCTCTGAGTCACTCATTGCTTCCTCCATGAAGCTTTCCCTACTCCCACAACCTGCCCACCACCTCCCCCCAACCTCAATCCACAGGATAAATCACACCATCATGTGCTCTGACAGCACTGAGTACACTTTCATAATACTTACCACTCTTCGAAAATAAAGCTATGTATTTAATGCCCATCATCCCCCTAGATGAGAAGCTCTATTAAAGCAGGACCTGACACTCAGTGGACATGCAATACACATTTGTTGCTAACTACTTTGGTTATAAAATGTTCCTTTAGACAACAAGGTTTGGGTATGCTTTTAAAATACTAATCTGGGGGCGCCTGGGTGGCTCAGTGGGTTAATAAGCCTCTGACCTCCGCTCAGGTCATGATCTCAGGGTCCTGGGATGGAGCCCTACATCCGGCTCTCTGCTCAGCAGGGAGTCAGCTTCCCCCTCTCTCTCTGCCTGTTGCTCTGCCTACTTGTGCTCTCTCTCTGTCAAATAAATAAAATCTTTAAAAATATATGTATATATATTACTCTGTACCTAACTTTTCAGAAACATGTACAATACATAAAGTAGCCTCAAAATTAAAATAATTCCATTAAAACTACAATCACCAATAGCAATAACTGCTCATCCTTACGAGCACTTACTAAACACCAGGAAATATTCTGAGCACCTGCCTGTACCATCTCATTCACTACAACAATCTGTCAAGTAGATGCCAATGTCATCCAGAGCAAGCAGCTTAGGCACAGAGTTTAAAATTTTCAAGATCATACATCTAATAAGTGACAAAATAGGCCATAAATCCATGCAGTCAAGACTCCAGAACTTAAGCACCTAACTATAATACTAAATTAACTCATTAATAAAGAAAAGTCAATTCAACAAGTACCCCTTAAATACTGTGAATAAGAAATAATGGCCATGATTCATTTTCCATTACGTATCCATTAAAGGTTCCTCACCCCCTACCCTGCTCCCTTCTACATACGCACAAAATAAAGATAAATTACGAATTTGTATTTTTCAAATTAAGATTTTTTTGAACCACACCCAAAATAGGTATGATTCTAGAACCAACCAGTTCTGTTGAAATGTTATCTTTTTGAATGATTTTTAAATGAGCTAATGCGCCTACATTAGCTTGATGTTTAACGTCTCATATTTTAAACTTATTATTTGAATGATCTCTATTTTGAAATGTATTTCATCGCCCACATTAGAAATTGCTGCAGACTTTGCCTTCAGATATGAAAAGCAACAACAGATAACATACCAAGAAAATATAATAAACTGATACAGCCACAGAAATTATGTACAGAGGTAACACAGGGATCCCTCTTCACCTAGACCCTCACTATTTGAATCCTTGCTTTCTAAAATTCAGGAACTAAGTAGATTCAAATAAATTCTCACATGTATCATTTGCTACCCAGGCTCTTACTCTAAAATTCACGATCTAGCTCACAATCCCTTACTATTAGAACTCAAAACCAGCCAAAGCTCCCAACTCAGGAACCCAATAGTTTTGGGTAACAATACACGAAGCATATGCATTCAATTTAAAAATTCTTGTTTAAGAGATCTAAATAGGCTTTCTTAAATGTAAGTAAGATGGACATACCTGTATTCTCATTAAAATCTTATTTTTTCCAAATCTTACATTTTAACTACACTACTGAGAATTTTTCTAATGTATGTTTTAAACTAGAATGTTGCTATATATTGTATATTTTTTAACCTTTAGACCACACTTAAAATATAAACTGTTTAGTATGTGACAGATTAGTGTAATAATAGTTAAATAACGTGTGGCTCTCAAAGAAATCTGAAGCCAGTATTACCACCCTTTATTTTCAAATCTTTATCATAGTTTGTATAAAAATCATAGGAAATAAGGTTCTCCAGGAAAACAATACTTGCAGTGTTAATTTTTCAGCAACATATTTCACAGATCACATCAGAATTTTCTCAAAGTCACAAAGAGCAAAGGGCAAAAATAAACTGACGTGAAAGAGTACAGAAGTTGAAAATGATGGCAAAAAGTCCAAATTTAGTTACAAAATAATGGCTTGAAACAATTTTAGAACTACTCCATAAGGTTCAGCCAAAAGTCAAAGAATAAGGAAGCAAATAATGAATTAACAAGATTGAGAAAAAGGAAAAACCAGCTGTCATTTCAACACCACTTTATCCCAATTATTTAACTTAGGCTCACACCTGAATCTAAGCTTCTTCAAACACCTTGTGCTTAATTTAAAAAGTGAAAACTAATGTCAGCTGAAAACAGAATTCAAGTATATGGGTTTTTTTCACATACTCAAAAATTATTTTAAGAAACGGGAAAAGGAGGGGATTTAACAGGTGAAAAAAAAATGTAGATTTGAGAAAAGTAAAATACTTTCCCAAACTCTTCTTTTGACACAAATTGCATAATGATTTAAAGAGAGAGTTACTAGAGCTCCTATTTTATCCTAATTCGGCAAGACTCACCCAAGCTCTCCTCAAATTTGGTGATTTGAAAGAATGTGAACCCTTTCATCAATCAAATTGCACAAGTTAGTTGACACAATCCAACCCACATATTTAAAAAATAAGAAACTTAAAAACATAACCAAATCTACACACAAAGTGAAATGCCTGTAAGACTCAATGATATTTTAACAAAACTGATTTCCATATGGAGCACCAAAACAGATCCCTGAACATAACAGAAATCAAGGTATTTTTGTATGCTAAGAAAGGACAGGTACATTCTGCCCATCGTTGGTCTTCCTAAAAATCTAAGATTCACTACTAATCTTTAACTACAAGCTAGAGAATAAGAGCCCTTTGGGAGAGAAAAACTCATAGAAGCTGTCAGGATTCAATGAGTCTATTTCACAGGGTGGCACTAACACTGAATGCAATACATTCTAATAAATAAAGAAGCAGCTTATGTGATCATTACTTTAAATTTTCCTATCTCCCAACTGCTCACATCAGACCTAACATCTCTGAGCACAAATGTTTCTCCTACATAAAACAAAGGAGTTGCACTTTAGACTGGGCTCGAGGAGCCCTTCCAGTCCATGGTTCTATTCTATCAATTTTGAAATAACCGTAACTCTAATGACTTAGGGAAAACTACACCTTACTGAAAAAAGAAAAATGTAAGACACGTTTGGTGCAAAAACCACACCTTGCTCTGCCAAATGTTAATAATAAACTTCTGATATAAACAAACCTGGTCTATGTTCATCAGGTCCATGGATCAGGAAGACTCCAGGGTTTTTAGCCCCTTTGCTGGCATCAACATGAGGAATTAACACATCTTCTAAACCCAGGTCAAAGCGTTTGTGTTTTGAAGAGTCTGGAAGGAAGAAAAATGCCCCAAAACACAGGGTGATGAAGGCACTTAGAATAAGAAGGAGGATAAACTTCTCGGAAAGTCTCAAGGTAGCCCTGTGATGTGGGAAAGAAGGTGGCCCCAGGTTCAGAGGTGGTATCCTTCGTCCAGATAAGGGCAGCAGGGCTGGGGTAGTCATCGTTTACGCTCTTGGACAGAATATATTATAAAGTTCTCATCTTATATCAAATGTACAGTACATTGAACAGTCTCCAAAATCTTGGCAAAAAAAACCTCAATTTTGTTCCTCTTAAAGGACTATTGTGCTTTTTATTTTAATAGGACACCTCTTTCACGCTCGTCCAATTACATTCAGAAACGTGTGGCCCCCACACGATCACTAGTTTGTGTTTTGTGATATTTTCTCTGCCATTTGGTTTTCAGTACCTCATCGGGTTATCCCAAGTCTCCTCTTCATTCCTAAGAGTGGATGAGGCAAGCAACACTGCAGAAACGATGCAAGGTGGGGTCTTCCATTCCTGCACCCCAGAGAGACGCTCCAATGTGGTCTCCCGCCCCAAAAGTGAGCCTGCCCAGATCCGAGGAGTTGCAGAAGGCTCACTTAACCACCTCTGGTGCTCCACTTTCAGGACCTCTTCACCTCGGTGGTGGAAAAATAAGGGGCTCCTCGGAAGTCTGCCAACAGGGAAGGAGGGCGGTCTCCCGCCTCGCCTGGAAAGCGAAGCGGCGGCGCCCGGTGAAGTCGCAGGAAGGGGGTCTCGCACGCCCGCGCCTCCCGACGCCGCCCCCAGGCTCCAGGCTCCGGGGAGAGCTCTGCCGCTGCCCCCTCGACGGCCGGCGCGAAGGGCATTCGCGCCCCCCAAATGCCTGCGCCCTCGCAGCTGCCGCCGCCGCTGTTGCTAGCGCACGGGTCTGGCGGGGAGCGGAACTTCCTCCTCTGGCGGCCACTGAGAAGCCCCGGCGTGTGCGGGGGGGAGGGGAGGCGCGGCGGCCACCCCCGCCCGGCTCCTCCTCCCGCTCGCCACCGCCGTCGCAGTTAACCCCGGCGCCTGCTGTTCGGACGAGGCCGCCGGTGACCCCGCCGCGCCCGGCCGCGGTGACCGGGCCCCCGCGGCTCCGCAGCGTGGGAAGAAGACGAGCCGCGGCCCCTCAGTCGGAGAGCCGGGGCAGGCGCCTGCTCATTCCTCGCTCCGCCCTGGGGAGGCGGCCGCCCCGGGCGCGCAGGAGCGGCCGCGCCTCGGGCGGGCAGAGGTCGGCTCCGTCTCCGTCCTCGCCCGCGGCGGGCCGCCGAGGGGGCCTCCTCGGCGCCGCCTCCGGTAGCTCGCAGCGGCTTGCTCTGGCGGCGGCGGGTGCGGGAGAGGCGACGCGTCCACGCGGTGCGGGGCTGCGGCCCGGTCCTCAGCCCCTGCTTCCTAGGCCCGAAGAGCGCAAACAGCAGAAGGCCGACGCCCGTTGGGCACACGCCTGCAAGGGACCGGGAGTACGAGGGTGGGGGTGGATGGCGCGGGCCGGCCTACCGCCCCGACTCGCGAGTGGGCGTCCCCGGGCGCCGGAGTGTGAGGTGCGCGCGCACGCTCCCGGCCCCGCCCCGCCCGCGCTCAGGCCTCGCGCCGCTGCGGGCTCCGCCGCCCGCGCGCCCCCCGGAAGCGTCCTGCTGCCGCTGTCTGGGCGCGCTGTGGGCGTGGGTCGCCCCCTGCTCCCGGCTGCCAAGTTTGCCGCTGCCAGGCGCCTTGCCATCGCCAGTTGCTGGCATTGACCCGGCCTTGAGGAGCGGGGGAGAGGGCTCGGGTCGCGAAGGTTTTCGCCGCAGTTAAGGCTTAGCGGAATTAACGGGCTCTGTGGAGCAAGAATTAATCTTGCTCCGTGGGAGTCTTGGCTTCTGGTATAGACCGTCGGGCCCTAGGGCCCAACAGCGGGATCTCAGACTTCTTCCCTGTAGCCCACGGGCACGTTGCTGGGCACCCGAGACTGGAGACTCGATCATCAATACGGAGCATCAACCATGTGCCAGGCTCTGTGTTAAAAATGGCGACCTGGCCTTTCCATTAGGTTTCTTTCCTGAGGAATGGGTGACACCAGCCTATATGACCCTGTATGAAAGCAGCCATCCTCGTGATTCAAATACTGCAATACGTTTTCCAGTCATCCCACTCCTAACCACCACCACTCTTGTTAAAAAAAAGGATAAGTATGATCGAGGAGGTGCTAAAACCCAGAAGAGCAATATTGTTTAAGTTCAGGCTTAAAAACAATCTAAATAGTCGATTCCTTCATCCATAATATTGAGAACCATGTTGTGATTAAGTCTGAAAAAAATGTTATATCTATGTATTGTCGCTTGCAACTTACTTTCACATTGAGTTTTATTCTAATATTAAGGTAAATTCTTATTCCCTCTATGCATCCTTACTGATGGCTGGGGATTGGAAAGGAGGCCCTTAAATGTCAGGGAAGAAAAAGACGGTCTTAGCTCAAAAATCAAGCAAAAAAAAAAAAAAAAGATCCTCATGCTCACTGGCACAACTCTAAGTACATTCCAGTCTGCACTATTTTCAGAAGCTCTGCATATCTAACTACCTACCATATGACAAAAGAAGTCATTGTCGTTGACCATGCTTCACCAAATCAAACAGAGAAAAATGTTAAGGGAGGGCCCCCTCTCACGAGTTCACGCCCTCATGCTGGCAGTAAAGTGTGCTCAATCCAAAATGAGGTTTGTGTTGGACACTTGTGAAGGATATGTATAAGAAAGGCCCTGCCTTCCAGAAGTGTCTTTATAAAATGTGCCAATTTTATGAATAAGTTTCTAATCCTGAGCCTCTCCAGAAGCCAAAGGAGAAGAAACATGGGTTTCCTGCTGGTGAAGTCATTATTTCCCATAAAAAGATGAGGGAAAATAAATATTGAGCTGTGAATGACATAGCAAGTTATGTGATTCTTGAAAAGTAAATATCTAAGTTGACACCAAATCATTAACCACAGAGAGATCAATCATAGGAAACCTGCCACAACCTAGTGTGACTTTGGCAAGCTCAACCTCATAGCTTCTGGAAAAGGCTTATACATGATCCTTCTTTCTCGCTCTTGCCTTTCTGCAAAATTCATTTTTCCTTCACAAGAGTAAAAACCTCTATTTAAATTTGGATTTATTTAGATTTAATTTTATTTAATTTGGATTATTATAGATGTTTAAATGCGGTCTAAATGCAATTCTAAAGCTATTGATGCTATCAGTTATTATAATCTTACACAAGCGTCACAAAGTAGCATGTAAAAAAGTAGCATGTAGTGTGTGCATATAGTCTCTTCTAGAGACTAGGTCACTTTCAAATAAGTTGTAAAAGGATCAGCATTGTTTTGTTGGGTTTCTTTAAAGCAAGTTGCAAGTATATTCATATATATGATTACAAGTATATAAAAATATACATAAAAAGATTAAAGGGGAAGATTTGAAAAAAGAAGTATGGCTGTTGTTAAGAGGCTGGTATTACATTTGATTTTCCCCATATTTTTGTTTGTGTTCCTTTTATTATTAATTAAATAAATAAATAATATTAAAGAAACTGGTACTTGAGAAAGTTGAGGTCATATTTCTTATAGGTGGATTCAGTTGTACCAAAGTGAAAACACATCTGGGGGCAGTCAACAGAAAGCAGAGAGTATATATAAAACAGGGAAGGATCTCATTCTAGAGAGTGCAAAGAGAATATCTCATTTCTAAAGAGTAGTTATGCTTTAATCAAAGGCATAGGTAAGATTCCAAAGTGGCAGATAAAGTGTTGATTTCCCCTTTATAAATCCATATACATTAATTGATATTTCAGTAAATATGACTTACTAAATTACTAACAAAACAAAATTTACCTCTACATATTTTGGATTTATAGGACCATTACTTAGATCCATTTATATATTACAATGTAAAGGTTATTTGTGTTCAATCATATGTTAACTTTTCCATTACCAAAACAATTTTAAGACCTATTACACACACACACAAACATATCATCTAACTCTGTTTACAGTAAAATTGAAGTTATAAGCTAGAGAAAAAGATATACACCTGATATGCCAAAAAAAGCTTTTGTTTTACTTACATAACCTATTCCTTCTTATTTTCAACTGGTTCCCCAATATCCAAGAAAGATGTTAGAGGAGAAATTACCAGACATGGCCACTAAATGCATAGAGAATCAGGCTTTGGTCCTGTTCTTTCTGTTTTCACATTATTCTTTGAAGCCTTCTTCCTCAGAGGGCAGGAATAAACTGAAGTTCAATGTTATGAAACTCTCAGGTTAGCTCCATGAAAATCAGCAAAGCCATAAAAGCTTTAGGTGTCTCACTGAACCAAAGTCTTTGAGGTTCTTTGGCCCATAAAAGACAGGTTTGTTGAAAGACTAGTATGTGACATACCCTACGAGGTGCTAGAGATTTGGAAAAAAAAAAAAAAGTCAGAATCCCTATTTCAACCAGATCATGGTCTAGTGTGGAGAGAGAGCTGAACACAGACAATTACAAATTGTGGGGGGGGGGGGGGGGTATTAATGTCAGAATAAAGCCCCAGGGTTTCCTGAGAACACGGAAAGGGCACCAGAGTAAGGAGAGGGAGATTGGGAGTGTGTAGGGGAAGGTTCCTGAATCAAGTGCCACCTGAAACTGAGCCTTTAATTAACCAGGAGGAGAGAAGGAGGGTGCCCCAACCTAGGGAGCAGATTATGCACAGGAACCCCTTGCTGCTTTTTCCTGCCACTTATCTAGAACCCTTCCCTGCTTGCTCTTCCGAAAAATAGCTGCCTGGCCCTAATCCCCCAATACTCTCCAACTGAAAAGTAGGAATTTTCAAATTTTAGAAAAACCTGTTCCTACATAAATTGCTAGGGCCTCTCCCAGAGCCCGAGATGGAGCCAGGCAAGGAGGAACCCAGAAGCTTAAACTTCACTGGGCTCATATAAATTACTTCTGCTCTGAATCCAGCTATATCCAAGGCTAGTTCATCCTTTGACCTTCTCCGTTACACGAGCCTATAGATTTCTTTTTTTCATCAGAATCAGTTTCTGCAGGTTTCAGTGTGAAGTGTTGTCTGATACTCAGCATGTCTGCATGGAGGTGCTCTGCCTGCCTGTAGTATGCAAAGAAGCATCAGTAGTCTCACCAATGTAAAGGACCATTATTCGGGTGGCCAACAGGCTTGGGCCAGGGACAAAAGTGGGATAGAACCAAGAGAGAACAACGGTCTTCTTGAGCAGCTAGAGGAGGAGGAGAAGACCTAAAATTAAAAGGGCTGGACACGAGTGACAGCAGACCTTAGCAGCCCCCTACAGAGACCTTCCAATGGATGCTCACATCCACCTTTATAAAAAAGCAGCCTGACGCTAAAGGAAGCTAAGCATTCTTTATAAGTACTCATATTAAAGTTGTTTTTAATCTAGTCAAGGCAGATGACTTTGAATATGTTTCATTGATTTATATGCTCATTCATTAAATATTATTGAGCATCCACTGTCTACTGATGCTATGGCATGTTCTAAATAATCTAATGGGGAATAAAATATGGGGGGGTAGCTGCATAGAATGAAAAGTATATAGGATCTGGAACTAAGAATCTTGGGCTTAATCCTGCCTCTGCCATTTACCTGTGTGAACTTGGAAACATTGGAGTCCTTCCTTATGTTTAGTTTCTTCATCCTTAAGATTAATATAAAAGTACAGACCTCATAGGTTGTACTTCCTCATTGTGGGGATTCAGTAAATATTAACTACAGTTTTTATTATAGGCATTGGGATGAGAAGGTGTTGGCAGGTGAAAGGAAGTCTTGGAAGAATAACAAAGAACATGGTGTGTGTTAGGGGCACCTCCTTTCCTCTGGCCCCATTTTTCCAGGATGTGGGTAGGAGGGTGTTCCATGAGAATATGACTTTTGTCTCCTTACACCACTATCCTTCACACTCAGGGGTGAGTTTCTTGATTGGTGAATACCATTACATCCATTGGCTCATAGTTCTTAACTGAATGGAGCTAATCTATTAAAAGGCCCTAGTTAGTTAGTGGGGATTCATCCTTTTGTTCCTTTTCTGCCCCAGAATAGTGCAGACAATGATCTTGGGTAAACAAGTCTGCTTTGCAGATCCAAACGTCCCCTGTGGTTGGCTGTTCTGAGGCTACATTCTGAGGAATTAGGAGCTGGCATAGAAAATCAGCAAGCCCTTTTGGGTTACAGATCCAGAACCCTGTTCTTTATTAGCTTACCTGTATTAAAGCTAACATTTTAAAAAATCTCCACTTGACTGTCCTCTATGTCTTATTTCATCCAAAATTGAGGGATGGGATGGGGAGAAAGAGCATGCAATTTATTGATCCTCTAAAGTAATTAATTATGGCCAGAACAAAGATGGTAGAGGGAAGGATGGTGAAAGATAAAACCAGAGAGATAAACATGGAAGGATTTCTGCTCAAGTGGTTGGCACAGTAAGGTCACAATTTGCTCCCTTTACTCCACACAACTAGTAATGATAGTTAACATATGGAAAGAGAAAACAAAAAAGACACAACCAGGCTCAAAAACAAATAGCCCTTCTCATAGGTCAGAAATAGAAGGAAAAGTCTGAAGCAGTCTGAAGCCACAGGCCTACTGAGGTCTCAGGTTTGAAAGCCGATTTGTGTCTCCTGCAAGGTGACAGGAACTCAAGATACTCCAGATAAGGTGGAAGGCAGGAACCAGGCTTGGTTCTTGAAATCAGGAGCTCCCGGAAGGAGGCTGAAAATAAACTACTGCCAGCCAAGCCAAACAGCTGGCCAAGTGACAGGTTTCTGCACTATCTCCAATATCACTGTGGGGTCGAATCCTCAAAATGCCAACATGACACCCGATTCTCGAATGGAGATTCAGGGAGGCAGGTGGAGATGAAAATCACTGACCATGGAAGGGTGAGCACAGAGTGCGTGAGAGGGAAAAACAAAACAAAACAACAACATGCAGAAAAACCAGCACTAAACTCAAAACAGAAAATAGCAAGTGAAAACTTCCTACTCAAAACGAGCCTGACCACCAAGCTCCAAGCATATATTGATATCTAATACTAAGAGAGATAGATGATCAACAGAATGAACACGCAGAACATGAATTACACCAGATAAAATTAACTCTATGGACCTGACTGAGATCTTTATTTTTTTTATTTTTTTATTTTTTTTAAAGATTTTATTTATTTATTTGACAGACAGAGATCACAAGTAGGCAGAGAGGCAGGCATAGAGAGAGGAGGAAGCAGGCTCCCTGCTGAGCAGAGAGCCTGATGCGGGGCTCGATTCCAAGATCCTGAGATCATGACCTGAGCCGACGACGAAGGCAGAGGCTTAACCCTCTGAGCCACCCAGGCGCCCCCTGACTGAGATTTTTAAATTAATATTTTTGTATTCTCAAGATGATAAATGACAAGGAATTAGGGACATTTTAAATGGACAAGAAATTAGGGAACAAATACAAGCTGAGTAAATAATAGATGAATGTGAAAAAGAACTAATAGAAATCTTAAAAACAAAAATATGGTCACTGAAACGAGAAAATCAATAATAGATGGCATTAAGTCTGGTTCTGGCCAAAGTTGAAGAGAAGTAATGAATTAAAGGGAGGTACGGAATAATTCACCCAGAACACAGTATAGAAAAATAAAGAGATTGTAAAATGGGAGCAAAAAAGTTTAGATTCATGGGAATTCTTGGAGTGGCTCCAACATATGTCTAATAGGAGTTCGAGAAGGAAAAACTGAAGGGCAGCACGGAGAAACTCTACTTAAAAGAAATGAGAAATAACTGAAGGTTTTCTAACCAAAACATCAGAACACCTTGTGTAGCAATCAAGATAAATAAAAGTTGGGGCGCCTGGGTGGCTCAGTGGGTTAAGCTGCTCCCTTCGGCTCAGGTCATGATCCCAGGTCCTGGGTTCGAGCCCCACGTCGGGCTTTCTGCTCAGCAGGGAGCCTGCTTCCTCCTCTCTCTCTGCCTGCCTCTCTGCTTACTTGTGATTTCTCTCTGTCAAATAAATAAATAAAATCTTAAAAAAAAAAAAGATAAATAAAAGTAAACTCACACTTTGGTGGCATTATAGAGAAACTACAGGGCTATAGGAATGATGATAAAATCTCTCACGTTACCAAGGGGAAACATTCGTTATCTACAAGTTACCAAAGGGAAAACATTGGTTATCTACAAAGAGACTATAACTAGAGTTCTCAAAGGCAACAACAGAAACGAGAAGACAGTTGAATATCTTAAAAGTTGAATGGAACACCATCAAGCAAGAATTTGATTTCCATTTAAGGGAGAGGTCAAGATGAAGACATTTCCAACCTAAAAGACTAATAGCATTTATCACCCTCAGACCTATAGCCAAAGAACTACTGAAGAACATCTTTTCCCAATAAGAAAAATAAGCCCGGAGGGAAAGCACAGGATACGAGACACTAGTGAAGGAGGGAATTAATAAAATGTGATGATAAAATTAAAAATAACTACTTTAGTGTTAAAAAAAAGTGACAAGAAGAAAGGAAATGTACAATGGATGACTAAAGTGTGCTAAGTCCCTTGGGAGATGTATAGAAATAATGACTTTGAATGCTTTGTCTATAGGATATTTTATACTAATAAAAAGCTGATCTAGAGCTTCTAAACCTGCAGAGAGAAAAGAATGGCCAAAGGTTGAGGAAATTCAATATAGAAAGCTGATCACTGAATAGAAGGAGAAGGAGGGGGGAGAAAAGCACACACAAAATAGAATAGTAAAATTAAGCACAAATATATCAGCAAGTACGGTAACTAAACAGATTTAAATTACTTATCAAAAGACAGATTATCAAGTTGGTTTAAAATAACATTCAGGGGGCGATGGGTGGCTCAGTCAGTTAAGCAGCTGCCTTTGGCTCAGGTCATGATCCCAGTGTCCTGGGATCCAGTCCTGCTCAGCAGGGAGCCTGCTTCTCCCTCTCCCTCTCCCTCTGCCGGCCGCTCTGCCTACTTGTGCTCTCTCTCTGTCTCTCTGTCAACTAAATAAATAAAATCTTTTTAAAAAATTAAATAAAATAACTTTCAGGTATGTAATGCTAGCAAATGACACACTAACTAAACCACAGAAATATTGGACATAAAAGGTTAAAAAAGATAAATTATCAAAATGCTATCAAAAAGAAAGCTGATGAAGCATTATTAATATCAGACAAAAAAGTCTTTTAAACTAAATGAAGTAAAGAGGGTCACTACCAAGAAGTTGAATGCACCTAATAACATAGCTTTCAATTACAGAAAGCAAAACCACCAGAATTACAAAGAGAAGTTGACAAGCCCCGTGTCTGAGTGGGAGATTTTAACGATCTATCAGACACAGCTACATCAAGCAGACAAAAACAGAGGTAATAGAGATCGTATCATGAAGGGCCTCTAAGGAGGCCACATTAAGGAGTTGGGTTTTATTCTAAGAGCAATAGGAAGCCATTAAAGGGTTTTAAGCAGGGGAATGATTAGATCAGATGTGCATTTTTAGAAGGATTGCTCTGGCTAAAAAATGAAGAGTGGACTTCAGGGTGGTCAGACTACATAAAGGCAGGAAGACCTTTTAGAAAACTCTCTCTACCATCTAGCCAAGAAATATTAATGGCCTGAACTACATAGTGGTATTGGTGATGAACAAGAGGAAGCATTACAAGAAGCGTTCAGATAGCATAGTTGATTGGGTGGCAGGAGAGAGATGAAAGATGGTGTCTGTACATCTGCCCTAGAAAACTTGATGCATGAAACTGAAAAAGAAGAAGAAGAGGTTTTTTGGTAGGGGGGAGATAGTATTTCCTTCTTTCTGATTATACCACTTAACATTCAGCCCATCAATGTAGACGTTCAAAATGGTTCATTAAAAAGTTAAATTATATTTGAGGTGCCTGGGTGGCTCAGTCAGTTGGGCACCCAACACTTGATCCGAGCTCGGGTCTTGATCTCAGGGTCATGGATTCAAGCCTTGCACTACTTTAAAAAAAAAGAAAATTAGATTAGACATTCTACGAGGAATACGCAAATCAATTTTAAATAACATCTATCAAAAAGTATTCTGCTTTTAACTGCTGGTGCTTAGGGAATGTTTCAATAATCTGGGGGGAAAATGACACTTTCACAATACCAGAAAATGTGTATATATTCTACATAATCATTTTCCACATGATAATAGTCCTTTAGGATTATTTATATTTTTATTGCAGATTTTCTTACTTTTCTATACATAATAGTTTTCAAACACACCTATATGCCTAACTACTGAAGTGGTAAAGCAGTCATGGCTTTCCTTAGTGTACAGCTGGTATTAAAACAAGTAAATCCGAGGGGCGCCTGGGTGGCTCAGTGGATTAAAGCCTCTGCCCTCGGCTCAGGTCATGATCCCAGGGTCCTCTCTCCTCAGCAGGGAGCCTGCTTCCTCCTCTCTCTCTCTGCCTGCCTCTCTGCCTACTTGTGATCTCTGTCTGTCAAATAAATAAAAATATTAAAAAAAAAAACAAGTAAATCCGATATGTTGACCTATGAATATTTACACGGAGTTAGAGGTTTCAAGGCATATAACTCCTTTCCTTTCCCTGGTTGTCGTTAATTACCTTAAACTAATGTTTCAGTTTACAATGTGTGTCTATCCTTCAGAGAGCAATGATTTTTGCATTGACAGAAGTTAGGACGGGTGTATATATTATACGATCAAACTGAAGTTACTTATAAATGCTGAAAATTAAGGAGTTATTATTGCAAAGGCAATTTAGTAGCTTCAAGCATGAAAAAAGTTTAAAGGACTTACAGATTTCCAATTATGAATTTTAGGGTTTTGTATTTACTTTACAGCCATTGTGAAAGGCAAATGAGATTTAATTTTAAAGTTACAAACGTGTTGTGCGATTTCAGGCTAACATCCTAACACACAGAGTTAAGTCTGAGCCTGTAATCCACTACAGGGTTGCTCCAACAGCCAAGAAACCTTTTGGAGTCCTACAGGGAATCTGCCTGGGTGTCTGCACATTGGAAGTTTCCTGGTTGTAATAGAGCCATAAGGAGCTGTGTGACTCTAGCATTGCCTCTTAAATGATGGCAAGGATGTGTTTTGAAAAGACAGAACCTTTTTTTGTGTCCGATTTTTAAAGCAAACACTTTCTTTATTTGAGGGCAAAAATTACATTAAATTTCACACATGGAGTCTGCTCTTTATTACAAGCCATTATTGGATAATTTCACTTCAGACCATATTACTTCTTCAAATGCAGACCTCTGCATTCAGGGGCAGAGCAAGCAAAACTGTGAAGTGGGCTCTTCTCCTTTAAGGGCAACTGGTATACCACTCAACTTCCAGCATGATTTGGTTACCGTTATGCTATTTGGACACCTCTCCCCTTCATGGAAAAATGCTAAAATCTCAGAGGTCCTGCTATCATGCTGCTGGAGGAGTCTTCTTCCCTATCATGGAAGCTGAAAGAACTGATACATGATGCTTTTCTGATATTTTGCAAAATTATAACTACTTGTTAGTTTTAAACAGCACGGAAATAATTAGGACATTGAAATAAAATTATAGTTTGTATTTCCAGCTGAGCCAGATATGTTAAAGATGAGGGGGTTTTTTTCTTGCTTTTGTGTTGGTGGTAAGCTTTTTTTTCAAATCCTTGTACTTCCTAGAAACATATATTGAAGGAAAGAAGGAAGAAGAAGGAAGGAAGGAAGGAAGGAAGGAAGGAAGGAAGGAAGGAAGGAAGGAAGGAACAGACCAAGGAAGGGAGGGAAGTGGAGGAACTAATGTACCAGTAGATATGAATAATGCTCAAAAATTACACACACTGCACAGAAAGAAAGATTCATCAAGATTTGAAGATAGAATCAGCACCTAACAGGAAAAAAAAGTAATTGTATCATTTCCACAGCAGTAATGTTAATCATTATAATAACATAACAGCAAGGAACTTGGAAAGGTTTTCTCTAATTTTTTAAGCAAAATACCCACAGTGTCCCCACAAGACACTATCTTATTTTATGATTTAGGGGAAAATGAAGATTCCTCAAATGTCTGTTTTGCTGTTTCATACAAAGTCATTCTCTGCATCTAAACTAAACTTCTCTCCTGCCTTAACTTCTCTAACAGTGATTTCTGTAGGCAGTGGGGAACATGAAAGCCATAGCATCTCTGGGGCCACGGGTTCCCTTATGCTGATATAACAGGAGAAGCAGAAACTCCTCATCTAGGTGAAAACAGGGCTAGGGAGTTACCTCTTAGCCCAAGGTAAGCCATCAAACTAATTACTGCATAAATATAGAAAAAAGAACACTGGGGAGCAATCTGAATACAATCTGGAGGGAAGATAGAACATGAAGTCGATTATGAATAAGGGACACAGAGGTTCTGGGTTATAACTTTCCGTAATAGAGATGGGTGTCTTGAAAAGACCATGGCTTGCAAAGGCAAGGAACTATATTATTTCTAAGGAAATAGCCAAAGAGTCTAGAGGCACTTACATCCCAAGGCTTTGTGGAATCATCACTTCATCATTCATTCATTCAACTAATCTATTATTGTCATCATCATCACTGATGTCAGACATTCTCCACCTTTCTCTGTTAACCAGATTAATGCCCCACATTTGACTGACCCATTCCAGTGGTTCTCAGTTCTAGTCGTATATCATAATCACCCATGAAATGTTGTTTTTAATCTGTGTGCCCCAGTCCCTTCCCTGGACCACTAAATTAAAGTCTCCTGGGGTAAAATGTGGTCATGTAATGAACCCTAAGGAGCTAAGCTGGGAACAAAAGCCTGCTACAGCATCCCGGCTATCTACCTTAGGTTCAGTCTTTCTGGAGCTCTCTGAGGAGGACCCACGGTTCAGGCTTAGGTAAAGAAAAAAACCTACAGGGTTCCAGCAAGATGTCTTTGCTCATGGCTCCACTGAAGGTAACGAGCTTTACGACGTCTGGTTTGGTGAAGGTATAGAGGTGATGAGTCAAAAGCACTGGGGGCGGGTGTGGGCAGTGCTAGATTCATCCATGAGATTGCCCATAAATGGTTTCAATTCATGTACTGCCAAGGAAAGGAACCATGGCTTGTCTTCCATAATTTGCATAGATGATTTCATGAGTTTTGGCAAGTCTAATACAATTCTAACAGTTGGAAGGAGGAGGGGGTAAAGACTGGGAATAAGAGCACAGACCCTAGGGTCATGCCACCCCAGGTTTACCTACTCGTTGTATGAGCCTGGGTATCTTCCTTATTTAAGTGCTCTGTGCCTCAGTTTCCCCATCTGAAGTCTTAGCGTAATTGTTCCTACCTCACAGGGTCATTTCAAAGACTCAGTAAGTCAGTACCTGTGCAGCTCAAGAACACAGCCTGGTACAAAGTGGTAGGTGTACAGGGTCAAGGGGATTTACTCAGGGAAGATGTTTTGCCTACTCCCCACCACCCCTGAGACTGACTGAGATGTTAGGACTTTGCACTGAGCCACAGACACACGCTCTGTCTTGTTTTGATCATTTCTTTAGTGAATTTGATGTGCTGTGACCCAGGCAGCGCTGCCCCTCAGCTTATATTGAGCCATAAGAACAGGGACCAACCCTGAAGAAACCTTGAGTCCTACCCTTTCTTGGAAAATTTTAATAGAGAAAAGAAACATTATCATCCTGAGAGCTCTATTATTACTGCCTTGGGAATCTCCAGAGTCTGACAACATAATTTGTGAAATCAACTCAAATTCAGTCTACCTCTAGTGCGCCCCTTCCCCGAGAGCCCCCAGTCCTCTGCCTGTACATTTATTTATTATATAACCCTTAACACTTTAGTAAATTCCTTAGAGCTCCCCCAACATGCCTTGCTCTTTTCAGCCCCTGGGCTTAGCAGAGGACCTTACCAACCCACGGCCTGTGGTTTTGTTTCTAAGATTTTATTTATTTATTTATTTATTTGAGAGTGAGAGAGAGAGTTTGTACAAGCAGGAGGGAGGGGCAGAGGGAGAAGCAGACTCCCCACCAAGCAAGGAGCCTGAGGCTCCTTGACCAGGATCCAGGACCCCAGGACCCCAGGATCACGCCCTGAGCCTAAGGCAGATGCTTAAGGGACTGAGCCACCCAGGCGCCCCACACCCTGTATTTTTTGATATGGGCTTGAAATGGCCTTTTTATTTGTCAGCCTTTCTCTCAGGGCTGGAAGCTCTGTGAGGATCAGGACTGAGTCTGCCTGGCTGACCATTATGTCCTTGGCACTGGGCGCTGCGAAGACATGGTGCAGGCACTCCACAAACATGCAAGGAGTGAACAGCGAGATCTCACTATTGATGGAACAGGACTTGACCACTTGCAGCTGTGCAACTTGGGGCAGACTACTTGACGTCTCTGATCCCCAGCGCAAGCATTACTTCCTCAGAGGTTCTTGCAGCGACTAAAGGATGGAGCCCAAGGAAAGAAGCTGGCACCGTGCCCAGAGCAGAGTTAATGCTAATAGTTAATACTGTTTAAAAAAGAACCACATCCAAGTGCACCCAAGCCTTTCATTTCCCTAATTTTGCCTCTTTCCTTATTCAATAAAAATAGATGCTACAACCATAATTGTCACTATCAAACCCCCAGAAAACAGGGGAGACGGGATGAAAGGTCAGAGGGTACCACTCAGCAATTCTCTCAGGCAGACATTTATTAACACTAATTCATTAATATTCATTAGACAACTTATACAGACCGGGTAGAGCATAAAGAGAAAATGGTCAGCTGAGAGCTCAGCCTACCTCCACGCCAGTCCTCCACACAGAAATTAATCCAACACAAAAATCAAACATTTGCAGAGCTGAAGCAAAAGTCAGAAAGTCCAGCTACATGGGCCCCTCTCCTTGCCTCACCCCACCCAGGAACCTGGGCTCAAGAACAAAAGAATCATCAGTTCCATCTCAGATGACATTTGAAAAATCTGTATTTGGATTAAAAAAAAGAATAATATTAAGGTGTTCTTATTTTTCAAGTTTATCCATTCCGTTTTCTCCAGTTTTATTGAGACATAATTGACACACATCACTGTATAATTTTAAGGTGTACAGCATGATGGTTTGGCCTGCATATATCATGGATCTGTTTTGCTTTTGATGACAGTAATAGCTAACACCTATTGAGCGTCTACTGCCTGCCAGACAATTGGCACACATTATCTCTTGTAATTGTCAGAACACAGTCATTTCCACTTTGGAGATAAGGAAACTCAAGTCTGCCTTTGAAATGGGAGAGGTTTAGAAATGTGCCCAGGATCAAGGGGTGAGCAGAAACCAGGCTGTCTGAGCCCACAACCTTCACGTGATGCCACGGACCTGCGGCCAGAGATGCCAGCCTTCCCTCCCATTGCCTGGCAGGTCTGGCCCCATCCTGACTTCTCATCTCATTCTGGTCTCCTGAGGCGTAGCTCTTCTAGTCCCTGAGCTAAGCAGCATCTCTCTCCGTCTGATGAATCAGGGTGATATTTACTGCTGTTCCCATAACATCTGAATTGTAGGGAGCCTGGCCCTTGCCCTTCCCGCAGGGAAGAGAGTGCTGTGATTTCGTGGCAAGATTACAATGGGGTAACTCCTCTCTCTACTCCTTTAGGCACGCAGGCCCCAGTGAGCTCCCCCACGGAGGGGAGTCAGCCACTCAGGCAGATTCGAGAGTCTATTAACAGACAGCATGAGCTCTGGGGGAGAGAGCGCGCCAGGAAAAAGGCAGGCTATTAGGGACCTGTGCTCACTGCATCTGGCTACAAGATGTGCGTTGTATTTGGTATTAAGCTGCCACTTCATTCTACTTGGGCACGGGGTCTTCCCTACTTAAAGGCCCAGTCACTCCTGATCTCCCTCCCTAAGAGGGAAGGTGCTCTGGATTTCATACTGCAGATGAACCTTATTTTGCAGAAATTCCAGGAACCTTAATTAAGAGCTCTCAAAACATCGCAACAACCCCATTTTCTTCTATCTCATCCACAACACGCTTAAATGATACTTCTGTCTGTCCTGACAAAATTATAAATTTGTAAAGCTTCTACACATTTGAAGGCTATTTTCTTTTTTTAAAGATTTTATTTATTTATTTGACAGAGAGAGATCGCAGGTAGGCAGAGAGAGAGAGGAGGAAGCAGGCTCCCTGCAGAGCAGAGAGCCAGATGCGGGGCTCAATCCCAGAACCCTGGGATCATGACCTGAGCCGAAGGCAGAGGCTTTAACCCACTGAGCCACCCAAGCACCCCTGAAGACTATTTTCAAAAACAAGAATAAGAATATCTAAATATCAACCATTTACACTCCCCGCCCTTCCCCAGGCTCTCCCTGATGGGAAGACAAGAATGGCCATTTAATGTTTTAAGAACACTCTGTAAGCCACGGTGTGTACTGATTCTGCATGTGGAATGTTTATTTGCTAAGAAAAACCTCATTTCATTCCAATCATAGGTTGCCTCGGTTCTATTTCCTAGGATGAGCAGGAGGAAACTGAATAAAATATCACTGCGTTTCCCATTTTCATTTTTTCTGCATGAGGTTAGCGGTGACGGGAACCTGCTTTTCAAAGCAATTGCGTCTGTAGCAATTGGCCTGTGGCTGAGACTGTCGGTCCCCAGCTGGCCTCGAGGTAGTCGCAGAAGCAGTGAGCTGTGGCCAAGACCTTTTCCTGATTTAGCTGTTATTCCAGAGAAACCCACATAAGGAAGGATCATAGCAAAGGCACCGACAACAGATTTTTTTTTTTTTTTAGGGAAGAGGGTATGGGGTGTGGGAATAGGGATGCAGAGATTGAGGAATTTAATCACAGATTTTTTTTTTTCCCTCTCTTCAGAGTTGCACAACAGCAAAGTGGGCTGAAAGATAGGTTGATGTTGCTGCTGCTAAATCCAAGAGATAATGGAAGAGCGCCCCTCCCCCTCTCCTACACGCATTCCCACCTCCCTCCAACACCCAGCTATTTCTGCTTGAGATTTTTGCTTTCACTTTGGAGGAATATTTTCTGCCGTCAGGTGCATAAATACAATTATGAAACACTGCTTGTTTCCCTAGTCTCACGGGCGAAGCTACCTTCTCCTAAAACAAAAGGATACGTGGTTGTTTGGTTTCCCCTGCAGGTGTAGTAACATTAGTTACTGAATTTCCTATTCTCTAAATTGTTTAATGGCAGTGCTTTTTGGAGTCTTCATAAAAACAAGCCTCATTCAGCCAGAAGACAGCCCCTAATTGAAGTAAATCTTAACTTGCTTAAAGTGATTAAAGATAAGTGAGTCTATAGTTTGACTTCCCCTATTTGAAATTCTTCTCTGTCCACAAAGTATATATAAATCTTTATGGAATGACCTATTAACTGCCTGCTGCGGGGACCCAGCTTTGGGCTTTGTTTCAGCTATAAAATAAGGTCACTCTGCTTTTGGTAAAAACTGATGTCGCTGCTTTGGTAATTAAAATCTACAGGGTCCTGAAGAGATGATATATTTAGACCTCTAAAACATAATGTGGAAGCTGTAAAATTACAAAAGGAGAAGGGATCTGGGCCCCCTATGACTGCTCATCAATTTATACATTAGTAACAGGGTATTTATGTCACCCTTAAAAAAAGAATTTCCGAAAGTTTTCTTAGAGCTTTAAATCCAAGTCCTGAACCTCTCCTTGTCTGGCAGACCCACTCCACTCCAGCGGGTCACCTCTAGAGAGGGCAACACTTCAGAGAGTATCATTCAAATACCTACATAAACTCACTGACTCTGCTAGGAAACCCATACTCCAAAGGAAACGACCTGGACTTTAATGTAGATTTTTTTGCACCAGCTGAAGAGGCGGTACCTAGATGAAATCAAACAAATGATTTACTTGTTGTGAGGGCCCAGTGTTCCCACAGGCTAGGATCTTTTTTTTTAAGTTACTCTTTGAGCTAAAAGACTCTTAAGCTAAATCTTTCAGCTTTTTATAACAAAAGTACCCCAATAACAAAACTATAACAAAAGCACCTCATTGGGCAAGATACTTAGCCTCGCTAAGCCTCATTTTAATCATTTATGAAAAAAGCATAATCATAATTTATTTTATGAATCATATGATCATTATTAAGTATTAAAAACAATGGTGCCTGTAAAAAGAACAGTAAGCATAGTCCTAGCAGCTGGTAAGCACTTAAGAAATATGCGGTATTCAAACCAGAAAAAGACACTAGAAAAAAAGAGAACTACAGGCCAATATCTCTGATGAACACAGATGCAAAAATCATTAACAAACTATTAGCAAATCACATCCAACAATACATTAAGAAAATCATTCACCGTGATTGAGTGGGATTTATTCCGGATATGGAGTTCAAGAGCGGTTCAATATTCACAAATCAATCAACTGATACATCACATTAACAAGAGAAATGTTAAAAACCACCTGAGCCTTTCAATAGATGTAGAAAAAGTATTTGACAAAGTATAGCAACGATTCATGATAAAAACTTTCAACAACGTAGTTTTAGAGAGAACATACCTCAACATAGTAAATGCTATATATGAAAAATTCACAACTAATATCATACCTAATGATGAAAAAATGAGAGCTTCTCCTCTAAGACCAGGAACAAAACTAGGATATCCACTCTCACTACTTTTATTCAACATACTACAGGATGTCCTAGACATAGTAATCAGACAAGAAAAGGAAATAAGAGTCTTCCAAAGTGGCCAGGAAGAAGTAAAACTTTCATTGTTTGCAGATGACATGACGCTATCTGCAGAAAGCCCTAAAGTCTCCAGTAATAGTACTAGAACTGATAAATGAAGTCAGTAAAGCCACAGTATACAAAATGAACATACAGAAATCTGCTGCATTTCTATACACTAACAATGAAGTAGCAGAAAGAGAAATTAAGAAAACAATTTTATGCACAATTGCCTCAAAAATAATGAAATACCTACAAATAAACCAAGGGTATAAAAGACTTATACTCCAAAAACTATAACACACTGAAAGAAATTGAAGATGACACAGCATGTAAAGATATTCTCTAATCATGATGTGGGAGAACCAGTATTGTTAAAATGCCCATACTACTCAAAGCAATCTCACAGATTTAATGTAATCCCTATCATAATACCAACAGCATTTTTCACAGAGCTAGAACAAAGAATCCTAATATTTTGAAAGAACCACAAAAGACCAAATAGCCAAAGCAATCTTGAAATCAAGAAGAACAAAGCCATAGTTTTCAAAATTCCAGATTTCAAGATATACCACAAAGCTGTGGTAACCAAAATGGCATGTTACTGGCACAAAAACAGACACATAGATCAAAGGAAGAGAATATAAAACCCAGAAGTGAACTCACAATTATGTGGTTAATTAACCTTCAACAAAGGAGGCAAGAATATGCAATGGGAAAAAGACAGTCTCTTCAACAAATGGTGTTTCTTATTGAACCACTTTCTTACACCATACACAATAATAAACTCAAGATGGATTAAGGACTTAAACGTGAGATCTGAAACCATAAAAATCCTAGAAGAAAATATGGACAGTAATCTGTTTGACTTCAGCTATAACAAAATTTTCTAGCTATGTCTCCCATGGCAAGGGAAACAAAAGCAAAATTAAACAAAAAGCTTCTGCACAGCAAAGGAGACCATCAACAAGACAAAAACACAACCTACTGAATGGGAGAAGACATTTGCAAATGATATATCCAATAAGGGGCCAATATCTGAAATAGATTTAAAAACTTATGTAAGGGAACTCCAAAAAAAGAAAAGACCCCAAGTAATTCAATTAAAAAATGGGCAAAGGAACTGAATAGACATTTTTCCAAAGAAGACCTACAGATGGCCAACAAGCACATGAAAAGATACTCAACATCACTAATCATCAGGGAAATGCAAATCAAAACCATAATGAGATATCACCCCATATCTATTAGGATGGCTAAAATCAGAGACACAAGAACTAACAAGTGTTGGTGAGGATGTAGAGAAAAAGGAACACTCGTCCACTGTTGGTGGGAATGTAAATTGGTTCACCCACTGTGGAGAACAATATGGATGTTCCTCAAAAAATCAAAAATAGAACTACCATATGATCCAGTAATTCCAATCCTGGGTATTTACCCAAGGAAAATGAAAACATTAAATCAAAAAGATAGGTGCACTCCTATGTTTATTGCAGCATGATTTATACTAGCCAAGATATGGAAGTAGGCTGTGTGTCCACTGATAATGAATGGATAAAGAGGTTGTGGTATATATATAAAAATAACATATTATTATGCATAATAATATATTATAATATATTAATATAATAAGATATATATATATATAACAATGGGATATTTATTCAGCCATAAAAAAGAATGACATCTTGCCATTTGCAACAACATGGATGGGCCTAGAGCGTATTATGATAAGCACCAATAAGTCAAAGAAAGAAAAATACCATATGATTTCATTCATATGTGGAATTTAAGAAACAAAACAAAGAAAAGAGACAAGTGAAAAACAGACTCCTGGGGGTACCTGGGTGGCTCAGTGAGTTGAACCACTGACTCTTCATCTCAGCTCAGGTCCTGATCTGGGGGTCGTGAGTTCAGACCCCATGTTGGGCTCCACGCTGGGCGTGGAGCCTGCTTTAACAAAAAAAAAAAAAAAAAAAAAAAAAAAAAGCCTCCTAAATACAGAGAACAAACTGATGATTGTCAGAAGGGAGGTGGGGGTGGTGGTGAAATGGATAGAGGGGGTTGAGAGCAAACATCTTGATGAGCACTGAGAAATGTATAGAACTGTTGAATCATTATATTGTACACTTGAAAGGAAAAAAAAATAGAAGAAAGACATTTGTTATAACACTGTATGTTAATGATACTTGATTAAAAAAAGAAATATGAGATATTATAAGGAAAGTAGACAAGTAGTTTTAGTTGCATTTTACAGATGGGGAAACTGAGGTTCAGAGAAGTTAAGTGATAATGTGTTGTAGTTAGAAAATGAACAGTGAGGCCAGGATCCTCACTGTGATACAGTCAGTAGGCACTTCTGAGTGATATGGGCTAGATTTCACTGCTTGTCATCAGTTAGTCTGCAAATCCCCAAATGGCAGATTTAGCTGAATCACACATGGGAAGCTGCTGGGATGCCTGACTGGTTCTCCCCGCTGCCTCACTCCTCCCATCTCTTCCCCCAGAAGAACAGCCCCACTCCACAGGGTAACACAGACCAAGCAGGGCAGTAGAGCCTCAATCCTGCCCTGGAAATTTCTCACCTTGAATTATATGAGGTGCCCCTGAAAGTGTTGAGATCCTCCTTAATTAGAGTCTGTATCCTGGCCCTCCCTCTCCTTCCCCTCTGTCTCTTCCCTTCCTCTTTCCTCCTTTCACCATCCCCTCCATCTCTTTCTCTTCCTTTGCTCCATCCTACCTCTCCTCCCTCTCCTCTCTCCTCCCCTCACCTTCTTTTTCCTCTTCCCCCTTTCCCACATCCCCATCATCCCATATAATGGCTACCCTGCTCCCTCCAAGAAGGTCTAAGAACCTTGAAAGTAGATAGACCTGGATTAGAAACCCGTCTCTCATACTAGTTGCACAACTTTGGTGAGTTAATTCAACCCTTTGTAACTAAACTTCCTCCTTCTAGAACAGGCCAGATGATGGTAATAAGTACTGGTAATAATGGAATTGCTAATAATACCAATAGGCCCACTGTAAGTGTCAATACATGTCATTTTCCTCCTTGCCCAGTCCTCACCATTGGCCCCCCTCCCTTCATGCCCAGCATTCAATCTCACGACTGTGTTTGTCTCCCCATGTAATCCCCACCAGGAGAGAGCACGCTGGTGTGCCAGCAACTGCATTCTGTCTGGTTCACGTAGCAGTAATGTTTCTCACAACAAATTTACCAGCCTGCTGGTGGAGACTTCAGTCCTTTACGGGTTTGGTTCCGGGGCTTCCGTTGACTTTGAGAGCAAAATTCTGGGGCTTTGACAAGCTAAGGACAGATCTTGCAACCTGACAACTTAGTGCGATAAGGTCTCTGAGGAGACAGCCAGTCTCACCTCCCCTGATACCACACGGGCTTTCAACTCACTGCCATTTTGGATGTCGACTTCATTTACCAGCTCTGCGTGCTTGGGCAGGTCATTTCATCCTGTTGAGCCAGTTAACGCCTCCATAAAGTCTACCTGTCTTGAAGGGACATGGTGAAGACCAGTGGGGAATAAGTTACATGTGGGAAAATAAGCTATAGACCGCAATGCACTATATAAACGTGAACTGTTATTTTCTGAAATGTTACATGAAAATCTAGGGAGCCTTATCATCTGCTTCGTTCTGTCAATGAATGTGAGAACAGACCACACTTGGAAGGGACTTCGAGAATTCAGAAAATTTTTTATATATTGACCTATTTTCTCATTATGCATATACTAAGTATATTATTACATGTTTATGTTTATTAGGTTGAGTCACTGTTACGATGCAGATGGTAGAATTTTTTAAAGCAACAAAACACAGTGTTATGTTAGTTAGCATATGTGTAGCTTCTGATGTGATCTAAACATTGCATTTACCTTGAGCTTTATTGCTCTTCTATTTATTTACCCTGCCCAAATCATTAGAAATTATTTTCTGAGGCATAAATGGTAACTATAGGAGCCCCAAGTGACCCATCTTTGCTTTGCTTTAAACTAGATTATGCAGCGGAAAAGCAAAAGGTACTGAATATCAATGCTTTGGGTTCCGAATTTTATCACTCTCTCTGGCCACTAAACCTACCAGTTATAAATTATATTTTATTACCTTCTAGAAAAAACAAATTAAGTGATGGGCAATTCACACTCCAGCTCTCTGAGAAGTAAAACTCTGGCTGGACAAATTCCCCTCTTTTATTTTCTGGGGGATGGGGGAGGCAGGATGAAGAACATGTTTGTTTTCAAGTATCTGAAATTCCTGACTTGCCAGTTGGTTCTTCTCCCCCAGCCGGCTTGTTCAATCAGATGGTGATCTAACCATGAAGGATGAGAGGCCTCTGTTGGCCGTGGCTCCTACACCCCCTCCACTTTCCCACAAGACCGGAGGTCAATGAGGAGCAGCTGGCACAGCCCACGGAGTTGGCACACGGGCTTATTTGGATAACTTGCTGCATTTCTGCTCATGCTCATCTCGACTGGATGGGACGCCATTTTATCATCTCATAGCCACTTTCAGTCTTTAAAGAGCTTGGCTTCTTTTGTTAGTTGTCTTGGCTGACATTCAAATGCAAGTTCATCCTTTTGCCTTTGTTTCCCCTTCATCATTTTTATAATCCCCTCTGCAGACCTTTTTCAGACCTTCTTCCTCTGATTCCCCATCTTACTTCTACTCCATTTGGGGCAGATGGGGTTTCTATCATCTTGGGAGGGTCAAGAACGATGTTTCCTAAAGCGTCCAGCACATGAACTGTGATCTGGGCTCATGTGGCCCTGGGGACGATTAGCACTGCTACCCAGACCCCAACATGAAATAACACTGAGTCACATAGCAAAAGAGTCATTCCCTTTGCAATTCTCTCTCAGTCTTCTTGATTCCTTCAAGGGAAGAGTTTCCATTTGGTCCTTATATGTCCATCACTCACTAATGTCCCTTTGGAAAGGGGAGAGAGCAGGCCTTAGCTGAAAGCCTTTGGCGTGTAATTGAATCTAGCTACAGTTTTATAGCATTACTTTGGTTTTTATTACATAAATACTTGTTTTTATTTTTGCTTCCTATTTATGGCAAGTGATCCTGGTTTTCTTTTTATAGTCCTAATATAAAGTTTCTTCTGTAAAAAGCCATAGGTAAGTTTAAGGTACACATCAGTTTAAAGGAAAACATTACGTGAAATAAGTTTAAGTAAATGGCAAAAATGTTGAGAATGCTGGCACGGGAATGACTGAAGTTTGGGAGCCTAGAACAACTCCAACAACTTTTGTTATTTTCTTACTGTTTCATATGGGTTTTTTTTTTTTAAAGATTTTATTTATTTTTTTTTACTGAGAGAGACATAAAGAGAGCACAGGCAGGGGGAGCAGCAGCCAGGGGAAGAGAGAAGCAGGTTCCCACATGGGGCTCAACCCCAGACCCTGAGATCATGACCCGAGCCAAAGGCAGATGCTTAACCGGCTGAGCCACCCAGGCGCCCCTATATGTTAGTTTTCAAAGCATGTTTGTTAACAATGTCTAGGCCTACACACAAGTCAACCTACTTCCCAATATCTCTGACTAAAATTATACACAGATTATTTCACAGTGTCTTTTAATTCCCTTTAGTCAGAGGGTTTTCATAAGCTTGTCCTCAAATAGACGCTGAAAATCGCTGATGTTCCAGCTGGCAGTCTGGGGAAAGTATTACGTATAGTGGGCTGAATCAATTACTCTATTAAGAGTGCTAAAGTCTACACCAATTTTGTTGACCCTTTCCCCCCACCCCCCATCCCCCACCCCGCTGCCAATAAGAGAGAGAGACAGGCCATGGGACTTTAAGACTTGGGCCTGTGTTAATGAGGAATTATTCAAGGTGGTCTCATTAATCCCAAGGAATGCAATTTTTGCAAACGCTCTCAAAAAGGAAAAGGGTCCTGCAGCTCTCTCTCATGCTGTTTTCCCTGAAGACCCCCATTCACAGAAAGGGAAAATTGGGTCTCAGGGAAAGACATTTCCTCAACCTCTCCTCTCACCCAGTGTGGCATGCTCTAAGATTTCTCAGTTTATTCTTGGGGTCCCAGTCAGCACATCATCTAGAGCAGGCCCTTTGGCTCCTTCCCAAGCCCGGAAGCTTCAGTCTGCCGGGCTGCAGGGGAGAACGTCTGCTCTGTTCCAGCCAGCTGCCCACAGTGAGGGGCAAGCACTTTGATTAACTGGAGCAGGTTCTTACCAAGCAGCTTCTCCCCAGTTCTGCCTTCTCATCTCAGACACACACCCACTGGCACCCACGTCTACCCCCTTCATTTTCTTCAGAAAAACTCAGACCTTGTGCTCACACTTCCAAGGTGAGTAGGGATCTAGGGAGGCTAAACCAACAAGCCTAATCTCCCAATTCTTGTCATAGGAAGTGGATCGGGTGTAGGGCATGGAGTGATTGAGAAGTCATGACTGTGACCCACTGTTCTGTACCGCCTGAACACCAAATCCGTCCTGTACATTTCTCCTCTACCCCTGATGTCCTGAAATCCCTGCCTGCCTAGTGACTGCTGTTGTGGGGACAGGGCCAGTTCCTGCCCGGGGCTGCTTGGCCATGTCTGACTCTCTGGGGATATTCTTTACCTTGGGAATACTAGAGATTGGTGTTCTTTTTTTTTTTTTTTTAATTTTATTTGTTTTAGACAGAAAGAAAGTGTCAGTGGGGAGAGGAGAAGACAGGGAGGGAGAAGAAGGGGGAGAGAATGTCAAGCAGACTCCATGCTGAGTGCAGAGGCTGATGTGGGGCTCTATGCCAGACCTGATCCCACGACCCTGAGACCCTTGGATCATGACCTGAGCTGAAACCAAGCGTCGGACACTTTAACTGTCAGAGCCACCCAGGCGCCCCTGAGACTAATGTCCTTTTTTGTCCTTTTTTGATCACAGCCTTTTTGCATATAGCCTTGCTCCCCACACTGATAGCCCATCGAAGGGCCGGTTCACTTTGTACTTTTCTGGGCACTGCTTCCTGCATTTTTTCTTGGAAGACGGTGGAGCCTTGTGACTGGCAAGAGGCCACCCCTAGGTCTTCTCTGGATCTGGGTCTGAAGTGAAGCCCCTGCCTTCCTGGCAGTTCAGCAGCTGTTCCAGTTAATCTGGATGACTCCTTGCTTCCTGTCTCTAGTCTCAGCAGCCAGAGGGAAGTCGGAGCCTACTCTTCGACTGGCAGTTTGGGTGGAAATACTCTGATCAAGGCAGCCCCAATAATTGCTTGTTGGCGGTGAGCCCGATCTGTTCCTTCTTCCCTACCATTTTCCATCACAGGGTCCTCCAATTTTATAAGTAAGCTTTTTTTTTTTTTTTTTTTTCTTGTTTGGCTCCCTGGCGATTTAGCAATTTCACCGTGGAGCACTTTAGTTGATAAAATCCCCAAATACCTGCTCAAGTGTTCTCAAACATTTAGCCACTCTTGCCAAAGTACCACATGCCTGAAGATATATGTGAGACCTCAATTGTCGAGGCTCTAGGCTCTCCATTAACCTCCTTCAATCTCTCATAATGTTTGTAAAGTGCTTTGCACAACGCACGACACCTAGTAAGCAATCGGGAAATGGGACCCATCGTCCTGGTTGTGTCTGGTGTCATTACCTCGCTTCTGGCACCTGCCATGTTTGCTGTGCTAAGTGAATTTCCTCGCCAGGGCTTAAACGTTTGTTCCTCTTGTGTTGTGGTAATACCCTTGAGGAACACACCAGTTCTTCCCCCTGACCCCACCCTCCCCCTCCACCCCTAGCCCCACCCCCACCATGGTTTGTTTCCACCAGGAGCTTATGGATTTATAGCCGGCAGCCTGCTGAGGGTTAAACCCACTGGGTGACCTTTTACCCAAGGCTCTAGTCCCATCTGACTTTCGTGGCCTGTCTTGACTTAGTTCAGTCTCTACAGAAATTCAGTATTCAAGGTAGAGAGGACAGAGCTGAAAGCCTACTTTCCAGATACTTACCTCCCCAGTGAATGCAAAATAATTAAGCTCTAGGAAGGCAGCATTGGCTTTCTCTTCCTTCCTGAAAAACTTGCCAAGCACTTTATCCCTTTCCAGGGTCCTTCAAGAAGCCTGACTGGTGTTTTTAATTTCAGATTCCTCACCACTCACTGGCATTCACAAACAAAATGAGAAGCCACACATATATTCACGTGTTAGCCTTCTACAATATCATTGCCATTTCCAAATACCAGTGAACTAAAACTTTTCAAGGTCCTTGGTACATATGTGTACGGCATTGGGACTCATGAAAATCCTGGAAGGAAGCCGGGAAGGTAACGGTATTCAGACTTCGCCGACCTGCATGGCCTCATGTATTTATACCCAAATTGCAATGGCTCTGAGCACACTCTTCTTGCCATTACCCCCTCTCCTGCCTGATTTGCCATTAGTCCAATCTCTCCTGGATTCCGCTCTTTAACTGTCTCCATGAATTCCTGTGAGTGTCTGCACGCTTCCTCTCTGGCTTGCTAATGAAACAGGCCCTCGGAAACTGCCCACCTTGATAGTACATGCTTGAGTCTCTCTCTCCCTTGCCTTCTTCAAGGTTCCAGGTGTAATGATTACCTTGTCCTCATTGTCTCCTCCTCATCTCATCATGTGTCATTGTCAGGGTAGGACAGGGATCTTTCTGGAAGCAGAAAGAAGATTGCCTCATGCCATCTTCCCAGGGTCATGTTCAGATAAGAATGTCCCATGACAAAGCTGCCTGGGCCCCAAAGTGTTACAGTTCTTTAATTGTGCTGTTCTTTCAACACACACACTCTCTCTCTCTCTCTCTCACACACACACACACACACACACACACTGAGGCTCCATCACAAAGCAGAGTGCCTAGACTAGGATGGGTCAGCGACCTTCCTGAATACATGTCTTCCTACTGTAAACCACAGCACCATTCAAAATGTCTCAGTAGAAAATGACCAAATGGGCTCCTGGGTGGTGCAGTTGGTTAAGAGTCTGACTCTTGGTTTCAGCTCAGGTCATGATCTAAGGGTTGTGAGATCGAGTCCCAAGTCAGGCTCCGCACTCAGTACAGAGTCTGCTTAAGACTTTCTCTCTCTCTGCCCCACCCCATCCCTGCTCTCTCTCTCTCTCAAGTAAATAAATAAATCTTTTTTAAAAAGAAAAAGAACCAAATGACTATGGAGAATAAAAAGCACAGCCATATTAAAAAAAAAAAAGTCTGTTGCCATTGCCAATGAGCTCAGTTTTGTCATGCTTAAAAAATAGCTTATCAGAGGATACACACTTTGCAAATATAAATGTAACACACAGAGAAATTCCCCTGTAGACCTCTAACCCAGTTCCTAACGTTTCCTAAATGGATACACTCCATAATTTTGCGAAGGGAAGTCACATAAATTCAGTCACAGCTTCCCTTCAACTAAATATCTCTTAAAAATAGCAAAGCCATACCTTGCACAGAAAATCCAGTTTCATCGGAAATCAAACAGATTTCACCTGCCTTCTCATGCTGGCTTTTCTCCTTCTTCTGTGCCTGAGACCCACCTCTGAGAAGGAATGACTGGGAGCTCTAGAGATTGGGTGGCTCAAGGCCATCACCTGAGTCCTGTGTCAAACAGGCCACAGGGTGCACTTTCGTGTCCATTCTACCCATCTTTGAAACCTCAGACCTCACTTTTCCCTACATTAAGGTCCCAAGGTGGTAATCTGTGAATTACTCTTTACTGAAGATTGGGAAGAAACAGATAGTTCAGGATGCAGTTTACTGAGGCTAGTCCTGGTAGTTGATTGGCTGTCATCTCTCACTTGAGGTTGTCAGGCAAGACTGATACACAGAGGACACACCAGGCTATGCAGTCCTGTATTGCCAGCAGGCATTTGGCTCCAAACCTTAATGCAGTCCAGTGGTGAGATCCACCTTTTGCCTGCTTGCTTGTTTTTCTTTCTTTCTTTCCTTCCTTCTTCCTTCCCTTTTTTAAGATTTTATTTATTTATTTATTTGACAGAGAGAGAGAAAGAGAGAGAGAGAGAGAGAACACAAGCAGGGGGAGCAGCAGGCAGAAGCAGAGGGAGAAGCAGGCCCCCAGCGGAGCACGGGACCCATCTCGGGGCTCAACCCCAGCACCCTGGGATCACAACCTGAGCTGAAGGCAGGCAGATGCCCAACCGAATGAGCCACCCAGATCCCCCTTTTTGCCTTCTTTTTAAGGGAATAAAGTCTGTTATATGGAACTCTAATTTGGGTGTACTCAAAATTATCAATCTTTTCCTTTATAACTTCTGGATTTTGCGTTATATTTTAAAAAGTCTTGCCCATTCTGGGATTATAAAAATATGTATCCATGTGTTCGAGGATGTCTGTGATTTCATGTTTTACATGTAAATCTTTGATCCATCTGGAATTTATTTTGGTATAAGAAATGAGATAAGGATCCAGTTTTATTTGCCTTTTTCTCCACAAATGGCAAATCAGTAAATCCAATTACCATTTATTGAATAATCTACCTTTTAAAGGAGCCCTGTAAAAAGCAACTTCTCCATATACATTTTAAATATGATTCAATTCATACAAAATCTCTATATACACTTGTAAAAGTTCTATTTAAATTGTGGACACTTGTTTAAACCCTGCTCCCCAGGTCTGTTTCTCCATCCATAAAAATGAAGACAACCATATCTAATTGCAGTGTTCTTGTGAAGATTTTTAAAAGTAAAGTATGGGGTGGCTCAGTCGGTTGGGCATTTGACTCTTGATTGCAGTTCAGGTCATGATCTCAGGGTGGTGAGATCAAGCTTGCATCAGGCTCTGTGCTCAGCATGGAATCTGCTTGAGATGCTTTCTCCCTCTCCCTTTGCCCCAGCCCACCCCCAAAAGCATGTGCTCAAGTACACTTGCACTATCTCTCTAAATAAATAAATAAAATCTTTTTTTTTTAAAGTAACGTGTGTAGATACCTCTACCTCCATAAATATGAGTTTCTTTCTGTTCAATTTTCTGTAATAAAGCAACATGGGCCCTCAGTTAGAATAAAGATCCAACTTGGGCATAACACTAGGTTTCTACATTTATTTCCTGAGTGTATAGGAATAGCAAAGGGGGCCATGCCTAATTCAACAGTAACCATAATTTTTTCCTCTCTGGAGAGGTACCCTATTTAATCTTCTCGGGGTACCAAACTTCTCTTTTTCAGTTCCACAACTATCTTAGTGAGGCAGGATGCTAGGGACAAGGGGTACCATGCAAATTTGTGCTTGAATTCTAGTTCTGTCACTTACCAAATATGTGGCCATTCTTGAGGAATAATTTAAACAGAGAGAATAGCTCCTATGCCATAGGGTCTTGATAGGATAAATAAGAATCCTCCTGGGAAGCGAACTGGATGAGTGTGAGAAATCCGTCCTGTGAATCACAAGATCTCCAGTGCTAGAACAGTGCCTAGTGTGCAGGTGGCCCTTAGTAAATCAATATAGAATGAATGAAGTAAGGAAAGAGTTAAGGTATTTTGCAAGGTGTCCAAGTTAACTAAAGGCGTAAGGCAGAGGCAGCAGACATGGTCCTGCCTCCAGGACATATAATCGAGATCTGAAAACTAAGGACTAAGGACACTTACATATGAGGTATAATGAAACACATCATTTAATGCAAGCACAAAGGGCTTTGAAGACAACTGGGAAGTAGAAAATCCCAACTGAAGAAGTAAAAGCACTCCATAGAAGAGGATTATGTTCAAGCTGGACCTTAAATAGATTGTCTTAGAATAGATTTTCCAGATTGGGCAAAAAAGACAAAAATTTGGAAATTATTTGGCATATTCCGGGACCAGGGCTTAGAATAATCGATAAGAGCACAAGTCCGGTAGGAGAAAGAATAGCTGGAAGGTAAATTACCACAATCTGGAATGTTCTGCCATGGTGTTTAAGACAGCACATAAACTGGAAGGTTTTTGAGTTGCAGAGTCATAGAGACAGGCTCAGATTATTATTAATATTATGTATTACTTATTATTTGTATTCATTATGCAGAAATCAGTATGAAGAACAAATTAGAAGGGGAGAGGCATTTAAAGGCTGTTGTAACAGCTCAGGGGAAAAGTCATGACAGTATAAAGTAAGGAGTTGCAGAGGAGAGGGAAAGAAGGAGAGATGATAGTGAGAAGGGAGTCAGGATCTTACACAGCTGAGAGTCTGTCGGGCCACTATGCTGATGGTGATGTTGTTTCCTGATGTCAAGAATACATGAGGAAGGGGCATCTGGGTGGCTCAGTTGGTTGGGTGTCTGCCTTCGGCTCAGGTCATGATCCCAGGGTCCTAGGATCAAGCCCCGCATCTGGATCCCCATTCAGCCAGAACTTGCTTCTCCCTCTCCTCTCCGTTCATGCTCTGCATCACTATCTCTGTCTCTCTCTCTCAAATAAGTAAATAAAATCTTTATATAAAAAAAGAAGGGTGCTTGGGTGGCTCAGTGGGTTAAAGCCTCTGCCTTCAGCTAAGGTCATGGTCTCTCAGGGTCCTGGGATCGAGCCCCGTTTCGGGCTCTCTGCTCAGCAGGGAGCCTGTTTCCCCTCCTCTCTCTGCCTGCCTCTCTGCCTACTGTGATCTCTCACTCTGTCAAATAAATAAATAAATAATCTTAAAAAAAAAAAGAATACATGAGGAAGACAGGATCAGTTTAGTCTCAGAAATGTTGAGCTTAAGGATGTCTTTTAGATGCTTTGCCAGAAAAAAAGCAATTGACATCCCAAAAGATGTCAGAGTGGAAGAAACGGAGATGTGTCAATAATGCTTCCTTGTTAATGAGATGATCAAGGTTGATTTCCTAAGATGTTTCCAGCCAACATAATATATGGAAATAGAAGCATCTCTGATGGGGAAAGATGAATTATTTAATAAATAGGGTTGGTGAAATTGGCTGGCTATTCAGTCAGAAAAAAACACGGCACCCCATCTCACAGAGTACACAAAAATAAACCCCAATGACGTAAATGTTGAGTTGAAAATATAAAACAGTTGGAAAATTTTTTAGGTGAGGAATATGTATGTATCTAAGTATATACACACACAAGTATATGTACATGTATGTAGACTTAGACATAAACAAATTTATGTCTAAATTTATTTCCATTTCTCTGTATATCTACTAATCTGTGAGCTTATACTGCTACCTCTAATATCAGTTCAATACCACAGGGTTCATTCTTCCCATTCCTTATTTCTAATTCTCTTATACAACAGTAAGAAACCTGGCTGCCATTATTTTTAACATATTTATTCATTCAACTCTCCGTATGCTGGCTGCCCCTTTCCCTGAATAGAGTCCTTCTTGACCTACTTGGGCTCTGGGCTCTGACACCCCACACCAGACCACCCATCTGAATAATGCTTTGTGCCATATAACGGCTTTAGGACTGCATTGTTCAGAAGGGGAAAGAGAAGAGGAAGAGGAAAGGAAAGGAAGAGGAGAAGACCCTTTTGTTCTTTATTTATTAAATATGTATCAGTGGGGTTCACCTTGGTACTTTAAGTCCCATACAAAAAATATATACCTTGCAACATCATAGTGTGGCCCGGCATAACCAAGACACTCCAAACATGGCTTTTTGTTGTTGTTTTTAGACAGATCCTAGTGATCTATTTTGAATGGGACACTACCTTAAAGTGATGGATTAAATTATCAATGCAGTGCCCATGGTACAGCCCACTGCCCATTGGCTACAACAGAAAATAAATTCCAATTTTTGCCAAACCATTACACAAACCATTTACACTTGCTGTGCTTAAAGAAATATGTAAGGACATACTTCCCAGGCCATCAGAGATGTCCAGGAGTTTACAATCTCACTGGGGAAATGAAACACAGAGACTTAAAGCAGATAAATAACACAAATCAAAAATAGCAGTTCAACACAATACCGGTGCAAGAAAAAAGTGCCAGATCCCCAATTCTCATGGATCCGAGTGGATGAAGATGTAATTCCTGCAAGCGTGTCTTATCTAGGTCTGGACCCCGACAGAATTAACCTACCCAGGTTGGGCAGTTGGCAGACTCACCCTTACTAAGAGGGAGATGGCCCATAAGGGCAAGGGTTCTTTCAAAGGACATTTTATCATAACCACTTCTTCCCACCAACCACTTAAAAATCACTACCATCCCATATTATGTGCAGAACCATCTGCAAATCCTAACGGATCATTGCCCCATTCCCAAATAGAGCAGAGTGTATGATCCCAAGACCTCCAGCATTCAGACTCCAAATGAGAGCATCACCAGGAGAGATGAACATAAAATTCTGACAGACTCCCTTTGCATTTTGTTACATAAGTCATAGATATTCATTTTTAGAAGTGATATGCAGGCAAAAGAGCAAACATCACCCACAATAGTCTTACAACTTTTAGAACAAACACTTCCAGAAATTTCTTTCTACATATTTGTATAACCTCAGGTAAGCTATATAATCAATGGCTGTGTGTCAGTTTTCTTATCTGTAAGATAAAAATAATAATATTATCTACCCCATGGAGTGACTGAGGGCCAAACATGAGTAATATACACAAAGTGTTCAGAATATTAATAGTGCCTGGTAAGATCTTAAAGAGTAATATCTATATCTAACATTTGACTACCTAGATTCAACTATATGTTTTTATAAGACAGAGAGGAAATATTCACATTTCTTTGTAGCTTACTTTTTAATAACATAGCATAATAATATAGCATAAATATAGCATATTTAATAATATAGCATGAACTTCTTCCCTCGTGTGACAGTTTTAAAAGTGCAAAGAGACTGTTAGATAATTTGAGTGATTTTCCAAAAGTAAAAAGTAACGTAGGGAATGGTGCTGGTCCTGCAAGGGTATTTGTTCAAAGCGATGAGCAAGGTTAGAGCAAGCCTTCTTGGAACTTACGAGTATGGAAATGCTGCTTGTATATAATCTGAGTCTGACTGCTGAGCACAACACTGAAGCCTCCATTGCAGCTCAATAATTTTCGAAATGTTGTCATGGTTTCAACAGCAAAGCCATGTTTCTTTTTCCCCCAACAAAATCTTCTATGGCGTTCTATCCAGGAAATGAAACCATGTTGAAATAATCATAAAACATAAACTGAGTTTGTAAGTTCAAATGTATAATGTTTGCATGTTGTAAAGCTTATCAAGAAGTTCCTGAAGGCTGTCTGAGAAGAACTGGACCTCCAAGGACATGGATGGTAATCACAGTCTTATGTCAACACCAGGTTCCATGAAATGGGAGAAGATGTTTACGAGCTCTTGGAGCCCTGGTACTATAGAATCAAGTATTACAACTGGTGTCCCAACACCCTTATTTTATAGACAAGAAAATGAAGCCTAGAGGTATCGGATTCTGCTTGGGCTTTTAATATTAAAAATAACACATATAGGGGACGCCTGGGTGGCTCAGTTGGTTAAGCAGCTGCCTTCGGCTCAGGTCATGATCCCAGCGTCCTGGGATCGAGTCCCACATCGGGCTCCTTGCTCATCAGGGAGCCTGCTTCTCCCTCTGCCTCTGCCTGCCATTCTGTCTGCCTGTGCTTGCTCTCTCTCCCTCTCTCTCTCTGACAAATAAATAAATAAAATTTAAAAAAAATTATAAAAAAAAATAATAACACATATAGTAAATAAAGTTAAAAAATGTTTTAAAATAGAAAAGAAGGAAAGAAAGAGAGGAAGGAAGAAAGAAAATAATCTGATAACAGGATGAAAATGCCTTACTGAAGAAAGTGTCTGGAATGGTTACTGTATTACCCACGAAATAGAGTTCTTTTGAATTTAAGTGATTACCATATAGTTCTCCAATTAATAGAAATGGAAATGGTCAATTAACTTGGCTGCTGTTCTTCATTGTTTTGTATTATCCTTGTAGCTTGTAAGCCCTCAATTGTGCTGACTGTGTAATTTATGTTTTATCCCATTAGTGGATGTAAAGATTTACTGATTATCTCTAATAATTAAATTCTGCATTTCAACTTATCAATCAGCCATGGAAATATCTGGGGGAGGCGCATTTCTGGCAGAGAAAACAGCAACTGGAGATTGGCTGCTGGGAGGGAGAAGTGGTCTCTTCCTTCTGAGGTCACTGCTCTGGGATGACGCAAGCGTGACATGCTCTGGCACGTCTCCCTTTCCCATTCTAGATTCCCTTGCTCCCACCTTCTCTGCAACTGGAAACAAGAAGGCAAATACCCAGAAGAAAGCTGAAGGACAAAGAGGGAAATAAAGATGTAGTGCTGGCACCTGACAGCACTTTCTGACTCTCAGGAATCTGGGGCCAACTCCTTCCTGGTCTTCCTGGTTACAGTGCCCCTTTTTGCTCAAGGTCGTTTGACTCCACTTTCTGTCTCTTGCCCTAAGAATTCTGACCAGTGGGGCGCCTGAGTGGCTCAGTGGGTTAAAGCCTCTGCCTTCGGCTCGGGTCATGAACCCAGAGTCCTTGGATCTCTGCTTGGTGTGGGGCTTGCTTCCTCCCCGCCGCCGCCTGCCTCTCTGCCTGCTTGTGATCTCTTTCTGTCAAATAAATAAATAAAATCTTTGGGGAAAAAAAAAGAATTCTGACAATTACAGCAGGTTGAAGAGGGTAAAGGCAAGTCAGATAACACAGACACACCCTGGGTTAACACTGACACGCCCAGGGCTCCCTGCAGAGCTCTTCCCATCACTAGAAATGGAGATATGTGGGCAACTGGAGACATCGGCCCTCTCCCCCGCCATGAAGAAACTTACTATTTTGTAAATGTTTCCATGACCTCCCACACTCGCTCCCTTGCCTTCCCTCTAGCGGTGGTGTGGGGGGAAACTGTACTCTTGAAGGGGGCGTGGGGTAGGGGAGAGATGCTGCTTTGTAACACTTGGCAATGTCTGTCCTATAGATTCTTCCCCGGCAGATGGAGTTGCCTGCAGCTTGATAACCAGGGAGCAAAATTCTGAATATGAGAGGGTTAGCGTAGCCTTCAAAACACTACCGCTTCCCTGTCTTTGTCTTCCTGGCCCCTCCCTGCTTGTCCCAGTCACCTTCCCTCTCTGCCACACGTTGACCCAGTTACACCCAGGATTTCCTGCAGACCTCTGAATGTCATGGACATTTTCCACCTATCTGATACCAGCAGCACAGGGTTACTGGAAAGAACAGAGGCTTTGGAGTCAGATTTAGATTCGTGGCATTGAGTAAGTTACATAATTACATTGAACCTCTGTATCCTAATCTATAAAGTGATTAAAAAAAATCGTGCCAGCAACAACAGTGCCTCCCTCATAAGGGAGATCATGAGGACTAAATGACACAACTGAACTAAGAAATGCCAAGATAAAGCTTTTGTCTTGCTCACCGCCCTCAGAGGGAGTGACTGCCCCACCCCCCACCTGCGCCCCCAGCGCATCCCCACTGTTGTTTCTCACTGCTTGGCTGCAGGCATCTCTCCCATCACTCAAAGCTCCTTGAGTGCAGAGCTTTTGTCCTACTCATCTTCCTACCCCAGATCCTAGCCCCATGCCCAGGACCTGGGAGATGCCCTGTCTGTAAGAAATGAATGCTGTCTTTCTTACCCACTTCCTATTGGGTCACAAGAAGAGCTGGGACAGAAAAGATTGGGCTGGAGAAGGAAACCAGAGAGGTTTAGGGACACTGGAGCTTCGCTGGTCTGGATGTGGGCCACCAGCGCAGCCATCAGGCAAGGGCTCAGGAAGGATTGCAAGGAAAGCCGATTCGCCACTCTCGCTGGCCCAGCTCTTCGTTTACTTGGTACCCGGAGCTGAACAGAGCCCAGTGGAAAGATAATCGACTCCACAACATTCGCTCTTTCTTCCTTTCTTGTTTATCTTAGTTGCTGGGTGCTCATGTCATATCTTTCAGTTTCTTTCACTGGATGCCTTTTTGGTTTAAATCTTTAAGTTATTTTTTCCTTCCTGTCCTGGAGATAGATGAACCAGAGCCAATAAAATAAAGGCTCTCTTTTTCCTTCACAGCTCTGAAAGCTTTACATAAGTGTTTCTTCACTTCTATTTTATGGCCAGGACCAGATGCAGAAGTGCTAAAATATTTTGATAAGAGCTGTCCTGGCAGGACTTCTTGCTTTTATAGCTATCCAGAGGGAGAGAAATCGCTAGGAAGTCAGCCCACAGAGAGGAGAGAGAGAAGATCTGAAATGTCTCTACTGACCGAGATTCTCAATTAGTTTCCAAGATCAGTGGGATGAGGAGAGAAAGAAAATGTTTAGGCCATGTCACTGTCTAAATGACAAACAGCATGTCAGTTTGAAGGCCATAATAATCCCTAATGGTTATGGGGGGGGGGGTCCCATGGAAGTTTGGGATAAGTTCATATATGTGAACTGGTATTCTGAGACCTCGTGTGTTGTGCTCGCGCTCCCCGACCCCATAGTACCGATAAGGTAGAAACTACCAGCATTCCCATGGAGACTTTCAAACTAAGTCCCAGAGAGGTTAAATGACTTACCCAGAGTCACGTCGCTGGACAGCGGTGATGCTGGAATTTAATCACTGTGCTTGACTGCCTCTGGTCTGTTCTGCAGGGAAGGGGTCCCAAGGTGCAGAGAGGTCAAGGGAGCCACACAGGCCACACAAAGCCACATCACTGGGCTTCAGTTCTGTTGCTCCCCACTCTGCCACGGAGTCACAGCCTCACTCTGAGCCACACGTTTCCTCATATTCTTTTCCACCTTATGGCTTTCCCTTCATTGTGCCCATTCTTTTATTTCACTCCATTCTACCTCACTCTGCCCTCGCCGTGTCCTTTGGGGGGCTCCGCTTTCGTCCCTCCTGCTGGGTTCCACATACGTGACGGGCTTTCACCAGATGTACCTGACCCCGGTCCGCCTGCACGCAAATACGAACTCACTTTTATTCCCCACCACAAACCTGGAAAGCAGACGTTATGATTATCTTCATTTTACAGATGAGAAAACCAAGTCACCTTACTTGCCCAAGGTCACATGGCTGGTTGGAAAGAGCCAAGATTCCCAGCTGAGCAGCCTGGCTTCAGAGCTGCATCCTCAATCAATCGGCTCCAGCTGCCTCTCATTTAGGCCTTGAACACACGTACCTCTCTCTGTCCTTCAGGATATGTTCTCACCCAGGTTTGCCTGAATGTGGCTGGCGTTGTTCTCCACTCTTTCAGCCTTCCGTGTGAATTTAGACAGCGTGGGCTGGGACCCTGGGAAGGGACTTTGGAGAAAGGAATTTTTTCTACGGGCTATAGACGAGATGAAATTAAAACTCTGGTTTTCTGAGTCTCCGAGCCTGGGTTTCTATTTATTTATCGGTTCGTTCATCAGCCTGATGCTGCCTGCCACTCTCTTAGGAATAGCAGCAGAAACCGAACAATTAGGCTACTTAAAAGGATGGGTTCCTAGCGATGAAATAAACTATTTAGTGAATAGGCCATGATATGTTTGAAACTAGAGAAAACAAGTCATTTTCCAAAGGGAGAAAGGAATTCATCCCGACAGAAGGGAGGATAACTAACATAGGAATGGTAATAAAAATGAAAACTCTGAATCCAATTTCCTTTGGTGAGATGTATTAGATTTTAATCATCGAAACCAAACGGCTGAAACCCATGGAAAGCCAGATCAGCAAAATTCTGCCGTGTATTTGCTTATGTAAGTGTCTTCCTTCATTTGCCATGAGACTAAAAGTGGCTTGTATATGAAACTGAAGGTTGCTCATCTTAGTATCCCCCCAAAAGCCTGGCACTTAGCAGGTGCTCAATAAATGTTTATTGAATTGAATTAAAAAGCAAACATTCGCTACCTATCAATTCTACACTCACCCCAGGAGAGAAAAGAATGAATGTGATGTTATGCTCTATTAAGTGCAGAGATGAAAACAAATGCCATATCAAGGTTGATAATTTAAGAATGTGAGGACTCTGAAATAAAGCCTCTCCACGATGGAGAATTGCTTGCCAAGCACTTTCTATATCAAGGTTTACTATGACAATACCACGGAATAGCCCAGAGCCTTTCTATTTTCATTCCAACTTGTCCAAAAGCTGAGAACAAAAAACTCTAGGAAAAAAACACAAATAGTCATTCATTACAACTGATCTCAATTTAATGTGGTTTTTTGGGGGGAGGAAGGGGGTAGGCGATATATAATATCCCTGTCCTTCCCATGGAGAGAACCAGTTGTGTAAGAGGGGTCAGAGAGATGTAAATCAAAGATATTATCTTTATTATTCATAAAGAAGGAATTTAGAGAAGGTGGTTTAAATCAGTTAACAAGTGTACTTGCCAGTACTCTGCCCCCAAATTAAGCTCACTGCCACCCCCTACAGCAGCCTTGCTTGGAACTGAACAGCCTCAAACCTGTTAGTGGGACCTGCCCCTTAAAGTCTCATGGCATGGCACTATAGGAGGCTGCATACATGCTCCCTGCAGGCATACAGATCCAAGGGTATAGGCACAACCACTTTAGTTTCCAGATAGAAAGTCACTCCATGGGGTGCCTGGGTGGCTCAGTCGGTTAAGCAGTTGCCTTTGGCTCAGGTCACGATCGTGGAGTCCTGGGATCGAGCCCTGTGTCAGGCTTCCCATTCTGGGGAACCTGCTTCTCCCTCTCCCTTTCCCTCCCTGCCACTCTGCCTACTTGTGCTCTCTCTCTCTCTCTGTCAAATAAATTTAAAAAATCTTAAAAGACAAAAAGAAACTCATTCCACTTTTCCTGGAAGAGGTAAGGAAAGGGCTGGAACGAGAGTCTTATTCTTATAGGTGTGGTCCTACCACACAGAAGAGTAGGGACTAATTGTTCCCTCCAACTCATGACATGTTTTATGACAGATGTACTCCATTGCTGATAGCTTGTAAGTAATTTGAATTATACCTTTTAGCAATGATTTATTGAGTCCTATGTGCCAGGCACTGTATTAAAAGCTTTACAAATGCATTGGCTCATTTGATCCTGGAAATTACCCTGAGAGGAAAAGAGTTTGGCTACTCCTCAATGAGTTAAACTTGGAATTCCCATATGACACAGCAATTCCACTCCTGGGTACACACCACAAAGAATTGGAAACAGGTGCTTCAACAAAAAATCGCCCACCCGTATTCAGAGCAACACTATTCACAATAGCCAAAAGATGGAAACCACACACATGTATATCAACAGATTCCATTCCTATGAAATATCCAGCATGGGTGAAACCATAGAGACCAAAAGCTGATTTGTAGTCACCTGGGGCTGGGAGGAGGAGAGAATGGGACTGACTACTTAATGGGGACAGGTTGCCTTCTGGGCTGATGAAAAGCCCTATAACTAGATAGTGGTAATGGTGGCATGACCCCTTGAACTTAATGACACTTAATAGCATACTTTAAAATGGTTAAAGTGGTAAATTTTGTTATGCATATTTTACCAAAATGGAATATAATCTTGGAAGGTACACATAATTATTCCAATTTTACAGATCAGAAGACTGAAGGTCTAATAGAGATCAACAACCTTACTATCAGACAGGGCATGGATACAAGTTTCAGGTGTTCTACATATTTTACAATTTGGGGATCCCTATTTAAGAAAAATAATACAAAATTTTTATGACAAAATTGCTAGGGTCCCTCCAAGTTTTCTTGCAAAGGGTCTTTGCAATGGAGGAGTCTGAAGCTTAGGCTTTATTAACTCCAAGCTAAGTTCATATTTGCTGTTAGGAGCTAGAACTGGAAAATGAAAAAAGGATTAAAACCTATAATTCCATTTTCAATAACAAGCAAAAATATACAATACTCAGGAGTAAGTTTAATCCAAGATGTGCAAGACCTCTACAGTGGAAATTACAAAACACTACTGAGAGAAATTTAAGAAGACCTAAATAAATGAATAGATATACCATGTTTACGAATTGGAAGACTCAGTATTGGTAAGACATGGATTCTTTCCATATCGGTTTAGAGATTCAAAGCAGTTCTTATCATAATCCTACCAGGGCTTTTGGTAGAAATTCTCAGGCTCACTGTCTCATTTATGCACAAACAACCTAGACTGCCCAAAGAAACACAGAGAAAGAACAGAGTTGGAGGACTTGCATTGGCTTCAAGACTTAGTTTAAAGCTATGCCATCAAGACAGTGTGCTGTGAGGACAGACCAATCAATCAATCAAAGAAACTGAACAGAGTGCCTAAGAATAGACCATTTATAAATGCAGTCAAATTATTTTCATCCAAGGCACTGAAACAATCCAATGGGGAAGGAAAAATGTTTTCAGGAAATGGTGCCGGAACGACTGGATATCTAAATGGAAAAGAAGTGGATAGAGTAGAATTTGACCCTGGGTCTGTCTGCCTCTTTCTGCTTCCCTTCAGCACACCTGTGTTCCCACCCTTGCCTTGTCCTTGCCCTCCCCACCCTCTCTGGCCACAGTCTTTGAGAGAGGTGAATCTAAAGGCTGAGACTTTGGAGCAACCAAAGCAATCACAGTGTCAACTATTTGCTTAGGAAATGGAGGGAATGGAGTCTTGACCATGACGTTTGCCTGCCTGAGGGCTAGAGGTGCCTGGGACCCTACAGCTTGTCGTCAGAGAGGGTGGTGAGAAATCTGCCTGAGTGGTAAACTAGAAAAGTCACAGTACCTTTCCACTGTCAATGGCGCAGTCAAAGCCTGCTATCAGAGGTCACCTGTGCTCCCCTGGAAAGAATGCTGAACTTGCCTTCAAATTCTCAGGTTCTGCTCCGTCTCTGCCTCTGGATGATTTTGGATCACGCTAACCTCTCCGATCCTTAATTTCCTCATCGGAAAAGAGGGGAGGTAATAAATACCTCCTCTATCTCCCCCTCGGGTTGCTGTTAAGTTCAAATGAGGTATCCTTCGAAAACTATGAGGCTACACACACACACCCTTAAAGAGCCAACTATGGTATAACGTGGTGGCTGCTATCAAGTCATATGCGTGGGAAGGCAAGGAAAGCCATCATTCCAACGATCTCAACAAGACTCAGGGTGATAAGACTGGCCAAGAGGAAACAGATTGGAGACTTACTTAAGAGCCAGAACACACAGGATTTAACAATTGAATGTAATAGATGAGAGAAAGAAACTCCTGACACCATCCCCTTCTTAGTGACATGGCCTTGGGTACAGTGCCTGACCTTTCCGATTCTCAGTCTCCTCATTTAGAAGATGGGGAGTAATAATACCAAATTCACGGGGTTAAGATCCTTAAAAGGGCTCCCTGTGAAAGCACTAAATACAAGGCCTTACACAAAGCCTATTTTCCACAAATGCTGGTTTTCTGTCTCACTTCCTTTTCTTCTCCTCGGGCCATAATGCAGAAAGGCTCTTCTGAACTATGAAGACTGGCTCTAGAGATACTCATGTTGAACACTAAGAATGAAGACCATCTGGGGTTTGAGGCTTTGGCGGGTAGCATGCCTTCCCATCATACATCTTAGAATTTTCACCATAAAGCAACTTTCAGGATTCGTGGATCTTGTTTTGGCCCCTGTGGCAATTCTTACATTCTTAAGCTAGCTGAGAAAGCAACTAAAATTTCCTGGTAGGGCTCTGGAAGTCCCAAATGAGGCATGACAGTGTGGACCACATACTCCAGACCTCTGTGATACAAGGCGATGGGAGCCAGGATCCCATAGTTCTCCTAGTTTCTGAAAGTGTTCTTGGTCTCTTCTACTCCAACTTGGGCGAAATGAAGGCCTCTGGAATTTCCCTGTAGCCCCTGCATAAGATCTTGTTACTTGCCATTTAGAGATCCCCACTTTTCTCATTTTCCTACCATGATAGATGCTACCAGGACCTTGAACATGACTTTAGGAAACCATTCCAATCCTCCCTTTCCCCCGATTGAGTAGAAATAGAAAAATCTGCAGGTTCCTCCTCCTAGTGTCCTGGCTGGATGACCAGGTAGCTTTAGAGAAAGCCACACCTGAAGACAGACAAGCTGCCATGTGAGACATCCCTGAGGAAGCTGACTTCGGAGAAAGTAAGTTGACTACAAAGCCGCTGCCTGGAGAGGTCTGCAGTCTTCAGAGGCTAAGCTAATTAAGAATTTAAGAGCTTTCTTAAATTAAATGTCCCCTTTATTTCTGACTGGTACTTCCTGGGTGTTACTGCTGAAAAAGAGAGACTTGTGGGTAATGCATGATGTTCTTATACATGAATAGTAATGAACTACCTCCAGCCTCCATGGGCACTACCTGATTGGGATTTATGCCATTCCTTTTAAAACTAGAGCAAGTCTGAAATTTTTCCTTTGTCAACCCATTTCCCTTTACTAGGCAGATTAGCACTACAGACCACTCAGCTCCCGAGCTCCTGGGAATCCTATTAAGACACACCAGAACAAAGTCATTAATGATCCGTCTGCAGAAAACCTAAGCTCTTCTTTGCCTCCCTGGCGTCTTCCCTTATGCTAGGACCTTGTCTAATGGTGTGACATAATGTGCCTCAACTCAGGGAGATATGGCGTTCTCCCAAAGGGACTCTGGGCTGAGACGCAGTTCAGGCTCCTGAATGATGTCTCTGGAGCAGGGACACCTGGGGACACTGCCCCTTCTAGATAATTCCAGTTGGGGAATCATGATTAAATCAGGAACAGTGTAAGATGGGAGCAGTCCTTAGCCAGCTACTCAACACCCCACCCACAGATATCATCAGAATGAGTAAGTCTGTGGTCTTATAGGAGATGTAATTCAGGGCAGTACAAGGAGCCAAGTTATAATTATTATAATAAAATTCGCATACAATGAATTCTTAATTATCTGATAATGAAGTTCAAGAGAGGACACCAGAAATTGCAGAGCACAGATAATCCAAAAAGCTCATTTCAGATACACGTTCTTTTTCATCCAACATTTATCGAGAGAAGTGAATTTACCCTGTAATGATAATAATTCATGTTTATCCTCCCAAGAAAAAAACTTTTGTAACTATGAAGGGTGATGGATGATAACTAGACTCATTGTGGGGAGCGTTTCATAGTGTATCCAAGTATAGAACCATTATGTTGTACACCTGAAACTAATATAATGTTATGTGTCAATTACACCTCGATAAAAAAATCATGTTTATGTATGGCCCTTTCACATATATCAGTGGTTTTCAAGGATGTTTTCAGCAGTAGATACATAGTTTCAAACAAAATCTCCCTTGGCAGTGTGCCTGGGTGGCTTAGTTGGTTAAGCGACTGCCTCTAGCTCAGGCACCCAGCTCCATGGGGAGTCTGCTTCTCCCTCTGACCTCTCATGTTCGCACTCTGTCTCTGTCTTTCCCTCTCTCAAATAAATAAATAAAATCTTTTTAAAAAAAATCTTCCTTGGCAGCTCAGTATTTACAGCAGATAAAAGTGGAGTTGCTCTGGTGGGGGGGGGGGGTCAGAGCTCTGTCCCCAAGGGTAAGTCCCATCCTCCCTCCCCCTTGTAGCTATGGCCTCCAAGGGAGCACTGTGAAAGCCCAGAACTCTGAAGAACACAATTCAAAAAACACACGAAAAACAGACATTTGCTCTTGATGCTCATGAGCCTTGTGAGGTAGTCAGATCAGGAATTAATATTCTTATTTTGTATACAAGAACGGGTTCAGGAAGGCTGTGTCACCCAGGTATTACCCAGTGGCCCTGGGACTTGAACTCAAATCTTCTGATCCCAAATTTAATACTCTTTTAACTAAACCTTAAACCCTTTTCTCTTTGCTCACTTTCCCAGCAAGTGTTTCCTCGTGTGGGAGATACCAAGAGAAGAAAATTCACCAAAGGAGAATAAGGGATAAGGTAGACATGATCAGTTAAATAGAGAACCTTCCATATTTGTCCAACTGTGTTTTCTCTGTTCCAGAAGTGACGAATCAACCACAGTCTGAAGAGAGTCAGGTTGGAATGAGAACTGTTCTCTGTTTCACTGATCACCTTCAGTGATTGGAATTTCAATTTCTTTTTTTTTTTAAGATTTTATTTATTATTTGACAGAGAGAGACACAGCGAGAGAGGGAACACAAGCAGGGGGAATGGGAGAGGCAGAAGCAGGCTTCCCGCTGAACACGGAGCAGGGTCCAATCCCAGGACCCTGGGATCATGACCTGAGCCGAAGGCAGATGCCCAACCACTGAGCCACCCAAGCACCCTGGAATTTCAATTTCTTAATAATTTCTGTCACTGCTTGGCTGTGTCTAAATATTTAGGCAGATCTGTGCAGAGTGGATTTGCCTGTTTGATGTGTTACATATATTTTTGTATTCTGATTGTCAGTCAGTGAGGAAACCACGCCACAGAAAACAGATGTGATCTGACAGTTGCCAAATGTGGCTCTCCCTTTTTCCGGCAGACCCTGAGCCTCTCAAAGGCAAGACTGGATTCTGCCTTTGGACGACAGACTCCTGGAGAACTCGATCACCTGCTGCTTACCTTCCAAATTCATTTTCTTTGTGGTCTTAGGCACTTCAGTTACATTCCCAAACTCTGGTGATTCCTGATTCTGTATCCCAACTCTAACCTCTCAAGGTCCAGATGACATTTCTTTTTCTTCCTTTCTTTCTCTCTTTCAGAGAGAGTGTTTGTGTGTCTGAGTGCATGAACAGGGGTAGGGGGCAAGGGGAGGGGCAGAGAGAGAGAACCTTAATCAGGATCCACACCCAGCTCAGATCCCAACATAGGGCTCAATCCCACAACCCTGAGATCATGACCTGAGCCAAAGTCGAGAGTCAGACGCTTAACAGACTGAGCCACCCAGGCTCTCATCCAGACTATACTTCTAATTACCCAATGGACGTGTGTCATTGAAAGCATCCATATTTGCATATTTGAAATTAAACTAATTTCTGACTAGAACAGTGCCCTCTGAATTTCCTATCTTGGGTAATGCTGCTACTATTCACCTCCAAACAAAACCAGACAACTCCGTTTTCTTGAACCCTTCCCTTCCTTCACCATTCAAAAACCTACTGAGTCATTCAAATTCAACACTTTTAACATCTCCTGTCTCCAACTCTTCTCTTCCCGTCCTAATACCCACAGTCTTGGTTCAGTCCTTCAGCCTGACTGTTGTAATAGTTTAATGGGTGTTTCTACAGTGAGCTTAATTGGCCTCTTTCTTTTCTGATTCATCCTGCCTTTCTATGATTAATTTCCTATAAAAGCTTGCACAGTCTATCCCTGGTCCATCTGGCTGGCTCCACCTCCCAACACAGCCCATTCTTCTCTCTCCCTCAACCCCTACATTCATCGAGTTGGAAATTCCTCCTGTCATTCTATCAAAGTTGCCTCATAACCACCTTTGCTATTCTACCAAGATAGCACCAAGCCTCTTCATACTCTGCCTGCCCTGTGGCCACCACTGGGGGCTGCAGCTGAGTACAATGCCCCCAGTATACACTCATGGCTGCCTCCTCATGTAACAGTACACTTGTCTACCTTAGAAACCTTTCCAAAGGAAAGCTTTTGTTTTTCTTCTCTATTACATTGTGTTTCATTCCTAACAACAGACTAAATAAAATAAAGAATATACTGAATATTCGAAGTATGCTGAAATATGTACGCATATATTTGGTTTTCTTTATAATATTTAACTTTTTGAGTTGATTAACTTGACTCATTCCTTTTTTGGTGCAGCACTATTTTTAGGAGCGATTCTTGTATATTAAGGCTGCTGTAGCTTTGTCTACTGAAGAATGTCTGTATTAAATCCTCACCTTTAAATGGGATTCTTTAGCTCTAGTTAGATGCTCTTTTGAATTCCTTAAAACTAATACTGCATTGATTTCAGTATCACAACTGAGAAAGCTGATGTCAAACTAATTATGAACTTTCTACACGCTTATAAGATTGGCTTTTTGAATTTGAAGTTACTGTGTTACACTATAAATCCTAGATGATGATTTTTTTAAAAGATTTTATTTATTTATTTGACAGAGAGAAACACAGTGAGTTAGAGAGGGAACACAGGCAGGGGGAATGGGAGAGGGAAAAGCAGGCTTCCTGCCTAGCAGGGAGCCCGATTCGGGGCTCAATCCCAGGACCCCGGGATCATGACCTGAGCCAAAGACAGATGCTTAACAACTGAGCCACCCAGATACCCCTGATTTTTAATTTTCTTTTCTTTTTTTTTTTTTTTTTTGTTCACCCTTTTCACACTGGACTAGCCTTACAGTCAAAAAAGTATTTATTTTAATCTAAAATCTTACACCCTCAAAAAATTTAGGTCATTATTTCTCTGTACCTCATATCAATTATCTATTGCTACAAAAAATGATAAATTACCCCCAATATAATGGCATAAAAGAGCAACAATGATTTCTTGTTGTGTGTGTGAGTTGGCTGGGTGTTCTTCTATCAGGCACGCTTGTGTGGCTGCTTTCAGCTATCCGAAGTTCAAAAATAACACAGGTAAAGCCAATGAGTCCCTGAAGCAGTAATTAACAAAAGTTTACAGGGCACAGATCAAAAACAGTTTGGTCAGCGATTATTTCCTATCAACCTTGGGAAACAGAGTAAGATTTGCTTCTGATTTTCAGAGGCATAAGCCAGAAATGACCCAGGTCAAATTAGTCTTGTAAAATAGCTAAATAAAGCTTTGCTGGTATGATGAAACTGGTTTCATCTGCTCAGGCAATTTTCAAGGTTGGGCTCCGTTTGTTTTTGGTGTTCTCCCAGCGGAAGAGAATCCAGGGCGCTGGGCTCCTCTGGACAACTGGGATGACTGGGCCTTTCACTCTCCAGGGGGCTCCACGAGGCTGCCTCACAGGGTCAGAGCAGTATCCACCCCTTCAAATTTGCTGATGTCCCATTAGTCAAAGTAAGTCACATGATCACACCTGCCCGAACTCCCCCGCTCCGCCCGCCCGCAAAGCCCATGTACTTACATCTCCGCTGGCTTCCTGTTTATCGAGATCCCACTAGTCAAAATGGGGGCAGTGCATCAAGCTCAGTGTGAGAGGATAGAGACTGTTGTGGGAGCTGTCGTCCAAGGGGGCCATGGTGTTACAACCCGCCATGTTTCCCTCTGTGCAAATGTTTTTCCCTTTCCTTCTGGAATGCTTATTACGTGGATGTTAAAATTTCTACTTCTGGCTTTCATTACTCTTACCTTTTCTAATACATTCACTTTATAATACATTTACATTCTTTACCTTTTTTTTTCTTCCCAATGCTTTGGGAGATAGTTCCTTAACCTCATCTTTCGCTCACCAATTCAAATTTGTCTGTATCTACTCTGTTATTTATCTCTTGGATTCAGTTCTTTGGTTAAACAGTTATGTTTTTCCTACCTGGTATTTTCACTTGAGCTTTAAACAGAAATTATCATATTTACTTCATGTTAGCAATATCCTCTTTGATAATATATTTTGCACTTACTTCAATTTCTTTTTTCTGTCTACCCCATCTAGCATGGATAACTCAGTGGATCCCCTTTCCTTTATCAGTGGGCACGCTTCTCCACTATCTGGCATTTTCTCCATGATTTTATCTTTTTTTTTTTTTTTTTCATTCCATATAGGTGTCAGCTTCTTGGCTGTTTGTGTGCCTTCAGGTGTGGGAAGAAGCCTAAAGTCAGCCTCTCATGTATGTCATTCCTGCTGCCTTAGAGGAGATGGAAAGAGCTCCCCAGGGAGGTGACTCAATGGATCAGAGTTTGGGTTTGACCATCCCTGACTGCAGACTCCTCATAAGACGACCTTGTCCCCCTGGGCCCCCTGTTTTCTCTTAGGAGTTTTACTCCCTTGGCAGGAAGGCAGGAATAAGAATCTCCCCAGTGTAACCTTTGCTTCTGCGGCCATCCATTCACTCCTCCTCACATCAGGCTTCCAGACTCACATAATGCTGATAGACCAACCCTCTGCTGGCCCGGGGAGTGGGGGAGGGGACTCTATTTTCTGGTCCTGCAGTAATGTCAGGGTGTGTAATGATCCATCTCGGGCACTTCTCTTTAAATCTTAGAAGTCTTTTTCAGTTTTGGCTCTCCCTGTAAAGAGGAGCTGGCCACACGCCAACTACAAAGCCCCACTCGGGACCTGCGTAGACCTTTCACAGGCTCAGCTGGGCCTGTTGAGCTTCAATACCTTTGTGAAATCCCCTCCTTTCCATGGTGAGTCCTTATTAGGAATCTCTAGGTTCTCTGGCTCTTAGAACTGTCCTCCTTCCGCTGCCTTCGGGTCTGGCGGCCTCCTTCTTGTTTGTTTGCTATGGTAGTTACTGTCTTTACTTCTGCTGGGGGCAATGGGAGAGATTAAAGCTCACACGTCATAGCCACCATCTTGCCTCAATTCCTCCACCTCAGTCCACCCTTCACTCTCATCAACAGGGCAGTTTTCTGACACACTAAGCTAATTAGACTCTCTGTCAGCTCAAATACATTCAAGAGCTTTCTTCCCACAATAGGACAACAGTCCAAACACCCGAGGCCCTCCACTGTCCCCGGTCCCTTTCTTAGGCAACTCTGTCACTTCACACGCAGCCCTCTCTTACTTGGAGAACCGAGGAGGCTCCTTCCTGCCTCTGCCCCTGCCTCTGCTGAGAATGTTTCCCTAACCCGGAGTCTCTCGGCCTTCCCCTCCTGCTCTCTGAATCGTCACCATTCTCCGGGAACCAGTTCGAGTCTTTCTTTCTTTTTTAAGATTTTATTTATTTATTTGACAGACAGAGATCACAAGTAGGCAGAAAGGCTGGCAGAGAGAGAGAGAGAAGCAGCCTCCCCGCTGAGCAGAGAGCCCGATTCAGAGCTCGATCCCAGGACCCTGAGATCATGACCTGAGCCGAAGGCAGAGGCTTTAACCCACTGAGCCACCCAGGCGCCCCATCCAGTTCCAGTCTTCCCCAAGTCTTCCCTTCCCGGGCTTCTCCTTCTCCAACATCTCATCCATCACTGTCAACATTTTCATTGTACCAGTACCATTCATTGTACCATGGTACCATTGTACCAGGCACGAGTCCTGCAATATGCTCTCCATACATCCATTATCCTAGTTAACCCTACCACAACCCTGTGGGATGCTACAATTACTACCCATTGTAAGAAAACAGGAACTTGGGGAGCCTGGATGGCTCAGTTGTTAAGCGTCTGCCTTTGGCTCAGGTCATGATCCTGGGGTCCTGGGACCGAGCTCCCTGCTCAGTGGGAAGCCTGCTTCTCTCTCTCCCATTCCCTCTACTTATATTCCCTCTCTCTCTGTCTCTCTCTTTCTCTCTCTGTCAAATAAATAAAATCTTAAAAAAAAAAAAGAAAGAAAGAAAACTAGAACTTGAAAGAGGCTGACTACAACATGCACGAGTTTCCAGGATCAGTGGCAGAATTGGGATTTGAATGGACTTTGTGTCCTCAGAGACTATACTCTTAATCATTCTGCTACACAGGTGTCAGAGACGGCTACAACTAACTTTATTAGTTAGTTCTAGTTAGTTATTCTAGACATTTCTTTTTCTGTCTTTCTCTTTCTAGATATACAGACATATGTGCCCTTCTCTCTCTCCCTCCCTCTCTCTCTGATACACACACACACACACACACACACACACACACACACTTGTAGTTAGAAAAGGTTTTTCATACATTTTATATAAAATTTGCATAAATCACTCCCTGGATCCTTAAAGCTATTAGTGATAGAACCAGGAGCAGTCCTGTCTAGTCTTGCCTTCCAACTAGATTTTAAATTCCTTGGTAGCCTCTTGCTTCTCGGTGTCTCTCTTCACTGCAATGAACTCAGTACTGAGCACTGAGCAGGTGTTTTATAAATGCTTGTTGATGGACTAAACTGAGAAAAGATGTAACAGAGAAAGGTTCATTTGCAGATAGGGTTACCAATATATTGTCACGAGGGCCTAAGAGGCGGAGAGAAATGATTGCAGTCTCCTGCTGGTCACACACTTCTGGGTGACTTCAGGCAAGACACTCAGTCAGGAAGGCAAAGCAGTGACGCTCTGGTCTCCGCAGCCGTGAAGGAAAGCCAGGCACATCCATCATGGTCATCAGACCCCCTTCCACGGAGCAAGGTTCAGAGGAAAAGCGAGGTAACATCTATCAACCGCTCAGAGCCTCCCACAGAAGCTGGACCACACATGGACCGAGGATAATTGCTGGGGAGAGGCAGGGGGCAGGCGCAGGAGAGCTGGTCCTTGGGCTCACCCAGCAGGATGTGAAAAATTCAGCTGGGTTCTTTTTATAGTTTCAATCATCCCTGGTAATGAAGATTCTGCAATTAGAACTCAGCTGGCTGTTGTGCTAGGGATGTGTGAGGCAGAATAGAAGCCTGGGTCTGCGGGAGGCCAGGCCTGTTTGTCAGGAAGGCTTGAAGGCACCGCTGGGAACAAGAGATGTGATGTAAGGACAGGAGCTATTTTTACAGACAATTTTCTAGCCATAATCACTCCTTAAATAAGTTCCACTTGGGCATTGCATTTTATTTAGACTACATTCAGCTCTCAATTATCGGTACAAATGGAGGGGTATATTAACACAGATAATAGAAAACAACGACGCTGCATCTATTTAAGTCACCGCTAATTTGGAATTTATGATAATTTCACCTGGGCTTGATGAGCGTTTCCTTGTATACTATGAAGAGGGAATTTGTTGAGAAATATTCAAGGTGGATTAGCCTGTTTAAGAGGACATACTGTTTTCAAATACTTAAGAATCCTAAGTCAATTTGTATGAAGCGCTTACTATGTGCTAGGCACGGCGCTAAACCCTTTACGTAGATTACTATCCATAATCCTCTTAGACACCTGCTTAGAGAGGAGCTGTTAACAGCCCCAGTTTGGAGGTAAGGAGACCGGACTCTTGTCTGAGGCCAGACAGCCATGAAGGGGCAGGTCCTCCCTCCAAACCCAGCCGGACTCTACGCGGCGACTCCTGCCCTCAAGTGTGACACCACAAGCTGGTTATAAGCCAGGCTTCGCTAATCGCAAAACAACTCGGGTCACCTCTGCGTGGCATTGCCGTTCACAGCTGGAACTGTCATCGCTGCCTTTTCAAACTCTTTGCGGGCCAGGGTGAGGGGGAAGCGTCGGTTTCTTGCTAGATTATGAAATGCCTTGCTCATTCCTTGCTTGTGTACACAGCGCCTGCTTAGTTCCCTCTTGAATTTGAAACTCTCACTCAAACTCCTACACTATGACAACCATTCCATCTCCTTAAATTGTATTATAAAAACAGAAAACACATCTGCTCCAACTGACATTTCTATGCCGATGAATGTATCTGGTGAGCCCCAAGCTGCAGTTTGCCGTTACAGCCCCATGTCGGTGTGTGGGCGGGACTAAAGCCACATCTACTGTCCCCAGCATGAACTCTAGGGTCACTTGTAGTACATACACCTGCCAGGTGTGGGGGAGGGGAGCCCCCATGGAAACAAGGAAAAGAAAAAGACAGAAAACTTAATGCATCTCCATGCTCCAACAGGCGTAAAAAATACTATTCTATTTTGTACTTCTTAGAGGAGGGGTCATATGCCTTGGCCCTTCCGTGAAAATGGGAACTTAATTCTTTGGATATGTGCTACTCTGATAAAATGTGCCATTCTTCTACATCACGCATAACCAACACAAAAGATGAGTGAACATAGTGCACATAATTAATATATTGGAAAACGCATCCTCCTGGTACCCTGAGCCTGAGAGTCGACAATCGCAACATGAAGTTCTGATTGTGTTTGTAGCTATGACAATGCAATGAGCCTTACTAATGGTAATATGATCCATCATCCTAAAAGTTCATAAGCTCATGATGCCCACCTCTGAAGATTAGACCAGAGAAAGCAGATGAAGCTGACTTAGAGTTCAAGCGGTTACTACTAAAATAAGACGAGGTTTGGGATGCTTTGTAAAATCCAATTCACTAATACTCCACCCAACACACACATGCACATTTTATTAAAGGTAAGAAAATATTTTCAAGAAAAGCTATTCTGGCCTTAGACTGAATATTTAGTTTTGCAGAAAGGCTGCTATGTAACAACAGGAAAGGAGACGTTAAGTGTGGTTGTTGATAGAGTGAACTCAGTGCTCCATACAGATTATCCAAATAAATCTTTAATCTCTGATTGATTTAATCTCTGGTGATTTGCTGCATGTTCTTTCAGTCTGACTACATTCCACAGATCTGAAACAGAAAAAACAAATTGATTTTAATTCTATCAGACCTATGGTAGGGAAAAAAATTCTATATTAAGAAACCACTGATCAAAAAGGTTTTGCACAGCAAAGGAAACGGTCAATAAAACCAAAAGACAGCCGACAGAATGGGAGAAGATATTTGCAGATGACATACCAGGTAAAAGGCTAGTATCCAAAATCTATAAAGAACTTATCAAACTCAACACCCAAAGAACAAATAATTCAATCAAGAAATGGGCAGAAGACATGAACAGACATTTCTGCAAAGAAGACAACCAAATGGCCATCAGACACATGAAAAATTGCTCCACATCACTCAGCATCAGGGAAATACAAATCAAAACCACAGTGAGATACCACCTCACACCAGTCAGAATGGCTAAAATTAACAAGTCAGGAAACAACAGATGTTGGTGAGAATGCAAAGAAAGGGGAACCCTCCTACACTGTTGGCGGGAATGCAGGCTGGAGCAGCCACTCTTGAAAACTATATGAAGGATCCTCAAAAAGTTGAAAACAAAGCTACTTTCAACCCAGCAATTGCACTACTGGGTATTTACCCTAAAGATACAAATGTAGTGATCCGAAGGGGCACGTGCACCCGAATGTTTATAGCAGCAATGTCCACAATAGCCAAACTATGGAAAGAATCTAGATGTCCATCAACAGATGAATGGATAAAGAAGATGTGGTATATAAACACAATGGAATACTATGCAGCCATCCAAAATTGAAATCCTGCAATTTGCAATGACGTGGATGGAACTAGAGGGTATTAAGCTAAGCAAAATAAATCAGAGAAAGACAATTATATGATCTCTCTGATATGAGGAATTTGAGAGGCAGGGTGGGGGGTTGTGGGGGGTAGGGAGGGAAAAAAATGAAACAACATGGGACCAGGGAGGGAGACAAACCATAAGAGACTCTTAATCTCAGGAAACAAACTGCAGGCTGCTGGGTGGGAGGGAAGGGACAGGGTGGCTGAGTGATGGACACTTGCGGGGTATGTGCTATGAGGTATGTGATTCACAGACTCGTACACCTGAAGCAAATAATACATTATATGTTAATAAACAAATTATTTAAAAAAAAAACAAAAACAAAAATCACATTCTAAGGACAACTATCCAAAGCCCTAATTTTGAGATCACCTGTTGTTTTGGCTGCTATGTGCCAATGTTCACTGCCATTTGTGCAGTTAATCAAGGGCCGACTGTCCATAAATGATGCATGATAAATATTGGCACACACATATGCCGGAGTTGGGGCATCATGAATATGTTTGCCTGGCTTCACTCCAGGGAAGTCAAGTGGGTTGGGTGAATTCAGGTCTAGCTGTACATGGCGGTGGATGGATCTGGAGTTTGACTGAAACCTACATTAGGGGGCAGAGGATCAGGATGTGAAGGATGGTCTGAAGAGGTAGGTTGAGGGGTCACAGGTTAGGAGCAAGAATCTAATCAAACTGTGCTGGAAAGAAATGGCTGCCAGCAGTGAAAGGAAACATCCAGAACTGTGTGGCGCTGCCACTGGCCCATAGGGTGGCATTTGGGGAATTAGGGAAAGATGTGCGTCTGGGTTTATGCAACCCGGGTTTATGCACCAGGGTTCACAGCTAGGCAGGCACACCCCACGTTGGATTTCAGCCCCCACGTGTCCCCTGGGCTGGGTGCTTGTGTTCAGGGTATAGCCTGTACAACCACAGAGGGTTGCCCTGGAGTCAAGAGGAAGAGCCTGGAAAGATCCTCCGAGGGATGGTGAGGGAAACTTTGGAATAATGTTGTAAAGATAAAATTAAGAGCAATATATAATTAGCATTAAAAAAGAGATGGAAAGAAGTCAAAGGAAAAAATCTCTAGCTCCCAAAAGGAAACCACTGTTGAAGCTTTCTTGAAGATTCTAGAAAAAAATTTATGAATGTACTAGTGTGTAGATATGCGCACACATATATATTCACATATTATTTTGTATTTACATAAAGTGTTCCTATTATACATATTTTCTGCACCTTGCTTTTCTCACCGCACATGTATTTTGAAGTAATTTCATATCAGTGTAAGTTCACCAGCTTCTTTGTTCTCACTGGCTATATGGTATCCCATTCCATAGATTATAATCTAGTTTATTTGACCGGTTCTTTTGTTATTGGATATTAGATTCTTTCTGAATCTTACGATTCTGATACTTCAGTAAGTGTCCTTTAGGTCTCTCTCGGTACGTTGCTCCAGGCAGGAGAATGAAACAGAATCAGTGCAATGTCCCATTCAGAGTCTTGGAACCTCAGAGCCCCAGCGGGACATCTGGCGGACACATCTCTCGCCTTCTGCGAACTTGACTTATTGATGGCTGCTGATGCTAAATGGACTCTGGGGGTGAGGAGGAGGTGGGCAGGCATTGGAAAGGTGTGTTTTGCTTCTTGTGGGTCTGACATACGCCGCAGTCCCCTTTGAAAGAGATCCTTAGGATGTTACATGAACTCGCCTCGGGAGTGTCCACCGGCTGTGAGATGGAGAAGGGCGTCCTTTACATTTTACTGCCAGATAGATGACAAAGCAGGTAAAGTTGCCAGAACAGCCCTCTGAAGAATACAGACCTTGAGGAGCAGCCGTGGATCCAGCCCTACCTGGTGGACTTATTTCCCAGAAATGGGTCTTTTGAGAATTTCTCTCTGTAGTTACAATCCATTTCAGAACTTCTGTGCTCTGTTTATATTTTCTGTGCTGAGTGGCTCAGTGGGCTGAAATATACTGAATTATGCCTGGCTTGGCTCTCAGATTCCCTAAAATAAGAAATTGAGGAAGAAGGTACATTAATGACCTTCCTTCTTCCTGAAGGTCCAATCAAATGATAGGAAAGCAATCTGCATAGTAATTGTAACACTTCTCCATGTGAATCCCTCTGCCCCGGTGGAGGAGAAGAGCATGGAAGTCATATCTATAATGAAATTCAGACCTATCAGCTTCTAAATCACGAGGAGGTTAATTCAGCCCGCACAATCACAATCAAAGGTGGCATAATATACTGGTCATGGGATGGCTCACATTGTTCTCAAAAGCAGACGGCAACAGGAAGCAAGCTGTCACGTGGACAAGGCTTGTGCTGACAGAGACCTTCGCCTAGGACTGCTGGGTCAGTGCTTTATGAAGGTACCCCTGACCATTGTGAATTATAAATGGAAGTCTTGCCTTTTCCAATGTCTGAGCAGAAAATCTAACAGCCAGAGTCCTTGCCTTGAACCCTCAAACCAAAGGATCCCAAGACTGTTGGATACTAATGGTGTTAATGGGTAATCCTTCAAGGGAGTTAGAAGTGTTTGGAGGAAGATGTGCATATCCCTAAACTTTTTTAAAAATTTTATTCATTTGTTTGCCAGAGAGAGAGCGAGCGCGCTCACAAGTAGGGGGAGCAGCAGGCAGAAGCAGACTCCCTGCTGAGCAAGGAGCCTGATGCGGGACTTGATCCCAGGACCCTGGGATCATGACCCAAGCCGAAGGCAGATGCTTAACCGACTAAGCCATCCAGGTGTCTCATATTCCTAACCTTTTGAGAGTATCCACCTACAAACCTCCAGTCGGGGATGCCGAGTGGGTTTATTCATTCTCCTGACTTAGCATAGCATTTCTCATGCTCTCATTGATAGTGCTCATGAACTCAAATGAAGTCTCTCTGTGGTTAAGTAATATTTACTTTTTACTTATTTATTTATTAAAAAAAATTTTTTTTGAAGATTCTATTTATTTATTTGACAGACAGAGATCACAAGCAGGCAGAGAGACAGGCAGAGAGAGAGGGAGAAGCAGGCTCTCCGCTGAGCAGAGAGCCTGATGCGGGGCTCGGTCCCAGGACCCTGAGACCATGACTTGAGCTAAAGGCAGAGGCTTAACCCACTGAGCCTGAGCCACCCACTGAGCCACCCAGGTGCCCCAAATATTTACTTTTTTTTTTTAAGATTTTATTTATTTATCTGAGAGAGAGACAGTGAGAGAGAGCATGAGCGAGGAGAAGGTCAGAGGGAGAAGCAGACTCCCCATGGAGCTGGGAGCCCGAAGCGGGACTCGATCCCGGGACTCCGGGATCATGACCTGAGCCGAAGGCAGTCATCCAACCAACTGAGCCACCCAGGTGTCCCAAATATTTACTTTTTAAAGATGAAATAAATCTTCCCTCTCCTCAGGGCTCTGATGCTAACATCAGAGTCTATGGCCTGCCAGCATGTGGCAGGAGTCCTCAGCCCCAGGACGCCCCCCTGGAGCCCACTCCCCTCCTCATGGCCAGGTTACCTCTAGCTCTGCCCAAGGCCAGCAGATCCATGAGGTCCTGGCTGGCGCTTGTGTACATTGTCCAGCTGGGCTCTTCCAACAAGAGGTCAGGTTTTTTTCCCCCCTTTTCTGTTCCCCTCTGACAAGTGCTCCAGCCCCTGTAATATTGCCAAGAATGGCTTCCTTCTCAGAGCCTCAGCCCAACCCTTGTCTTTGTTGGGCTCAAGGTTCCGCATGATCCTCGTGCCGGGCCTTGTCACCACAAGCGGTTATGTGCAAGTGCCGAGTGGGAAGTAGTCAGTGATCACCGCCAGTTCCTCAGGAACGAGGCCACCTGCACATCAGGTTCTGCTGCTGGATGGCCTGCACTTCAACGCTGGGTTTCACCTGTCACCCTATCTTGTTTTATTTCAGGATGCGTGTGTGCGTGCGCATGTAAGCCAGCAGAACTCCACTCTCCTCTCCCTTGGTATGGACTGTTTCCAAACTGTCACAGGCTTTATCAGTTTCCTGTGGCTGCTGTGACAAGTAACTCAAATGTCATTTAGCAATTTATTCTAGCACTGTTTTGGAGCTGGGTATCAAGGCATTAGCGGGGCCACACTCCCTCTGAAGGCTCCATGGAAGAACCTGTTCCTCGCTTCTTCCAGCTTCTGGTGGCTGCCACCATTCCTTGGTTTATGGCCGCATCGCTTCCGTTTTCAGGCCAGCAAATATCTCTGTTATGTCGTCATCACCTTCTTCTTTGTGTGTCTCATCTTCCCCATCCTCCCTGTAGGGGGGCACCTGTGTAGGGATACATGTGATTACAGTCAGGGCAAACCCAAAGAATCCAGGAGAATCTCCTCTGAAGATCCTTCATTTAACCACATCTTGCAAAGACCCTTTTTCCGAACAAGGTAATAATCCAGGCTCTTGGGATCAGGACCTGATATCTTTGCGGTACATTATTCGGCCTATGACTCAGGTTTCTTCTCTATATTTTCTGTTGCTCTGCGTATACACAACAAGCGCTTTATAAATATTTCTTTAATGGAATCAAACTTCCATTGGAATGGGCCCCAGAAGTCTGAAAGAGAACCCCATGTGAACTCACTGGACAGGACCTCACACCAGATTTCCCCCTTCAGGAGGAAGGAAACCAACACACCTTGCCTGTGAGACACTGACTGGTCTTTCCCCATCCTGTAAGTTCCCAAATTCTCACTCTAGCCTCCACCTCCGACTGCACTGAACCTCAAGAAGGAACGGCGAGAGAACAAGCTAAGTAAGTTAGAAGGTGGCCCAGGGTCATTTTTCTCTTGCTGGGAAAGTGGAGGATAAAACCAAAGCCTTTGAGAAAAGGACTAGAACCCAGATTCACATTCGTGCTGTGCAGCCCCCTGTCAGGGCACATGAATAGTAACATGGAAGGGTAAGTCCCATGGACACAGGAACCTCTGAGCATGAAGGTCATGGGCATAGAGTGCACGTCAGGCCCCTGGACAGGTTTCCTCTCAATGACCAATTAAGAACCCCAATTTCCTGTGAGTCTGGAACAGCCTCTGAATCTTTAGCCTTCCTCTGTGTAGTTGATATGTTTATAAGTCAACAGAATGCATCTGAACCTCCCCCAGGAGAGAGAAACTGGCTTTGGCTTTGGAAGGTACTGAAAAGTCCAAGGGGAATCTGAAATTCAGGGCTGAAGGAAGAAAACGTTTAGGATGAGAGAAAGACTGGGAATAATTCAGAGCTACTGGATGACAAGGGGTAGGGAAAGTTACCAGACAGAGGGGAGAGGAGAGTAGTATGTTGCCTGAGGGCCCAAGGATAACTGGGCACACAAAGACAGCCATTTAGACCGTAAGAGGTAAGCTTAGGCAGCCAAGTGGGGAGAACTGTTGTCTGTTCTTCCGTTTTAAGCAGAATTACCTTCATGATAATAAGACTCTCTGGACCAGTTCATACAATGTTTCCTCCACCTGATTTGGCGTGAAACCGCACTCTCTCTTGACATGCACTTGGACTTCCATGACCTCCTGAAGAGAGGCTGAGAATTTTTCTGAGCCCCATGTACCGTAGAGCTGGAAGATGGGTGGTCAGTCCTCTCCCAGACCAGAACTACTCTATGTTCATGCCCTTTCGCTATACTGTTCTCCCCCATTCCTTACCACTACCCCCATCCACCAAAATATTTTTTGTACTTTCTTTTATTTTATTCATCTTCTCCAAACTCTGCCATTTTCCTAGATGCTATCCTTGTGGACAACCCATCTCAGACCTGAGGGGGCCACTGATTCTGCTCTCAGCAAAGTCACTTGTGACCCAGCTCTCACACACCCAATAGAGACTTCTGAGGCCTTAACTAGATTTTTCTGGCTCTCAGACCCTGTGGTCCATTCCTGCCTCTGAAAGTCTCTTTCCATGCTTTCCCTACCAATGCTCTTAGGATGCCTTCACCTCCGTCATGAGCTTTCTTCCTATAAGTCTTGGCAATCCTCCAGTTCTCTCATCACACCACTTTGTACCTGTCCATGGATGACTTCATCCACTCCCGTGGTTTCAATCACTATCAATACACTTATGAGTCCCAAATATCTCTCTCCAGCCCAGCTCCCTCCCTTGATCCCAGGACCCATGTATACGACTATTTGCTGAACAACTGTACCTTGTATCCTTCCGATTTCAATATATTCAAACTGAACGCAGTGTCTACCACCTCAACATAGCTCTAATCCTATATATTTTACTGATTTATATATACTCATTAACATCATTATGAATTCTTGAATTCATGATTCTTATCACTATTTTTTTTAAAGATTTTATTTATTTGACAGAGATCACGAGGAGAGAGAGCGAGAGAGAGGAGGAAGCAGGCTCCCTGCCTAGCAGAGAGCCTGATGTGGGACTCGATCCCAGGACCCTGAGATCATGACCTGAGCTGAAGGCAGAGGCTTAACCCACTGAGCTACCCAGGCAGCCCCTCTTATCACTATTTTGAAAACTAAACTTTTAAGGCGCTTGTGTGGCTCAGTTGGTTAAGCGGCTGACTCTTGATTTTGGCTCAGATCATGTCCTCAGGGTTGTGAGATGGAGCCCCTTGTCGGGCTCTGCACTCAGTGCGGAGCTGCTGCAGGATTCTCTCTCTCCTTTCTCTCTCTGCCCCTCTCCTCCTGCTCTCTCTCTCTCTCTCTCAAATAAGTAAATCTTTTTTAAAAAAATAAACTTTTTATTGATGTGTAAGATCTGTACAGAAAAATTCACAAGCCCTGAGTGTTCATCTTGATGAATTATCACCATCCAAAAGCACTCATGTAATCATCAGAAGTGAAACACTCCTCAGTGCCTCAAGTGTACCTTGTACACTTTCCCAACCACTAACTCCTGCCTAAAGATAACCGGTATATTGATACCTAATATCATAAATTAGTTTCATCTGTTTTTTTTTAACTTTATAAAAATACAGTATACATTCTCTGTGTCTAGCTTCTTTGGCTTAACAACCAGTTCGTGAGATTCACCAGAGTAATTGCTCTAGTTTAATTCACTTATTTTCCTTCTTGTATAGTTCTCCATGATGTAAATATGTCATGATTAATTTGTCCATTCTACAACTGATGGACATTTGGGCTGTTACTAGATTGAAAAGATCATAGCTAATGCCACTTTACATTCTAGTGCATACCTTGTGGCACATATACCTCTCTTTTTTTTAAAGATTTTATTTATTTATTTGACAGAGAGAGAGAGATCACAAGTAGGCAGAGAGGCAGGCAGAGAGATGGGGGGAAGCAGGCTCCCTGCTGAGCAGAGAGCCCGATGTGGGACTTAATCCCAGGACCCTGAGATCATGACCTGAGCCGAAGGCAGAGGCTTCACCCACTGAGCCACCCAGGCGCCCCAGGCACATACCTCTTAAAGCTTTTCTGTCCTAGAGTCTGCCATTTCAATGCTTTAATTAATAAACATCAAATCCATGCATCACATTAGTATGTTAGCAAAGTCAAAATTCAAAAAGCTATTAATGTGTTGCAATAACAAGCCAAAACTAATGAAGTTAAATGTAACAGGGATAAATGTACAGTTTTACATTTAGCTTTAATGAATGTATCATTGCACACATTATCGGTTAACACTGGAAAAAGATCTAAATACCCAATAATATGGAAATGGTTAAGTAGGTTATTATTTATCTTCTCAACGCAATACTGAATATCATCCTCAAATGAAAATGTTGAAGGTTTTTTAAGCACCAGAAAATTATTTCTGATACATAAAAAACACAAATGTGCATATATATTATGACTACTGCTCAGAATAATTTTACATATATGTGGCAGAACCTTGGAAAAAATTTTTAAAGGCTAGAATGATACGATTAGAGATTAAATTTACTTTCAAAGTTACTTTTAATACTTTTATGGTGTTATTTCAGTGAAAATTAAGAATAGATATTTTAAAAATTAGTGGGCATGTCCGGGTGGGGGCAGGGAAGCAGAGACATGAAAGTGAGGTACATCACTTTCTTTAGCCCATTTGGGGATAAAAATGCACCAGCCTTATAGGTCATTATGAAGGTTAAAAATGCTAACAGCCCAATAAATCATTGGAGAATCCCCTACTTGCTGGCACTGGGGAGGTGTGAATGACAATATGAGTATGATGCAGGAGGATTCCGTGGTCTGAGCATCATGGGGAAGATGTGAGGAGCATGCCCATGATAGGAACTTTCCCTTTCCTAGTGAAAGCCAAACCAACCAACCATCAAACCCCCTTCGTAGCATGAAAGTTGTGGGGAGGATACAGAGGATGCGAAAGGGCAGCCTCACCAGAGTGTGGAAGGTGCTAGCTCAAGGCAGAAATGATTGCAGTTCCCACTGGACCAGCTATGGCAGCTGGGGAGCAGGTCAGTTGCTTGGGGACAGTAAACAAGGGTCGTGCTAGGAACTGATTGTGTCCAATCGGCAGAGACTCTGATGATCGGTACTCTCCATGCATCCCTTGAGTTTCCCCTCCACCAACTGTAAATTTGTGGAGCAAGGACATCCACTTCCAGATGGAGGTTCTAGGATACTGTTAGCATTGATAATTTGTAACCTATGGATTTAATGTTTGCTACGTGTTTTCTTTCTAATTAAACCCTTGGGGCGCCTCGTGGCTCAGTGGGTTAAAGCCTTTGCCTTCGGCTCAGGTCATGATCCCAGGGTCCTGGGATCAAGCCCCACATCAGGCTTTCTGCTCAGCGGGGAGCCTGCTTCCCTGCCTCTCTCTCTGCCTGCCTCTCTGCCTACTTGTGATCTCTGTCAAATAAATAAATAAAATCTTTTAAAAAAATAAAACTAAACCCTTTTCTATAGTTATAGTAATGGAATGTGTAATGTGGTTAGGCAAGACATCACTGGCCCCATTTAGAAGCAAGTCTCATCAGTGTTTGCTCCAGGATGGTGATCATCCTCAAACTGATGGCCTCGCTTAGAGATCTCTGTGACTTTGGGGCTCCTGGATGGCTCAGTGGGTTAAAGCCTCTGCCTTCGGCTCAGGTCATGATCCCAGGGTACTGGGATCGAGAACTGCATCGGGCTCTCTGCTCAGTGGGGAGCCTGCTTCCTCCTCCTCTCTCTCTCTCTGCCTGCCTCTCCACCTACTTGAGATCTCTGTCAAATAAATAAATAAAATCTTTAAAAAAAAAAGAGAGAGAGAGAGATCTGTGACTTTGGACTTGAATGATGCTACTCCTGATCTTGCTGTGTTAATTTCTGTCTCTGTCCAGTACGTCTGCAGGATACTTACTTATGTGTGAGTGTGTCTAATATAACAAACATACAGAAAGCTTTAAAAATAAAGGACTTAACAGTGTGTAAAACAAATCTTTGTGGAACCTACTTGTGAAAAGACATAGAGCATTACTGACACCCTAAAAACCTTTCCTGAATATTTCCCCTTCCTCCCCTCAGGCTAAATACTCCCTTGATTTTTGTAATCTTTCCTTCTTTACTTTTCCTTATAGTTTTACTACTAAAAATTATTTAATTTTTCCTTTAAAAGTGTTTATATATACTCCATCATACAATGATTTGTACTGTTTGGCTCTTTTCCCTCAACATCGTCTTTAAGATTTGTCTTCTACATGTCATATAGTTCCTGCCCATCTCTCATGGTGTAGTATTTCATAATATGAATATAACACAATTTCTTGTTTACTCCACTCTTAATAGACATTTAGGTTCTTTCTGGTTTGGAGCTACTATTCAATACTGCTATGAACATTCATAAATATGTATATTGACACACATATGTTTTATGGGGACGTATGACTTGGAGAGGAATTTCTGGATCATAAATTATTCATATCTTCCATTTTGCTAGATGACGTCAATCTGTTTTCCATAGTGATGTGCCAGTTTACACTTCTACCGCCTGTGTATCAGAGTTCTTGGTGTTCAATATCTTCACAACACTTGGTGTTGGCTCTCTAGTGAGCATGTAGTGCCGTATCAGTGTGATTTTAGCGCACATTTCCCTGCTAACTAATGAGGCTGGTCACCCTTTCATGTTTGTCTCTTTGGGTATCTCTTTTGTGGAGTGCCTGTTCACATCTTCTGGCCATTTCCCTTGTGCATCGTCTGTTTTTGTTTTTTATTTACATATTTGTAGGAATTCTTTATATATGCTGGATATAAACCCCTTATTGATTAGACTCATTGCAAAATGTTCCCCCTTTGATTTGCCACTCACTCTTTTGGTGGTACGCTTGAATGAATGGAAGTTCCTAGCACAGTCAACTTTTTCAAACTTTTTTTAATTGAGAATGATTTGGTACCATGTATAAGAAATCATTCCTGATCCAAAAATCATAAAGATATTCTCTAATATTATCTGTTAGCCTTGCAGTTTTTGTTTTTCCCATTTGATCTGTGATCCAGCTGGAAATGATTTTTGTGTATACTTTATTGATCACTTTTAAAATGAATCTTCTAGGGGCGCCTGGGTGGCTCAGTGGGTTAAAGCCTCTGCCTTCTGCTCAGGTCATGATCCCAGGGTCCTGGGATTGAGCCCTGCATCGGGCTTTCTGCTCAGCGGGGAGCCAGTTTCCCTTCCTCTCTCTCTGCCGGCCTCTCTGCCTACCTGTGATCTCTGCCTGTCAAATAAATAAATAAAATCTTTTTTAAAAAGTGACTCTTCTATCTTTTGGTGAAACTGAGCTTCTGCACATTTCTACATACTACATACTCCAAATTTGAGGCTAATCAAGATGTCAAGTCTACCAAATACCTAGACAGTAAAGTGACCTACCAGCTCTTTAAAATGCTAGAATGTATACATATAATACAATTCATATGTGCAACACACACGTATACAAAAATAACAGTGATAAACGTCTACCAAGAACAGAAAAAGGTATCCCTTTGCAAGGAGACAGAGATATGATGGTAAAGGTGACTATGCTTTGAGAGAAGCAAAAGACAAGAAATATAAAGGACTGGTTATTGAGAGAAGTCAGTGTCTAGGGGGTGCCTGGATGGCTCAGTTGGTTAACCATCCTACTCATGATTTCAGCTTAGATCAGGATCTCCTGGGTCATGAGACTGAGCCCCACAGCAGGCTCTGCACTCGGTGCGGAATCTGCTTGAGATTCTCTCTCCCTCTGCCCCTCCTCTTACTCACGCATGCGCGCACACACACACACACACACACTCTCTCTCTCTCTCTCTCTCCCTCTCTCTCTCTCAAATAAATAAATAAATCTTAAAAAAAAAAGAAGTCAGTGTCTAATACTTGGTCTAATAGTTATTGGCATAAGTCAAGCATAATGCATGTCTATTGTTTCTTCTGTCTAAAACAATAGCCGTCTTCTAAAAGCCTTATTACAATATATGCTTCCTGAGATCAGGATCTTGTTCAACACTCTGTATTCTTCAAATTTGTACAGTGCCCAGCACAGCAGAAACACTCAGTAATATCTGTTGAATGAATGAAATCCTCCTTCCAATATCATGGATCCAAATGGGAGCTATGATCTTTTCACAGATCACCTCCATAGCCTCATGAGATCTCTTGTTGCATGCTTCCTATGGGCCAGGCAAGATGCCAAATGATTAGCCTTTCTCATCCCATTTATTCCATGAAGTGCCCTGACAGGGCAAGAACTAACTATCATCGCCCCCATTTTATAGATGAAGAAACCAAAGACACAGAGCAGTTAAATAAGTGGCACGACCTCCTAACACTCCCAGAGGAACCAGGAATGGTTGATTGCTTGCCTTGTGGCAGGTACCACATAAAATTCTTTATGTGTTTTATCTCATTTAATTATCACATAAAGCCTATTAAGTAGATGCCCTTATTATCATTTTACAGATAAAGAAACTGAGGTAAAGAGCTGAAATAACTTGCCCGAGATCATACAGCTAGAAGGCAAGGGAGTCAGTATTTGGACCTCTCACCTACCATGGTCTCTGCCTATAAGGTCCTCTGGCCCTTGTCTCAGAAAGGAACATCTCAACACCTAATGCCGGTGACAGCCCTTCTCCAGGACTTTTGAACATTTCCCAAGCATAGACTCTTCCTTTCTGGAGGGGAAGACATGAGACTATGAGCCTATGTTGGCCATAAGCCCCATGGGGTGGCAGATCCCATCCGCAGTAGAAGAGAGTAAACTGACCAACAGAAAAGCACATTCCAAGAGAAAGAGGGAGAATCCTGCTGGCTCGTTCACCTACTCGGCAGCTCTTCCTTTTGTGATGAGAGCTTTCCAAAAAATTACTCCTTTCACTCCTTTTTGTTCTGCCTAAGCCAGTTGCATCTGGGTTCTTGTCACTAGCAACCAGAATACTCTTAGCTAATATAGAAGGCATGGTGCTCTCCCAAATGGGCTAATATTTATGAAAAAGCATCAAAGCACCTCGGAATTTAACACAAACTCCATTTCCTGGCTTTCCATTCGATGTTTGCATGAGGATGATGACTTTTATGAATGGGCATCCTCTGAGTTTATAAATGAACAATAAATCTGATCTTGTTTTGTCCAATGCTGCAGAATCTTTCCAGTGAAGGGGATGGCCTGATAGATGCTCTTCTAAACTATGTTTTATTTTTCTACCTACTAATCCAATATGCAAAAATGCAGACTCTTTGCAATGGATGGTTCCTCTGGGCAAAATGGTCACAAGTCCTGGACTCCCACAAACAGATATTATCATTGTATTTCTTCATGGATTTTGACACTATACATTCTCTCTAGTGCTCTGAGTCTGTCTTCTTATCTCCAGACTGAAGGGTTTGGACTGCAAGAGATCTCTAGAACCTTTGGGATCCTTTTCTAACTTTGAACTTGGGGACTGAAACAGAGTCTTACAATGGCCCATGAGGGATTGGTCATTGGCTTCATCGGTTCTGGTGTTGGCTTGGGTAAGATAATACCTGTCATTTCACACTGTGAAGATCTCTCTTTCTTAGCTCACCTCTTTGATATCTGGTGTTGCATTTCCCCAAGGGCATTCTGCAGTATGGATCACTAGCCCTTAGGATGCTCCTTAATCAAGAACTCAATGATCAAAAACTGTAAGATCTCTACCCCTCAGGGATTCCCAATGGACATCACCAACTTAAAGGTCCTGGGGAGTTTTGTAGTAAAGAAACCTGTGTAACTTACTTCACCTACCTAAGATTTAAATGCACCTTGACATCACATGTAGCAACCGTTGGTTTAACTAACATCTTCCCTCTATGTCTATATGGTACAGTAAATGTCAGGACTGCCTTGGTGTGAGCTTATTTGAAATGTAATGATGTTATCTTTAACAATCCTGGCTGTAGCTTTTTGTGAACTGAAAAGTGCTTGTTTGGAGATTATGATTTGATTTGATTAGGGGCTCCCATCATTATTACTCCTTTCCCAACTCTAAATGGCTATTAAGATTCCCTTCAATTGACCAGAAGAGGGAAGCAGAGGACCTGGGATGGCATCTCAGGGCCCTGTGGTGACTTGGGAACAAGCACCTAAGATAAGGCAGCTACTTCTAGAGGCTTGCCTGGAGAGCATCATCTCCCAAGCAGAATGACCCATTCACATTTCGACCATATCACCTGCAGAATGGGAGGTCCCATTATTGGAAGCCATCATCTCAAGCCCATATGAATTTCCCAGCGCTCCCACAGGAAACAGGTTGGGGAGATCCTGGAGACCCATCAGGAAAAGACTGAAGGAGACTGCAGAGAACAGTGAGGCATGGCTTGCAAAGAGGTAGACGTGGGCTCAGAGCAACAATTCTCAAGAGAAGGGCCTCCTCGAAGTTGTGTGTTTGCTCCCTCTGATCCCTCTGAGCAGGCAGTCACCTGCCATCATGGCATTAGCCAAAAATGGTCACAAAATGGCAAACCTATTATCACTTATGTTGCTTGTTTCAGGTGACATGCTATTCCTTTGGGGACAGTATTGGGGTTGGGTCCAAGGTTCTAAACCCCAGAGCCACTCTTCCCAGACCTATGTGCCCTCACCCATGGGGTCCACGAGAGACATGCTCAGAGGGCAGGGCCAGGAAAACACGTGCCTTTTATCATGGTATTTTGTCCTCAAACACCACGCTGGGCCATTGAGAAGCTGAGAGTAACCACTGAAGTATTCTTTGTGAATAACCTAAAGGTGAAATTCTACATTAAAAGTAGACCAGATGACCTCCTCAGCATCTTTTCACCTACATTTACACCCCCTTCACATATACCTTTCTTCGACTTCCATACTTTAACTTTCTGATGGCAAAAAAAGATGAGTCCAAGAATAGCATGTCAAGGAAAAGAGAAAGAAATGCGTTTCTTCTGAAGATCTGGAATACAGATGGCATACGTTACTGACTACAACTCTTCTTAGCACACCAAAGGTACGAATGAGAAATTCCCAAGACGTACATTCAAAAGAATGATGTGGCCAATAAAATACCTATGAACTTGACTCATCCTCATTGCCCTTTTTATCACTCTCTGCCTTGGACGTGTGGGTGGGAATTAATGGAGGAAGAGTAAAGTAAGGAAAATGGAGTGGGAAACACAGAGGAAGCCATGTTCTTCTCCTCCTTTCTCCTCCCACTCACCTCCTCTTCTTCTTCTTTCTACCCTATTCCCACTCGTCAGAGTCCCTAATTATAAACTTGAGGATTATTGTACTGAAATGTCAACACCCATGCTGTGTTCTCTTGTACTTTCTGCTCTCATTTCTTGGTGGTTCTGTAAGAATGAGAATTACTCGATGTTTGGTGTTACTTGATGATGAGACCTGTCTTCTTCCCCCCACTTAGAGAACCCAGGAATACATGAGCCCTGCCTTTCAGTGTCCCTTCATGCTAGCAGGTTCACAAGGGACTTCTGTGCAAGGCAAGGAACAGTAGCAGGAATCAATAGCTAGGCCAGCACCTGATAATTGTCAGTGCAGAGTTTTCTGGTAAACGTTTGGGTACACGGCTTCAGCTTTGATGTCTGTGTGGGATCTTTCACTTCTCATCAGTTTGAAATCTAAGGCATGTTGGTAGATAGAGAAATCCAGGCCCTACAAGAAGTAAATTAAATTCACTTACCCTTCTAGCACCATATTGAGGAAGAGATAAAAGATCTATGTCTATCCCAGGAAGATAAGAAGCAGAAAGTATAAGAACAGAGCATGGAGACTGACGTTTCAACATAGTGGTCTTTGCTAATAAATGGAGGCCAGTCCAAACCTTGGACTGTGACCACTTCGTGTACAGATTCTCTTCCCTCAAGCTAGGGAGATGGGGGAGCTCTACAGGGGATATGAACAGAGGCAGAATCTCTTTCATATACGGAAAGGCAATTTCCTATACAGTTTTAATATCTGAAAAGAAGTCATTATAGATTTTTGAATCCTGAGAATGGAACAAACATCTATTGAACATCTATCGTGATTTACATTGTGCAAGGAAGGTTCCTCAGAGTATCTGTCAGCTTTCTTTATTTGCAAGTAACAAAAAATAATTAAAAAAAAAAAGAAAAAAAGCAATGCTTACCTATTTAAGCAGAAGAAAAATTTGTTTAAAGGATACTGGATCATTTGTGGAATTGCTAGTCAGAATGGGCAAGCAGGCTCAGACACTCAGTAGCCAAAATCAATTCCAAAATTCAAATGATTTTGTCTTTGGCTAGGGAAAAACTATTCAAGTTAGCATCTGAGTCCTTTGAACTGATAACTTCAATAACTTCTTTGCTATATGGGATGATAAGATATTTTATGCCCAGCTCATACATTTCCTTGTCAAGCCTGGAATCAGACATTCTCGAAGGAGTTCTGCTTTGTTTTCATAGGAAATGGTATCTAGAGACTATACTCTGGGCACTAGTGGTCTCATTGCTAGTGGATTGGTCCTTTTTCTAGCCTTTTCAGCAGATAGAGTATAAATATGGAATACATATTTATGCAACACAGATGTTACATTGTGCATAATATATATCATGTGTTATATTAAAATAATGTTAATTATAAATTATGAATATAAAATATAACATGAGCTCATACTGATAGTTTCATTCAAATCCAGGACCACAGAGTTTTTATTTAGCCTTATTCATCTTGCATCCATGTCTCCTTTCTCCCATATCATAAAATTCAGTTCTTGGTGGTACCTGTTATGGACAGAATTGTGTCCCTTCCAAATTTATATGTTAAAACTGTAACCCTAATGTGATGTATTTGGAGATAAGATCTTTAGGGATGGGACTAAGGTTAAATGAGGTTATAAGAGTGGCACCTTAATCTGATAGGACTGGTGTCCTCATCAGAAGAGTAGGAGACAGAAGATTCTCTTTCTCTCTCCTTACCTCTCTCTCTCTCTTCATGAGCACAGAGGAAAGGCCATGTGAAAACACAGAAAGATGGCAGCTGTCTCCAAGCCAAGAAGAGACCTCACTAGAAACCAACCTAATGGAACCTTGATTTTGGACTTCTTAAGAAAATAAATTTCTATTGTTAAGCCACCCAGGCTATGGTACTTTGTTATGGCAGCCCTAGGAGACTAATACAGTACCACTGTAACTCATTTGCTTTATCTCACAATATACCCACAATAATACCATTGTTACCACTACTAATATGATTATTGTAAAAAGTTTAAAAATGCTTCATGTAATTTTTTTGTCCTTAGTGACTAGTCAGGTCACTCTGACTAGTTTCTTCCCATGTGGTTATGCTGCCATTAATTAATTAATTAATTTTGAAAGCTTTTTATTTATTTACTTGAGAGAGAGAGAACAGGAGGGAGCAGAGGGAGATGGAAAGCAGGCTCCCTGCTGAGCAGGGAGCCCGATGTGGGGCTCAATCCCAGGACCAAAGACAGTGACCTGACCAATTGCAGACACTTAACCCACTGAGCCACTCAGGCACCGTGGTTATGTCACCACTTAAATACAAGTTAGGATTGTTTCCTTTTCCTTTTCACTTTAAGGGATGGCTTTTTAAATTTTTTTTTTTTTTTGCTTTTTAAATTTTTAAATTTGTTTTATAATTATGTAAAATATTACATGATTCTAAAGTCAAATCTGAAAAGCATCTTTTATTTATAGAATTCTATCATTAACATCCATATGCCCAAATACAACTCTGTTTTTTCAGAAGATTTAGAATATGTTTAGATGGACATATAGCAAACTCTGTCACAGCAATAATTTGTATTTTCTCTGTACTTTTAATTTTTCCTCTTTTTTTGTGTTTTATAATTCATGAAAATGTGTTTAGCTGTAGACATGTATTTTTCATCACATTGAAGACAGCATGCTTCTTGAATCTAAGATTTATGTTTTTATCAATTCTGAAAATTTCACAATAATTTTCTCTTCAAAACTTTCTTCTGTCATTTTCTTTAATCTTTTCTTTTTGGAACAAAATTGCTCCTTCTCAGTATATCTTTCCTGATTCTTAACTTCTTTTTTATATTTTCTATCCCTTTATCACCTTGTATTACAATCTGGTTGATTTCCCCAGATTTCCCTTATTTCTTTAGTTGTGTTTTAATCCGTTATTTGTTTGCTTTTTTTTTTTCCTCTGAATTTAATTCCAATTGCTAGGATCTCTGTTATATAGAAGTTCCTGTAAAAATCTACCCTTTTATCTCCTAATCATTTAGAAATACGTATTTTATACAACCTCAGGTTGTACTTTTGCCTAAAATTTGCGAGACTGCTTATCCTACTATTTATTTAGTCTACTGACTTTCTTAAGTAGTGGATGACGTTATCACATTTTATTTATTTATTTATTTATTTTTTTGTCACACAGTAGTTTTGTGTTTAAGTTGATCTTTAATGGGGGATATTTTCCCCCCTTGGGCTTTCTTTGTGCTCTGGAGCTGAAGTTGATGTACTTTTTCTATAAAGAAACAGACTATACAGTAGCCCCCTTTATCCACAGAGTATATGTTCTAAGACTCCCAGTCAGTGCCTGAAACCATGGACAGTACTGAACCCTGTTTTTTCCTATACATACATACCTATGATAAAGTTTAATTTCTAAACTGGACACAGTAATGAATTAACAACAATAAAGAATAGAACAATTATAGCGAATACTGTAATAAAAGTTATGTGAGTGTGGTCTCTCTCTCTCTTTCGAATATCTTACTGTACTGTACTCAGGCTTCTTGTGATGATGTAGGATGATAAAATGCCTAGTGATGAGATAAAGTGAGGTGAATGACATAGACATTAGGCTGACACTGACATTCTGAATACAATCCTTCAGAAGGATCATTTGCTTCCACACGGTGATTCACCGTGGGTAACTGAAACGGTGGAAAACAAAACCGTGGGTGGGAGGGAACTGTATTTTAGACTTTGTAGGTCACATAGAGACATAGTCACTATCTCTCCTTTTCTTCCTCTCCCTCCTCCTCTTCCTCCTTCTTTTTCTTCTTCCCTTTGATAATGCAAACACCATTCTTTTTTTTTTTTTTTAAAGATTTTATTTATTTGAGAGACAAGAGATCACAAGTAGGCAAAGAGGCAGGCAAAGAGAGAGAGAGGCAGAGAGCCCGACGCGGGGCTCAATCCCAGGACCCTAGGACCATGACCCGAGCCGAAGGCAGAGGCTTTAACCCACTGAGCCACCCAGGCACCCCTGCAAACACCATTCTTAACAAGCCATCATACAGAAACAGAATATGGTCAGTATTTGCTCCAAGCCTTGTGTGCCCACTCCCATAATTGATATTGGAAGAGTGTGCTTCCGTCTGCTGGGGGTCCCAGGGATTTGCTAGCCCCAAACGAGTTTTTATTAATTTCTTGACTTGGGGATGATTACACCTTCCGGGGAATATATATTTGGGCTCCACACTCATGCCATAGTTTGGTTTCTACAGGAAGAATTTTTCCTCTAATCAGGATTCTAGGCAGATTCAAATTTCCTTATCACTTCTCTGGTCCAGAGAGTGAAGTGGTTTTGTTCCTAGTTCACTGGTAAAGGTTCCAATTTTATGCAGTGATCTGAGTCATAGCCTCCCATTTTATGCAGGACCCAAACCATTATCTTATCCCTTCATGGACAAAAAAATGCTGACTTTTGACTGTTAGAAGCAATATTGAGATTTGATACCTCTAACCCCTTATCTCCTAAGTCATCACTACATTAGCTTATAATTCTGGCTTAAGTTCCTTCCTTGTTTATTTACCTAACTTTTTCTTCCCTTGGAGCCCTACTAGTGTTTTAATTTTATTTTTTTTTATGTGACAGAGAGAGAGAGATCACAAGTAGGCAGAGAGGCAGGCAGAGAGAGAGGGGAAAGCAGGCTCCCGGCTGAGCAGAGAGCCCGATGTGGGGCTCGATCCCAGGACCCTGAGATCATGAACTGAGCCGAAGGCAGTGGCTTAACCCACTGAGCCACCCAGGCGCCCCACCTACTAGTGTTTTAATTGTATGTATCATATACTACCTTCCATTGCTCCATGTTGAGTGAAGAAAGAGATCCAAGGTTGCTTATTTTCCCAAGTTGCCAGCACAATTCTTAATCAAAGAGAGTGTTGAAGTTTATCAAAAGCCTTACTTCATCCGCTGTGGTTATAAAATAGGTCTTACTCACTGAAAAAGATGCGTCATATTATATTAACTTTTTTCTAATTCTAAGTTATTCTTTCATTTCTGCAATAAAGTTTTCTGGGCTTGAGGCATTTAACATACTGTGAATTTAATTTAGTGGGTTCATGAATCCAGATGCATAAATAAAATTGCTCTAAAGTTTGATATGCTCTTCTCTTTCTTTCTTTTTTTGGGGGGGAGAAGAGGGGTTCAGATTTTGTATTACAGATGTCTTGATTCTGTTAAAAAATTGGGTAACTTCCTTCATCTTCTCCTTCTCCTCCTCCTCCTTCTTCTTCTTTTTTGAGGGAGGGAGAGAGAGAGTGTGTGGGCACATAGTGGGGTAGGGGGAGAGAGAGAATCCCAAGCAGACTCCGTGCTAAGCACAGGGAGCTTGTCACAGAGCTCAATCTCACAACCCTGAGATCATGACCTAGGCCAAAATCGAGTCTGACGCTTAACCGAATGAGCCACCTGGAAAACCTGGTTAATTCTCTTTTTCTTTTTCTTTTTAAAAAAATTTTTTTTTAAAGATTTATTTATTTATTTGACGGAGAGAGAGAGATCACAAGCAGGCAGAGAGAGAGGGGGAGAAGCAGGCAGAGGTAGAAGCAGGTTCCCCACTGAGTAAGGGGCTAGATGTGGGACTTGATCCCAGGACCCTGGGACCATGACCTGAGCCAAAGGCAGACACTCAACTGATGGAGCCACCTAGGCATCCTGCCAGGTGACTTTTGATATTCATTTTTTTATCTATGTTTTAGATTTTTGATTAGATGCTTATCTTCTCTACGTTTCCTCCAAAATAATAAATCTCAGATTTTTAAAAATAAATCTTGCTTGTGTTTTTGTTTTTGTTTTCATATTAGTTATTTTGGTTGTTATTTTTATTTTTCCTTTCTCTTTTTTAAAGAATTTGTTATCCTTCTTCTAACTTCTTGAATTGAATTAACAATTTAATTATTTCCATTCTTTCTTCAATTATTGGACTATTTAGAGTTATCAGTTTTTGCATTTGCTGCATCCAATTCTCTAACACATAGTGGAGGTTGTCTCTCTGCTGGAATGTTCTTTTCCCACAACTTCATGTGGTGAATTCTTCCTGATGTTCAGATCTCAACTTAAATGCCATCTCAAGGAGGTTATACCAACCAAAAATAGTCCCACCCCCATGGCAGCCGCATTATTCTTTTTTATCTTTATTAAAGCAAGTGTCATCCCTTGACGTTTTCTTGCTTTTTTCTTGTACTCATTTATTAGCTCTTTCCCCCCACTCTAGAGGTAGAATGTAAGACCATGAGAACAGAGTTTGCCTTTCCAGTGCTATATATCCTGCTGGTAGAACAATGTCTCGCATCCAGTAGGTGGTCAATAAGTATTAATTGCATGAATGCATTCAAAGTGGTTGCATTTCATGATTTCCAAAATAGCCCAGTATGTTATATCTCAATTATACCACAATTTAAATTTTTTAGAAGATTTTTATTTATTTATTTGACAGAGAGAGATCACAAGTAGGCAGAGAGGCAGGCAGAGAGACAGAGAGGGAAGCAGGCTCCCTGCTGAACAGAGAGCCTGATGCGGGGCTTGATCCCAGGATCCTGAGATCACAACCTGACCTGAAGGCCAGAGGCTTAACCCACTGAACCACTCAGGCTCAGTTTAAATTTTAAAAATTTAAATTTAAATTTTTTAAAGTTTTAAATTTAAAAAATTTTTTAATTTAAAATATTTTAAATTTTTATAATTATTAATTTTTAATAATTTCATTTTGTCATTCTGTTTGGAAGTTTGCCCTCTGCCTCAAGTACGTGGTTTATTTGCTTATATAATTTCTAGTTTTATTACATTCTTATATGATAAAATGGCTCAGATGAATTTCGTGTTTTGAAACGTATCAAGTTCATCTTTGTGTCTTATTTATGATGGCTTTTTGTAAATGTTCCTCAGAAGCTTAAAAAGATGGCATATTTTCTCTTTGTAAAAGAAAAATTGTGTGATCCAAATTTTTTATGTTTTTGACAGTTTTTGTTTATTTCAGCTGTCAACATTTGAGATACGTGTGTTTAAATCTCCTACAAATATTGTATTTCAAGAACTTTTTTTCTGACATTTCTAACATACTTTGTTACTGTCACAGAAAGTTTCCAGTGGTTAGATCTTTACTATAGATTGTATCTTTGGTTAAAGGTATAAAATGTTTTTCTTTGACCCATTTAATGCTTTTTGACATGAAGTCTATTAGTCTGAAATAAGCCATTGCCTGCTCTCTTTTTGTTTGTGTTTGTTTGAAGAGAGAGTCTGGGAAACTCTGTCCTAAAACTCTGATGGCTCCCAGAGCTCCTTTCCTTATGTGCAACAAAAGGTTAAAATAACACCCCAAAGGCCAGCTGAATTTGAAGGGGAATTTAATGCCCTGTATGTTTGAAATGTTTCCCTTGTAGGAAAAAGAGAGCATCTATTGCTGACTTTTCCAGGAGTGCTGAAATTACTTTACCATAGCCAGAAATTGCATACCTGTCGACCAGTTTAGCAATGTCCCGCCTTTGATGTCTTGAGGTCCCAAGACCACCTGGCCTTCCAGAACAAGATGGCAATCTCCTTGCTGCTCCTGACAGAGGATCAGAAGGCTGGTATAAGGTGAATGAACCACCACATTTTATAGAAAGCTCGTTGTTCCCAGGGGAATCTGGGAAAAAATTGCAAAGTCTGTACCTTTAGCAGAGATGACACCTTTTTGCCTGGGGCAATGGAGAAAAATTAAATATTACTAATGCCATTAACAAGGAAATACTGTACTGCTTCCACCTCCCAAAGGCAGTTTGCCTTGAGTTCTCACCAAAACATGCTGTCCTGGCAAAGAGGCAGCCTCACACTACTTCTAAAGACGGCACAGCTGGGATACCCAACCTACAACAAGGATGTGAAAACTGGTACGTGTTTGAAGTCTTTTGTCCAGGAAGAAAATGCAAAGTGTCCATCCTGGTCAGAAGATGAAACTACCTGTGTCTGAAACGTTAGCAATAACATTCACTTCTTTGAAAACAATGATTTTAGTATGGAAAGATTTACGAAATAAATGTATTATTTACTATTTTTTAAAAAAGGGTCTCCAAAGGCATTGCACTTGGGATTCACCCTAGACTACGTAGTTGCCTCTTTTGTGAAGATGTCCCTGGAGCCGACTGTAATTGGCAATAGCCAGGCGGGTTCCTAGACAGAGCTCAGAGAGCAGGGTATGGAAGGTGTCAAGTGTGCAAAGTTCCCTGCTATCCATTTCCCTGAGGCTCCTTGCTTGGTTTGGTTGGCCGTGGTTGAGACATCTTCATTCACTCCCACCTAAACCTCGTTCTGCTACTGAGATGTAGGAGTGAGAGATGCTGGAGAACGTTCATGAAGCCCTTGCGGGGAGGAAGAGCCCCGCAAAGACATCACACTCCAGGAAATGAAACCAAAAATAATGCTCAGCTTTGGCTGTGCATCCTCTGGCTATGGTAGCCAAATAAGAAGTAAGCAATGATGGGGTAGCTGAGTCCAGGCTGAATGACAGGAGAGCTGTGTGTGAGTCCCTGTCCCTGTCACTCACATGACATAGGCCACTTTTTGTTATGTGAAAAATGGGCCAGAGCAGAGAAGGGGAACAGTTCCCTCCTCAAGAACCTTCTGTAAGTAAATGAGAAAAATGTTCTAGTTTGTGACGTGTTGGGAGCTGTCTGGAAGCAAAATACAGTAAAAAAAAAAAAAAAAAAAAAAAGACAAAATAGTACAACTGAACTATCAAACTGCAATCTACCACCAGAGGCCTCTTCCATTTCAGTGAGGGGCTGGCTGGGAATGCTGTTGGCAGCTGACCCTCCGCTGTCCCGCTGTAGGGAGCCTCCCCACCCAGGAGAGCCCTGTCTCAGGGTGGCCCAAGGCCCAAGACTGATCAGGAGAGCGTAGAAAGTTCATGCCATTTTGCTCCAACCTGGGAAACCCTGAGGTTCAGCCCAGAGCTTCTGGAGGAATCTTTGGAGACCTTCACTGAGACAGCATGGCTAGACCCCTTTCAGGGTGAGCCCAGCTCCAACATGAGCCATGCAGAGTAGGAGGGAATGGTTTTTTTCATTGTTCTTTCTCCAGAAATACAAATAGATCCCTAGTGTAGGTACACCCAACTTTAAGAAAAAACCATTTTTGTAGGCGTGGATTTTTTTTTTTTTAAGTCAAATTGAAGGGCAATTTTCACAACAGCTACCATTCATTTACATTTACTATGTGTCAGATCCTGCTAAGTGCTTTCTATCCATCAGCTCATTTGATTCTCAGAACAATCTTCTGATGTAGATACTAATATGAGTTTCATTTTAGAGTTGTGGGGAGCTCGGCTTAGAAAGGTTAAGTAATTTGCCCAAGTTCACATCTAGGAAGCGGTGGGTTTCAAACTCAATTCTGTCTGGGTCCAAAAAACAGGCTAATTCACAAACACTCAATACCACTTCTTGAAACTGTGCTACAGCATGTTTCCCTATAATTCCTGTAAATAATAAATTCTTTTCTGGCACCAAGAGGAGAATTGGGTTTGCAAAAAGAGCTGGGGTGGGGGAGGACACATACTCTGTTTTCTAGAAAAAAAGGAACACTATGCACTGCATAAATATTAAATCTTTTCTCTGGGTCTATCTCTTCCATGTCCATGAAAAGAACTAGAAATAGACTAAGATGCATTTCTCACTACCTAAATACGTCAGAATTAGTCAGCTTTTCAGGACAGGAGTGTCCACAGAACAATGTGTCTTGAAAAAAGACCTCATCTGCTGTCCAAGAGGTGGGGCTATCTGTAATTTCAATGACCTCTGGGGCTTATGCAGACAGTGTTAAGCAAAAATAACTTACAGTGAATTTTTTTTAACCTCTTCAGAAGACAGCTCATTCTCTCTAGGCCATTTTCGGTGTTTCAGTCCCTCCTGCCTGAGCCTTGCCTGCAACCCTCCACCGTGGGCAATGCCCTGGGAAGGCCCACCTGCTCTCACAGCTGTCGTGTCCACCAAAGAACCCATCTCTGACTCTTCAGAAAGCAGAAGCAGATTTCCACAAGAGCACCAACCCCCCATTAAACCAAGCCCGTGGTCAGATTAGTATCTCTTGTTCTCAATTCCTTCCCAAACTTGCTGGGAATGTGACAGCCAATGCACCAGTTCGCAGCTTTCCAAAGTGTTGTCAACCCCCTTGAATGCCTCACGTTCCCCACCAGGCTCTGCCGGCCAGATCTCAATCTCAGCCACATCACTCACGTACGCCTGACTGGCTGAGAAGGAACAGAACAAAATTCCCTCAGGTCACAGCCCACATTCTTGTATCCGATAACCAGAGCTGTTTCTGGAAGAGCGTTTATCTCCCAGACCAAACACCACTGGTCTCATAGCTGAGGCCATGCTTTCCTCTGTGTATGCTCAGAGCCCCCGCCAGGACCTGGCCCCTTCCCAGACTCTCCAGAGTGGTTTGAGCTGCCTGCTGCCTCCATTCTTTCCATCCGTCCATTCCCCCAGGGATAGGTCGGTGCGCTGTGGTACCCTAACACAGAACACTCAGCAGGCACAGTTCAGCCATTGAGGGGGCTGTTCCAGACACTGGCCATGACGGATGAGGAGTGCCGGCTCTGCCTTAGACCCTTCTGGGTGGAGCTCCGACCAAGGCTTCAGGTCTACCTGATTTAGTGATGTCATAATGGCAGTGCTAACTTTGATCGACTATTGATTATGTGGCTGGCAGCATTCTAAGTGCTTCAGCTACATTATGTCACTTAATCTCTCCAAGAATGCTGGGCTTGATAAGCCCAATGTTACCCTTGCTTTATGGATGAGGAGACTGAAGGTGGGAGAAGTGCCTCACCCAAGGTTGCACGTGGGGGCTGAGCCAGGATCCCCACTGGTCTGTCTGCCTTTGACCCCATGCTAAGCTGCAGAGGCTATCCGGGAACTGGACGGTGGTCAGTCTGCCGGTGTTTTAAAAGACACTTAAAAATGTAAGCCAGTATGTAACATGCAAGCGATTTCACTTAGAAATACATAAAAAATTCTAGTAACTCTTTATGAATAGATATGTTCCAGGATATCGGGCCCTCCCAAAGGCTCCCAACCCCTGGAGGGTTTGTCCCCCCTGGAGTGGGAGGAATGGCAGGATGAGGAGGCAGCTTGGAAAATGCTGGGAAGTGACTTTGAACCTGGAATTCACTCCAAGTTCCGTGTTCTGCTGCAAACAAATTGTGAGAGGCAAGCTGAGTCTTTCTCTGCACCTAAGAGAGGGCGAGAGTGAAGTGGGCTGGTTGGAAGGTAGATGTCAGCTCTAAAACTCTTCTGAGCTCCTGCTTGTAAGTCAGATTTTCACCTGAGAGGGACTGACTTTGGGACATGGACGAGTCTTTTGTCAATTGCCCTCAATAGCTACAAAGGAACAGGTAAGGAGCAAAGAGCTCTGGCTGGCCAAGTTCAGAGCAGCCACGAGGAGGGCCGTGGCTGGGGTCCTTGTGTCCATTTTGGGGGCCAAAATCCTTTAAGTTCATTCAGGGATCACATGGAGGCTCGGTTCTTTATTTAGCAAACCATAATAATAACCACTGAACCCTGTTCTTGCCAGGGCAAACATCTCAACCCCAACAAAATCACTGGGAACTCTATTAGAGAGAATTTCACAATCTTTTTTTTTTTTTTTAAGATTTTATTGTATTTATTTGACATAGAGAGAGACAGCGAGAGAGGGAACACAAGCAGGGGCAGAGGGAGAAGGAGGCTTCCCGCCAAGCAGGGAGCCCGATGTGGGGCTTGATCCAGCACCCTGGGATCATGACCAGAGCCAAAGGCAGAAGCTTAACAGCTGAGCTCCCAGGTGCCCCAAATTTCACAATCTTGCAGCGCATTCAGAGGAACCTGTAGGAACTGCATTATTTTCTACTCTCCCTCTCAAGCACAGACCTTACCAGAACAAAGCGAACCTGTTTCTCAAATTAGAGGAGCCATGAAAATAAATATCCAAAAGACTGCCCTAAAGAAAATCAAGGTGTAAGTCAAAAGATGACACACGGGTCCAAGAAAAACATACGTTTTCGTAGGTCTGTGGGTTTCACCATTCCCTCGGGCCCATCACCTCCTGTGAACATAGGATTCGCTGGGGTCTTAGAGTAAGCCTTACTTGCTCTTCGGCAAAGGCAGTATGTACACTCTGAAGTTTAGTTGCTTGTGTGAAAATCTGATCTCAACTATGACTTCCTAGCATCCCGCAAGCCTGGGCGAGTTTGAGGGTGGGTATGAGCACCAACAGGAGAGAGCCAGATACCAACAGAGGTTCTCTGAGCCCCTCTGAGGAAACCAAGTCAACCCAGACTGAGCCTACGGGCTTGTTCTTCTAGTACTCACCTCCGTATCTGGGGTTAGCTGAGTGTGCAGCTTGTGTGAGAGCAGTGGGTCTCCTAGAGCAGGCATCTCTTAACTGTGCATACACGTCAGTGTTGGGTTGGTTTTTTTTTTCCCTAAGACTTTATTCTTTTATTTGTCAGAGAAAGAAGGAGAGAGAGCGCAAAAGCAGGGGGAGCAGCAGGCAGAGAGAGAAGCAGGGTCCCTGCTGAGCAAGGAGCCCGATGCGGGGCTTGATCCCAGGACCTCGGGGTCATGACCTAAGCTGAAGTCAGCAGCCCAACCGACTGAGCCACCAGGTGCCAAAACCTGTCAGTGTTAAATGCAGGTTTGAGTCAGGAGATCTGGGGTGTAGGGGCACCCATGATCCCAGGGCAAACTGGCCAGGGTGCTCCTAGTGGCACAAGTTCTCTAGAGAGGGTGCTGGGTGGTTTTCCAGCAGCACACAGTAGTGTTCAGGTGAGATCAGGCTCTACTGAGAACTGGGGCTGCAGAGTGGGGATGGGGTGAGGGTGGGGGGATATCGGGGAGGCCGGGCAGCTAGCACATACCTGCAGAGCAAAGGAGAAATTCACAGCCCCATTCCTTGCCTTGGGATTTGGGGATAAGCTAAGGGCCAGTTGTTTCTTAGCTTCAGATTCTTTTAGAAGTTGATAAAATTTCTTCCTAGAATCAGAAACACGAGAGATGGAAGAAACCTTAGGTCATCGTGTATAAAAACGCCCATTCTTGTCCTTCAGTGACCTCTAGAACTTTCTTGCCTTGCAGCCCACCAATAACTATCACCTCGGGGGCAGTTCCTTCCTGCCTCTTGAGCAGGAACCTTCCCCTTGAATTGAATGAAAATTGACCTTTTTGTAGCTTTCTTCCATCTGTTGTCCCTTTCGTAGAGAATGTTTGCTTCCACTCCCAAACCATTGCTCCACCCAACCTTGCTGAGCGCTCGGGAGCAACTCTTCTTCTCTTTCTATGCCTGTATCTTCTCTGCCTGTCTGATAGAATTTCTGGCAAGGTCAAATATAATTATTATGTGAAAGCACTTTGAACAAGCAGGTTGGAGCTAGACCTTAATGAATCATGGCGGTTACTGGTTCGGCTGGCTAGTTCTCCCCCTTGGTGCCATGTTTTCTTGTCTACCTTCTAGCTCCAAATCCTACAACAACCCTCCTGTTTAGCCTTTCCTCCTTCTTTTTCTCCTTCTCCTCTCATTCCTCCACCTCCACCTTTCCCTCCTCTAATAAAATTCCAAAATTTATCTGGGCAAATGGTCACGCAGATAACAATCACATCTCCCAGTGCCCCTTGCAGCTAGGAGGGACATGTGATTACATCATAGCAATCGCAGCGGCCACCTTAAACCAAAGGTGGGAACCATCACTGAGGATGGAAGAGCTGTCCCAGCGCCTACCCCTTGGATGACCTTAGGGAACAGGGCTGTATGTCTGTTCTGCATCGCCAGTCTATTGGCGGATACTTCCAACAGGAATGTTCAACTTCTGTCTTGTTGAAGTCCCTGTATTTTTGGATTTTTTTGCAGGACACTTAAACCCATAACCTAACTCGCATGCCCAGGGTTCACCCCTTGGCCTGTCTTTAGCTTAGCTCAGGACCACAGAGGCATTTCCTGTTTGTCCTAATCTATACATAGTTCCAACATGAGGTTCTCTTGAATGATTTTCCAGTTTAAGGATATCATGATCCCTCTCTGGCTGTCATTTCTCTTAACTCTTCCACCCCTCCTTCTCTGCTCACTTGCTTCTTTTTTCACGGTGCAGGCGCTCTAAATATTTGGAGAAGAATGGAAGTCATGGAGTCATGGGTTTCCTTGCCAGGTCACAGTGCCTGGGAACGGGTGGGCTAGAAGAGAGAAGGGATGTGAATGAGATTCTGAGCTTAAGAGGAAGACCTTAATTACCTGCAGCTTGACCAATCACAGCTCTCTATTACTGAGAATGTTCTACTGCCTCTTTAGAAAGAAGAAAACTGCGACCAAATAAGGAGTCATGATAGATTCACTCAAAAAATCAATTTCCGACGCCCACGACAGTGTCAGCCCACTGGCTGCTCTCTCAAGGGCATCCACAGCCAGGTGTGGTGGGATGGGTAGTTCTTATAATGGGTCTGAGGCCGTCCGTTCAACTTTATCAAAGTGGACGCTTTCATATTAAGGGTAAATGGACTCAAATGTCCATTTTAAGGAACTTTTGCTAAATAAATAGTCTATAAATGTGCAAAGCTATGGGCACAAGGATGTTCTTTTTGGTGTTGTTTGCATCAGTAATAAAATTGGAAACCACCTAACATGCAGCAATAGGAAAAGAATGAAATAAAAAATATATAGCTTTTCATACTGTAGAAGGCAAAGGCAGCCACTTCAAAGGAGATGGGTCTGTATGGACCAACCTGTAAAAATGTACATGATATATGGTTAGCAAGATGATTGTATTTTTTATAAAAGTGAAAAACTGGTATTTATATATTTTTTCATACACCTAGAAAAATAGCCTGAAAGGATACATATGAAATAATTGACAATGATTGCCTCTGGGAAATAGAATTAAGGGAGGTAGGGGTAGGTTTTCATATTTTATTCTATAGAATTCTATACTGTTTGAGTTTTTTTGTGACCATAGGAATCTGCTGTGAGGCAGGGATCATCTTATCCTGCTGATTACCCTTTGATGAATAAAATAAGGGAACAATCAACAACAATAATATTAACAATAAATAATATATTAATAATATTAATAATTAATTAATATTATCAACAACAATACTAATAATATTAATAATAAAATTAACAATAATATTAACAGTGTGCTAGGCACTGTCCTTTGAACTTTACATATGTAAGTCTATTGAATTTTCATAAATATGCTATGAAATAAGTACCATTACCATTTCCATTTTATAGAAGGGAAGACAGACACACAGAGAGGGTAAGCAAGCTGCCCAAGGTAACCAAGTGATGGAGCTGGGGCTGCATCTAGGCAGTTTGACCTGGAAACTGCTCTTACCCCAATGTACATTGATTAATCGGTGGAATGAATGAATGAATGAATACATGCATGCTAAAAGTAAAAAAAAAAAAAGTTTTCTGGCTAAGTCTTTGATAAGTAGAAGAATCAATGAACCCGTAAAACTCATTCCCAGAGCATTCTGCTTAATCAAGGTTCTACAATTTATCTTTCATTGCAAGGTAATGGGCTGTTTATACTTAGAGCCTTCCAATGCTGAAAAGACACTGATGTTAACCGTTGTTGATGAGTGGCTGGGAAAGGCTGAACATTTTAATTTAAAGTAAGTGAAAGACTTAATTGCCGGCAAATTAAAAGGCTTCATCTGCCATTTCTCTGCTCCTTGGTCTTCTGCCTTCCACCCAGAACAATAACAAGGGCGTTGTTGAGTTCAAGTGTGGAGGGCTGGCGCTCCTTTTCCAAGCTGCCTGGTTTAGCAGTTTGTGATTACACACCTGGGGACCTGGAAATGTGATAATGAATTCTGCTCTCCAGAAGCACCTAGATTCCTTGAGGGGTGATTGAGACTCCTCCCCCAAGAAAAAGGCTAAAGTATAGACAGTGAGTTCCTGGAACAGAGGAGGTAGATTTCCTCCCGTTTGTATCCTCAGCAGCTGGGAGAGTGCCCAGGACGTAGTAGAAGCTTTGCATAGGACCAGCTATCAGTACTGTCAGATCCATAGAAATTTTGATGGTATAGAGGAAGTTCTAAGAAAAATAATAAACACTCCTTAATTGACACAGCGTTTTCTGAATTTACAAATTACATTCATTCAGCAAATAGATACTAAGCATGTACTATTCACAAAGCCCTGTGGCAGATTCAAGTGAATATAAAATAATCCCAGTCTTCAAGGAGCTTATAGTAGAGTTTGAGGGATATATACACTATGTCAGCTCTGTAACTATAGAATTAAGGAGAAGAATTTTGTAAATTTGATGTCAAGGAAAAATAGCATATCTCTCGCTCTCTTTTTCTTATTCTCTCCCTCCTTCCCCCCCATCCGTCCATCTCTAATCTTAGCTATTATACCAGAGTCATTGTGTGGGCTATGCCTATAGGTGCCTAACCTGAAGGGTTTGTGGCAGAAGGAGAGCAAATAGAAACATTTCCCTAGGACAATGGAATGTGGTTTGCTGGCAGGGTGGAAGCTGATCCGTGCACAATTGAGTTGAGGGTAGGTGTGCACATAAACTGGCACTATTCCAGCTGCTGAGGATACAAACAGGAGGAAATCTACTTCCTCTGTTCCAGGACCCCATAGTGTATGCGGTAGCCTTTTTCCCCAGTGGGGGAGCCCCCGGAGTCCCTTAAGAAATCGAGGTGCTTCTAGAGAGCAGAATTCATCATCACATTTCCAGGTCCCCAGGTGTGTAAGCACATACTGCTAAACAAGGCAGCTTGGAAAAGGAGCGCCAGCCCTCCACAATTGAACGCAATAACGCCCTTGTTATTGCTCTGGGCAGAAGGCAGAAGATCCACTTGCAGAGAAATGGCAGATGAAGCCTTTCAATTTGTTGGCAATCAATTCCTTCACTTACTTGAAATCTCTTCCGTGGGAAGTCAGAAGAAAACCCCACCGGAAAAAGACATGTCAACCTATTTGATGGGACAAATGACCTATCTGGGGGAGAGGAAAGGAGAGGAGTACTTAAATGAACAATCGTGTTGGTTACCTGATTCTTAACAGTCTTATAGAAAGGGTATAGAGCAGTGATAACTAAGTCTCATAACTACGGTGGAATTAGAAAGGTACTTGGCCAGAATTTGGACTACACACCCCTCTTGTCTTTCTCCAAGCAAACAGGTGCCAAAGTCCTGAACTACAAGAAGCCAGGGATGTTGCAATTCTCCATTTGTTTCCAATCAGAAGTAATAACATCTCCTTGAATATTTTTCATGAATGTTTGAGTTTTGGAGGTGACGGCATAGTGCAGTGGTGAGAAGAGCAGGTGTTGGTGTCAGGCTACTAGTGTTGAAAGTGCATTGTGTGTGTTACCCTGGATAAGGAGACCCTACGTGGGCAGTAGGAAAGTCAGAGGGCTACTGTTAAGATTAAATGAGATAAGATATGTGAAATATGTGGTATGTGGCAAGAACTCAACAATCGCTAGCCGTTATCATGTTCCACAGGAAAAACAAGAAGTCAAGGGTGCAGAACCTGAGTTTGCCAAGTGTTTCCACATGTATGTTCCAGGCGAAGCATGGTGCTTAAGATGGGCTCATACAATGGGCTCATACAAATGTGAGTGCAAATACTGGTTTCCTCCTCACCAACTTTCCAAACACAGGGGACTCAGTTAACCTCTGAGCCTCCGTGTCCTCATCTATAAAATGGGATAATAGCTGTATATGAGGAGTATAGGCGTGTAGTGGAGGGGAGGTTAAATAATGGAGGTAAGTTGCTCAGCACACACTAAGTGCTCGGTAAGTGTTAATGAGTACTTAGGACCCTATTTCTCCTCCTAACACCTCTAGTATCAGGAACCTAAAAGTCTGTATGTCAGAGTCTCTCCTGTTTAGCTGAAAGCATTCCAGAACAGGACTGAGATCCCACTCCAGGGCGAGCAGAGCCCCTGGCTGAGAACATTCTCCCCACAAGGGAGATGTTTCAGAAAATGAGGTGGAGGCTTCAAAGAGACACACCCTGTGCCTGAGCCAGGAATGAAGATTCTAGCCCCCGAGGCCATAAAGCCAACAAAGGAAATCTGAAGGGAGGAGTCCCTTTGAATCTGGCCCTGTGCCACAGCGAAACCTTCAGCTCCGGAAATGGGGTCATCGAAGTGGACATTCTCTTCCGGTCTTAGTTCTGGTTATCAGGAGCAGACAGTGGAGAGGTCTTCATAGGTCTTAACGTGCCCAGAAGGTTTTTGGCTGTCCTCGGAGCTCTGAAGATGTGCATGAAATTAAAGAGCATGCAGAATGTGGACTCATCAGGGTGGAGCCCCACTATGCTGCAGAACCAGGTGACTCAGCTCTGAGATCTGCTGAGTCAGAGAAGACCGTCTGCTTGCAGGCACCTGTAGCAATCGTGACAACAGACGGGAAGGGACAGAATCCCATTTCTATTGCACCCCTTCCTCTCTCTGTCTATTCACCTTCTCTTCCCCCTCCAGTAGCCTCCCAAAGCACACTTCCTGAGACCTCGCATTCTTCCTCTATAGAGATGTCCACTTATTCGACTCTATTTTTGGAGTTCTGTGTATGCGACCTAGATGAGTGTCTACATGTGTCAATGTATAGTGTCTACACATGTCGATGCATAGTGTCTACCCCCATTGTGCTTGTTAATATGAGTTATCTGGGTCATCTAGATGGATAGCCATCAGGGACTTACACCGAAGTCGTGAAGCCAAACCTAAAAGAAGCATGCTGGCTTGCTCAACTAAGGCAAATCTGAAGGTTAAATATTTCTTAGAAGACAACTTAGGAGAAAATAGCTTGGTTCAGTTTAAGACAAGCAATAGAATTTTTCAAAAATCACTTAATCTTGTAAGTAGATAATACATTTATAGAATTCAAATTTAAATAAATATATGTACATCAAGGTCTGTTTTCTATCTCTGTCCTCAATGTATCCAGTTCCATCCCACCTCCCCAAACTGGTAACCATGTCAGTATTTCCTATGCATTCTTCCAGAGATTTTAAATACATGCACAAGCAAATACAAATTGACAATGCATTCTCTTCCTTTCTACACAAATGAAAGCGTGCTCTATGTGTTATTTTGTAGCTTACTTTTTTTTTCACTTCAGAATCCATTTTGGAAATCTTTTAATTCAATTCATAAGAACTACCTGCATTCTCTTTTTACAACTACATAGTATTCCACTACAAGGACACACTATACTGGATATAACCAATCCCCTACTGGTGGACATTTAGGTTGTTGCCAATTTCTTGCCATAGCAAAGAGTACTACAATGAATAACCAGTTCTGATGGTTCTTACCAAATTGCCCACCTATTGGTGGTACCAACTGATGTTTGCAGGAACAGCAGGGGAGAACGCCCATTTCCCCTTTCCTTGCTAATACCATACATGAATACACTTAGATTTTTACTAAGTTAGTAGTAAAAAATGGTATTTCGTTGTAGTTTGAACTTGTGCTTGTCTTAAAATACGAAGGACATCAAAATTTGTCTGTGAAATGAGTTGCAAATAATTTGCTCCCAATTTATTATCTGTATTTTGACTCTGTTCAAGGATTTTTCTGCTAAGCAAAGATTTTTATTTTTATGAAATTTAATTTTTAAATACTTTATGCCTTCTAGATTTTGTAACATAGTTAGAAAGGTCTTCTCTAAGTTTATACAGGAACTTTCCTTTTAGGATTTATTTTTTTACATTCAATATTTGATTCATTTGGTATGGATCCTAGTATAATTTATTTTGCAAATTCAGTGTGAACCTGAAGGACAAGGAAGTCAGAAGGATGATCCCATGTGGGCTGAAAGCTCGAATCAAAAACATCCAGAAGATTCTCATAGCTTTGCCATGTTTTTCATGTGTCCCTGACCTTCCAATCACAGTTCTTTAGCCCAGAGCTAAGTATCTCACCCAATACTGGTCAATCCAAGCCCTTCTTAGGCATATCTCAACTTGGGACCAGAACAAGAACCAGGCAGTTCTTAGAGGAGATAGACATTAAAGGTAAATCTTGGGACTTCCATGGGCCAGGCTTCCTTCTACTGGAGATAGCAAGGTAGTAGTGAAAGAGTAAAATTACACAGAGCAAAAGGGCAGAGATGATGGAATACTACTCAGCGATAAAAAGGAATGAACTACAGGAGTACACAACAGCATGAACCAACCTGAGTGAAAGAAGCTAGACAAAAATCAGAACCTACTATAGGATTTCGTTTACACAAAACTCTTAAAAATGTAAACTAATCTGGTGTGACAGAACTTAAATCAGTCAGTGCCAAGAGAAGGAGGGTGAGGAGAGGCAGAGTGGGGTGAGAGAGAGGAAATACAAAGTGGAATATGGAACACTGGGGAGCGATGGATAGGTTACTATATTAATCGTGGTGATGGTTCCAGGGGTGGGTACACATTTCAAAACTTATCGGTTGGTACACTGTGCATTTATACAGTTCATTTTTGTTTTTGAGAGAGAGAGAGAGAGAGAATGAGAGCTAGCACAAACAGGTAGAAGAGCAGAGGGAGAGGGAGAAGCAGACTCACCACTGAGCAGGGAGCCCAGTGTGGGACTCAATTCCAGGACCCTGGGATCATGACTTGAGCTGAAGGCAAATGCTTAATGAAATGAGCCACCCAGGCACCCCTATACAGTTCGTTCTGTCAGTGATATGCAACAAAGGTGCTTTTTAAAAAGCAGAGATGAGAGGAAAAATTAACACAGAGAGAAGCAAAGAGTATTCATAGGAGGGAGGGAAAACAAGAGAACGAGTGAATTTAAATAGTATCTGGTTCTCCTGTTCTAAATGCCCAGCTGATTTCCAGTTTGGTATCTTAACCCAAAATTGTATTCTTGGGGTAATATATTTATCACTTTGCCCAAGCTGAGTTTCTACAGACAGAGTAATAGAACCACAGCCTCCTTCTTCCCAAGAAATAACTCAAAGATTCCACTTTGGCTCCTTTTCTTCCTTACCTTTCACACCCATTTTAGCACCAAGTACAACCAGTTCCACCTGTGGGCATTTCTTGCCCCTGTTCTCTTCCATCCAGACCTGCTGAGAGTCCAAGCTCTCGTTCTCCATCAGACTCTTCAGGTCGCTCCACTAGGCTCTACCCTCCATATTGTTTCCAAAGTTACATATTCAAAGCACAGATCTGATCCTTCCATCCCTTCTTCTTAAAACAATAGTATCAACAAGCAGTGATAACTTAACGTGTTGCCCACTGCAGCTCCCAGCCTGGCCCCCCTGGCCCCCTCCAGAGCACTTCCGGTGTCCCCCACTTCCCGGCAGATAGCTAACCCTAGCGACACGAGGCATATCTGCCCTTGAGTGCTTCTATCCTATTGGTCACCTGACAAACTTCTAACAGAGGTAAAGTCTGACTCAAATATTACCTTTTTATAGCTTTATTTGGCTCTCTCAGGCTGAGTTAATTCCTCCTTCATCTGTGTTCCCGTAGCTCTTATCACCTCTGCTGTGGTGATCGATGAGGCTGTCTTTCCCAGAAGATGATAAACTTCTGAAGAGCAGGAAGTACATCTTATCCATCTTTATAAACCCAGAAACTAGCACAACTCACAAAACTGTAGCAGGTGCTTAAATAATGTTTTTTAATTGATTTGAATTGAGGGAATCAAAACAATCAATGGTTTTCAAGTCTTCATGAACACTCCTCAATACAACTCTTATTAAAAACAAAACATTACAAGAAACCTCAACTTATAATTTGGATAAATGTAGAACTGATCTGGTTGATGAGTAAATTCATGAGTTTGATCTTGAGGCTATTTTGTCATTCAAGTTTTATTCCTATCTGCATCCACGAATAAGAGATTTGCTTTCCCGCCACCTTCCCCATCTCCACATCTTTTCCACCACTTGACGAAGACTCCCTGCCCTCTCTAGAAGTATCCCTGACCCTCCTGTATCACAAAAAGACCCCAAAAGACAACTCCCCTGTTTTACCAGGTGCCCTTGCTCAGCACCTTCTTGTGCCATATCAAACTCCCCGTCATGGGGGTTGGGGGAGGGAGATGTTCTTGGACAAAGAAATTCCTAACCGCAAAGAAAATTCTTATAGAGTGGCCTCTGGCTGTTTGCTAGTTTCCAAAAAGTTACATGAAATTGTAAGTGCATCTCCAAAGTGCCAAGGAGTCTGGGAAATAAGCCATAGCTGTTGGGTCACCTCCCATTTATTCTTCCGGCATGCAGAGTCTTAATTTAAAATTTTGAGTCTCTGGTCTTTTATTTCCAGAATTTCAATTTATAGAGTTGATTCTCATACCATTTTCTGTCTAGTAGTATCCAAAGAGTTACCATGTTTTGATCCCCACCACACACACAGTTTTATAGACAAAGCTGATTCAATACAAAAACCAATAGGCTACATTTGGAACCCAGAGGAAGCATTCAGAACATTGGTGGTATATAAAATTTATGATAAAGATAAAACCAAAGCAATTTCATTGTTTGTAGGCAAAGTGAAGGCATTGGACCTGATGATCTCTGAGGGTTCCTCCAACCTGTGAGTCTATGACTTCTGGGCAGACGAGAACAACAACATAGGTTTCAAGTGAACTGTGCAAGAAATCAATTGTTCATTGCATAAACAAATAGCATAAAATGGCAATAAATCTCGGAAAGAACATTCCAAAAATTATCTTCAGCACCTCATTATATGTGCAGTTTCATTTTTGTCTTACTTTTCTTACTTTCTAAGCAATGCCACTCGTATGAGGTTTCAGCTGTCATTCAGCACATGGTCTTTGTATTTGTGATATCTCCCACACTCCCAGGGTAGAGGCCACAGGGTCTAGAGACATTTTGTAAGGTCAATAGGACTAAATTAAGAGAAGAGAGGACTTTTTTCATCTGCTAAAAATGTGAAGAAAGAGGGTATTGCAAAAGTGGATATGTTGTTTGGAATTCAAAATCCATTTGCCCAAAGCATTATATGGTTGTTTCTCAGGCTAGATCCTCAAAGCTATTTAACCCAAAATATAATATAAAAGGACAATTAACAGCATTATTTTGATATGCTTAGCTTCATTTGTAGAACCATTTTCTTAGGAAAAAAAAAAAAAAAACGCCCATCCTGTGTTCCCTGATAGGACACCATGGACATACATACGTCTCTCGGACCAGCAGGAGACACAGATCTGCTGCAGTGGGGACAGTTGGGGATAGGTGGTACCAGCCACCCCAAGTTCATTCTGTCTTGACATCTGCCTAAGAGGAGGCAAAGTTGTTCCAAACTAGGGAACAAGGAAAAGTTACCTAGAAGAGTGGAGTTGTGAATGTCAACTCCCCCGATTCTTATTTTTAAAATTATTCTATAAACTGAATATTCACAACAGACTGCTTGTCTTTGCTTTGTTTCAGAATCCCGTTTGGGGACCATGATTGAGAATTCCAAAGTTTTTTTGCTCTTTGTTGTAATTAGTAAGTGGTTTTATGTATCTTGATTATAATAAATTTGTTTTTGAATTTCATTGTAATACCTAAATTGATCATTGTCACAAATGGATGTCGGTATTTGGCTATCAGTGTTTTTCTTCTAACAGAAATGAATGATACAAATTTTTTGAATTACTATGTTGTGGGTTTCCTTTTTAACTACTTGAAGAGAGAAAAAAAACACACAGGGATAAAGTGTATTTTGAACCAAACACGAGCGCTCACTTCGGCAGCACATACACTGAACCACACACGAACTCATTCATTCGACAAACATTTATTGCGTACCGACTTTTGGGCTGAATCCTCTGGAGTATACTAAGATGAATAAACCACCTTTCTTGCATTCATGGACCTTATGAGATACAGCAAATAAAATAGATAAATAAATAACCCTACTAAAGATAGAATGAATGAGTAATATGAGAGATGATGATCCTTCGGGCAACAAAGGAGGGGGAGAAGATAGATATTCATCTGAGACAAGAGAAGTTTCTTGGAGATATTGGTACATGAGCTGTTCCTTGTTGGAGAATCAAGACCCAGAATGTGATGGGAAGGGGTCCCAAGGAGGAGGGAATGGAAAACCACTGATGGTTTTAGAAAGGGGAAGTGACACAGGTTAGCTGAGTGGTTTAGAAAGCAGACAGACACCAGCTCAACAATGACTACAGTGATTCAAATGAACTTTACATGCCTGAACCATAAGAGACTGGTGTGAACAGAGCACACAGATTGGAGAGATGCTAAGGAAGCCAAGTCAACAAGCCCAGGGGATCCTTTAGAGACAAGAGTGGAAACACAGATTTGGAAGTCAGTGCAGGTAATTATTGAAATTATAGAATAGTGGTTCTCAAGCTTACTAGGCAGAAGAATTACCCGGAAAGCTTATTTATTTCTGTGGATATAGAAATTGAGGAAGATTTAAGTTCGGACTCAGGAATCTGTGTCTTCAAGTCACATCCTAGATGATTTGGATGCATATGGTGTACTGATCACACTTGAGGAAACAGTGCTGTGGACTTAGGGACTTCCTGGAGAGTGTGCAATGAGTAAAAGGCGGCTGAGGATGGCTATTTAAGGAAATGAGGCAGAGAATCTGCCCACTGGAGCTCCTGCCACGTGCACTTGTTTCTCCATGTCCTGGGGTCAAAGGTGGGCCTTCTTGGAGCTTCTAAAGTAAAAGAATACATACACAGAAATTAAATGGTTTTAAATAGAGCCATGGAGAAAAGAAGCAAAATAAGGGCTAGAGAGTGATGAGGTTGGGGGGAGTGAAGGGAGGCGGGAAGGATAGTGTGGGAAGAACTCTCTGATCCAATAAGGAAAAGCTCTCAGAAAGTGACATCTAAGTGGAAAGCTGAGAAGAAGAGGTGGCCCGGAGATGCTCTGGGAGGAGAGTATTATAGGCACGTGTGTCAAGCTTACAGTGTGTAAAGCAGATGTGTCAAGATTAGGAGCTGGGAGCAGCTCGGTGTGTTCGGAGAATGGCTGTGGGGCCAGGGTACAGTGGGGCTGGCACAGAGTGAGTGAGTGGGGGAGTAGTAGGAGATGAGGATGGAGAAGCAAGGAGGAGCCGGGTCATGCCTTTGGAGACCAGGGCAAGGATTTGGGAGTTGAGGGTGTGTGTGTGGGGGGGAATTCCCTGGAAGCTTCGAGTAGGAGAATGACAGCTTCTGACTTGCTTTCTGGAAGTCTCACTCTGCCTGCTGTGAAGTGTAGAGAGCAGGTGTGGAAGCAAGAGCCCAGCAAGGAGGCTACTGAAGGGGTCCAGGTGGTGGTTATGGTGGTTGGGACATGGATGGTGGCAGCGGATATGGTGAGAGGAGGGCAAACCTGACATATGTCATAAGGCAGAAATGACATAACTTGCTGATGGATTAGCTGTGAGATCTGAGGGAAATTTCTAGGTGTGGGGGTTTTTACTTGGTTTTTGGTAGAAGAAACAATTAAAATTTAAGTGATGAAGATGACATAGTATGAAAGTAAAGGGGAACTGGGCTGCCAGGTCTTTTTGGTTTTGGTATCCCTAATGCCTTGAACCATCATGACACACTGTAAGAGCTTAACGAATGTTTCTTGAATGAGGGGCACCTGGGTGGCTCAGTCAGTTAAGTGTCTGGCTCTGCTTTCAGCTCAGGTCGTGATCTCAGGGTCGTGAGATAGAACCCAGCATCAGGCTCCACGCTTAGCGCAGAGTCTGCTGGAGATTCTCTCTCTCCCTCTGCCTCTACCCCTGTGCCCTCTCAATCAACCCATCAATAAAATCTTTTAAAAAAGATTTCTTGAATTACTGAAAGACTCACTGCTGCAGAAAAGCTAAGAAGGTGAGGACTAGAAAAAGCCATTAGATGGTAGAGTTAAGAATTTGCTGGAAGGCAGTGGGAGGGTGGATTACTAACCAGGTGAGGGACATAGAGGAAATTGCAGTTTGGGGGCCAGGAAATAACAGTGGATGGAGGCAACTGGGAAGGTCAGTTGTGCAGAATGGACTTGGTAGGGCTGAGCCAACACAGATGACAGAAGGGAGGAGCTTATGTCTTGGGTGTTACCAAGACAATTGAATAAGGACTGACAACTGGAAGAAATGTCATAATTACATGCTAAATGATTCTTTTTCAACCTCCTCTAGGGATGTGTGTGAATATGTGTAGGTGAGTGTTCGTGCTTACACAGTTGTGGGGGTTTGGATTCACAAGAGCAGCATCTGTTATGAGGAAAGCATGTTCATATCTACGGGGATATATAATTGTGCCAGCAAATTACAGTTGCTAAAACAACGTTCTCCCTTATTCCCTTCCTCTCCTCCTCCTGTCCCTCTCTTCTTCCTTCTCTCATTCCTTGCTTTCTCCCATTCTTCGAGGCAGGTTTTTAAAGACCTTGAATCGACGAGCTGAGATACTTCCTTGAAAAATGATTCTAATTTAAATGTCCTGGTAATCAAGAACGGAATAAAGGAATTCTGACCCATGTCATTCCCTAACAAATGAAAGTGGACATTACCTTTCCTGTGATATAAAGTATATTTCAAAAGAACTTGAGGCTACTTCCTAACTGATATGTTGGTGGACTGCCCTTCTCACAAGTGTGTTTCTAGGTGGAGGTAAGCCTTATGTTCCCACCCATCTGTGCCCTCTTTGAACTATTTTGGTCCAAAAATGTGGTTGTGAAAGGCTTGCCGCATTCCAACCAACAGGATCCGTTATCACTTGATGGATAGAACCTTAAAGAAATAGCTCAATATGGGGTGCCTGGGTAGCTCAGTTGGTTAAGCAACTGCCTTCAGCTCAGGTCACCGAGGGTTCTGGGATTGAGTCCCGTCTCAGGCTCCTTACTCAGCGGGGAGCCTGCTTCTCCCTCTCCCTCTGCCTGCTACTCTGCCTGCTTGTGCTCGCTCTCTCTCTCTCTCTCGTCAAATAAATAAATAATTTTTAAAAAAGAAGAAGTAGTTCAATATGTGTAACATTTAATCTTTTTCAGAGTGGCCCATGAAATTAGTTTTAAGCGTCTCATAAAACGGGACACATTCCAATTTTGTGTTGTCATAAGATTATCTTTAAATAAAATATCATAAAGATGTTTTATCTTGACATAACAAACTACCTTCCGCCCATATTTTCATACAATTTCCTGAATTTCAGTATATGCCATACCTAATAGAGTAATAATTCCTAAGCAGTCAATCTGCCTGTTCTATGCAGACTTACAATGGCACAGCTAATACCACGCTAGAGTAATGCCCTGTCTGTTTTTAATGACCTTGAGCCAACAAGCGACAGTCCTCCTTTGGAAAGCAGTTCTAATTTAGATACACTGTTAATCAAGAAGGGCATATTTGCAGTTAATTTAGAAAGTTCTCACCAACCTTAAATCAGCGGTTCTTGACTACAGACACAGTCCATTGGGATGGCGGTGGGGACGGAAATTCACAGAGACGCTTTTGGTTGTCATGAAGACTGGGAGACGCTATTGGCACTAGTCACATCCAGTCTCCTGAAGGCTCCTACCAGGCCGTTTCAGGCCCGCATGTATTCGTGTGTTATTCCCTCTTCCTGCAACATCCTTCCCCATCCCTGCATCAACTGTATGTGTGTGTTTATTATTGACTAATTGTGCAGCTGTTATCACTACCTAGTTCCGGAACATTTTCATCACCCCAAAAGGAAACCCTGTGCCCATTAAGCAGTTAATATCTCCATTTCCATCACTAGCCCCATCCCCTGGAATCCATTAAGCCTTCTGTCTTTATAGATTTGCCTATTATAGATATTTCATATAGATGGAATCATGCCATCTGTTACCTTTGTGTCTGGCTTCATTCACTTGGCATAATGTTTTCAAGGTTCATCCATGTCATAGAATGTATCAACACATCATTTTATGAGTAAATCATATTCCACTGTATGAACATACAATGTTTTATTTACCCACTCATCTGTTGATGGACATTTGTGTTTTTTCTACATTTTGGCTCTCATGAATAGCGCTAGTATGAATATTTGTGCACAGGTTTTTGTTTGCACCTATTATCAGTTTTGGGGGTTATATACCCAGGAAAGGAATTGCTGAACCTTATGGTAATTTTATGTTTAACAGTGGGTTGAGCATCTTTTAAGAAATCCCCTCTGAAATCTCTCTGGACCTGTCTTGCCCCTTCCAGCCAAGTTATCCTTCCTTCTGTGTATTACCACTGTAATACCTGAAGTTCAGCACCTGAACTTGAGTTTAACAATCTTATATTTCCTGCCTCCTGTTAGTAGATTATAAACTCCTGAGCACAGAACCCAGGTCTTATTTTTCTTTGTATTGCTTACCGCAACTCCATTTATCTTCGGTGAATTATAAACTTTTGATCTTCGCTGGGAAAATGACTGTTTTCTGGGTGCAGAAAAAACTTTGCTTCCAACGGCGTGACTTTTCACTTGGAGAACCAAGAACTTTAGATGCTATAAAGTGGTAATTGCTGTTTTTAACTATAATTGCTTGGGCTGTGATGGCACACCCGGGTTGCTATTATATTTATTTAGGCAAAGAAAGAGAGGGCGTATGTGTGTGTATGTGTGGGGAAGAAGAGGCTGTATTTTCGATGTTGCAGCTTTTTGACAGTAAACTACATTTGCAAAAGCTCTCTACCAGCCAATGACCTCAAATGATGTAGGAGGAACTTCTCAGAACTTCATCTTTGAACAAGTTTGATTTGCTGGGCTCCTCCACCGCTATGCTGATATCTGTAAATGTTGCATTTTATAAGTCATAGGTTTGCCTAGAGCTACTAGCATTTTTGGCAATCTTGCAACATCACAAGGGTTTTAATTAAATTGCTTTCAAAGTAACTTTCCTTAATGGGTCATAGGACAAAATGTTGAATTAACACAAAGAATTTCTTAATGGAGTGAAAACAAATGGGGGGTGGCTTCTCATGTGATCTTCCTGTAATTGGAACCACCAATCAGACGTGTCGCAAGAGGGCTCCTTAATGGAATGCTTTTTTGTCTCTGGATTAGCATTCAACATTAAATGCTGAAAAAGGGTTGACTTTCCAAGAGCAAAAGCACCCAGGGTCAGACAGAGAAGTATGAGGCATGGCTTCTTCTTACTAAGAACTTATAATCTAGCTGGAGAGGTGAGAAGTAGATGCATAAAAGATAATTAGCAAGTTAGGTAACATGTAGGAGCCTCAAGAGTGATATATAAACACTTGGCAATATTAGGTGAGGCGGGGCGGGGGGGTGGTAAGAGAAAATGCTATTTGAGCAGTCCATGAAGTGTGGAGAAGTGCTTAGGGTAGACAGAGAGGTTGTGTTTTCCAACTAAAGAGCATGATATGTGTCGAGATCATGCAATGTTTAAGGACCCCTGAGCCAATTAGTCTAAATGGAGCAGGATATGTGGATAAGGGAATAGGGGAAGCAGGAATAGCATGGATAAATTGGGAATCAGACTGAAAAGAGCCTTGAAAATAAAAATAAGTATAGACTTTATTCTGTAGGGATTGAGAAGCGGTTTGGCTTCTGAGCAGGAGAGTGACACATTGACGGTTATATTTACAGAAAAGTAATCTAATGAGGTTTTGTAGACTGGCTTGAAGGGAGAAATAATGGAAATGAGAAATAAGTCAAGAGACTCTTGAAATAGTCCAGGCAAGAATGGAGAATTTGAACTAGAGCAGTGGCAACGGAGATATAAAGAAGGGTGGGAGTAGGAGGTAGAGTCATAAATAAAACTGGGTTTTCTTCCATTTAGACAGACATTAAAAAGTGTTCATTTTATGTTTAATTTATCTATTCCTACTTTATAGTTTCCACACACCACTGTGTTGGAAATCAGGACCTCCTTAGCTGATGGTGGAGTTCAGAATATGACACCCCAAAATATGCCACTTTGGCTTAAGGATTATTTTGAGCTGAAGGCAATTAAAAAATTGCAGACACAGGAGGAACTCTCTGCCTTCCCCTTACTGGCTAACAGGAGGGGATAAATTTTTCTTTGTAAAGGAAGCACAAATTTCCATTTGTCAAGATGTCTCCCCTTTTAGCACCAGGAAGAGGAGGATACTTTTAATCACTGGAGATGACTCTTATCACTGGAGACAACACTAACTTCAGTCTTCATAACAAACCTTATTGAGTAAACAGCCTTTATCTACCACACATTTCCTAGTTAACTTCCCACAATTTACTGCCCCGAGAAGCCCAAACTGCACCCTTCTTTCCTTTGTCTAGTCACTTTACCACCATTTATCACCCTTTGTTAAAGTGGTATATAAACCCCTGGGTCTAACCCCTTCTTTGGGTTTTCACTTCTTTTCTGGAAAACCCCATGTGCAGACTAAATAAACCTTTCTCCTGTTAATCTGTCTTCTGTCATTTTAATTTGTAGGCTCTGGGAACAGAATCTAAGAGGGTAAAGGAAGCCATTTTGTCCCCTACACTGACCATTCAACAGTGTGCTTGAACAACTAACCAATAATCAATCATGTGACCTCTTTTATTCAGAGTCTGATGCCAAATCTCAGGTGGATTCTAAGTGCCAACTGACAGTCGAATACATTTCTCTAGTAAGCTTACTGGAGTGTGAGCTCTAAGTAGGCAAGGATTTCTGTTCTCTTCACTGGAATATCCCAGGAGCCCAGAACAGAGCCTGGTACATAGCATGTACAGTGAATGTTCTGGACAAGTAATTCACACTTTTTCCTCATACCAAAGATCTCAGACTCTTTCACTGCAATTCACACTCAACTTTTTATTTCACTGAGAAAAGAGAATTGGGACACCTGGGTGGCTCAGTAAGTTAAGCATCTGCCTTCGGCTCAGGTCATGATCTCGAGGTCCTGGGATTGATCCCCACGGCAGACTCCCTGCTCAGCAGGAGAGTCTGTTTTTCTCTTTCCCTCTGCCCCTGCTCGTGCTCTCTCTCTCTCAAATAAATAAATAAAACTTTAAAAAAGAAAAAAATAGAATTAATCTGAGGAGAATATCCACTTACTCCCATAGCAAAGGCAGCCACACCCTTGTAAACTTACCCATATTTGTTCCTTTCCACTATCACAAAGGACAATTTCTCTCAGCTTCTATCCAAGGCCGACTCTTCCAAATGTACATGGTATCCCAGCCCCTAGCATAGACTTTACTCCTTCAGTTGACTCCTCTCCTGCATCACCAGTTTTTCCTCTCAACTGGATGGTTCCCAGCAGCATTCAGATTGGGTTAGGAGAAAGCTCTGAGCAGGAAAGCAAAGAGATGCTTTGGCATGTGCTTGGGTGCTGGCAACCTGCACAGCACCATCCAACAGAACAGCCTTTGGGTGGCCTTTGGGCAGCCAAAGCATCTGCTGAAGGAGCTGATTACAAATTTTCTAATGCATAATTTTGCATCTGACAATTAGCAGGTGTTTAATAAATATTCATTGAGGAATGGATAATATCTCCCAACTCAAATTGTCCCTCTTTTGGCTATAATCCCTCCAGCTAACACCCCATTCCTCATCACCCTTTTATAGCCAAATCCAGAGGAGCATTTTTTCTATACTTACTGTCTCCACTTCTTATCCTCTTTGTCTCTCTTGCTCTCACTCCAATCATACTTTCATCTCTACCACTCTGCTGCAATTTTGAGATCACTCATGACCTCCAATTTGCCAAATGCAATTCTTAGACCTCATCTTACTTGACCTGTCAAGCAGTCATCTGACCCAGGGAATCATGCCTCCTTCCCTTTACCTTATCAGCCCCTCTTTTTCAATCACATTTGCTGGTTCCTAATCAGCAATTAATTTCGGGATATTCCCACTTCTGCCTTCAGACATCTCTTTTCTTTTTTTTTTTTTTTTTTTTTGTCAGAGAGAGAGAGGGAGAAAGCAAGCACAGGTAGACAGAGTGGTAGGCAGAGGCAGAGGGAGAAGCAGGCTTCCTGCCGAGCAAGGAGCCTGATGTGGGACTCGATCCCAGGACGCCGGGATCATGACCTGAGCCGAAGGCAGCCGCTTAACCAACTGAGCCACCCAGGCGTCCCCAGACATCTCTTTTCTATCATACTGACTCCCACATTTTACATCCCATCTATATGCTGATGACTAAAATTTATATCCAAGCTCTAAATTTGAGACTCATGTATTCAATATCTCCTCTTGGATTTCAAATGGACATTTCTCTTTCTCTCTCTTTTTTCTTTTAAATTTCAGGTGCATAGAAATGAATTAATCATAACCTTTGGTTGATGACACACTGATGTTTTGTCAATGCTTGGCCTTCATTAAAATTTTTATTAATTGGTTTAAATAATATAATAACTACTTATGAACCCACAGCCCAGTACAGAAAATAGAACATTGACAATAATGTAAATCATCCTCTGTGGTCTTCATCCATCCCATCCTTGTACCGCTGCACTCCCCTTGAGCCCCCATTACCATCTCCATCACTATAATTGTCCCATACACCATCAGCTGTCTCCTGGACTTAAAAAGTAGTCTTCTAACTGATCTCCTGGCTTCTTCTTTTGCAACCGAGCCAATCAATTATTTTCATTGCATCTGGGATGATTCTTCTTGGTCAGCTCACATAAATTCTCTCTTCATAACTTCCAATGTCTTCCCATCTTATGCAGGGTAAAATCCAAAATCCTTACAATGAATTATCAGGACATATTTGACCTGACTCTTGGTTCTCATCTGCTATCATCTTCCTCACTGCTCCTTTGGCCTAAAGTCTTGGAAGTTGCTCTTCCAACTGCCTAGAGTACTCTTTCCCAAAATATCTTGTCCCTTTCTCTTATTTTATTCAGGTTGTTGCTCACCAGTGACTCCTTAGTTTTTATCAGGAATGGTATTCCTCATCCACTTCCCAAGTCATTTTCCAACTCCCTTATTCTATTCATGACACCCTCTAACTTCTTATATGCATGTTTGTTTATCATCTGTCTTGTTCCCATAGAGTGAATGCTCTATGGGAACAGGGGCCTGGTCATGTTCACCACTCTAAACCCACTACCTAGAACAATATCTGGTGCTTGTTATAGGCTGGGGTCCCTGGGAAGCAGACTCTGAGATAGGGTTTGCTGTGCATGACATCTATGAGGGAGTATTCTTGCGATGAACAGCTATAAAATGGAAAAGAAAGAAACAGAGTTGGTCAGAGGGAGAAGGTTCCTTAGCCAACCCAATGGGAAACTCTCAAGCTGGGACAGTCTTTCAGAGTTGTACCAAATTGTACAAAATTACAAGCCTGGGTCTTTGTAAGCCCCTATAGATCAGTCATTCATGGGGTTGCCCTAGGAAGGGGGCATGACCTTGGAGGAAGGGCTCTTCAGCTAAGCAATTGAATTGCGGGCTGACAGCCACGTGTTTAGTACCAGCAACACTCTCAGGAGCTGAGGATATAATTCCTTCATTTCTGAAGGAAGATCTGGGTGGCCTATCGCAATACCCACTATAAGACTCAATGAATTGAACAAATAAAGTCATTGAGATCCAAGAAAAGAATAGATGGGGTGAGAGTTCATGACATGTAAAAAAGGAAAGAAAGGAAAACCAGGCCAATGATTCCCCATGCCTAAAGTCCTCCATTTGCCTACAGTGAGGAATGCCTTGTGCTGACGCTCTGTGGGATATAATGTTAAAAGCAACGTGACCCCTGCCCTTGAGAAAGAGAAAGAAACAAAAGCACAAACATACATGGCACCAAGCAGTGTATTTTAACTTCCATGTGTAGCACAAACTGGTGCTCATAGTGGGAAAAGAGGAGGAGGGTGATCGATGTAACGATCTTCACTAGGATAACCTTACAGATGAAGAAACTGACCCAAAAAGTTGAAGGGACTTCCTCAGGGTCATGAAGCAGATCAGCGTCAGAAGTAAAACCTAATGATAAACACACAACCCCTTGCCTCTTAAACATCTGAGTAAATACTTGCCAGAGCCCCTTATGTGATGCCTGCTTTTGCCCTTCTTTAATTAATAGGAGATGAGAGTCACTGGCCAACCTAGCTGCTGGGTCAAGTGGACACTCTCACCTAACTGTTACCACTGTGAAGAGGAATGACATCATGTGAGTCAGCTTGGAGTCTGTTTTCCTGTAGCTCATGAACGGCAAGCTGAGAAATCAACTATGGGTATTATTGTTGAAGTAAGAGAACAATTTACAAGGTTCCAGCAGAGGTCATTAGCCTCAGCTGTGATGGACAAAAGAAAATGCTCTAAGGTTGTGATTTCAGAGAGTGACAAATAGTCACTTGAAACCATGGTTTCAGCTTGAGGTTCCAACTTGACTTTGGGTTTGCCCTCAAGTTAACCAATTTCCATTTGCCTAAGCTAATCAACCTGAAGGGCAACCTGCTGAACTGCCCTCTGACAGGTTATCCTCCTGCTTGCAATGCCTGAGGGTGCCTGTTCACCCAAACCCTTGACAATCCTTGTCAAACCCGTGGGTTGTTGCCAAGCTGACAGATGAAAATAGCATCTCACTGTAGCTGTGCTTTGAATTTATCTTACTATAAATGACTTTAAGCAGGCATTCATAATTTTATTTTATTTTTTTAGGTATTCATAATTTTAAAAGGCTATTTGTCGGGGCGCCTGGATGGCTCAGTAGGTTAAAGCCTCTGCCTTCGGCTCAGGTCATGATCCCAGGGTCCTGGGATCGAGCCCCGCATGGGGTTCTCTGCTCAGCAGGGAGCCTGCTTCCTCCTCTCTCTCTCTGTCTGCCTCTCTGCCTACTTGTGATCTCTGTCTGTCAAATAAATTAATAAAATCTTTAAAATAAATAAATAAATAAACAAAAGGCTATTTGTCTTTTATTTACTATAAATTGTACGTTCGTATCCTTTGCCCCTTTTCCATTGGGTTGTTGAATTTTGATATTTATAATAAGGAAATTTCTGTAAGGAGAATTTTATGTTAGAAGTAGAAGCCCTTCTTTTGTAGTATGAGTTGCAAATAACTTTTTCAATTTGTCATTTGCCTTTTGATCTTGCTTGTAGCATCAGTTGTGTGTGTGTGTGTGTGTGTGTGTGTAAGAAACCAGCCCCAAACATATTAACTTAATACAACAAGCATTTATTTGCTCATAATGCTAAGGTCTGGCCTCCACTGAAACCACTGATCTCTGTAGCACAAGGTGTCAGCTGGACTCACCTATGCTCTGAAGTCACCCAATGGTTGATGGCCTCAATCACAGGTCTGGTGGTTGACTGACTATTGGTAGAGCTAATGGAGATCACTAGCCATTCAGCAAGCTAACCTAGTATTCATGGTGGTCACAGGTTCCAAAACATAGCAAGAGAGTAAAGCACCAATGCCCAGGTATTTTGAAGCTTCTACTTGTGTCATATTTGTTATTGTCCTGATGGCCAAAGCAAGGTAACATGGCTAAGGCTAGAGTCAGGGTAGGAAAGGAATACCCATGGGTATGAATAAAGGCAAGAAATTTGGGGCACCTGGGTGTCACAGTCAGTTAAGTGTCCAACTCTTGGTTTTGGCTCAGGTCCTGATCTCAGAGTCTTAGGATGGAGCCCCATGAAAGGGTCCATGCCCAGTGTGATGTCTGCTTAAGATTCTCTCTCCCTTTCACTCTCTCCCTTCCACCTGTACTCTTTTTCTCTCTCTCTCTCTCTTCTAAAATAAATAAAATAAATCTTTAAAAAGAGGGCCACCTGGGTGGCTCAATCGGTTAAGCATCTGCCTTTAAGCTCAGGTCATGATCCCAGGATCCTGGGATCGAGCCCCACATTGGGTTCCTTGCTCAGCAGGGAGCCTGCTTCTCCCTCTCCCCTTGCCCCTTCTCCCCCGCTCATTCTCTCTCGCTCTCTCTCTCTCAAGTAAATAAATAAAATCTTTTGAAAATAATAATATATCTTTCAAGACAAATAAAAGGAAAAAACTTGTGACCATTTTTGCAAATAATCTACCACACTTATGGGATTTGTTTGTTTTGGGTTTTGGTTCTTTATCTTGGTGTTACTACTTGTCAGTTTGTTTTTCTACACAGTTTTAAATTTTTATATAATGCAATTTCATGGATTCTGAATCTTGAGTCATAGGTAGAAAGCCCTTCCCCACTCTAAGGTTATAAAGTTAATTCCTATTTTCTTCTTTTATGGCTTCATTGCTTACATTTAAACTTTGATTCACTTGAAATTTATCCTTGTGTTCACTCCACATTTTTACATATATATAATGCATATAATATATACATGTATTTTTTAAAATATTTTATTTATTTATTTGACAGAGAGAGAGATCACAAGTAGGCAGAGAGGCAGGCAGAAAGGGAGGGGGAGGCAGGCTCCCCGCCGAGCAGAGAGCACGAAGCAGGGCTTGATCCCAAGGACCCTGAGATCATGACTTGAGTCAAAGGCAGAGGACCAACCCACTGAGCCACCCCGGTGTCCCTATATATGTATTTTTTTGAAGAGAGAGAGTATAAGTGAGGGTGAGGGGGAGAGGGAGAGAGAGAATCTCAAGCAGGCTCCACACCCAGTGTAGGGCTCAACGTGGGGCTCGATCTCACAATCCTGAGATGGAGATCTTAACTGAAATCAAGAGTTGGGTGCTTAACTGACTGAGCCAGCCAAGGCCTCCATATTTATATTCTTAACTAACAAATAGTCCTCTGCTATTTGGGAAGGTTGCTGTATCAGTCAGGATAGACCAAGTCGTACCCAATTACAAACAAATCCTAATCTTGGTGGCTTTTAACAAGAAAAATTTATTTCATGTTAGATGTCCGTCAGGGTTTGGCATAAGCTCTGCTCCACACCAATTTTGCTCACATGGGCCCAGACTGATGAACCGTTCTCCATCTAGAATACTCCCAGTCTTGCACAGGAGAGAGACCATGAGCCAACACAGACGGCCTCTCCCAGCTTCCTCTTGGAAGTCACACACATCCCTTCCACTCTCATTTCATTGGCTAACACAAGTTGCACAACCAATCTTGATGTCAATGGGATCCTCCCCTGAGGAGGGACAGTAAATATTTGGGAACAACATTTCAGTATTTCATAATTGTGCTTTCTGCTAATGTGCAGCTTTGGAAAGAAACACCCATGGAACCCGAAGCAGGCTGGGGACTGCATCTCACCAGCTAGTGAAGGAACATCGCTGCTAGTCTGTGGTTATACCTCCCAGAGGAAAACAAGCCCCATCCCAACATCTAGTCCCCAGATCTTGTATCTGCTCAGATCGGAAGGCACGAGTATAATCTAGAGCAGCAGAGGACAGAAAGGGAGGACGAGGGGGCCTCACCTAGGGGACTGTTGTGATTTGAATTATGCCTCCCTAAAAAGATATATTGGAGTGCTGACCCCCAGCCCTTATTCGGAGAAGGGGGTCTTTATAGAGATACTCGAGTTAAAATGAGCTCAGTAAGATGAGTCTTGATCCAATATGGCTGGTATCTTTACAAAATGGGACATTTGGACACACACATGTACCAAGGAAAGATGATATGAATACACAGGGAAAAGACAGCCATCCACAAGCCAAGGAGGGAGGCCTGGAACAAATCCCTGCTTCAGAACCCACAAAAGGAACCGACCCTACCAACACCTTAGTGTCAGACTTCCGGCCTACAGGACCATGAGATGATTCGTATCTGCTGCATAATACAGTTCTTGGTGACGGCAGCCCGAGCAAACAAATACAAGGAACATCTCCATTTGCTTGGGAGGGGCCTCCTCAATGCTCTTTTGGAAGGGTTTCTGGAGCCACACCAGATTAGCAGGAAAGAAGTCCGTGACCAGCTAGCCACGCTGTCTGTGAACGTGGAGTGGGGAACAGTGTTGAATTTGGAGTCAGCTGGTCAGGAAATGCATTCAGGCTCCGGCACACTGGGCCTTGGCCATGAAAACAGGGGCTTTGCTGAAAGATGACGGAAGGAGCACTGAGAGCTAGCATGGCATCTGCGGGAATACTGGCCCCTAGCCTGCCCAGTGAGAAAGCAATCAGCCCTTTACTAATAAGACAGCACTAGCAACTAGCAAGAGAAAGTCCAGGTCTCAAACAAAATGATAACTCCTTAATATTTTACCAGATGTCAGCATCCCCTTCAATTATCCTTTTTTTTTTTATTTTTTTTTTAAAGATTTTATTTATTTGTCAGAGAGAGAGGGAGAGAGAGCAAGCACAGGCAGACAGAATGGCAGGCAGAGGCAGAGGGAGAAGCAGGCTCCTGCTGAGCAAGGAGCCCGATGCGGGACTCGATCCCAGGACGCTGGAATCATTGACCTGAGCCGAAGGCAGCTGCTTAACCAACTGAGCCCCCAGGTGTCCCTCAATTATCCTTTTTGAAGTTTTCTGTATTAAGATGACAATATCTACTCTCCCCAGCTCTGTGGAGTATTATGAGATCTCTTTGCCTCCAGATGAGTATCATAAGATTCCAAAGCCCCACTAACCGTAAGGTATCTCTCAGAACAAGTCTTAGCGCATGCTAGTGTATCGGGGAAAGGCTGAAATAGGTGTGAATAAGCCCAGAGGTGTGGGTGTAGTAGCTGCTTTAGGCAGCTGAGAGCCCCTCTTTCTTTCTTTCCTGATGTATATTTAACAGCAAACCTTGTATGTTAAATCTGAGGCATGTGTGTGTGCACGTGTGCGTGCATGCGTGTGTGACATGGCTCAGCATACCGGGTGCTCCATGAAACACCCATTCCAATTTGGAAGCAGACACCCATTTTGCTGTTGACTCCACAGGTCCGGCAGTAGTAAATGGTGAGAGGACATCAGAAGGGACTCCAAAAGCAGCCATTGCCAGAAAGAAACCGGAGCAGAATAAGAGAAAGAAGAGCCTGTCTGTTGCTGATGTAACAAACCACCCCCTAAAGTGTGGCTTGAAACAACCATGTTATTTGTTCCTGATTATGGGGGTCAGTAATTTGGGCTGGGCTCAGCTGAGTGATTCTTCTAGTCACGCAAGGTTATTCATGTGGCGGTGGCCAGCTGGTCGGTCAGTGGGGGCTGGTTGATGTTCGGAAATGTCTGCTGGTTTGGCTTTCCTCTGTTCCACAGACTTTATCACAAGGCGGCAGAAGAGTCTTTGGCAGCCAGAGAGGGCAAGCGCTGCTGCATTAGCCCTTCTCCAACCTCTGCTTACATCACATGGTGGCCACGCCCAGAGTCCGTGTGGGAGGGGCTTGCACAAGGGCTTAGCTCCACCAAGCCCCGGTTCCTTGGGGACCTTTCAGTGTAAGAATCTGCCACAGTTTGCTTTCCTGAGAACCTTTGTAAAAGGTGCAGAAATTTTCCAAGATAACCCTTGCAGACATCCGGAGCTTCTGCTGTAGAAGGTAGCGATCCTTTTATTACTTTCATTGCTGTGATCCCATCTATACACACAGCTGAGTGGCCTGGGGAAACCCAAATTATGGACTTTGGTCAAACCCCTGAGCCTCAGTTTCCCATTTGTAAAACTCACCCCATACGGTTATGGTAAGGCTCGCGCGAGCTCATAAAATACAAAGTCATCTGTGGGTAGTCTGTCAGCCAGGAGAGGCTATGAGGGAAAAACTCTAAGCTGGTGCCCAGGGAAACGTGCAGATACTCAATGACAAAAGAGAGCTCTGGGAGACTGGGTTGTTGAACAAATTTTTTTTAAAAATTCATGAGAATCTTTGAGAGACATTAAGTTGGCCTTGGTCTCTGTGTCTCTCTCCCCAGGATCGACAAGGAGAAAACAGAGGCTGTCTTTTGTTTCACACATCTGCTTTCCTTTTGTGCTAATTCTAAATTGTTCCTCTAGCTCAAATGCAACGTGTTCTCTCCTGCTTGGAATAGTGTCGATCCAGCTCACAAAACATCTCCAGAAAGTGTTTGATGGATCACACCTCAGGTTGATCCCTGCTCACCCATCCATCAAACATTACCACGTCCTTTTTATGTGTCTGGCACGGTGCTAGGACCGGTGACACAAAGATGAATGAGGCATAGTTTTTATCCCCTAGCTGCTCACAGACTAGTGATGAGATAGATGCATAAACAGGAAATAGCACTATCATTGTGTGCTGTGGAAGAAAAATGTGCATTTTTCAACAAACACATAATGATCCTTTCTGTGGTGCATGCCTGATACTGGGGTGAAATGCAAAAAAAAAAAAAAAAAAAAGAAAAAAAAAAAAGAATAAGAAAGCCTTTTCTATTTTTAAGGGATGTCTAGCTCAGGAGTCAGATGAGTCAACAGTCACCGTTCTGGAACACAGAAGCAAGCACGAGGTTCACATGGGAGCCCAGGGTCTGGCACCTGCCAGATTGAAGCAGTCAGGGAAAGTTTCCCGGAGTATTTATATCCAACAAGGAAAAGCAGGGTGTGGATTCCAGGCAGACAGAACAGCACACACAAAGGCAGAGTGGCTTGGGGGAATGCGGCATTTGGGGGAAACCCAGAACAGCTCAGCATGCCTGGTACCCAGGTACTCCGCATCAGACTCTTTGCTCAGCGGGGAGCCTCCTTCTCCCTCTACTTCTGCCCACTCATGCTCTCTCTCACGCACTCTCTCTCTCTCAAATAAATAAATAAAATCTAGAAAGAAAGAAAGAAAGAAAGGTCATTCCAGCAGAGGTGGGTAAATCAGCACATACAGGGGCAGTCTGGGGGCAAGACAGTGACATAAGAACTATTAAAATTCACTTCAAATGAGAAATTATGAGGGATTGAATTTAGCTAATACTACTGGAGAAAAGAGAAGGGGTGGATTGGAAGCCATAAAGCAAGGTGATGGGCTGAATTCGGTTCTCCCCTGAAAAAATTCATGTGTGGAAGTCCTAGCCTCTGGTGCCTCAGATGTGTTTGGGAGAAGGTCTTCAAAGACGTGATAAAGTTAAAGGTCATGGCCATAAGGTGAGCTGAATCCTACCCGATTGTGGTGCTCGTGAGATTAGAATGTGGAGACACACAGAAGGAAGACCACATGAAGACACAGGGAGAAGACAGCTCTCTACAGACCAAGGAGAGAGGTCTCAGAAGAAACCAATCCTGCTGCTACAGTAGCTCAGACTTCCAGCCTCCAGAATTATGAGATGATCAATTTCTATGGTTTCAGCTACCCTGTCTGTAGTACTTCACTATGGCAACCTGAGCAAACAAATACAGGCAGGAAGCCTTGGAGAACTGGGTGGGTGGGGGTGGGGGGAGTGGGGACATGGATGTAGGGCTTCAGGGAAGAGAGGAGAGGGTGGCTTTCAGGTTTCTGCCTTGGCCACTTGGCAGATGATGCCATGACTTTCCAAGAGCTCTAACAGAGGTGGAGCAGTGGGGTTGAAAATGGAAGATGAAGCATTCCAGCTGGGACATGTTTGGTTCTGGCTGGGATGTGTTCGTGGTCCCTATAGAGCAATGAGTGGAGATGCCCACTAAGCGCCTGGACATGTGGGGCTAGGCTCACACAGGAGCGGGGTGGGGGGGTGAGGGGGTCCAGACGATGGCATCTTTAGACACAGAGGCAGTTGAAGCAGAGGACAGCTGAGGTCCCCCAGGGGACATGTGAGCTCTGAGAAGAGAAGGCAGAGGCCAGAATCACAGAGAACCCCACCCCTTACAGGAAGAAAGATGGCCTGGGCACAGGACAGAGCGAGAGGCTTTGGCATTTCCAGGAGAAGAAAATGTCAAGAGAGGCTCTGGAATCCTGGAGAGATCAATGTCTCAAAGTCTCTGTCTCTTGCTCCTTCACACCACACACACACACACACACACACACACACACACACACACATGTTTATGTTGTTCTACTGTCTTACAATATTGGTCTGTTGCTTTGCAGTGATTTTTCCATTATTTTATGTGCATTGTTTCCAGGTTTTCGAGTCAGAACCGAAGCGATGTCTGTCTGCTTCTCCAGAGGCGGCAGAACGCCTTTAGCTCCAGCCCCCTGCCTGCTAGTGCTTCCCCTAGTGGCAGGGATGCTCCTCCAGCCAGCCCCAAATGGAAGCTGCCTCTACATCACGCTCCTCTCTGCAGGGGCATCTCAGCGTGCCCTCTTGGTTTTCCCTTCAGGGCCTTCTTATGGTCGGTCCCATAGTGATGATGGGTGACTGGAGGACACAGACTCAGTGGCCCTTCTCCAGGGTGTTTGAGGTGACACTGCTCTTTTTAAGGCTTTTTGAGGAGCTGGGCAGAAACCTTGTGCCTCTGGGATGGGCTCAGATGTCTAGGAATTGTGGAAATCTCTGCTCCCGCTTACCTCAGCTGCCCAGACTGGGGAAAATCCAATTAGCCCAGACAATTCCTTGGTTCCAGGCATTCCCTTTACTTCCTCTGGGGAAAGGGAAGGCACATGGACCTCCTCTCATGGATTTCAAGATGCCTTGAAGAAAGGTAATTTGCCCAGAATTGCATGATTAATTAAGAATTTGGGAGGCGGGGGCACCTGGCTGGTTTAGTTGGAAGAGCACACAACTCTTGATCTCGGGGTCATGAGTTCAAGCCCCACACTGGGTGTAGAGATTACTAAAAATAAATTGGATCTGGCTCTGGTGACTCTTAAGATCTCTCCACTGTTAAACGACCCTCTTCCTTGTTGTCGCCCCTCAACCTCCTGCCTGTTCTGCCTTCCTTTCCCAGCATCCTCCATGCTTGTTCCAGCAGCCAGCGCACCAACACTGGAATCACGCAGCTGAAATCCTGGGGTGCTTTACCCTGAAATCAGCAGTCAGGCAGGCAGTGGGTGTTTACTCTCCAGGGCCCTCCTCCAGGGTCCAGAGGGTATGGATGAAACAATAGGACAAGAGGAAGAGAAAGGGCTTTGTGCCTTAAGAACTTCCTGCCTCCTTGCAAGTCTGAGGGCTAGATTAAATGTCGGAGATCAGTTTTTCTCACCCACTCTCCCAACAGCACTAGGTTCTGGGGAATGTCAGTCAGTGTCTCTTGGGAGTGTGAAAGTCATGGTGAGGTGGGCAGGGCAGGCCCTCTCCCCTTTTTGCTGAGAAGAAGCCTGAAGACATCTGCCCTCCCAGCTGGGCCGTCTCAGGGGCCGAGGGGGAACTCAGTCCTCGGCAACAAACTCAGCCCTCTTGTCATCCCCACTCACAGCCCTCCTGCGGTCTCTTGGCATGAATTCCCTCCTGGAGATACCACACCAATGGTGACCAGCCTCTTTCTGATCATCCACTGCCCCCAAGGAGAGGGACTCCATCCTCCCTGATCCCTGGCACGGCCTGACCCTTTGAGCTATTCCAGGCCATTCTTATTTGGAGATTAAATTACCATCCCTACTGCTCCCTTCCAGAGTCAGGAGGAGAAGACGTGTGCTGCATAAAGACCCTGAAGCCGGGGGTCCAGACAGCTGTTGCCTCTTCCCCTCCGGCCAGGTCAGGGCCCAGAGAGGCAGCTCTGCAAGCTCAGCCTCCCCAGGCTGGCTGGGAGCAGGCAGTCTCTGCGCCTGCGGGGACTTCTGCCCGGCAGCCCTGTTTCCTCATACCTGAGCCGTCTGCCGCCACGCACCACTCCCCGCCTGAACACACTATTTAAGGCCAGCACACGAGAGCTGGCTGTGAGTCACAGCTCCGGGAGGGCAGCAGCAGCTCCACGTCCCCCAGCAGCCAGCACACCGAGGGAAGGGACCCTTCCCCTCACCATGGCTTCCCTGGGGCAGATCATCTTCTGGAGGTAGTGTACTCTTCTCTAGCTTAGCTGGTGAAGGGAATAGGGGTGAGATCTTTAGGGGGGTTGCTGAGGACTCCTGGGCTACCTGTACCCTTATCCGACCCAGCATTGGGCTGGCAAGAAGCCTGGCCAGACCTGAGCCTCACGGGACTTGATTGAGCATCATCACACCCCAGCCACTCAGGGCACTTATTCAGAGTTAGGCTGGTTTTCTGCCATGGAGAGCTGGCGCCTGCGCAGGCAGCTCTGGATCAGGGAACCTGAGCAGCTCTCAGGCTAAGAGCTCCTTGAGACATCGAGGCTCTTGGGGGGGCACTGAGCAGGGTGGCATGGGGCTGCGTGCTGGGATGGAAGGACACCAGTGACTAATGATGGGAGGGATGTAGGAGAGCCCACTATGCAGTCCCTGGAATGAAGCAGGTGAGCATACTCTGACCTTCTCTGGGGGTGTGAATTCCCAGTACTGCTGCGTAACCTGCACCAACACCCTCCCTCCACCCCCAGCTCCAGGATGGGGTCCCTAGTTCTTCGGGGGCTCCTTGAGGAGGAGACCCCTGCAGCTGCTGCTGAGAATGCAGGCCTTTGCTAAGGCCCCAGAGTCTGCTCACCCTGGGGGCTGGGGGCAGGGAAGGACACAGGAAGAAAGAGCGTTGGAGGCACAAATGCAGAAGGCAGTAGAGCTGATGGACTGGAGAATCCAAAGCTGAGAGCAGGGGCGAGGCTAGACGCCCATCATGAAGAAAGGAGAAAGCCTTATGTTTTGCTCCTCTCACTTAGGTACCTCTAGTTGCTTCTTTTCCCTCAGGACATCACTTCCTTTTCTGCAAAGAAAGAGATGGAAAGTGAAGGAAGGGTTTTCCTGAGAGGGTTGGTGATTCAATGTCCGTCACAACTCATGATGGTGTTTGGGAAGACAGGAAGGCTGGTACCTGTTGGTTTTGGGCATCGTTTGAGAAACAAGTCCTCTCATTTCGTGGTGTTTTTTCTAGTGAGAGGAAAAGAACAGAGGGAAGGAGGAAAGGAAAGCTCAGATTAACAGTAAAGTTTGTTGAGATGTTGAGGGAATATTGTTTCGCAGTGCAGCCTGGAAAATTCTCTCCCTTCAAACAGAATGGCAGCTCCATCCCTTGGGTCTATCTGGAATAGCTAGTCCTGCAACAGGGGTTGGGCGGGGGGCTCTGTGTGGCCAGTAAGGGTGCCGGGCAGCACTTCCCTTCCTGTGGCTGGTAAGAATGCTCTGCTCCCAGGAGAAGCAGCAGGTAGTGGAGAGCATCCATTGGGGCTTTTCTGCCCTGCAAGAACACCCCAGGAAGCACTGACGTCAGAGGAACTGGTATTTTGCCAGCACCTTTTTTCTCCATGCCCTGGGCTAGGTGCCATACAGACGCCTCCTTTAATCCTCACCAGAGCTCATGAGAGTTCATCATTGCCTCAGAGAAGTTAAGTCATGGGCTCGAGGCCACACAGCGTGCAGGAGACAGGGCAGCATTTAAATCCACTCTACCTAATTCTGAAACCCAAGCTCTGTCCTCTGGGCCATGCTTGCCCCCACCCCCGTCCCTGACCTGCCTGTCCCAGCTCCCCACACCCCCCACCCCCATTCCTCCATTATGTTTCTATAGATGTGAAACACTCCTCATGCAACAAGTGACTCTGTTGTTCTAAAGATGGATGTGTGGGCTTTCTAATAATACATTACAACCAGCCTGACTGGTTTGGTGGGAGGATTAGCAGGAAGTGGGTGTTCAAAATGCATATTCCCCCACCCTTCAGAGACCAAATGGAATCCACAGAGGCTCCTCTTGTTGGCCCCAGCATGCCTCATTAGCTATTTATGCTCTGCAATTGCAAAAGCAAAGACAATCCATGGAGCAGCAGAGCTTTTATGCAAAGAGACTACTGGGAAGACGGTCAATGGGTGGGCTCGGTGGGAAGCAGGGTCTGGAGAATTCATCCCAGGGAACCATGGGAGCCCACTTGGGGGAACCCAGGGTCAACTCTTGGCCCTCAAACCCTCTTTCTTTGCCATAATTTTCTTAATTCATAATAATTCCTTTTATTGAGGCGATCATGACCATTGGTGATGTGGGAGAGCTTATGAGAGGGCTTGGTGGTAGATTACTCTCTTAAATAATTACCAGAGAGCCTAATACCTTCAAATCTCATGCTCAAAGATGAACGCCAATCAGGGATGAAATACTGATGTGCAGTTTCTATCATGCCTGACCTCCTTAGTATATTTAAGCACTATGTGATCAGAATTTTCCTCCCCTCTTCCCATTATAGCTGTCAACAGGAACAGCATTTGCCCATGGGACATTTGTTGAGTACCTGCTAGGAGTCCAGGGGTGGAAAATTCATGACCCCTGCTCAGTGAGGTTATGTTCTGATCAACAACATTAACTGAGTACCTACTATATGTGGGGTGTTGGACTAGGAACTGGGGGAAAAGGAGCTAAGACCTTGATGAGATTACAGCCTAATGAGGAGAAGGATTCCCAGACAGATCATTCCAACCTGCTCTTCATAGGTCAAGAAATAATAAGAGCAGGAGGCAACAGCAGAAATTCCCTAACCTGAGGTTTTGGGGAAGGTTTCCTAAGCCAGGTGATGGCTGGATTAAGTCTTAAAGGATGAATTAGTGTGATCCAGATGAAGAAGGGTGGGAAGGACACTGTGCAGAGGAAAGAATAGAATAGAATAGAATTCATGAGCCAGCATGGGGTGTTGGAAAGCTACAAGCTACTCTCCTAGCATCATCATCAGTGTATGAAGCATTAGGCAAGGAGTGCTGGGATGAAACAGGAGAGGCAGATCCAGGTCATGCTAGGCCTTTTCTGCCAGGCTCAAAGTTAGGAATTTGTTGTTGTGATGAGGAGCCAATGAAGGATCTCAGGCAGGAGAATCTTGGTGGATTTCCTCTTAGGTGGGTTACTCCAGAGGTAGCATGGAGAATGGATATGAAGGCATTGAGCCTGGAGGCCAGGAGAAACAGTTGTGGTCCAAAGTATAAGAAATAATGAGGACTTCAAGTAGAGAATGATAGCAGGGATCTATAGGGGAAGATCAATTCCAGAAAGGTTTAGAACTTAAAATCAGTAATATATGATAAATGAATGGAGGGACAGGTAGGGTGGTGCAGAGTAGGAGTAGGTGAGGCAAAGGGTGGAGTCTGGAACATGCTCCCCCCGCCCTTTTTGTATTGCACAGAGTGAATAGAGAAGAGTGAGGAGAGAGATGAGAGTTAACTCTGGTACATGATGAATTTGAAGTTCCCCTGGGTCCTCTAGTTGGAGATGTTCAACAAGCAGTGGAAGGCATGCAGCTAAAACCAAGAGAAGCCAAGCCTGGAGATAGCAATTGAGAGTCAATGACTCACAGGCAGGGAACGATCACCTGGCATGTCTTCTAAGGAAAGCACATAGAGAGGGGGTAAGGAGGCAGGGATGGGAAACTAAAGAAAACCAAATTTTAAGGATGGGCAGAGGAAGAGGAGTCAAAGAAAGAACTGGGAGTCCATGGTGGGAAAGGTAGAGAAGAGACCAGGATAGATAAATCTCAGGGATGTCAACAGAGAAAAGTTTCATAGAGGTCCCAGGGCTGGAAGGGGTGTCATTTAGGCTCAGTAAGGTCTGGTGCTGATAGAGATCCAATCCTGATAAAAATATGGCCTATGCAGCATTTCAGCAAAACTCACATGGATGTGCTCAAAAAATGAAAAGAACATACTGCCAAGCAGACTCTGCACCCAAACGAGGCCAAGAAGGGGCGGGAATGGCTCTCAGTCTAGCCTGAAGAAGGGCTCATGGGTGCACAGTCAGCTGAGAACACCAGATAGCTGTAACATGTGATAGCTCTCCTTCCTGAAATCAGAGACACAACTGTAGCAGAAATGAGGCCCAGCTAGCAAAAGTTCGAATTTTTGTTTTGCTTTCCCTCCCTCCATCCTCCCCTCTCCTCCCTCCTTTCCTTCCTTACTTTTCCCTGGATTCTTCATCTATTCTTATTCTGACTCTTCAGTTAGAAGACTGGGGAAATCACCAGCAACGATTGGATTAATGAAGACCTGTCAAAGGAAGGAAGTTACTAGTAGAGAAAGAGCAGGAGTCTTTTTACCTGAGGAAGGTGCATGAAACACAAAATGAGGGAGACTAGAATAAGAGAGCTCAAGCAGCTTTGCTCTATAGTCTTGGTTTCCCGTTGTCCCTGAGTTTTCAATCTGGTGGTTGGCTCAAACATACCAGACGTTAATGGCCAGAGAAAACAGCGCTTGGCAGCACAATGAAAGTTTGCCTGATGAGAAAATCGTGAAAGGCCTGGCTTGGGGAGGATTCTCAGCACAGGACATGATGATACTTGAAACCCCATTGAGGGATGAGATGGGCCCAACTTTCAGACTCTCTGAGCCTACAAAATCTAAGGCTTCAGGCCCCACCCCCCATGAACAGAACAGGAAGTTAGAAAATGCGATAAAACTGCACATTAGAAGAAAGAATTAAACAGGTGGCACCTGTATTCCTGCCCCTATCAGAAGTACATCATCTTTTGAGCCGGCCCTCTTTCCCCATCTCCACCTCTTAAAACACCACTCCTCTCCTTCAACATTCAGCTCAAATGGTTTTTCCACTTTGAAGTCTTTCTGGATCTTTCTGGTTGCAGTCAGTTGCTCCTTTTAAGTTCATGGTTGGTCATGTTGATGGATTTCTGTTCCTGGTGCCCATCTGTTTCCCTCCATAGGGTTGGCCCCTTGAGGGGCTGGCCTTTGTCCTGTTCACCATTGTATGAAGGCAATGTAACACCATGGCTATGTATCTGGGCTCTGGGATCAGACCCTCTGGGTTCAAATCCTCCTGTCACCTTGAATGCTTATCCCACTGGAATTAGTCTGACTAATTAGCCTCTATAAACCTCAATTTCCCTATCTGTAAGATGGGGTGACAGTAGTACCTAACTCCTAGGGTTATGTGAATGACATGTGATGATTGTATGTCTGGCACATCCTAAGAGCTCTATAAATGTTAGCTATTGCTAGAATCATTACTTGCAATTCTACAATGCCCAATACATGACTAGCTCTCTGTAAGACCTTATTAACCTCAACTCCATGACCCCACTGGCCCTCCTGTCCCTTGAATAGATGTTCTTGTGAGACTATACTTTGGCTAAATCATGAATGGGATCTTCCAAAGACAGTTAACTCTAACAACACTCTGGAGAATGGTCAGAGTTTTCTAGATTCTTGTTTTGAAAAAAAAAAAAAATCAAGACCACCTCGCCTTCTATTGTTTATGAGACTGATACATAATCCACCTTTCAACCTGAGAATGTCTGGCTATGGAGATCTGACCAAGCACTAGGTAATGGTTAACTAGCTAAACCACCCCACACTCCTAATTATCTCCATTTCACAGATCCAAATGTTGAGGCAAGATGACTTGCTCAGTGTCTCCCAGCCAGCCAATGGGAGGAACCAACTGGTTCCCACTGGACCTCCATACTGACTGTTTTTAGAAGAGTATCTTTATAATTAGCGCTTACTCTTCTCCTGCCACTTGAAGCAAAACCCATCTCATACTGCAAAGCTCACTTCCTCTGGGACAAGAGACTGCCAGGGTTCTTAACCATGGAGGAAGGAGCTGTCCCCAGAACAGGCTGGTGCCTGTGGATTATGCGTCCCTGGTTTGTGTTATTTCAAGTAGCACACATCTACCTGAGCTCTAGATGAGTGAGCTGAGGAGGAAAACGTGACTAAAACTCAGGGAGAATTTCATGCTTTCAGAACTTGATAATTCAGACAGTACACCCCCTCATTTTATTGCTGAGACAATGAAAATAAATTGTGTGACTTGCCCAAGGGTTATGCAGTTTTAGAAAAGTGAGTACAACAGAGCTCTTTCAATAATCCTGTATTGCTCAGTGTCCCTAGGTTGGATGGCAGCCAACCACAATTTACCCAAACAGCAAGGTTCCCTAAATTGGAGAGACCAAAGCTTCCTCCATATTTACCTTTGACATATGGAAGGAGTAGAAATAATGTTAGTACTATAATTAAGCTAATGTGTGTTCATATTCAGCTCTCCACTTCTTAGCTGTGTGACCTCAAGTCATGTCACTTAACCCCTCTGTGTCTTCATTTCCTCCCCACTCAACTGGGGTTAACAACAGTACCTACCTCACACAGTTGTGCTAACCCCTGGAAGGGTTAGCACTTTATGTAGGAGTTACTCTTATTCAATTATTCCCTGCTACTCTTTTTACAGAATAACAAAGTGATTTGGAGGGAGGGAAAGGAAGGACAAGTCCAGCAGTGGCAGATGGGTTTAAGGGACCTCAGCATCTGAATTGTTCTGGGGCTTGAGTTAACTGGAGATATCTTCTTTCCTAGTCCTTGTTCGGTGAAATATGGGAACATCCCTGGCCACCCCAGTGACAACACACTTTACAAAACACTCCAAATCAGTCCCCAGACAGCAGTGGTGGGAACACCACCTGGGCCTGTTAGAAATGCAAATTATTTCCGGTTCCGCTCCCCCAAGACCTGTTGATTCACAGCCTGGGGGTGGGGCCCCAGCAATGTGGATTAACAAGCCACCCAGGTGATGTTGATTGGCTCTCAAACTCTAGAAACTGTAATAGAGTTCTGTCTGTGCTCCTTGATTCCTCGGGGAAAGCACAAGGATTTAACTCAGGCAGAGATAAATTTCACCTGGGATCATTTATCACCCCACATTCCTCCTTTAAAAATGTCCTAAAGAGGGACAGATGGGCCTTGATGAAAACAAAGGGAAAAACATGAAGTTTCTGCAGGTAAGAAACCCAGGTCATATTTCTCTTTATATTAGCTTTCCGCAATCCCAAACCATCTGCCTGGACCATCTCGGATTTACTAGCCCATCACTTCCAAATGTATTCCTACTCCCCCCAGCACAGCAGTAATGGGAGAAAGGGCAGACGGTTTCCCCTCTTTCTTTTTCCGCAGATTTAGAATGAAAAATTTCATAGGATAAAAACCATGAAAATTTGAGAAAGGGAGAGAGCATCCATAAAATTTAGGGGTATTGAATTGTCTCTTTTAGCTTCCTAAGGGCTCCTCATTGTGCTGTCTCCCACCCCTAACCCAAAATGGCCATTTCATACCTCTCCTCTCTTCAGTCCTCTTGCAGGTCCCCCCCTCCCCACCCACCTCCTGCCCCAGTCTCAGATGATTATCTTGCTGTATCCTTCAGAGAAAATAGGAGTCAGCAGACAGTACTCGTCATCTTTCCACTCCCAAAATTACCGGCTATACTCACCTGTGCCCTTTTTCTCTGCCTCCCTTCCTGGTATGGAGGATGAGCCCAGCTCCTGTCAAAGGGCAAACCCTCTGTGCCCTGGGTCCATGGGATCCATCTGGATCTCGCCTGCTGCTCGAGAATGCCTCTACCAGCCAGCATCCACCGTCCTCCCCGCCCCCCTTCTTTTATCCCTGTCAGCATGCAGCCCATAGGCAGTGTTTGCTACTTTCTAGGGGAAGCCCTCTCTCAGCCTTACAGCCTCTTCCAGCTCCCACCCCAGGTCTATTTTCCCTTCTCAGCAATCTTGCCAGAAGCACTGTCTGGAGTTACCGATCTGAGATTTGCGGTGTCATGAAAGGAATACGATGTGGTTCCCAGCACAGCCTAAAGCCGGCTGCCACTTTCTAGCCATGTGGCCTTGGGCAGGTTATTGATTCTCTCTGTGTCTGGGTTCCTCCTCTGTAAAACGAGGGTGATGTTAGAAACTGCATAAGACGACCGTGAGAATTTTGTGAATTAATACATATAGAGCACTTAGCAGACCCTTATTGTAAACCATGATTTTGTCCCCTCTATACCAAGGTATTGCTCCTGTCAGTGCCAAACCTAATGTGGATTTCTCTGTACCTATTTTCGCAACAGCATTCAATGCAGATGTCCCACTACCTACTTTTGGATTTCTTTTCTTGGTTTCCATGATACTACACTTTCCTGATTTCACACCCTCCTTCCTCTGTGATACTGGTATGGTCTCTTGGGGTTCACCTCTGCTTTTCTATGCCTAGTCCTGGTTTGGGATGGTTACAACTTCCTCTGCTGCCCCATGCAACTGGAAATCAACCAGGATCTTCCTCCGGGAACCTGCTCTGGTATGAGGACTTTCAGTCATTTCCAATACTTGATGATTGGTTCTAGTCTGCTAAAAAGCCTCAGGGTCCAGGAACAAAATATAATGGTATAGGGACAATCATCCTTTAAAAGGGCTGGCATCAGCTTCGGGATTGGGGTAGAGTCCGATAAGGATGCTAGGTTAAGTCGTGTACTAGCAAGTGCTGTGTAAGAAGATGGCCATAATGGGCCACCCTTCCTGGAAACAGCCTCAGTGCCTAGCAGGATTCCCCCATGTGCCTGCTTCTCATTCTGCTCAACCCATTATCCTGTCGCATCAGAGCAAGATGGAATCCAAGCAACATGCACGACTCAAACACCTCATAATCTCTGTGTTTAAGTACCTAAGACAGTGATTCCCAAAGTTGAGGCCAAAGGACACTGATACTGCAACAAAATTTTCCCCCGAAGAGTTTTGTAGTCAAGCAAGTTTGGAAGTGCTGAATCTTATTAGGCTGGATCATATGAAATTGTCAATGTTCCATTGTTTTCGACCTACAGAAATGGTAATTTCAAAAGGCTCAACCTAAAATGTATTCTTCTGAGACATTTACTTAGGCATAGTAGCATATTAAAGTCCTACAGGTAAAGAAGTCTGTTTGATTGTGATTGATGCAATGTTATGAAAATGTAATCCTTCTGAAAATAATACTTATTAATAAACATCAGGACACACTTTGGGAGTCTAGGGGCCAGAGTAATTAGGAAAGAACATAAGTCATGAATAGAAAAAAGCACATTAACGTGGGAGCTAGGGAGCAGCATCAGGGCTGAGCAAATGCACAGGAGGAAAAGAATAGGCTGGTATTTTCCATCCTGGGAATGCCCGCCCAGCTTTGATATTCAAAGTCCTATTTTTCAGACCTTCCCCTTATACATTAATTCTTCCCTGATGAACCTTCTTCCAAATAGACTTGTTTGTAACTGACACCTGCCCTTTGCTTCCTCCTAAAGTAGAGGGAGGACTCATGAGGTGACATCAATGGCTCACCCCATATTCCTCAAGTGACAGATACTAAATAATCATGGGTATTATTTTGACTGCCCTCTCATTACTGTAATTATTAATTAGTTCATCTTTTCTGGGTATTATCATTGTCCCGGTTCAGAAGTGTTCATCTAATTTGCTTACAACTGTGAGGTGAGTTCAGCTAATCTGGACACGGGAACAAGTCTCAGCCCCAGCGGCTGGTGCCCCAGGGAACATCTCACATACGCTCTATAAAGAAAGTGAGCACGTAGCCAGGTTTGAATTTTTTGCTCTCCGGGCGCCAGAGCCAAATGCCCATGACAGAGGATGAACTCACTGGACAGGGCAGATTCGGGTAGAAGAGAATGGTACACGGGCTTGGCCAGGACTAAATCCTCAGGGCTTCCATCCTCCCCAACCCCTGTCCCACTGTCTGGAGTTCTTCCCCTGAGTCATTTGTATGCTACCTAATGGCCATCACGGTGACCAAGCCTCTGTGGAGTGACGAGGTTTCTGGACATTTGTCAGCTCCTGCAGTCATCTAGCAGGTGTTAGGGGCAGGCAGGTATTATCTAATATTCTGGGGAAGAGGAGGAGAGTTGATAGTAGGGTGTTGCTTCCCTAGGAGAGGAGAGAGTTCATTAAAGTTGTTAATTGTAGCCTGGCGGGACTTAAGTGACATTAAATGGGGCCCTGACGGTTTTGTGTCCTGTGATGGAAGACACTGCCCACGGTGGGCATGCTTACAAAAGCAATGCTTAGTCTGCCGGGGGCATCGCTACAAACATTTGGTTGCCAGGAAGGGTAAAAATCAGCCTTTTGGATTTCTCATGATGTAACTAAAAAAAAGCCTTTGATTTAAGGATGCTGAAAGAGCAAACACAGGTAAGGCTTGAACAGGCCACATTGTCTCTCAGATCCTCACATCTCATTTGTCTTCTACCCGTAGAAGTCAAATGACCTTCATAATATTTGGGGAGCTCTGGGAGCAGCAGGAAGGGAAGGGGCACGGATGTTGCTACTTCTTTGGCTGCATGATAGATAGGAAGAGGGTGGGATTAGAACCAGAGGGACCTGACTCAACTCCCCTTTCCAAATCTATACTGTGTAATATGCCGGTAATTTCTCCTGTTAAGTAAGGACAACAAATGGACAGCCCAAAACCTCCCTGGGGATCAAAGGTAATTAGGCACAATAGATTATCCTAACAGTGACATTGACGGCAACACATAGCTCTCTTGCATTACTTACATGTCTACTTCTTTCATTAGAAGTTGTCTCACCCATTTGAAGAAGATAACTTTTATTTTTTTATTAGATTTTTTTTTAATTTACTTGACAGAGCAAGCATAAGTAGGCAGAGAGGGGCAGGCAGAGGGAGTGGGAGAGCTGGCTTCCTGCTGAGCTGGGAGCCCGATGCCGGGCTTGATCCCAGGACCCTGGGATCATGACCTGAGTTGAAGGCAGACGCTTAACCGACTTAACCACTCAGGCACCCCAAGAAGATAACTTTTAAAAAGCACCAAGACCCATATACCAGGGACTTTAAAATAGGCAGAAATATTAAAAGCAATGGTCATACAGGCCTTATCGTTCATTTCCTTTTGAATACAGCTTTCAAAGAGTCTGTCCATGTTAGGGATGTAGCCCCACACTGTGGCTCTCTCGGACAACTATGTCAATTCTGGTGGTGGCCTTCTTGTGGGATCACCTTACACTCCCATAACCTTATAATCATGGCCTCCTGTATTAGGTTCTTCCTGTGTCAATACAGTTCTACAAGTTCTGCATACATTACTGATTAATTTAACAAATATTTATTGATCATCTTTTTTGTACCTGGTGCCAGAGTCCCTAGGGTTACAGTCATGTACCAGCATCACTCAGAGTACAGATGAGAAGAGACAGATGGATAAGCACGTAATTAAATACAGTACTCTACATGCCATTGCAGACGAGTTTCAGAATGCTTTGAAATCGACTTCTAATCCAGTGTTGGTTATTAGAGAGAATCAGAAGGTGGCTTCTGAATGGGAATTAGTGAAGCAAGGAGAAGTGGGAAGAACATCCAGGCAAAGTGCAAGGTGTACGGGGTGAGGCAGGTGGGAAGACGAGTGGGAAGGCAGAGCAGGGACCAGAGCAGCCCCTGGAGAGATCAGCGCGGGCTAGATTTAACCTCAACAAATGGAAGAGGTTGGCTTTTATCCTCCCATTCTGCAGCTGAATAAATTAAGGCTTAGGGTGCCGTGAGAAAGTAAAGGGAGAGGTTTGGGGGAAAGACTAGAAGATGTGCAAAACCAGCAGAGGAGATCAATCACTTATGAGAATGATTTTCAAATGAGTGAGGAGAGAGGATGAGATCAGGAAGCCCTGGGTTAATGGCAGGACTTTGTGAGGCCCATTACTTATCCTTTCTGCAAGGGACTGTGAATTTCACTACTTAACCATTATCACAACTGTTGAATATAATATACACAAAGGGAGTTGAAAGCAGATTCTAGATCTATCTGCCTCCGAAGTCTATACCCTTTCCTAGTTTAGAAAGAAATTTATTTTATTTTTTTTTTAAGATTTTATTTATTTATTTGTCAGAGAGAGAGAGGGAGAGAGAGCAAGCACAGGCAGACAGAATGGCAGGCAGAGGCAGAGGGAGAAGCAGGCTCCCTGATGAGCAAGGAGCCCGATGTGGGACTCGATCCCAGGACGCTGGGATCATGACCTGAGCCGAAGGCAGCTGCTTAACCAACCGAGCCACCCAGGCGTCCCAAGAAATTTATTTTATTTTTAATGCTAAGAATAAGTGGTTGGAGCAGCTGGGGAAGTCAGGGTGCCCGGGCTGGTGGCAAGGTGACTCTGATGAGGTCATTCCCTTTAGGTCCAAAGACTTGATGGCTATACTATGTCAGAGCCCAGCTCCCCAGGAGCCTCAGTGTCAAAACCTCAAAAGCCATGTTCCACTGTCTTTCTTTAAAAGTCCTTCGAAATAAAACTATGTCAGCAAAGAGGGATATTGGTATGAGAAGAGGTGTTTTGATACTGTAAAGCTATCAGGTTCTTGGTCCTTTTGAGGCACCAGAAGGACTTTTTTCCTTAAAGAGGTCCCCCCAAACTTCTGTGCTTAAACTGTAGGAGAAGATTAAAATTTTAAAAGTTTTGGGGTGCCTGGTTGTCTTCGTTGGTGGAGCGTGTGACTCTTGATTCTAGGGTTGTGGATTCAGGTCCCACACTGGGTGTAGAGATACTTAAAAATAAAATCTTGAAAACAAACAAACTTCAAAAGCTTTTGACCATGACCAAAACTGGGGGAAAAAAGGAAAAGATATTGGGTTACGGACATTGGGGAGGGTATGTGCTATGGTGAGTGCTATGAAGTGTGTAAGCAGGATGATTCACAGACCTGTACCCCTGAAACAAATAATATATTATGTGTTAATTTTAAAAAAAGAAGAGAAAAGGTAAATCTGGTTGTTTTCTCATATTTCCAGGTTGTCATTTTCTCATAGACAAATTCCTAGATCAACAAAATGCTCGACTTTCATAGATTTAGCAAATAGGTAATTATCATTGCCCTAATACTGACCCCCAACGTATTCCATTTATTCTAATAAAGGTGTTACCTAAATGTAAATGCCAATTGTCCAAGACAAAAAATATGGGGTCTATGAGAGAGTCTGTTTGATATGTGTATAAAGGATCTTGCTAGCTTCCCCGTTTCCTACCCTTAAGCAAGTACAATTGTAAAGTAGTAGGTTGCAAGATGGTGGGTTTTCTCTGGCATTCCCCAAAGAGGCCAAACTGTGAAGGAAGTGTTTTTTATTTATCTGAAAATTCCAGCTCCTAGTGCGGCTGCCCACCTGGGCTTCCTAGAACTGAGGCTGTTCTCAAACCATCGTGCCAGGCAGGTGTGAACAGCCTATCACGTTAGGAACACATCTGCTCACTTAAAATGAAGGCAAACCAGTTGTGGGTAACTTCTAGCCCGTATGCACTGGGTCCCCTCTCTGACTCTACCAGTGTAAACCACTGACTCATGAAACTGCTTTAACTGTTTCTGTTTTCATGGCATCACGTTGAAAGACTGTTCACTCACTGTCGGAAAGACAGGTCAAACCTGAAGAAAATAGTGGTTTCTTTGCAAAACGTGTTTTCCTTACTTGTTTTACTTATGTAATGTGGGATTAGTGTGGAAACTTTGGGAAATACAGAAAAGCATGGAAGAAAAAATATCAAAATCTGTATCATCCCTAACTGAGGGATAACCACTGTTATTGTATCCTTCCAGTCTCTTTCCTCATTATTTGTATTTAACAAATGATATCATACAGTGCATATTATCTTAGAAACTTTCAGGATGCCTGCTTGGTGTGATGGGTGGAGATCCGACCCTTGACCTCGAGGTCATGAGTTGAAGCCCCACGCCGGGTGTGGAGATTACATAAAGAACATAACATCTTAAAAAAGAAACTACTTTCTTTTTTTAAAGATTGTATTTATTTATTTGACAGAGAGAGATCACAAGTAGACAGAGAAGCAGGCAGAGAGAGAAGAGGAAGCAGGCTCCCCGCTGAGCAGAGAGCCTGATGCGGGGCTCCATCCCAGGACCCTGAGACCATGACCTGAGCCGAAGGCAGAGGCCCAACCCACTGAGCCACCCAGGCGCCCCAAGAAACTACTTTCTATTTACTGGCTTTGGGAATATGTCTCATATAAATAAATGTTCTTGGGTGATGTGATTCTTCACAACTACATAGTATCACCTCCAATAATGAACATTAATTCACTCACTCAGTTCTCTGTTCTCGGACATGTAGGCTGTTTTCAATGATTGACCTGCAATTACTATGTTAATTTTAACTTGCCTTTTAGTTGCCATCTCTAGGAATGCATCTTTTTTGTTCTTTAGAATGAGTTCTTAGAATTACTGGGGGCGCCTGGGTGGCTCAGTCGCTAAGTGTCTGCCTTCGGCTCAGGTCATGATCCCAGGGTCCTGGGATTGAGCCCCACATAGGGCTCTCTGCTGGGGAAGTGGGGGCTGAAATCCTTCTCCCTTTCCCCTGCTTGTGTTCCCTCTCCCGCTGTCTCTTTCTCTATCAAATAAATAAAATCTTAAAAAAGAAGAAGTTGAATTACTGGATGGAAGCTTGCTAGGTACATTGTAAGGCTTTTGATACACATGAACAAATTGTACCCCTCCTCACCCTAAAGTGTGCATCAACTCACAGCCCTGCCAGCCATCTAGATTCCCCAAAATAATAACGTCTGCCTAGGCCTTTTCTAGGACCAGCACTAACCCTTGCCAATGTTTTGAAAAAGAAATTTTTCAAAAGATCTAATGTTCCCACTTTTTCCCATTTCTGAGGCTTTCTTTTTCATGCCTTAGCCTTCTTAATTTACTGGCTGACCCTACTATCAGTAAAATATCTAATACTCATTTACACCCAGGTCTCAGTGACTAATGAGATAAAATATTGTACTATACATTTTAATCAGGCACAAAACCAAAGGGCTAAATTTCTTATAGGGTTTCACTTTATTATCAAGCTACTGATGGCACAGACTGTGGCGTGGAGAAAGCCCTAGAGGTGGTAAAACAGAGGGTCAGCTGTTCCCCTAACCCCCCAGGGCTGCCCTTTGCCAAGTCTCTCATGTGGAGTGACAGAGGAAACAATGAAATACTCACAGCCTCTTCCTTCTCGACCCAACCCCTCAGGAAAATCTTGGGTGTTTTCTGCTGAGTCTCTCCCCCACCCTCCAGCTCATGAAGAATTCAGTGGAGTGAACCCTGCAGAGAACACTGAGAAAGGTCTAAGAGAGAGGAGGGAGGATTTGCTGGTGAGAATGGACTTAAAGTCATGAGGGACAAGAGACCAGGGAGTGGACTTCAGAGAGTTTCAGGGAAATGTCAAGAATGAAGAGCTTGGGTTAGCTCCTAAGGAGGATAGAAGTTGCAAAAGAGGATTTTTTAAAAGAAGTTTTGCTGTGCACTGTCCTTGTAATGCTCTTGATGTTTTCCTGGATGTCCAGTGGTTTCAGTGAAAGTTTTCCATTGGGTTGGTATGTCTTTGATGGTGACACTGCCAAACACTGGACCACAGGATTATTGGGCTTTCCATAGGTTATAATGAGATCATGTCTTTGGGGGCACCTGGGTGGCTCGGTCCGTTAAGTGTCTGACTCTTGATCTCAGCTGGGGTCTTGATCTCAGGGTTGTGAGATCGAGCCCCATGTGAGGCTCCATGAGGAGCCTGCTTTTAAAAAAAGATGAAAAAATTTCGTGTCTTTGGAGCGAGACAATATTTATGCATAATAATGAAAAGCTGCTTTCTAAATGTACATTTATATTTAGCTACTCATTTTAATTATTCATATAAAATCTTTCCCAAAAAGTTATTTAAGGAGAGATAACCCTGAAATAAAATATGGACTGCCATTCAGTTGGGCTGCCTCCTGGACGTATTTTGGCTCGGTAGAAGAAAAATACATTCCAAAATCAGATCAGCTCAGTCTGGTATTTATCAAACACTTAAGATGAGTCAGGCCCTGTGTCTGACACTTAGGGGAATAAATGTGACTGATATATTGATTCAGCATGACCAGTAGGTTCTAATCAAAGCGAAATTTTATTTTTATCTCTCTCTGACCTTTTAAAGTGCACTCAGTAGGGAAATACATGACGAAATTTCCGAGCGCTCCGATGAAAACTTGGCCTCTCCCCCAGGGGGCTGATGTGCCCGCAGCCCCCCGGTCCTGGGAAGGGGCACTTCTCACATGACTCAGTGCTCAGGTCCCCTCCCCTGCCCTCCTCCAGGTATTCTACCGGTGAGGGCTCATCATGACTCCAGGGTATCTGGCCTGTTGGACAAACTTACATATGCCTTGCCTCGTACAAGGGCAAATGACCTTCAAATGCAGCCCTGTGTTCCTTCTGCCCCCTATGTTCCCTATGTGAACCCCTGTCTCTGTCTCTTTCTCCCTCACTGACCTGTTCTAGACCACATTAAATTTCTCAAGTATGATTTAGGGTCTAGCTCATGGTGTCTCCAGCACACACCAACTGTGTGCTTGGTGCATTGATGATGCACAGGAGTTTCTGTCCTCAGAAACAACCTCACGAATCTGAGCCCCTTTTATATCCTTCATCTGATTGAGGTGTCTCAGAATCATGGAACTGGCTATCAATGCTCCCCTTTTAAAAATCTGCAGAGAGGGGCACCCGGGTGGCTCAGTTGGTTAAGCGGCTGCCTTCGGCTCGGGTCATGATCTCAGGGTCCTGGGATCGAGCCCTGCATCAGGCTCCCTGCTCAGCAGAGAGCCTGCTTCTCTCTCTCTCCCCCTCTCCCTGCCGCTCTGCTTACTTGTGCTCTCTCTCTAGCTCTCTGTCAAATAAACAAATAAAATATTTTAAAAAATAATAAAATAAAATAAATTTAAAAATTAAAAAAATAAAAATCTGCAGAGAGGCGTGGGATCTTGCTTTGGTATTCTGTCTCTATTGTATCTTGGAGCCCCAGCTAAAACTTTCAACTCAACATCCTATGACGCAAAAAGGACAAGGGACAGTGCCTGCTATTGAGAAGTTTAGAGGAGGCCAGAGGAGACACAAATGTGTAAACAGATCATTTCAATTTGATGTGACAAGCATTGGGACAGAAACGTGTACTGGGGACAGCAAGGACACGGAGACAGCTTCTGATACAAATTGTCGCCACTTTCCCTCAAACATTATCTGGAGGAAAGCCATAGGCAAAAGAATGAGGAGTCCATGTGGCTTACATGGGAGCTCAAAGAATGTGGTGTTTGCCTGGGAACCTCATGCTTCACAACAAAAGCTACTGAGGTGTCCCCGCATTGACCTGTGTCTGACCAAGTGCCTGGGGAAATGAAAAAGATGACAGGTTTGAGGAAATAGCGTGTAATTGGTTAAAGTAGCTAGGAAGAGGATCCTTTTCTAAGTGTTTGAAAGGAGGCCCAGAAATCATGGCAGCCAAATGTAAAAATAGTAATCCTCTCTGAATCTGCCTTGAGATAATGTAGACACAGGGCAGGTTCTGGGGCCAAGGCAGCTCTGAGGCGTGTCACCACCGTGCTCCCAGCTCCGTGACATCTGTGAACGCAAAGGAGACATCTCCCCACACACAGCCCTGGCTGCCAGCGGTAGAGAGGGAAAATAAGCACCCTTGTCCGCGAAATCTACCTTCTCATTCTCTGCACATTCTCTCCCCTCCAATTCCTTCTTTTCCTTTGCAATAAATAGCTCATTGAACTTGCTCAGTCCCCAACCCCAACCCAAAACCTAGCGATACACAATTGTCAAGAAAATACTAAATGACTAAGAATGAGCTTGCTTGTCCAAAGCCGCTGAGGCAGGAGGAAAGGGAGCTGTGAGCAGTTAGGGCCTCCACTGAAGCTTATGCTGCTGAGCCCAGAACCCCGGAAATGTCCCATCCAGCTGTCCAAACAGGTCCAATCCACTTCCCGCACTGAGAACACCCTACCACGGACACACAGCCACAGGCCTGTTATATTTTGTTATTTTAACTCTTGTCCCTCTGAGCCATTGACAGAACCCAGAAATTCAAGTCCTTATGAATCTACACTACCCCTTTCAGACCTCTCATACATGTCAAACCACTGTTGCCATTTTTGGAAGGATCGCCCCCACAACCAGAGACCATTTCGAAGAAGTGAAGCAGCATGTCATGTCCAGGGTATCCCCGACCCCGTTAGACTCTGACTCCTCTGGCAGCCTCTGGAAACCTCCTCTAGGAGAATGGTGCTGGCTTTCACTGCGTAGTAGGAAACCCAGCCGGATGGAGAGTTCCTACATTTCCACCAGTCATCCCTGCCTCTTGTCTTCTGCAGCCCCTTCCCACCCCAGTCTGCACTGCCCCATCCCCAAGGCCATCCTGAGTTTCTTCTCAGCTCTGGTGGCCACCGGAATGGTCCTATTTGACTGAAATGTGACCTTCCATCCTTGATTTGGGGCAGAGATGCCTAGAAAGGGGGAAGAAACTAAGAAGCCATTATAAATATGAAACTAACAAGGCTAGTTTCTTATCCTGACTTCTGAAATCTAAGTCAAGGTAGATGTGGCTGGTGCAGCTTTAAGAAATCTGATATCACTTCCTTTTCTCATCTCCATCTAGCCTCCTGAGAAACAAAGCTAATCAGTTTCTAGACCAAGGGAAAAATCGGGGAGGCAAGGTAGGAGGCAATCCTACCAAGGTAGGATTCTTGGTCCTCAGCAGAATCTGCTTCTAACTGTCCCCGAAGGAGACCTTCCTCTCCTGACTCCACCCTCCACCCCTTTGGCCTGGAGAACAACCCAGTTTGTAACCACCATCACCCTCTTCTGCACATGGACCCTGGCCTCATGGGAGAGGAAAGGAATATAATATTTTTTTTTTAAGATTTTATTTATTTATTTGACAGAGAGAGATCACAAGCAGGCAGAGAGGCAGGCAGAGAGACAGGAGGAAGCAGGCTCCCTGCTGAGCAGAGAGCCCAATGCGGGACTCGATCCCAGGACTCCGAGATCATGACCTGAGCCAAAGGCAGCGGCTTAACCCACTGAGCCACCCAGGCGCCCCAGGAATATAATATTTTTTAGATCCTCTGCTTTTACAGGCCAGACTCTATCCTATAGGTGTTATATACACTACGAAGAAAGGCACCAAGGGAAGGTCGTTCCCTCCCTGGCCTTCAACTATTTCTTCCCTGAATTCAGAGCATTAAAAAGATGGTAATGGTACCCACTAATGCCCCACCAACCGGCAGGTAATTCAAAGTACAAAAGGTACAAAACCTTAAAACACACACACACACACACACACACACACACAAATGTATATACAAGTTAAAATTAAACCACTTCCCTCCAGCGTTCCTGGTTGGAGGACACACTGAAACTTAACTGATCTCTGGTCCCATTGTGAGTGTTGGTCAGGGGTGGGAAGGACAGGTTGCCCTTCCGGCTGTGCTGATGCCACAAGGTCATGCTCACAAAGAACCCAGGGCTGCCTGGGCTTTAGGCGCTGCCCAATAAAGATTGCTTTGGCCCATCTCTGGAAGTTCTTCTAGCTTGGACCCCTGTCACTTGTTCCTCTAACTAGTTCAATGTTGCCCGACACGAATTCTCTGGAAGACCACAAAGACTGATTCTACCCCGCAGTGGAGGTATAAATCTTATTTTTCCATTTTCGTGGCATCATCTACTAGTCTGTGAATCGGGCACGAAGGCTTCATGTTGGGTGCCATATTCCCTCCATGTCATTTCCGTGTCTGTAATATCCGCTGGGCACTAGAGCTATTCTTCCTATCCTGCGTTTCCTGTTCTCTCAGCACACTGAAGGTATCATTCCATCATTTTTTCTGGCATCCCTTGTGGCTTCAGAAAGCAAGCTATTAGTTTGTCATTCCTTTCCGGGTAATCTGTCTTTTCTCTCTTCCCGCTTCTAGGATCATTTTGGTTTTTGCTCATCAGAGGCATTATGAAGTCACCTGTAGCTTTTATTCACCCTACCTGAGTTTCACTGAGCTTCCTGAATCCTCAAATTGGCATCTCACATCAATACTAAAAAATACTCAGTCTTCTTCTCCTCGGGTATTGCCTCTCTCCCCCTTTCTTTACCTCCGATCAGATATATCTTAAAATTTCTCATTTTGGCCTGGGAGTGTCTTACCCTCTTTTTCACATTTTTCATCTTGTTGTTTCCCTCTACCGCCTCATGTGTAATTCTTCAATTCTCACTCGTGCTTAACCGAGTCTCCCCTCCAGTTGTATGCAGTCGTAACTTAACTTAAAAAGCTTCAATGATTTGTTTTTCATTTCTAGACACTCTGTATGGCTGTCTTTCAAACCTTTATCCGGTCAGATTGCATCTCTTGCTCCTTCCTCAAGCGTCCCATTCCCTCCTTCCATCATTTGAACACACTGAAAAGCCTTATTTTATATTCTGTACTCTGTGGTTTTTGTATCTGACATCTTTTCGTTCCAAATCTGCGGCTTGTTTCTACCAGTTCTTGTTCATGGTAACTTTTTCCTTGTGATTTTTTTTAAAGATTTATTGATTTATTTGACAGAGAGAGACACAGCAAGAGAGGAAACACAAGCAGGAGGAGTGAGAGAGGGAGAAGCAGCCTTCCCGTGAGCAGGGAGCCTGATGTGGGACTCGATCCCACGGCTCCAGGATCATGACCTGAGCTGAAAGCAGATGCTTAACGACTGAGCCACCCAGGCACCTCTTCCTTGTGATTTTTTATTATGAGCTTATATAGTTGGGGGAATTTCAGTAGATGAAATCCGTTGAGGCTTGGACTGAGAGCGCATATCTTCAGAGAAGGTTTGCCATTGCTCCTATGAAGACTTGGTCCCTTAGCAATGAGGAACCCTTTCCACTTGATTCTTTAGGTTCCTTGGGAACAGGAGGCCTTGTGAAATCAGGATGCAGACCTGCTTGACAACTGGCTGGTATACACACCATATCAGGGTAGGGTTGCTTTCTCTTCCCCCAAAACCGAGACCACATGAGGTGGTCATGCTTTGGAGGAACAGGGGTCCTAGATTATGTGAGTCCCCAATTCAGAGTCCCCAGCTTGCGTGGGCCCTTAGCTTTGTCACTGTCTTCTGCACACTCTTAGGTTGGAAACTTTTGGCCACTGGAAGGCATGGACAACCACTGTGTGCAGCGCCCTCCTACCTGTCTGGATTCAGGAGTTTCCTTCGTTTTTAGCCTTGACTCTGCAAACTTCTACTCTCTTGCCAGCAAAACCAGTGTTCAAAAAACATGTGTGTGGTTTTTGGTTTGATTCAGCATGCAGAGCATTTTTAAAGTAAGATTGTTATTTTTTAAAGGATATTTCTAGCCACTGTTGCTGGAAATTTACATTTTCCTTTCCCAACAAGTTCCGTTTTCTTATTAGAGGGACATCTCTATTTTGTAAATCACTTGCAGAAAGAGATGACGGAAAGGACCCAAGTTCAACAAGTGATCACACACAGCTGTTATCGATTAATTCCACCTCCAGGTTCACTTCCTGTCCTCTCCCCCACATCCCACCAGCTAGGTCTTCTATTCCCAGCCCTCCCAGGCAATGCGTTAAAATTCATGGCACCAGCAAGATTTCATAGACCCTAATTTTTAAAAAGATTATCTTCCTTTAGAGAAGAATATAAATGATAATTTCTCCCATAAAAGGCTGCTCAAAATCTAAGACTGCATTAGTTTCCCTTAGTAACACAGCATGGATATTTGATTTATTCATTAATTCAACAACTTTTAAATACTATGCGCTAGGTACTCTGAGGGAATACTTCTCCAAGGTGAAGCATTTATTCAACAAACATTTATTAAGTCCCTACCATGTTCTAAGAACTGGAAGAACAGCAGGAATAAAACGCAGAGTTAAGAAACAGCCTGGCGGGGCGCCTGGGTGGCTCAGTGGGTTGAGACTCTGCCTTCGGCTCGGGTCGTGATCCCGGGGTCCTGGGATCGAGCCCCACGTCGGGTTCTCAGCTCGGCGGGGAACCTGCTTCCCCCTCTCTCTCTGCCTGCTTCTCTGCCTGCTTGTGATCTCTCTCTCCCTCTGTCAAATAAATAAATAAAATCTTAAAAAAAAAAAAAGAAAGAAAGAAATAGCCTGGCATCTTTAGAGGCCCAGAGTAGTTTAGAAGAGTTGAAACATGGAAGTAGGGGGCCAGAAATGGGGCAAGAAATGGAAAGACGTATCCACACATTTATGTAAATTCTTCTCGAGCTTGTATTTGTGTTAGAACTGTTTAAACTTTCAGAATTCATATACATTCCTTACTTTTTAAGATCAAATCAATATTTTATATTTAGATTTAAATTTTAAGCTTTTACTAAAATATGGTATTTGAATATGTAGAAGTCTACACCAGAAGATAAAACAGAAATTTTGTGTCTCCTAGTAGTTCTGTAACCAATTAATCCCTGGGTTAGTGCCAAGCTCTGGGCCAGCCATGGGTTAGGGTGGCCCACAGGGTCTGGGGTGGGAGTTGGGGGTGGATACATGAGAACGCAGCAGAATCTTCTTGCACAGAGTATCTGGCTGGGAGTCCTGACCTGGGGGAATGCGGGAACCATGAATCTACAGGAGAAAGCTGAGACTGATGCCCGGGAAGTCAGGCTGGAACAGGGGAAAACGACCAAGCAGCCTGGTCCACAATCACAAGGAGGCCTTGGGTTCAAGCCCAGCTCCAGGACACAGGCTGGGTACAGGGAAGGCCTGGGAAGGCCAGGGAAACTTTCTTTGTGTTTGCTACAGATGAACAGGCGCACAGAGGGATTTATAATCTTTTTTAATTTGGTAATTAGCATATAATGTATTATTAGTTTCAGAAGTAGTCAGTGATTCATCAGTGCTCATTACGTCAGTGCCGAGCTTCGTGCCCGCCCCCCAGTTACCCCCTCCCCCACCCTTCTCCCCTCCAGCAATACTCAGTTTCTTTCCTGAGGTTAAGAGTCTCCTGTGTTTTGTCTCCCTCTCTGGTTTCCTCATTTCATTTTTTTCTTCTCTTCCCCTGTGTTCCTCTGTTTTGTTGCTTAAATTCCACATATCGGTGAGATCATGTGATAATGGTCTTTGTCTCACAGAGGAGTTTAACTCAAAGATGACTGTGGAACCTGGAGCAGCATGTGTTCCCCTTCCATCCTTGGTGTGAGCAGCCAAAGCCTGTCGTGTGTGAGAGAGAACAGCCCAGGGTCAGTGGGTGAGGGGCATGGCTTTGGCAGACTGGGCCCCCAAGGAATGGGTCAAGCTGTCTAACTGCCACACGTCCACCTCCCGAGCTTCCTACGGCCACACCTGCAGGACCACGCCCGCACCTACACAAGGAGATGTGGGTCCTAGCAGGGGAGGATTTGCGGTGGAACTCAGGGTAGGACTTTGGGAAGACAGAACAACATATCCCTTTATGATTTCCGGCATACACTGGTCTGCTTTTCACTGAGGACTTTCCTGGTATGACTAAAAGAGAATGAATGAGAGACGCCTTGGGGGGTACAAATATGACATTAGATCCCACTGCAGAACACAGAGACATCAGACCGCCTGACAGGTATGTGTTCCAGTAAAGTTCTGAGGGTGATAAATAGACTCGTTTCCGGCTTTCCTAGTGACAATGAGCCGATCCCCAGACTAGGATCTCTGAGAGAAGACAGCCCAAGTACTTCTCTGAATCTGTTCTGTGACAGCGCAGGTTTCCTGAAGGCAAGTAAGGAATGAAAAGTCACCACAGTCACTGTGGCTTTCAGCTGTTGAAAAGGGAAGCTAGACTCCAGATCATTCCGTCTGTGCGCCACCCATCTGTCAGAGCCCGGCTCACCAGGACTATGGGAGAGGCTTACAGGAAACGTGCTCACCCCAGAGAGAGACTGCCCTGTCCTCCCCTATCCAGCTTCTCAGTTCCAGCTCCTGTGTCCTCGCCTCCTGAACCCCAGTGACTGGCCCTCCTTCTCTCTCTCTGTCCCTGCCCTCTGAGGTTCCCCTCCTTGCCTTACCCCCTGAAATCCACTAAGGAAAGAGAAAGGAGAGCACGCTCTGGGTTGGGACTTCAGGAAAGGTGTCAGAGACAAGGCAGAGCTGACCCGGTTTTTGAATGGGGCCTGCCTTTCACAGCTAGAGAAGTGGTAGAAAAATGTTATAGGCAGAGGGCAACAGGGGGCAATGAACAGATCCGTTTGCTGAGAATTCACGGCTCCAGAAGGAGAGAAGGGTCGCATAGATTATATGGGGCCTTTTAGGAGGGTCTTAAATTCTAAGCAAAATTTGAACTTGATCTACAAGCAATGAGAAAGCACTTAAATTGGAAGATACTGAGAAGGGCTAAAAATAAGAATTAACATTAATAATTTAAAAACAATAATTAAGATCTATAGAAAGCATAGTTGTTTCTTTGACCCTAACAGAGATTCTGTGGACATAGTAGTGCTTACTGTGGACGTGGAGGATGAATTACAGTGTCGCTCAATTATACAAGCCCCCTGCTCCCATGAAGGCTTCATTAGGAACAGAACACCAGGTTCTCTGTGGAGTTGATAAGGGGAGAGGCACAGAAGCACCTTCTCTTTGTCCCATCCATTTCAGAAATGACCAGGCTGTCACTGAGCAGTGCTCCTGCTCTCCTCTGGATCCGGCTGGAGCAGGAGGGGCGAGGAGGGTGAGGTGGGAAGGAGGCCGTGCGTGGGAGAAGAGCAGCCTGAAAACAACCACCCATCATGGCAAGGATGTCCTTATTAGAGACCCAATCTCACTGTGGGTGCTGTGAGCGCCCCTGGAAATCTCTCCCAAGCTTTGGTTTGAAAGACTTCCAATTAGGCTGTTTCCATTGAGACCACACAGACTGCTCAAGGGCTCCCCGGCTTTTCTGACCGTATAGACAGACATTCATGGGAGGTTCATCAACAGTCTCAAGTGTGTTTGTTATTAAACACAATGGGATCGGTTATACAGCTGGAGACATCCTCTGGAAAGGTTTTTTCTCCCCCGTCTGCAGTGAGAATAGGGAGGAACGGGAAACACAGGTATGATTAGGAAAAGACTAGCAATCAACCTTATATTGACTTTTGTCTTGCTCTGCTTGCGCCACTGGAAAGCAGCGTGCACAAGGCTGATGAAATGCTAGCGCGTGCTTCATGGGCAATCAGCGAATGGTTATAAATAGAGCGGGCCGAAGAATAAAATAGAATGGTTTGCTGCAAATTCAAATATTGCTTAGGGAAAGGTGTCTATGTGTTCACATTCGGTATTTTTCCACCTGTATTGGAAAGTAGTAACTTTTCCAGAGGTATGACTCTGCCTTTTGGCTTTCCTTCCAGAGTCTCAACGCAAAGATACCACATAGAGAGGTGAGCTTCCTCAGTCTAAGGAAAATCGGGCATGGTGTCCGTCCAGAGGTTACAGCTGCTTAAAACATGAGCCTAGAAACAGATTTGAATCCTGGGATTTAGAGAACTTTTGATTTATATAACATAGAGTTTAATAATTAAGGCCATAGGCAATGGAGTATTAGACTGAAGTCTAATCTTGCTCTAATTTAATAATCTAGGGGTGACCCCTTGGATGAGTTCCTTAACACTAAAAGGAAAGATAATAGTACCCGTCTCATAGGGTTGTTGTGGGAATAAAGTGAGATAAATGAGGCCATGCACTCGTAAGTATCAGCTGTCATTGCTATGTTATTAATAAGGGTTTTAGGAGGCAGAGACAGAATACGCAACTGTGGCAAGAGCAAGGCCGAGGAACATCGAATTACAGAATCATCCCACTGTTTGAAAGGGGCTTTCAAAACTCTTCCACTCCCTATCTAGTGCCCCCAAACTTCCTTCCTCACTTCTGTCCCTACGTAGTTACTCAGCCCCCACCTGTAGGCACATGTCCCGTGGAAACTCGGCAGCCTCCGGCCAGGACCAAGGAGCTCTGCTGGAAGGTTCCTCTGCATGCTGAATCTCAATCTAACCTCCTAGAACTTTGACCTATTGCCTCCGTTTCTTCCAGGGTGATAGAGAAGAGGCCTCTAAGGCACCTCAGTTCCTGCAATGATCATTACTACATTTCGACTCCTCTAAGTTAAACTACCCCCGTTCCTTCAACTTCCCTTCAAAAACAATAACTTCCAACCACATCACCATCGCCAGTCTCCCTTCTCTTAGATCAATGGTTCTCAGCCGGAGCGACCTGTCTAGAGACATTTTAAGTTGTCACAAGAAGGACAGGACTATTGCTGGCATCGAAAAGACAGAGGCCAGGGATCCTACAGTCTGCAGAAGCAAAGAATTATGTGGCCCAGATAGACATAGTGCTGAGCCAGAGGAGCCCTGTCCTAAGCAAACACATTCATCGCTGTTCTTAAAGTGCAGGCCAAAAACATGCACAGACAAGAGTCCGCTAACACCGCCATTTTACCGTCATTACTTTTCCGTAAACTTAGCCTAGGACTGTGGTAGTTGGTGGCAAGTGGCCAGTTCAAGCCCCCTTTCATGTGTTGCTGCTGGCCCAGAGATGGCACTCACGGGGCGCGCATACTCACTCAGAAGTCTCTCATCACGGGGGCACTCTCCACCGCTGAGCCCCGAGGCAGCCTCGCAATCTTCTCCCACGCAATACCCGAGGCCATTACGATCAATCATTCAGAAGCAGCTGGCAAGCGAGAGGTAATCCATTTGCTGGCCATGTCTCCCTGGTTTTGTGGCATTGAGGCCCAGATAGGATGGAATCATGGGGCCTATGTTTTGGAGGACCCCCAGAATATCGTGTCATGTTTCTCAGCGGCAGCTTGAAGGAAGACAGGATGACTCAACATGATACTCAAAAGCACCTGAGTCTCTCCCATACAATTTTCTAAAATGTCTTCCCCAAACTGAAAGCCATGCTGTCCACTATTGTGAGAGATGTGTGACAGGGCGGGGCTGCCCAGAAGGACACCCACGCGTGTGCACGCACGCACGCATACACACACACACACACACACACACACACACTTACATAAGCTCCACATAACAGTCTTCTCTTTGCCAATTGCTTCCTGACCCTCCATTTACCACTCACAAATGCTCATGCTCGCAGTTCCCTGGATCAATACTGGCCTTGATTTTACCAATATAATGAGATAAAGCAGGGGACTGTAGAGATGGGGAAAAAGTGTTGAGGAGACAATAATCTAAGCCTCTCAGAAACTTAAAACCTGTACTAATCGATATCCAGAAAATAGATAATTTTGCCTTAAAGCCCAAAGTTCCACATAATATTTCAAAATAATTTCTTTTCACCTTTGATGGGACGAAAAAAGAGAAACGTGTTGGATAGGCTGACGTAAACGTCTCCGGTGTCAGCGTTCTTTATAAACTCAGTGGCTTGGTTAGTTTATGAACAAAGTAATATGTTTGATTTATTCAAATATTTATTTGATTTACTCAAATATTCTGCTTGGTATATTTAATTTAAAATTTTTATTTATATTTATATTTATTTTTATATAGTATATATATTTATTTAATATATAAAATGTTTATATTTATATATTTATATTTATAAATTTAAATATTTCATTTTAAAAAGCGTATTTACTTTAAAAGTGTAATTTATTCAGGTTAATCGTACGTGTGCTAACAATCTTCTTTTCAGAGTCTTAATCATTTATCGTTTATTCGAGTGAAGGTAAGCTGATAATCTGAAGGAATGTGGTATCTCTCGGTTCTGCCGGCATTGGGGAAGGAGGCAGAAATTAGAGAACATAGAAACCATTAATGTTTGGATAAAACAAAGAGCGCTTTATGTCTTCCAGACATAGTGCTCTACACATGGCATAGCAGATCCAGAAAGCCCTTGTTTTTGGAAACGGATCTAGAGGAGATATGCAGGGGTGGGGATGAGGGGAGGCTTCTGACCTTGTGGCTTCCTGCCACATGGGAATTTTGTGGCTTGGTTTGGCTTTTAGGTTTTTGGTTTTTTTTAATTTTAAATAAACATCTGCCCTTGGAGCTCCCTCCCCAAAGAAGCCCATCCTAGGCTCACGTTCCCATACGTCCACCTTTCCAGAAAACTCAGACTCACAGTACCCTCAGTCAGTGTCTGCTCAGTTGTTTCTGTGCATTTTTAATATCCCCTGAAGCAGCTTCTGGCCCTACTGAGATGCCCGCTTTGGAGGTCTGAGTTACCTCCCCACATACCCAGTATTGTTTCTGTTAGTAGACCAATTACAAAGTCACCTAGGTCATGAGTGGTCTGCCCTTAACCCTGTTTTTCCCCCATAAGCTCATCCTTTACTGTGTGATTTGCTACAGCATGAGGCTTTTCTGGAACACACCTACATGTCTTCACAGACATATCTTCACATGTCTTCACAAACGCCTGATTTCTTTCAAAGCAGCAGCAATAGAAGCAAAGACACGTGAGGGAACTGAACAAGGCCACCCTCGGGGAGTCCATACTACGTGTTAGGTGGAATCCAAGTCCATCCCCTGCAAAGCTCTGAGTCTTGCAGCCCCTTGAAGGCCCCTTCTCGGAGCCCAGAGCCCTGAGCAGGATGCTTGGGTCCTAACCCTGTCCATGTGGCAGAAAATGCCACTTTTCTTTGGGTTTCTGCCTTAGAGAGCATGTAGCAGCATGAATTAACCAAACATATTTCTCAGTGAAGACTTTGTCTTTATTTGAAATTTGTCCATGGAAATACACTTTGATTCTCCCTAATTCTCTGTTTTAAAATACCTCCTTCTCCATAGAATTCCTGTGAGAATTTATTCCTCTCTTTACTGAAGCCCTGACCACGTGTCTTGTGTTATTACAGTGTGTGTGTGTGTCTGCATGTCTGTGCATGTTATACATGCATATGTGTGTGTGTTTTACCTCAGTTGCACTATAAGCTCCTAGAGGGGGGCAGCTGGGTGGCTGAGTCAGTTAAGCGTCTGCGGACTTGATCCCAGGGTCCTGGGATCAAGTCCCGCATTGGGCTCCCTGCTCAGCGGGGAGTCTACTTCTCACTCTCCCCGCTGTTCATTCTCTTTAATAAATAAAATATTAAAAAAAAAAAAGAGCTCCTTGAGGGCTGACACTTCATCTCTACAATGTCCTCCCAACAATATCTTTCACGCGATAAATACTTCATAAATGTTTCCTAAATGAACAAATCTTCCAAAAGCACTGATTTCCATCTGGGCCCCTTTGTAAGGAGTGTCTAATAAATGTGCCCTGTGAATTCCAGTGCAGTGGTTAAAAGACAGTTTCACATTAAAAATTTCCTGCAGCATCGTTACCGGAAATTATTCTGGAAAAGTAAAAACCAAAAAGCAATGTAAGTACACCTTATGTGAATATTTTATTCAGCTTTTTAAAAAATTAATAAGCAGCAAAACAGGAACGATTTAATTTGGCTGCTCCGAGAGTACCTGCTTCTCTTTCCAAGGCTCTAGAGGGTGAGCTATTTCCCAAGGGAACAGCAGCTCCAAAAAAACCTCAAGGTGATTCCCATTTAGAGAAAGCGCTGGTAGCCAGGAGGGTTCCGCTTCCACAATTAGGGAAGCATGTGGGTCTGCGGGGACGGACCTGGGCTCGGCCGTTCTGATGGGTCCACACAAGCTCCATTGTCCCCCTCCTGTTGGTGTGTGGCCAGGTATCTGTTCTGTGTCTTTGCTATTTCTGAGGGCGGAGGATGGCATATGCAAAGGCCTGTGGCAGGGAGGACCTACAATGCTTTGAGGGAAAATGTGGGGAGAGGCAAAGACTGGGGAGAAGGGAAGGTGCCCCTTTGAGAGGCCCTGTGAGTCGTTATCCCAGGGGAGATGGAAGGACGCCCCAAGTTTTAAGCAGAGGACTAGGCTGATTCTGTTACAGTTTTGTAATCTTTCTTACAAAGAGCTCCGTAGCTGAGCCGGGGGGCTCATCCCCACACCATGGGCACCAGCAAGGAAACACATATTCTAACTTAGAAACATGTTTGTTACCTCACCACAGCAGAAAAATAAGACTGGGAATAGCTAGTACTTATTGAAGCTTCCCAGGTGCCAGTCGCTCTTCTTTTTTTTTTTTTTTTTAAGATTTTATTTATTTATTTGGCAGAGAGCAATCACAAGTAGGCAGAGAGGCAGGCAGAGAGAGAGGAGGAAGCAGGCTCCCTGCCGAGCAGAGAGCCCGATGCGGGGCTCGATCCCAGGATCCTGAGATCATGACCTGAGCCGAAGGCAGAGGCTTAACCCACTGAGCCACCCAGGCGCCCCGCCAGGCACTCTTCTAAGTGATTTTCCAAATCACCTAACTTGGGGTAACACTGTGGTAGCTCATTTAATCCGAACAAGAAGGAACAGGAACTTGAAACACAGCAGGAGCCCAGGGGCCCTGAGGCTCAAACCCATGAGGGCTCACTCTGGGAGCCACGCTAGAGACCTCAGCCTGTCTATTCTCCCCCTCATCTTGCAACTAGGTTGTCCCCCCTCGGCTAATCCGGTATAGAAATTCCAAAGTCACACTAATGCTGCCAGTGGGAGGACTGGGTAGGAGACGTCCAGGCTGCAAACAGGGAAAACTGTGAGGAGGGCACTGGAAAAATGCTGGGGAGACATGGTGGCGACAGGGGACAGTGAAGACAGGAACGAAGAGGTGTGAGAGACATGAAGGAGCTACTCAGCAGGACTTGGTAACTCAAAGGAGAAAATGCTCATTGGGCATCAGCCCCGAGCCCGGTGTGTGGTATTTTTGATGTGTCAAAATACTGTAACGTTTCTAATATTACCAGTCCGCAGGATTAAGTCATAGCTTTTGTTATTTTTTTTAAGATCTTATTTATTTCTCAGAGAAAGAGAGAGCGTGCTCGCATGCACACGCAGGGAGAGCAGCAGGCAGAGGGAGAAGCAGGCTCCGTGCTGAGCAGAGAGCCTGATGTGGACTCGATCCCAGGACCCTGGGATCACAGCCTGAGCGGAAAGCAGATGATCAACTGACTGAGCCACCCAGGTGTCCCAAATCAGCTTTTAATAGCAAATGTATTACAAACAGCTGCAGGTAAACTTTTTGATGGTAAAAAGCAATATATAAATAGCCCCTTACAGATTATGACATAGCTGCTATCTACTTTGATCTGAAAACAACACTTTTATATTCATTGTTCTGGCTGCCGTAACAAAGACCCACTGAGCAGGTGGTCTAACCAGAAACGTGCTCTCTCACAGCTCCGAGATGAGCAGTCTACTCGTAGGTCGGTGGGGTCGCTTCCTTTGGAGGGGGAAGGGGAGTCTGCTCCAGGCCTCCCCGCCATCTCCTGGTGGTTCGTGGGCCATCTTTGATGTTCCTTGCTTGAATCTCGGCTTTCATCTTCATGTAGTGTTTTCCCTGAGTGTGCTTGCATGTCTGTGGCTAGATTTCCCCTTGCTATGAGGACACCAGTCCTATTGGACTAAGGGGCCCACCCTACTCTGATATGATCCCATCGAATGAATTACATCTGCAAAGACCCTATTTCCAAATCAAGTGACATTCTGAAGGACTCGGGGTTTGGATTTCCAAATGTAAATTTGGTGGGGGTAGACACACTTCAACCCCTAACACCCTAGAGCATGTAAAGCAGGAATTACTCTTATTCCCATTTTAAAGATAAAGAAGCTGAGTCTCAGAGACATGAAGTAAGTGAAGGTAAGCAAGAGCCGGGGTCCCAAAGTCAAGTCCACTCTCTGGCTCAGCGGTCGGTACCTCTTGCTGAGATGGTGTAGCTGTTCTCACACACTTGGAGCAGTGAGAACTGAGGGTGCCCTGAGGTATGGAGAGAGGGGAAATGGTCAGATACGGTCTCCTCTTAGAATCAGTGGCAGGTACCCGATTATCATTAGAAGCATCATTTGGCTAATTCACTCACTGCCCCTACAGCTACACTCATGAGGGCTTGACCTCCAGGGAAACTGTTGACTCGAATGGTTTCTTGGATGTCTGTTGTTTTTCTCCGGTGGGCCCATCCCTGGGCCAAGCGGAGCTGGGTACAATGAGCCTATTCAGGACAGAAAGGAAAATGTCCTGTGCTTCCCTTTTCTCTCTGTGGTGTCATTCTTTGCCTCCCTGTGCCTCTCTTTTGTCCTGCTATTGAGTAATTTCAGTGTGGGTGTGGGGACTGTGTGAATTGCCAGCAGGGAGAGAGTGTGGCCCAGGACACCTGCCTGAGGACCTGTGTGCAAGGGCGGGCAGCAGTGGGCCAGCTTCCCAGGAACCGCTCTAACAACACCACAGCACCGACATGGGCCTTCTGTTTCTGAGTCACTCACAGCAGCTAGAGCTGGTGCCCTTCAAGGAGCATGGGTCCCCCCGGACCATGTGACTAGGACCCTCTGCCCCATGTGCGAGCCCCCAACTCTTGGGAGGCAGTGCGGGAAGAAGACGAGTGCAGGTTCCAGACACAGATTCTGTTCCCAGCTGGGCCACTGACCAACAATATGCATGTAGGGAAGATGCTTAACCTCCTGTGTCACCTCTGCATCTGTAAAACACGGATGATAAATGTGTTCGCCTCGTAAGGTTATTGAATAGATATATGATATAATCCATAAACGGTGCCTAGAACATGTCTGCCAAGTAATTCTAGCACTACTAGAATGTAAACACTACTTCTTTATTTTTTTCCCCAAATGTCATTTGTTAATCTGTTCATTGAGAAAGGGCAGGATACATCTCAAGAAGCTAACCGTGGTTGTGTCTGGGTGATGGAATTGCAGGTTATTTTAGTGTCCTTTTTTTTTTTAACATATTTGTATTTTCTAAACTCTCTGTAAGAAATATGTATTACTTTTTTAAAAGATTTTATTTATTTGACAGAGAGAGCGAGCACAGGTAGGGAGAGTGGCAGAGGGAGAAGGAAAACCAGGCTTTCTGCTGAGCAGGAAGTCTGATGCGGGGCTCAATCCCAGGACCCCAGGATCATGACTTGAGCCAAAGGCAGACGCCTAACCAACTGAGCCACCCAGGCGCCCTTGTATTACTTTCTTAATAAGAGAAAGCAAAGTTCCATTGAGAATCGAGAGGGTTCAGGGAACTAGGGGTGAGTGGGTATGGGCAAAGACATGACCGTCGTCCTCAGTGTAAAGTCTATGGAAGGAGACAAGACAGGTAGGTCAATGATGGGCATCAATGCTCCGTGCAGACTGAGTAGGGGACCCATCCCCCTCAAGTCGTGCCTGGCACTGCAGAGGTGTCATCAGTTTTGCCCCAACGATCTTTGTACAGAGTCTTTCCTGATCTGGAAATAGTCAGATGACATACAACGTCAGATTAAGGGGTCACTCCTTTCATCTCTCCCAGCACCCCGGGGAGATGGGGATTGTTGAGAATCCTGCCTAAGGCACCGCTTTCTAGGAAAGGGCTCATGGTGCAGACAGAGGTCAAGATGCTTTTAGGAGCACCTCTGATAGATAACACACAGGAACCCCAGTCGCAAAGCAGCATGTCGAGTGCAATGAAGAATAATTTCCTGTTTCTCTATCTCTCCATAGTGTTATTAGCATCATCATTATTTTGGCTGGAGCCATTGCCCTTATCATCGGTTTTGGTATTTCAGGTATGTGATTTCTCGAGTTCCTGTGACTCACTCACTCACCCCTCGCTGTTACGTCCCGACCACTTGATGGGGCCAAATGGAAAGAGTGCAGAAAATCTCAGAACACCGGTTCTTCTGCTCATTGGCTCTGCGCTCTTTGAATTACATTTCACCCACTGGGACTCCATTTCCTCAGTGATAGGGCGGGGAAATAACGTCCATGTGACCAGGTAGTTGAGAGAACCCCACGGGCTGTTTATCAGAGAGTTCTGCCTACCAGTCAGCGCTGCAGAGGTCACTCTGGCGACCCGGAGAAAGGGCTGCGGCTGAGCCATCCTACCTGCAGTTGGCCCAGAGGGATGATTCCCGTGCGGTGAAGCATCAGGTCTTTGCACACAGGGGTCTCAGGGAAAGAGAATACCGGCTGTGACCAGTGGAGGGAACAGGTGCCACTGTGCGTGGATGGTGAGTTTCTGAGCACAGCTGATGTCAGCAACAGGAAGAGTCTTATCTTTCCTTGTCTGTGTGGACCTTGTCTTGGAAGCATCTGTTATGGAAGCCACCTCCAGTAAGACACATTGAGTTAGGCCAGCAGCTGTCTTCTCTGAGGCAACCTGTTTGCTCCATTTCCCTTAAACTAACTACCTGATTCCGGCCAACATTTCTATTTTAACTTAGTCTGTGGCCCTGTCACTCTATAACTTTAGTTTTTATAGTCTGCCTTTTCTCTCTGTCCCTCTCCTCTGCCATGGGTGTGCCGCCACCAAATCGTGGTCACAAAGCCTGAATGAAGAAAACACATGGTAGATATGTTTGCCTGGAAAAGGCATTAGTCCCCTTCCTCACTTTATCAAAAATAGGTATTTCAGGGCACCTGGCTGGCTCAGTCTGTATAGCATATGACTCTTGATCTCGAGGTGGTAAGTTTGAGCCTCACATTGGTTGTAGAGGTTTCTTAAAAAATAAGATCTTTTTTAAAAAGTTATTTTGTCTTTCATCCATTTTTCAATTGGATTATCTTTTTCTTTTTGATTTGTAGGAATTCTTTATATATTTTGGAAGCAGTTTGGTTATATACAATGTAAAATCTCTTCTCTATGGCTTTTTCACTCTCTTAGTGATGTTGATGTCTTTCAATCAACAGAAGATCTTGATTTCAATCTAGTCCATTTTATCCATCTTTTCCATTATACGGGAACTTTTTATAACCTGTTAGGTTAAGAAGTGTTTGCCTATCCCAAGGTCTTGAAGACTTTTTTTCTAGATTATCTTGTAGAAGCCTTATTGTTTTACCTTTCACATTTGTATCTGTTAAGCATCCAGAATTAATTTGGGGCATGGTGCAAGATAGTGGTCAAAATTCACATATTCCACGTGGCTCTCCAGTTGACCTAGCGCCATTTGTTAAAACCACTGCCCTCCCCCAACTTCTTGCCAAGTGCCATTTTTGTCAGAAATCAAGTATCCAAATGTATATGGATCTGTTTCTGAATGTACTAGCCTGTTTCATTCTAATATTCCTTTATAGTTCATTTTCCTTTTTGTTATCTCTTTACCTATTGCTAATCTTGGGCATGGGTGTGTGTGTGTGTGTGTGTGTGTGTGTGTGTGTGTGTGATCATAAAGCAGGTTTGAGGTCAACAGAACAGTAGTTTTGAAAGAACCGGGTTTATGTTTGATTTTTACTTTCTCTGTTTTCCTATTAATTTTGTCTTTTATCTTTATTAACGTCGAACTTTCTGCTTTGTTTTGCTGTCTCTTCTTTTTCTAAAATCTTAAAAGAAGCACTTTGGAAAAGAGTATGCCAAAGAAGGCAATAAACAGCTTTTAGGAGATACCATCATTCAGTTTTCCAAAATGATTTACCAATTTACTCTCACCAGAAGCATATGAGAGAGCCAGTGCTCTGTGTCTTCCCCAACACTTGATATTATGGAATCTTGTTGTGGCTTAATTTCTGTTTCCTGGGGACTGAGGAGAGTGAGTACATGTTCATATGAAAAACATAATGTGGAGCGACAGAGCCAGACACAAATATAATTCCATGTATTTATAGTTCAAAAACAGGCAAAAGAATCTCTACTCTTAGAAAGGCAGGGAAAGCCTGAGGGGGTAGCCAGTTAGGAGGGAGTGCGAGGGGACTTCCGGGGGATATTAAAGTTCTAGTTCTTGGTGTGGGTGGTAGTTACATGGGATGAAATTGTGATAATTCTTCCAACTGCTCAGTTACGATGTGTACATTTTTTATGTACGTTATACTTTAATACACTCACATATACACATATATTACAAATATATAAAATATGTGTGTATATATTTTTAGCAGTAATATATTGCTAAAGCAAATATTTTGGGCTAACTTTTAAAGATATCAGTGCATACATTTCGGTGCCTTCCTCATTAATGCTTAATTAACTCTTCCTTAGTTATAATTTACCCTATTCTGGATCTTATATACCACCTTGAATTAAAACCCCAGTGTTTGTCTTTCACTCTAAATCTTAGTGACTAACTTTTTTGGGGCCTAGGGCTAAATGGCTTGGCACCAGGGCCACTCTGGAATTATGTTTTGCTTGTCAGGGGCTTTGACTACCCTAGCAAGAATTTTCACATTGTCCCAGCTTCCCTGTGAAAGTCAACACTTTGCCACTCACACTTTTCCCTGTTGAATAACTATAGTGACCTTAGGTACTTGGCTCAGTTTCCTGAAGACAATGCTCAGAGGGTACTCCATAAGTGCCTTTTGAATGGACTAGTGGATGGATGTTTGGAGAGGTAAATACACAGTTAAAAGCTAGTCTAGTCAGTGCAGCAATATTCCCCCCATAATATTAAAACCCTACCACCAATAAAGAGTTTTTCAACTCCTTCCTATTTCATGGGGTAAAAGCTGGTTGTTTTGGATAAAATGGGCTGTTTATTTAAATTCAACACTCTTTAGTTGGATTTTTCCCAACTGCTTTTATTAAAAAGACCATAACCTATACCTAAGAGCATCATATTATCACACTTCAGATAAATTCAATAAAATGTTAGCTGGCTTAATACACAAGACAGTGAAATTAAGGAAATGATATTACATAAGTGATGATGATGATATCTTTTGAATCCTTCCAATGTGCACTTCATTGTATTAAATAACTCGGCATACGTTATCTGATTTACTATTCACAACAAATAGGAGATAAGTATTATTACTACAACCTGGTAAGTACTCACACAAGGTTGCACACAGCTAGCAGGTGGGACAGTAGTACCAAGCCTTGGTAATTTGCTTCCAGAACCCACACTCCTCCCCACCACCCTGTGCCAATAGTAACATTCATAGAGGGTTGTGGCAGAGAAGGGTGTTTTCTGATTTGCTTTGTAGGCATGATGCCTGAGACCACAGCTTTTAAAGACATAGAGATATTCCTAAATACAGAAAAAAATTCAATTTCTTTGAAACTCTCCTCAGGCCATATATACCACCTCCTCATAGCCATCCTACCCCTTAGAAGTACTAAATATAGACCCCATAAAACATAAAATACATTTGAGGTAGACTGTTTGGAAGAGAGGTTGAGAGGCTCCCGTTAATCCCTGCTTATAGAACAGCATTTGTGAATGACCCTTCGAGAGGGGTGGGAGACATGTGGAAAGGCCCCCGACCCTACTTAGCCCAGTCCATGACTTCAAACGGCTCTGTGTAAGGGAAGAGTTTAAGAATCAGACAGAGACGTTCTAATCTCAGGTCTGACACTAACTGTGTGTCCTTTGGGACACAACTTTCCAGAAAAGTTTCCTCACTGGTAAAATAGAGCCATTGTGGGAATTAAATGAGAAAAGCATGTGTGAAGTACCTGGCGCATGAGCGGAGAAAATGACTGCCATTGTTCTTTATATTAATAGCATCCGTGCCATTAATGATAATTTATGATTATTAACGCATTTATATAGCACTTCCTAAAACTTGCACAATTTCCTGGACATACCAGGGCCGACTTCCTTTGAAGTTAGAGAGGCCAAGGCAGGAGGCCACAGGAAACTCCTCATAATAGATGCTGTGTCTTTGGACACTAGATAAGCCAAGCAGGCATGTGTTTATGGCACCAAAATAGGAGACTGAACAAATTGTTTGAAAAGTATTTGAGAGAGAGAGAGAGATTTTTTAAAATTGTAGTCATCTGAGAAACAGCTGTTGGCCTTTCTTCTATTTTATGGTCTTCAGTTGTTTTCATTTTTACATAAGGTGGGGATACCAATCTCTACATATTTTAGTCTGGCCATGGTTATCAGCCAAACGTGGGAGAAAGAGGACAGGCTTAGTTCCAGACAAGATCGTGTTCGATACTGGATCTGGTACTTGCTAGATATGAGGCTGTAGGTGGCCATTTACTCCCACGGAGCCTCTTTATACCATTTATAAAATGGGTAGAATGATAATTCTCACCTCTCATGGTTCTTACCAGCCTGAAAACGAGTCACTTTAACTGAAGCACTTACTAAAGTATTTCTTTCCTCCTGCTGCTCTGATCTGCAATCTTTCCAAATGATTCTAGTTAACAACAGTCCTTGATACCATTAAGATTTAACATATGGTAAGTCAGGTACTATGTTAAGCTCTTTACCTGTGTTGTAGCGTTTAGTCCTTTCAGGGACCGACTGAGGGAGCCTCTACTATCATTAACATCTTCATTTTACAGATGAAAAAAAAAGACAAAATGAAGTTAGAAAACATGCCCAAGGTCACATATCCAGGGAGTGGCACAGTTGAAACTTGAACCCAGAGGGCCTGACACCTGTTCTCAAACACCAGCTGCTTCCCACATTGTTCCCTCCTCGAGCCTGGCCCAGCATCCTTCCTCATTTCTTCTCAAGGAAGCAACTACTACCCCCAAACCTGCTCTCTTCTTGGGCAGGTGTGGCACTCACACTGGTGCCGGCTTAAGCCTCCGTGGGACCCTCGTTAAGCCTTGTGCTATGATGTCCAGCATCGTACAGAGCAGCAGATGCTGAGTGCCCACTGTTGAACATGTCCAGTATGTTCTGTAGGCTGCAGGAGACAGGACTTGTCTTACACAACTTTGATCTCTCAGAAGAGTTCATTTCCCAGGTTTGTTTGTTTTTTTTTTTTTTTTTAAGATTTTATTTATTTATTTGACAGATCGAAATCACAAGTAGGCAGAGAGGCAGGCCGAGGTGTGGGGCGGGGGGAAGCAGACTCCCTGCTGAGCAGAGACACCGATTCGGGGCTCTATCCCAGGACCCTGGGATCACGACCCGAGCGGAAAGCAGAGGCTTTAACCCACTGAGCCACCCAGGAGCCCCCATTTCCCAGGTTTTATGAAGTGCTACTGGGACATCCCAGATTCATAATCTCTGAAGAATTCTTGCATTGTATTATCTATAACCTCACTTTCCAAGAGATTTCTGCTCCTACAGCACAGGGCAACTCCAGCGTTCAGCCCCTGTGAAAACAGAACACTCTGGATTTTAGCTTGCTCCTCTTTTCCCGTGCAAACTGGAGCTGTCATACTAATTAGCCCTCCAGGGCTAGAGAATACATTTTCAGCAAATAGGTGGGTCTTCCGACTTGAAAGTTCAAATCTGTGCCTGTTTCAATTAACAGAATTCTGTCATGAGGTAATTGCCTTGAACTCACCTCCTAGAGCCTTTCTTTTTTTTAAGATTTTATTTGACAGAGAGAGAGCACGTGCCAGAGAGCATACATGCAAGATGAGCAGCAGAGGGAGAGGGAGAAGCAGGCTCCCTGCTGAGCAGAGAGCCCAATCCCAGGACCCTAGGATCATGACCTGAGCCAAAGGCAGACACTTCTGACTGAGCCACCTAGGCGCCCCTCTCCTAGAGCCCTTAAAAGGGTTCTTTTGGCTCAAAACCAAAACCCTTTGGCTCACCAAATCAAACAAGAGCCACTGGTGGTTAAGAGGCCTGGAGGATCCTACCAGGCCAGATTCTGTTTCCTAGAACATAGTTCTTTGAGCCTATTTGTTTGCAAGTTTGAACACAGATTTCTTTTTTTCCTTTCTTTCTTTTTTTTTTTTTTTTTGAGAAGCAATTATACTTGCTGCTGTTTGCTAATTACATTTAATCACTTCTGATCATCATTTATTCACCTAACAAGCGTTTATTGATTGCTTTCTGGGTGCAAAGCAATGGCTAGGTCCTCCTGGTTTATTCAGTTCTCACTGGCTTTTATTCCTCCTTTTGATTTGATAAGGGAGGAGAGGATTTAATCAACTTAATACCCCTTCCATCTGCCACATCTTTAATGCAACCTTAAATGGGCTCAAGCCTGCAGCATGTCCCTGGGGCACTCCACACTTGCCTACTTTCAATCATTAAGTTCTCGAAGAGATATTTCAGCAAATTCTCTACCTTTGGGCTCAGGGCCAACACATTAAAATTAATTTGGTAGCAAAATTACCAAACTAAGATATGTCATTACCATTTCATTCCTCCCATAAACTGCTTTAATCACATATTTTTTTTCTGAAAAGTAATTTTTCAATTCAACTTTAATGGCACTTTATAAACTACAATCAAATTTATTCTTGCTCTAACACGTTACGTTTGCTCCATGATTTTATTGAGAATCTCTGTTATTTTCATTGCCTTTCTTTTCACAGGCTCACATTTCCCCAAAATTTAGTTGTGGTAATCCTGCTGAATGTTCCTTATGCCTACAATCATTTTGGATAGAACTGTTATCTCAAATAGTGCTTTGATTTCTACTGATTTCCATGCATTCATTCATTTATTCATTCACTCAACAAATACTATTTTTCCTTGTAGAAATGGAGCACTAGGCACTTGTCTTACTTTGCTCAGGCTGCCATAACAAATATCATAGACTGGGTGGCTTAACAAAAACAGAAATTAAGGGGCGCCTGGGTGGCTCAGTGGGTTAAAGCCTCTGCCTTCAGCTCAGGTCATGATCCCAGGGTCCTGGGATTGAGCCCCTGCATCAGGCTCTCTGCTCAGCAGGGAGCCTGCTCCCCCCCACCCCCGCCGCCTGCCTCTCTGCCTACTTGTGATCTCTGTCTGTCAAATAAATAAATAAAATCTTTAAAAATAAAAAATTTAAAAATTAAAAAAAGACACAGGAATTTATTTTCTCACAGTTCTGGAGGCTGGAAAGTCCTTCCCAGCCTTCAGGTGGCCCCATCTCTAAGGCTACCATCAGTGGCCCTCTGTCTGGCCTGTTGAACAGAGGCAGTGGCCCCTTAAATCAAACAAGAGCCACTGGTGGTTTGAAACCAAGGAGGTTTCCTTTGAAACCAAGGAGGTTTCCAGGAGCCCTAATGATCTCTGAATCATCTTTAGGGTTATTCTTCCCTTTTCTGGAAGAATAGCACACACTTATGGCTGAATAGCTCTATTGTCCTGTCCTGCAGGATCTAAGAAACCTGACAGACTTCCTTCATTTTGTCTCATTTGTTCTATCCCTTTTAGTTTTTCTGACCCTCATTGGTAGTGTTGCTGCTGGTATAATCCCCATCTCTATTCCTGGCTTCTGCTGAGGTAGCTGATTTAGCCCAGGAGTAGCACCTGTGCTCTCCTTAACAAATGGCTGTACAGCCACATACCGAGTGTTCTCTCCAGAACAGATTTCTCTCTCTCTCTCTTTTTTTGCAATATGGATAGGCTGAGAATTTTCCAAATCTTCAAGTTATGGTTCTTTTCTTTTAAGACTTATTTATTTACTTATTAAGAGAGGGAGAGAGAGAGCACTTGTGTGAGGGAGTATGGGGGAGAAGCAAAGGGGAGGGACAGAAATCCTTAAGCTGACTCCGCACTGAGCACAGAGCTCTTCTCAGGGCTCCATCTCAGGACCCTGAGATAACGACCTGAGCCAAAGCCAAGAGTCAGCTGTTTAACTAACTGAGCCACCCAGGCAGGCATTCCTGGTTCTTTTTTACTTAACAATTCCTTCTTCAATTCATCTCTCTCCTTTCCCACGCTTTACTATAAGCAGTCGGGGGTAACCAAGATACTCCTTCCAACCTTTGCAGGACCCTCCTCAGCTAAATATCCAATTCCATCACTTGTAAATTCCACTTCCACAAAAACTAGAACATAGTTCAGCCAAGTTCTTTGCCACTTTATAACAGATTGGCCTTTCCTCCAGTTTCCAATAACATGTTCCTCATTTCCACATGAGGCCTCACCAGAATCACCCCTAACATCCCTAGCTCTAGCATGCACCTTAAGACTTTTCCAGCTGCTACCCATTACCCAGTTGCAAAGCTTCTTCAACATGCTTAGGTATCTCTTACACCAGCACCCCACTTCTCAGTACTGAAATTCATATTAGTTGGGCTTATCCAGAGAAGTAGAACCAATAGGTTAGTGCGTGCGTGTGTGTGTGTGTGATATGAGAGAGATACAGATTTAGGAAGAATTGGCTCACATGATTATGGAGGCTGACAATCCCAAGATCTGCTGTCTGCAAGCTGGAGACCCAGATGGTCTAGTTCCAATCTGAGTCCAAAGGCTTGAGAACCAGGAAAGCCAAGGGTGTAGCTCCAGTTCCCAAACTAGCAGGCTCAAGATCCAAGAAGACAGTTTCATTTCCAGTCCAGAGGCAGAAAAAGACTAACACCCCAGCTGAAAGCAGTCAGGAGGTAGGAGTTCCCTCTCACTTAGGCTTTTTTGTTCTATTCAGGTCTTCCGCTGACTGGATGAGCCCCTCCCCCATATTAAGGAGGTTGATCTCCTTTACTCAGTCTACGGCTTCAAGTGTTAATCTTATCCAGAAACATCCTCACAGATACCTCTGAAGGTTTGACCAAATGTCTGGGCATCCCAGGGCCTCCGTCAAGCTGACATATACAGTGAACCAGCGTAGCATTAGACGACTTACAAAAATCATTAAGACAGTTTCTGTCCTTGAAAAGCTTACAAATTTGTGCCAGGGCCAGACTAGACACAAGGTAGAGGGAGACAGCTGCTATAATAAAGGCAAGGGAAAGTGTTACGGGAGAGTAGAAAATCTATTAATTTTGTCTTGGCAGATCAAAAGAGGGTTTCATGCAAGGGCTGCCATCTGAACAGCCTTGAATATAAGTAGAATTTGGATAACTGGTGATAAAGGAGAGGAGGGAACTATAAATTATAGGTGCAGGATGAACAGGGGTGTGAAGAAGCATAGTATAATTATATAACCAGTACTAGCCTGGAATGTCTTGGATATTAGTCTGTCAAGTAAAAATAATTGAAAAGCAAATTAAATCTTTAAAGCATGTTCAGAAAAATGCCAAGGCAGAGGATGGGGTGTGTTGCATTCATATTAAACAGCAAAACCTCATCCTATCCTCTTTCATAATTTCTCTCCCAAATCTCCCAAGTGAATAGCCACCGTGCATGGCAGCTGCTCCAAAGTCCCTCTTCCCCCACACTCTGAAGCCCCTAAAACATTCTCCCAAGCCACCATATGCACAGGTTTTGTTTCCTCTGCCTCTTTTTTAACCTATAATTTTTCTCCCATTAACAACTCTCTGTTCTTTCTCAAATAAATCCATCTGGCTTAGCTTCTCCAGCTCTGTCCCTCATCCATTACCTTCACCTACTTTACAAAGGCCTGGGAGCCAATTAATTCCAGTCCCTTGGGGTGAAACCCCAAGAATATCCTTATGTTCATAAAGTTTATTTCTGAAATCTGAAAAATAGCAGGTACGCTTTGCTTATATATCTTTCCAGTGAAAGCAGAAAATCAATAAATCACTTGATATCTATAAGCAGTAGAGACTATGAAAGGACGTGGTAGGAAATGGGGCTGGAAAGGTAACAGTAAGAACTAATGTCTATGGGGCATTCACTATGTGCCCTGCTCTATTTGTGCCATGAAGCATTTAGCTTTGAAGGCCATGCTAGCGTCTGAACTTCAGTCCCCAGCCCTTGGGAACCGTGGAAGATTAGTGATTATAAAACTGACATGTCCAGATTGTATTTTAAGGTATACCTGTAAGATTAATGCAATTTTACGAAATAGATTGGATGGAGGCAAAGATCAGAGGCAGGAATAGCAATAAGGAAGCTAAGAAGTGCAGTTGAGAAGTACTCAGGACCCATCAATTTGGACTTCTTGGGTTGTAAGAAAGAGAAGTTTGTGCATACTGTTTTAATATAAAGTGTTTGTGTAAAGGATACTCCGAAATTGGGACAGGAACTAGACTTGAAAATCCTCAGGATCTAAGACAGCTCTAGGGATGGAGGACTCTCTTCATCTTTCTCTCTCATGTTCTCTCCCCCATACTTTTTTCCAACTGCTCCACTCTCGTCTTGGGCTCAAATACCCTTCCTCTCCTTCACTGCATATCCAATCACAGAATGAGCCTCTCAAGAAGATTCAGTTAATTGCATTACCCTCCTATAGGCATCCCCAGCCAGCAGTGTCCAGTGAGGAAAGAACAGTTGCTTCACAGACTACCCAGGCCATCCACTGGGCAATTGAGGGAGAGGTCGTGGACATGGCTGGCATTATAATTAATATTTCTACTGGTGGTATGTTTGGAGAGGAGGAGGTGACTTCTATCTTAAGCCAAAAATCAATTTAAGTACCATTCTTCATTATACCATCACTCTTACTATACCTTTTTATTTTTTAAAGATTTTATTTATTTATTTGAGAGAGAATGAGAGAGTGCATGAGAGGGGGAAGGGCAGAGGGAGAAGCAGACCCCATGCTGAGCAGGGGGCCCAGTGGGGGGCTCTCTCCCAGAACTCCAGGATCATGACCTGAGCTGAAGACAGCAGCTCAACCAACTGAGCCACCCAGGCACCCCACTCTTAATATACTCTTGACCAAGACACTTATCTTGTCATTGGTTTCTTCACCATTTAAATGGAGATACAAGTAACAGCCCTTTAGAATTTAGCATTCTTTCAAATTGCTAGCCACATTTAGTTAACACGAGGTTTCACTTCTGGGCCACTTCTGCTTAACTAGGAATAACAATACCTTATGTGTGTAATTACAGTTTGCAAATCAAGTTCACATCCATTTGATTTGATCCTCACGAGAACCCTTTAAGGTAGGTAAGACAGATAATACTGCCTCCATCTTTCTGAGACCCAGATAGGTTACATGACTTTTTCAAGGCCACACAGCTACCAGATGACAAAGCCAGGACTTGAATTCTCATCTTCAAACTCCAAGTTCTTTATGTTCTCTCCTTGGTGCCTCTCAAGAGTTGGGTTGCTTGTTCTCAAGGAGCAGATCAGCTGTAGACTCAAGATTACTGTCTTCCTGTTCTTTCTGTTCTTATGTCTTCTTTTCTTTATGCCTCTCCTGTTCTTCTATATTTCCAGTTTATTACAGAAGTCTCTGTTTGGCCTTTGGTAACGAAGGGTTTGGCTGTAGACATTCAAAAACTTCCCTGGGCGTTGACTCTTGCTTCCTGAATTGCAGGGAGACACTCCATTACAGTCACTACTCTGACCTCAGCAGGAAACATCGGGGAGGATGGAATCCTGAGTTGCACTTTTGAACCTGACATCAAACTTTCTGATATTGTGATACAGTGGCTGAAGGAAGGTGTTATAGGCTTGGTACATGAGTTCAAAGAAGGCAAAGATGACCTGTCAGACCAAGATGAAATGTTCAGAGGCCGGACAGCAGTGTTTGCTGATCAAGTGATAGGTGGCAATGCCTCTCTGAGGCTGAAGAACGTGCAACTCACAGATGCTGGCACCTACCAATGTTACATCATCACCTCCAAAGGCAAGGGGAATGCTAATCTTGAGTATAGAACTGGAGGTGAGTTACTTTTGGAAAGGGGGAAAGAGAGCGTCCAAAGGTATATGGGGCTAAAGACAATGGGTTGCTGCTGAAATATGTTATCCTCATGAGTGACCAAGAAGACAAAGACCATCCTTGCCAGCAGCCATCTTTGCTGTCCAAGACCCACACCCACTCCAAAAATAGCCCCCTTATAAGATTAGGTCTTAAAATCTTCTGTTCTGGACTCTAGTCTTCTCTGGATTTTCAGGTATATTCTCTGAAATATTTTACCAAAATAAATGTGGTCTCCTTTATGGTATACCGCCTTTGTTGTTGCTGGTAAGAGAAACCTATGATCTGGTCTGAGACTGTTCTATGCTAAGCAGGCCCTAGCCCAAGTCTGAAATCAGCACCTCCTGGGACTCATGGCAATGGAACCCATTTTAGGAAAAGTTCAAAGGGAACTAACCAAAAACAATATTGTTCTATAAACTCACTAATCCTCCCCCAGTGAAATCCACCCTTCCTTATCAACTCAGCTTGGTGAATTTATGTATAAGAAATTCAGGTTGGGGCGCCTGGGTGGCTCGGTGGGTTAAGCCTCTGCCTTCGGCTCAGGTCATAATTTCAGGGTCCTGCGATTGAGCTGCTGCCTGGGCTCTCTGCTCAGCAGGGAGCCTGCTTCCCCCCTCTCTCTGCCTGCCTCTCTGCCTACTGTGATCTCTCTCTCTGTGTCAAATAAATAAATAAAATCTTTTAAAGAAAGAAAGAAAGAAAGAAAGAAAGAAGGAAAGAAAGAAAGAAAAAGAAACTAACTCAGGTACTGTGAGGAGTAAAAAAAGGATAAAGAAAACCAGATGATGGTCCCTCCTCTTGCAGAGCTCATAGAACACAGCTTATAGAGTTGAGGAGAGGGATCACATCCAGATGCATAGGGAGGGAAGGGATTGGAGAGCCCCCATGGAGAATCTGGCATTTAAGAAAGGACTTACAAATAGGCAGAAAGTATCCTGAGGCCTCCTGGCCTACACTAGTCTACACTGGCCTTCCTTGGACACTTTATGACATGTGTTTCTACAGATGTAGAGCCAGACCTAGGCAAGTACTGGGACCTGGGCAAGGCAAATTCACTGACCCTCAGTTTATTCATCTTAAGATGGGGATTAATAGGGTCATGTCAAAGGGACACTGGAGCCAATTCAAAGGGCTTCCAATGGCAAAGCTGGAACAATCTGAGCAACAAAACAAACCACATGGTAGTAAATGAGAACTCCAAGTATAAAACAAATACACATGAACATTTTGTGATCAACTTTATCAACTTCCATAAACATGAGGGAGATGACACAAATCTTCCTTACAGATAAATTCCAAATAATGTATTTAGATCTCCCCACTCCAGGAAGTGGAGCTTAGAACAACCTCCCTTCCCCTTGACCACACTCCGGGTGTGTTTTTCTCAGTGAAGTCCAGCTTCCAGAGAAACCTGGCAAATACTGCCTCAGCCAGGTGATCAAAGTTAACATCGTCAATGATTAAGTCATGTCAACAGTATGCATTCTTATGTGATATGATGAGAAGGGCACTTTTCCTTCTATGGCCTTCCTCTCCAAAACCCATAGCCTCAATCTAATCATGGGAAAAACCCCAGACAAATTCCAGTAGAGGTTGGGGCAACAACAAAATACCTGACCTGGACCACTCAGACCGTCAAGATCATGAAAAACATGGAAAGACTGAGAAACTGACACAGACCAGAGGAACCTAAGAGGACATGCCAATTAAATGCAATATGGGATCCTGAGAAGAAAAAGGACATGAGTGGAAAAACTGGTAAAATACAGATGAAGTCTGGAGATGAGTTAGTAGTTATATATCAGTGATGGTTTCTGGGTTTTGACAAATATACCATGGTTAAGATGTTAACATTAGGGAAAACAGTGAGGTATATATAAGAACTCTCTGTGCTATCTTGGCAATGTTTCTGCAAATCTAAAATCATTCCAAAATTAAAAGCTTGTTTTTTAAATGCTGATAAGACAGATCCCTAGAACTGTAGTGAGGATCAAATGAAATAATGTCTGGAATTTGGCACCTGGCAAGGAATGCACCCTCAATAAATGGTGGTTCATTATTATGTACTCTCAGCAACTTACATCATCTCCCAGGAGTTCATTCCCTGCCTGCTGTGAGCAGATGAGTCTCCTCTCCCCTGCTACATGGAAGATTCTCTAAGGGCAGATGAAGGCTTTCCTTTCACCACTCACTCAGTCCCAGCACAGTCCCAGGCAAACGAAAGTGCCAAATAAATTGATAACTTGGATCTTGCCATTTGGCATAATAAGCATTTTATAGTCAAAAGTCCAGGTTTTAACATTTTTCCACAAATGTCTCATTGCCAGGATATCAGAGGAAACTAGTCTTAATTTCAAAGTTCATGTACCTCCCCAGTAAGGAGGATTATCTTAGAAGAAAACAAATGACTGTCTCTACCCCTGGATACCAGGGCTGGAGAGTCTCCACCCAAGCAAAATCCAAACCCCTGTGATGACAAGTCCTGTGTATGGAATTTCTGTGGGTGACGGGTGAATGCTGTTTGTTTTTTCCTTCTCCCTCTGCCTCCCCACCCTAACTTTATCCTCCAGGCAGAAAAATACATAACATCCAAGAGGCTTCACAGGTGCCTGAGAAAATGCCCCAAATCCTTAAGGAATAAACATTTTGTGATCAACTTTATCCCTTATCTTTAAGGGATGAACTGGAACTCCTCTTAGTTGGAGAAATTTGTTATAACAATTATACCTAGAACTTAGGTCCTTGGAGTTTGTGATTTTTGTCAAAGGGTTATACAAGTCATTATTTGCATCTATAATACAATGGGCCATACACAGGCAGCCCATTGGGGAAGTACTGAGTCACTTCAGTGGTGGAAATGACTGTGTTTTTAAGACCTAGCTCTTCAAAGGCTATATTGTTTTATCTGTATGACCTTGACATCTGTCCCTTTTGACTTTCATCCCTGCAGCCTTCAGCATCCCAGAGGTGAATGTGGACTATAATGCCAGCTCAGAGAGCTTACGGTGTGAGGCTCCCCGATGGTTCCCCCAGCCTACAGTGGTCTGGGCATCCCAAGTTGACCAGGGAGCCAACTTCTCAGGGGTCTCCAATACCAGCTTTGAGTTGAACCCTGAGAATGTGACCATGAAGGTTGTGTCTGTACTCTACAATGTCACAATCAACAACACATACTCCTGTATGATTGAGAACAACATTGCCAAAGCCACAGGGGATATCAAAGTGACAGGTGGGTTTCTCCACACTTTTTGCATGGTTTATTGGGCTAAAATCAAATACAAATTAAAATCTAATTGGTTTAACAGATATATTATGTATTGGGGCATAGAAAGCTTGAGAGTCCTCTTCATGGAGAGCTTGATCACAATTGCAATTGGGACTGAATTACATAAGACTAACACGAAACAATATTTATGGAATACAGGTCAAAAATCACAATGAGGCTTATCTTGTAAGCCTTCTCATGGACTCGGTGGGGATGGATGCCTAGAGATCAGTGCTTAGGATTCTGTGGCCCTGTCTAACTCAGAAGGACTGCTTTGGTGAAGCAATGGGGGAAATGACAATCATTTGACATCTTTTATATATTCAGTTGGTGATCTATGTCCCAAGTCCCCCACCCAAAACTGATTTGGTTCTAGCCTGCCTTTGAGAAGACTTTCGATCTGAAGACTAAAAATCTTAGGCTCCAACTCCGACTTATTCAGCCCATCTAGGACTGGCTCACGATCCCATTAATATTGGCCCAGCATTAATCAGAAAGCTCCAGATTGAACTGGCCTCCCAGACTAAAAGAGTAGGACTCCAAGAGGCCCAGCACCCTAGTTTCTCTGCTTCAGTGTATAAAAAAGCTAGGGTTGAGCTAGTGTCAAGAAAATGTACAGACTGGATTATGACTTTTAAGACCATCCCTACTGCAGCTGAATTAAATTCAGTCTATAGTGGAGGGAGTATGTCAGGAGAACTGCTATTTTATATCAATCCCAGAACTAGGTGGAATACCTTGAACATTTAAGTGCCCTATAAATATTTGCTGAATTTAACTGCATAAATCATATTTTTGTCAGCTTACTTTTTAATTTAAAAGTACATATATTAAAAGGAAACCTATGAAATGGGAGAAAGTATTTGCAAATCATATATCTGATATCCAGAATACATGAAAAATTCTTACAACTTAACTACAAAAAAATCAAATAACCCAATTTTTAAAAAATGCACAAAGAAGAAGATAAACAAATGGCCAACAAACATATGAAAAGATGTTTGATATCACTAATCATCAGAGAAATGCAAATCCAAATCACAGTATCACCTCACAAGCGTTAGGATAGCTACTATTACAAAAATAACAAAAACAAAAACAAAAACAAACAAAAAAAACAGAAAATAACAAGTATTGGTGAGGATATGAAGAAATTGGAACATTTTGCATGTGTTGATGAGATTGTAAAATGTTGCAACTGCTATGGAAAATAGTATGGAAATTTCTCAAAGAATTAAAAATAGAACTACCATATGATCTAACAATACCATATCTGTGTATATATCCCAAAGAAAGAGATAATCGTACACCCATGTTCATAGCAGCATGAGTCACAATAGCCAAGAGATGGAACCAACCCAAAATGTCTGTAGCAGATGAATGAATAAACTAAATGTGATATATTGGGGCATCTGGGTGGCTCAGTTGGTTGTGTCCAGCTCTCCATTTCAGCTCAGGTCATGATCTCAGGGTTGTGAGATAGAGTCCTAGGTCAAGCTCCACGCTGGGTGGGGAGCCTGCTTGAGATTCTTTCTGTGCCCTCCCCTCCTTCCCTCCCCAGCCCCACCCCAACTCAGACACACACTCTCTCTTAAGAAAAAAAAAAGGTGGTATATACATACAATGGAATATTATTCACCCTTAAAAAGGAAGGAAATTCTTTCACATGCTACAACATGAATAAATTTTCAGGGTATCATGCTAAGTGAAATAAGCCAGTGGTAGACAAATACTATATGATTCTACTTGAGATTCTACTTGATTCTACTTGAGATCTCTAGTCATTAAATTCATAGGAACAGAAAGTAGAATGGTGGTTACCAGCAGCTTGTGGGGGAGGGAAAAGCAAAGGGAGTTGTTTAACGGTATAGAGTTTCAGATTAAAATGAAAAAATTTTGGAAATGTTTCATAATAATGTGAATATGGTTAAAACTATTAAAACTATAAAATACTATAAAATATACTATACTATTATATATACTACATATATAATATACTATACTAATATAAAAATACTATACTATTAAAACTGTACACTTAAAATGATAAATATGGTAAATTTTATGTTTTTTATCACAATAAAAAAGTATCTAATAAAAAAATCATACATATGAGAAAAAGAGAGCTCTTCCACTATCCTGAGGAACAAACTGTTAACTAGTGAATAGGATGCTTTTAGTTGACTGTAACAAAAAACCAACTCAAATAACCCTAAGCTAAATGGAGAATTCAATAAAAGAGAATTAGTACATTTCATGAAACCAAGAACAGGAAGCACAATTTGGTTTCAGGAACTGCTGGAACCAGGAATTTAAATTCCATTGGGATTTTTAACCCTCTACTTTATTCTCTTGTTACTCTCTAATTTAATTTCTTCTGTTTTAGTCTATAGGGCAGAATGTGATTCCGAAGAGTTCCTAGTTTTAATAGTCTCTCTCACTCAATAGAGTAACAAGAGTGAGCCTTAATCCCACAGTCCTATTCCACATTCTCAGAAAGGCTCCAGTTGGGTCAGTTGCCCACACATAGATCAATGAGGCAGAACCTGATGGAAGGCCTTCCCTGAAGAAAAGGGGGAAATGAAGCATTGGGCATTTAGAAGGATAGGTGTTAATAGCAGTGTCTCAGTTCAAATCTCAATAAGTATCCCCAAACTGTATAACTAATGCCTTCCAATGGAAAGGATAATAACTGAACAAACCACAGAAATTGAGCACAACTTTGATTCAGTGAGCAGATTCTTCTTCCATACATGCTCATTGAATACGTTAGGACAAGTGTCCCATGTATCAGTGCTAGGACTAAATACAATATGGTAGCAAGACATAGCTCAAATTTCAGAAAATATTTGGTTCCAGCCTGCCTTTGAGAAGACTTTTCGATCCGAAGACTAAAAGTCTTAGGGTCCGACTCCGACTTATTTAGCTTTGCCACATACAAAGTAAGTGTATTTTTTAAACAATTGGATGAGATGGCGGAGTTTACATCCTATGTTCTTGGACTCTACTTCTAATTTAGGTCATTCATTCAGCAAGTATCTATTGTGTGCTAAATACGTACAATGCAATTTTTAAGTCCGATGATATGGAGGTGAATAGCATAATAGCCTAAATGTCCTAAGAGGAATGAATTCCAGTATAGATGTGGTGTCTAGGGGAAAGAATAGTTAATTATGACTGGCTGAGTAGAGGAGGCAGAGTTCAAGCTGGGCTTTGGAGAAGAGAATGGTTTTGTTAGAATAGGAAGGTATAAAGTCAGGAGCCTATGTGAGTGGTCCAGGGGAGAAATGATGAGGGCTTTAACTGAATGGCAATGGAAAAGAAAGAGGAAGAATCAAAAGCTAATGAAAAAAATCATCTTCGTGACACAAATATGAAGGACAAGAGAAAGAGGAAGCCAATATGGGTCTGATATTTCTACCCCGGGTGCTTAGGAGGTTAGTGATGCTAGCAAACCAAAATTAAAATAGGAGAAGCAACATGGAGTTGAGGATTTGGCGAGGAGTCGGGAGGCGTCCATCGTGCATGTAGGTAGAGATGTCCAACGCTTACAACACATTACCCAGCATATGACAGCATTCTCCCCATAAACTTCAACCCTCCTCTACATATTTCCTTCCACGAGAAAGGATTCCCATCCATGTAACCCTTCTAGGCTCTCTCATCTCCCTTCTTCCCCTCCTCCCCAGAGCGGGAGGAGTTAATTTATCTGATTAGTGACCTTAGTAGAAGAAGTTAGACACAAAGAGTTTGGCTCCTTTTACCTTTTCTCTCCAGCTAACCCTCAGAAAGTCTGCTCCCCCAAGCCATCAGTTCCTAGAAGCAGAATCTGTCCTTGCAGCAGGAAGCCTGCCCCAGTCTGGTGCTGCCCGTCACTGGGAAGGTCTGGGCTGCAGCCCATCTACCTGCAGATAAAGCTTCATCTTTTATTATCACACTTAACCAGTGATAAGTGGTTATGTGATATTATCACACTTAACCAGCCTTCCAGTTGCCTCATTCTTTTTTTTTTAAGATTTTATTTATTTATTTGACAGAGAGAGATCACAAGTAGACGGAGAGGAAGGCAGAGAGAGAGAGAGAGAGGGAAGCAGGCTTCTTGCTGAGCAGAGAGCCCGATGCGGGACTCGATCCCAGGACCCTGAGATCATGACCTGAGCCGAAGGCAGCGGCTTAACCCACTGAGCCACCCAGGCGCCCCAAGTTGCCTCATTCTTGTTGTCTTACCCTTTAACTGGTTTAGAACTCAGGTGGGGAAAAGGGTATTACTTACTGGACTCTTTTGAACCCCAACAGCAGCTGCCCCAAAATATTTACTGAATAATTAAGTTTTTAATGGACATATACAGTGGCAACCATAAATCCAGATGTGGAACTCAGGACAGAGCTCAGACTAAGAAGGTGGGTTTGGAGACGGTCAGCTTAATGGAAGTCATGCTTATTGGGCTTGAGTGGGGTCCCTCTATTGTTACAGGTGATACCTGTTGGGTGCTTATTACATGCGAGGTCCTGTTGTACCTCAGGGCTTTACACCCTCAAAACGACTCTGTGAAGCCCACTATCATCTTAGCCTTATTTTCTAGGTAAAGAAAATGAGGCACGTTTAAGTTGAATAACCTGCCTATGGTCACACAGCTAATAAAAGTCAAAGCTGAAATGAATTAAATGAGATTGGATTGTCTAAGCAGCAAATACAGTAAAAGAAGAGTGGTCTCATTCCTTCACTTCTCCCTTTCTGGGCTTCAAAATGGGAACAATACTTTCACATCGCCTTGTAGTGGTATGAAGCAAATGACCCAGACCTGTAAAGGTCACTGCCTACAGGAAAAAAAATGTGTCTGAAACCAAGGACTGGCCATGACCGCTTACCCTATTCTTTTTTTGGTAAGCAGTAACAATCTCTTTATTGGTCTAGTTTCTCATTTGGCTGAGTGTTCATGGGAGTGGATAACAGAATGGAACTTCTTTTGAAGAAAGAGAAAGCTCTGATTTTAAGCCAGTTACAGAAAGGTAGAGAATAGGGTACAAAATTGCCCCCAAATGGGGGTAAAAAGTTGTATTAGAAACAACTTATTCTGTTCTTCAGGTACTTTTCTTTGCCAAGCAGCCACGTGAAGAAGACATCCAGCTTTTCCTCTGTGACCCTGAACTTTTTTCTCTCCCTTTGCAGACTCTGAGATTAAAAGGCGGAGTCACCTACAGCTGCTGAACTCAAAGGCGTCCCTGGGTGTCTCTTCTTTCTTTGCCATCAGCTGGGTACTCCTGCCTCTCTCCCCTTACCTGATGCTAAAATAATGTCCTCTGGCCACACAGAAACATGCAAAGTCATTGGTATGACAGGTGAGATGAGTCACGAATGGTGTGGGGATTGGATCTGTGTGTGCTGTGTTCCTAACAAGAGTCAAACAACCTCCAGCAACAGCCTCAGAAAGAAACATTTGATAATGCCTGGTCTTGTGAAAGGTAAATATGTAAATATGTGTGAACAAAGAGTGTAGATCTCATCGATACACTTACAGCAAAAACAACTCTGCAAGTCAAATATTTGTGCAAATTCAAACATCTTTTCTTTTACCAAGTTATCTAGCCACAAGGCAAAAAGAGAAAGAGAAAGAGATGCTTAGCCCTGAGAGTTCCTCTGGATTTCACGGTTATCTTATAAAGCCTCAGGACACGCATATACTCACACAAGTGACTTCCTCCTAGCCCCTCAACAAAGCTCCTACTGACCAGAAGTTTGACAGATGACTCCCCAGCTGGCTCCCCGTGTTGAGACTTCTCTCTGTCACTTCAGTCCTCTGGCTCCAATTATTGGTAGGATATTGCTCCCCTAATATTCCTCTTGTATGGAGTCTGTGTGGCTGAGTTCATGAAGCTCCAGCCAGCACTACCCGATGACTCAGTGGCATCACCACAGTGCATCCGGGCTCGCAACCTTAGAGCTATTTCCAACCCCCTCTATCCTTGACATTCATTTGTTACCAGGCCCCATGGCATTTTCCTGGGTTGTCCCTCAGACCGACCCTAATCCAGCCTCCATTATTTCACACACGGCCTAGTTCTAAAACCCTGTACTTGCTTCTTCCTCTCCCTGTATCCACTGATAGGAAATAAGATGCCCCCCCCCAAAAAAATTTATTCCAATGCTATTTTCATCTCAGCATTCCTTTGCTCTGGAACCTAAGGTGACTCCCTGGGCACTCTGGTGTCAAAGTCCTCAGCCATGTGGTCCCAGCTCTCTTGAGTTTCTTTCCCTGTGCTTCCTGCTTCTCTCAGCTGCCTGCTCCGCTCTCTGGCCTTGCTCCCTCTCTCACTGCCCTTCCTGGAAGTCTCCTAGACTCGCTGGCAGTTCAAAGCCACACTTCCTTCACCCATTTCAATTAAGTGCTTCCCAGCTTATAGCCCACTCTCCCGATGGTCTGTTTCTTCCACATCCTCTTGGCATGCATGAATAATTCATGATATCTTACACTCTTGAAGGCACGTATATTCCTTGCCCAGATTGTTAAGTAGGGCAGGCAAAGATCTGTTGACCGCTTTTCCTTCTTTCTCCTGTTCTCCAAACACAACAGTGCAGCACAGAAAATGGATTCTTTATAAGGAAACCCACCAGTTCCCACCTCCATGGTTTTCAGCGGAGGGAGATTGCCCTGAGGAAACGCTCCCTTGAGGCTCCCACTAGCAGAAAAGGAACACTTTCTTCTTTCCTTGATTCCCCACGGCACTGTAAATGAATTTTTAACATTCTGCAACTAGATAATCTGACCTATAAAGTACGGCTTATTCATCTCTATCTTGTATTCCCTTTGAGCAGTAATTGGCAGCCTTTTTTAAAAGCCATGACATGCATGTAAAGCATGTTCACACATAGTATACATAGGTTATATACGGTTATCAGATTAGCTACAACCCCAACTCTTTCTCCATACAACTACAGAGGCATAACCTTAAATCAATTCTTAAAAAATAAATAAGTAGATCATTATCATTACTTGTAAAACCATAAGGAACTGTGAGGGAAGGTCATTGAAAAGATGTGACTGTCAGTTGACTCATGAGCTAGACCCAGGTGATCAGGTGCTCTTCACCTCCACCCCTGTCCTTGGGACAAGGATCCCACTTGTCTGTCTCGCTCCGAGAGGCTGCTCCAAGGACACAGCCTTGAGATAATATTGTGGTGTTGAGAACACCTTGCACAGTATATGTGATGGAACCTAGTAATGGCCCCTATATTAACTTTTACGACTTGTAAGGATGTACTTGTACTTGTCTTCTTGGTGCCCAGGACAAGCCCCGTGTATAAGTGACCTTTGCTTACTGAAACTGCCACCCACCAACCTGGAGTGGCCTGGAGTGGCCTGCCTCTTTCTTCTGTCTCTCCTTGCCCTACAAGTAAGGGGGTGTGGTTTCAGACTACTCCCAGGGAGCTCCTGGGAGGGTTGCGAATCAAACCGATGCTGAGCACAACATTTTAGGTCACATACATTCTTTGGTTGGACACTCAAGCAGAAGTCATCTTTCTACTTCTACCCAGGAGACTGCTCCTGGCTCATCTCTCTGTTCCTGTTTGCTCTAAGCATGATCCCCTTCCTGAAGAAGAGACTCAAGCCATCTCTTCCCCCAGCAACCCATGGTAGCATGTGCTCTTGATAGAACATCATCAAAATAACAGAAAAATGAGCCCATCTCTGAACAAACGATACCCTCATACAGGAACAGAGACAACTGGTTCTCCATAAATGTTTACTGAATGGTTGTAAAGACATCCTATTTGTGTTATTTTCAGAATCCCAGGAATCTGCAGAACTATTTCACAGTAAGATATGGCCTAGTTTTGTATTTCTGGGGGGAAATGAATTCATGTCTAGAGGTTTGGAATGAACAAATAAGATCAAGAAGCAAAAAAAAAAAAAAAAAAGTCAAAAGCAACCCACAGAAGACTCCAATATGAACCAGATAAATCTCTCTTCAAAGACATATATTAAAAGCTGGGAACATAATTCATCTGAACTGGATATGTGTTAGGACTAAGTCAATTGCAAGTGGAGACAAGTGGATCTCTGTATCTCAGGGACCTCCCCTTACTAACCAGCACCCCTCGCCAGCAACATCCAGGGATTGAGAGGATGGGATATTGCCTCTGACTTGTCTCTGAATCTTTATATTGCTATAATGTTGCTCTAAGTTCCCAGAAAGTTTTGACTTGCAATACCTCCACATTTTATAATCCATAAATTAAACCTCAGTAGATATAGTAAGAAGCTGCTAATTAGTTGCCACATCACAATTCAGAGGTAGTGATGGGTCAAATAACTCACCTTTCCTTAGGATGCTGCCAAAAGTACCTTGGAATCTCCTCCCACTTGACAAATGCTAAAGAAATGTGGGCACGGTCATAATTGTAACTTAAAACATGTAGTTGGGACACCCTGGTTTTCCAAATTATCCAAGCATCTTCTTTTTAAACAAACAAATGCCATTTGATTTCTCAGATGACGTGCATCCTTGAATGGTCTAGGAAAGGACCTCTCGTCATCGCTGTATACGGCATTATGTCAACATGAAGTGTCAGGCTCCGACTTGCTATCTTGCATGGACAGCGATAACCTCAGCTTTCAACAACATCTAGAGCAGTAGGACTCACCCAGTGTGATTTTTCACACTCCTCCCCACACACAGCGGACATCTGAAAATGTTTGGAGACAATTTTAATTGGCACAACTCAGGGGAGAGGGGAGGGTGCTAATGTTATGGATAGAACCCAGAGATGCTGTTCAAAATCCTACCATGTACAGCATTATCCACCCACAACAAAGAATTACCCAGCCCCAAATGTCAGTTCTCCAAAAGGATCTAGAAAAAAGGGAACTAACAAAACCGGTTTGCTTCCTACAGATAGGCACTATCCTCTGCCTCTTTGGCTGTTGTCTCAGCACAGAGAGCCAGAGCTCAGGCAGCCAGGAATTCCTGATGTGGTCATCTCTAGCAGGTTCCTTTCCCTTCATTCTAAGGTACAAATTAGGTTCTGTGAGAGCTGCCTGAGTTCTATCTCAATGTCTCTCGCTCCGAATTCTGATCTCAGGACCCTACTAGTCACAATTCCAATGAAGGTAACAAAAACATGTCCCCTCCTTGAAACACACAGAGACTTCTGAAAGTAGGGGCAGTGGGCCTTTGAAATGTCCGGGGAATAAAGCTTTGATCGAAAAGAATGTGTTGTTCACACCCCTCCCCCTTTCCATACTTTTCACATTTTGAGGTCTGCCTCCCTGGCACTTTGGACCCACCATGACTGTATTACATTTTGTTATAGAAAACTTAAGATTTTTGAGTTCTGACCATTCAAGAGAATGATTAAATGCACATTTCCTATACTGTTGTCTGCCTGGTTTGTCAAAGAAAGTAAGCATAAGATGGATAAAAAGCCATGGGTCAAGTTCTAAAGATTAGCAACTAGCATGTACAGACCTTCAATAAATGTTTGTTGAATGAAAAGATAATAAATAGGAGTGGCTAGGTCTACTTTCTTAAGGAAACTCCATAGGCTTTGCCAGCCTGCCCTGTGTGCATCTGGGAAAGATCTCAGTGGCTTGAGGCAGGTAATATTTGGGAGAACACATACAGGTAAACAAACCCATTGCTCTGGTGTCAAAAAACCTGATGTTTACTATTCAGGAATTACCAAATTCTCAAATCTTAGAGGCAAAGGACCTCAAAATCATCTTTCCTAGTCCTTTCACTTTTCAAATGAAGACCCAGAGGCCCAGGGTGAAGTGTATGTAACTTGCGGTCCTCAGATGACGTGACTTGCCAAAAATTGCACTGACAGTTGGTAGGGGGATAAAATCTATAGAAAATTTAATTGGCAAAGGGCAAATTCTCAGGGGACATTCAGAACAACTCTTCCCTGCTGTATTTCCAGCTTGGTCCCAATCAGCCTTTTGCAAGAAGGGACCAGTTTTGAACCAAACTGAAAAAGCAAACTGTAAGAGAATAAACATTCCCAACCCAGGTTCATTCTTTGGCCTTGTCCCTGAGCACATGGCAGATGCATTAGACAAACGTATTGTATCAGCTAAAGTGCAAGAACCAGAATATGAGGGGCGCCTGGGTAGCTCAGTGGGTTAAAGCCTCTGCCTTCGGCTCAGGGCATGATCTCAGGGTCCTGGGATAGAGCCCCACGTCGGGCTCTCTGCTCAGCAGGGAGCCTGCTTCCCCTTCTCTCTCTGCCTACCTCTCTGCCTACTTGTGATCTCTGTCTGTCAAATAAATAAATAAAATCTTAAAAAAAAAAAAAAAGAACCAGAATATGGCACACCACAAACATCTGGAGAAGCTCAAATCTGATGCCAGAGGCACATTTGACCAAACAAGTCAAACTTCAAGGTGAAGTATCAGCTCCCAGCTATCCCCAGGTTGTTTGAAGATTTGTTTTAAGTGCACAGTGACCTCAATCTGTGCATTATTAATCGAGGGAAAGGGTGTGCACAGTTCAATACTGCATAATAAAGCTTCAGCTTCACGGCATACATGGTATGCTTCGGTTCCACTGATGAAACGGAATTCCCAATCTCCCTCCGGCTGGGGAAGTCTCCACACATCCCACGGGCTGCTCTAATTCAGACTGTCTTACAATGTGCCTGAGCTCCTGCTCCTTCTGACTTTGTCTTGTTTCCTCTTTCACATCAGTCATCTCCAGGAGTTTCAGTATGAAAGCCATGAGTGAGAATTAACTGTCACAGAAACAGGAGCCTTAGCAATGCTCTCTACTGTCTTTTTTTGCATTCTACCTCCCCTCCAGCAAAAATTCTTTCCCCATGAAGCTGTTTCTGAGCAGTTTTATACAACATGATTTTACTCTTGTTTTTTGGTCTACGCACGCAATTTAGCACAAAATCGCACACTGTTTTGTCTATTGGTTTTCACTGCTGTGTACTTGGACTCCCTTGAAGATGATGACAAAATAAGGACGGGGGTCCAGGCAGGCAGCCCTTGGAAGTCTGCTCTTAGAAGAGGGTCAAACAGATACACGCAGGAAGCCTTGTTTCCTGAGACAAAGCAGTTAAATCTCAGCCTGGAAGGGGGCCCTGCACTTATCACTACAGGAGCCCCTATGTGTACTGAAAGGTATGGCTCCCCCAGAAAATTATATGTCTGCATCTTCTCAAAGTCATAACTTGACCTTCAGTGTTATCTTACCGCTTCGGTTCAAATCTAACCTTCTGGCCTAAAGAGTATCCTTAGCAGGTTCAGTTAGAAGGTCCCTTACCCAAAACCCTAAACAACATTTCAAATAAGAAATTTATGAATACCTTGGTCCTATATCCCTTCTTCATAACAAGCCAAAAGTGATGCTCCATTAATATGGTCTGTGAGCAGTTCATAGCAGAGGGAGACCATTTCCCTTCTCTTTGCCCTCTATATTTGCAGTTACCAAACACTATTTATAACTACTCATGTGTCATTCTAGCGAGAACAATTTAGGTTCTGACGGCTACAATTCCAGGACTTTATGGTACTTAATAGAACTTCGATGAGTTGGTTCAGGTTAGCCATATAGGACTCCAGTGGTGGATCCAGGCCTCACACCCAGGGTACCTGAGACTAGAAGTATAATAGTGTTACCGCATACATATAAGAGTTTCTATTGAGAGGGAGTGGTGCCCCAGAAGAAGCCAAGTCACAACCTGCTAAATGAGGATCTAGGAGAAAAATAATAGTTGTCTTCAGTTTCCTCTCCCTCCCCTTTTATCCATTTTCCCCACATGGCCCAATCAACTCTTCGTGTTTCCACCATTCTTTCCATTAACTGCCTCACCTCCACTGCCCAAGGGAAAAAAAAAAAAAGTGCTTCCCGGCCTCTAGCTACACATGAGAAGGTAATAATGGACAACCTTGGGGCACCTGGGTGGCTCAGTGGGTTAAAGCCTCTGCTTTCGGCTCAGGTCATGATCCCAGGGTCCTGGGATTGAGCCCCGAATCGGGTTCTCTGCTCGGCAAGGAGCCTGCCTCCTCCTTTCTCTGTGCCTGCCTCTCTGCCTACTTGTGATTTCTGTCTGTCAAATAAATAAATCTTTTTAAAAAATTAAAAATTAAAAAAAAAATAATGGACAACCTTTTTCATTAGCTTCATGTCTTGCCCTTCCATGAAAGCAAGTCTTTATTGAAATAAAGCCATGAGTGAAAATATCAAACAATATTAAATTACTAAGAGATACTTGGGATATCAAAGTGTAGCCCAGTGATTCTCAGCAGGGAAGTCTGGGGGCAGGGGATGCAGGGGCTTTTTAACAAGACAGACATCAGTCCCCCCACCCCCATCACTGCAGTGAAGAATCACTGTGTGACATGAGACAGATCTGAAGAGACTATGTTACCTTTCTACACATTTGACTACTCTGGAAGTTTGAGGTCAACTGATGCAAATAGCTACCTTTAGAGAAGGAAAGGAAATTGAGTGCCTCCTATGTGTCAGACATCATACTAGATATTTTTCTCATTCAAGCCTTATCCTATGTGGCGGGTATCACCTTGCCCCATCACCATCACCATCACCATTTCACAGAGGAGAAAACAGGTCCTGAGAGGTTAAGTAACTTACTTAAGATCACACAACCAGCAGGTTGAACCAGAATTCAAGCTCAAATCTATCATCACAACCCATACTATTTCTGAAAGAGTCTGGTCATGTGGTAAAAGTGCTATCAGAGGCTTAAAATATTATATAAATATTGGCCACCATGTAATTATATGTATTAAAATATGAGGAGGCATTGGAAGCTTTCAGCTTCTTTGCTCCTGCGGATTCGCTGCTATGTGTGATGACGGCTCTTTTGCCTGAGGGAGACTGGGATGTTGCCTCAGTTACACTTGGGGCCATTTCCCACCGCAGCCCTTCCCTGGGTCACGGAGGGTCTAGCAGTGGAATCTCAAGCCTCTCCTAACTGGTTCTGGCGACACCACCTTGTGTGTTCTCAACAGTCCTTCCGGGACTACCTCTGAGACTTCAGAAGAGGACTGTAATCTGCTGAGGTGAAGTCTTTTACAGTTGATCCAAAATGTCTTCTGAGACCAGTTTATATGTTCATTCTTGTCCAGCCTCAAGGTACACCTGGAAAGAACACATTTAATTACTGTAAATTCTCCCTTAAATCCTCTAATGTTGAGCACTAGATCACGCATGATCCCTTCTCCTCTGCTTTTGCATAATCAAATCTATCAGTTTTTCCACTTCTGTTTCTTCTTTTAGTAATTCTGTTTCTGTATTTTAAATATAACCTTCTGCAACCCTGGATTATGTCAAAGTCATCTTTATAATACTTCCATGTTTCTTTTTTAACATTTAAAACTTTACTCCATTGGGGCGCCTGGGTGGCTCAGTGGGTTAAGCCTCTGCCTTCAGCTCAGGTCATGATCTCAGGGTCCTGGGATGGGGCCCCGCATCGGGCTCTCTGCTCGGTGGAGAGCCTGCTTCCCCCTCTCTCTCTGTCTGCCTCTCTGCCTACTTGTGATCTCTGTCTGTCAAATAAATAAATAAAATCTTTTAAAAAAACAAAAAAAAAAAAAAAACTTTACTCCATCTTAGGTGCCTGGGTGGCTCAGTGGGTTAAGCCGCTGCCTTCGGCTCAGGTCATGATCTCGGGGTCCTGGGATCAAGTCCTGCATTGGATTCTCTGCTCAGCAGGGAGCCTGCTTCCCTCTCTCTCTCTGCCTGCCTCTCTGCCTCCTTGTGATCTCTGCCTGTCAAATAAATAAATAAATAAAATCTTTAAAAAAAAAACAAACTTTACTCCATCTTAACTTAATTTTTGGTATAATCTATGAGGTAAGGGAGTTAACCACTGTTTTTTCAAATTCTCCAATACTATTTATGAATTAATCCTTACCTCCAAGTTTTTAAAATATTACATGTTCCTGTACGTATTTGTGTCTGTTCTTGAACTTTTTAAAAAATTTTTCTTTTTTTTTAAGTATTTTATTTATTTGACAGAGAGAGAGACAGCAAAAGAGGGAACACAAGCAGGGGGAGTTGGGGAGGGAGAAGCAGGCTCCCCGCTGAGCAGAGAGTCCAACGCAGGGCCGATCCCAAGACCCTGGCATCATGAACTGAGCCAAAGGCAGATGCTTAACGACTGAGCCACCCAGGTGCCCTTGTTCTTGAACTTTTAAAAACCTTTGAGACCTACCATTTTAATAAGTCTGTACAGGAAAGGAGAACAAATATAGAGTTATATGCAAATACAGTTTTCCCAGATGTTTCCTGGAGAGGGGTAAGAAAGAGACCAAAACAGAGGGGAAAATTAGAAATGAAAAGTGAATGATCAGAAGGGACTTATCAGTTTGGTAACTAAACCCTTGTAAGAATCTGCCCAGGTGTAAAGGAAGGTGTTGCCGCTCTCCCTTAACGGAGTGAACAAGGAGGAAACAACTCGGGGTAGAGATATACCTGTCAGAAAAAAGCTTGGCTCCATTTAATTGCTTCTCCCACCTCACCCATTTATGAGCAAAAGTATTCTACTTACTTAGCTACCTTCAGGGTCAGGGCCAAGCCTGCTGTGAACAGAGATCCTGCTGTGGGCAAAAATTATATTGGGAGTCCCTGTCTCAATAGGACCTACTCCATTTGGTAAGTGCAACTATTAAAGAGATAATTCATGAAAAGCAGTTACTACATTGCCTGGCTGTATGACTCTGCTGCCATAACAAAATACTATAGGCTGGGGGGGGCTTAAACAACAGATATTAGTTTCCTCACAGTTCTGAGGGCTGGCAATCCCAGATCAAAGCGTCAGCATTTCTCCCAAGGTTTGTCTTCTTCGCTTGCAGATGGCACCTTCTCGCTGTGTCCTTACAAGCCTTTTCTCAGTACATGTGCATCCCCGGTGTCTCTCCCTCTTCTTATAAGGACCAGTCATATTGGGTTAGGGCCTATTCATATGACTTCACTTAAACTTAATTACCACTTCAAAGGCCCTTTCTCTGAAGAGTCACATTCCAAGGAATACTGGGGGTTTGGACTGCAATGTGTGAATTTGGGGGGATAAATTCACACAGTGACACTGGCATGTATGAAAGAACTCATAAAAACGAGCTATCCTTAAGTCCATGTGTAGTGCAAGGCAAATAAACATCGATGCAACCATAACAGGAAACATGTGAAGAGCTTTCTGACCAAGAACAGATGTCTAATGCTTGAGCAGCTGGGGCACAAGAAGGCCTTGTCCAAAGAGCTACTGATTCCAACCAGGTCAGAGGATACTTGAAGGCTAGAGCACAATGGCTCAGCAGGGGGATGCCGCTAAGGGAACTGAATTGGCTAATGGCCTCCCCAAAACCATAGGTTACTATTTTAAATGTTACAAAAGACCATAGAGCATGAAAAGATGAAAAATAAAACCAGTGTGGGTCCAGTCTTCAAAGGAGGAGAACTGCGTGAGAGGGGCAGTTTGGCTACATGAGACTAAACTAAATTGCTGTGTACTAAGCTGTCTGGGGGCAGAGGGGGATCAACATCTCTTCTGTCCTGGGGCTCTCGGGACAGAAAACAGCCTTTTCCCTTTTTCTTCCCTTTTCACTAAAATCCTTTTTGCAGTCCTTGAAGATGGAAAAGGGCTGTGTGCTGGCCAAAATCCTGCAAAAGGGACACAAATACACTTACCCCTAGTGCTACTTAATGTAAACATAAAAGAGGGGAGGGCTTATTTGGGGAGAAACCTTCTAAGCAGATTTGAAGGAGCACAGCGAGCCTCTGCACCCTTGTAAGAATGGCCCGCTTAGGCAGGGCGTAGCTGCCCTAGACCCAGCAGGGACAAGCGTTCAAGTTGAGAGTCGCCACCCAAGGCCATGGCAGTGCAAAGTGACCCTCCCCCTCAACAGAGCAGTAGGTAAAAAGAACAGTAGGTAACCTACTGGAAAAAGAACAGTAGGTAACTCTAATGCCATGGGAGCCCCCAACTGAGGAAATGGCCTTGTTAAAAAGGGGATCACCCAAAGCTCAGGAGCTAATATTTCAAGATTTACTTGTTTTATTTTGAGAAAGAGAGAGCGAGCATGGGGGGAGGGGCAAAGGGAAAGAGAGTGTTAAGCAGACTCCAAGCAGAGTGCAGAGACCAACGTGGGGCTCAATTGCAGAATCCTGAGATCACGACCTGAGCCAAAAACAAGGGTCAGCTGCTTAACCTACTGCGCTCCCAAGGTGCCCCTGCAGAAGCTAGTATTCGGTCATTCTCCACCCAAGGGCTTTCAGGACCCTCCAGAGGCACATCTGCCCAGTCAAGGGAAAGGAATATGTACGAGCCATTGTAGAGAGGGTGATCCTCGCTATATATAAATGTCATCAGACCACTGGTCCGTTGAAATGGCAGCATGAAGTGGAACTGAATTTCTTTTAAGATTCCTAGGTAGGTGTGGCCACACATAGATGTGGTCTTTTAAGAGCCAGGACTCTGCAGGACTCTTGGGTTATTTTTGCATTAGGGCAAAATAACAAACAAACCACAAGAATACCCTCTGGAGTTACACTGCTATAAAGGATCATGAATATGGGATCTCTAAATTCCTTTGTGTCATTTGAAGACCATCAACATCTTTTATCCCCAGAGCACACTCAGATAGCCTTCGAGTTCACCAAGGGATGAAGTCTTTTCTTTGACTTTCCTCTCTGCTTCATGTGCTCATTTACTCCCTGGACAAACGGTGGTCCAAATGTTATCATTAACACTATGAAAACAGTAAAAATGTCTCAAACATATATTGTAGATCAGATGTAATTCACACCAAAAGAAGAGGGTCTCTTTAGCCAAAAGACTGCATACATTTTTGGTAGTTATCAAACAAACAAAAATCTGATGATTCTCAAATTTTTATCTCCAGCTATCATCACTCTCTCCCAATCCAGACATGTTCCCAACTACTGACCAGGCACCTCCAGCTGACACTACCTCATTCTAAACATATCCAAAACAAGCTCATTTTTGTGAGAGACTATCTACTTAAGTCATCCAAGTTAGAGATTTCAGTCTTTGAAAGCTTTGACCCCCAAGTCTTAATTGGTCCTCAATTTTTATCATTTATACTGCCCAAATGCTTCTATATCCTTACTGTTCCACTGTTCTTTATCCATATTGTTCCTTAGTTCAGTATCTTTTCTCAAGTGAACAATTGCTCAGCCTCTAAACTAATCTTTCTGCCTCCAGTTTCATTTTGACTTTTGATTTTTGATCTGAGAACCAACCCTTTGAGACATGGTAGATGGGAATACAAGCTTAACCTCTCCTGAACAAGAGGGGAAAGGCAAGACTTCTTTAGATCCAACTCACAGCAGAAGAGTGACAGAGCTGAGAAACAAAGGAACAAGTCTTTCCCGATCAATATGGCATGCTACTGGGGTTTGATCCAATGATTCTGGCAGAGTTCTAGGTATTTTCTTGAGAGGAGATGGGAAGATGTTCTTTTATATATATATATATATATATATATATATTTTTTTTTTTTTAAGATTTTATTTATTTACCTGACAGAGAGAGATCACAAGTAGACAGAGAGGCAGGCAGAGACAGAGAGAGAGAGAGGGAAGCAGGCTCCCTGCCGAGCAGAGAGCCCGATGCGGGACTCGATCCCAGGACCCTGAGATCATGACCTGAGCCGAAGGCAGCGGCTTAACCCACTGAGCCACCCAGGCGCCCGGGAAGATGTTCTTGATGAAAGATGGGAAGACAGAGGAAAAATGGCTACTCAACTGAGGGGTTAAATTAGCCAAGAATCTATTAGGACTCAAGATAGGGGACCCTTAGCTTTCCTTAAGTAATACACAAAAGAACTTGCGTATGTACACACTCTAAAAATTATAGGCAAATTTTAATTTTTAAAGAAAAAAATTACTTCTAAATCTACCACCCTGGTAATGACTACCATGTCTGTATATGCCCTTCTAGTCTCTTCCCACTGCACACGTATTTTATCTAGCTGTAATCGCAGTCTTTATCTTGGGTAAATATATAGAATTATATATCTAAAGATGTGCTAAGTTATAAAAAAAAAACAGTTGACCTTGGGCACCTGGCTGGTTCAGTCAGAAGAGCATGCCACCCTTGATCTCAGGGTGGTAAGCTCAAGCCCCACATTGGGTTTAGAGATTCCTAAAATAACTAAACCTGACCTTACCTAATTTCATGCATTTTGCTTGAGGACTTTTCAATCTGGTGTATATTGTTCATTAGAGAGTAGCTCCTAACGGTGAAGGGTGATGTTGGAGCCTGGTTGTACCTACACAATTTACACAAAAGGAATAGTGCAGAATTTGGTAAAATTCTAGCCACTTAATATCACTGGACCCCAGATATGGGGAAAATGCCTAAAGTCTAGGAAATAAACAAGAGAATCTCCTATCTCCATAGCATATTCTGGCTTTTAATGGCAGCATCTTTAAAAAGGGGTTAGTAATACCTACTTTCTGGGTATTTTGGTAGCTCAGTTGGTTAAACAACCACCTTCAGCTCAGGTCCAGATCCTGGAGTTCCAGGATCAAGTCCCCACATCAGGCTCTCTGCTAAGCGGGGAGTCTGCTTTTCCCTCTGATCCTCCCCCGCTTCATGCTCTTTCTCTCTCAAATAAATAAAATCTTTTAAAAAATAATGATAGGGGTGCCTGGGTGGCTCAGTGGGTTAAGCCGCTGCCTTCGGCTCGGGTCATGATCTCCGAGTCCTGGGATCGAGCCCCGCATCAGGCTCTCTGCTCAGCGGGGAGCCTGCTTCCTCCTCTCTCTGCCTGCCTCTCTGCCTGCTTGTGATCTCTCTGTCAAATAAATAAATAAAATCTTTAAAAAAAATAATGATAATACCTATTTTCCAGGGCTTTTGTGAAGAATAAATTACGTGAAATTACATTGTAAGCTATTAAAAAATGATACAAATGTAAGGAAAAACTATTAGTATCACTCCTAAGTCTATCTCTCACTAAACTCCAAATTCCTTAAGAAACGATACCCTTACTTCCTATCTTTGTGTATCTCCCCTCTCCACCCCTCAGAATGCTCTATTGGGGCTGAGAGAAACAATTTTTCTCAGAATTCTCAGGGACATCTCACCAAGAGTTTTACAGGGGTAATAATAGGGATCCGGGAGCTATTTTAAGTATTTATATAAGTCTAACCTGGTATTATACTGTTATAAGCAGTAAAGCTTTACAAGCTAAATAAAACATCAGTGTCTTCCCTAATTTTTCTTGTTTTCCCTTGTAAATGGAATTTTATAAAACAAATATGCATCTCATAGAAAAATTAATTATTGCTTTATTTAATAAATATTGTGTGAGGCCCTGTGGTAACTGCCAAGGAAAAAAAGACAAATAAAAGAAGCCATAACCCTTGCCTTTATGGACATCACAATCCAGTGAGGACAGACAAGTTCAATGTGCAAGTATATTACACAACAAGCACAATAACAAGGACAATCACAATAAAGGGAAATGCAGGACTGTCAACCTAGACTTAAGTGGGGCTGGGCAGTCACAGAAAGGCTTCCTGGAGGAAGTAAAACCTTAAAAGATTGCTGGGAGTTATCCAGGCAAAGGCTGGGTGTAAAGGAAGAAACGGAGGCCACACAGTATTTCCAGGCAGAGGGAGCAATATATGCACAAGATCAAAAGTGACAAACATGTCACCAAGAAATTTTGGTTCAACAGGGCCCCTTGTGTATAATCAGGGTATAGGAGTGGGTAAAGATTAGGATGGCATTTTACCCTGACTTTTATTTTGAAAATTTTCACACCTAGGGGCACCTGGGTGGCTCAGTGGGTTAAAGCCTCTGCCTTCGGCTTAGGTCATGATCCCAGGGTCCTGGGATCGAGCCCCACATCAGGCTCTCTGCTCAGCAGGGAGCCTGCTTCCCTCTCTCTCTGCCTGCCTCTCTGCCTACTTGGGATCTCCATCTGTCAAATAAATAAATAAAATCTTTAACCAAAAAATAATAATAATAATAATAGTGCAGTGAATATCTATATAGTTTCACCTAAATAATCCAGGGAGTGTTGTGGAGGGTTGGTGGGGAGAAGAAGAGATTGAATGAATGAATGAATGAATGAACAAATGAATGAGGCAAAATGTTAATAATTGGTGATCAACTGGTGGTAGAGATTTCTAACACTCTTCGATGCTCCCTCGCTCCCAATCTGTAAAGGTAAATCTTCCTACAGCTTTCCTCAGTTTTCTAATCTTCCTACAGTTTTCCGCAGTTTTTTTCCTCCTCTCCCTACTTGGGAAACTTTGAAGACTAACTTAACTATTGACTAACTTAACTGTTAACTAACTTAACTGTTCATAAAAACATTCTGCTGTAATGTGAAAGCTGCAGTAATTTCTTATCCAGATAAACCAGTATTCTCAACATGTTTCATAACCAAACCACTAAGGAACATTTTCAGACTTTTTTTCTAATTGCCTCTTAGGAAACTTAAATATACAGATATACTGTATATTTGGCTTTGTAATGTGTGTGTGTTTATTATATACACATGTTACATATATTATGTATAAGTAATATATATGCTTATATACTTAAAAGAGTAAGATTTGGGGGGCACCTGGGTGCTCAGTTGGTTAAGTGTCTGGCAAGTGTCATGGTTTCAGCTCAGGTCATGATCTCAGGGTCTTGAAATAGAGCCCTGCTTTGGGCTCCCTGCTTAATGGTGAGTTTTCTTGAGATTCTCTCTCTCCCTCTTCTCCTGCCCCACCTACCCCTGCTCTCTCTCTCTAAAATAAATAAGTCTTTAAAAAAAAAAAAAAGGAGTAAGATATTTCCATACCTCAAGAACCAATTTTTGCCCACTTATGGGCAATAACACTCCTACTGAGAATGCATGAGATAAACAGATCTAACATAGAGAGGCATAAATCAGATTATAATAGAATGAATTTCCATTCCAATTAGTTTTTGTAACAATATTAATGTATTAGTCACTTACATACATGTAAAGCAAGATAAATTCAAAGATATCTAACAAAAAATAAGTTAAATCCTAAGGTTTTGTGTCAGATCTTCTACAAAAACTTTTTTATTATAAGCCACTCAGCCACAGACACCATAATTAATATGCTCCAAAGAACCTAGTGCAGTGATAAAGGACCTAATTCGTCAATTGTCACCTTCCTGACAAAATGAGTTAAATAGCGTAAGTCTCTGTTGGGGAAAGGTAGGGGGAGGACCATGGCAATCCCAAGTAGCTTGGGGTCAATGGAGGAACCAACCCAAAGCAGACAAGTCCTAGAGAAGGAGAATGCTCTTTGTAGGAGGCAGCAAAACTCAGGCAGATGTTGGAACAAGAAGACTGTTTTGAAGATAAACTACCAACAGCATCATTTTACCAAGGTCACAGCAGCTCTGTCCAGTAGAAATTTAATGTGAACAGTGTATACAATTTTATTTTAGAAACCATATTACAAAAATAAAAAGGAACGAGTAAAAATAATTTTAATAGTAGATTTTATTTTATAGATTTTTATTAAAATATTATCACTTTTAGATAAATAAACTGTAGCAGATTCACTTTGGAATAGCATCCAGTGTGAAAAAGAAATAGGTTATCAAACCATGAAAAGATGTGAAGGAAGCTTAAATGTCTATTTCTAAGTGAAAGAAGCCAATCTGAAAAGGCTACAAAACTGTATGATTCCAATGATATGACATTCTGGAAAGGACAAGATGATAGACAGTAAAAAGATCAGGGATTGCCAGGAGTTTGAGGAGAGGAAGAGGTAAGTAAGTAAAGCATGGGGGATTTTAGGAGAGTAAAACTATCCTAAAATGGTGGATACGTGTCATTATATATTTGTCAAAACCTACAGAATGAACAACACCAAGAGTGACCCTTAATGAAAACTGTGGACTTTGGTGATAATGATGTATCAGTACTGGTTCGATCACACCAAATGTAACTCCCTGGTGCAGGATGTTGATGGTGGGGAGGCCGTGCATGTGTGTGGAGACGGGATATATGAGAACTCTCTGCACTTTCCGCTCAGGTTTGATGTGAACCTAAGACTACTCTAAAAAATAAAGTCTGTATTTAAAAAAAAATATATATATATATACACACATACATATTTATAATATGTATCATTTCAACAAGCAATCAATATAAAATATTACTAATGAGATGATTTACCTTCCTTTCCGCATTACGAATCTTTTACAACCCACACGTATTTTACATTTCACCATTTCTACTTTGGATTAACCGCATTTCAAGTGCTCAAAAGCCACACGTGGGACAGCACAAGTCTAGAGCAGGGGCAGCACCAAGCCCCACTGGATACTTACACGATACTTAGATTTGCTCTGCAAGTGCAGCTTCCAATGAAGCCTCTGAATCCTCTTTCCGCCCCGACTGCCCCCTCACAGCTCCCCTCTTACAGCTATTTACGAGCACCCTCCCTACGAGGCCTTTCCCCAGGCCAGCCCTCCAGAAAGTACCACTCTAGAGATCTTCCCGATGGGACTCTGTCTAAAAGAGAGGCACTGAACACTGAAGAATATAAAGGATTTATCACATCAGAGTTTCCTGAAAACACCATGTGCTCCTCTCATTAGTAAAAGGAGAAAAAGCTTTCAGGTTCTGCACACTGTGCAGAAAAAAAAAGAAATTTATTAAATGCAGTGCAGGGGCGCCTGGGTGCTCAGTGGGTTAAGCCGCTGCCTTCGGCTCGGGTCATGATCTCAGGGTCCTGGGATCGAGTCCCACGTCGGGCTTTCTGCTCGGCAGGGAGCCTGCTTCCCTCTCTCTCTCTCTCTCTCTCTCTCTCTCTCTGCCTGCCTCTCTGTCTACTTGTGATCTCTCTCTGTCAAATAAATAAATAAAATCTTTAAAAATAAATAAATAAATAAATAAATAAATAAAATGCAGTGCAGATTTAAGTGCTACCTAGAAAATAGGTACTTAAGAAAGAAAGAGTTGCTGTCAATATAGAAATAAATAACTTGGCTTTGTCTCAGCTGGTGGGGATTATATATATTTCTATACAACTAGGAGCATTAATGTATAGACTTCTCTATAAGCCATGATATATTCTAAACTACTCATGCTCTAGATGCTATTACCAAAATGTGGGTGCACTTCAGCTCAGAAAAGTTAGCTGTCATTTGAATTAGAAAAGGCACTACATTAAATCATTGTCTGCCCCTTTATATTCATCATTTTCAGGTTCTGTCACTCAGAGAAGGGAGAAAAAAAAGGCATTTATTTGCTTATCATTTTGAACAGCTTTTCCAAAAGAGGGGAAAAGAAAAAAAAAAAAAACAGAAAGTGGCCCGTGTGGTCCCACAGAATCCTGAGAAGCAAACCATGTGCTATAACACGGGCTGCATATGTATACGTTTTATTTATAGTCACAGAAGTCATTATTAAATGCCCAGCTCCCATCTCAGTCCTCTTTGAAATGAAAGAGGGAATTTTAAAATAAAACAAATAAAATCGGTATTGCACTGTGTATGGTATTCTTTTTTTTTTTTAAGATTTTGTTTATTTATTTGACTGACAGAGATCACAAGTAGGCAGAGAAGTAGGCAGTGTGGGGGGAAGCAGGCTTTCTGCTGAGCAGAGAGCTGGATGTGGGGCTCGATCCCAGGACCCCAAGACTATGACCCAAGTCGAAAGCAGAGGCTTTAACCCACTGAGCCACCCAGGTGCCCCTGTGTATGGTAGTCTTAAAATTAAGACTTCTACGTGAAAAGTCAAAATATTTTCTATTGTGATAGCTAAATGTTTTCAAATAGGTATCAATATAATCTTAGTATAATTTAATAAAAGGACATGATATCTGGGATTCAATTGGAAATATTCAAACAAAGAAAAATGATAATAAAAGTTGGGGGAGGGAGGCCTGGGTGGCTCAGTCAGCTGAGCTTCTGCCTTCGGCTCAGGTCATGATCTCAGGGTCCTGGGATCGAGTCCCACAACTGGGCTCCTTGTTTAGCAGGGAGCCTGCTTCTCCCTCTGCCTGCTCTGCCTGTTCTGCCTGCAGCTTTCCGTGCTTCTGCTCTCTGACAAATAAATAAAATCTTTAAATAAATAAATAAAAGTTGGGGGAAATACCTGAAATAAAAATGATACTGGGGGCGCCTGGGTGGCTCAGTGGGTTAAAGCCTCTGCCTTCGGCTCAGGTCATGATCCCAGGGTCCTGGGATCAAGCCCCGCATCGGGCTCTCTGGTCAGCAGGGAGCCTGCTTCCTCCTCTCTCTCTCTCTCTCTCTGCCTGCCTCTCTGCCTACCTGTGATCTCTGTCTGTCAAATAAATAAATAAAATCTTTAAAAAAAAAAAAAAAGATACTGAATGAGAGATACATGGAGGTCCATTATACTCTCTGCACTGTGTATGGCTTATGTCTAAAGTTTTCCAAATAAAAAAGTTCAAAATTATTGGTGGTAAGTTTTAAAATATGTAGATATCTTTTTTTTTTAAGATTTTATTTATTTATTTGAGAGAGAGAGAGAGAGACACAGCAAGAGGGGGAATACAAGCAGGAGGACTGGCAGAAGCAGGCTTCCTGCTGAGTGGGGAGAACCCCAAGAGGGGTGGCTCGATCCCAGGACCCTGGGACATGACCTGAGCCGAAGGCAGAGGCTTAATGACTGAACTACCCAGGGGTCCCAAATATGGAGATACCTTTAACAAAAGAAATTGTTACCTGGTTATTTCTGACTCAGGGCATGGCATAGGAGATTTACTATTTACTTACGTTCTTTTAAATTAGTCACCTTTTTATCAAACATTATTCTCTCTATTAAAGAACCTATATACACACATATGTATACGCACACATTCGCACACACATTAGTGTTTTGTTAAGTGTAGAGCACTCTACACTTCCTGAAGAAACTGGTTATGCATTTAGCTTTGCACCTGATTAGTTGTGGGTCCTTAAGCAAGTTACTTCTGAGCCTTATTAAGAATAACATTTAAATGAGAAAGATTATTTGAAAATACCCAGCACAGTGTCAGGTACAATATAGGTGTTTAAACAACGTTTAACACATAGGGAGAACTAGATTTACTATGGAGATATGGCCACACCTAATGTTTGAGGGGCCATGAGCAAAAGGAGAAAAAGAGTCATATGCCCATATTGTTTTTCTTTTCTTTTCCACCCGAGAGAGGACACCCCAACAAACTCCATCAAGCTCCACCACCCCCAACAGCTGCCCTTTGACCACTTCTGAGCCCAAAGTGGAGGGGGTGAAGTGGGATAACATACTTAGTATTCCTTATCCCTGGGTGAGGATGTGACTGGAGAGGGGCCTAAGTAGGTCCTTCCAAAACAAAGAACTCAGGGCAGTGGCCAGGACTAAAACCTGTACTGATTAGAGACCAGGTGTTACACCAAACCCCTCAACAGAACAGCATTCAGAACACATGGATTCATGCCCCAGTTCTTCCAGAAATTTCATGTGACCTCAGGCCATGTCTCTACCTAGCTGTGCCTCAATTTTCTCATATATCCATTTAATAAATATTTATTGGGCTCCAACTATGGGCTAGGCATGCATCTAGATACCATGAATACATAGAGTATACAAGAGACAACAGGCCTTGCCTTCAGAGACTTACCATATGAACAAGCTAAGATATCTGAGGCAAATGTATTCCAGACAAAGGGTCTCCTCTAAACCAAAATTTTCCTGATTAATCTTGCAAGTTGACAAGTTCATTATGCACAAATAAGAAAAGAAGAAAGAAATAAGAAAACACAAATCAGAAAAACATAGCATAAGTTAAATTATAATGCAATATTATAAAGTGTGCAAAACATGTCTTTTTTCTTCCTTTTTATTAACCTTTAAAACAATTGTTTTTAAGATTTTATTTATTTACAAGAGAGGGGGCAGGAGAGCCAGTGAGAGAGCAAGCACAAGTGGGAGGGGAAGGACAGAGGGAGAAGCAGACTCCCCACTGGGCAGGGAGCCCAAAGTGGGGCTCTACTCCAGGACCCTGGGATTACAACCTGAGCTGAAGACAGACACTTGACTGAGTCACCCAGAAGCCCTGTTTTTGTTGTTGTTGTTTAATTTTTTTTAGTGTAGTTGACACATAATGTTATGTTAGTTTGGGGTACAACATAGCCATTTGATAAATTTAACTATTAAGTTGTGCTCACCACAAGTGTAGCTACCATCTGTCACCATACAACACTATTACAATACCATTGACTACATTCCTTATGCTGTGCCTTTTATTACTGAGACTTATTCCCTCCATGACTGGAAGCCTGTATCTCCCACTCCCCTTCCCCTATTTTGCCTACCTCCTACCCCCTACTCTTCTGGCAATCGCCAGTTTGTTCTCTGTGTGTTCTCAAGTGTGATTCTGCTTTTTGCTTGTTTATTCATTTAAAACATGCCTTTTAATATCTGTTCTCTAATACACCAGTATGAGCACTCCACAACTGCTGCTCTAATTTTAATCACAAGAATTATCACCATATGCCATACAAAATCCAATCTCTGAATGTGCCATTTTCTTTATATTATCCAGCTTATGTATATTTTATGTGGAAGATAAATTTATATAAAAGATAATGTAATCACAAAGCATTTATCCACATTAATTTTTTAGTAAATACGTTAATATATCAGGCGCTTTATGAAACATCTATTTCAAAAAAGGTTAATAATGAGCTTTATTATTTGATAGACATAAAAAAGGAATTCACAGAAAAAGATGAATAAAGTATGTAATAAAGTACGGTCTAAGAATAGCTTATATTTAGGCTAAACTAGCTAAAATTGGGTGCAGCTTTTTGACTCTATCAATTCTGGAATGTTCGGGGTCAGGGCAGAGCCTCTGGTCAGACAAGGAGTCGTCAAGTGAGAAGAGCTAGAAGATCTTAAATAAAGAATTCTTTCCGAAAGCGTGAGGAGTTAAGTAATAATGGAACTTACATCTTATTTAGTTCCAGTTTGACCTGAAAGAAGTTACACAAGGAGAGTTTCAAACCTCAGATCAGTCTAGCCATTTCATCCTACACCTTCTCAAGGCTGAAGAGTTGCCCACTTAACATAAAAATACCACTTCTAAGGAACTACTTATACCTGTTGGATCTCACAATTAGAAACATCTCAAGGTACAGTGAATTCCTAGATAAAACGCAAAGCAGCCATAATGCAACGTAACCAAGTTTTCTCCTGTCCATCTCCGTTCAACACAAGCAAAATAGAAGTGTGCACGGTCCAAGCTTTCTAAGTAGTATAGCATTTTTATTGCAGCTACTTCCACTAGATGGCACTAAAGAATCTTTTAGGAATCAGGCTCTTTCAAAAAAGTCTGGAGGGGGAAGCCAAAAAAAAAAAAAAAAAAAAGTGTGGGTGGGGCCGTAGAAGAAAGGAGGTTGAGTAGGCCCGCAGAGGTAGAGCTAAGGGAAGCCCCTTAAGCTTCCACGAAAGGAAGGATTTTTGCTTGTTCTACACAATGATATACCATGGCAATCAAAAGTCCCTGCCCTCAACTACTATTCTAGCGGGGAGCTAGCCACGAAGACATTCTGGGAAAACACATTCCAGGTGCTTAAAGAATATGTGATAAACAAATGAAGGTCCTGAAGTGCCACGGAAGATGATGATCAAATTGGGAGTTTCAGAAAGATCTCTGACAGGATTATCGAGAATGGACTGGAAACAGAGACACCAGTTAGTAATCGAAACAAAATATGATAAGGACTTGAACTTGACTTGAAAGCAGGAATAGTGGGGATGGATGGGAAGGAGTCAATTCAGAGATATGGTGTGGATAATAATGATAACAGTAAAAAGAGCCCTTTATATCAAACGCGGGCTCTAGAAACACCACCTTCACATCTCACAACAATCAAGGGAGGATGAAGATTTTTATTAAATAGGGCTGAGGAACCTGGGAAATACCAACATTTCAGAGCTGGGTGGAAGAAGTCATGCTCTGCAGGGAGAAAGACAAGGAGTCGTCAGAGGGACAGGAAGTGGAAGGAAAAATCAAGAATAGTGTTATGGCAACCAAGATTTTATTTTAAGATTTTATTTATTTATTTGACAGAGAGAGAGAGATCACAAGTAGGCAGAGGCAGGTGGGGGTGGGGGGTGGAGCAGACTCCCCACTGAGCAGCGAGTCCGATGTGGGGCTCAATCCCAGGACCCTGAGATCATGACCTGAGCTGAAGGCAGAGGCTTAATCCTCTGAGCCTTCCAGGTGCCCTGGGAAGAGAAAGTTTTAAGAAGAAATCTGTCAAGGTCACAAGCAGGGGTGACTGGCTGGTTCGGTTGGTAGGGCCACTTGGTGTGACTCTTGATCTCCAGGATGTGAATTCCAGCCCCTGCTGGGCATAGAACTTACTTAAAACAAAATAAAACCACAGCAAATTCTGTTTGAGAACAACTGAAATTTTTGAAGTAAGGAAGCAAGAGGGATGCTAAGTGAGAAAGAGGTGCAGTGGTGAAAGTAAGTCAGACACAGCTCTCTGGTTCACTTTCTATGTACTCACTCCGTCTCTGGTGGGGCTAATCAATCACTCTTCATTCTTCACAGGTCGTCCTGCCTTCCCATCCTTCTTGCCTTTGGTACTTTTCACTATCTTGGGCTACGAGGGTGGGCTGAAACTCTTTAGACACCTTGATGGACCTGATCACAGTCCCATTCCTCTGATCCTGCGACTTTGGTACCTCCCTATACTATTTGCTGCCTGGGGTCCCCAGAAAGATGAAGCAGTATGTGAGCACGGGAACACTGAACTGATTCTGGGACAGGAGAATCCTTAACTAATGCTCTCCTGTGACTTCACTCCATTTCACCTATGGTCTGACAGCCCATATACCTCTGGTTTATTCTCCTTTATTTGCAGTCATCATTCCCTGCCTCATCAATAATAAGCCTTTATTACAGGGCTAGTGATCGGGCATTAGGTTCATTGCTGAGCGTTTCTCATCTTCATACAGAGACAATGTGTTTGTGCATGTGTGTATACATACATATATGCACCCATATATATATATATATACATATATGTGTGTACATACATATATGCACCCGTATGTTCATATACATATATACAAACTAAATAAACATGCTTAACACTATCACACAAACTGAAAAGAAAAACGTATAGCAAAAGAGCTCCTGGAGCTCAAGTCTGGAGCCCTGAAGTAACAGGGAGTTTCAAAGAGGTAGTGTAAATCAGGCCTGACATCAAAGGAGGAGTAGGTTTAAACAATATAGGTGGGAGGATTCTGCAGATAAAACTGGCAACAAAAGAAGTGTGTTTGGCAATATTTAGGGGACAACTAAAAGGCCAGTTTGGGGATATATTAGGGAATCAATATTTTATCCTGTGGAGATAAGGAGCTACCGAAACTTTTAGAATGAAGCCTGCCTTGTAAGCACGTTTTTCCAATTAATTTGGGCAAAATTGTAGGATTGATTGAAAAAAAAAATTAAAAAGGGAGGGCAGGGATAATTCGGAGACTACTACAATACCTGAGGTGAGGGCGTAATACTACAGGTAAGGGTCCTGTATCATCTGAAATTCTATGCAGTGAGATGTTGGCAGTAGGGATGGAAAGAAATCGGCACCTGCCTGGATATGGAAAAAGGGAAGGGAAGCCAGGAGCACTGTAAGGTTTCGAGTTGGAGCGAAGGGGGAAAAATGATATCCTTGAGAGAATAAAATAGGAAAATTCAGAGTGCACAGTTTAGTGAGCAAAAAATTTCAAGGAAGTTTAAGGTAGGTGGGCCTGAAGATGATGGGGACACATTTGGGTGCAGATTTAAAATAGATAGTTGTGACCAAAGCTCAGGGGAGAAAGTGTGGATCTGGGAATCATCTGTGTAAGAGGGCATGTAGAGAGAAAAGTTAGGGTATAAAGAGGATGAAAGGGAACCAATGAGGAAGGAGAGTATGAGCAGCAGCCCAAGAGATCAGAAAGATGAGTAGAGCATTTCAGAAGTCAAGAAGGAAGCAAGCCTGAAGGATGAGGAAGTATGTAACAATGGTGACTACTAGAGACTGTATATTGAGAAAAGGCCAGTGACTTGGTCACTTGTAATCTATAAAAGTTTCAATAGAAAAGAGGAGTTGGAAGTTAGTTTATTTGAGGGAGGAAAATAATGGGTGATGACGGTGATGACCACAGAAAGCGGAACTACTCTTCTGAGAAATGTAAGGGTGAGAGTCACAAAAGTCAGTAAGTGGAAAGCCAGCTCAGTCAAGGGAGGATCTGCTTCCTTCTTTAGGATTTGATCGTAACTCTTGGCAGAAAGAACATGCTAGTAAAGGAGTGACTGAAAATGTAGGAGCAGGGGCGCCTGGGTAGCTCAGTGGGTTAAAGCCTCTGCCTTCGGCTCAGGTCATCATCTCAGGGTCCTGGGATTGAGCCTCGCATTGGGAGCCTGCTTCCCCTCTCTCTCTGCCTGCTGCTCTGCCTACTTGTGATCTCTCTCTCTGCCAAATAAATAAATAAAATCTTTTAAAAAAGGAAAGAAAGAAAATGTAAGAGCAGCAAGGTTTTGAAGAGCCAGGAGAGGCTGGAATAGAGTTGAGGAACGGAAGAATGGCAGTCAGGATGGGTATGAGAGGAGGTGTGACAAACCACAGATTTGGGGGGGGCGTGGGAAGAGGAGGGGCAGAGGGAGAGCCCCAACAGCCAGACTTGATCTCACAACCCTGAGATTATGACCTGAGCCAAAATCAAGAGTCAGATGTTTAATCCACTGAGCCACCCAGGCCCCCTGATAAACCATAGATTTTAAGTAGAAAGTAAGGGAGTTCTCCAGATAGCCCTGCTTTTTACACTCCATTAAAGGCAGTTACCTGCTGAGTATATAAGGATTAGGATGCTCGAGAAGAAAGGAAAGGGAGGTCAGGGTCAAATCTTAAACATGGCATCCCAAATAGGAGTTCAAGTCTCAGAGGTGTTACCTTGGCTGCCCACCAGACCTCTCTGAGACTTCATTTCCTCACAGAGTTGTTAAAAGATTAAGTGAAATAATGCACATGTAAATTCTAAAGCACTTCGTAAACAAGAGAAGCTTGGAACACCTACCATGGGAAATGTGGCGAAGCATGAATAAGAGATGAAGCCAAGCATCACCCAGCATCAGGTGAAGCCGAGAGCAAGAATATATAGCAAACAAGTGTCTGCACAGTTTTTGTGACTTACTCTGGCACACCCGAGTGTAGAAAGCAGATTCTGAGTCAGAGTAGGTGAGGAAAAGGAGGAGGAGGAGAAGCTGAAGAAACCTAGGTAAGGAGTATTTTAAGACCTTGGTAGGCATATTTATTTTGGGGAATCACATGTAATTTTTATATAAAAGTGGCATTTGGGGGCACCTGGGGGGTTCAGTCAGTTGGGCGGCCAACTCCACGACTTCGATGGGGTTGTGATCTTGTGGTCCTGGATTAGAGCCCTACACTGGGCTCTGTGCTTGGTGGAGAGTCAACTTAAGGATTCTCTCTCTCTCTCCCTCTGCCCCTTGCCCCTCAAGCTTGCCGGTGCATGCTTGCACACACGAGCGCACGTGAGCTCTCTCTCTCATAAATAAATGAATCTTAAAAATAAATTTTAGGGGCACCTGGGTGGTTCAGTCAGTTAGGCGTCTGCCTCCAGCTCAGGTCATGATCCCAGGGTCCCCGGATCGAGCCCCATATGGGCTCCCTGCTCAGCAAGGAGCCTGCTTCTCCCTCTCCAGCTCCCCTGTGCTTGTGTTCCCTCTCTATCTCTCTCATAAATAAATAAAGTCTTTAAAAATTTTAAAAATAATAAATTTTTGACTTCATTGACATGTGCATTTTGGAAATGGCCAAACATTTCAATTCCTGAAAGTTTTTATAGCTTTCATATTTTAGAGTCATGTTTTACTTTGTGTTTTGGAATTCCCTGTATTTGTAAGCTTAGGCTCCAGGCCCTGGGCCTATGGCATGAGATGAGTAATGGGAGACCCATCGGGTCCAAATCAAGGAAGGAAGGTGACCAAACCAGCAGTGAGAGAATCAGGCATACTAGACAGGGTGAAGCAACCGGAAATCATAGGAACAGTGGAGGATAAGGAGCTAGAGTGTTACCATTTCTGGAAATTAAGGAGTTACGGGTCCCGGATCCCAGGTGTGGCCAAGCCCCCACAGGGCCGAAAGAGGAGACTCCTGGTACGGACACTTAGAGAAGGAGACAAAGAAACTGTCAAGGCTGCCAGACGCGTTCATCTTCGCCATCAGTCTGTGAGCCCACAAAGGGTTCATCCCTCGTCGACATCCTCCACTCTCCCACGGTGACCAGTCACGGGCTCTCCGCCATGATCAAAACGGCAGGACAAACACGCTCCGTTTCTGGTATACAGAACTGTAGCATTCTGGGGGACAAACCCTTACGCCCTCAGAACTTCCGGCCCCGAAGGGAAACAACGGCTTCTCCAGCCCCAGCCACCGAGGAGCCGAGCTCCCCAACCGCCACCCCTCGGTTCAACGGTCAACCAGACGGGGCCCCAGAACCAGGGCCTCAGGGCCCTTGCCCCGGGAAAGGAAGCTCTTGTAGCCGCACTCTAGGCTTGAGGGATTCCTGAACTAAAATAAGCTGGGTAGGCCCCAAGGGGAGCTCCGGGCTCACGCCGGCTGAACAAAAACGTCGGTCGTCACGTCCGAAGCCTCCGCACTAAGACGACGCCTGGTCCTACAACTCCCGGCAAGCTGTGCGCTGAGCTCGGGGCGCCAGCCACCAATGGGAAAGCCCAGGCTGGTTCGTGGGCCCAATCCGAAGGCGCGAAGGAGGTCGTCCCCGGGGCTTATCAGAGCGGATTTTTAAGGGGTCCTCTGGCCTCTCTGGTCGCTACAGCGATAGAGAGATAGTCCCCGTAAAAGGGTGACGCTGGCTATACTATGCCGCTCACTCCCAGCGCTGCTCTTTTCCTCCCCTCGGTCCGAGCCCTCAACATCCCGACCCCTGGCCTTCAGTTTGGTCCCTCCCCTCCCGGTCGTAGTGGATAGGCGAAGATGTGGAATTTCCAAGCCTTATTGGATGCTGGTGGTGTCACTGTGGTGGGGGGCAGGGCCGCAGGGGCGAGGGCCGCCCTTCTCGGACGGTGATTGGACTTCCCTATGTAGATCCGGACTGGGATTGGTGCGAAGAGGCCAGAGCCTCCGGGCACCTTGGGCCGCGGTGTTGGGGAGGCGGCGGCCATCCAGAAGCCGGCGGGACTCGCAGCTCCCTTGCCCGCCGTGTGCGGTCCGCGGAGGGCCGGGTCGAGGGAAGGAGGAGGAGGCCCCCCCACCTCATCACGCAGAGGCGGGGGTGGCGCTTGTCGCGTGTCGGGCGTGGGGCCAGTAGGGCGGGCGGCGGGAGGGGGGTGGTAGTGGAGGGAGTGAGAGGCGCGGGGGTCCGGGAGTTGGCGGCGGAAAGACCAGCTCTAGACGTAGACCTGGAAGCGCTTCTGGGGAGGAGGACTTGGGGGGCACAGGAGGGCGTGGACGCGTCTGGTATGGGATGCCATGGAAAGGAGGGGGCCCTCCTAAGTAGATCTGCGAGTGGTTCCTTTGACGACTCCTCTTCTACCATTTTGCCCTGTGAATTGCCGAAGAGAGAGGCCCCATGGTCTCTGTTCAAATTCTGGGAACTTTCTCTTTGGGTAGGCTTAATCACCTACTACTTCATTATAGAGCTCTCCACCGCCTTTTCTGATACTGGGCACAAACGTGGGGATTATGTCAGAAAAGAGGAAGCCGCTGCTGGGTCTCGTAGGCAAACTCCCCAGGGGGACCGCATTGGGGAACTCAGGCAAGACTCACTGCCCTCTGTGCATGGGGCTTTTCAAAGCCCCCAGGCTCTTGCCTTGTTTGCACACAGTTTGCACCACGTGTCTGGAGCAGCTGGAACCCTTCTCAGTAGTGGACCTCAGAGGGGGAGACTCTGACACAAGTTCTGAGGGGTCAATATTCCAGGAACTCAAGCCACCCAGTCTGCAGCCACAGATCGGCATCCTCTGTCCGGTATGTGATGCTCAGGTGGACCTGCCCATGGGTGGAGTGAAGGCTTTAACCATAGACCACCTGGCCATGAATGATGTGATGCTGGAGAGTCTTCATGGGGAAGGCCAGGGCCTGGTGTGTGACCTGTGCAGCGACAGAGAGGTGGAGAAGAGATGTCAGACCTGCAAAGCCAATCTGTGCCACTTCTGTTGCCAGGCTCATAGGTAAAGATGGGATACCCCTCCCCACCCCACCCCCCCGGTGTGGCTTAAGAGCCAAATACAAAGAGGTATCAAGCCAGAAATCCCCTGGTGAGCAGATGGGACGGAAAGCTCTCTCTCGAATGCCGGCAAGGTCAAAGAGCAGTATATGCTGTCATAAGCACTCTAGGATGGTAGTTAACTCCTGCAGTCTTACATAATACATCTCGGAATAATAGAAGCAAAGGTTTGCATAGTCCTTTTCAGTTTGCAAAGCACAGGCGCAGTTTCCTTGGATCATCAATCGTTTGTATGGTGAATAATTGTAGTGGGTGCTGGATAAACAGAGAAGAATGCACAGCCCCTGGCCTCGATCGCATTTGATGCCTTGCAACTCTTATAGAAAAGCAGGCGCTGTTTTCACTCCCATTTATTATTTGGGGTAACTGAAGCTCAGCAAAATGTGATTTGCCAAGGCCCCACAGCCAGTAAGTAGCATATAACGGAATCCAGTTTTTAAATCCAGGTCTTCTGACCACATTCTGTGCTCTTTCTAGTAATCCATGCTGCCTTCCCAGTATAAGGGCTATTTGGCCGTGCCCCATCACAGCCTTGCCTTGGACCCTAGAGTGACTCTGGAGCTTGGTGAGGTGGGCCGATGATAGGTGCTTGTTGGGGTGCAGATTTTTGTCTTTTATGGCATTTGGTGAACAGCTGGTCACATGAATCACTCTCTGCCCCTTCTCCACCCCCACCCCCGTTCCAGGACATCAGATTATAAAATAGCCAAGATTTTAGGATTATCTTAAAATAGTTTTTGAATTCTGCCTTCCATTTGTTTTCTGGTCTCACCAACAGAACAAGTCAGTCATTTTCAGTCTTTCTATTTTTAACTTGTAATTATGACTGCCTTGCTACCATCTAAATGGCTGACCCTGTTTTCTCCACAGCCACTCTTCTCGTGCCAGAATAGTCATGTGAGCTCCGAGTTGCTATCATGCTACCGGGGCATCTCCCCACAGTCATCGGGTTTCCTGGGGATTCCCCTGAATCTCTAGAGGGTCGCCGGAAAGGGGAATTGAAAGAGAGCTGTGACTACTGACCATTGATTTCAGTCTTTCTAATAATGCCAGTGACTTGGGGAAAACTCTAGCTTGCTGCTTTGGGTGATACAGGCGCTGGTCAAAGGAAATGCTTTACCAGAATCTCGAGTGAAAGTGGAGGGAGACTCTCTGTCAGGGCCAGCTGGACACTTTTTAATTGCTGGGACTTATTGCTGTGCCACGTGGCACAGTTTCTGTCTCTTGGTGCTGGGTTCCCACCATGCTCTCACCTCTAGCTTGCTGAAGGAGTAGGCCATGGCTCTTGTCTCAGCTTGCCAAACTAATGCTTCGGAGAAAGTTCCAGGCCTTAGGCGTTAGTGTTGCAACTTTTGGCAAAGTCCCGTCCCAGGCCAGAGAGCCATAGTCTACTATCATTTTATTCAACATAATAGCCTTTTTGGAATAGGTGTTATTATTTCCTCCCCGCACAGATGAGGAGAACTGGAATCAGAGGATTGCATGGTTAAGTAAGAGGTCAGAGCAAGGGACTGAACTCTAATCTGTTTGACTTCCAAGCCATGCTCTGAAAACTGCCAGACTTGCCCAGCGGAACCGGCCTCTAATTGCCTGTCCCTGACTCTGTCCTTAGGCGGCAGAAGAAGACAACTTACCATACGATGGTGGACTTAAAAGACTTGAAAGGCTACAGCAGGATCGGAAAGCCCATTCTGTGTCCTGCACACCCCGCAGAGGAGCTGAGGCTGTTCTGTGAGCTCTGCGACCGGCCCGTGTGTCGGGACTGCGTGGTGGGGGAGCACCGGGAACACCCCTACGACTTCACGAGTAATGTTATCCACAAGCATGGGGACTCTGTGCGGGAACTCCTGAAAGGCACCCAGCCCCACGTGGAGGCGCTGGAGGAAGCCCTCCTACAGATCAAAAGGGTGAACACTGCCCTCCGGGAGCGGGTGGAGGCCGTGGCCGCTGACGTGCGAACGTTCTCTGAAGGCTACATCAAGGCCATCGAGGAGCACCGGGACAAGCTGCTGAAGCAGTTGGAAGACATACGGGTCCAGAAGGAGAACTCCCTGCAGCTGCAGAAAGCCCAGCTAGAGCAGCTGCTGGCAGACATGCGGACTGGCGTGGAGTTCACAGAGCACCTGCTGACCAGTGGCTCAGACTTGGAGATCCTCATCACCAAGGGGGTGGTAGTAGAACGGCTCACAAAGCTGAACAAAGTCGAATACAGTGTCCATCCTGGAGTAAACGATAAGATATGCTTCTCTCCTCAGCAGAAAGCAGGCCGGTGCCGTGGCTATGAAGTTTATGGGGCCATCAATACCAAAGAGGTCGATCCAAGCAAATGTGTCCTTCAAGGAGAAGGTAGGAAGGCATTTCCCGCTGGCCTGGAGAGGGCGGTGGGTGAGGACATGGTGTTTAAGGGGTGTGGCTTTTTCAGCTGGGGCCCTCATCCAGCTAGGAAGAGTTTCCTACCAGCCAGTTTACTGAGGGCGAGAGCCATAGTGATTGAAAGGACAGTGACCCCCCTTCCTCGCCCTTTCTTTCTGTTTCGTTCTGGCCAGGGTACAGTTAGTATCCCATACAGCAGTGAGGCGTGACCCTTTTCCAGTTGAGTGAAGCAGTTACTAGCAAGGAACTCCAGGAGCATGCTGTTTCTTTCTTTTCTTTCTTTTTTTTTTTTTTTTTAAAGATTTTTCTTTATTTATTCAACAGACAGGGATCACAAGTAGGCAGAGAGGCAGGCAGAGAGAGGGGGAAGCAGGCTCCCCGCTGTGCAGAGAGCCCGATGCGGGACTCTATCCCAGGACCCTGAGACCATGACCTGAGCCGAAGGCAGAGGCTCAACCCACTGAGCCACCCAGGCGCCCCGAGCATGCTGTTTCTATCAGATGGTAGAACAGAGACAGTGCCCAAAGACAGTAATAGGATAGGCCGGGGTGAAGTCCTGCCTGCCTACAGAGGAGCATGGCAGGCCCACAGGGGGCTTGGATCATTCTGAAGAGTTTCAGAGGAGTGAGGAAGACAAGGTTGGAGCATACTTTCATCTGTGCCCTTCTTGGTTTATGTAAGCCACATCTTGACATTTGCAAGATTATGGTAGGCATTTCATTTGGTAGGGGGAGAAACAATTTCCTTTGACTCTCCTGTCCCGAAAGGACCCTTCTGTTCCTGAAAGCAGTTATTCAAACACAGATATGTCGGAGATTGGTCCTGATGGGCAGACTGGACCATGGATGCAGCCTGACTCTGGCACGGGAATTCTTAACATTTTGGAGGTCTTCGGTCCCTTTGAGAATGATCTCTCCCCAAGAAACATCCACTAATTTGGGCACCCTGCTTCAGGAGATTCTTTGACCCCTCATAAGCTTCTGCAGAGACCAGATGGTAGTTCATGAGCCCCTCGTTAAGAAGCCCTGTTGCAACTGCTGGGCCGGAAGCTGCACCTAGTGACTATTTTCCCAGCAGCTTGGCCCAAGTGCTGAAGAGGCCAAGCCGATCAGCTGCACCCCCGACCAATTCAAGCACGATCTGCAGCTCGGACGGGATAGCTTTGGGCTTACAAGCTTCCCTCAGAGGGTCTAGAGGTTTTCTGCTCTGACTACAGAGGTCCATCCCAAGTCTTTTCAAAGCTCCCTTAGGGCTGCCCTTAAGGTTCAGGATCCTGGGTGATCCAAGAGCAGCAACTGGCTGAGAGACAACCAGGCTTGCCAGGAGGGACTCCCAGGAGGTATGCTCTGGGGGCCGGAGCGGGAAGGGAAAAGAAAGGGAGCAGGATGATTACGATAAACAGGAAGCAGGACCTTTTGTTCTAAAGAGAAGAAGGAAGATGGTGTCTGATCTGCAGAAGCAGGCACCCCGTCTGGCCTTTCAGGTGAGGACTGAGTGTTTGATCTTCCGCAGATCTCCACCGAGCCCGGGAGAAACAGACAGCCTCTTTCACTCTGCTGTGTAAGGATGCAGCAGGAGAGAGCATGGGTCGGGGAGGAGACAGCGTGCAAGTCGCGGTCATCCCTAAAGATAAGAAAGACAGGTGTGTATTACACAGCCCGGTGTCAAGGGTAATAAGCAGTGACGAAACTGGACACTTAAGGCCCCTTTGTAATTGGGGAGGTGTGCCTGCAGTACTTACACCCAACTCCCCCCACCCCGTGCCCCCCAGATGCTATTAAAATATGTGATATGACCAGTTGGAGCAGACGTGTTTTCTTCTGCGAGTTTTATGCCAATACTCCACTCTCTCCCAAAAGTCTGCTCCCTGAAAAATACTCTTATGTTGGACCCAACAGGCCCCTTCTCAAAGTTCAGCCCCACTCTGCTACTCCATTGGGCTGGGAGTATATTCGTGTGTCTCCTGGAATCAGAGGAGGGAGGAGAGCAGGAGGGTACAGCAAGTCCATTAGAGAGAACACAGTGATGCTTTCATGGAATTCCTCTGTACGTCAGATTAAAGCAGCATTTATATTGCTTCCTTCCTGTCGTGAGACTAGTTTCCGAGACCAATGGAGGGACATCCTGCTTGGGGGACATTTCAGATGAATGTGGGGCAGACTGGTGTAGGGCTCACACCTCAAGTGCTGGGCGGCTGCAGCAGGCCTGTGAGAGGGAGTGGTTTTTTGAACCCCATCTGCATTCAGTCCGGTCAGAGCGCTGGTGCGAGATAACAAGGACGGAACATACTACATCTCCTATACCCCCAAGGAGCCGGGTGTCTATACCGTGGTGGTCTGCATCAAAGAGCAGCATGTGCAGGTGAGTAGGACCTATGCCTGGCCCTGACCTCCCTTCTCCCTGCTTCCTCTGGCTTCTACCATCTCAGGCTGTGGAGACATGACTTGGGGGGATCAGCTATGTGGAGGGATTGCATGGGATCCTCTTTTTTCATTCTCTTCACTGGAGAAATGACCCAGATTTTGCTGGTGACCGTAAGAACTCTGTGCCTATTCCTCCTCCTGGCTGTTGAGCTTGTATTTTGTCATTCTTCCCGTTGGAAAATTCTTAATTTGGGAAAGATACCTTCATCCCAGGGGGCATTCTGCCAGGGGACAAGCATACACATTCAAGTGATATCCTTTAGCTCAGGATTGTTCAGACTGTAACCGGACAGACTGGAACGTACTGGAACACAACTGGGGAGAGTTATGCCCTCTCCCCTCAGCTGACCAGTCGTCTCTCTGCATGACCATCTACCCTCGTAACTCTTTCGCCTATTTCTGTATGTGCTCTGCTCTTACCAGGGTTACTGTACCACCTCTTCAGACGAGGATGACACTTTCTGGTCTAGAGATTGTGAATTTTTTAAAATTGGGCCATACTCAGCAGGTCCAATAGAATTGCTAGTACTCATAGGTTTTCCCCAACCAGAAAGCAGCACTTGACAGGAACGATGAAATATCATAGTGTCATGACGTGTTGGGCTTGTGGTGTGTGCAGGAAGGGAGGGGAAGACTTCTGTTCAGCATCCACTTGCTGCCCGTCTAACTACGTTGGCCAGAGTGGGCTACATGCCTCTGCCTACATTCTTAGGCCTTTGTTCCAGGCCGTTCAGGCCTAGGGATCATCATGCAGTTGGACTAAGGAACAAACATGCTGAGGTACACAGTCCCTATAGAGCAAAACCAGAACTTGAACCCATTTCCTTGAACTCCAAGGTGTTTTTAAAATGGATCATAAATTCTTGAAAGGAGGAGAGATGGAATACTTGAAAGGCTTCTGAGGTACCAGAATCTGAGTTTTGTGTTTCTGCAGACAGCATGCTTCTCAGTCAGGGAAAGGCCTATGAGCTACCTTCTTAGCTACTGATTGTCTGACACAGGACAGAAAGTGGAGAACGGAAGTTGTCCTGGAAGGAGAGGGGCAGGTGGGAGAGTTTCGAGTTTGAGGATTATTAAGCACACGCTCTTCACCTTTCTGCCTGTGTCCTCACAGACTGAGACTAGGTGGATGGGGAAACAAATGTCCAGGATGGAGGAGAGGGAGGAAGGGAGTGAGGCTCAGTGTGTGAGAGGAGGAGGTGTGTGACAAGGCATTGGAGAAAGGATCACGGGACGGCCTAGCCTTGTGGTTGTGGCACTCTACTAATGAGCCCTAAGACTCCCCTAGAATGGAGAAGATGGCAACACCAGTGACACAAAACACTTTTTTAAAAACTTATATATTTTTTTTAAAAACTTATATTTATTTATATGGGCTTATTCATGTATGAGGCGGGCTCCATGCTAGAGGGGCCGCACAGAGCCCTTGGCTCTCATGCATTTGTACGTGGTGTCACACGGCTAAGCACCCAGCCAGTCACTGGTCCCTCATCCGTTTCCCTCCTGCTGTCCTCAACTCTCCAGGGCCAGGCCCTGTGACTGACACTGCGTTTAAGCAAATGGGTTGCTCAGCACATCCCTGTTGACTCATAACGTGCTGTTCTTTGCTGTTCGCCTTAACTTTGAAGGGCTCACCATTCACCGTGACCGTGAGGAAAAGGCATCGCCCACACCCGGGCGTGTTTCACTGCTGCACGTTCTGCTCCAGCGGAGGCCAGAAGACGGCTCGCTGTGCCTGTGGAGGCACCATGCCAGGTGAGGAGGAACACTCTCGAAAGTCTCCCGGCAGTGCTGGGTCAACTACCACACAGCCACTGGGTTTAGGAGACTCAGACTTAGGCTCTCTTGCTAGGAATATAATCCATGCATATCAATACACCATAGTTCTAAAAGTTCGCTTAAAGCTTCTCTGTTCTGCAAAGTGAATAAGCTTTAAAGTTCTGAGTTCTTGCAGTTCTGATCTAGTTCACCAGTCTTATGAGCCCTGTGCTTCTCCCCAGGATGTTCAATTTCCATCTGTACCCTTTCCAACAGCCTGGCAGTGTAAAAAAAATCTAAACCCACTCTGCTTAGAAATGCCAAGCAAGTCAAGGATGGGGAAGTGGGTGATTACATCAGTTGACCAGGTCTGGCTCTTTTCTTAGGGGAAGGAGGGTCGACTCAGGCAAGAGACCTTTTTTTTTTTTTTATTTTTTTTTTTATTTTTATGATTTTATTTATTTGACAAACACAGTGAGAGAGGGAACACAAGCAGGGGGAGTGGGAGAGGGAGAAGCAAGCTTCCCGCTGAGCAGGGAGCCCAACTTGAGGCTCGATCCCAGGACCCTGAGATCATGACCTGAGCGGAAGGGAGACGCTTAATGACTGAGCCACCCAGGCACCCCTCTAATTTTTTGTGTAGCCCAACACAGGGCTTGAACTCAGGACCCTGAGATCAAGACCTGAGCTAAGATCAAGAGTCGGATGCTTAACCAACTCAGCCACCCAGGCGCCCCCCTAATTATTTTTTAGATAGTATCCTATTGTGTCCTTACTCTGGTGGTGGGCCTTCAGATAGGCTCATGCACCCTTTTGCATAAACACTTTAGGAACTATCTTCTTTATTTCAGCCACTCTTCCTGTGTCTTTTATTTCAATTACTTTACAGTTAAAACCTAAACCGGTTCATCTCGAGTTAGCAGAATGTTAAAACTACGCTCTCAGAACTTCAGCAAACCTTAATTGATGCGCTGTCTTCAGTCCTCAGGAGGCCTCCTCCTAGACAGGCGCCAGACAGCTTGTTTCTCTTGCCGGATTTTATTACATGTTTTCACATCCATGAGTCCACATGTTGCCAGAAACGTTAAGTTTCCACAGAAAACTGCTGGACTTTATTCTTAATGGTTGTCTTCTGTCTCCTCTTGGTACCACACAGGTGGGTACCTAGGCTGCGGCCACGGACACAAAGGTCACCCAGGGCGCCCGCACTGGTCATGCTGTGGGAAGTTTGCCGAGAAGTCAGAATGCACGTGGATGGGTGGGCAGAACGCGCCGAGGAGTCTACTCAGAACTGTGGCACTCTGACGCCTTCCTGGGCACGTGATCGACCCATTAGCTGCAGTCAGCACAACTTCAAATTACCGGAGGACCCCAGACCTTGATTAATTCTGAAGAAATGGATAGAATTAAAAACAAAGTGCCTTATCTTACACTCTCGAGTTCCAGTCCTTTCTTGTGAGTCACTAGCTGATGGTATATACAGACGGTTGAGCACCAGAGACCACGCTTCTCTCTTCATGATGGTCGGCAGTGTTCATTCTACACCGAGGCCCCCTTCTCTCATGCAGGAATGGAGCACTCTACACCATTGGATTTTGCGATCATGTGGGGAGTCTAGTTCCTAACTTCTGGATATGTAACTCGTTTATTTCTCCCAGAGCCACATGTTTGCTGTTTCCCTCAAAGAATTAAGACTGCCTTTCATCGTATCTACTTTTTCCTAGCACACATTAAATGGTTCATAATGGGATCTTGCCATTGGGGTGGAGGTCCCCGGCTTCACCACAGGCCACGTCCATCTCATACTCTTCAGGCTAGGTTAGTATTTAATCAAGGGCAAACAAGCAAAAAGTAAATAAAGGGAAACTGTGTGAAATACCACCTCAGAAATTGGTTACGGTTCTACTCTTGCCAGGCAATCTAGCTACTTTCATCCTCCTCACATCTCCCCACCTGCTGTTATTTACAGAGGAGTCTTTACTCTGGTCTGGAAAGCTAGGAAGTTTGGTCAAAGCTCCGAGTCCTGGAGCGAGCCTGCTTAGCTGTTAGAGGCCGCAGAGAACTCTGGGAAGAGGAAGCACACAGCACTGGTGCCTCAGGACTGCCAATGGCTTCACTGTATATACTTGGTGTAACCTTCTAGGACTCTGGATTTCAGTATGTATTAGATATAATTACTGAAATCTGCATTTCAGGAGCCATTAAAAAGCAGGTGACTCATTTGAGCAGTGAGTTGGGTCAGGCAAAGGAAGTGAAGCAAGAAGATGAAACACGGACTGTCAGTCATTGCGGGATACATTTCTTTCCTCCTTAGGGCTGCGAGATAGCTACATCGCAGCCGTAATCCTAAGGTAGTCACTATATTCCCACCCTTGTCCAGGAAGATTCTCTTCGGTGCTCTCTAACCCAAATCTGATCTTCGCACAAGACCGTGATGGCCCTGTGACCCTCTCAAAGTGTTAGCTACTTGCTTTTCCTCGCTTCTTATAATCGCTGGGCCCCCACATCAGGAGGGTGTCCTGTGAGCTGATCATTGCTGCTTTAGGATCAGTGCTGCTTAGCCAGGAGGGATCTTTCCCCACAAGGGATATTTAGTCATGTCTTAGAGACATTTTTCCTTGTCTAGCTGGAGGCTGGTGCCGCTAGCATCTGTTGTGTAGAAGTCTGGAACGCTGCTCAGCTCCAGGAAGCCTTCTGCAGCAGACCCAGTCCAAAAGGTTCACCGTGCCTCTGTTGAGCAGCTCTGTTCCAGACCATTACCTCTCTTTTTTCAAAAAATGGCCAGCCTTGAGCCTCAAGCCTTTCTACAACTTGCTGCTCCTCCGTGGTCCCCCTCATTCCTTGACGATTTTAGCCTGAGCTTGCTGCCACGCAGAATCATGCCTCATAGTCTCAGATTAATTCAGTATTCACATAGGCTTCTTAATTCCGTGTTCCTTTTCCCCTACCTTAGCCATACAGTCAGTCATCCCCTCCACCTGGCTGGGTTCCAACTGCACCCTCTGCATCAATTCCATTTCAAGCATCCCATGACCACCAGCTCCCCCATCTTTATGGCTCACCCATGAGAATATCCCGATCCTCTTCTGGAACACACAATCAGTGATTCCACCACCTTCTCATGGTTCCCCTCACGCCTGAATGTGCTTTCCTTCATTCTCTCTCAGATTCTACAGACCCAGCATTATAATCACTCTCTTGCATGTGGTCTCCCTATCATTTTTGGTAAAATCCCCAGTTGGATCCAACACTCTATCTAACCTGACTGGATGATCCTGGAGAAAAACACAAGAGCACGAGGATTTAGCCTCGCTTTAAATCTACGACCACAAATTTCAGCGGGCACCTAGTTGTCTGACAACATCTCCCTTGTCAGTTGGCTCCCCTGCTCTGCTAGACAATTAGTTCATACTTCCCTCACAAACTCCACTTTCTATCCCACTTCTCCTCCCCACTTATGACCTTGCCTCCTATTTCACCTAGAAAATAAAAGGATTCAGAAGAGAATTCTCCTACCTTCCCACCACATCTACAAATCTGGCTGTATCCTTATCAAAAGCAAAACTCTGGGGCACCTGGGTGGCTCAGTGGGTTAAGGGTCTGCCTTTGGCTCAGGTCATGATCCCGGGGTCCTGGGATTGAGTCCCTCGTCGGGCTCCCTGCTCAAGCGGAGAATCTGCTTCTCCCTCTGCCTGTTCCTCCCACTGCCTGTGCACACACGTTCTCTCTCTCACATAAATAAAATCCTAAAAAACAAAACAACGAAACAAAAAACAAACCTCTATACTTGTATGCTAGACCACATTGCATCTCCACAACCCAGGAACATTGCTCCAGGAATTTCCTCAGGAACATGCTATAATATTTCCCCCTCTTAAAAAAACAGATTGCCCTTGATTTTTGTACTAGTCTGCTAGGGCTGCCATGACCAAACACCACAGAAATTGATTTCTCTCAGTTCTAGAGGCTGGAAGGCCAAGATGAATGTTTCTCTTGAGACCTCTCTCTTGGCTTACAGGCGGCTTCTGCCTCCTGTGCCCTCCTGTGGCCTTTCCTCCGTGCAGACAATTCCCTGGTAGCTCTTCTCATAAGGACACCAGTCCTACTGAGTTAGGGCCCACACCCATGACCTTATTTGACTTCAGTTACCTCCGTATAGGCCCTATTTCCAAATACTGTGACACTGGGGATTAGGGCTTCAGTCTATGAATTTGGGAGGAACAAAATTCAGTCCATAACATGTTTCACCCTCCCAGCAATGCTCCATTTTCTGCTTCCCATTAAAAAACTTCAAAAATAATTGTTTACTAACTCTACTTCTCCTTGCATCCTCTTAGGTCTAACCCCATCAGGCTTTCTTCCTCACCCCTCCACCGCTTCCTCACCCCTCCACCTCTCATCAAGGTCCCCACTAATGGCCACATTATGGACCCAGTGATCAGTTCCCAATGTTTCCATCAACCGCATTTAACACAACTGATCACTTTCCCTTCCTTGAAACATTCCCTTCGCTTGGTTCGCATGGCATCACTCTCCTTCATTCTGGCTGACTTTTCCTGACTCTTGATCTTTGCTAGTTCCTCTTCCTTTCTCCTGATCCAACATGTTGGGCAGCCCTAAGGATCCATCCATTCCTGCATTTCTATGTCCTCCCCCTCCCTAGATGATCTCCTCCTCTCCTGATTCTAAATACCATTTAGACATGAAAACTCCTATGTTTATGTGCCATTCCAAATTCCAAAGGATTATATCCGATAGCTTAACACCTCCACTTGGAGGCATCCCAGGTGCCTCAAATTTCAGATGTCCACAACAGAACTCCCAGTTTCCCATTCCCACTTCCCACCTGCCTACACTAGCAAACTGCTTCTCCCGCGGTCGGCTCCACCTCTTTCGGAGGAAAGTCCAAATCCATTCTTACAGGTGGTAGGTAGAGTCAATGGCCTGGCAAATGTGTTTGACTCCCCCTCTCACGTACACATCCAATCCACGGGTGAGTCCGTTTGGCTTTCCCTTCGAAATACATCTGCTGAACACCGCTCTCCACCTCCACGGCCACTGTTCTGGTATAAGACACGCAGATCTTTCCCCTGCCTCCTAGCTGGACTCCCTGCTTCCACCCTTCCCCTCCTGTGGCCTCTCTCCCATCAGGAATTAAAGAGGTCCTCAGATCACGTCACTCTTCCACTTCACACCCAACATCTTCCCAACTCACTCAGAAAAAAGCCAGCGTTTGCATCAGCATGTAAGAGCCTGCACCCCGGCTCCCTGTTCTCTCATTTCCTCTCCCCTCACCCCTAGTCACTCTGTTCCAGCCCAACCTGCCTCCCTGGGCTCCACAAACCCTCCACATGCTCTGCGTAGCAGCCTTTACAATCACTGCCCCACCATCCGGAATGCTCTTCTCACAGATACTTAATGATTGTCTCTCCTTCTCCTCAGGTTTCCGCTCCTATGTCAAACATCATCTGTCAAACATCATCCTATCAGAGAGGTCCCTAACTACCCTGTATAAAATAGCAACTCGTCACCTCAGGGCTCCATATCCCTCTCACTCGGCTTCATCCCCACCTCACATACATATTCTATTTGTTTAATGTTTGTTCTCTGTCAGCTCCATGAAGACAAGGATTTGGCATTTATTGACCACATTGTTCCTGGCACATAGTAGAGGCTTAATCAACATTTTGTTGAATAAAAAAAAGATCTCATTTGGTACAAGTTTCAGTTTGGCTGTCCTTGGTATCTGTTTCTATACGCAAGACTTTGCTTCCCCCAAACGCCAGATTTGTCATTTAACCAAATACCACTTGGGGGAAAAAAAATATCAGCCTTTCTCTCAAACCTGCTAGATAAATTGTATGCACTTTAGGGACCAGCCTTGAATTTTCCAATTACCTCAGACATCCAGGGAATTGCTTTGCCGTGGAGAAACTTATTGTATTACATCATTTTTTCCCGTGTGTCTTTTAACAAATCACACTTCAGAAGCGAGGATAAAAAGCTTTTCATGTATTTCAGTTGGAAAAAGGGTTTTGGTAATTGTAGAACTCTACTGTAGATGAAGCTCTGTGCAGAAGAAAATTTGTCAGACATCCACGTTCTGGCAAATGCCCTAGCCTTGAAGCAGTATTCATGGTAGCAATTCCTTTACAAACACTAAGATTAATTTGTGTGGGAGGAGGGGGGTGGCTTGCTCATTGGCCTGCCGTATAGTGGAGTCCAAATTCAATTCTACTGTCCTACCAGCTGACAGACCTGGCAAAGTTAAGAGTGATCTGTAGAGCCCCAGATTCCTGAGGTGAGGAAAAAAAAAGAGAGATCTGAAGATTTAGGAATTGTTCCCAGTGTCGCAAAGTGCTTCAGAAATCACCCTTGAGTTGTGAGCAGTGAAGCATCAACATCAACAAGGTACAGTGTCATGAGGTAAGTTTTGTCTCTGGTGTTACAGGTAAGACAAGAGAGCCACAGATTACTGCCTCTGTCCTCTGGGATGCTGTCAAAGGATAAACACCTTGGCTGTCTTGGATAACAAACACACACATGTACCAGGCGGCTCGCCCACTCTGATCTCTGAAATGCAGTCCTCGCTCAGCTTTACCCCAAAGGATGCATGCCTGCTGAGTTTGTCTCCAGGGGAGGTTGGGCGAAGTGACCGCTAATGGAAGCAGGATGTAGAAAGGCATTTCCCTCTGCCTGGTTGGCCTTTCGGTACTGACTTCAATTCCCTCACTGCTTTCCCAGTCTTAACTAGTTCTTGTTCTAGCTCCTTGTCCCAAGCCCTCCCAGCGACTACCCCTCTCCCTGCAGCCCTTGACACCTCCACAGCCAGTTGGGAGACTGTAAGCCTCAGGGAGAACGGGGATGGTTTCAGGTTTCGCTTTGACCCTTTGGCTTTCAGTGCCCAGCAATGCCTGGCATATTTAATATCAATTTTTGAACTGATGTACAAATGATGTAGCAGTGCAAGTATTCTCCCCATCCTACCTTGCATACATCATCTCTACCCTCCCTCAGATTAGCTAAGGAATCTGGGTAAAAGGACTCAGGCCAGGACAGAGGTGTATAGCTGTGGATCTGTCTGCCAGGTTCCCTCCCTAGGGGTGAGGTTCTTCCTTACTTCAATCCCCACCTACTGACTCTGGGTGGGTACTTGGTGCTCTCACTGACCCTAATTTCATTTTTATTTCTGAAAACATTTTCATCTAGGTGACATGCTTAGGAATTCTAAGTTCTTATTATAATTCTTGGCGTTTCCAGCTATTTTTAAAATTCTGCCTTTTCTTAGGACAAGATGCTAGACAGCAAAGAGCAGTACAATCTCCCCCTTTGTAAACCCAGTTCTCTCAAGGCATCACGGTCAGTATCAAGATTCCCAGTGACCACGGAGGTCACTGAGCACTGATGGCTCCACAACTGTCCTACTAGTTCAGAAGAGTCTGGCTTCACCTCTGAGCCTGGCTGAAAGCCGCTTCATTGGGCAACAGAGACAACCACAGAGTAAACAAGCTGGAGGTCATACATAGCTGTTCGCAGTCATGCACACAGCCGCTAGAGAAAAGGGTCATACTCCACGCAGATGGCATCCTACCTGCTGCTGTTCATGACCGCACGGCAACAGAAGTCCTTAGCGGGATTTTTAAAGGCCTCGGGGTTCTGTCCAGCTATGACATGCACTGCACGCATTCTGTGATCAACACTGCTAACGAGAAGTCAAACCATAAACCTGCCACAAAGGCAGATCTGTCACACGAGAAACTCCTGGTAAATTGGGTGCTCCGTGGGGTTGTGCTTCTGGATGGATGCTTGCCAGCTGGCTTTCAGCTGCACCCAGGCTGCTGTCTTACCCTCATATGCCCAGACCCGGTCCCACAGCAGTAACAGGCGTGCCTGTGTGACCCTTCACAGCTTCTAAAGCCTCGATGACATCCTGTCCTCGCCTGAGTCTGGTCCAGTAGGCAGGCAGCCGTAAGAAAATCCTCCAAGTTAACAGTGTTTCTCTCCTAAACAGTGCTTGGGATGCACATGTTCATCGAACATGCCTTCTGACGTGACCAATGTCCATCCCCTCAAACAGGCTGTGGTGTATAGAGCAGTTACCACATTCCCAGTGGAGCCTAATGGGATATATACTAATCCATACACCTTACAGATCAAAGAGCTGAGCCTCGCAGGGAACCTGTAGCTAGCCTAGTATCAGACAGTCAGCCCAGGGCAGAGAAAGGCTTTGTACATCCTTGCTGGCCTGGGAGCCACTGTTCTCAGGGACTGCACCTTTGCCCTGTGTGTTCATCTTAAAACCTGCAAGAAAGGGCAATCTTACTTCTTCGTTTTCTGATCTCATCACGGACCTTATTGTAGTTGCTGGGTTCTGAAAACAATGCCCACCTTATGAATGGGGCAACCAAAGTGCAGAGAAGTTAATGATCTTTTTCAGGTCTACGTCCCCAGCTAAAACGAACCTGGAACTTAACTGAAGACTGAGTTCTACATGAGAACTCTTTCTATGGGCCATACTGTCACCTTTATCGGTCTTTAGACCTTGTCCTGAGAAAGCACCTTTACTTACCCAGGCTCTGATGCCTCGGCCCACACTGTGACTGGGTTAGCTTCAACTCCCACCCCTGACTCAAGGTTGGCACTCATAGTTCCATCTAGGAGAACTACAATCCCTTCTCACAGAAATTAGCAGATGTGTTTTAGAAATGATTGCTAAGGGGAAGAAGGAAAGAGGAACAGCTTCCCAAAGTATACAAGTCTCAAGAGCTTTTATCAGAGTACCAACTGCTATCTGACCAACCCTAAAATCTCAATGGCTTAAACCAATATTACTTCTTGATCATGTGATAGCGCCCTGGATGAGCGGAGGTGAGGAGGGAGGCACACATGCAGGCTTTACTCCAGTCATTTGGGAATTGAGGCTTACTAGTCTGGCAAAAGGTCCATGGCCCCAAAGGAGGTTAAGAATCCCTGACCTAGTGGTTTCTCTAGGGCCTTGTAGGCTTCCATCAGTTCCCTGGCATGTAGTGGGCCGATGAGGGAAGAAACAGTGTGACGAATCACTCGTAAAGTTGGAGGGGAGGTAAGAAATGACTGACATTACCTCTTTCCTTATCCATTGATTAGAACTCAGTAATATGGACCCATGTAACTGCAGTGAATGCTGGAAAATGTAGTCTCTCTGGGTGCCCAAGAAGAAAAGGAGATGGGGTTAGCAAACACACATTATCTCTGCTACACTGTCAAGCACACATTTATTCGATTATACCAACCATAACGCAAATACTAAATGATACAATGCTAAATGAGAGAATGACACTACATGCCACAAATACTGTCAGTTTGTAAAAATGCAAATACAGGCAGACCTTGGCTACTGCAGGCTCAGCTGCAGACTGAATACAGCGAATATCATAGTAAAGTGAGTCAAATGAGTCTCTTGATTTCCCAGGCATATAAAAATATTTACACTATATTGTGGTCCATCAAGTGTCCAATAGTAGAATGTCTAAAAAACTACCTATCTTAATTAAAAAATCTTTTATTGCTGGGGCGCCTGGGTGGCTCAGTTGGTTGGGCGTCTGACTTTTGGTTTCAGCTTGGGTTGTGATCTCAGGGTTGTGGGATCAAGCCCCGCATTCGGTTCCATGCTCAGCACGGAGTCTGCTTGAAATTCTTTCCCTCTCCCTCTGGCCCTCACCGTACTCCTGTGTGTTCTCTCTCTAAACAAACACATTAACTTTTTTGAAAATATTCTTTTATCGTGAAAAATACTATCATCTGAGCTTTTAATGAGTCGGTGGAGGGTCTTGCCTCAATGTCAATGGCGGCTGACTGGTCAGGGTGCTGGCTGCGGTAATCTCTTAAACTAAGATGATGGTGAAGTCTGCCACATCGAAGGACTCTTCCTTTCATGAATGATTTCCCCATAGCATGGAATGCGGTTTGATAGCACTTTCCCCACAATGGAAGTTCTTCCAAATTCACAGTCAATCCTCTCAAACACTGTCGCTGCTTTGTCAACGAAATTTATGTGATGTTCTAAATCCTCTGGCATCATTTCAACAATCTTCACAGTGTCTTCACCAGGAGTAGGTTCCATCTCAAGAATCCATCGTCTTGGCTCATCCAAGAGCTCCTCATCTGTTCAAGTTTATCATGAGATCGTAGCAATTCAAATAAAATAATGATGAAGAAGCCTCAAACACTGTGAAAACTACCAGAATGGGACACAGCCACAAAGTGAGCCAGTGCTGTCGCAAGAAATGAGGTGTCGGCAAGGTGCGATGAAGGGAGGTCTGCCTGTACTGGAAAGATGCCAGGTAGTAAACTGTGTTTCACAAGCAGCACATGATACTCTAGCAACAGGAAATTATGGAACACCATGAATGAAACAAGAGCAAACACTGGATGGTTCGAGAATACCCAAACCAGACATCTGTTCACGGACGATGCACCTCCTTGCCCTGAGGCTGGTGCAGCAGAACTGTCTGGCCAGAGACAGCTGCAGAGGCCTGGCCTCGGGGTCCACTCTCCGCCCTGCCCCAAGACGTGTTAGAAGGAGCAGCTTCGTTGGTAGGAGAGAGGGAGGGCCGGCACTGGAAATGGCAGTAACACTGGTCTCCCATGAGCTGAGAAGAACAAGGCAACGGAGGGCTTTCTGAGTTTTTACTGAGACTTTTGTAACAACTCCCCTGGTATTGTTTTCCAAAATTATCTAACTCTAAGGCATATTCTTTTTTCTGAAGTAATTCTTTGGTTTCTGCATTACCCTTTAATAAGTTGACTGATCGACCTGATGACCCAAGTGCTTAATGTGATCACTGACACCTAATTCCTTGGATAAGATGGTGGCTCCTTTTGCGGAGAGCCTGGCACTTGCCAGTAAAATGAGAAGCCGAGGAGGGCTTATATCAGGTCACTGTTCCAGACTCTACCGCAAACCCGCAGCAGTACGACCCTGAGCCCTAGAAAAGTTAGATGCCAAAAAGGACTTTGAGGTCAGCCAGAGTGAGCTTCTTGACAGATGTGCCAGATCCTGATAGGACCTGTTTGGCCAAAGTTTTCTTCTTCTCTTGGAGGTGTAAGATCTTCTCTTCTACTGTTCCCTCACAAATAAATCTAAAAAAAAAAAAAAAAAACCAAAAACAAAAACAAAAAAAACCAGATAAATAATCAGAAACCCAAAAAAGCATATTTAATAACCTAATCAAACTTGCATTTATGCTTTAGTTTTTACATGAGATTTCTTTCTTAAGTTGTCTTAAGGTTTAGTTAAAAACTCCATGTTTATGAGAGCCAAACAACCTTGATTAAACATGTGCCTGTTTAAAATGATGGGACTCAAATTATTTTTCATTTCTTTCTGAAGCTAAGGTAATTGGGAACATGCCAAAATAGGCAAATGCTATCCCTATCTAAAAAAATGCAGAGATCCAGCTGTCACCCAAAAAGCTCAACCCTGATCAAGTCAGAAGGCCTTAGAGCTTATCAAGTTCCTGCCGTGTGTGCTGGTGTAAGTACAGTGTCTCATTTCTTGGCGAATTCACACTGAGAACAGGTTTCACCCCCTGAAGAAATGCCACTATACTCATTCCCTCATTCAGCAAGTACTGATTGAGCATTTACAATATTGCCAGGTGCTGTGCTAGGTGCAAGGATGGAGAGCTGCACACAGTCCAGTCTTGTGCTCTCAAAGAGAACACAGGAAGAGAGGCGTGAAAACATACAATCACGCAAACTGGAAAGGGCTACAGTCATATGTCCAGTGTGCACAGAGTAAAAGCAAACATCTCCAGTGTTCGGGGAAATCTCTGTTGAAGACCGAGTTCATAATGTGTGGCCTGTGGGATGAGCAAGGGTTTGCCAGGCGCAGCAGAGAGTGGGTGTCCCAGGGAACGGGAATGGAAAAACCACGGCCGAGTTTAGAACAGGGTTATGTCAGAGGAAGATCAGGTGGTCCAGTCTGGCCAGGGCAGAAGTCAAAAGGACTCCACCATGTTACAGAGCAATGACAGAAGCTCTGGAGGATGGTGGAGGTCAGATCATGAGAGGCTCTGCATTTCATGCAAAGAAATTCAGACTTGAAAAAGGGAGATGGCAGTGTGGATAGGAAAGAGGAGATAGTTTTGAGACATTTCAAAAATAAAATGAATGGACTTGGTATGTGAAAAGGGAGAAAAAGGGAGGAACCCCATCTGTGGCTCTAGGATTGGATACAGGATCCTATTCATGTAGAGGCAGTCGTCAGAAGCATCGAGAGATCGGAGGCGGTATCTCACTTCAGTCTGTGACATTCTGAGTTCCTGGAACTTGTCTCCTGGAACTTGCTCCACAGTGAACACTCGGCAGGTATCAGATTTAGGAGCTGAATGAGACGGGTGCACGAGTGAATGGATAATGGGTACACACTCGGATTCAGAGGGTTAGCGGGGATTTGAGTATTGAGGTCTGATGCTGGAGGTCTTGGGGACACAGGTTCAGACTTTTGGACTTCCTGGAGCAGACAGGATTACTAGGGGAGGACCATACAGGGTGAGGTGAGAGCTGAGGACAGGGAAACCAGCATGATCGCTGTGGAATTCACGGATGACCTGTAACAAGAGCGGTTTCAGTGGAGCAACAGGGGTGAGAGGCTGAGGAATGAATCTGAGAGGTAAGCAAGACAAGACAGTCAGTGATTTCTAATTCTTCAGGAAACCTGGCCCTGAAAAGGAAGGAGAAAAAGGGGTCCGTTGCTACAAAGGGATTGTAGCATTAACGCTGGTTGTGGTTCTTAAGGGAAAAAGTCCTAAAGAGAGGGACATTCTATAAAAATCGCTGGCTTGTGCTCTTTGAAAATGTCAATGTCATAAGACACAAAGAAAGACTGACGTATGGTCCCAAATTAAAGGAGACAAAAGAGTCGTGACAACTTAATACTACGCAGCCTCTAGGATTTTCCTTTGCTGTGAGGGACCTCACTGGGACAAGTGGCAAAACAGAATAGTCCACAGCTCAGATAACAGCACTCTATCAGTGTTTATGTTCTGACTTTGAGCCTTTTACTGTGGTTATGTAAGAGAATGTTCTAATTTAAAAACGCACCCTGCAGTATTTAAGGGTAAAGGAGCACCACGGCTGCAACTGACTCTCAAATGGTCCAGAAAGAAGTCTACATGCACACAGACATGCGCTACAGCACATGAGCAGTTTCTGGTATTATTTTTATAAACAAGATTTTGGGGGATATTATTCTTTTAAGAACTCTTACATCCTTTTCTGCATGCCCGAAGTTACGTCAGCATAAAAGTTAAAAGCAAAAAACTAATAAACAAAGGGTGGGGAGGAGGGTACTTTCCCTATCCCTAACATACAAGCCTTTTCTTCTCTTGCAGGGACCAACCAACCCCCAGGTCACCCCCAAATTGCTTGTGTTCCCTTCTGGACTGTGAATACCAAGGGCACCGTGACTCAGGAGCATCACTAGTCAAGTGATCGCCAAATATTTTACATTCTGTTAAAACGGGACCCAAGAAAGACTGGCACAAAGGGAAAGCCTGTGAAGGGGCCTACGCCCCAGCAGGTCTTCACTTACTTGTGCACAACAACATCTTTCTGCTGCCCGACACGGTAAATCCGGTCACAGGCCTGGTCTTCAAGTGATGGATTCCTGTGAAAAGAGAGGCAAGGCTCAAAGGTGCTGCCACCCTGGACTGGGTGGTCAAGGGCCCTGGGCAGAGGTGGCCTGCAGCTGTTTCTGGATGGTTCTGCACCTACAAATGGGGTTCACAGTTTTAAAGGGTCAGAAAAAAACCAAATAAACAAAAAGCCCACAGTGAAGAATGCAGGACAGAGACCCATGGGGCCTGAGAGGTCTAAAACAGTTACCATCTGGCCTAAAATATTTAGAGAGCTCGCAAATCCCCGTCCTTGGCTACGCTGGCCCCGGAAAGGTTAGTGTCAGATACCTTCTTGCCCTCAAATGAGAAACTCAGGTCAGTTTGCCAACAGAAACTCAGCACCACCACCAGCTGACTTTAAGTAACTTTAAGTAACACAGGTGAACCAATGCTCCAATTCAGTCACTAACCAGTTGGATGAACTTGGGCAAGTCACCTCACCTCAACCCTCTGTACTTGAGATTGTCACTTGGAAACATGACGGCTGCCTAATGAGAGGGGACAGCTTTCTCTTTCTTTTTTTCTGTAAAGATTGTATTTATTTGAGAGAGTGACTGAGAGAGAGAGAGAGAGAGAGCACAAGCTGGCAGGAGGGGTAAAGGGAGAAGCACTCTCCCCGCACTGAGCAGGGAGTCGATGTGGGGCTCGATCCCAGGACCCTGAGATCATGACCTGAGCCGAAGGCAGATGCTTAAACGACTAAGCCACTCAGGTACCCCGGAACACCTTTTTAATATTCTGGGATTTAACTAAAGAGACTTAATTTCTTTCCTTCTTTACAGATGCTATCAACACCAAACTAGTTTCTCATCTTATCTCTTTAAAACCTTGGACAACATTCCTCCATTTCAGAAAACAGCATTTCTTTATTTTATTTTATTTTATTTTATTTTTTTAATTTATTTGAGAGAGAGAGAGACAGTGAGAGAGAGCATGAGCGAGGAGAAGGTCAGAGGGAGAAGCAGACTCCCCGTGGAGCCGGGAGCCCGATGCGGGACTCAATCCTGGGACTCCAGGATCATGACCTGAGCCGAAGGCAGCCGCTCAACCAACTGAGCCACCCAGGCGCCCGCATTTCTTTATTTTTTGAAGATTTTAAGTAATCTCCATACCCAACAGGGGGGCTCGAACTCACAACCCTGAGATCAAGAGTCACACGCTCTACTGACTGAGCCAGCCAGGCGCCCCCAGAAATCAGCATTTAACTCCCACTCTGCTCTCCTCCCTCAAACATATCAGGGAGTCCTAAGACCTAAACACATTCTCCCAGAAGATGGTACTGGGTTGGCCTGAGTGTGCCAATCTGGGCCGCCTGGAAAACCAGACGAATATGCAGCGATCTCTGCTTGGCATAACTGGAAAACCCCAAACTGAGACTAATTAGGACATTTTTCTCCTACCAACACACACACTCATTTATCTTATTTCCAGGAAATTTGCGGTTACGCTCCCAATGTTTACGACTCATGCAGCCAAGGGCCTTGTGTTAAGCATATTCCTAACATGAATAGAAAATTCCTTTTCCTTTTCCTTTTGGAGTAAAGCTTTTCCTTCTTTTCCAGGGCTGAGATTTCCCTGGATGTCCACAAATGGCGTGAAATATGGTATTCTGAAGAGGTAAAACTGAGTGATGTGGCTCTTAGCCAGGAGAAAAAGACTTCTTCTCAGTTTCCATGGAAACAGATGTAAGATTAACAGTAAGGTGAATGCTATTTTAAGCAGTCATTTGAAGCCTGGCTTGCTCAGGAATTCGGGGCCATCAACAGCCCCAAACCCTGTACAGACCAGGACCTGTGCACAGGTGTGCAGCCGAGGCAATGGCCCAATACAAAAAGGGCAGCTTCTCCATAAGAAGTCAGCAGCCCCCCCGCCCCCGCCCAGCTATGCTAAGACAAGGCAAGATAAATCCAGAGTCATTACCAGTGCATGTCCAGAAGAAAAAGGTGGTTTCCTCCAGTCAGGTTTAGACCCACACCTCCAGCCGAGAGAGATATTAGCATAACCTTCAAAAGAAAGCATGGCATTCCCTTTACACAGATCTGATCCTCCTAATACACCTCTCCCTCTGTCTCTGGTTCAAACCCAAGATCAATACAGATAAGTACCACGTGCCTATCAAATTTCCCTCTGCTGTCAAAAAAAACTCTTTGAGATGCACTCCCCTCACCCTGAAGAAAACTGTTCACTTCTGATTTTTGTGACTCAACCTCAAAACATGAATTGTACGCCTGACAAAATACACAAACACTGCAATTCAGAGCATGGGGGGTGCCTGGCTCAAGGCACTTTCATGGAACTTTCCATTAATCAGATTCTGTCCACTCCCATGTTTCTGCACCCTCCACCCTCCTGCCGCTGCTGCTCTTCCTGCCTCCCCAGGCCACCAGTGCTTTCCATGTTCCCTCTGTCCCTCCAGATCTCCCCACACTTCCTCGTATCCAACTTCCACCTACCCTTCAAGGCTGGCCTCGTCCACAGAGATCACTTGAGCCAACGAGCTCTGCTCTTCCTCTGCTTTTAGCCCTGGTATTTTATTTTCTTTCAAGTACCTGTATACTTCGATATGTACCCCAGTAAATGTCTAATAAACTCAAAGTACGGGGAAGGATCCAGGCAACAGTGTTTACACTGCAGTTCTCGCCGTGTAACTGAGAACAAGGTGCTCTCTGTGCTCTCTATGACGGAGCTCTGGTGTGACCAGTTCATACCTGGGGGCCTCTGGAGCTGTTAAAGGCCTCCACCAAGTCCATCCTCTGTTTGGGGCTGACAGAGCCATCAATGGTGGCATAAGTCAGGCCGTGTCTCTGAAGGTGCCTCGCTACGACCTGCAGCATGCTGGTCCACTGGGAGACCACGACGCTGGAAGGAAGAACACAACATCAGCACGCGGCGGCCCCCCCACCCCCCCGAAGAGATGAAACAAATTCATCGGCAGGGTCTCAACGCCCCTGTTACTCTTAAGATTCAGTCATCAAATGTGGATCCAGAAAGGCCTTCTGTCCCCTGCGGGGCAAAGGCACATGTTTAGGTCACATCTCAAGGTGAGGATGCTTCCAGTTGTTTCCAGATCCAGGTTGTCATTTGTTTCATGCTAGATGAGATCAGAATACAGTGGTTGGTCGGCCTAAAATAAGGGCTGCAGCTTCCTATCATCTGGAGATCTGTGGTCCTGTAGGGAAGGGATGCACGGGCTGCCCTCCCTTTGCCAGCCCTTGTAAGCTGCTGGCACGTCTCTACCCTCACACCTTGTGCTATGTTTCAATTAGGGTTGTAAGTTTTAAAAAAATCAAAATATTCCACATATACAAATGCAGATCCATAACACACATGTGAGGGTAACAACAAATGGATCCAAGTACCCAGCTCGAGAACATTCCCAGCACCTCAGGGCTCCCTGTCTGACCACACACCTCACCCTGCCTTTTGCACCTGTCACTCCCCTGCTTTTCTCTGGGGGCTTCGCTACTTTTAAACACTTCTCCAGATGCTTAGCTCACTCTGATCCTCTAGGGACTTCCTTCTCAACCAGTGCCACAAATAATTTAACTAGGAATCATAGAGAATGTGTGCTGTAACCTCAGTGCTTTCTGCTGAGGAGGATTCAAGGTCCTGGATTTATAAAAAGCTGAGATTCAGAACTATCAGCAATATCAGAGTTTCTGGACTCATCACAAACAATAACTTGGATAATAAAATAACATTTACCTCTTCTGGGACCCTGAATTTCCTCGGATTGCCTCCAATTCCACCAACAGAGATGTAATCTGGGAAATGTTATTCAGTATACGTTAAATTGCAGCAAATTCGCTTTTCTCCAGCATCCCTCACCTGAACTTCTGAATGGCCTGCCTCTGGTCTGACCCCACTCTAGGCCACTCTTCTCTCTGCAGCCCAAGGGCTGTTTCTAAAATGCCAGTCTGTCACTTCCCTCCCCTCCCGCAGGGCCTTCCCACCAAGGACCGAACCCAAGCTCCTGATAATGACCTGCCAGCTCCATGCTGCTCTGGCCTCAGCTTAGCCCCTCCTCAAATGATGCTCCTGTTATACCAGAGTTCCTCCTCTGCTAAGCCATGCTTTGTCTCATCTTTGTCCACTCTGTTCCCTCTGCCTGGAACACCCTTCCATGTCAGATCAACATCACTTCTTAGGGGTCCTCACTAATCCCAAAGTAGGGTTAGGTGCCTACTGCCTCCCTGCTACTAGGGCTCCCTTTGTTTCTAGCACTGTCTTTTCCACACTACCCACTGTGTCTTGATCATCTCTTGCCATCATGGCCTGAGGTGCTGCAAGGAAGCGGATCAACAGAGGACTGGTTCATTTTGGTTCGTTCCCCTAGCGGCCAGCACAGAGCCAGAGCAGAGAAAGTACTCTCCTAACATTTGCAGGAAGAGAAAATCCAAGAGCTTTACCCAGTTTAGGGCCCACTCCAAAGGCTGTTAAAGAAGAGACCCACCCACCAGTCTGAGCGACACTTGCTAAGGTTTCCCCCAAAAGCTCTCCAGGTATTTATCAAACCCCCTCAGAGCACATCTGAGTCCACAAGGGAGCGGTCTGTAAGAACCGTGCACATGAGCATGAGTTGGGAAAGCAGCTGGATTCATCCCTCCCAACTGCTAATGCAAAGGACCTTTTGAAAGCCTCCAGAGTCCCTGGAGTTTGTCCCTGGGATGGTGGAGGAGGAAGAAAATGACCAGGAATTGGGAGATGAAAAGAGCTCTTCTGTTGTACTCCTTCAGGGCTCCTGGTGAAGAACGTGAATGCCTCATCACAGAAACAAGGGGCCACCCCAGATGAACTCTGAGGCGCCCTCAGTGCTTATGTCTTGTACTGCCCTTGTTTGGATGCTTACCTCTAGAGGCCCCTACCACCCACAAGGCTGCCTTCCAATCTCAACAAATGTGCTGGACAGGAAGTGAGGACAACATGGGACCATTCTGAATTCACAGGGAAAAAGGAAGCAGGTACACGAGGTGCCCGGCATCTTGGCGACTTGAGGTTGTGGTAAGTGCTTGGACTGCCTCATAAAAAGCTAGTGATAGGTATTTTGAGAAAACTTCAATGGGAGAGCCGAACTCACAGTCCATGAGCAGGGGGGTCCAACTCCAGGAACATTCTACATGAGGTTAGGTGTGTGCCGCCAAAACTCCCTTCCCTGAGTAAAACAACCTTAAATGGTTTGAACCGCTATTAAGGGGCTCACATTAAAACACCCTGTGAATAAATACTACCCAACTATTAGATGAGGCACACAAATTATGAAGACTCAAAGTCTTAACCCAGTAGCTACTCTGAAGGTGCTACGACAGGAAGTTTGTCCACATACGGTGTCCTTCCTGTGTTTCTCTCAGTTACTAGTGGTAAAGACCTCAGTAGATATTGTGAAAGTTTAATTAAAAGTAATTCTTAAGTAACACCATTCCCTTGGCAGTGACCTCATTTCTAGTTACATTAAAAAAAAAAAAAAAAAAAAAAAAGAACCACTTGGGGCACCTGGGTGGCTCAGTGGGTTAAAGCCTCTAACTTCAGCTCAGGTCATGATCTCAGGGTCCTGGGATCGAGCCCTGAATCAGGCTCTTTGCTCAGTGGGAAGCCTCTGTCTCTCTGCCTGCTTGTGATCTCTGTCAAATAAATAAATAAAATCTTTAAAAAAAAAAACAAAAAAAAGCCTTTGAAGAGAAGCTGACGCTGGGAGACAGCCTCAGACAGCAGCCTCTGAGAGAGAGGGCCTCGCCCCACTCTCAGGGTACACGGACTAATGGTGTATACTCCAAACCAGCCAACAGAAAGGCAGCCCTCAAGTTACAACACACCTCTACTACAATGCTTCAGCCTCGAAAAGCTTTAATGGAAATAGAACAAAATGACTAATGAAGATAGAAGGCAATAGGAAATAATACTCACAGACGGATGCCTTTCAACAAGTCTAAGCAACTAGTACTCAGATGTATTACAGAGTCTCTGGGGTCAAGTCTTTGTTGTTCTCCTTTAAAGCTTTCCCGAAACAAATTGCTCACTCACTGAGGCCCTGTCACTGGTGTAAACCTGATAGGCAACCTTCCCAGTGATCCATGATGGAAAACGTGCCTTGCTGCCGGGGCCGGCCCAAATCACTCTCTGAGAGCCCACTAGGTAATAAGACTTGTTATATTCGTGAAATAAAATAAGAACTTAAGACTGGAGGGGCAACTGGACCAGCTCACATCTAATAGTTCTAGCCTCGCCATTCAATGGCTGTGCACGCTTGGACAAACGTGTCGCTCTCACAAACAGAAAAAAATGTGTGAGAAAATCCAAGTTTTTCTATCAGAACAGAGGTGACAAATGTACCTTGCTGCTCGCTCTTGTGTTCTCAAAAAGCTCTGCCTTGAACCGTTCACCGTTAAGGGAAATGATGGGAGACGCCTCCGTGTCACAGAGTTCAGACAATGTCATGGCACTGAGCTGCTCTTCCAGAGAAAGGGCGAGGTTCTCGCTTTTCAGTTCTGCCGGGTCCAGGGCCTGAGAAGAATACAGGAAGGGGACAGGGTGGGGGGTGCAGGTGGACAGTTGAGGAAGCAAGCCACCTTATTTGCCAACGAAGTGAGGACTGTTTAACATTTCACACAGCAAAATGTCTCATACTTCATCATTGGTATTTCCTCAGAGAAACCCTGATTAAAATTCAATCTTGCAAGTTTTTCACAAGATGAAAGATAAATCAAATGATGGAACTTCTTAGAGATTTGCCAGACAGATTACATGATCATTCTGTTTTCTCAGCTAAAGCAGTATAGTTAATTAAGCTATTGATAATCAAAACACATTACCACAGCTCCTCTGAAAGAGTAACAGACTCATCTTAATTATGGATGTGCCTCTAGCCAATGTTAAGGCAACTTTTCCAACTGTATAAACACTTGAGTTTTCATGACTAGCCTTAAAAGCCCCGTGCTGCCTGAAGGCAGAAAAAACTAGTAGCTAAACTGGCTTTATGACATCCTAAAATACCAAAGTATCCATGAATGGTTTAGCAGAATGACATTTTCCATTCTAAAATTAAGTTTATTTACAAAAATAAAACCAATACAAGCTGTTCTCAACACTATGGGAATAATCTCAAGATCAATAAAAACTAATATAGAGTAAAATAAAGAAGCTTCCTCTTCTCTGTCCCACCAGAGAAACAGAAACACCCCAAATGCCATTCCCCTTGATCCGGCAGGCTGGACCCCAGTTACAGAGGCCTGAAATGGACCTCTCTGGCAGCCGCTGGGGAGGGGAGCACACGAAGAGCTCTTCTTACCGACTTCAGCAGAGACAGGTGACAGCAACACTGGCGAAGTCTCAGCAACTGGGTCAACAGTACGTGGGGGGTGCTGGATCTCGGCAAGCTTGCCGCCATCCGGGGCCCAGGCCCGGTGGATGCAAACTCCTGGGCCACTTCCACGAAGGGACACAAAGCACATGGAACAGGACAGGGTTTACAACAGAAATATGGGGAAGAATCACAAACTGACGGAGGCTGTTTTGAACTTCTCTGATCTGCGATTCAGTAACATAGCTATAACTGACCTCTATCAAGGAAGCCACACAAAATACTGGTTTTCTTTATGGACCTAGGTGCATTGTAATCACGTGGATTTCAAGAGTAACTTTAAAAAAGTTAGATCAGCAGGTCTGGTGATAGCAGATCGGCTTATTTAGCTTTGGTCTGAGTTCCTAGCTAAGGTCAAGTCTCTGACACCAGGCATTCATAATATCCCGCAGCCATGAATTTTACCAGATCTAAATCCACATCTCTGTTACTTGTGTGTACTTACGAGTGTCCCACCGCTTACCTTTACTAAATGGATTATTGGGGCTTCTTCCAGACTGGCTGCCCCCACCTTCCTGCCCTCTTAGATAGGATCGCAGAGCTGACCTGCCTCAGATCGAAAGAGAAAATGCACATGGAATGTTTGCTAAGACCAAAGAGGTTTACTAGCGGTCACTGCTTAACCGTGCTTGAAGCAGGATCTTGACTAAGACTTGTTAAATAAAGTCAGGCTCGTGGCAAGCACTGGCCAAAGGTAATGAAAATTAATTATTTTAAAAGCCAAATCGAGGCGCCTGGGTGGCTCAGTGGGTTAAAGCCTCTGCCTTCAGCTCAGGTCGTGATCCCAGGGTCCTGGGATCCAGCCCCACATCGGGCTCTCTGCTCAGCGGGGAGCCCGCTTTCCCCCTCTCTCTCTGCCTGCCTCTCTGCCTACTTGGGATCTCTGTCTGTCAAATAAATGAAATCTTAAAAAAAAAAAAAAGCCAAATCATTTTTTAAAATAAGTGTCAATAAACACATTAATATTATAAATATTATGTCTGATGATAGCTATTAATTTATAACATATTGTAATGTTAATATTAATTAGTATTGGTTTATATTTATCAATAAATACAACAATATTACATCAGGTAAACAAGGAGAAAAAAAAATTCACATTGGAAATGAAAGGTACCAAGCAGGAAAGGGTAAATCTAGAATTTGGGGAAGGACAAGAGATTTAAAGAAAATACAAAGAACACATGACAAGAAGGATTACAGAGCAGTTTGTTGTTTTTAAGTTCCAATGAGATGCTGAGTAACAGGTTGAAGGTCAAAGAGATGTTCTTTCCCAACATAGCCCCACAGAACCAGATGTACCTGGTGTAGAGAGACCACACTGTTTGGCTTCTACGCAAGGAAGCCGATGAAGAACAGGTTCAGTGTGTATACAAGACAAAGGTAAGCCAGAGAACAGGTGAAGGGAGAGAAAGGGAGATTTAAAAACCAAAACAAACAGAAAAAGGAAGGTAGACATCCAAGTCATCAACAACACTATAAATGCAGTCTGAAGAAACTGGACCCTTAACTCACCCCCAAGCAAGGACAGGAATCACACAACAATAAATGTGAGGTACTTCCTCATTGCACACACCTTGATCTTGCCAAAAGGACACTGTAAACACTCTCTTCATCTTCAGAAAGCTTTAAATGGTGCACTTGAAATTTACGCTGGGGCAGCATCACCTGGAGGAGAAGAATTCAGCTATGGAAGTCCAACAAATGACCTGGGCATTACAGAGTACATTCCCCATGGCAGACCCTGGAAACCTAGTCAAGCCCTAGATAGCTCTCCCATCTGCCCTAAAAACAGGATGACTATGACACATGACCACTAAGGCCCCCTCACAGGGAGACGGGACACTCAGAGGCTCCGGAGCAAAGCAGATGGCTGTTCAAGCCAAGGCAAGGACAGGGCAGCCTCCTTCCCTGGCCTTCCCCAGGGACAGGGACAAACGAGATTACCAAGGGCTGGCCAGTGGAGTCCAGCTGGTCTTTTGTTCTCCTCAGCAAAAGGCTCTTGGTTAAAATACTTAACCGTTCTCCTCCTTTCTTTGAACCATTGTCAACCTGGCTCTTCCACAGTCGGAAATCATCGAATGGAGAACAACGGAGAAATCTTTTTTTGTTAAGGAATAAGAGGGACAGTAGGAAAAAAGAATTAGAGAATGGTTTAAGGAGTAAATAAGGGTCCAAGGAAACACACAAGATGAGAAACAAATCCAATTTTCTGTTATATCTGTCATCCAATCATTTTTTAAGAGTGAATTTCATACTAAAGCTCTGCAAGACACATCAAAAGAATCTAAGTTGATAACAAAAGCACATTATAAAATGTGAATTTTCCCATTAACAATATCTGTATCATCACAAAAGGACATACAACCAACAGCTGGAATTTATTCCTAAAGCTTCAAAGGCCAGCAAAGAAATTCCGTATTCTCTTATGGGCTGACTTGAATAAAAGCAAGGGCTTTAAAATGAGCATTCTTTTCTGTTTGCTTCGAATAAATAGCAGGCCTGACCCCAGGCCATACGCTTTAAAACAGAAAAAGCCCAAAACATTCACTAGACTGAAGAAAGAGGGCTTCTGTCTCCTTTTAATCCATCCTATATTTTTCCATATATAGGGCCTAGATAGAATCTTAGTCCTGTATCTGCCAGGCCATCAGCTGATTATCTTCTCATAATATGAATTCATTTGCCCTTTAAAGGTAGAGAAGCTTGCCATCCCCTACGTGAGATACTCTGGCATGTTCTGGAGCTTTGTCGTGAGATATGCAATAATGATGAAGGGTTAACTGACTGGTTCGCATTTATATAATCCCGAGGAGTTTTACTCACTTCAGCAGTGAATACATGTCCAACAAGGTGTTCTGAATGGGGGTTCCAGTGACAGCCCAACGGGCCCGGCCCTGCAGCCTGCACACAGCCATGGAAGTCTGAACTCGTGGATTCTTCACACAGTGAGCTTCATCTAGTATGATTCGAGCCCAGACTATTCGAAGCAAAGGTGTTTTTGCACTATCCTGGAAGAAACCCAAGTGACATCATCAACAGTATGGAAAAATGTACATGTCTTCAAGAAGAGGAGGGGAAACAATGAACGAGTAGTGAGGGTTCACTCTCGCCGTCCAGTTTGAGGGCTCAGATTGGGTATACTGAAATGAGAATTAAGCTGAAGAAACCAAAAGTGGAGACTCTCAGTGGGTAGAAATAAACAAGTTAACTCGAGGACCCCAATCCTTGAGTTTAAGATGCTTGAGAGTAGGGGCACCTGGGTGGCATAGTCAGTTAAGCCTTCAACTCTTGGTTTCGGCTCAGGCTGTGATCTCAGGGTTATGAGATCAAGCCCCACATCAGGAGTCTGCTTGAAATTCTCTCTCTCTCCCCCTCTGCCCCTTGTGCTCACTCTCTTTCTCCCTCTCTCTTTCAAATAAACAAATCTTTAATTTAAAAAAAGATGCTTGGGGCTCCTGGGTGGTCCAGTAGGTTAAAGCCTCTGCCTTCGGCTCAGCTCATGATCTGGGATTGAGTCCTGAATCGGGCTCTCTGCTCAGCAGGGAGCCTGCTTCTTCCTCTCTCTCTGCCTGCCTCTCTGCCTACTTGTGATCTCTGTCAAATAAATAAATAAAATCTTTAAAAAAAAAAAAAGCTTAAGAGTAAAAATCTTTTGGTGTGCCTGGGTGGCTCAGTGGGTTAAAGCCTCTGCCTTCGACTCGGGTCATGATCCCGGGGTCCTGGGATTGAGCCCCGCAGCAGGTTCTCTGCTCCGCGGGGAGCCTGTTTCCTCCTCTCTCTCTGCCTGCCTCTCATCTCTGTCTGTCAAATAAATAAATAAAATCTTTAAAAAAAAAAAGAGTAAAAATCTTTTAACTTGAGTTTTCAAGTTACAATTCCAAAATGAGCAACAGCTGTGGGTCAGGACTGCACTAGGTGTCAAGCCTGGAAATTCACCCATTTCAATCAAATATTTACTAAACTGACAAAAAAGTCACTGCAAAAAATTTCACTGCCAAGTCTACTTTTATAACGTAGGGTACGAAATCAGCCATAAAGCACAGCTCCTAGCCTTAAGGAGCTCACAATGGAGCGGGAAGAAAAACAAGCAGAAAGATTAATCACAGGCGATGTTTATGTATAAAGTCCCACTGGATAACCCGTAGATCCTGGAAGACTCTCGTCAGTGTGGGTCACTGCTGTATCCCTAACACCTGAGACAGCAGCTGGCACATAGCGGATACTCAGTATCCGCTGAATTATCCTCTGCATGTAAGGACATAAATAAGCTCAAGGTGCTAAGAGCGGCATTTAAACAAAGGATTAAAGGATTCTTGAAGGTGAAAAAAACAAACCAAATTAACCTGGAAAAGGCATGGAGGCAAAGCCTTCCATCAGAGAGAAGGAAAAGGCACAGAAGCCATGACAGAGCAGGACAGACACACATCCCCAGTACTGAGCATGCGATGCTGCAGGGAGGGCTGGGCCGTAGAAGATGAGGGACGCCCAAGCAGGGCAAGGTCATCAAAAGCCTCATACATCAGGTACAGGAACTAGGGTCTTATCCTGAAAGCCGTGAGGAACCACTAAGGGATGGGAATAGTTCATTATCAACAAGAAGTCAGAGTTGCTGTGCTGAAGAAGCATTCTAAAGATTTCCGCAAATATGGAGATCAGACAAAAAATAAGAACGTGCAAAAGATTTGTTCTGGGGACAGCACTGTATTTTTAGGAGAAAAACGCCCCACAGTAAATACACAAAAAAGCCTCCATGCTGAGTCACTGAGAGGACCCTGGGCGTCCTTGAGAACATTCAGACAATCAGGGTTTTCGCCTGGTTATCATTTAGCCCTGGGCCCCTTTGTGGCTTTACCGTTTGCAACCTCTTTCCCTGGGAGGCAGAAGAGAGGCAGGCAATTAGCACTTAATACAAAAATACTTGTCCTAAAATACTGGTCCTTGGGGGGCCTGGGTGGCTCAGTGGGTTAAGCCTCTGCCTTCGGCTCAGGTCATGATCCCAGGGTCCTGGGATGGAGCCCCACATAGAGCTCTCTGCTCAGCAGGGATCCTGCTTCCCTCCTCTCTCTCTGCCTGCCTCTTCTGCCTACTTGCGATCTGTCAAATAAATAAATAAAATCTTTAAAAAAAATAAAATACTAGTCTTCACAGTAAATATAAAAAATATCCTACGAGTACACCCCGGAAGACTCTAAGATAAACAGTGCAATAGGTGAGGCTCCCACAGTCAAGTGATGTCTAGAATAAAAGGAAAGGAAGAGAGGAAAGAACTTTCCCCTTCCACAGATGGAATGTTTAGGCCACACCTGACCTCACAGGAAGGTACCTTTGCTGTGTGTGATGCTGTGGAAAGACTCTGGTTAAACTATGAGGTATGGGGGCGCCTGAGTGGCTCAGTCGGTTAAGCATCTGCCTTAGGCTTGGGTTGTGATCTCGGAGTCCTGGGATCGAGCCCCACGTTGGGCTCCTTGCTCAGCGGGGAGCCTGTTTCTCCTTCTCCCTCTGCTCCCCCTGCTTGTGCTCGCTCTCTCTCAAGTAAATAAATAAAATCTTATATAAAAAAAAAATTATGAGGTGTGGCTCCCAGACTCACCTTCCCCACACTGGGGTTTGCACTGGGGGTCACTCCCTCTCCTTTCTGTGTAGGAATCTCCTTGGCCAGAAGGTTATAGGTAGTGATCACGATGTCATACGTAGAGAGGCTGCACAGATAGGACACAAAGCAAATGGTAAACAATCCCTCCATGACTGACAGGAGAGGTGGAAAGGATCCCTTTATGAAAATGCCCGTGGCTGGAAACATATCGGCAGAATTCATTAATTCATGTTCTTAATCCACATATACATGGTTCAGGAGAGGTAAATTTTACTCGTTGCCTTATGTTTTATCTCTGATCATTTTTATAGTCTGCTTATTACAGCTAAATGGTCTCCCTAGTCCCATTGCATGAGTCAGAAAGAAAAATCTCTAGCTGGAGTCATATAAAGCTGGTTAGGATCTGACAACAACAGGAGTAGGGTAGGGTTAGGAATTAACATTTAGTAATGCTTTGAGCTAGATTGATGCTGAAGTCCCAAGGAAGTAAGAAACCCTCAAAGCACTGTTCATCTAGATCTGATCTTTTGCCTTATTATCCTATAACGGATTTCTGAAAACCCATTAATCCAGCCTTGACATTTGGGTAAAAAAATACATGCTGTAAGCTTTGAGTTTACCTTGCCTATGCTCTTTACATGTAAAGATTCTTATCAAAAGGCACAATCTTTTTTCCAATGAAACTTAATACTGTGCACCTGGGAGAATGTCCATAAATACTTTGATAAAAATGATCTGCCTAATTCAGAGGGAGCACTGTTTACACGCTGGCTTAGCATAACATAGAGAAGAATTAAGAATGACTCCAATCAGTCAACTAGTACATTCTGAATACCAAATGACGTATGACTAAAGTGCAAATCAAGTAAGGTACAATTTATTATTTTTTATTTTTTTTTTTAAGATTTTATTTATTTGACAGAGATCACAAGCAGGCAGAGAGGCAGGCAGAGAGAGAGAGGAAGGGAAGCAGGCTCCCTGCTGAGCAGAGAGCCCAATGCGGGACTCGATCCCAGAACCCTGGGATCATGACCTGAGCCGAAGGCAGAGGCTTTAATCCACTGAGCCACCCAGGTGCCCGGTACAATTTATTTTTAACTACTATCTACAACAGCGGCATCTGGGTGGCTCAGTTGGTTACACGTCTGCCTTGGGCTCAGGTCATGATTCCAGGGTCCTGGGATTGAGTTCTGCATCGAGCTCCCTCCTCAGCAGGGAGTCAGCCTCCCCCTCTCCTTCTGTCACTCCACCCTGCTCATTCTCTCTCTCTCTCAAATAAATAAGTAAAATCTTTTAAAAAAAACTATCTAGAACAAAGGCCAGCCACTGACAGTATTCTGTTGGAGAAGGGACAAAGGCCTGTCACTGATGCCCCGACACCTTCCGTCTGCTACAGTGACCCTCACTCATGAGAGTGGGTGTAAGACCTAAGGCCCCGGCTTTTGCAAGTCACCTCTAAAAGACTACCGCTCTGTTCTTTAGGAGATAAAATAATCCAATAGGACAGGCTGGGGAGATTATTTAGAAGCAGAAACAACTCCGTTCTTGATTAGATCAACAAGTATTCAACCCAGACCATCATATTACAATTAAGAACAAAAAACAATTCGTTTAGGGGTTCCTGGCTGGCTCAGTGGGTGAAACATGTGACTCTTGGTCTTGGGGTTGATGTTCTTGGGGTTGAAGTTTGAGCTCTACATTGGGTGTACAGATTACTTAAAAATAAAACCTCAAGGGGGGTGAGGTTATGGACATTGGGGAGGTTATGTGCTATGGTGAGTGCTGTGAAGTGTGTAAACCTGGAGATTCACAGACCTGTACCCCTGGAGATAAAAATACATTCTATGTTTATAAAAAAATTAAAAATTAAAAAAAAAAAAAAACCTTAAAAAAGAAAAAAATCCTTTAAAGCCAAAAGGCAAAGACTGGGACTAAAATTACCATCTGGGGAAACATTTTCCTTCCTCCTTCCCGATCCTCCTCCTTGGGGAGTTCAGTTGGGTCTAATCCTAAACTCTTCAATCTAAAACTTCTTAAGATGATTCCTATGTGAAAAACACAGCCAGTCTACACCAACTAATCATTAATATTCTACCAAGATGCTCTGTAAGACTGGGCTGGTTGCACTCACACGAACGGAAAAAGAATATGAATTTGGGATCAGAAATTCCACAAGAATGCAATAACTGTGGCAGACCCCTGTTCCAGGGCTCCCTGGCCTAGAGCTCAGCAGCTCGGGCAACCTCGCACAGCCGCTCTTGCTGAGGATGGTGACAAGAAGAAAAGAACACCATTCTCTTCAAAGATGCATCTCTTAGCACAGGTGACAGATGCTGGGCGGTGACAGTGCCTTCGGTCTTCACAAGAACCATGAGTCCTGACTACCTGAGAGCTTGCGGGGAACAGGAAGGCCAATAGGGCCGCTCAAGCCAAGAGGCTGAGGGCTCGCGCCCACTGCCGTGTTTCTGCACTTACACTTTTGCACGTTGATCCCGATTGGGCCCGTGATAGAGACAGACTCTTAGCATGCTGTTGCTCACATGTTTCATCACCTCGTTTTTCCAGTGATGGATCAGGGAGGCAGGACAGATGATCAGCGTTCCGTGGGAAGTGAACTCACAGGAGTCTTGAGGGGAAAAAAAAAAAATCAACACCTCGTTGCTCTCACTAAATAGTCTTAAACTCCTTCAAGGTACCTCCTCTTCCTCTTGACTTTTATTCCTTCAATCAGTATTTTTAACAGACTATTGCTTTTATTTCCACACACAGCATAGAATAGAATGGGAAAGGACTCAAACTGCTTATTTTCCCTTGTATAAAGGTTAGACAGAGAGAGTAGCTAGAGGGAGAGGAAAGGGTGTAGTCTGTGGCCTCGGTCTAAAAAACCCAATGTGCTTCCACGGTGGTTAAGAGGTAGAAGTGGGATCTTTTCCTACCTTGTCCTGAGTTGATGCGTTACAGGGGGTATTATTACTTTTTTCTGGAAAGCATAACTTAATTACATCCATGCTATAACACAAGTACAAAACCCCTAAGACAGGCCACGTGTGATGTGGAGTTGCTGACATGTTACACATAGGACCTTGAAAGTACTCAGACAGTTATTTTATCTTAACAACAGCGGCTGTGGTGAGAGAGAAATTGTCTAGAATTGGGAAATTACAGAATTTCAGAAAACTTGGAAACAGTTTCTGCTAAAATCAGAGGTTGTGACGGGCCTTCCTTTAAAAAATTCTGTATTAACTCATTTGACCCGGCCCTGTACCTGTGTCCTTATGTTAACAAGAATCATCAGAGCCATTCCAGAGGCTTGGCTTTCTCTATACACTTTTTTCGAATCACAGGTCAGGTTACGTTTATGGCAAAAGAGGAAATGATCACTGGTAACGAGCAGATTCAGCCTCAGAAATGGTGCCAGAGGACAGAGTCTAACACTGGTTTTCTGATCGATTAATGACACAGGACCACAAATTCTTTCACAGCGAGAACACGCCCACTCACCGCTGGCTCAGACAGTTTAGGAAATAAGAAGCTATGAAGGCATTTGTATACCATCTCTGGAAAGCCAAGTCAAGGCTGTGTTTTTGTCCTCTTCTTTGTTCTTCTCTTGATTCTTCTGGGACAGGATGAGTGCAATCATCGTCAGGGTTTTCCCTAATCCCATATCATCCGCTGGAAAAGCAAAACCGAAGTCAGAGAGTTTATCACTTAGAGCAAAGAATCACATCCACTTCCACAGAAGAAACCACTGGTAGACCTGAGTCCTTGATGCGCAGCCACGGCTCGTTCAGGCACTATTATTTCTGACCCTAACAAATCCTCGACCTTGGGAACAAGGAGGAACCCTCGCCCCCCCCTCCTCATTATCAAGATCAAAGACATTTACCATGACCTTTGCAAAACTCAAAGTTTATTATTTAGACCTCACTCCTGTGTGTGTTGTACTGTTACTTAACTAACGCATTCACTGGCTGGCTGTCTCAGTCTGCTGACACTGCCCCGTCCTTTTTCACTCCGCCAATCAGAAAGATCCAGCAGAGGGAGTTAATTCAAAACAGTCCTCCATTCCCTTATTCATCAAAGCGGAGCATAAACTAACATTTCTCAGACACTGTCATTGTGCCCATCACTGAACCTCTCTCTCACTGAATTTGCTATTTATACCCTAAAAAATATTCTCACCCTCACTGTAACAGTTTAAATAATCATTCTGACATAAGCAGAAGTAAAATGTCCCAGCAAGGGTTCTGGCTCACATCTGGCTTCGAACTCCAAAGCAAGCAGGGTTCCCACGACTCCCAGAACTTCTTAGGGCAGCTCACTATGCCTACACTCCGTGCACAAACACTGTGGCTTATGCCGAACACCTGCCTTGCTTCGGGAAGCCTGGCATTTCAGGACAGACCAGCCCCCAGCAAACAGCCGAGGCCCAAACTCCCATGCTTGGCAACATCTTTGCATGTCATCACCCCATGTGACTTCACTGGGAAAGGCCTCTGGAAGCTTCCACCTGGTGTCCCCTGAACTTTGCCCCGTGGTTTTCCCTTTGCAGATTTTGAGTCACAGCACATCAAAATAATTTTATTTTTTTATTTTGCAAGAAATCCTAGCCATGCGTATGGCTATATGCTGTGCCGCCTCCTTGCAAATCGTTGACCCTGGAGGTGGTCCTGGGGAGCCCTGTCACAGCCACTTACTTCCTAGCCACTGTGGCCACCTGTCATGTTTTCTAGAAGCTGAGCACCTTGGAAATTTTTAGGTTTTTTTTTTTTTTTTTAAAGATTGTATTTATTTGACAGAGAGAGATCACAAGTGGGCAGAGAGGCTAGCAGAGAGAGAGAGAGAGGAGGAAGCAGGCTCCCTGCAGAGCAGAGAGCCCGATGTGGGACTCGATCCCAGGACCCTGAGATCATGACCTGAGCTGAAGGCAGAGGCTTAACCCACTGAGCCACCCAGGTGCCCCGGAAATTTTTAGTTTGATGAGTCTCCAAAGAAGAGCATGGAAAACTTGCTTTTGAGGGTTCCCTGCACCTAAGTCCCAGGCAGTGTGCCTTGCCTCGGGAGAACACACATACTCCCACAAGAGCTCAATTTAGATGCAAGCAACTTGAGAAAAGAGGCTCCTGTGAATCCCTTTCTGCAGGAAAGGGTGGAGACAGGAGTCTCTGACTTTGGGGTGGCAATGCTTTCCTTTAGAGTCTAATGGAGCAAAGCAGCCATGAGAGTTCCCACAAGACACTCAGGTTTGTACTTGGCTTTGGCCATGCTCATAGACATCTGGCCTCCAGCCTGCCTCCCCACACCTCCTAGAAACTCTCTGTCGCACCAGAGAATAAATTCCCCCTCTGCTTAATTAGCCACGTCAGCTTCTACCGCCTGCAGCCACGACCTGCCTGATCCTCCAGCTGTGTACTCTTGACCATGTTGCTTTACCATCCTGCACCTCAGTTTCTTCACCTGTAAAAGGGGGGCAGCATAGTGCCCACCCCAGAGTTGTCGAAAGGATCAAATGAAACCATACAATACACATGTTGCTCTTAGCATAACACCAGACTCACCCAGAATTCCTCCGTGTGGCTTCTGACTTTCCCGCCATGACAACCAGGCCAATGCCTGCTTCTGGTGTGGTAGCAAAGGGACCTGACAAAGGAAGAACCAAAAGCTGAGTATAAATTCCGCAGGAGGGGCTGGATCCTAACTCCAATGACTCCATGCTCTCCTCTCCTCTTTTCTGTAAGCGATCCTACCAATAATCCGGCTGTCATGGGCTGCCCACAGCACCTTGGAGGTCCCTGACCCCACCTCTCACCTCGGGTGGCCGAATGTCCTGGACTGCCCAGGACAGACTTGCCCCTACTGGCCAGCATGTCTATCAAGAGCATCCCCAACCCCCTCAAGTAAGTCTCCCTCTGTCTGCTTTAATCAGCCAGGCAGTTTCTACTGCTTGCAATCAAGACCTCTGACTGGCCACCTTCCTTTCACTGATGAAGCCATTCCAATGGTTCTTCCTCATTCTCTCTCTTAAAATATGACTCTCCTGGGACGCCTGGGTGGCTCAGTGGATTAAAGCCTCTGCCTTTGGCTCAGGTCATGATCCCAGGGTCTTGGGATCAAGCCCCGCATCGGGCTCTCTGCTCAGCAAGGAGCATGCCTCTCCCTCCCGACCCCGCCTGCCTCTCTGCCTACTTATGATCTCTGTCAAATAAATAAATAGAATCTTTAAAAAAAAAAAAAAAAGTGACTCTCCTCTCTGCAGGCAAGGTCCCCCTCGCACCATGAGTTGTAAATTTCAATAGCCTTTTGGCGGACACCCCCTTCCAGTCTTTTCTTAACTCCAGTTCATCTTGCACTCTGTGATAAAAATCACCTTCAGGAAACTACCTGGCTTGAGATTCTAGATGATTTCGTCCCATCTCTGGAGCAAGTCTTTCTGAGCTGCTTCCCTGTGCCACACCACACTGCCAGGGAGACCCCCACTCGAGGACGTCACCTGCTCCCCACCTTCACTTGCTGGTCCTGCTCCCGGCACCTTCTCTCTACCCAGAGTGTTTGGTTTCTACCCCCTCTGCTTCCTTTGGGCTTGCACCTCTGTGAAGGCACAGGGCAGACAGGCAACAAAGAATGCTTGACCTACGGGGCCTTCTCTCTTATTCGGTATACTGTCTGTGGTCCAGTACAGTGCACACTTTACCTATGTTCCTGTGTCCTTTTCTGTTTCACGGATGTTGTAGATGCACTTCCCCCCCAACCAGTTAAGAGCAGCAAATCCTTTGCATCTTTGCGGCACCCCTGAAGCTCAATAAATGGGTCTTCTATTGCTACTGACCTACAGAACCTTACGGCTTTAAGAAAAAAAAAAAAGTGGGTGTTGTTTTTTCTCAGTGCTAAACAGAAGGAGAAAACACTCCAACAGAAGCCACGAAAGCATTATGTGTAGGAAAGATCCATCAGGAGGGCGCTCCACCAGGCAGCCCCCAGGGTCTCCCTGTCCATGGTGCAGGGACACTCTTGGAGGACATGCTGCGCCTCGAGTCTCCCCCAGCTCACCTTCAGCCCAGCTGGGTCCTCCGCCATGGCTGTCTCTCCCGGCCGCGACTCAAGTGACGCATGCAGCTCATCGATGGCTTTACTGATGATTCTCCACGTAGCATGAGGGCCATCCTGTGGAGGGCCTGCAGACAGACAGGTGGTATGGAAAGGTGTCACGAGTGCTGCAATCTCACAACTCACGATTCACCAGGTAACCGATCTGCACAAACTACAAATTCTCACTCCAAGATTTTCCTTTCTCACAGGCTCCACGAACCCCATTTTCCGTTTGTTTAACCACACGCTTCCAAAAATCAAGGGCAAAATAACAGAAAATAGATGAAAAAGAGAGCTGGGAGTATTTTTGGTGGGCTTTTTTTCCCCCTCCAGTTTTGAAGAGGTGGCAGAGGAAAAGGTAACGCCACCATTATTTTAGGAAGAAAAGCTCCTTGGGGCTGGATGCAAAGAAGGGAAGCCAGCAACAGGGAAGGCTGGGCTAGTGGATGTCTGTGGACTTTTAGGTAGACAGAGGGACACCCCCTGATGTGCACGTCACACACTGACTGTGCCGTGCCAGGATTTTGAGAGAGAACGAGTGTGCACATGTGAGCATGCAAAGTAGGGGTCGGCCCACCCCCAGAGAGACAGAGACAAGCAGACTCCCTGCAGAGCACGGAGCCCAATGCGGGGTTCGATCTCACGAAACCTGACTCTCAAGTTGGACACTCAACCGACTGAGCCCCCCAAGCGCCCCGAAACAAGCGCATTTTCTGTTTTTTAGGCCGCCCTCAGTTGTATCCAGCTCCTAGTCTATTTCTTACCCCCATTAACTATCGCTCTTCCACTTTCTCCCTTTCCTTCCCTTTTCTGTTTCCTTGCTTCCTTCCTTTTCCCCTTCTAGATCGCTCGGGCCCCTCAGCTGGGAGAAAACTAGCCTTAGCTTTTCCAGTCACTGCCAGCCAACCGGACCAGCGAGCTCAGGTACTGTCTCCTCATCAGCAAACCAACCCATCCTAAGACATACAACCTAGTTACTTCTGAGCCACAGTTTTCTGGAAAGTTCAGGACAGAAACTCATTTAAATAGGGCATCACGGGCGCCTGGGTGGCTCAGTGGGTTAAAGCCTCTGCCTTCGGCTCAGGTCATGGTTCCAGGGTCCTGGGATTGAGGCCCCCATCGGGCTCTCTGCTTCCTCCTCTCTCTCTGCCTGCCTCTCTGCCCACTTGTGATCTCTCTGTCAAATAAATAAATAAAAGTCTTTAATAAATAAATAAATAAATAAATAAATAAATAGGGCCTCACTGCTCTCGGTGGGTCTTTGGTCATCAGGTTGACTTCTGCTGCTTCTCCGCTCGGCCTTAATACACAATGTGCAAATGTGCCCGCTGGTGTGCCTCCCTCACTGTGGAGTAAGTCTGAGTTTTCATTCACAAACATTTACGAGAGGATTCCCACATGCCAGCCCCCGGGTTAACTGATTACGGCTTGTGATCAAGGTCAGTGAACACAGCAGGCACAGAAATCTCAACACTGTGCAAGCTCAGCTAAGCATCACGATCTGCATCACGTGGGCAACTTACACCTCCAGAACGGCTTCCCCCTTCACACGGGCACAGAGACCTCTCCTAGGCAGCATTAAACATGCAGGAGTAGCCATTCACACTGGGCCCAGGCCCTTGCATCTTACCTCCATAGCCAAGACTGGATCCCCCAGTAGCTGCTGGGCAGGCAGCCTTCCCTCCTTGAGAACCCGGAGGCTCGAGACCCTGACCCTGCAGGGGCTGGGGAGGCACCAAAGGAAGGGACTCAGTGGTAGATCTGGTGAAGTTTCTCTGTTGTGGCACTGGAGTGTTACTCTTCTCATTGGTGTCTGCTCAAAAAAAACCAAGAAAAGAACAGGCTGTAATTCAGGAAAGCAAAGGAACTGTATGTGGGAGCGGAGGTCAAGAAGGGGTGGGATCACAACCACTCCTATAAGCTGGGGAAGACCTCAAGGGCACAGCACTGAAAAGTTATAAACGATGGAAAAGAGCCTGAGTCCACAGGAAATGAAGGAAGCTTTTATAAATCACAGGGGTCATTTTGAAAAGCTCAGAAGTAGATAATCAAATGGACAGGTAAATGGAGCAACAGATTCTTTACTGAAAGGTCTTGTCGAATGTCTCTTTTAAAGTTCCTGCAGACCTCGAGTTCTGGGGCATAACCCATTTTACCTGGCTCTGGGGAGAGGGCAAGAGCACCAAGGGCTTCCTCTAACTCCTGAATTTGCTTGAGCAACTTCTGACCCTTGTCTGGAAGAGCCTGGATGTTCACTGACTTCAGTGTGCTCTGAAAAACAGATCCTGTAAGATGATCTCTTGTCTCAAGTTGTTAGAAAGATAGTTTCAGAATAGAGAATCTAAAATGTGAAAACTCTGCAATTAGGGTCCTTTGAGTATATGTGTGAAAACCTGGGTTTTGTTTTGTTTTTTTAAATCCACAAATATAAACCCAGGAAAAGACAGAACCTAACTATCCACCTACAAAACCTTTCTCACACTGACACAGTTGACTTCCCTATAGCCCCCACCAACCACTGCTCAGACCTTAAACACAAAGCACACGGTGGGTCAGGAGTAATTACCTTCTTTTGCTTCAGTTGTGTTGTGAGGTACACACGTTGGGCTGCTGGGTCTGAAGACTCTGCCTTCCTGGAAACACCTGAGACAGATGTTTTTGTTTGCACACTCTGACCAGGGAACAGGAGGCTCTCCTCCTTCTGTGAGTCCGGAGTCGAGTCAAAGAACAAGGGAGGCTTAGAGGAAGTGAAAACGGCATTATTCTCCTCACCGTCACCACAGCTGGAGGCCGCCTCTGGCCTCTGTCCTGGGGAGCAGACCGTGGCCAGTGGTGCACACCGTGCAGCTGGTCCTCCCGGAGCAGGCCCATCCCCAGGCTCCGACTGCTGGGTGGTCTGAGAGCATGAACCATCCCTTGCCTTTGTTTCTCTCACCTCCTTGCTCTTGGGGTGCTCTTTGCTGACCTGTTCCCCTTTCTGGGGCTTGCTTACTGGGTTCTGACTGTGAATAATCCCAGGCAAAGGATTGGTTCCCTTTTCCCTCAGAGGCTCTGACGTTTTTTGGACATGATGACTCTCAACGTGTGACTTCTCCCAAAGAGACCTACATGGTTTTCTCAGCTCCTCACCATGGCACTGCTTGGATTTAACCTCAGAAAGGTTTCTTGTGCGCGTCCCTTCCCTCTCCTTGGCTTCATGCTGAAACTCCGTCTTCTCCCCTCGCTGCTGCTCTTGAGGTACAGGCTGCTTTTTCGTTCCCTCCACCAGGCCAGATGAGAGATCTTTCTTCATCCAGCAGTTGGATTCAGGCTTCCGTTCTTTCTTTTGATCCATGAGCCCATCTCCCTTTTCCTTTGGCTTATCAGTCACCTTTTCCTCACCTTCGCCTTCGCTGAACTGCTTCCAGAGAGATGGTGCTTGATTCTTGTCCAGCACCTTGAAAGGGTTTCTCTGCTGGGTGGAAAGACAATGAAGAGGCTCCGAGGCATGCTGAGACTTGTTGGTTACAGAATGTTCTCTGGAACAAGGCTCCTAAAAGACAAAAAAAAAAACAAACCTTAATATAAAACATTAATGGAAGCATTGTATCTAGAATGCCTTTTTTTTTTTTCCCAGAGGAAATGGAAACAGTAGTCCGATATTTCTGAACATTCCTGGGACCATTTTTAAGCTCTCAAAAGGACTATGTGCCTAACTCATGAAGTATTAGTTCCTGGACAGTACTTTTGAAGTATGGTTCCTTCTCTGTCCGCGACCATTGCTTTCCTGGGTCTCAAGGACAAGCACTGACCCAATCAAGTGCTTTTGCAGTTGCAATAGCCACAATGTATACCTTTCACAAAAAATTATTCTCTCGAGATGAACTGATCCTCAAACGTATACAATGTCCTATGCTTGGAGTTTGGCTTTAGGGCAATTTCACTATAGGAAGCCAGAGTGACAAGTCTGAGCTACATTTCGACCACGAAAGTCTTGCCACTTCCCTGGGTTGAGCCTCTCATGCTCTGGGTGTCTGTCAGTCTCTCACGGTCTAGGAGCTTACGAATAACACCCTATTTATACCAACATCAAGGAGATACCAGTCTATAACAAGATGCTGAAATCAATCAAGTAAATCCAAATTTTTTCCTAAATAGAACAGTGACTCCATTTAAGACCTTGATTATTTAAGTGAAACAGGAGGCAAATGATTAAATCACCACTATAAACAAGAAGTCCTTTGAATTAGAAGACCCAATAGGGTCTACGTTGCTTAAAGAAAAGAACTATCTTTCAGAGACAGTATGAAGACCAACCAGTTTATACTGGACTTCAAGGTCTTTTCTGGTGACACCACAGATTAACCAGTCTTGGGAGAGCAGGCTGGAAGACGGGAATAACTCCTACCTGCCACGGGATACTTCCACACCATTGCTTCCCCGCTGCCTTACTTCTAACGCACTGGAAGAACAATCTAGTGAAATATAAAACACAAACAATCAAGGCTGTGGAAATCCATCACAATGAGACAAACTGCTTTTCCATCCAAAAAACATCTTGCAACTGTTTGGTGCCGGTTTTGAAAGGTCACTTGAAAGCAATTACTCCTATATTTACATTTAGAAATTCTCTACTGCACGGGGTATGTAGAAGGACTAAGAAATGGAAGACAAGAAGCGTCATGGAAACCAAAATGTACACAGGTTTATCCTTTTTACTCTGCAAAGAATGACTAAAACAGAAACATGATCAGCAGTGGCTGCTAAAATCAGAAAAAGAGAGAGAACCAGACATTAGGTATCCCTGATGGGAAACCACGATACGACCTATACAGTAAAACAAAACAAAACTAAGCGAAACCAAAACAAACAAAAATTAACCCAGATCAGGTCAAACCCCCAGATTCAATTACCAATTTACGGAAAATACAAACGACAGGAACACACAGAGCTTGGCCACAGGGATGTGACCTGTAAGATCTTGACCGTGAGAAATGATTTATGACAAACAACTGCCTTCCTTCAAAACATAAATTACAAGGGAGGGGGAAAAATGGAGAGAGAACTCCGGAGACTTCACAGACACATCAATCAATTGCAACTGTGAACCTTATTTATTGATTTAAACATGTAAACAGAAAATCATTAAAAATAAACTATGACATCTATGAAGCTCCTGGAAATCTGCACTCCAACTGGTTAAAAAGAGAGAGAATCCCTGTCTTAGAGCCATACAGTGAAACATCTACAGAATAAATGATGTTATCTGGGATCTGTTTGAAAATATGGCAGGAGATGGCAGGGAAGAGTGGGTAGAGTATATACAGAACAAGACTGGCATGAGTTGGTAACTGTTGGAGCTCATATGTTGTAATAGTCTATCTTGTCTACTTGTATATATTTGCAATTTCCCATTTAAAAAAAAAAAAAAAGACTGTACTCAGACATACACTCCAATACAAGACTGTCCCTGTACCAGCAAACACAGCCTACAACCCCCGCCCCCCAGAAATGGCTATGCTGCTCCATTCATGAATGAAACCATGCATGCGCTCTCTGGCATGCTGGATTTTGCATGTGATTCTCCCTCCATCCAAAGAATGTCTCCTTCATCCCTATTTGCCCACCACATCCCCCATCACCAGTTGTCAAAGTCCTACATGTCCCTCAGCGTCCAGTTCAAGCCATATCTCCTTTGCAAGGTTTTCCCATATTGCTTTCCCTGTTCATCCACTGTATTGTTTCTGTATTTCTGTTGTATTGAGTTGTATTATACTCGTATCTGCCTGTCTGCCCGACATTTTCAGCAACCAGAAGGCTATAACCATATGTGATCTCTTTATTCCCAACTATGCCTTGCCTTTTGTACATAACTGTTAAGTATTGTGGAATTAAATAGAGTGAGCTGATTTTTTCCTTACCCAAAATGAGTCTTCAAACACATTTAATAATCAGTCAAAGAAAAGCAGCTTTTAAATATCATTTTAGTTAATTGTTTAACTAGGCAACAAACTCAACCAGAAAGTATAAAGCCATGAAAAGGATCATCTCACAGTAACCTATATGCCCCGTTCCCATCCTTTCCAAGTACCCATTCCTATTAGCTTTCTGTTTACCTTTCCAGAGATTTCAATATATTCAGATCAATATAAATATATGAATCATAATTTCCTTTTCCACACAAATGGATAGCATTAGTATACATTATACTAAATACACTGCATTTTTTAACAATGTAGTCAAGATTTTTCTAGAACACAAAGAGTTCACACATATATATGTGCATATATTTTATGTGTATATATGTGTATATATATACATATATATAATATGTACGGACATATCTATTTTTTCCTACAGCTGCACAGTTTCCCCCTATTTAGAGCTCCATTATTTATTTAAGAACCCTCTTGATAGTTTGGTTGTTTCCAATATTATGCTACTAAAAACAATGTCACGGTGAATCTTAATGTATCTGTAGGGTAACTGCTTATTTCTCATATTTACACAAGCCCTTTTTGGTTTTTCTTGATCAATTACCTTCTGGATTTTATTTATTGCTGTTATCTGACTCATTAAACTCCATTTTTACCTATCCTTCCTTTCTTCTTTCTTTCAGTTTAATCTCTTGCTCTTTTTCTAATCTCTTAAATTAGTCCCATGATACACAACATGAATCATGATAGTCCGAGTCCCAATTCAAAATCCTCAGATGTCATTACCTCACCTGGACATAAAAGCAAAGATAAGCCTCCAATGAACAAGTGTTCCAGTCAAACTGCAAAGAAAATAGGTCCAGCCCCCCCAGCATAAACTCACGATTTTCCCGTTCAAGCTCACAATTCTCGGAAAAAAATTTGCTGGTCTCTTTAGTTTTTCTCACCACAACAGGATATTATATTGAACATGTGTAATAAAATTTCCGAGATGCTTCAAATGCCTAACAATTTAAAGTACAGGCAACTATCGGGCAGTACCACTCCTTATCGAAGTGAATCAGGAATAAATTTCTGCTGTTATTTTAAGTGTATCAAGTACTTGAAATCTTCACTGACAAGAACATTTCATAAATCGTATCTATTTGAAAGCCCAAGTGACTAGACTTTGAAAAGGGCAGGACTTAAGAGACCAAGAAGGGACAAAACAACACATCTCTGATTTAACAACTAAGCATCTACTATGTTCTAGGCACAGTGCTAAAAATGCCTGTACTTGTATTTTTATTAAAACCAATCTGGGTGGGCTTCTCTGTTTTTAGGATAAAAAGTTTGTTATCTTTATTAAATTGCAAATCAACAAAGAAAGCAACGGAAATATATTCTCAGAGAAAGCAAATACTGATTCTGCCACGAAGAAGAATGTGATTTCTGCAGTATATTCATTATCTCCCAGGATGTAAGCAATAAACAGTAATAATGAACACAGCTAGAGGAAACCAGACCTCTTCGGTGCTCCACGAGAAGGCATATCCTCCCTTCCTCCTACAGGTTGATCGTCCAACCCAGATTTACAGTCAGGCACGTTCACTTTAGTCAGGCCAGGATTCCCTTGGGCCCCAGCATCTTCTTCCATTGGTCAGAATCCCAGCCTCACTACACTTAGCTCTGAATCCTCAGATAATTCATTTGATTAGCCTCTGTGCCAGTTTCCTTTTCTCTAAAATGGCAAAAAAAAAAAAAAAAAAAAAAAAAGTACCTACCTCCTATGATCACTGTGAAGACCACATGCATTAATACATATAAAGATAAGGTTCAGACCAACGCCTGACCCATATTAAGGACTTGCTAAGCAATACTAATCATTAGTTCATGCTCTCTGACCCTCTTGCTTATTCCTATATCCACACTTCCGCTTATAGCCCCCAAGTACTTCCTTATCTTTATACTGTATCCAAATTATAAAGGTCATTCAAGGCCAAGGTCAGGTGTCAACTCCTATACTTTCTCAGTAACTTGCACCAGCATTAACTCCCTCCTGCAGGTCTTACTAGATCAGAGAAGCGCCTGCATTTCAACACATCCAATGTGCTATACATGTAGATCGCGCTGGACTACAGCCTTCGTGCGTCTGACTCTTACCCAGTGGTGTCAGAGCCCCTTAAGAACACAGGTTCCCTTGTTTATATGCACCAGCACTAGGAAAACCTGAAGCTGGATTTCTACCTCGTCGTTCTCTTACGTTAAAATTCAAGATGAAACAAAAACGTAAATGTAAAAAATGCAACTGTTAATGTTCTGGGGAAAAAAGAGAGATGAATAAGGTTTTCTTAATCCTAAAGGGAAGCAGGCTTTTTTAAGTAGGACCTAAAGCCCTGCAGCTGAGAGGTGAAGGATTTGGCAATTCTGGTCACATTAAAGTTTTAAACTTCCACCTGTGGGAGCCACTCAGGAGCATGGCTCTCCTCTACCCTACGGCCATGAAAATAAAGTTTTAAACTTCCATATGGTGAAAATACCATTAGCGAGATTATAACACAAAAGGCAAAGTGGGAAAAGTGTGACACTTAGAGCTAACAGCCTTCACATACGAGGATTCCTTCCATTACACAGCACAGTGTATGATACGCTACCATATAAATACACTACAAGATGTACTAGCTTTATTGAGGGGGGCTCTTCATGGGGGTGGGACTTCAGGTGCTTCTGCACGGGCCTGGCTTAGACCCAAATTTCTATCATCTGCCCAGAAAATCATCACTGGGCTACATCGTCTGCACCCCAATCTTACCCAATAACCAACCACACAAGGAATCTGCTAGACAAAGACTCAAATATTATTAAAAATAAAATAGATTTTTCAATTTAAATTTTAAATTTATTTGAGAGAGAGTAGAGAGAGTGAGAGTGTGCACTAGTGGGGTGGGGGACAGAGGGAGAAGTAGATTCCCCGCTAAACAGCGGGCCCATCCACGGGGCTCAATGCCAGGCTCGATCCCAGAACTCTGAGATCATGACCTGAGCTGAAGGCAGCCACTTAACCGACAGCCACCCAGGCATCCCTAAAAATAAAATATTTTGAACATTCCACAACATTTAAAGAACTAAAACTTGTTTTACCTAGTTACAGATAAAGAATACTTCCTTCTATTTTGATTCTAGATCTTCCGAGAAGTTGAAAGACAAAGGAGAGGAGGGGGAAATGGGAGAGCAGCAAACAAAAACTCAGGAAGCTCAATGACAATGTCCACACTTGATTTGTAAATCAAAGTGTGTGTATCATATCATTCAAGTCAGGGCAAGAGTTCCTTCCTCTGGTTCTACTGAAGTGACTGTTTCTTGTCCCTAAACAGAGGACCAAGGCTGAAGGGTCAGTCAAATGCTGGTGAGTGCCACCATCTGGTGTTTAAGATAGAAAACTGCACACAAATGCAGCTACATGCCAAGGAATGAAAAATGGGCATCTTGGCCTCATCTGGGCTTATCCCTCCTTCCCATTACTTGGCTGCACCTGTCACCTAGTTGGGTTAAGCTTCAAACGTGCTGGAATTAAGTCAAAGACACGAAGTACTTTAAGTTCAGCTTTCAGAAGAAAACGTTGTATTCCCTGAGGTTATTCTCCAGAGTACAGGGGTCCTGGCTAAAAGCCCTTACTGTCTGCTAGGAAGTCATCTACTGACGTACTAGACGTATCTAATTCTGTTAAAATTTCCAGTCTGGACTATGTATCAGGGTACTTGACTGTTTCTTGTTTTTTATTTATTGTGTGTTGTTGAACTGTATTTTATTTATCCTAAAACAACCTTTTAAAACCTCCAGTAAGTACCTCCTAGTAATAATGTTCCAGACTTGGACTAAAAGAAAAACATTGACATACTTTACTTTTCTATTTTATTTTTTTTAGAGGGGGGAGGGGCACGAGAGGGAGAGAGAATCTTAAGCAGGCTCCACGCCTAGCGAGAAGCCTGACACAGCAGTCTGTCTCACAACTCTGAGATCATGACTTGGGCCAAAATCAAGAGTCAGACGCTTAATCAACTAAGGTGCCCCTTTACTTTTCTATCTTAACATAATGATCACCTCTCAGCCTCATCTTCCTAGTATGAAGACTATTCACGGTAAATTTTCAGAATTCCATCTGGAGCCTACACCTTTCTTTGGAGCTGCACTTACTTCTCTAGCTGGTCTCATATATATGTAAGATGTGACTAGTTCAAAGCTGTCTGTGTTGTCCACACATCCAAATCCTCCACTGATACTACCTTTCTTTCCTTGTCTTGCTTAATGGTAAACTCATCACCCATAAATCCCAACTTGAGCAGCATTTACTGAGCACTCACAGTGAGCCAAATGCCAGACTGCGGGGATCATACCCACGACCTCACCGAATCCTCAAACCCAGGGAAGTCGGGACCGCCAGGATCACTGCTCCTGAGGGGAAAATGAAGGACAAAGGTACAAGCTTAAATGCCCTACCAAAGCTTTTTGCAATCTAAGTACACCCAGTTCCACTGCCAATGCCTCAATCCAAGCACATCTTTTACTTAGAGACTAAAGGGGATGGATGCATCTAGAACCAGAAAGACCAAGGTCTGAATCTCAGCAATGCCACTTCACAACCTGGGACCTGCTTCCTTTCCTAACCTCTCTAAATGTTAGTTGCCGCATTTTCCTATGACAGAAGAGTCTATGGTGGTAAGTGATACTGACTATGCCATTTACTAGACATTTAATAGCACCTCTATACCGTAAGTCTCCTTGCCTCCACCATCTTCCTTTCTGACCAACCTTCTTCAACCATCTGTCTTTTATTAATGCAACTGGAGCAAACATTCTTCAGTGGCTTCCTACAACCTCGAACAGTCTTCCCATATGGTAGAGAGGCCCCTCCCAGCAGCACGTAAATGGTTTTAGGTGTCAGGACATCCTGACTTCATGCTCCAGAGGCTTACCAGCCCCACTGTACTAACAACAACAACAAAGCAGTCAAAAGGTGAAAATTTCAGAGCACCTGGGTGGCTCAGTTGGTTGAGCATCGGACTCTTGGTTTCGGCTCAGGTCATGATCTCAGGGTCATGAAATTGTCCCCGTGTAGGGCTCTGTGCTCAGCGGATAGTCTGGTTGAGATTTTCTCCCTCCAATTATCATACAATCTCCCTGATATGAGGAAGTTGAGAGGCAAAGTGGGGGGGGTCTGGGGAGTAGGGAAGGAAAAAATGAAACAAGATGGGATCGGGAGAGAGACAAACCATAACAGACTCTTAATCTCACAAAACAAACTGAGGGTTGCTAGGGGGAGGGGGGGTAGGGAGAGGGCAGTTGAGTTATGGACATTGGGGAAGGTATGTGCTATGGTGAGTGCTGTGAAGTGTATAAACCTGGAGATTAACAGACCTGTACCCCTGGGGCTGATAATACATTATATGTTAATTTAAAAAAAAAAAAAAAAAACTATAAAACCTCTAGAAGAAACCCTTGGAGAAATTTGCGATCTTTGGGCAGGGAAAGATTTCTCAGAGAGAACACATAAAGCACAAAGGACAAAAAAATGATAAATTGGACTTTATAAAAATGAGAAACTTCTACTTTTCAAAAGGGAGTTAAGAAAATGAAAACCAAAGACTTGGAGAAAATATTTATTATACATGTATTTGCCAAAGAACTCATATAGGGAATATATAAAGAACTCTTCTAATTCCATAATAAAAAGACAACACAATTTTTAAAATAAGCAAAAAATCCCCCAAAGTTACCCTTTATGACTCCATTGATGTAACATTTCTGAAGGAACAAACTTTAGAAATGGAGAGCAGATTCCTGGTTGCCAGAGACGAGGTGGAGGGAGTGAGAGGCAGGGTAGAGGAATTTAGTGATGAAGGAACTGTCCCATATCTTGACTGTGGTGGTGCGTACAAAAAACTACACATGATAACTGTATAGAACTAAATCTACACACACACACACACACACACACACATTACTACAAGGAAAATTATCTTCACAAGTAAGATCAGTGGACTGAATAACATCCTAGTTATAATATTATATACTATTTATATATACTTTGCAAAATGTTACCATGAGGTAAAAAGTCTACAGGGGCTCTTTTTGTACTATTTCTTATAAATACATGAGAATCTACAATTACCTCAATAAAATTTTCAATGAAAAAAATGGCCAAAAGATTTAAACTGATACTTCACCAAAGAAGATATACAGAGGGCAAATAAGCCCAAGAAACTGTGATAATCAAAAAATGGAACTCAACTCAGCAATAATGAAGAATTATTGATACACACAACCATGTGGATGAATTTCACAGATACTGTTACATAAAAGAAGCCAGACATAGAACAGTAATAGTGGTTGCCTATGGTGGAAGGGGAGGATTAACTAGAAGGGAGTCCAATGGCACTTAATGGGGTGATGGAAATATTTCTCTATTTTGACTGAGGCTTGGTTATATCAACTACTCAAACTCAACTGCTGAACACTTAAAATCTATGCATCCTACCGTATCTACAACCCAATTAAGAAAAACAGCAGTACTGGCATTTAAGTGCCATATGAAGATGGTACTTAAATGCCAATATTGGGGGGGGAATTGATCTGGAATATATACATTCTGAACTGCACAGAGTATCATATAGCGAACATCATACCTGGTCTCTGCCTCCTGGCCAGCCTTATCTTCTGAAATCTCTATTCAAACACATGCTAAATTATTACCAAACCAAATGCTTGCAATTCCCGGTTACTACCTAAATCTGTGTCCTAATGGAGGGTATTGATCTGTTAAATATGACCCTTCTCTTGCCCCTATTGAATTGCTACTAATCTTTCAATACTCATGATAAATATCACCTGCCATCTGTATAATTTCCCTGCCTTACCTCGGAGTTTTCATAAAATAGAAGGGAAACTAACATTTATTGAGTACTTAACATACTTTAGACATTTTTAGACATTACTTCATTCTATGACTAAATGGAAAAGTTGAAAAGTCACAGCAAGTTAATGACTATTGGGGGGCTGACAGTATTGGCTACTGAAGAGCTGGAGAGGGAGGAAGGAAAACCAATTGATCTGAAATTAACCAGATTCTCAGATCAACCACTTGCTCAGCAGTGAGGAATGACAAGCTCAGTAGGCATTCAATACACACAGAAATCCTCTTTGTTAAAAATTGTTTTTACAGAATAGTCAGTTCTAGAAAACATACCTGGCTGTAACTCTTCCAGGGAAAGAAAGAAGCAAATACACGAAGATTTTCCCTTTGGACACTTACCTATATTCTTCCTTGCCTGGCAGCAGAAGCAAACCCTGAAGCCCTACCACACAGTCCTCATGCAATAAACAATGAGAAACAGGAACACTAGAGGGGAGGGGGGAAAAAAAGGAAATTTTGTTTTAGGAGATAATAGAAATTAGCATTCTAAAATTCAATCCAATCTATGGGTTTTATTTATTTATTTTTGAGTGTGTGTGTGTGTGTGTGTGCGTGCGCACGCACATGTGTGCATGCCCTCGCATGCATGCACAAGGGAAGGGCAGTGGGAAAGAGAGAATCTCAAGCAGGCTCTACACCCAGTGTGGAGATCGACCCAGGACTCGTTCACATGATCCTGAGAGCATGACCTGAGCCAAAATCAATAGCCCAATGTTAAACTGACTGAACCACCCAGGCACCCTTAAACCATGGGTTTTAAACATAAGAATGCATGTATGACCTCCACTAGGTTTGTAAATCCCATACATTTGTACATCTATGCACATCCCTCTGGGAAAGGCTCCACAGCTTTCATTTTTCTTCACTCTCCCCTAAAGACAGGATGATGATAAATACACCTTTCTCCTGATGACTCAATAGCTCAAAACTACACTGTGTTTGTGACCTCTATGTTGTGAGACACTCACAGCTGAAGTACCTAAGACTGGCTATGAATTTTCCCCAAGTTCTTCCATCATCCCTCGTCCTATAACAATCTGTTTAGGGGCAGGCTCTCCTAACCTGCTTCATGCCTGGCCTAAGTTTTCTAACCCTCCTTTTCCAGTTTATGATGAGCGAATGTATATAGAACATTTGAGGTGACACAGTTTTGAGTGAAGACCTAAAGTGCTCTCATATGATGTGGGGCGCTTGTTTCTTTCTTTGCTTTGTTTATATTGTGGTTATCAGACATATTCCAAATTGGCCAAGTTTATTAAGTAACTGTCAAGTCAGATATTATATTGTACTAGTTTGAGAGCAGTGCATTTGCATAAATGATATTCTATATAAATGTTTGTTTCTTTTTTTTAATGATTTTATTTTCAAGTTACCTCTCCACCCAACATGGGGCTCGAACTCTCAACTCCGAGATCACATGCTCCACCAACTGAGCCAGCCAGGCGCCCCAAAGGTATGTGTCTTTTAACATAAAGCTGAGTCTTATGCTATAATTAATGCTTAGTTCCTTCAAGTCTGAACATGCTTCCATGTTTCATGAAACTTGAATGAGGTACAGAACCTAAGAAACTTGGTATAGAAATTAGGAATAAATAGTAAATCCTGACTTAATGATATGTTGTTGATAGCTTAACTGGCTTATCCCTTCTATTTTAAGATCTAACACTGCTTTTTTCAAAACCATTTCGTATTTAACTAAATTGGGTTCCGATAATTTCTTTCCAATAAAAGGACAACTAACTAAAAGACTAAGAAAGTATTTTCTCTGAAAATTTATCTGCCAAATCTGAAGACAGATTCAAATTCCTTCGCTTAGTTTCAAAGCACAACAAAGACACAAATCATCTAATCATGTAAGGGAAACATAAGTTAATACATACATGCTAAAAAATAATTTATTTTCTAGTATTGATATCCACTTTATGCCTTACAGCAGATGGAGAGAATTCATGTTTCTCTACCAAATTCAGTAGAGAGCAAGAAAAATGTTTAATGTGATTAGGTTTAAAAATTCACATAGGCTGTGGACCTTATTAACACTTTATGACAACAATATTACTTTTCTCACTTTAAGGAGATGCTTAACATTTCTGGGCCTCAGCTTCCAATTTTGTAAAACCAGAATGTTGATCAGGTATCTGATTTTCTTTCAGCATTAATCCCGAAAGTAACCTGTTTCTTTGGATTATCAATCTTACACCTTAAATGCAGAGAATCCTTTTTTTTTGAGAGAGAGAGAGAAACAGAGAATCTTAAGCAGGCTCCACACCCGATGCACGGCTCCAAGCGGGACTCTATCTCAGGACCCTAAAATTATGACCCCAGCGGAAATCAAGAGTAAGATGCTTAACCAGCTGAGCTACTCAGGCGCCCCAGAGAATCCTCTTTTAAAAAGTAGTTGACAGGGGCGCCTGGGTGGCTCAGTGGGTTAAGCCTCTCTGCCTAGGGCTCAGGTCATGATCTCAGGGTCCTGGGATGGAGCCCTGCATTGGGCTCTCTGCTCAGCAGGGAGCCTGCTGGCCCCTCTCTCTCTGCCTACTTGTGATCTTTCTCTCTGTGTCAAATAAAATAAATAAAATCTTTAGAAAAAAAAAAAAAAAGAGTTGACAATCTGACCACCAGCGAGTTTTAACCTCAAACATTTAAAAACAAATTCGGCCTGAAACTAGTGCAAAACAAGAACCACTTATTTTCTACTACATCTGCATGTCCTCACTTAGCAGGGAGAAGCAATGTCCTAGCAGAAGGCCTGGCAAACAAGAAGAAACCCAGAGCGGGAAAGAACCAAAAAGGTTCCAGATGTAGTCGACCCTCCATTTTACAGGGGGGCGAAATAGAGGCCCAGAGAGGGTGCCCAGGGCCAAAGAGCAAGGCAGGAACGGAGCGCCTCCTGAAGACGCCACGCTGTCCCGGGACCACCAAGTACTTAAAGGCCCTGGCTGCAGAGACCAGGGTCGCACCTCTCCTAGTGCCAGTGGCGCAGGGCGGAGGGGAGCTGGCGGTGGCGGGCAGTCATGCCCAGCTCGAGACTTACTCGGCGGCCAGCACGAAGCTACAGGTATTAGCCGGGCACACGTAGAAGCTCTTTCCTTTATTCGGGCCATCGCGGACGCCGGTCTTGAGAAAGCAGACGCTCCCTGAAAATAGGAGGTTGACAACGATTACGCCAAGCTACACCGACACATCCGGGAACCCTTAAAAGACCCAGGCCCCTTACCATGCTCCGAGCACCTAACCACTTCCATGAGCGCTCAGGTCTCCAAATCCACGGAGCCCACCCCCAACGCCTGCTTCCGCCTTTTACCCCGCCCTCCTCGCTCAGGAGCCAATCAGCATCCACCTTCTGCAGGCTCAGCCCCCATAATTCACCGCGCGGGACCTTCACCAACCACTTTCGCGGGCGCCCTGAATTTAAATAGTGGGGCGTGGCTTGGGCGGCGGGATGGTATTTCGGAGGAGGGGGGGCGTTCCCGGCGAGGGGCTTTCCGGGGGAGGGGCTTCGCTTGGCAGGTAGGGGGAGTGGACCCGGCGAGGCCGAGGCCGGGGAAGACCCGGGTTTATAATTGAGACCCGGAGGCGGCCCTAGAGGGAGCGCGTGTTACACCTGCAGAGGGGCCTTCTGCAAGGAAGGCTCCCTTCTCCCGGTGGCAGACGGTGCCCGGAGCTTCGCGGTGGTCTCCGAGCCCTGTCCTGGGGCTCGGTCCCTTGGGAGGCAAGGCCGGGAGAAGCTGCTGCCGTGAGTGGAGCCTGTGAATTTGCAGGGCTGGGGTGCGGTGGTGTGCGGGCTCCTGGGCGCGTCCCTTCAAGCTGCACGGTGAACCGAGAAGTCTGGGGGAGAGCAGCTGTGAAGACTTCTGCAGGGAACCCCCCGCCCCAGCAGTCCTTTAAGTTTGCCTTGGGCTTTAGACTTCACAAAGTGCTCGCGCATCCCCGTCTCTCTTGACTTGACAGCCTGGTGAGATGGGCAACATGATAAGGAAGGCCTCGAGAGGTTCACAGAAATTTGAGAGACTCAACCGAGGTCATAGAATTAGTGAGTGGGCGATTCGCCGACGGGTGCCCAGGGGACTTCGCAGCTGCTTCCTGTGTGTACTGAATGTTCTCTGGGCCCTCCTGGTGCAGGAACCCTGAGTTTTACAAGTCAAAGTGGAAACAGCAGGGAAAAAATAGGTAACCTTTAATGAAAAGTACTCTGTATTTTTTGTATTGTTAAACTTGTCTTATTAGTATGCTTTTGTGTTAAAAATCGAGTCTGAAGATAAATAAAAGAAAGGGAACTGTATTTGAAATGGTGATCAGAGCTATTAGTTAGTAAAAAGGGAGAAATAGAAATCAGAGACTTATTGCAACAGAGATGGATTCATATTACAGCTATCGAGGACCATATGCCCAGACATCTGGTGTGGCACATGCAACTGTTCTTAAGGGACAGTAGGACAGAAAATCTGTAATGTCTAGGAAATCTGGGTTATATGATAAATATAAGTGGTGGGGAGACAGGAGGCAGAGGCTCCTGGAAGGGAGACAAACCTGAGGTGTCATTATTAATTAAACAAGTACTTATCAAACAGCTTTTCCTGTGCCCAATGTGAGCGAGGTGCTTGGGAAACAGAATTCGTTTATTCACCCACAAAGTCTGAAACAGTTATTCTAACCACAAGGAACTCAGTATATGAAGGAGGCTGAGTGAACGCATAGCGAACACTTAAATAACAAAGTAAAATAGTATTTAAATGTCAGGATGAGTGGAGTTGTAAACTCTGTAAGGCTAGATAAAGGAACCAAAGTGGAGGTAGTTTATACATAACTACCTCTCTGAAACACCTATAAACTTAGAGATAAGGCAGGAACAAAAAACAAATAAGTAAAGGCATTTTCTTTTCTTTAAACCCAGATTATAATTCTCGCGTTGAGAGATTTTGTGTACATATCTTCTCGATGCTCTATTGGGAGAAGTAGAGCATCAGTACTGGAGCTGCAGGATGAGGAGCGTGGTAATTTCATTATTTCTGGAGTAAATAAGCCTTCTGGAACAAAGAAGACAAAATCAGAGCCTCTTAAATATCCCGTTTTCTTCTGCAGGATATAAAGCAGTGTTTCGCATCCAAGCCCATGGAAGTGTACACAGCCAAATTACAGAAAGGGGTAATATTTCTTCCATAAATTTGGGATATGCCAGATCAAAATGTTCAGGCTTCAGGAAATTTATCCCACCTAACCATATCTGTAGGAGTGAGAAAACAAATAAGGTGATCTTTGGGTGAAATGCGGCCATAATGTTGGCATAAACTGTAATGAATTATGTAATATATGCTTTTCAAAATATACATTAATGTACGTGTATTAACTTTTATTCTTAACATATAGGTTTAATTTATATTCTAATTAGCCTGCAGACCCCTGGAGAGAACGCCTTTCATCGACCTCTCTTTGGAGTAAAGTTGAGAGTTTCACTTTGTTTCCCTTTAAAGCTTGATTTATTCAAAAGGAATGCTTCTGCTAGGTTCTAGAGCCAGATGGTTTAAATCCACAAGGTAATGATCCAGTAAATTCTTTCCCTGTGGGGCTGGTCAGATGCAAAGTATACGATGGAATTGTTCTAAAACTGAATTGCGGTAATTGCTGCGTAACTGTAATACAGTTACCAAAACTTGGACAACTGTATATGTTAGGGAATTCTATGGTATCTAAATGATCCCTCAATAAAGCTGTTTAAAAACAAACAAAGAACTTAATGTATGAGTCATGCCAGAACATCTGCCTGGAAAATAAAAGCTAAGATCATCTCGGTATTTTGACATCCTAAGGAAATAGAATTGGTGAAGGAGTAAAATAGTAAACATTCGTTAGTTTCGGATAGTGTAGCTCCTTATGCAGCCTAGTCCTCTGACCTATGGAATAAAATATCAAATGATGCAAACACTCATTGGAAATCTTGGGAAAATGAAAGAGTTCTGTTTCCCTCTGGTCAGCATTGTGCTGGCTGGCATATAGTAAACAGGGCAGCCACCTGTAAGGTACTAGAAATGAGAGGATCAGCTCCAAGTCACCACCTTGATGTCCTTGTCACTCTCTGTATTGTTTAAAAATAATCAGTGAGGGACGCCTGGGTGGCTCAGTGGGTTAAAGCCTCTGCCTTCAGCTCAGGTCATGATCCCAGGGTCCTAGGATCAAGCCCTGCATGGGGCTCCCTGCTCAGTGGGGAGCCTGCTTCTCCTTTTCCCACTCCCCCCTTTGTGTTCCCTCTCGCTAAATCTCTGTCAAATAAATAAAATCTTTTTAAAAAAATAATCAGTGATCTCAAGTTATTTGTAAAATTCCAGCTTCTGTGCAGCCTTTGGCTTTACTAGGTATTTTAGTAATTAAATTGCTAAAATGTGTTTTTCCAATCGGCTGGTAATTCTAAGAAATATATTTTGTTTTCTGAACTTCTGTCTTTCAGGGGTTTGGCTTAATTTTGGGGATGGGGTGGGTTTGGGAGAAGTAAGTACTTCAGAATGTCAGATAAAGGATATTTGCCCAGGAGGCACACAATTACTCATGGGAACCACACAGCACACTATTTTCTGACAAGTATTCTGAGATGTGTTTTCACATGCATTTTCACACTTGGTTCTCACACTGACCTTGGCAGTGAGTATTCTTTTATTCCCATTTTAAAGAGTAGAACAGTCATTAGGAACTTACCTCAACACCATGCTCTTAACCGCTAACTTACAGAGAGCCTCTGCTTGAACTTTGGGACCAGGTGGGGCCCATACATTAATCTCGTTTGGGCTCAAAGTCACAAAGCTGACTGACACCAGGCAGATCAGGGGCTGGAAGCTATTTTTTGAGATTCCCAATCCAGTTCTGGCCCCTACAGTTTGTGTTTGTTTGTTTGTTTGAAGCATAAATTATTCAGCGATCCATTCAGATATTTAACCTACACACAGCCAAGCACTGAGATATTTGTGGTATACAGACAGGGCTCAACAAAAACAAGGTCGTTAAAAAAGCGGGGCACGGGGTGGCGGGGGGGCAAGCCGAGTGGCGCCATTTTATAAATGACCACGAGGTGGCGGCATAGGAACAAAAACTAAACACAAAGCTCTCTTGTGCTGTTTCATTCTTTTTGTCTAAGGGTATGTAATGGTAACTCAATTTCCTTCCATATTGTGCCTTTCAAAGATATTGATGAGGGAGCAGGAGGCTGGCTGAAGACAAAGCAAAAGCTGGCACCTTGCACCGCCTCTCTATCCGCTCCCCCTCCGTAATATGTGTAGCATTCCTCAGGCACCCCCGACTGCCATAAACAATAAAACAAATAGCTAACTTGGGAGATCACAATCCTGCAAGACAGGAGTCTCCCTTGCTTTACAAATGTCCTAGAGATCTACAAACAAAGAAGTTACCTTATCAATAGCACAAATTTCCAGAGGCAAATAACTCCTTTCCTCAAGCCCTGTGTCTCCCTCCCCACCATAAACGAAACTGAAGGAGGCTGAGATAGAAGGGAATGTAAATATAGTTAAATCTCTTCTGAACTAAATCTCACTAACAAAGACGATTGATAGCAGGATTGTGACATCCCACCAAAAATCTCCCAACTATCTTGATGTTAATGGCTGGTCTAAAGACAACTTTGATTAAGCTGCAAGGGCAAGGCCTCCGGTAGGCCTCCGGATATCCTTGTAGCCTTCTTTAGCATATGAAAGCTCCGTTGAAACCTCCCTTCCCCTTCCCCTTCCCCAACCGCAAGGTACATAACCTGCCATCCCTCACAACCCGGGGCAGCAGCTCTTCTGCCCATGGGTCCTGTCCCCGTGCTTTAATAAAACACCATTTTGCACCAAAGATGTCTCAAGAATTCTTTCTTGGTCATCAGCTCCGGACCTCAGCCCACCGAACCTCACCTAGGTTCTTAGAACTTCATCAATATGACCGTTTTAAATTCATCCTTTGACATAGGCACTTTTGCGATGATATTATGTTAAGGATAAATCTGGTTATCATCTGAAAAGCCAAGAGACTTTACAAATTCTTTTGTTGCGCCCTATTTCTTCTTCGGCTCCAAATTTCACTCATCTTAAAATAGTGTCTCCAAAATGTTCAAAGCACCCTCTCCTTCATCTACTTTGTGTGTGTTTGGTAAGTGTACAATTTAATACTTTTTGAGTAAACTTAGGAAGTTGTGTAGTCATCATCATAACCCAGTTTTAGGACTTTTCTATCACCCCCAATATGTCCCGCAAACCTGTGCATAGGAATCCTCACTAACACTCGCAGCACCTAGCAACCACTGATCTGCTGTGTCTTTATAAATTGCCTTTTCTGGACATTTCCTGTAAATGGAGTATACAGCGTGCGAACTACCGCCTTGTCTTCTTTCATGCAACACAAAGCATTTGAGTTTTCTCCGTGTTGTGGCACGTATCCATACTTTATTCTTTTTATTGCATGAGAGTATTCCATGGTATTCATCCATCAGCTGATAAACATTTGGGTTGTTTTCCCTTTGGGGTCATTAGGAATAACGTTGTTAGGAACGTTAACAAGTGTTTGTGTGGGCGTTTGCTTTCATTGCTCTCAGGGGCATACGAATGGCTGGAATTTCTGGTCATGTGGTAAATTTAGGTTTCACTTTTTTTTTTTTTTTAAGATTTTATTCATTTATTTGACAGAGATCACAAGTAGGCAGAGAGAGGGGGTGGGGAAGCAGGCTTCCCGCTGAACAGAGAGCCTGATGCAGGGCTCGATCCCAGGATCCTGGGGTCATGACCTGAGGCAAAGGCAGAGGCTTTAACCCACTGAGCCACCCAGGCGCCCCTAGGTTTCACTTTTTAAGAAATCGCCCAACTCTTTTCCAAAGTGGCTGAACCACTTTATTTTCTCCCAAGTAGGGTATAAACATGCCGCCTCTGCACACCCTCACCAGCACTTGTTATTGTCTGCCTTTCTTTGTGATAGTCCTTCTCCTGGCTGTGAAGCGGTATCTCCTACTCGGGGTTTTGATTTGCATTTCCTAATGACTTTTGACCATTGAGCTCCTTTTCATGTGCTTATTAAGCCATCATCTTCCTCTTTTTCAGTGGTTTTGAAAGGCTTTTTCCTTTAAAGGTTTTTGTAGGAAAGTTAATCTAAAACCCAAGTAAAAATGACATCAATCGTTACTAATCCTAGGAGATCAAAGAAAGAGTTATAGTTTGTATAATGCTAAGTAACACAATTACATATATTATGATCCTAGTCATGTGAAAATGCTTGACTACAACAAACTATTAGCTTTTTCTTTTCTTTTCTTTTTTTTGAAAAGGATGGAGAACCCCTGAGCATGGGCAGAGGGAGAGGGAACAAGAGAGTCTTAAGCAGGATTCGTGGCCAGCACAGGACTGCACAAAAGGTTACATGCAGGGATTGAAGGGGGATGAAGGCGAGAGTAAAGGATTGCTGGATCTCAAGACCCTAAAATCATGACCTGAGCAGAAACAAATAGATGCTTCACCGACTGAGCCAGCCAGCCCCACAACAAACTATTAAGTTTTAAGACTATACACTGTATGGTTCTGTTCCTACGGCTTTGAGAGGTTGGGTTGGATAGGATTTTTATTTCATGCAACTCACATGTAGGATTGGAAAAAAAATTCCAAATGTCTTTACATTAAAAGCAGATGCATAGGAAAAAATAAGGAGGGAATGACCCCAGCAATAATCGTGCTAATTTAAGATGGTAGGATTATCGGTGGCTCTTTTCTTTTTTCCCATTTTTCTGTGCAGTGTGTGATGCTGTTAGCCTGTCCGCGGAAAAGCGGTTGGAGGACCCATATCTCCACACTTCAACCGCAGCTCCTCTTAAAAACTCCTTCACTTCTCAGTCTTGCTAGTTAATCCTGACCTTCCTATAATCCTTTCTTTCTTTTACTTTCTTTTTTTCCTCCCGCCCACTTTTTGGTATCTTGCTTCAAACCTTACAGCATTATTATCTTTTCCCCAATTCCCTTCATCTATACTAGTTATTTTGCTTAATTCCAGCTTTATCCTCAACCCAGATTCCAAATAACATTAGAAAGCAAGGACACTTCTTACTTGTTCCCTAAGACCCTTAACGCTTCACAAGTTACAGACACCCTAGTCCCAGGACCTCGGTGACTGTGCCCTGGTGTCACCTTGAGCTGTGTTTCTTCACGAATAACAAAGGGCACTGGAGTAGATTCCAGGTTCTTCAAGTGGAGAACGAGAGTGAAGAATCCACTCTGAAGACTTTTGCCATGAAGTTTTGAGCCTCCCCAGGTGCTGGGATCTTCAGGCTTGAGCAACTCCAGCAGAGTCCTGTCAAGCTCCCCCTCCACTTCCTTGCTGAGCTGACCTAGGGGCTGGGGCAGAACAGCCTGTCTTCTGCTGCTGTTCTTGTGTACTAGAATGTTCTTACAGAACTTATCAACCTTTTTTTCTTTTTTTTAAAGATTTTATTTATTTGACAGACAGAGATCCACAAGTAGGCAGAGAGGCAGGGAGAGAGAGAGAGGAGGAAGCAGGCTCCCCGCTGAGCAGAGAGCCCAATGTGGGGCTCGATCCCAGGACCCTGGGATCATGACCTGGACCAAAAGCAGAGGCTTTAACCCACTGAGCCACCCAGGCGCCCCACTTATCAACCTTTTAAAAACGTGAATCTGATTCCGTTACTCTTTGCTTAAAACGATTCGGTTGCTCTCCACTGAACTTAGAAAAATATTTAAATCCTCATCCTGGCCCATGTGCGGGGCAGGGGGGTGGGGGGATGTGACCTTGACCCTGTCTGCTTCTTTCTCTCTCACCCTCTGCCATTCTTTTCTGTGCCCCCTAGGTTCCAGCCACCCCGACCAGCTCTGCTTGCCTCACTGTGGCCAGCTTTGTCTTATACTAAGGCTATTGTTCATGTACTTTCTGCCTGAACTGTTCTCCTAGTTCTTTCAAAGCCTAGCCCCTAGGTCTTCAGGTCTCAGCTGAAGTATCACGTCAGAGAGAGTTTCCATGACTAGTTAATCTAAGGAGATCCTTCCTGGCTCTTCCCCACCTCAGCACCATTTGCTTTTCTGCCTAACATTGAGTTAGCTTTCTGCTGTTTCCTGTTGATGGTCTGTCTCTTCTTCATGGATTATACACATATGTGCCAAGAAAGCAGAGACTAGTTAGGTTTTGTTCCCCACAGTATGTAGAAATTCAGTACATATCTGGTAAGTGAAATAAACTATGCCATAGATCAGAAGGGACCTCGGGACACCTTGCACGCCCACCCAATCCCCTCCCACATCACCCCTAATGGATTCAGCAAAGGAACTTCGGGTCACAGCAAATTCTTTCTTAGAGTATATCAAAATGACAGTTAATTCTAATGTATACGGAGGAGGACTCTGTCTTTCCATCTGAACCTTCCACTTACTAGTAATCCGGAGTTACATATCATACACTTAATTCTTCTCAATGTCACTTTCAAATATCTGAATATGGCTCTCTGCTCCTTCCCACATCCCTCGTATTTCTACTCCTCAGAGAGTCTGTTCCAACTGCTGCAATCATTTCTCTCCCCTCCGGACCCCCTTGCCAGCACTTTTTTTTAAGATTTTTTTATTTATTTGACAGAGAGATCACAAGTAGGCAGAGAGGTAGGCAGATAGAAATGGGAAGCAGGCTCCCCGCTGAGCAGAGAACTCAACGTGGGGCTCGATCCCAGGACCCTGAGATCATGACCCGAGCTGAAGGCAAAGGCTTAACCCTCTGAGCCACCCAGGCGCCCCTTGCCAGCACTTTTCAATGAATGTTTGCTTCATTTGAGACATCGCAGGTAGAATTCAATATGAAGAATCCTGTGGGATAATTATCTCCTTTATTTTGGATATGACCATGATACACATGCAATATAAAGCAGCAAAAAAAAATTCTCTCTCCTTTCTAACAAATATGTCATGCTAGTAATTCATATCAAGTGTGCAATCAACCAGAACCACAGCTTTCATTTTTCACACATGAACTCGCATCTCCTTTACCTGGCGCATCTAATTGCCTGAACTTAACTCTGGGTTCTATCTTTCATCCTGTTAGTGTGGCTCCATCATTCTAAGCTGTCTAGATCTCTTTGAATCTTGCTCCCATCAGCTGACCTATTGGTGCCATCTCCTGACTCCGTGTCAACCGAACAGTTGACAAGCCAATTCCCTCGGACGCCATCTGAGTTGCCAAGAGAAATGCTGAACCAGGCAGAGCACTTGAGCACGACCCAGAGAGCTCTCCTCCGGGCAAACACGGCGCCCGAGGTGCCCTGCCTTGGGGGTGGTCCTTCGGGCCTGCACCGAGCAGAGCGCCAGGCTGTTCCTAGCGCCGAGAGCCTTGCAGCAGCTCACGCATGCTCTGTACCTGTCCCTTGACTTAGCGTGCAAAGCGGAGCGGAAGAGGAAGTGAGGTTAATGTGGGCGATTTTTTTCTCGGTGAGCGGTACCGGAAGCAGCCTGGAAGCTGCCGGGGGTTGTGGTTCTTCAGGACAGAGGCCCTCGACGGGCACCAGTCTAGTGATTCGTTCAGCCGCACCATCTCCCGTCTTGTCGACTTGCCTGACAGCATCTGTCACTTCCCACTTCTTATCTAATCTGCCACCTCCCTGCTGGTTCTCTCTCCAGTTTCCATGCATTTGGATGAGGGCCAGCCCGTTCTGGGTGGTGGATTTGCTCCCGTCCCACTATGAGAAGGAGGAGAGTTGGTAACCCTTTTGATGGAGATCTGAAGCGGCCTTCCTGGGTAGCCCAGGGCATCACCTTCAAAAGATGGAGCTCTTCCTAGCTCTTCGTTTCTCCTTTAGAGCTTTCCCACCCTTCCTTTCCTGGACCAACTTCCACCTTACTCTAAGCAGAAGTCCTCTGCACAGCAAACAGAGTTTCTCGTCCTCTAGGGTAGCCAGGAGAAAGCAAGGCCTATTCTCTGTGCCGAGGGGCTTGCTGCCTCTCCTGGCAACTGGAAGATTCTTCCTGTAAACAGGCAGCCTTCTTTCTTCTCCAGGTCAGCAGGTGCCTTCAGACCTGGGGATGTGACCCACCCACCTGAGCCCCAGAGAAGAGCTTGGGTGGGGTTGGGGGCTGTGAAGTTGTGCTTTCAGTGGTTTCTTGTCTTTTATTTCTGCTTTCCCACTCTTAAGCTAATTGCCTTGTTCTCTCCAATTCCTCTTTTGCTACTGCTTTCCCCACTACCCCTCCTGCCAACCCACAACACTTCTCCTTCAGTCCAGAGGAGACAAAAACAGCATTAAAGAGGGGCTGTGGAAGAGGACTCGCCCAGGCTCTGCATATGCCAGCCCGGAGCTCTGTATGCGTGTTTAAGCATCCCTTTCCAAGCTCACGCTTTTTTCCCAGATGACACAATTCCTGCTCCTTTCCTACTTGCCTACATCTGACAGGACAGCTGGAGCATGGCTAAGTGGAAGGTGGGGAAAATTCTGCCCACTTGAGCAGCTTTGCTGTTAAGCTGTATACATTACCCGAGTGTGTGCATGTGCAAAAAAAAACCCAAATAACTTACTCCCTCTGAACCCTCTGAACCATGCTAACAGGCATGGAGACCACAGTTCAACTCATTAATTACACCATCAGTTCCTCTATGGACTGAGTTGTGTCTCCCCAAATTCATGTGACAAAGCTCTATTTCCCAGTGTGATGGTATTTGGAGGTGGGGCCATTGGGAGATAATTAGGTTAAATCATGTCCTGAGGATGAGGCCCTCAGGACCAGGATTAGTGCCCTTATAAGAGATAGCAGAGAGACTCTCTTCCTGTGTGTGTGTGTGTGTTCTCTGTTTCTCTTTCTCTGTCATATGAGGACATAGCAAGAAGTTGGCAGTCTACAAGCTGGGAAGAGAGCCCTTGCCAGCTGGCTGGCATCTTGATCTGGGACTTTTAGTCTCCAGAATGGTGAGAAACTAAAGTTCTGTTGTTTAAGCCGCCCAATCAATGGTATTTTGTTATGGCAGTCTGTGCTGACGAAAACAAATTCCCAAGCTAATTATTTGCTACCTACCATAACATTTGTTTTCCAAATGTGCCATTTGCACTCAAATCTACATGCAAATTGAATTAGTTAATTAATACAGGTATAAAGTACCTCAGGATAGGAGTCTCTAGTGACTCCATTCCCCATTAATTCCCATATATTTATATATCTTCACTTGGAACTCCTGGATTAAACTACCCTGGCTCCTCATTTAACTATAAAGCACTCAGACAATTTTGTCCAAATGCTCCTCTTTCCTGAAACTTCATACTTATCTTTCTCTAAATTAGGCTCTTGGGCTGTGGACCCAAACAATGATCCCCTTTTGTAGCAAAGCCCATGCTTGCATTCCATGTCCATACCCAGTTCTGTCCACTATCATGTTAAGAATTAGAATGTCAAATGCAGGTATCTGGTTTCCTTCTTAGGGGTAGAAAGGATTAGAATGTCCAGCTTGTCGGTGATGATAATGGTGATACCTAAGATTCAAGAATTCTAACCCCCATACACGCAGATCTCTTTAACCCTTGCAACAGGCTCAATGAAGTAATGGGCTTCACCTCGTATGGGTGAGGGAAGTGGGGCAAAGGAAGATTAACTGGCAAAGATGACACAGCCAGTGATGGATGTCAGGATTTGCATACAGGCAGTCTAAATCCGGAGCTCACTGTCCTGACTTAAAAACTGGATATATTCATTGAGCATACTATCTAAAAGGAGCAAAGAGTCAAAGTAGAGAAACCTAAGAAGGAGAAGTTTAGCAGCCTCAATTTTATCTCAATGCCTCTTACTTCCCAAAAGGGCCCATGTACTGATGATTTCTTTTGTGTGAGACAATTACTAAATATCACAGTCCCCATTTAGCCTGTTGTTGCCAGGTGAGGAGTCTCTTGGTTTACTGCATTTGAATGACCCATACCCTGAATACCTTCCCTCGATCAAGAAAAGTTTCAAGCGAGGAATTTGGACCTGAAACTTAGATTTTAGAGTTTGGTATCTTTGTGTTAGGACCCAAAGTTGGACAGAGCCATAACTCTTCTTCAGTATCAAAGCCAAGTCTAGCCACTCCAGACTCCTGTACCACTGTTCCAGCTTTGCTTTAATAGTGATAGTTTTTGAGCAGCATCCCCATTTGTCAGTTCTAGGACTAGAAGGTGTTTGGTCCACATAGAGTAATAAAGGCCATTCTGACATCAGCGCCATCTTATTAGGATGGTCCTATCTTCGGTACTGGCAACAGAAGATCCTCAAAGAATTTTCTGCTGCCAGTTTCCCTAAAGACAAGTTTGCCTAAAGACAGACTCAAGAACTTGTAGCATTTGCCTTCCATCATGGGAGCCCATAACAAAAACATGCATTGGGTTGAATGGACACCTGTGGGAACCAGGGCAAAGGGTGCCAAGAGATCCCTTGTTTTCTAATCCAAATTCCTCCTTGCATTTTTAGAGCAAATGGGCACTTAGCATGTGATAAAGCAAGCACCTATCATTATTTTTTTCTATCCCAGTGGTCCTCCTGTTTCACCTTGTGTGTACAGATCTTTGCTCAAAATGAAACGGTAGAGTCCTTACAACTAGAGGAAGCACACTGCGATAGAGAGACCATTGCTTTTGGAGTCAATGCACCTGGGTTTAAATACTAGCTCTGCCACTCATACTTAAAGGTGCAATGTTTAACTGCTTTCTCTGGTTTCTGGTTTAATCGCAGCTTCACAAGTTCGTCATAAAGATCCAGTCCTCATAACTCGTGACGGTCGCTCAGTATAGAGAACATTAACTCTTTTCTTCTTTCCTCTTAGAGGGAGTGGATGATTCCCGTTGGTTCTGCATTCCTAGCTCCTACCATATGTCTTTGCACATGCAGAATATCAGAAGATGTTTGTGGAATAAATAAATCTTATAGCCCTCTGTATTAATATCCCTCACTCTGGTTAGTCATCTAGTTGGTTCTCAAATACTTTTTTTTTTTAAGATTTTATTTATTTATTTGTCAGAGAGAGACAGTGAGAGAAAGGGAGAGAGAGCGGGGGGAGTGCAGGCAGAGAGAGAAGCAGGCTCTCTGCTGAGCAAGGAGCCTGACTCAGGACTTGATCCCAGGACCCCGGGATCACGACCTGAGCCAAAGGCAGATGCTTCACTAACTGAGCCACCTAAGTGTTCCTCAAATACTTTTTGAAAGAGAGATGTCATTTTAAAAACGTAGGTTTAAGTTATTTACACACAGTAAGTTATTTAAGTTATATATTATTATATTTATATAAGTTGTATATTATTTACAGATATTCTTCAATCTTAAGAAAATAGCTTAGTAAATTTTATAAAATTTTATATGGGTATACACCCATGAAACCACTACCTAGATAAAGATAAAAAACATTTCAGTTGCCCCAGAAGGTTCTTCATGCTACTTCCCAGCCAATACCCCTCCCGCCAGGGGAGCTGATTGTTCAGACTTATGTCACCATAGACTCCTTTGCTGGTTCTTGGACTTCAAATAAATGGAATCATATAGTGTATACCTCTGGCTTCTTTTACTAAAAAAACATGTTGTGCTATTCATCTGTGGTGTTATGTATGTCAGTAGTTTATTTTATTTATATATTATTTATTTATACTGTAGAATACTGTATTTATACTGTATTATAGAATATAATACAGAATGTTATACTGTATTATAGAATACTGTGTAGTATTCTACACTATAAATAAATTCTGTATCCATTCACCTATTGATGGAAAATGGGGTTGTTTCCAGGTTTTAGGAATGATGGCTAAAGCTGTGAGTATTTTTATATGGATCTTTTAGTGGATGTAGGTATTCATTTCTCTTGGGTAAATGCAAGGAGCAGAATTGCTAGATCATAGGGCAGGTATGTGTTTACCTTTATCAAAAACTACCAATCTATTTTACAAAATAGTTGAACTATTACACTGTTACCAGCAACATATTAAGTTCTGGTAACTCTAAGCTTTTACCTGTGTTTGGTATTTGATATTGTCTTTTACATTTTAATTATCCTGATGAGAGAGATATCTCATTGGTGTCTTACTTTGCAGGTTGCTGATGAATGATGATGTTGACCATCTTTTCAGATTCTGTGTCCTTGGAGCTGCACAACTCAAATCTCCCTTCAAGAGAACCTTCTGCAGGAAACATAGCTGACTGACAGCTTCTAGCAGCTAGATCTTGACATCCGTCACCATGCTCATGCCTATGCCACATTTTCCCAGTTCTGCTTTCCGTCAAAGACTAAGCATGGCAGGGATACTAGAGCTAGGCCATTTCTGCCCAGTGGAGCACTCCTCCAACAGCCAAACTTTATTCAAGATACTCCCATCAATGGCCCAGAATATCTCAAAATTACACTGAATCCAAAGTTCTTCCTACATAATCCTCCTTCCTTCTCTGTTTCCTTTAAAAGATGTCCAACCTGCCCCAGTCCAGGCTCTCCCTACCTCTCCTGCTCCACCCCCTTTTCCTTCATAAGCATTTCCCTCAGTAGACCCACTGCATGTCTAATCCCATCTTGGCATATGTTTCCTGAAGCCTGAACTGATACATATGATTACTGACAGTTCTGATAACTCTCTTTTATAAAATCCCTTGTTCAAGTCCTTTACTTATTTTTAAATTGAGTTTCAGACTCCTCCTCCTTTTAAAAAAAAATGGATGTATAGGAGTTCTGTATATATTCTGGATGTAAGTCTTCGTTAGGTATGTTTGATGACTATCTTCCCCCCATCCATGCCTTATATAATCACTTTATTAATGATGCCTTTGATGAACAGAAATATTTTATTTTAGTGATGTCCAATTAATTTTTTCTTTTGTAGTATAAAACATGAAGTAGATGTCAAGATTCATTTTTTTTTCATACAATTATCCAATTGTATCAGCACCACTTACTGGAAGAATGATTTCCCTACTGCAATGGCACCTATAATGGAAATTAGGTAAATTAACATATGTAAGTATATTTCTGGATTCCATTCTCCTCCATTGCTGTTTATACCTGTACCTATAACACACTGTTTGTTTGTTTTTTTTAAATACTATCACATTTTGAGGCGCCTGGGTGGCTCAGTGGGTTGAGCCACTGCCTTCGGCTCAGGTCATGATCTCAGGGTCCTGGGATCGAGCCCCGCATTGGGCTCTCTGCTCAGCAGGGAGCCTGCTTCCTCCTCTCTCTCTGCCTGCCTCTCTGCCTGCTTGTGATCTCTCTGTCAAATAAATAAATAAAATCTTTAAAAAAAATAAATACTATCACATTTTATTTATTTATTTTTAAAGTAATCTCCATGCTCAACATGGGGCTCAAACTCATCACTCTGAGATCAAGAATCGCATGTTCCACCAAATGAACCAGCCAGGTGTCCCATAACAGACTTTTTAAATTATTATAGCTTCATAGAACTTCCTGGAATTTGAGAGCGTAATTCCTCCAACTTTTTCTTTTTAAATATTGTCTATCCTAGATTATTTATATTTTTATTTATTATTAGAATGAGTTAGCCAATTTCTAAAAATTATCTGGGATTTTCATTAGGATTCCATTAAATGGATTCCATTAAATTAAATCAGGGTTTCTTATACTCAACACTATTGAAATTTGGGGCCAGGCAATTCTTTGCTATGGGGAAAGGTGTCTGTCCTGTGCATTGGGGGAAGTTAGCAGCATCCCTGGCTTCTACCCACTAGGTACCAGTAGCAATCCCCTACCCCAGGCTGTGCCACACAAAAACATGCTTCCATAAATTGCCTAATGTCCTTCGGAGAGCCACAACTGCCATGCCCTCCCTCCCCCACTGATAACCACTGCATCAACTCTATAGAACAGTTTGGAGAAAATGGACCTCTTAACAGTATTGAGACTTCCAATCCACAAGAATGGATTATCTCTCCATATAAAATTGAAGCACACACTTTCAACAACCTGTACCATTGTGACCTTAAAGGCATAATGAATTTGGGTTTTCATTTACTGGTTATTTAATGACATATGAACTTATTCATACCTCCTATCCAAAGTGGTCTTCCATCTTTTCAAATGGTTTAATGTGACAATTAAGCTTCTAGTCAAAATACCTCTATTTGAAAGTCAGAGCTGATCCAGAAGGAGCCTTGGATTTAAAGATGATATGGTAAAAACTGCAAATATCTAACAAGTAAAATAAACATAAAAGCAAGGATCAAAAAAATAAGGTAAGGGAGCCTGGCTGGTTCAGTCAGTGGAGCATATGACTCTTGATCTTGGGGTTGTGAGTTCAAGCCCCACATTGGGTATAGAGATTACTTAAAGATAAAATCTTTAAAAAAAAAAAAAAGATAAGGCAGGGGCACCTGGGTGGCTCAGTCTGTTAAGAATCTGCCTTGGGCTCAGGTCATGATCTCAGGGTCCTGGGATGGAGCCCCGTGTAAGCCTCTCAGGGGGCTCCCTGTTCAGTGGGGAGTCTGCTTCTCCCTCTTCTTCTGCCCCTCCCCCTGTTCATGCTCGCTCGCTCTCTGTCTCTCTCTCTCTCTCTCTCTCACAGACTCTTTTTCAAATAAACAAAATCTTTTTAAAAAAAAAAGATAAGACAAAGGGAAAGCCAGGTAAGTGAAAAGATATTAACTCTCTTACCTCTTCACTTACCAATAGAAAATCAGGTAAACAAATATTTACTAAACAGAAAAAGAATCTCATGTTATCATTATATTTAACAATATACATTAACTACCTCTATGAACTTGATGTGATACTTGAATCTTTCTGATAATTTTTTTTCAGTCCTCAAACCTCACAAAATTGATTTTATCCCTGTTAAACGAATTAGGAAAATGGAGATTATTTCCTGAGGTTGGCTGCCCTGCTTCACCTTGGTACTGTCCCAGGCCTCACTCAACCCTTACCCATCATCTATGCTGCTGCTCTTTCAATTCTCCTAAAGGAGAATTCCTTCCATGCTAAATAACATTCAATGACTCACCATTGTCCACCAAATAAAGTCCAAGTTTTTAATGCATGTTCAAGATCTGTTCTCCTGCCCCTCCTCACTCTAACCTTTCCATACGTGTATCTCTCATTGCTCCATACATCTGACACTTAAATCAAACCAAAGCTATTCTACATACTTTGCTTTTCATGGAGCTCCCTCTGCCTCCAGACTACTATTTATCCCAACTTCTCCCCTGTCAAAATATTTCCTGACTTGAAAGCCTAGTTCAAACGACATCTTCTTTGTGAAGTTGTGTCTGATTTCTCAATTGCCACAGCACTCTACTGCATTAGGGGTAAAAATTAATAGCCAACCAAAGTCCCAGCTGAGGCTGCAGGGAATGCAAACTTCCCTGGGCCAGTCTGATGAGTGGGCGGACACCCCAGAAGTACAATTTGCAAGACTCAGCAGCAGGGGAGATAGGAGGCCTGGGAGGAAGATGTACTCACAGGTTCCCAGGAGCTGAGTGGGGGGGAATGGAAAACAGCATGATGTCTCTCTCTCCCAAACTGGGCCCAGACTGACTGGGGTCTGGTCCCTGTGGAGCAAGGAAGTACTGGGCAAAAGCTACAGGACCTGTTTTTACAATCTTTGGAGACATGGGGGCACAAGCAATTTTGGATTCATTTGCAATCCAGAGTGCGACATGAGGACAGAGTGAAGGTGCTTTTCCTTGCTTACCATGGAACACCGTCCAGCTTTGATACCTCGTACACTCTAGCATCCTAGCTGCAGTGGGAGCCCAGAGATATGAACAGAGCAGCAGGAAACCATGCAGGAGTGGACTTGTTTGTGAGTTCATATGAATTCCCAGAATGTTATGGAATTCCCAGAAATACTTGAAGAACACTTTATAGAAGGCCAACAATCTGTGTAAGTAGCTTGGGGGCAAAAGTCTATAGAATTTGATTATCTTTGATTTAATTGCTTTTATGTGCACAGACAGATGAGGCCTGAAAAAAACTTGGTTATGCCCATATGCATTTATGACTTGAAACGTTTTAAAACTTATCTCCATGTAAGTGTCTGATTCTATGCTCCACCACCATGCAAGGTGGATATTATCATTACCAGATGTTCCCCATCGCTGTGCTTTGAGCATAGTGTCTACTGTGGGAAGACTCTAGGATTGGGTACCAGCAGACCTATATCAGGGCTCTCTCTCTTCTACACATGGCTGGATGATCCTGGATCAACCCAGACCCTCTAAGCATCCCTGTCTCTCCTGTAGGACATGGTAACAGTCTCTTTTGCATGGGGGTGCCCTGAAACTCTGAGACGATGAACAGCTTCTGTGCAACTGTAAGAATGTATTATGGCCTTGACTTTCTACCATTGTATCCATATTCTGCCATACATCAGCTATTTCCTATACATTATCCATAGACTAAAAAGAATGAAAACCGCCTACATATGCCTTATACACGTCCGTGTCATCTCGTCCTGCACAGAGCAGGAGGGCCTCCAGGGTGATGAGTTTTCCCTCTCTAAGAGGAGTGTAGCAGAGGATTCGAACTTCACAACAGCTTGGACCAGACACCAATCTGGAGGGCCTCAGATTATTCTTCAGTTAATCGTGTATATAACAGATTCCCCGTACACTAGGCCAAGGGTCCCAGGAACACAGTGCATGGTTAAGACAGAACATAGCCACTAAACAGGGTAGGGTCGGAAAACTTTTTCTGCAAAGGGCCAGAAAGTAAACATTTTAGGCATAGAGCCTCTACGGCAACTACCCACCTCTCCTGTTTTATGATGACAGCAGCCTGGGTAATGTGCAGGCAAATGGGAGAGGCTGTCTTCCCGCAGCTCCTAGTGTGCAAATGGGTGGTAGGCTGCTCAGCCTGCGGGCCATAGGCAGCCAACCCCCGAGACCGTTTTGCTCTGTTGCCGAGGAGGACTGAAAACCCAAGACGCTGAAAGGAAAACCAGGTGCTTACATAGAAGGAATGGAAAAGTTGAAATCAGTGAATAAAAGTCAAGTTCTCCACTGAGTGTTAGAGAGTAAAATGGAACATTTTACCATTTCCAACGGCACCTCATTGGAAAGAGAAGAGGTTTCGCGTAAAACGCCGATTGATTTGGGTGAACACAAATTTTAATCGGTTTGGAAAAGAGAAAAGACGACTTTGGGGTTTAGTTGCCTAAAAATTCATGATGGGCCAAAGAGCGCAACGTGGCTTCTGAGAACATGTGGCGTGCTGTATGAAGGCACAGGATCCGGGAGAGACAAGGTGATGATCCCAGGGGACTAGAGCTGTGTCTGGCTGCATCCCCGCTGGATTCCTCACACCTATCCCAGGCCAGGCACAAGGAGGTGCTCCCTGGGGAATAAGCGGTCCCAAGCTTGGCTCTGGGCGGCGCAGTTGGTCATCTGCGAGTCTGCTCTGTGCCTTGTCCGGGCTGGATCCAAAGGTGAAGAAACGGCCGGTGAGCTCTGAGCCGAAAGGCTGGACCCAGGTGAGAGGAGAGGGAAGGAGTCAGGGGAGAGAGGACCCCAGGCAGAGGGCAGCACTAGAATCCGTTCTCATTATCTGATGGGGTTCGATTCTGCTCCCTTTTCCTTCAAAATCCCAATTAAAATTTCTGGGGCGGGGGGGACAAGGGGCATCACACTTTCTAAGAAGTCTTACCTTTAGCTTTGTTTTCTGAAAAATATGCCACCCTCCCTTTGAGAAAAGAGACAAATGCATTGACACATTTAAGGATACACTTGGGATATTTTAAATGAGCCTATAAAGGGAGATGAACAGAAGGGACATAGAGGTCTACACTGGGAGTTCTCATAGCCTCCGATGCTCCCCTTGCAAAGGAACTAATTATGTTTGGAGAAGACGTGTGCTTGATAAAATAATTAAAATAAATGCTCTCCTTAGAAATGCAAATTAGCGAGTGTTAAGCAACCCTGTTGGTCATATAGATAATAAATAGATGGGTTTTCTCAAGTCTGTTACGCCACACTGATTGATTTCCAATTCTGGCTCCAACAGGCCCAGAACGGCTTCTGAAACAAAGGTGAGGAGACCTCAGGCCCAGTGGGAACCGTTGTTGTATCCTGAGGGCCAATGTTGAAAACCTTAAGCCAGGACACTCCCGAACCACACCTCACCCTACCCTCGACTATTCCTGGCTGAGAATAGGTGACCCCTGAGGAACCAGACTTGACCCACTGCTTCCCACGAGCTCTTAGCCGCTGCTGGGGGAGGACAGGGCAGGGGCACTGTTCCTCCTCCTCCATCGATAACTACCACAATGCCCTGAGCTACTACTAATGCTGTCTGGTCACAGAAAATAAGGCCTTGGCTCAGAGCCAGGACCCAGATGGATCTTTTAGTGTGGGGAGGAAGGGGAGGTATGAGGCCTTAGGGGCTGATCAGACGACTCTTACTTAAAAAAAAAAAAAAAAAAGTTTTCTCTTAGCAATGACCTAATGCTAATAGACAAGAAAGAAAGAAAGAAAGGGAGAGAGAGACAGAGAAAGAAAGGAAGGAAGGAAGAGCAAAGAAGAGAAGAGAAAAGAAAAGAAAAAGAGGAAGGGGGAGGAGGAGGAAGGAAAGGAAGAAAGAAGAAAGAAAAGATAGGATAGGTTAGGAAAGGAAAGGAAGGGAAGAAAATAGAAATTCAGACTACAAGATGCTTTACAGCTTCATGGAAAGACCAATATTGATCAGGGACCCTCTACACAGAGCTTGTTCTTGCAAAGCATTCATAGATGGGATGAGGGAACGATGGGCGTTCTGCTTTGAGGGAAGTCACACTCACCTTGCAAGACAGATGAGATATGAATGAAGGGCACATCCCTAATACCCTTTTGCCTTGCTGACATCAAGGCCCTTCCTACACCTGTAATCTGGGGGCAAAGGATGCCCAAGGGCCAGCGTGACTGGACCACTCGGAGTGCTCTCCTGGGAGTCAGTGACATACGGGAGGGAAAAGTAGAGGGTATTCTCACCCAGGCTTTGCTGTAGGATCTCACCAAATACCCAGGAGGCTGTGAGAGGGAGGTTCTCTCCTTACAGACAGGGACCCTGAACCTCTGTGAGGTATGGCCAGTGAAAAACAAGGTAAATCGTCTAGCTCCTGGGAGGATACAAGGGGTAGATGAGGGCAACACGCAAAGAAACACTTCATGGTGTGGGTCCCACAAACACGCTCAATAAACATTCCCTATGATTCCTAGGTAACTTGCCCAAGGCCATGGACACCAAGAAGGACCCAACCCGGATTCATTCACATTCACAAGTGGCTCAGTTCAATTCCAAAGCCCGCACTTTCCCGGGGGCTGATGGAAGCTCTCCGGATTCAATGGTCTTCCTCTTCCTCGTACCTCTGGTTTATTGTCCAGTCTCCAGTCCCTTTCAAGTCCATCCAAAGAGACTTTTCTTTCTGTGCTTTTAGACTCATTGCTGACAACTTCCTGGCCTTGTGGCAGTAGCAGAAGAGAGAAATAAGCAGAAGAATCAACAGAATGCAGGGGAAGGCCAACAGGAAATAGAGTAAAGATGTCGATGAGCAGATCCTGGAAGGAAGTGTGGGCTCTGCAATGAAAAGGAGAACGACCAAGAAGATAATCAGTCTCCAAATTCCCTGCAACAATCAACCATAAACACTTGGGGGATTTATTGTTACAGGCAATTACGGGGAAGAACCGCGGGCCCTCAAATCACAGGAGGGCAGAGAGAGGGAAGCAGTGGGGAGAAGAGAAGCCCAGAATGGTGCTTTTCCAGCCTCGCTGCCTTCACCCCAACAAGTTCCAACCGCTGGGGTTCCAATGACCTACTTAAAACCAACAGCCGCGAAGAAAAGCAAACAAAAAAAAGAAAACCTCTCCTTTAATCTTCTATCCTCAGAAAAGAGATCTATAATTCAGCCCTTGTTCTCAACTCTGTTGCTGGTCCTGAATTTTTAACTGAGTTATTCCTGCTGCTGCTTCTTATGTGCGCGTGCACACACGCTCACACCGTCTTGTCTTCCCACGACAGCACCCACGGTGAGCAGCTCCCTCCCTTCCCGACCCTCCAGATGGGTCTCCCCTGGGGCACCCTCCTTTGGGCTCCTTTCCTGTGTTGCTCTCACGATCGCCTCCCTCCGGCACACACACTCTGTACCCGAATCCTCTGGGTCCTTCTGACCCAGATCATATGACCCTCTTCCTCCCCAGGGTTATCCTTCCTGCCTCAGGCATGGTCTTCCAAGATCCTCTTCTCACATACACCTTGGTGTAGACCTCTTTTGTTCCCCCTTAACCATCACCTTGGTTTCATCCACCGTTACTTGAGTCTGCCTGATAGTGTCATTTGTTCCCGTGTCCCCTGCAGTGTCCCACACACGTGCATAGAAGCTTTCGCTGATCTGAACTGAATGGGACTGACTGCAACCACGGGGGCAAAGGATACTATATAAAGGCAGCCCGAAGCACATGACCGTCAGGCAGCTGCAGCCCGTGGGGAAGCCCCATCACACATATAGACACACAGAGCACGCACTGCACCTCCCCAGAGTGATTCCCGGCCATGTGCCCAGGGAAGCAGAGGGACAGGACTGCAGACTTTCCAAGATTCCAGGAAGCAGCTCCCGGAGTTCCTAGTCCAAGGACGGGGTTTACAGACTCTCCATGCAAAAAGACACAGGCTCAGAGAGACACCAGCTGCTAGTTGTAGTCTTCCATCTACATGTATTTACGACAGGATATTTGAAATCCGGGCTCCTCCGGAAAATCGGATGCTAATAGTAGTTGTGCTTTTATTGGAAAATTGTAATGACTATAAACACATTCTTCTTCAAAGGTGAAGTTACAGGATTCAAGGGATTATAGATTCTTAGAGATGTAAACAGCTTTACAGATCATTTCCACCAACCTCTGCTGCAAGAAAATCCCTGTTTCCTGCATTGCTGATGCATCTTGCACCGAGAAGAATGTCTCTTTGGTGGAAGTCAAGAAAGAATCTAAACATTTGTCCAACTCCTGCACTGTGAGCTCCTGAAAGACGGGTCCTACGTCTGATGCATCTTTTTACCTTGTCCAGCACTGGTCTGTGGGTCATCATGGAACTGATGAATGAATTAATTGCATGGTACAATGCTACCCACAGGAACGCAGGGGTGGAAGCCCTCATGTTGCACAGAGTAAAGATCATCATGAAACTAGACCTGCCGCAGCGCTCGGGACTCACAGGTTGCTACGGGGGTGTGGGCCTGGATTTCTCTGGTCTCATTTATATTCTCCAGCCTAATTTTGGTTTTCCCTTTTTGAAAGGGTGGACAATGATAAAGCTGGATTTTTAAATCCTTATCACCCCCATCTCGTAGCCTACCTGGACCCCTCTCTCAAGGCCCTGCTTGACTACAATAATTCTCCAGTCTTATGTGAATGTATTTGAAGGCACTGGGATAAGGAGGAGTTATAGATAGAGATGCTGAAAGAGAATGGAGCTGCAGGGAACGGTGGGTAGGAGTACGGGGTTTGACACTTCACACTACTCATACACGGGGTAGGGACTGACTACCATCCCCAAGAAACCTGGGTTCACATTCTAGCTCTTCAACTTACTGATATTGACATTAGACAAATTACTTATCCTCAACAATGATAGTTTCCTCATCGATCCAATGGGGATAATAATTTCTAGAGTTGTGATGAGATAATGCATAATAAGTTATTTAACAGAGTGCCCAGCACACTTGTTGAGTCAGCAAGAAATAAATGTAAGTTGGAAGGCTAGTGAGGATGTTAGGAAAAATCATGGGCAACTTCTCTTAAGAGATGGGACAGAAAACAGGGCTGGACCAACTGCCAACTTCTCTTAAGAGATGGGACAGAAAACAGGGCTGGACCAACTGGACCCCAACAGACACGGGTCACCTGCCTGGCCATGTTCTCCCACAGACCAAGACTCTCCCTTAAATCTCTGGTCCCTCTGTCTCCACGACTGGGTAACAGTCCACTGAGAGTCTAATGACTACTTAGTAGGAGACTCTGACTTCTCTTCCCAGTCATGGGTGTCAGAGAACTGGAAGGTGAGAGTCTACCTTGGTCTCACCGTTGTTAGACGATGGTATGATCATGAGGAGATGGGGCTGGCATACAGAAGGGGGAAAGAAATCTGGTACTTGGTTTTTTCTGCCACTGAGACTCTAACCTTCAGTATGAAGGGACTGCCAGAGGGCTTGACTGTCTTAATGGGGCGGAGGCCTACTCTGTTTGGGAGCAATCTGCCATCAAGGATGGTAAAGTGTGCTCTCACAGTGCTGGAATTGGCCAACAGCTAGGACTGTCAGCTCCAGTGCTTCTAAATTACCTCTCCTGGGAAGGCAGGGTTTGCTCTGGATCCCATGATCACCATTTTGAACCATCTGCCTCTTACCCCTATTGGGATCAGAATTAGTGACATTCCAAACCGTTAAGGTTTGGCATTTTGAATCAATCCAAGTAAGTGCCCAATGCTCAAAGTACAAGGTCTGCAAGGCAGGGCCAAAAATGTAATGAGACTACTTCATCACCAGATCTAGTTTATAACTGTCTTCCACCCACAGCCAAACACGCCACAAGGAGCACTCCTTTTTGCTAGCGCTTCAGAAATACGTACTTCAGCAGAAGAAAGATACAGGATAACGATGGGGGCTATCAACTCCTCTCTCACCTCCCACCAAGACTTTGGCAACTGTCTATGCCAAGTGTGGCCATGTGAGAGAGTTGGCTCCTGTCCAACAATAAAAGTAGGGTTAGGGAACCTGATACGAGTGCATCCCGTAACCAGTTGTGCCTGACAGCATCCTGTTTCCTTTGAAGACTTGTTTGCTCCTTCTTTCATCAAGCATTTGTGAAGTACTACATGCCAGACATTGTTGGAGGCATTGGGGTAGCATGGGTAAATTCTATGGTCATTCCAGAAACTTCAGTGTGGTAGGGGCACATATCTCCTTTGAAGGTTCACTTTCTAAGTATATCCTTACCCAAATAGAAGTTGGGGAATAGGAACAAACACCATATAATTACAACTAATCCAGTCCCCAGGAAGCCTTATAGTCTTGCCTGTTAATTAATCCCAGCAAATTCTGTAGAATAAGACATTTATGTCTGGGTTCTGAGGGTGAAATAAAAAGATGAAGATATCTCCAGCCCCTACCTTGGCATGGTCATAGATAAGAAAGTAAGATGGAGAAGATGAGAGGTCCATTCCCCCAGGGAATTCCTCTTAATTTTTTTTTGTCTTCATTTGAGCCACATGCCCCACAGTTTCATTAGGTGGTCCTAAACTACCCAACCTGACATTGCTACATAGAGGTGGTGGAAAACCACCAGAGAATTGAGAATTGCTAGCATGTTAGATCTGACCTGGACTTTATTAATACATAAGCAGGTCCTTATAAGGAGTGCAATTACATTGTGATTTGGTAAGTCCTTGAGCATCTCTACTTGCCAGGCATTGTGCTGTGCTAGGAATGAGACACTCAGTCTTTGCCTTCTCAGAATGTACAGTCTGACGGTGCAGATGGATGTTAGCCAGGTGTGATAATTAAGAGAACAAGGCAAGTCACAGATCGTGGCAGTTATACTTGGAGGTAGAGGATTCATGGATGTTGACCAGAGAAAGATGACATGGGAGAACATTCCAGACAGGAGGTGGTCTATGTTGATGCAAGGTGTTGGACTATTGGTCTACCCTCTTGTGATCTTTCCCTTTGTCCTTGCCACTGCCTCTTTCCCCTCCAGAATGTAAAGGTTCTCAAGTCTCTACCACCTCCAAACCAACACGGAACAGAGTAAAAGTTCATTGACACCTCTCGCCACTTGTTATTTCCTCTCTTGTCCTTTACATCAAAGTTCTTGAAAGTGTAATCTGTATCTGCTGTGTCCACTTTCTCACCGCAGTCTGAATTTTCTCATTACTTGTCTACAATGGCCCTATAGTGTGAAATCCAAAGGATATTTCCCCCTTCTTATCTTCATTGATTTCTCTGAAATAGTTGAGTCTGTTGGCTTTCCCTTCCTTCTTGATACCCTCTCTGCTTTTGGTTTCTACGGTACCATTCCTACCTCTTGGCTACTCCTTTCATTCCCCTTCACAGGTTCCTCTTCTGCACTGATCAACAGTGATAGATCTCAGGAGTCCCTCATGGGACACCATTATTGGCTATAAGTTGATGCCTTCTAATCTACAGCTCTGGCAAAGATCTCACTTGGAAGTCCCCATGTCTACTAGGTAGAACTCTTCCGGTAATTTACACGTACTCCAGGGGCGCCTGGGTGGCTCAGTGGGTTAAGCCGCTGCCTTCGGCTCAGGTCATGATCCCAGGTCCTGGGTTCGAGCCCCACATCGGGCTTTCTGCTCAGCAGGGAGCCCGCTTCCTCCTCTCTCTCTGCCTGCCTCTCTGCTTACTTGGAATTTCTCTCTGTCAAATAAATAAATAAAATCTTTAAAAAAAAAAAAATTTACACGTACTCCAAACTCAATTCCAGCCCAGTTTATTAAAAATTGAACTAATTTCCCCTTCAGACTTTTCTTCTATACCCACTGAAAATTTGATATTCATCCTTGGTTCTCCCCTTCTGTTCATGCACCCTCCACATATATCTAATCAGTGTCTAACTCCTGAAGATGACGCCTCCCAACACTGAATGCCTGCCCTTCTCTCAACCCTTGTGTGTACTGCCTTAATTTAGGCCTTCATCTTGTCTCACCTCGGTTCCTACGATCAATTTCAAATGGTTCTCCCTTCTCTGTGTCTGCCTCCCTTCTAGTTCATCTTTAACACAGCTCCAAATGGGAGCTTTCTAAAATGTAAATCTCATGCTGTCCCTCCCCTGCCTGAACTTGTTTGCTGACACTCTATAACATTCATGAATAAGTTCACCCTCCCCTTTGATATCCAGACCCTCTCCATCTCACTAACTTCCTCTCTGTCCCTTGTGCAACAGCTTTTAATGTCATCTTGCATAGTCTTTCCTTTTCCTAAAATATCTTCTCTTCCTTTTCCTAGGCTGCATACCCCAAGGAACTTCCTGGATCTCCTCCCCACACAGCCCTTTATCCCAGCCCTGCCTCTGTTCCTTCATCTTGAGGCTGCTTCTTTGATGACCGCTATCATTTTGGACTTCAAGTCCCCCATCAGAATCTGAGCTCTTTGGGAAAAGACTCCGTAATACACATTTTTGTGTTTTCAGATCCTCACAGTTACTTATTGAACAACTTAAAATATTTTGTCACATATATAGATATATCCATACATATATATGTACGTGTGTGTGTGTGTGTGTGTGTGTGTGTGTGTGTAGCATGTTTGGTGGCATAAGGGGATAGAGAGTTAACATTTTGACCACTTACAATATTCTAGGGACCATGTTACTTTATACACATTTGTATTATGATCCTCACTTTATGAGTAACCTGAGGTTCACAGAGGTTAAATAACCAGGGTATGAGTTCGTAGGTAGGTGGCAGGGCTGTGATCTGAGCCTAGGCTCATCTAATTCCGAACCCCAGGATTTTTCAAAGCCCCTCCTCCACTGCCACCGCAACTCCGCAACTCCCAGAAAGGAACAGCCAGGTAGAGGAAGCGAGATCCTGTAATTGAGGATTTACTTGGGAACCCTTAAATGTGGTTATAAAAAACCCTCAGCTGATTGTGGCACAGGCTTTCAAGCTTCTTCGACTGTAAGGAATACAAAGACCACCTAATTTTTAACGTTTTCTTTTCAGAGTTCATCTTTTTTAAAACCTGTCACCTGATTTATAAGGATTCCACAAAGATTAACAGTATATATACATATGCGGTGAAGGATCCCATCTGTCTCAGAGGAGATGTGCTTTTTAGTCACAGAATAGGTATGTTTTATACTTGTTATCTATTTATGCTGCTACCAAAACCCACTGATGCTATAGGGTCTGCGGATTCCAGTGAGAAAACAGGTATGGAATGTGCTCAGGGTTGTGGGACTTCCCACAATTGTTAGACTAGAAGAAAAGCCAAGAGGAAGAAAAATTCTCTCTGGACACTTGGGAGAAAAGTTCTGCTGAAGAATGGTCAGGGGAAAGGATGATGGAGCCCCAGGGAACAAATCAGGTAATTGGCTTCCTCTCCAGAAGCTTGGCCGGGGCTGGGTTCCAACTAACCCTACTTCAAAGAAGTTGACACCTTCCTGGGCAGCACCTTTTCTCCATGCTAAGGAGCGTCACCCAAGCTAGCTGGTATTTTAGGAATGTGACCTTTCGTTGATCCTTCTTACCCTTCTTGGTGTGGGACACCGAGACCACATCTCTACGTCTCCAGTGTCCCTTTCCCAGTGTAAGTTCAGCTAATAGCTCGCCTCTCAGCCTCACCTTAAACCCTGCCATAAAGGAGTGGCTGAGAGATGAGCTTGGCTACATCAGGCAGCACAGTGATCACCAGGGAAGATTCACGGATCTGGCTGGCAAAACTGTTGCTTTCGTGAACAAATGCTTCATGAATGTCTATTACGTGCTCGGCACCAGGTTGGCTGGAAGGATGCTCTCCTCTCTTTCACAACCACCTTTTCCACATCCCACCTAAAGCTGTGCACTGAGTAGAATGGTCTTCCTACATAGAGAATGGCCATGCTGTGGCCAAGGTCTTTCAGGAGCTACCCTCCTTGTTGACCCTGTAAACGAGTTCTATGGGGCACACTTCCTCCTTCAATGCCTTGCAAGCTGTCATTAGGAGACACACATCAAACTGACTATCATTATCAAAATCCTGCTAATCTGTTGAACATATAGAGTGATAAGAAGCTTGGCACTTATTCATTGAGAAAGGTTTCGTTTTGTTTTTGAGGTGGGGAGCATTTAGATGTAGTTGACTTGGTTTCAACCCAATGAAACCTCAAGTCACTCTACCCCTACCCCTCACTCTGACTCCCACTGCAGATCTGAGCCTTCTGAGAGTGGAGAATCAGCCAAGGGGTAAGGATGTCTACTGTGAACATTATTTTGTTCTTTGAAAGGGTACAAAGTTGGTGGTTTTTTTGTGTGTTTGTTTGTTTGTTTGGGAGGGTAAGGGGGGAAGTGGGCCAGATGCCCCTGACATTTAAATGTCAATGCCAAAAACTCTCGTAGACCTTGTCGGTTCAAATGGGGAATGCAAATTGGCACTGAGAGAAATGGCAGAGTCACTTTCTTTAGGGAATCTGTAAATTGTTTTCAGCAAAACATAACTGAGAAGGAAAGCATAAGAGAGGAGACAAAGATTCTCCTGACCACGGGCCAGGACAGATTATCCCCTTGTTACCTGAAGGCAGCACCGTGAGCACCATAAGCTGTGACTCGTCTGAGGCTTGCTTGACCCACTTGCTTGGGTTGCCATGCAGCTGCCACTCGGCCACTCTGCACCAGTAGAGCCCAGCATCCTCCATCTCTACCCGATGAAGCTGCAGGACAAAGTCTGTAGAGGATGAACGGTAACAGAACAGAGGCCTCCTGAGCTCCTCTTCGCCATACTCCAGCAAGCCATCATGCTGCAGGTGTACCAGCATTTTCGTTCCAGAATTTTCCCTGTTCCGGTACCACATCACAGAGAACAGGGAAGCTGAGCTGCCAGGACTCTCCAGGCTGCAGCGGATGGCCACCTGGCCGTGCTCGGTAGCATTCTCTGTCCTGTACTCTTTGGACACACGTACTTTACTTCCTAGGAAATAAAGTGGCAATACGTTCGAGAAGAATCCAGATTTTTAGTTTGGATACTGCGTCTGAAAAATGTAGTTTTCACTGAGGAGATGCGGTCTTAAAATCCTTAGACATCAGGTCTTTCATCTGTAACATGTTTTTCCTTGACCCCTGTTCTTCCTCCACATTTGCTAGAACATTCAAACTGGCCATTTTCCTTCTTCAGGCTTATCTCTTGTCTGCTGAAAACCTGCCCTGGAAACCACCTAGCTTCAGTGGGTGTTCTGCCCTGCTGCTTTTACCCCTCCCCGGTCAACTCTTTCTTCTACTTCCCAGAGGGATCCTTCAAAACTTCCAGCCATCCTCTCGAGCTGTGTATGGCACCAGTGCCCCTTGTTCTTAGCAGATTACCCTCCTCTCATACGCCCACATATCATCTCAGTTCTAGAGGCAAGGAAAGAGGAGGCTATCAGAGAGAATGAACATGTTTATACACATGTTAGACTACCATTCAAGGAGACACTAAATTACTGGATTAGACTAAGCTGTTTTTTTATTATGTTCAATTAGCCAACATATCATTAGTTTTTGACATAGTGTCCAATGATTCACCAGTTGACTAAGTTTTAAACAGATTTTGACATTTACTTTTGTAAAAGTTCCCCTCCTAACCAGCAGGTGAGAACTTCGAAGGCCAGAATAGTCACAAACAAAATATAGAAATTATAGTACACACTAAATTTTCGACTCTACTACAAACATATTTATTAAACTGTCTTTAAAAGAATGACTTCAGGGGCACCTGGGTGGCTCAGTGGGTTAGGCCTCTGCCCTTGGCTCAGGTCATGATCTCAGGGTCCTGGGATTGAGTTCCACATTGGGCTCTCTGCTCGGTGGGGAACCTGCTCCCCCCACCCGCCTGCCTCTCTGCCTACTTGTGATCTCTCTCTCTGTCAAATAAATGAATAAAATCTTAAAAAAAAAAAAAAGAATAACTTAAAGAATGACTTCAGGGCACCTGGGTGGCTTAGTCAGTTAAGCATCTGCCTTTGGCTCGGATCATGATCATGGGGTCCTGGGATCAAGTCCCCCATCGGGCTCCCTGATCAGCAGGAAGTCTGCTTGTCTCTCTTCCTCGGTCCCTCCCCCTGCCCATTCTCTCTCTCTTTCAAATATATATATATATATATATATATATATATATATATATATATATCTTTTAAAAAATAAAATAAATAAAAGAATAACTTTATCTGATCCTGGATTTGTTGCTGTTATTGTTACCATCTTGACCCTCTCCTTCCTTTCATGGCAAAGTATTGATATATTAGTTTATATGATACTGTTTCTGCTTCCTCATCTCTAATTCCTCCCTACTGGACTACAATCAGTCTTCCAGTCATGCTCTGGCCAAGACCCTCAGTATGGGCCCAATTTCCCAGCTCAAGACACTTTGTTTTGTTGTCCTCTCTGTGTTTTATCACTGAAGTCCATTTTCTTCTTAAGTTCTCTCCTCTTTTGATTTCAGAGAAAATGTCTCTCCTACAATTCTGACCACTCCTTTGCAGTATCTTTCCCTGGGGCCTCTTCCTTAACTCACACCACACACCAGGGTGCACAGCTGGCCACCCCCACCCACAGATATGTTTTGTTTGACACCCTCAGAATTTGAAAAGAACTCAGATTCGTTGCGTACATTCTCAAATCGAGTGATGTCACACGAGAAAGATTTTAGGTATTTCTTGATATACTAAAAGATCAGACAACACTGAGCCCACATTTATGGATGGGAAGTGTTTGCTAGCTTGAGCTAAGGAGTGGCTGCCTCCTTAAAAAGGGTGTGCATACACTGTCGAGATCTGGCTTGGGCAAATGGGAGAAAGGGCTGCCAGCCACACAGATAGAGAGTGTAAAAGTATGCACGGGTCTCGTGGGATGGCAAGGATGATAATGCAGTTTGGGACCTGCTGAGTGTAAAGGTCTCAAGGGCATCCAAGTAGAAATGTACAATAGCCAGTTGGGTAGAAAGACTTGGAGCTAAACATCAAGACTGAGAGCAATTTCATCGAAGGTGGTAGTTGAAACTAAGGAAGAATTGAAGAAATTCTGAAGCAAGCAGAGAATAAGAAGACAAAGGGGCCCAGGATCTGTCCCTGAGGAACACCCACATTTAGCAGGGAGAAGAAGGCCTGAAGAACATGGAGAAGAGGAGGCAGAGCAGCAGGAAGAGATCCCAACGCTAAGCTACTGTCTTGCTCTGCCGCCCCCAACAGATTGTAAGCTCCTTAAGGCAAGAGCTGTGCCTTATTTCTCGTTGTATCTCTAATTGTCTAATGCAGAGCAATGTTCATTATAATCTTATTTTTGGGTGTTATATTGAAAATAAAATTTTAAGCACCACTTATTTGCATTGTGCTGTTGGATCTCAGCCAGTTTCTGAACCTTCGCTGTGACATTCATTTAATTTTAATCAACATTGGAGGTGACCTAACTAACACCAAGGGATCTAATGAACCCTGCCCACATTTCGACCGCAGCACTCCTAGACCAATGCAAATGGATGGAACTTCTGTTACATCTTTAAAGATCTCCTGAGGAAGAGGAGACTCACTCAGTAAGCCATTCCAACAGTTAACTACTCTTATTCGCCTTATGTTTAGGCAGCCAAATGTTGAAAAGCAATTTTTCCACACATCCCTATAGAGTTGTACAGTTTCTGTTCACAGTGGGAGAAATATGCTTCGTATTACTCTTTCTTTGCCAAATTACAGTAGAGCCCCACTGGAATGACACAGCTTGTTATTATAGAGATCTAGAGATACGACACGCTAGGTAGCTCCAGAGACCAGGCTGCCAGGCTAATAAGCAAACCAAAGGGATCTAGTCCCCATCCAAGCACCTTGAAGCCACAGACTGATTCACCTTAAGTGACACCTGCTTCCTCTGCTGGGCTACCAGGTCCTGCATTCATTGTGTAGGTGGACACTCTTCCTATGACCCTGGTTCATATTTCTACCTTCACATAACCACTCTAAAGAAAAGCTGCCCAAGAGAAGATGGAAATCCTATAGAAAGACATGTGAGAATACACTTGCAAGGTTTACCTGTGGGCCTGAGTTTCAATTCTGTCAGACCCGACTTCTTTTCTCCAAGCTTATGCCAAGTGCCATTTGTAGACAAGAGCCATTCCTCCACAGTGCAGTGGTACTTGCCCTGATCGCTGTCTTCCACATTCAAAATGTGTAGCTGAAACAAGTCTTGGGAAACTTTCTTGGGGTAGAATTTTTGTTTTCTCCTTGGGGTGTGAAATTCATCCCCATATTTTACAACATTGGTTTGGTCCATTTGCAGGATCCTCAGCCAGATTGCGTTAGTGGAACTGGGAAAGAAGTACCAAATGACGGCTAACTGAAGATCTCCAGTGGACTGGGACAAGATGCTACATTCTATGTTGGTGTTGGAGTTGATGAGGATCTCTCGGACTTGACTGCTTGAGTTCCTTGCAGCTGCTCTCTAAATTAAAAGAATGGTGACAGTAACTTTTGTTACTTCACTAGAAAATAGAATTTTAAGGTAGAAGGGACATTAGAGGTCAACTAAGGCAATGCATCCTACATTCATTGGATGTAGGCATTCCGTCCTGCACAGTCCCACTAACTGCCCACAAAGCCTCTGGATAGCTCACCAACTGACAAAGCAGCACGTTCCATCTTTGGACATCACTGCCACTAGAGAATTCTTTCTTTTTTTTTTTTTTTTTAAAGATTTATTTATTTATTTATTTGACAGAGAGAGAGCACAAGCAGGCAGAGAGGCAGGCAGAGAGAGAGGAGGAAGCAGGCTCCCTGCTGAGCAGAGAGCCCGATGCGGGGCTCGATCCCAGGACCCTGAGATCATGACCTGAGCCGAAGGCAGCGCTTAACCCACTGAGCCACCCAGGCGCCCTAGAGAATTCTTTCTGATGTCAACTTGGATTTTACCACTCTGTACCTTCCACTCACTGGTCTTGGTTCTACCCTTAGCTGGCAGAGTAGGATAGAGAACATGGGGCAGGATGGAGTGTCATACAGAAAACCAATCTCTTCCACATGGTAACGCCTCACTATCAAAGCCTAGACATTTTCTCTTCTGTCGCATCTTATAAATCAGTGAGAGAAAGTGACCCTATTAATGCTTTGTCTGTGTACTCACTCTCCAGAATACTCCTGGATTCACAATTTGCTGACATGTCCTTGTTTGTTTTCGCCTTCAAACATGGGTAAATAAGAGGTAGTTGTAGGTGGGCTATTAAAATTGTATGTCTCTTAGGGCGCCTGGGTGGCTCAGTGGGTTAAATCCTCTGCTTTCAGCTCAGGTCATGATCCCAGGGTCCTGGGATCGAGTCCCACATCGGGCTTTCTGCTCAGCAGGGAGCCTGCTTCCTCCTCTCTCTCTGCCTGCCTCTCTGCCTACTTGTGATCTCTGTCTGTCAAATAAATAAATAAAATCTAAAAAAAAAAAATTGTATGTCTCTTTGAAGCCAGTCAATGGGAATCTCATACAGATATGGAGTCAGCTATCCTTTTACTCTAGCAGCCTTTCTACTCTATCAGAAAGAAGAATGCTACAACCTGCTTTCCAAACCTTATTCTAACTTCTTGCTGTTATCGCTAATTCTACTTTTGTAATGGCTTCTTGAAGTTGACAGTAGGTCTCTTTCCTCTTCCTTCAACAAATACATATTAAGCACACACTGGGTTATGTGCCAGACCATTCCAAGCTCTGTGGATACCTCCCATCAGCGGGTTCATAGTCTACAGGGAGAAAAACTAGTTACAGGCACAGAGGTTTACAGATTGCAACACTGTGTCAGCCAAATGTGACAAGGTATGTCAGAAATGCTGTCGAGCCCAGGCAGGACTATCTAACTCAAATACGGCAGTGGGGAGAGGCTTCCTGGAGCAGAGATCTCCAGGCCAAGTCTTAAGAGTTAATAGGAATTTGTCTGGTGGAGAAAAGGTTAAAGAGTTCACACAAGATTCCCTCTCTCTCTCTCTCTGCCTGCCTCTCTGCCTACTTGTGATCTCTGTCTGTCAAATAAATAAATAAAATCTTAAAAAAAGGGGGGGGGGTGCCTGGGTGGCTCAGTGGGTTAAAGCCTCTGCCTTCAGCTCAGGTCATGATCTCAGGGTCCTGGGATCGAGCCCCGCATCGGGCTCTCTGCTCAGCGGGAGCCTGCTTCCCTCTCTCTCTCTCTCTCTGCCTATCTCTCTGCCTACTTGTGATCTCTGTCTGTCAAATAAATAAATAAAATCTTAAAAAAAAAAAAAAGAGTTCACACAAAACCCATGACTTGAACAAAGACTAAAAGTGAGGGAGAACATAGAGTATTTGAAAACCTGCAAGTAGTTCAGTGTGGCCGGAGCTCAAATTCAAGATGGAAAGTAGAAGATGATGCTGGAAAGTCATAATGTAAAGACATAAATGTGCCAGGTTATAAAGGATCTTGCAAGCCATGCTATGGGAGTTTGGATAAGGTGGATATGGAGGCATTATGGTTTCTCACCTGGGCCACTGATGGATTGTGTAGACATGGAGAACAGTGTAGGAGGAGCAGCTTTGGAAGAATAAAAATAGTGCATTTATGTTTGGACTTACTAAGTGTAGATATGCCTCAGAGCTAACTGCATAATGAGTCTGGGGATCAAGAGGAACCTTTCAGGATAATGGATTTGACAGTCGTCACTATATAGGTTGAACCAGGAATAAGCCCACTTCAGGAAACTGTATAGAATGAGAAGGAAACAAGCTAAAGCTGAAACACAAAGGAATGGATCTGTGAAGGAGGAGAACTCTGCAAAAGAGAATGAGAAGAAACAGAGTGTTAGGAAAGAAACCAAGAAAATCTTGTGTTGTGAGGCCAAGGAAAAAGAAAGTTTCAAGAAGAAGGGATTGAGTTGACAATCTTAAATACCACGGGAAGGACAAAGCAATTAAGGCATGAGTTAATCAACAAGGAGATTGTTAAATGTCACTCAGCAGCAGAGAGAATAATAGCTTCCACCATGTCTGACCATTCTCTTGGTACGTCAGGCACTGTCCGGGGCACATTACATTATATCACCACCTTACAGTGCACAGCAGCAATTTAGGGATGAAGTACCTAGACTAGGACAGACTGAATGACTTGCCCAACGCTAAGCCGCTCACTGGTGCCTGTCAAGTGGCAATGACTTCAAAGGCTCTTGAACACAATGTCTTTAGAGAACAGAAGTCATAAAAGAAGATACATGGACCCAGCGGGACTTTGCCCAGGTTGTGTCTTACTTTTTTACCTCTGCTCTTTCACCAGCTGATGAGGTAAATTCTATTTGACAAAATCAGATATTCTCTCTTTACATTAACATGTTAAATCAAGAGGATAAATGTATTCTAATGGAATTGACATTATCCTTACCAGTAGGGGAGACATTGCAAATATTTAATGATTAGTAAGGCACAGGCAGTGACCAATCCAAAGAATGCCTCCCTCCCCACCAGAGCTGATCTGAGAAGCCCCCTGTTGTGCCACATGATACCTTTCACTTGCTGGGTAGAGGGGACTTATGGAAAGAGGGGGATGGGCCCTGGAGCAACAGTAACTAGTAGTCCGTGTGGAGGTATGTCAATGTTTTAACAGCCAGTATGGCTGTCCCATGTGTACTAACTTCATATTAGCCTGGACATTGGTTTTATTCAGTGCTAACTTATATAGTCAAAACATTGGGGGGAGGTATTTTATGTTTTAATTCTATAACTTGCCTCAAATAAGAGAAATTTGTTTGTTTTTAAAGCAAGGATTAGGGGTGCCTGGGTGGCTCAGTGGTTTAAGCCTCTGCCTTCAGCTCAGGTCATGATCTCGGGGTCCTGGGATCAAGCCCCACATCGGGCTCTCTGCTCGGCAGGGAGCCTGCTTCTCCCTCTCTCTCTGCCTGCCTCTCTGCCTACTTGTGATCTGTCTCTCTCTGTGTCAAAGAAATAAATAAAATCTTTAAAGAAAAAAAAAAAGCAAGGATTAATTTCCAGTGGTGTTTACCTGGTAAAGCGACGGCTATCATCAGTGAGTGAGAGATGGCAGAAGCCCTTGCGGGGCCACTTGTGCATAGGGAATTTCTGACATAAACTTCTACTTTACACTGATAAACTCCTGCTTCTTCCTCAGTGGCATCATGGATTAAGAGTTGAGAATGAAACGAGGACTGGAGAACTTTTGTCTTCTTTTGGAACTGAAGTAGGTCTTCCCCCCACTCAATAGTGCCATTATGGGTGATTCGAACAAGTAGGTGAAAGACTTGAGATCTTGCTGGCTGGAACAGCCACGTCACAGTGAGTGGCACCCTGAGGTTGGCGTAGTCAGCCTCCACTACGCAGGACAAGCCAAAGTTCTTGCCTAATTCCGCTTTGGGCTGACGGCTCATCAGCTTAACCCGTAAACTCAACTCTGTGGGCAGAAACACATGGGAAACACCAATGCCAATATGCTTATCAAATCAAAGTTCTCCTACCTACCACCTCTTCATATGGAACCATGCATTCATACATGGGGAGTCCCAAATATTGGGGCTTAAAAGTTGAGCTCACAGTACAGTCTGTCCTGAATTCTGGCCTCAATTTTCCAAAGTTGATCCTATTCTGAGAGCGTTCCCAGCAGGAACAACAAACAGGCAGTGTTTCTCCAGCTTGCCACTTAGACAGATGCTACTGAGTGGGTGGAGTGCTCTCCCCTCCCCACCCCTACCCCTGGGTGGCGGGCCTCCCCTGATTTCCACTCATGGGCTCAGCGTCTCTCTGGCGCACAGGCTTGAAGAGACTCTGCAAGCCCAGAGCTGCAACTATAGAAGCCTGGATGTACAAAGTTCACGTCCACGGGCACAGGTCCTCTATACGTCCACTCTAGCTCATAGGCTTTTGTGTTTAGCTCTGACCAACAACCGACGAGTGGCACCCTACACATGATCCTTATAAAGAGGAGTAAACTTTAGAGACTGGTGGACAGACATGGCAGCCAGAGACTATGCTCTGTGTCCTGGGGTGCACGTGCCACAAGGAGGGGTTTCGGGATGACGTACAAATTCCACCACATCCCACCGTCAAGGAAGGTACTGCTGATATTATTTAAGTTTAGAACAGGATTTCTCTGACACTTACCCAGAGACTTGACAGTGACTGCCAACTTCTGAGTCCAGCTCCGACCTCTGGCGTGGTTCTGGGTGCCCTCAGACACTCGGCACTCGTACACACCGCTATCTGTGGTGCTGGTGGGGCTGATCTCCAGCTGGAAGGTGGCCCCAGTCCATTTTCTCCAGCCTCGTGGGGCCCCGGTTGTTGAGTTGCTTGTAGGAGGCCGCCAGCTGCACGGCACCATCTTGTTGCATACTGGCCACCAACTCCGGCTGCACCTGGCCTTGTGGGAGGCGCCACCATTCCACGGACAGGAGACCCACAGCCCCATCTGCCTTGCAGAGAAGCGTTAATGCCTCTCCTTCCCACATGGCTTCCTGCTTGTTCTTGGTGGATAAGACCACATTTCTTGCTGTTCGTTACAGATTTGAGAGGAAAAAGAAGTATTTCAAGCAAATGAAAATTTTACTAAAACACAGTGAAATCTCTTTAATTAGGCCTTGACTGGTTTGTGACAAATCAGATCGGGCTGTTGACTGTTCTTAACACCCCCAGAAAAAAGATTTGCTAACCACTTAACTAGTGGCAATAAGACAGCACAAAGAATATCAGGAGCACTTATTTACACTTAAACAATTTATAATTTGCCTTTATTTTTAGTGCTTTGTTAAATCAGCCCTTCATTAAGAACATCTAGTTGGGAAAACATCTGGTAATATTTTGTTAGATTAATTAGGGTGGGTGTACGAGCCTAAAAGTAACGAAGCTGTATTTATTTAAATTTTTAGTCTTTTAGAATTTTATATTTCATAGATCAAAATGACGTTGCTCTCCCTACTTATTTTTCCCCTAATTAGTATGTGTTGTGAACAGGAAAGGAGTATTGGTAATTAGATTTCTTTTCAAAAACTACCATTGGGGTGCCCGGCTGGCTCAGTCCATAAAGCATGGGACTGTTGACTCCAGGTTCATGAGTTCGAGCCCCACGCTGGTTGTAGAGTTTATTTAGACAACAACAACAACAACAAACAAAATACTGTCATTGAAAACAATTACTAGAAAAGAAAAAAACAATTACTTGGGGGAAAATACACAAATAGATATATTTCCCTTCTTCAAATCACATATTCTCATACATACACTATTGGTTGAAGGGAGATCCTTCTTTTATCTGAACTATAATGTTAAATTACAAAATATAAATGGCTCCCAGATGGGAAACTCAAAATGTGTGGAAATGCAAACATTCATTCAACAGATACTTCCCGTGCAAGGCTTTGTCCTGGGTGCTTTGTGGGCAAAGCAAAGACACCTCAGTAGCTCATGCATCTCAGGTTTAAGGCCAAGGTCCTGGGAGTCAGAATTTATCTTGGGCAACACAGTTGTCCTCCCTGACCCTTGATTTTCTTTCCTGTAAATAGAAACGTTAATAGTAGCACCTACCTTATCACATTGCTGGAACGACTAAAAGTGGTACACACCCAAGAGCTTAGCCTGGCTGGCAAGGGAAAGTCCCCAGTAAAGGGGAGCTATTAGCATTGAGAGGCACTTAGTGAAAGTGAGGTAATTCAAAGCCAAAAGATAGAAAACAAAATAGAATTGGGATGAGAAATCTCAATAGGATCTAAATGAATTTGCAAATTGTTCTTCCCTGCTGGGGAAGGAGCTGGGTCTTCTCCGGTTCTCTGTATATACGTAGATAAGGTACAAAGGCAGAATGAAGCCTGATGTCCACAAGTCCATCCAACACATGTATTTAATATTTTAATTATCTAATAACACAATTAAATAATTAAATGATAATTATTTAATAATTATTAGTTAAATAATATTTAATATTCTGAATCTGTATCTGTATCTATATATGCAAACCTACTTCCAGATTTTGGGTAGTGAAGGCAGGATTATACTTGAAGTTCTTTTCAAGTTAAAAATAGACTCCAGGGGCGCCTGGGTGGCTCAGTGGGTTAAAGCCTCTGCCTTCGGCTCAGGTCATGATCTCAGGGTCCTGCTCCCTCTCTCTCTGTCTGCCTCTCTGCCTACTTGTGATCTTTGTCTGTCAAATAAATAAAAAATCTTAATTAAAAAAAAAATAGACTCCAACTGAAGTTTCAAAAATAAAGAGGAAATTATTACTCATAATCTCACTACTTGAATGTAACCATTATGGTTAGTTTCAACTAACATCAATTTTTTTTAAAAGAAAAAAAATCAGGTCTCCTTAGTTCTTTACAGTCATTACTGCCTCTTGGTAAGAAGTAATAATCTTATCAAGTACGTGTGAGTTACACATTCACAGTGGTAGTGAGTACCCCCTTCTGTTTAAAATATTCATAAAATATGAGTTTCATGATAAAACTGCTCAGACTTTGGTTTGACTTTCAAAACCGAATGCTCAACAGAATCCTTAATAAATTTGCTAATAACTTTTTCTGTTTCCACATACCAGGCCGAGTTTGGACTCCAGCCTACACAAAGAACTATATTTTGCTTTGGAAGACCAAAGCGAAATATAGGACAGGCTTATGATCTGAGGACCACAAAGCACACCTTCAGGTCCCTCTGGCACAGATTCCCATATGCCAAATTTAAGAAAGATTTACAGATATGTTTCAGCAGAGACTGAGATGAATGAAGCAGAGATTACGCTTCATGTAAATATGTAAACCCGCCCACACAGTTCTTCCTGAATCCTAGAAAGTCAGACCAAATGTTTAGTGTGAAAACTAACACCAACACACTTCCTGGAGTGCCGTCCTAGGCCAAGGCTTGTGCTTCTTCATTACTCGCAAACAGGGCAACAGAGAAGAGCATGAAAGGGAAATTTATCTATCTTTGGAGATGCCCCCAATGAGCAAGTGAAAACGAGAGTATCTTTATTTTTAGTTGGGTTTTGTTTTGTGCTCTTGGGCAGTGGATGCTTCTAGGCTTTGAATATAACACCCAGCCCAGAGCATCCTAACATATGTTGTAGATTTGTCTGTTTTCTCTGCACACAAAAAACACTGAGCGTTCACCACATTTAAGGTTGTCCAACCTTCATAGACTTGAAACGAGAGCTGAGTGGCCTTCCACGTCCATCCTATGGTAGCTACATGGACCTGTTCGGACAGGCACCTCGCATTGTAGCAAAACGCAGGGAATTGAATCTGCCTGCTATCATTTACCTCTTCATTTCTTATTCTGAGTCAGGCTTTGATGCAGAATTAAGACGTACTCTCATTCCCTGTATCAGGTTTAAGAGAACAGAGGATGGACAAAAGACATCTGAAAGATGTTTGCGGGGCGGGGGGCACAATGCGGGTGTTTCATCCACAGGAAGGAGGCAAAGTGTCATTCTTTCCTCTCGCCATACTCGCATCACACAGACAACAAAGAGAAGACGGGGGTTTCGTTAACGCTGGTGTTTTCCACGTGGAGAAAAACCCAACGTACATAAATGAGGACTGATGGCAAATAGAATCAAAGAATCTAAGGCAGCAAGAGGGGACTTCAGGGCAATCTAAATGTATGTATGTATGTATGTATGTATATTTAAGGAAGCTGAGATTTAAAGAAGTTAAGCCTTGGGTCTGTGGTCACAGCCTGTTTAACAGTCCCAGAATAAGACCTAGGTCTTCAGCCAATTTGGTGGCTTCTCTTTTTTAAAAAAATTTTTTTAAGATTTTATTTATTTATTTGATAGAGATCACAAGTGGGCAAAGAGGCAGGCAGAGACAGAGGGGGAAGCAGGCTCCCTGCTGAGCAGAGAGCCCGATGCGGGGCTAGATGCCAGGACCCTGGGATCATGACCTGAGCTGAAAGCAGAGGCTTTAACCCACTGAGCCACCCAGGCGCCCCTTGGTGGCTTCTCTTAACTCCACCTCAGAGTGATGGGACTGACACCGGACTCTCCAGGGGTGTGTCTGCTGTGTCCAGGGAGGCAGCCTGGCCTCACAAAGGACGGAAGCAGAGAGCAGTCCAGGCATGTCTGGCTCTGACTTCACATACCTGCTGGCTTCCTCAGATGCACATGGCTGTCTGGGGACTGCTTGCTCTGAAGCACCTGCCAGGAGCCCATCGGAGCTCTCGCCACCTCTGCCACGGCGCAGCTGTAGGTGCCTTCGTCCTCGGGGCCCACGGAGAAGATCTTGAGAGAGAAAGCTTTGGAGCTTAACTTTGAAACCTGGAGCTGTCCTTGACTTGCTCTCTCTCTGTAGTCTCCTTTCAGGTCCAGAACACCCCCAGCGTCCATGCGGGCCATCTCATTACCGTTGAAGAACCAAATGCCCTGAAGCCATGGGTCCCGGCCACCACCTACAACCAGGCAGACCAGTTCCAAGGAATTCCCTGCAGTCCACGTGCTTTCAGCTGAAATGTCGATGTGAAAATCTCTCACTAGGAAACAAAAGCAACGCAGGTGTTTAGAGAAGCCTCGGCATTGGTCCTTTCGGGACCACAGAGAGATAATACCCCCTGTAAGGGTACTGTGGGGATTGCATTTCATGTGGGAGTTGAGCTCTGAAGAGGAGGTCAGCCAAAGCAATGCCTAGAATCAAAAATGTCCTTGCCGGGGCGCCTGGGTGGATCAGTGGGTTAAGCCGCTGCCTTCGGCTCAGGTCATGATCTCAGGGTCCTGGGATCGAGCCCCGCATCGGGCTCTCTGCTTGGCAGGGAGCCTGCTTCCTCCTCTCTCTCTGCCTGCCTCTCTGCCTGCTTGTGATCTCTGTCTGTCAAATAAATAAAGAAAGAAAATCTTTAAAAAAAAAAATGTCCTTGCCTATTCCTTCAGTCTTTCAGGAAGAGCAGCGCACGTAGCTTTTCTGATAGCAATCCTATTAAGCAAGATGTATGCATAGAAGTATAAGGAGTAGGGTATCTTTTTTGAATAAAAAATATAAAATATTTTATAATATGTTGAACTGCTGTAAACAGTGACTGCTTTGCTCTCTTTTTTGGGGGGCTAAGACTATCCAGTGGAATTTTCCTAAGTTAAAGCACGTGTGATGTGACGTATGACAAATCCACAGCTAACATAACACCTAACGATGAAAAGCTGAAAGACTTTCCTCTAAGATCAGGAAAAGACATGGACGTCCACTCTCACCCCTTCTATCAGACATAGTACTGGAAGAGCTAGCCAGGGCAGTTAGTCAGGAAAAAATAAATAAAGAACATTCAAGTCCGAAAAATGAAGTAAAATCATCTGTTTGCAGATGATGTGATCTTATATATAGAAATCCCAAAAGCCTCCACCAAAAAATGGTTAAAACTAATGATTTCAGTAAAGTTGCAATACACAAAATCAATACACACACAAAAAAATCAGTTGCATTTCTATGCACTCGTGACACAGTATTGGAAAAAGACATTGAGAAGACAATTTCTGCAGATGGCCAATAAACACAATGAAAAGATACTCAATATCACTCATCGTCAGGGAAATGCAGATCGAAACCATAATGAGACATCATCTCACACCTGTCAGAATGGCTATTCTCAAAAAAGTCAAGAAATACCAAGTATTGGAGAGGATGTGGCAATAAGGGAACACTTTTATATTGCCGATAAGAATGTAAATTGGTGCAGCCAATATTGAAAAGAGTAGAGAGATTTCTCAGAAAATTAAAAATAGGGGGCCTGAGTGACTCAGTAGGTTAATGGCCAACTCTTGGTTTTGACTCAGGTCTGATCTCAGGCTCTGTGCTCAGCACTGAGTCTACTTGTCCCTCTCCCTCTATTCCTGTCCATGAGCTCTCTCTTCTTGCCTCTCTCCTAAATATATAAATAAAATCTCAAAAAAAAAATTAAAAATACAATTACCTTATGATCCAGCTATCCCTCTTCTGGATATTTATTCAGAGAACATAAAAACACCAAAAAGATATATGCACCCCTATATTCATTGCAGCATTATTTATATTAGCCAAGATATGGAAGCAGCCCAAGTATCCATCAATGGATGAATGGATAAAGAAAATGTGGTATATATACACACACAAAGAATACTATTTAGCCATAAAGAAGAAGGAGATCTTGCCATTTGCAATAACACAGATGGACCATGAGGATATTATTCTAAGTGAAATACAGAGAAAGACAAATACCACATGATTTCATTTATATGTGGACTCTAAAAACCAAAACAAATGAACAAACAAAACAAAAATAAACTCTCTATAGAGACAGAGAACAGATTTGTGGTTCCCAGAGGGGAAGGGGGTTGGGGAGTGGGCGAAATGGGTAAAGGGGCTCAACTATATGGTAATGGATTGTAACTAGACTTACGGTGGTGATCACATGGAGTGTATACAAGTATTGGATTAGTGTTGCACACCTGAAACTTATATACTGTCATATACTAATTTTATCTCATTTTAAAAAAAATCTCACTTGCAATAATGTCAAAAAGAAGAAAATACTTAGGAATAAATTTAACCAAGGAGATGAAAGACATGTGCTCTGAAAACTGTGAAATATTGATGAAAGAAATTAAAGATACAAGTAAATGGAAAGATGTCCTGTGTTCCTGGGTTGGGAGAATTAATAATACATGTTGGTGAGGATGTGGAGAAATGGGTGTGGAGGACATGCTCTGTTTTCGGGGAGGTAACGTTATAGAAATGGTGTGGAGGTTCCTCAAAAACTAAAAATAGAACTACCATAAAATCCAGCCATCCCTCTTCTGGGTATATAGCCAAAGGAAATGAAGTCAGGATCTCAAAGAGACATCTGCTTTGCCATGTTTATTATTCGTGATAGCAAAGATATGGAAACAACCTAAGTGTCCACTGATGGATAGATGAAGGAAGATAATATAGTAAATATGTACACACTGAAATATTATTCAGCCATGAGAGAAAAGGAAAGCCGCCATTTTCAACAACCTGGATCACCCTGGAGGACATTAGGCTATCTGAAATAAGCCAGACACAGAAAGATAGATACTGCAGGGACTCACTTATATGTGGCATCTGAGACTGCTGAACTCATAAAAGCAGAGAATAGAATGGTGGTTGCCAGGATCTGGGGGGGAGGGAGTAGATATTGGTCAAAGGGTACAGAGTTTCCATTACAAAAGATAAGGTCTATAGATCTATTGTATAGCATGGTGACTGCAGTTAATAATACTGTGTTGCGTACTTGAAATTTGCCAAGAATAGATATCTCAAGTGTTCTCACCCTACAGCACAAGCACACGCCCACTACACACAAAAAGTAACAAGGTGAGATGGTGGATATGTTAATTAGCTTGACTGTGGTAATCATTTCAAAATGCATATGTGTATCAAAACATGCACACATTAAATACATACAAATTTTGTGAAAATAAATAAGTAAAAATAAAGACTGTTTTACATAAAAAACTGTTCTCAAAGAAAGAGGAAAAGCACATGTGATAGGTCCTCACAGAACTCATTGAGTGTAACTTGGACCCTTAAGAGCAATAGGACAATTTCTTAATGAAAGAGAGTAACTGTCCTCCTAGGAAGGAAGAGAGGAAGGAAGGAAAAGGAAAGGAAGGGAAAGGAAGGGGGAAGAGGAAGGGGAAAGAGGAGCGGAGAGGAGAGGAGAAGAGAAGAAAGGGAGAAAAGAAAAGAAAAAAGGAAGGAAAGAAAAGAAAAGCCTTGAGTGATCCACCATTGGATCACTGCTTTTAGTCTGGATATATACGGCTTTTGCAACCTCTTCCTGTTGGACCATAGCCCATGTAGAGAAACCAGGAATGACAGCTGAGCCTTCCCGCTTGCTTTGATGAAAATGCCAGCGGATCATGAAGAGTAACACCATCCCAAGCAGGAAATGGGGTCAGATGTTAGGAAGTCCTGGCAGTGACTAAGACAAGGCTCCACGATGGAAACTGCTAGAGCTACTCTGAGGCCCAGGGGTCTGCGGTGTGGGGGCTTCCAAGAGACACACCTGCTTCGAGCACCAGCTCCACCTCTCACCAGCAATTTGCCTGTCTGAGGCTCAGGTTCCTTGTTTTAAAAATGGGGAGTCAACCGCTTGTCCCATAGGGCGAGGACTAAATCAGATAATATAGATAAAGTAGAAAATGTAGATAAAGTGCTTACACAGGGCTTGGCAAGGGTGGTAACAAAACCATTTTCAGGCATGCCTTGCAGAACCTACCTAACCATTCAACAGATCTTATCCCATAGAAAACCTGCTATGGACAGACCCAACACCAAATGTCCCTCTTTTTACTTATGCTTCCCAGATGCCAAAATCCAAATGTATTCAAACTTTCTAAATGTTTTTTTAAAGGCATGACAGAAGATCAGAAAAACACCAAGGAGATACCCCATCAATATCCACTATCAACATACTAACGAGTTTCTTGAGAAGATCATTACCTATGGGTTGGATCCTCAGAGCAGTTTGAGCTGTCCGCTTCCTCGCGATTGAAGTCCAGGTTTCATCTGGATCCTGAATCCATTCGGTGGCCTCACAGAACAGCTGGCCTTGATCTGAGGGCTGGAGGCTCCCTATGGACAGCCTGAAGGTGGCGAACCCAAGCTTGCCGAGCTGGACGTCACCAGCCGCAAACCTCTCTGTATACGAGGGCCCAGGGATCAACAAGAAATCTTTGGAGAGGGAAATAATCTCGGTGATTTGGTTTCTTTCTCCGTCCTGCATCAGGTACCAGGTGACAGAGAGGTGAGTGTGCTGAGCTGTGGCTTTGGCTGCTTCGCAGGTCAGTTCTAATGATTCACCCTCCTCCTTACTGAGAGTCTGGGAACTCATGGTGGCAGAGAGGGTATCTGGAATAACTGGAAGCAAAGGAACGATGATAACTGACTGGCCCAGTATCCTGCCAGACAAGCCTGCTCGGAAGGAGATGGCGCCCTGACCCACCGTCCGTAAAGCACCGACTTGGAGTTACTTTTCCACCAGCCCCGGGCTTTCCCTATTGCCAAGGGGAACATCAGCGTCTGTATACACAGTCTGTGGAACTTGGCGAAACTAATGGCTTAGTGATGTATTGACCCTGACTTTACGTTTTTAGCTGAGGCAGTGACCAAATTAGCTACTCAGACACAGAGTATTTAAAAGGGAAGAGCACTGGGAGCCAGAAGACCTAGATTCTGGTCCTAAATCTGTCCCTATTTGACTACAGGAATTGGAGCAAGTTGCTTCATTTTCTGACGCCTTAACCTGCTTCTTTGTGAAGTTCTGGAATAATCTCTTATAATCGTTCAGAGCTCAAATGCAGCCCTTACCAAAGTTTTGATAACCATCCTACTACCCTCTAACTGTGTTCTTCCTCAGAGGAAATCATGCAGCCTAAGCTTATGGGAAAGCAACACTTAGATTCGATCAATGAGTATTTATTGAGCAGCTACCCAGTGCTACCCACCGTGCTAGGGGCTGAGATCATGATTCTGCTGGAGCTCGAGGTGAGGAAGGAGTCGTATAAGCAGCCAAATACCACATACACTGGGGGAGTGCTAATAATAGCGATGTGAATAGAGCATCAGGAGGAAACAAAGATGGGAATATATTGCCTGAGACAGGACAGATTTCACAGAAGAGGTAAGAGCTAAACTGGGTTCACAAGTACATGTGGGTTGGCTAGATTGAAAAAGGGGTGCTAAGGTATTCTAGGCAAAGGGATAAAATGTAATTGCAAGGACTATGAACCTCTCTATGTAAATCTGCTTGAGATGACTAGCTTGGGAATATTCATTTCCAACTGAATGACTTACTACTTGACCGTATTAACTCCAGCTCTCTTATCAAGTTAACGTCCTGCCCCCAAGAAGAGACAGGACATGGGAAGAACTCTCAGAATTTTGTTTGATGCTGTTGCTACGATCACCCCGTGGCTAGCTATGGACCAAGCCTTTGGAAGACCACACGCTATCTAAATCTTGGCAGTGGACCAAGTTGACCAGAAAGACGAACTGAGTGTTTGAGAGAAAGGGAGATACCAATGTGTGACCCATCTGCAAAATACCCAGAGGGCTTCCAGGGTTCTCTTGCCAAAGCAAGGACATGATGTGAAGCCACGTTACATGGCACAAGGCATTGTGATGGTGGGGCTCTGGCTTCTGGGGGCTGCCGGACGCAGGTGGGCCCATAGCTTACCAATTAGCCTAGTCTTCGCGCTGTAATTGCCATAGTATCTTTCATCCGTGTTCGGTGTGTGACACTCATACTCGCCAGAATCCTTCAGCTGGGGCTCTGAGATGTGCAAGAAGACTGAGTTGCCCCGGATCCTCTCCACATAGATCTCCCCGCTTCGCACTCGCTGTGCGTACACCACATAAGAGAAGCTAGCATCCTTGGTGCTCACGATCTGGATTTCTTGTTTTGGGGTTTTAGGCAGGTAAACAGACCACTGGAAATTCTGCTCAGCAGGTCCCTGGTAGCCCGTGACATTGCAGCCAATGCTGACAGGGTAGCCCGCGACCCGAAACAGTGGTCCTTTCTGGATGGTTACCTCCCTCTGGCCAAGGCTGAGCTTAGCTTGCAAGGAAGAGAAAGAACGGGGAATAAAAATAGATTAGCGCTCCAGTCCCCAGTGTGCCACCTTATTGCAGCGTCCTGTATTAGAGTTCTAGCAAATGAGATCACAGGTTATTAGCTATAATCAACTCAAATGTTCATACACCTCCTTCAGGTTGAGAAGCAGTGGGATGGCTTGATGAGTTCCTGTTCTTTCATAACTTTAACTTCCATAGTAAGTCCTAATCACTTTAAAAAAAAAAAAAGGTGAGCTTCAACAGAATGATAACTATTATAACTGATAACACCTAGTGCCTGGTGTTATCTAAGGGCACTTATTTCAAAGTCAACATGAAGGGTACCTGCGTGGCTCAGTCGTTAAGCAGCTGCCTTCAGCTTAGGTCATGATCCCAGGTCCCTGGGATCGAGCCCCACATCGGGCTCCCTCCTCAGCGGGAAGTCTGCTTCTCCCTCTGCCACTCCCCCTGTTTGTATTCCCTCTCTCACTATCTCTGTCAAATAAATAAATTAAAAAATCTTAAATAAAGTCAATACGATGCACAATAATTCACCTTTTACATTATTTTATGGGACAATTCAGCAAATTCTTCCTTCTGACTCTCATTCCTGGCTACCTGTCGGGCCTTTCTCTCCGAGATGACTGGAGAGGGGAAATCTACCCACAGCCTGTGGTGCCACACTTTCTCGGTCTTGCTAGTTCGTTGGAACTATTTGTAGCTCCTGGCCACGTCTGATGCAGGACTAGCTAAAATTAGCAGCAGAAGAGGCAGCAGCACTTCCTTTCTATGCTGTGGAGGGTTTTTTGTTTTGTCATTTTTAAAAGAGCCACTACAGCTTTATTGAAAAGCTTCATAAAAGACGGCCTGTCAAGTCTGCCAGGATCTGGGCTCAAAGTCACCTTAGTTCTTCTCTCACCAAAAGCATTCAGTTGGGATGACGATGAAGTGTTTCCTGTTGAGACAAATCTCAAGTATTCAGTTGGAAGGAGAAAACATTCTCAAATGACATTTTCTTTTGACGTGCACGTGTTCAAAATCAGACACTTTGCAGAAATGAAAAATGCATGTGTTTATGGATTAGGCTAATATTAAAGGCTAGTTTGTGTGACAGAAAGAACAAAGAGCAGATGACAGAGTTGCCCAAGGGTGAGCACGATCTTTCACTAGGGGCCTGGGTCCCAGTGGAAGGGGAAGAGGAGGGGAAAGACCTCAGAAGAGTCCCACAGGGAGCAATTGCTGGCATTGTGGGATGAACAGAACAGAGCTCCAAAGAAGACATGGGGAGACGGTGCCTGGGTGACTCAGTCGGTTAAGCATCTGCCGTCAGCTCAGGTCATGATCCCAGGGTCTTGGGATCGAGTCTCAATTCGGGCTCCCTGCTCAGCGGGGAGTCTGCTTCTCCCTTGCCCTCTGCCCCTCCCCCATGCTTGTGCTGTCTCTCTCTTTCAAATAAATGAATAAAAATCTCAAAAAAAAAAAAAAGAAGGTATGGAGAAAGCAGAATATCTGCTGAATTTTGCAAATCCACAAGAACAGCAAGTAAAGGAAACTAGGGTGGAAAAAAAGTGAGAGAAAGGAAAAATGACCTTATAGAGATCATGTAAGGCTGAGGAGAGGAATTTTGGAATGGAAACAATTCTGAGAGAAGAGGGACTACACAAAAACCAGGGAGAAAGTTCAAGTGGTCATCTGAGGCAGTCCACTAAAAATTGCCATTGAATGCTTCATGCAAAACTGGAAAACAAACATACATCCAACCAACCACACACATTTCCAATAACAATTAAAATATACTAATTTATTCATAAATCCCAGTTCATGTGATATGATACATTGATATTATGCTCTTCTTCTAATAAATCCTGAGGGATAGAAGGAAAAAATGTAACTTACTACTTACCAATCATTGAACAGAGAAAACTTAAAACATTTTCAGCAATGCCAGTTAGACATGTATCTCAGAGAAATGTGTGTGCTGGGCACCAGGCTACATATGAAAAAATACCCACGTCAACACTGTTCATCGTAGCCCCATCTTGAGACTATTGGTATGTCCACCAGCAAGAATAGACACACTGTGGCATATCCATAAAATGAAATATTACACAGAAATGAAAGTGAAAGTATCATAACTGGTTGTAACATGGATGATTGGGTTTAATGAAAGAGACCATATGTTGAGAATTTTTTTGACGCACTAGATGATTCCAGAATTTATCAACTTAAAAACAGGCAAAACCACGCTGTATCATTTAGTAAATGTGAACAGAAAACCACTTAAAAAAAGAAGAAAAGCTAGGAAGTGGTTATCATGGGAGTCAGGACAGTGATTGTGTGTAGGGGGTCGGTAGAGATCTAGAGGGGGCTCATGGCACAGTGAGTGGGTACTTCTAGAGTCCTAGCAATCTTCTGTTTCTTGACCTGGATAGTGATGACATGGTTTTTATTTTTTAACTTATTTCCTACACTCCATGTTTATGTTTTACTAACTTTTCTTATGTGTTATATTCCACAACAAAAATGTTTTTAGAAATAGGGTTTCTGAGGTACCACTTTAGTGGTATGTTACCACAGTGTTATTTTGGTCGCTAGGCAACACTTTTCAGTATCTTCCATGGCATCAGGAGATGGGTACCATATCTGAAACATTTTACTGTGAAAACTAGCACTCTATCTTCTACTGCCTTATTTGCCAACTCAATAAATACTTATTCAACAACTTATAGTATTTCTATACTATAGAGCTAAGACACGAAGATGAGTTAGGGATCGTTTTTGACTTCGTGATTTTATAATTTAGTCAGATAGGATAGTAGTCCTCTCTCCTTAACAGGGAGATGATAAGAGTGCTTTAAGGAATTTGAGGGAAGGAGAGATCGCATTTTGAGGGGAGGGAAACGGGAGAGGTTTAAGGAAGAGACCGTTTGAGAATTGGAATTTCAAGAATTGGAAAGATTATGATACTTTAAGTGGGGAAGACTTCATGACAAGATTGTATGAGTAGGAATCAAAAGACTTGTTTAAGAATTAGGTAATGATAAAATGGATTGCGGGGGGCGCCTGGGTATCTCAGTTGGTTAAGTGACTGCCTTCAGCTCAGGTCATGATCCTGGAGGGAGGATCGAGTCCCACGTCGGGCTCCCTGCTGAGCAGGGAATCTGCTTCTCCCTCTGACCTCCTCCCTTCTCACGCTCTCTCTCTTTCTCATTCTCTCTCTCACATAAATAAATAAAATTTTAATAAATGGATTAGGGGAAAGTTTACACACATGAAGATGAATAGAAGGAGGTAAGGCTGGACAGGAATTTGGGGCCCAAAGCATGAAGTTCTTGACTATCACATCTAAAAGTTTGGACTTGACTGATCAAGTGATGGAGGATCCACTGGAAATGTTGGAAAGGTCTTAGGAAAATCAATCTGACAGCTGTGTAGGTTGATGGAAGTTAGAAATAAACATTAGGAAATCATGGTAGCCCAGGAGAGAAGTGATTGCTGCAATCGGAATGCAAAGAAAGCGACTATAAGAGCTACAGTGGAGATAAAATCTAGAGAGTTTTTCAGTGACTTGGATGCTCAGAGGTAGAAGAGGTGGATGGAAGGATGGAAGGCTGTTAGAAATCGAAAATGATGGCCAGTTTTGTGAGGTTGACTGAGAGAATAATGATTCTCTTAATAGAAGTAAGGGTATCATGGGGCACCTGGGTGGCTCAGTTAAGCGTCTGAATCTTGCTTTCTGCTCAATTCATGATCTCAGGGTTGTGAGATCAAGCCCTACATTGGGCTCCGTGCTCAGCACAGAGTCTTCTTGGGATTTTCTCTCTCCCTCTGCCCCTGTCCCCTGCTCTCTCTATAAGTAAATAAATAAACAAAGAAATAAATAAAATCTTTAGAAAAATAGAAATAAGGGTATCAAGAAGAGACTGTTGTGTTCAGGGGTAAGGGAGAAGATATTGCATTTGATTTTGAAAATACTAAATTTGAATACCATAAATTAAATAGGAAGGATATCCAGCAAACATTGGGAAATAATGTTTAAATAATATATATTTTACATATGTGTTTATAGATACATAAAAGTATAAATAAATATGTATTTTTACTTTGAGGTCTACTCAACCCTTAGAAAATCTTTGTAATCTAGTCCTTTTAAGAAGTCTGTGATATTCCCACATTTAGCAAAGTCAAACTTGTAAATGGCTGAGTCTGATTTGAAACTAGATTTGCAAATGTGAAATCCCTGACTGTCTCCATTGCTTCTCACCGCATCCTGTGAATGCCTGTTTATAACCACAGAAGGTTCTGGGCCACGGGCGCAGATTAGGTCAGTTACAGCACTGGGCAGTGTGAGGGAATAGAAGGAGGAGGGCCGAAGAGAGGTCTCTGCTCAGCAGGAGGCCTGCTTCTCTTCCTCTCTCTCTCTGCCTGCCTCTCTGCCTACTTGTGATCTCTGTCAAATAAATAAATAAAATCTTTAAAAAAAAAAAGTGGGGGGCTTGTCTGGGGCACCTGAGTGGCTCAGGTAGCTAAGCAGTTACCTTTGGCTCAGGTCATGATCGCAAGATCCAGGGATCAGCCTCACTTTGGGCTCTTGCTCAGCAGGGAGCCTACTTCTCCCTCCTCCTCCCCCTGCTTGTGTCCTCTCTCCCCCTCCCTCTCTCTCTCTCAAATAAATAAATAAGTAAATCTTAAAAAAAAAAAAAAAAAGTCTTGTCTGCTTGCTGAAAAGCTGCTGTGAGGGCAAGGACCCTAAAGTCAGGGGACAGTCCTTTTAGTTTGATGAGGACGGTGTCAGGGGAGATCTTTGTAAAAGAGATTTCAATAGAGCGGAGGCCGAGGATTTCAAGGATAAGAAGCGACTGCAAGAGGTGGGAACTACTTGGAGAAGTTTTGTGGAGGCGGGAAACAGAAGAATAAGGTGGCAGCGGGCAATGGCAGCTGAGAGGGGAGAAGCGGGGTGGGCCGGCCGGGTGTGCTTAAGGGCAGAGGAGCTGCAGAGGGGAGATGGACCGTGAGTGGAGGAAGGCCCCACGGAGCCATGAGGTCACGAACACGAACGGGAAGGTACTGCTTTCTTAGAAAAGTGAAGCAAAAAAAAAAAAAAAAAAAAAGAAAAGTGAAGCAACAGCACAAAGTATCACAGGTATTTTTGAATGGTCGACAGAGGTCTCTCAAATGGCCGTGCACTGGGGCTATTCGCTGAAGCAACTTTTATAAAGACATTCTCTGAGGGAGATGTTGTCCCTATCTCTCCTCCTCAGCAGTAAAATACTTCAGAGGACTGTTCTGTTGCTTTCTCTCCTAATGGACAGAGGGTTAGAACCCTTTGCGTAAGCAGCTCAAATTCTCACTGACTGATGGTATACAGCTGGGCCCTGAAACACACCGCACCGGGGCCACGCTTTTGAAACCAAACAATTCTTGGATGATAATGGGATTTTTTTTTTTTCCAAAAAGATCACTGGGACTGCCAAATTTACCATTACAATATTATTTAAAGGGAAGATGTTAGGTTGATTATATAAAATGGCCCATAAATGACCACTTTTTAAAAGGATTTGTTTATTTTGACAATGAGAGAGAGAGAGAGAGCACAAGGAGGGGAAGTGGCAGAGGGAGAAGCAGACTCCCTGCAGAGCAAGGAGCTCAATGTGGGGCTCGATTCCAGGACCTTGGGATCATGGCCTGAGCCGAATCCAGATACTTAACCGACTGAGCCACCCGGGTGCCCCTATAATCGACCATTTTTGATGCACAAAAATAGCAACTTCAAATGATTCCACATTATACAAAACCTACCCAGAGAATATCAAACATAACAAGCAACATCTCCTTACATGTACACATACAAAAACCCTATGCCCTTGAAGGTGGAGAGAACTTCCAACCCAAAACAATTTCTTCTATGAATACAGTTTCTGTAAGATTAGAAAAAAATGGGTCTCTCCCTAGGTCTCTCCCACATTAGTGGTTTTCCTATGGAAGGAAGCTAGTCAGGGTGAGGGGAGACAGGTCTAGATCAGGGAGGCCAAGCTGAGTGCTAAGTCCATGAGCTCGTTCACTGATAACATTAATTCATTGAGCGCTGTATTCTGACAGAACTAATCAGTCTTTATGTTTATTAAAAAATTAATCCAAAGTATACCTTTGCTAAATAGTGCAACCAATCAATTGATCAGCATTCAACTTCCTCCCTTATTTATAATTTTGCCTCCATAATTGTCAGGACAAATAGCAGGCTTCCAAAGTTCTTTCGAGTTGCTTCCTGATTCATGTGCCCTTCACATAAAAACCATGGTTCTATAAAAAATGAGTGCTTTAAAGGGAGTCAGTACTTAGAAGCAAGAAATACAGGTCCAGTTTGGATAATTGTCTATGTGGGTTAAAGAAAAGCTTGCAGCTTCCCTTTTTTGAACCTGGTTACTACTTGCCTTCACCCTGGGCTTCCAGTCTGCTCACCAGAATTTAAAAAAAAAAAAAAAGAAGTGTGTGAAGGAGAGAATTTGCAATGTCTGACTTGTTGCACAACACACACCCTGTTTTCTACTCTACACAAGCCAACACAGTCCAAATACTCAAAGCATGTCTATTTAAGAATCACACTCTAGGGTGCCTGGGTGGCTCAGTGGGTTAAGCTGCTGCCTTTGGCTCAGGTCATGATCTCAGGGTCCTGGGATCGAGTCCCGCGTCGGGCTCTCTGCTCAGCGGGGAGCCTGCTTCCCTCTCTCTCTCTCTGCCTGCTTCTCTGTCTACCTGTGGTCTCTCTCTGTCAAATAAATAAATAAAATCTTAAAAAAAAAAAAAGAATCACACTCTAAATACATACATACATACATAAAATTTAAAAATAAACAAATAATCACACTCAACAACTGAACAGGACAAATTGGAATGTACCAGCCACCAACCTGCCAGCCAAGCCAGTCTGGTGAGCATCCATCCACCCAGCCACTAACCTAGCCTTGTAACTAGCCCCACTGGCCCCCTCTCACCCCATCAGGTCCCAGATCTGATCTACCGTCTGCTGAGACATGAGCTCCGTTCGGTTCAAGCCAATGTTTACGAAGCACACCATTGTGCTGAAGGCTGTCACTTCTTCATGTGTTAGCCACAGCTCTGGCCACACTGCTGATTAAGTTCACTTAGTTCCCCTACCTTCCCACTCAGGTCCCCGTGTGAACTCCGTCTAGTCTCCACAGCAGTTCTTAGCCTGAGTCCACACTCAGGATTCAAGGTCCATAAACTCAAATAGAAAAAAAGAAAACCCCTACATCTTTATTTTTCACTCGTCTTAATGAAAATTTAGCATTTCCTTCAGTCAGGAAGGTAGACAACAAAGCAGAGATATGTTCACGTTACATTACTGTTGTTGAAGACATCTTGAAACATGATTCACATTCATTATGCCTTCAAAGTTTGGTGGTTAACAGACCACCTCTAGATCTTGTGATGGAACCGCCAAGAAGCCAGTAAATGACTACATCACTATTTAAAATGATACCGATAATTGCATTTAAGTATGATGGATTTCCCCTATAATCCTATGCATTTTATTTTAGGCATTTAACAAATTATCCTAAGGTGGGATCTATAGGCCTCACCGCTAAAGGAACCCATAACACACAAAAAAGTACCTGTTACCTGCTCTGGAACGATTCCATTCCCAGCACAGTTCATCTGTTCTATTCCAAATCTCCCCATTCCTCCACGGTTGTATGTTTAAGTGCTCCTGGGCCAGCTAAGACCCTCCATGTGCCCTTTAGCAGAGCCCGGTGAATCTTTCAGCCCCTTCTCAGTCCTCAGATCAATTCCCACTTCTGCTCCCAGGGATGTCCAGAACCTTCTTTTAGCTTTGCTTAAGATTTCTAAGTGCTCTCATAACTTTCCCTTCCATCCATCCACATTCCCAAAGCAAATACATCAGACAAGACGTAAGGTCACCTCTCAGTCTGGGCAGCTGAGGCCTCCACAGACGGGTTAGCCCAGGAGGATAAGGTAAACTCAGGGCAGCATAGACAAATGTGAACATCGGTGGGCCCAGGTTCACAAACTCAACCAAGCACCGCATCTCCCTAGAACTCAAGTGCGCTGAGGTAAACCAGGACACTGTTCTTGGTTAAGTAAAAAATCAGTGCCTAAACTCAAAATGTGTGGCACAATTTTTGCCTTTAAATACCAAATTATCCTCCTCCACCACCCAACAGCCTCCTGTTGACAAGCTCCTGGGACGACAGAGACATGCAGAATTATGACACTTACTCAGAAAGAGAAAGAAAGATGCCACATGTGGGATGTGTGCCATTTGGCCCAGTACAGACCTTTCCTCGTGGTGTCACTGAAGTTGCTCAGACACTGAGTGACAAACGCTGTGCTCTCGCTACAAAGGTAAAGAGGAAGCAATGGTGTGGTTTGCAGCACACTGGGAAACACAGATGGCTTGCAAAGAGCAAAACTGTTTGCATCATATGGTTCTTTGCTAATCATTTGAATCTGGGTGAGAAAAGTGAGTGATCTTCATGGGTAAGTAAGCGTATACGGATAAAAATAAGAAAAGATGGGCCTCATCCTGGCTAAATGTGCATCATTAGGTCATGTAGTAAACCAGATAAATAAAAAAAAATCAAGCAGAAATGTTCTCTTTTTAATGCTTCCCTCTCCTTCCCCCTTGGGAAGAAGGATCAACATGAATGTGGGGAGATACAAGGTGGTAGTAATGACAGTGGTCTCTTGAGCCAGGCTGCCCGGGTTGGCACGCAGGTTCTATTTTCAATAGCTGGGTGATCTTAGAGAAGTTACTGACCCTCCTCTGTAAAACGGAGATACCAATAATATGTACCCCATCAGGCTGTGTGGGTTGAATGAACTCATTCACGTCAAGCACTTAGAACAATACCTGGTACATAGTAAGTGCTCAATGAGTATCAGCAGCCATCATGTGACATTTAAGTGTATCTTCATCTGCCCAAGATGTGCCTGGCACCAAGGATGGAGAGTAAATACCTAAATCTAACAGGTGCCACTGAACCCAGCCCAACTCAATCCTACCTAATCCTGGAAGACAAGACCGTACAAAGAGTTGCTCACCAAAGACATTGGATTTCTAGGTCAAGGCTACATCTAGATCGGCCAATAATAAACTGGTGTGCTTTGGGGCATATTCCCGCTCCATCCACCCACCGAACCGTTTTTTTTTTAATACTTCTATGTGCCAGGTGCTTTGGTAAATTCTGCACCTGTGAAGATGTTAACAACCCAGTCTTTGTTCTCAGTAAGCTTCCACTTCATCAGAGACCCACAGTGCAATGTTGCAAGCACAACCATCAATGCAGCCCCTAAAAGGAGTGAGAAAGTTTGGTGGACAGGAGGGAAGGGCAGAATGGGTTGGGTTGGGCCAAATGAGACAACTAGGAAGGAAGAGAGGCAGTTACAGCTGGGGGAGAAGCAGCCTAGTGTGAATAATGATGCACAAGCCACCCCCTCCTGTTTGAGTGAAGTTTGAGGTTGGTCTACAGGGTTAGGCTGGGGCAGATCTTACTGGGCCATGCATGCCGAGCCTAGGAACTTGGCCGTTATCCTACAGAAAAGGGGAGATTTGAGGTCTTCTTCTTCTTCTCCTTCCTCTTTTTCTTCTTTAGGAGAATGGCCTGATTGGATTTTTCCTTTTGAATTGAATTCCATGTTGTGTATTGCTAACTAGTTGAAAGATGAGGGAGGGAAGCAAGGCTAGAAGCAGGAAGGCCAGTTACAGGATTTTTGTAGTTTCCCATATAAGCAATGATGAGGTCCTGAATTAAGTCATTTAAGATATTGCAAAGGAATATCGATGCATTTGGAATTACAGGGTAGCCTCTCCAATCTTCTCTATATGAGATGGTGGAGGCAATCAGGAGCATGACTTGCTCTCACACAAGATAAGTTAGGTGAGGTGGCCTAGGAGAAATATGAGTGAAGAGGTACGGACATTTGAAGGAGGGAGAGAGCACAGCTGATTCGAGGAAAATGGGAAATCAGGCCAATCTTCAGGGGAAAGGTAACATTTTGAGACAGGACTTACTTTCCCCATGGCCATTATAGTAGAGTAGGGTGACATTCAACAAATTCAGGTCTGGAAGCCTCTAACTTTTACCCCTTCTCAAGTTTTCACTTCCTTCCCTTTTGGTTTTATTTATTAGTGATGATACCTAAAAATTAACCCTCCATGGTGAGTGAAACTACAAATACTAATGTCTTTAGTGAAAAGCTCTGTACTTCCCTTGTCAAGGTACTATGCAAGACTTAGTGGAAGATGAGCCATTCCCTCCAGAAACTTGAAAATTAGCTTAATAAACAACCACAGATAAGAAACAGTAGCCAGTTAGCATGAGCTCTCTCATGTGGGCCTCTCCACAGTAACACTTGAGTGCCCTCACAACATGGCGGCTGGCTTCCCCCCAGATGGAGTGATCCAAGAGAGGCAGACCAAGGAGGAAGATGCAGAGCCTTTTATGGACTAGTATCAAAGTTACACACTATCACTTCTGCCTATTCCATCTGTTAAAAGTGAATCACTAAGTCCAGCCCACACTCAAGGGGAGGGAAATTAGGCCATGCCTTTTGAAAGGAGGAGTGTCAAGAATTCATGGATGTATTTTATTTTTATTTATTTTTTTTTAAGATTTTATTTATTTATTAGACAGAGAGATCACAAGCAGGCAGAGAGGCAGGCAGAGAGAGAGGAGGAAGCAGGCTCCCCGCTGAGCAGAGAGCCCGATGCGGGGCTCGATCCCAGGACTCTGAGATCACGACCTGAGCCGAAGGCAGCGGCTTAACCCACTGAGCCACCCAGGCGCCCCTCATGGATGTATTTTAAAACCACCACAAACCTACTAATGATTTTTAAACATTTTTCCATATGTCCTTTATCATGTGTGTGTGTGTGTGTGAATACATATGTATTTGTTCAAGACAGAGAAAGGAAGGAAGGAAGAGAGAAAGAGAGAGAGGAAGGGAGAGGGGAAGAGGGGGGAGGGAAAGGAAGGAAGAGTAACCAAATAAGGCAGCATGTGTTGAATCCCCAATTTATGGCTCAAACAAGAAATATCCTAAGAGTTAATAGGCTGGAGGGGCTGCTGTAGGCAGGGAGCAGCCATAGGTCATTCAGAAAACACTGGTTTTAAGTAGGTCCTTGGGGGTCTGGTATGATTCAAATAGGCAGAGGAGCGAGGGGAGGAAATTCCAGTAGGGAGAAATGAAATGTACAAAGATACAGAAGCACAAGGTGCAGGTTATATTCAGGGAACAAGTAAAGGGTAGTTTACCTTGAATGGGCATTTCACACTACCTCTACAGGTTGCTGACTATAATATCAGTGGGACCTAAGGTATGGTAATTGGTCCATGTTTCAGTTGGAGAAATCATGGGTCATCCTCAGGCACCGAAATTTTAGGCAAATACACTGAATCATTTAGTTATTGCTGCAACAGTACACATTATTTTTGTTCTTAAGCCTGTGGGTCACCTGTCCTGGACCAGCCTTGGCTGGCATCCCTCTTCCATCTCTCTGATAGGCTAGCCTGAGCAGGTTTTCATGGTGATGTCAGGGGTCCAAAAGGACTCGTGGAAATACAACAGCACTTTTTAAAGCTTCTCCTTTTATTATGGCTGCTAACACCTCATAGATCAAAGACAGTCACCTGGCCAAGTCCAAATGCAAAAGATGGGTTAACAGGCTGGATCTTTTTAGTGAGGGGAACGGCAAAGCGACAGGGCAAAAGGAGAGATAGAGAACTAGAACGACAGACGCAGTCAGTGCGCTACGTGCACGGGAAAGAGAATTCTTCTAGAAGTGAGCATTGACCACAGAGACGGTCATTGTCAATAATACATCGTATCAGTATTCCTGAAAAACGTGCAACCAAATAAATGCTAGGCAACTTCTCATTTCTAGCTTTGCCCCCCCCCCAAAAAAAGAAATTTTTTTCCCCTCTTTCCATTTTAAATGACTCAGTTTCTGCCCAAATTAACATTGACAGAGTGATGTCGCTTCTTTCCTGGGGCCAAGAACAAAAAACCATACGAACAACAACAAAAAAACAAGCAGTTTTCTGTTGTCAAGGGGGAAAAAAGAAGAAAGAAAAAATAAAGCCAGAGAGAGAGTGTTATTCTATTGCCTTGGCAATCACTGCATTGTAATTGTATCAGCTAAAAAGAATGTAAAAACGCACTTCCTGAGTCAGACGGAGGGAGAGAGCCAGGAATGGACAAAACGACACAGGAATGTACTAACGAAAAAAATTCTTTCCCAGTTCCTGGAAGATTAAGAAAAAAGAAATGTATTTTCTTTTCCTTCAGATTTGACATGCACAAGTATTCCACAGAAATCCCAGGTATTTTAGCCTCCTCTCCGAAGCATGTAGGCCCAAAACTTATTTCGACAGGGACCTTTTCACATAGGGAATTTTTTTAAATCTTTTTTTTTTTTTTAAGATTTTATTTATTTATTTGGCAGGCAGAGATCACAAGTAGGCAGAGGGACAGGCAGAGAGAGAGTAGGAAGCAGGCTCCCCGCTGAGCAGACAGCCCGATGTGGGGCTTGATCCCAGGATCCTGGGATCATGACCTGATTCGAAGGCAGAGGCTTAACTCACTGAGCCACCCAGGCACCCCTCACATAGGCAATTTTACAGAAGAGCTCACATCACCATGTGATGGGTATTACAAATCCCATTTTACAGATGAAGAAACTGAGGCTCAGAAGAATCAACTGGCCAGGACTGTAAGGATAGGAAATGGCTGCCTTCTTGCTCTTGGCTCAGTGCTTTTATTTTTTTTAATATTCATTCCAGTATAATAAATATACAGTGTTATATTAGTTTCAGGTGTAGAAATATAGTGATTCACAATTCCACACATCACCCAGTGCTTACCATGATAAGTATACTTCTTAATCCCCATCCCGTTTCACCCATCCCCCGCCCACCATCCCTCCGGTGACCATCGGTGTGTTCTCTGGAGTTCAGAGTTTGTGTTTCAGTTTGTCTCTTTTTTCCTTTTTTCTTAAATTCCACACGAGCGAGATATTATGGTATTTGTTTTTCTCCGACTTATTTCACTTAGCATTATACCCTCTAGAGCTATCCATGCTGTTGTAAATGGCAAGATTTCTTTCTTTTTTTATGGCTGAGTGATATTCCATGGTGCATACATACCACATCTTCTTTATCCATTCATCTACCGATGGATGCTTGGGTAATGCAGTAAACATAGGAAGGTATATATCTTTTTCAATTCGTGTTTTCATATTCTTTGGGTAAACACCCAGTAGTGGAAATTACTAAATCATAAGGCAATTCTATTTTTAACTTTTGAGGAACGTCTGTACTGTTTTCGGTAGCGGCCGTGCATTCCCGCCAACGTTGCAAGAGGGCTCCGCTTTCTCCACATCCTCGGGAACACTTGTTTCTTGAGTTGTTGATTTTAACCATTCTGACAGGTGAAGTGACAGTGCTCTTCCCATTGTACCTTCTAGCTTGCCATTCATGATTTCAGAAGGCAGAATGTGTGTGGGATAGAGTGTGACTGGAGGTTGGCAAAGAAAAACCTGGGGTCAGCAGGAAGCTGGGCATGATTCCCCCTTCTTGAGCTCTTCCAATTCAGGGTAAATTGAGAGTCACTCCACAAGTACTGAACTTGCCAAGATACAGGAAGCCCAGCGACTGAGCCCACATTCATGGAACATCAAGCAGTGACCCCACAGGAAGGGATCGAGGTGACCTCAGTCAACGCCCTGTGGAACAGAGGAAGAAACAGGCCTTCAGCGGGCCCAGCTGTGAGCTGGACCTGGGCTGTGACCTTGCCCCTGAGCTGTGACCTTGCCTTCATAATGGGAGAATGATACCTAGGTCTCTTCCCACTTGCCTAGCTCCACCAAGAGTTAACAACTAGTTAACCTAGACTGAAGAGGTTTTTGAGGTGTGTGGCAACCCCTCCTATCTGTGGGGAAAAAGCCTGAACTGGACTTCTGTGGGCAGAAGCAAAAGCCAGGGTGATGGGTGAGGGTGGGGGTGGAGTTTGGGGGTATAAGACGGGAATAGGGGCACTAGCAGGAGAGAAAGAGCAACAGACGGGATTCCTAGGCCATTGGCTATTTCCAGATATTCCCCTGGTAAGGGCTATTCCTTCAATTTCCTACCAGGGATTAAGTGACAGCCAGCCCTGATTTTTGAAAAAGAGAGTGCGGGCGGGGGGCACCTGGTTGACTCAGCTGGTAGAACATGCGACTCTTGATCTCAGGGTTGTGAGCTCCAGCCCCATGCTGGGGGTAGAGTTTACTTTAGAAAAACACAGAGTGAGGCTCACAATAGGTCCCAAAGAGAGGAGAAAGGGAGAGGAGACAGGAAGCTGGCTTTGCCTGGGCTCTGGGTCCCTCCTACACCCTCAGATACAGATGCTCATAAAGTAGCTCAGGTGTCTCCTACCCTATTCAATAGTCACATTTTCTCCCTAGCTTCATACTACGTCTTTCCCCTCCTCTTCAAACTTCTAACAGTTTCCCAGTGTCCTGTTTTCTGCTTGATTTCCTAACTCACCACCACTTCGGCCCACTGCAATACTGGGTGGTTCACACAAACATCCACGGTCACAACAGTGGACACCGCTTGGTTCTCCCCTACACTCCGTCTTTGGGGGCACCAGGTATGCAACCCCACCGGCAAACCTGCTTGCAATTCTTTCCATCCTCCTCTGATGGCACTCTCTCCAGGATCCTTCCTCAGCCCCATTGGGCCCCTTCTCACCGGATCCTCCTCCCAGCCCACTCCAACACTGTGGTCTTCTCCTGGGCTCTCAGCAGCCCTTTGCTCCGCACGCTGCTCTCATCCCCCATCTGTCTGCTGACAACCACAGATACACGTCCAACCCTGTCTTCTCCCTTCAGTGCCGGATCAGCCACCTAGCTGGTGTGGAACATCTCCATTCGAAGGTCCCCCAGGAAACTCAAACTGGAGTCTGACCCTGAAAGCCTTGTCTTCTCTCATTGGGGGTGTCCATCGTGGTTGGATGAACCAATATCCTCCCAGATCCATGCTTGGCCTCCACACTCCACATCCACTTCTTCCTCAAATCTTTTATGAACTCATCCTACCTGTTGCTGTCACAACCAAGGGTCTCAATTTTTCTGCTGGATTAACACAGTTCAACTCATCTTTTGGCCTTGCTTGCACACCCTAGTCCCTACTACCAGAACAATAAACATGTCAACATTGCCACGCATTCTCCCAATTAAGGTGTTCCAGTGGCTCCCGAGATATTTCTAGAAGATTGAGTCCAAACTCCTTGACTTGACCTTTACAAGTTGGCCCTTACAAACTCTCCCACCACCTTGCCCTTCAGACACAGAACCACTTGTACTCCTCCCAACCTGTGCAAAAGCTATCCCCACTGCTTCGAACCTTGCCCCCTTCTTACCTGGGAAATGCCTGTTCATTCAAGAAACTTAAAAATCTAGGTTTGTAGATTGTATAATTGTTATATGATAATAACATAATTATTTCGTGCCTCCTTCTCCTACAAGACCATCAATTTCATAATGACAGGGTCCAGTGCTTACTCATCTTTCTATCTGTTCAACAAATACTTGCTGAGAGCTCAAAATACTCGGGCACTGCCGCTGCTGTACTGATTTAGAATATGTACAGTCATTCCCCCCTGCCTTGTCCACAGCTTCACTTTGTGCAGTCAACTGTGGCCTTCTGGAAGCAGATGATCCTCCTTCTGTCATGTCATCAAGAGGTCAGCAACAGCCTAACGCTATGCCCAGTGTTTACATCATTCACCTCATCACACAGGCCTGGTACCATCTCACATCATCAAAAGAAAGGTGAGTACAGGACAGTAAGATACTGTGAGAGACAGAAAAACCACGTTTGCTAGTTCTATTATTGTATATTGTTGTAATTGTTCTATTTATTAGTAGTTATTATTGTTAACTTCTTACCCTGCCTAATTATAAGTTAAACTGTATCTAGGTACTTATAGGAGGAAAACATCGTAAATAATAAATACAGGGTTTGGTCCTATCTGGGTTTTCGGGCATCCACTGGGGGTCCTGGAATGTGTCCTCTGCAAGTAATGGGGGGGCACTAGCGTGCAGACTTTGGAGTCAGAAAGGTCTGCGTTCAAATCTTACTTCATTTGAGCAAATTAATGTCTGTCTTAATCTCCTTATCTCTGAGAATGGGAACTGTAACAGTAGGAACTCCATTATCTGAGGTAATTAGAGCTGTTAATCAATTAACAGAATATGTCAGGTGAAGCTGAGAACTACAGGATTCCTGTGTATCTGACACAAGTATTCTCACCTCAACCAACACACTCATTCACCAATCTCTGGACATAGGCCTAGGTCTTTCCTTTGGGTAGGGGTCTGCTGTCCCGAGGCTCCTGTCCCATCCCTGCGTAAATCAAACCTATCATGTCTTGTCATGTTCAGCTTTGGGCACCTGGGTGGCTCAGTCTTTAAGTGTCTGCCTTCAGCTCAGGTCATGGTCCCAAGGCCCTGGGATGGAGTCCCTCATCAGGCTCCCTACTCAGCGGGGAGCCTGCTTCTCCCTCTCCCCCTCTGCTACACCCCCAACTTGTGCTGTCAAATAAATAAAAGCTTAAAAAAAAAAAAAAAGGCAATTTGCCTCTGTTGAGTCTTTCCAGAGAATTCTTCTCACATTTACCAACACCAGGTTAGGAAGCGGAGCTGGTGTGCTGAATCAAGATTACGTAGGGTATGACCTGCTGCAGGAGAGGGCACAAGCCACGCACACAGGGTCAGCAGGGAGCTTCCTCAGCACCCATGCTCCCCAGGGCCATTCTGATGGAAGGTGTAGTTTCAGTGCGCTCACACAGAGGAAGTGAAGTCACAGGATTTGTTGCTTACACATCCCAGCAATAGGGCCAGAGGCAACAAGCTGGGATGAGGGTAGCCCTCCATGCCAGGTCATGAGGGAGCAGGAGACAGAGAGCAGGGTGGCAAGCACCTATTATTTTTAAGGAGCGTGGGGGAGAGGTCACTAACTTCTCGAGGGCCTGAACCTAAGTGGTTATTTTATTTTTATTTATTTTTAAAGATTTTATTTATTTATTTGAGAGAATGAGCATGAGAATTGGGAGGGTCAGAGGGAGAAGCAGTCTCCCTGCCGAGCAGAGAGCCCGATATGGGACTCGATCCCGGGACTCCAGGATCATGACCTGAGCCAAAGGCAGTTGCTTAACCAACTGAGCCATCCAGGCGTCCCTAAGTGGTTATTTTAAAAGGTACCCAGGGAAAAGCAAAGCAGGAACTCACAGCAGGACCCCTAAACAACAGTCCTTAGCTAAGTGTCCAGATTCTGGGTGTGGGTGGTGGTGTCCCCCGTAAAATGCCCAGGCATCTCCTCACAACACCTGTTTGGCACTCACATCTCACTGGAGCACATGCTACGGAGTGGGTCTGTGTAAATCAACAGTCGGCAGGGCCGCTGCCGAATCCAAAGAACAGAGAGGACTCCGGCGAACACCAGCTCCGCGGGTGGAGCTCAGGTGTGCCCGAGCAGCCGACAAGCCTCGGGGTGGTGAGCACATCAATCATGTCATTCTGTACTGTTTTTTGAGGCTTTGATATCTAGGGCCTCATTGATCCCAGGGACTGCCTGTCCCGGAGCTAGCCAGTTCCTAGAGAGAGGAACTGACGCACCGTGAGCACGCCTTTCATACCACCGATCCAGAGCCCACAGTTCTGCTACCTTCTCCACCGGGGCTCCCACTCAGGACCACTGTCCCCCGCCCTGCTCATCTCAGGACCAGGTACCAGAAAACTAAGGACAACCCCTGCACCCCAGAACCCACTGAAATGATCCAGACGAATCATCCCTAAGCCTGAGGGCCCTGACTCACCTGTCCTTCCGTGAAAACCACAAAAAAGGCTGCTGCCCATCCTTTACCCTCCCTCTGCCTCCTGATGGCCGCTGGCCTTTCCTGTGTGGCCTCCCGGACTGTGGCACGGTGTGCTCCCTCCTCTTGGAATCTATGAGAACACTATCTTTGTTCTGCTATCCCTGAGTTACCCAATAACAACAAAACCTGTATTTTAAAAAACAGGGTGCCACACGCCCTGGGCTGTGGGTCCAAGGAACGGAGCAGCTTCTCTCTGAAGATCCAGCTGCACGGAGAGCAGTGCATGGATAGGCCGCGTGGACCTTCTGCGTGTCTGGAACTGCCAATCTCTCAGCCAGGTTAGAAAATAGGACACAGCCCCAGCCCCTGCAGACCTCACCATGAGAGATGCTCCCTGCCCAGGACACATACGGGGCCCACAGTGAAGGGGGGTGGCCAGCAGGGAATCGGGGTTCTCATTGTTCTCTCCTGTCCGGGCTCTGGAAGCTGGTGGCCCGGGAAGGAACACTGTCCTTACATCACAGGGGATGGCACCTCCTGGACCAGTTTGGCTCCAGACTGGGTCATGAGTCAGAAGAGCCATTGTGCTCCAGTCATGATACGGTCACAGAACTTTGGGTGTCTGTTTCCTCAGCCACAGACAGGAACAACATCTAACTTCCTGCTTTCGTGATGAAAGACCTGTAAGGTCATAAGAATTCACCGAAGAACGAAGAACTGTGCTAGGTAACAGGACCCTGGCCCACAGCTTTCTGCTCGGCAGGGATCCAGTGCGGCTCCTGTTAAATCCAGTCAGGGAGAACCTCCAGAGTGATGCCAGCATTCAGAGAGCCTGGAAGGTGCTGGAGATGTCCCCTGGAATTCAGCCATGGTCCCTCACACAGAGGAGAAGAAAGGGCAAGGAGACCAAGATCAAGTTCCTCACACAACTTCAATTTAAATTAAACTTCCTTTAATGAAATAAAAAACAGATGGTGCATTGCATAATATTTGTGGTCACAGTATAAAACAAATACAATTAGTTCATATAACATCGGATATGGACAAAAATACACAAGACCCTTTCTTTGTCTACGCGAAATCCGGCAGATCCTCATGTGCCACGCTAAGAAAGACAGAAAGTCACCCTTTTTTTTTTTTTTAATCTTAGTGATCTGCACACAATATTTATCACTGAGAATTTGCTCCAACAGCAGAGGAGAACTTACCCAAATTCTAGTTCCCTTCTTCCTCTGTTGTCCTCGGTGAAGCTAAAAAAAGAAAAAGTTTTCTGAAAGTAGCAAGTTGTGTAGTATTGCTTATTATTCCTGCCAAAAAGGCTCAGTCTTTGGCTCACAGATGTCAGTGACAAAATCATAGCTGCAGACGGTCTGCAAAGCAAGAAGCAAGAGCCACGGGGTAAAACAGACAAGGGTCTGGGCGGCAGGGGCGCCATTTGCCAGAATCTTAGGGGAAAAGCCACATGGGTGGGGAGGGGGAAAAAATACACAAATAAATAAATTTCTAAATTAAGATTTAAATCCAGTTGGTGAATCAGAGTTCCACCGTCCCATGAAAAAAATCTGAAAAGTTGTTAAAAAGTCAGAGTTTGTTTTTGCTTTTTTTTTTTTTTTAAAAGCGAAAAGTGTATGTAAACATTACAAAGTAAACAATTTAAAGTGATTTCAAGGCTTCTATCTGAACATAGCTTAGGCTCTTTCTGGGGGTATTTTTGTGATTAGGGAAAAAAAAAACCTTTTTAAAGTTTCTTTTTGTTAAGAAGTGCAATCTCATCCATGTGAATTGTGGCTAGGTTCTTCTTCCATTCCTACAAGTGCTTCGGCAGGAACAACTTCCAGAAGAGCACTTTGTGGGGAGCCCTATTTGGTACAGTGACAGAGTGTATCTAAGACTTTTAAAAGGACACACATTCCAGGCCCTGGGATCTCTTCCTCCTCTGGACCAGCCCCTCCAGGCGACTTGCTGTTGGGCCCGATGATCAGAGGACAGGGTTGGGAGCCGTGCCTGAACAACCCCAGCCTTGAGCTACAAGGTCAGTTTGAAAGGAGAAGGTAGAGTGCATGAGCACGGGTTACTTCTCCTCCTGCCAAGTGTCTGCTGTGACCCATCGATGGTCTCACATCAACCTGGGGCCACCTGGTCACATGCACGGCTAGGTACCCTTTCCTCTACCAACGAGGGCTTGCACTACAATAATCCTGAATCTTCTTATAGGACTGATAAGTGTGTGGGCTCAAAGGGCACTGGTGTCACTAACATAGCACCTGTGAATAAGTGTTCTCTCTTTAATTCCCGTATATACAGTCACCTGTGACCCACCTCCTCTGACATCACATAGGCAAGAAATGACAGGTGGAAAAGACCCGAACCTAGCGCCTCAAGGCCTCCCCCTCTTTCTCTGGTCGTCTGTGCCCTGGTGGGGCAGATGCTGGGCCTGGATGCATCTGTGCCATTACTCTTAGCACAGTGTCCACCACGAGGGGTCCCCTAGGTGGGCAGAACCAAAAGGGGAAGCTGGGTGGTGATCTGCACCCCCCGCCTTCCTGGGGTGGGGGGAGGGGAGACTTGGTGACAAGGGCAGAATGGATTTCGGGCAGAACAGTGAGGGAAGTGGAGGGGACAATGGTGAGCTGGGGGGGCGGTGGGGGAGTGTGGCTCGTCCGGCCCATTGTGACAAAGAGCCACACATGAATGGCCATCATTTTGTATGACTTTATTGCTCAAAACAAACGAATCTTTTTTTCCCTTGGGAAGACAGAGCAGTGTTAGACCCGTCAGAGCCGGGATAAAAGCAGAGAGGATTGCAATGTGGGCCATGAGTCACCAGTGGGCCTCAGAAAACCCCACTGGGATGCTTCTGAGAGGCCGGTGCTGTGCAGGGGTAGATGCCTTGGGGAGCGGAGGATCTCTTTTGGTCTGTGTCCTACTCCTGGTATGAGCAATCGGGCAAAACAGATTGCTCTCAGATCTACTTTGTAGGCTGTTCACGTGGCAGTAAATTGCTGGTTTCCTCCGTGCTCCTAACAGGAAAGCAAACCTATCACAAAGCATACTCTTCCTCGCTAACCCCCTGCAGGGGATCTTACAAAGACTTGAAGGACTGAAAAGGTCATGGAAAATGCATGGTTTTCTTCCAGGTAATTTCTGATTCTGTGAAGGCAGACAGTCTTGCAAACAGCAACACACCTTCACGTGAAGGAGCCCAAGCAGCCCGTGAAGGACATGGGGCATCTGTGGGGGCCACAGGCGGTCCCTGGGTGGCCAAAGCCTCTGCCGCCCACAAAGGGCGGGAAGGGGGGACGGGAACAGCCCTGGCACCACCACCCCACCCGGCATGAGCTGCGGACATCTAACTCCCAGGACCCTCTTCCCCTCTCCCTGGGGCCCCCTGAGGCACAGTAGCCTCGGAAGCACTGCAGTGAGTGCCTCCTTCCCTCGTTCCCCAACTTCCCCCTCCTTGAGGACCTCCTTACTGCCCTGGACAGAGGTGGCCATGTATTTTTCTTCATATTCATACTCATTCTTAAGGCTAAGGTGGCAAGATAAGGTGCTTGGTGGAGAGCCAAATTCTAGATTCCAGGGCCATGTCAGGGCCATGTCAGCACACTCGCATAAAAGCAAATACCAAAGAAATGGAAAGGGGCAGAGAAGCATTAAAAATTTTAAAAAATTTAAAAAGAATGAAAAAAAGGAAAGCATTTGGGCTCAGTAAGAAGTTACATACTGCAAGTTTAGATTTCAAATGTCGTCTAAACCCCTGAAAATCCGGGGTGGGTAGGGTGGTAAAAGCCACCAGTTAGCCTTCAGCACAGGCCTGTGTGGGGCAGAGAGCGGCGCCGGCAGCGCTCCTAACACAGGCCCCTCACGTGGAAGCTGGCTCCCGGCAGGCGACTCCGTCCTCCCCCCGCCCCAAGACCAAGAACTCTGAGAGCCATCATCCTTCCTCCCCGCAGCCCCTCGAAACCAAACAGACGAACACACACAGGTCAGAGATCTATAAACCGGCAGGAGAAAAAAATTAGACGAAAGGGGTAACCATTAAAAAGCCGCAGCTGGGAAAACACACACGCGATTGTTCTACCAGAAAGTGCCGTGGGGAGAAGAGCCGTGTGCTGGTAAACGTGTCCGCGCTCAGGACTGGACATGCAGAGAAGAGAGCGCGCCAGGTCCCACCTGAGATTAGAGAGGACTGGGTTTGAGTGTCACACACTGCACATGAAAAGCTTGCTGTCCTCTTCCCGCCCCGAGGGCTCCGACGCCGGGCCAGTGGCCGCTCCCTGGCCGGGCCCTAGTCCATCTCCATGGACATGAGCCGGCGCCGCTCACGCCTCGTCTCCTGGACCTCCTTCTTGCAGCACCAGTGCGAGCTACAGTACCCGATGAGGCAGGACAGGAGCCCGATGACGGTGGACAGGCCCACGCCGATCAGCAGCGGGTACTTGAAGGCATTCAGCACTGGGAGGGAGAGAGCAAGGGGACTCGAGGTCAGTGGTGCTGGAGGTAGACACCAGAAGCCCACTCCCTGCCCCCCTCCCTCCCCACAGGACAGGTAACCACCCCCCCAAATACCCACCCCCCAGAGGACTGGGTTTTTTTTGTTTTTTGTTTGTTTGTTTGTTTTTAGATTATAATCATCTGAAGCACAGGATAACCTAGAAGTGAAATTCCATTCTGGTACAACCACCCAGTTTCTAGAAAAGAGAAAGGAAAGAAAGGAAGCAATACAATAGGAGCTTTTTTGATCAGAGACTCCGTTAAAGGAGAGGGTGGTGATGCGAACCCACGTGATTTTTCAAGTCTTCCTTCTGTAGTCATGAGGATGACCAGGTTTGTACTGCAAACGAGCCAGCACCATGTGGCTACTGCTCTGATTGTTCTTAGATGAATGTGTATACAAAATAATATCTTCGGGGCACCTGGGTGGCTCAGTGGGTTAAAGCCTCTGCCTTCGGCTCAGGTCATGATCTCAGGGTCCTGGGATCGAGCCCCGCATCGGGCTCTCTGCTCAGCAGGGAGCCTGCTTCCTCCTCTCTCTCTCTGCCTGCCTCTCTGCCTACTTGTGATCTCTGTCTGTCAAATAAATAAATAAAATCTTAAAAAAAAAAAAATCTTCATTTAGTTTATAAACATACACAGTGCTGTCCCTTTCAAATTAAGGAAAAAAAAACCACACACAAATACTGCAAAGTAGCAAAATACAAGGGGGAAAAAAGCTACTTTTGGTTTTGGCAACATTAAAAAAAAAAGAAATACAAAAAGCAATGTGGCATTGGTCCCTATTTATTAAAAAAAAGGTACTTGGGCACGACACTGAATCAGAATTGGTTGGTTTTCTAAAATTCAGAGTATCTGGGATATCTAGCACAGTGCTCTTGGAGACAGGAGCACCCTTATCTATGCACAAAGTGAACAGATCACACCCCACCCAACTCTGTGGGGGAGAAACAAAAAACCAGGAAAAAGAATTCATTCGATGTCTTTGAATGTCAACTTGCTTTTTAGGGTTTTGGCAGGAGATGGATTTTTAAAAGTCAGGATAAGGGCATCGCGCATACAGCAGCAGATGAAGCCTTAAAAAAACGTTCATAAATCAATTCTCTGCATCAAATAACTGAAGTGTACTCGGGGAGCTATTTTAAGTAACACTATAGTAAATTATCTAGCAAAGTGAATAATCGCTCCCTTGTTTGGGAATCTGGGTTTTCGTATGGAGCTACTCCATGCGAGGAATTTCTAAGATGCAAATAGGGTCTAAGTGATGAAGTTTCAGGAAGGCACAAACACCGTACAGATCGCATGCATTCAAATCCCAAGTCTCTTCTCCTAGACGCACCAGCCCTCCTTGGGCGGATGCTGGCACGCCAACGGCTGCCTGACATTTCACGCGGCTCACCTTCCAGAACAGCCCGATGCAAGATGGTTACCCCATTGTACAAAAGGAGAAACAAAGGACCACAAAAATGAAGTCATCTGTGGACAAGCTGGGGTTTCGATTTCAGTCTCCCCCAAACTGACAGCCCATCAGAGAAACACATTCCAAAGCCCCTCCCAACCCTCGGAGGTGCTGGGGCTTTAACGCTCTCCATGGAATTTCCCTATTAACATTGACTCTGAAGCTTTTCACAGAGAAGACCGGTGTCTCACTAGCCAAGGAACAACTGGCCCCACTCTGGGATGTTTGGGGAACAGAGGGGTGGGAAGGGGGCCCTCTGACAACCGAGTTAGAATGAGTCTGGCGCCAAAGCCCCCTTCCCATCTCAGGGGCCTGGAGAAAACCCCGTCTATGCTAATGACAACAGGCGGAGCGTCCCTTGTCCAAGAAGCAAAACCAGGAGGAGGACAGGAGGGGCAGGAAGCCACTCACTGCCTCGGCTGGGGACCTGAACCCACTCTCTCGATGACGTTCTTTGCCTCTGACTGGCAGAATCCAGGCCAACCCTCTGACAAGGAAAGTGGGTTTGCACAGAAGTTAGAGAAAGCATCAGAAATCTCTCTGGAGGGGCGCCTGGGTGGCTCAGTGGATTAAAGCCTCTGCCTTCCGCTCAGGTCATGCTCCCAGAGTCCTGGGATCGAGCCCCACATCCGGCTTTCTGCTCAGCAGGGAGCCTGCTTCCCCCTCTCTCTCTGACTGCCTCTCTGCCTACTTGTGATCTCTGTCTGTCAAATAAGTAAATAAAATCTTAAAAAAAAAAAAAAAAGAAATCTCTCTGGAAGTCTCAAAATCATTTTCCCAGGGGTGCCTCCTGTGGGCGATACCACAGCTGGGGAAACAGCACGGCCTGTGTGTGCTCCCTTGGGGTCCAGGTCTGGGCCAGGTCTGGAGCAAGCAGGCCGTGTGGTGGCATGGTCTCAGACGGTGGCCACCTGAGCCCATCAGCTGCGGCCCAGCCCAGAGATTTTGCTGCATATCATTCTTACCATCCATCTTCACAGTTACAAAGATGGGCTTAGAGTAGATCTCAGCCTCCTTCTGCCAGGAACCCGTCGGGGACTTGACCCACGGAGTCACAGAGCAGTAGTAGTTGCCAAAGTCCTGGTCCTCAGAGCCGTGAACTTGCAGCAAGAATTCTAGCACGCTCACACGCTCCAGGCTGAGCTCGCTCTTCCCATCTCTCTCCGCCGTGGTCACGATCCCCTTCCGATCAAGAGAAGACAGGAGGACGGGAGCCTTGTCCAGACCGAAGGAGTGCACCGCAAACCAGGACACATCAAAGGCCATGTCGTCTGTGGATGACAGACCAAGCCGGAACCCTGAGTCAGTGCAACTGGCAGAAATCGCACGTGTGGCTAACACACGTGTCACATCACCGGGGGCCAGCATGGCTCACCATGCCTTAGGCCAGGCCAGCCCCACAATGAAGGCACTGTCACACTCCCCACCACGGTGGGGCCCAACACCTTGTTCCAGGTCACAGAGCCAGGAGCAGCACAACATGCAGATTCACCCAGGGACTGAAGCTCCAGAGTCCTCCCTCTTAACCATGCCGCCACCACCACCCAACCCAAGACGCACCCAAAACCATCTCCCGCAGGGATCATAGGACATAAAGGGGCTAGGCGGCGACAATCTCAAAGCAGGGTCCTCTGACATGTCAGGCAGAAGAGCCCAAGACTGGAGGACACTAATGTAGTTAAGAATGAAAGGTACATAAAGTGAACCAGACAAAATTTAGAGTCATAGCAGGTTAGGGGTTTCTTATTTGTTTTGGGGTCTTGGGGTTTTTGGTTTTTTTTTAGATTTTATTTATTTACTTATCGGAGAGGGAGAGAGAGAATGAGTGCGCACAAGCAGGGGGAGCAGCAGAGGGAGAGGGAGAAGTAGGCTTCCCGCTGAGCAGGGAGCCCAATACGGGGCTACATCCCAGGACCCTAGGATCACGACCTGAGCCAAAGGCAGATGCTTAACTGACTGAGCCACCCAGGCACCCCAACAGTTTGGGTTTTAGGGTCCATTGTGTTTTTTTCCCCTGCAGATGTGCTTAAATTTAGAACAAGAGGAAAACACGTCCAGCTGAGAAAGTGGAACACCGTTAACAGTCCCAGAAAGGAGGCTGCTGCATCTCAAAGGACTCTGCGAAATTAAGGTTCTAACAGCTTCAAACAAATGAACATGGGCACAGGAGAAGGAAGACTCTGGCATGTGAAGACGGAGGACACACCATAAGGCCCTGACCTCTTCTCTTAGCCATTCCCTAATGACACCTGCCATGTTGGGCCTAGGGTGCATTCAGCAGGCAAGGAAGGACGGCAAGGCCACACACACTTTCCATCTTAAATTCACCTGATAAGGCTTTTTATATAAATGTTAAATGATACCATTTTTGTTACACAAAAAGTAATATTTATTCAGTTTGCAAAAACACACTAACAACCTCAAAATCACTATACACCCTCACACCCTCAGGGTGTGCTGCCTTCACGGGCAGGGGCTGCATGGACCCGGAAGGCAAGAAGTCACAACTGTGTCGCCGATACTCAGGCACAGAGTCTAGCCCCAGTCCCGCCAGGTGTCATGGAGCTGTGGTCAGCTTGCAGGGCCAGGCTAGAGCGCCAGACTTCTGGCACCAGCCCCTGCTGGCCATGTGGCCTGGACAAGGGACTTAATGCTCTGTGATGTAGTTTCCTCAGCTAGAAAAGGAATACTAACACCTTCGCCCATGGTGAAGTGAGTCATCTCTGCCAAATGCTTAGAACCACATGTGCCTGGCACACAGCGCTCACTGCCTGCCCACCACGAGCATCCTTATCTCCACACTACAACATACCCAGTCCACAACGTTGCTGACAGGGAGGGCCTTCCCGCCAGCAGCAGAGGCTCTTGGTGCCTCGAACATTCTCACACCCCTACCCTCTTCCAGAGGACTGGCTTCCACGGATGGGAGCCACTTCCCGGAGATTAAGAAACATCCCTGCTCCCCAACCATCTGGACTGTGTGCAACGACTGGGGAATGGTGGGGATCTAAAAGCCCAATGCCTTACCTCACAGAGGCTGTCCTCTGCGGTACCACCGACGCTCCAGAGCTCCCCGGGGGAGTCAGACTTGCTCTGAATTCACATCTTTGCCTGGCTTCTTTCCCTGCTCTGTCTCGACTCCCTCGCTCCCTGGGAGCACATCGTCAATTAACCACCTGCAAGCTTGTTTCAGGCTTTGTTTCTGGAGAACCTGACCTAAGACATGGCCTCTAAAGGGCAGTGATCTGCCCTGTCCCTCCCCTCTCAGCACAGGAGTGCCCTGGCGCTAGGCCCACTTGCACGGTATGTCCTTTCCAAAAGAGAATTCCTTCACAGCCCAGCAGGTGCGTGAGGAAAAACTAAATTACAGCGTGTGCTTCATTATTCAGAATCTTCTACCCACATAGTCCAAGAGGGCAAAGTTCTGGAAAACTGTGATCTGCATGATAACAGCCACCTATAGCTTCTGTAATCACCCTGGAGGAAGACTTTTATATTAAGGCCAAAACCGGTGACCCATTAATTTACCATGAAAGAACATTTAAATGATTTATTTTTGTATATATCATCCATGAGCTTCGAGGGTAAACATGGTTCCAATTTCTGAACACGATCCCCTCCCCCATTTTCTGGCAGCCTCTTCTACTCTCACTTTCGTTTTCTCTTCCTAACCCCACTCTGTGTCCCCAATCCTCCACACCCCAGCGACCTCAAGACCTGAGCTACCCACCCTTTGCCCTTGAGAACACAGCTCACCCATGGGTGGCTTGGATGGACGGATTCCTTCTCCTTTTCTTCTACCTTCTTTTCCCTACCTCTGCAGCTCAGCCATGTTTGGGTTCCCTGAGAGAGCTAGTTTGGGACCCATCAGTTTGTGCAGGTGTCAGCAGCCTACAGCCCGCAGGCCGAATCCAGCCCACCAGCTGTGTGTGTCAATAAAGCTTCATGGGAACACGGTCAAGCCCATTTGCTTACATCCCGTCTATGGCTGCTTTCACACCAACAGCCACAAAGCCGAGTAGCTGCTGCGGAGACCATCTGGCCCAGGAGGCCAAGACTTCCTACTGGAGTAACTGCCGACCCGGAACTAGTTACCACCTGCAACTCTGACCCGAGGTCCCGAAGAAGCTGGATCTCGGCTGGTGGCCACTGGGCCTTTGTTCCTCGACGCCAGCTCTGCCCAGTCCCCTACTCAAGCTGTCCACTCTGGTTTCACTGCGGGCCGTCCTCACTTTGCTTACAACCAGCCCTTGCTACAAAATGAATACCCTCTTCCGCTTTCCACCCCAGGGCCACAGGCCCAGTGGTCTCTGCACAGAACGCCGAGAGCCTTGTACACTTTGGCCTTTGAAAGGTGCCGATCGGTGAGAGGCCCGGGCTCTGCCTGTGCTGGGGTGGGCGGTACAAAGACACCCAAGGACAAAGCATACGGGAGAGAGTGCAGGTCCCACGCAGCGGATCAGGTTCTCCATGGTCTCATTAGGAGAAGGCAGCAGTGGGTACTGTCCTGCTTGGCAACAGACACCTTATGTGCCTTTAATGTCCCAAGGGTCTACAAGCAAGGTGGGGACACCAACTGGTCACTGAAGAAAAGGTGTAAGATTGACAGGCTAGAGCTCTTAGGCATCCCATGGGCAATGCTAACATTTTTTGCAAAGAGAAGGTCTACAACGATTTCCCAAGAATTTAAACTACCAAAGTACCATCTGGTCACTTGCTGCTCGTTTACTCTGCTCCATCCTCCACCAGAGAGTTAACACCATCTGATAGTATATTATATGAGGATTGCTTTCTTGTTTATCTCCTTAACCAGGCTGCAAGCTCCATGATACGGGGCGTCTGGCCCCTCCTCTAGAACAGTGCCTGTTACTAGAAGCAGCTCAATAAATATCTGAATGAATCAAGGCTTAAAAGACAAACTAACAGAGCTGCACCCTGCTGATAGGTTTCAAACCAGCCTGAACTTGAATCAGCCCTGGAAGAGGCCTTGGACAACTCCGATTCCAACATCTGGATGGGTTTCCAAATCATCTAACAGACAGAGGCGTTCATCAGCAAGGATTTACTCAACACCTACTGAGTACCAGGAACGGAGAGGGGCAGTTCGGGGATTTGCACAGTCTAATCTGTGACCTCGGCGTCCGGGTCACACAGTGGGGATGACACGAGAGGCATTTACAGAAAGCAACATGGGCAAGGGGAGAAGACAGACAGAAATACCTGGATCCAGGGCCGCTCCTTCAACAGTGATGATACAAAACAATTTGATCAGATCTCCCCGGATGACTGACGGTGTATCTGAGTGCACGGAGGCATTAAATACAGGCCCTGGAAGAGAGTGAGAGCCCCTCGTTATTTCCGCTCACGCTTCTGTTTCAATTCCACTCCTGGCGCTCTCACGAGCATCTGTGGGCGGCCCCCCTTCCTTGGACCTGGGCGAGATGGTGTTCTCAGGCTGCTTCTCTTCTCTTCAGAGAGACAAGTGTGTCAGGCACAGCCAAATGAGCAATCACCTGAATTACACCCACAACAGAACTCTTTGTTTCTGGCTTTTCCTTTACCCCTTCTCTGATGACAACCACAGACCCCCTGGAAGGCCACCCCTACCTGCTGCCTGGGTGCCGCTTCTGGTTCTGTGTGGTTCACTTCCAGACCGAGGTGGCAGGAGAGCAAAAGGCACGGGACTGAACCAGTGACACTTCTGGCCCCGATGGAGTGAGAGGCCTCACTGTGCTGGGGACAGGGGCTCTGCCATTGGGAGGCTGAAATGCAGTCAGGAGACAGATATGCCAACCATGGCAACATTCTGTAGGGGACAGTGGGAGCACCAGAGGCCCGGCTCCAATCTGTCAGGGGACATCAAGGCAGCACGGGTTTTGCTTCAAAACACTACCCAGACTCACACACCTGCCCAAGAACATCCCCTTGATATTCAGTTCGTTTTTAAAAAGACTCTTTCGGGGCACCTGGGTGGCTCAGTGGGTTAAAGCCTCTGCCTTCGGCTCAGGTCATGATCTCAGGGTCCTGGGATCGAGCCCCGTGTTGGGCTCTCTGCTCAGCGGGGAGCCTACTTGCCCCACCCCTCTGCCTGCCTCTGCCTACTTGTGATCTCTGTCAAATAAATAAATAAATAAATAAAATCTTTTAAAAAATAAAAATAAAAAATAAAAAAGGCTCTTTCCTTCTTCCAGAGACCAAAAGATGTGTCTACCCAAACTAAGCTAACTGTGCAAGGCAGAGATGCTCCCAGTTTTGAGTTGTGAGCACAAAAATGAGCAACAAAATAGGAAGTATAAAGATTGAACACACAGAATTTAGTGCCAGAATTTAATAATATTTACCATAGAGTCTGCTGGATGCATTTGACTGTGGGTACAATTATTGTTATGCTATTTGATGATGAGGCATAAATAAGTGAATTTATTAAATTTAAAAAAAAATATGCCTTGGATGGAAGGAATCTAGCTCCTATCCCCTTCTTAGAAAGGGGCTATGTACTACCTTCCTTTTTTTTTTTCTTAAAAAACCTTTTACTCCTCAATTTCAGGCGACAGCATCGCATAGCTTTAAGTCAACCTGATCCTAAGAGCCTGAAATTTACCTTATCCTAACAACAACAGGCAAACCTGTAGAAGGTTCCAGAATACCAATGCCATTGGATGCTCCTTGAGTTCCCCAGGAAGCAAAAAGAGATGGTCCTGGACACTAATTCTGAAAATCATTAGATGCTAACAACACAAGTATTACTACCTTTTAAATCAGATCACCAAAAAGGAAAAATAAGTGGACTTTAACATACACAAAAATGACTGAGAAAGTGTGTAAAAGGTCATGCAAACCAATGAGGCAAAGAGCTAGAAAGGCTGTGTTTTTACTTCACTGTGAGCGGTAAGATGAACTCATCGGACTCTTTCCTCAAACCAAGAGTGGGAGCAGTTGGTGTTCTGCTGGGAGAAAGGCGAAGGGTGAATGGAGGAGATGGCAACCTAGGGAGGTGGGGCAGCCCTGAGCAGGTTGCGGTGAGAGCTCAGACTAACCAGAGAGCAGCAGAAGGGCATCAACTCCGGGCGCAGGGGAGAACGTAACAGGACGGTGGTCATGGAGCAAGGGGAAAGGAAGGAAAACAGAGGAGACAAGGAAATCTGACCTACTTGTGGGTAGCCTGCCCTTCAGTCAACCCCTCTCCCAGCCACAGTTCCCACAGGTCCTGACCACCATGGATTTGCTCTGCTTACTGGAGTGAGGTGGGACAGGATTAAGCCAGTGGCTCTGACTTGGCCCAGTGTTCATGATTGCTGAGCACTTCATACCACATATGGCCACCTGGGAGCACAGGCCAGTAGCGACTCAGGTGAGCAACAAGGACTGTGTTTTTTTTCTCTGACTAGAAATTTTGCAGTCATAAACAGAGCTACACCAATAGGTTTCTTCCAAGTGTTCGAGGCCCCTTCTAAGACCCCACAAAATGATAAAACAGAAGGACCCTTATAATGGATTTAGGTTCCTAAATTTGAAACAGCACACAAAGACTTACCAATTTGGACACATTTCACTTTCTTTTCTTTATATTTCCAAAGAAAACCCCAAATGCCTTCTAGGTCACAAGTTATGGTTCTCATTTCCCCTAGTAGCTGTGGCTGTAGGAACAAGAGAGCATCTATGCTATGGCTTGCCATGCGGACACAGGTCTGGGAAAAGGCCTTCACTGTAAAATATTCACAGCAGTGGATTTCCTTCTAATGAAATCAACAACTCACTGTTAATGTGGGTCATTATCCCAGGCTTGGAAATATTTTTAATATGGTCAATTTCTGTGGTAATGCTGTTTTTGCGAGGGAATTTGTCTGGTTAACTTCACGGATGACAGACTACGGCACAGAGAATTTAAGTGAACCAGAGTCACTAGATGTCCCCCGATTCCTCGCCTCTGGAGAGTAGGTGGACCACACTCAGCTTTCTAAATACAAACGTTGACAGAACATGTTCTAACTCCAGCCCCTAAAAAGGGCTGTAAATAGCAGTCCTCTTGTGAGAGCCAAAATTGCAGACCATCTGCATGACCATCAATAGGGTTAAATGACTGACTAAATTCTAGGAGGTGTAGTCATTAAAATTATTTACCTAGAATTCGTTTTAACACAAAAGCACTGTTCTTAGAAGGTTAAAGGGGGGAAAGCAGGTCACAAAATTGTATAGACAGCCTGATCTCACTTGCATGAAGAAAACATGCAAGGGAAGATTTCTAGGAACACAAACAACACAAATGAACAGTGTCCGGTAGGCTATGGCTAATTCTTTTCCTTCTTTCTACTCTACCATATTTTCAAGCTTTTTTCTATTAAGGAGAAAAACTTTGTTCTTATTCTTCTTTAAAGGTCAACACCCTGAACACCGTAACATTTTATTTATATTTTCCCCCTGACACTTTGGGTCAGTGAAATTCATGACTCAGCTGCACCCCTTTGGAAACATGGTCTGCATACCAAGAGGCAAGCACCCCAATACCGGGGGAAAGAGAGGCAGACACCAGGAAGGACCTCTCTGTTATGGGTATCTTATGGTGTTGTTGCTGATTTTTAGAAAGTGAAAACTTTTCAGTATCAAGTCAGTATTTGCTGGGAGCCATTCAGGGCGAGGGCGCAGTGCTGGGTGGATTGGACGGCCACTTCTCCTAATGAAACTGTGAACTGGCCATGACAACTCTGTGGACTAAAGAAAATAAAAAAACTCAGCCAGTCTGTTCAACCTGGAAGCTCCAGTCATTTTAGCTGTTAAACAGAGATGTAAAGAATTGAGAAATAGACTCAATGCCCATTCCTCACCCAGAAATACAAAAGATTTTATGTGTCCCCTGTTTCCCATAACAGTTCTAGCGAAACATCAAATAACAAATGTAAAACAAGATGGAATAAACTCCTACAGAGAATAAAACAGCAACACAAATAAAAGACAAAAACCCCATAATCATCTGACTCTCAAAAGACACAGACAAAGCATTTAACAACATCCAACATCTCTTCATGGTGAAAACACTCAACAAACCAGTAAGGAAGGGAAACTTCCCCAGCTCAATAAAGGGCATCTATGGAAAAAAAAAACAAAAAAAAAACCCCAAAAAACAAAAAAACAGTTTCAATGACTTTTAATGGGAAAAGGTGGAAAACCTTCCCCGTAAGATCAGGAACAAGACAAGGATGTCCACTTATGCCACCACTATTCTACATTCTACTAGAGGCGCCAGCCAGGGCAAATAGGCAAGAAAAAGAATTAGAAGGTATTCACTCTAGAAAGGAAAAAGTAAAATTGTCTTTATTCACAGATGCCATTTTGTTATATTTAAAACGCCCTAAGAAATCAACCAAAAAACAATTAAAACTAATAGTAAGTCCAGCAGGTTGCAGAATCCAACATCAATATATAAAAATCAGCTGTGCTTCTATATATTTGCAAAGAACAAACGGAACAGGAACAAACGGAAGAACAAACAAACAAAAAAGAACAAACGGAACAGGAATTGAGAACAATTCCATTTACAACAGCGACAAAAAATAAAATACTTAGGAGAAATTTAATGAAAGAAGTTCAAGATTTGTGCACGGACAACTACCAAACACCACTCACAGAAATTAAAGAAGACCCAACTAAACAGAAAGATGTTCCATGTTGACACATCAGAAGGCAATACTCTCTGAACTGATCTACAGATTCAACACAATTCCTAGCAAAGCTCCAGCAGTCATCTTTGCAGAAATTAATGGGTGATCCTAAAATTCGTACAGAAATGCAAGGGACCCAGGGGCACCTGGGTGGCTCAGTGGATTAAGCCGCTGCCTTCGGCTCAGGTCATGATCTCAGGGTCCTGGGATCGAGTCCCGCATCGGGCTCTCTGCTCAGCGGGGTGCCTGCTTCCCCCTCTCTCTCTCTGCCTGCCTCTCTGTCTACTTGTGATCTCTCTCTGTCAAATAAATAAAATAAAAATCTTAAAAAAAAAAAAAAGAAATGCAAGGGACCCAGCATAGCCAAGACAATCTCGAAAAAGAACAAAGTTGGAACACTCATACTTGCTGATTTCAAAATTTACTACAAAGCTACAGTAATCAATCAAATGTGGTCCTGGTATAGGAAAAGACATACAGAGCAATGTAACAGAACTGTGAGTCTATAAAAATCCTTACATTCATGGTTAAAGGATTCGTGACAAGTGTGCCAAGACAAGTCAAGGGGGAAGGAAGAGGCTGGTCCACAAATGGTTGACTAGAAGAACCAATGGGTGTTCACATGTGAAAGAACAAAGCTGAATTCCCATCTTCTGCTACACACAAAAATCAGGGCACCTGGGTTGCTCAGTGGGTTAAGCGTCTGCCTTCAGCTCAGGTCATGATCCCAGGGTCCTAGGATAGAGCCTCATGTCAGGCTTCCTGCTCAGCAGGGAGATCTCCCTCGGCCCTTACCCACCCTCTCCCTGTGTTCACGCACTCTTCTCTCTCTGTCTCAAATAAATAAAATCTTAAAAAAAAAAAATTAACTAGAATGGGTCATAGCACTAAAAGTAAGAGCTGAAAACTGTAAAGTTCCTTAGAAGAAAACAGAGGCATAAATCTTCACAGCCTGTGATCAGGCAATGGTTTCTTAGCTAAGACAGCAAAAACACAAGCAACAAAAAGAAAAATAAACTGGACTTCATCAAAATTACAAGCTTGAGTGCTTCACGGGACACCATGAGCAAAGTGAAAAAACTAGCCACAGAGTGGGAGAAGATATTTTTAAACCATGTGTCTGTTAATGGGCTTGTATCCAGACTCTCTGAAAAACTTGACTACTCAACAATGAAAAAGATGAATAACACAATTTAAAAATGGGCCAACAATCTGTATAGACATTTCTCCACAGAAGATACACATACAACCAACAGCTACATGAAAAGATGCTCAACACCAATAGTCATTAGGAAAATGCATACTAAAACCACAATAAAATACAGCCTCACACTCACCGGGTCACCTACGATAAAAAAGATGGAGCATAACAGGGTTAGTGAGGATGTGGCACACTTAGAAGCCTCACACATTGCTAGTGGGAATATAAAAGGGGGTAGCTGCTTTCGAACACAGTTTGGCAGTTCCTCAGAGTTAAACAGAGCTCGTAAGACCCAGCGTCACTCCTGGGTGAGAAATGAACTCTGATGTCCACCCCCAAGACTTGTACACTAATGTTTACATCAGCATTATTGACCATAGCCACGAGGGTAGAAACAACCTCCTGTCCATCAGCATATGAATGGATAAACAAAAAGTGGTCCATCCACACCACAGATACTGCTCAGCCATAAAAAAGAACAGAGTACTGCTGCGTGCCATCACGTGGATGGACCTAGAAAATGGTACATCAGGGGCACCTGGGTGGCTCAGCGGGTTAAAGCCTCTGCCTTCGGCTCAGGTCATGATCTCAGGGGCCTGGGATCAAGCCCCGCATCGGGCTCTCTGCTCAGCAGGGAGCCTGCTTCCCTTCCTCTCTCTCTGTCTGTCTCTCTGCCTACTTGTGATCTCTGTCTGTCAAATAAATAAATAAAAAATCTTTAAAAAAAAAAAAAAAAAGAAAAAAAGAAAATGGTACATCAGATAGAAGAAGCCAGTCAGAAAGTCCACATATATGGTTCAATTTATGTGAAACATCAGGAAGAGACAAATCTCCAGTGACAGAAAGATTAGTGGTTGCCAGGGGTTGGGGATGGGAAGGCAGTACTAATGGGTACAGAGTTTCTTTCTGGAGTGGTTAAAAACTCTGGGATAAGATCGTGGCAATGGCTGCACAACTCTGTGAATATACTAAAAACTACTCAATTGTACACTTGACATGGGTGAATTTTATATGTTAACTATAATTCAATGAAGCCATTATTAAAAAACAAATAAGTGGATACACAATAAAAGAAACCTGTGCTTTCTCTGCTCTTTCCAAATCTAAGGGTTTAAATCAGTATTTTGTCCTTATTCAGCTAAATGTTAACAGATTTAGAGCATGCTAGAAGATATTGAAGTTTATATTAATACAAAATAATACTAATAAAAACTTTAATGGAAAAAATACACTTTAAGGTCTAGCTTACCTATTCTCTAAAAAGTAGCCATGTAATTCAACAAATATCTTGTATTCATTATGCTGATTTAATTAATACCTGAATTTTTACAGGTGAGTATAAATTTACACAGTCAGAAACTTCTATTTGGAATCCATGGCAGATTTAGTGAAAACATTCAATATTAAACTCATAAATGATCATCCTTCACCTTGATATCCTAAATAAAATTGGGGGATCAAACACTTTTAACTATCGGGGCACCTGGGTGGCTCAGTGGGTTAAAGCCTCCGCCTTCAGCTCAGGTCGTGATCCCAGGGTCCTGGATTCGAGCCCCGCATCGGGCTCTCTGCTCAGCAGGGAGCCTGCTTCCTCCTCTCTCTCTCTGCCTGCCTTTCTGCCTACTTGTGATCTCTGTCTGTCAAATAAATAAAATCTTAAAAAAATAAAATAAAATAAAAACTTTTAACTATCTACCTGCTGAAACACACACACACACAGATTATTTCAGAGGAGTTTAATGAATTACACGGACAAATAAGAAATATTTCTATTTAAGAATATGTATCCATACCATTAAAAAAAAAGTTGACCTTTCTGTCTTACGGCATAAAAATGTTTTACTTAGCCAAAAACAAAATCAATTAAGAATAGACATAAAAATGGCCGTTTTAATTAACCTTGCCATACATGACCACCGCCAGGAACTAGTCTTAAGAAACTGGTTGACAGATATAGTCAACCATACCAGCATAGCTCTGGCAACTCGACTAATTGACAGGAAATCTTTTTCCAGTCCTAAAGCAAGATGAGGCACAGGGGTGGGATACTCATCCCCTGTGTGGAAATACCGCTCTGTAAGTCGGGCCAAAAGTAGTGCCCATCACCTTCAGTCCTAGGGACCCCTGATGAACTTAGCTCTGAACCTTGCACATGCAGCAAGTCACGTAACCCCTGTGGAGGTGCAGTGCCCTTTTCTCTTTATTTATACTCCACAGTGTTCTCTAAAGAAGCTAAAATTGCTGAGTTTTGGTTCATCTATTAAAAAAAGGTAATGAGGGTAGTATGTACATACAAACATTTGTACAGAAGAGCTCCTAATGGTCCAAGAAGTGGAAACACCCAAATGGCCATTGTTTATCCAAACAAAATGTAGTGTCCCCACACCGTGTAGTACTATTTGGTCATAGAAAGGAATGAAGTACTGATACATGCTATAACACAGACGATCCTCGAAAACACTGTACAACAATTAAGAATAAAGACCAAGAAAGAAAGAAAGAAAGGAAGAAAGAAAGAAAGAAAGAAAGAAAGAAAATGCTATGTTACAGTGACAGAAGACAGATGTGAGGACCACATATTACATTCCATGAATGCAATGTAAAATGTCCAGCACAGGCACGCTGACAGAGCCAGAGAATAGATGAGTGGTTGCTGGAGGGCTGGGAATTGAAGGGTGTCAGCTAAAGGAGACAGGATTTCTTTGGGGGATAACGAAAATGTTCTACAAATCAAATGTGGTGATGGTTGCACAACTCTGTGAATATACCGGAAGCCACTGAATGATACCCTTGTAATGAGTAAACTGTATGGCTTGTGAATTACATCTCACAAAGAAAGCTGTTTAAGAGAAACAAAGCCACTGGCTCAAAATCCTAGGGTCACGTTCTAGTTCAGTCTGTATTCAACAGGGTCCCCGCTCACCTGCAGTTTGGAAGTCAATCTCAATAGGATTGGAGAGACTGGTGGCTGCTTCTCGCCACAGGCTGCCCCGGACAGGAGACCAGGCTGTCACCATGCAGCGGTACAGCCCCGCATCGGAGACCTGAGTCTGGTACATTCGGTATCGAAATTCATCTTCCTGTACTTTCTCTAACACAACGCCATCCACCCGTGACGCATCTGTCCAATTCTCCAGCTTCACCACAGAATCCTGGTCCAGGGAGATGATGTACTTGGTTTCGTTGGGACTGGAGAGGTCCCCAACAGGCTTCTCCGCAGTGATGAGAACAGAGTAGCGTGGTGATTTAATATTCTTGGAAGACACTTTGCAAGTCATCTCAAATGTATTTCCTGCGGCAAAGAAAGGCTTCGGCTGCCTTGCCTTCACCACGAGCACAGAATCTGGAAGGAAGTACCAGAAAGAGGTGATTCCCAACAGGACTAGTGAAAATGGATATGCATCTGAAAGCACAATGACACGGAAATTGGAATTTATTTGCAAATTGCCGCACAATAGCATTTAAGAAAATCTGGAGACTCAGAAAGAAAATCACGTGTATCTGTAAGCAGGCTACAAGCCACCCTGCTGGATGAAGCAGAACAGTCTGAAATGATTTAATGGGTGTGAGAGAATCCGGCAGACTGCTGGAATCCTTAAGGATGTGAGGCAGGGCTCACGGTTCATGAATAGGAGGAGATGTGCCGGAATCTAACTCCCAAGTCCGGCTCTAGACCATGCCAAGACCTCTCCCTGAGGTTCTGCTGGGGAAAGCGCAGGGAAATCTGCTTGAAAGATCAGGGCAAGGGAGATATGGGTTCTTTCTGTTAAATCTATATGACGGTCACAATACAGAACAGATTGTGGGTCAGGGGAATGGAACACATACCTGTCTGTCAAGTGATTTCCACAGAGAGGACATTTTAACATTTTGAGCAAGTGTCCATGGCTACGTTAACTTTAGGTTAAAGTATGTTACCCCCTGCTTCTCTGTGAAAAAAGAAATCCCTAATCATATACACATTAGAAGCCATCTATAGTCTAATGGCTCACTGTCAGGCACTTGGAAGGTACTTAAATATTTGTTGAATGGATGAATAAATGAATTAAACACAGGCTTTTTATCCTTTAATAAGATTATTAATTCTATAATCTGTCTCATTATAAAACAAAATTTTTACATTAGGTTTGGTAGGATAGCTGTTCTGCCAAACCTATTAAGCAGAACATGTATGTCGGAGTCTCTCTCCACGCTCACGGATGCCTGAGGTTCCACTGAGCCCCCTACATTTTTCCTGATTCTCCTGTGAGTTTGGGAATCCAACCATTCATTGAACAAGTACTTAGTGAGAGCCTCCTGTATTCCAGGCACTGGGAATGCCACAGTAAACAAAGCATACAGAAGTCCCTCCCTTTATATGCTAGTGAAGGAAGATGAACACAATAAGGAACACAAGTGGCATGGTTAGATGGTGATATGCTTGAGAGAATAAAGCAGGGAAAGAGGAGAAAAAGAATGAGTGTGTGTGGGCAGGGAGAGACATCATAATTTTACACAGAGTGGCCAGGGATGGCATCCCTCGTGAGGCATCAAGGAGCTGCGGAGGTGAGGGAATGAGCCCTGTACCCATGTGGGGAACAACAACCTAGGCAGAGGGGAAGAACGGGCAGAAAGCCGAAAGGCAGAGGTATGCCCAGGATGCTGGAGGCACCATGGGAAAGGCGGAGGGGCTGAAGACGAGTGAGCACGGGGGAGAGTTATACGTGAGGTCAGAAGATAAGGGGAGCTAGATGCCATAGGGCATGCAAGGCTACCAAGAGGACCCTGGGTTTTGCTTTGAGTCAGATGCGAAGTCTTTGAAGGTTAGGGCAGAGGAGTTTCATCATCTGACATTTTAAGAGGCTGCCCCAGCTGCCATGTGCATGGGCAGGAGCAAGGAGAACGGTCAGGAGGGCAGTGATGTAATCCAGGCAGGAGGTGGTGGTGTCTGGCTAACAGGGAAGCGTGGCAGGGGCAAGACTCTGAGTTCCCGGGAAGGATGAGGAATTGAGGATGAAGGTTTTGGACTGAACAAAGACAATGAAGGTGCCAGAGAAGGCCAAAAGAAGACCAGAAGCACCATCCTGAATGGGAGTTGGAGATGCCCGTTAGACAAGTGGAGGTGCCAACGAGGCAACAGAGTGTCGAATCTGGCATTCTGGGAAGGAGTCTGGGTTAGAAATATACATTTGGGAGTTCCTGGTGTGTAAGCAGTGTTTCAGTTCATGAGGTTAGAAGACATCACCAAGAGAGGGAAGTCAACTAGAAAAGAAGTCCGACAACTATGTCTTGAGGCAGTCTCATGTCTCAGGCTCAGGAAATGAAAGATGCAGCAAAGAACGTGGAGAAGGAGTTGCTGTGAGGTGGGAGGAAAGCTCGGGGAAGGGGCGCCCCACAGCCAAGGTATTTCTGGGAGGAGGGAACGACCACTGTATTAAATCCCGCTAAGTGAGATAGTGAACAACGGGATTTTGTAGGATGTCAGTCACTACTGATCTTAACACGGGGACCAGGAGCAGAAGTTTGATCAGAAGCAGGCACCAGAAAGAAAAGGAAGAGAGAAAGTGGAGACGCTACGTATAGACAAATCAAACGCTTTGGCTGTAAAAGGAAAGAAAGAGCAATGGCTGGGGGCAAAGGGCTTTGGGGAAGGGGAAGACAGAGGAGGGAGAAGTAAAGTGAAAATTACTTTACAAAATACAAAAGCAGGAACAGGTGTTTAGAGGCCAACAGGAAAGGTCCAGAGAAGACAGGAATATTGATGACATAAAGAGAGACAGGCCTCGTGCTCGACCAGTGAGAGGGCCTGGCCTTTGCTAGGACATAGGCTGCGGGCAACCCTGTAGAAATGCTCTTTAGGGAGAGAGAACCCAGGACCAACAGCTGAGGGTGAGGCCAGGAGAGAAGGTTTTCAGTCAGGGAAGGTGGTATGCAATAATCGTTTTGGAGAGCAGGGAAGTAAACAGATTATGGAAATGCAGAATGATTGCCAGGCAGCTAAGAGAACCCATTGACAGAAACAATCACAGACTTAAAGTGAAGCCAGTCAACACATTTAAATGTTTTTATCCAACTACAAATGTAGGTAGGGAGGTAACAGAAGGTTGGCTTTGGACTGCCTTGTGGTCTGACCAGAGCATAATGCAAAATTAAGTGGGGCAAGGGAGACTGGGGTGCAGGGGGTCCAGGAATCTAAGTGGCATGACTGCCTGTCTAGTCCTCTCTTCCACCCCTGGACATAATCTAAGAACGGAAGAGGGTGCTAGAAATGACACAGGGAACGGAGCCTGGGTGGCTCAGTCATTAATGTCTGCCTTCGGCTGAGGTTATAATCCCGGGGTCCTAAGATTGAGCCCTGCATCAGGATCCCTGCTTGGTGGGAAGCCTGCTTCTCCCTCTCCCACTCCTCCTGCTTGTGTTCCCCCTCACTGTGTCTCCCTCTGTCAAATAAATAAATAAAATAAATCTTTAAGAAAGAAAAGAAATGACACGGGCAGCAGGCACAGAATGGACTGCCCTGGACAGCTGGTCCAGCTACATGAGAGAGAAATGAAGGCCAACACAAGGCGGTAGGGTTCATGGTGAGCTACAGGGGTGACGCTGGAGGCATACAGGGAGTGATCTAGAAAAACAGACGGTATATTTAGAGAAGAGGATGCATGGAATTGAGAGCATGGAGGGCTTTCAGCTGTCACAACTGAAATGGTCTACTGCAGGGTGTGAGACGGGAGAAAATGACCAAACCAGAGGGAAGACAAGATGACTCAAGCGGAGGATGGGGGACCGAGAAGGAGACATTGATCTTCACCAGGGTTCCCAGCCCTGGCTGCTCAGGAGAACTGGCTTAAAAATTCCAAAGGGGCGTCTGGATGGCTTGGTCAGGTAAGCATCCAACTTTTAGTTTCTGCTCAGGTCACGATCTCAGGATCGTGGGATAGAGCCTCGCACAGGGATCGGCACTTAGCTGGAGTCTGCTGGAGATTCTCTCTCCCGACCGTCCCTCTCCCCATCTGAGCGCACCTGCTCACGCACTCACAGACATACATACATACATGCATATATCCATAAAATGTTAAAAAGAAAAAATCCCAACACCCAAGGTTGTATAACCCTCAGACCAACTAAGATAGGCCCTCTGGTGGGACTCAAGCTTCAGTGTTTTTTTTAAAGCTCCTCAGATAATCATGAGGTGTGCGGTCTGAATGTGGGCCAGCATTGTGTGTGGAGAGAAGCTACGAGTCAGTGAGAGCACCAGAGAACACGGCTGTGACACAGAAGTTAACCACTTCCCCGAGGGAACGAGGAGAACCCAGGAGTCCAGTCAGTGGAGAGGAGCACGAGCTGATGAACAGGTCCTGCTGTATGAGGAGAGTGAGAAGGAAACCCCTCTGCTCAGGAGACCCCAGGGCCAACAGTGGCCTCAGCGGGGGGGCAAGGTTGGTCATGTTTACTGTGGGAAAGAGCAAGGAAGGTTCCAAGCTGAGTGTCAGGCAACAGGAGATTCTGCTGAGTCCCAGAGAGCCCTGTTTGGGGTTGGGGACAAGGAGAGGGTGGCAATCAGTCAACTGAGGCATGTCAAGGGGCATGTGGTCCTTCACATCCAGGGGCACAAGGGGGACCTAGGAGGCCTGGGCTTCCTGTCGTGCTGGACTTAACAAGTCTGATGTCCCAACACAGTGCTCTGAGGATCAAGAGGAGATATAGCAAAGAAACCGTTTCCCTTGAGTTCTTAACATCCCTCCCCAGAAACAATTTTTCTGACGGAGTGACCGGCACCTCAGGGGTATGTGCAATAGTCTGGTCCCCCCAACTTTACCCCCTACCCCCCCATTTGTGGCACTGCACCCAGTAGGAACTCCCAGACATGAACACACCCCAAGGCCCAAGAGCACCCGGCAGAGCAACAGTGACAAGGGCTGTGGGCACCGCGAGACGATTGTCAACAGCCACCAAGCACCAGCTCTCTCCCTAGGACTGAGCCTTCACTGGCATCAGCATCTCAAAGGGGTTCATGCTGTTTTTAGAGCAGTAGTCACCTGAGCTCACATTTTCTTGGATTCCTAGCAGGGAGACCCAGCATATAAAACCACGCAGTGGGACGACATGGGCCACAACAAAAACCCCAAACCTCAGCGAACAAGAATAAAGCACCCACCTTCGGATGCCCAAAATATGGAGACGGGTTTGGAGAAGACATCCTTGCTCTTCACCCAGCTGTCGTTACGCTGTCTGGTCCACGCAGACACAACACAGTAATAATTGCCTCTGTCTTCCTCTGTAGTCCTTTGGATTCGGAAACTGAATGTGTCTGTGTGCTCCTTAGAAAAAATGAAGTCTCCGTCCTGGGCACGCTGCTTGCTCCGGTCCCCATACTTGAGTGTCCAGTCCCCATTCATGACCGCCAGGAGCTCGCTGGCCACCATGTCGTCGCTGCGCCGGTTCACCCTGTAGTACCAGGACACAGTGAAGCGGACGCTGGCCTCCGAGCTCTTCACGTCCACTATCCGGCACTCCAGCTCCGTGAGGTCGTCTGAAAACTCAGGGACTTTCGAAGCATTCAGGTACACTTGGTAGTCTGGTTCTGAACGAGAGAGGTGCCAGGATAAAAACAAAACAAAAAAACAAAAGACAGCAGCACACTAAGAATGAGCAGAAGGAACAAGGCAAGCGCTACTCTTGTCCAGATAATCAAATGCCTGTCCTACTAACTACAGTGATGGAAATGGAAGTCTTCGCCCTGGATAGGAAGGATCCAGGAAGAGTCTGTTACGGAAAAACTCGTACAACACCACGCCACCATGGTCCCCAAGACACCTTCCAAGGCCAAAGCCAAGTATCTGCAATCTGAGTCTCGTCCTTTTCATAGGGCTGGGAGCTGCCGTCAGTGACTCTGGGGTGAGTCCTCCGAGAAGGATCTAAGATGCTCAGGGCTCACACTCCACCAAGGTTTTGTGTAGAATGCCAAGCAGAGCCCACAGACCTTCAAAGCCGCCTGCTGGGGCAGCACAGGAAAACCCCATCCCAGAGTACATACTAGCACTTGAGGCCAGTCCCCACCCAGGCCTGAGCTCCCGCCATCCCTGGCCAGGCTCCAAAGGCAAGGCCCTTGGGGCATCATTCCCCCTGCCGATTCTCATTCTCACCTTCCTGGTCCTCTGACTTTTTTTGGCTCAGTCTGTGCTCAGTGGTCAATAAAGAGCCATCCTCGCGCTCCCGAGATGACATCTCCAAGCGGCCACACGTAACCCTCTCACACAATTCTCCAACCCTGAAGCTGGCTCCTGTAGATGCCGGCTCCAGTAAAGCCCGCTCCCTTAAGACCACCCCACTCCCCTGCCCAGGACAAATTCTGACAGGGGTGCAAGGAAAGCCAGCCCAATGCCCTGCCGCCGTCACAGCTTCTCTTCACTTGTGTGGAAACCCCTTCTTCCTCTGACATTCCCTGCACCCGTTTCATCCGTTTTGGGGACCTTACATTTCTGTCTTCGCAGACCCCTAGGCCTTCCTCCACGCTTGCCAAGAACTGGTGTTGGAACCTCTCTGTCGCCTTCCTCCCTCTGTCCCCACCCCCTCCCCAGGTCATTTCCAATGACCTGAGGAACTCCAGCCCCCATACCGTGTCACACCACTGTGGTCACCTACCAGCAGTGGCCTTCTCCTCTTGACCACCCTGCAAACTTCCACTCATTCTTCGATGTAACCTCCTCTGGGGTCCCCTCCTAGGTCCCCAAAGCATGGCCCCCTTTCTCCGTGTTCCCACAAGCTGTGGAGGGACACTTGGTCAATAGCAGCCCCTCCCTGTTATTACAGGTTGGGTCCCCAAGCTCCAAATACACAGCCTTGTATGCAGTAGGCACTCGGTCAGTGGTGTGCTGCCTGGCTTTTAGGGAAAGCTACATCTTTCTCTTGTGGCACATGGCCTACTAGAACATGATTTCTCCCTGAATAGAACTTTCCATCTGCCACCACTATCTTTATTCCCAACACCTCAATCAAACAGTTTATTTAACATTGCTTTTATTTATGACTCATTTGGATTATAAACTGCTGAGGTCAAGGAACAGTTCTTTTGTGATTTACGCTTCTAATAAAATGTGTAACATCATGACTTCTCTAAGAATGATTCACTGGCCAGGAAATGGAGAGAACTCAAAATCCCAACTCCTTCAAATATCATCCTCACGAGCATTTAGTGCCCCGAGGGTGGTCCCCATGGCATATATAATAGTTAAACCAGCGGGCCCCGGCCGCCACTAGGAGCCCGCAGCGTCATGAGGTGGACACTGTGCAGGGACACCACACACTGCTAGAATGTCACCCTGCCTTCTCCCCCAGCAGGCGAGCGTGCCAAGGTTGTACAGCTCGGGGGTGTCCTGCCTCCTGGCCAGAGGGCTAGCACCCCACACTGCTTCTGAGGTGACACCGTCTACGGGATAAATACCACCGAAATGCCTTGATGCCCTCACGTGCAGAAGACAAGGTGCTCCCCATGACCCCACATCTCAGGCTTTAGACTCTTCTCTCCTGGAGAGCAACCCAAGGGCAGGCAGGATACCCAGGTTCTTCCCACATGGCAGGGACAGCCCCGCGGGCTGGCTGTGCATGGGGCACAATGGCACCCCTCCATCAGGGCTGGCCGGGGACGCCACACTATCACAGGTGCTCAGGACACAGCAGCGGCTGCCACTGGCACTCACGGAGCCCGCCTCCCATGTGGAGCATCATACGGAGACCCTTCCCGTGCTCCCCTGTTACCCTGAAAGACAACCCGAGGCCGTGAAGAGCAATGGTGAAGAGCCAGGGACCTGGAGCCAGACTATTGGGATCCGGCTCAGCCAACCACTTGCTGTGTACTCAGGCACATTCCCTCACCTCTCTGGAACGTCACTTGTGAAAACAGAGGGAGTAACAGTAACCAGCTCACAATGCGGCTGTGAGGATTAGGAGTCAAAACATACAGGGGAGGGGCACCTGGGTGGCTCAGTGGGTTAAAGCCTCTGCCTTCGGCTCAGGTCATGATCCCAGGGTCCTGGGATCGAGCCCCACATCGGGCTCTCTGCTCAGCAGGGAACTTGCTTTCCTCTCTCTCTCTGCCTGCCTCTCTGCCTACTTGTGATCTGTCTGTCAAATAAATAAATAAAATCTTTAAAAAACAAAAACAAAAACAAAAAACAAAAAACATACAGGGGTGCCCAGCCGGCTCAGTCAGGAGACTATGTGCCTCTTAATCTCGGGGTTGTAAGTTTGAGCCCCATGCTGGGTGTAGAGATTACTCAAAAAGAAAGTACTTACACATGAAAGTGCTTAAACTAGTGCCTGGTATGTGTCCGTATGTATATATTCACACACGTATATACACACATACGTACGTATCTGTGAACTGCTGTTCACCATCCAAAGCTTCGGAGAGTCAGTCACATGCCCATACAGCTCAAAAGTGGCAAATCTGAACCTGGGGCCATGTGCCTCTTATCACCTTTCAAGCATAGCTGCACCTCACAGATGGGCCAAGCTCCCTGTCTTCTGAATTCCTTATTTTCTCCCCACCACTGACTGGCTCATAACCTAGAGCAACACAGAATGCCATGACTGGCAATGATAGGACTGTGGTCTGCCACCAGGGATTGGACCCAGGAAGACCGCGCCCCAGAGGCCATCCTCTCAGCCTGGATGACCCGCACCATCCAAATGGCCAGGAGGCAACCTATGAGATTTCCCTTCTGTCTCATCGGTCACCAGCTCTTAGGAAGAAACCCCTCAGTCCTTCAGGGTTTACTTCCTTCCCCTGAGCATAATCCTCCAAAGTGGCACTTTGAAAATTAAGGCTGTCCAAGTTAGCACAAAAGATGGTAGAGAAGCGGTGAACTCAGTGGTCAGACCATGGGACACACGGAGGAGGCAGGCAAACTAGCTCCCGTACCATCCACCTGAGCAACCCTCTCCCTCTCCTCCTATACCCTGGCCTGGAAACACCCAGGGTGCACTCCCTGGACCAGAACCCAGATGCTCCTCTGGGTTCTTCCTTAGGCTCAGACCCTAACACAGGCACAGAGTGGGCTACTAGGCATCTCGGTTTCATGCTTCCTTGGCATCACCAGCACAACTGTACCCTAAATCCCCTCAGTCCCCATCTGCCTCTGCCAATGCACATGTGCAAGCTCACACATGTGTGCAAGTATACAAATATGTGCACACATTCACACACTCACACATGTGTGCACACACACGTGCAGGTACACACACAAGCACACATTCACGCATGCGTGCACGCACACGTGTGTATACACACATGCACACATTCACACTCATACATGCATGCACACGTGTACAATTCACTCACTCATACATGCATGCACACATGTTTAAGTATGCACACGAGCCCGTTCGCACTCATGCATGCACGCACACATGTGCGTGTATACATACATGAGCACACATTCACACACTCATACATGCATGCATGCACACACAAGCACATATTCCTACACAGGCACACTGGTTCATACACGCACACACATAAGCACACATCCATACACACACACACAGCTGACTCCCACTCCAAACAGACACAGCCAACTCCTCCTCCTAACTCCTCAACCACTGTTCCTGCTGCCACACCTAGCACTCACTCTGGTGGTCACTTCTGCTAGAAATGTGTGCCATCCCCAACTCTCCACTCTGAGGGTCCCTAGCTCTCACATGGCTCCCATTCCGGGACTTGCGCACAGGAGATGATTTATAAATAATCAGTGAACAGAAGTGGGAACTTCATGAACACCATCCTCATCTGGGCTCTCTTTGCCTCCAGCCAAGACGATGATAACCGCCCAACACAAATCTAGGCAGACACAGGTATCAGGTCACCTGCACAATAAACCTCCCATGGCTTTTCTTCCCACCTCCTGAGTAAGAACACACTCCCCAGTCTGGCCCACAAAGTGCTCATCAGTGTGTCTAACTCATCTGCCCAGCCTCACCGCCTCCTGCCTTCTGATACATATTCTATGCCCCACTGAGACCACAGCTCTCACCATTCCCTAACCACCCCTATGGTTCCTGGTTTTCTGCCTCCCTTCTCACCGTTCCCTCTGCCTCAGCACCTGGGACACCTGCCCAGTTCGTTGCTGAACAGAAGACTGAACAGACTCTCCCATTCTACTCCAGCCTCTCCTCCTCCAAGTGAGTCCGTTTAAACCCTATGGTTCCAAATACAGAGAAAGGTGAGCACAGCGGGGTCATGATGTATGTGCATCTAGTGATAGGAACCACAGCTTGGCAGGAGAGGAGAAGCCCTTCGCTGACTGATGGTCTTATTTTCTGTTCAGTCAGTATAGACTGAATCCCAGGCCCCCCAAAGGGAGGACCTCAATGCAAAGGCAAACAAAAATCAGTGGGTTCTTGGCTTGGGAACACGTAACACACAGGTTCCAGGGATTTAAAGGATGTTCGAAGGTCATCCGGACCACCCACCAGCCTTCCAGGTCGACTTTCGACTTGTACTCCTGGAGAAGCTGTGGCTCCACTATGTCCCAATGGCAGGAGTACAGGGGGGGTTCTTCTTTGGTTTTTGTTTTACTGCACGTGTAGACATTTTCCCTTATTGTTGTTTTACAATTTTAAACATTCTGTGTGGAAACTGTGACTGTTCCTTGAAATCCATCAAGTACAGACGTCTCTATAGGATATAGTGTTTCCTACTTAACGGAGAATGCCTGCTTCGAATTTACCTGTCGTATCTCTACTGTGGGCTCAACAAATCTTCACCCTACCACCCACCAGGCTTCCTGCTCTCTAAGGATTTTATCTGAATGCTGCCTTGAACTTTGATGATTATTGTATATATGTCTTATGGACCTTCTATAGGACTCTTCCTGGGGTCAGGGACCCCCTACTTAAGTATGCCTGCGATGCCTTGTACGTAAAAGACATCAACACGCTTGCTGAATTGGAGTAAATTTAATATTTTGCATAAAAATGCTCATTTTTGGCATAAGCATTTCATCACTACTGATTACCGCTATATCCTGCTTGATCTCATCAAGAAATCAGCTAAGAATGCAATGGTGGTTAGATTCAAAAAAATGCTTTATCAGTTAAGGATGCATACTAAAGTACTTAATGTCAAAATGACATGTGTCTGGGATATGCTTCAAATTCTTCCAGAAGAAGAAAAAAGAAAATGTGGGGGGGGGGGGTGTGCGCACGCGGGGCGCGCACGTGCACACGCATGTTTGTGTGTGTCTGCAGGAGGGAGGAGAGATGAAATAAGATTCACAGAACATTGGTAATGATTGAAGCTGGTGCTTCTTTCTAATTCTGTGTTAGTTTTTGTTTTTTTTTTTAATTTATATTCCAAAAAGTAAAAAACAAAACAAAAACCAAAACACAAACAATCCACCCACATTGCAAGCCCTTTCACAGAATACTGAGACCAGTCTAACCATGACATCATCATTTCTACTCTTAGAAATAAGGATCTACTCCCTCATCTGGCTCCAGGATGCTGTCTGCTCATATATATGCCACCTCCTGAAGCTACAGTCTCCAACACTACAGCCCTCTCCCCACACCCTGCCCAAAGAAAGACTTGGTTTTTCTAATATGGGCCTTGTAACAATTCCCTTGTTACAACTTTCAAAAACAGTAAAAAGCTGTCAGAAACCTTGGCTAATTTAGTAAAGCAGATACTTTGTGCCTACTGTGTGCAGGGACCTGCACTAGAGATTTTCACATAGAATGCCTCCTTTTTCTCTCACAATAATTCCGCAAGGATGGTATTAGCATCATCCCTCTTTGACAATGACAATCACAGCAGCTGGCATTGACTTGGGGCTTCCTACATGCCAGGAATCGTGCTGTACACTTTCCTTGCTTCTCGCTTAACCACCATTTGACAGAGGCACCTGGGTGGCTCAGTCAGTTAAGCGTCTGGATTTGGCTCAGGTCACGATCCCAGTGTCCTGGGATTGAGTCCCGCATCGGCCTCCTTGCTCAGTAGGCAGCCTGCCTCTCCCTCTGCCTGCTGCTCCCCCTGCTTGTGCTCATTCTCTCTCTGACAAATAAATAAAATCTTAAATACAAAACAACAACAAAAAACCCAACCTTATGACACAGGTACGTTTCTTAAATGGGGGAAAAAAAAACAAAAAGCAAAACAAAATCCAAAACCCAGAGGTGTCAGGTCAGAAGCCTAGCATCTTGCACAGCACATGTGAGCAGAATGATGGCCTGGGTCCCACGAGCACCAAACCGCACAACCCCCTTACACACCCAGTTATTAATGCTTTCTCGAAGCAGACTCCATCCCAGAAGGTGAGAGTGGTAATCATAGCCGAGGCACTAATCCTGAACTGTGCACAACAAGGCCCTGTTCTAACACCCGCTTTGAAGCTTCGTTAACTTGGGAGAGCTCATCAGAGGAGCAGGCTGCATGCCCAACTTAGAGGAAACCAGGAGAGGGCGGGCCCTTGTCTCTGCAGATCCCGGTTCTATTCTCTTGAACCGGGCAGGTACGCTCCACAGCCGAGCAAGTGGACTCGCTGTCAGAGTTGCTACTCTCGTCATTTGTAGAACAATTAAGTGTTCTCTCCAGCTTAAGCAGATAAGGCTATAAAAGCCTGTTGTTTGGGGGAGATCCTTTTCCCCACCTGAGTTGAGCCTTTCTTATGAGGTTGTTTTCAGCATTCACCATTTCGGAGGAAACAGCAGTATCATTTGGACAACCCTAGTGCAGTTCTTCTCTCTTCATCCTCACTCAGTGCTCTCAGAGGAGGAGGAGTGAATTCCCAGGTCTGGGAGCAAGGGCAGGAACTGGGCTGGGTGTGGTCAGCCCAGCCCCTTCTCCTTGGGGGCAGCTGCTTCCAGAACACACACCTGTAGTCCTTCCGTGCCTTGAGACAGACTTGCATGTCTTAGTTAGGTAAGAACTTGGTGCAGAAGGATATGCTACCTACTGACCCTGCCTTGCCCCCAAACGCCAATGTCATTATCACCACCCTGCAAAAGTACAAAGACCTCGGGTGCCAGACACTGCGCTAAGCACTTCACATGCGTTCTCCCATGGAACCAAGGAAACCAAAGCAACACACCCAAGCTAACACACACCCAGAAAGCAGTAGGCCAGGACCCCAGGACTTGCCCACTGCTACTCTGCCTTCCGAGATAACTGCGGACAGAGAGTTGATAAGAGCTGCCTGTAAGGTTCTGCAGATCTGAACCTTATCTCCTATGGATGGCACAGGACTCTGAAGTCTCTACCAAGTACTGAGCAGATTAGCAGCTCCTTTTAAAGAAAAATAATTACCTTCCTCACTGGCACACTGCTGGAAGAGGGGACAGTCCTCTAGTGGGGAAGAATGCAAATCAGGTTCTTAAGACTAAAAAGCCCAACTCAGCTCTGCCTCCTCCTGCTCCGGTAGCTGAAACCCTGGAACGCCCTCCAATTAACACCAGAGAAGCCTGGTACTTTGGGCAGAGAGCTCAACCATAAACTGATTAGTATCCAACTCGTGCCAAAGACTCATTTGAGACATCTGATTGCAGAGAGAGATGGCCTACTATGCAGATTAGGTAGCCCTGCCTCCTTAGATTCTCTAGTTTTAGCCCTAGACTAAATTGTATCGACACAATGCAACGTTTGTCTTCCGTGGTAACTCAGCTTCTTACAGAAACTCCTTCACACACTCAAGATTTACACCCTCAGCTTTTATAGAGAGTGGATATGAGAAACATCCATTTAAACAATCACTCAGAGCCTTTCATAAAAGAACAGTTGAAAGCACTGTCCATTATGTTACCCAATGCCCTTACATAAAAAAAGCGCATGATAAATTCGATGCCAACACAAAGTTTGGCTCTCCCAGATTCCTTCATCAGAGGTGAACCGTGCAACCACGTTTCTCTTTGCCCCGACTCTTCAGAACTTCAGAGGCAAATTCAGCGCTCCAGTGTGGCTAACAAAACGCACCCCAACCACCTTGCGATATCTCCTCTTTGATTTGGTTTTACCCCCTTTGATCTTGATTTTATTTTTATGTCTCTTACTTTAAATCGGGCTTCGTTTTGCAAGCCAACTGAATTTTTTTTTCCCTCCTGCAAAAGTAGGACATAAATCCTAGTAAAAGAAGCTTTTTCTTACCCTCTACAAAACCGACACCGTCATCCCAGCTGCTGCAAGTGCTATTGGACTCACTGGACCTGTGCGTATTGCTGCCCTGATCTCTGTCTGGTTAACACGATGGAATGTATGAGAAGACCCCAATTAGCTTCGGCTCCCTCATCTGTTCTCTGCACCAACCCCAAGCAAATAAGGACAAGAAAGCCCCCTCTGGGGCTTTGAGGACTCTATGCTCTAGCGTTTCAGGAATAAAGTTGATTCCCAAAGCCAAAATGTTTCCACACAAGAGGACAACACTTGGGACAGACTTGACTTTGGGGCATCATTTTCTAAGTCACTGTAAACATTTCTTATGAAATAAAAGAAAAAAGCATTCACCATTTGGTATATTCTATTTTCCAAAGACATCTGCAGTTCTGTTTCCAATCCCTCATGCCCTTTTGCTGTGTGACCTTGCCACTCTCTCATTAAGAGATGGGATGGGGTCTCCCTCTGCGTCCCTGAACTTGGGCAAACACTGGGATGGCTCTGACCTGTAGAAAACAGCCAAAGTAACACTGTGCCAGACCCCGGGACAGCTTTCAGCTGGCTGGGCACTTCCACGTCCTGCCTCTTGGAAGCCAGTCACCACCTAAGAAGTGTGACTGTTCCGAGCACAGCATGCTGGGAGAATCCCAAACCATGTGGAAAGGGCCCGAATGACATGCCGCGTGGAGAGGGGGAGAGGGCGGGGAACATGGCATCATGCACATGAGAAAGCCATCCGGAAGAGGATCCCCAGCAGTCCCTGTGTGCCTGAGAGAGGAACCCTTTTGAGTCCTTCCCTAAATCCTGACTGTTAAAATCATAAGCAAAATAAAAATCAGTGGTTTTCAGATGGGAATAGGGGCAGTACCTCACTCATAAGGTTATTGTGGGGACCAGATATTTAATGCATGTGCAGCCCTTAAGTCCAGGGCCCAGTGTACAGCAAGTGTTTGATAAGCAGTAATTATGATTTTTAATCTATCAAGCAGCAAAACTGAAAGTTCTGGATAACACCTGCACAGGAAACCAACTTTCTCCAGAACTCTTTTGTGCCAACATCCCGTAATCACATCAGTAAGATGACCAAATAAGCACAGTCCTTGGTCGGTCACCTGTCTTCCTGTCTCTTTCGGAAACTTCTCAGTCACCTCCGGCAGGCCCCAAGACGCAGGTGGTAAGGTACCCACATACGTGTGTATCTGGAGACAGTCACGTGGCATCAGGCCAGGCCCACCCATCTTGGCACAGAATTCAGACCGGAGGTCCCGGAGAAAGGTCAGCTGCTGGACTCATGCCCGACTCACCTCCTGAACAAGTGTCCGAGCAGCTGTAACAGTGTGAGGTACAGGGAAGGAGGAGGAGATTTAAGAGGAAGAAAGAAGAACGAGGGCGGTTTCTCTACCGCTTCCACGCCCAGGAGGCTTACCCAAGTGCAAACATCTCTGCACAGTCCCTAAGTTGAATGTGATTGCTTTCTTTGCAGTTCTCATCTTCCTATGCGCACACTTGCACACTATCCAGGTTTATCTACCCATTCAGCCAACGTTTACCAAGGGCTCATCACGTGCAAAACAGCCGTGTAAGGTGCGGGTTCTGTGCCCCTTCCAGCGGTCAAGGTAAAGCCCACTGCGGACTTTCGCGACAGGGGTGATGGCACTCCGCAGGAAAATGAGCAATGTGTCCTCTGGATCATAATGGAGCCTTTCCCCACAATTTAGTCCCTTTATGTCTTCTCATTCTCTGAAGAACAGAGCCACCAACAAATTCTTTCCGGTGAAAAGAGCCCCATTCCCTCCCGGAGCAACCCTCCCACTTTCTGACAGTCCCCACGTCTCCCCCGGGCAACGCCAGGATCAGTGCACCAGCACTTCAAAGAGGCCCTCACCCTGGAGTGCAGGCAGCGCTTTCTAAAAAAAAAAAAAAAAAATTAAAAAAAATTCCACGGGAGCTGTGATTCTATGTTGGGGGCTGGGGGGCGGGGAGGGGGTACCGGGAGTCGGCGCTGGGATTTGACGGCACCACACAATGCACCGAGCATCAGAGCCGAGAGACAAATTCAGCTCCAGAGATGAAAAATCTTCTTTCGGTGCTGACAACATCTGTTTTATTTTGAAGGTTGCTAAGGAGAGTTCTAGCTGGGCCAGCATTGTTCCAGTTCAGTACTCCATAGCGAGACTCTCGCACAGGGTTCAGACGGCGGGAATAAAAGCTCGCCAGATAAATCCTGCTCCCTTTACTGTGCAGATAGCAAAAAATCACTTTGCTACCAGGGATGATTAACACCCTGCCTGGGCTCACTCGGAATTGGCCATATCTTCTGCTCACTCTCTTATTCCTCCTCTTCTCCCTGCCCCCTCTGTCCCCACACTTGCCAACTCCCCCTCTCTGCCAAATAAAGGCTCACTAGGAAGAAACAGACAGCGAAAGGGCCACTAACCCGGGAGTTTGTGATGCAGGGATGAGGAAGAGTGACCTGGGAGATTGGGGGGGGGGGGTTGGTCAGGTGGGAGGACACTCAGCACCAGATGATGGAGGAAATGATTTCCTGGCCTTTAAAGGTCTGGGTTACCTACTAACGTCAGAGGATTGCCAAATACCCACATCGGGGCTCAGAACAGTCACGGGACAGCAGAGAGATCAAGCTCAAAACAGAGGAATCTCCACCTTTGTAACGGCAGATGTGGGAGGTGAAGCACCCCATCCTCCACTCACCCCTATCCTGCTTAAGCTTACCAGCAAGTCATTATAAGACACTAAGAAAAATTATGGGCACCTGGGTGGCTCAGTGGGTTAAGCCTCTGCCTTCGGTTCAGGTCATGATCTCAGGGTCCTGGGATTGAGTTCCGCAGTGGGCTCTCTGCTCAGCAAGAAGCCTGCTTCCTCCTCTCTCTCTCTCTCTGCCTGCCTCTCTGCCTACCTGTGATCTCTCTCTGTCAAATAAATAAATAAAATCTTTTAAAAAAAAAAAGACAGTAACAGAAATTAGAAAGTCGGGCCTGAAGGGCAAGCACTTAGGAAAATAAGGGCCAGGGAAGATGAGAATGAAAGAAAGGCATGATAATTTCACATATAAGCCAAGTTGTTCTAAAGGGAGGGCCACAGTAGCCAACAGCTGAGAGCCACTCTGCTCCCCCACCGGGACAGCCGGGGGGGGGGGGGGGGGGGGCAGGAAGGCTCTTCCATTTAACTGGTATCTGCAAATAAAATCATTTTGGGATTCCAGAGACCTCAGGGAAAAAAAAAAAGAAAACAACAACAACAAACCACCAAAAACACCACATTCCGTTAACTGAAGGAATTCTCTTTTCTGTTCTGGGCTTTAGGAAAGCACCAGCTCCTGCCAGAGAACACCTCAGAGTCTAGGAAAAGGAAAGGAAGAATGGAAGTGTTCTCACTCCAACAAAGATCCATTTCAAAGAACCATTCAGCAGGGCCGACCCTGCAAATCTTGACAACAAAAGGAAACTATATCCTCTCAAATGAGGGCATTGAGACAACTGAGTCCACATTATCTAAACATTTCCCTTGCCTGCCAGATTCTATTTCAGCCTGCTTTGCTTTCTCCCCACCCCACCCCCGCTCCCCAAGCTTGGGATCTCTCCAGGCTAAAGCATGCTTGTCCTGATGTAAAGAAGGCCAAGATGATGCAAAAAGGCGCAGTGCCCAGAGGAGGGAGGAAAGCCCCAGAGGCTAAGGGCCATCTTCCCAGCCACTCACCTAGCCAGGTCACATCCACACTGGCCGGGGCAGACCTGGCCTCTGCCACCTTGTGCCAGCTCCTGTTGTGTCCGGGTGCCCAGAGCGCCACGTGGCAGAAATAGTAGCCAGAGTTTTCTTTGCTAACATCTCGGACCAGTAAATGGTAGGAGCGTGCATCCGCATGGCTCAAAGCAATGTGGGGAGAGCTGTGCACCAGGGAATCCCGGTCCAGCCGCGCCAACACAGGCGAGCCAGGCAAGATGCTGTCGGGGGACCTGCTGAAGTACCACGTGACCTCGGGTCGGACATCATCTGCTCGGTCCGTTGTGATGTTGCAGGTCAGATCCAGCTCCTTTCCCTCGGCCACAGACACACTCTTGGCCACGGCCGCTCGCAGAACTTGAAGAAAAAAAAAAAATACATCTAGAGCATCTGGTTTACGTTTGCTCCTCCCCTCATTTAGATCATCTCCTTCCATGTTCTTATTTATGGCATTAGAGTTAGAAGGCTTTGTGCAATTCTAAGTGCTTGAGAAATATTTACTGAATAAATTAAGGAAATTATAATACATTTCTTTTTATTCCACGGAAATACTAACAGCAGCAAATGCTTATATACACTTACTAAATGCCAGGCACTGCTCTAGAGTGCCTTGGAAATGTTAACCTTCAAAACAACCCTAGGAGTTAAGTACGATTATTATCTTCATGTTACTGATAAGGAAACTAAAGCACAGAGAAGTTAAGTAACTTGCCCAAGGTCACACAGGTAATACATGGCAGAGCGGGGATTCAAACATAGGCTCTCTGCCTCCAGGGACTCAGCTCAGAACTGTTAACATTTGTTTGAGAAAAAGTCAGAACATCACAAATTAGCATTATATTTTCTCCATGTGTACGGTTAAGACTTGGGTGATTTTACAGAGAAAGGACAGCTCAGTGCTGACTGGCATGTAATATTGGCTGGGGACCAGGGGCTGGGGGTTGGAGGCTGGACTGCAGGAGGTGAGGATGAAACCATCTTCTGGGTAAAGAGGAGAAAATCCTAAACAGAAGGACCACGAGGATGAAACCAGATAATGCGCTTTATGAGTCAAGCCTTCAAAATGCAATGTAATGGAATAAATGTGAAGCATCATTCATTCCATTAGACATACCCACCTTAAAGCCAAACATCAAGCAGATATTCTAAAACCAAACCACAATGACTTTCGGGTTATCCACACCCCTGCCTTCTTGCAAGAGTGTGGATAATTAAAAGTAGACTATATTTAGAGGAAGCATTGAAGTATTTGGTGTTACAGTCTCAAGGCAGATCTGGTTTCAGCATTCCCCTGTCAAAGCTTTTTACATGGAAACATTTTACTTTATTCGAGTGTTTGGTTTTTTTTTAAAGAAGTTGAACATCTGTAATCAGAGTAGAAAAACATTCAATTCGTGGTAATGCTCTGGGAACCACTGCTTAGATGAGGAATGGCTAACACCTCCCAGGGGATTTGAGTGGAAGCACAGCCCTTGTCTTCCAAGACTGGCTCAGCAACAAAGGCTGGTGCCTGGCTCAGAAAAGGCCCAACCCCAAAGCCCATGCCCTTTGGAGCAGGTTGGTTTCATAGAGTATTTCCAAAGCCCGACAACATCTCCAATAAGCATTTCAGGCCAAGGTTAAGACCCACCTTGACGAGGACAGAAAATGAGATGGGTACAGTATTATAAAAGATCATTTAAAAGTCTGATTTCTCACCTACACCCACCCTCCAAATTCTTCCTCCTCCTTCACCCCTTAAAAGGGCCCAAAAGGAACTTGAGGGTCTCTTGTGAGATTAGTCAGTATGGAAACTGCTGCTCTGAGCCTGCCCTGGGGTTCAAACCGCCCCACGAGCATAGCTTGTGGTCAGAGACTCTGGAATCCTGCTGGAGTCCCTATGTGCCGGCTAGAGGTAAAAGAAGGCTCAGGAGGGAAGCAGGTTGAGTGAAGAAGGGGTAAAGACACAGCTGTGGACCGCACGTATGGAGAGAATGGATTCTTAGCTTGAGGAATATCGGCAGAAATGTCTCTTCAACTGAACAGTTCACTCTGTAATCATCTCCCTGCAAGTTGCTAAAAAGCTTGCCACGGCACTAACCATTGCTCCCATATGTTCTGGATTGGGGGGCAATTCACAGCTGGGAGAGAGGATAGAGCAGATGGAAGGGGGAAAAAAAGTATAATTTCTAAGGACTCATAATACAAGGGGAGACCCTGGACAAAGCCTATGGTGGGGAAGCTTTCTCTGGTTGGGTCGAACTGAAGCCATAAATTAGACACCAAGATCTGCATGAAGCAGACCACTCCTAACATGAGGGGAGAGGGTTACTGCTACATCCACCACACAGCCAAGTTTAAGTAGCTCTGGGCTGTTCATCATAACAAGACAGTAAGAGTATTTAAGAAGCTAGCTACAGATAGTGCAGGTGTTGACAAAAAGAGAGAGAGGCCAGCAATCCAGGGTGGTGGTTCTTAACCTGGGGTCCAAGAAGATAATTTAGGAAATCTGTGACTTGGGTGAGAAAAAAAAAATCAAATCTTTGTTTTTACTAATCTCTACCTGAAACACAGCATCTCCTCTCATGATGGAACTAAGTAAGCAACAAATCACTATAGTATTATCTGTCCCTGGGACTTTGGCCCCATAGAAGTCAGGGATATTTTCAAATCTCATTGCAAGTAATTGCAGTTATCTTCAAATATCATGTGCACTCATTGCTACTTGGAAATTACAGTGGTTTGTTAATAAGCCTGCCAGTCTATATTATTTAATGCATTAATAAAGCATAATATTACTATGTAACAAATTTGTCTTAAAATACTTCAGTAACTATTTCAATAGAATCATTTTCCTTTGTCATCTTATGTACATTTTTAACGAATTAAAACACATTAATTCCGAGAAGGGTTCTGCGGGCTTCAAGGCTGTCAGAGGTCCATGGCAACAAGATGGTTATGAAGCCCAGGCTCAGGAGAGAGCGAGATGTTATTACATGCCTAAGAGGTTCAGTTTCCGACTCTTACACTCGATATTATGGGTTTTGTGGCTCGTCTGAAATAAAAAATACCTTTACAATTAAAATTCCGCAGAAAAAGATAACTTGTTGCAAATTTGAACCTCTCAATCGTGCTGTCCCCAGGGAACAGTTGTGTGAAGCAAACTGAATACCCCCGTTTCTTAGGACAGATTGCAGGCAGATCACATCCTTAAAGGAAGGTGACCTGAGTCCACTTAGAAAGTGAGCACCCAGGGGGCACCTGGGTGGCTCAGTGGGTTAAGCTTCTGCCTTGGGCTCAGGTCATGATCTCAGGGTCCTGGGATGGAGTCCCGCTTCGGGCTCTCTGCTCAGCGGGGAGCCTGCTTCCCCACCCCCGCCTCCGCCTGCCTCTCTGCCTGCTTGTGATCTCTTTCTGTCAAATAAACAAAATCTTTTAAAAAAAAAAAAGAGAAGAAAAGAAAAAAAGTGATTTCTGCAGCCACTGCAAGACTGACCAAGATGGGTAGCTCCTTTCCTCGGCAAGAGCACCTCCCACCTCACTGATGGCCACAGTCGCTCAGGAACCTTAGTCCTGCTTTTTACCAAACCGAACTCCTGTGCAGTGACATAAATGCAGAGTAAAGTGCTCGGGATCATGCAGCCTACAGGGGAAAAATACTCCCTGTGAGGACTGTCTCCTGCTTTCCGTCCCATCCAAGCAGCAGAGCGGCCACACATTCACATTTACACTCAGGAAATGAGTCTGCCCGAGGTCCTCCCAGTTTACAAAGCAGGAGGCAGCAGCAACAGATCTGAAGACGTTAGACTCCCAGAAAACCTAGGACAGCCATCCATCTACAACAATGACCTCATCCTGAGATAGTCTCTTTATACTGTTTCTGCCAAAGCCCAAGGCTCAATGGGGCCCGGGAACGTTCCTCAAGCACCTCTGACCCCAGGACCCAGACAGAGCTGATTATCCAGTAGGTTCTTTACCACTGGACACTGAATCAGTAATAGCTTACTTTTGATGGGTTTTTTAAAAATGTATCTTGTATTTTCTTACTTTCTAGGAGGAGTAGGAAAGTACGTTATGTGTTTTTTTCAAAAAAAAGGCTGGTCCCAGGTGAGAGGACAGAGAACTTCTCGCAGGGAGACCCCAGGGCTGGAGGCACACTCCTGGGGAATGTGTCATACACAGCACGAGAAGAGGCCCAGGCCTAGAGAAGTCTCACCTAGGTGGGACCGCACAGCTAGAGGATCTACAGTACACCAGACAGCAGGTAGTGAGCCAGATGCATTCCAACAGTTGTGCAAAACAGCCAACCCAGAAATTCGGGAAACACCCAAATAAGATAAAACCAAAACAAAATAAAGGGTGCAGAGTGGGGGCAGCTCGGCCCCAAAGTCCCCCAAACACCAGGTCAGACCTCATTCTGGCACTTGAAGAGACTTAATCTTGCCATTAACAACTGTCTTAGTATTGTATGCAACCTGCAACGTCCCAGGAGTACCAATCCAGAGGAGAAGCCGCTGTAAACAAAGCCGTAGGCACCCGGCACGAAACGCATACACCTTCCTCAAACTCACCACCACCCCACTCCCCCAGGCCCTCGACCGGAGGCCTCAGCCGCCAGCTCCAACAACCCTGTCAGCAGAGGACCGGGCTCCCGCCTGGTTCTTGACCCCGTCCCAGCCAGAGTGTAAGCCAGACACGTTCCAGAAGCTCACCTGTGGGCTGGATCAGCACGGTGGCCACTTCCACGGCTTTCTCTTGAATCTCTTGCCAGCTGCCCTGCTCTCCGATCCACTCGCTGACCACGCACCGGTAGGAGCCCTGGTCCGAGGCCAGGGCGCGGGCCACCGACAAGCGGTAGCCGTCGCTGCCCACGGTGTCCAGGCGCATGTCGCCGGCGCGGTAGCGCTGCTCGTAGCCGGGCCCCGGGCGGAAGCGGCCCTCGTGGGTCAGGGCCAGCACGCTCCGCCGGGCCGCGCCGCGCTGCAGCTCCCACAGCAGAGCCAGGTGCGTGTGCAGCGGCGACGCCGTGGAGGCCGCGCAGCGCAGCTCGAACGGCTCACCCAGGCGCAGGCTCAGGCCCGGGGCGGGGGACGGGGTGGCGGCCACGTGCAGGGCATCGGCCAGCACTGCGGGAGGAAGCACAGCGGTCAGCGTGCTGCGCCGTGCCCCCTCCCCCGCCGGCCCCCGCCCCTTCTGGGGGGATTCTCCGCGGGGGGTTGTGTGGCGTGGTGCCCTTGCCCCGTTCTAATGCCCACGCGGGAACGCTCTCCCATTTTAATTCGTGTGTAATCCCAACTGACTTTCTGACCCGGAAAAGAAAAAAGGAAAGGGAAAAAGGAAAGGGGTTGGGGGGGGGGGGAGAAACAAGAAAAAAAAGAAAAAAGAAGAGGTACTAAAGACCACCCTCCCTCCCCCACCCCCATCCCCACCCCCAAGTCTAGAACTGAGTGGAGAACACTCCCTAACTCTCTTTCGGGAGCTGAGCCTTGGGGATGGGTTTCTGCCACCCCTGAGCAAGTTACTTCACTCCTCTGAGCCTCAGTTTCCTCATCTCTAAAAAGGGATGACAACTGGACCCATCTCAGGGAGGCGACGGAGTTGAAGGAATGATAAGCCAAGGTGAATGGTGCTCAGCAATAGGGGTAAAATTCCTGTTAGGGTACCCGGCTCCAGAATCTAATACCAGGTAAAGCAGCATGATCCAAGGAGGGCAGAAGCTGGCATGAGCTGCCTGTGCCCCGAGGCCTGGGAAATGCTTACAAACAACGAGGGAGAGTAGAATGTACAGGCAGAAAAAAAATTGGTCAAGGAAAACTGAACCCTCAACTATGTACTCTATTAGGGCCATTTGGGAAAAGGTGGGCTCTTTACAAAGTCTAGAATGAGGGGGCCAGAAAGCCAGAAAGTACTGGTGAGTGCTAATTAGGAAGGGAAGTGGTAATCAAAATAATCAGAGAAAAGGCCTCTACGAAGGGGCGTGGACAATCTCTGAGGCTTGTCTACAAAGCTGGATAAAAGAACCCTCCAACGCTACTATTCATGACGTCTTTCGTTTTTCTTGAAATTCCACATTTGGAAACTAATTCAGTGTCCTTGAGGAAAAAAAACTGCTCAGTCCTCAGAAAGACCTATCCCAAAGACCCATCTCTAACAGCAAAATGAATAAGATGACCTTCTAGTATATCCATCAGTCTGGGAGTCCAGTTAACAGGACTCGGTTCTCGTGGCCAGATATCTGTCAGCACATGGCTGAACAGTTTCAAGACCCACAAAGCTGAAGGCCAGAAAGACCCCGGACCCCACCAGAGGCCCCACCTGGGCAGCCAGCCAGTCTCATTCATGGCCATCTATCTGCTTTCCTCACACAAGAAAAGCCTCTCCTTGCTCCTTCCTTCCAAAGACTGGAGAAGAAACAGGAAGACACTGGGGGACACGGTCGCGGGAATTCTCCAGCTGCCCCCTAGTCCTCAAGATGAGAATTACAGGGGAGGTAAGTGTGCCCCTAACCTAATGAAGGTACAGCATGGGTGTGATAACTAAAAGCAACACATTATTTAACTTCAGTGCAAGAATGTCTTGCGGGACTTTTTTCTAAAAGACATCTTTAGAAGGCGCCTGGGTGGCTCAGTGGTTAAGTGTCTGCCTTCAGCTCAGGTCATGGTCCCAGGATCCTGGGATGGAGCCCAGCATCAGGCTCCCTGCTCAGCGGGAAGGCTGCCTCTCCCTCTCCCACTCCCCCTGCTTGTGTTCCCTCTCTCACTGTGTCTCTCACTGTCAAATAAATATATAAAATCTTAAAAAAAAAAAAAAGACATCTTTAGGATTTCCTACAAAGAAGAGGTAGATTTGATGTTTTGATACCTACATAATGGATATGGCTGTTTTATTCCCTCCTGAGTTGAATGGAGGGAACAGCCCCTAAAACATGCCGGGGTTCTGTACATCATTACAGAGGGGGATAAACACCAGGATCATCCTCTTTTTATTTTTTTCTTTTTTTTTTTCTTAATATATAATGTATTATTTGTTTCAGGGGTACAGGTCTGTGAATCATCAGTCTTAAAAAATTCACAGTGTTCACCATACCACATACCTCCCCAGTGTCCACCACCCAGCCACTTTATCCTCCCCACCCCCCTCCACTCCAGCAACCTCAGTTTGTTTCTCCTGAGATTAAGAGTCTCTTATGGTTTGTCTCCCTCTCTGGTTTCGTCTTGTTTCATTTTTCCCTCCCTTCCCCTATAATCCTCTGTCTTATTTCTAAAATTCTTCCTGTCACGGAGATCATATGATAATTGTCTTTCTCTGATTCTCTTAGTTGGCTTACCATAAAACCCTCTAGTTCTAGTCACATGGTTGAAAAAAGCAAGATTTCATTGTTTGATGGCTGCATAGTATTCCATTGTATATCTATACCACCTCTTCTTTACCCATTCACCTGTTGATGGACATCTGGGCTCTTCCCATAGTTCGGCTATTGTGCACATTGCTGCTATAAACATCCGGGTGCACATGCCCCTTCGGATCACTACATTTGTATCTTTGGGTAAATATCCAGTAGTGTGATCGCTGAGTCATAGGGTAGCTCTATTTTCAAATTTTTGAGTAGCCTCCCTACTGTTTTCCAGAGTGGCTGCACCAACCTTGCATTCCCACCAACAGTGTAGGAGGGTTCCTTGCCAACATCTGTGGTTTCCTGACTTGTTAATTTTAGCCATTCTGACTGGTGTGAGGTGGCATCTCATTGAGGTTTTGATTTGTACTTCCCTGATGCTGAGTGATGTTGAGCACTTCTTCATGTGTCTGGTGATCAGCCCCTTCTTTTTAGATCATCACGTATATCTTCTACTGTCCTGATCTTTACCTACACTCCCTATTCTGATATAAATGCTTTTTGGAATAAGGCAGGATACAAAGAAATGCATCATTAAGTAATAATAGCAACAATCAGGCTTCTATTTTATTGACCCAAAATTACTTTGTTCTTGCTCATTTACCAATTAGCTATATGATTTTTGGCCAAGTAATTAACCTATGCTCTTTCATTTTCTCATTTGTAAATCAGGGAAATAGTCTGCCTGATCTTCTTCATTGGGTTAGAGAACTGAATGTGGGAATAAATCTAATAGGACTTAGGAAATGGAAAAAAAAACAAAAAACAAAAACCCCACAAAACCCCAAACCTTCCATATATATAAGGCAAGATTCTCTGCAGAATCAGGCCAATAGGCTCCTAGGGTTCCATCATAAGCTAGCAGTGACGACATCATTCTTTCTCTACATATAACCCCCCACAAATTCCAGAACAAACTGCCCTTTGTGAAGCGCACAAAGACAGACATGAGTTTCAAAGCATCTGACATCCCATAAAAGTAAACATCGTCATGACCATCACCTTCTGAGTGCAAACCTTATGAATGCTGACTATGGAACTGCTCTGAGGCCTGACACACGCTAACTCACCTTGTCCTCATAACCTTTAAGGGAAGCCCTGTTTCACAGAGGAGGAAGTTGAGGCACATAACATGCCCACGGCCAGTTGGTGACAAGCAGTAGAGCCAGCAATCAGACTGAGTGCAGGCAACCTGGTTCAGAGCTGGGCTCTGCCACCACGCCAGCCACGGTTGGTTCAGAATCACAGGGAAGAGAAAGGGCCCTCAGAGGGGACCTGGCCTATCCTCTCCTTTCAATCAAGTAAGACACTTCTGTTCACTGGACAGAGGAGGGGGGCAGAGACCCAGAGGATTAGTAAGTTTCTTGACAAAGCAGAGTGGCCGAGAAAAGTCTGGCCCCTGATGTGATGACCCCTCCATGAGGATGTACCTTTGACCTGCACTGTATCCTCATAGTTGCCCTGCACAGTGGCGTCTGTGCTGGGGGTCGAACATTTGTAGTGGCCCTCGTCTGAGGTCTGGACGTTCTTGATGTGGAGCTCCACAGCATCGTTGGCAGTCCTCCTCAGGACGATCTCGCCCCGCTGCAGGCGTTCACGGTACAGCTGGGCTGCAAAGCCCGCCTCCCAGGTGCTGGCAAGCTCCACGAAGCTGCTCCCCGAAGGCGAGAAGCTCCAGTCAAAGTTCTGCTCGCTGGGGCCATCATAGTCACTGACGTTGCAGGGGATGACCAGCTCAGTGCCTACCACCCGCACCAGGCTCCCTGTGGGGACTCTCACCACGCGTCCTCGGCAAAGAGCTGCAATGACAAGAGATAAGAGGTGGGACCTGAGTCACGGAAGGTCACCCTGCTACCAATGTGTCAAACCCGCAGGTGTTCCTGCTCATAGGCTCGTGGCAAAAAAAAAAAAAGGGACATCTGGCCAGCTGGGGAAAAAAGGGTGTGCTGTCTGGGGCTCAGCAGACAGAGGGTAAGCCCCTCCCTAGAAGCATGAGCCAGGAATACGACCCTGAAATGAGTGCCTCTCCCACAACAGTTTCCTAGGATTGACAGGGAAGAAGACAGGTATTAAAAGTAGGCTAACCATGAACCTGAATAGCTTCTTCCCTCCCATTACTATTTAACATACCATTGTCACTCAGTGTGATGTAGAAGTATTTTAGGGTTGGTGTGAAAGAACAGGACACAGCTAATCAAGTATTTACATTTCTGCCCACCCTAGATCAACCCTCATCCCTAGAGACCATTCCCCAGAGCTCCTGAGACCTGATTTACAATGATGGATGCCAATTTTTAAACCCTAGAGCAGCCCGCTGATAAAAAGATTTAACTCTGGTTATCTGACATTGCTTATAAATTAATATTAAAATATGACGACTCCACCAAGTATTAATTTTCTATTTTCTGGCTCATTTCCTTCTTCACCCTGATCTAAATTCAGAATGAGGATAGGGAAGTACAAAGGGAGACAGTGCCTTGTCTGGCTGGTTGCTGGGCATTGTTAGGAATGCAGCAGTGTGCGGGGATGATGAGTTCAGGGGACAAAGCCAGGAGTTTACTGGCACTTCCTGCCCCAAGAGCACATACCTCCCAGGCCTCTGATAGGGCCCTAGGGACCCTCACCTGTGCGTCCTTTAAGGGGTCATCTTTGCCATGAACTTCAGTGAGATTTTGTAGTACATTTATTACCTGTGCATAGCATTTCAATTTGGACCAAATGAGCTTGTCTGGCTCCTGCGTGATGAAGAGGTACAGCACGAAGGCAAACAAGGAAAAAGCATGGGTTCTGAAATCCAGGAGACTCAATTTGGTTTTACTTTCTTAAGTCAAAAATTTCTTTTATTTTGTATTTGAGTAACATAACACAAAATAGAATACCCACATTCCACACATATTCCTTGTACTGGGATAAGGGTACATTCACTAAGTTTCTCTAAATTAATGTCTTCAATATTAACATTAGGCATAAGCTATGTCAAAAGAAGTATCACTCAGGGAGCCTGGGGGACTCAGTCGGTTGAGCATCTGACTCTGGAGTTCAGCTTAGATTATGGTCTCAGGGTTGTGAGATCCAGCTGACATCAGGCTCTGCACTCAGCGTGGAGTCAGCTTGAGTTTTCTCTCTTCCTCTTCCCATGCCCCTCTCCTGCCCCTGTGTGCTCTCTCTCCCTCTCTCTCAAGATAAATAAATTTAAAAAAATTTTTTTAAAGATATTTAAAAATTTTATCTGAAAGATGGGGCGCCTGGGTGGCTCAGTGGGTTAAAGCCTCTGCCTTCGGCTCAGGTCATGATCCCGGGGTCCTGGGATTGAGCCCCACGTCGGGTCTCTGCTCAGAGGGGAGCCTGCTTCCCCCTCTCTCTCTGCCAGCCTCTCTGCCTACTTGTGATCTCTCTCTCTCTCTCTCTCTCTAATAAATAAATATAATCTTTAAAAAAATTTTTTTTTTATCTGAAAGAGACAGAGAGGGAGCACAAGCAGGGGAGGGGCAGAGGGAGAAACAGACTCCACACTGACCAGGAAGCCCAACATGGGGCTCAATCCCAGGACTCTGGGATCGTGACTTGAGCTGAAGGCAGATGTTTAACCGACTGAGCCACCCAGGCACCCCTAAAAATAAATAAATAAATCTTAAAAAAATTTTTCAAGGGGCATCTGGGTGGCTCAGTTGGTTGAGCATCTGACTCTTGGTTCTAGCTCAGGTCATGATCTCAGAGTCCTAAGATGGAGCCCTGCCTTGACTCTATACACAGTACAGAGTCTGCTTGAGATTCTCTCTCTGCCTCTCCCCTTGCCCAAGAACACCCATGCTCTCTCTCTCGGTCTCGAATAAAATCTTTAAAAAAAAAAATCACTCAAAAATTATAGGAATTTTGAAAAATACTGTTTACAAAAACTGAACAAAATCAACACTATGCTAACAATTATAACGGAAGGAAAAGAAAGCATGAAGTCATTAGAACGACTGGGAAGCGCTCATTCCTGATATGAAGAGGTTATATTTTTATAAGGGAATCAGTTATGTTTTATACAGAAATCACACACAAAATCGAGGCATTTGCCCAAAAAGTTTAGTTGCAAGAGCAAGTACCATGTCAGATTTACCCTCAAGGATACCCTCTGAAAGAGACCAAAGTTTAAAATCTGGGAGACTGACCTCTCTCAGCTTTGGCTTCCTCAACTATCCTATGGGGCAAGGAAGATTTACTGAGTTCATGGAATAAAATGCCTGGCTGAGAGTCTGCCATGTCATAAGAGCTCAGTAAGTTGGGAACTTCTATTATGACTTTTCAATTTTGTATTTTTATCATTTGTTATGGGTTGAGTTCTGCTCCCCCCACCCCAAAACAAAACTCATATGGAGAAGTCCTAGCCCCTAGTACCTAAACATGTGACCTGACTGGGGAACGGGGTCCCTGCAGATGTTATCAGTGGTTATTAGACACCATTGGGTCAGGTTATACGAGAAGAGGGTGGGACCCTAATCCAATGACTGGTATCCTTAAAAGGGGGTAAGCCTGCACACAGACAAGTATGCAGGGAGAACACCATGTGAAGATGAAGGCAGGAATGGGGGTGAAGTCTCTACAAGCTAAGGAACATCAAAGATGGCTCACAAAGGACCAGGAGCTGGCAGGGAGGCCTGCAGCGGACTCCCCCTCCCCCTCCGAAGGAAGCCACCCCACCGACAAGTGGACTGCTCATCCTTGGAGCTCTGAGAGGGCACATTTCTGCTGCTGAGGACACCCAGTCAGTGGGTCTTTGTTACAGCAGCCCAAGCAAACGAATATACCATTGTTGCTTGTTTTTCAATGATTTAATTCATTTCTTTTTCAAAGTCTGAGCTGCCATTTAGTGGTTGTGAAATGAATTTAGAGCCGCTGTGACCAGCATGTGTGTGTGTGTTAATACAAAGAAACAGAAGAGGAAATATTAGAGCCCACTGCATTTAGTAAGGAGTAAATACTCTTTCATTAAATCTTAAGGACACAAAGGTGTGTGTGTACCAGAATATGATGAAAACATTTATCATAATTTGGGTTGGCGTAGAAAAGAAAAAGGAAGGTGAACACTCTTTAAAAGCCATCTCTTGGGGCGCCTGGGTGGCTCAGTGGGTTGGGCCGCTGCCTTCGGCTCAGGTCATGGTCTCAGGGTCCTGGGATCAAGTCCCACATCGGGCTCTCTGCTCAGCAAGAAGCCTGCTTCCCTCTCTCTCTCTGCCTGCCTCTCTGTCTACTTGTGGTCTCTCTCTGTCAAATAAATAAATAAAATCTTTAAAAAAAAAAAAAAAAGCCATCTCTTGTTTCCTCCACCCATTATCACCTCCCTTGTAAAGGGAAAGCATCCATAGGAGAGAAAGGGTAATAAGGCCAGCATGTGCTCTGAGCATGGGGCTAATGGGCCAGCCTGGCCAGGAGCAGTTCGAAGAAAAGATGCTGCACCTGGGGTGCCTGGATGGCTCAGTGGGTTAAGCCTCTGCCTTCAGCACAGGTCATGAACTCAGTGTCGTGGAATCGAGCCCCGCCTCGGTCTCTCTGCTCAGCGGGGAGCCTGCTTCCCCCTTTCTCTCTCTGCCTGCCTCTCTGCCTACTTATGATCTCTGTCTGTCAAATAAGTAAATAAAAAATCTTTAAAACAAAACGAAAGATGTTGCACCTGAAAGCACTCTCCTTAAAAATAGAGTGACAACTCAGGCCTGGGGTCACATCTCTTCCTGCAGACAACAGAACCAACCCCAAATATTCTTGCAGAGTAGGGCTGAAACATGCTGCTTCTTTCTTCCTAAGGCAGCTCGGTGCCAACGGGAAAATGCCCATGACCTCGCACCTACTACTTCTGACAAACATGCGGCATATGCGTTCCTCAACCACTCCTCAGCTGGGGCTGACCCTGAATGCCCCAGCCCCAGGGATGGACATGGCTAAAACCAGGTCACTCGGGGTCCTCTGGGCTCATTTTTGCTGAAGCTACTGAGAAATTTTCAATTCCTCCTGAATCAGGGTACTATAAAGATGATTTGCAAAAAAAAAAAAAGAGTCCAAGATGGCTGTGTAGGAAAGTACTGAACTCCCCTCCTGCCAAGGACACATGAAATCGACAGCTACATACGGATCATCTCCCTCTGGAAAAAAGATTTGAAAACTAGATGAATTGTTCCCCACAACAAAAGATAAAAAGGACTGCACTGAGATGGATGGGAGAGGCAGGGACAAGGTCCTGCAACCCCCCCACCCCCAACTGCAGTGACCCACCAGAGGGAAGGATCTCACTGGACAGACACTTTTCCTGGAGGAGTGAGGGGTCACAGTGCCCCATATCAGGCCCTCCAGCCCTTGGGATCCGCATCAGAGAGACGAGCTCCCAAAAACATCTGGCTTAGAAACCCAACAGAGTTGACATCCAAGGAACCCAAGTGCCATAGGAAACTGAGATCCTCCTTTTAAAGGGATCACCTGCAGTCTCACTTTCTGCAGAACCTAGCAAAAAAGCACCAATTTCAAAAGCATCTGGACCGTACGTAAAGGAGATTCATCTGCTGGTCTGGGGGCATTTGCTGGAGGAGCAGGGGACAGTCTGTGCTCTCTCCAGAGCTGGAGGCGCTGGGAGACACCATCTGTAGCTCTCCACCTACACTGCTAGTGCAGACCAGGTGCTTGGGCACAAGCACCCTCCCACTGCCTCACCAGGTCCATCAGAGGTGAACGGTTATGGCACCATCCTGCCGCCTTGCTGAGGCTGTATATCTTGGGAGGCTGCAGGAATTCCTGGCTTCCTGGGAGGAGCAAGCAATCATGGACAATCACAGCATTCTCTCCCTAGCCTTGCTACTCCAGTCCGCGAGTGTAGGTGGCAGTTATGACACCCCCTCACCCCCTGGCTGGGGCTGGTGAGCACTCATGGTCATGGCATTCCCCCATCCCCAACTTGGGCCAAAGCAGGCATGCAGACAGGGCCCCTTCCTGCTGCACTGCTAAACCCCATAGGTATGCACGGTGAGGACATTTTCCCACTGCCTTTCTGGGGTTAGTGAGTGCGCCCCACCCCTACAAGTCCAGTTGCCCCGCTAAAGTCAGCAGACACGCAGAAACCACACAGCCCCTGGCCCTGGTGGCCAAGGGGGCTGGCGTTCCTGAGCTCCAAGGGACTATAAGAATCAGAAAAACAGTTCTTAGCAGGCCAACACCTGCAGGGCACTGTACAGACAGCAGACTGAAACACACATACCATCTTCCGATGAAAAAGGCCTATTTACTTATCCAGAAGCTTCAGCCTGAGGGACAACCCTCTGGTTTCCAATACATCTAGAGGCAATGAAGGTACTCCCTGGGAATTACCTGTGTATCTCCCAAAGAGATACCATCCCCATGTACCCCACTGGCCTCACTACAGCCTGATGAGATTATATGCTCGTTTAGAGTCCCAATTTTTGCAACTGTTGCCCAGAGAACACCCGCAAATCTCCCGGTCTGGAGGCCAGCAGGGTCTACAACTGCAGTCCCACACGGCTCTATATATTTGCTTACTTTAAAAACTGCTGCCTAAGGGTCTGGCTTCTAATCAACCTAAAACTAGGTGATAAATGAGATTCGTCCCCTTGGAACACTGACAGGTCTTGGCACACCCTCAACAACAGGGACATACCAAGAATAAATCAGGCAACTTAGACAATCACAAAGGTTCCAGAGACAACCAAGAGCTGGGGCAAGGTTGAACAAGAAGGATCATTATCTACAAAGCCACTCCTTCAAGACTGATAGAGGTAGCCATTTCACCTAATACACAGAAACAAATAGAAAGTCAAGCAAAATAAGCAGAGAAATACGTTCCAAACACACACACACACACACACACACGCACGCACGCACACACACATCCCCAAAAAACCTTGGAAAGAGACCTTAATGATATGGAGATAGTCATCTACCTGATAAAGTATTCAAAGTAATGGTCATAAAGCTGCTTGCCAAACTTGGGAGAAGAATGTATGAACCCAGTGAGAAGTTCAACAAAGATAAGAGTTAAGAAAGTACCAAGAAAGGTGCCTGGGTAAGTTGGTTAAGTATGGAACTCTTGATCTCAGCTCAGGTCTTGATCTCAGGGTCATGAGTTCAAGCCCAATGTTGGCCCAGTGTGGAATCTACTTTAAAAATAAGAAAAAAGAAAAGAAACCAAGCAGAAGTCACAGAGCTGAAGAATACATTACCTGAACTGAAATATACACTATATGGGCTTAAGAGCAGACTAGATTATGCAGAAGAATTAATCAATGAACTGGAAGACAAAGCACTGGAAATCACCCAGAGTGGCAAAAAGAAAAAAATAAAACTAAAAAAATTTTTTAAATGAAGACAAGAGATCTATAGGACACTATCAAGTGGAATAACATTCACATCTTAGGGGTTCCAGAAGGAGGAGAGGCAGAAAAAGGGGCAGAAAACTTACTTCAAAAAATAATGGCTGAAAACTTCCCTAACCTGGAGACAGAAACAGACATTCAGGTCCAGAAAGTCCAGAGAATTGCAAATAAAATAAACCCAAAGAGAGCCACACCAAGACATATTATAATTAAGATGTCAGAAGTTAAAGAGAGAACCTTAAAAGCAGTAAGAGAAAAGCAACTTATCACATAAAAGGGAAACCTCATAAAGCTATCAGAAGATTTTTCAGCAGAAATTTTGCAGGCCAGAAGAGAGTGGAGGAACATATTCAAAATGTTGAAAAAACTTCCGACCAAGAATATTCTCCCTGACATGGTTATTGTTCAGAACCAAAGGAGAAGTAGAGTTTCCCAGATAAGCAAAAGCTAAAGGAGTTTATCACATAAACAAGCTTCACACGAAATGTTTAAGGGACTTCTTTAAACTGAAAAGATATGTCACTAATTAACAACAAGAAAACATACAAAAGTAAAAAATCTCACTAGAAAAGTAGTGGATTAACCACTTATAAAGCTACCACAAAAGTTGAAAGACAGAAGTAGTAAAATTAAAATTATGATAATTAGTTAATAAATGCATAAAATAAAAAGAGGTAAAACGTGACATCAAAACCAAAATGTGGGCCCTGGGGGTGGTAAAAGTGTAGAGTTTTGGAATGTGTTCATATTTAAGTTGCTGTCAATCCAAATAGACTGTTATATACATAGGACAGGAAATATGTACCTCACAGTAACTACAAAGCAGAAATTTACAGTAAATACACAAAAGAAAATGAGAAAGTTATGTAACACTAAATAAAGAAATCATACCACGAGGGAAGAGAAAAACAGAAGAGAGGAACTACAAAAACAGCCAGAAAACAATGAACGAAATGGGAAGAAGTACATGCCTCTCTACAAATGTAAATGTAAATGGACTAAATTCTCCAATCAAAACACACAGGGTGGTTGAGTGAATTTTAAATAACAAGTCTCATCTATACACTGCCTACAAGAGACCCACTTTAGGGCGCGCACAGACTAAAGGTAATGGGATGGGAAAAGATATTCTATGCAAATGGAAATGAAAAGAAAGCTGGTATAGCTATACTCACATCACACAAAATAAACTTTAAAACAACGACTATAATAAACAAAAAGGGCCACCACATAATGATAAACGGTTCAAGCAAACAAGAAGATGTAACATTTATGTATTTTTATGCAATCAACATAGGAGCACCAAAATATTTAAAGCAAATATTAACAGGGCGCCTGGGTGGCTCAGTGGGTTAAGCCGCTGCCTTCAGCTCAGGTCCTGATCTCAGGGTCCTGGGATCGAGTCCCGCAACGGGCTCTCTGCTCTGTGGGGAGCCTGCTTCCTCCTCTCTCTCTGCCTGCCTCTCTGCCTACTTGTGATCTCTGTCTGTCAAATAAATAAATAAAATCTTAAAAAAAAAAAAAAAAGCAAATATTAACAGATGTAAAGAGGAAAACTGACAGCAATACAATCAGAGGAGAGGACTCTAACACCCCACTTACATCAGTAGATAGATTACCTAGACTGATAATCAGTAAGGAACATCAGCTTTAAACAACACATTATTGGGCCAGTTGGACTTTACAGATATACAGAACATTCCACCCAAAAGCAGTAAAATACACATTCTTCTCTTGTGCAAATGGAATATTCTCCAGGACAGCTCACGTGTTAGGCCATGCAACAAGTATCAATAAATTCAGAAAGACTGAAATAAATCATATCGAGCATCTTTCCCAATCACAATGCTATGAAACTAGAAATTAATTACAAAAAGAAAACTAAAAAAACTCCCACAAATACATGGAGATTAAACAACATGCTACTGAACATCACTAGGTCAACAAAGATATCAAAAGAGAAAAAAAAAATACCTAGAGAAAAACAAACAAAAATGGTATAACAAAATCAACAGGATACAACAAAGTGGTTCTAAGAGGTAAATTCATAGCAATGCAGGCCTACCTCAAGAAATAGGAGAAAAGGGGTGCCTGGGTGGCTCAGTGGGTTAAAGCCTCTGCCTTTGGCTCAGGTCATGATCCCAGAGTCCTGGGATCGAGCCCCGCATCGGGCTCTCTGCTCGGCTGGGAGCCTGATTCCCCCTCTCTCTCTGCCTGCGTCTCTGCCTACTTGTGATCTCTGCCTGTCAAATTTAAAAAAAAAAAAAAAAAAAAAAAATCTTAAAATAAATAAATAAAGGTTCAGTACAAACTCCAGTTGCTCAGTGGCCTAGAAAAGGGGGAAAGAATGTGGACTTCAACGAAGATTAAAAAAAAAAAAAAAAAAAAAGAAATAGGAGAAAAATCAAATAAGCAATCTAACTTTATGCCTAAAGCAACTAGAAAAAGGAGAACAAAAGAAGCCCAAAGTTAGTAGACAGAAGGAAATAATAAAGATCATAAGTGGAAATAAATGGAATAAAGACTAAAAAGAGAAAAAAATCAGTGAAGCTAAGAACTTTGGGAAGATAAACAAAATTCTTTAATAAACAAAGCTGATGGGGCGCCTGGGTGGCTCAGCGGGTTAAAGCCTCTGCTTTCAGCTCAGGTCATGATCTCAGGATCCTGGGATCGAGCCCCGCATCGGGCTCTTTGCTCCGCGGGGAGTCTGCTTCCTCCTCTCTCTGCCTGCCTCTCTGCCTACTTGTGATTTCTATCTGTCAAATAAATAAATAAAATTAAAAAAAAAAAACACTTTAAAAAAAAAAAAACAAAGCTGACAAATCTTCAGCTGGACTCACCAAGAAAAAAAGAGGAATCAAATAAATAGAAATGAAAGAGAAGTTACAACTGATACCATAAGAACAAAGGATAATGAGGCTAGTGTGAGCAAATATATGCCAATGAATTGGACAACCTAGAAGAAATGGATCAAGTCCTAGAAATATTCAATCTTCTAAGATTGAATCAGGAGGAAATAGAAAATCTGAAAGGACTTATTACTAGTAAGGAGATTAAATCAGTAATCAAAAACTTCCTAACAGGGCGCCTGGGTGGCTCAGTGGGTTAAGCCGCTGCCTTCGGCTCAGGTCATGATCTCAGGGTCCTGGGATCGAGTCCCGCATCGGGTTCTCTGCTCAGCAGGGAGCCTGCTTCCCTCTCTCTCTCTCTCTCTGCCTGCCTCTCCGTCTACTTGTGATCTCTCTCTGTCAAATAAATAAATAAAATCTTAAAAAAAAAAAAAAAAAAAGCACTTCCTAACAAATTAAAGTCCATGACCAGATGGCTTCTCTGGTCAAAGAAGCTTTAATACCTATCCTTCACAAACTCTTCCAAAAAACTGAAGAGGAGGGAATCCTTCTAAATTCATTTTATGAGGCCAACATTCCCCCAATACCAAAACCAGACACCACTGCAATAAAAAACAATGAAAACTACAGGCAAATATCCCAATGAACACAGATGCTAAAATCCTCAATAAAACATTAGCCAACTGAATTCAACAATACATTAAATGGATCGCACAGCATTCACACACACACACCATTATATACTACCAACAATACGTTAAATGGATCCCCACCGTCAAATGGAATTTATTCCAGGGAGCAAGGCTAGTTCAACACCCACAAATCAATCAATATGAAACCTAAAAATCATATGATCATCCCAATATATGCAGATAAAGCATCTGATAAAATTCAACATCCATTTATGTAAGCATTAAACCACCAAGCTCCTGGAAGAAAACATAGGTGGTAAGCTTCTTGACATTGGTCTTAGTGATGTTTTTTGGAGGATCTGACTTCAAAGGCATGGGCAACAGAAGCAAAAATACACAAATAGGACTACATCAAAATAAAATTCTCCTGCACAACAAAGATAACCACTAACAACATGGAAAGGCAACATAGTGAACAAAAGATACTTGCAAATCATATATCCAATAAGGAGTTAATATCCAAAACATATAAAAGACTCATACAATAACAAAAAAAGCCCAAACAATCTGATTTAAAAAGGGGTACAAAATCTGCATAGGCATTTTTCTAAAGAAAATCATATAGATAGATAGTCAAGATTCCTGATGATCATGGAAATGCAAATCAAAACCACAATCAGATATCACCTTAAATATGTCAGAATGGGTATTATCAAAAAGAGAAATAAGAGTTGGCAAGGATGTGCAGAAAAGGACCCTTCGTGCACTGTTGGTGGGAATGTAAATTGCTACAGCTACTGTGGGAAACAGTACTGAGGTCTCTCAAAAAAATTAAACAGAGAACTACCATATGATCCAGCAGTTTCACTTCTGGGTATCTACCTGACCTTGAGGGATAGTATCCTGCTAAATGAAAGAAATCAGACAGAAAAAGACAAATACCATATCATTTCACTTATACATGGAATCTAAAAAACAAAGCAATCAAACAAAAGCCAGACTCCAAGACACAGAGAACAGACTGGTGGTTGCCCAGAGGGGAGTTGTGGGAGGTGAAATGGCTGAAGGGGATCAAGAAGCACAAACTTCCAGTTATAAAATAAAAATGTCATGGGGATCTACATGCGGGGAATACAGTCAATAGTATTACATTAACTCTGTGTGTTAACAGATGGTAACTAGACTTACTGAGGTGATCATTTTACAATATACACAAAGGTTGAATCACCACACCGTACACACCCGAAACAAATCTGACACTTTCTGTCAATTACACTTCAATTTAAAAAGAGAGCGATGATTTGCTCTGAAGCTGCACTTGGGCAGCCCTCCTGACTAGGTGAGGATGCCATCTAGAACGAAGAGAGCCAGGCCAGCACCTGGACCAGAGAGGTGGAATGAACGTGACCTCGTGACCCAACAGTGTCACACATGCCACTGGATCGAGCCACACCATTTTATCATTCCACTCACACACACACAGGGGCACACATTTCAGTTTCTTGCAATTTCTCTCCTGCCCACTTACATTCCTTTGGTGAATTTCTGTCACTGGCAACCCAGGGCCTGAAATAACACAGCTATCTGGCCCTGAAGCCGACCTCACCAGAGTTCACAAAGGAAATACGCAATCTCTTTTTTCCGTTTAATTTTAGCCATGAGCAGACAATTCTGCATCTTCCTGAGAGACCTTTCAGAAGGAACTGTCGTGGGGGGAGACCCTTCAGAGACAGTGTGGCCTGCTGCTTAACCTCCTTGGGGCCCATGTTCCTCATCTGTGAAGCGGAGACAGCAGTAACCCCCCACCCCCAGACTGTGTACCCTCACCACAGAACCCTGCGCAGGAACGAGCTGTAGCTAGCTATCTGCTTTGCAGACTGTACCAGAATAACCTGATCACAAGCCCTGCACTCTGCTTTCTTGGCAAGGTTGACAAAGGAATTCCCTAATGTGTAAATCTTGTCGATTCCTGTCCCCTTGTCAGGAAGTCAACCAGGGTTAACAAGCTGCTCACAGCGCCCTGAGGCGGAAGCCTGGAGCCTATGGCCTTTATAAGGTCTCTCTCTCTCTCTCTCTTCTTAGTGATCCGAGCTTTGGAACCTCACCCAGCCCGGAGTCTCAGCCCCGTAATCCTTTCTCCAAATGGCTGCCAAAATCATCTGTTTAACACACAAATCATATGTCAGTTCCCTGGTCAAGGTCTGTAATGGCTCCTCATCACCTCCAGGATACAATCAATCTTCCCAGCAGCCCCCACGCGATCACCCCAGTTTGAGCCAACATCCCGCTCACCTGAATGATTACAGCCTCCCAACCGGCCTCTGGCTCCTGCTCACACCCTCCACTCCCAAAATGGCAGCCAGTGCGCTATTTTAAACACTTAAGCTCCATTATGTCATCACCCTGCTGCATACTCGCCAACAAATGCCCACCTCAGGAAAAAGCCCAAGCCCACAGAGGCCTCACAGGACCCGGCCCTCTGTTTCCAGAACCTCCTGCTCCTCTATCACCTAGCCAGCCATGCTTTCCCCCTATTTCTGGAACAAACCAGATCCACTCCCCTCTAGGGGCCCTTACACATTCCCTGAGTTGGAGCACACTCCCCCTGCAGGCTCCCTCCCCATCTTTATTCCTGGGTCAGCCACCTACACGCATGCATGTGCGCGTGCACGTGCGTTCTTGCACAGCCAAATTTTCTTATCCCGTATCACTAATACATTTAATGGGTATTTGTTTATTTTTACTATTATTGTCCGTCTCTGTGCTCGCTTCGGCAGCACATATACTAAAATATTGTCCATCTCTCCTTACTAGAATGTGAGTTCTACAAGAGCAGTGCTTTTGATTTGCTTTGTTCACAGCTGAATGCCAGTGCCTAGAACGGGGCCTGGTACATAGCATTTGTTCGGTAAATATTTGCTTAATGATGGAATAAAAGACCTACAAGATCATTCAAGTCTGGCCCATAGAGACCCCCTCACCTCCTCCCATTCTCCCACCCTCTAAAGTTTACCCTCCAACAAAACAAATGGCCCTTCACATTCTGGAAATGCCCTGCTTTCTTTCCCACGGCCCCTGCTTCTGTGTCTCCTTCACCTGAGATGCCCCTCATGCCCCAACAAGGAACTGCTCCAGCACCACCTCCTCTATGAAGCCTTCCACATCTCTCCTGGGATCATCTGAGCGCTCCTGCTTCCATGTTCCAACTCAACCTGCAAAAATCCCTCCAAAACTGACTATGTTATCGTGCCACTGGGAAAAGTAAAGCAGGTAGGAACAGATGCTTGAAAGATCAAATTCTAATCTAAAAAGATATAAACCCAAGCAGTGTCTTGCATGCAGAACAGAGATGTCTCCTTATCCATACAAATCAAGATTTAAAATTTTGGTAACATTGGGGCGCCTGGGTGGCTCAGTGGGTTGAGCTGCTGCCTTCGGCTCAGGTCATGATCTCAGGGTCCTGGGATCGAGCCCCGCATCGGGCTCTCTGCTCAGCAGGAAGCCTGCTTCCTCCTCTCTCTCTGCCTGCCTCTCTGCCTGCTTGTGATCTCTCTCTGTCAAATAAATAAATAAAATCTTAAAAAAAAAAAATTTTTTTGGTAACAGAATTTCAACTTGCCATGAGCAGTCTGGTATTCAGCACAGATTTCCCTTAATATTGTTAAATAACAGCTAATAATATTTTTAAGTAAACAGAACTTGTAAAATATTAAAGCATATGGCTCTTTTCAAATCAAAAAGAGTATCTGCATAGCCACCCATTGCCAATTTTTGTCAAAACCTCTTGTAACAGTTGATAACTGAGGGGAACAAGAACGAAATTTTCCTCTGGTTTTCCAGATCATACCAGTATTTCAAATTAGGAGCCCCAGACCCTTAAAAGTAACTGAACTGTATTAATTTAGCTCTCCATAAACATGTCTTTTCTAAGTAATAATTTTAAATTGTGGTTTCATTTGTTTTTAGGGGTCAATATAAGAAACCTTCGTATGAAAAACATTTTTTTAAAGATTTCATTTATTTATTTGACAGAGAGAGCCACAGCGAGAGAGGCAACACAAGCAAGGGGAGTGGGAGAGGGAGAAGGAGGCTTCCTACTGAGCGGGGAGCCTGATGCGGGGCTTGATCCCAGGACCCTGGGATCATGACCTGAGCTGAAGGCAGACACTTAACAACTGAGCCTCCCAGGCGCTCCATGAAAAGCATTTCTTTATCAGCCTTAAAAGTACTACTGGGGGGGCGCCTGGGTGGCTCAGTGGGTTGAGCCGCTGCCTTCGGCTCAGGTCATGATCCCATGGTCCTGGGATCGAGCCCCGCATCGGGCTCTCTGCTCAGCGGGGAGCCTGCTTCCTCCTCTCTCTCTGCTTGTGATCTTCTCTGTCAAATAAATAAAATCTTAAAAAAAAAAAAATAAAAGTACTATTGGGGACACAAGAATCCATATGATAAAATGCCCTCAAAATTTTAGTACCAGGAAAAAAAATACCTATTGAAGCACCACTGTACATCCTTTCCCCAGAAAACAAGAAGTACGTGGGTATCTCCTACATTCATGCCAGTTAGCATAGCCCCAAAGTACCTCTGAAACTCAAGACAAAATAAGGACACTCTAACATCACATCTCTGCAGTGGTATGAAGGCTTCTAGGCCAAATGCATTAGCACTCCCAATTCCTAAGTGGCCCAGCACCACATCCCAATGCCCTGATTAGACTCTAATAGATAAGTCTCAGCATCTTCTACAGTCTCCAACTCCTGTTTTTTTAAAAAACAATTTCACTAAGCCTACCAACAAAACCCCAAAACAAAACAAAACTAAACAAACAAACAAACAAAAAACCTATGTAATCATTAGTGCTAACTTTATCTCCTTTTTCTATCCCAACTTCCAAGTCCTGTTCCCCAACTTAATAAAATTCATGAGTCATTTGCATCTTAGCTTCAAGACTAGTACTAAAGATGATGGTCAACTATGGAAACCATACATAGTCTAAATTTCTAATAATTTCCTTTCTCTATTTCTATATTATACCTTCCTCTGTCTTCCCTGCTACCCCTTGCACTTTTTTTTTTTTTTACCATTATTTTAAGGTTTTTCTTGCATGTGTATGTGTATTTCATTGCAAATTGCCTCAGATATTTTTTTGGAAAGAGGAGAGGTAAGTAGGTATAAATTTCAAGAGATCACTAATTCAGCTTTCCTCTTCCAGGAGACTTTTGCCCTTCTGCTATGATGGAGTGGCTTGCATCAGATCAACTGCAGCCCTGAAAACAACTACAAAAGATGGACAAAATACAAGAAACAGCTAATTGAATGCATTGTGAGTAATTAAGGTATGCAGGCTCAAGGTGCCAAGATCACAGAAAAACACCAAGGTGCGCCCCACTGCTTTTTCTCTTGAAACATTTGCCAATTTTTAAGTGATGGAGGCCAGAGAAGTTAGCGTAGCTCCAGAGCCTTCCAACACCTCATGGGGTCCAGAAGACGAGTAAAGTTAAGGACCCTTTAGAAAGTCATAGTTTGAGAAGCCAGGACTCCAGAGAAAAAGGCAATAGCAGAGAAGCAAGCCTGACATGCTGCACTGCTTTCTCCTGAAGGCAAACTGATATTATGAAAGTTACACTGGGAGGGAACGGACTGGGATTGGGTAAGTGGTCGAGAAGCTAAGAAGAAAGCAAATAGTAAAAGGTTAAAAGGTTAAGCAAAGTTTTAAACCATCTCCCAGTACTGGGGAGACAAAAATTGGAATTCTGACATTACAAAGGAAGGTAGATGATAGTAAACACCCCAGGCTTTTGGTTACAACCCTGGTAGAGCCATGCCCTTGGAATGAGAGCAAAGCTGAAAACACTAGCTCTCATCAACACTGAAGTCGAGGCTCAAAACATCTTAATTCCTCATTGGATCATGGTGAGCGTCTCTTATTCTATTGGACCATCAAAAAAACAAGCAAATCTTTTTAGGAAAAAGAGGACATCATGCAGAGTCTCCACAGTTTTTCAGTATCCAACCAAAACTTACCAACATTGCAGGTGACAGGACCAAATGGCTGAATACAAAAGAGAAAAAAAAAAAAAAAACAGACAATGGATATCGGTGTTATCGGTATGGACTTTAACATAACTATGATTAATTTACTAAAGAAACAGATAACAGGATTTCACACCTTTATTAAAATCTCTTGAAATAATCAAACTGAAACATACATATATTGAGTCTCTGAAATTAAGAGCTCAAATTGGTTTGAGAGCAGATTAGATGTAGTAGAAAAAAAGTCAGTACAAGTTACTCAAAATGAAGTTCAGGGTGCAAAAAAGAAAGGACGAAAAGTACAGAAAATAGCATACAAGACACATAGAAACAGTAAAAAGGTTAAATACACGTGTGAGAGAATCCTCCAGGAGAAAGAAAGAATGTGGTAGAATTAGGCAAAATTAACTTTTGAAGAAATAATGACCAAGATATTAAACTGACTAAAGATATCATGCCACAGATCCCAGAAGTCCTACGTACCCTACACAGGGTACATACAGGTACATACAGAGAAAACCACACCTAGGAACATCATGGAACTCTAAAAGGACAGAGAAGGGAAAAACAACACAACTGACAACTGATTTTTTTAACAGACTCTGCTCATAAGACAACGGAATGACATCTTTAAAGTAATGAAAGAACAGAACTGCCAACCTACAACTCTACACAGAAAAAAAAATTCCTTAAAAGGCAAGCAAAATAAATATGCGTTCAACCAACTCTGAACAAGGGAAAGAGAATTAATTTAAAAAGTACTAAAGAAATACCAAAAAGGAATATTAAAGGGAGCTATTCAAATGGAAGGAAAATGATCCCAGATGGAATCATGGAAATATAAGGAAGCATAAAGAGCAAGAGAAAGGATAATGGTTGGGGGGGTGGTAAAGGATAACTCTGTGGTAAATCTACTGGATACTGACTGCATAGTTCAATATTACTAATGCCTTCTAGAACTTAAAATAGAGGCATAATTAAGATATATGACATCAACGGCACAAAAAAGTGAGAGAAGGAGTGGAATAAATGGAGTTTCAATGTTCTAAGTTCTTGCAAGATCCTGGATGTGATAAAAGGACCACCAGTAGACACATTACTAAGTCAACAATGTATACTCAAATCTCTAAAATAACCACAAAAATGAAAGAATGTGTAACAAACTAATGGAGGGAGGGGAATAATACAAAATACCTAATTAATCAAAGAATCCATAACGGCAGCTAAAATCATGTAAGCATTTCTCATTTATTTTGTGACCTGTTCACTTTGATTCATCAGCAACTATCGCTCAACAGGAACATTGGGACAGAGTATAAGCTGGAATAATATACCGCGTGTCTCTTATACCATGCACTGAGCTAGGTGCTGTTCTAACTCACTTCAGAGCAGAACCCTAAGGTGGATACTACCTCCCCTATCATAGACCTGACCAGACTAGGAACTGAAACAGAAAACTGAGATTCAGAGAAGTTACAAGAGCGAGCAAATGAGGGACCAGACCCCAGATGCCTCTGGTCTGTATGTTGCCATTTCAAGGCAAAGGTGGGCTGGGCTGGTCTGCTTTCAATTGCACTGTTGATATTACCACCTTCTATTGGTTTTGCCCTTGCTCTTAGTAGGAAGAAGAAACAGCTTCAAATTCCCTAACTAGAGGATATAGATGCTACGTGAAATAAGTCAATCAGAGAAAGACAATCATCATATGATCTCACTGATAGGAGGAATTTGAGAAACAAGACAGAGGATCATAGGGGAAAGGAGGGGAAAATGAAACCAGATGAAACCGAAGAGGGAGAAAAACCATTAGAGATTCTTAATCTCAGGAAACAAACAGGGCTGCTGGAGGGGAGGGCGGCGGGGGAGGGGGGTGGCTGGGTGATGGACATTAGGGAGGGTATGTGCTATGTGAGTGCTGTGAATTGTGTAAGACTGATGAGTCACAGACCTGTACCCCTGAAACAAATAACACATTATATGTCAATGAAAAAATAAATAACTGAATAGCAAAAAAAATTTTTTTCAAATTCTCCAAGGGCAACATGAACCAGACAGGCAGCAAAGTAAAAACAATGAGAGCCTAACAGAGGAAATATTATACATCCTCAGTATGAAGCGGAGAGACAAGAGAAACAGAATTGTTAAAGGTAATTTCCAATTTCTTCAAAACCTTTTCTGACCTATGGCCTTTACTATCTTAAGTGAGACCAACTCTAACATCTCACACATTCATATTCAAAAAAGGTGAAAGGAACTTTATCCCAAAAATCCAAAAAGAAAGTGCTTTTGGAATCCTACTGCTGTGACTTTTCAGCAGCAGGAGTAACTACGAGAAAGCAAGAGGTAGCAAGAGAAAGCAAGAGGTAGCAAGAGGTAATCGAGAAAGCAAGAGGTAATTGTTTCCAGATTCCCATTTCCCTCCCTTTGAAGTACTCAAGAAAATAAGTGAATGCCTTCAACTTTCTTCTATCATGTAGAGTGGATGGGGATAGGAAAGAAAGGCAGGCAAGTTTCTCAAGGTAAGCTATTCCTGCAAAGCTTATTCCAATAAGTGCTTACTGGCAACCATGAGGAATCATTAAGAGAGACAAGCTAATGAAGACTAAACTGTATTTATCTACCCTCTTCCACCCCTTCATGATATCCATGGGAAATATGTAGATTTTATTTCTTGGGTTATCATCAACATTATTCTAAATCAAGACCCACAGAGTACAGCCTATCTGAGAAGGATTTTTTGCAACTGTTTCTATTATGGCTCAAATTTTATCATCTCGCTGAGCTGCCTAGAAGCAAACAATCCGACTCTCCAACCTGAGCCATTTGTAAGATAAATATTGGCAGTTCCTGAATCCACTGGTACAGGTAGAAATACTGCAACAGAGAGCTTATGGTATTTCAGCTTGCCTTGTCAAAGGACACCAAAACCCTCTTTGTGAGTCCTTGCGAGGCCATTAAAAGAGACTGGGGGGGCTGTGGATTTCCACATGCGGTCCCTGTCCACAGGAAAGCTAGAGATGAGTGCACGGAAGGTCAAACTTGTAAGCTCTCACAGAGCCTTAACTGGAGTATTGGATGCAACAAATGAAAAACCTTGTCTCTTCACGTCTGCCATTGAGAGGTCTGGCAGGAAGAGATCGTGCCAGCTTTCCCTAAGTGAGGAAAATGCAGCAATGTACACATTAAACAAGTCCCAGCCAGCAGAGAATGTGTAATGAAGTCACATATGGCCGTGCTTCAAAATCCCATCTGAACGCAAATAAGGTTCTACTAGAGCAAGTCGTATAATCATTACAAAGAAAAAAAGAAGGTTCAGTTAAGACCTCACAGACGTACACTGGAAGAATATAAGACGGTATTATTCATTCAACAAAGAGCTATGGAGCAGGAAGCCCATGCACTGGAGGATGGGGGAGAGAAAGGTTAATCAGCCTCCGGATCTTCTTTTACGAGATTTAGAGTACATTAAGGGCCACGTGGGCCACGTGAGAACGGCAATAAAAGGAAGCACAGAAGAAACCAAAGAGAGGTACCACAAGTGCCATGGGGTTCGAGAGTAATGTCGTATCCATCCAAAGGGATTGGTGGAATGCTTCATGTGGCACCAACATTTGAATGAGGCCTTTGAGAAATGGCTGAGGGGGAGCACTGGACAGGGGACACTGAGGACAAAGGTGACTAGAGCTGAAGGGAGGAGCACGAGCAAAGACCTGGAATCTGGGGGGAGAGGGGGCTGTGGGGAGCACGGGGGGGTGAGGGCAGTGTACCAAAGGCAGACTGGAACAGACACCTGGGAGGCCCATTGGGAGCCCTCTACGAGAGGACAGGGGACACATAGTAAGAACCCAAACTGGGGCAACATGGGAATGGAAAGACAGCAGCCCTGAGGGCCATGCTAGATGCAGCCCCAGTTGACAAGACTAAAGGCATGAGAGAGACAGTGAGGGGAAGCTAACAGCTGGGGGAAAAAGAGCCAGTGACATTTAGGCAAGTTGAAAGGTCCACCAGGCCATGGGGATGGATACCCCCAAAAGGTATCTGAGCCCAAAGTGAATGTGGAGTCACACGCATGGAGGGAGGTGGGTAAAGAGGAGATCTACCTAAAGGCAAAGATGTGGGAGCACGGTGGTCACTGAGGGACAGGGTGCAGAGAAGAGCTGGGGGGACAAGCCATCGTGAGCGCCTGTATTTTAAACACAAGCAGAAGGAAAAGACTTAGCAAAGAAAAAAAAAATCTCAGGCAGCTAGGAAGAAAACCAGAAAAGGTTTATATCCTAGAAGCCATGGGATGCAAGGATCTCAAAAAGGAGGGGCTGAGAATACATATGCCATTCGCTCCTGGACACACCCACTTACTTGCTCCCAGCAGCCAGCAAGCTCATCAGGCAAGACCCGCTTCCTACCCCCATGGCATCTAGAGCGGACTCCTGCGTTCAGGTTGGAGGAAGGAAGGCAGGGAGGGAGAGAGGGAGGAGGGAAGGAAGGGAGGGAGGAAGGGAGGAAAACGAACAGCAATGTCAAACCTGCAGAAAAGTCAAGGGAGAGAACTGCTGAGAAAAGACGACGGAATTGATGACCACTGATGACCACTGATGACCACTGATGACCACTGATGACCACTGATGATCGGTAACCACAGCGGGAGTGCATTTGGAGTGACAAGGCCGTGTGGGATTCGCAGAGAAAGAGCCAGGGGAAAGGCACAAGCACGAAAAAGATCCAAAGCAGGCAAGAGGAGATGAAGGGCGCCAAGTGGGGAGTGTATTCTGTAAAGTCAGCCCGTCCGTTCCCTAAGCACGTTCTAGGCCCTGCAGACATGCAGCTCGGGGTCCTTGCTGATCAGAAGCTGGGGTTCTCAGAAGGAGGAAGCAAGGAATGGACCCAGAGGACTGATAAACACTATCAAGAAAAATAACCTGATGTGATAGTGACTGGGGGCCGGGGAGAGTAGGCTGCTTTAGCCAGCATGGTCTGCAAAGGGGACCGTCTCATGAGGTCACCTTGAATTTGAGTTCATTCCAGAATGGGGGGGGGGGGGCAGGATCTCTGGGGCAAGAGTGCTCCAGGCACAGAGAACAGCTAATATAAAGGCACAAGGATGGTGCAAGCTTGGCGTGTTCATGCAATAGGAAAAAAAAGATCAGCATGACGGGATTATAATGAATGAGGGGCAGAGGCCTTGGACTCTGGCTGAAATGGGAAGCCTATGAGCTAGGGAATAACAGACACTGCTTTTTTGCAGAAAGTTCGCCCCAGCTGCTGTGTGAAAGATGGATTATGGTGGGGCCAATTTGGAAGCAAGGACATCAGTATGGAGGAAGTTACTGTAGACCAAGTACGAGACACCTGGCCTCAGGTTGTAGTGGTGGTGATTGTCAGGAGGGGCTGGAGTCAGGATACAGCTTGTACAGTGGATCCTTAAACTACACGGGGATTAGGGGCACTGACCCCACACACACAGCCAAAAATGCACATATAATTTTTGACCCTCCAAAAACTTAGCTACTAATTAGCCCTCTCTTGACTGAAAATCTTACTAATAACATAAAGTTGATTAACACATATTTTGTGTGTTTTATGGATGACATATTCTTATAATAAGGTAAGCTAGAGGAAGGGAAATATAAAGGAAATCTTAAGAAAGAGAAAATATGTTTATAGTACTGTAAAAAAAATCCCCATGTGAGAGAATCCGCATATATAGTTCAAACCCATGTTGTTCAAGGTCAACTGTGTGTGTCTGGAGCTGGGGGGATGCCCAAGCAGAGCCCTTCATTAAAGAGTCATCAATACATAGACAGTGTTTAAAGCCACGGGTCACATGGGTTCACACAGGGAGAGAGTATGTACATAAAGAGGAAAAAGGAGCCAAAAATAGGCCCTTACTTTTGTTAGAATTTAGGAGAAAAGGATGGATAAAATTATAGAAAAGTTTTGAGGCAAAAGCTTGAGGCACATCAGGTTTGTCTCCAATGTCTCAGTAAAGTAGCAGAGAGGGGTCGTGACCCTTATCACAGAAAAGGTTCAGAACAAGCATCAGAAGGAAGGTAATCGGAAGCCATCACAGAACGAACACGAGGGAGGGCTGACATGCGGCAAACACACCCTGACTTTTGGGCAACTCATGTGCGCAGGGTTTGAGACTTTCCCCAGCAAAACCATACAGCTCAGGCTCAGAGACAATGGTCGTGGGGATCACTCAACCACAGTGTGACCACAGTGTGAGGACTGGCAAAGGAGCACGGGAGAGGGTCCTGGGATGCTACAAGCCCCCTGCTGAAATGCACACTGAGAGTAGAGCCCGGGACCGTGAGAGTGGCCTGGTGAGCTGGACAAAGGAACATTCAAGATCAAGGGATCCTAGGGGGGATGCAGAGTAGGTTTCACAAACACGGGGGAATCTGAAAGGAGTAAAGGGAAAAGACTATGGTCATAGAGGAAAATATCAGAGATGAAAAAAAGGTGAAGGACTTCTGAGTGACAAGGTCCAGGTATGGCCATTAAATCTCACAAATCGTATTCTTTTCCCAAGGGCTAAGATTACCATAGTAGGCACTCACTGGGTCCTTGCTGGCCCAGGCTGGCTGGGGAAGCACGAGGGAGGGCTGGTGTGCCTAAGAGACCATGGCGTGGAGAAGGGTGGTCCAAAGATCGAACCCCGATTCTCACCTAACCTCTATATGACAGCTTCTGCTCTAGTCTGCAGCCATTCATACCTGGAAACCTTGGGGCCTTCCTACAGGGTGAGGAGCAGTAAGCATCTGTATTTCCTGGGTCAAACAAGAACTCCGTAATAGAAAGGAGACTGATTCCACCAGAAGAGACAGGCTCTCCAGGACCTAGCCACCTTTACTTAGCTTTTGGTGCCAAGATAACCGTTGCCTCCGGCACCATAGACAGGATGGCAAGGAAGACAGGAGAGGTGCAGAGCCACCAGCAACTGAGCAACACAACTGAAAGTCACCTCTGAAAAGACTGGATCATTAACTGACCTTCTCACTGGTAAAATGCTGCGTCATACAACCATGACATCGCGTCCAGTTCTGTGGGCTCTGAGAGATCCTGGGAGGCTGGAATCTTTAATTCTCTATTATGAAATTGTGAGGCTGGGTACCATGTCAGCTTGGCCAAGTTGGAACTACATTTCCCAGAATCCTCCTCCCTGTGCAGTTCCGGGTTAAGAGTCAGATGAAATAGAAGCGCACTTGAGATTTGGGAAGTGGAAGCAAGGAAGCCTGCAGCCATTGTGCTCTGCTGGTTGCCACAGTCAACGGTGGTGAGAGGTGGAGGCACAGGTGCTGGTGGACACTAGTTTGTCTTCATTCTTCTTTCTGCTCCATGTTTCTTCCCAAGTACTATCCTTACTGGCCAAGGATAGTGACCCCAAGACCACCAGATGCTTGGCTGGAGAGTTGAGTGGTAGCTCTAAAGAGCTCTGAAGGGTGGTAGCTTTCCATGGACTCCTGTGCCATCCCCTTTTCCCTGCCCCACTCTGTGTGGCTCCCAGCTCCTCTGCAAGCCCTAACCTGTCCACCAGTGCTTCCGGAGGGCTGACTAGGTTTTCCTTGGATCCTCCAGCTCGCCTTCCCAAGCTATCACTTCCCCAACTCCTCCCATAATTGTGTAAAAATCAATTCCTCTAACACATGCTTTATTCCATAATATTTATGGCAGCTCTGCTTCCCTGATGGAACCCTAACTGATACAGTAAGCCAAGTACTGAACAGACGGCTTTGCCCTCAAGGACCCAGTAATTGACAGAAACCACCTTACATTTATAGCACTGTTTTACAGTTTGAAAATCCTGTTCACATGATTGAATACCTCAACCTGGAGAGGATTAAATAAGGAAACTGAGGTTCAGAGAAGTCAGGTGACCAAAGGACAAATGTGAAAACCACTTGGCGGTAATCTGTGCTGATCGGTCACCAAAATAACTCAAAAGGCATGGAATGACTTAAACAATTCTCTGTCCGAGGACCAGAGACCGAAAAGGCTGAGACGAGATCTACCCACAAGGATTACTCGAGAGCGTTCTATGAAATTAACAGCTGCTAACGGACCAACCACTGCCCACCATCCCTCACTACTCAGCCATTTTTAATTCTCCCCATGTTCGAACTAGCCTATGTAGTCTGCCAAGTTCTGTGTGAACACCTGGTCCTCCTTTCAGCCTCTAGTTTGGAGAGAATGGGGGATTCATGCTGGGTTTAAACTTGCATGTGGGCCTGAAAGGCACCTGAGGTAGTAGTTGAAATTTCTCCCCACTCCCTACCATGGGCAGCTTTGTCCTATCTCCCTATTTTACTATTTCCTGTACCTTTTCCTGTTCTTCCCTTGCCTTGTCCACCCTTCCTCCCTAACAAGGCCTTAAGTCCACCTTCCACATCTCCAGGCACATTGCCAGACGCCACGGGTGGTGTGGAGGTCTCTGCCCAGCTTCCCCACTAAGGCCCAGTGAGGAATAGTGTGGTAATCTGGCTTGAACAGATGACTCTGGGTTTACATGCCCTTCAGAGAGAAGACTTTGGCTTCATCAACCTGATATTTCATTCCTCCATTCAGCACTCCTTTACTGCGCACCTAGCGTGTGCTGAACCACATCACTAGGTGAGCTCCTGAGCATACGCCCAGCCCAGTGTCAGAGGTGAGGGAACAGTGTGGCAGCTATGCAGAAAGGCCAGGAGGAGATGAGTTCTCCAACAATGGAAATCTTAAAATATAACTAAATCAAGGACATGAGAGGTTAGGGTCATTCTAGGGCAGACCCAGAAAAACAAAACAAAACAAATTCACCTAGGACATCAGGTTTCAAGTCCTCCAGATGACATTCAAAGAGCTTCCCAATCTCACGACTTTCTCTCCAGCCCCAACTCTTTCCCTCTGAAGAACCTGCAACACAACGCTCCACTCCAACCACAAAAAGTTTTCCTCATGCAAGACCAGCATGCTCTTATAAATAGGTCTATTTTTTTACCCATATTCTTCCTTCTGTCTGAAACAAATAACCCTTCCCCTTCTCTGGCAAACAAAACCCCACTGATCGATAAGACTTAGGGAGCTCACGTGAGTCCACAGGAAGTCTTTCCTGTTCTTCCCCTCCCTCCGTCCCCGGCCGGAGCTCTGAATGTGTCTGCTGGGGATCTACTTGGCTCGGCCACTGCCAACAGCCTGAGTTTACTTGCTTACCTGCCTCCCTCATGGAATTGTGAGCCCTTGGAAGGGGCAGATCATTCCCTGATCATCATCACATTCCCAGCCCCGCAACATGCCTGGTGATAGAATGATGTGATCACTGCAATCTCAAGGAGCTTCTGCAAACTGGAATTTTAGAACCAAAACTGACCTTCGGATCATTGTCTAGGTGGGTTAACAGGCATGACTTCATCTCATTTATATGAGAAAGGACCCCCAATCAACCATTTTCAAAAAAGCTCTTTGCTAATAAGGTCATCACAGAAAGAGAAGCGCCCACAGCTAGAGCCACCATGAACACATAGCATCAGCCATGAGACCCCAGGGTAGGGGACCTCAGCACCTTGGGATGGGACACAATCACAATATTCCAAATCCCAAAGTCTGATGCGTCGGTTTTATTATCACTCTTCATTGGGGCTAGAGAAGCCAACATATCTGGGTGCTTTGGAAACTTCTAGAAGGGACTCATTCCAGACATGGCACCAAAGACTTAAAAAATGTATAGACAGGTACAGAGGAGACACGGGTAGTAATACAAACAAGTAGAGAGGGTTATGTCAGTCATCTTACCTCTTCTGCAAGAGCACCTCTGTCTAAACTAGTCCCTAACTCCCTTTTCTCCAAATTTTCGACATTGTTCTGTCTCGAACTATCCTGGGCGCTTCTTCAATGCCACCTCTCCTCCTGTGCATGGGTCCTGCCTCCACCAATAGACTGGCAGCTACAGGAGTCGAGGGACTGTGTCTCGGTCCCTATGTGCCCAGAGCTCTAGAACAATGTTTGGCATAGTGTTTGGCAATGTTTGGCATAACTCTCATTATCCAATGAGGAGTTGCGAAATTGGCAAACGGAGAGACGAGGCTTATGCTCCCTGCAGCACCACGGCTGTGCCTTCAGTCAGACGTGGCCAGAGCTGGCTGCTGGCCAGCCAGAGCAGGAATGACCAGCAGACAGTCTGCGGTCAGGGCTAACACAGACTCAAGGCATTTCCAGCCTGTCCTGCAAGGAAGGATGGCTTCTCCACATCGGGAATGACCAAGACAAAGCTGCGGAAGCGAGGAGGATGCTGGTTTGGGATGGGAGAGGTTGTTCCAACCCCACCAAGGGAGGAAAGGGTGGAGGAAGCACGGGGACAATAACGAGGACCTGTGAGTCGTGTGTCTCCCATACCAGCAGCCACGGAATTAACTGGGGAAACTCTCATGAGGGGGACTGGATACTTTCCCATCCTTTCGTTTCCGTGTGTGGACTCCCCTGCTCCACAAACCTCTGTCCTAGAAATGGAGTCACAAGCCATTCTCTCAGAAATCGTGTGGGAGAAACAAAAGAAAAAAAAAGCGAGCAAGGACAGATGGATAACCTCTGCCTCCTTTACAACTTACAGCCCCACAACATAGACTTTACATGTGCATTTCACATGGGTGTCGTGGGTCACAGACCGCACAGATGCTGTATGTACCTGTATAGAGATCTACAGATGTTCTCTACACACAAAAATGAACCTAATTATTCACAGACTCGAATTCCTAGGTACTAGGATAAACAAAAACGGACACTGTTGCATTTTCATGGTGCTGACAGCTGGGATGAGACAAACAGCCCTCCTAATAAACAGATCACTATCAATGGAAGGGCTGTGCTCTCAAGGGACGCGGCTCAATGAGAGCCCACAACAAAGGAATGGGCCACGGGCACCCTTGCTCCGGATCAGAATGTGCTGTCCTCTTGTCCTCTCAGGGCAGCGAGGCTCCACCCAGCCTCCAGAGACTCAAACAAATGGAAATAATTGACAGATAAACAAAAGAGGGGCACTGCATACAGAGACTGGATAGTCGTCTCTAAGGGCAAGGAGAGAGGGTTACTTGGGAAAACTTCAGGAGGCGTCCGCGCAGCTCGATCATGCATCCCGTTTGCATCCCGTTTTCACACTTCTCTGTTTGGAGGGCCAGATGCCTCAACAAACACGCTGGGTGGAACAAAGAGCTTGCCTTAGCACTGCTGTTTTCTTAGGACCAAACTCACAGCCGGCTTCGTGGAATTCCCATTAAGCCCATGGCTCCCCAGGCTACAAATGGGCAGCTCGCCGCCTCGCTACCTCTGGGAGAGTCCAGAGATGGGCCAGTTACTTACACGCCAGGTACGACGCTAAGCTTTCTGGAAACTCGTGCTGCTGCTCTGAGCGCAGCTTATTTGTGGGATAAATTGTTATTAAAGTGGGACTCTGATGAATAGGCCACATGATTGCATAGATCTTGTTTCCCCCAGAAAAGCATCTACAATTTCCCATCTTTCCTCTAAAACTTATCTGTGTCTCTTATCAGGTGTTAGTCCTTCGAAGAAATGCTCCGATCAGCTACCTGAGGGGAGTATCGGTAATTGTTTTGTGAGCCATTTTCCGTGTAAGAAACCACCCAAAATAGGATTATGGCCTGACTTATCACCTTAATTTAGCCCACTAGCTTCCTGTAAGCCCCAGCAGACCTCACCAGCCTTATGCACGTGGGCTCTTAGCTGCTCTGTGGGCACTGACAATGCTGCCAACACCTTTCAGGGTGACTTTGCTCACATTCTGCCTCTCCGCCAACCTCCCCTCCTCAGAGTTTAATATCCACATCTGCTGAGGTCTCCCTTACAGTTCCAGTTTAAGTCAGCTAATTCCCAAATGGAATGCCAACCTGCACACACTGATTGACTCCTACCTCCGAGAAACCGCGCTAGTCATTTCCTCCCTGACATGGTCTGCCTGCTCCAGCCTCAAACCGCTTTCTAGACCTACCTGCTCCATGGGGCCTTTCCCCATTAACAGCTCCTGGCCTCCCTAGGACTCTGACAGCCCCATATGCACAGCTATCTAATGATTCAGCCACTTCAACGTTTAAAAAGCACCAATGATCCATTCTGTTATAACTGGTTCATTTCCTAATTCCTTTGTGATCTCCCAGTGGTAGAAACATGGTAAACAGTCCCTAAATGCTGCCGAAGTTCTAAAAATTAAGATCATGAGAAAGAGCAAAAGTGTCATAGATTGGAAAGTACGGTCATAGCTGGGCACGAATTATTTTTTTTTTTAAGATTTTATTTATTTATTTGACAGAGAGAAATCACAAGTAAGCAGAGAGGCAGGCAGAGAGAGAGGAGGAAGCAGGCTCCCCGCTGAGCAGAAAGCCCGATGTGGGGCTCGAACCCAGGACCTGGGATCATGACCTGAGCCGAAGGCAGCGGCTTAACCCACTGAGCCACCCAGGCGCCCTGGGCACGAATTATTTATTCACAACTGTGTTCACTTTGCCCAACGGAAGCGCCCACTGTGTGCCAGGCTCCAGGCAAGACACTATGGCCTGAACTTGAAACTTACTGGATAGATTTCTCAATCACAGATGATGGACTATATATAATGTCTTCTAATAAATAAGAAAACATTTGGACATGCCTGCCTTTGGAAAATGGAAAAATGAATAGCTGTGCCAAAAGTGGTTTGGTTTTATTTGTTTTTTGTTTTTTGTTTTAAAGTCCTCACTGCAACCTAAGCAAAGCAGTGGCACACTGGACAGACACCAAATCGGCTACTATTCTGCTCTCAGGACATCCTAGGGGGACAGTGCACTTATAAAAGGCTCTTCACCCCTTCACCTCCAGAACAGCGCAAGCCAGCAAGGCACTTCGAACATTTCCAAGAACTCACTCCTACAAGGCTTTTTCAGGCCTCCAAGACGAGTGAGAGAGAACATGTGGGGTCAGCTCTAAGGGTTACATCCCAAAGTAGCCAGGCCACAGTGAAGACCAAGGCCATACACACACGCCCTAGCAACAACATGGAGGTTCTCCAGGCTACACCATTTTCTCTGGTGTTGCATCCCACATCCTTCTTACCTCCCCTCTTCAGATGAAGAGAATGAAAAGGAAGAAAGTCCCCAAGCCCTGGAAACACATTTCTTAGCCAATTAAAGCTATTGATTAGAAATGTCTGAGTTTCTACTCTCCTATCCTTTAGGAAAGTGGAAAATCCAAACTCGTGTCAATATTTGGACACTTTTAAAGATGTCTTTGTCTCTTTTCATGGTAGATGGAGAGTATTTGGGAAAGGAGAGCCTGTGCAGCATAATCACCTGCCAGGCAAAATGGGGAAGAACACACAAGTCACATTTCTGGGGGCTAAGACTCAATTATCTCAACCCCAACTTACTTATGGCTGATTTCCTCAAACATAAGTTTAAAAAAATAATAAATAATGGTAATAAGAAAAACTCTGCCATCTAGAAACGCCTATTGGTTTTACTGTTTCTGCAACTTCTCCCACAAGTCGGTCTGAAGGTGTAGTTAGCCTGGCTGGTGGGGGGGCGGGGGCGGCGTCACACCTCCATAACCTGAAGAACCACAGGGAAAATGCCCTGTTTCCCAGCAGGGGGAGCAGTCTGGAAGGAGGAAGTAATTGCCGATATGGAGACAAAACAACAAATATTCCCAGAGCCCTCTGAGGCACCAACCCACCCTCTGTGGAGGAGTGTCAGGCAGGTGAGACGTGAGAGGGGCAGGCTGTGGACGATGGGCCAGCAGCCAGGGACTCCAGGGCTGGACCAAGCAGCCCATATGGCCACCAGCAGGGGTCAGCGTGGACTTAGTGAGTTAGGGAGATGGAAGGCAGCCTTCAGGAAACAACTAGCCCAGACCCCACTTGACTGAAGCTAAGAGCTAGTCAGCAACTTGTCCAAGGTCACAAAGCTAGTGACTGGAAGGTCAAGGGCCAGAATCCAAGCCTCCTGTTTTAAAAGACAAGGAAACAAATGTTACCACATTTTGACTAATTGTATCAATTCCTCTCCTAGATATTCAGACACGTTTGCCTCTGAGTGTCTATACTGACACAGAGATGCAAAACAGCCTACTGTGGTAATGAGCCCAGACTCGGGAGCCAGGCCCTGTGGGTTTGAATGCTGGCAGCTCTGTCAGTTACTGTAACCTTGAGCAAGTCACTTCATGTCTCTGCAACTCAGTGTTCTCATCTGTCAAATGGGAGTAACCACCACCCACCTCACGGGTTATGAGTTCTTATGTGCTAAATGCAGTGTCCAGCACAAAGTAAGTGGTATGTAAAAGGCAGGAAGGAATTTCTTAGGGAGGAAATAATCTCCATACTGGTTTCTCCCCAGCCCCTAGTTCATCTTAGTCACAGGTTACTGCCTTTTCCCTCCAACACCTGGACATAATGCATCTAAAATCTCACAGCGCTGTCTCTTCCCCCTTTCAGGCCAAACCCAGTCAGTTATTAGAAGTAAACTGGCCAAAATGCCCCAAGAGGTACGAACTCTAGCTAAGGGTCTACTTTGGCTACTGCCTGCCCAGCCTACTACACCCTCAGATTTCCACTTTCAAGATCATGGACTCAAAAGTTACCTCTTCGGATCCTCGCCTCCTACCTTCTGAACCCACCCACTCCTGTGAGTCTTGGGGTCTGCTTTATGACCCTCATGATATGCTCTGGTCCCTCAAACCTACTGTAATCACAAGCCTTCCAACCTCACTTACTTGCCTGTCCTACCTTGGACTCCCTTGGCCATCCTTCTCTGTGATGCTGTCACCGACTCCCTATAGATTCCTGCATCCCTCATCCCATGGAAAGATCACACCACACCCCTCCCAGGCTGCCAAACTGGGTGGAACAATCCAGAAACCAGGCCAACTGCCTCCAGGACAGACTATGCTAACCTCACCCTTCATGGCTAACTGGAGGCCTGCCACATTTCCATGGAGCCCACGCTGGCCCACTCTCCTGTGACTCTGACCATGGCCTCTGCCTCAGAGTTCACCAAGGAAGCCAAGGCCACCAGAGAACTGAGATGACAGGCTCTCTTTCAGACTAGGGCTTCTCAGACATTACCAGGCATTCGAATCCCTTGGGGGATCTGGTTAAAATGCAGACTCTGATTCAGTGGACTGGACTGGGCCCTGAGCTTCTCCCTAGCGCTGCCAATGCTGCGGATCCCCAGATCCCACTTTGCGTGGCGAAGGGATCACATAAAATTCAGTGGTTACGCTGTTGCAGATCTATTCTTTTTCATCTTCATGACAAACCTGCAAGAGAGATAGTCATCCCAGTTTACAGATGCAGAAAACTGAGGTTCAGAGAGATTAAGAAACCTGTCCAAGGCCGGGGGGCTGCTGGAGGGAAGATTCCAAAACCTGACACCTACTTTTGCTCTACATAAGGGATTTCCACGAGCAGAAATCATTAAGAAAAGCACATGGAATGGTTTATTCGTAATACGAAATCTTCTTAGCTGATGAGGATGAGATAAAGATGGGTTATAAAACGGCCACAGCGTCCCCATGCTGGAGAGTCCACCTAACAGCTGAAGGCCTAAAAGCAGCTCTCAGAAAGTAGGTTAATTCCACCAGTCAACATGGAAGAAGACATCCAGGGGAACAGAAGGAAAACTTTCCATTTGTGCAGGGAATGTAAGGGAACGCACAGATAACCTCTAACTGGCATGTTGGGGGCTTTGTGGCCACTCTTTGGGCTAAAAAGGTTGAGAGCATGGTGGGGACCATGTTTCCCACACCACAGTGCTCCCTGCGCATTTGACCTCCACCTCACCCTTCCCTCCTCTCTGGGAGCCCGCCTAGCACTCTGACCTCCAAGGCCAGGGGTGCCCTGGGAGCCCCCCACCCCACACTGCTCCACCTTCCCCAGAAGGCAGACCCAGCAGTCATCCTTCCTGTGGGCACACTGGAGGCCCTGGGTACTGTCAGGTCCCTGACCCTGCCATGCTCTAAGCTACTCCCCTCATGGTCGTCTCCCATGTGGGACCACCTGAAAAGGTGGGCTGAGGTGTCTGATGGCGACCCTACTCAGCTCACTCCTCCTCATCTCCACGTCGGTGATCCTCAGCCTCCTCCTTCTGACTGTTGAGTCTGACTCAGTCTCCCAGTCTGGGGCTTCTCATCATCTTGATCTTCCTTCATTTCAGCAGCATCTGCCCAATCCCTTTAATGGGTGTCCTCGAACCCCCTCTGTCTGCTTCTGATAGAGTGCTCTCCTGGGTCTTCCTCCGTCCCTGACTAACCTTCTAGAACTCTCCTTTCCCGGCCCAGCCTTCTCACTGCCCTCATTCCTGAGAACGTGCCCTTGACCCTCACCTCGATCATCCAGGTGGTGCCACACTTTCTGCTGACACCACCCGCCACATGTCCACCTGCTACACATCTATGACACACCCTGTCCCACCCGGGATGGGAGCCCCAAGTCAACTTTGGTCACCAAGGAATCAGCACTCAGAACAATGCCAGGGCTGGAATGGTGTGCACTCTCTCGGGGCTACCGGCTAAATAAATGACGTCCTTGCCAGATCACTGGGCTGCTCAACTTCCATCTTCCAACAGCTCATCCCAAGGCCAGGCCAGGGCCCATCCAGAGCAGGCTGTGGCTCACCGGGTAAAAGAAAAAACCAGCAATCTCCATCAAATCAGAGGATACAGGGGAAGTGATAATAACACTACAACTGTCTTAGTAAACAGAGTTTCTGGCTTTAGGGGCTCCGGGCGCTGAGGGTCTCAGCATCCTAACACACCTCCTATCCACCTGGGTCCCCTTACTGTGGTCCACAAGCTGTAAAGTTCCGGCCCTGTCCAGGTTGAAGTAAGGATAAAGAAGAGCCATTGTCAGGATGCTCTTGGCCTTGCATCCCTTTTGAGGTCTGAGGAGTAACCCAACTGTCTGCACACCACTTGTAGTTCATTAGGATTCAAAGGTAGCACCCATTCTAAATTGTGCCCTGAACCTTAATCATAATTCTGTTCTTTGCGGTGCTAAGTCAAACTCCTCCCAGACACAGCAACACTGGCCAGTGTTTCTCAATTCCCCTGAAATATCCTTCGTGATGTAAACGCTCACATCCCAGCTGCTTATAAAGGTGCGAAGCAGGATGCAATTAAGGTCCCAGAATCATGCCGCTTAGCGACTCCATTATCTCACACAAACACTTACAAAGTATTGTAGAGGAATCAGCATTCGAAGAACACAAACGTGGACACAGTGCCATTACCTCTAGCCTCCTGGAAATCACACCGCTGGTCTGCAACAGTGTTAACTACTGGGTCTAATTCTGTTGCTCTGCGAAGACTATCCAGTTGGTGTGAGGGAAAAATAGTCCGAGATCTAGAAACCACTGACGGTGCTAACTGCAGCACTTTGCCTTTCCCAGAAGATAAATTAGGAAGAATTTTTGCCCGTTCAAGTTATTTTTCCCAAAGCCGAGAGTCGAATGGCCTTGGTACCCTGCCTTGAAGACACAGATGCAATTACACCGAATAGCTATGAACTGCCCCGCCAGCTTCCCCCCAACTTCATTTGATAAAGTGAGACGCAGACACACACTGACAGACAAGCACACACCTTCTTTAACTGCCAGACGCGGCACCAACGGGAAAATGTATGTCCAATCTACGGGGTGAAAATCAGCCCTGGAGCTCATCACTGAAGCAAAATAGCCATATACACGCCGACCAGCCCAACTGCCTTGTAAGGAACCATCGCTGACAACTAGGGTTCCTATTCAGCAGGCTAATAAGAATAATTATAGCCAGGGCAGGCATTAATCAGCTTGGCAGATACAGGAATTCTGTTAACAAGGCTAAAATGAGTGCCAAGCAATCTCTGAAGGCCACAGCACTTCAAAGACTGTTAAGCTGGGGGGATTCACTAAGGTTCCTCCTGCCAGCCTTCCCCCGCCTTCTGCCTTTGGGTCCCACTCCTCAGAGCAGGCGCAGGCGTGGAGACCTGCTAGGAGTCAGGGTCACCACATGTGGGAATAGGGGTCCTTGGTCCGGCCCCTCCAGGAATTGTGCCTGGACTGCGCTCACCCCAGACTCTCTTATTTGCAACTGCACTCTGGCTGTCAAAACATGGCCATCCTTTTTTCTACCAAAACTAGTCTCAGGCAACACACAGCGTGAGGTTACGGAGAGCATCAGTCAACTCCTTCCTGATCACATCCTGGCTCGGCCTCGGAACAGCTGTAGGACTCCGGACACGTGATTTAACTTTTCTGGGCGTCGCTTTCCTCCCGTGCAACGGGCAGGAAAGAACAGCACCTTTCTCAAAGGGTTGTAAGGATTAAATAAGAGAAGGCACAAAGGGCACCTGGGTGGCTCAGTGGGTTAAAGCCTCTGCCTTCAGCTCAGGTCATGGTCCCAGGGTCCTGGGATCAAGCCCCCCATCGGGCTCTCTGCTCAGCAGGGAGCCTGCTTCCTCCTCTCTCTCTCTCTCTCTCTGCCTGCCTCTCTGCCCACTTGTGATCTCTGCCAAATAAATAAATAAAATCTTTAAAAAAAAAAAAAAGAGAAGGCACATAAAACCTGGTGCTTGATATGTACTCTCTAAACAGCAGCTATCATTTCCGTCCCATACAGAGCCCTCTATAGAAACTGAGAGAAAAGAAGAAACAAAACATTTGGTATCACGGACACACGCATGTGATAGGAGCGGCTTCGCCTGGGCTAAGCTTTCTACCTGACCTCCTTCAGAGCTGACAAAGAGACTGCTTAGCTCTCCCCACAAGTCCACTGTTCTCGCCCACGGATGTTGGTGCTCCGCAGCCGCCAGGCTACCTGGCATTCCTCGACCTCCCTTGCAGCTAGTGTGACGAGGCTAAGTTCTCTTGAATGGAATGTGTGCAGAAATGATGCATGCCCCTTCCAATCCTGGTCTATGAAACCTCCATGTGTTCTCCTCCAGGCTCTTTCCCCCTTTATGCGGCAGGAGAGGGGATAAGGACAACCAAAGTGATCTTAGATGGGCTGAAGACAGGGGAGCTTCTATCAGCCTGGGCACCAGGATGGCTGCAAGGACCAGGCATACCACGCACCCTAGTCATGTGAAGCCTCCCCTTGGCACTGTTGTGAGAGACCTTTCTATTGTTTGAACCCTGATGCTTCTGAACTGTGAAGCTTCGAGTCTCTGCCTTTGTTATAGCAGTTTGGCCTACCTAATTAATATAAAAGTCTTCTATCTAATTTGAATTTGAAAATACAGATATAATGCTTCCATCACTTAAAAACCATTTCAATGGATTTGAAAGTTGTGCTTTTTTTTTTAAAGACACAAATGAAGAAAAATTCCTCCCCCCTTCCTACCTTTCACTCTCTAATTCATGCTGCACAATAGTGAGGACTGACTTCCTCCCGCACATTGCTGTGTTGTGTTAATTTCACCCTGAGAGCTTTTAATGGCTACCCAATACCCAGAGAGAGAGGGATATATGCATGTATCTACTCAGTTGGCCAACATTTACCAAATACCTACTACGCACGGCCCACCAGGAACCCTATTAGTAACAAGACTACAGTGAACAGTATGAACGAGATCCCTGCCCCTGGGGATATAATCAGTGTGGGGATTCAGACCAGAAACAGACAAATATTATATACAGTGAGATAAGCGACATGACAGGAAAAGTACGGGCCGCCTAGCAGCACCCCCAAAACCAATGAACCCCCCCCCTCACAGCCCAGACTGCTCAGCCCAGAACGAAAAGCCTTTAGGAGCTACTCCAAACCCACCCTTCCAGCTTGCTCTCCCATTAGAACCTCCCCGGCCCACCTCTAGCTCCATGGATCTCACATGCCCTTCCTGAAAGAGCTTAGCACTTTCACATGGCCCCACTCGATGCCCTTCCACAAACGTGCTTTTCCTGGAACGCTCTTCCACTCCTTTCAAAATTCTAATCATCCTCAAGGCTCAGCTCAAATGTCACCTCTTCAGCAAAATCAACCCCAACCCTAAGTCAAAATTAATCATTCTCTTCCCTGCTTCCTACCAGCACTTGATGTCTCTGTCAGGTATCTCATTTGGTCTTGTAGTTAACTGTTTTATTTATTATCTGTCCATCTACCTGCACTGACCACTCAGGGAGGTATTTGTCTGCTATGTTCTGTGGACTCTGATGGATATTCAAGAAATGCCGTAGTGAATGGGTGGACAAGACAGGTCAGACACAGAGACCTGCTCCATGAAGCTGAGTGGGTTCTGATGGGATTGTGACCTTTGAGAGGGGGACTTAGGAAAATGTTTGGAAGAAGCGAGTTTTGGGGGAAACGGGAATACGTAGGTGAGAAAAGAGAAGCAGGAGGGACATTCCCAGGCCATGGAAAAGGGCAAGGCCAGAAGGTTCACACAATTCTCTGTAAAGGACAGCAAACAGATTCCTTAGAATGAAGTATTTGATTCAAAGGGAAGCGAACACAAGGGGCAGAATATCCTTGGAAGAAAAACCAAAAGAACCAATGAGCAAAGGTGAGACACTCCCCAAAACTGATCCTTCTGGAAAATGATGAACTAAGGAGGATGGAGGAAAAGATCAGCCAGGAAGATGTCCAAAGTTAATCCGTGCAGGGAATTATCAGAACCTGGGCTAGGATAGTAGCTGTAGAAACAGGAAGAATGGGAAGAAGCCTGAGTCTGTGCTAGGAGAAAAGCCACAGAACTGAGGGACTGTGTGAACGTGGAGGTCACAGAGGTCAGTGATGGCAAAATTTTGCCCAGGATGCAATACAAGAGGAAAGATGAGCTTGTTTATTGACATATTAAGTTTCAGGAGCCAGTAGAACATGGAGGGCTTCCCAGAGGTCACAAAGAAGCCACACTGGGTGAGTGCTGGAGGGCAGAACTGTCATCTGGAACACCAAGTTCAGAAGCTGTTAGGTGGAAAGGCATTGGCTGGTGACTCCTCAGATACTTATGTGTAGTTAACATGAAATGCCCTGCCAACATACAACCAAGGCTTCTCCAAGCTGTGCTTTTCCCACTTCAGTTTTTTTCCTTTTGTACATCTCTTTGCCCCCGATCCCTTTTTCTCCCTCATCATAATTACTCAAGGGCATTCTTTTCAGACTTCTTCATGAGCCCACCATCTGAGCTGGTACAAGGGTTGTCAAGAGCACAACTCTAGGGGGTCATTCATCTTGGCTCCAAAGTGAAGAGCAGCTCCTAGAGTAGTGCACTGCACAATCTGTGTGACTATAGGGCATGGCCTGGTGTGACCCAGACACATTAGCCAATTAATGTGTATAGACTATCACAACAAATGGAGAACTTTAAGGATCCTGGTATGAAAGGGAAAGCTCTGGGACCTGAGACCATACAAAACATGCTACAAAACCAAGTGAAAGATCTGGAAGCTTTCTGCACGTGGTTGCAGCTAAAGCAGCATGGCTGGATGAGCTCTCTTGGGGAGTGAATTCCAGAAAACCCTTCAAAGAAAGAAAACACAGTATCAGCTAGAAAGGGCAGCAGCAGTCACGGGGGTGGGGACAATGTGGGCCCTGGTGTGGGCAGGATGGCAATGGCTGTGGAAGGCTTCCAATGGGACCCTCTGACTGTAAGTGCAGAGTAGCCATTTGCCCTGTGTGCAGCTGGGTCCTGGCTGGGACAATCGCCACACACTATGCATTCTGCAAAAGATTCAGATCTGCCTTCTCTAGGGGCTTGGAAGAAAACCCTGGGTCAGGTCACAGGACTCCTTCTGTTCTGGCTGACACAGACCAAAGGGATCCAAGAATATGAAAGAATAACAGACACCTGGGTCAGTCCTCCAGCACCTCAGAGGGCACTTAACAAACATATGTATTTCTATGGCTGATAACTGCATAGTTATGTTAAATAACCATATTACCATAATCATGTGTATCTACATGAAAATGGTGTCTGTGTGTATGGGGTAAAAGGAAAATGGAGAGGAGGGGGAAAAAAAAAAACCCCACCAAAGATTCCTTGGGTAGGGGGGACACCGCTGGGTCAAATGATCAAGAGGCACCCAGGTTTGGGGAGAGTGGAAGACGGGGGCCGTAAAGGGAAGAAAAGTAACAGGTAGGAAAAGTTGGAGAAGCCAAGGCGCCCGGGTCTTTGTGTGCAAATGTGCAGCTAGGCAGCTTCAAGAAGAGCTCAAGGAAAAGACTGAGGCAGAATATCGAGCCACGGCCAACATGACGAAGGACGAGCACACCGATTTTTCCTTTAGCGCTCTGGGCCACCCCGTGACCTTCGTAGAAGGAAGTTGGCGGATTGTCTCCCTTCCCTGGAAAGGCAGCTCGGCGTGGGCTGGCATGTGCCAGGGACGATTCGGCCGATCTCTGCTACGGCGGGCCACATCAAAGGCGCATATTTCCGCCCCCCCGGGTGGGGACGCGGCCGAGTACCGCCGGCACCTTCCGGGCCCGGAGTTCAAGGTGAGCCGGGCTCCCGGCGGCCAACAGGTAGGGAGGGTTGGGGGAAGCCGGCCACCGGCCACTCCCCCCCGCACAGGTGGGGCGAGGCGCGGCCTGGCGAGGCGGCCCGGCCAGATTCGCGCCCGGCTCCCCGATCCCGCGCCGTTCCCCGCCGGCCCGCGCCGCCCGCGGACCCCGCCGCCTCTCCCGGGAGCCGCCCGGCACCTCGGCGCCCCAGGCCGCGCGCCGCAGCTGCGCCCCGCCGAGCCTCCCCCGGCCCCCGCGCCCGGCCGAGCCCGGCGCGCACTCACCCAGCCCCAGGAGCGCCAGCAGCAGCGGCCTCGGCGCCAGGCGTCCCATGCTCGCCGGGCGGGAGCGAATCTCCCCCGCCTCCTGCGTCCCCGCCGCCTCTCCTCCTCCTCCTCCTCCAGCTCCGGCTGCTCCAGAGTCCGCGCTCCCCCGCCTGGGCCGCGCGCCTGCTCCGCTCTCCTCGCGAGCCGAGAAATCCCAGCGCTGGGCCGTACGTGCGCCCCTCGCTCGCGCGCCGCCCGCCCGCCTGCCCCCGCCCGCCGCCCGCCTCCCGCCTCCCGCCGGCCGGGCACCGGGAGCCGGGCGCCGGAGCCGCCCCGCCGAGCCGAGCGCGCAGTCCCGACCGCTTCCCGAAAGCAAAAGGGAAGAGCCGCAGCGCCCGCCCGCCCGCGCCTCCCATCCGGCGCTCTGCCAGCTACAAACACAAACTTTCCCAAGCCCCTCCCCGCTCCAGGTAACGGCGGCAGCGCCCGGCCCCCCGCTTAAAGGGGAGGAGGCGTCGGAGCCCACCCCGCTCTCCCCTCGGGCCCCCGCCCCACGACAAACTTTCCTCCGACCTTTAAAAGTTGGCCTGGGAAGGACTCGTCTGGAAACCTCATCGCCTGTGCTCCATTCCGGGACACCCCGCGTTCCCGTCCCTCTGGAGTCACCCACGCGTGTCTGCTCTTCCCTCGGCTACCTCCCCGCCGTTCACCCCACTCGTCTCAGGCTCCGCACCCCACCCACCAGCCGCTGGGCTCTAGCTAAAAATTGCTCAGGTAGGACTTTCCCCGGAGGTGAAAGGACTTTAAATGGGTCACGAGTTCCAGCCTCTTCGTGGTGCATGGCCAGAAGTGACCTACCCAAGGGCTCACGGCGAAGTGGCAAGAGCAGAACGTCGATCTCACAGGCTCTGCTCCCTGCCTTGCGGCTGGTGGGCCTCCCTTCCCTCTCCAGGGTGCCTATGGCATTGATTAGAACCGTCCCACAAGTACACCCACGGAGAAACAAACAAACCAAGTGTATTAATAGCTACAGTTATTCATATGGAATGTACTGTGAAGTCTAAATACGTGTTGCTTTGAGTGGACACAACTAGTTGCCAATAAAGACCCCTTTTTTCCCCCACAATAGGGTTTTGTGCTTCTAATTTGAATACAAAAGGCCCAGTATTGAAAAAAAAATTAGTGTTCATTGTTTAAAACTTCACAAGGGTGCTTCACAAGGTGCTCCCATAAGGAGCGATCCTGATGCCCAGTGCCTGCCCACCCACAACCCTGGGACCACAGCCTTTCATTAATACATGCAAAACACATTGCAGATGTGAATGGCCAAACCGCCCAGACTGGGGAGAGGAGCACTGCTTGAACTCTGATGCATCATTGCTTCCACTAACAAGCATTTCTTATTTCTGCTAAAAACGTGTGATTAGGGGCACCTGGGTGGCTCAGATGTTTGGGCATCTGCCTTTGCCTCCAGTCGTGGTCCCCAGGGTCCTGGGTTCCGGCCCCGAATCCAGCTCCCTGCTCAATGGGAAGCCTGCTTCTCCCTCTCCCACTGCCACTGCTTGTGTTCCCTCTCTTGGTGCATCTCTCTCTGTCATATAAATAAAATCTTTAAAAACAAACAAACAAACAGGGGTGCCTGGGTGGCTCAGTGGGTTAAGCCGCTGCCTTCCGCTCAGGTCATGATCTCAGGGTCCTGGAATCGAGCCCGGCATCGGGCTCTCTGCTCAGCGGGGAGCCTGCTTCCTCCCCTCTCTCTCTCTCTCTCTGCCTGCCTCTCTGCCTACTTGTGATCTCTGTCTGTCAAATAAATAAAATCTTTAAAACAAAAACAAGTGATTGGCCAGATATGGACCCCTCTGAAAGGGACTCAAAAACTCTTTCTTGGTGGCACAACAATGGGAATGTCTTAATGCTACTGAACCATACACATAAAAGCAGTTAAAATGGTAAATTCTGTTTTAAAACAATAAAGAAAAAAAATTTTTTTAAGAAACAATTTTTATTTCATTTTTGCCACGAGCCTTTCTTCATACTGTTCACCCACCCTGAAATCCCTTTCTGCTTCCCATCTCATGGAACCCTCTAGAATTTCTCTGGAAAGTGTTTTAATTTAATTCAATCGACCTCAAATGCCAGGCCTAACGTTAGGCCTTGGGAGATGCTGGATCTACAGAGAAGGGTAGGGCCTGGCCCCTCTGGAAACTCAGAGCTTTTCCTTTCTTAACCACCCACAGCCCGTAATGTCTGAACCACACATTTTGGCTCTTCAAGGTTACTCATGCTTGGACTGAATGTTTGATTGCCCCCCACCCATTCGTATATTAAAACCCTAATCCCTGGGGTGCCTGGGTGGCTCAGTGGTTAAAGCCTCTGCCTTCGGCTCAGGTCATAATCCCAGGATCCTGGGATTGAGTCCTGCATCAGGCTCTCTGCTCAGCAGGGAGCCTGCCTCCTCTTTCTCTCTCTCTGCCTGCCTCTCTGCCTACTTGTGATCTGTCAAATAAATTTTTTAAAAAAATCTTAAAAAAAAAACAAAAAACCCTAATCCCTAATGGCACTTGGAGGTGGGGCCTTTGCGGGGTGGGGGGGGGGGGGTAATTAGGTCCTGAGGATGAGATGGAACCCTCATGAATGGGATCAGTGCCTTTATAAGGAGAGGTACCAAATAGATGATCTCTCCACCGTGTAAGGAGACAGCTAGACAGCATCTGTCTGCAAACCAGGAGGAAGGCCCTCACCAGGAACTAAATCTTGAGATTTGCTTAAAGAACTATGATAAATAGTTGGGGTTTTTTTTGGTTTTTTTGTTTTTTTTTGCTCCAGAACTGATAAATAAATGTCTCTTGTTTAAGCTACCTAGTCTATGACATTCGCCATGGCTACTTGAGCCGAAACAGCACAACATACATACCACTCCCATTTTTGTCTAATACAGAAATGAGTCAATGCTAAAAGCTCTTTTATTTAACAGACAAGTACAAGTCTGGAGGTGTGCCTGGCACATGATAGGTCTTCAATAAATATTTATAGGCTGAATGAATGCCAGGTCCTGGGCTAGACCCTAGGAATACAGAGATGGGTAAGACAGTTCCTCCCCTTAAGGCACTCACAATCTGTGCTTCATGACTTGGTAGGTGTGACAGCATATGCAAGGTCCAGGTGTGACACAGGGAGTGGTCAGTCCTGGGAAGGTTGCCCAGAAAAGCTGCTCAGAGAGGATGTCCATGAAATGAGTTTGGAATGACTGGGAGGTCTTTAGCTGTGAGGTGGAGGGATGTGCTTACTGTCAATGTTGTATATTTAATATGATAGGGATTCTTCACCCCTCGCCTCCCCATCCCCAGGTGTTATTAAATTAATGGTGCATTTTCAATCATGGAAGTAACAGTGGATAGTAGTTGAAATGGAAATAATAAATAAGACTGTCCAGGCAGGGCAAGCAGAATGAGGACTAAAGTGGATAGCCTATTGGCGGTAGGCAGTCAGCTGTGTCATAAGAGTCAGCCCAAGACAGCCGTTTTGTAGCAGAAAATGAGTGTAAATTAATAACTCAACTCTAGACAGTTGCTCATAACCACCACCTTTTGCATAGCCCTGACTACTAAAGGATAAAATCCTAAAGAAACATAATCCCCGCAGCAGACCAGCACACTTTGTTAATTCACGACTCTGGAATCTGATGATGCTTTTATTATGAAAGATACTTATTTGTCAGAGTGAGTAACCTTCTTCACAGGTAAGGCTTTTGCTCCAACCAATTGTTCTCAGTTTGGTTAGTCTTTGGGCTTGCCTGGGGCAGAAGGGCTCATTTCTCTAGCAACTCTGACCCACGCCCATTCCTAGGGAGGTGAGCCCTACCCTGGGTTTCCTTTGCCAGATCACAGGGACCCTGGGAGGCTCTTGTCACAACAGCCAAGCCTTGTCTCTTGATGACACATAACTGCCTACACACACTGCTCCTGAAAACCCCAGGAAGGTCCTCACACTCTCACTCCCGACAGATATTCCTGCTGAGATCAGGAAAGTCACCTATTATTTAAAGTCGAGAATGGAAATATTAGAAGGTCCCAATGAATGAATTTGCAGATTGGTCTAAGATTCACCAGGGCCTGGTGTGTTAGTTCTCCCATCCCACCAACACATACACACACATATACACACACATGCATACAGTCTTCAGATGACCCTGACCCTATTTAAATCAGCAGAGTGGGGAGGCGTGTATTCAACCTTTCATTCCATTAATCATTTTCATTAAAATAAGTCCTTGTTTTTTTTTCCAGGTGTCTTTCCCCTAGGATATTAAGGGGATTACTAATTAAAAAGAAATGTAAGATTTAATCATAGAATTAGAAGTTGGAATTAAGAGTTAAAAGTGGGGGAGGGGGGACACCTGGGTGGCTCGGTGACTCTGAGCAACCGACTCTTGATTTCAGCTCAGGTCATGGTCTCAGGAGATGGAGCCCTAGGTCCTCCGGCTCTATGCTCAGAGTTTTGTCTGCTGGAGAGTCTCTCCCTCTTCCTCTGTTCCTTGCCCTGCTCTCTCACTCTCTCTCTCTCTCTCTTGCTCTCTCTCCAATAAATAAATACAATCTTTTTGTAAGAGTTACAAGGGAAGAGTGAGGAGAGGAGGCTTTCATTTTCTGATGAGTGATAGTCACTCACCGTTGCCGGGAAGCCCACAGGGGAAGTTATGAAATGCCCAACTGACCAGCTTGGAAGACAGTAAGGGCCTTATCTGTTTGCACTGTGTCAAACAGGGTCCTGCTGAGGGCTGTGCTCTGTGACCTCCGGCCTCAGGCTGGCACAGAAGCGAGAGGTGGCCTGTCCTGGGAGAGGCAGCAGGGTCCGAGAGTGGTACGGGGTCTCTGGGAGCTGGGCTTCAGGGTGTCAGCAGAGACTCTTTACCCAAGGCCAAAGGTGCCCCACCAGGCCTAACCTTGTGCCTGGCAGCCGGAGTGATGGCCAGCTGGTGCGGAGAGGACTTCATGCCCTCCTGGGAAGGCACCACGCCGTAACGTTCACGCATGCACTTGGAGGGGCAGGAGGAGAAGGGGGGGATGTCCTCCTTTTTCTTACGGGTTCCCCCCATGAGCCTTTCTCATCCCACTTGAGCTCTGCTTCGGGGTTCAACTGGAACATGAACACTACACATTTAAAATATTTGCAACCTAAAACGCATTCGGGATAGGGCTGTTAGCTAAAATACAGGAGGGCCCGTTAAATCAAATTTCGGATAAACAAGGAATACTTTTCAGGATAAGTATGTCCCAAGAGTGCACAGAGCACCCTCCTACTTAAAAGTATTCCTCATTTTTCCGAATCCAAGTCAACCAGGCATCCTGCATTTTTATTTGCTGAATCTGGCAACCCTTGACCAGAGAGGAGTTCCCATATATGGAAATAGGTTCTTTCTAGATGACAACGGGGAGCTCTAAGTAGTTATCTTCCAATTATTTTGGAGTTTTGCATTTCAAAGGAGGAATAGACTTGCTTCGGGGTGTTATGTTGAGTCACTGGGTAAAAATTGCCAAGAGACAGAATTGGCCTCATTTGTTATAACCAGAGTGAGCTCAATGATGAGGGGAGCTACAGGATTTGTTAGAATCCTCTCCTCTCTAAAAATTATTCGGCGAGACACTAAATGCCTACCTGTAAGCGCAGCCTCGGGAGAATTACTGCATTGGGTAGGAGGTTACAGAGAAGCTGATCTCAGAGGCAATGCTTTCCAACCTCAAGATCCTGTGAATTATCCAAGGCCAGCCAACTCTTTCCTAGTCCCTCTTCCAAAGCCAAATCTTTGTCCATGCCGCTTCTCCCTTTTCTGGAACGTCTACCCCTTGGGGCTAGGCTGGCTGTCTGTCCTGCAGCTTAGAGCACATTGCAAATTCATGCAGATGCCACACCTACCTCCTCTCTACTGGAGAGTACTCAGGTGAGTTCTTCTAAAACCCAGCCACCATTTTTGGGAGACATCTGGCATTTTTATCCACTCCGTAGCCCATAATCCCCCTCGGCAAGTCACTTAGCAGAGAGGTCCATCTGGCAATTTTGTCTATCTTGGAAGGTGCGTGGGGAATGGCATTTTGCCAGCCAGCGACTTCATGGAACTTTACCGAATGACTTTTGTCCCCTATAGCCGAGCAGCTTTGTAGCACCTGCTTCAGTATTTTATTCTGGCCTGAAACTGTATCCACGCTTTGGGACATAAAGCTTGTGGGGGTCTTAATCAACAGTTTGCCTCCAAGGTAGGAAGAAGGCAAAGTTACTTTCTGAGGAAACCCTTGGGCCCCTTGCCCATGAAAACACTGGAGGGCCACTTTTGAACCACGGCGGCTGACCTGGCGTGGCCCCAGCATCTTCACAAGGGGATGTCAGACCTGCCCCAAGAGGGTGGATGGATGTGGAGGGTAAGTGTGTCTGGGCTTAACCAGCTACCCAGAACAGCCACCATCCAGGTCATGATTGCAAACGTACTGCTCCTCGATATTTTTAAAAGCCCAACTGAGAGCAACAATATTTATGGAAGATTACCTGAAGTAAATGCAGCCTGTACATTCTTCTAGATACCTTAAGATCCCCCTGAATTATGAATTAAGGAACCCATCAGTAAGCTTGATACCCAGCTATATCATATTGGCACCCGCATAAAGTTGCTTTTACTGAATTCCATTTTGTCATGATGCCATCAGTTTCTATTGAGGGATGACCTAACAAACAGTCCTGTGCACTTTGTCACTGTCTTCCCTGGAAGGACAGGTTTACCGATGCTCTTCTTGACATCAGGCAGCAGCCTCTCTACTTAGGATCCATGGAACGTTTTTACTCCATTCTCAGTACTACAAATGACTGCACTTTTCCTTAGCAACTGGTTTCTTTTTTCCCATATGGACTCTGTAAATGTTATAAGTGGTGGTGTATTCTTTTCATGTCAGTGATTAGAAAGCTTCTGGTCGGGGCACCTGGGTGGCTCAGTGGGTTAAAGCCTCTGCCTTTGGCTTGGGTCATGATCCCAGAGTTCTGGGATCAAGCCCCACATAGGGCTTTCTGCTCAGTGGGGAGCCTGCTTCCTCCTCTCTCTCTGCCTACTTATGATCTCTGTCTGTCAAATAAATAAATAAAATCTTAAAAAAAGAAAGAAAGAAAAAAGAAAGCTTCTGGTCAGATCTCTGACTCCGTCCCTCCCTACCTCCCTATCCCCAGGAAATGAATAGGTCAAAAAGCCCAAATTTTAAATAACCTTACTTGCCGCTATTATTTTCCCTTTCCCTCATTTGACTCTTGTCATTTTCCTTTCTTTTAGGTTCATACGTATGCACAATATGGGAACCCGTTTCCCATATTCCTACTACTGTCATATTCTATTCCACACCTCCTGCCCTGCAAGGGACATTTGCAGATTAAATGCAATAAGGTAATAATCACAATGAATTCTGCTTCCAGGGAAAGGCTGGAATGGGATGAGGCTGAGCCTAGGGCTGCCCTGGAACTTGAGGAGACACGGGTTGTCCCATCAGTTGTTCCTGAGAAAGGACATCGTTTCTGAGAGCAGCAGACAGCTGCCTCTCTTCCCCTCACCCTAGCACGGGGCACTGGGTCTCTGTCCACACTGGCTGGCAAATACTAGAATTCACTTGCTTTCTCTAAGCACACGATGGGTGCAGGGTTGAGGGGGTCCGAGCAAGTCCTGAGCGGATGGATGGTAACCCACCACGAGTTCTACATAGTCAAAGGCTCAACCGTGAAGGTTCAGCCAGCCCTGAACTCTCGGGGTTCCCCACACTCTGCGGCCTCTCACTTCCTTTTGCTGCCACCTGGCCCAACCTCTGAAACACTCTTCCTACTCCTCCATTCCTCTGGTCTGCACCTGTCCTCACCTAGAGCCTTTATGCAGGCAGGTTGAAGGACACGGGTGTGCATGAGGTGGGTCACTGATGGCATGGGCTGGACAGTCCCCCACAGCTTGTGGAAACCCCAGGAGAGGACAAGGGATGTGACTCAGGGCGTCACTCCTCTCTCTAGGCTTGTATCCCCCTTCCCGAGATGCCCTGCGGGTAGCTCCCGCTCTTCATTTAATATGTGTCTTAGGGTTATACAATAGTTCTGCACATGTCTGTCTCCCCACTAATGAGAGCAGAGGCTGCATTCTACTCAGCTTTGGACCCCAGCGCCCAGCACAGCGCCTGACGAGTAATATAATTTCTGACGAGTGTGGTTTGTGTCTCTTTCAAATGTTGGAGTGTCAGTAACAGTTTATTTGGGAAAAAATAATCCAAAACCACTTATTTAGTCCAACCCCCTTGTTTTACAGATGAGACAGCGGAAGCCCAGAGAGCCTGAGTAACTTGTTTGAGATTACACAGTATATTAAAGTGATTATGGAATATTAAAATGATTCCACAAAGTATGCCAAATGCAGACAAGGGAGACGGCGGGAGTTACAATGTAAATTATTAGCACTTCAAATGGAGGGTATGACCACTCTGTGCTGGATTTCTAACAGGAAATTGCTTAAAATAAATTAACTTGGAAAGTTCCTGAGCTCTGATTAAAGAGGTGAATGGCTTGAATGGGGCTCTCTCTTGAAGAAGAAATTCACCCTCTGTAAACACATTTTCAAGTACTGTACCCAGGACTTTGAATCAGAATGAATTTACTTAGCATTCTCTTCCTCCAACCCATTCATCCGACAGTGGCAGCTATAGGGAGAGGCGTTTTCGTTTTTAATAAAAAAATGGGATGTGGATAGTGCTACTTAATAAATGAAAAACCCTCTGAAGGCCCCCTCTTCACCTGTGCTCCCTCCTGCCCCTAGAAAACCTTCTCCTGCAGTCTTCAGCACATGTGTGAGGTACAGAATGCCAAGGATGGTCAAAGATTATGATGAAAACCAAGAAAAATAACAGTTTACCACTCCTCATTGCATGCTAAAAAACAAAACAAAACAAAACACAAAAACCCAACAAAACAGTGAAAAACTTTAACTTGAGCTGGCAGGGGGGAGATTGTGAGTCATGGGAACTAGTCGTCCTGCCAAATGAGAGAGCGAGGACTCATTTGAACAGACATACTTGTACTAAACTTTTCATTTGCCCGGACATTGGCCAACATTAGTCTAGAAAAGAGGGGCTCATTTAGTGTTTTCAGAGTCCATAATACTGGGACAAACACCCTCCCCCCCAAAAAACAAAATAACTCAATTTGATGAGTGTAAAGCAGTTTCCTGCTTCTTATCTGTATGGCCCATTTCTAAAGTCTTCCTTCTGACACTCACCTGGCTCAGAAGCTCCAAAAGTCAAGTGATAAAGGAGTAGTGACACTTTTCTTCAGGCACTGTAGAAATGAAGGTTAATAGGACTGAAGTCACACAGTGTAGGTGAACATTCAGCCTCTGCCACTTACAAAAGCCCTCCGACCTGGCACCAGTTATTTAACCTCTCTGGCTCTCAGTCTCCTGATCCGTAAAATGGCGACAATAATAATATTTATGGCAAAGTGTTATTTTGGGAACTGAGAAAGGGTTCATTACATATTCATGAGGTAGAAGCTGTAGGTTTGTCACTCAACAGTGAGTGTCCCCGCCTCCACCATGACTGCCTACCAAAATGTGTGCCCCATTCTCCATTGTGGAACCATCACCGGAAATTCATCCTCCTGTGGAGGACCGCATTTCCAGCTTCCTTTCCGCCTAGATGACATGACAGAAATGACACATGTAACTGGAGGGGAGCAGGTTAAAAAGTAGTTATGTGGCTTTTCCATACTCTCTTCCCATCTGCTAGTTGGACGCAGAGGCTTAAGATGGTAGAGGCTCAAGATGGGAAAGAAACAAGAGACCCCAAACGGCGACGTGGAGGAAAGCTGCCCCCAGCCAGGAGCACCGCATTGTCCTGTTAGGAAGGGGAGATATAAGCGTCGATGGTGTTAAGTCACTGGAACGTGGGGCGTACTTGTTCCAGCTGTTACATTACTCCAAGTAGTACATCTCCCTTCTTTTTTTCCAAGAAGCTTCGCTGTTGCTGAGTCTGGCCACCTCTGTTGAACCATATGCACCTAGGGAGGCTGGCTCCTTCCCCGGGGGAATTCTTGCTTACTCTACAACTCCAGGTCTCCAAAGCTCTACGCTCCAAGATGTCTAAGTTTAATTCCCTGGTCAGTGATTGATTTAAGCATGACCAGGTGAGAAAACTCTGGCCATCGAGATGTAAGGTAAGGTCTTCTGGAGGAGTCTTGGAAGATCTCTTCCTTACCTCAGTGTTACTCCAGCTTTTTTATGATTCCCGCTTTTTCTTGTTTCTGTTTTCCTCTTATCATTTTTAATCTTTATTGAGATATAATAACATTCACCAGTTTGAGGAGTTTTTACAAAGTCATGCAACCACCACCACAATCATGATAAAGAGTATTTCCAGAGCACCTGTCTAGCTCATTGGAAATAGCATGTGACTCTTGATCTCAGGATTGTGAGTTCAAGCCTCATGTTGGGTGTAGAGTTTATTTAAAGAAATAAATTCTTGAAAAGGTGGCGGGGGGAGAACATTTCCATCTCCCACTAAAGATTCCTATGCCCCTTTTAGTCAATCCCCTCCCTTCACACACCCAGGCCCTGGCAGCCACTGATCAATTGTCTACCACTATAGTTTTACCCTTCTAAAATTTTCTATAAGTCAAATCATACAGGTATAGTCTTATATGTCTGGCTTCTTTCACATCACATAATGCTTTTAAGATTCATCCGTGTTGTTGTACAGATCACAGTTGTATGGATAAGTCCACTTACTACTATTTATTGCTGAGGAGTATACCATTATGCAGATATAACCCAATTTGCTTATCCATTTGCCAGTTGATGTACACTTGGGTTCTTTCCAGTTTTTGTTTATTATGAATAAAGGTACTATAAACGCTTGCAGGAAACTGTATGGATATTCATTCCTTTTTGTTTCTCGAGAAAATACCTGGAAATGGTATTATTGGATCCTATGATAAGTTTTATGTTTAAATTTATAAGACACTGCCCAACTGTTTCCAGAGTAGCATTTTGGAATATATTCCAAATTTGGGCATTTCTACCCAAAACATATGAGAGTTTCAGTTCCTCTGTGCCCTCATCAACACTTGATATTGTCAGACACGTTTAACTTAAGCTATCCCAGTGGGTCTGTAGTAGAATCTCATTGTGGTTTTGTTTTGGGTTTTTTTTTTTTTTTAAGATTTTAAAAATTTATTTGAGAGAGAGAACATGAGAGCTGAGAAGGTCAGAGGGAGAAGCAGACTCCCCATGGAGCTGGGAGCCCGATGCGGGACTCGATCCCGAGACTCCAAGATCATGACCTCACCCAAAAGCAGTCACCCAACCAACTGAGCCATCCAGGTGCCCCTCATTGTGGTTTTAATTTGCATTTCCTTAGTGACTAACAATGTGGAGTATCTTTCCATATGCTTATCTTCCAACTATATGTCTTCTTTGGTAAAATACCTATTGAAATACTTCACCCATTTTTAATTGGGATGTTCGTCTTCTTATTCATGAGTTATAAGAGTTCATTATATATTTTGAATATAAGTTCTTCATCCAATATATGTTACACAAATTTATTTTCCAGTCATGTTTTCATGGTTTATCTTTTTTCATCCTTTTATCTTTACCTGTTGTTGACTTTATATTTACAGTACAATTTTTTTAAAAAGATTTTATTTATTTATTTGACAGAGAGAGAGATCACAAGTAGGCAGAGAGACAGTCAGAGAGAGAGGAGGAAGCAGGCTCCCCGCCGAGCAGAGAGCCCGATGCGGGCCTCGATCCCAGGACTCTGGGACCATGACCTGAGCCGAAGGCAGAGGCTTTAACCCACTGAGCCACCCAGGCGCCCTACAGTACAATTTTATTAGATAGCATATTAGTTGGGTTTTCCTTTCTTATCCATTCTGACAATTCCCGCCTTATAATCAGGATATCTGAAATATTTACATTTAATGCAGTTTCAATGTAATTGAGGTTAAGCTGTAATCTTTTTTTTTTTAACATTTTATTTATTTTTTTGAGAGAAATCTAGAGACAGAGGGCCTGAGCAGGGGGCGGGAAGAGGGAGAGGGAGAAGAAGACCCCTGCTGAGCAGGGAGCCCAATGTGACACTTGATCCCAGGATCCTGGGCTCATGATCTGAACCAAAGGCAGATACTTAATTGACTGAGTGACCCAGGAACCCTGCTATTTGTTTTCTATTTGTCTCATCCACTCTGTTCTGTTCTTTTTCTGCCTTTATTTGGTCTGAGTTTCATTTTGTTTTTTAGTATTCTTTTTTATGCCTTCTTTTGGCTTTTAGCTATACCTTTTTGCTACTCTTTTTTAAAGTAGTTTCTGAGTTTCCAATATGGGTCTTCAACTTGTCATGATCTACCTCATGTAAATATGAAAGTCTTACAATAGTGCACTTCCATTTCCTTTTCTCCTCCTTTGTACTATTTTTCCCCATTAATTTTGTGTGTTATATGTTATAAATCTCAGACTACCTCACTGTTATTTTTGCTTCAGACAATTACTTTTTAAAAATTTTTAAATAAGAAAAATATCTCATATTTGTTCACATCCTTACATTTTCAGAGCTCTTCATTTCTTTGTGTGGTTCCCAGTTTCCATCTGGTATTGCTTTCATTCCACTTCAAAAACTTTCTCAACATTTCTTGTAGTGTAAGTCTTCTGGTGATAAATCCTCTCAGCTTTTGTTTACCTAAAAATGTTGTCTTCATTTTTGAAGGATATTATTTCTCTCGAATAAAGAATTCTAGGGGCGCCTGGGTGGCTCAGTGAGTTAAGACGCTGCCTTCGGCTCAGGTCATGATCTCAGGTTTCCTGGGATGGAGCCCCGCATCGGGCTCTCTGCTCAGCCGGGAGCCTGCTTCCCTCTCTCTCTCTCTCTCTGCCTGCCTCTCTGCCTACTTGTGATCTATCTCTGTCAAATAAATAAATAAAATCTTAAAAAAAAAAAAAGAATTCTAGGTTGTAAGCTTTCTTTTTCTCTCAGAACTTTAGAGATGTTAATTTCGTTGTCTCTGGTTTACAGGATTTTTGACAAGAAGTCAGCCGTTACTCTTACCTTTGTTTGCTTATTTACAACGTATCTCTCCCTCTTTAGGTTTTCCTCTTTAGCACTGATTTTCAGCAATTTTATTATGATGTGTTCTGCTGTGATTTTCCTTGTGTTTGTCCTCTCGGGAGTTTATAAAAATTTTAAGATCTGTGCTTTTATAGTTTTTAGTAAATTTTGAAAAATTTTGGCTACTGTTTCTTCAAATACATTTTTGGCCCTCATTGTCCTTTTTTTTCTCTTTCTGAACTCCATTTATGTGTATATTAGTCACCTGGTTTTATTCCATGGGTCATTGTGGTTCTGCCCATTGTTTGAAGAGATTTTCCTGCCTGTGCTTCACTTTTTTTTTTTTTTAAATTTTTTATTTTTTTCAGCATAACAGTATTCATTATTTTTGCACCACACCCAGTGCTCCATGCAATCCGTGCCCTCTACAATACCCACCACCTGGTGCCCCCAACCTCCCACCCCCCACCCCTTCAAAATTCTCAGATCGTTTTTCAGAGTCCATAGTCTCTCATGGTTCACCTCCCCTTCCAATTTCCCTCAACTCCCTTCTCCTCTCCATCTCCCCTTGTCCTCCATGCTATTTGTTATGATCCACAAATAAGTGAAACCATATGATAATTGACTCTCTCTGCTTGACTTATTTCACTCAGCATAATCTCTTCCAGTCCTGTCCATGTTGCTACAAAACTTGGGGATTCATCCTTTCTTTCTTTCTTTTTTTTTTTTTTACAGCTTTATAAACATATATTTTTATCCCCAGGGGTACAGGTCTGCGAATCGCCAGGTTTACACACTTCACAACACTCACCATAGCACATACCCTCCCCGATATCCATAACCCCACCCCCTCTCCCAACCCCCTCCCCCCATCAACCCTCAGTTTGTTTTGTGAGATTAAGAGTCACTTATGGTTTGTCTCCCTCCCAATCCCATCTTGTTTCATTTACTCTTCTCCTACCCCCTCAACCCCCCATGTTGCATCTCCTCTCCCTCATATCAGGGAGATCATATGATAGTTGTCTTTCTCCGATTGACTTATTTCGCTAAGCATGATACCCTCTAGTTCCATCCACGTCGTTGCAAATGGCAAGATTTCATTTCTTTTGATGGCTGCATAGTATTCCATTGTGTATATATACCACATCTTCTTTATCCATTCGTCTGTAGATGGACATCTAGGTTCTTTCCATAGTTTGGCTATTGTAGACATTGCTGCTATAAACATTCGGGTGCACGTGCCCCTTCGGATCACTACGTTTGTATCTTTAGGGTAAATACCCAGCAGTGCAATTGCAGGGTCATAGGGTAGTTCTATTTTCAACATTTTGAGGAACCTCCATGCTGTTTTCCAGAGTGGTTGCACCAGCTTGCATTCCCACCAACAGTGTAGGAGGGTTCCCCTTTCTCCGCATCCTCGCCAGCATCTGTCATTTCCTGACTTGTTAATTTTAGCCATTCTGACTGGTGTGAGGTGATATCTCATGGTGGTTTTGATTTGTATTTCCCTGATGCCGAGTGATATGGAGCACTTTTTCATGTGTCTGTTGGCCATCTGGATGTCTTCTTTGCAGAAATGTCTGTTCATGTCCTCTGCCCATTTCTTGATTGGATTATTTGTTCTTTGGGTGTTGAGTTTGCTAAGTTCTTTATAGATTTTGGACACTAGCCCTTTATCTGATATGTCATTTGCAAATATCTTCTCCCATTCTGTCAGTTGTCTTTTGGTTTTGTTCACTGTTTCCTTTGCTGTGCAAAAGCTTTTGATCTTGATAAAATCCCAAAAGTTCATTTTTGCCCTTGCTTCCCTTGCCTTTGGTGATGTTCCTAGGAAGATGTTGCTGCGGCTGACGTCGAAGAGGTTGCTGCCTGTGTTCTCCTCGAGGATTTTGATGGATTCCTTTCTCACATTGAGATCCTTCATCCATTTTGAGTCTATTTTCGTGTGTGGTGTAAGGAAATGATCCAATTTCATTTTTCTGCATGTGGCTGTCCAATTTTCCCAACACCATTTATTGAAGAGGCTGTCTTTGTTCCATTGGACATTCTTTCCTGCTTTGTCGAAGATGAGTTGACCATAGAGTTGAGGGTCCATTTCTGGGCTCTCTATTCTGTTCCATTGATCTATGTGTCTGTTTTTGTGCCAGTACCATGCTGTCTTGATGATGACAGCTTTGTAATAGAGCTTGAAGTCCAGAATTGTGATGCCACCAACTTTGGCTTTCTTTTTCAATATTCCTTTGGCTATTCGAGGTCTTTTCTGGTTCCATATAAATTTTAGGATTATTTGTTCCATTTCTTTGAAAAAAATGGATGGTACTTTGATAGGAATTGCATTAAATGTGTAGATTGCTTTAGGTAGCATAGACATTTTCACAATATTTATTCTTCCAATCCAGGAGCATGGAACATTTTTCCATTTCTTTGTGTCTTCCTCAATTTCTTTCATGAGTACTTTATAGTTTTCTGAGTATAGATTCTTAGTCTCTTTGGTTAGGTTTATTCCTAGGTATCTTATAGTTTTGGGTGCAATTGTAAATGGGATGGACTCCTTAATTTCTCTTTCTTCTGTCTTGTTGTTGGTGTAGAGAAATGCAACTGATTTCTGTGCATTGATTTTATATCCTGACACTTTACTGAATTCCTGTACAAGTTCTAGCAGTTTTGGAGTGGAGTCTTTTGGGTTTTCCACATAGAGTATCATATCATCTGCGAAGAGTGATAGTTTGACTTCTTCTTTGCCGATTTGGATGCCTTTAATTTCCTTTTGTTGTCTGATTGCTGAGGCTAGGACTTCTAGTACTATGTTGAATAGCAGTGGTGATAACGGACATCCCTGCCGTGTTCCTGACCTTAGCGGAAAAGCTTTCAGTTTTTCTCCATTGAGAATGATATTTGCGGTGGGTTTTTCATAGATGGCTTTGATAATATTGAGGTATGTGCCGTCTATCCCTACACTTTGAAGAGTTTTGATCAGGAAGGGATGCTGTACTTTGTCAAATGCTTTTTCAGCATCTATGGAGAGTATCATATGGTTCTTGTTCTTTCTTTTATTAATGTCTTGTATCACATTGATTGATTTGCGGATGTTGAACCAGCCTTGCAGCCCTGGAATAAATCCCACTTGGTCGTGGTGAATAATCCTTTTAACGTACTGTTGAATCCTATTGGCTAGTATTTTGGCGAGAATTTTTGCATCTGTGTTCATCAAGGATATTGGTCTGTAGTTCTCTTTTTTGTTGGGATCCTTGTCTGGTTTTGGGATCAAGGTGATGCTGGCCTCATAAAATGAGTTTGGAAGTTTTCCTTCTATTGCTATTTTTTGGAACAGTTTCAGGAGAATAGGAATTAGTTCTTCTTTAAATGTTTGGTAGAATTCCCCCGGGAAGCCGTCTGGCCCTGGGCTTTTGTTTGTTTGGAGATTTTTGATGACTGTTTCAATCTCCTTACTGGTTATGGGTCTGTTCAGGCTTTCTATTTCTTCCTGGTTCAGTTGTGGTAGTTTATATGTCTCTAGGAATGCATCCATTTCTTCCAGATTGTCAAATTTGTTAGCGTAGAGTTGCTCATAGTATGTTCTTATAATTGTCTGTATTTCTTTGGTGTTCGTTGTGATCTCTCCTCTTTCATTCATGATTTTATTTATTTGGGTCCTCTCTCTTTTCTTTTTGATAAGTCTGGCCAGGGGTTTATCAATCTTATTAATTCTTTCAAAGAACCAGCTCCTAGTTTCGTTGATTTGTTCTATTGTTTTTTTGGTTTCTATTTCATTGATTTCTGCTCTGATCTTTATGATTTCTCTTCTCCTGCTGGGTTTAGGGTTTCTTTCTTGTTCTTTCTCCAGCTCCTTTAGGTGTAGGGTTAGGTTGTGTACCTGAGACCTTTCTTGTTTCTTGAGAAAGGCTTGTACCGCTATATATTTTCCTCTCAGGACTGCCTTTGTTGTGTCCCACAGATTCTGAACCGTTGTGTTTTCATTATCATTTGTTTCCATAAATTTTTTCAATTCTTCTTTGATTTCCTGGTTGACCCATTCATTCTTTAGAAGGATGCTGTTTAGTCTCCATGTATTTGGGTTCTTTCCAAATTTCCTCTTGTTATTGAGTTCTAGCTTTAGAGCATTGTGGTCTGAAAATATGCAGGGAATGATCCCAATCTTTTGATACCGGTTGAGACTTGATTTAGGACCAAGAATGTGATCTATTCTGGAGAATGTTCCATGTGCACTAGAGAAGAATGTGTATTCTCTTGCTTTGGGATGAAATGTTCTGAATATATCTGTGATGTCCATCTGGTCCAGTGTGTCATTTAAGGCCTTGATTTCCTTGTTGATCTTTTGCTTGGATGATCTGTCCATTTCAGTGAGGGGAGTGTTAAAATCCCCTACTATTATTGTATTCTTGTCGATGTGTTTCTTTGATTTTGTTATTAATTGGTTTATATAGTTGGCTGCTCCCACGTTAGGGGCATAGATATTTAAAATTGTTAGATCTTCTTGTTGGACAGTTCCTTTGAGTATGATATAGTGTCCTTCCTCATCTCTTATTATAATCTTTGGCTTAAAATCTAATTGATCTGATATAAGGATTGCCACTCCTGCTTTCTTCTGATGTCCATTAGCATGGTAAATTCTTTTCCACCCCCTCACTTTAAACCTGGAGGTGTCTTCGGGTGTAAGATGAGTTTCTTGTAGGCAACATATAGATGGTTTTTGTTTTTTTATCCATTCTGATACCCTGTGTCTTTTGATTGGGGCATTTAGCCCATTAACATTCAGGGTAAGTATTGAGAGATATGAATTTAGTGCCATTGTATTGCCTGTAAGGTGACTGTTATTGTATATTGTCTCTGTTTCTTTCTGATCTACTACTTTTAGGGTCTCTCTTTGCTTAGAGGACCCCTTTCAATATTTCCTGTAGAGCTGGTTTGGTATTTGCAAATTCTTTCAGTTTTTGTTTGTCCTGGAAGCTTTTAATCTCTCCGTCTATTTTCAATGATAGCCTAGCTGGATATAGTATTCTTGGCTGCATGTTTTTCTCATTTAGTACTCTGAATATATCATGCCAGCTCTTTCTGGCCTGCCAGGTCTCTGTGGATAAGTCTGCTGCCAATCTAATATTTTTACCATTGTACGTTACAGACTTCTTTTCCCGGGCTGCTTTCAGGATCTTTTCTTTGTCACTAAGACTTGTTGTGCTTCACTTTTGATAGCTTTTATTGCTATGTCTTCAAGTTCATTCATCTTTTCTTCTGTAATGTTGATTATTCTGGTAAGCCCATCCAGTGAATTTTTTATTTCAGATATTGTATTTTCAGTTCCAAGAGTTCTATTTCATTATTTTTAAAGTAGTTTCCATTTCCATCTTTATTATTTTCATGTTTTGGTCTTGAATTCTTGGACATGTTTATAATAGCCATTTAAATTCTTTTTTTGAAAATTCCACCATGACTATCACCTTTAAGTCTGATTTTTCTTCTGGTTAAGAGTCACATTTCTTGGGTACCTGGGTGGCTCAGAGGGTTAAACCTCTGCCTTCAGCTCAGGTCATGGTCTCAGGGTCCTGGGATCGAGACCCACATTGGGCTCTCTGTTCAGCAGGTAGCCTGCTTTGCCCCCCTCCCTTCCTGCCTCCCTTCCTACTTGTGATTTCTCTCTCTGTTTGTCAAATAAATAAATAAAATCTTAAAAAAAAAAAAAAGAGTCACAATTCTTGGGCGTGCCTGAGTGGCTCAACCAGTTAAGCATCTAACTTCAGCTCAGGTCATGATCCCAGTGTCATGGGATCAAGTCCCCCATCGGGCTCCCTGCTTAGTGGGAAGTCTGCTTCTCCCTCTCCCTCTGCCTGCTGCTTTGCCTGCTTGTGCTCCTTCTCTCTCTCTCTCTCTCTTTCTGTCTGTCAAATAAATAAATAAAATCTTTTTTTTTTAAAGATTTTATTTATTTATTTGAAACAGAGAGAGAGATCACAAGTATGCAGAGAGGCAGGCATAGAGAGAGGAGAAAGCAGGCTCCCCGCTGAGCAGAGAGCCCGATGCGGGCCTCGATCCCAGGACCCTGAGATCATGACCTGAGCCGAAGGCAGAGGCTTAACCCACTGAGCCACCCAGGCGCCCTAAATAAATAAAATCTTAAAAAGAAAAAAAGAGTCACTTTTCTCTGCATCTTTGCATGTTTAGTAACTATTGGATGCTAGGTATTATGAGTGTTATGTTAAATATCTGGATTTTGCTGTCTTCCTTGAAAGAGTGATAGGCTTTGCATGAGGAAGCAATTAGGTTACCTGAAGATCAGCTCAGTTCTTTTTAACTACTTTAAATGTTTTTATTATTAGAAGTAATGTTTCCTTTTTACACAAGAGTTGGAAATCTGGAAAGTATAAAAAAATCAAATAAAGCAGTCCAGAATATAATTATCCAGCAATAACCACTATTAATATTTATATATTTTTTCAATGTTTTTCCCCCTAAGGATACATTTTATTTTAAAAAATACATAGATATTATCACAATGAATATACAGCTCTGTTTCTTGCTCCTTTTCATGTAAGAACATTTTCTCATATCATTAAAAATCTTTTATGAATTTGGGGTTCCTGGGTGGTTCAGTCAGGTAAGCATCTGACTTTGGCTCAGGTCATGATATCAGGGTCCTGGGATTGAGGCCCAAGTCGTGCTCCCCACATGGCATAGGGTACGTTTCTCTCCCTCTCCCTCTGTCTCTCCCCTGGCTCATGCTCTCTCTAATAAATAAATAAAATCTTCAAAAAAATCTTTTATAAACTTAATTGTTTAGCCTTTATTTTGAGATAATGTTAGTTTTACAGAAGAATTATGAAGGTAGCACAGAGTTCCTGTGTTTCTCTCCTGCAGCTTCCCTGGATGTTAGCATCTCTATAACTATAATACACTCATCCAGTGTTGCCAGATTTAGCAACTTAAAACACAGAATGCCCAGTTAATCTTGAACTTCAATGAGCAATTTTTTAGTACACGTATATCCTGAGTATTGCATGAGACAAAACAAAAACAAAACAATCCCCCAAAACAAAAAAATTTGATTCTTTTGAGCATTTAAAAACTATTATTGGGGCGCCTGGGTGGCTCAGTGGGTTAAGCCGCTGCCTTCAGCTCAGGTCATGATCTCAGGGTCCTGGGATCGAGCCCCGCGTCGGGCTCTCTGCTCAGCAGGGAGCCTGCTTCCTCCTCTCTCTCTGCCTGCCTCTCTGCCTGCTTGTGATCTCTCTCTGTCAAATAAATAAATAAAATCTTTAAAAAAATAAAAATAAATAAAAAATAAAAACTATTATTAAGCAAGTTGCTTTTTTTTTTTTTTTAAAGATTTTATTTATTTATTTGACAGACAGAGATCACAAGCAGGCAGAGAGAGAGAGGAGGAAGCAGGCTCCCCGCTGAGCAGAGAGCCCGATGTGGGGCTCCATCCCAGGACCCTGAGATCATGACCCGAGCCGAAGGCAGCGGCTTAACCCACTGAGCCACCCAGGCACCCAAGCAAGTTGCTTTTAATCTGGGGTTAGTTAGCCTTACTATTAAGGCATGACCCCTCTGGAGTCCTTAGCCAATACCAAGGTAGCCAGAGAAGATTCCACTCCAGCCGGCTAGAATACAAACAACTGTCATTCCTGTGTGAACACAGAATTAGGAAGCTTCAAGAGTTGTTTTATTGCCAAGCCCCTGCAGTTTTACTCTGAATTTATGCAACTTAGTTTCAACCAAAGACTCAAAGTTTCCCCTCAAGCAGATTGCTGTGCGTTCTTTCTGTGTGGCTTTCATTTCTCCAGGGCTCTGACTCCCCCATCCTAAACTCCATGGCCCCAAACTCTGATCTCTGTCTCCCACACTTGGAGAAGTTGTCATGTTCCATGAATGTCCCCCTCCTGCTCTGGGATCCAGAAATGTCTGCAGGAAGAAAACCAGGGTGATTGTAGTGCTCATCTAATTTTTCCACTTCTCTTGAGAATCATCCTGGACTGCCTGTGTATAATGATGGAAAACAGTTTTTTTTATATATTTTGTCCAGTTTTGTAATTCTTAATGCAAAAGGTAATTCCATTATGGCCAGAAATGGAAAAGTCTCTTTTTTAACAAAACAGCATTGTGTAAGACTGATGAATCACAGACCTGTACCCCTGAAACAAATAATACACTATATGTTAATAAAAAAATAAATAAAATAAAATAAATTTGGGACACATTTAAAAAAAACCCTCACATACACATATGATCTTCTCTTGAGTGGATGCTGCTGTGCCTGACTGTGAGGTTGGCTACGTGTAAGCCAATTTAGAGACATGATGAGAGCTGGCCTACACACAAAGCCAACACGACAAGAATGGCAGGAACAGAAGTAGAAATTACCTGGGTCCTTGGTGACATTGTCGATCAGCTGATCCAATTAACCCCGGAGCCCTCCCCACACCCACTTTGGAGACTTACCCCTATGTGAACAAATTTTTTTTCTTAAATTTTAAGCCAGTTGGGTTGGGATTTTTGTGACTTGACATTAAAAGTACCCTCATTAATACAAGTTAGTGTACTAATAGAATCATGATTGCCTAGTAATCGCCAGGAGGTGATTTTTAAAATAGGATTGTCTAGCACTGTGTGCCAACTCGGTGGCGTGCTAAGAGTCTCGTACATGTTTTTTTTTTTTTTTAAGATTTTATTTATTTATTTGACAGACAGAGATCACAAGTAGGCAGAGAGGCAGGCAGAGAGAGAGAGGAAGGGAAGCAGGCTCCCCGCTGAGCAGAGAGCCTGATGCGGGGCTCGATCCCAGGACCCCGGGATCATGACCCGAGCCAAAGGCAGTGGCTTTAACCCACTGAGCCACCCAGGCGCCCCAGTCTCGTACATGTTATTTCACCTACTATCATACCAAACCTAGGAGGTAGTTAGGGGTAACCCCATTTTACACATGCAGAATCTGAGGCTAAGAGAGCAGTACATTTTTCAAGCTTACAATGTTTAGTCTACGGCATGGCCAGGATCCATTCACGGCCTCTCTGCTTTCAAAGTTACATTATTTAGTCTTCTAACATTGGTTTTTGGGTCCTTGAACTTAATCTAGACCACAGTTCTTTTCACTAAAAAGGAGAAAGCTGATGAATGAAAAAAAACAACAAAAAACAAAAAAAAAACAAACCCTTTGAGACAGGGATCTAGGACAATGAGTGTTAGTCCAGACTCAGTGGATGGAAAGTTCCAGACTGAGTCCTGTGTCCTAACTTCCCCTGCCTGCCCATTTCTGAGATATTGGTTTGCACATCTTCTGCTAAGCCATGACAGGTAGGGGAATCATAATACAAAATACCCCAAGAGAAACCCTAAACAGGCCAACACCCAGGAAATAGCTAGGCCCCCTGAAACAAGAGGCCCGGATGTGTGGCGAGGTTGGAAGGTTGGAAGGAGCAGCCAGGGAGCATCATTGGGGGTCTCAGAACTGAAGGAAGAATGGGAGTGAGCGACAAAGGAAGTAGGAGACAGAAGTTGTGGGGGTAGGGAGGGGCAGGAAGCCCCCAAGGCCTGAGTCATGGTCCTGTTATGGGCAGGAACCTGAATGGTATTAGTTTAGAGGTGCTGCAAAGAGCCACAATCCTTAATCATACCCAGTGCCTGCTAGGAATACCAAAGTCATAGTTTTAAGACTTTGAGAAATATAAAAGATGGGCTGCATTATGATGGTGTACAAACACTATAAATTCTTTCAAAAACCCTTCCCATAGTCACTTAATGTAAGCACAGGCTCTGAGAGCTGTTATCAGTGGAGAGAGAGAGAACTCTGGAGCAGGAGCCTGAACGGGAGCAGGGAGTGGGGAGGGGCGATCTTGGCCCAGGGCCACATGCCCAGGCTGGGCTCCAGGAGGTCACCGGTACTGACACATCCTTCTGCAATGACACGCTTTGGGCACGCCCACAACCAGACGGGGCAGGAGGCTGAAAAAGTTCATTTCTGTTCCTAACAAGTGACTTTCCCAAAGAAGGTGGGCAAAGTCCTGGAGTCAGCTAGTCATTGGAGATACATCCCCAACAGAAAGGAGGCACCTGGAGAGAAGAAGGGAAGAGGGAAGGGGTGTGTGTGTGTGTGTGTGTGTGTCTGTGTGTGTGTCTGTGTGTGTGTGTTGGGGGGAGTGAGCCAAGAGACACAGAGAAGGAGAGCCATTGCTCTTTCCCCCTCTGATCCCAGAAACGTGCAAATGACATTTTGGGTAGAACTGCCTTCAGTGGTGGGGAGGAGACAAGAGAAATCCAGGCATGACTGATGGAGTATAAAGAGCAATAAAAATTGCATTAGCTGAGGAGGAGAATATGGAAAAATGAAAACAGTGAATTTGCTGGGGGGGTGCACGATTTTCTTTTTAAGTCTGTTATTTCAAAAAAAGAGCTTTTTAAGAACAATATCCTGTGTTTGAGTCAGGATTCAGTCTGGAGAGCCCTGAGTCCCTGTTCCTAGAATTGAAGTCCCTGCCCAAGAGGCTGGTAGCACTTTAAATCGATCCTGAGAACAAAGAAGAGAGCCTTTGCCACATTTTAATGGCCTCCAGCTGTTGGACCAGCCCTTCCCTGGGGCCTTAGCCACACCCTCAGTGCGCTCTCTTTTTGGGCTGGCTGTGCTTTCCGAGGTTTGGCTGTCTCTGAGTTAGACTGGCTCCCTGGAAAATGTTACTGCTAGAGTCACCAGTTGCAGAAACCATCCTGCCTTTGGCATAAGGAACCTTGGTGGCTTTGCCTTTCTTAGGCTCTCCCGTGGGAGGAAAGCCACACAGCACTGACACGGGGCCATCTCTCTTCTCTGCGCTGGCGGGTGGGCAGAGAGACTTCCCGAAAGGCATGGGCTGGTCAGTCAAGAAATGCAAAGGCCTGACAGTCCCCTTGCTAAATGATCCAGGCTGGGTGAGCTGATGTGACCTACAGCCCTCCTTCCAGCTTTACCTTCAGGGAATCTTATAGGGGAGGTGAAGCAAAGCTAAGCCATTTTATAAATCACCAGATTTGAGGTCATTCCTCCTTTCTCCCAACCAGGAGAACCTAGATGTTTAAATTGCTTATCTCCTATACTACTTAATTAAGGTTTCAAAATTTAAAATGAAATGAAATGGGATGGAGCCTTCTCAAAAAAGTTAACCAGAGAAATACCATATGACCCAGGAATTCCACTTCTGAATCTATATTTACCCTGAGGAATTGAAAGCAGGGGCTCATACAGATATCTGCACACCCACACTCAGAGCAGCACCATTCACTTAGCCAAAAAGGTGGCAACAACCCAAATGTCCATCAACAGGTGGGTGGACAAGCAAAATGTAGTATAAATACACAGTAAAATATTATTCAGCCTTCAAAAGGAAGGAAATTCGGTACTGTAAGGACCTATTTAGCAAGAGGCTTTCATTAAACTGTCCCTGCTCCCCTTCCCCCAGGGGATTCACTTAAAAACAAGTTCCGGAAACCAGCTCCGGGGTAACAAAGCCCAGATACAAGGGTGAGTCAGGTCAGGTGGAGACCTCCGATCAGTAGGGGGTTACATACTGTCTCCCTGGTTACCAAGGAGTATGGGCCCTGCCCTTTGGGAGCTTTTTTGGCACCAATCCCAATCAAGGTGTAATAGGCTGGTTCAAATGTTTACTAGGGTAAATTGTAACTCAATTGGTCACCTAGCATCACTGTGGAGTTTCCTGTGTGTGTTACAATCTCATTGGTCACCTGTGCCTGGCCAGGCCCATTCGCATGGCCTTTGCCCTTAAAAGCTAGTCTGTGAAACAGGGAAGGGTCGCCCTCTTTTGCAAGAGGTGCGTCCCCAAACGTTCGGTTAGATTCTTGATGCTTGGCGTGAAATAAAGCTTTGCTTGACCTTTGCTTTATATCAGTCTCGCTCCTTTAATCACAGTCGCATTATTGGGGCATAACAGTACGACACACTATGACACGGATGGACCCTGAAGATACTATGCTCAGGAAATAAGCCAAACACAAAATTCACAAATGTCTTATGACTTCACTTTCCTGGGGTACCTAGAGTAGTCAAACTGAGAGGGACAGACAATAGAGTGGTGGTTGCGGGAGAGACGGGGAGAATGGAGAGTTATCGGTAATGAGTATGGTGTGTCATCTTGGGACGAGGAGAAGCTTCCAGAGATGGATACTGGTGTTGGTTGCACAACAGAGGTGAGTATACTTAATGCCACTGGAATTGTTCACCTAAATATGGTTAAAATGGCACATTTATGTTTTGTATATTTGACCCAATTAAAAAAAAGAAATGAAGTGGAATGAGTAACTGAGTCATTCATTCATTCAGTCAGCATTTATGAAGACCTCAGACACCAGTGCTGTACTAAACGGAATATGAAAGTGAGTACAAAATTCTACCCTCCCTTTCCAAGGTGCCAAATACAGCCATGCCCAACTGGCCTGCTCTCCTTCCTCGACCCAGTCCGGAGAATCCGTGGATAGAAATCATCTAATTCTGCCTGACCTTTTCTTTTCTTGTTGTTTCCAAGTCTTTGTGCCCTTCTACTCTGTTCCTTTCTCCCCTCTACTTGCATGCACTTACATGACCCTTTGTTAACACTCATTACATTATAAAGTAAACCATGGCTTGTGTATTTACCGCCTGCTCTAGGCTCTCATTTCCCTGACTTGCCCCTGTCCCTAGATCCTCCTGCCACGAATGCTGTGTTCCAGTGTCAGAGGAGAACCTCCCTCCTCGAAGTGCGGTCTGAAGACCAGCAGCCCCAGTATCCCTAGGCAATTTATTGACAATGCAGACTCTCACACCCGCCCCTCCCAGACTGATTTAATCGGAATCTGCCTTTTCTAGACTCCCCAGGTGATCTGTATGCATATTCCAGTTTGAAAAGCCCTGGTTTGGAGGCCGATGGAGGTGAATGGTGAGCCCGTGTGTATGAATTCACAGGCACTTTTTACAGGTCTGACTACCCGCAAAGGAGGCTTTGATTGGCAGCCTCTAGAAGCACCTCCTCTGATCACTCAAGCTGGCTCTTGCCCACAACTTTACTTGTATAAGAAGTAGCGAAAAATGAGCTGCCATGGAGAGGAATCCAGCTAGCCTGGGTGGGGCTCCATTTGCCACTGTGAACGTCACTCCTTCCTCAGACCAAATCTTACTACCGCAGCAAAACCGGTGTGGCAGAATCCCTAGGACCGGCATGGTTTCTCCATTCCAGCTGACTGTCAAACTTCTCCCAAGGAAGAACTTCAAAGATCCATGTGTTTTTTGTTTTATGTTTAAAAATAGTTTATTTATTTATTTGAGAGAGAGAGAGAGAGAGCACAAGCAGGTGGGGAGGGGCAGAGGAAGAGAGAAGCAGACTCCCTGTCAAGGAGGGAGCCCATTTCAGGGCTCGATCCCAGGACCGCAGGATCATGACCCCAGCTGAAGGCAGCCGCTTAACCGAGTGAGCCAGCCAGGCACCCGATTCCTAAGATTTTTAAAGGTACTCAATTAACCAACATTTGTTAGGCTTCGACTTTAATTCCTTCCTTTCACAGGACAGCAAACCAGAGGCCAACCAAGACTGGAGAGGCCTGAGCTGATTCGCCCTGCAGGATCAGTATGAGACCAAAATTGTCCGCACCTGGCAGGCTAATGAGCTGTTTTGAAATATTTGTTCAACATTTATTTAGTGACTCGAGGAATAAACTGATCCTTCTATTAATAAAAATTGCATCTAGAAACAGAGTCTCTTGTTCATTTACACCCACTGGCCAAAACAGACTTGATGTTTTTGCAAAAAAAAAAAAAAAAAAAAGAACTTGGCAAAATATTTTCCTCTCTTCTGATGTTCTTGTTCTCGATTCAGTTTTCTTTCACAATTTTCTAAACGAGGCAGCTTCATGATAGGAATACGAAAGGGTTTAAAATTGAAACAAAAAAGAATTCAATCCTTCAGTCTCAGTAAGTAGCGCTATGTTGCCCCATTCCAGTTCAGAATTCGTTTAGTGGTGACTTTTGGCTTCAGGTTTGGTTGCATCAAGCACGTGGAGGTGGCTTATCTGAGTGTAGTCCACAGAGACAGGTCAATCTGGCAGGGTTTTAAAATTTATCACTCAAGCATGCTGTGTGTTTTCAGCAAAGAGACCAATGTTCGCATGACTTCGGTGGGGGCGGATAGCTGAATTAAGTGGCAATCATTCCCATTTATAACAGTGGTGTTCTGCTACCCTGGGTAGTTGCTTGGCTGGATCATCTTAATCTATCTCTGATTGAAATTCAGATGTGTCTGGGCATATCTGGAGGATTAAAAGCACAAGCTGTCAGCAGACAATTTGCATGAAGGGGCTGGGAGTGTTTAGACTATTAGAAAAAAGAGTCATCCCAAAGAGCAAGATCTACAATCTTGTGTCAAGACCTCCCATTCTCTAGTGGTGCCCCTCTGCCCCAGGAGAAGACTAGGGGCTGTTGGGTTGTTCCCTGGCTTCCTCTCCTTCCTCTTTCCACTCCAGAATGGTAGACTTGACCCAGAATGGCAGCTCTGGCTCTGGCATTGAGGACTAGCTCCATGGCTCCTCACCGCCCGCACCAGCAGCAGAGCACCACCAGACTGATGGAAGAGCAGAGAAGAAGAGAATGGAGGGTGTCACATGACAGCTGAAAGGGCTTGTGCAGGAGCACACACAAGTCTTCCAGGGGCTCCCAAAAATAAGGACGAGACTTCGAGGTTGACTAGACAGCCAGCTAGCACTTATGAGGGCAATTCTGTTGGCATCCTAAAGCTCCTTTGTCTGATGGGGTAAACAATAAACAAGGAGTCAAGAACTCGCTTTTCCTGGGTTGGGTGACCTTTAGCGAGTCAATGACCTCTGAGACTGTCCTCAGTAACTGCCTGACCCCTTCAAAAGAGTATTGAGTTTCTAGTGATACAAAGCACTTGAAAGTGTTTTCTTAACTATAAGTGAAAGTAAGCAAGCTATATTTCTAAGCAGAAGTAATGTCAACACCCAAGGTCACAGCCTAGGGGAAGGGACTGTAAGACCAGAGAGATGCCTAGGAATCCAATGTTAGAGGTATTGTATTTGTACCAAGAGAACTAAGAAATGACATAGGAGAGCCAGCTCCAGGTTATTGGCAGAATAATGTGCGAACAGCTCCCCCTGGAGTTGTGCAACCCAGCCGCTCGGGTTCTTTGGATCCCCACATTTTTTCGTATTTTACTAAAATTGATGTGTGTTTGAATCACCTATCCTAGACTTCATGGGGCAGAACTGTCAGGACGGTACCTTTGGATGGGGGAGTGGGGGTGGGGACAACCTGAGGAAGGTTTAGAAATGATGGACCCAGTGTGAGTGGACATACCGACCTCCATATTTCCCCCGGATGGTGGCAGAAAAATTTAACCCGAGATCTCCCAGACCAACATGTCCTATGCTGTCTGGAAGAGGGCTTTCCCAGGCAGGGAGGAGACTTATTCAGCGTTCTGTGGAGTACTGCCATTATGTCATAGTCCTGGTCTTTCTGATAAGAGGCAACAGACTGATGAGCACAGGTCAGGGCATGGAGTGCTCCAACAGGTTCTGGCCCCGCAAACCAAGGTGGAGCCTTAGGTGGGTAGTAGAAACCTTTCCATGGGAGATTTCAATGGCCTGAGTTATGTCCATAATTGAAGTTAACCTCACCCTGATGAATCTCATCACAATGGAAATTTGGGGTGTTTTCCCAGCCTAAGCAGGGTGTGCTTTTCTTGGGAAGGAACATTGCAGAATGCTGTGTTAATCACATTTGGACAAAAAGTATTGCAGAGATTTCCTCATTCCATATAGAAAGCTGTAGCAGTTCAACCAGAAAATGCAGTCTTGGCAGGGACCGCTGGGGTTCCTGGAAAGCTCCCCAGTGCAGAGACACCTGAGGCCAGATCTCGGAGCAACAGAGGTGTTCCCTTCTTCCCCTGGGCAGTGACAGCTGCTCTGTGGTCCACTCCCAGGCTTCTAATCGGTTCAATTTTCAATCAAACAATCTTCCATCAGCTATCAAGGTCCCTTTCAGCTTTAAATGTCTACAAGTCCATCATCAAATATTGATTGTGCAACTAAGTGTTCAGTGCTCCGTCCCCGGCACTGTGGAAATTATGTGCTTTTTTTTCTTCCCAAACCACCCCCCGCCCCGCCCCGCCACCCTCCCAAGAGCTTCGCTATCTGAGAAGCCAATGAAAAAACTAGAGAACACTTGAGTTTACTTAACATCTTCCGTTAAAACATTGTGAGCAAATTATTTTTCCAGATAACTGAAGCTTACTCCATTAAGTGCCAAGATCTGATCTGAATCTGTTTTGATGGAAATCATTTGAAAATGTCTTACAAAGGCCTCTGTTTTCTTAAAGTGATGGTGCTGAATATTATGTAGCTATTTGGGGTTTTATATTTTCGGGTTCCTATTCGTTTGCAATCATTTGTTCAACAAATGTTTATTAAGTAACTATTACTCTGTGGAGAATGACCTGGTGAACAGGACCCAAATCCTGCCCTCCCAGAGCTTTCAGGTGTTTGAGACAGAGAAATCAGCAAGCAATTGCCATATGGTGAGCTCCTGTCACAACAGGGGAAGCAGAGTGAGGACTTTATCTAATCTTGAGGTCAGCAAAGGCTTCTGAAGAGGTGCCCTCAAGGCTGAGAACGGAAGTCCCGGTAAAAATTAGTTGAAAGGGGAATGAGGAGCTGAAGGGAAAAGGGAGCTGTGAAAGCCAATGCCAAGAGCCAACATGGAGTTTGAGGGAAGACACCGAGAATTGTGGGGGAGGGGCGCAGCAGTGGAATGCTGCCTAGGTGAGGTGCTCAGCCAGAGGCTTGAGCCTGGAGGCATTACCAGAGCTAGGACGCAAAAAGCCTCCCAGTGCCTTTGGATACAAATTGGATCTTTATCTTCTTTTCAGTCAGTGGAGAGCACAATTTGATTAATTAGCGCACAAATGTTAGTTGGCCACTTACCAAATGGCAGGTGGTGATCGTAAGGATTGCTAACCATGAACACTTACTATATGCCAGACGTTACACTAAGCTGTCGTCGCGTGGATTGCCGTATTTCATCCTCATGGAGCAGGCGTTAGTATCATCCCCATTCTACGGATGGGGAAATGAAGGTTCCCAGAATTTAGGCAGCTTGCCCACAGTCACACAGCTTGACCGGCGCATACCATGGGAGGTGCCACCGACGATGAAATGTCTGGGGAGATCTTCGTAGAAGTGCATGGCATGTTTATGACCTAGCTTCAGAGGTCACATGTCCTTTCCGCCATCCTCTGTTGATCGAAGCAATCACAAAGATCTACCCATGTTTTTTTGTTTTGTTTTTAAGATTTTGTTTTATTTATTTGACAGACAGAGATCACAAGTAGGCAGAGAGGCAAGCAGAGAGAGAGGAAGGGAAGCAGCCTCCCTCCCGAGCAGAGAGAGAGCCCAATTCGGGGCTCGATCCCAGGACCCTGGGACCATGACCTGAGCGGAAGGCAGAGGCTTTAACCCACTGAGCCACCCAGGAGCCCCAGATCTACCCATGTTTAAAAGGAGTGGATTTCAGCCTCACCACTAGATGGGAGGAGTGTCCAGATCACGTTGTCAGAACAAAACAGATAGGAGATACTGAGGCTGCCATTTGGAAAATGCAGTCTGCCAGTGTGGACCTTGGGAAAAGGTAGCAGATTGAAGGCTGCTCTACCACCCCACTGAGCACTGTTGTGCCATGTACCTGTTGTAGCAACATACATGACACCCTTGGCCTCACGGAAGACCCCTGACTGCGTGAATTGAAGGAGATGAAAGTTTTCCGGATCCCCATACTGTACTCCTGGAATTATTTTTACTTCATGATGCCAAGATCTCATCATCAAGGCTGGTGTGTCTAGGTACATGGCTGGTAATCGTTCCCGTGATGCTGATGCTGGGCAGTCTACCAAGCACTGGGGGCAGCTATGAGTGGGGGAGGCAGTAATTGTAGCATTTATCCATGAGAGTTGATTATATCTGAGTCACTACCTCCCTGGACGACGGTGGGCTCTGTTTTTTTCATCTCTGAGCATCTTAGCTACCCTTGGGGAGCTTATTTAGGATGGGCTATCCTAGAAAGGACTGGAGTCTCTGCTGGTAAAGCAGTCAGAGGGTCATTGGATCCAAGCGAACACAAACTCATTTGAGAGTGTTTGAGCAGCCAAGACACAAGAGCAAGAAAGTGTTAAAAATGAACGTAGACGGGACGCCTGGGTGGCTCAGTGGGTTAAGCAGCTGCCTTTGGCTCAGGTCATGATCCCATTGTCCTGGGATCGAGTCCCACATTAGGCTCCTTGCTTGGCAGGGAGCCTGCTTCTCCCTCTGCCTCAGCCTGTTGCTCTGTCTGCCTGTGCTTGTGCTCTCACTCTCTCTCTCTCTCATAAATAAATAAAATCTTAAAAAAAAAATGAACGCAGACAAAAAACTCGGGAATCTCTGGTTGATCAGATCCACTTCACTGTAGTGGGTGTGCTGAGAAGTGAAATAGCGGGACAGGAGGTAGAACAGAACATTGCAGGGGACCGTGAACGGCAGACTGAGGTGGTTCATCTTGCTTAGACCAGTCCCTTTCAAACCTTTTTGCTCATGCAACCTGTTAATATGACACCTTTTGCACAGCCCTTGTTGAAATGAAGAGTCATCACAGCTGTACTAATATACAACCTATTTAAGACTAGACATTGAGGCAGAGGCCCAATAATTATTAAAGACAATCTTTTTTTTTTAAGATTTTATTCATTTATTTGACAGACAGAGATCACAAATAGGCAGAGAGGCAGGCAGAGAGAGTGGGGGAAGCAGGCTCCCCGCTGAGCAGACAGCCTGATGCGGCTCGATCCCAGGACCCCGAGATCATGACCCAAGCCGAAGGCAGAGGCCCAACCCACTGAGCCACCCAGGCACCCCTAATTGGTCAGTACACGTACATGCCACATTGGAGATTCAGACACTGGGAAAACTTTGAAGGTTCTTGCTCCAGGGATAGGCACGGTCAAGGTGGCGTGTAAGGAAATCTTAGCTACTTGAGACTCAAGAAGAGGGGCTTGTTATCACTGAACCCGGGCTGGCCCCAGCCTTCTCTGTGATTTGGTTACCAAGAGAACCTCTTACTCAAGCATGAACTCACCTGGCTTCCTCCATGCCCTTCACATCTCTCCTTTCTCAGCTGTTCAGGTGGGAAGACTCATCACATTGTTCCATACACGGAACAAATTGCACCGAGTTCTCTAGACCCGCAACATTTCAAATAAAGGCAAATCATATCTCATCCTGTCAAAGCTTTTTCTTGATCCGTCCTGAAAAGCTATCTGGTCTACCTTCCTCTGTTACCACGTGCTCCAATTTCTCTCATCACCACAATCTTGATAGGTCTCTTTCCCTGGCGGCTGGTGTTGGAACCTTGTGAATCACCCAGTGGGCCAATAATGCTGCTCTGCGTAGGAGAATGTCTGATAATATTGTGTAATACGCAGTTAGCAGTGTGAATATGCACAGCTGTTGAATGTTAATTCTCTCGGCAGGCCTAAAACCATGAGTACCAGTCCGCCAGAAGTCATGCTTTGGGTTGTCTGTACCTCTTGTTTGTCTAAAAATCCTGGCCGGCAGTCGGTTGGAGAACACAGGCTTATACTTGCAAACAGGGCATGGAAAGACTGTCAGCCTATCCCCTTCCATTATTGTTACCTTTTAGCGGAAGTGAACTTTTTTTTTTTTATAAACATGTCATGTTTAATTAGAGTCTAATGGGGAGGCAGGCTTCCGGAGGGTGGCAATGATCAAGTCAGAGCCTTGCTGTGATTTTAGAGCAGGGCCAGGACTAGGGTGAGGCCAGTGAGGTGCCTTTTAAGAAATGGGGAGATGGGGGGGCACCTGGGTCGTTCAGTCAGCTGGGTGTCTGACTCTTGATTTTGGCTCAGGTCATGATCTCAGGGTCAGGAGATCGAGCCCCACATTGGGCTCTGTGCTCAGCGGGGAGTCTGCTTGTGATTCTCTCCCTCTCTTTATGTCCCTCCCTGCCCACCCCGTTCACATACACGCGCACGCGCACTCTCGCTCTCAAATAAATAAATCTTAAAAAAAAAAAGATATGGGAAAATGGATCATTTTTTACCAGGGTTTAAGCTGAATTCCATCTGGTCTAAACATACACTAGATCCTGAGAGATTTTCCCATCAGTCCAGAGGAGTTGAGCCCAGATGGAGTTGGGAATGCAGTTGGTGGTGATTCATAATTTTAAAAGCCTCTACCTGAGGCTAGGAAAATGAAATAGCAGAGATCAGGGAGGTTAGAGAAGCAGAAATAATTCACATCTCCTGCATATTCACACACGGCATTGTGGCCCTTGGCAAGTGGATCGTGGCAGCTCCTCGGGTTGCGAAGAGCGTTTGAATCATATGTCTGCGTCCCGTTGGTTTAAGGAGCCCCGACCTTTTGAGCTCTGGCCAGTGCGCCATCTGTTACCAAGTTAAAAATGTCACTTCTGTGAGGCTGCGGCTCAGCCTGCTCTGCTGGTCTCTGCTATCCACAGCCACTTCTGACATCTCGGTGGCAACATTCCATTCCAGAATGAACGGCATTCCGGCCACTCTTCCGCATCTTCCGAATCCTTCCGTAAAGAAGAGCACCTGTGAAATCCTTCCAGCTCACACACCTCTAACCTTCGAGTAAACCTTGGGTCCAGACCAGAGGTTATCAGAATGGCTCCAACTGCATGGATTCCTCGGCTCTCCTCTGTCTCAACACAGCTGATGCAGTCAATAAAAGGGAAAAATGGGAGCCGAGATGGTTTTGTTTTGTCTTTTCCTTTTGAAATGGTGACATCCTGGAAACAATGTAAATGTCCAAACGAAGGGACTGGCTAAGTGAATTATGGTACATCATCCCGAAGGAATGCTGTGCAGCATTTAAAATCAGTAAGAAAATAACCTTATGAAAATATCCTTATAATGTCACCCGAAAAAGCCCACAGAATACAGAATTAGATGTTCACTCTGTGAAACCTGTGAGTTCTTGGACTGTGGAAACAAGCATGTGTGGAATCAAAGGGGTAATTTTAGCAGCCACTGCTTTCCCCCCGCCATTCGAGCACGTTCTTAATGATGTTATTTCTATAAAGGTATTGGGGTTGAAAAAATTCCTAAGCACTCTGAAAAAAAATGAAAATAGTCTGATGAAGACTGGTGGTTTGCGTCTCTCAGTGAAGGTGCAAGTCCCACTCTGAGAGGCTGGAGTGTGGCCTCCGGCTGGAGACACTTGGCCACTCTCTAGCTCTGCGACCTTGAGCATATTCTTATCTCACCTGTCAGACAGAGATAAGAATGATGTCTATTTCATAGGCAAACGTAAGCCTAAGTTAGTATATGTATAGTGCTTGGAAAAATTCTGGGCAAAGAGTGCGTACTCAGTCAATATTAGTTCTCTTGATTATATCGTGGATAAGCCATAAGCCTGAAGCCACATCAGCCTGGGTGAAAAACTAAAAGCACAATTAAAAAAAAATTTATATATATATATATCTCACACAACCTAAAAGCACAGAAGTTTCTTCTCTGACTTGACCACAACCTGGTCTTGCAGATCTTTCCTGGTTTTCTCCAGGAGGCTTCGGGGTGGTGGTGGGGGTTTACTGGCCATTCGGGGGGTCCTGGCTGCCTTAGTGAGCCTGCAAGAGGGAAGCCTTCCTGTGTTTGCTGCAGGCCAGCAGGGAGAGGCTGGTTATCTCCTCCAAGGACAGGGAGGTGCCTGCTGCTGATGCCGAGGGGCTGACAGATAAGGCAGAGGCCACTGAGGATGCCGCAGCTGGTGCTGTGTCCTGCGGATGGCCAGTCTCCCGCCAGCTGCCTCACACCCATCTACCCTGGGTCCTGCCACCCTGTCCTTGTGAAAACATGGCTTTCACTCTCCCCATGCACACAGCCCCCACACACTCAGCCCATCAGGATGGAGACAAGTCTGGGTGACAAATCCTTTATTTCTCTTCACGTTGCCCCTCCTCTGCGCCCTTGAGTAGTGCAGGGGTGGAAGTGTGTGTGTGACTGACTCTCTTTCCCTGGAGGCCCCACAGGCGATCCTGCCTCCCAGCAAGACAAGTCCTGACTTGACCATATCCTCCCAGGAGGACAATTCTGCTCCTGCTAGGACCCCATGCGGCTCAACGCCGATCTGACATCCAACCTGGAGAAAACACTGGGAAGCAGAAAGGAGGTGCGGATGCCTAGACAGCAAGGTCAGCGATGGCCAGAGTGGAGGGAGGGGGCGCCTGAGGCTGCTGACTGGACACTAAAGATGTGGGGCAGAGGGAGGGAGGGAGGGAGGCAGCTGCTGTGAAGGAAGAAGGAAGGTCCCCAGCAGATGCTAAAAAACCAAACCAAACCAAACCAAAACCAAAACCAAAACAAAAAAACCCTGAGGCTGGTTTACACAAATCTGCTTCAACCTCCCCAGAGTGTCAGGAAGACCCCAAACCACTCCACTCCCCCATTCTTTTCTGACTTCTAATCTATACAAAAAAAGGGGGGGGGGTATTCATAAATGTGATGGTCTCACACACCTCATTCTAGAGACAGACCTCTTCTCTCCAGTGATGCTTTCTTTCCCCCTCGTGTGAATGGGATTGGAAATGGGGACAGTGTTCCTTAATAAAGGGGGAGGGGGTGTCTGAGGAAAATTTGATGTTGCGTAAAGGGAAGAAGATACACGTAAAAAAGCCCTGGTGGAAATAAAGTGTTCAACCAGTCCTGTATCCATTAAAGTAATAACATTGTAGCCTGGCAGGTTTATCACTCCCTTGCAGCCCCTCGGCTTGGGAGCTGTGGCTCTTTTTAAACATGAGAACAGAGTTGTGTGTTGCTGCTCCGATGTGGAAGGGCAGGTCTCCCTGTCCCTCTCCCCAGCCATCTTCCTCTAACCACCCCCTACCCCACCAACCTTGGACTTCTCCCAGTCTCCAGAACCATCACTAAAATTCATTTCACTCTTTAATTAGATTTCATGGAGTAAGGGATTGGGAGGGGTTTTGGAAAAGGCGTTCATATGACCTCTTTCTGTAGAAAGGGGTAATGCTGTTGATAGGGGAGGTGGGACAATGGTTGCTATGGAAACATATTCCCAGACATACAGACACACACTCATTTTAATGCCTTTTTTTTTTTTTTTTCCAGCAGGGGAAGGATCCGGTGCCCTATTTTTAGTGTCAGATTTCAGCAAAACAATTCACTTTCATTTCATCACACACATACTGCTGGGTTTTAAAGTAGGTCACATTTTCTCACCATATCAGGAGCTCAGATCTGTCTTGCTTGAGTAGTGCAAGGTTCCACGGAAGATTTTACTGATTGAGACGAAGATCTCAGAATTGCCTTGGTACAGCTTTCTTTCATCTCTGTTTGACAGGCTTTAGAATAGGCAGAATGAATAGCTGCAGGTAAATTTACATTTTAAAGACGAATGCAAAATGTCTAGGCAATAATAATAAGGGGAGGTATAGAAATTAAAAATGACAAACTGATCTGTTATTCTGTTATCAGATTCTCACTGATTATTATAAAAATAGTCCTTGGGTGCCAATTTCTACACAGTCCATTGGGGAAGAAATAAGTCCTGACTGGTAGCTGTCCATTTTAAATTTTTGATCTTTGTTTCAGTTCGCCTGGGTATGTCAGAATATGTAAATCCAGAGTTAGGGGTTTTCTTTCTGCCCTGTGCCAAGTTGCAATTTTTAAGTGTTTCTGTCTGCATTTCTTGCTTTGTGCTCTCTGCCAAATCTCACAACCCCTCCGAGACTAGAATACCCTATTGACTGGGATGAGTACTAGAAGTTCCTCAGCAGAACTAGCCTGAGGCACTCACCCACGCCCCTGGGATCATCCCAGAGCCTCCTAATTTAGGAAAGGCTACTCTCTAGTCCCTTGCAACATGGTAGATATTAACAAAGCCTTTTTGTTTCTAATGGGGGAGTTACTTTCACACTGATAGACTTCTGGCTTCCCTTCCGTAACACAGAGTGGGGAACTGCCTGCGTATAATAGAATCAAAGGGGACGGCGTGGTCCACAATCTTAAAAATAATAGCCTGATAGAAAGAGGAAGACTATGATGAAGTCATCGAGATATAATACTGACAGTGTCATCCCCAGCAGTAGGAGTTCAGCTGAGTTTTATTCTCTCCTTCCTAACTGTCTTTTCCAAACTTGGTTGAGCACCCATTGTTTTCTTAATAAAAAATAAAAACAAAAGTGATAACCTCATCTGGACTGTTATGTGCTAATTGCTGTGCTGTATGCTCCTTGTTCTTTTGCGTATAATCCTCATGACCACGCTCTGAGCTGGGCATTATGATCCCCATTTAATGGAAGAGGAAACTGACAAGGAAAGTGTTGGCCCCCGGTTACACCAATTGCAAGGGGCAGTATGAGGATCCAAACACGAATTGTCCAAATTAAGACCCAAGTTCTAACATCGTAATCACATGCTTCTAAATAAGTGTAGCTACCATTTATAGACACTAAATCCCAAACACCATTTCATGTATATGTAAAAGTGTATATACACACACACACATACATACATAAGTATACACATATACACACATAAAATTCTCTTCAATTCTATGTCTAAATCTCTGCAAACAGGTAGTTTTGTTTTTTCATCTCTATCCCGCAGTTAAGAAAATTGAGATTCAGAAAGGTTAAGTAATTTGTCCAAGTCACAGAGGTAGTAAATAATGAAACTAGGGACTATTTGAACCCAGGTTTGTGTAAAGCTCATAGGAATTCACCAGGGCTGTGGATTCAGAATGGGGAATCAGGGGAAGCCAATCTCTCAATTAGGGAATAAGATATTCTCTTATATGGATGCTCTATTGTCACACACATGAAACTCTATCAGTTGAAAACTTTTGAGTTTTGCCTACAGAGCAGTCTAGGTTCCCTCAAGACCTTTTCTGCGGCCAGCGTCTAGGATAAGAGGCTCTTACTCATCCTATTCACTAATACTAGTATAGCTGCTTTGTTTATGAAGATGGTCTTGGTGATCTGGGACCCTAAATCCCTGGAGCACCTATCCCCTACAGATATGTCAAAGGGAAATTCATTTCTCTTGTCTTAGAGAGATTAAATTATTAGGTCTACTTTCAGTAGTCATTTTGCCTATCTTAACTAAAACATGAATTGGTATCAGGATTTGGGGTTTGTGGAGTATTGTCATTACACAGTCTTAAAATCTTTGAACAGCAGGAAGAGTAGAAAACTAAAGCTAAATCTATCCAATTTGTAAGATGTTAGGAAAGTGACAAGAGATATGTTTCCTGCATGTGACCTACCATCGAAATTGACTAGCAGTCCAGGCGTTTGGGAACTTAAAAGTGAAAAAGATAGGGACGCCTGGGTGGCTCAGTTGGTTAAGCGGCTGCCTTCGGCTCAGGTTATAATCCCAGTGTCCTGGGATCGAGGCCCACATCAGGCTCCCTGCTCGGTGGGGAGCCTGCTTCTCCCTCTGCCTCTGCCTGCCACTCTGTCTGCCTGTGCTCACTCTCTCTGACAAAAAATAAATAAAATCTAAAAAAAAAAAAAAAGAAGAAAAGTGAAAAAGATAGATGTTCTGAATGCCACCCCACCCCCCGCAAAAAAAAAAAACAACATATGTTCACAAGCAGTGGCTCTAAATTTGTGTTAAGTTCCATTCTGGTAAGTACCATTAAAAACTCTGTGCTAGACAATGGGTGACAACTTAGCGGTTAATATCTAATTAAAGGTGTTGCTTTCCTTCCCAAATTTATGGTTTCAGGTAGCCTCAACAAACTGCCCTTAAACTGGGGGGAGGGAGGGACAGAGGACAAACGCCTGTAAGTAAAAACCTGAGTCTTCACATTCAAACAGCATTTTTAGACAAGATCTTTGGCTGTTGTTCCTTGTGCATGGAACCGATGGAAAGCAAAGGGAAGAGATGCTTACGGAGTTTTTGAAAGAACTACATTCCCAAAGAAACCACAGACCTAACTCACAAAAGCCTATGACTATTCAGTGCCAAAATAACCCTTGTGCCTCCACATCGGCATCTGCAGGAAACAGTTGCGAAAGCTGTGTGAAGGGCTCAGTCACTGCTCCATGCCTCAGCAAGTGCCGTGGAGGGTAATGGACACAGGGGAACCTCCCAGAGGATGGTTGGCGACCTCTTCTGTTTAAGAAGTTGGCCTCCTCTATTCTTGCTCGGCACGATTTGGTAATTGCTATGGACGGTGACTTCTTGGGCTTTCCCATTTTCTGAATGGTAGTTTTAATTGTGGCTTTCCTGTTCTTACTCTGTCACTGTGGACAGAGTGTGGTAGGGGGCAGATAGCTAGTTTTTCATTGGTGGGTTGCAAGATCATGGAAGATCACCTCTGGACTCATGCAAGGAGACTACATACCATCCACTGTTCTTGATTTTGAGCTGGAGGCAGTCCCTTCATAAAATTTTGGTGGTTCTCCTTTTTGGGGAGGTAATATGTCTTGCACATATATTTTGGGGACATCAAAGGGGTAGACTATGTCAGAGACTGCTTAATTGTCTGAAAACATTTGTTTTCCTTGATTCTATAGTAGTGAACACTTCATATTTAGGCGGGCATATGCTGCTGTAAAGACTCCACTTCCCAGTTTTCCTGACTGCCTTCAAGTTAGGTAAGTCCATGTGGTTAAGCTTTCGTCAACTGGGTATAAGTAGTAGTGTGAACAATTTCTAGCCAGTGTTATTTAAAAAAAAAAAAAAGATTTTATTTATATATTTGACAGAGTGAGCACAAGTAGGGAGAGCAGCAGGCAGACGGAGAGGGAGAAGCAGGCCTCCTGCTGAGTGGGGAACTGGATATTGGGCTTGATCCCAGGACCCTGGGATCATGACTGAGCCAAAGGCAGCTGCTCAACAATTGAGCCACCCAGGCTCTTCTCTAGCAAGTGTTCTTAAAGGAAGGGAGAGTTTCCTTCTCTTTATTTTTTCTTCTGTCTCCTGGCTGGAATGAGATGTAAGGGCTGGAGCTAAAGCAGCTGTTTTAGACCATGCAGTGATTTGGGAACTCAAGGTCATGCAAAATTAAGAAAAAGGAATCTGAATCTCTGCTACTGTGAAACACTTTGCAATCTGTGATCTACTTACCTGGGTTCTTTGAAAGAGAAATAAACTTTCATGTTCCTTAAGTCACTGTGTTGTTTTTGTTTTTGTATTGTAGGGGAGAAGGGTAAGAAGAGTTCAACTTCCTGCAGCCAAACCTAATCCTAACTAATACATGTGAAATTACTTCCTTGAGTTATCCCAACTTCCCTAAAATGAACATATTTTGGAGGCTAAAGACCAAAAAATGGCTTAGAGAGGCCACAGATTGAGGTAAACAAGATGTCACCTTGTCCTATGACACATAAGTTCAAGGAGAATCCCACACTCAGGGAATTCACATTCTGATATACCATAATTTACATTATTGTCAATCTCTCTAGGAAACACAAATACCTATCCCTCTGTATTGAGAAACTGGGGCTTCAGAAACCCAAATTCATTTACTTCTCTGGGTTTTAGCCAGGAAGCTTGTCTGCAAAGCTCCCTTATTAGACAATTGTCTGCCAGGTTGGTTTAGGAAAAATTTCCCAACTGGCACAGAATATCTGTGGCTCTGGAAAATGACTAAACTATTCCAAACTGTTTTAAAAGCAAATCCATTCTTAATATCCCAACAACTGCTTAAATTTTGTTCCATCTAGTTTGGTATAAATCTATTTTTATTCCTTAATTCCTTAGATCTCCATTGGCTTCAGGTTTTACATGGAAATTTTCATATTCCATTTCTTCCAAATTCTATTTTATTAATTTGATGCAGTTGAAGCCTGCCTCTGATTCCACATCATTATTTAATCACCTCAGTATAACACTGATTCCATGATTTTGCTATTGGTTACCTCAATGTTACTAGCTCCCTTCCGTTTCCTCTCTCGTACAATGATAGTGCTTGTTTTTAAAACTGCTTTGAAATTACCAAGGGGAAAAGCTACATCAAGATGAAGTGCTGTGTTGTTCTTCCCTTGGAAATATGCCTTGGCTCAAATTGGAACATGGGGTATAAATCGTTAAAGATTCTGCCAAGAGCACTCCAGTTCTGATATGCAGTGTTGGATGAATTTCTGCTTCCAAGCCAGGTCATTGTGCAACTTGAGGGAGATGGGAAAGGAGAGGCAGGCAGGAGAAGGGTTTCATTCCACGGCTATCACGTACAACCATCGCACTCAGAAATGGGAGTAGAGCTCCGTTTTCCCCCCTGTCCCCTTTATGCCTCCCTCCCTCCCTCCCTCATTTCTTCCTTTCTAAAGTTTCCATTCCCTTCCTCCTACCGCCTCCCCTCCCTTCCTCCCTTCCTTCCCCCTACAGATACTTCTTGAATGCTGTGGTAGATGTCACTCCCAATGTACTGGGAGAGGTCATGTCATGTGTAGGCACTCGAGACCAGAGCCCCAGCTGAACTCTTAGCAGGCAGCGAGCACCGGGTGTCAGACGTATCTTTCAGGTGACTCAAGCTAAGATACCGTCGACCCCAACCACGCAAAAGATTCCCAGTGAAGAACCACCCAGCCAAGCCCAGTCAACCCACAGGATTGTGAGATTAGAACGAACTGTTGTTTTCAATCACTATATTTTAGGTTGTTTATGATGTAGCAATAATTGGAATGAGCCAGGCACCATTCTAGAACTTGGAGAGTGAACAAAATAAATGAAAATCTCTTCTCTCATGAACCCACAGGATAGCAGGAAAGAGAGTCAATAAAAAAAAAATCACAAGTAGTAATAAAAGCCATGGGGGGGGAATAAAGTAGAAAGGGAGTCCAAAGCGTGGAGGAGTGGCGGGTGGGGTTAGGCTTGGTGAAGGTAGCTGGGGAGGGATCACTGAGGAGATGACTTTTGAGTCAGAAACTCAGAGCAGTGGGAGGTAGCCATGCAGCTGTCTGGAGCGTGTCCTGGGGAGCCAACAGTTACTGCCAAGGACCTGAAGTGGGAGCGTATCTGGGAGAATTAAGAACAGCAGAAGCAATTACAGCTGGGACAGAGAGAAGGAGAGTGAAGTAGCTGGTATTAGAGGTTGAAGAGGGTTGGGAGGGGGGCACTGCTGCAGAGCAGCAGGGCCTTATGGGTCTGAAGGATGTTGGCCCTCATTCTGGATGAGATGGGAACCACTGGGAGACTTCAAGCTGGTGGGTGATATCATTGAACCCATGACTGAATGAGATCACTCCGGTTGCTGTGTTGAAAACAGAGAAGGTAAAATGCAGAAACACAGTCCCCTTAGGAGATTTTACGACCATGCAATAGAAACATGATGATGGCTTGCGTGGGCGGTGGCAGTGGTAAACGGTGTGAGGAGAGGCTGAATTCCAGGTGTATTTTGAAAGCGTGGAGGATGATGGTTTGAACTTGGGTTGGGGGAGAAGAGAGGCATCAAGGATGATACAAGATCTGACCCATCAGAAAATGAAAATAACATTAATTGAGATGGAGGATTCTGTGGAAGAAATAGTCTGAGGAAGAGTATCTGGTGCTCTTCCCTAATTTCCTAATTTCTGTCCTTTGTTCCTTCCTGTTGAAGTGGGCTATCTCTCTACCCATTTGGAGATGCAAATAATATGTCCAATGGGTTCCCAGAACATGTCATTCAGGACCCCATAAGCTGGTAACATACAGGAAGTCCAAAGGGAGAAACCAAACTTTCCCCCTCCATATCTGTAACCACCATATTATGTCCAGGGATCCCAGAAGGCACAAGAGCAGAAATTTGGGCTGGGGAGCCATGTGGCCACAAAGGTGACTGAGAAACTTAGTAGAAGAAAAGTTGGATCAGAAACATCATAGTGGTCGAGTCTTCCTAGTAGAAGGTAACAATTTCAGGAAGCTGAAGCAATTCCAGAATCTTTCAAGCCTGGAGAATAGAGGTAGGACCTGAGCCCACTGTTCCACATCCTTCAAGGTCCTTCAGTTAGTGTGCTGGGTCAGGAGGACCCATAGCCTAGTTGGTCTCATCCCATAAAGGCTGAGAGAATGAGTAAGTCTCAAGGGTTAGTCAGGGGTGTGTTGCTAAATGTTTGACAACTGGCTAGGGGGAAAGGAGGGAGTGCTAATTAACAGTTTGCCAATTCCCATGGTGTAAGTACCCCCCACCATGGCTGCTTTCAAGCTACCAGCACTAAAGGCAGAGTTGGGGGTGCATAGTAACCCACATTAGGTATAAAATTTCCATCCACCATGCAGCAGCTATGATCAATATATATTATCTCAAGAGTGTAAGTAATAGTAACATGTGGTCAAATAATTAGTAGGTGATGACATTTGAGTATTTATTACCCTTGTTTTTAATATAATGATTTAGTTGAAAGTTTACATCATTTAATATTGAATAATGGCTATATTGAACAAGTGGCTGGCAAAACTCCTGACAAGTTAACAACGAGTTCTTGCAAGCCGGTTTCCAGAACACCATTGGTTTATATCTCTTATTAGTCAACTGTTTTGTCCGTGCACACACACAATCACCTCCCTGATATCATGCTGGCTGAAAGTAGTGAGTTCAGGACTGGTGCTGATGGAGGAAGGACGTTAGGGTTTGAAGCCGATGGCCAAGAAAGAATTCTTGAGACATCTTTGGTGCAAAAAGGTGATTTTATGGAAGCCTGGGGGACAGTACCTATGGGCAGAAAGAGCCGCACCAGGGTCAGGAGGAGTGGCCTATTATACACTTTCAAGTTGGGAATTGGTTAAGGATACTTTAAGTCTCTAAGGAATTTTGGAAGCAAGGTTTCCAGGACCTTGAGGGGGCCTAGCTATTGTTGGGAAAAGGTCATTCATTACCGTCTAATAAAACCTTAGTCATGAGACCCTTCAGTTGTATATCAGTGGGCCATGTCCTTGGGGGATGGTTGACAGCACGTAGCTTGGGGGGTTTAGAGATAAAGGAAGTTTCCAAAGGTGTTTTTATTTGTTAAAGTAGATACTTGGGGAGGGGGAGGGAGTCATGCTAGGATTGCCTTTTGCCTTTAGCAAAGTGTTAACATGGAGGCAGTGGAGCCCCTAGAGGAATGTCACTCTGCCAGTTTCAAGGACTTGTCAATGGGCTGTGGGCAGTAAGGAAATTTAGTAATTTTCTTTTGCCTTTGTTTCCCACATCAGTGCCAGCCTTTGCCCCTGATGGACTCATATGACTGGAGAGTCCCACTCTCTGCTGAGGCTTGCTACCAAGGGCTAGTTAGCGATGCCAGGTGTACTGTAGCCTCATGGGAGCTCTACTGCCTCGCCCCTGAGTCACCATGCTAGAGACTCTTGACTTTGAATCTCAAGGAGCAGGGTCTTGAATTTTAATCCTTTCCCTCCCAGGAGGCATTGGGCTCTCAGGAAAACAGGTCCTCCAGTTCCAGAATATCTCCATCTACAGATAAAAGACTGGAGACTGGTTTCAGAGGTGGGCAGAGGGGAGGGAGGAAAAAAAGTCCTATTATAAATTCTCTCAGGACAAAGGGCCTACTTGTCCGACATTTCTAGAACTAAAAGAAATTGTGGTGACTTTCACTGAGCCAGGGATATCTGCCTTAGGATAATTTAGCCCTCTACAGGACAATGGTCCAACCCTTCCACATTTGTATAAACAACAGCAGGAAACCACTTAAGAGAGTTTCACAGAACAAGGAAGACACACTTCAATGTGATTTTCGATCCTTGACTATAGAAGGAGGCAACTTCTACCACAGACAGAAAAGAAAACCACAAGTTTCTCTGTGGTGTATCCCTCTGGGGAAACCTCTGGCCCCCCTCTCATCTTCTTTTTGTCTTCTCTCCCACCCTTCCTTCCTTCTCCAAACATTTATATAGTGCCTCTCTGAAAGCATGCTACCGAGTGCTAGGAATGCCAAGATGAGTCAGCGGTGAATCTATTCTTGTTTACTTTCAAGTCTTTCTCCACAAATCTTCCAAAGTGCTTTTTCAAAAATGCAAATTGAAAGATGACCCACCTCTCCTCTTTTCCGTTCCCTTCCCTTCTCTTCCTTTTTCTTCCTGTCTTGGAAAAAATATTTATTGGCTTCTTCGCTTTCTTTTTTAATCCAAAAGCATGAACAAGGGAGCTGCAAGCTCAAAGAGGGATGGTGGGGGGAGGCATAAGACAGTAGTGTTGGGACACGGGCCATGGAGAGGTAGGTTGAGCTAACACAGATATGTGTTTTCTAGCTCTGTCCAGTGAAAGAACCTAGAAGGATTGACATCCCAAGCAACAATAAGAATTCTTCGTGCTCAGATGTTGGTTTCCAGCACTACTCTCCACCATAAGGGACATTGGCTTCCTTGAACAAATGGATGAGTCTACGGCCATACCACCCTGAACGTGCCCGATCTCGTCTGAACAAATGGATGATTCCAGGGGTGAGGCAGGGAAAGAACAAGATGGCATAAGGACAACGTTTGTTGTACCAGAATGTAAGGAATTTCTCCAAGAATGATGAGGATGTGTCAAAAGAACACAGAAACTGTCTCGAAGGGGCTTTTGTTGACCAAATCTGGGACAACTGGATGATCAAAATAATGATAACCCATTAAACAAAATGGAAGCCTTTAAGTCCATGCAGAGAGAGTTATATAAAAAAAAGTGAAGAAAATTATTTCTTATAGTAGAAAGCCACTAATAAATGCAGAAGAAATAATGGTATAAGGAAGTCACCATTCGACAATCATCAGCGTAATAATTTCGGCAGGAAACATCAATGGATGGTGGTGAATATGGGTAACAGGGGTGTGAGGAAAGAGCCCAGCCTCTCCACCCACTATGTCCTGGCCATACCTGGATCAGAGTGGGTGACAGTGCTCAGGCAAGGGTCGCTCCAACTTACACCTGCAGGGGCACCTGGATGGCTCAGTCACTAAGTGCCCAACTCTTGGTTTCAACCCAGGCTGTGACCTCAGGGTCATAAGATCAAGCCTCCCATCGGATTCTCTCTCTCTCTCCCTCTGCCCCTCCCACAGGCACTCACACTCTCTTACTCACTCTCTCTCTTTAAATAAATAAATAAATAAATAAATAAATAAAATTATACCTGCAATACTGACCAGGATGCATACCTCTGTCTGTCTGCTGGGTTCCTTCTCTTTCTTTATTGCCCACAATCTAATTCACAAGCTTGAATTTTATGAAAGATTTAAAAAAATTGTTCCTTGGAATTAAGCACTATATATCTCATATCTTCTAATAGAATAATGACAAAGGGACAAAGGGGGAAGAGCAAAATAGGGGAAGGGGAGTGGGAGACCCAGGCTTCCAGCCATGGAGTGAATAAGTCACGGGAATAAAAGGCACAGCATGGGGAATATAGTCAATGATAACAGTAATAGCATTGTATGGTGACAAATGGTAGCTACATTTGTAGTGAGCACAGCTTAATGTATAGACTATGTTGGACACCTGAAACTAATGTATCGTTATGTGTCTACTATACTTAAGTTCAAAGAACTCACACTGGGGCACCTGGGTGGCTCAGTGGGTTAAGCCTCTGCCTTTGGCTCAGGTCCTGATCTCAGGGTCCTGGGATGGAGCCCACATCGCATCTGCTCAGCGGGGAGCCTGCTTCCCCATCTCTCTCTGCCTGCCTCTCTGCCTGCTTGTGATCTCTGTCTGTCAAATAAATAAATAAAATCTTAAAAAAAATAAAATAAAATAAAAGAACTCACATTGATTTAAAAAAATAATAGCAACAAAGAGCCGACAATTTAACCATACAGTATGGTTCTCATTTAATTACTGTTGTTTACAAATATAAAGTGAAATCTGTGCTTTTCAAAAAAAAGGAATTAATAATAATAATAGCAGGTAACATTTTTTGAGTGCTTACATATATTCTCCTGTTTTTTTTTAATTTTTTTTAAAGATTTTATTTATTTATTTGACAGAGAGAGATCACAAGTAGACAGAAAGGCAGGCAGAGAGAGAGAGAGAGAGAGAGAGAGGGAAGCAGGCTCCCCGCCGAGCAGAGAGCCCGATGCGGGACTCGGTCCCAGGACCCTGAGAGCATGACCCGAGCCGAAGGCAGCGGCTCAACCCACTGAGCCACCCAGGCGCCCCTATTCTCCTGTTTTATCTTTATAATCCTTCCAGGAAGGACCGTTCTTTCGTTCGTTCTTTTTTTTTTTTTTTTAATTTAAGAAGGATGGTTCTTAGCCACACTCTACACGTGAAAATACTTGAGCCCAAAGACATGGAATAATAACTTAACGAGAAAAGAAGCTGGCTCATACGTGCCAGTAATGTGACTCTGGGAGTGAGGGTGAGGGAGTGCTTCAGGCCCCACAAAGATCAAGTCCCATGCGCTAACACTGGCATTAACCCACCAGAGGAGCTCATGCCCAGTCAGCTAGGGGTCCCTGTCTTCTGGTAACATTTATGTCTTCAGATGCAATTTTTTTTCCCCTCCAGCACCTTCTCAGAGTACTTGCGGTTGCAAGCACATGGCTATGGCGAAGGAGCCGGTGGGAGAAGTCAGCCCAGGTGCAGGCAATAAGGGGTGTATTAGTCTGTAGAGAGCTTAAAAATAATAAAACCGACTAAAAGCCATCTGGTTTGTATTATCACCATGTATCATGGCAATTCTAAACAATGTCAGTGACATAACGCTCCTCCCAGCCCAAGGCTGACTCCACCACCCTCCACCACCCTGGAATGCCACTGGTGGGATGAGATCCATCTTCCTAGATCGCAAGCTTTATCTCGTTTTGAATTCCCAGAACTTGCAGAGCCCCAGTGTAATAGATGCTCAATAAACATGAAACTGACTGACCGTAAACTTCAACTCAGATAGGCCGGTGGCCCTTTAAAACGGGCTGGCCATCCCCTAAAGACACTGCCTCGGGTGTCACCTATCACAAAGGAAACTTGCAGCAAAACAGGCCCACTCTGTTAAAGCACAGAGGAAAATGGAGGCAAGCACCCAAGATATGTAGGCGAGGTTGGGGCTTTGCCGGGAAGATATAAGCAGCTGCCTTCATTTCTCGCTCTGTGTTGGCAATGGTTATCAGGCATGCCAGCGGGTGGTTTTATTTATATATTTTATTTCCTTTTTTTGAAAACCTGGTGAAAATCACCTCATAATTCAGAATATTAAAGGACCCATTAGTTCTAGCTGGGCTTGGGATCCTAGTGCTTAAAAGAACCCTCCTCCTACTGCACAGACACCCTCCACACTCTTAAATTACCCCAACCAGCTCCTAATTGGGACCAGCTGGCAGGAGGAGAAAAGAGGCCCCTGCACCAAGCCAGGGATCATGTTACAAATTTCATCCCTAGAAAGAAACTTGACTTGCTCCTTTAAGGGTTAAGATGTGGGGAGGTCAAAGGCACAGTGCTGAGTGGCTGAAATTTAAATGGGCTACAGGAAGAACCTGCAAACAAAGGGTGTTGGCATTAGGAAACGTGGCTCCTTGCTTTGTCTAGGAAACAGTACGTGTGAAATAATAAGGCGACGACGGTGTCAGGCTACGGCATCAGCTGAAGTTCAGCTCACAGTCTGTCTTTCTAGAACGGGTATGACTGATTTGCGTACTGCCCCAGAGCTTTTCTTTTCCCAAAGTCCTCCCCACAAAGCAGAAGTGCAGACCTCCAGTCTGGGCACCAGAATGAGGGTGGGTTGGAAGCAAGTTGTGTCTGTGACACTGGGAGTTTCCGACCTGCTAGTGTTTCTGGAGATCTGCTTCCCCCAGCTTTCTCGTTCGAATTCTCAGCCCCCATTTCGTGTTGAGCCAGAACTACAGCTCTGCTTTTGGAGAGCAACACATGAGGCCTGGCCTTCTTCCCCGCTTTGGCATCGGGCTCTCTGGCCTGGACGGGGAGTCTGGAGGGTTTGGAGTGAGTGCACACTCATTCCTTACGGTCAAGTGGCAGTGGTGGTGGTGGCTGTTCATGGCCAGGGGCTGTGGCTCTGGTGGCACTGTCCCAACTGAGTGGTTTTCAGTGGTGTGACCTTGGCTATCTTCTCTAGTGCCAGTCTCCTTTGGTTCTTGCCTCTTGGCCAAGCCAGATTCTGTGGGCTTCCTGTTGATTCTGTGAACTACTTGATCACTCTCCAAATTTTTTTTTTTAACAGTCAATTTCGAGTGTCAGAAACCAAGACCCCTGACTGGTACAGCATCTGTCCCTGCAAGACTTAGGAAACCAACTCTGGTGCTTAAGAGGGGGAAGGAGAGATGAAAGATGGGAGAAGCAGAATAAAGAAGAGGAATTAGCAGAACAGGGGGAGGATTTGGAATCCAGGGATTGGCAGGTGAAGCAGAACAGCCTAGAGGGGGTCGCCCACCTTGTTAATGCTTGTAATAGGAGCCCTGAAGGAAATTGCCAAAGTGGCCTCCCTGAGGTATTTCTACATTTCTATTTTTGGCAGACAATGTGGTTTAAATGGTTTTATGCGACTGTTTCAGGAACAACAGCTCCTTGATTTGGATTTGCTTCTGGAGGGAAATGAAGGTGTGAGCTTTTAGTTCATACATTTATCAAATGTGCTGCATGCTTGGAAGCACACAGATATATGGGTATGCATATGCTTACTGTGATATGATAAATATATGCATGAGGAACACGGGTATTGGGCTAGTTGTATAGGTGGGGAAATTTTATGTAACAAGCCTATTTAATATCTCAAAGGAAAAACATTACTTACTATGCCATATTAGCATATCGTTCATCTTACCAGGAAGACAGAATGAAGAATATTTAACAATTAATAGAAATCATAGGAAGAATTATGATTAAGTGCCATCTGCTGGCTTCTGTGGGTTTTATTTTTATGCAGCTTCAAGCGTGTCCTCATAATTATTGAATGTTTCTCTTATGCTGAGGGTGAACTTGGCCGGCCCATATTTGGCTTATTAATGGATGCCTCATTTTGTGGCATCATGTTTACGTGTGTGTGTGTGTGTGTGTGTGTGTGCGCGCGTGCGCACGGGCGCACACGGGTATGGATGTGTGTGTGTGAGAATGAAATTAATTTGGGAAAACAAATTCACCTTACAAAAATCCATCTTCCTCTAAATTCTGATTTGAGAGAGCAGACTTGGGTTTATTTTAAAATTCTGTTTTCGTAGCAGATTGCAAAAGCTCCGTGTGCTTAGCATGTGTATAGAGGGGGAAGGCAGGGGGATGGTTCTTTGAAAGTGACTTCTCTCTTCCTCTCCTCTGAGAACGTATGTAGTTTGCATCTCAAAAGCTCTGTCTAGCTCATGGCAGGTGAAGCATTTCCATGTCTCATTTTGATGACATTGCAACAAGCACGCGTCTAATCGCTTAGAAGTTAGTGGAAAGGGAAACAGGTTCCCTGTGAGCCTATTTGACCTCTTCCCTTGTGAGTAGTTCTGGAGCTGGGGCTGGGAAGTGCTCAGCAGGAAATAGTTCTTGCTATTAGTAAATTACTCTGGCTTGTGTTTACATGGTGAGTCAACAGGCATAGGTCAGCTCTCTTCTCCAACAAGGCCCTTGAGCTGATTGTGTATCTGGGTAACTCACATTCCAGATCCATTGTTTGCCTGGGATTAATAAGACTGATGGTCACTAGTTCCCAAGTAATAGTAGCAGCCATTTAATGAGTGCTCACTGTGTACTCCAAAATTGTGATGCACTATTTAGAAATAAATATGAATACTTATATTCAAATACTTATATATTTGAAATTAGTCTTAGAATTTCAACAATACATAATGTCAAGTGAGTGTCTTTCTTATGTTCGCCTTATAGTGACACATAAAAACATGGGTGTATTGGAAAAGACAATAATAAAACAACGTGAACCTATCACGTGACCCCAGATTAGATCCAGAAAGTCACCAGTACTGTTACAGTGTGGCAGATTCTTCATGTGCCTTAGTTCTGTTTTTCACACTCAGATGACATAGGCCTTACTCTCCCCACTTTATGAATCAGTAAACTGAGGCTCAGAAAGATAAAGGGACTTCTCAATCCCTCCCAGCTGGTAGGGGGAAGGGTGGTATGGTAGATGATATTAAGGCATAGCAATGTCCACTTCTCCTTCCCTCCCTGAGGTCAAGGCTGACTCCTCCCAGCCCCACACAAGTGGCCCAGGTGACTAGTTCTCTCATTTCCGGGCTGAGGAAATGGTGTGGCTGACCCTGTGAGTGCTCATGGTTACTGTTCCCACCAAAGGCTTCTTTCCACAATCACCCGAGCCTCTGCTCCGGTGGGCCATGGAGGTTGGAAAGGCCATGGAAGGGTGACCTCTGGGAGTCAGGATGCCAAGGATTTGGTGATTAAATACCGTCCCTCCTTCAGCCCCGGAGTGGGACAACTGCAGGACTGTTTTATTTGGTCTCATAGACTCGTCAACAGTGCCCTGATGGTGAAAGCACTCCATATTGATTTCCTTTCTTTCCCCAGCTCATTCCCATGTTCCTAAGTAAGCTACACACACTCTCATCCCAGGCTGGGGTGTGGAGGAGGGGGAGGGGCCTCCAGGAGAAAACCCAAGCCCAGATGGCCTGGTATGGGTTCCAGAGGTGCACCAGCTACTAGATGACATGGACCGTCTGTGGGCTCAGTCCTGCCTGGTTCGCAGCCCCTTCCGTGGAAGACATGTGGCCCCCTCGGAGCTGAGAGTGCTGTCCATCCCTGTGGGGATCACCTCAGCTGCCTAGAGCCACCTCGCCCGTGGTCCACCCCTGTCTGACATGGAAGTATAAGAACCCAGCTCTCTACTTTTTTGTGTTTCCAGCTCCGGACAGCTCTGGGGGTGCTATTCGAGCTGCAGACATCCCCGGGGGTTAGGCCAAGATTGCTGCAGGCCTGCACTTCCACTCATCTCCCCTGGCACAATCCAGGCTCCCTCTGCTCTTTTTCACAGGTGTTGATCCCAAGGGTACTTCCCAACACCCTGCCCCCCATGTTCATTTCCTTTCAGTGTCCACTTCCCCCTGGGACTGCCCCACTCCGTCAGCCAGCGTGGGTCCCCTTCATGGACGCCTACTAGGAGTGAAACTAGCCTGTGCTGTGCTAAGTCGGCGATATTTGGGAATTAATTTGTTAGTACAGGATAACGCTGTGATTTTGCCTTTTCGGACTCCCAACACCTGGGTTCTGTCCAGGCAACCTTTTGCCTCCTAAAAATGATCATTCTTTTCCTGACTTTGGCTAGCAAATCTAACATCTACTTACATCTGGGCTGTATTTCAGCTTCTCACACATTATTCCTTTGACCTCAGTAGTCTGGGAGACTGCTGAGGCCAACATCCGGGTCTAAATGCAAGGTTTCCAAGGCTTGGGGTGACTCAGCTAGTGTCATGCCTTGGGGCAGGGACCCGGAATCTGGACCTGGGCCGCTAGCCTGCAATGAGTTTTCATGACACTTCTTGACCTTTATTGGATTTCTCCAGAGCTCTAGAAGAAGGCGGGGAGGGGGGGTCAGTGCTTCTTTACACACAGAACATGTTCACTCCATACACATTTTTAAAGGAACTCCTGTGTACCACATGCTGAGAATATAACGACAGGTAAGAAACAGCTCTTATTCTCAGCCTTGTCCCAGAGACCGGCAGGTAGTCAAATCATTGCAATGCAGGGTTGTAAGTAAATAAAAGGTACAGAGGGGCGCCTGGGTGGCTCAGTGGGTTGAGCCTCTGCCTTTGGCTTGGGTCATGGTCTTGGAGTCCTGGGATCAAGCCTTGCATTGGGCTCTCTGCTCGGCGGGGAGCCTGCTTCCCCCCCACCCCCACCCCTGCCTGCCTCTCTGATTACTTGTGATCTCTCTCTCTGTGTCAAATAAATAAATAAAATCTTAAAAAAAAATAAAGGGTGCAGAGAAGGGGCCCAGGAACCTGGCTGGAGAACTTCAGAGCTGGCATCATGGGAAAGGTGCTGTTTGAGCTAGATCTTACAGATGCATGTGTGCTTACTAGCAGTGTGAGTGGGGGGAAGGGAATTCCAAGCAGAGGGAATAGTCTATGCAAAGGCACAGAGACAGGACAAGTGAGGAATTTAACTGAGTAGGGCAGAAGCGGGGGTCAGTAGGTCAGGTCCTTATTTGGTCTTTAGACTTTATTATGCAGCCAGAAGAAGGATTTATAAGACCAGATTTGCCTTTTAGGAGGGAGGTAGGAGTTCTAATATGTATTGAAGAATTAGCATGAGCTATATATTTTACATAGATTATTTTACTTATTCCTTGTAAGAGCCTTATAAGATAAAGAGCATTATCACCATTTATGGATTATTATGCTTACTAGAGAAGCTACTTCTGGCAGTAGACTGGGGGATAAGCTAGAATGCGCAGATCCTGATGGCAGAGAGTAATAGGAAGTGTGCGACATTCTGGGCAAGAAATGACAAGGCCCTGAGCGAAGAGGCAGCAGAGGGAAGGAGAGAGAAGTTTAGAAGTCTGTGCTGTTTCTCCACAATCTGGTGACAGACTGGCTGAGGCTGGGAGGCCAGAGACCCCCCCAAGAACCATGGAAGGGATCACTGGAAGGGCAGCTTCATAGGGAAGTCTATTGCCTTTGAAGTCCAGGTCGGGATTTCTACAGAGGAATGGGGTGTATGGGTTTGGAGACCATGGAAGAGGCCTGGAGTGGTAATCAGATTTGGGATTCTCTCTCCGTAGATGGTGCATGAGGACAGAGCAAGGTGAGTGACAGAGAGGAATAGCTCTGACATCAAATCCCACTCCATCATTTACTGACAGTCTGACCTCAAGCAAGTGAATCTGTGACTTCAGTTTCCTCATTTGGAAATTGGGGTTGATAATGCTAACCTCAGAGTGCTATAATAAGCATTACAAATCCCACATAATAAGTGGAGGAGATGAAATCACAGGGGGCTAGTGTGTACAGTGGAAAGCAAGCAAGGTGAGGCTGGCATCATGGAGAATGGCAATATTCCAGAGGTAAGAAAAAGAAGCCAGCAGAAGACAAGAAACAGGTACCAAAGACTCAAAAGATGGCAGTGTCCCGGAGGCAAAGTGAAAAGATCTTTTCTAGTAGAGGTTTTTTGCTGGTATCAGTACTGAGATGAAGTTTGTAGGGGGAAAAAAAAATCAACGGCAAATAAATACATGAAAAGATGCTTAATCATACTCCTCACTATAGAAGCGCAGATTAAAATAATAATGAGTTACCGCTTCTCATTGTGAGATTGGTAAAGATGACAACGGTTAGTAACACTCCGTCTTGGCCACGGTGTGGGAAACAGATGGTCCCAGACACTACAGGAGCGTACATTCATGGACAGTCACGTCATTTTTTAAACAGCAGTTTGTCAAAATATACCCAAATTGTGAACGCAGATATCCTTGACTCCGACACTGCACTTCTAAGAGTTTACAACAAACTCACAAGTTTACAAGGCATGTCTTCAGTGGTATTAATGATGACATTGTTTAATGGGGCAAGAGAAAACTGGAACCACTTACAAGTCCATCACAAAGGGACTGGTTAAATAAAATATGTTGCAACCTTATATTTTAACTGGGGTGGGTTGGGAGAAGGTATGGGGTTGGGGTTGGGGTGCAGAGGCCTTGCGATAGGTATGGCAGAATTGCTGAGATTGTGTACCCATGTACGTGCACGTGCGTGCGTGCGTATGTGTCTGCGTGTATGTGTGTTGGCAGGTTGCAGTGAACAGGGGCTAAGAGGAGTATGCCCAGTAGGGGCTGGCCGCACTGTGGAGGACATGCATATTGAACACAGTTATGTTTTATTGGAGTGAGAGATGCAGATGCCAGACAACGAGACCCTTCTTCCCAGCCCCATCGATCTTTAATACTACTTTAAATGTCAGAATATATTTGGTATAATTCGGTATGATTGGATTTCTTGTAAATACTGGTCAAGGGGCTGAGTTCTGCGTCAAGCATGGCATGGGACCAAAAGAGACTCAGTCATGCCGATGAGGTAGCTGGCCAACATCTGGGCCACACATGGGCTATGCACATGTGAAATAGTCTAGAAGCATTTGCCAAAATGTTATCAGGGTGACCTACGAGACGGGAACCTGGGGATGTTGTGTGGATAAGGACTTACTTTTCAGTTGTTATTCTTTCAAACCCCTGGCATTGTTACTTTAAAAATTATTTTACAGGGATGCCTAGGTGGCTCAGTCAGTGAAGCGTCTGCTCAGGTCATGATCATGGAGTTCTGGGATCAAGTCCCACATCGGGCTCCCTGCTCGGCAGGGAGCCTGCTTCTCCCTCTACCTGTGCTTGGCACTGCCCCTGCTTGTGTGTGTGTGCTCTCTCTCTCTGTCCAATAAATAAATAAAATCTTTTAAAAAATAATTTTACAAATGGTATTGCTCAGACAATGCATGAATGGAGCATAATGACAACTCCTCACCAGCTGAGCTTAGATTCTCAACTTTGCTTCTAACTTAATTCTTGGATGGCTGTAAAGAGAACAGTGATTTTCTTTCTTTTCTTTTTTTAAAAGATTTTATTTATTTATTTGACAGAGAGAGCTCACAAGTAGACGGAGAGGCAGGCAGAGGGGGGGGGGAAGGAGACTCCCCACTAAGCAGAGAGCCTGATGCGGGGCTCGATCCCAGGACCCTGGGTTAAGGCCTCTGCCTTCGGCTCGGGTCATGATCCTGAGCCGAAGGCAGAGGCCTTAACCCACTGAGCCACACAGGCGCCCCAAGAACAGTGATTTTCACAGGGAGGTGGAGGTGGAAAGATTATGCTTGCAAAGGTTGGAATGAAACACGTTCCTGGAATTACATAATCACACCTTATAGAAAGGAGTGTTTGCTCTATTCCCTTATATTGATATGGTATGAGTAGGGGTGTGACAGGTTTTATTGGCTTGAGTAATATTTAAAAATATTTAAGCATTTGTCCAGAGTTAAGATATACATGTATACTCTAATTTCACAAAATGCTAAGGGAACCGTTACTCAGTTCGTTGTGAACCGCGACTATGATAATAACCCCCTGCTCTGGGTTTCACATAAATATGGTGTCATTCTTCTGACATACCCTGTGTGATCCATCAGACCGAAACATGACATCAGAGTTCCGACGAATCACCTGCACCACACTTAAAGGTGGTGCCCACACTCTTTTCATTTTCAGGACGTCTGAGGCACCCTTTTATGAGCAGTTCTGAAATTTCACCATTTCATTCTCGAAGAGCGGGGTGCCTCTCACCAGCTCCTGAAGTTTCTGTTGAAATCCCGGGGCTGGAATTTTCCATCTTGAAGCAGAGGAATTGTTTGTAACACGGCTCCCCCAGGCAGGCTGGAAGCAGAACTGGAAATGATCACGGCTCGGCTGGTGGGAGAAATCCTGCGCAGATGTTCCAAGTGATGCAAACTTTCCTGGCTGCACCAGCAAGACCCTCTGGTTTCAGCCCCGTGTCCACAGGCAGGAAAGAGCTGCTTCCTCCGCCTCCCCAGTACACCCCAACCTTTTTTTTTTTTTTTAATATTTTATTGATTTATTTGACAGAGAGAGACATAGAGAGAGAGGGAACACTGGGGGAGTAGAAGAAGCAGATTCCCCGGAGAGCAGGGAGCCCAATGCAGGGGTCCATCCCAGGACCTGGGATCATGACCTGAGCTGAAGGCAGGCGCTTAATGACTGAGTCACCCAGGTGCGCAGTACACCCTGACCTTCAGCTCTCGGTCCCCACTGCCCGTGGGCTGATGGATCTGACAGTTGAGATCCCTGTACCTGGTCAAGGCTACTCATGGCCATGAGAGCTCGGAGGGACCACTCGATAAGATTTTTAACTTTACCTCCTAACATTTTGTGATAATGATTTTCAAACATTCAGAAAAGTTGGGGGGAAAAGTGCAGTGAGCAATCGTATACTGAGCACTGAGATTCTAAAATTGACATCTTACACTGGTCACCCTTGCAGGCCTCCTGTTTTGAGCACCTCTGGTGTTCAGTCACTATACCACGTCTCCTTCTCCGAGCTCCTATGGCAACTGTAGACCTAAATGCATAATTTAATAAGTACGTACATTCAAAGAGGCACTCACATTTAGTACCTGCCTTGTGCCAGGCCCTGAGAAAGGCATAAGGTACTTTTATACATATGATATATATATATATTTAAAGATATTTATTAGAGAGAGGGCACACGCAGGGGGGAGCAGACTTTCCAGTGAGCAGAGAGCCTGTCACAGGGTTCGATCCCAGGACCCTGGGATCATGAACTGAGGTGAAGGCAGACGCTCAACTGACTGAACCACCCAGGTGCCCCTGCACATATGATCTTATTTAATTTTTAACCCATGAAATAAATATTATCGTTGTTCCTAACTTATGCCTACAAAGATCGAGTCTGGAGACAATGGGACTTCCAGAGTTATTTATGGCAAAAATTATTACCATAAAATAAATAATTATAAGGGAAATAGCTTATTATAGATACTTAAAACAAAATAGTTATACTTAAATACTCTTTTTTTTTTTAAACATTTTATTTATTTGACAGAATACAAGTAGGCAGAGAGGCAGGCAGAGAGAGAGGAAGGGAAGCAGGCTCCCCACTGAGCAGAGAGCCCGACGCGGGGCTCGATCCCAGGATCCTGGGACCATGACCCGAGCTGAAGGCAGAGGCTTTAACCCACTGAGCCACCCAGGCGCCCCTTAAATACTCTTTTTTTAAACTATTATTTTATTTATTTATTTGACAGAGCGAGAGAGGAAACCCAAGCAGGGGGAGTGGGCAAGGGAGAAGCAGGCTTCCTGCTGAGTAGGGAGCTGGATCCCAGTTCACAGAGGTCATGACCTGAGCCGAAGGCAGACGCTTAACCACCGAGCCACCCACGCGCCCCTAAGTGCTCTTGTTCGTATATAACTAATACACTGGCAGAATTACATTGCACTCCTGGCAGGTGTGTTTCAGAGCACGACGTCTTAAGGGGTTGTTTGAAGGTATCCAAGATGATGGCGGTGTCTAGATGTCCACCCCAAGTTCACAGCAAGGTTTTGTTTTTGTTGGCTCCTGCAGATGGTGTGGTTGTTACCATCAGTGGTTGGAACCATACCGCTCCACTCTTCTCCCCCACCTGGAGAATCCAGAGTGTCTCTTGCGTTTCAGAGTTGCTTGATAAAAATTCACGAGTACGGATGACTTAGCGTGGATAATCTAATAGACAATTCTGGACAACAGCAGAAGACACCAAGCCATTTTTACTCATTTTCCTCGCCTAAAAACAAGCCATAAAACTTTCAGTTATAAACATTTCTTGCCGAGCCTCTGCTCCCACAAGCTTCGTAACAACACAGTGCACCAGGGACCATGGCAAGCATTCAAATGCGCCACGAGGAAAACATCTTAGCCATTGTCGGTGAATACTGATGGGAGGGATAGTGTTTCGAATGAGAGGAGGTCTACAGAAAGGGGATGCAGAAGTTGCCAAGGGCAAGATTTGCTTTGCTTAAGACCAGCCTCTGAAGCTCTCCCCTTTCTTCCATCGTTGCAGCGGCCCTGCTTGCTAGAAATCCCATCAGTATGTGACACATTTATAAGGCACCCTACGATTGACAAAACCCTTGTGTAGAACTTACCAGACTCGAACCTCCCAGCAACTAAGAAGGCAGGTTCTAAGTGGTATTGTTCTCATTTTTCTAAGCCTGGGAAGTTAAATGACTTAACCAGGAACATCCAGCCCTTTCCTACCTCACCAGGGAGAGAGCATGGGTGTTAGAAAGGAAAGACTTGAATCTGAATTCCAGCTCTGCCTTCTGCTAGCTCCAGGCCTCTGAGCCGCGGACTTAACTCCTCTGAAATGGTTACCCGTGAAATGGAGATAATAAAACCCATCTCAGAGGCCCAAGGTGAGGATTACAGTAAATTACATACAGAAAGTGCTCTGTAAACTGCAATGTACGATATGAATTTGGCAATTCTTAATATGGAGGTAATATGCCACCTGTGGTAGCATGCATTTGATTTCATTAAACTTTTTATGATGACATTTTCAAATATGGACTGCAGTGTGTTTGGATATAATAAATATATTTATAATGAACCTCTATGTACCTATTGTCCAACTTCACTGTTTACCTACATGAAATCATTTGCATTAGATAACCTCTACTATCTCACCCATGACTAGATTATTATTATTTTTTATTAACATATAATGTATTATTTGCTTTAGGGGTACAGGTCTGTGAATCATCAGTCTTACACAACTCACAGCACTCACCATAGCACATACCCTCCCCAATGTCCATCACCCAGTCACCCTATCCCTCCCCTACCCTCCAGCAGCCCTTGTTTCCTGTATCTTAAGGTTTGTCTTCCTCCCTAGTCCCATCTTGTTTCATTTTTTCCCTCCCTACCCCCCATGACCGCCCACCCTGCCTCTCAAATTCCTCGTATCAGAGAGATCATATGACAGTTATCTTTCTTTGATTGACTTATTTCACTTAGCATAATATCCCCTAGTTCCATCCACGTTGTTGCAAATGGCAGGATTTCATTTTTTTTAAACCTCTATTTATTTTTAAAAGATTTTATTTATTTATTTATTTGACAGAGAGAGAGATCACAAGTAGGCAGAGCAGCAGGCAGAGAGAGAGGGGGAAGCAGGCTCCCCACTGAGCAGAGAGCCCGATGCGGGGCTCAATCCCAGGACCCTGAGAACATGACCTGAGCTGAAGGCAGAGGCTTAACCCACTGAGCAACCCAGGTGCCCCAGGATTTCATTTTTTTTTAAAAAGATTTTATTTATTTATTTGACAGACAGAGATCACAAGTAGACAGAGAGGCAGGCAGAGAGAGAGAATCAGGCTCCCTGCTGAGCAGAGAGCCCGATGCGGGACTTGATCCCAGGACCCTGAGATCATGACCTGAGCCAAAGGCAGCTGCTTAACCCACTGAGCCACCCAGGTGCCCCCAGGATTTCATTTTTGATGGCTGCATAGTATTCCATGTATATCTATACCACCTATTCTTTTTTTTTTTTAAAGATTTTATTTATTTATTTGACAGAGAGATCACAAGCAGGCAGAGAGGCAGGCAGAGAGAGAGGAGGAAGCAGGCTCCCTGCTGAGCAGAGAGCCCGATGCGGGGCTCAATCCCAGGACTCTGAGATCATGACCTGAGCCGAAGGCAGCGGCTTAACCCACTGAGCCACCCAGGCGCCCCTATACCACCTATTCTTTATCCATTCATCTGCTGATGGACATCTAGGTTCTTTCCATAGTTTGGCTCTTGTGGACATTGCTGCTATAAACATTCGGGTGCACGTGCCTCTTTGGATCACTACATTTGTATCCTTAGGGTAAATACCCAGAAGTGTGATTGCTGGGTCATTGGATAGCTCTATTTTCAGCTTTCTGAGGAAACTCCATACTGTTTTCCAGAGTGGCTGCATCAGCTTGCATTCCCACCAATAGTGTAGGATGGTTCCCCTTTCTCTGCAACCTTGCCAGCATCTGTCATTTCCTGACTGGTTAATTTTAGCCATTCTGACTGGTGTGAGGTGGTATCTCAGTGTGGTTTTGATTTGTATTTCCCTAATGCTGAGTGAGGTTGAGTACTTTTTCATGTGTCTGTTGGCCATTTGGATGTCTTCTTTGCAGAAATGTCTTTCATGTCTCCTGCCCATTTCTTGACTGGATTATTTGTTCTTTGGTTGTTGAGTTTGATAAGTTCTTTATAGATTTTGGATACTAGCCCTTTATCTGATATGAGCTTTGCAAATATCTTCTCCAATTCTGTGGGTTTTCTTTTGGATTTGTTGACTGTTTCCTTTGCTCTGCAAAACCTTTGGTCCTGATGAAGTCCCAATAGTATATTTTTGCCCTTGCTTCTCTTGCCTTTGGCGATGTTTCTAGGAAGAAGTTGCTGCGGCTGAGGTTGAAGAGCTTGCTGTCTGTGTTCTCTTCAGGGATTTTGATGGGTTCCTATGTCACATTGAGGTCTTTCATCCATTTTGAGTCTATCTTTGTGTCTGGTATAAAGAAGTGGTCCAGTTTCATTCTTCTGCATGTGCCTGTCCAATTTTCCCAGCACCATTTGTTGAAGAGATTGTCTTTTTTCCATTGGACATACTTTCCTGCCTTGTCAAAGATTAGTTGACCATAGAGTTGAGGGTCTTTCTGGGCTCTCTATTCTGTTCCATTGATCTATGTGTCTGTTTTTGTGTCAGTACTACACTGTCTTGATGACAGCTTTGTGATAGAGCTTGAAGTCTGGAATTGTGATGCCACCAACTTTGGTTTTCTTTTTCAACATTCCTCTGGCTATTTGTGATCTTTTCTGGTTCCATATAAATTTTAGGATTGTTTGTTCCATTTCCTTCAGAAAAATTGATGGTATTTTGATAGCAATTGCATTAAATGTGTAGTTTGCTTTAGGTAGCATAGACATTTTCACAATATTTGTTTTTCCAGTCCATGAGCATGGAATGTTCTTCCATTTCTTTGTGTCTTCCTCAATTTCTTTCATGAGTACTTTATAATTTTCTGAGTACAGATTCTTTGCCTCTTTGGTTAGCTTTATTCCTAGGTATCTTATGGTTTTGGGTGCAGTGGTAAATGTGATCAACTCCTTAATTTCTCCTTCTTCTGTCTTGCTGTTAGTGTATAGAAATGTAACTGATTTCTGTGCATGGATTTTATATCCTGACACTTTACTGAATTCCTGTATGAGTTCTAGCAGTTTTGGAGTGGAGTCTTTTAGGTTTTCCACATGAAGTATCATATCATCTGCAAAGAGTGAGAGTTTGACTTTTTCTTTGCCATTTGGATGCCTTTTATTTCTTTTTGTTGTCTGATTGTGGATTGCTAGGACTTCTAGTACTATGTTGAATAGCTGTGATGATAGTGGACATCCCTGCCATGTTCCTGACCTTAGTGAAAAAGCTCTCAGTTGTTCTCTATTGAGAATGATATTCATTGTGGGTTTTTCATAGATTAATTAATTTCATAGATTAATTAATAGATTATATTGAGGTATGTACCCTCTATTCCTACACTTTGAAGGGTTTTGATCAAGAAAGGATGCTGTACTTTGTCAAGTGCTTTTTTAGCATCTACTGAGAGTATCCTGTGGTTCTTTTTCTTTCTTTTATTACTGTATTGTATCACATCAATTGATTTGAGGATGTTGTACCAACCTTGCAGCCCAGGAATAAATCCCACTTGGTTGTGGTGAATAATACTTTTAATGTACTTTTGGATCCTATTGGCCAGTATTTTGGTGAGAATTTTTGCATCCGTGTTCATCAGGGATATTGGTCTGTAATTCTCCTTTTTGATGGGGTCTTTGTCTGGTTTTGGGATCAAGGTAATGCTGGCCTCATAAAATTAGTTTGGAAGTTTTCCTTCCATTTCTATTTTTTTAGAACCGTTTCAGGAGAACAGTTTCAGGAGTATTAATTCTTCTTTAAATGTTTGGTAGAGGGGCACCTGGGTGGCTCAGTGGGTTGGAGTCCCTGCCTTCGGCTCGGGTCATGATCTCAGGATCCTGGGATTGAGCCCCGCGTCAGGCTCTCTGCTCGGCGGGGAGCCTGCTTCCTCCTCTCTCTCTGCCTGCCTCTCTGCCTACTTGTGATCTCTCTCTGTCAAATAAATAAATAAAAATCTTTTAAATAAATAAATAAATATTTGGTAGAATTCCCCTGGGAAGTTGTCTGGCCCTGGGTTCTTGTTTGTTGGGAGATTTTTTTTTTTTTTAAAGATTTTATTTATTTATTTGACAGAGAGAGATCACAAGTAGACAGAGAGGCAGGCAGAGAGAGAGAGAGAGAGAGAGGGAAGCAGGCTCCCTGCTGAGCAGAGAGCCCGATGCGGGCCTCGATCCCAGGACCCTGAGATCATGACCTGAGCCGAAGGCAGTGGCTTAACCCACTGAGCCACCCAGGCGCCCTTGTTGGGAGATTTTTGATGACTGCTTCAATCTCTTTACTGATTATGGGTCTGTTCAGCTTTCTATTTCTTCCTGGTTCAGTTTTGGTAGTTTATACATTTCTAGGAATGTATCCATTTCTTCCAGATTGTCAAATGTGCTGGCGTGTAGTTGCTCACAATCTGTTCTTATTATTGTTTGTGTTTCTTTGGTGTTGATTGTGATCTCTATTCTTTCACTCATGATTTTATTAATTTGGGTCCTATCTCTCTTTTTTTTTTAAAGATTTTATTTATTTATTTATTTGACAGAGATCACAAGTAGGCAGAGAGGCAGGCAGAGAGAGAGGGAGGGAAGCAGGCTCCCTCCTGAGCAGAGAGCCCGATGTGGGGCTCGATCTCAAGACCCTGGGATCATGAACTGCGCCAAAGGCAGAGGATTTAACCCACTGAGCCACCCAGGTGCCCCTCCTTTCTCTTTTCTTTTTGATAAGTCTGGCCAGGGGTTTATCAATCTTATTAATTCTTTCAAAGAACCAGCTCCTAGTTTCGTTGATTTTTTCTACTGTTCTTTTGGTTTCTATTTCATTGATTTCTGTTCTGATCTTTATTATTTCTCTTCTCCTGCTGGGTTTAGGCTTTCTTTCTTGTTCTTTCTCCAGCTCCTTTAGGTGTCGGGTTAGGTTGTGTACTTGAGAGCTTTCTTGTTTCTTGACAAAGGCTTGTATTGCTATACACTTTCCTCTCAGGACTGCCTTTGCTGTGTCTCAAAGATTTTGAGCAGTTGTGTTTTCATTTTAATTTGTTTCCATGAATTTTTAAAATTCTTCTTTACTTTCCTGGTTGACCCATTCATTCTTTAGTAGGATGCTCTGTAGCCTCCATGTATTTGAGTTCTTTCTAATTTTCCTCTTATGGTTGAGTTCTAGTTTCAAAGCACTGTGGTCTGAAAACATGCAGGGAATGATCCCAGTCTTGTGGTACCAGTTGAGACCTGATTTGTGACCCAGGATGTTATCTATTCTGGAGAATGTTTCATGTTCACTAGAGAAGAATGTATATTCTGTTGCTTTGGGATAGAATGTTCTGAATGTATCTGTGATGTCCATCTGGTCCAGTGTGTCACTTAAAGCCTTTATTTCCTTGTTGGTTTTTTCCTTAGGTGATCTGTCCACTTCAGTGAGGGTGGTGCTAAAGTCCTCTACTATTATTGTATTATTGTCGATGTGTTTCTTTGATATTTTTATTGATTGGTTTATATAATTGGCTGCTCTCATGTTAGGGGCATAGATATTTAAAATTGTTAGATCTTCTTGTTGGACAGACCATTTAAGTATGATATAGTGTCCTTCCTCATCTCTTATTATAGTCTTTGGCTTAAAATCTAATTGATCTCATATAAGGATTGCCACCCCAGCTTTCTTTTGATGTCCATTAGCATGGTAAATTGTTTTCCACCCCCTCTCTTTAAATCTGGAGGTGTCTTTTGGTCTAAAGTGCATTTCTTGCAGACAGCATATAGATGGGTCTTGTTTTTTTTATCCATTCTGATACCCTGTGTCTTTTGATTGGGGCATTTAGCCCATTTACATTCAGGGTAACTATTGAAAGATATGAATTTAGTTGTTTTGCCTGTAAGGTAACTGTTACTGTATATTGTCTTTGTTCATTTCTGGTATGTTACTTTCAGGCTCTCTCTTTGCTTAGAGGACCCCTTTCAATATTTCCTGTAGGGCTAGTTTGACGTTTGCAAATTATTTTAGTTTTTGTTTGTCCTGGAAGCTTTTTATCTCTCCTTCTATTTTCAATGAAGCCTAGCTGGATATAGTATTTTGGCTGCATATTTTTCTCATCTAGTGCTCTGAATATATCCTGGCAGTCCTTTCTAGCCTGCCCGTCTCTGTGGATTGGTCTGCTGCCAATCGAATATTTCTACTATTGTATATTTCAGATCTCTTGTCCTGAGCTGCTTTCAGGATTTTCTCTTTGTCACTTAAACTTGTAAGTTTTACTATTAGATAACAGTGTATTGACCTATTTTTATTAATTTTGAGGGGGCTTCTCTGTGTCTCCCGGATTTTGATGCTTGTTTCCTTCACCAAATTAGGGAAATTCTCTGCTATAATTTGCTCCAATATATCTCTCTTTCTTCTTCTTCTGGGATCCCAATTATTCTAATATTGTTTCATCTTATGGTATCACTTATCTCTCGAATTCTCCACTCGTGGTCCAGTAGTTGCTTATCTCTCTTTTTCTCAACTTCTTTATTCCTCATCATTTGGTGTTCTATATCATTAATTCTTTCTTCTGCCTCATTTATCCTAGCAATAAGAGCCTCCAGTTTTGAGTGCACCTCAAATAGCTTTCTTTTATTTCAACTTGGTTAGATTTTAGTTCTTTTATTTCTCCAAAAAGGGCTTTTATTTCTCCAGAAAGAGATTCTCTAGTATCTTCCATGCTTTCTTCAAGCCAGCTAGCACCTTGATAATCATCATTCTGAACTCTAGTTCTGACATCTAACTAATGTCCATATTGATTAGGTCCCTAGCTGTCAGTACTGCCTCTTGTTCTTTCTTTTAATGTGAGGTTTTCCTGCCTTGTCAATTTATCCAGACAAGAATAGATGAATAACAGAACAAAATACTAAAAGGGTAGCAACAACCCCAGAAAAATATACCCTAATCAAATCAGAAGAGACCCAAAACTGGGGGCTGGGGGGAGAAGAAAGGAGAAAAAAAAATTATATATATATATATATATATATATATATATACACACATATATATATATTAGACTGGTGAGTAGAACTTGATATTGGTTGTATTTTGGTCTGTTAGAAGAAACTGCCTCCCAAAATATTAAAGAAAGAAAAATATATATATATGGGTAAACAAGATGAAGGGTTGGAATATGACTGTAAAGATGAAAATTAAAAAAAGATTCTAAAAAAGGAATTGATGAGATAGGAAGTTGGTTGAAAAAAGGAAAAAAAAAAAGGAGGAAGAATGTGATCAAGCTGGAGACTAGAACAAAGCCATGCACTAGATTTAGAGTATATTTTGATCTGTTAGAAGAAACTGTATCCCAAAATTTTAAAGAAAGAAAAACCTGTATGTATAAAAAAAATAAGGTTAAATACAATGAAGGTATAGAATATGACTATAAGAATGAAAATTTAAAAAGATTTTTTAAAAAGTATTGATAAGATAAAATAGTTTGAAAATGTTAAAATAAGAAAGAGGAAAAATTTTTCAAAATAGAATACAAAAAAAATTTTTTTTTAATTTAACTTTGAGAGGCTAAGGAATCATGGGGGAAAAGATGCATGAATTCTATGTGTTGCTCTCTCCTAGCTCTGAAGTTTTGCAGTTCTCATTGTTCTGTGAACTTGGTCTTGGCTGAGTGTTCTTGCTGATCTTCTGCAGGAGGGGCCTGTTGCACTGATTCTCAAGTGTCTTTGCCGGAGGCGGAATTGCACTACCCTTGCCAGGGACCGGGCTAAGTAATCTGCTCTGTATGGTTTGCTTTTGGCAGCTTTTGTTCCTAAATGCTTTCTGTAGAACTTTGGAGGAGGAGAATGAAGATGGCGGCCTCCTAATCTCTAGCCTGGAGGAGCCGAGAGCGTGGGGACTCACTCTTCAATGCACCATCAGAGAAAAGCACTCAATCCCTCCAGTCTCCCTGGTCTACGGCCGTGCTCTGAGCTCACCCAGCCTATGATCCACCATTTCTATCTCTGGCACATGGATCCATTTGGAATCTCCAGACCCAGCAGATTCCTGCAGTGCGCCTCCCTCCCCTGGGAGGCAAGTGGGGGTCTCCCCGGATCTGCCACCTGTGGGGTTCCTGCTCAAAGAGCAATGGCCGACTGTGTCTCGGATCACAGTTTAAGATAACCCCAAGCTGAAAGCCCTTACCTTGGCTCCGTCTCTGCAGCTGGCTTCCCCGCTCCAATACCCAGGAGCTCTGACACACTCAGACTCCCCTGAGACCACACTGTCCCTGCGAGTGTTCCAACCCCACTTAGCCTCTGGAGCACTGTCTCTCAGTGGAGCAGACTTCTAAAAGTTCTGATTTTGTGCTCCACTGCTCCACCGCTTGCTGGGAGCCAACCACCCCCTACTCGCTGCGGTCTATCTTCCCATGTATCACCCCAGATTCACTTCTCCCCACGTCCTACCTTCCAGAAAGTGGTCGATTTTCTGTTCCTAGAATTGCTGCTCTTCTTCTCTTCGATCTCTGTTTAAGTTTATAGGTGTTCAGAATGTTTTGATAACTATCTCTAGATTATTTTTAAAACAATCCCAGACTTTATATCACTTCACATTTTATTTTTTTTAAAGTAAGTTCTACGGGTGCCTGGGTGGCTCCGTCATTATCTGCCTTCAGCTCAGGTCATGATCCCAGGGTTCTGGGATTGAGCCCCGCATTGGGCTCCCTGTTCTGCGGGAAGTTTGCTTCTCCCTCTCCCACTCCCCCTCCTGTGTTCCCTCTCTCGCTGTGAAATGAATAAATTAAATCTTTTTTTTAATCTTTAAAAGAAATGAATAGTAATTCCTTAATACCATCTATTTATCCAGTCATCTTAAAAATTCTGATGACATCATAATTTTTTTTTTATCTGAATCAGGATCCAAACAAGGTGCACACATTTCTTTTGGTGATATTTCTCAAGGTTTAAAAACCAAAATGACAGTCTCTCTTCCAGCCATAGGTTTTTTTAAACTTGCTATTTATTTGTTGAAAAACGAGGTAATTTGTTCTACAAAATCTCCCCTATTTTGTACTTGGCTATATTTTCACAGTGTCTTTTTCATGTTCTCCTAAGTGTTTGTATAAACTAGTGTTTTTTGTTTTGTTTTGTTTTATTTATTTATTTGAGAGAGCGAGCGCGAGCACAATCAGGGGGAAGAACAGGCAGAGGGAGAAGCAGGTTCCCTGCTGAACTTGGAACCTGATGTGGGATTTGTTTCTAGGACTCTGGGATCATGACCTGAGCCAAAGGCAGACACTTAATCACTTAACTGACAGAGCCACCAGGCTTCCCAAACTATTGGTTATATCTGTAGGCCCAATCAGTTTGAGAATTAACTTTTGCTGACAATATCTCATAGATGTGCTATTTCCTGTTCCGTCCCATGAGGAGGCACACACTTGGTTGTCTCCTTTTCGTGATCTTAAGGTTGATCAGGGTGCTCACACAGTGATCCCGGTTTTGTGAAGATCAAAGTTTCGAAATTGAAAGGCTTCCTTTTTAAGAGCAAGAAATCAGAATTACAAGTATAAAATCAGCTTCTAGGCCTTGGTGAGGGTGGCCATGCCAGTGAGGGGTACTGAAATTTACCCTATATTAGCTCGTGGTAAATTTGTCTCTGGATTCGGGTGAAATCAACATGGTCCATCCCTTATTATGTTCCCTGTTGGGTTTTCACTGAATGCCTGTGTTATCCATTGATGATCACTGCCTTGATCCAATTTTTTTTTTTTTTTTTTATGGTGAAATCTTCCAATTCTACCATTCCTTGAACATTTATTACCTGGTCTTCCTGTATCAATTATTTGATTACCTTTTTTTTTAAAGATTTTATTTATTTATTTGACAGACAGAGATCACAAGTAGGCAGAGAGGCAGGCAGAGAGAGAGGAAGGGAAGTAGCTCCCTGCTGAGCAGAGAGCCCAATGCGGGTCTCGATCCCAGGACCCTGGGATCATGACCTGAGCCGAAGGCAGTGGCTTAACCCACTGAGCCACCCAGGCTCCCCAATTATTTGATTATCTTGAGAATCAGTCAAGGTCTAGGTAGGAGATAAAAACCACACAGTCATCTGAATAGAAAAAAATTAAGAAGTTATCAGCTTCTTATAATGGAGGATTAGCCATAAAGGGTTAAGTAACTCTAAAGAATACAGGAATAGCAGAAACAGGGAGTCACCATACCTCTAGGGTGGAATTGGAGTACCTAAGGGGGTGATAAACCAGAAGAAGTTCTCCCCACCTCCAAGGATGGACAGAGGGTTGTTGTAGCCCATTGGATACTGGAGAAGTTCATCAAAATACTTTAGGCTAGGGCTAGAAGCAGGAAACTGGACGCTGGGGTGCTGACACCGCTCATTGGAAAGCTGTCATAAGCTGTCATAAGCTGTCACTCTTGGTCACGATGCCCCCATAGAAACAGGCAAGAAAGCCCAATGGGGCCAGGAGAACCTCTTTCCTCCTGCTATGTCCTTGTAGCATCCTCTGATGACAAATGCTTACTACTATGCCAGGTGGCAGCAGGAGAGATGTTTACAGGGTCCAGCACCAGTATCCTGCTGCGGAATCAGGAAGGGTGGGGCAGGAGAGACAACTTTGTCCTTTCCCTTTATTCCCCGATTTTCTGAATGAGTTAGTACCCTGGAAATCTCCAAAGATTGCCATCATGATTTCTATTGTTGTTGTTTTGAAATCACTATGAACTTGTGAATTTCAACATATTTGATGTGCTTGGTCCATTGCATTATTATTCTTGATGATTGGCAGTAGATATTTTAAGCAGACCCAATGCACAAAGAATGTATGTATTCTTCCCTTTAACGTTTACGGGAGAGAATGTGGAAAACGATCTTAAAGCTTTTGGACACATTAGAGCAGAGAAACCTATAGCATAGAGGAATCAGAGCTGGCAAGTTTCTTTTCTCTTGGCTCAAAGATTACCCTGAAGCATGTGGGACATTTTGCTCTCAAGTGCACATTAGTCAGAAAGCAAGGAAAGGACGCTTTGTTAATCACCAACGGTTCCTAACTGATGTGTCGTGAGCCACACATATATTCCCAATTTCTGTGTGCTGTGAGGTGACTAAGCATGGTTAAATGAGAGCTGGCCAAAACAATATTTCTTACCCACGTGCTCCTTTACAAAGTGACTTTTCCAAGTCTCCCTCTAGAGGTGGAGCCTCATTCCCCTCCCCCTGAATCTGGTCTGTCTGTTGATTCATGTGTTAACTCACTGAATGCCAAGGGGGTGGTCCTGCAGGACGTCCAAGGCTGAGTCAGAAAGACCTTGTAGCTCCTGCGGGGTTCTCTCAGATACCAGGTATGAAGTCCTAGCACCCCGAGGTGTGTGGACTCTCTAGCTGACAGCCTGTTCAGACCAGCTGAGGCCTTCCATACTGCACCTCTAGCCAACTTAACCACAAGAGACCCCCACGTAAGAACTGCCCAGCCATGTCCTTCCTGAAATTTTCACCCAGAAAATCCTAATTAAACTAATATGATTGTTCTAAGATGCCAGGCTTGGGATAATTTGTAACTCAGTAGTAGCAGCTGATGTAAAGGCCTTGAAGTTTTTTTTTTTCTACAGATGCCTCATCAAGATGGTAGGGAAGCCCATGAATTATAGGATTCTGCAGAGGAGATTTGCAGAATAGAGGTTGCCTTCTAAGCTCTGATCTGAGGATTCCATGAGCGCATGAGCAAGCTGTGCTCATTCCTCCACAGGCGGTATGTCTCTGTGTCTCCTGAGTCACCTGTCTCTGAGTCTGGAGTAGACCAGTACCCTCTCCTGGTCACTCATAGGTGTTTGCAGCCTAGTCACTCATTCTAGGTAAGGACAGGAAAGGACCGGTGGCTTTCCTCCTGATGTATCTTGTTGTGTTAGCTGTTGGAAGAATATGCTATTCTTGGGAAACAGGGAGAGTGGAAGAAGGAAAGTGGAATCTAGAGTCGAGGGTTATGGGGCGCCTGGGTGACTCAGTTGGTTTAGCACCCAACTCTTGGTTTTGGCTCAGCTCATGGTTTCAGGGTTGTGAGATTGAGCCCTGCTTTGGGCTCTATGCTGGGCAAGATTCTCTCCCTCTCCCTCTGCTCCCACACCCTCCCCCTGCCTCATGTTTGCTCTCAAAGAAATAAAAAAAAACCCCGGTTCTAGCACAGATTCATTCATGTACTATCTGTGTGATCTTAAGGAGACAGTTTAACAGCTGCAGCCTCAGTTTCCCCATCTGAAAATGGGGAATGTAATCTGTTCCCATAGAGATGATTTGAGGATTAAGGAAGATTACACCTGTGAAACCCTAGGGGTTTCAACTGGTTTGTGCTGCTTTTTACTATTCCAATGCCTTTTCACTTTGTTTTTAGAATATTAAAAAAAAAAAAGTACAACGTACAAAAAACAAAAAGACATTCATGTCCTCACACTAGGAATTACCTCCAGGGACATTTTGTCTTACTTCCGGTCTTTTATCTGTTTTTTTGTTTTTTTTTCTTTTTTTCTTCAGAAGAACAAGAGTGTGTTTGCACATAGTGGGGTTAGCGGAGTGATGATAAAGGGAGGGACAGTGGGAGAGGGAGAGAGAGAATCTTAAGGGGGCAAAGGCAAGCAGGCTCCACGCCCAGGGAGGAGCCCGATGCTGGCTGGCTTTCTCCACCCTGAGATCAGGACCTGAGGTGAAATTAAGAGTCAGTTACTCAATGGAATAAGCCACCCAGGTGCCCCAGACTTCTTTCTTTTTAACCACTTTGTTGATTATTTTGGAGAAATTGAGAAATATTCCATATTTATTAGAAATTCTTTAATCACACAGAAAAGTCCCCTCAAGTAGGGAGTGCTTCATGAAGGTGCAAGACCGCTGGTGGGGGGCCATGGTAATCCCTGTGTTATTCCAGAGTTTTCCTATCTCTGACACCCCTGTTAGCATCTGGCATGCTTTTAAATACTAGGATTTTTATTGGAACCTATGAGGAAATGCAATTATTTCTACTGTCACTGCCCTGGTCTTTTGGATGCCCTTTAAGCCATGTCACTCTTTGAGTACAACTATACACTTCCCTAGCGGGATGCTCCTATCCTCAGGAGGTGACCTTTTCTATTGTTCTAGTCAAAAGGAGAAGGGTCTCCACCTGCCATCTTTCCTCCGCCTCTATCCTGCAGCAAATGGTACTGAGCCAGATTCCACTGCCCCACCCTCAGCTCAGCCTTCCTTCAGCTGATCCCTGCTCTTCCTGGACATGTCATCATTTGTATCAGAACGAAATTTTACCCAAGTCTGCATTTGGTGGCATGACTGTGAAGGTCGTGGGGTGTCCAGTGAGTGACTCAAAATGGCAGAAATTCCAGTTCTAGTCCTTTGGACTTCCGTACTCTGTGGGTCGCACAGCAGTCGTGATCACATGGTCGACTGTGTATTGGAGTTATTCTTCCCTCCCGCCTTGGTGGCTTTGCAGCCGGTCTACAGGGGTGGCCTCTCTCCTGTGGCTCTTGCTCCTCTGGGGTCCAGGAGCAGAGAAGGCAGTGCCCATGTCCTCTCTGGTAGTCAGGGTGGAGCTTTCTCTTGCTGGGCACAACAAAACCACCTAAGGCTCAAGGAGGGCATGCATCATCAGCCTGCTTCCTCAGAGAGGGCTTCTCTGTGGCTTGTCTGTGCATTTTCTGGGAGTCCTCAAGAGCCTCAATGTTGTGCCTGTGAGCTCTTGGTATGAGAGGGTAAAGAAAAGATATTGTATCTGTTAAAGAAGCAATTATTCCTGGCCCAGTTAAAGCCAAGTAAGGCAGACTTTATTCAGGGGAACAGTCGTGCTAGGGTAGGGACCACTGCAATGGGGTTTTGCAGTGGAGGAAAGAGAGTGGGCTCAAGTCTGAACACAACAAAGAAAAGTAGGGGAGATTTATAGCCAAGGAGCAGGGCAAGGAGTGGGATGGAAAATTAAGAGGAAGCATAAGGAAGGATTTTGGCTAAATCGATATCCCGAGATTCTTGCTGAAGGCAGGCCAGTGGGGGGATGGTGGAGGATGAAGAGCGGATCAGATATTCGGGTCACCCACTAGTCTTGCTAAACTGACTCAGCGGGATTCTTGCTAAAACTGGGCAACGCGGAGCCAAACACGGAAGCCCAACTTCAGGGCCTAGTCGAAAAGAGAGTTCGGAGGAACCCAGTTAGAATTTGCTCAAGGAGAAGGGCTTTGTCAGAGAGCAGGTGTTGATAAGTGCTCAGAGATCCAGTTATAGTGATAACACGTGACCTGGCACCTCTTGGGCCTGGGCCTGGGGGAAGGATCAGGTGCTGGTTACGTCATTCTCAGTGTTTCCTACCACCTGGGATTCCTCTATCAACCAGCCATGGCCCTGTCAAGATTAAGGAAGTAGAGGACTGGAGGAAGAGGGGCCTGCCTGGGCTTCACCAGAACAGGAGCTGAGGGCAGGAGCCAGGGTTGGAAGAAAAGAACTTCCCAGATAAAATTGGCCTGGAGGGGCCCATAGCTCTTCTCCTCTCCCTCCACAGGGCACTTTGAGAGTTAGTACTTACTTCTCCCCTCATCTTCTCCAAACACCCGGGCTCCTGACCCCATGGGCTGCTGGCCGGCTGGGATGAACAACCCCAAAGGGCCCACTTCAAAACCCTGCTTTTGGAATCAGTCCTCTTTCTCTCCAAAGTGCCTTTAAGGATAATAGTTGCCCAGAAGCCACTTAACCCATTTGCGCTCATGTTGGTCCGTGGCTGACTAATAACTCGAGCCATTAAGCACAGTGTTAGGCTGTTCTCTTCCCCACTTCCGGTCTCTTCCCCACTGCATTTGTCTGTGGAGGTGTGAGGCTCTGCTTGCCCCAAGGAGGCCCATGTTGGGCAAGGAACAGACCTACAGAAGGTGACTGATTCCTGACTTCAGGGTTTAAAATCCCCATCTCTAGTGAGACTGAGAGACTTCAATTACAAAGAGACAGAACAGGTTTCTGCCCAGGGTCCCCTCTTCATGCTAGACATAACACCTGGAGAAAGCAGTGATGGGAGAGAAGATGGGGAGAGCTCTGGAAGTTCTAACAGCACAGGATTATCTCCCACCAGGTGATGGAAGGCAGGATCTAAAATAGAGTTGCCTTTGGAGCCCGGGGAGCTTCCTGCATGGGCATGAGGAGGGGACAGAGCATCCCATGGGCCACTGAGACATCAGACACTTCAGGCTCCTGAGTGGTGAGGGAGGGTTCCAGTCTAATTTGTTGGGGCTGGGTGGGAGGGCCATGCCTATTAGGAAGGCCCAGGAGAAGGGATGCTGGTATAAGGGGTCTTGGGAGTCAGAGGGGAGTGTGGATGCTCAGAGCAAGGATGGGAACTGAGTCAGCAGGAACACTGCCAAGATCTGCCACCCAGGGAGGGCAATACACCATCTGAGCCGAGAGCTCAGATGGGAAGAGGTCACTAGCCACAGACGTGAGCAGAGCACTGACATAATCAAGAACTGAGAAGTCAGGATGAGTTTCAGGGTCCCCTAATGTGGAGGGGAGGCAGTTAGCCAAGTTCCCTAGAATGGAGCCTGGGGAAGGCAGAAAACTGAAGAAGGACATTCTAATTCTGAATGTGAAATGTTTAAGAAGGCAGAGATTACTGCATGCCCTTTTAACATCTTCCTGTAGTGTTCCAAAATTAGCCCATGGAAGGCTCATCTGATGTTCTAAGACAGTGGTCTCAAAGTGGGGTCTAGAGACCCCTGGAGGTCCCAGAGACTCTTTCCAAGGCTCATGAGGCCAAATGCTTTTCATAGTAACTCAAGACATTATTTGCCATCCATACAGAACCCCCACATTGGACTGGTAAGAGGCAAGAGACCAATCCTGCTCCTTAGGGACATACCTAGACTGCATTCTCCAGCTTTCCTGTGCTTAGGTTGGCCCTGTTACAGAGTTTCAGCCAATAGCTTCTCGGCAGGGGTGACGCCTTCCACTCTCACACCTGGCCCAAAGGCCTCCCACCGGTGACCATCCATGGTCTCCCCTCTGGCTGGTTGGAATGAAATGGGCTTCCCTTCCCCCACCCCCCAGCGCAGGACAATCTTGGGGGATGGGAGGGGGATATCCTATTGACTATGACAGAGGAGGAGGGTGGATCTCAGAATTCCTGCTTAGGCGAGAGGCACCTATAGAGAAGCTGCAAGAAAGAGACAAGAAATAAACTTTTATTGTGTTAAATCACTGAGCCTTCAGGGTTTATCTGTTACTAATACAATGTGCTTCACACCATGAAGACCGAGGCCACTTATCTAGAGTTAACTGCTATTGTCAAATTCAATGCATGGCAAATGTAATCTGACAAATCCCTCATTTGTTTGGCAGCCCTTCAGACTTTGACATCAGCTGTTACTGTGCCGCATGACAACTAGGCATCAATAATAAACATTTCATAAAAATGGTCCTAATAGCTTTTGCTTTTGAAAAGACGAACTAATTTCCTCCTCTTTTTCTCCTCCAGTACCTACACTTGGCATCAGTAGATAATTGCTTCTGATACTCTGCACATTGTCATCAGTAAAACTGTGGCATTCATAGGCTTATGATATGTAGAACAGGCTGGCGGATAATCCCATTGCCATCCAGCCTGGTCAACTGAGAACTGTGAAGGGTAAGCAGAGCACGTCACCCCAAAAGATGCCACTGTGGCCCAAGGATTATTTGGGGCTGGAGGTAGCTGAGAAGAAGCAGATACAGGAAAGCTCTCTGCCCTCCCCATCCGCCTAAAAGCAGAATGTGAGTTTGTAAACATGTCCCCCTCCTCCCCTCTCTACTGAGAAGGAGAGAAGTTAATCACCAGAGATAACAGAGACTTTTATCACGCAGAGACCAGCACCAAAGGAACCTATGTAACAAATTTTGCTAAATCTAGCCCTTAACTACCACTGGTTTTCCTGTATATTTACTGGCCTAGAAACTCAGTATTTCCTTTGTTTTGTCACTTCTCTACAAAATGTGTCATTCTTCTGTTAAGATCCTTTACAAGCCGAAGTTCTATCCACCTTTCTGAGTTACTCTTCACAGACCACTCCCATCAGCACCCATGCTCATGCTAATAAACTCCTGTTTGTTGTGCTCTCATTAATGTGTCTTTTTTTTTTTAAGATCTGTATTCATTTATTTATGAGTGAGAGCACAAGCATGGTGGGAGACAGAGGCAGAGGGTGAAGCAGACTCTCTGCTGGGCTGGATCCCAGGACCCCTGAGCTGAGCTAATGTGTCTTTTGTTAGTGTAATTTGCAGGTTCCACCAATGAATATAAGATAAGTAGCGGGGGGGGTGGATTTTTTCCTGCTATACAATCATAACTTACCTTAAGGTTGGGCTCCCTTCTTCATTTTGGGGAGAGACAAATTGGAACCCAAGAACAATTCAACCAGGATGGAGAAGGGGTTCAAACCTGCCAGCTGGGAAGGACTGAGGGACTGAGAGAAACAGAAGACACCAAGAAGATGTGATAACCATCTTAACCTATTTGAAATGTTGTCATGTTGAAGAGGGATTAGATTTATACTCTGGCCCCAAGGGGTAAAACAGAACCAACTGGTTGAAAGCTCCTCATGAGAAATATTTCAATAAAGAAAGAACTTTCTAATAGGGCAAGAATATCCACAAATATGAGGTGATGACTAGAGTGAAGGAGAAAGTTACTGCTGATTTAAAAGCAGAGAAAGGAAGGAGAGAAGAAAGAAAAAACAGGCTTCTTTACAGAGGTAACAACACAGTCAGGTTTCCTTGGAAGGTTAGGAGTTTTCTGCCCTGGGTGAACTTTCAGACAGATTACTTCATTGTTCTGGGGAGGGAAAAAAACCAACAACACTCCTAAAGAAACTTTTGTTATGCAAATACAGAATAGAGACCCTTTTCTGGAATGACAGGTTAGAGAGCCAGGCTCTCCTGTGCTAGAATGCATTGCATAATAATGAAAAATATTTTTCCCTTTTTTGTGGGGGGAAAAGTCACATCTCCACTGATTGTGTTTCGGGGAGAAAAATGTTGCTCTCCTAGATGTGGGTTTGGACTACATGGATGATTGCTATACTATGACTTGTCCTTGTGGAGGTGGGAATGTGGGTTCGGGTCTCAGCAGTTGCTCAGGATAGACTCAGAAGGTGGTGGGAGGGCCAGGCCAACCCACCTTCACCCTGAGCTGGACATAGGTGCAGACTTGGGCTATGACACACTCACTTCTCAGGAATGGGTGAACCAGACTCGGGAGAAAGTGCTGGTGTAGAATGCTTAGCTTCAATGGATCTGTTGTGAGGCTCTAGGGCGTTGTTGCCTGGGGCAAGGATGGATACATTCCGTTTAAAGAATAATTACAAAACAAACTTCTGTGTCATCAATCAGTCAGAATAGAACATTGATTTCCAGTTCAAGTACCCTGTATGCCTTCCAATCACAGTTCCTTTATTCCGTGGCTTGTCTTTATAGTTTTAACATCTATGTACCCCTAAAGACCATTTCTTAGCTTTGCCTGTTTTTGGACTTTAGTTAAATGGAATCGTACTCTATGTATCTGTCTTTGATTGGCTCTTTTTATTCATGAATCGTCTAATGTTTGTGGCTGCATTTCATTTCTTTGGAATGCTCATTAGTATTTCAAATACTCCAATTCATTGGTCTAATCTACAGTTGATGGGCATTTGGGTTATTTATTTTTTTTTTGGTTGTGAAGACAATGATGCTATGGACTTTCTTGTACATGTTTTCTGTGGCACGTGGGCAAGAATTTCTCTAGGGTCGTGGTTCTCAGAACGTGGTCCTAGCACCAGATCTCCTAGAAACTTGTTAGAAATGCAAAATCTGGACTCCCTCTCCAGACCTCCTGAATCAGAAATGCTGGGAGAGGGATCTAGCAATCTGTGGGTTTTGTTTTTATTTTTATTTTTTTTAAAGATTTTATTTATTTATTTGACAGATAGAGATCACAGGTAGGCAGAGAGGCAGGCAGAGAGAGAGAGGAGGAAGCAGGCTCCCTGCTGAGCAGAGAGCCCGATGCGGGGCTCGATCCCAGGACCCTGGGATCATGACCTGAGCCGAAGGCAGAGGCTTTAACCCACTGAGCCACCCAGGCGCCCTATGGGTTTTGTTTTTAAAATTTTATTTTTAAATAATCTCTACACCCAACAGGGGGCTTGTTACTATGCCGAGATCAAGAATTGCATGCTCTGTGGACTGAGCCAGAAGGTCCCTCTAGCAATCTGTGTTTTAACAAGTCCTCCAGGTGTGCTAATGGCAGAGTATAGTCTAAGAACTGTGCCCTGGGGTATGCGTCTAGGAGTGAAATGGCTGGGCTCATTGCAAGTTTGCTAGATAAAGTCAGTCTGTTTTCCAAAGTAATTATGCTAATTTACACATCAACAGCAATGTATAAGGGTCCCTGTTTTTCCATACCCTTGCCGACACTTAGTTTTGTCAGTCTTTTTACTTAGCTTTTCTGGTGGGTATAAAGTGATACTTTCTAGTGGTTTTAATTTACATTTTGCTTTTCAGTAATGAGATTGAGCAGTGTTTAAGAGAGAGCCCCAAAAGGAGAAGGATGGCATACTCAACACACTCAATTTAGGATAGTGTCTTGTGTGTGTACATGTGCGTGTGTGTATGTGTGTGTGTGTGTGTGTGTGTGCACTCACAAGGAGTAGTTTAATATAGATGTGGACTGGCGTAGAAGAATTCTGGATGTAATGCAGAAACTTAAAGCTAGGGGTAGTGAATCTGTCACTACTCTAAGGCCAAAAAGATAGAGTTAGAGTCCCATAGGCTGCATTCAGAGGACCACTGACCTATGAAAGATAGAGCTAGTTCAAGGCAACTATTCAGAGGGAGGGAGGGAACCAGAGGATAAATATCCTGACCTCACTTTCCTCCTTTTTCTGAACTCTGGTGGGACTCCCCTCCAGGAGGAGATATTTGCTGAATCTGGAGGCTTAAACTGAAGATAATCTAGTCTAATAAAAACATCTTTTTTATATGGCTTTAGCCATTTGGGTTTCTTTTTTGGGAGGGAGTGTATGAAATGCTTATTCAATACTTCTTTCTGTCACCTTTTTCTTGTTGATTCATTGGCATTTAAATATTCTGAATATATGCTCTTTGCCAATTACTTGTGTTGCCAATGTATTTTCTCACTGTGTGGCTTGTCTTTTTGCTCATTTAATGATGTCTTTTGATAAACAAATTCTTAATTTTAGTGCAGTCTCATCAAAATATTTTGTGGTTACTGCTTTTTGTATCCTATTTTTAAAATCTTTACTCCCTCCGGGGCACTTGGCTAGCTCAGTTGGTGGAGCATGTGACTCTTGATCTTGGGGTCATGACTTTGAGCTCCATGTTAGGTGTGGAGCCTACTTAAAAAAAAATATATATATATATATATATAATATATATATGTATATTTATACATTATATATATAATATATATGTATATTTATATATAATATATACATTATATATTATGTATAAATATATGTATTTATTTTACTTACTCAAGCAAGTAAATTACTTACTTAATTACTTAATTACTCAATATTTATATATAATTACTTACTTAATTACTCAATATTTATATTACTCAAAGGAGTAAATATATATATATTTATACATAATATATAACATATATATTATATGTATGTATATACATAATATATATGTATATATGTACATTATATGTATACATATATGTATATGTATATATGTACATAATGTACACACATATATACATATATACATATATATTATGTATAAATATACATATATATTTACTCCTTTGAAGTCATAAAGATATTCTCCTTTACTTCTAGGAGATTTATTATTTACATTTCACATTTAGAGGGAGAACTGATTTGCCTGGCATTTCCAGCTTTGTCATGTCAAGTGGCCATGTATGTGTGAACCTTTTCTGGGCTCTCTTTTCTTTTCTTTTTTTTTTTTTAAAGATTTTATTTATTTGTTTGACACACAGAGAGAGATCACAAGTAGGCAGAGCAGCTGGCAGAGAAAGAAGGGGAAGCAGGCTCCCTGCTGAGCAGAGAGCCAGATTCGGGTCTCTATCCCAGGACCCTGAGATCATGGCCTGAACTGAAGGCAGAGACCCAACCCCTGAGCCAGCCAGGTGCCCCTGGGCTCTCTTTTCTATCATTGGTCTCATAGTCTGTTCTTGCACCAATATCATGACATCTTAAGTATTATATTATTATAATAAGAACAAGTGCTCACAGTTTGTTCTTCAAGAGTGTTTATGCAATCCTTGGGTCTTTGCATTCCCATATATATTTTAGGATGAATTTGTCAAATTCCACCAAGAAATCTCCAACATACACTTGGAATTTTTACTGAAATTAAATTGAATTTATATATCAGCTTGGGGGAAAATATGTATTTTTAGTGTCGAGTCTTCCTATCCATGAATATTATATACCCCACTCTGTTTATTTAGGCATTTAATTAAAAAAAAGTTTTGTGTTTTTTTGTATGGAAATCTTACACATCACTTTTATTTTTTTTTAAGATTTTATTTATTTATTTCTGTCTGGGTGCAAATGTAGGAGGGGGGTGGGGGGGAGTGACAGGGGGAGAAGCAGACTCCTCACTGAGCAGGGAGCCAGATGTGGGACTCAAATTCCAAGACCCTGGGATCATGACCTGAGCCAAAGGCAGATGCTTAACCGAATGACTCACCTAGGTGCCCACACATCACTTTTAGATTTATAACTAGAAATTTTGTATATTTTGATGTTAAGTGATATCTTTAAAATATTTCATGTTCTAATTCTACTGCTGAGATATAGAAAAGCAAAAGATTTCCATATATTGAACTTTTATTAGCAACCTTGCTAAACTTTCCTAAAAATTCTAATAATTTAACTTCTTTGGGATTCTCTCTGCATACAATCATATCATCTGTGAATAATGATAGTTTTATTTATTTATTTATTTTAAAGATTTTATTTATTTATTTGTCAGAGAGAGAGAGGGAGAGAGAGCGAGCACAGGCAGATAGAGTGGCAGGCAGAGGCAGAGGGAGAAGCAGGCTCCCTGCTGAGCAAGGAGCCCGATGTGGGACTCGATCCCAGGACGCTGGGATCATGACCTGAGCCGAAGGCAGCTGCTTAACCAACTGAGCCACCCAGGCGTCCCAGTTTTATTTATTTTTTCCAATCCTTTCAACTTATCCCCCAATTCTCTATCTCATATACAAGGCTAAGAGTTTTTTTTTAAATTACAAATATATGTTGAATCTAATCAAATGAGGTATTCATATGACTTTAATTATTTTCTGTGTTAATTACATTTTTTGAAAGCTAAACCAGTTTGTGTTCCTGAATGAACCCAACTTGGTCATGATGTTGTATCCTTTTCATACAACTGATTTGGCTTGCCAATATTTTGTTTAACATTTTTACATCTGTGTTCATAAGTGATATCAGTTTGATATTTTCCCTTCTTGCTATGAACTAGTCAAACAACATTAAAGTCAAGGTTCTTTCTGCCTCACAAAATGAGTTGGGGAAATGGTCCCTGATTTTCTATTCTCTGAAAGAGTTTGTACAATATTCATATTATTATTATTTTCTTTAAGAGCTTGGTAAAATGTGTTGGTGAAGTCATCTGGGCCTGGAGGGTTTTATGTATGTATGTGTGTGTGTATATATATATATATATATACACACACACACACACACACGGATGGAATCTCTCCACTGAACACAGGGCTTGAGCTCCCGAACCCAAAGATTAAGAGTTGCCTGCTCCTTTGATGGAGTCACCCTTGGAATTTTGTTTTGTGAGGGAAAGTTTTTCATTATGGCTTTCATTTCTGTAACAGTTTGTGATTATTAGGAATTCTTTCCTTTTCTTCTGTTTTGTAAATTGTATATTTTTTTGGAATGTGTTCATTTCATCAAAATTTTCAAATTTATTGGCATAAAGTTGCTCCTGATATCTGCCTATTGTCTTTGTAATGTTTGCATTAAAAAAGATAAGCCCCACTGGAAATTGGAGGAAAGGGGAACCTGAAGTCAAGGTATTTATGCCTGGGTCCCTGCCTGTGGTCATGTTACCTTTCTCATTCCTGACATTGGTTTTATATATATATATATATTATATATATGATATATAATATATATATATTTTAAATCAGTCTTGCCAATGATTTAACAATTTTATTAATCTTTTCAAATAACTGACCTATAACCCAATTGATTATCTCAATCTTATATTTTAAACATTTCTGCTCTGTCTTTCTTGTTTCATTTGCTTTACTTTCTTTGGGTTCCATTTGCTGAATTTTTCTGCTTTCTTGGGATGAGTAATAATGTTCTTCTTTTCTAATGTGTGCATTAAGAATTATAAATGTCTGAGGTGCCTTGATGGTGTCTTAAGGTGTCTTGAGGTAATTGGGTGGCTTGGTTGTTTGAGCATCTGACTCTTGGTTTCAACTCAGGTCATGATCTCAGGGTCATGAGATCAAGCCCCACATCATCGTATAAATATAAATATATATATAATATTTATAATATAGCATAATATAGAAATATATATTTTTAGCTATATTTTGTTATTGACTTTTTTTTTTTTAAGATTTTATTTATTTATTTGACAGAGAGAAATCACAAGTAAGCAGAGAGGCAGGCAGAGAGAGAGGAGGAAGCAGGCTCCCTGCTGAGCAGAAAGCCCGATGTGGGGCTCGAACCCAGGACCTGGGATCATGACCTGAGCCGAAGGCAGCGGCCTAACCCACCGAGCCACCCAGGCGCCCCTTTGTTATTGACTTTTAGCTAAATTTCACTGTGGCTAAAGAACACATTCTGCAAGATTTTAGTTCATTGAAACTTGTTGTTGAGACTTGTCTTATGGCCAAACACATGGTCAATTTTTCTAAATATTTCATGTACAATTAGAAAGAATGTGTATCCTGCAGATGTTGGGTGCAATGCTCTCTATATGTTAATTAGGTCAGTTTTGCTGATACTGTTTTTTGGTATATTCTAAACCCTTTCTATTTTTTTAATCTGCTTGTTCTGTCAATACTGAGATAGTGTATTAAAACCTCTAACGTTGGGCAGTTTGTCTATTTCTTTTTTAATATTTGTCAGCTTTTACTTTACATTTTTGAGGCTATTTTATAGCTGCATGCAAACTTAAAATTCTGTGTCTTCCTGGTAGATTGCACATTTTACCACTGTAAAGAGTACATCTGTTTAGCTAGGAATGCTTTTTGCTGTAACATCTACTTTGTGTGATTTTTTTTTTTAAAGATTTTATTTATTTGTCAGAGAGAGAGGGAGAGAGAGCGAGCACAGGCAGACAGAATGGCAGGCAGAGGCAGAGGGAGAAGCAGGCTCCCCGCCAAGCAAGGAGCCCGATGTGGGACTCGATCCCAGGACGCTGGGATCATGACCTGAGCCGAAGGCAGCTGCTTAACCAACTGAGCCACCCAGGCGTCCCTACTTTGTGTGATTTTAATATAGTAATATGGACTTTCTTTTGCTTAGTTTTCAGAGAGCATATTTTTTGTCTCTTTCCTTTTAAAATTTCCATAGCCTAATGCTTAGGTAGCCTATCCAAACTATTTCATTAAACCTGACAGTCTTTTTTTTTTTCATTGAAACATATATTCAGCTTAATCTTCTAATATATTCTGATATATTTGTCCTGTTTCCCTTACATTCCTTTTAAATGTATTACTAGATAGTCGATATGTTGGAGCACTATCTTAACTGTATAGCTTACTATGTAATTTACTCTGTGTCCCAGCATTCCCACTTTGGAATAATTTTATTTTTTAAAAAATCTTTTTTTTTTGTTAAAGATTTTATTTACTTATTTGACAGAGAGAGATCACAAGTAGGCAGAGAGGCAGGCAGAGAGCGGGGAAGCAGGCTCCCGCTGAGCAGAGAGCCTGATGCAGGGCTCGATCCCAGGACCCCGAGACCATGACCTGAGCCAAAAGCAGAGGCTTAACCCACTGAGCTACCCAGGAGCCCCGGAATAATTTTATAGAGAAACTCATGCACAGGTCCAAGAAAGGCAGGCATAAGTATGGGCGTCATAGTGTTGTGGCAACAAATCAGAAGCGAAACTGCTTCTTTTCATTATTGTTGCTGTTGTCCCGTTGGAACATGGTCTCAGTAGTGATAGATTTCCTCACAAGAAGTAGGAAATCTGGGTTATTATGGACATTATGATCTTTAATTTCTTTTCATCCTCCTAAGCAACAAAATGCCAGTCTTTGCACCAGGTCAGATCTAGGTTCTTTCTCTAGTTCATAACTCATGCTTTACCAGGACATCTTTGCCCTTCCTGTGTTGGTCGTGCTGTCTTTCTGTGCTCTCAGGGAGGACGGCCACGCAGAACGCTGCAGAGGTGAGGCATGCCATAACTAACAGTAAGGAGCCTTACTTAGGAGAGTTGGCTAACCTGCCCGTTTTTCAACCACCCACTTCTGAGCAGACTGAGCATCGAACCCTGGTCTGAATGGGCTCTGATGTTCTCGGTTCGGTGCTATGCTATCCACCAGCTGGTAGGGGATATTCGTAGAATTTGAACTCAGGCCCTGAACACCAAATCCTGTCTTCTTGTCTACAACGTCGTCAATGAAAACTAAAGAGAATCAGAATTTTAATCTTTTTAGGGGAAGTGTTTTAGCTCTATGGTATATTTTCAAATTATTATATTTTTATCTTTTGTTCTGAAATTTCATCATCATGGGTATAGGGGAGAGTCTTTTATTATTACTCGTTTTTATCTGGCTTGATGTTCAAGGGCCCATTCTGTTCAATGGCTGTCGGAGATATTGTTCTTCTTATTATTTGTTTTATAATTTCTCTCTCCTTTGAGATTTCCTTCTTGAGGAATAATGGACATTCTGGGTCTGCCTTCTCCAGTCGCTGCCCCTGCAGTTACATTGTCTTCTCCTCTTCAGTCTGTGTATCAAATCTCTCTCTGCCTCGTTCTTACAAGGTCACTTGTGATGGCATTTATTTACTTATTTATTTACTTATTTTTCCTTTTTGTTTATTTACTTGCAAAACTACTTCTTTGTCCTCACGCAATTATGTGGACACTGGATTGCAGCATCTCCGAACAGGACATTACGAATGCGGAGATAAACATCACTAACAACCACAATAGCAAATGCCACTTTCATCTGTCTACTTCTGTTCCCCAAACTAAATGAAAGCCTTAAGCCTATCCCATGTGTTACTGACTTAAGATATCAACCCTATCCTTGACTTTGGCAATGCGGGTGTCTAAAGTCTGGCGATCACCTTTGTGGATAGGAAAATCATAGGAAAATAGCAAATGTTTTTTTTCCCACCATGAAGAGATGAATGAAAGCATGGTTAACATTGGTAACTTTGTACCTTTTCCTTTATTTTAATTTATTATTTTTGAAGATTTATTTATTTATTTTAGAGGGCAGGGAGAGAGGAAGAGAGAGAGAGAGAGAAGTTGGGGAGAGAGAATCTCAAACAGGCTCCCTTCCCACTGAGCAGAGAGCCTAATGCTGGGGCTTGATCCCAGGACCTGAGATCATGACCTGAGCAGAAATCAAGAGTCAGATTCTCAACAGACCAAGCCACCCTGGTGCCCCAAGACATTCATAATTCTTTTTTTTTTCCCTAAGGATTTTATTTATTTATTTGACAGACAGAGATCACAAGTAGACAGAGAGGCAGGCAGGGAGAGGGGGAAGCAGACTCCCTGCTGACAGAGAGCCCGATGCAGGGCTTGATCCCAGGACCCTGGGATCATGAGCCGAGCCAAAGGCAGTGGCTTTAACCCACTGAGCCATCCAGGTGCCCCGACATTCATAATTCTTGACACATACATTAGAAAAGAAGAAAGTTTATCACTCATCTCAAGAAAGCAGAGAAAGTTCAGCAAATGGAACCCAAAGAGAATAAAACAAATCAAATAAGCACAGAGCCAGCCAGTCACCCCTATACGTTTTCCTTTGAATACCTGCTGTGGTTTTTATTTGAAAAACCCCTCTTCTAAAGGCTGACTCCTTTGCCCTTCTCTGTGTGGAAACTTCTGCTTTTCTTGTCTAACTACACTTGTCTCTGAGTCTTCTCACACAACCCACATTTCTCTTGCCGGACAATGAGCAAGTAGGATGTGGGGGTGGCAACCATGGGACACAGGAAGGGCAGAGATATATGTGCAAACAACACACAGCTATCTTAATATATATGGTGTTAAGTAAACAAAAAACCGAAAATAGACAAATGGGCTCTTCCATGCTCTGATCTATTTCATCTTTGCAGAAATGCAAGAGATAAGCTTCCTGAGGGCAGGGGTTTGTGGCTGGAACAGTGCCTGGAACATAGTAGTCCCTCAGTAAATATTTGCGAGTATTTGTTGAAGGAGTCCTTATTTTACAATCGGGGGTGAGAGTTTCAAGCTCAGGAGTGGGGTGAGAAAGATTGGCTTCTCCCTGAGTAACACAGGCTGAAAGGGGAGTGGGGTGGCATCCAGTAAGGACCCCTGGGTTCTGTGAACCCCTGCACCTAGTGTGGAGGTTGATGTTAGTTTGGTGGATGTTCTGTGATGTCCTTGGCCTCAGTTTCAGGCAGGAACCTTGTGAAGTGCTATCGCCTCTTTTTTGCTGTCATGGTGAGGAATTGAGGGAAGGGCCTGTACCGTTTGGAGGTCTGGGTCAGGCTGGCCAATGATGAAGGAAAGACATTAGGGTTTGAAGCTGATGGCTAAGAAAGATCTTGGGACATCTTGGTGTAAAAGGCGATTTTATTAAAGCACAGGGACAGGACCCATGGGCAGAAAGGGCTGCACCGGGGGTCATGAGGAGCGGCCCATTTCAAGTTGGGAGGGGGTTAGGGATAGTTTAAGTCTTAAGGAATTTTGGAAGCAAGGTTTCCAGGACCTTGAGGGGCCTAGCTATTGTTGGGAAAAAGGTCATTTATTACCGTCTAATAAAACCTTAGTCATGAGACCCTTCAGACCTATATCGGTGGGCCATGTCCTTGGGGATGATTGCCAACATGTATCTTGAGGGGCAGAGATAAAGGAAGTTTCCAAAGGAATTTTTATTTGTTAAAGTAGGCTTTTAGGATCCTGAGTGTGGGGGTTGGCGGTTGGGCTAGGATTGCCTTTTGCCCTTAGCTAAGTGTCAACATTGAAGCAGTTGAGTCCCTTAGAGGAATGTCATTCTGCCCGTTTCAAGGACTTGTCAATGGGCTGTAGGTAGTAAGGAAATTTAATAATTTTTCTTCTGCCTTTGTTTCCCACATCAGCCAAAGCAGCTGTGCCAACCAGAGAAGAATTCCTGGGGTGCAGGTTACCAGGAATATTTAGGGGGGGTGAGGGGGAGGCAACAAGTTTCCTGGAATAAGAAGGGGTTAGGATAGGTTCCACGACTTTTTCATTTTTTAAAAAAGATTTTATTTATTTATTTGAGATAGAGAGACTGCACAGAGGGAGAGGAAGAAATAGACTCCCCACCAAGTAGAGAGCCTGATATGGGGCTCGATCCTAGGACCCCGAGATCATGACCCCAGTGGAAGGCAGACACCCAACCCACTGAGCCACCCAGGCACCCCCCCCCCCACACACACAACTTGTTTTTAAGTAGAAATGTGACCTTTCTGTTTAGACACTGTTGGCAAAGCCACGTACATTTTCCTTACCCTGGCACACAGTGAGTCCACCCAGCACCATAAATGCCTGTCCCCTCTCCCACCAACCCCTCTTCTTTTGTGGTCTTTTTCCCAGAAAGCTGCTCTTGGAATTCATTTGCATATCCTTTCCCCAGTTAGACAAAACAAGGCATCAGGCAAGTCCCCTCTTACCTTCCTGGATGGCTGCCCCCATCCAGCTTCAGGTACCCTCTCTGACCCTGACCTCTGCTTGTGCCCACAGCTCAGCATGCAAGGACCTGGCCGGACGAGCACCCTGGCGCAAGAGGGCCTGGGTGGGCGTGTGAACACCCAGGGCCCAGGAACTGTGTCCCCTCACCAGCTGCGGTTCGGCACCACACGCCTGGGAACATCCTGAGAAGAGCAGCAGCGGGGTGCGCCCTACTGAAAGGGCAGGCCCACGGCCAGGAAGTGGTGTCTGTCCTTCACCAGAAACAATCGAACGGCACTCTGAACCAAGTTTATGGCCTGGCCTTGGCCAGGTTCCAGCCTTCCGAGGTCTCAGGCTGTAAATTATCCCAAAGCCCAGGCCGCTTGGAGGTGGGAGAGGAGAGGAGGACGGATCACACTGTCACCGTCAAATGAAGACGAACATTCTAGGGGCCTCGGCGAGAAAAGAAGCCCCACGGGCTGTGTGATTTGTGGCTTCCTGTTTTGGAGTGATGGCAGGAATGGAGCAGGAGGAAGAGGGTCCTGATCCCTGGAACCTGCTGCAGGGGGCGGCCAGGTCTGTTTTTAGCTTCAGCTGGGGGTGGGGGATTCCTAGCGCCTTCTTCCCCTCCTACTCATGGCTGCTGCTCTGGGCAGCGCCTCCCATCCTGTGCTCACCAGGCTGGGAGAGGGGTCTGGGGCCGTTTAGCATGAGGGCTGCTACCAGTAGAGCAGACGGAGGGGAAATACTGAACATGAACTTGAGCAGAGTGGGGAGATAGGACTGAGTGAAGCCTGGCATGAATCTGTGGGGCTAAGGAAGCCAGGATGAGCCAGCAGAGCCCGGGTATTTGGGGTCGAGGACAATGGGAGTTTTGAACTTGAGGGGTGGAAGACACAGCCAGGGAAATCCTGTCATTTTGGAATAAAAACTGGGAGAGGAGGAAGGAGAGGAGAGGGGAGAAGTGATTTTCTAACAAGTGAGGGAACAATGAGGTAATTGTCGGCCAATCAGAGTGAAGGACGGCATTTGAAAGGCCCCCTGGGAGAACTGACAGTGCCACATTCTTGCCCCCGCCCCACCGCTCCCCCCTACAGCTCCGGAGACTCTGCGGAGGGGAAGGCTGAGAGCAGGAGCTGGAAGGCCAGCTGGAGGCCCATGGGCTGGGTGTTAATCCAGTATTCCTGAGTTCCCTTTGTGCGCTTTTCAGTGTATGCATTGCTTTTCAGTGTGTGCGTCGGGGGAGGGATGCCTCCATGGGGCAGGGGGACAGTCCTCCCTGCCAGGTAAGGCAGACTCTCTCCCTACAGGCCCTTTCTGCCCTGAATCCCATCCCACAAAGGCAAGGTTCTCAGCTGAGCCCCATCCCTCATCCCCAGCCGGTGCCCCCCCCCACCTCACCTCCGGCCCCCCCCCCCCCACCTCACCTCGGCTTTCATTTCACGAAGCACTTAGTCCCTGGCAGGTGGGAATTCCATGATCCTTCAGGGTCCCATCCTTCACATCCTTGACAGGTGGCCCTCCAGCCTCCCTTGGAGCACTTCCCAATACGGAGTGCATAACTCACAATGTAGCCATTCTAATTTTAGCTTAAAGAAAAAAAGATTGTATTTATGTATTTGAGAGAGAGAGAAAGAGCATGAGCACGATGGAGATGGGGGAGGGAGAAGCAGGCTCCCTGCTGAGCAGAGAGCCCAACATGGGACTCCATCCCTCCACCCCGAGATCATGATCTGCGTGAGCCACAGCCAAGTGCTTAACCGACTGAGTCACCCAGGCTCCCCATAGCTTTTTTTTTTTTTAAGTCTATTTGCTCATTTGTTTAATAATTTAAGTAATCTCTACACCCAACCTCAGCTCAAACTCAAGACCCTGAGATCAAGAGTTGCATGCTCTTCCGACTGAGCCAGTCAGGTGCCCCTAATTTTGGCTTATTTTTAGCAAGTTTTTCTTTTCTTATATCAAGGGGGGAAAAAATCTATCTCCCTCTAATTTCCACTGATTTTTCTATCTTAGGGTCTCGCAGAATAAATTTAACCACTTTCCAATATGGCAGGCCTGCCAACACCTTTAGGATTGCTCTCACTTCCTGATAGATAGTATCCTTCCAGATGGTTCTAGCTCCTTCACCCCTATCTCTCAGGAGCACTGTCCTCATCATTTGCTTTCCCAGTTGCTTTCCTCTGAATAGGCACCTGTTTTTCACATACTTATTTCTGGTGTTTATTCATTCAGATCCCCAATTTATTCCATAGGAGACTTGAAGTAACTTGCAGAACATAAATGATAGGACAACATTATAAAAGTGATGAAGGAAAGGTCAGTGAAGGGGACATCAGTATAGGAAATGCAGACCCCAGGTCAACACAGGACACAGACGTTATACCATATAGTTCTCTGGACTTGGCTAGATGCAGGCCCTATGTTTGTCTTTTGAGCTTACTGGCAACCAAGGCAAAAGGGAAACATGAGCACTTACACCATTCATAGGAGCAAACAGGAAACACAGCTACTCCTGGATCTGGAAACAAAAGTAAAATTTCCAGGTCTTCCTGAAGAAGAACACATCTAACAATTCTCTTAAGATAAATTCAAGAACACACTTATTCCAGCTGTTTCTTAGAAAGTCATCTCTCAGTATAGACGTAGGTTTTAACTCGGAAGCACACTTGCAAAGAAAGTGTGCACTCTGGCTTGTTAACGTGCCTCTCCAAATATGCCAAGAGAATATCTCAGAATCCACGGGACCCAAGAAAATTGCAATGAGCTATTTCTACCTGTTTGGGGACACGGTATTTCTATTAAAGCAGCCTACAGCTGCATTAGCTTCTTGGGCAGCGACATTGTTATTGACTCTTAGTTAACAGTCTGCTCGAGCCCATTTCTGCCGCTGTAACAGGAACTGAATTTCAGCCAAGTTGTCTTCATCTTTTACTTGTGCAATTGATTTTTTGAACTTAAGTGCTGGACTGTATTGTTTATCACTACAAAATACCATCTTGTGAGAGTCATTCCATTTTTTCTATCCTGTTGATCATCTTTGATTTGGATTACATCAACCCATATACCGTATTTCGCCTAGTATAAGCCTCTTCTGATTGTAAAATGGACCATTAAGAAACATTTCCTACGAAGGAGGAAGAAACGCTGCCAATTAAATTATGACTTGCCATCCGTTGTGCACTGCTTCTGATTTTAGACATGTTCAAATGCGCATCTTAGAGTTTGTGAAATACGCTATTATTAAACTCCCATCCTGTCATTTGCAATTCAGTAATCCTACCCTCCATAGTACCATTTATTGGGGGGTCACAAAAGGCAGACCGCTGCTGGAAATGCTGAACTGGACAGGGCAAGGAGATAGATTCTAGTGAACTTCTACAGGGGCTCCCCTCCGGTTTGCTTGTTCATTTGTTTGCACACCCATTCACCAAATAAATATTAATGTACCAGTGAGAGCACGAAAGATGCAGCTTACACAACTGAAGAAGATCCTGTCCCTTCAATCCCTGTCTGGAGCTCACATGTTAATCCGTCGCTGCACACTGTCTGGGCTTGGTTGTTTGGGTCCATCAGAATCTCCTTAAATGAACTGTTGTCCGCATCAACACTTGAGGCTCACTCAGGAAGGGCGACTGGAGGAGGATGGGACAGAGCAGGAAGAAGAGGACGTGGCCTCTGGCTGCAGGGATAAGTCAGTAAGTAAGGAGGTCACAAGGCCTGAAGCGTGAGATGAATTCAGGAAGAATGGGCGCTGGACAAGAAATGTCACAGTTGTCAATCCTCGGGGTCAGGTAGATAGGCAGGTGACATCCAGAGGTCAGAACGTGCAGGGGCAATAGGACAGGGACCCAGGTCCAGATGGCGATGGTCAAATCGGGCCCCGAAGACACCCCCGGCTTGTGTTTTGCTTCTGGATGGGACCTAGACACCAGGAGGTATAATCAGCCTGATCTAAGAACCAGGTCCCGAGACTGCAGACTGGTCCTGTTCTCACCGCTGTCATGGAGTGGGGTGGAGTTGGGGCCATGGAGGCCATGGGGAGGTGGCAAGTGGAGAGATTTTCTCCTAGGGGCAGTGAAAGCTCTGGCCTGGCTGGACACTTGCTGCTGACATGGGACCAAGAAGGGAAATCAGGGGAGAAGGTGGAGAAGAACACAGGAGCAAGTGTCTGCTTCTGGGATGCAAGCTGAGATCCCCTAACCCCTGGCCCAGGAGATAGAGTGCTGAGGCCCCTGACATGTGGGAATCTCAGTTGGGTACTGGCTCAGGGCTCAGGGCTGGCGGGTGACAGCATGGGCCCGCACCCGTGGGACCTGGCAAGGGCGGAGGCAGAGGGAGGAGAAAGTTCTCTCTTCTTCCTTCGGAAGGCGGTCACTTTTTTATCTATCCCCTAAGATAACTGACGAACATGGTTTCATTAAGCATGTACTCCCTGCAAGGTGTAAGAGGGGAGCAGCTGACAGAAGGCCCTTAAGGACCATCTCTGATTTAAGAATCTCATTGTCTAATGAGGAAGGCAAGACGAGAACTCAAACACTTCAGTCTTGAGGATATAGTCTTCTGTGGCTGCAACATGAAAGACAGCCCAGGAATTTCTGTGAAGGGCCCCCGCGCCGCACGGACCCCAGCGGGTTCCCTCGAAGTCCTCATGCCACCGCCTTCTGCCAGACCCACCTGCTGCTCTCATCTGTTTCAGGGCCTCCCCTTGCCTCATCTTGAGGCTTCGAGATCCTAGTACAACTGCGTGTGGACAGGACAAGAAGAGAGGCTGTCTCCTAATTAGGTTGGAACCTCTTCAGGAACATGGATGGGGTTGGGGGAGTTTCCTTCGTGTTCAGCAGAAGACAGGTGCTCAAAAGCAGTTTATAGAATATGTTAAGTAGGCTACAATGAAATGATTAAGGAAACAGTCCACTCTTTTTTCTTTCATTCATCTTAAATCCTATATGGTATCTTCTGTGTTTTTATATGTGAGCGGCACCCCTCTTAATAGTAAAAGTTGGGCTCAGTGTTACTTTTATGACATCACCTTAAATATCCAACACTTACTTAGGTTCTTTCCTACTTCCTATTGTTTTTAAAAGTGAAAGAGAGAGAGAGTCAAGGATGAAATATTCAGTGTAGTGAGTGCTTATTATGTACCAGACCTCAGGTGGCAAAAGCCATGGGGGTATAAAGATGTGACAAACATTGCCACCGTCTGCAGTGACTTATAATTAGACTTCCTCCCGTGTTTAAAATTGGCAAGTCATCCTTACTGGGACAAAAATGCTGTGCCTTCTTTCTTAAGAGTTAAGGAGTAAGTTCCTAATGGTGGCTTAGAGTAAGAATTATAAATCGAATGCAGAACATTAGTTGACTCTCAGGTCAGAGTGAAATAGAAATAGAGCCCATTCTGGCCCAAGGCGACTTAATCTGGAACACAGCAAGGAGCCCCATCCTCTGGTTCTGTGTTTTTGCTTTTAAGGAAACAAACAAACAAACAAACAAAGGATACAAGATCTAATTAAGTCAAGAATTTAGATACAAACTTCAAAACAGTATGAATTCCTGGGAACGCATGAAGTTATTATTACGTATTATTACGTATTAATTATTGCAGAAGGCTTCAACTTAGCAGAGCTTTTTCTCTCCCCGGCCAAACTTAGATTGAAACGTGAAGACAGCGGATGGAAATTTGGCTTTGTGTACTTTGCCGGGAGGGCAGACACACGCCCCAGACCTGGATATTGTTCGCAGGCTCCTTGAGACATGTGACTCAGTGAGTGGAAGACGGTGACATTAGTGACAAGAGTTTATGTAACAGCTGCTGGGGCCAGGGTCTGCAGCGGACCCTGGAATGCAAGAATAAGTAACGTGGCCAATGTTTGATGGCCGGGTTCCATTCTAAGCACTCCACATGCACTGTCATCAAACCTCACAACGACACTGTGGGAGAGGTGTTATTACCAAACCCGGAGACGGTGAGTTAAGTAACCAGACCCAGGCTTGAGCTAGTAAGTGCAGGCCAGAGCCTCCAGCCTCCAACAGGGATGCTCAAGTCCTCAATTTGCACAGAGCCAATGCTCAGTACAAGTTATACACAAAACCACTAAGCGCACACATGTCATTGAAGAGCTCACTCACTCCGACTTTCCGCAGTTTCACTGTGGAGCAATCCTCATTGACCTGAATACAGATGACTTCGTCCTATCTTGACTAGTCTACTCTACCTTGGAGGGTTGGCCAGTTCCTGCGCCAGAGGGAGTGGAAACAAGAGTCCTGGGTCAGGTAAAAAACTCTGTCTCTGCAGGCTTGCAGGGGTTTATCCTGTTATGCGGCAACCACCACCACAGGCTGAATGGCGACCTGGGAGGGGCGGGAAACCGGGAGGAGGAGCCCCGAGGAAGGAAGGCAGAGGGAACAGCCAGAGTGCAGCCCAGAGCTGCGGGGGCGAATGCAAGTTCCCGTTCTCCCAGCAGGGGGCAGCAAGTGCCGAGGACAGGCAGTTGACTATCTGGTGGGCAGGGGGCACCTGGGTGGCTCAGGGGGTGTTGGGCGTTTGACTCTGGGTTTCAGCTCAGGTCATAATCTCGGGGTCATGGGATCGAGCCCCCCATGGGGCTCCACCCTAAGAGGGAGTCGGCTTAAGATTCTCTCCCTGTGCCACTCCTCTCACTTGTTCGTTCGCGTGCTCTCTAACAGATAAATAAATCTTTAAAAATTTAAATAAAATAAGTAACTCTGGATTCACCCAGTGATACTTGGGAAAAGTAACCCTGGAACATAGTGAATTTCTTTTTTTTTTTTTTTTCCTTTTTAAGATTTTTATTATTAATTTATTTAACAGAGCAAGCACAGCGGCAGGCCAAAAGAGAGGGAGAAGCAGGCCCCACACGAAGCTTGATCCCAGGTTCCTGGGATCATGCCCTGAGCTGAACCTTTACTGACTGGGCCACCCAGGTGCCCCCATAGTGAATTTCTTATCAATTTGAGATACAGCAACTCAGAGTGTTACTTTGGGTATTAAAGTTAATGGGACTTTATTTTGCAGTCACAAGCTGGTGGGGCAGAATACTTGAATTATAAAGAACATTGAATGTTAATAAATTTTAATAAAGGAGTTAAAGAGATAAATCACAGCAGAATGACTGCAAATTGCAAAATAAGCTTATGGAACCATTTAACATTGTCAGTACAAAGTGATGTAAGCAAGATAACATTTTTAAACCTGTCAAACTATCAAAAAATTTTTGAACTGTAACTACTGATGGGTTTTTTAAGATTTCATTTTTAAGTAATCTCGACACCCAACGGGGGGCTTGAACTCACAACCCCAAGATGAAGAGTTGCTCCTTCCACCAGCTGAGGCCAGCCAGGTTTCCCTAAACTTCTGATAGGCTAAAAGAATTTGTATGTTTTGGGCTGCTAATCCTAAAATAGTCCCAAGTATCAATCCCATTTTATGAATGAAAAATCTGAATCTCTGAGAGATTGAGTGATATAAAGACATCAATTTGAATATATATGTACATACTCTCTATGCCACTAAAATGATAAATAATTCTATGTTCTAGCAGCCATCCTGTGCCTTGCAGGATGTCTAACAACATCTCTGCTCTGTACCCCCTCAAAGCCAGTGGCAATCCTCCTTTCCAGTTGTGACCATTAAAAATGTCTGCAGACTGGGTGATGGGTATTAAGGAGGACACCTGTGGTGGGGAGCACTGGGTGTTATAGGCAACTAATGAATCATTGAACATGACATCAAAAACTAATGACGTACTTAAAAAAGAAAAAAAGGAAAAAAAAAACCCTAATGATGTACTATACATTGGTTAACTGAACATAAAAAAAAAAAAAATGCAGATACTGCCAAACATCCCTCTAGGGACAAATGAGCCTCCTGGTTGAGAACCACTCGTATGAGGGCTATCTGAGACTTAGAAATTGCAGTGAAATTCTTGAAGAGCAGGGTTTGATGGAGCAGGCGGGAGGAAGCCAAAGCCTAGTGTGCCCACAGGGCCACCGTAGGATGCGGAACAGGTGACTGCGGGCTGGCCCTGCCCCAGCGGGCTCCAAAACTCCAGGCGCTTTTTACAAAGGAAAAAAAGAGCCTTGGAGAATTAAAAAACAGAGGACTCATTAAAAGTCTGTCTAGAAAACAGTTTCATTCTTGACACACCTTGAAGCGGGAATATGAAGAACTTTGGTGGGAAGATCTCCAGGAAAATACGGGAGACTCATCAGAATCCCTGATGGAACGGTACATTTAGGAAAATGAAAATGATGCCAAAGGAAGACAATGCAAGAAGAAAAGGACAATGAGAAATACTGGCCCAGGCACCCGGGGCGGGAAAGTAAGTATGCTATTAACATACAATGTGGGTCTCTTGGATAGTATTTATAGCAATAATTTAGTATTATTATTATTATTTTTAAAGATTTTATTTATTTATTTGACAGAGAGAGAGATCACAAGTAGGCAGAGAGACAGACAGAGAGAGATGAGGAGAAGCAGGCTCCCCGCTGAGCAGAGAGCCCGATGCGGTACTCAATCCCAGACCCCTGGGATCATGACCTGAGCCGAAGGCAGAGGCTTAACCCACTGAGCCACCCAGGCGCCCCAATAATTTAGTATTATAATTGTAACAACTATAATATGTTAATGAGAATCACAATGAGATAATAGTATATTATATTATTTAATAATTAATTATTGACCTATAATTGGTTAAGCAGAGCAGTGATATAAGTTTATCAGGGGGAGGCAGGGATGAAACATGGGGGAGGCAGGCAGGAGTATAAAGGAACTGTATCCTAATCAGTTGCAGAATTGACTAGATAATGTCTATAGCTTTGAAATGGCGGAACAAACAAATTACTACAGGTTAGCATCTAAAATAATAGCTATAAAAGTTAAGAGTGGATTGTTCCTGGGCTGGGGACAGGAAAGCAGAGCACAGTGGGTCAGGGGACTAGTGTTTTTTAAATTATGTCTCTTGATAAAAATTTATTTTTTAATCCTTGTGCATAGATCATTTTGATTAAGGAAGTATTTAGAATCTCCAGACCTGATGAAACAGTAGTGAGGGGAACATTCTTCTTCCTTGCTTGTAGGAGTATGTAATGAGACAAGTGTTCTGGAAAATAGTGTGATAACTATCAAAAGCCTTAAAATATTCACCATCTCTATCTAGGAATACATCCTGAGGAAGAAGCTGGGAATGTGGGCCAAAATTAATATACAAAGCCTCATATTGTGTTATTTGAAACAGTAAAAAAAGTCAGAAACAACATAAATATCCAGCAACTGGGGAGTGGCTAAGTGAATGTGTAGATACAAAATTGATGTTCTACTATCTTTAAAAGCGTTTATGAAGAACTTTAATCACGTGGAGACATGCTTATAAATATTAGGTGGAAAAAAACCAAGGTAAACAACTAGCTAAAAGGCCTTATTTCAACCATATAAAATGCACAGAAGACTAGGTGGGAATACACAAACACATTAACACTGCCTGTCTCTGGATAAATTTTATTTTCTTCTCAATTTTCATCAAAATTTCATCAAAAAAAATTTCTCAGTTTTCTAATTCGTCTTCAATTAGCATATATTGCTTTCACAGTCAGAAAGAACATTAATGTTACCTTTTTTTTTTTTTAGGATTTCATTTATTGATTTGATAGAGAAAGAACATAAGCAGGGTGAGTGGCAGGCAGAGGCAGAGGGAAAAGTATACTCCTGGCTGAGCAGGGAGCCGAATGCGAGGCTTGATCCCAGGACCCTGAGATCATGACCTGAGCTGAAGGCAGACCCTTAACCAACTGAGCTACCCAGGCACCCCTAGTGTTTTCATTTTAAGAGAAAAGGAGATACAAAATATCTCGAGTAGGAAACGTCTTACTAAAGAGCAAAACCACCACTGTACAGCTAAGGCCTGGTGGATGGAGGGAGGAGGTGGCTTGTTACTTGCTTCTGGCTTTCCTGGAACCACCGAAGGCTGACTTCCCACTTTACAGTCAGCTCGAGATTCGGGATGGAACAAAAGAGTAATGTAGAGTTTCACTTTGCATAATTGATTTCGCTCATCAAGACCTTGGAACACACATTCATTTTTATCCACAGTCTAATGGAGGCAGTTGTCATTTATTGTCACTGTCAATGTGTCTGAGTCTTTGAAGGGTTTTAGACCGTTTTCCTTCCACTGCCGGTTGCAAACAACAGATGAGCGATGGTCCTTCCACTGATGGCTGTGTACACCAACCGGCGAGGCTCGCCCAGGTAGGGCGAAAAAGCAAACAAACAAACAAGATATTCCTTATTTGAGAGTCATTTTTTAATGGTCTTTTTCCTGACATAATGTAGCTTTTCACCAAAATGCTAAATCAAAATATTCTGTCACGCATTAATAATCCAGAACAGAACAGTGCTTCTCAAACTTTAGACTCATTGATTATCTGAGAAACGCGTTAAAAATGCAGATTAGTTGGCTCAACCCCCAAAGAGTCTGATGCATACTATCTAGGGTGGATTTAAGAATATGCATTTTCAACAAATACTGTAATTTGATCTTGATACCTGTGTTTCTGAAACCAATCTTTGATAGTTACAGAGTAAGTTGGAAGTACGCACTCATGGGTGTAATTTAAATACCTCCCAAACTAAAAACAATTTGTTATCGATCACTACTTAGTCCAGCTAGTTTTTTTTTTTATTCATAAATAAATATTTGTATTTTCAAGAAAGGCCTGGTGTTCTAAATATGGGGAATTGAAAGGCATTGTTACCTATATCTCCCCTTACATGACAATAAAATGACAGTGAATAGATTTTTGTAAAAGCTAGAAATCTACAGGAACAGAGAAAAATGGGAGAAAATATGACACTGGCAGAGAAATGTGGCCAAGATCTTGGGAGTCACAGAGTGGACAGACAAGCAGTAAATGGTGTGGCATTGTGGAGGAAGCAGATATCTCCCTGTACCGTAGGAGAAGCGATAATGAGAAGCCGGTTTGCTCAAGTGAGCCTCAGAGGCTTGGAGACCAGAGGTACTAGGAACCTCTGAGCTTAGGGATGAGGAATGTAGCTGAAAAGAGCATTGATTCACAGTCTGTATAAGAAGGAATCAGTTCACAAGTCCCCTTCCGTACCCCACTGCAGGGAACAGAAGATTCATGCTCTAGAAATTGACAAAGAGGCGCTAAACTCAGACACTGACACCAGGCCAGAGCCCGGCAGGTGTGCCCGTGGCCCATTTATTATCTCTCTTCCAAATCCACCCTTCCTTGCCCTGATTTGTAATAGCGGACTTGAACCCTGTGAGCATTTCTTTTTTGTTGATGGGATCAATATTAGACATTGTCAGTAGAAGTTTCTAGAGTGATACCACGAGGTGACAGTAGCAGGAAGGTGCTTGCTTTCTTTCTGGTTCTGTTTCTGCAGTCATTTTATTCAGTGGGGGAGCCAGTGGATTGGTGAGGGAGGCCTGATGGTGCTCACCCCAGTGCCCCTCATGACCAGCTCTAGCCACACTCATCTCCTGCTGCATCTGCCCAGCAGCCACTTCCTTCCATGGCAGCTCTAGAGGTGGCCTCAAGTAACTGTCTCCTCACCTGATGGCCATTTCCACAGCAGCTCAGCCCATCCACACTTCCACACATCATTGCTGGTGGGTGTCCTCTGGCAGTCTCTTTGGTAGCGGTGGGCTGGTGTTCCCATAGTAGCTATGCCCTCTTTGAGAGGGTCTAATTGCAGCTTTTTGTGTGTGGTGGGCTGGGGCTGTGGTGTCCCTCTCCTACTTCCTAGTCTCATTTCCCTTAATCTAAATAGTCTGAAGGTAGTAACTGCTCCCCACTCCTCACCACTTCTGGAGCTTTTAGAGATTCCCCTCCCTTTTTTTATTAGCTAATCACTTTTTACAAGTAAAAGTTTTTTTCTTTTTTATTTTTTTTGAAGATTTTATGTATTTACTTGACAGAGAGAGATCACAAGAAGGCAGAGAGGCAGGCAGAGAGGAGGAAGCAGGCTCCCCACTGAGCAGAGAGCCCGATACGGGGCTCGATCCCAGGACCCTGAGGTCATGACCCGAGCCGAAGGCAGAGGCTTAACCCACTGAGCCACCCAGGCGCACCAAGCCTACATTTCTTTATTTTGATTTTCCTCTGCTTGAATTAGTAATGTAGCTTCTGTCTTTTGACATACTGTAAGGGTTTGAAAAGGAGTAAGTGAAAATACTCATATTTGAAGGTGAGATTTCCCAGTTTCCTTCCTTCCTTGATTCCCCAAACACTAACATCCAGGATCACATCCTTTAGGCAGGAGGATTCTGCATTCTAGAAACTGACTGACCCAGGTGGCTCAGTCAGTTAAACAGCAGCCTTTGGCACAGGTAATGATCTCAGGGTCCTGGGGTTGAGTCCCACATTGGGCTCCCTGAGCAGGGACCCTGCCTGCCGTTCCCTGACAAAGAGAGAGAAAGAAAGAAGGGAGGGAGAAAGGAAGAAAGAGACTGACTCAGGAGAAAAGACTTAAGACACCAAGGCCCTAAGGTTCTATAACTAATGACCAGGCCTCCCCTGACAGCTCTGCGGTGAAGCTCATTGGTCAACAGGCTCTAGCTATGCCTGTAACCAGCTTTTTGTTCCTTTCTCATAAATACAAATAGATAACTGGACTCACCAGGCACCTGAGGAAAACCTGTCCCTAAAAGACAGATTTAGTCACACAATTTTACAAAGGGACAGAAAGAAACAAATTGGAAGAAAAGAGAACATCCTGCCCTTATCACCTGAGGCCTGAGACATTGCATCCAGAAAGGGAAAAAAAAGATCAAATGAACAATCAGAAAATGGAAAATCAAAATTACAATAATGATCTTAAAAGCTCAACAGTAGATGGGAAGACAAAGTGGAAGAAATCTCATTGAAATTAACCAAAAAGACAAAGATACAGAAAAATACAAAAGTTAGCATCAATTCAATAAATAAAACTATTTTACAAGGCATTCTGGAGAAAGATAACAGAGAAAGTTAAATAAGAAATTTTTTAAAAAGGTACTACAAGAAAATCTCTTGGGCCATGAGTTTCCCTATTGAAAAGGGCTCTCTGAGTTCCCAGAAAAGTGATGCAGTGACACGGCATTGTGAAATTTTAGACAACTGGGGAAAAGATAAGATCCTAGAGTCTGAAAACCAGTTAGACTTCTAGCAATCCTAGTCAGTGATCCAAGAAACTAGAATACAAGGGAAGAAGAATGCCTTCACAATTCTGAGGAGAAGTAATGACCAACTTGGAATTCTCTACCCAACCAAACTAACAATTAAGTGTGAGGGTAGAATAAATGCATTTCCAGACATGCACATCTCAGACATTTCACTCCCTTGTGCCACTTTGAAGAGGCTCCTAGAGAATGTGCTTCATCAAACCGGAAACAGGAAGACATGAGAGGGTGAAACAGGGCGTCCAACATATGAGACAAGCAAACAGAATTCCCAGAGGACACATCCACAGCAGGAGGGAACAGAGAACCCTAAAGGGATCTATCAAAAATAAAATAAATGAAAAGGACAAATTACCTTATGTATTTGCCTTGCTTTAAAATTTTGACAGAGTTTAGAGGAAGAGTAGTGATAGCACATTAAAAGTATATGATACTTATTTCTAGGACGTTTTTGAAAAAGTTGTAGAAGAAAGGAGATGAATCATAGTACAGTCATAATAGTATAAACACTGAATATTGATTTTTTAAATAGAAAATCATCCGTCCTGCCCCCCCCAACAAAAAAACATACTACAAGGATGGAAGAAGAGAAGTTTGTGTGGGTGTGTTGGAGGGGAGGTGGTCATAAGATAGTTAAATCCTCATTTTCCATAGTAGGAGGGCAATAGATAATAACTAAACTTGAAAAATTGAGAAATTTTAAGTATAAGCATATGTATCAATACAGATATAAATGTTAGGAGAAATGTCTGAAGGAGTTGGAAATGGCTCCCTATAGGGAGTAAAACTGAGTTATAGGCAGAAGGTAAGACACTGCCCTTCCTTATTGTAAACCTTCTAGCACTTGCTGTGGTTTAAGTCTTCATGCGAGTATTCTGTAAATCAGTAATTAAATATGAAATGCAGAATTTTAGTGACTTGAAACCCTTCACTATTATTTTTGTGGCATTAAGTTGGGGGGTCCCCGGGGCTACCTCTAGATCCGGTGATTTGCTAAGAGGGACTCATAGGACTGAGCATGCATACGGTTGTACTCATGGTGATGCTTGTTACTGCTAAAGGAGCAAAGTAAAGTCAGCAAAGAGAAAAGGACCAGGGGCCAAGATCAGAGCACAAGCTTCCAAGAGTCCTCTCCCAGTGAAGCCACACAAAACGTGTTTGTTCTTCCAGCGATGCCTTAAGACAACGCATGCGAAATACCGTCTACCAGGGGAATTCATGAGAGAATCCATGCTCAAGGTTTTTCCTGGGGGCCAGTCACATAGATACCCTCAGCCTAGCACAGAAGAAATGAAATTCCAGACTCCTGGAAGGCTAGTACGTGTCCCACACCAGCCCCACTGTTTACACAGTTTGGGGACAGCAAGCCACGGTTATCATTTAGGGAAAATTTTCTATCAGTCTAGGGAAGGGGTTAGCATGTAATTCGCAGATGTCAGTCAACGGCCAACCTTGCAGAGCAGGTGTTTCCAAGGATCACCCTCTTCAGCTGCTATGTTAACTCCTCTGCTCAGGCATTACAAGTCATTTCAGATTTTCTTCTGACACATCAGAAATGCTGAGTGGACTGGTGAGACTCCCGCCTGCAGTCATCAGATCCTTGTTCAAATCTCACACAGGGCCTCAAAATGTCATGAGATGTCAAGAGAGGAACCGAGACTATTTGAGGCTTACTTTTTCCATAGCATTAATGGAAAGTTTGAAGGATATTACACATAAAAACAGGCGCCCAAGAAATGTTGATTGTGTACAGTTTTGTGACTTGGCCTGAGTTTTCTCCCTTTTACACTTTGGCCTTCTCATTCAGCCTCGTCCGCAGTGTCTATGGTTTTTTGCTTTTTGTTCTTTTTAAAGATTTTATTTATTTTGACAGAGAGAGACACAGCGAGAGAGGGAACACAAGCAGGGGGAGTGGGAGAGGGAGAAGCAGGCTTCCCGCTGAGCAGGGAGCTTGATGTGGGTCCTGATCCCAGGACCCTGAGATCATGACCTGAGCGGAAGGCAGATGCTTAAGGACTGAGCCACCCAGGAACCCCTAGTCTGCAGTGGTTTTGCATTAAAGAGGTGTGTTCTGCCCCAAGGACTTTTTTGGCATTTCCTTCACATAGTTTGTCTTCACTACAAAGAAATTCCTGCTACTCTTTTTGTGTGCTTACCAGCCAGAGGCCAAGAGGCCGTGCAACTTCCCCGGCACTGGGTGGAACCCTTTGATGGGTCCCTTACTGAGAGAAACCACATCAGTGTAACCAGCTTTGAGTGGGTTCTGCAGTGGAGACTCCCAGCAGCTCTCTTCCGTGTGTCTCTGGTTTGCTTTCATTCACAGTGATGCCCTCCAGGACCGAAGGACAAAGGAAGATGCGCCAGGTTTCACCACTCTTCACTGTGCCTCCCATGCAGCCCTCAAGGAACGTGTCTGTACAAAAGTCAGGGAACCCATTGATCAATTATGACTGTTCCATCTCCATTCGTTCCTGTCTCCTCCCTCTTCTGACCATCTGTTCCGAGGTAACACCACCCACATCTTTGGTCCACTGTCTGTCTAGCCTTAGAAGGCGATTTTCTGTATCATAGGACTGTTCTGAAGATTACATGACACAAGGAATATGAAAGTGTCTTAGCAAGTGTAAAATGTCGTTGGAGTCACGAATGTCATTTTATTACACAGTGTCAGTGTTTGGCAGATCTGTTTGTTAAATGACCATGATTGACCCATAAAGTGCTCCCCAAAGGGCACAGTTAGGGTCTTAGAATCTCAAAGACCATATGACTGAAGTTAATTCCCTTGTTTAAAAATATTTTTATTAGCAGTAAATCCTTTTTATCTAATTTAAATTCTTGGTTTGAATCCCTAATATTGCACTGGGTTTAGTTTTCACTTCAAACACATACCAATTATGTAGTATCAAATTAATCAGTCAAAAATGAGGCTGTTTTGATGAACACAATAACTTTAAGTCTGAGATTATGGATAATGACTTGAATCTCATATTAACCAGCTGACCCCTGTGTTTTGTTTTGAAGGCATAACATTGAGAAAATCCTAATTACACAGAATAGAAATCACAAAACGTAAATTTAAAAAAAAAAAATAGCTTGCCTGAAATCTAACAGTGCTCTTTAATTAACTGTTCCAGAAGCTTGAAAAGGGAATAGAGTGTCTTGTGACTGTCTCAAAATTGAATCATTAACAGTATCTAATAACTGCTGTCATCTTTAATTGGTTATTATTCTATGTGGAGAGCATGAATGAGTGGACTCCTCAGATAATGGAAGTCTCCACTGTTTGGAAGAAAATACATTTTAATCGTATGGTCACTTCCAATATTAGGGTATTTTAATCATGACCTTTTCCAAAGTTTTATATAACTTAGTTCTCGTTTCTGATAGATGCGCATGAAACAGCAAAGCTAATTTATTTTTCATAGTGACTCCACGCATGTTTCGGTTTATCTCTGACATTTTTTGTGGCTAGAAGCCCAGCAACGTTATTACTGTATAGTGCCACAATGACTTGATTGAATTTACTAAAAATACTAGTGAGATAGGCAAGCTTGTACAACCGTGTTATATTGGGGGGCTATTTAGCTAAACGATGTATAAAGCTAAAGGATCTCATTATAAGCTTCCCTCCAAGTGGTTTCTTGACTCATTTGAATTACTTGGACAAACATCCTGCCTCAAACTTCATTATGAAAACCTAAAATTTTGTACTCCCAGCCCACAGCATTAGAAAAAATGATGGAAAATCCAGAGTGTAAGGAATATACCTCAATCAGGTCAGACCATTTGTGTGAAATTAGCCAACCCTGGGAAGATTCTGGCATCTTAGTAGCAGCTGCATGTCCCCATGGCCCATAGTGATTCATCTAGCATGTTTCCGGGGCGATGTTTCTGTGTGTTATGACTTGTGCAGTTTCTCTGTTTTGTGCTCCGTACATAGGGAGCTGTTGTTTGGCCGGTTTATTTGGTGGAGTACTAAAACCGATCCCAGCAATAAGAAGTGTCTACTCCTGCTATGTAGGAAATCTTGCGTGTTTGTACCTGCATGATCCCATTACCTAGGAACAGCAAAAAGCTGAGACCCACAGCATTCCTCCTAACTAGCTACCATTTTCACTCCCAAGTAGAAACACACTGTGACCACGTTCAAATATCACACGGCGAGGAATGTCTCCGAGAGTCTTAGACTTATAATAAGGGAGATACTGTCACTCTCGCAAACATCTGAAAGGAGTGCTTAGTAGACAAATTGCTGAGAACCTTCTCGGAAATCTTGGGGTCTGCTTCCTCCAAGAAGTCAGAGAAACAGGATGTAGTGGACTTTCAATGAGTCATGAGTTTGACAGTCATTGACCCTTTTGTTGACAGAATTTAGAGAGAAAAAAAAAGGTGGTTTTATTTTCATGGCTGCCACTAACACGGATTCTCGGGAGGGCATGAAATGCAGGGCAGCTGTCTAGAAAACCCGGGCGGCGTAATCCCGTGCCCTCTATTTACCAGCGGGGAGAGGGGAAGGTGCCGCGCCCCTGTAAATCCAATAGGCTCTCAAGAGATTTGAATTGACCCTCAGTCCTGGTGTCTGGAAATCCATCATTCTACATAGACGCGGGGACTTGAGCAGAATGAATAATTAGGACGGTTTAGAGAATTCAATTCAACTAGTATTTATTGAGTGCACTGTGAACGCACAGTGTTCAGGGCCAGGTGCTGGAAAAGACAGTGAACAAGGAGGGGAGAGAATATGCCACGATGTAGGAAATGGCTCCTCATCTTCGGGAGCTTTCAGTTTTGATAGAGAGACAGTGCACACTTTGGGAGTAATAAGAAAATTCTAGAGACAGTGTCTGATAGTGAAAACCATATTCTGAATAGAGATGAATGTCAAGAGCAACCTGGGGTGTCCGCGGGGGTCGTGAGTTGGATGGGGACGGACCGGGGTGGAAAGAGATCACAGCTGACAGATAACAAGGAGAGGTGATGAGGCCACAGGAGGGTGAGGCAGGGAAAAGGACAGCGTGATGATGGGGACAGCGGTTCCACAGTGGGTACTGACTGACATTAAAATCAAACTCTTATTTTGACGTAGATTTCTGCCAATCTGGCTAAAAACACATTTTGGGGGAAATTCTAAAGTCCTTTTCATGTCAAAAATGATCTGTTTTTCCTAAGCTGATTTCGACTTTACTATTACAACTTCAAGAAAAATCAAGTATAGAACTTCTTGTTAGGAAACTTCTGGGAAATGATGGAATTATCAAAATAAATGAATTTCAGTTTCCCTAAAATGTATACTTGATTGCAGTAAAAATCTTATTTTATTTTATTTTATATTACTTTATTATTTTAAAAATATTTTGTTGATTTATTTGCCAGAGAGAGCGCACAAGTAGGGGGAGTGGCAGGGAGAGGGAGAAATAGACTGCCCGCTGAGCAGGGTGCAGGGCTGGATTCCAGGGCCTGGGGATCATGACCTGAGCCAAAGGCAGATGCTTATGGACTAAGCCACCCAGGTGTCCCAGAAATCCTATTTTAAGAGCATGTTTGTGGTAGACATTCTTGTGTTCTCCAAGGGGTCTCCTCCCCTTTCGGACCTGTGGGAGATTATCCTTCCCTGATCCTTGGAAGTTAGCCAGAGCCCGTGGATTAACTTTGAATGACGCTGCCAACCACTGTGCTATGTACCATTTCAGGGAGGAAGCTTTTAAGCACTGGTGCGAGGTTCTCCATGCTTTTCTCCTGCCACACTCACGAAGGAGTCACTTGCTGAGCTGGAGCAGCAGAGTATGGCAGAGCTTCTACTCCCTGAGACATCTCATGGGGACTGCTGCCCCGAAGAGCCACCGGACACCTCGGTGGATGTGGCACAAATGAGAAGGAAACCTTCACTATGTTTCACCACGAGATATGTGTTTGTTATCACAGCATTGCCTATCCTATCCTAGTTGGTACAGGGTTTGATTTTTCCTCTAATTTTCAGTTTAAAGAAAATTAGAATCTGGCTTAATTAGCTCATTGGTTAGAGGGCAGTTCTAACAAGGCCACGGACACGGATTTAATCTCCAGGAAGTCAGTTAACTTTGCGAGAGAAAAATTATTTGAGGAGTCCAGCTTTGCCAGCCTTCTCAGAGTCCCTTGATTGCCTCTTTTTTTTTCTGGAGGCACCGCTGGCCTCTCTACCAGTTCCATCACCAGCACCACTGCGCTGGCCCCCTGCCAAGATTTCAGAGCCATCTGGAGACTAGTTGATACCAGCAGAGTTTCCCCATCTCCCACACCAAGGCTTATCTGCTCCAAGTCCCATTGCCACTTCTGGAAGCTGAAGGAACTTCATTGGAGCATGGGAGCTTCTCAGGTTCTCTGAGCAGCTGAGTGACGTCATGCGAACCTGCGGGGGAGTGAGTTCCGCCTGGGGCCGACCTTGACAAGAGGCCGAAGTTGGAGAGAGCGGAGCAGATAAAACGCTCTCTTCCTTCTCCCTTCCATTCAGTATGCGGAGGCATGTATTTTTCTCGCCACATTTCCAGAGGAAATCCCACCAGAGCAATCTTTTTTCTCCGTGGCTCCTGGCGAAGATCTGCCCCCCCTTGGTTGAACAGCGTGTCACATGACTTCCTTTTCCCCCTCCCTTCGTTTCCCTTTTCCTCACCCCTACCACCATGGGCTTGCAGCCCCTGAAAAGGAGGCAGATCGTTGCTTAGGTGCTAAAGACGAGTCACAGCCTCCACGCCAAAGTCCAGATAACAAATCCACAAAATGAAGTCACTTTGATCCTTTGCAAGAGGCCTCAATTAGGAAAGGTGGGAAGTGGAAGAGACCCTTAGGCTTTGTCTTCCATCTCTGACCTCCCATCCAGCCCATGTCCCACTTCCTCCTGAAACGAACGCATTTGAGAAGTTTCTTTGGTAAGGAGCGCTCCAGGTTCATTTGTTTGCCTAAAAATATTTTTCTTTTAGCCTTCTCTCTGATGAGTAATTTTGCTGGTACATTTCTGTGTGCTGCTTCAATTTCCTTTTTAAGTAATCTCTGCACTTGACTTGGGGCTTGAACTTAGGACTCCGAGATCAAGAGTCACAGGCTTTTCCAACTGAGCCAGCCAGGGGCTTCCTTGCTGGTATATTTCCTAATTTGATGGTTTTTGTTCTTGTTGTTGTTATATGTTTGTTTTAGCAATTTTAAGATCTTGCTTCACTGTTTTCTGGCTTACATCTCACTGTTGGCAAGTCTTCTGACAGTCCTTAGTAAGTAATCTGTCTTTATCTCCTAATTGCTTTTAAATTCCCTTCATTTTTGGTATTCTGCAGTTTTACTACGGTGTGTCTAAGTGTAGATTATTTTTTATTTATCCTGTTCAGCATTTATTATGCTTCATTGATCTAAGGATTAAAGTAGTCATCAATTCAGAAAAGTATGAATTGTCTCTTCACGTAATAGGAGGAGAGCCTTTGAGAGTAACACTCCCAGCCTCTCTCTGTCCGCTCATCCTCTCCTCCCCTGGGTGGGAAGATGACTTATCCAGGAGGTGAGGCTGGGCTCTCGTCTTCGTATCCTCAGCCACGCCTGTTGTGTCTTTCTCTTTGGGAGCTGACTACAGGGAGTATATATTCCTTTCTGTTCCTCTGCACTAAAGTCTTTTCAGGGCAGACTTTTGAAGGGTTGGGGGAAAGCAGACAGGTTTTCAGTGGTCCACCACAGCCTATGATGGGGTGGGTAAGCTTGCTTCATTCTGGGATACAGGATGAGGAAGGCTACGAAGCATATTTATTCAAAAGTTCCATCAATAATAAACCTGGCAGGGGGCGCCTGGGTGGCTCAGTGGGTTAAAGCCTCTGCCTTCGGCTTGGGTCATGATCCCGGGGTCCTGGGATTGAGCCCCGCATCGGGCTCTCTGCTCAGCGGGGAGCCTGCTTCCCTTCCTCTCTCTCTGCCTGTCTCTCTGCCTGCTTGTGATCTCTGTCAAATAAATAAATAAAATTAAAAAAAAAAAAAAACTGGCAGTTTTATCTCCATCTGCCTGAATCTAATGTACCTTTTTCAGCTGGTTCCAAACAGAGTAGAGGATGGGGTGTCATTTATTGGCCTTACCCTTAAACTCCAATACACCTTAATCCTACTCTCTTATTCTGGAATTCTTGCACTGTGTGTGTGTGTGTGTGTGTGTGTGTGTATGTGTTTAAGTAATCTCTACACCCAACATGGGGCTCAAAGTCACAACCCCGAGATCAAGAGTTGCATGGTTAAAAAAAAATGTTGTATGGTCATCAGATTGAGCCAGCCAGGTGCCCCTTGTTCTTGTTAATCACACATTAGACCCATCTATTTCCTGTACTCCTTAACTTCCGTTGTGTATTTTCCATCTTTCTGTCATACTCTTTGCATTCTGGGTAATTTCTTTCAGTTCACCCATTCTGCCTTCCGCTGTGTATACACTCTCGTGTGACCCATCCCTTTTCTGACGATACCATTTTCCTGGCTCCCGTTTCCCATTTCTCTTAGCATTTTAAACGGTACTGTAATTCTAGTAGCTGAAGTCCTAGCTGATCTAACTCGACTGTTTGCTATTTTCACTGACTCTTGCTTGTGGTGGCCTGTTTCCTTATGCCTTTTATAATTTCAGGATACAATCTCTTGTTTGGCTGAATTGTATTTGCGGGGATTCTGAGAGATCTGGGTTGTGCTAGTATTCCTTCTAGAGGCAACTAGTGTTCATGTCTACCTGCCACCATGTGCCCTGCAATTGTGGAGGCATGTCACCACCTTTCTCAGCTTGTGCCTTCTTGGCCAACACAGGCCATATAGGATCAAATGCCAAACTCAGAGTTTTAGGAGAGATTTTTTTCCCCCCTAGCCAGCTTCAAACCAACCAACCAACCAACCAGTCCTGAAAAAAACCCTGAATGACTCCCTTGCTTTTGAGCAGCTTCTCTATAGACACTTTTCACTGAGCCTCTTTGACTATCCCAAGGTTACATGGGGGTCTGTGTTCCAACTCCCACCTGGACATGGGCCCAAAACTTTAACCTTGGTCCTTATGCAACCATCAAACCCAGAACCCCGGGTTACAGGGATTAGCAAGTCACCAGGGATCAGCACCTCCAGCTTTAGGGTCAGTTCATCTCCACGTTTTCAAGCTTCAGCTTCGTTCTGTAGATATTTCACTGTCTTATTTGTCAAGATCAGTGATGCCTTTCAGAGGAGACTTGATAGATTTTTTTTTCCCCCAGAATTTCTGTCTCAGGCTGTGTCATTGCAGTACTTCCAGAAACAGAAATCTCCAGAATGCAAAACAAATGAAACAGAATTTTATGTCAATAGAATTGACTGAAAGAGCACCAAGGCACAAGGCACCAGATCCGTGTGCAGCAGACGTCTGCCAAGCTTTGGGGCCACCTCTGTGTCATCTGAATGGCGTCCTGCATTTGAGGTTTGGGGAACCTCCCACATTGTGGACTTATACCTCCCAAGGTGGAACCCAGAACTCATTGCCCCAGCTTCTCAGGCAGGGGTAGGGGGCAGGCATGCTATCTGGACTTTGCTTGTCTCATGCACAGAATGAGACTTAAATTTGGAAAGGACCAAGGTGAAGAGCAGAACACCGGCAGCTATCTTTGGGCCAAAAGAGCAGGAGAATGTTCCCTTTCCAGGGAGTAGTGGCAGAGCTTCTGCACACTATCACCCTCCCCAGTGGGCATGACCATGCTGCCTGTGCGGTCTCAGCCTATACAGAGTCCTAGTGTCCTACCCTTGGCAGTGGAGCTTCCAAGCCTGACCCTCTGGCCTTCTCAGAGAGTCTGTGTGACACCTGCTAGCCTATAATAAATTCCTTCTCTGCTTAAACTGGTTAAGCGGGGGCCGGTGTTTACAGTTAAGAACCCTGACTGATAGCCTGTGGATAAAGCAATGTACGGAGGTTAATTATGAAGACTAATTCTGCAAGCTACATGCAGAAATCAATATTATGAACGGCCGTGCCTCATTGCATTCTGTGTCTAATAAAGGGAAGGCTGACACACTTAGATTACCGGAATAAATTTGGTATTATATTTAGAAGAGAAATGTAATTTAGAATTTAAACATACACATTTCCTACCCACAATTTGTGTTTGTTGAATATATGTAGGATTCTGTTGTGTGGTTAAAAATTAGGTGTATATATGGCAGGTATGTGTGTTTCAAGTTTGATCTACAGATTAGTTAAAAATAAGGAATGAATATTTGGTTCCAGGTGGGATTTTATGCAAGTTCCTGCCAAGGTTATTATTACAAATAGGCAAAGAGGTCAGCATCATGGAGATAAATCATCGCACTGATTTTCCACATGATATCCCACGACATTCCTGATAAATAAAGGCTCCGCATCTCATTCCCATTCCTATTTCACCTCTGCTCTCTCTGCCTGGAACTTCGTCTCCTTCTGTCTCCGCAAACCCAGATTATAGATGTCCTTTAAGGCTCCTTTTTAATAGCACTCCCTCTGTCAATATATCCTTCCAATCACACCAGAAGGCTTTAACATCCCCTTTCCCTGAACGTGGAAAGCACTCTGTGAGAAATACGTGCCATTTCCATATACGTCAGAAACCTGGACACACAAGTAGTCCGTGGAAGGTGGAAGAGACACACAGAATGGCCTTTGAGTTGTGGGTCACTCGGTTTCAGGAGGGGTAATCATCAGTTCCCATTTCCTATCTCCCAGACTGTGCTGGCTAAAGAAGGCAGAGAGGACTACAATGGGTAAGTGATTTAAACAGGCATCATCTGGTCAAACGAACAAATAGATTGACTTCCAATGTAAAACCAGCTTTTCCCTACTGTCTCAAGCCTTATGCTCCAAAGTATGCATGGTCCCGACCCTAACACTATATTTAACACTAACCCTAACCCTAACCCCTAGCCTTAATCCCTAATCCCTACCCTGACCCCTAACCCTAACCCCAGTTTATTTCAGCTAATTTGTCTACACTTCAGGTCACAGGCAGAGGCCTGTCTGTTCAGACTTGGGGTCTGCCTACCAGTAGAGCAGCCTCTATGGGTGGCCAGCTGCCCCCCCCCACCATCTCCCTGCCGCCACCCCATTCCCTGCCAGTCAGTTAACCCTTTCCCTGCCCAGCACCACCCCAAGTCCTTCCTCTCCTTGTGTCTGAGCTCCTGGATGCCTTGTCGGTTACTCTCTCTCCATCTCCTGCTCCTGGTGTGGGGGAGAAGGGAAATTTTGGATGCTGAGGTAGAAAAAAGGGGAGGAGATGGTGAGGAAATGGAAAAAACTCGTCTTTCCATCTATCACCTCCGTGGGCTAGAAATTTAGCATTTTGAGAGACTGAGCTGCTTCCCACACATTTCGTCCTCGCACAGAGGAGATCAACACATATTTGTTTAAGGGATGGATGGACTAAGGAGGTAATCTAGCAGAGAAAATGTCATGTTCTGATGTTCAATGGTATGTGACTTACACTGTCAAGACCTTTATGCCCTCCTCTAATAAGACATGGACTACACGATCTTTATTTGTCTGCACAGCCCAATGGGGTCGGCCCGGGTCAGGGGCTGAAGTTTGCTCTTGGCGCTCCTGCCCTGCTTTTTGGTCTCCCAACCCCCAGGAATCTCCCCACCCCCTCCATCCCTGGTCAGTGACTTCCTGCTTCTCAAAACCAGGAAAGATCTGGTATCACAGCTACTTTGACCGGAATTGCTTCAGGTGAGATGAGTAGATGATCCCCAAAGTTGCCGATGCCGTCTTCACCGTATCACAAAAGAGTGACAGCCCAGATAAAAGGAGCTGCGGGAGCAGCAGGCCTTGATCTCAGAGCCTGGAAATCTCGATGGACACAGCAGGTTGGATGGGAATCAGGGCTGTAAGAGCCCAGGCCAAGCTTCTGAGCCGCAGCAGGAGCAGGGTGGGGTGGTGGGTCTCTGTCTGGGACTGAAGGGAATGATGCTGGCATCCACTGCAGCTCCACGGAGGGTTTGCCTCTGGGACTCAAGAGTGGTGCTTGGAATCGAGCAATTGCCTGTAGGGCTCCTCTGAGTCACATACCATGGCACTTGTCACTTCTGCCCAGGCCGAGGAGACTTGGCAAATAAGTGTTTGGACACCTCAGCTGGATAGTGGGTTTTCCAGGCTAACTGTAGTCTTTTTGCATCTTCTGATGCCAATGTCCAAAACGGTGGCTGGCATGATAGATGTTCGCTGTAAAAAAATTACTGGAGAGATGGGTGGATGAATGAACAACCAAAGGAAGAGCATGTCTTACATTTTGCAGGTCCTCTGGACTGAAAAATAGAAAATGAAATTGAAGAGGAAGGAGTCAAGGTAGCTTCTGAAGAAGGTTGGGCAATTTCCTGAACTTTCCAAGAGATTCCATGTGTTCATTAACACCAAAGAAAATTCAGAATTGCCTCCCGTCACCCTCTTTCCCCACAGTTCAAGGTCTGGTCATATTCCTGTGGTCACAGAGCTAACTCTCCACCAGTGATGTGTGCCCACCAGAAGACTGTATCCAGTGGAAGGGGGGCTGGGAGCAGGTCTAGGGAGAGAGGGACACTACTCTCTCTACCTGCCTTGTAGGCTCTCATTCATTATACCTTTACTGACTAACTTCTGTAGACAGGAAGAAAACAAGGGTCACTCAAGGCGCCAGTAGTCTGTCTCTTACATATATGGCAGGTTCAAGGTAGTCTTCATGATTCATGAAGACAAGTATGGTTCGTATAAGTAATTTGTGAGGTGGGGTTGGCGGGGGGCATGGATGTGCATAAAGAATGAAAACACAAGGGACTGTCCTCTGTAATATATTTGATGATAATACTGTATCTAAAGAATGGACACCGTAACAATGAATGTACTCCTTCTTCTCCACATGGCCTCACATCTCATAATTCATTCTCCATCCTACTCCATCCATCTGTGCATCGAGACTGTGTCACCTGGGCTCCCTTACACTTGGTGGCTGGTGGGATTGGCCAACGAGTAGCCCCAAGAAGCAGAGAGAAGTTGGGGTTTCTTCCCCACTTCTTTCCTGCTTCCGTGCTATGTCTCTGACTACAGCTCTGTCCTCCTGGGACTACTGGTCCCTCCTGGTGACCCCTTCCCTGCAGCTCTAGCTGTCATGGACCCCTTGTCCTTTCTAGTCTAGGGGCTAACAGCTCCGTACAGTTCCTAACCTCTGCATACCTCAGCACGGCTACTGGCTCCCTCGCACCTTGCCCACACATGGTGAGTAGTCCCTTCCTTGGAGTCTCTTCAGTTGAGCCATCTGAATGGAATTCGACTTCCTGCCAGCGCCCTGACTGTTCCAGAGAAGAACGTGTCGAAGGCACGTAAAGACTAATTTTTCACCAAAAACAAGTTCTTACATGGTACTTGTTTTTTACGATTCAAAAGAGACTTCTGCCTTTTCCATAGCTTCCTGCCCAACCTGTTTTCGTGAGGTCTTTTCACCGTGGCACGAGTACCAACATCAGCATATGACACACGTGGTTTATGGTGGAGGTTCCTGAGTGCTCCTGCAGGCTGGGGATGGGGTGGGGGGTGGGGGTCAGGTCCCTGAGCAAAAGTTATAGTATCTCCACAGGGCAGAGCTCTGAGCCAGGTGCTATCCCACCCAGGGCAGCAGGCAGAAGAGAGGGTTGATTACTTGTTCCCAGTGTCTCCCTGCAGGAGCCCTAGCTGGGTGTTACATTCGGCACCAGCCACAAGTACAGTATGGTTTGAAGAAGAAAGAGAAGGGTTCTCAGACAGTTCTTGCCATGTTCCTTTCACACTTGCTGAAATTCCTAGAGGGCACCACGTTTCTCCTTTAATTGCATATGGCCTGGTGAGGGGAGTCATTGTTGTGAATATGTGTAACTGCTTTTCAGTCAGGGAGTAAATGATAGTGTCTTATTCTGTCCTGTCCGGAAGCAAGAACTGATCTGGCTTTGAGAAAATGCTGGAAACCACACTGGGGGGAAATGGTAGAAGGGCAAGAAAGCTCCACCGAGGAGAGCTACCCATGAGGAGAGTGTCTCCTGAGGACTCGTCTCTTGAAACATGCTTCCCCTGAGGACTTCCCCTAAGGGATGCTCTCCTTCTGAGAATTCCTGCCCCTCTATAAATGCTCCCCCTATAATGCATGCCCACTGAGGAGATCCCCTTGAGGGATGCTCCCTCTGAGGAGTGTTCGTTCCCCTGAGGAGTATTCCCTCTGAAACACATTCTAACTAAGGAGGTCCCCTTAAGGGATGCTCCCTCCAAGGACTTCCCCATGGAGGAGTGCTCCCCCTGAAATGCATGCCTACTGAAGAGATCCCCCTGAGGGATCCTCCCCCTGAGCAGTGTTCCCCCAATGGCTTCCCTCCAGGGGTGTTCCCCCTGAAACGCCTGCCCACTGCAGAGATTCTCCCGTAGGGATTCTCCCTCTGAGGACTGTTACCCCTGAGCAGTGTTCCCTCTGAAACACACGTCCACTGAGGAGATTACCCCTGAGGGATGCTTCCCCTTAGCAGTGTTCCTTCCCCTTGAGGACTACTGATCCAGAAGTGCGCCCCCTGAAGATTTCCTCCTGGGGTGCTCCCCCTGAAATGCATGCCCACTGAGGAGATTCCTTCTGAGGGATGCTCCCCCTGAGCAATGTTCCCCTGACGACTCTCCCCCAGGAGTGCTCCCTCCAAAAGGTATGCCCCCTGAGGAGAATTTTCCAGAGGATGGCTCCCACTGAGCAAGGTTCCTTTGTTCTCTTTCTCACAGATTCTCCCCTAAGCTCTGGGTTGAGAAAAGACTCCTCTAGAACTGAGGACTTTCAGGCTTAGCAGAGGACAGATTTCTCTTTCATCTTCCTGGCAGCTCTTGGAGGCTACCAGTGGAGGGCTCCATGGACCTGACAGCTGCTCTGGAGAGCGTCAGGCAAGCTGACCTGCTCGAACCACCTCCATCCCTCTGCTCTGGGGCTCTGAGGCCCAGAGGGTTCTGAGCAGGGCTGGCTAATTTAGGCAGAGTTCTGGGGGGTGGGAGAAGAATTGCCCCAACATGCTCCCCACATTACTCTTCTCTCTCTATACACCCAATCCCATCCTACCATTTTTGCCCCTTCAGCACCCGTACCCAACAGGCTCTTCTTCCCACACACAAAGGCTGCTCTTTTCTAGGAGGACTTGCATTCTTACAGGGTAAGAACCCCTATGCACAGATGAGTAACCATCTTTGCACTCTGGAAAAATGAAATATGTAGGGCCCCAGCCCATTTGCTTCCCACTGAAATGAAACTATAAAAATAAAACAAAAACCCAAACAAAAAGCAATGTGTGATCTCAAGATCTAGAATACCTACTTTACTGAATAACAGATTGTCAGGGAGGAAATAGGCAAGGCTCTTTATTCACTAAAAGGTTAGTAGCTGGACATTCATGCTGAAATCTTCGGCTAGCCTGATGGCTCTTACATGTAGGTCTCAGTCCTTACACACAGAGCTTCAACAGTCAGGGTGTAAATGAGAGTGAAATTTCAGTTATCAACCTGTGGTATGGGAGCCATCTAGGGAAGCAGGGGTCCTTCCTAGCCCCTCAGAAATCACACCAGTGGGCTCTCCTTGCCCTAGCCCTAAGACATGGATCTCCAGGATGCAGTGAAGGGGACTGACTTTCCTCCATGTTCTTGAAGCTTCACAGAAGACCCGCCCCTAAGAGGTAAGGGGTACGATTACTTAGGACAGGAATTTCTATGGCTGCTTGTTTCCTCTTGTGTTCATAGAGAAACATGTCTCTCAGGTATAAGCAACAGTCCTGCTTGCATCCATTTATCTGCTCTGTGAGGGCTGGAATTAATGCAATGACCATTCTGGGTCACAGACACCTTGTTTTTTCCTGAAGGTTTGTCTCCCTTGATGAGCATGTTGATGTAGGATTTTCTCATCTGAACATTTATGTGGTGGTCTTGATTAGGTCACTCTGGCATCGTTAGGCCATTTCTGATCTTAGCAAGTGAAGACCCATGTTGCCAGCCTTGCCCCAAGAGTGTCCTTTCAAGTCAACTTGGGGGTGGGAGCAAACCAAAACAGCGAGAGGGTTTGGGGGCCATTCGCTAACAGAAAACCTGCCTCCTGAGACTACCTGCCTTCTTCCAAAGCTTTCTGAAGGTTGATGTTCAGTCTGCTGACACTGAGGATAGAAGGATAAAAATATTCACACTGATATCTTTGTTTTCCAGCAATTGTTTCCATATTTTCTCAAGTTCGCTCCCTGAGGGGACCACGTAGCATGAATGGGGAACCTGCCACAGGTCCCTGGGCTCCTCCCTTGTTGCCAACTCCCTGTCTTTCACAGATGGTGCCAGTCATCTCTTCAGCTAGACACAACCTGTGCCCCCTGGTGCCAACTCAGGAAGCACCTACCACATGAGTATGTGAGACACCATGGGACTGATGGGGTTCCTGAGACAGCTCTCTGGCTCCCAAACCAGTCATGCCATACAAATGTGTTTTAATGAAAAGTGGAGGAATTTGTTTGAAAATATTTAGGGAAGGCCGGTTATGTTCCAGACACCATGCTAAGTACTGGTGATTCCAAGGCCAACCAGACAAGACTCAGGACGCACAGCCCAGTGTGAAGTCGGGCTTCGAGCATGGGACTCTAACATGTTAGGCTATAGGAGGGGACAGACGGGATGCCGTGACAAATTCCGGGAAGGGGAGCCTAGGACTCTTAAGTGTTAGGGGAGATGTGTGAGGTTTTAGGTAAAAAGAATGATGTTTAATAAGGAACAGATAGAAGTTGTCCAAATAAGACAGTAGGGCAGGCCTGTACAAGTGAAGTGAAAGGGTTTAAGTATTTTTAAATAACTGAATGGAGCTCAATATGCCTAGAACTTCATGATGGGCATGAACATGGGAGATGTTTGAGAAGCAGGCAGAAGTCAGGTTGAAGGGCTTCAGAAAAGGACTCCTACCCCGGGCTGTGGTCTACCTCGTCACGTCACCTCTGCAATTCCTGGCAACACTCCCGTCAGCTTGTGGTAGAGACGGGGAGGGGAACTAGTCCAAAGGCAACGCAAAGAGAAAAAACAAACACTTGTACAGTTTTCATTACTTATAATAGTTATGCTCTCTAAAATCACCATGACACGGAATTGGCCAACACCAAGCCATCGCTCCGAAAGGAGGTACAGGATTCGGTTCCTGTGAGCCTCTGGTCACAACATTTTCAACAACTGACCAACACATAAGCTTCGGTTGTTGTTGTTGTTTTTTTTAAGTTTTACTTATTTATTTATGAAAGAGAAAGTGTGAGAAGGGGGAAGGGCAGAGGGAGAAGCAGACTCCCCTGAGGAGCAGGGATCCTGACTCAGGCCTCAATCCCAGGACCCCAGGATGATGACCCGAGCCGAAGGCAGCTGCTTAACCCACTGAGTCACCCAGGAGCCCCAACACAAACCTTATTTTATCTGGGTTTCTGTTTAAAGGCATCTTCTTTAAGATATATTGTTGATGTGTTAACTAGAACCCACAGCCAACAGCACTATAACTCATGCCTCAGTGAAAATTATCTAAAACATACGTTTTCTTCATAAGACACATCAGAGCCTTCTTGTCTTTAGAAATTCTAGATAGCACTTAGCACTGTTACGGACTGTTTTGTTCTCCAAAATCCATACGTGGAAGCCTTCATCCCCATATTGACTGCATTCAGATACAGGTCCTTTAAAGAAGGCATTTTAAGTTAAATGAAGTTAGAAGGCTGTAACCCTTACCCAACGGGACTGGTGTTCTAACAAGGAGAAGAGGAGACACGGCTCACAGGGAAGAGGTGGCCATCTGAGAGCCAGGAAGAGCGCCCTCACCAGGAATCAGCCTCCCCGGCTCCTTGATCTTGGACTTGCAGCCTTCAGAACTGTGAGAAAATACATTCTGGGGATTTAGGTCACCCAGGCTTGTTAGAACACCCCCAAGCTGACTAATACCAACAATGAGTTTTGGGGAGGACATTTTAAATTACAAAATCACCAACAAGAAGCACAAAAGAAAAATCAAAGAGAGGAAATGGAGACAAACTTCACCAGCCTTATTTGGCTCATCTGGGAAACCATGCCCCATGCCCGCCAGCGCTCCCACACCTTTTATACTCTTACAGCATCTTGCTTTTGCCACTACACTGTTTCAGGATGTGGGATCCTGGGACTGACTTTGGGAATCCTGTGTTGCTTCTTGACTGAAATTCCCACACAAATGTGTTTCTTTTCTAATGTGGTCTGACTTTTCCAGCCTGAGGTCCTCTTGGGTTCCAGTTTATCTATCCTGTCATCTTTCTATGCTTTAAAAAGCATCTGCCTTCACACTTCCTTCTTCTTCTTTGGGTAGATTTCATTTTAATTTGGATCAAGATTTAATATGCATATAGTTTCAAGTCAAGTAGTCCCACAAAACTTATTACCAAAAAGAAAATGAACATTGATAGTAACCTTCTGATCCCCACCCCTGCAATGCCCACTCTCAAGAGAGAACCGTTTTATTTTAAGATTTTATTTATCTATTTGACAGAGAGAGAGATCGCAAGTAGGCAGAGAGTCAGGCAGAGAGAGAGAGGGAAGCAGGCTCCCTACTGAGTAGAGAGCCTGATGTGGGACTTGATCCCAGAACCCTGAGATCATAACCTGAGCCGAAGGCAGAGGCTTAACCCACTGAACCACCCAGGCATCCCGAGAGAACCATTTTAAAACTGATTCTTTTGGGGCACCTGGGTGGCTCAGTGGGTTAATCCTCTGCTTTCGGCTTGGGTCATGGTCTCAGGGTCCTGGGATCGAGCCCCACTACGGTTTCTCTGCTCAGTGGGGAGCCTGCTTCCCCTCTCTCTTTGCCTGCTTCTCTGCCTGCTTGTGATCTCTCTTTGTCAAATAAATAAATAAAATCTTTAAAAAAAAATTGATTCTTTTGGTATTTAGTTCCCTGTCTCTAAATATGATTATATAGTTGTTTCTTGACTTTTTTTTTTTTTTTTACCATTTTAGGCATTATGTATAGACTCTCCTCCCCTAATCCTACCAGTAAAGCAACATTATAATTTGGGATAGATCAACATTCAGTGTTTATATTATTAGTGGTCATGTAAGTGATATGGACTGCCAAGTGCTATGGGATGCAGTGATTTGCTTTTCTGTGCAAGTTATTATTTTTCCTATGGTTAATTATTGTCTTTTGTTTGTTGAGTAGTGCTCTGTACTTATCCCTAATTTATTCTCAAACTCTCCCTCAGAAATGAAAATCTTCTCTCAATATGCTTAAATGTATCAGATGTTTTATTAATTTCATCTTCTTGAATAATTATCCCCTGGTCCCTTTCTCTGTACCAGTAAGTGTCTCCTTCCTTCCTTCCTTTCTTCCTCCCTCGCTCCCTCCCTCCATCCCTCCCTTCCACCCCCTTCCCTTCCCCTACCTCCCTTTTTTGGTCCTGGTGTTCTGGAGTCTTACAGTGATATATCTTATTGTGGGTTCATTTTCTTTCATGGTGCTAGGTCCTTAGTGAGCCCTTTTCAAATGGAAACTTATATCCTTCCATTCCAGAAATGTTCTGGAATTATTTCATGGACAGTAAACTCCCTCTGCTTCCACTGTTCTCTTTCTGGATGCCCATTACTTAGATTTTGGACCTAGTAGAACTCTTCTCCAATTTAATAATCTTTTTCTTACCATTTTTTTCTTCTTTGTTCTTTTGCTCTATTGTCTGAGAAGATTCTTCAGCATTATCTTCCAGCACCTTTGTTGCGTTTTTCATTTCTGCTACTGTATTTGTAATTTCCAAGAACACTCTCTGAATATTCTTTTTTCATAACACTCTGTTCTTTTTTTAGTGATGCAGTATTTTCTCATCTCTTTGAGCATATTAAAGGTAGTGTGCTTTTTAAGTTTTCCTCCCTCACCTCTGATTTTTTTTTTTTTTGAGCCTTTGTCTTTTCATATTAGAGGCTCTATTCATTTCATGGGATTCTTTGTCTGCTCATATTTTTTTAAAAAAGATTTTATTTATTTATTTGACACAGAGAGAGATCACAAGTAGGCAGAGAAGCGGGCAGAGAGAGAGGAGGAAGCAGGCTCCCTGCCGAGCAGAGAGCCTGATGCGGGGCTCGATTCCAGGACCCTGGGATCAAGACCTGAGCCGAAGGCAGAGGCTTTAACCCACTGAGCCACCCAGGCACCCCTGTCTGCTCATTTTTAGGGGAAGAACTGTAAAGACAACTCTATGTGGGTAAGAGGGGCTTAGTGACTGCAGACTTTACTCCAGGGTCATCTAGCTGGCAGGTTTCATTGGGAAACCCTGGATGTTAGTGTTGTTTGGTCTTTTTTAGTACGATCTTTTTGATGAGGTATTTTTAAAAAAGATGTTATTTATTTATTTGACATAAAGGGAGAGAGAGATCACAGGCAGGCAGAGAGGCAGGCAGAGGGGGAGGGGGAAGCAGGCTCCCCGCTGAGCAGAGAGCCCAAGGGGCTGGATCCCAGGATTTTGAGATCGTGACCTGGGCCGAGGGCAGATGCTTAACCCACTGAGCCACCCAGGTGCCCCGAGATTTTTCTTTTTTTTTTGAGCTGATAAGTCTTTTCTAATATCCTGCTTGAAAAATACCATAAATATTCTGCTGAGTTTCTGTAAGCTGGGTGGAATAGGAACTCAATTCCAACATTCAGTGGAAAACTTTTATTTAATCCCCCTGTTTTTAATATAGTTCCCTTCACTGAACTGCGCCTGGCATCCCCTAATCCAGAGAACAACCCTGCAGGCCCCTGCTGGGCAGTAACTGATCTGCATGGTGTAGGGGATGGAATCCGGGATCCAACTGCTTCTTATGTAAATCTGTAACCAGCCTTTCAGTTTTAGCCTCACACATCATTCCTACTTCTGGCGATACCTTGTGCCACCAACTCCTATGCCTTTTGAATGTTTAATGCAGTAAATCAGTTTGCACCATGGCTTTCCCCATTGCTGCCTTCAGATTGTTGTAACTTTTGAAGTCTTCTTAGTCATCCGCTGTCCTTCCCTCTGCTTTTTCCAACTGATGATGATGCCAATGGATTTTTTTTCCAGAGGATGCCAATGGATTTTTTTTCCTCTGTTCTTTTTGTGGTTACGTCTTTTTTTTTTTTTTTTTTTTTTTTAAATAAGCTCTATGCCCAATGTGGGGCTCAAATTCAAGACCCCGGGATCACGAGTTGCATGTTCTGCTGACCGAGCTAGCCAGGTGCCCCTGCTTTTATGGTTTATGTCTTCAATTTTTGAGAAGTGTGATGTCCCTTTTGTTGGGTTTCAGAAGGCAGTAAAGGCTGATGCCTGAGTGAAGCTGTTACCCTTAACTAGAAATTCCCCCACTCTGTCCCTTTCATGATGACAGCCCCCTGCAATCGAGGTGCCTATGGCTGGGTTCTCCTACTGGGTCCTTTCGGACCTCCAGGATGGGTTGACTGCTTGAATCCACGAAGGCCGATTGCCCAACACCAACATTTGTCGTAACCACCTCCCCATGTTGGCTCTGACCAGTGGGTAGATCTGACGTGGACAGGTAGGCTATCAGAAAGACCAGAATTTCCCCCACCTCCCTCTCCCCTGCTTTGAGTCGCTGTGAATGGTTGCCAAACTACCTTATGGAGTCTATATAGGTCATCAGGGTGGCCCTCCTTCTGGGGCCAAGGAGGTGACAGCCAGGGTGGTGGCTCTGTCTAGGCTTTGTGAGGTGGTCTCGCTGATCACACTGATCTTTAGCTTTAATACATCTGGTATCAGAGTTTATCCAGTTGTCCCATGGGGCCCAAAATCAGGAAACCAACTCAGATGAATGAAACTCACAGCACAAGTCGCCTTACCGTGTGCTTATTTATTAATTTATAATCTGCTCTGTCCCTTTCCAGTAAGTGGGCCATTTATACCTGCTCTCAGGGTTCTTCTTTTTTCTTTTTTTAAAAAGATTTTATTTATTTATTTGACAGAGGCACAGTGAGAGAGAGAACAAAAAGCAGGGGGAGTGGCAGAGGGCAAAGTAGGCTTCCTGTTGAGCAGGGAGCCTGATGTGGCGCTCGATCCTAGAACCCTGGGATTAGGACCCGAGCCGAAGGCAGACACTTAATAACTGAGCCACCCGGGCACCCTTATCTGGGGTATTCTTTTTTTTTAAAGATTTTATTTATTTATTTGTCAGAGAAAAGAGAGCACAAGCAGAGGGAACAGCTGGAGGAGGGAGAAGCAGGTTCCTTGCTGAGCAAGGAGGCTGATGTGGGACTTGATCCCAGGACCCTGGGATCATGACCTGAGCCGAAGGCAGACGCTTAACTGATGGAGCCAGCCAGGCATCCCTATCTGGGATATTCTTATTCAGGCCTCAAGCCAGGTGGAAAGCCCAGATGTCTTCTGCCCAGCAGGACACACCAATTACATTTACATACATTATTTCCAGTGACTCCTTGCTCTGACCCAGTGAACCGTTCTCCTTGTTTGACAGATGAGGAAACCAGTGGTCAGTGAGGCTGAGTAAATTATTCCGGCTCTGGTACCCTTGGGCCTTCTCCCACTCTGAGCTGGAGAACCACAGAGCAAGTCACAGAGGTGAAACGGTTTCACAAGCTCACAGCAGAGTTCAGGATCTGGAAAGGCCTCTCTAATGACCTGGGATCTGAATCCTAATAGAAGACTGTGGACAGGCGAGGAGGCGAGGATCCAGGGGAACTGTGTGGGCCGCAGCTCTGAAGTGCAGGACACATGACCACACTGGCAAGCATGGCGAGCCCCAGGGGGCCCATGTAGGTGATTGCAGAGAGCGGGGCTGAGTCCACTGTCTGGCCCAGCAGCTAGGGTTAGACCGCTCTTCAGGGAGGATGGCGGGGGTGGGGTGTGGGGGGGGAGTGTATCAAAATGATCAAACTTTCCTATCTTCATATGACGCTCTTGGTTGCTCCCGTCCCTTGAAGTACCTGGATATTTTTTCCAATTTGGCGGACTTTCTTGTATTGGGAATTCCCCTCAGAGACTTAAATAAGTTCAATACTGGGCTGTTGCTGTTTTTATTGCAATGCTGTATTATCTGTAAGTCCTCAAGTTTGGCCAGACACCAATGTGTAATAATTTGAGGATCCTGTGTTTCCCCAACTTGAACTCCTGTTGGAATCACCTAGAGAGGCCATTAAAAACCCCAAGTTGGGCCCCAACCCAACTTACTGAATCATTAGTGTTTCTTTTACAAGCTTCCCAGTCTCTCTCTCTCTCTCTTTTTTACATTTTTATTTATTTAAGTAATCTCTACACACAACATGGAGCTCGAACTCACGACCCCAAGATCAGGGGTCTCACACTCCTCGGACTGACCCACCCAGGGGCCCCATTTGTTTTTCAAATTTTTTTATCCACAGTCTGTTCTTACACAGCTGACCTGATCATTTCTCAGAAAGTCTATGCTCCAGACAGGGTCAGCGGGAGGTCACTCAACACTGGACACGTGGGGAGACTGCAGCACAAATCTTGAGCAAAGCCCATGTTTTCTGCTTCAAAGAGGAGATTCTAGCAGGGCAGGGAATGTGGCTTACATCTGTGGACGCCACATATGTCCACTGCCCTTCCTTTGACAGGGCTGTCCTCCCCCATTCAGTCTGGTCGCTAGTGACATATTTAGTACCCAACACTGAGAAATGGTCATTGTCTTCAGGAAACTTTCACCGATTCTAAAAAAGCTTTTTTTTTTTTTTTTAATTTTTTTTATTTTAACATCTCAGAAATGGGGTCACGCCTAAAAACTGTATCTTAGCATTTGTTATAATGCAACAAAGAGTGTTTTTTCTCTCTTACGGTATTGTAAAATACTGATGCCCCTTAGTTTTAAGGCTATATTCAAGCTAATGAAACCCAGTAGTTGAAAAAGGAATCACATACATGTGTACACAGGGAGCTGACATGAGCCTTGCCCAGGCTGTTCCCTCTGCACGGGTGATTCTGCCCATCAACTTCACCAATGCTGCTGATTTAGTATGACTCAATTCAAATGCCACCTCCTCCAGGAAGACTTCTAGGTTGTCCCAGTCCCCCCACTCAGTGTAGATTCAAAATCCTTCCTCTGGGCTCCCGTGCTTGTCTCTGACCTCTACTTCCCAGGTTGTGTTACATTAGTCTGGTTATCGGTCCACCGCTCTCTCAGCAGACTGTGAGCTGAGTCTAAGCAAAGACGCAGTTGTACCCCTCTGTGTTCTACTCCCTAGGAGAGAGTCTAGGTACATAGAGGTTCAGTGAATGTTGAATGATTGAATGACAGACTGTGGAGCAGTTACAAGCCACATATGACCTTGACCCTATGTAACTGCACCCCCGGATTTCAGAAGAAAGGCAGGGCCTGCCCTGGAAAGGTTTCATGAAGCCCAGGGAAGTCTTCATGAAGGGAATGGGAATGAACCATGCTGGCAGGAGGGCTGATGGACTGTTTCAGGATTGTCGTGAGGAAGAAGAGGGCAGAGCTAAGACCTTCCCCTTTCCCACCCAGTGGGTCCTGGGATGACTGCTCTTTGGCTGGATTTGATGTGTGAATTTCAGGAGGCTGTGGGCACTCATTCATCTTCACCCTTGAGATTAACTCCAGGTACCAACACAGGAGACACTGAGGCTCAGAGGCAGGCGCGGTTCCTCCCTGAGCGAGCTCTCACAGGAAGTCCTGAGTACACATAGGCTTTGCGGTTTAGACCTCAGAGCTTCCTGCCAGATCTTGACAAGGTTTAGCAAGTCTAAGAAGCCAGGAGAAGGAGGGCGGACGGGACCACAAACATGGCACCAAACATTTCAAAGCAGGTGCCTGCTCACTGCCTATTGTTTTAAGACCTTAACTGAAAACTGTTTTGTTTTTCTTTCCACTTCCCCCCGTACAGCTAGCACGGCTGCTGGCTGGGGATGGGGGGTGATCTTCGCCTTGTGGCCATGTAAGACCCTGGGGACTTGATGCCCCAGAGGTGACTCTGAGCCTGCCCTTTGCTGATGTTTGATAGCCTCACAGCACCTGCGGGAGTCATGATTCCCTTCCTACCAAGGATGATTCTATAGACTGCTGTGACTATGTCTGAACCGTCAAGGAAGTAAGACCCGAACGATTACGTTTGCTGGTGCCTCTTGGTCCCAGTTTGCATGTAGAGGTTTCAATGCATTAGACAGATCTACCAATAGCTTGTTGGACTAGCTGTGCAGCTGAGACCTGGGGAACATGTTCTGGTGGCATGATGGGGGGAGTCGGGGGTCCAGGTGAACCGGGGTGACCAAACATGATCCTGCTGTCACACCACTCAGCCTCTTTCTCACCCAGCAGCTTGCTGCTGCGTTTCTTTCTACAATGAGCAGACACTGGGTCAAATCAAAACTTTTATTTCACTTCTCCCCTTAAGATGGTGGGCAAGTGTTCACTAGGCACAGAAGAAACCCAGCAGTCTCTCTTGGGCAGGTCGGCCGCTTGCGGCGAGCCACAGGGGCGGTGAGACATCTCCTGTCTGTGCGTGAGCCAAAGCGGAGGCGAGGAGAGGTCTAGAACTTTGTGCTCGGTGGCCCGTCATCCCGATGCTAGCCCTTGAATTGCTAGCCCTTCCTGGCGTGATGAGGATCCGGGAGGAGGACAGAGGCTCCAGGTGTCCGTGCACGTGGAGGAGCTGGGAGATGCGGGCACAGCCATGGCCCATAAGCCCAGCGGGCGGTAATCCTAACCGGCAGAATGCACTTGATGCAAGCACAGGTGCAGATCCTGCGCGGTGGGGAAACTCCACCGTGGCTTCATGGGAAAGAACAATTCCTATCTCTTTGAATTCGAGGAAGGGAACACCATGCCAGGTCACAGAATTACGAGTTTTCAGTGGCCCCGTGGGGAGGTTTTGGTTGAACTCGAGGCCTGGGGAGGGGAGGACCTTTCTGCTGGTGAACTTGTGTGGCCGATGCAGGAGGAGCCTTCTTCTGCGGGTGGTGGTGGACACGGTGGCTCGGAGGCGGGGGCCGAGGACAAGGGGCCTGGGGCCGATGACTAGGTGGTGGAGGAGGCTGGCACACAGCTGGGTTTTGAGGAGCTGCTCCTGGGACCTGGCGGGGTTTCTGGCGTCTTTCCTTGGAGGTTACTCTGCATGTTCTTACCTCCAGCTCTTCATCTGCAACAATAAAACCTGTGAGTGTTCTCTTGGTGAGACAGGGTCAAGGTCACGATTTATTGAGTGTACCACCTACCTACGAGATGACATGCTAACTGTGTGGGGGGAAGCAGTGAGGAAGCAGAAGCCACTCTAACCCTATACAATTTCCAGGTCCTGCAGGGGAGACAGAAGCGCCTACCAGCAGGGTAAAGTGAGAGCCCCAGGCTTTCGGGAACTCAGGGAACCAGAGGCAAAGAGGCAGCGAGAGGCCTTTGTGCCTTTCTGTCCTGGGCATGGAGAGGGCACTCAGATCTCAGAGCCCTGCCTCTGGGTTACCCTAGAGACCATGCCCTGAGAGCACCTTGGGGTTAGAGCTCTTAGGATAGGAGCTCCAGAATCAGAGGGGACGTCAGTGACCACCTGCTTTCAGGCGGGTTCCCCTGTGAGCTCTGCCTTTCATGCAGTTCCTGCTCTAAGACAGCCCTCATTCTGGTGAGGGGCTGGAATATAGGCAATGGGCCCTTTAGCCCTCAGAAACTTGCTAGTTTCTCAGAAATTCATAAGCAAGCCCCATCCTCTTGGGCTTGGGAGGACAAGAATTTCTTGGCCTATCACCCCTCTGGGATTTTCCATGATATGTGACAGCAGTCCACGAAGACGGGCCCACAACTCCCAAGAATGCGGTTATTCCTTTGATGTTTTAAAACTACAAGGCGGGGGGTAGCCGGGGGTGCCTGGGTGGCTCAGTGGGTTAAAGCCCTGCCTTCGGCTCAGGTCATGATCTCAGGGTCCTGGAATCAAGTCCCACATCGGGCTCTCTGCTCGGTGGGGAGCCTGCTTCCCCCCCCCCCCCCTGCCTGCCTCTCTGCCTACTTGTGATCTCTGTCAAATAAATAAACAAAATCTTAAAAAAAAAAAAAAAACTACATAGGGAATGCATGAGGAGGCTCAGTTTCTCTAGGCCTGAAGAGCCCCTCTGGCCCTCCAGCCTCTGCTGGGCTTCAAGGACAGTGTCCCACTCCCTCTGTCCAAAGCCATCCTTGCAGGGCTCCCACGGGAGTTAGGAAGAGAATGTTCTCCTGGGGCCTGTGAAGTGTCCATCGCATTGACATGGGCATGTTCAGCTTAGGAGCCCTGGTCCCCTCAGAATATGGCCATGTAATTTCCGGTGAGGATGTCAGGGGCACAGCCTCCTCTGAGCACTAGAAATCCAGGCCTTAGGCAGTTTCCACATGAAGACTCAGAGTCCAACAATGTGGCTGTGACACAGGAGGGCCACAGTGCTCTAAGCACAAAAGGTAAAGGGCACGGAAAGAGAAAAACACATCCTCTATGCCATCTCTGATGCCCCGAGGAAGCTGAGGGCAGGCCGGGAAGCTGTGGAGAGGACTCTGACCCCGACCAAGTCCAGTTCCCTGCCATGTGGTTTTGGAGAAGCCGCCTCATTGCCTCTAAGGCAAGCTCGGGCTGCCCATTTGCTTGGGAGTCTGTTCACCCCCTGTTCTGTACATTTGTCCTTCACGCATTTATTGCCCACCTTTTAGATTTAGGAGCCATTGCTAAGTAGCAGCAATGGCTCGGATACAAGACAGTGACCGGACAAGATACTTGCCCTCAGGAAGCCTAAAATCAAAGGACCGGAACCAGGACTGCAATGTCAGTCTCTGGTAAGAGCCCAGAGTCACCAGAGAGGTGCAGACAGAGTCTCATGAGCTCTGGGGGGAGGAGTTGAGTACGGCCAAGCGGCCGAGCCCCCAGGCTGCATTGCACAGACAGGTGAGCTGTGGTTCTCAGCAGCCTGCCTGGCAGAGCAGGACCGGGGAAGGGCCCAGCATGCCCACCCTGGTCATGGCAGCCACTGCCCAAATGTCTGCTCCCGGGAATTAATCCAGGCCTAGTGTTCTCCTTCATCTCACCTCCTGGTTCTGCACCCAGGGCCCAGGCTAGGGTGAAGCGAGTAAGGGAGCCAGGGCACATAATGGAAGGGCACTCACTTCTAGGGGTGAGCAGGGCAGAGTAGGGGCTGAGGGTGATGGTCTCCTTCAATGGCATGGAACTCCTTGTCTGTCTCACCCTAGTCCTGACTCAGCCCACTGGCCATAGGATGTGGGGGAAATCATTTAACCACAACGAGCTTAAATTTTCTCATCTGTATGAGTATTATCTATCTCAGAAGATGACTTGGGAAGTTGGATACAATAATGAATGCAAAGCATTATATTGCAGAGGTTAGTCCCTGGCCCAAGTGATCGCTTTGTCAATGTGAGCTAATTATCGTGTTGAAAGCTGGGATTGCCTTGTCACGGGCTTGGAGGACTATGTGGTCATTGACCCTCAGGCAATGGATAAAGGGCTTTTGCAAGGGGACTTTGACAGAAAATAGCCTGAACAGGGCACAGAGGCGAGGAAGCCCTGGGTGCCCACAGGACTAACAAGGAATTCTGCTCCATGCAGACAGAGAGTACTGGAAAGATGGCAGTGGAAACATGGTGCCACGCTGGGGGCAGTGACCCGAAGGGGACCCAAGGTGAGAAGTCTGAAGTAAGGAAGCCAAGTCCAAAGAGAGCCTAAGACCACCCCTGCCTGGGCAGGTTCAGCCCAGGTCCTTGTTTGGGTGGTGCTACAGGCCACCGGCGTGGGCATCTGGGCCTTCTCTAGCGGGAGACCCAGAGTGAGAGGACCCAGTCCTGCTGGGAATGTCAGATTGCACAGAATCCGAGGGGACTGCTTGCCTGGCTGCCTGTCTTGTTGTGGCTGGATGTACCCTGCGGGGCCCACCTGCAGCATGGGGTCCTGGCACCCCCAGAGTCTGCAGGGCCACCTCCTGTGCCATTCTCTGAACTCACTGTCTTGGGTGGCCTGTGCTCTAGGAGCCAGATCCCTACTTATGAGCATGACATTTTCATTCTTGCTGGGTTGTTGGATAGGCCTGATTTGAGAAAGAAACAGTCCCAGCACCAGTACATCCCCTCTGATCACCAAATTGAAAAAGGGGGTATAAGTCCCTGGTTTTATTTTATTTATTTATTTATTTTTTTAATTTGACAGAGAGAGATCACAAGTAGATGGAGAGGCAGGCAGAAAGAGAGAGAGATAGAGAGAGAGAGAGAGAGAGAGAGGGAAGCAAGCTCCCTGCTGAGCAGAGAGCCCGATGCGGGACTCGATCCCAGGACTCTGAGATCATGACCTGAGCCGAAGGCAGCGGCCTAACCCACTGAGCCACCCAGGCGCCCCAAGTCCCTGGTTTTAGACCACATGTGTCCTGTGGGCCCCAGAAATATTGCCTGTGTTCCTAGGAGCGTGGTTCTGAACACACCTTGCCCCCCTCCACCCCCACCTAAAGGGAGGAAGAGATGTTTGCTTATGTTTTGAAGCCAATCATTCTACCCACGTAGAGATATGTGGTTCATTCAAAATATGTCCACACAGGGCTTCAACCAAGCCAGCCTTGGTGGTGGATTCCAAGGGGCCAAGCAGGATCCGGCTTCTCAATGTTCTCCCACTGTCACCACGGAGAATTTGTTTTTCAAAGATCAAGCTAACCAGAGAATGGAAAAACCTGTAACTGCCGGTTATAACCCTTGACATTCTGAAACTCCCCATCTCCATCATCTTCTTTCTAGACTTGCAGTGTCATCCCCATGAGTTGTTTCCACGGGGATTTTGCCCTGGGCCTGCTATGGGACAGAAGCGGGGGACCTTACCATGTCTCCTATCATTCTGTTTTCTCCTCTTGTTGATGTAGAAAATGAGTAGTATCACAAAGATGAAGAAGATGAGACCTCCTCCACAGATGCCAATGATGAGATAGATGTCCAGAACCTTCTCTGCAAGAGGGACAGAAATGGGCAGAGGTGAGGGGCCCTAGGCCTAGGGGCTGTTTCATGGCTCTGGCCAAGGACTCCCACCTCCCACGTGAAGGAGATAAAAGAGCCTCCTGGGGCTTTTCCACCTCAGAAAAGCCAAACTCAAGAAGGCTGTCGGTTGTGTTGATCTCTGAAAGGGCACGGAGTCTGGGATAAGCCCCCCAGATGGCTCCTGGGGTGGGGGGCTGCTGCTCTGCTCTAGAAATGCCAAATTCTTCATGTGCTGGGCGTTGCCCATCACCCTCTGCCCCCCTCTCAAGGAGCATGTCACAGAAGTTTCGGTCTGAGAAGGAGTTGAAGGACAATCAAAGGACACTTTGCAGACCTTCAGTTGCCGCACCTCAATGAGGATAACCACTCAGTGTACAGAGAAATGGCTTTAAATCCATTGCCTGTTCTAGGCAGGAGCTGTGTGAACTTTGGCAAGCTACTCCACCTCTCTGAGCCTGTTCCATTCAGCATACAAAGGAGATCAGGAAACTTGCATCACAGGGTGGCTGTTGGAGGTCAATCAGATAATGGATGTGAAAGTGCTTTGTAAACTGTAAAACAACACACAGAGGTGAGTTCTGGCTTAGTAGAGCTCTGTGCACCAGTGTTTCTGGGAGCTGTGTCCTCAGGAGAGGGACTGGGCCACCTGCCCTTGGTGAGTCAAGCGCAGTTAGAGAGGCCGCAGCTGGGGCCGGGTGTCAGGGGACTCGTGCATCTGGCGGACAAAGTGGAGCTCAGCCAGCATCAGAAGGAAACCCTCTTCCAGCCAAACATCCCTTGGAAGACCCTGATACATGCAAATCCCAGGATGAGCCCTGGGAGTAAGCCAGAGGCCCAAAAACCAAACCAAACAGATTTTCTGACAGCAACAATCTGTTAATTCTCACTTTCATTCCTCATCTTATTTCCTCTCTGCTCCACTCTCGGCCTGCCAGTAACACAACCTCCCCTGCTCTGTGGACAGAGGTGCTTCCACTGGAACATTCCATGGGACCAAGAAAGCACTGGGGTCCTTGAAGGCTCCGCAGGCTGGAGCCAGGGGCTGCAGGAGTCTCTCCGGCTGACCTTCCCAGGGTCTGACCTGGTGGGAATAGGTCAGAGAGCACGGGCTGGGCCATGCAGCCTCCGCTCAGCTCCTCTGAGTCCTCACACCGGGGGGCCCCACACCTCTGTCTAGGGGCACTCATGGAAGTGGAGGCACGCCTCACACTGTCCATTCACAGGTCTGTCCAGCAGGGCCCTCCACGGCACCTAGGGTGCTCTCAGCAGGGAACATTCCAGCTGGTCTCAGAGGAAGCTGGGGCTCCATCATTCAAAACCACATCCTCACCATCTCTAAATCTAAGCCTACGACTTCCTGCATGCCCTCATGGAGGTGATGCCCCCATGAGTCCAGGTAAGGTGGTCTTTCTGTATCCATTCCTGCTCCTCCCTCAGTGCCTTGGTTTCAAGGATATGCTCGCTTTTGCTGATTCAAATGGATGATCTTTTCCTTGCCTCTCCCTGACTTGGACCATGAAGGTGATCCCTTTGAGGGTCTTCAAAAGCACATGGACCTCCCCCACCCCCCACCCCCATCCCTGATGCACAGAGATTTCTATACTGGTGGGATCTGGTTAGAATAAACATGAAGAAATGGGTTGCCAAATAAACCACAGGAAATGCAGTTACATTTGAATTTCGGATAAACAATGAATAACTTTTAGTAGAAGTATGTCCTTCCCGGAAAGGAGAAAAGAGGCCGTGAAGTCAAGGAAGGGCAGCTTTGCTCACTGCGCCTTCATGATGGGGGGTTATGGAGTCATGGCTGGTGGGCTGACATGGGGGGGTGAAGTGATGTCCCTCTAAGCGTGCAATGGGCAGCCTCCAGCCCCCCTGGTATTCCCATCTTTGTGCAATCCCCTCCTATGCACATGGGCTGGGCTTACTGAGTCGCTCCTGAAGAACAGAATATGGCAGATGTAATGGGATAATACCCCTGAGACTAAGTTACGAATAGACCTTGGCGTTTGCCTCATGCACTCCCTCAGACTCTCTCTTAACCAGCCCTGAGGACAGCTAGTAGCCATATTGTGAGGCGGCCCGACAGTCCCTGAGAGCAAGCCCTGATGTGGGTCCTCCCCGCACAGAGCCTGGACCCAGCCCACCCAACTGTGGTCCCGGCCGGCCTCCTGACTGCAGCCGACTGTAAGGACCACAACTGCCCGGGGAAGACTCTCCCAGACTCATGACTCACAGAAACTGCAAGACAGTCTCTGGTGTTTTAAGCCACCAACAAAGATAATTTGTTGTGCAGTGGCAGATAACTCCTTCAAGGCCTATATAAGAAAGCCTCACGTCTGATTCCATACCAGCTCCAGGGCTATTTCCTGAGGTAACTCAGCAGCCATAGTCCCTGTAGAATCTCAGGGCCTCTGGCTGAGGAACTACTTTTCTGTGTTCAGTCTCCCTTCAGAAGGGTTAAGCAGACAGAGTGCCAGACGAGGAAACTGAGGGATCATAGGGTTCATTCTCTTTGTGGACCAGGAGGCTGAAACCCAGAGAGGGGAAGGAACTCGGACAAGGTAATCCCACTGAATTTGGGCAGACATGAACTAGAAGTCCAGGCCTCTGGTTCCCAGAGCTCCCCCTAGGCAGGCTGCCTCTCAAACTTTACTTCTGGGACTCATGTCAAGCAGGACTCTGGGGGATGAGCTTACACTCCTGGGTTTCAGGACTTCCTGACGTGGGGCTGTCAGCTCTATGGCAAGAGGAACATTGCCTCACTGTGTCCACCATCCTCCCTGGCCTTGAGCTCATCCTCTCTCCATGCCCCTCACTTCTGGATTTCTACTCTGGCTCCTGATAGGAGGTACTGCCCATCACCCCTCCAGAAAGCAAACTTTTTTGCTCCCTTTTCCATCATTACCCTGGGAGTCACAATCCTGGTCATTGACTACCTGAGGGACCTCGGGCAAATCAGTTGACTCTCTGGGAAATGGGGGTTTGCATGAGATAACCTCTACAGCTCTTTCTAGCTCTTCAACTGGGCTTCAACTGGGCTAGATTCTTCAATTCTTTCTCCCAGAAGAGGATCTTTGTAATTCTCCAAGGTGACATGATGCTCCGTGGAGCCCACGATGGGTAACCATAGAAGACCACCTTCTGTCTCCTCCAAGGCTTCCCTTAGAGGTTTCTAGAAGGAAGTGTGTTCTTAGTTCTCACCCTGAACCCAGGCTGCCTCCCAGCCTGGAGACCCAGGCACTAGAGTGAGTCTCCGCCCTGGACCTGGTAGACTGTGTTTGCGAACTGAGCTCAGGATTTCTGACCAGTGCTTGCCACGCACCTGAACAATTGATGGTCATCGTTCTGCTTTGCTCACTGACTTTGTTCTTGGCCGTGCAGTTGAATAACATACTCTGTTTGGTCATCCACCTGTTCGTGGCAATCTTTCGAGAAATAGTTTTGGCCACAGCATTATCTAATGGTCTATTATCTAGATGCAGCCTTAATTCGGGGTCAGTGCCGCTTCTTATCTCACAGGTCAGGCTCCTATTGATACAAGTCCAGAACATCACAGGTTCTGAAACCGCCTCTGGGGGAAAAAAAAAAAAAAAGATCCAGTTCATATTAGCTAATTTTCTGATTTTAGTAGACATACTTATTAATAGAGGTGGGGAATGGAGTTAGTTTGGGACCAGGGAACAGTTTCCAAGACCACTAGCTATTTTTAAAAATCCTTTTTCTTTTTTTGATACAGCACATTCAGCACATTTTTTTTGGTGAAGTTTACAGCTACAGTACATGAGTAAAAAAAAAAAATATATATATATATATACACACACACATACATATATATATATATATATATATATCGCAAGTGTTTATGTGCTATTTTATACCTTAAAATGTTTTCACTTACATGATATCGTTTAATCCTAAAAAGCAGAAGAGGTTGATGTTTTCTTGCCATTTACAGAGGCCATACCCAAGACCTGGGGTTAAATGGTGGACTAAGAGCATCCACTAATAAAGGACAGATCGGGGAGGAGCCCTCTCCTCCAAGTCCAAGTTCAGTAGCATGGGTACAGTGGTTAACATGTCCTGATCCCCACAAGCCCGAGGCACGGGCAGTGCTTCAAAGCAGCATAGGAGCCCTAGCCTGGAGGCATCGTTCCATGTGTGGTTTGGGATCTTGGTCCCAAACGAACCCCACCCCCACTCATCCATCAGGTCTTGGGAGCAGAGGGCCGGGCTGGGATGAGTGGGCACCAGCCCCTTTCCCCACCCAAAGCTGCTCCTCCCCTTACTGTGCCTCAGCGGACCTTAGGACCTTATCTGTAAGAGATGGATAATAAGGAAGACATGCCCCGGCTGTCCTAACAGGGACAATATGTGACAGAACCCTGGGCAAATCGTTAGGTACTGACATTATTGGTGGCCACTGTTATGTTCATAATCCCAAACTCCCTGTCTCTCTTTTTCTGACACCATAATATGACAAGGGTGTGGCATGAAAGACAAAGCCCTTGGCTTCAGATGGGGCCCGTCCAAATCCTAACTCTATCACTTCTTAGCTAGCGTGACCTTCTCCTTTTTGTTCTCCTCTGTCCTCCATATAACCCTTACTTTCCCCGGGCTTGCCACCTTTCTCTCAATTTCTCTCCATTCATTATGCAGCCAGATGGCTTCTTTTTCAATGACTCTCTTCCTCCCTGCCTTCCAGACAACGTATCTTCTCCATGAACTTTCCCATCAGATTTCATTTCTGCCCTAGTATATCTGCATGTAGAAATTCATTTTTCTTCCCATCCCAAGATTCTGTGTGATCCAAAACGAAGAAGATGGAGAGTCTACAAGGCAGTCAGTATAGAGTCTAGGGGTCAAATCAAGGTGTTTACTTGCCTCTTCAAAATGGAAAGAATCTTTTTTCTATTTATAACGGTGACATCCAATCATTGTAAAGATTGATCAGATGCAACAAAATGTTTCAAGATTAAAAATCACATGCAAGGGCACCTGGGTGGCTCAGTCGGTTAAGCGTTTGCCTTTGGCTCAGGTCATGATCTCAGGGTTCTGGGATCAAGCCCCACATCCAGCTCCCTGCTTAGCAGTTTGCTTCTCCCTCTGCCCCTCCCCCTGCCCCTCCCCCTACTCATGTGCTCTCTCTCTCTCTCTCAAATAAAAGAATCTTTTAAAAAAAATCACAAGCAATTCTACTACCAGAGCCAATAATTCTTAATATTTTTAGTAGACATACAAGGTGAATTCTATATAAAATACCCATATAAGTAATGTTTTAAAAACTAAAACTGGATCACGATTTTGTAGTCTGCATACTTCCTCCTTACTGATGATCTATTGTGAAATTCTTTCCATTATGAGCATCGATAAATATTCACCTCTACCATCTTTTTAAATGATGTATTCTTAATTTAATGAATAAGTCTGTAACCACTGGGGACTTTGCAATCCTTTCCAGCATTTCACTAATATAAGCCACATGGCGATGAGCAGGCTCTTGAAGCCATGTCTTTGGACAAGCTCTCTGTAAGGTGGCTTCCCGGAAGGGGCATGGCTGGATCAAGGGAGGGCACATCACATCGATGAGAACTCCTTAGTTCTAGGTTGTTAGGATTTATTCATTCTTCCCCTAACACATGCTTTTTTTTTTTTTAATTTTATTTGACAGAGAGAGATCATAAGTAGGCAGAGAGACAGGCAGAGAGAGAGAGGAGGAAGCAGGCTGCCTGCCAAGCAGAGAGCTCGATGTGGGGCTCAATCCCAGGATCCTGAGATCATGACCTGAGCCGAAGGCAGCGGCTTAACCCACTGAGCCACCCAGGTGCCCCTAACACATGCTTTTAAGAGGGTTTCCAGTGCCTCTTCAGCCAGCGGCAGCAGCGCCCTCATTAAGGAGATAGGGGTACAGAGACCAAAGCTACGAAAAGCATGAAGAAACAGGGGTGGGGGAGGGCACTGGCACTGCACAATGGGTATTGGGTCCGAGGTGCTGGGATCTTTGCTTAGCTGTCTCACTGAATGTCCCGTGGAATAATTATTACAAAGAGCAGACTCAGAGCAGACATGTGGCAAGTCATGGGGACCAGACCACACACTGAATTAAGATGCTGTGTGACATTGGCACACACAGACACACACATAGACACACGCTCAGCAGGTGGCTGTTGTGTTACAGAAAGATCTCTGTCTTTGGGCCAAGGAATGTGGAGTTTATTCTGGGGGTAATGAAAATGTTCTAGTCAATTGTGTGCCAGTTGCACAACTCTGTGAATATACCAGAAGCCGTTGAATTGTACACTTTAAGTGGGTGAACTTCTGGTATGTGAATTCTATCTCACTAAAGCTGTTCCAGGGGGAAAAAAAAATGTCACCACCCTTGTTAAGGCAAGCCCTGGATTTGTACCCTGACTCTGCTTCTGTCAAGCTGTGAGACTTGGGAGAAGTCACTTCTGTGTCCCTGTAGATAATAAGAGGATAATAACAACTAGCTCTGGGGATTGTCAGGAACCTTAAGTAAGATTGTGGAGCAAAGCACTTGACACCAAGCTGGTAAGCCCTTATCACTGCCTTACTAGACAAGACATGTGAGGCTTATGTTCCAGAAGGGAACACTGGAGCCCATATGGACAGGAGTCATGAGATCTGGGTTCCCAGAGCCTGTAAGCAGCCCTCTTCCAGCTCCATTCTCAGTCCCGCCCCATTTCTGGAATGTGCTCTCCATTCAAGGTTGCAGGGGACTAGGTACCAAGAGTTGTCATTTGCCCCTGGAACAGGCACATCAGGGATCGCTGGAGCGGAGGCTGCTGCCAGACCCATGTGCTGAGAGCAGGGTTGGAAGGTGATCCTGGGAGGGGGAAGCAGCCCTGGTTCTAGCTCATTTCCTGTGTGAAGCACAGAAATACTGTTTTTTGCCCACTGAATCTCTGGTTTATGCTCATGCGGGCGTTCTGGTCTCCAGATGCTTCTTCCCCTTCTCACTTCTTCTCACCCCCCGCCAAGTGTTCCTAGACTTTGAACTTCAATGTAATTTCCATTTCACTTTCTCTTCCTAGCCTCCTGCACCCAAACCATCTTGCCCATCCTTTCTCCGCCCAGTGTCCTAGGCATATGCTTACTTCCTCATGTTGCAGGCACCCCTTATCGACTCCGGGGGCCCTCAGGTTCTGGCTGCCCATTAGGGTCATCTGGGGAGCTTGAGCACTTACTGATGCCCAGGACCCATGCCAGGAAATTCTGATTTGATTGGTCTAGGCTGGGCGCTTGGCCCCGGTAACTTTTCCTAGTCTCTGTTGACTCGAACAGACTACCTGAGTTCGGAATCCCCAAGCAGCGCCCCCACCCCCACCCCCCACCTCCTTTGGACGGCGGCTGCAGCAGCTCCCTGGCTTGTCTTCAGGACACATGCCAGCTCTCCCAGGGCATCCCATACATATGGCCACACCTGGTGTGTTTTCTACAGCAAGAGCAAAAGTCATCTTCCTCTCTTGATCACCCTGATGGTGAGCAGATCTGAACCAAAGGCTGTTCATCTTTAAATTCATAACTTCCAGCCCCTTCCTGCCATATAATGATTCTTCCAGGGCACCCTGGTTTGAAACGTCTCTGTGGATGGAAGACCTCCTGCTCTCCAGTTAGTCTGCCCCACACCCAGCTTGCTCCTTCCTCATCCTCCCGAAGTGACCACTTTTCCCTTCTGCCCACCTGTTCCTCTCCTCCTGATTGATGCCACCTTAAAGGAGGTTCTACACGCAGATCACATCCCCGTAACCAGTGAGGAGAGCATTTTAGGCGAAGAGAATTGTGGTTCTATCAGCCGCGTATTTCCCTACGTGGAGACTCCATCTCTTCCACAGGATGGAGCCTTCACTGAGGTGGGAGAGATCATTAGATCTCTTTTAGGGATCCCCCAAGGCCAAGGTCAGGCTGGACCCATTCCATACATGCTATTCCCCAACGTGCTAAAGGGCACCCAGACTGGGATGGAGGAATTTGGGGAAACAAAGACTTACCTTGAATTATCAATTGAAATGTTTTGGTCAAGACATTCTTTCCAATTTTATCATATATAGTAACCTTGTAGGTATCATGGTCCTCTGTCTTTAGCTGTTTAATTCTCAGAGCTCCGTTTGTTGATACATTATATCTTCCAGATGTCTCTTTAAGCTTGCCCCCTTTGAGTCGTGCAATCCTGGCTTTTCCGTTGTCCCATAGTATATCATCTATACTGTCATTCATTTGAAAATTAGAAATGTTCAGTTCAAAGTCAAGACCCAGGGTACCCCAGACAATCTTGTGTTCATGGGCTGCACCTATAAAAAGCAAGACAGTTCCTGAGATCTTGAGACGCACGGCCAGAGAAAGTGGGGCCACGACCTCTGACTCTCAGGCTCACTTTAGCATGCTCACTCCATTGGAGACCCACACCAACTTACCTTTGGTAGAAACGATGAAAATCAGAAGAGAGCTGGCTAAGACTTGATAGGCGAGGCTCATCTTTAGGGTTAGTTTCCTTGTTATGACTCTAAGCTCTTCCTGCAAAAGGAACTGAACTGAGACCAGTGGAATCCACCCTCTGAGAGCTGAACCACGTGCCTCTTTTTTACTTCTTTTACAGTTAGCATAAAACACACAGACACACAGACACACACTCACACACACACACACACTCAGCAAACCAACCTGCTGATGGGCTCCTTTACCAAAGCAGGTGTGTTTATCATGCGTGGGTGTCTTCTTATCTCATTTTAATCCTCACAACAGTTGGGTGGGTTTTGTTACCCCACCAAAGAGAAAAGGAACCTAGAGGCTAAGTAAATCTCTCAGGATCCCCCTTCGGTTAACAAGGAGCCAAATTTAACCATGCAGACTGCTTCTATCCATTCCCCTATGCTGCCTCCAACAAGGCGTTTTTTACGTTGTTTTTTACGTTCTAAAACAGTTGTTTTTTTTTTTTTTTTAAGATTTTATTTATTTGACAGAGAGAGATCACAAGTGGGCAGAGAGGCAAGCAGAGAGAGAGAGAGAGGAGGAAGCAGGCTCCCTGCAGAGCAGAGAGCCCGATGTGGGACTCGATCCCAGGACCCTGAGATCATGACCTGAGCTGAAGGCAGAGGCTTAACCACTGAGCCACCCAGGTGCCCCTAAAACAGTTGTTTTTTATGTTCTAAAATTCTTTGTGATTAAAAGGACACATAGATGGACTCTCAGCTGTAAATGCTTGAAATCCCCAGATCTTACATTCAGCACACGTTACAACTCCGCTGAAATTCAGTTAGGTAAATGAGAACCTGTTCCTAAGCAAACAAAAATAGAGCTGGGGAATACTATCCAACTACCAGAACGAATCATTCAGAGCATTTATGATGGTTAATACTACAGATGGTTAAGGAAAGGAAGAGATAAAGAGAAAAGGGGAAATGACAGAGGACTCAGAGGGGAAAAAGGAAGAAATCTGTGATTCAGGGAGAGAAATAAAGTGAGGTATTGGATGCACTCAGAAAAAAAAAAAAAAAAAAAAGCACTGAGAGAGCCAGCCATGGCAAAAAGGGACACCCAATGACAGATTTCCAAAGTAAATGTCCAGTTTTGCACTGGACACAATTGATCACATAAAAATGGGGCATTTATTTATAGGCAAAGAAATGGACAAAGGGAAAAGACATGATGGAAAATATTTGCAATATATATGAAAAATTGTTAATATCCAAGAACATAAATTATACCTATTAGTAAGAAAAAAGAAAACTCAGTTTTTTAAGTGGGAAATGAGCAGTTTGTAGAAGAAATGTTTAATAGAAGAAATGTCAATAAATTTATGAGAGGACACCTAATATAGCCGTGAAATACCATTAGCACCACCAGATTGGCAAAATTAGAAAAGATAATAATTTACATTATTGACCAGATTATAGAAAGAAACATGCACCTTCATACAATATTGAAGGGACTATAAAGCCATACATCATGGGGGATGGAATTTGGCAATTTCTGCTAAACTTCTATATATATGTGTGTGTGTGTGTGTGTGTGTATATATATATATATATATATTACACAGTAATTTTAATTTGAGAAATCTATCCTACACAGATATTTAAATAAATGTGCAAAAATTCTGCTCAAGGACGTCTGTCATAGCATTTTTTTTAATAGTTTTTTTTTTTTTTTTTTTTTTTTTGTCAGAGAGAGAGAGGGAGAAAGCAAGCACAAGTAGACAGAGTGGTAGGCAGAGGCAGAGGGAGAAGCAGGCTTCCTGCTGAGCAAGGAGCCTGATGTGGGACTCGATCCCAGGACGCCGGGATCATGACCTGAGCCGAAGGCAGCCGCTTAACCAACTGAGCCACCCAGGCGTCCCATAGCATTTTTTTTTAAACAGAAAATTGCAAACAACTAAAATGATGGTAGATTCATATTATGAAATATGGTATAATGGTTCAAATAGAATAAAGAAGACCAAAAAGTGACAATTATACTGCATCACATCACCTTATATAATTAGTGTATACATGGAAAAAAGTCTGGAAGGATTCATGCTGAACTTTTAACAGTGCTCCTCTTTCAAAACTTAGATGTCAAGGAGGCTGATTCAAAATTTGCACTTTTTACTTTACCATCTTCTGTGAGCTCAGAAATCCTGGTAATCAACACATTATTTTTGTAATGAAAAGTTATTTATTTATTTTTAAATAAAGGATACTCCAGACATGCATGTGTTTTCAAAGTGTATGCAGGGTTGGGGCGCCTGGGTGGCTCAATCGGTTAGGTATCTGCCTTCAGTTCGGGTCATGATCCCAGGGTCCTGGGATCCAGTTCCACATCAGACTCCTTGCTCAGTCGGGACCCTGCTTCCCCCTCTCCCTCTGCCTGACGCTCTGGTTGCTTGTACTCTCTCTCTCTGTCAAATAAATAAATTAAATATGCCATTTCCTGACAGCACACGGGAGAAGAATGAGGCACAAACAAGTCAGCTGCAAGAGAAAGGGAGCAGGGGACGACAGTAGAAAAGACTGTTGCCCCAAACAACTCCTCAGTCCCATCTTTATTAGAGACAGACAGTAATCAGAAGAGCGGGAAAAGGTTACACATTAATCATATGCCTTGTAGATAAACAAGAAGGAAGGCAAAATATGTCTGGCCAAGCAGTAAAAGTTTATAGTTGAGCAAGCAGATTCAAAGGACTTAATCTAATTAGCCACCAGGGCTCTCAGAGGGGAGGGGAGATAACAGAAAAATGAAGCAGGCGGCGGTCCACCCTGAGCGGGGCCGGGCATCCCCAGCTGCTCGGCTTCAAGACCTTATATTGTCCTCTCCCCCAGAAGCCTGTTGCCAGTATGTGTTTTTCTCGAGGCTATATCTAAACATGCTTGGTAACTAGTAGAATTTCTCATGGGTTATATTTTAAGTAATACATTGTTCTGAGGGACAGTTACATTTCCCCCTTTTTGTTTGTGCAGAAGTGGGAAAGTTGATTTTGTAACTTTTTTTGATTCATCAGTCGTTGGAGGGATTTTCGAGTGCATCTGAGGACTAAGTATAAAAAGATTATAGCAATAAAAAGAATAATCATTTTACCTATAACGCTAAGACCAGTTTGTTTAAGTAGAAGGGTTTAAATTAGACAGAATATTGTTAATTTTTTGTGCGAAACTTATTTCTGGAACTGATTGTAATGAGTGAGTAATGCCTTGAATAGTATTTTGAAGTTGTTTAATATCTAAAGTTAGTTTATCCCCATAATGATTGGTAATATGACAGTGAATTTTGATCCATGATATTTCTGATTTATCATAGGCATGGGGAGTAACACAGAAGGAAGAAACATTTCAGTCACATAAAATGTGAAGCCTAAGCTTTATATTTTGAAGATCATCTCCTATATATATCGTGGCTGCTTCTAAATCAGAGATACTTTTATTTAATTTTTGATCTATGATCATTTGTTGATTCCAAGCTTTGCTTGCATTTTTGTGCCACTTTTGTACAAATTGTGTGGTTTATATAGTTTGATGCAAGGCTATTTTTGCAGTGGTAGCTGTAGCAGTAATGGCTATCATTCCTAAAATAGCTGTTAGAAGCAACCCAAGAAATCTTTTTGTTCTATGGACCCAGTCCTTTAAAACTGTTAAAAGTACATGTATATCTATCTGGAGAGCTTTCCCAAACACGGTGGTATTTCACCGGTAACCAGAGGCCTATTCTTCTTCTAGCTATGAGAATGATAGAATTGTCTGTATAAACATTTCTATTTACACAGGTGAACATTTTACATCTGGGACAGTTTATTTTTCTATTGTTATGATCAAAAGTCATTTTTCCAAGAACAAAAACATAGGGATCTCTAACACATGCTCTTACCCATTCTTTTTTAAACAGGAAAAGGGAGAATGTATAGTTTTTAAACTGATAAATGTAAGAGCTGTTCCAAACTCTTATGTGATTTAAAGCAGTGGTGACTTTTTATACATTTTTTTGTCTTTTATGATAATTAACAAAAGGGGATGGCGCCAAAAGTCCTTGCCCATGCCAGGTCAGAGGCTCATCTCCTGAGGTTAAGGTTTGTGGTAAAATGAGATCACCAAAAACTTGCTATTTAAAATTTTGATGAGAGGAGCAGGGTCTCCCAGTGCAATTGGTGACTGCCATCCCGTTAGGGGACCAGTCCCATACAATCCCATAGGAATTATTAATAATGATACTGGGGTGAGAAGCTTGACAATCTTCTCATAAAGGGCGAATTTTCTTATTAGACCACATTTGTGTCAGTGTGCATTCAGGAGTAGGGGGTGCTGCTGTGTTATAGCTAGGACCCCGATATTCATTGGCTAGGAATCCTTTAGTGGAGAGTAAATGTAACTGAACTTTCATCAGATAATTATTAGTAGGAAAGTCCACCAACCGTCTTTGATCATCAGGGCTAAGACAACTGGAATGATTGCCAATACATATTGGTCTATTTTGATATCCTAAGGTAAGATTAATGTTTGTGCCCTCCTCTAGGGGCAATAGTGGCAATCTAGGATCCAAATTCCAGGTACCCATTTTGAGGCATTTAAATAAATTGTTACTATATTTTTCCCCCCCACTCTACTGGATGGAGCAGGGGAGGATTGGGTATATAAGCCCAATAAGTAAAGTTATCTATCTGTGCATAACATCCAGGAAGACTTACAGCTACCGTGATGAGTGCCATCATATCTACATCAGATGTAGAAACAGTAGTATTTTCTTTTTTTTTTTTTTAAACATTTTATTTACTTATTTGAGAGAGAGACAGAGAGAGAGAGCATGAGCGAGGAGAAGGCCAGAGGGAGAAGCAGACTCCCCATGGAGCTGGGAGCCTGATGCGGGACTCGATCCCGGGACTCCAGGATCATGACCTGAGCCGAAGGCAGTCGCTTAACCAACTGAGCCACCCAGGCGCCCGAAACAGTAGTATTTTCAATATGCTGTAAAACATACACTGTTTATAAAGAATCAGATAACAGATTAAATGCAGAAGAAACATATTGAAACAATGTAATTACTGCCATTAATTTTGATTTTTGTGCTGAGAGACCGGTAGTAGATATGATTTTTGAGGTAAGACCATAGCAACATTTTTTTTTTAAGATTTTATTTATTTATTTGACAGACAGAGATCACAAGTAGGCAGAGAGGCAGGCAGAGAGAGGAAGGGAAGCAGGCTCCCTGCTGAGCAGAGAGCCTGATGTGGGGCTCGATCCCAGGACCCTGGGATCATGACCTGAGCCGAAGGCAGAGGCTTTAACCCGCTGAGCCACCCAGGCACCCCCATAGCAACATTTTTTAAAAATAATTTTTGACCCTTAAATTTTTATAAGGTTGTTGAAGGTGGAAGGTCCCATCTTTTGTAACTTCTTCCTGCTGAATAGGGGCATAGAGTTGTTCCTGGATTTTTTATTTTTTCCATTAAACAGTGCATTCTCATAGGACGGCGGAGCCAATGGCAGCAGTGCCATTTGCACCTTTTGTTCTGTTATTGGAGGAGGAGGAGGAGATTCCTCCTTTATATATTCCTTTATGATGGCCTCAGTAATTTCTTTCTCCTCCTGGATGGCATGTTCAGGTTCCTCTTTTTTAGTTTCTCTTGAACATTCATTATTGCTCTCTGAATCAGGGGTTTGTAAAGGCTCCAAAATGGAGCAAATGAGGGTCCAAGTAGACCACATAGTAATTGGAATTGGTTTTTCTTTTTCTTCTTCTTTTTTTTTTAAAGATTTTATTTATTTATTTGACAGAGAGAGAGAGAGAGAGAGATCACAAGTAGGCAGAGAGGCAGGCAGAGAGAGAGGGGGAAGCAGGCTCCCTGATGAGCAGAGAGCCCAATTGGGGGCTCGATCCCAGGACCCTGAGATCAGGACCTGAGCTGAAAGCAGAGGCTTTAACCCACTGAGCCACCTAGGTGCCCAGAATTGGTTTTTCTTTAGCATGCAAAAGTTTTAAGTTTTGACCTACTTTTTCCCATGTCTGTAAATCTAAAGTCCCTAACATAGGGAACCAGGAGCAATGTTCTTTAATTACTTTTAAAAGCTCCACGAGTTGGCTCTTGCTGACTTTTGTTCCTCCCGCCTTTAGGAGTTGTCTCAGTAAGCATACATAAGGGCGGTAATCGTTTGTGCTCTCTAGATTACCCATACCCTGCAATAAGTACCCACAACTCACCATTGAGAAAAAGGCACGGCCATGCAAAAACTCACATTGGGGCTTCTTCCCCTGTTTCATTTCTGGTCCCTGTTCGGGTTCCACTTGCCGCTTCCTGACGGGGCGCATGAGAGAAGAATGAGGCACAAACAAGTCAGCTGCAAGAGAAAGGGAGCAGGGGACGACAGTAGAAAAGACTGTTGCCCCAAACGACTCCTCAGTCCCGTCTTTATTAGAGACAGACAGTAATCAGAAGAGCGGGAAAAGGTTACACATTAATCATATGCCTTGTAGATAAACAAGAAGGAAGGCAAAATATGTCTGGCCAAGCAGTAAAAGTTTATAGTTGAGCAAGCAGATTCAAAGGACTTAATCTAATTAGCCACCAGGGCTCTCAGAGGGGAGGGGAGATAACAGAAAAATGAAGCAGGCGGCGGTCCACCCTGAGCGGGGCCGGGCATCCCCAGCTGCTCGGCTTCAAGACCTTATATTGTCCTCTCCCCCAGAAGCCTGTTGCCAGTATGTGTTTTTCTCGAGGCTATATCTAAACATGCTTGGTAACTAGTAGAATTTCTCATGGGTTATATTTTAAGTAATACATTGTTCTGAGGGACAGTTACAAAATTATTTTTAAAAATAAGTGTATGCAGGGTCTGAGAAACCATTAGCATCGAGCTTCCGACTTGCAAGTGGCCCACCCACTAGCTATCGGTCCAACTTCAGACAGGTCTGGCATGGACCACGCGGTGGTGACCATTGCGTAACTTCCCTCAGCTTTTAAAGGCAGTTCCCTCCGCTCCTTCTTCCCACTTTTCTGATCATTTTTCCTATGCTACCATGGAGCAAATGGACAGTGGCTTTCTGTCCTTCTTTTTGAAACAATAATTTTCTCTCCCATCTCATTAATTCTGGGTAATGAGCATAGCTTCAAGGGCAAGAACCATGAAAAAGGAAGGGATGGATGGATCTATGTAAAGTTTGAAACTTTCGTACACAAAAACCCATAACGGGAGCCTGGGTGGCTCAGTGGGTTAAGCCTCTGCCTTGGGCTCAGGTCATGATCTCAGGGTCCTGGGATCAAGCCCCGCATTGGGCTCTCTGCTCAGCAGGGAGCCTGCTCCCCCATCTCTCTCTGCCTGCCTCTCTGCCTACTTGTAATCTCTGTCAAATAAATAAATAAAATCTTAAAAAAAAAAACCACATAAGAAACACTAAAAGACAAAGGAGTAAAAGGGCAAATAAATTGCAAGATTTATGACAGAGGTTAATAAAATTAAAATTTTTTTGTGTAGATGTAGAAAGAAAAGATGGACACCTTAATGTTAAAAATGGGTAAAGGTTGTAAAAGGGACAATTCACAAAAGAAGAAAAATACAAGTGAACAATTAGGCCATGAAAAAGTAATCAATTTAGTAATAAATCAAAAAAGCATGTTTTAACATAGATTTTCATCTTTCATTTAAAAAAATTAAAATATACAGTGTTATGATGGTGGAAACAGACCCCCTTGTGCATGGCCAGAAGAAATGCAGACGGGTGTAGAATTTCTGGTGGGAAATTTGCCAGTGGGAATCACAAGCATCAAAAATACTGATATTTTGACCAAACAAGTCCACAACAATGATTTTATCCTCTGGAGATAAGGAAGGACTTACAAGACTTGCCTATAAGTCTGTATACTATAGTATTTTTTTACAAGTCAAAAGTAGAAGTGATTTAAACATGCCAGAGGAGGAAACTGGTTAAACAAATCATGATGTGGACAAACTGAATATGGGGGGAGGTCACAATAAACAGTATGATCCCATTTCTGCTTCTCAAAGAGTGTGTTGGGTTTGTGTTCTGGAAGGCTGTCCAGCAGGGGTTGGTCCCTGTGTGGGGTGATCATAGCTATTTTCTGTTGAACTTGGTTATTGCTGCGCTTCTAGTATTTCTAACTTGAATAGATACTGCTTTTCCATGGAAATTGCTTTACACTTTGATTCTCAAGTGGAAGTTCCAGCACTGTGGGTGGGAGCCGTCCCTGTCTTTAAGTGAGAGGTTCTGGGAAAACCTGGCCGGTGACTCATCCCAGTTTCTCCTTCACCACCCTTGTTGACATCTGGGCTTTCTCCTGTTCTGAATTCATGGACCCTTTTTCTTACCCAACTAATGCTCCCGAGGAAGTAGACTAAAGGGAAGGCAGTAAGAAGTGGAGCAGGAGGAGGAAGAAAAAAACCATTCCGAAAGATTTCTTTTTTTTTTTTTAAAGATTTTATTTATTCATTTGACAGAGAGAGATCACAAGTAGGCAGAGAGGCAGGCAGAGAGAGAGGAAGAAGCAGGCTTCTGAGCAGAGAGCCCGATGCGGGGCTCGATCCCAGGACCCTGAGATCATGACCTGAGCCGAAGGCAGCGGCCTAACCCGCTGAGCCACCCAGGCGCCCCCTGAAAGATTTCTTTAGGACCAGCTCCTATCCCTGACCGGGGACATGCCTCTGGCCCTGACCCCCACCACCCTCACTCCAAGTCAAGGGAACACACTAGTGAGATCCAGGCCGTGCTGACTGTGTGGCAGTTCACACCCAGGTAAACGTCATCAGTTGTCAGATTTTAGAGCAGAAGGAAACTCAGGGAGAGATCTGGTCTCCACATTTCAGTGGAGGGGCTTGAGTCCAGGAGGCCCAGTTCAATTCCAAATCCCCAGCCTCTGGGACACTGTCTTCTTCCTACTGAGACCTCAAGGTCACCTTGGCCTCCCTTGACTTAGGAATCACTAAGTTTGGTCCTGCCTTCCTCGAGGCCTCCATCTCCTCCTTTGGTGCTTCCCACAGGCCCCTCTTCATACCTTCCCGCAAGCTCAGGGGAGAAGCGTGAGAAAGGAGGCCACATGTAGTATTTGCTCCTAAAACCCAAGGATGCCATGTCTTCAGGGGTGATCCAAAAGGCCACACCCTGAGTCTGTTGGCAGCCCGGACTGGTCCGTGTCAGCTGGGTTGTATCCAGACAGTCACATCAGAACCAGTGGGGCGTTCTCGAAAAGGTGGCCCCTCAGGCATATTCATGCTGGGGGACTCCCCTTCTCTGAGAGCCTCCTCCTCCTCCTCCTAAGTCTTACCTCCTCCGGGGTGAAAACTGAATTTTCTTATCTTTTTGTGTCTCCCGCCCACACAGCAGGGAGGACAGAATCAGCCCACGGAAACCGTCTCTGTGTGAAGTCTGGGTTCCTGAGATGAGCATCACCATCGTGGAAGTCCCCCAGAGGGTAAAGGCTTCTGAGAGCAGGGGTACCGACAGCCGGTGGCCAACCGTGTAATCACGTGATTGTAGAGAAGCGGCTCTGAGCCACACCGACCCAGCCCACCCCCTACCAGACATACGGATCCAAGCATGCAGCTCGGGCCGCCGAAACTCAGTTTCCACGTTTGTGAGCGAGGACAAAGGCTTCCTTCTCCAGTTCGTTTTGAAAGTCAAGTGAGGTGACGTGTTGGGCATCCAGGGCGGTGCCTGGCCCCAGAGAGACCCTCAACAGCTGGCAGCTTTCTTTCCTGTTTGCCGCCCCATTCCTCGTAGAGGGGCCTACTCAAGGGAAGAAGCCAGGGGACAAACTCGAGAAGCTTCACCCTCAGAAATAAGCCCGGAAAAGCCTGAGGCTCTCGGGGCCTCTGAACACTCACCAGCAAGCAAGTCGGGCATTTTTAGGCCAGCGGGAACTAGGAAATTTGATGAGGTTCCTTAGGCCTGGGTTACTTGCCTCTTTTGCTTTTGACTTTCGTACCTTTCCTTCCCCGATTTCTTCCTCAGGGTTGTTCGGCTAGAAGGCCTGGGAGTCCGTGATCTAAGGAGCTGTGAGGCAGAGCACCTCTGGGCTGCCAGGCTGGGGGACACAAGGACACAAGGGAACACACTGGGAACACAATGACACAAGAAGGAGTAGAGACGATAGACTGAGGCCTATCCTGAAGCCGGGTGCAGGAGCATGGAGGGGGGCAGAGGTCGGGGTGGGGCTCAGAGCGGCCTACATGGCTGGAAGCCCAGGCGGGTGCTCCAACACACAGCAAGAGCCCAATAATTGCTGGTTGTAGAAACAACTGAACAGAGAAGGTGAAGAAGGAAGGGTTGGTGTGACAGAATTCCAGCTGGAAGACCCACCGGTAAGATTTGCTTTGGAACTTTTCCCACTTGCCACCTGTGTGGTCTCCAGGGTGTGAGTCTGGGTCCCGTCTCTAACCGTGCGGTGCGGGAGGCAGCATCCCTCTGCCTCCTCGACTGAGATCAAAAGGTTGTGGTGAGGGCCAGATCAAGGACCCGTGAGAAAGCTACACTGCGCCCTGGAAGGGTAGGGACAGTGCCAGACTGGTGGAAGTGGCCATAAGAAACGGGCGAGGAGACCAGCCAGGGCAGGTTTCTGCGATCCAGTTGAGCCTTGGCGGGATCCCACAACGGGAGAGAGGCTAATTGCTTCGGGGTCAGCTGCGGAAAAGAGAACCATCACCTCAGGGCAACCCAGGAAATCCATCCCCTTCCGGCAGCTTCTAGGGCTGCCAGGTTTCTAAGGACCTCTGGGCAAAGTCTCTGCCTGTTTCTGCCACCCTCTGGCCAGAAGCTGAACTGCACCCTTGCTAATTTCTCTACCGAAGGTTAGAACACCTCACCTTTGCCAACAGTGTGTATTGGCATAGTGTTTTCAGGTTATACGTATTTCCACCCTCAAAAATGACATTCTGTCGTTTTTGCAAAATATCTTTGCAGTATAAGCATTTTTGTAGTTGAGCAAACCAAAGCTTGGAGAAGCTAAATGAATTTCTGGGGAGAATCAGCCGGGAGATGAGTCTAGAGTCTCTAAGACCTGTGTTCTTTATACTGTCACCAGGGTTGTGTCATTTAGCTCTGCAACTACTCTGGCCATTCTGAGTCTGAGCATGGTGTTCTCCCGACCTCCCCTCCCACCCCTTCCCTCCACTGTGGCCTCCAACTCCCCATACCCCATCTGTATCTGAGGCTGCCCAGGGCAAGGGGTGATGTATATGGCCCCCTCCTCATGGGGACCTCTGTTAGGGGAGGGAGGAGACAGGCTCCCAGGAAGCCAGGTACCCTTGAGAAGAACCCCAGACTGGTACAGGTGGAATTCCCAGCTCAAAGGCACTCCGGCTGGAAGAGGTGGTGCCCAAGCTGGACCTTGAGACACCGGCAGGATACAAGGTTTTTAAGAGGTCAGTGAAAGACAAGGAGGCGCAGGGCTCAGCAGGCGGGCAGCTCAGACACCAGGGAGCTTCTGGTGGAACAGGGTCCCTTGGGTTTGGCAGGGGAGAGAGGCAGGCAGGGCAGCTGCAATCGGAGGTTGCAGAGAAGGATGAAACTCACTATTTTCTAAAGGCTGTCGGTACTTGTATCTTTCACTTGAGAACTAAGACTGTGACAGGCATGTAGTTGTTTGCTTCTAAGGATAACAGCAAAACCGACACTTTGTTTCATAGTATTCATGTGTTTTTTTCCGGGAGTATTTATTGACAGGCTGCTAGCCTTGTTCCAGGCCCTCCCAGGCCCTGGGGGCCCTGTGGACTCATCCAGCTCACCCTCTCAGGGGCACAGATACTCAACAACATGGACAAGTAACATCGAAGTATTTGGGGTGTGACAACGGGAGGAAAACGAGGTAAGCAAGGGGAGTGGAGGCCAATTGGGGCCTTTGGTCTTTGAGCAAGGACAGCCGCAAAGGTGGTGGTGAGTGAAGACTGAAAGGACCTAAGAGGCGGTCAAGTAGGACTATGGGGGAGGAGTCCTCCCGAGCCTGTGGGCAGAAGCCATGCCTGGTGCGTGTGGGGGACAGGGAGGAGTAAGTGGGGAGAAAAGGGAGGGGCAGGCAGGCTGGCCGGGTGGGAAGTCACAGGGTGGGGGGGGTTGTTCAATGCAACCTGCCTTGCAGTCTGGTCCTTTCTGCTGAGTTGAAAGCAAGGGGAAAGAAAGCCTCTTTGCAGTCTACTCTAGATTTGACTGTGGAAAGGGAGGTGAGGCCGGTGGGGTGTGGAGTGGGTCCTGGGGTGCATGGCGAGCCACCACAACCATAGTAGAATAAAACCACCACCACCGTATCATGCTTGCAGAACCGTGAGCATGACTCTTCCTTGCCCTGCCATATCTGCAGCCCCACCAGTGAGACCCAATGTACTGAAGTGATACTGGTGACTTTTTTGGTAGGCTCAATGCCTGGACTGAGAAGGCTGGGGGACCATGGACCACAGCGCCCCACGTGGCCTCTGCATGTGCCTGGGGTCCTCACAGTGTGGGGGGCTCCTTCTCAGAAGGAGTGTCCCAGGAGTGGGCCAGCAGAGAGCCAGGGTTCCAAGAGGAGCCAGCACACCTGCCCAGCTTTTTGTGACTTAGCCTCACGAGTCCTGTAGCACCACACTGAAGTATGATTATGCTATATCTGTCTTCGTTGGGCTCTCTTAGCATCATGTCCTCACGTTTCATCCACCCTGATACAAATGGCACGATTTTGTTCTTTTTAATGGCTCAGTAATATTCCATGGTGTATATCAACCATTCATCAATGAAAGAACTTTTTTTTCCATGTCTGGCTAGTGTAAGTAGTGCTGGGATGGACATGGGTTGCCTATATGCCTTTGAGACAGTGATTTCATTTCCTTCACATATATCCCCAGAAGTGGGATTACTGAATCACATGGTAGTTTTATTTTTAATGTTTTGAGGAAACTCCATGCCGTTTTCTAGAATGGCTGTAGCATCATGGCAGGCATTCTTATGACCAAAAACAAAGGGACACAAGAATACTGTAGAAGGTGTTGGATACGTCTGTTCCCTTGATCACGGGGATCGGGGTCACAGGTGTTGGCATACGTCCAAACTCAACAAATTGTGTACATTAAGTACGCACCATTCTTCAGATACTAATTATACATTAATTTTTTAAACAACCAAAACAAGAACAACACAGGGGATCTCCAGAAGGTCCCTGGAAAGAAGGCTGCCTCTGAGGCCTCCGCCCCCCTATGGGTTTTGTCTGTAAACTTACAACTAATCCATCCTCCCTCCCCCCAGGGGGCCGGGGCAGGGGTGGGTACCAACGCGTGCCAAGCGTGTATTAATAAACTCTGAACCATACTGGCAGCTTTGTGGTTTGCTGCACCTTTTGCAGCCTGGAAAACGTTTTCCAATGAGAAGCCCCTGCTGTTTTATCTATTACATGTGAAACTGAGTAAGTCTCCACACGTCCACTGGGGGTTGGCAAGTAACATCAGAGTGTGCAGCGAGGGGAAAGGAATTAAAAAGGGAGCTAATGTTGTCCTCGGGGAATAGCTGGGGAAGGGGAAAGCCACTCTGGAAGAGGATTGCGGAGTGAGATTTTGCCATGTATTATGGCCACTCAAGGCGGGAGAACATGTCTGTTGTCCTCGTCCCCAACATGTCAGAGGCAGCTGCAAAGAGTGTGGTGCCATGACTGACTTACAGAGGGAATTTTTTTTTTTTTTTAAATCTCACAAGGCAGATTTGATTTCCTGAGAGCCATATGCTTGCTTTTTTTTCCCTCCAAAAGTCCACAATCTCATGTGGGAAAAATTCAGTTTTATTGGCTTTCAGAGAAGAGGGAATTGGAAATGTTAGATAAATAGAGACCACATGGCCCAGAATTTCACAGCCTTCCCCCAAGCCTGTGGGTGGGTGGGTGTTAGGAAGTTGCAGATCTGTGGACAGAAGAGCACAACATGCAAGGAAACAGGAAGTGTGAGATCTGGTCCCTGCTCTGTTGTTGAACACCTCGAAACCCCACTTTGCCTGGGGGCAAGGAAGAGATTTGCCCCCTTTATTGGACAAAGACCAATGTGAGCCTGGTATGAGCCTTGGGACTCAAAAGGGACTGTCAGGGGCCAGGAATCATTATTATAGGAGATGTAACTTACAATCTGACCAACGCTAAGTTATCCATTTGTCCGCTTTTAGAGCAAATACTGTTTAAAGCCTGTGTTAGGATACTTTGTCTGCAAGGTGTGCAAAGGCAACTGAAAAATACCTTACTCAAAGTATTTGAAGGGGGTCAAATAAGTGATTAAATAAATAAGTTATGGGAATGTAATATACAGCATGATGACCAGAGTTAATAACACTGAATTGCATATTTGAGAGATGCAAAGACTAGATCTTCAAAATCCTCACCATGAGAAAAAAAAACAAAGCCTTGCATAACCGTGCAGAGCAATGGATGTGGCCAGGCTTATGGTGGTGAGCATTTTGCACAACGTATAAATACTGAATCATTATGTTGTCCACCTAAAACTAATACAATGTTATATGTCAATTATACCTCAATAAAAAATGTTTTTTAAAAAGCTAGACATAAAGTTACCGTATGATCTAGCAATTCCACTCCTGGGCATGTACCTTAGAGAATTGAAAACATATGTCCACAAAAAAACAGCAAACGTCATGCTTAGTGGTGAAATACTGAGCATGTTCCCTAAAAAAAAGAGAAAAGACCTTACTCAAAATAGGGAGATGATTAGCTCTTGCATTCATCCAGTCAGTCAGTCTGTAAGCTGACAGCACTTTTTTGAGTATCCGCTAGGTGCTAGTTGCTATTCTAAGAATTCCATCAAAATGGCCCCCATTTCTCATAGGATGTATATTCTAATGGGGGAGATACAGGGAAGAATAGCCACGTGAATGTATACATTTTCAGGTGGTGCTAAGTGCTATAAAGAAAAATAAAGCAAGACCAGAGGATGCAGAGTGATGGGGGAAGTGCCATTTTAGGGCTGAAGGTCAGGGATGGCCTAACTGAATAGGCACAGCTGAGCAGAGAGTCCTGAAGGAAAGGAGTACATCATGCAATGGTCTGAGAAAGAGCGTTTCTGACAGCAAGTACAAAGGCCCTGAGGTAGGAGTTAAAGGGTTAGTGAGGATGGAGTGGGCTGAGGTGGGGTGAGGGTGGTAAGAGACGAGGTCAGAGGGGAACAGGCAGGTCAGGAAGGACCTGAGAGACAAGCTAAGGATCTTGGGATTGAATGGAGAGTTTTAGGGGTTTCTGAGCATAGCACTGGTGTTATCTGACTTCGGATTTTAATAGGGTCTCTGGCTACATAAAGGATAGGACTGGAGGCCCTGTGAGGGCTGTGGTGATGGTCTGAGCCAGAGGACCAGGTAAACATCAGCAGATAGACAAGAAAGGGTTGCATTAAGTGTTCATCTCAAAGGCCGTGCCAGTGGGATTTGCTTCTGGATCATGTGGGTATACGATAAAGGTCTAGGAGCAGTTCAGGCACAGCTGAGTCTGTGAGCTCAGATAACAAAATTGGGACTCTGTCTTTCTGTAGCTCTTGGCTCTGCTTTTTCTGTACTGTCTTCATTTTCAGGTGGGCTCTTCCATATGGTGGTAAACAGTCACTGGCACCTCATGGCCCGCTCATGGAACCTTTCTCAGAAGAGCAAGGAAGGTTTTCATTCCAGAAATCTTGAATAAGTGTCCCTCTCTTAGCTCGTTGGTCTGAACAGTGTCATGTACTCACTGCTGAACCAGTGAGAATAGCCAGGAGATGGAGCTACATGGACTGGGCTGGGCCTGAGCCACATACTTACTCTATTCCTAGAGTGCTGGGTAGCACTGGCTTCCCTTCAGCATCTGGGGAGACACAGATAATGGAAAGAAAACCAAGAGTGATCATTGAGAGAAGGGGACTGGATGTGACTGACCGCTAGGGTCCACTGCCTTCCGGGAGAATTTAACAGGGCATCCAGTGTGAAAGGAAAGGGGTACACATCAATGATCCAAGTCAGTGAACTATCACAGATGGAGGCTGAGGGCGAAGAGAGGTGGGAGATATTTCTAGAATAGTTTAGACAATGATGCCACTAGAAATGGGGACCATGGGATCCAAAGCACGTTTCCATTGCAAAAGGGTGAAGTGACAAGTTAGAGAGGGAGATGGGAGAGAGAGAGACCCATAAATGGCTAACCCCAAGTCAAGGCAGAATGAAATCAATATTAAATAAGAAGAATAAGCAAAATACACAGGAGAGCTCTAATTGTGATGCCTACGGGTCAGAGATGGAGAGACAGACAATAGATAGGTAGACATTTAGATCGGACTCTTGGCAGCCCAGGAGTGGAGTTTCACTGTCATTGGTAATGAGCACTTAATTATCCTCGGCCATGACCCCTCGAGGTACGGAGCACCATTTCAGTTGTTAGCTTCACCATCGGTTTGTGTACCAGAGCTGCTAATAGGGAGCCCATCTGACTGTGCCTGTTCCCTCTTCCTTCTTGCCCTAGGCACAACCTTCTGCTCCAGCAGGGAGAGAGCCACGGGAAGAATTATCTGTCATGGAGGGGCAAAGAGCACTTGGTTTGGCTGTGGAGGGAGGACTGGAGAAAGCTGGATGGTTTTCAGGGAAGAAGCGTGTGGCCAAGGGGGGAGTCCCCCCCCATAATTAAAGACCAGCCCAGCACTTCTTCTAGAGAAGAAACAAAATGCAATCAGTACAACTTCCCCAAAGACTGCTGGGAAGCTCCAGAGAAAGAAATACTCTCCTGTCTGCTGAGAAAAAAAAAGAGAGAGAATTAAACAAGAATATGCCGCATCAGTTAAAGCTTCCCAGGAAAAGATAAGAGTAGCGAAAAAAATCAGAATTGGATCACACCAGCCAAAGCAATTAAGGAGAATAAGATGTGCTTTTACAAATATCAGGGGAAAGGAGATTATAGAGAGGAAATAAGACTTAATAAATGCAGAGGACCATGAAATTAATGATGACCACAAACGGTTGAGATACCCAATTCATTCTTTGTTAGCCTTTAACTAGGAAAACAAAGAAAAGAAATGGAGCAATTACAAAGTGAGGACACCTGGAGGAAAGAGTGAGGAAGATGCTGGCAGGGAGGAGGGGTCTCCCGCCGTGCTTCTGAAACTTCACGGGCACCTTCCTGTGACCCGCTACTCGGGCGTAGGGCTCGTGGCGCTGTCCAGCCCTGTGCTCACATCGAGCTGCCCAGCATGAGGCCCCATTTCCTGAGTTTCATGAATTGACAGAGCTGAGCAAAGAAAGGAGAGGCAGGAGAGGGAGATTGGAAGGACAGAGGCACCCTTGGCCATGGTGAGTCTGGAACCATGGGCGTGGCCCCAAACTAAATCACATGGGCTGGCCTGGTCTTCAGCACGGACCTCCCTGCCATCCTTCCCTGTCCCCCTCTCTCTCTCTCCTCCGGAGCTGACCATTCCGTGGTCAGGGCACAGCTCTTGGCTTATTTCCTGTGAAGGGCTTGCCCACGAGTTTGCCATGTTTTTGAGAAATTGGAGGAACTGCCGAGAGGCTGGAGCACGTTCAGCAGACCAGAGTGGCTCGTCCTTTTTTGCTCAGGTGAGGAGATCAAGTTGATTTGTAGGGCTCGCTACCGGAAGTCCTGACTGATACAGTCAGGTTTGGAGACAGGCCCTGGGGATAAAGCTGTGAAGATAAGGGTATTGCTCTCAAAGAGCTCATAGCCCAGTAACGGCAGCATCATAGCAGCAGAGCTTTGCAAGGTGACGTGGTAGACGACATGATGGTGGATATAAGGAAAAGGTGTCCGGATAGCTCAGAGGATGAGGAAGCCACTCTGCAAGGGGAGGCCAGTGAAGGCTTCTAAGAGCCTCCTGTGCTTGCTTCTGCTGAATGACTAGGATTTTGACAAGAGGCCAAGGAGCTCATTTCAGACAGTAGAACCCCATGGGCCAAGGCCAAGAGGCACCAGTAGTGTGTGGCACCTGGTACATAATTCATTCCCTTTCCTTTCTAAATCTTTCCACCATCTCCACCCTCTGAAGCCTAGTATTCTTTTGTAAGTCAGACGTTTCTTGCTGGAGAGAGAGTTTTAGGAATAGATTGAACTGTTGGCTAAACTCAAGTGTTAGGGACCCTCTCACCTCCCGTACTTGCCTTACAAAGAAGACTGAAATGTGAGGACAAGGTTAACCAAGCAATAGACCTCTGACTTGGTAGTTACAGAGGTTTGGGGATGGTGGGGGAGGAGACCCAAGGGCTGGAGTGTCGTATTGATGACCACCTCCAGGGTCCAGGTGGTTCTTAAAGCTCTGAGAACCACTAGAAGGACAAAGTAGCTCACACAGCTTCTGTTCATTCATTCATTCAGGGGGTTCCATGCCAAGCACACAGGCATGGCTGCCACCAGTCCGGAGAGGAAGTCATCACAGAAATAGAGGGACATCCGTGAATGGGAAAAGTTTTGGGGAGGAGAGGTGTGGGCACTCGGCCTGCCCCCAGGGACATGATCTGGTCAGGAAGGTAAGAGAGGCCTCCCTGAGGAAGCACCAGTGACCTGGGATGGGAAGGACCAGTGAGCCTTTACTGGGCCAAGAGGGTGGAAGAGCATTTGCCCAAGGCAGAGACAAGAACAGGGCAAAAGCCCTATATGTGGGGAGGACTCATGGGTAAAAGAAGGTCAGTGTGAGTGGGTTGAGAGGACAAGGGCTGGGATGGGGGCAGGAAGTCAGACAGAACTGGGGAAGCACACGGGTGCCTGGACAGGTGGGGCTGAGGCCAAGGTCCTTCATCCCAGCCGCGGTGTGAGCAGTGGGGAGATGGAGGGGCCTGGATTTGCATCAGCACATTGGAGGAAGCCCAATGCCTGGATGCAGGTTCCGATGTCAGATGGGGGAGGGGCTTGGAGGACAAAGAGGTCGTGAAGATGGATGGGAAGTGGGCAGGAGGACTGAGTATAGTGGGGTGGGATGGGGGTACAGAGAGGGTCACAAATCTGGATGGGGAGAGGTGCCATTAACCAAGATGGGGACCCTTGAAGAGGACGCGTGGCTCTGTCAGCCTGGGCTGCCCTTGCTCTTGCGTGTGGACCTCCCCAGGGACAATCTGGAGGTCCTAGCGCTGCCCCCATCACCCTGACTGGGCTCTAGACATTTAACTCTGATCATCTAGAGGCCACATCGCCTCCTCCCTCCCCAGTGGAGGGGAGGCAGCACCGTGAAAGGACAATAAGACCTTGACGTTGCAACTGTTACTGTCATTCTACATTGTTTTTTTGCCAACTGCCTTTCTTCCCCCTCCCTTTGGTGGAAAGGGAAGAGGCTAATGATGAAGACAAAAGACCTAAAAAGGAGCTATTGACTTGGTAAAACATACTGAAGAGTTACAGGATCAATCAATCATACAGTGTTGGAATTGAAAGGAATCTTAGTTAAAAAAAAAAAAAAAAAAAGGAAAGAAAGAAAGAAAGAAAATCTCTTCCAAAGCAACTTTGACAGCTGTTAAAACACCCCCTGCTTCAGTGTTTCCAATCCCTGGGAGCAAACTGTCTCAAAAAGCAGCCGGTTCCATTGTCAGAGGGCTCTGATAGCAGGAGATAGGCTTTTCTCATATTGAGTCAGAATTGATCTCTGAGCAACCTCCACCCAGCTGTCCTGGTGCCATTCTCTGGAGGCAGAGCAGGTCAACGTCCCTTTTAAAACGTGGTGCCCAGCAAGCGACACGAGACTCCAAATGTGGTCTGATTCAGTTCTAAGCCCTGTGGGGAATTTAGAGGGGGAAAAAATTAGAGACACCGAGTTAACCAGCTTTAAAAAGTGACCGTCACAGAAAGGCCCGTGAGTGGAACCTTAGAATCCTAAACTAAAGGGAGCCTTTGAAAATCCCTAGCCGGCCCCTTCCCTCGAAGAGGAGGAGAAAAAAAATCACACATAAACCTGCCCAACCCAGAGAAGCTGACCTATTTTTTAAGATCTCAAAAAGCAAGAGTTCCGTGGCTGTTTACTGCAGAGGGATTTCTTACCAATCCATCATTGTAAAATATTTTCAAATCGGTGTTTTCTAGTAGACTAATTTGTTTTTACGTTTTCCCTCTCTCTTGCTATGATCTCTCCTACCACATAAATTGTCTTCCTAATGAAGCCGCTTATTCTATCATATTGCGGGAGTGCATGTGTTTCTGCTCCTGTGTGTTTCAGTTTCTACTGCATTAATTAACCACACTTCCTCTATTATTTCCCTCTTTTTTGTATGGGACCCATGCTATTTATCCTTACATTATTGCATAATGCTTTGGGCAATGGATATGTTCTCAGAATTGTGTGCAAATCTAATCTTTGCAAATTGAGTCTCTTCGGTTGAGAAGTGCCTTCCAAATGCATTTCGAGTGCTCTGTTGTTTCAAGGAGCTCCGTGGGAGGCGGCAGGGCAGGACCGGAAAACACGGTGCCTTTGGAGCCAGACATCTCTGTCCACCACTTGGTGGACTGGTTGGACCACTTGTCTGAGCCTCAGTTTCTAATCTGTGAAATGGGCATAGTCATTCTGCCTTAAAATGTTATAGAAAAGAAATCCGCCGAGCAAAAAGTCCAGGAACCCTAGGAAACAGATGTGTCTTCCTCTCTTTAAAGTGAAGGATCCATTTTTAAAGTCAATCATCTTTCCAAAGTTTATTTTACTCCACTAGATGTTTCTGATCCCTCGTTCTTCAAGCAGGACACAAGCATGTATCGGTTTCACTCTCTGACTTTGGAAGCTTTCTACTAAACGACTTCCTGTGTTCCCCACTCCCGCGCCCCACCTTGCTCTGGGCACCCCTCCTCATCTGGTCCAGGACAGAGGTTCATCTGCAGGTGCTCTGGGCTGCCTTGCCACGTGCCTGCTTTCATCCACTGTGTATGGGTTCTTGAAACTTGGGTCACATTCCTGTCTTTCTCACTTACACATCTCTCCTGAATATCTTCACCTGCCCATTTCCATGGTATCTGCGTCTCTGTGGTTCTCCCAGAGATTTTCTCCAGAAAGGCAGAATTCTGCATGCATTCATATCACTCACCCTCGTGCCTGACTTTGAGCTCCTTGAGAGAACATGTCCTGACTTTGAGCCAAGCAAGTGTGAGAGCAAATGGCTAGTGACCCTCATTGAGAAGTTCTTTGGGATTCCATTTGTCATCTGTAAAATGAGGAAATACAATGATATCAGTGGATTCCAGGCTTGAGTTCCCAGTCCTTAAAGATTCACTAGTGGGAAAAATGGAGAAGTACAGTCAACAAGACTCATGTTTTTATTTTTATTTTTTTTTAAAGATTTTATTTATTTATTTGTCAGAGAGAGGGAGGGAGAGAGAGCGAGCACAGGCAGACAGAATGGCAGGCAGAGGCAGAGGGAGAAGCAGACTCCCTGACAAGCAAGGAGCCCGATGTGGGACTCGATCCCAGGACGCTGGGATCATGACCTGAGCCGAAGGCAGATACTTAACCAACTGAGCCACCCAGGGGTCCCAGACTCGTGTTTTTAAGAGTAGTTTTAAGGCAGTAGAGGCTGCACCGGCTAATGTAAACAATGTGTGTGTAACTGGCTGGAAGGATGGCAGTTCTGTGTGGTACCACAGGTAAAATCATGTCACTCAGCATGTCCATCCGTCAGGATTCTTGGTTACAAAGAGTAGAAACCAAGTCTGATTGACTTGGGCAAAGAACAAGCACATTGGAATGATGTCAGCTGGCTCCAGAAGAAAGAGAAAAGCAGGAGGGCCTGCCAGGCTCTGGAAATGGGCCGTTAGCAGGGAAAGCTGAGTGATGGGGTGCTCAGCTGGGGTCACCCCACAGCAGCAGCCCGGGGGGAGTGCCGCTGGACACTAGACTCTGAGCCCCTGGAACCAGCTCTCTAGGGCACAGGGTGTTGCTGCCCTGAGGAATGAATTCCAAACCAGGGCTGCCGCTCTGGGCCGCTCACTCTGGATGCCAAGCCCTGCGTCAGACCATCCAGTTGGCTCATCTTCAGCTTTCTATGCACATGTCCAGCTCATGACAGGGACAGCAAGTGGCAGGTCCTTAGAAACTCTATTGTGTTAGGAGAATTCCCCACACAGAGAAAGAGGACCAGCAGCTGGACAGTCCCCCCTCAGGACAAAACTCCATTATGGTTGTTAAATGTTTCTTATGATGAGTAAGCCAATTATGACTGAATCGGTGGTGGAAGAGGAGAGCTTATTTTGAAATATGGGATTGATAGAAGGAAATATAACAAACAGGCTTGATGATTAAAAAAAAAAAAAAAAAAAGATTGGCCAGAATATATGGTTTCTAATATTGCAGGGGGTGTAGGTGCCCCCTGCAGGCAGAATGAGGAAATGAGGACTGAACTGATCTCAACCTTTCTTTCATTAAATGTATGCCACAGAAACCTAGACTTGTAGAATTAATCCTCGCTCAGGAATAGTCACAGCCGATATTGGGTTCTGCCACATATAAAAAAATAAGAGGAATAATGGCATAAACATGATACAAAGTTTTCTTGTATATAAGAGAGACGTCTGGAAGTGAGTGGTGCCAAGCTTGTGTGGTGGTTTTACAGTGTACGTGAACCCAGTCCTCTTCGGTTCGTGCTCTTCCATCTTTAGTCTTCAGTATTTTCATCCGCAAGGACAGCTCCTCAAGGCTGCTGAAGCTCCAGCCATCATGTCTGTGTTCTAGGTAGGAAGGAGGAGGAATGGTGAACGGACAAGAGACAAGGGGGAGTGTACACACTGCCTGATGCCTCTAAAGACTTCCTGAAAGTCACAGTTAATGTGTCTGCTTACACCTTATTGACGACCCCTAACTGCAGGACAGCCTGGGAAACAGCTGGTCACACCGCCGCAGAGACCGAGTGAGCAACTAGCAACTTTGCCCTTCAAAGAGGACCACATGGAGTCAAAGGTATGGTTTGTGGCCTCTGGCTCTCCTTCTGCCCCCCCTTCATCGCTCACCCTAGTCCAATTTATGTGGAGTCATGTGAAAACAGCACAGAGGGCCTTAGGAACGACCTTTCTAAAACATCCAGAAGGTGGGTTTGGGTCCCGTGAGGATATCCCAGAGAATAACAAACACAATAAGCAGGTCCTGAGTGTCTACCTTCTGGCAGGACCTGTGTGCAGTGCTCTATCTCCCCTCCCTCACCTCATTCTCGGAGCTACTCCACAAACGACCACAACTGTGCCCAGCCTGCAAATGAGGAAGCGAACAGTATGTGGCAGTAAGTATCTGGCCTGGTCACCATCAGAAAGCGGGAAGCCAGCTTTGAAACCTGGGTCTGACTCCTGAGCCGACGTTCCTAACCAACACACTGCAGCTTGCCGTCCCATACTGTGCTCACTGGCCACCAGTGTTCATGTACATTTAGATACAGGGTCATTAGAATAGAATGTGGTGTTTTTTTTTTTAAGATCTTATTTATTTGCTTGAGAGAGAGAGCGCGCATGAGCAGGGTGGAGGGGCAGAGGGAGAGAGAGAGAAACCTGAGCAGACATCCCGCTGAGCAGGGAGCCCGAGGCAGGACTCGATCCCAGAACCCCAGGGATCATGACCTGAGCAGAAGGCAGACGCTTAACTGACTGAGCCCCCCAGGGGCCCCTAGAATGTGGTTTGATGGCCCAGTGGCACTAACTACCTTTCAAGTGCTCAGTAGCCACACGTGAGGGCTAGTGTCCATCCTACTGAACCGTGAAGATACACGACATTTGCAAGTCCGCAGAAAGTTCTGTTGGACAAGCCTGGGCCGCAGGAATGGATTGTTTCTGGCTTCCATTCCTCGTCATAAATGAGGCGAGGAGATATTCTCTTCCTTCCCACAGCCTCCTTTTGTGCTCCCCAGTTGCTCTGTCTTTTCACCCTGTACAACTCGCCGTGAAAAGAAGCGGAAGGAATTCTGAGAAAGAGAATATGCAGAAAGTTGGAAAAGCGGCTGCTTGCGATGTTTCTGCTGCCTGGAACTCCGTGGGCCAAGCCAGTTTGTCTCATGGGGTGCCCGCTAGACTGGCGGGAAAGCCTGAGCACCACGCGGCAGCCCCCTTGTCTTTCCATTTCTCTCTTTAGCTTTTCTTCCCTCCTTCTCCCATTTCAACTTTTGAAAAAGAGCTCTCAGCTGCTGCAAAGTCAGTGTTGAGAGCACATTTGCATCTTTTCTCAGTTGCTGCCTTAATTACACATAATAAAGGTATTTAGTTAGAGAAGAATAGCTGATGAGCCTGAACTATAATAGAAAGGGCTTTTGCCAAAAGCCATTTCCTTTGTCAAGAGAGAACTTGCTCAAAGGCAGTGGGAAGCCGTGATTCATTCTTACACCACAAGCGTTACTACAAGAAATTCGGTTCCCAGGGAGTGGCTGTCGCCCAGACTTTCAGCAGTGACACAGCCCTCAGTCACGTTCTGCACCCGCCACCACTGCCTTGACCAGGGACCGGGGCACGGACGACAGGACAAGTCGGGCTCCGCAGGACTGGTGCCGCAGGGTCTGCAAACGTGGCCAGCTGACCACCCGTTTTGGTAAATGAAGCCGTGTTGGCACACGGCCATGCTCATTCATTTACATATTGTTTACGGCTGCTTTGCCCAACAGCGGCAGGGCTGAGTAGCTGCAGCAGAAGCCACGTGGCCAGTAAAGCCTAAAATACTGTCTGACCCTTTCCCCAGCCCTTGGCTTCTTCAGAAGGCAGGAGTGGGAGTCCACGAGAGGTCGTGGTCCTTCCTATCCCATTTGGGGCTCTGTCTAGGAGGGTCCACAACCCCCCTGCCCTCCCACGTGGTCCAGGAGAGCATCATCTTGCCCCTGCAGGACGGCTCTAGACACTTCCAGACACTTTTGCCTACTTGTGCCCTCCCACCCCGACCCCGGCCTTGGCAGTCTTGGTCTCTACTCTGTGGCCAGAGCACCCTTTTGAAATATTAGCCATTTCATGCCACTGCCTTGCTTCAAACCCTGCGAGGGCTCCCATTTCAGAGAATAAAACCCAAAGTCCTCCGAGTGACCTGAAGGGCCCGACACCGTCTGCTCACTGCCCAACCTGTTCCCCCCTGCCCTGCTCGCTTTTCCTGGCTCCTTCTTCCCCAGTCACACTAGCCTCCTCTTACAGCCCCGAACGGCCAGGCGCTGTCCCCAGTCATGGGCAGAGGAGGCTAGCTGGCCCCTTAGGATGCCCAGCCGCAGTGTGGCCTTGCTGCTGGCAGACAGCAGCCCAGCCGGCCCTGGCGTTCAGGGGGAGCCCCCACACTAGCTCTCAGACCTCCCTAAGGAAGGGAGCAGATCACCTGCCACCCCGGCTCCACTGCCCTGTACTGCTTTAGTTTTCTTCATAACGTACCCTGTGCCCTGAGCTGGTCTTTATTTACCAGCTTATCATTCCGTGCCTGAGTTGTCGGCCATCTTTCTTACCGCCCTGGAATGGAGAGGTTCCCAAGCAGTCCGCACAGTGTCTGCCAAGTGTCAATGTTTGATGAGTGAATGAAGGAATGAATGAATGAATGAATGGACAGATGAGCAATCCCAAGGGTCTTTAAGTAAAGGATCGTTTGATAGCAGAGGCGTTGTGGACACCAGATGTGTGGAGCCCCTGCTCTCTTGGGGCTGTGGGCCACAGGCATCAGCGCATTGTGAGAACTGCACTACTCGGTCTCAGGGAGCCCGGGTTGCTCAGAATCTCAGGGGCTGGGCCTCAGAATTTGCTCTAGGGGCCCGGGGAAGCTTGCCAAAGGAGGCAACACCCAGGAGGGACTGGCTGTGAGAAGCAGCCAGGAGAGGTATTCCTGGCCTAGGGGAGACCAGGAGACGTGCCGCAGCCTGGTGGGTTTGCAGAACCCTGAGCCGCTTGATACGGTGTGAACTCAGGGAGGCAGGTGGGAAGTGGGGTAAGGGAGTACAGAGAGGCCTGTGGGGCCAGGTCATGAACAGACTTGCTTGTTGTGCTAAGCTGCTTCGACTATATCCTGAAAGCGATGGGAACCAGGAAGGAGAGGGGGAAGCTGGGGAATGGCATAATCAGGGGTGCGTTTTATGAGGCTCCTCTGGCAGCAGCCAGTAGATGGGGTTGGCACAAGCGTGAGATGAGTGGCCCAGTGTGGCACATATACCGAGACGTCCTAGAGGTAGTTGAGGACCCCAGCGCCTCACTTTTGGAAAACAGCACAACCAGCGGGTCCTAGCTCTAGCCAGGGGGGCCCGGGACGCTCTTCCCACTTTCTACCTGCCTGTGACAGGTTGAGGAGGTGGGAGCCAGCTGGGTCTAGTTTCATAAAACCGTGGGCTCCAGGAGAAGGCAGTGGTTTCAAAAAGCGGATCTCTGAGGGGCACCTGAGTCAGTTAGGCATCCGGCTCTTGATCTCTGCTCAGGTCTTGCTTGATCTCAGTTCAAGCCCCATGTTGGGCTCCACGCTGAGCATGGAGTCTATGTTAAAAAAAAAAAAAAAAGGATCTCTGAATCCATATTGAGCTCTGCATTCATCTTCTCTCGCTGTCCAGCAGGGACCCTTTGGGGACAGGGGATCCTGATGGGTCACTGCCACCAACCCATGCCTGCAAATGCACCAGGGGCCTGGGGCCACCGCTGAAGGGAGGCCCAGGCCTCAGGTCCATCCTGTTGTAACTTACATGTTTAGGGTCCTGGTGCCTGACAGGGACCCACAGACGGGACACAGGGGGGTATAGACCATACCGCTGCATTTCAGATGAGTATGGTTAACATTCTCCAGTCAGGCAAGGCCCAAGGAAGACTGATGTCGGTGATGGGCAGCCATAGCCATCCAAATGTCAGCAGTGGGCCTTCCCAGACTCTGGTAGCTTCTATATGGCCGCATCCCCACAGCGGCAGAACCCGTGACCCCTTCATTTCCAGCATGATCCAAGCTCCCCCCACCCATGGGGCACTTGTGGAGGATTCCAGGAATGGGAGGAGGGGAGAATGGGGTCTCACAGGTGCGCAGACAGTAATACATGGGGCTGCACAGTGAGTGAACTCTAGGAGTCTGGCTTCCAACGACGGGTCTCAAAAGCTGGGAGAGGAGCAAGACAACCCTTGTTTCTCCTATGGTTTGTGCCATGAGACGTGCTTCGAGACGTGCTGAGGCTGAAGGGGGGAGTGCAGGTGGTGGGCAGCTGGAGGGAGCTGGTATGGTTGGAAGCATGGTAAGTGTGCTGTGGAGCTGACAGGTACCTGTAGTTCTATCCAGGAGAGACTCTCACAGGCCCTCTGGGGCTCTTGTTTGACAGGAGTGGCTTGGGGTTTGAGTCGGGAGCTTGGAAGGGCTGGCACGCTATGCAAGTGAATAAGGGTGGGGGGATGGGGTACCAGGGGAGATGGGCATGAAGGAGGGCACGCGATGGAATGAGCACTGGGTATTCTAGGCAACCTATGAATCACTGGACTCTACCTCTGAAACGAATAATACACTGTATGTTAATTAAATTGAACTGAAGTTTTAAAAAAAGAAAACTGCAAAAAAAAAAAAATTAAAAACTAAAGTGGGCAGGTGGTGACCGGTCTCCATGAGAAGGGGGGGCGGGGATCCTTCATATCCAGCCATTCGTTGCCGTGGGGCTGGGGGCCCATGTCTTCGATCTTCTGACTCTTTGAGAGCAGAGGGAGATCCAGTTCTTATGGGAATATCTCCTCTATCGGTCAGTTTCTCTAGGTTAGGGCTGTAGTAACAAACAGCCCCAAATATCAGGAGCTTATTCCAGCGAAGGTCCATTTCTGTTCCTGTTACAGCTTGGCAGGGCTGGCTTTGCTCGGAGTAGTTGTCCCTTCCTTGGATCCGGGCTGAAGAGCAGTCCCATCCTGGTTGTGTGATCTTGTGGCAGAGGGAAAAGAGAGCCTGCAGACCCATGCGGTGCCCCTTCAAGCCACCGCTCCCAGGTGGCATGGGTCACTGGTGTCCACACTCCCATCAGCCAAAGTGGGTGTCCTGGCTGAGCCCTGTCCTGTCCTGCCCTGCCCGACCAAGGGGAGAAGCCTGAAGGCCTGCTTCTCCACCTTTCTGGAGGAGACAATGCTGTTCCCGTGGCCGCTGCGGGGGCGTGGGGGTGGGCAGGAGACAACGGAGCAAGAATATCACCTGCCATGCTCCCTCTTTTTTAAAATGTTGGCAACTGAATCAAAAGCTTCATAAATGCTGGGCAGAGCCAAGCAAAACACAGGACACCCTGGGCTGCCAATGTACAACCTCTGATTTATAGGGTCAGAGATGGCATAAATAATCTTGCTCTCTTCCTGAAACACAGACCCCTGTCTCAGAATTTCCCCAGCTCAATAGTCCTCTCAAAAAGCAAAAAAATGGTTACTCAGCAATGACATTTGTAAGATGTCTGGGCATCCAAGGCTTAAAAGAGTTTCAGGCCAAGAAACTTGACACCATATCCCATAGTAAGAGACTCTTTTAAATTCCCTTTGTTATTTCTTTGTGATGGGCGTGTCCTGGATGAGGCTGACCCTTGCCTTTCCCTTTGAGAATCCTGCGTATGGATAGAATCTGAGGAAATTGCCATTCACACCTGTGTCCATCTTTGTCCAGAAAGAAGACAGTGGGTTGAATCCATCTGGACAGACAACATACTAGTTTGCAAGCCATTTTGTGACATACACAACACACACGCATGAAGCGGGTGTCTCATGTGTGCTCTTTGGAACGATTAGTCATTATTAGTCTGGATGATGATTTTTAGGTTTGGGTGATAAATGTTTTGCTTTGGTGGTGTCTATTTTTGTACACACTGAAGTCTGAGCTTGGTCTCTGGGATCTTGCTTTCAGAGAAGGGGAGAAATAGTTATTTTTTTTAGAAAATATTTTATTTATTTGACAGAGATCACAAGTGGGCAGAGAGGCAGGCAGAGAGAGAGGAAGGGAAGCAGGCTCCCTGCTGAGCAGAGAGCCTGATGCGGGGCTTGATCCCAGGACCCTGGACTCATGACCTGGACCAAAAGCAGAGGTTTTAACCCACTAAGCCACCCAGGTGCCCCAGGGAGAAATAGTTCTTAACTTTGTGCACGTGCTGGGAATTCGAATATTTGCTCATTCTTGCACAGTGGAGAGTATTTTTTCCTGAGCAATTGTTGGCGGGAGCTGAGGGCCCAGAAGACTGTCAGGGACATCCGGGCAGAGCGTTTCCATCTCCTAGAAGAAAGACTGTAAAGAAAACGAAGGACACTCAGAACAGCATAATTGGGACAGACAGTTCCTGTCCTCCCCATGGCATGACGGAAAGCCCTCTGGACTACTGTGTTCTGGACTGTTCTACGGGTCACCGCAGGACAGGATCGCAGACCTGGAATGAGGGCTAGTTTCCTGGGAGAAAGGAGATCCATCACCACCAGTCACCAGAGAGCAGCCGCTGGGACAGGATATGAGTGGAGGGAGGCAGGCCCAAAAACCCCTCGCCCTTTCCCCACCTTGAGTAGAGTGGGGCTGAGATTCTAGGCAGAGCTGGCCTGACTCCCGCCGGCTTGCAAACAGGCACCTCTGTGGGCTCCGCCACCCATGGGCCCTGTCAGAAGATTGCGGTTTGTCCACGGAACCCAGGCGCCTGGCCAAAGGGTAACACCAGGCCATATGTCCAAGAACAGGGCTGTGACCACTCTGGAGCAGGCCGGCCCCTGCTTGGAGAAAGGCAAGCCTTATCTTTCTTTTTCTTTTTTGTTTTTTCACCTCTTTTTTTAAAAAAAAATTTTATTTATTTATTTATTTGACAGAGAGAGAGAGATTATAAGTAGGCAGAGAGACAGGCAGAGGGGGAGGGGGAAGCCAGCTCCCTGCTGAGCAGAGAGCCGGATTCAGGGCTTGATCCCAGGACCCTGAGATCGTGACCTGAGCCGAAGGCAGAGGCTTAACCCACTGAGCCACCCAGGTGCCCCTATTTCACCTCTTTTTATTTGTCCTTCCCGATATGTAAAAGTGTGTGATACGTTTTACAGGATTTTGATAATCCTATAATCATTTCATCAGCAGCATCGCCATCATATCATCATATCATTTTCATAAGAACATTACATCTAACAAGGATAAAAGCCATGTCAAGTTTCTGGGGCCTCAAAATATGTCTATTTCTTCATCCATTTGGAGAAGGTGTGTCAAATACAATTCACTACACCGCTCACAGGGAAAAATTCTCCATTGTTTTAACAGGCAGCCCCACCCTAATCGTTCCATGTTTCCGTTTAGCTGTCACTCAGCACTTTCTTTCTTCGGCTCCCCCCCCCTTTTTTTTTAACCTTTTTAAAGACAGAGAGAGAGAGAGAGAGAGAGAGCACATGAGTGGAAGGAGGGGGAGGGCAGAGGCAGAGGGAGAGAGAGAATCTTGCCAGCTCCACCCGACAAGGGGCTCCATCTCATGACCCTGAGATCATGACCTGAGCTGAAATCAAGAGTCGACTGCTTAATCATCTGTGTCACTCAGCACTTTCTAGAAAGGTGATTGGCAGCTTCAGGACACTATTTTTAAAAAAAATTTTAAATTATTTTTAGCATTGTTAGCACGTATTTCACTTTTTTAAAAGATTTTTTAAAGATTTTAAATCCAGTATAGTTAACATAGTGTTATATATTAGTTTCAGGTATCCAATACAGTGATTCAGAACCTCCATCTGTCACCCGATGCTCATCACAAGGGCCCGCCTTAATCCCCATCCCCTGTTCACCCATCCCCCACCCACCTCCCCTCTGGAGTTAAGAGTTTCTTCTCTTTTGTTTCGCCCTATATTCATTTATTTTGTTTCTTAAATTCGGCATGAGTGAAATCATATGGTATTTGTCTTTCTCTGACTTATTTTGCTTAGCATTACACTCTCGGGATCCATCCATGTCGTTGCAAATGGCAAGATTCCATTATTTTTTATGGCTGAGTAATATTCCATTGTATATCCACCACATCTTCTTTATCCATTCATCAGTCGATGGACACCTGGGCTGTTCCATAATTTGGCTATTGTAAATAATGCTGCAATAAATATAGGGGTGCATATATCTTTTTGAATTAAGGTTTTTATATCCTTTGGGAAATACCTAATACTGGAATTACTGGATCATATGGTGGCTCTAATTTTAATTTTCTGAGGCACCTCCATACTGTTTTCCAGAGTGGCTGCACCAGTTTGCATTCTCAGCAGTGCATGAGGGCTCATTTTCCTCCACATCTTTGCCAGCACTTGTTGTTTCTTTCATTTTTGATTTTAGTCATTCTGACAGGTGTGAGGTGATAGCTCATTGTGGTTTTGATTTGTATTTCTCTGATGGTAAGTGATATTGAACATCTTTTCATGTGTCAGTTGGCCATCCGTATTTCTTCTTTGGAAAAACATGTGTTCATGTCTTCTGCCCATTTTTGAATTGGATTATTTGAGGGGTTTTGGTGTTGAGTTATATAAGCTCTTTATATATTTTGGAGACTAACCCTTTCTTGGACATGTCGTTTGTAAATACCTTCTCCTATTCAGTAGGTTGTCTGTCAGTTTCGTTGATTCTTTCCTTTGCTGTGCAGAAGATTTTCATTTTGATTTAATCCCAATAGCGTATTTTTGCTTTTGTTTCCCTTGCCTCAGGAGACCGATCTAGATGAATGGTGTTATGGCCAATGTCAGAGAAATTACTGTCTGTGTTTTCCTCTAGGATTTTTATGATTTTAGGTCTTACATTTAGATCCTTAATCCATTTTGAGTTTACTTTTATATATGGTATAAGGAAGTGGTCCAGTTTCATTCTTTTGCATGTGGCTGTCCAGTTTTCCTAACACCATTTGTTGAATCTTTCTCCCATTGGATGTTCTTTCCTACTTTGTTAAAGGTTAATTGACCATATAATTGTGGGTTCATGCCTACGTTTTCTTTTCTGTTCCATTGATGTATGTATCTATTTTTGTGCCAATACCAAACTGTTTTGGTGACTATAGCTTTGTAATATAACCCAAAGTCTGGAATTGTGATGCCTCCAAGTTTTTGTTTTTGTTTTGCAAGATTGCTTTAGCTATCCAGGTTCTTTTGTGAGTCCATACAAATTTTAGGATTGTTTGTTATAGTTCTGTGAAAAATGCTATTGGTATTTTGGTAGGGATGGGATTACATCTGTAGATTGCTTTGGGTAGTATACACATTTTAACAATATTTTTTCTTCCGATCCATGAGCATGTGATGTCTTTCCATTTGTGTTATCTTCAATTTCTCTCGTCAGTGTTTCAGAGTTTTCAGAGTATAGGTCTTTCACCTCCTTGTTTCAGTTTATTTCTAGGTATTTTCTTATTTTGGTGCAATTGTAAATGGGACTGTTTTCTTAATTTCTCTTTCTGTTGCTTCATTATTAGTGTATAGAAATGCAATGGATTTCTGTATGTTGGTTTTGTATCCTGTGACCTTACTGAATTCATTTATCTATTCTAGTAGTTTTCTGGTGGAGCCTTTAGGGTTTTCTATATACAGTATCATGTCATCTGCAAACAGTGAAAGTTTTACTTCTTCCTGACCAATTTGGATGTCTTTTGTTTCTGTTTGTTGTCTGATTGCTGTGGTTAGGACTTCCAGTACTATGTTGAATAACAGTGGTGAGAGTGGACACCCTTGTCTTGTTCCCACCTTAGGGGAAAGGCTCTCAGTGTTTCCCCTTTAAGGATGATGTCAGCTGTGGGTTTTTCATAGATGGCCTTTATTATGTTGAGGTATGTTCCCTCTAAACCTACTTTGTTGAGAGCTTTTATCATGAATGGATGTTATACAGTGTCAAATGCTTTTTCTGCATCTGTTAAATGATGGTATGATCCTTATCCTTTCTCTTGTTGATGTGATGGATCACGTTGATTGATTTGCAAATATTGAACCACACTTGCATCCCAGGAATAAATCCCATTTGATTGTGGTGGATGATTATTTTAATGTATTGTCAGATTTTGTTTACTAATATTTTGTTGAGAATTTTTGTATCTATGTTCATGAGATATGTTTGGCCAGTAGTCCCCCACGCTCCTTTTTTTATAGTGTCTTTATCTGGTTTTAGTGTCGAGGTGATGCTGGCCTCAGAATGAAATTTGAAGTTTTTCTTCCTCTAATTTTTGGAATAGTTTGAGGAGAAAAGCCATTAACTCTTCTTTAAATGTTTGGTAGAATTCACCCATGAAGCTGTCTGGTCTGGTCCTGGTCCTAGTCTTTTGTTTATTGGGAGTTTTTGGATTACTGATTCAGTTTCATTGCTGATAGTTGGTCTGTTCAAATTTTCTATTTCTTCCTGATTCAGTTTTGGGAGGTTATATATTTCTAGGAACTCATCCATTTCATCTAGGTTGTTCAATTTGTTGGCCTATAGTTGTTTCTCGTAATATTCTCTTATAATCTTTCTATTTCACTAGTGTCTGTTGTTATTTCTCCTCTTTCATTTCTGATTTCGTTTGAGTCCTTTCTCTTTTTGTTTTGATGAGTCTAGCTAAAGGTTCATCAATTTTGTTAACCTTTTCCAAGAACCAGCTCCTGGTTTCATTCATCTGTCCTATTATTTTTTGGTTTCTATTTCATTTCTTTCATTCTTCCTTTTTAAGGTTTTATTTATTGGAGAGAGAGAGATAGCAAGAGAAGGCAAACAAGCAGGGGGAATAGCAGGGGGAGGGAGAAGCAGGCTCTCCACTGAGCAGGGAGCCTGATGGGGGACTCGATCCCAGGACCCTGGGGTCATGACCTGAGCTGAAAGCAGACACTTAACAACTGAGCCACCCAGGTGCCCTTATTTCATTTATTTCTGCTCTAATTTTTATTATTTCTCTCCTCTACTGGCTTTGGGTTTTATTTGTTCTTCTTCTTCCAGCTCCTTTAGGTATAAGGTTAGGTTGTTTGAGATGTTTCTTGCTTCTTTAAGTAGGCTTGTATTGTTATTAACTTTCCTCTTAGAACAGCTTTTGCAGCATCCAAAGATTTTGGACAGTTATGTCTTCATTTTCATTTGTCGCTATGTATTTTTTTATTTCCTTTTTGATTCCTTGTTTGACCCATTCATTGTTTCATAGCGTGTTATTTAACCTCCATGTTTCTGTGCTCTTCTCAGATTTTTCCTTGTGGTTGATTTCTAGTTTCATGGCACTGTGTTCAGAAAAGATGCATAATCTACTTCAGTCTGTTTGAATTTGTTGAGACTTGCTTTGTGGCCTAATACAGGTGATCTATTGTGGAGAATGTTCTATGAAAATAATGTGTAAGGGTACCTGGGTGGCTCAGTTGGTTAAGTTTCTGACTCTTGATCTCAACTCAGGTCTTGTACTCAGGGTGGTAAGTTCAAGCCCCATGTTAGGTTCCATGTTTGGTGTGGAGCCTACTTAATTAAAATAAACAATCAAATAAGTAAATAAATAAAAGAACATCTATTCTGTTTTAGGGTGGAATGTCCTGAATATATCTGTTAGATACATCTGGTCCAATGTGTCATTCAAAGCCATTGTTGCCTTATTGATTTTCTGTTTGGATGTTTTATTTACCCATTGATGTAAGTGGGGTATCAAAATCCCCCACTATTATTGTATTACTATTGATTACTTCCTTTATGTTTATTAACTGCTTTGTGTATTTGGGTGTTCCCATATTGAGTGCATAAGTTACATAGTTACATAAATTACAATTGTTTTATCTTCTTCTTGGATCTCTCCCTTTATGATTAATAGTATCCCTCTTTGTCTCTTGTTACAGTCTTTGTTTTAAAGTATATTTTGTCCGGAGTGCCTGGGTGGCTCAGTCGGTTAAGCACCTGCCTTCAGCTCAGGTCATGATCCCAGTATCCTGGGATCAGGCCCCACATCAGGCTTCCCCGCTCAGTGGGGGAGCCTGCTTCTCCCTCACCATCTATCCCTTCCACCATCCCACCGCCCCCCACCCCTCACTCATGCTCTCTCTCTTTCTTGCTCTGGCTCTCTCAAATAAATAATTAAAAAATCTTTTAAAAAATAAAGTCTGTTTTGTATACTATAAGTATTGTTTCCCTGGCTTTCTTTTCACAACCATTCGTATGATAAATTCTTCACCATTGCTTCACTTTAAATCTGCAGGTATCATTAGGTCTGAAATGAGTCTCTTGTAGGCAGCATACAGAGAGGTCTTGCTTTTTTATCCATTTCATCACCCTATGTCTTTTGACTGGAGCATTTAGTCCATTTACATTCAAAGTAATTATTGATAGATATGTGTTTATTGCCATTTTTTTACTCATTTTATGATTTTTATAGTTCTTCTCGGTTCCTGTCTTCTAAGGCAAGCCTTATTCTTTACACAAAGTTACCACCTACCAACCAGGCCCTCTTCCCGTAGCCGTGCCCACCAAGTAGGGTCACCTTCTAATGTACATGCCCTAGCGGAAGCTTTTTTTTTTTTTTTTTCTATTTTGTCAGCCCAGCGTACCCTTCACTTTCCACAAAAGCATTTTCTTCATGCAAAGCCACGGGCCTGCTCGAGGGGGAGGGGGTACTTTTTATAATTTGTACAAAGGCATTCCTAAATTTGGGCCTGAGAACCCCAAAATTAGCAACATCTTTCAACAGTTGTTACGCATTCTCTGTCTCATCTTTAATTTTGGAATGTTTAGTAAAGACCGGTTGAGAGTTATGATTTCCTGAGCCCTTGCTATCTGCCAGGAACTGTTCCTGGGGGTCCACAGCGAGCGTGGAGTGGGGTCCGACAGACGCCCTGCCCTTGTGCAGCTTGTGTTCTGGACTGTCGAATCAGGAGGGTCAGTTGATCTCAGCTGTGCTGTTGGCACCCCTCACCCTGAGGCGTGTGTACTGGTAGCTGCGGTAGGCCTGGCTGGCTGGGGCCGGTATGGTGCTAGGCCCTTGAGTATCATAAGCAGGAGGGGGGTGGATTTGAGCAGTAGACAAGCCTTGGGAACTTGGCACCCTGGGCATCCTCTCTGAGGAACACTTGGAGGGGGATAAATCCTGCCGGGCCTTTAGGATCTTAGTGAGTGTGTGAAGTCTGCTCATGGCACTTACATGTGGCTTCATTCCCTCTCACCTGCATTAATTCTGCCTTTTTCCAGTCTGAAGATCCAGCTTCCTGACCGAGAACTTGGAAGTAAAGTCCTATTTGAGGTCTGCTTTCTTGCTTTCATTGGTTAACAAAACACAATTAGTCCCAATTAGCCCCAATTACCCTCCCTTTCCTCCAGAGTTGCCAGCTCACTGAGAGCCTCTGCTCAAGGAGAGCTATTCTGGATATTTCTAACCCTTATCTGGACATTTCTAAAACCTGCTTTCCCAGTGGGTTCAGGGCCCTCACCTGGTCGGGCCCTCGATGTCACCAGCTTTCCCGAAGGCTGGCTCCCCTCAGGGTCTCTGTCACTGATGTCTACAGAGCAGAATGCCAAGAGTTAGGTTCAAGGGAGCACTTCTTATTTCTTCCTTTAAATTACAAAAGATGAAACAGAGGCAAGAGGAGAATTGATCAGACACCCCGTGTCTAGTAAGATGAGATTTCCAGCTATCTCCACTGGATCTTGCTGCCGAGCCAGCCAAGGAGCTCATATGTGCCTTCAGAAGTCCCGCTCAGCCCCTGAGCCCCAGGCAGAGCCACGCGCCTGTGGACAAGCAGGCGTAAAAGCAAAGCTTTGGCACAGACAGCTGTCCGCCGGACTTGCACACAAGCCTTTGCCTGCAGCCCAGTGCCCACTGGCCTCAACCACACACCCCACGGAACCTTGCCAGCATCTGCTCCTGGGCTCCTCCCTCTACCAATGTCTGACTTTTAGGCTCTCTTTCTAGATCTCACTCACTCACCTCCCCTCGCTTGCACCCTTAGATTGACCTTGAACCTGTATTTGTCTCTCCTGAGTGCATCCATTTGGCATCTAGGGTGGTTCACACCCCAGAGTCCCCGTGCTGGTTGCTTCCTGGAGCCACTTCCTGTGCTTTCAAGCCCTGCCTCCTGTTCCCAGGGAGTGAGCCTGGCACCTAGCCTGCCATGCAGCTCTGGAAGCCTGCCACCTCTTCCCCACCTCTGGTCCTACGCCTGGGAGCATGTGCCAGAGTCTCATTTCCCTTTCTCTCCTCGTCTTCTCCATGACCATCTCTACCCTTATTTTGTGTGTGCCCATGCAGGTGTCTTCATCCTCCTTTGTGGTCAGTCTGTCCTCCCCTTCCTACCAAAAGAAAGGAATTCTTCTGTTGCTACCCTTCCATCTCATCCTCCAAGGCTGGTGATGCCAAAAGTCACATTTGTCTTCTTGAGCTAAAATTCCAGGGTCCCTTTTTTCAGGTCTATACCCTGCACCCTGAAGTATATGTGGACCTCTGAGATGGCAAATTTCATTCCCTGCGGTTATTTTGTTCCTGGAAATTACAACATCTTCTCCATGTTTCTTGTTGTTTCTGTTTCTTTTATTTTATCGAGCTCTATAATTCTGCTGCCTTATTTAGTGCTTTGTTTAAAACATGTTAGGTCTGAAAATGTGACAGAAATTTGACTTTGACTAGCTCAAGCAATACAGAGAATTTGTGAGGTTGTAATCCAAGCAAGTGGTGCAGGAGTGATGGTAGAACTGGAACTTGGAGGCTCTTGGGGCGTTTCTCACTCTTCTTTCCCGCTTACTTCGCCGTAGCTCTGTGCTCCTCTAGTGACTTTCCTCTCGAGGCTGGAAGCGTGGCTGCCAGCCACCAGCCTCATGTGCTCCCAGCTCTGCCATCAGGCAGGGCGGGGCTTGCTTCTCTGTTCAAAAGCCCCTGGAAGCGGCAGGTTGTCATCTTGGATGATTATATCATCACTGAGACCAAGAGCCAAACTGAAGGTTAAATAAAAGGTCAGATGGCTCTGACCATCCCACCTCTGTTCCCTTCTGAGTCCTCTTCCCCAAAGCTGGGACGTCTTCTGGCCCCAAAGTCTTTCTATCTTCAGTTATCATCATCACAAGCATACTGGATGTTAGAAATGCTTTGTGTTCGTGCTATGAGTGATGGTCAGGAAGACTGAATAAAATCTTCTAGAGATGCTTCCCACTTTGCAGGGACAGGGTGGAAGAATCCAGCGAGTGCTTACTTCTCACCTGGGCTCCATCGCTAAATAATTCTGGGTGTAGTTGCTGATTCAGAAGACCCTTGTTCTGACTCCAAGTGGATGGTTAGCAGAATTCTGCCTTTAGAATAGTAGTGTTTGCTGCATATAAGCTTTCCATTAAATGTCCTGCCAGAGCACCTACGAGGACACAGAAGTGGGTCTTCACTGAGATTACCAAACAGGTTCGGTGATGGCTTTTCTGCTGGCTTGATCATATGTGTTTGTGACGTGAAGCAGAATTTAACCTGACACTGGCCTTTGCTGTGACCCGGTAACAAGGTTATGAAGGGGAAGAGCCCTATATTCCCCTAGCTGAGGTCAAATCCGGTATTAGAGGGCCTTCTTGGGAAAAAAGGTATTAAAAATACTTTACTATTTATATTTAAAATATACTATTTGTATTTAAAAATGACAAAAACAAAAGTATTCGAAAGCGAATATTTGTATAGAAATGAGAAAAGAAATAGCAAATTCTGAACTTTAAACAGTTAATAAATTCACAAAGTTCCAGAAAACTGTGTAATTTTTTAAATTAATGGCTGATGTGCAATGAAAGATATATAATAAAATAAAAGCTGATAGGTAAAATAGCTATAATACAATATATAGATATATATGATCTCTATATTATAGATACAACTATTATTTAATATTTTCCATAGAAATAAAATAATTCCATTTTTCCTCTAACTTGGTTGATCAAATTTTTTGTGAGTCATTAATTTACAAAATTCATAAAACATGCAACTTTAATGGACACGTTCACTGTAGTTCTTCCATAAGACTTGTGCCCTATAGAGGACTTCTGATAAATTTGATTTTGCACAAGTCTTCAAAAAAGAAAAAAATAGCGGACAGTGTTTATGATTGCAGACGCTGCACATAGCATACATTCCTAACAGAGTTTCCCTTACTAAGAACTGATGAGAACTGAATCTTCCGATTGTCATTTTCTGGGTTTAATTGGAAAAACTCTCCGAAGCATAGCTTCCGGCTTTGCACATAGAACCTTGCTCTTCTTCCTCTCCCCTTAAACATCCAGTGCTAGTGCCCTAGAATAGATTCATTTCACGGTAGGCCCCCTGTTACTGCATTTGCCCATCGTGTCAATGGGAAAGTTTACCCAGTGGGCGGTAAGACCACTCCTGCAGAGGACAGATAAGAGTCAGTTAACTGTATGTGGAAATGTCTGCAGACTGCACAAACACATCCCACTCAACCCAAACTCAATATATTATCGACTGAACTTTCCTTAGTTAGTTCCCCCAAATGCCCATAGCTCTCAACACCACCTGACTAATGGGGTTTGGTGGGAAGAATTCATAAAGGAAAGAGAAGGTGACTTCACTGATTGTGGTTCAAATATGTGTCCTCTGCAAAATTTGTAAAAACATCCGCCATGTAAACAGATGGCTAGAGACCCTCTGAGGACCACAGAAGTGGGCCAGCAAATGAAGAGTTCTCGTGTTTGGCTTCATTTTTTGTTTTGTGGTATATTGTATCTGCCCCAAATACATCTAACTATGGGGGGCGACCAATATTTAACTGGTTGGTAACAGCCAAATTGGCGTAGGTGGGTTTGCCACAAAGGGAATAAAGCTCCTGCTTATAATCATCAGTGAAACAGTCATAAATTACAGTGCTTTCTAATTCATAATATATTGTTTGCAATATTCCCTACAACTGTTCACAAAACCGTGGTTGAAAACTACACCTACAAGGATGAAAATAATTACCCATTAAATTTGTATAATATGTAAATATGTAAATGAGGCCTAGTATTATTAGACCCATTTAAAAAATTTATAAATGAGGAGGCTGCCTGGCAAATGCATCTGTTAGAGCCTGCTCTAGGCGATGAGGGCATGGTTGGAAAAAGAAGACTGATGAGACAGTGGGATTCATAGGTACAAATTAATGATGGATTGGATAGAGGTAAGGAAGATAAGGAAGTATTAAAAAATAATTTTGAGGGTTATCGTGAGTCTGGGGTTTTTTTAAATTTAATTTTATTTTTTCAGTGTTCTTCTTTTTTTTTTTAACATTATTTATTTATTTATTTATTTGAGAGAAGAGAGAGACAGTGAGAGAGAGCATGAGCGAGGAGAAGGTCAGAGGGAGAAGCAGACTCCCCGTGGAGCTGGGAGCCTGATGTGGGACTCGATCCCAGGACTCCAGGATCATGACCTGAGCTGAAGGCAGTCGCTTAACCAACTGAGCCACCCAGGCGCCCATTTTTTCAGTGTTCTAAGATTCATTGTTTAAGCACCACACCCAGTGCTCCATGCAATCCGTGCCCTCCTTAATACCCACCACCAGGTTCTCCCAACCGCCCATCCCCCTCCCCTCTAAAACCCTCAGTTTGTTTCTCAGAGTCCACAGTCTCTCATGGTTCATCTTCCCCTCCGATTTCCCCCAATTCACTTTTCCTTTTCTTCTTCTAATGTCCTCCATATTATTCCTATGCTCCACAAGTAAGTGAAACCATATGATAATTGCTTTCTCTGCTTGACTTATTTCACTCAGCATAATCTCCTCCAGTCCTGTACATGTTGATACAAAAGTTGGTTATTCATCCTTTCTGATGGCTGTGTAATATTCCATTGTATATATGGACCACATCTTCTTTATCCATTCGTCTGTTGAAGAGCATCTTGGTTCTTTCCACAGTTTGGCGATTGTGGCCATTGCTGCTATGAACATTGGAGTACATATGGCCCTTCTTTTCACTACATCTGTATCTTTGGGGTAGATACCCATAGTGCAATTGCAGGGTCATAGGGAAGCTTTATTTTTTATTTTTTAAGGAATAGCCACGCTGTTTTTCAAAGTGGTTGCACCAACTTGCATTCCCACCAACAGTGTAAGAGGGTTTCTCCACATCCTCTCCAACATTTGTTGTTTCCTGTCTTGTTAATTTTGGCTGTTCTAACTGGTATAAGGTGGTATCTCAATGTGGTTTTGATTTGAATCTCCCTGATGGCTAATGATGTTGAACATTTTTTCATGTGTCTGCTAGCCATTTGTATGTCTTCTTTGGAGAAGTGTCTGTTCATGTCTTCTGCCCATTTTTTGACATGATTATCTGTTTTTTGGGTGTTGAGTTTGAGGAATTCTTTATAGATCATGGATATCAGTCTTTTGTTGTGAGTCTGGGTTTTTTAAAGTGGTTACCTTTGGGGGCCCCTGAGTGGCCCAGTGGGTTGAGCATCTGACTCTTAGTTTCTGCTCAGGTCATGGTCTCATGGGTCATGGGATGGCACCCCCAGTTGGGTTCCATGCTCAGTATGGTCTGCCTGAAGATTCACTCCCTCTGCCCCTCCCCCCACTTGCATATGTACATGCACATGTGCTCTCTTCCAAATTGAATTAAATTTAAAAAAAATTGTGTCTCAAATTAAAAAAAATTATGAAATTGGTTGCTTTTGACCTTATGGGAGAATTGTGGAGAAATATTTATTTAGGCACTGAAGGCAGAAAAGTTATGAGTTTAATTTGCAACTGGTTAAAGTGATGCATCTCAAATTAATGAACTTACTCGGTCATCTTGTTAGAATGTAAACGGATTCAGCAGTTTGGGGCCAGTCCCAAGCTCTTGCAGTTCCAGTAAGTTCCTAGGGATTCTGATACCACTGATTCAGGGACCACACTTTGAGTAGCAAGGCATTAAAAGTGACTAATCACCTTTCAAGTATAGATTTCTTTTGAAAGATAAGGGGAGGGTCCTGACAGGAAGGGCTTTTCATGCATTTGGAAGAAAGCCATCTACTAGTCTTCTTTAGAGACAAGGGAGCAAAGGGACTGCAATCTTGAGGGAATCCTCAATGCAGAGAGAAGAGGATCCAGGGCCATCAAGGAGAAGAAAGAAAAGAGAACCAGGAGAATATAGTGTCATTAAGGAATCCTAGTGAAACAGAGTTTCAAGGAAGAAGTCAATGAAATTCCAACATATAACTAATTTATCCCACCATCTTCCAAGTTCCCCTTTCACTGCTTTGTTTGCTCTATTTTTCCCCCAGCCCTCCCTTGGCTATAGTAGATGGTTATTGGATTGTCTGCCTATAGCTCTCCCACGCCTTTTGCTAGGAAGACCTCCCCTTCTTAGGATCACAACCATAAGGACTGCCATGTTTTTATATGACACCACACCCCCTCCCCCAGTTGATTGGTCCAGGCATGGGCACCCGATCCCATTTGAGCCAATCATAGTTCTTCCCTAGGATTATTCAAAATAGGACTTGAGAGTGGCAAAATGTGTTAGTGTACAAAATCCATTAGTGGTTGCCAGCCGTGTTAGAAACCAACACAGAGAAAAATTAAAGACAGGTGATGGCAGAGAGCCCTGGCAGAATTCCAGTCCCTTCCAGCTGTTCCCAAGCCCAGCTACCTCCATCCCTTCCTTCCCCATGATTTGTTTATTCAGGACTCCTTTCTATGACCCAGAAAACTCACCTATTGCCTAAGTGGGTTTGAGTCACTTGCAGCAAAATCCTGACTAATACCCGGCAAACATTTTCCCAACACATTTCCTCTTGTACACCCCTTCCCCTGGGCCTCTACATGCTGCTGAGTGTAGCCTTCCCCAGGTACTGGTGTAGGATGACAACAGGCCAGACCCAGCTGCTGGGCAAGGACCATAAACCCCAGTGTTGGTCTTGGTGGACATCAGCGTGTCACTGAACGCCACTGTACCAGATCCATGTGTTCAGGGCAACAGCTGAGCAGAGCCCACAAAAGCCTCATCTTCAGCATACTGGGACCTCCACTGGCAGATTGTTAAGACCCTGGGGACAGACTTTAATGTGTATACCTATTTGCAATGCACAATTTCCTTTTTACACATTTAGTCTAAATTAAATTTGTTTTTGGAATTCTCCAAGTTCTCGCTTAGTAACTTCTCCCCGCCTTACTTTACGTTCTAGGTCCGTTTCCCCAGAACTGAAAGCTACTCCCATCTTTAGCTCCCTGGATGCGTCAGGTCCCGGGAGAGTTCCTATCCCTCCACAAGTTTGTTTGAGACTCATTAACTCCTTACTTCACATTAGTTAACTCCTTAACTACTGGGAAAGTAGTGGGGAAAAAATACAAATAAAATCTGCTCTTCTGCAAACGGGCAAGTATGGTTAGAACTTCCCATTCTCTCCTGTACCTCCAGTTCATGCACACACACACACACACACACACACACACACATGCCTGTGCATGTGCGTGCACACGCACACACACACGTGCACCCCGGTCCTGGTTGAGAGCAAAAACCCACCTCCCACCACCCCTTCTGCAGACAGAAATGCTGCCATTCGTAAGCTGTCACTCCGAGGAAGACAGCAGCTGTGTTATTCTATGATTTATAGAACAGATTTGCATTTCCTTGCCTTTGAAGCTTGCCTATAATCTGCCACATAAATATTTGAAAGACAGGATGGTGGAAACAGACCTAAGCAGCTTAATCGAACACTTGGCAGGTAGAGGACTTGGGCTGGTGTTCATTTCAAACACCCCCATTGCCCCAGGGCCTCTTGGTATGTGTGTGTGTGTGTGTGTGTGTGTGTGTGTGTACAAAATTGAAATTCAATGTTTAAGCCCAATCCTACAGTCCAAATCCCACTTGAAGGAAAGCCAGAAGTATGCCTGTCGGAAGACAGGCTTCATTTCATGTCTTGTCTCCTGGGCCAAAAGCCCAGCTGGCTTCCTTAAACTGTTCCAGGAAGTGGGGAGCAGGGAGCACTGCAGAAGCCCCACCTGTACAAATGGGGTGATCTGGGCGCTGGCCCGCCCCACAGCAGCCCTGAGGCCATGGAGAGGCAGCTTGGCTGGGTTGTAGGAACGCTCATCTCAGAGGCTAGCCAGCACTTTGGCTGTCCCAGGAAACCAGAAGGTCCCAGTGGGGGAGCAAGGAAGGCTCCGATTTTCTATGTACCCACCACACACAGCATTTCCCCAAACGTGGCACCGAGTGCATTTTCTGGAGTTGTTACAGGCTCATACTGTGTAGCCAACGTCACAGCACCCTTTAGCCTCGTAGAAGTTCTAAGTTGTGCAGCAAAACAACAGTCTAAGTTTGCTTCACCTAATTGGGCCGAAAATATACATTTATTTTTCATAGCACTCCTGTTAACACACTATAGAGTAGGAAGGAAATGGGAAATGATGCCATAATCTGATTCCATAAATAGGTGTTGATCCCCCTCTATATGCTAGAAGGGAGACCACAAAAGTAGTCCTCGTCCTTGAGACAAACCAGGAGGGCCACTCATGGCTGAGGTTCCTTATCAGAGGTCATGCAAGTGTCGGTGGGGGGGTTATGGGGACTGAAGAGGGAGGTGTTCCAATGAAAAAGGACCATTCATAAAACCCTGAAACTGGGAGGACAGAAGATCCAGTAAACAGAGACCCAGACTGAGAATCGGGAGACATGGGCCTGGCCCTGCCATGAGCTCTGTGGCCCGAGTCCTGGGCTCAATGGCTTTGCCTTTCTGGACCTCTGTTTTCTCCTCTGCAAAATGAGCTAGTTGGCCTTGACCTCCACACTCCCACTGGCACCACTCTTCTATAGCAGGCTGGGGAAAGAGCTCAGATTTAGACACATGGGATGGTGGTGTGACCTCTTCTCCCACCCATTCCCACCTGGATTTCTGGAGCTCCAGAGAAAGAACCCTGCTGTGTTTGTGAAGCGTTGCCTACGGACTCAAGACAGGGAGGGGAGGGAGGTAGGGAAATTGTCGGCAATAGGCAAACATGAGGCTCCCAGGACACAGCTCATCCTTAGAGGGAAAGGACGCAGAAGCACAGCTCCAAGTCAGGAGGAAGCAGAGGTCCCAGCAAGTGTGGAGGCCTCTACCACAACCAGCCACCCAGAGGCCAGCAGACAGCTGGGGCATCTCACCACACTCCCGGTGCCCCATATGCTGAGTGACCCTACTCTTGGGCCTGGTGGTATTGTCAAATGGAAAGCAAGAACCTATTCTCCTTCTCCGACTCCCCAGCAGGGTGCCGGGGACCAAAGGTCCAGGAAAGCCATGCAATCTGCAGATAGGTGAGAAATCCCCAGGGACTGGCAGAGAGGCTGTGGGCCCGAGAAACACGGAGCAGCATGGTGTCATGAGTGGTATAGTGAGCCAGGGACAGGAAACTGATGTGAATGTGGCCTCATCTGGGGTCCCCATGAGCCTATTCTCGTTTCGCCAGAGCTTCAAAGGAAACCCAGACTTGAGCTAGGTCGGCTGACCTCATTCTGGGAAAAATGGCCGCCTGGAAACAGAAGGCGGGGAGACCTGCCTCCAGAGGAAGGCTGATGAGCAAGCTGGGTGTCCCTGCTGACAGAGGAAGGAAGGAAGGAAGGAAAGAAGGAAGGAAGGAAGGAAGGCCGGCCTCACTGCTCTCTGTCCTGGCGGGGTCAGGCTGGGATGCACAGGGCTGACTTGAACCTGGGAGAGGGGTTTGCTGCAGACAAGGGGAAGAAAAATGAGGAATGACCAGTCTCAAAAATGGAAGAAGATTTGGGGACCCGTTCATCAGTCAATCTTTATGTCCACCCAGCTGCTAGGTTATAGAAAGGGGTTGGTAATCAGGGGGAGATTACTATACCAACAGTCCGGAACACCAGTCGCTGCCTTCTCAGAGCTTGGCAGAGCTGCCCTGCCTTGCCCCATTGTGAAAGAGAAGCAGCTGGACCAGCCCGCCATAATGGGGGAGCTACCAGGGGAAAAACCCTTAAAGTCACACAGAGAAAGTAGGTCCATGCTTCCCTTGCCCCTGTTTTTCTATAACCCCTGATAGCTGTGGCAGAGGAAATGGCTGCTACCTAAACTAGACAGTGCCCAAAGAAGACTTTGACCCCATTAGTGTGGTTCCTCATCCAATTCACGGTGACTTTTCCTTTCTTCACAGAGTTGAGCCCACAACCGAGCCCATTGTCCTGTGGACAAGGCAGCTGTGCCTGTGACCGGGGTGGGGCTGCAAGTCTGGGCAGGAGAGGCTCGGGGAAGCCGGAGTTGCTGCCAGTGATCTGTTTCTAGCCTGGGGCGGGAGCTGGGCTAGGTTCCAGACGCAACTTTTGATCAGTCATTAGGCACAGACTTTGTTCAAGTCACACAGTCACCTCCTTCCTGCCTCAGGGCCTTTGCACTTGCTGGTCCTTTTACCTGAAAGATTTTTCCTTCTAATTTCCACCTGACTTGGGTTCCATACTCCACCAAATGCTACCTTCTCAGAGAGATTTTCCCTGACCCCCCAGGTTAGTGGGTGTCTGCTCTCTACTTATTTCCTTTTTAACACTTAAAACAATTTATAGTTATCTTGTTTATCTGTTTCCCTGTTCATTATCTCTTTCCCCCATTGAAATGCTGGTTCCTTTAGAGGCAGGGTCTATGTTTCTCGTCCACAGCTTTTAGCACAATGCCTAATGGAGGCTAGGTACTTAGAAACTATGTATTGAATGAACGAGTGAATGAATGGATGCCGTTACAGGAAACTGTGTGGTTGCTCATTCAGGATAACCTTACCCCTATGTTTTTCCCTTCATAACAAAACCCAAATTTTATTTGGCAACCTGTGCTACTCATGATTGTGTGTTTTACTGAGCCATTCATAATATTCCCTTTCCCTGTGCTCGTAATTGGTTTCAGAAAGGACACACAACATAACACTAGCCAGAACCATCAGCAGAAGTCCACAGGGACAGGGAAGGGGGTTCTAAAAGAGTTTTTCTTTTCATAAAAAGAGAAGCAGACATTATCTTTTGATCTGGATGCAATTCCTAGTACAGCTGAAGAAACTGGGTCATCAGTGACATCACTGGGGAACAATACTTCTCGTTACAGGGCGTAGTAAGTTTCCTCATTATTAAACCATTGTGAGTTGCATCTTTTGTTACTTGCAGCCAAAGGCATCTGAACCATAGAGACTATGGCATTTGCTGTCCCTCAGTCTAGTGGCTGCCACTATGACTAAGACTGACAAAGAGAGACTGATAGTCCAGAGCACACCAGCCCCAACAGAGGGGTACAGAAGTTGCCACAGCAGAGCAGAAGGTAGGAGGAACACAGGCCCACCTCTAATCCTTAGGAAATGCAAGCAGGTAAATACGGTTATCCCATTTTTTTAAACATGGAAACAGGGCTCCAGAGAGCTGTGACTTGCCCAAGGTCATACAGCCAGAGAGCGACAGAGCCAGGGTTTGCACAGACCATCTGACGCCAGAGACCAGGATGTCCTATCACTCCAGCCCTTGTATAGAAGTAGACCCTGTTTGGGAAGAAGTTACCTGTACACGGACTCAGTGACCTGCAGGCAGAAGACAGCACCAGAGAGCTCCATGAACCGGAGAGAGATGCGTGTGAGCAGAGAGGAGACCAAATGTATGCCCTGGGTGACGTGGTGGGGAGCTACATGGGTGATGGAGAAAGGGGTGGATGAGAGAGGATGTAGGTGGCCCGAAAACACCGGTCTCTCTTGCCCCGTGTTTATTTTAAATTCAGACGACTGCCATCTCTTACCCATTTCCTTTTGCGTGACCCTTCCAGCTAAATATCATCCTAAAAAATTGATCAGCCCACAAATTTTTGTTAACCAGCCTGCTAGGAATGGTCTACAGATGGCAAAATAAATAAAACCCACCGGTAGGTACAACTGCCCTCCTCAAAATGGTAACTGCCCTCAGGCTCACAGAACCCGGCTTCAGGAAGTCTGCCTTACATAATGAACAGGAAGATGAAACAACGTTGGGTCTCAGGCACCACGTGGCACTATCGGTGGGCACCCCAGCTCCCCCAGAAGCCTTTGGTTTGCAAACCCTCTTTTTCACAAAACCAGGGGTATGGCAGACTCCCATCACCATAATAAAATAACGGCACCAGCTAATTTCCCCAGGCTTCGATCTCAGCAGGGAAGGATATAATCTTGCAAGCCAGCAGAAGCCAACCAAGTGGTGATACAGTAGTTCTGTTTTACATTACATTAAATGTTACTATTTCTGAAGGGAATATCTGTGGAGCGCTGGTGTAACCCATAGCAACCAGCTAATAAATTGTAACTTATACTGCCTCAGCTTATTGTAGGGGTGGAGAACAGCAGGGAAAAAAAAAAACCACAAAAAAACAAAACAAAAAGGCAAATGTTGGCAATCCCCCCCCACTACCTCCTCTATACACAGGCGCGTGCGCGCGTGAGCACGTATGCTCACACACCATGCCCACCACACCACACGCCACAAATACAGGCGCACTGGCATTTTCTAATGAAATGATTTCCAGTGAAGGGGGACAATGATCAGCCAAGCTTTTAATTCTTCACCTTCGTGTTTATAGATATATTTGATGTCTCTTTGAGAGCTCAGGAGAGGTGTTCTAAATGGGGCCAGCCGTCCCCCTGGCGTTCCAGAAGGATGACCCTCTGCATCACTTCATAGCCTTCAGCGAGGGTGACGGTCTCAGCGACAAGCCTGCACACGGGATGGAGCGGCTGAGCTCACCTTTTCTCCTTCTGTCTACAAATAGCTCTTGCCTAATTGCTCCCATACTTCAAACTCACAGCAGGCTGGTGAGCCTGCTCTTTACTCCGCTGAGCTCCTCTCTGGCCTCAGCCCCCATAGATTCCTCCCCTCCATTAACTCCTGTTCCTGTTCGGGCCCTTCCATCTCTTACACACTCAGCCAGTCCTTCTGAAACGGGGGCATTGGATCCAGATTTACAGGAATTATTCATGGTGTACTTTGTGTCCTTGAGACAGTCTGTTCATCTGATTGGGCTGATGAGCTGGGCACACCCCCATCTGTCTGTGTGAACAGTGCTGGACTTGATGAACTCGCTCCCAATTCTGAGACTGAGATGACCATCACTCAGTGGGCTGGAAGGAAATGACCAGTGCCTGGGCCACCTGAGTAACTAACTGTCCCTGGGCATTTTTCTCCTGTCTAGCCATGTCTGCTTGGGTCCAGAGGAGGGGAGTCAAGAGTGCACTCAGGCTTGGGTTAAAGGGGCTCTCCTGGCCTCCTCCCTTAGGTGACCAGCACAGGCCACAGAGAATCGGGCACTCTGGGTCAAGGGCCTCCTGATGGGGACTTAATTTCCTTATCTGAAATGCAAGGCCACGATGAGTACATGCAAGGGTGCGATGTTGAGTACATGTTCAGCTGCGATGATGAAAAGCCCAGCTGGCAATGCTTTAAAGAGAAGGAAATACATTTTCGCACATGATAATTGCTAGGGCAGGTTGGAGACTCGGCTTCCAAGTCCCTGTGATTCTCCACTGGGGTGGGGGGAACACTTTCATCGCCATGTTCCCTCCACCAGAGCTAGTCTTTCCCCTACAGTCCTCGTTACGCTGTGCTGTAGTTTATGTGTCTGTCTACTTGCGGGATAGGATCTCCTCCCTCATCTTGGAAAGCCCCCTGACTCTGGCTCAGCACCTGGTATGTGGTCAGGATGAATGGACAGGTGAATGAATGAGTGGATGTTTCTAAGCTTCCTGCAGAAAGAAAAGGAAATTTGGGGACAATAAAAAGCTATAATATGGGCAAAAATGCTGTGCCAACTGTAAGATGCAACAGAAGCATAAAAGAAAGTTATGTGGCTCAGTGGATTGAGGCTCTGCCTTCAGCTCAGGTCATGGTTTCAGGGTCCTGGGATCGAGCCCCGCATAGGGCTCTCTGCTCGGCAGGGAGTCTGCTTCCCCCTCTCTCTCTGCCTGCCTCTCTGCCTACTTACGATCTCTCTCTCTCTGTCAAATAAATAGATAAAATATTTTTTATAAAGTTATGATAATTAGTTATTACAGTCACAAAGCCTTCTGCTCTCGGAGCAGCCTTTGGGATGCTGGCATGAATCCTAAGTCCCTCCATGTTGATAGCAGGAGATTTGGATGGGACAGTGGAAGAGAGATGGTTTTTCCAAGAAATGTTGATGGCGTTTGGCCCCTACAAACAAACATACAAACAAAAACTACCAACAATGTAATTATTAGTTACAAAGGTCAAAAATTGTCTTTACAATGGAGCAATCAGATAGACATTCCTTTATCCAAATAATGAAACTTGGCATCACAAATAATGAGGTCAGCTGGCCCTACAGCTTCTTTATGCCTTCAGTGGGAGGTGCACCATTCGCCTGTGTAGGATTTTATCTCCAACACTCAGCCTGAATATAATCATGGGGGAACAACCAGCAAATCCCAGATCACAGGTCATCCAAGAGGACAGCCAGCCAAACTCCACTGAGATACTGTCAAGGTCATTGAGATAAAGAAGTCAAAGCAGGGGACTCTTCTAGATTAACAGAGACTAAGATAGAGCACCCAAATTGCAACAAATGAATTTGATTGGATCCTGGATTACCGAAATGCTACAAAAACATATTTTCAGATAATTAAACTACATATTGGATAATTCTGTTGCATCAATGTTAAATTTCTTCAGCTTGATGATGATATTTTAGGAGTGTGTCTTTATTCTTAGTAGTTTCATAGTGAAGTGTCCTGATGTCTGTAACTTGCTTGGAAATGGTTTAGAAAAAGATACACACACACACACACACACACACACACACACACACACACACACAAATATACTCCTGTATACACACACACTCAGAGCAGAGATATATAGGGAGAAAAAGCAAATGTGGCAAAATGCTAACTAGTGAATCTGGGGAGGGGCACATAAGTATTCATTGCGCTAGTCTTTCAAGTCTTCTGTAGCTTGGAACGTTTTCACTATAAAATACTGGGGGAGAAGATGTTGGCAGACAGCATGAAAATCCCATGTATTCGCTAAGACAGTATTCCAATAAGACATTTACATTTTATCCATTTTGATCCTCTCAATTTTTACTATTGTGCACCTACCTTTGGACTTCTCTTACCTAGGCTAAATTAGAAAAATCTGGGTAGCATATGAGTCCATATTCTTGTAAGGACGCATCGTGTTTTCAAAAACATTAATCGGGCTCCTGCTATGTATTCCTACTGTGCCTCTTTCTCTCTTTCTGCCTCTGTCTCTGTCTCTCTCTTTCCCTACCCCTGCCCCTTGTCTCCCCAACAGTGATCTCAAATGCACCATGCATTTAAGTGACCTTGGTCCTTGCCCTTCAGCCCCCCATACCATAGCTAAGACTTCCTTTGAGCAGAAGTGAGGAAAAGAGCAGTCCCAGTCCCCAACCCCCACCTCCCATAAGCACGCCCCTGAGACTTTGACAAAAAAGGACAGCAGGATTAAAATCTAGCTTTCGTTTATCCAGTCCATAATAGAGGTGTCTTTTGGGTCGGAGTCTTGGTGGAGGAGGGGTTCAGAGTTATGGAAGGCTGGGTCTGGCCCTGGCCGCCAGAATGTAGATCAGGCTAAGCCCAGGATGCTAGAGCATCGGGCAGAGTTTCTAGAGAAGGCAGCTTCCTGCTGCTTACTGTCCCTGAAGCCAGAAAGGCCAGCCTGTCCTGTTGACCATTGGCAAGGGGCCCTTTGCCCACCTGCGTATCCAGTCCCGGCTGTGCGTGCTTACAAGAGACACACATCTCCATGGTCTTTGGCCAACATGTGACCGTATTGCCTCACCTCCTCTAGTGCATGCCTGGCTTTCCCAACAGGGCCAGAGTTCTTCATAGACAGAACCACTGAGGCGGTTACAATGACACATGTCCTCTAGGACCTCACCCCCTAGGATGCTGCCCAAATCTCCAGAGAGTCTGGCCTGACTTACTCACCAGGCATCACAGGCAAAGCACCTTAGGCCCCCAATTCTTTGAGCGGCTCACAAAAATGTATGAAGTTCTTTTAACACCCAAAAGGGGGGAAAACAGGAACTATTAGGGATAAAGATTACATTATTTTTTATGCCAACACAGTAAAAAAATGTAATTTGTAATTTGTTTTATAGAAGAGTCCAGCGAGGAAATGTTCTGAGGCTGTAGGAGGCCACAATGCAGCTCTGGGGTCTGGTCGGCTCTGCCCCCTACCTTCTCCCAAACCCAGGGTACCCAGATACCTCAGGACCTTTCTCCCTGTTCCTTTTCTCTGCCTGTGGCATCTTCCCTAGCCTCTCCCCCAAATATAGCTCTATGCTTTGTGTTTTCTTGAATCTGCCACCAAATAAGACAATTCAATGTGAAAAGATCTTCCCCAAACTGAATTTATAACAATGAGAGGACCATTCTTCTTCTTTATTTTTTTCTAAAATGATGTTCTTCTCCTTTCTTTTCCTTTTGGTACAAAAATGTCCTTCCATCTATAAAATTACAGTAATGGCAGATGATATTTTGAATGGCAATTATGTCACAGGTCATAGAGGTCGGTAATTGTCTGCTGGTTCAGCCTCGATCCCCAGTTCTGTGAACATTGTCCTGGGTGTGAAACCCCATTCTTGGATGAGTCTGGGCTTAGAAAACTGAGAAAACTGAGCTGATCTTCCAGACTGACTCATGGCTCCTCCTCCATGAAGCCCTCTCTCTGGCTCCAGGCCCAACACTATGCACCCTACGGCCCATCACGCTCACTTCCCCTGGTAGCATTTTTCTCATCTGCCCCCACCTCTACTAGCCATCTTCTGGAAGGCAGCACTGCCCCTTACTTCCTTGCGTCTCCTCCGCTTGGCATGGTGCCTGGTCCCCAGTAACTGCTCAATCAATCTTTGTTGGATGAATGAAGAAATATACTAATTCCCAGAAAAAATTAGGTTAATGGATAGAATTTCTCCAGCTTTTACTTTTCTCTCTCTATATATTTTTATTAAATCTTTGGCACCTGTTATTCCTTGTCCACTGGCCAGTGCTAGCAGATGACAGAAAGAATTAGCAAGTAGCAAATGAATATTAATGGGCCCAGACATGGCCGCTGGTGCTTCGTTTGACAGCTTGTTTTTTCTGTGGACAGGTGTTTGGGCTTATGGTTGTGGTTTTATATTGTGTGTTAGTGCCTGTAAATTTAATTAAATTTAACATTTCTAAGCAACTTAAGCATACAGTAGCTAAATATGTAATTTTTTGCTAAATCAGAGGCTGTATTTTGGACTTAAATATATCAATATTTCATGGCGTTCTGCAAAAGGTACCATGACCGATAGGAACCCCGTTGTATGAAAAAATAGAGACTAGAGGCTAGAGAACCACTGTCCTGGTGCAAATTTGGGCTTTGGAGGCAGGTTTTAAGTGGAATGGGGGCTCTCCATCACTGCAGGGAGCCTAAAAGAAGGGGGTGGGATGCAGGAAATAGGGGTGGAGAAGTTTGTAGGAGGCCAAGGCTAATCATTGGTCCCCGTTCCTTCCTCCCATTGCTTGGGCCAGAGAATGTAATTCTCTCTTGTTTATTCTTGCTGAAGCTTTAGGTGGGTCTGTACGAGTGTGTGTGCATATTGAGGGCGTGGCAAATAACTAAAACAGTTATTATTGGGCAAAAGAAGAAATGCCTTTGGTCCTTCTGAAGCTGAATTTTCCCACGCTCAGCTCCGATAAGGTTACCAGTCTATTGAGAAATTCTCTCAGGGCTGCCATTTCCAAGCTGAGCAAACCCTAATTTATTGGCCTTTCAAATCCTGACCTGATGTAACTTTCCACCATCAAGCCCACTCTCCTCTAGGCACGCTCCGCAAGCCGGCTAAACGGAACTTACCATGTGGTTTTCCAGAACAGTCTACCTTCCAGCCTCTACCTTTATTATCACAGTTCCCTACTTCCTACACTCAGGCAGTCCCCCATTCCATCTCCGTTCCCCCACATCCCACCTACTTCTCAAGACCCAGCTTTCATTCTAATTCCTTGTTGAGACTACTTCCATCTCCCTAAATGGATGTCATCACTCTCTTCTCTGACCTCCTGTATCTTTTTTCAAGGCACTTATGTTCTTCTCTCAAGGAAGGTAATTTCTGTATTTTATTATCTCCAGTCCACAATCCAGACACACACAGATTTGTTATAAGACATTCACAGTAAAGGAGTTTTATTCATCGGGGTATAATACCATGCCTGGTACATTGTTCTCGTTTTATCTATATCGCATTGAATGTGAATTTGTGTTCTCAATAAGGCCAAGCTGAATTCTGCAAGCATTTTGCTGCTAATCTGTGTATCTGAATTCTTCTAGTTGCAAATCACAGATGAACCAACAAAAAAGGGATAGAGTCAACAAGGAAAATACATAATAATATCACAAATACTAAGAAATCTGGAGGTAAAGAGGAGACTCTGGGGTTGGGATTGGTGATTCAGTGACGTCATCGAAGGCCTGCCTTCTGCAGTGTGTAGCCACCATCCCCCCTCCCCCCTTAGACCCAGTCACAATGTGGCTCAGTTCTGGATTCTACACACAGATACAACACTGGCGAGCAAAGAAATATCACCATTCCTTCTATGATTCTCTTTTTATTATAAGGGAAAATCTTTTCCCAGAGGCTGCCAGCAGACCTCCTCTCACACATTATCGATCAGAACTGCAACACATGCTCGTGCCTAAAACAAGGGCTGGCAAAGAGAACAGAAGTCCCTTGATCAGCTCAGGTTAATCAAGATTCACAGCCTTGGTCTGGGAAAAATTTCAGACCCTCCTAAGCACATGGCCCCACGTATCTGCACAGACCTGGGTTCTAGGTCAAGGTGGAAGTAAGAGGTGTCTTTGTCTATGCACAATGGTGCCAGTTAAAGTCCTTCTATGTAAAGGCTGTTGTAAAGCCAGGACGTGCCAGAACAGGAGTCCTGAGCTCTTGGGTAGTAACAGGTAGGATGGGAACACTCACTTCCTACAGATAGATAATAATGATTCATGATAGCTACCATTCATTTCTATCCCCTTTCTCCCGCACCTTCCAGTACTATGCCCCTCCTCTCCTCAAGCTCAGCCAATGATCCCACTGAAAAAACCTGGGCAAAGACACTCCATGTTCTACCTACACCTACCCACCAACCTACATCAGTGTCCACATAGGCTGCCTTTCCTCCCACATTAAGTGTGCCCCATCCCTACTCACAGCAAAGCCCAGTGCCTCCACTTACACCAGGTTCCCATTCCCACTCACCTACTCGAAGGCATTGTCCAGCGAATCCTTCCACTTCCTGCACCACTTGACTTGCCTCTTCTTCTAGATCATTCCCACCCACAAACCGCATGCTCCCAACCTTAAAACATCCCTTCTTGACTTTGCATCCTTCTACTGCTCTCAGTCCAGTTATCTACTTTCCTTTGTAACAGAATCCCTCAAAAGGGTTTTTACCCAGAGCCCTGACTAAACCCGTTCAGGGTAACCAAGGATGTTCATTGCCTAAATCCAGTGTTTAGCTCTCAGTTCTCATCTTATTGGCCCAGTTAGCAGTATTTGACATAACTGGTTTCCTCTTTGTAGGAAGACTTGGTTCCCAGGATGTCTCCTGTGGCTGGCTCTTCTCCCATTGCACCTGCGGGGCGCTCTTGGCCACCTTTGTAATTCCTCTTCCTTTCTGAATGTTATGCTATCCGGGAGCTCAGTCCTTGGACTTCCCTGCCTCTACTCAACTCCCCGGTATCCATACCATGGCTTTAACTATCATCTATGTGCTGAGGACTCCCGAGATGCGTTTTCAGCTTATCAGCCGGATGCTAGACTCAGACATCCAGCTGCCTACTTGACATCTTAATCTGAATGTCCACAAAGCATCGTCAAATGTAACACAAATGTACCAAATACCTATCGCGGCAGAACAAACTGGAAAGCTTTGGGACAATTTGGGCTGGGCTCAGCGGGAAGATTTGCCTGGTCATGCTGGGATCACTCATGTGACTGATGTCCTCTGGAGGCTTATACTGTGACAGGATGTTTCAAGGCGTCCTCATACACATCTGGCCGTTAGCTGGAGCTATTGACCATGACCCTCGGGTTGTCCTCCGTTGTCCTTACGTGGCCGAGGCAGTGTTCTAAGAAGGCAAGCACAAGACAAGGCATGACCCAGTGCATGACTTATTGGGTGTGAGGAAGGTAATAATTTCTCACAATGTCCAGAATAGAATTCACAGCATCTACTCCCCCCAATCCCCATCTGCTCCAACTATAGTCTTTGCCATCTCAGTAAGCAGCAATTCCATCCTTTCCATTGCTCAGGCCAAAAGCCTTAGAGGCACCCTGGCACTCCTTTCTTGTCACACTCCCCCTCTAATCCGTCATCACACTCCTGTCAGCAATTCCTTAAGAAGTATATCCTGAACCCGGCCACTTCTCACCACCATGCTTCCTACCGCAATCTCTCACCTGGATGATGGCAGTGGCCCTTAGCTTGTCTCCCTACCGTCACTCTTGACCCCTGCAATCTGTTTTCAACACATCAGCCTGAGCTATTATGTTAAAAACATTAATCAGATTATATCACTCCTCTCCTTAAGTCTTCAAGGTTTTTACAATGGCCAGCAAGTTCCCACACGATTGTTCTCCCTGCTCCCACCCTCCCCTCCTGCACACATACACGGTTACCTCTCTGACCTCACTTCCAGCTGCGCCCCCCCACCACATCCCAGCTCCAGTCTCACCTGCCACCTGGATGCTTCTCACTTGTACCTAGTGCATGGCTGGCTCAGGGTCTTTGGACTTGCAGTTCCTCTGCCCAGAATGTTCTTCCTTCAAACATCAGGGGCTGGGCTCCTTCACCTCCTCTGGGTCTTTATTCAAACACCATGAAGGCCTGGGAGGCGCCTGGGTGGCTCAGTTGGTTGAGCCTCGGCCTTCGGCTCTGGTCATGATCCTGGGTTCCTGGGATCGAGCCCCACGCTGTCCTGGAATTGAGTCCTGTGTTCTACTCCCTGCTCAGTGGGGAATCTGCTTCTCCCTCTCCCTGCTACTCTCCCTGCTTGTGCATGTGCCGCGCTCTCTCTATCTCAAATAAATAAATAAAATCTAAGAAAGAAAGAAACATCATAGAGGGGTCCTGACTGCTCTATTTAAGGTCACAATCCCTCCTTTTGCAGAGCAGATTTACCCCTCACCAAACCCCAGGATTTCTTTCTCTCTTGGGGCTTTCTGTCACAATTGCGCCACATCCTTTACCTGTTTACTTGTTTATTGTCTGTCTCCCCATCTTAGAAAGTGAACTCCCTTCAAGCAGGATTTCCTTTTCACTTATTTTGCTGCTCACCCCCCCCCGCCCGCCCCGCCAAGCCTGGACTAGAGCCTGCCATTTTCAGGTGTTTAATTATATTTGTGAAGTGACCGAATTCATTGACTACTGACTGTGGGCTGCAGATGTCACCCGGTTTATTGGCCGCGGACTCCCCACGCTAGCCCCATACAAAGACGACTGCAGTACCTCCTCTGGTGAACCAGGTGCTATTGCTACCATTTAGCAGGTGTGGAGACTGAGGCTGGGTGGTTAAATAACTGCTCTGGGGTCCCGGAGCCAGGGCAAGGGCAAGTGTAGATTTGAGCTCTTTTTTTTTTTAAGATTTTGTTTATTTATTTGACAGAGAGAGGGAGAGGGATCACAAGTAGGCAAAGAGGCAGGCAGAGAGAGAGGGGGAAGCAGGCACCCTGCTGAGCAGAGAGCCCGATTTGAGGCTCAATCCCAAATCCCTGAGATTATGACCTGAGCTGAAGGCAGAGGCTTAAACCCACTGAGCCTCCCTGGCACCCCCAGATTCGAGCTCTTGACCAGCCAGCTAAACTGCCATTGCCTTCCTGGCGTTCTCTCCTGGACGAGGGGGCGGGCAGCTCGGTGGCCTTCTGGTCAGCATCTTCGTGTGGTGTGACTGCCGTTGCTCATCCAAATTCCTAGTTATGAAGGAGAAGGAGGAGGAGGAGCAGGAAGAGTGAGAAAGGCAGGAAGAGAGGATGGTGAGGGAAGGGTCAGTGGTGGAGGTGATGGAGGTGGTGGGGTCTAGAACCATCCAGCTGCCTCCCAGGGCTGTAGCAGACTGCAGGACCACCCAGAAAGCAGACCCCGGGGTGAGGACTAGGATGTGTTCCCCACCATGTCCCCCAGCTCATGGGTGCTCCTTTCAAAGGCTGCTAGGAGGACTGTCCTCTCTCTACCTCATGCTAACCACTGGATTCCCAGGCTTAAATGAAGCCCTTGAACAAGCAGCACTTGCAGATAACCCCATCCGGTCTCGGCTCCCAGGAAGTTTTGCTCCTTCCCCTTCCCCCCAGCGGGCCTCAGGCGATTAGGCCTCCCTCAGACCTGGGGCAGCGCTCAGCAATAGCCAGGACCCCCAGCACTATGCCGGCCGAGATGGCTCTGCGGTGGGTGATGAAGGAAGGGGGCTGCTGGCCGACATCTGGCGGCCAGCAGCGGGCTGGGAGGGTCAGTGCTGAATACCACAGGCCAGCCATTTGCAACAGAGACTACTTTGGTCTTGGGACTGATGGACGCATACACATATTTTTTTGAAAAGGGTTGTTTTGTTGTTGTTGTTGTTGTTTAAACAGTCTAGGACCAAGACAGACAGCTGTGGTTGATAGTGTCTAGAGAAAGATAGCAACTACTGTGTTTGGGTTATCATATGATAGCTCACAAAGAAAAGGGCTTTGTTCTAGGATTGGTTTCTCTAGTCAATTAAACGTTTAATATCTGCCACAAGGTCCCTGCTGTTTAAGTAGAGATACTTCCGATATACTTGGCAGTCACATGCCTGCTTACTTAATGTAAGGTTCTGTCTCTTTTCCTTCTTTCCTTCCCTCCCTTCATTCCCTCCTTCCATACTTTCTTCCTCCCCTCCTTCCTTCCACGCTCCTTCTTTCCTTTCCTCCTTCCTTCTTTCTTTCCTTTTCTCTCTCCTTCCCTTCCCTTCAATCTTTTTTCTTTGCTTTCCCTTCTACTCCTTCCTTCGATCCTTCCCCCTTCCCAATTGTCCTCCTTTGTTTCATCCTCTCTTTTTTCCCTTTTCTGCTCCTCTTTCATGATTAGGAAATTATCCTTGAGGAAAAGGAGGGGAGGATGAGGGGGTCACAGAAGTGTTGTAGAAATTACAAGGGGAAGAAGCCTGTCGACTTCCATGTATTATATTCTGTGTTGTGAATGTATGGTACACGCGTGGCCTCCTAGGCCTTGTCAGCTTTGTCCAAAGTGTCAGGGGAGATGATCTCCCTGACAAAGTCCCCAGGCTCTGAGGTCTGGGCTGAGGTGAGACTCGGGGATCCCAGGGAGGTGGGCTGTGTTGTAGGGGGCAGATGTTCCTTGCCAGGGGCCTCTGCGGAGGGAACTAGAGGGTGATTGATCACTGATGAAGGCTCTTGGGGACAAGCAGAAACAAAAACCTGACCTGGTACTTGTTTGTATGAACTGTCTATCCAAGGCAGCTTGGTGTCTGCCACACCCAGGACTAAATCACCCAGCGGAAACTCATGAAATGCCCCTATCCCCCGGCTGCTGGAGCTCCCGGGAGCCCAGGGCCTGGAGGCCCACCTGTGGGCTTGCGGGTAGAGTCCAGGGTATTCGCTTAGCCTCATCTTCATTCACTCCGAAAAACTTCAGCTGAATGCCCGCTAGGCAGCAGGCATAGTGCAGGGAACAGAGCGCACTGTGACATGGTGCAGTCTCTGGTCCCAGGAAACCCACTAGGTAAACATACATGTAAACAAATAACCAAAATCAGCGAAAAAGCACTACCCTAGAGGACTATACTAAGCACAGAGCTTTCATCAGTGGTTAACCCAATGCCGGAAGGAGGCAAGCAGTGGGGAGGCTGGGAGGAGGGCTTCATAAAGAAGCTGGGGGTTCCGTTGCTTCTACAAGAAGGCTGGGAGTTCGCCAAATTGATGGGTCATGGCAGGAGACAAAGCATACCAGGCAGAATTACAGCACGTACAAAGGCCGAACCAGGAAACTATTGGTAACCAGGTAAGACCCAATCGTAGTGGGAATAATCAAGAGCTGAGAAAAGTTGGAGCGAGATCAAGGGTAGTTGAAGGCATGCCCGTAACCTATTCTAAGGAGTCTGAATTTTTCATAAGCAATCAGTGGCCCAAGAAGGGTCACATCTACGCTTTAGGAAGATGTGCCTTTTAGAAGAACGGATGGGCAGAGAGTGAGATCATCACCTGGGAGAGCATATGGACAACCAGGATAATAGTTTAGAAAGAGGAACTGAAGCCTGAGCTGGGGCAGAGGCCACAAAAACAGAAAGGAACCGACAGCTTCAAAAGATGTTAAGAAGATAGAGTTGGCAGCTCCAATTACCGATTGGCCGTGGAAAGTGAGAAGTCTAAAATTAATCTAAAGGCTCTGGCTTATATGATTGAGTGAAAAGTGGTATCACTAATGGAGATAGGAAATTGAAGAGGAAAAAATAGATTCCAGGCAAAAATAATGAGTGGGGCATATTCAGTCTAAGGTCTGGTGACATCCTGGTAGAGCATTTCAAAAAGCAGTTGGCTCTCTAGGTGTAAAGCAAGGAAGAACTGGGCTAAAAGTGCTAGTTAGTCAGAGTTGTCTGCTGAGAGAGAAATAGACACCATGTGGTGTCAGGGGGAAAATGGGGTCATATAGAGAGCATATTGGGGTGAGCAGCTATTCTGGTCTTTGCCTTATACCTTATGTCTAATCCAGCAGGAAGAATGGTCAGCTCACATACTGAGTCCACTTCTCACCACTTCCATCACCACTTCTCAAGGCAAAGCTTCCATCATCTCTCACCTGGGCTATGCAGTAATCTATGCACAAATTGATCACCTTGCATCTATTTTTGCTTCCCTGTAGACTATTTCTTATACAACAGCCAGATGGGCCTTTAAAAAAACGTAAATTAAGTCATGTCACTTTAATCTTCTAAACCACCCAGTGGTTTCCCTTGACGCATGAAATAAAACGCAAATTCCTGTAAGACTCAAGATTTGGCATTTGCCTTCCTTTCTGAATTCACCTTCTACTTCTACCTCACTCACTTTGTTCCTGCCACACTGAGTTTCTAGCTCTCAAACATGCCAAGCTTGTTCCTGCCCCAGGGCCATTGCACTTGCCGGCAAAGCTCTCCTGGATCCTTCTACAGATCATGATTTCTCTGACAAAATTTTCAAGTTTGAATTCAAGTTTGTATTTCTTTGAACAAAGTAAGCATTGGTGCTCCATTGGCTGTGTCAGATAACTTCAGTCTTTTGAGATTTTGTGGACCTGTTCCAGTTTTCTGTTGTATCTGCTGGTTCTCATTCACCTTGTCTTATTTCCTGGTTATCTCTGGCTGTATGCTGGAAATTTTCCTTCTGGAATAATTTGAGGCCCAGGGTGATAGTTTGTTTGTTTTTTCTCCTGAAGGGATTTTCATTTACTTCTGGAAGGTACCTAGTGCTATTCCCAGTCTGGTCCCACTTTAAGCCAAGTTCTAGGCTCAAGGTCTCATGCTGCATCAGATGACCTGAAGGCATGACCTGAGGGCATAGCTCTTGGACAATCCCAGCTTTAGGTTTAGAGCCTGCCACCTTCTCCCTGGGCTCTGATGTTTGTCCCCTCACTCTCTGAGGCCACTAAGAGCTCAGCTCCGTTTTATGGATACTTACTGCACATGCATGGGTGTCCACAAGGCGACAGTGGCTCTGTGTGATGGTCCCCCTCTTCTCCTAGCTTTTGCCCAGTAATTCCTCACCACTTTAATAACTACCTTTGGCATTATTTAAATTTCATCTGGGTATTTAGTTGGCAGTGAGAATATTGGTCCAAATTTCCTAGTCTGACGTTGCCCCATTTCTTCCATGACTCAATTCCTCATTCCAATCTGTGTGCAAATATCATTTCTTTGGAAAAGACTTTCATGCCCATTCCATGGAATATAGCCAGCACTATCCCAGCATTCTCGGCTTTATTGTTCTTTATAGAGCTTAATCACCATCTGATATTTGATTGCGTATTTATTTGCTTCCTTGTTTATTGTCTGTCTCCCCAGCTAGAAGTTGTTTACTCATTCATGCATCAAATATTTATTGCACACATCCTATGTGCTAGGCACTATTCTAGTCATTGGGCATGCAGTACAGAACAAGGCCGGTCAGGTGCCAGTCTACAGGGAGCTTACGTTCTCACGGGGAAGACAAACAATAAACAGTAAAATAAATACAGAAAGTAAACTCCGTGAGGATAGGAAGCATGCCTGCTTTCTTGCACCTTGGGGTGTAGAACAGTGTGAATATTATTTTTTTTAAAGGAAAAAAATCCTTGTCCCAATGTCTTTTTTCTGTATTGTTTTATCTGTATTGTTGGCTTGCTGCCTTTTCTCTTAAATATGTTATCATTTTAAGTGTATTAAGGGTTAAAAAGACTTGTGTGTCAGCCTGGAAATAGAATCATCATCTACTATATTACTGTTATGGGGAAATATGTTCTGAGTTCCAAATAATTAACTTCCAAGTGAACTTTTGGAAATTGTCAGCTGGGCTCATATATATTTGGGTGAGATTTGCCAATGTCTTTGCACTCTTTTATAGAAAGAGGCAACACGCCAGCCAGATCAGGCTAGACAGCCCTGGCGATGAGTGGGATAACAGATGTCTCAGGAAGAGTGCCCTCACATCCAGAAGGCTCTCTTCTGCTGTAAGTTCGTGGTTGTTTGGGTTCTTAGAATCTCAGATCCGGGGTGACACCCCTTCCCCTGTGCAGGGACAGAAGCTCTGTGATCGAACTCACAGTTTTTTCACCAGTGGGGGCCAAGCTCAATTCTTGAGTGTCCTCCACCTGGGCAACGGCATGGTTGAAAGTGGCAGCCAGCCCTGGCTCTCAGCCCTGCCACCCTGGGACACTGAGAGAGCGAGAGATGGGGGGGGGGGGGGTCAGCCAATCCAACTCAGAGAAGTCACTCCAACATGACAGTGTCATGGCATTCAGCCTCAGCTCAAAAACTTTGCCTTCGCATGTGCTCTAGGTTGTTCCATTCATTAGCAAGGGGAGGTAGCCCATGAAGAAGAGCGCACGCAGGTGGTGAGCCAGAGCAGAGTGTAGGAAGAATCAAATCTCAGGCTGCCTTTGGGTTAAAACACAAACAACCCCCCCACAAAACAACAACAACAACAAAAAAAAAAAAACAAAAACCCACCAAAAAAACCCAAACCCAACCAAATCAGGATTAGCTGAGATTTTTGGCAAAGAAAATGGATAGCAACAAAATCCTCAAGGTTGGGGCTGGGAAGTATGGGGAGACTCTTCAGTGTGGTCAGGACTAATTTCAGAAGGGAATATTGGTAGAGAAATGAGCTCTTCTAATTCTTTTGAAGTGGGCAACAAACTATACAGTTGAGGGACCCAGCAATCAAAATCAGAACTGGGCTTAGAGGCAGGACATGGGATCATGAATTTGTGAAAACTCTATCCCAAGATTTTGAGCTGGAAGAGCCCTAGCAGGGGGAGGGGAGGTGACAGTGGCAACCAGGTTGTTGTCTCTGTGCGTTTCCCCCCTGCCCCCCACCGCTGCCAGTACCTGCATGGTTCCGGGAAGGAGGGGGAGGAGAACCAGGAGGGTGGGGGGAAATTTTTTCAAACAACCATCTAGTTCAGTCTCACACCAACGCTCAGAAACTAAATCTTCCAGACGGGGCCTGGGAATCTGTATTTGTCATGCTGCTGGAGTCATTCCTGCCCAGCCACTTTGGGACCTTCTGCCTAGTCTCACCAACCTCACTTTACAGAATAAGAAACTTGGGGCCAGAGAGGTCAAAAGACACCAAGAGCAGCAGAGCCCAGACAGAAAGCTAGAATGTCGGGCTCCCAGTCCCTTGCTGCGTATACTCTGCGAAGTTCAGAATCAGCCCAAACAATAGCCAGTGAGTACTGAGAACTAGTTAGAGGCATCTTACTAAGTTCTTTTATATATCAGCTCATTTCATCCTTGCAAGCGCCCTAGGAGGGCAGATGCTGTTGTTACCCCCTGTCTAAAGGAGGAACCTAGGCGAGAGGGTAGTACCTTGACCAGAGTTAAGTGTCAGGGGCTCAGACCTGGCGTCCTTCTCCAAACACCACCGTTCTCCGTCAGTTGGAGAACGGGAGGACCAGTGAGCACAGCTCTGGGGCTTTGTGGAGGAGGAACGATGTTAGCTCCATAGACTCTTACGTCCCCCCTGGGATAAACCAGTCTTCAGAGTTCCAGGGCGGCATATCCAGACCCTTCGCTGACACCAGATGGCGCACCTCAGGTTCCGAGCACCCACCCATGGGGAGGGCCTCAGGGGCCTACTCTGCTCCCTTGCCACCTTGATCTTGAGATGTAAGAGTGAACTCCATTTTTTTTTTATAGGACAGATGGTATCCTGTGTAAGCGATTGCTAGTTTCCAGCTCTGGGGAGCCTCACCTGTGTAGGAGGGTAATCACCAAGAAGAAAGCTTGCTATCAGGATTGTTTAGTGGTACTTTTAGCTCTGACTTGGCTGTTCTGTGGGGTGGGGAGGCTTTGCTCCTTCCACTTGGCATTTTGCATGGCTTAAGGGCAATGAACACGGGCACTTGTGAGCACAAGGTGTCAGGCTATCTTTAGACTAAATGCTTTGCCCTCAGCTTTTTTTCAGTTGACAAAAGAGAACTTGGCTAATGCCTTCTCCCCCCACCCCACTCCCCGCCAGTTTTAAAAAACCATAACATTATGTCACTTGTGGCTGTATATTAGCCTTTTTTTTTTTAAACATTTTACTTATTTATTTGACAGAGAGAGAGAGAGAGCACAAGTAAGCACAGCAGCAGGCAGAGAGAGAGAGAGAGAGAGAGAGAGAAGCAGGCTTCCCATGGAGCAAGGAGCCTGATGCGGGATTCGATCCTAGGACCCTGGAATCATGACCTGAGTCGAAGGCAGGCACTCAACCCACAAAGCCACCCAGGCACTCCTTATATTAGCCTCTGATTAAAGCTCCAGTAGGTCTGGAGACCTCCAACTGATAGAGCTGCTTGCCCATATCTTATCTACCAATTTCGTGTTGTTGTTCCCCCTACAGTGTTTACATTATTTTTAAACACTAGCTTCCAATGAATAAAATTAGGGGAAATCAAATGAAAATCTGGATCTCTGGCTTTCTTGAAAAACTAAGAAAATCAGGCAACACTGGATCTTTGTTCCTGACCACAGTTTCTTTGCTAAAGCTATGCTTCAGCCTGGCTTTGTGGGCTTCTGAATTTAAGCCCCAGGGGGAGAAGATTAAGGAGTCTTCCAAAATGTCCAGAATATCCACCTGAGCCCAGGCCAGTCCAGGAAAGGGTTCGACAGTCCAGCGTAACTTGTTTTGAAGCAAGCTGCTAGGGTTGGGCCCAGCCACCCGATGTATTTGCTGACTGGGGACTTCTGTCCCCTCTTCTCCTTTGACCACTTCTCCTTCCCTTACGATTCTTCCGCTGTCTGTAACTGGTCTCCTGAAAGGGCCACCGTCACAACACTGTTCAGCACTTCATTTAATGGTTTCTATGTCTGGAGGGCAGAGACAATCTTTTCACTGTACAGGTGTGCCCCAGAGATATTGAGGATTAAGTTCCAGACCCCCGCAATAAAGTGCATATTGCCAAAAAAATGAGTCAAATGAATTTTTTGGTTTCCCGATGTCTATTGTAGTCTATTGTACTATTCTAGTTTATTAAGTGTGCAATTCCTGATGTCTAAAAAATAATGTACTCACCTTAATTAAAAAATACTTTATTGCTGAAAAATGCTAACCATCATCTGAGTTTTTAGCCAGTCACCATCACTGATCACAGATAACCACAAATATAATAATAATGAAAAAGTTGGAAATATCGTGAGAATTAACAAAATGTGAGTGACACAGAGAAATGAAGTGAGTGCTCCTGGTAGAATGGCACCAACAGGCTTGCTCTGACCAGGGTCACCGCAGACCTTCATTTTATAAAAAACAGAAGTAGCTGAGAAACACAACAGAGCGAATCTCAATAAAATGAGGCATGCCTCTATTCTACTCTCCTGCCTTACAGTGAACACAGCCCTTGGAATATCTTAGATGGTCCATCCATTTGCAAATTAGAAAGCTATGCTGGGAACCAGCCATAACATATCTGGGGTGGTGATGGAAGTCAAGGTTTGACAAACCATCCAAAAAATGCCAGTGGTCTAGATGGTAGGTGGGGTAGGTGGAGAAGTTAAAAATGAGAAGGGATACTGAGTATAGAGTTCAAGGATGGAGGAAGTGGCCCTGGGAAGAGGTCTAGGGACTGAATGCTTAGGAAGTGTGGTCTTGGATAAGGGGTCGGGCAATCTTGGGGGGGTCAGAGAGTTCTGACACAGGCTGAGGTAGCTCTTCTTGAAGATCCCTTGACTACTCTTTCTCTTCCCCTCCATATCCAGTTCTCCAGAACATACCATTGAACATAGTCTCAAAATGCTTCTAGACTCCACCCATATCTCACAACCTGTATCATTTTCATCCCAGTCCTAGCCAAGGTCATCTCTCACTTGCACAACTACAAGAGCCCCCTTTTCAGTGTCCCTCCTCCACTCGTACCTCCTTTCCCTGTGGCCAGAGGGATATAAATTGCCCGCTAGCCCATGAGGTCCTATAGGATTTCCTCTGTGACCTCTCTGATCACATTTCACCTCCTCCTTTGCTCTCATGTCCCTTGAGGCACGCCAACACACCTTATAGTTCTGAACATGTTAAGGGACTTTGCACCTGCTGTTTCCTAAGCTTGGAATGCTCTTCTTCCAGAAATCTCCAAGGCTCATTCAGTCCTTCTAATGAGATGTCGTCTTTCCCGGTCACCCACATAGAACAGAATACTCTTCCCCATCCCACACACATACACACGATCCCCTTCTCCCACTTTTCCCAAGAACACATGTCATGTTATGTTACATATTTATTCATTTCATTGTTTGTGTTTTCCACTAAGATAAGTGCCACGAACGAGAGTGGAGAATTTTCTTGGCACACAATATATGCTCAAAAAATAAATGAAAGAGTCTAGCAGATAAGGAGGAGTGAGAGATGTCAGATTCAGGGTTGTCTTGGGGGAAAGAGGTAATATTTAACGCACAAGAAGAGATTTTCCATATAACACTCGGTATATGTGATAAATATTCAATTCAGTTCAATTCAGTTGAAGTACTTATAATGCGCTTACTGTACGCAGATCACAATGCCAAGAAATGTTTGGGATTGGGGCACTTGGGTGGCTCAGTTGTTAAGCGTCTGCCTCTGGGTGGCTCAGTTGTTAAGCGTCTGCCTTTGGCTCAGGTCATGATCAGAGTCCTGGGCTCGAGCCCTGTGTCAGGCTCCCCGCTCAGTGGAGAGCCTGCTTCTCCCTCTCCCTCTGCCTGGCTGCTCTGCTAACTTGTGCTCTCTATCTCTCTGTCAAATAAATAAATAAAATCTTTAAAGAAAAAAAAGAGAGAGAGAGATGTTTGGGATAAAAGATAATTAAAGTATAGATCCTGCCTGCAAAGAAGAGGGGTGAGGGCAAGTGAGACCCCTTAGTTTTTTTTTTTTTTTTATTCCCCACTGCATGTTCTTCATTGCCTTGCACACTGGGGGAGTGGGTAACTAATATATTTTTTTAATTTTTTAAAATTTTATTTATTTATTTGACAGACAGAGATCACAAGTAGGCAGAGAGAGAGGCAGAGAGAGAGGAAGGGAAGCAGGGTCCCGGCCAAGCAGAGAGCCCAATGTGGGGCTCGATCCCAGAACCCTGGGATCATGACCTGAGCTGAAGGCAGAGGCTTTAACCCACTGAGCCACCCAGGCACCCACTAATATATTTTTTAATACATTAATTATCAGTATACTCCTTCACAAAATCCTTTCATTACCATACTGTACAATAGAGCGAAAAACATCTTATAAACCCACAGTCTCTTTCTGAGTTCTGAACTCCACACCCCGTCCCCCAACTGCTTTTTGGACATCTTCACTTCTACGACTCTTGGGCCTCTCAAACTCAATGCATCCAATCTTATCCTATGTATCTTGATCTCAGTTTTTGAGGCGGAGCTGGTTTTTCTGCCCCATTCCTCACCTTCAACCTGGCATTCCATGGAGTTTACTTCCTGACATCCAAGGGACCTGCTCATGTCTCTCCCTCCCTGTTGCTACTTCTGTGGTCCTGGTCACCAGGGTCTCTTGTCTGGATTTTCAGCAACACCTACTAGAACTCCACTCCCCTCCCATCTTCCACATCTAGGCCAGAGTGGTCTTTTTAAAATGTACGTCTGGGAACAGTACTGCCTTGCTCAGAACCTTCAGGGGTTTCACCATTGCCCTGGGCTAAAGTCCACTCCCCCCTTTTTTGAAAGACTTTATTTGTTAGAGAGAGAGAGAGTGAGCACAAGCAGGGGGAGCAGCAGGCAGAGGGAGAAGCAGGCTTCCTGCTGAGCAAGGAGCCCGAAGCGGGACTCAACCCCAGTACCCCAGGATCATGCCACCTGACTGAGCCACCCAGGGGTCCCTAAAGTCCAAACCCCTTAAAACACCATAAAAAGTCCTCTAGGTTCTGGCACCAGATTTCTTCTCTGCCATTTCTTGCCACTTTCTTACAGCCTAATTTGTGCCCAACAGAGATTTTGGGTTCTCTAACTGGACTGCTCTCTTCTCCCTCTAGGTCTTGGAGGGTACTGATTCAGGGTCCGGACTCAGTTACTCTTTCCCTCCTTCTTCTCCTTCCTCCGGAGCCTCCTTCTGCTCTTTTGGATTCTACCTGTTTTCATTTCCTCCAGGAAGCCTTCCTGGCACCTGACCTGATTTGACCAAAGCCCTCCTCCTCGTTTCCCAACCCGGCAACACAGGATCCGGGCCCTAGAATGTGCTTCCTCAAGCCTTTGTTCTTTTCTTGCCTTACTCCTTTTATAGTCTCCCCACTAGACTGCAAACTCCAGGAGGGCAAAACTGTCTTCCTCTATCTTGGTTACCTTTTGACCATTCCTACCCAGAAGGCGTGTGTATTCATTAGGTATTGAGTGGATGGAAATGCACTTGTTTGGATAGGGCTGTTCCTCATAAAATAATATCTTACATTTACCAAGTGCTTAAGATGGGGCAGGCTCCATTCTGAAGTGCTTTACAAGTGTGCCATGGACAACTCCCATAACCCTATTTAGTAGGGGCGGGCTATTTCCCCATACAACAGATGGGGAAACTAAGGTCCAGAGAGGTGAAGTAACTCCAATGTCGGCCGCAAGGACGTGGAAGAACCAGGGTTAGAACCCAGGTTGGGTCCAGAGTCCAGTTCGGCCACAACTTCTAGGAAGTTCTGCCCTAGAATGAAGCACAATATGGGGTTCCACTACATGAAGGGATTCAAGTCTCCTGCTAAGGGCTTTATTTTTATTTCTGGGAGAGAGGACACTGCTCCCTTGCCACCCACTTCAAGGCTCATGGGTCCTTTGCTGGGCTTTGGGAAGGGCCTTGTGCTTCTAGCCTGCGTGTGACGCCCTACTTAACTTTCAAGGCTGTCCGGCCCACACGCTCCTTGTGCCCAGGCCCTGGGGCGGCTCTTGCCCTGGACAGGTGCGCCCCAGAGAACAGCGGCGCCCCTGTCCCCCCACCCCCCAACGGGCCTCTGGGACAGGCCGCTCTTCTCCGGGGGCGGGGGAAGGGGTGGGCCAAGGGCGGGGCCTCTCGCCCAGGCCACCGCCCTCGCCCCGCTCGCGGCTCCACCGGGTGCAGCGGGCCGGACCGGAGGGGCGGGGACTCGGGAGGGACCGGAGGGGCGGGGACTCGGGAGGGGCCGGAGCGCGGCTGCCAGTGCGGCTGCGGGGGGAGAGGGAGAAGGCGGCGCGTCCCCGGAGGCGTGCGCCCAGACTGCCGGCCGCCGGACCGACGCACGGAGGGAGAGGGCCGGGGGCGAGGTCAGTATCCGGTGGGAGCGCGGGCGGCGCGCGGAGGGGCGGCGGCGCGGGCAGCCGGGAGCCCGGGGCAGGGGGCGGGGAGGGCGGCGGCGGGCGCGGGGCCGGCTCCGCTCGGGGGTCGGGCCCGAGACCCTCCCCTGGTCGGTCGGGCGCGCGCCGAGCGCGCCCCGGCCCCGGAAAGCGCAGCCCCCGCTCCCTTTTCCCTCCGTCTCTTTTCTTTCCAATCAGCGAAAATAAACACCCGGGAAGGTAAAACAATAGCGGGGCCACCTGGGACGCGGCGCGCGCGGAGCTCCCACGTTTGGGGCGGGGGCCGGAGGTGGCACCGGGAGTGGCGGCCCCACGTCGGAGCCCCCTCCCGCTGTGCCGCCGCGAAGGGTGGGGCTCCCCGCGGCGCCGGGCTCGGCAGGAGGCGAAGGGAATTCCCTGGAGTGAGGCGTGTGGGCAAAGTATTGCTGGAACAATCGGGCTTCCCGCATTTGCCCTGCTGTGGGCAGGGAAACTGAGGCGGGGGCCAGTGTCGCGACTTGCCCAAGGTCAGAACGCCCGGGTTGACTGTCCTGATCCGGGAACGGGACCCAGGCGTCCAGAGCAGCCCAGCGCTCAGCGCCTCTCGGTTTTGCGGCGCTGGTGTTCGCCTTTGATACATCTCTGTTGTGTTTGTTTTAGAAATCTGCTGGCATTGTGGGACCGGCTTCGCCTCGGGGCCGCTGAACGCCAACTTGCTTCGTGTGTTCTGGGTAGGTGTGGGGCAGGTGGCAGCTCCCTGACCTACCGACATGGATGGAGACGGACTTTTTGATGAAGAAACCCAGACAGTCGGTGCCATTCCGGGGCGATTTAGCTGTCAGAGGTTTTGACAAAACCTGCCCTGTTTCCTTTGGGGAATCCGAATGAGGGAGCTTACAGACACCTTCACTGGGAAGCCAAGGACATTTCTGTATAATCAGTGGATGAAAGGATTTTCTCAGACTCTTTTTTCCCTATTCCTTGAGGATTAATTCACTGCAGTCTACAATTCCAGTGGAAACCGCAAGGCACACGATGTGGCAGAAGCCTAGAGGGCCTTCAGAATTGTTCTGGACCCTTCTTTTAGCATAGGGGAGTTCAACACAAGCCACTGGCCGCCCCCCCCCCCCATCTTGCTGATCTCTTCTCTTTAACCTGTTTTCATTTTTTGAGTTACGTTCTATTTCCAAAACTGTCCTCTGGAGCTATAAGTGGATTGCCAGAAATGAGAGATTAAGTGCGAGAGAAGAGGGAGCGTCCTGTGTTGTGTCTCTTCTCTGCTGCCGACATGAAGTGCTTTTTCCCAGTGCTGAGTTGTCTGGCTGTGCTGGGTAAGTGGCTCTGCTTATCAGTGCGATCGATGTGAAAGTTTAACCTGCTGTTGGTTCCTGTAATTCCTTGTGGTTCTTTCCCATCAACACTTGGCTTGGGGGACACCAGCACACAGCAGTTATGTATCACAGGTTGGACTAGGGTACCAAGAGGCCCTATTCTGACCCGGGAGGAACGGTGAGATATTGTTTGCTGTCTTTAAGAAGGAACATCTACTGTCCTTGAAGTGTCTGTCCCCAGCCTTGCCTTGCGGTGAGATCCCTCCATCTGCATGTTAGTGGTTTAGGGGCTCCATGTACCTTATAAACTTCAGTGTCTTATCCGCTGTCCACATTAATTCCAAATTCAAAGTGGCACCGTTATTCTTACTGTGGGGAAAGTTGGTTTGGTGGTAATGATGCTGTGTTTTTTGTTTTGTTTTGCCTTTATTTGTGGCGGGGGGCGGGGAGTAGTCATGGGTGGAAATAGGGTGGCGAAGGGATGCATTGCCCTACCTGAGTGACCTGGAGCCTAAAAGTGTTTGAGGATACCAGTCTTATGTCCCCTCACCAAGGAAACTCAGAGCGTAGTTCTGGAAGAAGAGAGACTGGAGGAGGGGAAGCTGCTTGCGAGGGAACGTGTTAGGAATGGTTTTGGTGCCCCTACAGAAGGCCAGAATGCTTAGAGCAGGATGAGGAACTGTGGTCCCAAGAGGTAAACCCTTGATACCTGCCCTAGGGATCCCCTTCCCATTGCAGAGCCCCTGTGCCCCCTTGCCCATACTTTCTATACCATCAAACATCGGCTTGTGCGTAGTATCTGAGGACACATAGTCTAGGATAAACTTCCTAGCCACGATCTGATGCATCCTCTCTGTCCATCTCCTCAGAGCTCGCACAGGAGCCCACTGTCTGACCTCTCTGTGTGGTTCTGTCCCCTGCGTGAAGAGGTCACCATGGCTGCCTATGGTGTCTGCATTTCCGAATCTAGATATTTGGCATTTACGGAGTTTATTCATGACCTGCTGGCAGTGGAGATTGCTCTGATGCGTTGTTTGTATGCTTGTAGGAGTTCACAGTTGGGTGGAAAGAACAGGTTTTGGAGTTTGAGAGCCTGATTTGAATCTGAGCCTCATCGTGATGGCCCTATAGACCTCAGTAAAATGGGATGATCCCTCCAAGGACTCTCTTGACAGTGAAAGCCTATAAGGTGTCCTGAATACCTTGACTGCTTTGAAAAATGTCTGGAACACATAATAAACGTGTGTAGTCAGTGATTCTTAAACTTGGGTGCATGTCGTAATCCCTGGGGGAAACTTTTAAAAGTCCCGATCTCCGGCAGTAGCCCCAGACCAATGAAACCAGATTCTCTGGGAGGGTGAACCAGGCATCAGTCTTTCTGCTCTCAAGGTAGTTCCAAGTGAAAGAACCAGTGTGTGAGTTCATTAGTGCCAGCCCTGCCCGCCCCGGCACACACTCAGACACAGGGTCCCCAGGCAGGTTCATCAGTGCTGTGCTCAGGGGTGGGTGAGGATAAGGTGTCCCCGTGTCTCCCTTCTGTTCAGGCAGAGTTAAGAAAGCAGATAGCTCTCTGGGCACCAGTCCTGAATATCCCATTGATACTTGTTCATACTGCATTTGTCATTGACTTCGTGTCTGCGTTTAAATCAGTAATTAGTGATTCATGTGGATTCAAGAGGACAAACAAGGAAGGCCCTGGGGAGTTGGAGGAGGGTGGGATGGCTAAGGCGGGATAGAGGGCTGGGTGGAAGGGTGGGGCCCAGGGCAGGAGAAGGAGCCACCAATGGCAAAACAAGGAAATGGGACATTTGTGCCTTTTGTTTGTTCTGGCTGCTCTAGAAATGGGAGGCTTCCTACAGGTCCCTCTGCTGCTCGCCCTCTGGGCCACTCTGTGGACTGGTCCTTGGGCCCTGACACTCTTCTCTTGCCTCCCCTCTCGCCCCCTTAGAAACAGGTGCCGGGGAGGGAAGGAAGGGAGCCTCAGGGTGGCGGTGAAGGGGAGCACTGGCTGCCACCAGAGGACCCGCCGTGGGTGAGGGTGGGAAGGTTCAGAAGTGGGTGTGCCTGGTGCTTTACCTCCTGCTGCTGAAGGCTCAACCTCTCCCATCACCGCGTTGACCGTCAGCAGGGGTGGGGAGGGGCTCTTGCTACCCCCCCCCCCAACCTTGGAGAACTGGAGGTGTCTAGGGAGGGAACAAAACCCAGGTTGGGGGTCTTATTTCCTGCTTGCAGTCTGGTGTGGGCTGATTCATGCGTCAGCATTCTTGTTGTGTAATGTAAATTAATGTGTAATGTGAATTTCAAAGAGCAAAGAATCCCAAGGTTTTGTGCTCCTGTGGGTCACACACCCAGAATCAAATTTTGTTTGTACAAAGTAGGATGAGGCTAAGTACTCTGCACAGTGGTGCGGGTACAGGTGCTGTCAGCCTCCAGAAACAGCAGTTTGAGTCAGAAAGCCCGGTGACAGTCCCCGAGGGCGGACCCGGGGTCCATCCCCCACATGCCAGCAACTCCCTCTGCACTTGTGGACCCACGCTTTGTGCCCCCTTCCTTTGCCAGCGTCGGGGATTTGGATTAGGTTCCTCCTTTTCGGCCTGTCTGGGGGCTGACTCCTGCCCTTGTGTCTGTCCTCCCCGAAGCCACAGTGACCGCTATGTCTTGTCTCTTCCTCTTGCAGCGCTGGCTGCCCCACCCAGCGTGGGAGCCACTGGCTGCCACGGCCACCCTTGTGCCAGTTCAGAGCCACCTGATGCCCAGGCCTGGTTGAGCCACGAGGGTTAGTGAAGTCTCCACTGCTGAGAATGGGCGGAGCCAGAGGGGCAGAAGATGAGAGAGAGAGAGAGCGGGAGCAAGCACGAGCAGGGGCTGGTGTGACCGTGGCATGACTGTGGCGTGCGTGTGAAAAAGGAGGGAATGAGGAGAGAGGGAGAGGGGGCCGGGACTGTGCCAGGCAGCAGCCTGCATGAGTGACAGGGACATGGCAAAATGACAGCCATGTGGGAGAGACAGACTAGGATTTGTGTCTGCAAGAACAGGAAGGGGACAATCAAGAAAGATGATTGTAAGTTTCAGGCCCATAAAGCAGATTTCGGTTTTGCATAGCCATGAAGAGTTACGCCTCCTAGGCCAGTGCTGATGCTGCAAACAAGACGAAATAGCTTTAGAAGTGTGAGCCTGGAAAGAGGAGATTGGGACATCTGTGGATCAGCCCAGGAGAACCTGTAGCTGGCTCATGACCATTCGTCTTCTCCAGCGGCGGCAAATTTCATGTGTAGAGTTTGAGAGGCTGCTTGCTGGAATAGGATGGGACCGAGGCAGTGATCCCTTACCATGCCGTTAGCTAGGGAAGAGGCCAGAGGGTTCTTCCAAAAGAGATAGAAGGGAACTTTGATGCTCTGATGAGAGTGAGCTCAGAGGCAGGACTCATGATCAAAGGCAGAAGACACAAGTAAAGCAGCTCCGGGGTGGTCAGGGGATGAGTTCTGAAGGTCGTGATTTATGGGTGAACAAGCACCATCCCTAGCAGTTGTTGCAGGGGTGGTACACTGTCCCTTTCCTGGGGACCATTTGACCGGGGTGCCTGAGAAGGGAATTATCAGGAGGGCTAGACCGGCTAGGAGGCCTTTCAACTCTGCGAATTACTGAGTCACCACTATGCCCCCCAGGCTGTGTTAAGATGCCCCCGTGCCCTGCACTTTGCATTGCAGTAAGGGAAGAACAGTAATGATACCACCTCTCCTAGCTCTGGCCTTGGCTGTGAAGCGAGCCCCGTCTCATGAAGTCCTCCACATACACTCACTGGATAGAGGACTCCCAGCATCACCTGTGTGTAGATGGAGCCACTGAGGTCCAGGGAGGTTAAGGAACCTGCCTCAGGAAGACTACTGTACCAGCTCAATATGGTGTTCCACAGTGGCAGGGATCCAGACCCCTTCTGTCTCCCTCGTGCATGCCTCCATTCCCAAGGTCATGGCATGATCTGAGACGGCTGTGCTAGACCCAGCCATCATGAAGGGGGTAAAGGATTGGTGAAGGGCAGGACTTCATAATTTAAGGACATTTCTGGAAGGTTGCCCTCCCCTCTTCTGCTTATACCCCTGTTGGATAGAACTTGAGTGCATGACTGTACTCGACTGCAAGGGGGCCTGAGAAATGGCATCCTTAATTCTGACCAGCTAAAAACTAAGAGTTCCGAGAAGAGAACAGATGTGGGAGGGTCAGCAGTGGTTTGCTGGCTGAGCGACAGAGCTAGTGAGTGACAGCAGAGGGTTTTGAAGCCAAGATCTTCTGGTCCAAAGCCTGTGTTCTTCCATCTCGCCAGCTGCCCCTCTATGACTCTGCGGCCCAGCCCCTGGCCTCTTAAGAAGCCTTACTGGGAGGGCGCAAGCCGGATGAGCCAATATTCGTTACAATGGGAAGCAACATAAATTCACATACAATCACGCAGGCAGTGTTGTGATTTTAACAGTAGTGACTGTAGTGTTTTTAGTCCGCTTGTGTGCCAGTCACTGCTAGATACTTGGCGGAGCAAAGCCCTTCCATACGGAGGACCCTCCCTATCATGTTCACTGCCGTAGCCCCAGAACTCAGCCTTATGCCTGGCATAAAGTAAGTAGGTGTTCAGTTAATTTTTTTTCTTTTTAAGATTTTAAATTATTTATTTGAAAGAAGTAGGTAGAGAGGCAGGCAGAGAGAGAGAGGAGGAAGCAGGCTCTCCATTGAGCAGAGAGCCCGATGCGGGGCTCGATCCTAGGACCCTGGGATCATGACCTGAGCCGAAGGCAGAGGCTTTAACCCACTGAGCCACCCAGGTGCCCCTGTTCAGTTAATTTTTTGATGACTAAATGGTTTCGATACTCTTCCTTGCCCAGGACAAGGAAACTTAAGGCTCAGGGAGCTCAGGTCGTTTTGCTCAAAGGACAAGCACTAGAGATGGGTAGTCTAGATTTGAATCCAAGTTGGGCTCTAGAACTTGTGCTTTTAAAATGTTGACAAACAGGGTGACATTTAATCTTTCTTGGGCCCTGGATCCTTGGGGCAGTATGGTGAAACCTCTGGACCCTTTCCCTGGAGAACATTTTGAAATGCGCAAATAAAAACACATCGGCTAACAAAGGAAATCAGTTATATTGAAATATAGTCATCAAAACATTAAACCAATTTATGATTATAGCAATACGCTTCTTTAGTAACACATTAAATAACGAGCCTCTAGCAGCAGGTCCAACAATTATTGTAATTATGGCATAGTGAGGCACGAAAATGGTATGTTGAGGTATCAGTGTCAACCGTGATGTGATATGAAAGCATGTGTGATTTTTGTTGTGACAGTCACAGGTCCTAGAGACATCGTCATGACGGCTGCCTGCATCCATAATCAAATGGTCCACATTCACAAAGAGGTTAGTTGAAAATAAAGGCGTATTTTTCTTTCCCATTCAAGTTCACATAGCTCCTGACTTCTGTTCAAGGACCCCTGTGAAGTGCAAAGTGAAGTTCAGTGTAGGCGGTGGTTGCTGGGAGGACGCCGTGTGAGAGGACTTCATTAGCTTTCTGAAACGGGCAGGGTTTCCATGTGGGGAGCATTCTGTTCCCGGTAGAATCCTCACGGCGCAGAGGAGACAGCAGTCGGAACGGTGGTAGGGTGGCCCTGTAGGTTCTCGAGAAATGACTGGCGGTGGTTTTAGAGTCCAGTTCACCTGGTATGATGAGGGCACACAGAACCGCCTTTGACTGTAATGAGTTTGGGAGTTGGGCTTAGGCTGGGTCTCCAGGAGCCCAGGCGGACCACTTCCGCTGAGCCCTGGCCTGGAAATTGAATGAAGTGGCGCTGTTGCTGGCCTCCCCTGGTCCCTGGCCTCGTGCATCCTCCATTATGGCTCCTTGATTAATATTTTTAGGTTCCTTTGGGAGCTCTTCATTTGCCATGATTGGACACCTGTTTCTTTGCTGCTTGAAAGTGAGCACAGCTAACTCCTCGCGAAGGGCTGGTTTTTAATTTAAGGAAATTTAGGACACCTGTGTGTGAATGCCCCCTGATTTTCAAAGAAATGAGTGGTTGCGTCAAAATCAAGCTTGCATTTGTAGAAAATCACATGTTGCCAAATTCCCTCATCAAGAAGGCTTTATTAAGTGACTAATTGTGGGCCACAGTGGTGGGCACTTAACAAAGACCATGGCAATGAACCTCCCTTAACTGGAGCCTTCAATGAAGGGAGATTTTGTTTTTTATTTTTGAACTCCGCTTTCCGAAAGGCAAAAATCGCAAGATGTGGCAGCAAGGATTTATTCCAGAAATTAACTTCCAGGCCACCATCCGTCCAGTCTCTACATCTTCCGCATCTATAATTATAGTAGCAGAAGAGAGTGATGAGCCTCAGGGCACTGCAAGATCCTGAGTCAAAGATTAAATTATATTAACTCTACTCAGGCTGGAAGGTGATCAGATGTACTTGAAAAACCTTTATAACAAGCTTTGTGATAATGAGAGTTGAAGCAAAGTTTCTGCCTAATCCTCTATTAACCCTTTAATTAAACTCCCCCCACATATCCTCTTCCTCGTCATCCAGGTGACCCAGGCTTTGCCCAACGTCCCTGTCTTCTAGGCGATGATCCTCTAAGGCCAGCTGTGAAGCAAGCAGTAAATCCCTGTGCAAATGGACAGGAAGACAATGACACTATGTGCTCTCCGAGGACAGGTGTCTTTTGGGGAAGGAGGGGGTGGGCAAGTGTGTTCTTGTTCTCAGCTCAGCAATAGTAGGGAGGGAACTTCTGTCTAGGAGAGGGATGAGGCTGGAGTAGCTTGTGAGTGGTCAGTCTGGAAAGGCTTTCTGGAAGAGATGGAATGTTAGGCATTTCTTAAGTAATAGGACAAGGAGGATCTGGCAGAATTGCGGGGCTGGAGGCCACCATGGACACATTGCGGCTGCTTTGAGAAGGTTTCCCAAGGACTGGAGAAGTCTGACGTATCAGTGGCTGTTGCCGGAAGGAGCAGTCAGTCAGTTGGCATGACGTCTGGGTATTTGGATCTGAGATGGAAGGAAGATACCAGAGAGCTGTAGGTGGGTGTCCTGGAGGACCTCTGGAGAAGTAGCCAGGGAGGGTAGGAGGCATTCCTGGAGGTGAGGGTCTAGAGTGGAAGTGAAGGGGACCTGTTCCTGTACCAAGGAAAGAGCTTTCGTGAATCCATCAGAACATTGTCAGGGCAAAGACATTCTAACAAAATTGTGAACTCAGAGAAATGCGTGGCCTCTTCCCCTTGACTTTCAGGTCCCTAGGCCTTCCCTTTATTAAAACGGGGTAGGGGTTTGGGGGAGGATCCGATACCAGTTGTGTGTTCTTTCCCCAAATCTGATTCTTTGATGTCTGGGAGCATGTTCAGGATTGCCTAAACTTGGCCTTATTTTTGTGTGTTTAATACTGTTTTTGTCTGTAGCACCCGTTTTCCCATTCTTTGGAGGGCACTCCATGCCTCCTTTTTCTTGGTGACTTCTGAGAACACCGTCTCTGCCCTCAGGGCACTGGATCCCGGCCTGTGGCATTCTGGCAACAGAGATGTGTCATGAGGCAGGCTGTTGACCTCCTTCTCACGGACCCCTTTTTATTAACTTCCCTTCCCTCAGGCGCCCCATCCATTGAAGTCTTCTGTCTCTCAGCATTAAGTAGTAATTAATCTGTTTCTCCTACATGGTAACCGATATGATTGCTTGCTCTTGCTCTAGTGATATTGTTCAGCTCTAAAGCAAAATTAATCTGACACTCTGCATTGCCCGTGACCAAAGGACGCATGTGGCTTTATCTGTTGGGTACCTTAGCCCTGTATCTGCAGCGTAGGGGAAGTGGAGTCATTGTTGGGTGTTTTGAAATGTCTGAGGCTGCCAGCTTTCCTACCCCACACTTTGAGAGCCCCAGGGCCTTTGGATAACCTTGATTGCGTCGGTGACCTTGACTGACTTTGCTAGGAAGGACTTTCAGTATGGAGCTGAAAAACCAGCCATTGCTGTAGGTCAGTCCATACTTGTCCTGTTCAGGGACAACCTCCTCCTCTTTTTTTTTTTTTTTTAAGACTTCTAGAGAAGTTTCACAACCTCTTAGATGTAACGATCCCATCAATCTTAAATTTACTGAAGATTTGAATGGAATTAACTCATAATTTAAAACAACAAATAAAGTGTTTAGGGTACAATATTGTATAAAAATAAGATCATGAGAGATTGGTTTCAATTTCAGAAGGTAGCTTCTATTGTTTGCTTTGTGTTTTGGATTTTAAGTTGTTGACAGAGGTAACAGGGGAATATAGTTGTGAATAAAAAATCTAGACAGTGCAGATGGAGGATAAAATGTGAAAGTTCCCCTCTCCGCCCTATGTCCCTTACTGAGTCTGATATATATTCTTTACAGTGTGATAAATATTCTGCCAGATCTTTTTTTTATAATTTCTATGCATATATTCACACCAATAGAGATTTTTTTTTCTGACAGAAATAGAATCATACAGAACATATTGTTCAACAACTTGATTTTAAAGGGGTAATTTACCTCACTATTTTTTCAGGCTTAATTTTATGGCCATATCAGAACTGATTTGGTTATTTTATAGCTAGTTGGAACTGTAATTTGTGAAATCATTGGGGAGTAGTGAGCCTCATTCAATAGCTATATCATGGGATAATTTTGTCTTGCCATATCAAGAGTCATAATATAAACACTACCCTTAAATTTTAATGTACTTAATGAAAAGAATTGACTTGTTTGTTCTGAGTATTTTCTCCCCAAACACATACATTTAACATATTTTGTTGACTGTTTTAGTTATAATTTTGAAATTATTTTGAATTTAAATGAAGCTTATTTAAAACTTAAGAGAATAACCATAAATATTGGGTTTGGGATCTAATTCAGTCAAGTTTCATATTTTTTCATAGACTGGGGGGAGAATGAGGGAAGTTTTCCTGCATTTTCAATTCCCCAATGATTCTTCCATTTAGAACGAACTGGACTAGAGTAACTGCTGAGGTTACTGGCTACCAGACGTTTAAGACCCAAAAGAGCACTTTTTTTTTCTCTACCCCTGCGGAAGCAGCTATTTCTGTAAAAAAAGATTATCATTTCAAAGTGTTGGGTTACTTCTCAGGTTCACTGGTGTGACTTTCTTTAAATCCCTGGAAGCAAAAGCAGGTTTCTTGGATCGGTCACCTTTAGACCTGATTTTTAAAATAGTGCCCATTTTGGAGGGGTGCTGGTTGGATTCATGTATTGTAGTCAACCCTTCTTCAGCATCAGGGTTTGACCTGCTCCCCACCATCCCGAGACTGCTGTTCTGCTAGAAACCACTTACACGACTTTCCTAAAAAGACTTTTGGTCTGTTCATCCAGCAAATATTCGAGTGTGGACTCCAAGCAGCTCCTCGTTCGGTTGCCTCCCATAACTAAAAATGGAAAGGTAAAATCTTGAGAAACATTTTAAGAAGTCACAGGATCTATATTTTTAATCTTAATAAATAGAAAAATTAATTAATAACACTCTGACGTGGGGGAACTCTTTTCTGTCCCTGAGGTATGTCTTTTCTCTTACTGTTACTGAACATCTTTTCCTCTTGGTTTGTTTTCAACTCTGCTTTAGCAGCTGTGAATTACATATACCCTCTTGCCCCGACAGTGGCCTCTGAAGGAGTAAGACATGAATGCCACTGATTGGGGGCGACTGGGGTGGGTGGCCCCGCGAGCGCAAATTCTTTCTTTTGAAAATAGACAAATATCCCAAGTCCTGGATACGTGGAACGTCCTTACTTACTGCTGCGGATATTGTCTGTCTCTGGGAATTGGGAATTTCGTCCTCAGCTCTGAATTTCTAGGAAGCCAGAACAAAAGAAAAATAGAGCAATCACATACACTGGAGGCGGCTTCCACACCAGGGTTTCTCCCGAGGACCCTTCATGTGGGGGCTGTGGTGGTGGTAAGCTTGATGTGTCTTCTGTCTTATACTCCTCCTCCCTACTTTCCTACAGAGTGGCTCCCCTCGGGGAACCTTGTCGGGGGAGGCTGTGGGGACAGCTCAGGGCCCCCTCCAGTGTTGGGCCTGGTTCCAGAAACTGCTGTGTCCACTCAGGGTAGTCCAGGCTCTTACAGGCCTGCACCTTGCCAGATGCCGTCCTAGCAGCCCGTCCAGGGCTGCTACCCCTAAGCATTCATCGATCATTGCTTCCCCTTTCTCCACCAGTCCCCCAAGTCGCAGGTTCCAGGCAGGTTGGAAACTGTGCTGGGTGGGAGTCACCCCAGCTCCAAAGCTGGTGGCTGCTGCTTCCCAGAGCATCTGGACGGAGCCTTCCTCTTCCCCGTAGGCAGCACTTTTCCAAGGCCTTCCTGGTGTGCCTCATTGGATTTGTTCCATGCTGGTTTTGTGTTGGCTGGGAGTTGGCTGGTCTGTTGGGGATTCTGCTTCCCACATGGAAACGTCGGTTAGATGATCAGAGATGGCACATGGAGTCATTCTAGGCTTCTCCTGAATCTAGACCACCTTTTAGGATGCTGTTTAGAGATGATTTGCTGAACAGTGTCTTAAGGTCTTCTGATGTTTTAGTATCCAAGGAAGCATGCTGGGCAGTGTTGCCTCTGTCTTCTAGTCTTCCATTACCAACAAGCAAGCTCGCACCTGAATGCCCTGCCCAGCCCTTTCTCTGTCCCTGTGTCAGAATGGGCTGTGGCCCCCTGCTGGGGGTCCCAGTACCTTGCTGGCTGGAGGAACAGCATCTGTAACTCCTTTCTCACACGTATGATTCCAGCCTTTCTGAGCAGCTCTCCACCCGCTGGTGAACTTCTGGAAGAGAGAAAGTAGATTAAGAACTCATGTGCCTCTGGGCTTGAATGTATTTGGAGAGAATCCTTAGGGATCTCATGTGTAATCCTCTTCTCTTAAAGGGCAAGTGTTCTGGAGGTGAGGAAGGGACTGCCATAGGCCTGGGCTTGGGGAGAGTGGAGGGACTAGAGACCACCCCTCACATGATGGAGAGGGAGTCTGGTGTGCACAGTCTTTGTTTTAAAATGAAACATGACGTAATACAAACATTTGCCTTTCCACTTTTACCCCCCTCCCCCCATCACCACAGAAGAACTGTAATTTTCCATATTTGGAATTTGGGGAGAGCCAGGCCTCCTTTAAGGACAAGGCCAGATTCAATCTATGCTTTGGGGGAAAGTAAGTGAATACGAGAGCCTTGAGGGCTGCGGTATTTATGGTGAGTCTGTGATTACTGCATGTGCCTCCTTGTCATAATTTATTCAGCAGCCCCTGATGTCCCAGAGCTGGTGTTGTGCCCATCAGTAATATGACTCTTGTTTCCTTCTGCCTATTTTCCCTTTTGCAAATGTATAGGCCTTCAGCTTTAATCAAGTAGGCTTTTACTCTGTCATCTGTAACGGGGATGACTGAAGTCATGTGGAGGATTTTAAGTATCTAATCTCTTAAGACATTCAGAGCATAATCTCCTCCAACCCTGATCATCCCGCCTGCATCCGCGAGATTTGCGAGGTTCTGCAGAGGAGGCGGGATGGGGACTCTGGCATCCTTTGGAGGGTCCGGCGTCCTCCTTGCTGGTGACAGATCTTTGTTGGCTTTCGGCCTGGGGAGAGGGCCTGCTGATCGTTTGCCATGGCAAGAGCATTCAAGATGCTCCGTGAATGTAACCAGTGTGTTAGTAAGTGTCAGAGCTGGTGCAGAGGACGAGAAGCCAAACACGCATGAAGATACCAGCCAAGCTCACCGATGTCTGTGCAGTGTGTCTGGGCCTGGCTCTCTCGGAGAGGCTGCAAGATAGACAAGAGGCCTGTTGGTCAGGCTGTTCACCAACATTTGTCATTATGTTCTGGCAGGTCAATCGGAAAGATCAGGGGTGCAAGTTCTACAGTTTTCATGTGCTTTGCTTAGAAATGGAACGTGATTTTGTGTGTGCGTCATTGATTAGACTAAATTGGATTACGGTCACTCTTCAACGTGAGTGCCCGGTTTAGCACTTTTTTTTTTTTTTTTAAATTTAATTGACAGAGAGATCACAAGTAGGCAGAGAGGCAGGCAGAGAGAGAGGAAGAAGCAGGCTCTCTGCTGAGCAGAGAGCCCGATGCGGGGCTCGATCCGAGGACCCTGAGATCATGACCTGAGTCGAAGGCAGAGGCTTTAACCCACTGAGCCAACAGGCGCCCCTTACGGTCACTCTTCAAATTGTCATTTCTTGCTGTGCTGTTTTCAGCCCTTTCAGTGGTTAGCTCAGGTTCTCGCTGTCAGAAGTGTCCTCCTGCAAAGGAATTTGGCGAATATTCCCTCAGGTGCAGACTTTGTTACTTTCTTTCCATATGATGGTAGAATCCCTAAAAATGGAGACTAATGAGGATTAGTTTAAAATTAGAAAAATGTTTGAATTACCAAATATTTTCCAAGAACTTCACTGTTACTACTTTTAAGTAAATACTGCAACTCAGACGAGGCTAATAGAGCGCCTAATAAAAGATCCTTGGGGATCCTGCTTCAGGAGAGAAATAAGAATGATTTGCAATTAGCGTACCAATTGTTTATGTAAATGGAGTTTCTGAAAAACTGGATTGTGCATGAAAACAGTTTGTTCTCTTAAGTATTTTAAGTAGTCCCTATGAAACCCTGTGTATGTTCGCTGCCGGTAGACTCTGTGTGGTATAAAGACCTGTTTTGCGAAGACCTAATTCAACCCTATTAGCAGTATCAGAACTCCCAAGTTAGTCAAGTCCTTGATCTTACCCTCCCCACGCTGCTGCAGCACCTGCACTTACCTATCTTAACATGAGTCAGTAAGTTGAGCAAATATCTGATGTTTTCTGCCACGTGCTTGGCAGTGTGTCATATGGAAAAGACAACGATCACCATCCTTGTGTAGCTTTATAGGCTAGCAAAGAAGTCAAGCAGTCCACAAATAAGCACACATATAGTTAATTATAGGAGCGAAGCTAGACAGTGTGTTACTTTGTAATGCACAGTCTAATGCATTAGACTGTAAGCCCCATGAGCACAGGGACTATGTGGGTGTTGTCGGCCACGGTGTCCCAAGCCCTTCCTAGCCTGTTGCCTGGCACAGAGGAGATACTAGATTGAGTTGTGCGACATTGCCCCGTTTGTAGGTCAGCAACAGTTGAATATCAGCAGTGTCAGAAGGTTCAACGTAATAGCTCTTCAGTCAATATGTATTAAGTTTTGAATATGTATTATAATCTGCTGAGCTCTTAGAGTACGCTGCATTTAACACAGTTCTCGTTAGCCAAGGAGATGACCGCTATGGTACTGGAGAAGGAACTCTGAAATTTCCAGGAGCCAAAACTCGCGGCCCTGTGATGTCAGGTAGAGATGGTGCACCAGTGGGACTTCACAGCCTTATGGGTACGTGTGTTTTCTGTGCAGTTCTTGGCACATTTCCCAGCCTCAGGTGGAGGCATGTGTATCTGGGGCCCGGAGTGCTATCTGTGGTCCAGAGACTCCAGGAGAAAGTGCTGGAAAGCTGAGATGAAGACAAAGATCTGAGCAGGGTTGCCTAAGAGGAATGAGGGATGAGAGCCCCATCGGGGCAACCGAAGGGGCCATCTCTTTAGTCCAGAGGAAAGGGAACGCTTGCTTTTCCAGCCCAGACCTCATGCGGTCTCATAGTCAACAGATCCGTGTGTGCCCACAAAGTGCTCGGTGACTCGCTAGGCACTGATAGCCCTCATTGTGAGCTTCCTTTGTGCCTGCCAGGTTGTGGGCTGGTCTCGTAGATCACGGGCCCATTGGAGGCAAGAGTTGAACTGAGGAGAAGGCCCAGCTGGGCCCTGCTGGGAGAAGACCAGGGCTCTGGCCCATGGCCTACTCCCTATCCAGGGAACTGGGAGTTGGGCCCAGCCTAGGGCTGGGACCAGAGCTTCCCAGACCTCCTCTGCTGAGTACTTTTTTTGCATCTGTTTGGATTTATTGGCCCTCTTTCCGGTTTCTCTGCACAAATGTCCAATTGTGCCACTCCATTGTAATGCTCACTATTTTCTCACACCCACAGGATAATTTCTAGTTTGGCTCAACGGCACAGCTCGCTGTTGAGCGTCTTATGTGCCAGCACAGGATGGGGGTTGCGAGTTTGGAAAACACAAATGTGTGATGTTGGTCCCAGCCTATGGCAGACCCTTGGTTACCTCCACAACAGCTGTTCTGTTCTTGATGGCAGAGCCCTCATTTGGTTTGAAAGTCATGTCTCTCTTCCGGTACCACTCAAGGAAAAGTGACCTCGCCTCTGGCTCCAGAGTAAAAGCTGACCAATCTAAGCCAGTTATGGAGGCCTGTAGTGTAGACGTGAGTGAGTGACAGCGTCATTCGTGGCCAGTGAGATATGAGGAGAAGTCCGCTGTGGTGATTCTGGGAAAAATGTCTTCTCTTAGAAACATAGAAGAAGGACAGCTCCTTCCACTAGAGTCTTGGAGATGAGGCAGCCATCATGTCACCATGAGGAAAGTAAAGCTGTTGAGCCGTTAGAGGGAGAGGATCCAGAGCCACTGAACACTGAGCAGGTCGAGCTCCATACTTCCTGTCTTCACTGTTTCAGCCAGTTGAGTTGGTGTTTTCTGCTACTTATAGTCGAGGGCCACCTGTATTAGACACTCCCTCAGAGGAGCAGGAAGTAGGATATATTCGTATGAAACAGTACAGTTCAGCTGATCATCAGAAGGCACTCTCTTCAGAGCCAGTGCTGAGCCCTCGGGTAAGCCAGAAAGGAGGGAGCTAAGTCCATGGGTAAGCAAAGCTGGAGCGAGGCAATTATGTTTGGACTGGATCCTGAGTTGGGATTAGGATTTGTGTGGGAAGAGCACAAGGGCATTCCGGGCAGCGGATGGCATGAGCAGGCCTGCAGGGACAGGAGTGGACATGGCACTGTTGGCGAACAGTTGAGATTATGTCCTGACTAATGCCACAGTCAGATTCTAGAGCATGGCCAGCTGCAGGCTCAGAAGGTGACCGTTGACCCATGCAGTGGAGAGGGTTGGGAGCAGGGAAGAAGCTGGGAAAGGAGACCTTGAGGGTTATGGGGAGGCAGCCATATTCCAGGCCGGTCAGAAGGGGAGACGGGAAAAGCCAAGTGGAATAATTCAGTTCCAGGTGGTGAGATGCGAGGTGAAAGTGGTAGGCAGGGGAGGAAGATAGCAGAGGAAAATTGGAAAGGAATAAAATAACTGCTGAGAGAAGGCTTGATTGAATGTGGCAAAAAGGGGAAGTCTAGAAGTCTAGAAGCTGCCTCGAAGTGTCTGGGTGTGTGGCTTGGGAAATGGAAATTTGAAAGAGGGAATCGAGTTTAGGACAATGCTGTCTGGTCTCTGTCACTGGGGTTTTGAGGTAATGGTGGAAGATCTAAACAATGGGACCTTGAATTCTTCTCAAAATACGGGTCAGGCCTTGGGAATGAAAGACTGGGGCTTAGGATGATGTGGCAGGGACAACACAGATCTGCACGCACTCTTCCAGGTTCGCAGTGTTGTGGGGTCAGTGAGATGGGTGAGGAAGTAACAGGCGTCATCTCCTGGCGAAGGAAGGCAGCTAAGAGCTGGTATCCCTGCATTTCTTCCCTTCCCCAGCTCGCCCCCCCCCCCCCAACCCTCCCACCCAGCCAGAACATGCTTGGTACTGAGGGGCAGGGACCGTGCGTGTGGCCACGAGGGGAGGAGGGCCTCGTCCCAGCATCAGACTTGGCTCGCTCTGCCTTTGGCTGGGAGAGCGTCATGGAAGCTAGATCTGTTGTTGTAATGGGGTGGCATTGCTAACTGCTGTTTGTGTAGGATCCAGCTGCTATGGGGTCTTCACATTACATTTTTTTTTTTTAAGATTTTATTTATTTGACGGAGAGAGAGAGTGTGAAAGCACAAGCAGGAGGAGGGGCAGAGGGAGAGGGAGTGGCAGGCTCCCCGCTGAGCGGGACCCTGAGATCATGACCTCAGCCTAAGGCAGATGTCTGTCCCAGCCGTCCAGGCGCCCCTTCAGGTTACACTTTAACACCTCCTCCTGCCATGGTTTGCTCAGAGGTCTGCGCTGAGTAGGCTGCCCCTCCTTCTCCCTCTGGGGCTCTTGGTGTCCTTAGAGGGCGAGTCCACTCCTTGCTCCTGTCCCCCAAGGCTGTTTAGCTTCCCAGGGTAGGGGCTCCCTGCTCAGGAGCTGTGGTGGGGAGATGGCTGCTCTCTCCACAGATTCCAGAAATGTCAAGTGGCTGGTATCCACTGGCGACCAGCTTGAGTGTCTCAGTCATCAGTGGAACTGGACTTGGAGCTTCAGGGAGAAGTTCCAGACCTCCAGCTTAGACTCAGCACAAGGTGCTTTTTAATCTTTCTTTTCTCCAAAGAGGGAAAGTGTGTCTTTTCTTCAAGGCTCAGGAGCGTGGAACGAGGCCCCTGCACGAGGCCAGTCTTTGTTGCAGCCCCGAACACACTGGGCCTGGCTGACTCACATTATTTTCCTCAGGTCAGGGGCTGGGAGGCATCTGGGATCTGGTTTTCATCAGGCATCGAGTAAAAGTGCAGATGCCCAATCTGATCTCGCTTTAAACAAAGCAGAGTTAGTTGCAAGGGAAGGGCTTTTGTGAGGCGCCTCTCCTGCTCTGGGTGTGATCTCTGGGGTGTCCTGTTTCTCGTCTCACTGAAAACTTTGAGCCCACAAATACCCAGAGGAAAGCCCTTGAGGCAGGGGTGGGGGTGGGGCCGGAGAGCTGCCATGGACTCCTTGGACCCTACCCCCTAGAAGTGTCCAGCTCCTCCTGAATTTGAAAACTTAAAGGCATGAAGGGGCCATCTCTCTGTTTTTTTGTAATTTTTCCTCGTCTTCCAACAACACAGAGGTGTCATAAATATTTGTCGGTGCCATTCTGTGCCTGGGCAGCCACTCTTGCTTTCCCCTTTGCTCTCCCTGCTTCCTCTGACAGGCCTTGAAGGTCCAAGTGTCGTCCCAGGAGGAGGATGACACTGAAGCCATCTGTCAGCCTGGCCTTTCCCTTGTCCATCTGTCCTTCCAGTCATCCTTCCATCTGTCCACCCAGCCAACATTCAATAAGCATTTGTTACTGAGCCAGCAGGAGGATTTGGGGCAAGCTACTTACCTCTTCTAAGCTCCCATTTATTTCCTCATCTGTAAAACAATAGGAGCCACTCATGGGGGTTAGTGTCAGAATGGAATGGGGCCCAGGGAGGAGAGCACCTGAGCGCCCGCCATGTGCCTGGGGCCTGGTCCGTGCTCAGGGCCTGGGCGCCTCCCCGGTCAGCTGACCGGCCGCAGGTTGCCTCGGACACCGGTGGCCATTTGGAGATTGGATTTAGGCCACAGTACATAGTTGCTGAGCCATAAATGCAGGACCTTTGGACCCCACTGTCGCATTCCTTGAGATATCTTGCTGTTCTTGTCCCAGTGTTGGTGGGGCTGCTGCGGCCGGGCTCTAGAAGTCTCCGGGCCTTGGTGTCATTTGAGGTTGAGAGCGTGGGCAGCTCTGAGGGGGGTTCCTCAGCCCGGTGATGGGGCCGCACTGCCTGGGTCTCACCTGCCTGCCTGCCTCACCTTTCCTCGCCACCTGTCACACCTCTGCCTCTGAATGTTGCCTTTATACGATATGTGAGCCATTTTCCTCTCCAGCTCTCTCCATCTGCTTGAGCTCCTGTTTCCGTCGGGGCGCCTGTTCTCTTGCCTGTTCTTCGGGGTTTCCTTCATTTTGCCTCGTTTTCCAGCACTTTCAGGGAGCAGTGTCGATGTCCTCTCACGTAGCATGCCGGTTTTAGGGAAAGAACCTAGGTGGGCGTTTGAGTGTCAGAGAGCTGCAGAGTATCTGATTAGAGGGTCCTGGGAAGTGAACTGTTTGTCACCGGATGGCATGCCGGGGAGGGTTTGGGGAGACACCCGGGAGGAGGGATATGCTATCAGCTACCAGGCTTTCCTGCTGGTGGCAGTGGCTCATGACCAGAGGCACCCCCGTTGGCTCCCCTGCCTTCGTCGTCCCAGCTTCCTTGTCCTCCTCCTCTGTTTCTGCACTGACAGCTCACTCCTGCCTCTGGCAGCATTGGTGTCCTGTACGTGCTCTGAAGTCACCCCTTTCTGCCTCATTCCAACTCTCCTCCAGTGACTTGAGGAAATTCTTGTCTTTGCTCTGTATGAACCCAAAACTAACCCTGCCTTGGCTGGTAAGTGTATTGTGCTGGGAGGGACTTCTCAAGTACAGTGAGACACTGAAGAGCTGGCACTGTTCACTTCCAAGCCTTTTACGGTTCCTCGAAGTCCTGCAGACCCGTCCTCTCTTTGACCCCAGCCCATAGAGGCTTCTAGCTCCTTCTTAAGATAACGATAAATAATGGCATGTACCCAGAAGCCAGGCAGAGGAATGCACTGTCCTGGCGCCTGTGGAAAGTGCCGGGGAGTGGCCGAAGCTGGTGTTCCGGGTCACAGAGCCCCAGGGTTCAAGCAGCAGTGGGAACAGGCCTCGGTGGGTTATAAAGGAGACTTTGTCTTGCTCCGGCTCAGCTCTGTGTTTAAGCCGGGGACGGGAGATGATGCAGTTGTGGGCAGGCACTTGCTGCACGATCTCTTATTAAGGTAGAGGAAATGAGAGGCCTGGAGGCCCCAGCCAGGCTGGCCTTGTACAAAATGGTCCACAGAGGTCCGTCCCTCGCCACCCTCTCCGTGCTGGCCTCTGTCTTCCCTCCAGCCCCATAAGTGGCTGCAGCCACAAGCTTCCTTCTACCCGCGGTCCCCCACTTGGGCTGTAGGCCCCCACCCTTGTCTGGCTGGGCCCAGCCTTTGTCCCTTGCTCTCCCCAGGGGTTCGGTACTTGACCGAGTCCTCTGGCTCGTCCTTGACCCTGCCTGGCTGGCTGCGGGGTTTACCGCACTGGTAGGGTGGCTCCTTTGCACCAAGGAGGGAAGCAGAAGCAGACATCAGTTGAACTCCCATGTCAGTCCAGGCTCTGTGCGTTCTCTGACCTCATCCCTACAGTTTCAGGTCTGAGGACTGTCACACAGCCCCCTCTCCAGATCAGACAGTCAGGGCACAGCAGGGTCCTGTGACTTCTCCAAGTCACGGCCAGCAGGGGCCCCTTCCTGCTAAGGAAGAGGAACTGAGTAATGTTCTAATCGCTTTATTGTGGTGTAATTAATGTACAGCAGAATTAAGTGTCGAATATGCTGTTCTCTGTGTGCTGACAGATGCAGACGTTCATGTAAACCACCGTCACAACCGAATAGAGAGCCCTCCTGTCACCCTAGAAAGTCCCCTCCTCACACCACCAGGCGCAGTGGCTCCAGGCCTGATTTCTGTTAACCACAGTGTTGCCCTGGCTGGAGCGTGGGCCAGCAGAATCCCACAGTCTGGAGCCTTTTGAATTTGGCTTCTCTCCCTCCACATCATAACACTTTTCCAGTTCATTCCCGTGGTTGTATAGGTGTACTTTAGTTTTTTGCTGAGCAGTATTCTGTGCTATGGACAGATCACAGTGCGTGATGGACAAAATGTCCCGTGGGTGGACATTTGGGTTGTTTCCAGTTTGGGGTGATCATAAATAAAGCTGCTGTTTCACGTGTGAGTCTCTGTGAGGATACAGGCTTTCATCTGTCTTGGGTAAATTCCAGGAGCGGGATTGCTGGGTCGTACAGTGAGAGTACGTGTAACCTTATAGGAAACTGCCAGATTGTCTCCCCAGGTGACTGTGCCACCCCACATGCCCACTGGCAGCGTGTGAGGGGGACCTGACAGCACTGACTTCTAGTCTGGGGTCTTTCTGGTCACCCAGCCTACAGGGTCACTAGCTGCTGTGGTGTAAATGACTCATAATCACAGTAATCTGCCCTGAGTTCATGCTTTCTCTTTATTTTTCTTTTTCCTTTTAAAGAGTTGTTTGCTTTTAAATTTATTCAGATCAGTGACCCAATTCCAGAAACCCCAGAACCATTTTAGAAGACACATATTTAAGACTCTGTTCTTCTAGAACCATGCTAGGTACAAAAATCACTATCAGATAGGGTCTCCTAAGAAAAATAACCGTAAATACTTATACCATGAACGTATATGTGTGTATGCATACGTATGTGGATATGTACATGTACACATAGATATGAATGTGTGTGATGTTCACACAGACACACACATAAAGAGATTTAGATTTTGGAATGATTCTTGCGGTTGTGGGGTTGGCAAGTTTGAAGTCTCTAGGGCAGGCCCACATACTGGAAATGCAGCAGGATTTTACCCTGTGGTCTGAGGCTTGATTTTTTTTCTTTACTAGGATAACTTTCATTTTCCCCCTTGAAGATTTCAGCCGAGTAGCTGAGAGCCACCCATGTTCTCAAGGGTTAGATCCTCTAAATTCCACGGTTCATGGATGTGTTTGGTTCCATCACTGGCTGCTGTGGTGGCATGTTATAGTAACAAGTTACTGAGCCCGCCTTTTTAATGCAGGATTTCTGGAAAAGTTGTCATGTTTGGAGCCAGATGAGGTCCTAGAAAAATAGAGAGGTTTTTTCCATGTGGCCCTCAGCGACTCGGGGCAGCCTCCTTTTCTGACCACTGCCCCCACACAGACGTCCTCCTTTGCTGGCTTTCTTTGCTCCCATCACCTCTGTTCGTAATTTGAAGTCTGTCCTTAGCAGGTGTCCAGTAACTGCAGTTTCTAGTACTTTCCAGGTAGATCCCTGATGTTTTGATGGCCCCAAATGGACAGGCCCGCTGTCACATTACAGCTGGCCCTGGTGATGAGAGAAGGAGTTTGAGGAGCATGTGGTTTGCTTGGGTTCGCTTTTCTCTTTGTTTGTGGTGGCATTTCCTGGGTGGGGACTGCCGACAGGTGTTCTTGGGCAGGGGTCTGGATGAAGGAAGCATGGGTTCTCTGCTCTAAGGCATTGGTGTTACGGGAGGGGCGCTGAGCCCAGAAATAGCCCTGAAACACCGGTGGCTGAGCAATCTCACCAAATCTGGCCCTGGGTTTGGGGAGGGCAGAGGTGAGCTGGGGAGCCTGCCTGGTAGGCTGAGGAAAGTCCTGCACTTAGAATGGGAAACCATGGTTTGGCACCCTTTCCCTGACTCCTGCTAACTTGATGATTTTGGGTGAAGCATCAGACCTTTCTGGACTTCAGCTCCCTCACTGAGGAGTGGGAACAATGGTCTGCATTGCCCAGAGGGTTGGCTGGTCAGCCACACTGTCCATAGGAGTTTCTCGTGCATGCACATGGCGTCATAAGACTTGGCCTTGGCCACCATCCTGAGAGAGGCCAAGTTCATACTAGGAAGCTGCCTCCACCTCTTGTCCTCCGGGACCCACTGTCCCTGGAGCCCCTGGAGGATAAGGCATGGGTAGGTGTGACTGGGGCAGGTTGGCCCTGGGTCGGGTCTGCTGAAAAGGGCTGTCCTCTGAGCACGGGGCATGGAAAGTTCCTGCTTGCTCCCACAGACTGACAGTAATAAATGCACAAAAGAGAAGGACACAAAGGACTGTCAGGGGAGTGAGTCAAGGCCCCTGAAGGTCACATGATGAATGTCCATCCCACATGGAATTTCTCGGTGACCCAGGGGTGTGAATATAAAAGTAGCTGGAGTCTAACACAGAGGCGAGTGGGTCTTTAGGAGGGGGCAGCCTTGCGGGAGAGCCAAGAGCACCGATCTGGGAATCCGGAGACCTGCGTTCTCTAAGCCTCTTTGTCAGGAACTAGCCATGTGACCTTGCACAGGGTGACCTCTGTTTCCTTTTCTGTGAACACAGGGGCAGGACGGCATGATCCCGCTCCAGAGTTTTCACACAGCATTTGGCGAATGAGGCCCTCCAACCCCAGCACCTCTCGCTGTTTACCCTGTGCTTTTTGGACAAGACGTGCCAGCCGCCTCTGTTACTGCTGGGTGGTCAATCCTTGTGGTTAATGAAGACTGCTTTGGGGCAGAGGGGGAGCGGAGGCTGCTGGGGAAGGTGGGGGGATGCGGGTTCTGAGGTGGGATGATTTTAGGCAGCAATATGCAGAGGAACCTGAAAGTGACTTCGCTAAGCAGTTTTTGCCGTGGGCTTGCCGGCAGGTGGCCCTGGTGGCCCCCGCTGCCATCTGCCACCCTGAGTTTCCATGGCCAGCGGGTGGTGATTGATGGTGGCATGGAGGAGCCTATGTCCCTGAGGGGCTCTGCTTGCTACCCCCATGCCCCTGGGCTCAGAAGACCTATTCCCAGACAGCCTGCATCTCCGGCTCGAAATCACTGGCTCTGATTCTGGTTGAGGCTTTTCTTTCCCACGTTAAAAAAAAAAAATTATTTGAGAGAGAATGAGAGAGAGGGAGAGAGAGTATGAGTCATGGGAAGGGCAGAGAAGCAGACTCCCCGCTGAGCCAGGAGCCCGATGTGGGACTCAAACCCAGGACCCTGAGCTTATGACCTGAGCCGAAGGCAGAAGCTTGAACGCCTGAGCCCCCCCCAGGTGCCTTTTTTCATTTTCTTACCCACTTGAGTGAATGTGCTTCTTCCTCCCCATGTGGCAGGAGTTTTGAGCCTTCTCCCTGGTCAAGTTTTGCTCTGTCCCAAATCCCACTCTCTGTTTCTTTGAGGTTGACCTTTCTCATTCCAGGCCTGGAGCCCTGCCCCTTAAGCAGGGCGACTCAGGTCCTCCCAGCTCTAGCTGCTTGGAAGCATCCAGAATTCTAAGATTAGTCCTCAAGACTGCAGAAGCACGCAATATGAGCTCTTACCCTTAGGGAGGCCACCCCAGACGTCAAAAATGGAAGCCTGAGGGCCAATTTCTTGTCATTCTAAAGTTTTCCTTGTCGTAGATAATTCTTGCACCTATTAAAAAGCACATTTGGGAGCATGAAAACAAATGAAATGTGCTGTATTTCAAAGGAAAACTTGATGGAACAACACCTTCATCCTTCATCCATGTAGCATTCTGTCAGCCAAGGCAGCATGGTGCAGGGTCATCACAACATTGCGTGAATATGGTTCCTAACTTTTCTGACTTAAATCATACTAACACGATTCAAAAAGACCTTCTCCTGGCTTCCCTTTGTCCTCTGCTGCCCTTTCCGCTCTGCGCTCTGCCTGCTCTGAAGGCTGCCCTCTGCCGTGACCCCTGCTCTTGTTCTTTGAGCATTCTTTGGCCTGGATACTTTTACTGATTTTCCTTAGTCTAATTCTGTATTGCAGAAAATTTTGAGTATATCCCCAAGTGGAGAGAGTAGGATCACGAGCCCCCATGCACCCATCACCCAGTTCCAGCCATTATCAGCTCATCCCCAGCCTTGTTTTATCTACACTTGCTCCCTTTCTTACCCTGCCTGTATTATTTTCCAGAGAACCCCAGGAACAGTTATGATTTGCCCATGTGTCGTGGAGAACTCTTGGCTGTTAGGCGGTGTTTATTAGTAATTTGCATTTTCATTCAAAATTCGTCTTCAGAATAACAAGGAGGTAGCATCTTGTCCCCATCCGATTGGTGAAAATGTAATGGCCAGACCATGCCAGGGAGTTAACAAGCACCTAGGACAGAAAGAACACTTAACCCTGACCTTGGGAATAGAAATTGGCATCCCAGGGTAGCAGAGCCATTTGAGCCACGCGCAGCATGACCGGAGATCCCCTCAGATGAAGGATTACAGGAATATTTATTGTAGTGGAGAGTTGGGAACCACTAAAAGTTCATCAACAGACAAATGAATAGATAAATTATGATCGATCTCTCCATCTATCTATATACAGTGAACGTTCATGCAAGGGACTGTGATACACAGCAGTCGGAATGAACGTGCTGGAGTGACACAGGCCAACAGAGATGACCCTCAACAATGGTCCAGTGAACATGACGCAAACTGCCTGCCGTGGTGCCGTCATAAACAGTTTGGAAATGTGCAAAGACTGTATTGAAGCATAAAAACGTACAAGAGTGGTAAACGCTGAGGGCAGGATGTTGTTTTGGGGGTGGGTGGGGCCATGGGATAGGGAGCTGGGAAATTCGGACTTGGGCAGCGTCTGTGAGGCTTATTTTCTTGGAAAAAATTTCAAGCAAGTGCGACAAAATATCAGGATTTGACAGTCCTGGATAGGCATGGCTGTTCGTTATTCTGTATACTCTTCTGTAGGTTTCCAAGGCTTCCTCATTCAAAAATTAAATTCAAGGAATGTGTAATTACTTTTCATCTTGTGAGCTGGAGGTGGCCCCTGTGCTCACGTGATGTCGTAAGCGTCCAGACGGAAGCTAAGACACTCATCCAGTCCTGAGAAAGTGCATATTTTGTCATCTGAGGACAGTAGGTCACGGATTGCCCTAAGTTTAATAGAGTCCTACGTATTTTCCAGAAAGTTATATTGACAGGGAAAGCCAAGGAACGAAACCCTAAGGATCTGACTTAACAGGCTATAGAAGAATCAATTACTTTGTATTTTCTCCTTTTGGAGAAGGTAGGAACAGGGTGGAGGGAGGGGTGAAGGGGGACCCCTTCCCTCCCTATATGTAGTCTCCCTCTTACCTGCGGTTGGTTAACAGCTGAGGCTTGCATTGGGGTAGGACAGATGGGCTTGGAGAAGGTAAGATTTTTGTAACAAGGCCTGGGTGACTGGATGTATGCAGGATGAAGGGCCCATCTTTCCCAAAACACAGACTATGCAGACTTGGTCCCTACTTGTCCGTTGTCACCAGGGTTCATAGTGTCCTCGCCAGGGCCCGCAGCAGTCCTCTCGGTGAACTCACCCTTTGTTCTCTGGCCTTGCCTGGGCCCTGTCCTCGTGTGTGGACGAGTGCCTCCCCACACTGGTCCCTGGGCTGTGTGCCCAACTCCTGCTGACCTCCCGAGACTCAGATCAAGAGGACCTCCATGAGACGCCCTCCCTGAGTCCCCAGGTTGACACCCACCACGGCCCTGGCACAGATAGCTCCTCAGCGGGTTGGTGCTTCATTCCAGGCCTTTCCCGAACAGTGATGCCAGTGGAATGGTTCGGAGCACAAACTCCCATGTGGCCTGGGGCAGATGACTTAAGCTCCTGGCTTAGCATTCATCTGTGGACAGGGAGGAGAAAGGCACCCACCTCAGGTTGTTGCTGTGGGGATTACCTGTGCCACACATGAGGCATCCAGAGCAGGGCCTGGCAAGATCCAGTGCTGAGAATCGCTGGTTCCTCTCTCCTACTGTCTTCCTTCTACCTTCCCTCCTTCCTCTTCCTTTGTGCTCACCATTTTTCGCCTACCAGCGTGGGGAGATGGAAGACATTGTAAGCAGAGCCTGTCTGTGGGAATGACGAACGGCAGGCTTGTAAGGGGGTGGGAGTGGGGAGGCTAATTCTGGAATGACTTGGGGGAGATCGGAGTGATGGGGGAGTGGGCCAGGAATTTGGACACCTTGATGACCAAGAGGAGGTGTTTAGACAAGAAGGGACTGGCAGAGTGGAGCCAATAGAATTTCTTTAAATTTACTTGTATTTTTGATAAGTGTGGAATGGCTTAGGCTTTGGCTTCATATTCCATTTGTTGAGCATGCCTATTGCACGGGCCAGCAGGAGGTGGGGTGATGTGATGCGCCTATGGGTAGGACAGGCACGCAGGAGTCTTGTGCCCAAGCACTGCGTTCAGAGTTCGCTGGGTGCATTAGGGTGTTGTGGGATTTTGTCCTTGACCTTTCTGCATTCTTCCAGCAAGTTTTGATGAAGGTGAAGGTCACACTCATTTAAAGCCATTTAAAGGGCTTTAAAACGAGAAGAGACAGCAGGCAGGTTGGTTGGTGGGGAAGATAAAAAGCAAGGCAGACGGATGGGCTGCCTTCTGCTAGCATGGAACGGGGATGAAGGCAAGGTTTGGAATCCAGCTACCCAAGTGTGAGAGGGGGAGGCTGTGGGCAGGGTGGCAGGTTGTGTAGCTGGCATGCGTCAGCCATGTGACGGGGCCCCCGGACGGAGCCGTCTTGTCTGCACTGGAGGAAATTTGGTGTCCAGAACCAGGGTGCTGGTGTCCTTCCTCTTTGCCGGTCACACCACAGGTGGGAGATGGCGTGAGGTTCTGGGCAACACATCTGGAGGCACAGAGGCAACCTGGAGCCTGTTTGTGAGAAACAGGGAAGAGAACTGAACCCATGTCATGCGTGCAGCCATGGAAGGTCTCGGGCTTTTCAGCCTGGGGAGGAGAAGCCACAGAGCATCTAGACGGCAGGCTCCTTGAGCGTAAGGATGGTTGCTAGGCATCTCTCTGTAGTTTTCGTTATTGTTTCAGTGTTCAGGGCCTAGAATGTGCTCAGTTACTACCCAGTGAATGGGTAAATAAGAGACTGAGCTCAGCCTGTGTCCAGGACCCCTGCGCTCAAGTTCAGTTCCAAGTAAAGAAGAGTGTCCTAACAGAGCTTCCTGACCCGAGCTGCCACCCATGGAGTTGAGCCTCAGGTGTGGGGAGTCAGTAGCTGCGCAGGCCCCAAGAATCATTCTTTACATCCCTGAGTCAGGACCTAGTGTGGAGGGAAGGAAAAGGAGTGGGTACAAATCTGTGATGGCTGAGGGTGGCCAGGAACAAGTAGATTTGTAAATGAATCTGTTGGCAACTTAGAAACGCACCCCCCTCCTCCCCAAACAATGCTTTTTATAATTTCTGGTTAAAATGCCCTAATTTGAAATAACATTGAGTAGAATTTAAGTTAATAGTGTGAATCGCAGTCCCATTTGCTCAGCTTCATGGCCCAGATCCGCAGAGCCATTTGTCACAGTTTGTTTTAAAGCCAGGAAGAAAAATACTCCTGGCCACTGTCCAGAACTCCTCGTGGAGATGCTGCCTTTGAAACATGGAAGCAGTGGGTGGCTCCAGAAAGCTGGGGTGGGGCAGAAGGAGGGCCAGGGGCGGGGAGGCAAGAGACGGGGTTCCACCTGCCCTCACTGGCTTGCTGGTGACCTTGGCTGAGTCATGCAACCTCTCTCAGTCCCCGGTGCCTGGTGGAGAGGAGCCTTGGCCGACCACACCTTCTCCAGGTCAGTGAGCTTTCCTCCTTTTATTCATTGAGCTAAGACTTTGAGCTCCTCTGGTACCAGGGACTGTTTCAAGAGCAGCACCAACGCTTTCCTAGTTTTAAGACCTAGGATGCACAGAATGGCATCCTCCGTACTAGAGAGCAGCGTTTCTTCCAGGCGTGAGAACCGTGGGCGTGCAGATTGCTGTGAGCTCGGGAAAAGTCATCAGCAGGCTTTGTCCTGGTGTGCTTGAGGCCTGAGAGGGTGCAACAAGGGCCAGCTCTGAAGTGCATGAAATCAGGCTGTGGAGATGTGGAGAGCTGAACAGATGCCCTTCAGAGCGCCTCTGAGCGTGCAAGGAGCCGGAAAACGGGTGTGGGGAAGGTGGTTTTGGAGTGGAGTTGTCTGCACGGCAGGGACTCACTTCAGCTGGCAGGGGGAGTGAGGCGCCCGGGGGGAGGGTTGTTCTTTGGAGTGGGGGTGCACTGGGAAAGAGGGTTCCGGGAGAATGAGTGTGTGATTCATCCCGCACATGTCCTGGGCACCTGCCGCGGAAGCCCAGAGGGGCCCACAGAGCTGGGTTACGATGGGGCCCTGATTTTGGCTGCCCGGAGGCCTGTGAGGCAGACGGGTATGGAAATGTCCCTCCACGGTGCAGCCAGGGGCACACCGCACAAGAGGGGGCGAGGAAGGCCTTCCAGCAGAGAAGACAAATGGGCTGGGCTTTCAGGAGGGACTCGGAGTGGGCTGGGTGTGGGGCAGAGAAAGAGCCATTCCAGGGAAGGGCTTTGAAGTCCTCAGACTTACACTTCTTGTGGGTGGAAGCAGAGACCCCATCACCAGGCGTTGGTCATTTGATTCTTGGAACGATGGGGGATCTATGTTTCAAGTGCCCAAAAAAGAGGGTGGCCATCCCAGTGTTTGAGACTGAGAATTCTTTGTGCTTAAGCTGCCACCAGCCTTTTCTGGAACACTGTGGGTGGAAAACAAAAAATAGTCCTTCCTGCTCTGCGTGTGGGGATTGGGCGGGATGAGGGCTGGGAGGCAGCCGGTGGGCCAGGTGGTGGGTGGATGGAGGTGTGGCTGCAGGAGGGGGCCTGGGAGGGGCTGACAGTGACTGGGAGTAAACAGGATTTCCGGGCGGTCCCTGGGCCCTCCACTGGCTGTCCACAGTTGAGGGAGGAGAGAAGAGTGAGGACCACTCTGTGCCAGAAAGAGAGCCAGGGAAGGCAGACATTAGTGGAGATTGTTTTGGAGGAATAGTCAAATATGCACAGATACAATGAATTTATTTAAACAAATTTCTGGAATTGACAGCTTGACTCAAGGGCTAACCAAGCTCTGTGCCTTAAAACCAGTGGGTGGGAGCCTGAAGTGAGTTTGAGATGGGGTCTAGACCCTGGGGGCTCTGTTGTGGAGAGGCGGTTATCCATTACCTAGGGCTTTTCAACCAACTACCCTAATCTTAGTGGCTTATGAGAATAATCCTTTTATTCTCTCTCAAGGAATCCTGTAGGCTAGGACTTCAGGAAGGTTTTGGCTGGGATCCTCCCTTGGTGTCTTTCCTGCAGCTGCATGGAGCTGTTGGCTGGGACCCTAGCTGGTGCAGCGTGGGGTGGGGGGTGGGGACGTAGAATCTCTTTCTCTTCCTGTGGTCACTCCTGGGGGCTGGCCTGGCTTCCTCAGAGTATGGCGGGTTCAGTGCCGTCAGGCTGCTCCCAGAGTGTCCAGGGCTCTGAGGGAGCGAGGCGCCGGGGAGAGCCAAGAGGAAGCCTTTCATGACCTAGCCTTGAAGTCACTTGTGTCACTGCAGCTGAAGTCATAAGCCCACCCAGGTCCAAGGGGAGGACCCAGATCCATCTCTCCATGGGTGCCTTGGAGTCAGGTGAGCAGAGCATGGGATGGAAGAGAAGGGAGCTTTGCAGCCACCTTTGGGGTACACTCGCTCAGGTGTGGAAATGGCAGGAGCAGTTGAACTCCCCCTAGCACCGTTAGATGCCGAGGGTGGAGAGCACCGCCTGTGGTCTGGCAGGCAGCCCACGATACTGGGCACTCGGAAGAGGAGGCAGCCAGGGACGGAGGCCACGGAAGAGGGACGCCAGAGCTGTCCTCGGCGGGGCAGGGAGGACAAGGGGGGAGGTGCTTTTGGCCAGAAGTGCGGAGCTCTTGTTGATGAGTTGTTTTCTTCACTATCTGGAGCCCTCCCCCCAACCTTCCCCTTAGATTGCTAAACGACACTTAATTAGGAGAAATTTTAAGTAATCTTCGTCTTTTTTATTGTCTCCAGATTTTACTTTGGCATAGCATGCATTTTTATTCATTTACTTTGGAATAAGCAAAGAGATGCACGTGTCTAATTTAAAAAGATACAGAAGAATGTAGACAGTGGAAATTAAGTCTGCTGCACCTCACCCCGTCCCCCCAGAGACCACCGCTGTTGCTGTGCAGGCAGTGTTCTCCCCGCCCCGGGCCCCTCGGTGATGCTGATTCTCTGGTCTGGCGCCCAGGCTCTTCCCCAGCCCAGGCCTCCCCTCCGGAGCCACCCACCCACCTTCACCAGAAGGCTGGGCCTGTGAACTCAGGGTCAGCCTCAGCCTGGGGCTCTGATCGGGCTTTTCTGAACCTGTCATTGTAGATGTTGCTTCTAATTCAGGTTGGATTCATTCCACGCTGGTTCTTCATTTCTGCTTTGTGTGGTTTCTAAATGTTCTTTTATTCCCAAGACCATGATTTCTGGTATTTTTTGTTCTGTCAGTTACACGTACATTTCCCTGGCAGAGGGAAATACATATAGTTGGGGGAGCCCAGGGGCTTTGAATTTTGGTGTCACAGAATCACACAAACTTAGAGCTGAAAAGGGACTTTAAGGATTGTCTAGGTGTTTTCCCTTTTTTGTTTTGTTTTGTTTTGTTTTGGATTTTTTTAAAAATTTTTTTTTGCACATAGGGATTTCAGCTCCGGAGAGAAAGCTGAGAGATTAAAGTCCTCTCTGTGCCAGAAAACCCCACAAACCTCCCACAAAACCAGCCCTGCTTTACTTCCTGGGATGGACACCACCCCGCAGAGACCCCCAAATCCCTGGAGCAGGTGGTGGGAAGTGCCTGATCCAGCCCTGGGTAGGAACGCTGCAGCCCAGGAGATTCCAAACGGCTTGAGCGCAAGACCTTGGCGCTGTGCCCAGGCCTGGAGGGACTTCTTAGCCGGCCTTCAAAGGGACAGATTGCAGCTGAACTCCGCGCGGTACCCGAACACAGCTCGCCAACACCAAGGGCTGTGTCTCTGCAGTGCGCAGCATCGATCTGTAGCATCTGAAGCTCTTTTTTCTCTCTGAGTGTCCATAGAATTCATTACTTTACAATGAGCCTGTCAGGGACAGCTGCAGTGAAGAAACTCTCCGCTCAGGTCCCGGTGTCTCATCCTTCTGAAATTTTGCCTTAGCGAGTAAATCAAATGCTCTGTAAACACACTAATGTCACCATCCACACGCATGGGGATTTAAAACTTTCTCCAAGCCCCTTTATAGATGCTGCCTCCCCTGTTCTTGGCCGCAGCCCTTTACTTTTCTGGATTTGGCTGCACTTTCTGAGAAATGCTTTTTTGGGTATTTAAAGAAGATTTTATTTACTTATTTATTTATTTATTTATTTTAGAGAGCATGTGTGTGCAAGCAGGGGGAGGGGCAGAGGGAGAGAGAATCTCAAGCCAACTCCGTGCTGACAGCAGAGCCCAGTGCACACGGGGCTGGGGCTCCATCCCCTGACCCTGAGATCATGACCTCAGCGGAAACCAAGAGTCAGATACTTAACTGACTGCGCCATCCAAGCGCCCCCATAAAAAGCTTTTAAACAGCAGCTCCTTTGCCCCTGAAAAGCACTCCATGCACTGGGTCCTGCTCTTGGCTCTACAGGTACGGTGAGTGAATCCTGCCAGCCAAGGGGAGCTCTAAGTTAATGAGTACAATCTTTCTTCTCCTTCTTACAGCATGGATTTCCTTTACAATCCTTGTGAGTTTGGGGAGACAGAAGTAAGTGGCTGAAAAAGGGTCACTGGGTGGGATTCCAAGTCCCCATTTGTTCCTTCCAGGTTTGCTTTTTTACCCCCTGCCTCAGAGCGCCCCTCATTCAGTGTGTGGCGTGCTTAGTTACTCCATAGTTATCTTGAAAGGGGTTTCTGAGATGCTCTTTAAATCCTGGTGAGGATGTCGCCCTCCGTGGCGGTCTGCTGTGCCGAGGGATGCTGGCAGCCCCCACCACACACAGATCCGTAGCTCATCTGGCCATATACACAAAAGACAGCTGACAACTCCGCTTATCAGCACTAGGTGTGCTGGAGGCCTTCGGGGATGGTCAGCGCTTTCCGGTTTTGATTACCCGTAACTGTTTCAAACGTACAGCCCTAGCAAAGCGATGACCTTCACAGCCGTATCATCAGGGCTCTCACTAATGGGATCATTTTCTATTTTGAACGTCAGTTGCCTCTCCTCTCTTTTCTCAATCAAGCCTTCATTGATTGCGTCGTGCGAGTCTGGGATCCTTGACTGCCTTCCAGGAACAGCTCTGCCCTTGGCGACTTCTGCTATGTCTGGACCTTTGTGGTAATGATGCCCATTTGGGAGCTGGGGGGTCCTCCACTGACGGAGGTTTTGAGGGGGACTGAGTGCCAGCTATTTGGGAGCAGTCTTGAATTAACTGTCTTCTGGCAACTTCCTCCAATTGATCGATGGCTTATTTTGGCCTCGGAGGCACCTCCTGTCTGAGTGTTTGCCTCCATCAGCTGTGTGACTGTTCTCTGCTCCCTCTGTCCTGCAGAGGGTGGTGGGAGGAGGTGATTTCTAGCCTCAAGTGGCACGGTGGTCTGGAGGGTCAGACGGACGCAGGGGAATGGACTCTTAGTCCTATCGTGACTCATCCACCCCCCCGCCCCCCGCCAACCTTCCTCCTCTATCTTTGTTCCGTATACGCAGCCTGTCACCCAGATCTGCAAGTTGCTCTGGACAGCTCCTGGACACTTGGGCTCTTGACCACATTTCTTTAGCATCTCTTCTTCCAGACTGCCTTTGTCCCCCTCCTGGGGTCTGCCCTCGTTGGTTCTCAGTGGCGCTCTTCTAGACCATTGCAAGGATCTTTTGCTAGGACCTCTTTCCCATCGTTCCCGCCAGAACCACCTTCCCGAGACATGACTCAGAATATACATTCAGAATATGGACACCTCATTGGCTCTTCACTGCCCTCGGATCACAGCCTCTGTAGTATGGCGACTGAGCCCCACCAGGTCTGCCCTGCTGCTCCTGCCACTTATCGGTCTGATCCCCCAGTGTGTCCACACCGTGAGCCCTTTGGCTCCCCCCAGGAGCTGTGTGCATGTGGGCTCCTCTGGGCTGAGGGCCTTGTCGTGTCCCTCCAGCCTTACCAAGCAGGCACATCTGCTCACCCTAATTAAAACAGGCACCAGAAAGCTCTGATCTCTGAAGCTCTTCTGACTCCCTACGGTTAGTGAGGACCGCTTGCCCCATTCCCTGCACGTGTCCTTCGCTGCACCGCTGGCCCTTCTGACTTTGTTTGCACGTCTGTCTCCACCTCCTAGATGGCGAGGATGTGGGTCTTGTAGCTCATCCGCCTGACACGGGGCCTGGTGAGGGAGAGGCAGCGCCCACAGTTGTGGACTGGATGAGAAAGGAGTGTGCAGTACTGGCTGCGTATCCCCTTGGTGCTTAATTTCTCTGAGCCTCCGTTTGCTCACTCCCTCTGTGCAACGGGGACAGCATCCTTCTCTTGCAAGATGGTTGTGAAGTTCAGATGAGAGGACGATTGCGGAAACCGCTTTCATAGAGCGGCTTGGCCAACACCAGGGATTTCGCAGGTTCTCAATCCTTATGGCCCTTTTAAGGTGACAGATGAGGGGGAGCATTGGTTTCAGGATGAAGCATCTCGTGACACCCTCGTGTCTTTGGTCTTACCCAGAGGGCTTTTCCTCTCACCTCTAATTAGAAAAGGATGTCTGGGGAGCGCCTTCAGCTTCTGGGCCGAGTTTGCCGCTGGGGGCAGAGGCTTTTGAACCCTCGTGGGACCACTGAGCCAATGCTCAGAATCCCAATCCTGAAATCTCTCTTCCTCAAGGCTTCTCTAGGGCCTTACTGGTGCAGCTGCCCTCGCTTTCAGTAGGGAACTGCGGACAGCCATGGGACTTGGGGTGCATCCTTGGCCTCGGGTAAGTCAGAGGTAGCCTGCATGGTGATGCCTGGACTTCTGCCTTCTCAGAACTCTCCCAGCCGCCTGTCACTCAGGGGCCTTCTCCATACCCTGGAAGGACGGTTGTCACCAGGGCTCATGGTCTCCATCTGTGCTGCACGAGGGCATTGAGTTGGAAGAAACAGAAGAGATGTGTACAAGGGCTAGGAATGGATCAACACAGAATTGAAAGTTTAATAACTTGGAAAATAAGGGGTTTTAGCAAAGTGACTAAATAGCTTGGGGAAAAAAAAAAAGGAGATGAGGTCGAACCTGTTCAACCAGGCCCTTGAGCAAGTACCAAGCTCAAATAGAGGGCAACTGATTAACCATGCAACCTGTCACACCTGCCAGGTCACCTGGCCAGCCTGGCCCTGGCCGATTCTGCCATCCAGTCTTTCTCAGCCCTTCCCTTCCCCCTCCCCCACCCACAAAGGCCGCTTGGCCCCCTCTCCCTCCCCGCCTCCCCCACTCACCCAGCCTTGGACTCATCTGTACAAAAACAGTCACCCTTCTCTGACTCCTTTTCTGGGGGAGGGAGGGTGCAGGGGAAGGCAGTCTGAGAAATGCGTTGTGACCGCTTGTCCTCCTTCCAAGAGTAATCCATGCAGAATGCAGAATGCTTAGGAAACACAACACACAAAGAAAACCAGTCACTTACTACCTTCCTGTCCTTTAGCAATTTCCTGTGTGTTGGCCCAGCACCTTCCCCATACATAGGTAGTGGGGTAAGCGGTTCTTTACAAAAACACTTGTAAACCCTCTAGAGCCTTTTCCTTCTCTAACTTAGTAAGATGTTTCCGACGTGTTTAGGTGTTCATAATATTTTGCTCTGTGATTTTTGATGACTGTGTAATATTTCACCTGCTGGAGAAGGGCTGTCATTTCCATCACAGAGCCTTGCTGGCTGGACCTCTCCCCGCTTCTGCAGACCCCCATCCCCACCCGCCGTGTGCTGCTCCTCATTCTGCCACCCTTTGGAAGGCCCCTCTAGTCTCCCCCAGCACAGCCCCGCACACCTCCCAGGGCTGTGCTCCGAACTCCCCAGTTCCTGTCTCTGGCCTGCTGCAGAGTTGTGTTTTATGTGTTCCTGGCCCCAGTAAGAACAACCAAGGGACCCGCTGCTCACTCCCTGGTGACAGTCCTGTTCAAAGCGTGTTCCTTGAATTAAATTGGAAAATGAGGCATCCCTAGGGCGGCCCTCAGAGGAGGAGATTGAACCACCAACAATGAAAGTCAAAGCTGAGAGGAGGAATGGCTGTGAATTATTATGATAGAGGTAACAGGGGCTTGGGAAATCCCCAGGGGCGGTGTCCATGCACTTGACTATTAATTTTTAGTTGAGTGTGGATGTTCTTTGTTAGTGTGCTGGACGTATTTCAGGATGCCTGGCCACTCACTCTTTAAGCAGGGACTGAGGGGGCAGTGGTTGTACTCCAGATAATGAAATACAGAAAACCACCCCGTCAAGTCTGCCTGGGCCTGGGTGGGGCGAAGTGTGTGTCATAAACGACCCCCCACATCCACACCTGAGCCTTTGAGGTTGCTGTCTGGGGAATGTGTATGAGAGCCGTAGTGGGGAGTTGCAGGTGAGTGCACAGGTAACGGTAGGTTATGCAAGCTGGACTGTTGGAGCCCAGAAACTTTGGCCAAGTAGAGAAAGCCTGTCCTTGGAGGGAGGAGTGCAACTGTCCTGAGGAAGTAGTCTAGGTCATGTGGGTTTCCAGTTCTGGGACTTCTAAGGACTGTGACTCATACTCTTGGGTTGTTTTGAACTTCCATGGTGTCCCCTGTCATACCTGCCCCACCGCACACATATACCCACTTGAGCTAGTTGAATGGGCCCCTGAGCTCAGATACTTGTGTTTTTCTGGCTAACGACCAAGAGGATGGCCCACATGCCTTTGAGCATGGTCACAGTCAGGACAATGGTCATCCCAGCTGCCAGCCCATCTGTTTCCCTGACCATCTGGCAAAGCCAGCCTGGCTCCCAGAGGAAGCTGCTTGAGTACTTCTGGGACTGAAGGCAAGTGTTCTGGGCTTCACCTAACTTGAGAGAAGGGGGCCCTTGGACCCTGATGTGCTTATTGGCTCTCCCATTGGCGACATATACTGAAGTGTCTGACAAGCCCCAAGCGCTGAGCTCAGGGCATGTTTGGATGGTAACAGAGCTCCTCAGTGTGCAGAGGTTCCCGCTGGGAGTCACAGCACAACCTCCATGAGGCCAAGAGAGCCAGGGGAGAAGGCTGTGATCTTGGGCGGAATTGGGAGAAGAGCATCAGTGGTTGGTACAAGGAGTGCTCCCTGGAGGGAAGTTGGAGGGGCTGCACCAGGAGTAGGAAGCTGCTCTGAGACCCATCTGAAGACCACCCATTCAAAACCTGCATGTCCCTTGGCAGCTGGGCAGCCCCCATTTCTTATGTGTGTCTGTGTATGTCTGTGGCCTTGGCATTGGAAGACAACAGGGAGGGTGTGGGACATTGTATTGAGGGCCACGATAGACCTCTCAGGAGCTTCCTGAAGCCGTGGCCTCTGGTTCCCTCCCAGGTCATGGCCCTCGAGGTCTTATGCATTCCTTGCTGCCCCAGTGAACTGACCTCCTCATGCAATCCGCAGGAGCCCTTTGGGCATTTTTCAGGAAGGACCTGGGCTTAGCATCTTCTTCCTGGGGCCACGAGAACATCAGGGGAGACATAGACAGGAAGCCTGCCAGCTTCTAGGAGGAAGAACCGGAGGACAGGGGTGATGGGGGGAACCAAGGAGGCGTTACCTTGCTCCTCATGGAGGACGGTGGTGATGGCCAGTAAAGTGACTCCTGGGATATCCAGCAGGTGCCTCTCAAACTGTCTAAGAACTTGGTGAAACTGAGGCATTCCAGGTCCAGAATGGTTCTGAGTGAGGGTCCTTTTACAGGAACTCACGTGAAACTGGTGCTTCCTAGGCCACCAGACTCGGCCGGAGAACTGTGCCGTGAGGTTGTCCTCTCATTAAAAACAATCTGCCTGACACTTAGTCCATTTCTGTTATCTTTGAAACCGGATGGAAGGAAACAGTGGTCAGTAGATGTAGGGTAATTACAGAGAGAGCATTTACAGGCAAGTAATCTGATTCCGTCTTTTAATTTTTTTTTTTTCTCCTCCAGAAAACAGAAGGTGAATACTGGTACTTCTGTTCAATTATAAGCATTTTCCCCTGGATATGCTGCCCTCAGTCCTGGTGTAGTTGGGTCTGTTACCTTAGCTGTTGGCATGGTTGGGTCAGGGCAGGCTGCAGGGCTCCCCCATCTGCCTTTCCAGAAGCTTCTGGGCTGTGCCGACCTTGGGATGGGAGTGAAGGGCCCCAGGTGGGTATGAGAAGGTGGGAGGACTGTGGGGCATTAGCTCTGCCTTTTCGGGGAGTGGAAGGCTGTGGGAGGGCTGAGTGACAGGAGGGGGTGTGGCTGAGGAAGAAGAGCAGGGGGCTGTGGTCTTGGGGGCTGGTCCTAGTGCCAAGCACGTCATGGGTGAAAGGGCCACGGACATCTTAGAAGTGCTCAGTTCTCCCCTGAGGGTTCAGTGGTTAAGGAGAGAGAAGCTAGGGGATTGCACAAATTCGGTCGAGGAGAAGACAAAGACCTAGTGCTTCTGGATGGAGAGCAGGAGCCGAATTCAGATTCAGATGCATGCTGCTCGAAAACCAATACTTGACAGACAAGGGATGGTGGGAGAGGAAAGCTTGCTTTCTTCCGGAAGCCGGCAGTCTGGGAAGGTGGAGGACTAACGTCTCGAAGACCGTCTCCCCTGTATAGTTGAGGCTGGAAGGGTATAAAGGGGAAGGAAGAGGAGCACATGAGCAGGAGAAGCAGGTGCCCTGGTGGTTAGTCCAAGGTGGACGTGACACTGAGCAGACTTGCTGGCTTCTGGGGCAGCTGTTTTCATAGACTCAGACCTTATCTTCTGGGAAGGTCTGTTCCTTCACTTCTCAAGGCCAGTGGTCTGCAAATCTCAAGGAAAGTAGGTTAGTTCTGCTCCAGACCAAGGGACTTAGGTCAGCAAGCAAGGAGTGCATAAGCTCAAAGCAAGTTATCCCTTAAGACCCGTTGGAGTGCTGTTCCAGTGGGAGGCATGTACAAAGAGGAGGACATGTTGGCTATGGCAACAATGAGAAATCCCATAAATATCCATCTATAGGGGAACAAATAAAATGCAGTGTAATCCCAGGAGGGGATACCATTTAGCTATATAAAAGGAAGGAACTAGAATTATATCGAATCTCAAAAACATTGGGGAGCAAAACCAAGGAATGTGTCTGTATGGAACCAAAGTGTTTTTGTAATGATACTGTGTATTTTCAATGATTGTGTATATATATATTTATATACATATATACACATATCTGTTTGTGTCTGTATTTCTGTACATGCGTGGATTTTTAAGAAAAGTCTGGAGTGGTTCATAGCAGTGCTAGTCTCTGGGGAGTTGAGGTGGGAAGCAGGATGATGGCTGGTAGTCAGAAGAGATTGAAAGCTTATAATATTTTCATTATCATTTGTTTTAAATATTCTAATTGAAGTAAATATTAGAACGTTTAAAGTATTTTTGAAGTCTTCGTTCAGCAGCGTTCTAAGGTGGCAGCTACAGCATTTAGGACCAAGTAAATGAGGCTGCAGCTGGGAAGCAGGGACCCCGCTCTCTGGGAATCCTACCAGAGACAGACAACCAGGCAGCCTCATCGTGACTCAGCAGGACACATGTCACGGAGATCAAAGTCGGTTTGGGGTGAAGTGAATCATTGTGTTTGCCATCTTCTTTGCTGGTTCTGTAGCAGGTAGTCATACCTCCTTAGAAGTGGCATCAATAATGTAACATTAACTAATCATCTTTAGACGAGCTCTATTTTAGGTACCGCTGGGGATTTAAATCAAAAAAAAAAAAAAAAGAGAGAAGGAATAGTGATATTTTTGTCCTTGAACTTAAAACCAGGCCAGGCCTTCATCTTATCTCACTTGACTGTGAATTTGGTCTCCCTGCTTTGGGTCTTGCCCTCTGCTCTGTCCTCCACCTGCCTCTAGAATGAGGACTCAGAAACACAAACACAGTCTGTGTCCTTGCTTTTCCTGTGCTAGTCCCTTTCTCAGCTTCCCCTATCCCAGAGGAGACCTTTGACTGTATCCGTGTGCCTTTTGGTGCCCTTTCCCGCCTGGGACTCCTGTACCCTCCTGTCGTGTGACCAGAGCCCCTGACAGGCTTCTCATTGGTCCTGCAGCGACCCGGTAGTGTTTTTATGTGGCACATACTTCCCTGCCCACCCTTCAAGACCCAATTCAAATGCTCCTGCTTCCGTGAAGCCTGTTTGGAAGCCTACAGTCTCCTTCTGAGGGAATCTTCACCTTGCACTCTGCCCCTCACCGTGGTCACCTTCTGTTATACAGTAATGTTCGGTTGTGTGCATTTCCTTTGGGATTGTCAGCTTTGCATCCAACTATGTCTTATTAATCCCTCCCTCAGTTTGGGGCTGGGCTCCCCTTCATATAACAGATACTCGGAAACTGTTGGTTGAAAGCGTAGCGTAGGTTCCAGCCCTCTTGGCCCTGTAACCAGTTACTCCAAAACTCAGTTGCTTCAGACTATTTTATGGTGTCACCGAACCTGTGGGTCAGGAATTGGGGCGGGCGTGGCGGGGATGGCTTCTGTCTGTTCCCACTATCCCGGAGTCTCAGCTGGGAGGCTGCTTGTAGCTGAGCGGTCCTATGAAGGCTCGATCACGTACATGGCGCACTGTGGGTGGTGAGCTCTGTCGGGCTGTGGATGGGATGGAGGGGGGCCCCCTCCCTGCACCTTGGGCTTCCTCATAGCACGGCAGCCTCAGGACACTGGAGATTGTTCTGTGGCCACACAGGGAACCAGGTGGCAGAGCAGATGCTGCGTTACTTGCTACGACCAGACCCTGACGGTCACAGGGTCACCAGCCTGCCCAGGTTCAAAGGGAGGGAGATTAAAGTCCACCCCCGATGGCATGGTCCCACTGAGGAAGAGCACCTGGGACAGGAGCTGTGTTTGGAAAACACGCCTTTCCAGGGTGTGTGGGAGAAACTGGGTTCACAGCTAGAGCTCGTGTCACCACCGCAAGCCCTCTGGCACTCGGCCACTTCATGCCCGTGGAGCACTTAGGATGGGCCATGTGTTCAAAATCTTGGAGGAAGAACTCGTTTAATCCTTCAATGACAAGGTGACAGTTAAGTCACTTTACAAATGGGGGGATGCTGAGGCACAGAGAGCTTCAGTAGTCCTAGCCGAGGTCTTGCAGCACTGCCGGTGCTGTGCAAGATCAAGGTAGGAGAAACTTCTGGAATCATCTGCATTCTTCAGATCTGCTGCTGGGTGCTGGCACTGCACACACATCGCATGGGAGTCAGAGGCTGTTTCAGGGGACAGTTTTGATGGAAACGAGGACTGAGCTAGAGGTATTCATGCCCATGGTCTGGGGAAGTGGAGGAGACAGCTGTCCTGTCTCTGTGGTTTCCTGCACGTGTGTGTGTGTACGCACACCTTGGTCAGACTGCCTCTCATGGGTGCTGACATTGACCTAGCGGGACCCCTTTGTGAAGGTGCTTTGGGTGGTGCGCGTGAGGGTAGTCTGGCTTCCTCCGCCCCTTGCCTCAGGTTCTGCATCTGTGAAGTAAAGTCGCTAGGAGTATATTCCTCCCAGGGCTGCTGTGAGCGTTGACATGCGTTAGTTAATACCCGTAAAGCACTTGGACAGTGTCTGGTACCCCATCGGGGTCCAGCAGGTGCTGGCTGTCGTCGCAAGGGCCAACCTAACCTCTGTGTCTGTCTGTCCATCCCCTGGTCCAGAAGGGGATCACATGGAGATCCTTTTCGCTGATACTACTGTTGTCCTCCCTTGGCTGAAGGCTAACAAGTGGGGACCCCCAGACCTTGTCACCAGCGTCTCCTCCCTGATTGCTCTTTCTCAGGAACCTACATTCTGGGAAGCTTCTATTGGGTCCAGTCTCCACCTTGCAGAGGGTCTGTTTGTCATTTTAAACTTGAGGCCCTAGAGATTCCCCACGACAGTTGTCAGGACAAGGTTGGTAAGAAAGTCAGTCTGTGGCTTATCCTCACTTAACGCTGATGTCCCCACGTTCGGCATGCACCACAGACTAGGAAAGTATATACAGTCACATTCTTTGTCCTTGAGGAAATGGCTTAACCCGGAAGGACATCTCCTAATCAGTCAGGGTGGCTCTAATGACATCAACTAACCTTCGTTGTGTGAGGATTAAATGAGATGATGGATGCTGAGCGGTGAGGGTAGTGGCTGGCCCCCTAAAGTGCTAGTCGTTACCATCCTCTTTCTTCATTGTAAAGCAACACAGACTTGCCAATTTAAAGTAATGGGAGAATAAAAGAAAAGAGAAGGGGAGGGTCACCAGCGTTCTCACCACTCAGAGATTTAGCCCAGGATCATTGTTTTCTGGGGTCATTTTTCTAGGTATAGTTTTGGGTTTTTTAAAACACAATTTTACTATTTTTAGCCGAAAGTTAAATGTCGATGTTTCTTTTTTATGCTCCTGTACTTACAAAGATTTTTTTCCCCCGGTTTTAGATGATCTCCTAGGGGGCGGAAGAAAATAAAATCTTGGAATGCTCATTGGGTGGCTTTCACAGTCTATCTGATCTCTGGGGTTACCTGCGAGATCGAGATACGGTGCCTTACATTGTTCCCATCGTATGGAGAAAGAGATCCGCCAGCGTGGCAGGGTTGCGTGTAGAATTTCTACCAGCTGGGTGTGGAGGGAACTTTCATAACTGGAGAGGCAACAGCTGGAAGAGCAGACGTGGAGAGGTGAGCTAGATCCTTTGACACTTCGACATGCTCAGTCATGCATCTTGAACATAGCAGTTGGACCCTTTGCCTAGAGACGTGGGTTCCCCGAGCCCAGGCGTATTCCAAAAAATGCACGAGAAGCTAGTTTTCACAGGCACAGTGACCCCTCCTGCTCTGTAACTCCTGAATCATACTACCCCTAGCCAGTTTCATCTGGGAACAAAGGAAAAAGAGCGTCCTTGAACATGCACGCTCTTGAAAAACTAGTGAAGTGATAGATACCCTGTGTTTTTTTATGTGACTGGAGACGGTCACAAGTAAATCTGAAAGGCATGGCCTGTCCTAATGATCATGTACTGTCTAAAACAATATTCTGAATTCTTTTCCTGGGCCTTGAGTTGCTTTCCGAATCTTTTAAAATTGATGGACCCCTCTTCTAGAAAATGTATGCATGGGCAGCAAACACAGTTTTTCATTAAATCTTAAGACTCACAGGTGTCGATGGGGCGCCTGGGTGGCTCAGTGGATTAAGCCGCTGCCTTCGGCTCAGGTCATGATCTCAGGGTCCTGGGATTGAGTCCCGCATCGGGCTCTCTGCTCAGCGGGGTGCCTGCTTCCCTCTCTCTCTCTCTCTGCCTGCCTCTCCATCTGCTTGTGATCTCTCTCTCTGTCAAATAAATAAATAAAATCTTTAAAAAAAAAAAAAAGACTCACAGGTGTCGATACCAGTCATATATTGGTGCAAAACAAATTACCCCCACACTTCAGGCTGAAATCAATAGTAAATTCTTCTCAGTTTTACTATAAACCTAAAATTGTTGTCCCCCACCCCCCAAAAAAGTGCAATCTTAAACAAGAATTTTGATTGGAGAAGCTGTGTGCGCTCCGTGAAAGCAGGAATTACTGCAGTTGTCAATAAAATTCTTAAAATGAGAAAACACACAAAGATAACAGTAAACATTATTTCATACAGTTCCTGTGCATCAGGAATCCAGGAGCCTTTACCTCTGGTGGCTCTGATACTGTGACTCCTGGTGGGGGGCTGTCATCTTGGCTGGTCTGGAGGACCCTCTTCCGGCATGGGCCAGTTACATGCTGGTCTTTGAGGGGGTTGGAGGTGGGGCGCTCAGGTAGACCTGCCCTGAGGGCTGCTTTGATGTCCTCCTGACATGTTGTCTGTGGTCCCAGAGAGCAAGGCAGAAACCCTGGTGTCTTTTTCAGCCTAGCGTTGGACGTCATACTCCAGCGTTCTGCATTTCCAGTCAGGGCAGAGGGCAAGGTGTGGAGGGTAAACTCTCCAGGCACGTCACCCTCCCTACACATTGACTCCAGGGGTTTCCTAACCCTTTCATTTAGGGTTTTTATATGGGGTTTTATTACACTGGCATAGTTCGTTGAATCATTGGCCGTTGGTGGTTGAACTCAATCTCTTGCCCCTCTTTCCTCCCTGGAGTATGTGGGGTGGGGAAGAAAGTATCAGCCCTCTAAGCTGGGTCAGCTCCTCTCTTAAAACTGTCAAGGGCCTGCTTTAAATCATTAGCATCACTCCTTTGGGGGGAAAAGGGGCTCTTTATGAATGACAAAAAGACAGTGCTACCAGTCGGAAATTCCAAGGGTTTTAGGAACTCTGGGCCAGGAACCAGGGACAAAAACCAAATACTTTTTTTTTTTTTTTTTTAATTCTACCATATTAGTCAATACAGAAGAAATTTTATACAGCAGTCATACCTTACTTTTGTTTTTGGTTAAATTTTTTTCCTGCTTATGCAAGTAGTATATACTCTTTGCAGAGAAACAAGGGTCGGGAGGAGTAAAATACAAAAAAGAAAATAAAAATCACTTGCCATCATATTATCCAGTATTTTCTCTCTCTACTTTTTCGAGAGGAAGATACAGAAATTTTCTTTTTTTTTTTTAAAGATTTTATTTATTTATTTGACAGACAGAGAGATCACAAGCAGGCAGAGAGGCAGGCAGAGAGAGGGAGGGAAACAGGTTCTCCGCTGAGCAGAGAGCCCAATGCGGGGCTCGATCCCAGGACCCCGAGATCATGACCCGAGCCGAAGGCAGAGGCTTAACCCACTGAGCCACCCAGGCTCCCCGATACAGAAATTTTCTGTACACCCCTTTCTCCACTCATAGGTAGCCTCACGTATCACCCACGTCACTCATCAGAGCTGCACGTTGGTTACCCAGGATGAACCTGCATTGACACAGCAGAGTCACCTGAGGCCCATAGTTTACCCTAGTGTTCACCCTTCTTCCGCGGTACACTCTGTGGGTTTGGATAAATGTGTAATTAAACGTGTTCATCATTACAGTATCGTACAGAGTATTTTCACTGCCCTAAAAATCCTCTGTGCTCTGCCTGTTCATCTCCCCGCCCCCCGCAACCACTGATCTTTCTAGTGTCTTCATAGTTTGGCCTCTTGTGGAATGTCACATAGTCGGAAGCATATAATGTGTAGCCTTTTTTGATTGGCTTTTTTCACTTATTTGTATGTAAAGTTCTTTCATGCCTTTTCATGGCTTGAAAGCTCATTTCTTTTTATTATTTTATTTATTTATTTATTTATTTTGAAAACTCATTTCTTTTTAGTGCTGAATTCTCTTCTGTGGTCTGGATGTACCACATTTGTTGATCTCTACTGAAGACTATCTTGAGTTCTTCCAACTTTTGGCAATTATGAATAAAGCTGATATCAACACATATGTACTGGTTTTTGTGGCAACAAAAGTTTTTAACACCTTTGGATAATACCAGGGAGTACAGTTGCTGGATCATATGGTAAGAGTGTGCTTAGTTTTGTCAGAAACCCCCAGACTGTCTTTCAGAGTGGCTATTCTGTTTTGCATCCCCATTAGCAATGAATGAGCGTTCTTGCTCTAAGTCCTCCCCAGCGTTTGGTGGTGTTAGTGTGCCAGATTTGGGCGGCTCTGACAAGTGTGGAGTGGTATCTTTTTGTTGTTTTCATTTCTGTTTTCCCGGTGACAAGATGTGGAGCAGCCTTTCATATGCTTCCGTGCCATCTGATATCTTCTTTGGTGAGGTGTTTCTTAAGGTCTTTGGCCCATTTTTTAATCATTTTTTTTCTTATTTTTGAGTTTCGAAAGTTCATTGTATATTTTGGTTATCAGTCCTCTATCAGATGTGTCTTCTGCAAATATTTTCTCCCAGTCAGTGACTTGTCTTCTAATTCTCTTGATTTTGTTTTTCACAGAGCAGGAGTTTAATTTTTTTTATTAATTTTTAAATTTTTTTATAAACATATAATGTATTATTAGCCCCAGGGGTACAGGAGGAGTTTAATTTTAGTATATGTGCTGCCGAAGCGAGCACAAGGAGGAGTTTAATTTTAAGAGCACTTAACTTACCCATTATTTCTTTCATGGATTATGCCGTTAATGTTTGTATCTGAAAGGTCATCACTGTCCCCAATCTCCCCTAGGCTTCCTCTTAGGTCATTTTCTAGGAGTTTTATACTTTCACATGTTAGGTTTAGGTCTGTGATCCATTCTGAGTTAGTTTTTGTGAAGGGAAAAAGGTCTGTGTCTAGATTTGTTTTTTTTGCTTATTTGTTTACATGTGTTTATACAGTTATGTGGGCATTATTTGTTGAAGAGACTATCTCTGCTCCATTGGATTGCCTTTGCCCATTTGTCAGAGATCAGTTAAGTATTTATGGGGCTCCATTTCGTTCTATTGATCTATTTGCCCTTTCTTTCTCCAATACCTTGCTGTTTTCATTACTCTATAGTAAGTCTTAAAGTTGCATAGCTTTAGCCCTTCAACTTTGTTCTCCTCTTTTCAATATAGTGTTGGCTAGTCTGGGTCTTTTGCCTCTCTGATAAACTTTAGAATCAGTTTGTTGATATACACAGATAACTTACTGTGATTTTGATTGGAATTGCGTTCAATCTATAAGGCAAGTGAGAACTGTTATTTTGATGATATTGAGTCCTTTTATCCAAGAACATTGACTTTCTCCATTTGTTTAGTTCTTTGATTTTGTTCATCGGAGTTTTGTACCTTTCCTCATATATATCTTCTGTATATTTTGTTACATTTCTACTATTTCATTTTGGGGAGTACTAATGTAAATGGTATTGTGTTTTCAAAACTTCACTTTCCTTTTGTTCCAGGGTTTGTTTGTTTGTTTGTTTAGTCAATCCCTTTAGGTTTTTTATATAGACAATCATGTCATCTGTGAATAAAGACAGTTTAATGTCTTCCTTCCCAATCTGTATACTTTTTTTTTAAGATTTTATTTATTTATTTGACAGAGATTACAAGTAGGCAGAGAGGCAGGCAGAGAGAGAGGGGGAAGGAGGCTTTACATTGAGCAGAGAGCCCGATGCCGGGCTCAGCCCCAGGACCCTGGTCATGACTTGAGCCGAAGGCAGAGGCTTTCAGGCGCCCCCTCTGTATACTTTTTATTTTCTTTTCTTGCCTTATCTCATCAGCAAGGACTTTCAAGTATGATATTGAAAAGGAGTAGTAGTAAAAAGAAATATCCTTGCGTTGTATCTAATCTTAGTGGGAAAGCTTTGAGTTTCTCACCATTAAGTTTGCTGTTAGCTATGGGGTTTTTTTTGTAGGTATTCTTTATTAATTTGGAAAAATTCCCCTGTGTTCCTACTTTACTGAGACTTTCTATGGTGAATATTGTTGGATTTTGTCAGATGCTTTTCCTGCTTCTCTTGATATGATCATGTGATTTTTCTTTTTTAGCCTATTGATGTGGTAGATTACATTAATTGATTTTTAAATATTGAACAAGTCTTGCATACCTGGGATAAATCCTACGTGGTCTTGGTGTATAATTCTTTCTGTAAATTGTTGGGTTTGATTTGCTAATACTTTGTTGAAGATTTTTGCATCTATGCTCATGAGAGATATTGGTCTGTATTTTTCTTATAATGTCTTTGTCTAGTTTGAGTGTTAGGGTAGTGCTGGCCTTATAGAATGAGTTAAGAAGTGTTGTGTCTGCTTCTGTTTTTCTGAAAGAGATTGTAGAGAGTGGGCATACTTTTTTTCCTTAAATGTTCAATAGAATTTACTCATCTGGACCTGGTGCTTTCTGCTTTGGAAGGTTCTTAATTACTGAATCAATTTGCTTGATAGGACTATAGGTCTATTGAAATCATCTGTTTCTCGTGTGGGTTTTCACAGATTCTGTCTTTCAAGGAATTGATCCTTGTCATGTAGGTTATCAAATTTGTAGGCACAGACTTGTTCATAGGATGCCTTAATTATCCTTTTAATTTTCATGGACCCTGTAGTGATGTCTTCTCTTTCATTTTTTATTATTAGATAATTTGTGTCCTTTCTCTTTTTTCTTAGTTATCCTGGCCAGGGGCTTATAGATTTTACTGATCTGTTCAAAGAAGAGCTTTTGACTTTGTTGATTTTCTCTTTTGATTTCCTATTTTCAATTCCATTGATTTCTGTCTCCTGCTTACTTTGGACTTAATTTGCTTTTCCTTTTCTATTTCCCTAAGGTAGAAACCTAGATTACTGATTTGAGGTCATTCTTCTTTTCTAATACATGCGTCCAACGATATAAATTTCCCTCTAAGCTCTGTTTTGCCTGCATATGACACATTTTGGTAAGTTGTGCTTTCATTTTCATTGAATTCAAAATATTTTTAAATATCTCTTGAGATTTCTTCTGTGATCCAGGTGTTCTTTAGAAGTGTGCTGTTTAATATCCACATGTTTGGGGGATTTTCCAGTTATTTTTCTGTTACACAATTCCATTGTGGTCTGCGAGCAGACACTGCGATTTCTAGTCTTCTGCATTTGCTAATGCAGAATTTGCTAAGGTGTGTGTTACGGCCCAGAATGTGGTCTGTTTTGGAGACTGTTCCGTGCAAGCTTGAGGAGAATGAGGACTCTGCTGCTGTTGGACGAAGTGGTCAATAGACGTGTGTTACGTTCAGTTGATTGATGGTTTGTTGAGTTTAGCTATATCCTTACTGATTTTCTGCTTGGTGGAACAGTCCATTTCTGAGAGAGGGGTACTGAAGTCGCCAGCTCTGCTAGTGTATTCATCCATTTCTCCTTATAGTTCTATCAGTTTTTGCCCCATCCAGTGTGATGCTCTGTTGTCATGTGCGTACACGTTAAGAATTGTTATGTCTTTGTGGAGAATTATGTAATGTCCTTCATCATCAGTTTTTACTTTCTCTACCTTGAAATCTGCTCTGAGATTAATAGAACTACTCCTGCTTTTTTTTTTTTTAAGATTTTATTTATTTATTTGACAGGCAGAGATCACGAGGAGGCAGAGAGGCAGGCAGAGAGAGAGAGGGAGAATCAGGCTCCCTGCTGAGCAGAGAGCCTGACATGGGGCTCGATCCCAGGACCCTGGGATCATGACCTGAGCCGAAGGCAAAGGCTTAACCCACTGAGCCACCTAGGTGCCTCCCTGCTTCTTTTGATTGGTGGTTACATGGGGTATTTTTCTCCATCCATTTACCTGTAATCTATATGTGCCTTTATATTTAGAGTGGACTTCTTATAGATATATAATATCTACAAGATATATAAGATATTATATATTGGCTCGTGTGGTTTTTTTTGTTTGTTTGTTTTTGTTTTTTTTTGTAGCGTGAAGGGAGCTTTATTAATTTCTATCCATGCCTTCAACAGACAAAATATACAGAGAATTACCCTTCAGTTACAATAACATGACACTGGACTATTATCACTAATGGCATCAAAGAAATGTGAGGCATTTATGTAGAGGAAACTCTCAACAATGGGTACAGCCCTGTACCACTTTACAGAGTACTTCCACATTATTATCTCATTTGATATTAAACATTAACATAATGCTTAAAATTGTGAAAATTGATGGAGTGCTTTCTCATGACTGCGCCAAACACTGTGTTGCTCTATGATTTCTTTTTTTTTTAATTTTTAAATTTTTTTATAAACATATACCGTATTATTAGCCCCAGGGGTACAGGTCTGTGAATCGCCAGGTTTACACACTTCACAGCACTCACCATAGCACATACCCTCCCCAAAGTCCATAACCCCCACCACTCTCTCCCTACCACCCTCCCCCCGGCCCCTCTCAGTTTGTTTTGTGACATTAAGAGTCTCTTATGGTTTGTCTCCCTCCCGATCCCATCTTACTTCATTTATTCTTTTCCTACCCCCCAAACCCCCAACATTGCATCTCCATTTCCTCATATCAGGGAGATCATATGATAGTTGTCTTTCTCCTATTGATTTATTTCGCTAAGCATAATACCCTCTAGTTCCTTCCACGTCGTCGCAAATGGCAAGATTTCATTTCTTTTGACGGCTGCATAGTATTCCATTGTATATATATATATACCACATCTTCTTTATCCATTCATCTGTTGATGGACATCTAGGTTCTTTCCATAGTTTGGCTATTGTGGACATTGCTGCTATAAACATTTGGGTGCACGTGCCCCTTCAGATGACTACATTTGTATCTTTAGGGTAAATATCCAGTAGTGTGATTGCTGGTCATAGGGTAGCTCTATTTTCAACTTTTTGAGGAACCTCCATGCTATTTTCCAGAGTGGTTGCACCAGCTTGCATTCCCACCAACAGTGTAAGAGGGTTCCCCTTTCTCTGCATCCTTGTCAGCATCTGTCATTTCCTGACTTGTTAATTTTTGGCTCATGTGTTTTGATCCACTCTCACAATCTCTGTCTTTTAATTGGCACGTTTAGAACATTGATTGACGTTCAGAGTGATTTCTGATATAGTTGCATTTGTATCTACCACACATACTACTGTTTTGTATTTGTAGCCCTTGCTCCTTGCTCTTATTTTTGTCTTCCACTCTTTCTCTGCCTTTTGCATCCAGTCCTTTTTAGATGGCTGTATATGACCCTGTGTATATTTGTTCTTTTCTTTTTAAATTACAGAAGTGGTATTTGCTTGTTGCAAAGTAATTCAAAACGTATAAGAATGTCTAAAGTGAAAAAAAGCAATAACACTAAAAAAAAGTAATCCCTGCCCAGGAGGAGTCTCCTGTTGTAGGCTGAGAGGGAAGACGGAAGGGGCCTCGAGGCCAGCGCAGGCCTTGGCCAGGTAGGGGACCTGGGTCTCTTTGAAGACATGGTGCTGTCTCAGAAAATGAGGGGGCAGTGCCAGGAATAGGAAATGTGGAGAGTGGGGTGCAGAAAGGGAATTAAACTGAGAAGGAAAATGTAATTTCTACTTCTGTGTTAGGGTCCACTCTTTAAGAACGGTGTTATTTTCAGGGACCAGAGGCCCTTTGTGGGGCAGGAAGGAAACGAAGGAGATCTTGAATGAACAAGTGCGGCCGAATGTGTGTGGTTCAAGTCCAGCCTGGTGTTTGTTTATTTATTTGTTCAACAGGGCTGCTTACAACCTGCTTCCTGCTTCGGGCTTGGACAAGTTAGTTTGACCCGGATGCCTCAGCTCATCAAGGCCGCTTCACGCTGTTTACTTTCCAGGGGGTGACATGTGTGATCTGATGGCCGAACGCCGTGGTAAGGTCTGTGAGGAGAACATGGGCTGGCTAAGCTCCGGGTTGCCTCGTGTGAGGAGAGCCAGCATCGTCCAACGGGCCTCTGCCGCGCCCATTCACTAGAGAAGAGTGACGCTCTCTTGACCCAGATTCACGGAGAGTCTTTGCAGAAGGGAGGAGATGGCCTCCCAAATCTGGACACCTGGGTGCCAGCACATAGAGACCCGTGGAAGCAGCAGTTGTCGACCTTGCCATGCTTTTGGATTTTTAGAATTGCTACTGGCCAGGCTGCACCCCAGACCAGTTATACCAGCTGGGGTCCAGGCCCTGCTGTGTCAGAAAGGTCCCCGGGTGATTCTAGTGTGGCTGCAGCGTGAAGGAGAAGCTGGCTCCCTCTCACCTGCCTCTAGTGACCTTCCTGGCAAGCGGCTGTGGCTTTTGTGTCCCCAAGCCCTGAGATACAAAGAGACCTGAATGTTCTGAATGCAGTTAGATTGTTTTCAGAGTTCTGTGTTTCTGGAGGAGTGCAAACATTTGATTCAGAATGTCACCATACAGTTATTTTAAGTTGTCATAGACAGAGTACACATAGTCAAAATGTTATACACCACAATTTTCACAGATCGAAAATAACTAATGAGCTGTCTCCTCCGTGGCTCTCAGTGTAGTAATGAGGGCTGTCAACCAGGATGGATCAGTGACATTCACAGACCACTTTGATCCGTTGATTTGGTTCCCTCCCCTTCATTTGTTCAGTTCCCAGTTTCTGCGCAGGAAGCCAAGATGGGGTTCTGGGTAAGACTTGGATTGGGAGTAAAGGATCTCCGTGAATTACAGGTCGGAAGCCCCCGTCTTTCCTTCAAGGGTCTGTGGTAAAGTCTGTCATCTTGTAGCTGAGGCCAGCTTGCTCGGAGGTGCCCGCCCTGCCCCCTCCCAAGTGCAGCCCTGGACTGGCCTCGAGTTGTGTCCCCTTGTCCTCGAGCCGTCCAGGCTGCTCACCAGCTGGATCCCCGTCAGATCGGTTCACATCTGGGCAGCTGGGATTCCTTTTCAGAGAGGGAGAGGGGAAGCTGTCATGGACCGTGGAAGTGGGCTGCTGCTGTGGGTGGAGGTAGGTGGGTGAGAGACGCTGTCGTTGTCAAGAGGCCCTTGGATTGTCCTTGGGGATGTCTGGCCAAATCTATGGATCCAGCACTGCATAATGTTCCAGCCAGGAGGGGTTTTTAGGAGGGGTTTTTAGCTAGCAGCCCTGCACAGAAGAGTAACTGTGGGCTAGACCCGGTGTTGGGGGCTTGACAGGTGCTTTTGTTTGTTTGTTTGTTTGTTTGTTTTAAAGATTTTACTTATTTATTTGACAGAGATCACAAGAAGGCAGAGAGGCAGGCAGAGAGAGAGGAAGGGAAGCAGGCTCCCTGCTGAGCAGAGAGCCAGACTTGGGGCTCTCGACCCCAGGACCCTGGGATCATGACCCCAGCGGAAGGCAGAGGCTTTAACCCACTGAGCCACCCAGGCACCCCTATGGGTGTTATCTTACTGAGTCTGATAACTCTGTGAGGCCCATGTTATTGTCCTGGTCTTACAGATGAGAAAACTGAGGCCCCGAGGTTTAAAGTAATTAAGCCAAGGTCACAGCCAGTAAGGGACAAAGCCAGCCCTAATATATGTGCTGGTCCACTCCCAAGCCTTCTTAGAAATCTTTTTATAGATGAAGAGATCAAGGTCCAGAAAGGAAAAGCAGTCTGTCCAAGATGATACAGCTAGTCCTAGTTACTGGCAGAACAGGGGCTGGAACTCACCTGCCCCCTGTGCCTCACTGCTGTACCCAGCTGCTGCAGGGAAGGAAGGCCATTCGGCCTGGGGGTAGTGGGGGTGGGGGGCGGTGGTGAGGAGATGTGGGGGGTGCCTTCTCCTCCCTGCCCTGGGGCTCAGGCAGTGGCAGCCTTAGGCTGGCATGGAATGAGAAATGAAACTCACCATTTTCCATGCTCCCGAGTCTATGGGGGAGAGTGTAGTTGAGAAGAACTAGGAGAAGGCAGGCAGGGGCGACCTCAGAGCAGCATAGCCAGCCAGACTGGCAGCGCCCCTCCCCCCATGGCCAGTGTGCTGGCATCGGGGCTGTCCTTCCACGTTCATGTGCATTCAGCTTCAAGCCGCAGTCGCCCGCAGGAGCTCCAGGAGGTGAGGAGCGGCTCCTCCACCTCCTGTGCTGGGAAGAGCTACATCTAAAAACAAAGGGCGCAGCACCAAAGCAAGGGCCGCAGGACTCCCTTCAACCTACAGGCCCAGCCTGCAGGACGGTTGCTTTTATTTGTTTTCATGGGAATGGGTGTTGAGGAGTCAACGTTTCCTGCTCATTTCATTAAAAACTTTGTAAACGGCATTAATAAGTAGATATAAAACCGCTACACAAATGACAAACAGAGGGACTAAATGAAATTCCCAAGGGTTCAGCCATTGAATCAGTAACCAACTGTGGCTTTGCTTGGTCAGATCTCCATATATGCAAATTCGGGACAGAGCTTTAGCGCAGTGTTTTAATTAATATTTATAAATCACAGAGCACCTCAGAGAGGGCCAGGAAGCTATTTATATGATCATGTCATACAAATCACAAACGCTTTTGAAAATCGCGGCCTACTCTGCGTTTTGGTCTGGGAAGTAAGCGAGCCTGTCTGTGTGTCCCCCACAGGTGTCGTGCTGGCACAGCGACATGTCGCCGTCCAGGAAGGACCCCTGTACCGCACAGAGGGCTCCCACATCACCATCTGGTGCAACGTGAGCGGCTACCAGGGGCCTTCGGAGCAGAATTTCCAGTGGTCCATTTACCTGCCATCCGCCCCGGAACGGGAGGTCCAAATCGTCAGCACCGTGGACTCCTCCTTCCCTTACGCCATCTACACCCAGCGAGTCCGCGGGGGGAAGATCTACGTGGAGAGGGTTCAGGGGAACTCAGCCTTGCTGCACATCACCGACCTGCAGGCCCGGGATGCCGGGGAGTATGAGTGCCACACGCCCAGCACGGACAATCAGTACTTTGGGAGTTACAGTGCCAAGATGAACCTCATGGGTAAGGAGATGATGTTTCCCGTGGCTGGCATCCTGCCCCAGTGAGTCTGCTCAGGGTGCTATACCCAAATGCCACAGCCCGGGTGGCTGACACGACAAGGTTGATTTCTCACAGCTCTGGAGGCTAGAAGTACAAGGTCAAGGTGGCAGGCACGGTTGTTTCTGGTGAGGGCCCTCTTCTGGGTTGCCAACCTTTGATTTCTCGTTGTGTTCTCCCATGGCAGAAAGGGAATGAGAGAGCTCACTGAGGTCCCTTTCCAAGGGCTCCCCCTCCATGACCCCATCACCTCCCAGAGTCCTCACCTCCAAACACCACTGGGGATGGGGGAAGGAAGGATTAGGATTCACCATATGGGGTGTGGGGGAGGGGAGGAAATAAATACTGAGTCTAGATTACTGAGTCCCTGCTTTTGTAGTGCAACTTTACTTGACTAAACAACAACAACAACAAAAACCCAAAGCTCCCCAGATGTCTTAGTGGTTAACTAGTAGCATGAGTGAACAAAGGTTGTGGGTTCCCTTGTAAATCCCTTATAAATAGAAGGCTGGGGCTAAAACAAAAGATGGAGTGCGGGTGTTAAGAATTCGGAGAAGGTTAACTGACCCTGTAGCTGGTGAAGGGAGATAGGAAAATCGAAGGCAAGGACATTTGTGGTTGATGATCTGCCTGAAGAAGTGGTGGAGGTGGAGTACAGGACATCAGCTAGCAGAGAAGCGAAACTGTGGGGTGACAGAGGGGCTCTGAAACCTGCAGGGCGTTGCTGAATCAGGAGGCGAGTGCACCTGCAGGTCCTTGTTCACACCCGGAGCCACTCCCTAGGTCCTCCGGCTGCACAAGCAAGGGATTGTGCACCAGCTGTCTCCCTTGGCCCTAGTACCCCCTGAATGTTGAAGGTTGCTGGTGGGAGGGGACAGATTTCAGTGTGGACGGCTGTGGGCCACCAGGCTTGCTGATTTGGAAGGGTCAACAATATCAAGGCCAAAGACTTTTTTTTCTTTTTCCGCCCAAGTCTTAATCTCCAGTTTTTATTATCACAGTTCTGCTTGGAAATTATGCCTTGAGCAGAAAAACAGAATAGCTTTATTATTGCTGACCCTCCACATGGGTGAACATTTACACCCCAGTGCTGTCCACACTGAGTTCTCCCCTCCCCACCCCACACCAAACTTGCTTTTCCTTTCTGTCGGTCTGCATCCTCTCGAGAGGCCTGTGAGACCCAGGCCTGAGATGAGCTCAGTAAGAAAACACACACTGGTTGCGACTGGGGTGGCCCCAGGCCAAGAAGGGGGGTGTTGAGTCTCCAGAGTATAGTTTTTTTTTTTTTTTAATTTTTAAATTTTATTTATTTATTTGACAGAGAGCGAGATCACAAGTAAGCAGAGAGGTAGGTAGCTCGATGTGGGGCTTGATCTCAGGACCCTGAGATCATGACCTGAGCTGAAGGCAGAGGCTTAACCCACTGAGCCACCCAGGCCCCCAGAGTGCAGTTTTGACCAAGGGGCCATGGGGCCGTGTTCTGAGGCTTCCTTCCGGCACGGACCCCTCTGACACATGAATTACAGGAAAATTCCACCTACCTGATGATCAAGGTGGTTGTTGCTTTCCTCTGCCAAAGACTTTTTTTTCTTACAACGTAGGCTTGCTAGAGCATTGCATTGCTGAAGTTAGTGGGGGGGAACGTGGGGGTGAGGCAGTGAGAGGGGAGGAAGTCAGCGAGGTACACAGACATGTGAAAAGGCAACTTCTAGGAACTATTTCCTTTTGAGGATCGGTCAGAAGCCAAGCGAAAGTATCTTGAAGCAGTACCAGAAGGAACAACAAAATCTCATTTGGCCTAAAAGAGAATTCTTGTTGACACGGTATTTTTAGGGAGTTCATTTACTATGAGAAACAAAGTACATCCCGCCTATGTTAGCCAAGTGTTATTAAAATGCCAAACAGGTAAGCGTTAAGTGCCAAAAAATTGCAGTCCAAATCCACTCAGGAAACTCTTTCTGTTTCTGTGCCGTCCGGGGTTGACCGAGGCCTCCCGGTGACTGCTGAAGGCCTTGTGGGGTCAGTGGTTGGCCCCCCGGCAAGGGTGAGGTTCTGCAGCTTTGGGACCGTGCGCCTGGGACATTTCTGTGTTGCAGTGATTCCTGACACCCTGCAGACCACGGCCGTGCCCCAGACTCTGCACAAAGTGGAGCAGGACCCCTTGGAGCTGACGTGTGAGGTGACCACGGAGACGTTCCAGCACAGCCACCTGTCAGTGGCCTGGCTCCGGCAGCGAGGGGGCGAGAAGCCCGCAGAGGTCATTGCCCTGAGCCGAGATTTTGTGCTGCACTCCAGCAGCGAGTACGCCCAGAGGCAGAGCCTGGGGGAGGTGCGGCTGGACAAGCTGGGGAGCTCCACGTTCCGCCTCACCGTCTTCCACCTGCAACCCTCCGACCAGGGCGAGTTCTACTGTGAGGCTGCCGAGTGGATCCAGGACCCGGATGGCTCGTGGTACGCCATGACCCGAAAGCGGTCCGAGCGTACTGTGGTCAACGTCCAGCCCACAGGTCAGTCTCTCTCTTGTTCTTGCTGGTGGGGAGGGTTGTCTGATGCTGGGAGAAGGTGCAGACTCCTTCTCTGGGGACCTCTGAAAGTACTAGGAACATAGAGGGGCCTGCCTAAAATCTGCACTTGATCTTAGCCAAAAGGCCGAGAAGCGATTCCTGCCTAAAATCTGACCTTCTAGTGACTTTTGGAGAGGAGCCAGCCAGCCCAAATCCGGCTTACAGACAGGGTTTCTTGGACCCAGGGGGTATTTGATATTTTTCTTGAATTACAAGTTCATTTTTAAAAATTGGAAGATTTCACATAAACTGTTTTGTATCTAATGAACTGGGTTCCCAGGGGCTGCCCCCCCGCTTTGATGACATTACCTGTTATGGTGACCAGTCCTATTTTATTTGTAGAAGACATTTGAGATTCTGAGCCTTCCATCAGAGGTCTGAAATTATGATCTAGGGAAATTTTGGCTTAAATTATGATTTCCTATATTAATACTATGTCCTTGGTGGTGTTTTATAATTTCCAGAATGCTTTATCACGTAGTACTTCTGCAGAAGTTCTGCAGAGTAAGTCAGTGGTGGGGCAGATGCCGAGGGCAGTGGCTTTATGGTGGGGCCCCGGGAGAAGTCCCAGGGCGGGGCATCGAGGCCCGCCTGGCGAGTGTCAGATTCTCCCATAAGGGCTTTCACTGGTGAAAGACCTGCTAAGGGGGCTCCCTGAGGAGGCTGAGTTGACATGTTTATAGCTGCGGTGAGAAGATGATGACACCATGAGCAGATATCCTCTCTGACTCCCCACACTCTCCGACTGCCCCGTGCCCCCGAGTCCAGCCATGCTCCAGATCAGAGCTAATGTCTGTCGCGGGCTGCCTTGGCTGGGCAGCAGCAGGCCTTCCACGAGACCTTCAGTGCCCTGACTTTGGTCATCGAGCCATCATCAAGGTGCAGTAAGCGGCCCCAGGACGTTCCTCTGTTGTTCCTCACCTCCAGGAGGAGCTGCGGTTGGAGGTGTCGTTTATGGGAGATGAGCTGTGGTACATTTGGGGTCTCATCTTCAGGACCTGACCTTGACCTTGCTGTCCTGTTTGCTACACACAGTCAGTGGTCTTGGCCTTCTGCCACTTTTTCTTGTGTCCGTGTAGAGCAGTGCTTCCAATCTACCCAATGGTACAGATTCCTGAAGCAGGTTGCTGGGGCGGGGCTGGGGGCGCTGGGAAGCTGGATTTCCAGTACACATCCCAGGTGATTCTTCTGCTGTCTATGTTGTCCGGCACAGCTCTACAGGTAATAGGGCAGAAGGGATTCTCTGGACAGCGGATGGGCTTTCATGAGAAGGATCGGCTCCGGGAAAGAGAGTGCTTTATCTGCTCTGTCGGGCCCAGAGCCGTTAGCGGCTTTTGGATCTTCCAGTACTAAGACATCTGGGGGAGGCACTTCATTTCGTATTTATCCTTTCCCTTTCTGGTTGGCTTTAAGATCAGCTTCAGAAGTCTGGACCAAATTTTGAATCTTAATGCTTTCAAATTAGGTGGCATCAGTTAATCTTCTTTATTTTAATCTTACCAATTTGGGATTAGGACTTTTTGAATTTGCCCAGCAAATGTATTCAGACTAAGCCAGCCAAGAGAAAACTAGATGCAAAAAAACGTTGATGACTTTACTCAGTGCCCCCAAGCTTTTCAGGTCCCACGGTTGCAGCTCCATCTGGCCCTTCCCTTAGTTCCTTTCGGTAAACATTCAGTGAGTCTCTGCGGTGGTGAAGGTCTGGCGAGAGCCGCTGGGGATTCGAAGATGAACAGCTCTTGGGGCCTGCCCTCAGGGAAGGGGCAGCTGTGAAGGCCAGTGGCTCAGTGGGGTGTCCTGAGGTCTGTGATGCTATGTGGATGGTGCTCTGGGACACAGCGACTAGGCAGTGCCCTGGCGACCTGAAGTTTTCCCTGGATGGGAGAGTGAAGGCGAATCCAGGAAAACCAGCAAGGAGGGCAAGTGGAGCTGAGTCTGAAGCTTGAGGAGCCACCAGAGGGGCAAGCTTAAGGGCACAAAAATGTGTCCCATGTTTGGCCAGCAGACAGGTGTCTGGCATGGGTAGAGGTTGAGGCCCAGAAATGAGTGACGAGAGGAGGCCTGAGGTCCCACGTGCTGGAGTGCGGAGCTCGGCCTTGACTCCATAGCCCCAGTGTTTGCAAGCTGTCCTTCTTGGGGTCTTGGGAGCCCCCTTAGAGGTGCCTGCCAGGAGGTGGTGGAGGAAGGCACCCCAAGGGCCACAGTGTTCCCTCATTGCCCTTAACCAAATGTTTTCTGTGTTGGGCAACAGAAGATTTTACATAAAGAAACTGCCCCCTCCCAAGGACTGTTTGAAAACTACTGCTTCAGACACTTGTAGGGGGAAATAGAGATTTTAAAGCAAGGAGTGACACAATGAGTTCTGGGTTCCAGAAGGACAGAACCCCAGAGGCCAGCTGGAGGTTGATTAAACAGGTCAGTCCTGCCGTGGAGAGACCAGGTAGGAGAGAGCTCTAAGACCAGGGTAGGTGGGCGGCAGTCTGGAAAGCAGGCAGCGGGTGCGAGAGACGGAAGAATGGGGAGCACCACACGGAGCAGGAATCCACGTACTGGGCACCCTGAGGCCAGGGCTCTGGGTGATTCCTTGAATTGGGATGGGGAGGGAAGGGGAAGGAAAGGTATTAAGAACAAAGTCCTGCTTCAAAGCCTCTGCTTCCTAGTCAGTGGCAGCCCTGGTTGTCTTTTCTTCTGTTTTTATCAGTTTCAGTCCAGGACTCCATCCTTCAGCAGAAGCTTACAGAGATGCTCAGTACTTAAAAGCACTGTCCATGCTGAGCCTGGGAGGGATGAGGGCCTGGGAGAAGCTGTGTGGTGGTAATTGCAAAGGCCCAGGAGAACAGCAGCAGTGAGAGGTCAGAGGAGCAGGTCTCGGTGAGAAAGAGAAAGAAACCAAGGGGTCAGTCAAGCAAGAGGAGAATCAGGAAGGAAGGCGTCATGGAACCCAAGGGAGGAGAGTGGGTCTGACTGAAACCTGCTTGAGAGAAGCCTTTGGTGCGATGGGTCAGGTTCAGGGTGGCCAGGGGAATCACTGAGGACATTTGCTAAGACAGTGAAGTGTGGGAGAGGGGCCAGAAGCCAGACTTCAGGGAGTTGAAGAGTGAGGGGCATTAGAAAAAGCAGAAATCAATGTCTGGGGGTGTAATTGACTGGGCATCATCCCCAAGGACCAGCTGCACAGGAAGGCGGTGGTATGCTGTAAGTCTTGTGTCTTTGACCTGGGAACATCAAGCTTCACCAAACCATGGGGTTGTCCCGCAAGAGTAGAAGAGTCTCTGGTTGCCACAAGTAGAAAGCCACAGGTGTAGCCAGCCTAACTCTGAGGAGATGGAAATGGAAAGTTCTGAGGTCTCAGGAACCTGTTTGCATGTCTTCCGTGCCATTTATCTGGAAGGCGTGCCTTTTTTTTCTTTTTTTTTTTTAATCATTGATGTTGAGTGACTGTAATTGGGTTTACCACAGAGCCACTATCTGGCCGATAACACAGGCACAGTTCCCTTTTGGTGTGTCCCTTTTGCGCAGGGGGTGACAGAGAGAAACTCCAGTTCCCACCTCGTAGGACTGGTTTTTGAGGAAGAGGAAGCTGAGCCAGCAGCTGTCCCCTGGGAGGCGAGCCCCTGGGAGTCGTTGATTGGGGTTTGCTTTGTCAGGAATTTGGGATCCTGAAGGAAGGAGTTAATTTGCTGAAGAATATGGATATTTGGAGCAAGACACCAGGCCATGTGGGAGGGGAGGGGAGAGCCTCAGGAACAGAGAGAGGAAAAGCCTAGTTTGGACTGGAAAAGAGGATGTCAAAGATGCATACTTGTGATCCCTGTGATTTCTCAGGGAAAATAGAATTTTTTATCTGCTTGAAGGGTGCATAGGACAGGGGGACAAAAATGGGGCAAAGGTCACAAAGTTAGTGATAGAAGCTTGGAAATGCCAGCATACGGAAGATAGTTGAGGTCAGAGCCAACAGGTCTATGAGGAATTCAAACATACCTGGATTGTGATTTCCCATCTTTAGGGGGACAAAGCTAGACTTGAAAGAAGGAGGGACCTAGCTCCAGCCCTCCTACCCAAGGCCTCGTGGTTCTGTTTTCTGCAAACCTTCATCCTTTGTCTCAGCCCCCACTTCTGCCATGGGTGCCCATGAGGGGTGGTGAGTGTCTCACCGTCTATGGGACACTGTTTGCGGCCATGAGCCTTTCCCTCTCTGAGCATCTGCTCCTTCCCGGTCAGACAGCCAGCTCTCTGGAGGGTGCTTGGCCTCACTGATCATCTCAGAGGTCATTCACTTTCAGCAGAACTTGGTATCTTCCCTCTCCCTCCTTCTCAAGATTTGATCTGACAGGTGGTGACCGGTGGAGAGACATTCATTTTCACTTTGTGGAATTTTGTGTGCGGGATTGTCATAATTACCTGTGTCTTATTTCCAGCGTGCACAGGGGACTAAGAACATATCTCAGTTATCGGTACATTTTTGAATATTTCTTAGCACTGGGGTTAGTGCCTAGGCCCCTGTGTAACTTTGTCTCTCACATTTCCATGGTGTGGGTCCTGCCACACTGGCAGAAAATGTTTGTAGGCCTGTTGCTTAAATGGAGTTTCGGGGGGTATAGGTGAGAGCTAGACCTGGGTAAGTGATGTCAGGAATGATATTCCTTATTGACCTCTGGGGTCTAATCCTGGACATCATAGGCTACAGGGTCCCCTCCATCTCAACTGGGATGATGAGCCCCTTAGACTGTCTGGGTCTAGCTACCTTTGAGTTCTCTCTGAGATATTCAGGAGTTTCTCGGGTCCTCAGATCAGCCCTGGGCATGGGTTGGATTTTTCTCCCAAGACTAGCAAGGACGTGCCTTCCCTGTGGTTAGCACACCCCCAGAAGGCCCCGGTGGTGGGAATTTGCGGATACTGTTGGGGTAGCTGGGGGTCCCTGTGTTCACCCAGAATGCATCCGTTTTGTTGTTGGTTTCCTTAGACAAAGAGTTCACCGTTCGGCTGGAGACCGAGAAGCGGCTGTACACGGTGGGTGAGCCAGCAGAGTTCAGATGCATCCTAGAGGCACAGAACGTTCCTGACCGTTACTTCGCTGTGTCCTGGGCCTTCAACAGCTCTCTCATCGCCAGCATGGGGCCTAATGCTGTGCCAGTCCTCAACAGTGAATTCGCCCATCGGGAAGCCAGGGGCCAGCTCAAAGTGGCCAAGGAGAGCGACGGTGTCTTTGTGCTCAAGATCTACCACCTCCACCAGGAAGACAGTGGGAAATACAACTGTCGTGTGACAGAGAGAGAGAAGACGGTCACCGGGGAGTTCATTGACAAGGAGAGCAAGCGGCCCAAGAACATCCCCATCATAGTCCTCCCCATCAGTAAGTAGAGAGATGTGCTGCCACCTCTCCTCCCCCCTCCCCACCCCTGTCTGGTCTGTAGCTGGCATCATTGAAAAGAAGTTGGGGGACAGATGAGCTATATGGCGGTGGGGGTTCGTGGAACCCAAGGGTTCAGTCAGCGCTGGCAGAGAAACCCGCTAATCTTTCTCTCTCCCTTTTCCAGCTTGCCTGCCCACACTTAGCACACCCACCCCCGCTACCCCCCAGTGACTCAGAGCACTGGGGTGCGTGTGCAGGCTGGAAGGGGCATCCCAGAGCTGAGCGTTAGCAGCCCTCTGTAAATGCTGGCTGGGCCTAGCTCAGCTGGGAGGAAAATCAGGAATCTGGGAATGACTCTTTGCTCCCATATGGGAATCAAGTGCCCAGAAGAAGTGGGCAGATGCCTACCTTGAAATATCACTTACAAGGGTTGGTCTTTAATGGGAGGATTTTCAGTCATAAAGCCCCTTATTTAAAAGGATTTGCTGTCTGGGTTTTTGCGTATAAGGATTGGCATTTCCCTAAGGGTCTCTTCCCTACTGAAGTTGTGTTTTCAAAAGTCAGTGGATGGGACCTCTCCCGTCTTCCTGGAGCATAGCCTTCCTGTGAAAGCTTAGCTGGTTTCCAAGGTTCTGGCCAGGCTCCTGTCTCCAGGGAAGCTGGCCTCATCTGGGCGGGGAGCTGTTGCGGCTGGGAACTGGGGACACTACCCGAGTTTGCTCCTACCATGTTTACTCATCCCCTAGGATCGGGACGTTATTAACATCTCAGTTCTCTCATAGTTCTGTTTTTACTAAAAAGAGTTAAAGCTTACCATGCCCTGATTTTTAAACAAGACCGTGAAGTTTTTAAACTAACCTCTAACCTTTTTCTCAACTGCTCCAACTCTTCTTTCCCTTAGCCTTGTTATGGTTCCCTCTGCTTTGATTTTCCCTTTTCCATTTTTAATATAGTTCTCCACAGGCAAGAAGGAGAAAGTTGACAGAGGGGTCTTGCCACTTTTCTCTTTTCTCTTTTCTCACCCATGGGATTCCTTTCTTTCGTCCTTATTTCTTTATTTTTTAAAATCTCTCTCACACATCTAATAATCTCAAAATTATTTTGTTTCTTAGACTCTTATTTTTTTCCTTGCAAGGCCTAGCATGGTGCTTTGCCTAGGGAACATGCTTGCTGAGTATTTGTAGAGTGGAAATGGTTGAATCGAATGCCCACTCTCCTGACTGTTTTCTGTCGGTTTGTGCTTGCCTTAACCACGGACTCTCTACCTTTAAATCTGCAACTAATTCCTCGTTGTGCTGTAAGGATCCAGGGAAGGGCAGCCACGCTGTTTTACTTCCTGTGTCTTTTGTACTAAGAGATTTCCCCAACCCCTTCCAAGAACTTGTTTGATGATCTGTGGCCCTGCTATATTGCTTTTCCAGCAGATAACTGGGTAGTTAAAGTCCCTCAGCACCACCAGATCCTGCCCCAAGGCCACTTGGGTAAGTCTACCAAAGTACAGCGATCACATCGGGAATGGTGATAATACCTTGGATTTTAATGGCGCTTTTCCTTCCGAGAGCCCAAGTGCTTCCGCATAGATCACTTCTTCCTGTGTTCCCGCCCCTGAAATCTCTGCAGAGGCCACAATCCTATCCATCCTAGGAAGGAAGAAGCCAAAGCACTGTGCAGAGATGTGGCAGGGCCAGTCCCATGAGCGGCTGAGTGTGCGTGGCGTCAGGAACATTTGCTTCCAGCTCCAGACCCACTGCTCCGTGCTTAGCCTGTGCTGCCTCACCTGCCTCCTGATGGGACATTTCACCAGCGCCCGTGCCGTCAGATTCTCATTAGTCTGTCCTAGTTCTCGCTTAATCCAGAGAGTTCTACACTGTCGGCTGCCTTTTTCTCAGGCCCAGGAGCACTCGGAACTAGTCAGTGCAGCCCCTGGGTTCTTATCTGCCTTGGACCCGGCCCGCCAGCCTGGTTTTTCTTCTCCGAGGGCCCCATCTCACCGTGCGGTTCTTCCAGGCATTCCCCACCGGAACCCAGCCAAGGCTTCTGGAAGAGTCTGCTGGGGTGGCCAAAGGGAATGGCAGGGACGCCCTGCACGTCATTCTGCTGGAGGCAAGCAAAGGGACTTTTATCGCTTCATGCGGAGTTGTCCTTTCAATTCCCTGCGTGGAATGACCTTGCTAGGGATGGGTCTTTAACTTAAAGAGGAATTATCATTAATGAGGATGACAGTGCTGTCAGTGTTGTGACCCCAAGAATTAGGAACTCTTAGCGACTCCATTTTGCACAAGAGAAATGGAAACGTAGGGAGGTTGAAGAAGAGCCCCAAGATTACAGAGTTAGGAAGCAGTGAACCCAGGCCTAGAGTCCCCATCTGCTTGCCTCCAAATCCATGTTTTTAGGGCTTCTTAGTGCCGTGGATGATGGCTAACCGGGAGCCTCCCCATCTCCGTAAATCATCTTCATATGGCTCCTGAGAAAATTCCTCTTTCCCACCCCACCCAGATCAATTTTTCACGTGGAACAAGCCAGTCCAGAATGGAGAGCAGGCACCCTCGCCATAGCACGAACTAGCTGCTGGGGCTCAGTGCTCATCTTTGTCTGTTTCTGCCTGTGGGAGAAATACGGGAAGAGATCGATTCACTACATGGTGATGGGTGTCTGTGGGTCCCTCCTCCGTGATTGGGTGTGCCGCTTAATCTGGAATTTGATTTCATTGATTGATTTTAAATCATTGTGTTTCATGTGGGTGGTACCTGGAAAACTGAAGCCGAATTCGTTATGGTGTTTGTATTCTATAATATTTGTTGGTTTTTAAAACTCAGTATAGATAAAAGAATGTATGCATAATGAAGACAGATTTGAACATCCAGGATGTTTATAAAAACAAAAGTTATTAGGAATAGTTAATCATGATCACTGTGACCACCTTTTGGAATCCTCCAGTGTGTTGGGTGACTTAAATGCGTAGTCTTACTTCTTTTTTAATCTTTAAAAAAATGCATAGTAGAAATGTCACTGTCCCTATCTTAGAGACAAAGCACGTAGAGTTGAAATAATTTGACTGAGTGACGTCAGCAAACTGAGTAGTGAAGGAGCGAAGGGAAGTGGATCCTTTGCCTGAACTTTGATTGGCAGGAGGTTTTGAGGTTGCAGCCATGGAACCAGGGCTGAACGTAGGTGGCAGGATGGAGAGCTGGTGGCCTTGGTCTGTTCCTCTGCGTTAATGAGAAGTATGAGAGCGTACTCTCCACCCCTCTGTGAAATGAGACGCCTGTACCATTTTAACCCACACCCAAGCAAGCTCATGTTTATCTTCCAAGTATGTCCCATTGTTTTTGTGCTGCTTGCTAATATTGCCTTGAAGGGCTCTAGTGACATGTTACAGATGTCCAGCATTTATTTGCCTGCCGTATCACCAAATGGCAGGAAGATGGAGGTCAAGTAGAATTCCAGAGTCACTCCGCTTACTCAAACTCCCAAGTGGAAAAATCCTTGAACCCCAGCTGAGCAGATTCCCCGATAAATGCCTTTATGCCCCAAGCGTAAGGTCATTGCTCTGTGTTTCTTAGGATCTAATTCAGTCTCTGGTCTCAGACCCTCTTTATCCCACACATTACCCTGGCACCCAGCTAAGGGCCTCTGAGTTTATGGATCTTAAAATCTGGGGGGGCAATGCCCAGAAGCAGCCAGGGCTCACAGTGGCAGCAAGTGTCTGGGGGCTTTTACCCTCCAGGTGACCGGCACCTGCATAGCATGACTTCTGCCCCCGTCCTCCTTTCCCCTCTATGGAAAGGGGGCGGGAGCGGCCTGAAAGCCACAGCGTGGCCCTCTCTCCCTCTTTCCAGAGAGCAGCATCTCTGTGGAGGTGGCCAGCAACGCCAGTGTCATCCTGGAGGGGGAGAACCTGCACTTCTCCTGCAGCGTCCGCACGGCAGGCCGGCCGCAGGGCCGCTTCTCCGTCATCTGGCAGCTTGTGGACCGGCAGAACCGCCGCAGCAACATCATGTGGCTAGACCGGGACGGCACCGTGCAGCCGGGCGCGTCCTACTGGGAGCGCAGCAGCTTCGGGGCATCCAGATGGAGCAGGTGCAGCCCAGCTCGTTCAGCCTGGGCATCTTCAACAGCAGGAAGGAGGACGAGGGCCAGTACGAGTGCCACGTGACCGAGTGGGTGCGGGCTGTGGACGGCGAGTGGCAGATCGTCGGGGAACGCCGGGCCAGCACCCCCGTCTCCATCACGGCTCTCGGTAAGGCAGCATCTGGTGGTCTTTCTGTGGGGCAGTGGGGAGACTGCTCCCCTGTCAAGAACCTCATCCTGACTTCCATCAGAGTTCTGGCAGGAAACGGTGGCACCTTCTGAAGGGTTTAATTGAAGGGCCTGTTACCAAAGTGTGGGTAGGGTTGCAGGGCCTTGGGGACTGGTGGCAGCTGGGGCACTCACCCTTCCTGGGTCTGCATGGAAGGAGTGAAGTTGGCAGAACTCTGGCCAGGGGATTGAGGCCACCCAGCAGGAGTGGTGGCCCCAGGTGGAGGAACGTGGCCACTGCCAAAACCGGCCACCCCCCAGAGCAGAGCCCTCTCTCGCCTGCCCCCAGGCTCTCCTGCCCTGCAGCCCAGGGGCTCAGCCCTTATCAAAAGGCCCAGAGCAGCACATATAAGGGTAGAAAATACCTCTTTTCACCCTTTATTTAGCATTTACTATGTTCCTGGCTGAGTCTAAGCACTTAAGCTCAATTGTCCCTTTGAATTTTCACCTAGCCAAGGGCTAAACCCAATTTTACAAGGAAACTGAGTGAGAAGGGTTACCTCATATGCCCAGGGCCACAGCTTTTAAAGGACAGACCCATCATCCAGACCAGGGAAGCCAAAGTCTCTCCACTTTTCTTTCAAAGCCTGTGCTTTCATCTCTCCCTCTGTAAGGCACCTTCTTAGGAAAGCCACTTCCTCCTTAGCATGAAATTAAAAGATACCTTGAGATTTGCTAAAACCAGAGAATTAGATTTGCTTCTCACGGGGCCGTGAAAGAGGCTTCTATCAATGTTTATCTGCCTAATACGATCAGCATATTAAATTGTAAAAGGCCAGTCGGCTACTTGTTATCTTGTTAGGTCTTCCTGTTTATGAGGACAGCTGTGACATCAGCTGTCCTCAGTGGCTTTGTGTCCCACTCCCTGGGACTACATTGTCCACTCTCCTCATAGGTAGAGCTGGTGGCGCCTTTAGACACACCCATGACGATGGTAGCCCCGGCTGGTTTTTCCCTCAATGGAAGATTACAAATATACCATCCACCCAAGATTACAAATACACTTTTTTCCCTAAAAGCTTAATCCCCAAGACTGGCCCGCTTCTTGCAGTCGTCATATTGCTCAGATTTCCGTCTGTGGAAACTTCGTCCACTGGTTGAGTTTGCCCCCCGGCTCAGTCAGCACCAGTGTGGACCTTTGGGGATGCCACCTGTGAGGAAACGTCTGACTTTCCAGTCATGGTCATTTTTTCCCCACATCATGAGGTTAGGGACATCCAAGGAGTGGTTAACATTTGTCCGGAGCACTTCTCCAGAGGTCACCTCACAGAATCCGCTAATCCCCTGAGAATTTTCCTTCTCACCTTATGTCTGTGGTTCTCACAGTCAGGGTCACCAGGGGCTCTGACCTGGGATCCCAGGGCTTGGTTCTACTTTCCTGTTCTCTACCTCTGAGGCGCCTCTGGCCAGAGCCATAGTTAGGGCGGCCCAAGGGGGGTAGGGCAGGGAGAGTGGAGGGCACTGTGGGGTCACGTTGCCTGTCAGTCTAGATCGTGACCTACATGAGTTTTCATATTGGTGCAGTTAGGTACGGCTGGCTCTCAGCAGGCGCCCCGGGAAGATGACAGGTGGGAACACCCTCCAGCCGCCCTGGCCCATCGTGACCATTCTGTGAGAGTAAGCCGGCTGCGCCGTGCTCTGTGATCCTGGCGTGTGCTCTGTCAAGCCTGGACAGAGTCCCTTGCCTGGAGAAGCTCTCTCCCCTTAGGGTGTTGAGGCCAGGAGCCCCTGGTGCATGGCCTCTCGCTGAGGTCCTATGTTCCCCCACCCTCAGGGCAACATATACTGCATGCAGAGACCCAAGTGACCACCACAACCACTTCAGGCTTGAGGCTGGGTCTCTGGGTCTTAACTTTTTTTTTTAAAGGATACATAAAGATAGCTTATGAAATCCAAACTGAAAATCCAGAGTTTTCAGCAGATTATGCCGACCTGTTTGCTGTCTTAACCGCCCCACACAAATCTAAAAAACTCATTCTATGCCTGGTCTTTTACCCACGGAATCTGAAGTACTTTCCTTTATGTGCATTTTGTTTCTTCAGCCAATGACATATATGACAGAATAGGGCGTGGGCCAGGTACTATTCCATGCCAAGTACGTTGCAAAATATTAACTCATTTCATCCTCACAAGGACCCATTTTTAGGGTGGGGAAATAGAGGTGGAGAGAAGCGAAGTAACTTGCTGCTGTCACATAGCTAGAAAGTGTCACCGTCAGGCATCTGGCCCAGGGGTCTGTGCCTTTAACCCCTTCCCATGGATAACACCGCCTACGGCCCCTGGCTAGCAGCTTGACCGTGGCAATCCATTTTTACTTCTCCATGCCCTTCCTCACCCATAAGAAATGGATGGTGCGCCTTCTTGTCCTACGAGGTCATTTTGAGGAATCAGTGAAGTGTGGCGGAAGCACAGCCATTGGCAGCATGCCTGGTGCATGGCGCTCCGTAAACGCTGGCTGGCCCTGGTTTTATGGTCACAACCAGTGAATTAATGTTATGTAGTGTTTCAAGGTGAGGGAAGTCAGATAGCCCCCATTGAGGAGCTGGGGTCAGGGACTAGTCAGCTGGCCGTCCGTGAGGAGTATTGGGAGCCTCACAGCCTACTGTGACGGCAGAAGCCCACCTCACCCCAAGTCCCCCCTGCTCGAGGTCTGGCCATGTACTGTGGCTCCCTCACTGCCTCTCTCCTTTGAATTTCGCAGGGAAAGTGAAAGAAGGGCGGGTGGTGAACCTCCACTGCCTGGCCCAGGAACTTGGGACATGTCCTGCCACCTGACTTCACGTTCTCCAGCCCCGATGTGCCGCAGACCAGACAGGGAGGCGTCGGGGCTGGAGGCTGTGTCCACCCTGCAGGCTAATGAATGAGGTTGGCTTGGGGGCTTTTTTTCTCCTGGTTTTTTTTTTTTTTTTTTTTTTTTTTAAGATTTTATTCTGTAGAGAGAGATAGCACAAGCAGGGGGAGCTGCAGGCAGAGGGAGAGGGAGCAGCAGACTTCCTCCTGAGCGGGGAGCCCGATGCAGGCAGACGCTTAACTGACTGAGCCACCCAGGCACCCCTTTTCTCCTGCTTCAGCCTGGGATCCCAAGATTTCTAGGATGAGCTCTGCCTACACACCTCAGTTCCTGCGAGGGGACTGATGGGAGGCAGGTGGAAATGAAGGTTTCACTCGGAGGGACTTGCTCAGTGCTGCTCAAGGAGAATTACCTCTGGCCTCTGTCTGCAGGGTCTTGGGACCTTCTGGGCTTGTGCTTCCAGGTGAGGGCCAAAGTAGACGTGGTCCGGGCATCAGGAGAGACCCAGAGCCTTGGCGGTCTCCGTTCGCTTTGCCAGCAGTCCCATCACTGCGGCACGCTGCCCTGAGAAAGCCAGGTGTCCCCCTCCCTCCCACAGCTGGAGTCTCTGCTCTCTCTGCAGAAATGGCTTCGCTGTCACAGCTATCTCCCGCACGCCGGGCGTGACCTACAGTGACTCCTTCGACCTGCAGTGCATCATTAAACCGCACTACCCGGCCCGGGTCCCCGTGTCAGTGACGTGGCGGTTTCAGCCGGTAGGCACCCTTGAGTTCCATGACCTGGTGACCTTCACCCGGGATGGAGGAGTCCAGTGGGGGGACAGGTCCTCCAGCTTCCGAACCCGAACAGCCATCGAGAAGGCCGAGTCGAGCAACAACGTGCGCCTAAGCATCAGCCGGGCCAGCGACACAGAGGCGGGCAAGTACCAGTGTGTGGCCGAGCTGTGGCGGAGGAATTACAACAACACCTGGACGCGTCTGGCCGAGCGGACCTCCAACCTCCTGGAGATCAGGGTGCTGCAGCCAGGTCAGCAGCATGGGGGGTGGGGGCTTGCCATGGCTGCCAGCACATGGGGATGGAGAGGGGACGCACATCGAGCCCTCAGTGGTCCTGCTTTGTAGCTGCAGAAATTTCAGATCTGTAGGTGGCTGCGAGAGGACCGTTTGCTGGTCTGGCTTGTCCGTGGCTGACCTCTTACCCCTTCATTTTCTTCCTGTGTTTGGTTTGGGTTGTTGTTTCTGAACCATTTGAGGGTCACTGGCAGGGGCCGGACGGATCTCCTGCCTCTAGGTCCTCCAGTGTGTGCCTCCTAAGAACAGGGACCCTCTACTGTCCACCCAGGACACTGCTGTTGGGCCCCGGGAATTCAACACCACTGCGGAATGCTACCAGCATTTCCCTGTTGTTCCTATGATGTCCTTCATAGTTTTTCTTCTTTTCTTCCTTCCAAACCAAGATCCAGTCAGGGATTGCAAACCGCTTTTAGTTGTCTTGTCTTTTTAGACTCTCTTCACTTAATGTCATCTCCTAAATTCTTGCGACAGCACCATGGAGGAGGGACCCATTGTCCCTTGTTGGCAGCTAAGGAATGTTGAGCGCGACAGGGAACAGGAGAGTCCCTTACTGAGTTATTTCCCTCGTGGCAGGTGCTTGGGGTCGCTGGTTTTATGAGCCTTTCACAAGCCCAGGAAAGACTATGACTTGCCCAGGGTCACGCAGCTGGTAAAGCGTGGACCCAGGGTTTGAATGCTTGTGTTTTTTCCCCCATGCCCTTTCCCAGGGTGGGAGAGGGGAGTGGTTGCTCCTTCATTGGACACTTTTCCTAATGCATGGGAGGGGGTAGGTATCTGTGCTTTCCTGGTGTCCCTGGTGTGTGTCCCGTCTCCTCCTTGGCTGGAAGCTGGTGGAAGGTGGAACCCAGGCTATGGGCCCAGCTTCCCTGCCATGGCCACTGGGCCCCTGAGTAGGAAAGGGCAGGCACCTTCGTTGTGAAGGGTGGTGTGGATGAGACGTGACTTACAAAGACGACTTTCTGACTTTGTGACCCGCCCATTTTGCAAAGATGGTTTGAATTCCTTGCAAAGAGGACTTTTCTACCCACTCACCAACCTGTCTGCTCCACGACGTCATATGGTGATAGTGGTATTGTCTGAGCTCCCCCTTGGCCTCTTCTAACCCCATGAAAGCCCTGTTCTGCACCAGAGTTTGGAACAAGCAAGTTGTATAAATGATGGAAAGGGGTTCCTTGGGCAGTTACAGCCTAAGCCTGGGCAGCAAGAAGCTCAAAGAAGATGCGGTGCTGCTTAAGTAGATTTTTTGGGTTAATGGAGGGTTAAGGAGAGACCCCATTTTGTATGACTTCTTGTTGTGGAAATGCTGAGGGACACACTTGCCTGTCTCACTGACTAGGACATTCTAGTTGTAATTGTGCATTTTGTGGTCTCGGGCCCTCAAGCTCACTGTTGTGAGCCACGGCGCCCGCCACATGGTTCTGCAGCTGTAGAAGGTAGGCTCGGTGCCTGACATTGCCTTTTTGAATCATTTCCTAATACTTGCTTGCTTCTGTCCCTGTTTGGAATCTAAGGCTGGAGCACGTAAGGAATGGCTCAGGAATTAGCTCAGCAAAAATTCAAGTTATTTGGATTTCGATGAACTTATGGTGTTTCTAAAGAGAATAAGGGTAGAAATGTGTTAGTTCCTCTTGGGAGCCAGGCTTTGTCCTTACTAGCACCTATGTGAAAAATTCATCCAACACTGAAACGATGGAGATGTTTGTATTCCTGTTGTGGTTTCTCTGTGGAGAAACCCAGGCTCCCAGTAACTTAGGAGGCATGATGGCAGTGAACCAGCTTGTCAAGTGAAAACCGAGCTTGCCAGGGCTGGTGGGCCTCGATCTTCTCAGCTTCCAGAGGTCTCTCCATTTTCCATCACACCATCTCATTCCTCCTGGGTGGAAATGTAGCTGGAGAGCTAGGGATGAGGGTCTGCTCTGAGGCCTGTCTCAGGTCTCTGTGGCTTGTGCCGAACTAGTCTGTGGAGCGAGAAGGGGCAGCAGTGGCGCAGGAGCCTGTGGGGAGGGGCTGTGGGCCACGTGGCCTGTGCTCCGAGGTGAGCAGTGATGTGCCCCCTCCACTGCCAGGTCCTCTGGGGGCTGCAGAGAGCCCGGTGGGTGCTGGAGCCACACACCACCGCCCAAGGAGTGGCTGATGCACGAGCGTGAGTCCATCCCTCTTAATGTTACCATCCTCCTCTATTAAATATTTATGCAGTTAGCACTTCACCTTTCCCAAAGAGCTCCATGGTCGTTTCTTCCTCCCCCCCACACACACTCGGGTTGGTTCTGAGCCTTCATGGTGGGGGGTGGGGCAGGCAGGGGAAGTAGAAGTGGAAAATACCAGAGGGCTGACTGTGTCAGACACTTGGCGTGTGTGATCTCGTGTCGTCTTCACCCGCTACCCTGGGAGGAGGCTCTTGCTGTCGCACTTTATCAATGAAGTCACTGAGGCTCACAGAGGTTCTGACTTGCCCAAGTCAAGTAAGTGGTGGGGGCGGGGGAGGTTGGGATTTGAACCCATGTGTGCCTTGTTAAAAAGCAGTGGGGTTGGATGGTGAAAGGGGGACTTTAACTTTCTTTAAGGCCATATCGTCAGAGATCATACTTAATGCATTGAGTTAACAACCTCATTAATAGAAAGAAGTTTATCTTTGGAGCTGGCTGACGGGGAGTCTCACAGCACAGGTGGTTGTAGCAGTGAGAATAGTGACAACGACACAGCAGCTAATCTTTATGGAGCGTTTCTTGTGTGTGTTCATCACCAGCCTGAATGCTTTAGATGCAGTAGCTTCCTTGGTTCTCACAATACCAGGTTTCACCCATTTTATAGACGAGGAATGGACAGAGACATTAAATAAATTATCCAGTGATCCATAATAAGAGGCAGAAGCAAGATGCAAATCCAGACGGGCAGTCTGGCTCCACAACCCAAGCTCTTAATTTGATTATATGGCATATTTTCTAGGCATTTTTTTTTTTTTTTTTTTTTTCTTCTCAGGGATCCTCTTCAGTACCAGGTACTTTTATTTGACTTCACCTCTCTCTGGTTTACCATCTGTGATTTCCTGACACCCGTTAGTAGATACTTCAATTTGTTTTTTTCAAGTTGGGGCCATGAGGTGCCCGTAGAGGTTCTAGTCTGCCAATGGTGAAGGACTTTTTTTTTTTTTTAAAGATTTTATTTATTTACTTGACAGAGATCACAAGTAGGCAGAGAGGCAGGCAGAGAGAGAGGAGGAAGCAGGCTCCCTGTGGAGCAGAGAGCCCGACTGCTCGATCCCAGGACCTTGGGATCATGACCTGAGCCGAAGGCAGAGGCTTTAACCCACTGAGCCACCCAGGCACCCCATGGTGAAGGATTTTAACGGACGTCTCCTCTAACGCCCGTTTCTTCAAACTTCTGCCACAAGATGGCTCCTAAGACTTGGGGATACCAGAGCTCAGAACCAGCCTGGGCTTCTCTTCTTTTTGCTCTCCCTCCGTCCTTGCCCCTCAAACAGTCCTCTTATCCCTGCTCTGGTGTTTTCCATCGAGTGTCCCCCCACCAACACCTGCCGCCAACCACTTTTAAGAATATTTTATAAAATATTCTGGGACACCTGGGTGGTTCAGTTGGTTGAGCAGCTGCCTTGGGCTCGGGTCATGATCCCAGCGTCCTGGGATCGAGTCCCACATCGGGCTCCTTGCTCGGCAGGGAGCCTGCTTCTCCCTCTGCCTCTGCCTGTGCTCGCTTTCTCACTCTCCCTCTCTCTGACAAATAAATAAATAAAATCTTTAAAAATATATTTATAAAATATTCTTATTCCAACAGAATCACAGAGAAACCCAGGGACTGTTGGCTCTCTTGTGCTGGTCCATGTGTCAGCCTTTCACTGTTCATGTCACCTGCTCCCATAGGGCTCTGTATGATCTGTGCCCCAGACCGGTCCTTGCCAGGGCCACCTGCTGGCCTGACCACATCACAGGTATTTGATGCATTAAAATCTCTGGCTGGATGGCACGATCGATCGTGGATCTATCATTGACCATTCTTTTTACCTACTTCCTGCTCCATCTGTGCGTCCCCAAGGAGATCTTCGAGGAATGCCATCACTCCCATTTTGTTGATTTAGATTAGCCTGACTCCCATCGATCACAGAGTGTGACCCCCATGGGGCATTTAGGCAAAACTTTAAGCCCGATCAACAGATTTCGATTCCTTGCTCTTAATCAATTCTTTTCTCTTTTAATTTCCAAGCATTGCTTTGCTTTCTTCTGATTTTCTTTAGCACCAAAAAACACCTCCAATCACATATTCCTAAATACAGAAGCAATAAGGGAAATGTCAGCACTCATTTTCCAAGTGTTACGACCCTCTCTTGGTCTGGCTATTAAATATTGCACATTCAAATTGACAAAGCTATAAACAAGCTTCCAAGAGGAGAGCCTCCGGTGTAGAAAGCCGACTTGTCAGTGGGTGTATTCTGCTGGGATTTACTGATGGGTAGTCAGGATGAATATTTAATACCCTGTGGATGCTGCGAAATCCGTTTTCTCCAGTTTCTTATTGCTGACCTGGCAGATTGGGAGGACTGAGTGCTTTTTTCTTTGACTTGCATGGGTCCAGGGCATATGAACAGTGGCTGTCCTTGTCACAGTCTGGTAAGTGACAGCCTGCCTCATCCCAAGTGGGATTGGCCCCTGCTTTCTTTCAGAGAAGCTGAGGTTCATTCTCCTGGCATGCGGGTGCATGTGGCTTCTGCCTGCTGGGGGCTCAGAGACAGTGAGCAGGAGCACCAGAGCCCTAGGGGAGTCCCCCAGCCCTCCCCACCTCCTCAGGCCCCGTGTCATGGTGACGCCAGGTGCACCTGTTTGCAGTCGGCATGTAAGGGTCACTGCTCTGCCTGCAGACAGGTAAGACAGACAGGGCATGTCTGGGTGACTCCTCATTAGCTGCTTCCACTTCCAAACTTTTGCTGCTTTCTCCTCGCTCCTCCCTCCCTCTGCCTTCTGCAAGCATGTTTGAGCACCTACTCTGTGCCAGTTTCCATGCTCAGTACTGCAGCTGCAGACAGGGGCATGTCCTCATTCCTGCCTGGCAGGCTGTCCTGCGGCCTAGGAAGATGTCGAAGCTTGGGGAAGAGTCACAGGGATGGTGGGAGGGCCGGCCTGGGGGTGGGCAGTGGGACAGTTCAGGCTTGGAACAGCGTGTACAGAGAACATCATGGAGGGAGGAAGCAGCACGCATGTTTAATGTGACTGAAGCATGGGGTCAGGGAGGGCTCTGGCCCCAGGTATGTGGGCGAGGGCCAAGGGAGCCCCTTTTAGACACCAAAGTGTGGAGGGTCATCACATGTGATGGTTAGAAGCGAGGACAGACCAGGCAGCCTGAGTTTGAATCTGGGCTCTGCCACTTACCAGCAGGGTGACCTTGGCCAGTATCTCTAAATTTGGGGATAATGATACTTATTTCATAGATCTGGCGGGGAGCAAATAGCCAGTATTTATGAAGTGCTTACAACAGTGCTTAGCACATAGAAAGGAATCTATGAATTGGTTAAATAACATTTTCTAATCTGAGCAATCAGGAGTTCTGATGGTGCTCAGATCATATCCTTTTTATAACAATTCAGAATAGTCCCTTTACTACTCTTAAAATGAAATACCTAGACAGTATAACATTCTTACTCACATAACCTTTAGAAATGGTTACAGTGCCCTAATTGTGGGATAAAGGATGAATGTTTTTGAAAAGGAGTTCGTAGCACAGTGACTCCGTGCTCAGGGACAGCTATGCTGGGCGGACACGCCGCCGCTCTGTCCCTAGAGACACCGACCGTCAGGCCCGTTAGCCCCAGCAGCGAGGCTCTCCCCGACATGCTTTCTGAAATCCTGAGCAACTCTTGCTGCAATGTGGAACAAAACAAAGGAAAACCCTCCCTTCGTTTACCTGGCATATATTAAAAACCATGCAAATTTAAAAAAAAAAGTATTGTGGTGATAGCAAAATGAAAGTAGGTTCTGGGTTCAGGGATGGCATTTTCTCCCACATGAATGTCATTTGAAAGTCATACAGGACAGAGCCAGAGGTTTGGGGCCCAGAGCCATCCCAGGCCTGGGTTTGCATCTATCCCTGGCCCTCATCCACTCAGCACCCCCACTTCCAATCGATGTGACAAAGAAAAACCTGCCCGCAGATTTCGCTGACATCTGCTGAAAACTATGGTCCTGAGGAGCCCCAAGCAGGCCCAAGCTGGGAGCAGTAAGCTCCTGTTTGTGGCTTAGGAAGTTCCCCCTGGTTCGGGGTGGGGGCTTGGAGAGCTCCCTTGCAGGCTGAATATGGCCAGCCAGAGATTCTAGGGGTCAAGTAGGGCCTGACCATGAAGGGAGAGAAGATCAGGGCTTAGGATAGAGGGACTGTAGGGTATAGTAGCTGCTTGACTGGCATGTATCTTTGCCATCTCCTTCTCTGAGGGAGGGTGACACACACACACACACATACACACACACACACACACACACACACACACACACACACACCCCATAGCTTTCCCTCCTTGCCTGACTTGCTTCCCTCAACTTGACAGACGTCTGCTGTCCGGCCACTGGCCCTGTCTGCGCCTCACTGTTCTGATCGCTGTCACCTATCTTTAGTAAAGCCCAGTGTTCCTCCTCTCTCCTCTACTCCTTCCCTGCCCGAGTCTCCTCACTTGTCCCTCTGGCCCTGCGCACCCCCGTACAGAACTGCTGTCTCCTGGGTTACCTGCGGCCACCTTACGGCCACACCTGTGTCTTCTCTGACTCACCGTGCCTCCCACTTGGCTGGAGGGCTGGTGAGGCTGCAGCTTGCCGGGCCCCACTCCAGCGTTTTGGTTCAGTGGTCTCAGCAAGTCCCCAGGTGATGCTGATGTCGGAGGGCCCCACAAGGCCCCAGATGGCCCCCCGAGAGCTGCAGATGGTCAGTGTCTGGTACGCATCCCAGGCCCCTTGCAGACCGGTGGAGGCTTACTTTTCTGACCTCACCTGCAGGACTGACCACTTGCTCTCCCTGACTGTGGTGTGCCGAGCAGTTCTCACCTTTGCTCCCCTGTCCCCTCTCTCTTGGGTGCCCCTCTCTCTCCCTTCCTGTGCCTGGGCAACACCTACTCACTTGTTTTTCAAGGGCTGGCTGAGCTCAGATGTCGCACACTTTTGTGAAATGTGCTGTCCCTCCTGTCGCAGTTGGGATTAAATGCCTCTCCTTTAGATCCCCATACCTCCAAGAGAAGATCGGTCACATATTTGCTCAATCACCCATTTCTTATTTGTTTAGCAATGGTTGGGTCACAGTCCCTGGCCTTCGGATGCTTATAATTTTGTAGGAAACAAAAGGCCTTTAAAAAACAAACCTCGCATGAGACAGCCTATAAGAGCCCTTCCAGGGTGTAAGGAAATCCTTTACTGATGGAAGAAAGGAGTTTGGGGCGGGGGCGTTGGGGGATGACATACAAAACAGGGTCTGCAGGATGGGTGAGTTGGCGGGTGAAGCTGCGGCTCTCCCTGGTGCTGCGTGATTCCCCCAGACACCTCTCTGGGCCTTCCACCTGTCCTTGCTGTAACACAGCCACCTCTCCCAGAATGCCAAAACCCAGGATCCCGCCCCATGAAAGGCCTAGGAAAGACTCTCCAGGTGCACAAAGAAAGGGCCCTTCGCTCTCAAACGGGGCACAGCATGGGAGTGCCCACAACCTGGGAGCCTGAGGCGCCCCCTGGAGGCAGCACCCACCTGAGCCTGTGCTGGCAGGTGGGGCCTCACTCCCAGCCTCTCTTCCTGCCCCTACCTCCTGCTGACTCCCAGCTGGGGATTAACCCAGCCTTTGCCCCTGGCTTTCCCATCACCTGTGTGCTGTCTCCCTCCCAAAATCCATTCACTCAGGCTCTAGGGTTCACGTGAATCACCCAGGGATCTTGTTAGAGGCAGATTCTGAGTCCGTGGCGGGGCGGTTGGGGGCGGTCTGGGAATCTGCATCTCTGTCAAGTTCTCAGGCAACGCCGGGCCCAGGCCAGGGGCTATGCGTCTCGTAGAAAGTTTGCCACTTTGTTTGACAGTTCTGGGTCTCATGGTGTGCTTTGAACGTGGCACCAAACCCAGAGACCAAAATGAAATGGAAGTAGTAAAAATGTAAATAAACTCTTGCTAAACTTTCTACAGATCATTGCATTTAGGCTACACAATACTCCTATGAGGTATTGTCATCACACCGATGAAAATTCCACCAGTCCTAGGCGCCTGGGTGGCTCAGTTGGTTAAGCGACTGCCTTTGGCTCAGGTCATGATCTCAGGGTCCTGGGATGGAACCCCGCATCCGGCTCCCTGCTCAGCAGGGAGTGTGCCTCTCCTTCTAACCTTCCCTCTCTTATGCTCTCTTTCCCTCATTCTCTCTCTCATAAATAATAAGTAAAATCTTTTTTTTTTTTTTTTTTTTTTAAGAAAATTCTACTATCCTAAAGTGGGCTGCGCCCCCTCTCCATGAAGGATGATGGTGCAGGCAGGCTTCCTACTGCCCAGGGCAGTACCAGACAAGACTCCTGAGATCTTCCTAATTAGGCATGGGGGCTGCGGGCTCTCCTGGGCTTCAGGCAAGGCCCTCCCTGCCCTTGAGATGGGGATGGAAATTCCAAGCACAGAATAGGAGCTGACCCCTTGCCCACCTGTCAGGCAGGCACCACATTTCAAAAGTGCCTCTCTTTCAAGCTTTTCAACACTCACAATATTTTGACATGGCAAGGAAAGAAAAAATGGAAATGCTTTAAAACATCTTCCTTCTTGGATTCTTGTTCTCAGACCACGTGACCGAATGAGGCTAGTCATAGGATTTCAGTTTAACATATGCAGTTACTATAGCAATTGAGGTTTCCTTAGTAACAGTTGCAAAATAATCTGGCCCAATTAATAATACATTTTAAAGCTCTTTCTACTCTACACTGAACAACCCAGTTTTTGGACAAGAACCAGATAATTCAGGTGGTATCATTTGTGCTGATATAGATATCATTTGCATGTGGTGAATTGGTTGGAAGGAATGAAAAGGGAGCTGGTTGTTTCAAGTATTGTAGGAATCGGATCTGAAAAGTCGACTGGCAAGCTAAATGCATCTAGTTTGCAGAGCTGGGAAGCTTACTGGTAAACCTGCCCTGGATTCCTGTGTGCCCTGGAGGACTTTGTGTGTTTGAAGAAGGGGGAAGGCTGGGGACTGGGCTTGTTTACAAAAAAGACAAGAAGAAGGGTGGGGCGTGGGACGTAGGATTTCTCTCTCATATTGGTGTGGGTTTTTTTTTGTGTGTGTGTTTTTTTTTTTTTTTTTTTTTTAGAGAGAGGGGAAGAGGTGGGCGGGGAGGAGCAGAGGGAGAGGAAGAGAGAATCTGAAGCAGACTCCAAGCCCAGCATGGAGCCCTTACTGGGCTTGATTTGATCTCATGACCCGAGATTATGACCTGAGCCAAAATCAAGAGTTAGACTCCTGACCAACTGAGCCACCCAGGCGCCACTCATATTGGTTTGCTCTTAATGGCTTGGGAAGGTCTGTGGGAATGTGAATTTAGCAGTACTTCATGAATAGTGTCTCCTAATTCACACTGAGTTACTCGTTATTGGAGTTGCTTTTGCAGTAATGGCATTGGGTATTAGATCCCACTGTCCCTTAGCTTGCTGAATCCTCTCTGCCATCCAGAATGTTGATTTATTCATGACCAAGGTGTCCAAATGACGGTCTGGGGCTTTCAGAAATTTCAGTTGGGGTGTGAAAAGCTGCTTTCACTGTTAGCTCCCAAGGAGGAACTTGGAGCTGTGTCTTTTTCCTTTTTTAAAACCTTTTCAGTAGGGGGATAATGGTGGGTAGGAGAGTAAGCAGAGCCAGGTGTAATAAGGGTGGAGTGGGTATGATCCCATATTACCTTCATGAGATGTATTTCCTTAGACCTTGGCTTCTTGCCACCATAAAGGTGAGCCCAGTCCTTAATTAGCAGGTAGGGTGGCACTGTGGAGTCTGCCCTTCCTCTGGTTTTGGAGCAGGGCAGCTACGGGAAGGACCCTGGAGTTAGCTCCTTTCTGTCCCATTGCTCTCCACTTTCTTCTCAGCCTCCTCCCCCTCTCTGCCTGCAGGAAGACCACCCCCAGCAATCCTCCGACTGCCTGCTACCACATTTCTCAGGCATGCTCTCCCCCACAGATCGCAGCAAACACTGAGCACGTACTTTCTGAAGCCCAGGCACTGTGCCAGCCTCTGTGGGGTGTAATGATAAGACCGTCCACTAGGCACAATGGTGGTGTTCTTCAGGCCATCCCTGGCACTCAGCTTCAGGAGGAGTACACTCGAAATATTTGCAGACTGTCAGGGAAAAGGTTGATCTCTGCCCTCAGGGCGCTCATAGATTAGGGTGGAAGAGAGACTAAGGAAAAACAGCTGGAAGATACGTAGAGGGTTCTGATGCCAGCGCCGATTGGGGCTGCTAGCCCAGAGTGGGGAGGAGGAAGGGGGAGTGGAGAGACGAATGCGCAGAAGGGCCAGAGGGGAAATGGTGGAAGGAGAGGGGCAGAGACCAGAGCTCAAGGAGGAGGTGCTTGGGGCACCTGGTGGCTCAGTGGGTTAAGCCTCTGCCTTGACTCAGGTCATGATCTCAGGGTCTTGGGATCGAGCTCCATGTTGGGCTCTCTGCTCAGCAGGAGCCTGCTTCCCCCTCTCTCTCTGCCTGCCTCTCTACCTACTTGTGATTGCTGTCTGTCAATAAATAAAATCTTAAAAAAAAAAAAAAAAGGAGGTGCAGAGGGACTGGGGGAGCGGTGTGGTGGGGTGGGGTTGCTGGAGAGGTGAGTCGGTGGAGATGAGCCAGAACAGTTGGGCAAGAGCCAGATCCTGGAGGGACTTTGTACTGTGAAAAGGAATTACTTTATCTTTATAAGCGATAAGCCGTTGGGAGCCATTAAACTTCCTAGCAGGAAGTGATTGGGCAGATCTGAGTGTTCTCAGAGTCCCCTAGAGGCTGGGTGATATGAGGAAGGTGGAGGGATGTCAGGGGGAAGCCAGCTCCGTGCCATTTGCCTCACACTGAGCTGCACTTCGGGGGAAGCGCGTCCATGTTCAGTCCTCCAGGAGCTGTGCTGGGCATAGCTTGGCTGGGGGCCGCAGGCAAGGCCAGGGACGGCCAGGTTTCCAGCGCTTCCGCTGAACTGCACCCCCCCCCCCTTCTTTGCCTTTGCAGTGACAAAGTTGCAGGTGAGCAAGTCGAAGCGGACCCTCACCCTGGTGGAGAACAGGCCCATCCAGCTGAGCTGCTCCGTCAAGTCTCAGACCAGCCAGAACTCCCACTTCGCTGTGCTGTGGTACGTGCAAAGCCCTCGGATGCCGACGGCAAGCTCATCCTGAAGACCACCCCACAGCTCGGCCTTTGAGTACGGCACCTACGCGGAGGAGGAGGGCCTGCGGTCCAGGCTCCAGTTCGAGAGGCACGTGTCCGGGGGCCTGTTCAGCCTCACGGTGCAGAGAGCCGAGGTCAGTGATAGTGGCAGCTACTACTGCCACGTGGAGGAGTGGCTGCTGAGCCCCAACTACGCCTGGTACAAGCTGGCCGAGGAGGTCTCGGGGCGCACGGAGGTCACCGTGAAGCAGCCAGGTAAGGACCCGGGGCACGGCCGTCCCAGGCCAGTGGCTTTAGGTGGAGGGACTGCCTGGAGCAGGGGGCGGGGAGTGCTGGGCTCGTGGGGCCATGCTTGCAGGGGCAGGGGCGGGGGGGCCTCCTAGTGCCCCCTGGTGCTGAGGCTAACTCAGGAAAGCGCCCTCTGCTCTGCTGTTAGGGACAGCATCTTCCTCACTAGGCTGGCCCCGCAGGGTGGCTGTGCTGGGCACAAGGCGGTGAGGCCAGGACCCCAGCGGCTCCTGGATCTCCTTCTGGGTTTTCAGGTTGCACCCTGGATCTCAGGCTGGTGCCGGCTTCATACCCAGCATTCTTGCCTGGGAGGCACTTTCTGGTCCTCTGCTCCCCTTTCTTTCTTACCACCCATTTCCACCCAGGGGGGATTCCTTCCCAACTTCAAGGCAGACTACCCCTTGGCCCCCATCTCAGAGCGTGTGGGTGGGGCCCCCATTCTGCTTCCTGACAGACCAGGAGAGGCACCTGAGCTCTGCAGGACTCCCTCCCACCCACCACAGGGCAGCCCTGCTCATTGAAAAACCCCTCCCTGTAATTCCCCTCCAGGTTTTAGATCTGCCCCTGGAACAACCCAGAATAAGTTTGGGTCATATCTTTTCACGTGTGGAGGGTGCCCCTGTCAGTTTCCCTTTCTCCTTGTTGAAGAACTCTTCTAGTTCTTTGAACAGCCCACACGATGTGGCCATTTAGCTCCTCTCCGTCCTCATTCCTACGTGGCCTGTAATCTGTTGTCACTAGCCTGTCCTTCCTGATGGGCCAGGGTGCTCTGTTGCACCACAAGTCCCAGCTCCGTGTCTTCATTTATGTTTTCCTCTTTGCCTGGAACAGCCTCTCCTGCTTCTCCTGTCTTCACTCCATCCCCAGGACTTCACTCAGCACCACGTATAGGAAGCCTTCCTGCTTTCTCCAATATCACCAGAAGTTCCTTTTTCCTTATAAAATACCTGATGTAATAATTAGTTGTTTGCATTTCTTTTCCACTATACTTTAAGTACTTTGAGGGCAGGTCTCTGTCTTTGTATATTCAGCCACTGGTATGGCACCCTAATAAATACTCAATGAATAAGAAACAAATGGCAGCTTTCCTCGAACACCCCAGGGCCTTTGTACTTACTGTTCTCTTAGCCTGGAACACGTTGACCAAAAGATATTCATTGATCTCATTCTTCATCAATGAGGTGTTCCTAGTGCATTTTAACTAACTGGCACCCTAGTCACCCTGTACCCGTTTCCCTGTCCCCTGCACAGCATACATCACCACCTGGCATTCTCTTATTTACCTATTTGTACGTGAGTAATTATGAACTGCTTATTATTTGCATTTATTATCAGATAGTATGTATTATATGTAGAACTAAATATGTGCATGTGTGTGGATATATTCTTCACCTTTCTGTTCCCACTGCTTGTGTCCCAGGGCCCTCGGTAAACCTTTGTTCAGACAGCGCATGGAACCAGAGGCAGAGGCCAGGACGTGGCCCGGCCCACACTGAGTGCATTGGGGCCGTTCCCCTTCTTTTCCCTTGGGATGTTGTTTTGCTGAGACTGCCCCAATGCAGGGTTCTCAGCCCCTCACAGTGACACTTCTGTGAACCCTTCTGTGGTGCCATTGCGAAGGAAGCTCTGGTCTCCATTATCCCTCTTGGTTTTTCCAGAGACCTCAGGCTGGTCCTTGGGGCTTTTGAAAACTGACAGTTGTCATTTGGCCCACAGATGTTCTTTTAGGTTTCTGTTCTTCCTGCCTGTTTTCAGTTTGGGTCACTTTCTCTGCTGGGAGGACATGATCCCCGCCCACCTCGAGTTCCCTCTTAGTCACCATTCATCATCGTTGCCTTTGCTCATTTATGCAGAAAACGAAGAGATTCTCAGTGGATCCTAAATTTATCGAGGAATTTCCCCATCTGAGACTACAGACTTACAGCAGGCTACTGGGCCACACACAGGGCTGCACGGATTTTGTCAAAAACACAGTTAGTGAGATCTCTGTTGGTGGGAATACAGCACTATAACAGAAAACTCACAGGAGGCTGATTCAACAACACATCCCTCCTTTTCAGTGTTTTTTTGGGTTTGTTTCTTTGTTGTTTTCTTCTTCCTCTGCTTCCAGTTCTTTTTCTCTACGTACCACCCCTCTCCTTCTTTACCTGATGAGAAAGAATATGCTTATAGAGCTTTTGGGAAAACACACAATGAGAGAAGAAAATAATCTTTCAACCCAGAGACCACCAGAGTTAATAGCCTTATACACACGCACATGCACATATATGTATATTTTTGGGAGACTGTTATTTAAAATATTTTTTCTAAATAAATAAATCTTTAAAAAATAAATATTTTTTCTATTTTTTTTTTTTAAGATTTTATTTATTTGAGAGAGAATGAGTGAGGGGAGAGGGCTGCGGGAGAGGGAGAGAGAGCATCTCAGGCAAACTCTGTGCTGAGTGTGGTGCCCAACTTGGGGCTCAGTCTCATGACCCTGAGATCATGACCTGAGCCGAAACCAGGAGTTGGTCACTTTACCAACTGAGTCACCCAGGCGCCCCTTTTTTCTGTTATTTAATTGTTTGACCTTTTAATTATAAAACTTACTGAATTGCATGGTAAAATATTCCGACAGTTTTGAAGTGTAAAAAGAGTAAAAATTGCTTATGCATGCCACCCTCACCTTGGGTATCACTCAGGAGGTGTCCTTCCCCAGGTTGCTTCTGTGCTTTTACAGTTTTTGGAGGTTTTTGGCTCCCCTGGTCCAGATAGACTCATCAGGACCTTTTATGAAATAACACACATGTCATCAGGACATACCATCATCAGTGACACTTTTTTCTCTGGAAGAGAATCTGATTGGGTGAGTTTTCAAGTCACTGGTTCCATCACTATCAGATGTTTCTTTACTAAGGTCAGATCTGTTCTGTTCTCACTTTGAGAGGGAACCCAAGAAAGTAAGAATTGCAATTTGTAGAGCCAACTCAGGAACATATTGTCTTGTCTGCAGTTCTTTTGTGTTAGATGGTCCAGCATATTCTAGCTGTCATGTGCTCAGTTTTCAAAATTGCTCTTGGTTTGAAAGAGGGTCTCACTATGGCCTCATCTGCTTGGCCCTTCCCAGCCAGCCCTGCTGGTCACCCATAGGCTCATGGGCTGCTCTCATTTGGGTGTGGAGTCATCTGTACCTCATGCTTATCCTCTCCTATGCATCTGAACTGGTGAGATAGAAACTGGGGGACATCTGTTTCCATGAACTGCTTACAGTCTTTGAACTCAGGTACATGGTCAAGGGACTCAGAATGTGTGGGGTGCCACAGCCTAGAGACCTTTCTGCTAACTGAGCAGGCCGCTGCCCTTCAGTACGTGGAAGGCATCCATGGGCCTGCACATGGAAAGGGTGCATGCGAGTTGCCTGTTGTTCCATGAGGCTAATATGTCTTTCCTCACCTTTCTAGACAGCCGCCTGAGGCTCAGCCAAGCGCAGGGGAATCTGTCGATCCTGGAGACGCAGCAGGTGCAGCTCGAGTGTGTGGTGCTGAACCGCACCAGCGTGGCCTCCCAGCTCCTGGTGGAGTTGGTTTGTGTGGAAGCCCAACCACCCGGAGCGGGAGACTGTGGCCCGCCTGAGCCGCGAGGCTACCTTCCACTATGGGGAGCAGGCCGGCCAGAAATAACTTGAAGGGGCGGCTGCATTTGGAGAGTCCTTCCCTGGCGTGTACCGACTCTTCATCCAGAATGTCGCTGTGCAGGACAGCGGGACCTACAGCTGCCGTGTGGAGGAGTGGCTGCCCAAGCCCCAGCGGTGTGTGGTATAAGCGGGCGGAGGACACTGCTGGGCAGATGGCTGTGACCGTCATGAGGCCAGGTGAGGGTTAATGTCCCCAGGCCCTCGGGGCTCTGGGTCTTTCCCCTCTCAGGGTTATACTTGGTGCACTGCACGGAGTGAGTGTATTAACACATTGTTTGCAGTTAAATATATGACCATTTACATTTTGTATTTGCATTCAGAATTGTCTCACATTTTTTTCCCCCTAGTGAATGGAAAAATGGCACATCTGGCTTTGGCCTAAAGTGGTTCTATTTCTTAACCAGAATAGCATTTTTCAGTTAACTATTGCAGAACGTGGAGTATTTCCTTGTTAAAGAGTACAGTTCCAGCTCAGAAGGTGGTGGATATGCGAAAGTCTTGAAACCGTAGCCATGTGGCTTAAAAAAGTTAGCTTGTGGTTTTTCAGTGGAGAAGACTTGATTCACGTGCTTAAATAGAAATAGCTTGCTTTACATAGGAAAAGATGAAAGTTAATCTCTCACTACCTAATAATTTTTTGGTACCAGTGACCACTCTGTGTGGCCTTTCTTGTCCTTGTCATTTCTATAGTAGCTAAATGAGCATAATTACTCAGTATGATTATGGTTACACATTTCCACCCATAATAAAAGCAGAGGTGGTCCTCTGGAACACCACATCCTCATCCATCCTGGTCCCAGCAAAAAGTCAGTGGTCCCCCAGAGGACATGGAGCAGAAATGGACTGGTGGCCTGTGTCCATGTGAACGCTCTGCCTTTTTCGTTTCCCGTGCATCCCAGCATTCCTGACTGTAGTCTGTTGGAAGTGTCTGTCACGTTGGCACATCTCCCTAGAGCGCTCTTTTCGTGGGTAGGACACGGGAGCCTCGCAGCTGTGCCCAGGCCCACGTGTCATGGAACACACCTCGGAGTGAACACACCATTTGTTCTGGGAAAGAGGCATTATCTCAGTGCTCTGTGTCTTGCCTACGCAGGATGGGAAATCACCTCTGCTTCGAGTTACTCATAGTTCCCAGGAGCCTTTGTTTTTTTTCTTTTACCATGCCTAGAAACTGCTGAGTATCTTCTCTCAAAGATGAAATTGTAGAGAGGTGGCTTCGGAGTGCTCTTGTCCCCCAGCACCCAACCATGTGCACGTCCCCACTCCAGGGCTGCAGGGCAACTAGGAGGGGAAGGACATTTACCAAGTCCCTACTGCATTCTAGCCTAACATACAGGGGAGAGGTGGAGGTGGCCTTCTTTCCTGGGGCTTGTACCTGAAACAGGAAAGAGAGCTCAGGGTGTGCACAGGGAGATGGTTGGGCCTATTCTAGAAGGGGACAGACATGGGCAACCAAATTAGTAGAGAGGTATGTTCAGGGGAGGGGGAGTGCGTGGGCAGGTGGGCATTCGTTTCATTCAAAAAACTTGCTTTGAGTCATTCCTGCAGATGAGGCACGCGAGGGAGCCAGGAAATTTAAACTAAAACTCACCTGCTTATATTTAAGCATTCGGGGCACCTGGGTGGTGTAGTCCGTGAAGCACTGATTCTAGGTTTCTGCTCAGGTCACGATCTCAGGGTTGTGAGGTCTAGTCCCTCATTGGGCTCGGTGCTCAGCACAGAGTCTGCTGGAGATTCTCCCTCTCCCTCTGCCCCTCCCGCTCAGGCTCTTTCTCTAGAATAAATAAATCAATCTTTAGATCATAAGCATTCAGGCGAGAAGAAAACAAAGGAGAGTAGATGAGGAACTGATCCTTCCAGAAAACTAAATGTCCAGGAGCTGATTGTCTTGCCGTTTGGCGTCCACTGCTTCTCACTGGCCAGCCGTCAGGTGCTTTAGGACACTAATGCTCTACAGAGCAAAGATACCGTGGACTGCCCCATCGAGCATTTCTCTCTCATGGCTCTGGGGTTACAGTCAGCCCTGCTCTCTGGAAGGGTAAGTCATGAGCCAAGGAATGTGAGTTGCCTTTGAATGGATATTCTGCATCCTGCCGCCTTGCCCTCCAACATGTTCTCCCCCTTGGAGCTGGGGCCAAGGCGCTGTTCCCGCCACCTGTAGAAGGTTCCTGAGCCTTTCTGTGCCAGCGATGCACACTGAGATTCTAGATGGGCCCTGGGGGGTTTCGAGGGGCTTAGCAGAGCCCCATGGAGGTGAGGGGACCCCAGCTTTGTGTTGTCCTGTGAGCAACATTAAGCCAGTTCAATCGAAAGCCCAGGACAATACTTGGGAAATGCTCCTCTTTGGTTTTCCCTCCAAGCAGAATCCGATTTGGTATCTCTCCTTTTGCCGTTGTGTTGGCATCTGTCATGAATGTTTCATAAACAGAGCCAAATAGGCCATTTAAGAGGTAGGGAGCAGATTATTTGTTTAGTACTTGTCCCATTGAGCCAAAAAAAAAAAAAAAATAGGGCAGCAGCAAAATAAACTGATTATGCTGCCTGGTGGTGTCTGTGACGTGTGACTCACCTGCTTGGGTCCCTCTTCCTGGCCCTTTTGTGTCTCCTGTCTCAGTTGGAAGGATGCTGTCCGTGTCATCCTTCTGGCAAGGTGGGGAGTGGTCTGTGCTCAGGGTGAGGGGCCCTTTCAGGTCTCGGGCTTCAGTCTTTGGAGAACACTTTGCTCCTCGGTTCACTATGATGTGGGTAACAGTCCCCACGCACATGGTTCAAACTCAGAAGCTGCTGAGGGTTGAGTGAGTTTCCCAGAGCTGCTATAACAAATTAGCACAAACTTGGTAGCTTGAAACAACAGTTTATTCTCTGACAGTTCTGTGAGCTAGAAGTCTAGGAGCAAGCTGTCAGCAAGACCAGGCTCCCCCATGAAGCTTCCAGGAAGAATCCTTCCTTGCCTCTTCCGGTGTCTCTTGGCTTCAAGTGTCCTGTGGCTTGTGGCCACATTGCTTCAGTCTCCGCCTCTATGTCCTTTTCTCTGTGTGTCCCCTTGTCTTCTTATCAGGACACGAGTCATTAGATTTGGGCCCACCCTAAATCCAGGGTGAGTTTGTCACGTCTGCAAAGACGTGATTTCCAATGAAGGTCACATTCTGAGGGTCCAGATAGACGTGAGTTTTAGGGGGACCCTTCAGCCCCTGCAAGAGGTTGCAGTGAAAATAAACGTTCCTTCCTCCGTGGAGTCCCATAAGCAGCCATGCTACCGGCTTCTTGTGAATTCTGCGGATATTCGAAGCAAACATAAACAGATACATGTGTCGAAATAAAATATATTTTCTTCTGCATACAGTGACCTGTAGAGTACACAGTGTTCTAGAGCCTAGCAATCTTTCTGGAGTCTCCTTCCCCCACGCCCGGCACACGGCACCACCTTGCTCCTTTCAATAGGTGTGTGTTGTATAGTATTACTGTGTTACTAGAGTGTATTTGGTGATGGACATTCAGGTTATTTTGAGCAAAGAAATTAAAACAACCTCTTCTTCCTTTTTTGCCCCCCACTCCCCCAGACGCTGCCCTGCAGGTGGACACGGTGGTCCCCAACGCCACAGTGTCCGAGAAGGCAGCTTTCCAGCTGGACTGCAGCATTGTGTCTCGGTCGAGTCAGGACTCCCGCTTCGCCGTGGCCTGGTACTCTCTGAGGACTAAAGCCGGAGGGGGAAAGGGACGGCCCTGGCCTGGGTGAACAGGAGGAGGAAGGGGACGAGGAGGAAGAGGAGGACCAATGGAGCGGACGGCCCTGCTGCAGCGTGGGCCCAGATGCCGTCTTTGGCCCAGAAGGTAGCCCCTGGGAGGGCAGGCTTCGCTTCCAGAGGCTCTCCCCGCCTGCTCTACGGCTCACGGTGCTTCAGGCGAGCCCCCAGGACACTGGGAACTACTCCTGCGCGTGGAGGAGTGGCTGCCTAGCCCTCAGAAGGAGTGGTACCGGCTGACGGAGGAGGAGTCGGCCCCCATCGGCATCCGGGTTCTGGACACAAGTGAGTTGGCCCAGGTTACAGGGGAAGGTTCCCTGTTGGTTCCAGCTGGTGACTCCAGCGGTCTGGAAGAATAAATCAGAACTTGATTATGGGGTTACAAAACAGTTTTCCCACCTGTCAAGGGCATTTTGGCTTTGTCATACCGGTTAGTATAGTTGACCCTCAGTTGAGGATAGGAGTTAGAGTGGGAACATACCGTCCAGTAATCTTCCTAATCAACTGGATGTTCCACCAGATTACCTTTTGGTAACATTTCATTATCCAGGTACCCCAAGCGACATTATGGTGTCGCTCTTCAGAATATCTCACCTAGCCCTGCTCTAGCCAGTTAGCGTGTTTCGGACTAAGAAGGACACAAAATGAAGCCCCGAGTACATTGCTGCTCTGTTTTTCTCAAGTTCCTGGCTCAGTGTGTTTTGGAGGGTGACTTGGGGGTGGAGCTGGATGTTGCATGAGTGGTTGGATGACCAGTGATACTGTAGGCACCTGCTCACCATCAGCTGCTCCAGAAAGGTCCAGAGCTCGACTTCTCATCAGATCAAGGGACTCCAAGGCCAGAGACTGGAAGAAATCATTGGTGGCCTGAATGATTTGTTCTCACAAGTCGCTCTTTAAGTTGCCCTCCTGTCCAAGTGTGGCATAGAGCAGACAGAAGATGGAGTGTGTCGTCATAGAATGGCCTGCATGCACAAATAAAAAATCTGCGGGAAACCATAACTTCTTTTCCGTTTCAGCCAAAACATTGTACTGGGTAATTTTGATTTGAGGTTTTTTCATCTTGTCAGCTTTTTCTTTTCTTTGACTACCTCCTGTTTGGGAGATGGAACCATATGAAATTGAGGTTTTGTAGGTCGAAAGTGGGCGACTATCAGCAATTTTATATGCTTTGGAAATCTAACAAGTATAAGTGTGTGTTGAATTTTCTTAATAACACTGAGCAATGGCTATGCAGTAGAAAGGGAAGCAGAGAAAAGCCTAAATCATACTCAGATCCCCTCATAATCCACTGAATAACCCCAAAGTACAAGCAAAGGTGTTTAGTCCACATTTTATCTTCCCACTGTGGATGTTCCTATTTATTAAGTTTCATAGCACATAGAGGTCATCCAGCAACCCTGTTTTCCAGAGAAAATGGTCTGCTGCTGAGGTCTCGTACACCAGAGCAGACCTCGGTTGGGTCTGGGGCGTGGGGGAGCGGGTTTCATTACCTTCCACATCCAGGAATAACTAGCACTGAATTCCTTACAGCCACACACACACACTGTGGACATTGGTAAATGGTCTGTAATGGCATTTCACTTGATAATGTTAAGTGAGTAAGCATCATTTCCAGTAAAACTGCTTTCAGAAGCTGGGAGGTGGGGAGAAAACGTGTCCTTCCCAAAGAAGGACATTTGGAGCAGAACTGAGTCCAGAGGGACATGTAAAGTTCTCACCGGGCAGGTGGTGAGAACTTTCAGCTGCTCCACTATCCCTTTGGGCTCACAATCAATAAACCGCATTTGGTTCTGTGGCTCTCCAGGCAGTCAGTACTGGCTCCCTGCTGGAGACGGAGTCATTGCTTTGAATGAACTTCCAGCTGTGAATGGGAAGAGGCACTGCTGGGAGAGCAAGGCTAGGGGGGTGGTCTCTCCTCTCTTCACAGCAGCCGGGAAAAGACAGGGTGGGTGCGGGAGCTGGGTCGGACTGGGTGAGGGCTTCCAGGAGTGAGGACCAGAGGTCCAGGCTCCCAGCCCTCACGGTCTTGCCTCTGTTCCAGGTTCCACCCTGCAGTCCATCATCTGCTCCAATGACGCCCTCTTCTACTTCGTCTTCTTCTACCCTTTCCCCATCTTTGGCATCCTCATCATCACCATCCTGCTGGTGCGCTTCAAGAGCCGCAACTCCAGCAAGAACTCGGACGGGAAGAACGGGGTGCCCCTGTTGTGGATCAAAGAGCCACACCTCAACTACTCCCCCACTTGCCTGGAGCCCCCAGTGCCTCAGCATCCACCCAGGAGCCATAGATAAGGGGAGCCAGCGGACCTCAGCCGAGGAGGAGCTGAGACTCTGCCTTCCTGCCTCTTGCTCTGTGATCGCGCAGTGGACGCCACCCAACCCCTGGAGTGCTCGCGCCGAAAACTGTCAGACTTGAGAAGCGTTCGAAGTCCCCGATCAGTCACAGAGACAGACTGCCTTGAGGTGGCAGTCCTGGTTGGTTAGCTGTTCTGGAGCAGAAGTCCTTATCCTGCAGAATTAGGCTCCTTGTTTTTGTTTCCGGTAATGTAGTGAGTAGCTCCAGGTGCCACGTCTACTCACTGATTTATAGAGTATTCCCAGATAGATGTTACAGGGGTTCTTATTCTTTGTAATGGACTCTTTTTAAATTCCTTCAGTTTACCCTTTTTGGATTCCGTAATGTGACGGACGAATTTCTCTTAAAGTACCACTGATGGCAAAAGGAAGGATGAACTTTCCGGCGCAAAGGAATCTCTTCCAAGACTTATTGTTTTTGCATACTTGAAAATGCTACCCATGGATCAGAACCCGCCCGAGCGTTTTTTACTTTCTTAATGAGACTTGAAAATTATGTGTAGTGTGGGCCCAATTTGTATCTTATCATTTCCCTCAGCTGGAGTGGTTGGAACCCCTTTGTAGTCAAGATGAAAGCATTGAATTTGCTTCGAAGAACTGTGTACATACAGGAGAAATCCAGCATAACCCCATTAGGAGTAGATGGTACCCAACCAGCCTGTCAGGGAGGCGAAAAATAGGCTTCATCCCAAGCTTGCCAAAAAAACAAAAACGAAAACAAACAAAAAACAACACCAAAACCCCCACTTTGTTGGAGAGGAAGTCAAAAGCTCCAAATGGCATGCATTTTGCCAGCTAAAGTGGGAGAGGGCTACATTTAGCAGCTCCTGACTTTCGGATTGGTCAAAGCCAGTGATGAGCAAAGGAAGGAGAAAAGGACTAGTTGTTGGCTCGATCTGTTCTGCACAAGCAGTCTCTTAACTGATAACTGTGAGCGGGTGGGCTTCCATTCTAAGGTGCTTTGCCAAACTCTTAAGGGAAAGTGGCCAGGGAGCCTGAAAAGGGGACAGTCTGAGCTGAACACATCAGGGCCCGAGCAGCTACCACAGGACACCGTATACCTGGAGTGGGCACGGGGCAGGCTGACCGCTAAGTTCCTGCAAGGGTCAGGGTGGGACCAGGTGGTTTCCGGAGTCTGACCTTGGAGGGAGTCTGACCTTGGAGACCAGGGGAGCTGTAACTGCTGCGATGGAGGTATGAAGACTAGGTTTTTCTTCTTGCCGGCAGTTAGTTTCCTCAGAGAGAGCCCTGTCTTTCTTATCCACCATCCCCCCCCCCCCCCCCCCCCCCGTGTCTTACTGCCGTAAGAATATCTATCTGCCCAGGAGAGGTCCAGACACAACCCTTTTGTGACCTATCAGAGGACCTAGTCTCAGTGGGAAGTCATCACAGGCCTGGGTGTGGCTTTTTGCCCTTCCCCTTCTTGGATCTTGTTTGTGGTTTTGGTGATTTGGTTATTTGTTGTTATGGTGGCGTCTCATTCGAATGCCCACCAAAGCCTAACAAGGCCAGTGTCACCCTGTTCCTTTATATCCCGGGGCAGTGTGCTTGGTTCTCCTGGAGCCCCGTCCTGGTTTACAAGTGTTGCCTTTTGCCCACTCCATGGGAGGAGTGCTTATGCCCTGGGCTCCTCTGTTTTGCCGGCCAAGAGCGCCGTCTCCTCTCCTCTTGAGCTTGCATCTTGAATCCCAAGGGAATTCCCAGTTTAGAAAAAGCCACCAGGGACTCAGGAGCTAAGTCTAACCAGAGTGATTATCGTCTGTTCTGAGGCTGAACAGACGTGGCAGGAGGCCACGTGGGTGCCAGTCCGTCTCGGGGTCCGTGGGGGTGCGGGTGGCACAGGTGCTCAGCTGAGGGGAAGCCAGCCTCCCTTTCCTCCCCCCACTCCAGTGCTCTCCTATGGGGCCGTGTGTAGGCACCACCCCTTCAGCCCCCCGTAGCCCGATGTGCTCATTCTCATTTATGATGCAGGCTGCGTCAACACTTTGGAGGTAGTCAGCCGGCTCAGCAGTGAGGGAAGAAGACAGTCCTTGGCCCTATTTCTTCCTTTCAGCCATGTGGGCTTTCTGTGGGAAAATTAGCCCCTCATTTGTAGCCTGAGTCAGTGAGGGAAGATGACTTACTTTCTCCTCTCTGAGAAGGGGAAGATTCCAGAGGGCTGGGTGGGACTGGGAGTATAAATGACAGAGAAGAGTTGACTTTGCATTGGTTCTCAGCTATAGAAAAGTAGGTAACACACAAATTAAATAATGTGAAGCAGTTGTAGGAAATTTAAAAGGAAGAAAAGAAACCGAAGCCAGTATTTTAATAATTGGGTTTTTCTTTTCTTTTTCCCCCTGTATATTTTCTCTTGGGCTGGGGGCTACCATCAAAGGGTGAGCATTTCAGCTTTTTCGAAAAATACCCAGGACCTTGTTTGGCCATTTCTACGGAAATGTGGTGTCAGATGAGTGGTAATGGTGCCCTCTAGTGGCTGGAGACCTCATTGCACACAGCCTACGGGAGTTCTAGGCCAAGGACCCGGAGAGGAAAACTACCAGCTGTTCTCTTGACTTATCTACAGCTACAATGTTGCATTCATGAAAAACTACACTGTGCTAGGCCCATCCCAGGATACTGATATAACCACACCCTCCTTCATCAGGGTGTCTCTGTAGCAGGTTTTCATATTCTTTTCAAACAATGGTTTCTCTGCGTTTATTGTTGACAAAACAGGTAGGGTAAGAAAACTACCCATGCATGATGTAGAGAGCTGTTGATTTGTTTTTGGGATTTTTTGTTTTTTGTTTTTTTTTTAAAGGAAAACTATTTGTAAAATGTTGCACTAAAATGTTTTATATACACTTGAGAGACCTGTAGTAAATTATGTTGAAAATACGGCTGTTTACAGTTACTGGAGCCCATTGTCCTCCTTTCTCTTAAACTGCCTCTCTCCTCCGAAACTGGGCCCTGGAGGTGTGGTGTTCTGCCCCTGGCGTTGGCCTGCTAGGCTCAAGGGTCAAGCATTGTAACCTTAATTACCCCACCCTGCCCCCAGCCTGAAGAGTGCCTCGTACAGATGATGGGGGGGAGGGGACCTTTCCCAAGATGTTTTATTGTCAACTGCTAAAGATGAATCATAGTACATGTACACAGTTACCCTGATTGTCAAGGCCATGTTGCCCCCAGATCTGCGCAGGCACCACACACCTGGAAGCCTAATAGGTAGGTTCACAAGTAGAGCTCCCTAACCAGCTTTCCTTTTTTGGGGGGGGGGGGACAGGAAGGGGTAGGAGGAGACTGATGGAGCACAGGAATGGGGGAACAACTTCCCTTGGCTACAGAGAGTCTCCACAACAAGACCACACCGCCTTTCTCAAACGATGGAGTGTTGTCCCCCATCGACCGTGGACTTATCAGCAAGCATTTTCTGGGAGGCAGGAGCCGAGCAGGAGCTGTGTTTTCCTGCTCAGGGTGCCCTTCCACACAGCACACCAGTCCACGTTCCCCACACCACTCGAACACTGGGATGGTACCTAGGAGTTCACCACTTCGGCAAAGTGAGAATGATAGAATGATTAAAACCATAGCAGTGAAACATGATTCGGCAAAACCCATCTGTAATTTTGTACATTGCACTGACTATGCAAAAGAAACTAGATAGCGGGTAAAAAGCAGAGGGAGGTGCTTCCTTTTCTCTTTAAAAAAAAAAAAAAAATCAGACCTTTCAAAGGCTTTAATGCACGCGTTCCTCAGCGTCGCAGCCCCATCTGCTGCATCCTTATCAACTTCTTGCAGCTGCTGGCCTGGCCAGGAGTTGAAATGGGATTGTTTATCCCTTGGGTACCCAGAATGGTTCCATGTTATGTCTTACGCATTACTTTTGCCTAATTTTTCTACCAAATGCTCTCTTTCTGCCAAGGCACATTTTAAAAAGGGAAATGGAGTATTGTGGAAGAAGATTACCCATCCATGCCTTTGGTGCAAATCTGCCCAGTATTTATATGAGTGAAAATGTACATTTCCACAAGAGGCTGGGACAATTTCCATGTATGTAAGATTGGGAGCAGTGTTTCGCTCAGCTCGTTCTGGGATTTCTGAGCTTCCTGGGGGGTAGTTCCAAGATAGGCAAGAACTAGAGCCAAAGAACCAGAGAGGGATGTGCTAGGAAGAGCAGCAACCCCATGCCACGTGAGCAGGCTGAATGAGCCCTCCTTTCTTCCCTCTCGTTCATGATTTATCTGCAGTGATAAGCAGATGTGACTGGTCCTCACTACTGGCACCGGATGAAAAATACATCCACTCTCCTTTTGGGGGCATGTCTTCAGTATACGAATAGAGACTTTTGGGCCCATTGCCTAACTCAGGTCCACCTTTCAGAGCCACCTTTGACTCTGTTAGGGTACGGAGTTGACCACCCCTCAATTAGAGAACACTCTCGATAATGCAAGTTGCACAGCGAGGTTTATTTCCAGCTAGCTGGGGTCCAAGTATCCGCCCGGCGCAGTGGGTTTCCACAAGGACCCCGAGCACTCAAAGCCAAGGGTTTATATAGCATTTTCAAGGCACTTTTCCATAGCTACATACATATCTTGCACCCCACTTTGACAGTTTAACTTTGTTTAACCTTTTGCCACCCTGGCGTCACCCTGGCGCCATCCTGGCGGTTAAGTGAGATTTAGGTTTAAAAGAAATTTAACTTTATTTACATTTCCTTCTGCCTCAGCCTCCTTCAGTTTTATGGTGCGACCTTAGGCCTTGAGGAACTGAGCCCTTTGTCTCTGGAAATTGGGCCATTGAAGAGATAGCCCTTTTTGTTGTAAATCACCAGGACATTTGCAAACCAAGGGAGACTCCTGACTTGCAGGACTGTGATCTCTGCAAGTTAACTATTTGCTTTTCTTTAACATTTGGTCCCTGTGGCACCACCACCTAACCTCCCTGGTGGTATATGATTAAGTTGTTTCTTAGGTTTTAGCTACTTTCTCTTATTTCAAGTCACGTACACCCTGTGGGCTGGTTAGGGACGCTCAGTAAAATGGCTTCTGGGCCTTCAGGATGGCCATTCTTAACGCTAACCCACTCTTACAGTGCAAGGTGCCGGCTTTTGCTTTGCCCAGATGGCTGTACTTATGTCAGGGCTAGACTCGAGGCGGGTACAGCCTTGTTTTTCTTGGCCTTCACACCTGGAGCTCGTTTTCTGGGACTTGTTTTTAAGTGCCCTGGGGGAAGGGGAGCAGGGACAGTTTAAGGGTTAAACAACAAAGTTATTTAACCTCAATGGAAGCCTCTGGCTAAAATAAAAATATAAAATAGGTCTTTATAACTCATGAAGTCTGCTAGACCACGTGTAGAAGGAGCGCCTGGCTGGCTCAGTTAGTAGAGCATGAGGCCCTTAATCTTGGGGTTTTGGGTTCAAGCCCCACATTGGGTGTGAAATAAATATTTCCCCCAAAATGGCTTGATAGAAGAATAGCATTTCTCATAATGAGAAAGCTGGCACTGCTTGTTGGACTTGGTCAGAGGAACATCTAACCAAAGAAGACCTAATGAATCATTCCTTACCCAAAGGCTGGAGGCCATGACCTGAGGCATACTTCCCAGCCCCACGTGACTGGGCAGACTTTTCCACAGCCCTGCTGGACTGACAGCATCTGCTGGCCAGTACAGTCCATAGCATGGCTGTTTCTGTATGAGAGGGTGAGAGTGGTGTTTTAGATTTAGCTTCAGCTGGACTGCCCGTGCTGCGCCTTACTGTGTGTCCTTGGGCAAGTCATTTACCCTTTCTGAGTGTCTGTTTCCTCTTCTGTGAAAATAGGGGCAGCAAGATTAAGTTAGTTCAGGTGATGGACTTAACACAAGGCCTGGTTTAGTAAGTGCTCAGCAGATGTTTGCTGTTATATCCCTTCTCAGTTCAAAAACATTCAGAAGCTCTCCAGTCTAAAAGTTTGACCTCATCCTACCTTTTTCAGTTGGCCTGAGCAGAAATGTGATTTTCTCACATTTTGTGCTATACATTGCACCTTCCTCATGTTCCGAGTATCTACAGTTGATAGGGAATGTCTTCGGGTAGGATGCTTCCTGGTACATGACATTGGTCCCAGAAATTTCATTGATAGGGATGCCTTTTAAGATTTAAGTTTTTTTTGTTGTTGTTGTTGTTTGTTTTGTTTTGTTTTTAAAGTAGGCTCCCCACCCAGTGTGGAGTCTAACACAGGGCTTGGACTCACGGCCCTGAGATCAAGACCTGAGCTGAGATCAAGAGTCAGGTGCTTAACCGACTGAGCCGCCCAGATACCTTTTAAGATTTTATGCTTGACTTAAGAACTAATGAATTCTTACAGTATAGTTCAACTGTCTTGAGTGGTTTTGGGATCCTCACTTGAGGCTGATGGAGAAGACAGCAACAATAAAGCACATTTCCACTCCGTTTCTGAACTGACACGCTGGTGTTTATTAGGGCAGCAGGGTGTCCTGTTCACCAGAAGAGGTTTAGAGTTCCCTTAGTTCCCGCAGCTGGGCGGGGGCAATTCATGTGCCTCTCTAGGAAAGGGGGAAGACAGGGAAGCCATGTGAGGAGCTGGTTCTCTGAGTCCTCTGGTCTGGGGTCAGACAGATTTGAGCGAGGACAAGCCAAGCAAGAAGAATGACCAATAGGGGGCGCTTGGGTGGCGCGGTGGGATAAGTCAGGGATAAGGTCATGGGATGGAGCCCCAAGTCCGGCTTCCTTCTCAGCTTCTCCCTCTGCCCCTCTCCCGGTTCGCGCTCTTTCTCTCTTTCAAATAAATAATACATACATGCATACAATCTTAAAACAAAAACAAAAAACTAATCACTAGGATGGAATGTTCCAAGTGCCTTTTGCATCTGAGGCTAGTGGTTTGGGAGGAGGCCGAACAGTGAAGGGGCGACTAGACCCGACCAGACCTGGCTCCTCAGCCTAAGGGAAAGTCCACAGCTGAGATGGAGGAGGAGGAAAACAAAGAGGAAACTGAGAAGGGAGAAACCCAAGGCTTGAAGTCCCAGCTCCGGGGAAAGGCAAGGTTGGGGTGGGGGTGGGGGCGGGGGCGGGCAGGCTTAAGGAAAAGGTGGCCTGAACTTGAATAAGACAGGCGGGACCGGGGGCATCAGGTGATCCCGCACGTTCTAGCAGTTGCCCCAAATGTCCCGTTTCCTTATATTTTAATATTCCAGGACAGCGGCAGAGAAGCCAGCTCCACGCTGCTGCTGCTGCTGGAGGAAAGCGCGGAAGGAAGTGCTTCAGAGCCGCCCGGTCCTGCGGCAGAGTTCTCCGGTCCCCATACCGGCCTGCGGAGTGGAACGCAGCTTCCCCTCCCCCCAGTTACAAAGTTGCCTCCATCGCGTCCCAGACGTCCAGGAAAAGTGCTGGAGCAGCGGGAGGAACGAAGAGAAGCCTGGCTTTTATTTATTTTTATTTTTTTATTTTTTAAAGATTTTATTTATTTATTTGACAGACAGAGATCACAAGTAGGCAGAGAGGCAGGCAGAGAGAGAGGAGGAAGCAGGCTCCCCGCTGAGCAGAGAGCCCGATGCGGGGCTCGATCCCAGGACCCTGGGATCATGACCCGAGACGAAGGCAGAGGCTTTAACCCACTGAGCCACCCAGGCGCCCCGAGAAGCCTGGCTTTTAAAACGCAAGCCACTTTGATGGAAGGGCTCCAACGAGCAGACGAGAGGCAGCACAAAAACTCTGGGAACAGGGTGGACAGGAAGCGGGGTTAGAGAGACGAGGCGGGGCCAGAGCGGGCGGGGCTGGTACAGCGGGGAGCCGGGGGGCGGGGCCGCGGGAAACTGCTAGCGAAATTACTAGCGTGCGCTCTGCGCAGTAGGGCCTTAGAGGCCAGCCGGACGCGCCATGACCGTAGGGAGTGCGTGTGGCTGGGCCGCGGGGGTCCTTGGCGTGGTCTTCCTGGCGCTCCAGTTCGGTGAGTGGGGGCCTTCCCCGTGCCCTGGCGGGGACTGGGCAGCGCTGGGGGTGTCGATGGCGTCAGGGCTCCGGAGCTGGGTGGACGGGCGAGGCTCGAGGCGGCCACGGCTGGGATGGGGAGAAGAAACTCAGCCCGCGGGACCTTGTCCGGCAGAGTTGTCACTTCAACAAGTCTCCCGTGGGTAGTCGGGACGCAGCTTTGACCTTAGGCACCGGAATCCGCCTTTGGAAGAGGGACGGGACTGTGGCTAGCTCACTTTTCCGGTGTTTTTTTTTTCTTTTTAGAATCCTTAATTCCCATCTCCCCCAAGCCCTTTCACCTCCCCACTGGGTGTTCCTCCGGAAGGGTGTGCCTTTGCTGGGGTTCAGGGACTGCGAAACCACTTGTTACCCCCCACCCCCACCCCCGGGGTACCGTCGCCTAGCACTGGGACGGGCCTTTCACTTCTTCCGCAACGGGTAAGCTCCCCCAGGACGGGTCCCGGCGGCTGGACCTACCAAAGAACTCGGCTTATCCGCGGCGCGCCGGGTGGGGCTCAGGAGCGGCGACTGCCGATTGGTTCCCCTTCTGCTCCCCTCTCCGCCGACGCCGCGCCGCCTTTGAGTTGAGCTCCTGCCGGAAGGGCACCCGACCTGGGACAGGGACCCACCAAGAAAAATGACCGAATCGCCTCAGGATTCCGAAGCAGGGCGGCTGGTGCTCCTTTCCCCTCCCCTGAAAATGTAAAAGAAATCTGTGCGTGTAGAACTGCGTTCAACCCTTTCCCATTTCTTCAGCTAAGTTAACAGCCCCATGAAATATTTGTCTCCATTTTTATCTCCCCACCTTTATAAACCCCTACACACACAGCCGTAGCCAAACCTCTGAAGCATAATAATAAACGCTTAACTAGTTCTTCTTTCCTTGAGGGTTTCCCGTTGGGGGCCCCTTTGCACATACAATAAGTCAATCTTCCATCCTCATTCTGCACTCAGCTCCCATTGAGTGTCTATGGGGTACGTGTCTTTGGAGACTGCCTAGCGCAGAGGGGTTGAGAGATCGCGAAGTGCCTACATTCTAAGACACAGAAGTAAATGCTGTAAGACAGGCTGAGCATAAAGTGTTATGGGCGTCAACAGAGAAGGGAGCAGTGTCTTCTGTGGAATCAAGTCTGTCTTGTGAAACAAAGACTTCATGGAAGGGAGGGTATTTGAACCTGGCCTTGGAGGATAGATGGTGTGTGGACCTGCTATGATGTGGGAAAAATTCCAAGAGGTGAAAACGACAGGGGAGCAGTGTACAGGGTGAACCTGGGCAGTTGAGAATCATTTGGTGTCCCTAGAGCCTAAGTGTGCCCGTGGGACCTGGAGGCCCTGCTGCAGAGCTCTACACATCCCGGATGGGAGTCTGGATTATCTTCTGCAGGCAAAGGAGAATTCTTTCTGGGCCTCACAGAATCAGAACCATGTGCTTAGGAGGAATAATCTGGCAGCGGTATGGAGGAAGGATTGCAGCTGGGAGTCATTGGAGGCAAGGATGCTGTCACGGGGGGGATGCCATCACAGGACCCCCCCCCCCCCCAATTTTCCTATGCTGATGGCTGTGCGAAAGGGGCAGATGCACCTACAGGCGGAGCCTGTCTCAATGGGAAGCTGCCCACCAGTGATTAAGAGCATCAGCTCTGCAGTCAGATGCTTGGCTTCCCACCCTGGCCCTGCTCCTCACCTGAGTTATAATTTCTGTAAATTGCCTAACTTCTGCAAGCCTCACTATCTTGGCCTTGAAAGAGAGGCAGAGTATCACTCACTGGTGAGGAAAGGTAATGAGAGTATATACTTCCTAGAATGTGAACATGAATCACTGAACACATTCTTACTGAGAGTCAGCTATGTGTTGGGCACGATACAAGGGACTGGGGTTACAACAAGGGACAGACTTCCCTGCTTTTGTGAAGCTTACATTATAGTGGGGAAGAGAGACAGCAAATGAATAAATGAGTAAATATATAGATGTTAGGTGGTGGTGAAGTAAACACTAATACAGAGATTGGTAATACAGAGGAAAGGGGAGTAGGCATGGTTGATATTTCTTTTTCCTTCTTTAAAACTTTGCAACATCAGAAATCTTTAGAATAGTTGGAAAAAATAGTATGATGAACACATACATACTTTTCTCCTGGAATCCCCAGTTATTAAAATTTTGACACATTTGGTTTACTTCTGTTTACACACATAATTTTTTTTGTCTAAACATTTGAGAATTGCAGATCTTATGACACCTGTAAACATTTCAACATATGTCTTTTAAAAACGTATGTCTCCTGGAATCCATGAAACCATGATCACAGTCAGGAGATATACCATCAGTATGATACTGTTTGCTGATAGAGTCCAGAAGCTGATCCTGGATCACACACTGCATTTGGTTAGTCCTGCCTCTTTAATACCTTTTAATCTAAAACTTGCCAACTCTTTTTTTTGTGTGTGTGTGTGCTTTATGACATCACCATTTTTGAAAGGTCTGGGCCAGTTTTATAGTGTCCCTAGATTTGGATGGTCTGTTTCCTCATGATTAGATTCTGGTTAAAACTTACAGGAATGTTCCATAGATGTGTCATGTCCTTCTCCGTGCACCTCAGTAGAGAGCAGATGCAGTCCTATTTGTCCCATTATTGGAGAACTTAACTTTGGTTATTAAGTTGATCCACTAGATTTCTTTATCACAGAGGCACCTGTTCCCCTTTGTAAATAATACGTGATTTATCAAGTGACATTTGAGATTGTATAACTGTCCTGTTCCAAAACAATCTTTCATGCAGTGTTTTAGCTGTTTTAGCATCCAGTGGTGATTATTCTCCAAGTCCACTAAAATATTTGTGGATGGCAATTTTCTATCCCTATTTTTCTTTATACATCATTGACATTCTTGGGTAATGAAGAGCTTTTGCTCCTCCTTTTTATTTTAATTTTTTTTTTTTTTTTTTTTTTTTTTTAGTTTGAGTATGGACCCATGGGTATTTTTTAAGATGGCATTTTTTTGTCAACTCTTTTGATGCTCGGTGATCCAGATTTTGGCAAATGGGAACCCCTGTGTGCTTCCATGTTCTTTCCCATGTTTCCATCAGTTTTTGAGAACTTCCTACTTTCTGGCACAGAAGCATGTCTTGGACTCATTTTGTACCCTTTTCCTGCCTCAGCCTGTAAACATTAGAGTCTCTTGTTCCTTTTAGTGGGAGATGAGATTTAGAAATCGGTATCTGGGTATTAGGTGTGCTCAAGGCTACTGGAGTCTTTGTTTCTAGGCTGTCAGTTCTCAGAGCTAGGAAATTTTCACAAGGTCCTGAGTTTATCCTGTTACCACTAAGCCTCATTCAATAATTTGGTTCATCTTTCTCTTCCTCCATTCCTTATTCGTATCTCCCTTTGCCACAGTGAGAACGCTATTCCTCATAGCATCACTATGTTTTCCTAATATGCATTAAACACAAAATAGTTTCTTCACTACTCTACCAGTACCACTACCAAGCACAAACTTTACAGTTCGGAGTTTCTTCACGATTCTTTTTATTCATCCATATATCCCACTGAATATGTACAGAATACTGTCTTTTAAAAGTTACTTGGATTAATTTTTTTCTTCTGGGTGGTTATGCTATCAATGCAATATATAGTTGCATTAATTTGTTTCCATTCAATTTTAGGGTTCCCCCTTGATTTAATTTTTAAGTAGGTGAAATATTAATATGATGCCAGTCAAACCATATAGAGATATGCTCAGAGAAATCCTGTTCCCACCCTCTCCCTGTCATAACAGGTACTGTTTGTTTCTGTTTTATCCTTGTTTCTTTTTGTGGATACAAGTGTTTGATGCAAAAACAGTAACAATAGTAACATTCTCAATATACCCTTTTCTACCTTGCTTTTGTCTCTTAACCATATGTCTGGATAATCATTCCATATCGTTCATAGAGATCATCGTCATTCTTTTTTTTTTTTTAAAGATTTTATTTATTTATTTGACAGAGATCACAAGTAGGCAGAGAGGCAGGAAGGGAAGCAGGCTCTCTGCTTCACAGAGAGCCCGATGCGGGGCTCGATCCCAGGACCCCGGAATCATGACCTGAGCCAAAGGCAGAGGGTTTAACCCACTGAGCCACCCAGGCGCCCCTGTTGTCATTCTTTTTTTACAGCTACCTAGTCTTCCATGGGCTGAATGTCTGATGTTGCATTCAGCCACCCTGCTCTCTAGTGGTTCGTGTTCTACACTGTGTAGCCCGGGGAGGGTCTCCCTAAAACGGTAACAGGTGAGCGTGGCCTTAAGTGACCCAGGCAGCTGTCTGAGGGAGCAGTATTCCAGGCAGAGGGGCTAGTAGCAAAGACCCTGAGACGGGCTTCTGGCATTTAAGGGCATTCAAGGAGCCCATTGCACCAGAAAGCAGTAGGAAAGGAAGTTGTAAGCACAGTCAGGGCTAGGTCCTAGAGATAAAGTTCTGTGGGCCCCTTTAAAGACTGTGACTTTTTACTCCCAATGAAATGGGACGTTTTGAAGGATTTTGAACAGGAGTGAAATTATAGTGACTGGAATGTGTAAATGAATTATTCTGGTGAATCTGGAGAGCTGTCTGTAGAGGGAGCAGAAGAGACGCAGGGGGACCAGCTGGGGAGGCCATAGGAACAGTGCAGGTACACGGGTGGGCAACTGGATGGGAGACGGGGGTGTGTTTGGAAGCAGGAACCAGCAGGATTGGGTGCATCGTCAGGATGCCACGTGGATGGGGCTGAGGTAGTCCATGCAGGTAGCCAAGCTCAATAAGGACTGTTGCTTCAGCTCTTTTTAGCAGAACCTGCCCTCTTCTGTTGCTGCTTTGTATAGTTCCTTTATCTTGCCAGCTATCTCCACAGAGATTTTCTTTCCCTGTACGCAGAAACAAAGCTACTTCTTAAAATGTTTCTTTCACTGATTTGTTTTCATGTTTGTTTGTTTGTTTTTAACAACACAGTGTGTTAAACCTGGACATTGATGATACAGTGTTTGTCTAGCATTTCTCCTTTTTAAGTTATTATCTCACATTATTAAGTGAAACTTGTTCATTTTTCTTTCTGCAATCAAGGTTCACAATCTGTGTGTTTTTATTTAGGAAGAAGATACTCTGAGTCAAAATAGTGTGGTGTATTCCTATAAGAAAACTAGACCCATTGTTATAATAGTAACTGTCAGGAATTGAGTACATACTCTGGGCCAGGTCCTATGCATAGTAGTTTGGATTTTTGTTTTCATTTCATTATCACACCAGTTTTTTTAGGTAGGGACTATTAAAGAGGAGAACAAAGTTCATTTAGGTTAAGTACCTTGTCTAGGTTCACTTCACACAGGAAAGAAGTGAAAGCATGACAGAAGTCAACGTCCATCTGACTCAGAACCCGTGCATTCCCAACCCAAGTTTAGATAAACAAACTTTTGTTGTTTATCTCTCTTTTTTTTTAAGTTTATTTATTTTGTTAGTAATCTCTACACCCAATTTGGGGCCTGAACTCACAACCTTGAGATCAAGAGTCATACCTTCTTCTGACTGAGCCAGCCAGGTGCCCCCATAGGTGATCTCTTACATGTGACATGTATGCATTGTTCAGTGTAATTTTGCTAAGACATGTAAAATTATGTAGGACAGCATAGTTAGCAGTCACATAAGATTGTTTTCAAAAGCATCATCTGCAGAAGGGGGTTGGGGAAACCTTGTTCGGGCTGTAGAATTCAGGATATGGATTTATTGACATATTTATGAACATTTTGTTACAGTTATAATCTCTCTATACACCCATACTTTACTCCCTAGTACTTTTGTGTAATCCTGATCACATTATAATTTTTATGAAAATTAATGGTAATGCATCATATCACCTAAATTCCACCCTTACTCAGATTTGCCCAGTTGTCACAAGAATGTCTTTTTTTAAACACCAAGATCTTTTTTTTTTTTTTAAAAGATTTTATTTTTATTTATTTCACAGAGAGAGATCATAAGCAGGCAGAGAGGCAGGCAGAGAGAGAGATAGAGGAGGAAGCAGGTTCTCTGCCGAGCAGAGAGACTGATGCGGGACTCGATCCCAGGACCCTGAGATCATGACCTGAGCCGAAGGCAGAGGCTTAACCCACTGAGCCACCCAGGCGCCCCTAAACACCAAGATCTAATCAAGTTTCCCACATTGTGTTTGTGACTAGGTTTTTGGTTTAATTTTGGTAGGTAGCTTTGAAAAATTTTTGAAGAGACTTAGAACCACCTTTTGAGAACCAGGTCAAAGAATTTGTTTTATTGTCCAAGAATTATCATTATTATTGTCATTGTAGGTGTTTCTTGAATGAAGACAAGTTTACAGGGTAGGTATTAGTTCCTCTGTTTAAAAGCAGAAAGTTTGCCTGCATACATGAGGCACGAGTGTTTGTTTGCAGAAGTTTTCTGTCTTTTGATTTCAAGTGCAGAAATCAAGTGATTTCTTCTCAAGTGCAGAAGGTTTTTTAAAGCTTTTACATAGGAAAACAGTTAGACTCAGCAGTCACAAATTAAACCTGTCTCCGGATTAAAAGTGAAACCAGGATACTACCTTGTCCACTTGTTCAAACCCATTGAGGTCTGAATAGGAGTTGTAAAATACGGAGACTGTCCCCACGAAAGTGCTAGAAAACATCTTAGCATTTCTTTGGAGATAGCTTTTGGTGTCTGTCCACTAGCATCCAAGAAAATGTCTTCCTGTTACTTTATTATAGACACAGCATCTCCTTTGACCATTTCCTTTTTTGTTTTCTTGTTTTCCCTTCCTTTTAAAAAATCTTCTTGCCCTTGTGCCCTTTTGTCTTTCCTTTCTTTTTCTTTTCCTGCTACTGGTGCCTGTACCAGTGACATCTGAGTCCAAGGACTCTGAGGCTCCAATTAAAATCAGTGGAAGTAAGGTGACCTGTTGCCCAGAATCCCTGTAATAAGTTCATATCTGCTCTCTGCCCCCAGTGGGGAGCTCCTAGTTCATAGGTCTACCCTTTGTGACCTTGACCAAGTATGCCATCTGAAGGAAACAAATTATTTTGATAGGCTTGTTCTCAAGACCCATTTCAGGTCCTCGTGGACTTAAACTTCCTTTCTATAATGTTCCTCAAAATGTCTGTTGTGATTAGTGTCTGAATTTCCACCAGGCTCACTGCTGTGTAGTTTCTTGAACATTTTCCCCCTGTAACAGTTAAAAACTAGGGGGAAAATGCTATTTTATATACACAGTCAGAAAATAATAAGAAATTCAGATTCATAAGAAACTAATAAGGCCGTGTCATCATAAATTAGTTTCTCAACTATGAGCCAAATAACCTGAAAATGATAGGGATTATAAAGAAATTCTTAATGAAATGATCAATAGTGTATAGAAATACCTTGAATCAGACTTTGGAGAATAGATTTTAAAAGGCTCACAGAGTCTTAAATTGCTCTAGTAAAGTCATTATTCCCCAAAGCATGCTGTAGATCTCAGATATATCCTCCAACAAGAACATGTGGCTTTTGAGCCTAATGAGCTCACAAATGGGGCTTTTGAGCAAGATGGTATATGGGTATCTTGAAAGACAGGCTGGAGGAGTGCTGACAATTAGAAACATAACATGAAACTAGCAAAAATGATTTTGATAATACATTTTACTTCACCTAATAGAACCACAATATTTTCATTTCAACATCTAGAAAATATTAATGAGGGATTTTACATTCCCTTTTTCATATTAAATCTTCAGTGTCTGGTGAGTATTTTTACATTCACAACACACCTCCATTTGGACAGACCACATTTCATGTGCTCAGGAGTTATGTGTGACTAATGGTGACTGAGGCACACTGTACAGATAGAGAGGGAAAAAGACTTTAAGTGTCAGCCCAACGGGTAAAATAGGGAAAGCTTTAGCCTTACAGGAGACAGAAAAGCTCAACAGGAAATTGATTTCATTGGTTCCAATATCTCCATTCCAGAAGAGCTCACCAGGAGTCAAGTTGTAGCTTGACAACTGAGAGCATGTGTGGGGCAAGTTCTAGGCTGTTTCTGGGACTGGGGGTACCAAGGGGCTTACAACCTTCTGAGATTCAGGTGGCTGCTGTTTCAGGCTGAAATCAAGGAGACAGGGAAGCAGTGGTAGTGTAGCTGAGAGCAGGAGATTCCTGTTTTTAGCAATCATGGCAGCACAAGTCCTTGACTGGATCTGGACAAGGATGGAATGGACAAGGGAAGACCAAGGCATCTCACTTCCTGGCTAACAATGCGGGCTCCGGAGCTGGCTGCCTGTGTCTGGGCACCATCTCTGTGTCCTCTGCATGACCTCAGTCAGCTTCTGAACCTCTGTAATCTGGTAGCTCCCATTCTTTGGAATGTTCTTCCCCATTTTCTCAGGCCCATGCTGTCACTTTTTCTAGGCTGAGTTGGCCTAAGACTCATTTGGAGTGGATTTATGAAGAGCTAGGTTAAAGAAATGAGCTGCACTGCACTTCTTTAAGTAAAAAGACTCAATCTCCTCTTTATTACCTACACACCTGGTGAGCAGATTTCCTACCCCAAAACTGGAATTTGGGGTCTGACTGATCTGCTAATATCTATGAACCTAATAGGACAGATTATCTGATAACAGACATTTTAGGAGAGTGGCCACTTCTCTGTGTTGTAAATGTGTGTACGTGTGTAGAGAGAAACTTTGTTTCCCAAAATGCCACCACTTTCACACTCCAGGCAGATGTCAACGGACCGTATGCCATGATTCAGAGGAGAAAGGTTATGGTCACAACCTCCCGTCTGGAGAAGAGACTCATCTGCTCACTTGGGTTCAGAATGCCCCCACATCCTGCTGTCTTCACGCTTGAAGGAGTCTTTAACTGAAACACCGTTAGAATATTGAACATGGGGAAATACCAAGATTTATATATTCGGGTACTGAAACTTTTAGGGGATTTTTTTTTTTCATCAAATCAACTTCAATCTTAGCTACTAAAATCTGCAAGCCATCCTTAAAATATATTTTAGAGAGAGAAGAAGACTTTAAAATCACATCCTTCATTTCTAAGAAATGACTTCAGTAAACAAATTGCATCTTCTTAGACCCCATAGGGGCTGTTACCTTTGATTCTGAGCTGACATCCTGCATGGGTCCACACTTACCTGGTGCAGATAGCAGGCAGGAAGGGGAAGCAGGAGACATCTTGAAAGGAATAGCAGTGAGGGAGAGATGGGAGTGGGGATCCAGCAGCCTCTCCAGTCTGGCTGTGGTGCTGGTGGCTGGCACTGGAAAGGTGCCTCTTTCGCCAGCACATGGTAGAGGGGGCTGTCCCAAGCTCAGGGTCTGGGTGAGCTGCCAAATTCCGAGGTTCTGTCAGGAAACCCTGCTTTTTGGACTCTAGCCGAGTTGTATTTACGTTACTTAATTCACTCAAATATTTATCAAGTGCCCTTCCTGGGCCAGGCAGCGGGGAAACAGCGGAGACAGAGCACCACCCTTTGTCTGAACTCAGATTGGGATCAGTTGCCGCCTTTTAAGAATGAGAAGTTCCCCCACAAAAGTTGAGCATCCAGCATTTCTTGGAAAATCAGAAGTTCTGCAAGTTGCACGCGCGCCCGTGGGTGGGAGCTGAGGAGCGCATGCGCGCCAGTGCCCGCGGGCGTCCGCGGGCTGCACCGGGGACTTCTGTTCATGCTGCTTCTCCCCGTTCTCTCAGGCTTCGCAGTGGCACCTGTGGTTTTGTTTCCCATGTCACGTTTTCACCTGTCCCTTGTTTTCCCTCTCTTTCTTTTTTTTTTGGCTCTCACTTTCCTTCGCCCCTGCATTCAAGCCTCTCTTGTCCCCTTTCCGCATCGCGCATGGTACCGTCCATCCATCGCGCATGGGGAGTGCAGACTCCTAGACCCTCCCTTCAGCTTCCTTTCTCATGGCCTCTAATTGTGAAGCCCTGTCCCATGTCCCTTTGTCACATCTGAAGTCGTTTGCAAACTGCAACATTACCATCACAAAACTTAGGTCGTCACATTTTGGGGATTTGGGTTTATCACTTTCTTGCTCCGTCAAACCTCAATTTCCTCATGTATATCAAGCCCGGGGTCCTGGGGGCCACAGACTCTTGTTCTCTCAGGACCCCTCAGGCCGTGACAGTCAGTGATTTGGGGACCCCTGAGCCCGTTACCTCGCCTGCAGGTTTCAGAGGCGTGCTTGAGTCTCAGCTGGCGTAGTCCCCATACAGGATTTCTACAGATGCGGTTTCTAGGATGTATCCTGTCACGTCTGTAATAGCCATGTGCCACATAGCAGGCTACATAAGAAAATAGTGGTTAAATTTTCAAACCGTCTCGGTTAAAATCTAGTTTTGCCACTTCACTAGCAAGTCACTTAATCTTTGTGTTCCTCAGTTTCCTCATCTGCAACATAGAGTTAAAAATAGCGCCTGCCTCCTGCATATCTGTAGAACTCTTCCAAGGGTGTCTTGCAGATAATGAGTACTCTACAAATGTTTGATTACTAAAAATAGCAATCAGTGTCAATCCCAGGACCCAAGGAAAACACCCAGAGGAATTTGTGGCTGGGAGTGGGAATCTGTCCTCTTTAACTCAGTAGTTATGGTGACCATATTTTCTAAGTCAAAAAATCAGGACACTTCATCTTTAAATATGTGAGTTCTAATTCTGACTTCAAGCTATATAAGAATTATCAAAATTGGGTGTGATGGTGATGTTTTGCAAGGACACTGCCACTAAGTATTTGGAGCTGGGGCTGATTTTAGATGTAGGATTTCTCTATCTATTGGTATTAGGTACCCCCCTGTCTTTAAAAGATCATTCAGTATTCTTCAAAACAATTTTTAAAATGCAGGCTGGCATGGAACGTCTGCTTAGGCTATCACTAATGCATTTTTTTCTCTCCCTTCGTTTGTAAATGATGCAAGCCCGCACCACGCTCAGTGGTCACACCGCCAGGATCACACACAACAAAGGCGTTGATGTGGCCTGACTCACTGCAAGAAAAAGAGGGAAAGCCCTGTTGAAAGCCACATTTATTTCAGCCATTGTGTAAAGACTCTCAGTCTTATTCAACCCTCAAAACAATCGTTTGTGGTGGGCGTTAGGATTTACATTTTACAGCTCATATGGGAGGCTTTTGAGAGTTCCACTGGGCCCACCTGCCTGAGAGTCTGGGCACTTACCATTCTGCCCCCCAGGCGTGGGAAGTTGGCATCCTCTCTGACCACCCCGATATCAGCAAAGCAACCAGCCCACTGCTGACCCCTTTCCTTTGCTGCTGTTTGTGTGCAAATTCATTCATTCGCAGTGTGTGACCTTTGAGAAAGAACTCACTCCCCTTTCTCCTATTCTTCTTTTTCATTGGCAGTTATCCTATCAGCAACTTACTTCAGGGTTAGTCTTGGAAGTACAGTGGAAAAGAGTTTACTGTGGGAAGGGAATGCTAGACAGTAGCCACTACAAATGTAATGCTCCCCAAGCCTTTATCCTCTCCTGTGTGCCCAGCAGCCTACTGGACATCTCCACCTGGGAGTCTTACAGACCCCACCCAGTGTGGCATCTGAAAGTATGATCTTCTTGCCCCAGCTGGCTCCCCTTCACATTCCCTGTCTTAGGGAATGACACCAACCACCCATCTTGGAGAAGAATTATAATATAGATAACAAAAATTTCTGTAACGTACAAGGAACTCATAAACTCTGATGAGAAAAAGACGAGCTAGCCAACAGAACAAAAGGCAAAGGATACAAAAGGACAATTCTCAGAAAAGGAGATCCAAATTACCAAAAAACAGAAAAGATGCTTAAATTTCTAGAGGTCAGGAAAATGCAAATTCAGAGAACAGTGAGATGTCACTTTGTGCCTGATAATTAAATGTGCAAAAAAAAAAAAAAAAAGAAATGATCGCTGGATGCTCACAAGGTGCAAGGAAAAGGTAACTCAGATGTTACTGATCAGAATGTAAATTGCAAATGCAAGTATTGTGGCAGCGCCTATTAAAAAATCTGGGGCACCTGGGTGGCTCAGTCCGTTAAGTGTCTGCCTCCAGCTCAGGGATCCTGTGATCAAGCCCCACATCAGACTCAGTACTCAGTGGGGAGCCTGCTTCTCCCTCTTCCTGCTACTCCCCCTGCTTGTGCTCTCTCTGTCAAATAAATAAATAAAATCTTTAAAAATTTCTTTTAAATAAAGAATATGTTGCCCTTTAATTTAGCCCCACTCCAGGGACACTGTGCCATAGATACAAAGCCATAAATATGCAAGAACCTGGACACAGGTATGGTTGTGACAGTTACTGTAGTAGAAGAAACTAGGGACCATCAGTGGTGGATGGCTGATTAATAATGATTCATTCACACCCTACCAGTGGATTTGGTGTGACCTCTATGAGGTACTCTTGTGGGAAAGGCAAGATGTGGAGAAGTATGCATAAGACCGTTTTTGTTAAATCATGACCAGGCATATAATTTTGTATATATCTATATATCTATATATATATATATGCATTATGTGTGATGCATCTTTGTCTCTATTTGGTGATCTGAGCAGGGAGGGGGAAAAAAGGGTATATTCTGAGTTGTTAATGGAAATTACTGGACTGAGGGTGGTTAGAGGGCTTGGGAGATGGGGTAAGGCATCCAAGCCACACACACCCACACAGGTCAAAGAAGACTGTGCTAAATGTCTATATCTCCATTCTGCATCTATATAAAATTATATCTATGTGTCTATGTATGTTTTGTTTTTAAACACATTTTTTTTTAAAGATTTTATTTATTTGACAGAGATCACAAGTAGGCAGAGAGGCAGGCAGAGAGAGAGGAAGGGAAGCAGGTTCCCCGCTGAGCAGAGAGCCCGATGCGGGGCTCCATCCCAGGACTCTGGGATCATGACCTGAGCCGAAGGGAGAGGCTTTAACCCACTGAGCCACCCAGGTGCCCCTAAACACATTTTTTAACTAAAGAGTTTGTCTTATTTGTCACCATCCTGCCTAAAACTCTTTGGTAGCATTCTCGTCTCAACATACAGGGCAGAATTTTGTCTGAGGCTTTGCAAGGCCTGGGCTCTGCCTGCGCGTGCAGCCCGCCAGCTCCTCTTGTCTCATGGCATTGTCCTCCTGTCTTCTGGACCTGTATCCCTGAACCGGGGCCTGCTCCCCCCAACCCCACTTGGTGGCACTTGCTGCTTCTCATTCTTCACAAGCCGTGTCTAACCCCTCGTCGGCTCCCCAAGTGGGTGCTCTTTAGTGACACCCTGTGTTTCTACTTGCTGGCCCTGAGCACAGCTGCAGCGGGACGTTGGACAAATTAAATAATTTGACAGTGTGCACAAGCAGGGGGAGCAGGGAGCAGGCAGCAGGAGAGGGGGAAGCAGGCACCCAGCTGAGTAAGATGCCTGATGTGAGGCTCGATCCGAGGACCCTGGGATCATGACCTGAGCTGAAGGCAGATGCGTAACCCACTGAGCCACCCAGGCGCCCCTGGTACAATTATTTGGATCAAGTCTGACTTTGCTAACAAAAAGTAAGCTCTGAGAGGCTGGGACTGCATCTGTCATGTTCTGGGGGTGGAGGGTGAGGGTCCCCACATCGTAGAGCTGCCCAGTGGGTACTTGCAGAGCAAATATTTCCAGAATGAGCCTGCTGTGAGGGGGGTGCGGCACAAGAGTCGGGAAATCTGCGTTCCGGGCCCTCTGCCACCCTGAGTCTGCAGAGTGACTGTGAGCCTGTTCGCTCCTCTGTGCGGCCTGGTCGGCACCACTGCTGCAGTGTGCGTGATGGGTGTTACAAAGGGACACAAGGGTGCGGGAATGCACCGCGGACAGCGAGGAGGCATTCGGTGACCTTGTCCTTCAGTTTTCTTGGTACCTTGTCACTTCACCTGTGAGATGGGGAGTTGTCTTCTTGGGTTCCCCAAAATTGGATCCCTCAATAATGGGTCCGTGATTAAAGGAGCGAGACTGATACAAAGCGAAGGTCAAGCAAAGCTTTATTTTGCGCCAAGCATCAGGAATCTGACTGACCATCAAACAGACGGGTCGTGGCTACCCCTTCAGAGAGGACAACCCCTCCTTGCTTTCCAGAGTAACTTTTTTTTTTAAAGATTTTATTTATTTATTTGACAGACAGAGACCACAAGTAGGCAGAGAGGCAGGCAGAGAGAGAGAGGAAGGGAAGCAGGCTCCCTGCTGAGCAGAGAGCCTGATATGGAGCTCGATCCCAGGACCCTGGGATCATGACCTGAGCCAAAGGCAGAGGCTTTAACCCACTGAGCCACCCAGGCGCCCCCCAGAGTAACTTTTATAGAGCAAAGGCCATGTGGTTGGGCCTGGCCACACACACAGGTGATTGTAACACACACAGGAAACTCCACAGTGATGCTAGGCGGCCAATTGAATTACAATTTACCCTAGTAGACATTGGAACCAGCCTATCACACCTTGGTTAGGATTGGCGCCCAAAGGCTCCCAAAGGGCGGGGGCCATACTCCTTGGTAACTAGGGAGACAGTGTGCGCCCCCACTGATTGAATACCTCCACCTGGCCTGACCCACCCTTGTATTTGGACTTTGTTACCTGGGACCGGTTTCCCAGACTTGCTTTTAAGTAAGTTCCCCTGGGAGGGGGCGGGGGGAGTCAATTTAAGTTTTACAACAAAATGGCAGTTGAACTGGGGTGGGGCCGCTCTGGCTGAATAGGCCCTTACAGTCTGACTAAATGATTTTGAGAATTTCTTCCAGCTCAAAACTGGCTTTTTTGGATCTGGTCTCCCCCTTCCCTTCCCGTGCTTTCTGCCAGCACTGGCTCCATTCCCGATTTGCTCCGTCATCCTGTTCTCAAACCCAGGAGACATGGCCTCTCCCTGGGAAGATGGCAGCCGAGGGTCATCTCATACCGCTTCTCTTCCCCCACTGCCCTCCCCACTCCTGCATTCATTCACACACAAGACATTTCAGGCCTCCACTAGTGGGTGTGGATAGACCGTCTCTCCTCACATCCTGCCCCTCTCATCCACCCACCCACGTGGTCTTGTCGAGCGACCAGCACCCCAACAAGGCTGCTGGTGAATTCCTGTGGGCAGTCCCCCTTAATTAAGGGAGATGGGTTTTTAAAATCCTCGCAGTAGACGAACGGGCCCTATTTACTCCTTATTTGAAATTACTGAACACGGCTGCCTACCATCAGTCTATTTAATAGTCTTGATTTTTCCCCATGTTCTTTCAATTACCCTGATTGCTACCAGGCAAAAACTTCAAGTTTTAATTTATTGTTAATGTCTTTCCCTTAACAGCTGCTCTTCTCTCTAAACAGGGAAGTCAAGTCCGGAACCAGATGCATTTAAACCCATTCTGGGGTATCAGGAATATCTCAGTCTAGTGGTGGTAGTAAATATTCAATAGCCAGATTGGGGGCGAGTAGGCGGGAGTCTCTGTTTGAAGCCTTAGTTCCTTTGCTGTGGATACTCCCACGGTGTGGATTTCAGGCTCTCAGCCAGGCTTGGCTGCACCGGGTCGGGCACAGATGCTAACAGTTGACTCTCGAGGAGGGACAATTGAAAACAGCTCACCCATGCTCCCCACGCCACTGAACCCAGTCCACCCAGTCCTGTGCCCTGAGTGGCTCCGCTTGCTTCCCAGTCCTTGTTTCTGATCTCCACTAATTGCCTGTCAGTCAGCCAAGAAGGACACCTGACCAGTCCATTAATGCCCCCTCTCCCTCGTCTGCACCTCCAGTCACTAAACCCTGGTGCTTTCTGTCCCTAGCTGCTCTTGAGTCTGCGCTTTTGTCTGTCCCCTCCCTCTAGACCTTGCTCTGGCCCGCCCAGGAGGCCACCCTCTAGTTGCTCCAGCACTGACCTCGATTCCGGTTGCCCTGCCTGCATGCCTGTTCCGGGCCACCACTGTCCACTTTGCAGGCCGTGTCAGCTGGTCTAAATGATGTCACTGGTCTTGCGTAGAAAACCGTCCTGTGGCTTTCGCTTGCCATTAGGATCCATCCCAAGCCCTGAGCCTGTCTTACCTGACACCCCCAGGCCCCAACTCACAACTGCTGTGGTTTGGCCCTGCCTGCCCCTCCAGCCTCACCCCCAACCTGTGACCTACTTGCTTTCTTCCTCTAGCGATGGGGAGCTGCTTTTATTTCCTCAAACACACCCAGCTCCTTCTCCACTCGGGGCCTGCTTTTTTTGGCGGGGGCTGGTGGGGGGAGGCTCCGCTTTCTCTATCAGTACAATTACCTCTCCTCCCCTCCTCCGCCAGGCCTTGGGCGATGCCTCCGGTGAGCATCAGCATGACTTCCTGGGGAAGGCCCTCCAGGAGGTAGCTCCCCAGGCCTGCTTTGTCTTCCCCACAAGTGGGGCTTCTGGAGGGCCTGCGCTGCCCACAGTTCCCAAAGGGGACTTGGTGCTCCATCGAAGCTGAGTCTGTTTCTTGCGTGTATGTGGGCCGCAGCGCCCCCATGAGAGAAGAAACTCCCGCCTTCCGTGAGCTGTGTTTGCCATCAGCCATTTATCTGCTTAGTGTAAAAAGTAGCTGATGAATCATTTTTACTGCAAAATCTCTCTCCTTCACCCCCGCAAAGAGCATCTTGGAGGATGGTTTTCTATTTTCAATCAAGTCGTGTTGGTTTTCCTAACCAATTTCTTTTTCCCTCCTAGACTCCATCAGCTGTAATTCCCTGATGTTTGGAACTGTGAACGGGAGCGTAACTTTCCCTGTATCAAGCTCTGTATCCTTAACAGAGATTATGTGGACAAAAAATAGGGATAAAGTCCTTGAATGGGAAGCAGACTCTCCCGTCAGAGCTTTCCCACCTTTTGTAGACAGAGTTCATTTAAACACCACATCAGGAAGCCTTACCATCTTCAACCTAACATCTTCGGATGAGGGGGACTATAAACTGGATTCTGGCGACACTTCGTTCACTCTGAAGGTGATTGGTGAGTATTCCATAACTTTATTTCATAAATTGGTTTGTTTCAAATGGCAACTGTCCAACTATTTTAAGAGACGAACACAAATGAATGGTTTCTGAGAAATAAGAGACTTGGATCTCTTAGGCTGTCAGGCACACCAGTGTCCGTCCCCTCGTCATCCTCTGAGTGAGGAGAGGTTGTGACGGAGATGGAGGCCAGCTGGGTGGAGCTGCTGCGAGCAGCATTGCTTGTCTTGCTGGGAATATTCTGGAAAGGGATGTAGTGGCAGCAGTGAACTCAGAACTCTGAGCTCCACTGAGAGATGATGCTCTGGAAATTAGAGTGTGCACCTGCACCGCACCCCAGGAGGTAGATTTTTTTCTCTCCTCTATCACTTTACACGGGAATGTGAGATGGAGTCCTTCTTCCTCCACACTTCCCATTGATGCTTCCAGGTCATTCTCCTTGTCATCTGTAGGCTCCTGGATACATCCCAACATTTCTGGATCATTGGAAAGCCTGGCCCACTTTTGCTGTTTCTGATGTTCCTGCTGTCATAATTCTTAGTGATTATAATATTTAAATATATTGTTCTAATATCCTGGCTTCTGAGTCCCCAGTCTCCTCTCCTGTGAGGGTCTTGTCTTCCATCCACCTCCTCCGCTGCCTTTCCCCACGGTTAGAACCTAGAAGTTGTCATTACCACTCATTCTGAGCCCTCCACTGTGTCAGGCCAGGTGTCCCCTGCTCTGCCAATTCTGCTATCCCTTTACCTCGCGTGACCTCCTGTCCTCCTTAGGCAGCCCAAATGTGCTCACTCACTGGGCCAAGCATTGGAAAATTTGGTTAGTTTCCTTGCTCCTTTTAATTTTTTTAATTTAATTTTTTAAATTTAATATTTTAAATTATTTTTTTAATGATTTTACTTATTTATTTGGGAGAGAGAGTAGGGGCAGGAGCAGAGGGAGAGGGAGAAGCAGACTCCCTGCTGAGCAGGGAGCCTGACATGGGGCTCGATCCCAGAACCCCGGGATCATGACTGGAGCCACCCAGGCACCCTTTTTAAATCGGCTGTACTCCTATGGCCTGTGTGGCCAGGTCCAGTCCAGTGCGCTCCCTGTTTTGTGCTAACACACTGTGGCTGTAGAGAAACTCATTGCCCCACAAAGCCTCACACATGAAGCTTCTGGTCACTTGCCTCAGTCAAATCCAGTATGTCCCCCAGTGTCTTAGCAATTATCCTTCCTCTCCTCAAGCCTCATAGACCCTCTTCTCCAGACCCACTCCTCAGCTGAAGGCTTTGCATCTTGTTTCACTGAGAAGCACTTAGAGGAGAATTTCCATAGGCTGTCACCCTCAGCCTTCCTGCCTACCTGCCTTGAGCGCCAGTACCCTGCTCACAGAGGTCTAGGCCCTCTGCTGTACCCCAAGCCCTCTTCCTGCCACTGCCCTTGGGGACATCGCCCTAGTCATTGCCCTTGCCCTGTTCCTGCAGCAGAGTCCTCCATGGACCCAACTGTCATACGTAGTATGCGGTCAAACATTGACACCAGCACCAGGAGCCCCCGGATGCCCCCTCCCTCACCCCTCCAGCTACCACCCACTTACCATCTTGAGTTTGTAGAGAATTCCATGAAGGATTATCTGTGTTTGCTTTTTAACCCCTTTTCTTCTTTTTACTTTTCCCCCACCCCAAACAGGCTTTCATCACCCCAGGCTTTCACCCGAACTCTTGACTTCATTAAAAAAACCAGTAATCCATTCGTGCTCTCCCCACCACATCTCTCTTGGCCGCTCAGCAGCATCCGACAGAGCGGATCCCTGTCTCTTCTGAAACACGACCTTCTGTGGGCATCCAGGATCCCACCCCGTTCTGGCGTTCTGTTCGCTCACTAGCTGTTCCTTCCCGGTTTCCTTGGCTGGTTCGCTCATCTTGCCCACCTGCAGGCCTTGGAGACCTGAAGGCCTGAGCCACCTTTTTCTGCCTGCATTCACACCCAGCTGGATGATCTCATCCTGGCTTCGGGATTTAACTATTATTTTGGTACTGATAACACAGATTGAGAGCTCTGACCCGGGGCCCCAATGATGTGTGTTTCAAACCGCTTCCTCTGGATTTCCACTTGGATGCCTGTCTGATGATAGTGAGCTCATCAACTTTCCCTTGAATCCTGTTCTTCCCCAAGTCTTCCCCGTGCTTGGTTAATGGCAGCTCTTTCCCAGTTGCTCAGGCTAAGCCTTGATGTCATCTTCGACACCATGTTTCTCTTCCTCTTTCTCTCGAACACCATGTTTATTCCACCAGGAAATTTGCTGGTTTTACAGCCTCTGACCACCTCTCGCCACTTCCTCCGGGGCTGAGCAGGGCTCCTTCAACCTTGTCCGGAGGACTGCAGCGACCGTCTAACTGGTCACCCAGCTTCTACCATTGCCCCTTAACAGGAGGCATTTTGTGTTATTTTCAGATTTAATTACATTTAATTTTTTTTCCAGTTTTATCGAGGCATAATTGACGCATCTCTGTATAAGTTTGAGGTATACAGCATAATGATTTGACTTACATGTATTATGACCACAGTTTATTTTTAAATGCAAGCAGCCAGAGTGATCTTAAAACAGAGGTCAAAGCGTGTCATTCTTCAGCTTAGAACCTTCCAGTGGCCCCATCTCACTCGGAGCTAAAGCTAAGATCTGTAGTGCAAGGCTGAATGAGATCTGGCATCCATGATCACCTCTTTCTGTTCTTGGGCATCCTAGTGTTGCCCTTGACTTTGGCTGCCTTTTCTGTGCTGCCCCTCAGCATTGCCAGCTCAACCTGTACCCATCTTGGCCCTCTATTGGGTCCCAGGTTCACTGTTTTCTCCTAGAAGAAGGTGTCATTCTAGCCTTACCTCCTCTACGCCAGAGGTGTTCTAGAAAGATCCATCTCGTAGCAAAGTGTGTAAGATGGTTTGCAGGGAAGGGAGAAGAGGCAGAAAGTCCAGTGTAGAACTTCAAGTCTGAGCTCTCCAAGTCCTGTCTGAGGTAGTGTCAGTAGAATAGGAGGGGGTGAGGAGCTGGGGGAGTAGCTATTATTCACAAGTTCACCTGCCTGGTCTGTTGGAGACACTAGGAAGAAGAGAGAATTTCTCTCCTGTTATCATTGTAGCCCTAGAACTCAGGTACTAGGTGTTCAATAAATATTTATTATAGTAATGAAAGCAATTGAACCAGGCGACCGGGAGGTGGAAGGGGGAGTTGACAGAAATGGGGGCTTTCAGGCTGGGTGGCTGGTTTGTCCAGAAGATGATTAACTCCATTTAGAAGAGTGAGGCTTGTTAAGGTGTGGAGGCATCCCATCAGGTGAACCAGTGCATGCCTTTGGAGAAGCAGAATTTATAAAACATGCAGGTTGGGGATCTGGCTGTTTATAGAGCCAGTAACTAAAAAGATTGATTTCGTATTTAGATAACAATGGAAAACGTTTGAAGAGCCCTTTCATAAGAGTTTGTAAAACTGTGTTCAGACTTTTGGATATGTTTAACTTTTTAAACTTGATGAAATGGTTAAAAATAATTTTGTTTTTAAAATTCCATGGTCATTCAACTAAGGTGCATGATTTCAGGAGTCAGCCCAACTGAATAGCTCTTAGGAAGTCTCGTTAGCAAAGACCTGCAGAGCCCAAGAGAGGTGAGTGTTGATCAGGAGGCAGTGATGTGGGCAGCATTAAGGGTGGGACCTCAAGTTCTGGCTCTAGAGTCTGGCTTTTAGCCTGTGACACTGAGGAGCCACTGGATCTGATCCTGGAGCAAAGAAATGACTTGATGAACTCTATTTTCAGATGATTAATCAGATGGTAGGTATTGATGGTGGATTAGAGAGGGGGGACACCAGGTTGGAAGTGACTGTGATCTTCTAGGGAGACAGGTGTTGCTGGTAGATGTTGGGAAAGGAAAGAAAGAGAAGATACTTCTAAGAAAGAGTCAAGCGAATTTTGATTTGGGTTATAAAAAGACATAAGATGACTCAGGATTTCACACCTGAATGACAAAACGATTGGTCATACTTTTTTTTTTTTTTTGAAATGAGGAAGGCCTACTTCCTTCAGGGTGTGTTAATACCTAAGTGACTTGGTGATCTTCCGGAGACACCAGACCTAAAGGGAGATTTTCAGAAAGGATATTTTAGGCAGGGGGATTTCCTGGCACCCCCTCAATTCAGGCCTTCCACTTCCTTGTGTGTAAGTTCGTATTTGGCTTCCTTCTTCCCTCAAAATCCCCTTCAAATTTCCACCACCAGTGTTTATTAGTGCTTTCTCTCATTAGCTGCATTAAAGGTGGTGATGTTCATATAAGTAGAATTAACTACTCAATCCTTAAACGATCTGAAGTGGTATGACCTTTTACTAAAGTTAAGAGAAATACACAAACATCATCAGATCTGTAGAAGCGGTTCTCCATCTTACAGAGCAGTGCACTGGATTCATGCATTGTAAATGGACTGAGTTGTCTTAAGGATGAAGTGGGTATGTTTCCTGTCAGTTTCATGCTGCTTGAGGTCCAGATGTAACTCATACTTGTTCGCTGTGGCCTTGGGAAGTCTGGTGGGCAGTGAGAGAAGCTGAGGATTCTCAGCAGAGATCTGAGCTGTGGGAGACCTGAGGAAGGTTTGCATCCTTTCCCATGAGCGGGACGGGCTCTTCCAGCGGCCATGCTGTGGTGAGACCACCAGAAAGAGCTTTTGGATGGTTCCGTGCGCTCTAACAACACACAAAATTACACCAGCTCTCCCATGTGGGCCCTTTCAAATTCTCTTCATACTCCAGTAGACCTTTCCAATCTTTCAGAGTATTACATTCCATTTCATAGGTGAAAATGAGACTGATTTAGCCATGGGCTTCCTTCTCCATCTGTAGAACAAGGGGCCTGTGCTGGTTGGTTTCTTGAACATGTTCCCGCTACCACAAGAGCCATGGGCCAAGGTCACACAGCCAGCCAGAGCGGAAGCGCACACCTCCTAGCTTCTGGTTGTGTAACGCACGCCTGTGGAGGGGGTGCTCACCTTCCCGCCATGCGCTCTGTTACAGCTGATGTAACCGTGCCAGGCAGTGCGTGTTAGTCCCCATGTCAGCTATTACCATGTCACCTCTTGTGATCCTCATCCCCATCATGAAGGGGAGGCGCTGTTGGTTTCCCTGTTGTGCAGGAGAGGAGACCTAGCCACAGGGATTCAGTACCTTGGCCGAGGGCACGTGGCTCTTCCTGGCAATGCTGCAGTCTGAACCCAGGCAGTCAGGCTCTTAACCACCTCACCCTTCCTTTTCGGAGGGGAGCCGATGAAGTTTACCTTTTATACAGTGGAGAGAATCCCTCCCTCTGTCCAGTGTCTGCTCTCCTCACTGAGGAGCCACCTGTGAGCCTTGTGTTGGGTCAGGCGCCGTGGGTAAGGGCTGAGGCATGTTGAGTCCTTACCTTCCACAGATGTGCAGCCGAAGGGGGCTCGTGAGGTGCCACTGTTGAGTTCAGAAAGTGTTGAACGAAACCCTAGATGCTGGCTGAATCAGATCACTACACTAGAATCTGGGACAGAATGCTCGGAGCACCCACATCAGCATCCTTGGCCGGGGCGGGGGGGAGCCCAGGAATCTGTATTTTAACATACACCCCTGGTGACTTCTCGTGCCCACTGAGAGTTGAGAAATGCTTCTGTGGAACATTTCCAGGGAACTAGAAAGCTCAGTTTCAGGCACAGCTTAGTTGCAGAGGGAGGCATAGGTATGTGTAGAGTGTAGAACTATCAGTTCTGGTTCTCAAGTGCACGGAGACACTTGGGGCCTCAGGAAGGTGCTTCCTGGGGCTGCTGTGGGCATGTGGTAGGCAGGAAGGACTGGAGGAGGCTTAGAGAGGAGGGCTCCAGGCTGGCTAACTTGGAGTCAATGACAGCAGTTCTTATTCTTTTAAAAGCTATTGGTCTGTGGCTTACAATTTAATCTGGAGAAAGGAGTCCATTGCTTGCTTTCAGGCAACACATAACAAGTTATGTGAACTAGATTAAATCGAACAGCTGAAGAAGTCCCAAGCAGAAGGGGAAGTCGTGGGTGACTCAGGTCTCTAACCGGGTGTGTTACTTAACTGAGTATAAAAGAAGTCTGGAGAAGATGGGGGGAAAGAGGAATTGAATATTTTCCGTTTTTAGATTTTTTAAAAAAGATTTTATTTATTTATTTGACAGAGAGAGCATAGGCAGGCAGAGCAGCAGGCTGAGGGAGAGGGAGAAGCAGGATCCCCGCTGAGCAGAGAGCCAGATGTGGGCTTCCATCCCAGGACCCTGAGATCATGACCTGAGCCGAAGGCAGATGCTTAACAACTGAGCTATCCAGGTGCCCCCGTTTTTAGATTATTTTAGATGAATAATTAGATTGTAAGCATTCCTTTGCCTTAGAAAATATCGTTTTAAATAGCAGCATGGTATTCTGTCATCTCGATGAATGTTACTTTGCTCTAATTTGCTTTTTCATAGATGTTCATAAAGCATTGAAATTTTATTATCCAAATGCTACCATGACCATTTTCTGGAGAGTCTGTATATTTGTACATGTTTTCTCCAATTTCTTATGGTGAGTTGTTGGGACAAGGTAGAGATGCAAGAAGGCCTATGAATGAATAAATACACGGACGTCTAATGGGATAAGCTAGTGTTATGGTTCTTAACCCATCCTTTCAGGTTTGGGCTGCTGTAGCCAGTAGGGGGCACCTGCTAGAGAAAGACTGGGCCTGAGGCCTCCAGACTGACAGGTCTGTGGCAGGTGCCATCCCCTACTCTGCCTATTAGCAGGACCCGCTCACGGCACGGCTCCACGCATGCTTTGCAAACGCTGTAAGTTAGATATCTTTTGGAATTAAACATTTTTAGATTGTAGAATAATACGAATTATTTCCTCTCTATATGTTAGGAAGCACCCCACTTAGTTTTGGGGACCACCTTGTACTCAAATACAAGAACATTTTTAGTACAACAGGGTAGTGAATATTTGAAGTAAGTGAGAAAAATATGGAGCACCTGGCTGGCTCAGTTGGAAAAGCATGCAACTCTTGATCTCAGGGTCACGAGTTCAAGCCCCACATTGGGTGTAGAGCTTACTTAAAAAAAAAAATAAACAAATAGGGGCACCTGGGTGGCTCAGTCAGTTGAATGTCTGCCTTCTGCTCAGGTCATGGTTCCAGGGCCCTAGGATCGAGCCACTGCATCGGGCTCCCTGCTCGACAGAGAGCCTGCTTCTCCCTCCCCCTCTGCCTGCTGCTCTGTCTACTTGTGCTCTTTCCCTAGCTCTCTGTCAAATAAGGAAATAAAATCTTTACATAAATAAGTAAATAAAAATAAAAAGGAAGTAAGTGAAAAAAAAACAAAACTGTTAAATCCTCATGTCAGCTCAGATGAGGATTTGCAGCTACCTGACTTTGCTGCTATTCTGTGGAAACTCGTGGCTTCCTGCATGGAGGATAAGGGATTTAGTGCCTGCGTATATTCTGAATTTGAGCAGGAAGATCTGACCCAGAAGAAGAGGGAATTCTGTCCCCTGGGTGCTCAAGGAGGGGGGTCTGTTTGTCTTTTCTAGCTCATCAGGAAGCTGGGAGCTCTTCATCCCTTCATAGACGATGAGCCTAAATGTTCCTCTTTCCTATACTAAATATTACATTTCTTTTCTCCAGGTCCTCTTCCGTCTCCAACACTAAATTGCACCTTGGCTGCTGAAGACATTACAATCAATTGCAGGATCCCAGAATCTTACAATTTCACACAATATTTAAACTATTCATGGAACTGCTTTCCGGCACTGTGTAAAAATGGCTCCAATATGTCTGAAGTGTTGATTAAGAGGAACAATGATCTCTCGCAGGAAATACGCTGTACTGTTCACAGTCCGTTGTCCAAACAGACATCCTTGCTTGTCTTAGCAACCTGTGTCCCAGATGGTGAGTAAACAACACAGTGTGTCATGGCAGAGATACTCTGCGGGGGCAGGGGGTGTTGGGGGGAGATGCGTCCAGGGACCCCAGGTGGCTCCGGAGTTTCAAACCAGAGATGCTCACCTGCGTTTCATGTCTGAAATGTAAGATGAGGACCCTGCATTATAGACGTGCAGCTGCCATTTCTCAGCCTCTGCTGGGCCAAGCACTGTTCTGATCAGTTCATGAAGTCAGTCCTCCCCCAGCTGCAGGAGTTGGGTACCAGCCATTATCTTTATTTTATGGGGAGAAACCTGGACACGGGAAGTTCAGCGTGGTTGCCTCAGATCACAGATAGTGAGGGGCAGAGCCTTGTTTTGAAGTCAGACCATCTGAAGTTCCAGAGCTCCTCAGGAACTGTTCATGGCAGTACTCGGTAATGTTCTTCATAACCATCGTGTTCTTGAAGGCTGCCTGTGTGCCCCAAGAATGTGCACTTGGTACCTTGTCTCAGCTGCTCCCTGGATGGGATGACAATCTGTTTTGGCTGTGGCCCTTTTATTTTGTTCAACTCTCATGTTCCTTTGTAATTTGCCATTTTTATTAGCGGGGTTTTTTTTTTTTTTTACATTATATTCCCAGTTTACAGACAAAAGGATCGGTAATTTGAAAGTGGGTCATTAGAACATAGAAAAAGAGGTGAAAATAGTGAACACTATGATGCAGAGCAATATCATCATTGTAAATAGTGAAGAGGACCCTGAGTTCCCTTGGGCAGTGATGGGGTGATTCTGTGAATCAATTTTTTCTGAACAGGCAACTGAAGCAGAAAAAGGCAGTTAGTCAATGTCATGAATATAAAAAAACCTTGAATTATATTTGATTAGTGAGCCCTTCTCTCTGAGTTGACAATGTACTGTCCTTCTTGAAAATTTTCTTTCCTCTCTCCTCTCTCCTCTTTGGTCTCTCTCCTTTCCTCTCTTCTCTCCCTTTTCTCTCTCCTCTCACCTCTGTCTCCTCTTTCCTCTCCCCTTCTCTCCTCTTTCCTCTCGCTTCTCTCCTCTCTCTCCTCTCTCCTGTTTCCTCTTTTTCCTCTCTCCTCTCTCTCCTTTCCTCTCTTTCCTCTCCTCTCTCGTTCATCTCTCCTCTCTCCTTTTTCCTCTTTCCTCTCTCCTCTTTTTCCTCTCTCCTCTCTCTCCTCTTTCCTCTCATCTCTCTCTCTTCTCTTCTCTATCTCCTTTTTCCTCTCTCCTCTCTCCCTTCTCTCTACTCTTTCCTCTTTCCTCTCTTTCCTCTCTTCTCTCCTTCCTCTTTCTTCTCTGCTCTCTTCCATCTCTCCTCTCTCCTTTTCTTAGTAGGTTCCATACCCGGGGCTTGAACTCTGAGGTCAAGACCTAAGCTGCGATCAAAAGTCAGACACTTAACCAACTGAGCCACCCAGGCACCCCGAAAATTTTCAAATAATGACATGGAGGCATTAAGTTCATTATATCATTTTCAGACAAAGCAGTGTGACTTCCTGGGTAAAGCAAACAAATGCTTCCAGATGAAGTACAAAATGAGTTCCAGTTCTTAACCTATGGTTTTGATCCCCAAAGGCAGAGAAAAGACCAGACCCACAGAGGTACCACTCAGGATGGCACCTTTTGTGCAAGTCACACAATTGTCCAGAAGATTTGAAAGCCAGCTGCAAAGTCCACCACAATTGTTCTGCTTGAGCAAACGTTTCTTTAGTAATTCCACTTACTGGGTGTTACATAATATCCAAGGTGTGGAAATGCGATTTGATGCTAGCAGATAGTTGCCTTATTGTGGGAACAAAAACCAAAAGCAGTGTGCTTTTTTGGCTTAGGTATGTGTGTGTGTGTGTGTGTGTGTGTGTATATGTATGAGAGAGAGAGAGAGAGATGCCCATAACCAACAAAAGAAAGAAGGTATTGCGTGCAGAATAAACCAGATGGTTGAAATCTTGAAAAGCTTCTTGTGCCCCAAGCATTTTGCCCTTGCATAGGTTTTCACTTAACCTTTACCATTGGAATTGAATGTCCAAGTAAGATGCCCTTTCCTGTGGATACCTTGAGAAAAGATCGTCATGATCTCATCCCTCTCCTTGATGATAGAGGTTGTTAATTTGCAAATAGACTCTCTTGGTTATGCAATAATGGTGATTCATCTTTCTTTTACATCACCCTCAAAACTAATAGTTCACATTGCATTATAGACTTTGAAAGTTTGAGAAACAGTGCTAGGTAATTCTTAGGTCATTTAAATCCTGGAGTAGTGCTGAGGCACCTGGGTGGCTCAGTGGGTTAAGGGTCTATCTTCATCTCAGGTCATGATTCCAAGAGTCAGGCTCCCTGCTCAGCAAGGAATGTGCTTCTCTCTCTCTCTCTGCCTGTCCCTCTGCCTACTTGGGCTCTCTCTCTGTCAAGTAAATAAATAAAATCTTTTTTTTAAAGATTTTATTTATTTATTTGACAGAGCTCACAAGTAGGCAGAGGGGCAGGCAGAGAGAGAGAGGAGGAAGCAGGCTCCCTGCTGAGCAGAGAGCCCGTTGTTGGGCTTGATCCCAGGACCCTGGGATCATGACCTGAGCCAAAGGCAGAGGCTTTAACCCACTGAACCACCCAGGTGCCCCTAAATAAATAAAATCTTTAAAAATAAATAAATCTTAGAGTAGTCCTGACATAGGAGACATATACCTGGGGACCCACTAAGCAAGTGTTGGGAGGACGTTTTTCTTCCCTGCATCTGGGGCCCAAATCTAATGATCGTAATGGTTCTTCTTGACAATAAATGTCTAGGATCTCTTTTCTTCCCAATATGATTTTTGAATACTTTCTGTACAGTTGCATGCATCATAACAGATAAATTTGTGTGGGTATAGTGGTTAAAATCTAGGTGTTACTTTTTTAAGTGCTGATTTTTTTTTTTTTAAATCCAGACTTTCTCTATTTTATCAGTGAAACTCATGTGGACCAGCCTGCTGCCCTCTGGCAGGCCCTCCCCAATAATCATTTTGTTGGCTCCCCACTATCACCATTTCAGACTGCCCCACAGGAGTCACTTACCTTATAAGAAGTTGTTTACCTTTTAAGAGTGAGGAAACAAGTTCTACCAGCTGGGGCGGCTTCCCCAAGTTCACTTATGTAGTGGAGATAGAATTAGAATTTAAGTCTTTGAATCCTGGAGCCTTTTTTTTTTTTTCCCCATTACATCATCCTGATTCTGTATGTCTTAAAATAAGTCAAATTAAGAAATAAATTTTGACTCACGCACAGGACTTGGCTGCCAGAAAACCATACCATTGGAATGATAGTATGGACTATGGGGGTGTTCTGTAGGACCAGGGATCAGGTTTTTTAATAAATAAATTATAAGGGGAAGAAAGAGAGAGGCTAGGGAGAGCTTAAAAAGTCAAGAGATTTAAGAAGCCTATAATTAATTGCAATATATGGACCTTGTTTGATCCTGATTCAAACAAAAAAAAAGTGAAAAAATAAGAGAGATTTAAGTGGTGACCGCATATTTGATTGTATCAAGGCCTTAGTTTTTTTTTTTTAGCTATGATAACGGCATGGTTATGCTTTATAGATAATCCTTATCTTTTGGAAACATATACCAAAATGGGTATGGCTTAAAAATTGTGCTCTCTGGAGTCAAACAGGGGCTCACTTCTCTACTTACCTTGAAGCAAGTGGGAAGGGAGAGGAGAGAGCACAGTCCTTCCCTTTAAAGAACCGCCCAGTGTGGCGTGCATCACTTCCAGGGCCAGCAGCTTGGCCAGACTGAGTTCATGGCCATGGCCCCTGGGGGAGAGTGGGAAGTGTCCTCCTTACTAGCTGGCTGGCTGGGCATGCACTGACTTAAAACACAGGGGTTCTATTCCCAAAGGAAAATGGGGAGTTGGGTATGGGGACCAATAGATGAACATAACTTGTACCGTTTTATTTTATTTTTAAAGATGTATTTATTTATTTTAGAGAGAGAGAACATATGTGAGTTGGGGGAGGGGCAAAAGGTGAAGGAGAGAGAACATCTCAAGCAGACTTTGCTCTGAGTGCAGAGCCTGATGCGGGGCTCAATTTCACGACCCATGAGATGATGGCCTGAGCCAAAACCAAGAGTTGGATGCTCAGTGGGTTAAGCCTCTGCCTTCGGCTCAGGTCATGATCTCAGGGTCCTGGGATCGAGTCCCACATCGGGCTCTCTGCTCAGCAGGAAGCCTGCTTCCCTCTCTCTCTCTCTCTCTGCCTGCCTCTCCGTCTACTTGTGATCTCTCTCTGCCAAATAAATAAATAAAATCTTTAAAAAAAAAATTAAAAAATTTAAAACATAAACGAAATCGGAAAAACGTACAGACTGATAAAAGTAGCAAATGTAAAAATAGAGGGTCTCACTTTTTTGCACCTCGCTGATCATTTCGTGTACTCCCTCGGGTATATGCACCCAATTTAGAAACTCTGGGTCTCAGCCAGAGGTTATGGTGTCTCAGAAGGCTGTGATGGCAGCAGATTGGGAGCAGTGGTTCAGGTTGGGGTACGTGTTGGAAATACAGCCACAAGGAATTCCTCATGGTTTGAGTAGGGGAGAAGGGTCCCAAATAAGAAATGTGCAAATGACCCCCAGATTTCTGGCTCAAGAGTTGGATGAACAGTATCATCATTTACTGAGACTGGAAAGCAGGGCAGCAGGTGTGTGGAGGACGTGAGAAGTTTGGTTTGGGACATGTTCGAAATGCCTGTTAGATTTCAAGTGGAGACCTCAGTAAGGCGTTTTGATTTGAGTCTAGGTCTCTGGGGAGTCATTAGCATGGGAGAAGTAAGTGTGGGCAGAATCAATGTATAGTCAGCATTTAAAGCTGTGGGACTAGGTGAGGAGATAGGACAAAGCAGTGGACTGGGATGAGTCTCAGGGACTCCAGCATTTCGAGGCTGTTGAGAGGACAAGGGTCCCACAGAGGGGACAGAGAAGGATCTCCCAGGAGGCAGGAAGAGAACTCCAGCAAGGTGGCATCTCAGTCAGGAGCCATGTGAAGAGGGGGGAGCACCTGTCCGTGCAGCAGACGCCGAGGAAGAACAGACTGAAGAACTTGTGTTACTGTTTTGTCATCTCCCCTGAATATCTGCTGTCCCAGAGTGGGGGTGGCAAAGGCATCATCCCTGGGAGAAAGGTTTTTGGAAGGGACTGGATCAAGTACCATTAGACTCAGCTGTTTAAAAAGAATACTTTTTTAAAAATATTGGTGGCTTGAAAATGAAGATGGCTTTTTTCACATTAGAATCTATATCTATATCTATCTATTTATCTACGAGGTGTGTGTGTATGTGTATACATACATACATACATACATACATATCCAAGGTAGGCAGTCCTGGACGTATTGCTGCTCGATGAAGTTGTCAGAGACCCAGCAGCAGCCTGGCTCCTCCTGCCTTGCCCACTGGTTCAGGCAGGAGGATCCAGAAAGGGGAGACTTTGGAGAAATCCACACAACCCTCCCTACAGCTCAGTGCCCAACACTTAGTCATGTGGTCAAACCCAGTTGCAAGAAAGGCTGAGGAACTAATCTGTGAGTGGAGTGAAAGCATGCCCAGCCAAAAATCTGAATTCTGTCACCAAAGAGGGGGGTAAGGATAGGGGGCATTACAGGGAGGTAACTAGCAGTTTCTGGTTGGGGGCCTCTCAGATCAAACAGGTGGGTGACTTTCTGTTTGTTCTAACCCACCCGTGTTCTGAATAAGAGGAAAGGGTGTGTATTCACATTCTCATTCTCATTTATTCATTCACTTTCTCTCTCCCCTCCCCCCCACCCTCCCCAGCCTCTCCCTTCTCTCTTAACCCTCAGTGGTTGCTGTTAGTGACCCCAGCCTTCCCTTAGCAGTGCCCTGGGATCATTTTGCCATATGCTTAGGTCTTCTGCCTTTGGATTTTTAGCAGCTGGATGGAGTCCACATTGTAAATATGTCCTGCTTTTCTGCTGAGGACACGTAGGTTGTTTTAGCTTTTTTTTTTTTTTTTTTTTTTTTTAAGATTATTTATTTGACAGAGAGAGATCACAAGTAGGCAGAGAGGCAGGCAGAGAGAGAGGGGGAAACAGGTTCCCTGCTGAGCAGAGAGCCCGATGGGACTCTGGGATCCCAGATCCTGGGGTCGTGACCTGAGCCGAAGGCAGAGGCTTAACCCATTGAGCCACCCAGGCACCCTGTGTTAGCTTTTTGATATTGTCAGGAAAGCTGCGGTAAACATCTTTGTGCCTTTTCTGGAGGGAGGGGAAGAGCACATCACTGATCGTTTCTGTAGAAATGGACTTGCAGGGTCAAAGGATGCCAGTAGTGATACCAAGAGCATCTCCTCAGTAGGTTGATGGTGATAGGTTATAGCTGTTCTCAAGGATCTTAACTCAACTGATGCTCACAGCTGCCCTCTGAGACAGGAGTATGTATCACTCCCATTTAGTCACCCCTGGAGGAATCCGAGGCAGCAAGAGGTTTGCAGCACGCTCCGACTCTTATAATGGTTTGGTGAGACTGTGGGCACACTGTGTAGCTGCTTTACGATGGACGTTTTTACGGAGCCCTTGTTACGCACTGCCACCACAGTGCCCTACCAGACACGTGTTGCTAAGTTAAGCTTCCACAGACAGTGTGGGCTAGCTGGAAACAACACTTCTAGTGGAGTGTTTGCATCTTTTAATAAATAGCACTGGGCTTGCTATGTATCAGCTGTATATGGGTAAGTTTATTTATAAATACTGTTGGTTCTCTTGATCTGCGGTAGTCAGTCGTGTGTCATAAAGTCACCGTGAATATGGAATTAGTGAATACTGAATGTTGCTTCTGGGAAATGCAGGGTTAGGTTCCTGCAAGCTTCTGGTCAACATTTTTGTCAAGAAATCAGTAAACAACCTTTTTTTTTTTTTTTAAGATTTTATTTATTTACTTGACAGAGAGAGATCACAAATAGGCAGAGAGGCAGGCAGAGAGAGAGAGGGAGAAGCAGGCTCCCCCCACAGAGCAGAGAGCCCGATGCGGGGCTCGATCCCAGGACCCTGGGATCATGACCTGAGCTGAAGGCAGAGGCCTAACCCACTGAGCCACCCGGGGGGCCCCAACAACCTTGTTTTGTGTGCCTTTCTATTTAAAGACACCTTATTATAGATGTGTTGTTGATTCATGAACATTGGACTCTCGGCCAACAGTGCCATGACTTAATGCCTAGATGAAGCATATCTAACAAAAACATATATTTTCTCTGAAAGGCATATCCCAGCCTTCTTCCGCTTAGGAATGCTACACAGCACTTTGGCACTGTGTTCAGGGCTATTTTAGACAATTAGCCAACAAAAAGCACGAAAGTATGAAAAATGTGGCAGTACACAGACCAGGAATAGGGCACTTACTTACCTTAGAGGAGAGGACTCAAGAAGGTGGAGCGTTGCCTTGTTCAGCCTCAGTGGGGACATGTCCACCTAGCAGTCGGGTTTTTTGCCGTCCTGCTGCGTGTGTCCTCCAGGGACCATGAACATGCCGCGGCATGGACGTGGGGAGGACACATGCATCTTAGCAAGGAGGCGGATCGCAGATATGGAATCTGCAAATAAGAAGACTCCCCTGGACTCTGTTTTGATCAGTCCAGGTAATTGTATTTACTTCTTTCTCACCAGCTTCCTTTTTTTTTTTTTTTTTTTACAGAGCATTCAAGGAACAGGTTTACAATTATACCAGCAGTAGTCCTAGTAGCCCTAGTAGCAGGAGTAACTTTTTTGCTGTTTAAAAGAGGTATGTATACTTTCTTTCAAAAAAATCCGTTTCAAACTCGAATTGGTTTTCAAAGGCCAGAAAATTAATAGTTTAGAGACTAAAGCGAAGTTTGAAATTTTAGGCGTTTGGAAAGAAACCAAAGCTTCTGTTTCTTCCTGTGTTCCTCATCATCCAAAGTTGCTGGGTCCTCCAGGTTTGCCAAGATTTTGCATGGTCTTGCGGGGAAGGAATCCTCAGGCCATTAGGAGGCTTTACAGATGTGGGAACCCCACTGGACATTCCTCAGCTTCCTTCTGCTTGTGGTCTGTGTCAACATGTATTATATCTCTGGTCTCCAATCTAGATTTTGCACAAGACCCCTTGCTCTTGGCTGCCAGGGCTTTACTTTCCATTCTTCTAGCCCAGAAGGGAGTCCCGGGGAGGAGGAAGCTATTGTTGGGGTTTGGTGACTTGGAGTGGGTCCTAAAGGCCTGGTATTACTTGCATTGCCTTCCTGAGCCATTCTTGGTCCCCTAGACATGTGGGCCAGCCCTGAAGGCAGCCCATGTGCCCTGGAGAATGGGTGGGCTGTTCCCCCATCCTGTTCTTCTCCACATCTGCTTTCTCAAAAGGGCTCTTGGCAAGGCTGATTTGTTACTCCCACAGGGAATGCAGAAGAGTCACCTTTCAGCCACGTGATGGCATGTGGGACCCACGTCATTTCACATGCATGTATTGGACCAACTTAGATTTTATGTCCCCCTAGACCTGCGCTGCTCAGTACCATAGGCACTGGCCATGTGGAGTGGTCTAAATATAAAAGCAATTCATTAAATTTAATTTAAAATTTCTTTCCTCATTTGAACTGTCTACATGTAAAGTGCTCTGCCACACAGAGCTAGCGGCTACCATGATGGGACGGACCAGATAGAGAAGAATTCCATCATCGCAGAAAGTTCTGTCCGCCAATGCTGTCCAAGACTACTGTTGGTACATGGCCACTAACATGTCATATCCCAGGGATACTGTTTTCATATATAGGTTGCAAATACCACGAGGATCCCTAGGTAGTAGATTATGAGTCAGTCGACTCTCCTCTAAATAAGTTATAAAAATCAGCTGGAGAAAGTTTTGAGGCTTCATTACCAATGAGTAAAATATTTAGGGAGCTCAAATGTTCTTGTAAAGAATTATTTTTAATCCCCAAATAGCAGTATCATTGTTCATCATCTCCATAACAGATGGGTCCCCAGAAACCAAAAATCATTATCCACTCAGAGTTCTTGTGGGTCTATCATCAGAATACCTGAACAAACAAACAAAAAAAAAGGTGTACTCAGTGCCCATATAATTCCAAAGCAGTCAGGTGATTTAACTTTTTTAAAAAGTTCATTCAGTGGAGAGGAAATTAATTATTCCCATGGTCAGTATCCGTAGCACCTTATAACCTGAAAAAAAATTATCTTGAAAAATATCCTTACTTCAGCTGGCTTCACCACCCTAAAGCCATAACTTGGGAAAGGCTGAGGCATTTGGCATGGAGCCTTCTGAGGGGATGGCGGTGAGTTGTAGTTGACAGACACTGGGACAAGTTCAGTCAGGCTTGTGGACTAGGCAGCTGGACCACCAGCCTGGCTCCAGACAAGGGCTGATGCCTTTTATGGGAGGACACTGATGTGTACGTGTATGGAAGCCACATCTTAACATCCAAAATGGCGCTGTCCAAAATGGTAAGCCATGAGCCAGTCGTTGAACCCTGGAAACATGGGAGTCCAAAAAACACATGCCGTAAATGTAAAATGCTCACTGACTTTATAAGACGTAGTATTTGGAAAGGGCTGCAGAATATCTCATTAGTAAGGTTTATTTTGATTACACGTTAAAATGACAATATTCATGACATGTTTTGAAAATTATAGTGTCAAAATTAAATTTAATTTCAAAATTAGAACATTTTGAACATGAATTTCACCCGGTTCTTTTTACTTTGTAACATGACTGCTAAAACTTAAATTGACCCGGGTGGCTCTCATATTCCTGGGCAGTGCTGACCCATGCCGTCCGAGCCTGCCTATGTCTTTAGCTTTGTGCATGGGCTGCCATAGAAATATCCATTTTTGTTAGCGGTGTTTGCATTTCTTTTCCTATCATGTGAGGAGCCGTCTTGGAACATGTCCCTGGACCCCCTCTGCAGTTAGTTTGGCTTCAGCATTTGGAAGGGCGGGAAGACCAGCTCGACAGGGCTGTGGTTTAGAGTGCTTCAGAATCAGGTCTCCGTCAGGCACGTAGGAACTGCAGCGTTCCGCTTTGCTTTTCAGTCCTTTAACTGAGTTGAAAATTTCTTCATTTGTAGGTTTTCCGCAACGTGGCAGAGAAACAGAGAGAACCGAGTAAGCACCCCATAGACTGTGCGGTGGGTAAATTAGGTTTCATTCAGCAGAGCCAGAACAGGCCTGATGAGGGCCATCTCTTCCTTGGGGACCAGGTGTATCTATCACTTGTCTTGAATGGTAGTAAGTGACATCCGCGCTGGGCTCAGCAGTTTCCGGATGTCACCTCCTCCCGCCCTCGCAGTGAGCCTTGCACGGGTATCGTGACCACTTGCTCAGAGACAGTGACTATGAGAAGTCAGGGCCCATTGCTAAGACGTCGTCAAGCTGGGTCAAATCAGGGTCTCCAGACTCGGAAGGTTTTACTGTTAGCCTCCTTCTCCTGTCCCTGGAGAACTGGACTAAGGATTGGGTTCACTTTGGGAGCCAGGATCAGAGCTGGACCTGTATCACAAGCCAAAGGTAGGATCCACACAGTCAACAGCAACAACGTGGCTAAACTCCCCTATGGAGGCTCCAGAAGGACCCCGGTCCCCCGCCAGGTCCTTGGCAGTCGGGAGGCAGGAGCCCAGGAGCTGGGCTTTAGGGGGTGTTGGGAAGAATAAAGGGGCTCAGGGCTGTGAGGCAGGATAGGGAGTGACGAGTCATCCTCTTTGGGACAGCAAATGTCGGTGAGAAGAGGGAGCTAGGGCTGGACTGGCAGGCTGGGCCAAGTCAAGATACCGAGAGAGTTGCCAAGAGGTCTGTGTCGTTTTTTTCTGGGAAACCACTGAGGGTTTCTGAGCAGAGCTATGTGTCAGACAGAGCGTAGGGGGCGTTAGTAGACAAGAGGCTGGAGATGGGGACACTGCTGCTGGACAAATGGAAGAGTGCAGCCAAGCAGAGAAAGCCTGAGTCGTGGTTGCCCTGGCAGGGCTGCCATGGGGGGCTGGGTACAGGAGGAGGTGTGACAGTCATATTGACGAACATTCCAGCTAAGCAGGCAGGCTGCCCAGGCCGGGGTTGCGAGTTCCCTGCCAGCTCATCTCTCCCGGGCCTTGGACAAGTCACTTCAACCTTCTGTGCCTCAGTTGTCTTCTGTGGAAGAAGGGCGTAACGAGAGTAGAGGAATAGTAGTGTGGGTGATGACATAGAAATAGCAGCATGCACAAACATGTTAATAAAAATACAATGCTTAGAAGAGTGACTGGCTTGGAGGGGAGCTTAATCAATGTTACCATGCTAGGATGGTTGTGAATATTATTATTATCATCCAGGAAAGAAGCCAGAAGTAGCAGGGATTCTGACGCTTGGTGCCCAAGCAGGGCTCTGGGTTGGGAAGCTGGGTCTGTGCTGTGACACGCTGAGTGTGGGGTTCTGGCGCGTTACATGGGTCCCGAGGTCTGGTGCACAATTGCTGAAGTGGCTTTCGGGGCTGCGGCTGGAGCTCCAGCCTGGGGTGCACCTTCATTAGTAACCGATGCCCTGAGCGTCTGAGGTCACCAAGAAAGCCAAGTCCTTGGGTGACAGGCTGAGTGGAGGGGCTGGGCTGAGTCAGGGGGGAGAGCCAGATAGGCCCCTGCTAGAGACCCTCAGGGGGGCGGCTACATATTAAGGGTGAGGAGAGGCTCGGGGAAGGTGGGTGGGCAAGACCTTGGCTTTATTGAGTGAGTTGCTGATTTTCAAGAACGCCCCGGGGTCAGCGGTAGGAGTGGGAATGAGGAAGGGCCGCTGTGCAGCAGGGAGCACCTGCCTGCCGCGGGGTCCATGGGCTCAGAAGGTCCCTTTCCCCCCAGCTGCCGGGTTGGACACACCCAGGTTACCAGGGAGGCCGGCTGGGCAGGAGGCCTGGGGCAGCTCTGGGAGCCTCCCAGCAAGGCTGTGAGGGGTTGATGGGCCAGGAGGCCATGCGGAGAGGGCTGGAGAGAGGATGAGCAGCGGTCGGTGAGGTGAGGAACAGGTGTGCCAGCAGGGAAGGGGGGAGAGAGAGCACAAGGGCTGTGGTCAGAGGTGGGGATTACCAGTTGGCAGCAGTGAGCATGACTGCGGGGAGGGCGAGATTCTGGGCCGGCCTCTGCTGATACCCTGCTGGTGACAGCGGACGGGCAGCCATCAGAACAGGACTGCCGCCGTCCTTCAGGGGAGGCCGTGAGCCAGGGCCGCTGGGAGAGGTGACGGAGTATCCCAGAGCTCGTGCCCTTGCTGGCTGCTCTCTCCATTCAGCACACTTTCACGGAGGTCCCTCTGTGCCAGCAAGGTGAGGCTCTGTGTTCGCTGACGGCTTGAGATCATGTGCCCAGGGAGGCCTCCACTATGTGGGGTTCAGAGAAGGGGTATGCTAGGGCTCCCCACTCGAGCAGTTTGTGGGCACACAAGAGAGAGTGGATGAGTACATAAACAGACGGGCTGAGGCCCCGGGCAATGGGCCAGCATGTATGGTAGGGATGGTCTGGGCTGGGCAGCCACCCGAGGGGAGGTGAAGAGGCCAGAATCATCACAAAGGCTCTGAGGGGAGTGGGATGCAAGCTAGATTTTCGGAGCAGGGTGGAGTGGAGAAGGCATTCCAGCTGGGGAGGCAGCAGGGGCAAAGACATGGAGGGAGCTAGACCCTCGTGGTGTATTTGACCGAGAGGTTGGTCTGCTTAGCGTCAAGCTGAGTAGGTGGCTAAAGACTGAGGTCAGGAGCATAAGCCGGGCAGGATGAGGATGGGAGCCGTCGTAGGCTCTTGAGCAGGAGAGCTCTGCGAAGCAAGAGAAGCACTGCTTTGGGATAATGAATCTTGGAAGGTAAAAGTGACATCTGAGGGTGACATCCTGGGGAGAGACCTGGGTAGCCTGGAGCTGGGTGTGGGAACTCACTCACAGCTCTTGGTGTATTTTTGTTTACTGTTCAGATTTTGTACTTTATATATTTACAACCTACTTAATACTGATTTTTACATTTAAAGAGGCCACTATGGCCACAATGGGACTTCCTTAAACTCAATTATTAGTTACATATATGGCGGAGTGGGGAGGATTGGAAGAGTAGTGGGGGAGGGGACAAGCATAACCAGGAACAAAGGCCAAATTTTCACATTTCTGTGAGGACAGTGCCTGAAAGAGCTAGACCCACTTAGAATATGTCCAAGGACAGCCAAGCACATTTCAGAGAGCTGAGAGAAAAACGGGCATCATACCACACTTTTCAGCCAGACAATTCAATGTCGACAATTTCCAGGAGTGCTGGTCATTTCTATTTTTGTGTGAACGCCTGGAAGACAGGTCACAGAGTCACCCAAGCTAAAAAGGGAGCCAAGAGCCCTGTTTCTCTGGGAAGAAAGTCTGTGGGGGTGTCTCAGCCTGAAGGGGAGCTGGAGAGGCAGGAGGAGCAACACGTGTGGGCATGGGTGAGGAGTGCGGCCACCCAGCCCTGCCCCTGCTCTGAGGAGTGCTGTGCCTGCCGGGACACGTTTGGGAAGCACCTCTCACTTCATCCCCCTCAAAAATTCACAGCACCCATTTTTGGGTTCTATTAGATTCTTTAAAAAAAGTTTTTTTTTTATTTTTAAGATTTACTTATTTATTTGAGAGAGAGAACAAGCAGAAGGGAGAGGCAGAGGGAGAGAGAGAGGGAGAGGGAGAAGCAAGCTCCAAGCAGGGAGCCCGACAATGTGGGGCTTGATCCTAGGACTCCAGGACCGTGACCTGAGCCTAAGGCAGCCGCTTAAGTGACTGAGCCACCCAGGCACCTGTTAGATTCTTAATAGGAAAGCTCATAATCTGCTCCCTTTTCCCTAACCCCTGTGACTGCAGCGCTCACTCTTTATGATCTCTGGTCATCAATGGGGCACAGATATTTGGGGAGCCCTGGTGTGGTCTGGGCTGCACCCAGTGGGTCTGGCCTGACCTAGGAAGTATAGGTGGTAGGGAAGGCGCGAGGCAAGAACAGGTAGCTGGGTATGAAGGGGCGTGTCCAGGCTTTGCTGCCGCTTTGTGCCTGGACTCATTTTCTTCTGAGCCAACCCCAGACTGGTCCTGTCATCACTGCAGAGATGACTCATCAGGAAGAGAGGTTGAGGAGGAGCGGAAACCGTCCCCAGGAGCCACATGTGGCCAGGAGCAGATAACCCCCAGAAGGAGCGACAGCTCACATAACAGTGCTTAAGGTCTCAGCTTTGTTCTTTGGAGGTTTCAGTGATGCTCAAAGACTGGGTCGGTTTGAGGAAACGGGACTGAATGTGAGTGCCTCGCACTGAAGGTGCTACTTCCAGTGGGCCTCCAGCTACTGTCCCAGGAGGGCTCAAGACCCATCTCCCTCCATCTCTGCGCCCCGGAGCCCTTGGCTTTGATGGCTTCATTGTAAAAGGTCTACTCCCAGTAGAATAGGAGGGTAACTTGGTCTGCATTTTACAAGTTACTAACAGAAAATCTTTTTTCTTATAGCCCCAGTTGACCGGTACTTCAAGATGATCAAATGTATAGTGACTAAGTTATTTAAATAATGGAATCAAAAGCCATCTGATTTGCTGTTCAAGTATTCTGTCATCTTCAAGGACATTTTGGAACTCTAATCTGAAGTGACCCTCCACCAGAAGAGTCTTTTTTGGGAAGAAATATCAACTATTAACCAGAACTAGTATCTACCCTATCCCTGCTCTGGTCTCCAACTAGATACTGTAAATGGTTTTTTGATTCTCAGTTTCTTACTGCCAATTTTCTATCAGATATACACGTGTAAATATGTAAATATATCCTAAATGGTAGGTGGTTTGGCTTTATTTTTTCCTCTTAGGTCAGAAAACTATTCTGAGTCATCTACCTCAGGAGGTGGAGGTCTTTTTACTTAGATCCGTCCTCCGCTTCTCTTTTGTCTTAGAGGGAAAAGAATTCATTGCAGGATGGGTAGTGGAGTGAGGAGGAGATGGACAAAACACGTTCCGTGTGCTGGGTCCATGGCTCTTGACAGGACGCGAGAATACACGGGTCTTTTGTTTACTTCGCTAAGACCAGATTGCCGCCATCTACACACAGGGGGACTTGTCACATGAAGGTCTCTTAACGCACTCAGTGTCTGGTGTTAGCTGTCACACGGGCAGGGAAATAGCAGAGAACTTTTAAAAACTCTGAAGTCCTATACAAATGCAGAACAACAGCCTCTCCTGAATGAGGAAGCAGATGGTGCTGGCTATCCCTCGGGTCACCATCATACATACCAAAGTCCAAGGCCCTTAGCTCCTGAACCCACACTACCCCTGGAGCTCCTCTCACATGAGAGTCTTCAGCCTGAAAGAGGAAACACCGCTTTATCACACCAAGGCAAAGCGTGCTGAAAGGAGCCCCATGAGACTGCTCTCTCTGGCCCCCTCACAGTTATCAGCAAGAATGAGGCGGGGGCCTGGGAGCCCCGAGTACTCTTGGGAAGAGCCCTACTTCCCCCTGCTCCTTCCACCTCTGGGCAGCAGAGCTTCCTATCAACGTATGTGTCTGGCTCATCTTGTGAAACCCTTTTATTTCAGGCCCTGTGGGGAGCCTGGGAATCCCAGACCTTCCTTCACCTTCCAGACCTTCATCTCCAGATGCTCTGTAAGGCTGTTTCTGACCCCTTCATCAGCAGCAAGATTCCTAGGATTCTCTGCTATGAATGTTCCCTCCACCTTTCTGTTCTCACCGGAACCCGACTGTGGCTGCTGCTTCCCGATGCCCTCTCAAGGGCCAGCTGCTTCCTCTCTTGGGTTCCTTGGACACTGGGCAAGAAGGAGGCCTGGCATCCTCTTGGCTCCTGTCTGCTTCCAGCCCATGCCTCCTTCCTCAGTTCCGATGGGCAAACCAACAGATCACCACCACCAGACATTCCCTTTTCTAGCATCTTCGTTGTTCCTCAACCTGTGAAGATTTTAGCGCTAAGCCCAGGTCACTCTCCTAATATGCCTCCCTTCCGAATCTGAGTGTGCTTGCAGAACCCCAGATCCAGTGCCCTGGCATGGTCTGCCCCAAGTATCTTGCCCCCTGTCCCTTCCCAGCAGCCACTGCCCTGGTCTTATCCCTGACCTTCCACCAGCAATGCCTGCAGCCCCTCACAGTCCCTGTTACAGGTGTCCCTGCTCCTCTCTCCATCTTGCACATCTCTCCCTGAGGGCCCTGCTCCACAGACCCCCACTGGCCCCCACTGGCCTGCTGCTGCAGCGACCTCTTGTTCCCAGAGCCACGCTGGGTTTTCATGTTCATCGTGAGAGTGACTCCTCTACCTTTACTCTTTTACCCTCCCACTTGTCCTCATTTGGCCAGATCCTAACAAGGTGGGCAGAGTCACCTCTGCTGGTTCCCTCCCTGCACCTGAGCTGCTGAGCACCCCTTCAGGCAAAGACAGCCCTGGGCTGAGTAGGGTCATCTTGGACTGCAGACCCCCGGGGGGCTCGCACTGGTCTCAGATGGCCTTGAAGCATTGCCCAGGTCTGCTCACTCTCTCTTCCCCTCTTTTCCTAGACCTGTAGCCCTGTGTCTGCATGCTCTGCTGCTCGCCTCACTTCCTCTGTCACCGAAATAAAAGCATACAGAAAAATGTCCCACCACGTGTCTGCACACCCCGCTCGCTGCATTGGCAGCCGTGTCTTTTGCTTCCCCTCCTGAGACTGTTTGAACACTCCTTGCTCCTTCTGAACCCAGTCTCCCCCACCTTGTCTTTGTCTGCTGGGGCCACCATAACAAAATACCAGTGACTTAAAAAACAATTTAGACTGGGCGACTTAAAAAACAAATTTATTTTCTCATGGCTCTAGAGGCTAGAAAGTCCAAGATCAAGGTGCCGGCTGGTTTGGTTCCCGGTGAGGGCGCTCTTCCTGGTTTGCAGGTGGCTGCCTTCTTGCTGCGTCCTCTCATGGCTGGGAAAGAGCCCCGGTGTCCCTTCTCTTCTTCTGAGGGCACCAGCTCTATCAGAGCAGGTTTCCCCCTCCTGACCCTATGTAACCTTTGTCACCTCCTCACTGTTCTGTCTCCAAATAGCGTCACCCGGGGTTTAGGGTCTCAATATGTGAGTCTTAGGACAAAATGTTCCTTCTATAACGCTGCTTCTGTGTGGGATCCCACCCGCCCTCATCTACTTAAGGAGATCACTCCTTGGCTGTCTCCCACATCATCAGCATTCACCTTTCTGCTACACCACACAAACAGAATGTCATTTTCCATATCTTCAAAAAACCAAAATACCCTTGATACACTTCCCCAACTGGCCTTTGTCTCAATTTTCCACTATCTTTAATGGAAAATTTTCTCAAAAGAAATGATCTGTACTTCCTTTTTTCTGACTCCTCCCCTCCTTTCTTGAACCTACTTCTATCAGGCTGTGGTCCCCACTGCTTGTCAAGGTTACCAGGGACGCCCCCCCACCCCTCCCACCTAGGATCTGGTGGGCAGCTCTCCAGCTTCATCTTGCCGTGTCTGTAAGCAACATTTGACTCCCACATAGTTAGTACTGTAGGTGCCCGGTTCTGTGGGGTATACGAGAGGAAAGCTTGTGATGTGATAGGGTAAACAGATCTGTGAGCACTTGGGGTGAATGTACGAAGTCCTAAAATGGAAGCCTATACAAAGAACGAAGGAATTACAGCCGTACGATCCAGCTGTTCCACTCCTTGGTATATACCCAAGAGAAATAAAAAGATGTTAACACAAAGACTTGGGTATGAATGTTCATAGATCATTACTCATAATAGCCAAATAGTGAGAACAAGCCATATGTCCGTCCATGAGGAAAAGATAAATGTGGTCCATTCAGACAATGGGCTGGTAGCCGGTGTAGAGAGTAATGAGGATCTGAGGACGCCTGGGTGGCTCAGAAGGTTAAGCAAGTGTCCGACTCTTGGTTTCAGATCAGGTCATGAGTTCAAGCCCCAGGTTGGGCTCCCTGCTGGGTAAGGAGCCTACTTAAAAAAAAAAAAAAAATTACCAGGGTCTGATACATGCTATACCAGGGGTGAGCCTTGAAAACGTGCTCAGGGAGAGAAGCCAATCCAAAGAGACTGTGTGATTTCGTCCGTGCAAAATGTCCAGAATAGGTACATCTCTAGAGCTAAAAAGTGGATTTCTAGTGGCCCAGGGCTGGAAGGAGGATGCAGGGTCAGGGGACGGAGGGACTGCTAATGAGGGCATGGTTTCTTTTTGGGGTGATGACAATGTTCTAATATTGTAGTAATTGTATAACTGTTGGGCTAAAACCATCAAATTGTACACTTCAAATGAGTGGCTTGTGCTGTGTGTGAATTATGTCCTGATAAAGCCATTATTATAACAAAAAGAACTAAGCTATTAGTTCAAGCTGGGGGTCCCCCTCCCCAGATCCGGCCTTCCCCATCAGCTGGCTCAGCCCTGGAGGCCGATGGGAGATGTAGGCAACTTCCCTAATCTCAGGATCCCAACTACAATTTTCCCCACTCTGCCTGGGGCTGAAAATTACCAGAGGACAAAGTAAACTTCCTTTTGGAAGTCAGAGCCCAGAACAATCATCTAGCTTCAAACACGAGCCAGTGGGTCTATGAAAGTGTCACGAACCAGAGTTCGACTTAGAATCTTGAGACACGGGGGGCGCCTGGGTGGCTCAGTGGGTTAAGCCTCTGCCCTTGGCTCAGGTCATGATCCCAGGGTCCTGGGATTGAGTCCCGCATTGGGCTCTCTGCTCGGTGGGGAGTCTGCTTTCCCCCTCTCTCTCTCTGCCTGCCTCTCTGCCTACTTGTGATCTCTGTCTGTCAAATAAATAAAATCTTAAAAAAAAAAAAAGTCTTGAGACACAGGCACCTGGGTGGCTCAGTCAGTTAAATGTCTGCCCTCGGCTCAGGTCATGATCTCAGTTTCCTGGGATGGAGCCCTGCATCAGGGCTTTTGCTCAGCGGGGAGTCAGCTTCTTCCCTTCTCCCCCTGCCTACGACCCACCCTGCTCATGCTTGCTCTCTATCTCAAATAAATAAATTAAATCTTAAAAAAAATTTTTTTTTGAGACAGATCATTCCACTGTGTGTCTCCTCCCGGCAACCCTTAGTCATGTTATGCCCAGCAGCCATAGTCCCACTCATCCATCTTCTCCCACACTCCCATTCCCAGGCCCGCTCCTCCTTCTGGGGTGTCCCCCTGCAGAGCCAGTGGAACCTCCCTTCCACAGTCAGCACTGGACCCTCCACTCCCCACCCTCAGCCTCGTCTCTGCATTGCTGGTGCTCCTTCCTGAGGCCTCTGGCCCCACCAGAAGCCCTCCCCTAAGGGACAGGCAGGTGCATTTTCTCTCCGATTCATGCATGAGGAAAGCCACAGGCACTTGTCCAAGCTCAGCCAGTCACAAGTGAAAGAATCAGGGCTCCAATCCAGGCCAGGCACCCCCGAAGGACTCTTCCCCACCAAGCTATACTAAGAGAAGTTAGAGGCATGTGGTCACTCTTCCACGGATAGTTGGGAGACCTCTGAACCCTCAGTTTTACGCCCCCACCCTCAACTAAAAGGTCAGATGTCTGTGTCCATCAGCCTGAGGAAGCACAGCCCTGGCCACTGGGCCATGTAGTGAGAAGCCTGGCAGTGGCCCAGCAGCCCACCAGGGCCCGTGTGGCCTGGAGCAAGAGTGGCTGGGGATGGCGGAAGTGAGAGTGAAGTGAGCAGATGTGTGGGTTCCCTGGGCAGCCTGTTAATATCTGACATCTGGGGAGTTTGAGTCCTTCCTCTCTCTCTAGCCTCTTCCTCTTCTTGATCTCTTTTCCTTCTTCAAGGTTTATTTTTCAAGAGTCTTTCATGCAAAAAGAAAACTATTGATTAAAGTAGTTGGTCTCTGATCAGGGAAATACAAATCAAAAGCACAATGAGCTACCACCTCACACCAGTCCGAATGGCTAAAGTTAACCAGTCAGGAAATGACAGATGCTGGCGAGGATGCGGAGAAAGGGGAACCCTCCTACACTGTTGGTGGGAATGCAAGCTGGTGCAGCCACTCTGGAAAACAGCAGGGAGGTTCCTCCAAAAGTTGAAAATAGAGCTCTTACGACCCAGCAATTGCACTACTGGGTATTTACCCTAAAGATACAAATGTAGTGATCCGAAGGGGCACGTGCACCCGAATGTTCATAGCAGCAATGTCCACAAGAGCCAAACTATGGGAAGAGCCCAGATGCCCACTGACAGCTGAATGGATAAAGAAGATGTGTATATATCTTGCCATTTGTAACGATGTGGGTGGAATTAGAGTGTATATAGGCTAAGTGAAATAAGTCAGTCAGAGAAAGAGCAAATATGTGGTTTCACTCATATGTGGAATTTAAGAAACAAAACAGATGAACATAGGGCAAGGGAAGGAAAAATAAAATAAGGCAAAAATTGAGAAGGAGGCAGACCGTAAGAGACTCTTAATCATAGGAAACAAACTGAGGGTTGTGGGAGGGGAGGTAGGTCGGGGGATGGGTTAAGTGGGTTCCCGGCAGTAAGGAAGTCATGTGATGTATTGAGCTCTGGGTGTTATATGCAACTGATGAATCATTGAATTCTATCACTGAAACTAATAATACACTATATGCTAACTAAATTGAATTTTAAGTTTTTTTTTTAAAAGGAAAAAGGAAAAAATAAGAAACAAAACAAAAATAAAGTAGTAGATGTATGTGTGTTGATTTTAAAGTCGTTGAAAAGCACCCCAATGAAGACTGCCTCCCTCACCGGCCTCCTGAAATCCGTCCCCCCCACCCCCACCGCCTTTATTCCTTCAGATGCAAGCAGAGCAGTTAGAACCTGTTTAAAGATGACTCATGAAACCACTTAATCGACACACCTCTCCTGGCCAACCCATTTAGAGACTGGAACAAAAGGAAAAAAATGTGTGCCCCTATATACACATCTGTATGTATTTTCTTAACAAGCGAGATTTTTCTAGAACATTTTGGTAACAAAAAAAAATTTTTTTTTCTTTTGAAAAATTGAACAGTAGGTGTATTAAAACTCAACAATATTTTAAGTTTAAATATTTTATTTATGCCCTAAAATAGTGTTTATTAGAATGGTACTTTCCCGGCTTTGATGAAAAACTCATTAGTAAGAATTTCAAAGTCTACTTCTTTGCTTATCTTAATTTTCAATAGATGACCTTGCCATGTTTAAGAATTTCTCTTGACCAGGTAGGCTGATGATGGCTGCTGAGGCCTGCCCCAGGAGCCGGCTCTACCCCCTGGTGCTCTACCCCCTGGTGCTAGGCAAGCCTGGCCAGGACTTGGAGGCCAACACCAGTCTGGCCCAAGCATCCAGGTTTACCTCACCCACAGGAATTACAAATATTGTCACCCCTGCTGTTCCCTAGGGTGGGGGTGGGGGAAGAATTTCTCTTGACCAAGGGATGATTTTCATTTCCAACCAACTTTAGCTCATTGCAAAGCCTTTCAGATCTCATGTTTGTTGAAAATGTTGAGATTTGGTTCTTCACAGATTTTTTTGCATTAATTTTGAATCTTGAAAATATTGCATTAACTATTATTTATCTTGATTACTGAGTTCTTTTGGTGCCCCCTTCAATTTTGCACCCTAGCTGAGGATCTCACTGGCCTCACCCTAGTCCCAGCCCAGCTGAGAATCTTCTGATGGCAGAAGTATCATAGGAGGAAAAGAAAGAAAACCAATTCATTCATTCAACAATGAAGTCAGTCATCCATCCATCCGTCCATCCTTTCATCCATCCAATATGTTAACTGAGTGCCTACTATGTGCCAGGCACTGTTCTAGACACTTGGAATATAACAGTAAACAAGACTGACAGAAGTCTGCCTTCCTGGGCCTACATTCTAGAGGGGAAGACAGACATGAAACCAGATAAATAAGGGAAGTACAGTATTAAGGGCTAAGAGAAGAATAAAACAGGGAACCAGAGGGGCGTCAGAAGGGGTGAGGTAGAGCTCTAAGAGAGTGAGGGCCCACTGGATCCATAGAGTGGGAAAGAGTCAACCTCTAGGTGTGTTTTGTGTAGTCTTCACAGTGTTAATTTTTTTTTTAATTTTGGATATCTTTAGAGGCACACAACTCTCTGCCTCACCACTGACTCCATGCTTCCCTATTGTCTTGCATCCATGTTTTTTTCCTGGCTCTGTAACCCCAAGCCATGGAGACAACTGTATGCTCTAAATATGCCCTCTAAGCAATAGAGAGACCGGGCACAGGACAGTGAGCCCCAGCCTATGTGGCTGGGAAGCCAGGGGCAAGTACCCTCCACCCCAACGTCCTTTACAATGTGCAGTCACAGTCCGCAATGCCACAGTGGGGCATTCCCCGAGAAGGGCGGGGGTTTATGTTTTCCACCAACGAAGAGAAATGAGAGCTCAGAGTCAGAAGTCAGTTGAGTTATGGACACTAGAGGACATTCCATTTCTTTCATGTCTTAGTTTGTGAACTAAGAATCACATCCACAAGAATAGCGTCTGTTGAGCCTCTCCTGGGTTCCAGACGCCTTTGGACTCAGAAGCTCTATGCGATCCTCACCAGAACGGCTCTAGTCCTCCATTTCCCAGGGGACAGGCGGATGCTCAGAGAGAGATGAAGTGACCTGTCCAAAGCAGCGAGCTCCTGCTGGAAGTGTGGCCAGACCCTGTCCTTCTGCCCCAAGATCAAATTCTTTGCTGTAAACCTTGCTGCCCGTGGAAGGGATGGAATGCCTCCTCCCATCCTGTTGCTGCAGATGGGATGTAAGGTACGCACATCTGAAAAGAGCCCGGCTGGTCCTCTCCCGGTGGTAACCACTGCTATGAAGACCCATCCCATTTGAGCCTCAGGGAAGCTCTGTCAGTGAGAGGGTGTCGCCCCCTTTTGCGGAGAGGGGAACAGGTGTCGCGACCTCAAATGGTATGTCCAAAGTTACTTAGCAAGTTAGGAGATGTGAACCTGGGCCAGAGTCCTGTCCCAGTGCTGCACCTCCCGTTCCAAGACAGGATGGCAAACCCGTGGACCGCCCACCACCACACCCTGGTCAAGCCCCTTACCTTACCCCCGCCTTCTTGCCCTGGCAGCGAAATGCTATCTAATGTTTGGTAAAAGGGTGGATCCGCTGTGCTGCTGACTCCTGCACTCACTCCCAACCCCAAATATTTCAATCACAGAGTAACTGACTGAGTCACATAGAGAGCTGGAGAGGGCCCAGCAGCTCCCCACTCCCCGAATGACAGTACCTGAACTCTCGCCTCTCTTGCCTGACTTCAGGCTAGGTGACCCCATGCCTTCTCCCCGTGAAATGCAGGCTGCCCTTCTCTCCTGGTGGGCACGCTGGATGCACGGGCCAGAGAGGGTTCTGTGGCTTCCCTGTTGACCCAAATGTCACCTGCAGTGAGAGGTGTCTGTTCCCAAACCTGTTCCATGCTGGGGTGCTTCAGTGAATGTCACATAAGCTGGGGAAATGTGGGTGTGAAAGAGTTATTATTTCTGTAAGAGCCAAGTTGACAGTTCGGAGAGACTTAATAAAGGAGAGATCCTAAAATAAGGTTATTGTTGATTTGGAGGTAGGCAAGACAACGGGAAAAAACAGAGGCAAAGCCTGGTTTCTAAAAGGTTCCTATACTCAACCTGTTTTCAAGTGTCTAAGTTTGCTCTCGCCTCCACGTAAACCGATGTTAGAGGTCGCAGACAATGCAGCGAGGGTGTGATTTTTGTACAAAGGCACGGTAGAGCAGAACTCCAAAAAATCAGGCATATTCTCAATGCAAAGGCCTTGACTCTGTGTCAACGACTGGTAAAGGAATGTACATATGCATGTTTTGGGTTAACAAAAATGTTCAAGATACATATATGTAATTTAAATTTCCTTCTCACATATACCCACACACACGCTTATACATTCATGGAGAAATGGGATTATGTTATATATATTGTTTTAATTTTAATACAGTCCATTTTTTTTCTTCTTCTGATGGGGTCCTCCCTCACCTCCTCCAATCCACCTCCAAAAGCAGGATGACAGCTGGGTCTGGCCTCTGCCACGTTTCCTCCACACTCATGCGTTTTTGGCTCACCTACACAATGGGGCCAGAGGGTGGGGAAGGAGGACATAGCTCTTCTTAAAAGTGGGATAATTCTTTTTTAAAGATTTTATTTATTTACTTAACGGAGGGAGAGATCACAAGCAGGCAGAGCAGCAGGCAGAGAGACAGGGAGAAGTAGGCTCCCTGCCGAGCAGAGAGCCCGATGTGAGGCTCAATCCCAGGACCCTGAGATCATGACCTGAACCAAAGGCAGAGGCTTTAACCCACTGAGCCACCCAGGCGCCCCCAAAGTGGAATAATTTTGTGTACAATTTCCTGCCCTTCACTTTTTCTCATGAATTACTCATGGAAATCCCTATGAATCACCGGACTGAGGCCCAACTGTTCTTTTTAATGGCCGCAGAATATTTCCGCACATGTCCTAATCTATTCACCCTCCCTGCCCTGAAGGACATTTTCTGTGTTTCTAGGTTTTGTTTTCCACCAGAAACAACGATTTGTTACACATCCTTGTGCATCTAGTCGTATATTCTGGCACAGTGGCACAGGGTTTGGGGTGCTGACCCCCACGGTCCAAAATCCATCTGTAACTTTCAACTCTCCAAAAATTTTACTGAGTAGCCTACTGTTGACCGGAAGTCTTGCCGACATCATAAACAGTCAATTAACACAACTTTGGATGTCCTATGCATGATATCGTGCATTCCTACAATGAAGGGAGCCAGAGAAAAGAAAATGTTATTAAGAAAATCATAAGGAAGGGGAAATGCATTTACAGTGCTGTACTGTGTTTATGGGGAAAAATCTGCATATATGGGGACCCACACAGTTCAAACCTGCGTTGTTTCTGGGTTTGCTGTCTTTTTATTTCTGTGGGGTTGATTCCCAGAAGTGGGATGGATATATGTATTTTTAGTTTTTATTTTTAGTAGATGTTGCCAGATTGCTTCCCAGAGATTGCGTGCCACCCAAGAACAATGACTAAAGTAACCTTTTCCCACATTCCCACCAGCAAGAGGTACCATCAGGCTTAAAATGTAGGTCATTCTGATAGAGGCAAAGAAGTAGCTCCTTGCTATTGAAATTTACATTCCCTGATTGCTAGAGTCTGAAAGCATTTTATGTTGTTGTTTTTTTTTTAATCAACTGGACTTGCTCTTTTGTGAATTGCCTATTTGCATCCTTCGTAAGTTTTCCTTATTTTTTAAAAAATTATTCATTGCTTCAATTAATTCTGCAGCGAGTCCATCAGCTTCCACTCCCCGTCCCATTAGATAGGACTGGAAATGTCAGCAATGTTGATATGTTGCTATTGTAAACCATTTGAAATGAGGAGGAGAAATGAAAGCCCCAGAGGGCTAGGAAACGGGTGTGGGAGAAGAGGTTAGAAAGCCATAAAGTGAGAGGGAGGACAAAATAAATAACCAGGATTCTTGAGAAGATAGAAATGATGTAGCCCCGTGGTGGTCGAATTGGTAGATGACGAAAAAAATACAGTGAAGGCGTCAAGACTCAGGAGGGATATACATATTCATACACGTGTGCTCACGTGCGCACACGTCATTCATTGAAGCTTTGCCACGTGCCAATCACTATGCCTGGTGCATTACCTGCTGCATGTCCCCCTTCACTAGAAGGTAGATGGTAGTATTATTCCCATCACACAGATAGAAAAACAGAGGCTCACAGAAGTGTAGTAACACGGTTAAGCCTGCATTGCCCATAAAGGTGTAGAACTGGGACGGGGACCCAATTCTGCCTGCCCAAGCCCTTAGCTGGGAGATGACTGACCTGGGAGGTGTGGACAAACCTGTCATCACGGGGCTTGGGCCTAGACCAGGGTTCCAAACTGGACCCCAGAAGGGGTTACAGACCAAGAGGAGACAAGTGAGAAATGCTGCAACCTGGGTTGGGTGGTCAGTTTCTTGAGAAACCGGTGTGGTCAGAGGGGCCTGTGGGGGGCGGGTTTCGGGTCTGAAGATGATAGGGGGCCCTGAGCTGGGAGAAAGAGGGCTGGTGGGTACAAGAGAGCACACCCCGGATGGAAGCCCCCAGTGGATGACATGACTCGGGCACCCTGATGTCACACCACATCCCCCGGCTGCAGTCACGATGGAGTGACTGTCACAGCCAGTCGGAGGAAGTGCATGTTTGAGGACCCTGCGGTCTCCGTCCCTGGAGAGAATGAACAGCCTTGTTATTGCTGAGTTTCCAGGTGCTTTAGCTGCTCAGCCCTCCCCACACCTCGGTCTCTGGGTGACAAGAACCCCTGGGGCAAATGGCCGAGTGGCTGGAGGAGTCACGCTGGTGAGAGCCCCTGAGGGGTCTAGAGCAGCAGGTGCGATGAGTGCAGGGCCCAGAGCCCCTGGGCTCCCCACCCCAGACTCAGGAAGTTCCTGGCGCCTTTTCCCAGCCACAGCATCAGGGCAAGAACACTCCCCTCCCACCTCACAGGGGGTGAGTGGACTCCTTGGAAAGCACTGAGGCTTCGGTATAAATAGCAGCGTTTCCCATGCATGGGGGGTGATGCTAGAAATTCTTCGACTGACCCAAGCAAGCGGCCAAGTGATCCCCTTGTCCCAGGTGGCTGGCAAGGCTGAAGGGTGTTCTGAGGGTGTTCTGAGAATAGGGGAGGAGAAATGTGACCTGTGAAGACAGTGGGGTTTCTCCGAGCAACCCCCAAGCTGAAATCCCCTCCCAGCAGATGGCTCCACCAGGGAGTCGGGAAAAGACCCCATGGGGTTGGATCCAGCAGATGGAGGTTCAAATCTCAGGTCCTCCATTTATGAGGGGAAGCCACCAGCCAGACTTCTGTTCTCTGTCTGCATGGTGGCAGAGCCCCACGTGGGCGTGAAGGACGAAGGCGCGTGTTTGGTGCAGGGAAAATACTGGATGGATTTCAATTCTCAGCTAACTCCATCCTGGGCTTTGGTCCTTCCCATCCACAGGGAGGGGACGGGTGATATGCAGCAGTCCTGCTGGGATCTGTGCTCTGTGTTCTCTCTGTGGAAACTCCTCGAACCCCATGAGTTGTGCGCTGTGATCCTTCTTTTACAAATGAAGCATCCGATGCTCAGAGGGGTTGAGCTGCCTTCTTGAGGTCTTACTCTTTGAACCCTTTTGCCTGACATCAAAATCTGTGCCCTTTATCTGAGACAACATGCCCAGTCCACTGAAATCTACATATTACTTTTCTTGCAGATGATAAGAAACTCTCAAGGTACAAAATCCACGCAGATGAGGTCAGTTTCAAACACAATCTCTTCTCGGTCAATGAACCTGCTGTTAAATCAGTTCTTGGGTGCCTCCTGGGCATCATGGTCCTTTTTCTGGTCGCACTCTGCCTGCACCCCCAGGCCCAGGTCGGAGGAGCATCAGACTCTAAGTGCAAGAAATGTTCGAGGCCAATCCGCCCCGCCTTTCCCTCCGGACGGGGAGAATGAATCGGACCGTCAAGTGCCCAAAGTTGCCTGGGAGAGGCCTGGGCTGCTGAGTGCCCTCCGTGCCCGCTTTCGAGCCCCCTCCCTCCGTGGGAAGCACAAGGCCTCCCCTCCCCGCTCCAGGCCCTTTTCTCAGAAGCAGGTGTCCAAGACACACTGTTAAGGACAGGGTCATTTCACTGCATTTTCCTTTGGCTGACTGGTCTACTGGGCTGCATTTTCTTCTTCCAGATCTAGGATCGTTCAATGAATGTTTCCATATAAGGTGGAAATAGAAATTCCTTTTGCTCAAAATAGCAGGGAGGAAGGAAGGGTGTGACCTGGGGAAGGAGGACAATGCATTGAGCTCTACCCGTAGGACGGAGGCCTCCTCCGCCCAGGCCCCTCTCCTCCTCCGCTCCCCTGCCAGAGCCCTGCTGCATTCTGTACTTCTTCTTTATTTCTTTTTTTAAAAAGATTTTATTTATTTATTTGGTGGGGGAAGAGTACGAGTTGGGGGAGTAGCAGAGGGCCAAGCAGACTCCCCACTGAGCAGGGGGAGCCATACACAGCTCTATCCCAGGGCCTCAAGATCATGAGAGCTCAAATCAGATGCTCAGCCGACTGAGCTGGCCAGGTGCCCTGTGTCTGCACGTCTAGGAGCCAGCCAGCTCTTCCTCCTCGGGTCCCAGACTCTCCTGCTCCCAGGGCCAGCAACCCCCCTACTGAGCCTCCTACCAGGAGGGCTCACTCCGGCCCACTCTGGCTCTCTCTCCTTATTCTTCTTATGTTGAGTCCTTAAATCCTGTACTTTGATGAAGTCTGGAGCATTTTCCTTGTTGTCAGAGGCTGTGCTGCATGGTGCCATAAGAATTTGCTGAGGAACCTGACACATCGGGTTTAAACACGCTTTCTTCCCCTGGCTGCCTGTGTGATTCGGGGCAGCCCAGTGTCTGCATCTGTTCCATGATCTGCAAATGGGGAGAATAATAGTTTTCAGCAGGTCTCGGGTCTGAGTCAACCGGACAGTGTCCCTAAAGCGTTTTGCTCATGGTAAGGGCGCAGTAGATGGTGTCTTTTCTTCCAGGGATTAGCCCGGGTCTCATGCACCTGCTACGATCAGGCCTAGCACCCCTGGGGCCCGCCTGGGTCGCGCAAAGTGAGAGATGAATTTCTGTGTCCCAGAGGTCTGCTCTCGTGCTTGCAGCCTCCCTCTGCCCCTGCCCGTGGCAAAGTGACCCTCCCGCAGGCTGATGCTGCTGCACCAGCTGTGTCGGGAGCCAGACTGGGCAGGCCTCCAAAGCCATCATCATTTCCAGGGCACGATTAATCATCACGGGCCCCAGAGGCCCACAGAAGCTCCAGAGGCCAGGGCGACAGAGTACAAAGGAAAAGCTCTTGGGAACTGGGGTCTAATGCTTGGCTGCGTCCTTGGGCAAGTTTTTTAGGTTTTCACTAAATTTACTCATATGAGATTCAACTACAATTCCAACGAGAAATTCCTCCCTCTCCTCTTCCCCCTTACACCGGCCACAGACAAATTCAACAAATGCAAGTTGGACATGTAGGTGCGAGGGGTACGGGTACAGTCCCGCCATGATAGCATCACAGAAACCCTCCCCTGATGAGAGCACAGGTGTGTTCATCACATAAATGAATACAGAATTGTGCCCCTGAAGAGGGGTTCGTGGTGCTGGAGTCTGACGGTGACCTAGTCAGAGAGGTCGGGGAATGCTTTTTGATGAGGCTGCGATTGAAGGGAGACTGAAGGACCAGGAGGCAGTCACTAGCCACCACAGGGTAGAAGAGATTTCCAGGTAGAGGGCGAGGTCAGTTGTAAACAGCCAGCAGCTGGAGAGGTGTGGGAGGAACTGGAAGGCCAGTGGGCTTGCTGGGTGGGGAGGATGGCTGCAGTGCTAAGGATTTGGGCTTCAGTCTCCCATGAGCCCCAAGATAGTTTAAAAAGGAGGGAATGGATGTTGGAAGAAAGAATGATTCTATCAGTACCTCATCCCCCTGTTCATTTCTCAGATCAACTTAATGATCACTTAGCAAGAGCTCACAAATCTGGGACATGGCAGATGTTTTGATGGAAGATACTTTGACATACAAAAGGGGTTGGAAAATCTGGAATGTGGGGTGATGTCTGAGAGTGTAGGCCCAGACGCTGTGTCACACGGGGGTCCCTGGGCCCCTTGTGGGGAGCTCAGCACTGGGCACATGGCACTGGATGGGGGTGGAGACAGGGGTCCCAAGGAAGGAAGGGAGACTATTCCAGTGTCTTCTACACCAAAGAGCAAAGATATCTTGGCCACTTCATAATCGGGATCATGGTGAGCCATTCTTGAATCTATTGTGGATAGAAAAAGAGAAAAACCTAGTGATTCTTTGGGCCTTTTACTGAGCCAGGGATGCCCTCTAAACCAAGGGGAGGAGCCACCTGTTATCTGACAAGGAAAAATGTGTTATGTCCATAACTGAAACTCAATTCAAGTATGTGCGTCCTACCTAAAGACATTTTCTGTCTATGCAACCTTTCTATGACCTCAGGGAATTAAATCCAGATCTGCCTGCCTGCCTGATCACAGAGGTTAACTGCATGGGGTGGATGCTTGCTGTTTGACCACAGGCTGATCGCTTAGGGATAGTGACTCCCAGTTTCTGCATCATGAGTTGGGAATAATACTCCACTGGGTTAGATGAGAGAATGTACGTACTGTGTGCAGGATGGCGTCTGGTCCTGTGGCCACAGATATTACAATGGCAGTTATTCTGCATGTGGGATGTAGCCGTGAAGCTTCCACAGAGATTGGGAAGGCAATGTAATCAACAGCACGGTGAGCGGTGAGGGACAATAGGGGATGGTGGGGACTGTGTCACACTGGGAACACTTACCTCTCCAAAGGGGGAAGCAGCTTCTCAGCTTCAACCATTGGCTGTAACACAAGAACTCAGAACACAAAAACGTGGTCTGGCTTTTCCAGCCATTCTGGAAATGGCAGCTTTGTTAAACAGGCATACTGTCCTCATGTCCCACAGGGAGGATTTCGAGGAGGACAACTCTCATTTATCTGTCTGTCCTGGGGCAGTTGCTCAATGACAATATCAGTGATTTACACTCCCAGCCCAAGAAGTGAAGTGGGGGCCTTGGGGTGGGGGACACTGCAGGAGTTGCTCTTGGAGGCTGCAATACCACCAATGTCCACTGGAGGTCTCTCTCCTACAACTGATGGCATCACCATCCCTGACCAGGGGAGAAACGGCTGCCTCGGTCTCAGTGGGTCCCAAGGCCAGCCCCAGCCCACTGTGGAAGGATGACCACGCCCTTCACGGGGATGTGACTGCCTATTAAATGTTTACGGGAGCCAAACTTGGATTTTTTTTTTAAAGATTTTATTTATTTGACAGAGAGATCACAAGTGGGCAGAGAGGCAGGCAGAGAGAGAGAGAAGAGGAAGCAGGCTCCCTGCAGAGCAGAGAGCCCGATGCGGGACTCGATCCCAGGACCCTGAGATCATGACCCGAGCTGAAGGCAGCGGCCCAACCCACTGAGCCACCCAGGCGCCCCCCAAACTTGGATTTTAAAGGACAGCTCTTCTGCCAGCCAGGCAGTCTGTCAAAGGAGCCTTTCCTGTTTGCAAAAGTCCTTGGAGACACTCTCTGTACGCTTGGATCTCAGACAATCCTAAGAGTTTCTGGATAGGTCAGCTAGGTGGCGTCCCCTGCCCAGTCTCTCTCAGACGCTGACGCCAAGGGACCTGCTGCGTCCTTCCCCGATGGAGCCGAATAAGAAGTACAATCCCAGGCTTCAGAGGTTGCCCTGTTGGGAGTAGCTTTATCTGGTCAAAAATCCCCCGCTAAAAGGCCAGAGATCTGGGTTTGGGTTCTGGTTCTGCCACGGATTAGGCGTCTGTCCTGAGTGTCCTTGTCTGTAAAAGGGGCCTGATAGTCATCAAAAAATTGTTTCCAGTATTAAAGAGGAGTGCACGTGAAACATTTTTAAAAAACAGAAAGATATCTGAGTCATCTACATTGTTACCACAGGGTAGGGCTTGGCAAATGTTCCCTGGAAAAGGCCACAGAGTAAGTATTTCAGGCTTTGCTGGCTTTTTAGTCACTGTTGTAGCTACTCAGTTCTGCTAGTGTAGCCGGAAAGCAGCCGCACACAATTCATAAACTAGCATCAATAAAGCTTCGTCTTGCAAACACAGGCCGTGGGCGGGATTTGGCCCGTGGGCTGTACTTTGCCCACCCTTACAGCATGTTTTTGTAAGGCTTGTGAGCTAAGAATGGTTTTATATTTTGGAAGCGTCCTAAGAAACCAACAAAGGAGAGGCGACAGAGGCCAGACCGTTGGCGGCTCGTAGAGACTACAGTATTTGCCATCCGGTGGTTTATAGGAGTTGGCTGACACCCCCCACCCCCACCCCTCAGCTCTTGAGCATGTCGGGCACGTCAGCCCAGGAGACAGCAGCTGGTCCCTGGATGCAGGGTGAGCTGGCTGGTCATGACAGCACAAGCAGGAACCAGGTGGCCGCTAGGGCCGTCACGCTCATGGGGCTGCAGGAGAGTGGGGCCATGTGGCCTCCCAGTTCTCTTTTCAGATGCCTCTTTTGGATGGGCCCTTTGAAAGGATTAGAAAGCCTTCTGTCCGGAAAGGAACCCATTATCAAGTGCAAAGGGCTTTCATTTCCTGAACTGTTTCCAGGGTTCAAGGTGGCTCTGAACAGGGCCCTGAGTCACTGGGGAGCCCAGGACTCCTGCCCACCAACGGAGCCAGAGACTGGAGGAGGGGTACTGTCAGGCCGGAGATGGGCCCTGGAACCAAGGCAATGCTTCTTCTTCCTTCTGGATTCAGTCACACAGATGCACAGAGGCAGCAGCCACCCAGCCCAGAGAAACAGTGACCTTAGAAAAGGGAGAGAAAACCTGGCTGAGGAAAGCACGTTGTGCCTGTGAAATCATGGCGCACAGCCATGACGCCCCCTGTGGGGAAGGTCAGGAAGCCGGAACCCTTGGCAGGAGCTGTGTTGGTGTGTTGGGCGGGGAAGGCAGGGGAGGTGGCACAGTTGCTATGGGTCTGTTTCACTCCTCTTCCATGCCCCCCCCCACTTTCCTCTCACTGACCCCAAGGCAAAATGCTGTTAGGGAAACGGGCTGCTTGGCCCCCACCGAATCCTGTTGTCTACCATCAGGAAACTGGTGGCTCTTCCCAGTATTGTTATAGCTCCGAGGAGTTCAGGACAGACCTGGTGCCACTCAGACCCCGGGGTGGGGAGGCACTTCAATCATTTTGAATAAGGAAAGGGTTAAGGTATAGGCAGGGAAAGATAGGGGGCCCTGGCTGGGCTCTGAGGCTATTCCTGGCAGGCGGAAGTGCTAAGCCAGACTGAATGAGAGACAAGGAAACAGACCACCTGGCCTGGGTTGTTTGGGAGTATTTTTCTTTGGTGGCTACAGTGTAATCATAGAAAATGGCCAAACCTTAAAGAATTAAGTAATTAAGCGTGTTATCATTAGTCCGTCCTCAAACCAAGATGGCCCCAGAACCTCAAGTTTCCCAGTCAGTTCAAGAAAAGATTGTCACTAGAAGCCCTCAGGGGCAACCATTCAGGACCCCACTCACTCTAGAGAGCTTCTTCTTTGCTTTCTGCTCTCACCTTCCTTTACTTAATCAACTTTCACTTCCCTTCACACTTTGTGTCCACGAGATTCATTTTTTGACTCCATGACACAGGAACCAGGCCATCCTGTAACAATTTCATGGCAACTCTGGGCCTTCCCAAAGAATGGGCCTGGAAAAAAGACTTTTTTGTCTTTTTGTGTCACTTTTTCTGACTAAATATCATAGTTACTGCAGAACATTTGGAAAATATAGACCTGTATAAAAACAAGTGTACGGAATGATTTTAGACTGAAAAGCACCTGATTCATTCAGGAAACAATCATTTAATTGAGCACCTAGTCCCTGCCAGTGCTGGTCTCAGTTTGGGGGATATTACAGGAACAAGCAGAGTCCTTGCCCTCCCGAAGCTTCTATTCTAGTCAGTAGAGCAGGGGAGGGGCTAGAAGCTGATGAAACAGGGCACCTGTCAGGGGCCAGGAGCCAGGAAACGAGGAAACAGCTCGGTGGGTCTCTGGGTAAGTGTGTTTCAGGCAGAAGGAGCACAAGTGTGGTGGGAGCCTACCTGGTGTGGTCAGGGGTGTGAAGCAGGCCCCCATGGCTGGAGGCAGGTATAGAAGGAGAGGAGGAGGGGCAGCTGGCTGAGGGCCTGTGGGGATTTGTTGACCATGGGGAAAGCCTCAGATTGTTAGCAGATGAAACAGAAATCCCACATAAATGCTTAAGCCACAGAGCAACATGACCAGCCTTATGTATTGAAATACTCACTCTGGACGCTGGATGGAAAGTCTGCAGAGGCTGGGGCCCTGGGGTTCGCATGGGTGGGACCTGGGAAACCGGTTAGGCTTCCATGGTCTTGCAGGGGAGAACTATTCCTTGAACTTCCTGGACTCCCCTGCCTGGGGCTGAAAATTAAACTCACAGAGGCAGATCGATGGGAGAAAAGCACACGCATTTTATGTAATTTTTACAGGAGCGTGAAAGCCTTCACAAGAGAACCAGGACCCGGCGCAGTGACCAGAGCAGGAAGCTTTGATACCTTTTACACAAAGAAACAATAAATTTTGAAGAATTGAGAAGATAAAGGGTTGGGGCCAACAGTAGCAAGAGGGGAAGAGGTGACAAAGTTTGCTTATACAGCCTTCTTGGCTCCAAATTCCCTGTCACTGGTGCTAAGGACGTCTTCATTCCTTCGGGTGCCTTTTACACGGGAGATTTATTTCCTGCTTGCAGGAGCACAAAAAGCACCAAGGCGTCTTTCTTGCATCAGCTGTTTCTTGGGCCCCTTTAATTAAAACAACATGCTGAGGGGGCATATCTGGGGGTGCCGTGTTTGACGCCTCTTTGATAGTAACCCAGCTCTGTGAGTGGAGGGAGCTGCCTTGGTGGAGGCCAGAAGCCCCACTCTCTCAGCAGCCTCCGAGGCTCCCCTCTGGAACCCCAGAGTGCCTCGGAGCACAGTTTGAAAACCACTGGACTGGACGGTCTCTGAGGGCCCTTCCGGATCTGGTGACCCTGTTTGAGGCCCGGACCTGGTTCTGTGAGAGCCTGCCTGGTTTTCATTATCCAGGCCTCTGAAAAAGCCTTCTTGAGAACTGGACAGTTTTCAGGGTCCAGAAGCGGGGGAGATTTTGGAACATGAACTCAAATCCCATGTCCAGACCATGGCCAGCCCTCTGGAGGGATGGTAACGATGAGTAAAACAAAGTGCCTCAAGGGATTCACTGACTGGGATGGGAGATAGGAAGTCACACAAATGACCAAAGGTCGGGGTCTGTGACTTTCCCTGACACTCTTCTCTGTCTCCAGGGGCTGGCCCAAGGGCATCTGGAGAGCTTTAGACCACACCGGCTCCCAGAGAGTTCCCCAGAGACTCTAAATCGGTGGGCCCCAGTCTCCCCAGCCACCCAGCCCATGCTTGGGTTATCTCCTTAGTGTCCCTGAACCTCTCTGCTGGGCTGAGCTCTGGTCTGTGACACCACTTAGAGCCCTGAAATGTTATCCCCAGAACACAGCCAACATGGAAGAAAGTGTTCTTACTGAGCCCCACAGAGCCCACAGAGGGAGAGTCCTTGCAGGAGAAACAAGTGTGAGGTGAGGCTTGCCGATCTGGTGGGACCCTAAACTTCACTCTAGGACCTGAACACAATCAGACATTTCCAACCAGAGAGAGAGAAGCCCGGGGTCGGGGGGCGGGGGGCGGGAGGTTGCTGGGGGAGGGGAGGACAGAATGAAGCATCTGGGAGTGAATGGTATTTTTCTCACAATTACTGGGAAGAAAAAAAAAATAGCAACAAAACCAGACCGAGAGCCGCCAACTAAAAAGATTTCTCTGACTCAGACTGCTTTCCTGGAAGCTGTGAACTTTATCCTCCGGCAGCCATTAATCTAATATTAAGGCCCTTAACCTTCTTAATTGTTCTCTTTCAGCATCGGCTGGTTTCATATTAACCTTCCAGGCTTTCCCATAATGCAGTTACCTCCACCTCCAGCCAGGCCCAGGAGCGCCCGCTGGCCCCATGCCTTCCCCTCCCAGGCCTCATGGCCCCGTCCCCGCTCCCCTGCAGGCTGCCCCTCATTCTTCCTGGGCTGAGCAGCAGCCCACCGGACACAGTGTGCAAGGTGGCCTGGGGCGGCTCCTGTGTTATTGCAGATGGAGCCTGACCGGGGGAGAACACAGCCACTGCCTTTGGTGCTTAGCAGCCTCGAGGCATTTCTGTGGCTTGCTATTTGAGCTTTGTTTTCCTTCTCTCCTATGAAGAAGAACTCCTTGAAATTGTTTCTTGGGGAAGGACAAAGCCTCTCACCCAGAGGCTGAAGGCCCACTCGGGAACTGCCTGTGGGCCTACCTCGGATTCCCGCCCTGTGCCCCAGGAGGGGTGAGGGATGAGGGCCGCTGGAGGGCTGCATCCAGAACGGCCCACTCAGGAGAGCCCCTCCTGTGACTGGTCACCTGGCCTGCGTTTGGGTTCTGGCCTCTCCTCAGAGTGGTGTGTCCCTTTGGGAGTGGGCCCTTGAGGCCTTGGGTAACTGCTGAGGGCTGGGGGAAGGTGTTTGGCCCCCCAGGAGAGGCCACTGGGATACTTTCTCTTAACCTAAATACTCACTTTTCAAACCCTTATTTCAGGGGAAATGGAGCCCCAGCCTGGAGGTGGGGGCTGCAGAATTCATTCAGAAGTGGGAGAGGCGAGACCCTCCGAGAGGCCTTCGACCAGCCTCACCGTATCCATTCTGGGCAGAACGTGTGGGGGAGGGGAGTGGTCAAGACTGTCTCCTCCACACAGCACTGGGGTGGCAAGGCTGGGGCAAAGGGGTGGTGTCAGCAGCTTCTTCGAGGCCCGTCCCCACCAGAGATGGGCCTAGTTAGCATGGACCAAAGCCAGCTCTGCCGGGCCTTCCTGTCTGGGGGCCTCCAGGTTTGATGACTGTTTGGGACTTTGGCTTGGTGAGGACACCCCACCAGTACCTCCTCAGACCTCAGGGTGGGAAAAAGGCAAGCCCCTCACACACCCAGTTCTTCTCTCTGACTGAGCCCGTGCACCCAGAGAGCCCACACCCTGTCCCCACCCCAGGACCGCTTCTCAGCTGTGTCATGGTTTCCAGGCACAGCACCCCTGTCACGAGTGAACAGAGCCCTGGGCTCAGTGTTGGGGGAGCTGACCCCTCTGCCCCGGAGCCTCTGTTGTCCTCTCTGAGCAGCTCTGGCCTGCACACTGAGGGAGCTCTTTCAGACCTTCTCCAATGCCAATTCCCACCCGGAGGCACCTTGACTTGTGCCCCTTTCTTTCCTGAGTGGGATACCTCTATCAGTGTGCGCCCACCTCAGGGGACTAGAGGACAAATCCCACAAAAATGACATTGGGGCCCCAATGCCAACATGGCCTCCTTCACCACATGCCCCAACACAGCTCTGTTTGCCTGGCACCACACACAGCAAGGGGGTATCCCCCAGCTCTGCACTCCCAGGCTCCCAGTGTAGGGAAAGCCCCCAAACCACACCTCATGTTCATGAACTTAACCTTGGCCTGAAAGGCACTCTGGAAGAGATCCAGGTTCTCTCAGCCACGAGTAGATGCCATTAGTTTGGGCAGTCATGCACAGCCCTTTACATGAAAATACAGAAGAGGGTCTCTGACCGTGTGAACCTTCGGGGGTCATGGCCCTGGAGGTGGACATTTCCCTGGAACTGTCCCAGGTAACAGGCAAATGGGGCTAAAACAAACAAACAAACAAACATTTCTAAATAACAAAGCACTGTGTTTTTATTCTGTATTTTATACAATTGAAGCTTTAGAGGTTTTTTTTTTCCCTTTTATTAGGTTGTCAAATGTTCAAAATGATATCCAGAGCTGTCCAATTCGCCTGTCAGTCCAGCCTACTGATCTGAAGAAGTAAGACTGAGTAGGTTTAATTGGACCATCTCAGGGGTGAGCTGGGTATCTCTCGGAGTCAGGCAGCAGCACTCACCAAGGACCTGCGGTCAGCAGAGCCCCGCCTGGGATCTGTGCGAGGCCACAGACAGCCAACCCAGAGGTGTACTCATGGGGCCTGGATACTGTTGGGAAGATAAAGTACATGAGCCTGATGGGGGAAAAAAAGTCACAAGATGAGGAACAAAGCATGTGATTCCACTCAAAGGAATTAAGGGCAAACTCACTAGGAGCGGGAGGGTTTGGTTGCCGAAGGGATTAGCCAGGTGTGGTTAACCACGGATGGAGGAGGCAAGCTCTACCCTGGGTTTGGAGGCAGAAGAGAGAAAGTAGAGGAAGGTCTCCATATTTGGGTGGAGTGGTTAGTGGTGGGGGTCGGGGGCGTGGGGTAAGTGAGAAGGAAGAGGAGCAGAGGGGCCAAGCTGGCCTGGAGAAATCAGCCAGGGGTCTAAAAAGTCACACTCTGGTATAGCAACACCTCCTCTGGCCTCCACCCCAGACGTCCAGCACCCCTGCGTCTCTCAAGTGCGGGTCCGAGGCCTGGGGTGCCGCAGTCATTGCCATAGCAACCAATTATTCTGTCACAGAGACATGACTCTGACTCCAGGTGGGTTATGAGCAGAAGGCACACAGGAAATGGCTAAGTGACAGAGATCTAGTTTTCCAGCAAGTGCCCATGCTAATAAAGAAGAGAAAATGGACAGACCAGAAGATAAATGGAACAGGGATGAGCAAAGGCTACATTTTGCGTGAGGCACCAGCTGTTTGCTGCAAACAACAATAGCAGTTTAATAGGTTCAATGGGAACGATGCCGGCAAGGGCAGCCTCCGTCAGCCTGCAGTCTAAGGGGCAGGGCCGGGCATGCGCAATACGAGGCTTGTGAGACAGAAAGGGGGATGCCTGCAATGTGTCCTCTCAATCTTGCACGTATTCCTGATGATGCTTTTCCTGGCAACAGTGGCTCAGCAGCCCCTTGCAGGACCCCAGCTTTCCTCTGTGCATGGTTGCGTGTGTGAATTATCTCAAGGAGGATTTGTCAGTGCTACTTGGGAGTTAGTAGCCCAAGTACAAACCTTACTAATTAGAAAGAACTGGGGGAAAAGTAAGTCTGAGCCCCCAGCGATCTTAGGAGCAAAGACGTTACTGCTCTGAAGGCGTGACTGCTGCCGTACCTTTGTCAGAATGAGTCAGGTCAGCCCGAGTCTGCTCCTCGCACTTCAGGACTGAGGGCAAGCCACTTGCCTGTCCTGGTCCCCATCTTGCAAAGGGGGAGCTGGACTCCGGATGCAACCCTGGCGCTCACCCTTGTTTTCCAGCTCTGTCTAGAGCAGAGGCCGGCTCTGAGGGACACCACTGTAAATGTCAGGTTTATTTCAGGTGTCCGGTGTTTTCATAAAGCAGACTCAAGACACGTGTTCATCTGCTGTTCCATTCTGCCTTCAGTTAACATTGATTATCACCCTCCTGTGTGGCAGTCTCAGGGCCAGGCATCCAGAATTGAGGTGAGAAGGGATGGTGCCATGAGGAGACAAGCAGGTACATGCTCAAGCCCATGGGGTATGGTATCTCCACATGGACAAGCACACCCAGGTGTGGGGAAGGATGGCTCTGGATGTTGCCTGCTGAGCTTTCTCCACACCCTGGGCATGGTGGGAGGCAGCTTTGGGGAGGAAAGCAAGCTGCTCGGAGGGGGCGGTGCTGGGAAGACCCCGAAATGTGACCGGGGAACCTCAGAGCGGCAGGAGGGGTGAAAGAGAGCAAACCTGTCATGCCAATGCTGGTGCTTTGGCATCTTTGTTCTCCTCAAAGAGCTACAAAGAGAACAACCAGTCTGAGAGGAAAGGCAGTAAGCTAAGGGAACAGAAAACATGCAGAGTCCCAGATGGGAAAAGGATGATATCTGGGGTTTGCACATGCAGACGTGTCCCTAGAGGAGATTCAATGTGTTGTTGATGGTTAGGCCATCATCAGTAAGGCCCTGGGGAGGTGCTGGGTGTGGGCACCTGTACTTGGGAAAAGATGGAAGGAACAGGTAAGGCTGGCAGAAAGCCTCCTGGACACAGCCGGCAGGCACGGTGTTCTCTCCCTCCCCACCAGCTCTGGCAGATGGCTGAAGGTCTGAGTTTAGTCCAGGGCAATGGCGGTGACCCTGGAAACCCACAGAAAGATGGGGAGAACGTTCTAGATGGAGGCACAACAGTGAGTCTTGACCAGGGAGACGGAAATAGCAATCACCTGTCTGAGATTTCTATGCTTCTCCACTTAAAGGAATCAGAGACTCACATAACCTCCCCCTAAAGATCCAACGGTTAATCATTCATGTTATGCTAAACATTCCTGGGGTTCAAGGCCTTATCCATGCCGTCTGGTTCCAGAGCAACCAGAAGTTTGTAGGCACACGTTTGTGTGAGTGGAGCTAAGCAAGGGGCGCAGGCCGAGAGTCGCGGGCGAGAGAGCGATCTCCCGGGATTGCCTGCTTGGGAAATCTTCACAGGGAAGTGGAATTTGCGAGGGCGTTGCAGGGCATAGAGGTGGGGAGGATGAGGTGAGAACAGAAAACTGAGTCTGGGAGGCAGGGGACCAAGCTTGCAGAGGCGTCCTGCCAGTAGCTGCCACCAGAGGGCGCCTGTCTCAGCCGGGGTGCTGGGCACCGGCCTGGGAAGGGGGAACATTTTGGGACATTTGCACTTCAGGTTTGCATCCTGAGTCTGTCATTGAATAGCTAGCAGGGCCTGGCCCAACTCCTTAACTTCCCCATGCCTAAATTTCCTCACCTGTAAAGTGGGAAAGGGAATAATGCTGCTTTCCAAGCTGGGAGACCTGGACCCCTGTGGCAATGGGCAAAGCCCTCAGCACCAAGCAGACCTCCAGGAACGCTGGTCCCTTCCCTTCCTGGCCTGCCTAGAAGGCTGCGTTTGAGACTGAAGAGAGTAAATATTCCAGAAGTCCTCTGACTGCCCTTGTAGGGGTAAACACAGATTGGTCAGTGGGGAAAAAATGTTCTCTTCCAGCCAGTGGGGTGAGTTGACCATGCACGCTTGTCTCCGGATGTCGGACTTCCTGAATCTTCCCCGAACAATGCCATCTCTGTCTTGGCACCGCTGGCAAGCAGTCCCACGAGAGCCAGGTTCTTGTCACAAGGCCTTTTCCTGGAGTGAGTCACTAGAGAATTGGGCTGGAGTTATAACCTTCACCAGCCCGGGAGGTGAAAGTGGACTGGAATGAACACAAACAGTACAACTTGGTGCTTAATGTTCCTTTCCATCAGCATTTTGCCCCAGGCCTTAACCTTGCCACTGGAAAAAGTAGGGTCGCATAATGAATGAGATAAACCGAGTGACCCCTTGTAACCCACAAACAAAGGGCCTTTCAGCAGCCCGAGGTCCAAAGCCTTATCTATTGCATTGAAACCTAGCCGGTGACAAACCGGAGGCAGCACGAGGGATCCTAGTGAGACTTCTTAGCCCCAGCAGATAATTGAAAAAATGCATCTTGGTCCTTCCCCAAGGAAACAGGGCGACCGTGAACAGAGAAGGGAAAATCAGAGTAACTGATGGAATGACAGACAGAATTTACACTTCGAAAATTGAATGCATGTCTTCCTCCTTTGGTTGTATAAACATAAAATCATTTTATGTTGGCAAGCAGAAAAGTAAACACACAAATCTGCGTAGACTCTGTATTTCCCAAAACTTGATGTAAGCTTGGGACTGATGGCGTGTTGAACCCAGGCTGGGAATGGGGGCAGTCTACATGCCACCTTCCACCCTGGCCACGTGACCTGGGGCAGGCCCCTTGTTTCTCTGGGACTGAGGTTCCTCAACTGAAAAATGAATGGTTTGTCTAGATATTTGGCAGTTTCCTTTAACACCCCTCCCCCAAACAAAAGGCTTTGATTTTCATAGCTACTCATACTTTGAGCTTTTAAAAGAAAAAAAAAAAGAAGGGGGATGACATTAGTCCTTACCGGTCCTGTGCATCACCCAGTGAAGCCCCGCAAACACACACCCAGAAGTGCAGAAGCGACTCCTCTTTTGTGGAAACCGTAGACCTACATTGTGTATTCCAATGGAGCCCAAAGGTTTGCCCCCAGAGGGGTGTAAATGATCACCCAGCTCTCTGACTTGCCACCGGCTCATAGGTCATTCCATGAGTTGTTCAAATTCATACCCGGTTCCTGTGGAACACTGGCTCAGCTCTGCAAGTCAGTCTACAAACCTGTGTGTCACGGCCATGGTAGGCGCTAACGCCAGCTGCTGTCAGGAACAAGGGTGAGTGAGTAAGCATGGCCCCAGCCCTGTGGAAGCTGACATTCTAGCAGGGAATGCAGAAGTGCTTGTGGACCAAGCCTAACAGAAGCACAAAAGCACTGTGGCAACACTTGGGAGGGTGAGAGCAATCCCAGCTTGGCTAAGGCTTCCTGGAGGAGGAAGACTTTGACTGGATCTACGAGATGGCTGAAGCCGGAGGAGCATGCCTGTGGAGGACATGCAGGAGTAAACACAGTGGCTGGGGGCACAAGGCAGACTCAGGAGTGGCAAGCTGTTCTTTCTTGCTGAAGCTTCAAGTGTGTGAGGGAGGTGAGCTTCGACACGTAGACAAAGGTTTACTCATAGAAAGTCCTCACAACTCCAAGAAATTTGGACTTTATCCCAGGACCAGGGATATCATGGGCAGTCCTTTTTTTTTTTTTTTTTTTTTAAGATTTTGTTTATTTATTTGACAGAGTAAGAAAGCATAAGCAGGGGGAGCAGCAGAAGGAGAGGGAGAAGCAGGCACCCACTGAGCAAGGATCCCAATCTGGGACTCGATCTCAGGAACCCAGAATCACAATCTGAGCTGCAGGCAGATGCTTAACCGACTACGCCACGCAGGCGCCCCATTATGGGCAATCTTGAATAGGCATGTGTCTTGGTAAGCCTTGTACCTGGAAGAGGAAACTGCCAGTGGGACAGATTGAAGGGGAGCAAGATGGGGCAGAAGGAACAACAGGGATTATTTCAATAACCCAGATTGGTGGCTGTAGAGAGCTGAGCAGCAGTGGGGAGACCATGATTGGAAACAAGGGAAATTTTGGAAAGGTGCTGTAGAGGCAATAGAGTGAGCTCTGTGCCTCGTGAGATGTGGAGTCCAAAGTCACTCCAAAGCACAGAGAATGTTACTGAGGAAATTCAGCAGCCTGCCTTCTCCTGGCGTGGGGACTGGGGAGGGCCATGGAGGTCTGTCCAGATGACCCCTGAGGCCAAGAATTGACTAGGCTTAAGGAAACCCACTGCTGTAGTGCCTGTGGGTTCTCCCCCCAATATTTTACAAACAGAACCCCTCATTTTTAGCCTCCAACACCCCACTCTGAATAAAGACGCTTTCTACCTTCCTTGCATCTAGTAATCTGTCAGTCACGTGATCACATGACTTCAGCCTGCCAGTCGGTTTGCCCTTGGAAGTGTCAGACTTTTAGGAAACAGGGTTTTTCTGCTCGTTAGAAGGCAGAGCAACTTAAGAGGATTTAAGTCTCGTAGTTACAATCAGATATGAGTCCTGGCTTTTCTGAACTTGCATATTGGATTCCATGTGCGTGTGTCTGTGTGTGTGTGACTTATTTTATTACTGGAAGCTCATACCTCTTAATCCCTATACTCAGATGTGGGGATAACCCACATGTCGGACATCTTAACTGGCCAGGAACTCATTTACAGAAAAATGTTTTGGGTCTCTTCTGCAGGTTCCACTGTTTACATCCTTAATGCTTTATGTTCAGGGAGTTACTGATCACGGCGTCTAGGAGATAATTTGTTCCGGGGACCGACTGCAGGGGGCAAGCACAAATGAGTAGCCAAAAGGAAGCAGATGTCAAAGTTTTGCTGCTGGGGAGGGCATCCCACCTCCCAACCCTGGGAAGGACACGAGAGAGGAAACTGGCTTTAGGAGGAAGGCGGCACGATCAGCTCCCTGCCTGCTGAAGTTGTGGTTCTCATGGCTAACAGGTAGTAGTTAACATATACTGGGTGCTTGCTTTGTGTCTGGCAATATTCTAAGGTTTCAGTGCATCCCTTCCCAAGTCCGTTCAAGATAGCTGTCACTCTTACCCACGCTTGCAGCCAGGGAACCCGGGAACGAGGAGGTGAGGCTCATGGTCGTCTAGTCCGCAGGGACAAGAGCTGTCTCTCAAACCCAGGTGTCTCTGATGCAAGACCCTTAACCATGACATTAGCTCTTCTAGAGGAGTTTAAAAAACACTTCTTCTTCCCCACGAATTCCTTTTGCCCGAATGTCTCTCTTCTCGGTGATGCTGATTCCATACTTGGTGGTTTATCTGAGACGAGGCCTGTGAATAGGCTCTTTTCTCTCTCCCGGGTTACAGGGTTTGGAGTTGGACAGGGGCTTCGCAGTGCTGTGGGGACAAATCCACTGGGTGGGGCGGGGGTGGGGGAGAGAACTCTACTTTGTCACATTTGGCGATTTCCATGGTGGAAGTGCCCCCACGATGACCGATTTGAAGTTGCCATTGCAGCTTGTAAAAAATCCCCGAATATTGGATGATCTGCTCTGGTACAGCCGGCTCCAGCCAGCCACCGGGCCCATAGGATTGCATGATCCCTAAAAGCGTGCTCTTGCCAGCTGGGAATTTGAGAAACACATGGCGGGGCAGAGCGCAGGCACTAGAGGGCTTCCGGTGCTCTTCCAGATAGGCCTTTCAGGACTCCCCCAGGTGCTGCCCACTGGAGGTCTGGCCCAGGGCACTCTGGGAGGCTCAGCAGCACCTGGGCTCACCTGTCATAGGTCCTGCCTGAGGCCTCAGCTCACCACCTGAAAACAGCTCCCTCTGCCAGCAGGTGGCAGCACACTCGCATTTAACTCTCCTTGTCCCAGCAAAATGAGGAGCCTTTGTTCCCAGCGAGAGGCGGTGTCACGAAGAGAAAGGCCCAGAGGGGCAAGCTAATCAGCCTGTCCTTAGCTGACCTAGGCCTCCAGAGCTAGTGGACGAGCTCCCACAGCTTGATATAATGAAAGCAACCTTAGCAAACAAGGGACAGCCGTCCCAATCCCACCGCCTTCCTGCCCATCCTTTGGGCTTTGGCTCACACTGGGGTGGCGCCATGGAAGCAGGCTCTGGGTCCTTTCAGGAATGAAGCTAGGTGCCAAGAATGTGTTTCCAGGTCTAAGGAGGGAGACTTGTGACTCCTACCTGCTGCGACTACCCACAAGACACCCCAGGCTTATTTGGTTGACTGTTGATTGTACCGGATGGTCAAATCCTACTAGGGTGGTGGCAATCCCAGGTAGTTTGACTGGGATTGTCCTGGTTTTGGCCCGGAGAGTCCCATGTCCTGGGGACCCCCCAGTCCTGGCAAATAGGACAAGAAGCCACCACACTCCTAGTCACAGTGCCTGCCCGGCACACAGTAGGCGCTTTCTGGGATGGTGGTGCTGAAGGAGGGGGCAGAGTAGAAGTCATGTGGGATCACAGAGCTGCCCAAATCCATCCAACGGGATTTGAGTTCATTCATTTTTACAACCCACTCCTTTTGCGTTTCGTCAGAGGGGAGAGCCAGAATTGATGAAGGTGAAACTCGGGAGTGGTCCTCTCCCACGCTCATGTTCCGTTTTTGACCTCCCTCCCAGTTTCCTTCCCTCACGCCTGCCACCTGCCCGCATGGCTCTGCGTGTAGTCTGGGGTGCTCCCAGAGTCCGCAGCAGAGAGCTCCATGTTCTGGGGCAGGGTGGGGCAGAGGCCGCTGAGAAGAAGGCTGGAGAAGGGGTGGGGCAGATGGGAGGCTCTTCAGCCACCAGCAGGATGCAGGCTGCCCAAAGGAGCCCTCTGCTTGATGCCCAACACCGAGCAGAAACATGCGTTCCTTTCTCCTCCTGTAGCTCAAGCCCCACTGTGATATGGCTTGTCTGTTTCCTCAAAATGGTTCCTTCTCAGTCAAGGGCGCAGCTCGGGAGTGTCAGGCTCAGAAACACTAACCCGCTGGATGGCTTGAATCAGGGCAGAAAGCTTTGCCTTAACACAATGTGAGCACTTTACAAATTTCCCTCCCCGCTCTGGACTTTGGGATCAAGAGGGAAACTCTGGTGACCCCTAAATTCTGCGCGGGCAGGTTCTCATTGATTCCCTGACCTCATCGTGGGTTGCTGTTCCCAGCACTGCCTGTGGCAATCACCCCGGCCTTCCACCAGCCCCTACAGATGCCATGTTCTCCCTTGCCTCGGGGTCTCTGCTCAGCCATTTCCTCTGTGTGGGTGAGAATAGCGGCCCGGACCTGGCTCAGACGGGCTGGGCCCAGAAGCCACGTGTGAGGTCACATTGAGGCTTTGACCTGAAGGATAAGAAGGGATCATGTCATCCAATGGGGAGCAAGGATGGACATAAGAACACTTGCAATGTGGCATGTGTCAGCTTTTCTCCGGTCGTCCCGTTAGGAAGAAGTTACTGGTGCTTAGAAATAGAGACTTCTCATGAGCTCCGTGTCTCTAATTTTACGAATTACCCACCACTCTTCATGTCACAATCTATCATACTCAGCGGGCTCATATTTACGTTCAACGAGTAACAGAGCAGGCACAGCCCTATTCTGGATAAAGATGGACCACGCAGGTGAAATCCTGCCAACTCCCATCTTCCAGCCAATGTTTGGATGTGCGGGACCCCGCCTTAACCCTAGGATCTCAGGAGAGATTCTCAGGACTTGAGGATTCATATTAGCAGGTGCAGTCCTTCACCTTAAAGAACAAAGACCAGGAGCTGGGGCTATTTGCAGGCACTCGATAATGATCGATGAACATGGACTTTATTGAAGAAATGCTGAGTTTGTGACGTGGAGGTTCCCAGGTAAACCACGTCCTAGATCAAACGCACAGCAACTCCAGTTGTGAAGACATGGATGTCTCCAGACCTCCCAAGCTTTGAGCGGATGGTGAGTCATCACTGGTGTCAGAGAAGAAGGACCTCTGCTCCATTTCCAGAGCTAGAGGGACTCTTGATGCTTCTGGAGAGCCCACAGCTGACACCAATGGAAAGTCTGTGAGGGACCCTGGGGGGAGGCACGCACAGAGATGGGGCTGCCAGGTCCTCGCCGGCCCTTTATTGAGCTATGACATGACTCTCGTGGGAGCTGGGGTGTTTTGCCCATCTACGAGCAGTCACCTCTGGGATCCTGAAGGTGGGCCAATCCCTTGCGTCTAAACCACCTTTGTATTTTGCAAAGAGCTCTATGACCGTGTCCTGTCCATGTTAGTTCCAGCCATGCTCTTATTTTTCTCTGAGGAGGGAGCTAAGCAGCTGGGAACGGTCCCGGGTCCTGAGGCCTCGAGGCAGTTTTAGAGATGTTGGGGCAGGACTGTTCTTTGCCTCCATCTGTTATCTCGAAACGCCGACTCTTCAGGATGCCCATGGAAGGAGGCAAAGCCTGGGAAGTGAAGGTATGGATGTAGGGAGGGGAAAATGGACGGAAAGGCTCCAAGTTTCCTGTGTCCTGTTTTTTGTTTTGTTTTTTTTTTCTAGGCAGCTTTAGTCCTGTTCCTTCACATCTGTGCCTGGAGAGTGCCCTGAGCCGCCTCCCCTTCCCTCCCTGCCACTTTACCCAGCAAGCCTTTTTCACCTCCTCTGCCACTTGCTTTGAGGTAAGAAGCCCCACCCCACCCAGAACACTGAGTTCTGTCCCTGAGTCTGGGAGGCAGACGGTGGGTGTGAAGGGAGGAGGGGCAAGGGCAGCCAGAGCCGGAAGGGAGGAGGAAGAAGAAAGGGACTGTTTTGTTGTTTCTCCCTGACTCCCACCTGTTGTCAAAGAGCCTAGGTGGCAGGATTTTAAAACAAAATGAGAGGATGTCTTGCTCGCCAGATTTGGAGATCCTTTGTGATCCCCCCCTCCCCCCCCCCCCCCCCCCCCCCCCCGCCGACTGGGCCCATCTGCTTCAATACCCACCACCAGCTGCAGCACATTCACTGAATGCCCAAGGGTGCCAGGCACGGGGCTAGGCACGGGGACTGGGTGCTTGTATCATCTCGGGGCGACAGTCAAGGAAATGGCCAAAGGCTGCAGCAGGTGGGAGAAATACAAAACTCCCTTTTGAGAATTGGAAATATCATGTGTGTTTGTTTGTTAAGATTTTAATTTATTTGAGAGAGAGAGAGCACAAGCAGGGTGGACAGCAAAGGGAGAGAGAGAAGCAGACTCCCTGCTGAGCAGGGAGCCAAATTCAGGGCTTGATCCCAGCACCCTGGGGTCATGACCTAAGCAGAAGGCAGATGCTTAACTGACTGACCCACCCAGAGGCACCAGAAACATAATGTTTTTTGAACAACGGATTACCTTCCCTTTTAGAGGAGACCCAGCTGCCTGTCCCATAATGCCACCCAGACAGCCTCAGCACTTAAGGTAGGAAAGGAGGGGTCTGGCGACTGTTCCAGTTCTGGTGACTCTTGGTGTCCCCAGGATGTGTCATCCTGTCTGTCCACTTGGGTCCCCACAGGGGAAGGACAGCAAGCCAAAGAGCTTGCCCCACAAGACTTCTTTCTTTAAAGAAACACAGTCTGTGGCCCATAGACCCCTGTATGGGCAGACACCTGGGACACACCAGTGAGCCCCGGGGATCACAAGTCCTATAGTGGCCACATGGGAATCAAGTCTACTTACCAGTGGTTTAGTGTGGACAAAGAATTGAGCAGTTAATTACTTAATATTATGAATAAAAATATCTCAGAACTTTGCATCCATATCATGGAATACCATTCCATAATAAAAGCAGCTATTTAAGATACAGACAGCAAGTTGGATGGGTCTCAAGGCAGTTATGCTGAGTGAAGAAAACAACCTCAAAAGGTCACATTCCATATGATTTCATTTCTGTAACATTCTTGAAACGAAAAATTATGGCGATGAGGAGCAGTGTTCTGGTCACCAGGAGTTAGAGGGTGGTAGAGGGGAGAGCTGGTGGGGCTGGAAAGGAGTAGCAGGAAGGAGCCTTGTGCCGATAGAACAGTTATGGACCTTGAATGCGGGGGCGGCTACACAGGAGAGAACATTGCACAGAATCATGTGTGTATGTGCATGCATGTGTGTGTGGTCACACACACACGCACGGATGCACACACAAGTGGTTGTAACACTGGTAAAGTCTGGATTGACTCTGAATTGCGCCAGTGTCTGTGTCCTGGTTTGGTTAGTGTGATGTAGCTATGCCCAGTGTTACCATTGGCAAGGCTGAGAGCACCGTATGCAAGACTTCCTTGCACACTTGGTGGCAGTGGGGGTCAACCACAGTCACACAATTTCTACTTCAAGCTACTTTTCTGTAGTGTGCATGGTGACACATAGTTCTGGAGCATTACCTACATTCACGTTGTTGTCAATCACCACCGCCATCCCTTTCCAGAACTTTCCATACAGAAACACGGTGTCTGCTCAATGCCAACTCCCACCGTGGCCAACACCACAGCCAGTGGCAATCACTTTGTGTCTCTAGGAGCTGCCTGTTTGAGGTACTTCATGTCATAGAGACCTACAACATTTCTTCTTCTGTATCAGGCTTGAATCACTGAGCGTTATATCTTCAAGCCTCCTCTACGTTGTAGTATAAGCCAGAATTGCCTTCCTTCTTAAGGCCGAATAGTAGTTTATTGTACCTGTAAACTACATTTCCTTTATCCAGTCATTTGTCAGCAGACATTGGGTTGTTTCTACCTCTTGTCTATGGTGATCCGAGCATATGTTTATGTTTCACAACTTTCTTTGAATGTATGGTTATCTCAAAAGGTTAAAAAATGTAGTCAGAAATAGGGGAGCCTGGGTGGCTCAGTTGTTAATCATCTGCCTTTAGCTCAGGTCGTCATCCCAGGGTCCTGGGATTGAGCCCAGCATCAGGCTCCCTGCTCAGTGGAAAGCCTGCTTCTCCCTCTCCCACTCCCCTGCTTGTCTTCCCTCTCTTGCTGTGCCTCTCTCTGTCAAATAATAGATAAAAAATCTTTAAAAAGGGGCGCCTGGGTGGCTCAGTGGGTTAAGCCTCTGCCTTCGGCTCAGGTCATGATCCCAGGGTCCTGGGATCGAGCCCCGCATCGGGCTCTCCGCTCCGTGGGGAGCCTGTCTCCCTCTCTCTCTCTGCCTGCCTCTCTGCCTACTTGTGATCTCTGTCAAATAAATAAATAAAAAAAATAATAAAAAAAAATCTTTAAAAAAGTATCGTCAGAAATAAGATCCTTGAATTAGCTAATTTTTCCCTTTGCTGAGGATGTAAAGTGGAGTGTGCTGTTGGGCTTCGCACTATTTTCCAGTCACAGAGATAATTTAACTTTTGCAGGGCAGCTAGAACCTGAAGTCGCCCCTCTGCTTTTAAGGAGCCAATGACAGTATGTGTTGGCCCACACAGGACAGTGCACGGGGTTCTGTAAACGCCAACCACTCTGGCTCCAACATTGTTTACAGATGTGGATCAAGAAACAAGAAAGAAAATCTCTAGCCCTGTTGAAAGGGACCCCTGATTTCAGCAAAGGCAACGACGTCCGCAGAGAGCCAGGTTTTGATGATACAGAATATGAAATCATTATGCTACAACCTGATAAAAATAATCACTGGAGGAGGTGAAAATTTGACTCTGAAGGACACATTCGTGTCACCGATATTTTTCCCATAGGTGGTTTGGCTACCCTCCCTTGGTCCATCTGTGTGCTGGTCTCAAAGACTCAGACACGTTCGTGTGCAGAGTGGACACCACTTCTTGTTGGGGCAAGTGGATGGCCCAGAGTGGATGAGGGGACCCTGCAGGCATGGGCTTCTGAAGGCTGACCTAGTGTGGACCTAAGAGTGGCATTCTTTTTTTTTTTTTAAAGATTTTTATTTATTTATTTATTTGAGAGAGAGAGAGAGAATGAGAAAGGGGAGGGTCAGAGGGAAAAGCAGACTCTCTGCCGAGCAGGGAGCCCGACATGGGACTCGATCCTGGGACTCCAGGATCATAACCTGAGCTGAATGCAGTTGCTTAACCCACTGAGCCACACAGGTGCCCTGAGGGTCACGTTCTTATAGGGCAAGTCACGATTGGCAGAGAGGACGCATGTGATGATTCCGTTTTCATCTTCCCAAACCTGTTTCTGGAAGCCTTGCATTGTAGAGGGGTCTGACAGAGGGGACATGGTCCCAGCTGCTGAAACACCATCATCTGGACAACAGGACTGTTTGTCTTTGTTTTTTATGAAGGTCTAGGAGTTTGATGAACTCCCTGACACCCGATACAAAATTTCTCTCTGTGTATGTTTTTCTTGGGAGAAAGCCCATCTCTTTCTTCCAGTCCTCAAGGGTCTATAACCCCTGTAACATAAGGAGACCCTTCTGTTCATAACTGCTTCTGGAAGACTCTTCTTAGGAACTGACTCACCTGACTTCCCAGTAATGTGGCCCCGGGCAGGAGAGGACCCCAATAACATGATAGTCCGTGAGTGCTATAGGGCACATTCATATGTTCTTCCCGGGGTCCAGGATAGTGGAAATTTCTCAGTTTCCATTTGTAAATAAGCAGAAGGCCATTATGGAAGGCCACGGTGAATCTGGTGGGGGCTGGGCCAGGGGAGGCTGGGAATGTGGGTGGGCTGGCTCCAATCGTGATCACATTAGTCACCCATCACGGACCCTGACAGACCTTGGGCTATTCAAGGACTCCAGCCGAAGAGGCTGAGTTGTAAAATCCTATTAGGGTTGCCAAGACCAGAACAGTGTGACTTTAATAAGGTTAAAGTTTGGCATTTTTACGGCTTTTATAATGATAAGGTTCTTAGTCACCTAAGGGGGAAAGAACTAGAGAGGGTCTGCCCACACCTAGCTGGTCAGTGCTGGGGACATGGTCAGGCATGGCCTCTTGCCAGGCCCCCAAGGGTGTCTTTCGTTGTGTCCAGGGTTCCAGGCACAAGTTCTGTCCTGTTCCTCAGAAAGCCTACTCACCCATGTCTGGACTCTGGAACTGTTAGGGGAAGTGAATCCAGACATCGATTTCTGAGGAGAGTCCTTGAAACCAGTGGAGGGCTTTTTAAAAAAATATTTTTAAAAATATTTTATTTATTCACTTGTCAGGGAGAAAGAGAGAGAGAGAGGCAGAAGGAGAAGCAGACTCCCTGTTGAGCAGGGAGCCTGATGTGGGACTCCATCCCAAGACCCCGGGATCATGACCTGAGCAGGAGGCAGATGCTTAAACACCTGAGCCACCCAGTCACCCAAAACCGGTGGAGTTTATTAGAAGCAAATGCTCTGTTCCCCAGCCAAAGGTATTCTCCGTCATAGTTGCATCCCCAAAGCACTGTTATATTTCCATGCCTTTGTTAATAACCTCTGGCCTAGAATATTCTACTGCACATCCAGATCTGTCCACTCTTAAAATGACCTTCCCAACCTTCGTCCTCCCTTCCTACCCCTGGGAGGAATTCATCTACTCTCTTCTTAATCCCGGGGCCCTTAGACCATCTTTCCAAAGCAGTGCCTATCCCCATGTGATGAGACCTAGCGCCTTCCTGACACCTGTAGTCTGATGGGCTCCTGTGCTAGTTTGTTTCCGGGACAGAGCTGGAATCATTCCCTAGGGTCCGAGATGGATGGGAACTATCCTCTGTGGGCCTCTGTTGGGGGAAGCTGACTCCCCAGCTAGGCTCTGGGAGCCCCCTTTTAGGGATCCGTGGATGAGGGGAGTCCAAGGCCGGGCTGGGTCTCTAGGGGCGACTTGGGACCAGCTTCTGCATGAGGACCAGGCCAAACTGTGCTTCACCGTACAGCAGGAAGTAGGGCCGACAGGTGGTGCATCCTAGGGAGAACAGGGTCAAGCATGGGGAATAATCATCACAGCCTCGGCCCTCCAGCCCCCAGCGCAGGAGCTTGTGACATGGTGTGGCGCTGGGGGAGCAGGGGACATCCCGGAGCTGCCCTCCGGTGGTGCTCTGATCAGCTTTCTCACAAACCCAGCCTGTTCCAGAACAGCCTCGGCCATCAACCAACTGGCCTCCTGCGTTTGCCCAGGAGCCTGGACTGAGGGGAAATTACGAAGGGTCCCAGGAGGCACCACTCCCATAGGAGAAGAATCAGGCTGATGTTACTAAGAATGAGCTATCCTGATCAGAAGCCCGTCCCATCGCGGAGCAGGGGGTGGTGGAGAAGTGTCCTTGGAAATGCCAGTCCTGGCCCTGCATTTCCCTCGGCTAGTGAGGAGAAGCAACTCCCCTTTGCCCCCCACCACCCCCTGCTTGGGACCGAGGAGCGTGACTCACATCAGCGGGGAAGGCAGCACGGTTAGGTGAGGCTAATTCAAATGCCAGGCATACACAAATAGCACGCTTTCCTATGAATAGCTTCCCAGCTGTTGTGCGGGAGGCTGGCCGGTTCTCATCCAAAGTACATTCTCGCTGATTTGCATCAGGCACCTCTGGCTGCCTACCTTTGGCCCCTCAAGGCCAGCTCCCTGTTCACTGTTCCCGAAAGTCTCACCGAAGTGAAACATTAACTGGTGGTGGGACAGAAGGGCCTGGGAGCCTCCGCAGGCAGGGCTGATGAAGAAGGGTACCTGGAGGGGCTGTTGCTCACTGACCCGGAATTTTCCATTCCTCTGCGGCTCACATGACTGGGGCCGTGTTTTCGTTAAGCCGCACAGAGGTGGGTGCCCGGGTGGCATGTGCTACATAACTGGATGGGGGGAGGGGTGACCACAGCTGCTTCTGGGTGATACTAATCTTAGTGATACAGGGATGGTGGAAATTACTAGACCTGAGAGCCAGGAGACCCAGGGCTTGGCCGGGACTCTGCTTCTAGAACATTCCAGGGCCCCGTGAAAAGCCACTGGATGTCTCAGGGCTTCTGTGTCCTCAGCTGTGCAGGAGGGGCTGAGGGAGAACAAGCAAGGTCCTTTCTGCCTGGAACATTTTCTACTCTAGATGCTGACACTAATCAACCCCGTTTATAGCTGGTTGTAGTAACTGTTTCTCCTTATCACCCAGAAGTTACTAGGGCCCGCCCTCTGCTACCTTTGCTTCTCTGCTTTCCCTTCTCTCCATTTGCCTCACTTCTTCTTAGCCACATTCCCTTTATCTCACTTCCTTTATCTTAGGGCTGAGGACTTCCCTGGCAAAGCCAGAATGCAAGTTAATCACGGGTTGCTTGAGTCACGGGGACCCTCACTTGCCACTCTCTACCTTGGCCACTTCCTAACTATGTGATGTTGGCCAAATGATTTGCTTTCTCTGGTTATCCATTTCCTCATCTATCAAAAAGCAATCATATTAGGGTTTCTGTACGAATTATGCAATATGCCACACACGAAGCCTTCATAAATATAAGCCATTTTACAATTATAATCTAAAAGTTAGCACACACATTCGTCTTCCCAAAGAACTTTCCCTTTAGTCTCTGTTTTTTTCCCAGGGACACTGGGCTTTGGGTTTAATGTCGCCTTGAGTTTTCTTCTTGCTGGTTCTGTGCAAAAGGTATCTCTGGGAGCCTTCCTTTCAGCTTCCCTGGGGTATGACATTTTGGAGAGAAGGCCTGCAGGTCCAGGGCCAAGCAAGGGCTCAGCCTTCTGCTGAGATGGGGGTATATTTTTGGGAATTCTAGGAAATATGACTCATTGAGGTACTTTTCTTGCAGGGGCGGGGGGATTAGTTTTGAATCATGGTTGATGGGCCAAGATTTCCTGAAAGTGGGTATGGACCTCATCAGTTGGGGTCAAATGGACCGAGCTACTCTTTCTTGATTTTGATTTCTTGACCAAATACTCTCGTTGACCTCCTGACCATGCAGAGTCTGCCCTGGGACAGATTCACATTTCCTGGCACTGCAGGTGGTCATGGGGATCTCCCAGGGTGACATTGGCTTGAAAAGTATAAGGGAGGTGGGCCCTTTTACACATTCCATATAATGCTTTGGGACATTTTTAAAAAATTGCTTCTTCCGGAGGTGGGGCTCTCAGAATGTGAGCTAAATTTTACTTTTACTTGGCCAAGAGACTTTGCGTAGGACCCAAACAACCCAGCCTTAAGTGGTGACCCTGGCGCTCACCCATTAGATTCCAAGTTCCATGAAGACACGTTTCCTGTTTCTCTCATCAGGGAAGATTCGGTGCCAAGAGAAAGGCCTGGCATAGTGTAGAGGCTTGCTGGGTGTTGCTGAGTGTTGAATGAATTAATGAAAGGTGACATCTTGCTTGGGATGCCTGCTGTCATTGGTGCCCAAGAGCTTGATGTCAACAGAACAGGATAGTTAAGAGGGTGTGCTACCGAGTCAGACAGAACTATTTGGATTATTAACCCCCCCCCCCCATTAATAGATGCGTGATCTTGACTCCTCTGGGTCTCAATTTCTCCATCTTTAAAGTAGGGTTATAAGACCTGCCCCATTCATGTTGGGGTGTGGGTGATCTGAAATGACTTCTGTCAAGCCCCTGTATCAGTATTTGACAAAAGCTTACATTGTAACCATTGAGCCCAGTAGCGCACCAAGGATGGGCATTCCCCGCCTCCCTGATCTGAATTACTTTAGGGTTCCCTGATTATGGAGTCTTTCCAGTCATTCTCACTGGGGATCTCAGATATGGATTGAGGTGGCTTGTGGTCACAATGATTTCTTTGCTCCTGGCACTAACTCCCACACACTTACTCGGGCCTGCAAACCCATTAGGCACTCAGGCATTCAGCATTTCAACTTCCCAGAAAAGGCACAACTTCTGCTGGGTAGATTGCAAATGTCTTCTATAATTTACCACTTCCCATTACTGTACTCCTAGTTGCTCTTTCGCTGGGTCTTGGAGGTCTGCCATCATTACAAGCTGATCTCATGCTATTGGCAAAGGCAAGGAAAACAATGGACTCTCTGAGGGTCTTTGCCCTCCCACCAAGTCTGCATGCTGGGGTGGAAAACGAATGTCCCTAGCTCCTGAGGATACTCAGCTGAGAAACACAACATGCACACACATACTCACTGGTGTTGTGTCTGTGTTTTGAAAGTGCACAGCAGTCTGTCACAGAGACCTCATTGGTACGTTTATTTCCTCCTCCCGCAGCACTGCAAGTGGGAGTTTATAAAAGGCTCTGCAGAGGGGCTGGAAAAAAGTTGCTGAATAAATTCATGCACGAGGGAAAAAGTGGGAGAGTTTTCTCTCAGTGGTTGCATGTGTCTACAGCGAACTACAGAGTATCTTGAGCTTTAAAAAAATTTTTTTTTAAAGGTTTTATTTATTTATTTGCGAGACAGAGAGAGCATGAGCAGGGGGTAGGGATAGAGGGAGAGGGAGAAGCAGGCTCCACGCTGAGCAGGGAGCAGGGATTCCATCCCATGACCCTGGGATCATGACCTGAGCTGAAGGCAGATGCTTAACTTACTGAACCACCCAGGTGCCCCATATCTTGACCTCTTTAAACCTAAAAGTTTGCTATTTAGAACGTCAGTCTTGGCCTGTGCTAATTGCTCCAACCATCATGTGATTTCCTTGGGAAGGATGTGGGGGTTCAGAGGTGGTAGAAGGGAGAGTTCATGGAGTAATGGAATGAACACAGGACTGAGGGTCAAAAACCTTAGGTTTAAATGTCTGGTCTGCCCTTGATCGGTTGTGGGATTGATTGAGCTACCTTTGTGGGCCAGTGCCTCTGGTTCTCTATATGAGCACGGCGCAGGGATGTGTGGAAATCATGTGAGGTTGTGGACTGGTGCGTGTGCCCAGCACGTGGTGGGTAGGAAGCTAAGAGAGATGGGACAATATGACCCCTCCACAGTCAGCCCATATTCTTGTTCTGCAACCATTTGGGGCGTCCAGGGGACATTCTGGAGGGAAGGAAACAGAGATCTGTAGAGGATTTGGAGTCTTTCTCCGTGGGGGAGCTGTCTCAATTTCACAAATGAGCCTGTCCTTTCCTGCCCAAATGATGGATTCATAGCAGGCCGGCATTTAAAAACGTCTTCTGTTAAAAATAAGTCAGTCGTGAGTGCAAGAGAGGGGAGAGGTAGATAGAGCAGGGTACGGGGAACACAGCTTGGGTGTGGATGTAGAGGTGAGACGGTGTGAAGGGGAGAGAGCGAGTTTGGAGAGAAGTTACGGGAAGAGCATGGTATGGAATGCTCACCCTGCCGGCGGGGAGGAAAGGCCAACTGCGAAGGCAGGAGAGCTAGCGAATCGGGAGGAACCTTAAGGATTAGCAGCACATTCTAAGTGCTCCCTGACATCAGGCTCCTGCACGGGGGTCTGAGTAGACCCTGCAACATGTGTCCTGGAAGACAGACCCTGTGAGGTCTCTGGCAAGGAGGGCAGGCACAAAATGTAAGGTAAGGCACCAAAAGAAAAAAAAAATCCTCAGTAATACAAAATCAATGCTGTCCTGATGCAACATTTTTATTGTAGCGATATTTTTAAATAGACTTTATTTTTTTTAGAGCAGTTTTAGGTTCCCAGAAAAAATGAACAGAAGGTACAGAGATTTCCTATATATCCCCAGCTCCACACATGCTCAGACTTCCCCAATGTCAACATCCTCACCAGGGGGGACATTTGTTACAACCCAACCTGCCCTGATGGATCAATATCACCGTGGGTCTCGAGTTTCCATTGGGATTCACTCTTGGGGTTGCAAAATCTGTGGGTCTTGACGAGCATATAATGTAGGATCGCACAGCATAGCTTCTTCGTTGCCCTAAAAATCTTCTGTGTTCCCCTTATTCCTCCCTCCTGCCCCCCAGTTGCTGGCAACCACTAATCTTTTTACTGTCTCCAGAGCTTTGCTTCTCCAGGACGCCAGGTAGCTGGAATCCTACAGTAAGCAGCCTTTTTAGATCAGCTCCTTTCACTCAGTCACGTGCCTTGATGTTTCCTCTAGGTCTCTTCAGGACTTGATGGCATGTTCCTTTTGGGCGCCGACTGGCATTCCACTGTCTGGATGAACCGCCGTTTATTTATCCACTCTCCCACTAAAGGACAGCTTGGTTGCTTCTAGGTTTTGCCAATTATCAGTAAAGCTGCTATAAACATCCGTGTGCAGGTTGTCATGTGACCTACATGTTCAGCTCCTTTGGGTCAATACCAAGAATAGCAATTGCTACATTAATGCAATCTCTTTAAAAAATCAAAATTAATGAAAACCATATGAAGAACAAACTATCAGAAATTAAAAAAAAAAAGAAAAAGAAAAAGAAAAAGAAACACACACACGCCCCAAACAGACAGACTCTGATCTAGCACTTGTCTGACTTGGCCCCTCCCAACCCTCCAGTCCTGACCCTGTTGGGTTTTACTGCTGCAGCAGAGCAGCTTTTTGATGGAAACTTTCTGACTCAATCCACGTTTCTGATAGACTCCACCCATAGGAGCTCCTAAATAATTCAGCCTCTACTGGGATGGGGTAATCCCATTAGCGATTCCAAGTGATTTTCACATAGTTTCCTTATTAGAGATTAACCGGACACAGCAGATGAGGGCTGAGTGTACTCCACAGGAATATGTGAGCTTGGGTAAGAGGTGCACCTCTTCTAAGAAAGGCGTGGTTTTATACAACCTGCCGGGGGACACCTGTGAGGGACGATGAGGATGTGCACAGGATGCCTCCATGCCCAGTACTGGACTGTCAAACGTGACTCTGTTAACCGCAAAGGTTGGAGACCTGCGGACACTGGAATTTAGCTCATGGGGGCGGGGAGGAAAAGGTTTCAGGCAGAATGAAGTAGAAGTGTAAAACAGGGATGCCTTACTACTCTCAGTGTGCCAAAGGGACTGAGGGCCACGTCTTCCCTACACTCCCTGCAGGCCACCCCAAATCAATCTACACTCCACGTAAGAGCCATGCGCCCCTGATGCAAATGCAGCTTCCTGGCAAGGACAGCACTGTCCTGGCTGTCCGGAAGCCCCTTGTGGGTGCAGGCATGACACCCTGCCCTTCACCCTTCCTGCATTCACGCTCCCTGAATTGTATGTACCCCTTATAACACCATTAACTTTGTGGGCTGGGGTGGGTCTGTGTTGTCCACTGTGGTAGCCCCAGGAGCCAGTCACGTGTGTGGTTCACAGTAAGTGTTCCGTAAAATATTTATTCTATGAATGAATGAATGATGGTAAAGAACAGCAAGTTCAAAGGCTCACAAGCCACTTGGCACCTAGATTCTCTTATATTGCTATTCTGTTGTTTTAGTATTATCTAATATATGGACTTTGGATACATAGTGTCCAATAAATATTTTATTTACTTATTTTAAAAGACTTTATTTATTTATTTGAGAGAAAGGGAGAGAGAGCACAAGCAGGGGGAAAGGCAGGGAGAGAGAGAAGCAGACTCCCCACTGAGCTGGCCTGGCATGGGGCTTGATCCCAGGACCCTGGGATCATGACCTGAGCTGAAGACAGATACTTAACTCTCTGAGCCATACAGGCGCCCCTCAATAAAAACTTTTGTGTGTGTGTGTGAGCTCTATGCAAGCATTGCCTGTTCTACTGACTGAGCCAGTCTGGTGCCCTCCAATACATATTTTCGATTCATTATGATCCCCTGACTGCTAGTAGCCTGGGAAAACGACACCGATGGCCAAGGCCTCATCCAAGAACTGGGAGCCCCGCTTTCTTCCCTCTCCTGCCCGTGGGGTCCATCCAGCAAAGCATTTCTTGTGGGCTGAACCCTTGAGGCTAATGATGGTGTTCTTTGCAACATAATAAACTGCCACTGTCTTTTATGTTAGCTTTCAAAATAAAACTTAGATGATTATGAGCTATTCTGTAATTGTGGACAACATCGATGCAGTGAGTAAGTGGTGGGTTAAAAATACGCTCCTTGGATATGCCCTGTTCACCCCAAACAGCTATGATGAGTAACAGATAGCTAAATGAAGCAAACATCTGATGTACTAATCAGCAACACTCAAAGAGTATAGGTTCGGTAATACAACAGCCTGGAGAAGTGTGATCATAAGGTAGAGGTGGCAAAGAATCTATCATTTTAAACCCTGGGTCCTCTGTTCACTTTTTTATCAATCCCTAGACCAGTTACTTGTTCTCTCTGAGCATTGCCTCATCTGGAAAATGGAAACCAAGCTATTGTGAAGATCAGGTGGAAATCATGGGGCTTAAGGTATTTTGTGAACACGATGTGCCATACAAACACAAAGAAATATTAATGGGAGTTATATTCTTATAAAAACAGAGATAGGAATAAAAAATTAAAACAAGGGGCACCTGGGTTGCTCAGTGGGTTAAGCCTCTGCCTCGGTTCAGGTCATGATCTCAGGGTCCCGGGATCGAGCCCTGCATCAGGCTCTCTGCTCAGCAGGGAGCCTGCTTCCCCCTCTCTCTAGGCCTCTCTGCCTACTTGTGATCTCTGTCTGTCAAATAAATAAATACAATCTTTAAAAAAATTAAAACAAAAACAAAACAAAAAAACAGAGATAGGAAATAGTAACCCTATAGGATGCAAAATTGCTAGACGTCTAGGACAGCAGAGGTGGCCGTGAAACCTACCACCCACCACCCTCACCCCTCAACCCAGAACCTGGAGAGTGGGGAAATGGGAGAACCTTCTAGAAGTTAAACTGGCCTGATCTCCCTAATGGATACATTTGGCCATCTGCAGTCAAAAACCAAGACTATGTGAGTATTTGACTGAAGGGCATGGGAACACTCAAACTCTGACCAAGGTTAAGTCTTGATGTAATTTCAGGAAGATAGGCCTGCACGTGATTGCAAATTGGAAAGCAGGAATCACATGGCTTACTGTTCACTTTTCCATACCCACTGTGATGTGACATTGTGCTTCCTAGCATGGTCTACAGGGAACCCTCATGAGTTACCTGGGGACCATGCATGTGTGGGTGTGGGTTGCTGGGATCCAGACCCCATGATTATGAATCAGAATCAATGGGGATGAGGTCAGGGAATCTGTGCTTTTCATACATGCCTCAGATTCCAGAACAACTACTTTTTAAAGTTTGTTTGATAACAATCGATCCAGGGGCAACTCTTCATCTTAAGGCAAAAGCAGCTCTGGAAGGATTTCAGAAGAGGAAATAAATGATTTAAGAAGACTAGGACTTGTTTATAAAGGGAAATTAAATATGTATAGGATTGGCTATATGAAGTCATGACTATGGTTTATAAATATTTGAAAGGTACAAATCCAAGTGGTAGAATCTAGATGTTTTATTTCAGTTCCAGACAGCATAAGTAGGTATAATGGAATGACATAAGCAAAGAGAACCTGGGGCAGACATCAAGGAAGACATCCTGATGGTGTAAAAAAAAAAATGTTATAGAATAATTTCACATGGTTCAATCAGCCAAAATACCAGCCCATTCTGTGGAAAAAACCAGTTGGGCAGCATTTGAAAAAACAACCATTTGAGTGGTTCAATCTTCTCCCTTTCTTTAACAACGGTTGTTTTGATGTCCAAAGCTTTGTTATCCTAAGTCACAGGAATCAGGATCCTTCTTAATAAATGAAAATGTGGCTTCTGAAAAATGTTTAGGACAGGAAGTGCCCACTGGTTCTGGCTGACGTCTAGGACAGGAAGGAGAAGCAGAAAGTGAGCATAAAACTGCCTCGAGCATCATGTTTTTGCCTTGGACCCCGTCCTGGAAGTGGGGTGAGCCCCATAGACGCTGACCTATATGGAGAACTGACACATCTCACAGAATCTGTGCAGTCTTGTGAGGTAGATTGTGTTCCGTTTCAAGAAAGAGGAAGTCAGGCTTAAGTATAAAGTCCTAGGAAATGAAAAGCCTGGGCTTTGAACTCTCATCTAGATGGCTCCAAAGTGCATGCTTTTTCTCAAGTAGCTACTGGGTACAAAGTACTGTAGTTCCCACTGGCATTTCTTTCTGCATCTAAAGATTGCTAAAGTGAGCTAAGGACTGAGGACCCATACAAGCAATCAGACTCTCTCCTAGTGACCTTGAGACCAGGAAACTGTGAGAAATGACTACCTTCGGCTCATTTCCGGTCCTGCCGCTGTGCACAAAAACTCGGTTTGCGAGTGCTGGTGAAATCAGAGTTAATGGAGCACCAAGGGGAAGGGGACGCCATTTGAGCCATATTTTAGGCCCAAGAAGAGGTCTCAGAACCAGGAGCAATAATGTTGGAAGTGTGTCATTCTCTCTACCACACCTCCCTCCCCCTTCTTCCTCCTCTTCTTCTTCCTCTTCCTCCACCATCCACCTCATCCCCATCATCCCAGCCACGACTGCCAACACCAGCACCACTGCCATCACGTGTCCTTGAAGAAAAATGTGATACCTTGGATTCAACAACCATCAACATCCCTTGCCACCACTTCCAACGTAAAGACCCAAAGCGACGTTCTGTGCTAGACGGCCCTCCCTTTCGTCCCAGTCATACTTGGGGAACGTGAAGCAGATCATTTATGCCAATACAAGAACAAAACCAGAGCCACCACTCCTTCCTCCAACCTCCGCAGAAGGACAGCCGCATGCTCAGCCACGTACCAAATCTAAGGCTTTGGAATCCCTTGAAAATGAAACCAGATAGAAAGCAGATAGAAAGGGAGCTCAGCGTTCTTCCTGCATCCCCTGTCAATCTGGTAAGCCCAGACCTCACAGTGCCCATTGGTGTGTCTCTTCACATCTGGTCCTGACTGGCAGCTCAGGGAGAGTCTGAGAGTATGCCCCAGAAGCCGCCTCACACATAAACACATGACGAATACGGTTCTGCAGCGAAGGCTTTAGCTCCACAGGGAAATCTCAGACTTGAGAACCTGCTGACACAAACAAGCGGAAAGCCTGGGTCTCTAGTTGGAGGCTTGTTTTGGGAAGCTGAGAGCTGACTTGGGCAACAATGGCTCTCCACAGCGCCCTAATTGTGCCCTTGCTGGGAGGCCTCGCAAGCCCTCCTGGGGCTCCTGGGGCTTGGAACCAGCTCTGCTTAGGTAAGAGCTCTGTGCAAATAAGCCCCCTTGGGCCTACAGAAGCTGTAAACAGCTCTCCACATCCAGACACAAAGTCTGCATTCAGAAGAGCAGCTTGCAGACCGTGAGTGCCCTTGGACCTGGGGAGTGGGGCCTGAGCAGGGATCCCGGGATGCTGGCTGAGGTCTCCGGTCCTGAGCACCACAGGAGACTGGAACCAGCTCTGACAGGACTTCAGAGGGGATGCGAAGTCCCTGTAAGGGCTGGGGTGGCCCCCGTCAAGACCAGTTTCACTGACACAGTATAAGGAGAGGAAAAGGAAAGAGATCGGAGAGAGAGAAGAAAGGAGGGAAGAGCTGAGGGAATCAGTCAAATAGTTTTCAAGGAACTTATTGTTGTAAGGGGTGAGGGATGAAGGTTCTTCCTTGTCCACTGGATCCAGAACTAGAGTACAAAATTAAATGGAATTAGGGTACAATCGCCCAATACTGGAACATTTCGATTAATTAAAAAAATAAAAGAAGTTGAAGATAAAGTCTGATTGGGAACACATAAGCTGATAACACTTGGCTATCACTGGGACCATGTCTCCACATTTTGACATTTTAGACAACTAAACAAATTAGTAGAGGGAGATTTTCAGTGTGACTGAAGGGAAGGTCTTTCCCCTGTAGACTGGGTTGGCTTTGTGACTTGACTTGCCATTCTGGTTGGCATGACACTTGCACCTATGTCTTGCACCAAGTCTCCCTGATACCTTCACTCCTTGCAGGATCATGGCTGCCCTCAAAAGGAGGGACTCTTCCTGCCTGGGGGGGACCCCTAGTGGGATCCTTATATTGCTAAAAGCAATGCTGACTTCTAAGTGTGGCCCTCCACAAGATCTCTTTTTCCCGTATGGCTGCCTTCCTGCCCAACATTTTATATTCTGGTCTTACCAGTCAAACCCTTAAAAGGGAAAGGAGCGACAGACCCTCCTGCTTCCAGGATAAAACGGAGAGGGCTATGTGTGAGGACAGAATGGAACATGAGAGAAGCATGTAAAGGATTCACACTCACCATCCAGCTTCCTGCCAGCCGCCCAAAGGAATTTGGCATTTTCAGATTCTAAAATTTTACCATTATCGGTCCCTTAATGCAAAACAGGTGTATCAGTGTGGTTGACAGTAAAGTGAGTTCAAAAATTCAAAATCCATCTTCCCACTGACTTCATGAGACCACAGCCGTGTTCCCACAGGAAAAGGAAAGTCCCACCCCCCAATAATTGGAGATGAAAACTCTTCAGGTGAGGAGTTGAGCTGGGTTGCAGACAGGGTCATCTGTTACTCTAGCAGGATCAGCCCTGCCTGGAATCCAGGGAGGGGGGCAGGACGATACAGGGAAAAGAGCACAGGACTCGGGGTTAGGCGGGTTTCGACCCCATCTCTGCCTCTTACAGGTAATGGAACATTAGGTAAACTCCTCAAATTCTCTGAGATTCCATTTCCATAGCCAGGAAAAGATGTTATTTCCTATTTTGTAGTATTATTAGGAGGCTTATATAATAATGTTATGAAGTACTTGGTGTAGAGTAGGTACACATAAACGGTGCTCCTTCTTATCTAAGGGCTCTCTTCCCTTCAGCGACAAGAACGGACTCATGCTGAGGGCCTACTGTGTGTTTCTCACTGGCCACAGGTCCTGGCCGTATTAGCAAGAGCTACTGCGTCCCGACGACATAAAATGTGACATCATAAAGCACACAAAATGTGCTTTATGACTTTACTCCTGACCCTTACTGTGGTAGCTCTGCCCAGTAAAGTATCATTCTCCCCATTCTCCAGATGAAGAAACAGAGGCCCGAGTTTGCACAGAACAACCTTGTGACGCTCAAGCCACTCATCCACGGGTCCCCCGGCTTACTCTCCAGACCATGAGGATCCCTTGTGTATCTTGGATTTAGGGTTGCCGGATTAGCAATTGAAAATACAGGCTGCCTCATTTAGTTGGGATTTCAGATAAACAACAAATAAAATTTAGTGTAGGTATGTCCCATGCAATATTTGGGACAAACTTATACTAAAAAGAGACTCTGGTATCCCTATGAGTTGCATATATAGCCTTCTCCTTGCTTTAGTAAGAATGACCATGATTAGAACACTGGTCTGTGTTTTTCCACATCCTGACAAATGATGTCTCCTTATGTTCTGGGCTCCCAGCACATTCTCTGACCTGGAGGCATCGAGCAACCACCAGGGTGAATAAAAAATGACCACATGTGCCTTTTCCCTAAAAAAATGAGCCCCTACGCATTTATTTCTGCTGAGGCCTACAAATGTCTTGTTTGCTGCTGCTATGCAATTAAAACCCCCAATTTCTCCATGCTTGCGTTGGCAAATGCTTGAAATACTCGATTTCAAGGCAGTTCTAGTTCACTTTTAATTAGGTATTCAATTCATTGGCTGCTCGCCAGTAACTTTAGGATATTTGTTTTCAGCTTGATGAGAGCAGCGAAGGGACCATATTTGCATAAAGTAGCTCACCAGTTGTATTTGTTTCCACTGATGCCTTTGTTCTTACTGTTCCTCCCCAGTCCTAAGGATGTTAGCTCCATGGCAAGTTCAATATCAATCCCACTGGAAGCAGTTCTCATGATCCCCCTACTATACTGAAAATGCCCAAAGGAATCCCAAAGATGAGAGTACAGAGAACAAAGCAGCTGGGGAATTCAGGAAATCTGAGACCAAGTGTAGAAAGACCACACTTGAAAACTTGTCAGTCTTGGAGCAGGTGCCTGGACCACCTTGGGGAAGTGGGAGGCCAGGGAGGACGGTCGGGCTGGCCTCTGCCTATGCTTGGGGAGGGGGTATGGAGAGTCTTAGCCCAGATTGCTCCATCATGGGGCTCATGGGCCAGAGATGCTCCCATTTGCTTTCTTTTCTGGAAAAAAAGAGAAAGGGGTTTCCTGCATCCAAGCTCCCACCAAGCATTGTAGTTAAGCAAAGTAGAGACTTTGTATTCATGAAACTTAGATCCCCAGATCTTGGTAAATTCCCAAGATTGCAAAGATATCCATGGACTATTATTTCTGTCATGTCCCCTGTTCTCTTGACATTTTCTCTCACCTCAAGGCTGCACCTTTTCAGCCTTCGCCCAGTGTTCTAGACAGGTCTTTGTAGGGATCCACAAACTGCTTATTCTTAGGTTTGTGCAGAGCCTGTGGTGGCCTGGTTTATGGCAGCAATCTGAGCCACTGCATCCTGATGTCCTCCATGATTTGTGGATGGCTCTTTTTTGAGGAATGAATGATTTTTTTTTCTAGGTCTCTTTGCTTCCATCATTGGCATCAGCGGTTGTCGGTCCTGTGATGTTCGTGTTTCATAGAGAAACATGAGCTTTTGTCATTCAAGGGAAGGTCTGTAAACAACAGCAAATAGAGGTAACAGAGCCAAAGTGTGCCGGCTGGACTCACCCACTGATCACGGGACCAGTGCTCTCAGACGAGCTTCCGGGGACCACACATGACTCAGCTTTGTGCTTCGGGAAAATTAGAAATCATGATCTGTTCTAGATCTCCAGACAAACCAGCTACTATGAAGTCCAGGAGAGCCAGAGCTCAGCGACTCGGAATTACTTCACATAGTTCTGTATCTCTCCTTGGCCAGAACTGGCCATTGACCAAATGACGGCTCTATCACAGCCCAGTGTTGCGCAGTGAAAAGGCAGAAGAGGTGAGACTTTAATGAGGTGATAATACACTAACCCTAGGGGCGCCTGGGTGGCTCAGTGGTTTAAGCCTCTGCCTTCGGCTCAGGTCATGATCCCGGGGTCCTGGGATCGAGCCTCGCATCGGGCTCTCTGCTCAGCAGGGAGCCTGCTTCCCTTCCTCTCTCTCTGCCTGCTCTCTGCCTACTTGTGTTCTCTCTCTGTCAAATAAATAAATAAAAATCTAAAAAAAAAAAATACACTAATCCTAGCACCACCTGCCATGCACCTGTCACATGCCAGGTACTGCCTCTTAGACTCTGTGTCTCAGTTACAGTGAAACTTCTGGGACTTGAACCCTGCTTCTGTTACTTACCAGCTCAATGACCTTGGGAAATTTACTTAATGTCTCTGGGACTCAATGTCCTCCTAGATAAACTAAGCATACGAACAGGACCTACCTCACAGGGTTGTCATGGGGATTAAAGGAGCTCCCATTTGTCAAGTGCTTGAAACAGATCCTGGCCCACAGTGGCTACTAAGTGTCTGGTACTGAGGGTTCACAGCCAGTTCCATTATCCACATGGGGGCTGTGAGGTTGTTGCCTAGAGAGAAAAGGCCGAGGCTTCTTACGGGGTGTCCCTCTTACAGGAAGTCTCAACAGCTCTGCCTTACTTTCTGCCCTTTCTTCAAGCAGATGGCAGGCATGGGCTTAATTAGGGACTGAGATGCCAAGTTGGCTCTTCAGGGGAGTAACTGATCTTTAGTAACTATAGAGAGCTTGGCTGAAGTCGATTTACTCATTGCAGACAATCAGCAGAACCCGGGCCAGGACAGAACCTCAGAGGCTAAGTGGTCAGGTTTCCTGTGTCTGTTTGGGGCCTAGATGTTCCTGAGTCCCTGAAATGCAGCCACACTACTGAGGAATGCAGGGAGACAGACAGAGCTGGAGGGTCACTTCCTGAGAGGGACCTGGAAGGAAGATGTGAGGCAGGAAGAGGCACTGAGGGATGCCATTACTGGCTTTGTGAGTTTTCACTGCAGACCTTAGAGTATAGATGAGCCCTGATCTCAGAAAGCTTGGGGTCTGAATGTCCAGGGCTGCACGGAGCCTGGGTCAGGAAGCCCATCTCTCCAGAGCTGGTCTCTGCAGGGTCGAGGGCTCCCATTCTACCAGGTGGTGGGGGGACCCAGGGTTCCAACACCTCAGTGCATAGGTCTCTTCTACAGTAGATGTGAAGGCAGACCATTGCCTGACTTTTGGGGATGGGGGGTGGGGAGTGAGGGGGAGCTGAACTGTAGGGGTGGAGATGCCGTCCTTCATGGCTAGGGGCTGGAGCTGTAAATTTTTTAAAGAAGACCAACAGGCTGGAATTTGGCAATTTGCCAAATCAAAGGAACCAGAAGCAGATAAAGATCCTGGGTACAAAACCAGGACTTGAGAACAGGAGATGAAAGCAAACGCCAAATGGGCTGAGACTCAAGGGAAGGTTTGTTCTTCCAGGCTGGTGTGGTTCTCTGATGGGTCAGCTGAGCTCTTGGCCAAGAGCCTCAGGCCGGCGATCTCCTGAGCTCAGCCCCTCTGTCCACAGGGCCTAGCCTGAGAGGAAGAGAGGGGGTCACCTGGGCCTTCAGGCCCCACCATAACTACTCAAATCCTCAAGCCAGGTATCTCTATCCCCAGAGGCTCTTGCGCCTGAAGGAATGGGGGTTTTAAATGCCCTACTCCCTGCCTGGACTGGTGCCACGATCACATTTGGCAAAGAACCTACCATTGTCAGTCAAGTTCCAGCTGCCGGGATGGCGTCTCCAAACGCTTTCTTGTCAAGTGACATGCCAAAAGCCACCCTTCCTAATTGGTTCCTCCTGGGCGATGGGCAAAGCACCCCCGGACAACCCTGCGATGGGCTGGAGTCAGCTAGAAGGATAGAACCTGCTGGAAGGTAGAGTCCATTGACTACCCTTTCTCCACAGCTCCCAGACTGATAGCAAACACCTGAGGGTAGGAAAAGGCTGCAGGCTGCCTGAGTTCAGATGGGCACATCAGAGGAAGGGGCCTGATGGCTCAGAAGAGTTTACCTTTTTACAGTGGAGCATAAGCCTCGCAATTTACAAACGACAGCATTATCCTGAAAATATTAGAACCAGGGATACAACATGACATAAAATTGGTCTTCTGCGTTTTTCAAGTTAGAGGCGTATTTTGAAGACTACTCTCCCTGCTTCTGACAGAGCGGGAATTTGCTGTTCCCTGAGGCACCGCTAGGCTCTGCAGCCCTTGAAAAGGAGCCTCACATTGTTACGGACTCTGGCAGAGACGGGGGTCCCTGGTAGGGGTGCCCCAGGACCATCCGCACCCCCATGCACTGAGACTCTGGTCATGGAACTATTCTTCATTCTCTCAGGAACACGGAGGGTGACCTCCAGGGACTGTCCTGGCATCAGGCTGTTCCTGGAAGGGATGAGGTGACGGAGGGTTGGGATTCCATTGGCCCTGCCCCAGCTGCACCCTGAATGCCATCAGCTCAAGTGCCCAAGTGGTGCTGACGGGAACCCAGCAGATGACACGCAGCTGTGAGGCATTTGTTGTGGAAACAGAGTCACAGATGGCCACACAGTCCATCCCACTGGGGTGTTCACACAATTTTTACAGAAGCGAGGGGAGAGTAGTTTGTGCTATAAATAAGCTAAGTCCTGAGCAGCCGCTGTCCGGTTCATTGGCTTTGTTTGTGAGCATGGACACACTGGCTCAGAGGAATGGCAGGGTCTCCCTGAGGAGAAAGGCTGGTCCTGGGATCTGGAGGCCCTCTCCCGCTCCTCCCTTGGGCATGTAGAGGGACATCTGATATACCCCTCAGCCTTATACATTCTTCTCAGCTCAAAATGTTTTTTTTTTTTAAGATTTTATTTATTTATTTGAGATACACAGAGTGAGAGAGAGAGAAAGAGAGAGAGCACGAGCAGAGGGTAGAGGCAGAGGGAGAGGACAAGCAGACTCCCTGCCCAGCCAGGAGCCCAACATGGGACTCGATCCCAGGACCTTGGGATCATGACCCAAGCCGAAGGCAGATGTTTAACTGACTGAGCCACCCAGGCATCCCTATTGCGCAAAATGTTTTCTTTTTCTTTTTTTTTAAGATTTTATTTATTTGAGAGAGAGAGAAAGCAGAAAAGAGCTTGGGGAAAGGCAGAGGGAGAGAGAGAGAATCTCAAGCAGATTATGCAGTGAGTCAAACTTGGGGCTTGATCTCACGACCCTAACATCATGACCTGAGCCAAAATTGAGAGTTGTCTACTCAACTGACAGAGCCACCTAGGTGCCTCTATTGTTCAAATTATTAATATCATTATTAAACATCTCCCAATTTAGAGATAGGTCATAAAGTCCTTTGTCCTCCAGGCAGCCTTGGATGGGTGGGCGGGCTTCAAAAACGCATCTGCATTCTAGATGTTCTCAGGGCCCTTGGCATCCTGCCATCATGGGACTCTGTGATGCTTCTTCTTTTTCAGCTTATTCCTAGATACCAGCAATGCTGGGGCGGGTCATTGGGCCACGCTTCCAGGCGGTGCTTGACAAAGCAGCAGGTGGGAGGAGATGCTGGTGTTGAGACTCCTGAGCAACCCTCCCTGTGGAAGAGAACTTGGTGATATCTAAGGAAATTATAAATACACCAATCCTTTGACCAGCAATCTCCCTTCTAAAATTCTATCCCAAAGATATATTGGCAAGAATATAAAAAGATGATACTCAAGGCCATGCACTGGATCACTATGTAGAGAGCAAAAGACTGAAAAGTAATCAGAAGTCCATCAGTAGGGAAATGATTGCATGAATGATGATATACACACAATGGAGTATTATACAGCTGTAAAAAGTCATGAAGGACAATTCTGTGTACTGCGATGCAGTTTTCTCTGGGATCCAGTGTTAGCTTGAGTTGGAAAAAGACGTATTGCATGTTATCTTTTATCTAAGAAAGGAGGGATCTGAATATTTCCATGTGTGCTTATTTTTTAAATGGCATACATCATGAAATAAATATAAAGATAACTGATGGAGGAGACAGTGGACAGGGAAGAGGGTATTTTGAATCTCAGGTGGATTGACTATGAAGGCTTTTAAGGCTTAAGCTTCAGGACTCCTTGCATGTACAGATCTTTTTCAAGGCTCTAAAAGAATTCCTAGTCATTTCCTATTCTTTTTCTTGGGAAGGCATAAAAGTTTACATACGATTCTTTAGATGGCTTCTAGATTCTTTAGATTCTTTAGATGTGCTTCCTTCATATGAGATGCCCAAAAAGTGCTTGTTGAGTGTATGTAAGAATAGAATTATGTCGATGAGAAATCGGCCCCACCATGGTTTTGCTCTCAATCCTAGTCTAATGGCCTGCAGAAATACAGAGTGAACCTTCTTCCTCTTCCATGTACCCTCTACCCAACCTTCAGTATTTGAGCGGATTAGAATATTCTCTTCTCTGGAAGTCCCCATACCTGTTCTTCACAATAAGCCACTGAGATCTCCCCTCAATCCTGCTGTTTTCCTCTGAACAAGTTTCAGCTTTTCTAGAACGGGTAAGAAAGGTACACACTAAAATGGGACTGTTGCATCAGAGCTGTTTCCAGAATACACATACATAAGGGTATTATCTGAGAAGACTAGCCCTTTAATTTATGGTCATCAAAGGTCATTCCAACATACCCATTTCTCTTATCCAACCATCCATCTGTCCGTCCGTCCGTCCGTCCATCCGTCTGTCCATCCATGCTCTTATTTATTCAACTGTATTTACTTGACACCTCTTCTCTGCCAGGAACTAGGCTAGGTCTTGGGCATAAAAAAGTAAATAAAACGTGGTCCATTTAACCATTTATGGTTGTTAGAAAAAGTTTAAAAATTGGAGAAGACAAGCAAAAAAAGTTTTAGGATATTGGCATTGGTACTTTTTTCTGTATAATCTTAGGCATGTTATTTAACTTCTCTGAGCTTCAGGGTCTTACCTACAAAATGGTGGTACCAAAAACTACTCCAAAGGGTTGTTGTAAGGATTGATGATATAACATTTGTAAAATGCTTTTTGTAGTGACTGGAATGTAGTAGTTGCTCGGTTAGTTAATATTCGTACCCTTCTGAAGAGCTCACAGTTTGGCTATAAGAATATGTGCTGTGGAGGGATGCCTGGGGGGCTCAATTGGTTAAGCATCTGCCTTTGGCTTAGGTCATGATCCCAGGGTTCCGGGATCGAGCCTCGCATTAGGCTCCCTGCTTGGATGGGAGACTACTTCTCCCTCTCCCTCTGCATCCCCCCCACCCCTGATTCTGCTCTCTCTCTCTCTCTCAAATTAAAAAAAAAAAAAAGCATATGTGTTGCGGGAGTTGGGGGTGGGGAAGCATGGATTAATTTTGGTGGGACTGGGTAGGGGTTTGGAACATGGAGAGCTGTGTAGGGTAGAGCATCTTGGGCAGCTGGAGCCGTGTGTGGATTTTGGACACTCACCAGTGTGAATGTAGAAAGTGAAAGTTGCCAAGGGTGTGTTTGTGGGTTGAGGTTGGGTGGGAGGGAATGAGGCTGAAGACAACCTTTGCCATGCTGCTTAAGACCATGCTATGTTCTGTGAGCAGTAAACAAAGACTGTTTGTTTTGACTAGAATAACAAGCCACTGGTCCTCTGGGTCTCTGTTTTTATTTGTTTGTTTTCACATCACTTCAGGATTTATTTTATTTCTGTTTGATTGAGCATGGGTCTGAGAAAAAATATGAGATCTAAAATACCATACTTCTATTAGTGAGTGGCCCTGTAACCATGGCCCTAGATGTCCCTTTGGGGCAGGCCACAGTTTAGAGTCGCCTCACAAGCAGGCTCTAAGGACATGACAGTCCATGTGGGCCTGGGCCCTGAGAAGGAGCCTCTCTGTGACATTCCTGTAGAATGGATGAAGAAGAATGGAGGTTGCTCTTCCTCTGGTGAAGGGAGGAAGGAGCTGAGGCGCTTTAGCCTGGGTCTCAAGTGGACCCACTGACAGGAAGGAGCGGCAGGAGCAGGAAGAAGCCATGAAAGAACTTGCTGGCTCCCTGTCAGGGCACAACACTGCCCAGTTCCATGTTCCACAGGAAGAGTTTCTCGGGGAAAGGGTGCCTGGGTGGCTCAGTAGGTTAGGGCCTCTGCCTTCAGCTCAGGTCATAATCCTGGGGTCCTGGCATCGCACCCCATGTCAGGCTCTCTGCTTAGCAGAAGGCCTGTTTCCTCCTCCTCTCTCTCTGCCTACCTCCCTGCCTACTTGTGATTTCTGTCTGTCAAATAAATAAAAATCTTAAAAAAAAAAAAAAGAGTTTCTCGGGGAAGGTCTCTACCTTGGCTTTGCCTCCTCACCACCCCTCCAACCTCCTCACACAAAGGCTCTCAGCATCTGGGCCGTCCCAGCTTTGAATCTGGGCTTGAGCTTCTCAGCCTGCTCTGTCTGGGCCTAGGGTTTGGTCTAGGCCTGCCAGTTCCATTCTGACTTTATTAAAGATTCACCCCTCAGGAATGGCTTGGTGTGGTTATAGCCGTGGTGGCGGGAGGTGGGCGAGAATGGAAGAAAAGGAAAGGTAAGCAGTTCTTCTCACCAGGAGTTGGTGGGGGAATCAAGCATGTCTGGCCTGGGCTTCAGAGATACATGGCAGGGGCCCAGACTCTGGCTCTGTCTGGGCACACAGACCAGACATCTATATATGGCTTCTGGTTTTGCTTCCTGACCTCCCTTCCCTTCCTGTCCCCCTCCCCCACTTCAGTGTCTCCTGCCCTGTTTGCCCACACTGAGGGCCGAGCCCAACTAGCAACCTAATAAAGTGAGTGCAGTGTCCAGGACTGAGGACTCTGCAGGGCGTGGTGAGGGATGCCCTGGGGCAGCCTGGCCAGAGAGGTCAGCCGGATGGTACTCACAACAAGCCCCATGTGGAATCTCAAGAATCTGCCACCGAGTGAGTCTGTTGTGGTGGAAAGATGCTTCTCTGGCCTGCAAGCAAGTTCTGGGTCTACAGAGCCGAGAGCGATTCCTGCCCACTCCAACGTGGGAGGAAACCACTCACCTTTCCTTCCCTTCCATCCCTTTCCCGACACTGTTGTTCCCACACTAGGTGGGGATATCTGAATTCGGCTCCTCTCAAAGCAATTTGAAAAGCCAGATGCAAGTTCAAAATACCCTGCAGGCTGCCCTCGATGAGTTTCCGGAAACAAGCTCCCTTCCTCGGTTGTTAATATGGGCACTGGGTGAGCCTCGCAGGCAACGTTTATGTAATGCACGCGCTCAAGTCTCGAGCCAAGACAAGAAGGGTCACGTGGTTTCACCGTGTAGACCTTGGAAAGTGTTGTCTTTATCTCCATTGACTTGTTTACGGGTTTGCCAAGTTGGGCTACGTTTGACAGTGGGATAAACAGGTTAAATGAGAGGAGGGTTAAGTACTGAGCATAGAGAGCACTTGCTCCGTAAATGTGGCAGCTGGAATGGGGATTACTATTATGGCCCGTGGTCAGCATCGCCCCATGGCATCAGTAAAAGGGCGGGACCCCATAAGCTTGAAGTTTGGTTTTCCTCCACTCCTCTCTGGCAAGGGTCCTTCAGGATTCTGTCCTTTAGGGTCTAGCACCGTCACACCGGTTCAGAATCAGCCATCTTCCTGGCTGGTTGTTTTCAGAACCAACGTCAGCCCTGAGGAAGAGTTAGCTCTGAGTTCAAATCCTGCCTCGCCCTCTACCTGTGGGACCAATTCGTGCCAGTTACTCCCCTCTCTGACTCTACTTCTTTATCTACAAAACTATTTTATAGGAATGTTGTGTTACACAAAATAATATCTATAAAGAGGCTAACAGAGCTAGTCTGGTACAGAGCCAGTGCTCGATAAGTAGCTATTAGAATGAATTATCATTTTAGAGAGCTGGAAGTCTTAAGAGATGAGGAATATTCAACTCTCAAAAAAAAAAAAAAAAGAAAAGAAAAGCAGATGGGTGCTGACCCTATATTCTTAGTGGTCTTTGACCTATGAATTCACTATAATCTAAATCCTCCTGGCCCTGATTTCTGTGTTCTGGAAAAGAATTTCATGGGTGTTTAAATCTCTGGCCCATCTCGTCAGAGTAGATATTAATATTCCCATTTTTAAGATGAGGAAACTGAGATTCACAAAGGTGGAGTGATTTGTCTGAGGCCCCAGTGCTGGTGAGGGGAGAGTCAGGAACTCAGTGCCCCCTCTGCCACAGACAATGTCACAAGGACTGCTGCACCCACGCTGTCTCCTGGGCCACCCCCCTGACCCAGAGCAGTCCCCTCCCCTCCACACCCGGGACTGATGAGCTCACCTCTCCCAAAGGCCCCACCTTGCCATCACTCTTAACACTTAAGGGACCTCACAACTGACAAGTCCAAGACATTATGATTAGGAAAAACTGCAGGGTCTCACTGGGATTTTATTGTATTAAGTCATCAGGCTTTTCCAGTTTGTGTAACAGGGAACTTGTCCACTGCTGGTCATGTCTAGGTCTCTTGACAAAATTCTTGATGCCACTATATATCTCATTCCTTCATCTTTTGGCCTCTGGTCTCTCTCTCTCTCTCTGTCTCTGTTTTATTTCCTAGGCAGAGCAAACGAAGCTTTCAAACTGACAAGATCCTCATCTAATAAACGGTGGAAGAGATTAGTCACGACAGGGCTCAGAAGCGCACAGCTGTTGCTGCAGGCTGACACTCCTGCCAGAGGTCCACTGGGGGTTATTGGCGGAGCCAGTAAGAGGCGGGCTTTGCAGAATGGCGTGACGTGTTGTCGAGAACAGAATATCAGTGCTTGGCCCGAATTCACCAGAGAGAGGCAGAGCCCAGAAGGCTGGGGGGCAGGGAGGGGCACCCTGTTCTCGCCCCTGGCTTGCCTGGGGGCAGAGCCCACTGCACAGCCTCCTGTTCAGGCTGCGGGCAGGCAGAGGAGGCCCCGATGGGGAGTGGGCCAGCAGAGGCTGCTTTGCAGACCCCGTGTGGGGGACCAGCCTATCACCCCGGTCACTGTTCACCAGATCCGTCAGCCTTCATGCCACAACACTGAGGGTTTCCTCCATGTGGGGCGGCCTCTCTCTTTCTGAACACCACAGCCCTTGGCTTGCCACTTACCTCAAGCACTCACTTCATTCTGCCTGGTACGAGATCCAGCTTCTCGTGATCTTCCCCTGGGTTTTAAGTTTCCTCAGATCAGGGGCTCTGCCTCACTCGTCCCTGGCCTTTGAGCCTTGCAGAAATAAGGACCCAGCCTGCATTTGCTGAATAAATGAATTAATGAATCAATGAACCACTCAATCAATGGCTTAGTAAATATTTACAGACTATGTTCTCTAATAGGGGTTCTGGCAGGATGACCCCTTTACTGGGCTGGAAGCTCCTTAGCAGTGTCCACCTTATAAAAAACACTATCCTTTTTTATTTGTCCCTTCAGGTGGCTGGAACTTGTAGACATAATACTAATGGGCTGATGCAAAGTGATTCTAATTTGGTAGGTGGGATTAAGTGCTTAGGTTGTGATTAAGATGTAAATGCCCAATGTTCTCTCTCCTTTTTAAAAAACAAAAGATTTGTTTATTATTTATTTATCTTAGAGAGAGAGAGAGCAGGGGGAGTGGCAGAGGGAGAGAGAATCCCCAAGCAGACTCCCCGCTGAGTGTGGAGCCCCACGTGGGGCTCCATCCCATCACCCTGAGATCATGACTGAGCCGAAATCAAGAGTCGGGCACTTAAACGACTGAGCAACCCAGGTGCCCCTGAAAGCCCAATTTTCCTTTAGCTAAATGCTTTTGAAAGTTCAAGGAGTTGTGTGTGCGTGGGCAGTCCAGTGTCCAAATGACTGGTCATTCTCCGTAAGAATCCAGATGAAGCCCAAGGAGAGATGAGCATTGTGACCATTTCATGGGATGGCTGAAGCTTCAGACACCTCTCTCTGGTGTGGGCGGCTTAGGCTGGGTCAATCTTTGGAAGCCTCTTCTTCCCCCTCCTTGGAAGGATCTGGTTTTCCTGGCTGAGACTCATTAGACTAGCAGGATGAACCCTCATACACACTTTTCACCTTCAGCTTGTGCCCAACCCTGAATGGAATTATAAGAACCCACATCTCTTAATTCAGCTTAATCCCCTGCATATCTTCCTTCCCTTTCCTATTGGATCTTGGGAGGATGGAGATGGAATTTAATTATCCTTGTGTTACCAAGTTCGGTTCTTCATGTAAAGAACCATTTGCTGGAAAATTCGTTCTGAAGCAGAATTTTAGAATCACTACCATTTATCGAGTTTTTACCCATCAGCCACTGGGAAACATTTTGCATGCCTCATCTTCCTTTAATTCACAAAGTGCCACTATGAGGTAGGCATCTCAAATCTTATTTTGTATGTGAAACAGTATGTGAAAACTGACTCATTGACCTTCCCAGGGTCATGTGGTGAATGAGGGGTAGAACCAAGACTCCATCCTAAGCTCATCAGACACTGAAGCCTCCCATTGTAGCTGCTGTGCTGTGGCCGGGATCTGGGTCATTGGCTGTGAGCAACCAAGGGTCTCCTGCTTCCCTGGAGGCTTAAGGGACAAGCAAGCCCATGTCACAGGGATGAAACCCAATTCTCTCAGCATCTGACATTCTCGGGCAATTGCATTATGAGTTCACTTGGAATTTCCCCGGGCCCTCCCCATATCTACTGGATAGTGGTTCACTCTGACGGAAGCTCAGAGCTAGGTTAAATTTAAAAATAAATTAAAAAAAAATTTTTTTTAATTTAAAAAATTAGGTACCAGGATTCTTTTGGGTTTGTTTTCTGTTTTTTGGTTTTTTTCTCTTTAATGAGCGGAAGACCCTTAGCTATGAAGTTTCACCATTAGGCCCCAATGATGTCACATGTTGACAGAGCTATGTGTGTTGGCCTGCCCACCTGGCATGTCCCCAGCACATGGTATAGATCCTCCAGGGAATGGCATAATCTCCCAAAGGGAAAGCCAGCAGAGATGAGCCACCAGTTGTGTCCACTAAATGAGACGGGAGCTCAGTCAGCTTTGGGGGATAGGCCTGCCTACGGAGGGAAGGGGCCTGAGAGCCCTATGCTCTCAGGGATGGGCATGTTGAGAACCAGTGAAGCAGGACGCTCAGGGTGTGGAAATCCAGCCTTTGGAGGAGGCAAGCGAGCTTCCGTAGATAACTGTTCCTTCTGTCCTGACGCTCTCCTACCAGAAATCCACCTGGGTCAGTGGTATTCGAAATTCTTTTAAGTCTAAGGTTTACAGTGCACTGGCTCCTGGAAAAGGTGGGCTTCTCTTCATACTACAGAACAGAAAGTAATATGTTTGTGTGGAGCTTTTCAGTGTGTATGTCCTCTGCTCCTCCTTATCTCATCATGAATGCCCCTGTTCATGTCTTGGCTTACATATGAAGAGACTCAGGGCAAGAGAGTTACAGTGACTTGTCGAAGGACAGGAGGTAACAGAAAGAGAATTGAAACCCGCATTCTATGGGTCCAAGTCCAGAGCCCTTTCACTATGGCAAAATGAATTCTGGTCTAGCCAGGTGTGTACACTGATCTCAAAGTGGCCATTACTCCCAAAGTTAGTCCTGCTGGCATCAAGAGGGGCCTACAACCTTAGGACATGGGCACCTGTGGGGAGTGGGTCTGCCAAGGGCATGCAGAGGAGGGGTGAAGGTAGAGAGGCTGCAGGAGAGTGCAGTGGCAGTGAGGGGGGCATCCTAAGAGGACTCTGCCAACTTTATATTCTTGCCAAAGGGTGAGTCTACTTGTAACTCGTAAGTGGCCACAGGAACCCCTCCTAGTCCTAAAAGGCTTTTAAAAATTTTGTCCTTGTTGTTTTATGACTTTCCCAGGGCAGCAAAATGTTTTCTCCAGCTAAGCAATAATGGAAGACAGCGAGCAAATGCCAACTCGGTGATCCCATGGGAACCCTTCTGGGCCATGGTGTTTACACAGGATGAGATCAGAAGGGCTGCTGCTGGCTCGGGGGCCCACAATGTCCAGAGATCACCACAGTTCTTCTGACAGAGGCCCTGAAGTGTGGCTAGAGATCGCTTCCCTTCCTTGGCCTGGTTGGGTAAACGCAGGCTGATAGCAGAGCATTGGATAGTCTCAATAGGAAGAAAGATACAAGGAGTAAACACACCAGCCCTCCTTTTTCCTTCATCTGTTCATTCTTCCTGCCCATATCCCTTCACTGGGCCCTGGCTGAGAGCTGTGGGAAGGCACTGGGGACTCTCGGATCTTGTCTTCAAGTAGCTCACAGTCCAGCTGGGGAGATAGATATGTCAATGAAGGATCGGTCATTCAGCTGTTAAACACCAAAAAACCAGACAGAACTAGGCCCAGTGACCACAGGATTCGTTCAAAGGGAGGGTATCCACGGAGGCTTCTTGGAGGAAGCATCATGTGAGCTGAACTGGTTTGACCTACAGATAACTGCATGTGTCATAACTGTACAGTTGGACTGGCTTTCAGAAATTGGAATAAATCTGTGTAGATGGCACCCAATCAAGAAACAGGACCAGCACCCCCCAGAAGTCCTGCTCTTGTCTGCTCCTAGGCATTAGCCCCTCTCTCCCTGGCCTCAAGGGATAGCCACTCTCCCAGTTTCCTGACTCCTAAAGCATTGGTCTGTTTGAACTTTTTATAAATGGGACCATTCTGCCTTGATGGCTGAGACAGAGCTGTTAGGATAGAATCCATCAGGGGGCCAGGCAGGGAAGGACATGGTGGGAAGGAGGGGTAGTATGCTCCAAGCTGAGAAATGGAATAACACCATGTGGGAAAACTGTCAGCCTTCAGCACTGCTAGAGCCTAAAATTCAAGGGCAAGGAGGCATGGAGAGGAAGGCAGGGGGAGATAGATCAGGAAGGGCCTACCATACCATGCAGAGGAATTGAAATTTTAGCCCAAGAACCAGTGATCCCCAAATCTGGCTGACCATCAGAGTCTCCTGGGCAACTTTTAAGGCATACAGATATCAGAACCCACCATCAGAGATTTGAGATTTTTAAAATTCTTCCCTAATGAGTCTCATAATTAGCTAAGTTTGGAGGCCATTTTATTGAGAGAATGGAGAGTGACTGAAGGGTTCTAAGCAAGACAGGGGGAGTTGAGTTTTGAAGGGTAATGTATGTTGTCTAATGAGTTGACTGTGGCAGATGGCAAGAGACGCCTTGGCCTGATAGGGGATACAGCAAAGGGGTTTAGAGTAGAAAGAACAATCTTAAGAGATAATTAGGAAGCAGAATGAACCAGATGGGTTCATCAATTGGCCGTGGAAGGTGAGTGGGAAGACCTAAGGAAGGTATCATGTTTCTGGTCTGCAGCCAGTCCATGGACATGAACACATTTGGGGGGCAGAAAAAAATAGCATCAATATTATATCACATTTTTGTTTGATTCATTCATCTCTAACTTCACCCCAATTTCTCTACCTCCCTTCTTAAGCCATTTATTCATTCAGCCAATGTGTTTTAAATGCCAAATATATATCTGACATTGTTCCAAGCACTGAGTCACACATAGAAGACAGAATCAAAAAGATAGAAAAAATATTGAGAATGCACTGTTATTGTTTCAGAAAATATATTGCAACTTTTTTTTTCCTTTCAATTCACTAAAATATATGCCCATGTCAGGTTAGATCTCAGAAGAGTACATGTGAGTTAGTGATGTGGTGGGGAAGGGCGGAGGGACACAAGAATGATCCAATGATAGATAATAAGGATTATTTTAACCTTGCACTGAGAGCCTACAATACTATTTTACTGCTCATATGAACTCTGCATTTATTGCATTTATTATCTATATTTGTATACATAAGGAAAGGTATCCTCCCAGAAAGTGAATAATTCACTTTCTGGCACAGCTAGTAGTTCTAGTGCTAAGGGTCAAGTTGGATCATGTGACTCACTGGAATCCCCAATTTGGAGAGACAGTTTCCCTCATTTTCACATGGAGAAACCGAGGCTCCAGGTGGTTCATTATTTGGCTCAAAGTTGAATAGCAAGTAAATGGCAAAGCTGACTGAGTAGAAATAAGTCTTTCTCTGCAGCCCTGGCCTGTGACCACAGGCAGCTCAGCCACTGAAGGAAGCCCTGCCTGTCCTGAGCATGACCCAGAGTTCTGTAAGCTGCCTCTGAATATTCTGTTGTTGGAATTGGGGTGGAGGTCAGGTTTAGGATCTGGCTGAGTTCGGGTCTTGCTTTGCTGGAGAGTCTTCTACAGCCAGGGAGAGACCACAGTGACAGGAAAGCACTGACTTGTCTTTCTAGAACTTTTGTCCAGATATATACCCCATGCTGTTAAGAGCTGATGTGTTGAGGCCATATGTTGAGTTCTCTTTCATGTGTCGAGTTAGACTGGAGCCAATCTAGCCATGGAGTCAAGAATTAGCACAGGGGCGCCTGGGTGGCTCAGTGGGTTAAAGCCTCTGCCTTTGGCTCGGGTCATGATCCCAGGGTCCTGGGATCGAGCCCCACATCGGGCTCTCTGCTCATTAGAGAGCCTGCTTCCTCCTCTCTTTCTGCCTGCCTCTCTGCCTACTTGTGATCTCTGTCTGTCAAATAAATAAATAAAATCTTTCAAAAAATAATTAGCACAGATTTCTTTTTTTCCATATCTTAGCATTTTATTTTTTAAAATTATTTTTATTAACATATGATGTATTATTTGCCCTAGGGGTACAGTTCTGTGAATCATCAGGCTTACACATTTCACAGCACTCACCATAACACATACCATCCCCAATGTCCATAACCCAGCCACGCTATCCCTACTGCCTCTTCCCCCAGCAACCCTCCGTTTGTTTTGTGAGATTAAGAGTCTCTTATGGTTTGTTTCCCTCCCAATCCCATCTTGTTTCATTTTTTTTTCTTTCTCTACCCCCTAAACTCCCTCCCTGACTCTCAAATTCCTCATATCAGAGAGATCATATGATAATTCTTTCTCTGACTGAGTTATTTCACTCAACATAATACCCTCTAGTTCCATCCACATTGTTGCAAATGGCAAGATTTCATTTCTTTTGATGGCTGTATAGTATTCCATTGTATATATATACACCACATCTTCTTTATCCATTCATTTGTTGATGGACTTGTAGGTTCTTTCCATAGTTTGGCTATTGTGGACATTGCTAGCACATATTTCCTTAGTCCCATGCCATCAGTAAAGTATGAGAGATCGCTTTGAGGTGGGAGGAAGGGGAAATCCAAGAAAATCTCAACATCCACATTACAGGCAGGCACACAGAGCAATTTTTAATAATGAGTGCTGACATCCTGCTTTCAAAAGGGCCATGACTTTCCATCCGAACTTATAGGCTGGGGGTCACCTTGCAGAGGAGCAGAAAGGCAGGATGGCCCCATATGCCTCCTCCCAGGGTGCCTTTTCCTGCCTCTGCCCACTTCTGGGCAAGATCTCCTCCTGGTCCCTCTCACAGCAGGCCACTGGAGACACAATGACCGCTCCTCCAGTCCCCAGTGCCACTGGATTCTGGAAAAATGAGTTCTCTTGGCACCCTCAGAACAGTTAGGTTGCTTAAAGGGAACATATCCTAAAGAAAAGCTTAATGAAATGATCAGAAGACAAAAGGATAGCAGTACAAATGTTTACATCATCTAAACTGGACAAATCTGACATCAAACCCCGGGTCTGGGGCAGCTGTAATTTCCTCCTTGAAATAGCTTTTGTAAACAGTGACTCAGGAAAGCAATGGGGAATGGAGGGACAAAGTGGTAAGCCAGCCAGGATCTGGCTCTGTTGGCATGTTGTCTCCTTTCTCTGCACAATCCAACACCAAGGTAACCTCAGTGGGGCTGAGCTGAGCCTAGACTGGGCCTAGGACTGGGGCTGACTGCATTATCTCAATTTTATGTGAACTGAAGTATGAGTATCCAGGTGGGTTGCGAGCACAATCTCCATCTCATCTTGGACTTCCACATCCTCTCGCCCAGGAGACCCGAAGTAGAACCATGCCCCTTTACTTAGAGCTCTCACCTAGGGGTAGGTCCAGACACCTAGAAATTATCTGGTACCCAGTAGGAACTCCACAAATGCGTGTTGAATGAGTAGATGACCAGCAGACGTTAACATGGTCTTTTCCCTAAAGTCAATCACACTCAACATGACTAGAGAAATTTAGGGAATGCGTGTCTTCAGAGCAGCAAGTTTCAATGATGTGATGTCAAAGGAGTTAATTTATTCACTTAACAAATAGATATTTAACACCTGCTATGTCCCTGTGCCAGACACTATGTTCGGAGTTAAGAATATACTAGGAGGTATGAAGTATATTTCCTATCCTATTAACTATGCATGCATCCAACCTATAGGATTATGAGAATTAAGGATAATAATATAGACCCTAAGCACAAGAAGTACTCAGTAAATGTTAACTATTGTTATCATTACTGGAAGAATTTAACAATGACTAGAAGTTGTGGTAATAGCTGTGAAGGAGAAGAGTAGCAAACTAGAGGGTACTAATTCAGTTTGGGATGTTAGGGTAGGGGAATTTCCCAGGTGTAGTGACATTCAAGAGTCCCAAAGGATGAGTGAGAGCAGGGAGCCAGAGAGACGGTGATGTTTCCCTTCAGAACCACCACAGAAGGTTTCTAAGCATACAAGAGTGTCAGGCTGCTGCTCGAGAAACTTGGGAGTGAATCTAGAGAACAGGAAAGTTAGATAATCCTGGACCATGGCCCTGGATGAAGTTCAGAGGAGGGTACAGAACATTTGTGAAGGATTTGCCAAGACTCCAAATAAGTCTGCCTGCTAGGAAGGAATGCCTGGTGGACAGGACAGACGATACAGTGGAGGTGGCCTTTGAAGCACAGAGGATGGCTTTGAGGCAGACATGGTGGGCCTGACCCTGAATGGCTGTGGTAGAATGAGTGCTTGACTAAGACGGTTGGCTCCTAGCTTCTAGGGCTATGTGATCTTGAGAAAGTCAGGTCTTTTCTCTGGGACCCAATTTTCTCAATTATAAAATAGAGATTGGAATGCCTGGGTGGCTCAGTTGGTTAAGCGTCTGCCTTCAGCTCAGATCATGGTCCCAAAGTCCTGGGATGGAGTCCCATGTTGGGCTCCCTGCTCCATGGGGAGCCTTCTTCTCCCTCTACCTCTGCCTCTCCCCCTGCTTGTGTTCTTTCTTTCTCTGACAAATAAATAACTAAATCTTTAAAAATAATAATAATAGTAATAAAAAGTGGAGATAGTAGTGATTTCCTTGTGTATCCTACAGAGCTGTTAAGAGTGAATGAGATAATGTATGTTAAATGTCTCTATAAACTCTAGGGTGCTAGACAATGATGGGAAATTGGATTATCATCTTCCTTACTATTCTCTTGCAAGAAACTTGAGTGGAAGTGTGTAGCACTCTACAGATACCTGGGATGAATTAATTAATTCATTCTTTTAACACACATTTGTTTGGTGCAGTGGGGTAAACAGAGATGAGGAGGCAATGGCCAGACCCTCTAGATTGCAGCCTCATTGGAAAAACAAACTTATAAAATGATAAGATAGAATGTCTCTCTCTATATATATCTATATGATGTATAATTGGCAAATTAGAAGTCTTTCAGAAGAAGTAGTACTTGGTGGTATTTGAGGTGAGTCTTGAAGGATGAATGGTTTGACTAGACTGACCAGGATGGAAGTCACTTTAGCTTAAGAAAAAGTTTCAGAGACATGAAAGAAGCATTCTGCATTCAATAAACCAAAAGTAGTGCTGTTTAACTGAAATACCAGGAAAGTCTGGGAATGGAAGAGGTATCTGGGTTTGGATGACCTTGAAAGAAAAACCAGGGGATAAGGCCTTGTCTGTGGGTAGTTTACTGGAGATGTGATCACAGGAAGCAAAAGTGAGAGAAGGGAGAAAGTGGGGTAGAGAACGGAGAAGTGCCAGTGAGGTATGGTTAATGAGCTACTTACTCCTGTGGTTTCAGTCTTGCTGGGAACCATCTGAGCAACTGTGTAGAATGTCCCACCAGAGGACAGGGAGGCTGTGGCAATTATCCAAGGATGTCTGTCCTCTGCTGTGGAGGGATACTCAGAGGACATTAATTGCCTGAACTTTCAAGCTGTTCCTATGTGCAATGAATAAGCTTCTAGATTACAGAAAGCAGAGAGCACTATGTGTGAGATTTTGGCAACATACAAGAAACCATCCAGATTCCAGAAAGAGAAGAAAAAGAAAAGAAAGATAAGAAAAAGAAAGTAAATAAGTCAATGAAATAAGGGCACAGAATCATTCAGTACTGGTGGAAAAGATAAGTGAAGTGATTGAGATAAACAATGGTTGGACCAGAGACACAGAATGTGGAGAACAATCATGAGTGCTAAATATCCCAGGACCTGCTGACTTGGAAAGATGAGAATGGGATGGTATGCCTGCCATGATGACTGTGAAATGTGGTTGGTGACAAGACATCCAGTTCCAGGGGTCTAATTAACAGACTTTCCGTTGGAACAGAAATGCAGAAGCTCTTTGGGGACAGGAAAATATGGATGTCACTGAACATGGTTGAGTCCATGAACATGGATGACATAGCCTATGTCTTTGAGAGTCCAGGGGTCAGCTGGGGAGTCCCAGGGACTGCGTTTGCTGAAGAACTAGCAGGAGATATTTAACTGAGGAGGAAGATGGAAACTATGTAAGTCTAGAAGCCAGGAGCCAAGAGGCTGGCACTAATGGAATACAGCAAAACATGTGAATTTTCTTGGGGCACTTTCTCATTCCTTAGCCATTTTCTCTCTTGGCCCTGCCTCCTAGCTGCTCCACATATTTAATCTGAACCGAAGTCATGTTGGACTTCACTCCTCTCTGTTACCTGTCAAGGTTGTGAATCAATCTAATAAACAAATATCTCCAGGAATTACCTAATCATGGTCTTTGAGTATATTGCAATAGAGAACCCAATAGACAAAACAGGTTGTAAATCCAGTTCTACTACCTACCATCTACATAGTCTTTGGGAAAGTGTTAACTTCTTTGATGTTTGGATTTTCAATCAATGTGCGATGACTCTTCCTCAGAGCTTAGAAGCAGTTGCAGCTTCCCAATCTATTAATGAGCTAAAGAAATGAATCTCTAATGTGGCATTTCAGCCATGAGTAGAGAATAATTTACATACTGCACTTCTACAAAGGTAAGGTTTATGGGCATGAATATGACTAATTTCATAATCTTTCCCCCTTTAACCAGGACTAGGTTAAGCATTTATCTCTAGGAAACAAGCTAGTCAACATTTATAGAAGCAACATAAGGAGGTAGTGCAGCTTGGATGTTTGGGTGTGTTTCTGGAAAACTGGATCACATTGTATATATTAACTATTTGAGAGTAATTTGTAGATATTATGCACTTTTAGTCATACCTTTCTGTGGGCTTTCTAAAAACAAGGACTTCCTATCGCATAATGTTTTACGGTTATATGCAATGGTGATGTATTACAAAATCTATAGCCTAGCCATTCAATCTTCATAATTATCCCAATAATATCATTTAGAGCCATTTTTCCTGGTCTAGGTGCCAATCTCTGTCTTAGTGCCTCACTTGATAATATGAAAGGAAAGTGAGAGATAACTAGACATTTGAGTAAATCCTAAAACATGAAGAAAAAGACTAAAACAAACAAGTAAACAAAAGGGACTTGGAAGAAATGTCTACAATATAGAAACCATAATAAAACACTTAAAATAGTTAAGTAGACTTCTTAGGGGAAACAGAGGCTTAGAACCATGAAACAAAAGAAGGATGGTAGAATGAAGGACTCTTACAAGTTAGAAATATGACATTAAAAAATTTGTTTGAAAGATTAGAAGATAAAAATCAAGGAAACCTCATAGAAACTCAAATGAACAAAAGAACAAAGAAATAGAAAACAGTAGGAAAAAAAATTACTAATTTAGAGAATTAGCTCCAAAGGTCCAAATCAGGCTAAGAGGAGTTTCTGAAAGAGAAAAGAGTTAAACCAGAGAAGAGATTATAAAAAATGTCACAAGAATATTTCCTCAAACTCAAACACATGTCTTTGGAATGGAACAGGGCATGGATCATGTCACAGAGAATGAACAAAATCCCATGCCAAGGCACTTCATGTTGTTAAGTTTCAGAACACTGTGGATAAAGAAGAGATCCTACATCCTTCTGGAGAGAAAGAGAGGTCCTACAAAAGATCAAGAATCAGAAAGTTGTCAGACTTCTCAACAACAACACTGCAGTCTACAATATAATGAAAAAAATGCATTAGAAATGTGGATGGAAAATTATTTTCAATCTAAAATTCCATATCCAGCTAAACTATTCATCAAATACGGGAATGAAATAATTCACTTTAGGACATGCATGGATTTAAAAATAACTCCACACATCCTTTTTGAAGAAGATACTGGAAAATGCACTCCAAAAAAAAAAAAAAAAAAGAGAGAGAGAGAGAGTAAATTAAAAAGAAAAAACTTGATACCTAAGACCTTGGGCTATAACATTGGGGAGCATTGAAAGGAAGTTCTAGGGAAACTACCATGTCATAGTCCTGGAGAAGAACTAGTCCAGTTTGGAAAAACATACAGAGGACTTTCAGAAGGACTAGGAAATACCCAAGGGAATTCTCAGCACAGAGTGCAGTGCCTGGCACATACGAGGAACCAAATAAATATTCTTTGAGTGCGAGAAAGGTCTAGGTCTTGGGGGAGGGGAGACAAAAAGACATAGACATAGTCTCTATGTCTACTACCTATCTAGGAGATCACAAGTGAAAACAAATACTCTTCAGTACCCAAGCCAGCATTCTTCTTTACTGGATTGCTCAAGACATGGAAAGAATGGGGAGTGGAATGAGATGCTGCTTTTCGGAACCCACGTTTTGAGTGGTCTGTGACTTTTGTTGGCAGGAGACTATAGTTCCAGTGTGGCCAAGGTGGTGTGTTTGAGCCTTTGGAGAAATGCTCAGCAAGCAGATTGTTATGGAGTGACAGCTGATTGTATTAGATTGCTTTAGCCCTCTCTTCTTTTTCTCTCTTGAGTTTTATAATATGAAGAAGTTTATATATCTGGAGTAAATAAATAACACTCACTGTTCAACAGGAAGAAAAACCAGCCACTTTTAAAAATGGGCAAAAGATTTGAACAGACAATTCACTGAAGAGGATATATAGATTGCAATTAAGCACATAAAAAGGTGTTAAACATCATTAGCTATTAGGGAAATGAAAATTAAATTACAAGGAGATATCACTATACACCTATTAGAATGGATTAAAAAAAAACACTAAAAATACCAAGTGCGGGTGAGGATGTGGAATAACAGGAACTGTCATCACTACTGATGAGAATGCAAGATGACACAGCTATTTTGGAAAACAGTTAAGCCATTTCTTATAAAGTTTAAACACACACTTATCATATAATCCAGGAATCCTACCTGTGGGTGTTTGCTGTAGAGAATTGAAAACTTTATGTTTCTGCAAAAGTACATGAATGTTTATAGCAGCTCAGTTTATAATCCCCCAAACAAGAAAGATAAAACAAAATTTCCTTCAAAAGATGAAAATACAAACAAACTGGTATATATAATGGAACCTTCAGTAGGAAGAAGGAACAAGCTACTGATACACACTGTAACACAGATGAATCTTGAAGGCCTTATGCGGAGTGAAAGGCTACACAGTGACTTCCACTTCTAGGAACATAGAATAGATGTATTTTTCCCTCTTCCTCCAGAGAATTAGCCTGGAAATTATAAAACAAACATAGGAAGACTGAGAGCTGAGAGAAGGAGGCAGACCAGCTATGGACCTTGAGACTTGAAGAACAAGAAATTGAAAAGCCTAGGATTTTTATTTTTTAATTAATTAATTTTTTTTTTTTTTTGCCTCAGATATCCAAGAATAAATGTTGGAGAAGTTGGCAACCTAGAAATGCCAATGGGTGCAGCCCTCCAAAATCCTAACAAAAGCCTGTTCTCTCTAGCCAAATGGCCAGGTAAAAGGCAACCTCACAAGATAGAAAACTTTAAGAAATTAACTGCTTCTACCTTAGACAAGCACTATGGGGAAAACTATAGCTCCTACACCAGTGAAGGTAAGATGGGGAGCCTATGGTCTCATGCCCAGCAGGTTATAATAAGGTTCCCCTCCTGCTTCCCATCAGGTTAATGTCAGAAATAATGTAGAGTCAGGATTTCCATCACTACCCAATAGTAAAGAGGTCATGGTGGTGTGTCTGGTGGTCATGTTGGGAGAAATAATGAAGCAACCCCATCCCTCCCAGCCAGGAAAGTACCCATGGAGACAGAGTGGGGAGCTGGAACCCTTACCTATGCTCTAGGGTATGGAAGAGCTTTCCACTTTAGCCAAGGCCAAGTGGGGAACTTGGATTTCGATCTCTACCTACCTGTAACGAAGTGGAGCCTGTTCTCCCTTCTCCACCCCTTTCCATCCTGAAGCAGTGTTGGAGAAAGCCAGCTAAAACAGAAGGCTTGAATGAGATCCTGAATTTCATAACTTAATACCCCAAGCATCCAGGTTTCAACAGAAAATCACTCATTATACCAAGAAGCATAAGGATTTCAAACTGAATGACAGAAGATGATCAAAAGATGCCAACACTAAGATGAAAGAAATTTTGAATTATCAAAAAAGATTTTAAAGCATGGGGCTCCTGGGTGGCTCTGTGGGTTAAGGCCTCTGCCTTCGGCTTGGGTCATGATCCCAGGGTCCTAGGATCAAGCCCCACATGGGGCTCTCTGCTCAGCAGGGAGCCTGTTTCCTCCTCTCTCTGCCTGCCTCTCTGCCTACTTGTGATCTCTGTCTGTCAAATAAATAAATAAAATCTTAAAAAAATATTTTAAAGCAGCCATCATAAAAAAGTAATTATGAACACATATTAAAAGAAATGAAAATACATAGTCTCAGGAAAAAAAAAAGGAGAAAGTCTCAGTGAAGAAATAGGAGGTATAAAGATGAACCAAATGGAAATTTTAGAACTAAGAAATACAGTAATTAAAACTAAATACTCAATGAATGAACTCAGTGAGGAGATAGTAGGGAAAGAGAAAAGAATCAGTGAACTTGAAAATAGAATAGAAATTATCCAAATTACTTTTAGTCTAAATGATAGAGGGAAGATACATTCAAAAAACAAAAACAAAACCAAAAAACAGAACCTCAGGACTAGTGAGACCATAACAATTGTGACATTGGAGTCCCAGACCAAGAGAAAAAGGGCAAGGCTGAAACAGTACTCAAAGAAATAATGGGTGAAAATTTCCCAAATTTGGCAAAATACAAAAACCTACAGATTCAAGAAGCTGAGTGAGCCCCAGACAGGACAAAAAAGGTCAGGGCACCTGGGTGGCCATGTTGGTTCAGTGTCTGACTCTTGGTTTTGGCTCAGGTTGTGATCCCAGGGTTGCGAGATTGAGCTCCGTGTGGAATCTGTTTAAGACTCTATCTCCCTCTCTCTCTGCCCCTACCCCCTTTGTCAAATAAATAAATAAATCTTTAAAAAAAAATCTATGCCAAGGTGTACCTTAGTAAAATTTTAGAAAACTAACAGAAAGAAAAAAAATCTAAAATCAGAGATAGAAGCAATACTTTTAAGGGGAAAACAGTCCAAGTGACAATGGATGTCTCATCAGAAGTAGTGGAGGTCAGAAGAAAGTGGCACATTTTCTATGTGTGGAAAAATGTCAACCCAGAATTCTATATCTGAGAAAATGTCCTTTAGTAATGAAGGGAAAATAAAGACATTCTTACCTGAAGTAAAACGAAAGAAAATTTGTCACAAGCCGACCAACCCTAAAAGAATGGGTAAAGGAAGTTCATTAGCAGAAGAAAATGATAAAAGAAGGAATCTTGGAACATCAGGAAGAATAAAGAACATGGTAAGCAAAATTAATGACAAAGAACCCTCTTGAGCTTTCTAAATTAAGTTTGATAATTGAAGCAAAAATTATAACACTTCTAATGTGGTTCTAAGTATGTAGGAGGATTATTTAAGAAAAGCATAAAGAGAGGAGGTAAAGTTACTACACTTTACTTGAACTAGTAAAATGATGGCACCAGTAGTACCAGGAGCAACACTAAAAAAAAAGCTATACAAGGAGATATACTCAGAAACAGCACAGGTGGGGGAACCTGGGTGGCTCAGTTGGTTAAGTGTCTGCCTGTGGCTCAGGTCATGATCTCAGTGTCCTGGGACCATGCCCTGTGTAGGGAGCTCAGCATGGAGCCAGCCTCTCCCTCTCCTTCTGCCCCTCTCTCCAGTTCTTGCTCTCTCTCTCATTCTGCTCTGTCTCTCTCAAAGAAATAAATAAAATCTGGGGGGAAAAACCCCAAAACAAACAAACAAACAAAAAAACAGTATAGGCAAATAAAGATGGAATTCTTAAAAAAAATGCTTAAGTAATGCACAGGAATGCAGAAAAAAGAAAACAGAGAAATGAAAAACAAAAGAAACAGAAAACAAAAAATAAAAATGGAAGACTGAATTCCTTATATACCAATAATTTCATTAAACAGCTATATGCAAAAGAATGAAACTGTACCACTTTCTTATACCATACACAAAAATAACCTCAAAATGGATTAAAGACCTAAATGTGAGACCTGAAACTATAAAACACCTAAAAGAGAACATAGGCAGTAATCCCTTGAAAATCAACCTTAGCAACCTATTTGTGGATCTGTTTCCTCAAGCAAGGGAAACAAAAGCAAAAATAAACTATTGGGATTACACCAAAATAAAAAGCTTTTGCACAGCAAAGGAAACCATCAACAAAATAAAAAGCAACCCAGTAAATACTATTTCCATTTTTGCAAGTGATGTATCTGTTAAGGGGTTAATATCCAAAATATATAAAGAACTTGTATTATTCTACATCAAAAAACCCCTAATAATCCAGTTAAACATGGGCAGAGGTCCTGAATAGACATTTTTTCCAAGGAAGACATCCAGATGGCCAACAGGCACATGAAAAGATGCTCAACGTCACTCATCATCAGGGAAATGTAATTCAAAACCCACAATGAAATATCATCTCACACCAGTCAGAATGGCTAATATCAAACAGACAAGAAATCACAAATGTTGATAAGGATGTGGAGGAAAAGTAACCCTTGTGTGCTATTAGTGGTAATGTAAATTGGTTCAAGCAATATGGGGTTTCCTCAAAAAATTAAAAATAGAAATACCATATGATTCAGTAATTCCACTACTGGGTATTTACCCAAAGAAAACGAAATCACTAATTTAAAAAGATACATGCATCCCTATGTTTATTGCAACATTATGTACAATAGCCAAGATATGAAAGCAATCCAAGTCTTCACTGATGGATGAATGAGTAAAGAAGATGTGATACACACACACACACACACACACACACACACACACACACGGGAATATTACTCAGCTATTAAAAACAATGAGATCTTGCCATTTACAACAATATGGATGAAGCTAGAGGGTATTATGCCAAGTGAAAAATGTCAGGCAAAGACAAATACCATATGATTCTAATTAAATGTGGAATCTAAAAAGCAAAACAAACAAACAAGTTAAACTCCCAAAGCCCAGACTCTTAAATACAGAGAACAAACTGGTGGTTGCTGGAGTGGGGGATGGGTAAAATAGAGAAAGGGTATTAAGAGCTATTAACTTCTAGTTATAAAATAAATAAGGCATGGAGATGAAAAGTATAGCATAGGGAACGTTGTCAACCATATTGTAATATTGTTGTATGGTAACAGATGGTGACTACACTTACTGTGGTATAGAGTGATGTATAGAATTGTTGAATCAATATGTTGTATGTGTGAAACTAACGTAACATTGTATGTTAATTATACTTCAATTTTAAAAATAGTCAAAAAATAATTATATTAAATGTAGATGGGTTGAATACATCACTTAAAAGACTTGGACAGAGTGAAGTGAAGAAAAGAGCCAATTACATGCTCTCTATAAGAAACCCACTTCAAGTATAACAATATAAGCAGACTGAAAACCAAACGGAGAGAAAGTATTTGTCATGCAAGTATGCATAAAAAGAAAGCGGAAGCAGAGAGGTACATTGAGTCATGAGAAGAGAGTCAATCCACTAACAAGACAAAGAAATCCTAAATGTATATACACCTAACAACCTAGCTATAAAGTATGTGAAGCAAAAATTGATAGAATCAAAAGAAGAAATGAACAAATCCATAATTACAATTGAGGATTTTAATACCCTTCTCTCAAGAATTGATAGAACAACTAGATACAAAATCAGCAGGGAGATAAAAGTCAACAATACCATCATGAACAGAATCAAACAAAATTTAACAAAAGGTGTACTGGACAGGGCGCCTGGGTGGCTCAGTGGGTTAAAGCCTCTGCCTTCGTCTCTGGTCATGATCTTAGGGTCCTGGGATTGAGCCCCGCGTTGGGCTCTCTGATCAGCAGGGAGCCTGCTTCCTCCTCTCTCTCTGCCTGCCTCTCTGCCTACTTGTGATCTCTCTCTGTCAAATAAATAAATAAAATCTTAAAGAAAAAAAAAAGTGTACTGGACTTGTATTTGGAAAACCACATGATGTTAGTGAGAGAAATCAAGCATGATCTAAATAAATGGAGAAACCTACCATGTCATAAATTGGAAAATTCAATACAGTAATGATGTCAGTTCTCCCTAAATTGATATAATTTATATATTTTGTAAATGTATATAAACAAATAAAAATCCTATCAAAATCCCTATAAGATTTATTTTATATACATAGACAGGATTACTTTAAAATCTATGTAGAGGGGCACTTGGGTGGCTCATTGGGTTAAGCCTCTGCCTTTGGCTCGGGTCATGATCTCAGGGTCCTGGGATCGAGCCCTGCATTGGGCTCTCTGCTCAGCGGAGAGCCTGCTTCCCTCTCTCTCTCTGTCTGTCTCTCTGCCCGCTTATGACCTCTCTCTCTATGTCAAATAAATAAATGAAATCTTTAAAAATAATAAAAATAAAAATAAGTAAAATCTATGTAGAAAGGCAAAGAAACTAGACTAGCTAAAACAATTTTGACAAAGAAGGATAAGGTGGGAGGAATACATTTGCCCAACTTCAGGATATATTATATATTTTCACTTCACAAGACTATGTGGTATTAATTAGGGAATATGCACATAGATAAATGGAGAATAGAGAATCCAGAAATTGACCCAAACAAATATGTTCAGCTTATTTTGGGGTAAGAGCTTTATTGGGACATAGTTAATACACTATACAGCTTACTTAAAATATAAAATTGAATGGTTTTTAGTATATACTCAATGTTGTGCTATCATCACCACAATCAATTTTAGACCACTCATCATTTCCAAAAACACCCCTATATCCTTTACCAGTCACCCCCATATTTCTCCCATTCTCCTTACCTCCCCCGACTAGTACTACATCAATCACTAATCTATATTTTGTTTCAGTAAATTTGCCTAGTCTGGACATTTCATGGGTACCTGCAAGAACAGTTCAATGGAGGAAGTAAATCTTGTTTTTAACAAATGATTCTGGTACAAACGGACATCTGTAGGCAAAAAAAAAAAAAAAAAAAAAAGAAAGAAAAGAAAAGAAAAAGAAAAAATGATCCTCAATGTAAGTCTCACACCTTATGAGAAAATTAACTCAAAATGGATCATGGACTTAAATGTAAAACATAAAATTATAGAACTTTGACACAGAAAAGATAGAAAATCCTTAAGGTCTACAAGTAGGCAAAGGGTTCTTGACTTGACAGCAAAAGCATAACCCATGAATGGGGAAACTTGTTAAACAGAACTCAATAACAATTTAAAATGTTTGCTTTGCCCCTGTTAAGAAGATAAAAAGACAAGCTATAGAATGGGGCGGGGGATATTTGCTAACTAAATATCCAACAAAGAAGTAGTATCTGGAATGTATAAAGAACTCTCAAAACTCAACAGTGAAAACAAAAGCAATCGAAAGAGACCATAAGCAGAAGGCACAAATAAACATTTTACTGGAGAAGACATAGAGATGGCAAATAAGCATATGAAAGTTTGTTCAACATCACCCACCATTAGATTTCTTTAATATAACACCCTTCAAATGACAAAACTGTAGAAACAGAGAACACATTAGTGGTTGTCACAGGTAGGATAGGGTAGGAGGGAGGTGGGTGTGGCATTAAGGGGCAGGATAGGGTGGGAAGGGCAATAGGAGAGATTGTTGTGGCTTTGGAAATGTCTATAGCTTGACTCTCTCTTGTCAGTATTCTGGCTGTGGTATTGTACTATGGTTTTGCGAGCTCTTACCACTAATGGAAAGTGGAAAAGGGGTACACAGGATCTCTATTATTCTTTACCACTGCATGAATCCACATTTATCTCAAGATTTAAAAATTCAATGTAAAACAACTTTACATACTGTCTCATTCCATTTATAGGACATTCTTGAAAAGACAAAGGTATGGAGATAGAGAACAGCTCCATAACTCTCAGGGGTTAGGAGATGGTAAGGGTGTGACTATGAAGGCAAAGTACCAAGGAGATTTTTTGAATGATGGGACGTTCAATACTCTGCTCGTAGTGGTATACATGAATCTATATGTGTATCAAAATTTATACACCTATCCACCAAAGAGAGGCCATCTTAAATGTATAATCAAAAAATATAACAAAAAAATTGTTAGTAACATATACAGCTCATTTGTTTTTTTCAGAGTTTGGATAAGTTTGGTTGGATACAACACTTTTCGATTTGCTTGAGTCTATTAGTTTGGAAGGTGTTCAGTGTAGCCCAATGGGAAGAACACAAAATGTGGAGTTAGACAGGCGGGTGTTTTTTCTTGGCGCCACCATTTATTAGGTGTGTGATTATGCTGATCCTCATTATTTTATTTGTAAAGTGGGACTACTACCCACATCACAGTGTTATTTTGAGGCTGAAATGGAGAGAATCTAGACTTACTGTAGGAGGCCTAGAAATCTAGAAGGATGCCAAGCATTTTCTGTAGAAAATAAGCTGTAGGCTTTGAACAGAGTTGTGTAGCTATTTAAAAATGTGTGTAAACACTGTGGTGATCCATGAAAATAAAAACATATAACTGAACATTAGCTTTATGCTTTTAGATATTTTCAAGTGTAAAGGACTTTGCTACTTGAAAGTGAATAGACTTGGATAGTCCTTGATATTTGCAGGTATTAGAAATAAGGCAGACAATGTCTGACATGTTAAGTAGCTGCTTGGTACTTGACAACTGTTAAATATTTAGTCATAGAAGTAGTTGTGGAAATAGAAGTAGTAGAGGCAGAGATAGTAGTCATAGTAGAGGAAGAAGAAGATGATGATGATGAAGAAGAAATAGTAGTGGTAAAAGCAGCAGTAGTAACCATGGTAGTAACAGTAGCCATAGTGTTAATGGTAGTAGTAATAATAGCAGTAATAACAGTGGCAGTAGTGATAGTAGTAGTAGTAACAGTAGCAATAATGGTAATGGTGGTACTAGTAATAGCAGTAGGAATAACAGGAGCAGTAGTAACCATAGTTATAATAGTAGCCACAGTGGTAATAGTGGTAGTGGTAGTAGTAGTAACAGCAGCAGTGGTAATAGTGGTGGGCAATGTATTTTACATACATTGTTTTATCTGGTCCTCCTAGTGGTCTGCGAGGGGCAAAGGGTAGAGTTTGTAAGCCCCATTTCTCAGTGACAGCACCAAGGGTGAGGTACCTCCTTTTCCAAACCTTGCAGTTTGAACTTGCCACGCGTGGAAGGAAAGCCCAGGTGTTCCACCTTGGAAAGCCTGGCCTGGAGGAACCAGGGGAGGTGGCTATCTTAGTCCACTTGGGATACTATAGTCAGAGACCCCAGGCTTGGGTTTAAACATCAGAACTGTCTGTCTTGGTTCTGGAGGCTGAAGTCTGAGATCAAGATGCCCAGGGATTCAGGGTTTGGTGAGGTGTCTTCTGGCCTTCCTGCAAGATGGCCACCTTCTAGCTCTAGTACGGTGGACAGAGAGAGCACTCCGGTCTCCTCTTCTTATAAGGGCACTGACCCCATCGTGGGAAGCCCACCTCATTACCTATTCTAAACCTAATCATCTCCCATAGGCCCTACCTCCAAAACCATGACATTGGGAATTAGGGCTTCAGCATAAGAATGGGGAAGGGGCACAAACATTCAGTCCATAGCAACAATCTTACTAGTGTTTGAGGGATGTATTCTACATCCAGAGAGACTGGCTCCTCACTTGGCACTGATGCCTCAGTGGTCCCATGGTGTGGTTGGGCAGGACAAGTGGCATCCCCAGGTGCTTCCTGTGTCCTGCCCTGGCAGGGCCAAGTGAACCCATTTGCTCTGGAAGCACTCAGGCAGGGCAGTGAGTCAACCTCATGGGAGCAAAGTCTATCTTCAGGAAGAACTCTGCCCTCTTAGGCTACTCTGGGAGGTGGTCCAGGCCCTGGGACAGCCGGATCCCTGGGACAGCTTAGCTTACCTACCAGAAAGGTCACGGCTCTGGGGGCAGGAGACCTGGGTCCTCCCGATGGCTCCATTCCTGATTCTAACACCTGTCTGGGAAAACATGTGAGCTGAGCCTGCTCTCCCCCGTCTAACTCCTCTGTTCTGAGACTTCTGCTCCCCTACTTCCCCAGCCCCCGGGCAAGATTATGACACTTCTATCTGGGCGGGGGCGGGGTCACCTTGGGCAGTGCAAGGGCGGGGCTGGGTTCAGCCCCCGCTCCGTGCTCAGAGACGACAAATGGAAGGCACAGCTTGGGCAAAGAGGGGGCAACAGAGGGAATGCCGTGTCATCTGATCTGTAGCTGATTAATCCTTTGAAAATGTGCACTGGGGACATGTCCGTGAAGGACGTCACTGAGGTGGGGGAAGAATGCGGCCTGTTGTCTGGGCCCAGGACACAAAGGCCTGTCTGTGCGCACGTGGGCACCCCGATCCAGGCCCGATCAGCTGCTCTTGTTTCCTCCTTCGCCATCACAATACGACTACAGAGCTCCAGTCTGTCCTTCTACCCCCGCCCCAGGAGAGCTGGGCAATGGGATCTCTGCCCACTGGGTGCCTGATGAGCCCCAGCCAGCAGCACCAGCCTCCCGGCCCACTTGGCTCCCGGAAAGTCTAGAATTTCAATAGCCTGCGTCTCCCTGCCCTCATTTACTGCCCTCTCTCTTGGCGTCCCTTTCTCTCGCCCTCCCCGGCACATGTGTGAGTGGCAGATCCAGGGTGATCTGGACCCGGCTGATCACCAGGGAACCAAGCCTGAGACATACCCAGCTGGGTGGTGGCCAGCCGTGGCAGAGGGTCACTCGAAAAATACTTTGCTCAGGCGGTTGGGTGGCAGCTGCTCTGGCCACACCGGCTGGATCCCTAGGAAACTGGGCAAGGGACGCTCTCTTCTGGATGGAGTCCCTGCCAGCACCCAGCAAGGAGCCGCTGTGGCATCAGAGTCGGAAAGCCTGGGTTACCGTAGCGCGGACGAGGTCCTTAACCTCTGTGAGTGCGACTTTGCTCATTTCTGTGAAATGAGGATCGTAGTTCTTACACCAGGTGATGTGGCGAGCACTCCACGCGTGTCAGGCATTGCTTAGCATGGGGCGGACCTATTAGGAAGCCTGGAAACACACCCACCCACCGTGCATTAGCTGGTCAAGGTCATTTTATTTGTGTGTATATAATTATGGATGACTTCTCTGGGCTGGGCACTGGGCCAGACACTTAGGGAGAATCGGGGAACAAAAGAGACAAAAAATCCTTGCCCTCATAGAATGCAACTTCTCATGGAGGGGGACAGACAAGACAAGAAGCAACAAAGCTAATAAGTAAGGAGAGCCCACGGTACGGTAGAAGGTGGTAATAGCTATGGGGGGAACACATACCAGATTAAGAGGAATCAGAAGGTGTGAGCCAGGGGAAACTTTTGGTCTTTAACAAGGTGTCCAGGAAAAGCCACATCGGGAAGGTAGGAGGGCGACACTGCTGAGAGACTGGGGAGAGCAAGAAAGGGAGCCCGGCAGATCCCAGGGGAAGAGCATTCCAGGCAGAGGGAAGAGCTCAGCCTAGTCCCAGAGGGGGACGGGTGGCTGGTGAATCTGTGGAAGGGAAGGGGTGGCTTGGGTGTGGGGGGAGAATGATACACGAGGTGAGGGGACCAGGCCTGAGGGGTCTTCGTCTTGGATTGCTGGGGCTGCCTAAACAAAGGGCCAGGAGCCAGTGGCTTCAACAATAGGAACAGGTTGAGTCCTGGAGGCTAGAAGTTCAAGATCAAGGTGGTAGCGGTGTGATGCTCCCTCTGAAGGCACTAGGGAAGCCCGTTCCAGGCCCCTCTCCTGGCTCCCGCAGGTCCTCAGCTTCTCTGTCTTTGCAGGACATTCTCCCTGCTCATGCGTCTGTCCAAACTCCCCCTTTTTATTAGGGCTTAGCCTCATGACCTCATTTTAACCAAATGGCCTCTGCAGAGACCCGGTCTCCAAATAAAGCCATGTTCTGAGGTACTGGGTGGGGGTTAGGACTTCAATATATCTTTTTTGAGGGACGCCATTTAACCCATCACAGACTTGAGGGCCACTAAAAGACCTCTGCTTTTTGTCTGAGTGATGTGGGAGCCCTCTGAGGGACTTGGGCCAGGAAGGTGGGACTCTCTGGGACTTACATTTTAAAAGGATGACCTGTCTCTCTGGAAGTGACTTTTCCTCTCACGTGGGTGTCCCTCCTGAGCTGTACTCCTAGAAGCCGCTTCGGGCTCTGTCACAGGCCAAAGCCCTCCCTGACTCTGCTCATGGTGTTGGCCCTGGACACAGTGCTGGGGAGGGAAGGGCTGTTTCCTGTGGGGCTGAGGGAGCCCAGGGCTGGCCGAGGGCCCCCCACCCCTCCTGGCCACCTTGCCTTTCTTCACCATACTGTCACTAGTGCCAGAAACCTGAAGGGGGTTGCAATGTGTGCCCGGGTGTGTGTGCGTGTGTGTGTGTGTGTGTGTGTGTGTGTGTGTAGGGGGAGGTGATTTCTAAACCATTCACCAAGTGTGTTTTCTCCTTCAGAGCAGAGCACAATCCCCAAGACTTAAAACCCAGCCCAAGAGTCCCATGTGTCCACCCCAACTCTTTGCTTTGTTCCCCTGGAGCCTACACCTCCTTCTCACCTCTCCTGCAGTCCCCTCTCCTTGAGGTCCTTTGAGGTCTTGAAGCCCTTTGAGGTCTTCCCACTGCTGGGGCCTTGATGGAAAGCTGTCAGGGCCAGGGCCTGGCATTGATGCCATAAACACACAGGATTGCCTGTCACACACAGAGGGAACAGCTTCCTAAAGTTGCATTGATGCCATAAACACACAGGATTGCCTGTCACACGCAGAGGGAACAGCTTTCTAAAGTTGCTTTCATGTCGAGAGAGGGTCCGTTGTCGTATTATTGTGAAGTGCTCGAGAAGGAGCTTATGGAGATTGTGGACCTCCAATGCCCAGCTGTCCCTGGGGCTCAGTTACGTGACACGTGGAGACTAGGGAAGGAAGGTGGCAGATGGGCCGAGCTCAGCCTTTACCTTCCCAGATCTCCTTCTGTGGATTGGGGAAGGCGTGTCTTTTTCTGAGGGTCTGAGGTTGTCCATCCAGGTGATATGAGCCCTCTCATTATTCAGGGCTTGTCCCAGGAATATGGAACCCCCGGGACACTGTCACCAGAGCTCTTCGACCCCTGGTGGACCCTCCCAGCTCAAGGGCTCAGGGCCAGATGATAAAATGACACAGTCCAACATGCTGTGGGCCTCCTTTATACAGGTCAAGCCACGCAAGCCTTCTGCAAACATGGCCTGTCTTCTGACCAGCTAGTATCCACAGGGCTGATATTTCAGGGGGAATATTTTGGGCCATTGTATTAGTGCAAGATGTGTTAGAAGCAGATGGCAGGACAGGCTACACTGCCAGCATTGTACTAGGGGAAATACCTACATGACTAAAATGGACAGTGAGTCATATACGGCTGGAGAGCTAACAGACTCTTCTCATCCCTGACTCAGATGAAGATGAGGGAGAAGCATCCTAGTCTCAGAATCTAAGGAGGGCTCAGTAAGGCCGCCAGGGGGTCCTCTGACCAGTCAGCTGTCAGAGAAGTCTGTGTTTCCCAGGACTGGGGCTGCCTTAGTATTCCTGCTGTGTTTAGTCACTGCCTGGGAGCAGCCCGGAGAAGGGGGGCTTGGTGCACACAGAGCCGTGGGGTTCAAACACAGTAGCTGGGATCCTTGGGTAATTGTGCTCCTGTAGCTGGAAGTCTGCAAGCTACATTCTTAGGGCCAGCCAGAGACACGGACTCTTTGAATCACCATGGCTCTAACTCTTTGGAAATGGCCATGTCCCAACCCTGGGAGCTCCGTGCCAGGATTGTCAAACCCAGGTTGTAGGCTCACCAGCCTATTCAGAGAACTCACAGAGACCAACCACCCAGCTGCAGAGCAGAGATGACTCTCAAAGTGTAGCCCATTGACAACTTGCAGCAGAAGCGGTCACCTCCTGATGAGGAACATTTGTTCAAAGGACAGCTCTCCAGACTCCATCTCAGACCTACCCAAACACAACCTGTGAGGGATGGCCTAGGACTGGCATTTAACGCACCAACCCACCCCAACACATACACACACACAGGATTCCTGGGCGCTCTAAATTTTGAACTTCAAATAGCTTGCACAATTCTGCCAGGAATGAACCTGCCTATGAGTCTATGTCTCAGTGTCTGGATTAGAAATGATGGGCGAGGCCCACAGACTTCCAAAAGGAGCTCTGCGAGACCTGTGCTTTCTGGTCTGGCCAAGCACAGATGCTTACAGATCACCTTTCTCCCAAAGAGTGCACCAGGTACAGAATTTCTTGGGACCCACGCACTTAGGAATTTCAGTGTCTTGCTTTCTGTCTCTGCACAGTGTACAACACCACATCTCTCCAGTCCTGAAAGAGTGCTTCCTTATAAGGAATCTCCCAACAGATTTCTTTTCCTAATTACCCCATGGGAAGGTGTGCTTGGGGACCCTTCGTCACTCTTACATGCACTGATTGCCAGTTTCCATGGGCTGGGCTGCCATGGACCTTTCCCACTTGTCATCTGTCCTTCCTCTGTTCCACTAGCACCAGATACCGAGGCCTCGGGGATTTCTTGTCTTATCTGTGCTTATCTGCAGCATTCCTGGAGGGTCAATGTACATCTTGCAGCCCCATTCCTTTCAGCTGTGAGCAACTGGAGACATTCACGCCTCTGTTGGTTTCCTTATCTCTGCCTTCCTTCACCTTAGAGGCCCTTTTCTGCCTTTGGGTTCATTCCAGTTCCCTTGCTTACCCCGCCCTGTTCACAGCCAAACCCAGATCACTTGTTCTCTGGATGGATATTTGTAGAAGCAGCCACTCTAAAAGTCAATTTAATTATTTAAAAAAAACCCAATAATCCCCAGCACTAGTAATGATACTGAAAATCTGGTTTCCTTGTGGCTGGTCATGGAGGTATTGTTACAATTCTTTAGGAACATCATTTGGCAATACGTATGAAGTATGAAGAGAACTAGATACAGAAGATCCAAGAGATCTTTGATTTAAGAACTTCACTTTTGGGAATCTAGCTAAAGAAAATAAACCTGAATAGGAAAACATGTCATATAAGTGAAAATGTACATCACAGAAATCTGTAATACGGAAAAATTGGAAGTACTCATAAATGGCTAATATTCACTATGTGCTTATTATGTACTGAGCATAATTAAATTCTTTATCATTTCATCTCAACCTCACGAACAACTACTATCGGCAGTAAGAACAGTAATTATCCCCATAGAACTTCTATAATTTCCTCTGGGCACCTAGTAGAGAGCTCTGTGGTAGTTTGGACTGCTGGCCTAGGCTCTGCCCTAAGGCAAGGTTCATTCACTTTGACCATGGCCATTTCCTGCCCCTCCCCCTCCTCAGTAATTAGACTACAATAGAGTGTCATCGCACAGCCAATTAACTACAGGAATCACTACTGAACAAGTTCTCTCCCTCTCTCCCTATGAAGGTAGCTTTAATCCGACAAGTCTTTAAATGAATCGACTCAATTTTTTAAAAATTGCATAAATTGGGAGGAGTACCTCATTTTAGGTCTAGCTCCTCATTTAAATCTTCAAGATCATCTGGATGCTGATCCTTTCATTTAGAAGAACTACCTCTCTGGAGTTTTCTTACTCCAGATCCCATGGCACATGCCCTAAGTTTTCACTGCAGATGCTGGTTGGCTTAGGGCCAAGCAGGCAGTGTCAGGGACCCTCTCTAGATCAGGATAATCCTGCTAAAACCCATCAACTGCCACTTTTTAAAGAAAATTATTTTAAATTACTTATGAACTCCTTGTATGTAAAGTCACAGACTGAGTTTTTAGAAGCCATCTTTTAGCTCTGCAGCGTAATTTGAGAACTGGGTTGGTTCTTTGGCAAACTGCCTCAGTGTCCTCACCTTGAACAAGAGTGATCATTCCATCTCCTCAGTGATGAAGGAGAAATAGGTGACCATGCTTCCCACAGTACTTGGCACCTGGATGGCCCTCAGGACACATTCATTCATTCATTTAAGCCTGCTTCTCCTCCATGATGCATTCAACATGCTTCTTGGGGGATGTGTTTATTTCTTTTAGTTCCCAGTTACTGTGGGAGACCCAGCCAGGTGGCAGAACTCGAACTGGTCTTAGCACCTGTAGCTCCCGACTTTTCTACTGGGAGAGGCTGGTTCCTCTATGCTCATCCTGTCACAGCTGGCTGCCTTCTCCTGGGGTATGGGTGAGGCTTGGGGCCCAGGTAGGAGAGGAAGGAAGGCATGTAGAAGGAAATCCTATCCTGGGAGGGAGAACGCCTTGTCCTGTACTGAGCCACAATGTGATTTCTGGCTTTGAGTTAGTCGATAACCTTTCTTCTCTTCTCTCTTCTCCTTTTCTTCCTTCCTTCCCTCCCTCTCTCTCTCCTTCCCTCTTCCATTTTCCCTTTCTTTCCCTTCCCTTCCCTCCCCCTTTCTTCCCTTCCCTTTCCTCTTCCTTTCCACTTTCCTTCCCTCTTCCCTTCCCCCCCTTCCACTTTTCTTCCACTTCCCTCCCCTCCTTCCCTTCCCTCCTCCTTCCCTTCCCCGTTCCCTTCCACTTCTTTTCCCTTCCCTACCCCTCCTTTCCCCTCCCGTCCCCTCCCCTTCCTTCCCTTCCTTCGTTCCTTCCTTATTAGGGGTGAGAAAATTATTTTTATTGAGTATATGTACTTAGAAGGCACGGAGTGTTTTCTAATCAAATTAATGGTCCCCTTTAGGAGCAATTACTGCCTATCGGGACTTAGAACATGCTAGACTCACAGTCTCTTTGGCAGTTCCCCTTTCGAAAATACGCTGTGTGGAGGTCATTTCCTAAAGGAAGATGTTGTTATATTCATGTAGGTGAATTCTTTTTCCATGGTGCCCCCTCCTTTCCCCTCCTCTTGCCACTGACACCCCTGATTTGTCACACTTGTTCCAGGAATTGAGCTGCCTCTGACGTGGTTCAAGGGACAAAGCAGAATCCTGAGACATGATGTCCCAAGGGAATGCGAGAATCACTCACTTTCATTCGTCAAAGACTTTTGGAGGTGGGCACTCTTCATCCTTAGCAGTGAACAAGACTGAGTAGAGCTCTGTTCCCACATTTATATTCTAGTAGAGAGAAGCTGACAACAAACACATGATAAAGAGGACAATCTCCAAGAGTCAAGGTGCTGTGAGGAGGAGAAAATGAGGCTGGAAAGGATTCAATAATATGCTCAAGGTCACGCATTAGGAGGGGACAAAGCCAGCACTCAATACCATACTTAATTCGCACTGAAGCTCAGCCTTCCTGGCTCTGATGAGATCACGGCCAAGTGAGGGTTAGCCCTTACCTTTGCATTGCACTTTATACCCTTCCAAGCTATTTCTGGCACGTCGCCTCATTTCACCTTGGGACATTATTATTTCCAGCTTCTCCTCCGAGGCCTGCCACAAATGCAAAGGAGAATGGCAGGAGCAGATCCTCTAGCAACGGAGCCAATTAAGCTAACTACGAATGTAGAGCAGTTAAATTCCCATGATGGGAAGGACCAAGAAAAGCCTTGAGGTGGCCCTGTCTAGAGCAAAACCCTGGGGGTCCAAATTTAAAAAGGAAAAGACCTCTTTCATTTCTCCTTCCGCAACTCAAAGAAATCCGTTCTTAGGCATTGAAAGAATATACCAATGGGCAGCTCCTGTGTTCTTAGATCCTGTGGGAATGGAAGGGAATGACTGCAGTGCTCTACTCTTCTGGAATCTCCAGGGAAAGATACCTTCCACTGAGGAGAACCGTACTTACTCCTTCAAGTGCTCGGTCTTCGCCACAAGGTCAGCACTTGACTGTTCACAAAGTACCGTGACATACTTGATCTTGTGTGATGCTCATGTGAACCCCATGGGGTAGGTCCTAAGATTCTTGTTGATTTCAAATAGGGAGACTGAGGTCCAGAGAAGGCACCTGACTCAGTGTGTCTCCGTGGGGCTGGCAGGCCAGCTGGGTTTTGAGATCTCTGACACCAAGGGTCCCCCTTGCTCCACTGTACCACGAAGGATAGCTGCTTTTGTGATGGCTTTGGAAGGAGCTCTTCCAAAACCCATATTTACTTCCCTGCTCTTTGAAGCAGAGGACACAGGGGATGGGAAGTGGCAGAGTGGTATTTTCTTGATGAATAAAGGTACTTTTGTGAATGCATATGCCCCTGTTCTGCCTAGAAATCTCTCAGTTTTATTAGTTTTCCATGCTTTCCTTTTTGATGAAGTCCTTGTGTTCCCTTCATATATTTTTAAAAGATTTTTAAATATATTTCTTTAAAGAGAGAGAGTGTGTGTGCTTGCAAGAGTAGGGGGAGGGGCAGAAGGAGAGGGAGAGAGAATCCCAAGCAGACTCCAGCTGAGTGTAGAGCTCTATGATGGGCTCAATCCCAGGACCCTGATGTCATGACCTGAGTCGAAATCAAGAGTCAGACGTGTAACCAGCTGAGCCACCCAGGTGCCCCTTCTCTTTGTATTTTGAAATTTCCACTCAGCAGTAAGGTTTATTACAAATTGTTGTTGGCAATTCCAGGAGGAGGTAAGTTGCTACAACCCTTTGGAGGGACAATAGGCACTAAGTTTAAGAAGCTTTAAAAATGTCCACCATTTTTGATCCTACAATCTCATTTCTAAAAATGTGCCCTAAGAAAATATTCAGAAGGCTTCAAAAATATTGCCGTATAATATTATCATGACATGATTTATGAGTTTGAAAACTGAAAGCAATCAGTGGGAAGGAACAATCGGTAAATAAATACATTATGTATTTAAGTAAAATACATTAAGTCCATGTGATAGATGCTACAGCCATTGAATTGTAAAAAAATTAAGATATATTCATATGTTAAGTAGGTTGTAAAATAGCACAAGCATTATGATGACAATTTTGAAAAAAAGAAACATAAATAGAAAAATAACAGAGTCTGTACCAACATTTTCTGAGTTTCTTCAGGGCGGTGTGGCTTATGGATGGTTTTTATTTCTTTCTGTATGATTTTTAAAAATTTTTCCTACATTGAACATATGCTACTTTAATAATAAAATGCTCAGATACTATCTAGGCATGAAATAGTGGCTAGCTGTGAAACAAGCCACAGAGGTGCTGAGTAAGGCTGGGCTTGTGGGTGTAGGTATCAGATGACCTTGACCTCATGTAGCAGTCTCTGCTGACTTCTAAATTGGAGACTGTGTTGTAGGGTTTCAGGAAAGCTGTTATGGAAGATATTACTGATACTATCCTTGGGTATGGACAGCATACTCACTGGAGTACTAAGGGCACATGATAAGCTATTTTTTTATTTTTGTTTTAAAAGTTTTATTTGAGAGAAAGAGAGAGAGAGAGCGCGTGCGCAGGAGCAGGGGGGAGGGGCAGAGGGAGAAGCAGACTCCCCACTGAGGAGGGAGCCTGACTACGTCCCAGGACCCTGGGTTCATGACCCCAGCGGAAGGCAGACATTTAACTGACTGAGCCACCCAGGTGCCCTGTGACAAGGCTTAACTGCCAATAGTAGTTGTTAATGTTGGTCTGTTTTTTAGGAATCCAAAAAAATCTTCTAAGAAAATGAGATGCTTTTATTCATTCATCCAGCAAATATTCATTCATTCAATAGAGATTTATTCATGTTAGTTTCTAGAAGAAAGGGAGATGAGTACGAAACAACAATCTACTCCTTGGTATCTACCCAAGAGCACTGAAAACATATGTCCACACAAAAGCCAGTACCCGAGTGTCCTTAGCAGCATTATTCACAACCGCCAAAAAGTGCTAACAACCTAAATGTCCATGAGCTGATGAATGGATAAATAAAATGTGGTACATCTATAACAGAATATTATTTGGCCATAAAAAATGGAATAGAGGGATACCTGACTGGCTCAGTTGGTACAGCATGGGACTCTTGATCTTGGGGTTGTGAGTTTAAGCCACACGTTGGGTGTTAGAGATTACCTTAAAAAAAAAAAGTATAGAGAGTTGATAATGCTACAGCATGGTTGAACTTTGAAAACATACTAAGAGAAAGAAACTAGACCCAGAAGTTCTCCTTGCATGATTCCACTTTTCACGAGACACCCAGAATAGGCAAATCTCTATAGATTTCCAGATAGAAAGCAGATTAGTGGTTGCCTAGGGTTGTTGAGATGGTTGAGGGATGATAGCTAAGGGAAGCGGGATTTCCTTTAGGGGTGGTAAAAATGTTTTAAACTTAATTCTGGTGCAGGGGGTAATAGGGTTCTACCTCTGAGACTGTAGCCCCAGGTTGCGATGGGTGTCACTCAGTTGGTGGGGCTCTGTCCTCATTGTTTAGCAGCCCAGGGTGCAGCCTGACTCCAAGCAGTCTCATTGTGGCGATTGGTAGATTACAACAAAGCCTTAATTTTTGCAGACCAAGGCTGAAACATGAGGTTAAACCATGCACAAGGCAATGATTCCTTTAACTGCTAGGAAGCCAGGCTACAAAAGGCATTCACTTCTCCCTTTGCAGGGCCCTTAAAATATGAGACTAGAGGCAAAAACAGGTGTTCTGACCTGATAAGATACCCCTTTGTTCTACTGCTACCCAGAGTCCTTGGTCCTACAAGACAACACTGTTCTGCCCATTGCAATTCAGCCTCAGTCTCCCTTTTGCCAGCACTAGAATTTCAAGCAACTCACCCTTCTTCCAAACACCCTCATATTTTCTGGTCTTCATCCATCAGTTCGTACTGTTTCCTCTGCCCTGGTGCCCCTGCTCCACCATTCCCTATTACATTCCTACTTCATCTTTGGTATCTTCAGGATCTAGACCAAATGCACTTCCCTCCACCTACGATGTGTTCCCACACCATCTGCTTTCCTCTCGCTGTCCGGCATCAGAACACATCAGCCCCTCTCTGTGATCCCCACACCACCCCATTATCCTTTGTGGCTGAGTAATAGTACCACTGAATCTGCCCATTTCTGTGGACATTTCTGGATGGTGATCTCCTTGGGGACCGAGATTTTCTGTGATGCCAATTTTGATACTCCCTGCTGCCCAATGCAATACCTCACACGTAGCATGCCCTCAGGATACATCTGCTGAATTATGGCATGGCATTTTTCTAACCGGGTGGGCTAAGTTCTGCAGAAACTCAGCATACAGGAATTCACCATTAACCAGTCTGCAACTCAGGAAATTGATTTCACAGATGGAAACTGTTTACAGAATTTTCAGCTCCCTCCGCCCATTTGTGCACTTAGGGATACATTCACTGGTCACTTCTGGGACTGCGTATCTCTCTGTACCTTCCCTCAGATCGGCTGGTACATTGCTACACGCCAGCAGCTTCTGCCGAGCACATTGGGAACAGGTTTGCACACCACCGAGAGTGCTGGGAGGACTGGAGAGGGAGTTGCGGAAGCTAGGAGATTTTCAGTTCATTATGTTCTGTTCAGTTAAGCCATCAGTGATATTTCTTCTTTGGACCTTCATGCTTTTCTGCCAAACACAAAAATGTCTCAGTCATTGGCCTCCATGTTGGTGAATTACAGAGAGTAACACGATGACTCTTTTAGTAGAAAACTGTTGTTTTCTTCTGCGAGATTTTTAAAGGTCTCTTGCCCTTTTGCACAGAATTTTATTACGTGTTGGTGCCAGTTTGTTTTCCAGAGGAGCACATCTCCAAATTTATAATGAAAGCCAAGCAAAGTGGGACTTCACGGCCTTGGCCGGACACCAAGTGATAGCTAATTTTTGCAGCAGGGAAGACGAAATAACAACTCCCTGAACTGCAATTTTGTTTTCTCCCCTTCTGTTCCAAAACAAACTTGTTTAAATAACAAACTCCTGTCTTAATCATAATTATTGGGTAACAAAAGCATGTCTGTATTTCAAAGGATATTTTCGTTTTTTACATCTTAAATGTCATCCTGGCATTGACAACTGTAGGGGGGCTTTTGCTTTTGATTAAGACAGAGGAGCCTGGTTAAATGAATTAACAGTTCATTTAACCTAATGAACTGGAAGAGCAAACAGAAATCCAGTGGAGTGATTGTTACTTTTTATGGGTGACATTAGCTGTCATCTAGTCTTTAGTCAGTACCCAGAAATGATAAGTACATCCGTTTGTGTAATAAAGAAATAACATTTATCCTTGAAACTATACATACTTATTCTTACTTGATTAATTACAGGGTAGGAAATTGAGAATGTGATTGTAACATAAACTCTAGGAAACCTAGGATCTTAATGTACCTAATTTCTTATGACAGGATACAACCTTTACATAACCCTAGAGAACCCCTCCCATGTCCATTGTTCTTGGTTTCTCAGATCTCTCATCTTCTACTTGCGAGTAGAAACTCTTTGCACACACATGTGCACACATAATCCTGTTTAGAAACAAAGACTTCCCTGTTTCTTTCTCTCTCTTAAGATTTTATTTACTTATTTGAGAGAGAGCAGGAGGAGAGGCAGAGGGAGAGAATCTTAGCAGACTCTGCACTGACCACAGAGCCCAACGCAGGGCTTGATCTCACAACACTGAGATCAGGACCAGAGCGGAAATCGGGAGTTAGATGCTTAACTGACTGAGCCACCCAGGTGCTCCCCTGCTTTCTTTCTCTTCCCTGAGATTCTCTGTGAGGTTATCCATTCTTTGTGGACTCAGACAAGGGTGCTAATGGGCTTCTTTCTTTCTCATCTTCCCAAATCACGTATCATGTTTCTTCAGATCTAGGATGTCATTGATTGCAAGACATTCCATTAGTTGGCATACCATTAAAAAAAAAAAAAAAACTACCATAACTGCAAGCATACATATATTTAAAGTCATAATCTGATTTTAAAGATGTTTAAAGGGGTGCCTCGTTGGCTTAGTTGGTTAAGTATGCAACTCTTGATCTCAGCATTATAATTTCAAGCCCCGTGTTGGCCATGGAGCCTACTTAAAATAAAAAGAACAAAAAAAGGGTGTTTAAATATGAACCTATGTGACCCCTGGAATCAATGAAATGTGGCATGAGTTTTAAAGGGAGCCTTCTGGAGGTGATGCCTTAGCGACTCCAATGATGGGGTGTCAGACATCCTAGCAGGTTGGTGAGGCAAGAGGTTAGAGTCAGGGAGGGGATATCTGGGTGGCTCAGTCATTAAGCATCTGCCTTTGGCTCAGGTCATGATCCCAGGGTCCCAGGATCGAGCCCCACATCGGGCTCCCTGCTCAGCTGGAAGCCTGCTTCTCCCTCTCTCACTCCCCCTACTTGTGTTCCTTCTCTCACTGTCTCTCTCTCTCTGTCTCTGTGTCAAATAAATGAATAAATAAACAAATAAATAAATAAATTCTTTTTAAAAACTGGGGGTTAGATCAGGGGGTGATTTTTTTGTCACACAAATCTCACCATGTAGCAAGCTGCCTGTTCCATCTATAGAGCGACTCTGGATGGGAAGATCTAGTACCTAACAACAAAATAAGACATAGACATAAAAGCATGTAAATAAAGGAGTAGATCTGCCTCCTGTAGGAAATCCAGAGATGTTCTATAATGCTGTACAAATCTCATTGATCAGAGAAGCAGAGAAAGCCTGTCCCCATGGAGTGTTCTGAGAAGAGTCCGCAGCCCTTCTCTCTCCCAGCTTAGACTTCTGGGTGAGGCTGGAGACCTGAGTTCTAGTTTTTGCCCTGCTGCTTGTCAGCCGAGGAGCTTAGTGATCTAGGCCCATGATTTTCAAACCTTTTTTTTAGTGCCAGAGCCCCTCAGATGTGGAATACACAGGCTTTGGGCTTCAATCTGAGCAGCTCAACTTTAACCTGCCTTGACTATTAGAAACTTGTGACTTCCTATGAAAAAAAGAAAAACTGGGGTGCCTGGGTGGCTCAGTGGGTTAAGCCTCTGCCTCAGGTCATGATCTCAGGGTCCTGGGATCGAGCCCCGCATCAGGCTCTCTGCTGCACGGGGAGTCTGCTTCCCTCTCTCTCTCTCTGCCTGCCTCTCTACTTGTGATCTCTCTCTCTCTCTGTCAAAAAAAAAAAAGAAAAAAGAAAAAAAGAAAAACTTTCTCTGCTAAAAGAAAGCTTGAAAGTCCTTGCTAGAGACAAATCCTACATCCTCTTCTCCAGCTAAAATCCTCTGATCATTTCACTCCAAAAGTAGGTTATAGAGAAATACTAGAATATTTGTCCTTAGCAGCATTGAGAGAAGAGAGCTGTCTCAGTCCATTCAAGCCGTTGTAACCAAGTTACCATAGATGGAGTGGCTTACAAATAACAAAAATTCATTTCTGCAGTTGTCGAGAACGAATCCACCTAGATGGAGGGGTCGGCTTGGTTGGGATCCGGTGAGGATCTCCTTCCGGGTCGTGGACCAACTTCTATTCTCATATGGCAGAAAGAGGGTGAGAGAGCTCTCTGGAGTCCCTTTTTAAAGGACGCTAATCCTCTTCATGAGGTCTCCACCCTGATAGCCTCATTACCTCCCAAAGACCCCAACTCCTAATACCATCACATTGCGAGTTAGACTTTAAACGTAAGAGTTTTAGGGGGACACACTCAGTCTATAACTAGGACCAAGGGTAATTTGTGTGAGAAGTTGGACCACTGGCTTTCTCTTCATCATTCCTATGAGAGCTCCCTCCCTTGTAAGTGACACTTTCAGGAAGGGGAGTCGCCTAGTGTATGAGTTTCCTTAATGGCTGCTGTTGACAAATTACCATAAATTCAATGGCTTAGAACTATATAAATGTATTGTTTTATAGTTTTGTAGGCTAGAAATCTGACATGGGATCTTTCTGGGTTAAAATTAAGGTGTTGGTGGGGCTACAGCTCTTTCTGGAGGCTGTAGGACAGAATCTGTTTCCTTACCTTTTCCAGTTTCTGGGGGCCGCCTGTATTCCTTGGCTTATAGCCCCATTTCCAAATCCAACAGTGGGAGAAATGAGTAGCTTTCATATGACATTTCTCTGTTCCTCTTCAATAGTCACACTGCTTTGATTCTCTTCCTCTGCCTCCTCCTTCACTTTTAAGGATCCTTGTGATGACATTGACTCCATTAGGATAATCCAGTATAATCTACCTATTTTTAGATCATCTGAATAAAAACCTTAATTCCTCTTTGCCCTGTAATTATATAGTCACAGTGTCCAGGTATTAGGATATAGACCTCCTTGGAGGCCATTATTCTATGACACCTGGATAGGTCTTTTGAGAATCAGAAAAGAGAAGTGATACAAAAGTAACCACAGAGCCATAAATCAGCCTATTTTGAGTTATGACTTATCCCCATATTATTGCTTGATGTTTATTACGCAAGGGACCTAGAGAGTAGCAAGCCAGTATTTCATGTGCGATTGAGGTCACAGGTCGGATTCCCCCAGATGATAGAGATTTCTACGCAGGTCATTTATTCTGGAGAGCTTTTGGGATCAACACCTTTGGAATGGAAGGGAAGTGAGAAAGATGTTTTGGGCAGAGAGAGAAATTGGTTTGCAAAGCAGTCTCAACAAAGGCCTCAGCTAATCTTCTGGGAGCTTTGAAGCTGGGGTCACCAGCTTTTATGGGGGGGGGTCATCAGCTTTTAAACTTATGTTGACCAGTCATTGGATGTCCTGGAAAAGGGGGTGTGACCTTGATGAGGCCTCTCACTACCCAGAGGGACTGATAGCTTAGGGCTATCCACAGCAGTTGGGGAGTAAGTGCATTAGTTCTGGAGGGAATTGGGGTGATGCTTCACAATGCTACCCACAATTGGACTGAGGACTCTAGTGAGGGATGGTTACCAGTGAACTGGAAGAGACTCTCCAAGGCTTGGGTGTAGGGGAAGGTCCCAGAATGGGGAGAGTGTCACAGCCAGGCAGAGTCGATTCAGAAGGGAGGTTTCTCAGTTGCCTTTCTGCACCATTATCCCTGCAAGACCCTTAGGCTCTCTCCCCGCTGAGGGATGGCTTGTCTGCTCATCACCTCCAGCTCTGCTGGAAATGATGGATAGAACAAGTGGTAGTGACATTGATCTGAAGATTCTGGACAGTGAGTAGATTCGTACAGCGTAAACAAGAAGCTGGTCTGGGCTTTGGCTTGATTTCTCACTCCAGAAACCCACAGGCTGATGGCATAGTCAGCTCAGCGATATTTATCTGCCTTGGCAGCTGGGGTACATGGTGGCTGTTTGGGGGCATTATCCCAGGGTCCCAGGTTATTACTCTCTGTTACCTTGTCATCTGTAAGAGGAAGGATATGGTTATTGGTAGTGTGTGATTTGTGAATTATTTCACTTCTCCTAGAGTGAACTGTCTCTCATAGGCCTTGTGACCCTTGGCCTTCATCAGCACTCTCTGCAGTGGCTGTGGGTCAAGATTAGCCTTAGGCATATGAAGGACAGGTGGCTACCCACTCAAGGTCACCAGAAAAACTCTCCTACCCCCAATGAACTTGACTAACTTGCTTTTGGATGCCTGAAGGCCCACCATTAGGCTTTTTGACTTCAAGCTCTGGTGCTGGGTTAAGCGTAGATGCCCTCAGAAAAGGGTTAACGACATCTCAACGGAAGTACATTTCAGAAGTTCTTCCGAAAGAAAATCCTGGGATGTAAGTGGTAGCATTCCGAGTGCCCAAAAACTTCCATGTAAAGCCATTTGGCAATAATACTGAAAGCCTTTACAAACGTTCACACCCTTTGACCTAGTAATTCTGCCCCTGTGCATTAAACCTCAAGAAACTGGTCTGAATACCAAGAGGACTTTGTACACAAGAATGTTTATCACAGAATAATTTATAATGATGTAAATTGGAATGTTAACCTTAAACATCATTTTACCAGCAAAAATGAACTTATTCAGGAATAAAAGAATTGCAATTCAGGACATGCATGCTATGATAAAACCATAGGCAAGTTCAACAAACAAAGGAAAGGAACAGTTATTTTATGGAGAAGAAGGAGGAAGTTGGGAGGGGTTGTTTTGAAGCAAAGTCCACTGGAGGAAAGCCCAAGTCCAGGGTGATGACAGTTTCTCATTGGCTGGGTTTCAGGGTAGTCCAACTCCTGCAGAGATGCAACCTACACCTTTCCCTGTTGGGACCTGTAATGGATGACTCTTACCTCAGAGGATTCTTCTGTGGGAGTTTGTAATTGACAAGCCTTCCTGTAATTGACCTGAATGGTACCAGCTCTCCCTGCTTGTGCTCTCTCTCTTTCACATTCTGACAAATAAATAAATAAAATCTTGAAAAAAAAAAAAAAAAGATAAAGTGGAGTTGGGGAGTGGAAGGGGGAAGATAGAAGGGGGAGCAGCAGGCAGAGAGAGAAGCTCTCTTCTCCCTCTCCCTGCTCAGCAGGGAGCCCAATCCCAGGACTCTGGGTTCATGACCCGAGCCAAAGGCAGCAGCTTAACCGGACTGAGCCACCCAGGCGCCCCTCCCCACTCTGCTTTAATAAAGTTTCTTTTCATTCGATTTCATAGGAACCACGTGAATGCTAAACATTTGAAAATGCTCTGGTCAATACTAGCATATGTGCCCAATGAAAAACTACCCTGTCATTAAAAATGATAAGACATGACGGAAATTTTTGTGTTACAAAGGTGAAAATGACTGTGCATTCACAGTTTTATGTGCATTTCACCGCAGCTCTGCAAAAATAAATCTGTATACATTGAAAAGGAATGAAACCAAATATACGCAATTAACAACAGTGATATGCTTGTTGGTAAAACTAGAGTAGTTCTTAAAATCATTGCATCTTCCTCAGGATTTTCAAAACCTGTGCGGGCTCTGTAGGACCTCAGTAAGGCACTGGGTAAAGTTGTAAGCACCGTGCATGCAGGTGGCCTGAATCTCCGGACCGGCGCGTTCCCAGCAGGACTCTAGCTTTAGGACCAGAGACCGCTCCCTCCACCCGGAATATCCCCGCCTTTCCCTGAGGCCTGGAGGCTGGGATGGCTCTGAAGGCCTAGAGAGGCTTCCCGCCGCCCCGCGGGAGAACCCGCCGCGAAGTGCCCGGCTCTGCGGCAGGACCCTCGGCGGCCGCCGTAGCGCAGAGCGGACTCCGCGGGTCCCCCTGCGCGGCGCCTATTGCGCGGTGGCAACAGCTGGAGGCCGCGGGTAGCATCCTTAGAGCGCGAGGAGCGTGGCTTCCTCGCCTGTAAGATGGGCTCCTGGCCAACGGGGCGTGTGAGGACTGAGTGAGGCATGCGTATGCGGTGATAAAGTGCTTATCACGGTGCGCGTTCCCCGGGTGGGCCACCAGCCAGAGGAGGCGTTCTTAGTTGCGTCGTGAGAATTCGGTGAGAATAGTAGCCACAAAGAAACTGCTTTTAATTAGGACTTCGGAAGCGGTAGCCATTCCTCCTTAAGTACGGTGATCTACACGCTGCACCTGTGGAAGCACACATCCGTAGCGTCTGCTGCTTGTAAGAGTGCAGGTGGGCTGGGAAGAAGGCATTTGCCAGAGAGAGCCAGAGGGGAGCCGGCCCGCGGCTCCCAGGCAGGCAGCACGACCGGCTGGGACACGACTGCCCCCCCCCCCCCCCCCCCCCCCCCCCCCCCCCCGGCAGCGTGTCTGCTCTAGGCCCTGCCTGGTGTTTGCATGTGCTGTGCCCTTCAGTTCCCACACCCGGACTCTGAGGCCAGGAGCACAAGTACAGCTTGTCCCGACAGAGCGGGGGCCGCACAACTCCTAGTAGTATCCCTAACAGCTAGCGGGGGATGGCCGTGCAGCCTCCAGGTGAGTGAGGCACTGCGAGGCAGCTTCCTGCAAATAGCCAAGGCCCGGGGCCTGCCTGGCTTAGTCCGCCCTCCGATCCTCGGTAAGCCGGGCCTTCTCCAGTACTAAAGAGAAGCAGATTGACCTTTCTTCGTCGTTCAAGTGAAGGTGTTTCACTTGCACTGAAAGTGCATTGTACCAGCTATGTTTAGCCCTTTCTCTTTTCACCCATTGTACTAAGTGCTCTGTAATCTCACTTAATTCAGGCAGCCAGCCTCACAGTGTTCTGTCCACTTTACATGTTGCGAAGCTAAGACTCAGTTTAAGAGGCATGTTGAAGGTCACAGCAAAGAAAGGAGCAGATCCAGAATGCGAATCTGGGCTGATCTTGACTCTTAAACCGTATGCTCTTAACAGCTACACTACTCTAGAGATCTACCCATATTTTCTGCTTTAAACAAAATGCTTTCTGAACCTTAATTTTCAGGGCCTGTAATGAAGCGTTTTTCAGAGCACGTTTTCTAAGTTCTCCCCTCTTCCCCCCTCCTTACCAGGCTCCCTTCACTAACCTTTTATTCACTGCAAACATGTACTAAATGGGGCCCCTGGGTGGCTCAGTGTGTTAAAGCCTCTGCTTTCAGCTCAGGTCATGATCCCAGGGTCCTGGGATCGAGCCCTGCATCGGGCTCTCTGCTCAGCAGGGAGCCTGCTTCCTCCTCTCTGCCTGCCTCTCTGCCTACTTGTGATCTCTCTCTGTCAAATAAATAAATAAATATGTATATTAAAAAAAAAACATGTAATAAATGTGGGTTGAATTTGTGAGCTCAGCACAGGGCTTAGCCAACTTTGCTTAGAGAATTCAGCTGCAAGCCACAAGCCACTTGTTGCCCAGCCAGACCCTCAGAATGAAATCCAGGCCTTCAGGGACCTTGGCTGTGCAGCAGCAGTAACATGATGATATGGCCTCCTTGGGTCCTGCCTCAGATGCTTTCCATCCACCTGTTCTAAGCAATGCACTTGCCCTTCCCCACAAGTTCTTGGGACAAAACGTCCTATGCTTTCACCTTTATGTGGCTTCAGATGTTGGATTTAATTAACAAAAATTCAGCAGAAATGTGGTTATGAGTCAGGGGTGTGTACCTGTGTGCTCGCCTGTGTGTGAAGCCAGTCTCTCGGCACCAGCTAAAAATGTGAAGCTGCCTGTCGGTGCCGGGAATCAAGGACACCATATGCCTGCATTTCTAGGTCTTCCTAAGAGTTACATAACTGCCCCCAAAGCCAGGGGGCAGGAGCAGGGCCAGCCGTGGGAGATGTTTCCAAAGAGGAATGCTGAGGAAGGACTGACCTTGAGAAGACCGTGAGTTCGCCAGGCCATGGAATGTTCCCAGCCTCAGGGCTTAAACAAAAACTTTATTCAGAGAGCGAGTGCTCTGTTGAGAACAAGCCCTGTCTATCTCCCTGCTTTGTCTTGGGGGTTTATCAAGGTGAGCCCTTACTCTTTGGGGCACTGGCTATTGAATTTAGAGCTGGGCACAGCTGCCAGACCAGAGCCCTCGTAATCCTCCCAGCCATCTCTAATTAGCAGGCTTTGGGGCCCAAGCATCTTTAGGGCCAGGCAGAAGTGAGATAAGAGCTCTAGCCTCATCTAGTCACAGAATATGGCTCCAGAAAGGCACTGTTGGGAGAGGAGAGCTGTGGGACGGGACAGCCAATCAGCAAGGGCTTATCAGAGGCTTGCTCTGGCCATCTTTGCGGGAGGGAGGTATCCGATTGGCCCCTTGCCTTGTAGAGAACTTTCCTCACCACCCTCCCTGCCCTCTGTCGTGCTTGACTAGAGCTTATTTTTCTTTCAAGACTTCAGTTCTGAGGTCTTAGACCTAGAGCAGCATTTTTCAGACTCTGGGTCATGACCGTTAGTAGTGGCTCACACCCAGCATTAAAAAAAAAGAAGAAGAAGAAAATGAACAATAAAGTAGGCTATCCAAGCACATCAGACATAATAAAGGTCATGTTATTTCAGGTATATGTATAAAATTAATTCTTACTGGTGATGATAGTTTAAAAAAAAAAAAAGGAAAGCCTCGGGTTAAGAAGCTATCTATGTTCATATCCTTCTTACTACAACATTAGAAACCCTTGCTCAACCTAGTTTAGGCAAGAAGGGTATTTATTATATCACTAAAAAGGATGTTTAGAGATGGAACAGGCCCTAGGGTCATTGATACAGGCTCTACCATGCGACTAAGGATGCCAAGCCTTCCTGGTGGGTTTTTTTTTTTTAAAGATTTTATTTATTGATTCAACAGAGAGAGATCACAAGTAGGCAGAGAGGCAGGCAGAGAGAGAGGAAGGAAAGCAGGCTGCTTGCTGAGCAGAGAGCCCGATGTGGGATCCAGGATCCCAGGACCCTGGGATCATGACCTGAGCCAAAGGCAGAGGCTTAACCCACTGAGCCACCCAGGCGCCCCTTCCTGGTGGGTTTTAGCCTCAGGCTGGTAGCAAGATTTGCAGAAGCTCTGTGTCTGGCTGTCCCTGTGTCTCTGCAGAGTGAGGACATCCTCCCTGGACGCCTTCTGGCTACGGTCTCTCTGTTGGTGGAGAATCAGTCACAGCTCTGGTCTTAGACCTGTCACTGGCAAGGAGGGCATGACTCCCATGAATAGAAGAGCTTGAGCAGGAGGCCTCCTGGATCTAGAACCAGGAGGGAAGGGGGCATATCTGATCAGCAAAAGGGTTCTGACCATGTGCTAGAAGGCACAATGGGAGAAGGTACTTTCAGTGTTTCAAACTGACAAGTGACTGAGGCCTAGAATACACGAGAAATTCCTCCCAAGTTAGGAAAAAGAGAGCAACCCCAACAGAAAAGGAGACAAAAGATAGGCAATTTTCATAGACGAATTAACCCTAAAAGCTAACAAACAAGACAAGATACCCAGTCCTTAATCACCAAAGAAGTATCTATTTAAATGATGTTGTACACCATTAGGTTAACAGTTAGAAAGCTGGGTAACTCCAGTTGTTGGCAACCCAAACACACCACTGGTGGGAGTGTGGACGGATACAGCCATCCTGGAAGGTAGTCTGGTCTTCTTGTCAAGTGATGTAAATGTGTATAGTATATGACCAGCGGTTCTGCTCCCAGGGAAGTTCTGACAGAGGCCACTGGGGATGTGTGTGACGATGTTCCCTGATGCCTTATCTGTGGTGGAGGGGACTTGTCCACAATTCTGCCATCCATCCCTGAGAAAGAAAAGGTCAGATACGGTGGGCACACCAACAAGGTACCATGCATCACTTAGGGGGAATGGATTAGACGTATCCCTGGCAACACGGATGGATCTTAAAAACGAAGTTTGTTGTTGTTGTTGTTTTTTAAAGAATCTGGTCATGAAATTTTTAAAGGTCATTTTTTGAAGTTGGAGACACGTACTGGATTTTTCTGGGTGAAGTGACACGATATCTGGAATTTGTGTTAAAATACTGAAAGAAAAAAGTGAGCATGGGAAGGGAGATTAGAGGGAACAAAACTGAGGAATGTGGGTAATTGTTCAGGCCTGGTGATGGCTACATGGAGCGTTACTACATTGTCTCTACTTGTGTGTACCTTAGAGATTTTTCATGACAAAAGCTTGAAACAACACATTCAAATAAAAAACTGCACATTAAAATGGTACCCGTAGTGCAGAAGAACACGGTGGAAGGTGGTTCTGGCAAATAAAAGACAAAAGAAAATAGAAAAGATCTTTGGTGTTCCATCTGAGAGGCTGAGAAGACTTGCCTCCCTTGGAGCATGGGCCAGGGAACAGGGAAGGACACGACATTTGCAGGCCTATGAGATCTGCTCAGTGCCCATCTTTATTTTCTCCAGGAGCCTCCCTCTAACGCCCAAGGCTTGTTTTTTAGGCTTCTCTTGTGGGTTTCTGCAGCACTGGGGGCTCTCCTATTCTGCCATTGACTCCGCGGCATCTTCGTGCACCCTCTTCCCCAGCAGACGCGTGTAACAGGGCCTGGGACTGTGTATTGTGTTTTGCTCAGTGGTCTGTCCCCAAGATGTGGCACAGGCTCTACTGCATTGGCTGGTCTCTGTAAAATCAGTTGAATGGAAAATAATAGCCAAGGCTTGTTGGTCATGATCTCATTTTATTCTTACAACTCTGCGAGGTTGGGAATCCTACTTTCCCTATTCAATCAACAAGGAAATGGAGGCTCTAAGAGGTTAAGAGATGTGCTCAGTGTCAGCTAGCTGAACAGGGCAGAGCCCAGGATCCAGCCAGACCTTCTGCCCTGAGAACCGATATTCTCCATCACTGTACTATACTGTCCTAGGGGAGGGACCACAGCCCCTGAGGTTGAGAGGAGAAGCTAAGTTACTGAAGTGCTTTGAGAGTCCCAGCAGGTACTCCCAAACCAGGAGCCGAAGGTGGTGGTACAGGCTCTGGAGTTAAAGGCATGGCTGAGAGGGAAATGGTGTGATCAGGGAAATGGGAAGCAAAGGAAGAGAGCTTGCTCTAATAGCTGCTGGAGGCCAGCAGGTGATTGAATCCAAGAACACTTTTTCTTAATTGTGCAGGGCTTGAAACTGGAGGCCGAGATCCAGTGCTCCCAGATGGTGTGTCTTTCTTTCTAATAGTTCTTAATCAGTGGTTCTCACTGGGGGGCAGGGAGGGGTTGTTGGCCCCAGGGGTCATTTGGCGGTGTCTGGAAAGAGAAGGGGTAATTAATGACATCTAATGGGTAGAGGCCAAGGGTGCTGCTAAATGTGCTGTAATGGAAAGGACAGCCCTCCCTGCCCCCCAACAAAGAATTATCCAGCCCCAAATGTCAGCAGTGCCAAGAATGAGAAACCCTGCTTAAAACTATGGATTGCTCTTAACCTGTAAGATAGTTCTGACTATTCACCCCTTTTGCTTCCTCCAGCCCTCTCTCAGCCTCCAGAAACACTGAATACAAGGACTTGGCAAAGACAGGGCATTGTCAGGAGAAGCCTGCATGCTGGCAGGACCTAGGGCGTGTCATGTGTTGGAGGCATCATCTCCTCTGATGGTTCACCACAGTCCTGGACCACTGCACCATGCTGCCTTCCCACTCTCTGATACCTAGTCCTGGTCAGCGGTTAACAGCCAGCTCTGAGAAAACAAGCCCTGGTTTGATTAATTTCCACACTGTACATATTCCAGCCTTGGCCAATCTCAAGCTACCTGTGTGAAGTCAGCTAGCTTGCAAAGGACCTGCAAATTGAACAGTCAGATGAGCTGGTGGGAGTTAGCTCTCATACACCACGGGTTAGACCCAACTTTGGATCTCCCGTATTCTCTCTTCAGTCACACAGACATGCACTGAGCCAATGGCTTATCAAAAGTTTCTACTCTCCCAACATGGGTATTTCTTTCTCTGTCTTTTTTTTTTTTTTTTTTTTTTAAGATTTTGTTTATTTATTTGACAGAGAGAGACAGCGAGAGGGAACACAAGCAGGGGGAGCGGGAGAGGGAGAAGCAGGCTTCTCGCTGAGCAGGGAGGCCTGATGCAGGGCTCGATCCCAGGATCCTGGGATCATGACCTGAGCCAAAGGCAGACGCTTCATGACTGAGCCACTCAGGCGCCCCAGCTCGGGTATTTCTGATACAGCTCTCCTGTGTGGCCCTTCCATGCAGCTCAGGACCCAAGCTCTTTCTGTCCTGCAGCTTACCTTCCTCTAGGGCAGTGGCTCTCAGCTAGAGAGATGGAGACATAATTCCCTGGGGCCCTGATTCAGCAGCTGGCGGGGGCGGGGTGGGGGGGGAGTGCCGGGGAAATGGGCATTTTCTTATCAGACCCCAAGTGATGCTGCTGGATGGGGCACACCTGTTGAGAACCATGTTGGAATCACCTGGAGAGCTTTAACAAATCCTGATGGCTGGGTTCCACATCCTGACATCCTGATCGGATTGGTCTAGGAGGTAGCCCCGGCGTGGAGATAGATAGGAAAGTTCCTGGGTGATTTCAGTGTGTAGCCAAGGTTGAGAACCCCTGTTTTAAGGGCCTTACTATGTCTTTTTTCATTCAGCAGATGGATCTAGAAAGAGAATGAGGACTTTATGGGCAAGGGCTTAGGGCCAGGCCTGGAGGTGATCTTTGTATCGGTCAGCTCATATCTCATTGCATGCCTGCATCTCACAGGGGAGGCCAGGAAATGTGGCCTTACTGGGTCCTCAGGTGGAAAGGGTGCATAGTCTCTGTTGAACAACTAACGAGTTGCTGCCATACCTACCCGTAACTGCTACGTTGGAATGGTTATGAGTGGGCCCACAGGTGTCGGTGCGTCTATGTGAGCTATAGTAGTTGCTGGCTTTAGGGTAAGTTGAGATGAAAAAATCCCAGTGGCAACATAGGGTGTGTTTGAGTCCCTAGAGGGAGGCAGCTTGATGTAGTGGAAAAACCAAGGCTTATGGATCTGTGCTCAAACCCTTCCTCCACCACCTTCTACAAGTTACTAACCTCTCTGAGTCTGTTTCCCCTCTGTAAAGTGGGAATAATTCCTACTTCTGACTGCTTCATAGGATTAAATGAAATGACCATTAAGCTGCAAAGACATAGAACAGGTCCCAGAAATGTCTGTTCCCCTCCCCTTAGAAGATACTGTTGCGTCCGCACCAGAGCTCAGGGCATGGGGGCAGATGACCTGCAAAGACTCTGGGCTTCCCTCCTGGCGCATGCGTGGAGAGCTGAGTGTGCTGCGGAAGGGCTAGCTGGCTTTCACGGTTCTGCTCTGTTCTCCAGGAGAGGAGGAACCCACCCACTGGCGACTCTCATTGTAGCAAAGGATGAAACTATGTTTCTGAGACGACGTTCAGTTGGCACGAACATCTTGGGATGTCTCATTTTAGGAAAATTTTAAGACCTCGCAGCCAGTTTTAAATGGAGGAATGATCTGTACTACAGAAAGGTTCTTGACGTTACTGAACTACTTCTTTATAAACCGTAATGCTTTCCAATGCATAAATTACACCAAGGCAGCCCTGAATGCGGGAAGGGCGGGGATCCTTGCTCCCTAGAGAAGGCAGGGCCAGGAAGGACAACTGTTGGAACCACTGAAGAGCGGGCATAACACCGAGGTTGCAGGAGGTAAGGGACTTGCCGCCCTCCAGCTCACAGCCCTGCCACCTCCTGGGAAACAGATCTGTGGCTGCACTGCTGGCCTGGGATGAGAGCCACCTGCCGTCCTGCTTCCCAGTTCCACAAGCTGTGGAGTTGGTCACCCAGCAGTGCCTGGGGGCAAATCCACTTGCGTTCAACGGCCTATGCTTAATTTCCAAGAAACTTTCCATGATCTTATGTTTTAACACCGACTCTGCCCTTCCCTGTTCTTTTTTTCATAAAACCACTACCTTTCTCCGGTCCTCGGCCCCAGCACCAGCCTGCTGCCACTAATGCCAACGCTTGCCTAGTGTTTGCTTATAAGGTACCAGCTGTGAAGTTTTAGGAGGCTGGACTCTGAGCTCAGCTGTCTGGGTCTGAGGCAGATTCCCCCACTTCTGCCACTTTTTAGCTGTGTGACTTCAGGCAAGTCACCCCACTTGTCTGAGGCTCACTCTTCTCGTTTGTAAACGCTGGCAGTTGAGGACATTGCCTGGCACAAGTCACTGTTTCTGGGACCGGGGAACACCGGGTAGGCTCTCCTAGATTTATCTTCAGGGGACGCTTGGAGCACAGCTGCTGTTGAGATGTGTGGAAAGATGGGGGAGGTGGGGGCTTAGGAAGTAGGTCACCCGTTAATGAACCCTAATGAAGAGCCAGGCGCTGTGCCAAGCCCTTTCCATGATTTACTTCACCTTATTCTTCACAGCACCCCATTAGGGAAGAATGGCAGAGGCTTGGGGAATGTAAATGCCTTGCCCAGATTGCCTACCTATTAAACTGAGGAAGCAGGCTTTTCCGACCGCCGCTGAGGCCACTTGGCTCTAGGCACATGGGGTCAGGGGCAGGAGGAGCGGACATGGACCCTGTCCATGAAACGAGCAAGCCTGGGCCCAGCCAGGAGGCTCTCCACCCTCTAAGCCTCTGAAACTGTTCACAGCAGGTCGGCCTCCAGGAGGGCAGGAAACCAGAGCCCACCAGCTAGAGCCTTGCCTTCGGAAGCCATGTGAGGTTGTGGGCAAGTCCCTAGGCCTCTTCCCCCTTCTGTTTATGTTTTTTATACAATGATTTTATTGTAATTTTTAAATTGAGGTATAATCGAAATCCATATTTGTTTCAGATGTACAGTTTTTGTATATATTTCAAAATGGTCACAAGAAGTCTTGTCGACCTCTGTCACCATGCACCATGCATAGTTACACATTTTTTCCTGATGATGACTTTTTTTTTTTTTTTTTTTTAGAGGAGAGTGGAGAGACAGAGGGAGAGGCAGGGAGAGAATTTTTTTTTTTTTTTAAGATTTTATTTATTTATTTGACAGACAGAGATCACAGTAGGCGGAGAGGCAGGCAGAGAGAGAGAGAGCAGGAAGCAGGCTCCCCGCCGAGCAGAGAGCCCGACTCGGGGCTCGATCCCAGGACCCTGGGATCATGACCCGAGCCGAAGGCAGAGGCTTTAACCCACTGAGCCACCCAGGTGCCCCCTGATGATGACTTTTAAGATGTATTCTCTGATCCTCTCAAATGCACAATACAGTATTACTAACTGTAGTCACCATGCTGTATATTATATCCCTAGGGCTTATTTATTTTATAATGGGAAGCTTGTACCTTTTGAATTCCTTCAGCCATTTCGCCCACCCCTCTCCCACCCCTGCTTCAAGCAACCACCAATATATTCTGTGTATCTGCGAGCTTGGGATTTTTATTTGATTTAGAATCAATATAAGTGATCATATGGTATTTTTCTCTCTCTGATTTATCTCATGCAATAATGCCCTCAAGTTCCATTTACTGGGTCTCAAATGGCAAGATCTCATTCCTTTTATGACTGAATAATATTCCAGAATACACCGCATCATCTTTATTCATTCAACCAACACAGGTTGCTTCCATATTTTGGCTTTTAGAAATAATGCTGCAATGACATGGGGGCAGAGAATGCTTTTGGAGTTAGTGTTTTCATATCGTGTGGGTAAATACCCAGAAGTGGGCCTGCTAGATCTCAGGGTAGTTCTAGTTTCTTTAGCTTTGTTCTTGTTTGTCAGGATTGCTTTGGCTATTTAGGGTCTTTTGTGGTTCCATAGAAATTTTAGGATTTTTGTTCTAATTCTGTGAAGAACATTATTGATATTTTGATTGGGATTGTGTTGAATGTGTAGATTGTTTTGGGTAGTAGGAACATTTTAATGATATTCTTCCAATCTGTGAGCATGGAATATCTTTCCAATTGTTTGTGTCATTTTAAATTTCTTTCATCAGGGTTTTATAGTTTTCAGAGCACACGTCTTTTACCTCCTTGGTTAAGCTAATCCTTAGGTATTTTATTCTTTTTGGTGCAATTGTAAATGGGATTTTTGCCTTAATTTCTCTTTCTGCTACTTCATCATTAGTATGTAGAAGAAATGCTGCTGATTTCTGTATATTAATTTTACATCCTGAAACTTTACTGAATTCATTGATTCGGATAGTTTACTACAGGAGTCTTTAAGGTTTTCTATGTATAGTATTATGTCATTTTCAAACAATGACAGTTTTACTTCTTTAGCAGTTTGAAGGCCTTTCATTCCTTTTTCTTGCCTGATTGCTGTGGCCAAGACTTTCAGTACTATGTTGAATAAAAGTGGTAAATATGGACACTCTTATTCCTGATCTTAGAGGAACAGCTTTCAGATTTTCACCATTAAGGATGTTGTTAGATGTGAGTTTTTCATATATGACCTTTATTATGTTGAGGTGTATGTTCCCTCTGAACCCACTTTGTTGAGAGTTTTTTTTATCATGAACAGATGTTGAATTTTGTCAAATGCTTTTTTTTTTCATCTATCGAAATGATCATTTTTTTATCCTTCATTTTACTTATGTGGTGTATTGTATTGATTGATTTGTAGATATTGAACCATCCTTGCATCCCCAGAATAAATCCCATTGGATCCTGGTGAATGGATCCTTTTAATGTATGTTTAAATGCAGTTTGCTAATATTTTGTTGAACAGTTTTAAATCTATGTTCATAAAGGATATTGGACTGTATTTTACTTCTTTGTAATGTCTTTGGTTTTGGTATTAGGTAATGCTGTCCTCAGAATGTATTTGAAAGCTTTCCATCCTCTTTTATTTTTTGGAATGGTTTGAGGAGATTAAGTATTAAATCTTCTTTAAATGTTTGGTAGAATTCATCTGTGAATCCTTTTCATCCTGACTTTTGTTTCTTGGGAGTCTTTTGATTACTGATTCAATTTCATTGCTGGTAATTGGTCTGTTCAGATTTTCTGTTTCTTCCTGATTCAGTTTTGGGAGGTTATATATTTCTAATAATTATCCATTTCTTCTGTGTTGCCCAATTTGTTGGCATATAATCTTTCATAGTAGTCTCTTCTAATCCTTGTGTTCCTATGATGTTGATTGTTCTCTTTAATTTCTGATTTTATTTATTTGGGTGCTCTTTTATTTTTTCTTGATAAGTCTGGCTAAATGTTTATCCATTTTCTTTATCTTTTCAAAGAACAACCTCTGGGATTCATTTATGTTTTCTATTTTTTTTAAGTCTCTATTTCATTTATTTCCACCATGATCTTTATTATTTCCTTCTTTTCTACTTCTTTGGGCTTTGTTCTTCTTTTTCTAATTCCTTTAGTTGTATAATCAGATTGTTTATTTGAGATTTTTTCTCAGTTCTTGAGGTAGGCCTGAATCACTATAAATTTCCCTCATAGAACTGCCTTTGCTGTGCATATTTCCTGTTTGATTTCTTTGTTGACCCATTGGTTGTTTAGTAGTATGCTGTTTAGCCTCCATGTGTTTGTGTTTTTTCCAGTTTTCTCTTCTTGTAATTTAATTCTGGTTTTATATTGCTGTGCTTGGAAAAGATGCTTGATATGATTCCAGCCTTCTTAAATTTATTTTTTGTTTTGTGGCTTAACGTGTGATCTGTCCTAAAGAATGTTTCTTTTGTGGTTTAACCTGTGATCTCTCCTAAAGAATGTTCCATGTGTACTTAAAAAGAATATGTATGCTCCTGTTTTTGGATGATGGAGTATTCTGTATGTATCCATGAAGTCCACCTGATCTAATGTATCATTCAAAGACACGGTTTCCTTATAGACTTTGTACCTGGATGATTGATCTATTGATGTAATTGGGGTAGTAAAGTCACCTAATGTTGTACTACTGTCAGTTTCTCCCTTTATATCTGCTAATGTTTACTTTATGTGTTTAGGTGCTCCAGTATTGGGTCCATACATACATACAGTTGCTATCTCCTTTAGTTGGATTGATCCTTTGATCATTCTGTATATATGGCAGCATAGAGGGCTCTTGGGCTTTTTTTTCCCCCCATTCCATCACCCTGTGTCTTCTAATTGGAACATCTAGACCATTTACTTATAAAGTAATTAATAGGGTTTACTTACTGCCATTTTGTTAGGTGTTTTCTGGTTGTTTTGGTAGTTCTTCTCTGTTCCTTTCTTCTCTTATTCTCTTTCCTTGTGACTTTAAGTTTATGTTTGGCTGTGCTTGACTTTCCTTCTCTTTATATTTTGGGTATCTATTATAGGTTTGTGATTGCCCTGAGATTCCTATATAACATCCTAAGAATATAGTAGTCTATATTAATTGTTGCTTAAGTTAGAGCATATGCTAAAGAACTTTATTTTTACTCCTTCCTTTACATTTTGTGTGCAAATTGTCATATTTTACATCTTTCTTATTGTGTGAGTTTGAATTTTTAGATATAATTGATTTTTATTTCTTTTAAAAATCTTTATACTAACCTTATAAGTGATTGCTCTATCTTTACTGTATGTTTGCTTTTACTCATGAAATGTTTTCCTTTCTAATGTACTTCTTTTCTTTTTAAAGGTTTTTAATTTATTTCTTTGTCAGAGAGAGAGAGAGAGAGAGAGAGTGCGTGCGTGCACAGGCCAGCAGAGTGGCAGGCAGAGGCAGAGGGAGAAGCAGGCTCCCTGACGAGCAAGGAGCCCGATGTGGGACTCAATCCCAGGATGCTGGGATCATGACCTGAGCCGAAGGCAGCTGCTTAACCGACTGAGCCACCCAGGTGTCACTCTAATGTACTTCTAATTATGGCCTTTTCCACTTAAAAAAAGTACCTTTAACATTTCTTACAAGGCCAGTTTAATGGTGATGAACTTTTTAGAGGTTTGTTGGGGATAATTCTCTGTCTCTCCTTCAATTCTGAATGATAACTTCACCAGATAGACTATTCTTGTTTGTTTGTTCCCCCCTCCCCTTTCAGTACTTCAAGTATATCATGCCATTCTCTTCTGGCTTGCAAAGTTTCTGATAGAAAATCAGCTGATAGCCTTATGGCATTTGCCTTGTATGTAACCACTTGCCTTTCTCTTGCTGCTTTAAAAAAAATTTTTTTTAACATTTTAATTATTATGTGTTATGGTATGGATCTCTTTAAGTTCATCTTTCTTGGAAATCTGTACTTGCTGAACCTGGATATCTGTTTCCTTCTCCAGGTTAGGGAATTTTTCAACTATTATTTCTTCAAATAAGTTTTCTGTCCCTTTGTCTCTCTCTTCTCCTTCTGGAACTTCTAAAATGTGAATGCTTGCTTGATGTTATCCAAGGGATCTAACCTATCCTCATTTCTAAAAAAATTCTTTTTTCTTTTTGGTGTTCAATTTGGTGCTTTCTGTTTCTGTTTTCCAGATCACTTACCCATTCTTCTGCATTCCATAATCTATGGTTGCTTCCTTCTAGTATATTTTTCATTTTGGTTGTTGTATTCTTCAACTCTGATTGGTTCTTTTTTATATTCTCTATCACTTTCTTGAAGTTCTGAGTTCATCCACTCTTTTCTCCAGTCTGGTGAGCATCTTTTTTTTTTTTTTTTTAAGATTTTATTCATTTATTTGACAGACAGAGATCACAAGTAGGCAGAGAGGCAGGCAGAGAGAGAGGAAGGGACGCAGGCTTCCCGCTGAGAAGAGAGCCCAATGTGGGACTCAATCCCAGGACCCCAGGATCATGACCTGAGCCGAAGGCAGAGGCTTTAACCCACTGAGCCACCCAGGCGCCCCTCTGGTTGAGCATCTTTATGACTATTACTTTGAACTCTGTTAGATAGATTGGTTATCTCCATTTCATTTAGTTCTTTTTCTGAGGTTTCATCTTGTCCTTTCATTTGGAGCACAGTCCTCTGTCTCCTCATTTTGGTTGACTTTTTGTGTTTGTTTCTATGAATCAGATGGAACAGCTACTTCTTCTAAATTTGAGCTCCTATGTGTGGTCATCCCCTGTATGAACTGTGTGTCCATGGTGACTTTGGCTGGGTGGCTGCTTGGAGATGTGGCTGACATTGGTTGAGGGTCCTGGGGCACTCCATGCTGGAACTGCCCTGGTGGGATGACTAGAGCTGAAGTGGGCATGGGCCAGGGAAGTTTCAGGGCTCTTTGTGCAGAGGGTACCCTGGCAGAATAGCTGAAGCTGATGTGAGTGCAAGCTAGAGGACCCTGGGGCACTCCACACAGGGGCACACTGATTGGGCAGTTGGATCTGAGGCAGGTGTGAACCAAGGTTTGCTGAGGCACTCCATGCTGGGGGTGCTCTGGCAAGTCATCTGGAGCTGAAGTGGTACAGGCCTAGAGTGTTTCAGGGTGCTTTCTGCCTGTGTCACCTTGAGGAGACAGCTGGAGCCATAATGAGCTCTGATCAGGGATATCCTGGTGTATACTACACTGGGACCATGTTGGTGGGATACCTGGGGCTCCTGTGGGCTAGGGGCTGAGGCTCACTAAAGTGGCAGGCCTGGGGTGCCTGGGTGGCTCAGTTGTTAGGCATCTGCCTTCAGTTCAGGTCATGGTCTCAGGGTCCTGAGATTGAGCCCCAACTTGTGCTCCCTGCTCAGCAGGGAGCCTGCTTCTCCCTCTCCCTCTGCTGCTCCCCTGCTTGTGCTCTCTTGCTCTCTCTCTCCCTCTCTCTCTGTCAAATAAATAAAACCTTTTTTTTTTTTTAAGATTTTTATTTATTTATTTGACAGACAGAGATCACAAGTAGGCAGAGAGGCAGGCAGAGAGAGAAGGGGGAAGTAGGCTCCCTGATGAGCAGAGAGCCTGATGCGGGGCTCGATCCCAAGACCTTGAGATCATGACCTGAGCCAAAGGCAGAGGCTTATTAACCCACTGAGCCGTCCAGGTGCCCCTCAAATAAATAAAATCTTAAAAAAAAAAATGAGCAGCAGGCCAGCTAAGGTGTTGGATTCTGCTCCTGTCCATGTTATCAAGGTAGAAGAGAATATATCCCTCTGACCCAGAGGGATTTCCAGCAGCAACCCTGCCATTTTTGGGGTGCTAGGCTAGTTTCTTTATATTCTGGTTGCACTTTTAAACCATGACTTTTTTTGTGCCCCAGAGTAGACAGATCTGTTTATGGTCCCTCGGTGTTATCCCTCCCCCACTATAATTCATGGTGGTAGGGCTAGAAGTTCCTTTTGTTACCATGTTTCCATCTCTCTTGTCATTCTCTATGTGGGCTCTCTGTTGTTGTGCAGAAGCTGTTCAGTCAGCCCTCAGTTCTTTTTCAGGGGGAACTGCTCTATAAGATGGTGTAGATTTGGTGTGTCTGTGGAGGAGGTGACTTCTGGATCTTCTTTGTCACCATCTTGGACCAGAACCAATCTTGTTTCTTTTTCTTACCTAATTGCTCTGGCCAGGACTTCCAATATTATGTTGAATAAGTGGTGAGAGTGGGAATTCTTGTCTTTCAGCTATTGGGTTTGTGATATATGGCCTTTATCATGCTCGGGTATGTTCTCTCTGTACCCACTTTGTCAAGAGCTTTTTTAAAATCATAAATGAGGGTGCCTGGGTGGCTCAGTGGATTAAGCCTCTGCCTTCAGCTCAGGTCATGATCTCAGGGTCCTGTATTGGGCTCTCTGCTCTAGTGGGGACCCTGCTTCCCCCTTTCTCTTTGGCTGCCTCTCTGCCTACTTGTGATCTGTCTCTGTCAAATAAATAAAATCTTAAAAGTAGATAAATACATAAAAATAAAATAATAAATGAATGTTGAATTTTGTCAAATGCCTTTCTGCATCTATTGAGATAGTCATATGGTTTTTATCTTTTATTTATTAATGTGGTATATCGTGTTGACTGATCTGGTGTTAAACCAGCATTGTATAAGAATGTATTGTATGGAATAAGCCCCATTCCATTGTATGGAATAAGCTCCATTTGGTCATGGCATATGATCCTTTAATGTATTTAATGTAATACATCATAGTTAATGTATGTAATGTATATTTATTTTTTTGCTAATATTTTATTGAGGATTTTTACTTCTGTATTCATCAGGAATATTGACTTGTAAATTGTTCTTGTGGCATCCTTGTCTGGTTTAGGTATCAGGGTATTGCTGGCCTCATTAAAATACATTTGGAAGTGTTCTCTCCCTTTCTCTTTTTTGGAAATGTTTGAGAAGGATTAGTGTTAATTCTTTAATGTTGGGTAGAGTTCATCAGTGAAGCCTTTGGGTCCTAGGCTTTGTTTTTTGGGAGATTTTTGATTACTGATTCAATCTCCTTATTAGTAATTAGTCTGTTCAGATTTTATTTCTTTAGGATTCAATCTTGGTAGTTTGTATGTTTCTAAGGAATTTATCCATTTTTCCTACATTGTCAAATTTATTGGCATATGATTGTTTATAGTAGTCTCTTATGATTTCATCTATTTCTGTGGTATCAGTTGTAATGTCCCTTCTTTCATTTCTGATTTTATTTGAGACTTCTTTCTCTCTCGTTTTTCTTGGTGAGTATAGGTAAAGTTTTGTCAATTTTGTTTATCATTTCAAAGAACCAGCTGTTGGTTTCATTGATCTTTTCTGTTGTCTTTTTTATTTCTGCTCTGATCTTTGTCATTTCCTTCCTTCTGCTAACTTTGAATTATGTCCCTCGACGTAAAGTTACATTGTTTGAGATTTTTTTGTTTGTTTCTTGAGGTAGGTATTTATTGGTATGAACGTCCTTCTTAGAACTGCTTATGCAACATCATACGTTTTGGTATGTTGTATTTCCATTCTCATTTGTCTCAAGGTAACTTTTTTTCATTTATTAAGTTTTTAATTTTAATTCCACTATAGTTGACATAAAGTGCTATATTAGTTTCAGATGTACAACATAGTGATTGAGCAATTCCATACATTACTCAGTGTTCTTTATGATAAGTGCACAGTGCTTTTTGATTTCTCCTGTTTTCTTTCTTGATGTTTTAAGTAGCATGTTGTTTAATCTCTACATATTTGTGATTTTCCCAACCTTCATCTTTTTTTTTCTTTTTTAAGATTTTATTTATTTATTTGACAGACAGAGATCACAGGTAGGCAGAGAGGCAGGCAGAGAAAGAGGAGGAAGCAGGCTCCCCATGGAGCAGAGAGCCCGTTGTGGGGCTTGATCTCAGGACCCTGGGATCATGACCTGAGCTGAAGGCAGAAGCTTTAACCCACTGAGCCACCCAGAAGGCAGAGCTTTAACCTACTAAGCCACCCAGGTTCCCCCCAAGCCTTCATCTTATACTTAATTTCTAGTTTCATACCATTTTGGTCAGAAAAGATACTTGATGTGATTTCAATCTTTCATTTTTTAAGACTTGTTTTTTGGCCTAACATATGATCTGTCCTGGAGAATGTTCCATGTGCACCTGAGAAGAATATGTATTCTGCTGCTTTGAGATGGTATATTCTCTAGATCAGATGAATTTTAACAGATACATAATATGTCATATGAGACTGGTGTTTCCTTATTGATTTTCTGTCTGGATGATCTGTCCATTGATGAAAGTACAATATTGAATTTCCCTACTGTTACTATATTACTGTCTGTGTCTCTCTTTAGGTCTGCTAATATTTCCTTTATATATTTAGGTGCTCCTACACTGGGTGCATAAATATTTACAACTGTTAAGTCATCTTGTTGGATTGACCCCTTACCATTATATAATGCCCTTCTTTGTCTATTACTACAGTCTTTGTTTCAAAGTCGGCTGTGAGTATAGCTATACCAGCTTTCTTTTGGTTTCCATTGCATGGAATATCAAATATCTTTTCCATCCTTTCACTTTCGGTCTGTGTGTGTCCTTATGTTTAAAGTGAGTCTCTTATAAGCAGCAATAGATGTATCTTTTTTTTTTTTTTAATTGTTTCAGCCACTCTGTCTTCAATTGGAGAAGCTAGTCCATTTACATTTAAAGTAATTATAGATAGGTATATACTTACTGCCATTTTGTTCATTGTTTTCTGGCTGTTTTGTTTTTGCTATTTTCATTTGTGATCTGATGAGTATGTTTAGTGGTATGCTTAGATTTCTTTGTCATTGGTGGCTCTTCTGCAAGTTTTTGCTTTGTGGCTACCGTGAAGTTTACACATAACAACTGGTATTTATAACAGTATATTTTAAGTTGATAACAACTTGTTTGAATGCATTCTAAGGCTCTATATTTTTACTCTCCTCCCCACCCCCACGTTTTAGGTTTTTAATGTCACATTTTAGGTTTTTAATGTCACATTCTATGTCTATCTTAGGCATCTGTTAAACATCGTAGTCTTTTAACCTCCATACTAGCTGTAAATTGATCCACCATCTTTACATTAGATTATTCTAAATTGTACTATATAATTACCTTTACCAGTGAGATTTATATTCTTATATTTTTGGTACTTTCTTATATTTTCTATCTCTTGTGAAGTTCTCACTGTGTTCATTCATTGTTTTCCTGAGTTTGGCGAGGCTGTTTCTTGACCATTACTTTGAACTCTTTATTGAATAAATCATTTATTTCTGTTTCATTAAGTACTTTCTCAAGGTTTTATCTTGTTTCGTTTGATAAATGAAACACATTAGATAAAACAACCCTGTCTTCCGACCTTTAAGGAGTGGCCTCATGGAAGAAATGAAACTTCGATTTCAACCCTGCCAGAGCTTTGGATTATCTCAGACCTTTGTGACTGTCCAAGCATTATTTTTGGTGGCTCCCAGTAATTGAGGGTGAGCCAAGACCTGCCAGTGTCCAAAGGGGAGGAGTTCAGTCAGCACCTAGGTTCAGGCTGATTGGAAGCTAGACCCTTAGGCAGCAGCTTTTAAAGAGTACAAATACATACGGTTCTGTGGAACTGCAAGTTTAAGTCCTCTGGGCACCAGGAGGGCACCAGGGCACCAGGGCCAGGCAGGCAATCTTGAGGTGTCCTCTGGGTAGTAGTCCCAGACATTAGGGTGCCAGACAAATGTCTGAATTCCTTTCTGGGAGATACTGGCAGCTTGGAGCAAGGCAGAGGGACTGTGCAAAGATGATGTGTCCACTGGCCTCTATCCCCACAGCGCATCTTAGTAGACCCCTAGATATGTACCAAACTGGAAGTTTGCCCCTCAGGCTGAAGCTCCGGAACGAGCAAATGGGTCTGTCACAGAGAGACGTGATGTGTCTTTCGGTTTGCTGTCTGTTCAGTGTTAAGAGTCCCATGGAATCCAGGAACACATGCCCTGCTGATCACCAAGTGCTCAGTGATTGCGGGGCATCCCCTGGGTGACAGCCATAAAAGCTGGAGCACCAGACACATGGACAAGCTCCACTCCAGGAGATACTGGCACTCTGGAGTGTGGTGGAGGGTGGGGGAAGTGAGAAGTCTGCACCGGCTGCTGAGGTCTCTGGAAAGGATGACAGTAGGGTGTTAACTGTGGCTTAATTAGAAGCTGGCCCCTCAGGCTGATGATTTAAGATCAGCAAACAAGCCTCTTTCCCTGAAAGCCTGGGTGCCTCTGAATTGGCTGTTCTGTGCTGGTCCTGGGGCAAGTAAGTCTGTGCACAGGCTTTTGAAGAGCAGTTTTACAGTTTGCTCTATAGCCCTAAGGGTCTCATGGACAGAGACCCCATTATTTTCGATATTCAGTGTTTTGGGGGCTTGTGTTTCAGGGGCAGGTCTTAGAAGCTGGAGTTGCCCAGTGTAGAGTACAAAACCTTTGCTTCTCAGGAAAAGCTCTGGGTTTTGAGTATCTGCCTTTGCGGGTGCTCATGCCAGGGGTGGGGTTAATGGCCAGATTGTGTTTCAGCCTCCCGTACCTGCATCAGTGTGGGGTTTTCTTGTTTGCCTGATGTGTGTAGGCCTTACTTTAGTTTTTAGGGTTGTTTTTCCAGAGGAAACTGTTCAAATGGAGCTGTAGATTTCATGTGTCTGTGGAGGGAGGTGAGTTCAGGATCTTCCCGTGATGCCCTCTTGAACTGAAACCTGCCTTTCTCCTTAAATAGGGAGTACTGGCCACCGTGCTAAATGCCAACTTCTTTTTAAGGCACTGAGCCGAGTGTGTGGGATGAAACAGAAAAGGTAGGTGCCCGGACCTCACAGAACTTATAGGTTAGCGGGGAAAGTGGATATGAAAATAATAATTACCCAATAGAACAGCACTGTGAGTTCTGTGAAGGAGTAGAGTACTAATCAATTATCTAATAGGAGATAGTGACCTAGTTGGGGTGAGGGCTGGGGAGTTTTGGAGATCATTTTTGACGCCCAGGACAGGGATTCACATGCTCTGGCACTCAGGCATGTCTAAGGACCTGTGTCCTTGGTGTCTCTTTGTCTGTAGATCTCTTTGCCTTCTACCATCACTGGCCATGGTCTCCCACCACTTCTTGACATCTTGATTCCATGCATGTCTTCTTCTGAATCTTCTCTAATTTCCAATTTTAAAGTTTTAGGAGAGGCAGAGGCCCTAACTCATAGATTGCTGGTAGACCTGGGCATGGATTTCTCTTGGGTGAAGTGTCAGCCCTGATTTAAGAAACTGAGATTCAAGGTCAGGGTGAAATGTTAAAAATATGGGGGTGGGTGGAAAGTCTGGTAATGAACATTCGTTCACTCAACAAGTACTGAATGTGCCAGATGTTGGGGAGGGTATGGCCTGGACTGTATACTCATGAACTTGTAGTATACTAAGGAACACAGTAATACATAGGCATAAGTGCCAGGTGTGCAAAAAACAAGGGCCCACTGAGCCTTCCTGAAGAAGGAATTGGGCCTGAATGGCATCCAGAAAGGTGAGTCGATTAGCCAGCAGAATGCAGGGTGGGCCAACACGGGGGTGGGGGTTGCTAAGGGGACTTGCAGGATGCTGGTGGCAGCGTTGTATAGCCGAGGGACTTCCTGGGAGCCTGAATGGGGGAGCAGAGATGTGCATATGTGCTAGAGTCGAGGGTGAAGACATGGACGGCCGGAGAGGCAGCCAAGTGGAGCTTGGAAGGTGGGACAGAGCCATGGTTCTCAGATTTTGGCATGCATCAGAATCACCTGGAAGGCTTATTGAAACAGATTGCTGCATCCCACCTCCAGTTTCAGAGTCCGTCTGTAGGAGAAGATGCATTTCCACCAAGTTCCTGGGTGATACTGGTCCAGAGACAACATGCAGAGAGGCACTGGGTCAGAGGAGGGCCAAGAGTGAGGGGACTGGCCAGGAGTGAAGGGAGGCTCCTGGAGAGAAAGGGATTTATTGGCAGCCACCGTGCTCGTCTCTTCACATATAATCGCAGTTCTGAAATGTCATCCTTATTCTGGAGTAAAGGAAGCACAGAGGCAAAAATCTGTGCCCACGGCCAGTTAGTCAGTGACTGTGTCTAGATTAAGACACAAAGCCTGTTCCCAGCCACACCAGAATGGACAGTTGAGTGGTGACTGACGGCTTGGTGGCGGGGGCCACAAGTAAGGGAGACAGAAACTTCATGGGACTTCCAGCTTTCTGTTTGGGCAACAGAAGATTGGGCAACAGTAGATGTCATTGCCTAGAGCAGTTTCAATTTGGGAGACCTTAAACTCGGGTTTGCCTTTCGGGTTAGGACTGGCGTGTTATGCTTTCTGAATAAGTCCAGATGTCCGATAGACAAGTGGATGCAAGGGTCTGGGGACTCAGGAGAGGACCAGACTGAGGGGCCGGAAAGCATCACGTGGGTGATGTCATGTTAGGAAGCCCCAGGAATATGAGGCAGGCAGAGGGAAGGGAATGGGGACCTCCCTGAGGAAATGAACAGCCAAGGAGCAGGCGAGAAGAGGGCTGAAAGCTAAGGGCTGGGCAGTGATGTTGATGGTGGTTTCGGGAAGTGTGTGATGGAAGCATTGCTGCTGTAGAGGTCAGGCAAGGACTGGGATGTGCTGCCGGATGTAGTAAGCAGGTCAGTGGTGACCTCAAGCAGGCCAGTTTCAGGGGACAGGTTAACGGGAGGCAGGAGGTGGCAGAGGGATGATTAGGAGGTGAGCAAGTCACGGGAAGAGGCCGGGTGGGATGGTTCTATTGCAGATGTATAGGTCTGAAAAGTAGCTGGGGTCAGTATTCAGGAGCAGTTTCTGCCACTGTTCTGGAGCCTTCCTTAGCGACTGCGAACAGGGCTTAAGGGAGAAACCCAAGTGCAACATAGAAATGAGCCCAGGTGTTGTCTTGCTTTTAGAAAGCTTAGAAAGATCTGGCCCCTTAGGAGGCCTGATTTGGGTCCCAGTTTTACCCATCCCTTAGCTGCTTCCTCCAGAGCAAACTTTGGGCTATAAAACTTTTTATTTAGAGGATTGTCCTAAGGTAGAAATATTCTGGTGGGAAGGGGACAGGAGGTGCAGAGCCTCCCCTGGTCTTGCTCAGTTCCACCCTCCCTCCGGGTGTCTCAAAGCCTAGGGCTGCTTAGAGCAGTGAGAAGCCCCAGCCTGGAGGCCACCTGGGATCACCCCTGGCCTTGACTGTGTCAGGTCACTTGACCATCATCATAGTAGTGTGTGTTCCCTGCTCAGTTCTTGGGGATGCCAGAGAGCAGACACGTGGTGAGTAGGGGCGGGGACAGCAAACCTGCCAGGGCTGGATGGGTTTAAGCACATGGCAGGGGTCTCTTGCCGCCATCACAGCAGTGAAGCCCGGCATGTCCTCCAGCAGCTAGTTACCACCTGTCTCATGGTCCAGTAATCCTGACAACTCTCTCTGTAGCTTCCTCCTGGTTTCCTTATGTCGGGCTGAGCAGATGGCTCTCTTTAAAGATGGCTGCCTTACAGGTGCAGAGCTCATCCCAGGGGAAGGGGCCCCGAGAAAGGAAGAGCTGCTGGGTTAAGGGCAGACCACCCAGCCCTCCCAGTTCCTCTGACTGGAGTGGGTAGGGACAGTGGACAGCCAGTATGTGGGGATGGTCTGTCCCCCTTCCCCTCCCAACTGCACAGCTTGGAAGTGAATCGCAGGCAAGAGGCATGAGCAATGAATTAAACTTTGGAGGAGAAAAAATACTTGAACAACTTCTCTGATCACGTGCAGAGGACGATCACTCTGGGGCCAGTGGTTAAGGACTCTGGACTATTCCATGCTTGAAGCAAGGACAGCCTCGGAGCAGGGCTACTGAATAGCACTCGGGCTGGAGTACGGAGCCAGGAGACCGAGGAGGGCGTTTTTCTGCTCCCTCTTTGAAAGCAGGCCTTCTCAGACTTGACCCTGAAGTAAACAGATCTCTTACCTTTTTTTCCTAAGTGCCTTCTGGCACATAAGTGCTTTCTGAAATGGAGCCATTTGCTGCCACACTGGGAACATGCTATGTGAAAAAGGAAGCACGTGTAGAGACACACATGCCGCTGAGACGGTGTGCACGGGGGCTTCTGCCGCTCAGACCCACCGAGGCCTCACAATGCTTGAGGTGTTGTAGCAGGGACCCGAGAGATGGCAGGTGGGCTGAGGGCTGGGACCAGGCTGGCAAGAGTGTTATTACACCAAGTGACTTCATCTTTCACAGGACATGTTTTCCCACCTGAGAAGCAGAGGGATCGGCAGCAGCTGGAGTTACACCCCCCCCTGCCCCCAGCCCTGAGGTGGCCCCTGCAGGAGAGAACAGGTCGGGTAAGGCCATCTCCTCACAATGAGAGAGAGCCTGGGCAAAAAGTTTCCCCTGAACAGTGGTTCTCCACTGTGACTGTGACTCCAAATTGCCTAGAGAGCTGAGGAAGCCAGATGGCCAGTTAGCTCTGGTTCAGGGGGTCTGGGGCTGCCCAGCTCCCCAGTTCCCAGTGGGTGCCGGGGAAGCTGCTGGAACTGGGCTGTGTGCTCGGAAAGCCGCACTCAGATGTCCAGGCCCCAAAAGTGAGGAGGGCACGAGACAGATTCCGTTATAATAGCCATCTTTATTTGTAAAAATCCAGATATAAAATGTATTCTTTCAGTCTTTCCAAGTTTTCCTTTTTACAAAAACAAAAAGGCACATAAAAACCATCCCCGCTGTCATTCCCATAGACGAGGTTTTTCAGGCAGCCCTCCCCCCTCCCCCCCATATAGCTACATGCTTCATTCCGGGACGTCTCGCTCCCCCACATGCTTCGGTGCTTTCCTACCAGGGTAGAGTTCCGAATTCCAAGACTGAAGTACACAAAGGGGGTGGGGGTGGGTGCGAAGTGTGTGGCGCAATGCTCCGCGGCGTGCAGGACACAGGGTCTAGTAGTAGGTCTCCTTCTCTACCCAGCCTGGAGGCAGCACAGACAAGACACATGGCAGTGAGGCCTCCCAGCTCTAGTGCAGTGGGAACGACAGGGAGTGACCGGGGGTGGGGGTCACCCAAATTCCATACTGGGCTTCAACTGTTCTTATTGCAAGTGTTTCTAGGAAGGACTTGTTAATTGGGAAGATGGCTCCAATTTCTGACCAGCTTCCCAGTCTATCATATTGGGTTTGAGTTCCATTCAAAATAGGATTGCTTCTGAAAGCCTTTGGGGATGGTACCGTGGCTGTAGGCAGTCCGGGTTGCCTTAGCCCACCTGACTGATGCAACAGAAGCCACAGAACTACAGCCTTCCCCACACCCCTGCTGAAGCTAAAAGGTCTGTAATTACCTCCAGGGCGTCGCCTGATGATGAGTTTTCGGACTTCATCGTACACGAAGATGAGAAGAGAGTAGGGGAAGGCACAGAACCACCAGGTAGGTCTGGAAGGAGAAGCAGGTACCAGTTTAACCCGTGAACACAATTCAAAGGCAAGAGAAGGTATATCACAGTGACAGTGGAATAGTCTGGAAGGAGCCAAGCACGGTCACAACTAACCACTAAGCCCTTAGTGTGGACCACACAGCAGGGTCTTAGGAACAGAACGCTGCTCTCTGTGCCCAGGGCCTAAAGAGAGGCAGCACAAAGCCAACCACAGACTTTCTTCACAAGTCCCCTTCCCACCTTCAAGTCTGGTTTTTGTAATTTGGTTTGTAGGAGGAGTTGAGATTTTTTGTTTACCATCCCACAGCAAAGGCACATTTTCTTTCCTCCCTTTCCAAATTTTAAGAAGCCCGTGAGTGACCTGTGTCTATGTCCTGGTCTATGTGCAGATCAAGACTGCCAGTGTGGGTCAAAACCAGTTTCTCTATCCCTTGCATTCAGTCAGCTGTGTGTTGAATCCTGTGTTGGGGAACGAAAACAGCTGAGCTCTTAACAGAGAGCAGAGGCCTTTGGGAGCCTGGCGGGCCGCAGCCACAGTCCCCAGCCTGGAGACAGGCAGCTGGGGCAGCCTCGTCAGAAGGCTGTGCTTTCCTGATGACCAGCTCCTGCAGTCAGTGCGTGAGGGAGGCTGTCCCAAGACAGGCCTGGCACTCTCCTCTTCTTCCTGGTGCTAGGCATCCTCCTCCCCAGCTAAGAGAGGACCTCCTGTGACTTAGCCACAGAGTAACTAACCCACCTTTCGAACTGAACAGAACCTGTTCAGGAACAAGCTCCCTAGTCAGAACAAAACATGGCCTGAGGCACTACTCCATTTCAGTGACTTTCCATCTCAGCCTTTTGGAGAGCTGGGTTCTCCTACCCTCTTCTCAACAAACAATGGCTCAAGTTGATGGGGCAAGCCTTGTCTAAGCTGCATCCTCCTAGCGTACGCCAGCTCTGTGTAAAGTGCTGCAACAAAGATCCTATAACCCATGCCTTAAAGATTACCTAGCGGGGAGCAGAAATAACAAGTAATAGCAAAGAAAGATGCAGATGTATGTGTCCAAGAGAGCAAGATCACACAGGGCTAGCTCCAGGAGATAGGCCCTCAGGGACTCTCTGGTGTCATGGGGTGGGAGGGAGCATCCTTACCAAGGACCCATGAAGGGAGAGAGAATACTGAATTCCCCTAACAGAAGCTTGGATGGCTACAAGAGAAGGCTGAAAAGACAGGCTGGACAGTAGCAGACCGACCTCTGGACGCCAGGCCACCCTTGCACAGAAGGGATGTCTGTATAGACCCAGCAAGATGCTGGGGAGGCCCACGGGGCTTGGCTCCTTCGGGGATGGGGTCAGGTTACTGCAATTCACGCTTCTGATAAACCTGTGTTTTTCACCTACAGGGTTTACCACCAAGTCCCTCACTGCCCCGGGCTGGTGGGTTTCCTTTGATCTACTCTACCCATGACCCACCTCCAGCCTGCTTCTCCCGCCTCCTTCCTTTGAGAACAGAGGATTCAAGGGCCCACAGAGGTGGGGGATTGACAGCACACACAGGGGCTAGGTAAGTAAATCAAGATGTGAACCCCGTCTCCAAACCTCAGAATACCAATGGCAAGTGGGACTGTTGCTGTGGGGGGCCCGAGCACTCTCGCAGTTAGCTGGCGAGCCATCCCAAGGTACCAGAGCCTGTCCGGCCTGATCTCAGCCAAATCCTAAGCACCCTGGTCAGTCCTTCCTGATTTCCAGTGCAGAGGAATTCTTGTACAGGCCACCCCAAACTCCTAAAAACACCAGCTACTAGTGCATGTCACGAGGGAAGTCCCACTTCTGTTTCATGCTTTGGGGAGCTGGGTGAGGAGCGACTTACTTGAGGGGGTACATCCTCAGGGCAACACCCATTCCAGGGCAGTAGGAAAGGAAAGCAGCAAGGGCCGTCTCTTCAAAGAGGCCAAATATTAAGATCTTGTTCCTAAAATCAAGAAGACAGAAAGCTTAAGAACACAAACAGAAGCTTATGTTCTAACACTGTTCAACAGCAGATCAACGTCTTTATGTGCTCGTTGCACTTAGGAACTGCGGGGCAGATGAAAAGAAACGCTGGAAAATCACATTTTGCTTCCTAAATTCGTGCCAAAGGGGAGATTCCAGAAACTGCCATGTGCCTCGGACCAGGATCTTACAGAGCGCTGAGGGATCACCAGAGCCTGGGGGTCTGAGGGCCCCAACTGTCCTCTACTCACTTCATCCCCTGTTGGAAGACAGAGTTCCTCCTGGTCTTACAGATGACCAAATCAGCCCACTGCACCACGACGATACTGACAAAGAAGGCTGTGTGGCAAGTGAACTCAACGATCTTCCTCTGTTCGTAAGTCTGAAACACAAAAGGCAGACAGATGAGCCCGGCTCTTGGCCCTCACGGCTGGTGGCCTGAGGAGCTCCCCACTGGTTAGGCCCTCACTTACCCACTGCTGCCCGTAGCTGTCCTCCACATCGTTGATCCAGCGGTCATCCCAGTCCACGCGCAGGCCCAGCAGGTGGGTCGGGAGGAAGCCGTTCTCAGCCAAAATCACAAAGTACGTGAAGAAGCCGCCCAGGGCCTGGATCATACCTGCAAGTGTGGGAAACAATTCTAACCCGGTTCCAGGACGCCTGCACACTTGTCTGACTGCCACAGCAGGCCTGGGATGGTACATATTAGGGGCTGTCTTTGGCACTGGTTGGGAGAGGAGTGGGAGGATGGAGGACCCCAGGGGCACAGCCCCCGCCCAGCAGCCTCTTCTTTTTTTGAGTCACTGTTTTAGAGCTTTAAAAGGGGAAGACACACAGGCCTTGCTCTGGAACACCCACTCCTGTCATATGATCATGTATCTACCAGGGCAGAGTCTCTTTACGGGAAAAGACTTCCCTATTTTTTTAAATTTCTGCTACAATGTGACTTTTCCCATCTCTGTTTTCACATTCCTGATAGTCAATGTGGCACCTTCTGACCAACTGCTCCCCCACCCCCTTCAGGACCCTTTTCCCCTGGCATCTGATCCCACCACACCACCCTGAGTTCCTCAGGGCCAGGTTTCATCCTATGCTCTGGCCCTCGTCCCCCTTAGAGTTAGGTCTTCCTGGCCATTAGCCAATTTCTTGTCAGCAGCTGTTAACAAGTCTCCGCCGTATTTCCACCAGAAACTCCTCTGTTCCGCTTTACAGAAGTTCAGTGATGTAACCCATTGATAAAGGCCTGGGCTGCTCCTGGTGGCCTCACCGGATTCTCCTGAAGGCCACTAGGCAGAACACGGAGGATCAAAGGGCATTTTCACTGTCCATCCCCTGAAGACCACCTGTTAGTTGGTCACGCTTCAGGTACCGTGGGAATCAAGTCTTGGGGTGGGGAGAATGGGGGTGCAAGGCCCTTTGGTGGTGACCCGCCCGCCAAAACTTCAAGCTCGTGCAATTTCTTCAAAGCCTAACTCTCTACCCAAATTAGTGACCGACACCCTATCCCCAGGAAACACGGCCTCTGAATGGACTGTGCCTGGCATGAGAAACCAAGCCTATCTGAGGCCTCCCTCCATGCTCCCCTCTCAGGTCCAGGGTGCGGCGGCTCACCGATCTGCCCGTAGGCCATGCTGATCAGCCGCTCATTCACAAGCTTGTCCGTTTTGGGGTTTCTGGGCTGTCTCTTCATGATGTCGCTCTCAGCTTGCTCGTAAGCCAGGGAGATGGCAGGAACCTGGGGGAGAAGTATAAAAGTTGTCAGATACCAGGAAGCCGACGGCGTGAACGTTTTATTATAAAGTCCTTGCCACCCTCCCCTTTAAAACTGGTTTTCATACCATGAGATGCTATAACCAGTCCTATTATAAACCGAAACAAAACAAGACTTCCCGTTCATATAATGTTGTTATCTGATAGACGGGTGTTGCCAGCTGCCTCGAGCACCGGGGAACGCTGCTTCCTGGGGGCTGAGGCCGTGGCGCGCGCCGGGTACCTGTACGCCCAGCCTGACTGCGTGTTGCAGCACTGGGTGAGTCAGGGCCTGAAGCTGCCACGCCAGGCACTTACCATGTCCGTGCCCAAGTCAATGCAGAGGATGGTGACGGTCCCCAGTGGTAGTGGAATGTTTGCAATAATAAATATCAGGAAGGGGGTGATCTCTGGAATGTTACTGGTCAGGGTGTAGGCAATGGATTTCTTCAAGTTATCAAAGATCAGACGACCTGGGAAAGCAAGAGGTTGGCTTTTTTATTTTTTACTATAGAGGATAAAGGGATGGGCAGGCGAGGAGCAGACACAGAAGGGCAGTACTGGGATGAGGTTTTGGTGAACGCTTTGAAACACAGTGCTGCTCTCTCACCTTCTTCTACTCCAGTCACAATTGATGCAAAGTTGTCATCCAGAAGAATCATGTCGGCAGCTTGCTTAGACACGTCGGAGCCAGCAATCCCCATAGCAACCCCAATGTCTGCCTTCTTCAGGGCTGGAGAGTCGTTCACGCCATCGCCAGTTACAGCCACGATAGCCCCCTGCCAGAAGAAGGGGGGTGGGTAAGAGCCCCGAGGTCCAGGGGTGGAGGCACACCAGGGCACACACCTCAACTTGCCTCTCCTCACTACGACCCTGCCCCTTTCCTCCGAGACCCTCAGCAGGCTCAGAACCAGCTTAGCCAAGATGCCACCCAGCCACCAGCCAACCACAGAATTAAGGAGTGCTGACAAACGGATCCCCTCCCTATACCAACAAGGGCTTAAGGACTTCTCAAGGGATGGGACAGGAGTCTCCTGCCGCTCACATCCTCTAAGACACGACGAGCCTGGACTGGTCTTCCAGGCCAAGTGTGGAGCCTGACTCTGGGCCACAGTGAAGACGTGTGTGGCCACCGGGCTCTTTTGGTTCGTTATCAGGTTCCCCTGCCCTGAAGGCGCCTGCAGCCTCTTTCCGGCACACAGGCAGCGAGTCTAAGAAAAGCTGGGCCATGTTTCCGGCCCTGGCACTGTGATCACGGGGGTCAACAGGGCCTGAGAGAGCCTGGCCCTGGCTGCCTGCTAACCTGTCTCTGGCAGCCTTCCACGATGATAAGCTTTTGCTGAGGAGAAGTCCTGGCAAACACGATCTCCGTGTGGTACTTCAGAATGTCATCCAGCTGCTCAGAGGTCATGTCCTTCAGGTCGCTTCCATGCACCACGCAGGCCTTGGCGTCTCTAGGATTGGGATGGGAAGAAAAGTCCCCCACTGCTTTACCTGTGTGATGCTCCTCACCACCAAGGAAGGTTCTACTACATGGGAGGCTTTGTACGACAGCCCAGGGTTAGATGCGATCTTCCCCATCGCGTTAGAGTTACCATCTGAGCAGTAGTCTGTAGGTTACAAGCATATTCCTACATACTAGATCTCGTTCAAGACTCACCATCACCTGCGGGGCAGCCTGCCTTCGCCTTCCTTATAGAGGACATGTTGAAATGATAGGACCAAGTTCTAGACAGGAGATCAAACCCTCTCGTAGCCCAATGCTGGGGGAAGGGAGCCCCACACTCCAACGAAACACCAGAACAATACCGCTTCATCTCTGTTGCCTTCTGTACTGTCCTGTCCAAAGTCCTTTTTGGCCTGAACTACCTGGACAAGTTAGCGTGGCCCTGGAAATGGACTTGGTGCGAGGTGTTGGGTTGCATGCTCTGTGGTTAACAGCATGAAACTGAAGGCTCAACTACAGAGTGTACCATATGACAAAGCTTCAGCCTCCCTGCTCTTCCCTGCTCTGCAGTGTGGGACTGATGCCCACCTTCACATGTTACTGCGTCAGTGCTAAGAATATGGAAGCACCACCCAAGTATTGGCTACAATGACATGCTCTCACTGAAACCTTCCCCTGGAAGGACAGGTTGCCTTCTGGAACTGCAGGGGCCTTCCCTATTCAGAGCAGGCCCAGAAGCACACCATCATGGAACCAAGCTGATGATCCCCAACCACCATCATCTGCACATTCAAGGCAGAGCAGGCTCTGAGTTTCCTGCCTTACCTGGGGTTCACCTGGCTCACTGGGATGTTGAGGCGGGCAGCGATGTCTTCCACGGTCTCGTTGCCTTCTGAGATGATGCCCACACCTTTGGCAATGGCTTTGGCTGTGATTGGATGGTCTCCAGTGACCATGATGACCTGGAACAACAAACAGGGCAATTTATTTGAATGCAACTGCCTAAGCAGGCAAGAAGAAATATTAAGGATGCTTCATCTTAGAATATCAAAAAGACAGGAATGCAAACCTAAAATGGGTAAACGTTAACCAAAAATACAAACATGCACCTGTTTATGAAAACACAAAGCAACATCCAGATCCTATCTTGGTATAGGACAAGATGTGTAACGTCTGTTTTTCCTTTTATTACACAGTCACAAGAAAACTCAAATGTACTAAAACCAGCCAAAAAAAAAAAAAAAAATCTGATGCTGATGGGACTGTAGGGCGAAAGTGCCACATACTGCCTGGGGAGCATCCCCAAAGTGGCTTAATTTGGGGAGAGAACATAAATACATAGAAAGAATTCAAATCTTAACCCACTGAGCCACCCAGGCGCCCAAGAATTCAAATCTTGATGCTGCTTTTCTGACCTGATGATTATATTCAGAAGACTACACTTACGAGTATAGTCAAAGTGGTGGGGGAGTTATTTTTACAAAGCTTTTCAGGGCAGTATTACCAACAAGAATGAGAGAGTGGAAACAAATCAGACAGCCAGCACCAAGGCCAGCTCAAAAAACACCTTTTATCAGTGCACTTGAACAATGTTCCGTGACTTAGAGAGACACATACAGAGGACACCAAACATTCATTAAAAAACCAGTTAATTGAAAACAGAGAAGACCTCCTGTTCGCTACATGAAGTAGATCAATTTAGAACGCGAGTATTTCAAATTTAAGACCTTACGCCAAATCTTTTTGCTCTTTTCAATGATTTTCAGGCTTCCGTTTGTTCCCCCCAAATGTGTTTTTTTTTTTTTCTTTTGAATCCCTCATCTGCTGTCTACACCAACATTTTAATACCATTTGGCCTTTTCTAGTGGTAACCAAAGCTTTAGAGAGAAGAAACTCATCCTTCCAGTGAGAAAACGAGCTGGCCACATGGCTCCCGTGGGGCCACGTGACTAAGCAGGGAGCCCCGAGGCACGACAGTGATGTCAAGGAAGCACACTACACACTTACCTTAATGCCAGCACTGCGACATTTGCCCACAGCGTCAGGGACAGCGGCCCGCGGAGGGTCAATCATGGAGATGAGGCCCACAAAGCAGAGGTTTTCAACAGGGAAGTTCACCTCATCTGTGTCAAACTGGAACCCTTCAGGAAACTGTTCATCGGGCAGAAACAGGTGGCAGAAACCTGTGAGGGCGGGGTGGGGTGGGGGGATCTGTGAGGACCTCACTGCAGGCGACAGCCCAGGACAGTAGGTCATTCGGATGGTCTACCTCTGGCTCCAAGCTGAATTTAGAATATTGTTTCGAGTTTTAAAGCCGTGAGGTTTTATGTAACAGGTACAGATGCTATAGAGTCAGAAAAACCATGCAAATGACAGAGGCCATGGCCAAACCTCAGCAGAAGCACCCTGTCCAGCGCAGAGAAGACGACAAGGACAGGACTGCTGGGCACTGGGACTGCAGGCTTCTAGACCTGCCACTCAGGTGCTTGGATTAGGCAAATCATGTCATTATTTGACTCTGCTTCTTTCTTTAGAAAAACTGAGCTCCCATCTCTGCTCGCTGTTCATCTAACCACAATTCATCACTGCCCACCAGCAAGGGCAGCCTGCCAGCCATGCTGAGGATAAATACGAAGCAGAAACATTCTGCCTGAGATGCTTATCACACAGTATCACTGCTGCAACATCAGGACATTCCAGAGGCTCCCGCAATGTGGTATGAAGGTTACAATGTTCCTTAAAGTGGTAGGAGGTGGCAAGTAGGTTCGAGGAAGAGAGAACGCTTCTACTCTGGGCCCGCAGACACGGGGAACGGGGAAACAACACTGGACAGTGATTTTTCAGTGAAGAGAGACTTATAAGAGAGACATCTCAGATAGGATGAGGGAACCAGAGGACAGGCCCAGGCAATCAGTTCTGAGTTACTAAGCTAAGCGGAACAGGAGTACATCAATGATGGCTTTTTACCTGTCCACCTCCAAAAGAGTGCAAACGTCTCTTTCTCAACTACGTTGTACAATGAGTTTAACACACTTCTCGTCTGCCCTCGCTGACCTACTCGGAAGGACAGGTGGCTCTCTGGATGAAAAGTCTGCCGCCAACGTCATTTGTGAGCGGACACATACGGTCCAGTGTAAATTCACAACTGTTGGGCCAGTCAGGAAATGATTTTACTCTAGGCATTAATTTTAATTTCATTAAGTTTGTAGGTCATAGTCCTAGCAACAAAGGTTTGATAATAAAGCTCTTCCCCTGGCCCTCTTTTTTTTTCCAGGCAAGCAGAACTGACCAGCCTGAGACCAAAGGTCTAAGTATGAATTGGAAGCAAACCAACAGGGTTTTGTTGCTCTGAGGCCCCCAACAAGTCTCTCCAAACATCTCTGCAGCCCTTCCTATTTTCAGAATAGCAGAGCAGATCGAGGAGGAGGAGGAATCTTCTGGAAAGGCTCAGGTGAGGTCAGGACACTGCAGAGGCAGACCAGAGCAACAGCCGTGCGGCTGGCCGTCCCCGTCCGTACCTAGCACGCGCTCTCCGAGGCCGCCGAGCTCCAGGTAGGCGTTCTGGAAGGCGTCCTTCAGCTCCTCATCCAGGGGCTGCTCCTTGCCGTGCAGGAGGATGGAGCTGCAGCGGTCCAAGATCCTTTCCGGGGCACCCTTCATCACCAACAGGTGTCGGGGCTCAGACGTGTTGGGGTTCTTGTGGATGGACAGCTGTAAAGGATGGTGGAGACATGAACACCAGTGGCTGCAGGGAGCTCAGCTCACCTACTGCTGAGAGTGTCAGGACAACCACCCAGGTCCCCTACTTCTTAACTTCAGTGTCCCACACCTTGTCGCATACTTTGAATGCTACCCGAAAAACCAGAACGGCGAGGTCACCCTAAATCCCTGGCCTGTGTTCCTTCGGAAACCTCTCCTGAAGGGAAACTGGGAACAAAAGGACAGCCCATCTGTGGATGCCTCGCCCCCTCCCCACAACCCCTCTCCAAACCATAAGTACACCAGAAGGCCCCAACACGTTAGGAGAGGGTTTGTTTTTCCTACTGAAACACAAGTTAGCATTTTCTATACCTAATTCAGGGTCAAATGTAAAAGCTCACAGAAAGTTGGGAGAATTCATTTTTTGAAGCCATTTAAGCTTGTAACATTTCAAATGGGCAAACAGCTCTCCTTCTGGCTTCCAGCCCTCCCCGCCTGCCCCCTGGGCTGCCTGTGCCACTGCTAGGCCACCTGGTACTTGTTGGTGGAGTTGAAGGGGATCTCCACGATCTTGGTGTATCGCTCTCTCATCTCCTTCACAGAGCCACAGCACAGCTCAATGCATTTCAAGAGCGCGGACTCCGAGGCGTCGCCTGCCACTGCCCGCTGTGAATAGAGATGTCACCTGTGAGTAATCCTGCAGTGTACCACTGAACACCTGGAGAGTTCCCCAGATACATCCGAGCTTGTTCGAGGTGGAAGACAGGGTAGGCGAGGAAGCAGCAGCGGTGGCAGCAGGGACCAGCCTCCCTCTGCTCAGACACACCCCAGCCTCCTCCTATCTGCCCACCTGCCCCACCCCAGTTCCAGCTTCCAGTAGAAGAGGGGTGCCTGAAGGGGTTATCCACCCTTGAGAGGAGCATAACACACTCTTCTAACCTACTTTAGCCTGTTTTTTGTTTTGTTTTGTTTTTTTTAAATCTTCCCCTGTTGCAAGGTCTCAAAGCCAACACTATTCCGAAGGATGTACTCCTGGTTGTGAACCTGAAAATACCAAATGAGAGTCCAAATATTTACAGCACCTACAACTTAGAAGAAAATCCCTTCAGTTCCCAGGACTGGAGGCAAACTGTCTGTGTCAAGGGCAAAATAGAGGGCTTTAAACATTCAACTGTGCAAAATTATCTTGGCCTGAATGGTGTGAATGGAAAGCTATTATTAGCTCCAACAGTCATATAATCAGCTAACATTTTAAGTTGAAGTCCACACTTGAGGTAACACATACTTCTCTTTTGTGTGATATACTGGGACATACTAAGAACATTTTTAGGTGTAGCCAACTTTTATATAAACACTTGAGAACTCCGACTGCTTTAGGACTGCACAGGCAGATGAAAAGATTAATGCTCATAAACACAGTAGCCCCATTTAATAAGAAAGGTGGCTAGGTTTGTTAAGAAATGTGGAATCAGTGGAATCATTTTTTTTTTTTTTTAAAATTTATTTGACAGACAGAAATCACAAGTAGGCAGAGAGGCAGGCAGAGAGAGAGGAGGAAGCAGTCTCCCCGCTGAGCAGAGAGTCCGATGCGGGGCTCGATCCCAGGACCCTGGGATCATGACCTGAGCCGAAGGCAGAGGCTTAACCCACTGAGCCACCCAGGTGCCCCCAGTGGAATCATTTTTAACAAAGGCCAGTTATTAAAGCACAATAGAGCAGCATGCCTTTTGGGGGGGGGTGGAGGAGGGACAGTAATAATGCCACTGACACGGCCCCGCCCCCTGAAATAGTCAAATACAGGCCATGCTCCCTCTCTGGCACTTTTAAGTGGGGAAAGATCTGATACCTATTACGTTCTATGCTGAAAACCTAGAAGATTTCCACTTTGAGGTAAGGAAATACATGAAAGCAGGCATCTCAAGTTCTGTCCCAGGATAAACAATATCTTCCTCTAATCAACATTAATTCAATGCCGAGAATGCCTCCTTCAAAGGATACAGGGGTCTCATCTTCCCAGGAGAAGCCCTCTCAGTTCCATCTAAGTGGGCCTTCTTTCTCTCAGACAGCCTGGTCTCTACCCAGAACCACCCCCAGCAGCCCTGCTGAGAACAGGAGCCCAGAGGGCCTCCTCACACGTCTTCCGCAGCCTCAACAACCCTGTGCAGCTATGACCTTTCCAACATTGTCTCCACAGGCAGCACAGTGAAACCTCAGTCATTTCGCATTTCACATGAATTCCATGAGCCTGAGCTTATTTTTGCATCATTAGTAAGCAAGCGGAGAACAAATAAGATAAGAGAAATAGCTGGGCTATTTTAAGAAAATAAATGGCTTAAGGGATTTACTGGAATCTACTGTATCCTAATATGCAAATACGATTATCGAGTCACAAAAGCAGCCCTCACTGTCTGCTAGGTTAGCAGATATCATACTCAAAGTGGCAAAACTGGGTTTTACTCCTTCGGTTTCTCATGGTAAAGACTGCTTCCCACTTCTGGTCAGTTCTTACAGCAGAGTCCCTCTTCTTGAACCTCTGCAGACTGCAAGTAACCCTCAGGGCTTTGGGATCCCCAGACAACACTTCATAAGGAGGGTGTCCCATGAGGAGCAATCCCCTTACAGAACCCAGAGGGCACATGCTTTCTGAAGGAAACACTCAGGTGGTGGTTCTTGTGGGGTACCTACACCCCCACACGGCGGCCTAACAGCAAACAGGAACTCCTGAGCATACCTTAAGGATAGGTAGGTTTTCCTGGTTTGCCTGAAACACCGCCCTGTTACAGAGACCCGCAATTCTGGACAAAGCGAGCCAGGTGACTGAACTCTTGTCAAATGAGACACCTGGCAGAAGCAGGAAAAAAAAAAAAAAAGAAAAAGAATGCATTACCTTTGTATTAACATCCCATAAAAAGGGAATTGTTTATCTCATTTCCCAACTAATGAAACTAGTCAGGTTTCAGGGCAAAGTCAAAAGAAATCTCAAACCCACTCCCTTAACTCCTTACCAAATGATAAAAAACAAAAACAAGAACTTAAAAAAAAAAAAAAAAAAAAAAAAAAAGCCACATGAGGTGAGGCTATGGTGTGGGGTGGGCCTGGGCCTTACCACTCTGATTCTCTGTCGTGTCGGCTTCATGGATTTGATTGTCGAACCACATGTGGGCCACTGTCATCCGGTTCTGAGTCAGAGTTCCAGTTTTATCTGAGCAGATGGTAGATGTGGACCCCAAGGTCTCCACGGCTTCTAAGTTCTTCACTAAGCAGTTTTTCCTTGCCATGCGTTTGGCAGTAAGGGTCAGACATACCTAAAAACCATTAGGAACCAGATTATTTCAATCTCAACAAGAATGGAATTCTATAGAAACTCTGGGTACTCCCTAATATGGAAGATGCTGGTCTAAAATTAAACCTCTCCGGCCATCCTCTGAAGTGTGAATAATAATGGGAACATGTATAGAGGGCTCCCCTCTTCCCATAAAGCAACAGATTAAGAAAAGTGAAAATAGCCAGGATTTTACCGAATTATAGTGCCCCTGCTCACCCCCCTAATTCTCCTTTGTTATACTGCTGTGGATCATGTGATCAGGTCAGATCAAGATTTAGGCCTATTTAGGCTTTGGGGTTACCATCTTCCATGTAAAAAACACACCAAGCCTCCCCGCTATCTAACCCTGCCACGCACAAGCACGTGCAATCAACCCTGAATCAGCGGCCACTGTCACTTGGGGGGAGGGGGCGGTTCTCAGGTGCCAGCGGATGGAAGAGTGTGCACAGTTTTCCCCGAGCTGCTTACCGTGACAGTGGCCAGCAGACCTTCGGGCACGTTGGCTACGATGATGCCGATGAGAAAGATGACGGCCTCGAGCCAGGTGTACTCAAGGATAAGAGAAAGGATGAAGAAGGACACACCTAGGAACACGGCCACACCCGTGATGATATGGATAAAATGCTCAATTTCAGCAGCAATGGGAGTCTGTCCTCCTTCCAGTCCAGAAGCAAGTGTGGCAATTCTTCCCATCACAGTGCGATCCCCGGTATACACGACAATGCCACGCGCGGTACCTTAAAAAAGAAGGGAGGGGGAATTGTACCATGTTTCATCAAAGAAGTCACAGCTTTTAGACGATTACCTGTCGCGGTTAAAAAAGAGACAAAACTACGCGCTTCCAAGGGCCAGCTCTTTGGTGGGTTATGCACAGTTTCACACCACGGAGACTCTGGCGAAGGGCATTATATCCAGGAGCAGGACAGCAGCTCCCAAGGCCACTGCCAGGTTAGCACGCCCAACCGTAGAGGTGTGTGGGAGGTAGGGGGTGAGGACAGCCAGCCAGCCAGCCCCCAGGCTTCCAGAGCCTTCCTGCCAACGACTGATCCGCCGCATCTGCTGTGCTTGACCACAGCAGTCAGACAAGGGGCCAACAAAACCAGAACAGGAATTGCATTTCTGGTTTTTGCTGTTGTTACTGATGCCCAAGATAAACAGCACGCTGTGAACAGAACAGCGCCTTAAAATGGTCTGTCTACCTTCCACACAGTTGGTTGAAAAGAAGGCAATGTTCCTCGTTTCCAGGGGGTTTTCATTTGTGAAGTCTGGAGACCTAGTCTGGGGCTCTGATTCACCAGTGAGTGAGGAGTTGTCCACCTGTCCGTGAGACAAGTAAGAGGGGCTGTGTGAACGCACGCCGGGTCATCCTGCGCACTCCGCCTGAGCCCTGGGGACCCCGCTGAACCCACCTTGCAGCCGTTGGCAGAGATGATTCTGAGGTCAGCAGGAATTCGGTCCCCTCCTTTCACTTCCACCAGATCCCCAACTACAACTTCCTCTGCGTTAATGCTCATTTTTTCACCATTTCGAATCACCAGGGCTTGCTTTGGGAGAGAACAGTTTACACTATTCAATCAGAGAAAAGAGGCTGCCAACAAGGGCTGGGCAGTGTTGAAACAAGAAAGCCAAATTCCAAAGGGATCTCTAATATGAATCACACAAGTACACGACAAGGAGATTGTTGATCTATTTATACAAGTTACAAAAGCTTGCTGGGTTATCTGCGAGGTGGCCCTCCTGTTCCCATCAACTCAGAAACCTTAGCTCCACACTAGCTCTCATCCCCAGGGGGGGTGTCAATGGAGAGGGCAAAGCAATCGGTACCTGGGGGACCATGTTTTTGAAGGATTCCATGATCTTGGAACTTTTAGCTTCTTGGTAGTAGGAGAAACAACCAGTTATGATGACGACAGCTGATAGTACCACACCAAGATAAAGCTGGAAGGGAACAAACAAGTTAGAACCACAGGCTTGTAGTAAGGAGCTGGGAACATTCACTTTTGACCCAATAAAAACCAAATTTTTAACAGGTCAAGGCTTCAGAAATAAATACAGAGCTCGTGTCTTCAGATTTATCTTCCTAAAGTCTGAGTATAGGAGGGTCAGAAATGGGGGTCCCAGAGACACGTGGTCCGACACCTTGACTGACTTTTGAAATGTTCTACATGTATCAGTTTCTCCCACCTTATTAAAATAAAGATCTTGTGAGGTGCCTGGGTGGCTCAGTGGGTTAAGCCTCTGCCTTCGGCTCAGGTCATGATCTCAGGGTCCTGGGATTGAGTCCGGCATCAGGCTCTCTGCTCAGCGGGGAGCCTGCACCCGCCCTCACCTGCTTGCCTCTCTGCCTACTTGTGATCTCTGTCAAATAAATAAACAAGTAAAAAAAAAAAAAACCTAATATAAATAAAATAAAATAAAGATCTTTTCAAAACAACTTGTGACTTCTGAAGAGGGGCTACCAAACGCTTCAGGATGTGCATTACAGGGCCAACAATAAAAGCCGTGCTCTGCGGTGTGTGTGGCGACCAGCCCCGGGCCGGGACCTGCACAGAGCTGCCTGTTCACTGCAGCCACATGTACAGTGAGGTCCAGCTTGGAAGAGCATCTAGAAGGTGGGAGATGGAGAGACAAACTGGAAACGAAGAAGGAAGAATGGATGGGCCTGGAAGGTCATAGTTGCTAACACTGCTTTCCCTCGTGTTTGTTTGCTTTTAAAGACTTCCGTGAGAGAGGGAGAGAATCCTAAGCAGACTCCTTGCTGCGCATGGAGCCCAGTGCGTGACCTCACGGCCTGGAGATGATGACTTAAGTGGAAATCAAGAGTCGGGCGGATGCTCAACCAACTGAGCCACCCCGGTGGCCCTCTCCCGGCTGCTTAAAATGATCAGCGAACCGGTGGTAACCAGTAGACGACAAGGGAGTGGCAAGGACGAGAAGGACCCCTCACGCACACTTAGTGATCTAACTGGGTGCTACAAGACTCACGTTATCGTTTTGAGGCTCCTCCTCCGTGGCCGCCTGGATGCCGTAAGCTAGGAAACAAAGTATCGCTCCGATCCACAGTAACATGGAGAAGCCCCCGAAGAGCTGCCGACAGAACTTGACCCACTCGGGGGTGGTGGGAGGCGGGGTGAGCGCGTTGGGGCCGTCGCGAGCCAGGATCTCCGCAGCCCGAGCAGTCGTCAGGCCCTGAGAAGCAGAGGGATGGCAGTTAGACGCACTGCCCCAGAACGCACAAGCGCAGGTATCTACTGCCCCAGCAATGGGTTTGGGAAGAAACAAAATCCCCCAAGCCAGAGAACCTATAAAACCCAGCAAGTTCTGATAAGGACCATCTCCTGGTCCGGCACACAGCTGTCCAAGCTTCCTGAGGATCCTACAACGCCCAGACGCATTTTAAATGGATCCATGCATATATCTGCATCCAGTCTGATCTAAGTTAGGTAAGGGACGCAGGCCAAATGGTATTTTTACCAAAAAGATACAGCAGTGTTAACTCATCGATTCAGTTTTGCAAAATTAAGAGCTTTGAGTTCTTTTGCATACTGAATCTGTCAGGGATGGGAAGAAAGAAACCCTCTGTAAGCATCAAAAAAAAGAGAAAAACCTTCCCTGTAGGAATCCAACCTGTGAATGGTTTAATAGCCAAGTTTTCAGTATAGAAGTGTACCCTGGGAACAGTAACTAAAAGGACTGTCTGGCTGGGAGGGTTCACACAGGTGCACATTCCAGCCCACCCCCAGGAACCTGCCAGCTTCAAAGTATTCACTGAAAAAAACCTCTTTGCACTAAAGCCTTGTGCTGCTCTAAATGGGCCTTAAAACCAAGATACGTGGATGGCACACAGTAGATACAAAGCTCCTATGACAAGGGGAAGAAAATGTGATTACTTTCATATTATCAAAATACCCAAGTGGGGGCGTGGGGAGAAGACAAAACCCATGTCTGCCCAAAGTATCTGTTAATACAGAATTTGTATTCATGTTACTTTAAATATTGGAGTTACCTAGGGAGTATGAGGAACAGGGAGATGAAAGCCAGGCAGTTAAGAGAAAGTGAGGACTTGGCTGGGACCCTCCCTCAAGTTCCTGGCAGAACCCCAGGACAGAGTAACGGACACCCACCATCTGAGTGCTGGGCACGGAGGCCGGGGCTACCCTCACTCTCCCAAGGCCCCTTTCCCAGGGGTTACTACAAGGGAGAACACATGCTCAGCCGCCCAACAGTGAGCGGCAGCTCCATCTGGGAGTCAGGCCTCCCCTCCGAGCCCAAGGCACCCATGCCAGCAGCACCGCTGACAACTTCTTGAGGATGTGTTGAAATAATGGCTGCACAGTGGCTGGCACCCATGTGAGTCCCCAGAGTTTTTACATTTTGCACAGAAATAAGAAACTGCACCCTTCCCCAACTGTTTACTTTTATGTCATTCGTGCGGCAAATTTAATACCAGGTAACAAGGACCCACAACACAGGCTTTGCGGAAAGATTACTTTAAATGGGGTAAAAAGACAAGTTTTGGATGAATACTAGAATAACCAAGGTTCTGGAGCAATGGAGCTAGATGGCAAAAGTGCAAAAACTGAAGTGCTGAAGATTCACCTCACTCAAACATTCAATTCCATGTCACGAACGCAGAAGAACAGAGACAAAAATCTGTAATCGAAAGGTCAAGGAAGGAGCGCGGCTGTGGAGCCACTCCATTTCAAATCCGGGTGCTTCCCCTGGTTAGATCTCACCTGTTATAAAACAGGGACAATAATGTCCACTTTCAAAGTTGTCAGGGGCCAAGAAAATACTAAAGAAGAATCCAAAAGCCTGAGCTTCACCTGGGGCACAGGGGATACTCAGAGGGTGCCTGTCACCCTTCTCCTCCCAGAGGCTCCAGGCTTAGGTCTGTGACATGGGAGAGAGGCCCCAGGGAATGATCCCGTACAAGTGAAACATGACAACATACTCGACTCAGGTCTGTTCCATATTTGCGATGAAGTTCGTCAAGGCTAAGTTTATGGTCATCCTAAGGGGAAACAGAAAATGAAAGAATTAAACACTGTTCCACGAAAAAAAAGGTCGGAGGAAAGCATTAATGTCACTCCTGGCAGGTACTGGCTCAGCTCAGCTAACAGGCTTTCCTTCCCTTGCAATGCGGGAGGCCTCTCACAGATCCCCAGCGGCTCGGAAGCCGCACAGCCCTGTGCTGAGAGCCCGCCCTGGAGGATGGTGGAAGCTGTGGGACAAGCCCCTTTCGACCCTCTACAGCTTCAGGAAGGCCCAGGAGTCTCAGCACTGGAGGGAAAACTTGCCGGCCTTCTTGGATGACCAGCACGTTCTAGACAGGCTGTGTCGGCGGAAGCCTCCACAGCTGGAGGGGCTCGAGGTCCCCCTCTGTCTGCTATCATCCAGAAACAGAGAAAAGTGGAGGCCCCCCTGATATCAACCACAGTTCCTTCTGTGGACCTTTGGTTATGCCAGGGCGGTGGATAACCTTCCCAACGCGCTCCAACAGCCTGGAAAGTGAAAATTTTCCATATTGACCTCTATGGCTTGGTAAGGTCTGTAGAAACAACCACAGTAATGACTTCACTTTTCAAATAAAGCCTCTGACTGAAGGATTCGGGGGGCGGGGGGGGTGGTGGTGGTGGATATCGAACACCCAACAGATAGGATTCAATTAACTTAAAAGGAGAACAGAAAGCAACCTGCCTCCTAATACTCACCATAGAAACTTCTTTCTTCAGTTCATCCATATCCCGCTCTTTCTTCGCCTTCTTCTTGTCGCCATGCTCTGAAACGGCTGCGGGTTCATATTTATCACGTCCGACCTACAGGAGAATGTGGGAGAGGTGAGGTTGTGTATGATGAACACATGGGAGACTGTGGAGCAGGGGATTTCAGCAGGTTTTAGGACGGCCAACAACAAGACAGTACTCGTGGAAATGCACGGGAATGTAGATGCACAAACCACAAACTAAACAAGAGCGACTATGATTTTAAGTACTGCACGTGCACGACACACCATCTGCGCCCAAGGGCATTAAGACCAGGGGAGAAGTCACAGGAGCCACAGAAGGGTCCCGCCAGGCACTTCCATTTGGGGTGAACAGGGAGAGGGGGGTGCAGTCGAAATCTCTGCACCACCCCCTTCCATCCACCCCACTGAGAGAATGCAACCATCTTGACATTAGTAACTGGGGTGCTGATGTCTCCGCATTCTGAACCAGCCAAGTCCAAGTTAGACTCCTGCTCTCTACCTCCCAGCAGCCATGCATCCTCGGGTGAGTCCCTGACTCTCAGGCTTCTGCTTTTTCCTCCCTAGCATGGAGAGAATCGCTGTGCCTACCTCCATGTAGTGTTTTCTGGGAGAACCAATGAAACAAAACCCTTAGATGCAAATCACTTTTATCATGACGTTTAAATACTCAGCTTTGCCAAGAAGCCATTAAAGATCCAATTTAATTTTTTTTAGGTCTTACATAAGAATAGTGACCTGTTCATCTTTTCTTATATGTAAAAAAAGAAGTTAGCCTAAGAATACTTAAAGTTATTTAAATAAAAGAGAGAGGAAAAAAAAGTCCTCTCCCCAGTCTACATCCCGAAAATAAAGCCCCCAAATGAAAAGTCCCTGGAAATGTTTTGACAGGAGCAGGGAGGAGGAAAGCACGTGCATTATCACACAGTTCACAGGACCCACCTACGCCCTCGTGAAAACTGGAACAGTTTTTAGAGAAAATGGTGATTCTATAGTTTAAATTTAGAGTGTTCCACATACCCCTCCCCCCACTCCGTTTAAAAGGCTGGAGCTTATCTAGACAAAGCCTGAACTTGGTGCTTCAGAGCTTGGTCAGCCCAGAAGACGCCTCCCTCCAGACACCCCCACCTGACAAACTGCCTCCCGTAACTGCCACCTTAGAGGGAGCAGGGGAAGGAGAGAGCAGCACTTTTCTTAAAATGGATGCTCTGTCGTGCTACTGCTCCATTATCTTGTAGCTCTCCCTTACTCACTTCCAACTAGCAGAAGCACACTGCTAGCTATGAAAGCAATTAACTGAGAACCTGTGTCCAGATCAAAATTTTACTGTGCTTATTAAAAAAAAAAAAAAAAGAAAAGAAAACAACAACAACAAAAAAGGACACAGGTGTATCTCAGTCACAGCCAAGATGGCTGCAAATAAAATACAACACTCACTTGACTTTGGAAAACATCCTCTTAAGACTCTAAAGAGAAATCCTGCCCCAAATGAGTTGGTGCGGCCCACAAGCAGAGACATTTGTATTATTCATGCTGTTCAATAGCTGCGGTTCCTTCTGCAGTGTTCCTTGACTAACTTCTCCCACCAGAGTGGAGTTCTTTTGTTTCTATCTTATCTGTTAAGAATGAAACAGTCTAAAGATAGTCAACATTCTTGAAATTCTCTCCACTGTGGAGCAACCACATTTGTAAGTGCCTCTTTGCAGAGAGCCCTCCGTACCAGTGTTAAAATGGAAAATAATCACACACTGAAAGCAAACACACAAATAAAACAGAAAGAAAGGACAGGGCTTCCACCAGACAAGAACCACAGCCTGAAGTGGGATTTCTTTCCCGTATTTAATGGGAAAGCACATCACTTAAAAATCATTTTAAAGGCATTGACTAGGGAATCTCTAAAAGACTATGTGGTCAGTTTGTATTGACTTTTAAAAGAGAGTTCACAATTTCTCTTTTAAGCAAGATATCATTAATACAAGTTTAATTTAAATATGTGAAAACCAGATTTTAAAAATCCCTCTGCCTCACCACCTATATGCTTGATGCTCAGACTTTCAGTATTTTCCACTCCAAAAAAGGGGGAGAGAATGATTAAGAGCGAGAGGCCCTGGACAGGTTCCAAAGTTGTATCCCCATTTACAGAAAAGTATGCTGCCTCCAGACTCAATTATCAATGGTTAAATTGGCTGGGAGTTTGATTTCCTAATAGATCCCATCCTCCCTCCTCATCAATTCATGCTATATAAGGCCGAGTTTTAAATGAGGACATCTGTGAGAGAGACATGGCAAGTATTAATATGTGGAATTTCTTCTCCTTTAAGATCTTAATTTTTTCAATGGGCAATGTTTGTCCAGAAGACCAGACGTCTTTTACAATTCAGTTCTTCCCTACAAGTAAAACAATGACTTAATATCCGCTTATTGTGACAGAAACGAATTATTTCTTAAGTCTCCATTAAGACTCGATTATCATAGATTCGAAGCAGAAAAATATGTGTGTTTGTGTGTTTGGGGTAGAGGGAGTATAGGGTGGGATGGTGAACAATGCTAAAAATTGGGTGAGACAGCATTTTCTTTATTATCTCCTTTAAAAACATTTGGGAAAAATGAGAGAAACATGGTTTCCCCAATTGACTACAAAAACCTTTCCTGCAGGTTCTGGGCAGTGGGCACACATTCTTACTTCTTCAATCAGAAAACTCAGATCACTTCTCCTACACCCACCATGCTCCCTGCAGTGGCACCCCCCCTCACACACCCCAAGGTCTCTGAGGGAGGATACAATGGGAAGCTCAAGGTTCCCATGAGGCCCCACATAAATGAGACACTGACTAGTGAAAATGATGAAGTGAGTTAGGTTCTGGTTTGTGTGTGTGTGTTTTTTCCACTGCTAATTTAGGAAGTGGGAGGTCACAAGGAGGGCAGGGGCGTGCCCAGTGTGACACGGCTGAAAATGGGTCCTTACTTCATCCTGTGCTTCCCAGGGATTCCATTCTCCAAAGATGCCCTAAGGAATTCTGCTACTGTTGGATCTGAGCAGTGGGAAAAGGTACCCAGGACATGGGAAGAGAAAACTCCCGACAAGAGAAACCAAGGTGAACACAAGTAATGAGGTTCACTCATATAAAATCACGGACCACCCCTTAGATGTGCTCCTTTGTCTGTCAGTAACGAAAAGCCTAAAGAGGGGACCCGTCCCACCACAGCAACAGATGGCCCTGGGGGCAGCTGGCAGTTCCATGAGCTTCAGACTTCTAGAACTGCTGAAGCTGCCTCTGGGCTACTGGGAAGTTCTGGACATCCATGCCCTTTCAGCCAATATCGCTGTGGTGGTTGAGGTAAGCCACCACCCCGCCCCCCCGCCCCGCCGTCCTGGATGGCTGCGGGACCCTCAACAGTCAGCCTCAGCTGCGTGTCCCTCCAGACGGCAGTAACATTTGGTGTTGATGACTGAAGAGTCTAGAAGGCATTCTGACCGTCTGATTCATCAAGGGGCTGCTCTCAAGCCTGAAAACAAAACACCTAAAACCCGGCATGCCTGGCCTAAAACCTACACACAAACTAATAAAGCTTTGGACCAGCAAGAGGGGCCAGAAGGGGCGCTATGCCTTCCTTCATGTGGGGGAAAAGGGTTGGAGGGGGGGGGGGGCACAGGCTCTTCCCATCTTCCCAGGATCGTGCATTATTAAATCATGCTCAAACACAACGGTGTACTTAGAGGTACTCTGCGAAGCACGGGACCATGGTTATTATAGAACTGGGTTTTAATTAACATATAAATTACTGCCATTCCTCGCCTCCTATGAGAACCCCTTTCAACCTTAAAAAAAACAACCCATTCGGGGTATTTTTTTTAAATCTCATCAGTTAAAACTTAAAGTATCAGAAACGATCAAGCCCAGTTCATTACAACCCCCAGTTGTGCCTAAATGACTAAGTGGTTTAGTTTGAGTGCAAGGAATTTTCTAGCCGGGCACCCAGGGCTCCGAGGTGGCTGTGGCCGGGGCTGAGGGAGGACACACACTGCCTGAATACTGCAGCTGCTCTGCGCCTGGAGCAGCATTTAGGGCAGTTAAAGAATGAATTGCCTTCTTCTGCAGGAGGTGACCCAGGGGACCACCACGCCACGCCTTCATATTCCTTGTCACTCACCTGAACATGCAGCAGGCTAGAGAAGGTCATGGAGCAAAGCCAGAGCAATGGGTCCCTTCATGAGACCAGCTCAGGACCTCCATACTTGGACTGTAGCCCACCCAGCTGGGCATGGGGAGAACCCAGCTCCAGCTCTAGCCAACAGGCTCCCTCAGCCTCCCAAACAAACTAGGCTTAACCTTCCTCCCCAATTTCTTAACAAGTTCTTAAGGCGCTTGCCAGCCCGCCCGACCTGCAAGTTTACACCCATAATAAAAAAAAATATTGTAGAATGTCTAAACAATCTATATACTTTAGATTTACTACCTCTTTTAAAATTCTTAGTTCTAATATTCTTCGTTCTTTCAGTGATTGAAAAGAAAAGAAAACAAAACCCAAGCCTGTTTTTTCACTGGGGTTAACTCAGTTAACCTCCATCATTAGGCACCGGGTTATGAAGAGTTAAAACTTTCTGCCTGTTCCTTCCATCCGCTGCCCACCTCACCCCTTTTCTCATTTTACAGAGCATTCTTTGGCTAGCGGTACTCAAAAGATGCTGTCAGTTCGAGAGACAAGGATTACTAGCTGGCACCAGCGTTCCAAGGGGACTGAATAAATTCCCAGTCATCATTCCTCAGTTGGTACACGAAGCGTAGGGTACGAAGTAAACCAGCTGGCAGGCTGAAGAGGACAAAGGCAGCACAAGGCTCCAGACACAGGTCACCCGAACTGAAACAATAAAACCAATATGACCCCAAGGAAGGATCATGTGGAAGATATAAGACAAACCGAAAAGGATATCGCCCCAAAGTGCCCAGGGGCCCTGGCCACAACAACAGCCTGGAAAAATAAATCCGACACCAAGACCCACTGATCCCCACAACTGACACTCTCCACTTTCAGGCCCCCAACAATACAAGCCCCAAAGACAAAGCACCAGCCACCACGAACCAACGCTTTGGGTCACTACTAGAAAACATGAAACAGTTGTTACTCAGTAGAGTTTGGATAAAACCAGATTCAAAGAGAATTAATGTTCAGATACAATTCATTGTAGAGTCACAAAGGAAGTAAGGAATGAGGTGTACTGGCCCCAATTCCCAAGGCTCAGGACGCAAATGAAACCCGAGAGAAAAACTGCAGGGTGGGTGGGTGGGTGGATGGATGGGGGCTCTCTTCTCACTGATCGAATTTGCTACCCAAACATCAGTCAAATAAATGTGAAGAACTTCTTGTGGATTCCTGACAACAGATTTCAGCACAACTAATGAGGTGAGTCATATGCAAAGAACAGTCTCTCTGAGATTCCAGCCAAAGAATACACTTCCTCTCATACACTCAATTCATAGCAACGTGAGAAAGTTCAAACCTGACTTGGTTACGTCTCCTCTTCCAAAAATACAGAAATGAAGGAGAGCGTTAAAAAAAAAAAAAAAAAAAAAAAGCCAGTGGGCTTTCAACTTCTCTTTGCTTTGCATTATGGCTTACTGGCCATGTATTTTCAGAGTAACCCAGAACTGGACAGCTCTGGCAGCGATGGGGAAACATTCTGCCCAGCGTCATGCTGTCCAAACGTAGCCCACTCTGATTACTGTGAGCCCATCTGATCTGACACTCGTGTTTCTTCTTCTGGCCTGCTAGCTGGCAGAGAGCCCTGGGCAGCTAGAAGGCACCGCAGCACAAATGTTCACACTCCCTTCCTATCACAGAGGGTTGAAAAGCAACCCCTCCCACCCCCCCCTTTTTTTCTTTCAAATCTTATAAAGACTTAAAAAAAAAAAAAGTCAAGTTCCTTGCTTGAAAAGTGAAAGTAGACGAAAGCTCTAAGATGCTGTTAAATTAGGAGGTCAGCAATGTCGAGAGATACTTCCACTTGGCTTTCCTTTAGAGGGTAATTAATAGTAGTTCCTATTATTTTTCCATCCTTAGTATGTTTTTCAGGTGAAAGAAAAATTCTTGTCTGGCTTTGGAGGCCTTAAGACTAACCGATGAACAGGAAACCTATAGTTTATAAAGATCTGATCTTCTCTCCATGCCAAATCCTTGGTAAGCCTAACCATAGCTGTGATATGTGCCTGTACTGCACTCACTTTGGACAGAACAGAGAGGACTGCATTTGGTCCTGGGGACCAGGAGCCTACTTAAAGGGCCAGCTGAAAACCTGAAGCTTGAGGGCTTAAAAAAAATAATAATAATAAAATAAAATACATAAATATATATATATATATTTGTTTTTACCTTCTTGTTTTAAATGAACAAACTAATTTTTCTTACTTTTGCCTACAAAATCCTTCAAATAGTTAAAGCCTTTATCTCATTCCTAAGTTTGGATATCTTTAAGACAACACAGACTGATTTTGAACAGAAAGTCACTTAACTGTTAATTTGTTGCTAAAATAATCAGGAAACAAGGACTTGGAAAGGTTCTGGATGGAGCATGTTTGGGTACCAAGTCTATTGTGCTTTCTAATTCTGGGTTCACTTTTTATTTTTAAATGAAACTTAGTGGTAACACTTCCAGTTTACAAGAAGCTGGGTGGGGGTGGGGAGGAATGTCACCCTCTGTACCAAAATGTACACCTTTCTTCAGTTTTAGCTCTCACCTGAATGCGTATTTACTGAATTTTTTAACCCCCCCTGCAGGGTGCGGGAGGGAGGTTACAGGGGTTAGCCTCCTCTCAGCCTCCTCATTTACAATGCAGACCTCCCCCTTCCTTACCCTCCCACCCAAAGGTGAGTCACTAGAGTGTTACAAACTTACTGGCAGAGAACACTACAAATTAACAAACAGTAAGTTATCAAAAGAGGATACACCCTCAGAACAGGGTACAGAAAGAACCCTGAGCCAGGAACTGTCACACTCACACACTGAACACTTCAGAGGCAAAAAGAGTGTGATGCAACCCGGGCCCTCTGGTCCCAGCCCTCTGGTCCGGCCCCCTGGCTGGTCAACAGTTCCTCCTGTAACCGCTCTCCACTTGCTCCAGGCCAGGCCCGGGCAACTTTCCACTCTGAGGACTCTGCCTTCCGATGTTTCCAGTCTAAAGTACTCACTTTATAGCGGCCAGAGGGGATTTAGTCACACTTTCAAGTTGAGCTCCCAAAGGGCAGCTGATAATGTCACCATAGGATTTCTGCTGACATGTGTATCCCTTGTGCAACCTTCACCTGAAATCTTTTTCCCCCCCGGCTCCTCTTGAAATCACCACCCATAAGCTAGGATTTATTTTCCAGGTAACTAAGTTAATATTCAAACAATGGGGAACCACACGGAAGGACCTGGTGACATCCCCCCCACCCCTAGCTTTTGTAAACTTGAGAAAAGAGAAAGGTTTTTTTGTGTACCTTTTGGTGAGCTAGTTGTGGGTGGCAGGCCTGGCTGCGGCTTTAGGCCAAGTCACTGGCAACAACACCCAATATGAAAAAAAGGGACAAAATCCTATTTCATCCAGGAATGATTCAGCAGGAGCTGAATCTTTCATTTTCTTACCGAGAGATTAGGAACTAGATTTTTAAGGAGAAATAAAATCACCTGAAATATCATCAAAACTTAGGCCCCCAAGGCAGTGGGAAGAGGAGGGGAAGAAATTAACAATGACCTTAAAAATTAGCTGCCAGCACAGGCTTCCGGGTTAACCAATTATCAGGAGGGCTTTAGTCACCACTCCACCCACATTTTAATCCCCATGTGGAAAAATCCCAGCATTTCAGCATAAAATATCCTTCTGAACATTGGACTATCACGGTAAGTCACTGGGGACAGAAGGGGTGACTTTATCTCAGGAGAATCACCAACACACATCTCCCCCCTATTTAATATTCAATTTATCAGAGTCCCCCAAAACGCTTACCCAGCAGATAAGGAGCCTATCATCCTGGGAACCAGCTATAATTCATTTTTGTGTTTGCAGCCACTGGCTTTTTATACTAAGATCCCTAAGACATCCTGAGCTCAGAACCTCCACAACCCAGGTGTGCGAATCACCACTGTTGTGCATGGGTTCGGTTATGAAAGACAGATAACAGTGGACAGAACTTAGTTACTCAAACAGCTCTTAGGGACATTAATTCAAGGATCACAAATACCCCACTTTCATCTGAATGAAGAACAACACTGGAGTTCTGCATATAAGGCAACGTTAAGTGGGTGAGTGTTCAGGCTGGGGAGGCCACAGGCTGTTCAGGAATCAGGCAGGCTGGTGTGTCACTAACCAACCATTTGACCTTGAACAAGTCACTTCACCTTCCTAGGCCTTGAGTACACATCCCCGATCACTACACCTCCCCTAAGCAGGAATGTCCAGCTCAGGATATCAACTTTTCTCTTTTTTTGAGGGAGGGGAGATAAAAGGGTGAGCTTAAAAGGTCTTGTTTATGGGAATGACCTAGGGTTTGTCGGTGTGGCCTGGGACCATTAACCCACTTTTATATTGTGGGGAGTATGCTGGCTGGTTCTCAGCTCTTTGCCTCCAGCTCTGTAACCAGGGCCAGCCTTCCACATTCTATGATTTTAAAAGATACTGGTGGTACATGCCACTTCTCCCTACCCTTCCTATCAGGTTCAAGGCTTTCCAATCACCTCCTTCAACACCCAAAATTAAGAATCCCCAAAGAACACACCCTGCCTCTTCCCCCACCACTCCCGTCACCCTCCAGAGCCCTGAAAATCTCCAAAGACCTACTAGATGCCCACATCGTGCAAGCCCTGGAGATAACGGAGCGCCTGTTCTCCTGCCCGTGTTCTCACGACCTGGTCATTTTCTACCATGAATTGATACTTTGTGGGGGGGGGGGGCGGTTATCTTGTATGCACTTTCCTCAACTTGACTTTGGCTCCGTTAGGGTCTGATACTCGGGCTTTTGCCGTGGCTACAGGTTATCGCAGCTACGAGGCACAGAGACACAGAAACGAGCTGTGGCTCTGCTCTCGCCAGAGCTTCGTGGATTCTCCGCCCCTGCCCCGGAGACCCACAGGTTCCTGCGGGAGCCGCTCTCTCCCGCGGCTCTGCGCTCCTACCACCTCGTCCCGCCCGCCGCCGGCAGTCCTTTCTCAGGTTTATTGTACCCAGAGGCCCTGAAGAGCCAGCCAGTCCTCCTTCCAGGCTCATCCCTCAAAAAATAAAACAAAACTCTACACACCCCGCCCCACCAGGGAAATGACCACTCCAGCCGCCCCAGGGCGCATCCAGTGTTTATGGAAAGCGGCCCATTAAAGCTCTCAAAAGTATACCTAAAGGCCATCTTAGGGCGGTGAAGACACACCCTTTCTGGCACCAGCCAGCACGACCAGCTCCACAGTGAAGGGAAGCCAGTTTTTGTTGTTTTTCCCCCTCTTTGGGGAGGGCGGCCGCGTCTCCGGGTTAACTGGCTAAGCCCCAGCGCCACCGAGAGTGGGAGCCTCACCCCCTCAGGGCCGCCCCCGCGTCGGAAGCCCCCGCGGGCGCCCGGACCCGGGCGGCGGTGGGAAGGCAGCCCGGGAGGGGCCCCGGCGGCGCGCCCCAGGGGAAGGGGAGGAGCACGCCTTTCCTCCGGGCACGGAGGGCGGAAGGAAAAGGGAAGGCAAGAGATGGGAGGTGAGGGCGGGCGGAGAGAGGGGAGGGGAGGGGAGCCGGTTTCGGGGATGCCGCGGCCGCCAGCTCCTTCCCGGGGCGGCCCCGCGACGTCCGCCCTCCTCCCACTCCCGGCCCCGCGGCTCCCGAGCGCCGCCTCCAGGAGCCCCCGGCCCGCAGCGCGCTGGGACCCGGGGGTCCGCGGCCAGCCCCGCGCCGCCGCCCGCCCGCCCGCCGTCCCCCCGGCGCTCCCCCCGGCGCTCCCTCCCCCCGCCCGCCCTCCCGGCCCCCATTGCTGCGCTCCCTCCGTTTCCAGAGTGCGTCGTCTTTTAAGCCCGGCCGCCTTGCCTGCCCGTTCCACGCCGCGCCGCTTCCTCCTCCGCCGCCTCCCGCTGCGGCGGGCGCCCTCCTGACTTCTTCCTCCTCCCTCCCGGCGTCCCCTCGCCGGACTCGCGGCACACTCACCCCTTTCCCCATGGTGGCGGAGGTCTGTGCGCGCCGCCGGGTCCTGTCGCTCGAGAATCAGAGAGGAAAGAAGAGAGCAGCTCCCGGCCGAGCTAGCACGGCCGGGGGAGCGGAGAGGAGGGAGCTAGGGCTGCCGCGGGGCGGGAGGGAGGGAGACCGGCCGGCGGCTGGGGCCGATGCCGCCGCTAAGGCTGCTACCGCTGCTGCTGCCACGTGTCCGCCTCCTCCCGCCGCTGCTCCGCGCCCCAGACCCCGCCGCAGCTCAAGCCCGCGCCTCCTCCTCACTTCCTAAAATATGCAACCTGCGTGTTTGCCCCGCCCACGCCGCAGCACGTCACCGTTACCGGAGCAACCTGACACCGGCCGCCGGCCTGGCTCCGCCCCCGCCCCAGGCCCCGCCCCCGGGCCCGGGCTGGCCCGCTGCGGCCCTTCGGGGCTCCAGGCAGGAGGGCGCCGGGACCCGGGGCGCGCGTGCCCAAGTCCCGGGAGGCCGCGGTCGCGCCACTGCGGGGCGCGCTGGCTGGCTGGGCCGCAGGGACTCTGCGGCCGTGCGGCTACCGCGCCCCTCCTCTCGCCGTCCTGTGTGACACCGGCCTGCTTTGTAGGACACGCGAGGTCCGCAGTGGGTGCGGGTACGCTTTCGGAACTTGGCGCCCCGAATCTCCGCAGGCCGTGGAAGGAAACCACAGAGGGGCCTTTGCAGTGTTTCAGGGAGCTCCTGTGGGATTAAGGATCGAGCCGGGGTGGGGGTGGGGGAATAGGGTGTGATTGCACCCGGCGCCCGCCTGAGGGACTCCGCCTCCCTCGCGGTCCAAGCCCAGCGCCCACCTGCAGATGGCCTGCCCAGTCTCTCGCTGCCCTCCCAAATGCCCTTTTGCTCTGGGACTCGCGTGATCCACTTCCCACTCGGCCCCAGGAAGAATGGGTCTGGGCTGGCCTTGCAAAAGGTCCCAAGCGCCCTCCCCTTGCTTCTCTTCGTGACCCCAGTGACCGCCCAAAGGGCTTCCAGTGAAGTTTTTCACGATATTGTGTGGAAGAAACCTGTTTGCCGTTTTGGGGGATTCGGTTTTTAGGGAAGAAAGAAGAAGCCCAAAGGAATGCCTGTCTTTAGCACACGAGGCTGTCTTGATGGGGAGATGTTCCAGGACCTGTCTGGATCCTCTCTGTGCCTCCCACCTGGCAGGGCAGCTCCCTTGCCTGCGCGGCCTTGGGTGCTGTGAGGGACTCCGGGCATGGTGTGTGATCAGCTCAGGAACCCCCAGAGAGGCAGGGCCTGGCTGTGCTGTGGGACTTCCCTCCCATTAGAGCTTCTTAGCAGAGGCTGCCTTGGTTGAAGGCCTCCAGCATTGAGAAAGCAAAGTATTATTATTAATAATACTTTCAGGGAGTCAGATATACTCTGGGAAAGCACAAGATTTGCATGAGAAAGTCTCTATGCGTCTCTGGGAATTCCTACAAGAAACAAGGAAAATATTAACTTCCTAAGCAAGTTAAAGCTGACCCTCTGAACTCTTAAGTATTAATTTAACATGGACAAATAAAGATGCGAAGCTTGAAAGAAATAGAGAAGGAAGGAAGGAAGGGAAAAAGGAAAAACTAGCAACTGTATTATCAGTACAAACATTAGGGTAATTTTTATTACTTCTTCAAAGATAACTGTTTCTTACAGGAGTCTCTTCCTCTTGCCCAAGAATTCATTGTTAAAGGCTGACATCTCTTCTAGGGACCATCAGACTTGGTTACATCCTTCTAGACCATGAAAAGCAGCGGAATTGTGACCTGGATTCAGATTCAAGACTGCTGGGGAACGAGCCCTCAAGTCCAGAACAGAGTTCCCTACCCTGCTAATTCAAAGATAGTTACAGTGTGTTACCAGTGCTCTGCTCCAGGGCTCTAGAAAATGGTTCTTTCACAAGCCCTTAGAGCCCCCATGACTGCTTACCCCTAGAAAGCATTTGCTGGCTAAACATCTCTTAGACTGTTCAAGATTAATCATCCCACGTGCTCCAGTCTGAATGGGAAAAGTACAACAAGAACAGCAACGAAATGTAGAAAGAAGCCTGAGAGATGTAGATTTTTCCTACCAGCTGATCTCCTTTTTCTCCCTTCCTAAGTAAAATTATCTTTTTTTTTTTTTTTCTCCGTTCAAGACTATAACCTCGACAGATCACGCATTTGCCTTTGCCTCTAGAACTGTTCGTCTGGCCACTGGAAGATTGCTGTAGGTCCTTCCAGGAGGACCTCAAAGTTCTAGCTGAATTCCAGCATGGGGGAAAAGGCATAAAAATATAGGAAATGTTAACTAAAATCTTAATGTCACCTTGCCTTTGCAAAGCGCTTTTCCATATAAAAGCCCCTTGGGGCGTCATAAGTCAGGAGGGTAAAGGGTTTTAGCTGCATTTTACAGAGTGGAAAACTGGAGGCTCAGGGACTTTCTTCTCACAAAGCCATTCAGTTAGTGGGAGCCATCTTTCTGCTTCTAAAGTTTGGTCTCAGCACAGCACCAAGGAAGTTCTGGTGGGGGAAGAGCAGTTGCTTCCAGCCCTGCTGTCCTCACACTTTTCTACATGCTTCTCTTTTGTAATCAAGAATACCTCCACTAGAGCCTTTACTCCCCTGGCCTTGCTCTTCCAAGGTCTGTTGTGGGGCATCTAAGGCAGAGAGCCATTATTTTTGTAGAAACGCCCCATGTAGATGAACACACACTTCCTCCACCCCACTTCTGAACCACTGGATCCCCCCGCCAGAGGCAAATCCCAATCCATTTTCAAGGTACTTGATAGTGTGTCACTTTTCATTGCAGTCTTGTTGAAAGAAACGTAATTCAATGAAAAAGTTTCAGCATATCAGAAAGGGCTTTACTATTACCCCGATAAATTTGATGCTTTCTCTCAACAGCACTTTCCCCAAGTGCTATGGTCTAGGCACTTCTGGGCAGTCTTCAGGGGGTGTTTTTAGGAGTAAAGTTTATTGCCAGGAGTCAATGGCTAATTTTGAGAGGTGAAGGGAAAAACTGTGGTCAAGAAGCAAGTGACTAAAGGGGGAGGGTCCTTTTCTTGGGAAAGCCTTCTTTCTTCCTCTTGGGAGAGGTTCTGAATGGAACCTTAGAGATCGAATACTCCCTCATTTTCTGATGAAGAACCCAAGGCCCAGGGAGCAAGTGACACTGTTGTCAGCTGTCCCAGGAGATGGGCTGAGTTTTGTGTTCATTTTCAAACTCCCAGAGCAGTGCAAGGGATATACACTACTTCCAGAAGAGAGGGTAGGGCAAGTTCTGCTTCTCCATTGTATCTGCCTCTTGTCCTATCAGCTCTTTTTAAGCTCCTCACTCAGGACACAGTTAAACTGATCAGCCTGGAGACTCAGGCATTCTCAGACCCAAGACTGCCAAGTGTGCGTGGCCTAGAGGAGAATTTGACACAACCATGGAGGCTTGGCCCAGCCATTGTGAACCATCAGCAGATGTATGAAAAATATGATGCAAGCCCATATTTTGAGCCAAGAATGCTAGCGCTTTGAACAAGCACTTGCTGAACTGAATAAACACACCATTGCAATTAAGGGCTTTAGAACATGAGTTGGAGCATATACCAAGTGAGCATTTTCCATAGGGAGTAAGAACTGGGGGAGATCAGTGAGCCAGGGATCTTCGGCCCAGCTTGCGCTAGAGCTGGTGTGGAAATAATTGTAAACACGCATCTTTATCTTTCACCATTTCCTAGGTCCCCCAGAAAACCACATAGCCACCACTGTCACTGTCACTTCTCGCTATCCGTAAGTTCCTCCTAGACCGTTTCTATCCCACCATTACAAATCCACTTTTTCCTGCCCAGCAGCCGACGGCTCACCTCCTACTTTTAAAGCACAGTTCTGGGCACACCACCAACATAGGCAATCTGTTGGTTAAGTAAGTCTGACCCCCCACCCCCGCAACTTTTCTTCCCAGCCTCCGTTTTCTGCTCATCTCTTCATTTCCTTTTAAGGCTCTTTAGGATTCTCTTGAACAGATCTTCTTCTGTTAATGATTTTTGAAGCCCTCAAGTTTTGCTTCAGGAAATTCAGAAGAGTCAGCATTTCCTTGGTGCTTGTCCTGGGAGCTGTGATCAGCCGCACAGCATTGGATCCTCAGTCTTCCCCTCAGCCTCCCTTTCCTCTCACTGCCCCTCAAATCAGTTGTTCTTCTGAAGCAGTCTGTGTAAGTCAGATGCTAGCTGGCTGCCATGGCTTTGACGCAGAATCCTGAAATTCAGAGCCGGGATGTTCTCCTCTCCTCCACCATCCACCCCTCGCCATGCATCCATCCCCTCGTTCCAATAAAAACTCTATTGAGTGTTATGATATCCTGACAAAATCAACATCCACTGAGGCATTGCAGACAAAAATGGCAACAGAGGAAGGATCTAGACGGGAAAATATTCTATTGCCTGAGTTCCGTCTGCACTCTGATGGCGGAGACTTGGCGTCCGGCAGGCCTTCAACCCAACCCAACGTGGGGAAGCCTACCCCAGAAGAGGCAGCAGGAGAGAACGGCTGTGTAACCCTTCTTGTTCTCAGGGGAATACAGTCAGGACCACTAAGGAAATAAGCGCTACCGTTGGGGGTGGATCGATTTGCTATTCCTGGCCTTTAAGTCTTCCATGGAAAAACAATTGAGGAAGTTCTGTGGAAGATGGTTCTGTGGAGAGCAACACTCTTCCATAGATGCTTGGGCACAAGAGCTGGGTTGCAGGGACTGTGCCGATTTTCCTTGTGGTAGAGTGAAAAGGAAAGAAGACAAAACCATGGAAAAGGCGTTTGGTTCATTTACAAAAACTCCCAGAGCTTTTCTACAGCAGTAGAAAGTAACCAAAAAGTAGGTCAGATACAAAAATAGTAACCAGCTCAATTCATTTTTAACAGCTTAGGTTTTCCTCTAGAGGCTGCCATTTGGGGTGATGGGTGACCTCCCCATGTGGACTCCCACTGATAAGCCCACAGATAAGGAAGGTTTCCTCTCTTTCCTCCCATCTCACAGAGATGCCCCTAAGAAACCCCAGAACAGCCCTTCTTGGGCATCTCCTTTGAGCCTAACACTGTCCCTGGTGCTCGTGACTAAAGATGACTGAGACACATTCTCTGCCCTCAAATAGTTCACCAACTGGCATAGAAGAAAGACATGCAGAGATACTGGTATCACGCTGAGAGGGGCTGGCAAGGATCTCTGACAGAGGCATGAAGGGAGAAATGGTCGGGTCTATCCACAGAGGTGGAAAGCCTTCTCTGGCTGGGTCTTGAAGATGGGTAGGAGTTGATGAAGTGGAGCTGTACGTGTTGGAGTGCGGGGGCGTGGACATGGGCGGGCGATTGCAAGCCAAAGCAACAGCATAAGCAAACCTTTTGGGACATGAACTTTGTGTGTTGGAGGGCAGTTGTTTCAAATGGCTAGAGCATGGGTAGTGAGGGAGAGCACAGCAGGAGAGCAGCCTGGAGAGGTGAGCAGGGTCCAGATTGTGGAGCACCTGGATGCCAGTCTGAGGGCCTGGACTTTATCCTGTTGGCCCTGGGGAGACGCTGCTGGGTTTGGAGCAGGGAAGTGGCATGATCTGCTTTGTGCTTTGCAAAGATTTCTCTGACTGTCTCCGAGCACTGGGGTAAGCCTTCACAATCAGTCCATTTATCAAAGCTCTTCTGACTGTATTATTGAATTCAGCTTCCCAAGACATCTATGTCTCCCCATATATCTTTGAGATGGCACACTAATTTTATTTTCTTCCTTTTCTACTCACACACATGCATGCTTCATTCCCATTATCATTCCCATTGGCCATGACTTCCCCCAAACAGAGGCTTTAAAATTGCTGGATATGAAAAACTGGGATTTCAATCTGATTTTAACAATCTGTCAGCACATGACCACCTGACCCTGGAAGACAGCTCAAGTAGCTGGGAAGGTGGTGGGCATCTCACTCCGCTTTCCTAATAGTTTTTGTAAACCTGAATTCCATGTAGGCCAAGGACTCGGTTGGCTTCCATTTCTATCACAGATCAGTTCTTGAGGCAATTCCCCAGACTAAGAAAAGTTAAGCCACTGGCTCCCAATTCCACATGAAAAGACTGGGACCAGAGAGGAGAAAGAGAACAGTGTAAAAGGCCAAATTAGTGAAAACTTTAGCTTCAATTGTCCAGATAGTTCAAGTAAAAGATGTTCACGTATAAACAAATCTCAGCTATTAATATTTTGGGGGACAACACTGTCCATCTGACATTTAGCATCTGGTAGTGGACGTGGCAGTAGAGGTGGGGGGAGCTGGGGCAGGAGGTGGGAAGGGACTTGGCAATGATGACAGAGAGTTGATCAAACAGCAGGACCCCATCAGATACCTCTTTCAAGCAACAGCATTTTCCTTCTTCACATGAAACTTTTGAACCTTTCTATCTGTAACTAGATCACCAGGCTGCCAAGACCATCAAGTGACATGACACACTTGAATAATTAAAACATTGTCTGCCACATAGTAACTGTTCAAAACACCTAAGGAATTCTCCTGATTTCAACTTTGTCCTCAGTCTGGGAGAAGAAACAAGATCTCAAGAAGGAGGAAGGAATCCACAAGAACGTGTCTAGAGGAGAAGGGAGGGAACACAGAACCTACTCGACGCTGGCTTTTCTCTTCTTCCACCAACCTCCTTTCCCCAAGGGCAGGCCTGTCTTCGGACACACAGCCAGCCCATGGCCGTGGCTATAAGCAGAGTGCTGAGTGCAGGAGTGGGGTGGGTGGGGGTCGGTCAGCTCTCCACCTGTTTGAACTGCTAATCCCCCATCCGCAGGTGGGGACCAGGCAAATGAGCCCACTAACGCACCATGGCACCAGCCCAGCAAGGCCATTTGCAGGGTCAGAATAAGAAGCCCCAGTAACCGGTCTGAACTGCTGAGATCTATGATACAGCACAGCCTCCTTAGAAAAAAGAAGGCATTGTCTCCAAATGCAATTTCCTTTTCTGATTTTTCCTTTTCACTTAAAACAAAACAAAACAAAACAAAATAGAACAAAACACAAAAAGAAAGATACCATCTGCTAATGCAATCACAAACTAGGGAGGGAGCATCTCACAGCCTCCTAAGAGCAGACTGGGAAGAGGGCAGGGCTTCAGGACCATCACTCCTGCTCCTGGAATAAAGCAGCCGGGGCCACTAGGCACTGTGCTCCAGACCAGAGCTGCAGGGAGCTGGCAGAGGCCCGGGATCCACCGCCCTACCATACCTCTAATCTCATCAGCCAGAGTGCTTGGATATTTTCTCCCCCTCTCATTTTTCATAACAGGAAAAAAAAAAGGCCATGTTACAGTTTTGAATTAAGAAACAGTTGCCGTCTGGGTAATTGAATGCTGCTTGCAGCAGGCCACCTGGCTCACATCAGCAACTCCTGGCAGGTACGGATGTGTCCGCTAAGGTGCCGCGTGGGATGTGTCCGCTAAGGTGCCGCGTGGACTTATTAAACACAGTCCACGCGCAGTGCGGCCACGTCGCTTCCTCAAAATCGCATGTTGTTCTCCAGTGCGTTGCCTCAGTGCCTGGTGGATTTCTTAGGCTGCAGACATGTGGAATGACCACGGTAATGTTGGTTTTGTCCATCCCCAGGCACCTGGTGCCTTAAAAAAATGAGATCTGAAAAACCAGGTCCCTTTGGTTTCCTGTTTGGACATCCATGTCCTAGAAATATGTGGAACTGAAATCACCTTGTTCTCCTAGAGGATTCAGGAGGCTGCTTCCAGCATCTCACACAGTGGAGAGACGGGTGTGCGGTTTGCAAGGAATGCCCAGGGTCTGTCTATGGGCCGGATACCACACCCTGCCCTTCTTTGCAGCTTTCTCTTTTGCTAGCCGCTCCTGTTCCCCAAAGTGGCAGGGGCGGGGGGGGGGGGCACCATCAAGTTGCAGTCCTGTTCCCCAACCTCTAACACCCACCAAGAGAAAAGGAACCTGGAGTATTGCACACGCACCTCCCAGCCAGGGCCCAGGGCATCTTCCATTTTTTATATGCATAGACAGAGCTGGTGTCAAGGGGCAGGGCTGGCAAGGACAAGAGGCAGAAGGAACAAGACCCAGCCTCTTGACTTGCCATTGGACTGTGCTGTTTCCTTAGCCTAAGGACCACTAGAAAAAATGTCAGCTCGAAGGACAGAAATGTTTTTCTTCCAAACAAACAAACAAACAAACAAAAAGAGCGTTATCCAAAACATGTAATTTAAAGAGACAGCTCTTTTAAAATAGAGTTTTTCATGATGCCCTGGGTACTCAGATAGGTTGCTCTTAAAAATCCCTCTCAAGAATTCATCCTTATTTCCAGGGAGCCGTATCTGAACACATACAGGCACACAAACACTCACAGAGATATACACATGTGTGTATATGTAGACGAACACACACACTTACACTACTGTTTGGAATTTCAGAGAATATAAGGATGCTTCTCCAGCTCTTTGCAAAATGGCATCAAGGTAACATTAAATTAAAATCACTTGCAGGGTTCTTAGCTCAGGAAGAGCCCCCTCTATTTCTCTTTCCAGGAACAGCACCGTGGGCCCTATGTCACACCTGTTTGGGGTCTCCTCAAACTACTGGGTGATGTTGCCCAGCAACGCCTCATGGCCATTTTGGCTCCAACGTTCTCAGACTTTTCCCTCTGCCAGCTGCTGGAGGAGGACAGTTCTGAAGAGAATATGGAGGGCAGTAGCTAGGGGCCAGGGCCCGAGTATGGAGCTGGGGTAAGGTTCAGCAGATACTGGAGGCAGAGTGGGTGGTTTGGGGTGCTTAGACAGCCTCCAGCAGCCCGTTCCAACTCCCTACAGGCTCACTTATGCGCCTTTGGCCTCAGATATCTTTTCTTAATCCAATAAGGTGGCACCTGCCTATGTTTGAAAAAGTGCCATAAGATTATTTTATTCACAATATCCTGTCCCGAAGGAGTCAAGTTCACCAATTTCCTCTTCAAAACTAGTTTTGGAGAGGGCTCTTTTGATATCGATCTAGAATCATAAATCATTTACAGCCCCTGAAGCATTATTGTCTTTTTACTCTCCCTTCTCTTGCCAGATGGACAGTGTCTCCACTTCTCCTTATCCCTTCACCCACTTCGTTTCTCTCTCTGTTGCTATGTCTCTGTCTTGACACAGAACAGCCTCTGCCCCCAGCTCCTCTGAAAATGAATCAGAATAGACTCTGTCTTCCCGCATCTGGATTCACGCATAATGTCAGAAGATCGGGTCCACACTGGGGAAGAGAGGGGGGTAGTGGAGAAGCACTGTTCTAGACGCAGTTGGTGGGAGGCTGGAGGGACCTGGGAGCCCCAGGGCTTTGGGGGTGAGGGCTGCTGGCCGGAGCAGCAGGATTCTTCCCTTTCAACACAGGATCAGAGATTTTTGGGTAACTGCATTTTCGTTTTTAAAGGCTGCTCTTAATGTAAATCGTATCCCACTGATAACAAAGAGTTGGATTTTTGTCAGAGAGCTGCATCACCATTTCCCCTTCGTGTGGTCCACAGGCTCTAAAAACATGAAGAAAACAGATCTGGTGAAATATTGAAAATGCTCTCTTGGAGCTTGAGTGACTGATAGCCATTTCCACCACTTCTACCCACGATCACAGAAGTCCCGTCCTGCTCGGTTAGCTGCTCAGCCCGTGCCCTCAGGTAACTCCTTCCTCCACGCCCTGCTTGGCACTGCTGCAGGTCAGCTCAGCACCCCCCCACCACGTCCCATTTCTCCATCCCTGGTGGATGGCGGCTTCCCATGGTGGCCATGCCACCTCACCTCCTCCAGGGAGGGCTGAACCTCAGCCTTGGTGGTGGGGAAGGGGGTCCTTTTACATTTCCAAGTATCTTCACTTATTCACTTTCCCACCATCCCCCACGATCCAGAGGGAGTCGCTACTTTTGCTCTTTCTGTACCCCTTCGAGCCATCTTTGACCCTCTTAAATAGATGTCCACCTTTTTCCTGGTTGTACTGGGTCACACAATTTTTCTATTAAAATTTCCCTGTTCAAATGACTGGTCTGGTTTCTGACTCCCCATTGGACCCTAACTGATACAAGGGCCTAAATAAATTCAGGAACAAAGAATATTCATGCCTTGGAAGACACAATATTGCAAATAAGTCATTCTCCCTGCTTTGAGCTATAGATTTAAGGACACGGGTTTCTCCTAGGTGCTTCTTGGGAGGGTAATAGACAAACAATGTGTCCAACCGTACTTGATTGTTGCTGTAGTCCATTTCTGGGAACCACATGGGAAATCCTAAATCTGATCTTACCCATGGGATCTGTGTTATAATTGGATGTTGCATTCTTGACCAAAGACTTGCCATTCAATAAATCAGAGATACTAAATATGTTGTAGAGTCAAAAATTCAGAGTTCAAATTAATAGTTCTCAACCCTGGCTGAGCATTAGAATTATCAAAGGATATTAAAAAAAGAAAAAACCACAAAAAAACAATGCCTGGGCTCCACGGGGGATCAGCTGAAGCAAAATCTCTATAGGTGAGCCCAGGAAATCAATTTTTTTGTTTATCAAGAGCCATGACCAAAAGAAAGAAAGAGTTACCATTTGCACTTCCAAACATTAAAAGAGCCACTTGAAAGTAAAGCACAAGATTTATTGACTTTCCCAATGGATATTTAGAGCTCTCACGTTGAAAAATGAGTCATCCCACATGGTAATAAGATGTTGAACATTGCATACGCTGTCCACCAGGCCTGAATTTGAATCAGTGCCCTCAAGGTACAATGTTCTAAGGCCAATGGTTAATGAGTTAATGAGTATTTAGAAAGATTACACGACAAGTGTCGTGTCTCTGTTTTGGGAATTTGGCTGGGAGCCTTTGGAAAAGAATAGGCCCAGTCTCTGTTCTTCAGTGTTCAAGGAGAGAAGAGCACAATGTATCTGAAGTTAGGCTTCTGGTAATTTAGGAACATGGAACTGTTGTTCTTTGCTGACAACAGCGTTTGTATCTGAAGTGATTTCAATCAGATAGAGCCAGTTATTTGGAAATCGTGATAATCCAGAGATATGTTTCAGGATTCTTCCTTTCCCTTGGTCAGAGAGCTGACCGGGGAGGGGAGTCTCGCTCCCTCCTTGGGTCTCCTCCAGGTTTAGTCAGTACACGGAGGAAGGCTGCCCTAGCCACCAAGAGGCTCAGAGAAGAGACCAGCCCTCTGCATCTCTCACCAGGTTTCTGGAAGTGGGGCCAGGACCGAATCCACGAGGTTGGTTTCTCTTTCAGATTCCAGTTCTTAGTCATGAATTATATGATTTCTGACAGGGCACTTCACAATGTCTTGGTAATCCACTATTAAAATAGAAAAATGGGGGCACCTGGGTGGCTCAGTGGGTTAAAGCCTCTGCCTTCAGCTCGGGTCATGATCCCAGGGTCCTGGGATGGGGCCCCACATTGGGCTCTCGGCTCGGCGGGGAGCCTTGCTTTCCCCTCTCTCTCTCTGCCTGCCTCTCTGCCTACTTGTGATCTCTGTCTGTCAAATAAATAAATAAAATCTTAAAAAAAATAAAATAAAATAGAAAAATGGTGTCTATTTCCTATCAAAGAATACCTTCAAGACAAATTAAATTGTATCAAAAAAGACATCTGAGTACTTTTATCATTTTTTGTCCTGCTTGTAAGAGAGGGATTTATCAGAAGAGAATTTGGAAATTACAGAGAATGGTTATGGAAGGAAGAAAATAAAACCAGCCTATATCCCATAATCATTATTTTAAACATTAAAAAATACAAAAAAGAACATTGTCCAGATGGGGGTCTGTATCTTGTTTTTTAATATAAGATTATATAATAAACATTCCCAGATATCTTAAGATGCTTTAAAATACTATTTAATAGCTGCATAATATTCCATTTTATGGCAAAATGTGATTTGCTATTCATGGTCAGATATGCAAGAGGAGTATTTTTTAAATATAAGGGAAAGTTAATAATCCAAGAAATTTTGATCACTATTACTTATAACTGTACATTTGGAGATCTTAAAAATAGACAGATAACAGTTGGAAACCATCTCAGGAGCACAGAAAATGAGATTTAAAAAACAATCAAGAGCAATTTTATTTTTAAAGGTCAATTCGCTTATAAGGGACACAGAGAACATAAAATAATTGTCTATAACTGCATTTCCATTGACTTCTGAGTGGTAATTTTATCTTTAACACCCCCTACTGGTTTGCCTTATGGTTTTAGTGTTACCATTTTCCCTAAGGAAAAGGGGAAAAAAAAGAAAGAATTGTGATTTCATTAGATCTGCCACCTTTCCAGCCCTAAACTCTTCGTTCTTGCCCTCCCACCAAATAAAGTGAGAGGAGTAGGAGCCCCAGAAAAACAGAACAACTGGTTATTACTTTATATAAATTTACCCCCTCAAGTCCACCCACTAGATACAATGAATAGAGGCTGGAAAACCCGAAGAGAATAAGGAGGCCGAAGAGAATAAGGAGGAGCTATCTTCCAACCTTCCTGTAAGAACTTTGTAACTTGTTACATTACTCATTCATTCAAGACCATTGCTATAGGCTCTATATCTCAGGTTCCTCAGTTCATCAGAAAGATAAACTCAGGAATGTGTGGATTCACTGAAACTGAGAGGTTAAGTCAGGTCAGGGGCAGTGTGGATTCATCCTTCTAACTGTTGGAACTCCAGGCAGATCAATTCAAATCTCTCCTTGAGATGGCCACGAACTGGGCAGTCCTTTGCACCATCAAAGCACTTTACAGTCAGTTTCATCCAGGGACTGGACTTCTGCCACAGAGGCTGGTGGATGCGTATGTGTGTTGTGAGTTTCTAATGGCATGTGTGTTTCTGATGGCTCTGGCTTCCCTTCATTCATTCGAAAAGCATTTATGGGTGTTCGTTCTGTGCCTGGCACCAATCTCAGCCCATGAATGAGACAGACAGTGTCCCCTGTGCCTGTGGAGCTTCTAGCCTGGGGCAAAGGTGAACAATCACAAAATGAAAAGAGGGAGTCCTATTTGTTTCAACTGTGCTTTTCTATACATGCAGTGTTAGCATTTGAATACAGATAACTCTTGGTACTGTTTGGGATTCTGCTCCCCAGATCGCTATATAGTTCATTACAAGTCCAGTCAAAATCACAGCAAGAATTTCTGAGCTTCTGATGAACTGATTTTAAATTTTATATGGGAGAACAATGGCTGTTGAGGAACTGAACAACTTTGAAAAAGAAGAACCAAGGGATGGGACCATTCTACTTGAAATTAAGTCATTTGAGAAAGACGTAGCAATGACAAGTGGAAGGCTGACGTGCAGAACCAGCAAATAGGCTAATGGAAAGAATGAAATAAAACTATGCAGCTGTGAGAAGCAAGTAGATGATAAGGACAGACTCATGAGCATCTATAGTATAAGGATAGATTATTCAGAAAATGTTGAGGGAGATGGTCTTGCTTAAATGGAGAAAAATAAAATTGAATTCCTATCTTGATGCTTCAAAGTACCTCTAAATGCAGTAATTTCAAAATGAGCAAGTAAAACTATAAAGCTAATTGAAGAAAACATTGGGGAATACTTATTAGCCTTTGGGTGATAGAGAAACTATTAGGTAGAAACCTCATCAGCTCAAAATGCCGAGATAAATTGATGATTGATAATAAGAAACAATGGAAGTCTTGGCGTCGAAAGGACATCACAAAGTTGATAGTGACAGGTGTCTGCTGACAGTCTAGAAGGTATTTGCAATGCCTAAAACTTCAGGATGTTATGAGCCGGAAAGTATAGGGAAATTGTGCAAGCCAGCAATAATACGACAGAAACAGCAACAGAAAGAAAAGAACAATGGCTACGCGCAGGCATTTCAACAGAAGGGGAATCCCGAGTGGCTGATAATCATGTCAGGAGACAGAAGTTCAGCCCAACCAGGAGTCAGAGAAGACCCCAAGGGAACCCCACTGAGATTGTATTTCACAACAGATTGACAAAAACCATAAAGTCTGACAATATCAAGTGCTGGTGAGGATGAGTTGGAACAAAAAGTTGCACAACTGGTGGGGGAAGGTAAGTGACTGCAGCTCTCCTAGGGGACAATCAGACCATTTCCACTGAAATTATATATTCATGACCCTATGACTCAATGATCTCCCTCCTGGGTACATACCTCAGAGAAACTGTAAGAAGAAACTGCACATGTCCTTCTACGGACGGTTCCTCTGACCAGCATGGAGAAGAGTTTAAGTACAGGAAATTTACATGGAAGTTCACAGAAATGTTTTGGCGGCAACTTGAGGGCTTGTCCTGAAATATATGGATATGTATAGTTGGTATGTGCGTTTGATAGAACAGTATGCAGCAGGCAGAAGTATGGAAACTAAATTTACATGTAGCATATGGATATCTCTCAGAAACATAAAGACGGAGGATTAAAGAAATAAAATTTATAGGACAATATTATTTATGTAATTTTAAACCATAGACCTATAAACGCTTTTTAATGGATGCACATTTCTCTGAATGAATGTACAGGATGAACTGGAAGAATATACATTAGACACACCAAAGAGGGTATTGGAGAAGGGACAGAAGTGGGGCGGGGGTGGGGGGAGGCTGCGAGCATGAGGGTGACAGGGAGAAAAGAGAGCAAAGAGGAACCCTGTGCAAACCAAGAACGACATACCGTGGACTGAGAAGAATGAGTAATTCTGTTCTGCTGAGAAACTTCAAAGCTGGGGAAAGATCCTCATGGTTTGAAAAGACCCAAAAGATTTTTCAAGGAAGAGGTGGGATGTGAAGGGGTTCTGGGTACAGTAATTAGCACATAAAATGACAGTACATCACTTCCAACATCTCCAGAAAATATTCCCACTGAGAGTATAATTAGAAAGACTCAAAACATAATAGAATACCCTACATATGAAATGTTTGTGTTTCCATGACATTGTATATACTTTCCCTTCTCATCCATCTCATTTTTTTTTTTAAGATTTTATTTATTTATTTGACAGAGAGAGATCACAAGTAGGCAGAGAGGCAGGCAGAGAGAGAGGAGGAAGCAGGCTCCCTGCTGAGCAGAAAGCCCGATGTGGGGCTCGAACCCAGGACCTGGGATCATGACCCGAGCCGAAGGCAGCGGCTTAACCCACTGAGCCACCCAGGCGCCCCTCATCCATCTCATTTTTTAAAAGATTTTATTTATTTGAGAGAGAGACAGAGACAGAGAGAGCACAAGCAAGGGGGAGGTGCAGAGAGAGAGGGAGAAAGAGGCTCTTCACAGAGCAGGGAGCCTGACTCAGGGCTCAATCCCAGGATCCTGAGATAATGACCCGAGTTGAAGGCAGATGCTTAACCAACTGAGCCAACCAGGTGCCTGTCATCCATCTCATTTTTAAAACATAGATTCATTAAAAGTAGCTGTTACTATGAATCAGAGTTGAACACATACTAGAGATTTGTACCTGTATTGATTATGAAAAATAAAAATACAGAGTTTTGTAGGTCTCCTCCATTAATTTAACTTTTTATTATATATTATTAAATATATATTTAAATATTATATATTGAAAGATTTTATTTATTCATTTGAGAAGGAGAGAGAAAGAGCACAGGCAGGGAGAGAGGTAGAAGGAGAGGGAGAAGCAGACTCCCCAAGGATCTGGGAGCCCAATGTGGGACTCAATCCCAGGACTTGGAGATCATGACCCGAGCTGAAGGCAGATGCTTAACCATCTGAGCACCCCAGGTGCCACGTTAGTTTTCCTTTTGAGGGGCTGACATTTTTTTTTTTTAAAGATTTTATTTATTTATTTGACACAGAGAGAGAGAGATCACAAGTAGGCAGAGAGGCAGGCAGAGAGAGAGGGGGAAGCAGGCTCCCCGCTGAGCAGAGAGCCCGATTCGGGACTCGATCCTAGGACCCTGAGATCATGACCTGAGCCGAAGGCAGCGGCTTAACCCACTGAGCCACCCAAGCGCCCCTGACTTTTTTTTTTAAACAAATTTCACACATTGTAATTGAGGCTCCATATTGCCTATATAAATGTCTGAATTCATTTTGATTCCAAAAAAACAAAAACCATAACGGTTAAAAAAAAAAAACAAAAAAACTACCTTCTTGGATATTTTGACATCAAGAAAGGGTTGCCAGGGAGGTGAAGTGAGGTGACAGACTTAAGATAAAGTATTATTTTTATAGGCGGCAATATTGCGTCTTAACTGACAAGTTAAAATTCAACATGGATAAATGTTAGCTCCAGCATTTAGGCTCAATAAAATCAATTGCCCAAAGAGAGAATGGGAAAAACTGAGCTTTATAATAATCAATGAGAACAGGATCTGGGACATTGCCATGGACCTCAGGCTTAATTTGAGGCTACTGCATAATGCGTCTGCAAAAAAAGTTAGCCCAACATTTTGCCTGCGTTAGTTCAAGTATAGAGTACAAATTACAGGCAACTGTGCTTACTGTAGTCTGTGCTGGTCAGATGTCAAATGGATGATTATGTCCAGTGCTAGATATTGAAATCTTCTAAAAGATACCTTCATTTATTGTAAAAATGACACAGGTTGCCAAAAATATATATAAATGACCAATATGAGCACTCACTGAGAAGGTGCTAGATATCCTTAGTTATTGGGAGATACAAATCAAAACCATAATGAAATACCACTCCACGCCTACTGGAATAGCTATAAAAAAAAGATGATGACAGTAACAAGTGTTGGCAAGAATGCGGACAAATGGAAACACTCATAAATTGCTGGTGGAAATGTAAAGTGGTACAATTACTCTAGGAAAAGAGTTTGGCAGCTCCTTAAAATGTTAAACATAACATAAACATAACATAACATAAAAATAACATAACATAAACATCATAGGACCCAGCAATTCTACTCCTAGTATTTATCCAAGAGAAATGAAAATATATGTCCACACAAAAATTGGCTTACAGATATATATAAAGATATTATTTGCAATACTCAAAAGATGGAAACAGCCCAGTGTCCATCAGGTGGTGAGTAAGGGTGAGAAAGGGTAAGTATGTGAGTTGACAGATGTACTAATTAACTTGATTGTGATAATCATTTGATAGAGTATATGTGTGTCAAATCATCACGTTGTTACACTTTAATTGCATACTATTTTATGTATTGGTTATATCTCGATGATGCTGAAAAAATTAATTTAAAATACCTGATGCATGGGTAAAGAGTGTGCCATATGTCCATATGCTGGAATATGACTTGTCAATAAAAAGGACCAAAGTACCGGTACGTGGTACAATATGGATAAGGCTCAAGGACATCATGTTCAGTGAAAGAAGCTGGGTGCCATATACCACATATTGTGTGATTTTAATTTATACAAATTGTTCATAATATGAAAATATAAAGAGACTGAGTAGATTAGTGCTTGCATAGGGCTGAAGGTGGAAATGGGGAGGGACTAGAAATGGGTTCAAAGTTTCTTTTCAGGATGAAAAGTGAGTGTCCTAAAGTGAGATTGTTGTGATGGTTGTCCAGTTCTGTCAATATCCTAACATGCCCCAAGGTCTATGCTTGAAATGAGTGAACATTGTATATAAATGATTTCTCAATAGAGCCATTGAGAAAGACAAAAACAATAACACATGCTCATCGTCAAAACTCAAGGAGCATATAAAGTTCAGAGAAGAAAACAAAAGACAGTAACAAAAAATGTAAACCAACAAAAATCTTACAAATTCTATCACTTGAAAATAACCATGGTCAGCACCTGGGGAGCAGCATTCTAGTTGTCTCTTTATAAACATTGACAACCAGAAGAAGCTATAGACAAGTAAAGGGAGAGAAATAATTTAGCATGATAGTATCATACTGTATATGCTGTTTCTATCAGTTCAATCATTAAATCAGATTTTGCTCGACATTAGTGAAATAGGTATGATATTTTAAAGAGATGAGTAAGAAAGGAAGCTCCTGAATCAGACTATTTGGGTTCATATTCTGGCTCTGTCCCTTGCTGCCTATAGGACCCTGGCAAGTTCTTGAACCTCTCTACACCTCAGCCTTTCAATTATACCCAGTGCTGATAATAATATCAGTCTCGTAGTTTTGTTGTAAGGATCAATGAAACAATTCTGTAAAGAGGGTGATGTAGCCATTGGCACAGAGCAAGCATGCGGTAAGTATTTACTACTGATTTACAGTGATTATTATCCCAATATCTTTAAGGCACACAGAGTGGGAAGCCCAGGATGACAAAAAATCTAATACCATGTCATCCAAGAATGGTTAATGGTCACTGGAACAGTTCATCTGGAGAGAAGGATAAGGGGAAATAGCACGCACTACTCTATATTTGAATGTCAAAAGTAAACCCAAAAGATATATCATGCAAACAGCCATATACACGGCAAAATTAATTCTGCAGATGTGATTAAGTAAAAGATTTTGAGATGAGGTGATTATCCTGGATTATCCAGGTTGGCCAAATATAATCATAAAGGTCTTTATAACAGGGAGGCAGGAGAGTCAGGGACAGAAGAGACATGATGACAAGAAGAAGAGACAGTGGTTGGGGCGTGGAAGGGGAGGGAGAGAGAAAGTTTTAAAGACGTTGAAATCCTCACCATGAGGAAGGGGGAAGGGGTCAAAGAATACGGACTGCTTTGAGACGTTGGAAAAAGCAAGGAAAATGATCCTCCCTAGAGCCTCTAATAGGAATGCAGTCCTGCCAACTCTGGTTTTAGAACTTCTTACTCTCACAAATGTAAGAGTATAAATTTGTGTTGCTTAAGCCACTAATTTGGGATAATTTGTTTGGAGAGGCAATAGGAAACTAACACAAGAGATTAAACTAGTATCAGACAAAAGAGACTTCAAAACAAAAACATGTTACTAGGGATACAGAGGGACATTTTATAATGAAAAAACCCAGTTCATCAGGAAGGTATAACAATCATTCATATGGATATATATGAATGATATATATAGATATAGATGATATATATAGATAAATATAGATATATAATGATATATAGGTAGATATTCTATAGATATATAATTATATATATCTGTAGATATATAGATAGGTAGATATTTATATATATAAAACAACAGAGCCCCCAAATAAGTGAAGCAAGAACTGATGGAATTGAAAAGCGAAATTAAAGAATAGTAATCAGAAACTTTAATATCCCACTTTTAACAATGAATAGAACAACTAGGCAGTCAACGGGAAACATTATCAAACAACTAGACCTAACAGATCTCTAGAGAATGCTCTACTCATCAAGTGCAGAATACATATTCTTCTCAAGATTCTGGAATATTCTACAGAATAGACCCTATGCTAGATAATACAACAAGCCATAAAGAATTTAAAAGAACTGAATCATATGAAGTATGTTCTCCAACCATGATGCAATGAAATTAGAAATCAGTAACAGAGAGAAATTTGGGGGATTCACAAATATGTGGAAAGTAAACAACTAACCCCTACATTGCCAGTGGGTCAACAAAGTTACAAAGGAATTTAGAAAATACTTGGAGATGAATGAAAATGAAAACACGATATACCCAAACTCATGGATGCAACTCACATAGTGTTTGTTTTTTTTTTTTTAAGATTTTATTTGTTTATTAGAAAGAGAGAGAGAGAGGCAGCATGAACAGGGGGAGGGGTAGAGAGACAGGGAGAAGTAGACTCCTTACTGCGCAGGGAGCCCCATGTGGGGCTCTATCCCAGGAACCTAGGATCATGACCTGAGCTGAGGATAGATGCTTAACTGACAGCCACCCAGGTGGTCCTCATGCAGTGTCTAGAGGGAAATTTAGGAATGTAGGAAAGAAGAAAGACCTTAAATCAATAACCTATCCTTTCACCTTAGAAACTAGAAAAAGAAGAGCAAACTACCGCCAAAAAAGCAAATAATAAAGGCTAGAGTGGAAAATAATGAAATAAAGAATAGAAAAGGATTAGAGAAAATAAACAAAATCAAAATTATTTCTTTGAAAAAATCAACAAACTTAGCAAACTTTTAGATAGAAGAACCAGGGTAGGGAAGGGAAGAAAAGACTCAAATCACTAAAATGAGGAATGAAAGAGGGAATATCACTACCAACCTATTATAAATATAAAGGATTGTAAGGGAATACAATGAACAATTGTATGCCAAAAATTAGATAATGTAGGTGAAATTAACAAATTCCTATAAAGACACAAACCACCAAATTGATAAGGAAATAGGAAATCTGAATAGACTTATAACAAGTAAAGAGATTGAATCAGTTAAAAACAAAACAAACAGAACAAAAAAACAACAGAAAAACCCAAACAACTTCTTACAAAGAAAAACCTCCAGCCTAAATGGGTTCATTGGTGAATTATACCAAATGTTTAAAGAAGAATTAATGTGAATCATTCACATACTCTTCCAAAAAAATAGGAGAGAATACTTCCCAATTCATTCCATAAGGCCAGTATTACATTAATACTGAAACCAGACAAAGACAATAAAAAAAATCTTGCAGATCAATGTATCTTATAAATATAGGGGCAAAAATCATCAACAAAGTATTAGCAAACCAAAACCAGCAAATTAAAAAAAAATATCATTAACAGGGGGGGATTTAATCCCAGGAATGCAAGTTTGATTAAACACACGAGAGCCAATTAATTTCATATACTATATTAATAGGATAGAGCATAAAAGCTACATGATCATCTCAGTAGAAGCTGAAAAAGCTCTTGACAAAATCCAACATTTCATGAAAAAAAGCACTTAACAAAAGCATTTACCTAGACTAGGAATAGAAGGGAACTTCTTCAACCTGTTAAAAAAGTATCTATGAAACCAACAGCTAACATGGCAAAAGACTGGATGCTTTCCTTTAAGATAAGGAACAAGACAAGAACGTCTCTTGTCACAACTTCTATTCAACAGTGCTGGACTTTTAAGCTTTAAGCATGAACAGTTAGGCAAGGAAAGGAAGTAAAAGTTATCCAGATTGGAAGAAGAAGCAAAACTATCTCATTTGCAGAAGTTATGATCTTGTACATAAAACACCCAAGGAATCCACAAAAATACTCTTGGAACTAATAAGTGATGTTGGAGCTATAACATTGATATACAAAAATGAATTGTATTTCTATATAGTAACAATGAATAATCAAAAAATAAAATAAAATTAAGAAAACATTTCCATTTATAACCAAAAAGAACAAAAAGAACAACCAAAAAGAACAAAATACTTAGGAATGAATGTAACAAAAGGAGCATAAGACAAATAAATGGAAAGGCATCCCAGGTTTCTGGATTGAAAGGCTTAATGCTGTTAAAATGACAATACTCTTGAAGTTGATCTATGGATTCAGCATAATCCCACTCAAGATCCCAGATGTCTGAATAAATTGTTTTATTTTTTGTTTGTTTCTGTTTGTCTTTGCAGATATGGACAAACTAAACTTCATATGGAAATGGAAAAGCAAGAGACCAAGAAGAGCCAAAGTGATCTTAAAAAAGAACAAAGTTGTAGATCTCATATTTTTGCATTTCAAAACTTACTACAAAACTATGGTAATCAACACAGGGTGGTAATGACATAAGGATACACAGATCAATGGAATAGAATTGAAAGTCTAAAGATAAACTTTCAAATTATGGTCAGTTGACTTTTACCATGGATGCCAGGACAATTCAATGATAGAAGCAATAATTTTTTCAGGAAATGGTACTGGGACAACTGGATATCCACAAGAAAAAAAAAAAAAAAAGAAGAAGTTGGACCCCTACCTCACACCACATACAAACACTAACTCAAATGGGTTATAGACCTAAATGTAAGTACTAAACTTATAAAAATCTTAGAAGGTGGGGGCGCCTGGGTGGCTCAGTGGCTTAAGCCTCTGCCTTCTGCTCAGGCAATGATCTCAGGGTCCTGGGATCGAGCCCCGAATCAGGATCTCTGCTCGGCGGGGAGCCTGCTTCCCCCCACCTCTCTCTGCCTGCCTCTCTGCCTACTTGTGATCTCTGTCAAATAAATAAATAAAATCTTTTTAAAAAATCTTAGAAGAAAACACAGACATAAATCTTCATGGCTTTGAATCAGACGATGATTTCTTGGATATGACTCCAAAGAATAAACAACAAATGAACAAATAGGTAAACTGGACTTTCACCAAAATTTAAAACTTTGATGCTACAAAAGGAACAATCAAAATGGTGAAAAGACAACTCATGGAAAGGGAGAAAAAGCCTGCAAATCATTTATATGATAAGGGATCTGTATCTAGAATACATAAGGAAGTCTTACAATTCAATAATATATAGACAAATATTTCAATTAAAATAGGCAAAGGATTTGAATAGACAATTCTCCAAAGAAGGTATACAAATGGCCATAAGTACATGCAAAGATTCTAACCTCATTAGTCATTAGGGAAACACAAAACCACAAGATACTACTTTGCAGTCACCATGATTACTGTAATAAAAAGGACAGAAAATAACAACTCTTGGTGAGAATGGGGAGAAAGTAGAACCCTCACACACTACTGACTGGAATGTAAAATGATGCTAATCACTTTGGGAAGCAGTCCACAGGTTCTTAAAAAGATAAACATAGAATTACCATATGATCTAGCAATTTCACTTCTAGATATACCCAAGACAAATGAAAACATATCCACATAAGAACAGGTACACAAATGTTTGTAGCAACCTTATTTAATAATACCCCAAAGTAGAAAAAACCCAAATGTTCATTAATTGATGCCCAAATAAATAAAATATAATCTATCCATAATGGAATATTATTTGGCACTAAAAAAGAAGGAAGTATTAATATATGCTACACTATGGACAAACTTTGAAAACATGCTAAGTGAAAGAAGCCATTCAAAGAAGACCACATATTACCTGAGTTCATTTATTTGAAAAATCCAGAACAGGCAGATCTATAGAGAGTGAAAATAGATTAGTGGTTACCTAGGGCTACGAGTGGGCTGGGAGGGTTAGGAGAGACTGAGGATTGTCAATGGGTATGGTGTTTCCTTCTAGGGGATGAAAATGTTCGAAAATTGGAGGTGGTGATGGTTGCATAATTCTGTGACTATACTAAAAACCACTGGATGATACACTTTTTCTTTTACTAAGATAAAATTTGGAAAAGAAAAAGAGCCAAAAGATAGAAGTAATAATGTGTTATTGCATTTTAAGAAAGAACTTTCTAGTGACTAGATCCACTTGCAAATAGAATGGGCTGCTTTTGAGCTGGCAATCTCTTGGTCTGTAAGCAGGAAGTAAGTAAGTCAACTGGAAGTTGATGATTGTTAAGAATGTCAACCCTTCCTTTCTAAATGCACACAGTCGTGGAGCTGATTATATAGCCCTTCACCCAGAGAAACCTCTTTCTTCAGTGTTTCCAGCCTCACCCAGGGCTCTAGAAACTCAGTCTTCGGGGGAATCCTGTATCGTCTGTGCCCCAAAGTTACCCCACCTGGAGGAAAACTGGCAAAGTGGGGTATAGATCTACCAACTTTCTGCCTATCACTGGTCGAGGGCTACTTCTGGATCATTGACTTTCTAGCAATCCCATCTTATCCTATGTATAAGCCCCGTCTGTTCCTGAGGCTAGAATAAGGCAGGGAGTCGCAGGTGCTCACGTAAGCCGCCTGCAAGTAGAGAGTGAACGTCAAGTGCCAGCATCTGCTATGACATCCCAGTCTCTAGCTCTCATCCAGGTGTCTGCTCTGGGTATCAGAACAATATAGGCAAGTCACTAGACTTCTCTCATTGTGTCCACTTCCAGAAATATGGGACTCTAGTGGGGAGCAAAGCAGTGCTAGTCTCTGTCTTTTAGTCCCCAGTGTTATCTCAAACTCGACCTGCCCAACACAAGACTCATTATCTCTTCCTGCAATCTGTTCTTCTTCCTGTATTTCTCATCTGTGAAGTTGGCCACTCTGGTCTCAAAACAGAAATCTTCCTTGACTATTCTTTAACCCCAAAATCCAACCCATCCCCATGCTTGCCGGAGCCACTTCCCACCTCTCTGGACTTTTTTCAATCTGCTGTTCTTCAAGTGTATTATTTATTCAAATGGGAACGCGATGCAACTAAAAAGAAGGGGACCTTGATGATTTTCTTGGTGGTGGCCAAGCTGAGTTTCCATGGTTCAGTGATCATGGTCGTTGCCTTTTCTTTTCTCCCCAGCCAGGATGGAAGCCTCTTGAGAGCAGGGACCACATCTTACCATTAGCCTAACTTCGTGGCTCTGAGCCCAGGGCTGGGAGTCTCAGGAATGCTCGCCCTGTGCTGGTCTGCTCCCAGCAAGGCGATCTTATCCGTTAGTCACAGCAGGTGCAGGGACTTGGACCCATACATTTTCAGGGGCCCACGGAAATGTTTCAGTTTCTTTTGCAGTTAGACAAAAAGATGCACATAGCCTAATAAAAATAACGACCACGTCTTAATGATTCTAGCCTGGATTCTATTTGTCTTTATACCAACATCATTGGAGAATACAATTGTTCATCGTGTGTGTGTGTGTGTGTGTGTGTGTGTGTGTGTGTGTGTGTGTATGAAGGGACCCTGGATGGATCCAAAAGCGCCTAGAGCCTTCAGGAGTGGTAACACAGCCTGGATCTCAGGTCAGGGTCACCTCACCCAGAAGCAGGAGACTGCTGGACTTGCCTGGGGCGGCATTACTCTTGTCCCTTTTCGTTTATGCTTGAAACAAGAGCTCAGAGAACTGTGTATTCTGTCTTGTCCTAACCTCCCTTTAAGACTCGAAGACAAAAATAGCCCCAAGGCCTTTTGGATTGGTTGAACTGAAGATAAGTTTAAATTTAAGAGGCTCTAACTTCAAACATGGGAGATAAGATGAAAAAAGAAATCCAGACAGTCTACTTTCGTTCTATCCCAATCAAACTTTTATTTCAAAGAACTATTTAAAGGACCTGACATATGTGAAACACAAAACTCTTTTTTTAAACCTTCAGGGATCTGACAAAGAGCCTGAAATGAGACCTTCTCCCTCCCACAGCATTAGGTACCCTGTAAGCACCAAGGTCTGGGCCTCAGAGGGAGGGCGGCTCTGTTTGGCCTGCCCTGGGGCCATCTGCTGCGAGAATTGCGTGTTTCCCGGACTTCCTGCAAGTTGCAAGCTGCAAGCATTTGCCCCGCAAATCAGGTTAAAATGAACAAAGGCTGCCTCGAAGGGGGATGTCTCTAAGGGCACTGCTGGCGGCAGGGTGGGTTCTGATGGGGTGGAGCAGGTTGGGGAGGTAGAAAGTTGTTGCTAGGCAACCAGCCCTGGTGCCTTTGTAAATGTGGATCTATTTTGTTTGAAGCAGCAGCTGGCAGCCACCACCTTCTTTTATCTCCCTCTTCCTTCTCTCTATGCCCAGAGCACAGACCTGAGCTACAGCTCGCCGGCAGATCCAGGGAAGACAGAATAGGGACCCTGCTTGGGGCTATAGGAACAAAACAAAACACATGCATGCAATGACAAATAACTTTAGGCGACAGCAGAGACCCCAATGGGATCTGGATGTTCACATTTACTAACCAAGATCTTCGGCAAGTTATTTCGTCTCTCTGATGTACAGTTTCCTGGGTTATAAAACTGGGGACGTGGCTCTTTTGCAGGAACACTAAGGAGAGGAGAGGAAACGTATGCAGAGGACCTGGTCCAGCCCTGAGAACATGGTAGATACTCTGTGATCGGTAACAGAGTGGCGAGAGTGTGGGCTCTGGCACCAGCCAGCCTGGGTCCTCCCCTCGCTCTGCTATTTATTAGTTGTGTGATCTCGGGCATGACCATGAACCATCCAGGGCCTTTGCTTTGTTTGGCTTTTCTCCGATCAATGAAATAAGGAAGAGTAACCGAACTTCCCTACGCAGGGTCCTTTTGGAGGATTAAATCCATTCCTAGTGCGTAGTGTTTAGAAGAGTCGCAAGCGATAAGTACAGATTAGCAATGATCTGTGATGCTACCTGTAGCACGCCTGAGTGTGTCTGCCAACCATGTGCTGGAGGAACAGCCTTGCACGAGCTCACGTTCAAAGGGCCTTTGATTTTGGCTGGCAAAGACAGGAGGAGGCGGTTACTTGAGTACCTTGAGAGTAGCATCTGTGTAGACGGAGCAGGGAGCTCGCGGGCGTCCAGATTCTTCAATCACCTACACGACCCCTGCAAGCTCCTTCAGCTCTTGTAGCTGTAAGAGACCACTTCGGGAGGCATATAGGGTAGGTATCCTTATGATATATAAGGGTATATATAGGGTAGGTATCCCTATCTGGCCCCGGTGAAGGATTAAGCGAGATAATGTGTCAGGTGCTTAGCATAATGGCTGGCCCAGAGCAAGCAGTCGAAACCTGGTGGCTGAGATCATTTCTAGAAATAGAGACAAGGACTAGAGGAACTGCCTGGGGTCTGTGCCCACTCCGACAGAGCTGCGGCGGGAAAAGGGCTCCAGATGGAGGCCGAGGAAGCTGGCTGTGGCCAGGCTCTTGTCTTTGGGGTGTGGGATGTAGGAGCCGAGGCCCAAGCAAAGCTGCTTTGACATCCAGGCAACTAAGAGCTACAGGCCAGGAAGGTGTCCTTCCTTGGCAAAAGTGCAAACTTCGGAGCTAAGGGTGCAAGGTTTTCCATAGTCTCACTTCTGCTGTCACTCCAAAAATACGTAAGCTGCTCTTTCCGGCAAGACTCTAGCTGGGCCTTTTCTAAGGCTTCCCCCATTTTTACCTCCTGGCTGTTTCTTCTGTACTTCTTGAGTCCATTGTCATTATATTAAGTCCAAGTTTATTCCTGAACTTACGCAAAATAGCCCTAGTTTTTGGTGATTTTTCTTCCTCTTCACTCAGAGCATTTACTAAGTGATCATCACCCACATGTCCTCGGGCTTCACCAGATGGGGCCCTGACAGTAGTCATTCTAAAGGAATGACTCCACGCTGGGCCCCGCCTGCTGAACTAGTTGTGTGGTCATCACCGTACAACTGCGGTCTCTGAGTCCCCCCACGGAGGTCTTCCTCCGGGGAAGCTTCTTCCCCATGCCTGCAAGGACTCCACTGTCCAGACCAAACCCTCTCTTCACCGCTCATTTTCCCAAAGTGATCACATGCTTGTTCTTACACCAGTCATTAGCAAGATGGATGAGTGTCCCTTTAGATCAGTGGGCTCTCAACTGGAGGGGTGATTGTGCTGCCCCCCAAGCCCTCCCCACCCTCATCACTAGGTAATATCTGGAGACATATTTTTTTCCCCTGAAGATTTTATTTATTTGACAGAGAGATCACAAGTAGGCAGAGAGGCAGGCAGAGAGAGAAGGGGAAGCAGGGTCCCCGCTGAGCAGAGAGCCCAAGGCGGGGCTTGATCCCAGGACCCTGAGATCATGACCTGAGCCGAAGGCAGAGGCTTAACCCACTGAGCCACCCAGGTGCCCCCTGGAGACATATTTGATTATCATGAATGGGGGGGGGGTGCGGGGGAGGCAGGGGGAGTGAGTAGAGGCCGGAGATGCTGCTAAGCACACTGCAATGCCCAGGACACCCCCCCACACACAATAAAGAATGATCCAGGCCCAAAAGTTGAAAATGCCCAAGTTGACAACCCCTGCTGGAGACTGACCGGCCCCACCTTTGGGGAATGGACTGTAGCCAATGGCCATATATGCATGAATAGGTAAGGACTGAACAAAACTGAGAGTCACTTAGGAAAGAGAAGGGAGAAACAGATCCGGAGTTGACAACCAACCTTGGATACCGCAACTTGGCTTCGTCTGGACACTTCCCTCGTTGTGTGGCTGTTGTTCATTCATCCCCTGTGTTAGCTTTCTATTGCTGTATAACAAATTTCCCTAAAGCATTATAAAACCACACAGGCTTATTTCCCACAGTTTCCGTAGGTCAGAAGTCTGGGCGTGGTGGGGATGGATTCCGTGCTCAGGGGCTCACTGGACTTAAGCTACGGTGTTGGCTGAGGCTGTAGTTCTCTTCCGGGGCCCTGGGGCCTCTTCCAAGCTGATTCTTGTAGCTGAGTTGATTGCCTTACGGTTGTAGGACTAAGGTCTCTGTTTCCGTGCTGACTTTTCAGCTGCGGGGGGTTGTGGGGGGCACCTCAGCAACTAGAGGCCACCTCTGTTCCTACCACGTGACCTGCTCTATCATCAAGCCAGCAATGATGCATGGAATCCTTCTTATGCTTTCAACCTCCGACTCACTCTTCTGCCACCAACTAGAGAAAACTCCCTGCTTTTAAGAGTGCTCTGCTATTCGGTCAGGCCCAACCAGATATCTCCCTATCTTAAGATCAACTGATCTGGAGCCGTAATGACATTGACCAAGTCTCTTCACAATAGTACTTTTTTATTAGTGTTTGAATGAACACACAGACGGTGTATGGGTCCTAAGCATCTTTGTGTTACTGATTTTTAGCAGAGTACCTGGCACATATATTTTTTTTTTCTCAGTAAATATTGTTTGAACAAGTAAAGAATAAAACAAACTCATTTCCTTTTCTTTTCTTTCTTTTCTTTTCTTTTTTTTCTTTTTTTTTTTTGGATAGAATTACTAGACTGGTCACGCAGGGGAATGCTGTCAACAGAGAACTGTGCCATCTGGGAGTTAGCAGGTACACCGAGTTGTAGAGGAATCTGTTGATCATTCTAGGCATCCACATATTCACAGTGTGGGATTCATCAGACCAATTTCCCTCTGGTTCTGACCTCTGCATTCATTACGATTGTGGACCGAGTTTTTTTTTTGCATCGCCTTTTTGGCAGAGCTGGAGAACTGCTGACTCACACGGCATCTATAGCTTACCTAAAGCTTTCCTGCTTTAGCTGGTACCATGCCAACCATGCCCATTTGGCACTTGGGCAGGATGTCAGGCTTCTCGCTTCCACTCATCTCATGTCATGAGATCTGGCCTATCCTTTCAGCCTGCTGGAGACCTCTGGGAGTTCTGATCTTATTATGCCACTTCTTGCCTCTCCTGTCTAACTCTATAACTCTTGAAAACATAATAAGCACACGTCCTTTGTCTTTTTCCAAATAGTTTACAAAAATGTTGAATGAGGCAAGGCCAAATTTAAAGCCCCGAGGCATGTTACTTCTTTCAAGTTGACAACAATGATTTAATCAACACTCTTTGCATAAGGGTTGCTCAACCTATGATGAATCAACTCTTTTCCTTTCTCCATCCTATCTACAAGCATATTATGAAAGACTTGAATGTTTGGCTGAAAGTAAGCTATACAGAATAATACCATTCAGTTATGCTCCCAGGACTATAACACACATCTTTTGCAATCAGGTACATACACCTGCCAGGAAATTCTCTTCCAAATTCTCAGATATGGCAAGCCGTGGTGTTCCTCGTATTGTTTTTGTACAGAGACACAGATATCCTTGAACTCCCATTTTTTACTGAGTCCCTTCCAATATTTTCCCAGGAACGGATGATTCTGGTAGCCTTTATGTTGATCTATGAGCTGGCAGGCCCTTCCACTTCCTTGCCTCCTTGGCTTATGGGAATTTCCACTTGGGAGAAGAGATGATTGTCCTGACTTGTAAGGATTACGGGTCGGGCTACAGGGTGGGAACCAGTCACACGACTGCCTTTTGAAGGGATTCTCCTTGAGAGGCCTGTGTATTCCCCATGATTTTCTCCTTGATCCATTATTTACATTTGCAGTTTCCCCAACGTTTCACAGGAAAAGACTGGGGTTCTGTGAACTGCCATTTCCTGCTGGTCCATGGGATTTTCTTCTGATGAAGGGTTGGATGCTCCTGGACCCCTAAAGGCACCAGAGATGCTGCAGGGGTAGAACTTCACAAGTTCTTAGAAAGTCTGTGAACTTGGACAAGCAGCAGAGAAGGAGAGTCGGGCAGGATTTAACGTGACAGCCAGTCTTATAGAAAGTTCCCAATGATCTCTGCCTTCTGTTATTCACATTCTTGTGTAATCTCCCCCTACGTCGCACCAAGGTCTGTCTGTGGGACCAATAGACTACAGCAGAAGTGACAGTACGTCACCTCCAAGGTGAGGATTCAGAAGTCATTGCAGTTTTCCTCTTGGCCACTCTACCTCGTTCTTTGACCAATCACTCTAGGGAAAGCCAGCTGCCATGCTGTGAGCAGCCTACAAAGAGGCGTGTGTGAAGAGAAGCTGAGACCTCTCACCACCAGCTAGTGAGGAACTGAGTTCTCTTGCCAGGAGTTAGGTGAGAGACTAGTATGTGATCCTCCAAGCCTACTCCAGCCTTCAGGTGACTGCGGCCCCAGCCAATATCTTGACTGCAACCCATGGGTGATCCTGACCAGAGACGGGACACTCTGGGTTCATGGGGATACTCTGGGCTCCTGATCCTCAGAAACGAAACGAGATCATATGTTTTGAGCGTTTTGAGCTGGTAAACCTTGAGGTAATTCATCATGCAGCCATAGGAAACTTACACATGAGGAGATGCTTAATGAGATGACTGGGATTCCTTAAAAGAAATGAATAAAACATTAAATCTCCAGAAAACAGTGAAAGACTAGTTAGTGAATTTCTAGGGTCAGAGCACCTAAAGGTATTGTTACCAAATTTTCATAACTATGCCTTCTGCCACTTCTTAAAATGTCAAAATAATACTCGTTCTTTGTTAACACCCATACACACACGTAGTATGTAAATGTACATATATTATATACACATTATACATATACACATTATATACATACACATATATAAAGTAAAAAGTTTAAGTAACTTTTCCATCCTTCCTATCTTACTCCTCAGAAGCAACTGCTGGTGTCAGTTTGGTTTTTATCCTTCCAGATCTTCTGCTTCCCATCAATTATGATCACATGCACACTAATAAAACCTGATTTGTGTGTGTGTGTGGGGGGGTGTTCTGTTTGACAAAGGTCTTTATCATGTGCCAATCCACTGTGGCTTCTTCCTACGCCAGCAGACTTGGCTCCAATGTAATTGCTCTAAAAGGTACACTACATCCCATGGTATGGTGTTCTATAATTAAGTTAAATATGATTCATCTATTAATAATTGATAATGTTTTATGGCTTAATGCATTTATTTGCCATTCTACACAATGCCCCGATAAATGTCTTGCAGCGCATGTAAAAATATTGTTTCGGGATGAACTTCTAGAAGTGGAACAGAGGGTTAAAAGGGGTATAGATTTAAAATTTTGATAGAGGACGCTTATTGCCTTTCATAAACGTTCTTCTTTTCCCACTAACATGTTCTCTCATCCTAATACCAGATAGTAGTAATTTTAAAAATTTCTGCTTATCTGATGAGCAAATATCTGCCAGTTGTTTACATTGGAGTATTTCTGATTTCTGCCAAGAAATGCACAATCGTTTGACCTGTTCTGTTCTATGTCATCTTTCTGGCTTCTTTCAAGAGTTCTCTTCATCTTGTTTTTTAGTGGTTTGATTATGATGTGTCTGGGTATAGATTTTTAAAAATATTTTTTATATTTCTTTATATGTATTTTTTATATATTTAGCTATTATTTTTTCCATTATTTTTTTTTCCTGCCTTGCATTCTTTATCCTCCTCTGGGACTCAATGGACACAAAGGTTAAGACGTTTTGGTATAGTGTCCCTGGTTCCTGAGGCTCTGTTCATCTTTCTTTCAATTTTTCTTCTTTGTGGTTCAGACTGAGTAATTTCTTTTGGCATATCCAATAGGGTTTAAAGTTCCAGTTATTGTATGTTTTTAATTCTAAAATTTACATTTGGATATCCTTTATGCTTTCCCTTTCCCTGCTAAGACTCTCTAGCTTTCCATTCATTTCAAGCGTGTTCCTCCTTAGTTCTTGGAATATCTCATAATAGCTGCTTTAAAGTCTTTGTCAGAAAATGCCAACATCTGGGGCGCCTGAGTGGCTCAGTGGGTTAAGCCGCTGCCTTCGGCTCAGGTCATGATCTTGGAGTCCTGGGATCAAGTCCCGCATCGGGCTCTCTGCTCAGCAGGGAGCCTGCTTCCTCCTGTCTCTCTGCCTGCCTCTCTGCCTGCTTGTGATCTCTCTCTGTCAAATAAATAAATAAAATCTTTAAAAAAAAAAAAAGAAAATGCCAACATCTGCATCATTTCAGTGTTGGTATCTGTTGATTGTCTGTTTTCATGTGAGCTGAGATTTGGTTCTTCCGATGCTGAGGGTGGCAGGCAGACTAAAGTTTCCCTCAAAGATGTCCTTGTTCTAATTCCCGGAAACCCTGAGTATGTTACATTTTGTGGCTGGAGGAGTTAAGGTCGCAGACACAATTAAAGTTGCTTATCAGCGGACCTTGAGATGGGAAGGTTTATCGGCAGGCTGAATAGAATCACAAGCACCTGTAAAACCAGAGAACGTCAGAAAGGGATACGACAATGGAAGGAGGGTCGGAGAAACGCTAGGTCACTTGCTTTGAAAATGGAGCAAGGGGTCCATGAGTCAAGAGATGTGGGCAGCCTCTCAAAGCTGGAAAAGGCAAGGAAACAATTCTCCCACAGAGCCTCCAAAAGGAGCCAGCCCTGCCCACACCTGGACCTTAGCCCAGTGAGACTGATTTTGGACTTCTGATTTAACAGAACTTTAAAATTAAAAAAAAAAAGTATATTGTTTTCAGCCACTAAGTTCATGGATATTTGTTTCAGCAGCAATTGAAAACTAATACCCTGAGTCTTGTTGAATCGTATCTTGGATATTTTGAATAATATGCTAGGAGACCCTGGGTTTTGTTTCCACATTACGTAAAGGTTGGTATTTGTGTTTTCACAGGCAGTCAACCCAGATGGATTCAGGCTGAAGGATCTGCCAGCCTTCTGTGGGCTGTAGTTTCCATGTCAGTTTTGTTTCAGAATCTTCGCCGCTACTCAGATTTCCCCAGGTGTGTGCGCCCCTGCAAGGGGGGTGGGTGTGGGAGGTGGTGTCACCCTGGGACCGGGGTGGTGATCTTCCCCTTGGGTCAGTTCGCAGAGTCTTTGCTGTGCAGTTTAAGAGCAGATCTGCACATATGCGGCACAGGGTAGAACCCAGGAGTTTCCAGACAGCTTCATGGGGCCACTTGCCCAAGTTCCTCCCTTTCTGTGATCTCTGATCACTTTCTAGCACTCTGGCTCCCCATGACACTCTGGACAGAGAGCTCGTGCTCTATTCACCCTCCTGTGCTGTGCACTTGCTATGAATGCGTCCATGTTCAGGGCCAGGTGGTGGGAAACAGAAAGAGAAGCAAGGGATGGCAAAACAGCTCCTCCAAGCAGAGAGGAAGGGTTCCCTGGGGGCCCTTGCCGCACCCTCACTGCCGCAACTCTGATCGCCTGGGAACCCGTGCGCCCGAGAGACAATGACAAAAAGAAGGAAAAAGAACAGTCTCTACCCACCTCCCGCCCAGTGTGAACCCCACCATGAGCCAGAACTAGAGGGAGCTCTTTTTAATTGCATAGGGCGTTCAATTCCAAATTTGGGGCTGCCCCAAATCCAGACGGGGATACTGTCCAAAAAACGAGTGGGAAACTCACTGCTGGTTCTGTGGCTCTTGCATTTCTGGTCTTCCTCCCCAGTCCGCCTGGGGCATTCACTCCCTGGAGCCTCCAACAGCAGCTCCATTTGTTCTGCTCCAGGTTCAGAGCTGCACGGCGTGGGAGAGAGACGCGGAATGTGCTGAACCCACTGCATCCAACCGGGCCCCACCGTGTCTCCCCTGAATTTCTGCTGACACTCACACTTTCCCCCGGGGTCCCGGTCACAGCTCCCTTCCCTTGTGGCCCCCAAAGGAGAACAGGCCACGGGCAGACCAAAATCGATCACAGCGAAGCCACCTTCTTTACGAGCCCCGCTCACCTGTTTTTGCCTGCTCTGTGGGTGAAGACTTGTCCTGGAAGGCACACACATAAGTCAAACTCAGCCTAGATATCTATAGAGAAAGCCAGACAGATGGCTTATGGCCGTGCATTATCAGTGACAGAAGGATCTGTTGAGAATGACTGAATCCTTCCTACGAAATACCTTAGCGTTTTAGCATGCTACCTACCTCGAACTCTTGCCCTTCTAGCATCAACTAGCTCCTGCTCAGTGAGGAACAGTGACAATCTTTAGAAGGTGTGGCTAAGAGAAGGGGTGTGAATGTGTCTCCCTGCCCCTGGGAAGGCTGTCTTGTACGAGGGTTCCGTGTGGTCCCTTGGGAAAGTTCGAAGTTCGTCTACGGTATGGCGAGGGGGAGCGGCTCACCTTTCCTCCGTGCTGAGACACGCGGCCACTCTACGTGCGACTTTACATACACGCTTTTCCCTTGTTTGCTCAATATGGCAGCTCCGTCCTTTGCCCCAGCCATGTGTTGTCGGGCCATCTGCCTCTGTTTTCTGCCCTTTGGTTTGTGATTGGACTGTGGCAAAATAGTGGGTTTTTAAAGTCCTTTTAGTAGGAGAAATAACGTCAGAACTAAAACCAGGTGGCTCCGATTAGGCAGAAGACAAGGGGGCTGGCAGTAAACATGCCTGCTCAATCAGTTCTCACCCACTCAGCTTACGTGCACAGGAATCACCTGGGCATCTTGGCAAAACACAGGTTCTCATCGCATTGCGCTGGGATGGGGAGCGAGCGCCCGCATTGGTAGTACTCTCACCTGGGATTCGGATGCGCATCGCCAGTTCTGCCCTAGAGCATGTCCACTCGCCTTTGAAGAGCTTTACTGCCACAGGCAGTGGTAGCAAAAAGAAGCAGAGCTGGGAAGGTCGCACTGATTAAGAAAGGTCACTACAGGGACGCCTGGGTGGCTCAGTTGGTTAAGCAGCTGCCTTCGGCTCAGGACAAGATCCCAGCGTCCTGGGATCGAGTCCCACATCGGGCTCCTTATTCGTCAGGTAACCTGCTTCTCCCTCTGCCTCTGCCTGCCATTCTGTCTGCCTGTGCTCGCTCTCTCTCCCTCTCTCTCTCTGACAAATAAATAAAATCTTTAAAAAAAAAAAAAGGTCACTACATTCTCTGGTCACGGTCTCGGGTGGGGCTCCCTGGGGAGCAGGAGAGTTTTGGGAAGCACTCTTGAGAGGTGGGCGCTCCCTGCTGTTAGCCACCCCTGGGACCTCTGAAGCAGGGGGTGCTGCATTCCAGTGGGTTCAGAGTTCCAGTGGAGGGGCCCAGCCTTTATAATGCAACCTTGATCGGTCCTTGGATGCCCACTGCCCCGGGACGGGGTGTCAGCTTGAGTGAGGGGACTCTTCAGCTGATCCCCTCCTGCCCGGGGCTGACGGCTGAGGGTCTTTGCAGGTAGCACAGGCAAGTGACTGAAGGGCCCTCTGGGCAGCGTGTCATGTCACATACCCAGGCCGGGACCCTGCTCTCGGGTTCCTCTCCCGCCAGCCAAGGAGCGCGTTTAGACCCCGTCTCTTCATTTCCATGCTGAAATCAACATCCTCGGAAATCAACACCTTCAACCGCAGCCCCTTTTTTTCGTGTCTTGGTCTGAAACTCCGACTGTGGTTGTCCGTGAGAATCAGGTTGAGTCTCTGGGAGGATAGCTTGCGTTTTTAAGAATTTCTAGGCTAGATTTTTCAACACTTGGAGGGTCTCACGTAACATTTCCTCATAGATTCCTGCTAAATCAAGGTCCTGATGCCAGAAGAAAATCTCCCCGAGGCAGAGGGAGGGAATAGAGGTCTAAAAAGAAAAGGACTTTCTTCCTCGCAGAACATCAAGACCCCAAGGTCTTGGCAGGCCGAACTGAAAGAGGGCTCAGGACTGAAAGCCCACTTGTAGAGAAGAAAAGCAGGAAGAGCCAAGAACAGGCTGTTTAATGATTTAATCCTGTGCCCCACTGATTGTGTAATGTGAACTTTAACCTCCCGTTAAATATAGTTTGTACTGAGAATCCTTCACACTCTAGTAAAAATAGCTGCATGCTTGAATGGCTCATGAGCTTGATGACTGCAGGGAAAAAGGCTGGGAAATCTGGGCGAGAGGCAAGGAGAAGGACCCTGAATGCCTGGGCTGGGCTATCTGCAGCCAGCTTGCCCATCTGAATGTTCTGGACAGCAATGGCAGAGAGCTGCCCTATCCAGTGGATAGCAGGGGTAGCTGGATGGTGGCCTGGCAGCTCCCTGAGCGAGGGGCTACAGCGGCAAAGCCCACCATTAGCCCCCACACAGCACACTCCTTGCCTGTCTCTTCCACCAGAGCTGGGCTATGATGCTGGGGGGTGGGGGGACAAAGCTTCCTTCTTGGCATTCCTAAATCCAGAACATTGAGAAACCCAGCTCTTGGGTGGGAGAAATGGGGGCCCAAATCATGTGGGTAATGGAAAAGAACTTAAAAGCAGGGCCCGGGCAGGAGCCCCCAACAAAGGCAGATACAAGGCTGCAAGGCCACACAAACCCCACAACAGAGCAGGGGAGGCCCCCTTGGCCCATGTGGGAGGTGCCCCACCTGGGCAACCCCTGGATGTTGGCTGATACCCAACAGTGGTCGGGGCAGGGGCCAGCAGAGGATTGAGCGGCCAGGGGAGAAAGCTCTGGTTTGCTGCCTTCTTTCTTTCCTTCTTTCTTGCACTACCTTCAGCTTATGAAATGCAAGGGGAAGAAAGAAAACCCAAGCCTGGAGTACAATTTGTGCTTTTGTGACTAGGGTAGCTTCAAGAACCCACAGCAGCAATTACTGCGAGGTATGGACCTTAGCTCCATGCCCTGCCTCCCGTGGCACCGGAATTTGCCATATGCTGTGTGTGCAGAGATGAGCACGGAAATGGCATCTAATACTTCCGGGAAGGACCGTGTTGAATTCTTTGTACATCCACTGATCATCTTATAAGGGTTGGGTTGGCAGAGAATCAGCTCACACAGGTAGAAGTGGTACACGGTGTGTCTGACAGGGCAGAGAAATGTGTCTTCCCTGAGCCAGTTCCTCCTGCCTCCACCCTGCCCCCTAGAAAGAGTCTCCTGCTAGCTTCGCACTCGCCAATAGAAAACCTATACAAACCGAAGGTACATGGAAGCTTCCCAAGCTGAACAAGGCAATGCAGATCATTAAGTGGATAGAACCACATCCTGGGGGGTTAAGTGTGCCCAGCCATTGATTTGCATGGGTTTTTTTTTTTTTTTTTTCCCCAGCAAGAAAGGAGAGAGAGCAGAATGCAAGAAACAATTCAGATACGCTGATCCCATACCCAACACCTTTCTCATCGCCGGGCCAATTACCCTCACGCCTGTGTCCTTTTACGGGATGACTTCAGACTTCTTCGCACTAGCCATTTCTAAATGTAGAATGAAAGAAGAGTCCAATATCTTGGGGAACTACTATGCTTTATATGCTTATCTAATTTAATGCTTACAGCCACGCAATGGGATAGGATTTTTTTTTCTGTTTTCTGCAATACGTGAGGAAAACTCAAAGAGAACAGGTAGTCTGTGTGTCAGTGTTGGGGATTTTTAGCCCAGGTTGGACACCAAAACCTTGCTCTGTGGTGCTTCTCAACCCTACCTACACACACACACATTGCCAAAGGAATCTTGGGACGAGCCAGTGCATGGGCCCCATGCAGGGTCCAGCCCCTTAGCACCTCTGGAGGCACAGCCCAACACTAGTACTTTAAAACATCAGGGTGACTCTAAAGGATCTTGGGTTGAGAACCACTGGGCTACACCATATGCTCTCCCATTATGGTACCACCCCTTGGTTCCCACCCTCCACCTGCTTTCTCTGGCCTTTCAGAAATGCCCCAATCCTGCCAGCTTGTCCACGGAGGGTCCAACTAACGAGAGCAACGTTTGAAAGCCTACGGATCACTCCTTTCATAACGAAAGTGTGTGGGACATAGCTGACGTGGTTGGTTCTTGTGTCTGATGGACATTACCTGAATCTCACTGTAAGTGACGTGGCCATGCGAAAAGATGTTTGCTAATGGCCTTGCTGTGATTAGAGGAGGTGGGAGGGAAGACACCAGGTTTGGAGCCACAAACATGGGGATTTCCATTTCTTCTGCCTGCCGACTCACTTCATGAGATGAAGAATGTTCCTTTGACCACCTGGACCTCAATTCCTTACTTGTAGGAAGGACACGGGTGTAGGGTTTGATAATATTGGAACATCCTTCCATTATCTACCACGTGGGTTGGCACGTGGTTACTCCCTCAAAACTCGCAATGTCCAGCCATAAGGTGGCTGTGTCTTTTCACCAGTGAGTTTACCTTAAATACGATTGTGTCTTCATAAAAGAAAATGCTCTGAAAACACGAAAGGCTGTTTTTCCTAGATAAAAATTAGGTCAAGCTCTCTCTGTCCTCTCCCCCTCTTAAGAACGAATTTAGAGTCTACTGCTTATACCTGGATGTTAAGTACAGATTCTTCCAATGACCTGAATGACCTTGACCTTTAATTATTCAGGAGTGGCAAGTACAGAACCCAAAGTGGGTTGTTGGCACGAGAAGCTTGGAAAGAAAGTAACCCTCCTCTCTTTCCCAAATCAGAAGGCAACACTTCATTTTGGGTGTAAGTAGGAAGGGCACATTCATTTCAGAAAAGATGAATTTAGTCCAATGGTGCACTTTTGTTCTTTAGGCATTATTCGGACCAGCTGACAAAGAATAATAGAGGGAATCCCAGAGAGGCTCTTTCTGATCTGGGGCTTGTACAGTGTAGACCCCCGAGAGGTTCCCGCGCTGGTGAAGAAGCTGCCAGTTTACTAAAGGGCTCACTTCCGGCCCGAGAGCAGAGGGGTCTGAAGGGGCAGGGAGCAGCAGGTGCACCTGGACAAAGCAGCTGGGCTGTGCTAGGTCTGCTGCAAAGCCAGCCACTGTGCGTGCAATGCCTAGTCCTGCCCTGGGAATCCAAAGCAGGAGCCCTAACTTGGGAATATTGATGTGCATGCCAGCTGAGGTCCCAGAAGTCTGGGGTCTGGGCACAGGGGTGGAGTTGGGGATGTCCTAGAAGGGCAGGAGGAGCCGAGCAGGCCAGGGAACCAGCCTACTTCTGAGGCAGCGGGAGAGGCTGGACTTCTGTACCGTGCGCTGGTGTGGGTTTTCTGTGGGAGAATGTCCTGTGACAAACTAACAAACAAAACAAGTCTTTCAACCCCACGGAAACGGATTCTTACCTAATTCCACCAAGAGGGAGTGAATCAGCATCTCTCCTGGGGAGAGCAGGTTCTTTTCCCCCTCCCATAGCAGGTGGCAGAGAGACTTGTAAGAGCCATTCTTCTCTGTAAAGATGTGTTTACTTTGTAAAATAGCACAGTGGAGAAGTCTTTCTTACTGTTTGGCTGGGGCCTTGATGGGTGTTAAGACCAGTGGTCAATGCCCACCCACAAAACTCTGGAGGAAGCTCAGAGATGAAGGGGGAAGGGGCGAGACTCCCATACCCCGCCCCCATCCTCTTGGGAGCCAGGCTAGTTATGGCTTTTCTCTCCTTTCCTTTTGTTATGGGACACTGCCGGGGAGATGGTCTCCATAGCCCCAGGGCCAAAGCCTTAACATTCCAAGGAGTCATCACAACTGGAACAAATTCCTCCAGAAAGTTGACAGGTACAGCCTGTGAGAACAGTATGTTCCAGTCCAAGATACTTACCGGCCTGAATCTCCCAGCTCCTGGCCAGGCACAGGTGTTTACTGAGTGCCATTTCTGTCTCAGGGAAGATTTTGCCCCATTGCACTTCCGTCTCAATAGTCTGGCAGTTTCAGATTTGTTCCCCCAGCCCCACCTCAGAGATATAATAAGGACAGGTCCAGGGAGATCAGATTTCCATCTGTAGACTGTGTGTGTGTTCGTTCCTTCTGACTAAACATGCCCCGTATTTTCCTAGCCTGTGACAATCCCATTAAAGCCTCCGACCCCTTCCTGAACTTCCGCATCTCAGCCCCCGGCTCCGTGAAATCAGGATGGGCCTTTCGTTCTGTCAGGAGTGAGGCCATAGGTTTTCTGCCTCAGAAAAATGGCTTCGAGGCTAACTGGGGCTTTTTAATTATTTGGGGTTAGCTCAGCCTCGAGGCGGGTGTGTCTCATTTTTTGCGTAATTTATTCCCGGGAATGAGAGCCGGTGACCTCAAAGTTCAACCCACTCTTTCAGTGGAGAAAGAAAAGCAGAAAATACATTGGAAATTGCCCCAATGTATCTATCTGATCGGTGTGGCACTGTGTAAGGGCTCCACTTCCTTCATGGGACGGAGTCATAGGTGGCCCCTTTTGGACTGTGCTCCAATCACAGACCTCCTGCATGAGGTTTCTTTTTGCCCATGAACTTTTCCAGTTGCTCCTCTGTTGTTCTGTCCCATGTAGGAAGAGCCAGACTCCCATCTAGTTCTCTGTGCTCGTTTACGTTCCTCTCACCAGGGCTCATGGAGCAGCTTTGCGTTTGTCCCCGTGGGTCAGACTGTCCAGAAGCCTGGGGCAGGAAGGGCTAGTGCTCAGAGCTGGGCTGATACAGAATCCTGCTGGTCTGGGTGCTTTGGCCAAGCCCAGCGGGACAGCTCCGGCAGGAGGAAATAGGGTTCGTGTGGGTGTCTTGTTTATCTTAAGGAAGCAGGGGAACGAGATTTATTTTTGTCACGACTCATGGTTCCTCACAGCTTTCTCTCAGCAGATGATTTCTGAGCTTCGACAATTTTCAGGGATCTCAGTTATGTAAACTTTCTTGGAGAAGAGACCCATCTTTAGAGGATGACCGACGAGGGCGGGCGCTCCTGGACCTACTTCTCTGGGGACGGTGGCAACTGAGCGATGATCACATTCACCTCCCATTTATTATCAGCTGTGCCTTCCCTTCCAATGCACTCCCTGCACGTTCCCTGTGGCCCGTGGGTGAGGGCTCCTTGCATCGCTCCCACCACCTCAGTGTTGTGCTGGATGTTGTGGGTACCACTGACCACAGCTGACCTCGATGTCCATTTAAGCCAGAGTTTGATTGTATTCGGCTATTAGGAGAATAGGAAGCAGGGTTCCTGCCCACTGTCATTAACCTTAACCTGAGCTCCATTAGAGATTGCTTGTAAATGCTATTGTTCTCCAGAATGAGGTCCTCTAAATTTCTCTCATGCTATATGCTCCTTGGGCTATTTCATCAATTCTGGTGGATCTAATTTTCACCTAAGTGTGGAAGTTCTTCTAAAGCTGCGTTTCAAGATTTCTTCCAGATATCAAGAGTCCCCTATCTACTTACCCCTTCTCATTTCCACGCGGGGACCTTACATTTGCCTTGACTTGGACATATCTGACTTTTAACTCATTCTCTTCCCCCCAGCTGGCGTTGTCTTCTGTTGTGCTTCTCCTGGTGGGCTGTGTCATCATCAGTGGCGTAGAAACCCAAGAGAGAAGTGTGGGTGTCAGCCTGAACCCTCACCCCCTCCCCTGCGCCATCCCTCCTTCACATCCCTACACACTCCAAGCAACCTCCACGGCTCTCCATCTCCTGCAGAATGGAGTTGAAACTTCTCGTATATCACCATAGGCCCTTGTCCTTAGGTCCCTGCATCTGTGCATGTGATCCTTGAACTTGATTCAGTCCAGTGTCACATCTGGCAGCTTTCTGAAAAAGCTGCTGCTTCTTTCTTTCTTTCTTCCTTTTTTTTTTTTTTTTTTTTTCCGGTGCACTGAGACTGTATATACTGTTTTGTCAGGCTTTGTAAAGGCTGGGATCACCCTTCATTCCTTTCTTCCCCAGCTAATTCTTATTGCTTCTTTAAATCTGCTCTGCTGTCATCTCCAGAATTCCTTTTCTCCACAACAGTGCCCCACCACGGGAATTAGATATTCAATTCTGGTATGGGCTTAGCACTCCAATAGCTTTACATATGTCAACTTCTTTCTAATTTTTTCAATGGCCCTGTAAAGAAGGTATTATTGCCTTGGTGTAATAAAAGAGAAACTGGGCTCACAGAGGTAAAGAAATCAGGGAGCTGGTATGAAATGCGAATTCTTGGTCTCCACCCCTGGCCAAGAGAGTCAGAACCTCCAGGCGTGAGACCCAGCCCTCCGTGTTGTAGTCTTTGGGTGATTCTTTTTTTTTTTTTAATTTAATTTAAATTCAATTAATGAACATATAGTGTATCATTAGTTTCAGAAGTAGAGGTCAGTGATTCATCAGTTGCCGATAATACCCAGTGCTCATTCCATCGCGTGCTCTCCTTCATGCCCATCACCCAAAACCAAAAGACAACCTCCAGGATGGGAGGAGGTATTTGCAAGAATCCTTGGGTGATGCTGAGGCACACGCAGTTTCAGAAGCATGACAAGACGGAGTTGAAGCAATCGCGTGGCTGATGAGTAGAACAATTCTGGAGAGGCTGGCCCAGGGGAGAGCACCTTTCTCTCAAGTGCTTGAAAGCCAACTCAACGCCACTTGAAGATAGTAAAGATACAATCTGAAGAGGGAAATTAACTGGTGAGTGAATTAGAGCACCAGGATAAGGTGGACCCTTGCAAGTCATCATGAAACATGTTGCTGGGTTTTTGGAAAATTCTCTTTGAGACGACGACCGCAGACAAATGTGAATTTGTTTGGCAAACAGTTTAGTCCTTTTTTTTTTTTTTAAGATATTTTATTTATTTATTTGACAGAGAGAGATAGAGATTACAAGTAGGCAGAGAGGCAGGCAGAGGGTGGGGGGAAAGCAGGCTCCCTGCTGAGCAGAGAGCCTTATGCGGGGCTTGATCCCAGGACCTGGAGATCATCATCTGAGCTGAAGGCAGAGGATTAACCCACTGAGCCACCCAGGCACCCCAACAGTTTAGTCTTTTTTTTTTTTTTTAAGATTTTATTCATTTCATTTGACAGACAGAGATCACAAGTAGGCAGAGAGGCAGGCAGAGAGAGAGAGGAGGAAGCAGGCTCCCTGCCGAGCAGAGAGCCCGATGCGGGGCTCGATCCCAGGACCCTAGGATCATGACCTGAGCCGAAAGCAGAGGTTTTAACCCACTGTGCCACCCAGGCGCCCCAACCCAACAGTTTAGTCTTAAAGGATCCCCTGGAAAGGAGCAAATTGGGGATAGATTGTCCTAAGCAGACATCACCTTTCTTGCAGCCACCCAAGATTTCCACTGTACCAGCAAATGCCCCACTCCCTAGTAGGACTGGGGCGGGGTCCTGCTGGACTTTGAGGGATAGTTCAGGAGTACTTACTCTTTGTTAGGAGTCTCTTGAAAGTCTCTCAGCCCCAAAGGCATGCACACACGCGTCTCTTAATGGTGAAGTTTCAGGTCAAACAAGGGCCGTTTGGGGAACAGGAATTCCCATCTGAAAAAGACAGCCAAATGGCTCAACTTGGAGATCGGACTCTGGTTGTGGCCGAAGCAGTGGCCCCGAGTCTCTTCCAGACTACGTACAGGGAGTTGTCATCTGTCATCTCTGCTCTAAGAGACAAAATAAATAACTGGCACCTGTTAAGCATCATTTTACAGGTATAGATACTGATATTTAAGAGGTAAAGCAATTGATCTCAACCTACATTCTGGGACAATGAAGGGGTCTTTGCATAGTATGCATGGGTAAAATGGGAGAGGGAAAAAAAAACTCTCTCCCCCACTAAGCTCTAACAGACTCAGAGTCGACCCCAAATTTGGCACTTCCTTCGATCATGAATGTGAGCCATGAAGCACCATAATCACGGCAGTACCTGTCTCTGTTGGTAGCAGGAATTGCACATCATTCCCTGTCATGTTCTGGCTGTTGTGAGTATCCGGAAATATCCTCTCTGCTTGTCGTCATTACGTCAAAATTTGGCCACTTACTACACTCGCCCCCCGATCTTGTTACTTAAGGTACTAACAAAGAGACAAAGATATTACCGCAACTGATCTGCTTTTAAATATTCTGAAAACTTGGAATATCCTTTCTATTACAGTTCAGTAAAATTTATTTCTTCTGTCATCTTCTGGATTGCTTGCACGAAAAAGACCTCATAGGAGGAAACAGCCCTTGGGCTTTACCAGATTCATGATGTTAAAAAAAAAAAAAAGGGTGGGGTGGGGGAGAGCCCCACGAGAGGAGGAGCTGGAAGTCACCCCCGGCTGCACTGATTCTGACAATCACCTTTTCATACTACCTCCTTAGTCCGTGTTGGCCTAAGCTGGAAGTAAACTGGTGATACTCTCCAGCGATACTCAGAGCCATGGCCAACCCAGAAGTACATTGGCCATTAGGCACAAGGGAAAATGGCTGGGGATATGGGGTGACTGTGCTGGTTTAAGTCACACGCGGGGTGCGCCCTGCAGATACATCCAAAATGCTTTGGTGGTTTGAGAATAAATCTATAAGCTCCTTCTCTTATTACCTCTGATGGGGGAATTGCAAAATCATTGCTGATGTTTGTAATATTTATGGAGTGCCAATAATGTGCTGGTTTCCATCCTGATGCCTTAAGGGAAATTCAGTAAATATTTATGTGGCATTACAATGCAGAGACATTGTGATAGGCATGGATGGGATTAAAGGAGGAAAAGGATGGAGTTTATGCTTCAGGTGGACACAATCCAATCAGAGTATAGGCAAAACCTGTATTTAGGCAATGGTGCAGTATAGCTTGGGATAAATCAATGTGGTTATAGAGGTTAGGGGTGGGAGAGGCTCATTCTGACAGCATGGGATAGGGAAGCCTAAGGAAAGAAGGGTTTGGTTAGAAACACGAAGGGTAAGCAGAGCAAGTGGATTTAGAAGATAGGGGAGGGCTCTAGCCTAATAGGAAAAGGTAAAGTGTTTAGTAAAAGTCGTGGTTCACTACATAAAGGTAAAACTCTTTGCAAGGGCTTACAAATCCCAATGTGATTTGGAGCCCATGAACTCTCCCACCTTTTCTGCTTCTCCCCTTTGTCCGCCCGAATCCAGCTGCACTGGCCTACCCTGCTGTTCTTTGCACACTCCAGGCCTGCTCCTGCCCCAGTGCCTTTGCATTTGCCATTCTTTTTGCCTAAAACACTCTTCCCCTAGATATCCTGGATGCCCACTCCCTCATCTTGTTTATGTCTCTGAGCAGATGTCACTTTCAGAACAAGGCTTTTAACGGCCCTACTTAAAACTGCACCCTCCCTGCCCACCCTGGCATACCGCCCTGTTCCCTGCTTTAATGAACTACATACTGTATCAGTGGTTCTTACACCCGAGTAGTTGCTGGAATCAGCTCGAAGCCTTGTGGAAACTGCTGGGTCCCCTCCCCAGGTCTCTGATTCAGTAGGTCTGGGGTGGGGGCGCTGATAATGTGTTCTTCCTGACAAGTTCCCACATGCTGCTGCCGCTGCTGCCGTTGGTGTAGAGACTGGGGAACCAGGGCACTCTAAATCTTACTTATTTATTGCCCATCTCCACTAGAATGTAAGTTGCTGACGGCAGCAATTCTTCTCTGTTTTGCTCATTGCTGCATCTTGGTGTCAGAACAGTGGCTAGGACACTCAGACATGTTTATTGAGTAGACAAGAGAATGTGGCTTTGGTATAGGGCACAGGTCAAGATGCTGGGATGTGTGCAGTGGGAGTCAGTTTGAAAAGGAAAGTTCGGGCCATATCCTTAACATATCATTATAACAATAACACTTTATTATTATGAACATGATACTTATTGTAACACAACCATGATTTATGGAGTGTTTGTGCTAGGCCGGACCATTCAGAGAGACTCTGATGACTCCAGTTTGCCTGAGATCACGTAGGATATGTAGTAAGTCAGATGAAATTTGGATTTTAACTCGGGTCTGACTCCAGAAGGGGGGCCTTAAAGACTATGCTACAAAGTCATCTAATGGTTGATTTTTGAAACTTTTCATTTTGAAATGATTCTAGATTTACAGCAGAGTGGCAAAGATGTTGTAGATGGTTCACCTATAACCTTTACCTGGTTTCCTCTAGTGCTCTCTTACATAACCATGGTATGCTTATCAAAACAAGGAAGTTAAAGTTGGTACAATGCTATTAACCTACCTATAGACTTTATACAGCTTCCAACCATTTTTCCATTATAATGTCCTCATCTGTTCCAGGAACCAATCTAAGGTCCCATTATCCAGCAATTTTTAAGGACTTGCTGTGGACAAGTTGGAATGTGCCCGTGCAGACTTTGAGGCGCATACAGCAGGGACTCAGGCTTCTCTAGATGAGGTCCTGCCAGGACAGAGGGAAGTGCAGGGTGCTCTAACAGCCAACACAAGGCAGACAGGCAACCTACTCTTTTTTTTTTTAATTCAATTTAGTTAGCATACAATGTATTATTAGCTTCAGAGGTAGAATTTAGTGATTTCAGTCGCATACAACATCCAGTGCTCATTCCATCCCTTGCCTTCCTTAATGCTCATTACCCACTGTGTGGCAAGCAACCTACTCTTTTGGTGTTTGAGAAAGCTTCTTGGGAGAGTAGGCGGGAGGAGCAACGTGAGTAGATCTGCAAGGTGCTGAGAATCAGCAGAGGCCAGAGGGTGGTGGTGGAGGAGGGGAAGAAACAGGAAAAGCCAGGTTAAGAACCTCTGAGAACTGAGACATTACTCATTGGTCCCAGGGACTAACAAGGCCCAGGGGTGAACGTGGTTGGGTTTATGTTTGAACTGGAATCTTCTGGCAGGAACATGTAGGTCAAGTTTATCTTTTGATGATTAACCTAATTGTCCAACACCTCGAGTGTCATGTTGCTATTCTTACAGATGGAAGGCAGTATAGCACAGTGGTTAGTAGCCTGGGCTCTGGAAGGAAACCATTGCGTTTGGAATCTCACGTGACTCCACCACTTTCTTGGAAGGTTTCTTACATTTCTGTGCCTTGTTTTTCCCATCTGCAAAATGGGGAAATACTGGTACTCATAGCGTGGGGGGGGATTCAGTAAAATGATGTCTGTAAGGCACTTAGCACCACGCCCGCACGCAGTGAGAAGTCAATGAACGTTGGCTGTATATCAGTCGTGCCTCTAGTTCACATATTGCTTATACTTCTTAGACAAAATATGAGATACCCAAAGAAGAGTTTCAAAGAGAGCTTTCATGTGTAGATATAGTCTCATTATACTTTTAGTGCAATTGATTATGCCCATTTTGTAGCTAAAGAAAGGAGGACACAGCAGAGCTGAATGATAAAACTAAACTCACCTTACAATCAAGTGTAAGAACAACTTTTTGGTTTAAATTCCCAGATTCTTTATGCTGCTACTAGGCCATCGACCAAAGTCCGTGAATGGTAAGGAACATTAGAAAAATAACAAACTGTCTGTTCTTCAGGACTTGTCCAGAAGGTTAGCCCTTATCTGCAGTTTTGCCACATAAGATGTTTTATGAGTCTGCCTTCTGTGGTGACACATCAGACTTGTGAACATTTAAGCAGCCCACAAATGCAGATGGGTTTCTTTTGCTGAGGGAGAGTCCACAGAGCTGACGAACTGTTAGCTGTCATAAACACGGCTCACAGATTTGGGGACTGGACATGGGTCTTAGGGGTTGAGCAGGCCAGTATCCATTCTCTATGTAACCTTGTGTCACTTGCATGGTGTTTAGGAGCCTCAGTACATGCTTCTGTAAAATGGGGATTCTGATGTTGCTCTCCTAAGGTTGTAGAGAGGTATCAAAGACATAAACATTGTACACACCTTGCCATTCAGATGGTGTTCTTCAAGCGCGGGTTACCTTTTCCTACGCCACCCCTGTCCTCCTTTTTGATGGCTACAGCTGATCTGTCACAAAGGCGAGGAAATGATATAGATGTGCAGAAGATATGAAAAAATAAAATTTTACTGGTGATATTAAATGTCACACAGGCAGAGACCTTCCAAATCGGTGTCTGGGTAGATAACGAAACCAAGATGTGTTTTTCTCTCTTAAAAACTCTGAGAAGCTAGAATCGACCATTGGATCCTGTGATTCTCATTTTAACTACAGTTGGATTTTATTTGTGTTCATGGGGCTGAAAGTGTGATTGCAGGGGTGACTTTAAGTGTCACCGGCGGTCTGCTGTAGCCCTGGAGGGCAGTGAGTGGACTGTTCAGCTGGGCAGGACGGGCCCCATCAAAGCACAAGTCCTGGTGCCCTCAGAGCCGAGTCCTGTATGACCCACAGGTCAAACGTGTGTTCGATGTGATTTCAAACACATATAGCTATCCAAAGAAACAGTCGCAACTACTGCGAGACAACCAATTACCAAATACATCTCAAAGGCTCTTGTGCACACACAGCTGTGAGCTGTCCTACCTTCCAAACTGAGCTCTCAGAGGGGCCCTCTTTAGTGGCCCATGATTCCATGGGGGCTCCCGTTTCACCGAGAGGGTTGGAGCACTAGCTGTGCCCCATTGTGATGAAGCTCCTGGTCATCAGTATTTGGATACAGGCCTCTGAGCGGGTGCACACGCTGAGGGGCACAGTCGCAGGAAGTGTCCAGGTCCTCGCCTTCATGGGACCTCACTAGTGCTAGAATACACTGCCTAATCTCAAACATGCAGAGGAGAACGGATCAGGGAGGCGGAGCCCACGCCAGCCAGCCAGCCCCTGCCCAGATGCACTATCTTGTTCTACAGACTGGGAGCTATCTGCTGGTTCCCATAGCCTGGCTGGCATGTTCAGCTATGCACTGGGGCCCACGGGGTGTTCAGGGAGATCTCTCACTTACCTCCAGGGACTGGCTAGTCTTACTGGCCTTTCCTCTAATATTTAAAATGAATTCCCCATCTGCCCCCCAATGATGGATGAATACAGTTCCCGCATTTCATGGGCTTTATGCTGCCACCTAAGTTCCGATTGTCAAGAAAACCCACAGGTTTTGGCTAGTACATGCCAGTCACTGATAACCAGAGGGTCCTCCTCTCTGTCCCAGACTTTCATTTCTCTATATTGACCTTGATAGCAGGAGTGAGGGTCGGAAGACCTGTATTCTCGTTGTTTCTGTCTCTAGTCAACTAAAACCAATAGTTAAGTGATTTTCCCTCCTTCTGTCTGTCTCAAGTTTCCAAATCTGTTAAAAATGTTGATAATTATCCCTGTTCCATGTACCTGTTAAGAATTTAGAGATAAAGTAGGATCACATAGAAGGATCGCTTACAAATTAGAATAAAATAAATAATATTTATAAATGAAATATTTATGTAAGAATTTATATAATGTATTATATAATTATATATAAATATACTATTTATACATAAAAATGAAGGTGGTGGTACAGTTTTGTTTTTTAAGATTTTGTTTATTTATTTGGCAGAGAGAGAGATCATAAGTAGGGAGAGAGGCAGGCAGAGAGAGAGGAGGAAGCAGGCTCCCCATTAAGCAGAGAGCCCGATGCGGAGCTTGATACCAGGAGCCTGAGACTATGATCTGAGCAAAGGCAGAGGCTTAACCCTCTGAGCTACTCAGGCACCCTGATAGTACAGTTTTAATAGTAAAGCATGATTGCTTTGGACTCCACTGAAGCAGAATTTGTGACTACCTGAAAGGACAAAGTTTACCTTTGCCCTGTTATGAAAAAATGATTCATTCAATAATTGAACAATGCAAATAATACATGAGGGATATGTTTAACCTACATATGAGAACAATCGGGTTTCACAAAGTTAGCAGCAATCATCTGCAAATAAAAAATTCATGCCATCCTTCTGTGCTCTCCATAGCAGGTCACGGAATACCTTCCCTTGCCAATACTTAGCTGTTAAAATCAGAAACACGGAAAGGAACTTTTAGCTCACCTGACCCAAAGTTCTCATTTGAAAAAGACAAGAAGGCTAACTTCCAAGGATACGTGCCATAACCTCTGAGCGCTCTCAGTCCACTGGAAAGCCAAACGTTGGACCCAAGTCTCGCATTTGCTGTCATTCCCTCCTGCCTCCTTTGCTGGCCTTGTTAAAGACTAATTTTCCGGTTCCCAAGGGAAACAATTTTATCTTTTTTTAAAAGTGTAAACTTACACGAAAACACAGACTTACCAGCTTGGGTGACACAAAAGTTTGTTTTAATATTTTGCCTCATTTTCTCCTTGACCAGCCGTGGATCCAGGTTGTATGGGGGGCCTGAAGATCTTTAGATCGGGGGCATAAAAAAAAAAAAAATCAAAATTTTAAGTAAAAAATTGTGAGAAATGCAAATGTTGATTTAGCTTGAGAGAAGAATCATGAATTTTAAAAATTAAATTGACAGATACCACACATATCAAAAAAAATAGCATTTTTATTAACGGCCTTATTATTCATCTTACTAGTGCCTCTTCTTAATTGCATACCTTTAAAATCTTTTTCTTTTAAAAACATCTTTTGGCTGCAAATTCTTTCATTACCTCTTTGCTTGATTACAGTTTTGTGACATCATAATCTCAAGAGAGAACAGTAATATTTCCTTCCTTCCTGAAGCTTCTAAATGATTAATCAGAAATATTTTTTGTTAGTTATACTTTACAAACTTTCCTTTTAGCTTCCCAACTTGTTATTGGTAATGTTATGTATACTTTAGGATTGGATTCAAATCTGAGAAAACTGCTCTCATTTCTGTCATATGTGAGCTGTTATAAAGATCCCTCCTTTGTTATTCTGCTTGGAGTACATGTGCTAGGAGTTCTCATAGCATAAGCATAGGAACTCCTGCTTCACTCAATTGCTATTAAAAATAACAGCAAAAAATGGGGCGCCTGGGTGGCTCAGTGGGTTAAGCCGCTGCCTTTGCATCAGGTCATGATCTCAGAGTCCTGGGATCGAGCCCCGCATCGGGCTCTCTGCTCAGCAGGGAGCCTGCTTCCTCCTCTCTCTCTGCCTGCTTCTCTGCCTACTTGTGATCTCTCTGTCAAATGAATAAATAAAATCTTTAAAAAAAAAATAACAGCAAAAAAAGGGGATTAATTTTTTTTTGTAATTATAGACACTGCAGTATCAGACATCTTCCTGATGAGAGAGGACTTCAGTCTGCCAAGGTGGTATAAAAATGAACCATCCACTTAACAATTTTCCTTATCTGATGTTGGGAAGAATTTTCCATATATTATTGCTGACTCTATACATTTCTTGTATAGACAAACTATACAAGATATAGACAACAAACTTGGCTGTTCCTCCACGTCTCCACGTCTCATTTCCACCTGGTGGTGGGGCCCCAGCATGCTCCTATTTCCATATTTCCATATGACCCCAGGCCCTGTATCCAAACACAAAGATACCGGACAAGTCAGCACAATGGGCGACAGGAGTTCTGGAAAACCATTCCTTCTCTGGGATGGCTGGCAGGAACAGAACCATACACGGATGTAATTGTGACCTACACAAATACGCACTCATAAACCCAAACTAAACTTAACCTTCACCGACTTTCCCCTTAACTGGATTTTGAAAATCCCTCCAATGTCACCTTACTTGAAGGGTTATGTGCTAGAGTGGGAATCTGAGTAAAAGCAGCAGCATTATTAATCAGTTGCAACTAAAATGTATTGCTTTTGCAAATTTTGCAACATATGGCCATGTAAACACATTGGCAAGCCCCTCCAAGGGCCTGAAAGGGGCCAATGCAAATGAGAGTCCCTGAAGATTAAGCAGCACTGACATTGTGGTGAAGGCGAGGTCTCTGCCACACAGAAGAGAGAGTGTTATAGCTCTGAACACAGTGGACAGGGTGTGGCACGGTCTACCAGGATGGAGGTGGGGGTGTTGTCTGGGCAAGCTGACAAGCAAGGAGTCTACCATGTCTGGTCAAGGGAGGGCTAACAGTTTCATCCGCAAGGTCTGGCAGAGGTAAATGTCAAAGCCCACCCTGGAGTGGGTGTCCTGCTGTCCTGGGCTCCTCAGAAGAGACCATAAGGTGTTGCTAATAGGCTGTGATCATGTCGTCTGTCCACGGCAGCCCATCCACGGGCCCCGCCATCCATTGAAAAGCAACCCAGTAATCCCTTGAAATGACATCATTAAAAACCAGTCACTCTGCTCTTAATCTCACAAAACAAACTGAGGGTTGATGGGGGGAGGGGGGTTGGGAGAGGGGGGTGGGGTTATGGATATTGGGGAGGGTATGTGCTATGGTGAGTGCTGTGAAGTGTGTAAACCTGGCGATTCGCAGACCTGTACCCCCTGGGGATAAAAATATATGTTTATAAAAAATAAAATTAAAGAAAAAGTCACTCTGTTACAATTTAAGCATAGCATTTGAATCTAAATTTGGGTGACTACATCCTAACAAAGACGTGTGTTCTGTGGACATCACCTAATACAGGAGACAGTCTGGTGACCACAGGAAGAGAGTCTCATTAAAGGTAAAATTCTCAAGGAGGGTTCAGATCCCACACAAAGGGCTGTTGGCCTGGGGTCCCTTTACAATTTATCCCAATGATTTGTTTCACTGTGACTGGAAGAGAACTTAAAAAATGAAAATATTCTGATATTTCACCAATTCAGTCTGGTTTTTAACTCTGGGTTGGACTCAGGTTCTTTAAGACAATGTTGCCCACCTTTGTCTCCTATTTTCCAGACTTGCTTAACCTTCATTCTTGCTTGTCTGGACTACTACAACCACTTCTAGTCTACTCTGTATGCCATGGCCGCATATGTGCTCTAGAGATGGACTTCCCTGCTCTCCCCCAGAAACAATCTATCCTTGAGTAGAACACTCAGCCCTTTGGTTGGTTCTGGTTTTCCAGCATTTAAGAAAGTCATCCTTCACTGTAGTTGTCCATTGTCCATACCTGGTTATCACCCTTGCTATGAGATATATTTTTGTGGATAAGGACCAAGTCCTAACCTTGCATTCCCAGTCCCCTGCAAGGTCGAGGCACAAAACTCGAGCCTGGTAAATATCAATGATGGTACCACTATTGATGGTCTTCTTAACAGTCCTAGTAATTGTATTCTCCTTGCTGGCGATTCATTTGGGGAGGTATCCAATAGAAGTGTTTCTGATAATGGGAATGTGACTATCATGACTGAGGAACTTTTGATTTTCTTGAGTTCTGATGAATTAAAGTGCAGACTGCACTGGGCTCATCCATGGGAAAGCGGAGGCGAGGGAAGTTAGGTGACTCAGGCTTGCCAGGGGAAATACCAGGGAGCCGCTGGGGTTTTGTCTTCTGCAGGATGCTGTCGCGTCTGGGTGTCGTGCCCGGGACTTAGGTAGCCATCCCACAGCCCTGAGAGGAGCGTGCTGAGGACAAAACTGCCACCCTGGGGATGGCGGAGGGGATGGAGGGAGTGTGAGCCATGGACTCAGGCAACTCTGGAACTGCCCTCCATGGGACTTCCTGATATGCAGGAAAGGACATTTTCCTCACTGTTGAAGCTATTTTGAGTAGGGCTTTTGGTAACTGCAGCTAAAAGCAGCACAAGTGACAATGCTATATTATGCTAATTAGGTGGGAAGCGGGGGAGGGGGCAGGATACATCACGTCCAGTGGGATTTGCAGACGTCATATAATAAATATGTTAACAAGAGAAGCCATTATGGAATCTTTATGTGTCTAAAGTATGAGTTTTTCTTAGGCGAAAAATAGGGTTTGTGAGTTGTTGAGGGGGAAAATGGAAAGAGTTCTGCAGAGGTATCAATGGCTTTGGTCAAGTGACGGCTTCTATTGCCCTTCCTTTCTTTATAGGATCCTGTGTTCTAGGGGGAATCATTCCTTGTGACTCAGGTAAGGCTGACCCCCAAATCCTTAGTCATCGATGTGGGTCTGAAAGGGGAATCTGACCAACAGGATATGCCACACCTCATGTCACAGTGATTGATTAAGGAATGGGCATGTGAATTTTCACTAAGACTTGATATGCAGATAATACAGACACTAGGAGAGAGAAAGGGTGTTCTTTTTTTTCCCCTGGCCTTGTGGGGTATACTGTTTCTGGCCTTTCTGGCCTCTCAAAAGAGAGCCCTTTGAGAATAAAGCCAGTCCCAGAACCCAGAGGGACAGGAAAGAGAGACAGAATCTGCTGACACTATCTGAGCCCCTGGGTGCAACCATGCCTGAAGCCCAAGTCCACCTTTAAACTGTCCATGTGCAGGAGCTAATTTTGTTCCTGATGAGCTACTTGCCTTTCTTTGACTTCCATCTGAGAGAGTCCTGACTGCTTATACTAGAGAATCAAATAGGACAAGAGGGGAGCCCTGGATCTGCCTCCATGACTAGAGTGGGGGCAGGGAAGAAGGATGTGCAGAAGACAGGAAACTGCCAAGGCTTCATGGGGTGGTCTGGTGCTGTGGATAGCTGTCTGGAACCTGGACAAGCATAGGTTTGGGACCAAATGACCAGAGGGTTTTTTTTTTTTTTTAAGATTTTATTTATTTATTTGACAGATAGAGATCACAAGAAGGCAGAGAGGCAGACGGAAAGAGAGAGAGGAGGAAGCAGGCTCCCTGCTGAGCAGAGAGCCTGATGTGGGGCTCCATCTATCCCAGGACCCTGGGACCATGACCCGAGCTGAAGGCAGAGGCTTTAACTCACTGAGCCACCCAGGTGCCCCCAAATGACCAGGGTTTTATTATCAGCTTATCCATTTGCTCATTTGATAAATCTGAGAAAACCACTTAAACATTAAATGTGGGTCTCAGTTTTCCAATCTATAAAATGGGAAAATATAACTTTCCTCTTAAATCTGTCATAAGAATTAAGTAGAGCAATGTAGGTGAAATCATTTGCATAGAGTTTGGCAGACAGTACTCCCTTGACTGATATTAGCCAATAAAAATGTCCAAAGTGACTACTTAACATTTCTTGGATTCTACTTTTATCTTCTTTGCTTGCTGTTAAATCCTACCAGTTGCAATGAAAACTAAGGCTAGCTGCCATTATTTGAACAAGTACCTTGTTCCTGTGCTTTACATAAATTATTGTTAGTCCTGAAAATAATGATTCAAGGTGGGCGGTACCATTTCACAGGTTGGGGGAGATGAGTGACTTGTCCACACTGCAGAGCCAGGAAGGGATCTATAGCAACTGGTGGGGGAGGAGAGACCGTAGTGGCATTGTTTGCTTTTGGGATTTTTCTTTCTCAGGAGAATTATGAAAGACACACTGTTGTTTTGAATTTCAAACCACAGTTACCTGTGTAATTAAAGAACCTGTAAGTCCTTCAATAGGAAAAAGTGGAAACTGACCCAGTGAATGCCAGACCGAAGGATGTATCCAATTACTGTTCTTACTGGGATATAAGTAAGGTAATGTTCTTGAACTTCACATAGTCCAATTCAAAACTGAGCTTTTAGATTAGATTAAAAAGCAGTCTTTTTTTTTTTTTGAATTATAGAGCTAGAAGATGAGATTGGTGCTAAATGGACTTTGTGTTCATTATTACAAAAATCCCCAAACCAAGCCCAAACATCCATTGTTACCATCACCATCCCTTGCACACACTCCCCACCCCAATCTGTTTTTTAAAAAACATACAGGTAATCCTGTTCTGATTAGCTGTACCATCTTCATTAGGACACGAATGAAACTATTTTTGTTCCTATGGAAACACGAAAGTTGCAAAGACGTGCCTGAGGATGTTTGTTGCAGCCTGTTTCCAAGAGCAAAAACCTATCTAGCCTTATTGCTGATGTCCAGAAAAAAGGGAGTTATTTAAGCAAGTGGAACATTCTGCTACAGCTAAAAAGGAAGGCAATAGATCTGTACATACTGACATGAAGAAATGTCAACAATATACCTAAACATTTAAAAGTAAGATGCACAATGTTTAGAATATGATCTCATTTATGTAAAAAAAAAAAGAAAGAAAGAAAGAAAGAATCTGTATGATGGGAAAGCCTAGAAGTAAGAGCAACGTGTGATTAGTGGTTATTGGGTTACTGTTTGGAATGGGATCACAGAGGAATTTGACTATGCCCTTTTTGTGTGTGTGTGTTTTTTTTTTTTAACAATGAGCCCGTTTTAGCTCTATATTTAGAAACATATATATATATATATATATATATATATACACAGAGAGAGAGAGAGAGAGAGAGATGGAGAGAGTTGAGATTCACAGTATATTGGTCAAAACCTAAGGGGACAGGCTGAGCTGTGAGCTGATACTGATGTGAGTTAGTTTCTATTTTCTGTGTCCTCTATCCTGTATTTATTTGCATAGCCCAGAACAGTTCTCTAATTGCTGACTTGTTAACAAGTCTGCTCCTCATTTTAGAGACTGCTAAGCTGGCCCTGGGAACACGGCTACTATCCCTCTTGCTGGACCAGCTCCTCCTCTGCCGCTTCCTCTGTCTTAACTCGGGAAGGTCCATCTGGGTTACTGTAGCTACTCCGCTCTTATCCCACCTTTAATATTTCCATACGATCTGTGGTCCCCAAATAGAATTAAAGCAAGATTAAATTGTTAAAAATGCTCTACCCAATACATTTAGATAGGGTCCTTCCTCTACCTTCATTCTTAAACATTTCTTCTGCACCTGCCTCTTGCCAAGGGCTGTGACAGGTCCCTGTGCTCGGGGCACACAAAGGGTCCTGGCAGAGACAGGTAGGCAGTGACAGTGACCATATGAGGTGACACCTATATTACTATACAGACTTTCTCAGCACCCAACATGTGCCTGTGTTAGGTGCTGGGGGCCAAAGACGAGTAAGATGTGGGCCCTGACCTGTTGAGGCTTACAGTCTAAGCAGAGCAGCCCAAGAGAAATCCAGAGCAAGCCACATACAGAATTTGCATTTTTCTAGTGGCTACAAAAATATATATTTATAAAGAGAGAGGTGAAATTAATTTTAATCAGATATTTAATTTAATCCAGTGTCCCAAATATTATCATTTCAGCATGTAATCAATATAAAATGATCAATGAGATATTTTACATTATTTTTTTCATACTAAGTGTTTCACATCTTATACTTACAACCCATCTCTATTCATACTAGACACAGTTTAAGTACTCAGTAGCCGCATGTGGTTAGTGTCTAAAATAATGGACAGGGCAGATCTAAGGGGAACATGGATTTGTAAATCATTTCACAATGTGTTGAAAGCTCCCACAAGGTGTGCCTGGTTATGGGTGATGGACCTCACACCCTGGGGTGGGATGTTTTGGGGAGAAGGTAACGGTCAGGGAAGGCTTCCTCGAAGAAGTGGCACGCGTACAGAGGTTGCCAGATGAATCATGGGAAGAGACTAGGTCCCGAAGGTAGGACAGGAAGCCTGAAGACAGGCTCGGTGGCTTCGAACAGTGCAGTGTAGGGAGGGGTCATCACCAGGGTGGTGGTCCTGGCTTTAAAGTAAAACTAAAACTGTAAATTAAAAAGACAAAACAACAAAACAAGGGCAGGTTTTAGTGAATAGGAATGAGGTGGGTGGGAAGTACAGAGGAAGGGCCCGCAGAGAGGAAAGGTTTTCTGCTTAAGGGTACCCTGACACAAGACCACAAGGGTGAGGAGCACTTTGCCAGGGCTGAGCCCTGGTGAGCAGAAGATAGGTTGGATTTTGGCGTCATCCAGGCCCTTTGGGCAGTGTGTGGGCTGCACAACCGTCCATGGTGGCTCGTCGCTGTCCTGTCTCCCTGCACCCTCTCTAGCTAGACTTCTCCCACATTTCCACAAGAAGATGTGCAGAGGAGCTGATTGGAGGATGTGACATTGATCTTTTTTTTTTTTTTCAGGGTTTGTCCAGAAGAAGTTCCTAACTATGCCCGAGCCTTGCAGTGTGCCACATAAAAAGAAAAAGACAGCCCATGCCTTAGGGGGCCTTACCCGCCCCACACCAGCATTAGCCTGGGACTGCCCCTTAAAGGGCTCTGGTGACTGCGGACAGGATGGGAGAGCAACCGCTCACCCATGCTCAGTGCGCTTCCAGGTGATGGGTATCTCAGGGGGACTCCAGTTCACTGGAGTGACCTTGGATGAGTCACCCTGCCTCTCTGGGCTTCCTCTTCTCCTCTGTGAAATGGGGGTTGGGACAGATGACAAAGCTCACAGGTGTTATGACTAGGACACTGCGACAAGCCAGAGCAAACCTGTGTGCGAACCTCCACTGGACAAACTGTGCCCCAGGCTGTCCCCACCCCGGCCCTCAGTTCTCAGCCACCAGCCACACACAGAGTCCCGAACACTTGGTCCTCCCAGCCTCCCCTGAGCAAGCTACCGCCTGAAACCCGGGGAAATCTGGTTTTAGAAATGTCCTTATGCAACCGCTTCCCCCCTACTTTACACTGCTAGTGCCTTAGGAAATACAATATTGGCAAAAGGGATCACGCTCAGAATGATTCCTGGGAACTAGACGGACCAGTTTGGTGAGAAGCCCAGGGCACCTTCTCGAGGAGTCTGGCCTCTCCCTCCCGCTCCCCCTTCCCGAGGCTGCGATGAACCAGGAGGCAGGCTGGGTCACAGGATGAAAGTCTGAACGAGAGGAAGCTGCCTGGAACAGCTCTAGCGTATCCGAACCTTGGCCCTGCTCGCTGGGCCTTTAATAATGCAACAATAACGAGCTTCTACCGCACACAAAGGCTTTCGGAAAGCTGGAGATAAAAGTCACTTTGTTCTGTTCTTGCCCAATACAGTAGACATCCATAGGTGTTCCCACAGAAACTAGCCACTCGGCCTGTCGCTGTGACTGGGTTTTCTCCTCTCCCTGCTTACTGAGAAGCTCTGGAGACCTAAGAATGAAACCCGCATCCAGAAAATGAGCTTTAAGGAGAGGACAGACGAGAGGAGAGCGTACTGCCAAGCTGGGTATGCTTTCTTGCTGAGCCCTTCCCTTCCGGGAGGCCGTTGGCCTCTGCAGGAGGCTGCATCCACTTCATCAAAAAGTCATTGTGGCCCCAGTGTGAGCCTTAATGCAGTTGGAGCGTGGGCGGCTGCGGAGACAAAGCCATTTCTCCTCCCCGCTCTGCATTCGGGCTGCATCACGCTCGCTGCGGGGGGCGGGGGCAGCCAGCGCTGCGGGCGGTCCCGCACCCCGGGAACCTGCCTGCGGACCCCAACCCCTCTCGCCCTTTTCCCCCGTCCACGTCCACCCTTCCGCCCCGCGCCTCAAAGCTGGAGTTTAAATAGCTAGCTCTCTGCCCTCCACTGTCCATCCACTTTACTCTTATGCTGAGTCCAGAGCCGGGAGGTAGATGGGATTCATCCACAGTGACCCACCCAGCGCCTGAACTGTATGCTTGTGGCTCTGTGGGTGCAACAACATAAACGCTTTCTTTATAACCTCAACTGTCACCTTAAGGAGGGTGAGCCCTAGAACCTGTAGGGGACAAGGCTTACTGACCCAAGCTGTATTTTGGGTTTGGGTATGCAAATTTAGGGACAGCAGCTAGGGCACAACAGAATGACTTTGCATAACAGAGCACCAGGAAATCTGGGAAGGAGCGAGAGGATCGGGAGACGGGATCAGGGGGATGGGTTGAAAGAGACAGTCCTGGCAGGCTGTCAGTGCAGGAAAGCTTTACAAGACACACTTGTCTGGTTGGTTGGTTGGTTGTGTGTTTGAAAGTGTTTGCTGTGGGTTGTGCAACTTTAACTCCCCCAAGAAACTGTCAGGAGAGTCTCCACGGTTCGTGAATGTCATGTGAGTGGATCGGAGGGGTCGCTGAGAGCGGTGTCTGCGTTCTTGCGGCGTGAAACAGACAGCTGCCGTAACCGCCCGGTTGGAAGGACGGGGAGACAGCGGGCATCTGGGCTCTACAGGGAAGTCCATAGGGAGCCCAACAGCCCTTGTACGCATGGGCCTTGAACTGATCCGCACCCCTCTTTGCACACGGAGGTGACCTTCACTGAACTCATGGCTAGCGCCAGTCGCCTAGAGCAGCAGCCTTTCCCACGACTGCCTGCCAGGCTGGAGGTCTCTGGCTGTCTCTCCCAGCTTCCAGGCTGTCTGAGTGGAAGCCTCCTTCAGGCGACCCTAATCAGCAGTTGTGCCTTGACCCAACCACAAGCTGCTTTCCGGTGCTTCCCTCCGCCACACATTACCCATCCTCCATCTGTGCAGGGCTGGGACCGGCGTGCCTCAAGGTTGGGAAACGGAATGTCTTCCAAGACCTTCATGATTTTTCAGATTCCTTGCTGATGGTATCTTCTTCCTGTTCCCAGCTGCCATCATTTCCTATTGGCCATGGGATCGAGACTGCAGTCGTGATCCTAACTTGAATACTTGCCGGCCTTCACCTACACGCATGCATGCCTTCAGTCACTCGCCAAACCCCAATCTGGCTTCTTTTATTTTTTATTTTTTGAAGATTTTATTTATTTATTTGAGAGAGAGAGAGTGAGCGAGAGAGAGCACACAAGCTGGGTAAGAAGCAGAGGGAGGGAGAAGCAGACTCCTCGCCGAGCAGGGAGCCCAATGCGGGGCTCAATCCCAGGACGCAGGGGCCATGACCTGAGCCGAAGGTTGACGCTCAACCGACTGAGCCACCCAGGTGCCCATGGCTTCTTTTAAAATGTAAGGCGTTCCCGTCACTTTGACTTTCACTTAAAAAAAAAAAAAATCCCTTTCTACCCCTCCCTGAGTGGTCCATGAGAAATTTAATCTCTGAGCCACTGTCCATGCTGGCCTGGGCTCCTGGAGTTCTCTTCCCCTCTGCTCCATGCGGTCAAATCTGTTTCAGTTGAGCTCCTAGGTTGCAAGGAACAGCATTCATGCAATCACCAGGAAAAGAAAGCTGAGGAGTGGCTGTAAGCCTGCAAGAGCCTGAAAGACATCAAGGTCCAAGATGGATCCTGGGACTGGCTGCTTCTAGTCTTTTCAATTGCATGGTCTTTCTCCTATGCTGTTGTCACTTATATTAGAGTTTGGCTCCTTTACAGACCGACTTGTTCTATCTACTCATGGTTTCTATTTCTTCATGACTCTGACTTACACTTGGCTTTGGCTGGGCCTGGACTCTCCAGCCCCACCTTGGCCTCAAGGTAACACTTGAAACAAGTCTTTTCATGCCAGCCTATACTGTCAGATCACCCATTTTGGTTTCCCAATTTCAGATTCCAGCTCATCCTTTTATGTAGGTCCAAGTCACAGATCTCAGACTGCCCAAGGATGGAACACCCTTGAATCAACTTTCTCTGGTCAGTCAACATTGGCTGGTGGACAAGGATCCATTTCCACCAGTGGGGACTGGAGTTGGGGTGTTTCCATAGGGACAGTTTCAGGTGTGAGTTGGCATACCTCTGCTACAAGGACCTTAAAGCCCAGTTCAGTTCATAGCTCTTCAGTATTTCTTTCCTCAATTACTTCCTCATTTATTTGGTACTTACAATATTGTATTTTTAGTTACTCTTGTCTGTGCATTTGTCCTTTGTTACCTGAATGGTAAATACTTTAAGGTCTGAAACTCTTAAAACAGAGGCCCAAGAACCTTGCAACCAAGGCTAAATGACCACCCAACCTGAATTTCTTAGTGACATTATGATCTCAACCATTCTCTATGGCCATCCCTAGAAATCACTGAAAACATTTAGAGAATTTCAACCTTTTAGATCTTAGTTCTGTTATCAGAATGCCTCCCATCTGGAGATGATACAGATATTTTATACCTCACTTTTTGAAGCTGAAAATATGGCTGTAGCATACTTAAGGGTTGGAGGACTTCCCTAAGGGTGGTGATGGAGGGCACCTGACATATTGGAGAGAGATCAGAGAAATGGAATAAGCTTGAACTGATGATTCATTAGTGATAGGGAATAAAGAAGAGCATGGAATCTGTTAATAGAGTTACCTGTGTTTTGGCTTGGGTGATTGGGTGAAAAATGGGAAGGGAATTCTAAATTTGGAAAATGGGAAGAAGTTTGAGTGTGATCCATATTTGATAGACCTTCAACATTAAGTCAATAAATACTTATTTAGTAGCCACTCTGTGCCAGGTACTGGGCTAGGACTGGTGCTAAAAGATGAATGAGATAATTCCTGCCATCGAGGCATTCTTTTTTCAAAAAGATATCTATCTATCTATCTATTTATTTATTTATTTATTTTCAAAAAGATATCTATCTATTTATTTATTTATTTATTTGCACGTGTGTGAGAGAGCATGAGCAGGGGGGAGAGGTAGAGGGAGGAGGGAGAAGAAGACTTCCTGCTAAGCAGGGAGCTTGATGCAGGGCTTGATCCCAGGATCCTGGGATCATGACCTGAGCCGAAGGCAGATGTTTAACTGATTGAGCCACCCAGAAACCCCCCTACTGAGGCCTTCTGTCCAGAGAGAGATACAGCTGTGGAAAGAAAAAAATTATAATACACAATTATAAGAACTGTAATGAAGAGAGATCTGTGCAAGCTCTAGTGGTATACAAAAAAGGAGAATAATTAAGACTCCTTGGGAGGACTGAAAAAAACCTTTATACTTTAGAAGGATCATAAAGAATGACCAGGTAATTAAGGAGGGCATTCTTGCTATCAGAAACACCATTTGAAATATCGTGGATACATTCAGAGAGTGATACGAAGTGAAGCAATAGTCAGTTCCTGGAGAACCTAAGAAGGCAAGCTAACAAAGCAGACTTTATTTTACAGAGAAGAGGGAGTCACTGAAGAGTTTTAGCATGGAAGTAAGGAAAGCAGATGTGAGATTATAAAATGACCACTCATGCAACAATGTGAAGTATGAATTAGATGGAAATGAGACAGGGGGCCAAGAGACTGATTAGGGGATTAGTGAAATCATTCACAAATGATATAAGATCTCTCTATCTGAGGGAGATGCAGTAGTGACGGAGAGAGATGAAGGCTGGGGAGACATTACAGAAATAAAATACACGTGACTTAGTGGCTCGTGGGCGGAAGGGATGGTGAAGAACAGGAAGTCTTGGGAGATTGGGCCAATAGTGGTTATACTAAACCAGACCCCAAAATACAGAAGCTGGTTGGGACAAACTGGTTATCTCTACTAGACTGCTTTTTCCTTAAGAAGAGGAATTATGTGTTGTTCACTGTCACATTACCTGTGTCTACTACAATATATCCAATGCCTAGTGATCAGTGAATTTTGAGCATGTGGCTTTAAAACATCTGGGGGATTTCTAGAGAGATATATCCAGTACTTAGCTTTTAAATTCAAGAGAAAGATCTGAGCTGGAAAGGGGCATTTGGGAATCATCATGTATAATGGTGGGTGACCTCATCCAGGGGGACTCTAGAGGGAGGCCAGAAGAGTAGGTTAAGGGTAGGATGTGGGGTAATAGCAATATTAAAGGGGCAGGTGGAAAAAGAGCCGCCATTTGTAAAACTAAGAACATTGTCATGGAAGCCAGTGTGGAAAGAGTATCCAGAACATGGGAGAGGCCAACAGTGTCAATGGCTACGAAGAGTTTATAGCTCCCAGAAAGTTTCCCTCCAGTTAATTGGTTTGGATCCAGTCTCAGAATCATAGACTGCTTTCCTATTAAATCCAGCCCTACCAGGTATAGTCCTAGGCCCACAGCCTCAGTTTCTCCATCCAAGGAGCCATAGCAGCAAGTGAATGAACTTATTCTCCTTTCCATATGGTGCTGTTGTGAGGGTTAAGGGAGATAACAAATGTCAGCAGCTTTCAAAATTCTTAGTTTCAGGACCTCTTTATGCTGTTAAAATTTATTAAGAACCCAAACAAACTTTTGTTTAAATGTGTTACATCAATATTTACCACATTATAAATTAAAACTGGGAAATTTTTAAAAACTCATCTAAAATTAATAAACCATTTATGTTAATATAAATAACATATTTCATGAAATCTCACTATATTTTGGAAAACAACTTAGAGAAAAGAGTGTCATTGTTTTTACAGTTTTGCCGATCTCTTTAATGCCTGGCTTAATAGAGACATTAATTTCTCATATCTGCTTCTGCATTCAATCTGTTGTGATATCACATGCTGTGTAAAGTCTAGAAAATTTTGCTGTACTCTTGTGAGAGAATGAGAGCTAAAAATGGCAAATAAAATCTTGGTACTATTGTGAAAATAGTTTTGTCCTTGAGGATTTCCTGAAAGCATCTCATGGACATTCAGAGATCTAGACCACACTTTGAGAATCACTGATGTATTTGAATGCACTTTAGAAGCCGGAGAGTCCATACAAAGTTGTTATGATAACCCTGAAAATCTATACCCTGGGAATCAGAAAAGGATCTCTCTCACATGGCTCTAATTTGCCCCCAGAGGAACATTATGCCTGAGTAACATTGCTCCAAACAGGTCCTAGAGGCTGAGAAGAGCAAAGGATTTCTAGCCCAGATTTCTTACTTTTCCTTCCTTAGAATTACGTGAAAAATGTAAATAAGAATGTACTATAAAAATGCAGGGTGTTAATCCAAATTAGATTGTTTTAAGATCTTGTTATCTTCTGGCCCACCACTAAGGAAAAAAAAATGCACATATACACACAAACACATATATAATAACACAGATATACATATATATATATATATATATATATATATATATATTTTTTTTTTTTTTTAAGAAAGAGCAAGGGAATGTTCTATGCTAGAAAATACTATTTAACACAAAAAAGGCAGTAATAAAGGCATGGAGGGACAAAAAGAAATCCACATGGCACACAGAAGAAAAATAGCAAAATGAAAAATTAAATCTTACCTTACCAGTAACTGCTTAAATGTAAATGGACTAAAACTACAATAGAAAAACAAGGATTGAAAAAAAATGGATAAAAACGCTCGATCTAACTATATGCCATCTCTAAGAGGCTTTACATTCAAAGATAAAAATAGCTTGAAAGTAAAAGGTTAGAAAAAGATCATACAAATAGTACCCCAAAGAGAACTGATATACTAATATCAGACAAAACAGATTTGAAACAAAAATTATTACTAGAGGCAACAAGTACATTTTATAATAATAAAAGCATCAATCCATCAGGAAAACAATAATTATAAACACATATTTACTTAACAACAGAGGCTCAAAATACATACAGCAAAAACTGACAGAATTGAAGGGAGAAATAGACAATTTAAGGGTTAGAAAGTTTAAGATACCACTTTTAATAATGTATAAGTAGCTGGGCAGAAAATCAACAATGAAATGAAAGAGTTGAACAAAGTATAAACCAATCAGACCTAACACACACTTATAAAACATTCTACCCAATAACAGAATGAACATGCTTCTCAAGTGGCAATGTAACATTCTCCAGAATAGACCAGGTATTAGGTCATAGAACAAGCCACTATATATTTTAAAGGACTGAAACCTTATAAAAAATATTTCTCCTGACAGCAATGGAATAAAAGTAGAAATCAATTATAAAAGGAAATTTAGGGAATTCATACATGTACAAAAATTAAACAATGAACTCCTAAATACCCAATGATCAAAGATGAAATCACAAAGAAATTAGAAAATACTTTGAGGTAAATGAAAACACAACAGGACACCTGGGTGTCTCAATCTGTTAAGTGTCTGACTATTGGTTTTAACTCAATGTGTGATCTTAAAATCCTGAGAGTGAGTCCTACATTGGGCTCTGTGCTCAGTGCAGTGTGTACTTGAGATTCTCTCTCCCTCGCTCTTTGCTCCTCCAACTCATTCTCTCTCTCAAAGAAACAAACCTTAAAAAAAAAAAAAAGAACAAAATAAAAACACAACATACCAAAACTTATGAATGCAACTAAAGCAGTGCTTAGAGGGAAATTTATAGCTCAAGGTATCATTCTCTTTTTTTTAAAGGAAACATTTCAAATCAATAACCTAAACTTCCATCTTAACAAATTAAGAAAAGAACAAACTAACTCAAAATAAACAAAAGGAAGGAAATAATAAAGACTAGAGAAGAAATTAATGAAAAAGAGAATGGAAAAGCATGAGAGAAATCAATCAAACCAAAATTTGGTTCTTTGAGCAGATCAAGAAAATTGAAAAACCTATAGCTAGCCTAGGCAAAAAGAAGAGAAAGACTCAAATTACTAAAATAAGGAATGAAAGAATGAGCATTACTACCAATCTTACAGAAATGCAAAGGATTATTGAATATGATGAACAATTATATGCCAAAAAATGAGATAATATAGACAAAATTTAACAACTTCCTAAAAAGTTGTAAACTACTGAAACTCACAATAACTCCCCACCAAAACCTAGATGATCTAAATAGATCTGTAAGCAAAGAGATTAAATTATTAATTTAAGAATTCCTCCATACAAAAAAGCGAAGGCCCTTGGAATTGTTAAATTTTAACAAACTTCACTGTTAAATTTTAATAAACCTTTAAAGAAGAATTAACATAAATCATTCACAAACTCTTCTAAACAAAAAAGAAAGAAAGAAAAGAAGGCAATACTTCACATCTCGTTCTATGAGGCTAGTATTATACTGACAACAAAACCAAAGACATCACAGGAAAAGAAAATCACAGACCAACATCTCTTATCAATATAGATGCAAAAATCCTCAACAGAGTATTAACAAATTGAACCAGAAACACAAAAAGCAACATCCACATGATCAAGGGGGAGTTATCCCAAGAATACAAAAAGGGTTTAACATACAAAAATTAATATACTATACCAATAGAATAAAAGACAAAAATGACATAATTATCTCAATAGATGCAGAAATATTATTTGACAAAATCCAACAGGCTTTCTTGATAACAGTACTTGATAAACTAGGAACAAATGGGAACATCTTCAAAATATTAAAGGGTATCTAGGAAAAACCCTCAGCAAACATCATACTTGATAGTGAAATACTGAAACTTTTTTCCCCAAGATCAGGAACAAGTAAAGAACACTTGCCTACTTCTATTCAACATTGTACTAGAGGTTCTAGCCAGAGCAATTAAGAAAAAGAAATAGAAGGCATCCAGATAGAAAAGAAAGAAGTGAAACTATTTTTATTTGTAGCTGGCATAGTCTCATACATAAAAAACCCTAAAGGAAGCACTACAAATTACTAGAACGAGGAAAATTCAGCAAGTTTGCAGGATACAAGAGTCACATATAAAAATCAATTGCATATCTAAACGCTAGCAATGAATGATCCAAAAATAAAATTAAGGAAGTATTAAGGGAAATCATACTCCTTCTGTGTGTCTCCTTTACTCTAACACTACCACCTTCTGACACTTCTGACACTTTACTCTAACACTACTACATTTCTGACACTTCTGGTCAACAAGTAAGTATGTGAGGGGTTTTCTGTGCTCCAAATGACTCTGTGATACCAGCTAGATGTCCTATAATTTAACTCAATTCAAACACCGTCTACCTCGAGATAGCATTAGATCCTACAAGTTAAGCATTCTGTCCTACAAAACTATATCCTTCTCCCCCGACCCCCAACTTTGGATGTCAATTGCAAGTCCACATTGTTATCTGACATTGCTTCTGATGAACTGGCTATAGATTGCAGGTTTCCATGACCTCTTCCTCAGGTTTGATTAATTTGCTAGAGTGGCTCACAGTACTCAGGAAAACATTTTACTTACAAGATCATCAGTTTATTATGAAAAGATACAACTCAGGACTAGCCAGGTGGAAGAGATGCATAAGGTTAGGTGTAAGGAAAGGGCACAGAGCTTCCATGCCCTCCTGAGCTCAGCCCTCTCAAGCACTTCCATGTGTTCACCAACTTGGAAGCTCTCTGAACATCATTTTAGGGGGTTTTATGGAGGCTTCATACATAGTCATGATTATTGGTCATTGGTGATTGATTTAACCTTCTGTTCCTCTCTTCTCCCCAGAGGGTGGAAGGTGGAACTGAAAAATCCAACCTTCTAATCGAGGTTGATTCCCCTGGGAACCAGCCCCCATTCTAAGGGGATTTCCCAAAGTCCCCTCATTCACATAAAACCAAGTGCGGTTGAAAGGGTCTTGTTATAAACAGCAAGGTACCCATTTCTCATCTTTATTTCTCAGAAGCCATTTCAGGAACTGAGGAGGAAATCCGAATGTTATAACAAAAGATGACCCTATTGCTCTAAAAACTTGGGAAATTATAAGGGTTTAGGAACTGTATGCTAAGAACAGGGGTGAAGACCTAACACATATTCATATTTTCATATTCACATTTTCATATTCTAAATCATAATACCACAGGAAACAATTCCATTTATGTTAGCATAAAACAGAATAAAATACTTAGGACTAAATTTAATGAAAGTATATCAAGACCGTATATACTGAAAACTACAGAAGTCTTGGAAAGAAATTAGAGAAGTCTTAGATAAATGGAAAGGCACTCAAGGTTCACAGATTGGAAGAATTAATACTGTTAAGATGGCAGTATTTCCAAGACTGATCGATCTACAGATTCCTGCAATTTCACTCAAAATCCTAGTTATCTTTTTTGTGGCCAATGTGGATAAGCTCGTCCTAAACTTCATATTGAAGTGTAAGAGACAGATAATAGCCAAAGTGACCTTGAAAAACAAGAACACAGCTAGATGACTTACACTTCCAAATTTCAAGACTCAATACAAAGCTATAGTAATCAAAACAGTGCAGTCCTGGAATAAGAATAAACATCTAGATCAATGAAATAGAACTGAGAGCCCAGGAAGAATCCCTTACATTTAAGGTCAATTGATTTTTGACATGACTGGCAAGTCATTCAATGGGGAAAGACTAGTCTTTAACAAAGAGTGCTGGCTCAACGAGATATCTACATGCAAAAGAACAAATTTGGATACCAACCTCGCATTGTATACAAAAATTAGCTCAAAATGGATCATGGAATTACAAGTAAAAGCCTAAAGTATGAAACTCTGAAAACATAGTCATTGTGATCTTGGGTTAGGCAATATAGATAAATTGCACTTACACAAAGTTTTAAGTTTGTTTCTTAAGTGGATGTTATCAAGGAAATGAAAAGATGACCCACTGGATGAGCGAAAATATTTGCAAATCATATCCAATCAAGGGCTTATACCTAGAATGTATAAGGAACTCTTACACTTCAATGATAAACAACCCAATTAAGTTGGCAAAGAATGTGAATGGACATTTCTCCAAAGAAGGTATACAAATGATCAATGAGCCCATAAAAAGATGCTCAATACCATTAGCCAACAGGGAAATGCCAATCAAAACCACGATGAGATACCATTTCACACCCTCGAGGACGGTTATATATACTACTAATACTAATGAAAACAGATAACAGTAAGTACTGAGAGAAAATGGAACCCTTTATACACCACTGGTCCGAGTGTAAAATGGTGCAGCCACTTTGGAAATAGTATAAATAGAAGAGTAGTGTGAAGAATAAAGGAACAAATAGAATATAGAACTGCCTTATTCTTGCAGTTCTTTAAAAAGCTAAACATAGGGTTACCTATGCAATTCCACTCCTTAGTATATACCCAAATGAAAGCACATATCCAGGCAAGAGTTTATACCCAAATGTTCATAGCAGCTCTCGTTCCTTATTTATAAGAGCCACAAGGGGGAAATAGCTCAAATGTCCCTTAATTGCTAGTGGACAAATAAAATGTGGTATATCCACACGATGGACTATTACTTGGCCATGAAAAGGATGAAGTACTGATCCATACTACAATGTGAGTGGGCTATGAAAAAAAAATCCAGACACAAAACCCACATACTGAGCAACTGTGTTCATAGGACATGGCCAACAGGATAAATTCATAGGAACAGAATAGATAAGTGGTTTCCAGGGAGTGAGAAAATCGGAAATGGGTAGTGGCTGCAGTGGCTATGGGTTTCTTTCTATGGTGATAAAAAGATTCTGGAATTAGTGGCTATGGGAACAAAGCTTTGTGAATGTACTAAAACCCACTGAATTATACCTTTTAAAAACATGAATTTTATGGTATGTGATATATAGCTCAATAAAGTTATTTCAAGAAATGCTAGATTTTACTTTTACTGTGAATACTATCTTCTGTTTGCTTTGAACCCATCATCCAACACAGTTCCCAGGAATCTAGAAGTATGCTTCCAAAGAGCCTCAGTCTCTTGTCTAATTTGGACTGGGACAGAGATGCCAGTGGAGGTGGAAATCACCCTGGAGAAGGGGTCAGAGGATGGGGTTTAAATCATGATTCTGTCTACTAGCTCATTGGACTTGGTTGGGGAAGTCACCTTGCTTCTTCCCCATGTTCCTATTCTGAAAATACAAATGACCCTGGCCCTATATATCTCCTTGGGTCCTGTCAGCAGATAACCCTGTAAATAAGAATGTTTACTAAACCATAAGCACTATGCAAATAGCAGTCTTTGTGATTGGAATCTCCCTAGCTTAATGTTAAGGTGGACAGATTGCAAGTGGAGATACTGCCACCATTCCAGGTGACTTTTTTTTTTTTAAGATGTTATTTATTTATTTGACAGAGAGAGATCACAAGTAGACAGAGAGGCAGGCAGAGAGAGAGAGGGAAGCAGGCTTCCTGCTGAGCAGAGAGCCCGATGTGGGACTCGATCCCAGGACCCCGAGATCACGACCTGAGCCGAAGGCAGGGGCTTAACCCACCGAGCCACCCAGGCGCCCCCCCAGGTGACTTTAATAACAAAACCCTAAAGAAGACCTTCAGGATCTCAAATCGTACAGTTGTTGCCTTCCAATGTCTGGGAAAAAAGGTGACATTCTCCAGTGCCCAAGAAATTGCTGTTAATATTGTAAGTATTTAATTAGATTATCTTCCTTATAAGGATTCCCCCTTGTCCAACCTACTTCTTTGCTTTTGTTGATTTTGGTGTTTTTAGGCATTGTTTGTTAAAGCAAAGCTTTCTAGGGCTTTGGTCAATTGTTGATAGGCGAATTAAAGGTCTACCCAACAGAGTGATCTCCAAATGTTTCTCTGGAAGCACTACAGTGTGGAGCATAGACTTTAATGTCAGCCATATCTGGGTTTAAATTCCAGTTCTACTACTTCCTAGCTGTGGGACCTTGGGCAGATTATGTTGTTTGATTTCTCTGAGCCTCAGTTTCCTCATCTGTAAAATAGAGGTTTTCACCTTTGTAGGACGTTGTGAGGACGAAAAGAGACAATGCTCAGTACAAGGTCGAGCACATAGTAAGAAGTTAATAAATCTAGTTATTACTGGGCCTAGAGAATGAGTAATCAAGGTCAAATGAACATCTGAGAGACAAGGATAGCAAAGGCTGACTTTGGGCAAAACTGAAAGGAAGAGGCTCTGACAGTTACTGATTGCCTCCTCTGTGCCAAGTACTTTTCCGTATGCTCTATCACTTGGTCCCCAAAACCCTGAAATATAGGTATTAATTCATATTTACATATGACAGAACAGAGACTCAAAGAGATTAAATAACTTGTTTAAGGTCATGCAGGTTATTAGCTGTCCATTTTAGAGTGGACCCAGGTTTGACTGATTCCTAAGGCCAAGGTCTTTTTTTTTTTTCCTCTGTGTGACCCCAGTCCATAGGCCCTGGTGGTCTTATTTCTTCCTGCTCATCTGGCCTCCTTCTGGCTCTACAAATACAGACCTGTCCTTTGTCACATGACTCCACCTGTCAAGTTCCTGTCCTGCTCTCCCCTCTTCCTCCAACTCTAGCCAGCCTCTGGATGCATGCCTCTATGTTCAAGTGTTTTGGGCAGACACTGGATTCACATGATGGAATGCCACAGAGGTGACTCAAGGACTGGAGATAGGGTTGGACCTGAGGCACAAGGGTCTCTTCAACTTTATTCCCATCTTTCGAGAGTCAGTTCAAATGTTACCTATTGCCTTCTTTGAAAGCTCTAGAAAGAATCAATCCTACTTCTTTCCAAAGTACCTTATCCAGACCTCTATCATACATTTTCTATTATACTGAAATTATCTGCTTATTTGTCTGTCTCTGTTCCGGGCTCAGTGCAATCTCCAGCCTCAATGAAGAATTATTTAATATAGGCTTTCTTGACATTTTTGTGCCATCTATCTTCTGGCAGTTGATTAAGCTCAGAAGCCCTTCTCAGTTTATAAATACATAAAAGGAAACATACAGGATTACAAAGGAAACCAATTGTATTGAAATAGAGTAATCAAAATTTTAAGAAGTCAAATCTGACTATAACATACTACTTATTTATTAACACATTAAATAACAAGATCTACTGGTGGGTCTAATGACTACTGTGATTTTGAAGTGGCGATGAGCATAAAAATTACCTCAAGATCCACAACAATTTAATAGAATATATAAATACCCATGCTTTTTTTTTTTTTTTAATGACCAAGTCACTAGTGCTTCAAATACTACTATGGTTCGTTCTCTATACTCCTCAGTAGAGAGAATGTCAAACATAAATTTTGGGTATTAAAAATAAAGATGTATTTTTTTTAAATCTTTATTTATTTTTTAAATTTCTTTTCAGCGTTCCAGCATTCATTGTTTATGCACCACACCCAGTGCTCCATGCAATATGTACCCTCCACAATACCCACCACCAGGCTCACCCAACCTCCCACTCCACCCCAAAACCCTCAGTTTGTTTCTCAGAGTCCACAGTCTCTCATGGTTTATCTCCCCCTCCGATTTCCCCCAACTCCCTTCTCTCCATCTCCCCATGTCCTCCGTGTTATTCCTTATGCTCCACAAATAAGCAAAACCATATGATAATTGACTCTCTCTGCTTGACTTATTTCACTCAGCATAATTTCCTCCAGTCCCGTCCATGTTGATACAAAAGTTGGATATCATCCTTTCTGATGGAGGCATAGTGCTCCATTCTCATCTTACTTAACAGTCCCATGAATTCTATTCAAAGGCCTCAAAGCCTCCCTGATTTAATGAATCATCTGAAAGTCCAAAGTGGTCCAAGACAACCTCCCTTCTCTGTACTTGGTAATGCTTGTACTGGTACTCAGCACATTGAATTGCAAATCCTGGTGTTTGTTTATATGACTTTATCACCCACTTGGGCTGTAAATTCCTTGAAGGAGAGGAACCGTCTTATTTCTTCTGGAAGAGTGCTTGGCAGAGGGTGGGTCTTCAGTAAATACCATGGATCTGATGGGAATGGATGATAATTCTGACCTACTGTTGAATGAAACGGGCCTTAGCATTGCCGCTGTGGATCTTCCCACCTTCCAGTTTGCTCATCCTTCAAGGTGCATCTCAAAAACGCCTTTTCTTCCAGATGTCCCTGAGTATCCTGGCCTCACTGCTTTCTCTTCTAAGTGTGCCCTACTAAGTTGAAACTCACCTTGGCATTGAATTAAAAACCATAGTAATCCTCTCCCAATGTTTCTATTTTATATAAATCTTTTTAAGTCATATCTCTGATAAAGGGCTTTTATCTAGACTATATAAAGAACTCTTTCAAGTCAATACGAAAAAACTCAATTAAAAAATTAGCAAAATGGGTGCCTGCCTTTGGCTCGGTCATGATTTTGGAGTCCCAGGATTGAGCCCCATGTCAGGCTCCCTCCTCACTGGGGACCCTGCTTCCCCACTTGACTCTCACCTCACTCGTGCTCTCTCTTTCTCTCTTGCTTTTGCTCTCTCTCTCTCAAAAAAATAAATAAAATCTTTTTAAAAAATGGGCAAAGTATCTGAATAGATATTTCTCCAAAGAAGATCTACAATAGCCAATAAAGCACATGAGAAGCAGCCTAGCACCATTACATTAGTCACTAGGGAAATGCGAAGCAAAACCATGATGAGATATCACTTTACACAGTAGGCTGGCTATAATAAAGAAGGCTGGTAATATCGAGTATTTTTGAGGATAGGATATACCACTGGTGGGGTCATAATATGGAGCCTAGGACTCCGAAGACAGTCTGGCAGTTCCTCCATACAGCAGTGACAGTATGAACCAGCAATTCCACCCCTAGGTGTATAAACCAAGAGAAATGAAGACATATATCTGCACAAAAACTTAGATGTGAACAGTCAAAGCAGCTTGATTCATAACAGCTAAGAAGTGGAAACATTAAAATGCCAATCAACTGATGAATGGATAAATCAAAATATAGCATTTTGCTCTGGTGGTATATTATTTGTAAGAAAAAGGAATGAAGTCCTGATAGATGGTACACCATGGATAAGCCTTGAAAATGTCATGCTAAGTGAGAGAAGCCAGCCCAAAAAGTGGAGGCATAATTGTATGGTTCCATTTTCGTGACATGTCCGAAACAGATATATCGGTAGAGGCAGAACATCGATTATGGGGGGGTGGGTTGAGAAGAAATGAGGAGTGGATGCTAATTGGCACTGGATTTCTTTCTGGGGTGATGAGAATGTGCTAAAATTGAGAATGGTGATGGTTACAACTCTATGAACACCCAAAAAAAACACTGAATTATACACGTTAAGTGGGTGAATTGCACAATATAGGAATTATATCCCAATGGTGCGCTTATACATAGTTTTGAAAAGACAAAGGGGAGAGAGAGCACATGGTTTATTCAGCAAAAGGAAGTAAGTTTGGCATGGCTGGATCATTAAAGCACAGACAGAGACAGGTGCAGGAGTTTTGACTGATTCAAATCTAAGAGCATCGAAAACACTTGTGAAGCGTTTAAAGCGAGGGATGATATGATCGGATTCACAGTTTAGAAAGATCTCTGAGGTATTGAAGGAAGGCAAGGGGTAGTTACTGGAGGCCGGAATGAAGAGGCTTCTGGAGTACCCGCAATGTTCTGTCCATTGATTCGGGTTCTGGCTCCGTGAGTGCACTCTACAGAGAATTCAGCAAGCTGAATGATATGTGTCCTTTTCTTTATATGCTACTTCAGTCAAAATTTTTTAGAATAGGAAAAGCCCATTGACTTTTTTTTCATTTTTTAAAGATTTTATTTATTTATTTGACAGACAGAGATCACAAGTAGGCAGATAGGCAGGCAGAGAGAGAGAGAGAGAGAGGAGGAAGCAGGCTCCCTGCGGAGCAGAGAGCCAGATGCGTGACTCTATTCTAGGACCCTGAGATCATGACCTGAGCCGAAGGCAGAGGCTTAACCCACTGAGCCATCCAGGCGCCCAAGCCCATGTACTTTAAAAAAAATTTATTTGCTTATTTGAGAGAGAGAAAGCACAAGAGCATGAGCAGAGGGAGGGGCAGAAGGAGGAGGAGGAGCAGACCCCCTGTGGAGCAGGGAGCCTGAGATGGGGCTGGGTCCCAGGATCCTGGGATCCTGACCTGAGCAGAAGGCAGAGGCTTAACCCACTGAGCCACCAGGCACCCCCATGGAATTTTTGATTGGATTAACTAAGAGGTTTGCTACTTTGTAACAAAGTCTATTGATTCCATGCACAGAATCTAAAGGAGTTACTATAAATGTGCTTTATAACTGCCAATTAATTCTGATTACCACCTGAATAGTTGGGCACAAAGGTATAATTCATTTGCTTACCAATGGCTGGCCGTGGGAGTGGTCTGTTCTATGTGTAATCACTGGGAGTACATTGCCTGGAGGGAATTTAAAACAATAATAAGATGGATTAAGAGTTGGTGTACTTTTTTATTATTAGCTTGCATTGGAAATTCTAAGTATCAGTGGTGAACTATTTCTTCCCTTCCCCAATAAATAATACAGTAATCCTGAGATTGAAATCAGTGTTATGGAGGCCGTTGAGCCAACTGGGCCGCCAGAACCCCCCAGCCCCCACCCCCACCGCCGGCTGGGCAATGACAGGAATAGTAGCTGGTCCCTTTTGGAGTATAAAGCTCATTTAAACCTCACAGTTGTGTATTCTCATTCCCATTTTACAGTTCAGAAAACTGAGGGCTGAGCAGGTTAAGTGACTTGTGCAAAGTCCCTCAGCCAGTAGGGATAGGAGTGAGCCTGTCAGGCTAAGGCTTCTGAGTTGAAGCTCACTTTCCTACTAGGCTTTCCTGTCCTTCGGTACCAAGGGGCACATGGAAGGCCCTTGCAATATATTTGCCAAAGGGCAAGTAGATGAAGTACTGATCGTGATTTTAGTTACTTCAAGGAGGAGGTGCTACCTGAATATGACTTCTTCCCTACGTTGGTTTAAATCAGAAAACTGTCCATGTGCTACTTTCCTTCAGATTTTAAGGGTAAGTCCCTTGGAAAGCATAGCTGCCATCTCCCTGATTATTGTTGCATTTATATCATCTGAATATCACAACTATTCTAAGTAGGTTTTATTATCTCCACAGGTGAGGAAGCTTTCGTCTGAACGCTCAAGTGATGACGTCAGGGTCCCACAGAGAGTGAATGTCTAGGGATTCACCCTGTGGTTACGGACAGGGATTCTGGGTCCTGGAAGACCAGTGTTGGCTCTACCTCTTACTAGCTATGTGACCCAGATAGCATCTGCAAATTAAAAATTTCAGTTTTATCACCCATAAAATTGGAATTATAATAGTGTTTACTGGAGAGGTTGCAAACTCAAATGCCCACGGGAGCCAGGGGTAGGGAGTTCTGCATTGCTCATTAGTCAGAGGCTTGGCACCTGCCTGGGATGCCCCGGGATGAAAGGGGTTGCTGGGCCAGGTGGGGGGGTGGGGAGGTGAGGTTGGACCACTCTTTTTTTTTTTTTTTTGGTACCACTCTTCAGACTCACCTCACTCATTCTCTCAACCTGTATTTCTTGGAGCACCCATGATATTCTAGCACGGTTCTAAGTTCTGGAAATACAAAAATGAGTAATGCTCAGGCTCTTTCTGCTCTTGGGGGGAGAAAATAGGAAAAACAAACAAACAATGAAAACACAGTGTCATATTGTGGCACCTTCAAGGTCTGCGAATCGAGTCATTTAGCCAATCAACAAACCCATGAAAGAGAGTTGCCTGCTCTAAATCATTGCCAGCAGCAGGCTCTTTGAGCCTGAGGAAGCACAGGGTGGTGCTAGGTGGGAATGGAGTCCTGTCCTCCCGAGATTTGGAGCCTAAGACAGACAAACCGATTTGGATGGGCATGTGCATTACAGGCTCCTGTAATGAGCCTCCTACAATATTTTGCACAAAAGCTGATGAAAACATTAGCAGAACCTTTCTGGGTGTAACGCTATGCTCTGAACCTGAGGGCTGGCCTCTTTAGTTTCCAAGGAATACCCACACCCATGAAGCTGAAGGCTTGTTCTGCTTAACCTGACCCAAACCTGACCAGCCTCACCCCGTCACCACCTCAGGCATTGTCCCCATTTTTGGTGGAGTGGAGCTCTTTCTTCCTGGATAACCCACGGTGCTCCCTGCCCTCTCTTGTGTCCTTTCCTGCAACCAAATTGCGCCTCTCCACCGGCACCTGGGTTATGTCCTAGAGCTCTTCTCTGCTCCCAAGCTGTCATCTTTTCCCCATTGGCTTCATCCTTTCTGTCCTGGGCTCACTTCCAATCGTTCTCCCAAATCACCTGGCCAATTCTCTGAGCCCTGCCCTCAGCCAAGTATCTATTTTCCATTCCCCAATTGCCTCTAGAAGCACCTCCTGGGCCAGTGAGAAGGCTAGGTTTTCCCTAGTCCACTCCAGCTAATCTCTTAGATTCCACTCCCAAAATGTACTTACCCAAGGAAGAAGCCAAACTAGCATAAAGGAATGGGGTTGGAGTGGGGAAGGAGTGAACAAGATTGCTAAGTAGGGAGCAGGTGCCTCTCTGCCCCTTCATCTCCCACCAGAGTCAGGCTGCAGGGGGACTGGGCCTGAGAACTTAACAGACGGGCCCATATCCAGAATAACACTCGCTTGAAATCCACTTGTTCATGTTCACGTGCATTTGCTCACCTGGAGAGTGAGAGGTCATTATGGAATGCAGGTTTCCTTTTTGCTTCATTCCTGTTCTACTTACCCCCACTTCCATTTTCTTATTTCTTTCTCCCTGCTTTTAATGCATATTACTCCTTTTTTTTTTTTTTTTTCTTGTAATCATCCAAAGAAAACCACCAGAGTTCTTTCTGGAACAAGACGATCTTAATTACATCTACTGACGTTTTCTCTTTAGTATGCTTCCGTCTATGCACAGAAACACAAATAAATGTCCCCCGGACAAGTGAGAACACACACAAACCAGCAGCTGGGGACACATGTGAGTGGCACACAGAGATAAGCACAACACGAGGTGTGTGTCCACAAACAGCCCAAAGTATTCATTCGGGAGAGCCCCGAGGATAAGCATACTGACAACTACAGGCCCCTTCCGAACACTGGGTGAGAGGGCTCCTAGCTGGCGCTCTCTGGGGACAAGGGGACTGTGAGCAGAGGTGAGAGCTGAGCAGTAAAGAGGGAGACAGGCAGATGAGAGGGACCTAGTAGGTATGAGAAGCATTAATAGTGAACAGACTTCAGGAGTGTGCTGCTTGGTTGGTATTATTATGGTAAAACCTTGCACCTCCATATGCAATCATTAACTAAGCCCTCCAGACTTGTGTAGGGACCTCCCACTTTATGAAGATGAACCACCTTCTTATTGAGGGTTACTGATGCTTTTGATCTTGGTCTGCATCAAGATGGTTCGGTGGGTGACTGAGAGCAAGTAGAGACCGAGGGAAGGAACCAGTCCTTGCCAGCCCTCTGTCTTGTCTCTCTTCATCTGGACAAATACCATCAAGTATGTTATTGCATGGTAAGGAAGTAGAGGATTTGTTTATTTTTTTGTTAACAATGGGAATTCCTGGATTGGGGGTCATCTATGTTTCTGGCTAAGTCACTGTAATATTAAGTGTAAGATACTTCAAAGTTTAATTGCTTGGGAGAAGGGAGTGTGGCCCACATGAGGATGGAAAGAATCCCAGAAAGAAGTTGCGGACCAGGAGTTCACACATGAGTGTGGAACCCGAGACTGCTCCTGACTCTCTCACTCAAAGCTCCTACCACTACCTATCAGCCACCAAGCTCTCCTACTCTAAGGTCTCTTCCTCAACATGATTTGAAATTGGTCTATGGATATTTATAGGAGCATTGGGGGGCTTGTGTTATGCTTTCTGGAAGGATATAGAAACATGCTTGAGTTCCCGGTGAGACACACAAAATGTGTGGCTATTTTGGAATGCGCTTGGTGGCAGATGGTGGTCTAGTTACCAGCTGCTAGGATGTTTATCATTGAAGGTCAGAGGGAGGTGGCCCAGGAGACAACTGTGAAGACACAAAACTCTTCGCAGATTACAGTGTCCTAGGTCCTGATACATAAGAAGATAAAAACAAAGAAATGTGATTCTGGATAATATCTCTTCAGTTTTCCTTGTTATTAAACCTGTATTCCTTAGAACAAACACAGCCGATTCTCAGACCCTAGAGACACCCATAGTCGAATTCTACCTGGTGTAGATGAGCCGTGTTTAATAAGAGCTGGGGATCGGGGCTTCATGCCTGAGAAAAAGAAAGAGGGCTAAGTTCTCACACAGGAACATGCACTTGCCAGCTAGTCCCAAAAGGTTCTAGAAATTGCCATGCCTGTCTCAATGTGAGTGAGGAAAGCCCAGGCACTGATATATCACTGAATTTGCAAAATCTCAGAAGCAAGGGCAACTATGGACATGGCCGTTCTCAGTCCTAAGTTACTGCATGTTTCCGACTCCGCCTCCAGCTCGTGTAGATTTGCACTTGCCCATGATTATTTTGTTTCTGGGTTTGCTTGGGGAATCAGAGAGCTTAGAGATTGCCAGAACACCTAGAGTACATTACGGGTTCCTGCTAGAGAAAAATTACCTTTGTGAGATAACACCATCTACCACACAAAGGGGCCACACCTGCCTTGTATGAGAAAATATGTCCCTCCTTGAGAATTCAATTGTCAGCCGGTGCAGAGGGCCACAGTCAGTCCCTCTATGACTGGGTAACTCCCATGGGTTCCCATGACCTCAGGCAGCTCAGCCCTGACTCCAGCCAATTGTATGCAATTGGTCACCAGGGGAATGGATGAGAGAACATGGATAGATCATTATTTTTCACTGGTGGAAAAACATCTGACATCTATAGCCAATTAAATCTTGCCTATTCATTCACTATCTTAAATACCATCATATTGTAAATGGGCTGATGGGTCACTTTCCACAAGTTTCCTTGGTGAACTGCTTGACAGTCATCCCTGAACTTGCCCTTGCCCCTTGTTCTGTGGAGAGCTCAGGCCTTCTGACGGCCGATTCTCTTCCACAGTGTCCAATGGGTCCCATGTCAACCTCTCACACAGAAGACCCCTTGAAGTTATTAATAACGAGGTAATGTTTTCTGTAGTTTATACAAGGCAGGCTCTGAGCCTTCTATGCTGTGATTTGGTCTTTCATCGCAAATGGCTATTATTATTGCTGTTTTACAAATGAGGCTCATGAAAAGCAGAAAGTAGAAATAATTTGCCTAAGGTCACACGACTCCTAGGTGGTAGAACCAGGGTTCAAGTCCGGATCTGTCAGATCTGAATTCCATGCCCTGTTTTTTTTTTTTTTTTTTTTTTTTTTTTTTTTTTTAAGCTTACATATTCTAAGCTAAGATCTCTGCACCTCTGTGACACCAACAGAGAAAACGGACCACTCATTCATCAGATGTACATCAGCATCTGCTGGGATGTAGGCCACATTCTAGATCAGGGATGGTCAAACTTTTCTAGAAAAGACCAGACAGGAAAGATTTCCACCTTCGTGGGTTATGTGGTCAGTGATGATGACTCAACTCTGCCATTGCTGTGTGAAGGCAGTTGTAGACAATACATGGCTAAATTCCAGTAAAACCTTATTTACAAAAGCAGGCTGTGGGCTGGATCTAGCTGGTGAGCTGTGCCCCAGCTCTACATACTGGGCTGATAGTAGTGAAAAAGGAAACTGGCAAAAATGCCTGCCTGCGTGGCCCTTACATTCAAGAAAGGGGACACACTTGTGTTTCCCGAGCTGTTTATCATGTAGAAACGGTCGTAAAGTCTCCGCAGTGCTGATTCTTTAGGGGGAATGTCATCTGGAGCTGTCCTCACGGGCAGCCCCTCTTGTACCTCTCCCAGCAGGTGGTCCCTCATTCTGCGTGAGTGAGCTCCTCCCTCCCCTCTCCCTGTCCCTTCCAGACTCCCTCTTTATCTGTCTTCTGTCAGTCTGACCACTCTAACCCCTTGGGTGAAACCCTCATGGGCCCTTTAAGGGCTCTGCATATGAGAAGTAACTTAGAGATGACATGACAAGCTCTGTCCCACCACCAGTCTGAATTGCTAGGACGTCATGCTGGGAGCTATCAAGATGGTCACTAAAGGTGTTTTATTATTATTATTATTATTATTATTTAGAGATTTTACTTATTTGAAACAGAGAGAGTGCAAACGTAAGCAGGGGTAAGGGTAGAGGGAGAGGGAGGAGAAGACTCCCCACTGAGCAAGGGAGCTTGACGCGGGGCTCGATCCCAGGAGATCCGGAGATCATGACTTGAGCCAAAGGCAGACGCTTAACTGACTGAGCCACCCAGGAGTCCCCACGATGGTCACTATATATACAGACAATGAGAAGAAATGGAACCATTTCTCAAGGCCAAAGAGAGAGAGCCAGTCAGATGCTGAGACAGTGGGAGGCAGAAGACAAGGGCGCTGGGACAGCAGTCAGGAAGGCTGGTTCCCGTGTCTTATCTATGATATGACCTTAGGCAAGTCATTTCCCCTGTGTCTCAGCTTCTTCACCTGTAGCACGGAACCTGGCTGAGGATGTCTGAGCAGTGGTAACACTAGAATTCTTTAACAGGTGTCTCCCTATAGACAGCCTCCCCATCTCACTCCTGGGGCCTATCCTAAGAGGCCACTAATCCAGATGGCCCTTCTCTTCCAGCCGTCTATAAGATCTGTCGCTTTATCTACTGTTGTTCAACTTTATTATTCTCTCTCAAGAGTTGCTTTCCATTCACTGAGTCTGTGTCAGAGTCTGATATGTTATCTATGACTACCAGTGGCTTATGTCAATTAAGCTTTTTTCCTTTTTGCTCCACATCTGTGAGCAGAATGTTGTTTTGGAGACTTGGATCAGCAGTTTGTAAACTCACAATGCTAAACCAAACCTCTCTCCTTCTGTCCTTGCCACTTGGCTCACAAGAGCTTACTAACTCCATTGGCTTCCAGACCTTCTGTAGGAACCAGTGGGCCTCCAGGGCCACCCAAGGTGGCCTGAGTCTCTCCTTCTATCCTTGGCCCAGGGCTCAGCCACCCAGCAAGAATTCCCTTGTTCCTGGTACCCAGACATTTGGAAGTTGAATTGTCAACTGTCCCTTTGTCTGATCAATCAGCTCCATGGCCCTTGAGTTTAAACAGCAACCATAAAACAAAACTGAGGGCTCCAAGTCAGTTTTCGTGGGCTCAGCAGGTGATACCCAAATTCTGGGAAATATTGTGAAATGGGTCCTTTTCCCTTTCTGTGAAAAGCTGCTTATGACAATCTACATAAAGAGAACAAAGATGGAGTAAAGCATTTGGGTAACTGAACCTGCCAGATGGGCGGGCCATCCACCCATCGTCATGAGTCGTGTGACAGGAATCAAGCCAGCCGCTGAGTTAGGGGCTGCCGATGGGAAGTTCCAATTTGGCTGGAAAATAAACCTGGTGAGGGAAGAGAGAGCTGTGCTTAGGCCAGCAACGTGTTTGTTGGTGCATGCGTGGAACAATTATTTATTCTTCCTAAGCCTCTCATAATTATTTCCAGAAGACTCTGTAAATTCTACTAAAGTGCTCGGGTTCTGGAGTTGGAGCAATCTGGGTTTCTGTCTTGGACCTGCTGTTTACTCACTGTGTGCCCTGTGCCAAGATTCTTAATCTCTTAAAGCTTCTGGTTTCTTCTATCGAGTTGGGGATGGTAATACCTACCACCCCAGAACTGATGGGTAAGAGGTATGACATCTGTGATAGTGTTCAACATATTGCTGTTAATATTATTATTTTCTCTGGTTGCTCCAAAATATTAACCCAGTTCCTTAACATATAATAAGTCTTCAATACATGTCCTATGATTAAGTTAGAAACTATGGGTGGAACAGTCCAATTATTGCTTACAAAATTCCTGGTGAGAGATGAAAGATATACTTACCGAATTTCCATCACTCAAATCTTTATTCTCTCTGGGCTATCTCCAGTGCTTCTGGAAGTTCAGAGACTCAGATAACATGTCAAGTTTAGAACTTGCAAGAGAATGTTCACGCAAAAGGGCGCTCAGAGACTGAATACCAAGTTAGCCCACAGAGAGAGCAGCCGCCCATGAGAGGTCACATGGCAGTGAATGGCAGAGCTGGGATTAGGTACCATTCCTGAACCCCTTTGGTGCTCATGCTTTCACTGTTCTGCACACGCCTCATTGAGTGCCCAGGCCCCATAACTGAGTCCACTCAGGGGTTGGTGCCAAAGCCACAGTGACCTTTGTGCGTTCAGAGTCGGGGCCAGAACAGAGATAGGAGGGAGCTGGGGCAGGCTGGCAAGTAGCTCAAGAAAATGGAGAGTCAGGTCTGTGGGCCTTTCTCAATTTGACCTTCCCACCCCATTCCCCACAGCCTACCCTTGGCCCTCCCTCGTCCCATGTACCTGCTTCTACGTACAGATGTCTAGGGACCTCGGAATCCTGACTTATCTAAACCATAGGCCACAGACTTTCCCTTTGTGGAAGAGCTAAGTCCCATGAAATGAGCAGGAAAATTGCTTTGAAGGCAGCTTTGAAACTTTGATTGACTCTATTATTTTTGTACTTTTGGCCTTAAAAACTTTCAACTATCCTAATCAGCTGTTCCTTCTCCCTCTCTCAAGTGCTTATCTTCCCAAGAAATCCGTTTGTCCCTAGAGATTCTTTGCCAGAATCTTCTAGTTCTCACGGCCCCTTCTAACTTTCCCCAACCCCTCTGGATGGTCCCATTGGGTAGGGGTTTTATCACTAGGTAACTGCTATTACCACAGACCCCCACTGCTGTCCCCCACGACTCTGCAGCCTCGCTATAGCACTGCCAACAGAAGCCAGAACAGTCAGAGGAGCCAGGAGACCCAGAAAGAGGCTGCTCAGTCTGGGGGTGAGTTTTTTGGCCCTGGAATCAATTATTCCTGATAAGGGGCTACTGGAGACCTGGGTTCTTTGGTTGAATATCCAGTTTTGCAAGCAGTACTGTCGTCTTCTTATGTATGCATTCCAGCATTCGTTATTACAAGGCTTCAGAGGTTTTTCCACAATTTTCCAGACAAGACTTTCCCCCTCAATATGCATCTTTCCAACATGTGTCGAGAGCCTTTCATGTAAGCAGCACTGGACTGAGAGCGGAGTTCACAGAGACAGGGAAGTACAGCTCTGTCCTGAAGATCTCTTACAACTGCTCCCTCCCAAACAAACAGACCAATTTCAAGACAGTGGAGAAGTACAGGGACAGATGTGGGTAGGGGGCACTGTGGGGGAGGCTGCAAGGACACCAGCCTGAGCTGGGAAGAGGGTATGGGTGTAATGCTTTAAAGAACATGGTGCGTGGAGGAAGGGAAATGCAGAAGCAGAGGGGCCAGCCGGGCCATGGAGGATGTACAAGGAATGGCCTGGGCTCGGCAGGGTGGGAGCGGGAGGCCAGAGTGGGAGGTGGGGAGGAGGCTGAGAGACAGCACAGGTGTAAGAGAGCCCTGTCAGTTGCTCCAAGACAAAAGGCACACTAGTTTATTTATCCCAGAATTTGTTATAATTTAAATATTTATATTTAAAAATATTTATTTTAATATATTTATTGAAAATTTTTATTTTAAAATAAAGCCAACACATGCATGTACTGAAAGACAGAACGCATTTCTTTCTTTCTTTCTTTTTTTTTTTTAGAGTGAGAGCATGTGTGTGCACATACATGCACGTGTAAGTTGAGGGGTGGGCAGAAGGAGAGGAAGAGAATCTTAAACCGACCCCAGACTCCATACTGAGTGGGGAGCCCAGTGCGGGGCCCAATCTCCCAGCCATGAGATCATGACTTGAGCCAAATCAAGAGTCAGATTTTAACCGACTGAGCCATGCAGGTGCCCCATAACATAATACATTTCATATATAAAAGTGTAAAATGAATCTAAAATTCTCTCTCCTTATCTACCTCCCTGTCCCATCCTTCCCCACAAAGGAATTATAAACGACTTACAAGGTATCTTTCCAAGGAAAAAAATGCATACACTGTAATATTTGGATATGTATATATGCATATTCTTTCTTATTTACCCCAATGATTTTGTACAGTGTTTATCGTTCTGCACTTTGCTGGGATCTTTTTAAAGATTTTATTTATCTGAGAGAGAGAGAGAAAGCATGAGTGGGGGGTGCATAGAGAGAGGGAGAAACAGACTTCCCGCTGAGCAGGGAACCCAACAGGGGGCTCCATCCCAAGACCCTGGGATCATGACCTGAGCCGAAGGCAGACGCTTTACTGACTGAGTCACCCAGGCGCCCCTGCATTTTGATGTTTTTAGGTGTTTTTTTTTTCCACCTTATTTATTACTAACCTTCCTGAATCCAAATATACAGAGGCAAGACACTGGTTTTGACAAGTGTAGATTTCTCCAATCATTTACTTAGAGTCTACCCTGCTGGGGGACAGGTTACTTTTCAGGTTTTATCTATTACAAACATCGCTACAATGAACATTTTGGTTGTGTCCATTCCCCAAATATTTATTGAGCATCTCTGTATGCTAGGCACAGTCCTAGAAACCTAGAATAGGCTAATGCCATACATGGGTGTTCTTTTGTGAGGATATAATAGTCAGCGGGAAAACTGCGGGACTAAAGGAAACGTGCAGTTTTAGTTTTGATAAATATTTTCAGAATGTGCAGCTAAAATGGCTGCAGGGGTGCCTGGGGGGGCTCAGTCAGTTCAGCATCTGACTCTTGGTTTTGGCTCAGGTCGTGATTTTAGGGTCATGGAATCAAGCCCCGTGTTGAGCTCCATACCCAGTGGGGAATCTGCTTGAGATTCTCTCTCTCTGCCCATCCCCCCACTCATGCTCTCTAAAATGAATCAATAACTCTTATAATAAATAAAAAATCAATTAATCAATAACAGCTGCAGAAATCAATATGAGCATCTAAGAGCATATGCAAATTATTAGTTTTCCCATCCTGGCTGACACTAAGTGAGCATTATCAAACTTTAAAAATGTTGCCAGTCTGATAGGTGAAAAGGGCCTTGCTACTTCGGCTTGCACGGTTAAGAGGATCTTTTCTTGCTTATTGACTACTTGTTTTTTTTTTTTTTTCTGTGACCCACATGTTCCTGTTTACTGGGACTTTTTTCTACTGAACTACTGTCTTCCTACAGATTTGTACTTGTTCCTTGTAAACTAAGGGACTTAGTCCCTTGTCATAGGTTGCAAATACCTTTTCCAGGCAATCTTTTGTCTTTAGGGTATTCTTTTGCAATGCTTCCTGGTGGAGTTCAAGTCGAGTCTTGAAGGATGAGTAATGATAATTACTGACTCTCGTCTAGTGCTTAAGTGCTGAACATGCTTCTTAGTGCTTAATATGTATTAACTCATTTAATTTTTACAGGTAAGACTATTATCATCCCCTTTTTTCAGATGAGGAAACAGAAGCATAGAGTTAAACTTGCTCAGGGCCCCTAGCTGCTGAGGGGCACAGGCAGGATTCAAAGCTATGAAGAGCTGTTTGCCAGGTAGCCTAGGAGAGTTAGCAAAGGCATGGAGTTGTGAGGCAACCCAAAACATCAGGGGAACTCCGAGAAAATACATTTTGCATCAAGATAGGCTGCTTGTGAAGGAGGGGAGGGCAGCGAAACTGGAGAGGCCTGGGGCATCCCACATGCCTTCATGAGGGCTCTGTGGGCCTTGGTTCCCTACCTGGGCCGGAGTTTCCTTGAACTCAGGGTCTGCTCCAGACCCCATCTTATTCAGCACCTTGCAGAACATGTCCAGGCAGGTGGGAGCCAATGGAGATGCCCGTCAATGTGTCTGTATGAGGTGAGGCATCTTACAGGCCTAAGCTCAGGACTCAATAAGCCTTTGTGGGGTCACTGAGCTAACTCCTGGCAGTCCCGCCTTGCATGGCCAGGCCTTCTCTCCACAGCCCATGCTCCGTTCTGTGCAGATGGGCTCTGCCTTGTAGTCATTGGCCACCAATGCTTCTCCAGTCCTACCATCACCTAGTGTGTGTCAGGGAGGTTCCCTGTCCTCAGCAGACTCTGAGGAAAATAGGACCCCATGTAAGTCTGTGCCAGAATGTCACAGAATCCCTCTAAAAGTAGAGATAAATGATTTTGGATTCTCTGTCTTTCCGTTGTTAGCGTACTTGTGCCCTTCCAACATGGAGGCAGCCCTGCCCTGTGTGATGGACAAGAGATTCTGGAATAACCAAACGTGCGTTCAGTTCCTTTCCAGCTGTGCTCTTCTCACTTCCAACTTGGCAGGGTTTGGCAGCCTTCCTGCAGGCTTCTGGTTGTTGGGACAGGAACTGAAGAAATATTGGCTTCAGAAGCAGTACGGTAAGAGAGAGAGTCCTGGATAAGGAGCTAATGCTGTAATATTGCAACATCTTCCAGTCCTAAGGACGGCAGATTCTGCCACTCCTGCCCCTCTGCCATGGCAGACATGGTTAATCGATTGTGCACTCTCAGCTTCTGAACCTGGATGTCGCCTCAGATGCCTTTTCAAAATGATGGCCCCCAGGAAAAGGCCCAGTTAATTGTATTTGGCTCTTGAAATGAAACATATTCATCATCCCCAACCCAAAGGTTTAAAGCAGCAGAATGGAGTAGACAAACCTGGGTTTAAATTCTAGCTGTGTGACCCTGAGCAACTAACTCTCACTCTCTTGTCCACCCTTCTATCCTTATAGCACTCCCCACAGAGTGTGTGAAAAGTAAACTGGGGGTAGTGTGCCTTGAAAACTCCTTGAAAAAGGCAAAATCCAGTTCTAGTGTCAAATCTGAGAAGTCACTTAAAATCTCTGGATTGCTTCTAATTTCCTTCCATGAAAAATTAGAGGAAAAGATTAGACCATCTCTGAAGTCCTTTCCAGCTCACTCCATGGGTCACTAGCTCCTTCAAAGACTTTCCCAAGTGCTACTTTGATTTGGGCAGGCACTGTTCTAGGTTCTGGGGCAAAGGCCCTGTTTTCTAGAAGCTTCCATTCTAGTAGTGCCACAGAGAAAATTCAGAGTGGGTGGCTGGGAAGGCAGTATCCGAAGCAGATCCCTGGGCCCTGATTCTGAGTTGAGAAAGGAACCAAGTACGCTGGTAAGAGAGAGCCGAGGCTGGGGGTCAGCCCTTTGCCCAATCAAAACACTTGGGAATTATAAGATTGCATGGCTGCCAGCCCTTCTCCTACCCAATCCATTAGGGAGTCAGAACTTCTCTGGAGAGAACTTTGGGTGTCCCTATTAATTCAGAACCGGACAGTTACCACACATTAGACCATACCACACCCATATGCCCAGCATCCTTTCCTCTTGTAGATGCTTCTTTGAAATGGGGCAGCCTACCTGGCCTCCAACTGTAAAGTCAGGAGCTTTTGCTCGCTCATGCAGCCAAAGAGACTATGGTTTCTGGGCTGGGAAGGGACAGAGATTCCTTAGGCTCATCCCATGGTCCTTCTGCTTAGTTGGCCAAGCATTACATTGAGCCCTGGGCATTCCAAATGTTGTCTTCTTCAGACACTGTCTCTGTGTCAGCAAGGTGGTTTTCTACCCCTTCCCACCTACCTGTGTCGGTAACTTAGTGCCCAGTCCTAAGCTAGCAACATATTCTGCTACCAAGAATTAGGAGTCCATAAGTAGAGATGGGATGGAGGACGGGAGGACCCAGTTACAGAGAGAGTTGGGTAATGTTGCTGTGTAACACAATTCAAGGGTGTCACCATTTATCATATATTCTATTTAAATGGTTTCCCCAGGAACTGGGTATCATGGTGGCCCTGGGGTGGCCTTGAGAATGTGAAGGAATGAAAAGATGGAGGTGGAGAGAAAATTTCTTCCTTTGATAGTAATCCCAGTTTTTATAAGGGGTGTGTGTGTGTGTGTGTGGTGGGGAGTAGGCAATTGGGGTGGGGAATCCTCAGACCCTCAGTCCATTTATATGAAAAAAAATTTGCCGGGAAAGAACCTACGGGATCCTAATACCAAGGCTTGCAGAAAACAAGGGAGAGGAGACTTATGGTTTCCAATTTAGGAGTCTGGATGGTGGGAGGCAGTCTCCTGAGGGCTCTGCTTAGACTGCAAAGCATTTCTCTGGCTGTGGGCAGCTGTCATAAATCCTTGAGAGGGGGCCACTGCAGGCACCTGCAAGGAAGGACTTCCAGCCCTGCCAGGAGGCATGGCAAGAGGGCCTTAAAAATGCCACCAAGATGATCAAACCACAAGTAAGCAAAGTGAGGGAGAAAAGAGAAGGCACTAGATTTTCATGGGAACCGGTGAGTGTCTTGAGGGAACCCCAGACTGCTGGAGGGGAGGGCATTTGCAAGCAGTGTGCAGGCAAGCAGGCCCAAGGGACAAAATTCAAACCTAAAAGGGAGTCTGGTCCAGGAACCAAGAGGGAGCAAGCACCAATGGGTTCATAGCAGGACTCGGTGTTTTCGATTTGCTGGGAATTTATCATATCCCAGGGACCATTGTAAGCAACACAGTGTGGCTATCTCATTAGATTTCTACATCATTTCTTTGATCCTATTATCCCCATTTTAACAGATTAGAAAAAGAAGGCACAGGTGGGTTAAGCAACTTGCCCAGAGCTTCTCAGCTAACAAAGTGGGAGCTCTTGCTCAATAAATATGAGATAATTAAATGGATAAAAGAATGAAAGACAGGGATGCCTGGGTGGCTCAGTCAGTTAAGCGTTTGCCTTTGGCTCAGGTTATGATCTCGGAGTTCTGGGATCGTGCCCCACATCTCCCTCTCCCTCAGCCCTTCCCCCCTACTCATGCTCACTCTCTCTCAAATAAATAAATAAAATCTTAAAAAAAAAAATCATTCATTCAGAATGACCCAAGCTGGGAGAGTTGACAGAGGTGTAGAAGGACAGAATGAGAATTTCCAGAAGTGGCTGAGACAAGAACCCAAATGAACTGGGTGAAAATGAACAAGGGTAAAAGCAAAGCTCTACCCCCGGGGTTTCAAAATGTTAACTGCCCTGTTAGAGCTGGGACTAGCCTCCCAGACGCTTTGATGAGGCCCTGAGGATGGAAGAGGACTCCACCTACAATCTGAGTTGTCGTCAGTGGTGGCTCCATAAGACCCGAAGGTCATCTGTGCTTGCGCTAACAAAGGTATTGAGAAGGAGTTCCCATAGTATTTCGTGCCTGGTTGGACCCCATTTGGAGCAGGTTGGTTTAAAGCACATTTTAAGAGGACTGAGCATGCCCAGAGAAGGGCATTTAGGGAAACCTCTGCAAACCATTTTACATTCCAAATTTACAAGGCTGCAGGGGATGCTTGCCAGAGAAGACGGAAGTCTGGGGCCATATGTAATAGCTGTCTATAGCTACTTGAAGAACTTATCCAATTAACTCCAAAGGCCAAAGAAAGGTCAATGAGTAAAAATCATAGTGGGGCAGACCTTTAGAGTGTGGAGGTTTACCATGAAGAGCTTGTCCTTGACATATCTGAGTTACTTAATGGCTTTTTTTCTTTTCTTTTCTTTTTTTAATTTAAATTCAATTAGCCAACATATAGTAAGTACATCATTAATTTCAGAGGTAGTGTTCAATAATTCATCAGTTGTGTCTAACACCCAGTGCTTAATGGCTTTTAGTCTCAATTTCGTCCTCTGTAAAGCGGGCTCAATAATAATAACTCTTTTAACAGGATATTATGAAAAGAAATTGAAATGTGCGTGTAAAGTACATAGCCCAGTGCCTGCCACACAGGGACCGTTAGAGGGTTGTTATTTATCTTGCTTTATAGTGACTTATATTCAGAGCTGCCCCAGAGTGTAAGAGATTGCTTTCAGAGGCTGTGAGCATACTTCCTCCCACTGATCATCTCTAAGGGTTCACACAGGTGGTATGTGAGGGATTCCATCAATGGGCTGGTGACTGAAGACCATGGTCTCTAATGACACCCTTCTCCTACCTTCATTCAAGGAACCAGTCTCACCTCCTCCTCTACTGAGTCTCAGTCATATGATTTGGGTAACTGGGACACCATCTCCCAGACCCAGAGGTTGGTACAAGACCAAGGCTTGGCCAGAGTGTTCCTTCCCTGGTCATGGTGATCTGTCCAGGGACATGCCTGTGACCCAAGCCAGCCAATGGACAGCTTCAGGATGGGGCTGAAGCTGCTGTGAGAAAGGGGGTTTCTTGCTAATCTTAAGCCTGGAGAGCTTGGTGGCATTATTTGAGAAGGAGGTCAAGAGAGAGAAAAGGGAATCTGAGAGATGGGGAGGAACAAATTCCTAACAACATTCTTTTAACAGCCAGACCCAGCTGTTCCTGAAACCCTCCTAGACAGTTAAGGTACTCAAATCAGTAAATCCCCCTTTTCCTCCAAGGCAGTGTGAGTTGGGGATGGGCCTCTTGGGAACCTCTTTGGTTAGAGGATAGTAATCTACAGGAAGCTGGGAAAGATCATAAATCTCCTTGGGTAATTCCAGTTGAAACATCAGTCCACTTATGGGGGCACCCCCACGGGATATTGCAAGCGAGAGGCGCCCAGCTGAACCCAATTCATAGGCCCAAGAGAGACAATAATGAATTGTTAACAGATAGCCACACTGGGTCATTGAATCACGCAACCCACAGGGGAGCCTCTGGGAAAACCCCAGCAAATACTGCAAAGCCTCCAGCCCAGGGTGACCTCCTGCTTTGTTTCTGGGCTACTCGGCAACTAGGGTACACTGATCTCACCACTGGCCTTCATAACCCTTTTGCCTACTCTTTTCCTTATCAGTGGTTAGGATGACAGCCCTCCCGAAATTCTGAAGGATTTCTTTTATTCTTGCCCCTCAACCAATTTACCTCCCTTTTCTTCACCCAGTCTGTGTGCACACACCTTCAATGGTGCTCGAGGTAACAAGGGGTCCCATTCCAATATCAGGTTGTCCTTTTCACCTTATTTCAGGGAGGAATTCAAACAGGGAAACTCTTTTGTTCCTTGGAGTAGCTGTTCTTTATAGAAGTTACTGATTAGATCAAATCTGTAAAGTTGAAATGTTTGTACCTGGAAGGGGGGAGGCCTTGGGAATCCTGCTGATAAGCATTTATTCTGTGGACATTCCCTAAAGTTCTCTAAGCTATCTACACAAAGATGTTAATTGGAGCATTTTTGCAATGGGGTGAACAAAAAGAACAAATTGTCCATCCCTAGGGACTGGTTGAGTAAATTATGGTACCTCTAAATGTGGGATCTGTGAAGTCAGATTTTTTTTTTTAAGACATGAATCTCTGTGTTGATCTAGAAAGAGCTCTGGGGTATGTTACGAAGTGGAAACAACACTCCTACCACATTGCATAACTCTGGTGGGTACGGCTCATGTTGTGTGCTACGGGAATGCAGTCCTTGCTCGGGGTACCCCAAAACACAGTGGGGTTGGTGCAGTCTTGAGGCTATTTTGGTGTCAAAAATATTTAAGCACAAACGGGTATGTAGTTTCATGCATAAACGTTTTTCCCCGAGAGAGAAGCAGAAGAAAGTTCTTAAAGTGGTTGCCTTTGGGAGAGAAATGAGCAAGTGGTATACCTTTTTGGACACCTATATTATCTAGTCAGGTACTTGTACTCATAGCCATCTCTGAGTACTCTCTGGGGATGGCAGAGAGGGGATGATGGGCCACGTCTGTTTTAGTCTTTAAACTCTCTCTGCTAATTTTTCAAACCCTAATGTGTGGCCCTTTTCCCTAAAGAAGCCACTAAGCCTCACCAAACAGCAAGCCTAATTTCTAGAGATTATCCAAGACAAGGTATCCATTTTTCTCATGCAAAGCAAAACATTGCTCCTAGTACATTCCCTCCTGGGCTCTGCTTGTTTCTGCTTGCGAAAAAAGCCCTGAAACCCTTGGGTGAGCATACATTTTTGCCCCCCATGGCAGTTAGTGGAACATGGTACTGGGGTGGCAGGTGGATGATGGCTCCTGCCGAGAGCCGCTGCTCCCCCCACCCTCCGTTGGTCCCTGCCAGGTGGCCCACGCCGTCAGCCATCAGACTCCTCGGGGCTGCTTCCTGCATGCCAGCTCCCGGGGCTTGTTTGGAAGAGGGAGATGAGTCAGCAGATTTGCCTGATTTTGAGGCTGGCCTGGTGCCAGCTCGATGCCCTGCCCGGATTCAACTGTCCCACTCCAGCAATAACTGGCAAGATGGGGTCAGAGCCCGCCTCTCGGGTTCTAGAAATGAGCTCATCTCCTTTGGCTGCCCTGGGGAGACAGACACCCAGGGAAGGGGAGCCAAGGGGAGCTGGTCTGGGGGAAGGGCTGCTTCTTCACTGGCACCTCAGGGAGAGGAAAGGGACTAGGAACAGTCTGCGGAGTCCCGACCCCCCCGCCTGACACCACCTTCCAGGCAACGGCAGCTCTGGATGTGGCCCCTCTGTAGTCTGGGGGACAAGGACCTCTTCCCACATATTTCTCAGCAACACCCTCTGTTCTCTCTCCTCTGCCTCTTCTTGGCGGAGGTCCACAACTATCTAAAGCCCAATGCCTGGAAGAATTAAACAACCATTCAGGTAAATCAGTGAAGTGGGAGCCATCCTTGCTACCTGCTCTGAATCACTGTCTCTTGGAAGCTTCCTCTCCAAAAGGTCTGTCAGGCTGAAGGACCTTCCCTCTCAAACCCTGTGCCCTGCCTCATGCCCCTAGCACCTCCCTCACCAAATTTACTCTGTGTACTAGGCTCTTTACAAATCAACCAAAGAAATGACTGGAAGGAATGTTCTTCCTTCTGGGTGTCCCTTGAGTTCTGTTTGGCTCGGTGTTCCAGCTGCCTGAAGAAAATGGTGGTCTTATCCCAATTTCCATGGTTTGGCCTTCAGAGTAGAGGAGGGTCCCTGTGATATTTTGTTGCTTTCCATGGTTTCCCTTGCTTTGAATTTGGGGTGCTCTTTTTCAGAGGCAGAGAAGGGTTCTTGTCCTTTAGGGCAGAAGCCTCAAAGACTTCATATATTGGGGGTTGCCTCCATTCACAGAACAATACAGAACAGTATAATTTAACAGATGACCCTGTGACAACAGCAGCTTCTGCCTGGGAACCACACTTCAGAAGGGATCAGGCCACTTGTCAAGAGACCACAAATACTGGTACTGTCAGCGGGCCTGTGAGCAGGGCAAATGCTTTTACTGATGGACGTCTGTCAGGGGCTATGCTAAACGCCATAAGAATTTTGATCTTCCTCTCGACAATTCTGAGTGGAAACATTTTTGAACTTTTTTTTCACAGAAGAGGGAACAGAAGCTGAGGTATTTAGTGAAGTGTTAGGGTCAAACAGCTTAAAGAGAACCCCAGCCTGCCCCCCCTGCAAACCTCTGACTGTCTCTTTCTGGGTGAGTGAGGTGACACCACAGACCGAAAAAGCAAACAGCTCCTTGGCTGGAGAACCAGCAGATTGAGTGTTCAGATAGACCGAGCTTGCCACCACGCCCACAGACGCAACATGACCCAGCCTTCTGGTTCCCTCACAATGGCGGCTTTGTGCCAACATGGCAGTGAGGTGGCGAGTCTCTACCTGCGGCACATACCATTCCTGCCCTGAGCCTAATTCCCATGAAAGTCTGTCAGAGAGGATTGAAAGGAAAACCGAGGGAAGCTGCAAACACTCTCCCAAGGCTCCAAGATTCAGGACCTTTAAGCCAAAGGCCCAGCTCACTTGTTCCTCCCCATGCTGGTGGGCCTCACCTCTGGAAGACCGCTGTCCTTGGGGGCTGCATGGGTCCTGGACTCAGAGCTTTTCCCGACCCCCAAGGATATGGCTGAAGGAGCACTTAGGGGCTCCTGACCCCCTGAAACACCTTCTGGGTGTTGCAGGCAATAGCTGTTGTCATTTAGGAAATTACCTCGTATGCCTGGCTCTTGGTCCTGTGGTCACCATGATGAGGCTGGAATGGAGTCTCCTCTGGGGCCCCCACTCTGGCCAAGCCATTATCAAAGCCAATTATCAAATAGAGTCAACTCTCAATTAATCATAGACTAATGGTTCAGTCTGTGCATCCCTTTCTTCCTCTACCTCCCTCTTTCCCTCCCTTCTCTTCACCCGCTGCCTTTTGGCTTTCCTCACTAATATACCCACCAGCGTGGGAAGAGGTGGAAGACTCTAGAGCCTGGAAGACTTCAGGGCCTGTTAGCGATCCTGGGAAAGAGTTTGTTTAAGGAGCACATTGGGTGGAACGTGGATTTTGAGTAACCTTGCTAAGCTCGTTCCCACTTACCATGGATGAGAGTCAACGGCCTTGAGTTCTTTGAGCCCCTCTGCTAAGTCTCACCAGGAGAAGAGCCAGGTCCAGGCCAAGACTGGCCAGGTTGAGAAGGCAGGCATGCCCCATGCTGCCCAGTCTTGCAGACCCAGGACACATGTGTGTATTTCCCCAGAATCTGGTGGAAGCAGGAAAATGGGTTTTGAGATAAATGAAAACTCAAAAGTTTTCCTCTCTTGAGTGGCTTGGGTTTTACAGCTCCAAATCGAATAAATAAACAAATAAAATAGGAAAAGTGGTTTTAAAAAGCTGAATTCACATACAATGGCCGTGGTCAGGTCTTTCCTAGCAAACAAGAAGGCGTGTTTCAAGATACCATAGTTTCTCTTTATATTATAACTAATAACAAACGTTAACATATTGATAATGGAAGTGGCTGATGCTATGTCAAGTGATGTATATGAAAATATCTTATTTACTCTTTCGAACTCCACGAGGTAGAAACTACTATCACTCTTGTTTGCAGAAAAAGAGAGAGAGAAGTTAAGTCTCTTGTTCCAGCTTGCTCAGCAGTGAAGGGACAAGGGAAGTTAATTGTCTTATTCAAGTTTCAGATCCCCCCACCTTTGACCTACGGTGCGGTCCATGCCACACGATTTAGCTTCTTCTCTTGACTGCAACTACAACTGCCACAACAACTAAAACCCCAGTTATGGAACTGGGGATCCCAACCCCACTCCCTCCTCTCCATCAGCTCCTGAGCCCACATGTCTAGCCTGAGTGCTCCTCCCTTCTAGAACACTCCTGCTACTTAGCAGTGAGTTGTGCACATTGCCTGGTTTTTGGATTTGTTCTCTCAAGCACTGTTAGGTCTTTATATTATAATTTAACTTTTCTCATGATATATTATCTGCCCAGAGTAAGAGTCTCTTGGGATGGGATGGTCTCGCGCTCATGCATGTTGTCATTTGTCACTGTTCCTAGATGATCCCAGGCACTGCGCAAGCCTATAATACCCATTTTCTGATCCCCGAGTTGACCGACTAAGGAGTAGAAACCATGTGCCGTATACCTCTAGTGTGTATGTCACAGTGCTTAACACAGCCCTACGCAGAGAGTAAATATGCATAATCTTTGTTGGCTGAGTGTCAAACTACGGGAAGAAAGAGAGAATGAGTCCCACGGTTACCAAGCGTCTACTGTATGGCTTATGTATAATATCTAATTTAAACTTCACAATAATTCTATGATGTAGGTGTTGTCCCTACTTGTCACATTGCCTTGGACCTGCAGCAGGTGAGTGGGGAAAGGAGGGCTCCTGTACAGCAGCACCAGGGTGAGGCAAGCACAGGCACCTGACCACCAGGTATCCTTCTTGGGGATACTGTGGAGGTGGTTATGTGGTGGGTAAGCAAGGCCCCGGGCCCCGACAGGCCAGGTCCTAGGAACAACTGAGAGCTGGGATAGGGTTTCTCAGGGAGCAGTCCCCAGAAACAGCCTGTGGGGAGTTGCTGTCCCAGACCTTGAACTTCATCTGGACATCAGGCTCCGCCCACATTAAGCCTTTGTCTTTGGGCACACGACAGGAACCCCTTCAGTCCATTACTTTCCAATTGTTCCTGGACCTGAGCTGGTTCCAGTCGAATAAATTCTGCATCAGAACAGAGAGAGGGCTCAGTAGAAATCTGTGGGAATGTAGGGGAGTGTCTATTAACCTGTCCTCCTCTGCAGCATCCTGGCTGGCCTAGCAGCTGTATAAATCTGGTGGGCAAGGTGGACGGTTGGCGAGCAGAGCAGGGAGGGGATCCTCACGCTCGATGCTCATCATTTCTCAGAGTGGAGTGGGGGTTGGCTCTCCCAGCGTCCTTCCTGTGGAAGAAGAACAAGGCCCAGGGAGGCGAGGGCACTGTGTGCTCAGATCCGGCCTCTACCAGCCTCCCCAGCCCCTTCTTAAGCCCCGTAATTACTTCCTTTTTGACCCAAGGTGCTCCAGACCCTCGTGGACCTAATTTTCCAGTTCAAATTCTCATGCCACACAGCCTCTACACTACGTTTGGTACTTCTCGTGCTTGGCCACACTTCCTTCCCCTCTTCATTTGAGGTATTTCCCACTTTGGAGTCCGTAGTCATTACCTCTTCTGGGAAGTCTTCCTGGGATGCCCCTAGGCTGACTTAGTGACCATCCCTGAGTCTCGCAGATGCCCTGTGCTCTCCTCTGTCATGTACTTAACGCTTGCATTTGTGCTTTATTTGGGCTACCTGGCTTTCTCTTCCCACACTGCCTGCCGCCTACCACAGAGCAGGAGCTCCAGGAATGCTGTTGATTGGTGATTGCTACTATTTATTTAAACCTGGCACTTTAAAAAAGCTCCTTCCAGGGTGCCTGGGTGGCTGAGTCGCTTAAGCATATGACTCTTGATTTCGAAGGCTCAAGTCCTGATCTCAGGGTTGTGAAATCGAATCCCACATTGGTCTACGTGCAACGCCCGGAGCCTGCTTGGGATTCTCTCTCTTCCTCTCCCCTGCCTGTGCGCGTTCTCTCTCTCTCTCCCTCTAAAAATCAAACAAACAAACAAACAATACCTCCTTCCATATATTAACTCATTTAATCCTTACAACAACAATCCCACAAAGTAGATGACTAAAGATGTATATTACTTGAAAGTATCTATTATTATAATCATGAGCCTCCCATTTGAAGAGAGATGTATGCACAAGCTAGCGAGGGGCAGAGCCCATCGTAGAAGGAATACGTGGACAGCCATCTCGCTGACCTCTTCCTGCTGGCCAGAACCTCTGTAGCCTCATTCTTGCCTTCTCAGGAATGTTCCCCTTGTCCACAGCCTTTCAAAATGACAACTGTCTCCAGACTCGGTCACATTTTCCATGACATTTCCTCTGCCCTCTGGCCCAAGCGGCTCGCTCCTGACCTCCCACGGCATTAAAAGCACCACGTCACACATGCTTTGATTTCTCTTCTTGTGCCATAACCTCGCATTCTTCCCGACATGAAGGACCCTGTGTGCTCCTCCAGGCAAGTGTTGGAGTTCTCCATTCTCATTTTCCCTCTCCTGTGCCCAGCACGCTGCTAGGAGCGCGAGAGAGGTGAGGCGAATACTTGGTGACACCCTGAAAGACAGAACAGCTCAGGGTTCCATCCATCCTCACAGATGGTGGGTGCTCCTTGCTGTCGTCACAATGGCAGCCAGGGCTGTCCCTCCGCTGCTAACGGGGGCATGGTTCCCATCTGGGGTGCTCAGACAGCAGACTGGGCCTGAGGATATTTGGGTGTAACGGGAGGCTCTTTGACAGTTGTCTGCCGGTTGGACCCTTTACAGGTCTCTGAACAACTGGACTCTTCTTCCTCTTACTCTCTTTCTTCGCCTTCCTGCAGAGAGGAGTCTGCATATTACATAGCTGAAGAGGTTGAGCTGAATGAGGGAGAGATCAATAAAGTCAAAGAAGTGCTCAGGAAAGAGGCCTGGGGATCAGCTGGGGAGTGGGATGGCATGTGCCATCTCTGCCTTTCTGGGGACGTTCTTATGGTGACCTGCCAACTCTGTGGACCCTGGACAGCCCTGTGTGCGTGAGCCCCTTGGAAGACCCCCCCAGATGAGCGCTGAGGGGCCATTTACTCCATACGTCACTTGAGCAAGTCTTTTTCTCCCTTTAACTGAAAAAGGAAATCATAATGTCTACACTACCTCCCCCACCGGGGATTGTTGTGTGGATGAAATGAGCAAAGCCTGGGGGAGCGCTCCGTGGAGGATAAGTCATTGTGGCCATTCCTTCGTTCCCTTACTCATCTGTTCCGTAAATACTTCTTGAGCGCTCGCCGTGCACCAGACGCTGAGTTCAGCTCAGTGGGGATATGATGGAGGGCACTGTACCAAGAGACATAGTTCCTGTTCTCATGAAGCCCACAGTCCGGTGGGGGAAAGGGCTCCAGTCCATCACACTGTTGTGTAACTACTCGGTGAGGTATCAGGAAAGGAGCACAGTCTCCCTGGGACAGTGTGACACAGGAACCGATCACATTACATACTTTGTTGCTCTTGTCACCTAGTCACTGGTTCACAAATTTTGAATTGCGAGAGTCACCTGGGCCCCAACCCCAGGGAGTCTGATTTCCTAGGTCTAGAATTTCCCTTCCAGAAATCTACATTTTTAACATGCTCCTCCACCTCCTTCCCCAGGCGATTCTCATGCAACTAACCTTTGGCCACATTTTAAGCAAGAATGACTTAAGGCTGGTATGGGGCCTACATGAGGGACTGGTGCCTCATAAAGTCTCTGTGACAGTTTCTGTGTTTCTTCTCTGATTCTGCTCCAGACCATTCCTGAAGCTTGGCAGATGAGCCAACAGATTTTCTTCTTTGCTCAAGCTACTTTGAATTGGGTTTCTGTCACTTGAAAACACCCCCTCCTGCCTAATTTAGGTCCCTCTGATCTCTGTGAGCTCCCCTCAAGATGTCTGCGGTCTCTATGGTGAATACAAGATGTGCAGGGGGTTAAGTCAGGATTTATTGTTCGAAACAACAGTTAGCAAGCGTCATTCCCATTCTAAGCTTTGGCCCTGAAACACCCCCACCCCCGCCCCCAACCCTTACAGAGCCTCACTTTTCATCTGCCGGCCTTTTGTGACATCCACAACACGTACAACGCACAAAATAGGAACATCAGCAGCCCGTCTTGAAATATGAATTTCTGACCAAACAACAATGGTACTTATATGTCCATGTCTAAATCAAATAATTCTGGCTGGCTGATTACTCCACATCATCAAACCATATGGTATGGGAACTGGGGGTTTGCATTCTGGAGTCACACCATCCGGATCCAGATCCTGGCTCTGCTGTCTCTGAGATGGGGGTCTCTAGTCACCTCACTTTTCTGGGCCTTCGTTTTTTCATATACAAAATGAGTATAAGGGACAGGGCTCGCCTCATCGGCAGTTGCAAGGGCTAAATGCACCATGGTACATAAAGACCTTAGAACAGGGCCTGGCACACAATCAGGGTTCAGTAAATGTTAGCTATTATTATGTGGGTTTAATGTGCTTACGGTAGCACTCCCTCCAGAGGGTTTTCCCAGCCTGATAACCTTTTATCCACAGTAGGAAATCTTGTTTGTAATTGTGCTTCCCTTCCCCCCAATGAATACTGTTTTTCCACTGCGATCTACTCTTTCCCTCCCGTCTCCTAGGGTTTTGGCCTCCTTTAATTCTCTCTTTCCTGCCAATTCAGTGCCCTCCTCTTTCTGTGAACTCCCAAGTCCTTGGGATGCCCCCTTCCGTAACCTCAAGGCTCTGCTTTGAGTCTCTGCCACTGTATATGTCCCCAAGAACCCCAGGGCAGCTCCAGGCACACCTCTGCCCCCAGCGCCTAGAGCGCACTGCCATGACGACTGAAGCTATGTGCCTCGCATGAGCCAGTTAATTACACAACTCATACTGCTCTGACTTAGTCCCCTGGACTTCTGCATCGCTCACTTATAAATTGAGGCTAAGAACACCTACTTAGTTAGATTGTTGGAAAAACTGAAGGCAACGATACACACAAAGCCCAGGTTAATGCTTAATAGCATTTAATATTGTAATTGCTGTTATCATCTGCAACTGTAGAGAAAATAAAACAAAGGAAAGGTCTGTATTTGCACACACACATGCACCCTGTTTCATCTGCAGACTCGAAAATGAGGCCAAAACTTGGCCAACAACACTGACCAGAGACCAGCAGCAACGGTTTGGAATGATGAAGGCCTCACCCTTGTGCCTATCCTGGCTGGAAAAGCCTGTTACTGGTCGCTACCATCATTGTTATTTCGCTCTATCGCCTTTGTTCTGTTTTTTACTTTCTAAAACATTTATTTCTGCTCTAATCTTTTTTTAGGAGTTTTTTTTTCTTTTTAAGATTTTATTTATTTACTTGTCAGAGAGAGAGAGCGCACAAGCAGGAGGAGCAGGAGGTTGAGGGAGAAGCAGGCTCCCCACTGAACAGGGAGCCGATGTGGGACTCCAGCCCAAGACCCTGGGATCATGAGCAGAGCCAAAGGCAGACACTGAACTGACTGAGCCACCCAGGTGCCCCTCTGCTCTAATCTTTATTAGTTTGCTCCATAACTTTAACTCTGTCTGTTGGTCTGTCTCTCTGGTAAAATACACACAACATTGAAATTACCCTTGGCCATCTTTAAGCATGTAATTCAATTGTGCTAATTGCATTCACATTCTTGTGACACCCATCTCCAGAATTATCTTCTGTTTTCTTTTTTAAAGATTTCATTTTATTTGAGAGAGAAAGCATACACAAGCAGGGGGAACTGCGGAGGGAGAGGGAGAAGCACGCTCCCCGCTGAGCAGGGAGTCTGTCATGGGGCTCCATCCCAGCACCCTGAGATCATGACCTGAGCTGAATGTGAATGCTTAACCGACTGAGCCGCCCAGGCGCCCCTACAGAACTCTTTTCATCTTGTCAAACTAAGCCTGTATCAATTAAGCCACTCCCCATTCTTTCCTGCCCCAGCCCCTGCTGACCACCATTCTACTTGACTGCTCCAGGTACCTCTTACACAGGGAATCGTGCAATACTTGTCTTTTTGTAACTGACTTGTCGCTTAACATAATGACCTCAGCTTTCATTTGTGTTGTAGCAGGTGTCAGAATTTCTTTCCTTTTTAAGGCTGAATAATATTCCATCGTACGCATCTACCACATTTTGTTCATCCATTCATCATCAACAGACAATTAGGTTCCTTCCACCTTTTGACTACCATGACCGCTGCTGCTACGAATATGGGTGCACAAACCCTGCTTCAAAACCCTGACCTCAATTCTTTTGGTATATAGGCATGCCCCACTTTTTGAAGCTTTGCATCTGGGCACTTTGCTTTTACAAAAGACCTACAATGAGTACCTGTTTTTGCTAGCCCAAAGAAATCCAACGAGGAGTTTTGCTTTTAGGAAAAAAAGGGTGAAAAGCAAGAAGAGCATTCAGCGAGTGTTCTGCAACGAGCCTTTAGAGAGGAAGCTCACCTGCCGGCAGCAAGGATGGCCCCTTGGAGCGCCTTCCCCCCAGGAGCTACACTCAGCATCTCAGCCTCAAGCTGCCATAGCCTTGAACTGTGTCTGTGAGCATCTGTGATGTGTCTTGATTTATTCTGTGCGTTCGTTAGCCAGATGCAGATGCATCCTAAGTCATCAGAAAAGCCGAAGAGAGGTTACTCTTTGGATATGGCAATTGCTAAAAAAATTTTCCGCATAAATTAATGGCAATGACCTCTTTACTTTCTGCCATTTCAGCTTATGAAAGTTTTCACAGAAACACTTCTCTCATACCCCATCGAACTGAGGTCTTCCTGGCAAAATTACCCTCTTTGGACAAGGACCAAGGGGGAGCCACAATAAACCAAATGCTGTGAAGGGGCAGAGCATGTGAATAAAACCATGAAGGCATGGCTGGAATGATTTGTTCATAGAACTTGAAAGTAGGAATAGGAAACAATTATTGCAATTTGGAAAAGGCCAGTTCAAGAGAAATTAAAAAAAAAGAAATATTTTGTCACCAGCTCGCTGGATAACACCCAGCAAGTTACCTTCAAAGAGCTTACTTCCTCCAAAAGATGTAATAGGTTTCAATAGAGAAATATAAATTGGTTTAAAGGATTCATGAATACATATTCTTTTCAATTGCACATGGAACATTCTCTAGGATAGATCACATGTGAGGCCAGAAAACAAGTCTCAGGAGATTTAAGAAAATTGAAATCGGGGCGCCTGGGTGGCTCAGTCGTTTAAGTGTCTGCCTTGGCCTCAGGACATGATGCCAGGGTCCTGGGACAGAGCCCTATGTGTCAGCTCTCTGCTCAGCGGGAGCATGCTTCTCCCTCCCCCCATGCCTGCTACAGAATTAAATCTTGTAAAAAACTGAAATCATATTAAGCATCTTCTCTGAAGACAATGGCATGATAGCAGAAATCGATTACAAGAAAGAACTGGAATAAACACATACACATGGAAGCTAAACAACACATTACTAAACAACCAATGGGTCAACCAAGAAATCAAAGAGGAAATAAAAAAAATACATGGAGAGAAATGAAAATGAAAGCACAATGGTCCAAAATCTTTGGGACACAACAAGAGCAGATCTAAGAAGAAAGTTTATAGTGATAAAGACCTAACTCAAGAAAAAATAAAAATTTCAAACCCAACATTACACCTAACAGAGCTAGAAAAAGAAGAACAAGCAAAACTCAATGCTAGTAGAAGGAAGGAAATAATAAAGACCAGAGCAGAAATAAAGAGAGAAAAACAATAGAAAAAAAATCAATAAAACCAAGAGCTGGTTCCTTGAAAAGATAAACAAAGTTGATAAACCTTTAGCCAGACTCAAAGAGAGAGAGAGAGAAAGACAGAGAGAGAGGACTCAAATCAATAAAATTAGAAATTAAAAAAAGGAAAAACAACCGACACCACAGAAGTATAAAGAATTGTAACAGGGGGGCACCTGGGTGGTTTAGTTGGTTAATCATCTGCCTTTGGCTCAGGTCATGATCCCAGGGTCCTGGGATTGAGCCTGGAATCCATTGGGTTCCCTGTTCAGCAGGAAGCCTGCCTCTCCCTGCCTCTACCCCTGATTGTGTGCTCTCTCTAATAAATAAATAAAATCTTTAAAAAAAGAGAATACAACAGAATACTGTGAGAAATTATACCCCAACAAATTGAAATAGATAAATTTCTAGAAATATGCAATCTTCCAGAGCTGAATTAGGAAGAAACAGAAATTGGAATTAGTGTCAATTACTAGTAAAAAATTGAACTGGTAGCCAAAAAGCTTCCAACAAACAAAAGTCCCCAGGACCAAACAGCTTCATAGGGGAATTCAACAAAACATTTAAAGAAGAATTAATACCTAGTCTCAAACTATTCCAAAAAATAAAAGAGGAGAGCTTCCAAATTCATACTGCGAGGGCAGCATTACCTTGATACCAAAACCAGAAAAAGACCACAAGAAAAGAAAGACTACAGGCCAATATCCCTGATGAGAATGGATGCTAAAATCCTCAAGAAAATGTTAGCAAACTGAATTCGATAATACATTAAAAGAATCATTCACCACAATCGAGTAGGATTTACTCCAGGGCTGCAAGGGTGGTTCAATATTCACAAATCAATCAGTGTGGTACATCATATTTAAATGAAAAAGAATAAAACCATATGATCACCTTGATGCAGGAAAAGCATTTGACAAAATACAATATCCGTTTATGGTAAAAACTCAACAAAATGGTTTAGATGGAACATATTTTGACATAATAAGGACATATATGACAAAACTCACCATTAACATCATTCTCAATGGGGAAAAACTGAAAGCTGTTCCTCTAAAGTCAGGAACAAGACAAGAATGTCCACTCTTACCACTTTTATTCAATACAATATTGGAAGTCCTAGCCACAGTGATTACACAAGAACAAGAAAAGACATCCAAATTGGTAAGGAATAGTAAAACTTTGACTATTTGCAGATGACGTGCTATTACATACAGAAAGCCCTAAAGACTGCATCAAAAAACTATTAGAACCAATAAATGACTTCAGTAGAGTTGCGGGATGCAAAATTAATATTTAAAAATCTGTTGTGCTCCTATAAACTAATTATGAAATAGCAGAAGGAGAAATTCAGGAAACAATCCCATTTACAATTGCACCAAAAGAAAAAAAAAAATCCCGCAATAAATTTAAGTAAGGAGATGAAAGACATACACTCTGGAAACTATAAGACACAGATGAAAGAAACCGAAGGTGACACAAACAAATGGAAAGATATATTGTGCTCATGGACTGGAAGAATTAATACTGTTAAAATGTCCATACTATTCAAAGCAATCTATAGATTCAGGGCAACCTGTATCAAAATACCAATAGTATTTTTCACAGAACTAGAATAAGTAATCTTAAAATTTGTATCAAACCACAAAACATGCCAAATAGCCATAGCAGTGTTGAGAAAGAAGAACAAAGTTGCACAGATTACAATCCGAGATTTTAAGATATGCCACAAAGTTGTAGTAATCAAAACAGCATGGTGTTAGCACAAAAATGGACAAACAGATCAATGGGACAGGATAGAGATCTCAGAAATAAACCCACATTTATATGGTCAATTAATCTGTGAGAAAGAAGGCAAGATTATACAGTGGGGGAAGGACAGTCTTAATGAACAGTATCATGAAAACTGGATCACTTTCTTACACCATACACAAAAATAAACTCAAAATGGACTAAAGACCTAAATGTGAGACCAGAAACCATAAAACTAAGAGAAAACATGGGCAGTAATTTCTTGGACATCACCCTTAGCGACATATTTAGGGCTATGTCTCCTCAGGCAAGGAAAACAAAAGCAAAATTAAGCTATTGGGACTACACCAAAATAAAAGGCTTTTGCATAGCAAAAGAAACAATTAACAAAACAAAGGCAACCAACTGAATGGGAGAACATATTTGTACATTACATATCCAAAAGAAGTTAATATCCAAAATAAAGAATTTATACAACTCAACACCAAAATATAATCAGATTAAAAATGGCCAACAGACACATGAAGGGGTCCTCAACATCACTCATCATCAGAGAAATGCAACTCAAAACCACAATGAGGTTTCATTTTATATCTGTCAGAATGTCTAGTATCAAAAACACAAGAAATAACAAGTGCCGGCAAGGATGTAGACAAGAGGGAACCCCCATGCATTGTGGATGAGAATGTAACTCGGTGCAGCTACTGTGGAAAGCAGTTTGGAGGTTCCACAAAATATTAAAAGTAGAAATACCATATAAACTGGTAATTCCACTACTGGGTATTTAGCCAAAGAAAATGAAAACACTAGTTCGAAAAGATATACGCACCCCTGTGTTTATTCCAGAATAATTTACAATAGCCAAGATATGGAAGCAGCCCAAGTGTCCATTGAGAGATGAATGGATAAAGAGGATGTGGTGTATATATATACAATGGAATATATCCGACCATAAAAAAGAATGAAACCTTGCCACTGGCAACAACGTGGATGGACCTAGAGGGTACTGTGCCTAGTGAAAGAAGTCAGACAGAGAAGGACAAATATGATGTGGTTTTACTCCTATGTGGAATCTAAAAAATAAAATGAGTGAACAAACAGACTCTCAAATTCAGAAAACAAACTGGTGGTTGCCAGGGGGAGGGGGATGGGGAAAATAAGTAGAGAGGACTAAAAAAAATTCATGAATGACGAGTACATTATTAAAAACAGCTCCCAGGGGTACCTGGGGGGCTCAGTGGGTTAAGCCTCTGCCTTCGGCTCAGGTCATGATCTCAGGGTCCTGGGATCGAGCCCCACATTGGGCTCTCTGCTCGGCGGGGAGCCTGCTCCCCCGCCCCCCTTGTGTCCCCCCCCCCCCCCGCCTTGCCTGCCTCTCTGCCTACTTGTGATCACTCTCTGTCAAATAAATAAATAAAATCTTAAAAAAAAAAAAAAAAAACAGCTGCCAGTGAGGAGCTGACTGGTGGCATATCCTGGACCACTGGATTCACTACCACCTGCAAAATGTTCATGATGCTTCCCCAGCCCATGAGCTTGGTGCAGGCAGGCAGTCTGCCTGCTGGGAGTAAATGTAAGAGGCAAAGTAATGTGAAAAGAGGAATGTGGACTTTGGATATGGAAGATGGGTTCAAGTCTCACTCCACCAATTTTTAGCTGGATGGGAGCTTGATTCGGACGGCTACATTTAGCTTGGCTCTCTGGGTCTTTATTTTTTCACCTGCAGATAAGGAGGACAGGAATGCCATTTTCTCTGTAAGGGGAATCAGACCACCTCATGCATGTGAAAACACTTCATTCTGAAGTACAATACAGATATTAATAACTGTGAAGCTCTGGAAAGAGACAGACATGAATCAGCCCCATCTTTCCGATGCCCAGATTAAAACAAAGAAGTGTTTAGCTGCTCAGCACCTGCACCTGTTTCCCAACACAGACTTCCTTGATTAGGTATCTTGTCATCCTACTTCTGCTGTTTATCCTGGCCTGGGGCTCTAGTGGCTGGGTCCGCCATTGCCGTGGCCTTGGGGGAAGGGCACTATTGGTGAGTTGCAAGGGGGGCAATTTCTGGAACTCATGAAGTCCCTGTGTTCTCTTCCCACAGCCAGAGAGGCCTCATCCTGCCACCTGAGTCACACTGCAGCCCCCAGGCAGGGGACAGCAGCCTCCACTGAGCTGGGAGGGCTTGGAGGATCCTGTGTGGGGTGCTAGGGAAAGGCAAATCGGGAATTTCCCCAAAATTCACTGGTCTGATGTTCCTGCTCCAAACCAGTAGATGTTTATTTTTTTTTTATTTTGGAAGCTCTTTATCAGACAGTACTTAAAACTTCTAAACATCATGATGGCCTTGAAAGAGGAAAGAACAAAGTTTAGGAAACTAAGTTCAAATGGCAGTTGGTTACATGACATTATCAAATAATTGAACAGCTCTGAGCTTCCTCTGGTGCTTCAATCACCCCCCAGCAATCACTGATCTCTTTTCTACCCCTACGTTTTACTTTTTCCAGAATGTCATATAAATCGAATAATACAGCATGAAGCCTTTTGAGTCTGGCTGCTTTCACTTACTATACTACATTGCGATTCATCTACCCTATTTCATATATTCAATAACTCATTCCTTTTAATTGCTCAGCAAGTACTATTTCATTCTGTGGGTGTACCCCATAGTTTCTTTATCTATTTGGATTGTTTCTATAAATAAACCACTATTAACATTTGTATATAGGTTTTTGTGTGAACCTAACTTTTTGTCTTGGGCAAATACCTAGGAGTGGGATTGCTACATCATATGGTAGGTGTTTTTCTAACTTTATGACACTAAGAGACTTTTTTTAAAGAGTCCAGCACAGAGCCCGACATGAGGCTTGATCTCACAGTCCTGAGATCATGACCTGAGGGGAAATCAAGAATTAGATGCTTAACTGACTGAGCCACCCAGGTGCCCCCGACAGACTGTTTTTTTTAAGTGGTTATAAGAATTTTGCATTCTAGCACAGCACTTAAAAAAAAAAATCTTGAAAAAATATTCCCAAGCCCTCATGTGCCCAATTTTATTTTATCCTCCAGATAGCTCTGTAGGATAGGGAGGGTGCAATCACTTCCCTGTGTAACAGGTGAGGATGTGAGGGCTGAAGGGGAGAAATTACTGTGGCAGAGGCTGCTATGGTCTCCAGTAGATCTCCTCTCCCCTTCTTCCTTTTAGTGAAGACTCCTACCCTGCTGAGTTCTGGCTGAGCAGATGGTACCCATCAAGAAACTACATTCCCCAGCTTCCCTTGCGTCTAAGAGGCCAATTGACTAGACTCTGGCTAGTGGGATATGAGCAGGAGTCATATGAGCAAACTCCAGTTCAATTCCAGAAGGGCTGAGTTTGCTCCCTCTTTGCATTCTCTTTTCCCTCTCCTGCTGGCTGGACTGTGGGTGTGGACTTGTGGATGAAAATGGCACAAAAATGGAAGAAACATGGGTGGCTGATTGATGTCATGCCAGGGCCACCCCAACTGTTATGTGTCCCTTCCTTCTCCCATTGTAATTCTGGGTTCTCTTTGCCATCACAGCTTGACATTTATCCTAGCTACAACAGTCCCATGCCAGGGAGGAGGGAGCACATCCACGTCCAATGGTCTGTCCAGCCTCTTCCATCTTGTATAGGAAAGTTTTAAGAAGAAAATCAATGCTGGGGTGTCTGGGTGGCTCAGTGGGTTAAAGCCTCTGCCTTTGGGTCAGATCATGATCCCAGCGTCCTGGGATAGAGCCCCGCATTGGGCTCTCTGCTCGGTAGGGAGCCTGCTTCCCCATCTCTCTCTGCCTGCCTCTCTGCCTACTTGTGATCTCTGTCTGACTTGTGATCTCTGTGAAATAAATAAAATCGAAGAAGAAGAAGGAGAAGGAGGAGGAGGAGGAGGAGAAAATCAATGCTGCTGAAAACAAGATATTCCCTGGAGATCACCTCTTCCAATCTCCCACACCCCAGAGGAGATGGGCCTGCTGCTCTACAGGAGAGGCATTTATTTTGTTCATGGACCATTTTGGGTGAAGGAATGGCAAGAAATGAGCTTGCTCGGTATAGGGTGGGAAGTGAGAGACTCTGGAGGTCAAACTGAGGCAGCTGGACTTCATGGGTTAAGCAGGAGGCAAAGACACTTGCAGAGGGAACTGAGAAGATGCTGTTGGGTCAGGCAGCTGTGTAGTGAGAAGCTGGGAGGGGAAGAGGCCAGGGGTAGAAGGCCTCTAGCAGGAGGAGACATGAGGACTTTAGGAATGCATAGGCAGAGATTGGTGGGGGGTGCTGCCCACACATCATGTGAGGAGAAAAGGAGCCAACCACGAAGGAAAAGAGCACAGCACAAGGAAAACTGAAACGGATTGCTAAGACCCCCTCCCAGGGCCATGCACAGTACTCAGCCCTGTCTGCTCCCTTTCCTGCCTCCCTAGCAAGTACTTCTGCACTTGTTGGCAACACCCTACTTGTTTAGTCTTCAAATCCTGTGTCAAGAGCCAAATAGAGCCTGGTCTATCCTCTACAGTAACACAATATTCCCAGCCCAGATCCCAGAGCAGCGAGTGAAGGAGGTGGTGAAGATGTTGATGTCATAGGTAATGGGGAGCCACGGTAGGTTTTGAAGATGGGAGGGGGTGTCTTATTGAAAATGTCATTTGAGCTAATAGTGGAAGTCCCACCACCAGCAAATAATCCTACACAAAAAGTGATTGGATTAATTCAGGCTATTAATTAATTCAATTTGTCCAGGGCCTAACTGCAGTCTTGAAGACAGGACGTAAAGCTGCTTGGGGGTCTATGGACAAAGGATAACGACAAAGAAGAATGGATTCAAGAAGACAAAGTATGTTGAAGAGAGCACAGGGATTGACTTCTGTGCTCTTATTTTGACTTATATCATTTTGGAATGCAATGGGATCTTCCAAACCATCAAAGAGTGAAGATATGGAAGAATGGAAGGTTTCTGATTCAAAGAACAGCTGGGGACAAGTCCCAACTCTACCACCAACTGGTCCTGCGGCCTTAAGCCAGTCATTTACCCTGTGTGACCTCCAGATGGGCCAACCATAGACAATCCCTACAGTTGCTGACTTTTCCACCACGTAGTACAATTCAGTAACACCTAAATCAAATGTGAACATGTCACCTATATTGTTGATGGTGAAAGGGCTTGCAAATAAGAAAGAAACACGCAGGAGCTTACAGATCTATGTTTCTCAAACAAGGTATGGGTGCCCCTGGGAGTGCTCAGTGGTGCCCCAAGGGGTATAAGGAGCCACAGGGTGAACAAGGAATGTCCTCTAGAAATGTCAATTATATTTGCTAGTCAGTGGTTTCAAATATATTTATATGATATCAAAAAAAATATATTATGGAGAGGAATACTATCTTCTAATACGTTAAAAAAAAAAAAAAAAGAACATAGGGCGCCTGGGTGGCTCAATTGTTGGGCAACTACTTTCAGCTCAGGTTATGATCACAGGGTTCCTGGATGGAGCCCCACCTGAGGCTCTCTGATCAGCAGGGAGTCTGCTTCTCCCTCTCCCTCCCCTCCTGGCTTATGTTTTCTCCCTCTCCCCCTCTCTCTCTGTGTCAAATAAATAAATAAAAATCTTTTTTAAAAATAAGATATAAAACTTCAAAAACTTTTGAGCAGAGGGAAGGGAGAGCTGTTTGGAACCATGTGTCTAGGCATGCTTAAGGGAGGTGGGTAAGATTATAAATAAAAGCAAGGCGAAAAGGAGAGAGAACAGCAAAAACCAGAGGCAGGAGAAAGCCTGAAAGAACGGAGAGAAAGAGAACTAGCACAGCCTGGCCCTTCTGTAGTCATAGAAAGCATACAGCCACTGCCGAGAGAAGCCAGGGGTACAATTTCCACATCTGCCATTGCTGGGATTGGAGCTGGCTTGGGAGATCACCAGGAACTATAAACTCCAGGGATTTTATTTTTCTTTCTCAAGTTCAAGGTTACTTCTTCCTCTGCTCTTTTGGATACAGAGGCTTTTATTACCTTGGCAGAACAGAACATGAGCTGTTCTTCAAAGTGTCTTTCAGCTTGTTGAGCCCAGCCCTGCCTCTTTACCCCGTAAGGTGCTTTTCCCAGAGAAATCAGCCTCGGCGGTGAGTCCACGGGCCTCCGGGAGCTGTAATTTGCTCAAGGAATTCAAATAAACACACCACCCAGAGCAGAGCCGTGCCCAAGGTTGGAAAGCATCCACCTGCTGAAAGGCCCTGCTCCTCCCAAGTGTTAGCTTCAGGGGCTGACACATGAAAGCCCCAACAATAGGAGGAGCACAGAGCTTTGCCCCAGCATCTACAGGCTTGTGGGAAGAGAGACTCTCTTTTTATGTTGCTATTCAGCAACTGATGGGGAGGGAATGGCAGAGCCGGGGCCCTCTGAGCCTGGCTTCCGGTTTGTCACTGGTCTGTCCTGGCTGTGGCCCCAGGCCGGCAGGAGTGGCCGGTGGACAGGGAGGGGGCACTGGGGCGGTCCTGGCCCCGGACTCAGCATCCCCCCTGACCCCCGCTAGTGCCCGGTGCTCTCTAGAGCACATTTCCCAGGGCCAGTTCGGCGCAGACACCAGGATGGGGTCTGGAACAGAAACCCACGTAAGAATCCGCAGTTGCCCTTGAGAAGGTTGCAGGGTGGAGAAGACACTTAACCAGTTATTTCGGCACAGAGTGAGGAGTTTCACATGAAGGGAAGTCAGGACGCTGGGCGGACTGCCTGTGCCTACTTTTGCACTAAGGTCACTAGAATGTTGTGGGCTTGAGGGGTACCTAGAGGGGAGACATGGCCTGCCATGTAGGAGCTGCCGGAAGAAATGTGTCACCCCGGTTGGGATTTAAGGGCATGGTTATGACACTTCAGCTACAGCTGACTTTCTTCTCACCTTCTTTTTCTATTCTGACCTTTTGGGCAAAAAACTCATATTTGAAGTGGGAGGGAAGGGTAGGAGGGAAGAGTTCTTCTCCAGGCCTTGGATCCACGTGTTCCTGGTCACCAACATGGCAAGGCCTTTTTTCCAGAAGACAGTACCCTCAGGAGCTCAGAGGGCAGGTGACTGTGTGGCAGAATGTGAGGGACCACGTGGGGCTCCACAGCGGAGGTGGGGACAGAGGGCTGGCAGAGGCCCACAGTTCCACGGAAGGCCTAGAGGGCATTCTCACTTCCTTCTCAACTTCCAGCCAACCAACAAGGTGGAAAATTATTTACTTTCCCTCCGTTCATTGCTCCTTTTCTCAAATATATTGGTGGTTTTATATCTTCTGGGTGTAGCAGAGTTGGAACATTCTGTTTGGCAAGACGTCCCTTCTTGGGGAGTATTCAGAAAGAGCTGCCCTTTCGCGCTTAGAACAAACTGAGCCTCAGGTAGATGCCATTACTGCCCAGGTGCTTTCTGGTAGCTGCTGCCTTTGGAGGGAAGCTAGACCAGAGAAAATCAGTGAGGAATCTGCAGTTGCTGACCCTGGGAGAGGCAGGCAAAGGACTTGACAAGACTAAGAGTTATTTGCAGGTTCTTACTGAAAACCAGTTGCACATATCAGATTTCTACATGCAGCTGTCTGAAAGCACAGACATATTGCCTTATCTAAATGAAAAAAAAAATGCATCGCTGGGCATGTCATTTGTCGTCATTTCTCTTCCTTCTGGGTGTTATTGTAGGACTTCCAGGCCCAGTAGAAGGGGACTAGATCCCAGAGAATGAGCCTTACGACCCAGCAGTGGTTCCCTCCAACTTCCAGAATAAATTTCAACTCCCCCTCTCCCACCGCTGCCAGCATTACCTAGGCCCTGTTATTCATTTCCAGTGGGGAAAAATGTTATCCCAAACTAAGCAGCAGGCAAACTGTATTTTGCATCTTTGTGGCCCAAATGTAACAAATCATCAGGGATGACTGTTTAAAATGAGAACTTAATCCCACTTTGACCTTCCCCTCACACTCATGCTTCTGCTCATCCCCCTAGTTGACTGTATTTCCTGAATACCTGTCAGTTGGCTGGGGATACAATTTGGCTACCCCAAATCAGAGAGAAATGAACCCTTATCATTTGCTTCTTAAATGTGCTAGGTCTTTTCCTTTTTTTTTCTCTCCCTTTTTTGATTGACATTCAGCACATCCAGCATCTTAGATAATCCTGCTACAGTTGTCCTTTGGTATAACTGTTAACCTGAAAAATAAAACTGTCAGTAATTTTACCAGCAAAATAGGTTTATTCAGGAATAGCAGAGAATTGCAATCTGGGACATGCAAACTATGTCCAAACCATAGGCAAGTCCAGAGAACAAAGGAGAGGAACACTTTTTTTATAGAGGAAAGGGGGGAGTTTGTAAAGGCTCTTATAAGTAAAAAGTTCATTGGAGTAAACCAGGAGTTTGAAGTGTAGTGGCTTCTCATTGGCTGAGTTGTGACAGTCACTTATTGGCTGACCTGTTGCCAGGCAAGGAGAAAATCTTCCTCTGGCTAGGGTAATAAAGTAAGCTTCATTCTGTTAGGAACACAAATCCCTCTCTTCCTCTTGGGGTCTGCAATTGATGATGAGTGGTAGAGAATTATATTTCCCCCTCCTGGCTTCCTACTTCATTTTTTTTTTTAAAGATTTTATTTATTTATTTGACAGACAGAGATCACAAGTAGGCAGAGAGGCAGGCAGAGAGAGAGAGGAGGAAGCAGGCTCCCTGCTGAGCAGAGAGCCCGATGCGGGGCTCGATCTCAGGACCCTGAGATCACGACCCGAGCAGAAGGCAGCGGCCCAACCCACTGAGCCACCCAGGTGCCCCTCCTGACTCCATTTTAAAAGAGATTTCCTTTATTAACTTTCACACAGCCAGGATGAACTTGATAATGTTATGACCTTGGGAAATGATTTTTTTTTAAAAGTGCAATCTTTCTCACTTTAAAATCTGGCTAGTTATATAAGATTCTTTTTCCTGACTGTATAGCATTTTCTGAACCAGCACACTCTTTTGTCACCTTGCTGGTTTCTTTGCTACCAAGATGATAAACTTTGACATGTGCTCAACATCAATTTGTCTAAGACATTAATATTTTGACATCACCCTGGCCTCAGGGCACACCTACCTATAAAGGTTTTTTTCAGCCTCCTCCTCCCCAGGCATTTTCAGGTGAACAGAGGACAGATAAGACTCTAGTCCCTACCCCTATGCCCCATGCCCACTCCATCCTTTCTTTTTTAAAAATCTGCTGATATCTATTTGTCTTTCAGGACTCAGTTCAAGGCCATCTTTTTCTGAGAAGCCCTTCTTGAGAGAGTCCCTCCTGCCACCTAACACGCACACACACACATCCTATAATACCTCTCTCTACACCAGGCTAAGGGCTCTTCTATGCTACTGTGATCGCTTTGTTTACACTATCCATCCAGTACTATAAGAAAAATACAATTTTTAAAACGTGCCATAGTTCGGGGCACCTGGGTGGTTCAGTGGTTTAAAGCCTCTCCCTTCGGCTCAGGTCATGATCCCAGGGCCCTGGGATCAAGCCCCACATCGGGCTCTCTGCTCCATGGGGAGCCTGTTTCCTCCTCTCTCTCTGCCTGCCTCTCTACCTACTTATAATCTCTGCCTGTCAAATAAATAAATAAAATCTTTAAAAAAAAGTGCCATATTTCTAACCTAATCGTAAAGTCCATGAGAAATATTTCCAGCTAACATTCATTTGAGAGCTTACTGTGCACCAGGTACCATTCTGAGAGCTTTCTACAGTTGATCTCATTACAGTTTTGGGACAGCCCTGTAGTAGACAGTCTTGTCTACCAAACAACCAGTTCCTTTGTTCATGGCAGGCAGAGCCCTAATTTTGTTCAGATATCTACTACTTTTCCTAGCAACTCAAGGAAAGCTATATCCCAATTGGTCAAAACCAATTATTACTGTAATCCCATTTATCTTAGGGTGATTAGTTTCAGTATGGACATGTGAAAAAAATTTCAGCCAATGGGATATGAAGAGAAGCCTAATGAGTGGGGGGCAAGGGGAGTGCTTCTCAATAATTTCTGGATGCCAGAAAGTTCAGCAATCATTTTGCATTTAGCAGAGGAATTAGCCTGAGAATAAGGAGATGAAGAAAATGTCAGAACCAAGAAATGGAAAATAATTGTGTCTTTCATGGTGTGATTGATTCCTGAGGTAACTGCCCCAGAAGTATCAGGAGTTCTTTTTGTGTGAGAAGATATAGTTTCTTTATTGTTTAAATTGAATTACTTGTAGTCAAAAGCATATTAATCATGATAAAATCCTTTGGAATGTTCTGTTATTACTTCCATTTTACAAATGAGATAATTGCAGCTCAAAGATGTTAAGTAAGTACTTTGCCCAAGATTAACTGCTTATAGAAAGGTAACCTGCCTCTAGGACTTTTTTCTTTTTTCTAAAAAGGCCTAAGTGGGGTCAGATTTGCTATCTAACTTGCTTACAACAAGCCCCACTCTCATCCCATGCTTCAGTGGAGCTGCCCCTCCCAGTCACTTGCCTCAGTCCCAGGGCAGTGGGCCCCTCCCTCAGAAGACTGGCCCAACTCCCTACCAACCCCACATCTCCCAACTTGGGAGTTCTCAGAGCCTTCCTTCTGGCGGTGGTGGTGACAGGTCTCATTTCACAAACAGACCAAATCACACCTAGTTAAAATGCACTGCATTCAGGCTAGGGACTGAACACTGCCCACAACAGGCAAGGAGAGCTTCTGCAGACAACTGGCCTGAAGGATAAAGTGGCCAGGATGTAAGAGTAGAACATACACAGCACACATTGGAGCACTCCCTGAAGTGCCAGGTCTGGGGAACAGGAGATACTACATGACATGGCACTGAAGGACCTCGTCTTCATAAGACCATTATCCTCAAGAACAAGAGACAAAGCTGACTCTCCTAACACAGAGAGGCACAGATACTTAGATAAAATGCAAAGACAGAGAAATTGATCTCAAATGAAATAACAGGACAAGACCATGGCCAGAGATCTGAGTGAAACAGATACAAGTAACATGCCTGACGGAGAACTTAAAGTAATGATTATAAGGATACTCATGGGATTTGAGAAAAGAGTGGAAGACATGGATGAGACCCTTAAAACAGAGGTAAGGAATAACATAGCAGAGATAAAGAGCTCAATGAATTAAATGAGAAACACACTTGATAGAATGAAAAGGACACTAGAAGCAGAGAAATGAATTAATGACCTAGAAGACAGAGTAATGAAAAGTAATCATGCTGAACAAAAAAGAGAACAAAAGAATTATGTAAAACGAGACTAGATGTAAGGAACTCAGTGACTCCATCAAATGTTATAACATTCATTATTATAAGAGTCCCAGAAGAAGAATAAGAGAGAAAAGGGGAGAGAAAATTTATTTGAAAAAATAATAGTGGAAAATTTCCCTAATCTGGGGAAGGAAACAGATATCAAGATCCAGGAGGCACAAAGAACTCCCATCAAAATCAACAAAAGCAAATCCACACCAAGACATATTGTAACTGAATTGGCAATATATAGTGATAAAGAAAAAAATTTAAAAGCAGCAAGACAAAATATGACAGTAACTTACAATAGAAAAGGAAGAAAAATTTGCCATCCATCTTATGAGGCCAGCATTATTCTGATACCAAGACCAGATAAAGACATCACAAAAAGAGAACTACAGGCCAGTTTCCCTGATGAACATGGATAAAAAAATTCTCAACAAAATGTTAGCAAACCAAATCCAACAGTACATTTAAAAAAAAATCATTCACCATGAGCAAGTGGGATTTATTCCTGGGTACCAAAGGTGGTTCAATATTCACGAATCAATCAATATGACACATCATATCAATAAGAGATAGGATAAGAACCATATGATCATTTCCATAGACACAGAAAAATCATTTGACAAAGTACAACACCCATTCATAATAAAAAATTTTCAATAACGTAGGGATAGATGGAACATTCCTCAATATCACAGAGACCATATATGAAGGACCCACAGCTAACATCATCCTCAATGGGGAAAAACTGAAAGCTTTTCCTCTCTGGTCAGGAACAAGACAGGGATGTTCACTCTCACCACTGTTATTCAACACAGTACTGGAAGTCCTAGCCTCAGCAATCAGACGATTAAAAAAATAAATAAATAAAAGCCATCAGCACAGAAGAAGTAAAACTGTCACTGTTTGCAGATGACATGGTACTATTTAGAGAAAACCCTAAAGCCTCTACTAAACAAATGCTAAAACTGATAAACCAATTCAGTAAAGTTGCAGGATACAACATCAATATTTAGCAATCTGATGCATTTCTATATACCAACAATGAAGCAGCAGAAAAAGAAATTAAGACAACAACCCCATTTACAACTGCACCAAAAATAATAAGATACCTAGGAACAAACCTAACCAAAGAGGTGCAAGACCTGTATTCTGAAAACCATAAAACACTGATGTAAGAAATTGAAGATGACACAAAGAAATGGAAAGACACCCCATGCTCATGGATTGGAAGAACAAATATTGTTAAAATATCTATACTACCCAAAGAAATCTAGAGATTTAATGCAATCCCTATCAAAATACCAACAACATTTTTCACAGAATTTACAACAAGCAATACTAAAATTTGTATGGAACCACAAAAGACTTTGAATAGCCAGAGCAATCTTGAAAAAGAAAAACAAAGCTGGAGGCATCACAATTCTGGACTTGAAGTTATATCCCAAAACTGTAGTGATCAAAACAGTATGGAGATGACACAGAAGGAGATACACAGATAAATAGAACAGAATATAAAACCCAGAAATAAACCCACAACTATGTGGTCAACTAATCTTTTACAAAGCAGCAAAGGATATTCAACAAATGGTGTTGGGAAAACTGGACAGCAACACGCAAAAGAAAGAAACTGGACCTCTTTCTTACATCATACACAAAAATAAATTCAAAGTGGATTAAAGACCTAAATAGGAGACCTGGAACCATAAAAATCCTATATAAGAACCCAGGCAGTAACCTCTTAGACATTGGCCATAGCAACTTTTTCTAGATATGTCTCCTGAGGTAAGGAAAACAGACGCAAAAATAAGCTATTGGGACTACATCAAAATAAAAACCTTCTGCATAACAAAAGAAACAATCAACAAAACTGAAAAGCAACCTACAGAATGGGGGAAGATATTTGCAAATGCCATATCTAATGAATGGTTAGTATCCAGGGGCACCTGGGTGGCTTAGTTGGCTAAACACCTGCCTTTGGCTCAGGTCATGATCCCAGGGTTCTTCATTTGAGCCCCCTATCAGGCTCCCTGCTCAGCAGAGAGCCTGCTTGTGCTCTGTCAAATAAAAAAAAAATTAAATCTTAAAAAAAATAGGATTAGTACCCAAATATATAAAGAACTTATAAAACTGAACACCAAAAAAATCCCCAAATAATCCAATTAAAAATGGGCAGAAGACATGAACAGGCTTTTCTCCAAAAGAAAACATACAGATACCAAGAGACATATAAAAAGATGCTCTTCGTCCATTACCATCAGGGAAATACATATCAAAACTACAATAAGATAACATCTCACACCTGTCAGAATGGCTAAAATCAACAACACACACACACAACCCAAAAACTGTGCTGTGACCCTGGGTTTTGAATGCGGCTTCATCCCTTAGCATCAACAAAGAGCTTGGTCCAGGGTGGCCTGCAGAAAGTAGATTCAAGGTAGCCCCAGAGCAGCTCTAGAACTGCTAGAGCATGGATGTGGCAAGCGGAGCTGTCTTAAGGACTTTTGGATCCTGCTTCAGCTTCTGCTCCACCATGGGTACCACGTCAGTATGGACATCAAAACCTTCAGTCAGCCTGCAAACTGACCAGAACTCGCAAATTCCTTATATAAATACTGGATCCACTCCTATCCTTCCCATGTCATGACCCGGGGAGGGGCGCCTGGCTCCTCCATTTGCCTCCAAATTTCCTGGAACTGAGTGGCTTTTCCCCCCCGTTGCTTCAGGGTGCTGGCGTTGGGGTGAAGGGGGAGTCGAGAAACAATGTCAGAAGCCATACCGAGACGCAAGATGGGTGGCTGAAGAACCAAGCCCTCTTCTCTCTGTTGGCAAGAGCAACCAGGACAGTCTGCTCAGACCTGCTCTGTACACAGCCCCAGAAATCTGCCTAGAGCAGCCCGTGAGCGTGCGGAACTTTCTAAACGGGTAACGGAGTATTTACCTCACTGGTGAGGCAGTCCATGGCCCTAAGAGAGCTGAACACCTGCCCCTGCACCGCACGCCCCGACAACCAAAAAGAACGAAGGGCCGCCACGCATGCGCCTCACTTCCCGCAGGTCCCTCTCGGCGCATGCCCAGTGGGAATCCGTCCGCTAGGGGCAGGTGGGTACAGCCTTGCGGATACCCAGGGTTTTGAACCCACACTGAGTGACTGCAGCAAGGACATACGCTGCCCAATGAGAGGCTCTGAGTAACGCTCGTGTGAACAAAAACTTGACTCTGGGGCTTAAAAATGATATGCAAAACCTCTATGGAGAAAATTACTAGAGTTTACTGAAAGAAAATAAGCCCCAACTAAATTAAACATGACAAGTCTATGAATTTCAATTATTATAAAATCTCCAATCCTCCCCAAACTATTAATTGAACATAATGAAGAACAAAAAAAGGAAACTTGAGTTACCAGATATCAATGCTTGAAATGAAGTAACTAAGATTTCAAAAGCACTGGGTAGACTAGTGCTTCTTAAACTTTTCTGCTCATTGGAATCTCCTGAGGATCTTGTTAGTCATAGTTCCTAATTGAGAAAATTTGGGATGCAGCTTGAGCTTCTGCATTCCGAACAGGCTACCAGGTGATGCTGATGCTGCTGGTCTGCAGACTACACTTTGAGAAGCAAGGGAGTAAATAACCGAAAGAGAGCCCAGAAACAAACCCACGCATTTATGAAAGCTTGCTATACAGTAAAGAGGGCATAGCAGGTTAGCAGAGAAAGTGAACTGTTTAATAAACTGGGCTGACCCATGGTCCTTACCAAAGGGACACAAGAATGTCAAAATGAAGGAGAGATTCGAAGATTCTGTGTGGTTGCTCTGAAGATGGAGGAAGGGACCACAAGCCAAGAAATGGGCTCTAGAAGCCAGAAAAGGCAAGGAAATGGATTTCTCCCCTAGAGCCCGAAGAAGGAATGCAGCCCTACCTACATGTTGATTTTAGACAAGTGAAAGCCATTTCTGACCTTCTGACCTCGTAAGATATTAGATTTGTTGTGTTAAGTCACTAAGATTGTGGTAATTTGCTACAGGAGCATTAGGAGACAAATGCATCATATCATAAAGGGCACCATAAAACAAAGTGAAAAGATAAGCCACAGGTTGGGAGATTTTTGTAAAGCATACAGCATACAGGATTAGTGCAAGAATATAAGGTGAATGATAAGTCGATAAAATAGGACATGTGATCGCTAGGAAAACAAGCAAAAGATATGTATAGAATTCACAGAGGCCAAGAGCTATAAGATGTACAACCTCACTAATAATTCTGGAACTGCAAATTGGAAAAAATTTTAAAATTTTGATAATGCCAAGTGTTGATGAGAATGTGGAACAATGGGAACTTTCATTAAAAAAATACCGACAGGACTGAATATTTTTGCCATGACTTTGGAGACAGCGATTTGGCAATACTTAGTGAACTTGAAGGCACTTGTTCTCTGACTCAATAATTGTACCTGTAGGTATTTCATTAGAAACATTATCACGTGTGAGTACTTGGAGAAACTTATAATACTATTCATTAAGGCATTTTGGTAATAATAAACATTGGAAGCAATCTAAATATGCTTCAATGGGCAAATGGATAGATTGTGGTATATTTCCATAATGGAATACACACTACAATTACATTGAATGAATCAGCATTTCCTCTTTTACCTAACTATACATGTAATTATGCCTTAGGTTATTTTTCTGTGTTTAGTTTCTATACAGACTGAAAGACCTTTGAAAATTTGGCCATGTCTTTACCTTAATTAAAAATTCTGCAGTGAGGTGTATTTTTTTTTTAAGATTTTATCTATTTATTTGAGAGAGAGAGACACAGCAAGAGAGGGAATACATGCAGGGGGAGTGGGAGAGGGAAAAACAGGCTTCCTGCTGATCAGAGAGCCTGATGAGGGGCTCGCTTGATCCCAGGATCCTGGAATCGTGACCTGAGCCAATAGCAGACACTTAATGAATGAGCCATCCAGGCACCCCCTACAGTGATTTTTTTTTAAAGTTTTATTGGGGTATGATTGATAAACCATAAACTGCAGATATTTAAATTGTACAATGTGTTAAGTTTTGACACATGTATAAACATCACCATGATCAATGTAGTGAACGTAGCCATCACCCCCAAATGTTTCCTTGGGTCCTTTTGTAGTCTCTCTGCCCCCTCCCTCCAATCTCTCCCATTCCCAAGCACCCACTGATCCACTTTCTGTCACTATAGATCCGTTTAGATTTTCTAGAGTTTTATTAAACAGAATCAACTGATATGGATTCTTTTTTTGTCTTGTTTCTTTCACTCAGTATAATCATTTTAAGATTCATCCATGTGGCTGTGTAGTTCATTCCTTTTGATTATGAGTAGGATTCCATTGTATGGATACACTACAATATGTTTATCCATTTGCCTCTTGGACATCTGGGTTGTTCCCAGTTTTGGACTATTACAAATAAAGCTGCTATGAACATTGTGTACAAGTCTATATGTGGGCATCTGGTTTCTTTTCTCTTAGGTAAATTCATAGAAGTGGAATGGCTGGATTAAATGGTAGACATATGTTTAACTTTTTAAGAAACTGCCATAGTGGTTGAACCATTTTACATTCCCATAGCAGGCTTCAGTGAGTTTTAAGAGTAAGATCTGGCACTCTCATTAGGCATGGGAAAAGGGCCTTTGCATATGTAATTAACTTAAGGATCTCAAGATGAGATCATCCCAGATTTAGAGTGGGGCCCAAGTCTCATGATGGTGTACTTATAAGAGAAACGCATATGGAGTTAGTGACGGAGATGGAGAGGACAGAGGCAGAGTGGAGTTACGCCGCCCAGGATAAGGAATTCCTGGAGCTCCCAGAACCTGGACCCTACACACTGGGCTGTAGACTCATGCCCTTGCCTTCCCCACTGTACTCCCACCGGTGTGCCTCACCTGCCCTCTCATCTGTCCTTTATCTTCTCACCTGCGCTCTGTCCTTTTACCACCTCCCCAAAGTGTGTAGCTCTTTTGCAGGGTTCAGGAAGGGTAAGACTGTTGAAGTGTAGTTAACCTCTACTCAGTTCAGGGGAATAGACATGACGGCCCCAGCTGGAATGTAAGCTCTCTGAGAAGGCAGGGAACCAACATGGTAAGGATTTAAACTCCTAACACTTGCCAGGCACGTCTAGCTACTCTAGCCTATCGGATCCTCACGAGAACCTTGTGAGTAGATATTTTTATCTCTATTTCACAGCACACTAAACTCAAAGAGCTTGTCACTTGCCCAGCATCTCACAGGAGGGACTCACGCAGAGCTCCAGCTGGCCCCCAACTCCAAGCTTTCTGTGCCACGGCCCTGGGGAAGCAACGGCACCAGACCTTCCATGTACTTGCTAGCTCATTTCCTCTAAGATGATCAGTGCTGGAGAAATGTTTGCATGATGCTGAAAGTAGTTTATCCTCAGCCAGCATGTCCATTAAATAGTCTACATATTCTTTTTCCATTAGAGCTTCATCTCCCTGAAGCTTAAAATAGGGTTGGAAATTTGCTGTGTTTGACCTATTTTCACCCATTAGCATAATTTATCAGACTAGAGAACTGAGAAGCTCCTGGATAAAGATGAAGGAGCCCAGGAATTTCAGCACGGGAGGGCAGAGGGAACCACGAAGGCCCTGGGGTCTTAGGAGCATGGGGGTGGGGGGAGAAAGGAGGAAGGCTGACAATGGCCCAGAATTTGAGGCAAGAGAAAACAAAGACAAACTCTCATGGCAGAGTGAAGCAAGTCCCTGGACTCAGACCCCAGCCCTGCCACCCACCGTCTGGGAACCTGTGGCACCCACCTGCACCTCTGTTTTTTCCTCTGAAAATTCTTAGAGGCTACCAACCTCACCAGGTTGATGACACTAACTCTAACGGGGTGATGTTTGTAAACAGAGCTCATAAAGAACCCAAAGAACGAGGTATTTACAGTGTTCCACATGACATGACTTCTTCCTTGCTTTGGATTCCAGCTCTCAGTCTGAAAGATGGGATGTGCTTTCAGGCAGGGACCATCTCTACGTTCCTCCATTCTCTGGGACCTAGAATGGTGCCTTGCAGAGAGCAGGTACTCAGAGACATCTGCTTGAATGAATGATGAATGAATGAGTTGAGCTTCTAACTGCTCAGGCCATGGCCCTATGAAGGTATTACTATCATGTTCCCCGACCTCCTCGCGGGGGTCCTCAAGTGCTAGCCTTTCCAGAAGCAGTCACTGGAGGATTATGGTAACAGGTGAGAGCAGCTAGTAGGAATGGGGCAAGCATGGTAAGCCAAGTACAGTTCAGGCACAGGAGGAAGAGGCCCACGAATCATCTGTTTGCTGGCCACCAAAGACCCGGGGTTGGTGTGGGAACAGCCAAGTGCAAGAGTGCGACTAGGGAAGGAGGCAGTGATCTAAGGATAAACAGGAGGCGGGCATCATACAATGAGATAAAAGCAAAAGCAACAAAGGGAAATGATAATAATAAAATGATAAATAATAATAAAGATCAAATGACCTTTTTAAAACACATAATACACGCACACACTCCTAAATTGTACTTACGTTTACTCTAGTTGGTGATTTACACAGATTGTGTTTGGTGTTGGGGGTTTCAGATAAAATGTTTCCTGGGTGCGTGTTCCTTCTTCAGATCCCAGCCAACACTGTGTTATGTTTCCGTCCATGGGTGGTAGTACACATGCTGCTCATTTCCAATTGCCACTCCTGCCTGATGACTTTTGGCAGGAAAAGCACTGCTCCTGGTCAGGATGAGACAGTGATTTGGTACCATCCAAAGAAAAATTGAGATGGATTCTTACAATGGGTTGAATAATGGTCCCCTGCCCCAAAATATGTCTATGTACTAATCCCTAGAACTTGGGACTGTTACCTGATTTGGAAAAAGAAAGTTTGCAGGTTTAATTACCTTAAAAATCTTGACATGAGATCATCGTGGATCATTCAGTGGGCCCTAAATCAGATGACCAATGTCCTTGTAATGGAAAGGCAGAGAGAAATTTGAGACAGAAAAGGAGAAGAGACCATCAGGAGAAGGTGAGATGAAGATAGAGGCAGAGAAAGATTATAAGCCAAGGGGTGCTAAGGATTGTCCACAGGCCCTAGGAGCTAGGAGAGAGGCATAGAAGGGATTCTATCCCAGGGCCTCAGAAGGAAGTGTGGCCCCGCTATCACTGTGTTCCCAGACTTCTGCCTCCAGACTGTCAGAAGAAATTTCTACTGTTCTAAGCCATCCAGTTTGGGGTAATTTGCACAGCAGGCCTATGAAATGAATAGAATTCTGAGCTGCTATCTTGTCACAAATGTTCCCTATGAAAGTTATAAACACCCAAACCATCAATCCAAATTCCAGTCATGGGAAGTCCCCATGGAAACCCTAGCCAGCTTCTCTGGGCTCAGACAGTAGTCTCTTGAAGTACTTCCCAGGGGGTCCTAGGCTCCTTGACTCCCGAGGCTCCTTGACTCCTTTTTCAGAGCTTTGCACCTTTCGCTGCCTTATGGGTCCTGTACAACCGTCCCTAGAAATGTACTAAGTTGAGCCCCACACCCTGGCTTTTGAGGATGTTTAGCACCATTTCTCATCTATCCAAGTTCAAAGGCTTAGAAGAGTCTTAAGATGTACCTGAAATCCTCCCAGGGAGGGTATGTTGAGTCTGATTCTGGCAGGTAGAGCATCTTGGTAGTATCAGGCTTGTACCAAGGAGTGTCATCACATGAAGGACTAAGGAAATGTGTTCTGAGGGGTTAGATGTAGTTTGTATTTCTGATAAGACCTGCCTGGGCAGACAGTGAAGGGGATGCCCTTGTGTTCTAATTTCCTCCAGTCTCCCTTCAAAAGCTCCCCTGCCCTGAAGCATTCAGGACCTCTCTGCAGGTCTGCTCGTCCCTCTGCAGGGCCCATTCTGCTGCCCCCCTCACGGCTTCCAAAAAATGAACCTGTCCCCTGTCTGTTGGCCTAGGCCTTTCTCCAGTGCTAAGGGACAGTATCATTAATGTGTTAATTAGGTCAGTTCAGGAGTTTGACAAATTTCTCATGATGGAGACCAGATGGAGAAAGGTGGGTTGGATAGTGTACCCGTGGGCGGATTAGTAGTTGGCTAAAGCCTCTTACCCAGGGGGGAAGATCCTTGGCCATCTGAAGGGAGATTTATTTGCCTTTGGCCCAATCCTAGTCAACATTTTAACCAAGAATTTGAATAAAATCAAACAAACAAGCTTATCTAATTTGCAAATGACCCGACCCTAAGCAATGTGGAACACATTTGTTCACATATTCATTTTTTTTAAAATATGAAATGATGGATCACAAGGAATAAATCAGAATCCATGTAACTTTTGTTGGTTTCAAAAAATAATCCACAAAAGTAAAAGATAGTTTAAAGCGCTTCTTTAGAGAGAAGATTTAGTGGTTCTAGTTTATTTTAAGCTCAATATGAGTCAACAGTCTGAGAAGTTTTTAAAAGGACATAAATTTAGGTTGGATTTCTAGAATGTGCAGGTCCAGATCTAGGGTGGTGATCATTCTGGTACGTTCTGCACTGTCAGAACCTAGCTGCATTTATGACTGTGGTTCTGGATATCATGGTCAAAGAGAGACATGGCTTATTGGTGGGCACTGAGCGAGACAAGTCAGGGTGGTGAGGAGTTTAATAGGCTTGTCACCTGAGCAAAGTTGCTTTTTAGTCCAGAGAAGAACACACTCAGGGACATATGTTGCCTGTTTTCACATATCTGAAGAGCCACCCCCTTGGGGGGTGGGAGTATAGGTTGTTGGCGGCAGGTTGACATCTTGAGCAGCTTCAGAGAGTGAAAAAGAAACAGAGGAAAGTCTGAAAGGACCAGGATTCATTTTATTTATAAAAACCAGAAGTGTTACAGGGGCACCTGGGTGGCTCAGTTGGTTATGCGTCCGATTCTTGGTTTTGGCTCAGGTCATAATCTCATGGTTATGAGATTGAGCCCCACATCAGGCTCTGCGCTCAATGTGGAGTCTGTTTCAGATTCTCTCTTCCTCTCCATCTCACACACACACTCTCTCAGATAAATAAATAAAATCTAAAAAAAAAAAAAAAAGAATCAGAGGAGTACAGTAAATGGTGTAGCCCCCCCTGTGAGGAGGTGATACTCCCATCCTTGGAAGTATTCAAGCAAAACTATCACTGCAGTGATCCCCAAAGTGGGCCAGACTGGGATCACTGGCTGGTTGGGGTCCTCTTCCGCCTTCAGCAATAAGGGTATGTCCTCTTAGAAGCCACATGGTTGGTCGTAAAGGATGGTTCTTCCACAGGCAGGGCGGCCACTCTTGGTTAAAGTCTTGAGTGGAGTTATTGCTGGTTACAGTCTCTAAATAAGCCCTCAAAGTTCCCTTTGAATGCATCCCTTGAATAATGTATTACTTGTATGCAGTATTTTGTTAGGATTATTTTGATTTCAAGTGGAAAACAGCTAACCTAAATAAGCCTAGAGAAAAAGGAATTTTTTTTTTTTTTCATATAACAAACAATTTGTTCATTTGATTTGGAGGACAGACGCGGGGCTGGTCTCAGAAACAATGGTTCGGAGGCTCCCTCTCCACCTCTGTACCCCGCTTCCTCTGTTCAGAACCCAGGGCTGTGACGAACTCCACGCAGTCTTCATTCCCGCTGGTAACCCAGTAAAACCAAGAGGTACACGTTCTTCCTAGGGAAGAGCTCTGATTGGCTTGGCCTGGGTCATGTGTTCACCTCTTGAAACCAGTCACTTTGGCCAAAACAAAAAACAAAACAAAAAAAACCCCCCCAAAACCACCTGGGGCCTATGATTGGCCAGACCTGGGTCACTTCCTCACTCTTTTGGCCCAGGCGAAAGGGCAGGGATCAGCGGTCAGAATCACAGGCTAGATAATGGGAGGAGCCAGGGAGATGGAACAATAGGTCTCCATTACTGGGCGTAAGAGTTTACCAGGACTTTTTTTTTTTTTTTTAAGATTTATTTATTTATTTTAGAGAGAGGGAGTGCGAATGCAGTTACAAGTGGGAGGGCAGGCGGAGGAGAGAGACTCGCAGGCAGAATCCGCACAGAGCGAGAGTCTGACTGGGAGCTCGATCCCACCACCCAAGCAGAAACCACGAGTCCCGCGCTCTACCAACTGGGCCATCTGGGCCCTCCCCGAGCACTTTCGCACACAGCATTTCGTTTGATTCTCACTATAGTCCTGCGATGAATGCGGAGCACACACATCATTGTTCTTCACCATACGATGCCATTTCACTTTACAGAGGCTGTTGGTCACGTGATACACAAAAATACTCTGACTCACTTAAAGAACACTGTCACAGGAAGGATAGATAGGTTCACTGAATGGCCCTTGTCGTCTGATACCGTCCTTGCACACTGAAACTATTTCAAGAGCTCTGGATAGAAGAAAACTCCCTTTTGAGTTTTCTGATAGCAGGTCCCTGGGGAGTGGCTTAATACTATACAAAACGTGGATCAGTAGCAAGGCTGTCACTAGACTCCCTGGGGACCCACCATCAGAAGCATGGGTTCTCCCTCTCTTCTCCCAAACCCTTTCCCGGTTCTTTCTCTATCAGCAAAATCAGATGCCATTAAGAAAGTAAGACAGGTGTGATTTCCAGCAGTATTGCCATTGGCATCAGGCCATTTACTTTTTCATGCTTGCATTTTTATTTATTCTTTTGTTTATCCATGCATCCATTCATTCACACACACACACACAAAAATTGTATAGAGCATCTGTACGCTGATTAGTGGTTAGGCAAAGCAACTTTAACAAAGAGATCCCAAAATAGAATAGCTTAAGAAAAATAGTGGATTATTTGTCTTTCATGTAAGTGCCTGGAATGAGCTGTCCCAGGTGGTGGGGGGCTTTGCTAGGGACTCAGGTTCCTTCCATCTTGTGGCTCTGCCATCCTGAGGGTATAGTTCTTGTTCTATATCGTGGGAAGGGAAAAGCACAAAAGGGACAAGCTACTCCACAGTTAGGAATGTGAAGTGGAAACTCACCTTGCTTCTGTTCTTAACCCATTTGACAGAAACCTTGTCAAGGCCATGCCTTGCTCAAAAAGAATCAGGGAACGTAGTTCTAGCTAGGCAGCCCCATACTCAGCCAAGAATGGGTAGTTGGGAATGGCGTGAGCCTCACATTTAGGGTGCTTGTAAACTAGTGTTACTGCTAGTGTTACTAGCAGTAACACAAGTGTTACTAGCAGTAACACAAGGCAGTGTGGAGGAAAGGTCAGGGGAGTGGGGCCAAGAGCATAGAAAGTTCACAGGAGGAGGCATTACTTGAACTTGAGATGCTTAGAATGGGCTCCTGAAGGAGATGGCATTTGATCTGGTTGGCCTGGGCTTGAAAGATGGATATGAACCTGAACATGAAAATGGGTGAGGACAGCAGACAGCACAAAGAGCAGTTAACAACTGTCAAGTGAAGGGCAGATTCTCCCGTGAATGAGGGATTCTTCAGTTAACCCTTCTGGACAGCTCTATGCACATACCCTCCCATTCGCCATTTCTGTACCCACCTGCATTAGCATCTGCGAGTTCTCGGTGTCCTCCTTGGTCCTGGAAGACACAACACCATCCAGATGTCCAGGATATTTTTCCAGGTGTAGGTAGGCAGCACTCCCTGGAGTCATCTTGCTTCCCTTCAGAGCAAGAGAGGCCAGAAGGCCGAAGGAGACAGGCTGTGAGTCAGAGCCGGGAGACCTGAAGTCTAATAACTTAGTAATTGCAAGCGTTTTCAGAGCTTTGCAGTTTACTGAGCATGCCAAATATAGAATTTTCTTTCATTCTCATCTCAACTCTGAGGGGTGGCTAAGTTAAGACATCAGTGATGAACATACTTTCAAAAATCGGCAGTGCTACAGAATGGAAAACATCATTAGGGAAACACTGAAATTTTATTATTTCAAACTCCACTGATGCAGAATTTGCGATAATTGCACAAGGGTCCAAGCTGAAAACCCTCTTTATGCTCACTCTAGCTAAAAGGATTTGCCAAGCCAATTCAGAGCATGGCCAAGATGGGCTGGGAGATGTTTATGACCTACAGAGGACAGCCGTTTTCGGGGATGATTGTGGCACTATTGTGAGAATACTGCACTTCAATTACATTTGCACAGTGCTCTTTTCATTAAAGTAGGTCTGGCGGGACTTCTACAAGGCAATAAAACTTCGTTAGCCATTTGTTTGAGTTTCTGAATATTCTAAAGAGGGCGAACATTGCGAAGCAAATTAGTTTGGGGCCTCATAGAGAGAATGTAACTGTTTAAAAAAAGGCAAGGCCATCATTTGGCCAGGATGTGGAAGACCAGATTCTGGCCCTCATCTACAGTGTGGATGAATTTTGGCAGTGAAAGCTCTTCCTTTCCCTTTTCCTTAAAATCTCCATAAAAGTTCCATCAAGCAGAGGCAGGCAGAGCAATTCTGGCCAAAGTGAGGGAGTGTCCTCTCCATTTCTCCCTACTTCCCCCACTAATTCTCAAAGTACCTTTGACCAGGTGCCGAAGAGCTCAAAACCTTAGTGATGTGTAAAGTCTCGTTGAGGCCCGTGTCTGTACACTGTTGGAAAGTCACATTCACGGTCACGGTCAATGGCAGCATGCTGTGGTAGGTCTATGCTGAGTGCCTGCTGGCAAAGAGGAAGCCAATGCAGCTTTAGAGAGTTTGAGATACTGGTCCACAGCCAGACTAACAGGACGTGGTAGAGCCAAGACTCACGCTGGTGTCACAGGTACAAAGAACATGCTTGTATAATCATCATCCTCACAGGCCACACCTTGGTACCAACATCCCCGTCTCTGGTTGATTGGACATGACTTAGTGGCCTTAGGGTCTACATCTGTAAAAAATTTATGTCCTAAAAACCTCCGAAGATGAGGACCCCCTTCCAACCATATCCTTTGAAGCCTTAACAGGAGAGCAGTGTGGTCACGACCCCAGGGACCTGGAGCTGGGTGTTAAAGTGGCCAAGAGGCAAGGAACTCAGTAAGTGGAAAACGAAGTGTTTAAACAAATATACATAGTGTTTCAAAGGGGGTACATATTTGCTTGGGGGGAGGGACAGTCCATAAATAGACACTTGGGATGGATGGAGGGCAGATCCAACCGTTTATGGAGCTTAAGTCTGGTAAATCTATCTGATGGTCATTCGTTCGTCAGACACTGATAGAGCCTCATTCCATGTCGGGCACAGGGCTCAGTGTTGGAGATATAGAAAAAAGGCCCTGCCCCTCAAGGGAAATGACCTGGGAAAAAAATAACACTCAAAAAATGAGAGTCCCAAGAGCATGGGCAATGAGCAGTCAGAATGGAGGGGCCCAGGGGTGACCAGCATGCACTGCAGGGCTCTGTGGGGACCATCTGTCAAGCATGTCACCACGATGACAAAGGAGGAGCGATCCCTCTTGCTTAAAGGGTAGGAGTCCAAACAGGCTTCATCAATAAGACGTTAATGAATCTTCATGAGGATGTCGCAGTCGTCTTACAGACAGACTTGGCGGAGGCACCGGGGCCCTTGGGAGAGGTTACCAGGCTCGCTCTGCAGCCTCAGGCTCCCTGGGCTGTTGGCTCCCACGAGAAGTGTTTAGAGAACAGGTCATGATTGATTAGAGGATTCGGAGGCTGCTTTCTCACCTCAAATACCCTCTCACTGTTGCAGAGGGAGGCTGCATTCGATTCGTGCTCAAACTCGCTCTGGCTGAAACATCTAGTCGTCTGTCTACCCGGCAGTACCCTCTCCCCTGCCCCACCCCCCTGCCCACCTGGGCACTGCATTCTCATTCCACGGTTCCCTGGGCTGGGAGAGAAGCGGATGCACAGGGAAAAAGGAAATGCTGGGCTCTCAGAGGGTGGGATGTAGGGAGTGGGTGATGGGTCTGAGGGGGGAAGACGGGCTAACCCTATGGGGATCTGCACTCCCCAGGTTCGGTACTGAGCAAAAGCCTCACACCAGCTCCACCACGGCCGAAACGGTTTTCAAAACCCAAGAGGTCACTGTCTTGCCTCCTTAGAACTTCTCTTAAATGCCCTGAGTTTCAAGAAACTGTTCGCTTCAAGTACAAGCCTTATTTCCATGGCGGGGGCTTGGCTAGACGGACAAGTGGGCTCTGGTGGGAACTCAGGGACTGTGGTTCCCTGGGCTCCTCCAAGGCCACGAGAAGCGCAAGAGCCAGAACCAGAGGACCCAGGACAGGAAGAGCCAACTTTCTGCCCATGTCTTGGCCACAGGGGCTTCTCCCTTCCGGGCCCTTACAGAGACTGGGCTCCCCACTCCTGTGCTGCTGCTGGGACACCTGTCACCGTATACAGCCCCACAGTGTCTACTGCGTCATGACCCCAGCCACCGCACGGCTCTGCTTACCAGCCTACTCTCTGCCTTTGTTTCAGTTTTTTCTTTCTGTCCCCCAAGTCCCTACCCCTCTCCTTATAACCTCCAAGTTCCAATTCCTGCTTTTCGAGAGCTTTCATGCAACAGTACTTGCCCACGGCTGGTTCAGGTAGTCACAGACGGATGGCCACAGTCACATGGTATTATAGAGGCTTCTGATGAAGGAATGTCCTTTAGTGGAGGGCTTTGGGCTGATGGTATGACCCCCACATCCCCCTACTCTGCCGTTCCTCACCTCCCTGAGAAGGGAGATTTGGGCAGGATGGCATTAGGAGGCCTGTCCTACCCAGTTAGGGCTCTGTTTTCAGGACACAGACTCTGAACAGTGGGCTTAAAGGTTATCTAGCCTAAAGTCCCTGTAGGCTGAGATTCCTTGTACCACAGCCTGGCCAAGGCCATGTCCAGCCTCTGTTTTGTTTTGTTTTAATCAAGGGGTGGGGAGGGATAAAGGGAGAAACTCTTAAGCAGGCTCCACACCCTGTACAGAGCCTGACACGAGGCTTGATCTCACAACCCTGTGATCATGACCTGAGCCGAAACCAAGAGTCAACCACTTAACTGACTGAGCCACCCAGGCGCCCCAATGCCCAGCTTTTTAAAAAACACCCCCTGTGGGCGCCTGGGTGGCTCAGTGGGTTAAGCTGCTGCCTTAGGCTCAGGTCATGATCTCAGGGTCCTGGGATAGAGTCCCGCATCAGGCTCTCTGCTCAGCAGGGACCCTGCTTCGCTCTCGCTCTGCCTGCCTCTCTGTCTACTTGTGATCTCTCTCTGTCAAGTAAATAAAATCTTTAAAAAAAAAATAAAAAAAATAAAAAAAAATAAAATAAAAAACACCCCCTGTGACAGGTGCACACACAGCCTAAAGTGGCCCACTGCGGTTATGAATGAGATACCCCTTCTCGAATGTGCCTTGGCCTGTATTCGGCCAGGGACAGAATCTTGGGCCCTCCTCTATCCTTCCAGGCCTTTGAGTTTCATCCCTGTAATGTATTATGGTCTCTTACATAACAGAAGTTCGTTTTCTTAACATTTTCCCTTCAAGGACTAAGTTCCCTGCAGTGCTGACAAGCATTCCTCACGTGACTGACTTTGAGTTATCTGAGCACACTATCACTCTCCCTGGAATGTGGCCCTGTTTGCCGGTGTCCCTTTGGAAGTGTGGCCCAGAAGACAAGCAGTTCTCTGAATGTAGGCGGACAAGCGCCGCCACATGTGGCCAGGCCTGCTCCCACTCCTGACTTTGGATTCAAGTCATTCCCCTTCTGCTTTATGCCAACCAGGGTTACCATGGTCCCCACGGCTTCTCCTGGGGAGCCCACTGTCATCAGCCACGCTGCTGGTTTAGGATGGGATTATTGTTCAACCAGCATCAGCCCGAGACCGCCAGGGACCAGCTGCGTCAGACACGCACATGGTCCGCTCATCACCTTGTTCTACTCTAGAGGAGCAGTGGCCAAGAGGGATGAGGGGAGAGGTTCCTGCAGAAGGTTAGTGTGCCTGCAGGATTCCTAGAGGACCACAGGGGAAACAGGGATCTGTGGTGGTTGGGTCTGCTTTCCGAGGTGGGCTCCGGGGGAAGTGGTGGGATGGGGATGCGTCACAAGGCGAGGGCAGCCTGGCCACTGGGGACCCTCAGTACCGGGTGGGTTAGCAAGGTAGCTCTGGGGCGCCCCTGGGAAAAAAGCAGTGGTTACTCACGGCTATGACCACTATGTGGCCTTGGGAGAAACAAGGTCTCCTGTTGACTTTGCAGCTGCTTTTAGCTGTGTCTCTCCAGCCTGATTAGGGGTAGGAATCCTCTTTCGTTTTTCAGGCTGAGCTGACTTCACCCTTTCGATCCCAGATGCCTGCTTATTCTTTCAGTGTCTCTGTGGACTCGAGGGGCCTTGGGCAGCAGCGCGTTCCCTCATTCCATCATGCGTTTGCAAGGTGGCTACTTGCAAGACAAGTTGCCTGTGTGAATCACACAGGCCTGCGACGGTTCCCGCACTGACGGTTCCCGTCTACTCTTCCCACTGTCGTTCTGACTCAGACCCCGCCTGGACTGTGCCACAATCTCCAAGTGCCTCCGGACCGTCCAGGGGGCCTCAGGTCTGTCCATCCAACTGTTTGCCAGAATGGCCCACTGGGGCTCCCAACAGGCTCCTGAGATACAACACACCCACACTCAACCATCTTGTCTCCACCACTGCCTTCTAGTTGCTACTTGGTACATCGTACATCCAACCGCCAACACATTCGGACCAAACAACCAGGCGTCCCCTCTGCCCCCAAGAGGCCCCCGTCACCCATAGGCCCACCTGATTTCCATCAACTGTCAGTTCTTCCTCCTAAATATCTTTTAAATCTGCTTCTCTCTCCCTTTTGTGGGTCCTCTGATCCTTTGCTTGGATGAGTGCAAAACCTCCTTATCCCTCTGCGCACTCCAGTCCCTTCTCCCGCTACCCGTGGAATGCCCTGCTGCTGCCAGAGGGAGACTTGTAAATGCAAATGTGATCCTCTCCCTCCCTCCATAACATCCTTTAATAGCATCTCCTAACCTAGTGTGAAATCTGAAATATCTTACACAGCACAGAAGGCTTTGCCTCCAGCAGGCCCTGTTTTCTAGCATGGCTTCCCTTGCACGGGGACTCCAGCCATAAGACCCACCAGCAGGTCCCCGGACTGGCTGCCCTGTGTCCTGGCTGATCTTTGGACAGGCCATTTCCATCAGTTGCGATGTCAGAAATGTTAACGCCAAAACTAAGGCTACGTGGCCACTTATGGATCACGTTCCCTAGCTCAGGCCCCTGCTAATGAGTTCACATGCGTCATCATAGCAGTCCTGCAAATCAGATGCTACCATGACGTCCATGTCACAGAAGAAGAACGTGCAGCATAAGAGAGGTGGAGAGTCTAAGCTGAGGCCCCTCGGCAGATAAGTGACAGGGCCGGGAGAGGAAGCTGGGTTACTGATGGGATAGATTCTCCTGCATCTCCTCCCATGTATATGATGAATCCTAGTCGTGTTCTAAAACCCAGTGGCTGTATCTGTTTATCCTAGTTAATTCCGTCTTCCCTGCCACTGTGTCTCATCTATAACTGTGTTCTAGCAACCGCCTCCCTGCTGTAGGGGCCTGGGTGATGTGCCGACCAGCACACACGACCCTCCCTCTCTAAGCAGCCACAGGCCATCTGGGGGGCCTATCCACAACCCAGGCTGTGGCCCACTGAACCTGGAACGGACACCTGACCCCCAAGGCTAGTCCGCAGGCTTGGACTAGAGCTGTGATGTCTATGTTTAGATGTCTACATCCAGAGCCTCTGGAAGACCGTGTCGGCCATGGACATGCTCCACTTAGCTCTCTTTCCGAAGAACCTGCTGCGGGAAAAGTACTTGACCGACAGCCCCCAGCTGCTGCCTCTTGAATCCCACCATAACGTTCACATTTCTCCCAGCCCGCCTTCACCCAACAAGCACACCAATGGTGCTGGAGCTGGTCCCTTCTTACCCCGTGTGGGACTCCTCCAATGGGCAGCCTTGGCTCAGGATGCTATCTGTTGGCCTGGTCGAGACTTTCCTCCAGCTGAGGAAGAGTGGTCTGTCACTCTTCCTCCTGCTCTGTCTTCACAGGTGTCAGATTTGTGTCCCTGGCCTCTGCTTCTCCCTCCTTTATCTCCATAGGCATGTCCCTCAGTACATTTCTCGCACATCATATTCTGTTTTGGTGTCTGCATCTTGGAGGACCTAAAATGACATGGAAGGAAGGAAGAAACCATCTTTATGCACGTGACATACAACAAGTGCCTAATCAGTGTTCAGTGAATACAGGAAGAAATGAGCCACCTCCCTGACTGTTGCTATTCTTGCCCCCCGCCCCCGCCTCCAGTTCATTTCTCTCCCACTTCCAGATCAGTCTTCCTAGAACATGGAATTGTGTGCGTCACTTCCTTTCCCCCCAACAGGCAAAGTGATAGCAGGTACAAGAAAAGATACAATGCTTTCATTTTCATAAATGTGGTAATGCATCATAGGGATATTAATGATATGGGATGCACGTTCTCTAATTATATTATGTGTTTTTAAAACAAGCAGAAGTTCAAAATGGCGGAATGAGTTTTGATCACTGGGTAATCCAAACAGGTTGGTAAGTAGTTTCAGAAAATGAAAATTTGACTGGAGAGAAAGTTCCTCTCACCCCAACACGATTCCTTGGTGAGTTCAATGTGCCAGGCTTGGAGGTCTGCTTTCTCCCCTGAAAGAACTCTGAACCCTTGCCTACCCCTTGAGGCACCTGTTTTCCCCATCATTAATCTTTAAATCCGGATGCAATGTCTTCCATAGATGCCCACTTCCTGTTTCAGGGAAGGGCTGCCATCAAGCTCAGCTCCAAGGATGCACTGTTGCCATCATGATTTCTGTGGATGGCAGCCCCTCCAGGGCTGCCTGCACAATGGACAGCCCTGTGTGGATCCTCTCTCCCCAGGGCAGTCTTCAGGAACACTTCCTTCTCCCACAAACTCTACAGCTTGAAACCAACCCCATACTGTTCCTATGTGATCAGATGCTTGCTGCCTTCCCTGGCAAATTTCCTTGAAAAAGACTATTCACGTAGTGTTTTGGCATGATAGTCCCAAGAAAGGGTTATAATAAGCATCATTTTGAAGACTTAAGTACAGTCTCTGGTTCTGCAAACACCATAATGACAGACTTGCGTTCTCAGCCCTAGGAAATTTTGTGGGCACCAGAGCTCCGAAATGTCCTAGTCATGTAAGCAAGCCTTATTCTTATTTGTGTCTGGGATCCAAGGAGAAAATAAGTGGTTCCCAGAACCCGTTCACACGACACTCTCACGGAGGCAGAGGGAGGATCTCTACCACTGCATGTCTGTGATGAAAAGGCGAGCAGAACGCCTCTGTGTGGGTCACTTGGTGCCTCTGGGCTATGGAACCATGGGACTGCTGCACTGGGGGCGTGTTTTGGATGGGGAGTCGAAAGCAGAGGCAGGGGGAGGCCCAGACCGATGGAACTGAGCCTCCTGGCACACACTGCTTGTGGTCAGAAATGCTCCTGGTTACTGCTGGAAAAGGAGACATAATGGCTCAAAGGACGTCAGGGGTTACCAAGGGGTGAGTGCGCTAGCACTCCCAAGCAGTGGTCACCAGGCTTCCCTCCCTGCTCACTACCCTTGGCTATCTTCTCCTGTCCCTCCTCTTCCCTCAGTAGCTCCCATGGGCTTTATCTCACCATTCCTGAGGCCTGAGGCTGACTTGTTCTTGCGAGATGAGCTCCACTACCTCTTTCAAATCTGCATGGACCGTTATTTCACAGAGTATAGGTTTGATTGAGGAACGAAAAACACAAGTTATTTTAAAGCCTTGTGTTTCTGATAGAAAAGAAGGGCCTAGTTAAAGGATTTCTGTTCAGTCTTCTTGTAAATCACGCCTGGTTTGTAAAGCTAGCCTTTTCATACACTGAGCTCCTAAGACCTAGATGAAATGGTATGTTCCTAAGGAAGCTCTGGGATCCTTGTGAGCTGTTTTACCTTTCAGGATTGTTAAGAGAGGGTCGCAAAGTGAGTGGCCTGCGACTCTGGCTGTTGGGGGAATGGTCCAGGCTCTAGTGCTGGCACTAATATTGTCCTGGGTGGGATGAGGAGGAGCTGGAGTTCTCCAGGAGTTTCACTGTCAAGGGCGGAATGTCCCGAGTTCTCCCAGAGTACCCACTTCCTTGCAGGGCAGCCAGGCTGTGGCCTGACCTGGGCTTCCAGGCTTCACCAGAGGTGTGGCTTGGGAGGGATGAGGCAGAGAAATCCCTCCCCTGAGCAAATTCTCCACGAGTGGCAGCTTTGCAATCATTTTTGCAAGGTGATAGTATGGCACAACGGTTGCTCAGACCAGGATGGAAATTCCTTACTGGAAGCAGGAGGAAACTGAAGGTCATTTTGATCTGTTAGCCATTGACATCTTAGGATTGTATTAGTCTAACCTAGCTGCTATGATAGAAAACCACAGACTGGGTATTCTCACTGTTCTAGAGTCTAGAAGTCCAAGATCAAGGGGTTGGCCAATTCAGTTCCTGGTAAGATCTCTCTTCCTATCTTGCAGATGGGGCTACCTTCTTGCTCTGTCCTCACAAGGCCGGGGGTGGGGGGTGGGAATCAAGGTATCTGGTGTCTTTTCTTATAAGGACACTAATCCCACTGAATATTAGTTTCTTCCTTATTGTACTACATTGGGTACTAGGGCTTCAGTGTAAGAATTTTGAGAAACACAATTCAGGCCATAGCAATGGTCGAACCATGTGATACTCAGGGAATATGGTGCCCTTTGAGGTATTGGCTGCCCTCATCCTCTGGCCTACCCATGCTTCAGGCTTCTTTCTGCATCTTTGAACCTGGCTGTGCTTCTGCCACACCCCCCAGGTGGCAGGGTGGGGAGCCTCTGAGGCACAGTGCAGGACCGTAGGCTGGTAGAGCCGCCTGGGTAGCTGTCTGTCTGGTAAGCCCACCAGCACCTTGCCAACACCTGCTTGTCCCTGTTCCCCCTCCCCACCTTCGGTCAGGCCCTGGGAGAGCCTGGGGGAAGGGTAAAAGGTAGCAGAGAGGTGACAAACTGTTACTTAGCAGAAGCAGAAATCCACCTGGTGACAGAACACAGACGCCTCCCAGAGTCCGCTGGGGCAGGCTTCCTCACACACTTCAGAGGCTAAGCCATTGACACTTGGGGTCCTTTGCACGCCTGGCCTGTGATGTGAAGAAAGCTCGTCCTCTGTGGAGTCCAGGTTAATCTGCTAAATAAAACAGGAGTGAATAAAAAACACTCGCAATTTGCCTAACATGGCCAAGAGCTCAGATGGTAGCCTCAGAGAAGTCTCCGGTCCCTGTCGTGCTTCCCTTTCCACTCTGGAAAGTGCTTGTGGTCCTCAGTCTGCACTCCCGCCCCTGGCTGCTACCCTCTCTCTGCCTTTGTTTCCCAGCGGTGAAGGGCAACACCCTTCCAAAGCTCAGGGGACATTCTTCCATTGTCACAGCACCCAGCCATGCCACTCAGCCTGCCCCCACTCAAAAGTTTATTCTTCTAGGGATGAGTCACTGGTACCGTCTTGTCCCTGTGCTTCCTGCAAGCAGATAAGGCAAGGAAAAGGAAAGGAGGGGCCCCCGGCTAACTCACTGGCACCTTGTGGGGCTGGGTGGGCTCCAGCCAGAGGAGTCTATGGGGAATGGAAGAGACCATGAGGGGATCAGTCCTGCTGCCCTGGACAGGGGCAAAAACCTTGCCTCCGTAGCATGGGAGGGTCACATGGGGCTGTCTCCCAGGTAGGAGTCAAGGGCAATCTCATTAACAGAGCATGGGATTTGGGCTCTGATAGGTATGATTTGGAAGTCCAGATCCACGGCCTCCAGGATCCTAGGCCCGCTACTCACCCTCTTTGTACCTTAATTTCCTCATCTGTAGGACAGGGCCCCCAATGTCCTTCATGGGATCCGCATGAAGGCTAAAGGGCATGGCCCCTGCAAAGCACCTAGCGCAGTTCCCCCTGGATACAACAGGAGCTGGGCCTGTATTAGGGTTCCCCTTGCACAATCATCCAACTGTAGAACGCTGTTCTCGGAAAGGTTCAGCCCAGAGTCAGGCCATTTTACAAAGGCGGGCTGCCATATGCACAGAGAGAACACTTCTTGGTGGGAAACAGGAATGGCTGGTGATTGGGGAACCAATGAGCCCGTGCACCCTGGACCAAGGGGGCCCTAAGCACACTCCTTTGTATTATCTCAACACTGGGTTTGGCAATGATTTATTAGCTCATTCTCACATCTCAGGCTTGTGGCAAGAATTTGAATCCCCCGTTAAAGGCAGTTCTTGTTATCCTTCAGATCCATAGTCATCATTCAATATTTATTATGTTCGGGGCTGTCTTCCAGACACTATATATTTACTTCAGTCTGGAAAGCTGAAGGCGGGGAGGGGCTGCCTTAGATGTCCATCACATCCCAAAGGGCAAGCAGGGTTCAGGGAGTAAGTCCTTATCCACATGAGCATGGCATCAGAGTTGAGGAAGGGATCAATGACATTGGAGCAAGGGGACTTTTAGGTTAAGTGAAAGGTAATGCTATTCTATTTCCAGCAAGTAATAAACCCACAGAATTCACTATCCAACAGGGAGTTCGGTGTGAACATAAAAGTACATCGAAAGGCGTTTTAGGTAAATTCATAGTTGGCTCACCTCTGCATAGTGTGCCTTGACCCTCTGAACTTGCTGCCAGGAAGGGCGGCCAGCATTTTGCAAGGTCTAAAGGAGGAGATCTGTGCCCTTGGGCCTTGGGTTCTGGCCCATGTAGCAATGTCTATGTCCATGGGTTTGCCCTCGATCTCTCAGATTTGTGATTTTTCAATGCCATTCTTCTGAATTTGGGAGAGAAAGGAGGGAGCATTCCTGGGAAAGTGGGGTAAGAATCTTCCAGGCAGATACTGGACAGCAAATTTTTTTTTTCCCTGCTTAAAATTCCAAAGGCCTCCACCCTTTTAAGACTGCAGCAATTTCACAAGAGCATAGAACATTTGCATTGGAAGGGAGTTGCTGGACCATTTCACTCACTGCAGTTTCTGCCCTGAACAGTTTTGTGCAATAGCAATTAGAGTCAGAAATAGAAACAGTGACGGTGCTAGAAATGCAGTTGCTGAGCTGTGTATCTTTGATGCAAAAAAAAGTCTATGTCCCTAACGACTGAACGTTTGCTCATTTATACAACAAATTTTCTGAGCACCGATTCTGAGCCATGAGCTTTGGATACAAGGATGAATAAGACAAAACAGCAGCCTCCTGAGAGTTTAGCAGCGGTGAACACAAACAACTCCAATATTGCGGGTGTGGTGGGAGCAGGGAGAAGGCGGGGTCTATCCGCACCTGCAGGAGTCAGGATGGAAAGGACAGCCAGGAATTCCCCGATGGAAATGAGAAGGGGCAGAGAGGGTTTTCTGCAGACCAGGGAGTGTAGAACAGCTGGAGAAGTGCTAAAACTCCCTCGGGCTACCCGAGACAAAGGGGCAGGAGGTGAGTCTGGAGAGAAGATAAGACAAGGTCGACAATGAGGGTGGTGGTCCAAGCTAAGGCACGGGGTGTCAGTGGTGGAAGGGAAGCTGGAAAGGGATATAATCCGTTCCTAATTGTAGGGAGATGACTGGGGTGCGGGGTGACGTGGGTGAGGACAAGACTCTAAACACAGAGGAGTCAGGTGACCATTGCAATATCCAGGAGAACATGGCCAGGGACTATAGCGAAGACCTGGGGTTACTGGAAAGGCAGAACCAATAGCCCTTGGCTGCCAGAGGCACAAGGCAAAGGGAGAAAAGAGGGGAGGTCAAGGATGACCTTCTGGGTTCTTTGAATGGATAGAGGTACCACTCACTACATGGTAACTGGGTGGTAATAGGAAGAACGTCATGTTGAAAATAACGACATTTTGCTAGGTTGCCCTTGATTTCTGTATGAGGCAGCTCGAGACAGCCATCAGTCTGTGTGTGTCAAGATCCAAGTTCTGGAGAAGGGTGGGGTTTGCAGACTCTAGGCCTTAGAGCCATCAGCAGATGGAGGTGAAAGCTTGCCAAGGGGGAACGCAAACAGGACCGGAGAGGCACGCCGAGGGTGCCGCACCACAGAATGGCGTGGGTGGAGGAAATGAAGCCCACCAAGGAGAGCAAGTGAAGAGACGGAGGAGACAGGCTTACTGAAAAACAAAGGAGGCAGATTTTTGAGGAAAAGGACAGTGTTGCATATGCAAAGGACAAGGAAAAAAGAAGGCAGTAATGGGGTGCCTGGGTGGCTCAGTCAGTTAAGCATGTGCCTGATTCTTGATTTCAGCTCTGGTCATGATCTCGGGGCCATGGGATTGAGCCCCGCATCGTGCTCCCTGCTCAGCGGGGATTCTCCCTCTTCCCCTCCCTCATCTGCTCCCCATGCTCACTCTCTAAAATAAATAAATAATCTTAAGAAGAAGGAGGAGGAGAAGCTGCCACTAACTCTGGCTTCTGGGCAACTTTGCTGCCCAGGTGAAAGACTCTTGGGGGAGATGTAGGGAGAAGCCAGAAGGTCAGGCAGTGGATGAAAGCAGGGAGCCGTGACAGCAGGTAGACCGTTTCCATCCAGAAATGTGGCCATGAAGGGAAGAAGAGAGCTTGGAGGGGGCGCCGAGGAGCCAGTTCAACAGAATAGCCTTGAACATCATGACCTGCACGGGGGACACGGATCATCCGGGACATCTAAGAGAGCACATCTGCTGGGGCTGCCAGTGGAGGGTGCTGGGAACTCAGCTCCTGTGTCACAGGCGCCATTTCCCCCCCAGTTCTGTCCGTTCTCTGCAGCCCGACTGCGTTCCCCCAGGCCTCTCACCCCGAGTTTTCACACTCTGCTCTACAGTGTGGTCACTTCCATGGACATCTTCTAGGGCAGGAACTCTATCTGAACCACTCCCATTGCAATTCAGGGGTTTTTTTGTTTGTTTTTTGTCTGTGTTGTTTTTTTAAGGGAAACTGAGTTTTAGGAACTTTAAACTAAGTTTAAAGGGAACTTTGGTTATAGCATTTTTTAAAAAAGATTTTATTTATTTATTTGACAGACAAATCACAAGTAGGCAGAGAGACAAGCAGAGAGAGAGAGGAGGAAGCAGGCTCCCTGCTAAGCAGAGAGCCCGACGTGGGGCTTGATCCCAGGACCCTGGGATCATGACCTGAGCCGAAGGCAGAGCCCCAACCAACTGAGCCACCCAGGTGCCCCGGTTATAGCATTTTTAAAAAATTGAAGGACAACCTGCATACAGTAAAGAACACAAGAATGGTACAGTTTGACGAATGCTTACATCTATATACATCTGTGCACCTGCCACTCCAACTACATAAACTATTTCCAGCTTGCTGGGGGCTCTGTCATGGCCCACCCCAGTGGAGTCTCACCTCTAAGTAACCTCCATTCTGACCCCTATGCTTGTATACCTTTGCCTGCTCTTGGTCTCATAAATAGGACCAGATGGTATATGTTCTTCTGCACTGAATTTCTTTCTCTCAACCGTATGTCTTTTGTTGTGGGCAATGGTTAGTAAGTTCTTGTTTAGTCCATTGCGTAAATATAGTCTGTCCACCACGGTGTTCCTATCTGCTCATAGATACTGGTGGGGATACCAGTTTACTATAGTCTGGGGCGACTGGAGGTAGTGCCAGTAGCCATGAATAGTCCTGCCTGCGCAGTGGGGGTCGCAGCACTCCTTCCGCTGGGTGTTTGCCCCAGAACAGTATGGCTGGGCCCCCCGGGGAGACACTCGTTCACCCCTAGTGGACACTGCCAAAGTGTTCCTGCTGACTTAGACCCCCCATTGCAAGGTGTGTGAGGGCTCTAGCTCTGCAGTACTTTTAAATAAAATGATTCTATGAGGAATGCATAAAACACTGCAAACAACAATTGCTTTCAAAAACCTTCAACACTTCAGAAGTATCTCTTGGTATGATAATAATTACTATGTAAGTAACACGTCTCCACTGAGACTGCCCTTATAGGACCCCTGGTTGGCCCGGTTTGGGTTAAGGTAAATTTGGGGATATAAAATAAGTGAGCTCCTTTGTAATTTTTATCACGGGCAAAATCATCACTCATTTAAAAAGGACTTCTCGCCTTACAGTCAGAGTCATGAGATGTTATTCTAATACTCAACTGTGGATCCGATTTTTCCTGGGAGCTGGCAGAACCACCTTATCCCAACCACATGATGTATGAATCTTGGACGGCCCAGGAATCTGTATTAATTCTATTAGGTACTCATGTGCACCCGATAAATACACACCGAGCAGCTACTCTGTGTCAGGCACTGGACTAGGCACTGGGGTATCCCACCCCCACCCCCCACCCCCCGCCCTGCACTGGATACAAAGAGCCAGAAAGCCAAGGAGAAAGTGACCATGTCTCAGACTTCACTCACTGAAGGTGTTTCTACAGGGCGGGGCGGGTGCCAGCTTGGGTGGAACTTAAGCAAAAGAAACTGCCATTTTGGTCGCCTGGGTGGCTCAGTTGTTAAGCATCTGCCTTGGGCTCAGGTCATGATCCCAGGGTCCTAGGGTCGAGCCCCACATCTGGCTCCCTGCTCAGCGGGAAGCCTACTTCTCCCTCTCCTACTCCCCCTGCTTGTGTTCCCTCTCTCGCTGTCTCTCTGTCAAATACGTAAAATCTTAAAAAAAGAAAGAAAGAAACTGTCATTTCATCCAACTGCTTGTTTTCTGTCTGGATGGAGAAGGCATAGCACTTGAGGGCAGATTTTGTTCTCAAGTCAGTTGAGTATCCCCTCAGTGTAAGCCTCTCAGACACCCACTACCTAAAGGGACAGAAGGGACAAAAACCTCTGGGTTGGACAAAGCCTGCCCTTTTATGAACACCCCCAGGAAGAAATTGGGCCAAATCGCTTAAAGCCAAGGAACCTCTTGGAACCTAGAAGTCCTAGACCCTGACATGGTTCTAATCTTCCCAGTTGTTGAGGTGGTTCCAGGTGGTGTTACCTGGCAGGAAAGGGTCCAAAGATGCCCCAGAAAAATTTGTTAAATCCAATGCTAGGGTCTAGATGGTTGACCCAAGAATGCTGATTCTGGCACAGTAAGCAACTGAGGAGAGAAGCTTCTCCCTCTCGACCCACCAGGCTTGCACAAAGAACCTACTTTGGGAACAGGGGCTGAATATGTGCATGTGACCTTGGAATCCAAGCATAGAGCATCTTTAGCTGAATATAACTCAGGAGAGAGTGGGATGTGAACATCTAAAAGCTGAGTTCCTATTCACACTTCGAGCTGCTGAAGACTTTCATACCAATTGCAGGCTTAGCAGATATCGTTGGTTATTATAGCACTCTCTGCATCCCATATTCCCTGCAGATCCCTTTACTATTCTTGGGTATATGGGCTTCTGGGGCCTTCCTGCAGGAAGGGAAACTGTCAGGGAAAATGGTCTGCTCTGTGGATCCCGCATCTAAGTTCATCTCGGCCAACCTTAGCCCTTAGGAGTGGGTCACCGCAGAGGGCTCCTGTGTGGGGAGACAAGCTCATCTAGCTAGTGAGCAGAGAGCAGAGAACAGCACATGGTAAGGAATACGGGCCAAGCTTACTGGAGCATTCTGTCCTGGGTTGAAAAGACAATAGAGTGAATCTGGGCATCTCCCAACATGCCTGTATCTTGACTGGTGTTATAGCCATCCAGGCTGCTGGCCTCCATGTTTTCCACATCCTCCTGGAAATCCCCTCTACCTCCCTCCAGTGTTGAAACTTCTGTTCCTGTTATATCTTTCCCTTTCTTGGGGCAAGTCTGCATGGAAAATACATTCTTGAGACTTTGGTGTCTGAAAATGTCTTGATTCTATCTTTGTGCCTTTTTTTTTTTTTTTTTTTTGTAATTTGGCTGGGTATGGAACTATAGGTTAGGGAACATTTCCTTTCACAATTTGGAATATGTTGCCCCATTTTCTTTTTGTTTCCAGGGATGCTATGGAGAAGTCTGCAACCATTCTAATTTCTGATACTTGTATGTGACTTTTTCTTTCTCTAGAATCTAGTGGCTCCTTATTTCCTCCAATTTTTGGAAAATTTCCAATCATGTGCCTCAGTGTGGATTTATTTTCATTCACCGTGACCCAACATTTGATGTATTCTTTGAAGCTGGAACCATTTGTCTTTTTTTAATCTCTGGGAAATTTGGAGAAATACTTTCATTTGTGATTAACCCCGTTTTGTCTTGTTTTCTCTTCCCTCCCCACCTCCCACCCGCCCTCTCTCTCTGGAACTCCTGTTATTTACAGGCTGGACTTCTTGGACTAGTCTTTTATTTTTGCTTTCTTTTCTAATTTTTTAAATCTCTTCAACTTTTTGCTCTACTTCCTGAGATATTATATTGAGTTTTTCATTTCTGCTGTTTTTAATTTCCAAGAATTTCATTTTGGCCTCAGAATGCTCCTTTTTTGTTTCTCCCGGTCTTTCTTCTTGGATGCAGTATCTTCTCCCTCTAAAGATATAATAAATATACACTTTAATTCTTCTCTCCTCCCATGTTCTCAGTTCTCTCCACTTGCTACTTTGTTTGTTTGTTGTTTTGGTGTTTATCTTCCACATAATTGGCTCTCCTCAGATGTTTGGTAGCACTGGGATATCCCATCATGATTAAGAGTGTGGGTCTGTTAATCTGATTGGGAACCCTTAAGCTGATTTAAAACTCTAGGCAAGTGGGTGGAGCTTCAGACTTCGTGCCATGATGTAGGATTGCAGGAGAACCTCCTATGTCAAGTATTGCTAGGTCTGTCACTCTTGAATTACACAGAGTCCCCAAGTACTCTTAATGTTTAAAAGAGTGTTGACATATAAAAAGTGCTCAATATGTGTTACTCTTATTATTGTGGAAATATGTAACCCTAGAAGCAAATATATACATAACTCAAGTAATCCAAAGCTCAGAGAAGCTTATAAAGGTACAATCATTCTCTAAAATTTGGGCACAAACTTTAAATGGTGGCTTCGGTGCTTCCTGATTAGTGGATGGAGGATGGAGAAAACAAATGGAATGAGGATGCTGGGGGCCAACACAGGACAAGATGGGAGGCAGCTGGACGAGAAGGAGAAGGGGGCTAGAAGATGTGCCAAGTTGCCAGGGTAGCTTCCGGAGAATGCTAGTGGTTTCCTCATTAAGCTTGTGTCTAAACAGTCTTCATTTTTACAGTTCTAGTGGATTGGGTTCTGGCACGCTTGGGGACAAATTTGTTAATTAGCTCCCTGGCTCCTTGGGTGGCTGTCCATTTTATGGGTGATGGCACCAGAGGCCCAGCTCTGCCAGGGGGAAGAAGGAATATTCCATTCATTGGGCTATGGGTTATTAAGCCACTCTTTCTTCCTGTCACAGATTGTGAATAACACTGTGTTCTCTTCCAACCCCTTTGCTGCCTCCTCTTCTGTCCACAGCCAGAGGAGGACAGTGAGTCTAGCAAAGCCTCGTTGTTCTCACTCTGGTGGGTGCCGGCCTGTGTGGCCCTCAGTAATAAGAGAAGGACCTTTTTCCTTCTTCCCACACCTGTCGATCCCCAACCACCTGGGAGTCCCCTCAAGAAAGCTGACCTGCAGCTTCCGCAGCGCTGGGCCACTGGCCAGAGTGGCGGATTCCTCCCGGGAGCTGGTGCAGCCCTTGGCAGGAGATCAGCCCTGCAAGTCATTGATTTCAACTACTCAGCATCTTGTCTCGGCAATGCCTGTGCGTCTGCCTCTCTCGATTCAATTATAATAACTTTACTGGCACAAAGAGATGGAGAAAGGATTGCCAAAGTCAATAATCAAGTTTCTGCGACTGGGATGATATGTGCGTGTTTATTTATTTATTATTTAGAGGCTATTTCATCAAGATAAGAAGCATGGGCTCCCATTGTGTATTCTCTTTGGATTACTCTCCAGTAAGACAGTTCCTACTGGGAGGCCGCAGTCAGATCTTTCCTCCCAGTGATGCAGCCTCATTATTTTCTCTTCTTGTTTTATTCTTGTTTGTTTCCATGTCTTTTTTGTGCAACTTCTTGAATGAAGAAAAAAGTGAGGCAAGCAAATACTGAGCACCTACTATGTCCTAGGTAGGACGGGAGTATTCAAAAACAGACCTATTTTTTGTTCTAAAGCGGGAAAAAAAACTGAGGCAAGCCATAATGAAGTGATTACACGAGGTTACCCATCCATCCAAGAGGACATGCTTTCTATAAATTAGAGAGGAAGGAAAGCTGAAGGGTTAAATGTGCAGGCGTCTAGCTCTGCCCGACTAGATGTGATGTGGGGCAAACGACTCTGTGCCTGTTTCCTCACTTACAAAAAAAGGGAATGGTAACAGTAGCACCTGCCTCTTAGGGTTGTTATGAAAATCATGCAAGATTGAACATAGCACTTAGAAAAAGCCTGGCCCTTAGTAAGCACTACTAAATATTAGCTGTTGTTGTTGTCGTCGTCATTATTATTATTGTTGTTGTTATGATGACTTACAGAGACCTTAACGGTTTTCTCATCCAAGCTCTTCCTCTTCATAGTGAGGGCGTAGAAGGCCAGAGAGACTGACATGCCCAAAGTCATAATTTGGTCTCTCTCTCTTTTAAGATTTTATTTATTTACTTGAGAGAGAGATCGAGAGAGCATGAGAGGGGAGAAGGTCAGAGGGAAAAGCAGACTCCCTGCTGAGCAGGGAGCCCGATGTGGGACTCGATCCCAGGACTCCAGGATCATGACCTGAGCTGAAGGCAGTCGCTTAACCAACTGAGCCACCCAGGCACCCATAATTTAGTCTCTTTAACTGCAGACAAGGATGCTAATTACCTCTACGTCATGCTGCCCCCTTGGTCAAGGGTGTGAGTTTTGATTCTAGAAACTCAAGCAAAATTTTGACAAGGGATTCCTCTCTAGCCCACCATTCATTGGACAGCCTGGTCTAGCTGATCCGTCCTCTGCCCAAAACCTCCAGACATCAGCTACCGTGCGGATGGGTGGGATACCAGAAAGCTCTCTTGGTATCAGTTTCCCCAACAACTGTTGTTGATACATGTGGCAGGGCCCTGGGTGTTTGTGAGGCAAGAAGCAAGCATGAATCAGGAGGCCCTGTCTGCTAGGGGTCTTGCTTTGATGAGTGTGGGGCTGGGTCATTGATAGCCATGGAAGAGACTAGGAACTGGGCCCTCTCTCTTTCCTTGCTCCACAACCGTAGAGTTCAAACATGGCGGTGGCAGGGGAGAGGGGTATGTTGCGCTGTAATGTAGCTGTGAAGTCACGGAAACACAGAGAACCTGCCCTCCTGATAGTCCTAGAGCCCCTCAGGTATAGCCTGTCACCCAACCAATTTGAGCAGGTGGAGCTAAGAGGCAGGTGGCATGGGCCCAGGGCATATCAGAGGAATACGGGCCCAGGCCCCCAGGGGGCAGCTGTACCAGCGGCAGCAACCTTACAGCTTTGGCACAGCTGATTTTTTTCTCTCTTTATTGTTTTATCACAGGTGTGTGTGGGTGCAGTCCTGATGCTCTTCGTCACCCAGCAAAATCTCCTAATTCCCACAGTCAACTGTCTGCATGTCCTGGGAGAGGCAAGAAGGGCTCTGTTCATCTGTCTGCGTGCCCTCCGGGGGCAGGAGCCAGCTCTGTTTGCCTCTAATGGTCTGCCACTCTCTGTAACTCTTCGCTCATCGATCCCTGGGAAAACTCTGATGGGCATTTTGCCATTCAGCGGTGCGGAGCGGCTGCCAAGGCAGTTGGGCATGGAAAGGAAGAATGTTATAAAAACAAGAGAGGAAGTTGGGCCTCTCACACTGAGAGAAAGGAAGGATGGGGAATTTACTTACGGTGAAGAATGGGAGAGGGGTGCCATGGTGAGAAAACCGGACTTGGCATTCCTGCCTGGAAGAGTGGGAGGGGTTTGGGATGGGTCCACAGCAGGGGACCAAGGAAGGGCAGGGATGGTGCCAGTGGTGATGGGTAATGAGGAGTCTGGGGTGGCTGCTAGCGTAGGACAGGTGAAGGAGGGACATCTAGAAGACTGTTCCATTTTCCCTTTTTCAGGATTGTATGTCCTGACTTCACCAGCAGGGAGTAGTGCTTGGCAGTGCCTTAGGAATGTTTCAGCTGATGCCTCTTTTCAAACCAGCTGCTGGAAAATGGTACCGGGTTCAATCCGTGAGTTTGAAAATGACCGTTGTCTCTGGAGGAGAAAACGTCTGCTCCTTAAACCTCACGGAATGCACTATTTTGAATTCAGTAACTCCAATCGGGAAGCGAGAGCCACCATGCTGTTTGGACTTCTCAGCAATTAAGTTTTTAAGCCAACATTTGTAAAGTGCTATTTAATGTAAAACAATCTTACACATAATCCACTTGGTTTTGAAAATAACTCCAGTAGTTCCATTTTGTAGAGGTCAAATTGAGGTTTTAAAAAAGATTCAAATAAGGCCACATAGCTAACAAAAGTCCATCAGACTTCCCAATTTTACTCTTTTGTTTTGCTTATTTCCTCACACTAAATACCCCCCCCCCATACCGATCAGTGATATCATAAGGCTATAATTTGGAGCCCATGAATGAGTGACAGGGTATCAGTGAATCTATCCTAAAATTATTTGTAAAATTTGCATGAAAGTGACCGTGTGCACTTTTTTCTGTGGAGGGGGTCCATAATTGGAGCAGATTTATAAATGTTTTCATGATAGCAAAACATGAAACAAAACATCATAAAAGGAAAAGCTCACACTTCTTATGCACCTAACACCTATCTCCTGCGCAAAACAGTACCACAACAAACCAAAATGAAATTGTTAACACAAGTGTAACAACTTCTAAAAGCCATGTGAAACAGATCAACTGAATCTTCAATTCTATTGGAATTTTGGGCTCTGTGTAGGCAGAATGTAGCTGTCTTGTCCTAACTGCTTCCTGGGTCTTTGCTCCCATTCCCACCCAGCCTGGGGAGGGGAGACAGCACACAGGCAGGAGACAATGTTTCTGGCTCTCTTCAGGATGCCATCCTTCACAGACTCCTACAGACACTCTTGATTTCCCACTCAGAGTCCCACTTTGTTGTTTGCTTTCCAACACGCACATTCCTGTGTGGCCATGGGCTCTCCTGACTTTGGCCCTATTCCCAGACCCAGCACATCAGTCTTGATAAACTGACGAATCATGGTAATTTTATTCCCCTTGCTAGGAACTGGCTTAAGAAAGAACATGTAACTTAATTCTGATTGATGAGATTGGAGGCTAACTCTTCTGGGGATGCTTCTGGGAAAGGTTTTTTAGCTTTTGAGAGAACTGAAAAGAATGCAGCCATCTCCTTTCTATCTCCGAACGTGGCTGTGGACAAATATGGTCACTGGAGCTCTGGCAGCCATCTTGAGGCCACAAGGAAAAATGGCCGACATGGTAAAGACAGCTGAGCAGAAAGTACAGAAAAACCCCTGGTCCTTGATGAGGCTGTTGAGATACTGAATTGACCAACCAAGGAGCTGCCGTCTGATGCTTGATGATATGTGAGATAGCAATTGACCTAATAGGTTAAGCCATTTTGAATTGAGTTTATGATCACTTGTTGGCAAAGGCATCCTAATTAATTTACATTAGTCCCATGCTATGCAACTACCTTCTATGAAATGTCTTAAAGTAATATAATTCTCTAAGTTTAAGTCTAGACTCACCTTGTAGAGAATAAAGAGCCAGTGTCCCCAGATGAATGACCAAAATAGGAAGTGCTGGGTAAAGTCTCATGTTTTAATCTCTGTAACTCAAAATTCCAAATTTCAGAAGGGACCTTAGGGATAATTTAGATGACCAAGGTTAAATTGACCAAGGGACAACTACAATCGTATAGGGATACATTAGAAGCCTACAGATATCTGACTGAAATTCAGTTAGAATTTTGTTTTACAATTAAAAATTCCTTGATTAAAAAAATTCACACACCAAATGTTTATATACTGGAAACAACTGGCATCTTTAAATTGGGCTTCTAGCTGTACATGCTTGTGTGTATATAGTTCCTGCATAAATATTTTGTAAATGTTGGTTGATTCAGAATGTCATGGCTCTGTACTGGTCCCTTCTGTATTATTATTGTTTGGGTTTTGTTTTTTTTTTTAATGCAGGCCTTCCCGTGTCTATTTACATAAAATCGTACACATGAGTATCAACTATAGCATGCACGGGCCTTACGAAATTAAATGCCAGCTGAAATATACATTTGCCCAGCACCTTGTAAAATCACAGTACAGTAATTAGTCTTAAAATAGCAATTGGACAAAGGTTGCAGGGCGATGATTGCTGCACATTACAGTTTCAGCATCTATAATAAGATCCAAATGCTTCTCTTCCTTTTAAAGGCTGAATGAGTTTACCTTGGCAAGATGAAGATTCTGGGTTAATCCTAGGGAACTGATCAGCAAAGACACTGAACCTGAGAGGAGTATTCAATGTTTCAAGCAAAGTAGGCTTGTCTATTTTACATTTTTTAGTAAATATCTGACAGAGAGAGGCAATGGAGCAGCTGGGACATCATTGGACATCTCACTGTTGCTAACAATTGTTGTCATCATGTGTCTAGCATTATTCTGGAGCCTCACCTGTATGGACGGGTGTAAGCCACCCACAACCTTCTAAGGTAGGTACCATTAAATGTGCCCATTTTTGCAAACAGAAGACACCAAAACAGAGGCACTCAGCCAGCGAGGGGTAGTCTCAGGATTTGAACTCACAAAGTGTGCCTCCAGAATCTGGACTGTTTCTCACCACATTAGATGTTTCCTTGAGCAATGAAGATTTCCTTGGTTGAAGAAACTGTTCACCGACTCCCTCCCTCCACACTGGACATTCTCCACTTGAGGAAGGAGAGTGGGTCTCACAGGCTGGCATTGAATCAGTGTTGAAGGGAAACTGTCATGCTCTTCTTTCAAACTTTCTGACCTGAAATTGCAGGGTGAACACCCTTGTACATTTGCAACCTCTCATGTGTGTGAATTAAGAGTCTCTCAATGGTACGCAGCTAAAACAATACTATGTTGACTGACGAGGCCAAGGTAAGACTAGCAACTGCTTTGGGTTTCCCTTGTTTTCAAATTTTAGGTTTTCCTCGAAACAACCTTTTTTTTGTGACGTGGTGACTTCATAAAATGAACTTACAAAGTACACGAAGGGTAATGGTCACATCCGTCAGACCTGTCCCTCCTGTTTCGCCAGACTCTGCAGCTGGTTTAGAGCAAATATCAGAAAAGCACTTAGAAGCAAGGAGTAGAAACTCAGTGGTTTAAACAAAGAAGGATTTGTGGCTCTTGCAGAAGGAGACGCCAGGAGGTAGGTGGTGCCGGTGGTGGTCTAGCTTCTCCACACGTCGGCCAACATCTCTGACATTCTCTTGGCCTTTCTCCACAGACCCAAGCATGCTGATGTCAGTGCAGCCAACACCATCACCCTCCAGACAGAAAACGGATCAAGGAAGGTACATACCTCCTTTGCCCCTTCCATCAGGAAAGCAAAATGTTCACAGAAAACTCCTACAGGAGTCTGTTGACATCTCACTTACTTCAAAACTGTCACCTGGTCACTTCCAAGGGGGGGTGGCCGAGAAAGTACTTCACTTCCCTGGGCTTTAGAAGCAAAGTGGATGAGAGAAATGAGGTTAGAAATGGATGCTGAGCCAATCAGTCTACTGTGTCTGCTACAAAGGAAAACAAAGACTTTCCGGGTCACCTGAGGTACATGTCCTTTAGGGAACCAAGCAATATCGGCTTTGAGGGATTTAAAAAACAGGACACCCATGCACCCATTTAAGAACATTCGGTTAATTGCTTATTTTGCATGTAACACTGTACTGGGTCCTGGGAAGTCTCAGAGGTCTCGCGTTAGAGGTTCCCCCACCTGAAGAAGGAAGAGATGAGCTCGCTAACCAATTTTTCATCGTGCTAAGGAATCACGGGAAATTCTCAGTCTCCATTTCTGTGTTACAAAAGGATTGGCTCTCTAAGGACACAGGAAACCTTAGAGCTCTCTGATTTTGTATAAATAATCATTTATTAAGATATTCTCTGTCCCCGCTGCAATGTCACTGTGAGGGTTTGCTGTCAGCAACATGTAATGGCCCACATTTCCCTAGCAGCTTAAGTCATCATTACATTAATTTGATGTGATGGAGCAACCAGAATGTGGCATGGGAATTGTATTTTAATGGAAAACAGCACTCCAACCTTCAGAAGCAAGGACAGATGGCAAAAGCTTGGAAAAGACCCAGAAAAGTCAACATTAATAGGAAATAAGAATTTAGAACTTAGGGGAGCTTGGGTGGCCCAGTTGGTTAAGCATCTGTCTTCAGCTCAGGTCATGATCCCAGGGTCCTTGGTCGAGCCCCGTGGCAGGCTCCCCACTCCAAAGGAAGTCTGCTTCTCCCTCTCCACCCTCCCCTACCCACTCCTGCTCTCTCTCTCTCTCTCTCTCAAATAAATAAATAAAATAAAAAGAATTTAGAACTTGGAGCTAGCATTAATAAACAATTTATAAACACTTTTCATCCTTCCAAGATTCTAATACTGTTTAGACTCCTTTTCAGGAGTAAGTGGCCTGCCTGTTTCTGAAGGTGGCTGCTCTTCATTTAACTTCAGGTGCATACCCTGAGTGACCTGGTAGACACAGTTCTTCATACATTTAATCAATCTTTAATGAGCACCCTTTACGTTCCAAGCACTGTAGTGGGTCCTTGGTCTCTTATCTTGGGATGCTTATGTCTACTGGAAGAGATGGCTACCTTGACTAAACCCTAAAATTCATTGGGACAAGTTGCCCTAATAGAACGGCGAACCAGGTACAAAGAAAGTACTGTGAGATGCAGGTCAATCCTGCCTGTTGCAGGTAAGGGACATGGAGGGCATTAAGTGGCAGAGGAATGGGAAGAATCTTCACAAGCAGAGGAAAAGCAACTTTTGAGTAGTAGGACAAGTGCAAAGGCATGGAAATATGTTTGGAAAATATCTTCTAGATTACAGGGTATATAGGGGAGAAGGCTGGGTAAAGGACTCAAGGGAGTCCAGCTTGTTTTGAAAGTGTTTTGGGTTGCCTTACATACAGAAGCAGAGGCTAGCCAATTAAGGCGAAACTGTGCTGGCTATTGGTTTTCCTTGGTTTTTCTTTGCAACCAGCTTTCATTTCTACCATCTGGGTCCTTTATTACAGGGGCCAGAAGCCTGAGAACTAGTCATCTCATGCTCCTCTCTGTCCGGGGCTCTGGACACAACTAGTCAGCCAGTGAGACACACTTGCTTAAGATTTGGAGATGGGGGACGCCTGGGTGGCTCAGTTGGTTAAGCAACTGCCTTCGGCTCAGGTCATGATCCCAGCGTCCTGGGATCGAGTCCCACATCAGGCTCCTTGCTCAGCGGGGAGCCTGCTTCTCCCTCTGCCTACCACTCTGTCTGCCTATGCTCATGCTCGCTCCCTCTCTCTCTCTAACAAATAAAAAAAAAAAAAAAAAAAAAAAAAGATTTGGAGATGGAAGGGCCTGGGAAGCACACGGTGTTGGTCTGTTTCTGGCAGCGGCTTACGGGTGCTTGGGCGTTGGCTGAAACAAGGATTTAACAAAATCCTCAAGGCACCCTGCAGCTATCCTCTTCACGGCTGTAGGACAGCCGTGATCATCAGTGGAGGTTTTCTGCAATTTCCTGACCCTGCTGGAAACAATTTCTTAACTATGGACCACAGCCGCAGAGGTGAACCCAAAAGCTAGCAGCTTCTTCTGACTGCTACTAAAATCCCATTTTCCTAACAGTCTGGGAGGCACCTAATCCCCTCTATGAAATCTCTCTGCTTGCAACACGAAGAGCCATTTCTCTTTTCCTCCCTGAACTTTCCCTGCTACAGTATCAATATACAGGAAGGTTAAGGACCAAATGACCCCTAACTGCAGTCTGTGTTAACTGTCTCCATAGAAAATGTAGAGCTACATTTTAGAACTAGAAAGAAAGTTCATCACGGTTGCTAGATACTAAGTCTGTGATATTTAAAAAACAAACAAACACAAAAACTATTGCACAAGTCACAAACCCGGATGTTATCCTTGATTCCCTGTCACCTCTCACATCCAATCACTAAGTCCTGCTGATTAGACCTACTTGACCTTGCACAAAAGCGTCAACCCCCGCTCCCACCCTAATCAGACCACCAACACGTCTCCCCTACATTACTAACTTAACCCATCTGGGCTGCTATTGAGAAAATACCACAGACTGGGTGGTAGATAAACGACCCAAATGTTTCCGCACAGTTCTGGAGGCCGGGGAGTCGTGGATCAAGATGCTGACAGATTGAGTGTCTGGTGAGAGCCTGCTTCATGGTTCAGAGGTAGATGCCTTTTCACAGCGTCCTGACATGGTAGAAGGGACCAGGGAGCTCTCTGACCTATCTTATAAGGGTACTAATCTTACTCACGAGGCCTCCACCCTCATGACGTAATCACTTCCCACAGGTCCCACCTCCAAACCCCGTCACACTGGGGGTTGGGTTTCAACATATGAATTTGGCTAGGGGAGGCGGGGGAACAACACAAACATTCAGTCCATAGGAGCTGCCTTAACATCCTAACAGGTCTTCTGGATGTCGTTTTACCCTCCTGCATTCTTCACTGCACAGCTGGAATGGTCTTCCTGAAACACGAACTCAACCCAAGCATTCTCCTGCTTCGAAGGCTCCTCATCATTCTGGGGGTTAATCCCAAACTCTTCAATGTGGTTTACAATGTCCTTCACAACCTGCCCTCTGTCTCCCTCTCTAGTTTTACTCTCTCTATACCACAATCCTCTTTTGAGAGCTCTAGCCTGACTGTAATTCTGTCATAGTCTCAAATAGCCCTTTGCATAAAGTTATCTCTCAGAGCCTTATCCTTCTCCTCAGCCCCTCCTCCTCCTCAGCTCCTAATTGAACTTCAGGCTGAGGATTGGACTTCACCGCCTCTGACTTAGCAACCTGGGCTCTCCTAATCCCCCTGGCGCCCCTGCCCCACCACAGCCTCTTCTATCCTTCATTGTTTCTGTTTGTTGAATTGTTCCCCATCAACCAACTGTAAGCTCCACAAGGCTGGGAATGTGTGTAGATCATTGGACTTCTAGTGCTGACACATGGAAGGTGCCCCTTAAATATTTGTTGAAAAGAAACCCATACTCTAGGCCCTCTTCAGATGTTAGATTGAGGGGTGACAGGTGGGTAGGAGAAGGGAGGTCAGGTCAAAGACAACCAAGGTCTACTGATGGGTTACTGTGCTACACAAACCCCCACAGGGAACCACAGGAAGCTCATTTCCATATCAGCAAACCCCAGGATGAGGTGAAGCACTTGTCTTGGGCATAAAATTTGGGGAGGAACCAGAAAGTTCAGTAATCAAGACAACATTTTAATGAATATTAAAGGGCCATATTAGAGGCAAAAAGAAAAAAATTGGGAAAAAATACTGATCCTGACTATATTTAATATTTATAAATTTTAGATATTTTGTTCTTCAAGGTGTTTTTACATTAGTTTTAATTTTTTATCATTTTGTATTAAGATATTTTGTTTACTTGATTACCATGTGTGTTGGCATTCTCTGAATGTTTGCACTTCAGTCAAGTTCATCACTCACCTAACTATAGTCCCAGCTCATCATCTGCAGACTGTTTTACCAAACTCTGATGCGAGGGCTTGTTGTTTCCTTGTTCAGTATTATGTGCAATGTGTTTTTTTAAAAATATACCCTTTCTGGGCACTTGGGTGGCTCAGTGGGTTAAAGCCTCTGCCTTCGGCTCAGGTCATGATCCCAGGACCCTGGGATCGAGCTCCGCATCGGGCTCTCTGCTCAGCAGGGAGCCTGCTTCCTCCTCTCTCTCTGCCTGCCTCTCTGCCTACTTGTGATCTCTATCTGCCAAATAAATAAATAAATAATCTTAAATAAATAAATAAACAAATAAAAATATACCCTTTATAAATGAGGGACCTTCCTTTTACTCCTGGCTTACTAAAAATATTTATTAGGAACAGTCACTGAATTTGAAAGCAAGTACTTTTTCAGCATCTCTTGAGATGATCATGTAGTGTTTCTCCTCTAATGTAAGAATGTAGTGAATTACATGGATAACAGTAAGAAAAGTTGTTCTCATTTTTGTGTTATCATAAACAAACAATAAGCACATCTATGAGACCATTTTTTTCAGTCATTCGAATTACAGCAATTAGGCCAAACCCCGGGCATTCTCATACATGGAATTAAGGGGTTGCCATTTTATTTGAAGCTTTATCATTTTGAGCTTTTCCCAAATAAACCACACTTTCAAAACGTGTCAGTATCAATAGCAGCAGTCTTCCCTCACGAGTGGTCTGGGGGGACTTTGACACGTTTTCACTTCTTACTTCCTCTGTCACCGTTTTCTGGCTCAGGTCGTGCGTGAGTGAGGGTCAGGCAGGAGTAACGGCGCAGGAACTGTTAAACCTGAAGGGAACTTTCAGTACCTTTGCTAGGAAATAAAAGAAAATCCCCCACTCAACCGTACTTCAAGCAAAAATTTAAAAAGAGAAAAAAGAAATTTTAAAAAAGAAGAAAAGAGAGAATCCCCACATATGGCAGGGTTCTGTCAGGGGAATTTGCTACTTTAGAACCTCCCAACATGTGTGAGTGTTGCAGAAAAAGAAAATTGGAGCTTAGGTAGGAGAAAAGGTAGCCAACTCTTTCATGTCTTCTCTTCATATCTTGGCTGGGAGTGTGGAGTAGAGACAATTTCATGACTGACTCACCAAGGGGCAGGCAGGTCAGCCTCTTCTCTCCTTTCTGGGGCATCTGTGGACTGTGGCTTAATTAGATAAGTCAATGTGAAGTCCTGCATGGGAATGAGACAGTGGCATGTGCAGATGCCGAGGAGGTGAGTGAGGTTGCCCAAGAGGCGTGTGGACAGTGGCTGGGGCAGTGCCCAGGACCCCAGTGTAAACTGTTTGGGAGCAGGGGCATCATTGTCTGTCTGCAGGGCTGAACCTGTCAAGCTTCATATAAAGCCTGACACACAGCAGTACCCAGTAAATACCTCACAATGAATAAAAGAATGAACCACCGGGGCACCTGGGTGGCTCAGTGGGTTAAAGCCTCTGCCTTTGGCTCGGGTCATGATCTCAGGGTCCTAGGATCGAGCCCCATGTCAGGCTCTCTGCTCAGCAAGGAGCCTGCTTCCTCCTCTCTCTCTCTCTCTCTCTCTCTCTCTGCCTGCCTCTCTGCCTACTTGTGATCTCTGTCAAATAATAAATAAAATCTTTAAAAAAAAAAAAAAAAAGAATGAACCACCAAGTCCTGCTAGACCCCACCATCAAGGACTGACCCAAGGAGAGGAATATGAGAAATGATAAGAAAATCTGGGGACACGGTACCATGACTGCCAAAGGAAGAATGTGTTAAGTGGAGAGAACAGACAACATTCTGTCAAATTATGCAGAGCAGTGGAAGTCAGAGCAGGTACAAAACAGCCAATTTGATGTAGAAAAGAAAAACATCACAGCAATGACTTAGAAGATAAGGGTTTTGATGTTATTGTTGTTGTCTGTTTGGTGCATGGTAGGAAGTTCAGAGGGGCAGTGCCTCAACAGTGGCCCAGTGCTTTTCTTTCTCTCTGCTATTGGCAGCATGCTGGATTTCCTTCTCCTGTCACAAGATGGCTGCTGCACCTCCAGGGATTGCATCCATACCCACACCAGAAGGAGGGAGGATGGGCAAAAGAATAAAGTGAGCCAGCTGAGTCTGTCCTTTTTTTCTTAGGGACACTAAAGCTTTCCCAGAACAAGCTTTTACTTACCCCCCCTTTCCTCTCTAGATCATGGAGTCACCTTTAGATCAATTCTGGACCCAAAGTCTTAAGAGTCCATCACTGCCTTAGTCAATCACATTCATTCTCTGTAGCTGAAGAATGGCCTCTCCCTGAAATCAAGGGGTCTCCAAAGGTGGCTGAAAAGAATGGAAATCTGTTGGAGGAACGGAGGGAGAATGCACGTTGGGTAGACCACGGATGATGTCTGATACAGAAGTTACACTTCTAAAAGACCCAGCGGGATCAGCGGTGTAATTTGTGGGGCCTGGTACAAAATGGGAATCTAGAATCCCTGTTCAAAAAATACATGAAGAATCTCAAGGCAGCAACGGTGGAGCACTAAACCAAGCGTGGGGCTCTTCTGAGAGCGGGTCCCTCTGCCTGCCACTGTCTTCCTCCCGTGCCAGGGAAGTCAGCCCCAGGCCCAAAGCTGTCCATTAAGCTGGGAGCTCACTGGTCAATTCAGGTGAAGCGGGGAGGGGGAGGAGAGATGAGTGCAGTAGGTTGAGGAGTGAATGGGGGGGTGAGCAAGTGGCAAAGGCACCAACACTCACTGGAGAAAATAGACACAGTGTGGTAGGAGAAGGCTGGCTAACTAGGGAAAGAGAGAAGAGAGGGGGCGAACTGCTGCTCAGGCATTTTCTGTCTCTCTTCCGGGCCAGCTTGCTTTGGAGCCTGGGGTGGGGGGTGCTTTCATGTAGGGCAGGTGGGGGGAGGGGCTGGGGCTGACAGCTGCCCTCACCTCTCACCAATCACATGCCATCAAACCAGAGGATCATGGAAACAGAACTCTGGGTCAGAAAAATCAGAAAAGCTAGGTTGGAATCCCAGTTCGGACTAATAAGACTCTGAGTCTCCATCCCTTAGTTAGCTCACCTGTCAACAGAGGGTCACGCCGCTTATTTAGGGGTGACTTGCTACAAAGGGAAGGCGCAGTTATTGCCCTTTGAGCAGACACCCTCCACACAAAAGCTGGGCATCCCTCCCCAGCCTACGCCTCCACCACTGTGGACCCCAGCCCCTCGATACGAATTTTTAGAGGTGGTGTCAATTTTAATAGATTTCATAGCTATGCAATGATACTGTCAATACAAGTAGTGGGTCAGAAGGTGCAGGGAAGGAAGGGAAAGGAAGAGGTACGTATGTTTGTTTACGTAAACCCACTCTGTTCCTCCCCACTCCCACCTCCGCCGTCCATTAGAGACCAGCTCAGGGCTATGCCACCTGGTGATGTAAACAGTGCCTCAATGACGTCACCCCCAGCAGTGCCAGGAGACATAAATTTCATTTCCCAGAAGATGCCGCAGACAGTAGCTTCTGGGCAAACAGTGACTCTAGCAATAAATATTGGCAGAGGAGAGAGACCTTTAATGGAAAAGCTTTGTGAACCTAGAGCATCGAGGCCGTAAATCCCAAAACAGAGAGGGATTTAATATCTTAGATCAGAAGACAGATTCATCAGAGCAAATAAGTAATTCTATAGCCCATTTGGGGCAATCAACTATTAAAATTTAAGTATTAAAATAAAAACCACATCTGAGGTAAGAAACCATGGAAACGGGACAGAAGCCCCCCAACTAGAAAGAAAACAGCCTAGCCAGGGCTGGCTGTGGAGTGGCGGGTAGAGGGATGAGCAAGCAGAGCCAATCATGAGATGGTGGGCAGAGCCTCCGCTGGGTCTGGGGTAGGGAGAGGGGGCGGACCCACAGCGCCCCAAAGGTAGATCCCACCGGATGGAACTTACCTGATGGTAAACACAAATTGTGCTGGGATGCCAGCAAGAATTTACCTAGAAAATAAAAAAGGACACATGACAAGCTAACCTAAAGGCCAGAAAGTGGCCCCCAAATATCACTTGTCAACAGAATGCGCTGGGAACGGGGGTGCTATGACATTGTGAGTAATGTAACGTGAATTTCCTTTCATTTGTGCTCCTCTGCAGGGAGTTCTCGTCAAACACTGCCTGGCTGCAGGAGGAAAACCGAGGCTTGTCTTCATCTTGCCCGATGTCTGGGCATCCAGTGCTTTGGAACACATTGGTTCTTCTAAAAAGGTGATGCCGACATCCAGGGGCAAAATCCTGCTATACTTGACCTAGGACGTCGCACACCAAGCCATGACTGGTCAAGGCCAAAGGCAGACCTAGAGTGGGAAGGACGCATGCAGGCGAGGGTGCTCCCACGCCTCCCCCAGCCAGTTCTTCAGAATGTTTGCACCCAGTGGGGTAAACAGGTCAGGTCTCTTCTTGTCTCCTAAGATGCAGAAATGGAAAATCAGAGAGGTTAGGTGACTTGCTCAGGGCCACATAATCTGGGTCTTCTCAGGAAAAATCGGGAGCTTTTCTCACTGTACTCCAAAGCGGTGCCAAATTCCAACTCAGCTTGAGAAACTTTCCCAGCAATTCTGCCTCCAGAATGAGAGATTCAAATGGGCACAGGCAGACCTGGCGATTCCCTGGGGCTCCCCAACAGGCCCTGCCATTAGATCCTATTCTAGAATTGAGCCCCATGAGGGCACATCCTCTGGACAGAAGGAGCATCCTCAGCGGCCTGGAGTCCATCTTTTCTAGACCTGGCGCTATTGTGAGCAGGCAGAGGTAAGGCAAGGCACTCGGCCGATGGTGTGTGTCCCATGGGGTGTTAGCCCTGACTGTAGATCAGGATATAATCCACGAAAGCTGGCTCTGAAACTCGTCCTTATAGAGAGCGCCAGGGGAGTCAGTGATCAGGTGGTTTGAGAACCGGGATGGACATACCCTGAGGACAAAAGCCAAGTCTTATTCACCCTTATATTCCTCCTGCCCAGCACATCGTGTGACATTTACTACCCTCAAAACTGGCTAATGGAATAAATGGACAGATAAAGCGAGTCTCGGCTCTGTCGCACAGACAGCGCGTGACCGTAAGTGAATTCCCTAAGCTCTCTGCACTCTAGCTTCCTTGGAGAGGTGAGTTACACCTTATGAGTTTGTAAGAAATAAATGAACCAATGCACGGGAAAGAGCCTGATCAATTAAAATGCCCCCACAAATGTAAAGCTTCCAGAGGAAGCATTGTTAACATTAGAAATTACTTTCTTTTTTACATTTTTAAAAATTTTTTGAAAGATTTTATTTACTCATCTGAGAGAGGGAGGACATGCAGGGGGAGGAGCAGAGAGAGAACAAGACTCCCCACTGCTTGGGAGCCTGACACGGGGCTGGATCCCAGGACCTGGAGATCATGACCTGAGCCAAAGGCAGAGCTTTAACCATCTGAGCCACCCAGGTATCCCAGAAACTGCTTTCTTGACCACTGTTATCTTTCTTTGCTACCAAGTCTCTCTCTTGGTGTCCCCCTAATTACGGTCTCCCACCCTGACCTCAATGCACTGGTGATGGGTGGGAGTGAGGAAAGATATATCAGGCTCAAGTCACGGAGAGTCTGACCACACATCTAATTTTCACTGAGAATCGGCGGTCCCCAGAGGGTATCTGTAATTAACACGGCAGCCTGGAGACTGCCCACCTCTCACACTGGTATTCGGAACAGTGGCCAGGTTAGATAGATCCATGGCGGGGGGACGGGGTGTGCAGGGGGTGAGGGGGGTGGGGTGTGTGGGCAATTGGAGTGGGTGATCCAACTCTTGAGCCACGCCCATCCCAATGGCTGTTAAGAGACTCCTACTGGAATCAGGAAGTGGGCCTTTCTTGCTATGTTACACCAGGGGTGAGTAAACGACAACCCGCGGGCCACCTGCTACCTGTTTTTATGCAGCCAACAAGTGAAGGATGGCTTTTACATTTCTAAATGGTGGGGGAAAAAAAATCAAAATAATATTTCATGACATGAGACAATTACATGAAACTCAAGTGTCAACACCCCTACAATAAAGTTTTATCAGAACATCACCTCACTCCTTTGTGTACATAATTCTCTGTGGCCGCTCTCACAGTTGAAATAGATCTGCAGGGGAGACCCTGGGGGGGTCCCTGGTCTAGGTCTTTAGTTCAACAAACATCCAATGAAAACAGACTCTTGCCAAGCTCGGGGCTCGTCTCTGAGGGTACACTGATGAATAACAGTACAGCTCTGTTCTTGTGAAGCCCAAGGTCTAGGAGAAGGGCACACAGGTGAAACGCCTGTTCCTCTGTGTTCCCAGAGACGCCAGATCCATTCTGGGACCCTGGGTTTGCAGACAGATTCCAGTCTGAGGTCACGGGGCCGCTACCAGGGGTCCTAGCCATTCGTGATTTCAGTGAGGGCACAATTTTGCAGGAGAAGGATCTGGTCCCTTGAGGCATACTCAGGGGTCCTTGTGAGTGCTTTGGGGTAGGGGCTGGCTCTCACACCCAGGTGCTGGCCTGTATCATCCTGTTCTGACTGGCTCTTTGCAAACAGGTGTGGGGAGATCTAGTCACAATAGTCCGAAGTCCCTGGTGCCAACTCTCCAACAGTCCATGGGTCACCCACCCTCTGTGGATGGCTGCGTCCCCTGTTCCTTTAATGGATTGTTTTATTGTTTCACTATTAAGATTTTATTGTGGGTTCTGCCTGCAATCTGGTCTCTCCCTCTTACAGCTCTCCCTGCCGCACACAGATGTAAAATGTCTCTTTCCCCAGGTAAACTTGCCAAGTCTCTCCTGATGCCACCTTTGGTCAGAGGCTCTTCACAGGGGGCAGAGCCAGAGCCAGCAACAGTCAGCACCAAGCACGGAGCAGTAACAAAGCAGTGAATAATAAAATAGCGTTCAAGATGCCAGCAGCCTCAGTGTCGACCGGTCTGGCGCAGAACTAGTGCAGCCCCCAGCCAAGTGTGAGGGAGAAAGTCTACCCTTGAAAGTCAGACAGGCTGAGGGGCTCTGCTCCTTGCCATGCTCCATGCACACACAGGCACTTGTCCAGTGGGATCTGTGAGCTGAGCCCAAAGGTAATGGGTAGGGCTAACTTGAGCATTGAAAGTGAGCCTCAAGGGTAACTGAGGAAATAAAAGAGCCTCCTCTGGGGCGCCTGGGTGGCTCAGTGGTTAAGGTCTGTCTTTTACTCAGGTCATGATCCCAGGGTCCTGGGATGGAGCCCTGTGTCGGGCTCCCTGCTCAGTGGGGAGTCTGCTTCTCCCTCTCCCACTCTCCACAGGTGGGAGATGGCAAAGGGGTGAGGAGCTGCAGTGCTCTGGGCTGTGGAATCCACTCTTCTGCAGCTGTTTGCTGAGCCTGTTTTGTCCAGCTGAGCTGCAGGGGACCCTGGTGAGCGGTGGCACAGTGAGGGAGCCCCCGTCTGTAAAGTCCGAGGCTGGCTGGTATGCTGAGACAGAGCACTCCCACTAGGACAGACGGCTTGAGGTGGGAGCACTCTGAGGAAGCCCCTAGAGCACCATGGTCTTCACTGTCACTGTCGCTTACTTTGTAGAAAAGTGTGTACGAAGCAAATGTGTCTAATTCCAACCAAATACAAGTGCACTAATGGAAATTATGTTTGTAATTGACATTTGTGTAGTGTCTTATAATTTTCAAGCTATTTTCAAAAGCGTGGTCTTCCCTTACTCCCTAGAACTGTCATGGGAGATGGCTATTATGACCAGTTTTCTCACTTTACAGATAAGGATGGGGAGACAGAGCCCGAGTCTGGTACCTTCCACAGCAGTCAGTCAGTCCAGAGGTGGGGAAGCTCTGTACAGCATCGTCAGCAAGATGGTTCCTTCCCTTCCACTCTGCCCTCCTCGCCTCTTGGACTTGTCCTCAGGCCCTTTTCCTGGGTCAGAACACAGCTGCCACATCCTTGCATGATGAAACCCTGAAGCAAAAAGAGATCGTGTCTTCCTTGAGTTCATTTTTTAAGACTGAGGGAGTCTCTGCCAGAAGCCCTTCCCTGCAGACTTTTCCACCTGCCGCATTAGCAAGAACAGGCACCATGTCCATTCCTAGTGGAGAGGCTGGAAGGAGGAAGGCATTACCAGCCTGGGCTCAGAGGCATCGCGCTGACCGGCTTCACTCTAGATTCATGACTGCTAACCTCAAGAAGGCTCTTACCGCTGCCTGGCAACACACAACTTTATTTATTCCTGTCCCAGTGCTTCTCCTAAGCAAGTGTGCGCATCAGAGTCCCCCGGGGGCTTCTCAGAGCACAGACTGCCCGACTTGGCTCCAGAGTTCCTGACCCAGGAGGCCTGGGGGGTGGGGGAGCGGGGCTGAGAAGGTGCATCTCTGACGAGCTCCGGGTGACCCTGGTGATGCTGTGCGTCCTGCCGGGGATCACACTCTGGGACCCCCTACCCTAGATCGGGGACCAGCTTACTGCCCTATACAGCACCCCTGGGCTCTTCTTTCTCCTCAGACATCGTGCACGTCGCCCCACCTGCTCCTCTGTCTCGGCTGACACCTGCCGACTACTTCAGTGAGAACGGAAGTTGACCAGCTGCCTCCATCACAACCAACATTATAGCCTTTGGCTTCCCTTCTGCTGCTATGGATGAACTGCCCTGGTCTGATTTCAGGCCGACTCTACATCTGTGCCTTGGACCTTATCTCCTCTCACGCAGCCAGGGACATCACTCCAAAACACGTGCCCCCTCATCAGCTAACTTCCTCTAATATTTTCTTTTCTTTCAAAAAGATTTTATTTATTTGACAGAGAGCGCACGAGCAAGCGCACAAGTGGGGCGCGGGGGGGGGGGGCGGCGGCAGGCAGAGGGAGAGGGAGAAGCAGACTCCCCATGGAGCAGGGAGCCTGATGCGGGACTCGATCCCAGGACCCTAAGATCATGACCCACGCTGAAGAGAGACACCTAACCCACTCAGCCACCCAGGCAGCCTCTGGTATTTTCCATCCTAAAGCAAAACAAACTCACAAAAACTCCCTTGACCCTAATCCCTCCTCAGCCGTGAACTCAATTCTATTTCCCTTTACAGGAGAACTCTTAGCATCTCTCTACCTGCCCCCCTCACTTCCTGTCTTTCCTTCTTTCTTGAACCCCCTCCAACCCAACTCTGGTTGCCACCTCTCCACTGAAGCTGCTCCTGTCAAGGTTAGCCATGACTTCCTGGTCCTGATTCTGGGAGTCATGTCTGTTTCCACGTTACTCAGCTCGTTAGCAGCATCTGACACAGCTTGTCACTCCGCCCTCGGAGCACCCTCCCTTGGCTTCCGGCCACTGATGTCGCTTGGATCCCCTCCCTCCTCTCTGGCTGTTCCTTCTCAGTCTCTTCTGCAGAGTGCTCTTCCTTTCCTGACCTCCACCGGCTGGAGAGTCCTAGAGCTCAGGCCTGTATGCACACTCTCGCTTGCGGAGTATCAGCTGGTGTCAGGATTTGAAATGCCACCTCCATGCTGTGACTCCCAAATTTCTATCTCCAGCCTGGATCTCTCCACTGAATCCCAGACACAAGCATCCATGGCAAGCAGCTCCAGATATATAACGGCTACGTCAAATTAACATCTCCCAAACTGGGCTGCTCCTTCTTCCCCAGCATGACAGCATGCACGTGCACTAGGCTTTTCTTCCTGCTCACAGCAAATGGAGATTTTGCTCCCCAGTTCCTCACGCCAAAAGCTTGGAATCATCCTTGCTTCTGCTCTCTGCTCTCACACACCGCTGGCAAACTGTCAGCAAATACCAGCGGGTCTCTTTCAAAATGTATCCAGCATCTGACCCCTGATGGCAGCCTCTGCTATAATGGACTCTGGTCCAAGCCATTCTCATTTCCTGCTTCCACTGTTACAGAAGCATCTTAACTAGTCTCCTCACTTCCTCCGTTGCCTCCTGCCCCCCCATGCGCCCCCCCCCCAATTTTCACCAGAGTCAGCCAGAGCGATGCCATTAAAATGTAAATCAGATTATGTCATCCTTCAGCTCCAAATCCCACTTAGAGCAAAGTAAAATCCTTACAAAGGCCTGCAGGGGATCTGGGCCTGGATACTTCTCTGATGTCACCCCCTGTCCCCTACTTCTCTGCAGGCCTCCAGCCTCCTGGCAGTTCCCTGAACACAACAAGTACATGCTCACCTTTACGCTTGCTGTGACTCTGCCAGGGGTACCCCCTCTTGCAGATATGTCTGGGTCTAGTTGCTTCAGCTTTCTGCTCAAAGTTCTCCTACTCAGAAAAGGCTTTCCCTGACATCCCTAAACGAAACAGGAACAAACCCCTACACTCACTTCCACCCCAACACTTTCTCTTCCACTTAAAGCTACTTTAATTTTCTTGCAGCACATATTACCACCTGACATACTCTATATGTGTTTGTGTATCACACATCTCTCCCCCTAGAATGTATGCAGCATGAGGGTAGGGAATTTGAACTGACCTGTAACAAGCACTCAGTAAAATTTGATGAATTAATGGAAAGGGGAGATCCCACAGTAAGCCAACAGATTGGCAACTAAGTTATACTTTGGGCTCTTATGAGTTAGATTAGTGGTAGTCGGTCCCACAGAGCCCTGTCAACTCCGTATTTCCAGACTGAGATTCTCTTCTGCAAGGCCAAGAAACAGATTCTGTACAGTATACTGGGGATCTCTGTACTGTCATCCTGAGAGATCCAGCCAGCCAGCTTCCTTCAAAGGAGCTCCATCTCTCAGATCCCCCAAGTCCTAGGCCCTTCATATTCCTTGTGGCAAATTCTTTTCACAAGGCAGATAATTCCTTCCTGATGGATCAAGTTCACAACCACTCATTTTGTACGCTGTTTTTCTCAAAGCTGGCCACACCTATAGGCACCACAAAGAAACCTACCCAGCATAGTTCACCCTCTCCTTTCCTGCCACAAGATAATATACACAGTTAAAAGAACTGTAGAATCATTTTGGTAACTGTGTCTAGTCATAGTATAACTACATGTACCTTGACAAGAAAACTGATTATTATATCAGGCATTAATGTAACTTTCTTCTTTCATATGAGCCCAAATTTCTCAACCCAAGACAACAGTGAGTTTTTGTTGTTGTTGTTATTACAAATAACAAAAAAATACAAATAACAAAATAACAAATAACAAAAAAATAAATACATTAAAAAATGAGTATATAGGGGCGCCTGGGTGGCTCGGTGGGTTGAGCCGCTGCCTTCAGCTCAGGTCATGATCCCGGGGTCCTGGGATCGAGTCCTGCGTCGGGTTCTCTGCTCGGCGGGGAGCCTGCTTCCCTTCCTCTCTCTCTGCCTACCTCTCTGCCTACTTGTGATCTCTGTCTGTCAAATAAATAAATAAAATATTTTTAAAAAATGAGTATATAGAATATAAAAGAGAAAAATACAGCATCTGGTGCAAATAGCAAGAATTTCCACAAGGAGCTATCTGTTTGGAGACTTGCCAGTGTGGCATTTAGTACATGCCTGCCCTAATAATTAGACCTGAGGTGACCTCCCCAGGTGATTTTCTCTTCTATGAAGGACCACACTTCAGGTTCTGGAACAATCCAACAGATCATGAGACTGGCAAAAGGAGATAGAAGGACCCAACTGGAAATGAGGCAGGGTGGTAGCCTAAACCCTGCTTCATCCAACCCTCCATTGAGTAGGATTAAATTGATATAATTGGGTAAAAAGATAAGGGAAGAGGTCTGCAAACTGGGATGGGTTAGGAAGACTTTCATTCTCTTGCTAATGGCTATGCATAAATGTAGCTGGTTTAGAGCAAGTCACTTGATAATAAGGCAGAATTCCAAACCCAGTGGGAGAAATGGGTTTTGCTGAATGGATCCTTACTCTCTACATGGTGAAGAGGAAGAAAACCCCGAGGCAGAAAACTGAGAGGCAGTTGGAAACACTCAGTTTTGAGTGGGCATCAAAGCAGTATGACAGAGGTAAGCAATACCTGAATTCAAAACAGCAGCTTCATCCTGTCTGGAACTAGGCCGAATGCCATACCAATGGCCTGGGGCCACCCACTGGTAGGAGGGGTCCTCCTGATAGTTAAGTAGCTAGAGTGTCCATTGTGCTTGAGTTGGCTGTTTCAACATTTTTAAATAGATGTAGAACCAACCACATGGTAAAAATGCTCAGTAAATGGCAAAAGTCTACCGAACAGAGCAAAACATGTACACAAGGCCTGTTGAATTTTGTTACCTAGTTGCTATTTTCCAATTCATCCTTTCTGTATTAGAAAGCTCTGAGATTCCTGTGCTACCCATGTGCCACCGCCCCATCATAGGTAAGTCATTATATCTGCCGTGACTGAACATCTCTTCTCCTCTTGTGACAGTATCAAGGTTTAAGTGTCCATGAGGAATTAATGTTCAGAACTGAGCTCAAGAGAAGAGCTTGTCAGACTACTGCGCCTCCAAATCAGCTGGGCAATCTCGTTAAGAGATTCTAATCGTGGAGTCTGGGCTGTGGCTTGGGAGTCTGTTTTCTAACAAGCTCCCAGGTGCTGTCAGTGCTGGCCCAGGGATGGACCACGCTTGGCTCAGCAGGGCTTTCTACACAATCTGCAACCTGAGTTCTCTTTTCTTTTTAAGATTACTTATTTGTTTTTTTATTAGAGAGAGAATGGGAAGGAGAGACAGAGAGAGAGCTCATGAGCACAGGGGAGGAGCAGAGGAAGAGGGAAAAGCAGACTCCCCACTGAGCAGGGAGCCTGACTCCAGGCTTGATCCCAGAACACCGTTATCATGATCTGAGCTAAAGGCAGACACTCAACCCACTGAGCCACCCAGGTGCCCCCTGAGTTCTGTCTCCAATGACAGGATTTCTGAAGGGGTGGATTCAATGTGTAACTGGGTAGATCAGTTGTCTGGACCAGTGGTTCTCAGAGTGTGCTCCAGGGACTAGCGACATGGCCAGTATGTGGGAATGCATTAGAGATGCTAATTCTTGGGCCCCCTTCCCAGAATTTTTGGTTTTCTGGTTTCTAAACTAGAAACTCTGGGGGTGGGAGCCAGTAATCTGTGTTTTGATAAGCCCTCCATGTGACTCTGATGTGCACTACTGTTTGGGGAATATGGCTCCAGGACATTAAAATCACCTGGTGTGGGACTCCTGAGTGGCTCAGTCGGTTATGCCTTTGGCTCAGGTCATCATCCCAGGGTCCTGGGATGGAGTCCCACATCAGGCTTCCTGCTCAGGGGACAACCTGCCACTCCCCCTCCTTGTGTTTGCTCTGACAAATCAATACAATCTTAAAAATAAAATAAAATCACCTAGAAAGTGATTTTAAAAAAAAAATCAAGTCCTGGGTCTCCTCCCAGAGAATCTAACTTTTTCATTCTGAGGTAGGACCCAGGCATCTGGATATTCTAAAGACACCTGCAGAGATGTTCACGTGCAGTCAGCATTGAGAACAGCTGGCCTAGAGCAGAAAGCAAACCCTGCTTACAGTTTGCTGTAAAGCACCTGAGCTAACTGCCATAGGCTGGTCGCAGGGCTGGATGTCCATGTGAACCGTGTGCGCTCTGGTTCTCCAGGGTGGTTGGGTCAGAGCAGGGGACGGATGCAACACTCACCCTCATCCCTGGCTGTTCTGGCTCCTTTGGCTCATGATGTGCTCTGGCTGGAAGACCCTGGGGCTATCCTATCACAGCAGTCCAAAGTTTCACCCATCCTTAAAGGCTCGTATCAATCCAGGTCTTCAGAAATCCCTTCCCAAACCCCCTTGCCAAATGAGATTTATCCTTCTGTAGATGTTCATGGTACGTTCTTTACAAATCTTATTTTCATGCTACCTACCTTTCTGGGCTCCTCCCCTCTGCTGAATTACAAACTCTTGGACACAACTGGGTAACCCTGATCTTCTGCCCCTCTCCCACCAGTGGAAGGGCTGCACTGTGAACCTAGTAGGCATGCAGTACATCTCTTCTTGAATCTGGGATTGGAACACCTGCGGTTGAGGCTTGCCTTTGCAACCTGTGACCCAGGTTGTTGGATATTTCCTAGCCTCACTTCTCTGTAAAATTAGAAGGTTGAATGAAAGGATCTTTAAGATGCCTTCCAAATTTCAGATTTGATGGTTCCATGTAGTCTACCATTATTCCTAGAAAGTTGAGTCTGCTGGTACTGTCATTGGCCACTGGGACAGAGATGGACACAAGCTCTTTGGTCCTCTTCCCATGGAGAGGTGAGGTCTGTTTCCTCTCCCTGTGTTTCTGGGCCACGTGGTGACTTCACTGCAATAGCAGTGACACTGTGGCAGTTCTGGGCACAGTAAATGGGTGTCTGAGGCAGACCGGGGTAATGTAAGGGGAAAGAGGGTGAGGAAGAAATTCAGAATGTTGGGGGTCCAAAGGAAGGCTTTCACTAGGTCCTGTCCATCTTGGCTTTATGCACACTTGGGGTTGGACACTTGACCTGTTATGTAAGACGTCCTGCCATCTTGCTGGAGAGACTACGTGGAGGGGCCTTCTGTCTACGTGCCCTGATAGCCATCCCTGCCAAGGTACCATGTGAATAAAATGGTCTTGGACCCTCTAGATCAGCCTCATCACTAGCTGATCGCCACCTGTGATCCCAGCTGATGCCACCTGGAGGAGAATCAGTCAACTGAGCCCCGCCTCATTCCTGTTCTACAAAATCACAATACATAATCAGATGGTTGCTGTTCAGGTCACCAAGCTTAGGGGAGTTTGCTATGTAGCAGTAGGTGATCAGAACACTGTGTACACAGCATTACTCTTGTATGTGAAATTCTACTCAGTTTAGCAAGCAAATATCTGGTAGGTGTTGGAGAGAATATATACACATATACACATACATACATAACATGGGCTTGTGAAAGTGCATGACATTTTGCACTACTCCCACTGACTTTGATTTCCTAAGTCAACTAAATGGCCTGTGGATGCATTTCCAGAGCAAAATACACAGCCACTAACAAGGGCCTCCTTGAAAGCTGTGCTAGGGCCCATGATGTAGCACCAAGGGCAATGTCGGCAATGTCAGGACTTGTTAAACGGATCTGGGAGGAGCCAGGGAATTTCACTCAGGACTCGAGAAGGTGGAGCCCTTACACAAAGAGGGCTTTGTCTGCTCCTGAACACAGTGTGGCCATCTCTTCCGGGAAAATTTTTGGTTTGGGGAGAGATCTGCCATTTGAAAGGGGGGATATGATTTTCTCCTCTCCCGGACTAATTTAAACCTCCTCCGATCCCAAGGGAGATTTTTAGTGCAGTATAATAAGGACACCTTCAGAATCACAGCCTCTTTTTCTGAACGTGTTTCTTATGTAAATGCCGCATCAGAGAAATTTCCCTCTGCTTGACACTTTAATTCTGCTTTTAAAACCTGCAAAACAGAAACACAGAGAAAGACACCTTGGAAATACTTTAGGTTTCATCTATTTTCCATTTTTACCTCCAGCTCCCACATTTTTTTTTTTTTTTCCAAATCCTTGTTCTCCAAGTCAAGCATATTTTAAAATCATCCTCTGTTGAACTGGAAAAGCAAAAAAAAAAAAAAAAAAAGATGATTCCTGTACATTTAGGCCGCCCAAATCCACCAGAAATAAAAGGCACTTCCTAGTTATCTAATAATCCTCGGAGCACCGCAGTGAAGTCAGATGGCCCAGAGCAAGGGAGTCAAGGGACATTTAAAAAGGAGCCCTTTGAGACCTAGGTGTGCCCCTCCCCCAGGCCACGGAGGTTCTTAAGGCAACACCAGTTCGAGGGAGGGAAAAGGCCTGGCTCCCTACCTCTCTTTCAAGAAGATTTTCTTTTTTTCCCTGACTTCCTTCCCCTTCCCCACCACGTGCCCCTAGGTAGGACTGACCTCCTAGTTAGCATTTATGACCCATCCACAGCGCCCCATAGAGTGACTATCAGACTATCATACGCCACCTTATTGTACTAATCACTTCATATCTAGTCGCCTGCTTGGGGAACAGAAGTAGGTGAGAGAAGAAGGATTATATCTCTTCTCCATATGCTCACACACAGCAAAATAACACAAATACATCTAATGAATGAATGGGGTTGAATTCCAACTCAGTTCACTTGCAGCACTTTCTCAGGCATTTTGTTTCCTCTTGGAGACCCGGGTTTTCTTGTCTGTGAGAAGGGGTGAGTAGGAACCATCTCTCGGGTAGCTTGGAGGAATCACGGGCTAATATTGGTGACGTGCATAGCAGAACATGCTAGGCATGCAGCAGGTTCTCAGCTAAGGTTCAAGTCATTCATCTTTCCCAGACCCACGTCCTAAAGCTGTGGCCACAGATGGAACGAGGCTTACCTATGTCTTGCATGGGCAGCTGCAGGGCTAGCTGCCCCTACAGTACTGCCCCACATTCCTGGCTGTCACTTAGATCAATTTTCCCTTAAGAACCTGTCTTTGAACTTGAGGCTTGGATTCTACTTAAAAGTCAAATCTTTTTTTTCCCCTCCAAGATTTTGTGTTATTTATTTATTTGACAGAGAGAGAGGGAACACAAGCAGGGGGAGTGGGAGAGAGAGAAGCAGGCCTTCCATGAGCAGGGGGCCCAATGCAGGGCTCCATCCCAGCACCCTGGGATCATGACCTGAGCTGAAGGCAGATGCTTCATGACTGAGCCACCCAGGCAAATCTTGAGGAGGAAGGAGAAGGAAAACACTTCAGGCTGTTATCAGTCACTGAAACTTCAGTGTGAACAAGTCTCAGATCCTTCTCATAGAACACATTATAATGGAGAAGTGAGGTAGAAAAGGCAGGGCTGGGGATGGGATAGAGAGAAAGAGAGAGTGAGGAGGAAACAAATTGTTGGAACACAAAAGAATCAGGAGGGACTGCCTGGTACGCAGGAAAACATTGCAAAGTCGGTGAGAGATCAGGGTTCAAAAATGAGCTTTTCCTGCAGCTGGCTGTGTGACTGGAGGCAAGTTACCTAACTTCCTTGAATTGCAGTTTTTTGATTTGCAAAATGGGGCTAATACTAGCTAATTTGGGGGTGCCTCTGGGGGTTCAGTGGAGCAACATAACAAGTGCTTACTAGAGGCTCCTGGGTGGCTCAGTCCTTAAGCATCTGCCTTCAGCTCCTGTCATAATCCCAGGGTCCTGGAATCCAACCTTTCATCAGGCTGCCTGCTCATCAAGAAGCCTGCTTCTCCCTCTCCCCCTGCTTGTGTTCCCTCTCTCGCTGTCTCTCTGTCAAATAAATAATGTCTTTTAGATTTTTTTTTATTTGACAGAGAGAGAGATCATAGGTAGGCAAAGAGGCAGGCGGGGGGGGGGGGGGGGAAGCAGGCTCCCTGCTGAGCAGAGAGCCCAATAAATAAAATCTTTAAAAAACAAAAAAGAGTGCTTAGTAGATGGTTGGTGGCACCGTGGGGGCCTAAGAGAGGACTGACCACTGCGGGCTGGGTCCACCACTTAGTAGTTGGAGAAGGAGGCGGCCCATCTAGGTTGTGGTTATTATTTCCCTTCCCTCGGGCCAGATATCCCCGTCTCTGCTCTGCCTGGGGCCAGTTGTGACCACAGTGACAGACACCTACATTAATTAATTATAAGAGAATGCATCTTCTCCATCCTCAAATCCCAAACCCCGGCAGAGGCGAGAGAACAATAGCACTTCATCCTAGCGGAGACAGTCGGCCTCAGGCCCAGCTCCAGGAAGGAAAGGGTGAAAACATTCCACCATTCCACTGAACGCAGGGAGAAAATACCAGTCAGTGGGAGGCAACTCCGAGGTGGGGCGGGCGCGCGGGAGGCTGGAGGCTGCGGCGCAGGTGGGAGCCTTGCGCGTCCTCCGCCCCGCCCTCGCCCCGCCCCGTCTGCCCCCGGGGCGTCGCTCAAACCAGGCCCGGTCTCCTCCCCTCGGCCCTCCCGTATTCCCCTTTTCTGTGCTCCGGCCACACCCGCTTTCTCCTGCCCCAGCCCTTCCCGCCGCCCCTGCACTTCTCCGGGTGCCTGAGCCGAGGACAGCGAGCCCTACCGACCATCGCGCGGTGGGGGACAGGGAGTGCGGGGTGCGTCAGTGCGGGAGCGGCCTTTGTAGTCCCTCTCCTCGACACACCCCTGACTCCTCCTCCTCTTTCTTGCTCTACTCCCTAACTCCTCCTCCCTTTTCTCCCTACCCGCTATCTTTTTCTCTCCCCCACCTCCTATAGCCACCCTGTCTAGACCACCCCAGAGGAAGGCCGGTGCCATTGACAGCGATCCCAGCACCCCGCTGACCTAGTCTCGCTTTGCAGTGAGAAGCAACTCAAAGGACAAGTCTGCACCATGCCCCAGCTGGCAGGTCCCGGTCAGCCTGCGGATGCTGCTCACACCTGTAGCCTGGGCCCGGCTTCTGGGCCTTCCACGCCTCCGGTACCGCCCTGTGTGCCCAGTCTGGGCCGCCCCTCCACCCCCCGAGTCCCGGTAAACTGGACAGACTCGCAGTCCCCAAACACCACCTCTGAGAGCCACATGTTGGGGGAAAAGAGAACTGTAGCAAAGCAAAGACAGGGTCCCCGCCTGCCTCTGGGTATAGAAACACCCCCAAAGAGCTCAGGTCGTTTACTGGGCCCAGCAGGGGCAGCGGGGGCGGGGTAGGAGTGTGGGATACTGTGATGGATGGACTGGAGGGGGCCTATCACACAAGACTGCAGGTCCTCCTGGCAAGGCTGGGCCCCCTAGAGCAGAGTGGAGGAGACTTATCCAAATTCAGCCTGGCACTCTGGAAGCCTTTGACATTTCCTCTGCGGGAATAGGCTCCATTATAGGTCACATTGCTCTAGGAATGAAAAAAGAATCGTGATCTGAATTATTGTGGAAAGTGTTTACCTAAAATCTTATTAAGGTTTATTTTTAGAGCCTATGTTGGCTGGCCTTATCACCAGAGACAAATTCTAGAGGGGTCTCTCTGTTCGACTGACCTTTAAGAAAAGACTTCAAAGACGAAAGACAAGCAGGGAGAGGCCAGTTCTGTCCTTGGAGAGCAGGTTTTGCTGGCAGCCCTCACCTGCCTTTACAGGGAGGCAGCCCTGGGCTGGGTCCACCAGGCGTCCTGGATGCACTCAGGAATGCCAGGACCCTGGGAATCCTTTCCAGGGGTGAAAGGCACTGCCCCTCCCTTCTTCCAAGAGCCTAGTCACCATAAAAGACAAGTCTCCCGACCCACTCCCACCCCACCCCAGCGCTACCCCATCCCCAGCAGACCTTAGGAAAAGGCCAGACTGACCTTTGGGATAGTCTCGTAATAACAATTGCTAAGTGCTTCTGACATGCCGGTACTCTTCCAAATGCTTCATGTACGGTAACTCATTTAATTCTTACCATAAACCTATCATTATCCCCATTTTACAGATTAAGTAACAAAGTCACAGTGGTGCTGAAGCAATTTAACTCTGAGGTCACAGAGCTTTCTGATTGCTCTCTTCATCACCGCAGAGTCCTCGCTGGGAGGCACACTGCCTAAGCCCAGGGGCCAGAGAGTAGTCCACTGCCTGGCACAGCTGGCCACAGATGCCGAGGCAGACACCAGGCAGTGTGAGAGCAGGGACTTGGTGTCACACCCTTGGAGCCGAGCCAAGAGCTGCTCTCCCTGCCAGGCTGCAGACCCCATCTCCAACCTCTCCCCCGGGAGCCCACCAGCAGCCCAGTAGCTCCCTCTTCATCAGACTCCAAAGTAGTCCCAGGTTTTAACGGTCCTGGGTTCCCAGTTCCCCCAGCTTTGCAAGGTGATGTGGAGGCTAGGAGTGAAATCTCCAGAGACCCAGAGCAGTGGCTGGAGGCAGGCTCAGAGAGTGATGCCATGCCTCACTGTGAGCCAATCAGAAAGACTGGGGAGGGGCAGGCCCTCACCCTGGAGTTGCACCCATGGGGAGGTGGGAGGAGAGGGTCGGGCCATAGGAGATGGGGGATGAAATGCCGAAATTCATGCCCATGGTCCTGCCATGACTCAGAGGACCCTTTGGGCACCATCCTTTGGTTCCCCAACTGCCCCGAAACCCCCATGGCCGGAGCACAAATCAATGGGGTACCAGGAAAGCTGGAGGGGCTGCTTCCTGCGAGAAAAAAGTCAAGCCCACAAAGAACTAAGCTGCCTCCCTGTGCAAGGCCAGAGCCGAGATCACCTTGGAACATTGCCTTAGAGCATCAAGGGAGGAGTGCCACGGTGGTTAGGAGCGACAATTGTGCGGAAAGCCGCCAGGAGAGTGTGTCCACACAGACACACACACACAAACGTGGATACACAGCTCTACACCTCCAGCCTCTCTTGCACACAAACTTTAAGACACTTTATGCTCATTTTGGTACCCACCCATATTTAGACATGAGCCCTGACACATGCACATGTTACCGGGCAAAATAAAGACACCGGTGAGCGACCAGTGAGGCTCCCCTCTGTGAGAGGAGATACACATCTTTCTGCGGACCCCGAGATGGGCCCAGACCCGGAGATACAACCTGACAGACCCCAAGACATATCAACGGGGCATTCCTGGGGAGGGTGGCCATGGCCCACTGCCGGCCATGCCCAGACAGCAGGCCCCAGAGCCCGGGCCCTGGCACCGGGATGCCCACAGCTCCAGCCGCTCGAACCACGGCGGCTCTGAGAGGCTCCGAGAATCCCAGGAGTGGGTCTAGAGGCGCTGGGCTTCCCAGAGGGATTTCAGACACTCAAACTGTGGGGTGACCTGAAGAGCTCTGGGAACATCCTTGAGAGAAAGGAGAGTTTTGTCTACCTTGGATTAAAGCTTCCACAAGGTCGGTGCTGCCAGGCCCCACACTCTCCATTGGCTCAGATGCTAAGCATGACGGAGCCCCCAGTTTGTTCTCTACGGAGACTCACACAGAAACAGCACGAGAGCTGGAGGCTGAATAGTGCAGGTTAAGAGCCCAAATTATGGCACCAGATGGCTGGGTTTGAATCTGTGCTCTGCCACTTACTGTGTGACCCTGGGCAAGTTACAGAACCTCTCTAGGCTGTCCCCTCAACAGCGAAGCGACAACAGTGGTAATCTGTACCTCCTAGGGCTATTGTGAGAGTTAAATGGACACATCAGAGCAAAATGCTTAGACAGTACACGACCAGCTAAGAACCTGGGGAATCAGGTTTGAGGGCCTGAGGCCCCAGGGGCAGGCGACACGATGGCTGAGGAGCGGAGGGTGGGGCAGGGAGAGGCCAACAGTCTGGAAATGACCACAGACCTAAGTCTCTGTGCTGTCAACTTTAATATTCTGGAGGGAAAATAAATAAGAGCCTATTTCCTCACGGGGCACAAAGTACTCAGCCAGAAAGCCGCAGAACACAAGAACATTTTCTCATTACTGTATAATAATATCGAAGATAATGTTCTCCCTTTCAAAGGAGCCCAGAGCACTTAGAGATTGCAGAGTCAGAGTCTGACTTGCGTGGGCCCTGGGCTGGGTGGCCAAGGTGGCCAGCTGCCGGTGCCGGCCTGCTCTGACAGTGGGAATGACAGGACCTGGGCCACAGGCATCCTGGGTAGCCCCCCACCACACTCAGGAGGAGGACTGAGTCCTCAGTGCTCCCACAGCAGGCCAGTGCCATGCGGCCAACCTGTCCAGAGAGGCTGCTGACCCTGGAGGTCACCACCAGCTTAGAAGCACAGAAGCCTCAGAGGGGCTTTCCAGAAGCAGGTGCTCTCTCTCTCTCTCTGCTCACTGCACTGCCAATAGGAGAAATGGGGAGAGGGGGCTGCCTACTCCAGGTTGGCCCTTACTCCCCGGAGTCCTTTGCAGGCAATGTCCATGTCTCAGAAGGGTCTGGATGAGCTGGGACAGAGCAGCTAGAGGGACTCCGCACAAGGAAGGGCAGGAAGGGTCTGCTTTTCTGTCCAAGGGAAGCCCTCCCCATGGTGTGGACTCTGTTCTATTCCGGGCGAAGAAATCCAGGCGGGTACAACTCATGCGTGATGGGCTTCCCACTTCTAGAGGTTCTGCTCCAGACTGGACCACACCTGTAGGAAGAGGTGTTATTTGTGGGAGGAGTCGGGGAGCCTCTGAAGAATTGCAATGAGCCCAAATACATTCCAGAGAACTGATGACTTGAGAGGGCCACTGAAGCCAAGAGAAGTTGTCCATGATTGAGTGCGAATCGGGTCCAGTAAAGGCTCACTATTTTTCTCTGCTCTTAAATCAGATTTGATTATTTTCTTTCTAAGAGAAAGAAGGAAGCATGCAGTTCCTGAACTGAGGAGTCCTTCATGCCCCTGCCCCGGACGTCCTGCCTTCCTGGGCACTCAGATGCAAACACACATGCTCAGACCCCTGGGTGCCTTCAGTGCTGAGGGGAAAGACGCTGACCACTTCCCGAGCGCCAGCAACTGGCACCAGGGAACCTCATCGTCCTAGCGCTTCTTGCCTGGATTTCTGCAAGGTCCAGGTCTCAGACGGACGTCACGAGACCAGTAAGACCACTTGTACTCCTAGAGCTTAAGGTAGAGACAGGCACGCAGCGGGTGCTCACAGCTTCTCACTGCCTTCCTGTGGCTGAGAGCAAATGAGCGGTGGCCCCCACAGCTACATCTACCACGTCTGCTAAGTCTGAATCCTGAGCCAGCATGGTCCTGCATGCTTTATGGACTGTGCCATTCAGTGTTCTCGGCCACCTTCTAACACAGGTCCTCCTCTTAAGCACGTGTTACAGGTGAGGAAGTTGAGGCACAGAAAGGTTTGCTTCAGGCCACACACAGACTGAGTGATGGGGCCAGCATTTGAACCTGGGTAACGTCCAAGCATCTAGCTGGGAGGTCCAAAGTTCTTGAGCGTGGCCCACAGCCCCCCTCCAGCTTCAGCTCTTAACCCTCTCTACCTTGTGTCCTGCTAACAGCCTTTGTGTTCTCTTCCCCTCTCTGTCTCTCTTCCCTGCCTGGGCTGTGTTTCCTACCCACCCCACACCCCGCCCTTTTCCCATTTCAGCACACTCTTCTCCTGGCTCATACCTACTTCTTTTTCCAGGTTAATTTCACCTGCCACCTCTTCTTGGAAGGCTCCCCTTATCTGCACTCCTAAAGTCCCCAAGGTTGAGCCAGGTGCCCCTCTTTTGCGCTTCCATACATGGGAGGGGGGGCCATCACTGTACACGCAGCACTTACCATGGGTTCATTCATTCTCCCCTTGGGGCAACAGTGAGCCTTCTCCGGCATGGTATCACTAGCACCTTGCAGTCCTTGGTCCTTTACCTGTAAAGGACCACAGAAGAAATGTGGACTCTTTCACTTCCTCTCCTCCTCTTCCTCCCAACCCTCTAAAAATATGAAAATAATAATAATACTAAAAATAAAATAAAATAATACGAAATAATACTAAAACCATCTTTAGCCACACCAAAAAAGGTCGTGTGCCAAACTGTACCTGTGGTTCTCAGTCTGCCGGCTCCACTTGTCATTGGGTAAGAGATTTTGAAACAAAAATGTCATCAAACGAATTCGGTGATTTTCATGTGAGAGCCTTACTGTCATTTCAAAATGGAGGGGCGGGGGCGGCGGATGTTTTTGGTTGTCAAGGTGACAGGGGGTAGCAGGTGAGCAGCACTCAGTGCCCAGAAGCTGGGGATGCTAAGCCTCTGGGGCAATGCTTAGCACAGGCTGGCCATGTGATGCTTCTCTCTCCCTGCTTTCCAGCAGCCATGGAGCTGCCTTGGGAATTCACTGAAAGAAAAGACGGCAGAGAACCAAATCCTTCTCAGAGCCAATTATTTGGGAGTAAAGACAGGAGAAACGAGAATATAAGCCTTGAGGCAAGGACCCTTTGTGGTTCTTCGTGGGATTTCTGGAACAGTGTGCAACACACACAGGCCTCCATGTCTGTTCATCTTGCCCATTGGTGCTGCTGAGGATCAGCAGAGGGCTGCAGACCTAAGACTTGCTGTGGCTGACTGGGTCTTCTGCAGCCTATCCCAGAGCAGGGTTGGCCCTGAAGAGCTGGAAGCTTACTTGAGGAGCCTGAATGGAAGCAGGGATCCCTTAAAATGGGTCATAATCTGTCCTGAGTGGGCCAGATCCATCTGCAAGCCAGGCCCTGGTTGAGTTCACAGGGGCATGAAGCTGTGTGCTGGCAGGCTTCATTGAAATGGCATCACAAGCCACAGGTAATGTGCAGTGGGGAAGTTTAGTTCGCAATCAAGCCAGTAAGCCCAGAGCAGCCTTCAGAGCTGTCCACTTGACTCCCCCTTTCTCCCTCACTTCACCCCATTATACATCTGGAGTTCCTGCATACACTGCTATTTAACTTCGGTGAAACCTCACATTTTCTCCTCATGAAAAGGAATCAAATAGCAGTTTGAAACCATTACTCAGATGTTTGTAGGCACATTAGAGGAATGTACCACTAAGTATGAAAAGGTTCACTCTTCCTTTGGAGTAGCTTTGACCATAGTCTCCCAGGCCATAGTAGACCTTAGTTAGAACTGGACACACAAGGTTGAAACTGCCTCTAGTCCCTATAAGCCATGGACTTCTTCACTCTCTAGGAGTTGTCATTTCCCCACTTGTAAGGACAGAGTGACTGATGCCTGCTCAGCCTTTTCTTCTGGGAGTGAGTCTGGTAAATCTGAAAGAGATGTGGTCTGTTGAAGTCCTTTATAAACTATAAAGCACCATGGAAAATATAAAATCCCTTAGGATGTCTTGTTTTTGCATAAAATCAGAATCTGGTTCTTCCTAAAAATTTCTTCTGCCTTAAAATTATTCCTCTTTAGAACAAACTAGTTATTTGCATGAGAAAACAGGTCATATAGACCTTTCATTTTGGGGCCAGATGGTAGGTGCCAAGATTAGCTACAATTTCATGGCATCATTTGGAAATTCCATGGTGGGATTTTGTGTGTCTTTTATTTCTTCATGCAGTCAAGCTCCATACCAAGGTGTCTACATCTGGCCAGCTGTGCTAGGTGCTAAGATTGCTGTCTTATCTTCCCCATGTTGTGGCCACCCCAAGAGAGTTTATGTTACTTGCTCCCCAAAATTCAATGAGAAGTCAACCATTTTCTTAAAATTTTTTCCTATAAAATTAAATCTAGTTATTTTAATCTTTGCTAGGAGACTTAAAACATATTTCCTTCTTGTTAAATCACCAACATATGCACAATCAGTCTTCAGTAAAAACCAAAATATGCAAGTGAAAAGTAAATTGACGGGAAAAATGCAAATTCAAAAATCTCAGAAGCATTGCTTTTAGTCTGTTTTCTTGCAGGCTAAAAGCAGACCCTGCAAACCAGGTTGTGCAGAAAAATGGGAAAGAAGGTGAAATATGACTGACAACCCCAGAAAGAATGAAGAAGATGTGATTATGGATCCCCTGGAATTCTTTCTCTGTGGTTGAGCTGTCCTGTGTCTCAAGAGGATGGAAGCTATTTTTATCTCACATGAACCCCTCTCTTCCTTGATGCCCTGAGCCCAAGCCCTCAGGACAGGAGCAAATACTTCTCTCCAACCACTTGCCATTCCACTCTCCTTTGGCTTCAGTGACTCTAGCATTCCCCTGACTTCTGTAGGCCCAAGAGGCCCAAATCCTAGAGCTGATTCCACTCATGTCCACAACCCAGCAGCATGCTCCAGGGTTGGCCAATGAGTAGCTCTAGTGTTTTGAGTCCTTAACTTCCAAGTTCAGCTCAATTTCTGACAACGCCGAAGGACACATCATATCTGTGAGGTGGCAAGATGTGAAGGAAGTAGAATACTTTTTCACTGTTAGCTTTATCTTTGTCACCCACCTTCCCTTCTCCTGGCCCAGAAAATGCTACTTATTTCTCTATAGGCTTTAGGAGCTGCTTTCAATTTCTGGAAGAGTTCAGTCCAGTCCATCTGATTAGTTCACTCCCCAGACATGTGTGAATTAAGTAGGCCAAGTGCACCAACTGGTAGCAGGCTCAGTGAGGGCAGGGTGTACTGCCACTGCCAGCAAAGTTCCCTTTTTTTTTAAAATTTTTTTATTTTAATTTTTTTTTAAAGATTTTATTTATTTATTTGACAGAGAGAGAGATCCCAAGTAGGCAGAGAGGCAGGCAGAGAGAGAGGGGGAAGCAGGCTCCCCGCCAAGCAGAGAGCCCGATGCGGGGCTCGATCCCAGGACTCTGGGATCATGACCCGAGCTGAAGGCAGCGGCTTAACCCACCGAGCCACCCAGGCGCCCCAGCAAAGTTCCCTTTAACCAACATGGTTCTACCCTAAGATCTTCACTATGGAACTGCTACCTATTCTCAAAGCCCAGTTCACACCCTTGACCTTGATCTACTGGGCGGGAAGAGACTGACACCCCCCCCACCCCCCCACCCCCCCACCCCCCGCCGGCAGCCCTTCTCTGCATAGTAGAAACTTCTTATCATTGAACACCATGCATCCCATTTGTTTGCATAAGTGTCTTCGTTTTCCTCCTGAACAATCAATTCCTTGAAGGAAGCTGGATCTAAGTCTCATGCAGCCTTACACTCCAAACACCACATAGCCTAGTGCTCTGCACCATGAGGGGCTCAATAAATTAATTCATTTCTAAAATAATGGCTTTAGATTTTTACAGCTTTCCCAAGTTTAATGATTATAAAAACATATGTGGGGAAATCTCTAAACACTTGAAAATTAAACAAAGCATTTACAAATAATCCATTAGAAAGTCTTGAAGAAAATTAGAAAATATTTTCAACTCAATGAAAATAAATACCCAAAACATCAAAATTTATGGGATTTACCTAAAGCAGTTCTTAGAAGAAAACATAAATGCTTATATTAGAAAAGAAAGGTGTCAGATTGATCATCTAAGCTTATACCTTAAGAAACTAGAATGGGGGGCACCTGGGTGGCTCAGTCATTAAGCATCTGCTTTCGGCTCAGGTCATGATCCCAGGGTCCTGGAATTGGGTCTCACGTTGGGCTCCCTGTTTAGCAGGGAGCCTGCTTCTCCCTCTCCCACTCCCCCTGCTTGCGTTCCCTCTCTCACTGTGTCTCTCTCTGTCAAATAAATAAATAAAATCTTTAAAAAAAAGAGGGAGAGAGAAGAAGAAAAAAGAGACTAGAACAGGAAGAGCAAAATTAGGACAAAGCAAGAAAAAAAGGGGGGAGTACAAAAGAAGAGCTGATACCAATGAAATGATAAATAGAACAACAGAGAAAAATCAATGAATCCAAAAGGTGGTTCTTTGAAAAGATCAACAAAATTTATAAACGGCTAATAAAAAAGGAGAAAAAGCACAAATCACTGATATTAGGTATGAGAGCCTACAGGTGCTATAGACATTAATGAGGTAATAAGAGAATTACTGAGAACGACTCTACAAACACAAATCTGACAATTTAGATGGAATCGACTAATGGACTAATTTCTTGAAAACCACAAACTACCAATTCAGTCATGATGACAAGGGTTATCTGAATAGTCTTATAATGAGTAAAGACATTGAATTCACAGTTTAAAAACCTTTTAAAAGAGAAATCTCCAGGCCTGCATGATCTCATGAGTGAATACTCACAAACATTTCAAGAAGTAAGAGCAAGGGGCGCCTGGGGGGCTCAGTCAATTAAGCATCTGCCTTCGGCTCAGGTCATGATCCCAGGGTCCTGGGATGGAGCCCCAGAATGGGGCCTTGCATTGGGCTCTCTGCTCGGCAGGGAGTCTGCTTCTCCCTCTCCCTCTGCCTGCAGTTCCCCCTGCTTGTTCTCTCTGTCAAATAAGTAAATAAAATCTTTAAAAAAATTTAAAAAGAAAAAGAAGTAAGGGCAAGTAAGGAAGAGCACTCCCCAACTTGTTTTAGCAGTCAGCATTACCCTAAGACCAAAGCCACATAGTGACAACAGAAAACTTCATATCCATATCCCTCATGAACATAGATGCAAAAATCCTCAACAAAATATTAGCAGATTGAGCCAGCCAAATATGAAAATAGTAATGCGTCGTGACTAAACGTCCTTCAATGACTGAATGGGGCAATGATACTTCATATTCTCACTGTGGTGATGGTTACACAAATCTGTATATGTATTACAATGCACAGAACTGTACACACACACACACACACACACACACACACACCAGGTGATTTTACTGTATGTCAATTTCTAAAATAAAGTGTAAGCAAATAGGTGTGTTCTGTGTGTGTGTTAGCTCTCTGGTGACGGGCCCTAGCTTTGTACTATACCTTCACCAAAGTGTTTTCAGATACGTTTCACATAATTTTCTCACCAGCAATCACACGAGATGTGTGTTATTGGTCTCATTTTACAGATGGGGAAACTGAGTCTTGGAGGGGGGAATGTCTTCACGCATACTAAGGAACAAGCCAAGCCACAAGTCGAGGTCCTCAGTGGAAAGTCCCTGTCAGCAGGGTTCCTGCGAGCTCCCTTTGGCTCTCTGTTTTCACCCCAAATGGTGGTGGCAGGGAAATCCTGTGTCCCCCCTACCATGCTGCACCCCCCCCCCATGGAAAGCGAATACAGAAGCAATTGTGCCCAAGGCCAGGGGCTGCCAGAACCTCACTGCAGAAGGTTTTCATGCGTGGGAACTCACAGCACAGGGAAGCTATGGTAAGCAAGCTCCTGGCTACGGCAGCTAACCTGCAGAAATCATGGTGTTCTGTCTGCCGCAGCAGCAGAGACTCCCCCCACTCTCTAAGTGCCTGCTCTCCAGAGGCTTTCTTTTCTTTCTGTAATCCCGTAAGGGCCAGGTATCCCACCAGGCTCCACATAAACGGGAGGTGGAAGGAAGGGCAAGAATGGAGACCGCTAGAGGATTCTATTCAATTTTCTCCAGTTCCTGAAATTCTAAGACACTTATCTGAGACGCCCTCTATTCCCCATCCCTGCTTTACCCTAAAAAGCACACGTATGTTAAGAGAAAAGGAGAGAGCAGAAACTGGGGGAGATGCCCACTGGGGCCCTAATTGATTGAGGTGGTCAGGAGGAGTGAGGGAGGAACCAAGAACACACTAATGAAAAATGTGCTAACGACAGACTGTTACATACTTGTGTATGTCTCCCCTGCTTTTAGCTCAGTTAATATGTATCAAAGATCTGAAGGGGTGTATGTGTCCATGTAATTGCTTATATCCTCTCTTCATCAGAGTAGGGCTCGATGGTCAAGAGCCATTCTGAGAGGACTTGATTTAAGATGCTGCGGCAACTTCTGCCAAAACTCTGGAACCCATCAGGAAATTTGGACAGGCAAAGAGCGAGTGTATCTCCCGGTGGCCACCAGCGCAGACCCTCCCCTACTGGAATTCCATCTTTTTGGAGTGACAGTGTGCTTCCAAAGCTTGGTTCTGGCGGCAACACCCTGAGGCTGAGTCATTCTCTCCCATTCCAACCCCACTGGAGTGAGTCTGGTCTGGGGGCTGCAGGGATGAGTGCATTCTGGAAGGCACTGAAAGTGTAGAACGGACTCTGAGACCCTTCTGCAAAGGAACAGTGGGCTATGGGAGAAGTCTGCTATGCCTCTGCAGTCTAGGTTCGGTGAGTAGAGACTGTAGGCAAGGCACATTTCACGTGCGAGCAGGGACAAATCATGGCAAAGGGCACACGATGACTTCATTCTATGTCTGGAGCATGAGGCATCAGGGCGTGCTTGTCCTGGAAGGCAATTGTCCTTGAAGGCAACTGTATCTCTCCTGTGCTTGCAGCAACAAATCCCAACAGTGGGAAGAGGGACAATCCTAGGAGAATATATTTTAGGGAAGAGTAAGAAAGACCCACCTGCTTTCCAGGCAGCCTAATGTTACCCTGGGAGACTAGGATTCTTTCCTCCTTAAGGACCCAGAATGGTAGATTTTGACATAATATTTTAAAATATCCCTATCTCCAGCAGCTTTCCTCTTTAGGGAACAGACAGCCTGTTTTAGTGTTTCCCAAACAAAGCAGGGAAAGGACTTAGAGTAATCTGAAATCCATTTTATGGTTACAGGGTGCTTTATTTCAGTCTAAGAGGCAAATTTACACACTCTGTCTCATCTGGTTTTCCAATTCCATGAGGCAGGTTTTCTGATCCCCATTCTACAGATGAGGAAATCAAGGCCCACAGAGATTAAAGAACATGCTCCAATTCTCTCAATAATCATATGGCAGAGCAGGTCTAACTCCCAGGTCTAACTAACTAACTAACTAACTAACTCCCAGGTCTGTGTGCGCAGCACCCTTCCATGTCCTCTGTTGCCTCTCCTGTCTGGAGCCAGTCTCTCAAACCAAACACCATCTCTAGGGATTGTGAAAATGACACCTGCCAAGATGAGAATTTCCTTTTACTTCGATTCTGAATAACAAGTGAAGGCCTTAGTAGGTGTTCCACTGGTGGCCAGGAGTGTTGAATGTTTTCCAAATCCAGCCCTGCCTTCCCTCCCTCCCTTCGTTCCCTCCTCTCACAAACACATACTGAGGCATCGCCACGTACAAGTCACGGTGTCAGGCATCACAGAAGTTACAAAGATAAATGAGAGTTAGCTTCTTCCTCCAGATGCTTTACATTTAATCGCAAATAGGCAGGTTACTGCAGACCATAAGGAAGTCAGTGGACACAAGGGCTCCTCTGCTGTACTTACAGGAATCTGTAATATCCTTGTCTGTTTGCTTATATTCTGTTGTCATCAGTGGCAAGCTCCCTGTGAGCAGGAACACATCTCTATCCCCTACTGAATTCTCAGTACCTCGAATAGCACCTAGGACACAGCTGGTGCTCAGGATCTGTTGACTGAATGAATCCATGAGAAACTGATCCTTAATGGGGGTCTCCTAGAAAGTTTCAAGGAGAAGCCAGCATGTGTACCAGCCCTTGATGAAGAGGGAGGTGTTTTAGCAGGTAAGGTAGCTGTGTGTGTTCCAGACAGAGTGTGAAGAGTATGGGGCCAGACAAGAACACTTGGGATGGTGCAAGAAACACTGAGTTGGGCTCAGTGTGCGTAAGGGACAAGTGGGGGAGAAGTGAGGTTGGGCCGACATCACGCAGGGCCCAGATGGCAGTTGTTTGCTGGGTTGGCTATGAGAGACCATTCAAGTGGCGACAGTATGGAAAGGCTGGCCGGACCCGTGGGTTGGCGTGACAGACCTAGTATCGATCAGAGCGGGAGTGACAGGAGAGAGGCTATTGGGGTATCGAAGGTGGTGGCAAGCGTGCTGGTGAGAGGTGACTGAACTCAGCAGAAGTTGGGGGAGTAGGAACAGAGGGCACTTCACAACCAGAATGTTCCAATCTCAGGAAGCAGATGAATGTGGAGGTTGAAGACAGAGGGAAATCGAAGAGGATACTGAGGGGGGCACCTGGGTACCAGGAAGAGAAGTTAGGTGAGATGAGGGGACAACTGTTTGCTTGGGGCATCTCCTGCTTGAGTGCCCATGGGATCACCGGTGAGAATGTCCAGCCACTTGTCAGAATGTTGGAGAGATGGGTGTGGCCTGACAAGCCCTTCAAAACCTTGGGTCAAAAATAGCCAGTGGAGCTGGGCTGCAGGATTACAGGCTGCAGAGCATGGACCTTGGAAGGAGTCTTGTAACTCACTCCTCTTCTGAGGCCCAGAGAGGTTGGGTGACTTGCCCAAGGTCACACAGCCAGTTGGCCCTCCATAATTCTTATAGGAGGTCAATTAACTTTTAGATGATTCGAAAACTAAAACTGAAAAGTTCCTAACTTGCATCTCTCTATGTGCAAAGCTAATTAGGGTACTACAGTAATGAAATAAAGCAAATGATCTCTGTTGGTGAACTTAGCTGTCACCCAGGTGAGAGCATGACCCTAAAGGAATCAGGTGCAGGATGGGTGGTGGCTTAGATTTTTGTTGTTGTTGTTTTGTTTTGTTTTGTTTTGTTTTTGTTTTTGGTGTGTTTTTGTCTCCTTGGGTCTCCTGCATTCAGCACCCATAAGAGCCACAGTCACAGGTGATCAACTTGCTTGAGTTCTGAATCCAAAACCTCTCAAACTTCCGGACTCCCAGGAGGTGGAGGAAAGAAAACCAAGCCTTATACTGCGCCTCAAATTCCTTTCTCCCATCTAAATGACACTGTTTCAGCTACAAACTCTAGGACTTTCAAGAAAAGCAAACAAAATCCCAACTGCATGCCAAAGGTCATCCCGCCTGCGGTGAGAATGATTAACTCCTGTGAAAGTGAGTTTTGAGGATTTTTTTTTTTTTTACAGCGTTCAAAGGTACAACTTGAAAATGTCAGCCCAGGGCAAATTCTAAGACAGCTCCTTCCCCCATCCCATGGGCTCCACCCATTCCCTTTCCCTCAAAGACCATGACCTGTGTCCACGTGAGGAATGAACCCTGCCAAGGGCAGAAGGTGTGGGGCATTCCCTCTCCCTTGGCCCCGGAGGCCTCATCTGACTGCAGAGCGGACAGGAAGGGGGAAGCTTCTACCCGGAAGCCCCGTCGGCTTGTCTCCATGCCTCTCTCTCGGTCGCTGTACTGCAAAAAATTCACTAGGACAAAGGCACAAAACATGACTTCCCGGCATCCAGTGGGGTTATCTTGAGGGAACTCGTTTTTCTCTCTGAGCCTCCAGATGCCCATCAACAAAATGGGCTTATGATGCCTATCGACCAAGGGGTTGTTGAGGGGAGGACATAAGATAAAGCAGAAACCACACAACAATGTGCTTGGTGAATGGGAAGTATCTGCACACCTTGGAGTCCTTTCCTTTTCTGGAGCACCGCCCTCCCCCTTAGCCCTCCTTCCCAGACGCTTCGGGGCTTCTCCTTTTCCCTGTTCTTGTCCTTCAAGACTGTAAGGGTCTGTGAGGTCTGTAAGGAATTAGAGGAGCATGGCTGTCCTTTCTCTTGCGAAGCCCCTCCACTCTCGCGGGGGAGGCGCTGGGCCGCTGCAGCGCAGGGCTGTACCACCATGCGCTGGGTGGCCTGGTCTCCCGTGGTGCGGTAAGAAAAGAGGAGCCCCCGGGAGCACGCGGTCAGCTCGGTGGGCCAGAAAGGCCTCTCCAGGCGCCAGGTGAAGCGACGGAGAACCCCCAAGGGCGCAGGGCTCTGTGCGGGGGGGCGGGTTGGCGGCGGGGCGGGTTGGCGGCGGGTCGGCGGGCTCGAGGCCGGCGGCATTGCCGGTGCGCGGGGTCCGCAGGAGAGAAACCGCGGGCGCCCCCTGCCGCTCTGCAGTCATACAGCACCGAGGGCGGCCGCGGACCTCTCTCCTCAACACTGGGCGGGGATCTTCCGCCCTCCACCGCCCTCAGAGTGAGGGGTTCCGCCGAGCCCTGCCCCCACTGCTCCTCCTCACTCCTGCAAGAAACCGTGTCCTGCTCACCAAGGCCACAAGTCACGAATGGAAGCCCCTGGACAGAGAGGGTCAAGGGCGGAGAGCTTTCCTGATGCCCCTTGATCCACCGTGGGCACAAAGAACCACCTTTGGGAGGGAGGCAGGAGAGGGGAGGGAAAGGCAAGCGGAGAAGGCGGGTCCCAGAGCTGTCAGGATCCCAGCAGCGCAGGAGCGCAGAACCCGGCTGTCTTTGATCCCTGGCCACCAAATGGCTCAAACCGTGGATTTCCTGAGAGAGGGGCTGGCGGCTTGCTCACCTGGTCTCTCAGGTGTGAAACTACACTGTCACCTGGGCTGGGTGCTCTGCCTAATATTCTAATATCCCTCCACGCCCTGAAGAGGGCACATTTTATGTGGTATGCAAGAGTCTGCATTACCGTGAAAGTGTTTTGTTCATTCACGACGCCACTCTCGCAGGAGCAATGCTCCCTCTGTCTTTTGTATTTGGTCCTGACAGAAGATGCAAAGGTTACAAAGCCTGTGGACAGAAGATGGAAGCTCACAAAAGTCACATGACCAATGAGAGGAAATGAATGGTTCTAGACCCAGAGACAAAGAGAATGGGACAGAGACCTTCTGCCAAGAGCCCTACTGTTTATCCCTATTCTTGGCAGGAAGGGAGGGTGAAGGCTTGAACCCCTCTCAGATGTGTTTTGTTTAAATACAAAGTGTATGTGTGTGTATGTGCGTGTGTGTGTGACTCACACAGTCCACAGAACACCTGTGTTGGATCCTGGCTGAGCTGGCTGCAGCAAAGACACATCAGTGTTCCCCTAGGTAGTGGTGGGGAGGCTGAGATGCGGAACAGGCCCCACTGACGGATAAGTGTCGGCCCCCTGTATTCTCCTGCACCACACTGGGCTCCGCACTATGAGAGGGGTCTGGCCCCTCCTGAAAGAAAGGCATCCACAGCTCAGAAGCAGCTCTTCCTTCTCTAAAGCCAAGGATGTGATTCCTCAACCCTCTGAAGGGTTACTTCATGGCAGGGAAGAGCCTGGCCTGAGCATCCAAAGACCTGGGTTCGAGTCCAGCCCTGCCAGGAAGTGAAGTCTATGGCGGGGCAAAATCATTCGTTCATCCCTTCCTCTAACTATCCATTTAACAAATGTTCACTGAGCACATGCCAAGCACCAGGCACTGTGCTTGGTGCAAGAGAGGCAGCAGTGATCAAGACGACTGTGCCCATGAGAAGCTTACATTCTGGTAAGGAACAAGCAACCCACTATGGGGAGAGTAAAGCCGGGTGAGGGTGCAGAGATGAGGGGTGTTATCTGTTTGGTTAGGAAGGAGGGGGCTATGTCTGTGTGCAGGCCAAGGGATTTCTGAACACAGGAACAAACAGGTACGAAGGCCTCGGGAGGGAATGAGCTTGTGTTTGAAACAAGGCAAGGGAGGTAGTGTCCTGTGGCCCAAATGGCATGGAGGTGAGAGGTGGGGGGGAGGGGGGCGAGGGTAGAGAGAGGGACAGTGGGCAGATCACATGGGCAGAGAGGAGTTTCAGGGTTTGTTTGTTTGTTTGTTTTAAGATTTTATTTATTATTTATTTGACAGACAGAGATCACGGGTAGGCAGAGAGGCAGCCGGGCCGGGGGCGGGGAAGGGTGGTGTGTATGTGGAAAGCAGGCTCCCCACTGAGCAGAGAGCCCAGGACCCTGGGATCAGGACCTGAGCTGAAGGCAGAGTCGTTAACCCACTGAGCCACCCAGGAGCCCCTCAGGGTTTTTTTCTAAGAGGGATGAGAAGCTACTGAGGGGTTGGAGCAGGGAAACAGGAATTGACTTGCATGTCAAAGAGACGACACTGGGTCTTGTGGGGGAGACTTGGCTGGGGTGGGGGCTGGGTGGCAAAAGTGAGAATGAGGATGTCCCTGTAGCAACCTAGAGAGGAGAGGGGGCGCTTGGCCTGCAGCGGGAGCAGCATGGAGGGTGCGGGGATGCACACTCAGCCAAGACTGATCCACCAGGGGGACTGAAGGTGTGGGTGATGGAAGGAGAGGCTCCAGGACAAACGCGTGGGTTGTGGTCAAAGGAAATGGTTGGACAGTGACTCTATTTACTGAGTGGGGGCACGCTGGAGAAGAGAAATCAAGAGTTCAGTTGGGGACATTGTAAATTTGAGCAGGTCATTTTCTCCTCTCTCTTCTGGCCTCTCCCTTCTCACCTCTACAACAAAGGGTGGTACAGGTCACCAGTGGGTCACCAGGAACTCCTCCGTGGTGATTAGGGCTACTTTCCCTAATTCTCCCACATTCCCACGCCTTTTAAACCCATGGATAGGTTCTGAATTCAGAGGAAAGAAGCAACAGTGCCCTTTTAATTCTCTTTTGGGGAGAGTGAGAGGGAGAAAGGCCCCACAAAAGCAGGTCCCCATGTCCCACAAGGGTCCTGCCCATGCTGATGTCCTAACAACCATGAGAGTGGAACCAGGGTGCAGGATGAGGGGGGAAGTCAGCCCACAGGGCCCAGATAAGGAAGAGTCACAAATGTCTGACTGGCCAGAGTCTGATTTGGATTTCAATTCCTACGTTGCTTAGGTTGGCACTTGAGAAGTTTCAGGGGCTTCTGAGAGGATGGGGAGCATTTTAGACTTTCAGTTATCAACCAGTGCCAAGTTTATGATCTGAGCCCCATAGTTCAACCTGTCTGAACCCCCAGGTAGCTCCACTCTAAATGTAAAGACCTCTACCATCTCTTCAAGTGAGAACATTCTATGATTCCATTGTTTCGAAGGAGAGAAAAAAAAAAAACAAATGCACGTAGAAGTCCAAGAAGCTTGAGACCCGAATGGACAGCTTCTGAAGGGGTTCTGCAAACATTTTCACTCAACATATTATTTATTGGGCATTTGGTATGTGCCCAGGGTCGTAAAGACATAATCCTGAAAATACACATGAAGTTCCTTTCTCACAGAGGTTTCATTCTAGTGGGAAATGATAGATAAATAGATCACTAGATTGATTGACAGACAGACAGAAAAAAGAAAGGAAGAAAGGAAAGACTGTTCAGGTGGTGCTGAGTGCCATGGAGAGAAATAAAGCCAAGCAGGAGGGAGAACGTATCAAGACTGGGGTGATACTAGTTTGTATAAGGAGGTTAGGGAAGGTCTTCAGAGGGAACAATAAGTAAAGAGTCCCAAGGTGGAGTCATGCTTAGAATGTTCTAGAAGAGCAAGGTGTGACTGGAGGTGGGTGTGAGAAAGGAGAGGAGGAGGAGATAGGTTCAGGTAGCTCGGAGGCTGCAGAATATCTGGGCCTTTGGATTTTTGGATGAGTGGAATGAGAAGGGATTGGAGGACTGGGAGCAGAGGAGTAACATGATTTGAAAACTGGAGAGGACCCAGATTGTGAATGGTGGGCAGAGACCAGGGAATTCCTGGGGTATCAGATACCACATCAGGATACTTGAAGCTCTAAACGCTCAAACCAAATGTTCCACCAAATGCTCAAACCGAAATCATCATGAGAAGCCTGTCCCATTGCTAGTGGAAGCTCCAGTCACTTGTGCCCTGCAGGGTTACTGGTTGTCTGCTGTGTGCCGCACACTGGGCATACTGTGGGATAAAAGACAAGCTATGTGTGTGTCTGTGTGGTGAGGAGTGGCAAGCCCGCTAGAATCCAAATCTGGGGTCATAATAGCAGATAACATGGGGAGGGGAGTGACAGGAGCCAAACCCCTGCATGCAGTCTTTGTTGAGAGGAAAAAGGCTATTGGTTAACTTTTGACTTCAGCCTACAGAACAAGTCTATGTGTACAAATAGCCTTGGTAACCATTAAAAGGACAGAGAGTTAGTGTATGGACCTTACACACTAGTAAGAAGGAAAAAGAAGTAGCAAAAGAAAAAAAAAACCCTTAAATATATATTTAAAAAGACAAGATGGTGGTGTGAAAGACAGAAGAATCTGGTTTAGAAAATGGGTCACATAGAAAATACAAGAGTAGCAATAAATCCAAATGCATTCGTCATCAGAATAGATGTAAATGGATGAAACATTAGAGTCAGAAGACCCCAGTTGTCAGATGGGATTTTTTTTTTTTTAAATCAGCCATTTATAAGAGACACAAAGAGGTTGAAAGCTAATGGATGGAAATGATATTCTAGGGCAAATAAAAGTGGTGGTGTCCTGATATTAGTATCAGACAAAACCAATGTTTACGCAAAATGTTTACCATAGTTAAGGAAAAGTGACCTTACGATGATGAACTCTTCAGGTTAGCGGGAAGATACAAACATTCTAACCCTGTATGTCCCTAATAATACAGTCTGAAAGTGTGTAAGCACACGTTGTCAGCACTCTAAGGAGAAATACAAAAATCCACACTCGTAATGGGAAATTTTAAAACAACTCTCCTGGTAAATGTTGGAAAATCCAGCCCGAAAGAAACCTGAAATACACACAAACTTTGAGCAGCTCATGGTCTAATGTTCCGTGCACTTTGCATCTAAGCTCGTTCCCCCTTGTATGCATGGACAAATGCAACAGCGCTGGGCGAGAAGCTGGCCTCCACGGGAATCCCAGGATTGGGGCCTTCAAACCACTGTCCTTTTCTTTTAAGATTTTTTAAATTTATTTATTTGTTTGAGAGAGAGAGAGAGCAAGTGAGCGTGAGCGCATGTGAGAGTAGGGGAGGGGCAGAGGGAGAGAGAAGAGCAGACTCCCCACAGAGTGCAGAGCCTAACTCCCCTGGGCTCTATCTTACAACCCTGAAATCATGGCCAAAATTGAGTCTGACTTACTGTTTTTAAATTATTTTTATTAACATATAATGGAGAGTCTGACTTTTAACCCAATCGGCCACCTAGGGGGCCCAAGACATTGTCTTTGACTATAATGTAATCTGTTTATAAATCAGTAATGAAAACATACTAGGAAGCCCAGTATGTTTGAAAATAATACTTTTTTAAAAACTTCTAAGTACCTCACAGGTCAACAAGAAAATCATGGTAGAAATCTGAAAATAAATACAACTAAATGAGATGAAAATGCCATTTACCAAAACCCGTGGAATGCCACTAAAATTGTATTAAAAGAGAATTCATATACTTAGAAACGAAGAAATGCTAAGGAGTTCTGAGCTAAGCATTTAAGAAGTTATTTAAAAAAAAAGAATACCAGAATAAAGCTGAAGAAGTAGAGGGAAAGATAGGAGCAGAAATTAATGAAAAACATGAAAGATGAAAAAGCAAACAAGAATTATTTGATAAGCCTCATAGAGAGAGGAGTACAAACACACCAGAATTTAAACACAGTATTATGAACAAATTTTTTGCCAGTAAATTTGAACACTTAGATGAAACAGATGAAATCCTGGTAAAATACAAATTAACAAGAAGCTTAAGAAGTAGTCGAAAATCTGAAGATCACATATCCCTAAAAGGAAATAAATAGCTTAAATTCTTCCAACAAAGAAAACACAAGGCCCAGTCAGTTTTTTAGGGGAGTTTACCAAACTTCCAAGCAAGAGATTACTCTAATTTTATTAGAATTGAATAGAAAAAAAAGAGAGAGTATTTCCTAACTCTGGTGAAAGGCAGAGCAGTAAAATTAGAGAGAACCACATAGCAGCATACCTCCATGACCTTAAAGAATGGGATTTTTTTACCCAAGATACAAAATGCATTCCATTATAATGGAGAAAGTCACTGAAAATTCACTGACATTAAAAGGGAGAATTTAGACTAGTGCTACTACTTCAGAAAATATGTTGTCATTACCTCACTAATTTAAATATATATCATTATATATTATATATAATATTTTTTACTTAGAAATATGAAATATAAATGTTCAAATATAAATATAAATCTATAATACATAATATAAATGTTTATATTTATAACATATAAACATTTATAATATAAATATATTATATATAATATTTATAGTATATTTATATTTTACATGTATTTATTATATAAAATATAAAATATATGTGTAATTTTATATGTCATGTATTATATATTACATGTTATATGTGACATATGTGATATATATTTATATATTTAAATATATATATACATCTTTGTACTTGAATATATATATGTATATACACATCTTTGAACTTGAGAGTTCACTCTTATGTATATACCCTTATAAGACCAGAGTACATCAGTCAGATACACATAAGAATGTGCAAAAAAAGGTTCAAAACACTGAAACTAGAAACCACCCAGATGCCTAGTTACAGTAATGTAAACATGTACAGTGGCATAAGCTCACTGTGGAACATTCCACAACAGTGAAAAGGAACACACCACTACCACCTGCACCCACATGGGAGAATCTCAGAAGCACACTATGTCCAACAGCCAGTCACCAGTCACGAAGACTTTGTACAATAGGATTCCATTTACATAAAGCTCAAAAAACCCGAGCAACCAAAAAGACATTTGGATGCACGCAAGTCCTGTTTTGTTGATTCCAAAATTCACTTTTCACTTTCTTATCTCCCTAAAAGGGGGGAGGATGCATCTTATAAGCAGTGGTGTCTTGTGATGACCTTAGACACGAAACAAAGATGTGCCTCACAATTGTGGGGGGGGGGCTTAGGCCCAATGAAATATGATAGGTAGTTGAACTATAAAGCAAAGCAGCAGAATGACTAACATAAAATCTGGGAGGGAGGGGGCTAGGGGATGGAACAGCACCTAGAATTCTAAAGTCCTGGCCAAATGCTATTTTTCAGCTAGATGGTGAATATATTGGTGTCTGTTTTACTGTTTTTTAAATATTTTCAACTCTCACATGTATATCTTTCACTAAAAAAAGGTGTGTGGAGGCAAGGAAGTGGGGCCATGTGGCCAACAGCTCAGGAAGCTGGACAGTGAAAGCGGGAAAGAAGGGGCGACACTTGCAAGAGGAAATGGAGGACATAACAGGCACTGAATGGAAAGCCATCCCTGAGACACTGGGCGACATGGCTCCAACACATGAGAAGTTGAGAGATACTTCTTCTGGTAAGCAAGAGGGACAAAGGACAAGATGGGTTTGTGGAATTCGTGGTACAATTCTGCCCATGTTTTCCTTTGATGGTTTCTAATCTGTTCATGAAGAATTTACACATGGGATGGGGGTCGTCACCAGGACTGGCTGAGAGGTAATGGCCATGACGAGTTGGTGTCTAAAATGCGAAGCACGTATGCCACGCTTACTACATGCCAGGTTACGAAATGAGGAGCTTCTGGCATCCATTATTCTGCTTATTCCCCTCCTCAGAGCCCTGAGGTAGCTCCTCTCTCCTCAGGCCCAGATTTGTTGCCCAGGGTCACTATCTCAAAATATCACAGACTGCATGGCTTACACAACAGAACGTTATTTCCTCATGGTTCTGGAGAATGGAAACCCAAGATGAGGGTGTTGGCAGTACTGGCTTCTCCTGAGGCCTCACTCCTCAGCTGGCCGGAGGGCCCTTCCTCCCTGCACCCCTGCCCACAGGTGCCTCCACCCCTTCTCCACAGGAATGTCAGTCCTGGTGGATTGGGGCCCACCATAACGGCCTCATTCTAATCTAGTCACCTCTTTAAAGGCCCCATCTCCAAACAGAGTCAGATTCTGAAGTGCTGGCGTTAAGGGCCTCCATGTACAAATTTTGTCGGGAGGAGGGGGAACAGAATTCAGCCCCTAACCATACGCATGAAGAAATGGAGACATAGAGAGGGATGAACTTGCCAAGGGCATACAGTTGTGTCAGAGCTGAGACGCAAAGGCAAGCAGGTCAACGACAGCGGCTGACTACCAACCAGTCCACCTGTGCCCAGACTGGACATGAAAACAAAAGGTCTTTTGGAGAATTTAAAAAATAAATAAATAAACAAATACTGCCTAGAACAAAGGAGTTAATATCAGACTTTTCAGAGCCAGACACTCTGTCCCTGCAAACAGAGTGGATGGACTCCTCTCTCGTGGGCTCCATTTTAAAGTCTGAACTTTAAGCACCAAGCCTGTAATTGCTAGCCAAGGTGGCCGGAAAGGTCAGTCATTGAGCATCAACTGAAACCCTTCTCCCAGAAGCCAAATTTAAGTTTATGGGCTGAGGAGGGCGCCACCTACTGGGCCCTGAGGGGTATGGGTGGGAAAGACGCTCTTTCTGTAGGCTGTCCTCCATTGCCCTCTGCTGTCCAGCAGAGGAACACCCAGGAACCCACAGATTCCAGGAATCCTGGTCCTTCAAAGACCACTGGTGGATAGGGAAAGGTAGGGGCAAGAATCTACCGGAATCTGGTCTGTGGAGGATGCCAGTTCCACTCCTCTCCATACACATACACATATTTCCAATCAATGGTCCAGACAACTTTCATTTCTTGGCATTTGCGACTGTACAGCTATTTCCTAAACTTGCACTGGGCGCCTAGGGAGCTCAGTCCGTTAAGAGTATTAATTCATTTCAGCTCGGGTCAAGATCTCAGGGTGATGAGATCAAGCCCCATGTTGGGCTCTGGGATGGGAATGGAGTCTGCTTAAGAGTCTCTCCCCCTCTCCCTCTGTCCCATTTCCCCTAACAACAACAACAGTAACAAAACAACCTTGCTTCCGTTGTTTTCATCATTAAAAAAATGAACTGCTACCTTCTAAAAAATGACGTTTCCCAAGGCCCCAGAATATGAGACTTTGAATGCATATACTGATAACATTGGTTTGTTCATTGTTTCATGTTTTCAAAAATTATAAACTTATCGTACGTTTGAAAGGATTTTTTTTTTCAACATTTTAAAACCATGATTTCCTATGCCCCCAGCATATGGTTACAGTACTTTTGTAAAAAAAAAAAAAAAATTCAATTTCAAAAAGTCAGTAGTTCATGCTTTTAGAAATTTCAGTGTTCCATACTTGGGAAACATGTTCTAAGGGATAAAGGATTCCCTTGAGTTGAGAAGCATAAATAAGTGCAGGGAGAAAGCAATGACCTGCTCAAGCCCCCAGAGTTCCTGCCCATGTGCTGCACTGGATGTGTGGCCCTGTGGACGACAGTGAAATTCAGAATGGGGGCTTACTGTCTTTTGGTGCGTCGACTCTCATGTGGGTCCCTCAGCCCCCTTTATGCAGTCCCCAGAATGGACATTTCAAATTCAAGTCATAAACAAATAAACAAAATGCAAATCAGATTAGAATACCCTACTGCTCTGAGAGAGGCCAAAGGTCAGGACTTTAATAACAAATTCCTGACCAGCTTTGCGATGTCAGGTGATCTGATTCCAGCCCTGCCCAGCCTGCCCTGGCCACGCTTCCTTTCCCCTTTAGCTGTTTGCATTTTCATCCTTCCAGGAGCTTTCTGTGGCTCTATTTCAATATTCTGTTTGTTTCCTTCAGGGCAACTTGCTACAATTTGCAATAATTGTGTCTGTGTATTTGTCCTTCACTTCTTGTCTCCATTAGGTGCTGAGCTCCAACAGGTCTGACCTTCGACCGTTTCATTCTTGGTGATACTCCCGGTGCCTGATGAGCATGTATTGATCGCCCAGTGAATGAAGTGAGCAAAGGCAGGTGTGGAGAGATGACACCAAATCCTTCCATGTAGGTCATTGTTCTGAGTGCATTCCCAAAACACCTGGCTTGGGGCGCAAGGCAACGGGAGCCCTGGCAAACAGAGCTTTGACCCACACTACTTGTCAAAACCACCTTCTCCCTACTTGCAGGACAGCCCGGAGGCAGACAGAACCACAGGCCCCGAAACACAGTTCAGGAGAACAGGAGGGCAGCAGGCGCACCAAGCCATCAGATGCAGTCATTCAATGAGTGGTGTTGGGACCCATCCAGCCAGAGGCAAACACTGGCTACCAACCAAAGAATAACACTTTGTGTTGCTCGTGTCTTTCTCCTAAGGGGACCCCAGCACGGTCTCCCAGGCTCACAGCCCTGCTCTGACAAAGGTATTTTCACAGCTGCATTTTACAAATGGAACAAGAAGAACCGTGGCCAGTGGGCTAGAGACCCACTCTTGGGCCACAGGCCTGGCCTTCCAACGGGTCCTGTCACTGTTCTCTTCCGTAGATAACCGGAGCCCAAGCAAGGCAGAACCCATTCAGTGCAGTCTGTCATCAGCTCAGAATCAGTGGCTCGGGGAAGCCTGCGGACAGCTGTCCCCAAGGGAGGTAGCTAGTGAGGGCCGAAATCCTGGCTCCACGGAGGCCTGGGTCAGCCATCTTGGGGTACAGTGCTCCTCTCTTTGGCGCTCCTGGGTTCTTGCACTCTTCTACGCTGTAGGATGCTTCTGTCCACGGAGAATGAGGTCAAGCCAGGATCAAGTGTCCAAGGGCCTCCCAGGCAGGGGGAGCTTCAGGGCAGGCTGATCTGGGGGTTCTTCAGAAAGAGGGCCAACCTCTGGGCCACAGCGTCCAGGTCGCCTGAGTTGGCAGACCGGAGGAGGTTGCTCTTTCGCACGAAATAGTGCTTCAGAAAGTGCTGGCTTACACACTTGTGCAGCTTCCTCACCAGGCGCAGGAAGGCTTTGCTGAAGACCCGCCAGTCCTTCGGGTGCGGGTACTTCTCACAAGTCCAAAAGAGCACTGTCTGGGGAAGGAAGAGGTGCTGTCAGACATGGTTCCGGGCCACAGAGGAGAGTATCTTCAGGAACGTTACCCCGCTCACATGGCCTTGGAAGAAGGGAGAAGGGGGTCTCACCCAGGGCAAGGAGAATCTGCTGTGACTTCACAGCCCCCCTTCAGGTGCGCTCTTGGCCTCGTCTGGCCAGTCTCCTGTGCCTTTGTTATTGTTTCTCTCGCCACTGACATTTCCGGTGACCAACACTCTCCTTAAATCTGCAATCCCTCCAACCCTGGGCAGATGGCTTTGCCTCCTACTTTACAGGGAAAATGGAAACCCTCATGCTAGCAAACCAGACAGTTCTAGCCATTTCTGCCTTCAGCACCCTCTACCTCTCTTCTCTGCTTGACTGTCCCACCTAGCCGGGTGAACCCCAGGCAAAGCTTGGGGTCCCTCCTTCTAGGAGCTGTGACCGAATTCCCTCTTTCTCACAGGCTCTCGAAACTGCTCTCAGCTCTCCTGCCCCACCCCCTGTCCCAGGGCCCAGCTCCCTCCTAACCTCTCATCCCTCTGCAAGTGCAGGCTTCTCAAAACAATCAGCTCAATTATCAGTCGTCATTTCCCCTCCTCTGATTCCCATCTCAATCCACTGCCATACGGACTCTTCTGCCATCAGGCCTGAGAAGCTGCTCTCTGTGAGGTCCAATGATCTCCATGCTGCTAAGTCCATCAGGTCTTGCCCCGCCCTGGCCCTACCTGACCTTTCAGCAGAATCGATTCTCCCACTCACAGCCTCTCTTGAGTCCTTCTTCACTGGCTTCCAAGCCACCACGCTCCCTGGATTTCTCCAGGCGCTACAGCTATGCCTTGGCATGTTAGCCCCTTAACTGCCTCCGTCTGGAGTTTTGGAGGATTGGTTCCACACCCTCTTTCTCTTGTTCTCTCTTGCTTCCTTCCTCAGTGGCCTGAATCCCCACCAAACACACGGAAGTCACTTGTAGTTTTCTTTCTCCAAGCCATACTTCTCCTCTGACCTCTTCCTCACCTGTTATCTCTTGGAAATCTCAAGGTTATCTCCATCAGCCTGTCCCAACTGAACTCCCGACTTTCCCACGTCCCCAGAGCTGCTGTCTAGCCAGTCATGCGAAACCCAAGCCGGGAGTCACCCTCCCTCACCAGCTTCACCAAGCCCCCCAGTCCTCCAAAGGGGTTCTTCCATCTCCCCCTCTTATGTTCATCTCCACGGTCATCCTCCTCTTCCACCTCACCCGGACCTCTGTCCCCATTCTTGTCCCCATCCTGTCACCACCCATGCTGTAGCCAACATGATCTTTTTTGAAATACAAATCCATGGTTCTTCTTGTCTGAAAGACTTTCAGGCCTTCTCCTGGCTGGTTAATGAAAAACCACAATTCTTCAGAGGGTTTTGGCTTGCAAGGGTGGGGCCCTACCTTCCTTTCCAGCCTCTGCCAGCCCTCGGCCTCCCTCACTCTCTCCTTCCAGCCCCACTGGCCTCACATCGCTCTCTGCTACCCCGGAAGGACTTCTTGCACATCCGACTTCTTCTGCTTGGAACACACTTCCTTCCCCAATTTGTCCAGGACACTCGTCCATCAGATCATATGCCCCTACGAGACTGTTCGACACTCTCTTCACCACGTACTTCTCAGAATTCCCATGACCACGGTTGCCGTCATCTCTGTTATTTATGTATGTGATCCCCTACAAGGCTGTAAGCTCTGTGCACGAAGAGGCCAATACCTATTTCATGGCTCTGATGTCACACAGCACCCAGCAGAGGAGCTGGCCCATGGCAGGCAGTCAAAAATGTTTATTGACTAAGGGAAATAATTCATTAATATGATGATCTGGATATTAAGCATTTTTTAAAGAGAGCCTCTATGAGAAAGGAAAACAGCAGTTGCAACTTCACAGCAAGATCCTGAGTGTGTGTGTGTGTGTGTTTAAAAATTTTATTTATTTGACAGAGAGAGAGAGAGATCACAAGTAGGCAGAGAGAGAGGAAGAAGCAGGCTCACCGCTGAGCAGAGAGCCCGATGTGGGGCTTGATCCCAGGACCCTGGGATCAAGACCTGAGCCGAAGGCAGAGGCTTTAACCCACTGAGCCACCCAGGCACCCACTGAGTGTGTTTTGATATAGATCACATTGTGCAACGTGAATGAGCTGGCGATAAAGCCATGCTATCAAGATAACCTAGACACCCCTGCTTTAATCCCTCTCGCAGTTAAGCTTTTATCTGCCTAAGCAAACCCGAAGTGGTTAAGCTTCTTAGCATCAAACCCCTGTGCCTTTGAGTGGGTTTTAGGAAGAAGCAAGCCAATGAAGGATGAGCTCTTCTTCACACGAAGTTGCTTTGGGGGAGAGCTGCTTTGGGGAGGAGGCGAGAACCTCCTCAGACCGTGTCAGACTAAAGATGGGGTGACGACGACTCCTACACCCTTCCTGAGGCTGTTTTGCAACCCAGCTCTTCTACTTTCCCCAGACTGAAGTCTTGGCAAGGATCCTGCCCACTCAAGCCATCATCCGGGATGGTGTCTAACAGCACATGGTCACCAGCCACATCCATCATTATGTCTAAAGGTGAGGACATCCTGGACCAAGGATGGAACACTAGAAGAACAGGCAGCTAGTACTACTTCTGTCTGTCCTGCCCTTCTCCATGAGTACCCACCCCCCTTCAACTGCCCCTTCTTGAGAATGCACGATTCTGCACTCTGTCACTGAGTTAGGGAGAACTGAAACAAAGCACATTTAAGGAGTTGCCCTAAAATCCTCTAGTGATGGAGAAGCCACTGGAATAAAAATACATCCTTGCGTGTAGTGCAGTTTGGACAGCAGTCAAGGGATGGGAGGCAAATTGTGGCCCTATTCAATCTTGTCTAAAATGTTTATGTCACTTAATATGTTTCCATCCATCTAACTGTGAGGCAGTGAAGTCATTGGTTAAGATCTCGAGGTTCCAGATGAGACAGAATGGGACTTGCTTCTCAGCTCGGACCCTTCCCAGTGTGGCTTGTAGGAAGGCAAGCGAGCAAGAAGCCAAACCTGCCGAATGAACTTGACCATCCTCAGCAAGCACATGCCCTCAAGAACAGGTGGGTGTTTTTAGGGGAATGTGCGTGAGCACATACTGAGAATGTTGAAACTCCAGCGAAAGGCCCCGGGGTGTGCAAATGATATATTAACTAAATCTTGCAGAGGTCAAAGAGGACAGGATATTAGGAAAGAGGAGAAAGAAAAGCAGAGACTACTGCCTTCATGGGGGAAAAAAGCTGAATATGATGTGAAAGCATTCATTCATTTGCTCAACAAATATTTATTGAGCAACTACTGTGTACACAGCACTGGGAGAGATACTAAAGGTGCAGTAGTAGTTGCTCTTCAAGAGCTTACACTGGAGCTGGAGGAGTTATCCATTCAGAAGATGGTGGTCCCCTGAACAAGAGGGGGCACTAGCGGGAAGGCACCGCACAGACAGGCAGCCTGTGCTCACCTGTGCAAAAGGTCAGGGAGAAGCTCCCGGACACACATTAGCTAGGCTTGGGCTGTGCTGTCTCTAAGTCCACCTGCCACCTCCCAACATCAGAGCGCCACACAGCATGTTCCATGAATGGCCTGTTCACCATGTACCGTTGGGAATTTGAAAAAGAGGAGTTCAGGGTGTGATGGAATGCCCCCTCCCCAGGGATACCGCGTGATGTCCCAGCCCGGGCCAGGGTCTGCTGCTCTGGGTCTGTTTTCCCCGGTGCTCCCATGCTGTGTGATGCCATGTGTACCTGGGGGACCACCTGACAGCCCGTCTCCCCCACTGGACTGGCGGCTCCAAGGGAGCAGGAACCACTTTCCATGTTTGCTCACCTGGGACCTGCACAGGTAGCGCACACAACAGGTGTCTGGCCCACAATAACCTCAATAAACATCTGCTGAACGAGTGAGTAAAGGCAGTCATGAATGTATATGGTTGGGTTTGGGGAAGGAGGCAAGGGCCGCAGAGGAAAGGGAAATCCCTGCCTGAGGATCTGGAACCCGGAAGTTCCGGTCCGCAGCCATGACCCCATGGCAATCACCACTTCCTGGTGTCCCCTGGTGGCCATGGCCTCACGAGGCTGAAGTGGAGACCCAGGGAGTCCTAATGCCAGGGAAAACATGAATTCCCCCAAGTCAAGCCATTTGCAAGCTGTCCCCAGACTGTTGGCTTCTCAGGGGCAGGAGCCATACGGTGAAAACGGCGCTGAACCTCAGCATGGTTTCTGGCACACAGTGGGCACTCGTGTTGGTTTGGTGACTGAAGTAAGTGGAGGGGAGAAATAGAGAAGAAAAAGAGGAACCGACCAAAAGGAAAGAAAGAGGACAAGAGGGCCAAAGAAAGGAGGAGGCCATTCAGCTTGGGCAGGGCTGTGGTGGGCACACAGATGGCCCAGGGGGGTCGCGATCTCACCAGGCAGCAGTACATGGGATGGCCAATCAGGACACCAGTGCCCTCTCTCGAATCTGACTCATATATACACCCCCACCGGGAGTGGCTCCGGCCAGCGCGTGAGGCCCCCAGAGAGGATGTACCCACACTCGGGGTGCGCCCTCTCACCTGCAAATGGTGGGACGTGATGACCGGCCTCCTTCCTGGACACCAGACGTCCTCCTTCATCTGCCTCAGGGCCCGGAGACACTTCCTGCGGCAGCCCCCATCCTCGTCCAGCTGCTCCAGCAGCACCTGCTCAGCCTGCAGGAAACTCAGCTGCCAGTGATAATGGGAACAGGCCAACAAGGCAAACCCAAAGGACTGGGAAAAGAGAAAAACACCAGGAAAATGAGGAGGGGGAGGAGGCTTGCCATCTCTGAAGCTATCCACTACTCTGGGGCGGGGTGGTGGGGGGAACCTGCCACTAGGCAGGCAGAACCTCCCACATGGGGACGTGAAGGCAGGCTCAGGGCAAACCCCTTCCTTGTGCACAGGGAATGGGAGAGGCTGTGTCCATGTTCCCGCAGGCACTGGTTCTCCAAGCCAAGCCTGCACCTGGAAAGCTTGTTAAGACCCAGACCGCCCGGCCCTGCCCATGGATAGGAGCAGAGCCCAGGAATCTGCATTGCTAACAGGCTCTCAGGGGCCGTTGCGGACTGTGGGGCCCCCACCTGGAGCACCGCTGCTCGAGGGAAAGCTCATTTTTCCCTTCCAATGCTGGCTGGCAGTCAGTGATGCTGCGGATGGGTAAGCTGTGAGTGCCTCTGCTTTGGGGAGCTAGGCCCTCCGCTCCCCGATACCTTGATGCACTCCACTCTCTGTCGGGAAGGCCAGCGCCTCAGACAGGGAGGCCACCGAGCTTTCGCAGACCAGGCAGTAGGGATCTCCACAGCGGGGACCAGCTCTAGCTCCACCTGCCCTGTGGTTGTTTCCACGGCAACCCAAACTGCAGAGTGGCGTGTTAGCATGCTGACCTTACCTGGTGGGAAATGACAAAGAGGCAATGAGAAGAGAAAGCCCAGCTCCCTGTGAACGTTCAAAGGAGGAACTGGGGAGCAGGGGCAGCGAGCAGCTCCCTGTGCCTGGTGGGGCAGCTGGGCACAGGTTGGTAGCACTCCAAAGCTGGGGTATTTATGGCTAAACTAGACAATTAAGTGAATATGGATAGAAACGTTGCTAGCAAATCTCGTGGTGGGTGACTGTTGCTTTTTCCTTTCTCCCCCGCCCCCAGGGCTTTTATGGCTCCTTTTCTTTGAAAGTAATAAGATTCTTTTCAGAAGGCTCAACTGAAGAAAAGAGACACAGAAGACAAAGGAAAGAGGGACTATTTGCTAGTAAAAATGAAATCCAACCATTCTTCTACGCCCCCTCCATTGTGCCCAGATGTCCTGACCTTGTTGGGGACAGCATTCCACCCAACTCATCCATCTGCCCCTGTTCTGCTTAACCCGTTCCCTACCCGACTCCCAGTCTCTCGGACGGCATCCTTTCCACCATTCAGCATTGTTTTCACCATCCATCAAGCTAGTATGGCCTCCAATATATTTGTCATCCCAAGCCCTTGTAATTATAAAATGCTTCAAAGTGTGTCATCGCCATTGGCTGAAAGGGTCGAAGGAGTGGGAAGAAGCTCCCACTACCTCTTCCAACCAGGCAACGAGAGGAAGAGAAAAATCAATGCATCTGGGACCATTTTCCAGCTCCTGTACTAGAATTCATTGCTGATCTGCGCCCCCCTTCTTTCAAAAGATGCACAGTTGTTTTTTTGTTTGCCTTCATTACAGATAAGGATAAGCTGTCTCGATCAGGATCTATTATTTTTCTCTTGTTTGCTCAGAGAAGAAAATGGAAGCTCACTCATTAATCGTGTTAAGCTATTCAAAAGGAAAACATTCTTCTTCTTGGGCTAGCGTATGATAAAGAGGTTATTGTCTGCATCTCATCAGAGCTGCCCAGACAAGAACAGGACGACGTCTGGCACCCTGGCATTATTTACTGAAAGCATCTCATCAACCTGGCCCATTTGCAAGGTCTCATTTGCACTTTCACTATTACCACTGTTTCAAAGTGAAGAGGTCAGCACATGCTGGAACCAGCCTGCCCCGTCCACACCTCACTTCTGCCCTGGCTCTGCTTGCTTGGTGTGTGACCTCCCGCATGTTAGCTCATCTCTAAACCTCAGTGTTCTCATCCGTAAAACAGGCAGAAAAATAACTCTGACTCTCCAGGGTTGCTATGCACATGACAAAAGCATCCTATACATGGTAAGAATCCATTCGACATGGGTTAATTCCATCACGGAAACTTTCAGAACAGTTCTGTCCAGACAAGTAAAAGTACATTCAAATCCTTTTCTTTCTACACATGTGGAATTGCGTCCTGTTCAGCACTTTGGTTTTCCCTTCATTATCCAGCATATGGATTTTTCCCAACTCAGTGTGTACACACATGTACCGCATTCTTAAAGGCTGGACAGTGGACGAAAGGCAGAGATAGTACAATTTATTTTGTCAATCTCCCTTTGTTACTGACATTATTTCTAGTTACTTTCTATTACAGAGCCTATGGAAATAGACACCCTTGTGCCTATTTCCTTCTCATCTGTAGGAATCTATTTCTAGAACTGGAATTGTTGAACTGTCAAGTCAAGCACATTATAAAAATAAAAACAGACTAATCGCCCTTTAAGAAGTAGGCACCGATTTACATTTCCAAGAACAATGCTTGAAAAGGCCTTTTGTACCACACTCACCCTTACCCTGAGCATGATCCCACATTTCATCTCTGTCCATCTATTAGGTGTTTTAATGCACACTGCTTGAAATATACATTAGGTGGAGCATTTTTTCCTGTTTTTTGTTTGTTTGTTTAAGATTTTATTGAGAGGGAGAGAGAGAAGTATGAGTTGGGGACAGAGGCGGAGGGAGAAGGAGAAACAGAGTCCCTGCTGAGCAGAGAGCCTGATGCAGGGCTTGATCCCAGGACCTCGAGATCATGACCTGAGCTGATGGCAGATGCTTAACTGACTGAGCCCCCCAGGTGCCCCTTTTTCCCACTTTTTTTTACTACTAGTTGTTTATATTCTTTTTCTGTGAGTCTTTTTTTTGGGGGGGGTGTCGTGATTTCTATTGCTCTACTTGTATGTTTTCTTATTGGTTTACAAATATTCTTTTATAACTAAGGAAATTCACCACTTTTCCCAGTGTGAAATACACTTTTTTTATTCTGTGGGAACAAAATGTGTGTGTGTGCGTGTGTGCACACATGCCCACATGGTAGCATATAGTTTAAGATTTGCGGACTGTCAAATTTAATCAGTTCTTCATGGCCTCTCATTTTTGTGTTTTGGCACAAGTCAGTGGTTTCTGAATGTGGCAACTTAAGACACTGGGGGACTGCAGCCAGTTGGAGGGTGAGATAGAAATGTGCTAGTAACAATGATCTGTGGCTTGCAATTTGCTTTTTATAAAGCATACCCAAGGTTTTAAATTCACATCCAGGAAAGGGTGTGCAAACCAAAGGTCATCGTATCTCTGCCAGGGCAGTGATCCACGGAAATCCAAGCATCCTACTCTTGGGTGTCAAAGCAGAAAAAAGAGCTAATTCACATTTCGGGGAGTGAACAGATATAAGGAGCACAAGGTTATTGTCTCAATTTAGGGGCACGAGTTTCAGGTCACACTTAAGCACAGGTTTTTTGTTTTTTACTTTTTTAAAGATTTTATTTATTTTATAGTGAGAGCAAGAACATGAAACAGCATGAGTGTGAGGGGCAGAGAGAGATGGAGAGAGAGAGAATCCCAAGCAGACTCCATGCTGAGCGTGGAGCCTGATGCAGGGCTCAATTCCAGGACCCCGGGACCGTGACCCGAGCTAAAACCAAGAGTCAGACGCTCAATGGACTGTGTCACCCAGGCGTCCCTAAGCAGAGGTTTTATAAAGCTAAAAGGAAATGCCAGAAACTGCCCTTTGTCCTGTTCTTGATCAGCTCACCTGAAAGATGACAGGTTCCAATTGCATTTTCTACCAGCTTCCGGAACACCTGGAGGACCCTGGCGGGCACAATATCACCCTCAATGTTCACATCCGCCTCATGCCACTGCCACAGGCTCTTCATAAACTGCTCCACCTCCAGCCACTGCTGCAGGCCCTCCGGGTCCTGCAAGGGGCAGGACAGCCTCTTGCCCTGCAGCGTGTAGTAACGCCAGCGTTGCTCCCTGGCCTCTCTGTACCCGGCCAGGCCCTTCACTGGGATGGTGACCAGGAACTGGCTGGGGGCCAAAACCTGGGGTCAAGAAAAGAGACAGGAGTGTGAGTTCACGGACTCCAGAGGTAACAGCAATCTCCGGGGCACCAACCTGTCAAACTGGGGAGCTCAACGAACCACTCAACGCTTGGCAATGTGCCAAGATGGACAGAGGGCTGCACCTGCCCGCTGCAGGAGGGTTCCATCTTTGTCCTGCCACTAACCACAGTAGTGCTTCAGGCAGATGAGTTAATTCACTGAGTCCTTGGTGTAAGGAATCTGCAAGGAAAAGAGTGCCTCTGACCTGGAACTCTAAGAGGTACCCAAGGGGGAGAAGAGAAAGCAGGGAAAGGAAACAGTATACAATGAGTTCTGCACATACTAAGCACTGCAAGCCCAGGCATTAGACAAGGTGATCTTCCCAGTTCCACGATGAGGTGGGCTTCATTAACATTTCCCAGATGAGGAATCTAAGGCTGAGAGGGGCTCTGACATCTCCCTGAGGACACACAGCCGGTTAAGTGGGAGAGCCAGAATGTAAGCCTAAGCCCTCTGACGGCTTGTTCAGGGCTTGTCATCTATGTTGGGCTGGCTCTCAGTCAGGGAGGAATGACCTGGGCTGGGTGAAAGGTCTGGTAATGGGAAGGGTTGGGAGGAAGCAAAAGGATTCTGCAAAATGTCTCCCTATCTTTTGGCCCGTACTGATGGCCCACGGCCAGTATTAATGATCGGTCCTTACAAAATCACAGGTGATGCAAGGCAATTGCTGAGACCATGGGAGCTACTGAGATGATTCTAAGTTTCATAAAATTTAGAATAAAGCAAACAATCAGAATCTACCTATTCCATTTCTACAGGTACCAGTGAAGCAGAGGTCAGGGTCAAAGTGGTCAGGTCCAACAGTCCAAAGGGTCAAACAGATTGCCCAGCAGTGTGGTACCCCCAGAAGGAGCCTGACCTCTGGCCACAACACATGGAAGCCTACTCCACACCGCACCTCTTCCCATCAGTCAGCTGTGCACTTCAAGGGCCGCCTCCTTCTTGCAGAAAGTTCTGACCATAGTACTTGGTTAATCTTTGCTCAGGGCCCTGTCGTCAGCCAGTTCATGGGTGAACACCAAACTCTGCCTCATTCTCAGACAACAACAGTGTGATGCTTTAGATAATGGATCCATGTGACTTCTGGTGCCCACAGAAAGGCGGTGGGATTTCAAAAGGGAACATATCGAAACTCTGGCACTCAAAATCAATACATACTTTGAACCCACCTGCACGAGAATTCGAGAACACCACTATTGTGTTAATAGTCACATAAATGATGCTTAATTAATACTCGCCGCATTTGTTCCAAAATAAAATAAAATCAATTTCATATGCTCCACTCCAACTATTTCAAAATTTAATATGCAGGACACGATGTATATAAATGCAAGATCCATTTTAACCTAAGAATTCAAAGTGAGATCACAGAAGGAAATTTCCTCCGATATAATTCTAGGGAAAGTGTTGTTGTGGGGTGCCTGGGTGGCTCGGTTGGTTGAGCATCTGCCTTCAGCTCAGGTCATGATCCCCGGGGTCCTGGGGTCAAGCCCTGCATCGGGCTCCCTGCTCAGAGGGGAGTTTGCTTCTCAATCCATCTCTGCAAATCCCCCTGTTCATACTCTCTCTCAAATAAATAAAATCTTTAAAAAAAAAAAAGTGGTGTTGTGTTTCTACTCCTAGTCACTGGTCTCTAATGATCTACTGCAGGTTGGAAGGGTGATAAAAGTGGGCAAACGATGTTATGTTGGGATCCAATCTAGTATTAGAATTTTTATCCTGGGGTAAATTTCCCAAAATCTGTACTCTGTCCCCAAATACAGGTCCCAGATTCTTGTGGGTAATCCTTGTGCCCAACAACCTTGGAATGTTCTGGACCAGCAAGGGTCTTCAGTTCAGGCCCTATTTCTTTTACTCATTCATTCATTCATTCATTCACTGAAGCTGAGTGTCTGCATGGGCCACACACCATGTTGGGTGCTAGCAATGGAGCAATCAATAAACATGATCTTTACAATCAAGGAGCTTATAGTCTTGTGTGAGAGATAGGGCATGAATACACATATATTTAATACATGCAAAAGGGGTTCTTATGAGCCATAAAGAAAAATCAAGATAAAGCAGCACAGGGACTGAAAAGGACTCAGAAGCCCACTTCCCTCATCTCTGAAAGGCAATGAGCCATGTCTGTTCCTCGAGGCTGTTTGCAGGTGTGAGGAGGCCATTTCTGAGAGAATGGTTCGGTGCTGCAGGAAGGCTGCCGTCACACATGGGCCCTGGTGGCTTAGAGTCCTGTCTGCAGCAGGGACAGGGGTTGCGAGGCCACCCCTGCAGTTTCTAAGGTCCGCCTCCTCCCCCACCTCTGCAACCCAGACTCTTACTTTCAACCCTTTTCTCACAGGTGCCTCCAGTTCCTCTCCCCAGGTCCCCCTCTATTAGGCAGGCACTGCCTACACGGATGTGTGCTTAACTAAATTTCAGCCATTACAGCACAGCATGTTTGGAGTCCGAAGCCTCGGGCTGAGTTCTGGCTGTAGCGCCTAACGGGACATCAGGTCATCTGACTTCTCAGAGCCTCAGAAGCAGGGGCTCACATGACACAGCAACTCTGGAGTGTGTGTGTAAGTGGCAAATACTAAAAGGACCTGCAGAACACGAAGGATCACTGGTACCCTCGGCTGGGTGATACCTGCTGCACCGAGACCCGCCCACCCATGTACCTGACTCCCTGGGTGGCGCTTAGAGAGTAAGTGAGACCTGCTTACCTTGATGTTCCCATTGTACGTGTCAGAGTAAGGGACAGCCTGGAATCGAATGTCTTGGTGGCTGATTTCTGCGGTCAGGTGGTGGACGACCCTCTGCACCTCCTCCACAATCTGGGAGATCTGCTGGCGCCTCTCATCCACCTGGATGGGAAGGGATGAGCACAGCAGTCATTCCTGGGGTGGGGACCGGGCACTGGCATGAGGATGTGACATAGAGGCCCAGCGGTGGGCGACCATAGGAGCACAGGCAAACAAGCCTACCCTCCCAAGAACCCCAGGGGACATGCACCTAGGCATGGTGGCACTCGCTGGTGGCTCAGTCTCTCCTCTGAAATAGAGGCAGTCATCAGCATTTACCCAGCGCCTGTGTGCAGTGGGTGCTGGGGCACAGCAGTGAACGAGAGAAGAGCAAACAAGACAGACAAGTCCTCATATATACAGGATATATGTACATATGTGTATATATACACACATACACGCATACACACACACAGACACATATACGTATAATCTAATATCGGGAATGATAAATCCCATGAGACAAATAAAATAGGATAAGGGACTAGAGAGTAAAAGGGCTGCTTATTTAGATCAGGTGGACACAGAAGGCTTCTCTGAGGAGGCGACAGCAGATCCCCTAAGCAGGAGCATGCCTGGCAAGGTTCAAGGGCCGGCAAGGGGGCCCCTGTGGTTGGAGCCTGGAAAAGGGAAAGGAGGGTGACGGGAGATGAATGTAAAAAGGCTGGCATGGCATCCCGCGGGGCTTTGTGTGCCGTGGTGAGGCTCTAAAATGGGGTAAGAGTGGTTGCTGTCCAGGCTGGTGAAGATGAAAGGTTCAATGTGTGTAATCACAGCGCAGACGCTTTCTAGCCTTCTGTTGTCCATAAATGGTGACTCTTTTGGGCCTGGTACTCTTGCTACTAGACCTGACAGAAAAGGCACATATTTATGTTCCCTCAAATTCACACTGCAAGTTCCCAAGAACAGGAATTATCATCAGAAGGTTGAGCACTAATGTTACATACCTTCACAGATACTCAAGGTCTAGGGAAATAGGTGCTTGTGGAGAATACACAGCACCTTTAGTAAACTCCAGGGAGTTTGGAAGATCCAAATGAAGAAGAAATGGGAAGAGTCCATTTGTGTTTTCTGAATTGGAGGGGGGGGTCCATTCTGTTGCTCGTGCTGGTGCCCTGACGAGGGTCTCCCTTGTGGCGGGGGAGGGGAGGCAGCTGACCGGGGCCAGGAACTGACAGGAAGCAGTATCAGATATATCTAAATGCAGTGTCATGGCTGTTTCTACGTATTCTCCAGTCATTTAAGACACCCATAAATTAGTCAAGAAAAATGTCTAAGTCTAGGAGATTTCTAACTGTTTTTCTAAATGAACTCATCATCAGCTGGTCCAGTCATCTGAGACCTCATACCTCTCACCAATAAACCCAACAACCATATATGGATACAGTACACAAAAGTGCTCATGTACCCATGGTCTATGTCACGTGTATAAAGTGTGTCACATATATAAATTAGTTCATTAATAAATATTTATTTAGCACCTCTGTGTGCCAGGCACTCTGTGACACGCAGGGGCACAGCAATGAGTGACACAGACATCGCCATGGTCTGCAGTAGTGGGTAAGATAGGCATAGGGACTGAATAAACATAGGGCCCACGATAGGGAAGTGAAGGGTTCCCCTGGGTTCAAGGGGGCAGGTGGCCTCATCTGAGGCCTGAGACCTGCTTTAAAGGTTTCTATCCCCACACAGGGGACCATCTTTGAAAAACTAGTACTTTCCAGATGCCTAGGAGTAACAAGAAATGTAAGACAAGGCTCCTGATCTTAAGGAGCTTAAATCTCCCTGGAAATACATGATATACATGAAATAGTCTTTTCAAAACCCATGTTTTGACCTAAGGGTCAAAGGTCTTAACCTTGCCTGACCTTAAGGATAATGATCATGTCTATGTAGTTTTTTTTTTTAATATCTTATTCATTTATTCGACAGACAGAGATCCCAAGTAGGCAGAGAGGCAGGCAGAGAGAGAAGAGGAAGCAAGCTCCCTGCTGAGTGAAGAGCCCCATCTGGGACTCGATCCCAGGACCCTGAGACCATGAGACCATGACCCAAGCCAAAGGCAGAGGCTTTAACCCACTGAGCCACCCAGGTACCCCCCTATGCAGGTTTTTAATATCATATTCTTGCCATCGGCACCCACTGACTGCTCTCATATGTCCACCCACTACATTCATCCCAGGAGGGCACCTTTCTTAAGCATTTGTAAACTATCAAGATCCTGCATCTTCTAGAGTGTCCAAGTGGAAGAGAAAAGGTGGTCATGGAGGGGGCAGACCCTTTGCCATGCCAAACATAAAGGAGAATGCTTTTAGTAGCCCATTTTAAAGGGTCCCCTACAGGGTCGGACTCTTCTGTGTGTTGTGATTCAACTCCACATGATCAGTTGGGTTGAACATTTTATGCCAGGTGCTGTGTATACGTGTCTGTATGACAGAACAAGACAAGGAAACTGGAAATTAAAGTCACGGCCATGTGGTGCTGGGCAGAAGTTTGTATGGGATGCTATGGGTATACAGAAAAGGGAAATTTCATCTCATCTGGAAGCTGGGGGTCCTTCCTGGAGGCACAGCATGGAGGAGTTATATCTTGAAAGATTAGTAAGAGTTAGCTAGAAAGAGAAGAGTGTGAGGGTTGTTCTAGAAAGAGCAAATGGCAGGTATCTAATACGAGGAGCATAAGGCGAGAATGGCAATGGTTTCCGTTTTGCCAGAGAAGAGAGTGCCTTGGAGGAGGATGGCGAAATGGGAGAATAAGCAGCAAGAGGTCTTGAAAATCAAGGAAGAAGTTGTTCAAGAACAAAGTCAACAGTAAGTCCCCAATGAGATAGGGCCCCCAAAAATGTCCACAATGTTTGGCAACTAGAACAGGATCGATGTGTTCAGGGAAGGGGTGGGTACTGAATCCAGACTGCAGTGGGTGAAGGGTAAGTGGGAGGCGAGCAAGGGAAAACAGGTCAACTCCTTCCTCCAGAAAGTGGGGCCAGGGAAGGGGAAAAACAAAATAGGGACACCAACAGGTTTTTTCAAAACACATAGGTTTGAACATGTTTAAATGCTGAGAGAAAGGAGTCAGTGGGGAAGAAAAACACAGCAGGGAGCAAAACCACTGAGTCAGGGTTTCCCAGCCAGAGCATCTTGCAAATCCAGAAACCTGGTAAGCAATTCACCTTGGCACGTCACAAGGAAAGAGGCATAAACACACATAAAAGGGTAGGCGTGCAGGAATCTGAGAGATTTCCTGTCTGAGGACTGTTTTCTTTACAGAGCGGGAGCCAAGGCAATGTGCTATGTGTGAGGTGGAGAGGGGAACATAGGGGACTGCGGATTGACAGACTTTGATGTGGAAATCACATCTCCGAGGAATGGGTGCTGTTCAGGCACCTATGTCAAGACTGCCAGGCACTCCCAAGACTCAGCTATTGGGGGATCCATGTGGGTATGGCATATCGGGGGACTCAGCTCTGAGATGGTCCCCACAGCTCAGCCCTCCAAAGGTAACAATGGAGGTGCTAAGGTGAGGGCTTGATGGGCAAGATCTGGAAAAGGATAAAGGACCAAGGGAAGGTTTCTATGGTGGACCATGTTTTCTAGCTGGGGAAAGAGAATGGACAAAGCCATTTAGTAGATGATGGAACACTGTACAAGTTCAGGGGCTCCAAGTCTGATCAGGAATAGCAGGAGAAAGTCATACAAGGCTAACTAGATAGAACCCCACAGTCAGAGTGGTTGGGAAATAGTCTTCTCAAATACCTAATTCCGTAGACTGTGTTGAGGACTAAGGCTCAGCCACAAATCCTCCAAGTCCACTGATGGGAGTTCATAGAACTCAAATGTCAGCAACATAGTGGTTAACTCTGTACGTGCAAGTATACTTTATTTCCTGAGTTGATAAACTAATGAAAGATTCATCACCATATTGACATTGTCAAATAATTTTTTTTTGAGAGAGAGAGAATAAGCAGGAAAAGAGAGGTGGAGGGAGAGAACCTGAAGCAGGCTCCACACTCGGCACAGGGCCCAATGCAGGGCTTGATCTCAGGACCCTGAGATCATGACCTGAGCCAAAATCAGGAGTTAGATGCTTACCCCTCCGAGCCACCCAGGCACCCTGACACTGTCAAATAATTTTTAACTGATTAAAGCTTGAGAGACAAAGTGTGTGTGTGTGTGTGTGTGTGTGTGTGTGCATGCACATAAACACACACACAATGAGTGGTCTATTGGACAAAGTTCTCCACTGTGAATCTCTTCTACAAATTCTGCCCTCACTGGATGGTAGAATTTTCTTACTGGGCATAATGAGGCAGTTCACACACTCCCTGGAAGACACCTATATTCTCTCATTCATTATACATCTTTATGACCTGTTTCGATTTCTGAAAGTAAAAATCAGAGTAGGCTCTAGAGCCTAGAGCCACAAACTCTGGTTTTGATTTCCTTCTTCCATTACTGCTGCCACCGTTTTGACTTGGTATCTTAGAACTGGAAGAGACCTCAGAAATCACCTTGTCTGGTGTCAACGTATAGGAGTCCACGGTGATGGGTGGCTCTCCTAATGTCACATTGGCAGTTGGCAGCACGACTGGCCCTAAGCCCAGGGTCCCTCACTGCTCTTTCTGTCCCTCTGTGCCTTACCTCCGAGTGGACGTTCCCACAGTCATACCTACCTTTAGCCTCTTCCTGAACCTAACCATGCCCTCCATTTGAACTGAAGTCAAGGCTCATGAAGTAACAGATCCAAAGTCTCCATTTCTTTGGGCATCACTGACTGTTCTGACACCCACAGGCACCCCAGGGCAGCACAGCAGGGTCCTGAGTGTGGGGTTCCACCAGGGCTGTGGGGAAGAGCCCTGCTTCTGATAGGCCTCCCTCCCCCACTCTCCCACCCAGTGCTCAAGCCCCCCAAGTCAGGTAGCAGCCTCTTCCCTGCAGGTGGTGATGGGTCGCGCCCCTGGCTCCACTTCCTGCCCTAGGTTCTTCCCTCTGCACCTCTACGGACCACACCCTTCAGCAGCCCCAGAGGGACTTAGGCTGAAGGCTTCCCAGGCTCCATCCCACAGACCATTTGTCACTCTCTTGGTGTCACTCACAGCCCAGACACCCCAGGCAGTTTCCCTCGCTCCTCTGGACCACAGCCTCATAGGTGGAGCAAGAAGATTCCATTTCAGGGTGTGGAAAAGCAGGGAATGGGGCCCGAGGTGGCTCCACGGGGACTGATCTTGGGGGAAGAAGGAGGTGCCACCACAGAGACCTGTCACCGGCCAGAGCCCAGAAGCCCTTTCAAGTGGGTCCATCTTCAGGGAGATACCCCCCTTGAGGGGGCCCCATCACCAGACCCATTCCACAGCGCAGCTTGGAAACACATGGTCATTTCAGAAGAAGGAATCAAGGCACCTGCTGTTCAAACGTGACCTCAGTGCGGGCCTGAGTTTCACTCGCCTCCCCCAGGGATTAGTTCAGTGAAAAAAGGTGTGCTTTTCTTTTTAAAAGGCTGCATTTGTGGGCGGGACAGAGCATGAGCAGAAATGAAGTGGGTGAAATTAGCCGGGCCCATGACACAGACGCGGTTACCCTCTCAGTCTCCCCTCCATCCCACTGACCCCAGAAAGTTACGCCACACCTGTTAGCCAGCAGATTCGGGAACTCTAATGAAGCAGAGTTTCCGTAAGAAGAGTCATGAGAGGCCCCCTTGAAGGATGCCCTGCGGTTTCTGTGTACCTGCCCCCACACACGTACACACCCCCAGCCCAGTGTCTGGCCCACTGTTGCCCCACACATCATCTGCTACTATTAATAGCTCGAGTGAGGAACAATTTACTGTTTCAAATATAAATGAGTGAGAATTCAAGGGTATTGCCTATCATAACAGCATTCTGACTCACTTGCATTCCAACACGCTTTCTTGAGACAGGCAGAGGGGCAACACTAGGCAGCATGCCAGGAATGTCACACAGGTCTGGCCACGTGAGCATGTGGCCTGTGTCACTGTCACCCACTGTGAGTGCCCCTGGGGATAAAAGGCTGAGAACTTCCTGCCAGACATTTTAATTCTGGAGCTGCATTAAATCCAATAAACAGGATCTTTAAAAAAAAACAAAAATAAAAAAAGCAGGACGAGCATCATCTCTGTCTTCCTGGGTTAATGATGGAAAAGTCTAGTACGTATACTAAAATTGGAAGAAAAGTCTGAAAGGATGGAGATGGAAGGTGCTATCTCCAGATGAAATGAGGCCCTGCACCATCATATCCCCGTTTTCTCAGACCCATTCTTCCCCGAGCAACATGTTGGGGCCCTACAGGTTCCATACATTGCACAAAAACCAGACCAACACCAGCACCACAGAGCAGGGACGGGAGGCCCTCCCGTGTACAAGACCCTCCCTGAGCTCTAGCTCCCTGGAGCTACCCCACAATCCTGGAAAGTGGCTGCTAGGATTATCCCCATTTTACAGAGGACGAAATACCAAGTTCAGACTGTGTAAGGAATTTGCGCTGGGTCCCGCCTGAGACAGTTTAGTTCCCGGAACGGTGATCCACGCTGTGCACCGTCACACCTGGCAGCCCACATTCGTAACCACTGCACTGCTCAGCCTCCCCAGGGACAAACTGCGGGGCCTGAAACCCACACTGACTGCTTGAATGGGGTTCCCTCAGCCAGAAAGGCCTCTCCGTTTCTCCTCCACTTAAAACCCAATGCGTGCTCTCAGGCTTAGTCTCTACTCCTCTTGCTGGGCCACGCCTCCCGCCGAGAGCCAACACTCCTTGGTTCTCCTCCAGCACCCTGTGGAAATCTCGGTGTAGCCCTGTGGTCAGCCATGTACTGTACCAAGCATTTCCCTGTCTGCACAAGAACAGCCTCCTTTTACACTTGCAGTTCTGTGCGAAATCTGCAGGCAGGAGAGGGCCATCCTTAAAGATATTCCAGATACACTTTCCCTCTCAGTTCACAGACCACATCCTGGTCCTGGGTTTAGGGCATGGTGTTTTGCACACAGCAGGTGCTCAGTGTGTGTTTGTGGAGATACAGAGGGATTTAACAGAGCAAATACGGCTTTGGAGTAAAACGAATTTTCTTACTGATACCTCAGCACTCTCACTATCTAGCTGTGTCACCTTGGACAAGTTTTTGGGGGTATGTGCACGTGTCACATAGTGGATGATAAGTCCAATGAGATACTGCCTGGACCTCAACCTGCCAGCACCTTTTACACTATTCTTGTATTAGCTTCACTGAATCCTAAAGCTATTCTGACCATGTATGTGCAAAGATACTGTGTGAACATCAAGGGGAATGAAGATATCCAAGACACTACCACCCCCTCCAGAAACTCATAAACAGTAAAAGGAGATAATATTTATGTGTCCACCCAAGAGAGTAACAGGAAAGGTGTCAAGAGTCAATATACAACTGATTGTCAAATAAATATTGTCAGTAATAATTACGACCAGTTCACAGGGAAACCAAAACATTCTGTGCTAGGGTGTCAAAGAAATCTCTCGAGCTAAGGTTGGCTCTGAGTGGAGTCTAAAGGATGAATATGAGCCAGAGAAATGGAAATGGAGAGGAGAGAGGATGTCTCCCCTGGCAGAGGAGAGAGGGGAAGCTCGGGCTTAGACCTTCTCAGGGCACAGTATCTGTGGACAGGATTAACAGATTGACCACCTTTGGGGACAGAAGGGGGATGCACCTGAGAAGGAGGGCTGAGGGGGGCGTAGGAATGCCACAGCCCGCCACCCCTCCCCAAGAAGCCTCAAGCACATGCTCTGTTGGACTGACACTCAACCCACACTCAAGCCCACAGTTACCAGGCAAGAAACTGGGACCTGTGGTTGCCAGATAACCTGATGTTTTCCTTTTTCTGGAGAAGATGGAAATCTCAGTTTCTATGCAAAATCCCGCTATTATGAAATGTTTGTAACAAATTTGAAAAAAATTTAACAATACTCCACAGGCCAAAGAAAACCTGTGTGCAGGCTGGAATCAATGTATAGAGCACTGTTGAGAATTTCTGCTATTGGAGATACTGGGAAACAGCGTGGAAAGATACAGTGTTACTTGGATGCCAGGCTAAAAAAACTTGGACTTTTTCCAGAAAACACAGGACTATGGGAAAATGCCAGCTCCCCTTCCACTTAAAAGAGTCCCCAAAAGGGAAAACAATGGGAAATTACTTTGTTGGGTGTAATTTTTATCATCTCACGTTTCCCCTATTCATGTAAGTGGTTTACCTAAGAAATCAACTTTACTTATCACTGTGATAATGAACTCTGCTTTGTTTACTTGTGAAGGCATGTCCGTAATTTTAGACCAGTCCCTAATCTTAGTTTAAATGCTTTAGCTTTACTGGTGGCTCTGTGCCTTAAAAACTTCATCAGTAAATGGAAAGGCTGAATTAAGTCAGATAATATTTAAGGTCCCTTCCAGTTCTAACAGTCTAAGAGTCTAGAAGAATGTCAATTAACTCTTAAAGGGTATGTACTAAAAATATGCTATACATTTTTAAATATAGCAGTTTTATAGTTTCCAAAAGGTGTTCTTAATTTCATTTACTCTTTTTTAATGACCCTATTATTTCAATGACCCCCATTCGACAGAGAAGAAAGCTGAGGCTCAGGCTGGTTCGGGGCCTTGCTCATGACTATGCCAGGTTCAGCTACAGAGCTGGAGTTCCAACCCATGTTCTAACTTTCTGTTCCACACTCTGTACCCAATGGCTTCTGGCACTAGAACCTCAGAGAGAGGACGGAGATAAGGTAAGCCCTAAACACTCTTAGGGGTGATGGTCTTGGGTTCCTGAGGACCACTTCATGGATCTTTGAAAGCAGCCTGACTTCCCTTCTGAATTCAGGTTGGTGGGACCTAAGGGGTGGGGGCGGGGGGCATGGGAGAGACCCGCACCTGTCCTTACCTTAGCCAGAAGGCAGTCTTCCAAGTCTCCTGCAGTCAGGGATTTCATGGCTTCTTGTTCAGTCCTCAGTGGAGCAGCAACATTTTGGTTTTTCTGTCAGTGGAGGACAACACTTGCAGGTTGGTTTCCCAAGAATGTTAGTCTCGGTGCTAAGTTTCTTTGAGAAGGTATACATGGACCAGAGACTGGCCTTCCCAGGTCTTCCCTCCAGCTCTCACTTCCAAACTGGGAGCATCTCTCTGTCATCTTTTGGGGATTTTTTTTTTTTTTTTAAAGAAAAGGAATTTTAAAAGAAGAGTTGATGAAATTGAAACTGAATTTGAGTCCAACCTAATTTGACTCGATTTAGCTCTACTGACAGATGCTTTGACCGAAGGGCAATTTCCCAAGTTGTATTTCCCACTCAAATACTTAAAAGCTCCATTCAAGATAGAAATGCTCTGTAGTTGGCTTCTTCCCTGCCTTTTAAGTTTCTTGTCCCAACACGAGATGCACCTTGAAGCCCAGTATCTTATAACTCCTTGTTCTTATGCTGTTGACAGTAAACATTCCTTGCTTTCCAATCCAGAAAATCCCCCAGACTGATTTACCTTCTTTACAATAAACAAATAGGGAACTGCCAAACTACCAGCCAGGCACCCGCCATTTGCCTACAAACAAGTGATTAGGTCTCATCAATCAGATCCAGGCACAATAATTTGCAGATGGAAAACACACACACACACACACACACACACACACACACACACACACACGCACACAGGCACAGATACAGAGAGGCACCCACACCCAGGAACAGCAGGACAGGGATCCTTCAGCTCACCTGCTGACCTTTAAATAAAATCTCCCTCTTCCCATTTGAAAGCTGGCAGTAAAAATAAAGTCAATGTAAACAGGCCCCTTGAGAGTCAAGGAAACACTCTTGTCTGCTTTTGCCAGCAAAACCATGTTGGAAAACAGCTCAGGCAGTAAGTTCCCAGTCTGACTGGCTGGGGCCAGTTTTATTAAAGAAAAAAAAAATTTCACAATGGCTTGATCTCCCTGAAGCTGGTAACCATCGGAGAATACTGTCAGATGATCTAAAGAAATTGCGGCACTTCCGGGAACCCCGCTCACTTCTAAGCACTGTTCTGAGCAAAGGTCTTTTCCAAACCCACCTCTGAGAGCTCAGCCTAGGTGCCTCAGACACTTCGCTTTCGGTATTTGCATATCTCCATGCTGTGCCCGGGGTTGAAAGCCACACCAGAGCTCCCTGCTCCACCCACCTCATTAATCCCAGCCTTCACGCCTGCTGCTATAGATCCCCTCTGTGAAATACTGCAGTCAGTTGAAATAGTCTATGTAAATATTGCGAAGGTCCCCTCTTCAAAACTGCCTTGATTTTCCATTTCCTTCTCTTTGTAACCCAGTCTCCTTCATTTGATAGCAGATGCTCCCGAATAGCTCAGAATATTCTTCTCTAGGCTTATCACTGGTCAGTCATTCCAAACTCAGGTTTTTCACAAACGGAACACAGAGCCCGCCTCTTGGAATTTCCTGCAATTCGGAATCCTCTCTCCACCTCATTTTCAGCTTCACCAAAGTCCTGCTGGTCCTGTCCACCCCACCCTACCTCCACCCCCCGCCCCCGCGCTCTGGGGTTTTGTCCTTACTGCTGCTTCACTGTAATCATTAACTTGGGATTCCCGGTACTCTGAGGGGGCCTCTCCTACAGCTTTCAGCTTCCCCCCCCCCCCAGACACCTGTCATCAGATATACAAACTTGCATCATTCTGTGCCTGGGGCCCTCCTTCCTCCATGGCCCCAGCCCTGCCACTGATGGGAATGCTGAAACTGCGATTCTTCTCTCCCTAGGGCTCAGTGGTGCTTCCGGGGTGTGAACAGGGAAACCAACCAGCAGGCCACCTGTAGATCCTGGGAGAAGGAAGAAGTCTGTGCTCAGGGTGGCTCACTACATTCTAATTTTACCTGGATGCCATACCTGACAATCAGAAGGTTATATAAACCCAACCAGTTCTCTGCTCCCTGATAGAGTTCCTCATGGGCAAAGTTTCCAATAGAGAGGACAGTCCCACAGTGGAGGCCCTCTGACAGATTGGCGAAGAAGACCTTTCTTTGTAGATAGAGATCTCTGGCTAAGTGGCTTTTGGATTAGCAAATATTTATTGAGCAACAGGCTGCCGAAGGCACTATGTTGGGCCACAGAATGGGATTCAAAGTCAACTCAGATTCTCCTCCTTTCTGGGGAAATAAATATTCTCATTTCTCATGACTCATACCAAATGCCAGTACGAACCTGTAAACCAGCTTTGGCTCCATTTCTGTTGTGAGGACTGAGAAATTATTTTTTTAAAGTCAGTTTAGTGAGGTATTCAAAACCCTAAACGAACAATATGAAAGTCCTAGGAAGATAATGTCAGCCCTGATTCACTAACAGAAGTGTTTGTTCTTGACTTACAATGGCTGCAATTTTCATTCCAAGGTGAAGGGTTGGCTTGATCCAAATCAACCTTAAATACACAAATATGTTAAAGTTCACCAAAGTTACAAACTCTGACATATTTTTCAGAAATTTCCTTTAATCCTAGGGTGACTCAAAGCTAACAGATCCAAGAACCCAACAGAGAAAACTGTCCATGCTATGAGGAAGCCCCCAGCAGTGAAGAAGGCAGTGACCCCATCTGTCTGGATCCGCACCATGGTCCATGCCTAACACATGATTGATCCTCAGTAGTGATGAAAATTTGATTGCATTATACATGAAAGTGACCTTCTCATATATAAGATATTTGGAGATGCATGAGATCACTTTATAAATTATATACGTTTAATTTCATACATGGACCTGTGACCTTTTAAATTACTATCATCTTTTATAGAGAGGCCTATTATAAAAGAACTTAGCATAGTACCTTGCACTTGATAGGATCTCAATAAATATCTGTTTTCATACTCCATTTTCCTCCAGGGAAGGGGATGTGAGTAACCATCCTGGTCTTATCTCAGGGGTAAGATCTTTTTCACTGTATTGGTCTTCAGATTCCCATCGAAAAGCTAGTTTCCTTTCCATCACACCAGAAGTGGCAACTGAGATAGTTTGAGCTTGATCTTTGTCTAATCTAAGTTCAGAGGCGAAAGTCCCAACTCAAACTCCTACGTGGGTGGGGAAGGTAATAAAATAATCAGGATAGAGTAGAACAGTGGAAAGGGGTGGGGCTGATGGAGGACTCAAGAATATATTCCCTATCTAGGGAGGTAGGGAGGATAGTCTAGGGTGTGTGTGTGTGTGTGTGTGTGTGTGTACTGAAACAACACTGTACTAACAAATACTGAACAATACAAAACCCACCTCTGCACTCTGTACTCCTGAAATACTAATATCATTGTAGTCCTCTGGAAAATCATGGACATCTTCCCTGGCACTTTCATAGGCAAAGCTCTCTGCTTGGGTACTCTCCTACTCTCCCCTACCTCCTTCCCCCTTCACTAGGCCAACTCATATACAGACGTTCTCTGATTCTCAAGACTAAGTAGGGGACTCTATGTAGTGCTCCTAGACAACTTGCTGGTTTACTTGTATCTATCACCAGTTGTAGTGTGTACCCTTTCCTCATTCTTCAGTCTAATCCCATCCTACCTAGAGGCATAAGATAAAGTGAGAAAAGTAAAAGGTAAATAATGAGTAAACGCTCATTCATTCACTTTGGAAGGACCATTAACAATAGTAGAAAGGGAATCAGATAAGGTCACTTTAAAAAAAACAAAAGAGTTTAGGGACGCCTGGGTGGCTCAGTGGGTTAAGCCTCTGCCTTCGGCTCAAGTCATGATCTTAGGGTCCTGGGATGGAGCCCCCCCATTGGGCTCTCTGCTCAGCAGAGAGCCTGAATCCTCCCCAACCCCCACCGCCTGCCTCTCTGCCTACTTATGATCTCTGTCTGTCAAATAAATAAATAAAATCTTTTTTAAAAAAAGATTTTATTTATTTGTCCAAGAGAGGGACAGAGACAAAGATAGAGCACAAGCAGGGGTTGCAGCAGGCAGAAGGAGAAGCAGGCTCCCTGCTTAGCAAGGAGGCTGAAATGGGACTCATTGCTGCATACCTCCCCAGAGAAAGTCCCTTTTAAATGCTGACTTTGACTCAGAAAGAGCAGGGCAAAAGGATAAGATATGAAAGAAGATATGAAAGGAGCCACTATTTGTGCTCCCTTCCGCAGCACACATACTAAAGAAGCCGCTATTCATAGCCTAAAACTGTCGGGATGGCTGAAAAAGTGTCCAATAATTAGAAGATGCCATGTGGATCTTGGAATCCAAACACCCATGTGTCTTCGGACAAGTAATGAGTCCATCTGGCCATGTCAATAAAAAGTACATTATTTCTTAGCTGCAAGTATTATCCTAATACATCTAGAAAGAGAAGTCCTCCAACATCAGCCTGAAGGGAGAAAACATGTTTACTTAACACCCATGACTCTACCACTTGTATCACCTGTGATCAAAAGAAATAATGAGAAATAATTAGTGCTATCAACCCCAACTTTCTGTGCAGCAAAGACAACCTATTTTAGTTACAAAATGGTATATATATTAAACGATCCAAATTTGGGCCAGGGGAGAGGAAAGGAGGCTATCTAGAAATGTTTCCATCTCTCTGTGTGTCCATCCATCTATATTTCTGTGCACTGGAATGTCATTCTGGATTTTGCTCATTCAAAGGGCCCATGCTGAAAGGCAACCCAGAAATGTATTTTTAACAGATACCAATTATTGATGTAATAAAACTCCTGCTATGCCTTACATGACAATTTATTTTCAAATAAAATCGTAAAACATGTTTCCATTTTCCTATTACCCTGCCTGGGAAGCAGAGTGGTATTTTCATCTGAAACTTTTCCTTAAGTCAGGGTATAGCTTCCTTCCCTCTGCGCTGAGTTATGTGAGTCTGGCCTATTTTTCTGTTGACAGCACAAAGGACACACTGCGGGGAAGAGTCTTTAAGGAAGAAGACATTTAGTTTTGTTAACCGGTTACACCGTGAACTTAACTGGTAACTTTACCGATCTGCTCAGCTCAGTTTCTGTCATGTCTGAGCCAGGAGGTGGCAAGACAAAGGTAGGACAGGAGGGATCAGTCACTGCTAGTTCTGGGGCACACAGGGGACTGCCTTGTCCCTCATCTACCCTCTACTGCTCATGACACATGACAAGTATTTCTGGCTTGGTTTTGTTTTTTTTTTTTTTAATTTTTTAGTTAAAAGATACCGATAGAAGATACAGACATGGAGATCAATGGAACAAAATAGAAACTCCAGAAATAGACTTACAAAAATACAACCATTCGATCTTTGACAAAGTATAAAAACACAGTTCAGTGGAGGAAAGATGTTCTTTTCAACTAATGGGTATTGGAGCAATAAGTCATCTTTAAGGAAAGAAAGAAATCTTAGTATAAAATTCACACCTTGCATAAAGATTAACTCAAAATAGATCATAGGTCTAAATGAAAAACATAAAACAATAAAGGTTTTAGAAGAAACACAGGATAAATCCTTGTGACTGGGGTTAGGCAAAGAGGTCTTAGGAATAACACCAAACAGATGATCCATTAAAAAAAAAAAAAAAAAGAACAACAACAACAATAAAAAAAAAAAAAGACAACTGATAAACTGGACTTCATCAAATTTAAAAACTTTTGTTCTTCCAAAGATACTGTTATGAGAATGAAGAGACAAGCTAAGGACTAGGAGAAATATATCTGAAAACTGCATACTCCATAATGGACTTGTATCCAGAATATACAAAGGATTCTCAAACTCAAGAGTAAGAAACAAATAGCACAATTAAAATATGGGGAAAGAACTGAAATAAAAACTTCACCAAAGAGGATATAAGAATGGCAAATAAGCACATGAAAAGATAATCCAAATCATTGACCATTAGAAGAATACAAATTAAAAACACAATAAGATACCATTTCTTACATACTTTTGAATGGCTAAAATCTGACAATACTAAGTGCTTACACGTATACAGGGCAACTAGAACACCATACATTTCTGCTCAGAATGTGAAATGGTACAGCTACTCTGAAAAATAGCAAGGTGATTTCTCAAAAGTTAAATATAAATTTGACCCCAGCAATCCCACAGTGAGGTTTATAGCTGGGGGAAATGAAAACTTGGATTATATAAAAACCTGTATGCAAACATTTGCAGCAGCTTTATTTGTGATAGTCAAAAGCTGGATATCCCCCCAAAGTTCTTCAACAGGTGAATGGATAAAGATGCTGGAACTTGCCTACCAAACTACTGTGCAACAACAAAAAGCAACAAACTACTGATAAACACAACATGAGTGACTGAAATATACCATGCTGAGCGAAAGAACCCAATGTCAAAATGTTACATACCGTATGATTCCATTTATTTGACATTCTGAAAAATTCTCAAAAAAAAAAAAAAATCAAGCTATAATGATGGAGGACAGGTCAGTGGTTGCCAGGGTGTTTGGGGGTGAGGTGAGGATGTGACTACAAGCAGATAGCTGAGGGAACTTTTGGGCTGGTGGAACTGTTCTGTATCCCAATTTGGGTGGTGTTTTCTTGAATCTATATATATGTTAAAATTCGTAGAAATTTTCACCAAAAAAAGTGTTACCATAGATAACTTTTAAAATACAGAAACCCAACCATATTGATCATAATGGAAATAAAATCAAGTTACCAGATTCTTCATAATATATTCTGTTATTTTATTGAAAATATATAAATATTCTCTATAAAGTAACCGAATAGTGCCTTTCTTTAAAAAGACTTTTTCTTAGAGCAGTTTTAGGTTCACAGAAAAATTGAGAGAAAGGTACAGAAATTTCCTATAGATCCCTCCCCCCTCCCCCCACATGCACAGCCTCCCCCATTACCAACATCTGCCACCAGAGTAGAGATTTGGGCAGCTGATGAACGTCAGTATCACCCAAAGTCAATAGTTTATATTATGTTTCACTCTTGGTATTGTATCTTCAGTGTTGTTAGATTTGATTTGCTCATTTTAAAAATTTTTTAATTGTTGACCTAGGGTTTGCAATATACACTTACAACTAATCCAAGTCTACTTTCAAATAACACTATACCACTTTATGGGTGGTATGAGTACCTTATAACAACAAAATAATCCTAATTCCTTCCTCCCATCCCATCTCTCCCTGGTATCATTGCTATCATTCATTTTACTTGTATATAAGGATACATAAGTAATACATACACATAGAATACACATAAGCATACATAATTGAATATATTGGTTTTTGTTTTTGTTTTTAAAGATTTTGTTTATTTATTAGAAAGAAACAGATAGTATGAGCGGGAGAAAGGAGAGAGGAGAAGAAAGAAGCAGACTCCTGGTTGAGCAGGGAGCCTGACATGAGGCTCAATCCCAGGACCCTGGGATCATGACCTGAGCCTAAGGCAGACACTTAACCAACTAGGCCACCCAGATGCCCCAATTGAGTACATTGTTGCTATTATTTTGAGCAAACCGTTTTCTGTTAGCTCAATTAAGAATAAAAAAATAAAAATTTTAACAAATGCTGTTAAAATGTCTATACTACCCAAAGCAATTTACACATTTAATGCTATCCCTATCAAAATAGCAACAGCATCTTTCACAGAACTAGAACAAACAATTTTAAAATTTGTATGCAACCACAAAAGACCCTCAATTGCCAAAGCAATCTTAAAAAGCAAAGCAAAGGGGCGCCTGGGTGGCTCAGTGGGTTAAGCCGCTGCCTTCGGCTCAGGTCATGATCTCAGGGTCCTGGGATCGAGTCCCACATCGGGCTCTCTGCTCAGCAAGGAGCCTGCTTCCCTCTCTCTCTCTCTCTGCCTGCCTCTCCGTCTACTTGTGATCTCTCTCTGTCAAATAAATAAATAAAATCTTTAAAAAAAATAAAAAAGCAAAGCAAAGCTGAAGACATCATAATTCTGGACTTTAAATTACATCACAAAGCTGTAGTAATCAAAACAGTAGGGTGATGGCACAAAGATAGACACATAGATCAAAAGAACAGAATAGGAAACTCAGAAATGAACCCACAATTATATAGTCAATTGATCTTTGACAAAGCAGGAAAGAATATCTAATGGAAAAAAGACACTCTCTTCAATAAATGGTGTTGGGAAAATTGGACAGAAACATGTAAAAGAATGAAACTGGACCATTCTCTTTCACCATACATAAAAACAAACTCAAAATGGATTAAAGACCTAAATGTAAGACCCAAAACCATAAAAGTTCTTGAAGAAAGCACAGGCAGTAATTTCTCTGACATCAGCCATAGCAACTTTCTTCTAGATAGGTCTCCTGAGGAAAAGGAAACAAAAACAAAAACAAACTATTGGGACTACATCAAAATAAAAAGCTTCTGCAAAGTGAAGGAAACAATCAATAACGCTAAAAGGCAACACTTGGAATGGGAGAAGATATTTACAAATGACATATCTGGAAAGGATTGGTATCCAAAATATATAAAGAACTTGTAAAATCCAACACCCCAAAACAAATAATCCACTTAAAATAAGGGCAGAGGACATAAACAGACATGTCTCTAAAGAAGATATACTGATGTCCAACAGACACACAAAAAGATGTTCACCATCACTTACCACAGGGAAATGCTCATTACAATGAGATATCACTTCACACCTGTCAGAATAGATAAAATCCACAACACAAGGAACAACAGGTGTTAGTGAGGGTGTGGAGAAAGGGGAGCCCTCTGAGACTGTTGGTGGGAATGCATACTAGTGTAGCTACTCTGGAAAACAGTATGGAGGATCCTCAAAATGTTAAAAATAGAACTACCCTACACTACTAGCTATTTACCCAAAGAATACAAAAATACTAATTCAGAGGGATATATGCACCCCATCATGTTTCTAACAGCACTATTTACAATAGCTAAATTATGGAAATAGCCCCAGTATCCATCAATTTACATATGGATAAAGATGATGTGCTATATTTATCTGTATCTATATCCGTATCTATATCTATCTATATCATAATGGAATAGTATTCAGCCATTAAAAAGAATCAAATCTTGTCATTTGCCACAAGATGGATGAAGCTAGAGAGTATTATGTTAAGTAAAGTAAGTCAGTCAGAGAAAAACAAATACCATATGATTTTACTCATATGTGAAATTTAAGAAACAAAACAACCGATCCTAGGGAGGAAAAAAAGAGACAAACCAAGAAACATACTCTTAACTATAGAGAATACACTGATGGTTACCAGAGGGGAGATGGGAGGGGGATTGTTGAAATAGGTGATGGGGATTAAGTAGTGCACTTGTGATGAGCACTGGGTAAAGTATGAATGTGCTGAATCACTAAATTGTACACTTAAAACTAATATTACACTGTATGTTAGGTAACTGAAATTTAAATAAAAATTTAGGGAAAAAAATTGTTCATTTTACAATCTTCAATGCTCTTCTTTTCCTGTATGTAAATCCAAGCTTCTGACCTATGTTATTTTCCTTCTCTGAAGAACTTCTTTTAATGTTTCTTTCCAGGCAAGTCTACCTGGCAACATAATCTCTCAATTTTTGTCTGAGAAAGACTTCCTTTCTTCTTCACCTTTGTTTTTTGGGTTTGTGTGTGTGTGTGTGTTTCTTCTTTCTTTCTTTCTTCTTTTTTTTTAATGTTGTTAGTCACGATACAGTACATCATTAGTTTTTGATGCAGTGTTCCATCATCCATTGTTTGCATATAACACCCTGTGCTCCATGCAATCCATGCCCTGCTTAATACCCATCACCAGGCTCACCCATCCTCTCACCCCCCTCCTTCCTAAAACCCTCAGTTTGTTTCCTGGAGTCCATAGTCTCTCATGGTTCCTCTCCCACTCTGATTCCTCCCTCTTCATTTTTTCCTTCCTTCTCCTAATGTCCTCCATGCTATTCCTTACGTTCCACAAATAAGTGAAACAATATGATAATTGACTTTCTCTGTTTGATTTATGTCACTCAGCATAATCTCCGCCACTCTCATCCATGTTGATACAGAAGTTGGGTATTCCTCCTTTCTGATGGGTGAATAATATTCCACTGTGTATATGGACAACATCTTCTTTATCCATTGATCTGTTGAAGGGCATTTGGGCTCTTTCCACAGTTTGGTGACTGTGGCCATTCCTGCTATGAACACTGGGGTACAGAGGGCCCTTCTTTTTGCTACATCTGTATCTTTGGGGTAAATACCCACTAGTGCAATTGATGGGTTATAGGGTAGCTCTGTTTTTAATTTTTTGAGGAATCTCCACACTGTTTTCCAAAGTGACTGTATTAGCTTGCATTCCCACCAACAGTGTAAGAGGGTTTCCCTTTTTCCAAACTTCTCCAATGGTTATTGTCTCTTGCCTTGTCAATTTTTGCCATTCTAACTGGTGTAAGGTGGTATCTCAATGTGTTTTTTTTTAAAGATTTTATTTATTTGATAGAGAGAGAGAGCGAGAGAAGGAACACAAGCAGGGTAAGCTGGAGAGGGAGAAGCAGGCTCCCCACTGAGCAGGGAGCCAGATGTGGGGCTTGATCCCAGGATGCCAGGATTGTGAGCCAAGCCAAAGGCAGACGCTTAACAACTGAACCACTCAGGTGGCCCTCAATGTAGTTTTGACTTGAATTTCCCTGATGGCTAATGATGATGAACATTTTTTATGTGTCTGCTAGCCATTTGTATGTCTTCTTTGGAGAATTGTCTATTCATGTCTTCTTCCCATTTTTTGACTTGATTATTTGTTTTTTAGGTGTTGAGTTTAAGAAGTTCTTTATAAATCTTGGATATCAGCCCTTTGTCTATAGTGTCATTTACAAATATCTTCTCCCATTCCTTGAGTTGCCTCTTGGATTTATTGACTGTTTCCTTTGCTATGCAGAAGATTTTTATCTTGATGAAGTCCCAAAGTTCATTTTTAATTTTCTTTCCCTTATCTTTGGAGGTGTGTCTTGAAAGAAGTTGCTGTGGCTGATGTTGAAGAGGTTACTGCCTATGTTCTCCTCTAGGATTTTGATAGATTCCTGCCACACACTGAGGTCTTTCATCCATTTTGAGTTTATCTTTGTGTGTGGTGTAAGAAAATGGTCCAGTTTCATTCTTCTGTATATAGCTGTCCAATTTTCCCAGCACCATTTATTGAAGAGACTGTCTTTTTTCCATTGGATATTTTTTCCTGCTTTGTCGAAGATTAGTTGACCAGAGTTGAGAGTCCATACCTGCACTTTCTATTCTGTTCCATTGTTCTGTGTGTCTGTTTTTGTGCCAGTACTATATTGTCTTGGTGATCACAGCTTTGTAGTAAAGCTTGAAATCAGGCAAAGCAATGCCCTCAGCTTTTTCTTTTTCAACATTTCTTTTGCGATTAGGGGTCTTTTTGGGTTCCATACAATTTTAGGATTGTTTGTTCCAGACCTTTAAAAAATGCCATTCGTACTTTCATCCAGATGGCATTGAAAGTATAGGTTGCTCTGGGCAGCACAGACATTTTAACAATGTTTATTCTTCCAATCCATGAGCATGGAATGTTTTTCCACCTTTTTGCATCTTCTTCAACTTCTTTCATGAGTGTTCTGTAGTTCCTAGAGTATAGATCCTTTCCTCTTTGGTTAGGTTTATTCCAAGGTATCTTATGGTTTTTGTGGGTTTTGGTGCTATTGTAAATGGAACGGATTCTTTAATTTCTCTTTCTATTCTCTAATTTCTCTTTCTCTACATTGCTAGTAAATAAAAAGCAACTGATTTCTGTGCATTGATTTTGTATCCTGCCACATTACTAAATTGCTGTATGAATTCTAGTAATTTGGGGGTGGAGTCTTTTGGGTTTTCCACATAGAGTATCATGTCATCCGTGAAAAGAGAGAGCTTGACTTCTTTGCTCATTTGAATACCTTTTATTTCTTTTTGTTGTCTGATTGCTGTTCTCCTTCACTTTTGAAGGATAATTTCACAGGGTACAGAATACTATATTGGTGGTTTTTATTCTGTAAACACTGAATATTTCACTCCACCCGCTTTTTGTTTGCATCATTTTGGAAAAGTGAGAGATAATTCTTACCTTTATTCTTTATAGATAGGTGTTTTCTCCCTTCTTCCAAAAAAATTCCAAAGATTTTTTCATTTTTTAAATTTTCTGTAATTTGAATATGATATGGCTATATTTAGTTTTTGCTTTGGTTTGTTTTGTTGATGTTGTTGTTGTTTTGTTTGGCTCATTTGGCATAAGTGGACTCAGGGTTCTCTGAGCTTCTTGGATCTATGGTGTGGTATTTGCCATTTGATTGGGGAAATTCTCAGTCATTATTGTTTCAAATATTTCTTCTGCTTATTTCACTGTTCCTTCCTGTGTTCTCATTACATGTATGTTACACTCTTCGTGGTTGTCCCACAGTCCTTAGATGTTTTATTCTGCTCTTTACAATCTTTGTCCTCTTTGCTTTTCAGTTTTGGAGATTTCTATTGAGATAGTCTGCAGTTCACAGATTCTTTCCTCAGTGCATCCGGTCGTGAGCACATCAAAAGCATTCTTCATTTCTCTTCCAGTGGTTTTTATCTCCAGCATTTCTTTTTGGTTCTTTCTAAGGATTTCCATCTCTCTGCCTACAATGCTTATCTGTTCTTATATGTGGTCTACTTTACCCATGAGAGCCCTTCACATATTAAGCATTGTTGTTTTAAATTTCCTATTTGATACTTCCAATATCCCTGTAATGTCTGATTCTGATTGTGATTTTTGTCTTTTCATGTGCTTGTAATTTTTTCTTGATAGCTGGACATTCTGGATCAAAGGAACTGCTGTAAATAGGCCTTTAGTAAGGTGGTGCTGAGGTCCGGGGGAGGGGAAGCCTTCTCCAGTTCTATGACTACGTTGCAGACTTTCAGTGAGCCTGTGCCTCTGGACTGTGACCTTCATTAGTTTCTTAGTTTTTTCTTTCCCTCCTGAAGTGGGACAGGATGGTTAGAGTGGGCAGGAGTTGGCTATTTTGTTTATTCCTACGGAGGGCTAAAGCTTACTGGAGTTGGGTCTTTCCCTTCTTCCAGGTTAATTCTTGGTAATACCCCAGCAGTTTAGGCTTTGATTAATGAGTTTCTGCTAAAGGCAGGCCTTGATAAAAAGAACAGATTGCTCTGGTGTATTTTAAAATGGTTCCTTTGGGGTGCCTGGGTGGCTCAGTGGGTTAAGCCTCTGACTTCGGCTCGGGTCATGATCTCAGGGTCCTGGGATCGAGCCCCGCGTCGGGCCCTCTGCTCAACAGGGAGCCTGCTTCCTCCTCTCTCTGCCTGCCTCTCTGCCTGCTTGTGATCTCTCTGTCAAATAAATAAATGAAATCTTAAAAAAAAAAAATGGTTCCTTTTCCCTTCCCTGCAGGAAGCATGAGGACTTTTTTTCTGGTAATTACTATAAGGATCTGGTAGTGAACCTAAAGGTAAATCTCACAAAATTGTGGGGGCCCCTCATGACTGGGTCCCTGGAGTTTTTATCTCAGGGTTGTCTGCACTGAGCCTCCAACAATGTGTCAAACATAGTTCAGGTTTTCCTGTCCTGCTGCTGGTTCCTGGGGAGGTTTCTTTCTCCACATTTCTGCTCTGGAGAGCTGGGACTCTCTGTATTCACCTGTCTGTCTCTTCAGTTTGGAGGGAAGTGGTCTTCCCTGTGGCATCTTCTCTCTTATGAATCCAAGAAGAGTTGTTCATGTTTTTGGTCTGTTCAACATTTTACTTGTAGTAAATGACTAACATTTACTAACATTTAGAAAGGACTCCCAGCTCCTTACATGTGGAATCAGAGATCAGACATCCAGTAGTGTCTGTTTTGAACTTTCGTTATTTGAGCTCATGTACTGCTATTTATTAAAATGCTAGTCATGGTTTTAAACTTCAAAATCAGAGGGCTAATAAGTCAGATTGAAATAATTAAGTCTAATATTATGAGAGAAAGATCAGGAGGGTCATTTTGGACATGTAAATGTCTTATTATTGCCTTGGACAGTAATCTTTCTGAATGATACATTTTAATAACCAGGTATTCTGGAAATTTTTAAGAGTATGTAGGAAAAAGGAGGGGGAAGAAAAATATAAAATGAAGTTAAATGTTGTTATTTTGGGATGGTGGAATAATTATGGGCTTTTTTGGGTGCATTTTTAATACATTTTCTATAATGAATATATGCTATTTATAGTCAGCAAAAGGTATAAACGCTACAAATTGTCATTAAAATTTTTAAAAGCTCATTTCTTGATGCTTCCCTTATATTCGCTTTCTAGTTTTGCCAATATTATTCTGCATAATTAGAGAACAGATTCAATTTTACAAATATTTGAAAGTAGGAAAATATTATTAGCACAGCTGTAAAGTATTTATGTCTGTGCTGGTTTTCTTTATTAAGATGTATCATGCTGAGGCAGGAAAGACATAAACAGAAGAAAACAAAAATATAGGTCAGAGGCAGTAAGAGAACATTCATAAATCATTTTGCAGTACATATCTATCTTTTCAAGATAGCTATACAACTTCAGGGGCAAGCATTTGACAGAAATATTTGCAAGTACTTTGGGAAATTTTAAAAGAATCTTCAGACTACACAACCAAACTCACCACCCTCTTGCTTGGTACAAGTTCTGTGCTGGATGCCAACAACGCAAAGATCCTACCAATTCCATAGCTTCCTTCTTTTGGTAAAATTAGAGAGTCAAGGCCAAAGTATAAAGAATGGTACCATCAGTCCTGTACTGATGGGTGCTCTCCAGCTGGCCCAGGCAAATTGCTGCAGGGAATCATGGAGAGGAAGGCTGACAGTACACTGAGAGCACACTGAGGTGAATGCTATGAGAGATGGGTGGGAGGGAGTATCTGAAGCCAGGGATACCATCCAGACAGGCATATAGGCACTGTCAGGGACTGTGGTCCCAGCAGACCACCTAGAGGATGCCTGACTAGTTCAGAAAAATCACAAGACACTTAATTCAAGGCTAAGATATTTTGATTTTTCCTTATAGGCAGTGGAGAAGTCTTTGAAGAATTTTGAACAATACACTGATATGTTAGAAACTGTTCTTTAAAGTAACTTACTTTATGGAGTGCCTGGGTGGCTCTGGGTTAAGCGTCTGCCTTCAGCTCAGGTCATGATCCCAGGGTCCTGGGATGGAGTCCCACATCAGGTTCCCTGCTCAGCAGGAGCCTGCCACTTTCCCTGTTTGTATTTGCTCTCAGTCAAATAAATAAATAAAATCTTCTAAAATAATATTAAAAAATCAAATAACTTACTTTGCAGCTACTTGTGTATGGGATTATCCATCTCAAATGGCCTGTCAGCCTTGCAGACAGAGAATGTGTCTGGTTCATTGTTGTCATGGGACTCAGAACTAATAATAGACACTTCAACACCAGTGTGCAAATCAGAGAAGGGTGGCCCCTTTCCCAATCCTACAAGGCTAATGTTTGCTGAGTTGACCATACCAGTGTGAGCAAGACCTATCAGAAAGAAGCAGTCCACACAAAGTCTCATGGGTTGGTAAGTAGAGCACATTAGATGTCAGCCCCGCTCAGCCCTAACGTAGGGATCCTTGTGCAGTGCATTACCTACCATTACGTGGAGAACCATTATGTGGAGAACTTGAGAAGCCACACACAGGGGACTGGTTCAGAGGTGATCCCACTAAGCAGTGAACCAAGATAAGATTAGTAGGGTTAGGAAGAAGAAGAGAGATCTGAGCAACCCATAAAGTCTCTAGAACTTTGACCAGAATGGCTGCTCTGAGAGGTCCTCGGATAGGGTCTACCATAGTCACAGGCCTTTCTTACAAATTTGGTCCATTCAGCTCCTCATTGATGCCTCTAGGAGAAAATTCTGTTTTCAAAGCCTTGTCTGAAGGCATTGGTTTCTCCATAGATCGGCCCAGTTTCCTCTAACCCCATTTGAGGGCGTTCAAGCATGAGAGCTTACTCAAGGAAGCTTTGTTTCTTTGAGTCAACAGTACTTATAAAAACCTGTCCTTGTGCTATCTTAGAAAGAAGCTGTGAAGGATGTGGAACAATTGGTGGTCAATAATATTCTGGTGGTGAAAAGGAAATGGTGGGGGTGGCAAGAGAGATTATTTCTCATGGGTTTCTGGGTTATCTGTGAAGACCACTTCTATCAAAGTGAGGTCCCTCTGAACCCCACACCACTCAATGTCTACTGTCCCAGAAACACTTGTTTGGCTGGCGGCATTTCTGGTTGCTCCATCTTAATCTCTTTCATTGGTCCTTCCTCTTTCACTGGACATTTCTTCGCCAGAGTTTCTTCTAGTGTGGCCTTCTGTTTTATGTTTCACTTACTTTACATACACATTTAGCAGTCCTACCCACTCCCATGATTTCAAATGTCCCACTGCCATGACTCCCACTGATGATCTCCAGCTCACACCTCTATTCCAAACACCAGATCTTATGGTATCTTGACCATTTGGCATTTCCTTCTAGATATTTTGAAGATTTCTCAAAATCAATATATCTAAAACCTAATTGATTAGTTTTCATCTTTTATCATGAAAGTAATATATTCTCATGGTAACACGTGAAGCCATTTGAAATATACAAAGAAAAAGTAAGAACTCTACATTGCCTCTACATTTGTATACACATACCATTTAGGTTTTGCTTTGCTGTTTCTTTTCAGAAAAATAGGATAATATTATACACACTTTCTCTGCATCTTGCCCCCTAACAATGTAGTATATACATCCCTCCCAAACCCTTGCTCTACCATGTTTGCTGCTATAGACAGAATTCACTCTTTAAATAGCTATATAGTAGTCCATGGTATAAGTGTCACAACTTACTCCACTTCTGATGGGCATTCTGTTTGTTTCAAGGTTTCTGCCTGGAAACAATGCTGCAACTCATCTATATCTTCAGTAGTCTAGAGTGGCTTAAGTAATATAAGAAATGTCTTTTTTTCAAAGCTTTAGATACAATTCAACTGCCAAAGCATTCTGGCCTGGTCTGGTCTTTTGAAAAGTGAAAAATCTCCATTTTTAAATATCTCCCAAGGCTACTGATACATTTAATTTTTCTACCCCTTCTAGGGTCAGTGTTGGCAGTTTACATTTGACTCAAAAATCATCTATTTCCTCAAAATTCTCAAGTTGACTGCCATAGGCTTTACATAATAATGTTCTTTTATGATTGTTTTCACTTCTTTCATACTAAATTCTTGATATTTCTCTCAAATCTGTTCTTCAACCGGTTTTATGGAGATCAGAAAAAGGAACCATCATCATCCCCAAGTTGAAGTCATCTTTGACTCTTTCCCATCCTTCGCCTTCCACATTCAATCTTCCCATCAACCCTGTCTGCCTCCAAAATGGCTCTTGGGTCTAGTCATCCAACCCTGACCACCAGTCCACAGCTTTCCTACATATCATCACATATCCCCTGGACTATTCCAATATAAACCATCCCTCTTCTTCCTTACTTGTACCTTGGCACCACTTCCACACTGGGATGAGCAACCTTTTTTTTTTTTTTAAATAGAAGGGGGAAAACCTGATTTTTATTACATATATATGGATGGGAGCCCCAAAGAGATGTGAGACTCCTGGGGTGAGGAATCTTAAAATTCTCATTGGATCACATCACTCTCCTGCTCAAACTCTTAAATGGAATTGTACTTTTTAAATATTTTTTTTAAAGATTATATTTATTTATTTGAGAGAGAGAAAGAGAGCACACACATGAGTGGAGGGAAGAGCAGAAGGAGAGGGACAAGCAGACTCCTGGCAAAACACAGAGCCTGATGCAGGACTCAACCCCACACTCCCGAAACCATGACCCAAGCTGAAATCAACAGTCATGCTGAACTGCTGGGCACCCCTGGAATCTCATTTTTGTGGTAAGTTCCAAAGTCCTTTTTATGCCTATCATCTTTTGTGACCTGAAGCCTGACTACTTCTCAGCTCTCATTTCTCACTACTCCTCTCCTCCATTCCCATAAAATTTTAGCTCCAATTATCTTTTGTATTTCTCTAAAAGCACCAAGCTAGAAAGGATGCCTTATTTTAAAAATGCTGGTGTAAAAACTGGCCCTCTACCCTGAAGAAAATTAAGTTTCCTTCATCCTACCTCACACCACATTTTTAAAGTAAAATAAATTCAAATTTCTTAAATCTTGAAATAAATTTTAAGAGAATATATTTAAAATCTGGGAATTGGGTTTCAATCAAGAAACCCAGAAGGCGGGGCGCCTGGGTGGCTCAGTGGGTTAAGTCACTGCCTTCGGCTCAGGTCATGATCTCAGGATCCTGGGATCGAGTCCCGCACCGGGCTCTCTGCTCAGCAGGGAGCCTGCTTCCTCCTCTCTCTCTGTCTGCCTCTCTGCCTGCTTGTGATCTCTTTCTGTCAGATAAATAAATAAAATCTTTAAAAAAAAAAAAAGAAAGAAAGAAACCCAGAAGGCATATTGAAAATATAGATACATTTAATGATACAAACATTAAAACTGATTACGTGAACAAAGGCACCACAAAAAACTAAGAAGGTAAATAATAGTTCGGGATAAAATATTCCACAAGGTAAATCAAGAAAAAAGGTCACTATATGTGTCAACAAAGAGTTCTTACAAATGATAAGAAAAAGACAAATATTCCAATAGAAAATATAGGCAAAGGAAAATAAAAGGAGAATCTCTCTTTTGCGCTCTCTCTCTCTCTCTTTCTCTCACACACACACACATACACATGCACACACAATCACCACCACCACCACCAAATCAAAATGACCAATAAAATAAGAAAGACATTAAGCTCATCTTACAGTGAAGGAAATGTAAAATAAAGAAAGGAATTAAAGAAATATTATCACTTTTTACCAATCTGATTGGCAAATGCTAAAAAGAGTAGAAAATTCTGTGGCTGACAAGGATTAGGGGGAATTATCCTTCTGAAACACTGTCAGTATAAGTATGAATCATTGTTTCCTTTTTGGAAAGTATTCTGGCAATATCTATCAAAATTTTATAAAAATATATCCCAGAAATCTCACCCTTCAGAATTCAACCCCCCCAATAAATAATCATATATAATCGTATCAGATACAAATAATAATGATGATATCATCAATAATAATAGTTAACATATCTTAAACACATTTCATATCAGGTACTGTTTTAAATATTTTACAAATATTAAGCCACTTTATCTACACAACAAGCCAATAGAGAGATAAGTACTATCATTATTTCCATTTTACAAGTGAGCTAGAAAATAAAAGTATAAGAATGACTATTAGAGCATTATTTATGATGGAGACAAAAGGACTGCCTATCAATGGTGGAACAGCTGAATAAAAATGTGACCATCCACATCATACAACAGTGTGCAACTATTTGAAAGCATAATTAGAATTAGTGGTTCTCAACCCTGGCTACACATAGAATCATCTGGAGAGCTTTTAAAAAACATAGGTGCATAGACCCTACCCTAAACCAATTAAACCAGCATCTGAGGGTAGTATATATAGGTAGTATATATATAACGACCTGGAAAAAGTATGGAAATATACAGATGTGGTCATTAGTTAAGAAATGGGATACAAATGGCTCACACGTGGGGGACAGAGAGGGAGGAGGAAGAGACAGGATGGAGAGAAACTGAAAAGAGAAAGAGGCTTTCAGCTGCAGTTTACCATAGAAAACAACACATATTCTCATAGTAGTTATCTCAAGGAATGAGGTTTCAGGTAATTTTTTAATGCTTTTCTGTATTAAATATATTTTCTATAACCCTACATCATTTTTATAATTAGAAAAAAATTTCACATTGTTATTTTCTTTAAGTGATATGTTGCTTTTAGCTCACATAATGCTCTCTGCTGGAACAAGTTACCTTTGACTATTTGCCTGGCTAACTCTTATCCTCGAGGCCTTGACTTACATGTCAGTTCCTCAGAATTCGCTGGAGTTGGATTTGTTCTCTCTCACACTCAATCCTGTCCCACTGCCCTTTGCTTCTAAAGCACTTATCACAGTTTGAAATTATTTGTGTGGCTGCTCGTCTCTCTCCCCCTCCAGAGTAGAAGCCACAAGAGGTCAGGGACCAGCTCTGTTTGCTCTGTGCTGAATTCTTTGGGTCATGCCCAGTGTTGGGCACATAGGAGTCTCCAGAAATCTTGGTAACAGCTTGGATCATTTCTCTTTATTTAATAACTTTCCACATGCTCCTACTTTGTGCTTGAATAAGATTTTGTAGTTTTTAATGTCTGGGACTGCGTCATACACATTTTTATTCTCTTGACTGCTCAGTAGATCTATCTGTGTCTGATTGGATATGTTGCTGATCCTTGTTTCCCTCAGGAGCATCACCATTTTCCTTTATATCATGCCCACTGCTGCTGCCACCTTCTCCTGTTGCTCTAGGAGAAAGACAAATTGGGATGAGGATCCCAACCATCCCAGAGGTTTCAATTCTTTCAACTATACTTCAGCAACTTTGATTATAACTAGATGATCATTAGTTGCCATGTAAATTACAGTTCCTTTCTTTGTGAGCTTACCTCTCCCCAGCTCCCCAGTGGTAGAGTTTCCCATCCAATCTTGGTATGAACTGAATTATGTCCTTCCCAAATTTATTTGTTAAATTCCTAACTCCCAGTGCCTCAGAATGTGATTGTATTTGGAGGCAAGACCTTTCAAGAGGTAATAAAATTAAAATGAGACTTTCTGAGTGGGCTCTAATCCAATCTGACTGGTGTCCTTTGCAGAAAAGGAGAGAAACCAGGATGTCTGCATGAAGAAAAGGCCATGTGAGAACACAAGAAGGCAGTCATCTGGAAGGAGCCTCAAGAGAAACCAACCCTACTGGCACCTTGATCTTGGACTTCTATCCTCCAGAACTGTGAGAAAATTGGGGCACCTGGGTGGCTCAGTTGGTTAAGCATCTGCCTTCAGCTCAGGTCATGACCCAAGGGTCCTAGGATTGAGCCCCCAGTTGGGCTCCCTGCTCAGGAGTCTGCTTCTCCCTCTCCCTCTGCCTGCTGCTCCCCCTCCTGTGTTCTCTCTCTCTCTCTCTCGTCAAATGGATAAATAAAATCTTTTAAAGATAATAAAAATTTAAATAAAGAACTGTGAGAAAATCAGTTTCATTGGTTAAACCACCCAGTCAGTTGTATTTTGTTACAGCGGCTCTAGCAGACTAGCACACTCACTTGGGTTTCCCAGAGCTGGAGAGAAACATCTTAGTGACACCACTCTTTGTTGTCCCCTCCATCCATCCATCAACCAGTTGCCCCAGGAAGGTGGAACAACCTTTCAGCTAATGCCTTCTGAAGGGTGAGGTTGTGTGTGTGTGTGTGTGTGTGTGTGTGTGTGTGTGTGTGTGTGTGTTTGCTTTTCTGCAACAGGTTTCTGATACTCTTCCCACCTCTCCCAGAAGTTGGGGAGAGCATTACCATGCCTCTCTACTCAGGAGTTTCAACCTTAGAACCACAGGAAACTCACTATTACCACTATCCTACTTACCCCTTTATTATTTATCTTCAGAAGGCCTAGTAGGTACTCTTCAAATGAGTCTCCTGATGATCTGTCTTGGTAACACAGAGTTCTTGATGTAGGCATCCAAATCAGGAATCTACTAAAGTAAAATTTTTCTTCTGAGCTTTCCTTCAGGACTTTAAGAAATAAAGAAAGCCTACAAAGGCTACATAGGAGATAATACCCTATCCTCCCTCTGAGAAAGGAAAAACCTCTCAAAGTACATACTGAAGGGATCATCACCAAAAAGAACACTCAGACTCCACTTCTCCTTCACTACTCAGAAACCACAATATTTGTTACCGAAACATGATTAAGGAAACCAAATGTCAAGGAAAACGTAGCTTTTTACCACAAGTTTATGGCAGTTTATAACCTACAGTTGGTATTGAGAAAATAAAATTTGGCCTTTGGGGCCCCTAAAAATAAAAATGATCAAGGTCAAACCGTCCAGAAAAAATAATAACAACAATAAAAATAGAAAAAAATTAATGAAGTCTGATACCTAAACATCAATGAGTCTTTAATTATTAAACATTTCATTTAAAAAAACCTGGTGGAACGGAGTGCCAAATGACTAGTACCCATTGAAATAACTCTTTTATATTTAGCTATAGTTCCTAAACTTATCATACAAACACTAAAAATTTTTCATTACCAATTTTCTGCCTCATAGCTAAGCTTCCTTGGGGTCATGGGATAATGGAGTGAAGGCAGAGACAAGTCTGATTTGCAGAACTTAGTGTATTTTTACTGTCTTCATTTTGCACTCTAGCATCAGGAGAGTCGATGTGATATTTCAAGCCCTATGCAGAAGAAGACTACAACAAAGTCCTATTAACAAAGGATATGTACATTAAATCCCCCCTCTGCACTGCAATGCCTATCATAGCCACCTCCCAATTCATTCTCTCCCATTACCATGACAACCCTCATCAGTCATAAGCAGCCAGAACAACCAGGAAGTAAAGACTAAGCCTTTATCTCCAGCTCATGAGGCTTTGTTTCAAATAATAATCTTGTTTCTCTGTAAATTCTTACCTATTACAACCTTGAGTAGTCTGTCATTAGCACTGGGGAGATCCAAAGATTCTTGGGCTCTTGGCACCAAGAACTGCTTAGATTCTGGTTTCCTCTTCAATATTCAGTTAAGAAAAAGATTATATAAATCTTCAGCTTTCCAGCTCAATCTAATTATACCTCAATCATTAAATGAAACTTACATGATCTAAGATAAATGGCAGTGCTGAATGACACCATGCAACAAATAAATTATACAAAAGCCGTATCAAAAAGGACATGAAAGAAACAGCATATAGGTCAACCACATCTGCAGTTTTCTGTACTCCAGCTTGAGGGCCTAGAACAGTTCACCATAACTTCTTTTGATTAACAATCTCTAGAAGCTTCCTAAGCCAAAATATCTGTTATAAATATTTCAGGTTAATTGAGATGATCCAGTTAAATATAACAAACCATGGCTGTAATTACTGGGGAATTTTAATAGTTTTTCTCCACAAGCTGGGGGACACAGTAATTATTCTTCATATAGTTGATAACCCTGAACTGGGTAGAAGCCAACTACTTCTAGAAAGACTGCTTGGTAAAGTAGACAGAAAAATACATAACTGACAAATCTGTCTGCAATTTGAGGGCCTATCAATAACTTGATTTTAACCTCTTGATAAGTTAATTTTGCATTTCTTACCTTAAAGTCCTAAGTAAAGTCTGTAGAATAGCTGTGTATATTTAAGTTACGCTACAGGACACTGATAACACTTTTCTTTACATTAAACAGGGCATCACACTGAAAATTTGCAAACTCACTGAAGAGAGATGAAAGGGACCTATTTTAATGATGAGAGAAATACAGACACTTAATTGTAACACAGCATGATAATAAGTACAACAGAGATAAATACACACAAGACAACTGATGGTGTTAAAGTAAATAAAAGCAATGTTGTCTGGCAGATTAGGGAAAACTTCATTGAAGAAGGAACATTTTGACTGAGCCTTAAAGGTGAAAAGTTTTCATGAGGGTGTTTAGGAAGGGAAGGATGTTCATGAAAGGAAAACAACAGCCTCAAAAGCATGGAAGCAAGTGATGCCAGTGAAAATGGCAGAGTAAAGACCTTCAAAAATTCTCTCCTCCAGAAAAATAATGAGAAAATTGCCAATGTTGTACAGAATCAACTTTTTCAGGAATCAGTAAATTAACAAAAGCCTTGCAGAAACTGGGCAGGATTTATTCAAGAACACCTGCTAAATTTTAGTAAGAAGATAGAATTTTGTGATGTTTTAACTTTTCCTATATTTCACTTTCCAACTCTATAGTAGCCTTGAAAATTAACATCTATATTCATGGTGAAAACTAGCAGGCTGGCAGCCACCAGAGGAAACAGAACGGGGCTGGAGTTCCTCCAAAGCCTCATTCCCAGAGAATTATCATTATTTCATCTGGCTAGTAGTTCCTGTCCTTACTGTCGATATCTGACCACATTTGCTGTCTATATTTGACCTGACTCTGACTCTAGATTCTTCACTACAAAAAGACTTTTCCCTAAGCACCTTTGTCAAAATAATTATAATCAGTTGTTTAACTTCATGGCTGTCTGAAAAGGTGAATAATAGTTGGAGCAAACAATGGACTAACTAAGAACTTAAAAAGAAAAGCTGGTGAATCAGATGTTCATAGAAGCTTTGAAAGCTCCTGTGTATTTTTGGGAATCTAAAAGGCTATGCCTATACACAGGGTTGTGCACATTCCCATGACTGTAAAAATGCTCAGAAAAGAGCTGTGAAGCCCCTATGTTCTCACCTCTGGCTGACTTGAGGCTCTGTATGAGCAAGAAATGCTTGCTAAGGCAATGTTGTAAACTGCCTGGCTGTTTGTTGAAGGCATACCCCCAACACACAAGAGTCCCTTGGCAAAGAATGGGAATTATATTGGTTCCAGGTGATTAAGAAAATCTCTGTCCAATCACCAGCTGACCACTGAGTTAAATGGGTAAAGACTTCAGTGGCCACATACTACCTACAACACAGATTACATAATTAGTCCAGAAAAATCACTAAACAAACAATAATAATCATAACAAGTAGAAACAACAGTAAACACCAGAGAAGGGAGGAAGCTGATTTCCACAGTTGTCATGTTATATATTTAAGAGGTCTAGTTTTCAACAACAACAAAAAATATGAAACAGTCAAAGAAAAAAGAAATGATGGCACATACACAAGAAAAAAAAGCAATTAATAGAAACTGTCCCTGAGGAAACCCAGACAGTAGATTTATTAGACAAAGACTTTAAGTCCATGATCTTAAATAGTTCAGAGAACTAAAGGAACCATGTCTAAAGAACTAAAGGAAAGTATACAAACAATGTCTCACCAAATAGAAAATATCAATAAAGATGATTTATGAAAAGAAACCAAATGGAAATTCTGGAGTTTAAATGTATAATAACTAAAATGAAAAATTCACTAGACAAGATCAATATTAGATTTGAACAGGAAGAAGAATGAATCAGCGAAGTTGAAGATAGGTCAGTTATGAAAAATCAAAAGAGCCTCAGAGACCTGTGGGGAAATAAAATATACCAACAAATGCATTACAGGAATCCCAGAAGAAGAGGAGAAAAAAGAAGGCAGAAAGAATATTTGAGGAATTCCTAAATTTAATGAAAAACCTTATTCTACATATCCAAGAAGCCCAATAAATTCCAAGTAGGAAAAACTCAGAGATTCACACCTAGACATATCAGAATGCTGAAAGACAAAGAATCTTGAAAACCTCAAGAGAGAAGTAATAAATCATGTACAAAGGATTATCAATAGGATTAACTACTGACTCCTCATAGAAGCCGTGGAGGCCAGTAAGTAGTGGAATGACATATGTGAGATGTTAAAAGGAAAAGAAAAAAACCAACCAGGGCACCTGGGTGGCTCAGTGGCTCAGTGGGTTAAAGCCTCTGCCTTCAGCTCAGTTCATGGTCTCAGCGTCCTGGGATCGAGCCCCACATTGGGCTCTCTACTCAGCGGGGGGCCTGCTTCCCTCTCTCTCTCTGCCTGCCTCTCTGCCTGCTTGTGATCTCTCTGTCAAGTGAATAAATAAAATCTTAAAAAAAAAAGAAGAAAGAAAGAAAGAAAAAGAGAAAGAAAGAAAGAAAAAACCAACCTGTGAACAAAGAATCTAAATGAAATAATGTTATCCTTCCAAAGTAATGATATTCACAGATAATCAACAAGTGAGAGAAGTTATCATTATCAGATTGGCCCTACAGAAATACTAAAAAGAGCCCTCCAAGCTAAAATAAAAGGACACTAGACAGTAGGTTGAATCCATATTAAAAACAAGGAATATTGGTAAATGTACCTACACAGGTAAGGAAAACTAAAATATTAATATGTTTTTAGTTTCTAACTATTTTTTCTCCTATCTGATTTAGAAGATAACTTCATAAAGCAATAATTATAAATCTGTATTGATGGGTACATAAACTATAAAGGTGTCATTTATACATCAAGAAGAGCGCAAAGGGGGAAGGTAAGGAATAGAACTATACAGAAGCAAAGTTTTTGTATACTACTCAAGTTAATTTGGCATCAATCTGTATTAGATTATTATGAGCTAAGATGTTAATTGCAACCCTCAAGGAAATCACAGAGAAAATAAGTCAAAAGTATATAGTAAATGAGATGACAAAAAATTTAAAATGGTATACTAGAGAATACCTACCTAACACAAAGAAGGCAGTAGTGGAGGAACAAAGGAACAAAAAAGACATAATATACAGCAACAGATAGAAAAATGGCAAATGTAAATCCTAACTTATCAATGATTACATTAAATGTAAATGGATTAAGAGCACTAATGAAAAGGCAGAGAATGACAAAATACATTTTTAAACCAACTCATAAAAACCAATATGATCCAACTCTATAGCATTTATAAGAGACATACCTTTAATTCAAAGACATAAATAGGTTTAAAGTAAAAGAATGCAAAAACAAAACAAAACAAAACAAAAGACAGTAACCAAAAATAGAGCTGGAGTGGTTATATCAATCTAGATATGGACATTGGGGAGGGTATGTGATATGGTGAGTGCTGTGAAGTGTGTAAACCTGGCGATTCACAGACCTGTACCCCTGGGGCTAATAATACATTATATGTTTATAAAATTTTTTTTTAAATTGTTACTAGAGACAGGGATAGTTTGAAGTGATAAAGGGGTCAATTCATCAAGAAGATATAACAATTATAAACATATTCATAAACCTAACAACAAAGACCTAATATAAATGAGACAAAAACTGACAGAGAGAAAAAGACAATTAAACAATAATAGTCGAAAACTCCAATACCCCACTTTTGATAATGGATAGAAGAACTAGACAAAAGATCAAAAAGCAGACTGAACACTTGGACAACACTATAAAGCAACTAGATCTGATAGACATCTATAAAACACTCACCTATCTACAGCAAAATATACTTTCATCACAAGTGTACATGGAACATTCTCCAGAAGAGACTATATGTATGGCCATAAAGAAAATATCAATATTTTTTGAAGGACAGAAATCACATGAAGTATGTTCTTGAATCAAAAAAGAATTAAATTAGAAATCTATAACAGTGGGCACCTGGGAGTCTCAGTCAGTTGATCATCCAACTCTTGATCTCAGCTCAGGTGTTGGTCTCAGGGTTGTGAGTTCAAGCCCCACATTGGGATCCATGCTGGGTGTGGAGCCTATGAAAGGAAGGAAGGAAGGAAGGAAGGAAGGAAGGAAGGAAGAAACAAAGAAACAAAGAAAGATAGATGTAACAGTAAGAAATTTGGGAAATTCAAAAATAGTAAAAGGGCACCTGGTTGACACAGTCAGTTAGTTAAGTGTCCGCCTTTGGCTCAAGTCGTGATCTCAGGGTCCTGGGATCAAGGTCCATGTCAGGCTCCCTGATTGGTGGGAAGTCTGCTTTTCCCTCTGCTTTGCCCCTCTCCCATGACTCATGCTTTCTCTCTCAAATAAATGAATAACATTTTTTTTTTAAAGTAGAAGTAAAAATTAAGATATTCACTCCTGAATAACAAACAGGCCAAAAATGAAATCACAAGGAAAAATTTAAAATACTTTGAAATGAATAGAAATGAAAACATAACATACAAACACTTACAGGCTGCAGGTAAAAACATTGATTAGCAGGAAATTTATGTCTGTAAATGCCTACATTAAAAACAAAGAAAAGGGACGCCTGAGTGGCTCAGTTGGTTAAGCGGCTGCCTTCGGCTCGGGTCATGATCCCAGCGTCCTGGGATCAAGTCCCACATCGGGCTCCTTGCTCAGCAGGAAGCCTGCTTCTCCCTCTGCCTCTGCCTGCCACTCTGTCTGCCTGTGCTTACTCTCTCTGACAAAAAAAAAAAAAAAAAAAAAGAAAAATTTCAAGTCAATAACATGAACTTCTACATGAAGAAACTAAAAATAGAAGAGCAAACTAAACTCAAGAAAAGCTATAAATAGTTAGTAAAGAAGGTGAGAATGGAATTAAATGAAACAGAAAATAGAAAAGTAACAGAGAAAAATCAATGAAACCAAAATTTGGTTGTTTGAAAAGATCCATGAAATTGACAAACTTTTAGTTAGAATAATTAAGAAAAAAAGGGAGAAGTCTCTAAATACCAAAATCAAGAATGAAAGAGGGGACAGTGATCCTACAGAAGTACAAAGGAAATAATAAGAGAACACTATGACCATTTGTAGCTAATAATTAGATAACCTAAATGAGCAAATTTCTGTAAAAGGCACAAGCTGCCAAAACTGATCCCAGAAGAACTAGAACATTTGAATAGACCTAAAACGAAGAGTTTTAATTAGTAATCAAAAAACTTCCCAGAAAAAAAATCACCTCAGACCAGATGGCTTCACAGGTGAATTCTACCAAATAATTAAAAAAGAATTTACACCAGTTCTTTATAAATTCTTCGAAAAAATCGAAGAGGAGGAAATACTTTACAACTTATTTTATGAGGTCATTATTAATCTAATACAAAAATGTGACAAAGACATCATAAGCAAAGAAAATTAGAGACCAATAGCCCTTATGAGTATAGACTGAAAAATCCTCAAAATACTAGCAAACCAAATTCAGCAACATATATAAGGACCATACACATACGATGAGTAAATGGTACTCATTTACTGCAAGAATGCAAGGCGGTTTTAACATATAAAAAGCAAATAATGTAACACATCACATTAACAGTATAAAGAACAAAGCCCACATGATAAGCTCAGGAGAGGCAGAAAAAGCATTTGATAAAAATCCAACATCTTTCATGATAAGAAAAGAAAATAATCAACAAATTGTGAAATTTGTTAGGCCATCTATGTAAATGGCCATCTACTAAAAACCCACAGCTAACATTATACCTGATGGTGAAGACTGAAAGCTTTCTCCCTAGGATTAGAACAAGACAGGATGTTTACTCTCACCATTTCTATTTAACATTGTTTTGGAGGTCCTAGTCAGGGTAATTAGGCAAGAAAAAAAACATAAAAGGCATCCAGGCTGGAAAGGAATGATCTCTATTTGCAGATGATATGATTTTATATATAGAAAATCATAAGGAATCAACAAAAACATAATAGTGCTAATAAACAAGTTCAGCAAAGTTGGTATATACAAGATAAAGATCAATTCACAAAAATCAGTAAAGTCATTTTCATTACTATACACTAGCAATGAACAACCTGAAAATGAAATTAAGAAAACAATTCCATGTATAGTAGCAACAAGCATTTTAAAAATATTTTGGACTAAATTTAGCATAAGAAGTGTAAGACTCATACACTGAAAATTGTAAAACACTGACAGAAATTAAATATGATTTAAGTAAGTGAGAAGATATTTCACTTTCATTGAATGGTAGACTTACCACTATTAAGATGGCAATACTCCCCAATTTATCTACAAATTCAACACAATCTCTATAAAAATTCCAGCTACCATTTGGGGCAAAAACTGACCAGCTAATTCAAAAATCTATATGCAAATGCAAGGGACAAAGAATAGTCAAAGAAATCTTGAGAAAGAAAAACAAAATTGAAGAATTCATGCTTCCTAATCAAAACTTACTACAAAGCAACTGTAATCGTGACTATGTGATACTGGCATAGGTATGAACATATAGAACAATAGAATAAAATTCAGAGCTTAGGGGGAAAAATTTCCATACATTTATGGCCAATTAATTTTGGTCAAGACTGTCAAGACAATTAGATGAAAAAAAATAGTCTTTCAAAAATGGTGCTGGGACAATGGATGGTCATACTCAAAAGAAAGCATTTGGATCCCTACCTCATACCAGGTACAAAGGAACTAAAAATGGAACACTGACCTAAACATAAGAGCTAAAACTATAAACCTCCTAGAAGAATGTCTAGGTGTAAATCTTCATGACCTAAGAATAGCACTGATTTCTTAGATATGAAACTTCAAAACACAAGGAACTAAAGAAAAATAGATAAATTAGACTTCACAAAAATTAAAAATGATTGTGCTTTAAAGATCACTATCAAGACAACCCACAGAATGGGAGAGGATAATTGCAAATTATATTTCTGATTGGGTCTGGTATCCAGAGTATATAAAGCACTCTTAAAATTCAACAGTAGGGGTGCCCGCGTGGCTCAGTCATTAAGCGTCCAGCTTCGACTCAGGTCATGATCCCAGAGTCCTGGGATTGAGTCCCCCATCAGGCTTCCTGCTCAGCGGGAAGCCTGCTTCTCCCTCTCCCACTCCTCCTGCTTGTGTTCCCTCTTTCACTGTGTCTTCTATCAAGTGAATGAATGAAATCTTAAAAAAAAAAAAAATCAACAGTAAAAGACAATTAACTCAAGAAAGGGGCAAAGGATATGAATATACATCTCAATAAAGAAGACAAATAAGCACATGAAAAGATGCTCAATATTATTAGTCAATAGGAAAATGCAAATCAAGAATACAATGAGATGCCCCTTCACATCCATTAGGATGGCTATAATAAAAAAAGACAGACAATAACAAATATTGGGGGGATGTGAAGATAGAAATCTCATATATTGCTAGTGGAAGTGTGACGTGGTATAGCCACACTGCAAAACACTTTTGCAGTACCTAAAAAATTATTTATTTATTTATTCCTAAAGTTTATTTTTTAGTAATATCTATACCCAACATGGGGCTTGAACTCACAATCCTGAGATCAAGAGTCAAATGTTCTCCTGACTGAGCTACCCAGGCAATACTTCAAAAATTTAGAGTTATCATATGACCCAGCAGCTCCACTCCTAGATATATACCCAAGATAAGTGAAAACTTACATTCTCACAAAAATCTGTACATAAATGTTCATAGCAGCATTATTCATAGTAGCCAAAAAGTACAAACAACCCAGTTATCTGCTGTGTGATGAATGAATAAATAAAATGTGGTATATTATTTGTAATGGATATTGATTGGCAATGGCAAAGTGAAATATTATTTGGCAATAAAAAAGAATAAAATGCTGTTACATACATGCTCCAATATGAATGAACCTTGAAAACACACTAAGCAAAAGAAGCCAGAACCAAAAGAAGTCATAATGAAGTATCTATAATTAAGTAAATCCATACAGACAGAAAGTAAATTAGTAATTGGCAGTGGGTGGGGCAGGTTGAAATGGGGAGTGACTGCTAATGGGTACAAGGTTTCTTTTGGGGTGATGAAAATATTCACCCCATATAGTCATGATGTTCACACCCTTTATGAATATGCTTTTTTAAAAAAACACTGACTTGTGACGCCTGGGTGGCTCAGTTGGTTAAGCATCTGCCTTCAGCTCAGGTCATGATCCAGGGTCCTGGGATCAAACCCTGCACTGAGCTCCCTGCTTGGCAGGAAGTCTGCTTCTCCCTCTGCCTGCCACTCCCCCTGCTTGTGCTTGCACATCTTTCTCTCTCTCTTTCTCTGACAAATAAAATCTTAAAAAGCAAACAAACAAACCAACAAACAAAACACTGAATTGTACATTTTAAAAAAGAGTGGATTTTTATGGTACATGAATATCTCAATCAAAAAATAAAACCCGAAGGCATAACAACTTTCCTCCAGGGAATAAAGGACTCGTGTTCCCTACAACATAAATGAAGAGTCAAGATTATTTAGGCATGCCCAAGCAAATCTCTAATTTAAATGATAAGCAAAGAATTCTACCAGCATCTAGGATGGAGAAAAACAACCTTAAAAAGACCAAAAAATGAGATGGCCTCAGAGTTCTCTATAGCAATAAGTGATAGACTACAAACAAGTTGACAAAGTTTTGAAAGAAAATGTTCTTATTCATCATGAAGACAGCAAAAATATTCTTAGATAACTAAGAATTTAGAAAGCATGCAACTACAAAGCCATCCTGAAAAATTTACTCAAATTCATGAGGACAACTGAATTTCACAGACAGAAGAATGAAGTTGGATCTCTACCTTATACATATAGAAAAATTAACCCAACATGGATCAATGACCTAAATGGGTAAACACTGAAACCATAATGCTCTTAGCAGAAAACAGGGGAAAAGCTTCATGACATTGGATTTGGTAGTGACTTCTTGGATAGGACACCAAAAACATAAGTGACAAAAGTAAAAACAAATTAGACTATATCAAAACTCAAACCTTGTGCATGAAAGGACATCATCAAAAGAGTGAAAGAAAACATACAGAGTGGGAGAAAATATTTGCAAATCAATCTGATAGGAGATTGATATACAGAATATATGAAGAACTCTTAGGACTCAACAAAAAAGCAACTCAGTTTAAAAATGGGCAAAGGACTTGAATAATTATTTAGCCAAAAATCTTCAAGTAGCCAAAAAGCACATGAAAAAGATATTCAGCATTGCTAATCATTACAAAGGCAAATCAAAACCCACAATGAGATACCACTGCACATCCATTAGAATGGCTATAATTTAAGAAACGAAAATAACGGTGATGTTGGTGAGTGTGTGGAGAAATTAGAACTTTGTGCATTGCTGCTAGAAATGTAAAATAGTGCAGCCAATGTGAAAAATGGTATAGCAATTCCTCAAAAAATTACACATATAATTACCATGAGAGAAATTCTGAATACTCCAAAGAAATCAAAGCAGAAACTCAAACAGATATTGTAAACTTATATTCATGGAAGCATGATTCACAATTCCCAAAAAGTAGAAGCAATACAAGTGTTTATAAAATAAAATGGAGTGTACAATACAATGGAACAGAATGTAATCTGAAAAGGAAGAAAATTCTGACACCGTGCTATGACAGGGATGAATCTTGAGTACATGTTGTGTGAAATAAGTCAATCACAAAAGCACAAATACTGTATGATTCCACCTATATGAGATACCTAAAGTAGGCAAATTCATACAAAGTAGAACAGTAGCTCCCAGAGGCTAGGGAGAGAAAGAATGGGCATTTAGTGTTTAATGAATAGAGTTTCAGTTGGGGAAGATAAAACAGTTCCTTTTTTTTTTTTTTTAAGATTTTATTTATTTATTTGACAGAGAGAGATCACAAGTAGAGAGGCAGGCAGAGAGAGAGAGAGGGAAGCAGGCTCCCTGCTGAGCAGAGAGCCCAATGTGGGACTCGATCCCAGGACCCTGAGACCATGACCTGAGCCGAAGGCAGCGGCTTAACCCACTGAGCCACCCAGGCGCCCAGATAAAACAGTTCTTGAGATGAATGGGTGGTGATGTTGTATAACGATGTCAATGTGCAGAATGTCACACAACTATGCACCTAAAAATGGATAAAATGCTGAATTTTATGTTATATATATTTTATCACATAAAAAATATAATCTGTATAGAAAAACATAGACTATGCATAACATAGTAAGGAAATATACAAGCTGGAAAAATAAGATGGCAGAAGCTCAAAATATCAATTATGAGAATAAATGTTAGCAGGTTAAACTCCTGACTCCCACTTAGAATGCGATGATTTCAATTTTCTCCTCTTTTTAGTAAACAGTATGACGATGTAATAGTCAAACAAGAATCTTTTGTACCAGTACTAACGTTAAGAACAATCATATGAAACATATATTACTAAGAAGTAAAAAAAAAAATGTTGGCAAAAACACAATGGTGGTAGAAGTTTTAACATGCTTCTTTCAGACTTTGGCAGATCAACGAGGCAAAAATAAAATGGGCAATCTTATTAAGTGCTCATAAAAATTGTGTAAAGGGCACCTGGCTGGCTCAGTTCATAGAGCATGCAACTCTTGATCTCGGGGTTGTGAGTTCGAGCCCCACATTGGGTGAAGAGATGACTTAAAAATAAAATTGTGTAGGGGGCGCCTGGGTGGCTCAGTGGGTTAAGCCGCTGCCTTCGGCTCAGGTCATGATCCCAGGTCCTGGGTTCGAGCCCCGCATCGGGCTTTCTGCTCAGCGGGGAGCCTGCTTCCTCCTCTCTGCCTGCCTCTCTGTTTACTTGTGATTTCTCTCTGTCAAATAAATAAATAAAATCTTAAAAAAAATAAAATAAAATAAAATTGTGTAAAATTGTGTAAAATTTTAAAAAATTGTGTAAAATCATGGTGAAGAGAATCTTAAATATTCTGAAAAGAAATCGTCCTGGCTACATCTTTTGACCAGTGAAAAACAAAGAAAAAAAAAAAAGTGATCATATACAAAACAATTCCAACCATTTGGAAATATTTTTTAAATAACTAAAACAACAGAGACACTTATAGGATACTTGAGCTTATCTCATCAAGTAAAAAGATAATTACAATATACAAAATAAGAATCAGACACAGGCACAAAATATGGAGAGATTACTCTGCTAAACCATATGCTAAATCAATTTAAAATATGAATAAAGTGGATGACGTTTTAGAAAAAAATTAATTAGAAAAATTGACTCAAAAGAAGTAACATTTCAAGGGAAACCACTATAGATGAGACGATAACATTGTTAAGAAGGTCCAGGGCTCAATTTACTGGTAATTCTTTTAAACTTCCAGGGAATATATAGTTCCCACACATTTTTTAACAGAGCTTCAGAAAAACAGAAAATACTCCTTGGCATACATCCAGACTTTACAAATGAAAGCATTTGTCATTTTTGCTGCTGATCTAACTGACAAAATGCTACTCATAAGATTGAAATCTCTTTCCTTAATGCCTTTCCCTACATCATACCCTCCTACCCACTTCCCTTCTTCCACCCAAACAACCTTGTCCCCTCCTGAGCTCTGGATGCTTACAGGCTCTGAGATCAAGGTAGCATTTTCAATCAGTAAGGACAAGATTAACAACTGAGCAAATGATGGAAAGGAACATGCTCACTTCTTCAGAGGAAAATAAAACCAGGTCCCTACATTCCTCCATATAGCAAAATAAATTCCAAGTAAATAAGGAGTTAAATATTAAAAACAAATCATGGAAGGAACCAGGAAAAAAAAAAAGAGAGAGAGGGGCGCCTGGGTGGCTCAGTGGGTTAAGCCGCTGCCTTCGGCTCAGGTCATGATCTCAGGGTCCTGGGATCGAGTCCCACATCGGGCTCTCTGCTCAGCGGGGAGCCTGCTTCCCTCTCTCTCTGCCTGCCTCTCCGTCTGCTTGTGATCTCTCTCTGTCAAATAAATAAATAAAATCTTAAAAAAAAAAAAAAAAGAGAGAGAGAGAGATGAACGTTTATCTAAGCTTGTGTGTGTGAGGAATACATGCTGAAAGTGTAGAAAATTTCAACTGAAGATTCAAAACTTCAAAATTAGGAAACATAATTTCACAGTATAGAGCAAGCAGAGAACCTACATAGTCAATTCACAAAAAAAATGATTAACAAACACGAAAACGACTGCATCTCCAGTTACCCAAAACATGCAAATTAAATTCTAACAATGAGATACACCCTTCATCTCCCCACCAAATTAGTAATTTGGCAAAAATCAGAAAAAGATAATAGTGTTTTGGAGGCTGTGAGGAATCTGCCCTCATATATTAACAATTGCAGTATAAGCTTGATGAGGGAACAGAAGCAGAGCTGAGGACAGAGCAGAAGCTGACACCCCACAACACCCATCCCCCACAGGATGTAAGTGACCTTCCTCGGGCACTCCTGGCCGCCCAAAAGCTAAGGAAAGGGAAAAAAAAATCAGTTAACTTGAAGAGATCACAATTCTGTAAGCCATGAATCTCCCTCAGTTTACAAATGTGTTAGCAATTTACAAGAATAAAGCATTTCTATCAATAACCTAGCTTCCAGAAGGAAATGTAGATACAGTTAAATGTCCTTATGACTTGCAGCCCATTGACAGATAATAGAAGCAGGGCAAAGGGAACTGTTCCTCCAGGAAGTGCCCAGCGACCTTAACTTGACACTGGCAAGGCCTCCATTATCTTGTAGATCTTCTTTAGCGTATGAAAGTTCTTTTGAAACCTCCCCATTCTCCTGACCTTCTCAGACTGTATAATCAGCCACACCTTACAACCCTGGGGCAGCACCTCTTTCTGCCCACAGGTTCTGTCCCCGAGCTTTAATAAAACCAGGGGTTTGCTCCAAAGGTATCTCAAGAATTCTTTCTCGGTTGTTGTCTTCGGACCACACCCCACCGAACCTCACCTATATTCCAAAACCACATCAAACTGATATGGCAATTTTCATTCAAATTTAAAAGTCATGGCCACTAACCCAATGAGTCTACATCTTAAAATTTATCTGAAGGAAACATGAGAGGTATGTTAACTCTCTCTATGCCTCATTTATAATAGGAAAAATGAACATAAACTACGTATCTAGTAATTGGACATTGGCTGTAAGTTAATAATAAGTCTGATGGAAGACTATCCAACCTTTAAAAATTACATAGTAAAAGAACATTTAGTAACATAAAAAGGTTAGGAATGTATTGACAAATGGGGAAGAAGCAGGTCATGAAACCCTATCCCTATGTGGAGATTAGGAGTCATTTTCTCTGGGTGATGGGATTATATCTAATTTTTATTCTCATATTAGCTGTTTTTTCATTATATAAACTTTTAAAATATAATATATTTCTTTTTATAATCAGAAAAAAGATACACTATGCATATAATCAAACTCAATATTCAGAGCAGATGATGTTGAGAAAGCTCAGGGAGAGTGTATGAAGTGAAAGGGTAAAGGCTAGGACCCAGGCAAACAACTGAGAAGAGTGAGTCTGGTGGTAAAGCTTGGTCCTTACAAGGAGACCTGTCCATTAATCCCAAGGGTGGTGCATAGAATATGTAACTGAATTTGTTTTCCTGGTCAATTATCTAAGGCTTCCTTAGGTTTGTATGATTTAAATGCAGAATATACCCAGGGCAGAGCAAACTCTTTTCCTAAGGACATCCAAAGAATCCTCAAGGATCATTCTCTCTCCCTTGTGGCCCAGACCTTGGTGAAACCAGGGCCCCTGGCTTCCTCTCTGCAGTTCCCTTGTAGAGAGGTCTAGATGAAACAATACACACACACACACCCTTCCCAATGACCTCTCTCACACTTACCTCTCCAAGCAGGTTCCAACTTGGGAAGAAACAAGATGGGTTGAACAGGGTTAGAGTAAGTGATTTTTTATAATCCTTCTTCCCCCACCCCAGCTGAAGGGTACAACCTCCTCCGGACCCCAGATGCCTCAGAAAAGTGGAGTGGGGGGAGGGAGACAGTTTCTAGGCATTCCTCCTTGGGAAATGCAGATCTTCAAGTACAATAAAGGAGAGGGGAGTAGTTTTACAAAAGTCTTACCTCCTGAGCTACGTGATTAGTTGCGAAATAAAGTGGTTCAGATGAAGATAATGTTTTCTTGAAACATTCTAGATCAGCTACATTTTTGGAAAAAATATGGCACCATGAGCGTTTACTTCTTTTTTTCATTACTTTTTAAAAATGTGTGTACTAAGTCCTTGTTTTAAAGGACTGCCTTTGGCAGTTCCTAAGTGGTACCATTTACTGAAGCCCTCCTACTTGGCAGTTGGAATTGAACATACATATTGTGAGGTTATCAGCAAAACAGACTTATAATAAAGATGGTATTATTAACATTGCATGTAAAGAAGAAGAAAATGAGAGTAAGTCTACCTGATTCTAAAACCATATTCATGTGGTATTATGAAGACTGTAAAATGTACTTGAAATATCTTTGAGGAATATTTTGATCTATTCCAAAGCTAAAATTTATTAAACATCAAATAAAGATGTTTAATGACAAATTGTGGGGCGGTAGTGGTGGCAGTTGGGAAGGCCTAGTTGGTTTGCTCTGGGGCTTGAATTGTGGCTCATCTGGTGAGAGGAGAGAGTATTTGTAAGAGAAAATGTTTACATTTCCCTTTGCTGTTAGCAGTAAGCTGTTTCTCCCCAGATGACAGGTTTTAGCCCATTAATTAATTTTAATTATTGGCATAATTAAAGGCATACACTGAGAGCTTAGAAGCTATACGACTTAGACTTCCCTTGAAATCACTAGCAGAAATCTCAGCCTCAGATCTCACTTCTCAAGAAATTCCTCCTTGAAAAGGAAGCCCTTTCTGTTACTAGCCAGTTTCCCAAACTTGGATCCCAGAGATTTTTTAATCCCTCCCCCAGGCCTTTTCACCTTTGCTGTACTTCAACCCCTCCCACATCCCATTGTAGGTCAAAGACTGTGGGAAGGCTCACTGGTTTGGCAACCCTCCCTAAATTTTTTTTTTTTTTTTTAAGGATTTTATTTATTTGACAGAGCACAAGCTGAAGGCAGGCAGAAGGAGAGGGAGAAGCAGGCTGCCCACTGAGCAAGGAGCACGATGTGGGGCTCGATCCCAGGACCCTGGGATCGTGACCTGAGTCAAAAGCAGACGCTTGGGCGCCTGGGTGGCTCAGTGGGTTAAGCCGCTGCCTTCGGCTCGGGTCATGATCTCGGGGTCCTGGGATCGAGGCCCGCATCGGGCTCTCTGCGAGGCAGGGAGCCTGCTTCCCTCTCTCTCTCTCTCTCTCTCTCTGCCTGCCTCTCCGTCTACTTGTGATCTCCCTGTCAAATAAATAAATAAAATCTTTAAAAAAAAAAAAAAGTTTATAAAAAAAGCAGACGCTTAACCAACTGAGCCACCCAGATGACCCCTCACTGATTTTTGATAATGCCAAGCCTATAATAGGCACACAGTAGGCCACAATAAGTCTTTCCTGAATGAACTTGGTGGAATGGCAGGTTAATAGTAGCTCTAGAGTGAGTATCTAAAGTAATGCCAAAGGGCAACCCAAGATAGAAGAACTTTTCCATCTCCTCTATGAGATCATAACTGGATTTGGCCCATTAATGAATCTGAATCTTGACAAGCTTATCAATCCATTTTATTACTTTTTTTCTCAATCCATATTATTGACTGACAGATGTATTCCTCCGTTCATTTAATTCTGGAGAAAAAAAAATCTCAATGGTTCTAAAATACAATAACTAGAATCTTTCTTAAAATGGTCTGCCTAAAAAGGAGCCCAATCAAAATGTCTGAGCCTTTGTCTAAAATCAAGAAGACAAGAAACAGCAAGTGTTGGCAAGGATATGGAGAAAAGGGAACACTTGTGCACTGTTGGTGGAAATGTATATTTGTGCAGCCACTGTGGAAAACAGTAAGGAGATTCCTCAAAAAACAAAAAATAGAAATACTATATGATCCAATAACTTCACTATTAGGTATTTACCCAGGGAAAAACAAAACACTAATTCAAAAGATATATGCATCTCTATGTTCACTGCAGTATTATTTACAATAGCTAAGACATGGAAGCAACCTAAGTGTCCACCAATAGATAAATGGATAAAGAAAATGTGTTGTATATATATGATGGAATATTACACAGCCATAAAAAGATGAGGTCATGCCATTTGAGACAAGGATGGACCTAGAGAGTATATTACATGGAATAAATCAGACTAGAAAGACAAATACCATATGATTCACTCATAAATGTAATCTAAAAAAATAACAAATGGGGTGCCTGGGTGGCTCAGTTGGTTAAACATCTGACTCTTACTTTTAGCTCAGGTCATGATCTTGGGGTCATGAGACTGGGCCCCTTGTCTAGCTCTGAGGTGAGCATGACGCCTGCTTGGGATTCTCTCTCTCCTTCTCTCTGTCCTGCTCTACTCGTGCTCTGTCTGCTTCTCTCTCTCTCAAAAAAATAAAAAATAAAAAGTAAATAAAATTAAACTAACAAAAAGCAGAATCAGAACTGTAAGTACACAGAACAAACTGTTGATTGCCAGAGGGTTGTGCCAAATGGGGGAGAGGAAGAGGAGATATAGGCCTCCAGTTACGGAACGAGCAAGTCACGGGAATAAAAAGCAGAATCTAAGGAATATAGTCAGTGATATTATAATTACAATATAATAGAACAGATGGTCGCTATATTTGTGGTGAACCCAGCATAATGTACAAACTTGTCAAATCACAAAATTTTATACCTGAAACTAATGTCACGTTGTATGTCGACTACATTCACACACACACACAAACACACGCGCGTGCGCACGCACAAAGTCTGAGTCTTGGTTTCAAGACCCATGTCTGTTCTCAGCTTAACTGTTCTTGCCCTGAAGCTTGTCCTCAAAGTCTTTGAAAAAGAAGTGTCCCCTTTCCCTTGAATTAACTCTTTCACAGGAGGCAGGCCCAAAGGGATAATTAAGTGCATGGGCGTGGGCAAGAGACAAAGGGGGATCTAGACCTAGCACAATCACCTACTAGCTGTGCCCTTGAGAAAGTTACTGAATGACTCCAAGTCTATTATCTTCATCAACCAAAGAGGGATTATAAACCTCCTTAAGAGTGTTGTTCTGAGGGGCGCCTGGGTGGCTCAGTGGGTTAAAGCCTCTGCCTTTGGCTCAGGTCATGATCCCAGGGTCCTGGGATCGAGCCCCACATCGGGCTCTCTGCTCAGTAGGGAGCCTGCTTCCTCCTCTCTCTGCCTGCCTCTCGGCCTGCTTGTGATCTCTGTCAAATGAATAAATAAACTCTTAAAAAAAAAAAAAAAAGAGTGTTGTTCTGAGAAGTATGACATCACCATAGAATGTATTTAATATGGTGAGATGGCGGACGGCATTTGATGCACAAAGCTTGCCATCCCCACTGCCGACATTATCAGCCAGGAGCCCATGGAAACATAAGGCCTGGTTAAAATCAAGAACCCTGCAAGGATCAGAGTTGTATAGCAATCCCTTAAGAAGTGAAGTCAGATGATCCAGGTTTTGCCAATTATTATTTGCATGACTTGGGAAAGTTACTTAACTGGAGCCTCAGTTTTCTCATCCATAAAATGGAATCAATAACATACATTCCAAAGTTTTCTTCTGAGGATTAGATTTGCCAAGGAATATAAATTTTTAGAACAATGCTCAATATGTGTTATTTCTTTTAACTTAGAACCTAGATTAGAATACAGTACCTAGTAGATACTCAAAATATTTGATGAATAAATGTGATTTTTTTTTTCCCTTCCTGAAATAATCCCTAGAATACTAGAAGCTAGTTAAGGAAATCTTTTGATGTTTTGTGCACATCTTCCCAGGATAAACTTAAAGCTATCTGGGGTGGTATGAAGTGCTTGAAAAGAAACTGAGACACACAAAGCTTGGGTGGCCACCCCATTTCTTACTGGATGCCATTTTATGACACCTTTTCAATTAAACTTGATTCTATTTTTGTACTTAACTCAAGTACCTTGTTCCACAAGACCAAACCAGCATAAACTTTACTCCTTGAAAAAACCTTCCCCCAAATTCTCAGCTGCCTCCCTAGGCCTGTCCCTCTTCTCATCAGCCCACTCCCAGCCTCATCCCTCTCCAGATGGACTGGATTGGGAAGATTATAAATTCTTTCAGTGTGGGAAATTTGTCTCTGTGTGAAGATGTTTGGGAGGTTATTTACAAATTAATGAATAGTGCCTTCTGGCATGTTGCAGACTGGAGAAATAAAGACAACTATTTATTGTCCAACTTCCCCCTAAGGCTTTATTCCCAGTTGTTTTCAGGTATGTCTTCATCCCTCTGACAAAGCATTCCTCTAATAAATCAAAGGTGACCTACATATTGTCAACATACAAGAGCCAGTCTTTCAGTTACCTAGCAAACAGAAAAACCTAGACATTGATCCAACTCCTAATGATTTTTTTTCCCCTGAATGTACTGATGCCAGGAATCAAACTGACAGAAATCAAACTGAGACCTTTTCTAAACCTTTTACATGTTTCCATTAGATGAACTATTTTAGGAGATCTGGATGTTAACAACATTGATGGTTACACCAAAAATTCCTTAATTTAGGAATTAAGATAATACTCTCTATGGGGGCAGGGAAATGTTTCATTAAAAAAAAAAGGGGGGGGGCTCCTGGGTGGCTCAGTGGGTTAAGCCGCTGCCTTCGGCTCAGGTCATGATCTCAGGGTCCTGGGATCGAGTCCCACATTGGGCTCAGCAAGAAGCCTGCTTCCCTCTCTCTCTCTCTCTCTCTCTCTGCCTTCCTCTCCGTCTACTTGTGATCTCTCTCTGTCAAATAAATAAATAAAATCTTTAAAAAAAAAAAATCACCAGACTCTTATTCTGGGGCACCTGGGTGGCTCAGTCAGTTAAGATCTGCCTTCAGCTCAGATCATGATCCCAGGGTACTGGGATCGAGTCCCACATCAAGGCTCCCTGCTCGATGGACAGCCTGCTTCTCCCTCTCCGCCGCTTGTATGCTCTCATGTTCTCTCTCTCTCAAATAAATAAAATCTTAAAAAAACCCTTCATTTATTCTGTAACAGGATGAATGGTATTTGGTAATAAGTCTATAAATACATGGACAAGATTATTATTACTAGTTTTTTATTATTTTTACAACACCACTTACTACATTCTTTATGCTGTACTTTACATCCCCATGATGTAGTTTCCATAACTAGAAACCTGTATCTCCCACTCTCCTTCCCCCATTTTACCCATCCCTCTACTCCTTCTCCTCTGTCAACCATCAATTTGTTCTCTGCATTATAGGTCTGTTTTTGATTTTTGTTCATTTCCTAGATTAAACATAAAAGTAAAATCATATAGTATTTGTTTCTCTGACTTATCTCACTTATCAAAATACCCTCTAGGTCCATCCATGTTGTTGCAAACAAGAATATTTCATTCTTTTTTTTTATGGCTCAGTAATATCTCATTTTGTGTGTGTGTAAATATGTATACACACACAAAAATGGGATGTGTGTGTGTATGTATATACACACACACATATATACCACATCTTCCCATATTTTGGCTATTGTAAATAATGCTCCTGGTGCCTGGGTGGTTCAGTCAGTTAAACAGCCAACTCCGCTCAGGTCATGATTTCAGTGTCCTGGGATTGAGCCCTGTGTCTGGCTCTTCGCTTAGTGGGGAGTCTGCTTCAGAATTCTCTCTCTCCCTCTGCCCCTCCCTCTCTCTAAATTAAATAAATGAATCTTTAAAAAAGTAATGTTCCAATAAAAATAGGGGTGCAAATATCTTTTTGAGTTAGTGTTTTCATTTTCTTTAGGTAAATTCTCAGTAGTGGAATTATTGGACCAATATTCTATTGGTATTTCTATTTCTATTTTCTATTTTTTCTATTTTCTATTTCTATTTTTAATTTTTTGAGGAATCTCAATACAGTTTTCCACCATGGCTGCACCCATTTGCATTCCCAACAGTGCAAGATGGTTCCTTTTTCTCCACAGCCTCTCCAACATTTGTTATTTTGTGGACAAGATTATTTAACAGTCAACCCTTCTTTGCTTACTTCCATTTTCCAAACAGACATCTCTTGTTAAAGGGGATCATTTCTCTCTGGAATGTGTTCTATTCCTAATTCTAATTTTATACAAAATGGTGAGATTAGGTAGCAAGAAGATTAAAGTGGAATGAAGGTCTTTCTGGTTATCTACAAGTAGCTTTCACAGTTAAGCAATCCCTAGATCCCCTTCTCAAGTTAATTCTGGGGAAGAACTATCCATTTGGAGTACCTTACTTTACAGACCAGTTACGCTAATCTTGACTGTTTTGTGCCTGGGCATTCACTTAAAATGTTAAATTCCTACTGTGTCACAAATACAGTGCTAGTTCTGAGATGAGTAAGATACTGACCTTGTTTGCTTTTGAATGCAGTGTAGCAACAGAGCTGATGTGGAGAAGTGGCGAGATATTTATGCATTCCTTCAAAAATATTTGAATGCCTCGGACACAGGGGGTCCGGTGTAATGAGCCAGCTTTAGTAAAAACTGAAGAAAGCCATGTCCCTGGTTTTCATAGAGCTTACAGCCTATGAGCGGCTGAGGGAAGACATCGTCATTTATTAAATTACACGATAAGTACTATAATGGAAAAGCATAGGATGCCTAAGAGCACATAACAAAGGTGGAAGTAATAACAGAACTGATTTTGATAAGAGACTGCTGGAAACTGTGAAGATACAGCCACAAATAAAACTCAGAAATGAATTCTAGTAGATTTAAATTCTTTTGTTAGCAGTTCATTCTTTCAAACTGTAATTTAAAGACTCCTGGCTTAGCCAACAGGGTCAATAAGATGAACAATAAATATACATTAGAAGTTCTTACCCATGGTCTGGGTCTGGCTTCTTTAACGATGATGAGGTTATTCCATAAAATTTAAAATTATACACTAATGAGCCAGTAGGTCCCGTCTGTCTACTTGGGAGCCCTTGACAACGTATACTTAAAACACCTGTGATAAGCTACGTAATTGCCCCCAGACACCCACATTCTAACCCCCAGAACCTGTGAATGTTACCCTTTATGGCCAAAGAGACTCTACAGATGTGATTAAGGTAAGGATCTACACATGGAGAGATGAGCCTGGATTATCTAGGCCCCGGGTCCTTATTTAAGACAGAAGCAGAAGATCAGAAGTAGGCGGCTTCCTGGCCATAGAAGCAGACACTGGAGTGCTGAGCTAAGCATGCCATGAGCTCTGCAAGCTGTAAGAGACAAAGCATGGAGTTGTCCCTGGAGAATTCAGAAGAAACCAGCGCTGCCGACATCTTCACTTTAGCCCCTGAAGACTCATTTTGGAGTCTGACCTCTAGAACTATAATAGAACAAACTTGTGTTGTCTAAAACCACTAAGTTTGTGGTAACTTGTTAGAGCAACAGGAAACTAATACGATACCCTATTACTTACATCAACGAAAAAGGACTTTGGGAGTCTTTACGGAAAAGTGAGTGTGACTGGTGTTTCCTTACCCCTGGTCTTTTCTGTTTCTATTCCTCCTGTAAAAGCAAAATACTCTTCGTTCTCCTCCTCTCCCTTCATTATATTGTCCATTCAGAGGAAACTCTAATGGAAAGATTAATTACAATAAGTAATATGGGAAGGTTACTCAAAAGTGAACTGCTGCTCTCTGTCAATCTCCTTCCTGATAAACTTGAGAATTCTGCTTTCCAAGCTAGGATGTGTTAGAGGCAGGCATATTGGAGACGTAACAGTTCATTTCAGATTACTGTTTTTCTATTTGTTATTATTAAGATTAGTGTGTGTGTGGGGGGAGACAGGAGGCTTTAAATTATTTGCTGATGACAATCAATCTTTATCGCCTCAAAAAGGATCAGCAACGCGGTGAGATGCCCACCTTGATGTTACCGGTATTTCTTCAGTGCCCACTGAAAGAATTAGCATGGGGAAGGGAGGTAAGAGAGGCAGATCACACTCCAGGTGTAGACAGAAAGACACATTCCAGTTTCTTCTCTTACATAAATGAATCCATGAACATTTATATCTATAAACAGGTAACTCGATTGTGCAGCACAATTAGATGGATGCATACCGCCTCTGACGGCAAACAGGAAAGCAAACATCCTGTGATATGAGATGCATCTATAATCATTAAGGGCTCTAGGAAGCCAATGGATCTGCTGTACCATCACCTGCAAGAACAGCTTAAAGCTTCCATGATTTTAAAACGCTAATGATCTGACGTGATGGGCATTTCACCAACTCTCCAGGGCCTCCTGGGGCTGAGTAACTCCAGTCCGAGTCTCGGGATCCACTCCTCCCTCGTGCTGAGCCTCAGAAGGCTGACCTGCGTCCAGTTATGGAGGAGCTTTCTTGCACATAAGAGCTCCTCTTCCCTGGTTTCTGGAAGCTCTGCCCACATCTTGGTAAATCATTCATTTACTAAACTCTCCTCTGAGCTGAGTGTGTATTTTTGGCCCATCTTACATAATCATTTCATTCAATTTCTTGAAGTTATATATTTTTTTTAAAGATTTTATTTATTTATTTGACAGAGAGAGAACACAAGTAGACGGAGAGGCAGGCAGAGAGAGAGAGAGAGGGAAGCAGGCTCCCCGCTGAGCAGAGAGCCCGATGCGGGACTCGATCCCAGGACCCCGAGATCATGACCCGAGCCGAAGGCAGCAGCCTAACCCACTGAGCCACCCAGGGCGTCCCTTGAAGTTATATTTTGAAGCAAAAGCAATTCCGTCAGAATCTATTCTCTTTAAAATCAAATGTTCTGCAGGGCTTAGACTGAAGTTATTTTAATACTGATTTGGCTACATCTGCCTTTGACAGTTTCAATAAATAAGTAATCTCTTCTAAGCTTTATACCACAGAGCTCTGGGGTCTCAGCTGAGAAGTTGTTTAAATGTTTCCACAGAAGCAAAGCTCTTTTTCAAAAGAAATTTCACCCTATAGAGAGGAGGGATAAGTGAGAGTAACAATGAAATTTCTTTATTTTCTTTTTGCCACAGAGTATCAATAGTCTTGATTGTAAATATGGCATAAAAAACACTCAAATCTTCATAATTAGCAAGTCCTCCAGTCGCTCACTAAAGAACTTAACGACGAAATGACTCTGATCTAGCAAAAACCTGCCCACACTATTTTGTTCAAGAAAGTGGAGATCTGCCCACCTCAATACATAAAACTCCTGTTTCATTATGTTCTCTCAGTATAAAATCGTACTATGCATTTCCCTACTAAGGTATTTAATTTCATTGTTTTACTACTACTACAATGGACATTTTTATACACATCTTCTTGCACACATGCCCTAGACAAGTATTAAGGCCAATATTAAGCTTATCAAGTTTCACTTTTACCAGCTCCACATTTTGACCTGCCTATGGATTGTGAAATTACTTTTCTGGGTCTTTACCAGTATTCTTTTCATTTTAAAGTAAAATAAGATAGAAAATACAAAGCAATGTATGTACAAAGGGTAAGGATTATCTGGCGAAACTTTGTTTTTATATATATGGATATGTATGCAGATGTGGGTACTATGTGTGTCCTAGTGTAAAACATTTTCCTTATAATGGGTTAGAGAGAAAATATCTGAAAACTATTCTGTGATAAATACCCAGTAGCACAGTTTCTGTATCATAGAATATGCACATTTTCAACCTAACTATTAACATCCAGTTGATGAATAAATTTAGCTTCTATGAGGATGTAAGCAAATTCCTTTTTCTTCGTATCTTTAAAATTCAATTTTATAACTTCCCCCTCAATCTAATGGATTTTAAATATCTTAATGTTGTTTCAATTTACATTTCTCTGACCTGCTGATGAATTGGAGCATCTTTTCATCTGTGAATTGCCTAACAATATTTTTGTGAACTTCTTATTACTTTTCTTTCTGATTTGTATTTTTTAAGAAAAATCTTAAATGTTATTAAAGATCAAACATCTAATAAATGACAGGGTTCTAATTTACACCCAGGCAATCTAATTATAAAACTGTTTTGCTTGTAATCCACTGAAATGAGGTACATTTTCATTTTAATTTCATTTTAAATTTTAAATTTAAAATTTCATCTTAATTTCCAATTATTTGTTGCCAGACCATAGAAATACAATTGACTTTTAATTTTTATATATGGACTACATCCTGTCAACCTTGCTAAACTCTCTACACCCATAGAACTTTTTTTAAAGATTTATTTATTTTAGAGAGGCAGAGTGAGGCAGTGGGAGGGAGGAGGGGCAGAGGGAGAGAGAGAGGGAGAGAATTTTCAGTAGACTCCCTCCTAAGTGCAGAGCCAGACATGGGGTTCAATCTCACAGCCCTGAGATCACAACCTGAGCCAAAATCAGGAGTCAGACACTTAACCAACTGAGCCACCCAGACACCCACCTTGTACAACTTTTTAGTTGTAGTAGTCTTTTTGTAAATTTTTTAGATCTATGAGGTGGGAGATGTTTCCTCTCCTCTGTTTTCTGAAACACTGTGTAGAATTGATAATATTACTCCCTTGAATACTTGCTGGAATTCACAAATAAAGCCACCTGGGCCTGGAGCTTTCTCTGTGAAAAGGTTTGTAACTATGGTGTCAATTTCTTTCAAAGATAAAGGCTCTTCAGATTACATATTTCTCCTTGGGTGAGCTTCATAGTTTGTCTTTCAAAATATTTCTCCATTTCACCTAAGTTATAAAATTTACTGGAATAAAGTCATTCACAATAAAGTTTTATCACCTATAGGATCTTAGTGATGTCTACACTTTTATTTATTTATTTATTTATTTTAAGATTTTATTTATTTGACAGAGAGACAGCGAGAGAGGGAAAACAAGCGGGGGGAGTGGGAGAGGGAGAAGCAGGCTCCCTGACAAACACGGAACCTGATGTGAGACCCGATCCCAGGACCCTGGGACCATGACCTGAGCCAAAGGCTTTAATGACTGAGCCACCCAGGCGCCCTATGCTTTATTCTTGATGTTGGTAATTTACTGCACTTACTCTTGATATATTCTGAATATTAATCCTTATCTCTTACAGAAGTTGCAAATATTTTTTCCTAACTTACTGTTTTTCTTCAAACTTTGTGGTATGTTTAGTCCTATAGAAGGAACTTCAAAATTTAGATATAATCAAACATGTCAGTTTTTTTAAATGATTTATGATTATCACTTTTTGTCTAAGAAATTCATCTATCCCACAAAGTCAGTCATAGGAACATTCTTCTATATCACTTCCTTTTTTAAAAGATTTTTATTTCTTTTAGAGAGAGAGAGTGTGTGTGCACGTGTACCTGTGAGTGGGGAGAGGAGCAGAGGAGGAGGAAAGAGGAGGAGGCAAGAATCTCAAGCAGACTCCATGTTGAGCGCAGGGCCCGGCATGGGGTTTGATTTCCGGACCTGGAGATCAGAACTCCAGCTGAAACCAAGACTTGGATGCCCAACTGACTGAGCCACCCAGGCACCCCTCTCCTATATCACTTTCTAATTGTTTTTAAAGTTTTGCTTTTTTCTATTTAGATCTTTAATTCACTTGGAATTTATTTTTTTATGGTGAAAAGAAAGGACCTAATTTTATTTTCTTTGATATGGAAACCCAGTAGTTCTCACAACAACATTTGAATAGTTCATCCTTTTCCCACTGATTTGTGATGCCATCTTTGAAAAATGCCAAATCTTTTACATGCTTGGTCTTGTTCTGGGATCTCTATTATGTTCAATTTGTTGTACTTGTCTACTGCCACACCAGTACTATAGATTCTTTACAAGTTTTGATATCTGGAAAGTCAAGTCCCTCTGCTTGCTCTTAATTTCCAGGATTATCTTGATTTGGATCTTTACTTTTCCATATGAATACTAGAATTATTTTGCCAGGTTCTATGTTAACATCTTGTTCTATCTAGATTCTATATTGTTCAATCTATGTTCTACCTAAAATCTTGTTAAGATTTTAATCGATGCTGCCCCTGTCAATGTTGCTGCTAAAACGGCCTCAGCAAAACCGAATGCCTCTATGACCTTGGACCCCAGCTGGAAAAACCGACACATCACAAGCATGACCTCCATGTCACTCCCACCTTTCAAATTCCAGCTGTACCGGACTGATGGACACTAAATAACACCTAGGAGCCTTTGTAAGAGACTTTTATAGATACTTTTCCAATTTTAGAACCGATGATCTAGTAAGAATTTGTAATGGAAGAATAAGTCTTTTGGAAAACTGTATTTTAATTCTGGTATGCAGGCACCTGGTAGCTTAGTTGGTTAAGCATCTGCCTTTGGCTCAGGTCATGATCTCAGGGGATTGAGCCCCAAGGTGGAGTCCACGCTCAGCATGGGAGTCTGCATCTCCTTCTCCCTCTGTCCCTCCTTCTCCCTTGCCCCCGCCTCCCAACTCGTGTGTGCACTCTCTCTCAAGTAAATACAAAAATCTTTTTAAAAAAATAATTCTGGTATGTTAGTGACAATTATTTCAATGTTTTTGTTAAGAATATAAATCTAGACATTAGATATTAAAGATACTAATGGTTTCTTCATCAATTTGCCCTCCACAAAAATACCTGCCCAGATTATATTCTCTTAAACAGTGCCTCAGAAACTTTCATTTGCTTCTTATTTGTTGTATTTTACTTGTTCATTTTTAAATACTAAAGAATATCTATACTGCTTGAAAGCAGCCAAATGACAAATACTGTGTTTTCAATGGGCACTGATTTTAACTCCCCAGATCAAGAAACTACAACGCTGTTTCTTTTAACATATCAGTACCAAGATTCTGAATAAGTTGTTCTAAGACTTTTGACCCTAGAAACTGGGGGTTTCCTATGCGTTTACATTTTTCTTACTGCTTTTGAGAAGAAAAGAAATTTAATTTGGAATACAATAAGAAAAATTTTAAAAGATGCTTTTTTACAAATCATCTGCACAAATCATGTTCCCTGTAAATTAAAAGCTTTCCAATCATTTAATCAGGGCAAATATACACAGGTACACATTCTCTACAATCACTGTTCTTCCACAGTTAATATCAAAAGAAAAAAAATCTTTTTATAAAAGGTGGTAGAATGAAAAGTTTAATAATTATGATTATTAAACTTCACCAAAAGACCATCTAGAAAGAACCATGGACCTTACTAGTGACAACTGACTCAAGCAGCTGATAGCCTGCCTGGTCTTTTTAAGTGACATGTGTATCCCCCCTCCCTTTTTCCAGCCCACTGCTGGGAAAGCAGGAGACCCAGGGATAGAACTAATGGAATCCTCGCTTATTTAGTGGGAAGCAGAGGGAATCCCGGTGCCAGCAGAGAGATGGTTTCCCAACTGGTCTTCAGTTAGAACAAAGCCATAACACTGGTTGCCTCTGGGTGTTGGGCCTATGGTTTTTTTTTTTTTTTTTTTTAACTTCCAGTTTCCAAATTTTCTCTAATGGGACATGTTATCCTCATAAGGTAAAGAACGCTCTAATTGACCAAAGAGCACACATATGTCAGTTCATTGTTTTATTTTTAATGCCCAGCCACTAAGAAGATCTTCTAAGTGTCCTTGTAAGTTCCTCCTCTCTTTTTCTCCTGGTGGTGGGCAGGGTCTCCATCTGCCAGAGATAGACAAGCAGGATTCCACAGTTTGGGGGTGGGGGTCATATTTGCCTGAGATTTATAAAAATGATATTGCAAGCATCATTCACATCCACAGTTTTCTTGGTTAGAAACAGCAATATTTATTAGGTCCTTACTGTGTCTAGGCCCATATTCTTCTGGACACAGCAGAGAGAAACAAACAGCAGGAGAGATGGCCCCTATGTATGAAGAGCTCAAAATATCATCAAAGGCATAAAGGACATAAAAATACTTTAACCAATACAAAGGTACAGACTGATAGAGTGTAAATCAAGAGGTTAATGTGGAAGCAGTTGGGGAAGTGTCAGAGCCAGCTGGGGGTGATGCCTCTGAGATTTCCAGAAGCAGGCCCCATGACGTCTTCTCTTTAACTTCAGTGCAACTTCTTTCTCCGAGAGTTAATAAAATGGGAAATTCTGAAGACATAGTAAAGTTCCTGGTTGGGAAAGTGGCCTAAAGCCATATTGTACAAACTTGTTGACTCCAGGTTAACACACCTACTTGAGATAGCATTCAAGTTGCAAGGGAAACAGGTCCTTTCAGCATATGATTTTAGAAAACTATGTGTCACAGACTTATTTGAAAGTTGGCAGTACTTCATGAGAAAAACCACACTTCCTATGAAATTACTTGCTTTCCAGTCTGACACAGAGGCAGGGACTGACCTGGAATTAGAAGTGTTCAAGTTCTTAGCGGTTGCCTAAGTGCCTCATTGCACAGCGCGGAAAACAGAACGAAAACCCGTGACAGATCATTTTCTTTTCTTCCTTATAAAAGCTGCCCCTTTTCAAATACTTGACGTGTCTGTCACTCTGCGGCTGCCCTCTACCTTCACGAAGCTTCATCCCTTAGTGAGCCCAGTTCTGAAGTGATTGCTGGTACTGGGATCTGAGATGGACGGGTTTCTGGAGGAGTGTCCAAGTCAGAACGGAGGAAGTGACACAAGCTGCCCGTCAAAGGGAGCGGAGCGGGAGCTGCAGCCACACCTCTGGCTCTGAGAAAAATCGCTTCAGTACAGTTGGCTTTTTCAGGGGATCGTCTGTGGGGCTCAAGACACAGGGTACTCAAGCCAACCCTGAGCCTGGGAAGCGAGCGGGGTGGACCCACCTCTCATCAATTAGGGGAAAGCTGAAGGCCTTGGGCCACACACAATGTCCTCTCAGTGCTTTTCCTCTGGCATGAAACTGGAATGCGAACACCAGTCGGCCTGGAGATTCCTGGTGAGGCACAAATGATAAGGGGTAGATGTCAAATATGGTATTAGGATGAAATCTTAAGGATGGTTTATCTTATCCCACTAAGAGGGCAGAAGGAATTTTATATGTCTGCCTTTAGGCATGATCAAGGATAAGCAACACAATCAGACTTCCAGAAACAAATTAGCTTTCCACTCTGCCATGTGGATTGGAGCTCTCTGGCCAGAAGTCATGGTTCAGAAACGAGCCTGAACTGCCGACTAATGAACGACTACTCGCTCAGTACAGTGATGTCCTCACTCATGAAATCTCTTCTCCATCTTACTTTGCACCTGAAAAAAATGAGCCGCGCTGAGGATCTCCCGTGTGTGTGCAAGCCTGTACTTCCCGGGAAAGCCTGCCTTCGCCAGAGGCGAGGAGATTGTCTGCTTGTGACGCGGGATCCGGGGCCACTTCACTTAATCATCTGGGTTTCTTCGTCCGCATCGAAGAACTCTTCCTCTTCCTCACTCTCACTGCCTACAGTGTCATCCTTGTCCTCAGACTGAAACGGGAAAGGAGAACCAGAATGGTCACATGACACCATGACATTTCTAAAATGAAAATTATTAACTAGCACTCAACCGACAAATGAATCTTTATGACATCTTCTCCCCTAAGATTTCACCCTAAAGTGTTCTACGAAAGTGAATGACTCACTGGCCATCTTCATTTCTCTAAAAAACCAGCTGCTATTAATCCCACACCTTTGTTTTCCAACAGCTTTGCTTGGTTCTATTAAATGTAACCAGAACATTCTCTCCTCCCGCTCCCCAAACTGTCATCCTCCCAAGCGATACTTGTGAATGATTAAGAAAACCACACCATACCTGTGGGGGATCCAAGGTCTGTAAGGACAACGCTTCCTCCCCCAGTCTCCGATATGAATACACCTGAAGGTCCGAAAATGTCTCTAGCAATGGGCTGTTAAGGGTTTCCGGCAATAATAAACTCAGGAGGCCCGAAGTCAGGCCGGTGGCTCCAAAGATAATGAAGGGTAAAGACCACTGCACATATCTCTGTGGGGGCAGGGAGTAAAACAAAAACATGAAAACTCGGTATCTGGTTCCCAGCATGTGACATCAGTAGTCTGTGCCCAAGGCATGGCCATGCTTACTATCCAGGTCATGCCTTCCCACTAGAATACACTAGAAGCCACTTCTTCCCCCATGGAGAGTTACCGTGGAAAATCATGGAGTGGTTGCTCAGGCACAGAGAAGTGGGGGTGAGTACACAGAAAGGCCTCAGAGGTATGAGGATCAGAATGGAAGTGGGGGGTGGGTACTGCTTTCACTGCAGGCAACTCCCTTAGATCACAGGGATCTCCACATACACGTTGCTTGGGAGGTACCCCAAAGACTTGATCACCATAAACTTTAAAGTTCTCCACACTCGTATCAGCCAAACCATCCCCCCACCCACCAAGCTCGCTGATTCACTTAACACTGAGTAAGGGACAGGAGGGGCTCGTAGAGAGAGATAGGGAGGGGGCTCTGTGATCAGGTTCACAGCAATCCCCCAAATGTGGAGGTGTGAGGAAACCAGAGATAAGGGAAAACACCAGATTGCCTTGCCCTAGGTGTCCCTGGAGGGGGTCTTTTTTAGGACAGTCACCTGGGATCTAACAGAGAATAACCAGACCCTTTAAAAAAAAAAAAAAAAAAGTAAGCTGTTAAAGATGTTATCACTGGTCCTTACACAAAGGTGCTATCAGTAGAGAAATTAAAAAGATTTAAGTTCCCTGGTTAACATTCAATAAAAGACCTACCCTAAAAGCCCTCAGGGGCAGCAACCCTGTTGGGGCCCCTCTCCCTCCTGAGAGCTTTTTTTTTTTTCCCCTGTATCCCTGGTTAATAAAAAATCTATCCCTTTCCTCTCTCCTTTGTCCACAAGATTCATTCTTCAACTCCAGGAGACAAGAACCCCGCTCTCCCACTTCAGCAACATACCTGGGAGGACAAGGGTTAAAGGTATGAACATCCTGAAAAGAAAAAGAAAAACCTAAAGAACCCTGGCATGTCCGTGCGGTTCGGAAACTATCCGAACCGAACGGGGAGATACAGCTTTGCTTCAGAGATCCAACAGACATTCTCGGGAAAAGGTACAGAGTTTCTCGAAACACAAACAGGTTCAAAGATAACAGCACAGAAAACTGTGCGCTGCTCTCCAGCCACTGGCATGTTGCTCTGGGGGCCTTTCTGAGCTCATTAACATTCCTGAGTTCTTGTTAGGAGTTGTTTAGCTTTATCTTATTTGGGCTTCCAAATTGTGTGGATAGGACCACTCCTAGTCAGGATATCCTCTGCCTGATTTTTCAGAAGTAAAGAGATGATGGACAAGGCAGGGCAGGGGACGGAGGTAGCCGGGCAGAATCTCACTTCTGGATCCCACACACACAGGTCCAACACTGTGGGTGTGCTGCTGAGTCATGGGGGACACAACGCTCTCACCTCTTCTCAACTGAGCAGGAACAGAGACCAAGGACTAGGTAGTATAATGTTCTAGGAGAGCCAGAGTCCAGAGATCTTTAGAGATAAACCCCTAATGTCCCACATACTTTATAGAATGGAACAAATATATATTAGAGGAAGGGTCTGACCGTGTGAAATTAAGCAGGAGACATGGAAAGAGATACTCATGAAAAGGAAGTGTACTGCAAGTCAAAGATAGAAAGACAGAAAGACCAGAAAGATTGAAAGGAAGAAAGAAAGAGAATGAAAAGGTCACGGTGGGATTTCAGAGACACCCTCCTGTACTAGGGAGACCAGGAAACCAAAGAGATGCTGTGAGAGAAAAGGCTGGTTTTCCCTTTGCCGCTTTTCCTGCTTCTTCGGTTGCTCAGACCTGTACCCCCACTTGACTTTACACAGCCTTATAATGCAAATCACATAGGTCCTTCTTGCCGGGGCCAAGACTTAACGATTTCTCTAGAGCAGATAACATCTCAGGAAGGACCAGGGGAGAACAACCAGGTGAAGCTATTGTATGCACATTCCAGACCACTGGAGACATTCTAGACATCTTCATGCCAAGACCCCTTGGCTCCAAGGAATAACACTGGTGCCCTTGTCTTTGTTCTAACCGGTTCCTGGATGCCTGGATGCCTTAGAGGACACATACACCAGACCACTCCCAGCCCCCTGGACAAAGACGAGACTCCCTCCTTTCCTTTCTGAGCCTCCCAGTCACTCCGTCTGTATCTGGTCTCTCTGGATCTTCAATGAACTGTTCCTCCTCCGGCCGGCTCATGTGACTGCCATGCTGCGTGAAGCCAAGGACCCTCTTGGCTGGTCCTGCAGGAACCCCCTGGGTCCTTGGACCTGGCCTGCTGGCATAGCTAGGAGGTGGGGAGAACAGCTGTCTACAAAGCACATCCAGTCACCCTTTGTTGAGTACCGGCTGGGAGGGCCACAGGTTGGACCCAGCAGAGACATGCACAGGGTCTCTGTGGATTAATCCATCACAGAACCAGAACATTTCAAGACTGGAAGGATTTTCAGGGCAGCTCTTAAGTCTACCCTCTTTCTCTTGACTGTGAAATTGAGAAAACGCTAAAAAGCTCTTAATAGACCCACGACTAGGCATGTTTCTCTTCTAATTTTCTTGTCTAAGTGGTATGACTTTGGGCAAGTTATGTAGCCCGTTTCTGCTGAATTTCTCCTCTTTAACAGAGGATAATAACTATCCCTGCCTCACATGGTTCTTGTGAAACTTGCGACAGATGTTGAAGCACTCGGCACAGAGCCCAGCACACTGCAGAAGCTTCACAAATATTCACTGACTGACTTATGAATGGAGACAGGAAGGGGCATGCTGGTATTAGCTAACTCTCCAATGAATGCAGATAAGCAGACACTCAGAGTCTCGAGGGTGACAGCATCCTGGGTCAGAGCCCCTGTGTCCTGAGCGATACGTAATCTAAAAGAGACAAGCTTCCCACTCGGGGCAGGCTGATCTTCAGTGGCAGCTGTTTGCTACCACGTTGTAAGCAAAGGTACAAACATTTCCAAAGCAGAGAATCCAGAAAAACAAAACCAGGAGGTACAAACCAACCAGTGAGGGGATGAAGGGAGCAATAATCCCACCAACTCGGGAGAACATAGAACAAGTTCCAAGCCCAACGTTCCTGAAAGGCATAAAAAAAAGTGGAAAATCAGTAAGTTCTGGGGCGGGGGGGAATGTAAAAACCCTGTAATGGGCCTATAATAATAAATCCCAAGGTGGAAGAAGCATGGTCTCCTTTAGAGCAGTGGAACATTCTGGAACACTCTGAGGTTCTGGAAATGTTCTGTAACCACACTGTCCAATGTGAAAGTTGCTAGACACCTGCTGCTACGAGCACTGGAAATGGGGCTAGTGAGAACAAGGAACTGGGTTTTTCATTTACTTCATTTTAATTAGTTTAAATTTAAATAGTCACACGAGGCTAGTAATTACCACACTGGACAGTGCAGTTATCACAGAGGATGGTGCAGAAATGACCATGAGAATATTTCTTGTCCAATGTTCTTAATGGGTTTTTGTGTGTGAGGTTTCCTATAAATTGATATACCCACGGAGAGCCAGGGTTTTATGATCTGAGAAGTCTGCCCATTTATTTAAATTCAACTAATTGACGATTCAAGGGTCAGGCATATGAATAAGAATTGAGCACATATTCTCAGGAAATCACGAACATTACCTTTGTGAGGAGTACAGCCATGCAAGTGATGGGAGGGAGTGGGAATGAGAGTGGTTACAGGTGGGGTGGCCAGATATCACCCTTTTGCCCCAGCCTAATTGCTTTCAAAAGTGTCCCAGTTTGGACAAATGGTCATCCTAGCATCACAGCTGGCAGCCAAAGAAAACAGGTCAGAGGAATAATTAGGAAATGACTGGCCCATCACAGACAGCCTGGGAAAAACTGGGGGGGAAAGGAATTTAAAATTAATAGGCAGAAAGAATCATTAAGTTTGCAGGGATGAGGGAAACATTTGGAATGATCTCTGAAAAGCCTGGGGAAGTGCTGAGATAGGGAACCCCTGCCTGGCTCACAAAGGCAGTTCTAAGAAGACTGAGCCACATCCCTGCCCTCCACGTTTGGTTTTCAGACTTATTTTATGAGGGGAAACTTCAGACAGAATATGTTCCCTTTGATAGGAGCGTGTCCTACTCATTAGAAACCACATTTATCAACTAATATGGAAACCTCATCTTCACTTCTAAGTGGAATTACCTTTTTAACAATGTGTATATTTTGGGTGAAGATGTAGGTTCTGTGACAACAGGGACCAAGTCCCCTTGCCTGACAGGTGCCTGAGACAGGATGGGTGACTGAATAAATCCAGTCCGCTGAAATCAAGATGGCATACGAGCAGTCTTTGGGTGATGGGATGTGTTTAGTGTAGAGGACTTCTCTCACGATTTACATGAGGGAACTTAGCTCGAAATAAAGCTACGTTTTCCTCAGCCAAGTGGGCCGAGTACGGTCCACACAGGCAGTTTCTGGGCTTAAGCCAGCTTGCTGAACTGTTGCTGGCCCATCCTAACTATGGTCCCGGTGGAACGAGAACCATAATTCCGCTGTGGCAAGCGTCTACCGCAAAACATGCAGGGTGTGTGAGGCGCACCTGATGACCGTGGGGTACAGCTCAGAGGTGTAGATGTACACCACGTTAAAGGCCGCGCTGATCGTCAGCTTCCCGAGCAGAGACAAGGAATGGCTATTCACCACTGCAAACACACCTGTGTCTGAGGAGGACAAGGGTAAAACACCGTGAGGTCCTTCAGGGAGAAAAATGCCTTTGAGTGACACACTGACTTCTGAAGGAGCCAGAGACGCAAGTACTGATATCGAACAGTGAGGAGGTGGTATGACAGGTTACCCATTCAGGCTGAGTGAGCACACACAACACATGCATGCAAATATTCTCCCAGTGTCTTGTCCAACCCCCTGAAATCTTCCACAGTGGAGGTCATGGTGGGGATTAAACTTGCTTCCTCCTCAGTGACAGAGCTCTTGGAAAACTATCCTGTGGTAAAGCAAGCTTCATGGGGATGGTAAGTCTCACCCAGCACAGAGGCTACTTGCCTCTCCTTTCCAACGTGGATCACCAACCAGTGACATGAAATGGTGGTTAGCCTGACAAGCTCTGGTGCGTGCGGGGAATAAGTCTGACGGATATAAGAGGCAGAGGAGAGGTCCAGGAAAACCACTCTCTTCAGTGTGCATTTCTTGGTGTTCCATTGGAAGATAAGGAATAACCCCGTTAAATGACTACCAGAGGGTATAAATCATTAATGTTCTTTAAAGAACAAGACTCTAAATATGGAACTACTTTTACTTTTCCTTCCTGCCCAACTTCTTACTTGAATTACTAATCACTAATGATATTTCAGCTTCTGAATAGATAATTTCTTAATGTTATAGATATTTCTTAATGTTATCTCTTTACATAAAATGCAAAAATACAGATTATGGCAGTTCATTTCCCTATCAAAAATACTATCAATTATCCTGTGGTTCTTTCCTTTATTAACATTTTTCTCCCCAGGATCTTGCAATGCAAGATCCCTTTCAAACATATTTAACCTCTCCCTTCAATAACCTGGCAGACTCTGCTCTCAAAATAACAATTTATCCTTCTGAGGAATAAAATCTCATTGACTGTGTTGTACTTACCCCCTTGACTAGCAGACATCTTCAATGAGTGACCAATTCTCCATTTCCCCAAATAACCTGCCCTGTAGCTCACTACAATCTGGCTTCCGATAGCACGCTCTCCTCAAAGTCCTACCCTTGAAGGTCAACAGCAAGGTCCTAATCACCAAAGTAATTGCCTCTCATTCTCCTTGACATTTCTGCCAAATAGGATACACTTGTCCCCTTCCTTTGGGCTGCTTGCATGGCCCACAGAAACCACTCTTTCCTTAAATAACTCAAAAGCTATATTCCTTCCTTCCTTTGACCTTCCTTTCTTTGACCTCCACTGTCCCTAGTCCCTGACCCATTCAACTGGCATGTTTCAGACACACTCCTGGAGCTGCTTCCTTTTCCATCTTGTCTGCATCGAGTTACTTCAGGCTAAGGCTGGTATCCCGCTCGCGTCTGTGCCTCTCACACCGTGTCCCATAGGACAATACTCTGCGGTGCTTGCTAAATATTTGCTGAGCAAATTAGTAGAAGGACTACAGTAGGGATTAATTTAGTGCAAAGAATCTGTGTTCATGCTCTCTCAACTTCTAAGGAGGGAGGCATTTAAATATTCCATCCTAAAATATGCTTCCCCTTCCTTGCCTAACTATGAAATAAATCGTCATGTACTTTAAAGATGGTGTCCTGAGCACAGCGGCCCAGGCACTGCCAAACCCGACCATCTGGGGCTTTCTCCTCTTCTGCCAGGCAATTTGGAAGAAGATGCTAGCTCTTTTAAGTACTGAATATATTATTTGAAGCCACGAGTGCTTCTGGAAAAAGAACGCTGCCTTTCGGCGTTTACCACAAGATCCATGTCTGCGCTAGAGATCTAACGATCTCCTCCATTAAACCAATAATAAGAGCAATTCTTCAGCTATTTTCTAGAAAACTTAAGTGTGTCATGAAAAGGTATTCGGTAGCCTTGAAGCAAACGGGAATCTGCACATTTGCTTTATTGCAGATGATCTCTGGGACCGTTTTCAACCCGTACAGGATGGCATCTTTCAGAACTGTAGAGCGACGCTCTGTAACATCTTTAACAGCAGGGTAGGGGATTGCTGTCCTGAAAATTGAATTCAAATGGCACAACACGGAAGGCTTTTATCCAAACGCCCACAGACACCAAAGCTGCAAGAAGTCTTTCCCATGAGGCTCAGGACACTTCCGGCTGGAAGCCATTTGGGGAGCGAGGCTCCAGCTCTGTCCCCACAGAGCTCTCCCATCGGCCTCTCGCTCATGAGATGCTCGTAACCTCTCCTGCGCTCCTGACACCGGAGTCCAGTCACCACCCGAACCTCGGGGAATTCACCTTATCCCCAGGTAGCCTGTGTCAATTTCGGTAGCTCTGTTTATTAGAAAATTATTTCTTATTCTTTCAGGAGTGCTTGGCAGCCCCTGGGCTGGTTCCTTGGACATCTGACTTTGGTTCTTTATCTGAATATAAAATCAGATTATTACTGGCTACTACCAGCAAAAGTACAAAGTGACTGTTTTAAAAAAGTAAAACTAGGGGTGCCTGGGTGGCTCAGGTGGCTGAGTGTCTGCCTTCAGGTCAGGTAATGATCCTCTGGGATCAAGCCCCTGAGCTCTCTGCTCAGTGGGGAGCCTGCTTCTCCCTCTCCCTCTGTGTGCCCTCTCCCTATCAACTTGTGCTCTCTCTCCCTCTGCCAGCTGCTCTGCCTACTTGTGTTCTCTGTCAAATAAATAAATCTTAAAAAAAAAAAAAAAGGAAACTAAGCTCAATTATCTTTGAGGGGAAAAAAGAGAATTCTCAAAACACTTGTATCTTGTATCCTTCAAAGCACTGAATTGAAGAGGTTGTAAGTTTATTCCAATGATGAAGCTATAAGGGGACATCATTTTTGGAACTAGCTATCCAGAAGTTTTCTCAGAGTCTATCTGAGGTTGCCAGAACAAAAATTCTCAGCATGTTATAGTCACATTTCATTGATCCCAAATAGTAAAAATTCAACTTAATCATCTACTTCATTCATTGGATGATTATGACAAATTTTTGATTGCTCATGCATATGTTAAAAATCTTTAAGACAGCAGTATGCCCTCTGTTACGATACACAGGTGGGCAAAAGAACCTAGAATTCATTTGCTCCCCCCCCTTTAAAGAAAAATACCATATATGCATAAAGTTCTGTCACTATAGTTTCACCATTTCTAAAATTTCATATGAATGATATAATTCAGTTTGTAAACTTTTGCGTCTGGCTTCTTTTAGTTAGCATGAATGGTTCTGAAATTTATCCATGTTGTTGTGTGTAATCAGTAGGTCACAGTTCAATCCTTTTGTTGTTGTTCAGCAATATTTCATTGTATGAATAGGTCACAATTTGTTTATCCATTCCTCAGCTGATGGGTATTTGGGTTCCTTCCAGTTTGGGACCATTATTAATAAAGCTACTATGAACATTTGCATCAAAGTCTTTGTGTCCATCTGTGTTCCTGCCTCCCTGGGTAAAGGTGAGTCATATGGCACGTGTATGTCTCCCTTTTAAATAAGCTGCTAATGTTTTTCAAAGGGTCTGTTCCAGTTTACATTTCTATCAGTGGGATATAAGAGTTCCAATTCTTCCTTATCATTGCCAATGATGGTATGGTTGGTCTTTTAGATTTATTTTTTTAAGACTTTATTTATTTATTTGAGAGAAAGAGAGCCACGAGCAGGGAGAAAGGACAGAGGGAGAAGCACACTTCCAGCTGAGCAGGGAGCTCGACATGGGACTTGATCCCAGGACCCTGGGATCATGACCTGCACCAAAAGCAGACGCTTAACTGACTGAGCCAAACAGGCACCCTAATTTTAGCCATTCTAATAGGTGCATAGTGGTATATCTCCATTGTGGTTTTGATTTCCATTTCCCTGATGTTAAATAATTGAACATCTTTTCCCATGCTTATTGACCATTTTCGTATCCCTCTGGAGAAGTGTCTGTTCAAATCTTCTGTCCATGTTTTGTTTGTTTGTTTGTTTCTCATTATTAAGCTGCAAGAGTCCATTCTGTATTCTGGGTACACGTTCTTTATCAAGTATATGTTTTGCAATTACTTTTCCCAGTCTGCACCTTGCTTTTCTTTAGTTATGTCTTTCAAAAAGCAAAAATTTTTCATTTTGAAGTCTAAGTAATGAAATTTTTTTGCTTTGTGCTTTGTGTGTCCTATATAAGAAATCTTTGCCTAAACCAAAGTCACTAAGATTTTTCTCCTACATTCTCTTATGGAACTTCTGTAGTTTTAGGCTTTACGTCGGAGTCTCCCAAGGAGTTAATAACTGCGTATGATGCGACAGGCAAGTTGAAGTTAAACTGCTTGCACACAGACATCCAATTATCCCAGCACCAACTGCTGGAAAGATTATTTTTTCCTCATTGAGCTGATTTGTCTTCTTTGCTAAAAATCAGTTGACTGTGTGCATTTTTCTCTATGTATGTTATAACTGGATAAAACATTTTTAAAAGGTGATCAAAATTTCAGCCCCCCTCAAAAAATAAAATAAAAATCAACTGACCATATGTGTGGGTTTATTTCATACTAAATTCTATCCTATTATTTATACGTCCATTCCTACCTGACAATATCATACACTCCTGATTAATGTAACTTTGTAGTAAGATCTAAAATCAGGTAGATAAGTCCTTCAACTTTACTTTTCTTGATAAAAGTTATTTTGGGATATTCTAGGTGCCTTACATCTCTATAAAAATTTTGGTATTAAGTTGTCAATATCTGTCCACAAAAAAAAGGTCTGTTGGAAATTTTATTGGGTTTGATTGTGCTGAAGATAGACTGATCTGGGGAGAACTGATGACTTAAAGAAGATCTTCCAACCCTGAATGGTAATCTCTTCATTTATTTTATTATTAATACCACCAATTCATTTATTTAGTCTCTTCTTTGATTTTCTCTCATCAGTTTTGCATTTTATAGCTTTGTACAGGTCTTAAACATTATTTTGTAAAATTTATCTAAATATATCATATTTTTATTTTATTAAAATGATATTTTTTCAATTTTAAATTGTAGCTAATATATAGAAATAAAATTGTGTCACATGACTCTGTGAAACTCATTTATTAATTTTAGATTTTTTTGTATATTCTCTAGGATTTTCTATGGACACTCTCCAGGAGTCTTGTGAATAAAGACAGTTTTACTTCTTCCTTTCCAATTTGGATCCCTTTAATTTCATTGTATTACCTTATCGTATTCACTAGTAATTCCAGTACACTATTCCACAGAAGTGATAACAATGGACGTCCTTCCCTTTGTCCTGATCTTCAAGAGCAAGTATTTGCTTTTTAACCATGAAATGATGTTAGCTCTAGGTTTCCCCTTGATACACTTTATCAACTACTACTAGTTGCTGCTGGTTTCTGTAATGAATGGATGTTGAATTCTCATAAGTGCTTTTTTGACTTGTATTGAAATGATCATCTTTTTTTCTTTTGCCTTTTTAAAATGGTGAATAACACTACTTAGCTTTTGAATGTCAAATCAGCCCTGCATTGGGAGCATAGCTCTTGCTTGGTCATGATGTATCGCCTGTGCTGTGCACTGCTGGATTCAATTTGCTAATATTTAGTTCAGGATTTGCATCTATACGGGTCTGTGGTTTTCTTGTAAAGTCTTTGTTTGGTTTTCGTATCAGGATAATTGCTGGCCTCACAAATGAAGCTGGGGGAGTATTCCTTCCTCTTGTGTTTTCTGGAAGAACGTATAGAATGGCTGTTACCTTTTCCTTAAATGTTTCAGAGAATTCACCAGCAAAGCCATCTGGGCCAGGAATTCTCTTGTAGGAATGTTTGTCCCGGCAGATTCAATTTCTTGAATATAGAGGTCTATTCAGCTTATCTGGTTTTTTTTTTTTTTTAAGTTTTTTAAAATTTATTTATTTGACAGACAGAGATCACAAGTAGGCAGAGAGGCAGGCAGAGAGAGAGAGAGAGAGGAGGAAGCAGGCTCCCCGCAGAGCAGAGATCCCGATGTGGGGCTCGATCCCAGGACACTGGGATCATGACCTGAGCCGAAGGCAGAGGCTTTAACCCACTGAGCCACCCAGGCGCCCCTGGGTTTTTGAGTATACTTTGGCAGCTTGTATCTTCCAAGGAGTTGACCCATTTTGCCTAAGTTGAATTTACTGGCATAAAAATGTTCAGTGTTCCCTTACAAATGCCGACAGGTTATATAGGTTCCCCTCTTTCATTCCTGATATTGGCAATGTGTGTCTCCTCTCTTTTTCTTATATTAGTATGGCCAAAGGTTCATTGATTTAATTGAACTCAATAACTAGCTTTTGGTTTCATTGGTTTTTCCCTAGTATTTTCCTGTTTTTATTTCACTGATTTTTTGCTCTTATTATTTGCTTCCTTGTCCTGCTTTGTGCTTAATTTGTCATTTTTTAAAAAGTTTTTCTTCTATTTTCTTAGAGAAGAAGTTTGATCGTTCATTTGAAAACACCTTTATTCTGACATATTTCTAATTAAATTTTCTCTAAGCACTACTTTATTGCATCCCACAAACTGAGATAGGTTATGTTTTAATTACTGTTTAATTAAAAACGTTTCCGGGTTGGGAGGGAACCTGGGTGGCTCAGTTGGTTAGGCAACTGCCTTTGGCTCAGGTCATGATCCTGGAATCCCAGGATGGAGTCCTGCATTGGACTCCCGGCTTGGCGGGGAGTCTGCTTCTCCCTCTGACCCTACCCCCTCTCATGCTCTCTCTCTCTCAAATAAATAAACAAGTAAAATCTAAAAAAAAAAAAAACAACACCAAAAACTATTTTAAAAAAAATGTTTCCAGGGCACTGGGTGGCTCAGTCTGTTAAGCATCTGCCCTCAGCTCAGGTCATGATCCCACGGACCGGGGACTGAAACCCCCATGGGGCTTCCTGTTCAGCAAGGAGTCTGTTTCTTCCTCTCCTTCTGTTATTCCCCCTGCTTGTACTCTCTCTCTGTCAAATACATAAATAAAATCTTTAAAAAATATGTGTATACTTTCTAATTTCCTTTCTTCTTTGACCCATGGGTTTTTAGAAGAGCGGTTTTTAAAATCCAAATATCTGAGGTTTTTTCTGACATTTTTCAGTTACTGATTTCTAGCTTAATTCCACTCTCATAAAACAACTATTTTTGGAAGATTTCAATCCTCTTCAATTTATTGCAACTTGTTTTATGGCCCAAACATGGTCATTCATGGTGAGTATTTCATGTGTGCCCCAGAGGGGATGCATGTTCTCCTATGTCAGGGGAGAGCATCTGAAAAATGGCAGTTCGGTTATGTTCGAGTCTCCCTATCTGTAGTTACTTGCTGTCTGATTTTTCTATGAATCGTTGAGGGATCCTGAAATATCCAACTCTAAGTTGGATTTGTCTATGTATTTTTTCAGTTCTATCCGATTTTCATGTATTTTGAACCTGTTACTAGACGCTACACAATCAGTACGTTGCATCCTCTTGATGAACAGACTTTCTTGTTAGGTGTTTCTAGCTTTCATCAAACACGGGAAGGATCTGACCATCTTTCCTGCAAATAATTTTTACTTTACTTCCTCCTTCTTTGATTCCAGTTACAAATACATTAGGCTTAGTGTTGTCCTACAACTCATTGATGCTTTGTTACCTTTTCACTCAATTCTTTTTTTCTGCTTCATTTTGAATACGTTCTTTCCTTTCTTAAAGACTTTACTTATTTATTTATTTATAAAATATTTTATTTATTTATTTATTTGTCAGAGAGAGAGAGAGAGAGCGAGCACAGGCAGGCAGAGTGGTAGGCAGAGGCAGAGGGAGAAGCAGGCTCCCTGCTGAGCAAGGAGCCCGATTCGGGACTCGATCCCAGGACGCTGGGATCATGACCTGAGCCGAAGGCAGCCGCTTAACCAACTGAACCACCCAGGCGCCCCAAGACTTTATTTATTCATTTGAGAGAGAGAGAAAGAGATAGAGAGAGTACAAGCAAAGGGAGAGGCAGAGGCAGAGGGAGATTTGACTCTCCGCTGGGCTGGGAGCCAGATGTGGGGCTCCAGATCCCAGGACTGGGAGATCATGAGCTGAGCTGAAGGCAGGGGCTTCTTCTGAGCCACCAAGGTACCCCTTGTATACTTTCTTTTGTTACGGCTTTCACTGATCTTCTGTAGCATTGTTTTTCATGCAATGTATGCTTCATCTCTAGATGTCACACATGTGTCTTTTATAGCCTCTGTTACTCTGTTCATGATCATGCTTTCCTCTCTCTTCTTAAACACGGAATATATTGATAATAGCTGTTTTATTAAAGTTCTTATCTCCTCCTTCTATTGTCTGGGTCATTTCTGGTTTTGTTTCTATTACCACGTCTCCTGATCATAAGTGGTATTTTCCTGCCTGGTAATACTGGCAGGATGCCATACACTGTGGATGTTACATTGCTAGGTGCTGAAATCATATTTCTTTAAATACTGTTGCTCCTTATTCTGGGATGCAGATAAGTTACTTGGGATCACTTTATCCTTCTGAGCTTTTTAAAGCACTTTGAGCGCAAGCAGAGAACAGCCTTTGGTGTGGGGCTTCTTTGACCCAGGAGGTCTCTACCCAGAGGAGCACATCTGGCTGAAAAGAACGCAATGTAGGCATGACCTTGGGTTCCATGATTTGTCCTGAGTGCTGCTTCCTGGCGGTCCTCTCTCTCTGGCCTCAGTAGCCTCAGTAGCTTCCTCAAACGCATGCACAGATCAGTATGCAGCCAGAAGACTCGGAGGCCCCGTCTGCAGATCTCTGGAGTTCTTCCTCTGTGTATCTTATTCCTCTCCATTATATTTTCTAGCAAATTCTAGAAATCTTGGTCTCTTCAAGTTTTAATATTACTGTCTTCTGAATTTAGGAAAGCACCAGGATTTGCTGGGCTCCCCATCCTTGCACTGTGATTCAGAGACACTGAGTGAGGTCACAGGGAGTATGTGGTTTCCTTCCACTCGGGGATCACTGTCTGTCCTGGGCAGTTTATTGTCCAGTGTATGAAAATCAGTACTTCTTTTATTTTCTCTGGTTTTATACTTATTTAAGGCAGGAGGATAGCTGGTCTCCATTATGATCATGGTCTGAAGTTAAAGTCTCCATGGCATTTGGTGGTCAATTCTCATACAGTATCTCCTGACTTTTATTGTTGTTGTTGTTTTTCTCTAATCATTCATTTTCTTCACCAGACTGTAAGCTCTTTGAGTCCAGGAACTAGGTCTTGTTTATGAATAGGGTCCTTCCTACGGGAGCACCAGAGAAATCAAGTGACTAAAGAATGGGCAGACCAAGGTTGATAAAAGAAATGAGATATAAAGGTGCTCGGAGTAGAGTCTGAGGACACTCTTTCCACTGTGAAACTCGCTGATCTGGTCGTGTGCTGTGACTCCCCAGTAGTCAGTCTCTGGCAGGATTACTGCTGCCACGAACCTCCTTGCCAACAAGAGCCCAGCATCACTCTGACAACCCAAGTCCTTGAACCCCGGCCAATTCCCAACAGACCTGTCTACTGAAGAGTTAAGAAGTGGCTCTAATTAGGCAACATTAATTTTCTAAGACAACAGCCTCACCATGTGCAGTGAATACTTTGGTTATAAAACTCTAAGAGGGCAAAAATAGCATTCCCCAAACAGCACAGATTGTAAAGTCAGACAGACCTGAAATCTGAATCCTAAGTGTGCTGCCTCCTTGCTGTGCCAACATAGACAAGTTGCTTGACCTATGTGAACTTTAGTTTTCTCATCAAATGTGGATAATATGTAGTATCTTCTGTATTTGAAGAGAACCCAGTATATAGTCAACTCTTCAGAAACGATAGTATTGGAGGTTTAATCAGGATCCTTTAAGCAAGGATAGAAATCAAAATGAATGATGAGAAATCTGTACAAAAATATTAGTGACCACCTGGTAATACTATCCCCAGGGAGAACATTCACTTGGAGGCCAACCAATGTGCAAATATGCACCGGGCAGGACGCTTTGCCTAATAATTATAAACCACAGCCTGAGGAATGCCAAACAATGTGTTTGCTAGCTGACTTGTGGTTTCTTCTAGAGGTGTACCTGTATGTCTGTCTGCGCCTCAGACACAGAGAACCACAATCAAACACAGGTACCAAAAAAAAGCTGGCAGGGACTGGGACACCTATGTTGGCAGAAAGAGAGTGAAGGTGTGTTTGGTGGGGAAAAGTGAGGGAAAACAGGTACAAAAAGCACTGAGAAGATGATGCTAATAGAATTTTTCAAACTACTAGGTCTCTTTCTTAATATATATTTATCAGAACTTTTGTAAGAAGTAGCTTACGGCTCAGAACTTTGAACACACTGAGATTTAAAAGAGAGCCACTGACATGCTTTAAGGAGTAAATATGAAAGCTTCAAAGAAAGGTTAAGGAACAAATTTTTCAGCTCAAAGAAGAGAAGATTCAGGAATAGTTGACTCTCAGAAAATATAGAAAGGATTATGCAAAAAAAAGGGGGGGGATGGTGGTGGTTATCTCTCTGTCTCTAGTGACGAAGCTCAGTTGTGGCGGAAGAGGCCCGTTCTCATGGCTATTAAAAATAGAAACAATTTTCTAAGGATATAGTGAGATTTATTTTCCTGGAAATCTTTAAAAATAGACTCGATGTCCACTTTTCTAAGTATAACAGAGGTACATGCCGCGGAGGCATCCCCCTGGAGCCCTCCTCACTCCATGTCCACCTGGGGGCCACCATCAACAAAGGGCTCACTCGAGCTTCTCTCTTAAAACCAACCATACGTAGGGAGGCCTGGGTGGCTCAGTGGGTTAAAGCCTCTGCCTTCGGCTCAGGTCATGGTCTCAGGGTCCTGGATCGAGCCCCACATCCAGCTCTCTGCTCGGCAGGGAGCCTGCTTCCTCCTCTCTCTCTCTCTCTCTGCCTGCCTCTCTGCCTACTTGTGATCTCTGTCTATCAAATAAATAAATAAAATCTTAAAAACAAAACAAAAAAAAAAAAAACCCCAACCAACCACACATGAGCAGAGTGAGGCCAGGACTGGCTGAGACCACACACCTGCTTCCACTGTGGGCTTTTGCAGAAAGCACCATGTGCAGAGTGTTGGGCGGTGGGCTGGTTCCCCGCAGCGCACAGCTATGTGGGAGGGGGAAAGACATGAACTGGCCCTGCTGGCAAAGGGGTGACAGGTTCCAGGGATGCTTATGGCAACAAGAAGAAAGTTTTGTCTACAAGGTGACAACTAGAACTGGCCTATGACAGATAAAAACAATGGGATTTCCAGGTTGTCTGTGAAAAACAAAATCTGAATCTAAAGCTATGATGATTTTGGGGTGCCTGGGTTGAGCATCTGCCTTTGGCTCAGGTCATGATCCCAGGGTTGTGGGTTTGAGCCCCGTGTTGGGCTCTCTGCTCAGTGGGGAGTCTGCTTCTCCTTCTCCCTCTGCCCCCCACTCGTGCTTTCTCTCTCTCTCTCTCTCTCTCTCTCTCACACACACACACACACACACACACACACACATACTCTCTGTACCAAATAAATAAATAAATGTATTAAAAAAATAAAGGTATGATGATTTGAAGCCCGCTGTGGTCTGTCAGGCAAAGAGAACCAGGCCCTTGCCTCTACAAGCCCACACCAAGGCAAGAGCGGAGGACTCTCCCTTTTCTGGCATTAGCAGATGTAACAATTTCTTTAGAGAGTCACAAATGGGCAAACTTATATCCTCTAGTTTGTGTGATTCCATGAACATCACACAAGGCTGTGCTACATATGGGTCACATCCATGGTAGTGAACAAACCTCCCTCTGGGCTCAAGGCATAGAACTTGAGGTGGCGACCGGCAGCACAGTGTACCAGGAACTACAGAACCAGAACACATAGCCTTGGGGTCTTTGGTGAGAAGCAACGACCAAGGGAGAGTTTCCTATGTGATATGATGGGTCGGGATGTAAATTCTCCAACTCTGTTCTGAGCAGCTGTCAAACCTTCCATGAAAACACCTCACAGTGATTCCCACCTGAAGTAAAAGCTCCGGGATGGAGACTTCTTAAGATCCTTAAGCCCCCCCACACAGGGCCCCAGCAGCAATGTGTTCGTTATGACCCATTCCACACTGTTGGAAATCACTGGCCAACTCAGGTTTTGACAAGACAGCTCGTATGTATCAGGTGTTCTAGTGCAAAAAAAGGGGGGAAAAAAAAGGCTGAGGGGTGCCTGGGTGGCTCAGTGGGTTAAGCCTCTGCCTTCAGCTCAGGTCATGATCTCAGGGTCCTGGGATCGAGCCTCGCATCAGGCTCTCTGTTCAGCAGGGAGCCTGCTTCCCCCTTTCTCTCTGCCTGCCTCTCTGCCTACTTGTGATCTCTCTCTCTCTGTGTCAAATTAAAAAAAAAAAAAAAAAAAAGGCTGAGAACCATCCTTCTCTAACATAATTTCTACAGAGGGGCAGAAGTCAAGTTAGATAAGAATGCACAGCAAAGCTACAAATATATAAAAATACCAGAGTTTTCTAAAGATGTTTTGTTCACAGTTTAAAAAAGACTGGGAACATGTCTGTTGTCACCAACAGAGAACAGCACTCTTACTGTGGCTGCTGTTATGATGGGGGGGGGGGGGGGCGTCCCAGGGATTTAGCTGGATATGCCCAGGGTGCCAAAGCTGCCTCTGAGAACCAGGGACTCTGACCTCTGATCTATGATTGGCTAGAATGGAGTGTGCAAATCTGTAGCTCTGGACGGAGCTTCTCCCTCTGCAGAGCTAAATGGTCCTCCCCATCATCAAATAAACAACTCTAGCATCAACAGTGCTGCAGCCCAGACACCCCAGATGGTAGCTTAATCGCCTGAAAGAATTAATAGTGCACCTCTAAGCACATTATTCACCCAGAGGATAGTTCAGGCAATGGGAAGAATCTGGCCCATTATAGCCCACACAATCGCTAAATAATATGCAATCACAGAAATGAAGCATGGCATATGGTAATCTCTCTACTATATTGAGATTCATTGTAATAAAAGTGCTGTTCAAAACCCTTCTGTAGAAATCTGGAAGGCATACCTTTCTTTTCTGGAAGAAACATTATAATAAGACAAGCCAGTCCTCCTAGGCACAGAAACGCCGCTAATGTCCGCTTCCGACCAAACCTAAACAACAGAAAGATGTTACACATTTCTCTTGAGGATCTTATAAATTCATCTGCTTTGTCTCCTGAACCTTCTTCCTGAAATGTCCCTGCTTTCATTATATATGCTTATCGTTGCTTAAGGAATGGGTGGCAGATGTGACTGACCAGGACATAAAATACGGAGCCATCACAAAACCGGAGAAAACTGGCCGGATGGCAGGATCGAATGACGTGTGCAGGGAAAAAAAACACAGAAATCATTCTACCAACTTCTGTGAGGGTTCACCATGTGCCAGGCGGTGCTGAATGTTTTCCATCTTACTTAGTCCTCACAATAAACCTGTAAGGCATGCGCTGTGCTCTCCATCTTCCAGAGAATGAAAATGAACCATGGAGAACTGAGTCTTTAGCTCACTTCTTCTCGTGACCTGAATCTCTGGCAGTTCATTTTTAAAATTTTATTTTATTTTATTTTATTTTTTAACCTTTAAGGATTTTTTTTTTAATTTTTTATTTTTTTTATTTTTTTTTCAGCATAACAGTATTCATTATTTTTGCACCACACCCAGTGCTCCATGCAATCCCTGCCCTCTACAATACCCACCACCTGGTGCCCCCAACATCCCACCCCCCACCCCTTCAAAATTCTCAGATCGTTTTTCAGAGTCCATAGTCTCTCATGGTTCACCTCCCCTTCCAATTTCCCTCAACTCCCTTCTCCTCTCCATCTCCCCTTGTCCTCCATGCTATTTGTTATGCTCCACAAATAAGTGAAACCATATGATAATTGACTCTCTCTATTGACTTATTTCACTCAGCATAATCTCTTCCAGTCCCGTCCATGTTGCTACAAAACTTGGGGATTCATCCTTTCTTTCTTTCTTTTTTTTTAACAGCTTTATAAACATATATTTTTATCCCCAGGGGTACAGGTCTGCGAATCGCCAGGTTTACACACTTCACAACATTCACCATAGCACATACCCTCCCCGATATCCATAACCCCACCCCCTCTCCCAACCCCCTCCCCCCATCAACCCTCAGTTTGTTTTGTGAGATTAAGAGTCACTTATGGTTTGTCTCCCTCCCAATCCCATCTTGTTTCATTTACTCTTCTCCTACCCCCTCGACCCCCCATGTTGCATCTCCTCTCCCTCATATCAGGGAGATCATATGATAGTTGTCTTTCTCCGATTGACTTATTTCGCTAAGCATGATACCCTCTAGTTCCATCCACGTCGTCGCAAATGGCAAGATTTCATTTCTTTTGATGGCTGCATGGTATTCCATTGTGTATATATACCACATCTTCTTTATCCATTCGTCTGTTGATGGACATCTAGGTTCTTTCCATAGTTTGGCTATTGTAGACATCGCTGCTATAAACATTCGGGTGCATGTGCCCCTTCGGATCACTATGTTTGTATCTTTAGGGTAAATACCCAGCAGTGCAATTGCAGGGTCATAGGGTAGTTCTATTTTCAACACTTTGAGGAACCTCCATGCTGTTTTCCAGAGTGGTTGCACCAGCTTGCATTCCCACCAACAGTGTAGGAGGGTTCCCCTTTCTCCGCATCCTCGCCAGCATCTGTCATTTCCTGACTTGTTAATTTTAGCCATTCTGACTGGTGTGAGGTGATATCTCATGGTGGTTTTGATTTGTATTTCCCTGATGCCGAGTGATATGGAGCACTTTTTCATGTGTCTGTTGGCCATCTGGATGTCTTCTTTGCAGAAATGTCTGTTCATGTCCTCTGCCCATTTCTTGATTGGATTATTTGTTCTTTGGGTGTTGAGTTTGCTAAGTTCTTTATAGATTTTGGACACTAGCCCTTTATCTGATATGTCATTTGCAAATATCTTCTCCCATTCTGTCAGTTGTCTTTTGGTTTTGTTCACTGTTTCCTTTGCTGTGCAAAAGCTTTTGATCTTGATGAAATCCCAAAAGTTCATTTTTGCCCTTGCTTCCCTTGCCTTTGGTGATGTTCCTAGGAAGATGTTGCTGCGGCTGACGTCGAAGAGGTTGCTGCCTGTGTTCTCCTCGAGGATTTTGATGGATTCCTTTCTCACATTGAGATCCTTCATCCATTTTGAGTCTATTTTCGTGTGTGGTGTAAGGAAATGATCCAATTTCATTTTTCTGCATGTGGCTGTCCAATTTTCCCAACACCATTTATTGAAGAGGCTGTCTTTGTTCCATTGGACATTCTTTCCTGCTTTGTCGAAGATGAGTTGACCATAGAGTTGAGGGTCCATTTCTGGGCTCTCTATTCTGTTCCATTGATCTATGTGTCTGTTTTTGTGCCAGTACCATGCTGTCTTGATGATGACAGCTTTGTAATAGAGCTTGAAGTCCGGAATTGTGATGCCACCGACTTTGGCTTTCTTTTTCAATATTCCTTTGGCTATTCGAGGTCTTTTCTGGTTCCATATAAATTTTAGGATTATTTGTTCCATTTCTTTGAAAAAAATGGATGGTACTTTGATAGGAATTGCATTAAATGTGTAGATTGCTTTAGGTAGCATAGACATTTTCACAATATTTATTCTTCCAATCCAGGAGCATGGAACATTTTTCCATTTCTTTGTGTCTTCCTCAATTTCTTTCATGAGTACTTTATAGTTTTCTGAGTATAGATTCTTAGTCTCTTTGGTTAGGTTTATTCCTAGGTATCTTATAGTTTTGGGTGCAATTGTAAATGGGATGGACTCCTTAATTTCTCTTTCTTCTGTCTTGTTGTTGGTGTAGAGAAATGCAACTGATTTCTGTGCATTGATTTTATATCCTGACACTTGACTGAATTCCTGTACAAGTTCTAGCAGTTTTGGAGTGGAGTCTTTTGGGTTTTCCACATAGAGTATCATATCATCTGCGAAGAGTGATAGTTTGACTTCTTCTTTGCCGATTTGGATGCCTTTAATTTCCTTTTGTTGTCTGATTGCTGAGGCTAGGACTTCTAGTACTATGTTGAATAGCAGTGGTGATAACGGACATCCCTGCCGTGTTCCTGACCTTAGCGGAAAAGCTTTCAGTTTTTCTCCATTGAGAATGATATTTGCGGTGGGTTTTTCATAGATGGCTTTGATAATATTGAGGTATGTGCCGTCTATCCCTACACTTTGAAGAGTTTTGATCAGGAAGGGATGCTGTACTTTGTCAAATGCTTTTTCAGCATCTATGGAGAGTATCATATGGTTCTTGTTCTTTCTTTTATTAATGTGTTGTATCACATTGATTGATTTGCGGATGTTGAACCAGCCTTGCAGCCCTGGAATAAATCCCACTTGGTCGTGGTGAATAATCCTTTTAACGTACTGTTGAATCCTATTGGCTAGTATTTTGGCGAGAATTTTTGCATCTGTGTTCATCAAGGATATTGGTCTGTAGTTCTCTTTTTTGTTGGGATCCTTGTCTGGTTTTGGGATCAAGGTGATGCTGGCCTCATAAAATGAGTTTGGAAGTTTTCCTTCTATTGCTATTTTTTGGAACAGTTTCAGGAGAATAGGAATTAGTTCTTCTTTAAATGTTTGGTAGAATTCCCCCGGGAAGCCGTCTGGCCCTGGGCTTTTGTTTGTTTGGAGATTTTTGATGACTGTTTCAATCTCCTTACTGGTTATGGGTCTGTTCAGGCTTTCTATTTCTTCCTGGTTCAGTTGTGGTAGTTTATATGTCTCTAGGAATGCATCCATTTCTTCCAGATTGTCAAATTTGTTGGCGTAGAGTTGCTCATAGTATGTTCTTATAATTGTCTGTATTTCTTTGGTGTTCGTTGTGATCTCTCCTCTTTCATTCATGATTTTATTTATTTGGGTCCTCTCTCTTTTCTTTTTGATAAGTCTGGCCAGGGGTTTATCAATCTTATTAATTCTTTCAAAGAACCAGCTCCTAGTTTCGTTGATTTGTTCTATTGTTTTTTTGGTTTCTATTTCATTGATTTCTGCTCTGATCTTTATGATTTCTCTTCTCCTGCTGGGTTTAGGGTTTCTTTCTTGTTCTTTCTCCAGCTCCTTTAGGTGTAGGGTTAGGTTGTGTACCTGAGACCTTTCTTGTTTCTTGAGAAAGGCTTGTACCGCTATATATTTTCCTCTCAGGACTGCCTTTGTTGTGTCCCACAGATTCTGAACTGTTGTGTTTTCATTATCATTTGTTTCCATAAATTTTTTCAATTCTTCTTTGATTTCCTGGTTGACCCATTCATTCTTTAGAAGGATGCTGTTTAGTCTCCATGTATTTGGGTTCTTTCCAAATTTCCTCTTGTTATTGAGTTCTAGCTTTAGAGCATTGTGGTCTGAAAATATGCAGGGAATGATCCCAATCTTTTGATACCAGTTGAGACTTGATTTAGGACCAAGAATGTGATCTATTCTGGAGAATGTTCCATGTGCACTAGAGAAGAATGTGTATTCTGTTGCTTTGGGATGAAATGTTCTGAATATATCTGTGATGTCCATCTGGTCCAGTGTGTCATTTAAGGCCTTGATTTCCTTGTTGATCTTTTGCTTGGATGATCTGTCCATTTCAGTGAGGGGAGTGTTAAAATCCCCTACTATTATTGTATTCTTGTCGATGTGTTTCTTTGATTTTGTTATTCATTGGTTTATATAGTTGGCTGCTCCCACGTTAGGGGCATAGATATTTAAAATTGTTAGATCTTCTTGTTGGACAGTTCCTTTGAGTATGATATAGTGTCCTTCCTCATCTCTTATTATAATCTTTGGCTTAAAATCTAATTGATCTGATATAAGGATTGCCACTCCTGCTTTCTTCTGATGTCCATTAGCATGGTAAATTCTTTTCCACCCCCTCACTTTAAACCTGGAGGTGTCTTCGGGTGTAAGATGAGTTTCTTGTAGGCAACATATAGATGGGTTTTGTTTTTTTATCCATTCTGATACCCTGTGTCTTTTGATTGGGGCATTTAGCCCATTAACATTCAGGGTAAGTATTGAGAGATATGAATTTAGTGCCATTGTATTGCCTGTAAGGTGACTGTTATTGTATATTGTCTCTTTTTCTTTCTGATCTACTACTTTGAGGGTCTCTCTTTGCTTAGAGGACCCCTTTCAATATTTCCTGTAGAGCTGGTTTGGTATTTGCAAATTCTTTCAGTTTTTGTTTGTCCTGGAAGCTTTTAATCTCTCCGTCTATTTTCAATGATAGCCTAGCTGGATATAGTATTCTTGGCTGCATGTTTTTCTCATTTAGTACTCTGAATATATCATGCCAGCTCTTTCTGGCCTGCCAGGTCTCTGTGGATAAGTCTGCTGCCAATCTAATATTTTTACCATTGTACGTTACAGACTTCTTTTCCCGGGCTGCTTTCAGGATCTTTTCTTTGTCACTAAGACTTGTCAATTTTACTATTAGGTGATGGGGTGTAGACCTATTCTTATTGATTTTGAGGGGGGTTCTCTGTACCTCCTGGATTTTGATGCTTGTTCCCTTTGCCATATTGGGGAAATTCTCTCCAATAATTCTCTCCAATATACCTTCTGCTCCCCTCTCTGTTTCCTCTTCTTCTGGAATCCCAATTATTCTAATGTTGTTTCGTCTTATGGTGTCACTTATCTCTCGAATTCTCCCCTCGTGGTCCAGTAGCTGTTTGTCCCTCTTTTGCTCAGCTTCTTTATTCTCTGTCATTTGGTCTTCTATATCGCTAATTCTTTCTTCTGCCTCATTTATCCTAGCAGTGAGAGCCTCCATTTTTTATTGCACCTCATTAATAGCTTTTTTGATTTCAACTTGGTTAGATTTTAGTTCTTTTATTTCTCCAGAAAGGGCTTTTATATCTCCCGAGAGGGTTGCTTTAATATCTTCCATGCCTTTTTCAAGCCCGGCTAGAACCTTGAGAATCATCATTCTGAACTCTATATCTGACATATTACCAATGTCTGTATTGATTAGGTCCCTAGCCTTTGGTATTGCCTCTTGTTCTTTTTTTTGTTGTGAATTTTTCCGCCTTGTCATTTTGTCCAGATAAGAGTTTATGAAGGAGCAAGTAAAATACTAAAAGGGTGGCAACAACCCCAGGAAAATATGCTTTAGCCAAATCAGAAGAGATCCTGAATTGTGAGGGGGGAGAAAGGGGATAAAAAGGGGTTCAGAAAGAAAGAAAAGAAAAAAAAAAAAACTATTAAAAAAAAGAAAGCCGATAAAGAAAAAATATAAAAAGAGGAAAAAAAATATATATATTAGATAAACTTGCAGAAAGTGGTTGATTTTCTGTTTCTGGAATTGCTGTTCTTCTTCTCTTCAATCTCCCGTTGGATTTGTAGGTGTTTGCAATCTTTAGATAAGCTATTTAGCTGATCTCCCGCTACCCGAAGTAGTCTCAGCCTGCTACTTCTCCGCCATCTTGACTCCTCCCCATTTTTAAAATTTTATTTAAAATCAATTAATTAACATATAGCGTATTAATAGTTTCAGAGGCAGAGGTCAGTGATTCGTCAGCTGCATACAACACCCAGTGCTTATTCTATCAAGGGCCCTCTTGAATGTCCATCCGCCAATTATCCCATCCCTCCCTCCCCACCCGCTCCCCTCCAGGAACCCTCAGTTTGTTTCCTATGATTAAGAGTCTTTGATTTCATCTTGTTTCATTTTTCCTTCCCTTCCGCTATGTTCATCTGTTTCATGTCTTAAATTCCACCTATGACTGAAATCATACAACTGTCTTTCTCTGACTGACTTACTTCCCTTAGCATAATAACTTCTAGTGCTATCCATATCGTTGCAAATTTTAAACACTGTAAAACAAGGCTCTCTCTCTTAAAAATACAAACTGAAAAAAAAATTTCTTGTGAGTATGTCAGAATTAAATGACACGTACTGCACACTTCATCAAGGGAACTAATTTTCAAAGAATTGCTGGAGGCTTGGATGAAAAGCACTGGCATTAATGAGCCTCCCTTCAATAGGGGCCTGTGACTTGCCAGGTCCCCTGTAGGAACTGCCACAGTACTTGTAACCTGTATAATAATTCTGCCAGGGAATTTTAGAAGCCCAAGTTTAGGGATAAGTACGCAGAAGCTTACCTGTCGAAGCCATCATCTGTCAAAGTCATCAAAGTAAACGTGGCTGAGACTAGATCTGAATTCAGTGGTAGTGGATGGGGAGACAGGACGACACGTGGGTCTCCGGGTCATTGTGCCTCATCTAACATCAGTACTGAGAACCTTCCAGTGGACAGGTGCCACGCCAGGCGGGCATGGGGGATGCAAAGCCAGAGAGGCTGCTCCCCAGGACGACACCCTTACCCTTTGTAAGGGGTCCTCCGAGGTGGGCAAGGAAGCTGTGACAACACAAGGGCGGGGCATCTGGCTCACTGGAGGTGATGGGGACAGATTTCTGAATATGCAGCCTGACTCGGCTCTTGGACAGTGGTGACAGCAAGCTCAGTCCTTAACAGAGGGGGCAGCACAGACGACTGGGACTGCCCCCAGAGAAAAGCTGAACAGATTCTACACCCGCCCTTCATAATGCCCTGAGCCCACCACCCATGACAACAGCCCCAAGGGTAGTGCAAAAAGAATGCTGTTTGGGTGAAAATAATGATTTCTGGGGAACGGGGAACAGCACAATCCAGCTGATTCACACTGAATGGGATTTTCAGTTGCCCTGGTCAGGGCTCAGTAACAGAAGCGACCTAATAGGGAAACTGAGGAAATTGAGTTCTCTATAAAAGAGAATTCTTTTAAAAAGTATTGTAAGATGCCCCACGAATAAGTAGCAAAAGCAGGGTGAATTCCTCCACTCATTGAAGTCGAGTGGGTCTTAAGAGGTAAGAAAAGTCTTTTCAGGTCCTCCAATTCTGTGCTTGTGTAAGAACCTCTACATGATAGGGGCTGGGTCGACCGAGCTCCATCTATACAGAGCCAATAATCCTTTCTCTTGGAGATAACTGACTACCCACAGACTACCCAAAACCCGGTGGTAGTGCCTTTTAATACTGGATTGAAAACCTGCATAAATATGAAACCCAAGCGATACCACACTAAAAAGTGAATTCCAACTGCATTGGGTCTGAAAAGAATTCTAATCACCCTGGAGTGCTGAGCGGATACTGCCTGTCGACAAAGACAATGATACTTAGGTATTTATGGATATGAGAGTGTGATCCTATGTGGGGCCCTCCATACTCAATTCTACTCACCATTTCTGGTTAATCAAGTAGATGCAGATAGGGTAAGACGGAATCTCTATGAGGCCAGACAGGGCCAGGTTGGCATAAATATTTCCGCCGAGATCCCCTGCACTCAGAGTGAGGCCGTAATACACCAAACTGCACACGAACCTGCAGTTGGGGTGAAAGACAAGAAGGCCAACAGGAAAAGCATGTGAGAATCTGCCGGAGAAGGTCCAGTCACTGGTTCAGTATAATGTCATCTGTCTTAAGCAATCAGCTTGACGTTCCCACTGACCTTTCCATCCCAATCTAAATGTATTCTAGGGGCCTTGGAAGTGGTTGAGTGACGCCTAGACACTCTCTAAAGCAGATGAGTGGCTACTCCTGGAAGAGTGCAGACATCAACTGCCCTTCCATCAAGCACAGCTGTATTTAGCAGAAGACAATGACTATTCTCGCTTTATTTAATCCAGCAGTTTATAAACACTGGCCACAGGCGACTGCTGTGTTATTGTCCAAAAGACTCTAGGAAAGAGCTCCCGAGGGGAAAGCCAACAGGGCGTGGTGTTGAGAGCATGTGCTGAGAAATGACCAGATGGTCGGTCACCTGCAGGCCAGAGAGGACTGGCCCTCCAACCCCCTGACCAGCTTCTCGACCCACCCAGACAGGAAAGGGAAGACTGGGAGCCCAGTGGAGGCAGGATCCTCCAGGAGGGTCAGCTGAGGAAGGATCCTCGGAGAAGCCATCAGTTTATTTCTGCGTGCTGTTTCTGCAACACTTGGGGATAGGCTCCTAGGTTGCAGGCACTGGGCCGGGAACAAAGGAGCTGGGGGAGGGTTGTAAGCCGACCAAAGTGCCACCCTGAAGCTCCAGGTCCCGGCTTTCTTAAGCAGAGGGAAGAGAAGAAGACAAACACCTGTGCCTAGGAAACTGAATTATTAAAAACAAAATGAAACAGAACAAACAGAAACAAACCACCAAAAGTAGGCTTTGCTGTTCTATAGATGTATTTTGGAAACCACACATTCTTATACAATGTACTACAGGCTTTGGAAGTCCATCAGTTTTCACATTTTTGCAATTCACCTGATGGGTGTTTATTACAGAGAAGTTTCCATTGGCTTCCCTTTTGTTTTCCTTAGAAAACATCGGATGAGCTGTTGCTACGACGAGATCAAACAGGAGAGGGGAAAGCTTTCTCTCCATCTTGCCAAAACAGCCAAATGGGCCAGGTGCCCTGGGCTATTAAGAAGACGCTGCAGTGAGCAGGAGAGGGATGGGAGGAGAGGAGAGGGACCTCTGGAGCTGGACTGCTTAGAGGGGCATCCCTCCCTGGCAAACAGCTGGCCATAGCAGCTTCGTCCCATTATAGCTCACTGCGTGGAGCTGTCACTCGTGTACGAAGGATGATGAGTGGTGTCGGAGCCATGACATCATGTGTAAGGATGCAAGGTGACACTGAGCTGTTTTGCCTGTAGCACCTACCTTGTCTGCAAGCAGTAAGCTAAAACAAATATAAACCCATGCAGCTTTCTAAAGTATTTAAAAAATCCTATCTTCCCGCAGTAGACATCCTCCTCTGCTGTGCATTGTATGCAGCAGTGTGTGTCTACTCTGCACTTAAAATAGAAAGCACCGGGGGTGGGGGTGGGGGGCTCAGTGGGTTAAGCATCCAACTCTTGATTTTAGCTCAGGTCTTGATCTCAGGCTCGTGAGATCGAGCCCTGCATCCTGGGACTCTCTCTCTCTCTTTCTCTCTGCCCCTCCATCCACCTTCTCCAAGCTCACTCTCGCACATGCTCAATCAATCAATCAATCAATCAATCAAAGAGAAATCCCAGTGAAGTAGTTCCAGCCGTGGAAACACACATATTTAAACACAGCTGGGATGGTAGCAACTCAGGCACAAATAAACAGAGCCAGTTTAGGACACGAGAGGTGAGCAGAAGCTGCTAGTAGTGGGTGAGCACGGGGGGAGCATGGGCCAATGGTCCCAAGGCAGGGACTCCGCTTGTGAGGTTCCTTAATGGCAAGTTGGTTATTGGGATGTGTAATTAGAGCTATTAAAATCATTTCAATCCGTCTTACGGGCCCCAAGCAAAATTTAGAATGCTTGCATAATATTTAACAGTATAATTAGGGCATCAAAGAACTATTTAAAAAGGAACTAGTGTGGGAAATAACCAAAGGAACAGATGTGAGCTGCAGAGGTACCATTTTACTCCCAGGTAAGGGCTGTCTTCAAGGGTAGACCCACAGAAAAGACTTCAGAATTTTACAGCATCTTCAAAAACAACAGCCGTTATGTGGAATGACACTGTCTCTATAATTGTGTATTTTAGCATTTGGAGCCCAGGGGGAAGAGGTTCATTTGAGAAGAACTCCCTTGGCTGTGTAAGATAGAAAATAAACGGATGTTCTCCCTGGTTCCCAGTCTACTTTGTCTGTCTGTTTTTTATCCCCTGGAGGTCAGAATCCAAAAGGTAATCTGCGTCAAAAAAAACAAAAAACAAAAAAAACCCAAAAACCTAAACACAAGAAGTAAATTATCCTCAAGAAGTAGGCAGAGGGTTTGACTGTCTATATGACATGGAAATGCGGAGTTTTATGGAGCCCAAAGCACCTGAATATATTATGTAAATGTCTGGAATAAGCCGAACCCAGAGGAGAAGCTCCTACACTGGGTTTTCAGGTCTGGCTTTTCAAAGTTCCCCTAATCTCCATGTCTCCAACTGTGCGTCCTCTGTTCCACATTTCTTCTGCATCTGGGATATTCCAGCACGGTGCTGGGTCTGTGGGGAGGGCGGCAGAGGGAATGCCCTGGCCCCTAATCACAGAGGTGGCAGCCATGCCTGGCTGGGTGGAAAAGGAGAATCACGATACAGCAAAATATATTCACAGCTTCATCCTGTCCATCTGCCGTTTTCAACAGGTTTACATTGAAGATCACTTTCATATAAAATGATTCTCCTTAATCCCCACATGAAAATGTAGGTTTCTACGCAGCCTTCATGGCAAATACCTGCCAACCACAGCAAGACAGTCCTTTGAGCTGGTAAATATGTTGTTCACACCCAATCCTGGGTCCAATCTACGGCAACCGAGCACAATGGACGGGCATACCTAGGAGTTACTGTGGGTTCTAGACCACTGCAATAAAGTGAGTATTACAGTAGAGCAAGTCAGGTGAATATTTTGGTTTCCCAGTGCATAGGGAAGTTATGCATATACTATATTGTAGTCTGTTAAGTGTGTAAAAGCATTGTGTCTAAAAAAACAATGTAGATACTTTAATTTAAAATATATTATTGCTAAAAAATGCTAACCATCATGTGGGCTTTCAGCGAGTCATCATCTTTGTGCTGGTGGACGGTCTTGCCTCGCTGCCGACGTCTGCTGGCTGAGCAGGGTGCTGGTTGCTGAAGGTTGCGGTGGCTGAGGCAATTCCTTAAAATGAGACAAGACTGAAGTTTGCCACGTTGACTGACTCTTCCTTTCATGAGTGATTTCTCTGTAGCATGTGATGCTGTTTGATAGGTAGGACTTCTTTGAGAATTGGAGTCAGTCCTCTCAAACCCTGCTGCTGCTTTGTCAACAAAGTAATATTCTAAACCCAATGTTGCCATTGCAACAGTCTTCACAGCAGGAGTAGATTCCGTCTCCAGAAACCACTTTCTTTGCTCATCCGTAAGAAGGTGACTCTTCATCCATGCAAGTTCAATCATGAGATCACAGCAGTTCAGTCTGTCTTCAGGGTCCACTTGTCATTCTCGTTCTCTTGCTGTTTCCATCACATCTTCAGTTACTTCTTCCACTGAAGTCTCGAACCCCTCCAAGTCAGCCACAAGAGCTGGAATCAACTTCTTCCAAACTCCTGTTAATGTGGATATTCTGACCTCTTCCTATGAAACATGAATGTTCTCAATGGCATCTAGAATGATGAATCTTTTCCAGAAGGTTTCCAATGAACTCTGACCAGGTCCATGGAAGGAATCACTATCTCTGGCACCCAAACCCTTACAAAGTGTATGTCTTAAATCATAAGATTAGAAAGTTGAAATGACTCCTTCATCCACAGGCTGCAGAACAGACGTGTTGGGGGGGCATGAAAACCGTATTCATCTCATTGGCCATCTCCCTCAGGGCTCCTGGGCACCCACGTGTATTGTCAGTGAGCAGTAATGTTTTGAAAGGAATCTTTTTTTTTTCTGAGCAGTCGGTCTCAATAGTGGGCTTCAAATATTTGTAAACAGATGTGCTGCCATCCAGGCTTTGTTGTTCCCCATAGAGAGCACAGGCCCTAGCATGCTCATGGTCAGTGAGCGCTGGCTTCCACTTTAAGTCACCAGCGGCATCAGCCCCTGTTGAGAGTGTCGGACTGTCCATGTACTGACTCCTCTTCTCTGACTATAGAAGTCCTACATGGCATCTTCTTCCAAAAGAAGGCTGTTTCACCGACATGGAAAGCTGTTGTTCAGTGGAGCCAGCTTCATGGGTTCTCTGAGCTGGATCTTCTGGAGAACCCGCTGCAGCTGCCACATCAGCACTTGCTGCTTCACCTTACGCTTCTCTATTACAGATACGGCTTATTTCCTTAAACTTCGTGGACCAAACTCTGTGAACTTCAAACTCTCCTTCTGCAGCCTCCCTCCCCACCTCAGCCTTCACGGAATTGAAGAGAGTTAGGGCCTGGCTCTGGATCAGACTCTGGCTTAGGGGAATGTTGTGGCTGGTTTGATGTTTTAACCAGACCACGAGAACTGTCTCCTAATATATCAGCAATAAGGCTGTTTAGTTTTTAATCATCCATGTGTTCACTAGAGTAGTGCTTTTCATTTCCTTTAAGAACTTTTCTTTGATGCATAACTTGGCCAATTGTTTGGTGCAAGAAGCCTAGCTTTTGGCCTATCTTTGGCTTTTAACATGTCTTCCTTGATAAGCTGGGCCATTTCTAGTTTTTGATTTGCAATGAGAGACATGTGACTGTTCTTCTCACTTGAACACAGAAAGACCATGGTAGGCCTAATTTAACTGGCCTAATTCTGATATTGTTGTGTCTCCAGGAATGGAGAGCCCCAAAGAAGGACAGAGCTAGGGAAATGGCCAGTCAGTGGAATAGTCAGAACCCACACAACATTTATTAAGTTCACTGTCATATACAGATGTGCTTCGTGGTATCCCCGAACAATTATAATAGTAACCCCAAGGATTACTGATCACAGATCACCATGACAAACAGAATACTAATGAAAAAGTTTGAAATATTGCGAGGATTAACAAAATGTGACACAGAGTCACGAAGGGAGCAAATACTGTTGGAAAATGGTGCCAGCAGACTTGCTCGAAGCAGGATTACCACAAACCTTCAACCATGAAACACAGAGTATCTGAGAAGCGCAGTAAAACGCAGAGCGCTTACACAGTACGACCACACACGGGCACATCATGCCCTGTATGATCGCCCATCCACTTTCTTCCCTTTCCACTTCATTCTTTAAGCAGAGTCATCTTGAACCATTTGGTGCGATTCACGCGAATGATGAGAGCATGTTGAGAGGCAGGTAGGAATAAGCTAAGCGAGAAAATCAGATTCAGAGACTATCTGTTCACACCCCGATTTGCACAGGTGGCTTGCAGTCCATCATTTCACACTCCCAGGACTCCATTTGTACAAGCAACAATACTGCCCACCCCCTGGGGAGTGAGCGAGCGAATGAAAATGCCACACAGTACAGGACGGGGCATGACAACTGGAGCGCGCTAGCCCACCAGCTTGATGCCAAAACCAAAGGTAGGTACTGTAAATTCCTATTTAGAAATTCTTCTAATATGCTTGCTCTCCTCTTTTTGGCGGGGGGACGGGGAGGCTGGTTGTGTGGGTACTTAAATATTTACATGAAAGAGCTCAGGAGCAAAGATGTGTTTCTGCTATCTATTTACTCAAGTTCAGTAAACCTGCCATCTGTAAACCGTGGGTCCCTCCTCAACCGAGAGGGTACCATGAAAGTGGAGCGGAGTGCAACACGGGCAACAAGAGGCAGAGGACCTGTTCTTGAGAAAACCACTTCAAGCTGACAAATCAGGTAAAATTTTCTGTGAGCCTGGAGAAGGAACACATCATCAACAGCTCTTTAGCAACCTGAGTTGAAGATTGGGACAATACCCCTAGGGAATAATTACCAGATGAACATCAGGGTCAGCGTGTGCCCCAAGAGGATGCGGTAACGGAACAGATCCAGGAAGCTTCCGGTCTCTCTGTGGCTCCTGCTGGCCGGGTAGGTTAGTGAGAATGTACACTTGAGCTTGCGGTTCCTCCTGGCAATGAGGTACAGGGCTGCTTCAGCCTCACTCAGTCGACCCTGGGAGTATAACCAACGAGGTGATTCAGGAATGAATCTGAAAGAGACGTCAGTAAAAGCTGTATATTCATACAGGAAGGAGACAATTCACCTAGGAGTATGCGGACTCCCTCACCACAACTGGATTCCTTGTGAGGGTTAAAACTACCTCTCCCAGTGACAGGTGAAAGACAGAGGGGCCACTTTCAACAGCATGCCGGGGCTAAAAGGCAGCGGCTTTATGAAAGGAAACCAAGAACATACTTTGAAAACAGTAAAAAACAAAACAAAAAACAAATAAATAAAGTAAGCAGTATGCGTTTCCTTTTAAACAAATTTAAATAGATGAATGGCAAGTTAAGGCTCGAATACTGAGTGACACAAATTTTTCATAAAGCATGGGTCAGAGAGAGGGTTCTTAACCCTAGCCAAGTATAAGAATACTACTACAGAGATGGCAGGTGTTTAAGTTCTGACAAAGCCTCATAAAGAAGATAATTTTTATTGTCTCATCAGAAAAAAATATTTTTAAAACATGATTTTAAGGTAGCAATATGTTATTAAGAAAGCAGAGATTATTTTAAGACTCTAATAAAATCAAACAGGGTTCATCACATCTCAACTACTTACAAGCATTTCCTGCTTCAGAATGCTCGAATTGGTTGACATCTCACTTTAATATGTCCTCAGGGTGCGTTTCTGCCCGTGGACGCTGCCAAGTAAGCATCGTTAAAGTCTCCCCTCCCGCCGCCGTCATGTCTAAGTCAGAGTCTCCCAAAGAGCCTGAACAGCTGCGGAAGCTCTTCATCGGAGGTCTGAGCTTTGAAATAACCGATGAGAGTCTGAGGAGCCATTTTGAGCAATGGGGAACACTTACGGACTATGTGGTAATGAGAGACCCAAACACCAAGAGCTCCAGAGGCTTTGGGTTTGTCACATATGCCACTGTGGAGGAGGTGGATGCAGCCATGAATGCAAGGCCACACAAGGTGGATGGAAGAGTTGTGGAACCAAAGAGGGCTGTCTCGAGAAGATTCTCAAAGACCTGGTGCCCACTTAACTGTGAAAAAGATTTTTGTTGGTGGCATTAAAGAAGACACTGAAGAACATCATCTAAGAGATTATTTCGAACAGTATGGGAAAATTGAAGTGATTGAGATCATGACTGACCGAGGCAGTGGCAAAAACAGGGGTTTTGCTTTTGTAACATTTGATGACCATGATTCTGTAGACAAGATTGTCATTCAAAAATACCATACTGTGAATGGCCACAACTGTGAAGTAAGGAAAGCACTCTCTAAGCAAGAGATGGCTAGTGCTTCATCCAGCCAAAGAGGTCAAAGTGGTTCTGGAAACTTTGGTGGTGGTCGTGGAGGTGGTTTTGGTGGGAATGACAACTTTGGTCGCAGAAGAAACTTCAGTGGTCGAGGTGGCTTTGGTGGCAGTCGAGGTGGTGGTAGATATGGTGGCAGTGGGGATGGCTATAACGGATTTGGTAATGATGGAAGCAACTTTGGAGGTGGTGGAAGCTATAATGATTTTGGCAATTACAACAATCAATCCTCAAATTTTGGACCCATGAAAGGAGGCAATTTTGGAGGCAGAAGCTCTGGCCCTTATGGTGGTGGAGGGCAATACTTCACCAAACCACGAAACCAAGGTGGCTATGGTGGTTCCAGCAGCAGCAGCAGCAGCAGAAGGTTTTAATTACTGCCAGGAAACAAAGCTTAGCAGGAGAGGAGAGCCAGAGAAGTGACAGGGAAGCTATAGATTACAACAGATTTGTGAACTTAGCCAAGCACAGTGGTGGCAGGGACTAGCTGCTACAAAGAAGACATGTTTTAGACAATACTCATGTGTATGGGCAAAAAAACTCGAGGACTGTATTTGTGACTAATTGTATAACAGGTTATTTTAGTTTCTGTTCTGTGGAAAGTGTAAAGCATTCCAACAAAGGGTTTTAATGTAGATTTTTTTTTTTGCACCCATGCTGTTGATTGCTAAATGTAATAGTCTGATCATGACGCTGAATAAATGGGTCTTTAAAAAAAAATGTCCTCAGGGTATTTCCTGTCCCTAAGGCCTTAAAGAATTAAAGTCATCTTCTGGTTAACTTCCAGGTACCAAATAATCATTTTCTGCTACAACTACGAAGTACTGAACAGTTATATCGCCACTAATATTTTCCAGTAGTTTTAAGACTTGGCTCTCTGATATGCCCTTTTCCTCTGCACACTTCTCTGTACATGGCTAGAGGACTTGTCAAAGACAAACGGGGACAGGACCAGTGACACCTCGTTTACTAAATATAGCTTCGAGTACCTTTTGATCTAATGTGACATTATTTGCTTAACATGAAGCTTCTATCTATGAGTACCACTGGCCACTGAAGATGCCTTCTAGAATTCTCCATGCCTTCCCATAGGCATAGTGACGTGGCGACAAATACCATGGAATTTGGAACTTCGTGGACAGCCAGTCCATCAAAAACCACTTACTGAGCACTTTCATTCTGTATCCAGCAATGCAGTGGGTGCTAAGAGGAAAAAAGAAGGCAGGAATCCTCCCAGAGCTTTGCTGCTGGGGAGAGAACATTCGTGCACATCTGGTCGTCAACAAAAGCAGGGCCACAGACCTTCTACGACAGCCTAAAAAAAATCCCTTGATTTACGGCTTCATTACCATTCGATTATTGTTTCTAATACACAAGCAGATAATCAAGCAAAATAGTGTTCAGCTGGAAGTCAGGTCAGCCGATCAACTAGTGGAACCACTGGCCCTATTCACCAGGCAGCTGACCAGCCACCATGTAAACCACGTGATGGACTCTAAGTGCGAATACAAAGAACATAAAAGAAGCCTACTGTGATGAGCACGGAGAGTAGCCCTGGGAGGGAAAAGGAAGTGGGACACCAGAAGTCTGTCGTAATAAAAATTAAAACCAAGGGGGATGGGGAGGTGAGAGAAAGGAGACAAGGGAACCGCCAAAATACTAACAGTCACGAACTTCGGGTCATTTAGCTCACTGCCCCCTTTCCCTCCAACTTCCCTGCTTTCAGAATTGTTGATAAGCATTCATCACTGTTAAAATGTTTGTAAACTGCTGTTACATAAATGTTTGCATCACTGTTAAATGTTTATAAATCACTTTTGTACTTGAGAGATAGTCACACTTTGGGAATTTGAGTTACTAAACCATTTCTGCATGGAAAGGGTCTGTCTTGCACACAAACGGAGGACCTGACACATCCCCACACTTGGAGAAGCCAGGAAGCTCCCTTACACAAAGGCTCACCCAGCTGCCCACGGATGGACTTGGGAGTATAAATTCCAACGCGTGCCGATTCTGCATATCAAACAGCAAGACGTGCTTTTAAAAGAAAGAGCAGTCTTTGAACATGCTGACCACTGCATGGTGCTAGGGACATCTCCGGAAGCTACACAGCTAATTTAACAATGTTGTCTCTACTCAAAACATGTCCTGTGAATTTCTCAGAAGGTGGAAAATCCTTGTAAATTATGGGGCTCTGATTTGTAGAGTAAAACTGTTTAAATCCACGTATTGTGAAAATGAGGATTTTTTAAACTATGCACTAAACGGGCGCCTGGGTGGCTCAGTGGGTTAAGCCGCTGCCTTCGGCTCAGGTCATGATCTCAGGGTCCTGGGATCGAGTCCCGCATCGGGCTCTCTGCTCAGCAGGGAGCCTGCTTCCCTTCCTCTCTCTCTGCCTGCCTCTCTGCCAACTTGTGATCTCTGTCTGTCAAATAAATAAATAAAATTAAAAAAAAAAATAAACTATGCACTAATGTTTCTAGCAAAATAAAAAAAAAAAAGGTAGGACCCTAAAATAATGAGTTTTTCTTATGTTACTGACAGCTATTTCTGAAGGCTAACTGCCGCTGTTTTTGTGCCCACACCTGTCCAGTGGACCTGAAGGATCATCGTGCGGAAGGCCCTGGGCATCAGTGCTGGGGGACACGTTGATGGAGCTGAGCAGCCTCCAGGGAGGGAGCTCCTAGTGCAGAGGGAGCCGGGCTCCAGCATGAGGTGGAAAGAGAGCCGTCAAAAAGCGTGGGGTAAGTGCTGGAGAATTCAGAAGCCAAAACAAATGACGGGCAGCTGGAGGGGCGATGGGGAGAAGTTTGGAGGGGGTGGCATTTGAGCAAACCCAGAAGGCCAGGAGTTAACTGGGAAGGGCAGGGGCAGCAGTGAGAAGGGCAAGGCAGGCAAGCAGGACAGGACAAGCTGATGCCAGAAACCATAAGCAGCTCGCTGTGCTCAGGACACAGGATATGGGAAATGGGCTAATATACTATCAGAGGAGATAAACTGCAGGCTGACCACTGGAAGGCCTAATGGAATAAATATATATATTTCAGGTTCACATGCTCTTTTTTCTCTATTTCCTATTTTTTCCTGACCCAAATTCATTTCCTAGGGTGTGGATGACCCCCCAGCACTGGGGCCATAACAAACTCAGACCACATTCAGAAAAACAGGCAGGGGTGCCTGGGTGGCTCAGTGGGTTAAGCCTCTGCCTTCAGGTTGGGTTATGGTCTCAGGGTCCTGGGATCGAGGCCCGAGTCGGGCTCTCTGCTCAGTAGGGAGCTTGCTTCCTCCTCTCTCTCTGCCTGCCTCTCTGCCTTCTTGTAATCTCTCTGTCAAATAAATAAATAAAATCTTAAAAAAAAAAAAAAAAAAAGACAAGACAGGCAGAACAGCTCATGCCATCCATCAGAGTCGCTCTAAAGGAGACTTATGAGCTATTTAAAAAGAAAATTCATTTGTTAACCCATATTTACATGACAGCTTATTAATTCAAGGATGATGCTAGGCACCCATTTATTCCAAAAATTTGTAATACACAAACTAATAAAATGTTGTCAGTTTCCCTTTATGGTAGAATTATCTCATTCCAATTCATATAACTAAATGCATTTAATACATTTTGCTTTTTAAGTACAGGTAAACTATTTCTATTATACTTATTCTTTAAAGTTTATTTAAGTAATTTCTATAACCAGCGTGGGGCTCAAACTCACAACCCCAAGATCAAGAGTCTCATGCTCTTCCAACTGAGCCAGTCAGGTACCCCTGCCTGGTTATACTCATTTTTGCACTTAATTCTCTTATTTCAAAGAGAATACAAAAACAAATTTCAGTTCAATCCTCAATCTACCAAATCTCAATTAGTAGAACTTGAATAAAGAACGACTACATTAAAGATGCATCTGAAGGAAAATTCTACCACAGATATCCCTCACTTTATGGCACAGAAGCTGGTACCAACTTCTGAAGATTTTATTTATTCCTAAGATTTTAATGATTAAAATTAGAGGTCTGATACCTCAGGAGAAAGCCCTTCATAAGCACATTAAAACTTCTGGTGAAATAAAACTAAAAATTCAAACTTCTTTTTCTTTTAAATATTTTATTTATTAGAGAGAAAAAGAGAGAGAGAGCGCACAAGCGGGGAGCAGGGAGCCTGATGAGGAACTCGATCCCAGGACCCTGAGACCATGACCTGAACTGAAGGCAGATGCTTAACTGACTGAGCCACCCAGGTGCCCCTAAAACGACAAACTTTTTTTTTTTTTTAAAGATTTTATTTATTTATTTGACAGACAGAGATCACAAGTAGGCAGAGAGACAGGCAGAGAGAGAGGAAAGGAAGCAGGCTCCCTGCTGGGCAGAGAGCCTGATGTGGGGGCTTTAACCCACTGAGCCACCCAGGCACCCCTATAACGTCAAACTTCTTAAAAACATCATTAAATTGATGAAATAAGAAATGGAATAGTATTACTTCTTTGTGACTAAAGATCAGAATGTAGTATAGTATTTATGACTGAAACTGGGCTTCTAGGCCCCAACAAGATGGTCAGTATTTAATGTTAATTTTATGAAGAACTCTGTAAATGTCTCTTAAGTATTTGTTTTATATTTGTTAAATAGCCTGAGGCTATTTAGGGAAGAATATTAATAAATAATACCATTCTATTATATATTATGTAATACATATCATATAACAAACACTATTAATAACCTTATTAATCAAGTACTTGCTATGGGAAGAAAGAACTGGTAAAAGGGTTCCAAGTTGTTGGCTTGCCTTATAGTGTTTAGAGCCCCACGGTGTAACCTCTGAGCTGTTTACAGCATCCCGCCCTGACCAGGGAATCACCCTTTTACTGCTTTAAGCCCGTCCACCCAAAGGATTTCTCCCATATCTGAGAGTCTTCCTGTGTCCACACTAGACGCCCTGAAGTAAGAGTCACCTGAAGGATGGACAGTTACAGCTACACACGGGCCACGAATGGACTGCGATATCCGCAGCATCACAGCTGAGCCAGACGCCTAGCCCTTGACCTGATCCAGCCTGAAGATCTTCAGGCTCGAGGCCTTAGGCTTACCAAGTCAATAACTTGAAGGTTAAAATGCAGGCTATGGAGAGGTTACTTGACACAAGGGACACCTGCGCCCTGATTTAATCAAGCACCTCTTCCCAGCAGCTGTCTGGCACTGGGGCGCTTGTGGGACAGCTCTTCACCAAGGTCAGTTCAGGCAAACTCCGGAAAGGGAATAACGCCACTCATTGACCCACGTCCTCTTAAGACATTCCTTCCGTGTCTTAAATTAAACCTCTAAGAGGAAAAACTACTCACAAAGACAGAAGGAAGACCACCGTTCCCTGCAGGTTCACCAGAATGGCGAGGGTCCTCCAGGAGCGGATGAAGTACCCCAACAGGGCATACTGGGCAATGCCGACCGCGAAGAAGAGGCCACCGATCGACCCTAAGTCCGGGAAAAGACGCCTGTTACTGGGGAAAGCACCTTCCACACCACCCTTCCCGACCCGAGGCACAGAGGCAACGCCTTCCTGGAAGGGCGTCAGCAGAAAAGAACCTACACACATAGCGACTGTCGGATGAGAAAAGTGGCAGAGAGGCCAGTGAGTGAGGGGAAAAGGAGGAAGGACAGGCGAAAAACACAAACCACACATGGTCAAGATGAATTTTAAGGGTTTGCCCAAGTGCTTTCCGCACGAAAGGCTGTGCTGACATTCACCGCGCATGCGCTGAAGCTCGGAGAGATGCTTTGCTGGCTGGCCAGACCGTTTTTAGATCATGAGATTATCGAAATGCTGGGACTTCATCTTATCAAATCCTCCTCTTAAATCATAGGCTCCTCCTCAGCTCTCCCTCCTGCCCTTCCCCATTGGGTGTATCAGCACCAGATACATGACATTTTATAGCTCTCTGATTCTTGTCTGTCTCCACAAAGCATGGATTTTTGCCAGCAGGCTTAGAGGAAAAAAAAATCACCCATGGGATTGTGAAAAATTCTGTTTTTTTTTTTTTGTTTTTTTAAATAAATGCTGAGATGGGATTAAGTCCCCCTGGCTTGCCCAATATATGTGTGAAATTATACCTCTGACTCACTTTCTATAACTGCTACTACCACGGTGTGCAGCAGTACCCGCTACCATTTATCGTGCATTCCACTTTTGACATATGTCGTCCTACAAACAGGTGCCGTTAGAGCCATACACAAAGAGGAAACAGCACAGAGAGGTCAGGGGTGCTGTCTAGGACACGGAGCTGTGTGCAGGGTGGGGCAAGCCTGCGAGCTGTCCTCGTCCTCCTTCTCCATCCTCCTACAGAAAGGCAGGCTTCTGTGGGGAACGTACAGCAACAGGACCTTGTTGATCTTGCTACAAGAACTTTCTACAAGAATTCTATAAAAGAAACGTGTTCTTGTTTCTTGCCCAGGGATGATCAATTCTCTAGCCATAATGACATGTCTACTCTGTGCCCTAGTGAGGGGAAGGGGGGAGCAGAGGGGAGAGTGAAGTGGCAGCATGTTCAGCACACCAAATCCAAACATGTGGTCTGATAAGGAAGGAAGTGGGGATACTGTGATTTCCCTGGAAATTTAAGATAATCAATAGCTATTACAGCTTCATTACAGGGCATCAGACAGCACCTGGCTTCCAAGAATAACAGTTTCTGCCATTGCTCAGAACAGCTCCGAGCACTTGGTATCCACTGACAACGTAGTCAAAAAGAAGACAGCCCACAGAATGGGACTGTTCCAGAGGGACTGAGTTCAGACCCTAGTTCTGCCACCTGCTGCTGTGTGACCTCAGGCAAATCACTAAATGTCTCTGAGCCTCAGTTTTCTCGAGGGTAGTTGTTAGTTTAGGATGAAATAATGCCTGCTATACAAATATACAAAGACTAGCTATACTGTCCTACTGTGATATGAGTATAGCTGTCTATACCCATCTATTACCCTCCCTCCAAAAAGCCACTGGGAAGCTTCCCAGGGTGAGTACCTACTATAAGATACTGTCTACCTAACACCCTATCTAATTCCAAGAATATCCTTTCTCTCTTCTAGAGAGTGGACCTCCCCTTCCTTTATCCCTGTGGTTCAAGACGGGGCTGCCCATCACAGTTCCACTCACTGCAGGGCCTCAGCTGGGCTAGTCCGAGCTCTGAGCCCAGATTTTAAATACTACACTTGGTAGTAAGGGCTGAGGGCTACAGGGGCCCATCCCTGACTGCACAGAGAAAGCTTCTCAGGGAGGACTCGGGGGCAGAGACAAGAAGCATCGGACTTCCTGGTTCTGGGCATCTTTGAGGCCTGGACCTTCAGGGGTTTGGTTATATTAACCACATAATTTCCCTTTATATACAGAGGCTCATCAGAGTTGAGGCTCTGTCCCCTATAATCAGTATGAGTTGGTATTGACTGGGTATGGTAGACAAGAGGACAGGAGCAGAAGGCGTCTCCTTTAATGACCGTAAATGCCATGAAGACATTACCACAGACAAAGGTCCCGGAAGGTGAAGGTTTTAGGAGAAAGAAAGCAATACTTTTTATTTGAGGGTCCAAGCGACATTCAGATCTCATGTCCAACAAGAAGCTGCACATGTTTGCCTAGAAATGACAACAGAGGTGGTGTGGAGATGCAGATGTGGGAAGGCTCTAGGTTATTTAGTCAAAAAATTAATTAAGTGAACTTTTCAAATCACCACTTTTTGCATGTTATAATTCTGGAGTGTCACTGGTGGTCTTCTGTTTACAGGCTATTAGATATTGATCCTATTTTTCAGATTTCCTGTTTCTTTTAGATCACTTTCATTTTCAAGTCTGCTATGTTTGCTTCGTTCACACTAGTAAAAACTAAATTTTGGTAGCTTAGACTTCATTTTCGTAAATTGTACTAGCAATCCACCCAGTTGCAAGCAAAGCCATGAGGTCCAGCTGATTCCTCTTTCTCTCCCCACTCTGACCCTTCAGCAAGTCGCTGCCCCACCAAAATCCAGCTCACATGGCCCTCTTCTCTGCTCCTCTCCCCGCACTGTGTCTGAGCAAGCCCCCATTGTGTTTCACAGGCCAACCACAACCACCTCCTCTATGACTCTTCAATTTTTCCTCCTCCGATGGTCTATTCTCCACACCTTTGCCACAGCTGTCCATCTGTATCCTATCTGATCCTATAGCTCCACTATTTAATTCACCCGCTGGCTTCTTACTGCATTTCAAATAAAAATGAGTTTCTTATTTGGCCTAGCACTGGCCCTATATCAACTGGTCCTCCCAACTTGTCCCTCCCCTGCCCAGGAGATAAATATTTAATAAAATACAGTAAGAAGGGGATGCCTGGGTGGCTCAGTTGGTTAAGCAGCTGCCTTCAGCTCGGGTCATGATCCCGGTATCCTGGGATCGAGTCCCACATCGGGCTCCTTGCTTGGCAGGGAGCCTGCTTCTCCCTCTGCCTCTGCCTGTGCTCACTCTCGCTCCTCTCTCTCTGACAAATAAATAAATAAAATCTTAAAAAAAAAAAATACAGTAAGAAGGCACTGGGAAAGGAACGTCTAGGCTTTTTTACGTCTGTGCCACTTTTCAGTTTAAGGTGTAAACAGTTAATATCCTTCTGAAGAAAATGACACTCCTGGAACAATCTGGAGGCAAGCTCACCATCTATGAAGCAGGCCTCAGGGGAGACTGTCTACAGAGGGATATGAATAAAATGACTTGTTCAAGGTCATAGAGAACAAACTTTGGAAAGCAAATCTAATGGTGAGATGGAGCACCTCAAGTCCAAGTGCATTTTAGCCTCTGGGGTTCAGCTGGCTTCCTTCGAGGTTTTACAGGGAAGCTCACCATCTCTGTCATGTGCACGGAGTGAAGCAGTACCTGCGAGTGCCCAGTAGGCGGTGCCCACACATTCGTTCAGCAGGACGAAAGCCACCAGCGACATTCCTCCGTTCATCACGCCCACCAGGAAGCGAGTTATTGCAAAGATGGCATAGGAGGGGGAAAACCCATTTGCAATAGCAAATAAGATGTCAAGAGCAAAACCTAGAATTAGAGGAACAGCAGTCAATAACCCGGACATAAAACAGTATTTGATCAAAGTAATAAATTATACTGACTTTACACCTGCAAAGATAAATCTCTGTAAACTTAAATTTTTCTAAGCTATGCTTTTTTAAAAAAACATTTTCTCTTAAAAACTATAAAGAAAAACTAAGGTTTATCTTTGTTTGTTACAAGTTGATAATCTGTCAATCATGCACAGTTTTCAATTATTCACAACAGTGTGGGAAATGGAAAAATCCCAGCTCATGCTCAGCTTGTCAAAAGAACTATGCTGGTTCTTATAGAGCATATTTGAAATGAACCAACAGACAAGATACAAGGAAACAGATCTCGTACACTGGCTCAGTCTCTGTTCTCTTTTTAGAAATGTGGCATAAGTTAGAATTCCAGAGTTGCCAAAAGGACCATCATCTCTGAAAAGCTTAGACACAAATACGTGGCCTTCCCCAGGTATGCTGCTGGTGCCTTGAAAGCGCTTGGCCAGAATCAATTCTGGCTGCAGTGCGGCCTCTTGCTAGTGTATTAAAAATCAGTTCTGTATCCACATGGCAATTTCCGGAGAACGCTAAGGAAGTAAGTCCTCCTATTCAGTGCATGAACACTCTTTTTTTTTTTTTTTTTTTAGATTTTATTTATTTATTTGACAGAGAGAAAGAGAGATCACAAGTAGGCAGAGAGGCAGGCAGAGAGAGAGAGGGAAGCAGACTCCCCGTTCAGCAGAGAGCCCGACGTGGGGCTCGACCCCAGGACCCCAAGATCATGACCCGAGCTGAAGGTAGAGGCTCAACCCACTGAGCCACCCAGGCGCCCCTCAGTGCATGAACACTCTTAACTGATTACCTGTGAGATAGACCTTTTTCCTTCCAAAGCGATCTGAAAGCTGACCAAAGGAGATGACTCCCACAAACACACCACTGAAGAAGAAAGAGCTCGCTGCACTGACTTTGTAAGATCTATTGGCAATTAAAAACCACTAAAGGAAGAGAAAACAGAAAGGACATTTAGATCACAGAAAAGGTGGATGGACTGTTAGCTATTAAAAAAATACAAATGCACAACCAAAACTTGTACACTGGAAACTCTCTACCGCATCCCCCACTACTAACCACAGTGTGGTAGAACATCTATCCTGGACAATATCCAAGGAGGTTTTGTCTTCAGAAACACTAGAAATCATTATTATTATAAAATGCTCCCATAATACACATCTTAATACAGCACTAAATATGGTATATAATAGCTACTTTTATTTAGGCACGTCCCTCCTTATAGATCTTGAGAGAAGGAGCTGTGACCCATCCATTCCCATTTCTCTGCTGCCCTAATATACTATAGGACATATATGAGGCAATCAATGAATAGTCCTTTTCACCAATAAGTTAATGGGTTTTAAGCCCCGTTAGCATTTTTCTTAAAAAATTGATCATAGAATTACCATATGATCCAGTAATTCTACTTCTGGGTATATGCATAAAAGAAGTGAAAGCAGAGATTCAAACAGATATTTGCACCCTAGCGTTCATGGCAGCACTACTCACAGATGTCAAATGAAGGTGAATGAAAATGTGGTAGATACACACACTAGAATATTATGCAGCCTTGAAAAGGAATGAAATTTTTGGCAAGCGAGGTCATGATGAATCTTAACCTTATGCTAAGAGAAATAAGCAGACAAAAAAAGACAAATATGGTATGATTCTGCTTATGATGGGATATTGTGATTTATAGTAAGAAATCTGTACTTGATGTTCCTGAAACCCCTGTAATTTCCTACAGAAGAGTCATAGGGGCATCTTTGGTTATGATATTTAAGTTTTGATCCCAGTTCCTGAAATAACTTCAGAGTATTAAAGGAGAAATGGGTGTCCTTTGTTATTTATAACAAGCCTCTTTCAACCACACTTGAGTTTATTTAATGAGGTGACTTTTGGAAAGCCCCTTAGATGGGGGCTGGTTGCCGGGGAACCAACTCCATGATTAGACTAGGGTTGGAACATTCAGACCCATGTGGGAGGGAGGATCCCTGCCCCGCCCTTGGGGGAGGGGAAGAGGGACCGGAAGTTGAACTAATTGTCAATGGCTAATTATTTAATTATTTAATCAATGATGCCTATGTAATGAAGCCTCCCTAAAACCACAAAAGGATAGGGGTTTGAGAAGCTTCCCAGTTGGTGAACATAGTGGAGGTGCTGGTAGAGTGGGGCCCAGGAAGGGACTGGAAGCCTGCTCCCCTTCCCACATGCCTTATCTTGGGCGTCTCTTCCATCTGGCCGTTACTGAGTTATCCTTCATGATAAACCAGTGATGTAATAAGAGGTTTTCCTGAATTCTGTGAGCTGCTCTGGCAAATTAATCTATCCCGAGGAGGAGACTGTAGGAACCTCTGATCTCTGGTCACTCAGAAGTATAGGAAACAATGTGGACTTGAAACTGTCATCTGAAGGCACGCACAGGGTCAGCCTCGTGGGACTGAGCCCAGAAATTGGTGGGATCTAATGCTACCTCCAGGTAGAAGGTGTCAAAATGGAGTCAAACTCTAGGATACCCAGCTGGTGTGTCACAGCTGTGTGACATGGGAACCGGCTACACCTGCCCCCACAAACCCTACCTCACACGTCTGGCGGAGGAAAGGGTCAGCAGTGAGACAGCTGACAGTGAAGGAGGCATGGAAGGAAGGCGGTTCCTTCAACAGGAGTTGTCAAATCCAGAGACTGAAAGTCAAATAAAGGCTCCCAGGGGCTGGGGGAATGGGGAGTTAACTGTTTCATGGGTACAGATTTTCAGTTTGCAAAGTTCTAGAGATGGACAGCAGTGATGGTTGCATGACATGAATATATTGAATGCCGCTGTACCTTTAAAATAGCTAAAATATTACGTTTTATGTTATGTATATTTTACCACAATAAATAAAACCAATCCTCCTTCACATTCCCCTCTCCTGGAGTCCGTAAAGACAGGCTCAGAGAGTGTCCCAACATGCAAAAAGGTGCCCGCCTTGGCTGTCCCTTCACCTCTCGGAACTCCCTTCCCAGGCTCCAACAAGCAGTCATTAAGACTCAGAGCACATCTGACTTCTCTTTTATTTCCGGTCAGACTGTGATGCTGAAGATCCTGACCAGACAAGCTTCCGGACATCTCTCGGAGGCAGTACCAATAACAAAATTCATGAAACTAGGACAATAATATTCACTGGAAAATAAATGAGGATAATGCCCCCTCACTAATGCTGGACTCGACTTTTAAATTCCCCCATTCTTCACACACAGGTTTTGTTTTTTTTTTTTTTTCGGATTTTATTTATTTATTTGAGAGAGAGAATGAGAGAGAGAGAGGGAGCACGAGAGGGGGAAGGTCTGAGGGAGTAGCAGACTCTCCCCTGAACAGGAAGCCCAATGAGGGACTCGAGCCCAGAACTCCGGGATCATGACCTGAGTCAAAGGCAGTCACCCAACCAACTGAGCCACCCAGGCGGCCTTCACACACAGTTCTTTCTTTCTTTTTTTTTTTTAAGATTTTATTTATTTATTTGACAGACAGAGATCACAAGCAGGCAGAGAGAGAGGAGGAAGCAGGCTCCCTGCTGAGCAGAGAGCCCGATGCGGGGCTCGATCCCAGGACCCTGAGATCATGACCTGAGCCGAAGGCAGAGGCTTAACCCCCTGAGCCACCCAGGCGCCCCTCACATGCAGTTCTTAAAGAGGTTAGTTAACTGCTTTTCCCAGCCCCTCGTGGCTGAGAAATCATAAACTGTGGTGTCACTGCTTTAAGAAATAGTAATCAGGATGTTACGGCTCCCGGTGGCAGTCATGGTACAAATAAGAGGGACGGAAGCAGTGTGACCAAAATCTGAGAAATGTTCCAGACAGCTTTTCATTCAGGTATTCAATAAATTGATTCGTTTCTATTGAAGGTTAATGACTACACTAAGCACTGGCAATACAGATGTGAAGAAGCTGGACATGGTCCCTTCCTTCAGGGAGGGTAAGTGCCAGGAGAATAAACACAGAGGGAGAGACTGGGAGGGCACCTCTTCAAATAAGGTATTCAGGGAAGGCTTCTCTGGGGAGGTGACGTTTGCTCCTAAATGATAAGGAGTGACTCTCTCCTCCAGAAAGCTGTCCAGAGAACATGAGAATAAGTGCCCTACCCTAAGGTGAAGCGCCCCCAGGGCACCCCCAGTGGGGGCAGTATCATGAGGCCAGACAGGTGCATCAGGGTCAGATCACACAGGGCCTGGGCCACAGTGAGGAGCTGAGGTGTTACTCCAGTGCAAAGGAAAAGTCCTGGATTACTGGATGTAAGATTCTAAAGATCACTACGGCCACTCTTAGGGAATGCATTACAAGAGACAAAAGAGGGAGCAGGGAGGCCAGCGCACTAGCTCAGGAGACCATGGCAGCTTGGATGAGGGTGGGAGCAAAGGGGATGGAGAATTACAAGCACTTAGGATGGATTTTGAGGGCAGAACTGGCAGGACTTGCTGACGAACAGCAGATGGTGAGGGATGGAGAATCAAGGGTTTCACCAAAGTTAACTGTGGCCACTTGGTGGATGACCTTTACTGAGATGAGGAAGGTGGCAAGAGGAGATCACGTATGTGGTGGGAAAGAAAGAGCTTTGTTTGGACTTGCAGAGGTTAGGACGTCTATGAAACAGCCAAGAGATGATGCCAAGCAGATATCTGGACACGAGTCTTGAGCTCCAGGGAGAGGTTATGAGGTTTGTACCTATAGAGAGGGATGAGGGTCAAGACTGGGGACCAGGACGCTTCCATGTTCAGAGGCTGAGTAGGAAAAACCCATTATAGAAAACTCGTAAGTAGGACTCAGGGAGATAGCCAGAAAATGCGGAGGAGTGTGGAGTCACAAACGCTCTAAGGAGAAATCTGATTCAGGGAGAAAGGGGTGATCAAGCATGTGGAATGCTGCTTTAGAGGTCAGGTAAGATAAGGACAGAGATGAGCAGTTATATTTAGAAACAAATGGACACTTAAAAATAGCAATTTCAGTGAAGTGTGAAGGAAAGCCAGATTGGAGATAGGTGAGGAATTGGAGGAATTGGGGAACTGCTGGCAGCCGTCGTTTACAAAATGGTTTCCATAAGTTTTGCTGTGAAGAGGAGCCAAGAAATGGGACAGTGTAGGGATAGGTTATCTGGGGCAAAGATGATTGGCTTTTTTTGTTTTTATTTTTATTTATTTATTTATTTTTTTAAAAAAGATTTTATTTATTTATTTGACAGACAGAGATCACAGGTAGGCAGAGAGGCAGGCAGAGAGAGAGGAAGGGAAGCAGGCTCCCCGCTGAGCAGCGAGCCCGATGCGGGGCTCAATCCCAGGACCCTGGGATCATGACCTGAGCTGAGGGAGGAGGCTTTTAACCCACTGAGCCACCCAGGAGCCCCTGATTGGCTTTTTTTAAACATGTGTGCATGTTGATGAGAACAAGCCAGTACAGAAGATGTTCTTGCAGGAGAAAAGTATCTGGAAAAGCAAGAAGGGATAGGTTTTAGGGTAAGGCGTAGAGAGCTTAGCCTTTCACAGAAGCTGGGAGATGTCACTGCCAAGTAAAGCGAGCAAGAGAGGAAAGCAGAAGGCGGGCTCAGAAGCAGGGAGCGAAGAAACTCCCACCAGGTTGCTTCATTTCTTTTTCATTGAAATTATCAAGTGAGGTCACTGGCTGAAGGAGAGCAGAAGTGGAGGGGGGGATTTCAGGTTTCGGCAAGAATAGGACTAACTCCTCTCAGGAGTGGGACATGACCCATTCAAGGGAAATGCAGTGGGATTGCCAAGCCATGGTGAATAGGCATTTAAGCTCTGTGGCTACTAATTTTAAGAGGCTGTTGGGAGTTAAGCTTACATGGAGCTGGAAACTTCTGAGAAGTACTACAGAGAGAGAGAAGCACCAGGGCTTTGTGGGGATTTGCAAAGGAGTGATTATTATAATGGAATATGTGCTATTTAAGGAGAAAGGGCAGACATAGGGGAATGGTGGGTAGAGAAATGTCACCATCAGAAAAATCTCCTACACCATTAACTTTCCTGGAGTTCCCATTCTTGCCCTAAACTGAAACTTGGTGATCCCCTACAGAAATCATTCAGTGAACCAGATCCCTCTCAACTGGAGGCTGCTTTCCCTTCTACACCCATGGACCTGAGAGCCTGGGATGGGAGAAGACAACCAAAATTTCAAAATCATCAAATCACCTGAAGATCACATTACTAGATGGTATAATCCACTACCCTTCTAGAGCTGACAGAGATGCTAGCTTGTTTTAAAGTAACTACTCTTCCTCTCTTCCATAGTAATAATATGTTGCCGGCATATGGCTATCCAGATTGAAGACTAATGTCCCAATCTCTCTCACAATGAGGTATGACACGTTATCAAGTTCTGCACAATGAATGCCAACAGAAGCACCGTGTGGCAGGTGCTTTGTCTTAAGACTTCGTCTTAAGAGACAGCTGATTTACCCTTTGCCCCTTCTTCCTTTCTCTCCTACCACTTAGAATGTCTATATAAAAGCTGGAGCTTTACCTGGGGCCATGATGAAGAGTGCCACATATTAGGGATGGTAAAGTTAAAAGTTTAAGGAGCCTGGGAACCTGAGAACAATGGGGTAGCACCAGGGCATTGGCATATTTTTTAAGTTCTCCAGATGATTTTCATAGGTAATCAGGTTAAGAACCCCTGTCCTAGACCTGGTCATCCTCAACAGCTGTTATCATCTCTAAAATCCCGATTTTGAACATCCTACTAGCTGTCCTCCCACCCCCTACTCTTCCAACTCACTTCCCCCAGTACCCTACTCCAAACATGCTTGAACCTCTTCAAGACCCCTGGTCACCACACTCTACAGTAAGTATGGCCTGAGTCAGCAAAAAAGATTAAATCATGGTAAGAAGATCTGTATAGATCTTCTTAAGGATCTGTATAGAAAAGGGTAAAGTATATTGTAAATTTTCACATAAAAGAGATTAGAAGAGTTCTGAAATTTGAAGGAGAAATTCTATTTTGTGAAAAATTAATTATTTTGGATTATAGACAGTTCTGTGGTGGAATTTTCAACTTGTGAGAAATGTCTGATGACATTTTTCAGGTTGAAAAATAATCAAATATTAGATATATGGTTGGCCTAGAAAATGGAGGATGTGTTTGTCACAGGGGTATTCCTTCTCCTACAATGGTGAATAAACAAGGCTTCACTGAACTCATTTTTAATACCTTGAAGTTCAAACAACTTCTTTTTATGTTTTTCATGGTGTTAGTGTCTGCTTTGGTGTTTGCATGCCTTTCAAATGTAGCCAGCACCTTTAGCTTTGATTATCCTGCACCTCAATTTTTGCTAGTCTGTTTATATGGCCAAGATGTTTAAGCTCATACTGATCTGTCTTCTGCTTATTTAATAAAAAATGGCTAATGTGTCTTGTCAGTAATCAACTGTTCTGTTGACCACATCTGCAGAACTTCTCAAATCCATGAAAAAGGCCATAATAATCATCCTTCCAACGACCAGAAACCTGTCAACTTGGATGGCAATTTTAGGAAAAAGTAGCCTATGGGATGTTTGACTGGCAAATTCCAAATTCTGATTCTTGGGCTGCCAGTTTCATGTGTCAAAGTAATTTCGAGTAATTGTTCTTCATGTCAATGCTGACTGGGGTAATGCACTTCCTACTTCTCCTGGAATACATTCAGGAATGGGCAAAAAAATCTAAAGCCATTGTTAAATTTAAAAAAAAAAGCAAATTAAAGCATGCAAAGAATTCCCTGACTAATGCAGAACTCGCTGACTAATCCAGGTAAACTGGGCATGGTGCATTCAGAAACGTCAAGTCAAGGACTTAGGACAGTATGTTTACAAACAGCTTTCCATGTACACCATCCCCCAACATGTGAGATTTTAGTTTACAGTTTTGTTTCCAACTTCTAAAACCTTTCAAATATACTTTATGTATTTATCACATACCTATTACATGATCTAAAGAGTTTTATTTTGTCAAGGCTCAGACAAGATACACTAGGACAGTGATCCCTGTAGTATTTCAAAAGATGTACTGGAATGACTTACTTTTAAACTTTTGGAAAGAGGTCACCTGCCAGACTAGACTCAATTGCTAGCACATGTTCTTGTCCCTGTGGTCGATACTTAGTACCCAGGTAAAATTCAAACCAGGATATCACCAGGACATTGGAAACTAAACTATAATAAAACTAAATGTGATGACTGTTACAATCTTGAAAAATGTACTTTTTATGAGGCTTTAAATTGTAAAATTCATAAATTTATAAGTCATTCGAACCCTTAAGTGGCGAGAGATTATTAAAGGGATGACTTTCCTATTATTTTTTTAAATGACAAGCCAAATTCTAAAGCTAGAATGTCCTTTTTATAGTAATTCATATCAAATTGAAAAATCACTTGCAAATTGAAAAAGCTGGAAATCTTCTTTCCCCATACATTAACAGAAGAGGAAGAACAGAAAAACAAAATACTTTCAGGATGACCTAGCTAAATCTATTTTCATCTTGTAACCAGCATCTGTATTTTTGATCATAAGATTATCAGAATCATTAAGTTCATAAGCCGGGCATGTATTATACTGTATTCTCAAAAAGGATTTAAGGGGGGTTGGAACTAAAGGCATCGGCACAATCATTCACTCATCAAAAGAAAGCAGACCAGAGGGAAAATCAGGTACCTGCAGCAAGTGTCTTAAAAATAAAAGATGAAAGGAACACAGATATGGCAAATGCTGTGTTGAGTACAGAGCCAGGTGCCGTGCAGAACCATCCAGCTCTTTTTTTTTTTTTTTAAAGATTTTATTTATTTATTTGACAGACAGAGATCACAAGCAGGCAGAGAGGAAGGCAGAGAGAGAGGGGGGAAGCAGGCTATCTGCCGAGCAGAGAGCCCGATGTGGGGCTCGATCCCAGGACCCTGGGATCTTGACCTGAGCCGAAGGCAGAGGCTTTAACCCACTGAGCCACCCAGGCGCCCCCCCATCCAGCTCTTAAGGAAGAAAAAAAAGGCATGAAAGCAGAAGTGAAGAGTGTTGACTACTGACTGGGTAGGAGGGGAGCATCCAGGTTTTTTAATATTTGGACTCTTACTGCTCAGACGCGAAGAATAAGACGGCACCTCTGTAAAGTAGCTGGATGTCAAGAAAAGGTGCTCCAGCTACAACACGGAGAGTGGAACAGACACGTCAAAGGTCATTACGGTGATCCAAACCAGCCTGGATGGGGCGGGGGCTTCAGAGAAGAGAATGGATTCAAGCTGGAAATCGAGACGTGGGTTGAGCTGTCCAGAATAGCTCTTATTTGACACCAAATAGATCAATCACAGACTGAGTGAAGCTTGAAGATAAGTTCTAAAAAAAGTAACAAAATGTCTTTTAGCATCTACCTTGAAATCATCAAACCTTCAGCTTGAAGGAAATGTCAGAAGTCAAAGCAGTAGCTTTTCTGAAATGGCAGAAATAGGGAGATCTAAAAAAATTAATTAATGCTTTAAAGTGGACTGTGTGCTTATACAATCCTAAAAACAAAATTAACATCCAAGTGATGAAAACTATGTATCAGAGATATATCAAATGGGAAGGCTCATCACCTTACAACCAGATAATTAAAAACTAACCACTGGAAGGGGAGATGAACCATGAGAGACCGTGGACTCTGAGAAACAAACTGAGGGTTTTGGAGGGGAGGGGAGTAGGGGCTTAGGTGAGCCTGGTGGTGGATATTGAGGAGGGAATGTATTGCCTGGAGCACTGGATGTGGTGCATAAACAATGAATCTATGAAAAAATAAAATAAAATAATAAAAATAAAATGTTCTGCCCCAAATTCCCCCACCCCAAAAAATAAATACAGTATAAAAAACAACAACAACCAACTTTCACATAATATTCTCCCCTAATCCCAACAACCACCTTTATAACAGATATTATTATTATTCTTCTCATTTTATAGATGACGCAGCCGTAGCTCAGACACAATAACCCTAGAGTAAACCAGGGAGCCTGCGGCCGATGCAGACACTGGTCTCAAAACCACCTTCTCTGAGTACCATATGCTTGAATTAGCTAAACCACATGGGCCTTGTGCTTGGGAACACGAGAAAGCTAGGAGTGCAGAGAATCGAATAATGCACTTAAAAATTAGCTTCCAAAGTGTTTTATTTGGGGGGGGAGGGATTTATCACATTCCACAGTATAGGTTTTAAACACAAATACCTACCGTTTCTATATTTTTAAAAGATTAATTAATTAAATTAATTAAAACAATCTTATTTATTTAAAATTAAAATAAATCTTGTTTTTTATTATTTGCACATTTAAACAATTTTATTATCTTATTTTATTATTTGCACATTATTATTTGCATTTTTTTTTTATATGCACAAGTTGAGAGGTGGGACAGAGGGAGAGAATCTCAAGCAGACTCCCCATTGAGCACAGAGCCAGATGCCAGGCTCGATCCCAGAACCCATAAGATCATGACCTGAGCCGAAACCAAGAGTCAGACATTCAACCGACTGAGCCACCGAGGTGCCCCCCTCAAATTTCCATATTTTTAATTGAACTACTATTACTATTTGACATCCTCATATACCCACATGGCACAAAAACGCACCCCCCCAGCTTGTTTGCTTTTTTTCCCTCTGCTGAACAGCATGATGCTATCCCTTCCCTAAGGCACCGGAATACAGATTATGAGATGCTCTTTAAATGGGTCATGAAAGAGATGAAAAAGCAAGAGGAACCCCCCCTTAAACGAACTCTTGAGAATTCAGACACATATCCAACCTCTGCCTGAGCAACTTCTCAACAGCTCTGTCAATGTCACAGAGCTGTCTGGCTCTGCTTCAGTTTTCTCCTGTGACCTGAACTGTGTGTTCTTCCCCTGCTGCATCCCACCAATGTATGGTGACATTTCATGGACCAAGAGTTGAGAAACATGCAGTAGCCACAGACCACTCTAACGGAAGAGAGAGTGCATGGTAAATAAAAACCGTTCACCCTAAGCAATCCAAGCAGTGGTCCTCTCCCTTCCTGAGGAGGCTGTGCGTGCCTGTCCTTGTTTGGGCTCACAGCAGGTGAATGCGAATGACGCCTCACTCACAAGTGAATAATGGAGGCCACTGGAATGCAGAGCCCTGGGGAGGGCACAGCTCCCCACGGGAAGGCAAACATCCATCACCCCACTTTTGTGTGACACTTCCAGGAACTGGCTGCCCTCGGTTCAGGCTGTGCCCCCAGCTCCACCTTGTCCCCATTGAACACCTATTCACCCTCCCCGGCCCTACCTGACCTACTGGAGCTGACCACGTCCTCCATCCTGCCAGCTCCCTATTTGGTGTTCAGTGAGCTACACATTGACTTGTCTCTCACGTACAATGGCGTGACCTTCTTTCGGACATGCTGGCGTCTGAATGCTTACGAGACGGGGCCAGCACTCATGAAATGTTTGCTGAACTCTTTCTGTAACAAGAGTGAGGGCTCTGGTTTACAGGCATCTTCACATCCAATGGCTCAATGTCATGACCTCGTGGATCAAGTCGTGAGCTTGTGGACAGGCAGGGCAGGAACTGCCTCCCGCGTCCCCTGGGAGCCACTGAGGGCTGTTCTCGCAACAGGAAGAATGAGGGAGATCTGGAATCAGAGGGGTTTCCTTTTTCTGTCTGACATCTAGAATCCTCTGGCTTTATCTTTCGCCTCTACATTAATGAGAAAGAAAGCTACAGAGAAAAAGAGCCCCCACAGAACTATGTCAGTTTTCTGGTTAGAAAGGCAGCATCTGTGCCCCTGAAACATACTTCCCAAAGCCTGTAGGACAGAAGCAGTGTGGCCCCTGCAAGCCCTTTCACGGGCCCAGAGATACCCCACTGAGAGAAGCAGGGAGCAGGAAGAACAAGGCCGTCAGCAACCCACGGAGCATCATGGAGCCCGCAAGCCAGGTGGGAGCCATGGCAGGTGTCTGAGGGGCACCCAAGCCCCTGGCATGGCTGCTGGGTGTCTCCTAAAGGAGAACTTGTTCATGAGCCTGCGGCCCACCACCCCCTGACTCAGACCTCCCTGCGGTGGGGGACAGACCGCATGGCAGAGCCCACTTGATCCTAAAGAAGAAGGAAGACAAAGGAAGCTCCCCCGCAGCAGTCCAGACAGCCCAACCAAAACGGGCAGACAACGCACGGAGCTCTTTGCCACCCCCAGTCCTGCTTTGGTGAAAACCAAGTCGGAAGACAAGGGCCAGAGCCCGACCCAGACCCTCAGTGTGTCCGTGTCTCGAGGCTGCAGGGCTGGAACAAGCAAGTAACGGTGTCCCTGACGTGCGCCTGCAGGCCATTCCTCGGGGAATCTGCAGGCAAGCAGCAGACCGCTTATGGCTCTCTGGAAGATTCTCGGGGCTCGATAACAAGCCCAACCAAGCTGCAGCCCTTCCCCGTCCTGTCGCCCCGTAAACATATTCACCGCTTCATACGGGAAGATCTCGCTTCAGGAGAAAATCAGGTAATCAGAGGCATCCAGTGACTCAGGAGTGCTTGGACGGGGCATTTCAGGGATGGTTTCATGGTGATTAACTAACTTGCTTCATTTCAATGTAGTTGTCACTCTGAATTACCACTTAATGGGTGAAGTGTGCAGGCTATAACAATCAGTGGTACTGGCATAAGGAAGCAAGACATTAAAAAAAAATTAGCCCCTAAAGCCATTATTGCAGTGAATTTTTCAAATAGTTTTAATACTCGGTCTTTTGACCCCAGGGTATGGCTTGGAGAAAATATATTAATCTCAAGATAATAATCAGTCAATTTCAGTTCTTCAATATCGACGATGATATTAAAGATTCCAACCTTACTCTTTTGGGTTGCAAACATTAATTAAGCATGATAATTGTGTGCCTCTGTGATATTTGGTACTTTCTGAATGAGTCAGAGCTCGGGGAATAATTTGAATACGGCAGACAGCAATTTGCTACATAAATTCACCCCAATGGCTATTAGCTCATTTTAAAATAGTTCTAGATCAGAGGGGTTCTTTTTTGCATTAATACCAAGTTAATCACATCTACATAACCTTTTATTCACCCTTCCCCAAACCCTCCATGAATAACTTCTGCAAGCCCTGACCTGAATGTAATAAGGGGCAGGTGGGGGGCAGCTTATGGGGAGGTAGTTTTAATAAACGCGTTTTTAACACAATCTCCTTCAACTATAGGGTTCTATAGGCTCTATCTTGATACTTATTTCCAGGGGTCTTATGTGAGAGGTCAATGGGCTTTACACTTGCTTTCTTTTTAACTCTCATTTTATACTAAATAATTTCCATAAAAACCATATAGTGTCTATAGACCACGCATCTGTATATTTAGGATATTTACCAACTAATGGATAAGCTACCAATGGCTCCAGGGCCAGTTTCAATGCCACCGCTTCAGAAATTTGAAGAAGATCCCGAGGAACTACAGAGGTCATGAAAACTGAATTAATGCTAGAAATTCATGAAGGGTTTGGCTGGGGACCACATCCACCGAAACAAAGATGAGCTCAACGCGGGGTGCAGAGACGAGCAGCCCTTAAAAAGGTGGGGGCTAAGGAACAACCCACCTGGCACGGCTGGACCCAGCGGCTCCTTGAGCCTCCTTCTCTTTATTCTTTCCCCCACCACTGCTGCTCCTGTCAGTTTGGTAGTGGCAGCAGGAAACTTGGAAGCCACCCATACCACCTGCTTTAAACCACTCCAGGACTTGGAACAGTGCTCACACAGGGCTCCGATGTCCACGGCAGAAGTAGAGTGTGGGAACTCGCACAGGGCTCACACACCCTGCGTGCTGGGCGTAAGGGTACGTGAGCCGGACACTTTATTTGTACCTTGAAATAAAATGCAATGACTAAGGAAAAGATGAGCTCTGCACTAAAAATGTAAAGCAGACAAGCATCCTCTTGGGTCTGCCTGAGGAGAGACGTGGGTGGCACCGGCCCCCGCAGGGCAGCGGGCTGCTGAGCCCGATGCAGGCAAACCTCCATGGAGCTCGGGTGCTGCAGCTTGTCAGACCTCATTCTCCCTGGCTATTTTTGGTTCTATCAGTAAACTGCCAAGTTTCTTTGGGCTTGACAATTACTAAAGCTTAATGAGATCATTACTACTCTGGTAGTATTTGTGTGTTTTTGCTTTTTGGGGGCGTTTTTTGGAGAGCTGAGGGGACTTGCTAGCCAGGATCCTCACCGGATGGAAACAGACATCCTGTGAGTTGCATGATCACCTGGGGGAAGGCAAGCTAGCTGTGGAGTGACAGATTCACAGGTAGGCTCATTCTCTCTTTCCTTCTGCTTCAGTCAAATGCCCCAGGAATCTGTGGCCAGGCTCCTCCATTTACTGTGTGACACTGAGGAAATCACCAGATACTCTGAGCCCACACATTCTGGTATGTTTCCATTTGCAACAAACATCATGACTATTACCCTTCCTCCTTAGAATTCACTGTGTCAGAGGCAAATCCAAACAGGTGATGGGCAGCCCAGGGTAGGTATTTATTCGCTCATGTGCCATTGTCCTACAGTCACTTGGCCAACCTTCGTTCCCATCAATCCACTGACCCACGCTTGCACCCACTCCTCCCAGGAGGAGCCAAGCTCCTCCCCCTGTTCTGCACGGAGGTGCTTCTGGGCTGCCCAGGATGGCTGGCAGCTGCTGGGGGACCCTGGAGCCCCAGACCCCGCTCCTCTTCACTGACAGCAGTGAAGCACCTAGCTCTTTTTTTTTTTTTTAAGATTTTATTTATCCAATTTATCCATTTGACAGACAGAGATCACAAGTAGGCAGAGAGGCAGGCAGAGAGAGAGGGGGTAAGCAGGCTCCCTGCTGGATCATGACCTGAGCCAAAGGCAGAGGCTTCAAACCACTGAGCCACCCAGGCACCCGCACCTAGCTCTTTTAAATCCTGAAATCCCAGCTGAGAGATCATTAAATCTAAAGGCTTCTGTCATGGGGCAGAAAAAAGTCTGAAAATCACTGAGGTAGTAGAAAAAATATGAGCTCACTGAACCCAGACCAGCGACTTATTAAATATGTGATTTAGGGCAAATTCTTTAAATTCTCTTCATGCCTGTTGTTTCATTTACAGCTCAGGGCTGTTGGCAGGACACGCTAAGCAGCAAGTGGGGAAGGTCTCTGGGAGAAACCTCTCACAAGAGACCAAATGAAAAGGTAGTCACGGTTATCTGCCTCCTCCCTGTCCTCTCCCTACCAAGCCTCGTGAAGCTCATCTGCAGCCCCAAGCTCTCGGTATAGAATGGTCTCACTGCCGCTAAGGATCCCAAGGGGACCGTGGGCTTCTGTCTGTACCCCTCCAACCACAGAGTGGGCAGCAGGCCACAACCACCCTCGCAAAACATCATGAACCCACGCAGGCTGGAAGCAGCTGGTTTAGCATCCGGGAGGCTCCAAACATAACTCACCCCAAATCATGCCGCCAGCATCCCCATGTAGCACCCCCTGGAGATCCCACAGAGCAGTGGTGTGCAGACATCCCCAGCTGTGTAGCTGGACCACCCCACCCCCACCTGCACCTGCCATTCTGGACACGTCTTGGGGCACCTACTGGAGACTGAGGATCCTTGTCTGCACAGAGAGTATCTGTGACTTGAGATCCACCCGAGGTGGATAAGTGCCTGACCTCCAGATGGGATGGGGGCCCGAAGTGTGCCTCTCCACCGCGGGAGGAACGTAGCGGGCCCCGATCAATCTGTAATGACAGACGTATGATCCAGATGGATAGCGGCATATACATCCAAGTATTTGTGCATCTCGGGAATGAGAAAGGGCAGGTGAGTAACAGGAGGAGGGTTAGGGGGTGGGGAAGAAAGAGTGAGAGACAAAGAGAAAACGAGGCAGAGACACACACCGAGAATGAGGCAATAACGTGGGAGAAAGAGACAGAGAGAAAGGCAGGACAGAGAGAGCGAGTGAGACAGAAACACAGAGAAAGGCAGAGGGAAACAAATGGGGGGCAGACGAGAAAGCCAGAGAGACTCAGACTGAGAGAGGTGTGGGAAGAGAGACCCAGGTGCCAAAAGACAAAATGACAGGGACCAGGAAAAAAAAGGAGAGAAAAGAGAGAGCAAGGGAGAGGAGAGGAGGGAGGGAAGGAGACAGATACACAGTGCCAGTGTGACAAAGAAGCCAGATGGCAAGAAGGATAGTGACTCACAGATGCACCCCAGCTGTGATCAGGGAGACATGACAAGAGGATTAGCTGAGGCCATTTTAGCCCATAGCCCTTTTTTTCCTCACAGCTGCTTTAAACATCAGCCCTTGCTGGGAAAGCTATTCCATCCTACTTCTCCTGCATCTACCAATCTTAATCTGGGGAGCAGTAGGTCTCTGGGCTCCCTTGTCTCCATATTGAGTCTCCAGTCGAGCGCTGTAATGGGTGAGCCCCTGGATGCCGGCACAGGACGTGGCCTGGGGACCAGGGTGCCCTTTCCCGCTGTTCTGGAGTATTGGGTCTGATGGCACTTTCCCTCCTTGGCTGGCACAAAGGTTTTCTCTAGCATCAGGCAAGCAGTAGGTGCTCAAAGAATATTTAGTAATAATGGTGTCCCTCTGATAATAGGTAAAAGGGCTCCCAATTATAGATTTCAGTAGTATTAATTTAATTCAATGCCATTGAAATGTACTGAGGTCTGCTGTGCTGAAGCACAGTGTTGCTATGGGATCTGATTTACCTCCCAGTACGAAGCACAAACTGTGGGATATTCTGCAAAAACATCACTTAGCTCCCATGCTGGTGTAGGAGCATTCTAGTTGAGGCTGCGCTGTCCAGTGCTGGTCAGCTGGCCTTCTCTTAGAAAGCCCATTCTCCACAGAGAGCTCCTGCAAGGACTTCCATCATCCCAGTCTCTATCAGCCAAACTTGTTTGCTTCTATCCGATTAAAATAGTGGCCTGCTGACTAGCAATGATGACTGTAAAAAAAAAAAAGGGCAATCTCTGGTGAAATTAAAGACACCCAACATACATGAATTAGCTCAATATATTTTAGAGACATTCACTGCCCTTCTGTGAATTTGTGAGATGATCCACGGTGCTCTGTATTCTTTATACAGGAGTGATGCCCTAGACTAAATTCCCTCCTTGGTCCTGAGACAGTATGAATTCTGGAAGAATCTGTCTACTTGCATCTGGTGGGGAGAGGAAGTGTCAGTACCTCCCTATGGAAAATTGGGAGTTTTTCTGTAGTGACCTGTTGTGTAAACAGTATTCAGAACACCAATAAAACCACAGAGCTAGGACTTCTAAAATATGCAAGATATTTTATTCTGTGCTTCTCTGATAATAAGAATTAAGTTAATAAATGTTTCTACATGTGGCAGAATATGATCTTTCATTGTAGTGTGGTAATGGGTTTGTTGGAGGTGCAGACTTACCGCTCTCACCCACTGCAAAATCCTATGAGGGCAATAAACAGAGCAAGGGCCTTTTGGAGAAATGGCTAATTCCACAGTTGGAGTAGGGGAGATGAAAGATGAATCTAGAATATCTTTTATGCCAAAAATTATTTAAGTGCTCAAAAAACCCAAAAGTGATGGGCACATCAAAAGGACACAGGAGGACTTTCAGCTCCAGGAAAATGGAATAAATGTACTTTTCATTATTTCTCCCACTACATACTACTAAAAACCCTGGACATCACGTACAAAACAAACATAAGACAACTCTGAAAGATGGAGAGAAGATCAGCTAGGACCCCGGGATCCAAGGAATGACCCAGTGGTGAGTCCCTGGGCTTCTCTCTGCCTCACATACCCGATCTAGACTTGGTGCTGGAGAAGACAACAACTCAGAAATGCCAAGAGGAACAACAAAAGAAGCCCCTACCAAGAGCACACTTGGTAGGGCCTTTCCAAAGGCCCAGGAAAGGGGCAGCCCAGCAGGACAGAACATTTTTTAGACAAGAACTGCTTTATGCCAGCCATTCATCACCGCAAAACAAAAACAAACCCAAAAAGAACAATGGCTTCAACCCCATTCACAGGAACAAAGACTAAGTGGAGAACCTAAATATCCCCCCCTCCCTGGCTGGGCAGTAACAAGTCACCCCACTTCACTCCATTTGTATGTGTCAGAAAAAGACAAGCAGGGAGCCAGCACTTTCATTCCTGCTACCTACAGTGAGGAACCCTCCATACCATCACCACCACCACACCGTTCAGTGTGAGCATCTGGGAGACTGGATCTCCACCACCACAAGGTAGTAACAAGGCACCTCTCCCCTCTTCCTGTGCCAGAGCTGTGTCCGAGAACAGAAGATTTAACTAAGACCCAGAACCTCTTAACATAATCCCTAGAACTTTGGGTTTCAAACAAAAGTAATTCGTGATGCCAACAACTGGGAAAATCTCAAAGTAGAATGAAAAATAGACTGCTGAGATGCTGGAGATGTTAGAACTATCTGAGAAAGATGTTAAAGCTGCCATCACAATAATGCATCAAGGAGCACCTATGAACAGGCTCGAAACATATAACAAAATAGACTCGGTGAAAATACAGAAAGTCTCACCAAATAAAGAGAATATATTTTAAAAAGAACAAAATGAAAAGTTTAGGATTAAAAAAAAATGAGTAGGTTCAACAGCAGAATGAAAGGGACAGATGAAAGAATCAATAAACTTGGAAATAAAGCAACAGAAAATATCCAATATGAATACAAAGATAAACCAGACAGAAGAAAATGAACAAAGCTTCAGAATTCTTTGGGGCTATAACAAAAGAACTAATATTTCTGTCACTGGAGTTCTGGAAGGAAAGGAGAAAGGGAGATGGGCTAAAAAAAGGGTACTTGAAAAAATAATAGCTGAAAATGTCTCAATTTGTCAAGAACCATAAACCTTAGCTCTAAGCAGCTCAGTAAATCCCAAAGAGGATAAACTTGTAGAACTCCACACCAAGAAACATCATAATCTAACTTCTAAACATTAGTGACTAAAACACTAAAAAATCTTGAAAGTAGCAAGAGGGAAGTGACACTTTCCCTATAGGAAAAACACAATTCAAATAAGAGCATATTTCTCATCAGAAATCATGGAGGCCAGAAGAAAGTGGCACCTGAGTTTTTAAATGCTGAATGAAATGAACTGTCAAACAAGAATTTTATTACCAATGAAAACAAGAGATGGGGAAAAATCAAGATATTCTTAGATGAAGGAAAACTAAGAGAATGTGTCACCATCACAATTACTCTCAAACAGTGGCTAATAAAGGTTCTCTAAGATCTTGGAACATCAGGAAGGAAAAGTTGAGGTAAATACAACAGACTTTGCTTCTCTTTAGTTTTCTAAATGATGTTTGATGGCTGAAGCAAACATTATAACACTGTGTAATGTCATTCTAAAAGTATGTGGGAAAATATCTGGGACAATTATAAACAGAAGAGGGCAAAGGAATGTAAAGTGAGGTAGAATTTCTGTATGTCACTCAAACTGGAGATCTGACAACATTGGTAGACTGTTATAAGTTATGTATATATAATTCAATGCCAAGAGCAATCACTAAGAAGGCTATACAAAGAGATACATTCAAAAATACTACAAATAAGTGAAAATAAGATACTAAAAAATGTTGAAGTAACTTATACAAAAAGGAAAAATTAAAGAAAAAACAGAGAATAGAAAGCAAACAAACAAACAAAAACCCGGAAGAGGTAAGTTCTAGCATATAAATAATAATATTAAATGTAAATTATCTAAAAACACAAATAAAGATGGTATGGATTTAAAAATTTGACCCAGTTTGGGCACCTGGGTGGCTCAGTTGGTTGAGTGGCTGCCTTCGGCTCAGGTCATGATCTTAGGGTCCGGGAATTGAGTCCTTCGTTGAGCTCTCTGCTCAGCAGGGAGTCTGCTTCTCCCTCCCACTCTTCCCTTTGTGTGTGTGCACTCTCTCTCTCTCTCTCTCTCTCTCTAAAATAAATAAAATCTTTTTTAAAAATGACCTAATTCTATGCTGTCTACAGGAAACTAACTTTACACATAATGATATATGCAAGTTGAAAGTAAAAAGGGCAAAAATACATATCATGCTAATGACATTAATTGAAGAAAGCAGGAGTGGCTAGATTAGTATCAAACCACATTTCATAGAACACAGAAAATTACCAGGGACATAGAGGTATATTACAAAATTATTTTTTAAAAAGTAAATCCACCAAGAAGATATAGCAATCACCAAAATGTATAGACTAAACAACAGAGCTATAAAATATATAAAGGAAAAATTGGGAGCAGTATAAGGGAAAATCCAGCAAATCTACAGTAATAATAGAAGACATACACACTCCTCTCTCAACAATCTCTAGAATAACTAGGCAGAAAATCAGGAAGTATACAGAAGAAATCAACAATACTATCAACCAACCAGGATCTAAGTAATATTTATCAAATACTCCATCCAACAGCAGCAACTGCTTCAAGCATCAATGGAACATATACCAAGAGAGACCACATCCTGAGTCATAAAAGAAACATCAACAAATTTAAAAGAATTGAAATCATAAAGAGTGTCCTCTGACCATAATGAAATCAAACTAGAAAGCAAAACCAGAAAGTTAAGAGGAAAATCCCTCAATACTAGATAATTAAACAAGAGGCTTCTAAATAATCACCGGGTCAAAGAGGAAGTCATAAGGAGAAAAAATATACATTGAGCTAAATGAAAATAAAAATACAACATCTCAAAATTTGTGGGACACAGCTAAAGCAATCCTGAGGGGAAAATTTATAGCACTAAACACTTAAAGAAGATTCATTAAAAATCTAGGCTACCAAGTTTATAACCTAAAAAAGAAAAAGAAACCCAAAGCAAGCAGAAGAAAGGAAATGATTAAAGGTAAGAGCAGAAATCAATACAATTAAAAATAGAAAAATAATAGGGAAAAAAAATCAATGAACAAAATCCTGGTTCTTTAAAAAGATCAGCAAAAAAATAAAAGTAAAAATAAAAAGATCAGCAAAATTGGCAAACCTATATGACAGACAGGTAATTAAATCAGAAAGAGAAGACACAAATTACTGGTATCAGGGCACAAGAGAGGAGATTTGATTCAGACTCTGCAGACATCAAAAGGATAATAAATATAGTGAACGACTCAACACACACAAATCTAACAACTTACATGAAGTGGACTAATTCCTTGAAAAGCACAAACCGTCACAATTCACAATTCAAGACAAACCATTTAAATATCCCTATAACCTGTCCGAAAACTGAATTCATAATTTTAAAACTCCAAAAAAAGAAATCTAAAAAAAAAAAAAAAAAGGCCCAGATGATTTTACTAGGAGTTCTACCAAATATTTAAAGAACACCAATTCTACCCTGACACCAAAACCAGACAAAGGTACAAAAAGGAGAAAACAACAGATCAATATCCCTCATGTATACAGAAGCAAAACTCCTTAACAAAATATTGGCAAATAGAATTCAGCAATATATAAAGAGGATATACCATCCAGAGATGCAAAGCTGGTTCAATATTTCGAAGTTAATTCTGACAATCCACCATAGTAGAAGGTGGAAAAAAAAAAACCCACATGATCATTGCAACTGATGCAGAAAGTTGCAAGTTGATTTATTTGACAAAACTCAATACATGTTCAAAATTTAAAAAAAAAAAATTGGAATGGGGGGCCTTCCTGAACTTAATAAAGAACTTCTACAAAACCTACAGGCAACACTGTATGCTAGAAGACCAGAGCTTCCCTCCTATGGCTGGAAACACGCAGGGATGTCCATTCTCACCCTCCATTCAACATAGTGCTGGAGGTTCTAGGGGGAGCAATATGGCAACAGAATGAAATAAAAGGCATACAGACTGGAAAGGGACATTTTTGACATGATAATCTAGAAAATCCCAAAGGGCCTCCCAGAATTAATATGTGAGTTCAGCAAGATCACAAGCTACAAGAAGAACATGTAAAAATCAACTATATTTCTATTTACTAGCAATGAACATGTGCACACCAAAACTTAAAATATAATACCATTTACAGACACTCCCAAAAAGAACATATTTAGGTGTAAATCTAACAAAATACATACAGGACTTATATGCTAAAGACTACAAAACACTGAAATCAAAGAATCTCTAACACATATAGTGTTCATATATTGGAAGACAAAACATAGTAAAGATGTCAGTTCTTCCCAAATTGATGTATATAGGTTTACTGAAACTCCTATCAAAAATCCCAAAAAGATTTTTTGTAGGTATAGAAAAAATTATTCTAAAACTTATATGGAATGTCCAAAGAACTAAAATAGCTAAAACAATTTTGAAAGAATAAAAAGGAATCAATCTACCCAATTCCAGAACTTATTATATAGCTAAAATAATATAACTCAACTGAGAATCTGCAGAGAATTATGCTGAGTGAGAAAAGCCAATCCCAAAAGGCTATATACAATACAATTCCATTTTTATAACATTCTTGAAGTGACACAGGTATAGGAGAACAGATTAGTGGTTACCAGGGATTTGGGACAGGCTGGCAAGGAAGTGGCTGTGGCTAGACACACACACACATACACACACACCATGGGGGACCCTTTTGGTGATGGAAATGTTCTGTGCCTTAGCCATATCAGTGTCATTACTCTGGCTGTGATATTATACTATGGTTTTGCAAAATGCCATTGGGAGAAACTGGGTAAAGGTCCACAAAATTTCTCTGTAATATTTCCTGCAACTGCATGTAAATCTACAATTATCTCAAAGTAAAAACTCTTATTTTAAAAAAAAGGACACAAAAGCCAGCTTGAAGATGTTCCCACTGATAACCTGGGGAAAATTTGAGCATCGAAATAATTAAAGACTATAAACAATTATAAATAATTGAAAAGAACAGGAATCCATGAATACATACTAATGATAGATATGTAAATACGTAAGTAGGTAAACAGATACACACAGGCAGGCATACAGACAAGGGCTTTTGCTTACAGCTGAAAGCAGAATGCCATGGAAACCTTAAAAACAAACAAACAAACAAACAAACAAAAAACAAGCTTATAGATACAGAGAACAGATTGGTTGCCAGAGGTGGGGGCTGGGAGTGGATAAAATAGGTGAAGGAGTTCAAAAGGTACAAACTTCCCGGTATAAAATAAGTTCTGGGGATGCATGAGGTCTACAGTTAATAATATTGTGATTGCAGATCTGAAAGATGCTAAGAGGCTAAGAGACTATATCCTCAAAGTTCATAAGAAAAAATTGTGTAACTATATATAGTTACAGATGGATATTAACTAGATTTTGTAACTATGTACAATGATGGATGTTAACCACTGATTATTTCACAATGCATACAAATATGGAGCATGTTGTACACCCCCAAAGTGATACAATGTTATCTGTCAATTACACTTAAAAAAAAAAAAAAAGGCAGAATGCCAACTGGTAAATATGGAGGAAGAGCTACAGTAAAGAAACCACCACAGTCTCGCTTGGCTTACAAAAGGATCATCCAAAGATGCTAAATTTGGGGTGGGGTGTTCTGAAAAGAAATAGTAAATTTGCATATTCTTTTTTTTTTTTAAAGATTTTTTTATTCATTTATTTGACAGAGAGAGATCACAAGCAGTCAGAGGGGCAGGCAGAGAGAGAGAGGAGGAAGCAGGCTCCCTGCGGAGCAGAGAGCCCGATTCGGGGCTCGATCCCAGGACCCTGAGATCATGACCTGAGCCGAAGGCAGCGGCTTAACCCGCTGAGCCACCCAGGCGCCCCAAATTTGCATATTCTTAAAGTAATTTTCCATAGATTGTCCCTTGAAATGAAATGACTATTAACTGTACAGGGGAGAAATCGGCAGTCCCTGGAGTGAATGGTCAAAATTATCACCAAAAAGGGGCAGATGGATAGTGTGCACCCAGATGTGATCCAGAAGGATAAAACATTACTTATTACAATTCTGACTTTGGATACACAACCTTATTGAGAAATCATCAGAACCAAAATGAAGAATATTCTCATTTTTTAAAACAGAGGGAGTACGTCTTCTTCAAAGGCATCAATCTGATAAAAGGAAAAGGCTGAAGGTGACAAGACCCTAAGAGCTATGACAACTGTCACCTGTGACCCTAAAACGGAAATGAGTATAAGATGGGGGGAACCTCTGCATCAAGGACCGTATAGGGTCAAGTGACAAAACTGGGTATGGGTGGTCTATTTAATTACAGAATCAATCAATGGGGGTGCCTGGGTGGCTCAGTGGGTTAAAGCCTCTGCCTTCGGCTCAGGTCACAATCCCAGGGTCCTGGGATAGAGCCCCGCATCGCATCGGGCTCTCTGCTCAGCAGGGAGCCTGCTTCCCCTCCTTCTCTCTCTGCCTGCCTCTCTGCCTGCTTGTGATCTCTGTCTGTCAAATAAATAAATAAAAATCTTAAAAAAAAAAAAAAGAATCAATCTATGTTAAATGTCTTGAAGTTGGTAGCTATAGTATGGTTACATAAGAAAATGCCCTTTTTTTAGGATATACATGCTAAAGTATTTGGGCATAAAAGAACAACAGTATTGTATATGGAACTTTCAAAAGGCTTAGAGAAAATTGAGGTGGTACTGATTCATGAAATTATAGGATGTAAGGGTATTCTCAGCATGAGTGTTGAAATGTCTGTCGGTTGGAAATTATTTCCAAATTAAAAAAGAAATTAAGTTCTTTGACTACTGTTACCTATCGAAAGGAACCAAGAAATGCATATACCCATTTGGATTGGATAGGTTCCGGAAAAGTACAGTAATTAAGAGCATAGGCCTCTGAGTTCAGACAAATCTGGGTTCAAATCTGGCTTTGCCCCTTTTAGCTGACCTGACCTCAAGAAGTCTCAATTTCATCATCTGTAAAATGGGGAAAATAATGTTATCTCATAAAATTATCTTGAACATGAAATGGGCTCAGGGCTATAAAATATCCCGACGCCCACATGTGGTCACCATTCCGCATGGCTACTTGCTGTGTCAGTAGGTTAGCGGTGGTGGTACCTGGTTAGCACCTGCGGTGAGGGCGGCTGTTGCTCTAGGCCAGGAGACACAAAGATGACCAGACCGTGGTTTCTGACCTCAAGGGACTTTAAAAATAGAGTTGAACCACAAACTACAGTGTGTAACGAAGAGCGAACAGAATAGCACTGGAGAGGAAACAAGCATATTTTACTTCTTCTGGGACGTGGGTTGGGAAGGACTGCACAGGCGAGGTGACAGTGAAGGTGAGCGGTTAGAGGGCAGGTAAGGATTTCACATAGTGGATGCAAGGGTGAGCAAGGACGTTCCAAGGTGAGTTACCTACCGAGGACACAGGTGGGCCAAGCACTCAGGGCCTGCGTGAGAAACGGGGGAGGAAGAGGGAAATGCAGATGGGGCCTGGGCCAAGCTGTGGAGGGGGGAGGGCCTTGAAAGTGCCACTGCAATGGAATGAGTCTCACTGCTTCCTGCGTGCAGTGGGAGAATCACTGGAGGTTCTGAGTCAGGGGTGACAGGACTGGACTGTTGTCATAGAAAAAGACTGCCGAGGTGGTAGTTTGAAAAATTAATCCAGTAATTATTCCTTCAAATGGAAACTCTGAAGGAAAGGCCAGGCAAATAGTGCCTTCGTGGTTCTTCTGTTTTTTAGCACATCCCATTCCAAATGGTGGTAATTAAAACAGTCAAGAGTTGGTAAGACTAGCTGATACCATGGTGCAGACACACACACACACACACACACGACACACAGACACACGCACACACACACACGCACACATGGGAAACCTATGTGCAGACACGCAGAAAGGAGGGTGGACATGGGATGCGGGCAGGCCTTCTGGCAAGCAATCCGGGAGCAGCGCAGGGGAGCAGCCAAATGGATGTGGAGGAGCTACCCAGCACGGAGTCAGCACTGAGAGCTGGAAAGGGTTCTGGAGACTCTGTGCGCACCAGGCTTTAATCCTATAGTTACTGGATCTCTGGGTCCAAGGGCTGGGCCAGGGTTGCAGTGGCAAATGGATAGCTTGTGGGGAGCACAAAGGACCGAGTATTCCCACTTCTTAACACCCAATACACATGCTAGCCTCCTGAGCATGAGCCCTGCCCCTCTGACCCCAGGGTTTCCCTTCACTGACTATCCAGACTCAGCTTATTTCCCTCAGGATGGCTTAGAAGGCACTGTCCTTACCAGAACCATCTTGACCACAGAGCCCCCTTCAAAGTAAACTTCCTGCCCCCACGCAGTGGTACCCGCTGGCAACGTACCCGTTGTACGAGGAAGGGGCCCCATGGAGTCTACACCACATGAACTGTGGGTGTTGTGGATGGCCATCACACTTCTCTCTCTTTGTTAACGTGGGGGTAGGTAAGAAAAAAAAACTAAAGTTTTAATTCACTTTTTCAGAGGACACTCTCTGTTCTGGAGTTCATGTCTTACTTCACCTAACCAGTTTGGGAAGGCTCATGCTTTTCCCATTAGTAGCAAGAAGGAAAAAGAATGTGTTTTCCTAGGATAGTCTCCTTTAACTCTCAAATTTACCAGGCAGCTACCTGAAGATGGGGCTGACATGAAATCAACCAGACAGATGAGTGGTTCCACGTGGCCCAGGAGAAAGGTGCATCTCGCCACGGGAATGGGCCTGCCTCTGTTTCCCCTGTGGCCCCTCCTCCCTTACCTCAGAGGCGATGGAGGTGAAGCTGCCGCTGAAGTGCACGTGCTTCCGGACCTCGCTGCCGTTGGCCGTGAGCAGCCAGTCCCCGAGCGCACGGTCGTCCCCTGCTGACCGGTTGCTGTGGCTCTGATTGGGCAGAAGCTCTGCCAGGTCCCAGTGGTACGAGGGCGTGGCCCCCACCAGGGCGATCAGGATGGCCTCGGTGGCCACGTAGAGCTGAAGGAGCAAACACACAAACCCAGCTGTGTTGGAATCGCGATCAGCAGGCTTACAAGCCTCATGAGATCTGTGTCCTGCTTTTTGGGTTTCTCTGAGCTACAGACAATGGGGCACATCAAAGCAAAGGAGAGAAACGTGAGAAGGAAGCTTCCTCCTGATCTACCACTGACAGAGTCATCAGCAATACCCCTTGTAAAGCACCCAAGGTTTTTTCCAGGGGGATCTCCTGCATTTGAGGTACTTCCAATGCTCAGGAAACGGCACACTGATGGTTCAATGCCATTGGCAAAGGTGGCAGGGTTGGGGGAAGGGGGATATTACTAGCTGGTATTTATAACACTGACATTCCAGCTACTTCCCCGCAACACTATACCCTCTGTTCAGATAAGCAGGCACCAGGGCCCTGAGTATCATGGCCTTGGATTCACAATCTAAACTATGTCTTTTGTAGCGTAGTCAAATGTCTCAGAAAACAGCATATAGAGAGAGAATATAGTTATATACATAGTAAAAGAATATACACAGTATATCCAAAGAGTAGATACATTATCATATAGAGTACATACAATGTGTATATATGGAGAGAACATACAGTACAGAGAGTATCTCTACAGAAAAAAAGTATATAGACAGAATATATATATCTAGATAATACAGAGGGTAAGCACCAACGAAAACACTTTATTAGAGCAGGTAATCATAATATGTACTTGAGTAGGTACTATTTTAAAAAATACAGTACGCAACTTGTAAGATGTAAAGAAATCCAAATTCCAGAAAGAGATACTCACTTTATAACCCTTAGCCCTACTTAATCATTGTTTAATCTAAACATAGTTGTTCTCCCAAGGGGGGAAAAATTCATTCAAGAAATCTTTATAGAGCACATATGCCATTTGTCTTTGATTGTTCTGGGCCTTATAGCTATTCACACTCGGGTTTATAAGCTGTTGAGCCCTATGCAGCCTTTTTATGCTACGAATTTCCATTTATATTAGTTTTCATTGTTGGATGATTATTTCAAGCTTCAAATGAATTAGGAAAACACAGAATTTGTCTGTTGCAGTGAGAACTATCTCCCTAAGTGAGGCACTCTTATTTTAAGAAATTACCCCTATTAACTTAGAACCTGGCATCTTAAAATACCTTTAAGCAGAACAAGTGTTTAAGAAATACAAGGCTGTGATTTCTCCACAGTCTACAGAAACAGCCCCACTGGATGGATGTGTTGACTGAGGCACAAAGAAGAAAAGACTTGCCAACAGCTTCAGCTCCACCCACCAGGGAACCCCAAGCTTCTTCCACATCACTCTGGAGGGGCATATTCAGCTGTTAAGTGGATAAGCCAAAACGCCAAAGGCGGAATGAATTATCATAAGCAGATGATGGAATTACTGTCAAGGAAAGAGAAAAGAAGTCATGACATGGCGTGTCATAGTGGAAAGCTAATGTAAAACCCAAGGTGTGATTTTTGCACTCTGGGAAAGCCTGCGAGGATGGAAGGCAGCCCCAATCTATTTTGGAGGCGAGTGACAGTGGGCCTCCCGAGATGTACCAAGCCACCACGGGTCAGTCTGCATGGGTGATTTATTGTGGAATGCAAAGGAAATCACGTTTCTGGATTTCTATTGCTTCCTGGCCCCTATCTGCATACTATTAAGGAAGTTTCGGGAGAAGCAGCCATCAGTTTGTAAAAATAAAAACCTGAATAATTACAAGAACAGAGAGATTACACATTTAGCAGCCACTCTAAGTACAGAGCGCTTGCATCGTTTTAGTAACTGCCCCTCCTTATTACAATCTGCTGGACTTAATTGGTGGGTAAAGAAATGAAAAAATATGGGGCAAGGGAACTCTGGAGATGAGGCAAAACCCATGTTCAGAACACAGCCTTCAATCGGGCAAAGCAAACTAGTTATATTTTCTCTCTAAATGTGCTATTTTCTGCTTTTGGTCTTATCATTTGCTTCACCTGGAAAGCACTTCACGAGGTTCAGCAGAGTCTTTAAATCTTCCCCATCCTCCCAGAGGCACCTCAGGTACCACCTCTTCCCATCTTGCCTTCCTCTCCAACTCTCCGGAAGCCCTCTCCAGCTTCTGCCTACCCCCTCCCCCCAAAAGCTCCATGCTCGACCTTTGTTACAGACGTATCCCTTTCTTCACTCCATGATACTGATGTGTCTGCTCATCTTATTTTTCCTACCAGAACATTCCGTCCCTGAGGACAGGATCTTTGTATGATCCAGCCCTGAGCTTCCAAAGCAAACACCTCAGGGCCTTGATACGTGGTAGCGCACACTCAAGTGACTGACTGAATGAACAAATGTGCAGGATAGAACACTAGGAACAACAGCTAACACTTCTCTGATGCTAACTACGTGCCAGGAACTGTTCACACATCATATTTTTATCCAGATTGTTCTAAGATGAGCCACAGTCTAGGTAAGAGAGGAAATGTTCAAAGGATCCTATAACCGGAGGTGTGTTTTCTCATGGAAACCATCACTCTCAGCAATAGCTACAGTGTGTAGTAAGTAGTTCAGAAACTAGATGCACCCTGATGTTCATAGCAGCATTATCCACATTGGCCAGATGGTGGAAGCAACCCAAGTGTCCACTGGCAGATGAATGAATGAAGAAGATGTGATATGTGCACACACACACACACACAGGACTACTACTCAGCCATAAAAAAGAATGAAATCTGGCCACTTGCAACAATATGGATGGAACTAGAGAGTATAATGCTAAGCAAAATAAGTCAGAAAAAGACAAATACCATACGTGGCTCATACATGGAACTTAAGAAAGAAAGCAAACAAGTAAAGGGGGGAAAAAAAAAAGGGAGACAAACCAAGAAACAGATTCTTAACTATAGAGAACACACTGATGGTCACCAGAGGGCCAGTGGATGGGGGATGGGTGAAACAGGGGATGGGGATTCAGGCGGGCCCTTGTGAGGAGCACCAGGTGATGTATGGAAGTGCTGAGTCACTCCTGAAACTAACATTACACTTTATGTGAACTATAGTGGGATTAAAATTTCAAATTTAAAAATTAAAAAAAGAAAGCAGTTCAGATACAAAGAGGTGGTGCTGATATGTAGCCTGATTCACAGAAGGGAGCAGTGATACTTAGTTCATCAGTATCCTCCCCAGCAACCTGTTTCCTCAATAAGCACTTTCACCTTCTCATCTTCTCTGCCCTCCTCCCACCCTAACAATGTTGCCAGTGCCCGCCCCTCCCCTGCACGCACACATGACCTCCACCAGGGACCTACACCGCACACCGAGGGCCATGGCCTTCTGGCACCAGAAGAGTCAGGCATATGCAGCTCGGAACTCCACGATGGTGCTACCTGCTTCTCCCCCCCAAGTCCAGATAGTCTCTTGGTTGTGTCTCTTATGTTACTCTACGACAACGGTGCACACATTCATCCACATATTCCTACCTAATGATGGCACCCATCAGCAGATGGGCCTGAAAGCCACAATGAGAAACCACCACCCACATGCCTTCAGAGTGGAGCCCACCCCAACACAAATAGACCATTATCTTCTCCAACGCTACCTCCAGGGAAGAATGAGTGCCCAGATGGCTGCACTTTTCTCCCCTTTCAATATCATCATACTTAGAAAAGTGACTAACATGCACCAGGGGACTGAAATTTTTGAAGTCGCAAAAAAAGTGAAGGTTTTAAAAATGATTTTATATCGACAGTGTTATAAGCTTTTATAATACTCCGGAAACCAAAAACAGCCCCTATCAATGATCTCATCACAACATCTTGTGCTGTGAAGTCATGGTAAGTATGACGTTGATGTTTTAAGCAGGAAAAATGGACAACAGAGCAATTAAGTGAATCATTCGAGGTCACGTATGACACTAATAGCAAAACCAGGATGAGACTGAGAGTCATCTAACTTTGAGGCCAGAGCTCCTCAGAGGAAAAAACAAACAAACCAGGAAAAATCAAAGATGACTTTATTGTTGTCATTACTGTTAGTCTTTTCTGCACTTAGACTCAGTTATGTAATTGACTAAGCCAGTAGCATGACCTGAGCAAGTATATCATGGACAACAGGACTAAATGCCCAGTGCCCAGCACCAATTGGGTATTCAATAAATATCTGTGGGGTGACTACTGACACCACTTTTTTTTTTTTAATTTAAAATATTTAGTTACTATGCCCTGAATCACTGGTATCTCGAGTCCTATTTCTTCCCAACTCTAATTCATTCATGCAGTGCCACCAGATAGGGCTTCCTAAGACACTCCTCATGAGGCTCTTCTGTCTAAACACACTGATGGATATGTCCTCGCATAACTATCCTAGTGATAAATGTCCTAGCATTCCAGATCTCCACTGTATGGCCCAGCTGCTACCTAATCCATATCCCAGCTTTCTGTACTAGCCTACTTAAATCCCCAAATGTGACTTTTTTTTTAAGATTTTTTTTTTTTTATTTATATGTCAGAGAGAGAGAGAGAGCACAAGCAGAGGGAACAGCAGGCAGAGGGAGAAGCAGACTCCCCGCTGAGCAGGGAGCTGGACTCGGGACCCAGAACCCTGAGAGCATGACCTGAGCCGAAGGCAGACAGCCAACAGACTGAGCCGCCCAGGCATCCCCGCAAATATGACTTCTCATCACATAGTGTGAAAAGCATATAGATTCTGTAGTAAATTTTGAGCAAATCGAAACCTCTCCAAACTTCAACTTTTCTTTCAGTGAAATTGAACACTAGTAGTCCATCTCTTTATCTCATTCATTCATATCTAATCAACCTGTTCTGAGGTTCAAATGGGATGCTTCTTTAGCCAACCATAAACTGTACAGCCCCATACAAATGGTATCTATCGGCGCACCCCAAACATTACTGGGTGGGGTCTGATCCTATAGCCTGAGGGAGACCTGGCTCCACATCTCTTGCAAGCTCTCATGAGCACAAGGCTGCAGGTCTGGGTCACAATTTCTGTAGCAAGGATACAGGCATTCTCTCTTGTACACATTTTTTCCTAATTTTATGGTTTGCCATCTGAAATGACTTTCCCACTTCTCTTTAAACCCAAGCTCCCAAGTTCAGCTCAAGCTCAGTCTTTCTGAAGTCTTCAACAAACCACTCCAGACCATACTGATGGCTCCCTTCTTCATTTCCAAAGCATCCATTTAGTGGCCACACTGTTACTGGGGAATTGTTATTATATAAGATTATTTAACAGGGTAGATATAGTGAAATTCTAATTTGTTAATGATGTTCTCCTGAAGGAAAGAAACCCTAATTTACATTTCTATATCCTTCCAAGTAAACCCAACACATCGCTGCATATATATAATACCTATGATGTATTTTGTTAACCAATTCCTTGCAGAATGGTGTGGGAGAAAAAAAAATGATGATGGATGACAACCCAGTAATTACAGGATCTAATCCTGGTTCCAACCATTAATTAAGACTTTGGACAAATTAAGCATTTGGGTAAACAGTGATTTAACCTGCATCTCTTTCCCTCTCTCTCTCAATCTTTACCCCAAACAAAATGGGAATACCACCACCTGACCACATCCTTCTGTTACTTCAGCTTCATTCTTAAAAAATTTGAGCAAGTAACAACACTTTGCAACACACTATATTATAAGCCTCAGGCAATAACAAGGATGGATAAGAAATAATTACTTCCTTCTAGGCAAATACATTGACGTCAGGACAACAAATACACACAAAGCTACAAACATAAGGCCGATTTTTGACAAATGCGGTATTAGCAATGGTAGAAATGAGGTTAATGAGAACATAAAGAAAGTGGATGGGAATTCCAAATGGGAGAATAAAGAAAAGGTTGCAAATGTGACACCTGAGTGCAGTAGTAAAAGGCTGGTAGTGGGTTAATCGAAACCAAACTCAGGGGAAGGAATTTTTAGGGAAAAAAAAAAAAAAAAAGCCAATCAGAGTCAGGAAAGCAAAGAACCTATGTTTAATGTTCTCTGAAGAAGTATTACAGGATTAGCTCACCTTTTCCCAAAATTCAGTCATCTGAATACCCCTCCAAGGGTTTTATGTGTTCATTTTCTATTATTTAGGTGATAGCCTTATAAATCGATTCAATTTTTTTCAAGTTTTTACTTAAATTCCAGTTAACAGGGTAATATTAGTTTCAGGTCTACAATAGAGTGATTCAACACTTCTGTACATCACCCAGTGCTCATCATGACAAGTGCCTTTCTTAATCCCCAACCCCTATCTCACCCATTCCCCACCCTCCTCTCCTCTGGTGACCATCAGTGTGTTCCCCAGAGTTAAAAGTCTGTTTCTTGGTTTGCCTCATTTTTTTTCCCTTTGCTCATTGGTTTTGTTTCTTAAATTTCACATATGAGTTAAATTATATGGTATCTTTCTCTGATTTATTTTAAGTTAATACTCTCTAGCTTCGTCCATGTCATTGCAAATGGCAAGATTTCATCCTTTTTATAGCTGAGCAATATTCCATAGTGTGTGTGTGTGTGTGTGTGTGTGTGTGTGTATTACATTACAACTTCTTTATCCATTCATCAACCAATGGACACTTGGGCCGTTTTGACTAATATAAATAATGCTGCTATAAACATCAAGATGCATGTATCTCTTTGAATTAGCATTTTTGTATTCTTCAGGTAAATACCTATTAGTACAATTGGTGGGTTATAGGGTAGCTCTATTTTTAACTTTTTGAGGAAGCTTCATACAGTTTTCCAGAGTGGCTGCACCAGTCTGCATTCCCACCAACAATGCAAGAGGGTTCCCCTTTCTCCATACCCTGGCCAACACCTGTTATTTCTTGTGTTGTTGATTTTAGCCATTCTCACAGGTGTGAGGTGGTATCTCATTGTAGTTTTGATGTGCATTTCCCTGATGATGAGTGATGCATCTTTTGATGTGTCTGTTGGCCATCTGGATGTTTTCTTTGGAAAAATATCTGTTCATGTCTTCTGCCCATTTTTTAATTGGATTATTCATTTTTGGGGTGTTGAGTTTTATAAGTTCTTTCTATAGTTTGGATATTAGCCCTTTATCAGATATGTCATTTACAAATTCGATTCAAAATTTTTAACTTAAGTAAATTTGCAGAGAAATACAATTTTATATCAATAGAGATATGATCAGCTAGATAGAACTATAAAAATAAACACCATGTCATAATGCCAAGTGTTGGCTAGTGTGTTTTTATTTAAGGTGGGCCACAAGAGAGATTTTCAAGCAAGATTTGGCAGGTAGGGGGAAAGCAAAGGAGCAGCCATCTTGTTTTCTTGTTCAGAAGCCTGGGGCAGGTGCTTCTGCGCCTCACATACATTGCGACTTCTTTGTTGGCTCACTTTGTTGGTGCAGCAGGGCAGCTGGGCCTGCGACTGAGCCACGCTCCCCTGAATGTCCGTCCCCTCAGCATCTCTGACTCCTGGGCCAGGTGTGTGTTTAGTTCCATGATGGAAGGCAGTTGCTGCTTCAAGGCTGGAGGCAGTGAGAATGACACAGATTCTGGTCATTTCCAGTAGATTCCAGATCAGTTTCCCTTCCAGACTGCCTACCCTGCAGACTTTAAGCTCCAACAGCAGACACAAAGACAGCAGCCTTACAGGGACTGCTTAGCCAGCTCCCACAGTGGCATATTGTCAAATTTCTGTAATAAATTATTCACTGACTTCATGTATAATCCTATACCTATAAATATATATGCTACACACACACATACACACACAAACGTGGGTCCCCATCCCAGGAGTTCTGCTTCCTGCCTCTCTGGTTGAACTGTGACTGACACCATCTTGAATAAATATGGCCCAATATTAGCACTTACCAAATCTGGAAGTAGGTACATGTGTGTTTGTGACATTATTTCCTGTATTTCATTGGAAATGTTTCATAATTTAAAAAGAAGTTTTAAAAGAAAATGAGTAATAAATAAAATGAAAACAGAAAAATGTCATTACATTCCAACCAGGCAATGTCTTCTGCCAAGGACTGACCCCTTCTATAGTTCTTACTTGTAGTTCATTCCCTTTGTTAAAACAGAAATACTGGCAAATGTTTTGGGAGGTGCTAGCACCGAATGAGACTTTCTTCTTAGAAAAAAGACAGATTAAGTAAGAAGGGAAGGAATAACCCTCTCACTTTATAAGCTAATGCTATATTTAATACTACGTTCATATACCACCTAAATCCACCATGCCAGCCATTCTTTGGGACACCAGAGAATGCAGAAAGACAGAAGGTTAACAATGACGAGAGGACACTTGTAATGACAAGCACTGGATACTAAATGTAAGTGATGAATCGCTGAATTCTACTCCAGAAACCAATACTGCGCTGTATGCTCACTAACAAAATTTAAATTAAAAAAAATTTTAAATTAAAAAGGAGAGATTAGAAATGACTGATGGGGTAATAGAGACTCCGGAACAAAGGTGAGAGGATATCCCTGGAAGGAGGGGAGAGAGGTCTTCCTCTTGGACACTGAGGAGAAATATAATGATAAGTGAGGATCAAAATTAATTTTGAAGTAAAAGGAAGGTACGTTTAGGAAGTTTACACTTCTATTCCACCCATAAAGTTGGAACAAAGAACATCTGGGGAGAAAGTGAGCAAAGCAGTCAGGAGAAACTTGAGCTTGGGAAGTATGGTCAACAGCCAAGTAGGAGAAGTGCGTACCACAGCCAGACAGTGGCCTAAGAGCATGGGTTTCAGAACTGTGGAAAAGAGGAACCAACCAGCCTACGTTTGCAACAAGAAAGAATGAAATAAGCAAATTCCAGTCCAGCCCTATGTTGGAACACTGCGCCCTAGCCTTTAGAAAATATGTGATTGCTCATTTATGAGCAGAGCAAGGCATTCATAATACTGTTGAGAGACAAAAATCAGGTTAAGATCCAAATTTATGCCCAAAAGGCAAACGTATGCATTTGTATAATGAAAAGTCTGGAAGGAAATCTTCAGAAATGTGAGCACGTTTCATGTCTGGATGGGCGAAGTTCTGGTGTGTTTTATTTTTCTTCTTTTCTCTTTTCTATATTTTCCTTTTTGTACAATCACCATATACTACTTGATGAGCATCATAAGATTCCTGAGTGCAGATGTCAGAAGTCTGAGCATTTGGTTAAGGAAACCAGAGAGGAGACTCCTGAGCTGCATGTGTCTTGGGGCTTGCTGGGTCCCCCTCCTAAGGCAGCCTCTGACCGTGGCGATGAGCCAAGCTCCTATTCTGCAGACCTCAAGGTGACATGGACACAACGCCAACCAACTGCCAGGCACTGGGCAACTTTAAGAAATCCTGAACTTGCAGAACAAATGAATTAAACCTTCACGATCCAGCCATTTCCCTGAGCACAGTTGTGCTATGGGCTAGTGAAGGCTCACCTACATGAACTCACTTGGCCATCTCACAGCACAGGGTCACAGCATTCCAGCCTAGCGTTCTTTCTGTCACACACTTCCTGTTTTCACACTTCCAATGACGTGTGTGTGTGTGTGTGTGTGTGTGTACTGTCTTATTAAGGGAATATCTTCTCTGTCAGGGCCCAGGCTAAGCAGCTGTGCTGTGGGAGGCCATGGCAGGCACGGTGTTGGGGATCTGGGTGCTGGAGAGTTGTCGAGCTGATTGCTTTCCAAGGTACATCCCAATTCTTGAGAATGCCCGAGACTCAGAGGAGCTTGCTAAACCTCTCTGGGGCTCCCGGTATGTCCAACAACTCCCTGGATGGAAATCTGGTCTGATCAGTTTGCAACTTCATCTGCTTTACGCCAGGGGGCAGTGTCTGTCTATAGACAACAGCTTTCCTGAGGCCAGACTTGGGGGGCAAGCATAGCTCTGGTCTCTCTGAACTATGGTGCCCCACTCATCTAAAGGGATGGAAGAACACCAGCAAAGGTTCCCCGGATTATCACCCAAACTCACGGCCACTGAGGGCAGACAGAACTAAATCTAAGGGTGAGGGCAGTGTAACACTTGCTCAGACTAGCAGAGAACCCTGGTAGAGGTTCCCTTGTTCTGGAGTCATGACACAGCAGCTCTTACTAATGCCCTACGTTCTCATCATGGCTGACCCCCTGGTGCTGGTGAGAAGCCCCTGAGGCACAAGGGCTGGCCCTAATGACTAACCCGGTGAGGTCTTCACTAATATGGACGGTAGGAACTTCATTACCTGCTTGTGGTTGAGAGGCTGAAACCACCTCAGAGACCCCTCACGGAGAGAAGCCTTTCCATGAATCTTCCGGGGAGACTCAGGCACAGAAGCAAAGGCAAGCAGGTGGGACACATTCATTGTGACAGTGGTTCTACACAGAGTTTAATAAAGCACCCTGAACAAAACTCCCTCTACCTCATGCTCTTAAATGTTAAACTCACAGACCACAATTCCCAGCGCTAACTGGTTAAAGGAACAGCAAAAGGAGAGTGGATAGTTAATCTCATACTGTGAACGTAGCATTTTCTTCTAAGTAAGCACCTCTTCTTTTCTATACCATTTTTTTTTTCAAAATTTAACACAGAGAAGCAAAACAAAATAAAATTCATGAACCCGCCATCACAACTAACTAGTTTCACTTTATTATATATGCTTCAGATTTTAAAAATACAATTATTATGAACACAGAGCAAATCTCCTTTGCAGCTCACCCGTTCCCACCCATCCCTTCCTCCCTGGAGGTAACCAATCTCAGAATTTGGTGTAGAGCCTTCTACTCTATAGGTTATACTTCTTCATTGTCCATATACATTCATAAACCAAATATGGTATTGTCTCCTATGTTTTTACAAAGTTTTATGAAATTATGTGTCACATTGTATACATCCTGATGGCTATTTTTTTCCTTTAACATTGGGTTTTAGAAATCCATTCCTGTAGCTATTTATAGATCTGGTTCATTCACTTTAACTCTCACATTCTAACAAATTTATACCACACTTTAAATATCTGGTCCCTTTCCGAGAGTCATTTAGGTGGTAACTCATTTTTGTTATTACAAACGGTGCTGCAATAAACATCCTGGACAGATCTCCTTGTGCCAGGTTCAAGAGACATTGGGAGGACACACACCTAGGAGTCCAACGCTCGGTTTTAATCGTACTAGGCAATGCCAACTAGTTCTCTAAACTGGTAGTTCCCATGTCTCATTTTCATCACACCTGGACTGTAAGACTATTTAATGTTTGCTAATCTAGTAAGTGCGAAATGATATTTCATAGTCATTTGAATATGCCTGTTTCAAATGGCCAGTGAAGATAAACATCTTTTCACGTGTTGACTGACGTACTTTCCTCTTCGGTAACACTACCTGGTCAATCAGTCCGCTTTCTAAGACACCACGGAAAGACATTTATTGCATGAACGATTTAAATGCGCTGATAGCTCCAGGATCTAATAAATAAGGTTGGGGTTATTAAGCATTTACATTAAAATAATGCGTTCCAGAATACCAGATGCCTGTCCCTCAAGCTCAGGTCCACAGTGTCATCACAATTTTGCTGGTGAAACTAATGCTTGTTACAGGTTACATGTTGGCTGATGGATGTTTTAAATTCTGTGCAAATCAAACTACAATCTGTGATTCGTGATCCCTAGGAAGATGAATGAGCTGGAGTCTATGGCTCAGAACAAAGAAGTAGGATCCCTTTTCACTTTGTGTCTAAAAGGATCCAAAAACAAAAAACTGTATTCCAACACTCCTCCTCCAGACGGCCTGGCGAAGGAATATACACAGACGCAAACACCAAATAATGATGATGGCGTCAAGTCTGAATCACTGTCAGGAAATAGAAACAGAAATAGAGTACGTAGAATTATTCACATTTACGTACCACAAATAGCTCTTACCCAAGGGAAGGCACATGTATCTGGAGAGTAAGAATTTCTCTAACTGCAAAACAAACTACTACTGCTTGTTCATAAGACAACTGTTTTTACATAAGGCAATTATTTTTTCCTTTAAGCTTTTGACTCCTGTATTTTTAAACCGCACAGCACTATTATGAGGGGCATTTGCATCTTATCATACGAAGAGAAATCTACAAAATCTGCCTCTGTTCTTTTCATATCTGAAAGTTGACCACTACAGAGATTCCAAAGATTGTGGTTTGCAAGGAGTGTGAAGATTTGTCTCCTAGCTAAAGGAAACTGGATATTGACGTAACTTTTGATGGGCCACATGATGCTATCAATAATCCAAGAAAACAGCTAACCTAAAGACCTTTAAGAGTCGGCTTTGTAATGAGGTTTTGTCCTTTTAGTTTGCACTTGGATATGTTCGAAGGAAAGGGAGTTAAACCATTAAAAATAATACTAATGGCCCCAGAAGGAAGAAAACTCAAGAGGATATAAACTTGCCATCTCTGTCCCTCTGGTTCTGTGTTTCTCAGCTGGGGATGGTCATTACCAAACCACAGATGCAGGAAAGGCTCCTGCCGTAGCAGAGACTCTGTCTGGCAGTCCGATCCACAACATGCAGCGCTCTCAGGCAGGGCTCCCTCTCCCTGGCAGGGCTGCTGCACAGGTGGTCTCTACCTGTGTTACCTTGGGCAACAGGAGACCAGGGTTTGGGTTTTATTTTTTTTAAGACTTTATTTTTTTAAGTCCTTGACATCCAACATGGGGCTCGAACGCACAACACCAAGATCAACGTTCCACCAACTGAGCCAATCAGGCACCCCAGGGTTTTTGGGTTTTAAAGCAAACATCAACCTCCCATCTAAGCCTACTCTGAAAAGGGCTTCTTAACTTTTTTCTCTGTTGGAAGAAGCAACCTCCACAAGACGGTGAAAGCATCATGTTACAACTGTGTAATGGGGCTCCCAGACTCCCACTCCACAGGCCAACCCTCACCAAAACCATCTCCAACAACAGACTTGGTAGAGAGATCTTTGGTGACCATTCACTCTCACATCCAGGATAGCTCTAGGTGACCCCAGGACCATGTGGATTACATATCTTAAAGGGTGGTTAAGTCCTCAGAAACAGGTACCGCTGGGAAGGATTCACTTCTGCCTGGAGTGACGCACCTATTCTGTTGGGACAGACAACGACAGGGCACCTGCCAGCTAACACGTAAAGATAAAGCCACTCATTCCCAACACTCTTAAGACCTGGTTCTTTGATGGCAAATACTGACCACATGTCAGGCAGGCATCAGTGAACAGTCATGTTTTCAGGTTTCGAGTTCTTTGGTACAACACTAACCAACTGGGTCAGCCATAAAGAAAGTAAGTGAGGGAAACAACGGGTCCTGAGCCCAGATCAGTAGCCTTTTTAGTGCTGCACACCCTCAAGGTAAACTTATTTTCTGTAGGCCTGTAAGAAGATAATGACAGCAGTCAGAGTGTAGGGATAGGGGCAGGGATGGCACTGTTCGGAAAAGGAGTCCGGTGCCGGGAATTCTCGGTTAGAGGAGGAAAGAAAAAGAATTTTCTCAAAGAAAAAGTATTATAAATGAACAACAGGCATCTCTGATACAATTCTATTTTCTAGGTATTGAATATTCTTTTGTGATTTAGGAAAATCGTTTTTCTCCTGCAGGAAAATTACTTTTAAAGCTGAAAGAATGAACTTAAAGGAACTTCAGAATATTGCATATTTGTGAACTGAGAACTTGCTTTGCTAGAAAAAGGACACATACCATCTATCTGTCCATCATTGGAACAGCTCTTCTGGCTGGTGATAGAACCAACTAAACTTGTAAACATTTTAACAGGAAACAGAATCAGTATGACAATCTGTACCTTCCCCCACACCCCTATCTGCCTGTTGAGCGTTCCCTTATGCCAGGTTTAAGCAACTGGCTGGCAGAGTGGTGGTTAGACTCAGGACTTCCTGGTACTTTCCCTAGAATAATTATCATCACAGGGTCATTGTACTTATTTACCTGTCCACCTCCCTCAGCGCCTAGAAGGCAAGCTTCACCGGAAAGGGGCTTCCATTCATCCATCACTGTAGTCCCTGCTAAGCACATAGTAGGTAGGCACTCACTAAATATGTGTTGACTAAAGGAGTAGTACAATGACTGACTCACAGCAGATGGTAATAAAGAATTTGTGAATGAACTGCCTTTAGAATATTGGGAGCAGTAATTGATGTTAAATGGACCATTTAGATGGGCAAAGGAGGAGTAACTCTTGCCTGGCAAAGTGTATCGATAGTGACCTTGAGCATACAAAACCCGCATTTTTAGGCTGGGTGGGAAAGCAGTCCAAGACTTCTGTACAATGAAGAACGGTGTAAAATGGCATTATTCAACTTAGAAAAGTCTCCGCCCGAGGTTGGCCTCTGGGCAGAATGACCCAGCAGAACTTAAAGCGGAGAGGAAGCAAGGCTCTGCACGGAAAGCATCTGGCCATGAAGCCCCGTCGAATCCAGATACCCAGACCTGAAGGAGGCCGCTCTAGACCGGACCTTCGCGAGCCTGTGATCAGAGCTCTCTCTGTGCTCCAGATTCCAAGGTGACGTAGCCACAGGTGAGAAACAACTCCCTCGCGCATTCACCGTGCAGTCCAGATGACGGCGGAACTGGGCATCATCTCTTCCCCAGCTCAAGGGCTGAAGTACACCCCCTCAACCTTCTCCCCCTTCTTCTCCCACTCGAGGCGGCGGGATGGGTGGGCCTGGCGGAACCGCCCAAGGGGGCAGGCTCTGAGGCTTGGGCCGGCACCGCAGGCCAGGCCCGCCGGCGACCTTGGCGGGCTGCGGCCCAGGCCGGCCCTCGCGCGGGGCGGAGTGGGACTCGCGGCCCTTCTGGGTTTGCCGGGACGCGGCGGGGGGGGGCGGGGAGGATGGTCCGCGGGAGGCGGGGAAGCGGGGCGCTGGAGGTGGGGAGCGGCGGGGGACTCACCTGCAGCAGCACGGCCAGCAGGAAGCACAAGTACATCTGGTAGATGCCCATCTCCCCCACCGCCTGGAACGCCTCTTCCACCTCCATGGCGGGCCTGGCCCGGCGGCCCCGGCTCGGCCCCGCTGAGCCGAGCGGGAGCGGGAGAGGGTTCAGAGCGGGAAAGGGGCGGGGGCGGGGGCGGGGGCGGGAGCGTGCGGGCGGGCGGGCGGGGCGGGGCGGGGCAGCGCGTCTGCGCGGGCGGGGCGCGGCCCCAGCTGTACAAGGCCGCGGGGCTGCCTGGTGGGGATCCGGGTCCGAGTGGGCTGGCTGGGCGCGCCGCTCTCGGGGCGAGGGAAGAGGAAGTGGGCTCGGGGTGAGGCATCCTCGTGGATGGAGAAACACGGAAACAGCGCCAGTTGGCACCCGAGCCCTCTTGGGGCGGGGGCGCGATAACTGGGCGACCTGGGGGCGGCCCTGCATTGTTTGTCCTGTTGCCCACATGGGGGGGGGGGGTTTGGGGGCGTTCTGGAGCCTTCAGGGAAGAGTGCTGGTCAGGCTTTGTTTGCAGTCCTACTCTGTGCTAGCTTTGTAGAGGTCACCGGTAAACAAATTCTTGCAAAGCCGCGAGATTCATTTGCAAACAGAAATAGGCAGGAGGGAAAAAGGAAGTACAAAAGAGCGAAGGTGAAGGTGTGGGACGGGAGGTGATGGATGCCAAGGTGTTTGAAGGATCAGCAGCATTGGCGAGGCAGGGCAGAGTGACCGGTCGCCTGCCTTAAGTCCCCTCATTCCCGCACCTCCTGAGCCTGGTTTTAACAGCTGCTTACTATTCCCTAGTCGGAGCCATGACCCCCAACACACTGTGGACTGAAGAGGTGACCAACTAATGTTTTATTTAGGCTTTCACATCTCAGAGAGTGAGATAGGCCTGCGGTTTTCTTTTCTTCCTACTGTCCTCGCCTATATTTGGCAGGAAGCTCATAGTGGTTTCCCGAAACCAGGTGGAAGTGTTTGATAAAGCTCTCCTTGAAGCCATCTGGATTGGCTAGTTTTGCAGGGTGATCCCTTTTTTTACAGAGGTAGATAGAAGGAGATACTACATAAATTTTTATGGCTTTCTTTCTTTCTTTAAATCAGGTTTATTTTCCTAAAAATGTTTCTACTCTATCGACTGTTACTCCTGTTCTGTAATAAACTTGTTCAGCTTGTTCTCTTAAGGTTCTATAAAATCATGCTCTGGCTCTATTTATGCCCTATTTTTCATTGTTAACATCGTTTATTGTTTATTTTTCACTCTTATCAGTCATGCTACGGGTTTATCTTTAAAAAAAAAAAAAGACCCAATTTTTATTTTGCGGTTTTTCTTCTTGTATTTGTTTTCTATTTTGTGGATTATGTGAATTCTTTTTCTCCTTACTTTTGTTACTGTATAATTCCTTTATTAGCTACATGACTTGAAAGTTTAGTTTATTTGCTTTTATTTTTACTTTTTTAAAAGAATAATTGTATTTCAGGTTATGCATTTCTCTTTGTCCTGATCTACAAGTGTTGTCATGTGGTTTTGTTGCTTTTAGTTTGGAATATTCCATTCCATGCACTGTCCTCTTTAAACCAATGAACTATTTGTTAAGTTTTTCTGTTTCTCTCTCTTTCCCTCCCTCCCTTGCCCCCTCCCTTTCTTTCTCTTTCTTTTGTTTCCAAGTAAATGTTATTGCTATTTTTTAACAATCCTTTTATTGCTGATTACTAATTTAAGTATTTAAATGCTTTTTGAACAGAGATGATATTAAATCTTGCAAATTGTTTGAGGTTTTTTGTGACCAAGTATGCAGTCATTTTAGAAAAATGGACTGAGTGTATTGAAAATATTCTCCATGTGTTTGGGTGTAAGGTTCTCTATAAATTAGATCAAGCTCGTTGGTAGTATTCAAATAATGTGTATTACTACTGGATATATCAATTTTTAATAAATGTGTCAAAATCTTCTGAAGTGTTTATCATTTTTGAGTTTGTTTTTTTTTTTAAAGATTTTATTTATTTATTTGACAGAGAGAGATCACAAGCAGACGGAGAGGCAGGCAGAGAGAGAGAGAGAGAGAGAGGGAAGCAGGCTCCCTGCTGAGCAGAGAGCCCGATGCGGGCCTCGATCCCAGGACCCTGAGGTCATGACCTGAGCCGAAGGCAGCGGCTTAACCCACTGAGCCATCCAGGTGCCCTCATTTTTGAGTTTTTATCAAGGTCTTTTTATTTCTGTGGGTTCATAAAAGTACCAGTTGAATCGTTCCTTTTATCATGATAAAATAGCTCTTTTTTAATGCTTTTTGTCTTTTTATTTTGTCTAATGTTACTATTGCTGCATCCGAGGGTTTTTGGTATTATTTTTCTTGTAATTTTTATTTTCATCCTTTTTTGTTCATTATGGTCTAGGCATGTTTATGGAGGGAGGGTCTCTTTGTCCATCCAATTTGATAGTCTTTGTCTTTTAACATGTGAGTTAAATCCATTTATACTTATTGTGAGTGATATATGTGGAATTATTTCTACCATTTCATTTTCTGTTTTCTGTTTTCCATCATCTTTTTTTTCCCCCTTCTTGGCAATCTGTTGGAGTCCGAAAGCCATTTTCATCCTGCCCTTTTCTCGTTTTGCTATTTGGGGGACCTACACCATCATGATGATGATGATTGCACCATCATCATCATCATCATCATCATTATTATTTCGGTAGTTACACCTATATTTTTAACATCTACATGACCGTACACTCTTCTACAACGTTCATCGTTATTTAAAATTACCTCTATTCTCTTTTCAAACTCATAGGAACCTACAAAAGATTCTGAAGGGATGCAGAACAAGTCTCCCCAAAATATGTCCCTTCCGCATATTCACTCTTTTTAGCAGAAAGCAGTAGAGGCACAGCAGACTCAAGATTTCCTCTCCTTTAAACTACCTAAAAGAATCTAGATTGGAGGCCTATCCCAGAAAGAGAATGATTACTAAAGATAACTTTTTAATCTGAAAGACTTATCTGTATGGCAGGATAAACATCTAATTACCAAACATTTGCTCTTCTTACTGTCCTATGAATTACCCTTCACCCCTTTGAAATCCCAGGCCCCTATCCCATTCTTTAGTTCAGGATAGCATATAAGCCCCAAATGCCCAGCTTGTCCTTGGATATCATGTTCATATTCCCTGTATGAAAAAAAATTAAATGTTTTTCTCCTGTTAATCTACCTTATGTTATTAGACCAGCCAAAGAACTTAGAATGGTTAAAGGAAAATGTTTTCTCCCCAACAATTCCGAGAAAGCTTTATCTGAGAAAACATAAGAGGACGTAAAGATGTTATATTCTGGAAAACTTTGTTAGGTGACTCAAGAAGCTACTGTTGTGGCGTTAAACCATCGATGGAGAAAATTTGAAGTGTTTTATTTAAAAACGTCTATTGTTAAGAAAAATTAGCCTGCACTTGGAAATAATAAGAAAGTAAGAAGAAGACTATGTGTGCTTCTAATGTAGTAATGAAGCATTATTTAACGGCCAACCCCACAGTTATTTAATACTCTAAGAGAATTTACCTGTGGTTAACTTTGTGTTTACTACAAATTAGAGTCCAGATACTCTGCAGTTCCATGTAAATTTTTGTTTGGTAGAGATGTAAAGATTATGTTCCATAGAAAAGACAACCTATTATTTCATTACCCTATAAAACATTCACTTGTTTTGTACAAATCTAGAAATCCCATTTTAACATACTTATTTTTTCTAGAAATTACCAGTGCCTCCAAGGTGTTCTTAGCACCAGCTTTTCCAGAGTACTGGTTCTTTCATCAGTTAAAATAAAATCTTTGACATGGGTTCATTCTGTATTGGTAAGGGAGTCACAGTTTAACTTTTGAAAATTTTTCTTTGACATTATGATGTACGGGGAATGAAAAATTATAAATTAATGCTCATATGATATATAGCTAACTTAAATTGTTAAGTAGAAATTGGGTTAGTTTAGTTTATCTTCTTAAAAGTTTATATATTAATTCATCTTATATTAGATGTATATGGACATATATGCTAAAAGCAGTTGGGAAGCGTGAGAACAGAAAGTATAACCTGTGGATTGTCAGAAATAAGATCTGATGGCTTGATGGAGGCCAAGTATGCACTGCTAAGGAGCTTGAACTTTCTCTTACAGGTTATAGGGAGCCACCGAAGTGTTTTAAGCTATAGTGGTATGATTTTTAAAGATGACTTGACAGCAGTGTTAAAAGCATGTAACACCAGTTGAAACACTGCTGTAATGACCCAGGCAAGAACCAAATGAGGACCTGAGGGCTTAAACCAGAACAATAATAATAAAGATGGAGAAGTGAGGTCAAATTTAAAGTAAAATTTCAAAAATTGATAGTGACTGCATTTTGCACAGGCAAAAGAGAGAGAAATCAGAAGCGACTCCTATGTTTCTGACCTTGATGACTCGGAAGATGGAGGTACTCTTAACTGAGGTAGGGAACACAGAGGTTGGAGTAGGTTGGTAGTGGTGGGTTGCAGAGCCTAGGACAGGAAATGGTGGCTCCGACTGACGTTGCTCTTTTAAATGGTCGTTGCCCCTTTAAGATCCTGCCCTTCCCCCTTAACCCACCCAGGCCCCTGCTGGATTTCCTTGCCCTAATTTACAGTCCGCACCAAAGCTTCTGAGCATGCGCTGAAGAAAGAGCTGGACTAATTAAAGCTCTCCTGAGGCTCAAGGTATTGCATCTGTGGCTCTCAGCAAAGAGTTCCATTTTGAGAGCGTATTTTCCCCATCTGACTATTCTTTTCTTATTTTTCTTAAGCCCTTTCCTACCATAATTTTATAGTACCTGAATCTTTCCTTTGTCAGGAGTGATGAGCATTGTGGGGTTTTTTTTTTTAATAATAAAAAATTAAAATAATGTTTAGAATAGGGTGTCTGTCAATACACACTTTGGGAGATTTGAGGAGAAAAGCGGTAAACTTTATCTGGTAAATTATATAACGCTTTGAGCAAAAAGACTCAATCTTTATAATCTTTCTAAATTATTCTAAAAGCTGCACACCTACCCACTGTATCATGTCTTCTGCTCTATTGGTAATTTGGTATCCTGGAGGGCTACTGAAATTTGGTGTGCAAGATAAGACTTCATGCATGTCAAGTGTTGTTTCAAGTCCTGGGAAAATCAGTGTCGTAGATCCGCCTAAATATACCGAGAATTACTATCTTCCTTAAAAATCTAAAGAATATTTTCCCTTCTGCATAAACCTACATGCTGTGATAACCCTTCATTGTTAGTACTTCACGGCAACATGCCTTCATAAAGGTAACCGAAGTACAATTACCTCTGTCAACATTAAGTTGATATAAACACCACAAATATAATGGGAATGACCAGATCACAAGGAAGCCTCCCTCCTGGGAGGAAGGAGCAAGAAGACTGAGGAAGGAGAAGCAAAAAGCAGATGGAATCAGCAGGGAGACGAACGTGTCTCCGTCAACCAGCCACTCAAACCAACAACTGTCATTCAGCACCATTCTCTAGTGGGTGACAAGTATATACTAAAATAAATCTAGGGGGCGCCTGGGTGGCTCAGTGGGTTGAAGCCTCTGCCTTCGGCTCAGGTCATGGTCCCAGGGTCCTGGGATCGAGCCCCTTGTCATCAGGCTCTCTGCTCAGCAGGGAGCCTGCTTCCTCCTCTCCCTCTGCCTGCCTCTCTGTCTACTTGTGATCTCTCTGTCAAATAAATAAATAAATAAAAATCTTTTTAATAAAATAAATCTAAATTAGTGGAGAGAAATTGGCCATTCCCATGTCTTAAACCTTAGCAATACAGGAAAAGAGGACGGGCATTAAAGAGAGCATATGATGTGATGAGCACTTGAGGTTCTATGCAACTGACGAATTATTGAACTCCACATCTGAAATTAATGAGGTACTATATGTTGGCTTATTGAATTTAAATTAAAAACAAAAGCAAATGAGGATAAGTAGAGTTAGGTCTAAAATTCAAGAGGTTATGGTAGAGGGACATGGAGTATGAGGGAAATCAGCCATTAATTGTGTGTGAAGTTAGATAGTAGAGTGTTTTGCTTGCTGAATCCAATTTTACATGCTGTCCCAAGAGGCACTGAGCTAAGATAATAGGACATTCATTTAATTCAACAAACTCATTCCTGAGTGCTCAGCTTGAATGAAAATGTTCATGTTGTTGTTCCTGGGGCTGCTGCTACTATTTCTTACATGGGAGTCACCCAACAAGGGAATACAGCCCGAAACGATGAATTTCCTTTACTCATGGGGTCGATTAACTGGGACTACAATGCAGTAGGACGGGTGGACATTTACCCTGTATAAGGACAAGTGCTTCCATGTTGCCCCAGACTAAAATCTGGATGTTCTTGGAACTGTGTTCACCACCTCAGCTGTTGAGTGTTGCTCAAAGCCGATGATAACCTGCACATGGAGAGTTTTAACCACAACTGGTTCTCCCAGTTAAAACCAACAACTGAAGTTGCTTTCAGAAAATAGGCAACCAAAGTAGATTTCAGAGAATCAAGTGTGATCTACTCAATCTCAGATAGGAGAAGTCGCCAATCCTAAAGCATTCCGAAAATGTAAGTATTAGATTCATTCGACAAATACTTGCTGAGCAACTCCTCTGTCCTGGGGGACGTTCTGGGTGTGAGGAATACGGCATTAAGCCAGCAGCGCAGCGCCTCTCCCTCTCCCTCTGCCTGGACACTTGCATTCCAGGGAAGACTTCCTTCTTGGCTGCAATTCTGGATAGCCGGGGTGGAGGAGGAGGAGCTGGCGACTCTGTAAATTGCATGCTTGCTCTACTATCTGATCATGAAACCAACCCCAAATCCAAGCGTTACAATGTGGACAAAGTAAATCAGAAAGCACTTTGCAATCCAGTCAGTCTTCTTCAGTCCTGTATTTATCTGCCTTAGGAAGAATGGAGCCCAACGTCATCCCCAGTAATGAAAGTCACTCAGTAGAAAATTAGAATAATGCACAAATTCACAAAAGAATCTGCCTGATCTTCAGAACCAAAGGAATCCCTGAATCCCTTGTTTACTGGCATACAGCTATTTGAGCCAAAGATCATAATGCATTTTCAACAATATAAACTCCTCTTGATCATCCTCATTTGTGTGAGAAGAGTGTCTTCCGGACAGTCGACCAGAACCAATCAAATCCTTCTGTCAGTTGTCTTTTCCAGCGCAAGATTTTGAATATTCGCGGCTTCATTTTTTGCTCTTACCATGGCTGAGCCGCTTCTGTCACCTTTTTTTTTTTAGTCACGTGGTCTCCCGCAAATCTAATGCAAGTGAATGGTTTTTCTCAGGAAAAGGAGGATGCAGGAGAGGGCGCACTCACACACGTATTTTGAATACGATTTTTTAAAAACATCACCGAGTCCAACCCCAACATGATAGAAATCATGAATTTAAGGCTATTGGATGTTAGATAATATGTTCAGAATGATTAAGGAAGGTCGAGAAAGTCACATGCTTGGTAGAAAGGTACATGAAAACCCCAATTCTCAAAAGTTTGGGCTTTTTTGCTTTTTAAAACTACCGGAGGCTGCTCTCAGGTTACAGGCCCCATCTCTGAGCAGTTTTTTTCTCACGTGGAAATATGAATATAGCACAATGTTATCTTTGTAACACATCTGAACTCTGATTCCTTTGTAAACAGTAAATATGCCTGCCCCCGGATCCACAGTGATGTTGAGGTTGGGGACTGAACAGGACCCTCCCTGCGTCTCCCAAGCCGGAGACTCAAGTTGGGCCTGTGTAATAACTCAGCAACCTGACTGCAATCACAAACACAGGCAGAACGAGTTCTCGTCTGTTGTGTTTGCAGCCGAAGAATGGCATCGTGTTACAGCTTTCCTTTTTGCATTACTCCTCACTCAACAGCCATTCTGCTTTTGACCTGGGAAAACTGGGCCACAGAGATCCTGCACCATCAGGCATATTTCCTGTTGGGCTGTGAATGTCTAGCATATAGCTGATTCCAATTCACACCTCCTTAAGTCCTCTACCAATCCACGAAAGGCTGTTTTGTCTCTTTGGTGCACTGTCCAAGCACCTTTTGCAGACAAAACAGCACCTGGTTCTTTTGGATGTTGCCGGGAGATGACGATCTTCCGTCCCAGTGATCAGTGATGCCTTCTCAGTCTGTCTGTTAAATGGCTGTGTTGCTAATGATGTGTCCTTGTCATGACAGTGTCCTGGTGACCAGCTTTCCTTTCCTCTCCATCTTCCTCCACGCCCGAACATGGAGGGTCAAAGGAAGAACTAAGATAGGTGAAAGAAGGCGGGATTTTAGGAGTGCAATGGCTATGTCATAAAATAAACCAACCCAAATGATAAGAGAGATACTTGAATAAAGATCCCTGAGTCCTTTGAAGACTATGTCTTTATTTTTATCCCTGCTTTTTCCCAGCTGTGTATCTGTGAGATTAAAACGTGCTCGGTTGCAAGGAGATGGGTGTCCCTTCGAACAACGTACAATGGAATGATATTTCCAGAGTTCATTTAGGTTTTACTTTGTGGGATATTAAAATACAAGCTGATAACCAGACATCACTTAAGGAGAGAGGTTTCTTCTTCTGTGGCGTGGCTTGCACAGGGAGTAGGCATTCTGATGGAGATGTCCTATTGGAAGCTGGATGCAGAAGGCAAGGATGGATGTCGTGCTGGGGCTCTCTTCTGGCCCTGCCAACAGGTGACCAGCTGGCACCAGAGACAAGCATGACAGCTTGGTGCACTCAACTGAGACCCACGTTTCTATTTTCCTTCATCCAGGGAATAGCTAAAAACACGATCTCTAATTCCCTTACTGGCATGGGGCAGTGCAGAAATAAATGAGCTTTAAGTTAAAGATTCTAAACAAAAATATGTCCAAACAGAATTTTCAAGCTGACACTTGGTAGTCGTGTTTTAAGAACTGAGTGATCTATGAACCAAAGTCTTGTGGGGCCCATGCATTCTCCACCCTAGGAACATACTTAAAAAGTCTGATGATACGAGAGATTTCACATTTGAAAATTCAGCCTTGAGTGCAGTGTTTATGCAGTCTTTCTGGGAGACCTACACCTTCTTGGTGGGGATGCAGAGCTAAGCGAGAAGATTCAGCCCTTCTCCATTGACCCTAAATTGCCTGATTTGACCTAGAATCAGCACAGCCAGGCTGAAGACTCACAAATATTTCAAATGAGCTCTTCAATGTTAATGCTTTCCTTTTCCTTAATAGTTCCTTTTTAATTTTAAGGGTAAAATACCCTTAAAGCTTTCAAAGGGTGGTTAAAAGGAGGGAAAACAAAAAAGGAAAAGAAGATAATATAGCCAGCAATTAAAGAGAACTCTGGAGGCGCCTGGGTGGCTCAGTGGGTTAAAGCCTCTGCCTTCAGCTCAGGTCACGATCTCAGGGCCCTGGGATTGAGTCCCACATCGGGCTCTCTGCTCAGCAGGGAGCCTGCTACCTCCTCTCTCTCTCTACCTCTCCACCTACTTGTGATCTCTGTCAAATAAATAAATAAAATCTTAAAAAAGAAAGAAAGAAAGAGAAAAGGACTCCTGATTTCAACTCAGGTCATGTTCTCAGGGTCCTGAGCCCTGTGTCAGGCTCCATGTTCAGCAGTCTGTTTCTCTTCTTCTCTCTTTTCCTTGGCCCCTCCCCGCTCTCTCTCAAATAAATAAATAAATCTTTAAGAAAACGAGAGAGAGAGATCTGCTGTAATAGGCTCAGGACTGTTAGACCTCAGGTTCATATGAACCACAAGGCAGGTGTGCCTGAGACGCAAGCAACCTGCTGGGCCCCTCCGCCCTAGCCAGCTGCTCTGTGCTCAGAGACCTGGACGTCCTGTATTTGCTGCAAACAATGTCCTTTCTGGGCCAGAGCACACTGGAACTCTATGGCAGTTATACCCACCTCCCGGCTTCCCAGCACCTGCAAGTCAACTTTATTCCTTCAGGATTATATATGATACATTCCCCAAGTCCACTTGAAAATTCTTCCATACAGGGAAACAAAAGGAGAAACTTACATGAAACAATATCTTTCCTCCAAAGAAGCTGCCCGACTAGTTATAGCTGTTGGGAGGACGGTGCGGGCGACAGAGGTTAACTGAAAAACAAATCTTGATGTGATTGCTTATATTTTCATTTTTTATAGCTTCCACTTCTCATTATATGTATGCTTTCCTTTAAATACAAGGGTGTATTTGTAATAACTTTTGAAGTCCTTTTTTGCCAATCTGCCAATTCTGTTATCTCTTCCTCTGTGGGTGTGTTTGTATTGACTGGTTCTTCTCCAGATTGTAGGTCCTAATTTCCTGCTTCTCGTAGATATTTTTTTCTACTGAATGATGGAAATTGTGAATTTTGGTCATTGAGCCCTGGAGTTTGTCTTAGTTAAAGCATATTAGGTTTTATTCTAGCAGGCAGTTAATCTATTTGTGCATCAGCTTGACCTTTTGAAGCTTTTTCTTAAGCTTTGTTGGAGCAGGTTTGGAGTAGCCTTTACCGCAGGGCTAATTTAGTCCTCCAACAAAAGCATGACTCCTCTGAAGTGTCTGGTCCTACCCCAGGTGTTCATTGTAGTCGCTTCACACCAGTTGGGCTTTTGCCTTTTCTATATCCTGGAATTGCTCTTTATGGGAACGCTAATAACTCTGACATCCAAAGGAGACTTTTCTGTTTCTGTCTTACTTGATCTCTTGGTAGTGGCCCTGAACGCTCTTAGCCACCCCCACCGTCTTAAAACTCTCTTTTCTTGAGACTTTGTTTCCATACCTTACTTGTTCTGCTCTTACCAGCAACAGTTTTGCTGGCTTCTACCTAATCTTTCAATATTCCTCAGTGTTTCCCTGAAGCCCCCTTCCCATTCCACTCTACATTCTCTTTCTCTGGAGGATCTCATGCTGCCCCATGGCCTCCACTCCCATCTAGCTTACAGGGGAAAAAATTGTGTGCGTGCGTGTGTGTGTGTGTAGGTGTGTGTTCTCAATCCTTGACTTCTTCCACCCTTCAGACTCCCCATTACCAACCTCACCTTCAGTATCTCTTTTGAGACATTTCAAACACATCACGTACTATAGTGACCTCATGATTCCAGCCCACTGCCCCACACCTGCTTCTCTTCCAACATTCTCACTTGTGAAAAGGCATTACCTAGTTTCTCATGCAAAAAAACACAAACAAAAAACCACCTGAGTCATCCTTATAGCCTTGCCCTTAATGTATATGAATACTAAATACAATAATTTTTTTTTCCTTCTCGATATCTGTTGAATCTGTCTCCAAGACCCCACAAGAATCTGTTGGCCTGCACACCAAGAGTGGTTCTAGAGCAGAAGGGAGACACAGGAGTGTTAATATCGCAGGGTTGAAAAAATCTCAGAGTGTTGTCCACAGCCAGATTGTTTGGGAAGAAGCAGAACATTTTCTATATCCGTGGAGAACAGATTAGACATGGTATAGGGAAGAGGGGACCCTAGGAGTTTTCAAGATGGGACAAAGAGGGTGCAGCAGAAGGCCAGGTGAACCTCTGATCATAGGTCAAATGGGACCAAGGGTTTCCCAGTATGACAGGATCAAGGAGACCAGATTGTTCCCCCTACACCCTACACTCACCTTGTGCAAGATCACAGCATACATTCCTCCCCAAATTCAGATCAATACCAAGGAGGTGGGAAGACCCTTAAATTGACTGAAATCAGATTTCTAACTTCAAGAAGAATGAGAGCTTGACGACGAAATGAACTTCACATATATGCCAAATAATATTCTCCTTCTTTGCAAAGGAATAAAAATCATACCCAGTACATGAACAACGTCACTGATAAAGACTTGTGGTTTGCCCTACATTGTGAATAAGTGTAAATGCAAAGAGGAAGTAGGCTCTGCAGTCAGGCAATCTTCATTGCCACCATCCTCAACAAAGCCACGGTCATCCCTTGCCTGAACACCAATAATCACCTCCTTAGTATTCTCTCACCTAAATTCTTGCTTTCCTCCAATCTCACTTTCCACACCCAAATAGGAGTGATCTTTTTGGTATGCAAACCTGATCCTATCACTCTTCTGCTTAGAACCCTAATAGCTTCTCTTCATTTTTAGAATGAAGTCCTTATCCATTTACCAGGGTCTTTGAGGCCCTGCACTGTCTTGCCAGTTACCCCTGGGGCACCTCAGCTTCATTCTCCTGCACTGGACCTCTCCCGGCTCCTCTGGGGTGCTAATTTACAGGCCTCCCTCTGCCTGGAATGTGCCTCCTGGGTCCCCTGCTCACATACTCTATCCTTCAGTTCCTGGCTCCAAGGCCACTCCTCCCACCTTCTTCCTTCGCCCCAGTCAGTCCGGGGGCTCCTTGAGCTTCTCACATTTGCTCCCTGTCCCTTTACCTCATTGTGCTTGACCCTCACTGTTCTCCACGAGGGCAGGGCCAGGGTCTTTTACCCTCCATACCCAGGGCACTTGCTATGCCCCAAATGGGGCAGTCTGGCACAAAAAGGATTCCAAGAAATGCTGGGTGAAGGAAAGGAGTCCAGAAAGCTAATTCGCACCAAGGCATTAACAAAGTGTTCAGGTGCTGGCCTAGAGCATATTCTGATAAATTTATTTATTTATTTATTTATTTATTTATTTTAAAGATTTTATTTATTTATTTGACAGACAGAGATCACAAGTAGGCAGAGAGGCAGGCAGAAAGAGAGGAGGAAGCAGGCTCCCGGGCGAGCAGAGAGCCCAATGCAGGGCCCGATCCCAGGACTCTGGGATCATGACCTGAGCCAAAGGCAGAGGCTTAACCCACTGAGCCACCCAGGCGCCCCATATTCTGATAAATTTAAAGGAGCCTGTCTGTCCTGGAAAAGCTTGGAGTCTTGGCATATTGCTTAGGGAGACATTTCTGAGCCCCTGATACTTCCAGGCTGCTGTTCACTAGGAGGAAAGGCAGCCGACCTTCTGCTATTACCTCATCAATCCCTAGGTCCTTGTCCACCTGCTTCTCTAACCTGCCTCCCCTCCCACGGTGCTCAGCCCACAGGGGTTTTGTTTCAGTTCCTGAAACCCACTAAGCTCTCGCCACACCCAGGTCCTCGAGTGCTCTCTGTGGGATGCTCCCTTCTCCCCCATCTTGCTCATCAGGAAGTGAGCTCCTTGACAGCACCAGTGCGGTTTCCTAAGAGAGACCGTCTCTGCCGGTCCCTGTCGCTGTGCGTAGTCTCCTCAGCGCTCTGTCTCCGCAGGGGCATTTGACTCCAGGTGGTGATTTTACGCATTTGTATATTTAATTCCTTTGACCCGTGTTCTTTACTATGCTGTGAGTGAAGGCGGGGAGCACGTGGACCTTGCTCCCTATGTTCTGCCAGGATCTAGCCCAGGTCCTCCGGCATAGTATTTGGGCAAATACTCAGTAAGTACTTGTTGAATGAAAAAACTGATATGTATAATAAACCACAAGCTGACAGACGACTATTAACTCTCATACCATACAGAGCTTCACAAGGAGAATCGGGATGTTTTTGTTAAACTGCGGAGGTTTGGCAAGTCAGACGTAAAAGTAACCCCGAAGTTGTACCTCGGTGGTTCCCTGGAACTAGGGGTGGAAGGTACTGGGAGGCGGAGGGCAGGGGCTGGAGAACCAGGAGCTGGACAATGGGGATGACAGGAAAGCTGAGGGAGCAAATGCCCTTTGGAGCATTTAGCCTTAGATTTATATTCTCCCAAGACCTTTCCCTTCGAGATTTCTATTTTCCGTGCTTTAAGCTTGCAAAAACGAATGTGAATGAAGGGGAAAATTATTCAGCCCTGGTTAATTTTGTGAAGTCACTGGAGTCCTATTTTAGTTTCCTATTGCTGCATGTAACAAATAACAAACTGCCACCCAGGTAGTGGCTGAATAACCACAGCAATTTATTCTCTTACAGTCCTAGAGGCTGGAAAGTCTGGGAGAGTCTAATGGGGCTAAACTCCAGGTGTCAGCAGCCTCCTTCTTGAAGGCTCCAGGGGAGAATCTGTTCCCAGCCCCTTAAGGCTCCCAGGGGATGCCACAGACTTGGCTTGTGATACACCCCTCCAGTCTCTGCTTCCTGTTCACACGGCCTTCCCTTCTGTGGCCAAGTCTCTATCAGCCTCCCTCTTGCAAGGACACGTGTGGTTATATTTAGGGTCTACCTGGATAACCCGGGATCCTCTTCCTACACCACGGATAATCTTTCTCTCTCAAGATCCTTAATTTAGCCTACCGAGGGTCCATCTCAAATTTGAATTTCTAGCCTACGGCATCTATTAAAAAGCAGGTGCTTGCTCTAGGGGCACTTGGGTGGCTCATTGGGTTAAAAAGCAGGTGCTCTATTCATTTGGTATGGGGTTTATTTTTAGATTTTGTCAAAGATTTTATTTATTTATTTGACAGAGAGAGATCGCAAGTAGGCAGAGAGGCAGGCGGGTGGGGGGTGGAGCAGGCTCCCCGCTGAGAAGCAGGCTCCCCGCTGAGCAGAGAGCCTGATGTGGGGCTCGATCCCAGGACCCTGAGATCATGACCTGAGCCGAAAGCAGAGGCTTAACCCGCTGAGCCACCCAGGCACCCCAGGGTTTATTTTTAGAACTCAACAGGTTCTTTTTTTTTTTTTAAATTTTATTTTTAATAAACGTATATTTTTTATCCCCAGGGGTACAGGTCTGTGAATCGCCAGGTTTACACACTTCACAGCACTCACCATAGCACATACCCTCCCCAATGTCCATAACCCCACCCCCCTCCCAACCCCCCTCCCCCCATCAACCCTCAGTTTGTTATGTGAGATTAAGAGTCAACAGGTTCTTTATACTTGGTTTATTCTTCAGAGCTCCAGCGATTTTCAATGCTGAACAACCTTTGGTTCTAAGTGGTAGTGCCTCTCATTTCTTATTGACCAAAACTTTATTTTTATAAGCAAGAGCAAATATTTCATAAACCAACAACACAACAGTCTTGTTTTGCATCAGGCATCTCTTTGGAAAAGCGAGTGAAAGTAAACTTAAATAAATATTTGTTTGATTAAAGATCTGTTTTAGAGATGTCAGAAAAAAAAATACCCAGAGATTTCTGGTCGGCAAAGTGCTGAGCAGCACGTTTTCATGTTTCCGATCTTAGCCGACCCCGTACCCCCCTTCCTCCTAGGTGAGGGAAAAATTCATTGCTGAGGATCTTGCGCTTTTCTTGTTGACTTGACTGAACTGGTGCTTGAAAATCAACTGAAATGAGTTGGCGCTCCAGGCCATTATCTCCAACTCCTGAAAACCTGCTAAACTACATATCCCCAGGTAAAAGGTAAATCATCCTTAACTTAAATGATCACTCCCCAAGGGCACATAATTTGAGACAGCCTGAGTTAGGAAGCCTGCAGCTGCTTTTTGAAGGAGACCCTAGTCTCAGGCCAGCATCGAGGAAGCTGCTTCTAGAAGGAACCCCAGTCTTCTCGGCCTGGTTGCAACAGACAGGTGTTTGTGACATTCAGTGCAGTGCCCTGCGACAGGAATACGACCTAAGCGGTGTACTCAAATACGGAATTTAAATTTCTCCTGTAACCACATCAAAAAAAAAAGCAAAAACAGGGATGCCTGGGTGGCTCCATCGGTTAAACATCTGCCTTCGGCTCAGGTCATGATCCCAGGGTCCTGAGATCGAGCCCCGCATCAGGCTCCTGCTTGACAGAGAACCTGCTTCTCCTCCCTGCTGGTGCTTGTGCTCTCTCTCTAATAAACAAAATCTTTTTTTAAAAAGGGGCAAAAAAGAACAAACATAATTAAATATAACGATAGTTTAATCAAATATATCCAAGACATTATTTCAACATGAATCAATAAAATAATTATTGAGGGATTTGTACAATCTTTAAAAATGTTTTCACAGTAAATCGTGATTCTGGTGTGTTATTTTTACCTCCAGTGCATGTCAGTTTGATCCAGCCACATTTTGAGGGTTTGGTAAGCCACGTGTAGCTAGCGGCTACAATGTTGGCCTTTTGTGGTGACTAAGAAAACTACTTGGTCAGTAGTGACACTTCACAGTTAGATGCACTTTTTTTTTAAAAGATCTTTTTTATTTATTTGACAGACAGAGATCACAAGTAGGCAGAGAGGCAGAGAGAGAGGGGGAAGCAGGCTCCCCGCTGAGCAGAGAGCCCAATGCGGGGCTCAATCCCAGGACCCTAAGATCATGACCTGAGCCAAAAGCAGAGGCTTAACCCACTGAGCCACCCAGGGGCCCCTCGATGCACTTCTTGACTCTTTTTTATACTTTCTGGTTTTGCTGTATTTTTGCTTATTGGATTTCTTGTTAGCTGTAAATCTTGGTTTTTATTTTCTTCAATGGGGAAATGGGAATTTTCCCCTAAGGGATAGAAGCTGGAGAATAAGCCATGCACTAAAAAAGAGACAAGATGTCCAGAATGTGATCTAGGCCCTGAAAGACAGCACATGGGTGCTGGGAGGGTGACAGAAGTACCTCACCATGACTCTAGCAAAAACAACATTCCTCTCAAGGCAGCAGTCACACCTTTTTGAAACAGGTCAGGCTCTGGAACAAACTTTCTCTGCCTAAAGACATAGTCTTGAATTGGGAATCAGGAAACCTGGCGTTAAGAGCTGGTTGGGAGACCTTGGGTAATTCTCTGAGCCTCAGGGTACTCATCAGTAAAATAATGAAGTCATATAGGTCGATGGTATTTTCATACTAAGTAGTGAATTCTGTTTCCAGAAATCTTTTTTTTTTCTTTTTTTTAGTAGGTTCCACACCCTGGGTGGCCCAACGTGGGGTTTGATCACAATCCTGAGGTCAAGACCTGAGCTGAAATCAATGGTCAGACGCTTAACCAACTGAGCCACTTAGGCACCCATGAGCTCTGTTTCCAAAACAGAGTTTTGGAAACTCTACAGAGAATGTCAATATATTAAATATATCTAAGGGAAGCTACTCTGATGGCAGGAAGAACAGGGAATGGAAGGAGATGGGGGTACAAAAGGAGCAGGATGGACCAGAGCCCCCTGCCTCAACCATCCCTTTGCATCTGAAGCACAGTTTGAAACTCTGACTACAAGGTCTTCACTGTAGCTTTCAGCATTAACATTTGAATTCTCTATTATCCTCCACTGTACTCTATCCGCCAATGCTCTCAACCAACAAGAAAAAGAACAAAGCAGACGACAACAAGGTAGATGGAAGATCATTCCTATGCAGGTTCAAAGCTGCCTTGGGACTCACAAAAGGTCTAAGCACTTTTCCTATGGAGCCCCATTACCCTCATCCTACAGCATATCAAACATGTAAGTTTCTCTTGGTATTGGAGATATACATATTTTTTTCAGATCTCAAACATTTCTGAAAGTCCTTAAAAACTCAGAGGCTAATGGCACCGTGCCTTCAGTGCCTGATGGATAAATGGCCTAGGGGGAGGTGTCTCAGTGTGCTGTCTCCAAGGATCCAATTTTCTTGATTTCTGCTGATGAAACAAGATGGAGCAGAACTGGCCAATGTGTCCAACCTTCCATTTCCTCTGGCAACCTTTCTTTAGCCTCAAAGAATTCCTACCTTGTAGTTAGAATATAAGAAGAGTTAATCTAGGATATAAACCATCAGCAAATGAATGAATGGAAATATGAGCTATATAAAAATTGCAATAGAATGAAATCTCAGTAAACATTAAAATATCTGATCCAAATCTGAATATTTCACATTTATGTTTTTATGTTTTATATTTATGTTCACACAGTATGTCTACATGGCTGTGGACATAATAGTGTCTGACCTTGATATTACTGAGAGAAAAAAATGGACCTAATTATAGGACAAATAATCATTGGCTGATGAGCTGCTTTTATATTGTTTTGTTCTTCTATACTATTTCTAGTATACTAGAATACTATTAGTATACTAGTATACTATTTTTGTTCTTCTATACTATTAGTAATAGCATACTAAATGTAGGCAATGTTCCTTTTTGTGGCCTTATCAGAGAATAAGATATTCCACTGGAACAACAGAAAAAATTAACACTTTTCATAAAATCATATAGGTCCTCCATTTAAGCTCTGGGTTGATTTCTTGATATTTTCACTGAAACCACTTTTCTCAGAGCTTAAAGATCACAGCTGAGACATGGGAGAAGGATTCTGATCCCTGACGAGAGGGTAAACCTTGTTTCATCTCTCAGCCTCAGCCCTATGGAAGCCAAAGAAGGGAGAGAGATGTTGACAAATTGGCCACACTGTCAAAACATTAAGAGAGAAACAAAACAAATAAAAATATGGAGGGGGGGGAAATAAACATAAGAATAAAGATAGAATGTGTGTGACTTTTGACGCTTTATCATAGTTTCTATCTCTGCTGAAATTCCCTCCTGCTTCTTGTCCTCCTTTCCCATTAGATCCTTAAAGGTAATAATTGTAGTTCTTTAGGCTCCTTGCCTGATCATTGGACCATCTGCGTCATCTCTGAGTCAGGATCTTTGATTGCTTTGTCCTGAAAATGTTATTACCCTTTGATATTTATATGTCTTATAATTTTTGGTTGAATGCTGGTCATTGTATGTAAAAACACAGTCAAGACTGAGATAAATAGTATTTATGTCCAGAAATAGGTATGCTGCTTTTTTTCTGACTGTCCCTAGAGATGGAGGCCTAAGTCAGTATAGCCAGGAGTTGAGCTGAGTTTGTTGCCTTCAGTACATCACAGGATTTCTGTTCAATAAAGAAAATCTAAGCAAAGGTAATTAAAAGGTGATAAATTGGGAGAAGATATTTCCAATGTCCACCATACCTAAAAAAGATCAGAAACAACTTCCAGTCAACAACAACAAAAACAGGAAACCCAACAGAAAAATGGGCAAAATGTATGTCTAGACAATTCTCAGAAGAGGACATTGGGATAGCTAACAAATAGATGAAGACACGCTTAATCTCACTTTATGCAGAGGTGAAAAGGTACAGCAAGGTCTGCTGACATAACTGTGAGGAAACAAAAGCCCTCCTGTGTGCAGGGGTCAACATTCAGGTAAGCAACCAATTCCTGAGTATACGTCTCCGGGAAACTCTTGCCCATGACCGAGAGGAAATACTGCTCAGCAGTAAATACATATTGAGTGAAAGTTTGAAACCATGTTCATCACAACATGGTTTTTGGTTAAGTGGAGTCGAGGCAACCCAATCACCTCTTTCTAGAAGCACAGGAAAGTAAACAGTAGGGGAGGGATGTATTTGACAACAGCTAACACTGGCCAAATGGTGGCAGTGTCCCAGGCAGTCTTTTAAGTACCTCATGTGTCTTAAGACAATTATCTTTACAACAATGTTATAAGTGTTTATAGTACACAAAAGAGGTTGAGTGGGATCAAGCCAGAGGTCATGCAAACAGTAAGAGTCAGGGCTGAGTTTCAACTCAGGCATCTGGCTCCAGCAGCTGATGACAAGGGGCTGCCTGCCTTCTGGACTGTGTCTCTTCTCCCAGAGCCCTGCCTTGTGGTCTGATCATTCCCCCCCCCGCTTTCCAGCTCGTCTTTTCTGTGGGACTTCATTTCTTCTTCAAGGGGAAACAGTTTTCTGTCTAGCAGATAGGAGCACAACTTAACTAGGCTCCCAGTGATTCTTCTCCTACCTAATTAGGGAAAGCATATCCTCCTAGGCCTTTCAAATTCTTATGGTCCTGTGGTGAGGTGCTGGGACTCCAAGCAGCCTCTTCCCTAGTCTTTTCGAGGTTCATTTTCAAATAACCCAAGACAATATGGTGACTGCCTCCTCCAGCTCCCTCTGCCCTGCGGTGCAGGTCACATTCAGCCCTCGCAGGATCTTCCAGAGATACCCTTTATGTATCTTTGTGCACACCGGCAGGCTTGAGATAATGTGACTGTCAATCATCCCAGTGGGCTGTGTGTCATTGAGTCCCTCAGAGGTGACTTCTGTCTGGAAAGCTATTTTTGTCTACACTAAAAACCAGACTGACTACTCCCCTTTGGAATTGTTTTCTTATTTTTATAAAATGTTCCTTCTTCTCCTTCTTTGTGTATTGACTGTATGTTTTGGCCTTGTCTCCTTTATCACTTGTCGGTGTGTTTCCTCCCCCGAGGTCTTCATGAGCTGCCCCCTTCATGAGTTGGTTGTGGCTAGGGAATGAGATGGCCCAGCTTGGTAGGAGAGCGTCTAAAGAAGTCTCAGGTCCTGAGCCAAACACTGAAGTCGGTAAGTGCCATACACTGTGGCCTGCCCTGTGCTGCATTTCTTAGTTCATCCTCCGGACCACCGTGTGAGTTGGGTCAAATTGTCCCAATTTGCAGACGCTGAAGCTCGGGGAGGGAAAAGGCTTGCCAAGGGTCCCCTGAAAGGTTGCAGAGCTGGGATTCAGCTCAGGTCTTCTGGCACAACTCCCTCAAGTCCTCCATTCTTTGGCGGCATCGCTGAATTCCATGCTCTAAATAGCCAATTAATTAACCTCAACCTAAATGGTGAGTTTCTGTATTTAATTTCCTTTTTTCTAAAAACAAGTTACCTATCATTTGAAACACTGTCTTACTTTAGAATATTCACTGGCCTAGTGAAGATTAATTAGCAAATGGAAATTTCCTGCACAGAAAAAAAAAATCACTTGATAATAAGAAACAGAATTCAGTTCTTTTCACTTGATCTTGGCCAAAAGGCCGAGAAGTGATACAATTCAGTTCTTCTGAAGCCAAGCTCTGTTTCTACCAGCCTGGCTATTCTGCTTGGGGAGGAGTCTCCTTTCCTTGGAGCAGGTTTGTTTATTGACTTAACAAGCGCTTCTGTGGTGTACTATGTACACCATAGAATGTATGGTGTACTATGTACTAGGCACCATTCAGACCCTTTACAAATATGAACTCTCTCCTACAGCAGAAACTAATAATATCGTCCACATCTTCCAGATGAAGAGACTGAGGTTCAGAGAGATCTATTTCTAAGTGGCATAGGCAAGACTTATAATGTAAGAAGTCTGTGTCCAGAGTCCGGGGATTTAAGTGCTGCAGCAATTTCCCTCTTTGCTAACTCATGTTCTGTGTTCTCACAGGCAAAGGAAGACAACAGCCTATAAGAGGGAATAGAAACAGAGAGGAGCCAGGAGACCTGTCTCTGTGGACCGGAGAAGCAGCTTTGGAAGCCCCACAGCCCGAGATGGCACCAACCTCTGTGTCTCCATCAACTCCTGAGCTGTTCCAGAGAGGGGATCAGTATCGCGGGCTCAGAGAGCAAGAGAGGCCCCCAGTCTTTGTTAGCTGACGCCTCTGGTCTGAAGCAAGTTCATGTGAAAGAGGAACATGTTAGTATTTCAGGTAACAAACATAGCAAATGACCGCTATGCCTTTCCTCACCCACCGCCTGCCTGGTTTTGCAGAGGTATGATCTGGGGTGCGTGTCTGGACCACCTTAGTCTGAGTACAGCAGGTAATACTGAATCAGAAAAATACCTTTTATAAGGAAATGACCTGTGTGTTGAGTTGATAGTCGTGAAATGGGAAGAGAAAGAAATAATTCCATTTTGCTTCTGCTTTTAGAATATATAGAACGAAAAATGCTCTCAGTTCTACCTTAATCCCCAGAGGGGAGCAGAGGAGTTATCAAAGCCCCGGTCTCAGCCCACATAATCAGGCTCTTCCCTTCAGAGTCTGCTTTGAGGTCTGTCGAGAATCCCCACGGCTTGCTTCCATTTCGCTTCTCTCCAGGTTCCGGCCCTTGGAACCATGAGGCAAGTCACAGGAAGAAGAATGGAGTAAAACCAAAATGAGGAAAGACAAATTAGTTTGTATGCTTCCTTTTTAAAAGTAGATAGAATGAGAGTTTTGAACAGGATCATGTGATTGTGAGCAACAAATCTCCACCAGAGTTTCCTCGGAAATGCAGAAGATTCCAGAAGCCCGGGACCAGGTCTCTCTTTTGTTATCTCTGCTTTCTACCTTCTCTCCTCTTCCCTGTCCTTTCTCAGAGCTTCTGTGCGTGGCTCTGCCTATCTGCTCAGTCATCTCTCTGCCAACCAACTTCCCTGCCCTTTATTTCCCAGGGTATAGACTTTACCTCCTCATAACATCAGCTTTTGTGTGAATTTTCTAATCTGTTTGGCATCCAGCACCCTTCACTTCAGCTCCACTGCTAACTCACTCCCTCTTCCTGCTTCCCGTTCCTAATTCCTAGGAGAGCTCTCTGAGATGCCCATCCTTTCAGGACAGGCTGTATAAGCCACAGGCTAGTCTGTCTCAAAATTGGTGGCCTTTAGGCCAGTTGTCCATCGCCCATCAGCAGTGGCAATTAGTATTAAATGCGTCTGCCTGGGCTGCAGGGATGGATGGTGGTGGGAAGTTTCTCTTAAGAGTGTGTGGGTGGACATGCCCCATAAAGCAGTACAGGACAGGCAGGGGAAGTGAGTTAAAATGAGCACACTGCCTGCAGCCACACTTTCACAGTAACTTCAGTGTCCGTGTTACTGACCTCCTTCTGCATTAAATGGTGATCAGTGTCTTTATGGTCCTTCCAGAACAAAATCCTTTAGATGGACTCCAAGATAGATGCTTTTGGTATTATGGCTGAGCAGTCTTATGAAGATGGGTAGGGGGAAATCTGTTGTTTTACCCTCTGAGAGCATAAAAAGATGAAAATAATGGTCTGGTGCACAGAAGAGAGCCCAGGGCCTCTTCCCTAAGGCAGATCTGGGTCATTTGCCACATGTACCAAGTGTGACCAGTCTCCAAACAAACTTTCTTATCTGCAAACATAGGTAGCACAGTACAGTCTTCTTCATGGGGCTGTTAGGAGTTCTTTTCTTAAGAAGTACTTTTTTACAAGTACTTTTTTTTTCTTTTAAAGTCTGATTTGATTTTTTAAAAAGATCTTTTTATTTTTTATCTTTTATTTGACAGACAGAGATCACAAGTAGGCAGAGAGGCAGGCAGAGAGAGAGATGGGGAAGCAGGCTCCCCGCTGAGCAGAGAGCCCGATGCGGGGCTCAATCCCAGGACCCCGGGATCATGACCTGAGCCGAAGGCAGAGGCCTAATGACTGAGTCACCCAGGCGCCCAACAAGTACTTTTATGTACTAAAGTACTTTTTGTAGTACCTGGCTCATATTCAATACTCAGTAAATGGTGTTTGTCAGCAGCTATACCCCTTTCCTGAGGACAACTTTTTGGCCTAAACTTGACTGCGGAGGGGCCATGACCACAGAGACTTGGTAAAGTCTGAAGGGTCTATACTTCGGTAAAGCATATTTATTCTCTGGCCATCTTTTAAAACCCTTGAGAACACCAAAAAGAACGACAACCAAAAGAGAAAACCTCTCTTCATTTTCAACCTACTGATTAAATAGCCAGCTTATCAGTCAGACATCTTAGCTACGAACAACAGAAAGCAGCTCTTGCAGGTAGAAGCAGAAAGAAGGCGCCCCGCAGAGGTACTGGGAGCTCGCTGACTCACTGGGAAAGCTGGAGAATCAGGTCATGACTGGGGATGGATGGAGGCGGGAAGGGAGAGCCACCGCCCGCCCGAGGGACCACCTACACAGCTCAGTGGGGGTGCCTGGGCCAGCACTCCACCAGCACTGGACCTTGATGCAGCCACAAAGTCCTACTGGCCTGGAAACTGCGAGGGCCAGCTGCAAAATACGTTCTCTATTGCGTGGTTTGGCGTTGTTGCTGTTTTTCAAGACTTTGTCTTTTTTAGAACAGTTACAAGTTTACAGAAAAATTGAGAGGAAGGTACAAGGATTTCCCGTCAACCCTGTACCTGCACACCTGCACAGCCTCCCCCTTATCAACAACCCCCACCAGAGGGGTGCATTTGTTGCACTGGACACACCATTATCACCCAGAGTCCCTAGTTTACCCTAAGGCTCACTCTTGGGGTTGCACATTCCATGGGTTTAGACAAACATAGGATGAGATGTATCCACCATTACAGAATCGTACAGAGTATTTTCAGTGCCCTGAAAATCCCCTGTGTTCTGCCTCCTGGTGTCTGGTGCTTTGCTTCCCTCACTTCCTCCCTCCAGGCTGGGTGGCAGCCATCTTGATGCCATGCGGGGGGATGCTGCCAAGCAGCTGAGGTTGGAGGAGTGGCAGGCTGGAGAGAGCCTGGCTCTCGGATGACATGGCTGAGTGGCTGAATCCACCCTTTGAGGCCTCCCACCAGCCTTCCCATGATTTAGATTGTCGTGATTTAAATCATTTTTAAGTGTACTGCTGTCATTGCTATTTGGAACCAGATGAACCCTGATATATTCCCCTTAAATAGTTGGGCTCAAGCACACTGACCTACAGCAGAGCTCCCTTTTTTGCCTGTTCACCATTGGCATGAGGAGCTTAAAATGGCCAGGTGACAGTCTCAGCTTCTGATTCAGTGGGACTACTGCTTTCTCCCCCAGGGCTGTTCCTTCTTTGGATTTACAATTCTCTACATCAGTGGGGCCCTAAGTTATGGGGAGCATAAGCAGAATTTTATAAGTGGTAGGGAGGCATAATTCCTGCTCCTACCTTCCTGATTCCCAGATAGGTTTATTCTCGCCATGGCTGAAATGGCACCATATATTGGCAGCTGGTTTAGAGAATAAACTTTGTCCCGCAAGGGGACGCTCTAACCTCACCTGTTTAGTTTCCACTGCCCTCCATAACCAAGCCCGTACTGTTCCACTCCTCTCTTGTTGACTGTATATGGTAGTGGTTATGAGCACAGGCTCTGCAGCTACCCTGCCTGGACTCAAAGCTCAGTCCCCCTTTACTAACCAGGTGACCAGAAGCAATTTAGTAACCATCTTTAGAAATTGGTGTAATGATGCAATTACTTCCGAGGGCTTAGTTATAAGGGTTAAATGAGTTGGCACATGCGAGGTTCTAAGAACTGTGCCTGGAATATACAGATGGTCCCTGATTTATGATGGATCAACTTAACAATTTTTCGAACTTTACAATGGTACAAAAGCAATACACATTCAGCAGAAACCATACTTTGAAATTTGAATTTTGACCTTTTTCTGGGCTAAGGGCATGCGGTACTATCCTCTCGTGATGCTGGGCAACAGCCGGTCGCAGTCATCCACGTGATCACGAGGGTGAACAGCCGATACACTGACACCATTCTGTCCCGCACAGCACTTCCATTTCGCATTTTCAGTAGTCAATCAATTACATGAGATATGAAAGACTTTATTATAAAATAGGCTGTGTGTTAGCTGATTTCGCCCTAGCATAGACTAATACAAGTGTTCTGAGCAGGCTTAAGGTAGGCAAGGCTAAGCTGTGATGTTTTGAAGGTTAGGTGTATTAAATGCACTTCTGACTTAAGATATTTTCGACTTACGATGGGTTTATTGGTACATAACCCCATCGTAAGTCAAGGAAGATCTGTAAATGTTAGTTGTCATTACTATTCTATAAGGCCAGCTCCTTCTGGGTAATGGGAAATAAATCCTGTGAGTACCATCGCTTTACTTCTTTCAGAGAACAGCAAAGTCTTTGGTCAGAACCAATGTTCCATGGGATGCCATGGAAGTATGTCAGGCACCTTTGTATCTAACAAGGAGGGCAGAATCTGGTGGACAGGGAAAATAATTCTGAACTCAGAGCATAGATCTACTCCAGGGAGGACAGATTTCTGATTCTGCATTTGAAGGCTGGAGTCCAGTGTTACCAGAGAGGGAAGAGGGACATGTCATTTGGGCTCCAGAGGATATGGTACCATATTAGGACTCCAAGTTGGTGAATACTGTGAGCAAGCTGGGCACTCAGAAATAGCTAAAGTCAACAGCAGGAGAGAAGGGGAGCTCATGATGTTAAGCCTAGGAATATTTCTGATTCTACCATCATAGCCAGTGATGGTTGTTCAGGCGTCTGTTGGACAAGCCCTAGGGTACCGAGGGGAGGAAGGTGACTAACTCACAGAGCAAGTAATTTCAGCCACCTAATTAAAATTTTCCTCTTTGGAAGGGACTTTTGGGTAAATATTTACATGGCACACTGATAGCCTCACATTTCTGGACACTTCTCAGGGATCTACCATCCAATTCTCCAAACCTTCTTGTGATCAATCCTCCAATCTTGTGCTTTCTTAGTCCCTGACCATCCAATTATATCACTGGCTACGGTTTATAAAACAGAATAGATCCTGACCTCAGGCCACATCTCCTTCTAAGAAAAATGCACTGGTGTCCCTCTTGAAATTCTGCCTTCTGGAAAATCTACGGATTTTCTTTCCCAGTTGTCCTTTAGGACCACCCCAAATAGGGCTGTTATGCAGTGCCATCCACTTCCACTGATGTCACTGTAACATGCGGAGCCATCTCTCAAAAAGACTTTCCCCCTCCCCTGCTCATCCAAGACCATGGGAGTGGATTGAAAAAGACCTGTTGTGAAGAAGGTTCTGCTCCTGTGACTCTCATATCTTTAGGGTCTTTCAGCCTGCCCTCTACATGATACCACTTCTCCTGACATATGGAGCTGTTGGGCATGTCCAGTTTATGGCTAGGAGAAGGTCAGCTCTCACTGATCAAAGACGGGCAGGCCAGGTTGCTGGGAAAACCATGTAAATGAAGTTGCGTACATTTCAGAAAAAGATAATAATCCCTTGAATTATACAGCAGAGGCTGGCAAACTTCTCCTGTAAACAGCCAGAGAGTAACGATTTTGGGCTTTGTGGGCTATACTCCTCTTTGACATGATAGTGTTAAAGTTGCTGTAGATAATATACATTTACGCTCATTTGTATGGACACTGAAATTTGAATCATATATAATTTTCATATCATAAAATGTTATTCTCTTTCTCAGCCTTTTAAATGTAAAAACTCCACTCTTAGTTTGCAGGTCCTACCAAAACATACAGTGGGAGGGATTTGTCCTGTGGGCCAAACGTTGCCACACACTGGTGTAGGATCTTAGATTTCACAAAAGGATTTCATATACCCAAACATAGCTCACTTGTTTCTGAGACCAACCCACTGAAGCAGGTAGAGAAGAAATTATTTGCCCCATTTTGCAGAGAAGGAGAAAGTCTCAGAAGGACCAAGCAATGTATTATGGAACACAGTTAATCAGATTAGATCTGACCTTAGTCTCCAGAATCTGCTACTCTTATTTTCCATACTCCCAGATAGATACTCACCTTTACAACAAATTTTGAAAAAGCTATCAGCTCCTGGCGATGTATACCCAAGGAAGGGGCTGCTCCCATGGGTGCAGGGAAAGCTCTCCTAACTGAGGCTTTGTTAGTACTCTGTCTATGTGACGTTCAGAAGTGGTTTGTATTCACTGCAAGGTCAGAGAGAGAGAGAGAGAGAGAGAAATATATCTCCTGCTGCTCTCTAGCTCCAGAAACTTGACCTCAGGAAGCAGGCCCCAAGGGCTTTGAACCTCCTCTGAAAGCTCTTGTTACGGCAGCCCCATAGTGCACCCAGCACATGCCATCTTGGGACCACCTGGTCTGTGTTTTTTGCTTTTTTCTATCTATTGTGTATCCCAAAGCCCCAATACAAAGAGAAAAGAAAAAGAGAGAAAACAAGAGAAAGTGAGCTGCATCATGTGGGTTTGGGTGTCACCCACACTATAGAAATCTGAATTTTTTACTTGATACGCTGCCTACATGTTGGGGCCCATGATTAAAATACCAATTTCTCCTCAGATGTGGACCTCCAAGTCAGAGAATAGTGTGATTTTCATTCAATTAGGAAATTATTTTACATTCAAAGTTAACAACTTATTAAAAAAAAACAAAACATTAATACAAAAAAAAGTCTACAATATATAGTGTATATATACTGTGTATGTGTATGTGTGTGTGCGCGCATGCACGTATGTGTGTGTGTGTGTATGTCTATGTATGGTATAATTATATGTGTCCCCAAGTAGAGCAATATTTAAATGCATAAGGACTTGGGTGTTAAGGCTGCCATAACAAAATACCACAGACTGAATGTTTAAATATCATTTTCTTACAGTACTGGAGGCTGAGAAATCCAAAGTCAAGGGGGTAGACTTTCTGGCTTCTGGTGAGAGCTCTTGTCCTGGCTTGCAGATGACTTGCTCCTGGCTGTGTCCTCATGGGGAGAGAACCCGAGTGCTTCGGTGTCTCTTCTTACAAGGGCACTAATCCCATAAGACCAGGGCCCCATGCTCATGACCTCTAACCCTGATGACCTCCGAAAGGCCACATCTTCAAATACCATCACAATAGGGCTTAGGGCTTCAACATATAAATCTGGGGACAGGGACATAAACATAACAGACACCACTTTCAATAAAGTTTAAGAATATAAACATTGTTCCTTTTCTCTCAAACTTCGGGGAAAAGAGTCATCCATCCATTCATTGATTATCTGGTTATTTTAATTTTATTTTTGTGCACCAACTAAGTGCCAGTTCTTCCATTTTTCAGGGATTGAAATCTTTAGGACTCACAGAGCTCACTGCAACCCGAGGAGACAGCCTTTTACTGCCTTTCTCATTGGTTCTCATTATCGCCTATTCTTTTTCATGTGTAGTTATTGAATAAGTTCTCCAAGAGGTTTTAAATATTTTGTCTTAGATCTCTACCTTTCTTCTAATGTGGCTCAACACACAGAAAGCAACAACTGTTATGGGCACCCCAGGCTTCCCAGTGTGACTTCTCAGCAACTCTGTTTTTGCAATTAGTTTTTACCTCCTCAAAGGAGAGGGCCTCTCTGCCCATGGGTACTATATTTGGCTGTTAGGGGTTTAATAATTAATTACTTGGATTTACAATTTTTCTCCTTATAAGGATTGATTCAGATTTTAAAATAACCATATTCTTTCCCCAAACAACATAAATTTTAAATACACAATCTATATTACATTAGAAATTATGTTCAAAACAGAAATATAAAGTAGTGTCCCATAGTCACCACCACCCTGATAGAAACAGGGTTAGAAACTCCAGCTCTGGGAGGTTAATGAAAAGGGTTGTTATGGTTCTTCCCTACCAATGTGAGAAAAAGGAGAATGTATCCAGACCACAGCCCTTCTCACGTACACAGATCACTGATTCATTCCCTCCATCTGTGCTCACAAGTCTCCCCGCTGGTGCTTCCCAGCTGTGGTGTCATGGCGTCAGTCATGGCACACTCTTGGGCAGAGTCGGCTGTGGGGAGCATCAAGTGTACTTGTTATTTATATGGCTTTTAAGTATGTAGATAATTTTCTTTTTCCATAAATTAAGGTAGCTTGAGGTATTTTGCAATGCCATCGCTTGGGGAAACAGGAAGCAGTAAGGCACGACACGTAAGAATACTCTGGTTCTATACTCCCTAAGCTCTCAGCCAAGTTACACCAAAGACAAGCTGAACAACTCTAGTCAAGACAATTGAAATTAATAAGCCTCCATTCTTCATCTATAAAATGGGGGTCATAATAGGATTGTAAATTATTTAGATCATAAAAAATTTCAGCTGTAAATTATGAGAATTAATTCAGAACATGATTAAAAGAGTAGAGCATGTGGCATATAGTAAATATTCAATAAAGTGGAGCTAAAATAACACTATTTTCAAAACTACTACTACTGTTAATTATTACTATTATTATTATTATTGACAGACCTTTTAATGCAGTCATTAAGAAAGGATGTTTCAGTTCAAATAAACCTGGTCAAGATTCAGGTCTGCCACTTACTAGTTCTGCAACTCCAGGTAACTTGCTTAACTGCTATTAGCCTCGGTTTCATGATATCAAAAAAGCACATGGAGCACTATGGATGTTACATGAGCAATAAATCACAGGTATAAGAAAATATAAAGTGATGAATAGTAATTGTTCAATAAATGTTATCAGTGATGATAATGGTAGTGCTTTCTTTAAAGTGGAAGGGAGAGAGGAACTGTGTTTAGGAAAGTCAGATCCACAATCCATTTGATTAAGAAAATGTATTACTATTGATAAGGGAATGGCTATCTTAACTGGTTTGAGACATAATGAGTATATAAAGATATAACAACTCTTCTCACACAATTCCAAACATCCCTATGTTCAGCTCAGAAATGGGAGTTGATTGCTTAATGATATAAAGAACACTTGATACTGAAGAAAGGAAAGAAGAAACATTAGAAATTATGTAGTCCAAATCTTTAATTTTTTAAGTGAGGAAACTGAGGCCAAGGGAGATAAAATGATTTGGCCAAGGTTAAGATCAGGTACTTAATTTTAGTACATAGTCAATCAGACTTGGTTAGAAGAATATGTAAGAGAGGGATCTAGTTTGCCTCTCTATCTCCATATTGGCACAACTCTAGGTGTTTTTTTTTGTTTTGTTTTTTGTTTTTTTAGTATTTATTTGAGGGGGGCACGAGTTAGGGGGAAGGAGAAGGAGAGAGGGAGAGAGAATCTCAGAAGACTCTGATGCTCAGGGCTCCATCCCACCCCAAGATCATCATCTGAGCAGAAATAAAGAGTCAGATGCCCAACCAACTGAGCCACACAGGTGCCCTGACTTTAGACTTTTGATTAAAGATTGCACTGACCCATCAACTGAAAACTGAGAGAGGAAGAGTTATCAGAATATTTGAAGCATCCAGATGTTTCATCTGCACTTTTTAGTATACAGATTATAAGAGAAGGAAAATTAGTATTTACTAAGTACCCACTAAGTGCCAGTCACTTTTATATAAAAACATATCACATGAACTCCATAATAATCCTTGAAGAAGATATACCCATCAGGGTTCAGTGCAGAGAACAGAAACTTCTTTGGCTATTTTAAATAGAAAGGGAATCTGTAGTACCTACAAAAGTACTGGAAGGCCTCAGTGAGCAAGCATCAGACAAGACCACCAGGAATAATGGCTCCCCAACACCACCATTGAACTAACCTGCCATGGGAACTGTTCTCTTGACCGCAGTAGTAGTCTGGAAGCTGCCCTCCTACTGCAGACTCTCAGAGCCTTCCATCCATACCATTCCTTCCATCTGGGACAGGACTCCAAGGACAGTAGGCCCCAGGGCTGTGCTGTAGCTGCTAGATCCCAGCAGTAAGAGTTGGAGCCCTTCAAGCCTGTTTGTCCATGATTCCCAAACTTGGCTTGAAGGTTGTACATCGGACTGGTTGCAGCCAAGTCACATCAAGATCTTTAGCTGCAAGGAGTCTAATGAATATAGTTTTTAGCTTCTTAAAAAAGGTTTTGCGAATCAGGAAGCCATATTGGAAGGAAGTTGCAACAAATGTCAAGCAGGCTGATACCCATTTTTGTAAAGCCAATATTTTGAGAGCTTACCCAAGGAAGGTTGCGTACCAGTTCATAAAAGGCAAGAGATTCAAATTAATACCTTCTGGCTCTAATGCTGTCTGTGCTTATATCCTTAGCAGTATGTTGGTATCTCTGGTACATCTTTTACCACATTGGGTAAGTTATATACTCACTCACTTCCCTTGGTTCAGAGCTCCCTTAAGGTAGAGACATGTTGTGGTTGATTATTACATTCAGGGCCTCCCGAATATTCATGCCCTTGTTCAATCCCTTCCCACACCAACTCTGGGCTTGACCACATTATTTTCTTTGGCCAATGAGATGTCAGCACACTTGATGCAAGTTCAGTAAGGCTTTGTGCATGAGAACACTGGAACCACCATGTTAGGAAGTCTAAGGTGCCATCTTGAGGGGGAGAGAGAATTCCAGACCCTCGGCCATCCCAGCTGAGCCCAACATGTACAGACCCCCAGCTGAGTGCCGTACCATGAATGGGCCCACACAGAAAAGCAGAACTGTCTAGTCAGCTCACAGAGTCGTAAGAAATAATAAATTATTGTTTTTAGTCTCTAAGCCTTGGGGCTGTTTGTGTGTTGTAATAGATATTGAAACATAACTCATTTATTATTGTATCTATGTATTACTTATTTACTCATTAATCCAGCAATGATTTAATTAGCATATGCTATATAGCACAGACTCTGATAGCACGGGGAGATATAAATGAACAAGACAAAAGGCCTGCCACAGAGAAGCATTGAGTAAGGGATATGTAAAAGTAAAGATGTGATTATAGTACTACGACTTATGGACTATCTGAAGGGTAAACTCTGGGTGCTGTGGAAGATCCTAGCAGTGACACATAACTCAGTCCGGGAAAAAGCATCGTAGGAAAATGCCTGATATAGACACTCAGTGCATATTTATTTTTTGGTTGTTATAGATCACAGAGAAGTTCAGCTATTTGACTAATGTCACTTGATTATTGGGACTAATGTAATTTCTCCTGACTCTCATTTGAGGGCACTCTACTTAAAGATTGCTTATTTACATAGGTATTTTTGTTTTGTTTTGTTTTGTTGGTTTTGTGTTGCCTACAATGGAAGTATATTCTCACCAATAAGAATGAGAGTCTTGTGGTTCCAATAACTGAGCTTTCTGCAGGCATAATTTTCTAAGATTAGCCTACTTTCCCACCCAACAATTCCTTTTTTTTTTTTTTTGGACTATGTATTTATTTAGAGAGAGAAAGAGGGAAAGAGGGAAACAGAGAGCATGAGTAGGGGAGGAGCCGAAGAAGAGGGACAAACAAACTCCCCTCTGAACTGGGAGCCCAACCAATGCAGGGGTCCATCCCAGGACCCTGAGATCATGACCTGAGCTGAAGGCAGATGCTTGACCCACTGAGCCACCCAGGGGCCCCCAGCCCAATAATTCTTTATTAAAAATTAAAAAGTAGAATAAATTATTAAGTAGCTAAGATTAAATGCCAAAAAAAAAAAATGTTACACTGGAAAGCTACCTTTATAGAGCAGGATTTAAGAAAACTAATATTGAAACATAATTTGGTGCCTTTTTAACTTATCTTCAATTATTACCAGTCACGGATAATCTAACTGTTTTCCTCTCACCAAAACCTGAAGGAACACACAAATTCTAGTCCAAAAGTGATCGGGCCAATGAAATGGCTGCTTTGGAAGGTTCTGACCTCTCAAGGAGTCCGAAGTGTCACACAGGGGGAAATGAGTACATTAGAAAAGGACAGACAAAATTAGTACCCTTATTTTAGTTAAGAGACATGCTTATACATTGAAACAAGACCACCAGTCTAGAGAAAAGTCCTCCAACAGGCAGTGCAGTTTTAATTAGTTGAGTATGGAGACTAATTAATATGCAAATGAAGAGCTTACCAATATTAATCATCTGTTTTACTAGGCAGCTTTTACTAAAGAGTTTCTAACGAGTTTGCAAATTAAGTTTCTTTGACATTAAAAATCAGCTAAATGCCTGTCTGAGAATAATCTCTTCTAACTCAAAAGCAGGAAGGGGGGATTTTTTTTTTTTGGATGAAAAACAGCAATGTTTAAAACCAATTCCCATGTTGGCAAGCACTGTGCAAGAGTTCGATATCAAGCCTTTCCAGGCTCTAATTGAAACCATTTCGGCAAGAGAGACACCAGAAAACAGTTGGAAAGAGAGACAAATAGGAGTCGTGGTGATTTAAAGATGCATGACCTAAAAGGCTACATCGCAAAATTTGTTAGTGACCAGCATTGTTAAAACCCAAAAGAGGTTGAACACACATTTTTTAAAAACTCCTCTTTATGGCCTTACACATACTACTCTGATTCTCTTTTCTTGGAAATGTTGAAGACTGGGTTGGACCTTGGTTTTCAGGGATGATTTGAAATATGGGGTAGATTACCAGATGTTCCTGTGGTCACTTCTGTTTTAGGATTCATTTTCCTTTGGTTTTTATCTGGAAATGCAGGGGTTTGGGCTCAACTGTGTTTTCAATGTTTTCAGTGTCTGCTAGCTCCATTATTGTGCCATTCAGCCATTAATACAAAATAATCCCATACAAGTTAACAGGATACCTTTAAGTTCCCTTCTTTCAGGCAGAATGTCAGAAAAAAAATTCCATAAAGGAGACGATAGACCGAATGCACAACTGAAACACACAGTTGCCCTTAAAAAGATGTTTTCTGTCCACCGCATCTCTACGGAGATTCAAAGGAAGCTTTGAAGTGATCCACTTTCAATCAACTCAGTCTGCGTTTCTTCTCAAATTTTGCATCTCTGCTTCCTGCTCCATCCTTTTTTTTTTTTAAAATATTTTATTTATTTATTTGTCAGAGAGAGAAATCACACGTAGGCAGAGAGGCAGCCAGAGAGCTGGAGGGAAGCAGGCTTCCCGCTGAGCAGAGAGCCAGATGCGGGACTCGATCCCAGGACCCTGAGATCATGACCTGAGCCGAAGGCAGAGGCTTAACCCACTGAGCCACCCAGGCGCACCCCACCACCCTCCTTTTTAAGTAGGCTGCATACCCAGGGTGGAGCCCAACATGGGGCTTGAACTCAGGACCCTGAGCTGATATCAAGAGTCAGACGCTTAACTGACTGAGCCACCCAGGCACCCCTGCCCCCTTTTCTGTAACTGTCAGCTGAAGGTTACCCTGTCACGGGCTGGACACATTCGTTATCGGTAATCTTTCATTCATTAATTTGTTCAACACTTACTTCTTGATGGGGTTGAACCTAGGTGCTGAGCACCTCCCACCATATCAGGGGCTTGTGGGATGTAAATATGTATGATCAGCAGCCTCAAGGGGTTTATAGTCCAAAGAAAACAAAACGTGTTCCTAGTAAGCCCAAATCAGATGAATGATGTGATAAAATAACGTTGTACTTCTCATGTGCTTGCTGCAAATGACTGAACAATCTTATAGAAACACCATGACTCAATTTCTGAATATAGATCGCAGAGATAGTGAGATACATAGGAGACAAGGATATACAACTGGTGATTTAGTAGTTTTAAGTTTAAAGTGGCTAATGCAGTGAACACTAGAGATTGTTCTCACTTTCTCCACCTTAGGAAAAGACCTTTCTTCCACCCATAGATCTGTTTACTCACTGACTAGCAATGATGATGAGCCAGTGAATGTCAGTTGCCTAAAGATGGTCAGACCAGGAGCTCTGGATTGTTTAGTTCAGTCTCTGTTAAAATTCTGGCTTGTCCGAAGACTTATTTCTTATGCTAAAAGTCATGGTTGGTGGAAAACACTGTTAGGTTCAGATTCATTGAAATTCATGGCAAAAAAAAAAAAGCAAAGTCTTTAATCAAAGGCCCAAGATAGATTTTGCAAAGAAATATCCGCCAGAAAATTAGTCCAAAACGCACTTTGGTTTGGGCTTCTGTGCAAGCGTGACTTGGCGGCAGGTCTGGACTCGAGGTTCTGGGAGAGCAGGAGTGGAAAATGGAAATGGCTCATCCGCACCTGCCCTTTCTCCAGAGATTTGGCTCATCCTCTCCCATGACACAGAAGGCCAGTTTACACTTGGAAAGAAGGCTGCTGGCCACCCCCTCCTGGATGCCCACGCTCCAGCAGCCGGGTCCCGCAAGTCACTGTGGCTGAAACTTTATTGTTTTACAGATACCTATATGATTGGATATGGGATGGATCTCTGTGGTCCGTGTGAACTCTGAGCTTTCACTTTAGAACTGCTCTGCTTCACAGAACTTTCTGCAGTGACAAAAATGTTCTGTAGATCTCAGTCTCTGATATAGTAGCTGCTAGCCACTTGTGGGTATGGAGCCCCTGAAATGTGGAACTAAAGTCTTAATTTTATTTTTAATTAATTTTAATCAAAATAGCCACCTATGGCTAGTAGCGACCACAATGGTCTGCACGGCCCTTATAAAATGACTTCATCTACTTGGATTTCTATGAATAGAAGCGAATAAATGACCACCCTATGACAATGACACAGTTTTGACTTAGGAACATGAACTAATTCTTTTATTTTTGACATAAACAGAATGAATAAGTGTCTGAAAGATTTTTTTGTCCCCAGTATTCAGATGGCATCTCAGGCTGTGTCTCCTCAATATCCAAATATCAAGATAAAAATAAAATAATTTAGAAGACTAGATTTCTTACCCCATGATTACCTAGGTGTTTGGAATATCAGTAGAGAACTATAGCATTCAACTCGTTCATGTCCTTGGTCAGCATTTATAGACAACTGAGAGTTACGCATTCTGATCAAGGGAATTCAAAGGAAAAATGTTCAGGCTTTCTGCTTTTGATAAAGAAAAGTAAGCTTTAATATCAGCTGTCTAGATTGAATATGTAACTGACCAACTACTTGCTTTTTTTCCCCCATGATGCATCTTTGTCTCCCACGCCTAGCCACAGACAAAGAAGATTGCAATTTACTTGTCTCCCATTTTAGAAGCAACATTAAGGTCCTCTAACCAGGACAAAAAATTCTGAAAAGAGAAATACAGTAGATAAAAGTAATAGTAATAACTTCTAGATAATTAACTTTAAGGGTTGTTTAGATTGGACTCCTGAATAACTTGATGACATGTCTACACTGGAGCTAAATCTGCCATTACTTGAAAATTACGGCATCAAGTACTGTTGATGTGTTCTAATAAGAAGAAATGAAGACAACCAGCTCTTGAGGGTATGGTAATAGGACACTAAACACAGCTAATACAAAGCAGCATTGAATCTAAACAATTTTATTTTAGGTTTCATGATGTCCTGAAATTTAATGCACAGCTCCTGTCTGGGAGAACGTGCCCCCAATATCTGCAACGAAGTAGAAGCCACTGGCGAGTCAGTGGGTCTGATTCGGAAGAGTGGAAGTAAGCACCCCTGAGCCCCCTTCCTCTAACCCATGTTGGTCAGCCCTCCACACACAACACAGTAGCATTCTGTCACTTTTAAATCTGCCACTATCCATGAATATGGTTTAGACTAGACTGGAAAATTTAGTTTTTTAGGTCACCGGAGGCTTCCAGCAAATTCCAGGCATGAACTTGAGAGCAGCTGCTCCCCTGGTTGCATGAATATGGCTCCTGGCAGATCAACCCACTTGTTTATACAGCCTGCCTTACTTCACAGGATTCTTGTGAGAGTCAAATGACATCCCTAAAGAGTCTGCTATATAGAAAGAGCCGTCGGATGATCAAAAATACCCGAATTCTAATCCTGGGATTTGGCTGAATTGGGGTTTTCTTTTTCTTATCTGCAGAATGAGGGTAGGAGTGTCTGCTCCCTGTATCTCATGGAGTTGCTGTGTGAATTACATGAGGCACTTTGTAGTTCCCATTCTGTAGAGACTGAGATTTCCGGTCACCATTTTCCAGATGAGATTCATTGACTTTTATCTTGTCCCTCTGTCACCGGTTGCACATGGAGGCAAAATGATTGGCTGGGATTAGTGCTGTAGTCTGTGGGGGTGAAATTGAGTGAAATGAGAAGAAGCATCAATGCCCCAAATCCGTGGCCTTGACTTCATTAGGCAGGTGTGATATTCATCACTGTGACCCATCTTCAGTCAAATGCAGCCTTCTGACCTTTTGCCAGCTTAGCCCTGCTGTCGGCAGCTGAGGGCCCTGCCAAAGGGCAGGTGGAGGGAGCCCCAGGTTGCCCACATTGCAGATTATCTCGGGAATATTTTTGAAGGACTATAAAATAAACCCCCAGTCCTGTAATTTTAGTTCAAAAAGCAAAAAAGCTTCCAGATAACGAGCATTTTGCTCTAATAAGAACTGTGGGATTGATTAGGTTCAAACTGTTAACAGACATGCTTATGGTTAATGAAGCAGCATTGAAAATACCTCTTGATTCTCTGGAAACTTAAATCATACAAAGGCAGGAAGGAGCAAGAAAAGAACTGGAGGTGGGATAGAATAAACTGTCTGCTAGTTAATATCCTTGAGATAATGAACAAAAAATGTTTGTCCTTTGAAAAGTTAATATTTATTGAGAGTTAGCTCTGCAGTGGGCAAGCAATAAACTTGGATGATTATTGTTAAAACATTCTTTGGATAACATGTTTTTCTGTGAATCTTGAGTGGGGGACGGAAGCTTCTGCCATTTTAATTCCTTTGTTAATGTCTTTATGAATGCAATTAACACTTCATTCACGCTTCTTTGTTTCTGGATCCCATTAGGATGTGGTTTATGCCAGTTTCTCTCTCCCAGGAGACAGCCCGCATCACACAACACTTCACTCAGCTGTGTGGCTGAGCACTGACAAACTCAATTTACCAAAGGCAAGACTGAGTTGACACCATGCTGTGACAGTTGTCCTGATGGGAACAAATGACTCATTTCATTCCAAGGTGGAACCCACCTTCTCTGAAAAGCACGCTTCTACACAAGAGTAGGGGAGACGGAGACAAGGAGGTAGAGAACGCTTCCTGGCTGACACAAAGTAACACCCGGCAGGTCCACCCGGTGGGTCAAGACACGCTAAGCACCAACTCCTTAAAAAGGAAAGCCCGCTATTGTAGATACCACAGGCTGTCTTGAGGTAACACCGCCTCTCTCGAACATTTGGAGAGAGCTGATTAGGTAGAAAGTCAGGGAAGAGCCTGGAAGTAGGGGACACAGTCTGGAGCTCCCACTCTGGAGCTTACACTGAAATGACAGGCAAGAGATACACATAACAAATGTATCAGCAAGGGTACAGGCAGCAGAGCTGAGCTGTGAATGGGTGTAGACCATAGGAACATTCGAAGTTCAGGCCTTTGTGCAATGGGGAGTTGGGGGGTGGGAGGGAGATTTTCTGAGGCGGTGGGACTTGCCTTCAAAGCAATTCCCCCATGGCCCTGCTACAGAGCCCTCCCGGTGCCAGCCAGCAAAGACAGGACGGTGGGGAGGATGGAAAGAGCTGCAGGGAGGGAGGGGAGAGACAGGCATTAGCGAAGATGCAGAGGTGTAAAGTGAGTAAGAGGGTTCATGTTCATGAGAAATTATTTTCCCTTTATATTAAAGTCTCTCCTCCAATTGATGGCATCATTTCTATTTCAAATATCAGTGTGATATTTGCTTAACAGCCAAAGGCACTGCGGATGAGTATATCTGAATCTTACCAAGATACTGTACAGAAGGAGGTGGAGGAGGTCTGAGGGGACGTCAGAAACAAAGGAAAGAAAGCAGAAAGGAGGCCCTGCCCATCTTTGGGGTGACACATTTCCTTAAATGACAAAGAATGAGAGGCCCTCTCCCTGTGCCATAATTTTAATGTTTTGTTTTTGGTTTTCCTTCTGACAAAGACAAAACAGAACAGATTTTTTAAGAATCAGTATGAAGCATAAAAATTGCCAGGAGAGGAAGTAAAACAGCCTCTAGCCCCCAGTCATCCATGCCTGCTATTCAAGGTGTGTGAATAAATCAAAGGATTCTATTTGCGGTTTTACCATGACTTAATGATATGCAGATTGCTTGTTTTCTTTTCTCTGAGTTTCTCCAAAAATCTAACACAGGTTCCATTAGTTATATACATCCTGACGACCAAGACGTGTCTCCTGTCTTTTTCAACCAGACCTGGGCTGTATCTACTCTAATAAGGCCCATTTGCATCTCTGTCTATGGGCTGCCCTAGAGCAGTAAAGCATTACCCGCCACAGTCATGCCCTGTACCATTTTTGCTTTAGGAAGTGTTATTTTTGTTTACATTTCATTATATGTGACCGCTCTTTGTGGGGAAAATGGCTGTACTACAAAAATCCTGTACTACAAATGGTTCCTGGTCAAAGAACGAGTCACAGGAAACATTTCCACTGATCCTAATCAAAGGTTCAAGTACATGGGGTCATCTGAGGAGGAGCTGTTCTTCATTTTCTCTAAAGCAAATAGGTGTCAGTGGTTAGCTGCAGAACTACTCTGTGATTTATTGTAAGAATAACAACTCATTAGAATTACTAAGTTAATGTCCAAACATTGAAAAGGGAAAGAAAAAAAGGTGACACTCTTTGTATATGGAGGTGTATAAGGGGGTACCCTGGGGTTTAAAAAAAAAGAAAAAAGATCTTTACCAGAAGTGAAGTCCTGTGCTTGTGTGTTTTGTTTTTTTGTGGGTTTTTTGACAGTAAAAAGTCACTCTGCATTCCCTGGCCTCAAGCCACTAGGTAGCTATGTAAAACATACACAGGGTCTGTGTTTTGGTGCCTTTGAGAAAGATGTAAATGTGTGAATATGATGGAAGAGGTTTTATTTTCTTTCCTCCCTCGCAGGAATGGTCTGACAGCCCCAGGCTGGAGAATGTGTCTCTCCCAAGTGCTCTGTCACCCTGGTAACCATGGAGACCATGACGATCGATTAGATGCCATCTGATCTCAACCTCATAAAAAAAAGGCAGCAGATGGCAACCAGGCCACTAGACCTGTCTCAAGAGAGACGCAAAGGAAGAGAGAGAAAGGGAAGGAAGGAGGGGAGAAAGGAGACTGGTGGGGGTGGATTGGTGTGGGGAGAAGAAAGCACAGGGGTAGCTCTGGGAAATGAACGTTTTAGAAAAGAAAAAAAAGTAGAAACAGAAACATAAAGCAAGGAAAGCAGAAGTAAGGGAAAGAGGACATACGTTGAGAAAAAGGAAATTAAACCTGACTGAGCAATCCAAGTCCCTAGTGATGATGGGAGTGAGGGTGGGGGAAGAACCCGACAGAAAGCAATGAGCACTCTCCTAACTTTCTGCTTGCCTTAGTAGGGCTCAGAACGCTGTGGCACCTGGGCCCCTACGCCTCTCTGGGGGGCACTCACAAGCTCGGGCTCCGGGCTCTAGGCTCTGCTCTCAGTTGGGATTTGATGCATCTGCCCAAGAATGCTGAGGCTGGGCTGTCAGAATGCACACTCCTGAGCAGACGGGGTCTCCCCGGGGCCTGTCAGAAGGCACGATGCGATGGTACCTGCCACCCCATTGCCAGCAGTGTTCTGCTTACCTTTAAAAGGAGCAAGTGAGGGTGCCTGGGTGGCTCAGTGGGTTAAGCCGCTGCCTTCGGCTCAGGTCATGATCTCGGGGTCCTGCGATCGAGTTCCACATCTGGCTCTCTGCTCAGCGGGGAGCCTGCTTCACCACCTCTCTCTGCCTGCCTCTCTGCCTACTTGTGATCTCTCTCTCTCTCTCTGTCAAATAAATAAATAAAATCTTTTTTTTTAAAGATTTTATTTATTTATTTGACAGAGAGAAATCACAAGTAAGCAGAGAGGCAGGCAGAGAGAGAGGAGGAAGCAGGCTCCCTGCTGAGCAGAAAGCCCGATGTGGGGCTCGAACCCAGGACCTGGGATCATGACCTGAGCCGAAGGCAGAGGCTTAACCCACTGAGCCACCCAGGCGCCCCAAATAAATAAAATCTTAAAAAAAAAAAAAAACCAAAGGAGCAAGTGATGATCAGGTCAGCAGATACTCAAGGTAAACAGAACAGTTAAGTCAGTGCTGGTAACTCAGGCATCTTGGCCAATGGCCCAAGTAAATACGATGGCTAGTATTGAGAATGTGTTGATGATGGTGTGGCCATCACACAAGGTGCTAAGCACCATAGATTATTTTATATAGGTTATTTAATGCAAGCAGATAGCAATGCTATGAGATAGGTGCTGTTATTATCCACATTTTATAGATAGGAACTGGGTTTGGAGAGGTTAACCCACTTTCGTTAAGAGCACACCTAGAATGCAGAATGTAAGTAAAAGGTGACTTGTATAGGGAGAGGTTAACAGTTTGCTTGCTCTTGCTTTTTTCTTTCCCTTTCTAAATTTTAAACTTTTTGCAAATTACAAAACACGAGACATGATCAATGTAGAAAATGGTTTAAAGCAAAAGAAAGCAAAAAATCCCGTTAGAGATTAGAGTGTGGTTTGTATGCTACAGAGCATTTTCTGTAGGTATATACATTTTCCTGGGAATATCGTTATATGCACACACATATAGAGAGAGAGATCTCTATATAGAGAGATATAGACATATATCTATCTCACATATTTTTAACCATATGAATATAGTATTAAACCTTAAATACCATTTTGTTAACCTGCCCTTTCCCAACAATATATTACGGACATCTTTCCCTATTTTTAACTACTCTATTTCATCTTATTTAATGACTACACAGCATTCTACTGCTTGAAGGTAACATACTTTATTTCGCTACTTCCTTATTAACTGATTTCTAGGTTTTTGCTACTGTAAAAAACACTGTGGTGATCATTCTTCCACGTAAACCTTTTTTTATATTCCTCTGATTTTTCCTTCTGGATGAAAACATAATTGCTAAATCAAAGGGTATGTTTTCATAAAACTTTTCAGTGGAAGAATATATATACACCAAATGAATAAATCTTCGGTATACAGCTAGTCCAATTTTACACATGTGTGTACAACTCTAACCTTTACCTAGGTTCCATGTATTAAGCATTTGCTGATCCCCAGACTCTGCCTGTGGGTCCTTCCTATCAGTAGCTACTCCGAGTCCTTGAACTTCGTGTAAATGAATGACAGGGTGCGTACTTCTGTTGTTTCTGGCATCTGATGTCTGTGATAGTTATCCAGGCTGTAGTCTACAGCAGTAATTTACCCTTTATATTGTAATGCAGTATTTTATTTTTTGGATATACTACAATTTGATTCATTTTGCTGTTGACGGACATTTTGACCATTAGGAATAAAGATGCCATGAACGATTCTGTACTTGCCTTTTGGAGGACATACATACATATTATTTTGAAGCAAACTAGAAGTGGAATGAGTAGGTCATTGGGTAGGCATGCTTAGCTTTGAATGCTGGGTAAATATTTTTTAAAGGGTTTTGTTTGTTTCCTTCTACAGTTGACACTTGACAACACAGGTTTGAACTGCACAGATCCACGTCTATACAGATTTTTTGTAGTAGAGTCTGCTACTAAATATATACTGCTACTAAATATAGTCTGCTATACTAAAATATATTTTCTCTTCCTTACAATGTTCTTAATAAAATCTCCTTTCTTTAGCTTACTTTATTGTAAGAACACAGTCGATGATACATAATAACATACAAAAGATGTGTTAATTGACTCCCTGGGTGATGGGTAAGGCTTCTGGTCAATAGTAGGCTACCAGTAGTTAGATTTTTGGGGAGTCCAAAGTTATACATGATTTTCAACTGTGCGGGAAGTGCGAGCTTGGAGCCCCTAACCCTCACATTGTTTTAGGGTCAACTGTACTTTTAAATTGGCCTCCAAACAGTTATACCGATTTGAACTCTCCAGCCATCCAGTGTTATGAGAGCATCCCTCCCTCACACCCTTATCGACTGTCGGCAGGCTTTTCTGTTCTTCTTACTCATTGCCAGTCTGAGTGATTAATTGCTATTTGATTGTTTACATTGTGTTTGATAACTGGGTATGTTAAACAGTTCTTGTTATATTACCAGACATTCTTATTTCTTCTTTCATAAATTGCCCTTACATGTCATTGCCCCATTTGGTATTAGCTTCAGGATAAGGCAAAAAGGTGAAACATAATCCATATGGTCTGTACAAATTCACTGGCTTTGTCAGAAAATGCGCTGACATTTACGACCAGAACAAATTTACATTCTTTGCATAAGTTGACATCCTTCTCTATATATTTCAGAAGGAAGCTAACATTTACAGAACATCTCTTACTGAGCACACTGACTTTAGGACAGCCCTATTCATTTAATTTTTTTATAACTTCATTTAATTTTAGTAGTAACATTTAATTTTCACAAAAGCTCTAAAAGGCACTTAATATTCTGCCTATTTTTACAAATGTGGAAATAAAGGCTCACAGTCACGCAACTATGGAAGTGGAGGAACTGGGGTTTAAACCCAAGACACTTGAAGTCCAAAGTCAGTTTTCTTTCCATAAGATACCATTGCTCAGGGCAGTGACTCTCATTTTTATTTTTCCACTTTAAAAACTCTAAGAGTGTTCCTGAATTCCATCCTCAACACACATATACTATTCTACCGTATTTGTTGCTTGACTATCTACAACCCCTGTATGATTTTCCATTTTTTTTTAACTCTGTACACTGGATTACCACTTCATATGGCAAAGATTTCTGTAATATTTGTTATCTAGAAAGTGTAAATCAATCTTTCCTGTACATGGTTGATCAAATTTATCATTCATTAATAGTTTAGAAAAGTCTGTGAGTTCTTTATCTCATTATTGGTACCACTGCAGAAATGTTCAATCTTATAGTCAATTTGGGGAAACATTTTGTCACATAAGAGTTTCAAATTTTAGAGCATTTCCAGGATTTGTTCTTTGGTCCCTAATCTTGAATGTTTTGAGTCAGTGGTTCTCACTCTGAAAAAATCTGTTGTCCATGTCAATGTCTTCACTGTAGTGGTGTATGAGTTATGTTATCATTGTCAATATGAAATTCTTGTCAAATCATAAAGAAATTTAAATATTTTTCAAATATGTTCACATAACTCACTCTTCATTAATTGGATCATTAAATAATCTAAGAGCCTATTTGTTATTTCTGTTAGCAATTTATCTCTTTCTCGTATTGATTTACTACTTTTGGAATCGTCTGTTTTTTTTTTTTTATGTTACAATTCACGTCTAGATGCCAGAATAATTTCTATTAACATCATTAGCAAATTTATGAAAAATGATTTTGTTATATGGTACAAAACCACAAAAGTATATACCACATCTTCACGTGTATTCCCAATAAAAGAAAACTCCATTTTGACTAGATGTCAATGAAAACTGAATGCCTTGTTTACAACAGATTTTCCACAGACTCACTTCTGGCTCCATTTCAAACATTTCTTTTCCTCCACTAGGTCATTGAACACATTCATACTGTGATACGACATTTAGATCTGCCACTTTATGTGAAGACATCAGCTGTGTCTCCACAGTCGGCTGTGGGAATATTCCTGAAATCCACTCCCACGAGAGGGAGGCTAGAAGTATCGTTACGTACAAGTGATTGGGAATCACATAAATTTATCCTGCCACACCAGAACTAACGTATTTCCAAGTCTACTTGCCTTAGCTGCCCCGCTTCTAATGCCCACAAGTGACTGATGCCACCTGCTAGGAGAGCAGGTTGGAGTAGAGAGAGACAGAAGTCTGACCTGTCAAGACTAAAAGACCTGACTTTTACAAATTTTGCAAATACATGTGACAAGTGAATGCACTGATAGGGTTCCTTCTAGCAAACCGAGGGGCACTAATGCTCACCTTTCACCTGCTGTGTGATAAATCCACCTCTGGAGATTTTCTTCCCTCTTAGAGAAGTCTGCTCTTGGTAAGACTCGATATCGATCATTCGTTTAGTCACAAATGTTTATTTTGCATGTATTGTGGATTAGAACCTTTTTAGTTATAAGGGATAAAGTAATAAACAAGACAAAAATATCTCTGGCCTCACAAAACTTCCTTTCTAGAGCTAGTGAGACAGACTTCCTGTGGCCAAGTTTTTAGTACTATATTTGTGCTCTCAGGGAAATTTGCATTTGAGGTTCTTTATCTCTGTCTTTACTCCCAAGGTAACATAGCAAATAGCAGATTTGGGGGATGTATTTCAGATGGGGAGGGAACACTCTTCCAATTCCATGAAGCCTTCCATTCCCCCCCCCTTCAATTCCTTAATGCCTTCCATTTTTATTCAGGCACAAAACTGACTTTGGCTCCCACGAATTTAAATGACTTTCCTCCATCCCATGCCCCTCCATTGGGAACTGTATGGTTATTGTCAGATCTTCCAGAACAGTCTCCAGTCTCTTGACCAGGGCGTTTTGAGGGCCGTTTTAAATTGTACGCTGGGTTTTATCTACTTCACGCTCTACAACAGGTCTTAATAGCTGAAGTTGAGTTCAGCCCTGGTAGGTAGCTAAGAGTTGCCACTTTACCATCATATTCAAACCATTCTGACTGACGACAGTGCTTTAGGTTCAGCGTTAAACTATTTGGTAGTTTAAACCCTTTGCGTGGAGGAGGCGGCCATCTTATCTTAGTTCTATCGCATTGAGTTTTCCTTCTTTTTATCCAGTAGTGTTACATTCTTTCTTTCCACAGGAAACATGTTTTGTTCTTTCTCACTAGTACTACTTAGAAGTTTTTAGTTTTTGACAACTCGTATTAGTTAGGACCCCTTTCCTGCCGGGAGTGGGTTGAGATTGCCCTTGACCGGATCAGACCCTCCCCTGGAGCGAGTGGGGGTGGGGAACTGGGTTTGTCTGCTTCCCTGGAGGCCCATGGGCTCCCTGGCAAAGAGGGAAATGCCAGACAGCGCCAGAGCTCGGAGCAGCAGGAGGACAGGAACAGATGTGGGCAAAGGGCAACACTGCCCTGCCACTTTGGATGTCATTCTAGTGGCCTCGGTGAGATTCTGTTAATTTCTGAGCTTATTCCTCCAGTTTCCAGTTAGTAAGATCAGGCTCAGACATGCCAGGTGATGACTATAAAAGAAGTTCATTACATTCTTTCGTTCAGAAGATCTTTCGTTGAAGAGAATGACGTAGGATGTAGTATATACATGATTAAAATAAGTATACCTTTTTTTTTTTTTAAGATTTTATGTATTTGACACATAGAGGGAAGATCACAAGTAGGCAGAGAGGCAGGCAGAGAGAGGGAAGTGGGCTCCTTGCTGAGCAGAGAGCCCAATGCGGGGCTCGATCCCAGGACCCTGAGATCATGACCTGAGTCGAAGGGAGAGGCTTAAACCTCTGAGCCATCCAGGTGCCCCAATAACTTTTTTTTTTAAGCCGAAGAAGCTGAATTCTAGTGTTTTGAAATAAGTCCACAGGCTGTAACTGCCCAAGTTTCCATGGAGAGCCTGGAGAGATTTCATGGAGTAGTAGACTGACCACATGGAAACAAGTTTCCTTGATCTGCCCCCAATCCCCCAGAGGTACACCTGTGAGGTGGTTTGGTTTCACCTGCACTTTGCGGAATCTTGAGCCACTGAGAGGCTTGGTTGGATTCTCTGGTTCTCTACCTTCTGCCTTCAGGGTATTTTCTTTCTTAAGTCAAACCTCACATGACTACTGATGTTTCAAGGACAGTGGCTCTTCTCCCTCTCTTTTCTTTGGGGGTGGGACAGAAATGGGCTGTACAGGAATCTTTAATTTTATGTAAACGACCCACCTTTCCTTCTTCCCCTGGGGTGTTATAAAAATTAGTGTTCTAAAAACATTTTTACAAAGTGCTCCTTTGAGATGCAAAGAAAAGTGCTATCACACAGCAGGTTCTCCACAAAAGCACTGAAGTGGGAGGAGGCGGGGAGGGGGCGGGGTGGAGAGTCATACACACGCCTCTGGCATTTTTCAGGTATTTGGGAATTCAAAAAAATATATATCCTTATAAAAATTATTTTGGTTTTCACCATCAACCAGTTCACAGACTGGGCCTCTGTTCCCTTTTCCCACTTGGCTGGCTGTTGAGTTAAAGAGGGTGCCTCGATGGGGGTCCTGGGTGGCTGGGTGATTAAGCATCTGCCTTCACCTCAGGTCATGATCCCAGGGTCCTGGGATCAAGCCCCATAAGGGGATCCCTGCTCAGCGGGAAGCCTGCTTCTCCCTTTCCCGCTTCCCCTGCTTGTGTGTTCCCTCTCTTGCTGTGTCTCTGTCAAATGAATAAATGAAATCTTAAAAAAAAAAAGGGCATCTCGATGGGCAAGGTTAGCACAACAGAGTGGTGTTTGTGGAAACTGACAAAGTGATAAACTAGGTTTGTATTTATTATTACTAAGGATACTTTTAATGTCCTTTGGATGTGCTAATAGTCCTTCCTGAGGAAAATTATGCAAACTAACTACTAATTAAATCAAGAGCAGCAGTCCCTACTGAACTACAATATGCAGATTTGCTGATCTGGATGGACTTGAGCCAGGCAGTGGACTTCGGCTGCACAGGGGCTCTCAGGGGCCAGCTCTCTTGCATCTGTACCCTTCCAGAAAGGGCTACAGGAACTTCATGTCCACTGGCCTCCCTGGGATCTCAGAGCTGCCTCCGTTGGGGGCTCCGCACACACTGCTCCAACTCACCAGGGAAGATCAACTATAGACCCAAATGAATCTGGGGACTCAGGAAGGCAATATGCAATCTTCCAGACATGCTTTGAATTCCTAAATTGTCACTGGAGTTCCTGTATGGCTTACAGCTCTTAATGGAAGGGGAAGAATTATCACATTAAAACCCCAAAACCAAAAAGACAAGGTGAGGTCTTATAACCCAAATCCTGGTTGGTCCTAGGAGCTGCCATCTGTAAATATGGTGTGACCATTGCTAGGACTATTACTGGGCTATTGATGTTCATTCTGGCCCAGGCTGGGCCTGATGACACGTGTGCAGATGGTGGGCACACACAGATGGTGGGCAGCCATGTTATGTCTTGGTTCCAGATGTGCTCCAGTTGCATCCCCAGCCCCAACCAGCCCTCGCCCTCCTGGACGCTTGGTTGCATGGGCAGTGTCTATCCAGCTGGTTGTGCACTCTGCTGGGTGGGGGACTTTCAGCAGCACAGCTGCAGACAGACGTCATGATACATGTGGGGTTTTTCCCTCTCAATCAATGTTTATTCCCTCCCTCCCCAGAAGAATCCCCGTTTGCCTTTTTTTCTGCCCAAGCTTTTAATTTTTAAGTCAGTCTTTTTCTTCTCTAAAACCTCACTGAGTGTTGCATTTCTATTTCACAATGTTCACTTCCCATGGAGACCCTCAGGACTTCCAAGTCTTGAGCTGGGCACCTGTGTCAAGTTCTATACCCCTGTCTCTGCTCTATCCTCATCCAGCCACAGAAGGAGATGGGTAAAAGCTCTTCCCTCTTCCAAGAGTATGATCGTAAAAAGGCCATGGAGGCTGCCCGCCCCACCCCCACACCCCCAGCCATCAGTTCCCTTGTTAAGGGAATAGTAAGACTCTGAGGCCACTACTTTGGCCTAATTAAGGCATTTCCTCTAGTTAAAATGAATCTTTCTGGGAGGGGTCACTTCAGCATAAATGAGTCACCTGGGCCTCCTAAGGAGGCTTCTGAAGAAGCAAAGGATGTCAGGAGATTAGGGTGTAAGTTCCAGAGTGGGAATGGTAGGGCCCATGCAGTGGGGCCACGGTGGGGAAAAGGTCAAGAGAGGTGGATGGCACAGGCAGGAAGAATATATTCTCAACATAAGTCTCCTTTGACTTCTGCTGTTGCTGAGGGCTGGTTCTCCTTAGGTGCAATGGCTTCTGGATGAAGCAGGGCCCTGAGACTACTAGGTGAAGGGCTTGCAGGCCTTGGGCCCTAATCTACTGGCCTTGGTAGGATTCCTGGATTCTGCAAAATAATCAGCTAACCAAATGGAAAAAACAAACAAACAAATAAAGAAAATCCCCCCCAAACCTGGGCTTTCTGGTTTGAGGCATTTATTTGATTTCCATTCCCTTTGTTAAACTGACTGGTTATTCAAGGAACTGTCCAAGTGTGTCACTGAGCAGCCTGACTGATCTGCAGAAGAATCACAAACAAATGATACTACGGGTTCTTTTGTTCTTGTGTAACAACAGCTGCAAAAAACCAGTCTCTTTTAGTGTACAAGCAAGGCCTCTGGGAATATGGCCTTATACCTAAGAATTCAGATGCTGGGGTCATTGAGGCCTGGGATTAGTTTTTTTGGAGCCCCTCATTGTCAGCTGTGGAACCACTCCATGCTCTAAACTTTTCATCTGCAAATGGGGGACAATAGTAACACTAACCTTGTAGGGTTCTTTTTTTTTTTTTTAATTTTTTTTAAAGATTGTATTTATTTGAGAGAGAGAGACAGCATGAGCCTGGGAGAAGCAGGGGGAGAAGGACAAACAGTCTCTGTACCAAGTACATGGGGCTCCCCCCAGGGCTCAATCCTGCGAACCCTGAGATCCTGACCTGAGCCAAAATGAAGAGTTGGATGCTTAACAGACTGAGACACCCAGGTGCCCCAGTTTGTGGAGTTCTTTAAGGAAGAATGATCCTGCACATGAAGGGCTTCCCCAGTGCCCAGCAAATTCTAAGCACCCAATAGGTGCCCGTTGCTCTTTTTAACATTAGGGTAAGGCCAGCAGGCCTGCTGCTTAATAACTAGTATCTGACAACCCGGAAGACTTACAGCATTTTCCCAACAAGTCTAATTTATCCCCAAGTAGTGTCCAGCGAGGAAGACACAACTGTGTGTAGAAGTGGGGGCAGAAGGAAAAAGGCCCCTTTCTCCAGTGTCCTATAAATACCACTGCCATGTAGGAAGCAGCACCCACACTGCGTGTAGTCTTCTGGGGGAAGGAGCAAGGATTGGGAAACTGGTGAACTCTGAGCTGGATCGATGCCCAGTTCACTGCTCTCAGGAAAATGATTTGTGTCCACAGCGCACGTATAGGTGTATGGCCCCAGTGCATGTACATTCACACACACACACACACACACACACACACACACACACACACTTCAGGTTGGAACGCCACTGCATCGAATGCATTTTTTTTCCTGTCTCCCTTCTTATCTCTTACATCCTTTGCAGTCCATTCAGGCATAATTATTATTGCTTTACTGGCTCGGTTCTGCAGCTCTCTAGAGTGGAGCAGATGTCGACAGCTCTGAAAGATCCCATGCTATTACACCGCAGAACAAATGAGGATGTCAGAAAAGGCTCTACAGTCTAACAAGAAAACAGAGGAAAGAGACAAAAAGAATAAAGCCTTTGGAGACCAGCAGACTCGCTCTGATTAGATCTTATGCTAACATGATGCCCACTTCGCGTTCTAACAGTGATTTAATATGTTTAAACGATACCGGGGAAATATGTCTTGGGGAAAAAAAGAGAAAGGAGAATTTCTTCCCTGGCAGGCATGATTAAGATGGTGTGGGTTCCCTAGGAACACACAACCGCAGCGGGAGACCGTGGAGGGCAGGCCCAAGCATATTTGCCTACAGTTCCGGATGGGGTGTCCTTACGCTGGGGCGCTGCCCTCCCAGCACGCGGGAGCTGGCGAGCTGCTCGGAGGGATGGCTGGCTGGTGCAGGACAGGGTGGCAGCCTCACTGCCAGGCCACTGTGCCTTCTCCTGATATGGGAGACCATACTTTAGAAAAATTACATCTATGGGGCCACGAGTCCACACATTCTCATTTTCACAGAACAAAGATAGCAAATACTCTAGATTTTTGGAAGCGCGGGAAAGGAAAGGCTCTGATCAAACTGAGGGACCACAGTCCATGTGTTACAGAGACAGTGTATCGGGTAGTTTACTCATTGAATGCCTCCCTCAGTTCCTTGCTCTGAACCTATTCACTCATTTCCTATCTGTAATTCTAACTATTAATGGGATAGTTCTTTCATTAGACTGCTGCGGAACAGAGAGAATTTAGGAGGGCCAACTTTGGGATAGCAGAGATGGAGGTAGAGGCTGTTAGGTATATATAAAATCTGATGGTATTAGAAAGTGCTATCTGATGATCTGGCAGTAAATGAGAAGGCACAAAGAGCACAACGAAGTAGAGTACAATTCATGTGTTTGTTTGTTTCCTTATTTGTTCTTAAATCCTTCCACAGTGGCTCTGAGGCAGTGGCCTGGAAGCTTTGTTATGTGAATAAAGAGTAGCACATACTTCAAACATCCCCAGAGAATAAACATTTAAAAAAATAAAGCAACTCCCCGGAGGGGAACAAGGTATTAGTGTTCATTGTTGAAATGCAATAAATTGAAAACCCCGGGATGCTTCTCTGGGCCTGAAGATGCTGGACTCTCTGGTCCAGATGTTAGGACCTATCTGGAAGCACAGAAGCCCTCCGTGGGAGAACTCAAAGGTCACCTGGCCCAGGGTTTGTCCTGACAAGTGACTAGTTGGCCTGTGCTGGATGCCCCCGAATGACATTCCCCTATGAGATGGGACCAGTCCATTGTCAGAGTGCTCAAATTATTAGAAAGTTCATGCTTGCCTGGGTCTAAATATACCTCTGTATTTTCCCCTGCTTGGCCATGGCTCTGCCCTCCAGGACCCCAGGAAGGAACAATCTAAGCCTGCTATACATACAAGGACAGGGATTCTAACACCTGCTGTCTTCTCCCCTGCATCCCTCCTCCCTGCATCCCTCCCACCGTGACCTGGCCCCAGTCCTTTCTCATTCTTATGGCTCTGATTTCAGGTTTGCTTAGAGATGTCACTTTTAGAAGGTGAGCTGATCTACAAAACCTAGCACAGTTCTCTAGGGACAAACTAAAGGGCCCAAAGACAGCGTGGAGCTCGTGGTTTAGCCCAAGTGGGGTCAGAGTACTGTGTTCACAGCCTGGCTCTTGTATGTGATTTTGGACGAGTTACTCAATCTCCCTGAGCTTCGGTTTCCTTATCTGTAAAATGGGATAACAGTAGCTCCTGAAAGGCCAGTGAGCCTAGATGAGGGAATCCATAGAAAGATGTTTACCAGATAGCAAACACTCTGCAAACATGAGCCATCCTTTTGGAAGAAGAAAGGTTACTGCCTCCATTATCTTCGACCCACCCTGCTGTTACAATCTAAGTTTACGGTTCTCTAGTCTTTCATTCTGAGCCAATAACCCACGGAAACATCTCTATCATGTTCCCATAGGCTACCATCAAAGCACATCTGCTGCTTATTCCATCTTATTTGCTTATTTATTTTAACCAAGTGCAGGACTTTACATTTATCCCCATTAAATATAATCTTATTAGATCTGGTCCATTGTTTCAGTCTGTCAAATCTTTTTTGCATCCCAATTCTGCCGTCCAACATATTAGCTAGCTCTTCCAGCTTTGTGTCACCCACAAATTTTATCACCAGGCCATCAATGTCTTCATCCAAGTCATTAATAAAAATAGTTAACAAGGCAAGACGGAGGCCAGAAATCTCTGTTGGGAAAGATCTTTTTTCCAGATCGTCATCAATCTATTAATTAGTACTCTACATTCAATCAGGTACTCATCTACCTGACCTGGCTACCTTTAGCTCCTGCCCAGAGGTGCATCTTGTCTTCAAGGACAGGAACTTTATCTGCCAAACCTACTGCTACAGCCCCAATGCACTCTATATGCACAAAAACCAAACCCTAAAAACCAGTCTAGCAACTCTCGGAAATGTGCTAAGTCTGGGAAAATGCACTGACTCCTTGCCTCTCACCTGGAGACCATGTCCAGTTCATCTGACCAAAGATCATCTAAACTGTCTGTCCTTTTTTTTTTTTTTTTTTTTTAAAGGATCACAGGGGCACCTGGGTGGCTCAGTTGGTTAAGTGTCCAACTCTTGATTTTGGCTGAGGTCATGATCTCAGGGTCATGAGATTGAGTCCCACGTCGGGGTTCTGTGCTTGGTGTGGAGCCTGCTTAAGACTCTCTCTCTCCTTCTCCCCCTGCCCCTCTCCCCACTCATGCTCACGTGCATTCTCTCACTCTCTCTCTCCCTAAAAAAAAAAAAAAAAAAAGTACATAAAATAAATCACAATTTTCCTGTGGCTGGGCGTCTAGCACCTTTCCTCAAAGCCTCAGCCCCTCTGCTTTGAGGAACCTCCTGGCCAGGCCCTGGGACCCCAAGGGGTCCTTTAGAACCTTCTTTCTTGCCTGGGCTTCCATGTTTTGTCACCAACATCTGTGGAAACCTTACTCTTCCAACTTGAAGTTACTTTCCCGGAAAGGGAATATGGAAATAGAAGTGCTAAACGGGTCTGTTTTGTCATTTGTTCCCATACTGTGCCAATAACAATATTGATCAAGCAGTAGGCTTGTTTTTGTCCTTTGCCAAACATTAACTAAAAACTTCTCTTTGTTTGAAGAGTCTGGGTGTCTCTTAGCAGCCCTGGGAGCGGTATCAACAAAAAGCTAGATGTCTCCCCGCAAGCCAGTTTGCAATGACAGTAGCTTACTAAGGGGTGGGGGGGTCTGTCCCAGTATCTGGGTTCCTGACTGTAGCCTGCCTCCATCTCCCACCCTCAGATTCTGGTCCAAAACCTCCACTACCACTGCAAAGAAAGTGTTTAAGATCTTAGAATTCTATTAAATGTCAACACACACCATATATGTGGCCTGGGGCCAGTCTGTAAGAGAGAGGAACCCTAATAATTACCTCACATGATGGCTGTGAAGATAATATGAAATAATGGCTTTAAAAGTGCCATGTACAGTGCCTGGGGCATGTGGGGTTGAATAGTGGTAGTCCACTCTTACTTTCTGATCTCTGCCTTGCTCTTGTCCCTATTTAGTTCTACTCTTGTCACCAGTCCCTTGTCTATCCCCTCTCAGCCTATGCTAGGTCTGTCTCAAACCTTAGTTTTCTACTTGCCCTTCATAGACCCTCTACTCCTACCGCCCCCTCCCTCCGCCCCATGCTGGCTTTTGACAATACTCCATTTATGCTGAAAATCCCTTGCTGACTCTACTTTTGGAAATACAGACAATGTCTGTATGCAAAATCCTATCCCCTACCTGGACAGCCAAGGTCCCCATTTATGACAAGTCCCAGGGAGTAAGAAGTAACAGCCCCTCAGAACTTTTTCACAAATCTCATTAAGGTCACAGTGTTTGGGGTCAAATCTTGGCTTCTTCATTTTTTAACCATATGACCTGGGGCAAGTCAGTTTCCTGTCTCAGTCTCCTCATCTGTAAAGCGGGAATCATAAGATAGGGTTTTGGGAGCATCTGCCATTCAGCATCATGCCTATTATAAAGTAAATGTTCATTAAATGTTGGCATCATTATCAGTCTCATCAGCACCAGCTTTTCATACTTTACATTTCTTGCTAGTATCCATTTTCTTAACAGAGTCAATTTTTTACAAATTTATTTGTTTTAAAGAGAAAGTGTGTATGTGGAGTGGGGAGGGGCATTAACAGATTCTTGTAATTCTATTTGCTCTTGGTTATGTATCACTCTCTTCTTTTATGTCCACTTAATTTCTTTTTTTTAAGTTTTATTTTTATTTATTTTTTTAAAAGATTTTATTTATTTATTTGACAGACAGAGATCACAAGCAGGCAGAGAGAGAAAGGGAAGCAGGCTCCCTGCCAAGCAGAGAGCCCGATGTGGGGCTCAATCCCAGAACCCTGGGATCATGACCTGGACCGAAGGCAGAGGCTTTAACCCACTGAGCCACCCAGGCGCCCCATATCCACTTAATTTCTGAGCTCAACAGCAAGTTCTCTAGAAACCACATGCATCATTCTAGATTATGCCTTCCCTTCTATGAGAAAAAAGTATCTAAACTATCAACTGCAAAGTACAATGAAAATTATAATTACTGTATTACTGTATTTTGAGATCAATTTCCACCATATTCAGATTTCTAGAATTCATACCCATCTTTCTGTCTTCCTAAGTTCTTTTAAAAACTGTATGGAGCCATGTGTTTATATATTATTCTGTGAGTTACTTGATGATAAATCCATGTTTTGGTCATAACTCCACCCTCTCATCTTCAACATTATTAATTCTTATATTCATTGAATTTCTGTTTGGTGGCAAGCATTGCCATGTAAAAACACTAAAATGGAACTCCTGCTTTCAAGAAACTAAGTTAAGTAGGGAGAGAATTCTGTTTCAGGTTAGCGTGGAAAGGATTGCAACAGATTTTCATACCCATAGTAACACCAAGAAAAATTTGGATAACATAAAAATCATAAAGAATATATTTTCTGGCCATATGGGAATTTACTTATAAACTAGTAACAAAAAGAGATCTCAAGAATGTTAGAATATTTAGATATTAAACTATACTCTTCTAAAGAAAAGAATCTCAAGGAAAATTAGATAATATTTTTAACTGAAAGATAATAAAAGCACATAAAATCTAAATTTCTGGGCTGCAACTAAGGTAATGCCAAGAGTAAAATTCAGAATTTTAAGTGCTTCTACTAGAAAACAGAAAAAGGTCTAGCAGACAGCATCTCTTCTGCTGTCCTGCGCACCACCCCTTTGCAATATATTCAGTAAACTTCTAGTTCCTTTAAAAAAGAAAATAAATAAGGTCTAAGATCAGTGATCTAAGCTTTTACCTTAAGAAGCTAAAAAACAAAGTAAATAGAAGAAAGAATAATAATACAGTCCATGAAATAGAAAACAAATGATGGAGAAAATAAACAGCCTTCCCCTAAAAAAGAATTTTTCGAGATCAATAATATGGATAAATTCCTAGTTAAACCAAACAAGGAAAAAAATAAAGAGAACATGCAAATAATGAATATGAAGAATGAAATGAAAGATATTCCCTCAAATCATAAAGATCTTAAAAGAATAATAATAAGGGGATATTATGGACAACTTTATGTCAACAATTTGACAATGTGAATGAAATGAAGAGTCCCTTGAAAAGTACAATTTTTCAAAGCAGACACAAGAAGAAACAAATGTCTTGAAATCTGTTAAAGAAACTGAATTTACTCTTAAATTTTTTTTCCCCACAAAGTACACTCCTGGCTCAGATAGTGCTCACGGTGAATTCTATCAAACACTTAAGAAAGAAATAATACCAATCTTAATCTCTTACAGAAACAAAGGAGGGGGGCACCTGAGTGGCTCAGTGGGTTAAAACCTCTGCCTTCTGCTCAGGTCATTATCCCAGGGTCCTGGGATCGAGCCCTGCATTAGGCTCTCTGCTCAGCGGGGAGCCTGCTTCCTCCTCTCTCTCTGCCTGTCTCTCTGCCTACTTGTGATCTCTCTGTCAAATAAGTAAATAAAATCTTAAAAAAAAAAAAGAAAGAAAGAAACAAAGGGGGTGGGGCTACCTCTTGACCCTTTCTATTCCTAATACCAAAATCTGACAAATGCACTACAAGAAAATTACAACCGCTATTCCTCATGAACAGAGATGCAAATTCCTCAGCAAAACATTAGCCCATCAAACTCATCAATACAGAAAAGGGGTAACATATCATGGCCAAATGAGGTTTATTCACAAATAAATGCAAAGTCAGTTAAAGTGAGAAAACGATGTAACCCATCCCATTAAAAAAAATAAAGGAGAAAAAAAAAAATAAAGGAGAGAAATCCTATGAACATTTCAGCAGATCCAGGAAAAGAATTTGACAAACTTCAGCGACATTTCATGATAAAACCTCTAGGCAAATTAGGAATAGAAAAGAACTTCCTGAATGTGATAAAAGACATCTATAAAAACCTATACCTAACACCCCAGTGGATGATAAAATATGGAGCCCTTTCCCTCTAAGGTCAGAAACAAGGTAGGGATATCTACTCTCACTATTACTAGACAACACTGTGTATGACTTCTTTCCATTAGAATCTAATTCCATTAGAATCTGCAAATATTTCAGAAAAAGGTTTTATATCCTTAATAACTAAAGAACAGAAAAAAGAAAAGTCATGAAGACTTAGAAAGACAAAGTTTAAATAAGATAAAATTATCTTTATTTACAAAGACATGATTTTGCATAAATTCAAAGGAATCTACTCCCAAAACTTACTTAATCTAATAATTCAGCAAGGTTTAAAAAAAAATTCAGCCAAGTTTAAGGATACAAGGTCAATATAGAAAATGTAATTATATTTCTATGTATTATCAATAAACAATTGGAAAAGAAAATTAAAAGTCAAAGGCATTTACAATAGAATCAATATCATGAAATACTTACAAATCACTTTTTAAAATGATGTTTAAGACTTCTACACTTAAAACTATAAAATATTATTGAGAGAAATTAAGACAGACTAATAAATGGGGAGGGATAGACCATACTCACAGGGCAGTATAACCAATATTGTAAAGACGGTGCTTCTCACAAAACTGATCTAGAGATTAAATGCAATTCTTGTCAAATACCCAGGAAGGTTTTTGTAGAAATTGATGAGTTGATAAAAATAAAATAGTTGGAAGATTTACACAACCTGATTTTAAGTGTCACTGTAAAGCTTTATGGTATTTTTAAAAGACTATTTTGTTTTTTTATGTTTCCATGTAAATGTTAGTATAACTTGTCAATTTCTGAGACAGTAAGTTATTGGTGTAAAGACAGACAAATAGATCAATGGGGCAGAAAAAAACCCCGCAATTACTATCTAATGATCTTTGCCGGAGGTGCCAAGGCAAATCAATGGGGCAGGGACAAGCTCTTCAACAAATGGTGCTGATCTTCTCAGTAGTGAAAGAGACATATTATGGATACTTGAAACAACATAAATGAACTTCAGAAATATTGTGTAGTAGACTGAAAGAAGCCAGATGCAGAGGAGTACTACTTAAAAGTTAATATGAAGTCCCCAAACATGCAAAACTAGTCTGTGGGGCTAGAAATCAGAATAGTGGTTGCCTCTTGATGGAGGGGGTGAGAACTAGAAAGGGGCACAAAGGGATTTTCTAGAGTAAAGGCAATGTTTCATGGCTTATTTGGGGTGTTAGTTAAATGGGTTTTACATTTATCAAAATTCATTGAACTGTACATTTAAGGTCTATGCACTTTTCTGTTATTATACCTCCATAACCAAATACTTTAAAAAAACCCTGGAAGCAGGAAAAGGGGGAAGAAAACACATGAAGAAAAATTGCGTCATGTTGTAAGCGTAATGCTAAAGACAAGCACAGAATTTTAGGGGAGGATATGGGAGGTGCACAAACTGCTTGATTGTGGACAAGTCTTCCAGCTGAGATCTACATGAGAATTATACTTCTCTACCCTCCCTGGCATCCTTGTCAACATGCTCTAAGAGAATCTCATTTTCCAATAGCTGACTGAGGTCTTAACACCGGGAAACAATTTGGGGTCTGCCCTGACTTTTGACTACTTGAACCTCGGACAGTTCATTGTGGTATAGGGAAAGCCCAAAATGGGGGGAAGGAGAAAAGGAGGAACAATCTAGAATCCACTCAGTAACTGTCAAATACTTGTCTTTCCTCTTTTCCTTTCCTGGTGCTTACCCAATAATTCATTAGCATCCTCAACACCCGCCCCCCGCCCGTATGAATCCCTCTAGCACCAAATCTTCCTATTGCTCCCCCTTCCCAGCCTTTTTTCATCCAATTTAACATCAAGATTCAATCTATGCAAATCTGTTTAAAAAATCTGGCTATTTGCAAACAAAGAGAAAATTTATTGCCTCACATAGCATATATCAAAATAAATCCAGATGGATAGAAGGGAATTTTAAATGGAACTGAAATATGAAAATATTGAGATGAATATTTGTCAGAGTTCTGGATGGGAAAGGATTTCCTGTACAGATAACTAAGAGGGGGAGTTAGAACAAAACAGTAGATTCCTTAATGAAAATACAAAACTTAAGTGCATCAAAAAGTCATTACAATTTTTAAAAGCCTTACAGCAGTCTGGCAGAAAGCATTTGCTGCAAATATTTCAGAAAAAGGATTTATATCCTTAATAACTAAAGAAGGGAAGAAAGCGCTGTCATTACAATAAAAAATAAAAAATAAAAAAAGTAGGCAAAGGACAATATAAATGATTGACTTAGAAAAACAAAGGTTCACCTCAGGAGTACCCAAACAAATAAAATAACCTTGAGATACCATTTTTAAATCGATTGAAATAACAAAGTGTTTGAAAAATGACAACACTCAAAATCTGGTAAGATCAGCACTTTTTCCCCCACTGTGGAGGGAGTATAAATTAGTGCAGTCTTTCTGGAAAGCAGTTAGGCAGTCTTGTATCAAAAAATCTTAAAAATGGTCTTCTCCCTTAAGAATTCCACATGTATGAATCTATCCTAAACAATCAGAAGGGCAAACACATTTTATAAACAAAGATTTTAACAAAAAAGGAAAACTACCTAAATAAGTAAGGATGTGTAATTGTCTGAATAAACTGTTGTAGAGCAAAATAATGGAATACTTCGCAGGCTTTTAAAAGTCAGTTTTAAAGTATTTTTTAAAAAATTTTTTTAAAGATTTTATTTATTTATTTGTCAGAGAGAGAGAGTACACACAAGCAGGCAGAGAGGCAGGCAGAGAGAGAGGAGGAAGCAGGCTCCCTGCCAAGCAAGGAGCCGGATGCGGGACTCGATCCCAGGATCCCAGGATCATGACCTGAGCTGAAGGCAGCGGCTTAACCCACAGAGCCACCCAGGCGTCCCTAAAGTATTTTAAAATATTTAAAAAATACTATAGGGATTACCACCCCCCCACACACAGAAAAGGCAAGATTTTGCACAGCAAAGGAAACCATCAACAAAATGAAAGGGCAACCTACTGGATGGAAGGAGACATTCTTGAATGACATATCCAATAAGGGGTTAATTTCCAAAATGTATAAAGAACTTACATAACTCAACACCCAAACAATAAATCCAATTAAAAATGGGCAGAGGAGGGGCACCTGAGTGGCTCAGTGGGTTAAGCCTCTGCCTTTGGCTCAGGTCATGATCTCAGGGGCCTGGGATGGAGCCCTGCATAGGGCTATTTGCTCAGCGGGGAGCCTGTTTCCCCTCCACCTCTGCCTACTTGTGATCTCTGTCTGTCAAATAAATAAATAAAATCTTAAAAAAGAAAATGGGTAGAGGATTTAAATAGACATTTCCCAAAGAAATACAGATGGCCAACAGACACATAAAAAGACGTTCGAAGACTTTCAACATTACTGATCCTCAGGGAAATGCAAATCAAAGCCACAGTGAGATACACCTTATGCCTAGCAGAATGGCTAGAATCAACAAGGCAAGAAATAACAAGTGTTGGTTAGGATGTGGAGAAAAAGGAACTCTTGTGCACTGAAGGTAGGAATATAAATTAGTGTAGCTACTGTGGAAAACAGTATGGAGTCTCCTCAAAAAATTAAGAATAGAAATACCTATGACACAGTGATTTCACTATTGGGTATTTACATAAAGATAACTAAAACACTACGTCAAAAAGATATGTGCACTTCAATGTTTACTGCAGTATTATTTACAATAGCCAAGATATGGAAACAACCCAAGTATCAACCAATAGATGAACAAATAAAGAAAATGTGGTATATACACACCATGGAGTATTAGTTAGTCATAAAAAAGAAAGAGATCTTGCCATTTGGGACAACACGGATGGGCCTAGAGGGTATTATGCTAAATGAAAGAAGTCAAAGAAAGACAAATGTTATATCCTTTTACTTATATGTGGGATCTAAGAAACAAAACAAGTAAACAAAAAGCAGAAACAGACTCAATACATATGGAGAACAAATTGATAGTTCCCAGAGGGAAAGGGGTGGAAGGCATGGGCAAAATGGGTGAAGGGAAGTGGGAGGTACATGTTTCCAGCCACAGAATGCATAAATCACCAGGATAAAAGGTACAGGTTGGAGAATGTAGTCAATGGTATTATAATAATGTTGTATGGTGACACATGGTAGCTAATTTGTGGCAAGCATAGCATAATGTATCAAATTGTCAAATCACTATGTTGTATACCTGACACTGATGTAATATTGTGTGTCTATTATACTTCAATAAAAGAATACAAAATAAATAAAAATTATAAAAATAAAAAAATTTGGAAACCTCAAAGATGCCCCAAATATGTTAATTAGAAAGGATATAAAATTTTATACATCATCATTTCACTATGTAATAAAACAAAATACACACACTGAAAAATACGGAAGAAAATACACATATTTATCGAATCCTGCCTCAAGAGCATGCTAGAGTTTCAGGTTGAGGACTCTAGCCCACCTCAGAAACTGATTTTATACTGGCATGGTTATGCAGAAGGAAGTCTGGTTCTTACTATGGGAGTATGGGCGGTCCAACGATGGAGGAAAGGGGAGCCCTTCGCTCACATTTCCAAAGCACTTAGGATCACTCCAGAACAAGAAGTGCTCTTCCAGATTTCCCCCCAGGGTCATAGGGTCCTAATAGCATTCCTATAGGATTCTCTCCTTTCAACATACAGTGAAAAGAGCTCTGGCTTGGAGAAGAACCAGACTGAATTCTGCCTCTTCAGCAGGAATGTGAATTTAAACTTAGGAAGAGAAGGTGAGAGCCAGTGATTATCTGGACTGTGATGATCAGAGCTATTTTCCCTGCTCAGTGCTTCTCTGCCTTCTTAGGAAATTAAACCCCTTCTAGAGCAGATCATCTGAAAAGGCACTGACGAGGCTGTGTCTCTCTCCGGCAGCTTTGGGAAGTAGAACCTAAAGGGGACCGTCTGTAGAGAGGTCGAGAGAACCCTAGTCTCCATGGGGCGAGCTGGAACTCCCACTTCTCAATTGCACAGTGACCCTGGACCAGTCACTTTCTCTGGGTTTTGCTTTCTTCATTATAAAGTGGGCATGGTGGCATCTCCCCAGCTTAATTCCCGAGGCACTGTGAAATTGTTTTGTTATGCATGTCCAAGGACTGATGATGTATCTACTATATGTTGGCTTATGACGATGTGAGGATTTAAGTCTTTTTTCAAAGATTTTATTTATTTATTTGACAGACACAGATCACAAGTAGGCAGAGAGGCAGTCAGAGAGACAGAGGGGGAAGCAGGCTCCCTGCTGAGCAGAGAGCCCAAGCGGGGCTCCATCCCATGACTCTGGGATCATGACCTGAGCCGAAAGCAGAGGCTTTAACCCACTGAGCCGCCCAGGCACCCCAAGGATTTAAGTCTTACATGATTGTGTATATCCTCTGCTGTGTGGTTTTGGGGTGTAGGGCAGATCAGGTTCACAAGTGAAAGCATGTCCCTGCTCATCAAAAACCAGGCTGAGTGGGGTGCACTGCAGTTAACACACGGCTCAATTTACCTCTGAGTACCTGGTGTGGTGTGTGCTGTGGTGCTTGCTGTAAATGGTATCTTCTTTTCCATTCATTTTCTAGTCTATGATTGTTATTGTCTGTGAATGCAGTTGGCTTCTGTATTAGAAACAGTATTCTGGTAACTTGAACAAAATATCTGCAATATCTCCATGAGAAATAAGGTAGACCTCAATAAATGGAGAGACAGAACATGCCTCTGGGTTGGAAGTCTCAACAACAAAGATGTCTTTTCTCACAAAACGAACCAAGAGATTCAAGGCAATTCTAATTAAAACTTCGACATTATTTCATTAGAGATTGAAAAACTGATTTAAAAAATAATAACTTTTAAAGATTACAGGATTTGGTTTTGGAAGAATAAAAGAATCATGATTAGCCACGATGTTTCAAAGAATAAGGAAGAGAGACTTAGAGTACCAGAGATTGAGTTTTTAAGAAGCTGTATTAAGATTCTGTGTTTCTGGGGCACCTGGGTGGCTCAGTGGGTTAAAGCCTCTGCCTTCATGGGTTAAAGCCTCTGCCTTCAGCTCAGGTCGTGATCCCAGGGTCCTGGGATCGAGCCCCGTATCAGGCTCTCTGCTTAGTGGGGAGCCTGCTTCCTCCTCTCTCTCTCTCTCTGCCTGCCTCTCCACCTACTTGTGATCTCTCTCTCTCTCTGTCAAATAAATAAAATCTTAAAAAAAAAAAGATTCTGTGTTTCTAGTGGAGACAAACAGAATAGAGACCTCAGAAACAGATCCTTGAGAGGGACAAATAAAACAAGATGAAATCAGAGAGGGAGACAAACCATAAAAGACTCTTAATCATAGGAAACAAACTGAAGGTTGCTGGAGGGGAGTTGGTAGAGGATGGGGTAACAGGGTGATGGACATTAAGGAGGGCCTGTGATGTAATGAGCACTGGGTATCATATAAGACCGATGAATCACTGAACTCTACCTCTGAAACTAATAATACATTATATGTTAATTAATTGAATTTAAATTAAAAAAAGAACAGACCGTTCCATATGTAGAACTTTGATATTTGGAAGACCAGGCATGGAAGGTCAGCAGGGAAAAAAGGCCATGTAATAAATTAACCTGAGGGGGAAAAAAAAAGGATTTCCACATTGTGGGGAAAAAAGTGAAATTAGTTCTAAATTTGTACCATACACAAAAATAACTCTTATAATTCGAGGACTTAAATGGTCAAAGCAATAACTTTCTTTTCTTTTTAGGAGCAAATATAGGGAATATATTTCTAGTCTTAGTGTAGGGAGAAAGTTTTAAATAGAAATGTTAACTATGAGATTAAAACCTGTAAGTTTTATTAAAATTAAGAATTTCTGCTCATCAACAGACACCTTAAAGAATGTGAAACACAACTCACAAATTCAAATGGGAAGACATATTTTTGATACATGTAACCAGCAATGGATTATTCAGATAATTATCAGGGGCACATAAAGAGCTCCTTTAGTTCAGTCAGAAAACACCCCACCCCCAGCTTCCCAAAATGGCAAAGACATAAACAGGCAGTTTACAGAAAAGGAAATAACATCGAAAGTTGTTCAGCTTGCGGGAAATGCCAATCACGCCCACAAGGATATTTTATATCCACTTAAGTTGCAAAAATTAAGAATTCCAACATACTAAATATGGGAGAGGCTATGAATTCAGGGGATCTTCTTTACTTTACTGGTAGGAGTGTAAATGTGTACAAACTCTTCAGAGAGCAGTTTGGCATTATCTTAAATGTTAGCTAGGCACCTACCCCATGACCCAGAAATTTCTAGACATATATGCAAATTACTGAACATATAAAGGATGTTCATAGCAGATTCTTCAAAACGGAATCTGGAAATCTGGAAACAACCAAAATATGTGATTATTTGAATATACTGCAATATATTTACCTATTCTCTCGGTATATTTATTTATTTATTTTTTAAGATTTTATTTATTTGACAGACAGAAATCACAAGTAGGCAGAGAGGCAGGCAGAGAGAGAGAGAGGCAAGCAAGCTCCCCGCTGAGCAGAGAGCCCGACATGGGGCTCGATCCCAGGACCCTGGGATCATGACCTGAGCCGAAGGCAGAGGCTTTAACCCACTGAGCCACCCAGGCGCCCCACTCTCTCGGTATATTTATATAATTGAACACTATACAACAGTGGAAGCAGTAAATTTCAGTTATATGCAAGAGCATGAACGCTGTGTTTGGCCAGGTCCTCTGAGGAAAGATGCCGAGGCAGGATTAACTGTGGAAAGATTTTCTCAAGAGAAATGCTTGTGGGAGAAAATGGGAGGAAGGCTGGAAAAGCCACAGCTTGAGATGCAAGTCTGATCCCAAGGGAAGGAGGAGGGAAGGAAGGCAGGATAGAAGGGATGTAGACTGTGCTAGGTCTACAGATGATTTGGCAAGGTCACCTAAGTGTCTTTGAGCAAGTGTCAGCTGTCACAGGAGCCCGGTGTCTCCCAGGACTGGGGCTGCTTCAGTGTCTCAGCCACACTCAGTCACCAGCTGGGAACAAAGTCCCAGGAAGCAGTGGGAGGCGTGGTCTTGGTGCAGCTCAGCAGTGTTCACAACAAGAGAGTGCAGAAGAGGGCCCTTGGTCAAGTACACTCTCATTGTCATGGTCACCACGGATGCCTTAGCAATATAAGATTGAGTGAGAAATAAAACCAAGAAGACTGCACTCAAGATAATATCCTTTAATATAAAGATATTGTATTTAACAATACAAAAATAAAAATGCCAAAACAAAACTACATGTTAAAAACAGCAGGGCAATGACATACATAGGAATCAGGATAGTTGGAGGAGCTGCAGAAGGACAGGGAACAAGAGGAGAATAGTAACTATTGCGACTAACACCCACAGTTTTGTTCCCACATTAGTAGAGGGCTATGTGCATTTTACTTCTTTAAAAAAAAAAAGAATCAGTTTCATATATTTGAAAATATACATTTCATATATTTGAAAACAGGGCCATGTATGGATCAAGAATGAGTTTCATGAGAAAGGAGTTATCATTGATCTAAATCTGTGACTCTGAGTCCAAAAATACTGCCTCATTTCTCTCCTACACTCTGATATGTTTATTTCTAATTGTTAGTGACTGACTATTGATGAATGAGACATTGCTATGTACCACAGATTAAATTATAGGTTAGGATCTCCCAAATATGGTCATCTGGAATTCAGATGTCTCGATTTAGGATATCTTAGATGGTGTGTTCAAAGTCCAGGTGTTCAAATATGCAGAGAAAATAATTAAAAGGTAATAGTATTGCTGTACATGGGCTTTCTCCAAGGATTGGTTGGTGATCTCCTTCTCAGACAAACTTGGGCCTGGAGTTCAAAATTTTAGGAGTATAGACCTAGCCTCTGGGTCAGGTCCAAGGGAGCAGGGAGACAGCAGAAGATAGAGGCCACAGGGTTATCAAGAGACACTATGGTACAATGGTTAAGATCATGAACTTTGAAGTCAAACTCCCTAGGTTTGAATCCCAGCTATATCACGTTCTCCATTTGTCATGTAATCTCTTTGGGCCTTGATTTCCACATTTCTAGAACAGGGATAAAAGTAATTTCTCTGTAGCAGACTTATAGAAATTAAATGACTCATTATACCTAAGTTGCTTAAAACAGAGACTGGGAAATAATGTAAGTCAAAATGGGCTACGTTATAGTATAGTAACTGGAAACTCCCAAATACTAGTGTCTTTTTTTTTTTTTAAAGATTTTATTTATTTATTTGACAGATAGAGATTGCAAGTAGGCAGAGAGGCAGGCAGAGATAGAGGAGGAAGCAGGCTCCCTGTGAGCAGAGAGCCTGATGTGGGGCTCGATCCCAGAACCCTGGGATCATGACCTGAGCCGAAGGCAGAGGCTTTAACCCACTGAGCCACCCAGGCACCCCCCAAATATTAGTGTCTTTTTTTTTTTTAAGATTTTATTTATTTGTCAGAGAGAGAGAGGAGAGAGAGCGAGCACAGGCAGACAGAATGGCAGGCAGAGGCAGAGGGAGAAGCAGGTTCCCTGACGAGCAAGGAGCCCGATGTGGGACTCGATCCCAGGACGCTGGGATCATGACCTGAGCCGAAGGCAGCTGCTTAACCAACTGAGCCACCCAGGCGTCCCCAAATATTAGTGTCTTAACAAAAAAGTTGTATTCTCCATGCATAGAAGGCCAAGTAACACAAGGCAAGCAATCTCATGGATAAGTTCTGGAATGGAATATCTCTGGGCCCTTGCACAGAGATCCATAACTCCAGGGGAGAACACTTAGGATACCTTTTAATGGCTTTCTTTACTCAACACAGAGAAATGCCCATTGAACCCCATGTGGTTTCTGCTGCTCAGGTTCTGTTCTGTGTTTCCTCATTGCAAGATCTAGGTAGATAGAGCTTCCACTATTAGAACTGTCAATTGCGGGGTGCCTGGGTGGCTCAATGGGTTAAAGCCTCTGCCTTCGGCTCAGGTCATGATCCCAGGGTCCTGGGATCGAGCCCCACATTGGGCTCTCTGTTCAGTGGGGAGCCTGCTTCCCCCTCTCTCTCTGCCTGCCTCTCTGCCTACTTGTGATCTCTGTCAAATAAATAAATAAAATCTAAAAAAAAAAAGAACTGTCAATTGCTTTGGCAAGGGAAAGAGATATGATAGAATGTGCAGCAGTCTTAAGTTTCTTCTCAGATACGTCACACATTTCACTGGCTGAAGCGGGTGGGCAAGGAATTGTGAGCCTACCACATTCCTGCAGGAAGGAGAAGCAGAATACTTGTGAACAATCCAATTGACTATGACCTATCTGGTGTTATTTAAGGGTTAGTTATTATAATTCTGGAAGATTTGCAGAGCAGCCAAAATACATGAATAGGACACCCAGAAAGAGCCAGAAAGGCAATTCAGTCTATGTGCATGTCCTTCTTCTAATGGTCTACCATGTCTCTAAGGGACCGTGTCTTTTTAATGTTCATATCACTAACACCTAGAAGCACCTGGTCAGTCTTTGATAAATAACTGAGACGTTCTCTAGGGACCAACTGACCAAAGAATGAAGAGGAATTTCTAGGGAATGCTCCTGAAGTGACTTTTCCAGATTACTAGCTGAGGCCTCCACGTGGGTTTTCTAGACCCCCTCTGCTGTGTACTTTCTGATATCAGAGTCCTGGAAGAAAGGGTCCCTGGGTAACCATGTTTGCTATGTGGGTCAATTGCTCCATGCTCTTTGCTGCCAATAAATATTAACAAAGCCAAGTGAGAAATCTCTTATGGCATAACAAAAATGTGTCTGAAGGAGACAGAAGAATACATTTCTTAGGATCAACAAGAAAATCTGCAAGATCATCAATGGCATATACATGACACAAGGCTCCAGTCTACTTCATTGTGAGACCTGTGGCCATTCTGAGTGGAGTTACTGGACTGCTTTAAAGCCTACGAGATTCTTCATTGACTTTGAATTACTCACTCAGGAACCAACAGATACCATTTGTTCACATTCAGCAAACGCTGCATACATGATGATGACTATTAACATGGTCCCTGTTTTCATGGAACTCTCAGACCAGTGCAGGGGTAGAGGAGAGGACTGCCATTAAACAAACACATAAATGAGTCTATTAATAAAACTGATATATGTACTTTGAAGGAAGAGGTCACCATTCTATGAAAACGTGTCATAATAGGACCTGATCTAAAGAGGGAAGTGAAAAGGGGGAGGGGCATGGAAGGCATTCAGAGCTACCTTTCTGGAAATAATGTTGGAGCTGATATCTAAAGAATAACAAGGGATTGAACAAATCAAGTTTGGGGGTTAAAAGTGGTTTTAGGCAAAGAGAAATATAGTGGCAAAGGGTTTGAAGTAGAAGGGTTTAAGTTTAAAAAAAAAAAAAAAAGTTTGGCCAGAGTATGGAGGTAGAGGGCGAGAGTGGTAGAACACAAAGCTGCCATGCTGTAGGTTATATTAAGAACTTGGTCTTTATCTCAACTGTAACAAAAAGCCTTGGACAAAAGGCTTTTTGTGTGAATCTCTGGATGGGGAACCAGAGAAGTAAAGCTTACATGAAAAAGCAGCAATGACCTTCAGTAACTTAACTCTGGAGTTAGGGTTCCCTGCTGTATCCTGCTAATGCTAAGGAGCAACAGCGGAGACCACGATTTGCTAGAGGGAGTTCCCCTGAACACAAATCCTTCAAGGTCACGCTTTCAAAAAGTACTGTGTTCAGATAAATTTTCAAAGTAGTTGTACACTACCCAGCACCTCTGGACAGTCATAAAACAAAGTAACCATATACAAGGTCAAGTCCTACCAGAAAGATCAACATTGCTTAGCCCAATATTTCTAAAACTTATATGACCATGGAGGCATTGTATTTTCAAATAAATCATACTTCCAATCTGTGGGGTTAATACTCAACGAAATACTCGTTCAGGCTGGTGTGGATGATCTGGTTCATACTTGATCATAAATACCAGATTAAGAAATAGATAGCCCCCCCCCCATCTGTGAGGCATGTGTTAAAGACCCTTAGCGGGTGCTTGAAACAATGCAGAGTACCAAACTCTGTTTTATGCCTTTTCCTACACATACATATCTAGGATAAAAGCCATAATTTAGGTACATTGAGAGATTAATAATAGCTAATGAAATAGAACAATTATACTGTAATTCAAAGTATATGAATGTGGTTTTTCATCAATCTCTTTCAAAATATCTTTTTGTACTGTACTCATCCTTCTTCCTGTGATGATGTGAGATGAAGAGAGGTGAAGGTTGTAGGCATTGTGACATAACACTAGGCTACTATTGACCTTCTGACAATATATTAGAAGGAGGATCATCTGTTTCTACACCACAGCTGACCATGGGTAACAAACCATGGAAGGCAAAACCACAAATAAGGGATAGCTACTGTAAAAAGGAAACCTTTTCTCAAACATGAGTTTTTAAAACATGGATAGTAACAAGTAACTAGCCAGAAAAACTGTAACTGTCTCCAGAACACTAATGTGTCAAAACCCCACAGTTGAGAACCACTGGGCGGGAGGCTAAGAAGAAGCATGTTGTCTGGCCAAGTAATGGCTTAGCAACCCCCAGGAACCTATTGATGCCTCTATTGATTCCAGACTGTTCTCTGACAAGTGTGTCAGGAGAAATCAACCAAAGTGTTCTGCAAAGTTCTACAAAGTGTAAAGCTTCAAGAGCATGGTCTTTGACAGTCAGCCTCATGGCAGTCTTGATCCATGAGTTGTGGGTGCAATTGCACAAGACTGCTTAGACTAAACCCCCTTTTGTCATTACTAAGACTGAGGAAAACTAAGTCAAGATTCCTCACAAAAGAAAGGCCAAAGCTTGTAGTTTAAAGAAGAGAGAATTAAGGATCGCACTGTGGACACAGGATGGTGGATACAGAGAGTTGGAATAGAAGGAAAACCTTGCAGCTCTTGGGGTGGATGTCAACAGAAGGAAAGGAGCAAAGTGTGTCCTGGGCTGGAGGGAGGAGGAGGTGGTAACACCAGGCTTACCAAGGGTTGGGCATTGGAAAGTGAAGGCTGGAGAAGAACTTAGAGATGCCCTAGTCCCAGTTGCTTGTTTTATGGATGGAGCCCTGAGTTACTACAGACCTTTTTGGAGGTACACCACCAGAGAGCATTTGAGCCCAAGCTAGAGTGTCATGTGTGTACCTTTCATTCCAGGCCACTCAGCCATGTGAGAAGAGTGGTGGCAATGCTGGCAGTGTAATAGTAATCATTTAAATGAAAGCTAATGTTCATCTCTCTGGAAACTCAATTGATTATAAAAATATTTTTTACTTCTTAAGAGACAAGAAGGCTAACATTTTTAGGTATACATGAATCTGGGAATGGAAAATAGGCAGTTCCAAAAATGAGACAGGATTTTTTCCTTTTTCCCATTCATTCAGAAAATTTTATATTCACTTTTTTGGCTCCAAGCAAGGTCAAATAAGTACATTCAACTTCACCTCTCCTATTAACTGCAGCTAAGAACCCTAGACAAAATCATACACAATTTAACTACCAGAAGGCTCTGACAGGTGGATGAGAACAGGCACAGTGGGTAAGGATCACTGGACTCAAGAAGATGAGCTGGTAGTGATTTCTGAGGTTTTTTTTTTTTTTGGGGGGGGTCCTCTTTTTGCCTCTTATATATCCTGACCCAGGTATTAAAACAGCCCGAAACCTGGAACTGCCAGTGAGTCCAAGCAGGGGAATAAAGCCTCAAGGAAAGCCAGAGTATCTGCAAAGGGAGGACACGGTGGGACCAAACCCTTTTGACTTTACCAGTCCTTCTTCAGGCAAACAGCAGCAAACACTGGTTACTCTTCCACACACACACACTTACCCCTGGTAGCTGAAATGCTCACTAAGGGGCAGAGTCTGCTGACCCTACCCGCGTTATACCCGCCTAGTCCCAGCAAAGAGGCAGACTGCCTTCTCACCACCACAGCTGACCCCATGGCCAAGCTAAAGCCCCAGCTTTCCAGCCAGAACACTACTAAGGGGACACCCTGGGAACCAGAGGCTACAGGGTAGGATGAGAAATCATGAGGAAGGAGCCGGAGAAATCGCTCCTTTACCACTGCATGCAGTGTTGCTGGCTCACATGTGAGCTGAGCATGTGGAAAACGGCTAGAATCAGCACCATGAAGACTCTGAAGGCAGAGCTATAGGGTAGACCACCGCCCAGGTTTCAGACTGGCAGCTGAGCAGTATACAGTCAGGGCGGATCAGAAGAGCACTGTCAATGTGTTCAAATCTAAATGGACATAGGAATCACAGATCATAGAAAGCAGACCATGTTGTGCAGTCTGAACCTAACCATGTTGCCTACCTGGTTAAAAAAAAAAAAAAAGTTCAAACTTTCTTGATTTAAAAAGGACTTGGAGTTTCATGACTTAATATTCAAAATATCCAAGCTGCAGCCTCAAATCAATCCACATACAGAAGATCAGGGAGACCTAAGTCACTCTCAAGGGAAAGGCAATCAACAAAGCCAACCCTGAGAAGACTTAAATATTAGAATTGATAGACAAAGATCCTAAAGTAGTTATTATAAATATGCTTCAAGAAGGTATACATTTTGTATATGAATGGAAAGATAGAAGTCTGCGATAAAAACAAAGCTATCAAAAGGAACAAAATGGAGGTTTTAGAATTAGAAGATTCACTGGAAAGACTCTATGGCAGACTGGAAAAGAACTCTACCTTATGACATAGACAAAGCTTAACTCAAAATGGATTACAGAACCAAATATAACATAGTTTTAATTTTAAATAAATTACCTAAATTAGAATTAAATATAAAATTAACTTGAACTCATGTAAGAAAAACTGGAAGAAGCTTTTGACTTTGGGCTAGACAGAGTTCGTAGAAGCAAGTATCATCCATACAGAAAACATGATCGAAATTGACTTCATCAGAATAAAGAGGACTTTACTCTGCAAAGGACGTTGCTAACATCCTATGAAAAGATAGCTCATAAGCTGGAAGAAAATATATGTGATCATTTGTAAGACAAAGGGATCTGTATCCAGAATACATAAAGAACTCAAGATTCAATGACCAGAAACAAAGACCATATTTAAAAATGGACAAAACATTGACATATAGTTCACCAAAGAAGATATATAGGCAGCAAATAAGCTGCTTAAGACTAATAAGATTAATAACATGGATCAAAATTCAATATAATTTATGAGTGATGTGCTGATTAAAGAACCATTCTAAGTGTCAGTGAGCACGCAAATCAGCAGGAACTCTCAGACGCTGCTGGTGGTAATACAAGATGGTACAGTCACTCCGGAAGCCTGTTTGGGAGGTTCTTATCCAGTTAAATGTGTATTCACCATATGACGAAGCAATCCCACTTCCAGGCATTTATCCTAGAGCAATGAAAACTTAGGTTCACACAAAAACCTGCACACAAATGTTTCTATCAGCAGTACTCATTATCACCAAAAAACTAGAAACAACCAAATAGTTTCAGTGGGTGATGGCATGAACAAACTGTAATCCATTCTCATAACGGAACACCACTCAGTAATAAAAATGAACTATGAACCCAAATGCATTCTGCTAAGTCTCAGTATCAAAAGGTAACATATTCTAGGACTCTATTTATAGGACATTCTGGAAAAGACAGTGTTGGAACAGAGAACGGATGAGTGGTTTCCAGGGATTACGAGTGGGGAGAGGGTCTAAAAAGAGGCGGGAGGAGGGAACTCTTTGGCCTAGTCCACTCGTTCTATACCCTGGCTGTAAAGCTGGTTATAAGAATCTGTGCCTGTGTAAAAATTTACACACTGTGCACCAAAATGTGAACTCTACTCCATGATTTTTAAAACTAAAGAAAACTTCATGGAGTGCCTACGGTACACGATAATCTTTCCCAAGAAAAGGATGATTTGATCTTTTGAAAGGGAATTTAAGCTGCATAATGCGAAAATGTAATCTTGGAGATTTCCGGGCATCTGATTTTCATCCCCAAATTGCCTTCAATGCTCATCAATTTAAAGTGTTCTAGGATTTTTCTGAGTCTGCTGGCCTACTGTGGGCTTGTGATATTAAAGAAGAATCATAAGTAGGTCTTAGGACTTAGAGAAGTGGTGTTTGATTGGAAAACTTAAGAATTTCTTTCACTCGTGGTTGGTGCTGACAAGTAACTCAAAACCATGGAGCAGATGTTACACCAGGAACAGCTGGGGTCCAAGCACCATCTCGCCCAGAGCAATAGAGGCAGAGTTTCAGCTAATCCCGTGGCTGCTTAACCCTCCCTGCATGCAGTTCCAGCTGGCCTTTTATTTGGGGTGGGAATGGGAATTTACATTCAAATATGTTCTGTAAATATAAAAAAAGTTCTGCATGTCTGAGATGACCCAAAGGGGAAACATGACTGGTGCTGACCAGCTATAAGGAAATATGACAACGGATGTAAAAACCTGAGTAATAACTTCATTATTGAATGTCATGCTCTGATACACATTTCTGTCTCTTAAAGGTGCCCAGACTCCAGGACAGAACCCTTTGAAGCAATGGAGTTTACTACACGGAAATCCAGGTGGTTCTACATTATAAACAGAGCAAGTCTGGTTTTCACTTAAAGTGAGACCAACTTACTCACTAAGGAAAATTAGCTTGGAAGGTACAGGTGTGCTCCCCAAACAACGTGCAAACAGCCCCTCCCTCCCACAATTAGACGAAACAAAATCCCAGCTGACCAAGGAGATGAACACTGCTGTGATTATTTTCATTTCAAAAAGGATCCACTTAAAATATTTACTCTGGTAGTTACTTCAAGTGTGGACCACCTCTCGGGCATTTGGCTTTTTCATCAATCATTAAGTACCGGGCTGAGGGAGTGCAGTGGTGGGGAGTTCAGACCCTTCCCAACTGAAGATCAATAGAACTGAAGGTGCACGGTCCCTGGAGTGATGCTGTGAGTCAGTGGGAGGGGCAGGGTTCCTCCCAGAGCGGGTGGCAGGCTGCCACAAAAAACCAGAAATGTCCTGTCACCTCTGCCCATCTGTCCTCTCTCCACTCAAAGGGCCCATGACTGGAGGTGACAGGTCTTGGTGAAGCTCAACGCATTCTGCCTCTGGGCCTCACTTGCTCATTATAGAAGGCTGCAATTTCATTTCAGATCAGCAGTGTAAAACCTGTTGTCATATTTTATGTGATGATGTTAACTCTGCTATGAAATTATACCCTGAGAATACCCCAGAGCCGGCTCAGTACATATAAATAGCCATTTATCAGATGCAACCCATAATCTTCCCGCTGCTGTGACCCATTCTGTAATTTTCCCTCAGCTGACAAGCTACAAATGAAGAGTGTACTTAGATTTCAGTTATGAGGTTTAAAATATGGATGTGGATATAAAAAGCTAAGCCCTTCAAGAAGAAACCAGGGAATTTTCCCATTAAATTCTGAGGGCCTTCTTCCATCTGCTTTATAATCATACAAGAATCCCGTGATCCCTTTGCTGACCTACGACACAATCTCTCTCCCACTGATTCTGTCACTTCCCCCCCTCTAACTGGCTCACCACCCACATCCGTTCCCATTCCCTCACACCCACCAGCATGGGCGCTTTCTTCATACGTGCTTCCAAAACATCTCTGTAAGCTGAGAACCTCAGAGTCTTTATGGACATATTGATTTAAGTTTTAACCACAGAGTGGGTTTTTTCCACAAAATCAGCACTCATGTAGTATCAGTGGGTGCCAACCACGACATACGAGATACCTCACACATTTGCCCTCATTTTATACATGAAGAAACAGAGGTTCAGAACAAACTATGCCTAAGGTGACACAGAGTTAACACCGGACCCAGAATCCGAACCCGAGTAGCAGACCCTGTAGTCATAGAAATGTGTTCTCTTACAGTCCTGAAGGCCAGAAGTCTGAGATCAAGATGTCAGCAGGTCACACTCCTTCCCGGATCTCTAGGGGAAAGCCCAGTCCTTGTCTTTTCAGTTCCTGGTGGCTGTCCATATTCCTTGACTTCTGACTCCTTGTCTCTGCTCTGTCTTCACCTTCCCCTTGTGTGTCTCCCAAAACTCCCTCTGCCTCACTCCTGCAAGGTTACACGTGATTGTACTTCAGGCCATGTGGCCAGACCAGGATAAGCTCCTTAACTTAATCAAGAGCCATAACTTAAGTACATCTTTTGCCATTTAGAGTGACATTCACAGATTCCAGGAATTTTGTGTGGGTATGTTGGGGTGGGGTTGTGGACGGATTCTTTGCTGAACACAGACTCCAAAGCTGTCAAAGTCTCTGTTCTGTGGTCCCTATCACTAATGCATGAGAAATCCTTGAGCTGGAGGTAAGGGTTGTGTCACCTACAAGTCCAATTATCTCCTTGGCCAGATCCAGTTACCTGAAATTTCCAGGGACCTGAAATTCACAAACTCCTTTGGATGCCAACATTAAGACATCATGAATGGGACAAGGTATCTGGGAAGCCTAAGTGAGGAAGCATTGCTAGTCACAGTCACCTTAATGGAGATCAGTTTATCAGATTAACCCTAGTCACTCATGGCCTTGCAGAAATGAGACACCAGTCAGGTCAGAAATGAGACACCAGTCAGTTCAAATCTGATGGCCTAGTCTGACGGATACCTGATGGATACTAACACTTTCTTCACGTACATTATGTTGACAGGAACTAGGGCTTAGAAATGTCCCTTGAGCCTTCTAAAAATTTTTTATTTTTGAGGCCTTCTCTGTTGGACGCCAGAACATCCAGATAAAAAAGCTGTAGGATTTAATGAATTATGTGTAAGTTTTATCTATTGAACAATTTTCATATGCTTGGTTACTCACAGAAGTTAACTATCTGGCTGCCTCCTTTTAGGTTTAAATTGTTTATCAAATTGGCATTTCTTGATCCATTTGTTTGTTATTCCTATGTCCCCACACTGGGAACTTTCCAAAATATTCTGTTTTACCTCCTGAAAAAGACCTTTTTGTAACCTTTTTAAAAATGCTTATTTTTCAAAGAATTTTACGTCGACATTAAAGAACACCTTTGGAAGGATAAAAAAAAAAACACGGCCCATAATCCCACCAACCTAGCAAACAAGACTTTTCATGAGGAGAATGTTCTAACCTTATTGAACATTGCTGGGCTCCTCTAGGAACAGCTTGAGACTGTATGTAAAGGAGAAACAGGAAAATATTTGCTTTTCAGTTGTGAGGCAAAGAATTATTTCGAGAACTGATTAAAGCACTTAGGTACCCTGGCAACAGTCTTATGAATAAATAGGTCTTCATCACACCCTGGCACCAGAAAATGCTAACAGATGTGATCAAATAAGTGGGCAATCACCTGGTAAAATCCCCAGTACTATAAATTTTCATTGTGATTCATTGGAACTTTGTGCTAGAACTGCACCATAGAAATCAGATGGAGTCCCTGGGAAAGTTTGGATCTTCCAGGGCAAAATGCTCTGTTGGTGTCTCGCCAACACCCAAGTCACCCCTGTGAGCCCAAGGAGTGTACTCTTACCTTTAGGATTACGAGGAAAGTGCACCTGGGTGGCTCAGTCGGTTAAGTGGCTGCCTTCGGCTCAGGTCATGATCAGGTTTCTAGGTCTGAGTCCCGCATTGGGCTCCTCAGGGAGTCTCCCTCTCCCTAGGCTGCTCCCCATGCTTGTGTTCTCTCTGTCAAACAAATAAATAAAATCTTAAAAAAAAAAAAAAGGATTATCAGGAAATAAAAGAGAAACATTTTTTCTCCCTTGAGGGAAAACTAACATGAGGCTCTCTGGGGAGCCTTGAGGGGGCACTGAGGGATGAATCTGGACTGGTGGCACTGGGTTTTCTAAGACTGCTTCCATGTAGTGCAGAGTGGCCTTCTTTTCCTTCTTGTCCTGAAGGATGAGTACACATTATTAGCTGTTTTCTAAAATCACAATAAAAAGGGAAGAATAGAGGCGCTGGTGTTAGCCTGCCTTGTGTGAGCTCGAGCTCTGTCACAAATGAGCTATGTGACCTCTGGAAAATTAATTGACCCCTGTGCCTTTGTTTCTTCATCTGGAAAATGGGGATAATGGTAGTACTTGCAGCATAGGATTATGTGAGGCCTGAAGGAGTGAAGTGTTTGGAGCCTGGCCCAGCAAACATCAATGGTGGTTAGTCTAACACCTTTTCTTGGAAAATCATGTTGAGTCCAGGGATTTTTACCCCTTTATTCCACCCAGACTCACAAACTGTCTGCTAATTAAGCCAGCCTGGAATTTTGCCAGGGATCAGCCTTAAGCCCACTGGGTTTTGGTTTCTGAAAAATGGACCCCACTTTTAGGAGTGAGCACATTCATCTTTCTTAAGCCTCAGGTTTTGTGTAAGGGCCCCACAGATGCACTTGTGTCTCTTTCATTCAGCCTGAAGATTTGAGTCCATTTAAAGGAAGTAAGGTAGGGTGCCTGGGTGGCTCAGTGGGTTAAAGCCTCTGCCTTCAGCTCAGGTCATGATCTCGGGGTCCTGGGATTGAGCCCCGCATCGGGCTTTCTGCTCAGCGGGGAGCCTGCTTCCTCCTTCTCTCTCTCTCTCTCTCTCTCTGCCTGCCTCTCTGACTACTTGTGATCTCTATCAAATAAATAAAATCTTAAAAAAAAAAAATGTCTGCCTTCTGCTGACGTCATGATCTCAGAGTCCTGGGACTGAGACCCTGCATGAAGTCCTGGGTTGAGGCCCATGTCGAGCCCCACTTGGAGCCCTGCATTGAGCAACCAGCCCTTCACTTCGTGGGGCTCTGCACTCAGTGGGGAGTCTGCTTCTCCCTTGCTCTCTGTCTCCCTGCTTGTGCTCTCTCAAATAAATAAATAAAATCTTAAAAAAAAATCAAGTAAGGTAGACTCTTCTTATTCAACCTGTTAAGTGCTTAAATCCTATCTTAGCCAGTACCACGCTATCCATTATCATTTGAAGATCATTTTCCTTGAGAGAAAAGATTAAAGAAACATATGAAATGAATTGTTCTGCCTTCTTTGTGCTGCTGTTAACATGAAAACAGCCATGGCATAGGCTTCCTTCTTCTTCTTCCAACTCCAAAGATAACCAAAATGCCTTAAGTTTTAATAAGCTTCCAAACCTCCCCTATGTCTGTCCTTTAGGTACAGACAAGACAGCCCATTCTTCATGTTTGCCTCTGGCTGGGTCATCCTCATTGTTTTAGAGACCTAAACTTACCATGGAGCCCCTCTGTGGCCACGCTTGTGACCTGTTCCCTTGGGTGCCATTCGCCCATCCTGTTCACAATAATGTAGGACCGAGAGTTAGAATGAAAGCCTCCTTTCCTATTTTGAATTCAGCCTATGGGATTACAGCTGTTTTTAAGTCAAACTTTTTGAATTCTGTTTTCTTAAAATCCAGGGTATATGTCAGAACTTCAACAAACATTTTCTTTCTGCACTATCATGTCAAGTCCCCTGGATGTGAGGTTGCTGTCAATTCTACTTCTTTCCTTCCAGTCTGGCAGTTTGGGTCAGGAGACAGCAGAGAGTATCTGTTTCTTTCATTGCATCTTCCACCTTCTGAGGGATTCGCTTCCAAGGGAATCAGAATTATTAGATGTTGTAGTTTGGGTTTTTGTTTTGTTTTGTTTTAGAGGAAGACAGAATGAGACTTTAAATATTTTGAGCAAACTTTTCACTGGATTATAGCATAGGAACAGAAAACACCTTCAATCCTAAATGCAGAGCTCAATAAATTTTCACAAATTGAACACACCCCTATAGTCACCTAGCATGAAACCTATCAGCTCTGCTGAAACTTCCCTCTTCCTCATAAATTAGTTGTTTTTTTTTTTAAGGTTTTATTTATTTGACAGAGAGAGATCACAAGTAGGCAGAGAGGCAGGCAGAGAGAGAGGAGGAAGCAGGCTCCCCGCTGAGCAGAGATCCTGATGTGGGGCTCGATCCCAGGACCCTGGGATCATGACCCGAGCCAAAGGCAGAGGCTTTAACCCACTGAGCCACCCAGGTGCCCCCATAAATTAGTTTTAATGGAGTTATAATCTGCGCTGGAAGAGGGTAATTACCCTAACAGGAGCTAACACTTGTCGAGAACTTGAACTATGTGTCAAACACTGTGCTAAACAATTTATATGTCTCGCCTCTTTTCATCCTCAACAGCAGCTCTACGAGATGGGTCTTATGATTTCCCCCATCTTAAACGAAACCAAGGCTTGGAGAGGCAAGATCACTAGCCAGTAAGAAATGGAGCTGGGATTCAAATCCAGGTCTAGCTAATTCTAGAGACTGAATTTTTACCTCTGCAGGAGCTACACCATTTCCAGCTCTACCCAGCCAGCCAGGCACTGTGGACATTGGGGCCAGATAATTCGGTCACAGAAGGTGTTCTGGGCATTACAGCATGTCTATAAGCATCCCTGGCCTCAATCCACAAGATGCCAGAAGCACAATTCCCTCTGCTTCAGTGATAATCAAAAATGTCCCCACACATTGCCAGCTGTTCTCTGGAGAGGAAAAGTGCCCCCAGCTGAGAACCATTGCTGTAGTCGATCCCATTCTTCCATGCGTCCCTTCTCTCTCCTCACCGATTTGCAATCTACCATGAGTCTCTCTGAAATACATTCATGTCAATCCAGGTGTGCGCCTTCCTGGTAAGTAGTGCAATTCTAAACCCCTGGGACCCGTCAGTTTTCCTTGGAACTACTCATTCACTGCCTGGGTTGCATTTAAGAATCTGAATTGAGGACTGCTTCATTTTATTATGCAAACACGTTCTTTGCCCCCACAGTCTTCTGAAGCCCCAAATACCACTGCTCCAGTTACAACTGTCATGGCAGGCTGGGTCTCTTCCCTTTGACCTTTTGGTAGAAACTCAGTGAACACTTCTTCTCATACACTCCCCTTTCCTACTTCACACCCATCAGTCTCCAAATATCTAACTATCTGTCAGAGTCATGGAAGGAGAAGCTGGCATACCCAAAAAGGGCAAAGTGAGAAGCAGTTAGTAGATGTTACTTATGAAGGAGAGAGCAAAATTTGGGGAAACTGAGGCAAGATACTGCAGAACCCTGGGTGTGGTAACCGTAGAGAGGCAATTCCACTTCTAGGACTGAAGAGGCAAGAGGAAGACATGGTAATTTGAACCTGGGGACATTCCCTCTATGGTGGCTCTCATTGGCTCCAGCCCAACAAGGGCATGGGGGCCCAGTGATGCAGACTGTATGGTCAGATTCCCAGGCACAGAGCAGCAGGGAGAGGGCGGCGAGTTGATCTGTACGGGCAGGTGGAAGAGGTATAGCACAGTATCTTTACAGGTTGATCTGAGTACACCTATCTGCGCCCTTCCCTAGATTTCCTTTTGAAGTCCTCTTTATCAGACACAGGGCTTCTTGCCAAACGTGTAATCCAGGTTTTGAAAGATGCCTTCTCCTTCTTGCCAAGAGCTCATCATTCTGGCATCAACAGCCGTGGTTTAGAAAACCAAATCCTGGGTTTTGATCCCACCTATTTCACCAGCTGTTCATTTCTCCTCTCCTCCCTTCTCTGCCAGAACGACAAACTTCGAGTGGAAGAAGAAATGAGAAAACCTGATTCACCTTGTGAGATCGGGGTGGGTTTCTCTATCAGTTTCCGGAAGCAGTAATTCACCTTCTAGCTGTTTCTTTGCCTGATGTCCAGATCAGGATTTCTCAGACCCATCAGCGTCTGGGTGTTCTCTTGATGAATCTCGAGGACACATAATGCTGCTTTCCCCTTGGATCTATACTCATCCTGAGCAGGACGGTCTTCAGGGCTGGGGGAAAGAGAGCTCCAAGAGGGAAAGTTTCCATTTTTTTCTCTTTTTCCTCCAAGCCATATACCTGCTAGAATACCCTTCTGCCCTCTTAGAAATTTCCCATTTTTACTGTCTGCTGGGTTATTTCCGCCACCCAGTCAAGGAGCCCTTTGTTCTCTCTGCTAAGGCTTTCTTCAAGCCCTTCTACTTTCTACAGGGAGATCAGTGGTATTTAGAGCACGTCTGAGAGGGTTAGACAGAGAGGGGCAAAGACAGAGAGACAGACAGACTCCAGAATACTCCCTTTCATGTTCCTACCACCTGACAGTCGAGTTGAAAAAGAACCTTCTGGGGGCGCCTGGGTGGCTCAGCGGGTTAAAGCCTCTGCTTTCGGCTCGGGTCATGATCCCAGGGTCCTGGGATAGAGCCCCACATCGGGCTCTCTGCTCAGCGGGGAGCCTGCTTCCTCCTCCTCTCTCTGCCTGCCTCTCTGCCTACCTGTAATCTCTGTCTGTCAAATAAATAAATAAAATAAAAAAAAAAAAGAAAAAGAACCTTCTGTAGTTCTTTCTATAAATTTCTTTTCCTATTTGCTTGTGAGTTCCTGGTCTCTCAGGGATTCTTGGTAGCAGTGCCACTGAGCTGACAGGGTTGTTTTCCTCCCCCTCTCACCTAAACTCTGATAATCTATAAGGTATTGGCAATTAGCAGTCAATTGCACTAGCTATGAATCAAGTCCAGTTCCTTGCCATGAAGGCGGTGTGGCGGCAGTGCAGTTCTCGACCCACACAGACCACGATGGCGATGACTCACACATACCTCCCCACCTCTTGCCATGCTGGCTGTTTTGCTGCTGGGCTCCACAGTGTAACTACAGACTGTATCATCCTGTGTTAAGGCTGTCCCCCTCAGTCTAATGGTAAGCTTAGCGAGAGCATTTTCTTTTTCTTTTTTTAAGATTTTACTTATTTGAGCGAGAGAAAACGCATGTGCTTATGAGTCGGGGGTGGGTAGGGGGATACGAGGGAGAAGCAGATCCCTGCTGAGCAGGGAGTCTGACCTGGTGTCAATCCCAGGACCCTGGGACCATCACCAGAGCTGAAGGCAGATGCTTAATGGACTGAGCCACCCAGGAGTCCTTGGATTTTTATTTTTAATTAAGGTAGCCTAGCAGTTTAAAACAGTGCTTACAATAGTTAGACTTAAAAACAACTACATACACAAACACAAAATTGATGAATTATGACACTCGTTAACATGTGACTTAAAGAAAAAGTTCAAAGTGCTTTCAACATTTTCTTAACGTTGATAGCATTATTAATGTTGATAGCCTTACATATGTAAGGCAAGTATTAGTTTTCATATTACAGTTGAGACAACTCAGACACTTGATTTATTCTTAACTTTTGACTTCATCAGTCTTATGTTTATTATCAGGTTAGATTAACATCTTTAAATTCTGTCAATATCAACGTTAATGTCCTGATTTGGACAACTATACCGTGGTTATGTCCTTGTTCTTAGGAAATGCACACTGAAGTGTTTAGGAATAAAGGAACACAATCTGCTCCTCAATCTCAAATGGCTAAAACAGGAAAGATTAGGTGCGCCTGGGTGGCTCAGTTGATTAAGTGTCCAACTCCTGATTTTGGCTCAGGTCATGATCTCAGCCCTTTGTCAGGCTCTGCACTCGGTGCAGAGTCAGCTTGAAGATTCTCTCTCTCCCTCTGTTCCTCCCCCTGCTTGTGCTCTCTCTCTCTTTAAAATAAATAAATCTTTAAAAAGGGAAAGAATATGTGAATGCATGTATCTATATTTATATACACGTACCCATCTAGATCTGGATCCATCTATTAGTTTACCTATTTATATCCATCTAGAGAGTGCTAACAAAGTGTCATTGGTTACTTTTAGAAGTAGATAAGACCCTACTCTACTATTAACCCTAACTGAAAACTGGGAGATGAAAAGAAATAATTTAAAAATTCTACTAGACATGTATTAATGGTGAAAATGTCATTTGCTGAATACTTTCTTTAGAAGATACACTCTCCAGGGGCGCCTGGGTGGCTCAGTGGATTAAGCCTCTGCCTTCGGCTCAGGTCATGATCTTGGGATCCAACACCGCATCATTGGGCTCTCTGCTCAGAGGGGAGCCTGCTTCCTTCTCTCTCTGCCTACTTGTGATCTCTGTCTGTCAAATAAATAAATAAAAATCTTAAAAAAAAAAGAAGGTGCACTCCCCAAATATTTGATCATGTATCACAATCAGTAAAAAAAAATTGCTTGACATACTCCCCCAGTGTATGTTTGTTGGTTTATTTATAAATTACATATGGTACTAATGTACTGATAGGGAATACATGAAGAATAAATATTTTTTAAAAATATGGTTTTTATTAATTATATGAAAATCCCTTTTAATATCACTAAGATGAATATTAACAAATGATACACAGAGCAATGTTACTGAAATATGCTTAATTTTTAAAAATTCTTGGCTGAACTCTGTGTCTCAGCAATTCCAAGTTTTGTCTCCAACCTTAGTCAATCCTGATTTTTGGTTTTCAAGACTGCCACAATAGAAAAGAGCTCACAACACGTGCAGCTCCCGATGGAAGAGGTGTGCCATTGCCGGCACACCGTGGTTTTCATTCAGATGTTGCTATAGTGAAGCTGCATTTTTTCCTACTGTAAAGCACTTCTTACAAATTACTCAGAAGGCATTGCATTTCAACATTTACAACATCATCAGAAAACCCTGTTTTGGCAAAATTCTAATTTTAATTAGTTTCTAAGTTTTTTTTTAAGGGTGCGGGTATGAGTTTACTTGATTAAGGGACACATCTTTTTCCCTGGTGAAATTTCCATTCTTCGAAGTGATTTCTCAAAAGCACCGATTTTTTTGGAAAGTGTTACTTGTTCACTTCGTGTTACTTTGAAGGAGCAGATTAAGTGTGTTTGTTTTTTGGAAGGTATATACTTGGTTAAAAACTACTTTCTCCATTTGTTGCCATAGAAAGATCAGTATATCTGGAACACTTCCTTTTTGTCAAAAGAAAAATGCTGAATTCCATTTCTAAGTCCACAGTGCTTCGGAGTAATTTGTCATAAGTTCACTAGCAAATTTCCATGAGGTAGAACAGATTTTCAGAGTCAATCCTCATCTCATTAAGAACATACCCTAAAGATTCCGTGATGGTTGAAAGGTCTTGCTTCAGTGAAATTGGCCATGTCCTATTATTAATAGTGAGACCCTGTTAATGCTTAGGCTACGATGCATCACGGTTCACTGAGAGCAAAATAACAGTGGAGGTTTCTGGTGCTAGCCCCCCCACTGTAGCAGGCTGCACATGCCGCTGGTGACCCCAAGACACTGAGGCAGTGAGGTCAGTGTTGTCTCTCTGTGTATTAAAGAACAGTAACATTTACTTCAGTTTAGCTAAAATTTGAACACAGCCCTCATCTTTTCTTCCTGTAACCCAAAGGGTTAACTTACACTTCCTTTGAGGTATGCACACTCCTCTTTAGGGACCACTGACTCTAAGAATATATTCTGTGCATCTGCTCTTCCGTTCCTTACTGTCCCCACCATAGGGCAGTATCATTATCCCCACAGTGTAGGTTTCCCATCATGAAGTTTGAACTGCAAATGGCTGTCCATTCTCTGATGCCTTCTGTGCACTTCAGTACTTTTCCTATCTGGACCTTAAAACAGACAAATCCACCCAGAGACGTCTGAAATGAAAACACCAATTTATTTTCAAAAATTGACATTACTTAAGATATAGACATAAGTCGTGTTCATTATTTAAGATAATGACACGACCTAAATCCCCACACATAGGCGAGCGAGTGAATAAAGTGCAGGATCTCACACAATGGAATACTGTGCCATTAGGCAAAGGAATGTGGATCATCTCTCGGGAATGGAGTGGGGTGATTTCCAGGACATATTGTTAGAGTGAAAGGGAGAGCGGCAGAGAGAAGACGCCATGGTTCTGTGGCTGGGCTAGCGCCCTGGCTTCTGCTGAACCGGCTAGAAGGCCCTGGAGAGCAGAAATCATCATCAGAGCTGGGCCAGAGAGCCTGTCTCTGCCTGACTGAGTTCCTCGGCCCTCCCTGCACTCTCTGCTGGCGGTCAAAGTGCGGGGATGGCAGCTCCCACTCCTGTGATTGTGTCCTCACCAAGACCCACACATGCTCCACTCTGCTGTCTTGTCTCTGATGAAAAGTCCATTTGTAGCTCTGACTCCTGTAGGGCTCAGCCCAGTGGACCTTCTCCATATACCTCTTTCCAACTTTCCTGCAATTTGTTTTTCTCTAAAACCAAGTGGATGTTATCATTAGTGTGGTACACCTTACTTAATATGTATGATCTTAGGTAGGTTTCTGGTTTTTTATCTCCTGGCTGTCATAATTGACTTAATCCATTTGGTGAAAGACAAGGCTTCCTGAAGTCATGATTTACAAGTCTGCTTATTCAACAAGAAAGTGTGTTGCCTATGTACAAAACATGAGGCCTGGGACACCTGGGTGGCTCAGTGGGTTAAGCCATCAGCTACCACTTGTGTCTGATGACCTCCAAATCTGGGTCTCTAACCTTGACCACTCTCTTAGTTTTAGACCCACCCATTCATCTTGGTTCGGAGGGTGCGCAGGCAATTCAAACAATAGAGCAAAACCCCAATTCACTACCTTCTGCCCTCAATTCTCCTCCTCTAAATGGTGTCCCAGATTGGAAGAGTGATATCACCACGTATCCACTTGTCGAGGTGACCGGAAGGGGCATTTTACACTTACCCCCGGTCATGGAAATTGTCCTTTAAATTGTAGTACATATTTACCTGTCTGTCCTTTCGCTAAATTGTAGGCTTCTTGGAGGCAAGGAATTAATTTATCTTTGTATCTTCAGCAGCTAGCACTCTGTCCAGCACAAAGTGGATGCTCATTTATTGAACTGATGGATGAATAATTGATTAACCGGAATACCTATAATTCCCCAGCACTGTTGGATAACAATGGTTACAAGACCTCCTTATTTTTATTTCTCACCTTCACAAAGCGAGGCAGACATGTGCCAAGCTGGACTATGACGCCATCTGGCCAGATCCAAGCACACCTCTAATAAGCTCTTGGGGAGGTACATTTTCAAAGCAATCATTGAAGTTAATCTTTCAAATAGCCAAGGAATGTGGTCTGTCATGAAAGTGATCTATTCTCCAACCCAGGAAAATTCTCTTATTCCTGGAGGCCTGAGTAATATGCATTAAGTTAATGTGTGGTAGTCCCGCGTTAGAAGACTGAGTGGTAAGCTAGTACTGTCTGTAAATAGTAGTGCTGTTTAGTCACTGGTCTAAGCTTTTTTAAACTGTATTTATTGAATGTTTGGTATGTGCCTGGAGCAATAGACTATGTGGTTTAAGGTATTATGTCATTTAATCCTTACAAAGTTCTTATGAAGTCTTGTTATTACCCCCCATTTTACAGATGAGGAAACTAAGATGTAGAAGGCCCAAAAAAGTCTCCCAGGGTCGCACAATCACTTTAAAGGAGTATGGGGGTACTTGGGTGGCACAGTGGTTTAAGCCTCTGCCTTCAGCTCCGGTCATGATCTCAGGGTCCTGGGATCAAGGTCCTGGGATCATCAGGCTCTCTGCTCAGCAGGGAGCCTGCTTCTCCTTCCCCTTCTGCTTGCCTCTCTGCCTACTTGTGGTCTCTCTATGTCAGATAAATAAATAAAATCTTTTAAAAGAAATGAGACCTATAGCAGGTGTTGGGGTAACGATGAGGGGGGAACAAACAGTGATTGCAATATAAGTTCTATCCTCAAGGAACTCATAATCAAGCTCACTGTCTCTGAGGGTTTTACAACCCAGGGAGTACACAAGATCTACTGAAGTCTAGGGTGAAAATACTAGAATTTTTTATGTCTAATTTCTGCTCTAATATTCTAGCAAATGTTTTATTTATCTAAATAAAGAAATCAAACCTTACAGATCTATAACATGTGGATCGATCCTGGTTCCTTTAGCTGGTGTTATGTCATATAGTTGTAGGTCATGTATGGTATAAAAGGATCCTCGGGGCAGAGTGGGAATTCTCCAGCTTGCAGGGGTCCACAGTGGAGACCTCTGCCATTTAATCACTTCCAACGTACTGTGATGTATTTCACTTTGAATGTGCTTGGTTAAGAGGGTTTGCAATTATATTATCTAGCTTTAAGAACATTAACCCCCACAAAGAGACAAATGGCTTAAAAATAATCCACTTAAAGATACTATAAATTAAACATAATAATAATAAAGCAGGCACCAGCAAACAACAAGAAAATGGCAGTGGGCACTCTCTCCGTTGCAGACATGAATGCCTCATCAGCTACATTTTAATAAAAAACTAGGTTAGTCTGGGCAAATCCATCAAGACCTTACCTAAAACTTTAAAATGATCAAGAGTGTTGACTAATTAACAGTGAAATTCAACCCAAGTGTATCATTCACCTTTAGATAGAGCTGACAAGAGTTCTACGCAATCATGATAACCAGGAGTTTTTAAAATTATGTATGGAGTTCACTTCTCCTTAGGATGTGGAAAGCTGCAAACACACCAGCCCCATCCTAACAAAGAGAAAAATCCAGACAAAAAACAAAATGGGAAATTTCAGTGAACCTCTCAGAGAGCTGGGATCACAAAACAATGGAGCAACCTGAGTTCCAAAGACAGACCATCTTTCTGATGAGAGGTGGAAGACAAAGTCTGTCACCTATGGGAGGGTACACGAGAAAAAGCCGTAGGCCAGGAAACATGTGAGGAAGAATAGCTACAAGTTTAAGGAATTGTTGAAGGCCAAGTCGGGGCTATGTGTCAGGCCAGAAGAGTGAGGGCCCCACCAAGGGCCATTTATACTTTTCACAAGCTCTTATCCTTAAAGTTAACCGTAAGTTATCCTTAAACCTTTACTGAATGCTCATGAAAGAGAGTGGGGTTGTAACAGGTATATAGGAGATAATTGGCAGGCATTGGGTTCAGGCAGAAAACGCCAGGCATTTCCCTAGATTCTTCTCATGTGCGAAACAAAACCTTCAGACTTGGGGGACTGGCAGCAAAGACTGTTGCCCAAAACACGGAGGAAATGGAGGTATAAAAAAGACTATCCTGGAGGAGAAGCACAAAACCATGTTGGGCCCATGATCCTCAACTAATATCAAGCAGAGGTTTCCTACTACTGGGGGAGGGGAAGAAAAGTCCCACTCCAGATCAATCACAAATACAAGGCAAAATTTGGCTGCTGTAAGGAGGAGGGGCAGGAATGCAGGGAGGGGCCCATACCTGAGGCTGAAGTACATAGGTCCTTCCCTAAGACAGACCAGGGTGGAATTGAGAAATCCTCACACTTCTAACACAAGCCTGGCACAAAGTAATGAGCACCAGCAGTTCATCTAAAGCTGGGGATGGGGCATGCACGTGGTGAGGGACCTAGGCTGAAAACCAATGGTGGAGTGTTAACCCTGGGAAAAGCTTCCATCATGAGAGCTCTCATCCTAACCACAAGGCAAAAGTAGAAGAACTTGAAATCTGCGGTGTACTGTTGCTCAGCATAGCAACAACAAAACCCAAAAAGCCAGCTCCGCTGCTAACTAACTTGACTCTCATGACTCAATTCTCCATGCTAATAGCCTAACAAAAGAAGAGTCATGGTCATTTCCTGGCATTGATAATATTCACCTTGGTCTCTACTGTTCTGCATGAAATATCTGGTATTCACTCAAAAACTACACTTTACACACACATGCACACACAAGAAACCTACTGTCAAGACACAATGCAGGCAACAGGAACAAACTTGAGTAATACTTGGATAATGGAATGAGCAGGCAGTGACTTTATGATAACTATAATTAATATGTAAAAGGATATAGTAGGAAGGGTAAACAACATGTATAAACAGATGGGGAGTTTCAGAAGAGAAGGGGAAATGCTAGAAATGATAAACCCAACATCAGAGATGCAGAGTGCCTTCAATATGTTCATCAGTAGACTGAGCCCCGCTGAGAGAACCGATTAACTGGAAGATCTATCAAAAGAAGCTACCACATCCCCCTGCCCCCCAAAAAAGACACAAAGAGAAAGAATAATGAAATCAAACACAGCAATGACAACAAAAGAACAGAGCATCTGAGAGATCTAGGACAGCATCAAACATTTTAACATATTTATAATTGAAATCCCAGAAAGCTAAAAGAAACAGAATGGGACAGAAAAGATATTGAAAGAACAATGGCCAAGAATGTCCCCAAAATGATGGATGACAGTAAATCACAGATCCAAGGGGCTCAGACAACCCCCAAGAGGATATACACCAAACCAACCAACCAAGACATTTCACACACACCTACATATATCATGGTTAACCTGCTAAAAACCCAAAATAAAGAGAAAATATTGATGGCAGCTGGAGGAGAAGAGGGAGGACCACATTACATACAGAGGAATAAAGATAAGAATTAGAGTAGACTTCTCATCAAAAACTACACAAGCCAAAAAAACAAACAAACAACAACAACAACAAAAACCAAAAACCAAACCAGCACATTTTTAAAATAGTGAAAGAAAAATATATAAATAAAAACAGCTGTCAGTTTAGAATCTATACCCAGAGCAAATCTTTCAAAAGTGAAACCAAACTAAAGACATCTTCAAAAAACAATAGGTGAGAAAATTCAGTGCTAGCTGGCATGCTGTGTAATAAATGTTAAAGGGCAGAAGAAATATGTTACCAGGTTGAAACTTGTATGTATGTAATCATATAAGGAGTTTTGAAAATGGTAAAATGAGTACTACCCTGCAAAATAAGGAGCAGACTAGTGATAGATGTAACAACACAGATGGACCTCAAAACAATGACCCACTGAAAAAAGGCACACAAAAAAGAAGAACATAGTATTTGATCCCATTCATATAAAATTCTAGAAACACAAAATAATCTCTAATGACAGAGATTAGACTAATGGTTTCCTGCGGGATGAGAAGGGAGGATGAATGGGGGTGGATTACAGAGTATAACAGTTATGTTCACTGCCCTGATGGCAATGATGGTTTCATGGTTCCACACTCATATGCCCAAACTCATTACACTGTGCACTTTACGGGCACACATTTTATTAAATATATTATGCTCGGGGCACCTGGATGGCTCAGTTATTAAGTGTCTGCTTTTGACTCAGGTCATGATCCCAGAGTCCTAGGATTGAGCCCCGCTTCGGGCTCCCTGCTCAGCGTGAAGCCTGCTTCTCCCTCTCCTTCTCCCCCTGCTTGTGTTCTCTCTCTCTCTCTCTCTCTGTCTGTTAAATAAATCAATAAAATCTTTAAAAAAATTAAAAATAAATAAATACGTATATTATACCTCAATAAAGCTGAAAGGGGGGTCATTAAAAATAAAATTACAATGAGATGCCATTAGACACCTAATAGAATGGCTTAAAATAGGCTTTAGGAGCTAACAATAATAAATAGTAAGGAAGATGGTGGACAGCTGGAGCACTGCTGGCAAAAATGTGAAATGATACAACTACTATGTAAAACTGTTTGGTGGTTTTTCATAAAGTTCAACACTCGCTTTATAACCCAACCATCCTAGCCCTATTTATTTACTCAGGAGAACCGTATCCATATGTCCTCATACATGCCTGTATGTGCATCGTTAGGCCGGATTAGTTAGCTGTAAGCTTAGGATCCAACCGGATTAATCTCAAAAGCTGTATGCTGAGTAAAAAAGCCAGACTCAAAAGTCTGCATACTGTAGGATTCCATTTTTACTACATTCTGGAAAAGGCAGAACTATAAGAACGGAACTCAGGTCACTGGTAGTCTGAGGCTGATTGTGGACAGAGGGATTGATTACTAAGGGATACAGGGATGCTTTTAGGGTGATGGAACTGTTTTATATTTTGACTGTGCTAGTAACAGGAATGTATGTATTTGTCAAATTCATAGAACTGAATATCTCTAAAGGATGAATTTTACTCTCTATAAATTAAACTTCAATGAACTGATTTTAAAAATTAAGCATCCCAACCGTGAAAGCAAACCCCTGAAGTTTTTCATTGTTGCTTAAAGTCATGTCATACTCAATCCAGTACTTTTAAACATTTTACTAAATACAATGGGAAATGTTTAGAAGCTTTTCTTGCGGTTTTGTACTCTGAAGCAGAAGCCACTCTAGGGGAAAAGGCTGAAATAGTACATAGGAACCAATAAGGTAACAAACAAATATGCATTCCAATGTCAGCGAATTTCACCGATAGACACTGGAGAAACGCTGCTGGAGATTTGAAGAAACAAGTATGAGACCAATTCATTGGGTAGGGGGCAGTTTGCTATTTAGCTGGATGAGGAAGAACAGCAGTGATTTCTAACATGTTTCAGCGCATGATACTTTACAGATTCTGTTTCAACAATCAAATAACACGAAGAACTTCTCTTTTTAAGAATGCATTGAAGGTAAAATGTATGGGAGAAGAGCTACTCACTACTCATATCTTTAATAAAAGAATGATTTATGGAAAAATTGTGGACATATGTATAGCCATGAGGAAATGGCTGTTTTAACTCAAATAGAGGGCCAGGAGCCAGAAATACCATCACAAACAAGGTTTATTCACTAAATAATTCCTATGTAAGAATTTTCCTTAAAAAAATTGAAGTATACCAGATATATCCATGTAGTTTTAGAAATACAAGTCTTTTAATACATGGTAGAATCTGGGCGCCTAGGTGGCTCGGTTGGTTAGGCAACTGCCTTTGGCTCAGGTCATGATCCTGGAGTCCTGGGATTGAGTCCTGCACTGGGCTCCCAGCTCCACAGGGAGTCCGCTTCTCCCTCTGACCTTCTCTCCTCTCATGCTCTCTCTCACTATCTCTCTTTCAAATAAATGAATAAAATCTTAAAAAAAATATGGTAGAATCTTTACAATAGATGAAACTGGACGAGACCGTGAAAGTCTTCTGGCCCACAAAGAATTAGTTAGTATGTAGCAAAGCTCTTAAAGAATCTCTTGAAGAACATTGTTCAATTTTAAGTGCTCCAAATTTATTTTTCTCTCATGACTAACGGGTGTCAGTAGGATGCTAACAGCGATTAAAAACACACAAAACACCCTGAATGTCTCTCTTTAAATATGTATTTTTTTAAAGAGTTAAATGGTAATTTTTAAAAAGGAAATTAGTGCTATAGAAAAGACATTTTAAAGAGAGATGTTTGGGAGGCATCTGGGTGGCTCAGTCAGTTAAGCATCTGACTCTGTCAGCTCAGGTCATCATCTCAGGGTTGTGAGCTAGAGCTCCACGCTGGATGTGGAGCCTGCTTAAAGAGTCTCTCTTCTTCTCCCTCTGCTCTTCCCCCCACAACACTCTCTCTCTCTCTCTTAAAAATAAATAAATAAAAAATATAGAGATTTGGAAAATTTTCTATTGTTATGTGATTTTTGCTGCCCGAAGTAATGGAAAAGTGCCCATATGTCAAAATCTCTTAATGTGAACACTTAAAATACTTAGAAATAGAAAAATGTAAACTTTTTTGCATTTACAAATTTTAAAATTTACAAAATTTACAAATAAAGAGTTTCAGGGCTTCTGAACTCATTTGTTAATAAAAAAACCAAAGAATTCCCATTAGAAGGAAATTTGCTAGCCAACTTCCAAGAAAACTTTGGCATATTTGGTAGATAAGACAAAAATTAGTATAATAATTTAGTTAATAACTAATGATGAACTACGATTTGGATCTTTGGATTTTTGTATTATACCTCTTTCTGCTATAGTAGCCATAAAAACCAGATTCTAAGTAAATTGAGCTTAAAAACCAGACCATCAGATCATATTATCACAAAGGGTTAAGCAATGATTATAATAAAATGAAGCTTATTACTTCCAAAAACCATATATTATCTTGTGCTGTAAACAGGCTTTTGTATTTAATAACAATAACAGTAAATAAAAATTTTTAAAAAAGATTATTAATTTCGTGTTTAGCATTCTTTAAAAATGTTTTGTTTATGCTTTGTAATTATAGAATATGTTTGTACAGCAGTCCATGTACAGAGTTTGTTAATAATAAACATACAAATACTGGATGTGTATTATCAAAATTTTTACTGATGGGGTGCAAAATTTAAGAATAGATTGGAAACAGCTGTCTAGTAAAATTAACAAATAATTATAAAGCCTTTGTAGTCCCATACTGTCTGGTACAATGCTAGATGCACAGTAAATATTTAAAACTATTTGCTCAGTGACCACCTCTGAATGCAAAAATGTGGTAGTTTCTATGTTTTTTGTGTATGTATGTATTTCTCCCTTAGAATATGCATATCATTTGGTAACTAATCCCTCTGCCTGAGTATATGTGTGTAAGACACCATGACCACAGAAGCAGTAGTGCTCAGTGGTGGCAGTTTCTGAATTTAAACTACCTGAGTCTAAATCTTGGCTCCATAATTTATTAGCTAGCTAACCTTGAACAGATCATCTTCTGTGGCCCAGCTTCCCTATATGCATAATCAGGACAACAGCAGTACCCATCTCATTGCTTTGTGGTGAAGATAAAATGAGTTAATATGTGTAAAGTCCCTAGACCTATGTCTGACATATGGAAAGTGCTCACTGCAGGTTAGTTGCCAAACACACACATACAAATACACACACAATTGGGGTGAGTATACTGATATGTTTATATTTCATGTAATTTTATTTTGCATTTCTGGTTTACAATACGTATGTCTTTTGAGTTCTGGGCACTCATTTAAGTACTTTACACAGATTATCTTTGTTCATCTTTAGAAAAAAGATGACATAACAATATAAAATACTTTTCTTATTCTCATTTTATAGATGGAGAACTGAGGTCCAGAAAAGTAAAGTAACTCCCTTAAGTTTACCATAGCCAACATATGATAGATCCAGGAAGTCTGGCCTTTTTTTTTTTAAAGATTTTATTTATTTATTTATTTATTTATTTATTTATTTATTTATTTGGCGGGTGCAGAGAGAGAGGGAGCCAGAGTGACAGACTCTCAAGCAGATTCTGAGCTGAGCAGGGAGCCCAACATGAGGCTTGATCCCATGAACCTGAGATCATGACCCCAGCAGAAACCAAGAGTCAGATACTTAACTGAGTCACCCAGCTCCCCAGTCTGGATTTTAAATCACTGCTTGCCACCTCCCCACTGGTTTAATATTACTGAGTATTACTCCTAATACTCCCTAATATCTTCATTTGTATGATGCTTGCTATTCTATAAGATAAACTTTCACAGACAGTGAGTCTCATAACCAGCCTATAAAGTGAGTAGGGCAGGATCATTATCCTCACTTTTATAGGAGAGGAAACTGGTACCACTGAAACCATGGGAGTGTTTCAATAGAAGTGTTTCTGTGTCACAAACATCCTGGCTGCCTCTGTACACAGGGAGTCATTCACCATAAACCTACGAGTACTTACAATGTGTCAAACTCAGACATCGGTGCTGAGGCTGTGAGCTCCGGACCTGCCCTGAAAGCGTCACAGCCTAGTGGGAAACACAGGTATGGAAAGAGAGAATCACTGTATACAATATGTAATCTCTAAGGCGGATAGGAAAAAAAGTGTTTATGAAGCACAGAAGGAGGGACCATCTGTGCCGGAGAGGTCTTAGAAAAGGCAAAGGTGGCAACGGGGAGAGGGGGAGGCATTCACACACAGAATGCATGTGTGTGAGTGTGAATCCGTGTCTGTGACCATGACCATGCATCCAGCCATGGCTAGGTATGGGTCTGAGTGTGTACCTGTTTACAAGGGCTTGCTCACAGATTAATGTATGTACAAGCAGTTCTGTCAATGTGGAATCACTGAGCCTGAATATAAAGAAGAATGTGTCTGGATCCACACATACCTTGGCAGAATCTGACCTGCCCTGCTACCTTCCCTCTTTTCCTTCTTCCCCCAACAACGGGTACCTGGTACCACTGGTAACCAGAGATACCAGTGGCTTCCCACTGCAGTAATTGTCTCAGGAGCTATGGTGATTAGACTCACCGGGTTTCTCATTCTGTCAATCTGAATGTGCAGCAGTCTAATAGAGCCAGCTAGCTTATGTGAGTAGGGGTGGGGTGAAAAGTACAGTTATCCGTGGATGCACATCTGTGTACACTTCTGGCTATGTTGAATGCTTAGCGTTGCTGCTCTTAGCCAGACTGGGGAAATCTCCTTTTTCCCTTCATCTTCACCACCTTGGGGAGTTCACCCACTCACCTGTTTCCACTGCCACCTAAATGGGGCTGGCTTTTGCCTCCACTTAAGTGTCCTGGGGATATCTAAAATGTACTTCTGTGCTAGCGTTGAGCAGAGGCAAGGCTGGAAAGTGTTGGTGCCCATTTTCCTTGGAGACCCTTCCTACTCTTCTCCCACCCCTACCCCATTCCTGGCCAGGCATCTCCCATAAGCTGAAAAATGTGTGCAAAAGCAAACAGGACTGGTGGTAGCCATGAGGGTCACTCGCAGGGGTAGGCTGATCAATCCTCTCCCCTGATGATAAAACCTGTTTTCAGAGCAAAATTGAAAAAGAAGGAAAAATAAGGACTCCTCTCTCCACAAACGTTCCCCCAGGAGTTACTGAGGTGGGAAACAAGGCTACAATATTCTTTTATTTCTTTTAAGCTTACACAATCAAAAAAGCTAAAATGATTGCAAATAATACATAGTCAGTGGAGACTAACAGTATCTCCATAAAGTGGTAAAGTAATTGAACTAGATTTTCCCTTTTGTTAGAAGGCATATAAATTCAGGGCCATGGGGTCATGTAAGGCAAAGGCATAATGTACTGCAATACACTGGAGATTTGTGTGGGTTTACACCCGGCCCAATGCACTGCCTCACAGCTAAATATTCAGATGGTAAAATAAGCCAAAATGAAGCACAATAATCAACACATGTAATTTTAACTTGAATGAATGAATGGGCAGAAAGAAAAACTAACATATTTAGAAAAGCAGGATGGTCTCGTGGTACAGTGCTCTCTGAAATTACAATTCCTGGATTCTCTTCCCAGTTCCACCAATGACTTAATCTATTGAAAAGGGTTTTTGTTGTTGTTGTTGTTGTTGTTTTTTAAATCATATATTGGAAAATTAGTCCAGTGGCAGGATATATTTTAAAAATACAAATATGTTCAATCAAGTCTTGTCCAAGTGTCTTTTAAAATGTAAATGATCACAAAAATAAATGATCACTAATAAATGTTAGCTGTTGCATATCTGAATATATTTACTATACAGTATATATTTTCATGTGCTGGACACAAATATTTTCCTTAACATTAAGAGAAGATACTTTTTTCTAGAATGTGAGGAGAATTTTTCCATAGTCAATATGTTGTTTATTTGCCCTTAAATACTGCATCAATAATCTGAAAAAGAGAAATAGTCTGATAATGGCTAGAGACTGTTTAGAGGCTAAGGTTTCTATCATGGACTGCTTTCAACTGTTATATTTTATGGCACAGATTCAGTGGGAATCTGATCTGCTAAAATATTTGGGCTGTGAAAACTCCCACACTGTGACAGATGTCAAGTCCAATTAAGTGACTCATGTCCAGGTTTCTGTCCAATAGGATTTCCCATTAAATATCAATTTAGGGAAAAAAAATTCCATCCCCCTTCTTAAGCCTTTATCTCTTCCACCATCTCCAGGCTGAATCAATTGGTACCAGGAGAGCCAAGAAGCCACACACGCATCTCTGCCTCTTTGCTCTGGCTCTCCCACCCTCTCCCGTCTTTCTCCGCTTCCCTGTCACTGTTACTCCGGGAGACGTTCACTTTCCACCAACCTTCTCCAAGCGTCTCCAAGCCAGACTATATATATTTTGCTGTAAGGTAAAGAAAGGAGGGGGTGGGGTGGGAGATGTAAGCAAGCCTTGAAAGACTTTGAAACTGCAAATAGGTGTCTGTTTATACAACCTACAAGTAAATGAGGAAAGAGGAAGAGGCAAGCTTAGCCCCGAGTTACAGTATTGTGTTCCTGGGAACTGGGGAGACATCAGCTGAACAAAGCCTTATCTCAAAAAAAAAAAAAAAAAAATCACTTCTGAGGAAGATCGCATCTCTGCCTTGCACTTCCCAGTTTCTGCTCAACCGTATTAAGGGAAGGAAAGGAGTCCTACTGGAGCTGGGATCTTATCTTAACCATCTTTCTTATTGATTCTTTCGCTATTAGAAAGTGGAGGAATCAGCCCTTTGATGTGATTGTGTTTATCTCTGCATCTCTTTTGTTATTTATAGAGACCTAGAAGAGGAAAAAAGGCACAAGACTTTTCAACACCTCACTTAAAAAAAAAAAAAATCAACAACGAATTTCCCGAAATGTTTGAGAACAATTAAAAGGAAAAGGCGTTTTTGGTCTATCAACTAAGTGAACAGTCATTTATATCGTCCACATCCTGAGATATTATCTACCCTCGCTGTGGACACCAGCGAGATGACAGCTGCTTTTTCATATTCGAATGTAATAAATATTTGCTGCTTTTAATATATTTCGGAATTTCCCCCTCTATTCTTTGGAATTTGTAACTCTAAAAGATTGGAGAAAAGATTACCGAAAAGGCTTTCACAAGGTAAGTCTTCTTTTTTCCACCTTGGAACTAAGTTATTCATATTGCATTTACGGATGTATTTCAGCTCATTGTTAAATAAATAAAATGTACGCACGACACGCTATTTATGAATATTTTTAAAAGATATCTGAAGGAGAATTTAACATGCTTTGAGGGCAACCCAGGAACTTTTTAACCGAACTACAACTATGTTGTTGCTTATTGTGATTTTCCATTACTCGCCAATTTATTTATGCCCTTTCAAGCCGAATGTGCAAATGCAAGTTGTTCTACTTCATAAACGTATCTGTGAAAAGCCCGTAGGGAGTCACATGTAGTTCACTTGGAGCATTTGTTTTTATTTTGCCTTAGAGGACCTGCTTTCCTTGCAGCGCAATGAAAGCCTGCTTGTAGACAAATTCGCTCCTAGGCAAGTGCGGTGCTGGGAGCAGATCACACGTCCCTGGCTTTTGTTTCTCTAGGAGCAAGCCCTCCTACTTGTCACCGCCGCGGATTTCTCCCCCGGCGAGCATCTCTCGGGCTGCACTCGCGGCCCCACGGCCTGGTCCTCCCCCGGCGCCTGCGGTCGGTGCGCGCCGCACCTGCGGGTGCGGGCCCCTACTACTGGCCCTTTTCTTCGAGGCCGAATCCCCCCAAGCCCCGCGGTTGTGCCCCCCCACGACCCCCGCCGCCAGAAGGCGCGCGGTCGGGGTCGAAGCTCCAGGCTTTCCGAGGAGCCCGACGAGGCGGTCTTCCAGGAGGGCGTCGATACAGGAGAGCTGAGCACTAACCAGCTCGGTCTTGGCCATGCCGCCGTGGCACCGCTGCGGGTTCTCGACTCCGGGCGCCTGAGCACTGGACTTTGCTCCCGGAGGGGACGCTCGAGGCGTCTCCTCCCGCCCCCTGTCTTCCCTTCCCTCCCAGCCTCCCCTCCCGCCCCGATCCGGCCGCCCGGAGGTGGTCTGCCGACCGCCGGGCGCATTGTCTCACCCCCCCGTCGCCGTTCCCCTAGGTCCCCGATGTGTGTGGCTGTCTGCGTGACAGATGGTGCTTCGGGGAGCCGCGAGGGCGTAAGGGTCAATTTTCTGTAGAAAGGAGCCTTCGCGTTTGTTCAGTCATTGCTTTGTTTTTTCGGAGAAGCCTCCGGCTCCGGACCGCCTTGTCTGCGGTCCGCACTCGGGACCGGGTGCATCTCCCGCGCGGGGCGCCCTCCGCAGCCGCGGCCGCCCCGCACGCCCCAAACTAGCGTGAGGGCCACAGGCGCCGCTGCCTCCGGCTGTTGGGTCTAAGGCCCTCGGGGCAGGAGCGCCGTGGGCGTCTCCCCACCCCACGTAAACCCCAGAAGTGCTAGCCGTTCGCAATCGTTCGTTTGTCGGGGAAGGGAAAGTGAGGCAGACGGCCTCGCGGAGTCGGTATTTGGCCGGAGGAGGCACGGAACGCGGTCGCAGCCTCCTGGGCCTGCCCTCTCCCCGGGGGACCAGGCCCACAGACCGCTCTCCGCCTCTCGCAGGCCGAGAAGTCAGGTCCGGAATGCGGCCGGGGCCCTGCCGGGACCTCGCTGGCCCCGGCCCCGGCCCCGTGGGGAGGCTCGGGGCTCCGGTCCCCGGGCCTGCCCCTCTCGGCTCGCTCCCTTCCCCTGGGGGCCAGTTCCGCGGAGCGCGCCCGCCTAGGGTGGGGAGGGGACCCGGGATGCGCCTAGGGCCGACCTGGTAGGCCCTCGCCTGCTCTCTCTCGGATCCAAAGAAGACCCTGCTTCCTTTTATTGATTGATTTTCTGACTCCCCCCTCAGCCTCCAAAATGATGCTGAGTCCGGACCAGGCCGCCGACTCGGACCACCCCAGCTCGGCGCACTCGGACCCGGAATCTTTGGGCGGCGCGGACGCCAAGGTGCTGGGCAGCGTGTCGGACCTGGAGCCCGTAGAGGAGGCCGAGGGCGACGGCAAGGGTGGCAGCCGGGCCGCGCTCTACCCGCACCCGCAGCAGCTGAGCCGAGAGGAGAAGCGCCGCCGCCGGCGCGCCACCGCCAAGTACCGCTCGGCTCACGCCACCCGCGAGCGCATCCGCGTGGAGGCCTTCAACTTGGCCTTCGCCGAGCTCCGCAAACTGCTGCCCACGCTGCCCCCGGACAAGAAGCTCTCCAAGATCGAGATCCTGCGCCTGGCCATCTGCTACATCTCCTATCTCAACCACGTCCTGGACGTGTAGAGCCTGGGGCGCGGCGGGAGGCCGCCAGTCCGGAAGCCGGGGCAGCGCCACGGACCCGGGCGGCCGCCGTGGGCTGGCGGACGAGGCGGCGGCCCAGGCTGACGGCCGCCGGGAGAGGCCTGGACGCGGGAGGAAGCTCGCCACGCGTTCGAGTTCTCTCCGGTCAGCAGGGAGACAAGGGGTTTCCAACTCGGGAAGGTGGGGTTGTCTGGCGAGTCTGGGGTTTGCAGGGGGCATTTTCCCGGCCAGGCGTGCCTCCTGGAGGCACCCGAGACGCACCGCCTCCAGGCCTCCCCTCCGTGTGTAGGATCCCTTTAAGCGTGGTTGCTTTAGCTCAGTGGAGACTTTTGAGTTCTCCTACATTTCTCTCCCACAGATCTTCATGTTTTGAAAGGATGAGGGCAGAAGCTCAGAGTAAAGACTCCTTAACTTTAGACTATCTGGGATTTTTTCAAATTGACAAATCACCTAACATCTGGAGGCTTTGGGAAGGACTGTCCTCCAGTGTAAGAGATTCAAGGCACGGAAAGGTGGAACAGGAAAATTTCCGTTCTGCTGTGAAAAGGAAGTTATATTGGAATCCAGATAAAACAGACACACCCTCAATATTGGTAAACTCAAAAGATATATTGAGAATAGACACACTGTGGGAAGATTTGAGCTGGGTGAGATTTTAACCCCAAGGTATGACACTGATGTAGACAAGAGAATCCATATTTAAATGGAAATTTTAATATCTGATTGCTTTTTCAGGCAAAGTGCCCCTTTATATATCCAAAAACATCTATTTGTGACCTTAAACATGTGGACCCATAGGTGCAGTTAGAAAAAGACAACCTATTTTTATTTATGTTAGAAGGAGTAGAGTATTTTTTTCAAGACATTTATTTTTCAGAGTGGTGATAATTTTACTTTGGATACTCTGTGCCAATTTATTTATAGTCAAGTGTTTACACTTTTTCCTGTGGAATAATTATGTCTAACTTTTTACGTGTTTGTTGAGATTATACTGTGGTCTTTCTTTTTGCTCTAATTATATTGCACTTGTATAACAAATTTCCCACTTCTCCCTGTTTCTAAACATATTTTATATATTAAGATGTTTGTTCTTGAAAGGTTCTTTTGTTGTGAGATCAGCAACACTAGCACTTCACTATTATAGTTTTTTAAAAAAAACGTAAGTGTTGTTATTCTTATCTGTAGTTATGTCTGAAAAGTACTTTACAAGCTGTTTATAAGGAGAGTAGCTTCTGTGTGTGTGTGTGTGTGTGTGTGTGTGTGTGTGTGTGTGCTGTTTGTGCGTGGGATGATTTTAGGGAATTAAGTTATTTTCCTAAAAAAATTTCAAAACTACTTTCCTCTGTGACAACCAAAAAGAAAAGTCTATAACCTGAAAATGTTTCATGTTCTCAGCTGTGAAACTCTTAAAACAAGGAGTGTATTTTAGAGACAAGGGAAAAAAAAAAAAACTGCATCTGCTATCCAAAGATTTTAGTCTTTTTCAGGGTTTTTTTGTGTCTCTGTTGCTTTATATAATGCAATATTTTGTAGTGAAAATAGATATACTCTGGTTTCTATCTGACAAGTTTTTCATATCTCATGAATGGTGCGCTGTTTTGCATATAAATAAAGGTATCAAATAAAGTCCTCTCCTTTACTTAAAGCATACTGTCTAAAAATAATAAACATACTTGTTGAGCATGAAATATCTTAATGGACACAGTCCTTAAAAAGGAAATAGTTAAAAAAAAAAATCACAACCTCCCTCCCCCACACCAAATCTTAAGATATTTGTGTGTTCAGATACTTGATGCTTTTCCTAAACTTGGATCCTGACCAGTCTGTTATAGCTGTTCCACATATGATGGTGACATAAATCACGTTTGTCTGAATGAGAAGTAAATTACAGTGTTTATATAAAAATATTACTTGAATCATGGATTCTTTTGGCCTAAAAAGAATTTAGGAAACTGGGGCCCAGGGAGGTTGAATGCCCTGCACTAACTCACATGGCTACTTATTGGCAGTAAGAAGACCCCGAGATGATGACACTCAGTCCTCATGGCACTTGTTAAGAAAAAGGTGTATACTGCAGCACTCAAACATCTGATTAGGACATCGATTTAAGACATGACACCTGCAAACAAGAAAAAAAATTAAGTCCTGGACCAACCTTGGGATATGAAGAATGTTATCTACTAAAGCCTGTAAAAATGTGAAACTATCTATAAGCAGAACACATGATTAACTTTAAAACTCCATAATAAACAGAATATATACATACATATACACTCACATATAGACTATTATGAGCTATGAGTCTACATCACACCAAATCTCTGGTTGCCAAGTAAGACGTGTAATTACATGGATACTTGGTTTTATGCCTGTGCAACATCTGGGATTATGAGCATTTTTTCAATTTTCACCCAGGTACCTTGTAATCAGGTTCACAGATACCCAGTGAGACTTTATTCTCTTCTTTACATGGAGGTAGATGCTTAGTAGGAATATACTTTCTACAGCCGGAAAAGCAATGGTGCCTTCTTTGGCTTTGTATTTGGAGTTCTGGCCATGCAGCACTGGATGATTAACCCAGCCTCCAGACATGCTGTCTTTGGATGGACTGTTTGGACTGAGATCTTCCCACCTTTAGGAGTGGTCCCAGTCCTGATAGTACTTCTCTATTACACTATAGAAAAATTGGCTCTGCTCCTATACCATAGAAGTGGAGTCAACTTCTAACCTCTAAAAACCTTCTGAGGGGTTCCCTTTTCCCAGTTTATGAGCGCAATTTCCAACTGACCTACACAGACCTCCCGGTGACATATAGGAAGGATGTTTTAACTCACCCCCCCCCCCACCAGACTATGGCCCTCACCCTTGGTGTTAACCTATAGTGGACAAGGACAAGGGTCAAGGCACAACATCCCTTCCCAGCTACATGGCTCCAGCGATACCAGAAGAGAAACTTTGCAATGTCATTTCAGATCCAAGACTGTGCAGCACCCCCCAAAGAGAGAGGGAGCGCTGTGGCACTCTGCTAGACAGAGGGTAACTGACTCATCCCTGGAGTGTGGCAGGGACTTGGTGGCTGTTCAGCCACAGGTAAGAGAGTAATGATTCTTCTCTGAATAATGACAGTGAGCATTCATTCTTATATACAATAAATATTTATTGAGGACCTACTGTGTGCCAGGCACTGTTCTATTAGATGCTGAAAATAGAGCAGCAGATGAGATAAAGTCTAGAGAAGAGCAGTACCTGGCAACAAATAGATAAACAGTATTTAATTTCAAGTTTTGCTCAGTGCTATGTAGAAAAACAAAGCAGGGTAAGGAAAGAGACAGTAGCAGTAGAGGCTGCTAAGGATATGATTTTAGGGCTTTTAAGGAAGGCCTCTTAGAAGAGGTGGAGACCGGGATCTGCTTCACTGGCAGTTTCCAAGGTTGCGGCTGCTTGTGGTACCCTGTCTTCTCACATCCTATTACCATGTCCTGTGCTTATGCCACCAGAATCAGCCCCAGCCGATCTCTTGCCATGCCCCACTGGCAGCGGCCTCATCCTTCACCCCCAGCTTGCTCTCTCCCTACACAGACTAGGGACCACAGTCCCTTCAGCTGCTCCTTGGACCTTCTGCCCTCTGTCCCACCTGCCCAGCAACCGGCCAGGGCATCGCCACTCCCCAGAAAACCTAGCCCCACATGGCCCAGCCAACAAGGCCACCTGTGCTGAGTATTTCTACGTCAAGAGGGCTGCTTCACTTCTGCCACTGTCCAGAGACATCCAGAGAAAAGTGACTAAATTCTTAAGCAAAAACCCGTCCCTTGCAGGGAGAGGGGAGGGGAGGGCGAGCAGCTGAGAGATGGGTAGTGGGATGGATTAGGAAAGGAAGAGCAGACTGAGGACAGGCGGTACATACAGAAAAGAAATAGGGCTGCATGGAGGAGGAGAGAAAGCCTGCTTTCTATATGAAACATGCTCTTTGGGCTTCCTCCGGTGACCCTGCCCTAGGACCACGTTGTCTGCTATGATGAAGTGCAGAGCCAGCCTCTGGAATGCCGTGACGTAACCAGTTCCCATCACTGCCATCTGTCTCTGGATGCCAATCTTCCTCCTACTGAGGTCGGGGGGAGGCAAGGCATAAGGGACAGGGGACAGCTAATTCAAGGGCATGTATAGCCAATACCATTCCCAGGGCTCTTGCTCATGTTGGGATAGTAGGAACACTAACAGTTAACATACAGTCAGTGTGTATTGCGTGCTTACCAAGTTAAGGCCTTAGCATGCATTATTATCTCATTTAATTCTCACAGCCACCCAACTAGGTAGGTACTGTGACCATCTCCACTTAGCAAAGGAGCAAACTGAGGCTTACAGAAATTACATAACTTGCTCAGGGTCATGAAACCATGTTTGTTGGTTTCACGAAGTGCGTACCTTTAGGGGTCATACTCAACAGTTTTCTTTTGCCAAAGGGTGGCCATGCCATGCACGCACCTTACCTTTGGCCCTGGCACCCCTTCTCCCCATCGATGAGCTTAGGAGAAGCTTCAGTTCAAGTCATGCCTGAGGCGTGCAGGTCCCACAACCAAGAGGACGGAGGGAGGCTAAGACTGAGTCTGTTCTCTGCCTGCCAAGTCCAGCATGTGCTGGAGCTTGGAACTAAGCTGCTGGGAGGCAGGGGAGCCTCTTCCTACATTGTGGGAAGACACTGCAGGCTCGTGGCAGCCCTGCACTGGCTTTTCCTGAAGGAGACGGGAGCTAAGTCGACACTGTCTGAGACATTACTATTCACCACCTGCTCTTCTGTCTATCCCACCCACGACTCCTTAGCACACTGAGGTCCATTCTCACGCTGCCCTGAGAAACATCTTTTAAAGTTAGCATGCCATTCCCTGCCTGAAAGCTCTTCTCGCCTCTCCACTGCTTATAAATAAAGCTCAAGTTCTTTCTCCAGGCATAGAAATCTTTCACAAACTTGTTGTAGACACTCTGTAGCATAGCATCACCTTTAGCCACTCTCCCTCAAGTTAAACGTTCCTGCCAATTTCAGATTTCCTCTCTTCCCTGGACATGCCTGGTCCTGTCTAACCTGTGCTGTTGCACTTACTCTCTTTCTGCCTAGACTGCTTTTCCTCCATTCTTATTTTTTGCCTGAAAATTCTAAGTATTCCATGGTCACCCAACTCAAATGTAAACACTACAAAACTTTCCTCTGTTTCTTTGGGCAGCATTAGCTTCTCTGTTCTCTGAATCCCATATACAAACTTCATTATACCAGAATTTACTTGTTTCTCCTATCCCTGTGTTTGAGACCCAGGAGTCTGGAGCCAGGTCTAGACTCTGGCTCCAACTCATTTTACATGTGTGATGTTGAATATGTTACTATGCTTCCTTAAGCTGCCATTTTCTGATGTGTAGGATGGGAGGATATATGCACCTGTCTCAACTCTACTTTTCTATAGGTTAATGGAGAGTGCTTGCCAGAAGAGGAGGAATACAGTAAGAGCTGGATGATTGTGAGCTATTATAACTACTGTTCCATTTATTTTTTTTATTTTTTTTTTAAAGATTTTATTTATTTGTCAGAGAGAGAGAGGAGAGCGAGCGAGCACAGGCAGACAGAATGGCAGGCAGAGGCAGAGGGAGAAGCAGGCTCCCCGCCAAGCAAGGAGCCCGATGTGGGACTCGATCCCAGGACGCTGGGATCATGACCTGAGCCGAAGGCAGCTGCTTAACCAACTGAGCCACCCAGGCGTCCCACTACTGTTCCATTTAAAGTGTGCATAGGAAGTTGTATAGAAGAGCCTAAAAATAATACATTAATAATTCATTAATGTGTTAATGATCTGTGGTCTCCATCAACTGTATTTATCTGCATATGACACATAAGTAGTTCTACAAAAAGTCAGACAGAAATACTCCCTGTCCTCTAAGGCAGAAAACGTCACAGGTAAGTAACTAGGATGTGAGAGAATAAAACACAGAAGCAGACATTCAAAGTCATGTACCTGTCTGCATCCCCACCCCACTCCATGTGGGAGGCCTGCCTTACACTTTTTCTCTTTTCCTCGTGGTTTTCCCCTGGGCACTGATGCTGTCATAGCATGTCCCACTATGGGAGAGTGGTCAGGAGCATGGACTCTGACAGAGATGTCTTGTGTTTGAGCCCCAGCTCTTCTACTAACTGGCTTCGGCCCTGAACAAATAATTGAGTTCTCTGCCTCCGTTTTTTCACCTGTAAAATGGGGGTGATTAGTTGTCCCCATCCTGTAGCATTGTTAGGAAGGTTAATTGAGTTAATTCATGTAAAACATTTAGAACATGTCTGGTGTATGTTAAGCGCTCCACAGCACTTCCTACAATGGCTTTTTGAAAGTTAAGTTCTTTTTGAGGTAATGAAGAGAGAAACTGTTGGAAGTTCCTCTCCAGTTTGTAAGAGAAGTTCCTTCTCTCCTTGCTGGTCATTCCAAAAGGGACAGGATATCAGGGATCATGGGAAAGGTGTAAGATCCCTGGCTATAGGAGAAGGGAAGGGCCCTCTCCAGGATCTTCTGGGGTTAAAATGGGATAACTGGGGGGATAAGATATTGGAGTCAGTCTGCCTGAAAGGCTCAGAGGGTCGGACCAACTCAAGGGAAGGGGATAAATCAAACACCCTCCAGAGCTGACTCTGTGGAGCAGGACTTGGTGCATCCTCTCCTTCTGGTCGATAAAATCACAGGGGCTGGGGATTATTTCTGGAACAGTGGGAGGTGAGCTGTGCTGGAGGTCGGAGGTCCGGTCTGCAATGCAGGGAGGTTGCCTTGGTTCAGGTGTGAGTCGATAGGGGCCTGGTGAGTAAAAATCAATCACCACGAATTTTCTGAGCAACTACACTAAAGAAAAAAACAAAACAAAACACTTAATGGAGAATTTAAAAACATCTACAAAAGTGAAGGGCATAGTAAACTGCATTCTAATGCCCCAACATTTCATTTATACTCTTACCCCACTCTCCCCCTTCCTCATTGGGTTATTTGAAGCAAATTCTGAACATCGCACCATTTCACCCATAAGTGCATCAGTAAATACCTCTAAAAGACAGACTTTTCTTTCTTTTAACTTAACTAAACGGCCATTATTACCATGAAACAAATTAGCAGTATTTCCTGAATATCATCAGTGAGCACCTACATATTTGAGGAGAATTTCACAGTTGGCCTAATCCACCTTTCCCAAAGATCTTTTTCTTTCTTTCTTTCTTTCTTTTTTCTAAGGTTTCACCCATTTGTTTGAGAGAGAGAAAGAGAGAGAGCACACGAGTGTGGGTGGGTGGGGGGGTAGGGGCAGAGGGAGAGGGAGAAGCAGTCTCCCTACTGAGCAGGGAGCCCCACACGGGGCTCATCCCAGGACCCCGAGATCATGACCTGAGCCGGAATTGGGTGTTTAACTGACTGAGCCACCCAGATGCCCCTCAATTATCTTTTTTACTCTAGCCTGTTGGATTGTTTTTCTGATGGTCTTCTATTTTAAAAATTCTCCCCCTGTCCTCCTTAACTCTGGCACTTTCTACACACACACACGACTGCCCCTGTCACCACCCTCTCCCTGCCTTATCATGGAGGGACATGCCTGAGAACTGGCTGGTCTGGCACAGTAGGCCATCCCACAGTCTAAAGCTGCTGTGGGGGTATGCTGGGGTAGCTCACAGGTGGTAGCTGGATAACTACAAACCAGGGTAAAAGACACACTGCCAGAGCCGAACTTAAATCTCAAAGATTTAAAAACAAACAAACAAAAAAACCCAGGTAATTCTCTTAGCTCTTGGTGGGGAATTGGGGTGAGGAGATGCCTTGGAGAAGGAAGAATTCTGGGAAATTAGAGGTGTGGACCTGCCAGCCCTTCTTCCCTGACAGCAGCATGTATGGAGGCTTGAGGATTATTAACAACAGCAACAGATGCCCCTAGCATGGTCCTTTCAGCTCCCAAAGTCTGTCACATATGCTGTCTCTGTGAGTCCTTCAGGCCCCCAGGACAGGGGTATGACCAACTGACATCCTGACTGGTTAAATGGCTCAGCCACGTCTCATACCCTGTCAGCAGCAGAGCCACCTAGAAGCCTTGGACACCAATCGTGTGCTGCTTCCACACACAGACCCCACACTGTCTGCCCTGGGTCACAGCCTGGTGATTAACAGACGTGTCAGTAAGAACTACACAAACTTAGCTCATACCCTCAGCCAGGCACTTTCCATAATTAACTCACGTAATCCTTCAACAGTGACTCAGGAGCCCTTATTATTCCTAAATTACAGATGAAGGCACCAAGAATACAGAGAGGTAAAGAGACGTGCCCAAGGTCACACAGCTAAGCTAGCAAGCTTTGAATGGGAAATGAAGCTGAAGGGCAGTAAAATTCAAGAGCTTATACTTTGAAAAAAGGAAAAAAAAATAAATTTCTTCTTCTTCTTCTTTTTTTTTTTTTTAAGATTTTTATTTATTTTTTTGACAGAGATCACAAGTAGGCAGAGAGGGAGGCAGGGGGTGGGGGGGAGCCAGATGCGAGGCTTGATCCCAGGACCCTGAGATCATGACCTGAGTCAAAGGCAGAGGCTTAACCCACTGGGCCACCCAGGCGCCCCTACAAGTTTCTTCTTTGTGGGGAACAAAATACGACACAAAAACTACAGAAACTGAAAGAACACATTTATCTTAAGCAGAGCCCCAGACCAGACATTGGCCCAGTCCCCTGGATTTGTCCTTGCATGCTGAGAGACCACAACATCACCAAATAGAGCAGGTGACTAGGGCACAAGTGTGGGGTGTGTGGCTCTGGGAAGTTGAGTGCTGACAGCCTCAAGCTGTACTAGGTCAAGCTGTGGAAAGGTCCAGAATGAGTCACTGTTGCAGGATGACCCTGACAACACTGAGACTTTGGAAAGTGTTCGGAAAGCCTCTGCGGGTCAGTACACAAGACTCCTTGTACAATTCTAAATAAATGGAAAAAGAAATGAATGTTCTCACTCGAAAGGCTGAGTGCCAACACCAAAGGCTCACACAAAGAGCACAGGAGCCCACCCAGGACTCTCACAACCACTGCGTCCTCGGGTCCTTGGTGTGACAGATGCCACAGGCCTACAGCAGTCACACACACACCTGCAGATGTCTCCCAACCTTGTTCTTTATACCTAGCTCTATTTCTGGATTTTGTAATCAATACTACCTCATGCCAGACACTTTGTTTTGTCACGTGGTGTGAGCAAGAAGAAAAGGTACTTACTACAAGAGCTACTTACTAATTTTTTAAAAAACTCTGAAATCCTAATTAAAGTTCCGGGTGATTTTTTTGTAGTTGGGACTTCAAGAGGTGTTTGATTTTCTTGGTTTGCTAGCTGGGCGATGACGGGGTGTGTGCTGCAGGCCCGTGTCCCAGTCCCCAGAGTCCTCGTATTTGCATGTGGGCCCGGATTTGTCTTTGGCTTCTTGTATGGTTTGGGATGAGACCCCTGCGTCCCAGGGGAGGGGGGCAGGTGTTGCTCCAGTCGAGCGAATGGAACCAAATTACAGGCCCGTCTGTCACCTCCTCTGGGAGAAGGTGGAGGGAGGGGGCCTGGAAGGAGGGAGGGAGGGGGGGTGGGGGAGAGGGGAGAGGCCTGCCACCAGGAGAACAGAGAACAGCATTCGGCTCAGCTCGGCCTGGGGGGAGGATGGGATGGCAAGAGGACTGCTGGCTCTGGGGACCTCTACCTATGCAGGGCCCTGCCAAAATGGGGACCACACTGCATCCTGGGGGCTGGGACGGAGAGGGGTAGGCCTGTGTCCCCTAGGCTCTTCGCTGACCCTCAGAGATCTGCTGCCACTTAGGCTGCGTCTATAGGGCGCCAGCAACCACTCACACTGGAATTGGTTTCACTAAATTGACTGATGCATTTTCTGACTGCATGGACTTGAAGTCTGTGTCTCTAGCCCATCAAACCTACTGAAAACAAACATCCAACATATCCGTGGCCTTAATCTTTTGGCTTACAATAAACAGCTTGCTCATACACGCACTCTTTAATTAAGCCACACCAATTTGCACAGGGAGGCCTAGAGGTACCACCCTGATTGCAGCCCTGGGTGGGCACAGCCAATGCCCCTCTGCTGGGATTTGTCCTTTAGCCAGAGACTGTGCACGCTGATACTACCTGGTAATGTCCTGCTGCGTCATGAGCCTTCTGTAAGTGACTTGGAGGCTGCTAGATATATAACCAGAGATAACAATGAACACTTTGCTGTCAGGGGCAACCTCTAGAGACCATCCTTCTCCTGAAGGCCCCAGTGGGGCAGAACGATGTTATTCTAAGCTACTTGAGAAAAATACAAACAGATAATTCGGGCCTTTTGTGGAACACAGTGGATGGGAGGAAGAAATTGCCATCATTTTGCTTTCTCTTATAGATGAGTGGTACAAAGAATATAAGAGAGAATGGCGGGGGCAGATCTCAAACCAGAAAGAGTGGTTCTAATGTGAAACAAGTTCTTGTCAAATTCTTCAGACTTGTGGGAGAAAACAGTGTTTCACATGCCTTCTTCTCTCTCCCTGCCTCTGGGGTAGGCAAGGTTAAAGCAATTGTCAGCTCCTACTAGTTCTTTCAGTAAGAGAAGAACTGAGGCATACAGCGATGATGGACTGTAGGCCCAAGAAGAGACAAATTCCTTCCCCTTCCCTTCGACAATAAAATGATTGACGGAGATAATTCCCCATGTGAGATGAAAAAAAGAACTGCTAGCAGATAATGGCTGTGCTTGGATGGTGGCTGGTGAGACTCTGTCCACCCGATGTCAAGTGATGACTGAAAAGGGAAACGTGAATTCCATTATCCAGCTGTTGTTGCTGCTGGTTGCCAAAATACCCAGATGTTCCCAAACATCTGGGTACTTGACAGCATGTTTTTACCATATATCCAGATGCCTGGTATTGTGTAAACAAAGGCCAAACCTAGATACAGAGAAGAAACCAAATAACTACCTGGACAGAGGGATGCCAAGAGCTGGTTAAGAGACGGTGAGAAGGGAGATCGTGTAGTGGTGGGGGAAGAGGAAGAGAAAGGGAAAAACACATGTGAGAGGATTAAAAAAATAAAAGTAAATGTTCAAAAAGAGAACTTTGTTTCCTAATAAGCTGCGCTTGGCTTCGCTGGTACCTATCTCCATGAAAAGCGGCTCTGCTTGCCGCATCTGGATTATAAAAGGCACAATCGAGTGAGCGGGAAGATACCCATGAGGAGACCTAGAGCAGCAATCTGGGCCCAGACTCTAGCCCTCCCCAGGGCAGGTGGCTGTGTGTGTCGGCAGAGAGGGGAGACTCCGAAGTGGAAAAGTGATTCACATAGCGGTGAAAGCAGTTATCACACAGGATGAAAAGTCCAAATTCCAGTCAAGGATGTCTACATTAAGCAAAGCCCTAAAATGTCCTGATTAGTCAACTTTGTTTCCAGTTATCAATCAGGATGAGGAGCTTGCTATCGACAGAACCAGTGATGGTGTAACAGAAGGAAAAGGGTAATTGACTGGGGGAAGGTTGTGCAGTTCGGTGACAGATTTAGAGGAGGGGACATGATGTGATTGAGGTGGTGGTGGGAGTAAGTGTTAGGCTTTCAGAACAGCTCACAAAGCCCCCTGTAATTCCCAAGCTGTCTGTTATCTGTGAAATGCAAATCAGGAGGGGAGTGACATCATGTCGGATTATGGCCACAGGGAGTAATTATTTAGACATTAAAGGCTACTGAAGGGAGTGGTTGACAATATTAATGATGTCCAGATGGACAGAGTGTGATGCTAAAATTATTTTCTAGTACAAAGAACGAGGGAATTTTTATCAGGGTTTCTTTTCTATTGGACAGCCTGTATCTCTTGAAGGTCTGCGCCTCAGAGAAAGAGAGTGATACTAAGAGATGGTCTCTGGACTCAAAGCACAATGGGGTTTGCAGAAAGGAGCCACGGTCTCTAGTTCCTCTGAAGAAAGGCACAGTCAATATGCAAAACATTCACACAGTAATTATGACTATAAAAAGAAGAAATAGTCTCAAGATGGTGTCTATAACAAGCCGGTGATTGGAAACCCTTCTTTTCCCACACTCACCCCAACCCATTCTGCCTTTCTTAGCCAAATACAGCAGTGTGCAGCAACTTGTTGCTCCTCATGGCACTCTCCCCTCCCTCCCCTGCAATACAAACCCTAACACAGACACCTTGGCCATTAATACTGGTATCAACTGCATACGCACACGTAACAGTATTCTTGACCATCAGTAAACATGAGGAGAAAGGCATCATGGTCAAGACCACAGTGTGGACCCCCCCCTCCAAAAAGAAAGCCCCAACCTGGAATCCAAATTGGGAAAGACTAATGGGCAATGGCAGGTTATAGGAAACCAGTCTCAAGAAGACCCAGAGGCAAATATGCTGATCTGGACTGCACACCTGACCATTCCATCTAGAGTTCTGCTCTCTCTTCAGAGCAGGTATCAGTATTCGAGCAGAAACTCACCATGGCACCCAACCTGCTGCTCACCTTTCTGACCCATGTAGGAGTGAATGATACAGCCAGAAGCAGCCAAAACAAGTAGTTTTTCATATATATGAAGTTCCTGAATACAATTAAAGAGTTCAGAGGACAGGTGATGTTTTGGCCTCTTATATCTGAAAGTCATTAAATGGGTAAAGAGGAGGTTTCAGAAAATGGATAGGTAAATCCAAAGATGGTTTTGAAGATCCCCTTCATCCAGGCCCTCCGTAGGTTACGGCTTACGATGCCAAAATGCAAGGCTCTTAGCAAGGGTCTACTTATGTAGACTTTGATTTCCCTTAGTGAGGACACTTCTAAATGCTCCCATAACCCCTTGCACCAGCCTGTCCTATCACTGATGTCACTGCATTCCTCCCTTAGGCTATGAGCTACTTGAAGGCGGGCAATCTTATTGGCCGCTGAATTATTAGCACTTGGGATGTGCCCTAAATTAATATTTGATTAATGAACTGGAGGAACATCATGGAAAGCTTTGCAAACTGTTCAAAAGGGTTTGACATGGAAACCTGACAGAGAGGAAGACAAATGTTTATGAAATAATTAAATCCACTATTAAAGAGGACATAATAAATCCCCTATTATGGAGGACATATAAAAGAACAGCAGCAGTGGAGACGGTACCTAGTAATTATTAAGAGAAAATAGCTGGAGTGAGGATTAGGAATGAAATGTGTTGTCCCATCCATATGCCAATTCAATTCAGTTACCTGAGTTCAATTCAATCTAACAGGTATTTACTGAGTACCTGTATGCCATTGTGCATCACATATAGTATGAGTAATTGTAAAAGGAATACATAATTTTTAGACAGGAAGATAAATGTTTTTTAGAAGTGCTTAAGACTGGTGTTTGGAGACATGAATGGAAAATGTAAGTAGTTCAAACAAAGCAGTAAAATATGGGTTAGATCAAGGACTGGCGATACTCATGATGTAAATATCATATGAAATTCACATTTCAGTGTATGTAAATAAAATTATATGGGAACACAACCACACCCATTTGTTTACTTATGGTTTATGACTGCCCTTGAGCTATAAGGGCAGAATCAACAAGTAGTTGCAGCAGAATTTATGGTCCATAAAACCTAAAATAATTATCTGGCTCCTTAGAGAAAGTTGAAAAACCACTGTTGAGAGCAAGAGCTCTAAAATCAAAACACCTGGTTTCAAACCCCAGTGTACCACTGCTTACTAGCCATGAGATTTTGGCAAGTTACTTTTCTGTACCTTGGTTTTACCATGTATAAAATTGGGTATAACAATAGCACCTTCTTCAAGGGAATGTTGAAAGCAGTAAGGTGTTTAGAATGATGGTTAGAAGGCATTTAGAATATATAAAAAGTTCTCAAAATTCAACAAGATAACATGAAACACAATTAAAAACTGGAGAAAAGATTTAAACACCCACTTCACCAAAGAAGAGATAAGGATGGTAAACAGTCATCTCTACATGCAGAGATGCTCAATATCATTAATTACTAGGGAAATGAAAATTAAACCTGTGATGAGATATCACTGCACAACTATTAGAACAAGTTAAAAAACAAAACCAAAAACTTAAAATACCAAGTGCTGGCAAGGATTCTGAGCGACTGAAACTTTTATACACTGTGAGTGAGAATGCAAAATAGTACAGCCACTTTGAAAAACAATCTGGTTATCTCTTATAAACATCCACTTACCAAATGACTCAGTAATTCCACTCCTACGTATTTACTCAAATGATACAAAAGCATATGTTCACATACATGAATGTTTTTTAGCAGCTTTATTCATAATAGCCCTAAAGTGGAAAGGAGACAAATGTCCACAAACCAATGCATGGATAAACAAATTATGGCACATCCATACAATAGGACACTATGCAGCAATTAAATGGAATAAACCATATATACACTAACACGGATAATTCTCAAGAACGTTATTCTAAGAAGTCAGACAAAACAGGTTACATACTGTATTGGTCAACCCATATGACATTTTAGAAAAGGCAAAAATAGAAAGACAGAAATAAGATCAGTGGTTGCTAGGGTTTGGGATGGGTGTGGAGACTGACTACAAAGAATTATGAGGAAACTTTTGGGGTGATGGAAATAGTCTATATCTTGATCGTAGTAATTATGCAACTATATATAAAATTCAACAAACTATATATCCAAAAAGAACATAAATCACATTTCTAAATCCAGCTTTTAAAAATTAGCATCCTGAAAATCTCCAGAAAATTAAAGATTTGTTATAGATAAATTTTCCAGAACCATGAAGGGAAATAGCATACAGTAGCAGCTGGGCAAATTTTTAATGAGAAAATTCTTGGGTTATAGAATGACCCAGGTAACATTAAGTCCCAATAAAGTTTTAAAATCTATTATATAATACAATCATAATAAATCTATTATATAATCACTATATTATACACTTGAAACTTAAAGCATTGGGAAAAGAAGTATCATTCACAAAAGTAGGCATAATTTCAATAATAATAAGCCATGTAAAAGTAACTTTTTCTTTTTTCATATGCTTTTTTTGGATGCACCTGTTTTAAAAAATCATCTTCTAGATTGGGTCATTGCTTCATCTACCTCTTTAACAGATCCATGCCAGAAAAAAACCAACATCTTTTCTGTATTGATACCTTCAAACTGGAGTTCATAAGCTAAGCTACATGGATTTTCAAATTGACAAAACAAAAACAAAAACAAAAAAAACCTCCAACCAACCAACCAACCAACCAAACAAACAAACAAAAAAACAAACAAAAAACCCAGTCCCAAGTCTAAATGTGGCTGAGTCCTGGGATATTTCCTGACCTCCAGGTAGACCAAAGAGCCAAGGTTTCCACCTCCCACTACTTGGATCAAAGATGTATTAAGTTAACACTGCTCCCCTTCCTGCCCCTCCCCCCAACCTTCCAGCTCACGCCTCTTCTCTCTTCTCCTCCTTCCCTTCCACAGTATAGTGTGTGGGGGATTTCACACTCTACATTCAGGAGAGTCTCATATGTTGATAAATATAGGGGATACTTTTTACTATTTTAATAGTGATTATTTAAACTTGAAGAGGGGTTAGAATTTTTTTAAGAGTTATTTATTTGAGAGAAAGAGCATGCACCATTATTTATATGAGAGAAAGAGAAGCAGATTCCCTGCCCAGTGGGGATCCCAACAAAAGGCTTGATCCCTGGACCCTGAGATCATGACCTGAGCCAAAATAAGAGCTGGATGCTTAACTGACTGAGCCACCCAGGCACCTCCAGAATTTTTTAAAGTAAGGGAGATTTTCTCCTTGTTTATGAAAAAAACCAAAATACTGTTTAAAGTATAGATATTGAGTATATTTTATCTCAGAATGAGTCATGGAGCAAGCACTGGAGGAAGTATGGAATTACTGAATCACTATACCATACACCTGAAACTAATATAACACTGTACATTAACTAATTAGAATTAAAATAAAAACTTAAAAAAAATTAGTCATGGAGTAACCAGTTTAAGAGAGCAAGAGAGAAGACTAATCCCACATTGTATCTTCTCTTTCTTCCAAGGCCTCATTTGAAGTATAATAAAAGAATAAAAATAGATACAACCTCAAAATAATGAAGAAAACAGTAGGCAAAGTGTCAGCAAAAGAATAATCTCAACGCGTTTTTGGTAGAAGGTGGAAGTATGCTGACAGATGAGTAGAACCAGGGAAACTCAGCCTAATTAAACTACATACTAGGGGGACTTCATTGGAGGAGGTGTCCAGCAAATTCTGAGTTTCAGGCTTTGAATAGAAGATACAATGAAAGTTGGGAGTGAGAAGTTAAGTTGAAAATTGAGAAAGTAATTGAAGATTTATATATGGACTAGATGAACTTGTCTGCTATTCCTCTGCTCACTCCTCATAGGAAAAGGCAGACAGACATTTACTTTCAGGCAAAAAGTAGGATTCTTCTAAATTTCTTTAGAAAAGAATTACCTGACACAGGTGCTTAGAGCCCAGGTAAACTCTCCTCATTTTAACATTTATGGAGCTAAATAGTTCAAATTTCATATAATATTAAATATCTACCACTTTACTTTGAACTAAAGCCCAACAATCAACAAATATCATCCACATATATAGAGTTCATGGTTAACCTTTTTATTTCCTCATTTAAAAATATGTACAAAAAAATAAATACCACCAGACATTTGAAGGACTGCTATAACTTAAAAGAGAAATACTAAGATAAATAAACCTGACATTCAAATTAACAAAGATAACTCCAAAAGTAATAACAAATTTAAAAATAGCCCCGAGGAGTATCTTTGAGAGCTTATATTAATAAAGGTATTGTGGTCATAGGAAAATCAGAGACAACATAATTTTTTGGAGTAAAACAATTTATTTTCTAAAGGAAAAATAAATAGAAGTGTTATACAATAAAGGCAAAGAAATCTCTCGTGACCCTGAACAAAGATACAGAAAATATAAGAGAAAAGATAAATATGGAGAGTCACTTTGAGAGATCTAAAACAGTAATTCTAGAAAGAAAAAATGAAATAAATGAAGGAGACAAAATTGTAAGGAATACAATAAAATTTTCCAGAGATGAAAGCATGCAACACTGAATTAAAAAGACCTTGTCATATAGTATCTCTTTGCTTCAGTTTTTTCATATGTAAAGTGGGAGAAATAATCCCACCTCACAGGGCTGTAGGGTGTGATAATACATATAAAGCACTTCCAACAATCCTTGACATATAATAAGTACTCAGTAAATTTTATTGCATTGTGACTATTATATTGTTAGTGTTGAACAAGATGAATACAGAAACACACACCTAAGACATCACTGGGAAATGTTAGATCTTCAAAGATACAGAGAAACTCTGTATAAGAGATTTTAGGAATAAAAAAGTTATCCTATAAAAGAACAAAATTTTTATTGTGTCAAAAGAAAATATATTATGTCAAAAGAAAATAAAGCAATACTTTTAAAGACTTGAGTAAAAGAAGACTTTGAAATAATTGGAATTTTATACCCAACCAAGTTATCAATCAATTGTAAAGACAGAATGAAGACTGTTTTCAACAGGCAAGACCTCAGAAAGCTTGCCTTCCACATATCCTTTCTTAGTGAATTATTTGAATACATACTGCAGGAAAAACAAGAGTTTAAACCAAAAAACAAGATAATATGAAACAAAGAATAAGTCCTATTGAGGAGAGCAAAGCATCAATGCCCAGATGACAATGGCATAGCTAACCCTGAAAGCAAATAAATAATTTGGAGCAGAAAGTTGGAAGGTATCAAGATGGATGTCTTTGATTGTAAAAGCAAAGCCATATACTTGATATCTGTGGAAAAGCAAACTTGAGCCTATGCTAAAGCAATTAGAAAGGTCATTAGAAACATCAGGAAAATACAAAACTTCATTAATATGTCAAAGTTTATGTTTGTACATTTATTTGATGTTTGAAACATTTGAGAAGCAGAGACTGGATCTTTGGAATCACAGCACACTAAACTTTGCTGGGGTCAATATTTTCATGATTATAAAATGTTAATGTTGCTATGTAAAATGTAAATGCTGTGATATAATGTAACTTGTAGTTTGTTTTTCATTTTTTGCTATGAAAAATTCAGATCACATACAAAAATACTGTGTAGAAGGATGAACCCAGGTCATCACCCAGGCTCAACAGTGATCCACCTCAGGCCCAGTTTTGTTTCATTTATATTTCCTTCCTCTCCCACCTTCTGTATTGTTTGGAAATATAGCCAAGCCATTGTATCACTGAATCATTACATCCATAAATAGTTCAGTCTTTAGTTTTAAATGATAACTGTTCTTCAACAAAGTTTAAACACTGGTTGCTATGCCCTTTAAGTCTCCTTCATTTGTAGGATTGATCTCCCTCCATCCTTGCTTTTATTTTTATTTATTTTTTATAGAAACCAAATTGTTTTTTTTAAGATTTTTTTAAAAGATTTTATTTATTTATTTGACACACAGAGAGAGATCACAAGTAAGCAAAGAGGCAGGCAGAGAGAGAAGGAGAAGCAGGCTCCCTGCTGAGCAGAGAGTCCAATGCAGGGCTCCATCTCAGGACCCTGAGATCATGACCTGAGCCAAAGGCAGAGACTTAACCCACTGAGCCACCCAAGCGCCCCAAATTGTTTTTCTTAATGAGTTTCTTGCAGTCTGGATTTTTCTAATCTCCATTTGTTGTCCTTCATCTTTTGTGTCTTCTATAAATTAGTAAGTAGATCCAGAAGTTTGGCCTGATTCAGGTTTGAAATTTTGGCAAGCCCGCTTTTTAGACAGTGGTATATACTTCCATTAGGAGGCCCAAAATGTTTAGCTGGTCTCTTTTTGTATATTCAGCATTTGATGATCATTAATTCATTAGCGATTGTTAATTGGGTCTTCTACTTCTATCATTCCTTCTTCACTTACTATTGGAGACATTTCTCTAAATATAAACTTCCTGTCATCAACCATCTGCTTAACCTGATGTATAACTCAAATAGGAAAGTTACGATAAGTTGTTGTTTCCTTCCCTTTACTTCCCTGTTTTTACTAATGAGTTAATTCTCTAGCACCCTAACAAGATGACTAATAAGAATTTTTATTTTTTATTTTTTTAAAGATTTTATTTATTTATTTGACACAGAGAGAGAGAGATCACAAGTAGGCAGAGAGAGAGGGGGAAGAAGGCTCCCTGCTGAGCTGAGGCACCCGATGCAGGGCTCCATCCCAGGACTCTGAGATCACAACCTGAGCTGAAGGCAGAGGCTTAACCCACTGTGCCACCCAGGCACCCCTAATAAGAATTTTTGATGTGTTTTTAAAATAGGTTTGTAAAATCATGGATCTAGAGTAGTTGTTAATTTTCCAGCTGTTGCAGTTATTATCCTTATTAATGCTCAAACTGGCCCATCTTTGACCAAGAGAGCCTTTTCAGGTTGGCTTCTAGATCCTTTTGACATGAACTCAGTATCTTTCACAATATTCTTGCTTCTGATGCAGCAAGATGTTCCAGCAATCCTCTAATATATTTCCTTCCTGAGCTCTTGAGTCAGCCATTCCTCCAAGGTGCCCTAGTTTTATTTAGTGTGCAGAGCTGCGTGTAGATCAGTCTGGGTATAGGTACTCTCGTCGCTACTGGCCTGGTCATTGTTACAGCACTTTTTCAATTTGGAGAGCTAGAATACATTTTTGTTTGCTAGTTTTGCTTTAGGATAAATCATTACTTCCAATTGTATTCAAGCTTGAAGGGCTTTTAGCTGCCCTTTTTTATTTTACCTCTCTTTTCCCCCAGGCTGAATATACCAGTTCTCAATGACAAAAATATAATTACTTATTTGCCTTATCCTACCTAAAAACACAGTACAATCTTAGAATAACAGAAACAAAACTCCTGTGAAAAATACAACTGAAACACTCTAAGATTTTTTTTTTCTGGAAAAATCTTTTTTACAGGTATATACCACTAGAGATACACAGTCATATTTATTATAAGTTTCTTGAAATAGTTTTTCTCTGTGTGGCAATACCACCAACTGGATTTGTATTTGGGAAAACTTGTTTCATTTTGCTTTCAATTTTCCAGAATTGCTTCTTTAAATTTAATTTTGTTTTAGAATTATGTGGACTGTTTACATGTTTCAAGTGTCATATTTAAGGAATTAGATGTATTTAAAGAATTGACATTGTGTTTTCATCACCACCTATTATATTCTCTTCTCCTCCCTAAAGAAAACTTGCTTTTATGGTTTATCCTCAACTTTTTTTATGTAAGCAAGTATGTTTAAAAGCAAATATACATATAAATATAGGTAGATATCATATCTTTCAATTTCTTAAATGGTGGCACACTATATGTACCTCTTTTCATATTTTGTTTTCCTTTGATATATCCTGGAAATTGCTCCACGGGAACACATAGAATTATTCACATTCTTTTTAAAATATTTTTTAAAGGAGTAGTTGAAAGATAATAAACATTTGAAAGCAAATGTTTAAAATGTGAACTTTTATCCATTTTTACATATGTATGTACCACAGTCAAGACAACAGATACTTCTACTACTCTCATAAGTTTCCTTGTGCCTCTTTATACTAATACCCTTGTCCCCAGCCAATTTCTTTTTTCTTTTTAAGATTTATTTGAGAGAGAGCCAGAGAGAGAGAGCTTGTGCACACAAGCAAGCATACGAGCAGGGGGAGGTGCAGAGGGACAGGGAGAGAGAATCTCAAGCAGACTCCCTGCTGAGTGTAGAGCTGGATGCTGGACTCCTCTCATGACCCTGAAATCATGACCTGAGCTGAAATCAAGAGTTGGGTGCCTAACCAACTGAAGCACTCAGGCACCCCTCCAGCCAATTTCTGATCAGCTTTCTGTCACCAGAGATCAGATTTCACTCTCTAGAACTTCATGTAGATGGAATAATGTAATATGTATTCTTTTTTACTGGCATCTTTCACTTAGCACAACACTTTTAAGATTCATCTATGTTGGGGCGCCTGGGTGGCTTAGTGTGTTGAGCCCCTGCCTTTGGTTCAGGTCATGATCTCAGGGCCCCGCGTCGGGCTCTCTGCTCGGCGGGGAGCCTGCTTCCCCCTCTCTCTCTGCCTGTCTGCCTGCTTGTGCTGTCTCTCTCTGTCAAATAAATAGATAAAATCTTAAAAAAAAATTCATCTATGTTGTTGGAACTATCAGTAGTTTGTTGCTTTTTATTGAGTAGTATTTCATTGAATGGATAAACCACATTATTTACTCATTTACTTACGTATGGGTATTTGGGTTATATCCAGTTTTTGACTAATACCTATAAAGCTGCCATGAACATTCATGTACCAGTATTTCTGTGAACATATCTTGTTGGTTTCTTCAAAAGCTAAACATACACTCAGCATAGAACTCAAATCATTCTATTCCTAGGTAATACCATTTTGTAGCTGCACAATATACTCTTTTTTTGTAGATGTTTCATAGTTTATAGGATAGTCCTCTACTGATGGGCATTAAAGTTATTTTTAGTTTGGGGTGCCTGGGTGGCTCAGTGGGTTAAAGCCTCTGTCTGTGGCTCAGGTCGTGATCCTAGGGCCTGGGGATCAAGCCCAGCATCGGGCTCTCTGCTCAGCAGGGAGCCTGCTTCCCTTCCTCTTTCTCTGCCTGCCTCTCTGTCTACTTGTAATCGCTGTCAAATAAATAAATATAATAAAAAAGTTGTTTTTAGTTCTTTACCTAGTAAACATATATAATCTTGTATATATGTCATTTAGCATTTCTGCCAGTGCATACTTAGGGCATATTCCTAGAAATGGGATTTTTACCCAAGTTTTTCCAGTGAAGGAGGGACTAATAAGCAGAGAAATCATCCAGTTCTGTGCATTTTCTGCATTCTGGAAACTTATCAGAGTACAGTCTAAAGGTGAGTCAAAAATATCTGAAATTGCAGCCAAATGCAACCCCCCCAGCTCAAATGACAAGTTCAAAGAGAGATGCACTTTAAATTCAAGGTCCCAATCGGCTAAAAGCGAAAGGATGGAAAAAGATAAACTATGCAAACACCAATCATAGGAAATCTGATGTGACTATATTAATATCAGAGTAGAATTTAAGATAAGAAGTATTATTAGAGATAAAAGAGGGATACTTCATAATGTTAAGAAGGTTAATTTACCAAGAAGACATAATCTTAAATGTGTATGTACTTAATAACAGAATTTTTCCTTAATCATATGCTCAATTTCCATAAGCAACTGAATATTGCTGTATTTTATAAAAACTTTTTTCATTGTTCTGTCTATTCATGGGCAAATACCATCCTGTTTTTATTAAGGCTTAGAGAAACTCTGTGACGTGCTTTTAATATCTAGTAGATTTAGGCCCTCAATCTGGCATCACTGTTCTCAGTTTTTCTAGCTACTATTACACGTTTTTCTCCTTTGAAGTGGACTTTATAATCAATTTATCTAGCTCTAGCTCCATAAAAAAAGTCTGATGGTATTTTTATTGTGTTACATTGAATTTATAAACTAACTTAGGAAGAAAAAAATCTTTATGATGTTGAACCTTCCTGCTCAAGAACATATATTTTTTCATTGATTCAAGTATATTTGGCTTATTGATTTTTACCTTATGGAATAAAGCCATAGACAAATTATGGTAGACATCATAATAGTTACAAAACAGAATGTTATCAATTTTGGAAATGCAAAAGAAAAAGCGTAGCTGATCATAGTAGTGGGACACGAGGTGAGGAGAAACAGAAAGAAGTGTAGGACTTTTATTATCCTTAATGAAGTAAGAAATCCAGAGTTGACAACACAAGAAAGAGGGGGGTTTACATATTTTTACAGACATTAGAAATATAAAACATAGTTATGTTACTACTATGTTGTGGAGAGGAAGAGGGTCAAGAAGGTATATAGAGCTAAAGCACTGTCCACCTTGATAGGACTTAACAGGGAATGTCTAACAATGATATTACAATGATTTGGAGGACCATGGGAATATGTTTACTGGATAATTATGGAAAGTAGGGCATCTTAAACAATTTGAGCTCTGTCCTCAAACTTGGGTTGCTGACTTCCTTTCATCAGGTGGATACCTACAGACCCAACTCTATTTTGGAGGTTTCCTCCCTGCACAGCAAAGACAGAAAATTGCTCACCATTTCATAAACAATAATCTCAACCCTTAGCGGGAGCATGCCACACTGTGCCTGGGGAAACAAGAACTAGATTGGTGCTTTCTATGTTTTCCATCTGATCCCTGTGCCCCAAGAGGGACTTCTTTCCTTTTTATTAAAATCTAGGGGTTAACTGATTTGATTACTCATGCATACTAGGGAACAGTAAGTTTGCTATAAATTTATTGAAGTGGGTTGGCTGAATTCAGTTTACAGTCGCAGGCACTGATTTGGGGAAGTAGGTGATGGAGTTAGGATGAGGCTCCCCCAGTTAGGGCCTTGAAAAGCCCCAGGCTCTAGCAACAACCAGCCGCAAAATCCTTTCATAATTTCTCAGTAAAGCTTCTCTCTACTCCCACCTACTCCCCTCTGACCAATGGTTGCTCTTTTGCACCTTTTATTTTTGCTCTTCAGGGCTCTCCATTTATTCCCTTAGATAAGAATATGTGAAGGGACGGGTCAAGGGTGGGACTGGAGAACAGGAGACAGAGTCCATAGTGCTATCTCCAGTCTTACGTCATTTCCCTCCTTTCTCTCTCAAGCCAATTTCCAAGTTTTAGATCTACCATGAGAAATACAATTATTAAGTAGGCTGGATTGTCAGGTCTGCTGACCACCACATCTTCTGTGGTGAGCCTACAAGATAAAGAACCATAATCGGAGGCATCCTTGGTGACTACAGAACAAAAGCAAAGAAAACTGGAGAGTGCAGCAGGACAGAACTCTTTTATGAACAGAGAAAAATTTGCAATGACATCCCTCCTGGGCCCCATGGAGTACCTTAGGTGTTAGCTCTCTAGGAAAGTTGCCCATCAAAGGCTCATTAAATAAAACTGATAATTTCCTATGGAGGTTGGCCAAGGCCAAAGTAATAAAGTAGTACATTGTGCATTTCCACCCCAACCACAACAGGAGAGCATAGACACAGTCAGTATAAGGACAGTCAGGTCTCAAATCCTCCATTTCCAAATCCTATGGTGATGGAAAACACCCCCAGTGGTGGCTTTCCTGATACTTGTCTTTGGGGATTACCATATACTTACTCTAGGAAAGTAAGTTATATTGTGAACATTAGCCTGGAACAAGAAGCTGTTGGTCTGAGCACTGGGACAATTATAAAGACAAGGTGACGTAAGGTGACTCAGGTATGTGAGGAAGAAGAAGAGAAAGAAGTAACAACAGAAATACCAGCAAGAAGAAAGGAGAAGCTTTGTGTGTGAGAGGGAACTGTGACAGAGTGAGCTGGACACGTTTTCCTTTGCCCCGAGGCTGACCCTGTCTTGCCTGTCACAGGTGCAGAGGATTCCCCTCAAAGCCACATGCAGGAGGAACCCACGCCCCCTTCCACTGGGTGCACAGTTAGGTGTTTCCCCGCTTCTAACCTTCTACTTCACCTGTCAGCTAACCGTGGAGTTGGAGCCTGTGCTCAACTCTTGTTATCCACTTGTGAGAGGAAGGAAGTGCTACCTCCATTTTCTTGTGTCTCTGAGGCAGTGTGGTCACTGGGGTTGTGGAGTTGGCTAAACTTTAATCCGTGTCCACTCAGGTGAAGTCCACATCTTCTCTGAAGAGCAGATACCTTCCCAGGACCACTGACTGCTGAGTGTCTGTCCCAGCAGGGTCACCCTGACAAGCTTCCCTGCCCTCACGCACCTTCTCTCATTCAACCCCAGTAACCTTTCCTGCAGCTCTGTTTCACACACTTGCTCTGCCCTACCCACATATTTTTCTATTGCTGGGAGCCAACATCTCCTATATTCAACAATTCAGCCAACATTTGTTTGTACTGTGGGTTTATTCTCTAGCTGAATGGAGGTAAAAAAAAGATCTGGTAACAGAATTAACTAATACAAACATTGGGCCAAAAGGAGTAGAATGGAAATATAAGTTAAACCCTATGGGAGACCAAGAGAAAAGATGATTAATTACCACAAAGTGAATCAGGAAATGCTTCATGGAAATTTTATCTGCACTGGGCCTCAGTGGGCAGGTTTCAACAGGCAAAATAGTAAAAGGTATTCCAGAAGGCAGAAGCAGTGTAAAATAAGGACAAAGCGGGAGAAGGTTAGGGTAGGTGGAGTTCTGATCACTGAGGGCCTTGAATGCTGTGCCCAGGAGTTTGGACTGCATTCTGTAATCAATGGGGAACCAGTGAAAGCTTTTACACAGTACCAGATCTGACAACAGTGACTATCTATAGAGTACTGCCGGTGATCCAGGCAACCTACTGAACATTTCACCCGCGTTCACTTACTTGGCCTTCATAATGACCTGTTGAGGATGGTGAACCTGGACAGCAGTTTGGGGATGGGTCAGAGGCAGAATGATTAGGGGAGAGGTGGTAGGAAAGGACAGGACTTCAAAGGACTGGGGCTCAGGGATAAGGGCCTGAACTTGAGCCTACTGGCAGCAGCAATGAGAATTGGCATTAGAATTCTGAGAGAGTAGAATCAGAATGGGTAATGGTGGCCAGTTAGCTCCTGGAGTCAAGGGTGCCAGTGACTAGCAGATCTAGAAGGAAAACAATGGTAAACAATGTCAGCAGTCTTGGGACTTTGCGCCCCTACCCAAACTCCTAGTCTCAGGAGAATGAGGCACTTTCCCATCAGCCAGTTATGAGACGTGGAGGGTCAGGAAAGTTATAGCAATGAGGGCTCTTCCATTTGGTCCAGTTGGAAGACCAGCTGGGATGCAGAGGCAAATAAACTGGGAACAATAAAAACCATCCCTATTGTTTTATTTTTAGTGGGGGCAAGAGAACGTACCATTCAGAGTCACTGGGATTGAATTTCATCTCACCTATGAACCATGAGCTATGTGGCAGGCACTGTGCTGGGCAGTTCACAGACCTCATGTCATTTAATACTCAAAATATTACTATACTGCTTTACTATAATGAAACTGAGATTCAGAGAGATTAGGTAACTGCCCTGAGCTCACATAGCTACTAAGGGGCAGCACTGACACACATACACAGGCAAAATTGATGTTTCTGACCAGAGCATGAAACTGTCTACAGGGAAAATGACTTCTCACAAAGCCATGTGTGGCTCAAGTTGGGTTCATTCTCACATCTATTCATTCAGATATTAGTTAATTCATTCATTTATTCATATATTATGCAATGACTGATGATCTACTGTGTGGCAGGCACTGTGCTGGGTATTTATAAAAACAAACTACTAAGATGCCATCTCTGCCCTCAGTGAGAACAGTCTAGAAGCGGGCAGGCAAGTGAACAGAGGACGGCAGCTAACCTGGCTTGTGCGGGTGAAAAGGAAACTGCAGACTTTCAGAGGTGACACCTGGGTTTAGTTGGGAAGGAGGAGCGGATGGCTAGGCTAAGGTGAGGAAGTGAGAAGAGAGCAATGTTGCAGCCATTAGGGTGCCTGCAAAGGCACAGACCAGCCTGAGAAATGATGAACTCTGTACAGAAGATGAGAAGCAACTTGGGTTACCACAGGCAGAGAGAGAGGCAGAGGAGGCAGAAGACTGGAGTGGGGACAAGAGATGTACCATTCAGAGTCACGGGGATTGAATTTCACCCAGCAAACCATGGGCAGCCACTGAAGGGCAAACTGGTTGCATAAAACTCCCTCAGGCTGCAGTGGGGAAGAGACAGGAAGCCTGGAGGTGAGAAAGGAGGCTGCTGCAATGGTACTGGCGTGGGATGACAGATGCCGAGCAGAGGGAAGAAGATTTGAAAAATGTTCACAGATAACACAGGGGCTCCTAATAAGTGATTCTGGATGGGAGCAAAGGGCTGAGCACGCCCCCCCACCCCACCCCACCCCCGCCGGGAGGATGACTCACATCCTCAGCTGCCTCCACCGCCTCCACCCACAGGTCCACTCTTGGTGGCCTTGTGTGGGTAGTGTGACACCAGTCAATCCTTAGGCTCAGTGAAGACAGTCTATTTGGATGCCTGTGCGTCCCAAGCCACTGCTTTCGTGGGGTGTTCTCCATGGAGTGAGGCTTCCAGTCCTGGGGCCACCAGCCAAGGGAGGGTATACCCCTCTCCCCATGTGGGAAAAGATTAGTTCAGGAAGTCTGGGTCTCTCAAACCCTGCATGTTCCCGAGAAAGACCTCGCTTCAGGAATGGCCTTGGCCAGCTCCTGGGAGATGAGCTCTGAGTCTCTGGAATATTCTGCCTGATAAGACTGTTCTTGTATGCCTGAAGCCTTGGGCCATATGTTACCAGTTTGATCAGATAGTTTATGCTAACAATGTGATTTGTGGGGAGCGCCTGTTTTGCTCTGGGGGCTGAGGTCTGAGTCGCTGATGTCAGACACACAGCAGAGCATGCCTGCATGACAGCCCCCGTTCCCCCATAAAAACCCTGGACACTAAGGCTTGGGTGAACTTCCTTGGCTGGTAACACTTGGCATGTGTTCTCACACAATGCCACCAGAAGAATTAAGCATATCCCCATCAGCTCTACTGGGAGGGGACACCTGGAAGCTTGCACCTGATTTCTCCTGGACTTCGCCCCATATGCCTTTTCCTTTTGCTGATTTTAATGTATGTCCTTTTACTGTCATAAACCCTAACCATGAGTAAAATAGCTCTCCTAAATCCTGTGAGTTCCTCTAGCAAATCGCAGAGACTGAGGGTGGTCTTGGGTACCCCAACATACTCTACCCTGGGGTGATGGCAGAAGAGACAGCTGGGACAAGCACATAGCCCAAACCCAGTATTTCACCCCAGAGTAGGCAACTTTAGAGTCAGGCCCCGCAAAAACAAGCTAAGTGGGACACTTCGTGTACTGCACAGAGTGAGCAAGAATGCCTGAAACACGGGGAGGGTATTTTCCAGCCTCTCATAATCCAAGGTCACCCTGTTGTTCTCCATGTGGCCTCTAGGAGCTCGCTTTGACTCTGACCTCTATTATACAACAAAGCACTTCATGTTTTTGTTTTCAGCCTTTGCAAAAAGCCTAATTTCCTCCCTCCACTCTTCCAGTTTGTTTTTTTTGCCAGATAGTTGTGCCAAAATTGGACCCATAATTGCAGGCAATTTCCAGATTCTGTAGAACAGAATTTGCCCCGAACAACAGATGTGAGAATCTACAGTATGCCCTAGAAATGTAATACATCACTGTGGTGTAAATTTATAGGTTATTCGAATAACGTGCTGTGATACAACAGGGAAATTAAACTTCTCAGCAATGGGTATGAAGTACAGCCAGGAAATCTGAGGTTCAATTTTATGTGAATAGAAGCTATTTGTGTGCAATCTTTCCCTTCACTTTACCACTCGGTCTGTTTATTTACAGAACATGAGATAATCACTAATGAGTGGTATCCACCTCCTCTTCACATTTATCCCGGAAAGGATATAGATTAACAGATACTTCTGCTCAACTTGCAGTCCAGGCCCATTCTTGGTATCAACTTGAAGCCTAGGCACTAGGAACTTTTTTACAAATTTCAGGTAAATTAATGACTTCTTAGAACCCATCCTTGCACATACCTGTAAAGCCACTCAGGCCCTCCAGGCCCTGCCGCGTGTTGGTTTTGCTTCTCCTTCATTATCTCCTGCTCTCTAGTGCACTGTGGCCCTCAGTTCTGCACCTAGATCAGTGACAAGCAAGACAGGAGGTTCTTTACCTGTTCATGACCTTATATGAGGCAGGGCTCCAGGTGGAAAACAGAAATCTGGGTATTGTAAGCAGAAAGGAATTGAACACAGGAAATAAGGTGGTAGCAAGTTACTATAAGGGCTGGAGATGTAGATTCTAGGCTGGGTTACAGAAAGCCAGCACTAGAACTGCAGAGTTCAAGTCTGCACTGCCATGCCTGCTAACCAAGGATCCACATTCTCTGCTAACTCCTCCACAACCACCTCCATACCCCAGAAAGCTAGAGACTGACACTGCTGCAGGACTCCCCTCTGTCCTGGACCTTGCTCAGCAACAACAACCAATGCAGGAAGAAGACAGCCCCTCCCTCACAGTTCAAATCTTGCTGGTGCACTACCTGTAAGTGTATGCAAGACCCCAGCCATGAGGGAAGCTTGGGAACTTTCCAGCATTTCAAACAGAAAACATACTAAGAGATGAGGGTGCAGGCTGAGTCAGGAGATATGCTGCACCCACTGCAGGCCATCGAGGTCCCTTCAGGATCTAACATTCCATGTATGACCAGGATCCTGAATGGAAAAGACAACCATCTCCAGAGAAGAACATAAAAGAGGAAAGTATGCCTTCTGCTACCATCTCCCTTTCCACTGCCTTCTGCTTAGGAAGTAATTATTTCCAACTTGTCCTGCCCACTTAGGCATCTCTTCTGACTACTTTCAATCTAGCCCTCTGTTCCTAAGAGTGGACACAGACTCCAAGTCTGAAGCTGGAAAGGATCATGGAGACAACTCTTTATTTAAAGGAAAAGAGCTAGAACTTGAGAGCTTCTGTAACTCTCTGACTTTATCACTTGGGTTTTCTACTACCTTCATCAGAATATTTAAGGTACTCAGCAATGGCAGAGGTGCCGTAGATTTTTGCTTTCCAATTTAGTAAAGGTTAAAACATCCTACCTTTCTGCCAGGTATGACTCTCTTAATTTTGGATGCAAGTGGCCCCCAAAAGGGCCCTGGTTAACTGGACCTTAGGGGGACCTTCCTTAACTCTGACAAAGGGAATGTAGGGACTATTCAGAAAGAGTAAGTATTTTAGGGAGAAAGATTTTCATTTGTTTCATTTGTTGCTCTGTATATTTCTGTTCTCTATTTCCTAAAATAATATGAGGTATGAAAAGCAGAGTTTAAAATACAACATAAAAGGGAATATGGTACTCCAGGCTGGGACTGGGAGGCAGAGATTTGGCTGGTAAAAGAGACACAACTGGGAATTCTGATTTTGAAGATGCCAGAACTATTCCTTGAATAACTCTGAAGAAAGAGTCCAAGGAGTTTGAGGGTGGAATTTTAGGAATTTAGTTGGAAGACATTATATGTAAAAGTCTGAGAGTTTGTACTACTGAACGTGACAATTGGTGAATAGATAAAAGATTGTTTTAAGGCAGTGTTTCTCAACCTCAGCACTACTGACATTTTGGAGCAGATAATACTTTGCTGTGGGGCCGTCCTGTGCCTGGTAGAATGCTCAGTGGTGTCCCAGCCTATAGTTTTCAGATGCAAGTAGCAACTCCACAGTAATGATCACCAAATATGTTATAACAGGTTAGAATAGACTATTTAAGTTAACATTATCTGAACCCAGTGGTCAATCCTAACATCTTGAAAAGTGAAACAATCCATCATATGTTCCTCCCAATGTAATGGAGTAGAAAGCACACAGCACCACTCATGCAGTACTACTGGAAAAAAAAAAAGAGTACTAAATCTAATTAAGTGACTAGATTTTAACTATCCAATAACAGCAAATACACAAGGTTAAAGGAACAGGTTAAATGACACCAAGACAATGCACTCAGACAAATTCATAATGAAGCAAATTCTACAGGGCAAATAATCTAGTTTCTTAAACAAATAAATGAGCTGAAACAGTAAAACAGTAGTAACTATTAATAAGAACTATTAGACCCAAAGAACAAATAATCCAATCAAGAAATGGGCAGAGGACATGAACAGACATTTCTGCAAAGAAGACTTCCAGATGGCCAACAGACACATGAAAAAATGCTCCACATCACTCGGCATCAGGGAAATACAAATCAAAACCACAATGAGATACCACTTCACACCAGTCAGAATGGCTAAAATTAACAAGTCAGGAAATAACAGATGTTGGTGAGGATGTGGAGAAAGGGGAACCCTCCTACACAGTTGGTAGGAATGCAAACTGGTGCAGCCACTCTGGAAAAGAGCATGGAGGTTCCTCAAAAAGTTGAAAATAGAGCTACCCTATGACCCAGCTATCGCACTACTGTGTATTTACCCTAAAGATACAAAGGTAGTGATCCGAAGGGGCACGTGCACCCAAATGTTTGTAGCAGCAATGTCCACAGTAGCCAAACTATGGAAAGAACCTGGATGTCCATCAACAGATGAATGAATAAAGAAGATGTGGTGTATATATACAATGGAATACTACGCAGCCATCAAAAGAAATGAAATCTTGCCATTTGCAACAACGTGGATGGAACTAGAGGATATTATGCTGAGTGAAATAAGTCAATCATAGAAAGACAATTATCATATGATATCCCTGATATGAGGAATTTGAGAGGAAGAATGGAGGGCTTGGGGGGAAGGGAAGGAAAAAATGAAACAAGATGGGATCGGGAGGGAGACAAACCATAAAAGACTCTTAATCTTACAAAACAGAGCATTGCTGGGGAGAGGGGGTTGTGGAGAGGGTGGCTGGGTTATGGACATTGGGGAGGGTATGTGATATGGTGAGTGCTGTGAAATGTGTAAGCCTGACAATTCACAAACCTGTACCCCTGGCGCAAATAATACATTGCATGTTAATAAAAATAATTAATAAAAAATAAGAACTGTTAAAGATTAAGAGAAATTTAAGATACAAATCAACCAAATGTAATTTTGTAGATATGATTTAGATCTTGATTCAAACCAACCAACCATAAAAAAAGATTTGGGGGGGGGAATTATCTGAAATTAAACACGAACTAGATATTAGATGATATTAAAGAATTATTGTTAACTTTTTAAGAATAATAATGGTATTGTGGTTGGCAGTCTTAAAAGAGTCTTATGTTAGAGATAGACAAGGAAGCATTCACAGATTAAATGATGGTATTTGAGTTGGCTGAAATATTCCAGATATATTCATGTATTACTTGTATAATTGAGATGCAAATGAAAAGTAAAAGAAAAAATGAAGTGCAGAGATCAGTTCCTTCTTCTTTACCATTAACATACCAGAAGGATCTCATTTAATACAAGGGGTTCAGTAGGAGGCAAGTCTACAGAAACCATGTTCCAATGATACAGATTATTGTAGAAGAGGTATTCTGAAAAGGAAAGAGAGAAGCCAGTAAAATGTGTTCTAATACTTTGCTACTCAAAGAGTGGTCCATGACCCAGGAGCACAAGCATCTCTTGGGTTTTATAAATGTAAAATCTCAAGCCCACCTCAGACTCCCTGAATCAGAAACAGCATTTTAACAAGATACCCAGGTGATTCATTTGCACATTGAAGTTTGAGATTCACTGCTCTAAGTGCATGCTCATCTTTTAATAAAATTGTTTCATTATCTACCTCTGAAAGCTCCTAGTGACCAAATCTAAGATTTCATGCAGAATCCCCTGGGAGCAAAGATTTGTGTATTAATCTGTTGCAACACCTACACTGGTTCCCTTACTAATGGCTGATCCACCATCTATTCCTGGCCCCAAGCCACACAACATCCTCCCTGCCATGCTTCCTAATTGGTAATCTGCCACCCATGACCTTGACCAGATGGTGTACTGCCTTGGGACCCCTGGCCTCATCAGCTGATTCCACACTTAGGCAGAACCACATTACAAAGGGAGGTTAGTGCCTGGAGCATCCATAGAGATGGATGGGCCCCCAAAGATTGTGGCATGCAATTAAAGGGAAAGAACTCTATTAAGTATTTTTATGAGAGGCCAAGGCCCTTTACAGATAGGGGTCACCAGCCCTGCTATTAATCTAGTCTTGCTGTCTTCCAAATAGAAAATACTTTACATATGAAGAGATATGAGGAGGGCATAGGGGCAGATGTGGAGTGCTTCACATCCATTCGGATAAGTGGAACTCTCTTCCACCTTCTCTTTCCTCAAGACAGGAAGGAAGGTTTGTCTCCATTAGTGTTATCGTTCTTTATAAGCAGAGCCAACTTGGGTGCGGCATCTATGCCTTCTTTGTGATTAACTTTGGTTCATGCACAGGGCTGTTTAATGAATATTGATTCTGATGATTGCTTTGATTAATAGGGTCTGAGAAATTTCACACTTAATATCTGAATTGAGATGAGGCATGTGGCATCATTTCAATTCTCAGGGAACTGGCAACTACATCACAGCCTCTTTTATGAGGTGTCTTCAAAGAAATCCTTTCCACATTTCTGAATATTTGCCATCAGATATGCCCAACATCTTCATGTCTGACTCTTAGTTTTGTGTCAGCTGCCTGATGGTGAAGAAAACAAAGCTGAGCTATGGGACTGTGTTGGGTGAGTGGTTTAGGATGCGGGCTCTGAAGCCAAATTGCTTGGGTTTAAATGCAAATTTTACTACGTACAACTCTGTGCCTCAGTTTCCTACATGTAAAATGGGGATGATAATGTCTCACAATTTCATTTTGAGGGTTAGATGAAACTGTTTCTGTAAAGCACTCAGAACAGTGCCTAGAACAAAGTAAGTGCTCATTAATGCCATTATTATCACCTACGCACTGTGGAAACACTGTGTTCCAACACCAATTCTCTGACACTAACTGGGGGGTCCTACATTTCCATTTAATTCTGCTACTAACTACTGAGACTTAGCCCAGAAGTTAAGGGCAAAGTCCTTTTATTCTGACCTAACTATCTGAAACTAGTACCCCATCCCACAAGATGAAGGGCAAGGTTCCAAGACTGCCTTTACTTCAGACACCAGTTGCAAGTGGTATCCCCAGGACACCTGCACTTCTGTGCAACCTGGCTACAAATTTAGGGGTTTCTATGACCCTTCCTTCAGGTTTGATAATTCACTAGAATGACTAAAGGCTACAGCCATGAAACAGCCAAATGTCAGAGGTACATAGGGTAAGTTCTTGGGGGAAAGCCACAGAGCTTCTTTGCCTACTCTGGGTGTGCGAGCCACTCGGCACATCCATTTCTTCACCAACCAGGAAACTCTTCTGAGCACTGGTTTTCAGTTTTTATCTAGGGTTTCATTACATTGGCAGGACTGAGTAAATCACTGGTCACATGATGGAACTTAATCTCCAGTCCCTCCTCTCTCCCCAGAGGTCAGGGGGTGGGATTGAAATTTCTAGTACTCTGCTCATAATCATGTCTTGGTTTTTCTGACATGACCAGTTCCTCCCTTGAAACTATTCAATAAGGCCCATCAAGAGTCACCTCATTAGCATAAACTCAGGTATGGTCAAGGGGCTCTTATGATAATAAAGGCTCTGCTATCACACAGGAAATTCCAAGGATTTTTGGAACTCTGTTCCAGGAACCAAGGACAGAGACCAGCTGTGTTTTTTATTACATCACACTCAACAAATATTCTAGAACTTATGGTGGTCCAGGTACTATGTGAGGCAGTGGGGAATAACCTCTACTTTCAATGGTTTTCATTAAGCCATAGGCTGCAGGACAATGCCGGATCTAGACCATGAATCGGGACCACCACTCTTACTTCACCATCATGAGCACCTACACAGAGTCCTATCTCAGGAGTTTTGAGAACCACAATTTTGAGCTGCAGGGCACCTGAGAACTTACTAAAACAATTCCACCCTTTTACAGATGAGGAAACCAAGAATTAATTGGCCCAAAGTTGTATTCTGTCAGTGACACATGTCATAACTGATAATCTGGAGCTATTGCCATTCACCCTGAGCTATGGGAGCAAAGACATCAGTACCTGTACCGATGGTGTACCAATGGTGAAAGGCAGGTATTTACAGTCCGTCCTTTTGATTAAGGGCCTAGTCATCTTCTCTGCCTACTTACTATTACGGCTCTCAGAGTCGGCTTGGAAGACGTATAGGACACGATGGCGAGAGCTGCTGGTCAGAGGAACACGTATCAGAGGATGCTCCCTTCTCCCTTCCCTCCTCCTAAGCTAATCAGCTTTCCTGCCACCACCTTCCTGCCCAAGAAGAAAGGCCCTAAAACTTTGGCAAGTCCATTCTACTCAATGTTTGGAGAGGGGGCACCCACTATATACAAAGCATCCTACTGCTGTTGAGTTTATAGCACTGAGTAAGACATGGTCTTGTATGGTTTCTACATACATAACTTGAATGAGGAAAAAAAAATGTAATGCAATGTGGTACCAAAGGCATAATATGCTATCAGAATATAGGGGAAAGAGATTAATTCGGGTGAGGAGTCCTAGTAACACTGCTTTTGCAAGGTACTGACTTCTCTGCTAGTATAGAGGCCAATAAGGAAGAACCAAAAAGCTAAAATTATGTTGCATGCCTGCCACAGTATGCAAACCCACATTGCTTTATTTGCCCTCAATTATCTAAATCAGAGATTTTCAAGTAATTCTTATCACATGCCCTAATTTAGAAAACATTTTAACAATTTTATAAATATATACATATTTAGCTAGGGATAAAACATGAGCATATACAGATGTACTGTGTAAAACACATAAAACATAGCAAGATAATAAAAATGATAATCTGTGAAAATTGTATTTCTCTTAGATGTCTATGTCAACATAATTTATTCCCACCTATTCTTTTAACAACATGATACTGAGATTCCTTGATTGAGGAGAGGTGATGTCTGTGTTCCCTCCTTTTGAACCTGGACAGAAGTTTGTAACCACCCGGCTAGAATAGGTCATAAAAGGAGATACTGCTCTGCTTGCCTCTCTCTTGGCACATGTGCCTTGGGTGCCCTGAGCTGACACGCAAGAGTAGATGGCCAAGGTGGAGGGAAGTTGATAGTCGGCCTCAACTCCCTGACAGGATGATTTGGATTCTAGACTCTGAGCTGACCCAGGTGACACCATGTGGAACAGAGACAAGCTAACCCTGCTGAGCACAGTCCTAACTGTAAAATAGTGAGCAAAATCAGTATTGTTGTTGTTCTAAACTACTAATTTTGGGGATGATCTGCTTTACAGTCATGGTAACTGGGAAAAAGAAAAAGATGAAGTATTCCATCAATATTTCTAATAATTTTTCTAATAATATTTCTATGTAATTAATAGAAATTAAGACTTAATTAAATTATAGTAATTAATATTCTAATAATATTTCTAATTAATATTTCTAATAATAATTCTAATCTTTCTAAAACTTCATGAATATTTCTAAAATTATTTTCACTTTTAAGGATATAAAAACTATTCAAGTTCTTTTAATAATGTAATTCATAATGACATTTTTGGTGAGAGCGGCATAGTTGGAAAGACTTCATTAAAAAGCAAACAAGCCTCATTTAAAAATTTACAATGTGGGGTGCCTGGGTCGCTCAGTGGGTTAAGCCTCTGCCTTCAGCTCAGGTAGTGATCTCAGGGTCCTGGAATAGAGCCCTGCATCCGGCTCTCTGCTTAGCGGAGAGCCTGCTTCCCCCCCTCTCTCTACCTGCTTGTGATCTCTCTCTCTTGCCAAATAAATAAAATCTTAAAAAAATAATTTACAATGTAATAATTCAAAGTCATGATTCTTTGCCCAGTTTATTTCCCCACTAAGTTTTTTTAAAGGAGGGATAACTGGTACAATATTATATTAATTTCAGGTGTACAATACAATGATTTGATATTCATATATATTTTGAAGTGATCAATACCATAGGTCTAGTTAATATCTATCACCTTACAGTTACAAATTTTTTTTTTTTTTGGCAATAAGAACTTTTAAGGTCTCTCAGCAACTTTCAAATATACAATGCATTATTGACTACAATCACCATGCTGCTGTCTATCACATTCCCAGGACTTATTTATTTTATAACTGGAAGTTTGTACCTTTTGACCCCCTTCCCGATTAGGTTTTCATGGCAGACTTGGCCAAAAAGATACCTCATTTCATGAAAACACAATATATATCTATGGCTCGTCCCCTATAGTTAATGTTACTAATTCATATTTCAAAGAGTCCTGATAAATTGTAATTTTTGACTTTTTGTCAGAACTAAGTATGTCCATTTTGCTTTTAGCCCATAATGTGGCTGATAGCTCATGCCAAGAGTAGAAGGCTGGGGCTGGCTCTACCATTCTCCTGTTTTCTCTTCTGCTTCTTTACAGGAATCTCCTAATGCCACGCATTCATTTAGTGAGGAAGAGTTCAGTTAAACCAGATAAAGAATACAAGCACTACTGCTGTGGCGATCTGTTCCCACTGTCTCTGTTTACCACCTCCAGCGCCTCCTCACCACCCTCAGGATAAATAAATATCCAAGCCTCAAACCTGGCAGACTGTGTCATCTGCTCCCTTGCATGCACCTGGGCGCCAGCCTTTCCAAATCACTTGCAGCCTCCATTCAGTTTCTCACAATGAATGATTACGGGGTAAGTCCATGTATCTGAATTTAAGTCAAATGCACAGAAGATAGCCACTCTTTCAAATGCATATACGCTTTGTCAGGATGGCGCAGGGAAGGGGTCCCATTTACTTGCATGGGGACCGTCTTACACAAAACGATGGCAAGCACTAACCAAACATTCCTTAAATGTGCCCGAGATCTCAGGGTTGGGGGCAAGGACAGCGGAGTCCTTATCCTAGCTAAGGAGTCTGTATCAACCATAGTGTAATCTGTCTTTTCTGACTGAGCATGTACCGAATAATGACAGTAACCCAACAATCAGCCTTGACGACCTTTCTTTCAAACGTATGATCTTTAAAGCCTTGTTATCTTTTTTTTTTTTTTTTTTTTTTTTTTTTTTTTTTAAAAAAGACACATTTATTCAGCGTCATGATCAGACTATTACATTTAGCAATCAACAGCATGGGTGCAAAAAAAAAATCTACATTAAAACCCTTTGTTGGAATGCTTTACACTTTCCACAGAACAGAAACTAAAATAACCTGTTATACAATTAGTCACAAATACAGTCCTCGAGTTTTTTTGCCCATACACATGAGTATTGTCTAAAACATGTCTTCTTTGTAGCAGCTAGGCCCTGCCACCACTGTGCTTGGCTGAGTTCACAAATCTGTTGTAACCTGTAGCTTCCCTGTCACTTCTCTGGCTCTCCTCTCCTGCTAAGCTTTGTTTCCTGGCAGTAATTAAAATCTTCTGCCACTGCCGTAGCTGCTGCTGCTGCTGGAACCACCATAGCCACCTTGGTTTCGTGGTTTGGCGAAGTATTGGCCTCCACCACCATAAGGGCCAGAGCTTCTGCCTCCAAAATTGCCTCCTTTCATGGGTCCAAAATTTGAGGATTGATTGTTGTAATTGCCAAAATCATTATAGCTTCCGCCACCTCCAAAGTTGCTTCCATCATTACCAAATCCGTTATAGCCATCCCCACTGCCACCATATCCACCACCACCTCGACTGCCACCAAAGCCACCTCGACCACTGAAGTTTCCTCCGCGACCAAAGTTGTCATTCCCACCAAAACCACCTCCACGACCACCACCAAAGTTTCCAGAACCACTTCGACCTCTTTGGCTGGATGAAGCACTAGCCATCTCTTGCTTAGAGAGCGCTTTCCTTACTTCACAGTTGTGGCCATTCACAGTATGGTATTTTTGAATGACAATCTTGTCTACAGAATCATGGTCATCAAATGTTACAAAAGCAAAACCCCTCTTTTTGCCACTGCCTCGGTCAGTCATGATCTCAATCACTTCGATTTTCCCATACTGTTCGAAATAATCTCTTAGATGATGTTCTTCAGTGTCTTCTTTAATGCCACCAACAAAAATCTTTTTCACAGTTAAGTGGGCACCAGGTCTTTGAGAATCTTCTCTTGAGACAGCCCTCTTTGGTTCCACAACTCTTCCATCCACCTTGTGTGGCCTTGCATTCATGGCTGCATCCACCTCCTCCACAGTGGCATATGTGACAAACCCAAAGCCTCTGGAGCGCTTGGTGTTTGGGTCTCTCATTACCACACAGTCCGTAAGTGTTCCCCATTGCTCAAAATGGCTCCTCAGACTCTCATCGGTAGTTTCAAAGCTCAGACCTCCGATGAAGAGCTTCCGCAGCTGTTCAGGCTCTTTGGGAGACTCTGACTTAGACATGACGGCGGTGGGAGGGGAGACTTTAACGATGCTTACTCGGCGGCGTCCACGGGCAGAAAACTAAAGCCTTGTTATCTTTTAAGAATGGTTCCTATTATCCCCTAGAATGAGACTATTTATCTAGTACACAACTTTACTTTTCAGATGAACATCTGTGGCAGAATCCAATTCTGTTACCCAAACATTTCTTTTGCAGCCAAACCTTTAAAAACTCATCTATTCTGTAAAGTAGGTATATTTATATTCCTCTTTTCCTTAAGAGATGGAGGAGGGAAATGGGATAGGCAAATGCGGTCAGCTCACCAGTTATTAATGTTGTGGATTACATTCTCTGTGGATTATAAGGGGTGTGTTTTTCATTCTGGGCCTGGGGAATAAAAACTCATTTTAAAATTAGCCCAAGCAAAAATAAATAATGAGGGAAGAAAATGCATTGTAAAAAAGAATAATATGAAGCAGGTGAAAGGCAGATAATACGGTTTGATCAATCACTGCTTTGGACTGTCTTTTCCCTGCTTTCTCTGCCATTTGCATGCATAATTGAATGTTCCCTACTCGATGAAAAAGAACACTTACGAGAAAATATTGCTATCAAAATGAGCAAGAGTGGCTAAACGTGAGCTTTACTAAAACCTCAAAGCCCCCTCATAGAAATTTGTTTTCAGAATCTGTGCTCCTTTACAGTTTAGGTCTGGTTCGCCTTTCATGGATAGCTGATGGACCTTCTAGGAAATGAGTTAGCTCTCCGTACCTCAGTGTGTCTCTATAAGGGATTCTTCATAGTGTTTCCTCATGAAATTTCCTCACCATTCACAACTCCCAGGAGATCTGAAAATGGCACTTCTTAACACTCATAATTGTCTTTTATTTTCTCTTCTTTTCTCTTATTCATCCTTTGGAAAGTATTTTGAGGATGTGGTCTCTTTCCTTTCCCAAGTACGCAGTGAGCTAAACCTCTTAACTCCTTGGCAGTCTCTGTTTGTGAATCTCTCCAGCTTTTATCTTCTTTGTCACTGGAGTGATAACATCTGAGTTAACTCAAGCGAAGAACATAGTATTAATTTCATATACTTCCAAAAGAATGAGAACACTGTATGTATGCGACAGCAAGGCAGCTACTGTGATGACTGATTTATTAAAATGTAAGGTTTATAGTACAGATAAAAGAAAATTAATCATTTGATGGCAACTTCACTTTCTCCTCTGTGGTAGGAGCATCCAATAGCTCAGGCCTGTATTCAGTGGAGTAATACCCCAAAAGCCCTTTCTTCTGCCTTGCTAAGTAGCACCATGCATCAGAACATCAACAAACCTCGTAAAATAATACCTTGAGGTGCCCCATCGGCACTCTAGAAGCCATCTTTAGGAGTCAGTCAAGCTCAGTGAACTGCTCCAGGGAAAGTTCGGACCTTCTAGTAAGTTCCTTGCTGAGTTTCTGTTGACAAGCCATTGACCTAAGGGGCAGAGGGCATCCTGTTCTCTTGTTAACCACTGGAAATTACAATGTTTTCATAGACTCTCTTTACAAAGAGCAGAAAGTGCCTTCTTTTACTCCTTTTGTGATATAGTTAATTACTAGGACCTTGAACTTCACACAAAGTAAGTGAAAATTGTCTTTTACCACTCCCCATACAGGTAGGTTACTCAGAAGATTTCCCTACAACCAGATGGCTTTCTCCTCCCATGTATGTTTTTCCATTTTTTAATCCAGACTTATAAATGCAAGTCATTGAAGACAACAACAACAACTAGCCTTTGGGCCTAATGTATTTTTTTTAATAATGATTTTTTTTTTAATGGAACCTACATTGGCCTGACTTCCTTTTGTCTGAATAAAAGCTTTAGCACAGTATAAAAGGGTTGCATGTGCTGAAATGTTGCCCAAGGATATGTGTTATTATTCCTCCCCCCTTGACCAGCAGGGTCTCCGTTCTCTTTCCCTTTCAGCCTTTTGTTTGAACAGATGGGATTGGGGAAGCAGGGAAAGAAAGCCATTCTGTTCTCATTAACTCTCCCCATACACAAACACAAACCTGGGCTTCAGGGACTCTGAAACGGGACAGCTCCCACTCTATTGCCACTGAGACCTGATGTACTGAGATACAAAGAAAGCCAGGCTGAGGACCCACATCACCATTTCAATGAGGCCGCTAGCCAGTGAAATTACATTTATATATGTTTTTTATAAATATATTCACAAAAATATGTGCCTGTATAATATACAACACAACCAAACATTATGTGTATAGAAAAATCAATCTATTATATACACTCTATATAGTACATTATTTTCAGAATTTTCTTTGTCACGTTTGGTGATAGCTTGGGTACAAATATATTTGTGATGAAAGATAATGGTATCCTGTGAATTATAAAACCCTTTGCCCTTTCATCATATCCTCTCTTTATACAAAAGAGCTTAAATATATCAAGAATGATGGGGTTCCTATTATTCCTGCTCTCTTGCTCAGTTTTAATGTAAAAATCATTATTAAGGTTTCTAGTTTGGACAGTTTTGTCTGTTAAAGCTCTTGACCATGAAAAATGTCATAAAAAAAACTAAAAAATATGGCCCAAATATTGAAGGCTCTCTCTTTAGGGGTTCTTATAAAAGTAAAAGGCTTAAAAAATATCTATATCTATATCTATATCTATATCTTGAGAGAAAGTGAAAGGCTTTACAGAACTAGATGAGGGTGTTTCCCCCTGGTGAGCTAATTCTGGGAAGTGCTATCTTTTGTTCTGGACATGGATTAGAAAGTGGTCTGGCCTATTTGTTAGATCATATTTGCTTTTAAATCTCCGTCCGTCCTCATTACTATGATGAGGGTACTGAGGCAAGGATAAACAGAGCCTGAAAAGATGTCTTCTCATGGCCAGATGCTACCACCTGAGCTTTCGCCTCCATGAGCCCCAAGTCTCAGGAGGGCGAGGAAAAAAGGAACATGGCCCAGGAACAGATGCATTTATGTTTCCAGCACATTCATACATTCAGAGTGCAGTCTCAGAGGACTGGGATGCTACTTTTATTCTTCCAGGACTTCCAACGGTGTGGAATATGTAGAATTAAAATGAAATGGACAAAACTATGGAGACAGTGAAAAGATCAGTGGGTTGCTGGGGGTTGGGAAGAAGGAGAGATGAGTAGGCGGAGCACAGAGGATTTTTAAGGCAGTGAAAATATTCTGCGAGATACCAGGATGACGGATGCATGTCATTATACATTTGTCAAACCCCACAGAATGTACACCACCAAGAGTAAACCCTAATGTAAACTACAGGCTTTGGGTGATAATGATGTTTCAATGTAGATTCTCTACTGTAACAAATGTACCTGCGAGGGGATGCTGATAGTGGGGACGGCTGTGCATGTGTGAGGGCAGAAGGTATGTGGGAAATCCTCAGCGCCTTCCTCTCAGTTTTGCTGTGAACCTAAAACTGCTCTAAAAAATAAAGTTCATTTTTTAAAAAAGAAAAAATTCTTTAAAAAAAAAAAACGAAATGGATTCTGTGGCGTCTCTCTTGGAGGGATTCCCCCAAACACAGGGGAATATTTGTGTCCCAAAACAAGCATTTCTAAGTGATAAACAATCTCTTGTAGTTCTATGAAATATTTCCTTGGAGTTTGTTATGAACACAAATTAGCCAGTTTACTTTTTTTAACACCCAGAGAAACTAAAGCACAAAATGCTCCAAGCCTGAGTTTGTGATCAAGAAGAGAAATAAGGTAGAATTTGTACTCTATATTAGTCATTGTTAACTCATGAATACAGGATTCAAAAGAACCTGTTGAAAATAAAACATTTTGTCAACTATCCAGAGCACATCAAAATATGCTCATATTTAATATCCTGTTAGAAAAAAAAAACGAACTCTGTTATATACCATAATTGTTTCCTGCTGTATAGAGAGAACACATATTTGGACTCTAACTAGAAAATCTTGCAATATCTTTCAGTATTTTTATTTTCAAAATCGGTTCAGATTGACTAGGCTGAGGGCAGAGGGAGAGGACTATAAATTGGCCAAACAACAGCAGGAAAAAAAGGCCAGTGATAAAAGGCAGCCGATCCCAAGGGGGCTTGTCTAGCAGGGCACTGCAGGGGTCAGCACTGGCTTTAGTCCTATTTAATATTTTTATTACCAATCTGAAGGGGGAGGGGAGACTGAATAAAAATGAAATCTGCAGATGGCTACTCATTACGGAGGATTTGCAGACCCTAGGAAGAGCAGGAATGAAATTCAGAGGTTCATTTGGAAAGGTGGTCAGAAAAGGACAAAGAAGGCTGGAAAGCCGCGAGATGGGGAATCACGGGGCAGTAACTCCAGCATCTCAAGCTGCAGGAATTCTGACAGCATCCTGGCAGTGGACAAGTTTCACCCCACACATTTTAGGTGCTTGGGCTGGCAAGGTAAAGGTCTGCGAGACTGCCTTTAGACTGCTGAATTTAGTTACAAGAAGACAAAAGGAATTTAAGTTAGATTTCATCTCTGCCTTCGTAATTGCAGGTGCTCCTGCTGAGGGGTGATTTAAGGTATACGGATGATTGAAAAGACCAGTGTGCAACCAGGTCCTTGCCATTCTTTGATGTGTACCAGCAGCCCTCTGTCCTCAGATGTTGCTCTGGGCAGTTTGGCTCTTTAGATGCACAGTTAGCACAAAGCCTTTCTTCAGGACAAGCTACCCACCAACCTGGTCTCCCTTTGCCAGTGCCCCGTTTATTGTGTGAAGTGCTGTCCCTAAAAGTTCTGCAAGCCTTATTTGCTCAACAGAGAAGTGATCATCAACTGATGAGATCTCCCCTTTGCTCTGAACCTTCCGTGGCTCCCTAGTGTCTGCAGAAAATTGGCATTCCTTTGTTGGGGATTCTGGCTGTCTCCCGAAGAGCATGTAGGTGTCTGCACCATCCCTGGAGTCAGACTGGTTGGCTTCAAACTGCCTGACTCACCAAATGCCCATTGTTCCAAATATTAACTCCCAGCCACTTTCAATTACCAAACAGGGATGATAACAACGGTTGCCTCATAGTGTCCTAAGGGTCAAATGAAGTAAACATACATGAAGTGTCTATATCACGTCTGGTATACCATAAGTGCTCAAGAGATGCCAGCCACAGCTTTTCGGTTGACAATTTTCACAGTCTATCCTTAATAACCATTTTAAATATTTTTCCTAGAAATATCAATTTCTGGACGATAAAACAACATGCCATAAATAAAACAACGAAGGTTGTTTTTGAAAGATCATTTTATAAAGTGGTTTTATTATTATATCTACCATATAAAAGTGGTATTTTCCTACAGAACTTTGACGACCTGCTCCATGCTCAAACAGGTGCCAATGTTCGTAGCTCTGCCTACATCACTGTGGACTAGCTTGTCACATAACATCCTTCACTCTGATCTCAGCCCCCAACCTTCTAGCTGCCCATCGTTCCCCCTCTTCCCCACACCTCTCACAGTGTGTCTGCCAGACACATCCCGACTTGGTCCAACCCCTCAAGACTAGTCACCCGTGCTGTTTATTCCTCCACCTCACTCAGCTGGGGGTTTCATGTCTCAATGAGTCACTCATGACACTTCCACCATCCTGCCATTACTTCCTCACGTGGAAACAAAATTTCAAGTGTTCCCTTTAAGGTTCAGTCAAGATGGTACCTCTCCTGTGAAGCCTTCCCAGAACTACTCTGCTCCACCCTTTTTCTGAGGAACGGAGTTTCTTCTTCTGTGTTCCCACTATTATAACTCCCAACGTGCTGCATATCTGTCTCCATCTCTATTGTGAGGGCTTCCTGGGTCAGAACTGTCTTAGTCAACCTATACCTCGAGTTCCTAGCACAGAAATCCTCAATTAATACTTGTCGAGTGTTTTCATTAAGCTTGTTAAATTAATGAACAGAAGTTGATCTTGCTAGAGAAAGGGAAGAAGCCCAGGAAATCCCAGGATCACTTAGGAAAGGGGAAGACATGTCTAGAGAGAGAGAGAGAGAGAGAGAGAGAAAGAAAAGAGCCTGTTCTATCCACTGGGACCCCCTGCTGGACAGAGAAAGTGAGCGCAAGTAGCTTTGAAATTAACCTTGGGACTGGGAGCCCTTTCCCCATGGGAACTGGGTCTGGGTTAGCCACAGAGAAATGTTGGAAGTGAGACTCCAAAATGCAATTTCACAGTTGGAGCCACCTCCCTCCTCCAGCGTGGCGCAGCACGTCTGTCCTGGGACAGGCACACAGACTGTGTAATCAGGCTCAGCTGGTAATCAGAGAGCTGCCAAACAGACGTGAGACTAAATTACCTCCCTGTCCCAGACAAAGTGGCCTTCTCGATGAGGGTTAAAACCAGTGATGGTGGAAAAAACAAAGGAAGGAAAGTGGCAGCTGCTACCAAACACCTGGCCAGTGGACGGCTCCCAATCCGTCCTTATTCACCCGCAGACCCTCTAAAGCCAGGGTTGCTTAATGAGGAACGGGCGTTTCAGACCAAAGGTATTTGGTGCCAAAGTCATCGTTAGAGGACAAAAACAATTCATGACCACAGTGACAATGAAAGGGGCAGAACAAATTTCCTGTCAACAGCTTGCCAATGGTGGGCCGAATAAACTTGTATGAGACAATGTGCCTCGGTTTCTCTCTTTTGTAATTGAGAGGGATGTGCCCTCACACCTGAGATTCAGATGATAAGCTCTTTTTGGGAAAGAAGATGATATTTCTGTTCTTGCATGTGTGTGTCCTTGGGGGTCTGGAAGGGACACTGCAATTACAGTCAGAACCATGTAAGTTCATGAGCTTGAAACGGCTACAGAAAGAAAGGAAAGCCCAGAAATCAAATAATGACCTAGGAAATAGGTACTTCTGAGGCTTGGAGAAGAGAATGAGGCTGCTTGCTTGATCTGTGGTGAGTAAGGGGTTGGTGTGTCCGGTACATGCTGTGCACTGAGTATGCAATGGTGGGCAAAAACAACGAGACGTTTGCCCTTGCCTTCATGAAGCTTACAGTCTAGGGGGCAAATTGCCATTAAACAAATCTTCCCACAAGAAAATGTAAAACTGTATCTCTAAGTGCTGTGAAGAAGCAAGGAGCTATGGGAGTTGCCCTATAGGACTTGATCCATGTAGGGAAGGCCCCTGAGAAAGTAGCAGCAGAGCTGAGAGCTGAGAGACAAGTGGGGTTCACTCCAGGTAGAAGGGAAGGATGGACATTCTAAGTGGCTTGGACAGATGGGCAAAAAAGGTTTCTACAATTGCAGGTAGGTCTTATTATCCACTGCATCGATTTCTGTCTGATTCAAACATCTTATGCTATAGGTCTACAGTATAGGACCAGGCTAGCTACAAGGCAAGGCTGCTTCCTACTACTGAAGCAGGTGATGAGTTCCTCCTGAGTAGGATGGTAAACTTCACCCTCTACAGGGGGCCAGAGGCAGGTCTCGGGTTTCACTCAGCTGTCCAGGTAACAGGAACAAGGTCAAGATGTTCTGCTACAGCTCGTGGGTAGCAAACAGTGAGGTGCGCAGGAGTTGCTCCAAGGAAAGGGATTTTAGACATGGCCTGTGACATTACATCATCTGTATCAGTTAGCTATTGTCATGAATGATGCTGGAAAACAAGGCAGCCCAGCATTCAGTGCATCACCTACACCAGATATATGCCCATGCTCATGGTCTACAGTTTTCTGCAATTCAGATGATCTAGAATGGGCTACTGGGAAGCTCTGTTTCAGGCTGTGGGTCATCTAGGCAGGGCTCCTAGTTTCATGTTGGGTTCTGGTCCATTCCATGTGTCATTCTAGGATCTAGGCTGGAGTCCGTGCTACCCAAGTCATGTTCTTATGGCAGATCACCAGATACAAAAGCATGCCAAGAGAGCACATTTAAGGCCTCTGTTCATGTGGTGTCCTTGAAAATTTCAGTGGTCAAAGAAAGTCATATGGCTAAAGTCAATACCAATGCGACAAGGTTGTATATTCCACCCACAGTGAGAAAGGGTAAGGAATGACCATTTGCTGAAAAACAATGCAAAGTATTACACTATCCTTAAGACCAGCATGTGGTTATCTTAGGATCAGAAACTGGTGCTCTGGAAACTCGCTATTTGTATTGTCTGCTATTATTTCCTTTTTGTTCTCCCTTAGTATTTAGTTAAATTCTTTTTAAAATGTCAGATTGTCTCAGCTGTGTTATGAAGAACTGGGGGAAACACTTTTGTCTACCCTTGAGCCTGAGTTTTAAATGGAAATTGATGTACCCCAGGGTGAGAATCCCAAGTGGGAGGTGAAACTCAGGGGAAAGCTTCCAAGGACTCTTGTTCAGTAGCCACCATCCCCCTTGCATGGGTTCTCCTTCCAGCATTCTTCTCTGCTCACTTCTTGGAGGATTCTGGGGTTTGATTTCCTAAGAAAACAGTTTCAGTGTGCACATGTGTCAGAATACAGCATAGTAGATACCATGTGCTAGCCATTCTAAACCAAGATGCTTCCAGCTGACTTGCCATCAGCAAGACAAGCCTCCCTAAGCATAGCCAGTTGCTCTAACCATCAAGGCAGGACTCTACACACCAGATTTCAAGTATGTCTTCATCTCCAGCCAGGACAAGTGAAGTTCACCAATACTCATATTTTAGAAAATGAAACTTTGGGAAGTTATCAACATTTCCATGCTGTTCCTGAGAATGAGTGCTGGTGGTGGTCAGGATCTGTCACTGAAACTCAAAATGGAGGTCAACCTCTGTGTCACAGAGGGTAGCCTGACCCTCTCCCCATTCTTCCTTATCACCAGTGGTTCCAATATGCAAGAGTGTTCCTCAAACTTTAATAGGCTGAGGAATCACTTAGGGGTTTTGTTAAAATGTAGATTCTGACTCAGTGGGCCTGGGGTGGGCTGAGAGTCTGCATTTCAAGCAAGTTTCCAGGTTCTGACACTGCTGCTCCATCAGTCACACTTTGAGTAGCAAGGGATACAGAAACCAAGTCTGTTCCTTCTAGGAAATGAAGGAATGAAACGGTCACTTTAGGTATATCAAAATGTCGAAGTATGGGGTAACTTTTATCAGACTTTGGTGGGGATCAGGACTGGCTACAAAAGGTTTCCAGGCAAATCAGGGAAAAAAGGAAAAGTTCTACAGAAGCTGATTTAGGTTTAATCCCAATTGGTTTAACCTCAATCAACTGATTTAACCTACATCTGGTTATAAGTGACTTATAACCAGAGTTGTTTCCCAGTGAAATGGCTACTTCTGAAGTACTGCACTTCCTGCTCTTGAAGGTGCTGGAAAAGGGGTGAAGGGACTACTGATGAGAGAGGGTTGGGAGGATTCCTGCTGGGTGCACAATGTGATCCGAGGACCAAAGACCTTCAAGCTCTTGGTCTATACTTAGACTGCATATCTGGTTTCTATACAAGGTATGATTCTTTCTAATTTGTGATTTAGCATTTTTTGGTTGCAAAATGCTCAGAAATGAAAGATGCTATAAAGCAATGCAGTCAATGGAAATGAATTCTAACCCTTTCTTCCCTCAGAGACTTTGTATTCCTAGGCAATCACATGTTTTTTAGACATAAGGGGCTGATGTGAAAGTCTGTACACTGACCTCAGGGTACTGGCTTTGGAAGAATTCACGTGGAGTAATGTGGAAACAAGTATGAAAGACTGAGCAAGTCAGACAGGAGAGAGTGCCCACCTGGGAAGTAGAGCCTGTAGGCCCCACTGCTGGGCCTGCTACTAGAATAGCTGTAAGTCTTGGATAGGCCTTCACCCTCGCTAATCCTATAAGGGAATGAGAGAACTAGACTCGAGCTCTTTGCTTTCTTTTCCTGTCTTCTAAGTCATGGAACCCTTTTGTCAAATTCAGTGTTATGTTAGGCAGCATAGAACGTAACATAAAAGCAAAGCTGCTCTTACTGGAGTAGGGAGCCTGGAACTTCTCTATAGGTCCCCTAATGACTCCATGAGGCACTTCTGTGGAAGCCAAAAGCTGTACAGACACAGTCTGCAAACCAAAGCAAATATCTGCCCTGGATGACCTCAAAGGTCCCTCCTGTTCCAAAGCTGTAAGGATCATCTCATCTGTAGAGTGCTCCCTAAGACTGTATAAAAGGTTGGAACTAACCCTCTCCCAGCAGTAGGGCACTTGTCCGCAGAAGGCTTGGGCCTCTCCTTTTTGCTCTTAGACACACAAATTTGGGTTTTCAGGGATGAAGAATACATGATAAAATCCCAAGCATGGGGGTACTGCTCACCAATCTTTGGCTGCAAGAGACAAAAAACAAATTTGATCCAGGTCAGGCAAGAAAAGGAAAATGTATTGACTCATATATCCAACTTCAAGAAGGATAGGAGGAGTGGATCTAAAGTCAACTAGAACCAAAGACTCAAAATTTCTCTTTCTCTTCCTTCTATCTCTGTTTATGCATTGATTCCATTATCACCTCCCAAAGTGAGCAACATCAGCTCTGAACAGTTATTCTTCAAGCTTAGTAACTAGAAAAGGGTGAAATATCCATTGATATATCATGTCCAGTTAAAAAAATAGCAAAGGGAGGGCTCTCCCTGGACTATCATGGGCTGGACATCCCTCCCTGGGATCCACTGCTATGGACCACAGCACGGTATCCTCTGTGGTGGGCAGAATCCACTGGAGCCACATGGCTGGTTCCAGTGTGGCTATTATGAAAAGGAGGGGAAAGAGTAAGGGAGAAGAAAAACAGCAGCTGTCTACTGTACCCGCCATTCCAAGCTTTCCTCCAGCCTTCACTCCAGCCTGACTAGAGTGTCTCTTCTTTTGCTTTGTCCCCCTTGCCTGACATGTCCCCTTTTCTCCCTTCTCAGCTGGTTTCTGGTCTTTCTAGTCTTCAAGGGTTGGTTCAAATCCAAACTCCCCCAGAAATGCCTTTTCTTCCATCCTGTATATTCCTTCCTTTCCAGAAGAAAGGATCACCTGTCTGTACATTCAGTGGTGAGCTGGCAAAAATGTTTAAAAAACCACTCTCCTGAAAAACAAAAAAATCAAACAAAACCCTGATTTTTCACTTGTCAATTTCCATGGTGTAAATACTCCTACCATGGTCAATTTCCCGCCCTCAGCATGAGAGTCAGTGAATGCAGAATTGGAAAGAAGTGTGCAATACAGCACCATTACACAGAATTCCCACCACATGGATGCTACAGATCTAAAGAATCTTGAGAGCATACACATTAGTGAACTGAAGTAATAATTATAAAGTTTATGAGTATTTATTAGCTTTGCCTTCAATTTAATTGTAAATTATATAATTTTTTAATATTGGCAGTGTTTAATAATCATCTCACAAAATTCTTAGAAAATTAACAGCTACAGTTTTGACTTTTCTAGAATTTCATTTAAATACAATCATATAGGGGCGCCTGGGTGGCTCAGTTAAACGTCTGCCTTTGGCTCAGGTCACCTTCTCAGTGTCCTGGGATCAAGCCCTGCTTCAGGCTCCCTGCGCAGCAGGGAGTCTGCTTCTACCTTTCCCTTTGCTCCTCCCCGCTGCATATTCTTCCCCCCACCACCTCAAACTTATTAAAAAAATAGAATCATATAGTAGATAGTCTTTTATTATCTGGCTTCTTTCACTAAGCATGCTTTTTAGAATTATTCATGTTACAGCATGCATCAGTAGTGTATCCACTCTTTACTGATGAAGGATAGTCCATCACATGAATGATACCACAAAGCTATAGTCATTCATGATTTTGGTTCATTTCTGCTATTATGCATAAAGCTGCTGTAAAGATCTGTATACAGGTCTTTATACGGACATGCATTTTCACCTGTCTTGGATAAATATCTAGGACACTGTTGTGTTGTATGCTAAGGGTACATTTAACTCTAAAAGGAACCACATCAATGTTTTTCAAAGTGAGCTTATTATTTTCCATGCGTATGAGAGATGTAAAAGAATTCCACTTGCTCTCCACACTCTTGAACACTTAGTATGATCAGTCTTTCTAATTTTAGACCTTCCTGCAAGTAGTGTAGTAATCTCTTACTCTCATCTTGATATGTCCTTCTCTAATAACTAGGGATGTTCAGATCTTTTCATGTGTTTACTTGCCACTCATCTATCTTCTTTGGTGGAGTGTTAATTCAAATCTTTTGCTCAATTATCAACTGGGTTGTTATTGTGGAGTTGTTTTATTATTGAATTGTAAGAGTTATTTATACATTCTGGATGCAAGTTATTTTCAGATGTATGTTTTGTAAAAATGTTTTAAAGAGTCTGTGGCTTTTCTGTTTTCTCCTTTTTTTGCGGATTATCTAACCATTTTATCTTTTAATTTAAGCTCAATTAATTAACATATAGTGTATTATTAGTTTCTGAGGTAGAGTTCAGTGCTCATTACCTCACTAGCCCATCACTCAGTTAGCCCATTCCCTGCCCCCTGCCCCCAGCAACCCTGTTTGTTTCGTAGAGTTGAAAGTCTCTTATGGTTTGTCTTCCTCTCTGATTTTGAGCTCTTATTTTCTTAATAGTATCTCTGCTCAACCCAAAGTCACAAATACTTTCTCCCACATAACTAAAACTATTATTTTTTTTGGCTCTTATATTTAAATCTATTTAATCTTTGTGCATGGTATGAAGTGAGGTTTGAGGTCCATTTCTTGCATACAAATAACCAAACAATGTATTTTTAAGTCTTCATTTTTTAAAATAGTTTTAGGTTCACAGCAAAATTGAGGGGGAAGGTACAGAGATTTTCCAGCTACCCCCTGGCCCGCACAGGCATAACCCTCCAGTTATCAATGTTCCCCACTAGAGTGGTGGATTTTTTATAATTGACAAACTTATACTGACATGTCATAATCACCTCCAGTCCATAGCTCACACTGGGGTTCAACCTTGGTGTGATAAGTTCTGTGGGTTTGGACAGGTGTACAATAACATGTATCCATCATATGACAGCATACAGAGTATTTTCTCACTGCCCTAAAAATCCCCTGCTCTATTTGTCCCTCCCCTCATTTCAACTCCTGATCTTTTTACTGTCTTTTCTAATGTCTGATCTGCTTTTACTCTAATCTAGTGTATTTTTTATTTCGGTATTTTTCATGTCTAAAAGTTTCATTTGAGTTTTTTAGTCGGAACTATTCTTGTCACTTTAACACTTAAATAATTTGACTGGTCTTACCCAGTATTTAATAAGGCCATGGAATTTCTTATAATAGTCTACCAAAGAGTAAGGGTTTGAAATATATAGATGTGGATCATCTAACTTATTATTTGTGTCACCTCAGGAAAGTCACTTAACTTCTCTGAGTTTACGAATGATCATCTATTAAAAAAAAGAATGATCATCTATAAAATTGAACTGACAGATAATGTTAACTGAATGGGCAGGAATTCGTTGACACAGCAAACAGGTGGAAGAGGTATTTGTGGCCATGAGGCCCCTCCCTCAAGTACTACAACCTCACCACTTTGGAAGCTGGTTTTAGTTATGAGTCAGAGGGAGGATTAGCAGTCCCTTTGCCCTCAGAAGGAGTGGCACAGGAATGCTTCTGGATGCTACAAGCCCAGCCCATACACTGCAAGGTACAGTGGCTGTTCCCAGAACATTGCTAAGACGATGATCTAGAGGATGTCATCCCCGCTCTTAAGAGCCCACAAGTCTCAGGATGCCACCACAGGGACACTGGAAGGATCTACCCCATGCTCCGCTTTGGTCACGTGTCCACACCTTCCTTAGTACTTGCGAACTCTCCACAGGACAACATCTCACACGTGTTCCAGCATCTCACTGGCCGTGTGCTGCGGAAGCATAATCAGGGAGTTTCAGAGAATGGGTGGTTACTACCATAGGACCCAGCAAACAGGACAGGCAGAAAGACTAATCAATGTGACAAATTGTCTTGGAACAGTTAAGGACAAGAGTGTCTTTCCCAAACTAAACTTATCCTGCAGCCCATGAGGCAAGGAGACAGAGCTATAAAGAGCAACAAGCTATACAGCTGAGGCTGGAGATGAGGCTAGGCAAAGCCAGTGCTCACGTACCAAACAAGGAATGAATTCTTCAGGTTCCATGAGCAGGGGTAAGATCGTTGCTACTTAAGTTACAAAGACCAAAACACAGGGTAATGTCCGGAGAGAGTGAGTCTCAGTCAGCACATGGGCAGCAATCTTTCCGTCCAGCCCAGGTTTTTCAGCTTCAGCCCTAGTGACTTTTTGGGATCAGACAATTCCTTGTTGCGGGGAGCTGTCTTGTGCATTGTAGAAAGTTTCATGCATCACTGGCTTCTATCCACTAGGTGCCAGTAACACACCAATCCCCTCCCCTTGGCTTGTGACAACTGAAAATGTTTCCAAGCACTGCCAAACGTCTCCTGGGCTGTCAGCCCTCAGATGAGAACTATTGATCTGACCTTCTGGACTTACACTTTAGAAAAACTGACAACACTAGCAATAATATTAACTGACAGCAGAGCTCAGTGTGAAATACAGGGACCTCTGCTCAATATCCAGTATTTATGTTGGTTTACTTATAGCTGTGAAGCAAAAGCCACTATTTATATAAAAGTTTACCCCAAGAACTTAACAAAGGAGAATGGTTAATTACATACACATGAGGGCATGAATCCCAGCTGCTCAGATTCCAGCTTCACCACTTACTACTAAGGAATCTCATCTCTTTGTGACTCAGTTTCTTTATCTATAAACTGTGGATTATCACAGGCTCTACTTCACAACATATCTGAGGATATATATATTTGTTACTATATGTAACATGCTCAGAGCAGTGTTTGGCAAATGGTGAGCCTAAAGATGGATCTATACTAGCACTTCTCAGCTCGGGGGTTGTGACAGTGTTCCCAGTGTTCAACCGTTCATGACATTAATGGCATTGAGACTTTTTTCTTTTCACAAGTCCCCAAACTACTAATTTAAATATCTTGCAACTTAAAATAAAACTGCTTGAGAGCCTCCAATTAAATATGAGTACACATGGCCCTTAGTGAGTCAGATAGGCCAGCTCCTGACTCAGACAGTCACTCAGCTGCCATAGTGCTTTTGGCTATTGCAGAGCTTTCAATTGTCTTTATTCTCACTCATCATGTTTTTTAACCTGTGCCTATAGCACATTATTGTACAAAGACAAAAAATACAAGAATGCCAGTGCTGAAACACAAGAGGACACATATGAAATTAACTAATTCTAATTGCATCTGGAAATGATCTTCCTAAATCTGTGAGTTTACTTTACCCAACCCAAATCCTAATTCACAAATCCAGATACAGACAACATTTCTAAAGTCAGAGTCCAAAATATACTATCATAGAAAATTTAGCCTTTCATTTATTAGGAACAAAGATATGCCTCACACCTGCTGCATTGTGTTATCTGTCCCAAAGAATTTACAAACAGCCTGATCCCTATCCAGGTAGACACTGTGATTGCTCCCCCCTGCCCATTCCCCTGGCTTTTGACAATGCTCCTTCCTGGCAGTCCAGGGCTTTGGAGGAAGCTGACCCCATCAGAGTCTCAGTGATTCAGTGTAAGTACATCCCCTGGACTCTGGTTTTCAGAAGTGGGGACATGACCTGATTTTAGCTGAGGAGATTGGAGAAGATGGTTGCTGGTGGTTTCTGAGCGGGGGAAAGGTACCCACATTGTCCTCCCGGAAGTGGAAGAGAAAGCCTGGAGCCAGGACTTGTCCGCAGTCATCTATCAACAACCAGGCATAAGCCAATAACATGATGAGGGTTTAAGACAAGAGAAGGTAGGAGAGAGAGAAGAAAAGCAGAAGAAATCCTGAAAAATACTATCAAGCAGGTGAATTATACTGATACTACAGCTCTCCCTGGTTCCAGTAAAACAAGCTAAGCCAGCTCGCATTGGGTTTTTGTTACTTGCATCCTAACATAATTTCACTGCTATACCTTTAGCTTTTCCATTTAGAAATAAACTTTTAAAATGATAAAAACTAAATTAGTGAAGATAAATGTAATCTATGAGAATGATGAACATTAGATCATAAAAGCAATTTTTGTCTATTTTGCCTGTACAGTCCATAGCTAAATTTCAATTTTCTAAGACTTTTGCTTTCAGTCAAAATGGAGTAACAAATACCAACTTACATGCGTATTTGAAACAATCACAACCAAAACAAATCCAAAAAAAACACCTGAAATAACAGTTTTTGAGACACAACACATTAGGCAATGTAAGAGTGTGATTCCTGAGAGATAGGAAACCAGTGATATAAGCCCTACAACTGCCCCAACACACATGGCCTGCAGAGAGCTTCTAGGGAGCAGACATGGAGGGATAAGTACAGCAGAGTCCCTGTATTGAGGAGAAGCTGAGGGCCCAGAGAATGCAAAAAGGCTAAAGCTCCCAGGCCATAGCAGCAGAGAAGAGAGTTACACAGAGAGACAACCACAAAGATTGCGATCACAGAGGGCCCTCCTCCAGTACTGAGCAGAACATCAATGACTGCACGTGAGTTAGGAAACTCCATGAGACTAGTAAAAGAACAATCCGAAAGGATCAAACGAGGGGGAAGGGTATCCAGTGCTCACATGGCCTAAGAAAGCCTGTTTCCACTAGCCAAGCTGAAAAATGTAATTTGTGAAACACTAGGTGGCCTGCTTAGAAGAGTCCTGCCTTGGAAACAGAGAATAATTCATCTTGGGTCAATTACTGCTCTGGTCCTGCCAAAAATATATCTTAACATTGAGATCAGAATGGAGACTAAACTCTTCCTCTCCCAAATTAACTTCATCACAGAATAAAGTTCAAGAAGATTTATAAAAGTTAAAATAAAACACAGTATCCAAATAGATAAAATTCACAGTCTGGCATCAAGTCAAATATTATCAGGCATTCAAAAAAGCGAAAAATAAGACCCATAATGATAACAATAATAATTGAAATTGACCCAGAAAACTGACACAGATGTCAGAATTAGCAGACAGGGACATTAAAATAATTATTATTCTATGTGTTCAAAAAATCAAGGAAGATACAAAAAGATCTAAGTCAGACTTTTAGAAATGAAAGCTGTAATATCTAAGAGGAAAAATACACTTGCTGGAATTAACAAATCCTATATGTTGAAGAAGAAAAGACTAGTGAACTTGAAGACACAGCAATTGAAACTATCCAAAATGAAGCACAGAGAGAAAAAAAAAAAAAGAATCTTGGAAAATGGAGCATCAGTGAGTCATGAGCCCAAGTTACTCTGTTTGCATAAGTGGAATTCTTCAGAGGCAAGAAGACAGGAAGAATATCTGAACAAACTGTGGTCTAACATGTAATAAATCAGATGGAAACTGCAAACCCAAAGTTTCAAGGAGCTCAACAAACCCCAAGCACCAGGAACATGAAGAATACTCCTATCACCAAATCGCTAAATCAAGGCCCATCAGAATCAAACTGCATAAAACTAAGGACTGAAAGAACATCTTAAGGACAGCCAAAGGACAAAAGAAAACTGTGTATGATGGAACAAAGATAAGGATGACAGCAACTTATTGTAGGGCACAATGCAAGGAAGATGACAGCAGAACAACAATTTTGAGATACTACAAAACAAAACAAAAAAACTGTTAGCCTAGAACTTTCATCTACTGAAAATATCTTTCAAAAACAAAAGCAAAATGAAAACATTTTAAGACAGACAAAAGCCAAAACAATTAGACAAAAGCTAAGACAGACAAAATGAGAACATGTTAAGATAGACAAAAGCTAAGATAATTATACCTCAACAGAGCTATATCACAAGAAATGATAAAGGGGCTCTTTCGACAGAAGGAAAATACCAAATGTGCAATCTGGGTGTTCACAAAGCAGTGCAGAACAATATCCCTCATGAAACGAAGGTGCAAACATTTTAAACAAAATTTTAGTACATTTAATCCAATATTTATTAAAAAGGACAATATATCATGACTAAATGGGGTTTATCTTAGAAATCCAAAGTTGATTTTACTTTGAAAAATCAATTTGGTAATTAACCAAATCAACAAAGTAAAAAAGAAAAGCCATATTGTCATTTCAATAGATGCAGAAAAAGTGTATTCAACACCCATTCCAAAAAGTAAATTCAATATTCATTTCTGGTGAAAATTCTCAGCCAACCAGGAAAAAAATGAACTTCCCCAACCTAATAAAGGGCATCTATAAAAAATCTACAGCTACTCTCATACCTAGCAGTGAAAGACTGAATTCTTTTCTCAGATCAGAGACAAGGCAAGGAAATCCATCTCACCATGTCTATCAACACTGTACTGAAGGTTCCAGTCAGTTCAATAAGGCAAACAAAAGAAACAGATGGCAACTAAATTTCAAATAAAGAAATAATATCTTTTTTGCAGATGATGTGACTACATAGAAAATGCAGAGGAATCCCCAAAAATCTTCTAGAAACTCATAATTCAGTTTAGCAAGTTTAGAGGATATAAGACCAATATACAAAAATCAAATGCATATATACTATCAACAAAAAGTGGAAATCAGTATTTCAAAAGTTTATCATTTTAATCATCAAAAATATGAAATAGTTCAGATAAATCTGCCAAAAGATGAGAGATAATTATATGGAAAACCACAAAACACTGCTGAAAGAAATTAAAGACCTAAATCTACAGAGAGATACATACCTTGCTCATGTTCCAGGAAACTCAGTATTGTAAAGATGTCAATTCTCTCCAAATTGACTTATACATTCAACACAACGTATAAATATATAATACAACTTGATGAGCTCATTCTGAAGTTCACATGGAAATGAAAAGGCCTTAAGAAAGACAAAAAACGGAGGAGTCAAGATGGCGGAGAAGTAGCAGGCTGAGACTACTTCAGGTAGCGGGAGATCAGCTAAATAGCTTATCTAAAGATTGCAAACACCTATAAATCCAACGGGAGATCGAAGAGAAGAAGAACAGCAATTCCAGAAACAGAAAATCAACCACTTTCTGCAAGGTAGGACTGGCGGAGAAGTGAATCCAAAGCGACGGGAAGATAGACCGCGGGGGGAGGGGCCGGCTCCCGGCTCCCGGCGGAGCAACGGAGCACAAAATCAGGACTTTTAAAAGTCTGTTCCACTGAGGGACATCGCTCCAGAAGCTTAACTGGGGTGAAGCCCAGGCGGGGTCAGCGCAGCCTCAGGTCCCACAGGGTCACAGAAGGATCGGGGGTGTATGAGTGTCGCAGAGCTTACAGGTATTAGAACAGGGAAGCCGGCTATAGAGACAGAGCCGAGGAGTGAACTCTAAACTCGGGGTTGCCTTGGGCCGGTCGCAGGCTCGGTCAGCTTGGAGCGCGGCCGGAGGCCAGGGTGACGGGAGTCATTGGGCGCTGTTCTCTGAGGGCGCACTGAGGAGTGGGGCCCCGGGCTCTCTGCTCCTCCGGGCTGGAGACTGGGAGGCCGCCATCTTCACTCCCGTCCTCCGGAACTCTATGGAAAGCGCTCAGGGAACAAAAGCTCCCGAAAGCAAACCCAGCAAACCCGAGCGGATTACTCAGTCCGGCCCCAGGTAAGGGTGGTGCAACTCTGCCTGGGGCAAAGACGCTTGAGAATCACTACAACAGGCCCCTCCCCCAGAAGATCAACGAGAAACCCAGCCAGGACCAAGTTCACCTACCAAGGAGTGCAGTTTCAATACCAAGGAGAGCGGCGGAATTCCAGAGGAGAAGAAAGCAAAGCATGGAACTCATGGCTTTCTCCCCATGATTCTTTAGCCTTGCAGTTAATTTAATTTTTTTTTTCTCTTTTTCAATTTTTTTTTCTCTTCTTCTGCTAAATTTTTTTTAACTTTTACCGTTTTCTTTTTTTAACGTTTTTTAAATAGTTTATCTAATATATATATTTTTTCCTTTTTATATTTTTTATCGGCTTTCTTTTTTTAATAGTTTCTTTTTTTTTTCCTTTTTTTTTTCTTCTGAACCCCTTTTTATCCCCTTTCTCCCCCCTCACGAATTGGGATCTCTTCTGATTTGGCTAAAGCATATTTTCCTGGGGTTGTTGCCACCCTTTTAGTATTTTACTTGCTCCTTCATATACTCTATCTGGACAAAATGACAAGGCAGAAAAATTCACAACAAAAAAAAAGAACAAGAAGCAGTACCAAAGGCTGGGGACCTAATCAATACAGACATTGGTAATATGTCAGATATAGAGTTCAGAATGATGATTCTCAAGGTTCTAGCCGGGCTTGAAAAAGGCATGGAAGATATTAAAGCAACCCTCTCGGGAGATATAAAAGCCCTTTCTGGAGAAATAAAAGAACTAAAATCTAACCAAGTTGAAATCAAAAAAGCTATTAATGAGGTGCAATCAAAAATGGAGGCTCTCACTGCTAGGATAAATGAGGCAGAAGAAAGAATTAGCGATATAGAAGACCAAATGACAGAGAATAAAGAAGCTGAGCAAAAGAGGGACAAACAGCTACTGGACCACGAGGGGAGAATTCGAGAGATAAGTGACACCATAGACGAAACAACATTAGAATAATTGGGATTCCAGAAGAAGAGGAAACGGAGAGGGGAGCAGAAGGTATATTGGAGAGAATTATTGGAGAGAATTTCCCCAATATGGCAAAGGGAACAAGCATCAAAATCCAGGAGGTTCAGAGAACCCCCCTCAAAATCAATAAGAATAGGTCCACACCCCGTCACCTAATAGTAAAATTTACAAGTCTTAGTGACAAAGAAAAGATCCTGAAAGCAGCCCGGGAAAAGAAGTCTGTAACGTACAATGGTAAAAATATTCGATTGGCAGCAGACTTATCCACAGAGACCTGGCAGGCCAGAAAGAGCTGACATGATATATTCAGAGTACTAAATGAGAAAAACATGCAGCCAAGAATACTATATCCAGCTAGGCTATCATTGAAAATAGAGGGAGAGATTAAAAGCTTCCAGGACAAACAAAAACTGAAAGGATTTGCAAACACCAAACCAGCTCTACAGGAAATATTGAAAGGGGTCCTCTAAGCAAAGAGAGACCCTCAAAGTAGTAGATCAGAAAGAAACAGAGACAATATACAATAACAGTCACCTTACAGGCAATACAATGGCACTAAATTCATATTTCTCAATACTTACCCTGAATGTTAATGGGCTAAATGCCCCAATCAAAAGACACAGGGTATCAGAATGGATAAAAAAACAAAACCCATCTATATGTTGCCTACAAGAAACTCATCTTAAACCCGAAGACACCTCCAGGTTTAAAGTGAGGGGGTGGAAAAGAATTTACCATGCTAATGGACATCAGAAGAAAGCAGGAGTGGCAATCCTTATAGCAGATCAATTAGATTTTAAGCCAAAGACTATAACAAGAGATGAGGAAGGACACTATATCATACTCAAAGGAACTGTCCAACAAGAAGATCTAACAATTTTAAATATCTATGCCCCTAACGTGGGAGCAGCCAACTATATAAACCAATTAATAACAAAATCAAAGAAACACATCGACAAGAATACAATAATAGTAGGGGATTTTAACACTCCCCTCACTGAAATGGACAGATCATCCAAGCAAAAGATCAACAAGGAAATCAAGGCCTTAAATGACACACTGGACCAGATGGACATCACAGATATATTCAGAACATTTCATCCCAAAGCAACAGAATACACATTCTTCTCTATGCACATGGAACATTCTCCAGAATAGATCACATTCTTGGTCCTAAATCAAGTCTCAACTGGTATCAAAAGATTGGGATCATTCCCTGCATATTTTCAGACCACAATGCTCTAAAGCTAGAACTCAATAACAAGAGGAAATTTGGAAAGAACCCAAATACATGGAGACTAAACAGCATCCTTCTAAAGAATGGATGGGTCAACCAGGAAATTAAAGAAGAATTGAAAAAATTTATGGAAACAAATGATAATGAAAACACAACGGTTCAGAATCTGTGGGACACAACAAAGGCAGTCCTGAGAGGAAAATATATAGCGGTACAAGCCTTTCTCAAGAAACAAGAAAGGTCTCAGGTACACAACCTAACCCTACCCCTAAAGGAGCTGGAGAAAGAACAAGAAAGAAACCCTAAACCCAGCAGGAGAAGAGAAATCATAAAGATCAGAGCAGAAATCAATGAAATAGAAACCAAAAAACCAATAGAACAAATCAACGAAACTAGGAGCTGGTTCTTTGAAAGAATTAATAAGATTGATAAACCCCTGGCCAGACTTCTCAAAAAGAAAAGAGAAAGGACCCAAATAAATAAAATCATGAATGAAAGAGGAGAGATCACAACGAACACCAAAGAAATACAGACAATTGTAAGAACATACTATGAGCAACTCTACGCCAACAAATTGGACACTCTGGAAGAAATGGATGCATTCCTAGAGACATATAAACTACCACAACTGAACCAGGAAGAAATGGAAAGCCTGAACAGACCTATAACCAGTAAGGAGATTGAAACAGTCATCAAAAATCTCCAAACAAACAAAAGCCCAGGGCCAGATGGCTTCCCGGGGGAATTCTACCAAACATTTAAAGAAGAACTAATTCCTATTCTCCTGAAACTGTTCCAAAAAATAGAAATGGAAGGAAAACTTCCAAACTCATTTTATGAGGCCAGCATCACCTTGATCCCAAAACCAGACAAGGATCCCATCAAAAAAAGAGAACTACAGACCAATATCCTTGATGAACACAGATGCAAAAATTCTCGCCAAAATACTAGCCAATAGGATTCAACAGTACATTAAAAGGATTATTCACCACGACCAAGTGGGATTTATTCCAGGGCTGCAAGGCTGGTTCAACATCCGCAAATCAATCAATGTGATACAACACATTAATAAAAGAAAGAACAAGAACCATATGATACTCTCCATAGATGCTGAAAAAGCATTTGACAAAGTACAGCATCCCTTCCTGATCAAAACTCTTCAAAGTGTAGGGATAGACGGCACATATCAATATTATCAAAGCCATCTATGAAAAACCCACCGCAAATATCATTCTCAATGGAGAAAAACTGAAAGCTTTTCCGCTAAGGTCAGGAACACGGCAGGGATGTCCGTTATCACCACTGCTATTCAACATAGTACTAGAAGTCCTAGCCTCAGCAATCAGACAACAAAAGGAAATTAAAGGCATCCAAATCGGCAAAGAAGAAGTCAAACTATCACTCTTCGCAGATGATATGATACTCTATGTGGAAAACCCAAAAGACTCCACTCCAAAACTGCTAGAACTTGTACAGGAATTCAGTCAAGTGTCAGGATATAAAATCAATGCACAGAAATCAGTTGCATTTCTCTACACCAACAACAAGACAGAAGAAAGAGAAATTAAGGAGTCCATCCCATTTACAATTGCACCCAAAACTATAAGATACCTAGGAATAAACCTAACCAAAGAGACTAAGAATCTATACACAGAAAACTATAAAGTACTCATGAAAGAAATTGAGGAAGACACAAAGAAATGGAAAAATGTTCCATGCTCCTGGATTGGAAGAATAAATATTGTGAAAATGTCTATGCTACCTAAAGCAATCTACACATTTAATGCAATTCCTATCAAAGTACCATCCATTTTTTTTTCAAAGAAATGGAACAAATAATCCTAAAATTCATATGGAACCAGAAAAGACCTCGAATAGCCAAAGGAATATTGAAAAAGAAAGCCAAAGTTGGTGGCATCACAATTCCGGACTTCAAGCTCTATTACAAAGCTGTCATCATCAAGACAGCATGTTACTGGCACAAAAACAGACACATAGATCAATGGAACAGAACAGAGAGCCCAGAAATAGACCCTCAACTCTATGGTCAACTCATCTTCGACAAAGCAGGAAAGAATGTCCAATGGAAAAAAGACAGCCTCTTCAATAAATGGTGTTGGGAAAATTGGACAGCCACATGCAGAAAAATGAAATTGGATCATTTCCTTATACCACACGCGAAAATAGACTCAAAATGGATGAAGGATCTCAATGTGAGAAAGGAATCCATCAAAATCCTCGAGGAGAACACAGGCAGCAACCTCTTCGACGTCAGCCGCAGCAACATCTTCCTAGGAATATCACCAAAGGCAAGGGAAGCAAGGGCAAAAATGAACTATTGGGATTTTATCAAGATCAAAAGCTTTTGCACAGCAAAGGAAACAGTGAACAAAACCAAAAGACAACTGACAGAATGGGAGAAGATATTTGCAAATGACATATCAGATAAAGGGCTAGTGTCCAAAATCTATAAAGAACTTAGCAAACTCAACACCCAAAGAACAAATAATCCAATCAAGAAATGGGCAGAGGACATGAACAGACATTTCTGCAAAGAAGACATCCAGATGGCCAACAGACACATGAAAAAGTGCTCCATATCACTCGGCATTAGGGAAATACAAATCAAAACCACAATGAGATATCACCTCACACCAGTCAGAATGGCTAAAATTAACAAGTCAGGAAATGACAGATGCTGGCGAGGATGCGGAGAAAGGGGAACCCTCCTACACTGTTGGTGGGAATGCAAGCTGGTGCAACCACTCTGGAAAACATTTTGAGGTTCCTCAAAATGTTGAAAATAGAACTACCCTATGACCCAGCAATTGCACTGCTGGGTATTTACCCTAAAGATACAAACGTAGTGATCCGAAGGGGCACGTGCACCCGAATGTTTATAGCAGCAATGTCTACAATAGCCAAACTATGGAAAGAACCTAGATGTCCATCAACAGATGAATGGGTAAAGAAGATGTGGTATATATACACAATGGAATACTATGCAGCCATCAAAAGAAATGAAATCTTGCCATTTGCGACGACGTGGATGGAACTAGAGGGTATCATGCTTAGGGAAATAAGTCAATCGGAGAAAGACAACTATCATATGATCTCCCTGATATGAGGGAGAGGAGATGCAACATGGGGGGTTAAGGGGGTAGGAGAAGAATAAATGTAACAAGATGGGATTGGGAGGGAGACAAACCATAAGTGACTCTTAATCTCACAAAACAAACTGAGGGTTGATGGGGGGAGGGGGGTTGGTAGAGGGGGGATGGGGTTATGGATATTGGGGAGGGTATGTGCTATGGTGAGTGCTGTGAAGTGTGTAAACCTGGCGATTCGCAGACCTGTACCCCTGGGGATAAAAATATATGTTTATAAAAAATAAAATTAAAAAAAAAAGACAAAAAACTTGAAAGAGAAGAAAGTTGGAAGGTAAACACTACCTGATTTCAAGACTTTCAAAACTACAACAATCAAATTTATGTGGTATTGACATTTAGAAGATAAATAGATCAAAGGAACAAAGGAGAGAGAGCAGAAACAGACTTACAGGTATATAATGAACTAATTTTTGACAAAGATACAAAGGCAATCTAGTGGAGGACAGTTTTTTCAAGAAGAGGTGCAAAACCAACTGGATATCCTTACATACACACAAACGCACATACACACAGCACAACCAAATTTGATCCATACTTTCCACCATATTAAAAAATTTACTCAAATCACAGATCTAAATTTAATATTCACACGAGCTTTATGTGTGAAAACAACCCCATGTTTACCAACAGGGAACGGATAAACACATTGTATGTACTGATATGATGTAATTCTAGTTGGCAATAAAAATGAATGAATAATATATGCAATAACATGACTGAGTCTCAAAACAATTATGATGAATGGCAGAAGACAAACTAAAAAAAAAAAAAGAATAGATGGGGCACGTGGGTGGCTCAGTGGGTTAAAGCCTCTGCCTTCTATTCTGCCCAGGTCATGATTCCAGGGTCCTGGGATTGAGCCCCTCATCGGGCTCTCTGTTCAGCGGGAGCCTGTTTCCCCCAAGCTCTCTCTGCCTACTTGTGATCTCTGTCTGTCAAATAAATAAACATAATCTTTAAAAAAAAAAAGAGTAGATAATATATGATTCCACATTCTCATAGAAGACCGGTGCAGTCTAGAAGCTGGGCAGATGAGTTTCAATCCCCACTTTGCCATTTAATAGCTGAATAGACTTTGGAGGATCACTCACTCACGCTCTGATTCTCAGCTCCCACCCCCCTTGTCAAATGGGGATAATTATGCCTATAGTTAGTTAATCGCCCAGTATCTCAGTTTACCTATCTGTTAAAGGGGATAATGATTTAAATTTGTAAAGTACTTCAGAATAATTCCTGGCACAAATTAAGTGCTTCAAATTTATTTAATAAATATTTAATGAGAACTGAGAAAGGCCAGACTGATTTTGAGGATTACTGTGAACAGATGCTGTCCTCGCTCCTATGAGGCTCAGTCTCGCTGGGAGAAAATAAAACCCCCAGGGTAGAAATGTTTCCAAGGAGAAATACTGTGTACAAGGAGGGTCAGGCCATGGGCTACACTGAGAGCTTCCCTGAGGAAGTGACATTAGTTAATACCTGGACTTGTTATTGGGAGGGCTTTGGGGCTTTTTTCCGACTAGCTCTGGTCTTTTCCTACTTGGTTCTGTTTGGGGTTTCCTGGTGTTGGGGAGCAAGTTCCCGGGGCTGCTTGATACTCAGAGGCAATAGGAAAGGAAGGTCTTGGGGTGGCTAACAGGCCTGTTCTGATCTACTAAAGGCAGGCCCAAAGCCGCGGAACGCAGGGCTCCAGACACAAGCACTTATGGGACTCTCTACCAGGCCAGCAGGCTAACTTCCCGGACTAGGGGCCTAGTGTGAGGGAGGAGCGGGACCCAGGAAAGAAAAATGCCATACTCTGCTTCGTCCACGGGGTGGAGTATTTTAGCCGAAGAAGGGACCTTTGGAGGCCGCGCAGTCCTAGTTGCAGGACTTGTCTAGAGTCGCGCCCATCCAACCCTCCTCCCGCAGATGCGTCGCCAAACTTCTCAAACCTGTGGGCTGTGCCAAGGCCTATCCTGGTAAACGGAAATCCTCTACAGACATTAACAAATTTAAACATTTCAGAGTCAGTAAGGGGCCAAGAGAGACTAGTGAGCCTGGCCCTTGTCCCCGCAAGTGAGCACTGTGAGGGCCAGGAGGTGAGTGGCGAGTGTTGACCACGGTCGGTCCCACAGCCAGGGCTGCATCAGGCCAGCTCAGAACCCAGGTCCCTCAGCTGCCTGTCGCAGCCCTCTCGCTGAGCGGCCTCTGGGTCCTTCGGACCGCGTCCCTGCCCTGCAGACCTCCCAGCGCAGCTGTGAACCAATCGGGAAGTTCTCCTGGGAGATACAGTCTGAGCGAGAAGACGGACGCGGCGAGGAGGAAGGACCAGGGGGACACAGCTGTCTCGTGGTGGAGCCCCTAGGTCTCCAGCGTGGAGGCTCGCACCTCTTCTCCCCGCGACTCGCTTTCCTCAGCAACCTGCTCCCTACCATGCCCCTCTCCTTCCTTTCCCACGTTCCCTCCTGGAGACGCCTGCCTCAACCATCCTTCCAAACCCTCAGCCACTTAGCCACGCTCACAGGCTCTCCCTTGTTCCCAGTCGTTTTTCAGAGCACGTGCCTCTATGTGGCGTTACGTCACGCACACGTGCAGACTCATGTGCGTGCGCATGCGCGCCCACATAACCCACGGTTACATTTGGCATTTTTGATTATGGCCTATCTCCCTTTGAGGATGTAAACTCAAATGAGTTCAGATTAGCAACTAATCCCCAGTACCCAGAAGAGTGTCTGGTGCATAGAAGATGCCCAATAAAAGTACAATTAACAAATAAAGGAAAGACCGTGGCTTCAAGTCCTGATTGATCTGTAAAATGAATTATTGTAAAGATAAAATTAAATTAATAAAAATTAAATAAAACATGCATAATCATTCTGCAACCTATGAAGAACTTAAAAAAAAATGAAAGGGGTTAGGTTAGATTAAAGGACTGTGTGTAGTTCCCACTCACAGAGTGGAGGACTGGAAATTGGTAGCAAAAAGAAGGGACTGCGTTGCGACAATAATCAGCATCTATTTATATTCATTTGTTTATTTTGTTCTTGTTCAAACAAAACGAAGCAAAAATACCTGCTGTAGGTACATAAGGATACGTACCCTTCAGCACAATCCCCAAAAACTAAGAGTGTGTGCTTGATACACTGGGACAGCAGCTAAAACCAGAATGAAACAGCTGATCTGGTAGATATAAGGTTGATTCAGAAATGTCAGAAACATTCCCTGGTTACCAAATGAATTAATTAGAGCTGGTGAGCAAGAAAGCAAAGGGAAAAAAAATTAGAAAATAAAAGCAACCAGAGAAATGGCGGTTACCTAAAAAGTAGACCGTGGAGGATGAGAAGCCTGATTTCTACAGAATGTGTCCTCAGGGCTGGGCGTGAGGCCCCCAGAAGAGTCCAGGATCTGGGGACAGGAACTTACCACAATGGAGCTTTTTTCAGTTAATACATAGTTGATCAGAAGCCAGAGAAGGCTTAACTAAATTTTATAAATTTCTTTCTTTCTGGGGCGCCTGGGTGGCTCGGTGGGTTAAAGCCTCTGCCTTCAGCTCAGGTCATAATCCCAGGGTCCTGGGATTGAGCTCCACACCTGCTTCCCCCCCATCTCTGCCTGCCTCTCTCCCTACTTGTGATCTCTGTCAAATAAATAAATAAAATCTAATATATATATATATATATATATATATTTAAAAGAATTTCTTTCTTTCTCTTGATACTTTTTATCAGTTTCAAGTCAGGAAATTCAAAGACTCTGACTTTAAATATTTCCCAGTTTTTCAGTAAAATTAAAAAAAAAACCTCACATATTAAGAAAAGTGGGGCACATTCTAAATAAAGGTAACCCCACGAGATTGAGACAATGGGAACAGTTTTGGGAAACTGACCTTGAAAAGACAACACATACATTTTTTCACTCAGAAATCTTGTTCCCCTTAAATTCTCTAAAGAAAGCAGGGATCTCTCATGCTTGCCAATGACCTGGAAAGTTAACTATGCCTTAGAATGGCTATTTTTGGCTCCATCTTTAAAAGCATACAGAATTCACCATTAGAAAGAACTGACGGCTTTCATGGTTTCAGTGATGGGGGGTTCTCCAAGGTCCTGGCTTCCTGGGCATGAAGTGTCCTGACTGACAAGCTCCTTGTCACCCTGCCTCTCAGCATAAGGCCCTCCAGATGCAGTGGAGGGGTCTGGTCTCCCTCAAGTAGGATGACAAACTTCTCTTTTCCTTCAATCCTCTGTAAAGAGTCCTCACTCTTCCCAAAGCTGGTTTTCCAGGCCAAGAAAGACAAAAATTTGGTCCAAATTATAAGAGCCATTGACCACTCTAAAGAGTGGAAAGACATGCCTGGCCTGTTGTTTAACCAGAAGTGATGGTTGAGGAGCCACTTAAGAAAGGGGGTATTTGCAGGGAATTGCCCTGAGTTGGAGGTAAGGCAGCCAGGAGCCCCAGATTCCCGAGTCCTCATGTTGGCAGTTAATAAGGCAATCTCAGACAAGTTGCTGATCTCTGAATCTCAGTTAGCTCACCTGTGAAACGAACACTAATCACTTCTGCCCCAATTGTCTGCTAGATTCAAGGAGAAAATGGATAAGAAAGGATTCACAAACCATTATTATTAGAAATTGACAAGTATTATAATAACCCATGTTCTACCATCTCCAGCAAGAATAAAGTTAGGTATGATAGCTACCATGTTTGGACACTTGATTAATAATGCTTTTCCATCTGTATGTTCCAAACCTTGCAATAGAGTGTTATTTGACAAGGGGGGAGCTGAGAACCAGAGAGAACGAGTGACCCCTCCAAAGTGCATTCAATCATTAAAAGGCAGATGGGGACTGGAACTCTCTGTCCAACTTCTAGGCTTTGTGTACAAATCTGTCCTTAATGAAGAAGAAAGGGGCAAAAATGTTACATTAGGGGTTAAGGTAAAAAAAATATGACAGAGGTGGTAGCAAAAAAATATAAGACGGTTTCTGAGGAAGACTGTTGAATTTTTATTTTATTTAAAATATTTTAAAATATATTTTAATATTTTATTTATTTATTTATTTTAGAGAGAGTGCATGAGCAGGGGGAGGGGCAGAGGGAGAGGGAGAAAGAATCTCAAGCAGATTCTCCGCTGAGCACAGAGCTGGACATGGGGCTCAATCCCACGAACCCTGACATCACAGCCTAAGCCAAAATCAAGAGGAACTGTGGCCCCTGGTGGGCTAGCAGGCAGGGTGTCCCTATATTGCTTGCCTAGTGCCTGGCAGAGCCATGTCAGCATGCATGGCACAGCGGCCAGCCAGGGCCAAGTTCCCAAGAAGAGAGGATGGGAGGCAGGGAAAGGCAGGTGCAGAATGTGAAGCTCACCTCGGGGCTGCACTTGGCTCCCGTGTGAGCAGTGTTAGGGGACAAGTAGCCTGCTAGGAGGGGACAGGCTGAATACTCTCCCCATAGTAGTTGAACAAATCCGAGGTCTGGGTGGCCCTGTGTATGTGCAAACATCTTCATTGACTTGTCCCACTACTGTCCCATCTTTCTCCCCTCTTATCGTCTCTCCCTCCTTCTTGAGTCTCTTTCTCTTCCTTGACCTTGCTGGCCTCATGTCTGGTGCACACGTTCTCCTCTTTCCCTCCTGCCTCCTCCCTTCCTACCCCTCTGACAGACTGTATCAGCGAATCCCTCAACAGAGGCATATCTAACTTTTTTATTCATTGCATGATTTATTTTTAGCCTGAAACAACTGCATCCTAAAAATGGAGTTCCTGATGAGACAGGGGCTGGGCCGAGCTATGCGAGGTATCTGGGGCTTGGCTGCTCAGCCTGGCCCTCAGTCTCTGCACGCGTGTGTCCTGAGCCCAAGAGTACTGCTTGTTGGAGCCCAGGAGGTGGGGAGTTGGTCCTCGGGCCCAGGAGGGACAGAGGGGAGGGACCAAATCCACTTCTCTGCTCCCCACTTCTCTCAGTCAGTCCTCTGGAGTCTTCCGGCCGCTTTCCCGCACTCAGGCTTCCTGGGAAAGTGAAAAGAAACTTCTCCCAGATGGAGAGAGTGCACCTGTTCATCGTGGGGGTCTACCTGCTGTCCTCCTGCCGGGCAGAAGAGGGGCTCAACTTCCCCACGTATGACGGCAAGGACCGCGTGGTCAGTCTCACGGAGAAGAACTTCAAGCAGGTTTTGAAGAAATACGATGTGCTCTGCCTCTACTACCATGAGGCAGTGTCCTCAGACAAAGTCGCACAGAAACAGTTCCAACTGAAAGAAATTGTGCTCGAGGTAAGCTGGGGACCTGCTCACCGCGTTGTCCCAGGGAGCACGGGCTGGCCAGCGGCTGGGAGGTGGGAACACTGGTGCGGAGACTCTGTCCTGAAGTCCAGCTGCATTTTAGTCTGGTTTGAATCTGAAGATATCCTTGTTGCAAAGCTGGGCTGTGGGAAGAGCAAAGTGTGGGTCCCGGCTCCTAAAATGGGGGCAGGCAGATGTGTTGCACAACACATAGTTCTGATTTAAACTCTGTCACCTGATGGTCCTCTTGACTTTTCAAGGGTAATAGTCGGTGTTAAATCTATCATTGAAAAGCCTGGCTGAAATGCAATTCAGAGATGATCTGTGCGTTCCATTTGGTGTGCTAACTCCCCCCTCTCTGTTCCCTGAAGTTTCCCCATGATCCTGGAGAGACAGGAGGCATTTGACCTTGCTTCTCCACATGGGTCAGATGGGGAATATCACAAAGTAGTCTTTGCCTCTTGGGTCCAGTCAACATCGCACAGTGTGCATATGTGGAGATCTCTAGTTACACGTTCATTAGCGGGATTTTTTTTTTCCCAGAAAGTTATTGGTGTGTGTTCAGGGCAGATGCTGAAGTCAGTTCTTATTTTATCTGTATTACATGGCCAGTTTGTAAGCCTGGCACGGGGGTGCATTCTCTAATCCTTGGTGAGTGGTCCAGGGCCGGTTCCCACAACGCCTCCTGGACAGTGTAAGGTTGCTTACACTTCAGGAGCACCTGTGAATGCCAGGAATTCTAGTAGTCACCAAAATCCCTTCTCAGCCCCACACCCAGCCGAGGCACAAACCTGGGGACAGGGCTATTTGAGAATTATAGCAGCTTATTAACTAGCATATCAGAAAGCTCAACTGAATCAAATATTTTGATTAACAAAGTTATCATATATCAAACACATGTAGATTTGAATCCCTCCAAATAGATACCAATAAATTCTATGAAAATCATCTCAAATATCATAAAATATAATTTAAAAAGTACTTGAGAATCCTAAGTGTCTCTTGATCATACAACACCTATTTTCAGAGCTCTTCTGTATGGTGGCGTGGTTATTACAGAGAGCTTGGGTTGACAAAAAGCTAAGCATTTTCAAAACATCACAACTACCACCATATTTTTCCTCAGGCTTATCCTGGGGCTGGAAGTGGAAATTCAGTTCCCTCTGTGGGTTGCAAGCAAAGAGAAAGCAGGGACAGTTTTTAGATCTTTGTACTATATATGGGAACATCAGAGGCTGGAAGAAACCAGGACATACAGCATAGCTGCTGCTTAGCCCCTGAAATACTCACATCGTCATCTCTGTTTCAAATGGCCCTACTCAGTTATCAAGAGACACTTTTCTGAAGAAGTTCTTTGAAGACATAAGGATTCTACCCCACATGCTCATCACTGTCTGATAGCCTGTAACTCAGAAAGAATGCCAATACAAGTAACGATCTCCCATTTCTGATTCCCCGGCATATTAAAACACATGCGCACACACGCACACACATACACTTGGACACACATACACACACACTCCCTCAAGAACGTATCTCCCCCAAAGTCCTAGGGCCATGTAGACCTGAGAAAGGACTTTCCCCTGGGCTCACCATCCCTTCAAACACCTTTGATCCAAGAGTGCCTGGCAGAGACCCATGGGATTTAGGCGATGTCCCACAGGCTGCTGAAGCTGAGGTGGGAATCATTAGGGGGAGAAGGACATAGAACATGGAGTCAGGAGATCTAGATTTTATATTTTGGCTTTGCTTTTCCTGGGCACATGATATAGGGCAGGGACTTGATTTCTCTGAGTCTCTTTTTCTTATCTATAAATATGGGAAAAACAATCATTATACCTATGTAAGAAATAATTAAATAACAATAATATTTATTGGATGCTCACTGTGTACAGAGACTGTTCTAAGCACTTTGTATATGTTAACATGTTGAATCCTTACAGTATTTCTATGACATTGGCATAGTTCCTATCCCCATTTTACAGAAGGGGACACTGAAGCACAGAGAGGGTAAGTTGCCCAGGGTCATTCAATCAGTGCAGGCGAAGGTGGTCTTAGCCCCTGCATTGCACTGCTGCTGTAACCAAATAAGATGATGTTTAGTTAGCTGCTAGATACCCTGTTGAGGATCCTTTCTAGTCTGCCTTAAATAGAGTTGCTCCGCCCATGGGCCTGGGCCTGGAGAGGCCAGCTGTATCAGCAACAGGGTTGAGAAGCGCAGAGCAACCTCCCCCCCCCATCCCAAAACAGGATACCAGTCACGTAGCTGTCCCAACCAGGGAGGAGCCCCTGCTTCCTTAGTGATGACCGGAGAGGGGAGGGGGATTTGCTGGGGTACCTGTCAAGTGCAGACTCTTCCTCAGAGTCCAGGACAAAAATGGTTCTGGGAATACCATGGGTAGAAAGAAAGGGATATAAGCCTCTATCTTTCCCTCCTCATCAAAACAGTTATTTTGTCCTTTTAATTCCCTGCCCCCCCCCCAAGCTGCATTAAGGAAAATCCTCTGCCAGTTCCGGGGCTGTGACTGCTGGGGGCTAAGAGAAGAGGAGACAGCTCCCAGCGAATGTCCACAGGAATGAGGTCTCAGGCAGGGGCAGACAGGGCAGGAACAGTGGGCTCCTTTCCTCCAACTTGTTCAGGGAGGTGGCTTCCGACGTTTCTATTGTAACTCACTATGACCTAGTGCTTGTGGACACATGCATGCATACATACACAGGAAACACAGATTTCAAGGAACAATTACTGTTTGGGGAATACTTGGATTTTTAACAAAATTCTTTTTCTTCTATTTCATTCTGTTCTGTTCTTGTCATTTTGAATCTTTTTCAATTAAAAAATATTGATTCCAACCCATTAAACCGATTTCATTCTACAATGATGAGCTGTCACTCCCCTCCTCGCCCCCCCGCCAGCTAAGAGAATTTTAGGGATTAGGAGCTCATAACTTGTCATGTAAGGGCTGCCCCGTTCTGACAAAAACCTAAAGGAGCTAACCATAGCTCCTGCCCCTCGAAAGGATTTTGCCTGCCACTCTAAGGGATGACCATGAAAAGACCCAGGAACAGCCCTGTCTGCAGGGTGAGGAGGCACTCCCCGACTTGGGGTCTTGAAATGCTGATCAGTCACACATACATCTGTCACTTGCAGGTTGGGGTTTGGGTGGGGGAGAGATACTGTGGATACAGGAAAAGGAGACACTTGGGTGCCTCATGGCCCATTATGGAAGAAGGGCAAACAAAAGCTACAGTGCAAGGGGCTCATTGTAATAATAGAGAGGCTTATAAGGTTCTCTGAGAGCACAAACAAGAGCCCCACTCTCTGGGAGAGAAGTGGAAGGCATGACAAGGAAGAACTGGTTTGTTACAATGAGTGGAATTTACCAGGCAAGAAGCAAGGGCTGGGGAAGGAACTGCAAGAGGAAGGATTCTGACAACACTCAAGTATCTCCCCACCAAATTTTCCTAGAATTTGACCGTGATGGCCTCATTCTTTTAGGGTAGGGTTTTTGTTCCTACTTGGTTAAAGCCCTGTGGGCAGGTCCTTTAAAATATTGCCAATCACTTGTACCTGCGTCTGACCAAATTTGAGTTCTGAGTGAGAACAAGGTTTGATAAAGGGAAGGGGAGTAGGGAAAGAATGTAAGGTCACTAAATGCTTAGGCAGAAAAAGTGCAAATAAAATGATACCAGGAGGCACCAAGTTCAAACTGCTGTTCAGTTTGGCTGGGTCTGGCTCTGGAAGGCACCAGGGGTGGTAGGGTCTGGCTCTGGGAGGCCAGGGGTGGTATGGTCTGGCTCTGGAAGGCACCAGGAGTGGTGCGGGGTACATAGTTCAGTAGAGGTGTTCTGTAGAGGCTTGCTGAATGAATGACATGTCTGATGAAACGTTGTCTTTGAGAACCATCTAGATTGCTCTGAACCCTTTACTTCAGAGCTGTGGCTTTGTAGTGATGGGACTCAGCCAGCTGGTAATCCCGATTCCTGGTTGGGCATTTCATCCACAAAGAGCACATACTCACTTAGAAATGTCAGAATACATGGAAAAGAAAAACAAAGACAAAAATAATAGCCACCCAGAATGAAACAGTTCACGTACTGAGAGATTTCTCTCCCATATTTTCTGTCTATATGCAAACATACATTTTTCAGTTGTTTTGTATTATTTATACAATTTTGTTTCCTGCTTTTTTCATTTCAGTATATTGTGAGCATTCCTCTATCATCATAGAGTGTTATATTCTTGGCAAACGTAATGTTAATGCTGGCCTGGCATTCCATTGTATGACCATGCATATTTTTAAGATAAGTGGCCTATTTTGGGATGTTGACACAATTTTCAGAGTTTTAAAAATCTTTGTTTAGATTTTCATCGTACAATTTCATCAGAAATTCTTTGATTTTTTTTTTTTAGCTAAATGGAATTTTCACATAAAATTACTTGCCATTTACATTTTTTTCTCCCATGAATTAATTTTCTGACATTCCCCCAGTTTTCTGTTGAGGTGTCAACACCATTTAGTTGCAATTTCATACACTGTTTTCTTCAGCTTCAGCCAAGACAGTACACGGAGTTACGCCGTAGAGGCCAGATTCTATTAGCATCATAGAACTCAGACCCAAGAGGAGGATCTACCCAATGATTCCGATTCTTCCCTGCTCTTTTGTTTCTTGCTTTGACTTCCCCCTTGAAATTGCAATGCAAGCCATTGCTGCTATCATGTGTTCCACAAACGTTGCCGGAGAAAGTCCTCCAATGTCACCGACCTCTCTTGGGTTAGAATGCTTGAGAGGTGGTGTGCTTTAAAACATGGACTTTCAAATCAGATAGATTCAAGTCCAATTCCTAAGGAGGAAGTCTGTCTGTGGTCAGGCTCCTTGTTTTGTAAAGTGGAGACAGTGGTGGTGTGACGATGAGTTAGTCTGGCAAGAGCGTGGATCAGGCACATGGAAGGTACTTCAACAAATATTGTCAACTTGCAGCCCGTGCTCCCCTTTCCAGTCTTCATTTTAGATGCCACCCACCCTAACCCCGCCACTTTATAGACTGAGGACACCAGGCCACTTGCAGAGAGCTCAGGACTGGTAACACAGTGCCATGTTGCTTATTCTCAGCCAGCTGAGCCCCAGAGGGCAGAGGGGACTTGCCCTTGCTCACAGATTCTTGATGTCTGCCCACCATGTGCAGCTCTCCCTCTGATCTCCACGATTTTGCTGAGTCTGTGCTTGATATACTCAGCCACTTCACCCACACCATTTATGAACTGGGCTTCTTCCACATTCTCAGTTATGGCACCGTCTGTCTTTGAGGGATGCTTCCAGTTTCCTTCCAGCTCCTTCTACCTTATTCTTTCTCTCCAAGGAGACATATGTGGAAGTTCTCCCTCTGGATTGGAAACCTCCGGAGGGCAACCTGAATTCAAAGCAAACTTGGTAATAGAGAAAGTGGAAAAAAGCAAATGGAATCAAATTGAAATGGGCAAGGACCAAAATCTGCTTGTGAGTCAAAAACACAGCTGGATGAATGATCTGGGGGTGTAGGGTGCTGGATGGCAGAAGGAGGCAGGAGGATGGCAGAGGGGGCTGTGCATAAGCAATATGGCTTCCACATTAGGAGTTCCTTAGCTCCCTGGGATTGGCATTCCAAACACCCAAGCAAGTATGGGAACTGTTTACTTCTTCCTGTCCCCACCTGCCTTCACACGGATATTATCCCCAAGTCCAAGGCCCACTGCCTTTCCTCTACACCACTCCACTTCCAGGAAAACAAAATTCCAGCCTGAACAAGGAGAAAGGAAAGAGGACCGAAACTTTTTCCTAGAGAGCTTCGTGCCCATATAGAAACAATGTCTTGCTACCTCAGCACCTCTAGAAGGAAAGGAGAAAGGAGACGTGCATGGACCTTGGTTTCAGGATCTCTGGGCATTCTACATCACATCTCATGTTCAAAGATGACACTATTAACTGTGTATGTGTGTTTTGGGGGAGCGAGTGAATAGGCCAACCTGTAACCAATACACATTTATTGGATTAGGAGAAACCATGGGAGATCTACTCAGGCAAGTTACAGAATGTTTTAGAGCCTGAAAATAAGTAATGTGAATCCCTGAACAGAACTATCAGTTCATCAAATATGCACTGCCCTTACCAGACTCTGAGTCACATCAGCATGAATACGTGAATGAATGAATGAATGAATGGAGTCAGTGAACAGAAGATGAACGAGCTGTGCTTTCCTCACTGTGAGCAGTTGACAACCACTTCGGTTGTTTAGGATGAGCGAGGTCTCTTAGATGGGCAGGCAGCCTGGGGTCTTGCAGGAATAGCCATTGCATCCTGCTAGCTGCATGCCAGGTCGACCCAAGTCGCCTGGTATTTTTCAACAGACCCTTAGCTAGGGTGCAAGGTCAGAGGCTGCTCCTGAGCGTCCCCACGCAGGGACCTTCTGTTCTTCCTGCTTAAGAGGTCCCACTTCCGCTCACCACATAAAAGCTGCTGCCATCCACACACAACCTTCCTGGTGGCTCTCTCCCAGGCCCTCTTAGATACTGAATGCATATCATCACATAAGATGATTGGAAATGCCCTGTCTACCAGTAGGAAGACAGCTTGTTGTTATGACCAATTTTCCAGTGCCGGTAAGAAGATTATTTTCCAATAATTTTTGACGGTGATTCTGGCACAGATTATTCATTATGCCCTGTGGGAGGTGGGGGAGGCTGGTTCCAGCATCAGTAGCAGAATCAAGAATTAGAATCCTGATCAGTGTAGGGCTCTGGGTTCTATTGCTACTTAAGGAAGTCTCTTGATACTGCTGCTCCCAGTCTACCCAAGTCCCTAACGGACTGAGCTCCCTTCTCTATTCAGCACTTAGTCACCTAATCAGTTTGCTTATCAGTGAAATCTCTCTGGCTGGGAGTGAGTGGCACAAGATTTTAGACCCTGCAGTATGCCCAATGTCATTGACATGACTCTCGTGCTCTTTCTGAGCATGGCCGGACTCTTATATCCAACCTCAGATGAGGGCGCCATGCTCAGGAAAAGCAGACAACCGAGCTCAGAGTGCCTGAAATTCTCTCACACTTGCTTTTTGATCCAGAGCAAGTCACGGATAGGCACCTCATTTCGCTCATCTATTAACCCAATCATGTGGTTTCAGCCAGTGAGTTAAAAGACTTACATGGAATGCATGTGAATAAAAATTTCTTATAAAATTGTAAGAAGCAGGCGCCTGGGTGGCTCAGTTGGTTAAGCGACTGCCTTTGGCTCAGGTCATGATCCTGGAGTCCTGGGATCGAGTCCCACATCAGGCTCCCAGCTCTACGGGGAGTCTGCTTCTCCCTCGGACCTTCTCCTCGCTCATGCTCTCTCTCACTGTCTCTCTCTCTCTCTCTCTCTCAAATAAATAAATAAAATATTTTTAAAAAATTGCAAGAAGCTATACAAGAATCAGATATTATCTTGTTATGTTGATTACTATTACGCTGATACTAGGAGATTAATCTATGTAGAATGCCTAAAAGAGTGCCTGAAATATACCCAGTGCTTTTCAAATGCTAATTCTCTTCACCTGTTGCTTGAAATTTAGACCATGTTCTAGGCTAACTGCAATAGTTCTCAACCTTGGCTGCATATTGGAATCACCAAAGAATTTTTAACAATACCAGTGCCTTGGGGTGCCTGCGTGGCTCAGCTCGTTGAGCATCCAACTCTGGGTTTTGGCTCAGGTCACGATCTCAGGGTCATGTTCTCGGGGTTGAGATAGAGCCCTGCATCGTACTCTCTGCTCAGAGGGGGGTCTGCTTGAGATTCTCTTTCTGCCATTTCCTCAGCCTCCCCCCACCCCTTACCACCTGCATGTGTACTCTTCCTCTCTCTCCCTCTCTCTCTCTCAAATAAATCTTTTTAAAAAATACTGGTGCTTGGGTCTCCTCCCTCCAGATACTGATTAAATTGGTGATGGGATAAGAGATGTTTTTAAAATATCAGTTTTTAAAAGCTCTGTGGGTAATTCTCATGTGCAGCCAAGCTTGTAGACACTTGAGAATTGATGCTCAAAATGCAGACCCCAGAGCAGCGAGCAAAGCATCACCTGGATGCTTATTACATTTAAATGGGATTCTCCAAGTGATTCCTAGGTGGGTTAAAGTTTACCAAGCACAGCAGTGGTCTCTTGGGCTAGAGAAATTTTCCAGATGACCAGAATCGTGTTCCAACTGGTTGATCTTTGGTCTTTTGACATACCTCTGGTTTGAACTGATGCCATAATTTGGTTCTAGGGTTGTAGGGGTTCAGGTCTGCCCTAGGACTCAAGCCCCAGTATTTGCCCACCATCCCCTCTCAGAGCCAGGGACTAACATTTTGGACCTCCTTAAAAGCGGATATTTGGGCCATGCGAAGTCTTACCCTACTTGAGAGGTTTCCAGTGGAATTATGGTTTTTTTCTGAGGCCAGATCAGAGGGTAAGCTTTGGGCAGGGTACAGGATGTACCTTCAGAAAGGAAAAAAATCATTTATTTGGTTGCCATGTCACATTGCCCTTTTCCACAAAGAAATGGCAAATCGGAGAACCCTGGAGAATATGGGATACTAACGGGTTTGTATGTATGGGTGTTAAAGTGTTTGACAGGAAACTATGGGAAATCTGCTTAGAGCAATCTAGTAAGTGTTCTATAATGTGAAATGGCCCTGTGACCACCCAAAGAGAAATATTCATTCCTTTATCCATCACATGTTTATACCTGCTTCCTTACAAGATGCAGGGGAGAGGTGCCTGGGAGACTCAGGCAGAGTCAGTTAAGCAGCTGCCTCTTGGTTTCAGCTCTGGTCATGATCTCAGGGTCCTGGGATCAAGCCCTGGGTTGGGCTCCAAGCTCAGAGGGGAGTCTGTTTGAAGATTCTCTCTCTCCCTCTCTCTCTGCCCCTCTCTCTCTGTCCCTTAATTAATAAATATTAATTAAATATTTAATTATTTAAATAAATAAATCTTTTAAAAAGTCTTAAAAAAATACAGATGACATGGCTCCCTATAGCTAAAGAGATGTTCTTTTATTAATGCTAAGAACTCCCTTCCTTTAGTTCTTTGCTTTAAAAGGCACCTTATAAAAGAAGTTATTTTCCTGACCTCCTACATAGCTCAGTCTCTGAGCACTCCTTTTAACCTCTCTGCCCTACTCTTTCTCCATAGCACTAGGCTGACACATTGCCCACTATCTGACACCCTTACAGAATGTAAAATCCACACAGGCAAAAGCAAAATGTTCCCTCCATTACCATATGTCAGCACTTATATCAGTGTCTGGCTCATGGTGGGCACTCAGTGGTATTTGTTGAGTGAATGTTAAATGAACAGAAGAGAAGAAGGAGAAGGGAGATAGCACTTACTATGAATTTACCATAAACTGTACCCAATATGGGTGCTTTATGTATATTATTTTACTTAATTCTTACAGCATTTTTTCCACAATGCATGCAAAGAAATGATCCCAAAAGTTAAGAGGAGAAATTGCCCAAAGTCACAAAGCCATAAAATGGTAGATCAGGATTTGAACTCATATCTGTTTGGTTCCAAATGACATATTCCTTCCATGACACCAAGGAACAGCTGAGAGGGATTGCTTTGTGTTTGTAAGCAATGCCAGCTTAGACAGGGACAAGTGTCTTTAGTTTGTATTCTGGATTTTCACCCACACTTGAGCAACATTTAATTGTACAGTTGGACTAGGTTGAACTGAAATGAACAGTGTGAGCAAATGGGCTAATGCTTCATGCCTACTTGGGATTTAATAAAAATCCAGCAAACACTGGATGGATGGGTGGATGGAGGGATGGATGGATGGATGGATGGATGGATGGATGAAAAGAGAGGGAAGGAAAGGCAAGCAATGGTAAATCTATTGCATATACAGAAAATATATTTCTCCTTGATCTCTCTTTAAAGTTAAATTAATTAAAAGAAGCATTGAGTGGAAAAGTATAAAATTAGATTGACTCTGTCATATCCAGGAACATTTTTGTCATCCTTGCTTAATCCCACTGAAAAATGGGTAAAACTGATTTTTTTTTTTTTTAAACCACAGGACACTCAGTTCCAAGTATATATCCAGCATGGGCAGAAACCTCTAGGCTCTGCAAGGCTGACCCTGCTTTCAGACCTATTTAGCACTGGCAAATGTCCCTATGATTGCATTTCTAAACCCCAAGAGAGGAAGGCAAAATGAAGTTGCGGGAGTCAAGTAAATCTACAGATGGAATGATGTGGGAACTATGGGCAGAGAATAGCAACACACACAGGATTCAGGTATTTCTTCCAACTGTTCACTGCCCAAAAATGGCATCCTCCAAACTTGCACCTGCTGCCCTCTGTAAAATCAGATGAGGTCAGGCTTATTTTGGTTTGGCTGTGGGAACGAATCCTCCCCTAGAACCAGTGCTCTCTCAGACAATGTATACCCATGCCCGCTCTGAAATTGCAGATCTCCTTAGAGCCCAAGTGCCTTCCAAATATTTGATGAGAATTTACTGTGCACTTCCCAGGGGCAGATGGTGAAAGGGAGAAGTGCTATTAGAAGATCATGGCTTGAATTGATGGAAGGAGATCAGTTCTCCTTCCACCTAGAGAATTAATAGAGATTTTACAAGATGGAAAACACACTGTTGATTCAGAAGTTTTTAGACCATTGGAACTTTCTTTTCTCAGTCCAATACTTGATTCCAAACAGGATGTCTGGCCATGATATCCCTTAGGTAGACCTTCTACCAATTTTATACATTTTTTAAGTGGAGACATGAGATACCATGAAAGTCTCCACTATAAAACTATCATAAGAGGGGGCACCTGGGTGGCTTAGTGGGTTAAGCCTCTGCCTTTGGCTCAGGTCATGATCTCAGGGTCCTGGGATCGAGCCCCGCATTGGGCTCTCTGCTCGGCAGGGAGTCTGCTTCCTCCCCTCTCTGCCTGCTGTTCTGCCTACTTGTAATCCTACTTGTAATCTCTCTCTCTCTGTTAAATAAATAAATTAAATCTTAAAAAAAAAAACTATCATAAGGGGTGCCTGGGTGGCTCAGTGGGTTAGAGCCTCTGCCTTCGGCTCAGGTTATGATCCCAGGGTCCTGGGATTGAGCCCTGCATCGGGCTTTCTGTTCATCGGGGAGCCTGCTTCCCTTCCTCTCTCTCTGCCTGCCTCTGCCTACTTGTGATCTTTGTCTGTCAAATATATAAATAAAATATTTTTTAAAAACTATCATAAGATGAAGCAGTAAGATGAAAAATTCAGGGATAAGATGTTTCAGAATCACATGGTTTTTCTTTCAAAACAGCAGCCCCCTTTTTTTATAGTTTGGACACCTCTGGTTGGTCTGGAGGATTTTCATATCATTAACAGCTCAGCCTTAGCATCTAAGGTGACTTCTTCCACCAAGAAAGCCAGCCCTCCAAAGCACTGAGTCTGTACCCGAGAGCCTCGGAGGCTCCCTCTTCTAGCAAATGGATGCAGTCTTATCCAGATAAGCCGTTTCTGTTTGGACAGCCGTGTGGGAAGATGGCCAGTGCGCCATCTTGCAGTGTGCTGGGCCCCGCCAGCCAAAGCTGCTTCTGAGTGCCCGCAGAGCCTGTTCCAGGAGTGTCCGCCTGCTGCCCACTGCCCCACGCCAGGCAGGCTGCTCCTCACCATCTGCTGTGTGCTGGGCAGGAGGCAGACCAGGCCAGCCACCAGGTACTCCCTCACATGCTCACCTGCCTCTACTTCACACCCACATGCACGGCCACTTTGGCTCAGGACCCCAAAGGATCTGACCACACATTCCCTATTTATTTATGAAGGAAACGAGAGCGTCTCCTGTATTCACAGGAAAAGGTGAACAGGACACGTAAACAGCAGCCCTCAATATTGCCCCACAAAGAAGCACACACTTTGGGGCACCTGGGGGGCTCAGTCGGTTGGGCATCTGCCTTCAGCTAGGGTCATGGTCCCAGGGTCCTGGGATCAAGCCCCATGTTGGACTCCTTGCTCAGCAGGAAGCCTGCTACTCCCTCTCCCTCTGCTGCTCCCACCACTTGTGCGCACTCTCTCTCTGTCAAATGAATAAATCATCTCTGAAAATGGAGCCACAGTGTCAGGTTGGAACCCAGCTATGTTACTTAAGTGCTGTGTGGCCTTGGGCAAGTTGGTTTACCTTTCTATGCCTCCATTTCCTCAACTACAAACTTCTGCTTTCTGTGGATTTTGGGAAGATCCAATAAGATAATCTGTGTAAGGGACTGGAGCAGTATCTAGCACATAGAAAACACCCAATGGGTGCTCTTTTTCTTACTATTACACTGCTTCTCAGCATGGTGGAAAGAACACACAGCTCTGGTTCTTGGGTCTCGTCCCTGGCATTGACAAAAGACAGAGCCTAAGAACACCAGTAGAAACCAGCAACAGCCTCCCTCTTGCCCTAAAGCTCTCTCGGAGGCCACCCTTTCCAGCCTCAAGAAGTCCCAATATTTACTTCTATCTCGTAAAATAGTTGTTCCACTCCCTCGCCTGCCTCCTGCGTGGAGCCATCACGTGCCAACGCCCAGCTATACATAGCCCGGGCCCCATCTGCAGGTGGCAGAAAGTGCCGGGAGATTACTGGGGATAAACGTCAGCTCTCCAGTTTCAAGGCAGGACACACAGTTGCTGAATGGCTTGACACGTTGCCAGATGGTATGAGGGATAGTGGGTTAAAAAGGGTGCTTTTTTGGCTTACAAGGAAAGAGCAGCATTGTGGCCGAGATATTTTTAAGGACCAGCCTCAGGGACGTTCACTTTGAGCAAAGATCTGTGACATTTTTTTCCCAGGCTCCTCAGCACTCCATTTTCTTCAGATTCTTGATCCTGCAGAAAGTACCCCCCAACCCCCAACTCTCAGTTCCCTTTAACGGAACCTCCCCATGCCTTCCCCACCTTCCCTCTGACCATGAGATGTGGCACCAATGTAGCTTTCTTCAGTCCATCCCGGGAGGTAAGGGGTGCCATGAAGGGACTGCACTTGGAGGGTCAAACACAGGGTCCTTGATGGTCTGCATCTGCTGTCCCAAGGCCTGGGGAGCGGTCACACGGCCCTCGGAATGTGCCCCCTGGTGCAGCCGGATGACTCTTTCCTGCCTTTCATGGGCAAACTTCTTGAACCAGGGATCCACACCTGCTCTAACATGTCCTTGCCACCCACTCAAATGCTTAACTCCCAGTGCTTTGGCTTCTGGCCCAGCTCCTCTCTGAAAGGTCACCAGTGACTTACCAGTCCTGAAAGGAGAGACCTAGTGGTGGTCCCACTGTCCATGACTCCCTGCAATATTTGATCCAGCCACCTGCGCCTTCTCCCCTGCTGTGACTTTGGAGTCCCCACACTGTGTTCCCTGTCTTCCGATTCCTCCCCCAGGCCTCCATGCCTCCAGGGCACGCTCCTCTTTCTGCTCCTGCCTCCTGTAAGACGGCCAGTCTCCCACCCTGTGGTTTTCTCACACCCTGGCCTCCCTGAAGATGCTACCTGCCCTTCCGCCCCCACCTCTCCCCTCCACCTCTCTCTTTGGGACCCCTCCCCCGAGCGCCAGGTTGACACCTCCAGCTCTTGGCAGGACTTGGATTGCCATGAATGCACTGCATCTAAATCGAAACGGAGAACTTCGCCTCCGGGTCTGGCATGCCCCATCTGATGTCAGTGTTTCGTTCTTCCGTTCGTTCCCTGGCTGGGGACCCTGGAACCATCTTGCCTCCTCTTCTTGTGAGGTCTCCCTCCCTTCTCTCTCCAAAGCCATGGAAGAGCTCTAGTTGGACTGACTCTACACTTGGAACATAATTTCCTACATTACCTCCATACCCTGCCACCGCCTCAGTCTGAGACCTGTCCTCTCCCAGACAACGCATCAGCCTCTCAGCTGGTCACCCTTCCTTTGCACTCTCCTTTCTGTCGGTCAGAATAGACCCTCCTCCAACTCCGGTTAGCTGTATTGTTCTCCTACCCAAATACCCCCAGTTCAGAACCATTCATCCTCATATTCAAATCCTTTACCTTCTTTTTCTTTTCCTTTTTTTAAAGATTTTATTTATTTATTTATTTGACAGACAGAGATCACAAGTAGACAGAGAGGCAGGCAGAGAGAGAGGGAGAAGCAGGCTCCCTGCTGAGCAGAGGGCTCAATGTGGGACTCGATCCCAGGACCTTGGGATCACGACCTAAGCCGAAGGCAGAGGCTTTAACCCACTGAGCCACCCAGGCACCCCTACCCTCTTTATCTTGTATGCCTTAAATATACCACTCCATTCAGCACCCTCAGATAACCTCTCAGTTCCATACCCTCCCTGTACATCTGTATCTCCAAACCTCTGCTTCTGCCATCTTGTCCTCCTGAGATGCCCTTGCTGCTGGCCTCTGCTTATCCATGTGCTGCTTGCCATTCAAGGTCTAGGGGGCCTCTCCTCTCCCAAGCAGTAGCTTCTTGTATTCATTCATTTCCTTGAGAAATTAATTGTGTTTTTAGTTTACTGCAAGGTAGCAATGTGGTTCCAATTCTTCCGATTTTTCAAGGAAAGTTGGAAATCTCAATTTCCATATGAAATTGCTTAATTTAAAAATTTTCACACCATGTTGTAAAGATGGTTCCTACCAGAGGCACATAGTCCGTTAAAATTACAATTTATAGACTACTTCATATACCATGCAGATAGCAGATCATAATATATTCAGTGTACAGAAACAAAAGAGAGTAATAATTCTTTTCAGGACAGGTTTTTGGATCTATAAAAGTAGATTTTCTTGGCAATCAGGAGTTGGATGTTCATCCTATGAATTTGGGATTTAAATGACAGGAATTTAAATTTAAATGACAGGACAAAAATATGGCAGTGTTCATCACTTCTTCATTTTACAGGTGAATTTAGTAATATAACATTTCTATCAGTTAGTGTCATCAGATGACTTTAAAATCTTATTTTTATTTTATGAAAATTTTCAATGAAACAAATATATTATAATTTTTTTTTTAAATGAAGGAGGGAGAAAGGCAGGGGAGGGACAGAGAGAAAGAGAGAATCTTAAGCAGGCTCTGTGCCCAGCTTGGGTCTCTATGTCACAACCCTGGGATCATGACTTGAGCCAAAATGAAGAATCAGAGGCTTAAGTGACTGAGCCACCCAGGCCCACTTCAATGAAACAATTTTCATTGCGACATAACTGACATACATTGTATTAGTTTTAAGTGTACAACATAATGATTTGATACCTATGTATATTGTGAAATGGTCCACCACAGTAACTTTACCTAACACATCCATCACCATACATAGTTACTAATTTTTTTGTGATGAGAACATTTAAGATCTATCTTCTTAGCAACTTTGAGACATACAATACAGTATTATTAACTATGCCTATTATGCTGTATATTACATGCCCAGGACTTACTTTTCTTATAGCTGGAAGTTTGTACCTTTTGACCCCCTTCATTCATTTCACCCAACCCCCACCACCTTTGGCAACCACTCATCTGTTCTCTGTATCTATGAATTCAGTTTTGTTTTTTATTTTGTTTGTTTTTAGATTCTACAATTCAAATGAGATTGTACTGAAGGCAAGGAATTAATATTTTTGAGATCCATTCTGGTCAGTTACTGGGAGAGCAGGGGGGAGAAAAACAGACAAAGACACTTTGTTTACAGCTATATAATAAGTAAGTATAGCTAAGTGATTATATAAGCCAAGGTGTCCTTTATAAATTGAGAAAGAGGTGCAAAGGAAAACTATAGTGTGCCTCAGACAAGAATACAAAGGGCACCTGATTCAGACGAGGGGTCAGGGCATGTCTTTTGAGGAGCTGACGTTTATGTGTAGACTTCCAAGATAGTTGGAGTTGGTGACAAATGGAAGAAAGAGACTTCTAGAAAGAGGGAACGACATAGGTGGGAGCAGAACACCTTCAGTGCCTTTCTGTGGGTAGAACAAGGCATTCCCTGCAGGCAACTGCAGCCGGTGCCCAGCCTAGGGCTTGGGAGCACTGCTGAACAGACACCCCATGCAAAGGCCTCCCAGGGTAGAAAAGAGCTTGGCAGTTTGAAGAACTGAGGAAGAGTGTATTAAGTAAGAGGTGGAGTGGCCCCAAATGAGGTTGGAGAAGCAGGCAGGCCAAACCATGAAGGGCCGTGTTGGCCGTGTTAGGGATTTTAGATTTCATTCTGATTGCATGGAAGGTAAATCCACACTGCTTATCACAGCCCACTAGGCTATGTGTGATTTGACTTCCCTGCCCATGAGCTCTCTCTCTCTCTCTCTAATTCTCCATAACCCTTGTTTTCTACCTTTTGTCTTTTTGTATCTACCAGTTAATTTTTCATTAGCTTCCTTCTTAATGAAATAACAGAGTTCTTCACACTCTGTATCTTACACCTTTTCGTTGAGCACATACCTCGATCATAGCAGGTCCTGGATGAATAGTTTTTGCTTTCTTTCCATTCCAATACATTAGGCTTTGGTTCTTTTGAATTGGCACAAGGTCCAGAATCTTATCCAGCTGTCATAATATTAAGAAAAAAAAATAACATTTATTAAGCACTTACTGCCTGCCACACTGTGTCAACAACTTTACGTGCATTATCTCATTAATCTTCAGCCTTGTGAAATAAATATTGTTATTGTCCATATTTTGTAGCAGAGTCCCAGCACTTGTGATCTAGTCAGGAATCCAGGTCTCTGACACCAAGCACTGTATTATTAACCACTGGGTTAAACTATTTAAAGATGGGATTGTCTCCATCCATTTTGAATGTCAGTCTTGCTAGATAAAGTATTCTTGGCTGCATGTTCTTCTCATTTAGTGCCCTGAATATATCTTGCCAGCCCTTTCTGGCTTGCCAGGTCTCTGTGGACAGGTCTGACATTATTCTGATGGGCTTTCCTCTGTAAGTAAGGAGCCTCTTTGTCCTAGCAGCTTTCAAGAGATTATACCTACAATTATGATTCCTCAATTTGACTATCAGGTGCCTTGATGTTTTTCTGGAATCTATAATCTTGGGTGGAGACCGTTTGGCCTCTAGTACATGAACGCTGGTTCCATTCGCGAGATTGGGAAAATTTTCATGAAGAACTTGTTCCACTATATCTTCTAGACTTCTTTCTTTCTCCTCCCCTTAAGGGATTCCAATAATTCTGACGTTGGAACATTTCATGGCATCATTTATTTCCCTGATTCTGTTTTCATGGTTTCTAAGCTGTTTGTTCCAGGCTTCCTCTTAATCCTTTCTCTCTATCTGTTTGACCTCCAGATCACTAATTCTATCTTCTGTCTCAGTTACCCTAGCTTTGAGAGAATTTAGATTAGATTGGAACTCATTGAGAGCATTGTGAACCTCAGCCCTGGTAGCTTTTAGCTCTGCCCTAACATTGTGAACATCCTGTCTGGTCGCTTTCAGCTCAGACCTAATCAATTCCATTTGGTCATCCATGGCTTTCTCCAACCTAGCTATTGCCTGGATAATTGTTAGCCTGAATTCTCTTTCTGACATATTGTCTATGTTGATAGCTGGCAAGGCTTAAAAGACTATGCAACCACCAAGCCAACACTGCAGGAAATATTAAGGGGGGTTCTATAAAAGAGGAAAAATCCTAAGAATAGCATTGAACAAAAATATAGAGACAATCTACAGAAAGAAAGACTTCAAAGGTAACACGATGTCAATAAAAACGTATCTATCAATAATCACTCTCAATGTGAATGGCCTAAATGCGCCCATAAAACGGCACAGGGTTGCAGATTGGATAAAACGACAGGACCCATCCATATGTTGTCTACAAGAGACCCATTTTGAACCTAAAGATACACCCAGACTGAAAGTGAAGGGATGGAGAAGCATCTTTCATGCCAATGGGCCTCAAAAGAAGGCTGGGGTAGCGATTCTCATATCAGATAAATTAGATTTTAAACTAAAGACTGTAGTCAGAGATACAGAAGGACACTACATAATTCTTAAAGGGACTATCCACCAAGATGATCTAACAATTGTAAATATCTATGCCCCCAATATGGAAGCAGCCAATTACATAAGAAAACTGTTAATCAAGATAAAGAGTCATATTGATCTGAATACATTAATAGTAGGAGATCTTAACACGCCTCTCTCAGAAATAGATCATCGAAGCAGAAAATCAATAAAGAAACAAGAGGGGACGCCTGGGTGGCTCAGTTGGTTAAGCAGCTGCCTTCAGCTCAGGTCATGATCCCAGCGTCCTGGGATCGAGTCCCACGTCGGGCTCCTTGCTCGTCGGGGAGCCTGCTTCTCCCTCTGCCTCTGCCTGCCATTCTGTCTGCCTGTGCTTGCTCTCTCTCCCTCTCTCTCTCTGACAAATAAATAAATAAAATCTTTAAAAAAAAAAAAAAAAAGAAACAAGAGCATTGAATGACACATTGGACCAGATAGACCTCATAGATATATACAGAACATTCCACCCTAAAACAACAGAATACTCATTCTTCTCAAGTGCACATGGAACCTTCTCAAGAATAGACCACATACTGGGTCACAAATCAGGACTCAACCGATACCAAAAGACAGAGATTATTCCCTGCATATTCTCAGATCACAATGCTTTGAAACTGAAGCTCAATCACAAGGAAAAGTTCCGAAGGAACTCAAACACCTGGAAGCTAAAGACCACCTTGCTTAAGAGTGCTTGGATCAACCAGGAGATCAAAGAAGAACTGAAACAATTCATGGAAACCAATGAGAATGAAGACACTTCGGTCCAAAACCTATGGGATACAGCAAAGGCGGTCCTAAGGGGAAAATACATAGCCATCCAAGCTTCCCTCAGAAAAACTGAAAAATCCAGAACACAGCAGCTGTCTCTACACCTTAAAGAACTGGAGAATCAACAACAAACCAAACCAACTCCACACATAAGAAGGAAATAAAGATGGGATTAATTTATTCATTTAAAGATAAGATCTACTTTGATTCTGTCATTGCAGAGTTAACAATGGTGTGATAAGTACCTATAAGATGCAATATAAAGAGAGAGAGAAAGGGTATACTATGGATATCTACTTATTTACACTGACTTATGCAAATAATCTAGTATTACTTTTTTTTGTTTGTTTGTTTGTAAAGTTAGTTTGTAGTCAAAATAATCATCCGGGGTCAAAGCAAATCCTAATGTTTCTGGAAAGAATGGGCATTGCGCCAATACCCAAGGCTGTGTGTACCAACCCCATTGTGTGTGACAACCCCATTCTCTAGGAAAGACAATAGATAAGACCATCTGAGAAGTAACAAACCAATCAAACAAAACCAGTGGGGAAAAGATTATAAGTCAACAGGGGAAAACTGTAATCAGATCAGAAAAGAATATTCCAGTTTTCTGAGAATTCAGGAGACATGCTGACTCTGTTTTTTCTCTCTGACTCATATTTGTAACTCTTAATCACTATAATTAGTGACACTCGCCTCTTCCTAATTTGATTCAAAATCCCTTGAACTTAGAAAGTGCTTGGGCCAGTCCATCCATTCATCTAAGTATGCTGAGTCTCTAAGCTGCTACTCGAGAGACTAGAGGCACAAAATGGGGTCCTGGTGTCCTTAGGGAGGAAAGATTGACAATGCAGAAGAGGGTTATACATGACTCTAATGACTGCAAAGTCAGTGTCAGAGTGTCATGCCCCTGCCATGGGTTTTGGAATTCACAGAAAGGAGGCTGGAGTGAAAGATGAGCCTGGAGCTGGCTTTACAACCAGGGGTGCCAAGGCTGGCAGCAACTGAGAGAGCACAGTGAGACTGGGCTGCAGGAGAGTGGAGAAAGGAATATATGAGCTGGAGATTTAAGATCAGAGCAAAGTCGGAGACAAAATGGAGCCAAGTTGGAGAGTCTGGCTGGCCCCACCAGCTCGGTAGGGATTCTTGGTCCTGGGGGGCCTGGGTCATGTCAGGACTCAGCCCAGGAGGGCCGAGTCTTTCACCACAGAACTTCTCCCCCAATCCAGCCTCACTGCTTTCTCTTGGGTTGCCGCCAGCCCTGGCCACCCTTGGCTCAGCCCATGGGGGTGATTGCTGGGACTGACAGGAGTGATGACAGAGCTCAAGTGGGCAGGCTTTGGGCCTAATCAGGTTGGGGGGCAGAGTGATGGGACACTGCAGGGACTGCACCTACGATTGCCAAGGAGGAGGTACACAGGTCTCAGCTAACATGGGTTTCTGGCCCATCTGTGACTACAAACTCTGTTCGTCCATCTGTTTTTAGGATAGTGGCTGACTATGCTTAGTTAAACAAGAAACCCAAGAAACAGGACTGAGCTTGTTTGAGACAGCACCTCTCACTCATATGGGTTCAAAAGTCACATATAAACACGGATAAGGTGATAGATGCCATGCTTTCCATGCCTAGGGGAGGCATATCTTTGCAGCGACCTAACGCCCAACAAAACATGGTGGTGTATGCCTAGGAGAGGTCAGGGGTAAAACTTCTGTTCAATTCTCAGAGTTCATCACTTATATTCTTACTGTAATTAGCATTTCTCTCCTGTGCCTAAGGCAGAGGGGTCAACAGAGCCAAGCAGGGGCCTGAGGGTCACAGTTGAAAAACATGATACCGTATCACTTTTGGATGAACTGACAATCTTTTATAGCAGTGATTTCCAGAGTGTGGTGTGTGGCCTGAGATCTGCTCTGTCAGAATCAATGGGTGTGGCAGTGCGGCTTACAAAAACATACATTTCTGAACCCCACCCCAGCTCTGTTCTCTACTTTCTGGTGCAGAGTCCCAGGAAGCCCCATTTTAGCCAGTGATTTAAATGCATGCTGCCACTTAGGAACCACTGCTAGAGGCTCATGCTCCAGGAGTAGGGAAACTTACTAATATCACAAAGCCATTAGGTCTCACCATCATTATTTTTGAATGATAGACAAGGGAACATTTACATCAACATTTTGATAGCACTAAATAGGGCAGAGTGGCTTGTATGTCTACATTTCAGAAATGACCTTGTCTAATAAGTTGAAGGCCATAGACAAAAGCCAAGTGACTTTGCAGAAAGATGGGCCTGTTTAAGCATTGCAAGAGAGCTCAGATGAGTCATCACATAAACACTGATGATGATGTCTTTCATCCTAAGCCTTCCCTAGTCTTGTCAAAATCCAAGAAAGGAGAGAAAACTGCCTGAGGGGCCGGTGGTGCCATTTGTTGCCTGCCCCTCCACCCCCTAGTCACCAAGGGCACTCCACAGAGCAGCTTCTGAGCTGTGACCAATATGCTTAGCCTTAAAGGAACAGAAGTGGTTAGGAGCAGAGAGAAAGAAAGAGAATGAGGAGCATGTGAGAAGGTTAAGAAGGGAAGAATGAATAGGCAAAGAAGGTCCTCAAAGAAGTTATAACAAGGAAGGAAATCCAAGGGAGAAGCCACAGATGCCGGCAACAGTGAAGGGAGACAGGGATGAAGAGAAAATGAGAGAAGCAACCACAGAAGAGGAAGCCGATGGATTTACAGCACAGACTGTAGAGCCAAATAGATCCAGGATCACTCCACCAAGAAAACAATAAATCTTAAAGTTATGTGCACCAAAGAACAAAATAGCAAAATGTGTGCAACAAACATTGATAGAACTGAAAGGAAAAGTAGACAAATTCCTAAGAATGAGAACAAGGCATGGATGTCCACTTTTAACTACTTTTATTCAATATAATGTTGGAAGTTCTTGTTGGTGCAGTAAGTGAACACAAAAAAATGAAAGGCATACAGATTGGGGTAAAAATTGTCCATATTTGTAAATGACACAATTGTCTACATAGAAAACCCAAAGGAATCTGCAAAAGCAAAACAAAAACCTCTTAGAATTAATAATAGTTTAGCAGGGTTGCAAGATGCAAAATAAACATACATAAACAAATTCTATATCTATTTACTGGCCATAAACACATGCACATCAAAATTTAAAATATGATACTATTAAAAAATCACTCCAAACATTTAAATAGTTAGGTATAAACCCAACAAAACATGCATAAGACTTGTATGCTAAAAACGACATACTGCTGGTGAGAGAAGTCAAAGATCATCTAACTAAATGGAGAGGCATACCATGCTCATGAGCTGGAAGACAATAGAGTATATATGTCAGTTCTCCCCAAGTTAACATACAGATTTAAAGATTCAATGCAATTCCTGTGAAGATCCTAGAAACATTTTTTGTAATTATAGACAAGATTATTCAAATTTTATATGGAAATGCAAAGAAACTAAACTAGCTAAAGCAACTTTGAAAAAGAAGAATCGTGTGGGGGTGCCTGACTGGCTCAGTCAGGGAAACATGCAACTCTTGATCTTGGGGTTGTGAGTTTGAGACCCATGTTGGGTGTAGACATTACATAAAAATAAAATCTTAAAAAAAAAAAAAAAGAATCATCTGGGAAGAGGCAGTCTACTCACCTTCAAGGTCTATTTTATAGCTACTGCTATCAAGACCATGTGATATTGGCAGACAGAAGAGAGAAAGCAGCAATAGAGCCATATAATTATGTCAACTGATATGCACAAAGGTGCAAAAGCAATTCAATGGAGGAGAGATGGACTTTTTAACAATAGTGCTGAACAGAAAAAAAAAAAAGAACTTCAACATAAATCTCACACTTTACCTAAATATAGCTCAAAATGGCTCATGAAATTAAAAGTAAAATTAAAAATATACAAATTTTAGAAAAAGAGGGGCACCTGGGTGGCTCAGTTGGTTAAGCATCCAATTTTTTTTAAAGATTTTATTTATTCATTGGAGAGAGAGAGAAAGAGAGCACAAGCAAGGGGGAGAGGCAGAAGCAGAGGGAGAAGCAGATTTCCTGCTGAGCTGGGAGGCTGACATGGGGCTCAATCCTAGGACCTGGAGATCACGACCTGAGCCGAAGGCAGCCATTTAATCATCCGAGCCACCCACGTACCCCCTAAGCATCATGTTCTTGATTTCAGCTCAGGTCATGATCTCAGGGTCTTGGGATGGAGCCCTGTATCAGACTCCCTGCTCAGTGGGGAGTCTGCTACAGGATTCTCTCTCTCCCTTTACCCCTCCCTCTGCTTGCTCTCTCTCTCTCTCTCAAGTAAATAAATAATTTTTTCACAAAAATTTTTTAGAGAAAGAATTAGGAGAAAATTTCAGGATACAGGGCTAGACAATGAGTTCTCAGACTTAACACCAAAGGCCCAACCTATAAATGGAGAAACTGATAAATTGGACTTCATCAAAATTAACAACTTTTCTTCTGTGAAAGATCCTATTAACAGGATAAAAATGATAAGCTATGGAGTGGGAGAAATATTCATAAACCACATCTCTGACAAAGGGCTAAAATTAAAAAACTCTCAAAATTCAACAATCAAAAAGCAACCCATTTAATGCATAGGCAAAGACCTGAACAAGAATTTCATGGAAAAGAAGACATAGATGTCAAATAAGTACATGAAAAAATGTTCAGCCTCATTAGACATTAGGGAAATACAAATTAAAACCATAATGAAATGTCACTACATATCTGTTAAAATGGCTAAAATTAAAAATAATGACAACCCCAAATGCTTGCAAAGATGTAGAAGAACTAGATCAATCATCACTACGTTGCTGGTGGGAATGTACAGCTACTTGGTTAGACAGTTTGGCAGTTTCCTTAAACGCTAAACATGCAATTACTATACTCAGCAATCACGTTCCTGAACATGTTTCCTAGAGTAATTAAAACCAACCTTCACAAAAAACCTGTGCATTAGTGGTTGTAGCAGCTTTGTTCATGATAGCCAAAAACTTTAAACAACCCAGATGTCCTTCAAGGATGACTAATTGACCAAACCGTAGTACCTCCATACCATGGAGCAATTTAAAAAATAAATGGCCTTTTGATATACACAAAAATCTCAAGGACTCTCCAGAGAAATATGGTGGTTAAAGAAGATAATCCGAAAAGGTTATATACTACATGATTCAACTTATATAACATTCTTGAAGTGAAAAGTTTATAGAAATCTTAGGAAGTTGGGTGAGGGCAGGAACAAGCAGATAGGACTATAAAGGGATAACATGAGGGGTCCTCGTGGTTACGGAAATATTCTGTACCTTGACCATATCAATGCCAAAGTCTAGTTTGCAATATTGTATGGCGGTTTTGCAAGATGTTACTTTGGGGAAAACCAAGATGTACAAGGGATCTCTGTATTATTTCTTAGAATTGCACAGTAATTTACAATTACCTTTTTTAAAAAGTTTAAAGAAAAGTGATATTAATATTTTGTGATCTCTCTGGTACTTCTCCACTGTTTCTATTTAAGACCCCATTTGCCAAATGGCAGGACTTAGACCTCAGTCTGTCAGGGCCTTCCTGCTTCCTTAGAACTGAGTTTCAGGGAGGTTAACACAATGCCAGTCCCACACTTGACATCATCATCTGTGCTGATGTCTACCCAGAGTAGCTTCCAGCCATCTGTCCCCCTAGGACACTGTTGCATCCTCTTCCCTGTTGTGGCTGATGGTTCTGTTCCAGTGTACCACTGGTTCTTCCTCTGTGGGCCGCAGGAACACTTCAGGGGCCATCTTGGATCTATCGGCCAGACACACCCAGTGCACATTCCTACTCCACAAGCCCAGGGGTTGAGGGAGCTCAAGAACTGTGCTTGGGTATTGGGGACACCAGTCTCCTTTGTTTTCCTCAGCTTTTCTGGTGTTCCTCAGTTTTTTCAAGACCGAGAGGGAGGATTTAGACGGGGCACGGTTAAGTGACCACACAGGGCACATTGTGAACTCTCGTGCCGCCACCTGACTCCAGGTTCAAATGGTGGCTAGCAAGGGGCTCTGAGCCTCTTGTCATGTATCCATGGTCATCCAAGTATTCTTGGCTTCCTGTTTGAGTCCTACCTCCTCAATTCAAAGTTTATCCACCCTGAGGGCAGAGGAGGGTATGGGACAGTGGATATAGTCTTCCAAATCCTATATCTTAGGATTCTCACATTTTCTCTCTTTGGTTCTCAGCCTTCTGCTAAACTATCCTTCTGCTGAGGGGATAGCATGGAATCCCTTTATGCTGTTTGAATTGGTCAGATTAGCAGGACATATGGAGGAAAATCCTCTCGTTATTACGTCATAATATTATCCCATGATGTTTTCTGCCATCTTTCTGCCCTCGATCTGCTCACCCTCTGGCTTGTCTTCTCCTTCAGCTTGTGGCCCAGGTCCTGGAACATAAAGATATAGGCTTTGTGACGGTGGATGCCAAGAAAGAAGCCAAGCTTGCCAAGAAACTGGGTAAGTGGGGCTTTCTGAGGTATACCAGGAAGAAATGAATGTGTCTTGCAAAAAAAGAGTACAGTTTCATTTCTTTGTGCATGATAGCTGGACTGTTTTTAAGCAAATATGAAATGATTCTGCACACCTCATTCTCGGGATGGGGAAGAGTTTCATGAAAGCAGTATTGGCCTGAATTGAATGATTTCACATGAATGATCTAATGTAGCTTTGCATCATCATAGAAACTGACGCAAAAGAGGCAAACCTTTCTTTTTGGCTCCTAGATGGGGTTAAAAGCCTAGCCTCTTTATGTCACTGCCATGGTGATCTCTCTGGGGAAGAGAAAAATCTCTTCTCCCATCACTATTATTTCCTTACCTCATGAATTAAGCAGCCAACACAAGATAGCAGTAATAGTAGTGACTCTGGGGTCACAGTGGTTCTCGTGTAAAGCTAAACCTCAGCTGGGCATAATTGCTGAGGGCAAGAGGGAGCATTTAGATGAGGCACGGTGATGTGACTGCACAGTGCATGTTGGGATATCTTGTGTCCATGTGTCTTGCTTAAGTCCAAGTGCACTTTAAGAATCTCACACCCCTAATACCGAGAGAGAGAGAGAATATGGGGAGTTCCTCTGCTTGCTGAACACCCACACACGGGTACTGCCCATTTTGCCTTTTCTGCATGACCAGTGAAGAAAGGCTATTTAAAAATAGCAGGAGGTTATAAAACAGGACCTTTGAAGAAAGGTTAATTGGATTTGGAGTAGTAAACACAGTGGGGGAGAAAAGATTAGTAGTGGCGTCAGGTACATGGAAGTTCATTATCTGAGGGCATTACAAACAATTGTCCTTTATTATATTTTCAAGAAGACCAGCTTTTTTTTTTTTAAGATTTAAATTTTTTGCGACTGTATTTAGGTTAGATACAAATAAAAAGTCATGACTATAAAATGATAATGAATTATTAAGAATGTCTGGGGTATCGTTTTCCCTGGAGACAAATAAAGGAATATGTTTTCCCTTTGAGCAGGAGAACTAAGTGTGTTAACTCTTTCCCCAGTCAAAAGCAATTCAATGCCATGCTTCTCTTCCTCCAGAATTTATTGATTCCCTAGTTTTCTTTCCTGTTGTTTTCATGGGAAGCTGAATTTGGGAGAACTTCCAGTAAATTTAGAGGAAAGCACTAGTATTCCAGTGATATAAAAATTTAGCCAGGGGACAAGCTGGGAGAGCTTTCATAAGAATGGACCAAAGGATATTCTCCCAGTGGATGGAGCTTGAAAAATCGACATGATTTTTTCCTGAAAAGCTCACCCTGGAGGAACTGGGGGAGGTTCTTTTGAACCAAACAGTTCTCGGAGTTTGTAGGAGAGTTGTATCTTGTGAAGCTGCTCCTTCATCTTCTCCTCTCTTCCATTTGCCTGAGTTTTGTCTCCATCAGGCTATGCCTGAACTACTACAAAAGCCTCCCAACTGACCTCACTTAGAGCAAAATCTGACATCGGGATATCGGCTGATGTTCCCAAGGTACCCTTCATGATCAGTCATTGCTGGCCTCAAGGATACCTGGTACAGCGGCCCTTTGGGTTTACAAATGGTGCTCCAGGGTGTGCCCTGGGCTCTTCAGACGTGCTCTGGGTGGGATACAGCAGGCGGTGGGCCAGCCTCCTTTTCCCTAGAGATTCTGCAGGAGAGTTCAATTGGAGAAAGCATTCTCCAGCTAATAGAGAGCTTGGAAAAAAATTAATCTAAGGATTCAAAGATGCCATGCAGTTGAACTAAATGCCAGCCTCGGTTATTTAATATTCCTGGGGGAAACAGTTTTCCAGCAAGCATTTGTTAAAGCACACAGTATTACGCCAGGAGCAATGGAGGGTAGAAAAGATGCAGAACCTTCCCTTGTGGCATTATCAGCTAACTGGGAAAAAGAAGATGTGCAGAATTCAGCGATGGTAGAAAAGTAAACTTTTCATTCTGGCCACGGACATTTTTGGGGTCCCTGATGTGTCCAGGCTCTGTGCAAGATCCTGGGGTGCTGAGGGGACCTTGGTTCTGCCTTTGGAGAGCTTTCTGTTCCGGTGAGTACTGTAAATGGAGCCAAGAGAAGAACAATAGTGGCAAGAGGGAGGCCTTCTTGGGAAAAATGAGTCCAAAGTGGAGACCTGAAGGAACTGACCAGGATCAGGGTGCAGGGAGCAAGGGTAGAAGTCACTCCAAATTTGGGGAACCAGGAGAATATCTGTGACTTTTCCTTTACACACCCTCTCACATCAGCACAAGGGCAAGAAGCAAGGAAGATGCACAGGGGATTAAGAGGGCAAGTCTACCCAGGAGAGAATGTGAAGGGTAGAATTGGTGGTAGGTTGTGGAGGGACTGGAATCTGGAATGCCTGGCTAAGAAGTCAAGTGGGCAGGGGGCAATGAAACTTTTGGTAGGGAGAATAGGGTTGGCAATATTTTTGGAAAATTAAAGCAGTGGTAGGGTAGAGAATAGATTTTTCTTTCAAACTGAAGTCCTGGTAGAGCTGCTGGTTCTTAACGATTTCAGTTTAAACATGTGCTTTGGGCGCCCTTTACAGGGGTGTTTTCAAGGAACTGATCCTAAGTTGAATGCTGGCCCCACTGATCCTGACCCCACTATCACCGAGGTATCCTGAGCCAGACGTCAGCCCACAGGATGGCTCTTCTTGCATTGGAATGACCTTGTCTTGTGGATTCTTTGTTTCTTCCAGGTTTTGATGAAGAAGGAAGCCTGTATGTTCTTAAGGGTGATCGTACGATTGAGTTTGATGGCGAGTTTGCTGCTGACGTCCTGGTGGAATTTCTTCTGGATGTAAGCATTTATGCACAGTGCTCCTGCCTGGGGCTCTTTGAGTTCAAATATAAAGGAAAGTGAAATCCCAAAGTAAGAACCAAGAAGCTGGATAATCTGTCCTGGTCTAAGACTGATTCCTCGGGCTTCACAAAAAACTAAGGAGGACTTACTTTGCAGTGCTATTTTCTTCTGGTGGGAAGCTGGTCCTTAAGTTACCTCAGAAATTGTTTTATTAGGGGTCACTAATCGGGACTATGTTGTAGTAACACATTAAGTTTCTTAGCAATTCGACACTACCATCTCCCGAAATCCCCTTGGCTTTGTTCTAGGGCTTCTGAAGAAGAGCTGGGGAGAGTGGGAAGGAGAGGTGGATAATCACCCAAAGATGAAGTAATAATCAGCTGAGTTACCGTCAGAGCAGGATAAAGAGCAGAGCTAACGAGCTTCCCAATATCACAGTCCCTCTCAGCCATGGGGGTACAACACTCTCAGAGCCATCTGCTCAGGCACATAGAGGAACAACACAAAAATATGTTATCCATAGATAAACTCATACTTTCCATAATAGCCATGAAGCTGAATGCTTTTGAACAGATTCCTGTGCAGGTAAATCATACCGATGATTCCCTGTCTACCAGCTAACACACGGTGGCCTGGTGCCTTTTCCTCATGGCCTCAAAAACCCAGAGAGAGTGAGTCAGAAGTGAGTGGAAAGCCACCTCCTGCAAAAAAAAAAAAAAAAAAAAAAAAAAAAAACCACCCATAGACTCTGCCTGGCTCTCTCCTGGACCCATCCCTGCAAGACCTAAAAAAAAGTGAGGGAGGCAACAGAAAATTCTGGGCCAATCTCTATCAGCTAAGTGGAGGCTTTTAGATGCACATGACAGAACTCATGCCCAACTACACAAAAAGCACAAATGGAACAACAGAGGGAGGGCAGATTTTAGACTGACTGATAAATCAGAGATCATGCTCTCTTCAGTGTGTTGGCTTTGTCCTCAAGCTGACTCTTTTCTAGTTTCTTGTAAGACAACCAGTGATTGGAGCTGATATGTCACATCTCCTCATTCATATCCAACGAGTGGTGCAGGCTAGGGGAGAGGACCTGGCTTCCACTGTTCTCCTGGAAGGAAAGGAGAATTTCCCCAAAGCTCTCAGCAAATCTACCCGAAGAGTCACTGGCCAGAGCTGGGTCACATGCCATTCCGAAATTGATAATGGAGAGGAGAAATAGAATTGTCTAGTGTCAGCCTACCCCTTGAGTTAAGCTGATTCCTCAGAAGGCACTGTTGCTGTGTGCTCTGGAGGAGGATGGGGTCCACAGCTCCCTGCCAAAGCGTCCTACACGTGTGCCTGATGTCCCCACTGAGGAGGGAACATTTTTCTCACTAAACATATCTTGTGTACATGTGTGTGGCATTCCAGCTAATTGAAGACCCTGTGGAGATCATCAACAGCAAGCTGGAGGTCCAAGCCTTCGAACGCATTGAGGACCAGATCAAACTCATTGGCTTTTTCAAGAGTGAGGACTCGGAGTGTAAGTTTTCTGAGCCCCGCCTATGAGTCTAAAGGCTAAATTCCCCACCAGTTATTTAGAATGCTGCCGATGAAGAGGATGGGCCATCAGCATATCCGGTGCTGGGTGGAATAAAGGGAAAATTGTCCTTGCACCCTGTGTAATGGGACCCATCTGCAAAAAGTATGCAAAGCAGGCAGAGATGCTGAAAGAGCATAAAGGTTGGGCCATGTTCTCTGGTCTTGGGAGGAGCATGTTTTATAGAGAGAAAAGTCTTCCTTCCCCTTTTCTACTTGTCCACCTACCAGTGGGACTCTTCCCTAAAATAGGTAAAGAGTGGGCTCTCTCCCTGATGTTGGCAGTTCGTGTGGCCGCCAGTTGGAGAGCTTCTCAGTCACTTGGACAGGATTAGAGGAAAATTTGGGTGGGCAGGGCTCAGCCGCCATCACACAATGTGGAAAATTGCTGGCCAAGCCCACAGTCGACCACCAAAGCTGCCCTCAACAGCACAGCCTCACCCCTGGGTGTAATCCCTTTGAACGCTTTGTGGTCAGGTTTTGGGTGGGCACAGGAATGCATCATAGCATCACCACAATCCATATGGGAGTGAGAGAGCGGAGAGTGGGAGTCAGGAAAAGGAGGGACCAGGCAAGCTAACTCCTGGAGTAGATCTTTTTAAACAACTTTGGCAGCATGGCCCAATGAGGAAAGACTTTTTCTGGAGCCTCAGCTGCGGTATAACCACAAAAGAGGATCTGGTAGCATTAGTACATGGGGGACATGCAAAGGAGGGCTGCTTATGATGTTTCTGGAAACTCCAAAATATTTTGAAAATTATTGGCAAAGCTGTTTCTTTGCCTGTATGCCAGCAGGCACCCTCAGCCTTCTCACCAGCAAGCCACCTATTTTCCCTCTCCTGTGACCAGACTTAGCTGCCTTCTCTTGTGCTATATAAAAGCCTGTATCTGGGGGGAAGGTGGCTATCCAGAGAAGTTTGCCCAGCCCTCCTTTGGGTGACTTCATTTCAATTTTTATGTTTCTTACAGATGCTGACTACTCTGGGGTGCCCCAGCTGCCTCCTTCTTCTTTCTCCTTAACTTCTTTCTATTTCCCTTTATCCATTTCTGTCCCCACCCTTCAGTCTCTTTCGTCCTCTGTTTCTCTCCCTTCCATTAAGCTCAGAATAGCAGGTAAGAAGGAAAGCAAGGCACAGATTGGGATAAAGAGCACATCTTCTAGTTCCTCTCCTCCCTACTAAGACAGTGACAAAAACAACTTCATTTAATCAACACATGTCATGTACCAGGGTCTATGCCAGGAGCTCCATAGTGACACCTCACCTTATTTCTCACTACTAGCCTGTAAGGCAGTTACCATATTATCAGTGTTTTGATGAGGAAGAAATGAAAAGAACAAAAAAGTTAAATTAGCTCACTATCACACAGCTAGTAAATAAATCCTACAGCCAAGATTTAAATCCTATCAATCTGACTTTATATCTTGCACACTTAAAACACCATTTTGTACTTTCAAGATTTTACACACTTTTTTAGGTCATGGCACACACAAAATGTGGTGATGTTTGCCCAGCCTGTGGGGTAAACTGGAGAGGATTTGGACTTAGTAGAAAAACAAAAAACAAAAAACAAAACAAAACAAGATTCTTTTGCTTTCTTTATATACTACTACTAATAATAATAATAGTAAAAGAAGATAATAGAAAAGTTTTCAATATTGCCTTGTATAAATCCTCCAAATAAAATATTTTGAGATTTTTTTTGAATGAGAATGTTGTACTTCCTTCTAAAACTATAGCTTTTGAAACAATGACACGCAACTCCTGGTGAAGGGTTTAAACAATCTCTTCTTGATGGTCACAGTCAACAAGAGACTTTGCTTGAACAGGTGGATGGCGGCAAATGACAAGGCAATAGTTACTGCTTTTCCTCTGATTGATGAGTGGTCTTTCTTAAAGTGGAATTTAGGAAATCTGATCTCTAAATTGTCCTTCAAGGGCATGAGCATTGCTTCAGTCCTAATGGCTATTACTTTCATTTTCACCGGCAAATGTAATATTCTTTTAATTTGAATAGGTTTCAAATTCAAAGTTTTCCATATTATATACTTCAAAAATAATAATGAAGCATTTCCTTAAGAATACACAGATCGAGTTCTACTAGTCTTAGAGATTTTTTCCTGGAGATTTAAGTAATAAAATCACTAGCGAGCCATTTCAACTTCCTTTTTTTTTTTTTAAAGATTTTTATTTATTTGACAGACAGAGATCACAAGTAGGCAGAGAGGCAGGCAGAAGGAGAGAGAGGAGGAAGTGGGCTCCCCGCTGAGTGGAGAGCCCGATTCGGGGCTCGATCCCAGGACCCTGGGATCCCGATCTGAGCTGAAGGCAGAGCTTTAACCCACTGAGCCACCCAGGCGCCCCTCAACTTCCTTTTTAAGGTTGAATTTTTATCTTCAAATTGACAAACTTTGTCTTTAGGAAAGTCTAAGCCCAGATCATGTTAGTAATACCGATGATGATGTTGAACATGATAAAGAATAGCAGTCATACATTCATTCCATTGATGTTAGTAGACAATATGAACATTCAAGTGTATGAAATCAAAACAAAAAAAACCCCAAACCCTGAATATTTTACAGTATCACAAACTGAAAAACATTACTAATGACAAACTAGCTTGGACTAGAGTTACAATCACACCAACTGAGAAGACCTGGTGAGGAAGCAGTTTCCCCAAGGATCTCTCCAGCTATCATGCTTGTTGACATCTTAGTCAGAAAATATTATAGAATACAATAAGTTTACACTTTCAGATATAATATTAACTACTGTGAAATTTTGAATGGTTATAGAAAACATGCAGAAAGTTTTATCACCACAAAAAATGTATGGCTGTTACACACTGACTGAAAGCATCACGAAGTTCTTTCAGACATTCACGTCTCCCTGTTTCTTCTTGCCGTCCAAAAGAGCATGGGGTCCATAGGTGGGGAGTTGGGAAGGTACCCAGGGGAAGCACTCAGGAAGAATCCTGTATTTCTGCTGTAGTTTGAGGGTGACTGGTCAAGGAAATTTAATGGCACAGAGACATTGGCTTTGCAAAATGATCCCAAGCTATCCTACAGATAAATGGAAGGACAGTGGAGAACTAGAGGGCTTGAACACAGAGGTAGACTGGAATGGTTTGGGAGAAAAGTCTCCTAAGATATAGAAGATCAAATTAGAAAGGACTTGGAAGAATTGGGGGGCTACATCTTCCAAGGAAGTTGGGTATGAAACTTCACATCCAACTTGAGCACATAGCTATGGATGCTAGCGTTGAGAGGGGGTAACAGGAACTTCTGAGGGGAACTCAGCAGATAGTTAAGAATGCCAAACTGGGGGAAATCTGGAGGTGGGCAGCCAGTATCCAGTATGGAAAACCCTGAGAGATGGGAAGAAAGGTGAGGAAATGCAGTACGCGGTAAGCCGGCAGTTAAAGGCTGATTGTTCAGGAGCCTATTCCAGAAGGGGAAACGGAGGGTCAGACTGGAAGAGCCAGGAAGGAGCTGGTCAGCATCAGAAAAGGACATGAGGGCAGGAAAACCTGATGTCACATGACATCAAACAGAGCAGATTAGACCAGGTACCCTAGAAGACAACCACTGTTTGGGAAAAGCTAAAGGTTCAACCACAGTTTGAAGTGTCACCTTGGGGGAATTATCTTGCTCTACCCTTTTTCATCTTAAAAGGGATACAGATTGGTTTCCTAGGTGAAGAAGGGAATTCTCTGAACACAGGTGTAGGCCATCCTTTCCAGTAGGGGAGGAGTTCAAGGACATGGGGAGAGATTCATCAGGGACAAGGGGGTCAGGGAGGGAGGATACAGATGATTCTGCTGGAGAACACTATAGTTTTAGACAGATGTAAATAGCTTAGGTATGGCCCTAACCCTTCCACTCTCTCCCACCTTCTGTCTATTCATTCTCCAAACCTCTCACCCATCTTCTTCCCCATCCGCCCAGTTCTCTACCTCAACTATCAGGCTATATGATGTATTTTCCAACTAACCAATTACCTTTATGGGGAGAAGTCTGTGTGAATGTGTATCAGTATGGACAGGCATTCTTGTAAATTTTTCAATCCCCTCTCATCTGTGTTTATTGCACTTACCTCTATTCTAGCAACCATCACATTACATTGTGGTTCTTTAAGGGTCCATACCAACTCTGGGTTGTGTGCCTTTGAGATCATTGTCTTTGTCTTACTCATGTTTGTGTTCCCTGAGCCAGTATTAATCGTGAAATGTTTTTGATTGACTTGAAAAATTCTGCATGCTCCTGGAACTCAGGCAAAAGCTTATGTCTCTAATGATTAAGAGATAGGGAACTCCACAAAATGAGAAGAGGTTAATCTTCTTAAGAATGAATCAAAGTGTCACCAACTTTCAGGATTATGGATGTTATGTAGAACCACCCTGCGAGCATTCCCATCCCCATTACCCTTACCTCTAAGGCTGAAATACCAGTGTCTTCTCCAGGTAACTGACGAGATGTAATAAGTCACAGCATGGCCACGCTCAAGTTTGAAACCAGAGTCAAGCATAGGCTTGATTGATTTTAAATCATCTTCTCAAGGAATCAGAATAAGAATGAAAACTTAAAAAGAGGGAAAGAAAAATGAGGGTTTACCAAAAAGGGGACTTCTGCTAAGAAGTTTAAAGTACTTTCATGATGTCATTTTTGATTGAGGTTGCTTTCCATACTAAGATGGATTTCCTTCTCACCTGGTGGTCACTTATAGGAAGCTGTGCTTACACACTCATAACTAATGGTGAGTCTGAGTGGAATAACTTTTTCCTCGGGTTTAGAATCTAATATTCTCTTTTTCTCCCTTTCTCAGTTTCCTTCACTTTCTCCTTCCCATCTACCAATTTCTGAAAAGACATAAAAATGTGGTAAAGGGTTCTTCTTTAGCTCAATAGAATACCACTCAACTCAAACTCCTTGGGGGAAATTGTGGGTTTAAATAGCAATAAATAGGGGCACCTGGGTGGCTCAGTCATTAAGCGTCTGCCTTCACCTCTGGTCATGATCCCGGAGTCCTGGGATCGAGCCCCACATTGGGCTCCCTATTTGGCGAGAAGCCTGCTTCTCCCTCTCCCACTACCTCTGCTTGTGTTCCCTCTCTCGCTGTGTCTCTCTCTGTCAAATAAATAAAATCTTAAAAAAAAAAATAAATAGAACTAAATAATTTTCTATCTAAATAATAATCTACTAAATAATTTTCCAGTCACAATTAATTGGCTCCCCACTCTCTCTACATTATTTAAAAAGAGAAATGTCTTTGGCATGCATCTTTAAAAGTTTCTTTCTTTGATCTTTTTTTTTCTCTCAGATTACAAGGCTTTCGAAGAGGCAGCTGAACACTTCCAACCTTATATCAAATTTTTTGCTACCTTCGACAAAGGAGTAAGTACCTATGAAACCCCAATTTGAATACTTCTGTAGGTATAAAGGATGAAAATTTGAACTTCCCAGTCCTTTTCTAAATTTTAGAAATATTTGCCATCTTCCATCCATTAACACTTTCTCCAGAAGTGTTAGAAATACAGCAATAAGTCACTTTTGAATGGGAGATGAATACAAAGATGATTAATTCAGAGGAAGTAAGCTCATTTCTAAAAATAGCTGATGAAAAGTGATGAACCATTTTTAACCACCTTGAACACTAAGAATGGGCAGTGCATGAGCAGAGTGTGCCAGGACACTAGTCACTGCTTCCTTGTCTTTAGAGCTATTCTCTCCCTTCCCAGGGGTGCATACTTCCCCTTCTGTTGGGTTAGGATGCAGGAATGGAATGGGGAGGACTACTGGTCATCTGAAACCTGGAGTGCTTCCATAAGTTACCTATTATCTTCAAGAGATGTCATTAATATACTCATCTGTAATTCAATTTTTCTTTCTTTCTGGATGTGGCTCATGATTTTGTAAGCCAAAGAACATATATGAAGGACCTTGAATCAGTGGGTAATTTTTTTGGAGTTCACTGTGGATGGAATACTCCACTCTAACTTCAGTTAGGACTAAAATGGATACTACTTATCGAGTGCTTTTTGTGTGTCAGGTACAACTTGATGCATTGTATGTCTATGACCTCTAAGCCTTTAAACAACTTTGGGAGCCAAGAAGTCCCATGTCCCATATAACAAAACAGATTTAGAAAGAGTAAGTAATATCCAAGGTCTCCAGTGAATTAATGGTAGTGCTGAGATCCCAGCTATGCACACCCATGCCCCTTCCTTGGTAACATCCACTTAAGTAGAAGACTCTGTACCTGCCCTTGAAATTCAGGGTGTATCCCCACATACCCACATTCACATAGAGACACACACAACACACAAAAGATGCATACATAATGCACATGTAAAACACCCAACACACACACAACACACAACAAACACAGCTCACAAACATGACACACATAAGCACACAACAAACAGGACACACACAGTACACACATAACGCACACCTCCTCACACACACTCACACTCAAACCCACACCCACACTTATATAACTCTCAGTACACACGCACTCACACTCATAGCCACACCTACACACATAAGAGTGTCTCTCACACTCACACACATATCACACCTAAAAACCTTCAGTCACCATATCTACTAGAACAAATAAGTCTAGGACAAACTAAATCCTGATTATATTCAAGTCAAAGTCCATCAGAGGGTGACCTACTGAGGGGTAAGGCAGTTGAAGAGCAGGGCTCGTGGGCCTTTATACCATGGGAGTCCAAGTATTCTGTGAAAAACAGAAGGAAGCCTGTAGGTTCTGGAGCAGGGAAGGAATATGAAAGAAAAGGTTGTATTCAATCCCTGTATATGTGTACATCAAACTACCTCTGTGGATATAGCCCTGCTCTAAAAACTCTAGATTGAAAATAATCCAGAAGAGTCTATAATCTGAGTAATAAAATCTAAACCTGAAGAAAATTTACCTTAATTGGTTGGATTGGAGTCAAGAGAGATCCAGAGCAAGAATACCAAAAGCAAGAATAACTACCACTTACTAAGTAGCTTTTACGTGCTAGACTCTGTGCTGAGAGTTTACATAGCTCTTTCAGTCATCTCAAAGTGCCCATAAAGGACATATTAGTATTCTCAATCTACATAGAAGGAAGCCAAGGCACCGAGAGATTAAGTGATTTGCCCATGGTCACACAGTAAGGGAGCAATGAAGACTGAGGTGTAATCTCAGGTCAGTGTTCATACTGCTGTGCAGAGAAAGAAACAATACACGTGAAGCTCTTGGCTGAAGTCTGATATGTGGGGAGCATTCAGTAAATGTTAGCTAGTCCTGTTGTGCATAAAAGGCAGCCATCTAAGCCCAGGGGAATGGAGGTTGGGTGAGAACTTTAGCAGAGAAGGGGAGGTAAAGGGAGACCTAAACTGAATACATCACTGCCATTCCATTACGACAGGCCAGCAGTGACTGAGGTGGCTCCCGGGGGCCAGAACTCATCCGAGAGAACACAATCAGGCAGGCAGGCTAGGCCAAGAAAGAAAGCCTTAGTTCTTCAAAGGGTGGCCCACTGTTCAGTTCAGGGTGGTATCGGTTTTCAGACATGCCTCCCAGCCCAACCATATGGTTTTGTGTCCGTGGCCCATGAAGAAGGTGAGGTCAGGCTATAATTACAAACTCAGAAGCCTCTTCACTCCAAACTCTGTAAGACACTGAGTCATAAGTGCCCCCATTCATGTAGCCTTGTGGGATTTTACAACATTTAAAAGGAGAAAGACACACTCTCTACCTCTACATGGAACATGGAAAGAAGAGTAGTCACACGCAGAGGACTCAGTGCCATTTGGGACTTGAAAATTTCAAGTTTGTGGGTGAGGGAGGGAGCCAGAGCCCAAGGAAGCCTCATGGTGTCCAGCAGGGGGCGCTGATGCAGAAGAGGGAGCTGCAAGAACTCTTCGTTGAGACTGAGGGAAGCCCAGAAGGACTAGGGGGAGGGAAGGTGTTTCCTAGAGGTGTGAAGTCAGGCGAGGCCAGCGCCAAGGAGGCACTAATACAGTCCCAAAGATGAAAAGCCAACTGGCAGACATGGAGATGACAAGAGGACTTGGTCATTACTGAGGTGAAGGAGAGAAAGACCAGAGAAGATTCAAAAATACAAGACTACAAGACTCCTCTTCAAGACAGCAAAGATCCTGAAGCTCCTGAAAACATTAGGGAATCGAAGAAAAGAATCTACTGAAAACATAAGATGGGGTTGATGAGTTCTCTTACTACAAGTGGGGAAGATGTACAACTAGAAGTATCTTTCATTTATTCATTCATTTGCTCACTCAGAGAATATTTATCAAGTGCACTTTATGGGCTGGAATCTCTTCTAGAGGCCAGCAACACCACAAGGAGTAAAACAGATTCCTGCCCCTGTGGGATTTAGAGTTTAGTGTGGTGGGGGAGGGGACAAGGAGAAGATGGTAGACAGAAAGTAAGTAGACAAAACAATAAATATGTTATATTCAGTATAGTATATGAGTTAGAGAACCATGAAGACACTGGGATGTCAGGACTGCTGAACCATTGTCCGTAGGGGTCTCCCCCAAAGAGCTTTTAAAATCATGGATTCCTGGACCCACAACTAAGATGAAACTTGTATTTTTTTGTGTTGTGACCAGGCCCAGGAACATGCATTTCCAGAGAGCTCCTTGGGGGCATTCTACCTGACCTGCAGGTTTGGGACCAGCACTAATAGGTTTGGGACCAGCACTAATAGTTGCATCCTGATCCTAAACCAAGCTATGACATCTCTGATCTGAATCCCATGGAGTCAGAGAGTCAGAGGGCTAAGGATGGCATGTTTATTGGCCAAGATGCAACTGAAAAAAAATGAGAGAAAGGGCTTTCCTTGGGATACAGGCTGAGGGCACTCCATGGTGTGGGATATAGTGACTAGCCCTCTGGAAAATTTTTTTCAGGTTTCCCAAGACCTAAACTTAAGAATATCACCATCCAGCTTCATGTTTGTGGTCTTAACATTGCATACCCAGACACTGGCATTCAAGGACCACACACACACACACACACACTTCAGAAGTTGGGAATGAAAAGAGATTGCCATTCTAGGTGATAGTTTAGAACACACCACTGCCTGGGATTCGCTTTGGGCTGTCTCCCCTCCACATACAAGATCTTGACAAACTGCAAACAAAGACTGGGCCTCCAGTTCATTATCTGTAAAGTAAGTAATAATAATGGTTCTTACCTTAGCAAGCCAGGTGAAGATGTACAAAGTAATCAATTGCACTAGCGCCCGACCCAGCGTGAGTCCTCGGGGTGCTTACTACCTTTACTGTTTTCCTTCATCTGGTCACTCCCCACTTCCTTTAAGCACGGTTTTCTGGTTCCTAAAATATGTCATCAGTGAAGTCAGCAACCCAGAATCCAGTGTCATTTTCAGCCCATTTTCTGATGGGCCAGGCTCTGTGAAGAACATGTGAAAACCCAGCCTCTGGTTATGTGTTCGCTGGTTCCTTCCCACGCTCCCCACCCCAGCATCCACACCACCCCCACCCTGTCAAAGAGGGGGAAAAGTAAGAAAAGACCCCACACTTCCCTGTCCCTCAAAACCATATCAACATGATGATAAATCTCTTTTGATGGACTGGAGCTCTTAACGTGGCCTGTTTTCTTTAGCTCTGGGTAGGATGTTAGAGTTTCTTTCCCTGAAGTCCTATGAGAAATGTCTTTTGGAATATGGTGACCCAGAATTAATAGCGACTGATGACAAAAGCCATAGGGACACCCGTGTTTGCTCAGAATGGCTTTACTTGTGTAACGGTTTATGTAATACCCAGTTCCTCCCCCTTCCCAATTAGTCACAGCTGCCCTGGACCTCTGCACCGTTGGTTACCACCACAGGGCGTCAGCTCTTAGGCAATTCTTCTTTCGTTTCAAGGGAACCACTGTTCATCCCTGTGCTTTCTTGGACCTCAGCTCAAACGGGAAAAGAATGGCATTTGGTTTTCTACAAAGCATTGCACATTCCAGGCCTCTCAAATCATTTCACAAAAAGAGGCTTGAGCTCAGCAGCCCTGCAGGCAAACACAGCACCCATTCTGCCCCAACAGTGAGACTATGTGGCCACTTTAATCAAGAGAGCAGACGTCTTCCAGGCTGCAAGCTGGCTCCCCATGCTTTTTATCTGGTAGAGGGTGAGCCCTTCATCCTGGGTTGCTGGGGGAATATCCCAGTTCTAGCTTACGAGTCTGAACCCTGGGAAATCCCTCCATTCTGGACAAAGCAGGATGGTTGGTGACCTTCTGTCTGGTAACAAAGCAGACAGTTCCCAGAGTCTGAGAAACCACTGGACAAGCCAGTACTGAGAGATAACCCTGCTTCTGTCTAAATCACAAGAAGGAGTAAGGAGATGATCAAGGACAAATTAATGGGTTGACCTCTGATTTTGAGTACTTGTGTGCTGTAAACGGTTTCTGTCAATTGCCTGTGCTATCCAAACTGGTTCAATTAAATCCATGCATCTCAGAACACTGAGACCATTCTGTTGACGTTTGCTTCTTTTTCCAGCCCTGGCACATACAGCGGAGTGATGATGATTGTACAGTTAGATTCCCCACTTTTCATCCCTACCGCTCCCTTCTCCTGGTTGGATCTCATTTGCCAAAAAGGGTTTTTCCTTGATTTGTCCTTCTCTGACTGGTCGAGCTAGGGCTTAGGCAATGAGTTTCTACCACTTCAACATTTAAGTTAAAACTGTAGGTATACTCTCATATCTTTTCCAGAAAACACACACACTTCTTATAGATGGGCAACCCACTGCTACTCTAGACTAGCATTCAAGGAAATTATTGTCATGTTTCTAATTGTTACAGGTTGCAAAGAAATTGTCCTTGAAGATGAATGAGGTTGACTTCTACGAGCCATTTATGGATGAGCCCATTGCCATCCCTAACAAACCTTACACAGAAGAGGAGATCGTGGAGTTTGTGAAGGAGCACCAAAGGTGCCTCAGATGACATGCAGGGGATGGTGGGTGGGGGACAGGCAGTGGTCTAAGGCCTGGGGGATGGAGAAGAACCTCTCAGTCCTAACATTTTTAGGCCTCCCAAGAGCAATAACCTGGAGTTACTACCCCAGAAGAGCTGAAATCAGTAGTATGGCTTTGTTGGTCATTGATCAGTTGGGCAGGATATTGCTACCTTTTCTGAGTATGGGTCTATACTTGCAAACAAGGTAGACCAACTCCCCACAATCAGCAAATCCCCTCCGAGTCAGAGTAAGTTACAAGTCATATTCTACAATAATAACAATAGAGATTTACTGTCAGCCTCTTATTGCCAAATACCATGCCAGTGCTTATGGAAGCTATTTTATCTAATATTCAACATTATGGAGTATTATTATTATCCTGATGTTACAGATCAAGGGATTGGGCTCAGAGTAGTTAAATAACTTAGCCATGGATGAATGTTTAATACATAGACTTCTGGGAGAGGCCTATTTGATACCACTTAGAGTAGCTCTAGCATGGATCAGCAAACTTTTTCCATAAAGGGCCAGAGAATAAATATTTCAGGTTCTGTTGGCCAGATGGTTTCTGTTGTAATACTCAGCCTTGCTGTGTAGTGTGAAAGCAGCTGTAGACAGTATGTAAACAAATGGGTATGGCTGTATCCCAATAAACCTTATTTATAAACACAGGAAGCACTGGCTGGATTTGGCCCACCAGCTATGGTTGGCTGACCCCTGCTCTTGAGGGAGGGACAATATTGAAACATGGAATGTGGTAGTGGGTTCACCACCTCGGCACACCACCCTCCCTCTCCAATGCCCGCTCAGATATGTCCACTGAACCTGGAGCACTATGACTCCATCACCTTGTTGTCCTGGTCCCCATAGGGAGGCAGCATTTGGAGAAGGAAATCTCTGTGTGTCTAATACAATTTGCCAACATTCAGAAGGAAATAAAACCATGAGCAAAATGTAATTTTACTTGTTCCTCCAAACATCCCTAAAGAGCTTTTGAATGATGATCCTGATGATATGAAAATGCAGTCCTGGCCTAGGAGAACCACTACTTCTGCTTCTTCTCCCAGGTGTCCTCATTCTGGGCCTGCTCTGGGCTTTGAGCAGTGGGCCCTATCTATGAGGAAGGAAATGGCTTCTTGCCCTAGGAATAAGCTAACCCTATACCCTCTGACCCATTGTTTGTAATCGACTTTATTTCCTTATTTATTTGGCTCCACACTTAGAGTGGAGCCTAACACAGGGCTTGAACTTTATGACTATGAGATCAAGACCTGAACTGAGATCAATAATAGTTAGATGCCAAATCCACTGAGTCACCCAGGGGTCCCTCTAATAGGCTTTATATAATCCTTGGATCAAATGGGTCTGTGAAAAGGCTGGGAGCTTCAGGCCCAGCTAGCTCCCTGTGTGATGTAACAGGGTAGAACAGCTCCATTTCCTTAGGGGAGATTTCTAGAGCTCTTCATGCCCTTGCAAATGAACCAGCATCTCATTTTATATTCACTACGCTGAGGCTGTGGTGTCTGCCTTGGTAATCCCCACTCAAAGAAGCTCATCTTTGTTTTTTTCAGACCCACCCTACGTCGCCTGCGTCCAGAAGACATGTTTGAAACATGGGTAAGAAATGAGAAACTCTTTCTGCCTTGTAGACACCACACCAAGTGGAGTACCCCTTTGAGTTCCCAAACTTAAACCACATTTTATTTTGCTGGAGTGGATGTCTAGATGATGGAGAATTTGAAACGTGGATAACATCACACTCAATTAAAGCCCAGTTCTCCATGGATCTAATTTAAGCCTCTTGGGTAGTATCCACAAGGCAAAACTACTCTATCTTTGAGTTCATTTCCCACAGTCACTACTGGCTTCTGGTCACTGACTACCAGAGACCAGGGTGACATCATGGAAGGCACTCAGGCTGTGGAGTCATAGAGACTTGGGTTCACATCCAGAATCTGCTACCTGGTAGCTCTGCATCCTGTATCAAGTCATGTCATCTTTCTGAGCTTTAGTTAGTTTCTGCTTCTCAAATCAGGGCTTTTCGTAAGGATGAGTGGTTGCAAAGCGCCTAGAACCTGGGAGGTGTTTGGCCAACTGATGGTAGCTGTTTTCATTAATATCAACTCAAGGCACTGGAAGGTGCTGAGTCAGATTATCCCCTAGGTCTATGTCATAGACAATGTGTCAGGCAAGTCAAAATAGTATAGAAAGAGGGCCATGGAGGTACAACATCCCATCCCATCCCATCCCACATCAGCTTTATATAAAATTCCATAACCAATAACAACCAACACCTGTGGAGCATTCTTCAAAGCATTCCAAAGTATTCTTTTAACCTGGATGTTTCAAGAGTTCTAAAAAGTGAAGTAGAACAAATATTACTTAAGCTCATTTTACATGGGGAAACTGATGATCGTACAGATTAAGTTGATTAATCAAGGATACATAACTAATAAGCATTAGATCTTGGGACTTAAGTTTAGATCATCTGGAGCCAAATCTCATGTTCTCTTCAGTATAGTTCCCCAGAGTAAGCATATCCCCATGAGGTGCCATTTTGTCAAGGGGGTGGGGGAGAAGAAAGGAATTAACATGAAAGCATTTATTTATTTAATCTTTGATTCAGAGTCTAAAATGACAGAAGAACAGAACCATGAAGTAACTTATCACTTGATATCTTACTGGCTGGTAACTTATTTGTATGTCTGAAGGCAGAACAAACATTTCGTAAGACACTGAAGAGCAAGTCATCCAGTCTGGAGAATTGGACTTTCGAAGCATAACCCAGCAGTAATGGAAACCTATTTTCTTAATATTTAAACCTTTCAAAAATGTAATCTTTAAAAGGTCTTGTTACTAGATTTAAAAAGAGTGTAGCAGTGTTTTAAAAATAATATTCCTTTAAAAAATAGCTTTACCTTTTACTTAAAATTATTTCACACTTACGAAAAATAATGTAAAGAATTCCATGATCTCTTTACCAGATTCCCCAAATGTTAACATTTTACTTTCTTTGCTTGATCACATACTTCTTGACAGATAATGGATATAAACATTTTTTTGCCCTGAATTGTTTGAGAGTAGCTAGCAGACACAAATCTCCTTACCCCTATATACTTCAGATGTTTTCTAAAAACAGGGAATGTCTCTCAAAACCACAGTGTACTTATCAAAATCAGGAAATTAGTATAATTCTATTTCACCTATGGATCTTATTCAAACTGACCAGTGTCCCACTAATGTCCTTTATAGCACACACACACACAAAATTCTTTTTTCCTGGCCCAGGATCTGATCTTGGATCTCACATCTGAGGTTTGTTGTTCTATTCTTTAGTCTTTAACCTGGTATGAGTTCTTGGTTACCAGAATCTGCTACCTGGTCTTTCTCTGTCTTTCATGACCATTTTAAATTGGGAGCGATTGTCACTGCTCTCTTCTGCTATGTCTCTGTTCTTAGTTCTTTTAATTTTCTTCATCCCTAAGAGAAGCCCTTCCTTCAGACCTTCTCTTAATGACACAGCTATATCACATCCCTGACACCATATGCCGTGGTGGGAGAGCTGTGTCCTGTCCCCTCCCCCTGACCACAAATACCCCTTGCCCCCCCACACTGCCCAGTAGAAATGTTCCCTCTCATATATCACAGGCAGATGTTCAGAAATTTCACTCTCTGGATTCACCGCAACTCATTCTCTGCTCTCTTTTCACTTAAGGGAAAAGATAAGTTACTTCCTTTCACTATAATAGAACTGATGGCTCATATTCTCCACCATTACTATATATTCAATTGTTTTCTAATCAGGAAAGGGCTTTGTATTAAATTTAACCTGGTAGAGAAAAGGGCAACTAGACTGGGTTTCTTCTTACCTGCACACCATCATGGACTATCCACGTGACATCCCAGGAGCTGTAACCAGACCTCACCGGTCCCAAGTCTCCAACTACGGAGGGAAGGCAGGATCATCTTTCCATCCTTAAAAAGGAGAAGCAGAAATCAATCTGTCAAAGGGATCTCTGGGAAGCCACTTCCCAAGTGCCTTCCCCATCTACCTTTGCCACCTAGGGAAGCATTGCTCCAAAGAGCAGCATCTTCATGGACTACTGGGCTGCAGCAAATGAAACCACAGAAGCTGGGGAAAGTGACCAGTTATGACCTTGGAAGTCTTTATCTTCAACACCCATTTTCCCAGACGTTGCAAAATATTTAAATAAGATAGGAAAACTAAGTCAAGCTAAAGCAACTATTGACCTTTTTCTTTCTCTCATTGTGTGGGTTTTTAAAGAGCAAACCATAAAAAACACATGCTTGATTATTACTAAAGAAATTGGTGGCTAGTGATACTTGCTTTGTGTAAATTAAACAGCTATTTGCTTATTTAGATTCAAAGAACGTCAAGGTGGGGCAAGGTGGTCCAGACTGAGTGCCGACTTGTCCTTCCTTTCAATACTCTTACCTTCCAACCAGCTCTCCATCCTGGCAAGTGGTCGGAGTTCTGGGCAAAAGTGCATGGGGATGGGAGTCAGCAGTTCCTTCAGAAAGAACCTTTTCTCTTTGTGGCAATAACAAAGTAGTACTTCCAAAAGGGGGCCAGAAACCTCCAGATAAGCCCCTAGAACATTCCATTGCACCAGGGAGTCGGTAGTTTTAAGTGCATGTTTTTTTCTTTGCATTGCTTCATTCAAGAGAACAAACATTCAACAGAACCTGGAAGGAAACAGAGCAAAACAGTAACAGTGGTAATATACCTGGTTGGTGGGTGACTGATGTGTGGTTTCTTTTTGGTATCTCTAATACTTTCCATTTTCTTCAACTAGTGTGTAAGCTTTTTATCAACATATCCTTTTTTCTTTAAATCAGTGGAAATTCATAAGAACTTATTACTTTGTGCTAAGCACAGGGTTTATAAAAATGAATATTGCTATTGTGTCCTTAGAAGTTCAGGGTTGAACAAATGAAACAATCTTAAAACATATTAATACCACTCTAGTATGCTCATACTATGATAGATAAATGTACAAAGTGAAAGAGAATTCAGAGTAGGGTATTCACCAAAGTATTCCTAAGTCTCCAGTTCTTTGGGGGATATGGTGCTCAGTCATTTTACATAAAACCCCTTTACCAGGCTCCTTTAACTAAGAGTCACTAATCTGAGTTTGAAACATCTGCAAACCCTGCAGGGACACCAGACTCATTTTGTTGCTATTAATGATGTCAAGGAGGAAAATTGTTCCTTCTACCCTCTTAGGTTCTGTATTAAAGGGCTGCAAATTAAACTGACAAAACACAGATGAGCATGGGCAAAAGACAGATTTAATGACCCATTTATGCAAGGGAGTTTACAAGGAAATGTGACTCAACAAGGGGCTTATATACCATCTTAATTGGAAATGGAAGAGGCAAGAGGCACTTCTGAGAGAAAAAAATGACTTATTAGAAGGTTGGGGAGAAAGGGAACTTATGGAAAAACAAACCATGTCTTGGAAAAAGAAACAGGCCCTTGGGGAATAGATGGGAGATTTGCTAGTTCTGTGATAATATCTGTCTAAGAAGAGAAATTAGAACGGTTCTTGAGTATGGGTTTATGACAATTGAGTTCTTTTGGGATTCTCTGTTTTTAGGTAGATAAGGCATTCAGGAATTCATATGCTTTCAGCCCAAAATAATTTTTATGCCACAGTGGCTTATTCTGGACCCCTTCAGTGAGAAAGAAAAAGCACGTGGGGCCAGACAGAACGGGCTTGAATCCCAGTTATGTCACGTACCAGTTCTGTGGCGTTAGGTAAGTCACTTCAATTCTTTAAGCACTAAATAGGAATAAGACTTTCATTTATGTTTTAGAAATGACGGTCTTGTAAAGAACTGATACAAAGAACGGCAGGGGGCAGATACTATTGTGGCTATTGTAATTATCCTTGTTATTTTAAGGCATAATCCTTTCCCTCAGAGAGCTTGCCATCTGGTTGAGAAGGTAAGATTTGTGCTATTAAAAAGAGAGTTTCCAAGGCAATGTGATCCAAAGGCTAAATGGGTGATCTGGAGCAAAGGCTGTGGGGTTCCGAGAAAGCCCCCCAAGGGGGTCTCAGTCCTATGCATGGTCAGCTTGGCTCTTCCTCCCCCGTGCACATTGGATTCTCACTGAGGAACCCTGATTTATACGCTTCCCCCATGGATTCTTGCTCTGTGAGTCTATTACTGAAAATACCCGGCCCCAAGCAGGCACCTGCCTCTTTGCCAGTGTTCTCTACAGGTTTGTGAACTGACTCTTTGATTCCTACAAAGAGACGGGTTCTTTGCCTGGATGGCTAGAGCCCTCCATCCAGGCACCATCTTGGGCCTGGGGAGTGACAGCCTCATTGTGAGCAGCTTCTTAACAAATGAATATGGATTCTTAATTCCAAAAGCAATTTCAAGTGTGTTCTAGAAGGGCACACAGAAATGAAGCCTGCTTTACAGAGTTAACACTGCTCACTTTCTGCTGATGGCAGGAGACAGAGACACAGGACAGCCTAATGAGAACTGATCAGGATATTCTGTCTGGCGATAATAGCAAATGTAAAACAGTGAAACCTTGGACTCCCCTTCTGGTTGGTGTTGGATTTGTGTAATAAACCTGCACACACATGCACACGCACACACATATATCTGTAAAATTCAATTCCCCAGAGCATCTGACCAAGCCCATGCCCACTCTCTTGTTTTTAATAATAATATTTTCCATTTAATCTCTCAGAATTTTTGGAGCTTTTATCCATTCCAAACTCAAAGGGGAAAAATTAGCATTTAGATAGGATTGCACCAGCATTAAAATCAATTGAAATGGAAACGGGGATCATGCGAGGGTTGAGATGCCTGGAGTTTTTTCCATAGGATGATTCTGATATGATATCCTGGATACCCTGTGACTCCCTTTCCCTGTGTCAGCGATAATCTGTATTCACTCAGATTTGTCCTGTGTGCCTCCTTCTTAAACATCTTCCTCTCCATGTTTTTTTTGGTAATCACATTGCTCACAACAAAGCCTCCTCCAAAAGAGGCACAAAGAATTGATGCAAAGGAGACACAGGTGTACGGTCCTTTCTGTCCAGAACATAGAACTATGCAATGCTGTTTGCTTGCTCAGGGATGTGACATACTCACTGAATTCTTGGCCTTGGCCTCAGCCCCCGCAGCCACACCCACGTGTCACGTCACACCCTCAACTTTCCCTAGTTCCCAAATCCACTTTTCCCATAGCCTCCCACACTCACAGAAATGCGTTAGAGGCCCTCAGCAAAATTTGGACCTGAGCAGAAAGGACCCCAAGGTGGGAACCTGGATGCCACAGTCAGCAAGGCACCCCTTACTGACTACACAGGTTTTTCAGTAGGAGGAGTGTTCACAGAGGAGCCCTACATTTGTATATGATTCTTGCGTGAACAGAACAGACCCACGTCTTAATTGACCTAGAAGATTCCTGTCTGCTGCCAGTCTGGGGACAGTTTCAGGATTTGTCGAGGGCATTCAGACGTTCCCATAATTGCTGGTTGCGGGTGGTGAATTCTCAAAACACAGACTGACAATTTACTGAGCTGTATTCAGAGTGATTGTTGCCCTGGGAGCTCCTAATAACCAGAATCATGTTTTTCCTCCTTTTGCCTTTTACTGCTGCTGTCCTGGACCCCACAGCCCACAGGAGTGAGGCCCATTCAGTGCTGATGTCTTGTGTGTAGTGGGTGTTCTCCTGTCTTGTAAACCCATGGATCAAACAGCACGCATTCTGCCCAGTTGCTCATCAATATTTCCTTCCTTACTGTGCACCCCTCAGTTCCCCTGCCCCATGTCCACTACCCCAACACCTCCCCCCTTCCCATCTCCATGCCACCCTTTGTCTCTATCCCTGACTTTTTCCTTTCTATCTCTCCACCTGGGAGTGTAACCTCTGGTTCTTCTCTCCTCCAGGAAGATGATTTGAATGGGATCCACATTGTGGCCTTTGCAGAGAGGAGTGACCCAGGTAGGAAACCGCCATCTGTCCCTTGACACCTTAAGCAAGATCTGACTTCTCCCCTTTGCCAGCCCTCCTTCCTTGCTCTTGCCTCAGTGCTTGTCTGCAAGTCCACTGCAAGATATTGGGCACCCCCTGGTGGTCGCCAGTTAGGTATGAGTCTGTTGTCAGTTGTGCACACAGCTAAGAGATGTGGATGGATCAGAGCCTCATTCTTTTCTGCTTGGCTGTCCAAACTAGGAAGAAGCACTGAGTACTGGAGGGATATAAAAACATCCTAGCTTTACAGGGTGTATGCGCGTGCACGCATGTGTGCATGTGAGAGAGAGGGAGAGAGAAATGTCCGTCCACATTAAAAGTTTATTTAACAGTATTATGCTCTAGTCTATATAAATAACAATCCTACATTTCAACTACAGCCAAAGTATGCTTTGCTTCGTAAAATATGGTCTGTGCTTGGGAAACTTAATAGAAAACACTCCCTCAAAGAGTGAGGCTTGGACAAAACTGGCAGTTAATTTCTAAAGTGCAAAATGACCCTATAAACGGATGAGCAGCTTTGTTTTATTTTGGAACCTGGATGACTTTTTCCTGGTCACATTCTTTTTAGCATCGGTGGAGAGGGAAGTGCAGGAAAAATCAATATTGCTGGTTGTAGAATGCTGAGTCCCTTTGGCAATGCTGTGACATAAGGGGTCCCCAAAGCATATAAGTGGGCATTCTGCAGCGCATATGGGGAGACTAGGCACGATCTAGACAGCACACATAGAAGGCAAGGAACTTCATTTAGGATGGCTCAGCAGCCAGCCTTGGGCCATGAGGTGCCTGGGCAGGGGTCCCCAAACGTGACAGCATGAGAACCAAAGCCACCTGGGGCTGATTATAACAGGACCTTCCGAAACCTGTAATTGCACAGAGCTCAGAGGCAAGTGTTAAGGCACCATCCGGTTTAGGAACCATGGCCCCAGGTACTGCAGAACTGTGGTATTTGCCTGAGACCTCTTGTACACTCACAGGGACAGACGAGGAAGCTTCAAGGAGTTGAGCAATCTGCCCAAGAGGGCACAAGGAGTTCATAGTGGGCCATGAAGGAGCCACAGGTTGTCTTGGTCCTCAGTATGTACCTGGTCCTTGTACAGCACCTTGACACATAGTAGGTACTCAGTAAGCAGCTGCAGGAGGTGATAGGATAAGCAGATGACTGACCAAGACTGAGCCCCAACACTTCAACCCCACTCCTGTTTTTGTTGTTGATGTTAATACACTCTTAGCTTCCATAGTTCTTACAGATGGAAACCTAAATGCTATTATCATACAGTTTTTAATCTTGAGAGATAATCCACACATGACAGTATTCACCTTTTTAAAGTGTGCGATTCGGTGGTAATTTTAGTGTATTCACACAGTTGTACACTAATCTGGAACATTTTCATCACCTCAAAAGGAAACCCCATACCCGTTGGCAGTCCCTCCCATTTCTTCCTCCTTCCCCCAGTCCCTGGCAACCACAAATCTACTTTCTATCTCTATGGATTTGATTATCGTGGACATTCCATGTGATTGGAATTATGTAATCAGTGGCCTTTTATGCCTGGCCCCTTTCACTTACCATAATGTGTTCAAGATTCATCTGATATGTAGCACATATCAGTAATTCACTTCTTTTTAGGGCCAAACAATGTTCCATTGTATCAAAACCAAATTGATGCTCCAAATTATTTGAGGGTTTCCTCCCCCCTTTGTTTTTACTAGTTTTTGAATGCTCACTGAGGTCTCACTTTTCCCATCATTGACTTGCAGAGTTGGCAAAACTCTTGAAGGATATCTAGTCTTTGTCTGGGAAAAAAAAAATGCCAGTATGGTTCCAGCATTTTCTGGCCACCCCTCTGCCCCTGTAGGGGAAAATACCGAAGGAAGCCAATTGCCCAGGGTTTATAAGCTATAATCAAACAGAGTCGGATCCCTGGTGTTGTGTGAACAGAGATGAAATTGCCATCCGCAGCAGCCTGCTGGCCAGACCCCAGCGGGCTTCCTCCCTCTGCCCCACCTGCCCTCTTCCAGGATTGTGGGGAGGCCTGTCTGGCCCTCTGGAACAATGGAACAAAGAAACCTGCAAGAAGTTGCTGGAACCTGTTTGACCGAGATTGCTGCTGCAGTGAAGCAAGCTCCTGAAACTACTTCCACCTCCTCCTTACACAAATATCCTTGGGCCTGAAGCTGCGTCTTTCCCTGAAGGAGCCCAAGCTGGGGCTTGTTCCTGGGAAGCTGGAAGAAAGGCACTGAAGGGGGGGGCAATGTGTGGGGGATCGAAGTGTATTTTTTCATCCAGGGAGGGCCTGGCCCACTCAGGGCTAGGAAAGGCTTTTCTGTGAAAGTCCCGACGCTGCAGCTAGTCAGTCATTACCCGAAGGTCACTGATGTGTGACCCGGGGGCAGAGGGGGCGTGGCTGTAGGACCAGGAATTTCACTGCTGCCCAGACAGCGGTTCCTTCTATACTTTTGCTCTCGCTGGACCTGGCCAACTGCCCCAACGGGACCCCTGCCCACTGGCTAAAGACAGACGGTCATCTGTCCGGGAAGTCCATACAGCTCTCCTGAAAGAGCTAACAGTCTCGAGGAACTGTGCTGTATGGAGATGATCTAGTTGGGTCCCTAAAGCCAGACTGTGATAAATGCATGATATTGCCATCCCAGCTCAGAGGAGAAAAGTGGTCTGAGAGGTTAAAGGGCCCAGATCACTTGCTGTGATTCAAATCCCGGCAGGCTTTATTGACCTCTGACCGTGGCCTGATGATGATGAGGCTGGTGATGATCACTTCTTGATCACTTCTTGTATGCTTATGGGCCACAACCCCATGTGGGTGCCGCTCGTTTTATTCCCATTTTACAAGTGAGGAGGCTGAGGCCAAGAATGAAGCTGAGGGCTGTATGACTTCCTTCACAGTGGCAGGAGGCCTTGCTGTAGACTTGAGGGCCCCTCGCAGTTACTACCCCTGGCGACCTCCTCCAGTGATCCTTCAGCCCGCCCTCCTTCCTCTCTCCTACCCTTCATTACCCCGCCACCTCACCATGAGCAAGACCCAGAGAAGTTCGGTGACTTGCTTGAGATCACGCGGCTAGGGGCACAGCAGACACACGAACTTAGATTTCTCTCCGGCTCTTCAGCACCCAGTGCAGCTGAGCCCACTACCTGCGGGACTGTGCGGCCCGAGGCTGGCTCTGAGCACGCCCAGTGATGCTGCTGCACTATTGGGGGAGGGGGGCAGGGAGAGCAGGAGAACGCAGCCACCTGGAAGCTTGAGAGCTAATTAAGGAAGAGAAGTCAGCTGTCCTCCCTGCTGTCCACTGATGTTCCCAGATTTGGAATTCAACCGACTATCCGAGTGACCTGAGTCCCCCGGGGGCGCTTCTCTGAGCAGTTCCAACACTGCCAGCTGTGAGCTTGCTCCCAAGGCTGCAGTGTCCGCTCTCTGGGCCCTGGAAGGATGAGCCTGGGCGCTCTGCTCTTGCCCCAGGCCCTGCGTGCTGCTCCATCTTCCTCCTCCAGGGCCTGTCCAGCTACTGCGCTCAGGATGCCCCTGGAGCTGCTGTTTGACAGGTTTGAAAATGAGCACCTCTCCTCTGCTGCCCCCAGATGTGTCTGCAGCAGGCTGACATCTTCTTTATAACACCTGCTAAAAGGTTCGAGGAGCGGCGTTTCCACATGAGCGCATGCTGGATGGATATCCTCGAAGGGCCCAGGGAACATTAGCACTAACAAGCCGGAAATGCAAGGACAGGCTGCTGTGTGCGCGCGTGGATTGGCCCTGCAATGAACATCTCGAAGCCCTGTTCCGACAGGATTGCAACCGCCTGGGGTTCTTGGAAAATGTTTCTGAGATCAGTTGTCTCAAGTAAGAGTGCTGACTGCTTATTTGAGCTTCCCAATGTAAATCTGGTTTATCAAATTTGACTTTTGGTTCTTGCTCAGTGCTAACCATGCATGTAATCTTCCCAACAACCCTGTGTCTTAGGTACCATCCTTACGGTCTTCCCCAATGTACAGATGAGGAAGCAAGGGTATAGGAAGTTAAATAATGTCACCAGGTCACACAGCTAATAAGTGGTGGAACTGGGATTCAAACCCAGGCTCCCAGCTCTTAGGCTGTGCTCTGAGATACCCACTTCTCTGCCAGACCCAGCCCTGGTCTGACAGGGTTTTGAGTGGCCTGGAACTGGTCCCCCAGGGCTTGGTGCAGCCTCATTCCCACCAGATCCTCCCTGCCTGGGAAGGAGGAGAGCATAATCACCGGTTTCCCCTCCCACAGAGATGGGATTCCCAGAGGCCTCTTGCTCGCCGTGGGAAACCTGGCTCCACACGAGCCCTCAGCCCTGGGTCGTGGGACTTTAGGTTCCAAGTCAGTGTGGCATGGGAGGGAGTCACGGTTCTCACAACACCATGTCCCTCTTCTTTATTTAGGTGGATCTCTGAGACTCCAGTCACTTAGGGACCTCGCTGACTTTAACACACCCACCCAACACAGTGTGGACAGGAGGAGGAGGGTGCTCAGCAGCATGGAGGTGGAGGGGGAGGGGCTCCGTCCTCCAGAGGATTCTGCCCCCGTGCTGCCTTCTTGCTTACCTCCTATGGAAACTTTCCCACTCAGCTCACAAATCTCAAGCACAATCTTGAGGAAGGAAGATGGCAATAGCTTTGGCAGGAATGCCAAGAACTGGGAGGGAAAGTGATTGTGGAAATGGTTCTAGACGTGCAGACCAAAGAACTGAGTTAGAATCCTGGCTCTTCCACTTGCTCCCATGGGATGCTTGGCAAGCCACATACTCTATCTGTGTCTCAACTCCATCATCTTTAAAATGCAAATAAGAAAATCTTCCTGTTGCCATCAGGACTAGATGTGAAGATTAAAAACATTGACTAGTCCTCTAGTTTTGGTGATGAAATAATCGCTAGCCCCCAAATCATGGAATAATATTTCCTCCTTTTAAAAAAAAATCTAGCTTTTTAAAAATATTATGGACTCTTCCTCCTGAAAGATACATGGCCACAGTTTCAAAAGGGCTCTAAGTTTAGGGTATCACTGATGAAGGAAACATTTATCCATTCAAATCCATCCATTCATTCATGCAATCACAATTGTGGACTCGTCTTGGTCTTTACACTGAATTACAAAAGTGAAATATGGCTTCCTGCACCTGCCTTCCTGGTCAAAAAGGGAGAGTCCACGGTGGCTATTTCCCTTCTCCAAGACACCTGCCTGGACACCTGTTTTACAAAGAAACAGAAGCTCTCCCTAAGAGGAAATTGAACTTGTAACTTGCAATTTTAACAATTAAATACCTGGGAGACCAGTTCAGCTGCCTTAACTCAGCTTTCCCAGATGCAAGAGAATCCATTCCAGCAGGTCCATATCCAAGGCTGCAAATAAAAGGGGAGAGAATATATCAGGCTTGTGAACCTTGAATCAGGAATATCCAAATTAGCTTAATGACTTTAAAATAAAGGAATTAAACTTTGCTCTAATCCACATATTGGGGCAAGGTTCTCATATTCACAACTGCTGGCACAGCCACCCCTGAGGCCTTCAGTCATAGAATCATGAGCAGGGGCCAGAAGGAACCACCCCATGACATACTATCTCCTGGCGTGACTTCCTACGAGCCTGTCTTCTCTACTGTGTGGTGCCAAGACTGTATCAAACACACTGCTTATGCCCAGATCATTGTACTTGTTACCTATGCCCTGAATGGGGAGATGAATGGCCAGGTTCCTTGTGTTCAGGCAGAAAAATCCAGATCATTTAGGAATAATGGCTTAAACTTACTCTGTGCTAGGCACTGTCTCAGTGATTTAGAGGGTACTAACTCATGTAACCTACAACCACCTTATGAAATAGGTACTTTTATTATCATCATCCCAATTTTATGGATGAGGGACCAAGACTTAAATAACTTGCCCAAAGTCACACTCAAAATGGCAGAACCAGGATTTGGACCAAGGTTGTTTCCCCAATGTCTGTGTGTTTAAGCATCATTTTGGGCTGCCTCCCCTCCATTCTGTTCTTCGAAAATATCCAGGAATGCAGAAGGATTATGTCCATTATGGAATTCATCATCTCAAAAGTCAAAAAGCTGTGCTTGGATCTAGATGAGGTTTCTCCTGCTTTAATGTCAGCCTCATTTATTGATGTATTTTGTGAATGTTTTTTGAATTTTCCTTACTCCTCTGTGGACTTAAAAACTTTTCGTATTCCTAAAATTAAGCACTAAGCGAAAATTTTGACTTTTCTTGTTTACATAAAAAAACTGCCATCCATTTAAGTTTTCTAGCAGAACCCATTTTTTATTCCTTCTATCTTTTCATTTTTATCTCCAAACCTGCTCTAGCATGTAGAGTAGAAAAGATGTATATGCATCATTCCTTCTCATTAGTTCGAACATTCTGTGGGGTTTTCTATCAGAAATCTACCATGCTTTCTTGCGTGTTCAGCTATGGTACTCATGACGCCTTTGTCCCTCTACAATATGGTGCCTAGATGGCTTCTCCCCTCCCTTTATTCAAGTCTGTCTTTTGATCCTCAGATGTACTTTCTATGTGAATCAGGGTCTGTGTCTTTGAATTTTAGCCTCTTCGTGAATTTCTGATTTATCAAGTTCACTTTTGCATTTGGTTCTCACCTTCTAGAATACTTCCTTCTGGTTCTTGAAAGTAGTCATGGAAAGTGTTTTGGAGAATTTCCCATTATGGTCTGTGTATTATGATACATGATCCACAGATTCCCTGTTTTGACACAGTTCTATGCCCAGGGAAGGAGGAGCTATAAGGTTCAAATAGCAGGGGCCAGTGGAACTCTGGAGGGGTTTGACCTTCTCAGCCACTCCTACAGGAGTCAGGAGTAAAATCCCCCAACCCCATCTCCACCCAATTCCCACAATGATAATGAACTCTAAAGCCTGTGGCCCTATTCACCCCAGGTGTCTGCCATACCTGGAAACTAGTGATACACAGTCTTCCCTCGCTCTCCCAACATTCTCATTATGTTGCTTTGCTTTTACAAAATACCCACATTAGTATATGTTTTTCCTGATGAAAAGAAGTCCCAAGAGGATTTTTGATTTTATGACATGTTATTGCTTCTTCACTTTACAACATTTAGGTTCTTAGGAATGTTCTACTTTTGGATATCGGGGGAAACCTACAATTCTGCAATAGATGGAAAAATCACGCAGGCAGAGCACAGCTCCGCAGGAAGGGGCTGTGGCCTCTTCTTTCCCACCAGTACCTCTGCTTTCCAGGTAGCAAAGTCGAGGGGGCCCAGTCTAGATCTTACAGTTAGTAGTGGGGAGTTAACAACATTGAAAGTGATTTCACCCACTCAAAGCAGAAGTGCCAAGAAAGGCAATGCTTTTTGCTTGGAATGTATAGGAGATGAGGAAGTGCAGAGAAAACCCTTTACCCAGAGGCCCCAAGTAGCCAAACAAAGGCTAAAGCTCCTGGAAAGAGAAGAGACTTGTTAAACAGAAGGGCTCAAAGTGGCTGGGACCTCAGGCAAAAGAAGAAACATTTACAAAGAAAAAGCAGCGCCAGAGGGAATTCTGAGATAGGTGGGGAAAGTTGCTGGTAGAGAAGGTGTACATTTCAGGTCACACGTTCAACCAGGCCAGAAATATAACTTTGCTGTCTAGAATCAAACCTGTATTGTACCCAATGGGAACTGGGTCTGGTCATGGATGGCCCCCCAACTTCACCTCACCATCTCGAGAGGTCTGGTGTCTCGTGGCTTCCCAGGCATAGACAGGTGGGGGATACATCTTGTTGGAGTTGGCTGTGGTTCTGTGTGGCCTCTAGCCCTTGTTCCCACCACTGTCCTGTCCATCCCAGCCATGGCTTCGTGCATGTTCAGAGCCACAGAGAACTGGTGGGGCCTCCTGGCAGACTTTTCTGCCCTCATGCTGCTGCACCAAGGGGTTCTGCAAAAGATTTGGAGGCCTTTCCATTTCCCAGAGTTTCATTCCGACACACAGCATGAGTGCCCTATGCTCTGAGATCGCCTGGAGCTGGACTTTCTTCGTGTGGACACACATACACATGCGCACCCTGGCTTGCATCTGTGCGCACGCATGCGCGCCCACATACACACAGGGGCAGAGCTTCTTCTCAGGGACTTTCCAGAATCTTTGTTTCTAGCTGGGAGTGGGGTGGGGATGCTGAGGGTTTAGGGTGTGCTTTCTCTTACTAAACGTTCTTCCAAAACTTTCTGTTTATGGTATAAATTTTATGCTACCAGTCCTTAAAGGTTTAGGCTTTAGTTTTTTGTTTTTTTTTTAATTAAAAAAAAAATTGTGTTCTTGAGGCTCACAGGGCTTGTCTCTGCTTTTCTTATGAATCATCCCTCCCCTGGGGGCCATAAATGCTGTTGCTTGAAGAGAGGGAGGGCAGAGCATACCAGGAAATGGTAAGAGAGGGAGGGAAACCCCATTTACTATCTCAAAGCTATGAAACCAGCTGTAAATCAGAAGCTTCGTTTGAAGGTTTTACAGATTCCAGGTTGCAGAAGACTAAGGGTCCAGGCTACATGTTCTTGGTCTGTAGAACTCTGAGTGATAGCAAATTGTTGGTTTCAAAAGAAGGCACAGAGCACTGAGGACCAGGCAGGGGTTCCTCTGATCTGATCAGCAAATGGAACCTGGCTTTAAGAATCATCCACTTCCCTGTGAACTTTTAATATTTTTTATTTAAAATTTTTATTGTTTCCTTTGAGTAAACTGCTTCGTGGCTGGAGTTCTTCTCTGACTCACTTTGTAGAATAATCCTATAATTGAGGGTATGCACCAAATGGCCTAAGAAACTCTCGTGGAAAGACCACACTCCTGGCTCCACATGCCGGAAGCCATGTATGTACAGGGGTTACTCAGACTTCTTGAATCCTGCTTCAGATGGCTACGAGTTCCTGGAAATCCTGAAACAGGTTGCCAGGGACAATACCGACAACCCTGACCTGAGCATTGTGTGGATCGACCCGGATGACTTTCCTCTGGTGAGTGGCTCGGCCCTGGGCACTGGTCTTGGTCACCTTCATAGTCTCGTGTGTGTGTTCGGTGTGAGACCCAGAAGCATGAAGGAGGGTGTGCAGTAGGAGGAGCATGTGCAGAAACACAGTGTGACCACTCCTATCTTGTGTGGAAGACCTTGGCAACATGGTGGGACACCATTGACCTTCATACTGGGTGCTGGCACTGACATGGTTAGACCCACCATTCTCACTCCCTGGAGACCAGGGATCTGAACCACCCACATGAGTGAGCTGGGTGAAATTCTTCTACTAGTACTTCCATTCCTGTCCCCCATCCCACCACCTCCCTTGTTATAGCCTCTTTCATGTTTTGGGCAGGGACCATCATTCATAGGTAACCTGAGTTGCTAAGTAATAAAAATTAGACTTGACCATTTTGCATAGGGTGAAGAACTTCGTGGAGAGCAGGAGCAGCCTCTCAGAGAGCAGAGACTCTATTTTGTTCATTGTGTTCTCCCAGGTCCTAGCATGTTGAAAGTGTAAGAAAGTTAAGGTCCAGACTCTTGCTAGTGTCAGTGATCAATGGTCAGAAAGCCTTGATTATGCTTAATTTTAAAGGGAATAAACAGGAGCCCAGTGGTGATGACAATGGATGTAAACAATACACTGTATGCCTGGAAGTATAGTAAATTCTTTACAGGCAGCATCTCATTGAACCTTCCTATCAATCCTGTGAGGCAGGGACCGTCATAATCTCCATCTGACAGATGAAAACAAAGCTACTAAGTGGGAGATGAGCTATCACAACCCGGAACTGTCTGATGCCAAAGATTTGTCTACTAGTCAGTCAATAGACTTTAGGTAGAGCTAACTGCTGGTAATCAGTACATGTTTAGTTATCATTAGGTTATAAATGATATAATTCTTCTGGGAATTATTATTTGTTGCATAGGACCTGACTGATCATATCATGATTAAATAGTCAAATTGGGGGAGTTGAATGATTTCAAGGGTCCTGAAAACCAGTCTTACTTACAGAATGAGGCAGAGACTTTCATGATATCTGATGCTTCAGATATCATGAAAGTAATTCTTGGGTGATTGTAACAAAGTCATGGCCTCATAAGACCCTAAATACTATAACTTTTTTTAAAAGATGTTATTTATTTGAGAGAGAGAGCGCACATGAGCAGCAAGAGGGGCAGAGGGAGAAGCAGACTCCCAGCTGAGCAGGGAGCCTGATGTGGGGCTCAATCCCAGGACCCTGGGATCATGACCTGAGCCGGAGGCAGACGTTTAACCGACTGAGCCACCCAGGCACCCCTAGTATAACTTTTTAGTTAGCCTCTGCCTGGCTATATTTTGAGTTTATCTGGACTGTTCTGTTGTGTAAGCTTGCAGATGGTCTGCAGTGGTCCCAACCTGCTCTGTCTGTTTGTTTGCCTTGGTGTTTGCAAAGGAGAAATCTCCAGACTGTTTGGATATCCAGGTTCCTGACCATCCCCGCTCCCCATCAGGCCACTTATTTGCATTGGAGACTTTTTGCCACTGAACATTTATTTGCATTGTCTTAGCCTCATGGCCCCTGATTCCTTTAGCCCTGTCCCAGTCAGGGATTAGTCCCTGCAGATCCCAAGCCTGGTGAACAAAAAAGCCCTCCCTTTACTTGCATGACACTTCCTTGTCTCCACCACCATCCCCTCCCCACCATCTTGTGGATCCGAGTAGTTCAAGGTAAGGGATTTTTAAATGGGACATTGAAAGAGAAGTGAAGGAAAATGGCTCCCTGACCACTCATGAAGTATAAGAGAGCCACGGTCATTTGGGAATTGACATTGGGCCATCTCTGTAATATTCTTTCTTACAGCTGTAGAAGCTTTTATAGTACATGTTTTCATAGTTGATGTTATGACCTCTTTTTTTTCCACACTTATTTAAAGTGTTTGAGGGCTGAGGCCAAGGCTTCAATTTTTGAAGTGCCCACAGCTGTCTTGGAAACCTTTAAGTGACGGTGACCGATGAAGGGATGGCAGGTGGGTCCAGCCACAAAATGTGGCTTTGACAGGGAATGCCCTCTGCCTGCTGTCTAATCTTATTTTTTGTTGTTTCAGCTCGTTGCCTATTGGGAAAAGACTTTCAAGATTGATCTATTCAAGCCACAGATTGGGGTGGTGAATGTGACAGATGTGAGTATACCCGGGTCACTGCTAACCTGTCCTGTTTTCTGCCATGCAGCCCAGACTATGACCCCATGGATAGGAGTCTAGCCTCCCCTGAAATGAGCAGGACCCTTGGCCTTGCCCAAGCTGTGTGTGTCCCCAGCCTAGTCTCTGAGCCTGTCTCAATCTATGGCTTCAGGACTGGGCACTTCCTGGGAAATGCATGGGCACGTTTCCTTTACGGGGCCAGCCCATCTTGTTTTATTGACTCTTTGGAACTTTCTACCCAAGTATTTCCACCAACTTTCCACCCTGTATTTTCTCCTAAGGCCCAACAACAAACTATTCTTACACAAAGGAACCCACAGGTGAAGCTGCCATTGCACAGGGGGTGATGGAGGGGGCTATGGGGCGGGGGGGGGGGAGGAGGAAGATCATGAATGAGTTTGGAGGGCCATCCCTCACCAGGCAGACAGCTGGAACCGAGGGTGGAAAAAGCTGGTGTGTAGTAGACAGGCAGATCGTGGGGAATTTTGAACCTCAGTCTTGACTGCTGATACAACTCCATCATAACAAAACAGAAGGGAAGACAAATACAACAGATAATGAGCAAATAAATAATGGACAGAAAGAGATGGTCACAGAGAAGTCATTAGAGGCATAATTAATTGTGGTGGGAATGCTTGTGAGTGGGGGCCAGTTAGCAATGTCCTGTTATCCTGTTGGTGGATGTTCAGTCACCTGGGGGATTCTACATTTATTTATTCTGTACACCGCTTTTTAAATTAATAATAGTAATTAATACTGTCAAAAATTTACTCCAGTTAAAACATTTATAAATGGAACATTTGAAATATATATGGTGAAAAGCAAAAGTGTTTCCCACTCCCCTGACCTCTTTCTTAGTCCTATTCCCTGAGGGAAACATTGGTGATAGTTTCATGGCTATTCTACCGGAAACATCATATACATGTTTGTCATTATTATTACATAGGTATCTTGTAGATACAGTCATGAAATCAGAAGAAAAAAACAGTGCAAATATATATGATTCATAATAATACTTGATTTTGATACCCCTGGGAACTGTTCCAATCTGGGCTACCTCCCCCGCCACCCCCAGCACTTTCTAGACCTAATGGCGGGGATCAGGAGGACAGGCAGTTTAGGGTGGGACGGGGACTCTGCCAGGCAGTGCTGCTGATCTGGAGGGACTACTTCAGGGTCGGGGGGTAATGCAGAAGGTAGGGAAGATGGCATTTCAAAGAGGGGTGGGGTGGGAGCAGCTACCAGTCCTGGTATGCTGGGCCTTACTCATTCCCCTGACAACCCTCAAAGCCTCACCTCCATACCTGCTCTCCTTCCCCAGAGACTTCTGTGGGCACATTACACACACACACACACACACACACACACACACACTGGAACGCATGCTTCCTTTGACATCGCACAAGCAGGCTGCTACACATAGCATTCTGCATCGAGGCATTCCCATGAAACCGTGTGCACATGTTCCCTATGACAGGGCCCAGCTGCTTGGAATCCTCTGGTCTGGCTGGTCCTTCCATCACTCACTCACTCTCTCTGTCCTTTGCTGCAGGCTGACAGTGTCTGGATGGAGATCCCTGATGACGATGACCTGCCCACAGCCGAGGAGCTGGAGGACTGGATCGAAGATGTGCTTTCTGGAAAGATAAACACTGAAGATGATGACAATGAAGATGGGGATGATGGCGGCGATGATGAGGATGAGGACGATGATGATGGTGATAATTCTGATGAGGAGTCTAATGATGACAGTGACGATGATGATGAGTAGCTCTGACTCCAGCTGGTGGATGAAAGCACAATCATAGCTGCCCACTGCCCTGCAGATAGCCCCGGGGGGCGGCAAGCAGCCCTGGCCCCCTCCCACCAGCACCTTCCCCCTTTTCTATCCCTTTTCCCACCCCCTTATTGGGAGCTGTACCGTTCAACAAATGCCTCTAAACCCAGTAATCCCACTCAGCAGGGACAGGTGGGGAATTATTCCCATGTGGACTGTCTTGATTGTCTTGGAAAAGCTCCCGTTCTTTGCCAGAACTTCCATGGTCATGGCAGTGCCAGAACCTGGCAGTCTGGGGACAACAATCCCCTGACACCTTGACTCAAGTTTACTTGTTGTCTTTGATGGGACAGTAACAGAAATTGACAGCTGGAAAACTCAAAGCATAGAGTGATCTCACAGTCAGAGCCCAGGGAGACCCATGATTAATCCATTTAGCCCCTGTGCCTAGAACATCAGTGACAATCCCTCCTTAAGGCAAGAGGTTCCCTCCTAGGAGAGGCTCAGCCTTAGAAACAAGTTTCTAAATCAGGTTCTCTTGGCTCTATTAAACTGATTATGTCAAGTGTATGTCACGCCATTATGAACTCAGATCCAAGTGTTTGGACAGCTATCGGGAGGCCTTGAAACACATGTGTACAGATGTCCCAATCATTTTTGGTATGTTGGGATATGGGATGGGAGGTTGATTTGCTTTCTGAACTTCCCTTTAGTGACAAGTCTCACATGATAGGCAAGGGGGTGGGGGAACTGGAAGGATGAAATGTTTTCAGTTTTTCCTGCTGGGTTCATGCCCCTGATTGAGTCAGCTGGCTTCCTAGCCTGAGCTGGGATCTGGATACCCTTTTCTGTTGCTGTGAGTGAGCCCTCCCATTGGGAGGGAAAGTTGGTTTATCCAGAGGTCGATCAATGCTCCATTTGTCAGCCCTCCCACACTTGAGCAGGACAATAGCTAGAGTTCATAATGGTGCCCTGAGGCACTGAGAAAACCCCAAAGTGCCTTCCAAACTATCTAGAGGTTACCTTGTGCTTGTAGTTTTAGCATTAAGTGTGCATTTATCATGTTCTAATTTATTTTCGATCTCTTAACACATGTGTAAGACACTGTGCAAATTCTTTGGAAATAGAGTAATCCTTTTATGGAATAGTAGCCAACTAACTGTCATTAAACTTATACTTTGAAAATATTGAGACTATCTTAAAAATCCTCACTTGGTTTTTCTGATCCTGTCATTCTCTCTTGGTTCCTGTTCTACCTCTCTGTTCCTTCTTTGTTTTCCTTTCTGCCCCCTCTTCCCCTTCCTGCCCTTTAAATGACAGTGTGTCACAGTATCTCTCAACCCTAACATTCTTCCAAGGTACTATCATCCATGTCCATCAGCTGCCTCTTGTGTACGATGACCTCCAAATTTGGGTCTTTAACCTTGACCACTCTCTTAGTTTTAGACCCACCCATTCATCTTGGTTCGGAGGGTGCACAAGCAATTCAAACAATAGAGCAAAACCCCAATTCACTACCTTCTGCCCTCAATTCTCCTCCTCTAAATGGTGTCCCAGATTGGAAGAGTGATATCACCACGTATCTACTTGTTTAGGCAACCAGAAGGGGCATTTTACACATACCCCCAGTCATGGAAATTGTCCTTTAAATTGTAGTACATATTTACTTGTCTGTCCTTTTGTTAAATTGTAGGCTTCTTAGAGGAAACGAATTAATTTATCTTTGTATCTTCAGCAGCTAGCACTCTGTCCAGCACAAAGTGGATGTTCATTTATTGAACTGATGGGTGAATAATTGATTAACCAGAATACCTATAATTCCCCAGCACTGTTGGATAACAATGGTTACAAGACCTCCTTATTTTTATTTCTCGCCCTCACAAAGCGAGGCAGACACGTGCCAAGCTGGACTATGACGCCATCTGGCCAGATCCAAGCACACTTCTAATAAGCTCTTGGGGAGGTACATTTTCAAAGCAATCATTGAAGTTAAATAGCCAAGGAATGTGGTCTGTCATGAAAGTGGTCTATTCTCCAACCCAGGAAAATTCTCTTATTCCTGGAGGCCTGAGTAATATGCATTAAGTTAATGTGTGGTAGTCCCGCGTTAGAAGACTGAGTGGTAAGCTAGTACTGTCTGTAAGAAGTAGTGCTGTTTAGTCATTGGTCTAAGCCTTTTTAAACTGGTATTTATTGAATGTTTGGTATGTGCCTGGAGCACTAGGCTACGTGGTTTACAGGTATTATGTCATTTCATCCTTACAAAGTTCTTATGAAGTCTTGTTATTACCCCTCATTTTACAGACGAGGAAACTAAGATGCAGAAGGCCCAAGAAATTTTCCCAGGGTCACACAATCACTTTAAAGGAGTATAGGGGTACTTGGGTGGCTCAGTGGGTTAAGCCTCTGCCTTCGGCTCAGATCATGATCTCAGGGTCCTTGGATCGAGTCCCTCATCGGGCTCTCTGCTCAGCAGGGAGCCTGCATCCCCCACTCTCTCTGCCTGCCTCTCTGCCTACTTGTGATCTCTCTCTGTCAAATAAATAAAATCTTTAAAAAAAAATAAAGGAGTATAAGCGTAATCCCCTTTTTTATACTTAAATCAAGGATTTCGATGAAATTAAATTCCTTAAGTTAATCAATTAAAGGATTCCATTTCTTTTCCTCAGATAGTGTCTTGAGATGGACTCAAGTGAATTTCCCATAGTCCTTTTCATAGCTTATGCCAAGATACTCTTTTTCTTTTCCTTCTGGAGGCCATAATTACCTTATCCCGTATTGGAAATGGAGGCTAATTAAAATTGCAAGGACTTGCCATCCTGTTGGGGGAAAAAAATCGTTGTGTTATCAAGAATGCATGATCATTGTCAGTGTATTCTTTAAAAAGATATTTATTTATTTGAGAGAGACCGCACACATGCATATGGGGGGAGGAGGAGAGGGAAAGGGAGAAGCAGATGCCTTGCTGAGCATGGGGCCCGATGTGGGGCCTGATCCAAGAACCCTGAGATCACGACCTGAGCCAAAACCAAGAGTCAGATGCCCAACTGACTTGGGCTACCCGGGCACCCCCACTCAGTGTATTTTTAAAAAATAACATCTCATCACTAGAAACAAGCTTGTCTTTTCCATAATAAGGCTGTGTACTGTCTAGGCCCTAGTTCTAACAATGCAAGAGGCCCACACTGGTAATAATGTCACTTGATCATTACTAAGTAGCTTTTGATCAAAAATCTTTGATATGTGCAAACACACACATGCTTCCTAAGTGCAGATGGGTCCTGGGGCTCTGCCCTTCAACTTCCCACTCTCACCAGGGTGTCTCAACCCTGCTCAGTGAGCATCAGAATATTGTCTGCTGAACTTACTTAGAAAACACAGATGCCTTTCACCAGCCCAGACACCGTGACATGCTACCTCCAGAGCTGGGGCCTGACAGTCTGTATTTTAGAAAGGGTCACCGGGGACTGACACAAGCCAGGGCAGGGACCGAAGCTCGTCCACAACCTAAGGTCATCTCACCCAGCCGGTGGTTACCAACATCTTCTGTCTCTAGCCAGGCTCTCCTGTTTCCAAAGCCCTCACCCCAACTGTCTCTCCTGGACAGCTTCATCTGGAGCTCCCATAGGGACCTTGGATCAACACAGCTTTGGGGTTTAAAGATCTCCCCAAAATTAGGTCAAGAAGTCAGCAGTGTAACATAGTAATTATTAATAATAATTAATAATCACTGTTATCATAGAAGAACAGCAATTTGGAGAGACTTAGAGATGAGGAAAATGGGCTTCCCAGCTTCCTACCTCTAATTGCAGGCCACCCAAGGGAATCAGACTTGTAGAACAGACCCAGGCCATTGCTGCTCAGCGGGCAAGGATGAAAGGGAGGAGAAAAAACTGGACTTTCAATTATGACTTCATGCCAAGAACTTCACCCCCAAGAAACATGGACAAAGGGCTATTGCCCACTAACCAGGGAACTCACTCTATCTCTGGATGGGAGTAAGGTTTAGGCAAAAGGCCAGCAGCAGTCCGGAAAAGATCCTTCTTCATAGAAGCAGTGGAGTAGGGAAGAGACAACCTCCTCCAACAATGCTCACTCAAGCAGGAAGACTTAGAGCCATTTGTTGTGCCCTGCTTCCGCATTGAATAGGGAACAGGTGCAGTGCTCCCCTCTCGCCCACCCCTACTGTGTTACTGAGGCTTTATGGTCTCTCACCTGGCTTGCCGCAAAGTTCCAGCGGCTCTCCCATCTCACCGCTGTGATCAAGTGATCTCTCTGAAATGAGAAGCTGATCATGTCACACACATGCTTAAAATTCGTTAATGGTTCTCTATTCCCAGTAGGTGTTTAAAAAACTTTTTTTGTTTTAAGACTAAGAGGCTAAAGAGTGAGCTATGAATGGAACGATTGTTGGCTGCTGAATGTAGAGCTGGGCTGTGTGGTGGAAGGTTGAGGAGGAGAAACAACGGGATAGGTCTTGTAAAACCCAAAGTCCTTGAAGTGTCTCTCCTCCCTTTGAGGAAAGCAAAGTCTGAGTAGGGCTGATGCTGATGCTGGCGATGTCTGGGTTCCTGGATTAGCAAAGCATCGGACTGAATGGGGCAATTTCCACTGTGTACATGGAGTATCTGTCTGGAATTAGGGCGGCCACAAGCCTCATTTGGGATTATAGCACCCAGTTGTCATTTTAGCAGAAGTTGGGTCAGCATCCCCAGCACCAGGCTAGGGGGTCAGGTGTAGAACAGAATTGGTAAAAGCCAATTTCCTTTGCAGGGCACGCAAGGTCTGTGTGAGCTACCTTTTGTCCACTTTACCAGCCTCATCTCTCACAAAGCTTCCCAGACACCTGCCTCCTCTACACTTAGAACCAGAAGTTGAGAGAAACTGCCTGGCTGCTTATAATGTCGAGCCTTGGCTCATGCTCTTCCATCTACTAGAATGCCTGTCTTTTCCCATCTGCACCTGCCTGGCAAACCCCCAACTATATTACCTGAGGTGTGAAGTGGGGTACATTCTGTGCCTGTTCCAGTCGTACCCCAGGTGAATTGGCCCCCTTGTGCACTGAGCCTCACTGTACTTTGTACAGAGCTCTCTTACAGAAATCACAATTTGTCATGCATGTATGTCTTCCTCCCCCTGCTAGTCTGAAAGCAAGCTTAGGGAAAAGGCTTTAGCGGCTTCCATTCTATCCTCAGTGCCTATAATCTGATAGGTACTTAGTCAACTTGTTTGCCTAAGAGAGTACTTAGCTGACAAGTTGACTAAGTACTCTCTAAGCCCTATGTAAAGCTAATTTAACAGTGATTAGTACCACGAAGAATGTGCTAGTGATTATCAAAAGCTCTTAGTACCATTAAAAATATGCTAGTGACTATCAAAAGTCAATCAGGACCTTTTTGGCAATGGTATCCACTTAGAATAGCAAATCGGGATTAAAAAAAAAACTCAAAACACAGAATCTCTTTGGTGCGGTGGGGAGTTTCTGATGTGCGGTGCTCTTTACTCAGGTCAGCAAAGTCTCCTAGAAATATAGGCGTCATGATGGCAAGCAAAGCAGCATGGGGATGACAGCAGAAGTCCCAGGCCCCACTCTCTGGGAACAGAATGCCAACAGCCACCTAAGTGCCAACTCACTTTCTTTTTTTTTAAGATTTTATTTATTTATTTGACACAGAGAGAGAGATCACAAGTAGGCAGAGACGCAGACAGAGAAAGAGGGGGAAGCAGGCTCTCCGCCGAGCAGAGAGCCTGACGTGGGGCTCAATCCTAGGACCCTGAGATCATGACCTGAGCCGAAGGCAGAGGCCTAACCCACTGAGCCACCCTAGCGCCCATCACTCATTTTAATGTATCTGCTGACCCACCCAAATGTTTGCAAGGTAAATTAAGGACCTCTTTTGAATTAATCTGGTATTTTACCAATCTGAACTCTTCAGAGTAGTGATGGCTAGAATTCCTACTGTTAACCCTAGGATCCTTCAAAATCCCAATTATTCCCATAAAATAATCATATATGATTAGGGTATAGGTGGTAGCTTCTGCACAGAGTAAGCCATCTTGTTCTCATTCACTCATTCACTCAAATATTCAAGGCTTGTTTAATAAATGCAGATCCCAGAAGGCAAAAATGAGCGGGTGAGATCAGAGGCCTGGGCAAACGTCTAGAAAAGAAAACTGTTTCAAGTACCTTGTGTTATCATCTTTTTGTCTGAACTACTAAAATTCTCACAACCTCAGTTACACATTCAGATGTAAATACAGAGAACCCAGCCAGAGGTCAAGTGTAGTTTTGTTTTTCCATATCCACATGAGCCTGTATACCTACCTAGAAGATGCTTGAATGACGTTTTGACACGGACAGGAAATTGCCAAGTCTCCCTGGAAGCTGGGATACTGCCCATTGCTCTGCCGCTGCGGGGGAGCCCCCTGTCTCTGGCCTTGGGTATGCACGCAGTGACTTAATGGGTGCCATCCTGATTCCCCTTGCTCCACTTCCATAATCTGATCGTTTATCATCTGGTTGTCTGAAAACTCTTCCAAACCTCTATAGCTCTATGACGGGTAATGAATGAAAAAGAGAAGAGTCCTTGGTTTATGTCTGCAGACAACTCGAATCTTTTCCCTAGCAGGGTTTGCTTTGCAGATATAAATTATGCACGTCATGGCCGATGGCCCAGAGATATACAATAAATCTTCAAATCGATTGCTTTCTCTAGTTCCTGTCCAAGGAATAGGTAAGAATTTGTGTACTATCAGTACTCTATGCAGATAAAAAAAAAAAAAAATAGCTGAGTGTAGCAGAAGCCAAGTTCCGTTTCTTTTTTTTTTTTAATTAATTTTATTTCAAGTAGGCTCCACACCCAATGTGGGGCCTGAACTCATGAGGTCAAGAGTCACATGCTACACCCACTGAGCCTGCCAGATGCCCCCATCCCACCCCGCCAACATTTCTTTCTCATATTATCAAGTTTTTTTTTTAAAGATTTTATTTATTTGTTTGAAAGATAGAGATCACAAGTAGGCAGAGAGACAGGCAGAGGGAGAGGAAGGGAAGCAAGTTCCCTGCTGAGCAGAGAGCCCCATGAGGGGCTTGATCCTAGGACTCTGGGATCATGACCTGAGCCGAAGGCAGAGGCTTTAACCCACTGAGCCACTCAGGTGCCCCTATCAAGTTTTCTTTTTAAATAGACCTATTTTTAAATTAGTCAATAATTAAAATTGAATTACCAAGCCACTCACAAAAACAATCCAATATTCACTCCCCCTCACAAATCCAGGGTCTGACACTTTTCTTCTCCTTTACTTGATTCAAAGACCTTTATTCACTTGATTTATTCAAAAGGCCCATTTCATCTTCATTTTTTTAGACCCTAAGATTTTAATTTTCAGTAATCTATTCATTTAAAACATTCTCTTGAGCATAAAATGATTGCAACAGATAGTTTTCGTTACAATGACAATCCACTTTCTGATTCAATCTATAACAATCAGCTTGGTTTTCAGAGAAACTTGATAGATTGTCTTTTTTAAAAAAAATTATTTATTTATTTACTTGAGAGAGAGAGACAGAGAGAATGAGCGGGAGGGGAAAATAGAGAGAAAATCTCAAGCAGACTCCCACTGAGCGTGGAGCCCAATGTAGGTCTCACTCCCAGGACACTGATGATCATGGCCTGGGCTGAAACCAAGAGTGGGATACTTAACCAACTGAGCCCCCCAGGTGTCCCTTGACAGGCTGTCTTTAAGAGGGTATAAAAATTATACAAGAGTGAAAACCCTCCCTAAAAAAGCAAACAACTCTTTGGATTGAAATAATCACATGAGGAAAAGAAGCAAAATCCAATTTGGGATTTCAGTTTATTTTTCAAGTTGTACGGTATAAAAAAATGTAACATGTAAAATGTTTTACAGTCAGTTGGGATGGGGGACCCAAAAGGGGACCAAATAACTTGGCTGCCAGGTACGCCATGTCAGTTGTAAACGTTAACATTCTTACTGTTGGATGTCACAGTGAGAAGACATTTCATAGCGTACACCGTAGGAATGTTCATAAATGTGCTGACGCAGATAGTTGCTGGTAGAGTCATTCATTTAGATGTTTGAAATGCCTCAACAGGGCCCACTACCCATTTATGCAGGTAATCATACTCAGACTTTCTCCTACATAGATGGTGACTGGAGTAGAGACTGACAAGCACTGCCCTCCTGGTTATAAAGTGCAGTACTAACTACTAAGAAAGAGCACAAAGACCTCTGGCCACATCTTTGTTCAAACAGTGCTGATTCCATCAGATAGAAAATCATCAGATGATTTTGTCACTGAACTTTCTGGGTTTGAAATCCAGAAGTGAAAAGTTCTTTTAACACAAAAGCAGTTGTCCAATGAACTTCTCTGAAGAAGAACTGATTCGGGTGTCCCTAGCTTCTTCTAGTCCCTAGAAGTCCCTAGGCTTCTCCCTAGCATCGTGGTTGAGGAACTGGTCATTCATAAGGCGATTTATGTCGATCACACCAGTGAGCCAGTATCTACCCATCCTCACTCTGGCTAGCATCTTGTACTCTCCACAATAGTTGTTCTCATAAACAACTGCTTGGAAATCACATTTGGCCAATGTCATAACTCAGGGGTCTCAGGGGAGTCTGCTATATATAACTAAAGCCCACAGTGAATCCATCATAAAAATAAGGAATTACCACCACCGTTGGAATTTTGCGTTCCTTTTTCTTAAGATTGATGAACAGCATAAAAAAAAATAATGAACAACATTAAGTGAATATTCCATTATTTCTATGACTGAGGGGTACTAGCAAATGAAAAGCCACTGCCACCTCTTTCTACCTGGCCCCTGGAATGGTGACAATGTGCAACTGTCTAAATTCCCTATGATGTTGAGTTAAACTAGACTTGTCACCCACAGACCAGCTGCCTGGGTCCCATTGCTAATTCCCTGAGCAATAGTCATTGGGCCTCAGAGAGGAAGCTTCCCTAGGCTTTGGGCTTTGGGGGGGCTCTTAACAACTCCTAAGTGATCAGCTCCTTCTGAATGAAAGCTCACAGTACAAGGTAAAGCACCGATAAATATAAGCAAACAAAAACCAGACAACTGTACATTCAAATATTTTTATGAATTATTTCAGTGCCAAAAGAAATGTCAAAGACACTCTTAGAAGTCTGGGATTTGTCACGTTTGTTCCCCAGGCTTAAGATGAGTAAGTACTTTTATCCCACTAAGACAAAACATTGGTGTTTTTAAGCCGCAAGATAAATTGTAAGATTTTTTATCTTATATAAATTGTAGATTTTTATTATATATAAAAATTATATAAATTGTAGATTTTTAGTGTCATATTGGATGTGACTTTCCCGGTACTGCTTAAGATGTCAGAAATCTGTTGTTCTATTGGGGGAACTTGAAAACAACCCATTCAAGAGATTTATTTTACAGGTCAAACAAGCAAATTGGGCTATCTAAGTAGAAATGGGACAGGGCCTGGCAACAGAGAGTCACAGAGTCCCCAGATTCTGTTAGTTTTATCATTCCCTTTCTACCCTTTGAAAATCTGTCCTGATTCCAAATGAGCAGCCACGCTGAGAGATGTATCATCTTCGTTTTCCTGTGCTCCACGTAAAGTGAACAGCAGGACAGAAAAAGGTGGTTTGTGCACAACAGGATGAAACTTTAAAGACCTTGGAAGAGAGGAAAACCGTGTTTTCAGAATTCTGTTTTATGTCTGTTAAAACTCTTGAGGGCAAATGTGGGGGAAAACAGTAGGCTGCAATTGCTTGCTGAGAACACGTAGGTCAAGGAGGGAGGCCAGGGGACCCCCGTTCCAGACCTCGGGAGGGGCTGGGCCTGCAGGTGCTCCCTCTCCCGCCCTAACCGGGGAAGCCGAGCACCAGAAAGAGGCTTCCTCAGCTCGGGAAGAGTCCAGGTCTGCCTCGGCCCAGGTCCCTATGCCCAAGGCCCCAGATGCCCACCTGCCCAAGCCAGCATGGGCAGGGCGGAGGGTGAGGGGCAAAAGCAAAGGCTGGCTGCTGAACCATAGTCCCTGGGTCTATCAGCAGGTGTGGTGCTGGCGGCGCTGGTTTTCTGGGGGGGGTGGGGAGGGGCATTCTCAAGTTCTTTCAATTAGAAATCCTGAGAAATCTGCCAGCATACTGGAGAAGTTCCCCTGGGGGCCACAGCTCTGGTGCAAAGTGCAAGAACAGAAGGGATCCCACCACCCACCTAGGGTGAAGAAACCTCACCCTAGGTTCTGAGTCCAGGTTAAGCGTCCTCACGTTCCTTCCCCATTTTCCAAAATGCCAGATTATTTAGATCACACCTCAAGGCACAGTGAGCAAGGGGCTAGAATCACATTAGATTTGAAATCCCGTTCAGGAGCCATGAGACGTGAGACAAGTCCCCCGCTCTCTGATGGTCCCCTTCCTCACCTGTTTAGTTGAGAGAACCCTGCCTCAAAGGACTTCACGTTCTGGAACAGCACCCAAACACACAACAATACCGGATAAATGTGTGTTGCTACCGTTCTCTTCCTTGTTTGAACAGAATACGTTTTGTCAAAAACATGACCTGAAGTCTGATTTTGTCGGCATCTGCTTGGCTAAAGTACAACACACCGACTTCAGCATAGAGTCTAAACTACCTCAGTTCACTGCTGCACTGAACACCATTCAAGGACTGTGCTATGGGCTTCAGAACAGTTCGTATTTTATTTATGATGGAATAGGACAAGGTTACATCATAAATTCACAGTAGTGATTTATTATTTTTTTTGTAACAAGATCCATAAAGCATAAATGCTACCCAGAAATACTTACATCACTTTATAATCGCAGGAAGGATCTCTGCTGGACTACTTAAATATTATGTTAACATTTCTGTGCTATTTTTAGTCATCAGTCTTATGGTTTTCTTTGTGAAGCTCAATTTTTAAGTTATATTGAGAAATATGTAGTAAGGCTTTCGGGGTAGTAAAGTTGGAGCAATAATTATGACAGAGCTTGACCTTTCTCTGATTCTTGCTGTTTTCACCTCATAGGGTCCTGAGGCGAGAGTCTAATGGATTGCCTGTGGGACATCAAGCTTTCCAGAAGACTCTTCTCTGCTAAAGCTATTTATTCCTGGGGAGAAGCCAGTGTCATGGAGGGAAAGGAATAAAAGGAGCCAAGGGAGAAGTAAACTGGCTTTAGAGCAGCCTTCCAAAAGATGGGTGCCATTAGGGAATCTCTCCACCATAGGGCACAAGGTAGAAACACAGACACTCGTCCATACAAACACATGCGAAAGTTACCTGTTGACATGACACCCACCAGCGACAGACAACACAGATGTTCAGATGGCTAACATATAATTGTTAATTACACTCAGGGCCATGCACACATACATGGAAACGCATACCCACCAACAAGTATGTGCCCCTATTTAGGAAGCCTGAGTCCTGAGCCCCACAGGACTCAGCCAGAGGGGGTGTGAACCAAGGACCCGATTCTCTTGGTTTCACAGTGTGACTAACACCTCCCCTGGTATAGGTGTGGGGTGGGCGAGGAGGGGCAGGGTAATGACACCTGCCATCCTGACGGGCAGCGGGCTTGCCACAGAGCTACAGCACTTTCGAAATACATGCATGCAAAATGAAGAGAAGTCTCAAGTATGGTGATGGTGGGGGGGACACCCCATCTCATCTCCCTCGCACCAGCCCAGCCACCACCTCCCCACGGAAAAGGAGCTCCAACTCCAGCAAAGAACCCAGTGCGATGTGCACATGCACATAAACACACAACACACCCGGGGGGTGCCAGCTACCTCCACTTGTGCACAGAATTCGTCCTGTCTGTAGATTCGAAAGGGAAGGACAGAGGGAGAAGGGGAATGATGACAGCTGGGGAAAAACGTGCTCAAGCATTTTCTCAAGGGCTTATGTTAGGGTGAACTTTAGCAACGGTATTCTGCGTTTCGACTTCACTGATAACGCAAAGGATGGAGATATAAAACCTTAACTTTCCTTTCAACTCAAAGCATGCAGACATTTTAACATTCAGTTCATGGATGATTAAAAATTATCACCACCTTCAGAAGGATACACAGAGGAACCCAAGTTAGCCACTGGTTAAAACACCACCAGGGGAGAGAGTGATCCCCGGCAGGCGCTCCTGATTCAGGTCTTCTACTCCGAACATTTAACAGTCACGTTTTAATAACTTAGGTTGAAAGTTATAGAAAATCTATAAATATTTAAGGCAAATGAAATCTTGCCTCCTCCACTGTTAAGTCTCATATATTTTACTAGCCCTAGGGCAGCTTACCCACTTTCCCAAAGAATGGCCGATTTGGTTCCAAGGACTGAAATAAAAATGCATCGTTTTCGATTGGGTGATGCAGCTTTCTGAAACCTTAAATCTTTTTAATGGCATTTACATTGTTCCCACTGCACCAGTAACTCAAATTATCAAGATTTTGAAAGTGCAAAGGCTTTATACAAAGATCCTGCATTTTATTTTGTTAGGCTTTCAAAAGGGACTCAATACAAAGTCAGTGTAAAAAAATCGATATCCAATTTAAAACTGAAACAATAATTTCAGAAAGTCTGACATTCTCCTATGCAAAGACTGGGGGAGAAAGAAAAGGGTAGAGAGAAAATAAATTCCTTAATTTAATCCTTTCTTCACCCTGCTGGGAATACCAGCACCAAAGCAATGACTCCATCTTAACCCCTTCTGATGGGGTAACTTAAGACAGGGCTGGAAGCACAGTATTTTAGAATGCAGATAATAGTGTCACCATGAACCACGTGTTCTGTATATGACCTACAAGAAGTACTCAGAGCATCCCCAGCAGCTGTGCCCTGAAGCAGAAGCCTCGGACACACTTAGTCTGGGGCATGACAACCGGGACCCAGGCGATCCCATACGCTTTTACCATTCCTTGCCCGATCTCCCAAAATATGTTTCCTGAGAAAGACATCATCAGCATAAGGAATGTCTAGTTCAGAAACTAAGAACAAAAGCACCACGGTTCCATGGTATGTTTTCCATAAACGGAACCACGCAGTTAACATAGTGCATCTTGGCTCCATGCCACACCGACTGGTTCCTCCTTTCTTCTGTTCCAACACATCTGTTTGAGCTGCAGGCTGTTGGTTCAAGAGTGCTGTTTACTTTTGCAGGTACAGGTGTATTACAAATATCCAAAGCCTGTTTTGATTTTTAAAGAAGATACACAGATACCACAGCACTTCTGGAATGCCCAAACCAGGAAGGGTGCTCGCAAACACACAGAGCATTCTGACAGTGTCCTCCTTGTCTAATGTGAGGTGACTGGCTACTCCTGATTTCTGGGAAAAGCAAGGGTGAATACTCTGTAAAGGTTGGCTGTGGGCACAGGGAGGCAAATGGAGGAACAGAAAGGAACTCCCCGGTAGCCTTGCCACCTGCCCCCCAGGATCCTAAGATCGGCTCTCTCCCTTTCCTTTCCTCAAGCTCTGCTGCTTACCCATTCCATCTCTCCACTTTATCAACCACTACAAGGACTTCCAACACCAGTGCCAAAGCTGCCCCTTCCCTGGTAGTAAGTGGCAGAGGTCATGAGTTGCACAGTGATGATGGTCAGAAATCGGGACCAGACAGCAGCAGCTGTCACTGCAGTGGGCACTGTTTGGTCTCCCTGGGCAGGGCAGCTTGCCACAAAGCTTTGTGAGGACTTCTCTCCCCGGGAAATTAGAGGCTCCAAGCCGCACCTGCCAGTCCCTGAGTCACGGTGTCAGTCTTCCCCTGGTCCCTGAGAGCAGTGGGGAGGAGAACTGGGAGAGGGGCTCCCGTTGCACCCTAAAAGGGACAATCTGGCAGGCTGGCTGTCCCTGTGTTCGACCTGGTTGGCATTCTGTGCTTCCCTATGCAAACAAGCCACAGCACCCACGGGAGGCAGTGCACAGAGCCTGTGAGCACACATGGAGAGCCGGGTCCTGGGCAGCTCTGCAGGCTGGGCTCCTCTGGCCGGGGCCACCAACCGGGTGGGGTGTGGTGCGGGTAGGGGAAGGCAGATAGAGGGAGATGGGCAGGCCATCATGGGGTCAGGAACGGGCCACCTGCTCAAACCTAGGGAAACAGGGTCAGAAACAGGACAGGCAGGTTTTCTCTTTGGGGAGAAAACCAAATAAAATCATTTAGAGCTGTCAAGTGATAGTGCACATTTTTCATTGTGACCTTTCTCAGTAGAACCTAAGGCAACAAAGAACAAAGATGAAGGCAGGTATTTCCGGAAGGGCCGGTGGCTCCCATGGGTGAAGTGTTACTGGACGTTCACGTACACAAGCACCCATGTGGACATGTCGTGCCTGGTTTCCCGAAACAGAATGAAGACGCGTCCCCCAGGAGGTCTACGAGGGGGCGGGTCAGAAGCAACAGGATGCCATGGCCCTGGACGAAAGGCGGGGACTAGCCGCTGAAAGGCGAGGCTCCTGAGGGCCACCTGCTCCGCTTTGGTTTACAGCTGTCGTAAAGGGAACAGCTTCGCAAGAAGTCCCATCCACAAGAGTCAGATGTCGTCAGTCGCTTTTTTCCAGGGCGGACATCCACTGCTTCCTTCCAAGTAAAGTGCGGATGGTCGAAGGATACTGGTCTGTCATCTGCCAGTGTCAGTCAGCAATGAAGAAGAATAATAAAAAAAGATGCCCCTCTGGTATACATATATCTATATATCTATATATTCTTTTTTTTTTTTGTAATAAAGCCACAAATATAAAACTTCTAAACCGATGTCTCAGACTGTAGGCGAAGGACAAATTTGTGAGATTTGGGGTCTATGAACTCTTCTGAGAGGACGATGAATGGAATTTTCTTCACATTGACCACGAGGCTGAAGTCCAAGCATTTCAGGACAAAAACGATGCCATCCCGCAATCCGTTCGTCACAGCCTCGTCACTAACCAGCCTCCACTGCGTCGAGAGCCAGCGCTCTTTGTCATACTGCAGGGTGGGGCCCGCGCTGAGGTAACGTTCTAGAAAGGCCTGAAAAAGAGGGGGAAAGGCCATGAGAAAAGAACTAGCCCGCATCAAGGGCAGTGACGGCAGTGGTGTACCCACCTAATTCCGTTGAAAATGTCTGCCACCAAACCAAGACAGTGCCCGGCTCATTGGGCAGTATACCCATCAGGCCCTCCCAAAGGAGTCCTTGTTGCGGAGGGAGGCCTCCATGGACTTCGTCACTCCCCTCCACCAACTTCCAACTGGAAGCAGGGCGGCTGGGGTGGCTGGCACCTCTGTGTGCGCAGAAGCTGTCTCCGAGGCACCAGCCCGGCCAAGCCATGGCCCCACATGGTGCCTGTCACCGCTTGTACTTATGCTGGGCCTGCCTGCTCCCACATGACAGCTCCTCAGGGCAAGGGCCGGGCGCAGAAAGGCCCTCGGGAAGCAGAAGCTGAAAAAGTTAGGATATTCTGGCACACATGCGCAAAAACGCACGCTCCGCCACTCTTGGGTTGTGTGACGTTGGACAAGTCCTTTGACCACCCTGTAACAGCTCCTCGCGGGGCAGCAGCGAGGCTGACATGGCTGCCTCTAACCGTCTAATGGCACAAAGTAAGCCCAACCAGTGAGGGCAATGATGACTTCCTGTGGGATCAAGTGGGCACAGGCAGGCCAGAGAGGTGCCAGAGCCCATGTGCCCGTCCCTCTCACGAGTCCCCTGCTCTAGCAGTGCTCACCTGTGGGAGGTCTCCAACCCTCCACCCACCCACTGGTGTCTGTTGTTCCTCCTGGGCCTTCCAATTCTCATCAGACCACCCCCTGAACCTCTGGGCAGATTAACACAGCCTCCTCCAGGTGCTTATAATCACTGACCTGACTCCCCTGTAACATTTACTTTCCAGAGGATCGCTGCGGACTTGCGTGTTTGTCCCCCACACTGGAATTAACCCCCCACCCCGGTAGAAACTATTTTTTTAATCCGAATTTCCAGTGTTCCTGGACATAATAGGAGCTCAATGGTGTGTGTATTAAATCAATAGACGCTGGTTTAGTTGTAAGAAAAGAGAAGAAAAAGCAAGTCTGTGATTCAGTCAGGATATACTGGGATTTGTCACTCTGGTCCTAGACACAGGTCAAGGATAGTTTCTACATGGTGTCCCCTTCCATCCACACCTCACTGCTGCTGCCGACTACATTATTTCTGATCCATAAGGCTATATTCCAAGGCAGGAAGCAGAACCGTGCCTAAACACACTTCTAATATAAAAATAGCTCTTATGAATCCTAAGAAAAAGAAACAACTCAGCAATGAGAGAACTGAAAGTAGTAAGATAATTTATAGGATACTAAATATTCATAGAAAATTAACATAACAAAAAATGCTCTACCACGTTGATAAGTCATGAAATATGAATTCAAACAAACTTTTTTTTTTTTGGCCTCTTATGTGGGCAATGAGTAAAAAGAATGGTAACACCCAATATGTCAAGTGTGTGCGGGAAATAAACAGAATCGTATCCCAGAGGCAAAGTGTGAAAGAGTAACATCCCATGGAAGAACAATTTGGCAGGATCTCTACCTTTGATCTAGCTGTTCCTCTACCAGAAATTTCTCCTTTGGAAATACCTGCACAGATACACAAAGACCTATGTGAAAAACATACTCGCTGCAACACTGTTTAGACCAGGGGTTGGCAAACTTTTCTCTAACATAAATATTTTCAGCCTCACAAACCACATTCTGTCACTACTGCTCAACTTGGCCTGTGTAGAGAGAAAGCAGCCATAGATGATATGGAAATAAAAGGGTGGGGTTGTGTTCCAATAAAACTTGATTAACAAAAACAGCCAAGCCCCGGCTTAAACTACTGAAAGACATTAATCCAAATGTGCATTGTAAGCATCAGTTACACAAATCACAGTATTCAGCAGGATAAGATGCAGCTATTAAAGAGAATGAATTAGAACCATAGGGCAGAGAGCTGGAAGTACTGACAGGGGAAAACACTGTAGAGATAGTTTTAAGTGAAGAAAGCAAGTTTCCAAGTTCCCGTGTGTGTGTGTGTATGTGTGTGTTTGGTATGAACTCCCATTTGTGGTTTGCTTTTCCCCCACTCCTTCTTTAAACACACACACCCCTCTGAAAGCATACACACCAAAAACTTTAGGGGAGGAGAATGGAAACTTCCCTTAGCACATTATAATTTCCTTTTCCTTGTTTTTCTTTGTTTAAAGATCTATTTATTTGAAAAAGTGTGTGCGTGAGCAGAGTGGGGAGAGGGAGAGGGAGAGAGAGAATCCCAAGTAGACTCTGAGCTGAGTATGGAGCATGACATAGGGCTCGATCCCACAACCCTGAGAATATGACCTGAGCAGAAGGCTAAATAAAGTAGGATGCTTAACCAACTGCGCCACCCAGGCACCCCCATTATATTTTTCTTTAATGCCTGGATTCCTACAAAAAGAGTATCAGTTATTTTTAATTCAGAAAAGTATACTTTTTTTTTTAATGAAAATGAAAGCAATCAGGAACTAAAAGATCTTGAAGAAAGGAAAACAATGGCTTTTGTTCTACATGGTACAAGCAGGTATGCAGACATACTGTACTCATTGGAAATAAGCTATTCATACTTTTTTGCATTCTGTTTTTGGTAACAATTTTTTTTTAAAGATTTTATTTATTTGACAGAGAGAGAGAGAGATCACAAGTAGGCAGAGAGGCAGGCAGAAAGAGAGGAGGAAGCAGGCCCCCTGCTGAGCAGAGAGCCCAATGCAGGCCTCGATCCCAGGACCCTAAGATCATGACCTGAGCAGAAGGCAGAAGCTTAACCCATTGAGCCACCCAGGCGCCGCTGTAACTTAATATTCTTTTTTTTTTTTTTTAAAGATTTTATTTATTTGACACACAGAGAGAGATCACAAGTAGGCAGAGAAGCAGGCAGAGAGAGAGAGAGGGGGAAGCAGGCTCCCTGCTGAGCAGAGAGCCCAACTCGTGGCTTGATCCCAAGATCCTGGGATCATGACCTGAGCCGAAGGCAGAGGCTTAACCCACTGAGCCACCCAGGTGCCCCAGGAACTTAATATTCTAACAAAGATTCTTCTATTTTTAACAGGTGATACACGATAATTTATAAGCCACTGTTCTATTTTTTTTAAAGATTTTATTTATTTTTTTTTTTTAAGATTTTATTTATTTGACAGACAGAGATCACAAGTAGGCAGAGAGGCAGGCAGAGAGAGAGGAAGAAGCAGGCTCCCTGCAGAGCAGAGAGCCCGATGCGGACTTGATCCCAGGACCCTGAGATCATGACCTGAGCCGAAGGCAGCGGCTTAACCCACTGAGCCACCCAGGCGCCCAGATTTTATTTATTTTTTTGACAGAGAGAGTAAGAGAACACAAACAGGGTGGACAGGACTCCCTGATGAGCAGGGAGCCCAAGGCAGGGCTTGATCCCAGGACCCTGGGATCATGACCTGAGCCGAAGGCAGATGCTTAACCATCTGAGCCACCCAGGTGTCCCACCACCATTCTATTTTTTTTTCCCCCACTGTTCTACTTTTAAGTTATGTCCAGTTTGGAGTTATTCCAGATCACTTTGCAAAAATCAACTTCATTATTATTTGTGCATGTATCTGATTGTGCTGAGAGCTTATTCTAGAAGAGGGATTATTAAGTCAAAGAACATGGAAACCCTTACAGATTCTTACTGAATATTTCTGTATTGCTTTCCTAAGGGTTGTTAATGGTGACAATGAGATTCTTACTGAATATTTCTATATTGCTTTCCTAAGGGTTGTTTATGGTGACAATGCAACCATATGCTGTATATGTACAGGAGAATATCTGAACATGGGTCTTTGTAACAAAAACCACTCCACGTGCATTATAGGCGAAGCTCATTTACTCTCTTCCACATGATCAACATGTCATGTTGCCATATCGAATATAATTTTCACACAACAATGCAATCAGGTAGATACCACTATTCTCCCCATTTTATAAAAGGAAACAAATGCAGAGTGACTTCTACAAAGTCATGACCCAATCAACTGGTGGAGCCGGGATCTCAAGCATTCCCCCCGCCCCCCGATTGCAGGTCATTTGCTCAGCCTTACTCTATTCTGCTTCCTTGGCCCCATCACTCTCTCAGCTACATGGCTGTTTCCTGCAACCTCCCTAAAAGTGTACTCATATCGTAATTCAAGAGGCCAAGTAAAAACTATCTCTATGACGTCCAAAATGCCTAGGAGAGTGATGGCATCATCTTCACCACTAAGAACAGCCATTTTATCCAGACCTTACCACACGACAGGCACAGCTTGCAGCCCTTCACGTGAACTATCTCTTTTAGTTCCCACCACGACCCAGTGAGGTAAGTATCACAACCAGCCCCCATTTACAGGGTAGGAAAGGGAGGCACAGAGCCATTAAACGATCTGCCCACAGCAGCGACCAGCTTGTGGGGGGAAGAGCGAGGCTGGAACGTGTCAGCTGGGCTCCAGAACACACAGAGTGCCCCTCCCTGCTGCCTCTACTGCCTCTAGGTGGAAGGCTTCCCTGTGCTTGAATCTAGAGGCTGTCGAAAGGCAATTGCAAAAACCAGAGGCACCCAGATAATATAAAGTAAGTGGGAACTGGCCATCCTCCTGAGTCAGGGCTTTAGAGAAATCCTGGAGTCCATCGCTCCTGGGCACAACCACCGACAGGTGACACCTGCCAAGCTTTGTGGCGAGTCGCACCTTGGGGGTCATGCTGTTGGTGATGCAGAAGGCCAGGTGCTGCAGGATGCTCTCCATGCTGTGATAGTGCTGCTGCCGCGTGGTTCGCAGGTACTTCTGCAGAGCCCGGGCCATGGAGGGGAAGATGGCCTGGGCCGCCTCCCGTGGGTCCATCACCTCCCCTGGGGCTTTCTGCTGCTCTTCGGCCTGGAGACGCTGGATGTGGATGAAGGCCTCCTCCACCGCAACCACCAGCCTGGAGATAGGGGGGCAACGAGACGGTCATCAGGATGGGGCCTGCTGCAAGGCTGGACGACAGAGTGCTCATTCAGGGCCTGGAGGGCCTCCTACTCACCTCTGTGTCCCAGCCTGCTGCCAGCTAGCTCACCCAAGGGTCCCCTCCGTTATGGCCCCTCCAGATGGCTGAGAGGGGAGGAAGGGAGAAAGGAAGGTGGGAGGGGGGGCCCAGGGGTGAGGGGGAAGGAGCCCTGGGACTAGGAGATTGACCTCTGTTCTCAATTCTGCTACTAAGGAGCTTGGGTATTCACTTCAATCCTTCCATCTCTACAGTGAAGGGTTAGATGAAAACAACTCTAAGATTCCTCAAAATCTGGCCACAAAAGGCTCTGCACACATGGAGAGGAGGCTGGTGAAACAAAAGAAGACTTGCAAAGCAGCACAGCCGTAGCCCCCTCAATTAAGCCACCCACAACAGCAGCCCCTGGGAAAAAGGAAGAAAGAGGCCTAGGATACATGACAGAAACCAGCCTGGTCCGCTTCAGTTAACATGATCAGAACTTGAGAGCCAGCAAGGGACTAGGGGTGGACTGGCGGGGTTGGGGGGGGCATCAAAGTGTGCGCCGTAGGCCAACAGCTTCAGCATCAGCTGGGAATTTGGAAGACATGCAAACTCTGAGGCCCAACTCCAGCCCCACTGAAGAGGGAGTAAGTCATTTTTGCAGGTGGGCCCAGAACCTCAGATCTCTGCTTTAATAAGCCTTCCTGGTCCTGCTGGCGCATGAGAAACAATGGAGCAGGATACAATCCTAAGGTTGAGTGGCTCACGTTTACACACTCAGATTTCATTCTTGTGGTAAAAAAATAAAAATTCCCCTATGACAGGGTGTTAGTGTCGGGGACGGGTGCGCGGGCAACAGACCTCGCTCTCCGCTTCTTCACCCGCCGCTCGTGCTCCGCCTCTTCATAATACAACTCATTGTGGCTTGAGTCTCTGCGTCGAGCAGCTGCTGCAATCATGGCCCGGGACTGACCAGTGGCATTATTACTGGGGCCTTTGGGGAAGGACAGTGGAGGAAGAACAGCTTTAATGCCATGGGGCTGCAAAACAGAGTAGGAAATGAGTACCACGGTCTGTCGATACCGTCCACCCAACCCCTGAGAAGCACATCCACTCATCTCAAAAGAAACTTCCAGAAGGGTGAACAGCACTCCTGCCTCACATTTGCTATGCTCACGAGAGGAAGGAAATCTCCCCCAAACCCAATGTCATCTGTGGAAATGGAAAAAGAACTCAGAAGGAGAGGAAGAATGCCGGACAATGAAAATATTGGCCAAAAATAACACACAAGAGAATGCTGAAGATGATACTCACCATCTGTTACAAAAAGTTTCAGTTTGGCCATAAGGTAGCTGGAGCATCACATTTCAGCAACAAGACAATGAGCGAGAATGAGAGGGACGGGGAGAACAAGGACAGAGAAAAAAGAAAGTCAAAGGACATGAAGACACTGGTTATGCACAGGACGACAAGCCATGCTGGACTGTCACGGTAGTCACAATGTTTCATTAAAAAAATAAAATACTTGAGGACTCACAATATGGCCCATTTGTGAATATAGACTTAGAACTCCCCACCCTGTTCCCTTGACCACAGATCGCCTTAACTTTGAGAAGGACAAGGCAGATCCCGTGCTTTTTTCTGTATCAACTACTTGTTTAATGATGTGGTTTCGCTAGTGGGAATTTTCAGTTTTCAGATCACAGGTGAAATTTACCAGTCCTCTGGGAATCCCAACTGAGCATACATCTCTTAAAGCCTCCCCTCTCCCCCAGCCACCCCTGCCACAATGGGGAGGATATGGCCACTAAAAATTGACACGATCCATGAATCACTTGACTTGCTAACAATATGATCCTCTTCTAGGGTCCACAAAGCCCTTGCCCTGACCCAAGGCACCCAGCAAGAAATGACACTGTGTCCTGTTTCTCGCACTTAACTATCTGATAGCCTGAAATGCAGCTCTGACGTCCTCAGCCTGGCCTCTGGCCTCCTGCCACCCACTCAGACCCAGCTCCTGGCCAGGACTGAGAAATCTAAGTATCTCACCAGATGCTGAACTACTGAGAGTTACAGGCTTCATGGATCTGGGAAGCTGAGTCCTTGGGTAACTTATCCGAAATTTGAAAAGCAGCTTTCCATAGATGTTCCCACCAAGAGGCAGGAAACACACATCACTATTGTTTTCAATCAGAAAACCCCCAAATGAATGAACCTCCCACATGTGTAGACTGTAAATCAACATTCCTCTGAAAGTAGTTTGCTGAAAGAGAGAGAGAGAAAGAAAGGAAGAAAAGGAAAAGAAAACAAAAGAAGAAAAGAAAAGGAAAGAAAAATTGTTCTGAAATGAGAATGTATGATAGAGACAGACACTGAGGGGAAGAAGAACCAAATGGACCACAGAGTTTAAGCTTAAGAGTTGTCTGAACTGTGCGCCCTGCACCTACCAACCTGAGACACCATTTCAAGGCACGTACCATCTACATTGTAGACTTTCAGCCCGGCCATGTGCTTGGCTGCCCGGAATTTGGAGGCTGTTAGGAGATTGGGGTTATAGATGGTGAAATCTTTATAGTAATTTTCCAGAACCACCAATGCTGCTCGCTGGATACTGAGAAAAGAGGGCAAAATTAATGCAATGCTTTTTCATTGAAGAAGCAGGTTCTAAGTGACCAATAAACAAATAAATAAATAAAATAAAATAAAATAAAATTATATTTAAAAAAAATTCTCTTTTGGAGTCAGATAGAACAGCAGAGTACCACGGGCAGCCTCTCATAATGGCAGGCCCCTACATTTTACCACACCATTTGTCTCCAGGATGAGAACTTCAAGGTGAGACTGAGTTCAGTCATCAAGTGGCTTCTTGGCCTTCTCCCAGGCTATGTCATGAGCCACACCCCATCTGGCTAATAGTTGAGAAAGGAATCAGGTTTAGGCCGCACAGAACTTTCCTATTTTCCCAGTTTACAAAAGAGGAAACTGAGGATCCCCAAATGGTCGAGAGACTTAGAGGCGGTGGCAAGGCTAATGGGTAAAAGAACAAAGTGTAGATTCAGATTCTCAGGTCCCAGGGCAGGGTCTCCCCATAGGCCTCATGACCCCTGCTGTAAGGAAGGCTGGGATTTCGGTTCTCCGTGGATCAGAATGAACTACAAGCACACAGGGCAGAAGACACATGAAAGAAGCTGGCTGCAGACATTAGTGAATCCTGATCCCTCCTCTGAGTTCTGTCCTCTCTGCCCCAGGCCAGCTGGAACTCGCTCTTTCAAAGGAAGCAAGACCCCTTTCCCAGTCCTCAGCTGAGACTTCGATCTTTCTTGTCCCTTGGACGACGGGTGTAGAGAGAGGACCCTCTGCTCTAATGTCCTGCAACCTCTACTCTGTCACCTGTTTGGCCCCTCAGACAGCAGCAGAGGAGCAGAGAGGAGGTAACACCAACAGGCGGGAGGGTGGAAAAGGGAGGGTGCCCATACTCCCGATTGGTAGCAAAAGAACTTGCTCTTGGTCATGGATGCATGCCACTCACCACTTCAAAGAGAAACCTGTACTCATGCAGCATGGGTTTTCATGTACCGTCTTGTCTGACTTCCACAATCATTCACAGTAAGACAACCGAGGTTTGAAAATCTCTGACCTGCACACGGCATGCATACCAAACGGAAGAGCTGGAACTCTAATCTGGAATCGCAAGGCTATAGCCTGTGTTCTTCCCCTGCAACGTGTGGCTTCTGTGGGGCAGTGGACGTACCCACACCAGCCCCACAAATTTCTTTTTATCTTGTCCTTGATATTCTCCCTCCCAGGCCTTGCTAGGTGGGTGCGGTGACAAAGATAACTTACAACAGCCTGGGTGCCAGGACAGGGCTGCCTTCTATGCCTGGATGACTGCCAGAACTCTCCACTTGGCTCAGGGATTCTCACATCACACTGAGACCATGCAGGGTCTAAGCTAACAGCAGGACGCTCTGTCAACCCACCACTCAGCTCCCCTGGTTTAGCACGGAGTCCAGTAACAATCTAGAAGTCAATCAGCTAATCTCCTTGAGAGCAGAGTCACAGCAAAGCTTTCTCACTTACATCCCGACAGTGCCTCCATCCATGATCAGGGCTCAGATGCTGCTTAGTATCAACCCTGATATGTACACTCATGAGGGGAGGCGGTGGGGGGGGGGGGTTGGGGGGGGTCGGGGGATCTGGCGAGACTCACCCTGTATAGGGAAGTAGAAGAGTCCTGAGGGCAAACCCACGTTTTGAAAGCCCTCATCATTTAGTGGCTCACTATTGCAGCCACAGTGGAGCGCCCCCATCTGCCAAGCCCTGGGACTGCAAAGATATGATGCAAGTTGCTGCTCCTAAGCCTGGCAGAGACCTTAAACCCAAGGGAGCTAACAATGCACGTGCGCTGGGGTAGCAGAGAGAAGAGCTTCAGAACACCCAGACTCGGGTGGGTGCAAGAGCAGCCCCCCCGAGCAAAGAAGTGGTCCCTGAGTTGAGGTTTTCCAGCAAAGTCCCCTCTGTTCCCGTGCAAGTCTGCCCAGCGGCTTCCAGCTCAGCACGGCCCCGTCTCCTCCTTGACCTCTGACTCTGGTAATTTCCAGAGTGGGGCAAGCATTTCTTCTCCACCATCCCCTTCCCTCCAGAGACTCTCCAGGGCCTGGGGATACGTGCACACACACAAAAACTTGCCCTCGTAAGCACCATCCCACCTCCCGCCCCGTGCATCTCCGGAAGCTCTGGGCCTGGTGAGATAAGACACCCCTCCACACTGAAATGTCCCCGTTTATGCACAACAGACATGCTGGGGTGCACATATTTCCTCCCACGTTCCCACGTGGACATGAAAACCTCTCTCGGCTCCTGGATTCCAGCAGAGAATTATCGCCCTGATCAAAATTTGAAAAATTAAAAGGCCACTCAGAGGTTATTCTCAGGCCCGCCTTCAAAGCAAACCCTCTTGTGGTTGCTGGGTTTGGCTCTTCTGTTCAGCCAGGCCGCAAAGAGGAGCCCAGGGGAACCTACTAGCCCAGCCAGGGCCTGCTAGGCGGGTGAGGGAAAGCTGGATGGGAGCCTGGTGGCTCTATTTCCCAACCTCTCCACCCCCAAACCACAGACAATGCACTGTGCTGCCCGGAGAAGGGGTTTCTTTCTGCCCATGCCTGACCCTGGCAGGCCTTCCCTTGTAAGGGTGCACACCCCACACCCTGCCCCCTTCCAGGACAGGGCTGCAGGCAGATGCTCTCCACACTGGGGCAAGTCTGAGGAACCCTCAAAGCCCAGTTGTGCCAAAGCCCCGGTGGCACCGGGGAGTGCTCCAGGATGGGGCAAGAGCTACTGATGTTACGTGTGCAGGTCTCACAGCCTTCAAGAACCTTCGCTTGGGGGAACTGAACAAGGGTGAAAAGTCAGGCAGTGCTCCCTTCCTCCAGCACTGTCATCTCCACAGATGCATCAGAATTTTCCAGAAGCAGCCATGGACCCGGCCAGCCCCTTGGGCTGACAAGTGAACGCAGGAGCTGAGGGACTCTCCCGGGAAGTTTAGAAATGCTTCTAAGAGAGCTGCACGCCCTAACCTATGGGGAACTGCACAACACCCAACAGATCCAGCAACGTCAAGGTACGAGAAGCTTCATGCAACAGAAAACAACGCATAACTGAAGTACCCAACTTAAAAAAAAAAAAAATTAAAAAAATATATATATGGTTGTGAAATTTGGATTAAAATCCAATATGCCTTTTTTCATGTTTTTTTTTTTAAAGATTTTATTTATTTATTTGACAGAGAGAGATCACAAGTAAGCAGAGAGGCAGGCAGAGAGAGAGGAAGGGAAGCAGGCTTCCCGCTGAGCAGAGAGCCCGATGCGGGACTCGATCCCAGGACCCCGAGATCACGACCTGAGCCGAAGGCAGCGGCTCAACCCACTGAGCCACCCAGGCGCCCAGCCTTTTTTCATGTTTTTAAAGAGAGGAAGCTATACATGACTAAAGCCTTGCTGGTGACTCAGGATGAATGTTCACACTTTAATCATGAGCTGTGCGACACAGGCAGCCCAGCAAAGATGTCAGCCCCCACAGGAGACAGAAGCCACCTGTTCCCACACCCCACGATGCAGGGCAGTATGAGCACTCAGCTGTTTCTTCACATCCTTTCCATATTCCCTGACTATGGCGATCAGAGTCCTTCCCAGAGGCCGTCGACCTACCTGCCTCTGGCCATCAAGTTTCCATTTTCATATACCCTCAGCTTGGGTATAAACAGGGAAAAGGGCTTTGAGGGACCCAAGTGAGGAACTCTGCTCCAGCTAAGTGATCCCCGCTGTGGCATGGGAGTCTAAGGTCTGTGTCAGTCCAAAGCCGAAGGTCTTTTTCATTTCTGTTCTGGATCCTGATTCATGCTATGAATTGACTGAGTTTGTCAGATACCTGACTGTAGGTTCGAAGGAACATGCTACTAATGTATCATTTGGCTTTTCAGTAAAAGAGCAATGCAGCACCCACTAAAGGGACAGTCTGCCAGGCCCCCGGCATTGGCCTCAGCCATGGCTCACAATGCCAGGATGCAAGAACACCCTTCTTCTCGGCCAATGTCAAGGTTCAGCATCTTCCTGCCTCTGTTCTTCGCTACCTTTCCAAATGCGGTATCTTCCAAGGCCAAATCAGGCCCGATTTCTTTGGGGAAGCTTTTTCTAACTCTCTGGCCCCCTAAATGCACAGCACCAACAGCCCCCACCCAAGACTTGAGAGGTCTTCAAGCATGTTATTCTCTAAGGGAAGGCCCTGTGCACAAGGGACACCTCCTACAACTTCCCCCAAGTATACTCATCAGCTCAACTTGTTCATGTAGGAAACCCTAGAATTCCAACAGGTGTAGGATTAGTCCTAGGCATGCCTTTCCTAAAAACCATGAGGTTTCCAAGGCAAAAGGGGCCTCAGGGATGGGGAAAAGCAAATCCTTTAACTAGTCCTAGTCTCCAGACCAGATCATCTCTGGGGAAGGAGGGAGGCAAGAAAAAGCAAGTTGGTGAGAAACCTGCCACCTCTCTTATCACCATCCAATTTCGAGAAATAGTAATCTGACTAAACCATCCTTACACAGAAACCCCATATTATAGGCAGGTGGAGCCTGATGTACAGATTACAGATGTGGCCCCACCAAAACCCCATGGCAAGGAGCACTCTCCCAAGACAGAGAACACTGAGCTCAATTAATACCGTGTTCCAGCCCACCCTCCCATCTCCCTATCCCGGGACATACCCCTTCACCGACCACATACAGCTGCGGAAGCCAGCATGGTGATACGCGGGGCTGTGACAGGACTTTGTGCAGAAAGACATGCACACGTAAGACAACACGCATGAGGCAATATCTAGTGTCAGAAGAAGCTAATGTTACTGCCTGTGTGAAAGCAAGCCCCTCAACTCTGCCCAGCCCAGGCTGATCCCAACTTGAACTTGTGCACAAGACAGGCCGGCCATAGATCAGCACAGAGTTGTGGCAGTTCAACAGCCACGTTTCAATGTGAAACTCATCGCCGACCACACTGCCCGAGTGGCCTAGTCTCTTTTTAGGACAAAGATGGTGGAACGAGAAGGGTTGTGGCCTTTTGTGTCTTATCAACCAGGAAAACATTTCCAGTGTTGTTGACAATGGTCATTTGGCCACCACGGCAATGGAGACAAGGGGCTCTTGCTCGCGCTGCAGCGGAGAGAAGCACCTCCAAACGGAGTTCGCATTTGAGTTCATAAAAACCTGAAAGACATGTTTTTGAAAGAGGAATTCTGAAAACCAAAGCCAAAACCGAAAGAATGTCCCCTGTGTCCACGCTTCCTGCAGTCCCGTGCATGTCTGTTATGGGAGGAAGTATGCACAGAGCAAATGGCACCAGGCTTTGCCCCAGAAAGCATGACTCTTGCCTCTACCATTTATTCTTTGAGCTTGAATAAATTATAATTCTGTTCTCTAAACCTCTGATTCTATGTCTGTAGGATGGGAAGAACAAAAGCCCTGCTATAAAACTAAGCCGGCTCCAAGATGCTCAACTCTATAAAATGTATCACTGAAAGGTCAACAAAATGACTGCGGCCAGTGTGGGTAGCTGGTTAGAAGTTCCAGAGACAGATGGCAAGAGCCAAATATGCCAGGTGCTGGCTGGAGCTTGGTGTCACCTGGGGCAGTGAACTCCCGAGCCAAAATATCAACCGGGGCAAATCCAAACTCTATGACTTTCCGAGACTTCGAGGTCAGTTGGCACTGAGGTTGGGAAAAGTACCGGAGACTTGGGAGTCCACCTTCTTTCTTGCTCCCAAGGAGGAAATGTTTTAAAGGTGTGTGTTAAGGATTAAATGAGATACTGTATTCCCAAGCACCTGGCCCAAAGCAAATGGCTCCTGTATGGCAGCATGATGAGCGTACATGTCCAGGTATGCTGGGGAGGCCCTCTGTCCCCAAGTGTCCCTGCTCTATCCCCTCAACTCAGCGCCCACTGTGAGGGTACTGCCATGGGAAATGAGCCAGGGCAGATCCCCTCTGCACTGCTTTCTTAGTGAATCAACCCTACGCGTTCTGTTTCTATGCAGCGCTTCCTGACCACTCTCAGCAGGCTTGGTATAAACAGACCAGCCTCAGACTCAGAAGGCCGAGATCCCAGATCCGCTCCTGCTCCTGTATAGCCCCGAAGAAGTCTTTGCCCGCTCTGGGCCTGTTTCTTGGTCCGTGATGGACCGAGGGCACCGACTGCTGTGTGTGGATGTTGGGGAGAGCCAAAAGAATCATGCCAGGGAATGTGTTTATAAACTACAGGGCATCAGACAACTACAAACGGTCATATTACTAAGGAGCACGAGAATTTGGCAGCAAGGGACGAGGCTGCTGGCGGCTAGATTACTCCTACAGTCTCTGGGCATAAAAGCACGACCTCAGCTCCACTTACACGGAATCACAAACTTTGACTCTTCACAGAACGAAGAGAACCTTAGTGCTCACCCAGGAGGAGACACAAGAAGCAAAGAAATCAGGGTCCAGATAGGCCAAACTCCCAATCCACGTACTGACTCCCTTGACAACAGCCCAGACAGCCACCGGCCTCTCTGTGAAAAAAAAATTCACTCTCGCTTGGCCTTGGGATGACCCTTCTCGAAGTTCTAGCCAGTGGTCCACCCAGAGCTTCCTTCTGACCCAAAGCCCTCTTTCTTGTGAAAGCTCACCAAATACTTGAAGGAAACAATTGTGGCCATTTCCCTCCCCACTTTAACTCTCTTACTGTGCACAGAAGGGCATGGAGGCCTATAAAAGCACGTGTACATGTGCACAAACATACATGCCTGCACACACATGCATAAGGAGTTACCTATTTTATTCACTTTTCCCGGGATTTGGCTGTGGCCTCCACAATTAACACATGCTATTAAGGGGCACCTGGGTGGCTCAGTTGGTTAAGCAGCCAACTCTTGATTTCAGCTCCGGTCACAATCTCAGGGTCCTGAGATCGAGCCCCGTGCTGGGATCTGAGCTCAGTACAAGAGTCTGTTTGTCCCTCTCCCTCTGCTCCTCTCCCTACTCTCTCTCTCTCACAAATAAATAAATAAAATCTTAAAAAAAAAATACATGCTATTAAAACCAAAACATTCACGGTTCAGAGCTCAGGCAGTCTGAGACCCTCATACTTCACAGCCTTTACTGTCTCCCAGGGCAGCGAGAAAGGCTCTCTCTCTCTGTGACAGGGCCGGATGGGGAAGCCTCATTCTAGTTTTAGCCACATCTTTTCTAATATTCATTTGCCCTCTTTGGCTCTGCCAACCAAAAACAGCTTTCTTTATGCGTGAAAAACGTGGAAGCATCTCTTACACGTTAACGCCCCACATAAATGCCAGCCACCATGATGCTGATCACTTCAGTGTGTGCTGACAGGAAAGCACTGAAGAGACAGAGCTCTAGTCACAGTAAAATCTGCAAAGGCCTGCTTTCAGGGCAGGTACTTATTACCTTGTGAGGCACCGAAGGATGCTGACACCTAAAAATCTTAATGACCAGTCTCTCCAACACCATTCACAGGCCAGTATGAATTAAGAGCTCCAGCTAAATCCCAAGGACCTGGATATAAATGTGAAGAGAACCTTGAGAGGTGTAAGGTCTCATTGGTGTGGTGATCCACCACCCCCACTGGGTTGAGACAGAAGATGTGACCGGGGATGGGGGCTTCAGGGGGAAGATCTGCTGAGGAGGCGAAGTTGAGTTTTCAAGTTAAGTCTTGAATGATGGCCACACCATGTGGACATGGACCATAAAGCCACTTCCAGGCAGAGGAAGCAATGTGGGCAGAAGCAGGCTGGTGTGAAACCATCTTCCTAAATACCTTCAGTAAGAGCAACAGGGCCACATTGTTGAGTCACAATTGTTGAGTCTCACAGCAGCTATAAGAACCTGCTGTAGTGGGTGAAGAGTGTGTCCCCAAATCCACGTGCATACCCACAACTGCAGAACAGGATCTTCACAGATGTGAGTGCGCTAAGCAAAGGTCATGCTGATGTCTACTAAGAAAAGGAGACACAGGCAAGAACGCCATATGGCGACAGAGCACAGATAACAGCAACGTGGCCCCAAAACCAAGGAGCGCCGAGGATGGCCGGCCACCATCAGAAGCTAGAAGGACAAGGCAGGATTCTTCCCTACACGCTCTAGAGGGCACATGGCCCTGCCACTATCGAGATTGTAGACTCCTAGCTTCCAAAACTGAGAGAGAACACTGGTTTTGTTTTTACTTGTTTTAAACATTTATTTGAGAGAGAGAGAGAGAGAGCAATTGAGAGAATAAGTCGGAGAAGGGGCAGAAAGAGAGGCAGGCTCCCCGCTGAGCAGGGAGCCTGACACGGGGCTTGATTCTGGGACTCTGGGATCATGACCCAAGCCTAAAACAGATGTCACCCAGGTGCCTGAGAGACCACTGTTTTAAGCCACCCAGTGTGGGATCCTCTGCTATAGCAGCTTTAGGAAATGAACACATGTGTATTTAGGGCAAGAAGGATGGAGGCAGGTCAAGGGCAAGGAGGCTGAGAGGCTGGCAAAGGAAAGCGGGTGAGGAGGGAGGGCGGGACAGACACAGAATGTGTGGGTGGGAGAGAGGGTGAGCAGGCCGAGAAGACCCAAAGGATGGCAACAGTAAAGGCTGCCTGGTACCAAGGCCTCCCCCTCTCCTACTCTTCAAGGTGTGCCTGCTCCACGGACTGCATTTTAGGCCCGAAGCCAGGGTCTTCGAGAAAACTCTAAAATGTTTCAGCATTTTACAAAAACTCCCAATGCAGGCAAGCCAGCTGATGGACCCAGTTTTATCTGACTGACCTTTCCCTGGAAGAGACAGCAAGACTGCAACATGGATGTGTGAGCTTCACTGGCCCCTAGACGGAGAGATCAAGTGACTTCAGAGTGACCGGGAGTTGGGACAATTTGCAGCAATGTTCATGTGAGTCTCAGAGAAGCGAGTATAATTCACCCCCAAACACTGCTGCCGCCTCTGCTGGGAGCCCAGCACACACATTTTGCATCTCCGGGACCTCCTACCTTTTAATTAAAATGTTTCTCTTGCAACTGCCTTTGGGAATGTGGCTTCCACGAGTCCCACACAGATAACAGGCAATGAGCACCTTGGAACTTGAGGACAGGGAGGGGCAAAAGTGAGGCATGGCTTGTGTCTACTGACAGAGCTGGATTAGATGGCACAAAGATCTGGGAGACTAGATTTTTGGGATTCTGTCACAATAGGCCAAGAGGAACATAAACTGGTACTTGAAATCTTGGGATGTGAGGCAGGCTGACAGAAGACACAGAGCCGGGGCCCTGTCCTGCCAGGATGGCCTGTGGAGGCCCTTCTCTAGGCTGCATGGATTCCCAGGGGGGCCCGACCCAGCTCCGTGGAGTGGTCGCTGCAGTGCAACCTAGTTCTCTGAACCCATATTTACAGGCTGAGAACCTGTATTCACTGGCCCAGGCACTGAATACGGGGCTGCAGACAAGCCCTGCACGGCTTCCCCACGAGTAGAGAGACCAGAAGCTGGGAATATCGGCTCTGACAGCTCAGAGGAGGTAGAGTAACAGGGGTTGGTCACCGTGGAATGGCCTCGAAAGTGCCATCTAGGGAGCCCTAGCGCACCTCCCTCTGCACTTTATTGTCCCTGATGAAGGATAACACTGGAAAATATCCTCTAAGGTCAGTCAGACCACACTGAGAACATGTCCAGAGGAGACCCACTCTGTGTTGCCCGGGGAGTCCGTGAGGCTGAGAAGGAGTAACGGCTACAAGCACTGGCCTGGTCCCTCTGGTTTCAGGGACTAAACAGCAGAAAGCTGTCCCACATGTCATGCTTTCTGGCTGAAATGCCACTATCCATCGGGCAGTTCTGAGTGTGGTGTCCACCCCGAGGCAGCCTCCTTCGAGCAGCTGATCCCATCATGGCCGGCTGTCCACCTGACGGCCTTTGCCACAGCAGAGATGCTGCCAAACGTGAGAAATGCTCCCCGTGAGTGACAGGTTTGGCTATCACCATGGTCCACCTGGAGAGCCCACAGCCACGCTTCCAGGCCAGGGCCCAGACCCCACCGCACAGCCACCTCCCTGCACCGTCCAGCTCGGGCTGCACCTGCCCCGTCTGGGACAGAAATGCAACTTTCTCGATGGTTCCAGTGACTGTGCTGAATCACGCCAGATAAACATCAAAGACAAGTGGCTGCTGAGGGCTCTTGAAGACCGAGATTGAGATAGGAACTCAGGTTCCTCCAGACCCACCCAGGATGCCGGCCTGGCATTCTCTGATCCAGCCTCACATTTCTCACTGGCAGGACTTCTGGTTTTGGAGAGAACCACAGAAGCACGGCATGAAGAGTCTGGAGTCTGAGGGCAGCCAGCCTGGCCAACTGGACCTCTCTTGGCAGGGACTGAGCCAGAAGGGGCACAGAGCAGAGCAGGACAGGGACAGCAGACCCCTGTCCATTGGCATTCTTGAGGATTAGCAGAGCTAGTCACACACTACATCAGATCACACCCATCAGTCCTGGGGGAGACATGCAGGATGCCAGGCCCTGTTTGCAGTGGGAGTCCTGCGGGAAAAGCAACAGCACACTCTCCAGGGTATGGGATCCACGGCCCAGCCACCTGTGGCCCCAGCTCTCTGGCCATCAGTGGCTCCACTCTTCGAGGGGTGGCTCCTCTGGGCCTTGGAGCGAGCCTTCTGGGCAGACAGTGTGCGAGGGAAGCCTTCCCAGCTGTGGCGGCTGCCAGGAGGCAGCTGTGCAAACACACAGGGCTGCAGTGTCCAGCACCTTCTGCTCTCATTACAGACACTTTGAACAGGCCCCTTGTGGCCAAACCACAAACGGCAGCTCTGTGCCCGCCCTCAAGGTTCTCCCACAGCAAAGCTGATCTGAGCAGAAACCTTTCCACTCTACCCTTCTGCTTTTTTTTTTGCCCTTGCGTTTGGAGGGGGTGGGAGTGAAGACCGGCATACATCTTTACTGAAAAGCAGTTAAACAAAACATGCGTTTCTAAAAGTGAAATTGTGTATGAGACCATGATCGTAAGTGACATGAACCCAAACCTCTGGCGGTCATTTAAAAACACTGCCCCACTTCACAGCCGATGGCGCTGGGTCCTCCCCAAACCGTGGCTGCTGGTCGTGAACGTGGGAGGGAGGGCCCACAGCCCAGCGCGACAGTCCGATCTCATTGGTCATCACTGGCTTGGGTGGGTATCACTTGACCCAGAATCAGACATAAGATTTCAAGGGGAGCTGGACCTACCCTGGAATTACTGGATTAACCTTAATCTCCCCTGGAGATGCTCCCTTTCTCACTTCTAACCAGAAAACCGAAGTACATTCAAGAGAAGCGGGGCTCCCACTCAAGCTGGGAGGACACAGGCATGAGCTGGAGAAGGGATAATATGAGCTCCGTTTCATCAGGGTTGAACTGTGCCCACTGATCCCACAGTTTCCTGGGGCTCTGGGGTCAAGGGTCACCAGTGTGTACTGCTCTTGTCTTAGCTGGGGCTGCCATCACAAAATACCACACAGTGAGTGGCTGAAACAACAGAAACTTATTTTCTTCCAGTTCCAGTTCCAGCCTAAAAGTCCAGGATTAAGGTTTCGCTGATTCCATTTCTGGGGAGAGCCCTGTGGCCGGCTTGCAGATGACGACCTTCTTGTGATATCCACACGTGGCTTTTCCTTAGTTCATAGGCAGAAGGAGAGAGGGAGAGAGTAGAGTTTGCACATACTCTCTCCCTCTATCTCATAAGGACACAGATTTTAGCAGATCTATGACCTCACTGAACCATACATAATTACTTCCTCAGATACCCTATCTCCAAACACATGGGGTTTAGAGCTTCAACCTATGGATTTTGGGTGACCACAATTAAGTCTGTAATATTCCATCCCTGATCCCTAAAATTCATGTCCTTCTCCCGTGCAAAATAGACCAATTCCATCCTAATAGCCCCGACAGGTCCTGACTCATTCAGGCACCAGCTCAAAGTGCAAGGTCTCACCTAAGTGCAAGACTCACAGTAAAACCCACACCGAGGTAAGGTCCCTCTCCAGCTGTGAACCTGTGTTACCAGACAACTTATGTGCTTCCAATATAGTCATGAGACAGGCATAGGAGGATAGGCATTCCCATTCCAAAAGGGAGAACCTGGAAGGAAAGGGGTGATGGGTCCCAAATAAGCCCAAAACCTAGCAGGGCCAATCCCATTAGATCTTAAGATCTTGACCTTCAGGATAATCCTCTTTGATTCAATGCTGTGTCCTCGGGGCTCTGGGGGTGGCCCTGTCCAGGCACTCTCAGCAATGGCCACCTGGCCCACCACGGTGGGGGGCCCATCCTACGAAGCCAGTGAGGAAGCACCCTGACCCCTGGGCCTGCGGTGGGAGGGGTGCCCTAATGATCTCTGGATCACCTTTGGGGTCATTCTTCACTTTCCTTGAAGGATACTGCATGTTCGCAGCCTTCCTTCCATCAACCCCCCTCCCCCGCCCCCACCCCCAACCCACCCTTCTGTTTCCTTTAGTCTCAGGTGATGGTGGTGCTGCACTGGTACGATCCCACCTTCCCATCTTTAATCTTGGCTTCTGCTGGAGTGGCAGATTAAATCCTGATTAAATCAAACAGTTGGCGCTGGGCTGGCTCAGGCGGTGGAGTGTGGGACTCTGATCTCTGGGTCATAAGTTCACAAGAGCCCCACGATGGGTGTGGAGATTACTTAAACAAACAAACAAACAAACAACCTTAACAAATAGTCAAACAGCTGTGTGACCACACCCTTGGTGTCCTCTTCAGTACACACTTAATCACTGTTTATACTATGGATAGGCTGAGAATTTTCCAAATCTTCAAGTATGGATTCCTGTTTGCAGAATTCCTTCCGCAACCCATCTTCCTCCTCTCACATTTTATATGAGCAGTGATGGAGGACCCGAGCTGCCATCTTTTATTGGGTGCATCTTCAACACTTGGCTTAGAAATTCCTCAGCTATGGGGCGCCTGGGTGGCTCAATTGGTTAAGCATCCAGCTCTTGATTTCAGCTCAGGTCACAATCTCAGGGTTGTGGGACTGAACCCTGTGATGGGCTCATGCCAGATGTAGAGCCCGTTTAAAATTCTCTCTCTCCCTCTGCCTCCATCTCCAGCCCCGCCCGCATGTGCGCGTGCTCTCTCTCTCTCTAAAAAAATAAACATAAATACCTTAGCCAGATATCCAATTCCATCTGTCACTCACAAATTCTACCTGCCACAGGACACTAGAACACCAACACAGCTCAGCCAAGTTCCTTGCCACTTTATAAAAACAATGGTCTTTTCGCCATTATCCAATGACATGTTTCTCATTTCCACCTATGAGTTGAGGGGGTGGGGGGGGAACCACAACAGTGTCTTTCAACACAGCAATGCTATGATCGTGCATGATCATAAACTTGCATGTTTAAAAGCAATCCAAAAATTTTCTTTTTTTTTTTTTTTTTTTGTAAAGATTTTGTTTATTTGATAGAGATCACAAGTAGGCAGAAAGGCAGGCTGGGGCGGGGGTGAGGGGGTGGGGGGGGAAGCAGGCTCCCTGATGAGCAGAGAACCCCATGTGGGGCTCAATCCTAGGACCCTAAGATCATGACCTGAGCTGAAGGCAGAGGCTTAACCCACGGAGCCACCCAGGCGCCCCCTACTGCTGTGCGGTTTTAAGGTCCTGGTGTCTGCTAACTGAACAAAAGAAGCAACAGGCTAAGGAATGGCTGCAGGGTGCAAGCCAGCCATCTCTAACCCTCTGCGTTCTCCCCTTTTCAACCCTGAAGCTGGGAGTTAAACAGAATCATGTATTTAACAAAAGAGCTAGGGCCCAGCCTGGCCCAAGATACACAACTCAAACATGCTTCTGAGCTCATTCGAGTGTTCTGAAAGCAGTGCTGTGAGCATGTACACAACTATCCCAAGGCACAGGGGAGGGGTGAGACCCCCAGGAAGCACGCAGTCCCCAAACCCACAGCTGGAGCTGTCCTCTTCACAGGGCAGCCGCCCCCTACCACCTGTCCCGCCCTGAAGGGCAGGAGCAGTAAGTAAATGACATGGAGCAACTGAAAAGCCCTCTGTCATCCCCCAGGCACCCGGCAGAGAGGTTAGAAGTATCTTAATCTATTTACAGTATCTCACCTTACAATAACCTTCCATTTTTCTGAAAGTTTTTAAATAAGCCCATAACTCCATTCCTGCCAACAAGCAGGGACTCTGTACCTTTTATGAGAGCTAACAAGAAGTATCTTTCCTTTAAGAAACTGAAGAACAGGCATTCTTTAGACAACCCTCAAAAATAGCTCAGCCGATTCCATCAAATCATCTTTGAGAACACCCCCACAAAAGCACTCGCCATCGCTCCGCACCTAAGGGAAAGCTTTCCATAAAGGGAAGGGGAACGGCTTGCCAGTCAGCTGAGGACGACTTGCTATTCTGATCCCCGGACTCGCTCTTTGTCTCTTCTGATTCCCCCATCCCTCCTGTCTGTTTCCACGCTCTGCAAAAGGGTTCTGAAGTTATATTTCTGGCCTCGTGACTCTTACAGCAGCCACCGCTGGGTTCAGACCAGATTTAGCCCAAGCCACGGCAGGCGGCTGAGCCCACACAGTGCCAGCAGGGACAGATGCCAAGCCCGCTCCAGCTCACACATGCGGAGGGCTCAATTTGAGAGCAAAGGCACCTCTCTGTCCCTGCCCAGCTCTCCACCCCATTAACAGGGTCTCCCTCCATGTGAGGGACCAAAGGGGCCTCCTTGAGGGCAGGGAAAGGAGGAGAACAATGGTTCCTGGAGAGAAGCCAAGAACCTTGACATGTGCCCCCCACCCCCACCCAGGGCTGCCGGAAAAGTGGCACCCGTGGGTCTCCCCAGGGGCTGGGGTTGGTGGCTCCAGTGTTAGCAAGTTAGTGTGAGCAGTTGTTGGTCATGGCGAGGACAGGCATGAAGGGTGTGCAGCAAGCCTGTGGGTCACACGGTGTTGTTGGCCCTGCCCTCCCACCCAGGTGTCCCCCCACCCCCAGCAGCGGCGCCGTGGTGAGGCTCCAGGGCTGCTGCCAAGTTTCTCAGCACAGCACAGGCGTACTGCCCCTGGGCTCTTTGGTTTATCCCCTCCCCACCCCTGCTCCTATCCAATCTTGGAGGGAGGGGCCAAGTGGGAGCTGTGGGGTGGGGGGGTGGGAAGTCAGCCCCATCACTGGGACGACCCAAGGGGAGACAACTCCCTTCGCTTTTCCACCCCACAGGTGGGGTTCGCACCAATGAGGGCGGAAGCCAGCATCTTGGCCACTTACATGAAGAGTCCCAAATATCACTCGTCTCTACTGTAACCAGAGCTAGATTTCTCTCCACCCCCTTCAGCTTGAGCAAAACCTGTCCTGTCCTGGGACAGACCGCTTCCTGCTATCACTGCCTCCTCCTCCCATGTGCCCACCCCTGGTACCTGGGCCTGTGTCGGCAACTGTCCAAACACAGCAGGGCACTGGTCTCTCAACAAGGGACGGTGAACCCCATGAGTTCCAGACAGAGCTCTGAAGGGAGGCAGCATTGTGTCTCAGGTACCCCCAATGCTGGGCTCTGCATGTGGCAGGTTTTTTTGGGTAAGATTTTATTTATTTATTTGTAGAGAGAGAGAGAGCGCGCACGCGTACAAGCAGGGGGAGCAGCCAGCAGAGGGAGAAGCAGGCTTCCCATTGAGCAGGGAACCTGATGTGGGACTTGATCCCAGGATTCTGGGGCCATGACCTGAGCCAAAGGCAGATGCTTATCAACTGAGCCATCCAGGTATCCCTGAGGCTGATTATTAATGCAAGTCTGCTGGTCATTCTCCACTGAAAATGGGGTGGGGGGTAGAGGCAGTTGGAAGAAAGCAGAGATGAATAAGCAGCAGGGACTTCCTCGCCCTCAGTGCCCCACAGGCATCTGCAAAGGACTCAGAGACATACGATTCTGCTGCGCGGGGCATGTGACTCAGACACTGATTCCCTCCAAGGACCGGTCAGGACAGCAGCCGCTTCCAGGGCTAAACCACCCAGTCCTCGGGGGGTACAAGCTAAGCCAGAGGAATGAAAGAGGGTGCATGCCAACACCAAGATGGTTTGGCAGTGTGACCCAACTCCAAACCAGGGCCGGGCCACCTTCCTGTGTCCAGGCCAAAAATATGACAAAGCCCATTGTTCTGATACTCAGTAGGATGCCCTTGCCGGTCCTGGCCGCTCTGCCAGGTACGCAATCAAAGGCCGTAATGGCCACAATTAACTAAGTGCTCACCGTGGGTCAAGAAGGTTACGCACATCGGCGTGTGTCACCGGAGGAGGCAGGAGAGCCCAGCAAGATGGCAAAGTCAGTCATCCCAGGTGATCCACTCACCAGTAACCATGTGAACGCCAACTGTATGCCATGCTCCAGGTCAGGCCCTGGGGATGCAGTGAGAGGGAGACCCAGCCCCTGACCTCAGACCCGGCCTCAATTTGTAGCAGGAAAGAGACAGAAAATTGATCCAATAAACAAAAAGAGAGACTACCTAGAGAAAGCCCTGCCCATGTGCACCAGGAATCCTGAACAATAACAATCCTGATCATAAGATTTGTGCTTATAATAGCAAACAAATAAAATAAAATGGAAATAACATTAATGGCCAAACAAACAGAACAACCCTTTAGAGAAACACAAAGTGAGAAATGCCATTATGGGGTCATTAACTGAAGCCCAGCTTCATGACAACTGGGTAAATCCTAAACGAGGCCTGCCACGTTATTTTCTAAAAATTGTTTAAATCCCCTAATCCCCCATTTCCTCATCTGTAATGTTGGGATGAGTAACACCTAAAGCAAAGGGTTCTATGAAGACTAAACCTGACAGTCTATACAAAGTGCTTACCTTAAGATAAATAAAAATAAATAAAATATGATTATCCCTTTTTTAGTTAACCACAAAATACATGACATGCATAGATTTAAAGTATGACATCTTAATATACTTCTAACTTTATCACGTGTATCCATTTCCAAAACACTCCGTTCTCACAAGTTTGGGGTCTCTCAGCTGCACTTGATTCTTTACCAGGGGTCCCTAGGGTGACCATATAATTTAGTGCCTAAACCGAGACACCTCTAAGAGTGGGGGTGGGGGGAGGATGAACAATCCCAGCAGGACAAGGGTATAAACCAGATGTAGTATTTTGAGCAAACTGGAGGGGCTGGTTACTCTGTCCACTGTTCACAGGCCAATTTCAGGGCCAAGGCCAGCAGCCATCCCAATGCGCCCCCTTCTCCATCACTTTTGGGAGCTGCCAAGTTTGAGAGCTGGCCCAGTAAGACTGCAACCCTGGATGAAGCCAGCAATGGTGTCACCCCACCTGGCAGTCGGGATTGTCAACGGACATGGACAACCACCCCCACTTCCCCCAGTTCCTCCCAAAACCCGAAGAAGGGCCTCAGACCCTGGTCCCCGCCCCCTGGTCCCAGCCCCCAGCAACCGTCCTCACCCTTCTCGTGCTATCTGCCAGCACAATGGCAGTCAGCTGTCCTTTCTGCTCCTCAAACGGGCCCCTTACCTCAGGTGTCCCAGGCTGTAGAAGCGGGACTCGCCATCAGTGGAGCGGACCACCTGCAGTGTGAACATGGGCTGCAGCTGCCGGAGCTCCAGCAGGACGATGGCCAGGTAGTGGATGAAGAGGAGGGCGTCCACCAGGGACACGGCGTACTGCACAATGCCCTGGTAGTTCCGGTCCCGCGAGTCCAGGATGCGGACCCCGTAGAACAGCCAATAGGAAACCACAAACAGGAAGATGAGGACCAAGAGGAGGGCGCGGAGCACAAATACCCGTGGCACATCGGCCCTCTGCTTGCGGAAGAAGAGTGCCCAGGTCCCGATGAGCAGGATGAGGAGCTTGAATGCCACGGAGATGAAGAGTCCCTCGCAGATGGTGCCACAAGGCTCCAGCTCGTCCCTCCACAGGATGGGGGGTAACAGGATGAAGGCGATGGGAGTGAGGAACACTAGAAGTCCCAGGACGGCGGTCACGGTGAGGCCCAGGTAGCGCCTGCAGTCCAGCCCCACGCTGTCCTCCATGTCCTTGCTGATCCTGGCAATGTCCTCCTGCGATATGCTGTGCTCTGAGGTGCCTGTGATGGCCGTCGTCGTCTCTCCCCAGTTGTCATCCTGATGGGGAGAGGACAGGGAGCGTAAAGAGCCACAGGCGAAGGTCACTGGGAAAAGCCACGAAGTCAGCACTCGGACACACAGAGGGCCCGCCTCCCCAAGCTGGCCCACACCCACGGGCAACCCTAGAACATGGAGGCTGAACCCTTCAAATTCAGGAACAGTGAAGCTTGATGGCTTTCGTTGAAGTTTTTCAAGCTGTATGCTATATTTACCCTTTCACACAGAGAAGACACAGTCTAACCTTCTGATGGGTGTGTTGGGGGCTTCAATACGCTCACCTCGATCATCCTGAGTTAGTCACCCCAGGTGATCCACTCACCGGTACCCTTGTGAGCGCCAACCATATGCCATGCTCCAGGCCAGGCACTGGGGATGCAGTGAGAGGGAGACCCAGCCCCTGACCTCAGCCCCCGCCTCAATCTGGGGCGGAAAACAGGAAAATCGTCCAGCAAACACAAAGTAAGACCGTCTAGAGAAAGTCCTGCCCATGTATGCCAGGAGTCCTGAACAAGAATGCTAGAATCTCCTGAGGCTCTGGGTCTGCTGTGAGACTAATATTAGAGGGCTCACCTATGGCGGAAGAAGACTGCGTTCGCTTCTCAGCTCCTGGCTGGGTTAAAAAAGGCTGACAAAGTCCAAGTTCTGGAAGTGGGGCATTACAATACCCTCTAATAGCTCTGAAAAGCTATACGTACGAATCACAGCTGATGGTAGTGTTTTTTGTTTTGTTTTGTTTTGTTTAATAATTATCAGCGTCAAGCACTCCTTGACCATGTTTCTCACTGAGCAAGCTGAGCAAATTCAAGTAGCGCTGGCCAGGACAGCACGAAGATTCCTCCCCAAACACGCGTTCTCGTGACACACGATGTTCTTGTGAACATCGAGGGCATAGAACTCCCAGGCTTACTGCAATGTGTCTTTGACTCTCTTGCTTTCTCTCTTCTTAAACTCAGAGGTATTTTCCAGGAGGACTGATCAGTCCCTTTATTGAACAAGATCCAGGTTCTTAGGATTTCTACACGATTCTGCTATCTTGCTGGCAACCCTGACTCCACTACAAAGCAACAAGAGAGCAAGAAGGCAATGAAAAGCCACACGGGGTCCAAAGAGGTTTTGGCTCAGAGATTTGTGTATATGATTTAACTTAGAAAAAATAGTCCGATGCAGGGGCAAGCCGGGTGAAATTCATGTGGAAGACACCAACTTAGAAAAATCAAGTTTAAGCTGACAGCCGAGTCAGCAAGATAGGGAGGGATCCCATGACCAAACAACCTTCAATCTAGTCATGATCAGAAAAATATGATTTATGAATGTACAGGCTACAGCAAGGAGTGGTGGCAGTGGCAAAGGTCTTGACCTACGAACAAAGAGTTCTTCAACTTGGAAAGTTACAAGTGTCGCATACCGTGAAAGAAAGCACTCTCTAGGACGACAGGCAGAAGCCACCAAGACTCTCACACATGGCTAAGGGAAGAGTAAAATGGTACAATCACTCTTGAAAACAGGTCTGGCAGCGTCCTATAAATTCAACTTATATGCTCAACTGTATGATCCAGCAATTCCACTTCCAGGTTTTTATCCAAAATAAACGTAAACATATGTCTGCAAGAAGACTTGTGTCCGAATGTTCTTAACAACTTTATTCATGATACCCCAAATGGCACCCCTCGGGTATCTATCCTTCAGGAGAATGGGTAATAAATTCCTTCAAGAGAATATTCCTCAGCAAAAATTTAAAAGGGATGAATGGCTAAAACTCACCAAAACATGGATAAGTCTCAAAATCATAAGGCTGAGAAAAGTTCAAAACAATGATCCCAATTAAATTAAGAATATAATTTCATACCAATCATATTAAGAATATGATCCCAATTATATTAAGTTCTAACAAGCAAAACTAATCTACAGTGATAGAGATCAAAACAGGGTTTGTCTTGGAGAGGTGGAGGTGGGGACAGGAAATGACTGGGAAGAACATAAAAGAACTCTGTAGAGAAAAAAAGAAATATATATATATATATATATATACCCACACATACACATATATACATACACACACACATATATATAAATAGTGTGAATTTCATGGGTTTGTTCTGCTGTTTGAACTTCTCAAACTGTACATTTTAGATCTGTTATCTCTGTGTGTAAATTTACTTCAATTTAAAAAAATCATCAATGGGGAGAAAATTGCCACAAATAGTGACAAATCATACTATAAAGTAAATTTCATAATTCATAAAATAATTTACTTTGTAACACTCTGAAAAAGTGAAGGGCAAATACCAGGTTCCATGTTTTGTACTGGGCCTAATATTCAGTTGATCATCAATGTGGAAGTAATTATTACTAGTATTTCATGGTCATTTTGTTGACCAGCGCACTGCCATGATTTAGCTATTCACCCTTCTGTCCACCAGAGTTGCTTACTAAATCCCCTGGATATTTTGAGAATGGATGTACACCTGTGCCTTAAAAATGTAGATGTCTGAAGGGTCCTCTTAAGCTTGGGGTTCTTAGAACAGAAAGGATCTAAGATCCTCTAATCTGATACCCAAGATCTCCACTAAAGAGTCTGAGGCCCACAAAGGTCAGGACGGCCATGGTCACAGAGCTACTGAGAAACAGAGCCTCCAGATGCCCACTGCCATGCTTTTCCCGTCATATCCACTTGGCATAAACACCAACAGCTTCCTGATACAGCTTCCCAGTGAGCTACAAGATGTAGGGAAGCTGCAAAGAAGAGATGCCTCTGGCCCCCAGTACCTCTGAATCCCCATCTAGAAGGAAACTGACCCCCGGAGTGCTTCAAGGTAGTCCGATCTCCAGATCAGCACCAACCATCCAACCATCGCTCTGGCCCTCCCAGCATGCTGGCAGGTAGTACAATGGTAAGGACTAACAATAGGTACTCATCCTGGACAAACTCCACATCCATCCCACAGCTGGGCTTTGGGTCCCAAGAGCACCTTGTGTGCTCTGAGCAATTCCAATTTCATGTGTGTGCATACCTGTGGGTGTGACATACTTCAGTTTATTGGGTGCCACGGCTGGCCACGCATATATTTCCAGAGCTGTGGAAAGTATGCACACACATTTCTGGGGATAGCTCAGGGTTTATTTAGATCAGGTGGGCTGCCAGACAGTTAGGACCCAGCGAGAAGAACCCACACAGCATCTTTTTTTAAAGACAAATACATTGCCAATATTTAAAAAATGGGGTGACTTCACATAAAATCCTAGTTTCCAGCTTTTCTTCAATACCACTAGACCCAGGAGCACTGAATTCCCGCATTCCTGAGCGGTAATAAGAGTCCAGAGCTGGGGAGCTGCCATTCCTCCCACAGAGAAGACATGTTCTCTAGTTTGCCACAGACCTCATCACTCCATGCCATGGACCCCAACAACAGCATGCCACATAGGTTGCTGCTCACCCCCGTGCTTGGCTGATAGTTTCTGGCCCCTTCTCTGGGATGCAGGGCCCATTTCATTCATCCAGTTTTCCTGTCAGGCAGCTCAGTGTACAGCCCCCCAACTGACTTTGTATACCTTGTAGCAGTCAGTCTGGGCTCTCTTAACCTCTTGTTCCCCACAGTACTCAGGGCTTCTGGAAAGAGTTTCCACCCCTGGCCTACTGTTCCACTTTGGAACGCGTCCCTAGAGACGACAGCCTGCAACTTTCCCTTTCTCTGCCCTGTCATCAGCCTGGCAGGCTTCTTTCAACACCTTTCAAAGCAGGCCAACCAATCACACTTCAGAAGAATCCCCCAGGTAGCCAATGAATGGCAGGACAGGCTGTCCTTAGACCAACAAGAAACCACGAGACATAGATAAACTCATTACCATGCTAGAAAAATAAAGATAAAAACCCAAGAGAACCTACTGCAACAAGACTTAGGAAAACATTTACTGAAAAGAGTCTTGATCAAGGGGCAGTGTGCTCACACACCGCCTTTGATCCTTACCTGAACTTCCTCTGTCCGAGTTGAATCGTTGGCCAACAGGGGCTCTCCGGTGGGAGCTTGAATGGTGACAGATTTTTCTGACCCTCTGCCATCTTTATTCCGGGGTGATTTGTGTCTCTCTCTATTTCTCTCCCTAAAAAAAAAAAAAGGGAGGTTATCAGCCAGGACATTTATACTGTATGAATCACCTCTCATCGAATTTACATTTCATTGTGAGTTTAGGAAAATTCTACACACACACACACACACACACACACACACACACACACACACACACACAGAGCCAACACCCACCCAAGCCTCCCCCTGCAAGGAGTAAGCTAATTTTTACTCCCTATTTAGTATTTTCTGTCATTCTAAGATCCAAAACAAAGACTGTCACTCCTCCCTCAACAGTGGAGTTGAAAATAGATTTTTTCAAAGCCTAAAATTGTGGTTTTAGAATTTCTGTAGCTGAGGCACATTTTACTGTAAAATTACTGACTTGATTTGGTTCTAATTTGCCTAAATTCATTTTCTAAGGCTTTCTTGTGGGGACAACACTGCAAAATATTTACACTTTGGTCTGTCCAAAAAAATCTGGGACACGCTGTCACCCTACACCTTTGGACAAGTTGAGAATAAAGGAAATCCTAAACCAGTACAAAGAAGCATTTACTTCTCATTCCTACAAATTCAAACTGAAAGTCATTCCCATAGGTTCTGGCTGAATTCAAAGGCATCCAGAGGAACAATAAAAGCCAGGACAAACGACACCAAGAGGTGCGTATGGGCATGTGTGTGTATTTTCAGGCTTCCTAAGGAAAGCGGGCTGCTGCCTCATTTTACCCCAGATAAACTTCCTGGGTGGTCTTCCAGGGTAACTATGAGAGCACCCTGCCTCAGGTCAATCTTGAAATTATGAAAGGAAATCAATCGCTGTGCAAAGCTCTAAAGTCACAACCTGGTCACTAACCACCTATGGAAACTGGCACTCCTGTCCCCAACTATGACAGTCAGTCCAGAAGCCCCCACAGAAGGAGCCTGTCCATCAGGGCCTCCTGTCTTAGAGGCCACCTTGACATCCCTTCAAACACCTGCTCTCATTCCCAAGGTCCCCCCAGGCAGGACAGAGCACTGCACACACAGGCTTTGGGGACAACAGTCAGATCTCAGTCATGCTCCTAAGTGACCTTGCACAAGTTACTCAACTTCTGAAAACCTCAGTTTCCTCTCTGTGAAATGGGGACAATGATAATACCGCATAGGTAATGTATGCAGAGATCAGTACAGGGGCCTCAGAGGAGATGTGGAAGAAACTATTAACACGTGGTCCGACTCCTTCCCCTCCACAGTGTGTGTCCTAATAACCTGCTACTTGCCAACAAAATCCCATGCAGACTTCCTGCAGCCAAACTCTGACCTTCTCAGCACCTCTCTAGGATAAGCATTGGTTAGTTCCTTCAAAGAGCAGGGAGGCGTCCTCGGCCCCAGAAACTCTCAGTTGAGAGCATCTCTAATTGCTAGAGCTTAACTTACCATCCTGATCTACTGTTATATTAGAGTCTAGAAACGCATGTGTTCTGATCAACTTGGGTGTTTCAGTTTAACCAGGTAACTAGGGGGACAGCAGAAAATCAGTTAACCTAGAGATGTATCTATCAATGCCGATCATTCCACTCCCTGCTCCAATTTAGAGAGTGCTTTCCTAGGTGCTCTATGATATTAATTTCACCCCATCCTAATCCTAACAATGACTGTATGAAGCCAGTAGACGTGTCCCCATTTCAGAGATGGAAAAAACCGAGGCTCACGGAGGATAACTGACTTGCCAAAGTCGTAGTAAGTGGCAGGATGTGTCCCAGGTCTGCTCCCACCACGCTGATTCACACCCGCTATGGCTGCACTGATCTGAAGAACGACTGAAGATCTGGTAGCATGAACATTCCTATTGCTCGTCTGGGCACCCTCTACTTGAACCGCTGAGCTCTAAGATCCTCCTGTGGAGCTACTGCTGGCAGGCACAAATGCCCTATGACCTTGGGCAGCACAACGCGATGAGCCCAACGCTCTGAGTTGCCAAAGACAATCACTTCAAAAGGCCCGAGTGTGAGAAACAATAAACCATTTGGGAGAGCCTTCCCAGGCACCTGGGCACTCTTCGGGGTGACCTGTATGGGTGGAGTCTAGAATCCCTGCTTCCCAGGGCCTCCATTGGCCGACCTAGGAGTCTCCTCTTCTATCTTGTGTTTCCATCACCAAGTCAGGTCTATCTAGCCAACCCCATCTATCTATGCACTACTCCCATGGGTCAAATCCTGTGACAGCACAAATTCCACTGGACACCAAAATTCTTTCACTGAATGCCAAGCGGTGGAGCCTGAACCCGGCCAAGGCAGAAAGCAGGTCAGGGACACACCCAGGACTGGAAACTGCCTTCCCAGGGCCAGCCATCACTCTGACCCCTGGCCCACCCCAGCTGGCTCTTAAAGGGCCCAACAGCATCCAAAGGAGAAGGCCCAGCCTGAACCATTCCCTTGGTGACATCTGGTAAACCGGATAGGAACCTATCATTCAATAATTCCAGGAAGGTTCTCTCATCCCCCAGAGCCAGAAACCTGAAACCAGTGCTTCTCACACCTGAGTGTGCAGAGACACCACCTGGAGTGGGCATTTGAGTGCACATTCACTGGCCCCACCCCTAGGGAATTCTGGAAGAGAAACAACAGGAATGACATTTTCACCAGCACCCCAGGTGATCAGGATGCAGGGCGTCCAGGAAATTTTCCCCAGGGCTCTTCCACCCGAATGCTCCTGGGGAGAGGGGTGTGGGAGTGAGTGCTCGGAAGTCCGGCTGTCTGTGAAGTGCCTGTATGCAGCAGGGGCTCAGTAACGGGCCCATTATGCACAGCCCTACGATGTCAAGGTAGAGAGTAGCTTCCTTATTAAAGCGGCATTCAGAGGAGGAGGCTGGAGGGAAGGCTCAGGCCAGCATGCAGGACTCAGCATCAGTCTTGTGCCGGTTCCCACTGCCAAGGGACCAAGACGGGCCATGCAGCTTTTACAAAAATCACTGGTCATGAACTACTGCTCCAGGAAGGTGTCCAAGCCGGTTCTAAATAGAGAAGTCCAACAAAAACACTGCCATCCAGTGCTGTCCAGGGTGCCAAGCTCAGAGCGCAGGACGGCTGCTTCACTGCACGAGGAGCCCACGTGTTCATCTCAATACTCCCAACGCTGGGACTCCAAGCAAGGGCCAAGTGCACTCTGGGAGAGGGCTTTGCGGTGGTGAAGACAATCCGTTCATGGGGTCTCAGAGTGAAAACAGGAGACGGGGCAGAGCATGGCGGGGGCAGTGGGTACGGCTATCAAACCACAAAACGGCTGTTAGGAACCCAGGCGAACCAGGGAGGGTTTCCAGATGTGCCTGAGTAGTAGGGATCACCTCGTGCCTTTGCTGGGCAGGTGCGTCAGCTGCGGGAATCACTGTATCTCAGCATCGGTCTCCAGGCAACATCTACCAGTAAGGGTACAGCGCATCTGTGCTCGAGTGTGTGCAGGCCAGAGGGTGGAAGAGCAAGCAACGGCACGCAGGAGGCCCGGGCAGGTGTCCGTACCTGCCGTGCGTATGTGCATAAACCAATCTACTTAGATGATTCCAGAGCGGGGCCGTTGGGGGCAGCTGTAAACGCCCCCGGTTCCAGCCAGAACCCCCATCAGTTCCTCTTCCCTTCCCACTACAGTCGGCATTTCCTGGGAAAGACGATTTAGCTCTGTGCTCTGTTTCTGTCGTTGGTCTCTTTCTATTTGGGGAAAGCCAGCCCTACCAGTCACTCCGCCCTTTCCTTCTCCATCACAACCCACTACCTGCCCTTGCTTGGCTGACAGTGGGGCTGTCTGGCTGCTTCCGCTGGCTCAGCAACGGACTCGGGTGGGAGGGCTGGGCACAGCGCAAACCAACTCTGAGGTGGCCTGGGAACAAAAGCGCCGATTTCCTCCCCATCCTGGCCATCCTCTCCTGGACAGTGCATTTCAGCACATTCGTCACATGAGTTTCCTGCCCCACCCCCATTCCCCCTCTAGCTGCTCCCCATCTAGCACAGCCTGGGGAGGAGCCGGGCTCCCAAAGGGCCAACAAGTCAGGCCGGAAACCTGCCAAGAGTACCTGCTAGGCTCGTAAGGTCAGGCAAACAGCACTGCCTTTCCGCACCTCCCATGTTATCGCCTGCTAAACGGGGGTACCTCCTCCCATGGCTCTAGGACAGCCATGAGGATGGGGGACAGGAGCTGAGGATCCTCACAGGTGCCCACCAAGTGTTCCTTAGCATCGCTGGCCGCTGTGGTATGTGACGCAGGAAACTGCTACTCCAGGCTCAAAAGGTAAGACAAGGTCAGCTGAAGTCGGCACCATTTTCCCAGCAAGTTGACTAATTGGACACCCTCTGGAGAGAGCAGACATCACAAAACCAGCCTGCTGACCTCTTTGTTGGAAAAGAGTCAGGTGTCATCTGTTTGGAACCCAGCCAGCCCCCCACAGATGATCACGGTGTCACTGGGCATATCAAGTTTAGTGCACTTCATTATTCCTTTCTGGGTGAGAGGCCTAATACAATTACCCCAAAGCAAGGTCCCTCCCCTTTCTTCCTTTTCCATTCAAATTCCTGACAAATCCCTGAGCAGAACAGCCTTCACGGGGACCCTCCTGGGGGATACCATACCCTTGGCAGGCGCTAGGGCCTGCTTACACACTGGTGAGGGGTAATCTTATGGCTTAATATTCTTTATGCCCAACACAGTACTCCTGGGCCCACACCATCTACAGACTACAAGCTTTGCCCCGTAGTTAGCTACTGCGCCTTACAGGACCCTCAGGGAATTCACCACATGTGGGTGCTGCTTTTTCCTCAAGAACCCATGGAATCTCTGATGGCCATCCCCTCCACCCAGAGCTTTTCTAAATAGGCATTCAGCAGCACTCCTTGATTACTTTATTCAAAGGCTCAGCTTGTACTCTCATTTGCCAAGTACTTTCCACATGGGTCCAAGGGAGGCATTAAGAGTTTGGCATGCCGTTTTAATTGGAAGTTATTATCTCTTAACGTCACCACAAGAGCACTGCTGACCCAATTTCTGGGGGCCCCAAGGGGCCTGAGAAAAGACTGGAGCACAGCCTGGGGCCCACACATAGGACAGTTGGGACCCATGTGTAGGCAGAGGAGATCCAAGATGGTTCCTTCTCAGAGTCGAGTAAAACGTCGTCCCCCATTCATCCCCAAGCACGAGTGGCACCCCAAATTCCTATTTCTGTCACTGCCGTGTGGAAAAGAGAAGCTTGGTATGCTGACAAAGGAATGGCTTTCTCCAGTTGGATGTTTCCAAACAGCTGTTTCTGGGGTTTTAGGATGAATCTGATGTTTTACTCGCTGGTTGAAACTGGTGATGAATCTTTGATCCCCAGAGGCGTTCTGACTTTCCAGAGATCTGGGCTCTGCCGTGTCACCTGAGGCCTCCCTCAGCAGACTTCCATTCAGCATGCTGCCAGAAAGACTGACCCAGGCTCCAGGAAGAGCTCTTTCACACCCTTTTCCACATTTTTATGACTTTAAGACCAACAGGTGAAAATTTAGAAAATAATGAAGGCTTAAAAAAACAAAAACACAAAAACACAAAACCCACCCATAATTTTAATAATCCCTATATTCAGAGACCAGACAGGCATGGCCAATAATGTTACCATTCATCCTCTCATAAAAATACATAACTATTATAAAGCACCAAGTTTTGATTCTTGTTTTTTATATCATGGCCTCATAAACATGATTCCTCAGGTCATTAAACAATCTGTGAACATTGTTGTTTCTCATTCTTTCACTCCATTCAGATTTTTAAACACAAGACACACACACCCTTGTAGAAGACTGAACGGGTACCGAAAGATAAAGCAAAAACAAAATTCCCATCAGACACCATCTTGTGTTCGGCCCCTTTCCTGCGGTGATCCACTGTGGGCAGCTCAGAGAATATCCTTCCAGACCTCTGGCTGCCTGTGTACACGCAGACAGGCTCACAAATAAATAAGTCTATTAGGTCGACATATCTTATCGCTGCATTACAAAACAAAGTCCCACTCTGCATTTGGCTGCTTTTGTGAGGAACTGCTTGGTCAGGGAAACACCGTTCCCAGTCCTCACGGGGCTGTGACTGCAGCTGGGCCTTTGGGCAGTGGCCAGTTGGGACCTTTGAGCGTGATGCTGAAATGCCACGGCTGTTAACAGCATTCATACAGTCACTGGTTAGTGACCTCCCACTGTGGGCCGTGTTAAATGCTTTACATGCACAATCATACGGAATTCTCTCAACAGCCCCGTGAGTGGCTGGACCCATGTCACAGATGAGGAGTCTAAGAAAGAGGTGGGACTACCACTTCACCAACTGTTTTCTCAGCCTCTCCATCCACTCGTTCCCTTGTTCCTTTACTCACCAATCAGTCTCCAGGTCTGTAATACTGCAGGCGCTATGAACACCAGCGAAGACCTGCGCGGGAGGGAGGCTGGCCCCCATCACCCTGCATGGCGGGTTTTCATTAGGCTTGTTTACTGGGAAAACTCATCAAGAGAGAAATACGGCACTAGGCCAATCCCACCACCTAGTGTATAAACCTCACTGCAAATGCCTAAAGGGCAATGAGTCAGCGACTTTAGGTAAAAAGCAACAAATCAACACTTTTTTTTAAAACTTTCATTTATAATCTTGGTAAAGCTTTGGGAGACCTGTTGTCTGTGAGAAGTATTTAGAAATGAAAACCATTTCCACTGCAGGGAGAAACTTTAATTTAAAATCAATTGTGAGAAATTAAGGTCATCAACCGTAATGGCAGCTATAAAATGTAAATTGGTGGTACAGTTACTTCCAGCACATGTTAAATGCTCTTAAAGCCCGCCTTCTCGTGGGCCGCTGGACTGACCCTCCAGCAACAACAGCCCCGCAACCTGGCTTTACCACTTGGAAAGTGAGTCTAGAAGGCTGGACTGACCTGCGAGTTTCCAGGAAATGCGGAACAATCTAGAGCTTACATACCCTTGTCTGTGAGATTTCTTCGAATGACTGGAATAGTAAGAATATCCAGAATATGTGGATTCGGTATCCATAGCAATGGGGAGCTTGCTCTTGAGAAAGGAGCAGCAGCAGTGTTTCTCCTCTGAGGTAGAGAATTTCACCAACTAGACTCTGAAAGCTGCAAAGGGTCTGGAGATCCAGGAGCCGCTCTTCGACAGGAACAAATTCTAGGAAAAGCAGGGAGGAAAAAAAGATAATCAACTTCCAAAGGCAACCTAAAGATTCTGGAAGGTGAATGACAGCAGCCACCTCCCCTCTGGGTCTTTGTTGGAGAACAAGCAAGCAGGGAAGGAGCGTCTGAACACTAAGTGCTTCCCCTAGGGGTCCCGGAGGAAGACAGGTAGGGACTAGGCAGGCCAGCCCTCTAGCACAGCAGCCGGCCTAACAGACATGGGAGAGACCTGGTCCCCCGCCATTTCCTGGACACAGCCTCACGCAACCTCGCCCGGGTTCAGGCTGGAGGAAGTGGCTTCCCACAGCCTAGACAGGGCCCAGTCCCCACTGCCAGTTTGCTGGTTATAAGAACAATACGCAGGAAAGCGGCTTTTAAGGGATTTTGCTCATAGTTTCCAAAAAACAATTAAAAAATTCTCTATCTCTTTAAACCAGGGATCCAAAGACCAGAGAATTTATCTTAGAGAACTGATTTTTTTCAAAGAAAAACTATTACCACGTTGTTTACAGCAGGAGAAAGCATGAAATAAGCGAAATGCCCCCAAAGCGCTGGAATAAGTAAGGAAAACACGGTTTCTCCACCCAGACAGATATCACATAGCTGTTTAAAATAATCACGAAGAATGGGAAGTTTTACAACATAATGGTAAATTTAAAGACCAGACTACAGGATCATGGATACACCCTGAGCCTGCTGTTACAGTTAAAATCATATAGCAGGCTTAAGTAAACACAGCGATTAAGAGGGAACATCAGAAAATGAAGGAAAGCAGGTGACTTATTAGTTGCAGGCTCCAGGGTCTTTGCCCCATGTTTCCATTAGCTATTGCTTTGCAATAAAAATACACTGGAAACACTTCCAAGTACATTCCTGAGGCCTGAGTGCTAAAAACCCTTTACTTCTAAAGGCCTGAGAAGCACAAGTTTGTCTCTCCCAGCATCCCGCACCCCAGTGCTGGTCTCCGCCCCTCAAGGCTTCTCCTTCCAGTGCCCCCGCCCTCCCCTGGGAGCTGAAAGTGCAAACAGAGCCAGTGACTTAAGTGTGAAGGGAGAACAAAGGAGCTGCAAATGCCACAGCCTTACCCCTACTGGGAAGGGGCCAAGGCACCCCCCCAGTACCCCTCCCAAGCACCCCACCCCCAGCAACCTGCAGGTCCAGAGCCAACCTCCTGGTCACTGCCACACACCAACACAGCTCCCAGTCTCAAATACCACCTAAGAGGGCTTTGCCCTTAGCGTTCATTCTGCCTGGAAGTGAGATGCATTCACTTCCAGGCGCTGTGACCAAGGGGCTAGCCTCCCTTGTCCTGGGTCTCGTGACTCATGGTTTCCCACCTCCTCTGCCATCAAGAGCCCCAGGCAAGCAGTGGGTTCTAGTCAGAGCTCTTCCCTGTCTGATAGAACCCGGGAGAAGCCACTTGCCTTCTTCAGCCTCATCTGTCAAACTGGGATAAATCACAGGGTTGAGGGGTACCAGGGTGGCTCAGTCAGTTAAGCAGCTGCCTCTGGCTTAGGTCATGATCCCAGAGTCCCAGGATGGAGTCCCGCCTCTGGCTCCCTGCTCAGTGGGGAGTCTTCTCCCTTTGCCTGACACTCTGCCTACTTGTGCTCTCTCTCTGTCAAAAAAGTAAATTAAAAAATCTTAAAAAAAAAAATCACAGGGTTGATCCGAGAAAGGAAACACATACAGACAGGATCAGGGGCTGGGTTCTGATGCCTGGCTTTCCCCACATATTGGTTCCATAACCTCAGTCAAATTACTTGAGCTCTGAGAACCCGCACTGCTGAGTATGAGTACCAGGGCTGCTGGGAGAAACAAGGGGGCTCCAGCTGCAAGTGGGCCCAGCACAGGCGGCAGGGGCAGCAGGTAAGTGAGAGTTGGGGCTATAAGACTCCCCTTCAGGCTCTGAAAACTCATGTCCTTCCTTGTCTTTCTCAGCAAGAGAAAACCCTGGACAGGAGCAGGGCAAAGCCAGTGCCCAGCTCACCCCGCCACTGGCAGCCCATCTCCAGACGGCATCTCAGCCCCCGGGGGTTGGTAACCAGCTGTGCACTCAGCAAGGCAGTTTCCCACCCATAAAATGCAAATGAGGTCCCTAGTCTGTGGGCTGACTGTGAAAACGTAGTGGCATTTTTTTCAGAATGTGAGTTTTGCTTCTGGACCACCTCCACTTCCTTAGAAGACAGCAAGAGACAATCACAATCACCCTCTTTGCTCCCAACTCTGCCTCCCACCGTTTTCCACCAGCAATTTCAGGGAGCTGCCAGCACCCTCGGTTCTCATCTCTCTGCTCTGGGGTCTGCTGCTTGTTCATCTGCTTTGTACCTGGCTGACACCTACACCAAGAGGTGAGCCAAATCCCCAGGCCTGCCCAGCAGGAGCCTCTTTCCCTCAAGGCCCTTGGCCCGGGGCTCTCCGGTCACCCCCCTTCTTATCCCCACTTCCAGCTAATTCTGGCTCAATGCTGCTGGGGTGTCTCAGAGGCAGATGACCCAGGTCCTACAGACCTGGGCTGGTGCTACTCATGCTTCCTGATGGGAGACATCGCGGGAGCCACTGTTGCCCCACCCCCCATAAAATGAGGCCATTTTACACGAGCTCTTCCTAGGTCCCTGAGAGCAATAAACCAAGCTCCCAATGTAAGGCTCATGGTAACCCAGGCTCCATTCCCCTTCCCCCTCTGCAAGAGGACATCATTCCAAGTCCTCATTAAAATCTCTGGCCATCCATTAAGACAACTCCAGGCACATCCCTCAAAGGCAATCATGGGCTTCCAAGTGCCCTCTGGGGAAAGGCTCTACCCAACTCTACCAGCACCCATGTCCGGGTTCTCCCCAAGTCCTCCCTGTACTCCTCAAAGGGGTGGTCTGTATATGCTGCCACTCCCTCCCTCTCAACTGCCACCCCAATCTTCCTCCCTCAACACTCCACTGAAACAGCTCTAAGTGGGCCACATCCAAAGGTCACACCTTCGTCCTCCTTTCCCTAGACCTTCTGATCCCATTCTGCATTCATCTCTCTCTGTATTTAGCAAGCAGCCACAGGAGAGCACGCTAGGCAATGCTAGGACACAGCAATGACAAGGCGCACATTTGGCGCCCTGCCTGTCTTCCCAGAGCTTCCTGCGGCCGTCCATCCTCTGACAGGATGGTGCTGATGCCACCGCTTCCCCAACACTCCCACCCTCTCTCCCATCAAGTTATCCCTTAAGGCTCAAAACTCATCCATGTTTCCTCTCCATCCATGGACTTACTCTAGTGTAAGCTTGGAGACAGGAGCCACCATTTCCCTACCGCAGCATATGGACGTATTAGGCACTTGACAAACACTGAAAGAGTAAAGCCCCAGTGCGCATCTCCCACTCAGCTGCCTCTTGATCCCCTTGGGATTATCATTATCCCCACCAGTGCTTTCTGGAGTCCTGGCCTATTCTCTCCAGTGTCCTCTGCCGGGGGATACAGTCATCACACCAATCCTGTCCACCCAGCCCCATGCCATGTCTGACACTCTCTCCCAGGATTCCCTCACATCCCACTGTCACTGTCCTCAGGAGCCTCCCCTCACTCTCCTAGAGCTCGGCCACCCACCTCCCCCTGGACAGAGGGCTAACCTGTCACAAAGCCTGCAAGTTTCCCCATGGAATCTGGTCTACAGTCTACGCTGAGCTCAGGCTCCTTCCCCTAAGTCATGCTGCTCCTCTCATAGTTATCAACTCCTGTCCCAGATCTGAGTAAGGATTAAGCAAGAGCAACAGAGGCAAACTGACAATATCCAGAGCAGACTCATTTTAAGGGCCAATGAAAGAGCGTGGATATAGTTAATAGAAACACCCATAGTGAAGCTTATCACTGCAATGATATGTTTATGAGATAGTTCGCTTGTATGCACAAGAAATTAGCAGAACTCAAATAAGGTCAGAGGGACCCGTTATCAGGAATAAAGCAATGACAAGGAATCAGGTCCACCACCTCCAACCCCCGCCCCCAGGGTAATAAATGGACAGGAGGCAGCGCAGGCCTGAACAGAACAGCCACGTAAAGGTGGAAATACGGATCCTAGAATCTGGAACTGTGGGCCCCTGGAGATGACCCACACAGTGCAGCTGGGCAGCTGCCATGGTGATCTTCCACGTCACAATGTGGATGTCACCTCTCTGCTTCAAACCCTTCCGTGGGGTCCCACTACAGTTGGAATACAACACGAAAACCTCCCTTGGGTCCGCAGGGTCCTGCCCACCTGGCCAGCTACACTCCCGTTCTGGGGCTCCAGGCCCATTGAGGCCTGGAGCCCAGTTTAATGACAACGCTGCTTCTCTCAAGAGGCCTTTCCAGATCCTCCAGGTGACGTGGGGCCCGTCACAGCACCCTGGACCACGATCGGCAACATCTGTGCGGTTCCCGGAATGTACCAGATGCTCAGTAACTGTGTGCCGAGGAAGGGTGTCTGTGGCCGACCTCAGGCTGTGGAGGCCACAGAGGCACCATGGGCAGAACCTTGGAGGCTGCCCATCTGCTGTTCTCCGCACTCCAGGAGGGGAGAGCAACGCAGTGATGAGCGGAGCAGTGACGTCAGAACCACCAGCTTTTGGATCACGGGACAGGGTCCTCAGCAGCAACGTTTCTATTCCAGACATGCTAGGGTAGGATTAAGCTATGGTGTCAGTCCCGCTGCTGCCCGATAGCGCCCGGCCCCATGGCCTCCCCCTGCCTTCCTGTCATCCACCACCCTGCACCCTGGCTGTAGCAGCAACTGCAGACACTGCCTGGGCGGGGGTTGCGGGGGGAGCCTGGCGGCAAAAGCCAGCATGGGGCTGGAGCTGGTCAGTTCACATCTCTGCAAAGTTGAGACCAGTGTACCTCTGCTGTGCGGCAGAAGGTCCCAGAGAAGCCCCTTCGCCGCGCTTTATTCAGAACAAAATGACCATCAGTGGCCTCCAAGAGAATCTCTCCCTAAAGTCAGGTTCACCCACATGTAATGTGCCTGACTACTACTTAAAAGAAAAACACAGTGTTCAGAAATCATCTGAGGGAAATAATACGTTACGGTAATGACAGTGGTAAACATTAAGTTAACCTTGGCGAAAAGGAAATTATAAAAACATCAACGGCTCTGCATACAGCTATTAAGTAATTAAGGGAACTCTGGTTTGGAGGGTAGAAAGTTCTCTCTCAAGGGGTACAGGGAGGCACGCTGCATCTCAAGAGCCGCTCCGCTCCTTCTGTGGTGGAGGTTATTTCCAAGGGAAAGAAGGTTCTGGTACTGTTACGTTTAGGTAGACGGTGCTTACTACTTTTTATCATACAGAGAATGCTAAAGCGTTTGCTCCACTAATTATTTTTCCCCATTAATTGTTATTTTTATTATGTGTTGTGGTGGACATTTTTCTCAAGGTACCCCGTTTCGGTTAGAGGGCACCCAAGGGGAACATGTAAACTGAAATAATTTTGTTCACGGTCAGCTCTTCTCGACCAAGGAGAAGCAATGAACAAAAGTTCTGGAGTTAACACCATCACCCTTCAAATCCTGGCTCTGGTGTGTATCAGCTGTATAACCTCAGATCAAGTTGCTTACCCTTGCTGTGCCTGTTTCCCTAACTCTAACAACAGAATTATATTTTACTTAACGGCTTGCAGTGGGTATTACATGAGAGAATTCACAGGCATTGAGAATAGGGCCTTGTATGCAGAAAGCACAACTGTTAGGCATTATTGTTTATCAGTAAAGTGAAGTTAGGAAGGTTATGTGGGTATGGCATGAGACCTCTGTATTTCTTGCATACTCTTAACATGTACTGTTTGGTCAGTACTACTCTATCCTGAACGAATACCATTAACTATAGCTAATCTAGTGACGTCTATTCTGTTCCCTGGGCCTCCTTTTGCTAGTCCCAGGTTGGAAGGGAACACCAGGCAGATCAGAAAAGACTATGTGTTATTGCATTTATCTGGAGGACCTTGGGGTTGTAAGGGAAGGTGGGAAGAAGTATGGCAAGATCTGCAAAACATTTTTTTTTAAGATTTTTTTATTTATTCATTTGACAGATAGAGATCACAAGTAGGCAGAGAGACAGGCAGAGAGAGAGGAGGAAGCAGGCTCCCCGCTGGGCAGACAGCCCAATGTGGGGCTCGATCCCAGGACCCTGGGATCATGACCTGAGCCGAAGGCAGAGGCTTTAACCCACTGAGCCACCCAGGCGCCCCAAGATCTGCAAAACGTTTTGATGAACTTCTGGTCTCTAAACCATAACACGTCATCCAGGTCACTGATACAGGGATCAGAGGGCTTGTGGCATCTGTGACAAATCCAGTGATACTTGTATTACAATAGACCTCTTCTAGAAGAATGATCCTGGGCCACTGTACACAGGCAAAGAAAATGTCAACCTCATTTTACCTGTTTTGCCAATGATTTCAACTCACCTTCCTAGAATAACTGCTCTTGGCTCCAGTCCCTAATTACCTCTGAAACACCCCCAGCAGCTAGGTATAGATTTCCGAAGAGCTGTGAATGCTTAAAGTGTCTGGGGTTCTATCATGCATATCTATTTTCAAGTGACCCCCTTATCCCCTGCTAGATTTTTAAGCTTCAAAAAATAGATTTTACGAGTACTACCTTCTCTGTAAATCCCATGGTGCCAAGTTCAGTGATCACTGTCCAATAAATGGGATTCAGAAAGACCCTGATGGGAGAGCGGCATGCACATTTTCATCAGGCTTCAGGCAAGACCAAATCCACTAGCAAAGACATGGTCCAGCCTCAAATCCACTTACACCTGTCTTTTTTTTTTTTTTTTAAGATTTTATTTATTTGACAGAGATCACAAGTAGGCAGAGAGGCAGGCAGAGAGAGAGAGGGAAGCAGGCTCCCCGCTGACCAAAGAGCCCAATGCAGGGCTAGATCCCAGGACCCCAGGACCATGACCCGAGCCAAAGGCAGAGGCTTTAACCCACTGAGCCACCCAGGCGCCCCTCCACTTACACCTGTCTTGTCCACCTTCTGGAAAATGGCACAGCACGATGCCCACATCACATGTCCGCACACAGCTAGCCCCCTAACCACAGCTAGTTCACTTGACAGAGAGAGTGCCTGGCACTAATAAAAAAACAGACTACAGTTCATCGTGTGCTTACTATATGCTGTGGGCTGTTTAAGTCTTTTGTATGTAATATCTCACTTAATCCTCAGAACACACCATATAAGGAACAACAAGCATTCAGGTCAAGTTACAGTTAAGGAAAGCAAGGTCACAGTAAGCGAAGGATCCAGGGCTTGAACCATGGAAAACGTACAGCAATTCAGCAATTACCAGAACTGTTTATTTACATCTCAGAGGGTAGGCAACAATCACGGACTGCCCCCAAACATACATAACCCACAAAGAATTTTGTAATTCCAACTCCTGCTCACAGGTTCAGCGTCCCAAGCATTGTGGGGCGTCCAGGAGAAAAGAATCAGAAACAGCTGGACCTCCTAAGGGGTTCCCAGCCAAAAGGTACACACTGCCTATTAAAATACAATGCGATACGCGATGCCAGGTCTGAGGCAGTGAGGGTGTGTGTTTGTGTGTGTTAGGGGGATGGAGGAAGAAGATGTTTTTAACCCCACATCTGTTTATTCTTCAGCAGACTGGGGTGACATGGAATTGGGGCTTGTAGGGAAACTCTCCTTTACGGTTCTGTCCTGTTGTTCAAACACCTAAGACAATAAAAACGTCCTGCTTGGTAAGCTGTCCTTACAAACAGGCCATTCCCAAAATTCTTCTCCCATTCTACTTACAAATTAAATTGCAACCGAGTCACACTGCAAAGGCTGTAACAGTGAAAACTTCACACTCTATGTTCCACTAATTACCCTGAGAGACACCAATGTTTGGGAATGCTAAAAGCCCATGGGTAGGTAAAGAGTGTTGTTTCTATGAACTGCAGAATAAAACAGTTTCCTCCCAGAAATCAAAGCCCCAGCTATATCACACTGATTTAATTCAACTCTAAAAACTCTAATTAGTGGTTACATAAAATGACTAATTGCTTTTCCCCGGTTTTAGACAGTTTCTGCCATGTCACTAAAAAGCCTAGGAGCTGTGTAATCAAACAACCCCCCCCCCCCAGGAAGAAGAATGCTAATTAGCATTGTTGATTGGTGACACAAGCTATAATATTTTCCAGCAACTCTGTAAAATTTATAAACATATCAGGGAAAATGCCAGATTCTTTACAGCTTGTTAGCTTTTGGCATAAAGGTCTCAAAATACATGCATTTCCAATCACAGCCCGGTCTAATGGTTTAACAAAATGCACGCGCCAGCCACACAATCATCACAATAAAGCGCTCTGACATCTCTTAACGAGGAGCTAAACGGGCTCACGGGCTCACGACACCTTCCCGGCTGGGCCATTATACCTGGTCTGTAGATGTGAAAACTGAGCAAGAGATTTCTCAGCTTCGAGGCTCACCAGCTCATCTCCTCCAGGCCACGGCTCCGCCCCACGCCTGCCTCCACCGGCGACGCGTTTAAATTTTTATAAAGCTTCACACTTCTCTGGGCGCGTTGCTTGGGGCAGTTCAAAGACAGCAGGAGGAAATGAGGTCCTGCCCGTGGCGAAGGCTGCCCAGGCGCGGAGAGATTTCTTCCAACCGGGGCACCTCGGGCAGAGACTTGCCGGATGTCTTCCGCTCCACCCCGGCGTTTTTTGAAAGTAAACTCCTACCTGCCTGTTGCGCTCTCCCGGGCGCAACCGGACTCGCCCCCCAGGCCTCTGGGGCCGGCTCAATTTTTTAAGCGAGGTGCGAACACAGGCCGGCTCTGTGCCGGTTTCTGACCCAGGCAGGACCCGGCGGCTCCCGGCGCTGGCGGTTACCAGGTCGAGCCCCGCGGCGGGCTGGAAGCCGCGGTGCGCGCCCGGTTCCCGGGGAGCGGAGAGCGGCCCGCCGTCCCCCTCCCCCCACCGCAGGGCCGGTAGGGCCACCCGGTGCCCCGGGAACGTCGGCCACTCCCCGCCGGCCGGCCGGAACGCGCACGCCGGGGCGCACCCCAAAGTGCGGCCGGGGCAGCAGGCGGCGGCCGAGGCGCGGGGAGGGAGTGCCGGGGTAGTGGGGCGCAACAGCGAACGCGGGGCAGGCAGGGGCCGGGGCAAGAGAGGCGCACCTCGCAGGCTTGGGAAAGGAGTGGGATCCCGGGAGGCACGGTAGGGGTGTGGTGCGGAGGCGAGGAGCCGGCTCCCGGCCCGAGGCTAGGAGGGCGGGGACCAGGGGTCCCAGTGCGGGGTAGGGGGTGCGGGGACTCCGCGGCGGGGGCGTCTCTGCGCCCGCGGTATGCACCCCGCGCCCGGCCTCCCACGGGACTCACCTCTGCGCCGGTCGTGCGGGCTCCGTGGCCCGCGCTCTCGGCTCACAGCGGTCCGGGCTCTGCGGCCTGCGCTGGGCTCCCTTAGAGGCAGAGCCCCGCCGCCGCCGCCGCTGCACTGCCGCTTTCCGCTTCCTGTCCCGGCGCCGCCCCGCAGCCCGAGCCCAGCCCTGCGAGCCCGGCGCGGCCGCGAGCCAAGAGCAGCGAGCGCGGCCGGCCCCGCCGCGGGCCCAGCCCACCTGCAGCGGAGGGCGGGGCCTGCCGGCGTCTCCCCGCCCCCGCCCCCCACCCCTGTCTCCCCACAGCTTAGGCGCGCTCACAGCCACACACGCTCGTACACACATGCACACACAGACCCCGGGACTCACCACACACACATTCAGACATAGTTAACACATGGCCCGGGATCGACCCCGCCCTGCACCCCAGCATACTTGCACCCTCAAACGCGTGTACGCAAGCACACACACACACACACACACACACACACACACACACACAATCATGCACATAATCCAAGCCTGTTTGCCTTCACCGGAGACCTACATACGTTCATACAGCCCAGGGACCAGACCCCCCATCCACACACACATATACACACACATTCCTAGAACTGAACTACAAATATTCATATACACCCACACCGCAACCAATGTACATTATGCACACTTAAACTCACACACAGCCCGGGAAATGACCCCACAAATAACCACACACACCCAGACCCCCAGAGCCACCACTCCCCCTTGTCCTCCTCTAACAGAGCAATCACTGCGGCCACCCCCCCCACCACCTCGTTTTTCTGGAAACTGCTGGAAGAACACACCTCTGAAGGCAGTCAGGCAACCCCAGGTTTCAGTCCTGATTTAACAGGGTGGGCTTCCATCTTTGAGTCTCTGTTTCCCTGTCCAAAAAGTGAGGGGCTAAGAATGGCAACCTTGCAGGCTCCAGGTGAAGAGTATGGGCAGTGGCTGGTGCCCAGTAAGCAAGCACTGAACAGTTGTCAACTGTTTCTATGAATGTTTGCTTTCTTCTTACTTAGTTGTCTTGTGTGGGTAGGGCTAGGGATCCCTGTGGAAAGTCTGGAATCTGGCTGGAACCCAAAGCTGCTTACATGATGAGCTCTCTTGTAGAGGCATGCCTAACCAAGTACTGTGGGCAGTTGGTGTGGGGAAACACACACCCACCCTGAGCTAGCCTTAGTTGGGGAACTTGAGCTCCCAAAGCTGTCACTGGCCCCTCACCATCGCTCTCCCCCATCCCTGTAGTCCCCATGGTCTCTCCTATATGTTGTAATTCTTCAGAGGACATCACATGTTTAATGTGCCAACCTTGACCCCCACCCCCAGCCTGCCACCAGCTTCCTCTTCTCACTCTTGGCAGTTCAGGACATCTGCCCACCCCTCATCAATCCGTCACCTGTCTCCAGGGGGCAGGGGCTGCTGACTTGAGCAGCCAGCTTCCGAAGGGTAAATCCAGTGGTCCAGCCACTATGCTCAGATGCAGAAATATAGAGCTTTATTTTTTAAAACGTGTCTTTCATCTTTAAAATGCAGACCCTTCAAGGTTACAACAGGCCAGGGATTTCCGTTTCTAGTTATGAGGCTCCTGAATAGTCCCCGTGAAATACACAGATCCTCATTAAATCTTGATAGGAACTGACTCGAATTCACTGTAGCCTATGAAATCTAGACACCTCACCATGTGCTTTTGTGGGAAAGGGGAACAGTGCAAAATAAACTCTATTTTAAGACAATAAATTCACATTTAAATGCCATCTACTCTGTATTTCAATTTGATAATTTCAAGTATACAAGTGTAAAAGGTAAGAGCTGGAAAACTTTTCCGAAGCTGAAGGATAGTCTGTATAACCTGGAGGCCTGCCCTGGCTCCCATTTTCTACCAGCAAGTGGGTCAGGCTTATTTCGTGCTTGCCTAAAATTGAGTTCTCCAGCTTAACCTGAATTAGTAATGAAGGTAAAATTGTGGGTTCCATCTGCCACTCCATTGTTTCACTTCTCCATTTGTTCCAGTCTAAACTAGGAAAGTGTGGTTCTGTGCTGGGTGCTCTCTCCAGCATGACAATATATGTTTCACAAATTAATGTGTATATTTCTCCCTTCCTGCCCATTCTCATGGGTAGAATTCTACTTACTAAAATTCTCCTGGGTCTGCCAACATCCAGCTCAAATGCCATCTCCTCCCAAAGCCTTCTCTAGTTCTCACAAGCTGAAAACATTCCTCTCCCCTATTTGAATTCACATAGCATTCTGGGTTTCCATACTCACCTTCTTACCTTGTATTGGTTATTCCACTGTCCAATAATGTGTAACTACCACGTCTTATTTATCTTTTTTCCAGCAGAGATCTTTCCACGTAGTTGTTGCTTTAAAACAAACAAACAAAAAAACCCCAAAAAACCCTAGCAAATGAATGCAGAACTATAAAATACAACTTGCCTTTGGGAAGTTAATAATCTTATCAGGGAACAATCTAATTGAAAAGTTTTGACAGATGCACATAAAGAGAGTTAACAACAGAAGAAAATATATAAAATGCTAAATGCACTAAAGGCACACTTTTTAAGAAGTCACTTACCCAGCCTTGAGAATTCTGAATACACCTGAAAAACAGCATTTGGGCCTCTGATCAACAAAATAGACCGTACAAAATCCACTCTTTGAAGTGGACAGACTTTATAAATAGGAGAATCTCTCACACCCTCACATTAGATATTGTTTACACTTTGTTTACAAACCTTTCTAATAAGCTTCATCATCTGATTTCTAATCCCACTGTCAATTAGACACTTAACAACGGAGAGCAGGAGGTGACCTCAGGGGACCCCAGGGTCTGCAAAGGGAAGCTTGTTTAACTCCTAAATGCCAGTTACCTCTCTTGGCACACTGTCACATCACAGAATAATAGCGATGAGCCTGAGTTATAAAGGCTAGATGGATATTCTGTATACAGTAGTCTAAGAAGACAGGAAAAATTGAAAAAAAATATTGGAAGGATTTCCATCCAAAATGTTTGAAATGTTATAAAGTGCTGATTCTTTAAAAGGAAATGTTCTGTGAAGGCCACGTATGGAAAAGCTACGTATTATTTTGGTTAACAATGCCAGTGACGGGATGCTAAAATATGGGTTATTAGTGTCTAAGTAGAGAGTCACAGGGGACTGGATGGCAGTCATGGTCAACTTGTCCTTACCTTGAGGAAAGAAAGAAGTAGCATGAGCAGAGGGGGATGACAAGGCTGGAACAGGGATTGGCTATCTCAAGTGCTTAATAAATACGAGTTGAATAAATGGGTAAATAGTATTTCTGTTTGGAGTATGGCTAGGGGTGTGGAGAGAAGAGTATCTGAGATATGGTCAAGGGCAGTGGCAGAGCAGTTGGGCTCAAGATAAGCACTCATACTGAGACACAGAGCCTTCCGAACTGAGTGGCCAGATTAGATTTAAACAGGCTAGCAACACGATAAAGTGTTCATTCACCCATCCATTCATTCAAAAGCATACACTGGGTGCCTACTACAAAGCCAGGCAATGTCTGAGCTGTTAGGGATACACAGGTAACACAACAAATATTTCCTGAGTACTTACTACGTGCCAGTCCCTGTTCTAGGCAGACAAAAGCTTCTGCCCTCATAAAGTGTATATTCTAGAGGGGAGAGAGAGATGGACAAATGAGGACCATGTGTATCGGGGTCAGAGGGTACAAGCACTAAGGAGAAAACAAAGCAGGAGAGGAGATAAGGGAGGGGTGAGTGTGTGCCCCTCACTCTCCTGCAGGAGCTCAGGCTGCTGGATTAGGCTGCTACTTACAGCCTTGTAGCCAATATGAGAGCCCTGTGATGGACCCAGGCATGGGATGGGAACTGCGGGTGCAGAGAAAGAAGGGCCAGCTCGGCTTGCAGAAGCAGCAGGGCTTCCCCTGGCCGTGACCCTGGAAGCCGAAGTTGGAGGATGAGTATTTGGCCGATAAAGAGGGAGGAAACATTCTGGGCAAAGGCACAGAAGTGTGGCAGAGCATGTCCAGGAGGCCGTATCAGATGGCGGTGTGCAGCCCTGACGGACTGGTGGAGAGCGGGGCAAGGAGGACGCAGCATGGGACTCCAGATCTGGAGGCCTGAGGGATGCCCGTGCCTGTGGTGTCAGGGGGCAAGGACAGGAAGGCCGAGATGTGGAAACGGCATGCACCATCCAGCAGTGTGGCAAGGGGGGTGGGCATAAGGGAAGGAGCAGGGCTGGGGTGGGCAGGAGAGGGGTGGACACAGCCTGGAAGAGGGAGCAGACACCACGGTTCTGAAGGCTTTATGTGGTGAGCAGGAAGATTGGGCTTTATCTGGTAGGCAATCGGGAGTAGGATGAACCGGTCTGAGGCATGCAGGGTAATTTGCGGAAGGAGTGAAGGCAGGAGGACCGAATGAGGGGTGGTGAGACACAGGGAATCTGAATGACAGATGCCGCCATCCTGGGCAGGTGGGGAGCCAGGAGGAAGAAGTTCAAAGAGGGAAGGGAAGGTCCGTTTTAGGCATGTTTTATGTCAGTACCATCGGGGTGTATAGGGGTAAATGATAACAGAACTTGGTATTTTACAGGTCTTATTTATTCCTCACCGTGTGGGTATTATATCGTCTGCGTTTTACAGAGAAGACGACTCAGGCATAGAAAAGTGGAATATGTTACAGGAGGTCCCACAGCAGCTAAGAAGGGAGGCCAAGCTCTGAACCCAGACTGGCTGACCACAGATGCCCCCTTTAATCCGTGAGCTCTCTGGCTTTCTGGCACTGTGGTTTTAGTACAGGGAGGAGACTGGCTGCAGAAAGGTTTTGGAGATTTGTTGACAATGCAGTAGATAAAGGAGCAAGAAGTGGGTAGAGAAACGCAGACTGAGAGGCAGAGAGATAAGACAGGGACTGGCGGAGGTGAGCAGGTAGGTGACACAGTTGCCCGTTTCGACAGAGGAAGACCTCAAGCTTGTTTATAGGAGAAAAAATCTTAGATTTCGAAATTTCAGAAAGAAAGACTAACCAGGGAGACAGCTGGAAGGACAAGTCTTACGCAGGAGAAGCAGAGGTGAGTGCACAGGTGGGCAGCAGAGGTCAAGGGCATCTGGGTATTCTCCATGAGGTAAGAGGCAGGAAGCTCCAACAGAAACTGGGAAGCTGGGAGATGAAGTCAGGCCAGGGAGAGTAGGCATATGGAAGGCTTCCCAGGGGCCTTTGAGAATCTGATTGCCATTGGGATGGAAACCACAGAAAAATACATATTCCCCAGTTTTTCAAATAATTTGAATGGACTCACATACCCCGAAGGCCTTTGGGGGACCCCAGACGTAGTGAGCGCTCTCTAAAGTCTCTTCTGTGTCTGAGATCTGTCATCTTTAAGGAGTTGAGTGTATGGTGAGGGAAGGACGTGCAGTGGTAACTTGAAAAAGCTACTGGCAGTGAAAAAGCAGACGTGCTCCGTGTGAAGCCACGGGGCCCACAGGAGCCTAACCAAGCAGTCATGGCCACAGACCAAGTGCACTCCTGGCTCCGCAAGTGAGGCCGGGCTCCTGTGCCCACGCCGCAGCTCAGCAGGTCCGGGCAGGTGGGCCCACTCCCAGGCCCTGCAGCTATCATTACCTTGGGGGCTGGGAGGGAGCGAAATGTCAGGTAGGGCTCAGATCTCAGCAGCAGGATCCTCCAGCCTGCAGTCAACCCCTGCAGCTTCGGTGGCCCTGTTATCAGCAGACAGAGAGCGCCAGGGGCAAAGAGCCTGATGGAGACACCAGTCCGCGCACATGGCCTTGGCGCTTCTACGCGTTCCCAGGGCCATTCCACTTACCTGGGCAGTGCAGGGGATCACACGCAGAGCCCACCGTGGGCAGGGCTGAACTGGCTAATAATACCTTCTGGGGCCTGGAAGTTTTCTTCGTCGGTGTTGTTTTTAATCTACGGAGTCATCATCAGTAATTCATTACCTATTTATGAGAAACACGAATAACACCCTGCATACCGCGTTAAGCTAATTACTTGGACGAACACCAGGTGCCATTACTTCCTGAGGGCGAAGCAGCCTCCGGCAATGCAGGCTTGAGCTCAGACCCCTATGGGCTGAGCAGCAGCCACAGGCATGGACAGAAGGCCCCAGCTTCTGGCCCCCACACAGAGCCTCCCCCCGTGTCTTCCTGGGTGCTGCAGAGGGGAGGGGCGGGTTTGGGCAGGGTAGGACACCGCCATTAATCCACCATAGTGACCCAGTCATTATGACTGGGTCACTATGGTGGATTAATGGCTTTTATGGAATACTCCATAAAAGTATTCATCTTGACTTTTTATTTTCTGCAAGTTTCTCTGGAAACTTTGCAGATTTGTGAACAATATAAATGACCAGAGAGAAGAAATTATTTGTTGGTTTTTAAAAATTATTTAGCAGTCATTATAATTGTCATTTTTTATCTCTTATCTCATTTAGTGGTATTTTCCTGGTAATACTATAATGTGGATACTTTACAAAAGCTCAGGCAGGTAAAGGGACATCCCCAAGCTCACGAGCCGGAGCCTAAACCCAGGCCTTCTGGCTCCCAGTCAGGAATTTCTCACTGTGTTGGTCATAGATCGCTAAGACAGATTTCTTTTTCTTGTTTCTTGATTCCCTCTCCGCTTCTCTAATGATTACTACCCTCCCCATCCTCCACTACTTTTCTTTTTCTCTACCTTTCCTAAAAAAAAAAAAAAAATTCCATTACGGTGATCTTTGTGTTTCTTTCCCACCTTGGTGAGAAACTGAAAGACAAATAAATCATAAATTCCAAGATACAATGAAATTCCTTCTTTTAATTGCAAAAGACCTGAAGTTCTGAAGTCTAATTTATTTTTACATTTTCAGGTCAACAATAACATTTTTGAGGGTGTGTGGGTGGCTCAGTGGATTAAGCCTCTGCCTTTGTCTCAGGTTATGATCTCAGGATCCTGGGATGGAGCCTGCATCCAGCTCTCTGCTCAGCAGGGAGCCTGCCAGGGAGCCTGCTTCCCCCTCTCTCTCTGCCTGCCTCTCTGCCTACTTGTGATCTCTCTGTCAAATAAATAAATACAATCTTAAAATAATAACATTTTCGGCACATGAATGCCCGGTTGTTCCAGCACCATTCGTGGAAAAGTCCATCTTGCTCCACTGCGTTGCTCTTGTGTTTTGGCAGATATGGTTGACTCTATTGACATGATGAGTCTGTTTCTGTCTCGCTAGCCCTTTCCATGGATTACTCTTCCCCAGCCTTGTCGGCGTCTTCCTGGAATCAGTGTAGAATTCTGGACCCAAGATGTTTCTTTCTGTCCCTGGGGATAGAGGGTTTTTCCTTCTACTCTTCTTCCCACAACAACGGTTCTTTGCCTGTCTCCTGGGAGAGGCTTTTCTACCTTCTCCCAGGAGCCATGGATCTAGAAAGTTCACTATCCTTCCCTGAGTGGCTTAGTGCTTTTGCTTCAGAGGAGAAAAGGAGCCAGGGAAGCAAGCGGGGCTTTGTGCCTGTCCCCCTCAGCCTTCTGCTACCTTCTAGCTTCCTGAGTTAGAGAGGAGACTCCGCCAGTCTCCTTCCCTGCCCCCAGTCTTTTTTGGGAGCGCCCAATGTGGGGGTCGTGAAGAACTCGCAACAGAACCGGCTCTGCTGGTGTCTAGGGCCCCCAGCTGTTCTAAACTGACATGCTGACCTTTCCTTGGCCTCCAAGAATTTGTTAACATTTTAGCTTACTTCTTACTCCTTTGTTTGGCAGCCACATCTGTCTCCCACACTCTGCCAGAGGAGAGCCGCTGTGGGTCCCATTTTGCCTTCTGTCCCTCTGTGGAATTTGGTTTACTTGGCGGCCTTGTGAAGTCAGACTTCTCATGGGCTCCATAAAAAATTATAATTCTGGGGGTGCCTGGGTGGCTCAGTGGGTTAAAGTCTCTGCCTTCGGCTCGGGTCATGATCCCAGGGTCCTGGGATCGAACCCCGCATCGGGCTCTCTGCTCAACAGGGAGGCTGCTTCCCTTCCCCTCTCTCTGCCTGCCTCTATGTCTAATTGTGATCACTGTCTGTCAAATAAATAAATAAATAAAATCTTTAAAAAAAATTATAATTCTGTAGCTTATCCAGCTTTTTGTCATCATTAGGGTGGGAACAACATTCTTTCCAGCTTTCTTCATCCTGAGTGGAAGCCTCATTGTCTTATCCTCAGATTCACTCTTTTTCTCAAGAGCCAGAAGAGGAGAGTCCCCCATGTTACACATGGAAAGCTGGGCTTTTAGAGAGATCCTGCTCTCCATTGGTAGGTGATGGCACTGGGACTTCTCCACTACCAGAAGTGTTTGAGGGCTTCATTGGGATGGGGCAGGCAGAAAGCCTGAGGGTACTGGCAGATGAGAGTGCATGGGGAATTGAGGCTGTCCATGGGGTGAGGGCCATAGTACTCATGCCTCCGTCAGAGGCAAGAATCCAGCGATCAACCAAGAACAAAAAGCCTGACCAGGTGGCTTTCTGAAAACTCACTGGCCACGAACTGCCCCACCCAGAGTGAAGGGGCATTGAGATGGTGTGATGAGAGCATCTCCATTGCATTCAGGGGCCAGGCCAATGTCTTGCCCTGTGCCCTCTACTGTCTGTCCCACTGACCTTCACAGCTATGCTCTCCCGGCACACCCAGCCTGCCCCCTCCCCCCACCATGGACCATGCAGACATACTCACCTACTCGCCATTTCTTAAGCATGCCATTCCTTTTCATGACGTTATGGACCTCTTCAAGGTATCCTCTAACTTGCAATGCCTTTCCTCTCCCGCAGAGCTCTTCTCTCCACCTGAGGTTCTGCCAGTCCAGAGCTGAGGATGGGGGAAAGACGTGGGTTGGTGTTGCATATGGGAAATGAAAGAAAGGCTGTGAGTCAGAACTGCAGGAGGAGAGCGCTCCAGCAAAGGTGGGAGACAACTCTGGGGATACTCAAAGGGGAGGGGAGACTGGCAAAAATTAAATTGCTAATTTTATTATAATTTCCAAACAGCTCTGGAGATATGCCTCATCTTTGAGTGCTGATGTTTTGCTCAGATGCAGGTGTCCAGCTACAAATGAGACAGAATTAGCCCAGCAGGGTAACAATGACAGCTCATATTGGGAATCTTCTTGCAGGTGGGCTGTGTTGGGGGGACTGGGTGAGGCTCTCTGGGGTGCAGACCGAGTGAGCTGAGAGGCAGGGCTGAGGCACCTTCGTGAATGCCTTGAGGGCTTGGGGAAGGTCTAATGCCAGAGTGTAAGGAGTCCCACCTTCAGTGATTCAATACTGTTCCCTGTTCTCCAACCCATGTCTTTAAAATGTTAATTTTTCTAAGGGTGATAAGTTTCATTCTTTTGGTTCAATCTTATGTTAATTGCAAAGGCTTTGAATCCATGAGAACTGAGTTCAAATCCTGACTCTACCAATTGCCAAAAATGAGCACTGTCAATCTTTTGTTTTTAGTTCTTAACTCTCTGAATGTCCATTTGCTCACGGGTAAAAGGAGGATAATGATACCCACCTTCCAGATCTATCATAAGGACAACAGAATTGTCTGTTTGTCCATTCACCGAATACTTACTGACCAAGTACCACTCTACATTTAGCAGCAAACAAATTCCTCACCATCATGGAGGTCATGTTCTAGAGCAGGTTAATAAAAAAATAACTAAATAAGGGAGTATAAAGTAGGTCAGATAGTAAGTACTTTGGGGAGCAATAAAATAAGAAGATAGGGATCCTGGGGGAAGGGCCACTATTACAATTTTCTGTAGGGTAGGTGGAAGGCCTCTTTCATGAGGTGAAATTTGGGCAGGGCCTGAAGGAAGTGAGGGAATGAATTTCCAAGATCTCGGGCGGGGGGAGAGTAAACAGAGGTCTGGAGACCCCAGCTTGCTGGGCAAGTGAGGGGGAGTATAGGGAGCCCTGGGTGGCTGCAGCAGCATGAGGAAGCAGGGAGCCATGGGAGAAGTGGGACCAAGAGGCGTCATGTCACACAAGACTCCTGGGCCGTGAACACTACAGCTTTATTAAATGGGAGCCATGATGGCCTGTAAGAGGGCAGAGCCATGGGCTCCTGGGTCCTGCTTGGAGTGTAGACTGCAGGCAGACTGTTTAGAATGCCATTGCAATACAAGGAAATGATGGCTGATCTAACTGTGCAGGCAGTGACAAGTGAGGTTCTGGATAGAAAGTGAATGTGCTGGAGATAGCAATGGACAGGGAGAGGTAGGGCAGCGTTTGGAGAGGGTTCCTCCCACACATGCCCCCATCTAGCTATGGCTGTAGGAGGGTTTAGAGAAGGTTCTGGAAATGAGCGTGGGCTCTGACAACTCCTATCCAGGCTCCAGTATGTGTGCTTCTGCAGGCAATTCCCCAACTTCGATCCCATTTCTTTGTCCATGGAGGAGAAGCTGGACCAGATGATCTAAGGTCTGACATACTGAGGTTCTGTGGCTATCCCATGAACATGCAGATACACTTAGAAGACGAGGTAACACAACCAACTATTAATACCTTGTCTGGGTCCATCTAGCAGTTGTCTACTTGGGGAAGCGAGGGAAGATAGGATGCTTAGAACCCACAAAGGCAGGTGGTGTTACAGCCAGTAAGGGCAGGACTGGGGGCCCACCTGAAGGGACATGACATTTTATTCCTTAGCAGAAGGGGGGCAAAAAATGGGCTTCCCAGCATTGCCTGGAGCTTCTCCGAGTCAGCTGCCCACACTCGCTCACCAGCAGCCTGACCAGCCCAGCAGCTGAGTGACCTCTTCATTTGCAGCTTGAACCTGAAAGCGTCTTCCAAAGAGAAGTGACTGCCTTTACAAAAGGGGGCTGTCTCCCTGCCCAGAAGTGCATCCCACTGTAGCTGCACAATGCAGTATGGGCTTCCGGTTCTGTGATTAACTGACGGAAGGAGTTCTTTGGCCTGAAGGGCACCAGTCTGTGATTAATGGCCTCTCAGAGAGTGTCCTGATTAGGTGGAAGCTTCGCTTAACCAAGAGAAAAATTTAACAGTGCCATTAGCATTTCAAGTTGTTAAAACGGGGTGGGGGACATCTGTGGAATAAATTATCATTAAATAAGGAATTAAAGAAGTCAAATTCAGCAAGAATATAAGTCCAGCCATGGAATAGGGCACGCTGAGATTTCAGTAAACTGGCTGCATACTAACCCCCAATGAGGAACTCATTGCAAAGGTCATGCTGGTAAGAGGTGATGCCCACAAGCAGAGAGTAAAGAGAGCCCTCACTCCAAGGTCATTCACGATAGGGAATAGGATACCACCTCCATTGATCCAAGGAAGGCATAGACAATGAAGGAGGGCATGGTTCTCAAACTCTGCCGTGCATAGGGTCATCTTTCAAACGGCAGACTGCCGTGTCTATCCCCAGAGATCCAGTATACCTGGGGTGTGGCCTGAGGTTTGACATTCTAACAAGCACCTGATTTTGAGTGATCACGGGCCACCCTTGAAAAAACACTGATAGAGGAGGGGAGGGACCAAGGGACCAAGGCACCAAGGAGGCTGGGGAGTAGAGGGGTATTTTGCTGACTATGGACACTGAAGCTTAGAGCTGTATAAAGATCACCAAGGCAGCAGCAAGGTAAGGCTGCTAATTGAGCCTGTGCAGGCTCACCCCTGATGGCCAAGTATTGGGTCCATCCTCCGAAAGGCAGGCAGGGAAGTTGAGAAACTAGGAAGAAGTGAAGGCAGAAGGAGGGTATCTGTGGCTCCACCTGGATAAACAGGGAAGGGAGAAGTGGACAGTTGCTAAACTATATAACATGCCAACATAATTTACAGAGAGAGTATGGCTAATTCTGAAACGAAAGGGGCTTTGTTTCCAGAAGACTCAATAATTAGAATGCTGCTACTGTGCTGGCACTCCCCTGGCTGAATGTGAAAGAACGTTTTGAAACAAGAGTCAAGTCTTACGAAGAGGAAAGCTTGTTGTGGAAGCTTGTAGTTTTAAATGGGAAGATGTATTCAGAGAGGTGGACTTGCCTGGCATTTTCCATTCAGTCTGGCATGGAGGAGAGGTGAGACTGTCAATGTGAGGCTGTGTAAACTCACCAGCCTGTGGTTGGGAGTGAAGCCCCTTTATCTTGTAGGACCCTCCCCTCCGAGGGCTCATCCACTCCACCTGTGTCAACACGGTACTGCAGACAAAGCGGGTGAACAAGGGCCATGGAAGGAAGGAGGGTACGGGCACAACTCCGACTGGGTAGTAAAATCAGCCAGCTTTTCAGTCTGCATCTTGAAAACGATCATTCAGCTGAGATTGCAATTTTGTTTCTCTTGGTTGAAGGAGCAATTTAGAACCCTGGGCAGGTCTACAAAGAAGTATGGAGATCATAAACAAATAGGTATGGAATTCTTGCGGGTGGGTTAGAGTGCATGGGGTTTGTAACAATTCTTGAAATCATTCTGCTGCTTTGTCTGCTTTTCTGTTTTTATGATGTTTGAAATGGGTAAGAGAATCTGAAATGCCACACGTACAAGACTGATTTATTAGTTTACAAAAGTAGCATAATTGCTGAGAATAATTTTCCTTGTTATGTCTGCCGCGACAAGTCTCATGCCGGGAGGAATCCAATATATAAAATTGTGATTGTATTTTCAAATGTCTGAGGAAATATGATTAACATATAAGTGGAGCAAATGTTTAAGAAGGATTTAATCTGTTAAAGTTGTTAGTTGAACATTGATCAAAGAGCCAGTAGAATCGATGTTTTTAATTCTTTTTAATTGCTGGATTGGTAAATAAAACACAATGATTTGTAGGTTGAACTTGAAGGTTTAAGATAGACTGGGTTTTAAAAATTAAAACTTTAATATGTTGCATATTAGATTAAACACACACACACACAACTGTAATTAGTGTTATCCAGGTATGTACAAAGGCCTTCTTTCCCCATACCACAAAAAGGAAAGGAAAAATTATAACCACATTTTCATCACCTGCCTGCAGGGCAGCTCTAGGTCCTGTCCAACACTGGTTGTGATTATTCTTACTAATTTCTGCCAACCCTATGTGTCAAAAGTGATATTTCATTGTTGTGTTAATTTCCATTTCTATGACCACCGTGGGGTTGAACATATTTTCATCTTGAATTGGACATTGACAGGGATCTCAGAATTTCTGCTGAAGTCTCAGACTGAAAAGTCATGGGTTGTATGTACTACCGGATTCTAAGGGGAGGCCCTGGACCCATCCCCACAGCATGTGCTAAGCCATATGGGGGGAATCCCTTCTCTTTCCCTCAAGCCAAATGTGAGGAGCCCAAAATTGCTGCTCTTAGAAAGTGGAGGGAGGTAAGAGGGGACTAGTTTTCCCATCTTGGCCAGCCGTTCATTGGGGGATTGGAGGGAAGGGTGCTATGATGATCTGGAGTCAGGTTACTGCTGGACCACAGAAATACTTCCAGAACCCAGAGGACTGCCTCTCCATGGTCCAGCAAAGGCTCTGACCTCTCTAAGATAAAGTTCTGAGGACCACACCAGGCAAGCAACCTAGACCCACTCAAGTGCTGGCTGAGAAGAAGGGAAATCTAGAAGGGGCAGCGGAGGTGGGACATGATAAAAATGATTGAGAGCCTTGGCACCACTTACAACAACATACTCTCTGGTTTATTTCACTACATCTTCTGTATTAAGTCTGGCCTCACCCGAAGGCTCTGTTAAGTTTGGACTTAATGTCCGGCATGGTCACAAATGGTGCAAAGACCCATCTTCTTGGGTCACCTTTGCCATTCTGATCATTCCTGAGGCAGCCAGCTGGGCACAGGTATAAACTGACAGCACCTGGCCTCAGCTGCCTTGAATCCCCCTAGCATTTTTCTCTGCGGCTTTTCTGGTGCTGTCACGTGATACACCTGCAAGACCACCCTCGGCCATCCTCAGTCATGTGCCCACCTTGGCCTGCAGAGTTAACACTGTGGGGCAGTCCAGTTGAATCCTCCAAGAAACAGGCTGGGATGGAGTTAGGGGTATGTGTGGTTTATTGGAGTATAATTCCAGTGAAAGATACCGTGAGGGTGGGGGGGGGCGGTGAACTTGGTAGGAAATGCCTCTAGGCCTTACGCAGGTCAGATGGCTATGAGGAAACTGGAGGAAGGACTGTTGGACAGGGAGAGTCTCACATGGTGAGGCAGATCCAACAAAGTATTGGGGCAACAGGGAACTCTGGAAGAAACACAGCCCAGTAGGGGAGTCTCATGTTGGGCAGAAATGGCAAGATGCTAAGCCCCCCGCTGTGCTCACTCAGGAACTGGGTGCTACTCCAGAAGGATAGGACTGGCTCAAAGCTGAGACAGATCCTGAAGGCACTGCAGCTGGAGGCTTTCGGCTAAGTGTACTCCTTGCAGCGTGGGTAATTTTTTAAAAAGATTTATTTTATTTATTTGAGAGAGAGAACAGGGAAGGAGAAGAGAGTGAGGGAAACAAGCAGACTCCCCGCTGAGCAGGGAGTCCTGACGTGGGGCTTGATCCCAGGACCCTGAGCTGTAATCAAGAGCCGGACGCTCTTGATTTGCCATGCAGGGTGCCAGGCACTCCTGCAAGGCAAATTCTTGAAAGGACATTTAACGGCACACCTCGCGGACTGCCACTTAACCAACGGGATGAAATTAAACTCAACCAGTGGATTAAATACTCCCCTCTTTACCTAGGGCAGATGATTCTGCATTCTACAGGGCCTCCCAGAGCGTCACCAGCAAGACTGAGCCCAGTTGTGTACGGTAATAATCAGCTCAATAATGTAACTGTGTCTTGAATTTCCCCTCCTTCCTTTGATCTTGTCCCTTATGCCTCACTCCTGTTTCTTTCTTTTCTTTTTTTAAGATTTTATTTATTTATGTATCAGATAGAGAGAGGGAGCAGCACAAGCAGGGGGAGCTGCAGGCAGAGGGAGAGGGAGAGACAGGCTCCCCGTGGAGCAGGGAGCCCGATGCAGGACTCTATCCCAGGACCCTGGGATCATGACCTGAGCCGAAGGCGGACCCTTCACCAGTTGAGCCTCTAGGGGTCCCCTCCCTCCTGTTTCATTTCTTGAGAACCCTTCTCGGATAATCTGGAGGCAAGACCTGCTTTCAAACTCTGCCCTGTGGGAAGCTGGCAGACAGTGGTCTACCGTTTCTTAATTCAACAGTGCCCTCTTCAGCTGGTACAATGAAGTTCAGTTTCTTTATGAATGGGGTGCGTGTGCACGGTCGCCAGCGGCCTGTTTCTGATTTTGTGATACCGTTTCTGAGGACACTTAAATTCAGATGTTTCCTCTCCTCTCCCCTCACTATCAAGCCTCTGAGGGCTGCCTCCTCCTTTCAAGTCTCCCGTGCCTCTCCCACTAATGTTCTTGAGGCTCACGCGCTTTATCTGATCCGCTTGGTCTCAAATTTACTGTCGCTACTTCCGCATTCGGGACGGAGGGCTCCTGGTGCCCTACTTGGATGGAGGCTTTTGATCATCTGTGACTGCTTGGTCTTGTTGTTCCTCCCCCCTTAAAATCTCTGCTGAATTCTCTACTCTAGGGAGGGCTCTAAAGCGGGCTCTGCTCTGCTCCTGTATAGCTATGTTCATTGTTCACTTCTGTGTCAAGGGCCTTTCAGTATAGGTGTAGGTTAAGAATAATCCTATTGGGGGGCGCCTGGGTGGCTCAGTGGATTAAAGCCTCTGCCTTCAGCTCAGGTCATGATCTCAGGGTTCTGGGATCGAGTCCCACATCAGGCTCTCTGCTAGGCAGGGAGCCTGCTTCCTCCTCTCTCTCTCTCTACTTGTGATCTCTCTCTCTGTCAAATAAATAAAATCTTAAAAAAAAAAAAGAATAATCCTATTTGTTCCTCTTACATAGTCTGTGGAGCATGTCTGTAGAGGTCTTCCTTGGAGCGGCGGCCATTGTCCTCTGGGAATCAAAATTCTCAATTCAACTTCCTCCAGTGTCCTCTCTCTTCTTGATTCAGTGTTAAAATTATAAGTAGAAAACTGTCATGTTGACCTGTTGTCAAACTTTTTTGGCATAAAATTAAGTGAAAATATTTGCTTATTATTTTTAAAGATCCTTGCTATATCCCCCCCCCTCCACCTTCTTTACTAATTGGGTTATCCGTTGTCTTTTATTTTTTGATCATTTTATCATAGGTTTTTCAAAGTGTCCAAAGTGAACAAACATGTGTTCTTGATGCAAAGCTTTATTTTTCATTTTTCTTAATTTCATTATTTCTTTCCTTCTATTTTCTTTGAATTTATTCTATGCTCCCTTTTCTCACTTTTTTTTTAAGGTTTTATTTATTTATTAGACAGAGATCACAAGTAGGCAGAGAGGCAGGCGGGGGCGGGATGGGGAAGCAGGCTTCCCACTGAGCAGAGAACCCAACCTGGGGCTCCATCCCAGGACCCTGGGATCATGACCTGAGCCGAAAGCAGAGGCTTTAACCCACTGAGCCACCCAGGCACTCCCCTTTTCTCATTTCTTAATTGAATAGGTAAGTCATTACCTTCCAATCTTTCCTTCTTTATAAAATAGTTAAAGCACAACGTTTCCTCTTAGTTTAAGAAGCGTTCCAAAAGTTTTCGTAGGTAGTATGTTCATCATTACTCACTTCTAAGTTGTCATAGCCTGGGGCCGTTAGAAAGCAGACCCTGAAACAATAGCTTGGATGTTAATATGTTTGAAAGGTACAAGCCCAAGGCAGTAAGGAGGAGAGGACCAGGAGTGAGGCAAGAGAACCTGGGAGGACGTGTGACACAGTGCCTTATTGTGCCACATACTGTGAGCTGTGGAAAAGAAATGGTTGCTCAGTCCCTGTGTCCACTTAGTGCATTAAATTTCTCCAGAAAATTTGCAAGAAGGGACCTCACCTGGGAGTGGTCTGCGGGTGAGAGAAAGGAGGAGAAATTTATCTTCCCAGCTGCTTTTCATCTCCCACTCCCCACTGGTTAAGGTTCATACCAAAAGATACTCGTTCCCCTACATTTCCAGTGAGTAACATCAAGCCCTTCCTGGGGTGCTTAGGAAGCCAGACTCTGCACCCCACAGTGAGGTGTTCATTCCAGCCCCAAGTGTAGAGGCAACCTGGTGTGGGCAGACCACTGACCAAGACAAAGAAGGCACACCAGATTTTTTTCACCAACTATACGTAATATCTAATTTCTACCACAATTAATTTTTTAACTCATGAATTATTAAGAAATATTTCTAAATTTTAAAATATATTGGTTTTTAAGACCATCATTTAAAAAATTAATTTTATGTGTGCTTGAGGAAAATGTGTATTCACTACTCATTGAATGCAAAATTCTGTATATGTCCCTTAGATCAACACAAGTTACTTAGTTTAGGTACTGAGAGCACGTGATAAAAAAATCTAGCATGATGGAAAGACACATTTCTCTTTGTAGCTCTGTCAGTCTTGCTTTTTATAGGTTGGCGCTATTAGGTACTTACAAATTTAGAATCACTATTTTTTTTCTGGTAAAGTATTTTGCCTTTATGTGGCAATCTCTTTATCTCTAGCACTGCCTTTTGCCTTCAAGTCTATTTTACTGACTTTAATATATACCTATAGCACTTTCTTTTGGTTGCTCTTTTCCTGGTATTTTTTAAATTCTTTTACATTTCATCTTTCTATAAGCTTCATTTTCAGCTGTGTCTTTTAAACAACACATAGTTGGTCAGGCTCCATGCTCAGTGAGGAGTCTGCTTGGGATTTTCTCTTCCTCTACTTGTCCACTAGTGCTCTCTCTCTCAAAATAAATAAATAAATATTTAAAAAACAACAACAACAACAACAAACCCACAACACATAGTTGGATTTTTAAAAATCTAGTCTGGCAATTTTTGCCTTGTAACTAGAGCCTTAGGCCATTTATGGTTACCATAGTTACTGATATATGGATTTATTTCTACCATTTTTTTAAAACTTTCTGTCTCATGTTTCTATTATTTTTTCCTTCTTTCTTACATTCTTTTGGGTTCATTTAATACATTTCTTATTCCACTTTCCACTCTACTAGTTGAGAAGTTACTCAGACTTTTTCATATATTACAACTGTTACCTAGAAATTTTTTAAAATTATTTTTATTATCATATAATGTATTATTTGCCACAGGGGTACAGGTTGGTGAATCATCAGGCTTACACATTTCACAGCACTTACCTAGAAATTTTTAACATGTATAGTAATCAAAGTTAATCAACATTTTCTACTCTCCTCCCAAAGAATGAGAGAAGGTGAGAACACTAACTCTGATCGCCCACTCACAGCTTTTGTGCTGCTATTCTCATGATTACCTCATTCTCTCTTTCAATTTAATAAAGCATTGTTTTCATTACTGTATTATATGGTCAGTAAACTTAGATTTACTCACTCCATTACTGTTTCATTCTCTTATTATTTTTTCTTACATCTCACCTATTTCTTCTGGACTAATTCTTTTTTTCCTTAAGAATACTTATTCCTTTTATGGATGGTCTTTTGTGGTAAACTTGCCATTTTTGTGGGACTAAAAATGAGTCTATTTCATCTTTGTGTTTAAAAAATACTTTGTTTTATAATATTAATTATTTTCCTCTCAGCAAATTAAAGATATTATTCCACTATATTCTTTCATTATTGCCTTTCAGCAATTATTTATGTAGTCAGTTTTTCATAGCTAATTTCTTTTTCTCTGTTTTTTTTTTTTTTAAGATTATTTATTTATTTATTTGACAGAGAAAGAGAGAGATCACAAGCAGGCAGGCAGAGAGAGAAGGGGAAGCAGGCTCCCCACTGAGCAGAGAGCCTGATGCGGGGCTTGATCCCAGGACCCTGAGATCATGACCTGCGCCAAAGGCAGAGGCTTAACCCTCTGAGCCACCCAGGTGCCCCTCTTTTTCTCTGTTTTAAAGCCTTTTTTCCCCTTTGGTGTTCTGCAGTTTTTAAGTGGATTTATTTTTAGTTAGTTTAGTTAGTTTATTTAATAAACATTTAACCATTTACTGGATGTCAGGTGTCAGATATGAACTCATTTAAACTTAAAACAACCTTATGAGGTAGATATTATCAAGTATCTTTACATACGAGGAGACTGAGACCCAGAGAGGTTAGGTAACTTCCCCAAGTTGACACAGTTAGTAAGCGGTATTCAACCAGGGCAGTCTGGACCTAGAATTTTCTTAATCGATATAAAGATGGTCAGGTTATCTTTGAGTGGGTTTTGGTAATTTGTATCTTTCAAAAATTGACTCAATTTATTAAGTTTTATGGAAATTTATTGGCATAAAATCTCTTTTTAAAGATTTTATTTATTTATTTGAGAGAGAGTGTGCACGCAAGAGGGGCTAGGTAGGGTCTGGTAGAGAAACAGAATCCCCACTGAGCAAGGAGGCTGATGCAGGCCTCAATCCTGGGACCCTGAGATCATGACCTGAGTCAAAGGCAGTAGCTTAACCAAATGAGCCACCCAGCGCCCTGGCATAAATTATGTCTTTTGAACTTCGTGATCCTGTTAAGTGAGTGTAGGGTCTGTAGTGATGTCCTCTCTTTTGCTCTGGTCCTTATTTACATTATTTGCTTGCTTTGGGTTTAATTTGTTCTTCTTGTGCTCACTTTGGCAGCACATATGTTAATTTGCTCTTCTTTTTCTTATTTTTTGAAGTGAGAATTGAGATTGCTGACATGAAATTTTCCTTTCTAATATAAATATTAAATGCAATAGATTTACCTCAAAGCACTATTTTTTTTTTAATTTTTTATTTTTTCAGCATAACAGTATTCATTATTTTTGCACCACACCCAGTGCTCCATGCAATCCGTGCCCTCTACAATACCCACCACCTGGTGCCCCCAACCTCCCACCCCCCACCCCTTAACAAAATTCTCAGATCGTTTTTCAGAGTCCATAGTCTCTCATGGTTCACCTCCCCTTCCAATTTCCCTCAAATAAGTGAAACCATATGATAATTGACTCTTTCTGTCAAAGCACTATTTTAATTGTGATATGCTGTAATTTCCCTTTCACTGAGTTCAAAATATCTTCTCATTTCTCTCGTGACTTCCTCTTTGGTGCATGGGTTATTTAGACATTTTTTTGTTTAATTTTTGAATATTTGGAGATTTTCCCCAGTATCTTTTTTTAGTTTTTAGTTTAATTAAACTGCTGTTGGAACACATACATTGCACAATTTCACTTCTTTTAACTTCTTAAGATATCTTTTCTGGCCCCAGATATATCCTGTCATATGGATGTTTCCATCTGGTAGATGGACATCCATCATGGACGTTTTATGGGCACTTCAAAAGAAAGTGTACTATGCTGTTTTCATGTGTGATATGTTCTACTAATGTTACTTAGGTCATGTTTCAGTAGCATTGTTCAGGTTTTCTATACCACTGCTGATTTTCTTTCTCTTTGTTCTATCAAAGAGAAGAGAGGAGTATTGAAATTGGAAATTATATTTGTAGATTTACTGATTTCTCCTTTCAGTGCTATTAGTTTTTGCTTCCTGTATCTTGAAGATCAGTTGTTAGGTAAATACACATTTAGAATTGTTATGTCTTTTTGGTGAATTAACCCCTTCATCATTATGTGATTACCCTCTTTATTTCTGATAATATTCCTTATTCTGAAGTTTACTCTGTCCAATATTAATATCAGACACTCCATTAGTGTTTGCATGGTATATCTTTTTCCATCCTTTGATTTTTTTTAAAAGATCAAAAGTTTTTTAAAAGATCAAAAATTAAAATTATTTGACAGAGAGAGACACAACAAGAGAGGGAACACAAGCAGGGGGAGTGGGAGAGGGAGAAGCAGGTTTCTCACTGAGCAGGGAGCCCGATGCAGGGCTCGATGCCAGGACCCTGGGATCATGACCTGAGCTGAAAGCAGATGCTTAACGACTGAGCCACCCAGGCATCCCCCATGCTTTATCTTTAATCTAACTGTGACTTTATATTTAAGGCAGGTTTCTTGTAAACAATAATAACTGGTGGTATCTAAAAAACTAAAAGAAGGAAAAAGTGTTGTGTTGATTAATTTTATATTTGCCTCTATTGGAGCCTTGGGATGCCCAGATACTTGGCCAAACATTAATCCTGGTACCAAGATCCGTGTTAGGGTTCTTTAGAGAAACAGAACCAATAGTATTTGTTTCTTATTAAAAGGAATTAGTTCATATAAGCCAAGGCTGACAAATCTCAAGATCTGCATTTGGAAAGTTAGAGACCCAGGAGAACTGATAGTGAGTTCTAGTCCAAAGTGTGACAGTCTCAGGGAAGAGCTGATATTTCAGTTTGAGTCTGAAGGCAGAAAAAAAAAAAACCAAAAAAACAAAAACTGATGTCCCAGATCAAAGGCACTTAAGCAAGAGGAAATCAGTGGGCTCATGCTGGTAGAATTCACTGAATTTGCCATGTTCCCACCACCCTGAAGCAGCTGGCTTAATAGGATAGAGGAATGGCCATTTGAAGACGCAGCTATGGTGCCAGCTAGGTGGCAATACCTTGCAGGGCTAGGGCAAGGTTCTCCAGAGGGCCATAGATGCCCTAATCAGCATCCATTATATGATGCTGTTTCTCTTCTAGCCCACATTCACTGATGCAGGAATCAAGGACTGGAATTGGGAGTGGTACCACTCACTACAACCCTTAATGACCCATTTGCAAAATTTTTACTTCCTTTCCGCGCAGTTTTATGTTCTGCTGCCCTAGAGGTCTTAGTTTCAAAAAGAGACACAACAACAATCCCTTTGAACTAGAAACTGAGACTTCTGCCTGGCCATTTTGAGTTCCTTGTGCCTCTGAATCAATGGGCAAGGAAGGGAATTACTATGCTGGCTGGGTTGATTGATCCCAAATACCTGAGAGAAACTGGACAAACTCCACAATGGAAGTTAAGAAGAGCATGTGTGAAAATCAGAGGATCACTTAAGAAATCTTTTAATGTTACCTTTTAATATTCCTGTGATTAGGTCATGGGAAAACTACAACAACCCAATCCAAGCAGGACTATAATGGCCAGATCCTTCAGAAATATAGGTTTGAGTCACCCTACAGGTAAATCAGCTCATGTGCTTGCTGAAGCAAAGGGAATAGAGAATTGATAATGGAAAAAAAATATATATGTATATATAACACATCTTTGTTTTTTCTCTCTTATTCCCTTATCATGTAACATAAGCTGTATAGACTTAATATTACAGTGTTTTATTGTCCGTTTATTTATTTATTTATATGTCTCAAGTTTTTATATAAATTATAGTTAATTAATATGTAGTGTAATATTGGTTTCAGGAAAGGAATTTAGTTATTCATCACTTACATATAACACTCACAGCTCATCACAAGTGCCTTCCTTAATACCGATCACAAATTTAGCCCATCCCCTGCCTACCTTCCTTCCAGCAATCCTCAATTTTTTCCCTATAGTTAAGAGTCTCTTATGATTTACCTCCCTCTTTTTTTCCCCCTTCTCCTATGTTCATCTGTTTTGTTTCTTAAATTCCACGTGAGTGAAATCATATGGTATTTGTCTTTCTCTGACTGACTTACTTCACTTAACATAATATGCTCTAACTCCATCCATGTCATTGCAAATGGCAAGATTTTATTCTTTTTGATGGCTGAGCAACATTCCATTACATATACAAACCACATCTTTATCATTCATGTCAGTGGATATTTGGGCTCTTTCTATGATTTGGCTATTGTTGATAATGCTGCTATAAACATCGGGGTGCATGTGCCCCTTCAAATCAGTATTTTGGTACCCTTTGGGTAAATACCTAGTAGTGTAATTGCCGGGTCATAGAGTAGTTCTGCTTTAAGCTTTTTGAGGACCTTCCATACTGTTTTCCAGAGTGGCTGCATCAGTTTACATTCTCACCAACAGTGCAAGAGGGTTCTGCTTTCTCTGCATCCTTTCCAGTATCTGTTGTTTTTTGTGTTGTTAATTTTAGTCCAACTGATATTAGGTGGTATCTAATTGTAGTTTTGATTTGTATTTCCCTGCTGATGAGTGATGTTGAGTATCTTTTCATGGGTCTATGAGCCATTTATATCTCTTCTTTGGAAAAATGTCTATTCATGTCTTCTGTCCATTTCTTCACTAGATTATTTGTTTTTTTGGGTGTTGAGTCTGATAAGTTCTTTATAGATTTTAGATACTAACTCAAATATGTCATTTGCAAATATCTTCTTCCATTCCATAGGCTGCCTTTTAGTTTTGTTGGTTGTTTCCTTTGCTGCGCAGAAGCTTTTTATCTTAATGAAATCCCAATAGTTCATTTTTACTTTTGTTTCCTTTACTCTTGGAGACGTGTGTAGCAAGAAGTTATTGTGGCTGAGGTTGAAGAGGTTGCTATGTGCCTCTAGGATTTTGATGGATTCCTGTCTCACATTTAGGACTTTCATCCATTTTGAATTTGCTTTTGTGTATGCTATAAGAAAGTGGTCCAGCTTCATTCTTCTGCATGTTGCTGTCCAGGTTTCCCAACATCGTTTATTAAAGAGACTGCCTTTTCTTCACTGGATATTCTTTCCTGCTTTGTTGAAGATTAGTTGGCCATTTGGTTTTGGGTCCATTTCTGGGTTTTCTATTCTGTTCTATTGATTGATATGTCCATTTTTGTGCCAGTACCATACTGTCTTGATGACTACAGCTTTGAAATATATCTTGAATTCTCCAGTTTTACTTTCCTTTTTCAAGATTGTTTTGGCTATTGGGGGTCTTTTGTAGTTCTATATGAATTTTAGGATTATTTGTTCCAGTTCTGTGAAAAATGCTGGTGGTATTTTGATAGAGATTGCATTAAATGTGTAGATTGCTTTGGGTAGTAGTATAGACATTTTTAAAAAATATTTGTTCTTCCAATCCATGAGCATGTATGTAAATTAGATGTTATGAAGGAGAAGAATAAGCATAACTCAAGGACTTTATCTCCTCTTCTGAGAAGGGGTTGGTGTATTTTCACTTCTACACAAGATGCAGGCTATTCGTCTCATGTTAGGTCACATTATGACTTTCTTATTGTCTTTATTTGGAGATTCAATATGGTTTAAGGTAATGCAGTGGGTGCCAAGTTGATAAGAGTTGGACTTGTGATGGTTAATGTTAAGTGTCAATCTTTTGGGGTTATGGGGTGCCCAGATATTTGGTCAAACATGCTGGATGTTTCTATGTAGGTGTTATTTGGATGAGTTTAACACTTATGTTGAACTGAATTGTTTTTTTTTTAAGAATGTTTTTAAATTTAGCTCTTTCGTTTTTATTTCTTTGTTAGTAAGCTCTACACCCAGTGTGGGGCTTGAACTCATGACCCTAAGATCAAGATGGATGAGTTTAATATTTAAATCAATTGACTAAGCAAAGCAGATTGCTCTCCCTATTGTAGGTGAGCCTCGTTCAGTCAGTTGAAGACCTGAAAAGATAAAAAATAGTGACACTCCCCCAAATAAGAGGGGGGTATGGGATGAAATGAAGAGATTAAAGATCCAGAGATGACCATGTTGAATCTGTGTTTCTCTTTCTAAAGCAACCAGTAAAAAAAATACCAGCTTGAAACTTGGGAAATTATGCTGAAGCTACAGATTTAGGGGTAGTCAGCACAATTCTTAAAACTATGCAAATGTACATAATTATCCATGCAAAACAGGATAGTTAGGAGATACAGTCCTTCATGATAGTTGTTCCCAAAGTGTGGTCCAGAGTCTTGCCTCACAAACACCTGAGAGGCGAGATAGAACAACACATTCCTGAGTTCCCTCCCATGCAAACTAAATTAAAATCAGGGGTCCTCATTCTGAGCAAGCATCTGGGGGATTTTCATGCACGCTGAAGTCCAAGAACATCTGCAGAGCAAGAAGGCAAATTGACTTCATGGGAGAGCCGTTTCTGACCAGGTGACAGATGGCTCCTATGTCACTAGATGGCACCAAACACACACTAAATCTCCAGTTCTGTCAATTCCTCAGCCAAACTGGAAAAGGACTTGGCTCCTCTGGAGTTGTTTTGTTTTGTTTTGTTTTTTACAAGAAATTTTGTCAAAGGATTTCCACTGGCCCTTCCTCACAGTGAAGGAAACATAAAGAGAGCTGGCTGACCGGAATAACTGCCCCAGCACTATCAATCCCATGAAAGGTCGACCCAGAAGAGGCTAAAATGATTAGTAGGGAACAGGTAAGTAAAAGTCTCTGCCAGTGGATTTTCTGGAACCACACCTGTTCCAGCAGGTTTTTCTGGGAGCTCAGGGCATGAATCTCCTAAGACCCAGTCAGGGGCAGCACTGTGGAGAGCCAGGGGGCTTGCTGCCTTCCCACCAGCCCTCCCAGTCACGGTGTCTGTGTGCACCCAGCAGAGGTGAAACTGTGAATTTCAGGGTCACACACAGGCCCTGGGTTGCCCTCCAGAGCCAGGCGCATCCTTGTACCCCTTTCCTCAAAAGCAATATCTCTTCTGCCTTTCCTCGGAGAGCTCTTACTACCACAGTTGTCTCTGACGTTCTTACTTGAAAACACCTGCTCCTGCTTCTCCTCAGCCTGTCTGTCATGCTCACACAATCCTGAAAGCCTCTGACAGGATGAGGAACCACCCTAGCATCCCTCTGCCTTCACTGAAGACACTCAGTGCCTCACCCTTGAGCCATTTCCACAGCGTTTGACTAGCAATCCCTCCCCCAGGCTCCTTGACCTTCCCTCCAGTGGGTGTGGAGTCAACTGTTACAATCTCAAAGCACTCCTGTTCAAAGTCTCAGGTCTTAGCCTGGCATTAAGGATTCTGCTCTTCTGGGCCCGCTGGCATAAGAGATCTCTGGAGCTCCTGTGTTGGAGGAGTATTAGTGGAGGGGGGCTGGGAAGTGAACAGGAGACCTGGGAGGCCACTGAGTACCTGAAAAGGGAAGGTAGGAGTATCACAAGCTGAGGAATGGGAACAAGCTGGAGAGGGTGCAGTGAGGAACCCTGTGGGGGAGAGAAGACACACCTGAACAGGGTAATGGAGGAGAGTTTCATGATGGAACAATGTACAAGGGATTCCAGGGCCACTGAAAACTGTGAGAGATGAGGATCACCATAGTGCTAGCAACATGGGCAAGAAAGCTATTACCATAATCAGGCCAAGGTCAGTTGAGGGGCAGTTACTGGAATCTAGCAAGAGAGCTATGGCTCCAGAAGCTGTAGAAGGACTGGAGGGACCCAGGGGAATAAATGTCCCAAACTCACCTTCTTCAGATCTCTGCTTCCAAACATCTCCACTTTGGGATATCTATTGGGGCCTCCTTTTGGCCGAACCCAGGGAGAAACCAGAGGGCAGGCAAGGGTGCCCTTTGATCCACGTGTGAAGTTCAGCCTGAGACAGAGTGTGGAGAGGAGAAGGCAGAACGGGATCCTGGAGGAACAAGAAGAGAATATGCCTCACAAGAGGCTGGGACTGTGGAAGACACAGGGTGGCCTTTAGTCCCTCACACATTCATCATGTTGTAGCAGGACAAAAGCAGGACATTTGGAGCCAGAGGGATCTAGGCCTGGCCCTAAAACACAGACACTTTGGCCAAGTATCTTAATGCCTATCATGGAACAATGGTAACGACAACATGTTATCTTCCAGATTTCATGAGGATTCAAAGAGATAATGTGTGCTTCTGGTAGTAGCCTGGTCATGGTCAGGGGGCAGATGTTGGGACCCAGGGTCAAGGGTCTTTTCCCTCGCCATGTCCTCATGATATGCCCAGGAGTCCGCCTCCCTGGCCCTGTTGCCCTCCCATTCCTCAGACTTGTTCTTTACCTTCTTGGGGCCACAGAGAGCATCTGCTAGCCAAGGCAGGCCGGGCAGTTCTCCTGGGGCTCAGGGCTGAGCATGGGGATCTATTCTTGCAATAAGAGGCTGGAGCTGTGATCATGGGCTCAAAGAAATGACCATTTACCAATTAATAGGAGACTGGGCTGGATTGGTTCCAAGGCCAGGTAGGCTGCAGAAGGAAGGACTGGGGTCCTCTGCTCCTCCTCACACCCAGATCAGGAGGAAACTGTCCCCGACGAGGCCCAGCAGCAACCTGTGTTTCTACACCACTGCACTCCCCTTTGATGCCTGCCGCACATCCCCCACCTCCATCCCCTGGCCTGGAGAGGACCACACAGGACAGCAAAGCATGAGGAGGCAGGGCTGGGAAGGCCTGAGTCCCCCTGCTCCAGAAGCCTGAAATGTGACTCCAGTCTTACACAGTCATTCAGTTAGTGCTTTTATGTTAAAAAGCATTAATGACAATTTTAGAAATTGCCATTCTTAGGATCCCAGTTTGGCTTTCATCCATTTCTTTAAAATGGTGCTGAAGCTTCAAGAAATGGAAGCAGACTGGGCCTTTCTCAGAGGGTGGAGAGCCCTGATTCAGAGGGTCCTAGGATATCTAAAAGGAAGCAAGTGCTTGGCACAGGTGATTTATAGCTTGCATTCCCTCCCCAATCCTTCCTCGAAGGGAACCCCTAGAGTCAGAAGAAACCCACCAAGCAAAGTCTGGTCTGGCTGTGAAGCAGTTTGTAAGGGCCTGGGGCTGAGGCTGCCCAGCCTCCCCTGGCTCAATGTGACACAGAAATCCATCAAAATATTGAGAAGAACACAGGCAGCAACCTCTTCCACTTCAGCCGCAGCAACTTCTTCCTAGAAACATTGCCAAAGGCAAGGGAAGCAAGGGCAAAAATGAAGTATTGGGACTTCATCAAGATCAAAATCTTTTGCACAGCAAAGGAAACAGTCAACAAAACCAAAAGCCAACTGACAGAATGGGAGAGGATATTTGCAAACAACATGCCAGATAAAGGGCTAGTACCCAAAATCTATAAAGAACTTATCAAACTCAACACCCAAAGAACAAATAATCCAGTCAAGAAATGGGCAGAAGACATGAACAGACATTTCTGCAAAGAAGACATCCAAATGGCCACAGACACATGAAAAATTGTTCAACATCACTCGGCATCAGGGAAATACAAATCAAATCCATAATGAGATACCATCTCACACCAGTCAGAATGGCTAAAATTAACATGTCAGGAAACAACAGGTGTTGGAGAGGATGTGGAGAAAGGGGAAACCCTCTTACACAGTTGGTGGGAATGCAAGCTGGTGCCACCACTCTGGAAAACAGCATGGAGGTTCCTCAAAAAGTTGAAAATAGAACTACCCTACAACCCAGCCATTGCACTACTAGGTATTTACCACAAAGATACAAATGTAGTGATCTGAAGGGGCATGTGCACCTGAATGTTTATAGCAGCAATGTCCACAACAGCCAAACTATGGAAAGAACCTAGATGTCCATCAACAGATGAATGGATAAAGAAGATGTGGTGTGTGTGGGTATGTATGTATGTGTGTATATATATATATATATATATATATACACATATACAATGGAATATTATACAGCCATAAAAACTGAAATCTTGCCATTTGCACTTACGTGGATGGACTAGATGGTATTATGCTAAGCAAAATAAGTCAGTCAAAGACAATCATCATATGATTTCACTGATATGAGGAATTTGAGAAACAAGACAGAGGATCATAGGGGAAGGGAAGGAAAAATGAAACAGGATGAAACCAGAGAGGGAGACAAACTATAAGAGACTCTTAATCTCAGGAAACAAACTGAGGGTTGCTGGAGTGGAGGAGGTTGGGAGGGACAGGGTGGCTGCATGATGGACATTGGAGAGGGTATGTACTATGGTGAGTGCTGTGAATTCTGTAATACTGATGAATCACAGTATTGTATTGTATCACATATTGTATTCCTGAAACAAATAATGTATTGTATGTTAATTAAAAAAAAGAAAGCAGAGTCTGCTAAACTGAGGGTTAGAGATAGCTTAAAAAGGAAGAGAATGTGTTTCCTGATAAATCCATTGAAAAAAAAAACATAAAAACAACACAAACAATACTCCAAACAAAAAGTTCCAACCTCATCAAGCTCACTCTGTCTAATGTAGTAACACTGATAATTCTGCTGCTGCTGAGTTTTTAGTCTACAGTTTGTCTTCATGACACCATTTGCTTCCAGACTGGAATAAGTCTAGAAAATCCCACTTAGTCCACTGATGTGGTCTGTAATTGTCTGAGGAGTGTTAGCTTGGAAGCCTGTACTCAAGACTCTACTTCTTGAAGTATCAATAGTTCAAAGCTCCTGACTCCTTCTTAGTTGAAGACACAAATCCTAGCTTGTAGCTTATGAGAGATGCCATCAGGAAAGTTTCCAAGTAAAACACAAATAATTTGTAGATGACAGACATTGAAAGGCTAAGGTCAATTACTGTAGTAACCAATAATACTAGACTGTAAGAAAAAAGGTTCTCTGTTGGGGTACGTTTCATAGGAGTTCGAATCAATGTTTTCCTCTGAGAGTAAAAATGTATTATGGAGAGTGAGCGCAGTGAAAAATTCCCAGGGGCTTCACATAAAGCATACAATTTAAAAAATATTTAAAACAGTTTACCTATTTTAACTTAATTCAGGAGGGCTAAGTGTTTTTTACGATTTGATAATTCTTCCTGTGCAACTCTTAGGATAATGTTGAGCTAACTAGCAAATATGGAGCATGCCAAACAAACCTAATTATTTCTGACAACTCTCATTTTGTAAGGCAAAATAATAAATTGTTGCCACTTCCCATGAGCCTTTTGGATCACTTCAAAGATTCTTTTAGTTCCCCAAGCCTAAAAGCTTCTGAGGAGCAAACCTCACTGTAAACAGCTTACCTGCCCCCCTCAGGAGAGTACATGGTGGTAACTTGGTGATGATCTCCAAAAACCACAAGAACATGACTTTTAAAATGGCAAATTCACAATTCTCATGGAAATTTAAATTGGACATGTGTCAAAAATAATAGAATTCTTTAATTAAAGAGGGAATGGGTAAGACGTTAAATCAGTTTAATTTTTTAAATTTTATTTTACTTAAATTTAATTAATTAACATAAAGTGTATTATTCGTTTTGGAGGTAGAGTTCAGTGATTCATCAGTTGCATGTAACATCCAGTGCTCACTACATCACCTGCCTGCCTTAATGTCCAACACCCGGTTACCCCATCCCCCCAACCTACCACCCCTCCAGCGACAGTGTTTATTGCCTATAGTTAAGAGTCTCTTGGGGCACTTGGGTAGCTCAGTCAGTTAAGAGTCCAACTCTTGATTTTGGCTCGGGTCGTGATCTCAGGGTCCTGGGATCAAGTCCCACATGGGGCTCCCCACTAAGTAAGGAGTCTTCTTTCTCTCTTGCCTTCTACCACCGCTGCATTCTCTCTTTCTCTCTCTAAAATAAATAAATAAATCTTAAAAAAAGAGAGTCTTTTACGGTTTGTCTCCTTCTCTGATTTGTCCTATTTTATTTTTCCCTCTCTCCCCCATGATCCTGTTTTGTTTCTTAAATTCCACGAGTGAAATCATATGATAATTGGTTTTCTCCGATTGACTTATTTCACTTAGCATAATACCCTCTAGTTCCATCCATGTCGCTGCAAATGGTAAGATTTCATTTTTTATGGATGGCTGAGCAATATTGCATTGTGTATATATATATACCACATTTTATATGTTTACTCATCTGCCGATGAACATGTGGGCTCTTTCTGTAGTTTGGCTATTGTGGACATTGCTGCTATAAACATTGGGGTGCAGGTGCCCCTTCAGATCACTATGTTTGTATCCTTTGAGTAATTACCTATTAGTGCAATTGCTGTTAAAATCAGTTTAAATCAAGAATTGACTGACAGTAATTTATAGTCTCTTTGGGACAAAACTCATTTGTTTCGTTATGGACACAGATCATTCACAGTGATAGAGCAGTCTGCATGACATCAGTGTTCTACAGCTTAACCACAAGTTCTACAGAGCTGTGAAGAACCTAGTCTATCAAAGGCAGTCAGGGGTACACAGCTCTGTAGAGCTGGACAATCCCTGACAGTTCCACTAAACAAGGCCAGCATTTCCCAGAAAGTGCTTCTAATAATTGCTTTTCTTCATTTTCAAGTCTCTGACATATTTTTCCTCCTGAGAATCAGGGAGGTTTTTAGAGGAGTTAAAGTGTCTGTGTGTGAGCATAGGGGAAGTACAAGGGGCCAGGCGAGGGATTATTAATGTATCTGCAATGAGACCAAATTGTGACAGCCTTCTATGCCATGCCAAAAAATCTGGACTTTGCTCAGTGTGATAACAAATTTCTGAAGCAGGGAAGTGATGTGATCACTTTATATATTTTTTTAAAAATTTATTGATGTAATTTTAATATACTAAAAAAGATACAATTTGGTACATTTTAAAAAGGATCAATGGAAGATCATACAGAGAAGAAAGACATGGAGGTGGGGGTTCAGTTAGGAGGTTGGTGTGATAGTCCCAGGAAAAGACACAGTTTATTCAATAGTCAGGAAGAAGAGGAGGTGATGAGGCATTTCTAGGGTAAAACCAAGCAACACTTTGCCAGATATTAGATTCAGGAATCCAGAGATAGGGTGCATCCAAGATTATCCAAGATAGCTCACTTATGCCATTGTTGGAGTCTGGGAATATAGGAGGAGCAATAGGTTCCAGAAGAATGAGAGAAGTGTGAGAGAAGCCTGGATGCTTTCGACACCTAAGAGCTAGTTGAAAATGTTAAGGAGATGGGTCTGGGCTGGGAATGAGGCATCAAAGCCAAAGGGGTGGCTGTGTGGCCCAGAGAGTGAGAAGACCAAAGGGTGGGAAATGAATTCTGGCAAAGAGGGAAGGAAGCCATGAAGAAAGCTGGAAAGCAGCGGAGGTGGAGGAGCCATGGAAGAGTTCCTTCATCTGACTCCTCATTCTACCATTTGTGACCTGTAGTATCACTTCTTACCTTTGTGGATACTATTTGGGAATATTGTTTCCCTAACCAACCTCATTTCTGTATAGCCCCCCGACCAGCATCAAGCCTTGCACACAGCTGCCATTCATACATGTTGAGTAAATTAGTAGAAAAAGCTATGAGATGAAGAGACTAGAAAGGAGTTCAAAGCCACAGAGAGAAACTGAGAAAATGGTCTGCTAGAACTATCTTAGGAGAAACATCAGAACAACAGAGAAAACTGTGGGGGTGGGATAGGGAGGAGTCCCAGGGAGGCGTCAGGATGGGTGGGTGTGCACAACAGCTTACCCTGTTTGGGGGGTGGTGTGCCCCAAGGCAATCTCTTACTGTCTACTGGAGCAATGCCCTCTGCAGTTGGGCTATAAGACAAAGTGTTGCCTTATGACCAACCATGTAGTTTGGTCATGACCAAACATGCATCCCTATAGGGGAGGCTCCTTTGGAAAGAAACTGGGTCTGCCTACGTAGCTCACTGATTGATTGCCCCAAGAAAGCACTGCCTCATATCATCAATGAAAATAACCATTTCAGCAGGAAACTCAAGTTCCTACTTTAAAAAAATTTTTTCTTACTTATTTATTTATGTAAGTCATCTCTACACCCAATATGAAGCTTAAACTCATGACCCTGGGATCAAGAGTCACATGTTTCTGTGACTGATCAGCCAGGCGCCCCACAAGTCTCTACTTTTGATGTCACTCTTGTGAGCCGGAGGACCACTAGGTTCTCTTTGTCAAAGTGCACAATTTACTCACCCACTATTTCCCCTGCTGGCTCTCCTGTCACTGGTTGATGCCTTTCTCACTTTAGCGTCATCATCTATATGACTATATGACTAGTATTTAAAAGTGGGGGTTTTGCCATTAGACCAGATGGACTTAACAGACATGTATGGAACATTCCATTCAAAAGTAATAGAATACCTCTCCAGTGCACGTGGAAAATTCTCCAAGATAGATCATATGTTAGGCTACAAGACAAGTCTTAACAAATTTAAGAAGATGGAAAATCATTATCAAGCATATTTTCTGTCCAAAATGGCATGAAACTAGAAGTCAATTACAAGAAGAAAGCTGGAAAATCCACAAATATGTGGAGACTAAACAATATGCTACTGAACAACCAACGCATCAATGAAGAAATCAAAAGTGAAATGAAAAAAAAAAAAGTGAAATGAAAAATGCCCGGAGTCAAACCAAAAAAAGGATAGTCTTTGCTATAAATGGTGCTGGGAGAATTTTTCATGCAAAAGAATAAAAGGGACCACTTTCTTACAACATACACAAAAATTGACTCAAAATGGATTAAATACTTGGATGTAAGACTTGAGACATTGAAACTCCCAGAGGAAGGAGTACCTTGGTGGCTCAGTTGGTTAAGTGCTCAACTCTTGATTTTGGTTCAGGTTGTGATCCCAGGGTCGTGAGATCGAGCCCTGTGTTGGGCTCCACATTGAGCATGAAACCTGCTTAAGATTTTCTCTCTCTCCCTCTGCCCCTCCCCTCTCCTCTCCCCGCTTCTCTCTTTCTTAGAAACAAAAAACAGCAAATGGAAACTTGAGTAATTTCACAGAGGAAAAAAAAAAAAAAACACTCCCCCATAAGAAGACACCCTGCTTAAAAAATGGTCAGAAGAGGGGCACCTGGGTGGCTCAGTGGGTTAAGCTGCTGCCTTCGGCTCAGGTCATGATCCCAGGTCCTGGGTTCGAGCCCCACATCGGGCTTACTGCTCAGCGGGGAGCCTGCTTCCTCCTCTCTCTCTGCCTGCCTCTCTGCTTACTTGTGATTTCTCTCTGTCAAATAAATAAAATCTTTTAAAAAAAATGGTCAGAAGATCTGGACACTTCACTAGGGAAGATATTCAGATGAAAGAAAACAAGATTCAGATGAAAAAGATATTCAGATGAAAGAAACAAGAAAACAAGCTGAACATCCTATGTCATCAAATGCAACTTAAAATAACAATATACCACTGTACACCTAGTGGAATGACTAAGACCCAGAACACCAACACCAAATATTGGCAAGAATATGGAGCAACAGCAGCTCTCACTCATTGCAAAATGGTGCAGCCACCTTCGGAGAGAGTTTGGTGGTTTCTTACAAACTCTTACCATACAATCTAGCAATCATGCCCCTTGATATTTACCTAAATGAGTTGAAAGCTTATGTGCACACAAAAACCTACACACAGATGTCTGTGGCAGCTTTATTCATGATTGCCAACTTGGAAGTGGGCATTAATGGATAAATACGTTAATGGATTAAAAAAACTTCGGGACATCCACACAATGAAGTATTAATCAGTGATAAAACAACAACAACAACAACAACAACAACAACAACAACAACAACAAGCTATCAAGCCATGAAAAGACATGGAGAAATCTTCAGTGCATGTTGCTAAGTGGAAAGAAGTCAGTCTGAAAAGGCTATGCATTATTTGATTCCAAATCTGTGACATTCTGGAAAAAAACAAAACTACGGAGAGAGTAAAAATATCAATGGTTGCGGGCGGTTGAGGGGAGGGAAGGATGAATATTGGAGCTTAGGGGATGTCACACAGAGTAGTGAAACTACTCTGTGTGACACTAGCATGGTAGACATATGACAGAATGCATCTGTCCAAACCCACAGAATGTACAGCCAAGAAAGAACCCCAATGTAAACTATGAACTTTAGTTAAAAATAATGTATCAATATTGGCTCATCAATTGTAACAAATGTACCACACTAATACATGGTGTTAATAATAAGGGGAGACATATTATATACATATTTATATATAAAAATTCTCTGTCCTTTCTGCAAAGTTTTTCTATAAACCCAAAAGTGCTCTAAAAAATAAAGTCTTTTAAACAAACAAACAAACAAACAAACAAAAAACCTCAAAAAACAAAAACCAAAAATCTCCTAGAGGCAATCATAGGCAGTAAGTCCTTCACATCAGTCTTGGCAATGATTTTTTTGGATTTAAACTGAAAGCAAAGGCAACTAAAGCAAAAATAAATAAGCAGGACTACAGCAAACTAAAAAGCTTCTGCACAGCAAAGGAAGCCATCAACAAAATGAAAAGGGAGCCTACTGAAAGTGAAAAGATATTTGCAAATCATATGATAAGGGATTAGTATTCAAATTATATAAAGAAATCCTACAACTCAATAGCAGAAAGCCAAACAATCTGATGAAAAATGGGCAGAGGATCTGAATATCCATTTTTTCAAAGAAGACACAGAGGGGCAACAAGTACATGAAAAGATGCTCAGTATCACTAACCACCAGGGAAACACAAATCAAACCCACAATGAGATATCTCACACCTCTCAGAATGGTTCATATCAAAAAAACAAGAAATAGCAAGTGCTGGCGAGGAAATGGAGAAAAAGCAACTCCACTTCTGGGTCTTTATCTGAAGAAAATGAGAATGTTAACTCAAAAAGGTATCTGCAACCCCATGTTCATTACAGCAGGATTAACAATAGGCAAGATATGGAAGCAGTCAAAGTGTCAACAGTGAATGGGTAGAGAAGATGTGGTGTATCTAAACAATGGAATATTACACACCATGAACAAGAATGAAATCTTGCCACTTGCAGTGAATGGTTGGAACTTGAGGGTATCACACTGAAATAAGAGAAATTAGTGAAAACAAAGTGACATAAGTCAAAGAAAGACAAATACCAGACAATATCACCTACATGTGGAATTAAAAAAAAATAAATAAATAAACAAAAGCAAAAAAAAAAAAAAGACGGAGCTCATAGAGAACAGACTGGTGATTGCCAGAGTGGGAGTGAGGTAGCAAAATGAATGAAGGGAGAAAAAGATAAACACTTCCAGTTATAAAATAAGTAAATTATGAGGATGTAATGTACAGCATGGGGACTATAGTTAATAACGTTGTATTGCATATTTGAATGTTGCTAAGAGAGAAAAGTCTTTTTTTTTTAAGATTTTTATTTATTTGTCAGAGAGAGAGCACAAGCAGAGGGAGAGGCAAGCAGAGGGAGGAGCAGGCTCCTCGCAATGAACAGAAATCAGAATGGAATACTCATGAAAGAAATTGAGAAGACACAAGAAGAGGAAAATGTTCCATGCTCATGGATTGGAAGAACAAATGTTGTGAAATATTGTGAAAATGTCTATACTACCTAGAGCAATCTACACATTTAATGCAATCCCTATCAAAATACCATCATTTTTTTCAAAGAAATGGAAATAATCCTAAAATTTATATGGAACCAGAAAAGACTCCAAATAGCCAGAGGAAAGTTGAAAAAGGAAACCAAAGTTAGTGGCATCACAATTCCAGACTTCAAGCTCTATTACAAAGCTATAATCATTAAGACCAATGTTGTATGACACAAAAACAGACACATAGATCAATGGAACAGAATAGACAGCCCAGAAATGGACCCTCAACTCTATGGTCAACTAACCTTTGACATAGCAGGAAAGAATGTCCAATGGAACAAAGACAGTCTCTTCAACAAATGGTATTGGGAAAATTGGACAGCCACATGCAGAAGAATGAAATTGGATCATTTCCTTACACTGCACACAAAAATAGACTTCAAATGGATGAAAGACCTCAATGTGAGACAGGAATCCATCAAAATTCTTGAGGAGAACACAGGCAACAACCTCTTCGACCTCAGCCGCAGCAACTTCTTCCTAGAAACATCACCAAAGGCAAAGGAAGCAAGGGCAAAAGTGAACTATTGGGATTTCATCAAGATAAAAGCTTTTGCACAGCAAAGGAAACAGTCAACAAAACCAAAAGCCAACTGACAGAATGGGAGAAGATATTGGCAAATGAAAAAACAGATAAAGGGCTAGTATCCAAAGTCGATAATGAACTTACCAAACTCAACACCCAAAGAACAAATAATCCAATCAAGAAATGGGCAGAAGACATGAACAAACATTTCTGCAAAGAAGACGTCCAAATGGCCAACAGACACATGAAAAAGTGCTCCACATCACTCGGCATCAGGGAAATACAAATCAAAACCACAGTGAGATACCACCTCACACCAGTCAGAATGGCTAAAACTAACCAGTCAGAAAATGACAGACATTGTCGAGGATAAAGAGAAAGGGGAACCCTCCTACACTGTTGGTGGGAATGCAAGCTGGTGCAGCTACTCTGGAAAACAGAATGGAGGATCCTCAAAAAGTTGAAAATAGAGCTGCCCTACGACCTAGCAATGGCACTACTGGGTATTTACCCTAAAGATACAAATGTAGTGTTCTGAAGGGGCATGTGCACCTGAATGTTTATAGCAACAATGTCCACAATAGCCAAACTATGTAAAGAACCTAGATGTACATCAACAGTTGAATGGATAAAGAAGAGTTGGTATACACACACACACACACACACACACACACACACACACACACACACACACAATGGAATACTATGCAGCCATCAACCCCCCCTGAAATCTTTCCATTTGCGACGATATGAATGGAACTAGAGAGTATTATGCTAAGCAAAATAAGTTAATCAGAGAAAGATAATTATATGATTTCTCTTATATGAGGTTTGAGAGGCAGGATGGGGGATTGTGGTGGGTAGGGAGGGAAAAAATGAAACAAGATGAAACCCGAGAGGGAGACAAACCATAAGACTCTTATTGTTAGGAAACAAACTGAGGGTTGCTGGGGAGTAGGGGGTGGTGGGACAGAGTGGCTGGCTGGATGGACATTGGGGAGGGTATGTGCTATGGTGAGTGCTGTGAATTGTGTAAGACTGATGATTCACAAACCTGAACTCTGGAAGCAAATAATACATCATATGTTAACCAAAAATAAAAAATATATATATAAAATTCTGTAACTAAAAATGGTGACAGACATTAACTAGACTTGTTGTAGTGATAGTTTCACAATATATATAAATATCAAATCATTATGTTGTATACCTTAGCACTAAGGTAATGTTGTATGTCAATTACACCTCAAAAAAATGTAGACAATTTATATTAGTCAGTTGCCAGTTTTACAATGTTGCATTTTTGGGAAAAGATTTGTTGCTGTTTTTTTCCCTCTTGGCTTGGTATTCATCCTTGGTTTTATCATTTGGTATTTATCCTTCGGTATTTATCTTTGATTTTTGCCACATTAAAGCCATAAGAGCCAGGGGTGGGCCTGAGGCATTCATGGTACATAGCCTGCCCTAGGAGAGAAAGAACACACACCCCATCTTATTCCTCTAGCAGAAGGTGCAATAAATGAATTAACTTTTTAAACATTCTTCATTCAATACCCACAGTCCTAGTATGGCAGGAAACATGGTAAACATTAAAGCATCATTTCCCAACTATGTCAAATCTCATCCTCAACATATCAGTAAGGCCAAATATTTTTAAATTTCTGGCAGATGACACATTTATTTAAAGCAGGGGTTCCCATCTCTTTATTCATGATGATCCTTTTAAAATGTCAATTTAGTGGGACCTCACAAGTGTATCTGAGGTTTTAATGAGTGTTCCGATGACTGAGAAAATGTTCTGACCAACCAACAGCTTTTATGGGTTCAGTAACCCCTTAAATGAGCTTAGAAATTAGTGAGTGATGGTGTTGCAGACTCTCACACTGTTGGTTGGCAAGTAATCAAGCCTCCTGGTTTAGTTTCCTGACACACTGACTGTCGGGACTTGGATAGTGTGGCCTGTTGTGGCCACAAAGACCCCAGTGAACTCGACCCCAGCACCAGCTTGGTCAATGCTTACCCTCTCAGTTCACCTTCTTGAAACCTGACTGCCATCATGTGAGGAAGCCAGTCTAAGCTCCTTGAGGATAAAGGACCATAAGGGGGAGAGAGGTCCAGCTTCTTCAACTGAGTTCTCAGCCCAGTTACCAGTTGAAAACAACCACATGAGTGATCCCAGGAAAAACCAGCAGAATCACTCAACCATGAGAAGAATCATGAGAAATAAGAAATCATTGTTTTAAATCATGAAATTCTGGAGTAGTTTGTTATGCAGCAATAGATAACCAAAACACAATGATATTTACATAATCTGACATATACTAGTATGTAAATGAATCACATGGATCACTGATTCATTCATTTAATATTTATCAGGGCCTTCCACACGCACATTGTTCAGACTACGCTCAAGACTGGCTCTGCGTAAGGTTGCATGGACCCTGTGTAATCACCCTATAGCCCCAGAAAGTCTGAGACTCCCAAGTAGGGAAGGAAGTCCCAAATTAGGATAATATTCCATATAGGATATCTTCAAAGTTAGGAAAAAAACTCCCCACCCCCCACCCCAGGTCTGTAAGGCAAACCAACCCTTTAATTCTGGCGGTTTGATCATTGGTCTGAAAATAAAGGCTGAGCCGTGGTTTTGTACCTACTTCAGCTCATCATTTTTCTTTGCTCTACACCGTGACTCTTTGCTGTACCACGAGTTCTGGTCAAACAGTTTGTCTTTAACGGAACTAATCACGTGTTAATGTAGCTCTTTACAGTTTATAAAGTGTTCTTCATTTTACAAAGCACTTTCATGGACATTATGTCATTAAACCTTGAAACGACCCAAGGAGGTTATTTGCTCCAGGCCCTGTGGAGCAAACATGTGTGTAGAGGGTCAGTGCAAATCTGTCACCACTGTTGAACAAATGGTTTTGAGCACTGACCTTACGAGTAGCAGGGCATTTTCATATTGTGTTAAAGATGGCACTCTCGTAAATGACATCTTCATAATACAATTCAAAAGGTGACACTCTTTCATATGTGACATTTATGCTCTTCCAGTTAGAATTTTAAGTCAATTTCTGTTTTGTTCTGAGAATTTTAATCAAGACTGAAAAACTTTACTATATCACATCCTTGGCAATATCCATTGAAAGTTTGGATTTTTCTCTTTGCAAAGCCTCTGGTCCCCCAGGGATATTTTAGCAAGAAGAATGTGATTCAAAGATTTCCAGATGTTACTCTTCAGATGTGTCTCAGCGTGCATCTAGAAACCATCTGGTAGCAGCAACAGCTGGATGGGGTCCAAATGTAAACATTCGTCCAGGTAAAAGGATATTAATAGAAGAACTTGAACCAATTAGTGGTTTGTCAACCAAGTTTGTGATATTGTTTCATCAGCTCTCAGTAACCAAGACAGGCTTCCAAAATTCTATTATCAGTTTTCCTTTTTTTTTTTTTTTTGCTCGCGGTGGCTCTTCCTTACCTGGATATTCTAAGAAATTATTCGTGGTTAGTCTTAGAGTAAACTCTGCTTTACTTAAATGTTCTGAAGGGTCTGTAGTGTTGCTTTCACAAATATTTAAATACCTTTGCACCCCATGCCCTTTCCTCCCAGTGAAAGAAAGAGCTATCTCTGAGATGTGCCGAGGAGCATTTGGTGGGTCTCTGGGGTGATGGTAAATGTATGTCTTGGTCATCCAGCTTCTGACTCAGGAAACTGCACTAAGCATAAGCCAGAGTCAATAGTCCCACCTCCTCCCCTAGTTCCCGGAATGAAAGAGAACCTCCTCCAGCCATCTGACTCTGGGACCTCCAACAGGATGGGATCATCTCATTAATTCAGCTCCTCTCTTTTCTGGGAAGTATTGATAATGATGCCAGGAGCTGGACTGAACTTTCTTTAACTATACATTAACTTTTAACTCTGCAAATTAATGAAGATAATTAATAAAAAGCATCACAATGAATAAAAATCATTTCAGGAAGAATATTCCATCTACATGTAAAAAAAAAAAAGTATTTCCAAGCACCTCAGAAACAATTGTTTTCCTAATTTAAAGATGGTAATAATAAAAAAAAAGAAAAAAATAAAGATGGTAATAATAGCAAATGTTTATTAAGCATTCACCATGTGCAAGGTATTTGCTAATTGATTTATGTAGATAATCTCACTTAATTGTCACAGGGAACCTAAGGGTTTTCTTATTAATACTAATTGTATAGATGAGGAAACTGAACTGCAGGGTATTAAGAAATTTGTGCAAGGTCCCAAATGTTGTAAATGGCAGTTAATGAAAGCCTACTCTGTCCCAAGGAAATCCACACATGATAATTTATTTTTCACAATAATTTTGTGAGGCAATTTTTATTTTTACTCTTCCCATTTTGCAGGTGAGGAAAATGAAGAAAATTCAGTGATTTTTTTTTTTTCTTTAGACCCCAGAACTAGTATGTGGCACGGTGAGGATGTGACCCTAATTCTGCAGATTCCAAAATCATAGATTATTCTAAGACCCTGCATAACCTTTTTTGGGGTAATTAAGGCCAAAGCCCTCAGGACACTGAGCTATTAAACCCACAGAGCTGGTCTTGGGTGGATTGGGGGTGGGGAGAGCAGCCCTATTTGGATTATCCTTAGGATCCTTTGGTATGATACTTTGCAAAAATAAGCCATTGGACCTATCTGGAGAATCACAGTGCTTCCTGGTTTCATCCCCACACCGAAACGGCAAGTTCACTAACTACAGTATGGAGTAATGTTTGATGATCCCGTCTGGCCATCAGGTCAGCACATACCACACCAGCGACGTCTCTGATTGCATCAGAGGAGTACTATCGGCGATTTTGGAAAGCAGTGAGGAAATCCATCTGCAGTTGGGAATCAGGTTCGCACGAAAGAGGGATTTCTGAATCTGAGCAGGCAGTAGACGCTCGACCACATCAAGGAGGAAACAGACTTTCAGGCAGACATCGAGTTGCCGCATTGGGGGCTGCTGACTGATTAGCCAGCCACAGGGTGGGTGGTGCTGAGCTCCTGGCTGGAGCAAAAAAAGAAGAGTGAGGCTGGATGGTGGATGGAAGCAGACAGGGAGGCATGAAGTGTCAGGATCTACAACATCTGGGGATGCTTAATCGGGAGGAAACGTAGACCTCCCACACAGTAGCACTATTATGAGCTCTGATTACACACTAGGGTACAGAAAAAAATAACAAACTAGTGCGCCAGTAAATAATACCCTCCTTGATGCGAAAAACCTACCGCTTTCCTGAAGCTTCCCCCGCTTCACCCGCATGTCTGATAGGTAGATGGTACCGAGTGTCTCAGTGGGACAGGAAGGGAGCCCTGCAAGTGCGTGTCTAAACACAGACAGCTCTTGGGAGGGCCGCCACAGAGAGGAGAAGCCCGAACCACAAAGGAGAGTGATGACCCAAGATTCCTTTGGGGAAATCTGCCCAATGGTAACTCAGGTCTTCCCACCTCAGAACCAGGGCCTGAGTTGGAGAGCAGAGTGGGGCTAGGGGTGTAAGAGGATGGAGAGACAGGACCTTCCTCACTCAGTCACTGGCTCATTCTTTCACTTGTTCACTCACTCGTTCATTCATTCAGCACAATGTTAAAAAGGTGTACCTTTTTAACATCTGCATTCAAATTCTAGCCCCACTTCTTGAATGCTCTGCAAACTCAGAGGAGTTACTTAGCCCCAATAGGCTTTAGTTTCCTCCAAGTAGTTCCTGCATCATGGAAACGTTATAAGGAATAAAATGCATGGCACGGTAACATGATCATACCACCACTGGGTTAGGCACATATGGGTGATCAATGGATATATGCTGGGATTGTTATTGAGTCTTTCAAAAAGTAATAATGAGCTCTGGGCTAGGTGCTGAAGGTACAAAGAGGGTGGCTTAGGAGCATAACATTACCCTCCACATGTGGAATAAGACACATGGCAAACTTTTCTTCCAAGGCCCTTATATTTCCTTTCTTCCCACTTTCTCATATATAGAAAACCCAGTAGATGGAACAAGGGAGAAAGGGGGCTCTGTGGTCAGAGAGGAGATGAGAAATGGGAACATTCTAGAATCCTCTCTGTGCCAAGCATACAATAAGCACTTAACAGCTGAACAACTAAGGTGATTCCAAGAGGGCCACATTCTCAGAAAGAGAATAGAAATTTTTTATTTAATTTTCCTGGTGTTTTGGTTACATTACAGTCACTCACTTGGAATTCAAGGTCACAAACTGGTGACCAATGGATCTGGTCTGGCCCAGTGACAAGTTTCCTTTGGCCCGCAGGGTATTTTAAAAATTCGGAAAGTCTTACATTTTATTCATATAAAAACCTGGATTTCTGAGTTCTCCTGAAAACTGAGAAGGCCTGGCAAACCTGGCCTGCATTCCTGTGTGGTAGAGGGAGTCCGTGGAGGCTAGCCCCATTCCAGGGTCTTCCCTTCTCTTTCCCTCTAGTGCCACCATCCCCTATTGTATTTCAGACCTCTGGGACAAGGGCACTGCCTTCTCCATGCATTTCTCAAGTAAGCCACCACCTCGTTGGATCTGGCCATCCCTGAGGTGACCTCAGGTGAGGAGAGAAGACCCGACTCCTGGCATAGCCCCTTCTCGAAGTCATGCCTTCTCTGCACTCACTCCTTCCCATGCCTCTCTGCTCAGGCTGCAAGTCCTGATGACTGATCTTCCTCCTTCCACCCAGATCTGCTGACCCCGTGTCAACATGGCTGACACCACCCTTCCTTCATGATGATTCCCCTTCCAGGCAATAAGAAAATGATTGAATCACAGTTATTGTGGCATCTGATACAAGGGCAATTTCCTCTGGTTAGCTGAGCGTAGGATGGGACATAACGGCACATTCTTTGCATACCATCGGCATGACTGAGAGCCACCCCATAGCACAGGCTTTGCTGATTCTGAGATCCCGACATTCAAAACTGAAGACATAGGGGAGGTTGAGCCTCGCACAGTATAGTGGTTTTCAAGCTCACTTTGTTCTTTTTATCACCTTCAATCAGCACACTTAGTATTTTATTTTGTTTTTTTCCTCAAATGGATCCTTTCCTGGGGGGCTGATAAACCAGAACTTCCCAGGGCGGCGCGCCCTTGGATCCCTGGGGGCATAGAGAGCCTAACTGGAAAACATGGCCCCAATCGCCTCCTGCATTCCACGAATGAGGAAGCAGAGGCCTGGGCAGGGACAGCGGCTTGTCCAGGCTTCTGGAGGGTGTAAGTGGCCGCGGACTCAGACAGGCCTCCTTCTGGGTTCTGGTGCCCTTCGCCCTCTGACACGTCGTCCTCAGCAGCAGTCACAGCCCGTCCTCTGTTCTGTCGCTCTGACTGGGCATGCAAGCAGAACCCTCTCTGGCTGAGTGATACCACCATCACTCACTTCTGATTTCTGGGTCTGTCCAGCCCAGTACTGCTGTCGCCCCGGAACAGCCAGCCCCCAAGATGGCTCCAATGCCTCTGCCTCCTGGTCTTCACACCTGGGTAGTCCCCTCTCACATTGTGCCAGGTTGGTCTGTGTAACCAGTAGAATACAGCAGAAGCACTGGATGTCCCTTTTGAGATTAAGTTAAAAAGACACAGCAACTTCTCTCTCTCTCTCTCTCTCTGTCATCAGTCACTCTGGGGGGAAGCCATATTAAGGAAGGGAGGAAATTCACCATTTTAAAGTGTATAATCAGTGGTTTTTATTGTAGTCACACTACCATGCAACCATCTAATTCTTCATCTAATTCTAGAACATATTCATCACTCCAAAAATATGACCCTTACTTGTTCCTCTCTGCCCTCATCCCCTGGAAACTGTTAGTCTGTTCTCTTTTTCTATGGCTTTGCCTATTCTGGACACTTCATATAAATGGAATCATACAGTCCTTGGATCTCTTTGGCCTTTTGTGTCTAGCTTCCTTCATTTAGCGTAATGTTTTCCGGGTCCATCTGTGTTCTGGCACATATCAGTACATCATTCCTTCTTATTGCTGAATAATATTTCACTGTATGGATATACCATATTTCCTTTATCCATTCATTAACTGGTGGACATTTGGGCTGTCTGCACTTTCTGGCTGCTGTCACGAACACTCATGTATACATTTTTGTGTACATATGTATTTTCAGTTCTCTTGGGTGTATACCTAGGAGTGGAATTATAGGGTCGTAGGGTAATTCTATGTTTAACTTTCCGAGGGACTGTCAAGCTCTTTTCCACAATGGCAATACCATTTTACACTCAAGATGCGGATTTTTGAACCTAGTAAACAGGCTAACAACTGGACAAAAATGGAACATGAAAATAAGCACAAAATTGAGACCTAGGGAAACTGACTTTTGACTTTTCATCATTTAGCATGTGGTTTGGTATCGCACAGACTCAGGACTTGTGGTTGTAGTTGAGCCTGCTATATGTACCCTGACATCCATTCTTCCCTCCTTCTTGGTAATTGACCCCTTGAATTTAAGCTGGCCCTTCACTGCCCAAAATAAAGGTGCTAATTCTTAGCTTCTTAGGCATGGCCACTGACTGGGTTCTGGTAAATGAGATGTAATCAGGAGCTTGGTATGTGTCTTCCAAGAAATGACCTCAAGGGGAAGAGGCATGCCCTTTCTCCTCTTCTTCTCTCCTGTTGACTTGACTGCAGAGGTAATGGCTGAACTCAAAATGCCATTTGGCATTCGGCTCTTCTCCCTCCTTCTGTCCACTTTGGCCTCACTGAACTTCTTTCAATTCCTTGAATAGACCGTGCTGCATCTCACCATGACATTAGCACACAGTGGTCCTTCAGCTGAAAATTTCCTCCGTATCCTGTATCTGCTCAACCCAGTCAGCTCCTGATCATACCTGGGATGTCTTGAGAGAAGCCTTTTCTGACCTTCCTGACTCATGTGAGGGCCTGCTCTGTGCTGCTTGCTGTCCACTAGTGTGCCTGGCACGGGGTCTGGCACATGGCAGGTGCTTGAAGAATGTCTGTTAAGTGAATGAATAATCAACTTTCATGTCTGGTTGCATGAACCTGGCACTTAACTTCTCCAAGATTTCATCATCGGAAAATGGAGATAATGGCAGTGTCTACTTCTCAGGGTTCTTGTGAGTATTAACCGAGGAAATGCTGGTGAAGAGCGCTCAAGTGTCAGCCGCCATCATGGCTCCCGCCACCAAAGGTCCTCACTGACCAGCTGTGAGCAAGATGTGGAGCAGGACGTAAACGCATCCTGTGAAGAGACTGGAGACTTATTCTGATTCCTCAGGATTACAGGAGTATAATAACCCATGGGCCTCTTCTATCGTCTACCTGCCTGTGCCACTGGCCCAACACACATATGTTTTGCCTGTGACTACTGTGGGGTTTATGTTAGACACAAAAGTCCAGTGAGATGAAAAGATGTTAGAGAGATAATAAAATATAATGAGAAAAAGCCTGCTCTCCTTTGTCAGAAAAACTCAGAATCAAATAGGAGTTTTGTCAGCCTTGGAAAGTTACATGGTCCCCTGAACATCAATTCCCTCATCCATGAAATGGGAGAATAGCAGAACTTACCTGATAGCACTCTGTTGAGGATTAAATGTGAGCAAGTCCCAATGCCTGATAGACAGTAAATCGTCAATAAGTGGCAGCCAGTCCTGGTTACCAGCAAAGACCCAGAGCACACTCCCCTTTGTGCTTATTGCTTCCTGGGATGACGAGTCCAGGTGGCCTGTGCGGTGCCCACATACAGCATGCAGGAGCAGCAGGGAGAGGCTCTGTCCTCAGCAGCACCTGAAGCCGAAGCCAAGCCAGGTGAGGATGAATCAAATGAGGCCTCCCCAAGGTCTAGGCCAGGGGACAGACACTGCTGATAGAGCCAGTCACGGCAGGACCTCCTCCCCGGGAGCTGGGAGTTGGCCTCTGCCCTTTGAGCAGCACTTCTCCCTGTGCTCGAGGACTGACAGTCACTCTTGTCACCTCCCCAAATCAAGGTTCATTCAGTCCTAACATTCACCATTTCTGCTTTGTTCCAGAACCCACCAGAAAGGGTAATAAATGACAACAGAGCTTTCTCTCCTCTGTCTTTTTCTTGTATAGAGTAAGGAGGAGGCATATGATGATAACAGACCTACAAGAGATTCACAGGCCACTCTACTACAGTGGCCACCCATGAGGAGCCACCGCGCTGTGACTCCCATGGAGCCAGAAGCATCTTCCTGGCCGTGAAGGCATGACCAGCAACACACTCACCAGGCCAGTTGTCAAATATCACTAAGTTTCAAGATGGTGACAGCAGAGCATTGAACCAAGCAGGGGCCCTTCGACGCACAGGACCCCGTGTGACAGCACAGGTCACATGCCCAGGAAGTGAGTCCCACCTTGCAAGTCCATAGTGCTAGGAAAACTGGCCAGTAAGCCTGCCAGAGAGCCTCTCAGGAAGCAGGAGACTCTCCTGAACCCATGTTTAGGTTTGGGGTGGTAACAGAAGAAGTGAAGGTGGAAGGTTGGAATAGATACTAACAGCCAGAACTTCTTGGAAGGCAGAACCTGGGTGTCAGCCTGCGGTGCCCAGCACCAGGCCTGTTGTGCATGTCACCTTCTCATGCGGGTGGCCTGTCCTTGTGGACTTCCCCACTTATTATGGTGGGCTAGGCCAACACAGGCTCTGCTGCTGAATGGGACTAGAGCAACCCTGAGATTTCTCTCTCCTGCCTGGACTTTTTGTTGTCTGGTATCTCTCTTTACCCCAGCTGAAATCACTTTTCTCCATATACTTCTAGGGTCAAATTCCACACTTACGGGGCAAGCCAACCAAAAGGCACTTGTCTTACCATGGATGGGTGACTTACCACAGGTGGTGACCCGAATGCAGGTCTGGGAATCCTGCGTACCCACTCGCTCATATAGGGCCTTCCCCCTGCAAACACGTAGGTCTCCCGCGTGCACACGTATAAGGCCTTTCCTCCCAAACAGGTAGGTCGCACGCAAGTGCGCACATGACTTAGCCCAAGTCTGACATGTCACAGTCCATTAAATAATGCGAGGTCACTTTATGCTCTGAATGTTTGTACCCTCTAAAATTCATATATTGAAATCCTAATGCCCAATGTGATGAAATTTGAACGCGAGGCCTTCAGCTCTGTCCTCAGGAATGAGCCTTCTTGATTTAGGACCAGCCCTGAAGCGGAGCCCATGCTTGCACCGACGGATTGTCATTCCCCGGAAACACTCTGAAGACGTGGGGCGCTGCCTTCATGTGGAACATTGACACGACCTTATTTCACATGCACCGCAGCTTTGAGTTATAACAAACGTTAAACGCTCAATTGTTGGTCCCAGCACAATAGTAAAGAAAACAGAAGGAGGTCCACTGGCTTTTGAAACAATGGTCTCATTCAGCTTCCTGGTCACACATGTTGAAGCCTCCATTCCCTCGTAATGCTTAAAATTGCTTCAACCCATTATGGAGCAGGGATCACTCCCTCCAGAGGCTTAGACAAACAGCCAAGTTCCTTAGATGAGGGTCGTCACCTGCTTTGCTTCCCTACCAGATGGTTTCCACTGGCTGGATATTATCCCTCCCACCTCCTGGCCTGCAGCTGGAGGACCTCCTCTCGTGGCCAATTTTACTGTGTCTCTTAAGAGCCTCGCCCTTGGCAGCTCTCTCCAGAAAAGTGAAACTTGCCAATGGAATTTAAATTAAAAGTCTTCAGAAATGGAAAATCAAGTTAGGAGGCACCTAGTAAGTGCTTGATAACAAGAATGAATGAATGAACAAATGAGTGAATTTACCCCAGGAGCTGACCCCTTCACTAATAAAGAAAAAAAAAAAAAGACCTATTTTCAGGGTTTCTGAATCTTGTTCCTCACTCGTCCCTACCTCCTTTAGAATCCTGGAATAGTTTTGTTAGCACTGCAAATGTCCGAGTCCTACCCCAAACCTACTCAAATGGAGTCTTTGGAGGAGTTCGAGTTTGGGCTGGACATTGCTAACAAACTCCTCAGGTAGCGTCTTGGGTTAACAAAGTTTGCAAAGCTGTGTGCCACAGGCACTGTAGCCTCAAGAATGAACCAGATGCTGTCAGTCAGGGAGTTCTGCCATCGTGATTAATATCAAGTGGTTCTTTTTCTTAAATAGCAGTCTGGGGAAATATTAACAAATACTCACTTTGGTTTGTGGGCTGAGCTCAAGCAAAGAAAAGCTTCCAAGAGCCAAAGGACTCATAAAAACAAGTGCATGAAATATGCTACTTCACATTTCCACAGTAAAAGAGAGCTCATGGGTTGCTATTACCTGGAGAAAAACAGACGATGTTTAACAACGCATTAAAATGGTGCCTGGTTACCGGTTCTATCACAGGGAACTCCACATCTCACTTCATGCAACCAGCGAAGAGAGTGGGAAAAAAAGAGAAATGCTCCTGGGTCCGGAGCACACCAATTTCAGAAAAAAGGCACCGAGGGTTTTCTGGAACAAGTATTCTCCTTCTGAAATACCAAGTGTCAACTACAGAGCTCATGTCTAGATGTAACTGAATATTGTATCACTTAGGAGGTCTGTGAGGAATATTTCATGTTGGCTAATAAAGCCTGTAATGTTACACAGTCAAACTGCATTCAGTAGAGCTTGCTTCCAATAATTTATCTTCATGAACAAAACTCACTTCTGCTCCACGAAGGGACTGTCTGGAAGGACCTCACAAAATCATGGTTTCGGTGGAGGACCCCTGTTGACCAGTGTCCCTGCCTTATTCAGAAGTGGTGGGGGCACAAACTAGAAGTTCTTACTTGCTAGACAGAAAAGAGCACTGACTGCTTAACTTCTGGGGAGCAGAATATCGTGGTGTTTCATAAAGGCATAAACTTTCTACTTAGGTCTCTCTTACCTCTTCTTTTCTCTGTCAACTCATTTCGCATCATGCCTCCCATTTTAATCCCTCTCTGTATTTGTAAATGAAAGTGAGTCCCTGCTTTAAAAATATGTAGACATCAGTAAGCAGCATGAACTGAGTATTTTGAGGGACAAAGGGACAGCTTGTTCATTGTGACCTAGAGACTAGTGAAAAATAGAATACGCTGATCACAGCACTCTCCAACCATATTATAACTGGCTGTTTACTTGTCCAATATTCCCTCTTTGATGTAACCCTGGAGGGCAGGGACCACGCTTTATTTCTCTCTGTCTTTCTATATCTAGACCACTGGAACATAACAGGCACTCATTAAATATTTGTTGAGTGAATAAATAAAGAAAGCCATGATCAAAGGAATGGAGTGAAGGGTGGGGAAATGAGTCCCTCAGAGTAAGATTAATGGATATAATAGTCCAATCACCTTGAATTTAATCAAAGGCTTACTGGAGGTTGCCAGGAAGCAAGAGCTCTTGGAGGTGTGAAAGGTAGATATGTTCATAAACAGAAATGAGTCCTTTCTATTCCTACAGGTCCTTGAAGACAATATGCTAACACCTCTTCACCTGGCTCATAGAATACATGGAATAATTATTTGAAATAGATAGTGCTTTAACTCTAAAGAAAAAACAAGTTGGTGTTTTTTAATGCATAAAAAACCGAAATTCCAAACTATGAGTTGTCCCTGCAGAGTAAATGAATATCTGTTGTTCAGAATGCCCAAGAGAGCAAGCTTCCTACCTTGTCCTGGACACACTTGACTCCCAGGAACAACCATGTGGTTTAAATAGAATTTGCTGTTTTCATTTCCATCCCACCCCACTGGCCAGAGTGATTGTTTCAAAGGTCAGGATGTAACCTGAGTCAGGTCAATTGTTTGACCCCTTTCCTGGCCACAACCCATGGCTCAGAACGAGATATGAATGGAGCCTACAAGGGGCCAATAAAAGCCCTTCCCGGGGTTAGTATGAGGGTCTCAGGTCTCTGGGGATAGAGATGCAAGCCTGTGGGTTGATTCAACCACCCACAGTGCAGAAGGAGCTATTCTCAGCAGGAGAGAGACTCCAGAGTCCGAGAGAGAGAGAGAGAGAGAGAGAGAGAGAGAGAGAGAGAGAGAGAAAGAAGAGAAGAGAAGAAGAGAAGAGAAGAGGAGGAGAGGAGAGGAGAGGAGAGGAGAGGAGAGGAGAGGAGAGGAGAGGAGAGGAGAGGAGAGGAGAGGAGAGGGGAAAGAAACATCATAGGCGTCCTTGGGCCCTTCCTGCGGGTTCATGAAACTTCTGTCTGCCTCTCACATCTGAATAGGTGTCTGTCATCTGCAGCTTAAAGAGATCTAATGCACTCAGCTCTACGCTCTAGGCTTAGCAGTATCAGGTGAGGTTAGTGCCGTTCTTGGTAAAAAAGATGATTGTGTCACATTTACATGTCCTCATGCGATCGTTAGCATCCAGCTGTTAAAGCAAGTAGCTCTCCAAGCAATTCAATTCCTTGTGAAACCAAACACAAATGACTTCTTTTCAAAATTCGGTTTTGTTTGTTTTGAAAAAATACAGCTTTATGTCTTGTGCCATTGCAATATTTTATTTCGATGGTTCAGAAATTTGCTTTAAAATTTTCAAATGACTCTTATCTGCATTGATGTATTTCCTAGACTATGTCAGTCAAATGTTGATCTCTGTTGTTTTTCCATATCTTTTGTGCTCTAGGAACTTCTGCAGCTGGCTGCCTGAGCTTAGCTACTTTGCAAAGGAAGATACTCTATTTTCTTTAAATTAAAATAAATACAGAAATTGCTTTGAGCTGCTCCCTTCCTCTCATGGATTTCTTAGATCTGGGCCACAGATTTCTGTTCCATTTCAACCAAAACAAAACAGAATAAAACCAGAACCCGCAGGAGAAACCAAGAAGTAGTGAAATAAATAATACAAAAAAATCAAATAATTAGAAAGATTGTGAGTTTTTTGTTTGCATACAAGACAGAATGCAATACACTATCCGTTATGGAGACTACCAAGAAAGCAAACTCAATCTTAGGCTGAATAACAGAGGACTATTTTCTATATAACAAGGAAGATGATTGACAGTTCTGTTTTTCATTTATCAATGCGATTACCACGATGAGTCTGTATTATGATGGACAATTCAGGGTACCGCACCTGGAGAGTGACAGTCACAAACTGAAGAAGATTCATCGCCGAGGAAACTGTAGATCTGAAGTCTGACATTTTGAGGAATGAGTGTGAATACTGAGAATGAGCTAGAAATGAAAACAAACTGTAGAAAAGTGCACTACTACACTCCTGTGAGGTGGAAAAGAGTCACTACTTATCAAGAATCATAGAGAGGGGATTGAGGCAGAGGGTAAAGATTCAGAGTTCTAGAGTTCTCTTCTGGCTGCCCTTCAGCCATGGATAACACAACATAAGGAGGAGCAAAGAGAGACCCTAGGTAGCTCTGCCACATATGATTACGTAGTACTGGGCAAGGTTTTAACCTTGGAGAGTCTCAATTTTTTCATCTATTAAAATAGCAATAATACTATAAAACTTCTGGGTTTCTGTGAAAATTAAGTAAGATAAAGTATCACCCAAATACCTTCAATGTATTCAGCCCCTCCTCCAGATATAGAATGTGCACAGATCAACGACCAATTAATGCATTGAAGAGGGGAGCGCCAGAATGGCAAATCTCGTTCAAAGGAGTATCGTAGAGACAGAAATATTTGTAGTCACTGCCGGAAAGACTACTCGATGAGATTGCTAAATTAGTGGCAAAACTGGCTAATGATCCACAGGACAGCAAAACCATAAGCTTCGGGGATAATCTTTTCTCTGGGTGGAAATCCTTTACATTTCATTTCCGTGTGTAGAGAAGGGGGAGATCTTTTTTTTCCTCTCCTTGATTTAGGTTATATAGTGGAGGGTCTGTAAATAAGATTGACTAAAGACAGATCAACAAGAGCAGAACAGAAATCTGTAGCATCCAGAGCTGCATAAGTTAGAGGGGTGTTTAGAACCCGGATTTATTTCTTAATTTAGAGTTAGACAAAGGAAAAGGGGTTTAGAGTTTCTGGGCAGTTGGGTGGGTGAAGTGGGAGGCAGGTAAGAGGAAGAGGGAAGGACAGGAAATAAAGGTCTTTTAGTAACATCACTTACTACTTCTTCCTGATCTGACAGGGAGACACCTTTCTAAAAATTGAAATTGCCTTGATAACTGTTAAGTTTCCTTTATGGAACGAAAACTTCGGCCCTGTTTTTTTTTTAGTTTTTCCTGCATCTGCTGGTTCTTTTTTTTTTTTTAAAGATTTTATTTATTTATTTGACAGAGAGAAATCACAAGTAGGCAGAGAGGCAGGCAGAGAGAGAGGAGGAAGCAGGCTCCCCACTGAGCAGAAAGCCCAATGCGGGGCTTGAACCCAGGACGTGGGATCATGACCTGAGCCGAAGGCAGCGGCTTAACCCACTGAGCCACCCAGGCACTCCACATCTGCTGGTTCTTGATGGCTTTTAGTTTAAAATAATCCATATATCAGAGGCATATTTTGAGGTGGTATATTCTGGTACCCCTCATGTGGGGAAAAAAACACATGTTGCATTTGGATAAGAAATGCTTTCAATAAGTTAACACCCACCGTTACAGAGCTGTAAAATATCCTAGTGGATAGTAAACTGTGAGTCACTGCCATGCCCCCAGAGAATGAGCTCATGCTGGGGTGGGGCTCTGAGGTGGTGCTCCCGGGTGACACCCACAGGACATGTGGTCATCCTGGTGCTTACTTCCAAGTGCTTGGGTTCCCCACCCCCCCAATGCCTCAGTAGACTAACAAAATGTCTCAGGCTCCATCCCACCAAAGCCCAGCTCCATTTTCAGTTTTCCTAGGATTTCTGGCATCTCAGAATCTTCTGGTCACTTTGATGCCCTGTCTGCCATGGTTAGCTTTCTGCGTCCACCTGACCAGATTATGGTGCTCAGGTATCCAATCAAATATGGCTCTAGGTGTTGCTACAGAGTTGGTTTATCGATGTGGTTAACATCTACAGTTAGTTCAGTATTATGGGAAGGAAGCTAACTTGGTAATATGGTTGGATCTGATCCAATCAGTGGAAAGGCCTTAAGAGCAGAGGTGAGGTTTCCTAAGGGAGAGAAAATTCTGCTTCAAAACTGCAGCTTTAGCTCCTGCCTGAGAGCTCCCAGCTTGCCAGCATGCTCCACAGGTTTGGGACTTGCCAGCCCCTGGTCACCAGCTGGCCCCCAAGACCTGACCTTTACTGCTCACCTGCTTATACCCATTGATCTTCGTCCCACATTTTCCCTTAAGCATCTCTTTCCAGCTTGTGTCTTAATGTAGGCAAAAGATCCGAGGGGCATAACATGGGATGATGGGTATCAAATGTACCCTTTGAAGCAATAACAGCTGGACAAAGAGCTCCACTGGCCCAGACCACCTTGACTCATGCCTATAAAGATGGACCATGGAGTGACCTGTTGAGTGACTGCCAGTCACTGTCTCATTATATACTCAGATCTCCACCAAGGAGCACAAGACTCATTCGCAGAATGTAGAACATTTGTTTACACATGTTTCCTTAAGGTGTCTACATGACCTTAGACCTGCCTCTATGATGATGACCTTAGACCTGCCTCTACGATGACGAGGCCTCCCTTTTAAGTAGTCATTACGATGCAAGCTGGCTGGGTCCAAGGACCCAGAGAGGGCCCAGTAGGACTAGCCACGAGGGTCCTTGGCTTTGTGTAGGATAGAAATCAAATGCAAGCTGAGAGGAAGTGAAAGCCGAGATGCTGAAGATTTAGGGAGACTGTAGGTAACAACAGTGTCTGGGAGACTCAGAAGGAAATGAAGAGCGAGTCTCATCTTTGCCTGGGGTCTGGGGTTTCTACTGGGGACGGTGGCCTGGGGCACATGTCTTCTCAGGCATCCAGGAACGAAGAGGAGTGTTCAGGTGTCCTCTGTAAGTCACTTATGCTCTGGAGCCAGGGGTCCTGAGGAGTCCAGTCACTCCTTAGACATTACCTATTGTGCTCACAGGCTCCAAAGAGGTCATTAAGTGCTTGGTTTTACAAGAAAAACGTATCTTAGCTGTTCTGTAAGTCATGTGCGTAAGACAGAGGCGTAGGTCCCAGCGAGAACAGAAGCAAGAAAAGGAGAGAAAAAAAGCAGGTTTTCATGGGGTCCCTTTAGTTTCCCTCTCTCAATCCTGACCCTAAATAAAAGGAACCCATTCACCCTGGCTTGAGGAGTGACGGCTTTGGAAGTTTTCCCCTGTGATCTCCTTATTTGCTGCAAATAAAGCTTCCTTTGTGTGACAACTCCACCTGGCGTGTTTTGTAGCTGTGACTTACCAAGGAGCCCACTCAATTAGTTCTGTTACCTTCCCACAATCACATAAGCTGTTCCTTTGAAATAAACACACAAATTTATAAATATATTCATGTATAAACATATATTAAATATATACAAATATAAATATATAAATATACACACACAGGCATATATATACATATACATATATATGTATATGTGTGTGTGTGTGTGTGTGTGTATATATATATATATATATATATACTATTGGTTCTGATTCTCTTGCCAGGTCTCTTGCTCGGGGCGGCTGCCACCCTTACTCTGTGCTAATTTGCTCCACGCACAAGCATTACTAAACTTCACTAATCCAAGGCAGAGAGTGTTACTAACTTGAACAGAAGTTTTGGTGATAATCTTTCTCTAGGAAATACAACAGAGCTGGAAGCTGAAGATCATTGTTCTTAACAGCCATCTGTGAGCAGCACAAAAGTACTTCTTACTGCTCAGCATTTTCTTGATCCCAACCTGCTGCTGTGTTGGAGCCCATCCTCTCCCCAAATCTGTTTTCCTCCGCTCTTTTATTGGATATCAGGGCTCTAATTTCAATCTCCTCCAATGCCAAAAGGAAACCCCAAATTTCCAACATTCTTTTCTATGAAGAATATAAATTCCAAGGAGGTAGGAATGTTGGTCCCTTTTATTTTCTGATAGATGGCAAGCGCTGAGAAGAAACCAGTGCCGTAAGGCATTCAATAACTTCTTACTGGATGAATGAATGAATTGAATGAATTAAATAAATGCAAATCTTCTCCCAGTGACTCCCATTCTCGCTTAGCACCAAGTGCCCTACTTTGAATAACTGAAAAGCCCATGGACAATCTTTGCAACATAAAATGTCCCGTCTTCTGCTAAATGGTTGGCAGTAGCTATGAGTTTATGTTGGCTATAATCCCCAGTTATTCAAACACTAATGTAGGCGTCTTTGTGAAGGTATTTTGTAGATGTGATTAAAGTCCATCATCAGCTGATATTGTAGGGGAGATAATCCGAGGGCTAATCTGGGAGGCTATGATTCAATCAGTTGAAAGGTTTAAGAGCAGAACTGAAGCTTGTCTGAAGACGAAATCCCGCCCATGTATGGCAGTTTTGGCTCTTGTGAGAGAGTTCCGGGCTTTCCTTCTCAAGGACCTGCCTTCAGGATTTTAAACTTGCCTTGCCAGCTCCGAGAACTGTGTAAGCCAATTTCTTGTAATAAACCTCTTAGTGTATATCCCTTGCTGGTTCTCTTTCTCGGGCTAAGTCCTGAATATTACAAGAAGGTGTAAGGTTGGTGGCCACAGTAATATTTTTTAAGGCAATTTTTCTTTCCTTCTTATGTATAAAGACCCTGGCATGGCATCTAAAACATAATGAACATTAATTAAGTGGTAGTTATCATTATTAATCTAGAATTCAGAGAAAACCACCTAAATCCAGGATTTACTTGGATTTTGCCAGTCTTTGAGATCTGGTAATTTCTGTCAGAAAAGCTTCCCACACTTAATTGATAGATGACCCACTAAGGGATAGTCCGGTTCACTGCTATCATTCATTTTCTTTTTTTTTTTTTAATTTTTTTTTTAAGATTTTATTTATTTATTTGAGAGAGAGACAGTGAGAGAGAGCATGAGCGAGGAGAAGGTCAGAGGGAGAAGCAGACTCCCCATGGAGCTGGGAGCCCGATGTGGGACTCTATCCCGGGACCTGGGGATCATGACCTGAGCCGAAGGCAGTCGTTCAACCAACTGAGCCACCCAGGCGTCCCTATCATTCATTTTCAATCTGACACAGCCCAATTTTAGAATAAGTTTTTCTCCGATAAAATATGTTTGATTGAGCAGGATCCCAGTGGGGGTAATCTATAGAAGGGTGTTGTAGATATATGGCATCTACAACTGTCCCTGTCTTTTATTTATTTTTTCAACAAGGCTCCATGCCCAACATGGAGCCCATCATGGGGCCCAATGCCCAGTGTGGAGCTTGAACCCATGACCCTGAGAACAAGACCTGAGCTGACATCAAGAATCAGACACTTAACTGACTGATCCACCCAGGTGCCTGGTCCCTATCTTTTAAATAACCTCCCCACATTCTGGTATTTCCCATACTGTGAATTCTGTCTCCCCAGGAAAGAATCTTTGTTAACTTCTTATATTTCTTAGCTGCTTTGCTGCTGGAGGATGGACATGTGACTTAGAGCCCAGAGGTCAGTTACTGACTTGGAGCAAGACTTGGTTTGGAATGAGTTCCCTGAGACTAGGCCTGGCGCCTGATTATAGAGCTGGAACGGTGGTGGCCGTGGCTCCCTCATGAAGTTCTGTGGCACCAGGTGTCATTCCTGGAAGTCTGGTCTAGAATGCAATACTGTAGCCCTCTCAACAATTCTGAGAGTTGTATCTAGGGCTTCATGATAAATCCAAGAGTGGTTTGACTGTCAGTAACTGAGCACCCTGCCTGATACAAATGAGTTAGGGTATGGGAGATGCTTTACACAACTTTGCAGAATTAATTATACATTCTGTACTTACATTTATATTCAAATTATACATGTAAATTATGCCTATGAGGGTGGAGACTTTCTAATAGTAAAATGAGTAAAGTTGAAAAATAAGTCTCTATCCCATTATCCCCAACCCTACAGTCTGATTCCCAAGGCAACAACTATTAACAATTCTTCTTGAGTTCTTAAAAAAATGTTGGTATACACACACATACACACACACACACACACACCCCTAATCTTTTTAAACTCAAAAGGAATATACTATGATTTCCTGTAACTTGATTTTTTAAAAAGTCTCAATACATCTTCATTATCTTTCCAAATCAGTATAGATTTACCTCCTTATTTTTATGGTTATATAGTAATCTAATATTCGAATGTGTTTTAATTTATTTAAACGGACCCTATTGATGGACATTTAGATTGTTACTAAATTGCTGCTCTTCCCATACTGCCTTCCACATCTTTTGTAAGTTGGTACAATGATATGCCTTTGTACACACACATACCCATTTGTGCAAGTTTATCTACAGAATAAATTCCCAAAGTGGAATTGTGACATCAAAGGGTGTTTGAATTTTAAATGTTGATAGATATTGCCAAATTCCCCTCCAAAAATGTTACCGAAATGTATTTTACACTCAGCAATTTTCCCCTCAAGCATTAATGAGCTTTAAACTGCAGCAGCTGGAGTTTTGTTTGTTTGGTTGTTTTTAGAATTTTGCTTCTTAAACATTGCTTTCTGGGCTTACTTGCTTACTCCAACAAAAGAGCAGAAGCAAGGAGATGAAAATGAGATAGGACAGAGGAAGCCGAGACGGACAGGCTGAGACCCAAGGACTGAGAGTGGCACAGACCAAGGAGCAGGGCTCAGGCAAGGACGCTTGGGTTAGCAGTATGTTGACCAGGGAACATGGTCCTCAGACAAGATGGAAGTTTGCAGGGCTTCCTTCGAATCATCAGACATGGGGCTGCGGACACAATAGACTTATGTAGGTGAAGCATGTCAGTGCAGATGATGCAGGAGCTACAGGAAAGCAGCTCACACTTACATGGTCTGTCCCAGGATGTGGTCCAGCATTCTGTACGTTATACAAAAGAAGCTTTGTGTGCTTCCCAGCCTTGAAGAGACACCGGGAATCTGAACTATATGAAGTGCTACAACCCTTCTCATATCATTCACATATTCAGGTCCACTAGTTAAGGTATAACATCAACACTGACCATGAGTGTTTCTCTGGCTCCGTTGCCTCCTGTTTTTCAGGAAGACTAGCTTTGCTCACACTCCTCCCAAGTAGTTCTGACTTGCTAATTATTGTCTGCATGTGCTCAGGAGATCAATTCTCTTGTCTGTGAAAGTGGGATCATCTTAGAGCCTTCTCTACTTCTCTGAGTGATTATGATGGCATCTTCTCTGTCAGTGTTCAAAGAAGCAATTATGCTTTTCGCAGTGAAAGAAACCAGAATATGTTATCCCAAAATACGCCTCTTTGTCCTAAGGATTATTTTGAGCTGAAGGTAATTGAGAAGTAGATACAAGAGAAGCTCTCTGCCCTTCCTCTATTTGTCTAAAAGCAGGACATGAAATTTCAAAGGTGTCCCTTCTCCCCTCTCTACCAGGAAGAACAAAAGTTATTCACTGAGGACAATTTATCAGGTTAGAGAAGGCACCATAGGAATCTACGTAACAAATTTTACTAACTAGCCTTTATATACCCTTAAATACCCAGATAGCTATCTTCCCACAGTTTGCTGCCCTTGCAAAGGCACAGACCTCTTTTCTTGTCCTGTCATTTCTCTAAACATTTTTGTTCTTTTTTGAGAATAGTCTATAAACCTGAATTCTAAGCTACCTCTTTGAGTTACCATCTCTGGTTACCCCCATATGTTACATGTATAATACACATGTTAATAAATTTGATTTTCTTTTGCTAATCTACCTTTTATACAGAGCCCAGCCAAGGAACCAAGATAGGTGGAGGGAAAGTTTTTCCTTCCATGCTCTTATTGTATCATTGTCTATTTCTCTCTTTGGATCGATTAGTACTTGCTTAATAAGTTGAGGTGCTCTGATACTGGTTGCATATATATTTATAACTGTTACATGTTCTTGACAAATTGTCTCCTTGGTCATTATATAATGACCATCTTTATCTCTTTTTACTGCTTTCGTCTTAAAGTCTATTTTGTCTGATATAAGTATCGCTGTCTCTGCTCTCTTTTGGTACCCACTTGCCTGGCATGTCTTATTCCATCCCTCACTTTGAGTCTGTGTGTGTCTTTAAAGCTGAAGTCAGTCTTGGGTAGATAGCATATAATTGCATCTTGATCTTTTAAATCATCCAGCTTCTCTGTGCCTTTTGAGTGAGAATTCAATTTACATTTAGTGTAGTTATTGATACTAAGGCCTTACTAATGGTCTTTTATTAAATATTTTCTGACTGTTTCATAGTTCTCTCGTTCCTTTCTTCCTTTCTGCTGCCTTCCTGTGTGAACTGAAGATTTCCTGTAGTAGTATGCTTTGATTCCCTTCTTTTTATTTTTTGTGAATCTTCAGTGGTTTTTGCTTTGAGGTTACCATGAAGCTGACATAAAACATCTTACAGATGTAACACTCTATTTTATCCTGATATGAACTGAACTTTGACCACATATATAAAAACTGCCCTTTTACACGTTCCCCTTTTATGTTTGTGATATCACAATTTACCTCCTTTTATATTGTGCATTAGTTAACAATTATTGTAGCTGTAATTATTTTTAATACTCTAGTCCTTAACTTTTGTATCAGAATTAAATGGTTAATACTCCTCTATATCATGTTCTAGAATTTTTTTGAATTTGACTATATATTTAACTTTACTAGCATCTTATATATTTTCATATGTTTTCATGTTAGTAATTAGTGTCCTTTCATTTTAATTTGAAAAAAATCCTTTCAGTATTTTTCGTAAGGCAGTTCTAGTGTTGATTCTCTCAGCTTTTGTTTGTCTGGAAAGCCTTTCTTGCCCTTCATTTCTGAAGCACAGCTTTACCAAGTAAAGTGGTCTTGGTTGCCAGATTTTTTTCTTTTGGCACTCTGAATGTATCATCCCACTATCTCCTGCACTGCCAGGATTCTGCTGAGAAATCCACTGATAGCCGAATGGGAGTTCCCTTGAAAGTTACAAACTTTCTCTTTCTTTCTACCTTCCTTCCTTCCTTCCCTCCTTCCTTCCTTCCTTCCTTGCTTTTTCTCTTGCTGCTTTTAAGAATCTGTTTTTGATTTTTGAGGTTTTAAAATAATGTGTCTTTGAGGAACACTTTAAGTTGATTCTGTTTGTTGGCCTATGAATTTCATGAACTTGAACATCCAAATCTCTTCAGGTTTGGAAAATTTTCAACCAGTCCTTTAAAGAAGCTTTCTGTCCCCTTCTGGAATAGTAAAATAGGTTTTCTTGATGATACTTCATAGATCTCATAGGCTTTCTTCATTCTTTTTCATTATGTTTTCTTTATTCTACTCTGACTGGATAATTCCAAGGTTCCTGTCTTCTATCTCACACATTCTTTCATCTGCTTGACCCATTCTTGCTAGTGAAGCTTGACTGATTTTGTTTGTTTGTTTCATTCATTGTATTCTTTGGCTCCAGGATTTCTGTGTGGTACTTTTTAAAATTATTATTTCTGTCTCATTTTAATTTTCTCATTTTGGTTATAGATTGTTTTCCTGATTCAATGTACTGTCTTTCTGTGTTTCCTTGTAGCTCATTGAATTTCCTTAAAGCAGATATTTTGAATTCTTTTTCAGGTAAATTGTAGATTTCCATGTCTACAGGTTCAGTTAATGGAAGATTGTTGTGATCTTTTGGTGGTGTCATTTTACTTTGATTTCTCATGTGCCTTGGAATTTTGCCTTGCTGTCTCCAGAGTTGAAGTAGCATCACCTCCTCCAGTCTTTACTAACTGCTTCTGGGAGAGAGATATCTTTCTTCAGCCCTGCTAGGGATTCTGAGGCTATCTCAGAACTTCTGTTGATATACTTGCTCAATGCTTCTGGCTCCCCATTGATTTTTAGGCTTGTATGCCTTCTCTAGGTTCTGCAACACACCAGGCTGAAGGCTAACTGTCCATCTTTTGTCTTCCCAAAGGTGGCAGTGAAACTCAAGTTTGTGGTTTCTCCCTGGCTGGCAGATTTGCGCCAGCTTTCTGTGTGTGCTCACTCTATGTCTTCCAAAGCCTGCTTGCACTGCAGGTGGGAGCACACATGGGGAGCCTGTTACAGGGCGATGGGTGTGGCATGCCAAGAGCTGGGGTGCCAGTGGGCAGGCTGGAGAGATTGCAGGTGGGACATTCCCAGCAGCTGGGGGTGGGCCTGTTGATGGAGTCCTTTTGCAGCTAGCAGGATTTTTGTCCCTTTAGTGTCCCAGAGAGGCCCATCTGCTGATTTCTCTGCCTCATTCTGTTTCCTATTCATGTAGCTCATGATTTAATACTTGGGTGGGGTGAGAGAGAAATGAACCCCTTTAGCAATGCACTGCACAGCAGGGGAAACTGGGTGCCCATGTGCTCTCCTTTTCCTTGCAGGATAGATCACAGGCATACAGGGTCTCTCTTGGTCCTAAGCTGTTCCACCATGGGGGAAGATTAAAAAGGTAAAGTCACACTCTTTCTCTTGCCCATTCCAATGTGTCCAAATCTCTCTCTCTATTTTTTGCTCCAAAAGAGTACCAGAACTTTTCCCCTAGAAACCAGAACCTCCATATAGGCTCTCATCCATGGTAGTGCTTTCCAGGGACTTCAGGACTACAGCCAAGAGAGGTAGAGGTACATTCATGGGCCACTGCAGCAGCCACAGCTGGAGTAAAATTCTATTACCTTATAAACGGGTGGCCAAGATATAAGATGAAACCTGTAGCAACCTTGCTAGGGTTCCACGGATCTCCTTTTGAGAAACTCTATGCTAAAGGCTAAATGAATTAATAATACATGCAAAGGTCTGAGGAGACTGGTGCAGAGTGGTAGCTATTACTGCACTGGGAACAAAGGAACTTGTCATTGGGGAGACGCCTGGCATTAATCCCCCAAACTGTAATATAATAAGGTTATTGCCTTTTTTAAAAAAAAGATTTTATTTATTTATTTGACAGACAGAGATCACAAGTAGGCAGAGAGGCAGGCAGAGAGAGAGAGAGAAGAGGAAGCAGGCTCCCTGTGGAGCAGAGAGCCCGACGTGGGGCTCGATCCCAGGACCCTGGGATCATGACCTGAGCTGAAGGCAGAGGCTTTAACCCACTGAGCCACCCAGGTGCCCCAGGTTATTGCCTTAATGAAACTAAGTATACTTAAGTTCTCTAGGCACACCAAGGAGGAGCTCCATAAGTTTGCTCTACAGAATTAAGAGGTGGTTTTTACCTAGTTGTTGTAGTTGGCTGAGATTTGAAAAAAATGATTAGATGTTTCCTAGTCAGACATTGGAAGGAGAGGGTACTTTGGATAGAGAAATCACAGGGGTAAGTATCATTACCTATATATGAGATGATCACCAGCAAGAGAAAAATGTGAAGGAAAGGTATGCATTATATTTCTATTTAGTCTTCAGTCCACACAGATGATCATTTCCTAGTACACTTTTGCCTTGATTAGAACTGTTGGAATTGGAAAAGTACTTGCTAAATCTAACTTCCTTATATGAACCAGACAATTTGTAAAATCCAAACAAATTTTAGTTTACTAATGGCCACAACAGAGAAGTGTGCACTTTTTTTTTTAAACGTTTTATTTATTTATTTGACACATACCCACACACAGAGCAAGCACCAACAGGGGGAGCAGCAGGCAGACGGAAAGTGCAGGCTGCGAGGCCCAATCTCCGACCCCTGGATCAGAACTGAGCCGAAGGCAGACACTTAACCTGCTGAGCCACCCAGGTGCCCCAGAAGTATGCACTTAATAACATTTGGTTCTAGAAAAATAAACAGGAACACGATTAGTTCATATTCTATATTCTTTCCTGCTCCAAGCTTAAATTGTTATTCAGTAATTAGCTGAGAAATATAGGAACAGGTACGTTTGTGGCACTGATGCACTCTGACAATGTTTCAGGAAAATCATGATCATATTACCATGTTCCTAATGAGCTTTCCAAAACACTTTACCCTGAACAAATCTGGTGCTATTTCCAGCGCAACTTGTTGGGATTTGAAAGCAAATCTTAGCTCTTGAGAAGAATGAGAGATTTAAGGAGGTGTGGAGAGAATGCTGAACTGAATCCAAAATCTCTTTATAAATGTATTTTGAAAAAAAATAATTCAGCATTGTTTTTAAGTCAGAACTTCTAGAATGAGAAATAGAAATTGGCACGTCTTATAATATGCAGACTTGGCCAAAATTGTCTTTCACTTTTTGAAGGTTTTTTTCTTTTCTTTTTCTTTTTTTCATTGTTAGTGAAAGCTCTGTTGCTGCCTTGAGCTTGCAAGCTCTTTGGGCAGAATCCTTGCTCTGTGTAGAGAACAAGAAAAGAGTCATAGTGGGATTCTCACTGGAGAAAGCAGGTCCAAGGGACATATGAGTGTCCCTCTCTTTGTTACTCTTATGGCTGCAGTGATAGGAGCCAAGAGTCTGCGGCCCAGGCCACCACCATGGGTTCTCATCAGAGCCTCAGGGACAGCATGGCAGTCAGGAGCTTCCAGTGCCATCCAAAGGGGTCAACGACATAGAGCATAAGAGGAGAGACGATAGAAATTTGGGAATCATCATTATCTGACTTCCCACGATTACTCATTTTTTTCAAAGCCCTGAGGACCCCACTGTGAAAAACACTGTACCAGGAAGAGGAGATAGAGGAAAGAAAAGTAACAAGGGTGGGATGGGAAAGGACATGGGGTGGGACAGAAGGGAGAGGCAGAGAGAGGCAGTCTGAGGGGAAAGGGCAGAAAGGGACCCTGGAATTCTGTTGGGTGGGAGGACCTTGCCAGGACCATCATTTGCTCAGAGCATGGTTGGCCCCTAGATGGCGCTGTGTAGTCAGCAAGTTCAGAAAACAACCCTTGTCAAGCACAGAATCCCAGCTTTCCCTCTGGTGCCTTTATATATGTGGCACTGGTTTGGATCCTTTCCTCCATAAGGCCCCCAAATTAACTCCTAGTTGCTGCCCTTTGTCCTCTTCTCCCCTCCCTCCAGTCTCTTTGCTCTTTCTCACCTACCCTGTGTAATACTAAGTCCTTTACACAAATGTATTATCTCATGGATGCACGCACAGGAAGCCTGTGCAAAGAGGCTGCTTTATGTGTTTGATGAATGGAAACACTGAGAGTCAGACATATGAAGCAAGAAGCACAAGCTCTCCCAATCATTATCGCCTCCAATCAACAGCTGGGAGGCAGGGTTTGAATCCAGATCTGTGGGATTGCGAGGCCTGTCAGTGGGCGTGGTCGGTGTCTTCTTTCCTGTGCATTTGCTCAGGGCCAGGCTGTCCTCTCAGTCAATTGACAATCTTTATTGGATTGCTGTAAATGAAGCCCTGTCCTGAGCCCTGTCAGGGAATGTCACAGGTGACTTCTGCTTTCACCGGCAGGGGAGGGGGAGGGGTTGAGTCGTTAGTTCACCCCGGAGGAACCCAAGGTGAGCGTCTTGCTTGTTGTTCACCAGAGTGACATAGCTGAGTGTGAGTAACCAGGAAAAGGGAGAGAGGGAAGAAAAAAGGGGAAGAAACAAAATAACCTAAGTCATCATTGCTTTCTTCTATTCTGACCATGAAGACCTTTTATTTTCCACTTAGAATTATACCTCTTAAGGTTCACAGAAGCAATAGACTAAGAATCCAAGAAATAGATCCTGTTCTCAAATAAGTATCTCAAATACTTATTTTTTATTAATTAAATGGTACAAAACTCAAGATAAAGGTCACAAGTCGATGTTATTCCAGTGCTTATAATAATCTTTGAAAAAGAAATCATAACCATTCCATTCCACTTTCTAATTTGCTTGAAACTGGGGGATAGTGGAAAGAATGAGAGAGAGAGAGAGAGAGGGAACAGAAGCAAAGGAGGGACCAAAGAGAAAGAGAAAGAAAATGGACCAAGAAGATTGTTGCCTGCAACAGGGCGCTCTTGGCCACCTGTGTCTTTCCTCAGGCTCCTTTCTTGCCTGTTCTTGCCTATTTCTCCTTTGTATCTCCATGTTTTTTCTCTCTACACACATCTGAAGGTGAGGAGGGGAAAAAACAGAATTTAAAGGTGATTCATCCCCACTGCACATCTTCCTGTCAGCCTCTTAACTACATGGTCATTTTCCCCATGTTAAAAACAATGACTGCTCAGTCAATTATCAAGTCAGACAAGAAAATAAAATTAAGATAATTCTAGCCCCGACTAACCACTTTCTCAAAATTTACAAAACCGTTGAATGAGCTCAGTGTAGTTGTGTAGCTATAGAAGAAAAGATGCATTGGCGACAAGCAGTGATGACAAACAGACAGCTTTAAAAACGGTCCCCTTTGTCCCTGAGACTGTACTGAGCAACTGGCAGGTTACAGAAGAGAGTAAAGAGGAGAGAATTAAGAGAAAAAGCAAATATGAGATGATATAGTATTAATACTTTCATTGTATAAAAGTTCTTCAGGGCTCATCAAAACAAAGGGTAATCTTGTCCACGAGAGAAAGAAGAACCGCTTCTGTTCCATCTGGTAAAGTCATCTTTTGTTAGAGAAGGTGCAGCCAAGTGTCCAGAATAATGACCTTCTTTAAGCCCCTCTGTAAACTGTCTGGGTTTTATCAGTGGTCCTGACTTCACAGAAAAGAGCAGTGGGAGAGGCAGGCATCCAAGTGGGTTGGCTTCCAACTTTCAAGACACATATAGGCAAAAACTCTTAAGTTGAGCAGCTGTGAACCGTGAATCGGAAGGACTCAAAATCCATTTGGTTGGAGTGTTAAGATGGAGCAAGAAAACAGTTACCGTTGAGTGTTAGTGCCATTGCGACCTCAATGAGATTTTATCTACAGAGTGAAAGATTAGGGGAGACCTAATTTATTGTCATTCAGAGGAAGTATTTATAAACTTGGCAGAGCCTCATGTGAGAGCGGAACAAAGGCTGCCAAAGGGGTTCATAAATTGAGATGGATGATCTGAACGTGTTCTGCACGTCCACTGCACGCAAGGGCTTATGTAGACAGAGCATGGCCCGAGCTCAGTCCCGAATCGCCCTGCACGAAGTGGTGCTATTTCTTCCTTGGGCACGGGGTCTGGGGGGCAGCTGGAGTCAGGTTCTGTTAGAACTGGGATGGAGAATAAAAGGTCTTCTGAGGATGAGCCTGCAGAGTGGGGAAGGGACAGAAGGAAGCGGAAGGCTGCACTGAAAGGCAGGGCAGGTTGCAGTGAAGGCAGAAGACTCTTCCTGAACAGGGCATGAAGGAGAAGAAAAACCCTGAGGGTTAAGCTGGGGGTGGGGGAAGGGGGAGGGGCATGACATTACATGGAGAATGACACAAAGCAATAGCAGCATAAAGGCAAAGGGTTCATGGGGGGTGGGGGGGAGTGGACGGTTGTGGATGAAAATGGTCTTGACCAGTAAGGCTCATGGGCCAAATCTGGCCTGCTCTCTGATTTTGCAAGTATAGTTCTACTGCAAGTTTTTATTTATTTACAAATTATTTATGGTTGCTGCAATAATGGAGTTGAGTCATTGTAACAGAGATCATTATAACCTACACAGCTTAAAATATTTACTATCTTGCTCTTCAAAGAAAACATTTGCTGAGCCCTGGCCCTGACTGTGGTGTTGACACCCCTGCCTGCCCCTCAGGGAGAGAGGTAACTGGTCTTTCGGGGCCGATGTGTCTTGATGGCCAAGCCTGATTCTACTCTACATTTATGATCTACTATTTATATTTATGTTGTATATGCTTAAAGCTTTGCCAGATTGTTCTTGGGAAAGTAAAGGTATGTCATATCTCATTAAAAAGTAGATAGCAGGGATGCCTGGGTGGCTCAGTCGGTTGAGGCACTGCCTTCAGCTTGGGTCATGATCCCCGGGTCCTGGGATCGAGTCCCACCCTGGGCTCCTTGCTCGGCAGGGTGGTTGCTTCTCTCTCCGCCTCTGCCTGCCACTCTGCCTGCTTGTGCGCAAGCGCGCGCGCGCTCTCTCTCTCTGACAAGTAAATAAATAAATAATCTTAAAAAAAAGAGAGAGAGATAGCAGGTGCTGCTAAGAGACGGGAGTGAATGCCCAAGAGACCTCTAATATAGCATCTCAGAGGACTCTCTTTCCTTAAAGCAGCAGCACACTGTTATGAGTTTAATTGCATACCCCCAAAATTCCTGTGTTGAAGCTCTAACCCCCTAGTACCTAGAATGTGACTTTATTTGAAAGTAGAGTTGTTGCAGATGTAATTAGGTAAGGAGAAGTCATTCTGATGGGCCTCAAATTCAATATGACTTGGTGTCCTTGTAAAAAGAGAAAATTGGGTAAAGACACAGAGAAAATACCATGTGAAGATGAAGGCAGTGAGCTTGGCAATGCAGCAGCGGCCAAGGAATAGTGAAGATTGCTGTAAACCCTCAGAGGCAAGAGGGAGGGGTCTGCAACACATTCTCCCTCTTCGCCCCACCAGAAGCAACTGCCCCTGACCATACCTTGATCTTGTACTTTTCAGCTTCCTGAACTCTGAGACAGGACATTTTTGGGGTTTAAGCCATTCAGTTTGTAGCAAACTAACCATACCCACACATATAAGGTTTCCCATGTAGACGTTTTCTGTTGGCAATGACCATCTCCCGAGGGGCCACTTTCATTCCCAGGGGACACTTACTTCAGCTCCAAGCTCCCAGGAGTCCAAGGGTTTTGCTTTCTTTCTCCTGGAAAATCCCAGCTTGAGAGATAAGCCTCCTAACCCCTGACCTTCAGCTCTGGGATTGCCTGATTCCAACCATTTTTCCTTCCAGAGACTCTGGCACTGTCTTGGGCTTCCTTTGCATGCCCGCGCTTAAGATAAACCAGAAGTGCTTTATCATACTTCTGATTCAGATTCATCTTCAGGGTTTAATCATAAGCTCTAAAAGTCATCAATCCTCTCTGAAAATGCCATGTCTTTTGGAGGTGTTATTGCCAACATGAGTGTCCCAGTTTCCCCATAGGTCAGGAGCTCCTGCCACTGACTTACAGATCTGTATGTGCCCCAAACTTTGTGAGTCCCCTTCAGTCAGTTTTAAAGGTACTTCTTTATAGGACTGTATTTTATAAGGTCATGATAAAATATTAATCCTCAAGTATTAAAAATTTATCTAGTAGTTTAGAGGCACCTGAGTGGCTTAGTCAGTTAAGCGTCTGACTCTTGGTTTTGGCTCAGGTCGTGATCTCAGGGTCATGAGATCAAGTCCCACGTGGGGTTCCACACTCAGCATGGAGACTGCTTGAGATTCTCTCTCCCTCTTCCTCTGCCCCTCCCACTCATGAGCTCTTTCTTTCTCCATAAAATAGGTAAATAAATCTTTTTTTTTTAATGTGACTAGTGGTTCATAAATGAATCCATGAGATAATTTGATTTCAAAATGGAAGTCTTCATACTTAAGTAAAGCCTCTTTTTTAAAGGAATGGACAGCAATTGTCCCTTTAAAAATGATCAATTCTTCCCAATTCTTGTTTATAGGAATGATAAACAAGTACCAGGACAAGAAAGGAACAGCACACACTGTCCTCAAGGAGCTCTGAGTCTAGACGGGAAAGTAGATAAAGAAATCAAGGATGAACTACAGAGAAGCTAGTGTTGTGTGATGCACATGTATTGGAGAAAAGAGGTGGACACTAACTCAGCAGGAAATGGCACAGTCAGTATAAGTTGAAACAGGCTCTAAAAGTCATGGATGTTTGAACTTGAGTGAGAGTTATTCTGATAGTAGTACAAGAGCTTTCCAGAAAGAAGACAGAAGAGTTAACATTTTGTGAGACCTGTTAGGCTAACATCATGCTAAATCTATACTGTACATTTATGTCTTTATTGTGACTTTCTGAGAAGGGTACTATAATTAAAATTTTTTATTGTAGTAAAACAGATATAACAAAATGTATAGTTTTAAGCACTTGAAGTGCACAGTTGAGGCGTTAACTACACATTGTTGTATAACTGGTCCTAACATCTAGTTCCAGAACTTACTCTTTTTCCCAAAATAAAACTCTGCACCCATTTTAAACAGTAACTCCCCATACCCAGTCTCTCCAGCCCTGGGCAACCACCCTTCTACTTCCTGTCTCTGTGAATTTGACTACACTAGGTACCTCATATTGGTGTAACCATGCAATATTTGCCCTTTGGTAACCAGCTTATTCCACTCTGTAGATGGTCTTCAAGGTCTACGTTGGCTCATATTAGGATTTCCATCCTTTTTAAGGTGAATAATATCCCACTGTGTGTCTATGCCACACTTTGTTTGCACCTTTATCCAAAGATGGTTGCTTGGGTTGCTTCTATGACTTGGTAAATTGGGAATAATGTTGCTGTGAACATGAGTGTACAAATATCTATTCAAATCTGTGCTTTCTTTTTTGCTTACACCCAGGTGTGGAATTGCTGGATCATATGGCAATTTGGGGATTACCTGAAAACATCTGGACACCAATTTTTAATTTTTTTGAAGACACACTGTACTGTTCTCTGCAGAGGCTGTATTATTTTACATTCCCACTAGCAATGCGCAAGAGTTCCAGGTTCTCCACATCCTTGCCAACCCTTGCTGTTTTCCAGGGTTTTCTTTTTTCTTTTTCTTTTTTCTTTCTTTCTTTTTTTTTTTTTTTTGCTCATAGCCATCCCCATTGGTGCAAAGTGATACCACACTATGATGAAGAAGGAAGGAGTATGCTGATATCTGTCTTTTTTCAGATGAGGAACCAAAAGCTTACAAACTTGCCCAAGGTCACCTGGCCAGTACATGGCAGAATCAAGATTTAAACCTGAGTCCCTCCTACTGTGGTTCTGGGTTCTCAAACCTGATACCGCCTGGCACCCTGGGGAGCTGGAAGGGAGCACAGGAGACTTGCAGAATGTAAATAGAGAAACGAGTTGGAGTGGGGGAGCTGAGAATGGGGATGATGTCATAAAGTATGCAGGGGCCAAATCATAAAGACCTTTGTGTTTTTTCCTAGAAAAAGCTTTAGTTCTTATAAACAACTTGGAAATCTAAAATGTATATAGCAGCCATATTTGTTTAAGGATAAAGAGAAGGAAACATGAGATGAGCCCATGGGGAAGAAACAAAAACAAAAACCCCATTTCTCAGAAATGTAATCAGAATAGCTGTAGGTTAAGACCTAATGTAAAGAATAACTTATTTTTTCCACCAAAGCACAACTGAAAATAACCAGCATAATGTTGGTTTCACATATTTCCGTTTGTACTGAGCAAGGATATTTTGGGGCATCTTATGGAAAATATAACCTCAAGGGTTAAGGGAGCATTCATAAGACATCTCAGTGAATTCTATAAGGAATTTGTACTTATATGAGGCAAAACCTCTAGCACATAGTCCTAGACAAGGGGCCCACAAGGAAGGAAGGATCCTACTGTCCTTTTTTTGGGGTTTAGTCTGTCTAGGCCTGCTCAGACAGCCTGCACTCAGGATTGGGGAAGGAGAGAGGATCCCTGTTTAGGAGAGACTCAGGAACCTATGGATACACCTAGCATCAAGGGTGCCAATGGCCAGAGCTTTCCCCCATGGGAACTTCCCCTCTTATGAATGCTCAGGTGAGATGAAGCCAAAGATCAAGAAGAAAGGTACAGTGCCTATGGGGTGGGTCCGAGCAGGGAAGGGAGGGCCCCGCAGAGAGGGATGCTGTCTGTGCCCCAGCAGGCTGAAGGTCCACAGTGCTGAAGCCCCCCAGCACTCAGGGCCTCCTAAAGAAAAGCCTAGAGGCTCTCGGACCTCTGAGACCCATTAATGAGGGCTCATCGGGCCCTGGGTGCAGCGGGGCAGAGACGTGCAGGACAGATGGCCAGGCTGGGAAGCTCCCATCACCAAGCAGGCAGAATGTACCGCTTCTCCACCTTTCTTGCTCCTCCCCAAGCCCAACTATCCTCCAGGATAGTCTGACTGAACCCAATAAAGCATCCCCAGCGACATCTCAGAAAAGGGACAGGCATAAGGACAGGGAGCCGAATAAGGCAAAGCACGTGCTCCCACCCTCCCATGGCCTTGGGTTGCTGCAGGTTGGGCAGGTGTGTGGCAGGTGACTCTGGGGAGCTGCTGGGTGGGGCTGATCCTGAGCCCGCTGAGGTGGCTTTGGGGCAGGGGTTGGGAGTCCTGGCGGGACAGGGCCACATGAGGCTCAGCTCCTTCCTTGCTGAGGAAAGCCAGCAGAAAGAAAGCTTCTGTTCCCGGTGAGCCTCCGCGGCCTGTTGTTGGGCATGATTCACTCTCATTTGCCCTATAGGCAAGGGAGTCACCGAGAGGTGAGGTCACTTCCTGACATCAAGCAGGCCCTAGCGGGGCAGCTGGGAACTGGAGCCAGGGCTCCCAGTGCCCAGTCCCAAGCTGGTCTCTTTGCCTTCCTTCTCTCCACACCACATGCCTCCCATGGCCCAGGGGCCACCTTAAGCCTGATTTCAGGAGTGCGCACACTCGTGTGATGTGGCTTTCCGCGTTCTCCATAGGAGGCCTGTGTGTATGCACACGTGGGCGTGCGGTGTGAAGGCGTGCTCCTTACTTTGTGCAGGTGTAATTGCATCCTTACAAATTCAAAACACACGTGCGCAAGTTAGCACAAGTCTCTCCTGCCTGCCCCTCCCTCGGTAACCTCGGGACCCACCGGATATTCCCTCCTCTTCTGCCCCGAGTAAAGGAAGAGGCCCTCTCTCCCCTCCACAAGGCCCCCCTTCTCCCTGTTTGCTGAATCCTCATCCCTCCCAGGGCCTTCAGGCCAGGAACCTTCTTCTCTTTTCTCCATGTACTCTGTCTCTCTCTTTCCCTTGGGTTTTCCCTCCACCTTCAGGCATTCTCGGGCATCCCTTAGCATTTGAAAACACCCACCCTTCCTGGCTCTGGATCTCTCCTCCTCTCCAGACCTCTCCTCCCCCTCAACCCCCACATCCCCCCCACCTGTCGAGTCCCTCCAGAGGGCCTACATTTGCAACCTCCACTTCCCAACACCAGCATCTACCCTTTTAGCTGCTTGCTCCCTGCCTTCCCCTAACATCCTCCTTTAAAAGGGCCCTTCTTCCCAAGACTGCCCTTGACTACAGAGCTTCCAACTGGTGGGGCCTTTTCTCATTGTCTCCCTTTCTCTCACCGGTCCAGAGGCTCCTCTCCACTGTACTTTGAAGATTTCCCTGGAATCTGACCTTTGTCTCCATCCTCGGTACCCCTGGACTGGTGGTGGTCTCCTGGAAAATTCATGTCTCCAGCTCATACCATTTCTCTAAACCCAGCAGTTTGTGGCAGAGCACATTGGGCTCAAGAGCTGATGGCAGTTCCCCCAGGGCTGGCTGAACTGCTCAGAAGCTCAGCCCAGACCCGAAAAGCTTCTGGTTTTCAGCCTTGTCCTCCCTGTGTGCCCATGACACTCAGCACAGCATAACGATTTTGCCTTCCCTGTTGGACTGCACACTGGGAGAGTGCAGGGACTCTGTCTTCCCCCAGAGCCTAGCCCAGTGCTTGGCACAAACATACCCAATATCTATTGAATCAGTGAGTGAGCAGATGAATGAATGAAGTTGGCTGTCTATGTGTGAGAGGAGCCATGGGCCTCACAGGGAGGGTCCCAATGTTACTTACCCTACACACAAGCAAGCTGCAAGGTCCTTCCTAGTCACCAGCTCTGCTCCACCATGGGCTCAGCCTCCTTGCTGCGTGAGCTAGTATTAGCACAACACGGGGTTCTGCCACTCCCCAGGTACCAGAGTGGGCTCCAGCCCACCTCCCTTAAGGTGATCCCCGCAGGGACGGGGGGCAGATGACCTGGGGTGAGCCACTGACAGTCCCCACGTCCTGGCTCAGGAAGCCTTTGCCCTTCTCTGAGCTCTAGTGGATGGTGGATTCTGTTCCATCTTCCACATAGCTGGAGGATCGCAGTGGTTGTTCCTCTGGCAGGGGACAGAGGCTCAGGTCTGTGAAGAGCCAGGTAGGCGTCTCAGAGTCATGTTGCTTTGTTGGTATGGCTGGTGCGGCTGAGTACCCGGGGGTAGGAAATGGGTGGTCCTGGGGTGAGGCACTCGATAAAAGGCTTTCATCAATTAGGGACTGTGTTTCCTAAGCCCCTGTTGTGCCTACACCTCTGAGAATTTTACCTCTAATGGTTCATTTTAATGGCTAGCGCTAGGATGGAGAGAAGATTCTGGGCACAGAGTAGTCAGTGTGAAGTTCTGACTGAGAAGAAGGATGGGGTGATAGTTTTTGGGTGGGTTTGAGAATTCAGTTCTGGCTTAGCCTCAGGGGAACTGGGACATGGCCTTCTGGGTGGGCCAAGTGCTTCTGGAGATAACTTCTTTTCCTCTCTCAGGGCCAGGGGAGCAGAGGCAGAGAGGAAGCCATTCAAACAGCAGGATGGGTTTAGCTGGGAGAGAGGTGGGACCACCCAAGAGTGACAGGGCTGGGGTCTAGCCAGAGGCCCAGAGGGCCTGGGTCTCTCCACAAGCAGTGTAGACAGAGCTGCACCTGCTGGGGTACCCAGAGGTTAGCTGAACCTGTTTCAAAGGCAACTTGAAGGTCAGGGGTAGGGAGTTGTCTTGGTCCATTTGGGCTGCTGTGGTAAAGTACCATAAGCCAGGTGGCTTATCAGCCACAGAAATTTCTTTCTCACAGCTCTGGAGGCCAGAAGCCCAAGATCAGGATGACAGCCTGGTTAGTTCTGATGAAGGCCCTCTCCTGGACTGTAGATTGCCCGACTCCCCCTTCTCCCTCAAGTGGCAGAAAGAGGGCAAGGGATCTCTCTGGGGCCTCTGTTCTAAGGGCACTTTATGAGGCCTCCACCCTCATGACCTAGTCACCTCTCAAAGGCCCTACCTCCTAGGCCCAACACACTGGGATTAGGACTTATCATATGGATTTGAGAGGACACAAGCTTTCAGTCTATAACAGGTGTTGATGCTGATCTTGCCATAGTACTGGGTTTGTGGAGATAAAAGAAAAGAGGCTGCTTGAGGGTTTGGGGAAGCCTTGGGTGGTGGGCTCCTGCTTGAACCCTCCTGCCCTTGATCCCTAGGGTAAGATTAGGCAAGTCATACAGGCTCTCTGGGTTTCTGTTTTCCGACAGGGACTGGAGAGGTGGCTTGGCCATGTCTTATGATTTCCCAGAATGTGGGAGATTCAGTGAGTTAAAAGGCAAAACAAAAACATTGAAAAATTAAACAGGAAAGTGCCCACACTCTTGAGAAACCATTGTTGTATCAGAGGTCAAGCTGTGCTTGGCTGGTCACAGAAACCCCCACGGGAGGCCACATACCTGTCCCACCTACCAGTGACACCTGGGCTTGAGGCCACGATCCTGGACGCCTGGGTTCTCAACCTAACCTTGCCTCTGGTTCCTGTGCTCTTGTCTGAACCTCCATGCCTCAGGATTTCCAGCTATAAAAGGGGAATTTTCTGTGGTCCAAGAGTGTGCTTCAGTTTATCAAACTCTGTGAGGAAGAGCGGACTTGCAGGAAGACAGCCTTGGGTCTGAGAGGGGAAGGGGACGGGGAGGAAGTGAGAGGCTGAGCCAGGTCCTCATGTCCAGATGGTGGGGGAGGACCATGGAACAGGTGCTATTGCCATGGAGAGAATCTTGGCCAGCAGCCTCCACTCTGCACTGAGTCTGGCTGCCGTCACGCGTTTCTCTCTCAGCCTTAGCTGAACGGAGACTGTGTTCTTGAGGGAGATCCTGCCCCAGGGTGAGGAAGAAAAAAACAGAGGAGGCCAGGTCTCTCCCCTCATGGCAGAGTCCAGGAAGCCCCTGTTTCTCTCACAGCCTAGGCACCCAAGGATCACTCTGTTCCTGGAGGCCCTCGGAAGGACAATTTACAAGCCTGTTGGAGATGATTGCACTGGCATTTAAAGAACCCTCAGCACAGTTCCTTTTGTTGTCTCTGACCTCCCGTCACTGCCAAGCCTGCTGTTCCTTCGTCCCTCCCTCCCTCCCTCCTTCCCTTCCTACCTTCCTTCCTTCCTCCTTCCCATAATCGCCTGTTGACCAGCTCTTCTCTGCTTGCACTGATCTGGATGCCAGAGACACATATGGAGAAGACTGCTGCTGCCTTCAGGGGACACCAAGGCCTGGAGACAGACAAGGGAACACTCAGTGACCTCTCTGGGGAGGTGAAGGCTGGGATTGTGCCCCCCGGAGCTGGACAAGGAGGCAATGCCACATGGGGCCGATAGGTGGCGGCAGACGCCCACCAAGGCCAGCAGGGGCTCCTGGATACCTGAGGGCAGGTACCCACCCAGGTGCCAGGGTCTGAAGTGGACCTTTGCCTGTGGGTTGGCTGTGGGGGGAGACCGGCATCTTGAGTCTCTGTTCACCCGGTCCTTAGAAAGACTTCTGGTTCCTCCGCTTCTTGTCCTGATGCCTTCCCCTCATGTTTGGGAAGCAGCATCAGAGGGACCTGGCTGTTCCTGGGAGGGGCCAGACATTCTCCATGCACCTGGTAACTCTCATAATAACTCTGCCAACCAGCCGTCCTCAGCCCCATTCTACAGATGCAGAAATCAAGGCTCTCAGCAATGAAGGCGACTCCCAAGTGAAGGAACAGCTGTGTCTGATTCTAACCCATAAGGGTTAGAGGCTATGTGGATGCACCTGTTGTTAGCAGCTGGGGGGAGCGGCAGGACCCCAGCTCCACTGAACTTTGCAGCAGGCTTTCCCAATCCACGTGGGAAGTCCCTCTTTCTGCTCGGCTGCTAGTCTTCTTTACTTCTGCTATCCTTCCTTCCCACACCCCGGTGTGCTTACTCTAGTGCTCTCTATCCCACATCGTGTCCAAGAACATGAACACTGTCTTCATGCCTGTCTATGCAATATTATAACGAAAATGACTTGTCACACTCTTGTCATGGCTAACTGCTTACAAAGCCTTCTGCTCTGGGACTTTACTTTTGCCAGTATCCTTTCAGCAAGTATCTTGCTTCTCCCTTTCTTTTTCCCCCAGGTCTTTGATCCTTCAAAGCCCAGCATGTGCCCCTCCTCCAGGCAACTAATCCAGAGACTTGCAGTGCACCCTGGCCTTGCCTCTCCTTGGGCTCCTGCTCCTTTCCCTGCTGGGCTCCCACAGCCAGCTTGGCCCGGCCTGACGTTAGGGAGGCAGGGCCGGATGACAAGAGGCCAGAGTGCTTGTGCGACGTGCCCTATGGCAGGTGCCTTCCCTTACTACTTGTGTGACTCTGAGAAACCTACTTAACTTCTCTGAGCCTCTATTGAGCCCCTCTGTAAAGATAGGCTCAATCATACTGCCTACCTCGGAGGGTCTCTGTGCCAGTTCAATGGGCTGCTCACCGTTCAATAACGTAGAGTATATACTGCAGTGAAAGCACCTGAGAATGGGCGTCATGTACATGGAGCTCCCAAAGCGCCTTGTATGATGTTTTGCACATACTGGTTGGTAAGTACACACAACTGTGTCGCAAAAGCCTGACCCCCTTTCCACCACGGCCCGATTCCCAGACCTGGCTCTTGTCTCCCTCGGAGAACAAGGGAGGATGGTTTTACCCTTCCCTACCTTGCTGCGGGGGGGTGAGGCTGCCCTCGCCCTATCCCTATCCTCCCAACCAGGCAGTTTCTGTCTGGGAAACTTGGAGCAGGGGAAATAGGCTTTGGAAACAATAGGTCAGGCATGTGTCCAACTCCACCCACGGCTCATGGAGCCTCATATCCTGGTCTGTACAATGGGCCTGTTGGGTCGTCGGTGCATGATTTGGGATGAGACACGAGAAGAGGTTCTGTGAAATCCTCTGCATTTCACAGGCTTAGCCGCTGTTACTGTCATTCAGCCTGCCTCTCCTTGGGTCTTCTGGTCTCGTGTGCACTCCCCAGACTGAAACCCCTTTTCTCCTGGAGGCCCCTCCCAACCTGTGTCTTCCCTAATGAATGACTTATTCCCATAGGGCTTGGCACAGAATGGATGTTAAGCCTTTCTCCTCCCTCTTTGGGCTGCCTTAAGCCTTTCTTTTGCCTCTTTGCTGCCTTTTAAATCTAAAATCTTCCCAACAATCCACCCCATGGTAGGAACAACAGCTGAGTTCTTACCGTGTTTCCTGCCCTATACTAAAGGGCTTTCCATGCATTGTCTGAGTAAATCTTCAGAACAGTAGGCACTGGCCTCATCCATTTTTAAAAATGAGTAAACTGAGACTTCAGAGGTTTCTGGACAAGAGGTAACTTGTCCACAGTTCCGCAGCTGGTTAGGTCTGCTCGTGGAGCAGCATGTAAACCAAGAAAATCCGACTCTTGTAGCCTGTGCTCTTCCCCAGTGGGGAAGCCCCGGTGGGCCTTGCTGTGCCCATAGCCTTCTGGATGCTTCAGTTGTGAGCCTGAGGGCGAGGGGCATGACTTCATCACCTCTGAGTTCCCCACGGTACCTGGTGTGGGGCGCCTAAGTGGGAGCTCTGGGTGGGAATCAAAGGATATGGCTTCTGGGCCTTACTACGTACTACTTATCTGTTGTCTGTGTGACTTGGGGCAAGTCAACAGGACCTATCTGAAAGCTTAGTGCCCTCTGCCAGAGTCACTGAGGCATGGGGGTCTACATGGAGACCCCTGGCGCAGGAGCCCCAGACCACCAGCAGGAGTCCCCAGAGAGGCATTCTGCTTCCCCAGGCCCACACCTCCCCTCAGCATGAGGCTCTCTCTCAATCTCTCAATCTCTCTCGGATCCACCAAAGCCTGTGGCCCCAGAGCCCGTCTCTTTTTGTCCACTTTGTATGAGCAAGTTATGATTTTCCTGTGTACTGATTTATTATCCTGGGGCAGATGCCAGGGCACTCAGTAATAAGTTTATCCACAGAACCTAGCTGGGTGGGTGCAGAGTAACCACTGGGGCCGTGAGAGAGGATGCTGTCCCCAGTGACACCAGCTGTCCCTGTCCTATTTTGGCCCAGGTCCCTCCTTGGAGAGAGGCTGATAGGAAACAGCACTGCATAGAGACAGGATCAGGGCTGAGACAGGCAGAGACCTGGGTTTCTAAACTATAGCCCAGACCCCCCCCCCCCCCCCCCCGCATCCCTTGTCCTTGGAGCTGCATTCTCTGTAATAACCTTGACGGTGCCCCTGACCGGTTTCTCCCAGGCTATGTCTCAGTTTTCCCATCTGTAAGATGGGTGAATCTTCTTGACTTGCTCCCTGATGGAAGAGACTCAGGGGCCTCAGTGCTGCCTCCCCTCAAGTGTCTGTCACTGTTTACGGGCAAGAGCCCCAGAGCCTGGCAGGAAAGGAAGCAGCTAGCATGGCTGTCTGGAAGCAGGGGCATGGAGGGGGACTGTCCATCCTCAGCTGAACTAGTAACAGGGAACGGAAGGCAGTCAGGGTTTGGGGAGCTCTGGCAGATGTTCTGGGGGGGCCACAGGTCTTCCAACTCTTCCTTACCTTTCTGCTTGGCCCTAACTCCCTGTGCGCCCCATCTCTCTGCCTTCTTCCCTTTCCCTGTAGCCTTTTGACCCATCCAAGGCAGCTCCCAGACACACATCTGCTCTCTGTATCTCAGGATGGGCTCATTATTCAGCCTGCCATGCCCCCACCCAGCTTCACCCTGCTCACTCTTCAGGACCCACTTTAAATATCAGCACCTTCTCCAGAAGCAGGCCCTGACTCAGCCTGGACTTGAGTGCTCTCTCCTGTGGGCTGCACAGTGCAGAGATGAGTCTTCTGTGAGACCACTGACCTCAGTTCTCCTTGTATCAGTTACTGGTGTGTGTGTGTGTGTGTGTGTGTGTGTGTGTGTGTGTGTGTGTGTGTTCACCTCTTGCCCAGGACAAAGTATGGAGTAATACTTAAATGAGTGAACTAGGGAACTGTGACACTACAAAGAATCCCACACTGGGCCCTGCCATGAACTTGCTATGTGATGTTGGACTGGCCCCTTGCCCTCTCTGGGCCCGAGTTTCTAAATAAGTACGATAAGGCAGACTGCTGGATGTCCCCTAAGGTGTTCTCTAGCTCAGACCCTCTAGCATTCTACATTCTGTGCCTCCAGGGTGGTGCTCTCTGCCAGGGGAGGAAGAGCGCCCTGCAAGGAGCAGTGCTTGCAAACAGCCTGTGGAGAGAGGGGGAAAGAGGGTGCAAGAGAGTCTGCATGACTAAAGCAGAGTGATGAGAGCAGGTGGGATGAGAGCTGGAGGCTGAGGAGGCCGGGGATGAGGACAACAGACACTGAGTCCTAACTGTGTGCCAGGCACCATTCCAGCACTCAACACATCAATTCTCATGGCAGTCCCATGAGGGAATGCCATAATGACCCCGTTTTACAGACGAGGGGACTGGGATATGGGGGGGAGGGTGGTTCAGAAGGTAACCTGCCCAGGGTCACACTGACAGGGAGTAGTGGGTCAGGTTGCACATTTAGGCAGTAAGATCCAGAACTCCTTGCATCGCTGAATTGAGTGTTGAACCATAAAAGTTCTTGAACTTGGCACTGCGAAGTTTTATGTCTTCCCTAGAAGCGATGGCAGCTGTGGATGGGTTATGCATTATATCCTCACAGGATTCAATGTGTTTCGCAAAGGTCACTCTGGCTGCCATGGGGACTAGCAAGGAGCTAGGATGGGTCTGGGGTAGTGTAGCACGGATGCATTAGGAAGCATGGCAGTCGACCTGGAGAGTTATGATGGAAGCTTGAACTAGGGTGGGTGGGCATAGTGGAGATGGAGAAGACTGGATCAAACAGAGAGAAATTTAGGAAAGAAAATTCCCATGGTGTTGGTGGTGAATTAGATATAGGCAGTGAGGAAAAGGGAGAGTGCTGTGGAAGAGAACCCAGACTCCAGAAGGGGAGGAGGCTTGGGGAGATCATGAATTTGAAGATCTGTTGAATATGGCGCTACCCGTGAGAGATCCCAGGGGAAACAGCCAACAGCAGGCGGCTATACGAGTCTAGCGAAAGACCTATGCTCTCTTTGCCATAGGTAATTAATGCCATGGGAGTGAATGAAATTTGCCATGGAGAAAGTACAGAGCAAGGTGCAGGGCTCCAAGTTTTAACGGACCAATATTGGGGAAAAGTCTACACCGGAGACCCAAAAGGAGTGGCCAGAGAAAACCACTAGGTATCCCTGAAGCCACAGGAGGACAATGACAAGCAAAGTCAGGTAAGACTCCAGTTAAAAAGCAGACCATGGACATGCAGCTGTGGGTGCTGCCAGCCACTTTTCTTGGGGAGCAGATGGGCAGGAATCTAGGGATAGCAGAGAAATGATGGGAGGAGGTCAGGAGAAGAAGACAGCATAGTATAGGAGCTATCTGGAAAAGCTGGGTTGTAAAGAAGAAAGATGGTGATAGCTGGAGGGGAAGGAGGACCAAGTGAGCCGCTTTCTGTATCTCCCACCCTCTTCCCCCATCTCCCTCCCTCCCTCTCTTCCTCCCTCCCTTCCTTCCTCATAATAGGAGGGTGCTGAACATATTTAAAGGCATAGAAAGCACTCACCTGCGGGGAGGGGGGAAGAGATCATCACTTCAATAAGACTCCTGAGATAAGTTTGGGCCGCAGCCTCTGCGCTGGAACAGAAGAAAGGGAGGCAGGATGTGTGCTATGTTGGTAATTTATTTGTTTGGTATGGAAGCTGAGGGACTCTCTGTCTGGTGGCTGTTTTCTTCTCTGACAAACAGAAAGCAGGGACTTCTGCAAAGACTTGGGGATGGGAAGGGGTCTGGAGGCATGAGGAAAATAGAGCAGGTGTGTGCTAGGGCCAATTTAATGTTAAAACCTGTTTAACTATTAGGGCCTGCTTAGCCAGAGCAACTCCATATTGCCTGGGTAGCCATATTGTTGTTTACATCCACGGACTTCATTCCGGGAATAAACGCCCCAGTAGTTCCTTGTATGGTTCCGGGTATCGATTCTGGGAGTAAACGCCTTAACAATAGAAGCCACGTACCTTGGATCTGCGGTTATGCCCTATAAAACCAGGGAGGGGGTCACTTTCTTCCGAGGTGGCCCTGGCTGGTCAGTCTGACTTCTAATGCTTGGCATAGAATAAAGCTCTACATAACTTTTACTTTGTCTCAGTCTCGTTCTTCTGGCTGGTCAGTCTGACTTCTAATGCTTGGTATAGAATAAGGCTTTGCATAACTTTCACTTTGTCTCAGTCTCGTTCCTTCGATAACGGACCCCAAAAGTGTGAAACAATCATGGAAAGAGGAAAGGAGTTAACCAGGGAAACCAAGAGGATTTCTGAGAGGCATTAAGAAGACACTTCAAGGCTGGGGATTGTGGCTTTGTAGGGAGCCAGACTGCCCTGCCCCCTGACTCCCCTACCACCACCCCAGTGCATGGCTGTTGGGTACAAATGTAGAGAAAGTGAGTGGCTGGCTTCATCCAGGGCTGGGGCTTTGCCACATGTGCTGATTAAGGATGAGGGACAAAGGAATGTAGGGTCTTGGCAAAAACACATAATTGGATGAAAGACTGTGGGATATAATAAGCCAGATAGAGGAGAGAAGTCCATACAGGACAAGCTGGATGAACTGGAAGAAAGCAGAGGACTGTAGACAGGTGAGAAGGAAGAGCAGTTTGGTGGAAATCGTTGAGCCATAAAGCTGGAAGCTGAGGAGCTGGTAGAGAGGGGGATGCTTGATGTGGTCTTCTTGGAAGTGGAACAGTCACAAATAATGACAAAGTCCAAGATAGGACATGGGAGTGGATGGCTAAGGTTGAGTGAGGGGGAAGGTGAGTGGCAGGAGGGCACTCAAGGAGCTGAGTGGCCAGCGTGCCGGCCGGGTCACTCTCTGTGTGGATGGTGGTCCATCCAGGATGATCATGGGCAGCTTGTGGTGGAGGAATTCAGTAAATCATGAGCCAAAGTCTTCGATTAGTGACATGGCAGGGTGGGGAGTGGTTGGAAGGCAAATAGTGACAGTAGTGAGTGGGCAGAGAGGGTCAGAGGTAAAAAATAATGAGTTTGAAAGGAGAAGATCCTCTCCCAATATCATGTCAGCCCTGGTTGTGAGGGGAGTGGACCAACATCCTTATAGCATAAGAAGAAACCAAGACCTAAGAGGTTAAGTAATATGTCCTAATTAGCAGCTGGTAAGGGGGGTAAGAGTGGGGACTTGAATCTCCCCTCCCCCATCTCCCGTGTTACCCTCTTCCTACCCACATGGGTCATCAGAGAGAGGAGAGGTCCAGGTGACAGCAAAATGGCTCGCTTTACAGAATGAATAGGAGTTGGGTTTGTGATTTTTTACCCAGAGATACAGAGATACCACCTCCCCTCCCCAGGATGGTTAGGGATGAAATGCTCTCTCTAGAATCAGTAGCATCACTCCTGTCTTGACATGCTATGACATGACCTCACAGCACTATTGATCATTTGAGAGCCTCTTGAGGACAGTGTCAAGAGCAGAGATGCGGTGGGGGCAGATTGTCACATTCCTGTGGTAGCCAATGTCATTGGCATAGCAACACAACTCTGCCTCCATCCCATCGAGTCCTGGCTTCTGTCACGGGGGGAAAGCAGTGGCACTTTATGGTATGGTACTGAGCCCCATAGTCCCTCTGGGAAAGAACATTTCCATCCTAGATCAAGCAGGATGGGCATAGCATGAGGCTGTCAAATAGGGTTGGATTTTCTTATTTGGCAGGATGTGGATTTCCTGGGGTTTCCCTACTGATAAGCTCTACTCTTTCCAATAGCAATTTCAAGTCAACAGTTGTTTGGGTCTTCCAAGGTCAATTGCCCTTTCTTGATCCCCACCCCAGCTGACTCCAGTGGAAACCCTCTATTTAAGAAAAGTGTCACAGTGCAGTGGGAGAGCCAGCCTCCCCTGGCAAGCCAGGATCAGGCTTGCCATTCACTGGCTGTGAGCTTTATGTTATTTCTCTTTCTGAAGCTCAGGTTTCTCACCTATAAAAATGGGGACACCTCCCTGGGGGATTACGAGGATGAAATGAAGGGACACATATATCACCTTCATCCTGGGCTTCACTGCAAGAGGATGAGACGGCCAGTCCACTGTAGGTTTCTCTTGCATGGAGAGTGGGGCTTCAGTGCCTTGGGCTGAGCCCCCCAGCAGAGGTCTGACTGGGAGGGTAGGATGATACACAAGCTTCAGTGGGCAGGGCAGCATCTGGGGATGGCAGGCATCGTCTTCCAAAGCCAGCTTCCAAATGGCTAAGTACCCTGGCAAAAGGACAGTGTGGGTCGTGACCCATGTCCCTTTACAAAATATTTGTTAGCCCATGGCAGTGAGGAAATTTCAGGCATTAAAGAGAAGTTTTCAGAAGATGCTTTAGAAATTTGGCATTGTTGAGACATCCAAGCGGCATCTCTTTGGGCTTCTTTTTAGTTATTTTTTTTTCTAATTTCAGTTTTCTATTGATTCATTTTTGTTGTATTAAAACAACAGCAACAACAACAGCAACAGCAACAAAAACACTGATCTGGAACAGACCCTGCAGAAAAAACACTGTTCCTTTACCCCATGTAGTCTGAGAAGCACTGGTCTTGATAAAACAAAAGCCATCTTAAAACCAACTAAGTACAATGAAGAGCTGATTACAAAAACTAGCTGTCCCACATTGGTAAGATGGCAGTTTCTTTATTGCCTCAAGGCAGAAACTCCAATTCTCCTTTGCACTTACCCAGGCCCCAGCCCACAGGCTCTGTGAGCCCTGATCCCTGTTTTGAAGTTCATTGCCTGGAATCTCAGCCCAACTCAGTGCCTCCATCTTGGTTTCCAGCAACATGGCCTGAATCCAGATGTAGGTCCTGTCTTGTTGTATCAGCATCAGCCTGAGTTTGGAGACCAGACAGCTGGGATGGAGGAGCCCACAGGCCTGGCCTTTCAGGTGCTACTGAATTTGGGGGGATGAGAGGCAGGCACAGTGAGACCCCTTGAGGGGTCAGGTGAGATTCCTTTCCATATACCATGGGTTCTGCTCCTGGAAGGCCAGGGTTCCAGGAATCCCAGTTGCTGGCCTAGGACAGAAAGCCACAGGGAGAGGCTGTAAGGAGGCTAGGGCATCTGGAAAGGCTGGGGGACAGCTACAGAACCCCTGTTCTATCCCCCATCCTGCGATCCCCTTCTGCTCCTTAGCATGTAGGGTGCTTAAAGCTAAAAGCCACACAGAACCAGCAGGACCATCCGCACACCTGTTGCCCCCTCCTTTGGCATGGCTTTCAGTGAAAATGTTTACCAAAAGAGTCTAAATGTGTTTTATATAAAACAACTTCCTTTTAGGAAGGGTCTTGCTTTGAAATAAGGAAAAGTAAAGTATTTATGGGACATTTCCTTTGCTGCTCTGCCTGGCTCGCCTGTCGTGGCTCGGTATCAGGTTGTCCCCGATCTGTGAGCTCCTGGGGACAGCACGGCCATGTTCATCCATCTGCGTGCATCAAGGTGCTTGATATGGGTACTTGCACGTAGTAGGACCTCAGCAAATGCTTGTGACATATATAAAAGCTAACGAATAGCTTGTGGAAACAGAAATCAAGAAAGTGGAGCAAAGACTGTGCCTCCACCTACCTGGGACCCAAGTCTGGCCTCTGAGAATAAAACCTGTGACACCATTGTAAGCTGTGTGAAGACCTGACAAAGAGCCAGAGTATCTAGGTCACTTGAAGCCCCTGCCTCTCCCAGTCCTGGGAATTGTCTTCCCTTCACACAGAGGATGAACAAGGCCGATCTGGAAGACACCTCATAGGCAAGGCTGGGGAAGTTAACTCCTATGTTGCCAGTAGCGTAGGGCACGTAGCTCTGAGTAGACCACAACCCCAGCCACCGGTGGCAAGAGATTAGCCTAAATGTAGCCCAGTGTGAGTGTGTGTGGGAGGGGGCGTTGCCAGGGGTCCCCTGCTCCCCAGGGCCCTGGCCCGCTTGGGAGAAGAGGAGCATGGTACCACCCAGAGTTCACAGGAAACCCCCCAAGGCCCTTCCCACCCCCACCCCGCCTAGGACCCTTAACTGTGACCTGAACTTGGATTGCAACCAGAACAACTCCTGGTGTGAGAAATCCAGAGCCTTCTGGCTGCCTCTGTGCCACTCTGGTTGGTATCTCTCATCTGATCTTCTACTGATCTTTGCTTTGTGCTCCTGGAGTCGCCTTCACGTGTGAGCGATGAGGGTTTCCAGTGTTCGCTCCTCTTTAAAGAGAGGACTTGGAAGAGGTAGGAGACCACAGACCACCATGTGGGCCAGGCAGCGGGGTTCGGCATGGCGGCTCTGAGCAGGAGCGGGGCCGCCCCCTGCTGGGTGGGTCTCACCAGCTGCTTACCCCTGGAGCCACGCGATGCATGCAAGGTTCCCGAGGAGGTGATGTGGGCAGAATTCTATGGTTCAGGAGGATGCTGCTAGGCAGAACAGGACAGAGGAACCACGAGGTCAGGATCGGTGAGGTCTATGGGGTTTCCTGGGGAATGGCCACCCACTGGAGGTCACTCCGTCTGCGCAGTGTGATCTGAGCACCAATCGTACCAGAATACCAGGGAAGCCCGCCAGGGCTGTGTACCTGAGAAGTGCCTGTGACTGCACAGAGCGGGGCTACTCATTATCACCCCCGCCTCCTGCTACACCCATAAATCTCATAACATGTATGTCCAGGCTCCAAGAGGTCAGGCTGTGGCTCTGACACTCCTGCCTTAGCTCATTGGGCTGGGCACAGAGAGGAACTGAAATCCTCTTAGCTGGGACTTCACCCAAACAGGCTTGATCACCTGAATATCTGTGGTTCACAAGGGACTGACCAGTCACCTCGGGGTTCCTTCTTGGGAAATCTGACACATTAATCTAGAATATCTTGAGCTGTGCTGTCCAGGATGGCGGCCACCAGCTTACATGGGGCTCTTTTAGTAGAACACTTGCATCATCACAGAAAGTTCTGCTCACGACTGCTGAAGAGAAAACAGGTTCTGTTCCTATGGGTGTTACTCAGAGATTTGACACTGGGTCTCTTGTGTGTGCTGGGACGGGTGTCTGCCCTGAATGACAGTGCCCAAAGTCTGTGTCAGGTACCTGGACAGCCTGTCTATCTGGTTGGTCGGTTTGGTGGGGAAAAGAAAGGCAGCAGCTCAGTAAACACCGTCTGCAGCAGGGGTGACATGGCTGACTTATGACAAGATTCCCCTTTCAGCTACTCAGTCATTTTCCAGACGTTCATGGGGTACCGGTTATGTCTCCGCATCATGTCTAGACGCTGGGGGTTCACCAGGGACAGGACCATTGTGGTTCCTGTCCTTGTTGAAGGTGCAGTCCTGTCTGGTTGGACACTAGTGTCACAGATGGAATGTGGAGCCTTACTAGAATGGCTGTAGATTTCTCTCCGCATCTATTTTAACCAACCGCCTGGGATTTTCAGTGAAAAGACACAGTAAAATTCTAAAGGTTGCAAATTGTGTTTCAAGTGAGCAGTGTACATCCCTCCCCATAACTGCCTCAGGCTTTCTCTCTGGGGCTCAGAAACGCAGCCTGTCCGCCGGGACCATCTGGACACACTTAGAACAATGGAGGTGACACAAGGGTCCTCAAAGCAGCTTGGGAGGCCCCCAAACGGAGCTCCTGGGGGGCAGCAGGAGTAAACACAGGCCGAGTGGCTGCTGAAATGGTTTGGCTGTCGAGGCTAATGCACTGAGGTTCAAAGCTTTGAAGAAAGTCTGCAGGGCAGTAACAACAAACGACTTTGATTTAATTACGGACCACAGACTTTCTAACTGACTTTTGAGGGGAGACAGCACTTCTAAGATCCAAGTCTGGCAAGAATTTGCCATAGGTGCTTTTTTTCAGGTTATTTTACAGACTGACATTTTTGTGAGACTCAGGAAATAAACAAGCCCTTTGAAATCCTGTGTGTGTTTGTGTGTGTGTGTGTGTGAGAGAGAGAGAGACAGAGAAAGACAGAGAGACAGAGAAACACCACAATTTTCTAACTTTAAAATAGCATAGTTTGTGCTCCATTATAATGTGTGTCCCAAATTATAACTAGAAGTCTTTTTGAGTTCTCGGAACAGTGTGTATAGAGGTATGTTGCAAAATGTTTTATGGAAAAATACTTTTTGGGGACGTGTGTATCAGGGGTTCTTCTTTTTTTTTTTTTTTTGAGATTTTATTTATTTATTTGACAGAGAGAGATTACAAGTAGGCAGAGAGGCAGGCGGGGGATGGGAAGCAGGCTCCCCCCCTAGCAGAGAGCCCGATGCGGGGCTTGATGCGGGGCTCGATCCCAGGACCCTGGGATCATGACCTGAGCTGAAGGCAGAGGCTTAACCCACTGAGCCACCCAGGCGCCCCAGGGGCTCTTTTAATTTATATTTCAGGCAACTGTTTAAAGGGTTGAGTGATGCAATTATTCGTATCGAGAAGGGGCCCATACTCTCATGAGCATTTCTTGGGGATTTACTGTGTGCTTAGCACCCACCTGGCTACGGGGGGAGATATGAAGAGAAGTGAGAAAAACTTTGTTTTATAAAGCTGGCAGATTCTCAGGAGAGACAAGCATAGGTCAGGCTGCCCAGGAGGGAGAGATTTACCCTCATGGAGGGGATCCAGGAAGGCTTCTTGAAAGAGGAGGCCATGGATGTGGGCCTGGTATGTTCAACTGTCAGCGGGCTCAGTGCACCAAGGAAAGGACTTCTCCAGACTCCACTAACATGTTCAGGCCTCTGGCCTCCATCCTGCATGTTGGCAATTGTCCCCAAATTGAACTTCATATTTTTTTTTTTTCTGCAACTTTAAGAATCCAGTTGGGACAGATGGAGATTTACAATAAAACTTTAAAATTTGATTTGTTTTTATAATGGATTTGTGAAGTCTTTCTTGGGGTGATATTCTTATCATGAAATATATGCCATGTGCCTGAGCTTGGGAAGCTCGAGGTAGTGATTCCACGGGTAGTTGAGTCAGAGAGACCTGGCCTTGGATCCTGGCTCAGCTCTAGTGAAATCCTGGGGAAGTTCCTAGGTCCTCTTGGAGCCTCAGCTTACTCACCTGGGAAATGGTATTCAAAATGACTCTTCTATGGATGCGGTCTGTGGTTAGAATTTAATAAGGTACTTTGGTGAATTTCTCAGCGCACTCGCAGGCCCGTAGAAGGTGTTTGGTTATCGTTGGTTAAAATACAACTGACCTTGACTTCTTGGCTACATCCCATCTTAACTCACCTATGCTATGCTGTGGTCACTTACAACTCAGTACAAACAATGGGGAAGCCAAGTCCTTTGGGTGAAGGGTAGTTGAGGCAAAAGGCTTTTCATGGAGTTGTTTTAAGTAAAAGTCTGGAGGGAGCTCTTTTGTATGAGGAAAGTTCTGGACTATCTTGTCAAAAACTGTCAAAAACTGGACCACTCTCTAAGTGGTCCAACTCAAGGTAATGGGGCCAGGTTCACGTCCTTCCCTCCTTTCCCCAGTAGCCTGTACTCATCTCACTTTGGCTTTTGTAACACCATGTTGAAATACCCTGTATTCAGGTTGGTCTCCCAGAGTTGACCATGAGTTCCTTTCAGATTGTGATTCTTCTTAATAACTCAGCAGCCTACTCAGTGCCAGGTACGAAGTTGGTGCTCAGTACTTGATGAACCACTAGCTGGATATATGGGTTTAATTCTGAACAAGAGCTATGGTCAGACACCAATATCTGGATTCTCTTTTTGTTCACTTCAGTGGCAGACTGGAGATAAACTCAAAATGTTTATTCAGTATGTTATTTACTATCCTAGAAGAACTAGTAGCAGCATTTCCTTATGTGGGCAAACTCAGGAAACCCAGAGCAACTTTAAGGTTGAATGTTAGCTTCATTCTCTCCAGCTTATTGCCCTGATTCATCAAGATCCTATGTTTGGGTGATCAAGAGAAATTATGATATTCTCTAAGCTGGTGGGGATTGATTCATCCCATCTGCCTCTCCTCAACTGTTAGGCCTGGAACAGGGAGGAGAAGAGGATGTCTGGGAAAGTTAGCTCAGGTTGGGTATTGAACTAGGGATCCCAAAGAAGGAGAACTTCTAAGACCTAGGAAAGTCATTAATTGATGAGTCTGCCAAGGAAGAAATGCTTTCATGGCCACATGTTTATGTCAGTCCATGTCAACATTTCCTGCTTCCCCTTCAGTGTGAACCCAACAGTGGCCAGTCACTCCCTGATTCACCCTGTGTAGTAACCAGTACCATTATTCATTCATTAATTCAACAATGTAGGGGAATTTAGGTATGTCGTATAGAGCACAAAAAGGCACATAAAAGTATATCCTAATAAAAATCTGTTCTCCAGGAACTTATGGCTTAATAATACAGATTACTAGGTGTACACATACTAGGTATAGCAAAAGGTAGAAAATGAAACATTAAAAAGAGTCAAAGGGCCATGGGAAGCCAAGAAAGTAGAATATCATTGCCAATGGCAGGCAGAATTACCAAAGAGGTTGAGAGGCTTTAGAAGTAAATAGGTTCAAATCCCAGAATTACCATTTACCAACTTGGGCCTGGCATATTCAACTGTCTGCTGGCTCAGTGCCATATGACCTATGGTAAGGTACTAAACCTCTGTGGGCCTCAGTTTCTTTACTTGTCAGATTTTTGCGAGGGTTAAATGATAGAATGGGTGTGGAACATTAGCACACAGCCTGACACACGATGACCAGGATTTCTGAGCTCACTCTGCGGGCCAGTGCTGCTTTAGCAATCACAGATGTCCAGGTATGGCAGTCAGGGCCATTTGGTTATAAACATGAAATGTACCTTCACTAACATTAAGCGAGCAAGAAATTTACTGGGAAGACCTAGATGCTCACAGAATTGAAGAAAAGCAGAAAAGCAGGCCTTGGAAAGGATAAGACCAGGTGGTTCTGGGGTCTCTGTGGGGGCATGATAAGCAGTTAACTTCAGGGGGCTTTGCTGGAGGAAGCAGCTTCCAGTCAATTTTTACTCCTCTTTTTCCAGCCCAGGATTGGGACCCTGGGATAGTCTGCATATCAGGCTGTGTGCTAAGGTTCCTCTCTATATCTGCATAGTAGACATTGATGTTGGGCATGAAGCACAGGCAAGTCTATTCTAAAAAGACCCACAAATAACTCAGAGATGCATCAAAAGTTGAGAATCACTGAAAAGTCACTATAAAAGAGAGGAGTCTCATTAATTCTTGAGGCAGGGAAGGGAGGGAGGTACAGAGCTGAATATCTCTTTAGAACTTGAACTCCATTGTGATGGCTGGCATAGTAGGATAATGCTAGGTGTGATTCAGCCTTCTTGCTTTCTAGTGGAGGAGATAAACACTATTCCCATAGCTACAAGGATTTGTACAAGGCTTTGAGGGAGCTTTGGCCTTTCCTCCAGATGATTATTTTGGTCTCCGTGATACCAGTCACACCAAGGTCAGTCTAAGGCCCTTGACAAGTGAGTGGTCTGAGAAGAAAGTGGGCTAGCACTGACCCAGGAGAGGTGGTCACCCCTGCATTTGGTGTTATCATGCCCTCAGATTGCAAAGAGAAGACCTGTAAATCATTCTAGGGAATATTCTACTCCCTGGTCCAGCCTCTTCCATAGAGGGGTTGGGTATCTGCCAGGTGACCCGTGGGAGTAACCTGCACTTGCTGAACTTTTCTGTAGTACTGGGGAGGGAAGAGGAAGCAGTAGACCTGGAAGTCTGCCAAGAGATATGGAATCATGGGAATGTGCCTGACTAGCTCTGGGAGGTTGCCCAGCCCTGCTGGATGTGAGCTTCAGGATCTTTGAAGGACCAAACATTGCTCTAGACATTTTGCTCTAGGTCCATTAATCCTGATGACAAGTACCAAAATTGCAAAGGGATTGCCCTTTGCCAGATCACATGTATCTACAGCCTGACATTAAAAAACTGACTTTGGCTTTTCTGTGTAAAATTGGCACCCAAATATAGCTAAAGCAAAAAGAAAAAAAAAAAAAAGAAGAAGAAGAAAGAAAGAAAAAAAGAAGAAAGAAAGAAAGAAAGAAAGAAAGAAAGAAAGAAAGAAAGAAAGAAAAGGAGAGAATTTTTGGCTTCCTCACCAGTTTAAAAATTATACCATGACATTTATTGCTTCCATTATCCAAAAATGTCCATTTGGAGCAGGCTTGCCTCTCCCTTTGCAGCTACCCCACCCCTCCACAAGGTCTTCCCACACTGATCTAATCAACAATGAGCTCTTGTGTCTGGAAGTCCCATTGTGCCTTCTGTTCCTACCAGGAGAGACCCTGGACAGGATTAGATCACAGGACCAGGGCACTTCCAGCCTCTGTATGGCCTGTAAAATTTTAGAAAATGTAGATTACTATTTCCAGAGGTACTTACCTTTTTATCCTTATCTTTCATTGTCCAAAGAAAGAGTTGCTCCCTTATGGAATGTGAAAGGTTCCCTCTCTGGATCCCATTTCCCTGAAGAAAGTAAGTTTCAGTCAAATCTTTGAATGTGAATGGAGAATTGATCTTGTTTCTCTTCCTCAAAATGAAGAAGGAGAACAATGCTTAATCCAAAGGAATAAGTTTTCAGTTGTGGGGTTTGACACAGCATCACTGGTGTGGAGATTTGTTTGGGCTTGGGGTTGGGGGGGGGCAGAAATAGTGGAATATTGATTTGGTTACCATAACAAAGGCCGAGATGCTAGTGACTCAGTCAAGGCAGAGGTTTATTTTTTTCTCTGTTAGCTAGGGCTAATATGGTGGTTCACAGTGTCAGGGGCTAAAGATCTTTCTGTCTTCTTTTTCCACCGTCCTCAGAATGTGTGGTCCAGACACCCAGTCGCAGTTCTAGCTGTCAGATCTGCGCCACTCCAGGCAGTACAACCAGGAAGGGGACAGAGAGGCTGGCCCGCACTTCACAGTGACCCAGCCTGGAAGTTGTGTGAGTGGCCTCTTCTCATGCTCTATTTTGTAGAACCTTGCCACAGAGGCATATGCAGTTGTAAGACAGTCTGAGAAATAGAGTTTTCCGTAGGGTAGCCATGTGTCCAGGCAACACTGTGTGACTACGGAGGACATGAAAGACAGATAGTAGGGAGACCACTTGCGATCTCTGCCACAGGAAACCTTCCTGCTGCCTTGTACTCCAGTTTTATATCTTTATAAACCTGTCTTCTTGAATGCTTCCACTAATCACTCTGCTGCCTAACTTAGAGCCCTAGGGACATTACTGCTGCTTTATTACCCTCATTTCCCTCTCTTAGATTGGCCACCAAGTCCTTTGACTGCAGAAGTACCTTCCACATCTGTCCTCTTCGCTCCCTCTGCACCCCCACTGCCTTAGTTCAGGGTTTCAAGTGTCAATAGTCCATCTCATTCCTTGTGTTATTAATTTGTTCAATAAGCAATTACTGAGCATCTACTTTGTAGCAAGTAATAATATAGGTGTTGGCAATAAAAAAAAAAAATGATCCTTGCCCTTCAGTAGCTCATAGTGTAACAGGGGAGAAAAAAAACCAAACCAAACCAAATACCCCTGCAACTAGAGGCAATGCACAAGTGGCTGAAGCCAACTATTTCTCCCCCATGCCACCACACACATAATTCTTATGCATTCTCGTCCCTGCTCCAGAGTCATATATCATAATGGCCAAAATTAAAATGACACAGAACAACAAAGGTTGGCAAGGATGTAGAGAAAACGGAACTTTCATGTGCGGTTGGTGGGAACGCAAACTGGTGAATCCCACCATGGAAAACAGTATGGTAGTTCCACAAATATTAAAAACAGAAATATAATTTGATCCAATCATTCCACTATGGGATATATACCCAAAGAAAATGAAAACATTCATTTGAAAAGACATATGTGCCCCTATGTTCATTATTGTGGCATTATTTACAATAACCAAAATATGGAAGCAACCTAAGTGTCCAACAACAGATGAATGAATAAGGAAAATGTGGTCTATTTAATACATAGAATATAATGCAGCCACGAAAAAAGAAGAGATTATGCCATTTGAGACAATGTAGATGGACCTAAAGGGTATTATGCTAAGTGAAATAAGTCAGACTGAGAAGAAACAATTATCATATGATCTTCCTGATATGAGGAAGCTGAGAGGCAACGTGGGGGATTTGGTGGGTAGGAAAAGAATAAATGAAACAAGATGGGATCAGGAGGGAGACAAACCATAAGAGACTCTTAATCTCACAAAACAAACTGAAGGTTGCCGGGGGTGGGTGTGTAGGGAGAGGGTGGTGGGGTTATGGACATTGGGGAGGGTATATACTATGAAGTGTGTAAACCTGGCGATTCACAGATCTGTACCCCTGGGGCTAAAAATACATTTTATGTTAATAAAAAAATTAAAAAAAATAAGTCATACTGAGAAAGACAAATACCATACAATTCCACTCATAAGTGGAATCTAAAGAAAATAAAAATGAATACACAAAAAGTAGAATCAGAACTAAAAATACAGATGGTTTCCAGAGGTGAGAGGGCAGCAGGGTGGGAAAAATGGGTGAAAGGGAGTGAGAGATGCAGACTTCTAGTTATGGAATGAATGTCAGGGGAATAAAAAGCATAGCATAGGAATACAGCCAATGACACTGTAACAGCCATGTAACAGGACAGGTGATGGCTACACCTGTGGTGAACAGAGCATGATACATAAAGGTGTCAAATCACTAAGCTGTACACCTGAAACTAATGTAACATTGTGAATCAACCAAAATAATCTTTTCTTTTTAAAAGATTCCACTTATTTATGTAAGAGTGAGAGAGTGGGGGGAGGAGTAGAGAGAGGGAAAAGGACAAACAGACTTTACACTGCGCACAAAACCTGACAGCGGGCTCTATCCCATCACCCCAAGATCATGGCCTGAGCTGAAACCAAGAGTTGGACGCTTAACCACCTGAGTCACCCAGGTGCGCCATATGAAAAATAATGTTAAAAAGAAGAAAGGCAAAAGTTGATTGTGTCACTATTTGCTCTTTAAAATCAATTTCCACTCACTCCCTGCTCTGCTTTATAATTAATATGAAGAAGGCAGGGGTGATACTCAAGGTTTTAACAAATAGCATGGCCTAAGCAACCAACAGACAAGGCTGTGCCAATGTCCATAGAACCAACCCTACAAGGAAGGTTCCTCTTCCTTTGGCCCCAGACTCACATCTCCTCTTCAAACCCCATGTGCCTGGCTGCTCCAAGTTGCTCTCTGCTCTGGCATGCCATGGGCTCCCACCACCTTGTAGTCTGCTTCTTCTGTTCCTTCTGCTGTTCCTTCTGATGAGGATCCTCTCACTCCCTTGGCAGCAAATTTTCTCCCTCCTCTTCTTCCTCAGATCTGCCCCTCCTCTTCCTGCTAGCTGATATTTCTTGAATAATTTTTTGGTTTCAGACATTGTTCCAAACACTTTTCAACATGTGAAAGCTTATTTGACTCTCACAACTATGCGGTAACACAAGTATTGTTGTTTCTGTTTTAAAGATGAGGAATCAAGGTCCAGAAAAGTTAAATGAACTGTCCCTAGTCAGCCAAGGCAGATGTCATTTTCTGTGTGAAGCTTTGCAGACATACCTAGGCAGAGTTAGTTGCTTTTTGCTTTGTGTTCCCATAACACCTTGTACCTATGGCCATCATTTCCCTCATTGTATTGGAGGTCCTCTGTTTACACAGTTGCTCTCCTCAGCAGCAGATGATGTCGTCTCCAGGGCCTGTGACTGCTCTTGGCCTGCGATAGGCACTCAATAAAAGTCACTGCCTGTTGCAGGAATGCTTAAGTTCTAGGCAAATTTACCTTTGTGGTTCCCCACACCATTTTATCAACAATGTCAATCATTTCCTAAAGGTATCTTTTTCAGTTTTTGGTATTTCTCTTAGCCAGGATAAGCATCCTTACCTGAAAGAAAAGGAGGCAACCACCAACGTAGTATGAATTCAGGAGCTCTGAGAAAACATTTCTTACAAGTAAATGCCTTACCTACTGGCTACCTAGAAGCTTACTGGCCTGGATATCAACTCTGATTTCAGGCTTTAACTGCTGTCAGGATCCCTATCTACCTTAAATAACCAATCAATACCGTGAGCTGTTAGAATGCATGTCTGCTTCCATGTAGGTGATGGCTGGTGCAGAAGCTTTATCACAGGACTGGTGGGACCAAATGGGACAGTATTGTATGCCCACTCCCAGGAAAGGTGCAGAAATGAGAAGGGTCATGAGGAGAAATGCGGCAATATTCACCAACCCAGAGCCGGGTGATGGGGGGGATAAGCGAGCTCACCAGATTGCCTTCTTCTCATTCTTCCAGGTCTGAGCCTCTACCCAACGTTGTCATTACTAAGGTCCTCAGAGCAGGAAAACAAGAGCTAGACACGGCCAACTTTCACAGAAACTAGAATCTCAACATGTTGCTTTTCTAAACCTTGGTGGTCTTTCTCCTTGGTTTTAAAAACAATTTAAATGCATAATGAGCAAGAATACAGTCTTTTCATATCATAAAGTGTGTATAAGAGATCTCTGGGGTCCTCATTAATGACCAGAAGCTCCTTCAAGGTGATACTGAATGCCATACTTGAGAAGCTATCTGTCCCCTCAAAGTATCTGGTACAGTGCCTGACATATGGTGGCATAGGTCTCCATTTCTTCTGACGACTCATCCCTGAGGCTAATCAACAAGGAAATGTGAAATGATGTAGAACTGATTCAGTTTTTAAGATGTCACCATACACTCACACAGACACATATATCCCAGTACAATTGAAATCACTATGAAACCATAAGTTGTATCCTCATACTTAATATAAATCACAAACTCTTTATTTTCATAATCTCCATAATAATTGTAAATAACAACCTAATCTATCCAGAAAATGAACCATAACTGAGCTAGACATTTCCTGATATTTGGACATTTAGGCTGCTTATGTTCTTTTAAATAATTATCAGGTTTCTAAAAAAAAAAATAATGATGTTTCATTGCTAAATACTTCAATTTGCATCTCCCAACAATAAGGGCTTTTAAAAATGTCCATATCAGCACTCATTCCTAAGTAAATGAGCATTTATTCTTTAACATCTTCTAATATCTGGTCAATATTAAAATTCCCAATAGTTCTGACAATGTCTTTTTACTGTTTGCTCAAACCTAAATTCCAACAAGGCCTGCCCATGCATTGCATTTTGTGGTTATGGCTTGAGTCCCTTTTAGCCTAGACTCCTCCACCTGGTCCCAATCTTCTTCTATTCCGTTGACTTGGTGAGGAAATTGCGTCAGTTTTCAATTAGAATTTTCTACCTCCTGCATTGCTTCCTGGAAATTTCATTAAGCATCCTTCTAATCCTTGCATTTAAATTAAAAGTTGGGTCTTAATCATATTCATTGGTAAAAAATATTCCATTGGGGCCATATTTCATATTGCATCAAAAGGTTAACATAATGTAAAATTGTTCCACCAAAGTGATGATAAAATTTTTTTACAGATTTTATTTATTTAACAGAGAGAGAGAGAACACAAACAGGGGGAGCTGCAGGCAGAGGGAGAAGCAGGCTCCCCACTGAACAAGGAGCCAGACATGGGACTCGATCCCAGGACCCTGGGATCATAACCTGACCTGAAGGCAGATGCTTAACTGGCTGAACACCCAGACACCCCAAAAGTGATGATAAATTTAACTAATCAGTGAGCTTAAGTGGTGACAGCCTGATCTGTCCATTTTATTTTATTTTTTTTTTTTTTACAGCTGATCTGTCCATTTTAAAGCTATACATCTCCACCCCCTTTAAATCAGCAAGTAATCAGGGGGGTGATATTTCAGTATCCTACAAATATCCAGTTCTATTTCAATCTTTACCCTAATGATTTAAGCATCCATTGATAAATATCACCTAAATCAAATATTTCACTAGAAGTTGTAAAATGTCAGTTTCCAGTTCTACCACTTCCTGTGTACTTATTCACTGGAATTCTGTTGAGATTCTATTTCTCTCTAATTTATTAATAGGAATTCTGTAAAGAAGAGCTTCCTCTTATTAACTAGAGCTATTTAGTGAGCCTGCATTCCGGTTAATATCCGTATGTAGCAAACCGCCCCAGACAGTGGTGTAAAACAAGAACTTTATTATGTTTGTGGATCCTGTGGGTAAAGGAATTCAGACAGGGCCCAGTGGGGATCCATGTCTCTGTTCTGTGATGTCTGGGCCTCAACTGGAGAGACCAGAAGGCTGGGATGACTCAGCTGCTGGATGCACCAATAATTTGAAAGTGCCTTCACTCATAAGTTTCTTTGGGGCCAGAATAACTTGAACACTGAGCTCAGCTGGGACTGTTAACCAGAGTTCATCATACATTGGGACTATCTCTGTGGCTTGGGCTTCCTCACAGCATGGTGGCCTCAGGGAATCTGAACTGTTTTACTGAGAGTCTCAGGACTCCCGAATGAATGTCCCAGCAGACATAGCAGAAGCCCAACTGCCTTTTGTGACTTATCCTCGGAAGCTGTAAAGCATCTCTTTCACCCTACTCCATTAGTCAAAGCGGTGACAAGCCTGCCCAGGTTCACGGGGGGAGGATACAACCCTACCTCTTTTTTTTTTTTTTTTTAAAGATTTTATTTATTTATTTGACAAAGAGAGATCACAAGTAGGCACAGAGGCAGGCAGAGAGAGAGAGAGAGGAAGAGAAGCAGGCTTCCCGCTGACCGGAGAGCCTAATTCGGGGCTCGATCCCAGGATCCTGGGATCATGACCCAAGCCGAAGGCAGAGGCTTTAACCCACTGAGCCACCCAGGTGCCCCACAACCCTATCTCTTGATGTGGAAGTGGAACAGTCATTTTGGAGATGAGTGTGTGGGATGGGAGATGCTGTGCCCACCTTTGAAAAATATAATCTGGTACAACCTAAAATAGAGTTCCTACAGGAAAGGAAAATAAATGTCTAATTCTACCCATTTAATTATCAGTATTCAGGGTAAAAAGCCAGTGTAATGGATATCTCGAATGGTGACAAACATAGGTGTTTTCCTCAGAACTGAATGTAAGACTTTCTCATTTTTGGTAATATTATTAATGCACTGATTTTTTTAAAAAATAGTGTGTTTTAATCTATTCTTTTTGGCACACAGATTGCCCCAACTTTGGCTCATGAGATTCTCTTCAAACTGGCTTCTGTGTCCTTCGGATAATACACCATAGCCTTTCATAGCTTTATTTCTTTCAGGCATGACAAGGTGTGTCAAGCTTATATTATACATTCTCTGGCCCCCTCCTGGAACCAGCCATTTCTCTTAGCAGCTCCAGTTCCTTTTAATGGAGAATGGTATTTAGAAACCAAATCTAGGTACTGAGGATGTTCATTACTATAGGGCTGTTGTTGTGTCCAGGGTTTTCCGGTGGACAGAGCAAAAATAGAGGTTTATTTTTATTTTTTATTTATTATTTTTTTAAAAATAGGCTCCACACCCAACATGGAGCTTGAACTCACAACCCTGAGATTGAGTCACATGCTTTATCAACTGAGCCACCCAGGCACCCTGATAGAGCTTCAGATTCTTAAAAAAGAAAAAAAAGTGTGGCATGTATATGTGCTATCTTTAAATGTCTAAGTTTAATACTAATACTTATAATTCAAATTTAACTTGGATGTTTAGTATTAGATATTACCTAATATCTTTTTTTATTCTTAAATTATTAAAAAAAATTTTCTCCTCTTTTTAAAAATTTGTATTTAAGTTCTAGTTAGTTAACATACAGTACAATATTTGTTTCAGGAGTAGAAGCCTAATGTCTTCGATTTTACACTTTTATGTCATTTGTACTATTTTGCAATATATATCTTACACTATAAAGCTATCTTAGAAAATAAAAAATAGCTTCAAAATAATGCTAATACCACTTCTAACAAGGTGTAATTAAAAATAAAGATTTAGAACTGAAGTTTTCTGTTGTCATTAGGCTTACTTATTTTTATTTATTTACTTAAGGATGGTATTTATTTATTTATTTGAGAGAGGGCATGAGCAGGAGGAGGAAAGGGGAAGGACAGAGAAAAAGGGGGAGGGAGAAGCAGACTCCCCAGTCAGCAGGAAGTCCTACAAGCTGGATCCCAGGACCCTGAGATCATGACCTGAGCTGAAACAGTTGCTTAACTGACTGAGCTGCCAAGGTGCCCTTATTTATTTTTTTTTAAATTTTGTCCTTGAAAAAAATCACACTATACTTATATAGCAAACGTACAGTAAGTGAGTGAATGTCCGAAGTATACGCAGGTGACTCTTGCTCTTTCCTGCCCCTTCACCACATCCTCTCTCATCCTATAATAAATGGTTTTATAAGATTTCGACTTATGCTTCCAGTGTTTCTCTTACAAATATAACCAAATATGTATGCATACATACAAAAAATATGTTTGTATTTATACCCTCATCTCTCTTTACCCAAACAATAGCATATTGTTTGTATTTTTCTGCATCTTGCTGCTTTTACTTAACAGGCTGTCCTGAAGATCACTCCATGAAACTACTAGAATTCTTCCTCATCATTTTCCCAGCTGCATGTTCTCCATTGGTGGGCTTACCATCGTTTATTTAATCATTCCCTGGGTAACGGAGATTCAGTTTGATTCAGTCTTTTAATTCCGAGTAAGGCCACCAGTAATGACTTTGTCCATATGTTATTTTGTGTTTGTTTTTGTGTTACTGTATCTTTGGGGTAGATTCTGAGAACTAGGACCGCCAAGTACAAGGGTGAGTGCACCTGTGATGTTGCTAACTCCCCTCCATAGGGGCAATGCCATTGCATTCTCAAGAGCAATGAAGAGAACTTGGTTCCTCATAGCCTTGTCATCAGAACATGTTACCAAACTTTCAGATTTTTGCCAATCTGATAGGGGACAGATGGTATCCTGCTGTGCTATTATTTTGCACTCCTCTAATTATGAACATGCTTGAGCAACGTTAACATTTTAAAGTTACACTATAAAACTTATTTCCCTTTATGAGTCTCGTCCATTTCTTTGGTCTCTCTCTTGAGCTGTTGGTCCCTTCCTTCTTCCAATAAGTACAGGGCTTGTTTTGCCGTGCCAAAAAAAAAATGTTTTTCCTTTTGATGTTCTTGAATTTATCAGTATTTCCTTCCATCAATTTTTAATTACAAAGGTTTTTCTCATTATCAGGCTATAGGAATTCATGCATTATGTCTCCACTATTTTTATGTAATAAAGAATTTGACTACTCCCTGATGAGTCTGGAAAACTTTCACTATCATAAATGATGTTTATAAACATCTTTGTGCATACAGCTTTTCTTTATGCCTGTGTTTCAGATTATCTCCTTAAGGTAGAGGCCTATAGTGGAACTTCTGGGTCGGAGAGCACAAAACATTTTAAAGATCTTGATATACCATTCCAAATGAACAATAATTCTTGACTCCATAGGAAATGAATTGGCAACAAATTCTGAGCCTTTGATATGGACAAAATGTTTGATCAGCTTGTCAGTTTTCATAATTCAGAGAACATAGGCAGAATGTCCCTTTACCTCACCAGTCATGTGGGTATAAATGGGTTCTTTTTACCCACTTCTATTTTAATTTGCTGACTTGTTTTCCCCATTGTCATACTACTCAGTTCTTATACCAAAGCCTCCTCACTTAGTCGTGGGTTGGAGGGTTCGTCAAATGTCATTTGAGGAACAAAAGTTCTTCCTCTCAGTCACCTTGTGTGTGCCCACTGCCCAAAAGCCCCTTGATAGATGCCTCATCGTTGCCTTTGAGAACGTCACATCCCATCCCTGGGCCACTTCTGCACTGTTCCTCCAGTCACCTGGTAGCTCTGGTCCCTTTGCCCTCAGGGTGCTGAAGCTGTGCTCTGTTCTTTGCAGACATGAGGAGAATCTACATCTCTGCTATGCTGTATGTTAGAGTCTTTTGTGAAGATGATTCCTTCATTCCTACCTGCACCATTCATCCTGTCCATTGCCCTGACTGCCCATGTATGTTCTGTGAACCCATCGCAGAGCCTCCCCATCCAAGGCCTCCTGGCTTTCTTGCATGCAAACTCACGCTACAAACATGGGGAGTTAATCAGTGTAGAGAGTAGGGCTCCCTGATGTACTTGACACAACAGACTGAATCTGAATCTTCCTGCTCCATCTACTATTTGGTATGATAGATATGGAGGCTATTGCATTAACACAGATTTACTGAGTGCCTAGGTGTTACTCTAGGTATTAGGGATTAGACACTAAAGAAAGAATCATTTCCTCATGGAACTTACATTCTAATGGTGAGAGAGAGATAATTAACAATTGTATAATTTCCATCATAGCAGATGTTGGGGCGCAGATGTGGCTGTTTTAGACGGTTTTAAGGAAAGCCTCCAGAGGAAGTGATGAGACACAGAGAGACAAAAGGATGTAAACCTCTAGGAGAAATTTCTTTTTTCTGAGGTGGGAACAACTGAGGGGTACTGAAGGGGCAGCAAGGAGGTCTTGGGGTGGGCAAAGCAGGGAAGGGAAGGAGGGGCCAGGGGCTGGTCTCATTGGCCTTGCAGGTAAGCACAAGGATTTTGTTGCGAGTGTGATAAGAAGTCTCTGGAGGGTTTGGACAGCAGAGTAATTATCCTGATTTATTTTGAAATTAGGTTATTGGTGTTGCTGTGTACTGAACAGTGTGAAGGGGGGCAGAGGCGGTGTTAGGGAGACCAGGGAGATTACTGTTGTTGCCTGGACTACAATTCCTAGCACAATTCAGATTTAAAATATTCTGTCTTGCTTTCCTCCTAGAACTTTAAAGAGTTATTTATTTGTTCAACTAATATTTATTGGGCATCTACCATCAGCCACGTACTGCACTAGGAGCTGGGACACATCAATGAGTAACACAGATAAAAATAAAAATCGTTGTTTTCATGGAGCTTTTGATCTTGGTGGTTCGGGGAGGTGAACAGTATGAATAAATGAACTCGGGGCTATGTTAAATAGGGATAAGCTGCAAATAAGAACATTTAAGAGGTTAGGGAGTGTGTGTGTGTGTGTGTGTGTGTGTGTGCACGTGCTCGCACATGCACGTGCATGTGCCTGCACACACCTGCCTTAGCTGAGGTGGCAGAGGTTAGGTATTAGGACGGATGCAATTTTCAGTTAAGATCACTGAGGAAGACCTAAGAAAACGCTTTGACTGAAAGCCTGAAGGAGGTGAGGGACTTGTCAACCACACAGTTCTAACTCTTATTTTGAAAACATGGTCATTCATAGATTCAGCAAGTATGTATTGAGCCCCTGCTATGTTGAGTGCTAGGGGTATCAAAGTGTGTAAAATTCTATGTTCTCTGCCTTTATTAAACTTACAGTTCGGGGAGAAGGGAAGAATTATCAAATAATTGTAAAAATCAATGTAAAATTATAATTGTAACATGTACTGAGCTGAAGTACTAGGTTTTATGACAGCATGTAGTAAAGGGATTTTGGCCCAATCAAAGTCAGGGAATACTGTTCCGCTGAGGTCTAAAGGACAAATAGGCATTAACTCAACAAAGAGGGATCCAAGACCAACCTTTCCAGATGTGACAGATCGTCAAGGCCATCTGGTGGGAGGAAGTATGACATACAAGGACCAAAACATCCAGATGTTTGGTTGGTGGGGACGCAGCAAATTTCTGGGCTGAAGATGCAGAATGAAGTCATTGATGTACAAAGCTTGTTTTTCTGTTTTTGTCTTTAGTGTGGGACTTATAAATTTGTCTCTTTTCTCTCTATAAACAGGTTTCCTTACTGAGGAGTCAGACCTGGAAAATCATGAGAAAAGCCAATAAGATTCCATTATCTCTGAGATTAGAATTTATTCTGGTAAAATTTTAGAAGTTAATGCCACCCAAGGTGAGAGGACTTAGCTTTCCAGTTGGGGTGTGGTGAGGATGAACAAGGGCCAATAGGGAAGGTAGTTGATTGTAAGTTTTGTTTTGTTTTGTTTTGTTTTTTTTAAGAGAGAGAGAGAGAGAGAGAGAGAGAGAAGATGAAGCAGGCTCCCTGCGGAGCAGACAGCCCAAGGTGGGGCCTGATCCCAGGACCCTGGGATCATGACCTGGGCCGAAGGCAGAGGCTTTAACCCACTGAGCCACCGAGGCGCCCCTGATTGTAAGTTTTTAGGACAATTATTTTGTAATTTGTAAGACAGGGTGTTAGCCTTAAGAACTGCTTTTTGTTGGTCTTTAAGAAAGTGACTTTAAGGAAGAGTTAGAGGAGCTTTACTATGTGACAAATAAGGTTCTAGCCCTGAGCTTAGCATCCTTTTAGCCTCCCAGCAGATAGGGACAATTGGGCAACCAGTTCTAGTTTGTTTCGTATTATTTATAGTAAACAAAATATAATATAACATGCAACCTCCTGAAATAAAATCTGTATTCAAAGAGTATCAACTCTTTATTTTCACATAAATTTCAGTTTTTAACTTATTTTTTAACCCTTTATGCAAATGAAATCTAATGTGTTCTTCAAATATAAAATAGATGAATGTGGGGCCTCATTAGTAGAAGGAATGAGGGTTCCTGATCCCCTTTCTTTGGCCATCTCCTTGTCCCATCATGACCTCATAGCCCCAACATGGAGACCTAAGGCTCTGCCAAACACAGTTTGGAAACCCCAGATCTACCTGATCCTTTCTACCACCTTACAACGCTACTGGGTGATTCACTGTACAAAATTCATTCATCTTACCTACAGCTACTGAAATTTAATTCCTTCCTAAATTGGCTTCTATGGAGATCTCCCAGAATTTCCTGGGACAGTGATTTATCCATTTAATCTGGGAGGCATAAGCAGTTCCTTTCCAGCTCTCACTTGGTCTGACTTACATGGTGGTTCCCCTTCTCTAGAATGGCTCTTAAACACGATTTCCTTGCTTTTTGTCTGCTGGGAGGGCCCCAACCAACTGGCCATGGCAGGAAGAATTGTGAAAGCCTGTGAAATGGGTAAAAAGGATGACAGCCTGTCCTGTCTGAGTCATGAAAGACCTTTCATTGTCTTTGAGTTTCTTTGAAAACTCTGTTAAGTTGTAGAATACTGATAGTAATGCAAATAAGAGCTGTCCAGAGAATTTCTTTTTTTTTTTTAAGATTTTATTTATTTATTTGACAGAGATACAGAGAGAGCACAAGTAGGCAGAGTGGCAGGCAGAGGGAGAAGGGAGAAGCAGGCTCTCCACTGAGCAGAGAGCCGGATGTGGGGCTCGATCCCAGGACCCTGGGATCATGACCTGAGCCGAAGGCAGCTGCTTAACTGACTGAGCCACCCAGGTGCCCCCAGAGAATTTCTAAGTATGTCTCCTGGAGATGAACTTTACTTGGTTATTGCCCTGTAGATATGGACCAATTCTGAATTTATTTATAAATTCACTTCACAGTCTTCATGGTCAATATATGTTTGCACTTTAAAAAAAAGAAGGTTTTATTTATTTATTTATTTATTTATTTATTTATTTAAGAAAGAGAAAGAGAGAGAGGGAGCACCTGCCTGAGTCACACACATGAGCCCAGGGGAAAGGGCAGGTGGGAAGGAGAGGGAAAAGGAGAAAATCCAAGCAGACTCCCTGCTGAGCCTGGAATCTGACTTGGGGGCTGAATCACATGACCCTGAGATCCTCACCTGAGCAGAACCAAGGGTCAGTGGCTTAACCAACTGAGCCATCCAGGCAGCCCTATATGTGCACTTTTTGAATGTTCCTTTAATTCTCCTGTTGCATCTTACTGGTTTTCCCTTTAATGAGTTAAAAAATCATTGACATGTGTTTACTTCATATTTGTATGAGAGTTATTTTTAGCTTCAACAAATATATCCTCTAAGAAGCAGTCACTGATGCTTGCCAAGCCCACTATGAAAGTAGCAAGAGGGTGGTAGACACCTGCTCTGATGCTTGCAGACAAGGGGGGAGAAGACAGAATGCACTCCTATATTGTAAGGAAATGTTTTCGTTTCTTATCCCCTCTATTCTCCATCTTTCCTTTTCTTGGTGGTAGTTCACTGCTGGTCCCTGTTGGGTCCTCTAGGGGCCTCTCGATCTCACAGTCTTCCAGACACTTTATGCTACATCCCTGTTTCTCAACCTTATTACATTTAATTAAACATGCAATACATGTGAGATCAGGCAAGTCGGGGCATGTTCCACAACCACAAAGCTGACCATCAGAAGTCCATTTGTAGAGGCTCTGGAAGTCCCTTGGGACAACTCAAACCAAAGGCAGAGACAAAGAGTCATAATGAACATGACCTAACAAAAAAAGCATTGATCTTGGCATTGGGGGGGCATTTGAGAAAATAATTCAATATCTGTCACTTAGATTTATCTCCCAGTCCATTCTCCATTAAGATTAACATCTGAATTCTAGTTAGAATGGAGGAGCTGCAAATGGAAACCAAACAAGCTGTCGAACTTAAAACTCTGTGGGCCTTGGGGAAGCAGCACAGGCCACAGAGAGCCATCCAGAAGGGAGAAGGTATCAGTCTTCTCCCTACCTCTGACCTTGAGGTTGGTCTTGAAGCCTTCATTGCTTTAGACAGAATGCCCAGTGGAGTAGTAGCCAGGCCAGAAGGGCACTATTTGCTGCCATGAAAGTCACTTGGAAATAATCCTGGAGAACTCCAGGATCTGACCATGTATGTGGATGCAATAGGCCAGTGACCCCCCACAGTTTGGTCAGACCTAGAAACATTTTTTTAGCTTTTTATTCAACAAATCTGGTTTTAGCTTGTTTCTAAACACTTAATGACATTTTAGTCACCGAATATAGACTTACACAAATCAGCTTCCATATAACTTATGCCTGGTGGTCCTAGCTCAGCCCCCGCTCACTACAACTCCGTTAAATGTTTTTGGTAAAAATCCCTGAACACCTTTATTGCAGAGTGACAGACATCCCGTTCAGACTGGCTTAAGCAAAAGTGGGTATGTATGGGTCCAGGTAACTGGAAGGTGAGGGAGCAGAGGGCAGAGCTGGCATTGCCGTCCAGCTGGATCAAATAATGCCATGAGTTCCACCCCAATTCACGCATCCCCCGGAGTCCATATTGACTTTGTTCTCAGGAAGGATTGCCCCTCATGACGATGAAGCTGGCCCTTGGCAGCTCAAGACTTTACAGGGTTCCTAGCACTCTTAATCACCCTTGAGAGAGATCTTTCCTCCCAAAAGCCATGCGATTTTATGAATTCTGATTGGTCCCGGTTGATCACATACCACACTCCGAGCAGTGCCCCCTTGGAGCTCTGCAAACACTTTTTTTGTCTCCACACCTTAAAGGAAACAGTTCGCCAGACCTCTGTCCTTGGTGAGCATGGATTCTGCAGCCAAACTGCTTTGTCTTGAATTTTAACTCCACCGCTTCTTAGCCGTATCCCCCCTGGGCAAATTCCTCTGGGCTCCAATTTTCTGCAAACCTGGGATAATAGTACCTCCCTCATGGTGTTATTGAGAAGATTAACTGAGGTAACATGTACAAAACAGTGTCTGACACATAGTGAGTGCAGTGGAAGAGTTAACTCTCATTATCATCACCATCGTCACCATCATCACTATCATCACCATTCCCCCAGGGCCAGGAAAATGACCAAGAGCCTAAGTGACATGTATTTGAAAGAAGACTCAGAAGAAGAAGGGCAGCGTAGTTCATACTCCTATACAAGCCTCTGACTGTTTCTTTCTCAGAGAAAATATACTGGAGCCACTTTTACCAGGAGATCCACAAGGAATTCAGTTAAGGATCAGCACAGTTACGGATCAATAGACTATGCTCCGGTCTGAGAGTTGGAGTTCTAGACTTCAAAGAGGATCCCTTCTCATTAAGGGAAGATGAATGGCATTTTCTGCATTCACAGAAGTGTAGATCAGCGTCCTAAAAGAACTTGCACGCACCCAACCCTCATCCCGATTAGTCACAGTACTTAAAAATCTGAGGGAGACAAGCCTCCTTTGTGGACCTTTACGTTATAGCTCTGTCTGTTAGACTTTAGTACAACTGTATCGCCTTTGAGATATATAAACCCAATTAAAGTGTGTCCGGCTTTGAAAGCAGAGGGGCGATAAGACCTCTGAGAGCAGCTTTCTCATTTTATGCTCTTTACCAAACCCCTTGGCTTTTCGCTACCTCATTCCTAGCAGTCAGATCTGGGCTCACGTGGGTGTGTGGCCGGCAGTGAGGTTAAAAACCCCAGAGTGGGAAAGCAAGCTAATTAAGAAACAAAAAATTACACAGACACAGGGCCCATTTCTCCAAAGATGTGTTTTGGGAGTTAGAGTTCTTGCCAGGGCGTCTGAGGTGACCAGCTCAGTGTCCCTGTCCATTCTCATTTCCTGCAGTAAAACCATGAGAAGGCTCCTTATTCAAAAACAGAAAACGAAGGAGCTATTTTGGTAACATCCCCTACAACCTAATACGATCAGACCCTCAGATATCTGACCACACTTAAAGCCTTTTCCTTGACTTTCCACCAAGTGTAGCGATAGCTTTACCTAGGGAGGTGCATTCCAAAAGAAGCATTTTTCATTTACTGAGTGTCTCTTGTATAAGCAGCCTCTCTTGGATGCTCCATATCTTCTACTATAATCAGTGACTGATCACATGAGATAGACACATGGCAGAGCCCCTGTCATCCCCACTCTCAGTTTAGATATTCCTGGCCTGAGCTCCAGACATAAGGACAAGTGAGTAAGGCTCCAGGTGATTCTAGTTCCCAAACTTGGAGCTACGGCAGCCCATGCTGAGTGGAGCAGGGATGAGCTGTCCCTTCCCAGAGCAGATGGAAGGTTCATGAACGAAGTAAATTCAGTTCTTATTTTATCCTACTTGGCTTGGGAACATGGCAGTAGATAAATAAGAACAATGAGGATAAAATTATCTGCTTCACTTACAAGGTGGTTGTGAAACAATGAGAATGTATATGAAATTCATGTAGATTTTAGAGTATTAGAGTTATCATAGGAAGATTCGGGTAACAAGCCTATCTCTGTGCATGTGTCAGCGTTTCCAGCTGTGTCCCACACAGGAGCTGGATTTCTAGATCCACTGACCTTGACTGGGGCCTCTCAGAGGCTCCTGATAGAGTGAAAAATGAAAACAGGCCCAAGCATTCATTAAAATTATGGAATATCAGGTATATTTTATAATTAATAAATCAACATTTTTATTAAAAATATAATCAGAATATCAGCAGTGTGAGCAAGGGATTTATAAGAGATGACTTCTTAGCACAACTCTGATAGGCACAGCCTGACGATGAGACACGCATTTCTAGCTGCATGAATAACACCTTCTCATTCAGTCAGTATCTCTGTGATGGAACCAGCTCATATGGAACTGGCTTCAAAAGTCTACATCTGAGGCCACCGTGAGTGTGAGTCCCGAAGAGCTGGGCCAGGCCTGTGACAAGCCCTGAGATCTGGCTGCCCCGGACTGGCACGCCCATTGCTCACGGTCTGAGCCTCTGCCCCAGGGTGGCTGTGTGGCCCCCTCAGGCTCTGGACCTCCTCATCCTCCCCACAACCAACAGAGCTGTCCTCCTGTGCTGCCCAGTGTCTAGGGAGTTAAAAAGCCTTTTTCCCCCCTCCTTTGTTCTTGTCTTCCCCCCTTCCTGGACTTCCTCCTACCAGGCCCCAATGGTGCCTCTAGGAGCCACTGTTTTGTCTCCTCAGCAGCCTTTAGTCTCTCTTAGTGTAAACAACACAGCAGCCAGCACAATTAACACTCTGTTTGCGAACATTTTCACAAACATCTTCTTCTCTTAGCCTCCCATTCAAGAAATCATTATTATTCAAATGTAGTTATTATTATAATTTCAAGTTTACATGAGAGGAACAAGGCTCTTGGAGGTGAAGTGCCGTGTCTGAGAGGAAATAACCCATAAGTGGTGAAGCCCGGACACAGCTGCAGGTATGCTGAGTCTGACCCCCGTCTTCCCTCCAGTCAGTCAAGCCTCATCCCTGCGAGTAGACAGAGTGGCTCCTCTTCCTCCACGAGTAATTACTGCGATGGTGGCTGACTTTGTTCATCAGTTTGGTTCACTCGACGTGCCTTTGTTTCCTTTTCCATGAAAATAATTTTATATTTACAGACTAGGATTATGTAATGGAAACCTACTGGGAATTCTTATATATTTTAAATTTCAGTTTACCCACTCGTTCCTGGTTTCTTGATGCATAAAATATAATAATAATAATAATATAATTACTGTGGTTATAATAGTAGTAAACAACAAAATTTTTATAGTGTTTGGTGTTTAACAGTTTACAAGTTTCTTTCACTAATATTACTGTACTCGATTTCACCACTTCCCAAGAAGGTAGATAATATGCCTATTTTATACAACAGCTGAAACTTACAGAAGTGAAATGCCTAGTTCATGCTCTCTCAACAAATAAGTTTTCTGGGGGCTTGTACTAAAGGTTTGGCATCTTCTAAACCTTTTCTGGTACCTCCAGCATGGTGGGAGAGAATGTCACTTATTCTGTGTCCTAGGGTGGTGCCGCTGAAACTCCATCATGCCTGACAACCACTTGGAGAGCTGTTGAAACTCAGGTTCCTGGGCCCAACCACTCTGATTCAGTAGGTCTGGGATGGGGCCCTACCATTCGCATTTCCAACAAGCTCTGGCTTATGTCGCTACTTCATGTCTGTGGATATTTTGAATAGGACTGATAGAGTGAAAGTGACTCATTCCTCAAAACATAGTCCTTTCATCTCTAAGGAGGGTTAACAGTAGTACCTACCTCACAGAGTACTAATGAAGCAACGTGTGGGAAAGCCCCTTTACAGCTGCCTATAATGTATTATGTAAAATATACTTGAAAGTTGAAAGGTGACACCAAGAACATTCTTACAGAGATCTCGGGGCTGCTAAGATCCACTTAATACTCTATGCACATGGTGCCCGTGGGTTTGTGCAACAAGGAGGTTTCGTCTAAAGGAGAACGGCTCCATTCAACTTGTTGTTAAGAACTTGTAGATGGGATTCCATTCTAAATCCAGTCCACACTCAGAACGCCTACCTCCCCCTTATCACTGGGCACTGCTGATTTCCCCTCTGTGGCAGCTCAGCACCCCAGGAGTGTGATCACACTCCCCACATGGGGACAACTAACAGGGGACTGGCAGAAGGAGGGGAGAGAAAGGAACCAGGAATCCCACATCCTCACCCACGACCACGTGGGCTTCTCTTTTTACACCAGCCTTGGTCAAGCAGCCAGACTGAAGTGCAGATTTTTATTTCTTTTCACGCTTCCTCTGCTGGAGCCTTGAGAGTGCCAATAAGCGGTCAGTGAGAGGGAGAGTAGCCAGGGCAAAGGGCCCCTCAAACCACATGTTAGTTCATCAACCTCTGAATGAGAGAAAACCCGCCCCATGAGGATTCATTTATTCCTCAGCTTTGGAGTCAGACTGTGTCGAGTCTCTCACTGTCACTTACTAGCTGCATGGATTTATGTGGGTTACTGTGCCTCCTTGAGATGTAGTTTCTTTACTGTACAAGAAGGTTAATAATGTCCTAATGCCCAGTACACTCAGTAAACAGCAGCTATCATCACCACCATCATCAACATTTCAGTCAACCAGGACTTACTGTACGTGTTCTATGTGCCCAACAGTATGTGAGGCACTAGAAATACAGAGGTAAGAAATCCAACACCATGCCCATCCTGGAGACACCTATAGTCCAGTGTGGGAGAGAGAGATTTGCAGGACACATGTTGCACAGGCTGTTCTCAATACATGCACAAAATTCACTGCAAATAAGGGAAATTGGCAGAGAGTGGTAAGGGCGTCTGCAACTAACAGCCTTCAGATTCCTCATCCTTTGCTTCTATCCTTTTCTTCCATCCCTCTAGAACTAAGAAGGCAAATGTACCTGTCCACGGCTTAAACAACAACCCTGGATAATTGTCCCAGGTCAATATTCTCTGGTTATCCTTGAACTGCTGCTTGGCTGAGCCCTTGCCAGCTAAAACCGACATCCACTGGGGTGAATTTACACTATCCACTCAGCGTGCTCTGTTCACACAGGGCATTTCATTCAGGTTTGGAAAGTTACAGGCTGACGCAGCTCTGGAGGTTTGTTTGACTTTTTTTTTTTTTTTTTTAATGTTTCATTTCTTTCCTTTTAGGATCTGTGCCCTAGTTGTTCTGGGAAACTTGTGACCTCTCTGTTTTTAATTGGAAGATGTCATTTTTCCATGGCAACCTATCTTGATGTCCTAAATAGAGAATCTGTAAAATCAGTTTTTCTATGAAGGGCCACGTAATTGGAATGGGAGGCTGCCCAAGGAGCACTGGTGCCCCAGCCTGGTGGCTTCACCCCTGGGGAAGGTCCCCCCAGCAGAGAAACACCACCAGGGGCTCCTGCTACAACAGACTTGTCCCACCATGGGCCCTACCAGGAACTCTCTTGGTTTGGGCTCACAAAACCCAGTTGTTGACAGCTGAAGGAGGTGGGGTGGAATATAGCATTCTCTGATGGCATGGGAACAAAACCACGTCAGCCATGAATGACGGTGTCTCCAAGGCCCAGAGCCCATAGGTAATAACACAGAAGCCAGGAAAACATTGATGGGAAAGAGTTGAAACCAACCCAAGCTTCATGGTGGCTGAATCTGAACTCACCCTTTCTCCACAGGATCTCACCTCCTAAAGGGAATGAGTGTCTTCAGGAAATGATGAAGGATGTAGAGAAGTTATGTACTAGGCTTTGCAAGTCACTGCTGAGGAAACAGTAGTTAAATCACTTGGCAAATGAGTGATCAGTTTCCGATAAATGTCCTGATTTTTTAAATTCTGTTTTTCCTTTCTTCTATTTTTTTAAAGCATGATTTCCAGTCAGTAAGGTAGATGTGATGATAAACACAAGTTAACCTGACCATGGAGATTATATCGGTGCATTTTAATGAAATGGTGAAATGATATGCCAAGTCTTGCCTCTGTACTTGATCCAGATGGAAGGGCACCCAAGGGACCAACTCACTCAGTACACACGTTAGTGAGACCCCAGTACAGGCTAGACACCACCAGCAACAGCTGACACCTGCTGACTACTATTTCCAGGAACCGTGTATGTATTACTGAAGGATTCATAATAAGAATACCAAGAGCTTTCCCCCACTGACTGCTCATGATGTAACAAGAACTGACAATTATCTTCACCTCTAACTAATTCCATATTCACTATTATTTTCCCTAATTTGAAAATCAGGAAATTGGGATGTAGTGAGGTTGGGTGACTTTCCCAAGGTCACAGTCTGAATATGAACCCAGTCCGTACTGGCTCCAGCATCTGTCTGTACTTGTAACAGCTATAAATACTACTTCTTCCTACTCCATGGAAGGAAGTCTCTGGAATCAGGCAAGCATAGTTGACATGCCGAGCTCATTCGCATCCTGGACCTTGCAATGGCTATTCCCTCTGCCTCAAGTGCCTTCCCTCTTCGCTTGACTGGCTCCTTCTCATCATGCAGGGCTTGGCTCAAATATATTTTTCAAAATGTTTTTCCTGACCCCCAGGCCAAAGCAGCCCTCTCCACCCCAAGCCCCAGACACTGCATCCCATTTTTTTGTTTTAGTTCTTTCAGTGCTTTTCACTGCCAGAAACTGTCTGTGTTTTATGTGTTGATTCTTTCCCATGACCAGGAGGTAAGCTCCAGGATGGTTGAGACCTCCTCTCTGTCACTGCTGTGTCTCTTAGCCACGGAAGAGAGCCTGGCACAGTCAGGTACTCAGAGGCTGTTTGTTAAGTACGTGAATGGAGCACACTGGTGCTGACTTTTGTCTTGAGCACCAATTATACAGATGAGAACACAGCAGCAGCCACAATACTTCCAGGTAGTAATGATGAAGTGTTGACCATGAGTCACAGGCTGTGCCAAATATTTATCATCAATTCCTAGGAGTAGATACCATTATTGCCTCCATTTTGCAGAAGAGGAGACATCACAGAGGCTTAGGGCAGGTAATGCTGGTGTCATCACAAGGCTGAGAGACCCTCACGGACATACCCACACACCTAACGTGAAAAATATGACATTCTTGTGGGTGAAACAAAGGAGGCAGTCAGCCGGCCCCCACCATGGCAAGTCCCTAAGGCCGCTGTACTTCCTTCTCAGTTAAAGAGGGAAGGTTGAAGCTTCATAATGAAGCAGTGTCAGGGTTGAGAATGCACGGTCCAGTGGACACAGAACCTGGGCACTGGCTTGGGGAATAACTGGGTTTGAATTCTGATATTGCTCCTTAGCAGCTGTGTAAGTCTGGGAAGTCTCTTGATCTCTTCCAGCCTCAGTTTCTCTGCCTGTGAAAAGGGGTAACAGCCCCAACCTGCTCGCTCTGCAGAGATGCTGTGAGGAACCCAAGCAGTGGGGTCCGTGAAAGCAGCCAGCACTGTGACTAGTACACAGTCAAGGGTCAGTCAACGCATCTTTCCCTCCTCCGTTCCTTTGCTGCAGCTTACTCAGCATTTACCTCCCCCTAACCCAAAAGAGCCTGTGATTTCTGGATGGTTGAATTCCATGGCCTCAGATTAAGCCAAAGACTATAGGTTACCATGGCCAGATGGCTCAGTCTTTGACCTCATTAAAGGAGGGCTGGAAAGTAAGAGTGAAAAAAAAAAAAAAAGATGAGGAAAAAGATTTTAAGGAAGAAAATAGAAACTTTTCTGACAGGGGAAAAAAATGTGTGGGAGGAGAGGCTATTGCAGGAACCATGGAACAAGAAGAGCCCTGCTGAGGGAAAAAATGGTGTCAGTCACGGATAAGTCATTGAGGACATGGTATTTCCTCTGCTCCATTTGGAGAAGGGCTCACGTGGGGAGTGAGCCGCAGTAGCTAGCTAATGGCCCCTCGGACCCGAGGCGTCCTGTGAGCGGATGGGTACTTCAGAGCAGGCCACAGGCCAACTGCACCTGGCAGGTGAGGCCCAACATGAGGCAGGGGCGAGGATCCGACACTGTGCTCAGCTGCTTTTCAGCTTCTGAAAACACCTCACGGCCCTCTATTTCAGGAGACTCTCTTGGGTCGTGAAAGTGTGAAGCAATGTTAGAGGTTGATGGGTAATCAATTCTGAGGGGTTATTCACTTCACAGATTGGCTGTGACAAATTGTTTAAATGGATATTTAACTTTTTTTAAATTGGTTTTTGTTTTCTATATGGAGGGAGGGAGGGTTGGATGAGAGGAAGCCTCACCTGTGAGGCAGTGTCCCTTCTCCCCTCACACACAGGATACTGAGAACTGCTTGGGTTGCACGCAGGGTGGCCATTGAAGGGTGAGGATTGCCAGCTTGGTAAGGCAGGGTGGGCTGTGGGCCTGGTGCCTCAGAGGGGTGAGGATGTGCAGGAATGACCGAGTGACTCATGCTCACCAGCAGTGAGCATGCCTGATGCTGACCTACCGCTGCGGTCCTCCGCCTGCATTTCAGCAAGATCGCACCTCAGGTAATTGGTGTGCACATTCGGGTATCAGAAGCACGGAGCTAATAAAAGCATTCCCACTTTTCTCAAGGCGTCACTGCAATCCCAGGCAGGGAAACTCTCAGATGGAAACAGCTGAGCCACAGAGTGAACCTTCTGTGTGTTTGCTGACCACCATTCAATCAAGCTTGGGTTTCTCATTATGGGGAATAAATCTCATCTCAGGCTGAACTTCAGTCTTTCTAGAAAACCTCTCTCTAGTCCTCTTTTCACATACTACAGACTCTGTCATGATTTTATGATTGATTAGGGTAAAGGGAGGTCAGGAGATTAGTTTAAAGTGCATGATTTGGAGTCAGCAAAACTGGGTTTCTATCTTGGTTCTGGTTTTTCCTGGCTGTGTGAACCTAAGCAAACTCTTACTCTCTCAGGCCTTGGTTTTCTTATCCAAGGAATAAGACTAGTAAGAGCCCCTAATTCATGAGGTTATAGTAAGAATTAAATTTAAAAATAGATGCAAAGCGCTGTCACGATTTAAGTGCCCAACAACTGGCTGTTATTATTACCATTATTAAGCAATTATAATTATTCCCAGATGCTGCCGCCTTGCTCATTCATCCCAGGAACACATTTTCACGTTAGTATTCTGTCAGTAATTCACTGTGGGTATCTGGAGATCCTATTTAACAAAAAATTAATCTTCTGAGCGTGTGCACTATGAAAACAGACATTCATTTGCCAGGCCTGAAGAAAAATACCAATGAAATTATATGGCGGTCCCAAGTGTAAAAAAGGCTTTTAAAAGATTCATTTCAAACCACTTGCATTGTGCCAATTTTAGGATTTTATTCCATCTATTTGCAAAAGTGGTTTCTCTGTGCCAATTGCTAGGCGAGGCAGTGTGTGGATAAGATCCAGTCCTTGTCCTCTGGCAGGTCGCAGGGTAGCTGGAGGAACAGACACATAGACAAGAAACTGGAAGGGCCTAGAACATATGCACTGGTGGAGCGTGGCAAGGTCGCAGGGTACAGTCATAATAGCAAGGAGAGAGCCTAAGTCAGTACTGGGAGGCGGCAGGGAAAGAGTGATTTTAGAGACTGACTTAAGTTTGAGGGCTGGACAGATGAAAAGGTAGAGAAAGTATGCTAGGCCAAGAGAAGAGGCCTAAAGGGGGTGTGTGTATATGTAGGACTTACAGTAATGTGGTATTGTTGGTTAGTGGATGGACAAAAGGCAGAAGTCACCCCACAAATAGCTTTAGTTTTCACACAGAAGTTTATTCTGTAGCAAGGGGGTGGCTGTTGGGTAATTTAAGCAATGGAGTGTTGAGGTTGGATTTGAGATTCTGTAAGATCCCTCCAGTGACTGTGCAGGAAACAGTGGAAGGGCAGGCTAGAGACAGCTGTAGCAGAGAATAGAGAGTAGGAACAGAGAAAAAGGGCAGCAGTGAGGGGATATTTAGAAGATAAAATTGGATCTGGATGTGAGAGGAAGAAAGGTGTTAAAGATGATTCCTGGTGTGCCAAATACGTGGAAATGTTCAGCAAACAGTTCAACACACGAGCGTAACAGACACAGATCTTTGCTTACAAAACAACCATCCCCTACATCCTACCCTCCTCCTTCTAGAGCCTCAATTTATTGGCTTAGAGGCAGAGATCCTTTGGTAGTAAAAGGGCATAGGCCCAACCCTTAAGGATGAAGTATGATTGATCTAAACCAGTTGTGCTAATCTCTTTCCCCTTGGTCACTTAGTCGGCTGTGGGCAAGTGACTCATTTATTCTAGCTAATGAAGCATAACGAGGGGCTTCCCTTGACGCATAAAAAGACACACAGTGGGGGAAATAACCTTTTGCTCATTTTCCCTTCTTCCTGTCCGGAAGTGAGCATAACCCCCATAGTCCACATATCCCTTTGCAACAGCCATCTTGTGACCACGAGGTAAGAGTCTGAGAACAAAGCCAATACACTGAGGATGGGAAAGCAGAAGATGATCCGTCGGTCCTTGATGGCACCTTTGAGCATCTGAGTAAATGCTAGCAGCTACTATCTCTGAATTTCGTGTTAAGTAAGATAAAAATGTTCTGTTAATTTAAGGCGTTTGTTTTATTTAGGGTAGGATATAGTAAGGTAATGAGTAGATCCCAGAAGTAATGGCTCAGACATGCTAGACATCTGCTTCTTGGTTTTGGTTGCTTAAGGCTGTATGTTGCAGGTTGGTGGTGGTGGAAAGCTCAGAGACACAAACTAATGGTGTCTCTTCTATTTTCAACATGTGGCTTCTAAGGTTGCTTTGAGCATAGATAGAATCAGGCAGAAGGGGGAAAAGGGAGATTTGCAGGTCAGGTCCCTAAATGGCATATTTCACTTCTACTCATATTCCACTGCTCACATCTAGCTGCAAGGGGCACTGGGAAATATAGAGTAATAAGGAAACCGTATTCCAGCCTCTATGGAAGGATGGACTTTGTAGATAGCTAGTAGACTCTGCCACACCACTGTAAATTGAATTTTTTTGTTGTTGTTACTTGCAACTAAAAGAATTCCTAATTGATCTGATGGGTCTGGAGCATAAGGGAGAACTTGAAGTATATCATACAGTTTTTCTGTATTTTTCGAGACATTGTTATATGTGATCAGTAAAAGCAATGCAGCGATGACATTACCTAGGAAGAGCACAGAAAGTGAGAGAAGACACAGAGATAGAGCCCTTTACATTGTTCACAGGACCCATCCAATCCAGAATTCTCCTTACTGTGTGAAGGAATGACTCAAACATCTTAGTGGCCTAGAGAACATGCCTTAGGTGAAAGAACAGATGAAAGAAGAATTTCATAGATCAAGGTTGCCCGAGTATTTTTGTTTTGGGGGACTTCTGGATATAAAATCCAAGTGGGACTGTCTTTGCCTTTGTTCTTTTCTATAAGGCACTCACTTTGACAAATAGTTGAAAAAAAGTCTTGAGCAAAATATGTTCAACTTCCTTCCTTCCCTGGTGAAGATATTTGATGTGGACACCTAGCAACACAGATCCTGAAATAACTTAATGTGGGAAATGTTCCAAGTACAGTTCTGTTCCTTCCCTTTTTCCTTATCCTTACTCCTAAGGCTTCCGGTTGGGAGACTGATTTTTCTGGTTTTAACCATACAAGACCACACTAAAAGCAATAGATGTGGGCACTGCAACTCTCCTCCACCAAAAATCTACACTGGCATTTGAATTTCCTTGGAAGGGTGTCCCCGTTAGGCAGTGGTCTTTCCTGATAACTTTTATCACTCTAGTGTAGGTACTGATGGCTCCTGGAAGCCTGAGTTGACACAGCCTATGGGGTCTCAAGGGTATGAGGCATATACAGTCATGGTAGTGTGTCAGACTTCCTCCTCCAAGCCCTGTGCCTCAAAGCGCCCAATCCCAGTAGCTAGGAAAAATGAGAACATTTGCTTATGGCTTGGTTTGGAAACTTGAGGATATAGGCACTAATGAGCTGGAGTCCTATCTGTCATTCAGATAAATTCCACCAGGGCAGGAGCCATATTATCTGCATTTCACTGCATTCCCATCCCTGCCAGGGTCTGTAAAACAAGGATAATAATTATTGTACATGGCATTCTTATTGTACTGTCACCATTCTAGAGATGAAGAAAAAAGAGCTTAAGTAACCACCCAAGTATCAGAGTTCACAAATGCTCCAACTGAGATCCAAGCCCAGCAGTTTGAGTTACTTCTACCCTAGAATGCCCCCCCATTAATCCTTGCTGTAAGGATTAAAGACTGAGGTGAAACACCTTGCTGGCGCCCAGTAAAATGCTCATTGGCCATTATCTTCATGTCATCATTCCTTCTGAATAGGTGGACATTTTCTCACAAGACTGTGAAGTGGGTTTATACTTAGTGAGCTGTCTTAATTCTTGTGTGATTATAAGGAAGCTAAGCAAAGGTGATTCATTTGTTAGAAAATGTGGGGATTTTGTGACATGGTGACAACTGAGGTCTTGGTGACAGGCAATATCTGGGGGCCCAGAGAAATAAAAGTCCCAGGATCAAACTCTTGGCACTTTAAGTTACAAGCTTTTACTTACTAGCAGTATTTATGAGTCCCTTGGAGAGCAACATTAAATTGAATCAATTAGTGGTTATTCTGATCATTTTTCCTTAATAAAGCTTGTTTCCGGTGTAAAAGTAATATACAACTTGGAAAATCCAATAAAACAAGAAGAGGAAAAAAATTCAACATAATTCTGCTGCTCAAGAGACCGTTCCATTGACATTTTTGCGTTCTAATTGACATTGTATTCACTTTTTAGAATTTGCTTGCTGTGTTGATAGCATGAGAGACCCTTGAATTCCCATGTACCTGAGTCATCAAACTTTCTAAATCTGGTCCCTTTGGCTTGGGACACAGAGAGGCCCTGCTATTAGTTGGTTTTTGGCCCCAGAGTCTCAAGGGTGTAGTAAGGCAGATCCTGGCAGGGTAGTGGCCAGAGGGGCCCCTCTGGACAAAGTGACAGAGGCCCCAATATCTCAGGGAAAACACTCCTCTCTGAGCCAGTATTCTGCACAAGGGTCGCCCCAGTCCTAGAGGAAGTTTTCCTGGGCCCGGTTCCCACCCTAGTGGTCACATCACGGTGACGCAGCAGGAAGCCGGCCTCCCCAGAGCCCAGGTCTCTCACAGGAAAGTGTTGTCAGAGGTTTCTGCATAGGCAGGCGGTCCGTGCACAACGGGTTCGCAGAAGCATTCCCAACCCGCAGAATTTGTTCACAGGCTGGAAGGCCGGCCTCAGGGCTGCTCTACAGCGTTTCCTCCATTTGGTCCCAATACTTGCGGTAATGCCTGTGGTGATGCCATAAATCAGCTCCGCTCTGCTTTCCCCGGGAGACTTTCAGATGGATTGCCCTCCCAGCAGGCAGCGTGAGATACCTCCTTTCAGATGTCATGTACTAAACAGTGATTGACCAGAGGAATTTATTTTCCAGTTGAAAAAAACAATTGTCTGAGGGCTTGGACGTATTCTTCCTTTGGCCTAATATTTTTGGTGGTCGTTGAGAGGGAGGGAGGGTCTCTGCTTTCATCTGCTCTCTGGATAGAATTTGCTTCTTTGTAGAGGAGGCGAATGGGAACGCCATGCTCTCCTGTAGATGTCTGACCCCTTCACATCAGTGATGAGCTTGCCCTTGGAGGTCCTTCTCCCAGTATTCCCTCAGCTAGAGGGAAGAGCAAAGAAATGAGAGTCCAAAATCCCATGTGGCATCTGCTATCCCCACTGCTTGAAATTAGGCAAACTAGCTTGCCTCTCGGGGCCCTGAGCATTTTTTGAAAGCTTATTCTCTTAACTGGACACTTAATTAACTGACATTCCTGGTAGCTGTCAGTCCAAGTGCACGTGATACTCATGATAACGATCCTTGGGCCCTACAAGATCCTACGTTACCCTCGGAGCTCCCTAAATTCTCAGGGCTCCATGCCTTTTATTTATTCGAATTCCTTGAAGACTGGTGATTCGTGCACATCAGTTATAAAGACTCTAATAACCAGAACGGGGGACTACCAGAATCAGACACGGGGTGTTACCCCAATCCTTCAAACTTCATTTTGGGACTGATGTCATAGAATGTGTTACGAGACACCAGCAGGGCTGAAGTAACCTGCATAGGACCACAGGTCTATCCCTGAACGTTTTCTTGAGCTTCAGGCTGGTCTAGCCAGTCTCTCTCTCTGCTGCTGCCACTTCCCAGCTGTCCTGTGACACGCTGTGCCCCTTGAGGTCCAGCTTGCTCTAATGGCATTCAGCCTGTGCTAAAAATACACTATCATGTGGCACAGGTGGTTGTGTTACAACAAGGCCATATCTTAGCCACTGAGTGGGCTGCAGATCAGCTCAAAACTCAAGGTGTACATGAAGATGAAAAGGAGTTGGGAGATAAGCCCATGACTCAGAACCACTGCTTAAGGCACGGTTAGACTATGGTGTTTCATTCCTCCTCTGAAGGAATATTCAGTGAAACTTCTATTTCCACAGTTTCTCCTGAAGACCCCAATGTGACAAGTAACTCCACTTTCTAAAGAAGCTGCCAGACCAGCCATGTAGGATTTGTTGAGGTGGCCCACTGCCCCCTTCCAGCCTATATATAGGAGAAGGCTAGAGGTTGATCAAGGATGCTGGGGGCTCAAGATTTCTTTAAAGCAGCTTATCTGAGTGTCCTGTGTATTCCCCCAATTTTCCCCCCAACCCCGCCTCTTAATGAGAGTCAGAGGAAAACTTTTTCTCATCTTCTTTTCAAGCCGGGTGAGGAGAGTCTGCTGCCCAGTGCTGCTGGGAGAACACAGCAGGGAGGGGTGGAAGAGCTCCAGGGAAGGACATGACCATGTCTCTTGGAATCTGCCTGAGTCTCCTGGGGAGAACCCTAAAGGAAAGAGGTCGGTCAGAACTGTTTATGAAAGTCAAAAGAAGACCACATCGCAGACAGGCTACCTTTTCAGCAGATGCTGTGGAAGACAGCTGGCTTGAACCGTCATGAGAGAACCCTACCCTACACGGGCGACCCTGGGCAGCAGCTGCCAAGGGATGATGCCCATCACCCTGAGTTTGTATACCCTGACAGAGCAATGCCACCCCTGTATACCCCCGAGAGCAGGGGCTCAGGAGAACCCACCACAGAGGGAGAAAGCCACATTTGGACGCCTGCCTGGCTAATCACAGCAGCTCCAGCCATAACATAACACTTTGCCCTGTCCTCTCATTTCCCTTCCCCTGACCCCAACTGTGGAGGGAAAACAAGCAACAGACAAAGAGCCAGAGAGAGGGAGAGCAAAACAGAAGAGAAAGCAAAGTTCTTCCCTATGCAGGTTGGGCCAAGCCCAATGGGGTAGAAAGAAAAAGAACCCCCTGAAGTGGATGAGAAATGGAAGTTTTGTTTTAGCCTGGATTGCTGTTTTGAACCCTGAAAAAGAAGACTGTTCACACTTGAGACTGGAAAGTACAAGGGTCCATTCTCGATGCCATCCAGTGTAGGGAGATGGGCAGCCTGGAACTGAAGGGTGGTGGTGGGTGGGGGGAATTCAGCTTTCAAACACAACCTCTTCAATAAATGGGTCACATTAACACTTTGGAGTCAGACTTTCACTTCTAGGAAGCAGAGATAGTTTTTCTCTATTCTTCTTACTAGGTCCAACTAAAGACCCTGGATATTTTATAAAAAGAAGGAGAAGGAAGAAGAGGAGAGTGGAAAAGGTGGAGAGAAGAGGCAAGTTGGCTAGGGACCTCAAGATCCAAAGAGTGATACAGAGATGAATTTATGGATTTTCTTTTTGCCTCACACCTAGACTGGGTACTGGAGAAACCAGCAACATAGAAATGCCTGTGGGTCAGACATAAAAAGCCCCAACAAGTGCCTCCTCTCTCTAGACAGAGGACTGGGAAAAGAGCAGCCTACCAAAAGCAGCTTTTAGACAAAAACTATTATACTCTAATCAAACACCAAAGAAAAAAACTGTGGTCTCCAACTTTACCAACACCAGTCAAGATCAAGTCATGAGCCTGGACTTCTACCTTATTTCTATGCTGTGGTGCCCTCACCTCACCCCACCTGCTGTCTGAGAGGTGAGGTGCCAGAGCAGGCCCAGCAGGGACCTGGGACTTCAATTCCCCACTGGTTATGTTAAAAAAGCAGAAATGTCTCAAAGAATCCAGACACCCACATGAGGAATCTAGAAAAGAAAATAGCAAAATAAACCCAAAGAAAGTGAAGGGAAGAAATAATAAAGGTAGGAATAGAAATTGGTGAAATAAGAAAGGGAAAGACAATAGAGAAAAACAATGAAACGAGGAGCTAGTTCTCTGCAAATAGCAATAAAATTGGCAAACCTCCAGCGGGACAGACAAAGAAGAACAGAAAACACAAACTTTTATCCGGAATAAGATATGAAAACAATTTTTTAAAAGGAATAAAACATGAAATACAACTGTAGATCCTGACACATGAAAATTACGATAAAGGAATATTATAATATCATTATATTTATATTATACATAATATTTATAATATACATGTTTATAATATTATATATATTTACATCTAAAGATGTAAATCTGATAACTTAGATGAAAAGTACAAATTCCACAAACAGTATAAACTACAAAACTTCAAACTAATATGAAAGAGTTAACTATTAGAGAAAACAAATTCATAATTTAAAATCTTACCCCCACTGCAAAAAAAAAAATCTCCAGACCTAGATGGTTTCACTGGAGAATTCTGTCAAATGTTTAAAAAAGAATTAACACCAACTCTACAAAATATCTTAGAGAACAATAGAAGAGGAGGGAATACTTCCCAATTCATTTTATAAAGCTAGTAGTACCATAATACTAAAACCAAATATTGACAGTACAGAAGAAGAAAACAGCAGAATAATATACCTCGTAAATTTAGAGGCAAAATATTAGCAAAGAGAATTAAGCAATATATAGAAAAAATTATATCCATGACTAAGTGGGGTTTTTCTTTTTTATTAATACTAATTTCAGAGGTAGAATTTAGTGAGTCATCAGTTGCATATAACACCCAGTGCTCATTCCATCCTCAGTGCCCTCCTTAATGCCCATCACCCAATTCTCTCTACCCCCCCCCGAAGTACCCCCCTCCCTCCAGCAACCCTCAGTTTGTTCTGGAGTTCAGCGTCTCTTATGGTTTGCCTCCCTTTCACTTTTCACTTATTTTTCCTTCCTTTACCCTATGTTCATCTGTTTTGTTTCTTAAATTTCACCCATGAGTGAAATCATATGGTGTTTGTCTTTCTCTGACTGATTATATTGCTTAGCGTAATACCCTCTAGTTCCATCCACATCATTGCAAATAGCAAGATTTCATTATTTTTGATGTTTGACTAATATTCCGTTGTATGTATATACATCACATCTTCTTTATGCATTCATCTGCTGATGAACATCTGGGTTCTTTCCATACTTTGGCTATTGTAGACATTGCTGCTATAAATACTGGGGTGCATGTGCACCCTCAAATCACTATGTTTGTATCCTTTGGATAAATACCTACTAGAGCATTTGCTGGCCCAAAGGGTAGCTCTATTTTTAACTTTTCAAGGAACCTCCATACTGTTTTCCAGAGTGGCTGCACCAGTTTGCATTCCTACCAACACCATAAGAAGGTTTCCCCTTCTTTGCATCCTCGCCAGTATCTGTTGATTGCTGGGTTGTTAATTTTAGCCAAGTGGGATTTGTTCTATAAATGGAAGTCTGGTTCATTATTTGAAAATCAATCAACATAATCCACCTTATTAACAGGCTAAATAAAAAATCACATGATCACTTTAATTACTAAAGAAAATAAACTTGACAATATTCAATACCCATTCATGATGAAAGAACTAGGAATAGAGGAGAAATTCCTCATCCTGAAAATGAGTATTTACAAAAAATTTTTTTGGTAATTTTCTTTTTACAAAAATTACCGTAAAATTCTTTTTACAAAAAAAAAAGAGTTAACATTACTCTTTTTTAAAAAGATTTTATTTATTTATTTGAGAGAGAGAGATTGAGAACACAAGAGCAGAAAAAGTCAGAGGGAGAAGCAGACTCCCCATGGAGCTGGGAGCCTGCTGCGGGACTCAATCCGGGGACTCCAGGATCATGACTTGAGCTGAAGGCAGCTGCTTAACCAATGGAGCCACCCAGGCACCCAGAGTTAACATTATTCTTAGTGGTGAAAGAGGGAATGCTTTCCCCTTAAGATTAGGAACAAGGCAAGGTTGTCTTCTCTGACCTCTTTTGTACAGTATATTGCTAGAAGTTCTAGCTACTACAATGAGCAAGAAACGGAAAAAAAGGGTATACAGATCAGCGAGGAAGGAAGGAAGAAAGGGAGGGAGGAAGGAAGGAACTCTATTTGCAGATGACATGATTGTTGATTCCTTAGGATTTTAATCAACAACAACAAAAAACCTCCTACAAGCAGTACATGTGTTCAACAAGGTCACAGGCTATAAGACAAATGTACAGAAGCTAACTGTATTTCTATATACTAGCAATGAACACGTGGATACTGAAATTTAAAACACCATACCATTTACAACCACACACAAAAATGAAATATTTAGATGTAATGTCCAGGACTTGTACACTGAGAACTACAAAATGCTAATGAGAGAAATCAAAGATCAAAAGAAATGGAGAGACCTTCCCTGTTCATAAACTGGAAGACTCGGCTTAGTATAAGAAGTCAGTCCTCCCCAGACTGACAAACAGTTTTAATGCAATTCATATTAAATAGTCTGCCAGACTTTTGTAGATACACACAAAATTATTCAAAAATTCAGATGCAAATGCAAAGGAACTGAGATAGCTGAAACAATTTTTGAAAAGAAGAGTAAATGTGTGCAATCCACCCAATTTCACAACTGACTATACAGCTGGAGTAGTGAAGACTGTGGTGTTGGAGGGGTGCACACATAGGTCAGTGGAACAACAGGGAATCCAAAAGTAGACCCACATAAATATGCCAAGCTCATTTTTGATAAGACATACAATGTTAGAGCATGTAGTCATCTGAGGGCAAGATAATGAACCCTGATCTACACAAAAATAAACTCAAATTGGACCATGGACTTAAACTTAAAATACAAATCTAGGAAACTTTTAGGGGGGAAAAAAAGAGAAAAATCTTCGGGATCTGGGGATAGCCCAAGTTCTTAGACTTGACACTAAAAGCATGATTCATAAAAGGGAAAATTGATAAGTTGGATTTCATTGAACTTAAAAACACTGCCTTTTCAAAATACTTCAGTAAGAGGATAAAGAGACAAACCAAGGAGTGGGAGGAAATATTTGGCAAACCACGTATCTGACAAGAGGCTACGATCTAGAATATATTAAAAGAAAAAAAAACCTGAAAACTCAGCAGTAAAAAAACCCCAAACAATCCACTTGGGAAATGGATAAAAGACATGGACAGATATTTTGCTGAAGAAGGTATCCAGAGAGCAAACACACATAAATGAAATTGTTCAATGTCATTGGTCATTAGGGAAATGCAAATGAAAACCACAATGCAATGAGTTATCACTATACACCTCTCAGAATGACTAATACAAAACACAGTGACAACATCAAATGATGTTAAGGATGTGGAGAAATTGGATCATTTACATGTTGTTGGCGAATATGTGAAATGGCACAATCACTCTGGAAAACCATTTGGCAGTTTCTTAAAGAACTAAACATGAGGCTACTACCATTGTCCTTGAGGCATTTACTCTGGAGAAATGAAAGCTTATTTTCACACAAAACCTGTATACACATCTTCACAGAGATTTTATTTATAATAGGCAAACACTGGACACAAGCCAGATATCTTCCGACATGCTAGTGGTTAAGCAGAATGTGCCACATCTGTTCAGGGACTACCAGCAGGCAACAAGAAGGAACGGGTGACTGACATCCACGACAACCTGGAGGAATCTCCAGAGAACTACGCTGACCAAACGAAGCCAAAACCCAAAGGTTATGTCATGGGATTCCACTGGTATGACATTCTTGAAAGGTCAAAAAATCGAGTCTAAGTGGTTTCAGGGGTAGAGGAGCGGGGTAGGGATGGGGGAGAAGTGAGGCAACATGAAGGACCCTTGTGGCGAAGGATGTTCTGAATCTTCACTGTCTCAATGTCAATATCCTGACTAGTTTTCCAAGATGTTATTATTGGGGAAAACTGAGTGTTACAGACGGAATTGCATCCCCTAAAGTTCGTGTTGAAGCCCTGAACCCAAGATGACTGTATTTGGAGATAGGGCCTTGAAAAAAGTTATTAAGGTTAAATGGGTTCAACAGGGTAGGGCCCTAAGGTAGGGCCTGGTGTCCTTAGAAGAAGAGGAAGAGACACCAGCAATGAGCCTGCACAGACGAAGGGTCTTGTAAGGACACAGAAGACAGCCCTCTGCATGCCAAGGAGGGGGCTTCAGGAGAAACCACATCTACTGACACCTTTATCTTGGACTTCCAGCCTCCAGAACTGTAAGAAATAAAAGTCTGTTGTTTAAGGTCCTCAGGCTGTGGTATTTTGTTATGGCAGTCCATGCAGACTAAGACACTGAGTAAATGGTACACAGTCTCTCTCTCTATTATGTCTTACAACTGCATATTCATCTAAAATGATCTCAGAATAAAAGGCTTACCTAAAAAAAAATCCTAGCATCTCAGAATTTAAACAGTTCTATCTGGGAAGTACCTGAAATACTCTTAACTTTGTTCTCTTAATTAGATTTTTTTATACCAGGCGATGCCAGGTGCCTCTTCCTGGTAGACCCATGATACCCTGTGCTATCGCCACCCTGACCTTTACCATGCATTTCCTAAGCGCAAGGACTAGGTCTCAATTATTTTATATTTATCATGTAGCCATTTGTTTGTTGACATGATGCCTGAGACATAGTAGGGACTCGACAAACATTTGTGGCATGGGTGCGTCAATGAATACCTTTACGGCAGCAAGATCAACTGCCTGGCTGATGTATACAGGACACCTGAGAACATTTAAAGATGAGGGTGGTTAAAATGGATATATTAACCAATTTTTATAAGGAAGGCATTTTCCGTTGTAAACTCAATGTTAAGACAATTCCCTGTTAAGTACTGTTAAGCCATTCCAAAATTTTCCAACATCCTTTTTATATTAGCTAAAGTATTTTTATTAGAATTGAGTATTTTCTATCAAAATATTTCATAAAGATTTGATATGCTTATTTTTCTGATGATATAACTTCTGCCATTTTTTTTTTTTTTGGTGGCTTCTTCCTTGTGTCAGATTTACAGATGTAAATTTTGTCTGACAGATTTGATTTTTCTGTTAGTTTTCCCCAGTAACAAATTTTACTCTACAGAGTTTTAGCCAACATCAGTCTGAGCCTCAGATATAGTAAGGTCTTAATAAATATCAGCTGTTATTATGGATTCTTAATAACGGTTATTTCTTTACAAATTTGTTTTGAGATAGAATTATATGCCATAAAATTTTAATGTGTACAATTCAGTATTTGCAAGATTTTACAACCATCACTATTCAATTCTAGAATGCTTTATCACTCCAAAAAGAAACTCCATACCTGTTAGCAGTCATTCCCCATTTTCTCCTCTCCAGTCCCTGGCAAACATTAATCTACTTTCTGTCTCTACATATTTGTCTATTCCAGACATTTCATATAAATGAAATCATGCAATATGTAGACTTTTGTGTCTGACTTTTTTTTCACTTAGTATAATGCCTTCAAGGTCCATGCATACTGTAGCACGTATCAACACTTCATTCTTTTTATTGCTGAATAAGCCAGTGTATGGTTATACCACTTTGTATATCCATTGTATGGACATGCCATTTTGTTCATCCATTCATCAACTGACAGACATTTGGGTTATTTCCACATTTTGGCTATTAGGAATAACACTGCTATGAACATTTGCTTACAAGTCTTTGTATTGACATGTTTTCAGTTCCCCTAGCTATTTATCCAAAAGTTGGAATTGCTGGAATGGATTCCTACTAGCATATATGAGAGTTGTGCTTTCTCCACATACCAGTCAATACCTATTATTTTCTGTCTTTCTTATTGTAGCCATCCTGGTCAATATGAAGTGGTATCTCATTGCGATCTTGATTTGCATTTCCCTAATAACTAATGCTGTTGGGCATCTTTTCATGAGCTTCTTGGCCATTTGTATATCTCTTGGAGAAATTTCTTTTCAAATTCAATTTTTTAATTGGAGAGTTTACCTCTTATTATTTAATTGTGAGGTTCATTTATAGATGCTGGATACAAATCCCTTATCAGATATATGATTTGCAAATATTTTCTCCCATTCTCTAGGTTGTCTTTTACTTTCCTGATAGCATCCTTTGAAGTACAAAAGGTTTTAATTTTTATGAAATCCAATACATACATATATATACATGCAATACATATATATGTGTATATACATACATACATATGCATGCATTGGATGTCCTAAGAAACTACCATATAATCCAAGTCACAAAGAATTACACCTATATTATAATGCTTAGCGAAATAAGTCAATCGGAGAAAGACAACTATCATATGATCTCCCTGATATGAGGAAGTGGAGATGCAATGTGGGGAGTTTGGGGGGTAGGAAAAGAATTAATGAAACAAGATGGGCTCAGGAGGGAGACAAACCCTAAGAGACTCTTAATGTCACAAAAACAAACTGAGGGTGGCGGGGGGGGGGGAAGGGGGTAGGGAGACGGGGGTGGGGTTACGGACATTGGGGAGGGTATGTGCTATGGTGAATGCTATGAAGTGTATAAACCTGGCAATTCACAGACCTGTACCCCTGGGGCTAATAATACATTATATGTTTATTTAAAAAATTATATAAAAAAAGAATTACACCTATATTTTCTTTTATAGTTTCATCCTTACATTTTGAGTTAATTTTTTATATGGTTTAAGGCAGGGGTTCAACTTCATTCATTCCATGTGAAAATGTAGTTATCGCAGCACCATTTGTTGAAGATCATTCTTTCCTCCCTGAATTGTTTTAGCACCCTTGTTGAAAATCAACTGACTGTAAATTTAAGAGTTTACTTCTGGACTGCCAATTCTATTTCATTGGTCTAATACGTCTATCCGTATCCCTGCATCATAGCCTTGATTTTTGTAGCTCTCCAGAAAGTTTTTAGATCGAGAAGCATGAGTTGTTGAACTTGGTTCTTTTTAAAGATTATTTTGGTTTTTTTAGGTCCCTTGATTTCCATATAAATTTTAGGATCAGCTTGTTAATTTCTTTTATAAAAGGCAGCTAGGATTTTAATAGAGATTGTACTGAATCTGTTAATCACCTAGAGGAGTACTGCCATCTTAACAATGTTAAATCTCCTGACCCCTGAATGTGGGACGTTTTCCATTCACTTAGGTCTTTAATTTCTTTCTATGATGTTTTGTAGTTTCCAGTGTACAAGTCTTCTACTTCTTTTGTTTGTGTACAAATTAGATAAAAGACTGATAGAATTTATTTTTTAAGTTAACACATGAGAAATTTTTCTCCTCTTTGTAAGACAGAATGAGTGAGGCCAGAGAAAAGGACAGATGTACAGTGAGACTGAGGGAAAGGCTGAGCTTTTGCAGTGAGTTCACTGTTCAGCCCTTTAGTGTCTGGCAATGTCAAAGCAAATGAAAATATTTGGGGGCCACAAAGGCAGAGTACAAACTTTAGGCTAAAACTATCCAGCTCTGGCAGTGAGATATGGAGGGTGGCAAGGGAGGCCTCTGACACATTTCCCATTATATCTCATGGTTGTCCCTTGGCCTCCAAATATGAGTCTGGTCCTGTCAGTAGTAACCTCCCAGAGGAACTTTAATATTTCCATGAACTTTTCTATTCTGTAATCACCTGAACACAGAGTCAGGAATAATATGGGATGGGAATGCTTCCCCTAGTTCTTCTTGACCTACCATGCTGCAAAAGACCACTGATGCCAAACATCCTCATTCAATCAGCAAATAGCACTTCAGGAATGGCCTGCCTTTCATCCCCTATGGCAAAGGGGAGGAAGACAGGAGCAGCTGGGAAAAAAACAGCAACAGGGACTCTCTTGAGTCTAAAACTGAGTTGTGGAAAAAATCCTGAGAAATCCCATTGGAAAGAGTGGGAAAGAATCCACATGAAAGATTTTATTGCTTGTGACAAACTCCTGCTGCTCCCATAAATTTTTGTACAAACTACATTAACATTATAAATATGCAACACACACACACACACACACACACACCCCATCTAACATATTGACGGGGCTGCATTTATAGTGTGCTCCCCAGAAGAAAATATTCACTTCAGTTTAAACATCTTAAATGCAAATGAAAATACAATTTCAAATATCATATTTTCAAAGACTTTCCCATTCTGAGGTAGACTTGGTCCCTCCCTATCTCATTTAGGATAATTCTACTACCAAAAACTAAAGCAGATATTTATAGTGATTTAATTTAATTTTTAAAAGATTTTATTTATTTATTTGACAGAGAGAAAGCACAAGTAGTCAGAGTGGCAGGCAGAGGGAAAGGAAGAAGCAGGCTCCTTGCTGAGCAAGAAGCGTGATGCTGGGCTCCATCCGATCCCAGAATCACGACCTGAGCCAGAGGCAGATGTTTAACTGAATGAGCCATCCAGGTGCCCCTAATTTAATTTAATTTAATTTACAGAAGTGCCACTCCTTGATTCACCAGAATATTTTTGCTACCACTCTTTTAGAGTGGTGCTTCATAAAAAGCTCAAGATATTTTACCCTTATTATATGAATTGTTTTGCCAGCATTCCTGGGAGTACATAAGAAAGAAGGCAGATAGAAAAAAAGAAAGAAAGAAGAAAGAAAGAAGAAGAAAGAAGAAAGAAAGAAAGAAAGAAAGAAAGAAAGAAAGAAAGAAAGAAAGAAAGAAAGAAAGAAGGAAGAAAGAAAGAGGGAAAGAAAGAAAAGAAAGAAAGCAGGGAGATGAGGTAAGAAGCAGTTTAATCCTCCTCATTACACAGATGAAGAAACTGAGACATGGGAAGGAATGGGATTTCACTCATTCATCAATGTCTTCATTCATCAATCATTTACTGAGAGCCATTGTGTATTAGGCCCTACTTTTAGATGCTAGGGTTACAGAAATTTGTCTTGGCTCCTCTTTTCATGGAGTTTCTAGTCTTACGGGAGAGCCAGATTTTTTTTTTCAAAATGCAAACCTGATCATGTCACATCTTTGCTTAATTTATTTCTGGGGTTTTCTACAGATTCCAGAATAAAGACTCTCTTACCATGCTTCCCTGGTTGTACAATCTTGCCCTGTATCCACTAACATTAGACTCATCTCATTTCTGCCCCAACACCCACCAAAGGTCCAACTCTTTCACCCACGAAGTCTATATGTTTTTGGTTTTTTGCGACAATGTATTTATTTAATTTCTGTTTTAGTTTTATCAAGTTTTAAGGGCATATAGTTCATAAAGTTGGTGTTTTTTATAAAGTCTTGTAATAAGGAATCATGGCCCCCCCCCTTTTTTTTCTGACTCAGACTCACTTCCTTTAGGTCCTTAGTTGATTCTTTTGATACTTACCTCCTCCTCACTCGATAACATTCTGACATTGCCCTGTGCCAGTGTTTTGGTTCAAGCAAACAAGACTCTATCTGTTGGCTTCACAGAGGAGTGAGTACGAGGCTTCGGTTCTATTTCCCCCACATCACCACATTCTGTTCCCATCACTACTGACTGTCCTGACTTCTTATTCTAAATCCAGATTTTATAATCAAAAGCAGACTTTATGTGCTACAAATTATAGCATAAATTTATCTTTATTGTTGCTGGTTCAGAAACAGCTGAATAAAAGGCTCAGCTCTTGGGAAAAAAAGATAAAAGACATTGACTGGTTTAATTTTTTTCATGAGAAGGACTCTCAAGGGTAACTTCTTCCTCTCTTTTAACTGCAGAGATACTCATGTCTCGGTTGAAGGTCACATGGCAAGTGGGTGACAGCCAGGCCCTGGCAAGTAATTCTCCTTATCCCATTTCCAGTTCTCGTTAGCATGTGGCATGCTGTAAACAAGCTTTCAAGAAACATGAACTTAGGACTGATCACTGAGTGTGGTGGCACTGAAGCTATTTGCCTACAGGTAACTGAGGAATAGATCTGAGTAGAAGTACAAGAGCTGGGGTTTGAACCCACTCTGTTTGTTCCTGAGCTCAACACTTTCCTTCTTTAATTAACATCACACTGCTTCTGTGATTCTCAGACTAGGATCATCCCCAGTTCTTGGAACCTGAAACTATGCGGCCTCCTGTCAGCCTCAAAGGCCTGTGTAAGTAAATAAAGATGCAAACTGTGCCCTAGAAAAATGCCTGGCATGTGGTAAGCGCTCAGTAAATGTTAGCTGCCTTGTAATCCTCCCTTCCCCCTCCTGCTCTCTCCTCTTCTCCCTAATCTGTTCCTCTTCCTCCCACCTCCCCTCTCCTCTTCCACTCTGTCCTCCTCTGCCTCTACTTCCTGTACCTCCCTCCTCCTCACTGACCAACTACCTTTTTTCTCTTGGTCCTGACAAATACCCTTCCTTTCCTCTGATTTTCCTCATGAAAGGTTTCTGCCAGTTGGATTTCTTGCCATTGTCCACATGTAGTTCCAACTTTTATGCTCTTGTCCTTTTTTCTTCATTTTTTTGAACCTGCCTTCCATTTGTAAATTGGCAACAAATGACCCCAGAATTGTCTCATTTGGGTCCCACTGCCCTCGGGTGTTCCTCATCTTGCCTCTTCACATCAGACTCTTAATCACCAAAACCAGTCCCTTCCAAGAAGTCCTTCCTGAGCTAGGCAAACCAGCTTCACATCCACAGGGAGAAAGAATTCAAGTGCCATGGCCCCCAAGAACCCCCATTCGGCAACTACCTTCTCACGCTTCAGAGACTTCACTGGTTTCCTTATCTGTAAAGTAAGGATGCTGAACCGAGCCCCCAAATTCTTGGATTTCATACATACTTTTGTTTCATTTCAAGTATTAGATCCTGCTCTCAGATGGGGCTCTGCATACTCCAAGAACAGCCAATGACTGCTGAACCTGCTTTGGCTCTTTTCTTTGGTTTTAGTCTTCCTTGGAAAAAAAGTAAAATTAGTTAGCTTCAGAAAACTGTTGGTGGAAGACCCTGTGTATATTACACTATGCAAAAAATGAGAGCAAATTAAGACCATCTTTCCCTCATCGTTCTGGGAATACTCACTTTTGGGAAGAGAGGTAACTAAACACCTATACACTCTCTCTAATGAAACAGAAAAACAAACCTCTTGGCAAGAAATGGATCTTCAAGGGTGACTTCTCTTCCTTTCTTTTGCCCTTCTCTAGATTAAGTGATAGCTCCTCTGTATTCAAAATTCTGTTATATCTTGTCTCCTCAAACACCACTGCCCTCAAAATTTCCATGCTATTATTTTAAATACCCCTTGCCCAATAATGAGCCAAAAAAAAAAAAAAAAGGAGTAAAGTGTTGAAAGGGAAGATTGAGGGAGAAGAAAAGGAAATGAAATATTAGATTAACATCTGATATACCTTAGGCCTTTCTCTAGTCACTTAATACATGCTGTTCAATTGAATACTAACAATGCTGCTAGGTAATCACAGTTACCACGCTTTCAGAGTGGAGGAGATGGAGGCTCAGGGAGGCTAAGTCATTCACTGTCATTGTCTCTTCTTGTGCAGTTGCTTTAGGCCAGTTAAGCTATAATCAAGTTTTGCTTGACTCCAAAGACTGGGCTATTTTATTTTATTTTACATTTTTATTTTGCTTTGCTTTACTGATTATCCATGGCCACTAAACAAAGTACCACCAAGATCCAATTACTTAAAACAACACTGATTATCTCACAAGCTCTGAGTCAAGAACCTGGGTGGAGTTCAGCTGGGTGCTTCTGACCCACGGTCTCTCGGTCTCTCGGGGCAATCAAGGCTCTGGCAGGGGGCTGCCAGCATCTCCACGCTCACTTGTGTGGCAGTAGAGAGGCCAACATGGCAAGAAATTTATACACCAGATGGCAGCTGGCTTCCCCAGGAGAGTCACTGACAGAGAGGGAGAACACTCAAGATGGCAGCCACAGTCTTTCTATAAACTACTCTTGCAAGTGACACCCTAACACTTCTACTGTACTCTGTTCTGTAGAAGTGAGTCAGTAGGCCCAACATACTCAAGGGGAGGGGGTTACACAAGGACATGAGCACCAGGAGGTGGGGTTTTTGGGAGTCTTGTGCAAATGATCTCCCTGAGCTCATCTTGATGTTGGAAAATATTCTTTGCTCTACAAAAACTAGTTATATTTAAACAAGTCCTTAGATAAAACCAGCATTTTACCTGTGTTAAGCATCTCTCATGAACTCTTTTTCACTACAAATTTTTAGGAATAAATTCCAAGTATATATATATTATATATAATATATATGGCTACTCCGAAAATAATGTTCAAGTGCTGTCTTCCAATTGGTTGGCAATGCATAAAATATAATAATAAAATAAAATCACAAATATGAACAGCATCTGGCAAAATGCTCATCGCATTTATACAAGTCTTATTTGCAAAGATTTCTATAATGTTAAATTTGGGTAAGACCCAAAAGAAACATCTTAGTGGTCACCTGACCCATGTCAATATGCACATCTGTCCCCTCCTAAGTGGCATCTTATTAATGTCTGGAATTAGCCAAGAACATCTACTGATTATACACTAAAAACAGAGTTGTTCATTCTGGAGAACACATAGTAAGTAAAGCTTTTTATACCTCCAAAGCGTTAGAACTCAATGGACGAGGCTGAAAAATCTGAACCTTGTAAGGCCTCACGGGGAAAAGCAGTACAGATCTATAGCAGGCTACTTAAATAAGGCCTTAGGATCCCAGAGACCTGGCTTCAAAGGTTTGTTCTTCTGGGCGGGGGATCCTTGGTCAAGTGCTCTTGTCTAAAAACAGATTTAACAATTCCAGATGGCCAAAAGGGTAGCTGTGAGAAAAGCCAGCATAGCCAAGTGGCTATCCAAAGCACATGGATTGAGAAGCCAGACTGCTTATTCAATTTCAAGTTCTGCCACTTACTATGGGAAAGCCCTTAACTTCTCTGTTTCAGCTTCCTCATCTAGAAAATGGACATAATGATAGAAGCTACCCCGCTGGGCTATGGGATCGAGTTAATATGTCCAAAGAACTTTGCAACAGTACTTGGCATTTGGTAAGTATGAAATCAATAAGGATAAATGAAATTATATGTGTAAAGCCTTTAGCAGTGTACCTGGCATACAGTAAGGATATTAATAATAAATTATTCTCAATTTTTAAAACTTTAATTTCTTCATCTGTAAAATGGGAATATTAATGCTGGTATTACAGAATTCTTATAAAAACAAAATAAACTATATTAAGTACCTAATGGTTTGTAGTCCAAATAAGGGCTTAATTGGGTTCAATTTGGGTTATTATTATAATAACTTGGGTTAGTATTATGAATACTTATAAGCAATTATATAGCTACCAATATATAAGAGTTAGAAATGCCAAATAACCCAGCGCAAAACCTTTCTTTAGCCAGGAAGCGTCTCAGCTCTAAAGTAGTGCCATGTTCTGGGATTACTACAAGATGTTCCTTTTTAGCCTGGGTAGAGCTTTCTGGAGTTCCTTTGGGGCTATATGTGTCCAGGGAATTCTGAGTCTGAGAATGGTTTCTTCTTGGTATTTTAATTGGCATATTAAGTTTTTTATCTATTTCTCTTTTGTGTTTTTAATAATATCCCTTTGTGGCTGTAAGCTGAGCATAGAAAGAATGTCTTAGAGCTAATAAAGACACATGGCCCTAGACACACGGAGAGCCTATAGCTCTGGGAATATCTGGTTCCAAACAGAGCTGCCTGTCAACCTGGTAAGCAGTTTCTGGAGGACCTTGCTTGTGGTGGGACAAGTAGGGGAGGGCCAGGGGCACCCAAAAGACCCACTGAAATTCTCTTGTTCTGCTTTCTTAAGGACTGCCACTGTGCCTTACCCTCTCTTGTGAGAGTCCCACTCAAGAACACTTAGTGTCTTGGACCTCTCTTTCAAGGCTGGGAGGGGTATTTCTTAGGTAGCACCAGCTTGGGTAGAAAAGAATGCATTTCTGTAAAACATAACCCTGCCTGTGGCCCCACTAATGATAACCACAAACCAAGGAGAAAGAAAAGCATTTTTAAATCTAGTTCTGGGAAGCAGATTGCCCCCTGACCTCCTCCCCAGAGCCAGCACTCTGACTATCAGACTGAAGGTAAACATACCACAAAACAAGACAGTGGGGAGACACCACTTCATGACTAATTGGCTTTAAGAACACAGAGTAAAGAAAAATATATAAACAACTCTTTGAGCTTTGAAAATAAATACTACTAAGGACCACAGCTTGCTCATACAATTTCGTTATTATTAGAAATACCAACCGCAGTGACTATCACTGTCCCACCCTAATGCTGAGTTCGGTAGGGATATATCATTTCTAATGATAATCTTCCACTATATGTGAAATTGTACTTGTACTTGTTTTTGTTTTGTTTTTACCTGAAGTCTTCAGAGAAGTCTTGTCAGAGCTCACTTGGCAATATTTTATGTGTCCTAAATCAAGTAAACTTCATAAAAGTCCTAACTTTCATCACCTTTCAAGTGGAATTAGTGTGGCTTTAAACTCGTTAGTGAGAGAATTTCAGCGGTAAAGGATAAGTTCCTGGTATCTGTTATCAACTCCCTGTTGAGGGATTAGTCCTGTGTTTTCATGTGGGATATAAACATATCCGGATAATTCTCCTGAGCTTCACTTGTTGAAATTTGACATGGGTCCTATCACTTAATTATGGCTTAGCTCCCAGAAGACTTTGCTGGCACCTCTTTGACGGCTTCCTGCCCCTCCCTCCCAAACACACACACTTGATCGTGGTCCCAATCCTCCCTTTAGCTAAGAAAGCAAAGCTAATAACAACGAAGAGACTGGAGACCCTCCATCTTATAAGACTACCTCAACTTTGTGGCTTGGGGCTCTTAGCTACAGTGAGGTTCAGCAGATCAGATTTGGGGTATTTCTGTCCTGGCTGGGTAGGGCTTCCAGCTGCCTACCCCACCCCACCTCCTGGCCACTGCCCCACACCCAACATTTTAACCTTCCTCACTATCAGCTGGTCTTTTCTGGTCCCAGGGGCATCTTTTCTAAGAAGCATTTGCTGCCTCCAATGTTGCCAAAACAGAAGTTGCTGCCCTCTTACTTAAGAATCCCACGGTTGGGGCGCCTGGGTGGCTCAGTGGGTTAAAGCCGCTGCCTTCAGCTCAGGTCATGATCCCAGGGTCCTGGGATTGAGCCCCACATCGGGCTCTCTGCTCAGCGGGGAGCCTGCTTCCCTTCCTTTCTCTCTGCTTGCCTCTCTGCCTACTTGTGATCTGTCTGTCAAATAAATAAATAAAATCTTTAAAAAAAAAAAAAAAGAACCCCATGGTTGACTATAGACAGAGCAGACTAGGATGAGTAGAAAAGAACTGAGTGTGTGTGTGTGTGTGTGTGTGTGTGTGTGTGTGTGTATCCTTGTTCTACTACCATTGAGTGTTCTTTGCTCTCTGTGAGGTAACCATCTGGATTATATGCAGTGGGGTTTTGGTAAATGTGTAAAAACTTGCCCTTCAGGGGGATAAAGGTACTTATTTGGAGCATTTGCCAATTTCCTTGGTATAAATACTCCCAGCATGGTTGACTTCAAGATACTAAAGTGAAATCACTGAATAAGGACTTGAGAAGAAATGTACGTCATCAGCTCTGCCAGCAGTGTGAGTTTGGTCCAGCATAGGGGGCTAGAGAAAACCAGGGAACATTTATAGAGCAAGCAGTTCTGGAGCTTGAATCTAGAAAGACTAGTAGGTATTTTCTGAGTAGATACAGATGTGAGGGAAGAGAGGCAAGTACTTTTGGCAAAGGGTGAACAACTTTGGCTGCATTGTAAGTGTATACGCATACTTGATTGTGTGGCGTGCGTAGAGTATGGGAGCTGGACTGGGGGGAACACTCCCTCAAATACGCCATGCCTGACTCTAGGAATGAGCCTTAATCATCTACACTATTCCCAGCATTAAATGTAACATCTATAGTCTCCTTTTAAGACACTGAGTTCTAACCCAGGAAAACTATCCTCTCCAACTGGGCTCCTTTCAGAAAAGGGTTGTTTCAAATAATCCCTTAGTTACAATAGCCAGTGTCATAGTGCAAGAGTGATTATTCTAGGAGCCAACATCAATACTGTAGTATTACAGAGAACGGCCACACAGCAGAATACAGACAAGCCAAGGAAAAGGGAACTTCAGACTGAGGCTGGCAAAGGTCATGCTGTGATTTGGTCTGCAGAGGAAGTGGACAGAGTTTAAAGGGAAGAGTGATGCACTGTTTGCGTCAAAATACATGCTCTGTGTAACAAGAACTATTTCAGAATAGTCTAATTACCAACTGTCCCCATCACATTAGCTTGCCTGCCAAGGGCTGCGTTTCCTTTGTTGCATCCAAGGGCAATTCAAAGTGTTACTCAAGGCATGAAGTCTGGTATTCTTTTTTTTTTTTAAGATTTTATTTATTTGACAGAGAGAGAGAGAGATCACAAGTAGGCAGAGAGATAGGCAGAAAGAGGGGGGAAGCAGGCTCCCTGCCAAGCAGAGAGCCCAATGCGGAACTCGATCCCAAAACCCTGAGATCATGACCTGAGCCGAAGGCAGAGGCTTAACCCACTGAGCCACCCAGGCGCCCTGAAGTCTGGTATTCTAAAGCCAAGTGCTGGTGGATCTCATTCCTCTCAAGGAAATCAACAAATATTTATGGAGTGGCATCTCGGTCCATGATAGCAGATGGTCCCTAGTCCTAGCATAGCACCTCAAGGCGCTGAATGCCCTCCTATCCCCTACTCTCACTGGCTTCTTCAGGAAGGGAAAAAGGATGTCTCTAGAGCTTTCCTATCAGTTCATTCTGCTCCTACTTCTTGACCTACAGGTTAGGCTCCAGAGTTTGGGGATTCTCAGACATGGCTTCTCTGGCTTCTTTGTCTTTCATAAGGATTTTATATTCTGGTTTCTGTAACTCATTTAACTATTGTTTGTATAATTTTACTATATTTAAACATATAATTTAATATAGCAGGATACAAAATACTATAAATAAACTATAACTAAGTTAACTGTATTTTGTAACATGAACACGTTCTAGAGGCCTTTGGTGATGAGTTTTTTTCTTTTAAATGAACCAGAAAAAGTCACCACGATTCAAGAGCACAAAATGAGTTTGTCCATTAAGGTCTCCTTTTAAGAAAATGAGTTTGCCTTTTTTTTTTTTTCAACTATGGGAAAAATGTTTATTTTCTTGCACAGGAAACTATAGTCCAATTACAGTGAATAGTAAAAATAGTTTCCTAGTGGGAATATGTTAAGGATATTGAACTAAAAACCCATTAACCATTAAGAATATTGAAATAGCTGGGTTATTTGGGGTTTGTTTGTTTGTTTGCTTGTTTGGTGTTGAACTGTTTTAGTTCTTTACATATTTTGGATATTAACCCCTTATCAGATATATCATTTGCAAATACCTTCTCCCATTCATTAGGTTGCCTTTCTATTTTGTTAATAGTTTCCTTCACTGTGCAAACCCTTTTTATTTTGGTGTAGTCCCAATCATTTATTTTTGCCTTTGTTTCCTTGAAAGAGGAGACATACCCTGAAAAACAGCTGATGTCAAAGCAATTACAAATGACTGATTACAAAGAAATTGTTTTCTTCTAGAAATTATGGAAAATAGTAGGAGTTTCCTTTAAAAAATTAAAAATAGAATTATCATATGATCCAATAATTCCACTATTGGGTATTTACCTGAAAAAAATGTGAACACCAATTTGAAAAGACACAGGCACTCTTATGTTTATAGCAGCATGATTTACAATAGCCAAGATATGGAAGCAAACCAAATGACTTTCCATCAGTGAATGGATAAAGAAGATGTGGCAAATGCATACACATGTACACACTGGAATATTAGTCACAAAAAGGTATGAAATCTTGCCATTTGCCACAACATGGATGGAGCTAAAGAATATTATGCCAAGTGAAATAAGTCAATCAGAGAAAGATTAATACCATATGATTCCACTGATACGTGGAATTTAAGAAACAAATGAATAAATAAAAAAAGAGACAAATAAAAAACCAGAGTCTTAAATACAGAGAACAAACAGATGGTTACCAGAGGAGAGAGGGGAGAGGGATGGGTGAAATAGGTGATGTTGATTAAAGAGTACAATTATTTGGATGCCTGGGTGGCTCAGTCAGTTAAGTGTCTGCCTTTGGCTCAGGTCATGATCCCAGGGACCTGGGATTGAGCCCCACTGGGCTCTGTGCCTCTCCCTCTGCCTGCTACTCCCCTGCTTTTATGCTCTCTCTCTCTGTCAAATAAATAAATAAAATCTGTTTAAAAAAATAAGGAGTACACTTATCATGATGAGCCTGAATAATGTATAGAATTGTTGAATCACTATATTGTATACCTGAAACTCATATAATACTGTATGTTAATAATACTTCAATTTAAAAAAGAATATTGACATAAAAACCCACCCATAATACCAAATATCAGCAAAAAGTATATGGATAATTAAGACAGAAAGTTCTAATAAAAGGCAGAAATAAGAATTTGGAAGTGGTTTATTGCCTAAGTCATTATTTTGCTGCCTGGTCCTAGTGGCCAGCATGCTTCTTCCTGTGTTGTTCAAATAAACATAAGATTAAAGGTTTATACTAGGATAAACATAAGATTAAGTTTTGTAACACCCTGCTGCTGTCAACAGACAAATTTTTTTTTAAAGTTTATTTTTTTTTAAGATTTTTTTATTTATTTGACAGAGAGAGATCACAAGTAGGCAGAGAGGCAAGCAGAGAGAGAGAGAGAGAGAGAGGAGGAAGCAGGCTCCCTGCCTAGCAGAGAGCCTGATGCGGGGCTCAATCCCAGGACCCTGAGATTATGACCTGAGCTGAAGGCAGAGGTTTAACCCACTGAGACATCCAAGCGCCCCTCAACAGACAAATTTTTAAGTGCTTTCCCTTCAGTTACTAAATAGCTGCTCAGAAAAGACCTGAGGGCCAAGAATGGCCATTAGGATACAACACTTCCCTAGCACCATGACGCATATGTAGTTTGTAAAGAAAAATAAATACAACAATTTATGTTAGGTAAATAAAATTTTAAATTCTGTAGAATTGCTTCAAAAGGCATTTCTGAATGAGAGGGAGGCCACTGCTACTTAGAACTGCAGGCTGAGGGCTGGGCACTTTATAAGGTCATCCTTACCATCTTGTTTTCATCATGTTCAGCCAAGTCCCATCACACAAGAGAATAAAGATGAGGAATGAAGTCACTCTCAAGAGCTCTGAGCTTTGGAGCTAAGCCTCCTCTCATCCCAGGGGTGGCCCAGGGCTCATCTCTCTTCAGCTCAATTGTCCCGAGGGTACAATGGAGCCAAATCTTAAGCAAGCTGTCCTCGGGGACATGACACTCAGAGAGAGGTGACCATATGGTACAGCAGGATAAGCAGAATCATCAGAGGCTAGGCTCATACCAACTGAGTGGGCTGGTGGGCTATTCAACGCCTCTGAACCTGTTTCCTCATCCGTAGAATAGAGCAAATGATAATTACAAGATGTTCAAATGACTAAATAAAATGGGAATACAAAATGCCTGGCACAGAGTGGAATCCAGTCAATGGTGGCTCTTGTCCTACTTCAAAGCTACTGCCAATCTGGCCCAGAATGGAGTTTCTTTTTCTCTGCTGCCAACAATATATTCAAGAGGAGAAAAGAGTGGCTGGCATTGCCTCAGCTAGCATCACCAGATTATCCAACTACAAATGAGGATGAGGGAGAGGCTGACAGAGAGGCATACCCCATGAATGGGGGCCAAAGCTACTTCTAGATGCTCAGGAGGAGGTGGCTGTTGTGAGGCTGAAGTCTCATGGTGGGGCAGGAATAGCTTGCAGTGGACATGAGCTTAACTCAGTAGTGAAGGACCAGATCCCATGCTCTGAGAGGACAGGCAGCCCCACCTCTACCAACAAGAGGCAAAAACATCCTGTAATGTTCTATCATTTGGCTGGGATGCAGAATGCTTAAGCTATCCAAAACTACCTATACTACACACAGTGTACATCACTGTTTGTCTGTCTGCCTGCTTGTGTTTGTTTTCAGTGTCTTAGCAGATTGGCTCTGGGTTCATGTTGGGTGTTGTGTTTGGCAAGAGGAGACATTTAAATATCCTTGCCTGGGGCGCCTGGGTAGCTCAGTGGGTTAAGCCGCTGCCTTCGGCTCAGGTCATGATCCCAGGTCCTGGGTTCGAGCCCCACATCGGGCTTACTGCTCAGCAGGGAGCCTGCTTCCTCCTCTCTCTCTGCCTGCCTCTCTGCTTACTTGTGATTTCTCTCTGTCAAATAAATAAATAAAATCTTTAAAATAAATAAATAAATAAATAAATAAATATCCTTGCCTGACTGGAGCTATCTCAGTGCTAAAGAGTTCAGTTATTTTGAATAGAATAAAGTATTGTTCCAGGTTTCTTCATAATCATAGCATGGAGCAGTTCAACTTTAAACTTGAATTATCTATCTTAGGAAATAGTCACTAAAATAACCACATCTGGAGTATTCCCCACAGGTTCCTGGAGCTCTGGCCAACTCTTGGGTAAACCATGGACGTCAAAACACATTTGATGACTTATCTGAGCTGTAATCTGGGAAGCTGAAATTGATAAAGCATCCTTATCCCTACTCTTAACCTTCTTCTGTATGTGTCTGTAATCCAGTATGTTAAGTGGGTGAGACTAGTGAAGATTCAACTGTTATCTTACTCAAAGTTTCTGTGATTTATCTTCGGTCCACAAAGAATGTGTTCACCCACCCAAATGAAGTAAGGCTGAATTTATTCACTCATTCAAAAATATTTTATTGTATCCATTTGTACCAGACACTTTATAAGCACTGGGAATATAAGTGTGAGTGGCCCAGTCTCTGCCTGAAGCCTCACGGACTAGTACAAGAGGTGGTGTTCAGGACATGTGGAGCTTCAAATGAGGGGAGTGGTCAATTCCATAGGGACTGGAAATCAGGAAAGACTTCATGGAAAAAGTGACCTTTGTTCAGGATCAAGACTTTACACCAAGAAGTATTTCCTGATTTCTAATCCCCACAGAACTGACCACTCCCCTCATGAACTCAGGATTATCCTAGCCGCCAATGATAATCAATCACACTGTGACAACATTTCTGGCTTGAATTATCCACATAGACTAGTGACCCTAAATTCACTAGATAACAGAACAGTCACTGGTTTTATGACATGTGTTCATCTTTTAAGTCAGCAAAAGAAAGTCTGCTTTGAAATTTGACAACTTCCACAGTTTTAGCCAATTCCATAAAAGACCCATGTGACCAAGCCCCATAAACAGAAGTGTTTGGGGAGATGAAATATCTGAAATCATGACCTTCATTTATAGCCCGTGTCTCCACAATAGTGAAAGTTAAAAAGTTGACTTTAAAAAAAAAAATTGAGCTTAAGATGAGCTGCCTGATAACAAAGGCAAGGAGGGAATTCAAGAATCGGAGTATCGAGCCATTGACAATTCGTATGATTTCAAAGGTACTTTATGTTCATTCCTAAATGTTTCTCATACCTCTACCTTCTAGTGATGATACCTAAACTTCCACTGATAGTACTTCCATTTCTTTTTCATAAGATTTGATCCTGTTTAAAGTATAACTATCCCCATAGATGTCTTTTACACCTTGGTATGAATAAATTTATCAGATTCTTTCTTGAGACTGGTGGCACCATGGGTGAAAACAGAACAGTTCTGCTAAAGTAGAAAGAGGGGAGGAAGAGTGAATAAGATAAAGTCTGGGGGGTACCCCAAGTTGTCTTTGTGTTGTTTCTGTTTTGCTTTGTTTTGTTTCTTAACTTACAGTTTGCTAAAGGTCAGCCCTAGTCACAGTCTAGGAAAAGAAACAAAAATTCACAGGTGAGAATGGTACCCAATACATGAGATTCTGAAGAATTATAAGGTGGATGAATTTGATGGTTTTGATAATCAAGACTAAGACACCCTGCCCTTCTTCTCTGGCCTCAGCTTTAGTCATATGAAGAATTTCTGGTTCAGAACCAATCAGATTGCAGCAGGTATCCAGTGGTGTGGCAGGATGTCACCTCCCCACCATGGCTTTCGGAGAACACAGCTGTAGTCACAGCTCCTCAACAAGGACATTCAGAGTTACATCTCACCGTTTTCTTATTTTCAGTTTTATTGTTACATGACAGTCTCCATTCTTAGATCTGACTGTTGTGGAAAGCAACCCATTTCTCATCCCCACCCCATGGACCAGTGCAGACCTGCTGGGGATGGGAAGAGTCAGTGTCTCAAAGCCCTAGTACAGTCACCAAAGGAACAGTCTATTCCTACCTGGGCAGAACATTTGCATACATTCACTCAAAGTATGAACTGAATGCTCTCTGGGTAGCATATTGGGCCTGCCCTGTCACAGATATCAGACATAACTCTGGTTTTGTTGTGCTTATAATTGTATTGGAAAAACAAGTCATGGAGGTAGTGGAAAACTAACTCCCGAAAGAGAACTATAACAGGTCAGGGAAAGGAAGATCCCCATAGCTGGAGTGGTTAAGATCCACAAGGGCAGGGACTGTGGCTAGCTGTTCATTGTTGCATCCCCAGTGTCTACCACATAGTGGGTACTCAATAAATATTTGTTGAATGAATGAGTGGATGGATGGGTGGGTAAATGATGGATAGATGACTGTCATGAAATAGATAGTTTTTGAAGGCTGGCTAGGCTTTTGGTACAGAGGAGAAAGGGAAAAAGAATATCAGAAAAAGTTCCCCTCAAGATCCCCAAGACATCGATATCATTAGGTTGCCACCAAGATAGGACAAGCATTCAATATCCTTGGCCAGTCCTAAGTCCTGAGCAATGCCATAACCCCAACCTATATCACCATCAGTGGACAGTAAGAACAGTGTCAGGTGGGAACCCAAAAAGAGAAAATAGAAGATAGAAAGATAGAAAGGAAGCTTGTTCTAAACACAACCCCAAAGCCACTGGAAGTACCTCTTCCAACAGCCATTCATCCACCTGTGAGGCAGGCTCACAGAGATTACGGATCACCATAACTGCCTGTGTCCATGGTAACACTAAAGGAACCAGAGCCAACTTGTGTTGATCAGAAGTTGGACACAAATGTTCTTAGAAAGACCAGGATTCAAGAGGTGACAACTTTCCCATCCCTTTCTGCTGGGCCCTACCAGGTTTGGCTTCCAGTCTGAACCCTGAGCTTTCCCAACCTGATCTACTTGATCCATATCCAGAGGCTCTTACTACCAAACTACTTAAATGCATCTAAGCACCAACAATAGTACCGACCCCACTGTAAGACCCATTCTGCTATCTGCTGTTATGACTTACAGAGGCAGCTGGAGGTATTCAAGCTGAAGGCAGTGACTGTCTTCCTTTGTATTCCCAGGATCTCACCCAGTGCCTGACATGTAGCAGGAACTCAGCAAATGTTTGCTGAATGAAGGAATAAGGCAGCTCTGGTTCCATAGCTCAGATCAGCCTTCTGCTAGTCTTCCCCTTGCAGAACAAGAAAATACAGTGATGATAAAATAGCAGGAAGGACATAAAAAGAAAAGAAGGGATTGAATGAATGAATGGCTTGAGCTAAGACCTGTTTTTGCTCTCTGCCAACCGTTCCCATCCCTTACACTTACTATTCCCTCCTCTCAGTCCCCCTGGTTCAAGTGCCTGAACCACTCACTCCCTCTCCCTTCTACTTACTGCCCCCATGCCTCCAACCATCAGTGCTTTCCCTTTGGAATGTGTACTGTTGTGTCCCGTGATATGATACTTCGTTTAACACTGACCTTTACTTTTATAAATTCAACCATGTGTTCTCAGCCCTACTTATGGTTTTAGAATTTAATGACATATATTTTTGTACAACTTGACTCCTAATATGTGCCATTTATTTCATTTGGCACAAAGAAACACTTGCTTGTTCCAACAGTAAGGAGAAATTGTTAGATTTGTTTAAAGAGAGCAGACTCTTCTGGACTTTGTGAACAATTTAAGGGATTTTTCAAGGATACGTTTTGGTTATAAAAAAATTTTACCTTACACTCCAATTTTATTGCATTTTTAAAAATTTCACCTTATAGTTCAGTATGTATCTCCAAAAGACAAGGATTCCTTTTCAGTCATAATTGCAATGCTATCATCACACAGGGAAAGGCAAAAATTCCTTAATATTATCAAATATCTTTGACTGTCCTATAAGTTTTGTTTTTATTTTTATATATCTTTGAAAAGTGTGAGGTTTCATTTGCAATCTGAATAAAGTCCAAACCTTGTGACTGGCAAAGGTAACTCTTAAATTTCCTTTAATCTATAGGTTATATTTCTACTTCTTTTTTTTTTTAATTGCGCTTTTGTGTTGTTCTTGTAGAAACCACATTATTTAGATTGTTATCTCCAGGATTTTGCTGACTGTACCTTCATGATGTTCTTTAACATGGTTTATTGTCCCCTGTATATCCTTTGAATTGTTTGTTAGATCTAGAGGCTTAATGAGATTCAGATTTGATTTTTTTTTTCTTCCCAAAACTGTCTCATAGGAAGTATTGTATATTTCCATCAAGAGGGACAAAATGCCTGGGTGTCTCCTTTTTATGATGTTAGTAGCCACTGGTGTTGTTGCCTAGACCCATTATTTCATTAGGTTTTATGAACTAGTGAAATTCAAGTCCTAAAGGTAATACCTGAAGAAGACAAACTTTCTCTGACCTATTTATTTGCTCTAAGCTATGGGGTTTTGTTCGTTTTTAAATCAAGAATAAATACGTGATTGCTTTAGTTCTCAATTGTTCAGTGGCTCTCTAATAATTTTCAGAGGTGATAAAGGAAAAAATTAAAAATATTTTCTGAACCCATGGATTTCAACATATTCAATGCATTTCATTCTATTGTTGTTGGTTATTAACCTTATTGACTTTCACACTCTTCCCTCTTCACCCAAAGACAGACTATGTAATTGGCTTCCAAGCCCTTTGGCATGACCCCCATAGTTTCTGGTAGCAATTTTTAATTTCAGTACAACAAGATGTTTACACTCAGCTTATGTATCTACTGCCCCAGACCTGGAATCAGCAATTTCTCCAAGAAACCCTGCTTCCTTTTAGTTGAAAATAGGGTTTATAAGAGGTAATTTAGGCCCTAAGGGTACTCAGTGTATTGTACTGCTTGTGCTGCTAGGTCTTTTTGGCGAGCTAGAAACATCATGGCTTTATAGAGAAATTTCCAGTTCAAATTCAGGACTACAGGGTTTTCACCTACCCTCATGGCTCTTATTTCTGTGTTTCCTTTCTCCCACACCAAAAATCTTGTTTCCAGTGACTCCACATTATTATTAATTTGCTTTATCCCACAATATACAGTCTTAAAATAACAATAATAATACTACCATAATAGATTAGTGAAAATAGGTTAAGACATTTTTAAGGTTTTGTTGTTGTTTGTCTTCGATTATATACTCTTGAGGACCTACAGTCAAATTACTATGCTTTAAAGTCGCTTGCAATCAACTAGATGCGTCATTAGATTTATTTGCTTCATTTTACTTCTGTTTTTAGAGATTGCCTCTGAAATCTTAATTTTGGCTTATAATTACAATCTTAAATTTGGCTTACAAATTATAATTTTGGCTTATAAAATTGGCTTATAATTATAAAATATTTACATGGTTTCAAAGTCAAGTTTATATGGGAAAATAAATTCAACAAAATCTATCTTCTCTCCCTCTTCCTTATTTCTTTCCTCCCAACAACCTAAACTTAAAAATTGTATGACTTCTCCCAATTTTAAAATATAAACATCTATGTATATGTATACACGTGTGCAGGTGTGTGTGTATATCCTCCACCATTCCTGGAAAAAAGTGGAACATTATACACACTATCAGTATATCCTGGAGACCACATCGCTGGAGGATACATTCCTTTATACAGATGCACAGGACTCTATTTACAGACACGGCATAGTTTATTTAACCCGTCCCCTTGTGATGGATATTTAGGTTGTTTCCGTCTTTTGCTATCCCTCATAGTGCTCCAATAAATTGCTTTGTGCATATATATTTTCATAGTTTTACAGGTGTATCTTTGGAAAGATTCCTAGAAGTAAATTGCACAGATAACGTGCAAATGCATAAACAATTTTGCTCGATCTTGTCACATGCCCCTCCATAGGGTTTAACCTTTTGTATCTCCACCACCAAGTTTTGAGGATGCCTATTTCCCCAGAGATGTACAAAAGACTTTGTTCTCAAACTTGAAATTCTGCCAATCTGATAGATGTGAAATGATATCTCAGTGTGGTTTCTTTTTCACTTTGTTTATCATGGGTAGGGCTAGGCATTTTTCATAACACGTAAGAGATATTTCCACCTTTTTTGGTCAACAGTTTATATCTCTAGCCCATTTTTCCCCCATAGGATTGGCTTTTTACTTCTCTATTTCTATAGATTTTTAAATAGATTATGAGTATTAGCCATTAGTCTGTGCTTTAAGTTACAAGTATTTTCCTAGTTTATCTTGTCTTTCACTTTACTTATGATGTATTTTTCCATTTAGACTTTTAAAAATTATGTAATCACATTTATCAATCTTTTCCCTTAACATATTTGAAGTTTCACTAGTTTCAGATTATAGAGAAGTTCAACTATTTTTTTTTTTCCTTTGGTATTTCTATTTGTATGATCTGTTTGGAATTTATCCTGGTGTACAGTGTTAGGGATGTTTCCAATTTTTTTAATATGATTATCTGATTATCCTAATACTACTTTTTAAAAATTGATCATCTCTCTGCTGATTTGAGATGCTGCCTTTATCATATGTTAAACATCCATATGCTGTTGGATCTATTTTTTGAAATTTTTCTTTGGATCTCTTGGTTTGTCGATTCATTCCTTAGCACAAATCCATTTGAATTATAAAGCTGTATAGTATGTGTTAGTGTCCAGTATGGCAAGCATAACTCAATACTCTTCTTTCTCAGGCTTATCCTATCTATTCATACTTATTTGTTCTTTTAACTGAACTTTATAACCACATTGGTTTAGTCTAGAAATAACCTAATGGCATTTTCTTGGGATTGCATTACATATATAAATTAACTTAGAACTGACATTTTTATAATTCTGAGCCTTTTTATCCAAGAATGTGATTTCTTCAGATCTATTTCTGTATCATCCAGGAGAGTTTTACAGCTTTTTCTCTGGTTTTGGACATTTCTTCTTAATTTTATGTGTAAGTATTTCATTTTGTTATTTGATGTCACAAATGGGGTCTCCTCTTCCATTAAGCTTCTAATTAGTTTTTATTTACATATATAGGGAGAGACTATTGATTTTATGTAAATTTTATAATTTGCTACATTATGAAATTATTATTTTAATAGCTTTTCTATTGATTCTTTTATGTTTTCCAGGTACATAATCTAATTATTATGTCTCTCGTTGCTTTCTCTTGTTTAATTACATTGATTAAAATCTCCAGTGCAATATTAGCCAGGAAGTAAAAACCTAACACCAATCTAGGGAATGACTACACTAAATCATAAACAAATTGCCTCTAAGAAGTGATTAAAAAGTTAAGCTATGGTTTCAGATTAGAAGACATTACTAACTATAGTTACCAACTACAGTTAATAAAGTTGTGACTTCCAATGGAACTAGGTACCTCTTTGTGGCATCTGGGAATATGCCTCCCCTAGAACTCCAAAAGATAAGAGGATCTTAAAGCTTATGGGATCCTTTCTGAATTAAGCCTCCAGGGTCTCTTGGGAGCTCACTAGAGAAAGTATAAAGTCCATCCCATGAATAAATGAACCAATCTTTCCACTCTAACCATTTATAACATAGATTTCAAAAGTTCTGTCTTACAGTAACATTCTACTCATTTGAACTCATAGAAAAAAAATCAGCCTAAAGTAACAGAGAACTTGTCACATATTTAATGTTGTTTGTCTGGATTAGAGGGGGGTGATGTAATTCTGATGTCAGGTGTGGTTCTAACCTCAGTGGCACATGGTACTCCAGGTCAGAAGGGTCTTTACCCAGTTGCTAGGTCATAGTCAGGGGCTTACACACGTGTCATCATCTTCTTGGGAAATTAGGACCAGCCCTCATATTTCGGTTCTTAGTCTGCATGTATTAGACAGCCTGGATTAGTGGTTAAGAGAACAGACCCTGAATAGATCTATGCTCAAACACTAGTTTCCATACTTATTATCTATGTGGTCTTCAGCAAGTTATTTAACATCTGTTTGCCTTGCGTTGTTAGCGAAATGGGGCTGTTTCCTACCTCCTGGGGTTATTATAAAGATTAAATGAGCCAGTGTATACAAAGTGTTCCTTTCTATTATTAAACTAACAGAAAATGCCGAATAAACAATATATCAGTGCTACTGCAATCTTAGCCATGGAGATCAAACTGTCAAACAAGAACATCTCTGAGCTGCTGTCAACATCAGAATGTTTAAAAGTATTATAAAGAAGAATCATGTTGGCCATTTCCTATTGCAAAGTAGGTGGGAATAATTGGTTTTTCCTTAGGATTCCAATCAGAAAGTTACTTTCTCCCCTCATTATTACTGAGTGCCCCAAAACATAGCTTTTCCTCTCCAGCACCCCCTCTGGTGTAAGTCCCGAGAACCTAATCCTGGGTTGGCCTTGGGAAATTAGACTGGTAGAGGGGCTGATGTCTGAGCTTGGGATAAGAATCCAGCTAGAAAACAATGGTCCCTTTGAAACATCAAGACCAGTGTTGCAGGCAGTGGCAAAGCTGGAGCCAAGAGCCAGCCACTGGCCACCAACTGAAAGAGGTGAGCAAATTTGGAGTTGACACCCAACAAGGTCACTGAGGCAACAATGAGAAAGACTCTCTGCTTAGCAAGGTGCTGCTAAGGGCACCAGGAGGTTTTGCACAGATAAGCTGAGCAGAATGCTCACATCAAAGCAGAGAGATAACTGGCCGTCCTAGGCACAGGCCACCAAACACTGAAGTCATTCTTGGGCTTATTATTTAGGAGTCATAAGTGACTTGCAAAAATGAAAAGAGTGAACTTCTTTAGCTATGTCAGTTTACATAAAGTCAAAATCCTATAATATATCAAATACTCCGTATCACTCATAGTGGTTTTGTTTCTTTGACCAGACATTAAGTGATACATAATTTGGTCCTGGAAGTGGGTGCTGTGGTAAAAAACAAAAACAAAAACAAAGAAAACCCTAAACATGTGGCATAAGTTTGAGGATAATTGAAAAACTTAAAAAAATACAGAAAACAACTGTTTTCAGACATTGAACAGTAGGCAGCATAAGAGTGCTGATAAAAAGGAAACAAATGAAGTAAGGCCTACCAATGCCTAAGCTTTCTGTCCAGGGTAACTCCAAGATGTGGTGGCACAGGTACAGGTAACCAAAAAAAAGTCCACCATTTTTTGCTTTGTTGAAAAGACAAACATCAGAGCTCCATGAAACAGAGGCAGCTAGAATTTCAAGGGTAGAATATCTAAGAGAAGGGAGTGACACCAAAAAAGAGCTCCAGAAATCTGCAGAGGGACTGGATACCCATCTGTACACATGTAGAGGAAATCTAATGAGGCCAAACAGGAGTAACATCAGAGAAAAAGACAATCACAGGGAGTTATAAGACAAACAATTTCAAGAGCTTGCACAGAGCCAGGAACTGTTTAAATTCTTTTTGGACAAAATAGAGAAATCTTGGTGTATAATACACAGGACATAAACTACAGATTCCCAAAAGGCCAAATCTTAGAATTAGGGACGAATTAGTCCTAGAATGATGACAACTTTAGTCTGCTTTAAAGAGTTTTTTGTTTTGGGGCACCTGGGTGGCTCAGCAGGTTAAAGCCTCTGCCTTCAGCTCAGGTCATGATCTCAGGGTCCTGGGATCGAGCCCCACATCGGGCTCTCTGCTCAGCAGGGAGCCTGCTTCCCTCCTCTCTCTCTGCCTGCCTCTCTGTCTACTTGTGATCTCTCTCTCTGTCAAATAAATAAAAATTTTTTTAAAAAAGAGTTTTTTGTTTTGTTTTGTTTTTTAAAAACTACAAGAAATGGGGCACCTGGGTGGCTCAGTCAGTTAGTGTCTGCCTTCAGCTCAGGTCACGATCACAGGGTCCTGGGATTGAGCCCCTCATCAGGTTCCCCACTCAGCAGAAGGCCTGCTTCTCCCTCTGCCACTCCCCCTGCTTGTGCTTTCTCTTTCTCTTTCTTCTTCTCTGTTAAATAAATAAACTCTTTTTAAAAATAAGAAAAATTAAACCTACAAGAAGATCAAACTAACTAATGTGTGATACCTAATTGCCCACCAATAACAGTTTGATACTCTTTAAAGTAATACAACAAAATAGAGCACTCAAGATAAAATTCACAACATGTGGCATTCACTGTAATACTGCTAACATACAAAAACAAAAACAAAATTAAGTGTCCAATAACTGGGGCCAAAGTTAGACAATACAAAGAGAACAGGAAAATACAGTGTTGATGAAATTAGCAGGAATGAATATCAAAACATCATATCAAGACATCACATATTATAAATATCCTGCTTGCTATGTACTAAATTGTGTCACCTCCAAATATTCATATGTTAAAGCCCTAACCCTCAATGTAACTTATTTGAAAATAGAGTCTACAGGGAGGTAATTAAGATTAAATGAGGTCGTAAGGGTAGTGTTCTAATACAATAGGATTAGTATTTTATAAGAAGAGACACTACAGAGGAAAGAAAGTACCTTATAAGATAACACTTATGTGAAACTTTGAATTTGTTTAACTTTTCTCTCTCTCTCTCTTCCTCTAACCTGTCTCTCTGTCTTTGTCTCTCTCTCTCTCCCTCATCTTTGTGAGGACACAGTGAGATCTGGGTTGATCTATTTTTTTTTTAATTTTTCTCCACTTTATTGTAAAAATACAGCATGTGACACACAAAATGTATGTTAATCAATTGTTATCAGTAAGGCTCCCAGTCAGCAGGCAGCTCTTAGTAGGTAAGTTCTTGGGCCACCAGAAGTTATCTCTGGCTTTGCATCCGCGCTGCAGTCAGTGGTCCCCACCCCCATGTGCCCAAGTGTCAACAGCAGCAGAGTACGGCACTCGGCCTGGCGGGCTGGAGACTGTGCGGGCGAGCTGAGGCGAGCGATGGCAGGCCAGGGCTGAGAGACTGCTCAAGAGAAGGAGGCCTTTCATGTTTGCAGCATATGCACTGCTACTCACTAAAGTGGAATACGGTTCTTCATTTCCAGGTATAATTCCTGCAGGCATGGTAGTCGCGCACAGAAAGGAGTTCTGACCAGGAACCAACTTGACAGATAAACTTAATCTTAGATTTCCTAGCCTCCAGAACTGTGAAAATTTCCTGTTTATTTCTGTTTATAAATTTCTGTTGTTTAAACCATGCAATCTGAAGTATTTTTTTATGGCAGACCCAAGCAAGATAATATAATCCTTCTGCTCAAGAATCTAAAGGAAGGCATCACCATGATGAGAAAATAAAGATATTAAAAAAGACCTAAGTGAACTTAGAAGTAAAAATACAATAACTAAAATGAAAAATGTATCAGTTGACATTGAGAGAAGATGAGATACTCTAGAAGCAAACATCACTGAACTTGAAGATGTAGCAATAGAAACTATTAAAAAGGTGCAAAGAGCAAAAGATGGGGAAAATAATAAGCAGAGTCTCAGTGACCAGTAGGTAATATTAAATTGTCTAACATAAATATAAATGGAGTCCCAGAAGAAGAAAATGAGTTAATAGAAAGAATATTTAAAGAAATTGTAGCCAACATTTTTCCCAACTTGATGAAAGGTATAAGTCCATAGATTCAAGAAGCTCAACAAATTCCAAGCAGAGGAAACAAAAATAAGTCACACTATGGCACCTAAGAAGCAAATTGCTGAGAACCAATGATAAAGAGAAAATGCTGAAAGAAGCTGGGGGGCACAAAGACAATTATACACTAAAAAACAAATATGTGAATGATATTTCAAGTAAATAGACTTCTCATTAAAACAAATAGAACAGAGAACAGTGGACTGACATCCTTAAAATATTAAAGAACAATTCAATCTAGAATTCTACAACCAGCAAAAATATCCTTCAAAAATAAAGATTAAAAAAAAACACTTTAAAAAAATCTCAGAAATTTCAATGCCAGAAGATATGTATCACAATCAAGTTTTTAAAAGCTCTTCAGATAAAAGGAAAATAATAATAAAGAAATCTGAATTTGGACCAAGGAATAAAGATCACCAGAATATGCAGTACATTTTCTGATTTTAGAAATCTGTTCAAAAGATAAGATTATAAAGAGGAATATTTCATAATGATAAAGGGATTAGTATATCAAGAAGACATCCTGACTGTAGCAATCATTTTCTTATATATACATATATCAAATCATCATGTTGTATACCTTAGGCATGTACAGTTTCTATTGAAAAGAACTAATCCAGAAAAGAAGAAGACACACATACTAAATATAGGTACACCTAATAATGGAGGTATAAAAAAACATGAAGTGAAACCTGACAAAACTGCAAGTAGAAATACACATCAATGATTACAATTGGAGACAGAATATGTAGACATAAGAGCCAGTGAAGACATAGAGGACTCGAACAATATTGCCAACCAGCCAACTCAGTTGCCACTATAGACCATAATACCCAACCATAGCAAAATAAACATTATTTTCAAGTGCATGTAGAACATTCACCTAGATCATATTCTGGGCCCTAAAATAGGTCTCAATAACTTCAAGAAGATTGAAATGATAAAAAGCATATTCTTTCATTCCAGCAGAATCAAACCATAAATTAATAGAAAATTAGCTGGAAAATACCCAAATATTGGGAAATTAAACCACACAGTTAAAAATATAGCATGAGGGGCACCTGGGTGGCTCAGTGGGTTAAAGCCTCTGCCTTCAGCTCAGGTCATGATCCCAGGGTCCTGGGATCGAGCTCTGCATCGGGCTGTCTGCTCAGCAGGGAGCCTGCTTCCTCCTCTCTCTGCCTGCTTCTCTGCCTACTTGTGATCTCTGTCTGTGAAATAAATAAATAAATAAAAATCTTTAAAAAAAAAAATACAGCATGAGCCAAAAAAGAAATCACAAGGGGAATTAGAAAATATTTTGAATTGAACAAAAATGAAAACACAACACATCAAAATTAGGGGGATGCTGCTGAAATAATGCTTAGAGGGAAATTTATGGCATTAAATGATATGAAGGAATAATTCTTAAATCAATTACCTAAACTTCCACTGCAAGAAGGAAGGAAAAAAGCAAACTAAACTTGAAGTAAGCCAAAAGGAAGAAATAATAAAGATAAGTTTTAAAACCAATGTAATTAAAAATGGACAAATAATAGAGAAAAGGCTATAAAACCAAAGCTGGCTCTTTGAACACATCAATAAAATTGATAAGCCTGGGGGCGCCTGGGTGGCTCAGTGGGTTAAGCCCCTGCCTTCGGCTCAGGTCATGATCCCAGGGTCCTGGGATCAAGCCCCACATCGGGCTCTCTGCTCAGCGGGGAGCCTGCTTCCTCCTCTCCCTCTCTCTGCCTGCCTCTCTGCCTCCTTGTGATCTCTGTCTGTCAAATAAAAAAATAAAATCTTTAAAAAATAATTGATAAGCCTGTAGTCCATTTAGGCTCACCAACTATCCTGGTTTGTCTGGGACTTTCCCAGTGCTAGTCCTGAAGGTTGCACATTTCAGGAACTACTTAGTCCTGGGTAAATTCCAACAGCTGTTCACTTTAGTCAGATTGATCAGGAAATAGAGGAGACACAAATTACTAATATCAAGAGTAAAAGAGAAACATCATTGTAGATCCTAAAGACATTAAAAGAAATAATAACAATATTATAAATAACTCTATGCTAATAAATTTGACAGCTTAAATTGAAATGTACAAATTTCTTGAAAGAAAAAAAAAACCTACCAAGTCTTACTCAAGAGGAAGTAGATAATTTGAATTGCCCATTATCTATTAAAGAAATATTTATGGATAAAAGTCTTTCCCCAAAGAAAACTCCAGGCCCAGATAGTCTCCTGGTAAGGTATGCCAAACATTTAAGAAAGAAGAATAAAGCCAATTCTATAGAAATGTTTCTAGAAAATAGAAAAAGGACTTCTTACTTTATGAGGCTATTATCATCCTAATACCAAAAGGAGATAAAGACATTATAAGAAAAAAAAAAGACATCATAAGAGAATAGAACTATAGATCAGTATCTCTTTTGAACATAGATTTAAAGATTCTTAACAAAATTTTAGAAAACCCAATGCAGCAATACATAAAATGACTAATAAACCAAGTGAGTTTTATCCCAGGAATTCCAGTTTGATTTAGGATTTGGATATTATTAATGTAGTTCATCATACTAACAATAGAAAAAACAATAAAAATACTAACAATAGAAAAACCAATCAGCTCAATAGATGCAGAAAAAATTTTTTGATAATATTCAACACCCATTCATTATTAGAAAAAAAAAAAAAACCTTCTAGGAGAGTGGGAATAGAAGGGAACTTCCTTAATCTGATCAAAGGCCTATAGGAAAAGGCTGCAGGCTAACCAGTGAAAAATGGAATATTTTCCTACCAAGATCAAGAGAAAGGACTGACAGTTGCTCTCACTACAGTTGACCCCTGAACAATTCTAGGGTTAGGGATGCCAACCCACACTCTCCATAGTTGAAAATTCACATTTAATTTTTGCCTCCCCCGAAACTTAACTATTAGAGTCTACTGTTGACTAGAAGCCTTACCAATAACATAAGTAGTTGATTAACACATATTTTGTATGTTATATGTATTTTATACTGTATTCTTACAATCAAGTATGCTAAAGAAAATGTTACTTAGAAAATCAGAAGGATCAGGGTGGCTCAGTCAGGTAAGCATTTGCATTGGGTTTGGGTCATAATCCTGAGGTCCTGGGATCTGGCCTAGCATCGGGCTCTCTGCTCTGTGGGGAGTCTACTTCTTCCTCTGTCCAACCAGCCCCCTGCTCATGAAGGTCTGTGCACATGACCCCCACCCCAAATACAGAAATTAAAAATCTTAAAAAAGTCATTAGGAAGAGAAAATAGACTTACAGTGCTATACTATTAACACTCCACTTTAGGCAGTGGGGGTGGGGGGACGGTCTTGGGGATCTGTGCCTTGCTTCAAGAGTGTTTGGATGGAACACATTCAGGAACACCCCTTCTTCCAGTCTCCAACCACCCTCCAACCTCTTTTCTAGTTGCAATCTTCAGAACCATCTTCTCAGACATTCTTTGCATCTGGATGCTCTGGGACCTTAGCTCCTTATTGCCCAATGACCATGAGCTCCCAGATTCTTCAGAATTACTCCCCTCAAAGAAAGTTCCTCCTAATCGTCCTGGTCAACATGCATCTGTCAGCCTCCTGTACCTACCCCACTCTAGGCTGCTATTTCCACCGTGACCAACAAGGTGGCTCCAGCGTGTGCCTTCTCTCAGGATGTGCAGAAGCCATCCCAGGATGAGTGATGTGGATCCTGAAGCCATGGAAGCCACCAGGGTATTGGAGGAGAAGACCTGATCCGGGGCCTCCTGGATCTGTGATATATCCACCCCCCCCCACCCCCCCCCCCCCCCCGCCGGCTCTGCTGATGCAGACTCAGTGAATTTCTGGAGATCCACTTCCTGAATAAGGAGGGGAAACTCATCAAGAAGGTAGCAAACACCAGATTAACCTCTGCAGGCTGCCCTCCCTCTTCCCCTCCTCCACCCTTCCCCCAGCTGGGTTGGGTGAGTATCTCGTCAAAAGCCTCACCCTCAAGCACATCTAGGAGCCTCTAGAGCTCAGACCCCCTGGCATCCCCCAGTGTCAGGGCTTCTGAGTCTCTCCCTACAGCCACCAAGTAACTTTTTAACTACCCTGGAGCTCTCTCCCAAACTGTGAACCAAATGGAATCAACAAAGTTTTGGAAAGAAAAAAAAAAAGCCACAGATAAATGAATCGGTGCAGGTCAAACCCCTGTTTTTAAGGGTCATCTGTACTTCTATTCATCAGTTTACCTAAGATCCTAGTTACTCCAATCAGGAAAGGAAAAAAGGCATCCAGGTAACAAAAAAAGTGAAGTGGTCTTTATCTGCACACAAGCAACATGATTATCTAAATAGAAAATTCTAAGAAATCCACAGAAAAGAACTAATAATACCAAAAGTAATAAGTAAACTTAGCAAAATTGCAGGACACAAGGTCAATATACTAAAATCAATGGTGTTTCTATATATTAGAAACAATAATTAGAAATTAAAATCTTTAAAGTTAGTTATCTAAAGCATTGAATACTTCAGGATAAATTTAATAAAATAGGTGTTAGACTTGTCCAGTGAAAATTATAAACATTGTTGAAAAAGATTAGGAATTCTTAAGTGACACTAGATATGGAGTTTATGGATTAAAAGATGATATTGATAAGAAGTCTAATTCTCGGGGCGCCTGGGTGACTCAGTGGGTTAAGCCTCTGCCTTCAGCTCAGGTCATGATCTCAGGGTCCTGGGATCGAGCCCCACATCAGGCTCTCTGCTCAGAGGGGAGCCTTCTTCCCCCCACCCCCTGCCTACTTGTGATCTCTCTCTATCAAATAAATAAATAAAATCTTTTTTTAAAAAGTCTAATTCTTCTTGTGTTAGCTTTCTAAGGCTGCTATAACAAAATGCCACAGACTAGATGGTTTAATTAATAAAAATTCATCTTATCACAGTTCTGGAGGCTGGAAGTCTAAGATCAAGGTGTTGGCAGGTTTGGGGTCTCCTGAGGCCTCTCTCCTTGACTTGCAGAGGGCTGCCTTCTGCGTCCTCACATTACCTTTTCTCTGTGTACATGTATCCCTGGGATCTGCTCCCCTTCTTATAGGGACATAAGGCATATTGGCCTAGGGCCCCAAACAGCCTCACTTTAACTTGGTCACTCCATTAAAGGCCTCATCTCCAAACATAATCACATTCTGAGGTACTAGGGATTAGAGCTTTAACACATGAATTTGAGGGGAACACAGTTCAGTCCACAACACTCCTCAAATGTCCTAAAGATTTAAGTTAACGCCAGCCAAAATACCAGCATATTTTTGTAGAGTTTAATATTTGTTTTTAAAATTTACATGGAAAGTCAAAGCGTCTAGAATAGTCAAAACAATTTTGGAAAGAAAAAAAAAAAAGAATAAGGCTGGTAGAGTTATACTACCTGACTACCAGATTTGGTATAAAGTAAATCAGCAAATAACACAATGTGATATTGGCATAAGGCAATAAGGCATGAGTATTTGGCAAAACCCAGGCCATAGACTAATTTCCTGTTTTTATAAATAAAACATTATTAGAATACTGCCACCTATTCGTTTATGTAATGTCTATGGTCACTTTTGCACAATAACAGCAAAGTTGACAGGTTATGACACAAGCCTAAAATATTTATTCTTTGGTCTTTTGTGTAAAAGTCTTCCAACTCCTGAGCATTAAAAGAGAACAGAATCCAGAAATAGCCTAACACAGGATTTCTTAACATCTGCACTGCTGACATTTTAGGCAGCATAATTCTTTGTTGGAGGACTTACCTGGCCATTGCAGAATGTGTAGCAGCATCCCTGGTTTCTACCCACTAAATGCCAGTATCATCCTATACTTGTGACAAACAAAAATGTCCCAGGTGTTGCCAATGTCCCCTGGGTGGACAAAATGGTTCTCAGTTGAGAACCACTGGTCTAATACCTATTAGGTCAATGGATTAGGAATAGTACCAAGATAATTCGATGATAAAAGAAATCCATAGACTCTTGGGTGCCTGGGTGGCTCAGTGGGTTAAAGCCTCTGCCTTCAGCTCAGGTCATGATCCCAGGGTCCTGGGATTGAGTCCCGCATTGGGAATCTCTGCTCAGCAGGGAGCCTGCTTCTCCCCCTCCCCACCCACCCCACCCACCACCTGCCTCTCTGCCTACTCGTGATCTCTCTGTCAAATAAATAAATAAAATCTTAAAAAAAAAAAGAAAGAAATCCATAGGCTCTTCAATAAATGGTGCTGGGAAAAAAGATCAGCTATCCTTGTAGAAAAAAAAAGAACCTTCCACTATATAAGAAATAACTTTAGAGGAGGAGCAAGATGGCGGAGAAGTAGGGGACCTGAATTCCTGGTCCCAGGAGTTCAGCTAGATAGTTATCAAACCATTCTGAATACCTATTCTGAATACTCAATAGGAGATTGAAGAGAAGAAGAACAGCAATTCTAGGAACAGAAGAGTGACCACTGTCTGGAAGGTAGGACATGAGGAAAAGTGAATCCGAGTTGGGAGGATAGACCATGAGGGGAGGGGCTGGCTCCCGCAAATGGTGGAGCACCAGAGCACAAAATCAGAGCTTTTAGAAGTCTGCTCCACTGAGGGACATCGCTCCAGAGGCTAAGCCAGGGGTGGAGCCCTTGCAGGACAGTGTCATCTTAGGGACAGTGTCGTCTTAGCACTCACGGCGTCACAGAAAGACCAGGAGTGTCTAAGTGTGGCAGAGCTCCCAGGTATCAGAGCAGGGAAGCTGACTGCAGAACGGAGCCAAGGTAGGGTCTCTCAGCTCTGGGTTACCTTAAACCATGATCCGTGGCACAGATGGGCCACTGCTCTTTGAACAGGGAGCCCACAAGTGGCAGATCGGGGAGACTCACCTTCCACTGCACAACAGCAGTATACTGCAGGAATGTGCTGGATCTGGAGACTCCAAATGGGGCTATGCGCCAGCGGTAAAAACACCTGGTCACAGGCCAGGTGAGCAGGGAGTGTGACCAGAGACCAGGGTTTTCTCCCAGAGTGCACTGAGGAGTGTGGCCCCAAGCTCTCCACTCTTACAGGGCCAGAGATTGGGAGGCTGCCATCTTCATACCCATCCTCCAGAGCTCTATGGAAAGCATTCAGGGAACAAAAGCTCCCGAGAGCAAACCCGAGCAGATTACTTAGCCCAGCCCTTGGCAAGGGCAATTCAATTCCCCTCAGGCAAAGATATTTGAGAATCACAACAGGCCCCTCCTGCAGAAGATCAGCAAGAACATTCAGCCAAGACAAAGTTTACTGATCAATGAGAACTGCAAAACACCAGTGTTAGGGGAATACAGCCCATAGAATTCATGACTTTTTCCCCATGATTCTTCAGTCTTTTAAAGTTAAATTTTCAAAATTTTCATTATTTTTTTCTTGATTTTTCTCGATTTTTCCTCTTTCCTATTTTAACTTATTTTAACTGTTTTATTTTATCAATACCTTTTTAAAAATCTTTTTAAATTTTCATTTTTATAGTTATATTCTATCCTTCATTGTATTTAACCTTATTTTTTGTTTACATATGTTTTTCTTTCTTTAAAATTTTGGGATACACTTTCTTCTAACAAAAAAATATACCCTAAATCTAGTATATGGCTTTGTTCTAATCTCCAGCCTGACCACATTCTCTCCTTTTTTTTTTTTCCTTTTTTAACCAACTTCTTATCTTAGCAATTCTTTTTTTTTCTTTATCTTTTTTAGGGGTGCCTGGGTAGCTCAGTGGGTTGAAGCATCTGCCTTTGGCCCAGGTCATGGTCTCAGAGTCCTGGGATTGAGCCCCACGTGGGGCTCTCTGCTCAGCAGGAAGCCTGCTTCCCCTCCCCTCTCTCTGCCTGCCTCTCTTTCTACTTGTGATCTCTGTCTGTCAAATAGTAAATAAAATCTTTAAAAAAATCTTTTTTAATTTTCATCTTTACAGTCATGTTCCATCATGTTTACCCTTATTTTTGTACATATGTAAGTTTTTCTTTCTTTAAAATTTTGGGAGGCAGTTTCTTCAAACAGACCAAAATACACCCAAAATCAAGTGTGTGGCTCTGTTCTATTCATTAGTCTAACTATATATATATATATATATATATATATGTATATATACAATTATATATTATATGTTATATATTATATATAATCATATAAATAAATATATAAATAGAATATGTATTTATTATACATAAAAATAAAAAATAAATATATATTTATATATTATATTATTATATTATATTATATATATAAACTATATATATAATTTATTTATATTTATATATATATATATATATATATATATATATATATATATATAACTTTTTTTTCCTTCCTTTCTTCTCCCCCGGTTTTGGGTCTTTTCTGATTTGGTTAGTATATAGTCTTCTGGGGTTGTTGTTACCCTTTTGGCATTTTGTTCTCTCATTCATCTATTCTTCTCTGGACAAAATGACAAGGTGGAAAAACTCACCTTAAAAAAAAAGGCAGGGACCTAATCAATGGCTAGGGACCTAATCAATACCAACATTAGTAAGATGTCAGAACTAGAGCTCAGAATGACGATTATAAAGATGCTAGCTGGGCTTGAAAAAAGCATAGAAAATACCAGAGAATTCCTTTCTGGAGAAATAAAATCCCTTTCTGGAGAAACAAAATAACTGCGGCACCTGAGTGGCTCAGTGGGTTAAGCCCCTGCCTTTGGCTCAGATCATGTTCTCAGGGTCCTGGGATGCAGCCCCGCATTGGGCTCTCTGCTCAGCAAGGAGCCTGCTTCCCCTTCCCCCTCTGCCTGCCTCTCTGCCTACTTGAGATCTCTCTCTCTCTGTAAAATAAATAAATAAAATCTTTAAAAAAATAAAATAACTAAAATTTAACCAAGTTGAAATTTTAAAAAGCTGTTAATGATGTTCAATAAAAAATGGAGTCTCTAATTACTAGAATAAATGAAGCATAAGAGAGAATTAGTGATATAGGAGACCAAATGATGGAGAATGAAGAAGCTGAGAAAAAGAGAAATAAACAAGTACTGGATCATGAGGGGAGAATTCGAGAGATAAGTGATACCATAAGATGAAACAATATTAGAATAATTGGGATCCCAGGAGAAAAAGGAAGAGAGAGGGGGCAAGGTATATTGGAGCAAATTATAGCAGAGAAGTTCCCTAATTTGGGGAAGGGAACAAGCATCAAAATCCAAAAGGCATGAAAAATCCCCCTCAAAATCAATAAAAATAGGTCAACACCCTGTCATCTAATAGTAAAACTTACAAGTCTCAAAGTCAAAGAGAAAATCCTCAAAAGCAGCTCAGGACAAGAGGTCTGTAACCTACAATGGTAGAAATGTGAGATTGGCAACAGACCTATCCACAGAGACCTAGCAGGCTAGAAAGCACTGGCACGATATATTCAAGCACTAAACAAGAAAAATATGCAGCCAAGAATACTATATCCAGCTAGGCAGTTATTGAAAATAGAAGGAGACATAAAAAGCTTCCGGGACAAACAAAAACTAAAAGAATTTGCAAACACCAAACTAGCCCTACAGGGAATACTGAAAGGGGTCCTCTAAGCAAAGGGAGAGCCTAAATGTAACAGACCAGAAAGGAACAGAGATAAAATACAGCAACTGTCACTTTATAGGCAATACAATGGCACCAAATTCATATCTTTCAGTAGTTACCCTGGATGTAAATGAGCTAAATGCCCCAATCAAAAGACACAGGGTATCAGAATGGATTAAAAAACAAGACCCATTGATATGTTGTCTGCAAGAAACTCACTGTAGGCCCAAAGACACCTCCAGATTTAAAATGAGGGGGTGGAACACAATTTACCATGCTCATGGACATCAAAAGAAAGCTGGGGTGGAAATCCTTATATCAGACAAATTAGATTTCAAACCAAAGACTATAGTAAGAAATGAGGAAGGACACTATATCATACTTAAAGGGTCTGTCCGACAAGAAGATCTAACAATTTTAAATATCTATGCCCCTAACATGGGAGCAGCCAACTATATAAGCCAATTAATAACAAAATCAAAGAAACACATCAACAATAATAAAATAGTAGTAGGGGACTTTAAGACCCCCCTCTTTGAAATGGACAGATCATCTAAGCAAAAGATTGGCAAGGAAATAAAGGCTTTAAATGATACACTGGACCAGATGGACATCACAGAACATTCCATCCCAAAGCAACAGAATACACATTCTTCCCCAGTGCACATGGAACAGAATAGATTCTCCAGAATAGATCACATTGTGGGTCACAAATCAGGTCTTAACCAGTACCAAAAGATTGGGATCATTCCCTGCATATTTTCAGACCACAATGCTTCAAAACTAGAACTTAACCACAAGAGGAAAGTTGGAAAGAACTCAAATATATGGAGACTAAAGAGCATCCTACCAAAGAATGAATGGGTCAACCAGGAAATTAAAGAAGAATTGAAAAAATTCATGGAAACAAATGAAAATGAAAACACAACTGTTCAAAATCTTTGGGACACAGCAAAGGTGGTCCTGAGAGGAAAATATATAGCAATACAAGCCTTTCTCAAGAAACAAGAAAGGTCTCAAGTACACAACCTAACACTACACCTAAAGGAGCTGGAGAAAGAACAGCAAAGAAAGCCTAAACCCAGCAGGAGAAGATAAATAATAAAGATCAGAGCAGAAATCAATGAAATAGAAACCAAAAGAACAGTAAACAGGTCAATGAAAGTAGGAGCTGCTTCTTTAAAAGAATTAATAGGATTGATAAACCCCTGGCCAGACTTATCAAAAAGAGAAGAGAAAGGACCCAGATTAATAAAATCATGAATGGAAGAGGAGAGATTACAGACAACACCAAAGAAATACAAACAATTTTAAGAACATATTATGAGAAACTATATACCAGCAAATTTAACAATCTGGAAGAAATGGATGCATTCTTAGAGACATATAAACTACCAAAACTGAACCAGGAAAATAGAAAACCTGAATAGACCCATAACCAGTAAGGAGATTAAAGCAGTCATCAAGGGGCGCCCGGGTGGCTCAGTGGGTTAAGGCCTTTGCCTTCGGCTTGGGTCATGGTCTTAGGGTCCTGGGATCAAGCCCCATATCGAGCTCTCTGCTCAGCGAGAAGCCTGCTTCCCCCTCTTTCTCTCTGCCTGCCTCTCTGCCTACTTGTGATCTCTGTCTGTAAATAAATGAATAAAATTTTTTTTAAAAATAAAGCAGTTATCAAAAGTCTCCCAATAAACAAGAGCCCAGGGCCAGATGGCTTCCCAGGGGAATTCTACCAAATGCTTAAAGAAGAATTAATATCTGTTCCCCTGAAACTGTTCCAAAAAGCAGAAATGGAAAGAAAACTTCCAAACTCATTTTTTGAAGCCAGCATCACCTTGATCCCAAAACCAAAGACCCCATCAAAAAGGAGAATTACATATATATAAACTCTATATATACATGTGATATGTATGTATGTGTGTGTGTATATATATACACACACACACATAATATCTATGTGTGTGTGTGTATTACTCAGCCATAAAAATGAATGAAATCTTAGTCATTTGCAACCATGGTGAAACTAGAGAATATTATCCTAAGTGAAATAAGTCAGAGAAAAGCAAATACCATATAATTTCACTCATATGTGGAATTTAAGAAACAAAACAGATGAATAAAGGGGGAAAAAGAGACAGAAGAAGAGGCAAGCAAAGAAACAGACTTTTAGCTATATAGAACAAATTGATGGTTACCAGAGAGGGCGTGGGTGGTGGATGGCTAAAATACGTGATAGGGATTAAGGATGCACTTGTCATGAGCACTGGGTGTTATATGGAAATGTTAAATCACTATGTTGTACACCTGAAACTAATAATAAACTGTATGTTAACTAGCTAGAACTTAAATAAAAAATCTTTAAGAAAATGAAAAAAAAAGGAGAATTACAGACCAATATCCCTGATGAACATGGATGCAAAAATTCTCACCCAAATACTAGTCAATAGGATCCAACAGTACATTAAGAGGATTATTCACCATGACCAAGTGAGATTTATTCCTGGGCTGCAAGGTTGGTTCAACATCTGCAAATCAATCAATGTGATACAATATATTGATAAAAGAACAAGAACCATATAATACTCTCAATAGATGCAGAAAAAATAGCTAACAAAGTATAGCATCCTTTCTTAATCAAAACTCTTCACCATGAAAAAAAAAAAAAAAAACTCTTCACCATGTAGGGATAGAGGATACATACCTCAATATCATCAAAGCCATCTATGAAAAACCCACAGTGAATATCATTCTCAATGGGGAAAAACTGAGAGCTTTTCTCTTAAAGTCAGGAACATGGCAAGGCTGCCACTATCACCACTGCTATTCAACATAGTACCAGAAGTCCTAGCCTCAGCAATCAGACAACAACAACAACAAAAAAAATAAAATAAAATAAAAGGCATCTGAATAGGCAAACTCTCCTCTTTGCAGATGATATGATACTTTATGTGGAAAACCCAAAAGACTCTATTCCAAAACCACTAGAACTCATACAGGAATTCAGTAGAGTGTCAGGATATAAAATCAATGCAAAGAAATCAGTTGCAGTTTTATACGCGAACAACAAGAAAGAAGAAAGAGAAATTAAGGAGTCAATCACATTTACAATTGCACCCAAAACCATAAGATACCTAGGTAAAATCTAACCAAGGAGACAAAGAATCTGTACTCAGAAACCTATAGAGTACTCATGAAAGAGATTGAGGAAGACACAAAGAAATGGAAAAACTTTCCATACTCATGGATTGGAAGAACAAATATTGTGAAAATGTCTATGCTGCCTATACCAATCTACACGTTTAATGCAACCCCTATCAAAACACCATCAATCTTTTCAAAGAAATGGAATGAATAATCCTAAAATTTATATGGAACCAGTAAAGACCCTGAATAGCCAGAGGAATGTTGAAAAAGAAAACCAAAGTTGGCAGCATCATAACTGCAGACTTCAAGCTCTATTACAAAGCTGTCATCATCAAGATAGTATGGTACTGGCACAAAAAGAGACACAAAGATCAATGGAACAGAATAGAGAGCTCAGAAATGGTCCCTCAACTCTATGGTCAACTAATCTTTGACAAAAAAAAAAAAAAATAGTGTCCAATGGAACAAAGATAATCTCTTCAACAAATGGTGTTGGGAAAATTGGACAGCTGTATGCAGAAGAATGAAACTGGACCACTTCCTTACACCACACACAAAAGTATACTCAAATGGATGAAAGACCTCAATGTGAGAAATCCATCAAAATCCTTGAGGAGACACAGGCAGCAACCTCTTTGACCTCAGCAGCAACAACTTCTTCCCAGAAACATCACCAAAGACAAGGGAAGCAAGAGCAAAAAGGAACTATTGGGACTTCATCAAAATCAAAAGCTTTTGCACGGCAAAGAAAACAGTCAATAAAACTGAAAGATGACTGACAGAATGGGAGAAGATATTTGCAAATGACAAAACAGATAAAGGGCTAGTATCCAAAGTCTATAATGAACTTATCAAACTCAACACTCAAAGAACAAATAATCCAATCAAGAAATGGGCAGAAGACATGAACAGACATTTCTGCAAAGAAGACATCCAAGTGACCAAAAACATGTGAAAAAGTACTCAACATCTCTCGACATCAGGGAAATACAAATCAAAACTGCAGTGAGATACCATCTCACACCAGTCAGAATGGCAAAAATTAACAAGTCAGGAAACGACAGGTTTGGTGAGGATGCAGAGAAAGGGGAATTTTTACACTGTTGGTGGGAAGGCAAGTTGTTGCAGCTACTCTGGAAAACAGTATGGAGTTTCCTCAAAAAGTTGAAAATAGACCCCAGCACATACCCTTCCCAATGTCCATAACCCCACCCCCCTCTTCCAACCTATGACCCAGCAATCGTACTATGGGGTATTTACTCTAAAGATACAAATGTAGTGATCCAAAGGAGCACATGCACCCCAATGTTTATAGCAGCAATGTCCACAATAGCCAAACTATGGAAAGAGCCCAGATGTCCATCAACAGATGAATGCGTAAAGGAGATGTGTTATGTATACACAATGGAATACTATGCAGCCATCAAAACCCCTGAAACTTGCCATTTGCAGCGACATTAATGGAACTAGAGGATATTATGCTTTGTGAAATAAGTCAGTCAGAGAAAGGCAATTATCATATGATCTCTCTGATATGAGGAATTTGAGAGGCAGGGCAGGAGGTTGTGGGGGGTAGGGAAGGGAAAAATGAAACAAGATGGGACCTGGGAGGGAGACAAACCATAAGAGACTCTTAATCTCCCAAAACAAACTGAGGGTTGCTGGGAAGTTGAGGGGGAGGGATAGAGTGGCTAGGTGATGGACAATGGGGAGGGTATGTGCTAAGGTGAGTGCTGTGAATTGTGTAAGACTGATGAATCACAGACCTGTGCCCCTGAAACAACTAATACATTGTATGTTAATAAAAAAATAACAATAATAACAACAAAAAAGAAAAGAGATGAACTTTAAATGGATCATCTACTAAAACACAAGAGCTAAAACTATAGAATTATCTCTAAGAAAATATAAGAGAAAATCTTTATGACCATGGACAAGACAAAGATTTTTTTAATAAAGACCAGGCCACACAAAAATAATAATAAATTGGGAATCACCATAATAAAAGAAAGAAATTGTGTTCTTCAAAGAAAGTGTTAAGAAAATGAAAAACAAGCCATGGCTATAGAGAAAATATCTGCAAACCACATACCTAATAAACAATTTGTGTCCAGAATATATAAAGAACTCTGACGACTCATTCAAAGTAAAACAGCCCAATAAAATTTGGGCAAAAGATTTCACAGTCAACTCACCAGAGAAGATTATATAAACAGCAGATGAAAGCTCATAAAAAGATTCCCCAAATCACTAGTCATCAGGGAAATTTAAATTAAAACCCAAATGAGTTGCTGCTGTGTACTCATCCAAAATGGCTAATGATTTCTCTAAACAAAAGCAAACAAGAAACATACCTGACAACACCAAGCTGCCAGATTTGTGCAGCAGCTGGAGCACGCATAAACTGTGGCAAGGTCTAGAGAATGGTACAGCCCCTTTGAGAACCGCTGACAGTTCCTGACACATACAACCCAGCATTTCCACTCCTAGATGTCTTTTCAAGAGAAATGAAAACATGTTCCACAAAGACTTATAAGAAAATATTCATGACAGCTTTATCATAATTGTCAAAAAAAAAAAAAAAATAGAAACAGGCTAAATGTCCATCACCTGATGAGGGAAGAAACAGACTGTGGTATATCCATACAATAAAATACTGCTCAGCACCAGAAAGAAACAAGCTGCTGATACCTGCAATGGTGGGAAGTATCTCAAAACGATTTTGTTGAAGATGGAAGCCTAACACAAAAGACTACAGATGATGGAGTCTTCTATATGAATTCTAGGTTTCAGTTATAAGAGGGAAAGAAATGAGGTCAATGTTGCCAGGGACTAAAAGGGATTGATTGCCAAGATGTGCAAGAGAACTTTCTGGGATGATAAAACGTTCTATTACCTGACAGTGTATGATTTGCTCCACCAAGTGACTTCAGGAATCAGAATCCTTGTGATCGGAGGGACAGAGCAGGTGGTGGTTGCACAGGCAGCCACAGAAGAGCTGTAGGGACCCTTCCTGGAATTCTTACATTGTAGCAAGCATGGATTTAGCCCTTTACGGTGCCTTATCCCATTCAGTCTTCAAAATAACCATTTGAGGTGAGTGTTCTTGCTTCACCTTGTTATAGATGAGCAACTGAACCAGAGGCCTCAAGTTACATGTCTAGTCACTCCCTGGTCAGGAGGTCTGGCTGATCCCCAAGTCTGTGCTCTAAATGATGGCCTTACCCCCACAACCTGCACAGATGCTGTTTTAACACTGATTTCTATCTGATTGTGTTGCACAAGGATACAATACCGATATTTTTTATTCCAGCCTGACCCTTTGCAATACAAGCTTGTGTGGTTGTGACACTCGGGCACAGTGGTTAGAGCATTTCAGCCTAAACCGAGATTCCCTGAATAAGCTTTACCCTGGCCAACTAGGAAAAGACACATCAGGTCTTCCTGTGTGTTGCAGGCTGTGTTCTGTGGAAGCAGCTGCTGAATGACAGAATGAGGGGTGCAAATTCTGTGCCTCCTATTAAAGGAAGGAGAAAAAGAAGGACTGGGTCAAGGGATCAGCCACACAACTATTTAGACCATAGGAGTCTTGGCCAGCTGACTGGAGAGCTCTGGAGTGAGTACTGCCCCCAGAATGGCCCCACTGGGCCCTAGTGGTCATGCTTTCATAATCCCACCTCACTCACCCACTGGCTAGGGGCTGCCTCAGGAAGAGTGTGACCTTGAACAAGGGGACTTTGCAGCTGAGACAGCCCTGGGTGCTGCCCGCTCCAGGCTGCCTCCTGACCGTGTCGTGTGGCTCAGTAGCAAGTCCTCCCTTGAAGTGGGCCCCTGGGTGGTATACCACTGAGTCTGTGTCCTGGTGCTGCCCTCAGAATCCTTCCCCATGGCACTGTAATATTACTAAGCAGTCCCAAGTCCCCCCAAATGCTTATTTTTTAAGGGCATGTTCACATTTCAATGGACAAAATGATACTTTAAAAAGTAAACAAAATCCAGAAAGTGTTATTTTGAAGAACTGGATTTAATGACTTAAAACAAAACCACCTAACATAATATCAATGTTATACTTGTAACTAGAGGTTACTAAAAGATAATAAATTCGGTTTTATTACCAGTAGCATTCATTACCTCATCTAAAGTGTATGGCACACTCCTATGCACCACACACTCTGCTGACTATTAAAGATATGAAAACAAATGCAATAGGGTAAGAATAAATAAATGAACGTATGGATGGAATGATGAGCTTCTTATTCTCCAGCAGCCTAAAATTTAGCATGCGAGGACAGGAGAGAATCCAGTGATGGCAAACAGTGTGCTGCCTGCTTTATGGAGAGTAGGCAGAGAAGAAGCTTTGGGACTCTGAGCCGAACCCGAGGACGAACTCTCAGAACTAGATGGGAAAGGGTAGAAGGACACCCCCAGCTGAATTGGCAACAGAAGCAAAGTCAGAAGTGTGAGGGGTCCAGTGTGAGGACTGCGTAGGGTAGGACTGGCAGAATGCAGGCAGGTTGGGATGGATCACGAGGGGCCTTGAACACCACGCTAAGGAGGCTGGAGGAGTCACACGAAGGCTCTGGGTAGACTGAGGTAAAATCCATTTCTGTTGCCTGGACAACTCAGTGCATATATCCTTCTAGGCTATTGGGATCCTTTTGGTCTTTGCTTTAGGCTTTGTTTCCGTGTTTCAGGACTCTCAATTTGTTTCCTTTTCAAACCCATCATATTCTGTTCTTCCCTGTCATTTCTGACTACCACTTCTAGAAACACGCCCTCCCATCTCTTTGTTAAGCAGAATGGGGAGATGAGGTCACATCAGTAGCAGCAAGACCTTGAGCTGAAGAAGCAGCTGATGTCACTCCTATACGGGAGACACCATTGTCCCTTGGACAGCAGGTGAATGTGCCCACACCGTGGGTGCTTCCTCCTCTTATGATCAGGGCCAAAAAGAAGAGATAGCATCACTGTTTCGTGCACCCTTGTTTTCTCTTATGATTTCTGCTCCATCTGTGTGGCCACTTTCAACAGGACTAGATACAAATACTTTTTTTTTTAATTTTTATTTATTTATTTGACAGACAGAGATCACAAGTAGGCAGAGAGGCAGGCAGAGAGAGAGGAAGGGAAGCAGGCTCTCTGCTGAGCAGAGAGCCCGATGTGGGGCTCGATCCCAAGACTCTGGGATCATGACCTGAACTGAAGGCAAGAGGCTTTAACCCACTGAGCCACCCAGGCACCCCTAGATACAAATACTTTATTTTGACATGACCTTTGAGAAATCAAAGAGAAATCTAACAGAGTTACTTAACTCAATCAATTTCAGAAAATCTGCCTCTGAATGACATAGCTGATTTACATATGGGAAGTAAAACAGGAATTAGCAAATATTTTCTGAACTTGTAAAATGTTTTTAAGACACTCTGATGAGTCAGTGTTTAATCCCTTCTCCATAAATAAGATGAAAGATCTTTGCCATGTTTTCCCTTAAGTAAATATATTTTAAAACTGTGCCTACATAGTGTTCCAGTTTTCTTTTCAGCTGCCACTATGAATGGACACAGCAGCTGGAATGAAGCATAACACATCACACCTCAACTTTGAATTTCCTGCCTTTTGTTTTCTTGAATGATAGCCTTGATGTTGTTTAAATAGCGCTCTGTATATTTAATTTCCCTTTTCCCTTCACAAAGACCAAACAGTTTTTTTTAAAAATCACCCCATCATTCACAGTGGGTTATAAAAGTGTTCTTGAGCTGAAATTGGACTGGTCTCTTACTTAAACATATAAATATATATTTAGGCATTCTAGTCCACTGTCGTTTATTTTATTGACTGACTGCTTGGGCAGAAATGTATTTGTGCACATTTTATCCATGTGCTTTGCATTTAAGATAAGACCGCTAATATGACTGCTAATTGTATGCACAGATGGTTGGGCAAAAGAACAGACATCTTCCAAGGTCCATGTACACAAGGTCTTTTCTCTGCTGTTTGCACTCTGTGTTGCTTGTGACTCTCTCTCTCTCTTCATCTCAGGTCTTTCCCAAAGAATCAAAGATCTGAGGCATTAGAAGGACATTTAAGTATTCTCAAGTAAAATCCAAATAAAGGAGGCACCCACCATTCTGTAGCCTCCACTTGTAACTTTCAGCAAGAAGACAGCACTTCAAAAAGGTAGCCCATTTCATTGTCACCCATTTCCAAGTACTAGAAAATTCTTCCTTTTATTGAGCCAAGATTTTCCTTCAGGTAACTTCCCCCTATTTGTAGTGCCCCTTAGATCCACATAGAACAAGCCCAGGGATGTCTTTCAAAGGCAGCTCTTACATTTTCCCTTATGTCTTTTCCAAATGGAAATTTCTAATTTCTTTCAGCGGTTCCTCACTTACGTGATAATGGCTTGTCAGCACACATCAATTTGTCAACTTTTCTCTTTCGTGCAGTTCTTAAAACTCCTCATGTGGCCTGACTAGTATGGTCTGACAGAAGATCCCACACCTTCCCCTTTCTCTTCCTTCCTCTAAATTGGTCTTACTAGTGACTTGCCAACTTTGCAACAAACTTGCATTCTTGCCTTATAATTAACTTAGCCTTCAAAGTTTTATATTTTCTTAAGTCATATCTATTCTGTCTAGTGCTTGTTTATTTGACCATTAGGACTAAAATGTTGGGACTTTGTTTTCAAGTCCTATCTTGTTTCATTCTTCCTATTCATTGTTCCAGAAGTGTTTTTTGTTTGTTTGTTTTGATTTGGTTTGGTTTGGTTTGGTTTGGTTTTTTTCCAGTTCCGTCAACATACATAATAGTTCTCTCTTCAAGCTTGCTTTCCCCTGAAAAGTTGACAAAAATATCCTTTGTCTTCATTTAAACCATTGATGAAAATAATGCTTGGGATAGGCTCAGTATGGAACTTCTTAATATGGAATTAAAGACTCCTCTTCCTCCCCAATTTTATATCAGTTAGTTAATCAACAACACCTAGTTAATGGTTCTTCAGCCAGCAATCCCTGGCCTAATTTCTGTCCTGTACAAAAAGATACAATGAGGAACTGTCAAATACCTGACTCAAACTCCTATGTCTAAACAGCACTTTCCTGGCCTACAATTTAATAACCCAACCAAGAGTGCATTAGATGCCCCTCCTAAGTGCTTCAGTAGCAAACTAAACTATGCTCATTCATGTTACAGCAATTAATATACTTTGTTATAATCACTTATTTATATGTATTCTTGTCCCAATTAGATTGTAGGTTCTTTAATGGCAGGGACTCCCTCTTTTTATTCAGCATTGATCCCTGGTACTTACTTGTGGAGCCTGGCAGATGACGAATACCCAATAGATAGGGGTTAAATTATTGACTAAGTGAAGAGAGGCATGATAGAATATAATAGAAGCAGTTTGGAGGACATGATGGGGTGAGGTATCCGTGGGTCAGTGCAATAGATTTCCACATTAGTAGATTTTATGTACAGGTTAGGAATTCAAGACAAAATAGATTCTTGAATAATCCGGACAATAAGTGAAATCAAAACCAAGGCCAAATGCGTGGGGTTGCTTAGGCGGAGAGGGTATGGGGTGAGGTGGAAAAGGAAGCAATATGGGACCAGTTTGCCATCAAGACCCTGGGGCTCTAAAGTCAAGCCACCTGAATACAAGTTCTCCCACTCTCTTAGACAAGTAATAACATCATGGATTTTATTTTCCTTGTCTGTAAGATAAGGATACAATAATAATTACTACATCATATGCTCCATGAGTTGTATAAAAGATGATCAGAGAGGTAGAAGAGGAACTAAGGAAATATTTTGTCATATAAGCCAAAGGAGAGTTTTGAGAAGAAAGTGTTCATCAGCAATCCAAAAGGCGCATCAGTGACCTGTTTTGGGGAAAACCCTCTCTCCAAATGTAGCAGAAGAAGCCGGATTTTAGTGACCAGAGGAAAGGCAAGGAGGTGAGCAAGTGGAGACAGCATGTATTGGTGGTTCTCACCAAGGTTGAAAAATATGGAAGGAAGGAGAGAGGACAAAGGCTTGACAAGGAACGAAATCAAGGGATTTCTTTGCTTGTTTTGTAGGATAGGCTTGACTTGACATGGTTACAGGTTGGGGAGAAGTGAGCCATTTGAGAGAAGAAGAATCTGGAATTACAGAAGAAAAAGAGGCAAACTAAGCAAGAACAGTACCCAAGAATAGATGGGAGGTAGAAGGGGGCTCAAAAGGAAAAAAAAGAGGGACCTCTGTTCCTCAGCAGTCTGTCCCTATCCTTGATGACAGAGGAAGTATGGTACCTATCTTTGCACATGAAGTGGGTAATAAATGTTGAGACCATTTCCTAGGGTGGGAAAAGAAGAAAAGATGGCATGAATAGAGGTTGGTAGGTGAGGAACAGCAAGTTGATGAGCTCTCTATTTTCTGTGGCATAGGCAATGACATCATCTTCTCAGAGGGAACTGTTAAGGGTTGAGTAAAGAGTTTGAAGGGAACAGCTGAGGGTGAATCTAGAGGGAAAAGGCCAGAATCAGTATGAGGATAATTGTGGAAGCAAGACAGGAGTTTCTTGTTCAAAATTCAACAAGCATTTATTGAGCAATGACTATGTGCTAGACACTGTTCCAAGTGCTGAACATATAGCAGAGAACAAAACAGACATTCTCCCCCACTTTCACAAAGCTTATATTTTAGTGGAAGAGACAATAAGCAAACAAATATGGGCAATTTTGATAACTTAAGTGTTCTGAAAGAAGTTGGCAAGATGATTTGGGGGATTTGAGTAGGAGGTGGAAGAGAATACTATTTAGATATAGAGTGGTCAGGAAAAACTTCACTGAAAAAGTCACATTTGAGTTAAATCCTGGAGCTGGGGGGGAGGGTAGTGGTGTTCTGATTAACTGGCTCTCAAAAAAGAAAAAAAGATTTAAAAAATGCCCCAACTTGTATAGTTTTGTTGATTTCCATGGTGTATATACACCTAGCCAATTTCTAGATGTCAACATGATGTCACTGAATTCAGAGTTGGGAGGAAAGGTTGGCTCCAACCAGCCTGGCGGGAGGGGAAAGCATTTCCAGCACACCACTGGAAGAATGTTCTGGAAGGAAGAAGAGTTTGTGGAAAGGCATTGTAGCAAGAAGGAGCTCAGGGTGACTAGGGACAGGAACTGAGGAAGAAGGAGTGTGAGAAGTCAGAGAGGTTGGCAGATGCCAGTTTCCAACTAAGGAGTTGGATCTCATTCTAAATGAAGTGGGACAAGATCTGATTTACATTGTAAAATGATCACTCCTGTTGTTATGTGGGGAATGAATTCGAACAGTGATAAGAATAGAAGCAGGTAGCCCGTTAAGGGTTATTTGAAGTTGTTCAAGCAAGAATGAGGATGAGAGCTACAGAAATGAAAGAAGGGGATATATTTGGGAATATATTTTTAAGGCAGAAAATAGGACTTACTGGTAGAATGGATGTGACCATTCAGGGAAAGAAGCACTCAGAATGAGTCCTAGATTATCATCTGACCAACTAATGCATCAGGTTTCCAATGCCATTTACCAAAATGGGGGAAAGGCTGGTGGTGGGGGGGGACTAGATCTGAGTTTGGGAAGGTTACTTGAGGTGTATAGTAGGTGTCCATGTGGAAACATCAAGTAAACATTGGATGTAAGAACCTGGAACTGAGGGGAAGACTGGGAATGGAGATATAAATTTGCATGTCATCTGCATCATATGGCAGTTGAACAACATGACTTGTTGGGATTATGTCAAGAGAGCAGATTGATAGAGAAGAGATTCATCTCTGAAGAACTCAAGCACTCAGATGTCATCTAGAAAAGGAAAATTCAGCAAAGGACACCAGACAAAGCGGTCAATTAAGTCACAGAGAAACAGCATTGTGTCATCACAGAAGCTTGAAGGAAAAAGTATTTCAAGAAGGAGGAAGTAGTCAACTGCACTATATCTGCTGAAAGGTCAAGTAACATGGAGATGGAGAGTGCCCACAAGATGCAGCAACATGGAAGTCGTGGGTGGCCTTGAGGAGAGATGTTTCAGGCCCTGGTGATGCAGAATGAATCGGGGCGACAACTCTGACATGGCAAAGCAGAAACTTGCTTAGCCTGCCCCATCCCAGAGTTAGTCTCCCCTCTGTGGAAACTGGTGTGATACACTGGGAAAGACGTAGGTGGAGGCTGACACTATCAGTCCACACTCTGAAGAGCTGTGTGATTCTAATAAGCTGGATAACCTCTCTGGACTTTCATCTTCTTGCCATTAAAATTGGAGGCTCTGAGGGGCACCTGGGTGGCTCAGTGGGTTAAGCCTCTGCCTTCAGTTCAGATCGTCGTCTCAGGGTCCTGGGATTGAGCCCCGTGTTGGGCTCTCTGCTCCACAGAGAGCCTGCTTCTCTCTCTGTCTCTTCCTGCCTGTCTGCCTGCTTGTGATCTCTCTCTGTCAAATAAATAAATAAAATCTTTAAAAAAATAAAATTAGAGGCTCTGAAATTCTATTTATTCATTTACTCATTCAGCCAATGACTATTAAACAGCTATTCTATGCTAGGTTCTGAGTAAGAAAGAGACCATGTCATACATACTCTTGAATAATTGTCTCGAATTCACTGACCTACTTTTTTGCATTTATATGTGACTTACCTCCCCAGCTAGATGGTAGAGTTCTTCCTTGGGCCTGTAGCCTTCTCATCTTGGCCACAGGGCCTACTATAATGCCTGGAAAATATCATGCACTTAATATTGGGGTCATGAATATGTTGTTGTCCCATTACAAATTATATTCATCATTTTCTGATTCATGTACAAATCTTGACTCTGTCATTCATTGTTTGGGCAAGTTACCTCTCTGTGCCCCAGTTTCCTCAACTAAAATGTGGGTCATAATAGTATTTATAGAACAATATGAAAATTAAAATGGGTGTCTGGCATGTATTAAGCTATTTTTTTTTAAGATTAAATAACTTTTTGACACAATCGATTTACTTTATAATCTGATATATTTTATGTTATGCATTTTATTTTTTAACTTAAATCCAATTAATTAACATATAATATATTATTCTTTCCTGAGGTAGAGGTCAGTGATTCATCAGTCTTAAATAATACCCAGTGCTCATTACCTCAGATGCCCTCCTTAATGTCTATCACCCAGTTACCCCATCCCCCCCACCTTCCTCCCCTCCAGCAACCTTCATTTTGTTTCCTATGATTAAGAGTCTCTTATGGTTTATCTACCTCTCTGACGTTGTCTTCTTCTATTTTTTCCTCTCCCCTATGATCCTCTGTTTTGTTTCTTAAATTCCACATATAAGTGATATCATATTATTATTAATAATATGTGCTCAAGGTAGTAAATCCATAAAAATCAGATGGATGGAGTACCTGGGTGGCTCAGTCATTAAGCTTCTGCCCTCGGCTCAGGTCATGATCTCAGGGTTCTGGGATCAACCCCGCATCGGGCTCTCTGCTCAGTGGGAAGCCTGCTTCCTCCTCTCCCGCTCCCCATGCTTGTGTTCCCTCTCTTGCTGTGTCTATCTCTGTCAAATAAATAAATAAAATCTTTTTAAAAAATCAGATGGAGAAGTGAACTAAATTACTCATCACTGCACAGCTAGAGATAAGCACCACTTCGGTGCATATCCTCAGTCTTTCCTTTGCATAATGCAAAGAATTGTTTCCTGAACTCACACAGCTCAGATGGCCGTTGTATACGATGGTGCTTTCAACTGGAAATATTGTGTAGAGTTCTTAATATTATGCCTTTTACTTTCCCTTCATGCAAAATAGGGTGAAATTATGTTCCTACTATTATATTTTAATAAAATATATGTAATAAAAGCTACAAATTATTTGAGTCTTTGCAGTTTGGATCCTAAGCATTTTATATACATTATTAACTTGCCACAACAACACTTTCTGGTAGTTATAATAGCCATTTTGTTGATGAGGAAGATGAAGTTCAGACAACATGGCATTACCATTGTTCAGCAACAACCTGCTCTGTTCTCTTTCTGGACACGTGTGAGTAACTGTGCTCTGCCACATTGATATTAGTTGTGGCCATATGAAATGTGGTCAGTGAAATGTGACTGGTACGTGTTAGTTCTGGATAGGAATGTTTAATTGCGGGTGTTTAACTCTCCACCAGTCTTCCCTCTACCATGGTGATCATGGAAACCAGCATAGACTTGGAAAGTTAATGCTGAGGCATCATGAGAACAGCTGTGCTGGAGAGTTGCCAGCCCCGGATCAGTCTTTGCTTGAGCAAGAAATAAACCTTTCTTGTTTTAAGCCACTGAAACTTTGAGATTGTTTGTTACCACAGCATAGTTTGACCTATCCTGACTAAGGGAGAGCACTGAAGAGACTCCCCAAGGTCATAGAGCTTGATTCAGACCCAGATCTGTATGCCCCAAAGTCAATGTTCACTAGTTTGCGTAAGATGAGTCAGACAGAGATTTTGTGAAAAGAGGGAGCCTAGAACTTACTGTAATAGTCACTGTTACCAGCTTTCTTATTTCACCTTGAATACGGCAATGATAGCTTCATCTTCGAGGTTGAATGGCATTTTTCCAGATCTGCAGAGATCTGCAAAACAGAATAATCTTGCCATTTATGGTAGAATCTGTGTTTTTGACACTGTGGAAGAATAAGGAAAAGTCACATTACAGTTGTGTAGCAAAGCTTGAAAGGGGACTATCTAAATTAGATAGTGTTAATAAAAAAAACTTTTACCTAGCAAGAAGTTTTAATGCTAAATCCTTCAGAAGAACCTCAGGGTGATGAGATTGGGAAAAGGTTTTAAGGACAGAAATTCCCGAGTATCCGCCAGACTGAGTGGTTAAAAGAGGAGAAACAGGCAGAATACAGAAACAGTCATGGTTTTCAGAGTATGATGGTGACAACAGCATGAAGCCCTATATTATAAGAAGAACTATAACAGGAACACCATAACTGGTGGAAAGAGTCTACCGTCCCTCCCCAGAATCTGATTGCTGGGGGATGTCTTTCAAAAACTGTGGCAGGAACCATGTGGTTACCTTTCGTTAGCATCCTTCATGGTGAAAGATATATTCAATTTTAATGCAGCCCCTAAATTATTCAAAGCAATTAAAGATGGCATCTCCTTAGTGTCTCTAACCCATCAGCACAACCTGTTCAAATTAGGCATTTCTTAAAATCAGAACACTACTAATGAAGAAAAGGCATCTCTTTCTTGTTCAGTAGGCAAAGAAGGAACTGGTTCTAATTGTGTACATTCCTACTCTCCCAGCCTTGATCCCAGGGCAGGATATTATCATGGTCCAGGCAATTTCCCCTTAGGGATGGATGTGATGGATGACAAATGAGGTGTCAATGTCTCCTTTGGACTAAAGTTCAGATGCATGTGGGTCTTTGCCCAGACTTTGGTCCAGGGAAACCCAAAGCAATAGGCCTGGGTCTTGGTGTATCATCTAAACAGAATGGATATAGCACCAACTGCAGGAACCCAGGCTGTGACTAGGTTCTGGCATCTTTTAGTGTTTCTTCCCAGCTCCATTCATGAAAAACAGGCCTATCCCTCACAGGGTCATTTTCATCATATTACATCAGAATCAGAGGCTTCATCGGCACTGGCTTGATTGCTTTATTTGCTATAAGACATTTATATTTAAGAATTAAAACATTTTCATTGTCAAGTTGTGCAGAGCATTACAAGGTTTCTTGCAATTTCCTGGCTTTCTAAACTGACACACACTCAAATGCTAAACCTAAGCATACTCAAAATAATGTTCCTTCCACTTTTATTCAGTGGAAGATAATCATGATATTGCTTAAGGGGTTCCTCATAATGAAGATGTCTTCACTTTCTTGATGGAATCTCTTTCTGTTAGTATTACAAGTAAAAATGTTTTACTCCTACATCAACCCTTCGTATGGCTATAAAGAGAGCCCTATGCACCAGAGGCCTCTGTACAATTCCCTTGCTAGGTGGCTAAAAGCATAATTTTGGTTTCCAGGGACAGAGAGCACGTCACTAGCTTGCAGCTTGGTAACGTTCAATCTTCCCAGCTGAAAACCAGAACTTGTCAGCAGTCAGAGTGCTTCTGTTTTCTAATCTCTCTCTCTCAGCACTTTTCCACTTACTAAAAGAATATCTCAATTTCTGTGCTGGCAGGAAATATATAAAGAGTCCACATTTATCCAGCAAACATTATTAAACACCTTGTGCTAGATAGTAGGGACCCAAACTCAAATCACATTTCCTCCCAAATATGTCATCTGAACTTGGGGTTAGACAGAACCTGGTTGAATTTCGGCTCTTCTTTGTGACTTTGTGGGAGACACTTAATTTCCCTATGCTTTTGTTCTCTTGTCAATAAAAGTGGACAATGAGAGTCCCTTTCACAGGGTCATGTAAATATTTAATGATTGACGTAGTGAGTTAGAACACTGGCTGGCCTGTAAGATCTCAATGAATGCTAATTTTTCTATTATTATTCTCATCTTCTAGGGAAGTTGAGGGTGAACAGGGTAACCTAGAGGTAGACCTTTAACTAGGTTTACTTGAAGCCATGCTATATCCTGCTTTCTCCTAAATGCTAGATGTTTTCTGTTTCTTCATTTTGCTGCCTAACGGTGGCTGTTTCATCTTAAACCTGGTTCACATCATAGTAGAGGAAGGCTGTTGTAGAAGTCAGGGCTACATGTTTCCTTGTTCCCATCCACTTGGAAAACAAGATTGACCTTAGGTGTCTTTTGTCTAAGAGCAAGAAGATACTTTCCCAGCAAACCTCTCCTGGTATCATTCTGGTCAGAACTGGGTTACATGGTTATTAAGCCAGTCACCAGATGGGGGATGGAAATGTCCTTAGAGTCTGGGGACCCATGGGCTTTTTCAGAGCATTTCATTTCTTCATTACTTACTTGCCTATTTTATTATATTCTTTAAATCATTAAGATTGAAATGATTTTTCATGCTATGTTTCATGCTATGTTTATGTTTATGCTATGATGGCCAATTGATTATAACAGAGAAAGATGGTAAATGTGATAGTATAAATCTTCCAAGAGTGTTGGAGGGGATGGGAGTCAAAGCACATAGGGAGAGGGAATGGCCCAGGTAGGCAGGGGAGCTCTCCTTTATTGCAACAGGAGACAAGGAGGAGCAGATGGTCCCAGTCTGGGCAGGTGACTCTAGCTACCTTTGTTTCCTTCGGCAGTCTGAGTGGATCCACCGACTGCACACTTCCAGCCACACTTACTGCCACAGGGACAAGCTTTCTGCTTTCTGGGCTGCTGCTGAGCCCTGCCAGAAGAAACCATTGAGAAGTTTGCCTGTACCCAGAGTGCCAGCATTTCTAATTGGCTTTTCCTACCAAGGTTTGACATGGTGGAACATTCTCTAAGAAGTATATTTAGTTCCTCCTTGGATAATGTCTTCTCCTCCAATCACTGCCACCTCATGGCAAGCTCTGGCACTGCTTTGGACCAAGTGGCCTAGAGGTTCAGGTGCAGGCTTGTGGGAAGATTTGCTAAGAAAGTCAGGAATGCACTCTCCTTATTTATCAAAGTTCCAATAAGGAAAGTTACCTCTCCTAAGATATTTATTAATTACAAAGAGAAAAACAGTAACTTTATAGTAGAAACACATGACAGACACCAAATAACCAATTGATCAAGGTTAATATTACTGGTAATAAGCCATATTGACTTTACTTCCTGATATGATGAACACAGAAGGCCACATCTCTTCTGTGGTATTCATACCAAAAATGCCATAATCTCATCATGAAAAACATCAGACCAACTCAAATCAAGAGACATCCTACAAAAAACTAACCAGTGCTCTTCAAAAGACTTGAAGTTGTTCAAATATCCTTCAATGGGTGAGTGCTTAAATAAACTGGGGCACATTCTATCATGGAGTACTCAGCAAGAAGAATGAAAGCGATCAATACACACCACAACTTGGATGAAGCTCAAGGGAATTATAATCAGTGAAAGAAAACAATCTTGAGAGGTTACCTACTGTAAGATTGTATTTACACAGCCTTCTTAAAATGACAAAACTCTAGAGATGGAGAACAGATGAATGGTTTCCAGGACTGGGGAGTGGGAGAGTCAAGAAGATCACTGTGGCTCCTTCCTTGTGTACTACAAGGGACCCTTGCTATGGAACTGTTCTTTGATGTTTGTCACACAAATCCACACATGATAAAACAGCATAGAACTAAACACACCACACACATATACACCAAAATCCATATAAAAGTGGTGAAATCTGGAGAGAGTCCATGGATTATATCAATGTCAATTTCCCGGTTGTGACTTTGTGCTATGGTTATGCAAAATGTTACCATTGAGAAAAACCAGGTGAAGTGCATAGGGATCTCTCTGCATTATCGCCTCAACGCAGGTTTCTTCTTCTCAACATAAGTTTTTTAAAATATGTTAGATTGTAAAAGTCAAGAAAAAGCGTGAGAGGAGTCTTCGATTGGAGGAGATGGAGTCATGTAATTAAATGCAATATGGGAGCTTGGTTTGGATCCCAGGCCAGAGAAAGGACTTCAGTGCAACAAAGTCTATAGTTTGATCACAGTACTGTATCAATGTTCATTTCTTAGTCTGATCAATGTATTTTATTATCGTTATATAAGATAGTGACATTGGGGAAGCTGGACGAAGGGAATTCTGTACTATTTTTGTAACTTTTTCCACACATTCAAAGTAATAGAAAAATTTTTTAAAGATTTATTTTTTATTTGAGAGAGAGCAAGTGCGATGAGGGGCAGAGAGAGAGGGAGAGAGAATCTCAAGCAGACTCCTGGCTTATTGTGGAGTCTGACGCAGCACTAGATCTCACAAACCTCAGGTAACAACCTGAGCCAAAATCAAGAGTCAGACACTTAACTGACTGAGCCACCCAGGCACCCTATAATTTAAAATATTTTTAAAATTTTCAAATTTTCAAAATAAAACAACTTTAAAAATTCTATAGAGGAAAATTCCTTTTATCCCAACTAATCAGAAATACAGTAACTGTTGTTTTTTTTTTGAGTTGATTTTTAATTTTATTTTTTATAAAGATACATTTTTATCCCCAGGGGTACAGGTCTGCGAATCGCCAGGTTTACACACACACAGCACTCACCATAGCACATACCCTCCCCAATATCCATAACCCCACCCCCCCTCCCAACCCCGCTCCCCCCATCAACCCAGTAACTGTTTTTTAAATATAAATTGGAAAGCTAGCAAATAGAGTAAGCAAAATAAAAAACAAAGAGCATATATAAGTTCTGAATATTCTTACTGATACATTTCTTCAAGTTTAGGACCATTTATAGCAGCCACCATATAAAGTCTAGACTGAAAATACCACATCAATACTACTTTTTTATTACTGTAGCCTCTATAATCTACTGTGTTCAAATGGCTTGATCTGATATTTGTTTCTCAGAGCAGCTCTCTCCCTGATGACTGTCCTATGAGCAAGCCTTTTTCTGCTCCCACACCTGCTGTTTACGGTGGAGACCAAAGCAGGCCTTGGGGTTGCCTTGACTAGTTCCAAAGAACCTATCCAGGCCACTCTAGTCCAGAGGAATGACCCAGCATGACTCAGAATGTTTTGCAACATGATTGGTTGAAATGAGACAGATTTCTCCACACCTCTGGTCTCTCAATGTCATACTTCCAAGAGCCACGGACTCAGAGAAGACAACCAACTTCCACCCAACACCGTGCCCTGTGCAGCCATGTTCTCCCGGCTCACCTTCTGCCATGTTCTTTGGCCAAGTCTTCTAAATGAGCCAGGTTTTGCTGTGTGTGGACTTTTTTTTCTTCCTTTAAATAAGTATTTTTCCAAGCATGGAATTCAGAGGAGAGGTCACTTTTTCTGCATGAGAATCTGTCTGCTTTCTTTTTATGGTCATTTCTATATCCAGAAGGTCCCAGGTCCAGTACGCCATGGGACATTCTAGTAAAGCTCCCCTGAGCAAACATCCCTGTGTTCGCCTGCTGTCTTGTCACCAGATCTCATTCAGAGGCCGCTTTCTTTAGTTCCCTTCAGTCCCTGGTTTTTCTGCTCATGTGTAAAAAGAGCACTCCTTTGTTTTCTTCTTTGGGTTCTTATCTGTGCAGCTCTGGTTCAAGCCTGGACTGGTCTGGTTTTCATCCATCTAACTGCAGAGGTTATAGCAGGATGGACAGAAGTTTGGACATAGAAGTCTGGGAAAACTTTTCCTATAAACCTGACTTGATACATCTGTCCTGCTGGCAGCCAGAGGCCCACCAGGCGTCCAGCTGGCCCTTCGCCTCTTCCAAGGGGCTCAGTCCAACGAGGAACTCCCTGATATTCTTCACCCTGGAAGAAGCAAGCATCCCTCCCAAGACAGCTTGATGGGTTGGGCATATCATGGGCCCAGGTACCCCACAAGCAGTCTCCCACCCCAGCAGGTGCACAAGGGAGATCCAACATCCAGCAAGGAGAATCAGACTGAAGGACCAGATAATGCCAACTCTTTCTGCTTTCAGAACTACATTCTCTTAGAAACACAAAAAACAAAGCCCCACTTTCATCTGTCTGGTTCTGCTAGATGCACCATTAGAGCATAAAGATGAATTCCCAATGTCCAGACTCATGAGTCAATATGTTTATTATTACACAAGAAACCCAGCCTAGAACTTCAGGTACTTCCTTTTCAAGCCAATGTTGTCTGGCACCAGTGACTTTAAAGAAAACCTGACCCTCCACGCAAACCTCGCTGGCATGAAACCCTCACCCAGCAAAATGTTCAGAGAATCCACGGCTCTGCTGTGTCAGGGTGTATGGCAGCCCTGAAGAAGGGGAAACAGGCCAGGACACAGAAGAAGCTGGGTGCTATTTCAGGCCAGCAGCAAGGGTCTCTGACACTTGGGCAATGATGCTCAGCTGCGAGGATTTCCAGGCGCACTGCAGGGTGCAGGCGGGCTGAGCTCATCCCACTGGTAGGCTGCGGGTGCTTCCTGGAGGTTGGCTAATGACCATCACATGGCTGGACCTAGATCCCCACCCTGGGGCTCAGAGCACACTCCATCCGCAGCTTGAGGTGCAAGACGGTGCAGGAGGGGGCCAGCCACTGCCATTCTCACCCAGCTTCTCACTGCACCCCTGCTGCATCCAGAAGGTCCTCGAAGGAGGGCCTCCAGGGCTCTGGCTGCCCTGGGCACTGTAGGTGGGGGAAATCATCCATGGAACTCTGACATTTTCTCTCTGTTTATTCTTTATATTTTAATGGAATTCTGTGGTCCAGACTTGGTTTCAGACTCTGTGCTCTCAGAGTCAGCTAAAGTACAAAGGGGAAAAAAAAAAGAGAAAGTAGTGGGAAAAATTAGATTCTTGATTTGTGTCCAGATGGTACTGGACGAAAATAGACTCAGAGATTCTCACTGCAAACTTGCCTCTGGTATGAAGCTCCCCTCCCCTCTTCATTTAAGGTCTTCTTGGTAGAAGATGGAATGGGAACGGGAAAAATACTGGGAACATTCATTTTGCTTTTTCCCAGCCATATATTACCAGACTTGCACAGGTTCCAGTGGGGACTTTGTGAAACACCAGGAGTCGCCCCACGCGCGTGAAGGGGCCTGGGACAATGAGGCCAGCCTGAAGCAGGATGGAGCTGCTGTGTCCTGCAGGCGCCAATAGCGTGTGATATAACCAGCAGTGCGGCACCGCTGACCTGGCCAGGAAGGGCCACACCGCCCTGCTTCCGGTTCCATGTTTAAGGACCTCAAATCCAAGGAGAGAGGCATGGCCCCTGGGCTCTGGGTCCACCCCACACAGAGAGCAGCAAGGTCTCCTACGTGCGCCATTCTCCTTCACTTCAGGGCCAAGTGCACAGGGGCTTGGCACCCGCTGGAAGGCCTGCCCAGAAGGTGGAGGGCACTCAGTCTTCTTGGAGGATAGCGTGAGGAAGTCTTAAGGGAGTCCACCTGCAGAAATAGAAAACCTGACAGATGGCTCATCTCCGATTCTACCCAGCCTGAGCTTGACCACAAAACCAAGTGATCCCAGGGCCCCATCCTGAGCAGAGAGAGGTCATGCCTGCAGTAGTCAAAAATGATTCCCCATCATTCTTTTTGATGTTCCCTGGGAGCCCAGTGTCCATAAGCCCCCAGATCCTGAAGTCCAGGACCTCCTCCACTGATAGGCAACCCAGTGGAGGTCAATCAATGCCAAGGAAATGAATAGTGGCCAGATGGAAAGTACTCTTTTTTTTAGTGCAACTTTCTCATAATTGGGTCTCCTTTCTAATGTTTAAACTGTCTTGCAGGACAGGTAGAGTGCCAGTGAGTAGTCCTTGGTTCTGGGAGCTGGGGCTGGGCAGGGTGAAAAGCCAAGAGGTCTCAGGGGCCAAGCAGATGCCCGAACCAAGAGTGGGCACAACATATCTAAGGAAAACATCCATCTGAGGTGCAATGAGACAGGTCCCAGGCAACAGGCTGCCCCCAGACCCAGGCAGACCCTGGAGAGACACAGCCCAGCAGATCTCCTTGGGCACTGGGATTCAGATGCAGGGACCCCTCTGTGGTTTGCCTGGGGCTTCGTCTGGGTTCAGGGTCAAGTCTTCTTTCAGAGCTTGAGGGTTTGAACTAAAATCCGTCCCTTTTCCCAACCCCCGTTTACCTATATGTTGGGTATTTTCTTAACTTCAAATCAGCATCTGGGGAAAGCTCATTGCATGGCCAATGCCACCAATATGTTTGAACAGAGAATAATAATATCTTACGTGTTCCTGTGTTTATACTTGAAAAAATAGCTTTCACATTTTTCCCTCATGCAGGCCTCAGATGTGCTCTGTGAGGTAGAAAGGAAACGGCTCCACAGACCAGTGAGCTCCTTGTTCATCACTGTAACCTAAGCTCTTACTATACTGCCCGGCATGAGTAGATACTCAAATATTTGCTCAGCAGAGGGATGGGTAGGTAGGGGGGTGGTAGGGTCAGAGGACAGAGGGGTAGAATTGGCCTTGGTTTTAAGCTGGATTAAATTCCCAATTCCAATACCTACCTATATGTGGCTTTCTCCAAGCCTCTGAGCATTCTTCTCATCTATAAAATAGCAGTAAGGATATCTAGTTTCTGCTACCACAATAAAGAAAAAGACACAGACTCACTCAGTGTCATAAGGGATTAGGAATAGAGCCAGGGCTTGACCTGTGATGTTCATGGTTTGGCCCATTGTATTATGGTGGAGGAACAGGGCAAACTATTACATGCTTTATCTGTCAGGCTGTGCCTTAGGAACATTAAAATCCTTACAAGAGTCGTATAGGGTAAGTATTATTAGTATTATTAGTATTTCCACCTTACAGATGAAGAAAATAAGACTCAGAGAAGTTAAATGACTGGTTGAAGCTTCCAGGGTGGACGTCGGCTCAGAACCCAGTCTGTATGACCTCAAAAGCCAACTTCTTCACCACCTGTCATAGTCCACACTTGGAGGCCTTCCAGGTTCCCCTTCCACCCTGGAAACAAGACTCAGGGTGGGGACCAGGGCGCCAGAGACTGGTCCTGCAGTAGAAGCCGCCACCCGAGGAGCTGCCACAGTTTTAGCTCTTGACCCATGTATACAAAAGGCCCTTCAGAGCTGGACTGCTTTAAACAGAAACATGGCTGCCCACTGCAACATTCTAGAGCATCAAACTGCTCTCTGGCTGCCCAGATTTTTTCTTCCAGACAGTCTGAAAAACAGCAGGTAATGGTAATCCTTTATGAGACTAGACTGATTCTATGGAACCATTTACAGCCCAAAATAAACTTGAGGTATAGGAGGATTTATTGTGGAAGGCACCGTGGAGGAAAACCTGGAGGAAAATGAAAACAGAGCTTAGTCGAAATCATTTCACAAGCCTTTCTATTAGAGTAATTGGTTGAGAGCCCTCCCAGCTGGGAAGCGACAGAGCCTCTAGAACTCTGATTCCCAGTACTTCAATATGGGACACACCTGTGCCCAGGAGGGGGGAAGAAAGATGGGGTGGAGGAGAAAGAAACGCTTTAATCCTAGAACAAATGGAAATTCTTAATGGGTGGGAGTTGACAATGTCTGTCTCCAAGATGTACTTCTCTATCAGTTCAAGCTCAGCTACAAGGAATAAAGAACAGAACCTAACTCTAAGCCAAATACTAGTTTATAGGTCCACATAACTTTTAAGTGTAGAGATGGGTTGTTATAGACCAAATATTGCTGTCCCCCTCCCCAAATGCATATGTTGAAACCCTAGCCCTCATTGTGAGGCTATTTGGAGGTGGGGCCTTTGGGCTAATTAGGTTTAGAAGAGGTAGAGGGTGGAGTCCTTATGATGGGATCAGCATCTTCATAAGAGGAGAGCTCTCTCCATCTCCCTCCCTCCCTCTCTCTCCCCCTCTCCCTTCCTCCTTCCCTCTCCCTCTTCCTCCTTCCCTCTCTTTCCCCCTCCCTTCCTCCCTCTCTCCCTTCCTGCCTCTCTCCCCCTTTCCCTCTCCCTCTCTCCCTCCCTCCCTCCCCTTCCCCCTTGTTCTCCACACCCCCCCCACACACACAATGTGAGCACACAGCAAGAAAGACAGCTACATACACGCCAGAGAACCCTCACCAGAATCTGCCCATGCTGGCACCCCGACCTTGGACTTCCAGCCTCCAGAACTGTGAGAGGTAAAAATCTGTTGTTTAAGCCTTGCACTACCCCCCACCATGATATTTTGTGATAGCAGTCTAAGCTGACAAAGATGCAAGTCTAGTTTCAGTCAGGGCTGTCTATAGGGATTCAGGGCTGCCATTTTTCGCTTATTTCTCTCTCCCAGCATCTCAGCTTTCTGTGCTCTCCCCAGGCTCTGTTCTTAGAAAAGTTCACACCCTGGTGAAAGAAAAATGGCTTCCAGGTTCAAGCGGGAAGGGCAGCCTGGCTGGCGGCACCACCTCCCATCCCAGAATTCCCAGCAAAGTCTCATTACATCTCCCTGGCTCCGACGGGACCACATGCCCATTCGTGGATCAGTCCCTGTGGCCACAGAATGTGATGTGATGTGCCACCTGCCTTAGGCCTAGGCCACATGCTTCACTCTGATTCTGCGGACACAGCCCTACTATGGGTGTGGGGTACCAAAGACACGAAGAACACGTGCCTGTCACCATAGGCTAGCCGAGCCCAGCTAGATCTCAAAAGCAAACCCCTAGGTTAAGAAAGAGTGAGACCACAAGAGAACAGATAAACACCGGCAAAGAAAAGGCCGACTTGTATCAGTAATCCAGTACGCTGAGTTTACCATCGAGCTGTGAAATGTTTTATCCCAAATAATAACTTAAAAGGTAGAGTTTGTTAAGACCAAAATTCCTACCTAAAACTCAGGGCCTCAGATTCTGCAAAAAGGTTGGTCGATCCTAAAGAAATGTTTCCTATTTAAATAAATACAGGTGTGCCTCACTTTTCACTGCATTCATTCCTGAAATCATGTGTATGAACTGAGATTGAGACCAGTGGATTGTGTTTTCCGATTTGGATTCCTTAAAGGGGCACTGCAAATTCATCTATCGTGTGAAAATTCTCCTTTATTTTCACTATAAATTTGGATTGTGGCCTATTGGCTTTTTTTTAAAGTGAGACCTCGGTAGTATTCTTAACACACACACACATACATACACACACACGTGAGTGTGTGCACATGCATATACTCTATTCCAAAATCCACAGACCCCAGAGCAGTGCCTGTAGGAGTTTAATTTTTTTCCCCCAGCAGTCTTTCTGCATATGAGTCCATCCTTGTAGGACTAAATCTATTTAAATTAACTTCCCCAGACTATGTTCCTCCCAGGACAACAAATTCCATAAACAAATGGCCCTCCAGTGACTTGACAGCAGAAAGACTCCAGGAACCAATGCTCCCTGAGCCAAGAAACAAAATTCTGTTTCAATACTGTTTCCACTGGATCCAAGGTCAGGCCCCCGTGCATCTCGATGGCACCAATTTGCAGGGCGCTCCAGCAAGTTCAACAGAGTTCACCGGCAACATCCACCCCACGCTGCGGGGCCATAAGGACAGATGCCAAAGTAGGCATAGATTGTGTGGGGATTATTCTGATTTGTCATTTGGAAATTTTACTTGCCCTGTTGATAAAAGCTGATATTTAATCAGTACTAGAACATAAGTTGTGTTTATTAGGAGTTTTCTCTTGAAAAGGCTGAGAACTCAGAGATTTCCTTCGGCCAGGGGCATATGTGGCAATCTCTTAAGAACACTGTCTTCCAGCTGAAATGCTCTGGGATTTATGAACATGATCTTGACATAAACATCTGAAAGTAGGGCCACAACAAAAGAGGGCATATTTTTGGCCACTGTATAATAAGTCTCCTTTTCAAGCATAAACAGAAGAGAGCCACATTGCAAAGGACTTACTTCCACCATCTCTGCTGCCCTCCCAGGAAGGAGGCAGAGAACACCTTTCCTGGAAGGATCAGTCAACTCTCTTCCTAGCAGGGTTTCAGGGGGCACCTCCCTCACCCCAAGGAACATCTCCCCCCAGGTGCTCTGCTGATGCCAAAGCTCATTCCATAAAGGTCACATTACTTGGTTCCTCAAGTTCAAAGGCAACTATTCTGGGAAATGCTGGCTTAAATCCACTAACATGGACCTTAGTGATGCAGAGGCTTTGCTGAGAAGCTGAGTTGATGGTATCATTCATTCATTTTGGGAACTACTTGATGGCAGGAAGCAACTTGATGGGAAGCAACTTGATGGGCAGGCATATGCTCATCATGAGGAAACATTTAAGAACAGTAAGGTGGGGCTGTTGGGTGGCTCAGCGGTTTAGGCATCTGCCTTCAGCTTAGGTGGTGATCCCAGGGTCTTGGGATTGAGCCCCGCATTGGGCTCCCTGCTCTGTGGGAAGCCTGCTACTCCCTCTCCCTCTGGCCGCCCCAACCCTGGCTCATGCTCTCTCTTTCCCTCAAATAAATAAATCAAATCTTAAAAAAAAAAAAAAAAAAAAGGAATAGTAAGGAACTTGCCTGGGTCACACAGGGTTTCAAGAAGCAAAGGGATTGGGAAGGGGATTAGAACAGTATGGGGATAGGTAGGTTTCATCTGCTTCTCAGTTGTTCCTAGGGCTGAGCCCCCAAATAAGCACAGCACAGCTCTGTGTCCCGCCCCTGGCCTCCCCCACCCAACGCCCCAGAGAGAGAGCTGGGCCAGAACAGGCACAGTTGGGGTGAGAGCAGGTACCCAGCCAAAGAAGAAGTAAACTACAAGCCATGGGCCCATCTGAGCAAATACATACGGCCTCATTTTCCCCTACCAGTTTCCCAGGTGGAAAAGAAAGGATCCAAGTGATTCTCCTTTCTTATCTCCCATCAACCACAAACATGTTCCCATCTCAGCAACCTTTTACATACCTGGGGCCTGAAGTTTGAGAGTTGCAGACAGGAAAAACATTCCCCACAGGCCTTGCACAGAATCCGACGTGGAGGGTGGATAGGCAAACAGACAGAATCAAGACCAGGACTCAGCATTACGGCACCTGATACTCTCCCTGCGCACCCGCCCCCTCTCCTTTGCAAACATTGCCATATGTAATGCATTTAACAACATGAACCGTCCTGGCGGGTCCTCACTACCAGGAATTTTCTCTCGGTATCTACACTTTGCTCTGTAACCCTAGGCATGTTCCATCATGGCAAGCCCTGGTGCTCCCTGTGTGGGGCGGATCAAGCAACTGCTGGCTGCCCTGAGCTCCCTCAGGCAGCCACCCACCTGGGAAAGCCCGATCTGCCGGCCTGGGATGTCCTACCCCAGCCCATGAATCCAGATGCTCCTTATTAAGACACTTCAGGTTTGTGATGTTAAATTAATTTGTCAAATTATAAGTGAAAAAACGGGTTCTGATAGCTCTCTTTGCAATTTCCCACAGTTGAGGAGATCAAAATTCTTGCAGCTACTGAAGAGCGAAATCTGCCTTCCACCCAGTGGGTTTCTGAATCTGTTGGCTCATTCATTTAGCTAGCCAGTGTTGAGCCCCTCCTGTATGCCTGGTCCAGGGCCAGATGCTGGGTCTTCAGAGATCCCCCCAGGGGACACCCTGGAAACAAATCATGACAGCGATAAGTGGCTAATTTGCAATAGGAACAGGCATACCTGACACCAGGGGAGCAGAGGAGAGTTCAAGGCCACAGCCGAGGCTGACCCAGTAAAGTGTTGGCCATTACAGAGCAGGCTTAGGTTTCCTCCACACTCTGGGATCCAGGTTTATACTCAGATTCCAAGTGTACCAGGACGCCTCCCAATATAGCAAATCCACCTAAGGACATCCCAAGGAGCCTGTAGAGGCAGATGCTGCAGTGCCCATGAGCCTGTGTGGTCTGGTCTGATGGAGGGGCCGGTCCCCCACAGTCGTCTTCATGCTGAGGCCCAGGAGCGTTGAGGGTATTGCAGGGGAAAGAGTAGACTGAGCGCTGGCCGGTTCGCCCAACGTGCCAGACGTTCAAGCAGTCGGTCATTCGTTAATGCAAAAAATATGCTGTGCCTATGGTTGCCAGATGCCACTCTGGGGCCAGGGCTGAAAAAGGATACAACTCCCTGCCCTATGGAGCTGACAGCCTATGGCAGAGAATCAGACAAGAGATGGGAAGAGCAAAGACTATTTCTGTGCGCCAGTTCTTGGTGCTCTTACACATTCCATCTTCACCACCACCCCGTAAGGTGGGCACTATTATTAACCCTGACATACACAAAAGGAAACTGAGACACAGAAATGTCAAGTATCCTCTCCAAGGTCACTAGCTGGGAAATAGAGGCGTTAAGGATTAGAACCTGAGTAATATAGAGATCATGCTCTCAGTAATTACTCTCTGCCAGGAAATAAATGTCAGTTACATGTTGTATTAGGAGATGATAAATTCAGGAGAAAAAGCTAGGAACAGGGAAGCAGGATAGGAAATGCTGGGGTGTATGTGTGGGAGAATGTGACCTGTGTTTTTAATTATAGTGGTCAGGAAAATCCTCAGTGTGAAGGAGCACTTGAACAAAGACTTGAATGAATTGACGAAGTGAGCTCCACAAGCTTCTGGTGGGAGAGCATTCCAAGGAGCAGATAGCAAGTGCAAAGGCCCTAAGAGGGATAATTGCACCCAATTTCAATGTGAGGGTAGGGAAGTTCCATACCACCAAGCAGTTCTGACACCTGCTAGGTGTCCTACAAGTCAGCTCAATTTGCTATTGAGCTGGGATCCCACCGGCTAAGGGCTCAGTCCTTTAAGACTGTCCCCTCTCCTCTGACTTCAAATGCCCATTGGCAATTCAAGTTGTCACTTGTGCGTCTGACCCATCAGCTATAGATCAGAGGTTCCAATGACCCTCTCTTTGGGTTTTATTCTTTTGCTAGAATCTGTCAGAGAAACATTTTACCTATCGGATTGCCAGTTTATGACAAAATCATCTAAGTCAGGAACGGCCAGATGGAAGAGGTCATAGGGCAAGATATGCGGAAAAGGGTTAGAGCTTCCAGACCCTCTCTGAGTGCCCTGATCTCCATGTGCCCTGATCTCTGAGTGCCCTGATCCCCACCCCGACGCTCTGAATCCGCTCCTCTGGGAAGGCTTCCTAACACAGGTATGATAGATTAAATATTCAGCCACTGGTGATTGATTCAAGATTGATTCAACCTCCAGCCCCTCTCCCTGCCCCTGAGGTCAGAGGGTGGAGCTGAAAGTTCCACCCCTCTAATCTGTTTGCTTCCCCTGGCAGGCACCAGGGAATCTAGGTGGGGTCCAAAAGACCCTCATTAACATAACAAGAGATACCTTTATAGATCTCCTCACAGGAAATTCCAAGGGTTTGAGGAGCTCGGTGCCAGGACCTGGTACAAGACCAAACATACATTTCTTCTTGTAACTCACAGTATCTCCAGGAGCCTGCCTGGAGTGTGAAGCCGCTGAAGTGGAGGGAGAGGGAAAGTAGGATGAGGTGAGACCGAGAAGTAATGGAGTCGGAAGTCACACCTGCAGGGGCCTGGAGGGTGTGATGAGGACTTGGGATATTTTCCAAGTGAGATGGGGAGCTGTAGCAGCCATTGTGCTGCTGACAAATTATTTCCCCATCTTACCCCTTCCGGTCACAGGAGAGGGACCTTCCCGTCCTTCGAAAATGGACCAGAATGTGACTTGCTCCAACAAAATGGGGCAGTAGGGGTGATGTGGTCACTTCAGGTAGAAGCTTTAGCGGAGAAATAAGCTCGATTGGGTTAAGCCACTGAGGTTTTGGTATTGTTTCTTACCTCCGTATCACCTGGCCCAAAGGGACTCACAGAGATTCCAAGAGAGGGTTTTGACTTTTGGCAGGATCATTTTGGCAGCCACTGGACTGAAGGGAGACACAGCTGGAAGCAGAGAAAACAGTTAAGAGAGAATTGCTACAATCTAGGGGAGAGATAAAGATGACGATGGTCTACTGACAATCAGACAAAGAAAAGTGGTCAGATTCTAGGTAGGTTAAGTCGAATGAACCACTAGGATTTGCTAACGAACTGGACACCAGATGGACGAGGAAGAAGTCAACGATGTCCCCAGTGTTTTTGGTGTGGGCAACTAGAAGGATGTCAAGCTCTTCACCATCTAAACCACCCCTTCCATGCAAAACACACACACACACACACACACACACACACACACACACACGTTTCAGAAAAAGAACTGTTTTTCATTTTGCAGAAGCCTGAAATTTCACCATTAAATAGTCATTGCTCTTGGATAAGCATTGCCCTTTTCAGGCAGTTTATTTCAAAATGAAAATACCTACTAGAGAGGTTGCTTAATGTGGATTGATTTATTTTAGCAACTTGCAATTCAAAGATACTCTTGAAACCATTTAGTCCAAGCCTCTTGTTTCATTTGAAGAAACCGAGGTCCAAAGAGGTAAACGATCTTGCCCAAGGTCATGCGGGAAATTAGAGTCAAGCAGAGACCCAAAGAGAAGGACTCCTGACACCCTGCCTATTGTCCCACCTGGGCAGGGAGCTCCACTGTGCTTGGGTCCTGGAGGGATGCAGGGAGGAGAGCGGAAGCCATGTAAAAGGAGCAGTCCCTTTATCATTTTGCATGGACCAGTCCTGAGCTGGACTCAGAAGCATATTCCTTCAAGGCTGCAAATCCTTCCGTCACACTAACCTATGTTGCTGGTCCTGAGCCAAAGAGGAAGGCTGAGAATAAAATTATTAAGAGGCACTGAAAAAAAATGCATCGCGTTCGACTTTGCGTGTGAATGTGTTAGACACTTACCCGTAGCCAAACACGGAGCACATTCAAGTCCCTTCTCCCTTCAGTCTTGTTTGGTATTTTCCTGCCCTGCCAGCTTTGTGCCATTCTTCTTGCAAAGCATTCTTTGAGCTGCACCCCATGGGTCGGGCACAGCTAAAAACAGACAGTGCCAACACGCCTCTTCATATCCTGGCACACTGTCTCCTAGCACGCCGACTAGAATCGTTTGTATTATGCATTTTTATGTCATGCATTATATTTGCAAAGTGCCTGACTACAATTTTTATTAGATTTTTTTATTAGTTATACCTTTTAAAACAGCTATTTGAAACCGTTAACAGTGAAACCCGTCTCTGACTTTGGCAAGCCCTGGGCGACGCCATTTTTAGTGACTTTTGTCTTAGACCCACCCTGGGGTCTAGGAAAGCGAAGCCACCTGCTCAGGTAGTGAATGATCTGAAATTTCCCATGAGTGGCAAATTTCCCATAAGAGGCAGCAAGGAGGTTTAGACCTGAATGACCTGAAGCAATTCACAACTTTAGAAGTCAAGTAGCAACTTTCAGAGCCACTGGAAGCCACGGACGCTTACAATGTTTACCAGTCCCGGTATTAGAAAAATGTGTAAAATAAACTAAAATCGTGCTAACTTTAGTTTTGTTTCTTAAGTTTAAAGGAATATTTGTGATATATGAAAGTGCTGAAAAGTATATCAAAGCCTATACAAATGTTAACTAAGAGTATTTCCAAGGATTTTTGCTTTCGTTGGAAAGGAAACATCCCCATAAAAAGGTATATTCTGTGCCTCATTCCTCCATTGAGAGAGCTGCAAATACTGTACTTGATGTCCTCGGTAAACCTCCCTTTCTTCCACTGCAAACCGATCCGTCTTTCCCTACACACATGCAAGGAGTCTGGAAAGATTGCTAAAGCCACTCTTGGAACAATGTGACTTTGTACACTGCTTTTGGACACACGGCCCATTTCATATATTAACTGCACTCTAGATGCCGTTAATGACAATGCCATGTGTGCTGTCTTTGGTTTTTACCCCCGTTTATACCTTTACTCCACCCTAACAGATCCCAGCTGTTCATCCTGAAGTGGCTAAGTCTCCTTATGATGAAGTTTCTCTATAACGAAGGATCCCAGACAACGGCCCATTTCTTGGCATTGTTTCACTCAGTTCAGCTTAACAGCTATTACTGAAGACAATTCTGCCGGTACTGTATGTACTCAGATGTGCCGGCGTAGAGAAGAAGAAAAGCCAAATATCTGATCTCAGAGCGCCCAGTATTTGAAATGACAAAATTCCAACGCAACAAAAGAATTGTGGTTATCCCTTGAACTTTATTCCAATGGGACCTAATAGAGAATTCCAAGTAGGGAGGGCAGTTTTACTCTCTAGGAATTTTAGTGTTTTGTTTTGTTAAGATTTTATTTATTTATTTGAGAGAGAGAGAAAGCACGAGCAGGAGGAGGGGCAGAGGCAGAGAGAGAAGCAGACTCCTCTTTGATAAGGAGCCTGACATGGGACTCGATCCCAGGCCCCTGATATCATGCATGACCTGAGCAGACACTTAACAGACTGAGCCACCTAGGCACCCCTTTTCTTCATTTCTGTAGCTCCTTGGTCAGGTCTTGGATGGCTTCTGGATTCCATCTAGGGACAGGTGTACTTCAGCCACTGCTGTTCCTCTGTGACAACACAAACTCAGTTCCAACAGGGTCTGAAAAGGCCTCCTGTCCCCTTAATCACACGCATCAGGACTGACTGGATGATGCCGGCATTGACGCTGCACGGGGGAACCAGAATTGTCTGCATCAAGGCACACACATCAGATGCACGTTTTAAACCAGCTTGTCACCCATCCTGGGAACCTGGTAGCCAAGCAGCTCCTTTCTGTCACCTCAGGCCAGCGGGACGATGTCAAACACAGGAGCTTTGCTGCTCAGAACACTTGCGCAGGCATTCTTCCCCTCACTGCAAAATGTTTTTCTTTTTCAAAAAAATGAACATGTTGCTCCAACTGGCTTGGTATCTGGCTCTGGGTCCAGAACTTGAGGGTAGATGGTGAAGTCGAAATGTGTTTTTGGATTCTGTGGTTTCAAGGCGGTTACTCTTTCCAACCCAGGGTGGGCCCTCCACAAAACCGGCAGGTTGGTGAAGTCCGCCTCTCCCCCTCCTGTCACCCCTCGCTCGCTTGATCTGAGCACAAGGAAGTGCATCTGTGGAATCAATAATGATCCCCCCACCAAGCACTCGTCATTGCCCAGAAATATCCCAATGTGGCTTATCCTCAGTGTCTTGTTGAAACCTCCCGAAGTTTCCATAGGCATCCCTGATGAGGATTGTCCTCTTTTGAAGAATCCCATGTTCAGAGAGGTTAATGCACTTGCCCAAGGTCACAGAGGTGGTCAGTGGCTAGGACAGGCTGGATCCAAACTTTGGATGAAGAAACCATGAAGGCCACAGGCCCAATCTCTATGCCTGTGCAGCCTTCTATCAAAAGCCAGCCGCATTTAGGGCAGTGGTCTTTACACTGCATAATGTAAGCACATGTTACTTTTTAAAAAAGACCAAGAAGAAATCTTCTTGGAAAATACATAACTCCGCTTCAACCAAGGTATTCCCAGTCTTCCCATCACATCATAGGAGGCCAGGTCTCACTTCCTCCCCGAGCTCCTTGCTGGAGACGTTACCCTTGCAAGCAGCAGGGGCATACACCTGCTTGGGGGGGGTGGGCCAGAGAAGCCCGTCTGTCAGGAAAATGTCTTCCCCTAATGTGCTTCCTTCTTAATTAAAATAACATTTTGAAAGTAAAATGATACAGTGTGTAGAATAAACAGTAGAACAATAGCTGTGATTAATCTGTCAGAGATTGTATAATGTGATGCTAATGGGAAGAAATAAACTCCTGCTGAAGATCAAAGTCATCTCTGCACATGGAGAACTTTTAAAATTAGAATGACGATAAATGAATCTCCATTCCTGGGGAAGGAGGAAAAAAAAAAAAACCAACCTCTGCAGGCTTGCAGAATTAGGGAGGAAAGACAGCCCGAGGACATTCTACGGCCCGGAGGAGCCAGGAGCCTGGAGAAGAAGGGTTCTGGTCTGCAACTTGCCTCCTGCCGTCCCCAAGTGTCTGGCAGCCTCTCCTTCTCTGACCTTGCGGTGGGCGCTCCAGCCTCCCTCCGTCTGCCCGCGTTCTGCTGCAGTCCGTGCAGCTCGGCCCTTGGCAGGGCACATGCATGGGGCGTGCTCGCATGGGGCGTGCTCGCATGGGGCGTGCTCACCCGGGGGGTGTGGTGGGGGGGGGATACACCCAGCTCTGTGCTGAGCACAGCTAAACACCAGTTCCTGAGAGGGACCCATCACTTTAATTTACAGGTGTTGAGCTCAGTAAGCGAAGGAACTGGAATAAGGAACCCAGAGCTTTCTGTTTCAAGAGGCCGGCGCCCCTGCCACTGCCCCCCTCCCCCCCGCCCCGAGAGATAAGGGGAACAATCAAGCAGACAGGCCTTTATAATCAAGTGCGGAGACCATAGAGGCCAGGTCCCAGGTTCGCTGGGGCCCCTGAGGAGGATCCTACCCCAGTGGTGAGCAGTCAGGCTGCCTCCAAAGTCACACCGGTGTTGAGACCTCAGTGAGGAAGCAGGGTCAGCTTGGTGAAGGGAGCGCAGAACAGAGGGAGGCAGTTTTGGCCAGACTCACAGTCTGGCAGCGAGGTCCCACTGGGATGTGGATTCTTGCCCCTGCACAGGCGACCCCTGCCTCACACCCGCTCCGCCTCCAGCCTGTGCTCCACACTGAGGAAGTGCCCCTCTAGCCTGAAAGGGCTCCCAGCAACTTCCTGCGGGCTTCCTCCGCAGGACCACAGCCAGGGAGGGTGGGGCTAAAGGACCCCCACGCCTTCTTGACACCCCCCCCACCTGTGGCCAAGGGTTGCAGTGTAATTAAGCCTGCCAGCACGCCTAAGTGGTATAGCCTCCTTAGCTTTTACCATGCTGGCAAAAAATGATTTTAGAGACCCAAGACTGGGTTCTTTAACACCTTTCCCAAATATCCCTCAATAAGGTGTAGTACCAGGGGTGCGGGCTTGATGGGCCAACAGACTAGGTTACTTTTTCCCTTGCTGTGTGACCTCAGGCAGGTTATTCAAGCTCTCTGAGCTTCAACTTATTCAGTCATATAAAATGCATTTATTGAGGACCTACCATACTCCAGCTGTTATGATGGCTACTAGGAATTGAGTGCTGGCATTGAGAGTTTAGTGGGGATAGGAGGCCCCCTCTTGGGCCTGTCCCTAAAGTGGGGGGGGCGGGTGCAGAGTGAGTGCTACTGAAACAGATAGGAAAGAGACAGAGATTGCTGGAAGGAGTGGCCTTTTTCCCTAGGCCCAGGCTTCTGGGAGATGCCCCATAGTTATCCTTGGACCAACAAGGTAGAGGAATGAGAAGGGCATCAACGGGGAGAGAAGTCGTCAGTGGAGACTTTGAGATAATGCTGGTGGTTCCCTTCAACCTGCATGCAGTTTGCAGAGACAGTTAGCCCGAACACCTTTCCTGACCTTCACACTTTCATGTTTGCATGTATGCCCCTGACTGTTCCACAGGTCGCACAGAATCCTCAACTGAAGACCTCTGTGTCCCGCCCTCCCATAGGCTCCCCCTTCAGATACCCCATCTCCGCAGTTGGCAGTTGGCACCACCATTTACTAGGTCAGGCAAATCGGGAACCAGGGTCCATGCAAGAGACCTCTTCCCCTCCCTTGTCCCACCATCCACCATACCCCACGTCCTGACAGATTTCCCCTGGATTTATTTTGAACGTGTCTCCTCTGTCTGCTCAGCTCCCAGGGCCCCGCTCAGGCTGCCATCATCATTGTTCACTTGGATCAAACTTCATATTTCAATCCCAGGAGACTGGGAGACCAAACTGGGAGGAAAGGATGAAAGACTCTGGGGCATCAGGCTGAGAACGTGGCATAAAGTATTGGTGCCATTGCCCATTCCCTCCCATCCCATGATTGTGGTGCATGCTCATGGCCTTTTCCTGTAAGCACCTAGAGGCTTTCTCTGGATGCAGGAGTGTGTTCAAGGAGCCCCGGAGGCAGAGAGTAAGGACAGAAGATTATTCTTCCTTCCCCTGAGATCACCTTCAACCATTTTTGAGATGAGGCAGAAGGATGATCACTCTGCCTGGACTCCAAATTGTTCTCCCCATACTCCACCCCTACCTCCATAATCCAGGCCTCCTTCATCCATGACTAGTCTGGCTCCATACCCTGCAAGGCTGAGCTCATTGATTCTGAACTGGCTGTAGCTTCCCGCATGCACTGTGCTGTTTCACACTTGCACACCTTCATTCATGCTGTTCCCTCTGTCTGAATCGATGCCCTTCCCTGCACTGTTCCCTGGTTCTTCCTCATGCTTCAAAGCTCAGCTCCGACAAAACCTCCTTTACAAAGATTTATTAAGGATTTGCTCTGTACCATACAGAATGCTGCAGAAGTACCTGGAAAGGGCACCAAATCTTTCTCTAGAGGACCAGAGAAAGCACACCATCCGAAGTGTCATTTAAGATTCTAAGAGACAAGCCTCAAAGGAAGAGGGATGGGTCAGATGAAGAAGGAAGTGGGGGCTGACTGTTTCTGAGGCCCTGGAAATGGCATAAAGGACCCAGACGTGTCAGAGCAGCTTGTTAAATGAACTAAAACAAACACAACTGGCGTGGATAGAGTGACGGCAGAGAAAAGGACAGAGCAAGACGGGAGTGGAGGGGGCATGAGGGTGCGGGATGACCTAGGGCTTCATGTCATTTTCAGGACTATGGACTTGATGCTCGTGCCATGAGATGAGCATGAAGAGTCCCTGAAGCTCCAAGCTGGTCATATGCTACTCCCCCGAGCTTCCATATCTTCCTTGGGATAGGTCTTACTAGTAGTGTCTGTGCCTGCTTCCCCAGTGGATAGGACACTCATACATGGCGGGAAGCATTTCTTGACCTTTATCCTTACACCTAACACAGACCCTGCCCCAGAACAAACACAGATCCAGCATTCAGCAGGACCATGGAGGGGCCAGAGAGCCACCCATGGTGAAGTAGAGCCCACCCACCCCAGGTTCCTCCCTGCCCCGGCACCACAGAACCCTCATTGTCGACACCACACCACGTGACATGGAAATCCTGCGGGCAGGATTTGGCCACGGAGGGGTCCTGATCTGGGGACATCTCTGGGGTGGCCAATCAGGAACGGCCCACACCAGTAGTGACGGGCTGTGTGGGGAGGACCCAGATGAAGACCCTGGGGAAGTACAGGGGCTGGGGAGGCTCAGGGGGAAGCACGGAGGGCCAGCCCCTCTGACAACCGCGGAGGTCTCCGAAGACAGCACCAATGAAGACCTGAGCTTGCTCTCTACGCAGTGGCCGTGGGGTCACTGGAGGCCCTGTGGGGACAGAAAGCAGTCAGAAGTTAGAGGATCACAGCTGTTTGGGTCACGAGAGCAGCACGCAGACTCCGATCCACTGGGAGGCTCACTCCGCTGGCTTTGCACTAAGGAGATGGTCCTCTGCATCATCGCTGTCTCTCTGTCTGTCTCACCCCCCACCCCCTTTCCAAACTAAGCTCGCCAAGATCACAATTTTCTCTCTACGGGCCTGGTGTATCATGTACGTTACACGAATATTTATGAGATGGATGGAGTCCTTTGTTGGAATTTAAGTGCCACAGAGCTAGAGGCTGTTTTGTTCACTTGCTGAACCCCCAGCACCTAGACCAGGACTGGCACCCAGCAGGTGCTCAGAAGTGAGTTACTTGAGATATCTAGTTACATAATTACAAGGCGTTAGAGTTATCATGGCTCCAAGGGGATAGACCTTTCTCCCAAAGGTCACAGGACCTTAGAGAATAGATGGGATAGATGAGCTAAATCTTCTAGGTTCCAAGCTGCTGGCTCTCCTGGACTGCGGTGCCCCTGCTGGAGAAGAGCCGAACTACCCCGAGCCCAACTAGATTCTCTGACCTGCTCCTGTGATGGCACCTTTGGGGCTCTGGCAGCTAAGCAGAGACCAAGGACTTTGGATGGGGACACAGAGGGTGGGAGGTGGGATGGCTGCGTGGGCCTTGCCAGTGCCTGGGCAGGTGGCTTAAAACAAGAACCTAGGTAGTACTCTGCAAACAGGAATGCTCAAAATGTTAGTGACCCAAGGAGCAAGGGCGAGAGGTCAGAGCTAGGGCTGGGTGTGGAATCCTAACGTGGGGAGGACCAAGCGGGGAAGAATGTCAAGCCCCAGGTCTGAGCAATGGAAGCACGTGCATTCCAAGGACAGACGGAGAAATCAGAGAGGACAACAGTAAGTCAGGACAGCACAGTCGCAGACACCTAGAGAGGAAGCGTTCGGTGCAGGAAATCCTCAGGGGAGGAGAGGCAGGACTGGCAAAGTCCGCTCAGCTGGGCTGAATGAAGGAGGAGGCATGGAGTTTAACAGCAAGAGCTTGTTCACATCTCTCTGTGGCCAGGCCACTGGCTACGAGGAAGTTAGGATGAGTGAGAGACTCACCTCCTAGTTTCAGCCTCCTTTTTCACAAAGGGATGGTACCTACTGATTGAGCCCAGAAGACGCCCTGCCCAGGGCCGGGAACACAGCTCACACTCAAGAAACACTGCGATTATTATGTCGGTGGCTGTGCTGTTACTGCAACTGGTGACCTTTAAGGAGAAAACAGCAGTTTGGTACTGGGAAGGGGAGGGGAGGGGAAGAAGATGGGAACCAGATTGCAGGAAGTTAAGGGGAGCCAAAGAAACGGTGGGTGTAGATCACTCTGCTGAGGAATTTGATAGTGGAAGGAAGTTGAGAAATCCTGCGGCTGGGCGGCAGGAGGGCCAGCAGTTTCTTTGAGAGAGAAGAGGCAAGTGAATGTTCATCAGATCAGTACCCTGTAGAGACGAAGAAACTGAAGATCCCAGAGACACTAGGGGCGGGCCCTGGGAGCAGGCGGGGACATTACCCCCTTCCCCCAAGGGAGAAGACAGAGTCCCTGACTGTTGTCCACACACTGGCCTGCCTTTGCTCTCATACCAGCCTCCCCACTAGGGCAGGGTTGGCGGGGCGGGCGGGGGGCGGGGGCAGAGGTCTCTCCCTCGGTCTCTTTCAGGGAGGGTGGTAGAAAGCCAGAGCCAAGTTCTGGCCATGACCCTGGCCATTTGAACTTGGCGGAGCCCTCGTCCCTCCCGGGGCCCCTGTCTCCCCGTGTCAGGGAGGCGGCAGGGTAATCATCTCTGATCCCGTGGCCATGTCGTCTCAGGAAGCATTATAAAACGTTTTCTCCCTTGAAGTTTTTCTCCACTCTGTTTAGAAAGAAGGAAAAAAAAACCTGACTTGGAGCTGGAGCTACCACGTCCCCCAGCAACTGGGACAATATTTCTGTTCCCCACGTATTGTGAGCAAATCCGGCAATTCCATCAGTGCTGGCAGATCGCTGCTGAGCCTACTGGTGTTTTAAATAGCATGTGCACTTTGTCCTGGCTTCTGGAACGAAGCAAGGGACGGGCAGGAGCTTTATGCTCAGCTGAGTGTCGCTGTTGATGAGGCGCTCAGTGGCTGCAGGCCCCCGAAGCCTCAGAAGTAACAATTGTCGCACACGCCCCGTCTGTCCTCCGAGGCGGCAAATGCATCAGCGGCTGGTTATTTTGATACCCTAGATAAAAAGCTCTTTCGAGAAAATCTAGTACAGGAAAACATTCTTATCCTCCGCTTGTCCGCACCATTCCTTCCGCCCCGCTGTCCTTTGAGCTATTTTGCATTCCTATAGTGAGTCAGGGGCCTTAAAGTCCTTGTCTCAGTGACCCAGGAGAAGGCCATTGCCTTGGGGGCCCTTCATGCAAGTGGAAGAGGCAAGGGAAGGCACACCTGGCTGCGGCTTCTGGGCCAAGGCCCCGCCTGATCAGTAACCTGATGGAAACCATTGCAGTGAGAATGGGTTGTCTGACAGTCACAGATGGCTCTAAGCATTTACTGAGCACCTGCTGTGTGCCAAGACCTGTACCAGGACCTGGGGAGACTGTGATCAACACAGGTAGGACCTAACAATCCAGCTCACACAAGAGCATGTGCTCTCTGATTAGGGATGTTGGCCATCTCACAGCGCCATGCACACAGCAGGTGCTCAATGAGTACTCTTTGGAGTGTTTGTTTATTTGTTTGTCATTTACGTGTTCTAATTTACTTGAGATCCTTAAAGTTCAGGGACAGAAACTGAGCTAGTCAGGGATGGAAAGAGCTCTTATTAAACCAACATGTGCCATCAGAATATAATCAACAATTTGGGGGCTGGGGCGTTTAGGCTTATATTCTGCTTACATCATTTTAAATTTCCCCCTTACACACCACATGAAAGAGAACCACAAGTGCCCCAAATCCTTTTGTCCTTCTGGGTGATGCCACAAGTTTGCGTACAAAAGCTCTGCATTCAACAAGCAAATTCTCTGCTATTCTAAAATTTAGAACGTCATCCCTAAATTCTCAGGCAGCTGTTAGGTAAGACTTAGGGCTGGTGCTTTCAGACAAGTTTCTACACGGCACGATTGATGAATGAATTTGTCCTATTGTCTGGAAATCCCTTTGTTAACTTGACGATGTTGAAGTTCCTCATGCATCACCCAGACTCCAATGCTACCTCCACAGAAAGGCCGTTTATAGTGTCCCCAGTTGTTAGCCCCCTCCCCCGAAGTATGTTCAGCCCCCAGGGTGTGTATGAACAACTCAGCAGTGAAAGAGCCTTTGCTGGGAAATAATGAGCTCATCTCAAAGCTAAGGCTGACTTTCAGTTCTGGGGCTTTCTTCCTACCTCATCCTTCTCAGCCTGCATCCATGGAGTGGACTTAGGTATCCTGGCAAAGGTGCAAACAGAAAGAAGGGAAGAACTCAGGCCGATATGTCTTAAGGGCATTGCCAGGACCTAAGCAGAGCCTGACTTTGCTCAAATGACCTGCACTGGGCATAAAGGGCCACTCTTGGGCTTAGAACAGGAAGTCCCCCCCTGTGTCTCCCTAGAATCCCAGTACCTGAAGGTGACCTTTGCCCGAAGAGTGCAGGCATGGTTTCATCAGAAACCTCTCTCTCTCTCCCCACATCTGTTGCTCCAGTGGCATCAGAAACCGGGTAGGTGGTTCAGCATACAATTTATGCAAGGAAGGAGTGAAGACATCTGAAGCTCTCCCCCCACCCCTGGAGGGAGTTGGGGTGCGAATTTTCAAAGACCTATGGATCCTCCGGAACATGACAGTTAATGATGCGCACTTGGTGAGCAATCTGCCTTGCTAGTTTGGGGCTGCGGTGGGAAAGGCCAGGCGGGGGATTCAGAGGAGCTCCCCTGTGAGACTTGGAATCCAGGAACCCAAGAAATCTTGGAAAGACAGCCCAGAGATCCAACTTCACTTGAAGTCCACACTGGGAGGATAAAAAGGAATTTGTTTAGGGCCTAAGGTAGGGCACCAGGCTCTTTCTGCCTAGATCAGCTTAGAGTGACAGAACTCTTGCAAAACTGAAGAAAGCAGCAGACCCTCTAGCCAGAAAAAGGCACACACCCAACACAGACATACAAATTCGCCTACAATTTCAGAGGGGTCAGCAGTCCCAGCAAGGAAGCTTCTGGAACCCAGACCCTTAAGTTAAAGCCTGAGTCTAGGTCCTGCAGCATAAATCCTCTTGCCCTTGTCCCCATGCCAACTCGCTCCTGCTGGGGGGTGGGCTTTTAAAAAAAAGCTGGTTCTTGTTCTCAAAGCCCCCGCCTTCCCCTGAATTGTAGGAACCCTGGCACCTGCATCTCGCCAAAGCTCCCCTGGGTTGTCTTTTCTCCCGGGGCGATGGGTGGCGTCCCAGGCCAAAAGCTCTCCGAACTCCTCTCCCGCTGCTAGAGCAGAGGCAGCCAAACCCTTGGGCACGGAGGTGAAGTCGGGCGGACCCCCGGAGCACTGGCCTCAGGCGAAGCTAGAGGTAAGGGTGGGGAAGTGCGAGGAGGTCCGGACAACTCCGCCCACAACCGCCTGCTGGCCCAAGGGCGTTCGAAGCCCGCACCCCTGCCTGGTGCTCCAGAAAATCCCCGTCCAGGCTTTGCCCGCGAGGCCCCTCCGACCCTCGTGTGTTTCCCTTTGACCTCTGGAGGTTTGAACCTTTCCCCGGCTGTGTCGAGCCAGCCCTCCTGGGAGCGATCGACCTCTAGCACCCAGGACCCCCTACAGCCCCGCACCTCCGCCCACCAGAGCAGGTGCGGGGCCGGGGCTGGGGAGAGTTGCAGTGGGGGAAGGATTTGGAGTGAGTGACTCAGGAGTCCGGGAGGAGGGGCTAAGAATTCAAGAAGCTTGTGTTTGAGCAGCTCGGCGCTCACGCACAGCAGAGAGCGCTAGGAGCCGGAGGGGAGCGCAGCGGTGAGTCAGGCTGCCCCGAGCCGAGCCCCGAGAGGGACGCAGCGCGGGCAGGGGCGCGGGCTAGCGCAGCTGGGCTCCCTGGGAGAGAGTGCATGGATCCCGGTCTGGCGAGATCTCCGGGCACCCCCGAGGCTCCCGCGGGCTGAAGTGCTGCCGTGAGAGGAGCGTCCCGAATGGGTGCGGGAGCGCGGGAGCCTGGGCAGGCGGGCGAGTCGAGGTGGGGGTAGTGGTGGTGGTGGGCAGCGCTCTCTCTCTTTCGTCCCGGAGTTCCCTGTCTCCCGATGGCCCGCAGTCCGGGGAGGCAACCTCGGAGGCTGCAGTAGCCGCACGGCGATGCCTGGGGCTGCTAGTTCGAAGGCTGGAAGGGGACAGCGCGCAAGTGAGGAAGCGCGAAAGAGCTTCGAGAGAGGGATGCGCGGGCTGCGGGCGCGCCGGGGCGAGAGGAATGGTGGTCTGCACCGCGGAGGGCCAGTGCGCCCCGCGCTTCGGCTGCTATGTGCGCCGAGTCGGAAAAGTGCCACGCCGCCCCCAGGTACCGGGACGACCCCGGCAGGGCGCGCTAGAAGTGTTGCAGGGAACCGAGTAAGGGTCTTCGGGCTCCTCCCCGCGTTGCTGGAGGGCTGGGAGACCCGAGTGAGGGGCTTGGGACTTGGCGCATCAGGGGACCTCCAAGGAGCCGCGCTGGGCCGAGGTCGCCAAAGCTCAGTCCTGCTACCTGGGTCACACGCCTCACCTCCTGCTGTCTGCTGCCAGGTGTAGGAGAAGCTGGCGTGGAGGGGTGGTGCGAGGAGCGCCTTGGGTCCAGGCGGCAAGAACCAAGGGGAGTCAGAGAGAGGACCCAGGGGTCAGGAAGCGGCATCTTTGAGGCAACATAAACAAGTGGCTTAGCTCTGTTTGATACGACTCTCCTTTTTTCAAAAAAAAAAAAAAAAAAAAAATCTCCGAGATTCTCGTGGAAGGTGTTTTCTGCTTGAACTTTCTCTTCCCTTGTGACTTGAGAGATTAAAAAAGATCCTGCTTGCTAGGCTGGTTTTTCCAAGTTGTTCCAGGTTGGAAGTTGTAACAGTTTGGAGGATAATTTATGGGTGTTTCATGCATTAAAGTGTATTACAGCAAAGCCTTTTGGGTGCTGTGGATATTAAGGAAAACTTAGTGCACGTTCCCAGCTGGAAACCAAAATAGTGCTCTCCTGGGTGTCTCTGCCCCATCTGTCATCCAAGGCCAATGGAAATCCTGGAGAAAAGGCACTTGATTAATTGTCCTGGCTCCATCCTCTGGCCCCACCCACTGCCAGTGCCAGCCCCCTCTCACCCTACACGTGCGTGGCCAGCTGCATTCTGGCCAATGCAGACTTAGTGGTGGAAGGCCCACCAGTGACATCTTTGCAGGGTCTTCAGACTCTTGAAGCTGTCAAGAGCTTCTGGAAGGGAACACTTCTCCCTCCCGGAGGAGAGCAGAATGGGCAGCGGCACTTGGGTCCTGCCAGTACTTGTTGAGCAGTGTTTACAGGTTTGTTGTTGTTGTTTGTTGGTTGGTTTTTACTGAATATCTGAAACTTTCTCCCTGTGTAGAGGAAAGGCTCCATTGGATCTGGATGGGTGCCTTCTGTGGGTCTTATTCTGGAATAAGTCATATGTCAGCCTGGGCAACCCAAATGTCAGTCCATGATGGGCAGTGTTCCCAGAGGTTCAGAGGGGACTGCGGGACTGGGCAGCAATGGTGGGGAGGAGTGTTGTGGGGTTTGCCACCAGCGCTTCTGGCCTTGACTCACAGACGAGAGGCAGGCGTGTTCCTCCTACTTGGGTCGTTGAAGGGGGCCGGGTTAAGGTCACATGCTGCCAAACTCCTCCTCTTTTTCCCAACATCTTTAAGCAGGGGATGAAAAGGGCAGGCTTGAAGGGGAAAGTGTTAGGAGGCACCACAAGTGGGAAACCAAGGTCTCTGGGGCATGGGGATACATGTCTTGATGGAACTGTAGGAGCACCTGGGAGGATTCATAACCCGCTGCTAAGGCCACGCCTTCCCTGGGCGGCCATCTTACCCCTGAAGCAGCCCAGGCCTACTAGCCTGTCAGGAAAACTGGGTCCCAATCGGGACAGTCATCCTAGTCGTGGTGACTCTTTCTGTACTCTTAGTCTTTCTCCAAAGAGTGAGATTCTTGCCTCATTCTGTTGCCCACCCTACCCCTCCTCCAGCCGGGGGGCCAGAGGGAGGCTTGACGCTATTCTTCCGTGGAGAGATCTGTGCCATGGCCAGGAAGGGGGCCCCAGCTGCAGACATCAGCAGGGAGGGTAGGGCATGGCAGGGCAGGGCTGGAGCCTGAGGGAAGTTTCTCATCATTACTGAGATTAAATTGATGAGAAAATCTCACCTCTTCCCTTTGAAACAAGTGCTGAGCCCTACTGCAGCACATTCACTGCCCTATTGGGAGGGCAGCCACGTTGGGGCTGCAGAGAACTTACCAGGAGACATGCTGCTGCTCTTCCCCACTGTGCCTGGAGCAGGGGTGAGGCCCAGGCCCCCAAGCAGCCATCAGCGCAGGACCCGGTCCGGAGCCCCAGCCATTTGTCTTCTCCCAGTTAAGAAACCTGGAAGGACTAAGGGGGTCCTGATCATGCCTTGGAGACCTTTGCCCGCAGCAAATACTCTGCTCTCCGGGCCCAGTGGAAGGGGCTGAGGATTCCCTTAAAATCTCTGGGTATCTCTGAGCAAACAACTTGGGTTCCCAGAGGGTTTCTCTTTCTTTGATTGGCCCCTCTGATCTTGCAAACCATCAGCCAAATCGTCAGCTCTCAGGTTAGCCAGTTTTGAGAAATCAGCTCTGCGATGGGCCAGTTTCACAGAACAGCACGTGGTGGCATCAGGCAAATAAATGTAGATGGAAGACCATTCCCCAACCCATTCCCAGGGACCTTTCTACCTGGCAGTAGGCAAACAGTTCATGTCCTGACTCCAAAGAATAGTAACACGGGGATGGCCTTGAGCCAGAAATGCAGCTGGAGAAGCCCAGGCACTGATCTTTTGGTTGGGTGTGCACAGGGATGGAGTTGTCCCATCCTTGGAGCCAAGGAAGCTAGACCTTCAGCCACAGCGATTGGCCAAGACCAGAATAATGACAACATGTAATAAAGAAGAGTCTCTTGTGCTTCCTGATGTTTTCATTATTCTTCAATTGGCTGCTCCACGTGTTTTTGAGGAGCCTTTATAGACTGCTGGCTTTAGACCTCGACATAGTAGGAATTGGACTCAAACATGGAGTTGATCTCTTGACATTTTTCTGCTGTACTTTGGGCAAATGTTCTGTGATAGTTTCCTGAGTTGAGAGACAGAAGAGAAAAAAATGTTTGTGACTTTGAGCAACTCAGTGAACTTGTCAGGCTTTACTTTTCCAATCTATAGGATTATTGTATTGAATTAATAGTGTTTCCCAATGCTGGGGGACAATTCTTGGTTAAGTGTGACCTACTTAATGCAGGAAGTTTAATATCCTTAGCTTGCCTACTAAGTGCCAGAGGTCATGGTGACGACCAAAAAATGCACCCTCATACATGGCTAAATGCCTATTAAAAGGCATTTAGTCAAAACCTCCTTTGGAAATTACCAAAAAGGGCCTTCTTTCTAGGCCCTTCTGTGAGGGCATCAATTATTTCATCACTGAAATGGGGCTTCAGAAGTCCAGCCCTGGACTTCCTCTCCCAGAACCAGCATGTCAGGCTCCAGGAGGCCATTGGCAGGAACCTCACTGCTGTGGTCCTGCCAGGCATCACTCTTTGCCTTTTGTCAGTGGAGCTTGACTACAAATGACCCACATGAAAAGAAAACCAAAGAGAGTGGGGGGAAGGGACAGGTGGTATTATAACATGGCTGCTTTTCTTCTCTGCCATATGCTCTTAAAAATGCAGGCAGACTGCTTGCCCCGGGTGTCCACAGCTCTGGGAGAGAATCCTTCCCTCCTTTACTAAATGGATCATGTTCTGGCACTGGGAGGTCCTTTCCCTGAACAAGAGAACGAGGAAGCAGAACTCTCTCCAGCATGGCCAGCACTTACATCAACATGGGAACATGTTGATATCAAATTAATACAACTGTGCCCAAGCTGTGAGAATAAATGGGAATCAAAAATGGGACATTGGATTGAAAAAAGTCAGCGAGCAGGACTATGCAGGAGAGGTGGTTCTTGTGACCCTGGATTTATTCTCAAGGAGAACAGCTCACGTTGTGCCTAACCCTGCCCCAAGCTCTCAGCCAGGACTAAAGATGGAAGCAGTGGTTATTCCTAGTGCCAAGGGCCAAGATGAATGCTATCTATGGAGGGGATTATGGAAACACCTGCTTGCTACGCATCCCCAAGTAGCAGGAGAGAAAACTACTGAAGCCATTGGGTTGGCAGAGTTCAGAGTTGATTCCTAATGGGTTGGGAGTGGAGACATAAGAGACTTAAGGAGATTCTCTAATGAGGCTGAGAAGGGTCTGATGACACAGTCTGTCAGGTGGGACTAGCAACAGTGCTTTTTAAATTGCCCTAAGAGTTGGACCAACTCTTTCCGGAAAGAGTGGTACTCTTAGTGGCAGACAGTCAGGGTTTCCTGGAGAATCAACCACGAAGCTGAGCAGAGGGAGCCGTGTCGATACTGCCTGTGGTGGCTTCGGCAGGTGGAGAGCCCGCCAAGTGTGAGGACCCGGCTCCCGAGTCAGTGGGAGTGAACAGCCCCAGCTTCCCACAGAAGCCATTCCATGTTGAGGGCAGTTACCATCTACGACTCCCAGACTCGTTTCCCAATAACCACAAAGTATTTGCTCTTGGGGACCAATGGGCTGATTTCCCCATCCCATTTCCTTTGGCTGAGCCTTCAAGTAGCCAGGGTTGGTGACCTTATCATGCGTCTGCCTAATGTAGCCTGTTCCTCAGTGAGCCTGAGGAGGACCAACCATCCGGTAGAAGCCATGAGAGCTCAGCCCCGGCTGGGGGAGGGAGGTCCTGTGTTGCCTCCTCATCACGGCAGATCTGAGGCACAGCTGGAGTGACTTGCATTTCAGTCTGGTGAATTGCCATCCTGTGTTTGGCCCCGCGCACATCCAGCTTAGAGGCTGACACACTGAGCTACCCCCTCATCCTTGTCAATAACCAGAAGTGGATTCCCTGAGGTGTGTGGGAGTTGCCAAGAGAGACAAGATCCCTTTTGGATGGTGATTTTGAAGTTGGAGCCATGCTGGGCTCTCACTGCCTAACAGGTGCTGGAGGAGGTGACGGGGTGGGGGGTGGGTAATCACACAACAGGAGGGCTCTCCCCGTGGGTTCCTCTTCCATGATACAGGAGTAACAACAGTACCTGCCCCATCAGACTGTCAGAAAGATGGGTGGGCGGACGTGTTGGACACGGGACACACACCAGCACAGGCCTGGCACATAGGAAGCCCTCTGTGGGTGTGAGTTGCCCTTCCCCATGTTCTCGCTTAGTATGGGGCAGCCCTCCCTTCATGCTTTCCACTTCAGCTCACACGATCTCATCGTTGCATTTTTTATATCTCTGCATATATAAAACTTTGCCGCATTGGGAGAAGAAATCTCTTGGTAGCATTCAAGGCTTCTCTAGGAATTTACCCACCTATATTTGGACCTCCTGTAACTAACACTCTCATTTTGATAGAATTTTGGCCAAAAGCTTCATTTCTCAATGATCTTTGCCTCCTCGTACCCGGGTTAAAAAAAAAAAAAAAAAAAAAAAAAGACGCACGGAGAGTCTCGTGTGATTTTCTTCCAGCGGCAAACTTAGACTTTCAGCGTTATTATGCAGTGCTCTCTAAATAAGGCATTTCTTGAGAATGGCCATTTGTACTGGCAGCTTGAAGAGTGTTTTGGTTTCTTACCCCACATACCAACGCCTCCTCCTCCAACCACTTGTGTCTTTAGGATTTTATGTATCTTACAAGTTTACAAGAGAAGAAAGAAGGAGAAGGTGGGTTTCCTATGACCGCAGGGCAGCCGTGCTCCCCATACCTAGGGTCTGTGGCTGAGCAGCTAGGGCTGAACCTGCGGTTAAAGGGCGGACAGTCCCCACCCCGCTGGGGAGGTAGGTCCCCCGGTTATCAGGCCACCAGATTGATTTTCCTTCTCCCAGATTAATGTCTTTATTACTGTGCTAGTCAGAGGACTGGGCACAGGGGTGGGAGGGGGTTGTCCGTGATAAATATGAGTCATGATCCCACCCAAGGGCTTGCTCAGGAGTCAGAAATAAAATGGCTTTACAGGCTCATCAGATAATGTAAGTGGGGTGAGTCCGGAGGCCAATGGGGACCACAGTAAACTACAGAGAGTGTGCCCCCATTGAAAGGGGACAGGCCTTCTGTTGCTCGCAGGATGATGGGTCCAGGGTGGCCAGATCTTTCAACTTTTCAAGAAAAGTCAAAACTTGGAGCCCAAATGTGTAATTTCTTCACTTTCAAAACATCCATGCAGACAAAACAGAATCTGTTCGCAGGCTTGTTTATCTTGTCGTTTAGATTAACACGCTTGGGGCAGTGGAGAGCAGCATCAGAAGGGGGACAAGTGGAAGAACCGCTGATGTGGCTGTTAAGAGCCACAGGAAGGGAGAGGTTTGAATGGTGTGGTGCACTCCGGGGAGGCTTCCTGGAGGTGGCGTGTCCTGCAGGTGGGCAGGGTTGGTTGGAAGAAGCCCTGACACAAAATCAGACAGCACTTGCTTCAGATCCATGCTCCACCTCTTCTTGGTTCTGTGCCACATTCCTTAATGCCTGTATGCCTCAGTTTCCTCATCTGTAAAAAGGAATTCTAATGTCGATCTCAGAGGGCAGTCATGAGGTGAGAGAGGAGAATGCCGGAAAGTGCAAACTTAGCCCAGAACCTGCAATGCAGTGAATGTCCCAGAAGCCTAATGCTGGGGCTTGGTAATGGAGGTGGGGTTGGGGGGTAGGCCAGCCCAGAGGGCTTTCAGAAGGCAGGGCCACAAGCATGAAGGAGAAGGGTCCCTCGCTGAGCTCTGTGGACGATTGCTTTTCAAGGTCTTGGATCTCAGTCGCTTTTTCTGCCCCAGGAAAGGGACAGAAGGTGTCGGTTATCTTTCTCCTCTCCTGCCCTCCTCCTCCTTCTCCCCAAGGCCTGTGGCCACGTGCCCACTTGTTCTCTGTCAGGATCCTACCCTTTTAAAAACCTGACCCGGGCCACAGCAGAAAAACACAACGCTCCTCAGGAAGAAGGAAAAGTACTCTGGGAAGCTGTATAGACACGCACGGCAAATATTCAAGGAATTCTTAGGAATAAAAAAAAAAAAAATTCGTAAATCTGGATTTTTGCATGAGGCCATCACAGGAACATGTTTTCTCAATTAGCTTGCACATTGCTTGAAGTGAAGTCACCGAGTCCGCGTCTCGTTGGGGCTGACTCTCGCTGAGCCATCTGATCTGCACTTCTCTTTCCATGACCTAAATCTCATTCAACCAACCCTGTCACTGTCCCTAGCCATCGAAACAGAATTGTCCCCGAAATCCTAAACCGGGGTGGAGACACGCTCACTCCCCTACAAAGCAGTCTGCTTGAAGATCCTAGGTGTACTCATGAAAAACCGAGAAAGGCAGCACCACTCTTGATGGTGGATGGACGGATTGCCACAACCCCTTGCATGTTGCTTTTCCTTTGGCGTTATGGCGAGATGGTGAGCATGCATTGCCCCGTGAGAGCAAAGGAGTCCTTTAGGTTCTAAAAGCAGAGAAAGGAGTTTCTTTGCAAGCATGCATCAGCTGCTTTTAAAACATTGTATTAGTTGGTGCCTGAGATCAGCGGTTAGGTTTCTGGATGGTTTCCTGGACTGACTCTTTTCCAAGCAAAGAGCTTTGTCAGATATTTGTAATTTCTGAAATATTTGATTAATGATGACCCCTCCACCAGAGGGATGGTCCAGAGTACATAATTAGCAGCATGCCTCAGAAGCAGAGATACTACCCAGCATCCAGCAAGATCAAGCAGGAAGTTGAAAAACATTTCAAGCCAACTGCCATGGAGTAGAGAAAAGGAGAATGTTTTTCAAAGATGAAGACCCATTAGGGGGCTGTGAAACCAGTCTAGTGGTACAGCTCTCTCTCTTTTAATGCAAGAGACTAGAATAAAATTTTTAAAAGCCAGATTGCATTGCATGTAGCAAAGGGAAAGTATTCACGAGACTTCTGTTTTAGTTGTACATATGCTTAGGCACACATGTATGCAAACTGGATCATGATGGAAAATGAATTTTTTCACTGTGAGTCACTGAAAAAGGTTAAAAGCTACTGGTAGGGACGATAGCATGATTTAGGAAAGGGCGTAGCTCCAAAGCCAGACAGACTTGGAGTTCAGTCTCAGCTCTGCGAGTCCCACTTGTTTGATCGCGGGTGACCTAAGTTCGCACGGCCTCACTGTCCTTCTCCGTGAGGTCACAAGGATTCCATTCTCATAGGGCCATTGTGTAGATTAAACAATGAAGATGTGTGAGGTGCCTGCCACCAAATGGACCCTCTGGAAGTGAGAGCTGCTATCAGCATCTGTCTTCTCTTTCCTCCTCTAACTCCTCCTCTCCTTCTTTATTACTCCTCAACCTCATCAGAACTATGACTTCCCTAAATGTGATTATTCCTGCGTTTTGCTGTTTCTCTGGCAAACCGAGCAAAGAGACAGCAACAGTCATCTCCTCTCTTCCTTCCCACCTCCTGTATCACCTTTTTCCATCTCTGGCTTACAAAGCCAGCTTCCTGTGATTCTGTTCCCCACTCGGGACCATGACATCATTGTCCGAGGGGCACAAGGTGTCCTACTCTGTCACCAGGAACCGTCAGAGGGGTATCTCTGCCTTTTCTGGCCATGTGACCAGGATAAATGCTTTGGTCCTAGTGTGGGTGCAGTAATTCTGGAAGGAGCTTCTGTTCCCACAAATCACATCCTTCCCATTTAGTATATTTTTATAAGGGCAGCAGAGCTAAGATGCCATTAAAATGTTGACATTGTCAAAATTCTAAAGAAGTTCCTGCCCAGAGCAGAGAGCCTAACATTTTCTCATGAGCTAGGCTCCAGGCTGCCCCAACGCGTGGGGTTTAACTTTCTCTCCTGGGATAAATAACTAAAGGGCTCCTCCTGTGGACACCAGAACGGCCACCTTCAGGCAAACCAAACCCTAATCCTAACTCCAGCCCTCACCCCAGCCCATGATGTGTCACTGACCCTAGACCTTCCCTTCCCAGCGGAGGGGACGTGAGTGACCCGTGCCAAGATTCTACTTTGGGGCCACAAAGGTGACATGTCCCAATTTTCTTGAGAGCCTAGCTAATGCAGCCCCTGAGGACAGGTCAGTGGTGACAAACTGCCTGCCTCTTTGTTCCTGTGGAATTGTCGCCTTCCCCCCTCATCTGTGCTTCTTCCGGCTCCCCTGGGGCTCATTCCAACTCTCTCCTCATAAAATGCCCTCCCACTGGGCCCCATTTTCACCACTAAGATTCAAAGAGGATTATTAGTGATTTCTCCTCAAATGCTGAGTTCCTGTCCAGAACAAAGATTTAACACTCCTTTCTGGGGCACTTAAGACATCTCTATTTGAGGTTTCAGGGGAGTGGGGCAGAAGGGGAGGACCTGGTTCTCAGGGATAATTTTCATCTCTGTTAGAGTATTATTCCCTCCTCTGCACCACCCATTCCACTACTCCCTGTAAAATTAATGTCACCAGGTCAGTTGCACATTATAACTAACGTTTATAACAGAGGAACGTTTGTGTGTCAAATCCAGCTCCCTTCCAGCAGACAGGTGGGTTGTACTGAGCCAAGCATGGGAGTTGAGGGGGGCTATAAGGAAAGCAGCCAAGAGGCTGTTTAAATACATCACCATTGCACCTGATTTTGTTGTTGTTTTTATTTTTAAGGAAAAAACACACACACACTGACTGACTTCTTCTGTACACACAGCCGGGGGGAGAGGGGAAGAGCTTATTTCTACCCTTTCTGAAACTTGCAATGACAGATGGACTCAATTGTCCCAGAACATGACACACCATCAGGAATGTTTCTTAGGCATGAAATGAATTACCTTTCTTTTCATCCGGGTTCAAAGAGTGTTGTGTCTGTCCTTTCCTGGGGAAAGTGTGAACACCCAGAAATGTTTTCATTTTCTTTTTTGAGGAGGTCAGACACCAAAGTCTGACTCCATACTTCACACCCACGTGTCAGCATCTCTGTATCTTGGAAATGAAAGAAAATATTTGGGGGGAGGGAAGGGCTTTTAAGTGTTGTTGTTTTGAATTTTTCTGAAACAGAGCGGGACATGTCAGGAAGTGGAGGGCTTAATAAAGCAAAACTACATTTCAAAGATTCTTTTAAAGGATCTTTATAGTTAAGCAAAATAAGAATTCAAATTGGCAGGGTACACAGAATGTCCATCTCCTAATCATTTCACCTTCTGAAATGATTATGGACCTATTACAGAATTCTGACTGGCAAACTCATGCTTGGGAAAATTCCACAAACCTGTCTATAGTTTCTTTCGGGGGGTTGGGACAGTTGTTATATAAGGAAGAAGAAATGGTTAAGTCAGACAGGGAGTTCTTATTTCATCTCAGTAATACTGAGATTCGGGAGACCAGGGGTTTACCCTTGGCTCGGGCTTCTCCCAAGTTCTGTAACTTGGGCAAATCCCAGAGCTTCTCTGAGCCTCCGAGTCTTAATCTGATAAAATGAGAGTAATGATATGCTCCTGTGAATGGGTAGGGCTGGCTGAATAAGGTTGCCAGCTGGGGGAAGCACCTTGGCCGTGGGTATAAAAGTAAGATGTGAGACTTATAAAAGGAGTGCGAGACTCCTGGTACCAGGGCTGGCTCTGCCCTTGGTGCTGGGGGTGGGGGGGGTAGGGTAGACCCCTAACAGTCACTTGCCCTGCACGAGTGATCCTAGCTCCCTCCTGCCCGTACTGAATGCAGCAGCAGATGGGTAAGCATTTCCTATAAGCCTGGGCAAAAATGAGCCGTTCCTGCCACAATGGGAACAGAGCCGGTGCCAGGCATGGAGTGGGCCCCTAATGTAAGAGGCCAAGGGCACTGTGGAAAAAGTGTGAAAGTGGAATCAGACTCTCCAGGGTTCCAGGTCCAGGACTGGAGCTAAAAACACATGTGATCGACAGTGACTTACCATACCTCTCCAATTTTCAGTTTCGTCTGCTGAAAATGGGACTAATAGCACTTCTTAGGAAGGATTAAACACGGTGACTTTTGCTTAGTTGTTTGCTTGGCCCCAGCCTAGTTTTGTAGGGTTGTTGGCACTGAACACAAGTGGATATGCCTAAGGAGCGGCCCAACTGTTCGGTGACCCAGCCGCGGGCAGGAGGAGGCGTTGGAGTTACCAGGCCAGATGTAACTCACGTCCCTTCTCCCTTCTCTTTCACCTTGGCTGGCTTTGCCTTCTCCTGATCCCAGATGTTGGAGTGCCCTGGAGCTCAGTTCAGGCTCCTTCCCTTTCCGTATCACTCTCTTTCTAGATACCTTATCCTCCCTAGGTGTTAAATACCACTTCTGTATGTCTGTTTCCAATGCGGACCTCTCCCCTGGGCTCCTGGCTCTTGGGCGTTACTGTCATGTCCTCTTGGATATTGTAAATTTAGGTCTTACTTTAGTCTTCTCCCTTTTAGATAATGACATCATTATCCCCATAGTTGTCCAGACCCCGAATCTAGAAATCATCCTTGATTCTATCTTCCTTGTCGCCTTTCACTTCCCATCCACCAGCAAGTCTGGATTTAACATAAATTCTGGATCCAGTCACTGCTCACCATCCCGCCACTGCCTGTCCAGACCATTATCCCCTGTCCCCCATACTACTACAGGCCCCCTCATGCAGCCCCCTACCTCCACTCATCTCCCTCTCCAGCCTTTTCACCCAGCTAAGGTCAGAGCACCCTTTTAAAGATGCCAGTCATGGGGTGCCTGGGTGGCTCAGTTTATTAAGCATCCCACTCTTGGTTTCAGCTCAGGTCATTGTCCCTGGGTCATAGGATGGAGCCCCACATTGGGCTCTGCACTCAGTGGGGAGTCTGCTCGAGATTCTCTCCCTCTGCCCCTCCCCTTGCTCATGCTCGCTCACTCTCTCTATAAAACAAATAAATAAAATATTTAAAAAATTAAGATGTCAATCTTTATTTTATTTATTTCCCAGGCCTCAACCTTCCAGTGGGTTCCCATTACAGACTCAAATCTATAGTCTTGCCATGACCTTATTTCAGTGGTTCTTAACTGGGAGTGATTTCCCCTTAGGGGATATTTGGCAACATCTGGAGACAAATTTTAATGTCACAAGTGAGGGTGGGCTTGGTGACACTGGCATCTAGTGGGTAGAGTCCTGGGATGCAGCTGAACAGCCCACCATACACAAGATGGTCCCCCACAACAAACAGTTATTTGGTTCAAAATGTCAGTAGGTTTGAAAACCTGCTAGGAGAATCCCTGCCTTCTTATGAACTGGATCCCTTCCCTCTCTCCAACATCCTGTCTTATTCCTATCCTTGCTTGCTATGTGGCAGCCACACTGACTTTCTTGCAATATCTTCAGCATGCTAATGTGGTTACTGCCTCAAGGCCTATGCACTGGCTATTTCCTCTATTTGGATAACTTCTGCCCTCAGATCTTCTTTGCATGGTTCCCTTATCATCATTTGGTCTGCTCAGATGTCCCCTCTTGATTGCCCTAATTTATTATTTTTTAAAAGAATTTATTTATTTATTTATTTATTTATTTATTTGACAAAGACAGAGAGTGCACAAACAGGAGGAACAGCAGGCAGAGAGGGAAGCAGACTCCCCGCTGAGCAGGGAGCCTGATGCAGGGCTCCATCCCAAGATCCTGGGATCATGACCTGAGCCGAAGGCAGATACTTAACATACTGAGCCACCCAGGTGCCCCTTGATTGCCCCGATTTAAGATATCTATTTTACCCTCCCACCAAACCCTGCCACCAATAGGCTATAGTCCTTTACCATGCTTTATTTATATCACAGTACTTAATTCTAGTATTTGTTTGTTTCAGTATTAATCTGTTTCCTCCACGGGAATGTAAGAATGAGGGCAGGAACTTTGTTATGTTCGTGAAGTGTGCATCACGTAATAGAAGCTCAGTAGGTATTGGTTGAATGAATGAAGTTGATAAGTATGGCACAGACATGGATTATGACAGAAGGTTAGGAAAGGACATCAGTGGGATCCCGCATTTCAGGGAAGGCTTCCTGGAGGAGGCATGACATGGGTTGCACTGCAAGTCTGTGGAGTCCCCTTCAGCTAAGGGGCCCCAGAGAGAGCAGGGCTCAGAAGGCTCAGCCTACTCTGGTAGATGTACAGAGGAGCTGTTGTAGACCAGAGCTGGATGTGAACTTTAATATTCAATGGGACAGAGAGCAAGACTGGAGGGCTCTGAGATGTGTGACTAAAGAGAGGAGTCAGGGAAGGGAGGTGAGTGGGAGAAAAACAGGAGCAAGGGGGCAAAATCTAAGCTCAAGTTGGTTCTGGTCAGGAGCAGACCCCAGAAGAGAGGGAGGGTAGAGTAGCCAGCTCCAGGGGAAAATCTCTGGGTCAGCTCATCCTGAAGGGCCACTGGTCATTCCTGGTGAAGGAGGGTAGGGGGGGCCTTCTGCCATCATTTTCCAGGAGCCCGGTGAGGGGTTGAGTAGGACCTAGAGCACTGGGAAGGCCAGCGAGGGGCAAAGTCAGGCATCCCGCACAGCCTGGCTGAGACTGGGTCCTGAACAGACACGCTGACCTGTGTTAAGTTGGTACCACATGAAGTAATGATGCAAATCGTGGTTCAAAGATAGTCTTTGATGTCAGACATTGGTCCTGTTCTTCAGTTAAGGAAAGTAATTCCCGTAATGTCACAAGTGCTGATGTTTAGCCCAGGGCAGGTGAAAAGGAGATGCTCCCCACGTCCCCAGATCAGCCCCCTGTGCCACCTCACAAAGGATGTGGATGTCCAGTCCTTGAGGCAGGGGTGGGGAGTTGGTTCAGACCAGGGATCATTTTCTAAGGTCCCAGGATTCCAAGGTGGTAGATAATGGAGTCTCCTGTGGGAGGGGAATGCCTGGTCCCAAATACACAGCTCTGGTCGTCCCACCATCTCCTCCAAGTGACACAGTGTGGTCAGGGTCTGTGCCCTCACAGCCACCTCAGGACACTTACTCATAACTCTGGTCCCTTTTACTGCATGGCTACTTCTGAGGCTATGACTACAGGGGATTAGCTGGCTAACACCTCATTTTATTAGTCTGTTAAATGTAGCTTGAAAGTAATACACCTCGGATGGAGACAGCTCATTCCAGCCTACCAAAAATACCGTTATGAACGTTTACAAGGTCTAAAAGATGATGCCATGGTGATGAAATTCAGATGTGTCGCATTACCCTAATGTCTAATTTAGCCCTGACTCAGTCCATAGAAATATGTATTTCCCCACAGACATGGTCTCATGGCTGCCTTGGAGGGTGAAGGTGATGAGGTTTTCTGTCACATTGCCTCGGAAGTCATGAAACAGCTGAGGGACCATCCCTTCCCTGTTCCCTCAGAGAACCTGTCTGCCAATTTGTCACTGGGCACCCCCCTTCCCTCATTAGGTCCCCTTCCTGGTGTACAGAGGTTTGATGCTTTCAGACTTCTCCATCAAAAGTGACCTCTGACCCTTCATCATACTAAGAAATATGGGGCTGATAAGCACTCAGACCGATGCTTATCCTAGGCGCAGATGTTTTTAGCAGCCATCATATTCTTTCCATCAGAAGGCAGCCAACCACTTACAGACAAAAGGGCAAGCAGAAGGTTAGCCTGGGTCCTTCCTTCCTACTGATTGTGTGCCTTTATTTATTTTGCTTGTGTGGTTTTAAATACACGATACTAACTCCCTTTGATTCTCAGTTTCCTCAACTATAAAATTGGAATAATAATAATAATGATAATAATACATCCTTTAAAAGTAGTGGTTAAATGAGAGAATGTGTGTAACCACACAGTATTTGGCACATAAAAGCTATTCAGATAGAAGATATATTTTTTTAAGATTTTATTTATTTATTTGAGAGAGAGGGAGACAGAGTACAAGCAGGGGTGGGGGTGGAGGGAGGAGGGGCAGAGGGAGAGGGAGAAGCAACTCCCCACTGAGCAGGGAGCCTGATGCAGGACTCAATCCCAGGACCCTGGGATCATGACCAGAGCCAAAGGCAAACTCTTAACCGCTGATCCACCCAGGTGTCCCTCAGACGTAGATATTCTCACTAAAGTATTAAAATTTTGGAAAGTTAAGTTTCAGATATCAGTGACTCATGGAAATATTTTAGAGTTTAAGGACTTCATACTGTGAGAGAGAAAGGGATTGGAGTTCAAATCCCTAGACAAGGAAGACAGAAGTTCAATGTCATGGTGTCACTGTGATTTACTACTCATTTGTAGCGTGAGCCTCAGTAAAGCCATCTGTAAGATGGGGCTAGAAATCCTTACAAAATGACTAACAGAGCACCTGGCACATAAGCCTCGAAGAGTTTAGCACTGTTGTTATTGTAATCACAACCCATTTTCCCTATACTAGTTCTCCACCCACTCTTTTCTTAGGTCCAGCTTCTACATACACAGGACCAACCTGGGTTCCTAAGCCCTGTTCCAGAATTGAGGCCGGGACAGCTCTCCCCCACCTCTCTGGGTCTGTTCCTGCCATGGGGCATTTGCAGCCAGCTAAAAATCACTCCCACAGATTTCTGGGATCTACTACTCACTGCCTCCACGTGGCTTTGTCATGCTGGGCACAGATGGGGAACGGCCTCTTTCCATTCCTACCAGGAACCTGGAGGTGGTCCTACCTGGCTCTCACCTCTCATTCCTAGGATAGCCACAAAAGCAAGGGAACCTTGGCCCCTGAAATGAATGTGTTCAGCAACCAGCAAAGGGAAAAGTGGCCTTGAACTTAGCTTTGGCCATTGGCTTTGCCAGAATGTGCTGGACGCAGACAGGAAAGGAATCCCAGAGACAAGTGTCTTCTATGTTTCTTAGACTCTGGGGAGAAGTAAATTGTAAGTTGTCTCATTTATGATCAAGACTAGTAAAATGTTCTGAAGAGGTTTCTATCCACGTGTCCCAAGATAGGTCAACATGGAGGGACTTTTTGTTCCCACCAAAATTGGTAATGGAGACTAATTCTTACTACCAAGGGGAGATCTGTCTTGAAGCTAAGTATTCAGCAGGCATCCTTGAGCTCTCAGCTGCGCTGTTCTGGGCTTTTGTGGGCAGCAGGGATGCTTACGACTGTGTCCTGCCCACAGACACTTCTTAGTTCCCTTTTAATTCTAAGGAAGCCTGTAGCCTTTTGGGAAAAGAATGACAGCGAGGAATCTAATGCCATGGGGCTGGCTGTCAGATGGATTGTCCTATGACCCAGTGGCCTTGGACAGGAAGAGGAAACAGAAACCTTTCATTATAAGATTTTCTTCTTCCCTTCCTCTCTCTTTCTCTTTCTCTCTCACAGACACACATAGGCATGCACACACATGAACACATATAGACACATACACACATACATCACACACACAGACACACAAAGGTGGACCCATTGCTGAGATGGCTGCAAACATTTGAAAATTACACTATCCTTCTGAAGTCTTGCCATCTTTGTTATATATATATATACATATATGTATATATATAATATATGTCATATCAATCAATATATCAATCATATAGATCAATATAAAATATCACATATGACCCATATCACATATGTTATATATCATACATGGCATATAGGACATATGTGTTATGCATGTCATACATGGGATGTTTGTCATATGTCACATGGTGTGTTCCATATAGCATGCATGGTATATATGACATATATGTTACAGATCATATGTGGCATGTATAATATATGATGTATATATGAATGGGGGGAAAAAGAAGGAAAGAAAACCAAAAGGCGGGGCGCCTGGGTGGCTCAGTCGTTAAGCATCTGCCTTCAGCTCAGGTCGTGGTCCCAGGGTCCTGGGATTGAACCCCGCATCAGGCTGCCTGCTCGGCGGGAAACCTACTTCTCCCTCTCCCACTCTCCCTGCCTGTGTTCTCTCTCGCTGTGTCTCTCTGTCAAATAAATAAACAAAATCTTTAAAAAAAGAAAACCAAAAGGCTGGAGGATCAGACCTCTAGAGGATGATCGCAGTGCCTAGAGCAAAGCCAGGTCAGGCCTCCAATCACTTCTTTCTTTCACTCGCGCCCAGCTGTTTACTAAGCACTAACTTTGTGCCATGCACTGTGCTGGGCACCAGTGATCCAAGGGGGCACAACAGCTTCACTCAGTTCCCTCCCTCACAGGGCTCGTAGACTAGCCAGGAAGACAACGGCCAAGAGTCACCCGAGGGAGTGCGAGTTTCTATGGCGGTAAGAGACTGCCATTAGAGAGGGTGTCTTAGTAGGGCAGGGCAGATTCCTTCAGGAAGGCATGTGAGGTTTGTTTGAGATCGGCCAGGCAGGCAGGGGGAGAAGGGCAGATGCTCCCAAGGTAAAGGACAGCCCTATTTCCCCATTCGATCAGGGTGGGGCTGGGGCTGGCCCACGACAGGCTCACACCTACTCCCCAGTAAGCTTCTCTTCCTGGTTCACACGCAGTGAAGTGGCGCTTGCAGTTTCCAGTGGGAGCATTCACACCATAGAAAGCAGCAGGTGCTACAGACGGGGACTCCCCTCCCCTGGGACAGCCGATTTCCCAACACACCCTGGGCTCCATGGATTCCACCTGCTTCCTACTGTGGGTAGCACAGATCCTGCCCTTTGAGCCAAATGCCTGATCCCCTTCCTGAGAAACTCCATGAAGGACCAATTCCTGGAAAGGCACTGTCAACAAGCTACTTGGGCCTTAGGGCTATTTACTTCAGCCCCCGGGCCATCTGGCTTCTCCTGGGATCCAGGATGTCCCAGCAAGTTAATAGCAAGCAAGTAGTAAGCAAGAAAGAGCCCATTCTTGTGGTCTTCGTCGCCCCCATGCCATCTAATGATATTTTATCAACCACCCACACTGGCCCAGCACTGTATGAGACACTTGGCTGGGCAGACCTCAAGTCAGGCTTTGACCCCTCAGGAATTCGGAGCCTGGCTGAGGCTGCCGGGCTGACATTGTTCTCCCTTAACATAACTTGGGCTGCTCAGGGCACGAGAACCAGCGGCTAACAGGGATTAGGGGTTGGCACCGCCACTCCTTCCCCTGGTCTGTTTCTGGGCACAGGAAACGCCGAGGGAGTGGGGGTCAGAGTTCACCATATATATGACTTAGTCAGGTTTCTGAAACAGCCGATGCTGCTTCCCTTGCAGCCCACTGTCAGTTCTCTGAGGAGAACTTGCCAGAAGAAAAACTGAGTTCTGAGTCCTTGTGAAGACCAGCAGAAAGCAAGGCTGGACGGGCATCCAGGGCACAGGATTTGCAGAGGAAACACCTTTGTTTCCTGGGCACGTGTGTGCTCTTGTGTGCATGTGTGCACGCGTGTGTGATGTCTGCTGTGTGTACAGAACATGGGGAACAAACGGTGGCTGTGGACGGCAGTGCAGGTGCACGTGAGGAAGGCAGGCAGGGCTCTGAGATGGAGAATCCCACAGGAAGAGACCAGCTATGGATCTGGTTGGGAGGAGAAGCCAGGCACCAGAGATGGAGAGAATCCCTTTCTGGCTGCTCCCTTCCGGTTCCAGGGCAGGAGCCAGTGGCTCCCACAGTTGGCCCCTGCTGGGAAAGCACCCCGTGTGCTATGAAGTTCGGCATTTATTTACTACCTGGACCTCCAATCTGACTTCAAAGCTGGGTCACACCAGGAAGCCTCCCAGCCAGGATTTGCTGTGAAAGCCAGACGTGAACATGCATGATTCAGGGGGTCCCATGAAGCCACCCCCTTTATCTGCCCCTAGTTCCACTCCAGCGCCACCGCTTGGGTTGATAGTGAGTCTCCAGGAGGCTTCCATTGACAGCAAAACCAAAAGTGATCAGGGCCACATTCCCAGCTACTAACACCTAGTGTTGGATTCAATTCTGGGTCCCCAGGCTGAGCGCCAAGGGTGACAGGGGACGCACCGAGGGAGAGAGGCATCCCAGAGCGGGTGTGGGTTGGAGGCCGGCAGGGGTTCTGTATGAGAGGTGCTGGGAGGAGGGTGGGGGAGGTGCTGCTGCCCAAGCCGTTGCGTTGGTCAGTGCTGTGTGTACAGAGTAGGAAGGAGACCATGAAGGAGACAGTGGCCGAAGATCACAGAAGCAGTGGGGAAGGAGGCTGGTGCCAGGTGAGCCGCCCTCGGGAATGCAGGGAAGGGGGTGTGGACCTGAAGCCTTTGCCTGTCCTATGGAGAAACTACGTCCTCTCCTCGTGCCTTTCCTGACACTGCCTTGGGTCCCCAGGGTGTCTCCCGGCCCTTCTGGCAATGCGCAGTCAGTCATCTGAGGGTCCGGGCCTGGGTGCTGGGAGTCAGTGAGAGAGTCCGCAGCGGACCCCTGACAAGCCATCAGGGGAGGGGCAGTGGGTATCGCTGGTGTGGTTGTGCAGGTTGTGTCCTGGGAGGGTGGCTAGCCGCAGGGATGAGTGGGGCCTCTGCTTACGCTGCCGTCCCCCTGGCATGAGGCAGCATCTGCTGGAGCAAAGGGCATCCTCTGCTAATTCACACAGAGGCTCCCTACAGCCTAGCTGCACCATGATCTGGGCCTCCAGAGAGGATGGAAAGCCCAGAGAAGAGGGAAGGCAGCTGCCATGGGGGACAGGGGAGAGGCCCCGTCAGTGGGAGGGAAGGGTGAGGACCAAGTGTTGCCCACTTCATGAAAGCTGGGCGGGCACAGGTTTATCTGTTTACTCCACTGCAAGGCACGCAGCCTGGAGATGAAGGGAGGCTCTCCTCATTAACATGGAAGTAATTAGCCTGTTGATGTTACTATGCTGTGTCTAAATATTGTTAAATAAAACATCTTATTGCTGATAATTATCCAGAGATCACAGAGAACACGGGGCTCCTGCCAGCAGCAGGGACGCACTTGCAGTCACACAGCGAGCTCCAAGTGTTGACTCTGCTGCCACAGTCCCCTATCTGGGGCCTCCTGCTGGCCTCTGCTGGGCAGCAGCTCCCCGACAGTCCCAGGTGAAGAGTGCCCAGATAAAGTGCAAATTATTCTCCATGGTCAGACCCCAGAGTATGTGGGTGACAAACACAGTGACATTGTTTCCTTGAGTGAGTCTTGTTTTCCATACGTGGGTGGAATTCCAGACTTGAGAATTCTGCATCCAGACTTCAGAGATTTTTTTTTGTCTGATTGAGACAACACAACTAATGATAAAGAACAATACAATACTCGCCTGGCTTCTCAGCTCCAAAGGCTCTGGGTCAAACCCTGACCTCGAAGGGATTGGAGCAGATCCAACAGCAACTACCATCTTCTCTCGTCAAGCCGGACCACGGGCTCCACGAGACCAGCTTTCTTTTGGCTTCTGGAGTGTGGAAATAGAGCAGATGTGCCTGCCTACTAATGTGCTGTAGGATGGAACCACTCTCCAGGCTTATTGAAATCAGATGTCCAGCCCTCAGAGCTGCCCTGCAAACAGATGGTGCCTCCAGCAAGCGCCATCACATTGGAAAATTACAAGAGCCATGACTCCCTCTCCTCACTGCCATGTGAAACTCCGTTTTTACCAACTGGGCAAGAGAGAAAGGCCTTCTCTTCTCTATCACACTCTGAAGGCACAAGCCTGGGTCGAAAGAAAGTACCTCTAGATAGCTAAAGTAGGTATAAAAAATTTAGATACCACAGACAGTTCTAGAAGGATGTGCTCTACATGTTGATATTAGTTATCTCTGAGTAGGTGGGATTAGAACAGAAAACAGGATGGCAAACCTGGAATTGTGCATACTTGTTTGAGAAAATTCCACTCAATCCCCAAAGACTTTTCCAAGGTTTCCTGAGGTTATGAGGAAATTTTTTTAATGCAGTATCCTTCTAGATAAATTTATCTTAAAATTCTAGCTAGTTATTAAACCATTTCTGTTGCACTAAGATTTAGAAGTTTAATCGAAGTGGCATTGACTTTCTTTGAGATTTTTTTGAGGTTAAAATTATGTGATCTGGGTAGAACATGAAGTTAGCTGGTTGATTTTTGAGGTTTGCTTTCGCAAATACACAGCACGTATGCAGCCTCGGTTTCCTCCTCTGTGCACAAAGCAGACCTGGAACTACTATGAGTATTAAGTGAGGTCATCTATTTCAAGTATTTACAATCCGTAGCATAGACCAGATAGTTGATAAATTTAGCTATTGTTAGCCATATATATATATAGCCATATATATTCGTTTGAATGAAATGAATACACATAAAGATGACACCAGGGCCCCTGGGTGGCTCAGTCATTAAGCATCTGCCTTCAGCTCAGGTCATGATCCCAGGGTCCTGGGATGGAGCCCCACCTCAGACTCCCCACTCAGCGGGAAGCCTGCTTCTCCTTCTCCCAACCCCCGCCCCGCTTGCATTCCCTCTCTCGCTGTCAAATAAATAAATAAAATCTCTCTCTTTTTTTTTTTTTTAAAGCTGACACCAAGCGCTACAGAAAATAAGTGGGCAAAAGAGCAGATATCGAGTGTCTTCTTTCTGAACTGGACTCACTTGAAAGAGATGTGAGTGTGAAACAAATACCCAGGGCCAGCTCAAACCCTCCAGCCTCCATGTAATGCTTAATTTGGTGAGGCTGGAATTTAGCCCCACAAGGATCTTAGAGATAATTCAGACCAGATCATTTTACAGGTGAGGAAGCTGAGCCCAGAAGTGGGATGACTTACCTGATGTCGCTGAGTAACAGAGACAAGACTGGACTCTGGGGCACTGACTATTATTGGTGCATCCCTCACACTGGCAGATGATTTCTCAGATTCTCTACTGTCTGATCGTAGATGACATTGACTCTCCGCACCAGTAGGCCTTATACCACTAGTGATAGCACACAACAGGCAGCCCAGCCTTGGCGTATAGTAGGTACTTGGTAAATGGTTTGCTAATCCAATTCAAACGTGGTTTTGACCTCTGATGTGTCGGGTACGTGCTCCGCACTGGAAGGGACAGGAAGCTAAATAAGATGGTCTCTTGCTGTTGGGAAGCTTCCAGAGACTTACCAGGGAAGGCCCAGCAGGGAACGAGGGGGTAATCTCAGAGAGGGGAGACTTATTTAATTTCTTCTACAGAAGACTGAAGGTCAGAAGTCAAGTCACATAGTAAGCCTCCCTGCACTTCTCCAGGCTCCTTATCCCAGACAAGTTCCAAAGCTAGATATTTCCAAAATGTATACTTACAGCACTTGACCTCTTCCTTTAACTCCAGATTTCTATGTCAGCTGCCTACTCAGACTTTCCACTTGTGTGTCCCATAAGGATCTCATATTTAACATGTCCAAACCTAAACTTGATTTTGCCCCCGAAACCTGCCCCTTCCACAGTGTTCTCCCTGCAGCTGGAAGCCGAGCCATCCTTGATTCTCCTCTACCTCATAGTCCAGTAGGGAATTTATTTGCCTCTCTCCTTCCATATATGTTGCTCACCGTGTCCTCTCATCTCCCCTACATTGCTGTCCTAGCCCTGACCACCACCACCTCTCGCCCAGATTATGACAGCCCACCACCTGGGCAGCCTTCTTGCTCTGTTCTTGCTCTCCGCAGTGCAGGCTCAGTCAGAGTGCTCCTTCAAAAATGTATCAGCTCATGTCACCTTCCTATTCAAACCCTTCTAATGGTTTCCTTTTCCTTTAGAATAAAGTCCAAAGCCCTACCAGTACTCGTAAAGTTCTAGGAAAGCTGGCCATGTTTGTGTCTCAGAGCTCATCCTCTGTATTCTCCTGGGCAAACACTCTGCCCCAGCACGTTCACTGTTTTCCACCAAGCACACTCCTGCCTCGGGACCTTTACACTGGCCATCCTCTCTACTTAGAATGTTCTTCCCTCATTTCTTCATAGCTCTCTCCCATACTTCATGCAGATCTCTTTGTAAGAGAGAGACCTCATCAGAAAGACCTTACCCCAACCGAACTAGCACTTCCCTGACTTAAAATTCCCAAGCCTTGCCATGCCTTGTTTTTTTCCAGCACTTATCACTGACTGACATTTTCTTGGATATTTTTTTCTTAGTTCTCTGTCTAACCTACTAGAATTTAAGCTCCCTGAGAGCAGAGCACTTTTCCACTCTGTTCACTACCGTATCGGCATATCCAGAGCAGTGTCTTGCCACATCGTAGGTGTTCATTATATGTTTGCTGCATAAGTGAACCAACAATATACCTCCATTCTGTGTCTCTGTGTAGTTGTTCGCGTACTTCTCTTACTACCCGGACTACACCAGCCTCATTCCCCTCTGTGATTCCAGTAGTTCCAACCGTGGCGCACCTGCACAGAACAGGTGCTTGCTCTACATTTGTTGATTTAAGTCAAACAATTGCCAACCACTAGCCACAAATTATGATGACTTCTCTCCAGTTCGTGTCATCTACAAGAGGCATTTTGCCCAAAGGCTTTATTCATTTTCCTGAGAGATGGTCCCAGCGTTTCTTTAGATCTTGGGCAGCAACTCTGGGGGGAAGGCACAGCACAAATGGGGCTTTGTGTGATGGAGAAAACAGGGAGGTGCAGACACAGCACAGCTCTCTGCAGCGACCTTTGGCCAGGCCTGTGCATTGAGAGCCAAGCTCTGGGGAAAGCAGCTGAAGCAAATGGGACCAAAGGAGCTGATTAGACCTGAGCCACGAGGGTACAGTGTCGGTGTTGGAGGGGAAGGGTAAACCACACAGTTGCCGCGGCACTGCGCAGACAAACCTCGGTGAGTCAGACGCACCAGGATCTGTGCTCCTGTCTTCTTCCGCTACCCTTCCACAGAAACTGACAACTCGGTTCCTGGGCTTTGAAGTTGCATCTGTCCGTTCCTTTGGGGGTAAGGAACTGGGCCTTTTGGCAATGCCACCCTCAGGTTCCCGTGTCGGTGAGGCTGGGCTGAGGCCCCTTCCTAATGACCAGCGCCTTTGGGAGGCATCCAGAAACAAAATTCAGGATTATAAATTGGGATAGAACATGACACAATGTACTAGGAATGATTTTACAAATTTATCTTAAAATCAAAGCTACTTGCGAAAATGGATTTAGCTCTGCCTCAACTGTATCCTCAGGCTCAAATGTTTAAATAGAAATAATTCACAAAATGTGTCACTGTCTGCTTGTATTTTCTCCTGGTGGGAGCAGAATGTTACTCAGCCCTCCGGTTCACCGTCAATTATTTTTAAACTGCTTTGTCTTTTAATAAAAACCCTTTGGGATCTGGAAGGCTTGTTTCGAAAGTTGATGAGAAAAGGAAAAAACAACTATACATTTGAAAGGTATATGGAAGGGACAAAAGGGAAAGCTTTTAATAAGGTAAAGAAACTTAATATGCTACGTACTTTTGCTTTTACCTTTTTAGTGGATTGGTGCCCGTAAGTGATCCTTATAATTGGAAGCTGTGCAAGGAAACCCACTGAAATCAAAGCAAGGGCAGATTTACAGAAAAACAAGCAGCAGCTGGTCCAGATCATCTAGGGCTCTGGGGCCAGCAATCTGCTGAGAATTTATCAAGCCCAATTGAGCAGTTCAGGGCAGAAGACATTTAAAAAATAAAAGTACAAGCCCACTGGGAATATTAAGAATAGATTCATCCAAATTTTTGAAAAATGTGCATCTAGGGCTCGAGCTGTTACAACAAACCAAAGCAGGATTCGAGAAACCAGGACGGCAGAGGCCACTTGGAAAAGCCACTTAAGGGCGACGTAAAAAATATCCTGGTCTGCCCTTCGTACAGGCTTGGCTTGGAGGGACAGGACTTCCTTTCTCCTCTCTCTAGAAAATCTCCCAATGCTCATTTTTGAGGCTCCGTCGTACTGGTTATCAAAGCATTGGTCAGTTCGAGAAGCCATTCTCTTTAGATGGTGTAGCTTATTCTCAAAGTGAATTTTTTGGTATATGGATCCAAATTTATGTTACTGAATCTTCAGCAAAAAGAATGTTTCCATGATCAAGTAAGATTGAGCTCACGTAAGTGAATCGTTTCAGAGATTTTCAGAGCATATTGGCACGCGGAATGCTTTGATAAAGATAGCTGTTTCCAACCCAGCAATTCTGACATGCATTTGACCATGGAACCCTTGTTTGACCAAATCTCTTTGTACATTCTGGGGTGGGAAACACTGGTTTAGACATCCCTGTGACTTTAAGGCCGAGATCAAGGTCCACTTTTTATTCATATCATTCATTTGCTTCTTAAGTGGATGTTAATTTAATGGATTCTACAGTCAGGCTCTGTCTGGACATCGAGATAGATACAAAGAAGAAAGTGTCTAGGTTCCTGCGTTCTGTTAGCTATCAATGTAATGGGAAAGATAGATGTGAAACATCAACAATTTCTTCTGATACAGTCTTCTCTGAACCCCAGTGCTGCTGACAGTCTATACAACACAGTTTAGGAGCGAAGTTACTCCCCGAACATTTCCTGTACACTGGTCTTATCTTCTCCTCTATGTTGTTTATATTTGAAGGCAAAGCTCATACTTTATACTTGTCTAGTATTTATGGTACCGAGCATGGAATTGGACACAGTAGACCTACGACTCAATGAATCCTAGTTGGTTGATTAAAGACTAAACCAAATGAAAACAAACAACAAAGACTAACCCAGATGATTCCTCAGTCCTTTTAAGTTTTGCAGAGTGCCTAAGAGTCTTTGTCAAATATTTGTACAACCCTATGTGTATAAAATTATGGGGAACCATAAGAATATTGAATAATTCATGCCTCTAATTTTCCAGAAGCCGTCTTAATGCCGGTAAGAAAATTAGTCTGTGCTACTCCTCTAAAGAGGCAAGCCACAGCAAACTGAAGCAATTTACTCCCTGCTTATAGACATATCTTAAGTGTTAAAATTTAGTGATTTGACCTTGTAATCAGAAAACAGCCAAGTTTCTGACTTTACATATGGGAATCCCGAGACTCAAGTGAACATTTAGCTATTCATCGTAGAATTTAACACAGATTAGGGTTAGCCACAATTGGTAACACTTGGGGAGTTGTTAATTTCTTGTTGGCAATTTCACTGTAAACTCCCTTCATAAATTTTAGATTTAAACTTGGCATTGTCATCTAGATTTTATGCACATTTATTTGATTTACATATGCTGAGTGCTTCCTAATTTTATGATCAGTCCACAGACAGCACCTCGGATGCTTTATGTATTTCAGAATTGTTCAGAACCACAGAAAGTTAATTTCCTAAGTGAGCTGGGAAGTGAATTTAATGGGGAGACGTTGCATTGACTTCTATTATGATATGGCACAGCTTCTCAACCCATTTTGGCCCAGATGAGTGTTTGTTGTGGTAGGTTGTCTTGGGTGCTATAGGATGTGTAGCATCATTCATGTCCTCTGCCTGCAAAATTCCAGTAGCAACCTCCCCCCACCCCGTTATGACACCAGAAATATCTCCATGTGTTGCCAGATGCCGCCCGGTGTGGGGTTGTGGGGTCAAAACCATCCCAGCTTGAGGACCACGGATGATAAAAGGATCCCTGGTGGTTAAAGTCAGTTCTAGATTTTTTTTTTTTTTTTAATTCTGTGGATTATCCGTTAGTATGTACCCAGAGAACGGAAGCTAATGCTCCCTGTGCTTTGGAATGAGATCATTCCTTTTTCTAGCCTGTGTGACTTAGGACAAGTTACCTAACCTCTCAGAGTCTCCATTACCTTGCCTGTCTGATGAGTGTAAGTGAGCAGTCACCGAAAAGCCTCCAGTATAATACCTAGCAAGGGGTAGGCGTGTGTTAAATGTTAGTAGCTCCCTTCCTTTTCCGACCACTCCCCTGACTCCTCTTTCCTCAAAGCCAGGGGTGAACACAACCCACTGATGTGCACAACAGATAGCTTGGCGGTTTGTTTCCAATTTTTTCCTTCCATAGAACAGATAATCAGGAGCTGACACTTTATCCAAACCTTATGTGAGCCTCAGAGGATGGAACCGCCTGAGTCAACAATAACTGAAGGAGAATCTGAGTCCTCAGCCCTATGCCTTCATGCCCAGGAACTGCCAAATAGAGGGAGTGTGTCCACATATATCGGAACCATTCGTGTGTTTCTCATTCTCTGTTCAACGTGATAAAACTATAACTTGAGTAAAGAAAGAGGCTGCTCACGGATTGAGCGTGTCCCGGACGCCCACCTCCACAAAGGCATGGAATGAGCCTGGGGTGTTGACTGGGCTGCTGCGGAGTGGAGAAGCCCAGACTAGGCACCGCGGGGGTAACACTGACATGGGAGCGTGTCTGGTTATCGCCCGGCACCCGAGGGGTTTACAGAAAGAACAGATGGAAAGGTTTATGGACTTTATTTTCACTATAAAGGCATTATAACAACACTACAAACATTTGCAGTATTGGGGAGAAGAGAAGGAAATCACCCAAAGTTCTCACACTCAGTACAACTGTTTTCATTTTGTGTATTTACTTCCAGGCCTGGTCTGTCCACACGTGATTTCCCTTGGCTGCCGTGATTTCACATATCGTCTTCTCTAACCTGTCCCCCACCCACCCCTGCCACCCAGTTCACACTAGATACCCAAGCGTCCCCCTGCTCTGTTCTTATTGTCTTCACGGTTTTCCTGTTTAATGACTACAGAGAAATTCTTGAAAAAGGTTTTTCATGATGTCACTAATTAACCAGTCCATTACTGAAGAACACTTGGCCTCTGATTTTGCGGTTATAAATCACTGAGGAAAAAAAAGTCACGAATATAGCTTTTTCCCTTTTAGGATCCCTTTCTTAGGATCAAGTCTCCAAAGTGGGGTTTCATAGGTAAAAATCCATGAACACTTTTGCAGTTTTAAATATAATATTGTCAAAGTTTTGCGATAACATCGTTCTGTTGATGAAAGCGATCAGTGACTCACTGCAAAATATTTAGAAAATATTGGAAAGTATCAAAAATAAAAATCACATGTAATCCCTTTAACCCAACCACTGCTCACATGTGTTGGATTTCCTTCTAGTGGTTTTTTCCCGTGTCTGTCTTTAATATGTGCATCTATTTAAAATTAGTTTTATTATGACAACAAGAGTGGGCTTTCTAAAGGAGCAGTTAGACATGTTACTAGCCTCAACTAAGACAGATAAGTAATTCAAGTATATATCAGAGGGGTCTTGTCTGAGTGTGAAGGAGGCTCTGGGGCTACCCTTATTGTTTCGGTATACCTGAAGCCTCCTCCCCATCGCCCACCTTCCGTTAAAAGCCATCTCTCCGCCCTCCCTGCCAAAAGGACCCTTCTCTAGCATTTGGCATTCTTAGCAGAGCCTGGCTGTACTCATGCCGGGGCGTATTCTAAAATCAGTGTGTGAGAGGTCTGTGAAGTGTTGCCAGATAGACCTTCAAACACCCCTAAGGAAGGTGCCTGGGTGGCTCAGTTGGTTGGGTAACTGCCTTTAGCTCAGGTCATGATCTCAGAGTCCTGGGATCAAGCCCCATGTTGGACTCCCAGCTCAGTGGGAAGTCTGCTCCTCCCTCTTCCCCCCCTGCTCATGATCTCTCTCTCTCTCTCTCAGATAAATAAATGAAATCTTTTTTTAAAAAACCCTAAGGAAGACCCCACAATGGAGAATAACATAATGCCCCCAATAAGTCCAACCAGCTAGTTTTCCTCCAGTGTGAGAACAGATCTCTTTCTCTGGTTGGATCTCAAAGGGGCCATCCATTTAAACATGCAAATCCCTGACAGTAAATTCACACACGGGCTCCCAGATTGAGAGGTCAGTGGGAGCTAATGCTGATGGAAGGATGGTCTCCATCACGTGTGCTCATCTGGTGGAGTGCTGTAAAGAATCAGCCTCACTCTTAAATCGTTATCCATTCTCTCTCCTTTCCTTCCTCCTCCTTGTTTTCATTCGCATTGTTTATAGCTGAATCCACACAGGTTTGTTGTAAGGAGAGGCCATTACAGTTATTCAGCCTGACTTGAATATGGCTTGTGATGGGATTCTAGCTCAGTGGGCCACGCATCCCTTTCTCTGGATGTCTGGAGCCACCTCGTGTGGAGGTGGGACCAGCTTCTCCTCCAGTTCTGCCCATTCATCCCAACTGTGTCTCTGGGAGCGATGGAGAGCAGCACTTCTCCCTCTCCCCTTGAAAGCCTTCCTGAGTTTGTAATTTCTTCAAGTCATCCAGTCATTTTTGTTCTGGAGTGGTTTCCAGATGCCTCACCTTTCTGGTCTGCCTTTAATGCTTGTGTGTGGAGGAGAGGAGTGTCGTGGGTCCCTTCTGTTTGCAGACTGCCTGAGCCCAGTAACGGAAATGGCAGGGCACCAGCGGAATGGCGGAAGCCAGTCTCTCTGCAGCCCAAGCTCCCGCAGCCTGCATTCCAGATTTATGCATGGCACCTGGGGAAAGCAATGATGCAAGCCAATCTGAAGTCCAAGTACATCATCATTTATCTGTGTTTGGATTTGGTTTGGGGTTTTATTAATGACAGAGGATTTGATTAAACAAAGTTTGCACTATAACCAACTCCAGCTGGATCCATGCATCAATGGGAAGCCCCAGTTCCCCTGATATTGTCCTTCTGTCCTTTTCCCTCACAATTTCTCTTCCAAGTCATTTTCTCTGAATCTGATAATGGTGAGGTCATTTAATCTCATTTATTTTAAGGGCCAGTCTGGCACTCCCAGCACAGCGGCTCTGTGTTGAAGGATTTTGTGTTGAAGATGTTGTGTACCCTGGGATGTGGCCTTATCCTAACCTATGGAATGAAATCACTGTGTCATCCTGCCAAGGCAATGTTATCATTGGGTTTGGGCTCAAATTTGGAATCTTTCCAGCAAAACTCATATTCTAATGGACTGTTGATTGAAACATTGTCAAGATTATCTTGTAAGGTTACCAGAAGCCAGTTCAGTGAAGTCTGGGTTCTTTTGGGTGGGGGGAGGGGGCTTGCTAATTATAAATGGTTCCGATTACCTGTTGCTTGGGCTTTTCCTCTAGGTTGAGGAGTGTGAGTCTGTGATTTGGGCGGGGATTTCTTTCACTTCCCTATGGCTGAGGCTGAGGCCATCTTCAGAGTGCTCCATCAGTCTCTCCCTTTCTTCCATCCCCTGCTCTCTCTGGTTCCTCTCCAGGGTTCTCTCCCTCTCCTTGCTATTGCTCCTTTACCCCGTGGGGTTCCTTTTTCATCCACCTTCTGCTTTGCCGGCTCCCTCCCTCTCTCCATTGCTTCCTATGATACCGTTGACTTTGGAACTGCACATGTCCACTTACATGTGGACTTTTCTTGATGAACACAGTACAGCACTGAAAACATATTTTCTCTTCCCTCTGATTTTCTAAGTACCTTCTCTTTTCTCTCACTTTATGGTTAAGAACACAGTATGTGATACAGGTAACATACGGGATATGTGTAAATCTACTGTTCATGCTCTTGGCAAGGGTTCCGGTCAACAGGAGGCTATCAGTGGTTAAGTCCCGGGGGAGTCAAAATTTCATGTGGATCTTCAATGGCATGAGGGGTTGGCGCCCTTAACCCCCACCTTGTTCAAAGGTGGGCTGTGGCTCTATCTTTCTCAGGCCGCTTCTTCAGTTTCCCTCGATAAAGACATCAGGTTTCCTAAGGGTAGGGCAAATCCTGGCTCACTTCATTTGTCCTCAGGTGTTTGGCTGGTCCGATCCCATCTGTTCAGGACTCATCTATTCATGCCACAAACACCCCTCAGACTCCAGCTGATGGGAAATGAGAAAGGCGTTTTCTCCCTCTGCCCCTGACCTGGGCTCAGCCCCAGGCTGGCCTCTAATTGGAAACAGCAGGTCCAGCACCAGAGCCAGACCCATCCTGGTGCCAGCATTATTCAGAGCCCTCATGGTGCCCCGTGGGGATTGGGCCAAGCCACTTAATTCATGGCCAGTGTGTGCCATTCTGATGTGTCTGCCAAAATGTCGCTGTCAGCCGTAGGTGTAGGTGACAGCCATTGCTCACTGGTGAAGAGCCTTCCTGTGCTTTGCACTTTCCTGCTCATGCTATTCTCGAGAAGTTAAAAGACGACAGAGACCCTGTGTCCTTTAAAGAGGGCTTCTGGAGGCAGCGGGCCTCTGGGCTAAAGAGACTGTCCAATTTTCACCCCAGAGTGTCAGATGGAAACCCCCGATCTCATGCACACATAGCAGCAGCATGATTCCTCCTAGGTATTCTGTTTTTCGTAGTGGGAGTTTCTCATTCATCTCGGAAAAAACCATTTCACCTTTTAACAGTGAAAACAACCATGTCTGCCTAAAACAAACAAACAAACAACAAACCAAAAGAAACAAACAAAAAAAAAAAAGGAAAAAAAATAAAAAAACAAAAATCACTGTTGGTAACTCAACTCCCTTTTTTTTTTTTTTTTTTTTTTTTTTTTGCCTTTTGATTGACTTCTGTTGTATAAATAGTCACTGCTGAGAGCTTGAAGCCTGGACAATTGGACCCTGATTGAGTAATTCACACAGTTCTGGGAAATAAAGTCAACAATTCACAGGCTGAATCCACTTTGGAACACTCATGCACCAAGGACCCTTGATATTCGATCTCTTTGTATTTCTGTTCAGTGTTTATTGCTTTCTACCCATCCCTCAAACCAAAGTCATAGCTTCGTAATTTCTTGTTTTAGAAAGTGACAAACAGAGCAGGCAGAGAAAACACTGTATATTTTGGACTAAAAATGAAATCATTAGGGTAAGTTTCTATTCTTAGTGACTGGAATTTTACTCTGGTTCTGATTAAGCTCAACAATGATATTATATTCGATGTTTTCCTGTAAATGTATGAGATGGTTTTCTATTGCATGTCCATGAATGGAAATATTAACAGACTCCACTTGGCCCCATCAGCCTCTGGCTTGGTCTTCACACCCAAAAAGCCAACCAGCAGAGAATCATATCCCAGCCCAGAGAGAGGAGTTCCTGTCTTGCCTGTGGCTATTGTTCATGATCTCACAATTAAGAGTAAAATCATATCCAGAAAATGTATGAAAGTAAGTGGAATAGCCTCATTCCAATGTCTATAAATTACTCAGGAAGAAACAACTGTACGTTCTAAGCATACATCTCCTGTGCCTCCATTTTTTTTTTTTAAAGATTTATCTTATTTTGGTGGGGGTGGGGTAGGGGTAGAGGAAGAGAGGGAGAGAGAATCTGGAGCAGATGCCACGCTCAGCAAAGAGCCCGATGGGGGATGCAATCTCACAACCCTGAGATCGTGACCTGAGCCAAAACCAAGAGTTGGAGCCACTGTGCTGACATTTCCATCAGAAGAGTTAGTTAGTCTCCCCAGAGTCCATTTCTTGGTGGTTAGAGTATGTCAACAAGGGAAGAATGGTTTATGAGTTCCCTTGAGGTTGTGAACAATGAAAGTCTTCTGACAGACAAGTGGAGAAGTCTGGGTTTTTTATAAATAGAAAATTATAGATGTCAGCATTAGATTTTTAAAAGCAGGTAGATAAATTCGGGAATAAAAAGTACGTGAGAAGTAATGGAATGGCTACCTTCCACCTATCCATCACCCATAGCACAGAAGCAGAAATTGACACTCAGTGCAAAACCCAGAGGACAAAGCTCTTGCTCCTTTGAATGGTCAGGTTTGTGAGCAATCTAGAGCAGGTGTGGAGGAGGGTACCACAGAGCCAGAGGCCCGGATTCTTGGGCATCACATCACCCACTAAGCTGTGTCACCTTGCACTTGTCCACCTCATGCTGAGCTGAAGTTACCTTATCTGCAAAATGGGGATAATATTGAGCTCAGAGATTTCTAACAAGTATTTTAAAAGGTAATATATGGAAAGCCCTCAGTAGCGTGTCTGGCGCATAAGACACCATAAATGTCCCATATTATTAGTGATGGTAGGTGTATTCACTTCCAACCCATAGTTTATGTGAGGTTCTTAACATATTTTAATACATCATATTACATTACGTTTAATTTTACACCTAGCATAGAGGTAATTCTATCTTTATGAATGCCTTTCACACAGCCTAAGGGAGAGGCCTAAGGGAATCTTGGGGTACTTCTATGCCACTCCTGCCTTTTTATCTCCCCACCCCAAGGCCAGACTCAAATTTCCAATGTTGGTATACTCACCCTTGGCTGAGGAAGAAGCATGCCAAGGAGTTGGCCAAGCCTCCTCCTAGGACAACTGGCAGGTCCCTTCTCCTGCTGGCACAGAAGGTGGGGAGAGAGCCATCCTTGGACTCTGAGGGAACTCCTCTCTTACCAGTGGGAGCCAATCACTACTATGGAATGGGACTAGTCAGAGGAGTACCTCCTTCCGGAGATTGACGGGAGGGGTCAGGGAGAGCTTTCTGTCCGTGCAGGGGCCTAAATACAAAGTCCACTTGTCTTCGGATGTGAGGAAACAGAAAGCCTCAAAGATTTTGGCAAAAACTGTACACTTATCCTTGCTACAATGCATTAGGGAAATGGAAGAACCTGCCTCATTTTGGAGAACCAAGGTGCATAATTCCTTATTTACCTTTGTGAATTTGTGTGTGCATGTCTAGAATGTCCTTGGGACCATCATGGATATTCCTCTTTTGAGGTGATTTTATCAAGGTCAAAACTGAATAATGTTGTCATCTACATTTTTGGCTGTACAAAGATAAAAGCAACAACAAGACAACAAAATCTCAGGAGAAAGAAGGGGCGGGTGGGGAAGCAGCTTCCAAAATAGGTACTGGGAAACATATAATGGAACAGACAGGAAAGCAGGAATACTAATTTCTAGACCCAGTTCTGTTTACCACTCCATTGGAAGTTCTATGGACCTGAACAATTCATTTAACTACTCTGGAGAGAATAGATGACCCCCAGGCGCGCCTCTCTTCTGGTTCTACAGATTCTATTGACAGCCTACGAGGAGGTCTTGGGAACATTAGCCAGACTTCCCTGACTCCAGAAAGTTCTTTAAGCCTTTCATGGTGGGTGGTGGTGGTCATGATGATGGAGGAGGCAGTAGTCATGGTAGTGGAGTGGGTTGGAGAGAACGCTGCCATGCTCCATGGGTCTGAATGAGAGACATGGCTGGGACAGATGCTGTGATGGGTTTGAGAAGTGGGCAGAGTGGTGGGCAGTGAGGCACTAGGACTTAATGGGCCCAAGTGCACAGGTCCAAGCCTGTAACTCCCTGTGCCTTTCAAGATGATTCCTCTACCTGGGATGGCACAAGCAAAACAGACATGCTGAGGCAGAGAGATACACACTATTCTCCTGGTTGTGACTTTGAGGGGGTGGGGGAGGTTGTTGAAATTTTAAAATTTGTCTTAGTTTTACATTTTTATTTATTTTTTTTTTATGTACAAAATAGTTCAAATCTGTATTTTGGGAATATGGAGATTCTGTGCAGAGAAGGAAAAGTTGAAGCAGTTAAATCAAGAGCCGGGACTGCACGTGGACAGAGTGTAGGCACAGAGGAGAGCCCTTCTTGCACAGAGCAGACCACAGTCTGGCTCAGGCAGAGTTTAAAAACAGCCGAGGTTAATGCATAATTCCACAGGCTAGGGAGGCGCCCTGGGACAGAGGTGAGAGCTGGAGCCAGGCCTGGTGGCTGGGGCCCAGAAGGAGCCGGGACAGTCAAGTGTCTTCTTTCCTAAGGACAAAAGGTGACACACTCTAGACTAGACTAGACTAGACGTCCGCCATGATGGCGGATGAGTCCCTGGAAGGCCTGAGAGGTGCAGCTCCCTGCGCAGACAGAGGCCTGGCGCCGGGAGCCCAGTGGATTCACAGAGGAAGGAGTGAAGTACTAACAAATGGTTTTCATTATCATCACACAGCCTCCACCCTCGGTCTGTATGTGTGTGCTTTGGTTTTTTTCTCTTTTTTTCATCTTTTACTGGGTTGTAACTAAACAATGAGGTGATTGCCATCCCACTGAATTGCACAATAGAACCAGTGGCTGGGTTGGAGCATAGCTTTCCCCAAATAAATTCTGGACAAGAGACATGAGCAAGCTGGAAAGAAGGAGTTGATTCAATACCTGTATATACTTTTTAGCGCTGGTGGTGGAGGTGGGATGAGGGTCCTGGGAGAGCTGACTCTTAGTTCCTCAGCAGTGCACATGTCAGCCCACCAATGGGACATTCTCCTTCTTCAGTGAAGCTTCACCAAAATGAAAGGGGGGCTGACCCAGTGATCAAGGAATATAAATTGGGACCACTTGCTCTTTCCCAATATAATAGGAAATAATGATTTTCTTTGAGTAAGCTGGTGCAGCTGTGGGAAGAGTTTTCAGTTCTGTTCAATAAACATTCCCTAAGTGCCTACTCTGAGATAGCTCGTGATTCGAAAAACACCGAAGACCTCAAGAAGTCAACACTCAAGCAGATGCCACCATTTGTCCCCAGCCCCTTGGAAAACCTGAGCATCAACTGAACCACGAGGATACCTCCGTTTTGTAGTCTCCTTGTGATTCACCCTCCCAGTGAGGCAGCGATGACCCTAAGCAAAGATGCTATCAGGTCTGTGGGGCCTGGCCCGTTTTCTTGATGGCCCAAGAGCCCTGTGCTCCCCAAACTGTACTCAGGGCCAGAACGGCTTCCTCCCTCTGACTGCCACGTGGCTGGAGAAAATGGATCATTCCAAAAACAAATGTTTCAGTTCGTTACTCAGCAGTTTTGTTGAGAAATGATTGCAGATAATCATCTTGTAGCTGCAGACAGAGCGTTTTACGCTTGCTCAGACGGGGCCACTGAGCATGCGCGTGGCCGGCCCTTCCAACCAAGACTGGGGCAAACAGCAGGATCCATCCTGCGGGAGATGGCCCGACAGGGACGTGAGATGGACGTAAGGCATTGCTTTCACTTCTGCGCCCAGCCTGCTGATAACTCACTGCCTAGTTCTGGCTGGATGTCTTTAATGATAGTCATTAAAATGCCTGATCTTTCTGTAGGACGAACTAGGTGCCTGGCTCTGGGCAAAATGCTCCTTCTGTTTAATCCTCTCAATAACCCCACGTGGAAGATAGGATTATTATTATGGAGAGGCGACACCAAGTCACAGAGAGGTTAAAGCACTTGCTAAAGGTCACACAGCCTATGACGGGTAGGACTGAAATGCACCCAACCCCCGGCCAAGGGAAGGATCTGGACTGTAGAATCACTGGTGGCCCTTTCTTTATAGCTCTTGCAGTCTATCATTATGTAAAATCACAACCGAGATTCTAAAATAAATTAGTTTATAGTTCTTTGGATCTTAAACATCCAAATTTACTTTTAGAAATAGCAGGATGCATGGCTGGTGTGTGTGTGTGTGTGTGTATGCACGCAGGCATATGTGTCTGTGCACATGTGTTGTAGTCGAGTGGGTGAAACTGTCTGCCCTCATCTGTGGAATTTCTAATTACCCACAGTGTTCTGGGTCCCCAGAGATGGATGCGTGCTGTGAGTCTCTTGTTAGCTCTGGACTAAATTGCAGCAGGGCAGACTTTTCCTTTTGTTCATGATGTCATGGGCAAATAACACCTAAAAGAAGAAACACTGGATTGGGGATGTTCTGAAATATTACATGAGAATCAAGGGACTTTTGAAGTGACAGCAGGTTTTCATCTCTTGTGACCTTTTTCCTAAGGTAATGAAAGAGCTAGATGAAACTCCTTCAAATAAGCTGAAAAAATGCACGTCAAACAGCCTCATTATAGTTAACCACTCCAGTGGTGTTCCAGCATCCCCCATCAAGGATATACGTTACCGTGCGATAGGAACCCGCTCGGGACTGGGATAGTTAAAGCTGTACACAGGAAGTAGCTAGAACAGCATAAAGCCCCCTGATGAACACACACATGGAAGTAAATTCTTTGTTTCCAGCTCTTAACTTAGCCTCAGGTTCCCTAGGATTTGCCTATGCTGCATGCCTGGGCAAAACAGGGCTGAGTTATCTCTTTCGTGCCTTGAGTCAGATTTTCTGGGTGTGAAGTCAGCAGACAAGCCAGGAAATGTCAGTGCGGAAGAGTGAGGGAGCTGGAGACACGGTGGCAGCTGTCACTCCAGAGTGGTGCCGTATGGGAAAGTGTCCGACTCATCTTTGGGACTCAGTTTCCCCTTGTGATGTGTTTCGTGCTGGCTGGTATGGTCCAGGTGTTCAGGGATGCAGGATGGTCGAGGTGCGGCAGTGTTTGCAGAGACAGGAGTCTAGCTGCTCAAGCAGAAATGGCCCTGACTCGTGGACAAGTGTGGGTTTCCCAAGGACAAGGGAGTATGTCTCAGAGATGAGTGAGTGTATCTCCTGGGCAAGCATGGGCATCTCATGGATGGGTGAGTGTATCTCACAGGCACATGTGTCTCACGGACGAGTGTGTCTCATGGACAAGTGTGCCTCACAAACAAGTATGGATGTCTCACAACAGTTGTGGGTGTCTCATGGACCAGTGAGGGTGACATTTTACTGGGATTCTTACATTCAAGTCCTACAGCTCATACCTTATCCCTCACCAATTGAATGATGGCCTGCCTACCTTTAAAAGCCCTAGAACACTGTGCAAGACCAGGATTTTTCTTGGTCTGTCTCAGAACTGTAGATCATTAGCTTGTCTTTATTTCTGAAGTTACATCTGAATTGCATTATAGACTTATGTGCTATAACGTTGCTTGACCTAGTGCTTGGAAAACATACCACACACTGAGAGGAAAAGGCTAGCTCAAGAGGAGCTGAGGACATTTAATCCTATAAAGCAAGTAGAAGGAAGAACTTGGATCTGGGTTAGCATTCACCCACGAGGTTTTGTTTGCATTCATGCATTCCTTCCCAGGTGGTCACCCGAGGTCTGCTGTGGGTTGGAAACCTCGCTAGGTGCTGGTGTTACCGAAAACTATCTTTAACTCCAACCAACCCGAGAGCCCTTTCCCCCCAATACTTCTGTCTGCTCTTAGTCCCAAGTATGGGAACGGCAGACAGGGGAAGGCCAAAAGGAGGTCTGAAAGAAATGGATCTTTTTCTTGTGGTTTAAGGATCAGCCAGTTGGAACCAAGGAGATGTTTTCTTAGGGTTGCAGAGAAGTTTGAAAAGCGATTGGATTGGTTTTGGCACGGAAATGTAGATTATAGAAATAGCGTTAGTATTACTAAGCCGACGGGCTATAGTATGAGGACTGTCATTTAGCTGTACGTTCTTGCAATAGTGCGCTGCCCTCAGCTCTGTAGTGGAAGGCTGCTGTGTGTTTGCATGTCTTATCTCCCACCACCACATCAATGTTCTAATTGCCCATGCTTTGAAAACTTCCCTGCGGTGTTGGCCTTGTTCAGCTAATGACTCCAGTCAGGTAAATACCATGCAGATTGTGGCCAGCCACACACACCAACAGGCCATGGACACCCGTAGCAACTGCTCCTTGATTCTGAAGCTCGAGGTCAGCCAGTCTCAGTGGTTTCCCCCTTAAGCTGCCCGACTCTCTGGAGAAATGCCAGGGTTTTGTAATTTACCTCAGAGTCTCCCAAAGAGCCAGAGGACCATTTATCTTTTAGAGAAACGTGGCAGGGCACTCTAGAATTGTTAGCATTGAACCTTTCAGTCAAAAAGAATAGCAGTTTTGCTGAACCTTAATGTCTTCCTAAGTCCTTGGTGCCAGATGTGCTATTTTCCTATTGGACTTGCCAAAACCACTAAATAGTTAAAACACATCAAATCATCTCTAAGTGGCCAAAATTGAATGCCCTCCCCACCCCACCCCCCAAAAAAGAGCTCCTAGTCAGCAAACCTCACGGTCATGTTCCATACTAGAAAATTTCTGATTAGGCTAAAAATTAGGAAAACAGACTTAACACAAAAGACTTCAAATTTCTTTTTTGCCTACAGGCTCAGAGTAAGGAGAGAATCAAGGGGGGGAATGGTCACAGCGAGAGCACCAACTATGATTACTGTTATACCCTCAACTACATGCCCTTAATGCCCGACATCCCCAGTGAGTTTTCCCAGCACAGAGCTCTGGCAGGTGGAATCGAGGAGAAAGGAGGCTGCAGTTCAAGCCAGATGTTCTGGCATCTTTGATGTGGCTTAAGCTGCTCTTGGAACTAAGCATCGCATCTGAGCACGTGCAAGGAATGATCCAAGAGGTCTTTTTGGTCAAGCATCCCCAAATCTTTGCCAGCAAATAATCCTTGGGCTTAATATAAGCTACCATAGCTCCAGCCACCAAACAACATTTTAAGTGGCGTGCAAGGAGTAAAAAGAAAACCTTCCAATCCACGAACATCAATTATATCTAGATGGTTGGCCAGGCAGAGGATGGAGAGTCTGAAAGCTAGATTCTTGTTGCCTAAATGTGACCACGTCTGCACTTTACATTTTCTGAGATATATTAATTTCTTGATAATTTCTTTTAATTGCTAGCTCATCAAAGCCGATGTCAAGCGTCCTGTTCATCCTGTAAAGCAGTGGTTCTCAGCCTTGGCTTTTTCCCTGGGAACTCCTCAGGAATCTTTACAAAATACTGATCCCCAGGCAGCATTCTGGAACAGTTAAGCTGGAACCTCTGGAGATGGGATGGGTGTCAGGGGTGTGGAAAGCTCCTTGACTGATTTCAGTGGTCAGCCAGGGTGGCAAGCCACCGGGGGAGGAGGGCAGTGGAAAGGGGAAGCAAGGAGGTTAGATGAGATCTTCCACAAAGTTCAAGCTTGGAGGACTTTGCAGGAGCTGACCGACAGTCAGCGGGTTGTTAGCTGATGCCCGTTACTCCCTGATAACTCTCCAGAGGCTTAGTTTCCTCCAACTGTATATTAAGTTGAATTTTCAACTATTGGCCATTGTCTAAGCTTCTTAGCTGAAATTGACCAAAAGGTCTCATTGAGATCTTAAGAAAGTGAAGGGGACACTGAGGCAGGAAACAACAGAGAGATATTCAAGTAGGCTTTATCTCAGGGGGCCCCAGAAGAACCTCTAATTCTAGCTGACTTGAGGCTGGTTGTTCTGGGATTCTGGGGTCATGGTCTAGACATAAGATGGACTATAATATGGGAAGTTCCAATCAAGCAAGACATCTACATAGCAGACTGACTCTGGGTTGACCCTCTCGCATGGTCCCGGATCCCTCACCCCATGGGGAGGCTGCAGACAGAGGAGAGCCAGAGTAGACCCGCAAAAGCAGTGATTCTCGAGCTTAGGTGTGCACAGAATCACCCAAGGGGCTGTTAAAACACACATGACAGGGTCTCACTCAGCATTGCTAGGTCTGTGGTGGAGCCTGAGCATTTGCATTTCTAGTAAGTCCTAAGATACTGCTGATACTACTGCGGCCCACACTTTGAGAATCACTGCCTTAAACATGAGACCCTGGACAGACTAGGGTTGTCCTGGTCTGCAAGAGGTACACCAGACTTTAAAGAGTATTCTGTCACTCCCTGGAAGAAGGAATGGAATGTGGGTCTGCAATGAACTTGGCTTTATTTTCATGCATGTGTGAAAGGGTGAGAACCATCTGATTAAGTGATTGCCTCATGAGAACAGAGTTTTAAAATAGATAAGCCTTAGGGTTGCTTGTCCCTCATATCTTTGCATTAGAAATTGGTAATATTTAAATCAGATTTAATTTTAGAGTTCTAACCTTCACTAGCATAAGACTAAACACAATAACAGCAGCATCTGTGAAAATCATTTAGTGTTCAGTATTCTGGACAGGGTATTGTTCTCTCCAACAGCAAACTGTACCTACACTGGACAGGAGAAGGCCAAAGGCATAGGGGATGCTAGACAGGGTCTCAAATATAGCCCTCAGCCATCGAGCTTGGCAGGTGACCCTGGTGCACCAAGGTGGTTTGGCCTAGATGGCATCAGTAGTGTGAGGGATGTTTTTGTGATGGGTCTATAGCAAACCCCCAGGAAGACAGATCTGCCTGGATGTTGTGGGATTTTTTAATTGAGATCAACCTTCGCTCTCCTCCTTATCATCTAAACTGGAGGCCATCCTGGCTTGTAATGGAATATCCAGAATATTTCCAGAGAAAGTCACTCTTACTTGCCTGGCTATTCCATAGAGGGAAAGTGGTTGCCTTTTATGTCACACAGGAAGTAATAGTCCGTGGGCAGGCCACTGCAGTGAGCTCTCCAAGCTCATAAGCACCTGCTACTATAAGTAGTATGGGTACAAGACCCATCACTGTTCCTTTCCCCAAGCCGTGTTGAACCTCTAGCCAGTTCTTGAACTCTGGGGGATCTGTGATGCCTTTCCTTCCTTTCTTCCCTGATGAACTTCTATTTATCCTTAAGAACCCTGCTCAGATGTTACACCCCCCCCCCCACCATGAACCTATGTCTCTGGTTCATCTGGCCAGATGAAACTAGTTCCTCCTTCGATTAGGTTTCCATATCATGTCAAATATACATCATACTTATCACACTGTTCTTTGAAGGTGTGTTCATGTGTTTGTCTTTCTTCACCTCTAGGTTATTTGCTCTTGGAAGTTAAATATTATGTTATATTCTTCTTTGTGTCCTTAGCACCTAACATAGTGGCTGGCATAGGGCCTGCAAGTTTTACGGTTTAATTAATGGAAAAAAAAAAAAGAGTGACTCTTAATCTCACAAAACAAACTGAGGGTTGTGGGGGGGAGGGGGGTAGGGAGAGGGTGGTTGGGTTATGGACATTGGGGAGGGTATGTGCTATGGTGAGTGCTATGAAGTGAGTAAATCTGGCGATTCACAGACCTGTACCCCTGGGGCTAATAATACATTATGTATTAATAAAACAAAAACAAAACCAAAATTAATGAAAAAAAATAATTCGAGTGTTTGGGTGGGAGAAAGCATTACTTAAGAATCCATTAGGGATACAGGCCAGAAAAGATGAATTGACATCATAGAATCACAGATGATCAGGGCAGGAGAATTTAGCTATCATCATAGTAGTTCCTTGTCTTCTGGAAGAGGAAGCTGGGAGATGCTTAACTGTGGGTTCCAGTCAAATGGTCAGCCAGTCTTGGCCAAATACCCGGATGAAGAATTCATGGACTGGATTCAGACTCTTTCCCAGGAGCCCACCTATTACCCCGGGGACATGCCATCCTCCTCCAGTGCTAAACCCAACCCCAAGAAAGCATGACGGTGTACTTTGCCACAGAGTCTAACATTTTTAAAGGGTGTTTAGGTAAATTTCCACCTCTAGACTTGAATGCCAATTGCCTCTGGGAAAGTTTTTCTGGTGCTTCTGGGGCAACCAGGATATTTTGAGTAGAGTGGGTAAGGAAGAGGAATGGAAATATCCCAGACCTTAATACCATGATTTCTAACAGGAGGAAAACCACTCCAGATGCTCTTTCTACCTCCCTGTCCTCTACCTCCTGTATGTGGTTAGGAACTTGGTGGCTTCATTGACATTTGCTTCTGTAGTACAAGATGAGAGGGAGTTGAAGGGAGAAAAGTGGTGGGGGTCCATACTGGAAAAAACGTGATGTGGAAAGGGGTTTTTGGAATTGGAGAGATATTATAAACAGGAAGGATACAGATGTCATTCTAGAATTTTTTTTGGAGGGTGGGGACTCAATCCTTCATAAGTGCTACAATAGACATAATAATTCACTCACTCATTCACTAAAAATGTTGTCATTCTCCAGCTCAAAGCCCTCCACTCCCTTCCCCTTCCCCTTAGGATAAAACCATCGTTCCAGCTATGTCTTTGCAGACCTAGTTCCTTTTACCTCCCCATTCATTTCTCCACATGTTCAGCAATTTTGATTTGTTTCTACCTCAGGGCCTTTGCACTTGCTGTTCCTTCTGCCTGGAAAGCTCTCTCCCTCATTCCTTTTCATTCTTCAGATCTCAACCTGAAGACCACTTCCTCCAAGAACTCTTCACTGAGCAACCTGTCTACAGGATCTCCTCACTACACCCTGCAGTCTGTTCATCATACCTTGTGTATTTCCTTCATGACATGTAAAGAATCAGAAGATATGTTTTTTATTTATGTAAGACTTTAAGCTCCATAAGAGATGAGACCCTGTCGTTCTTATTCACTGCTGGGTCCCCAGCACCCAGATCAGTGCTTAACAAATAGCAGGTGCTCAGGAAATATTGCTGAATGAATGAAGGAAACACTTACATATATACAAGGTTTATAGAAGTGAGAGGAGAACAGAAAACTTCCATTGCTTCTAGGAACTACAACCTAAACTCGAATAGTATTTTTTTTCCCTCATGTATCATTTATATATCTTCTGATTGATAAAATTTGACTTTTGGCATGATTCTCTGAGAGGCACAACCCAATTCCATAAGAGTTTTCTGTTCTCTATCCAGTGGTCAGGTTATAGTATTTGCCACCATTACTCAGTTGGATCTTTATCAGAGTACCAACTTGGTCTCAATTGTCAGGACTTTTTCTTCCATATAATTTATCTTAAGTTGGGCCATCCCAAGTTGGGTCTACTACATCTGCATGTGTGTAATGTACAGAATAATTTCTGGTTTGGTGCTGAGTCAGGGTCTGCTGGAGCAGGGCGCTGGGGCGGGATAGGAAGCTCCTCACTGGAACCCATGGGCTGCATCCAGGCAGAAACCAAGCACTTTGGCACAAGAATGGGAGGCAGGGGCCACCGTAGGTCTGTGCAAGGTCACCCCTGGCAATTTTGGTAGCTAGACTCTAGGTCCTTCCTGGGTGCTGATGCCAGTAAAGACTCAAAACTCAGGGAATGGGGTTTGTCCTATTGGCATGTCCCTGCCTAGGACGTGTACCCTATTGTACCCTCCTGCCTAGGGTACAGCTTTCCACCTACTAGAGAATATGGTAAAGTGCCCATCTAATGCCAGCTCTCTCATCCCACAGAGTCCTGGCCCGTGGTCGTGCAGTCCAGGGGGCTGGATGGCATGCTGGACCCAAGCTCAGCTCAGTGTCCGGGCCCAATAACGGCTTTTCCAAGGGAGCAGCTTTCTGTCCTGGCCCCACCGAGGTAAGCACTTGAGGGGCTCCTGCCTCACCGAGGCTGCTGGCTCTGGAGCATCTGAGACAGCTGGACACGAGCCCCGGGCTGAAGAAGAGGAGTCACATCTAACTGTTAATCAGCTGGGCTCTGGGATGGGCCTAGTGATCCAGCACGTGTGGCCTTCATGCTCTCAGCTGGTCCCGTACCTCCAGGGACAGGTTAAGAGTCTGAGCTGTCCACCTCTGTAGTAACAGAACCCAGGGCCTCCAACAGACAGAGAGCAGCGGTCAGACCCTCCACACAGCACCTGGTCTGTCTGAGTAGGCAGCCTTGTGAGATGAAGTATCCTTGATCACTTTCACGCCCTTGGCCATGGAGTAGAAGGTGGGGGAAGCTCCAGATCAGGGACAGAGGCGAGCGCTGAGGTCCACTGCAGCTGGGTGTGTGCCCACTTCCAGGTACTTACTCTAACTACTTGTCTGTTTCCTCCTCTGTGCAACAGGAATCATAAGGCCTCCTCCCAGGTTTGTTGCAAAGGTTAATGAGGTACTTATGCCCAATAAAGGATAATGATGATAATTATGACCTCCCCTCATTCATTTTAAATGTGTGCCTAAGACTTCAGGCCAGTAGATCCTGTTCCCAGGAAAGCCGCAGGTGCCTGTACCTGCTAGTGCCTTCTGGCTGCATATTTCTGTCATGGGCACTCTAAGTGCTTTTGGACAAAATCGACCTGATGCCTAGAAACCTGATCAACCAAATAGGAAAATAATCGAATATCCAGGTGTTCCCCAGTGTCTGGATTTGTGGCACAAGGAAGGTAAAACTTACAGCCTGTTGAATGGAATTCTCATTTTGATGTGGGTGACCAACTCAGTGTAGCCATGGGTTCCAGTGTGTGTGTGGTCTCGGGGCTCTCTCCTCTGGAAGGTGCTGAGGCTGAGCGATGGGAAGCTCCCATACTTGGAGCCCGCCACTCACTAGCTGCAGAACCCCTAGGTCACTCAGACTCCCCAACACCCATGTGTCCCCTCTGTCAAGTTCAAGGATTGGACTAGATCGCTGATTCTCAAAACATAGTCCTTGGCCCAGCGGCATCAGTATCACCTGGGAGCCTGTGAGAAGCGTCGAGTCTCGGGCCCCACCCTAGGCCTACTCGGTCAGAAACTCTGGGAGTGGGGTCCAGCAATCTGCAGTTTGGCAGACCTTCCAGGTAATTCTGACACCCTGAACCTCTGGACCTGATCATCTCTGATGTCCCTTCCAGTCCAAGCTTCCTCCCTGGGGAGAGGCCAGCAAAGGCGCTCACTGGGTTCTGTCCTGGCAATGCTGTTCTCTGCTGAGGCCTCAAAGGGACCTCCCTGGGGAGCTGAGGAGCGGCAGAAGGCCTCTCACATTCCACGCAGGTGCTGACAACTGGGGGTGACCCCATCTTTACACTGAAGACAGCAGCATGTTTACATGAGAGCAAGGCCAAGTGTACATGGAAAAGGACCCTTGACCCACTCTCATAACATGGCGAGTAGAATGGAAGGGGAGGCTGGCTTTCCTCAGCCACAGGCACTTGGCCTCACTAGCACTAATGATCTCGGTTCACTGACACAGTCTCTGGCCCAGAATCACTACTAGCTCTAGGCACACCCCTCTGAGGCAGGAATCCTCATACTCCCTGGACAGTGAACCACCACGGGTTCGGTCCCCAGGTGCTGTCAGCCCTCCGAGCTGCAAGGATGTGGGCCACCTGCTCAGCTGCATCCTGCAGCTTCATCACCTCCCCATGTGCAGCCTGAGTCAGTGTGAAGATCACTCACCAGGTGCAGGAAATTTCTGTCCTCACTGGAGCATAGGAACCATGGAAACCCCCAGAATGTATCCCTGGTCCGAGAGGGCACAAAAGTTGGGGAGCCCTGAATAAAAGGCACCCCCCCCAACACACATACACATACACACTCTCTTAATCATATGTCCTCCATTCAGGCTAGGAGCAGGACAAATAGAGAACATTCAGCCGTGACACAAAACACATTCCCCCATGTGAGCCCCTAACGGCATCATCCCCAGCTGATCATTCAGCTGATAGGGCTCTGCTTCGTGAAGCCTCAATGAGGACTGCCTGTCGTGTCATCAGGAGAAAGGCTTCGAGGGTTGTTCTTTTTTTTTTTTTAAAGATTTTATTTATTTATTTGACAGACAGAGATCACAAGTAGGCAGAGAGGCAGAGAGAAAGAGGAGGAAGCAGGCTCCCTGCTGAGCAGAGAGCCCGAAGCTGGGCTTGATCCCAAAATCCTGAGATCATGACCTGAGCCGAAGGCAGAGGCTTAACTCACAGAGCCACCCAGGTGCCCCTCGAGGGTTGTTCTTAAAAAGGAAGAAAAGTCACTCCGTGGATTTACGTCAACCAAGAAGAGAATGTTCTTTTGTAAACTGCGCTTTGTTCATCGTATCACTGGACTAGAAATCACACTCGTTTTTTTTCTTTTCTTTAGTTCTCCGCTGATGATTTTTAAAAAGAAACACTTACTTAATTTAAAAAGAAATAGCTGAAGGGGATTAAAGAGGACACTTACCATGATGATCCCTCAGTAATGGTTAGAGTTGTTGAATCACCGTGTTATACACCTGAAACTCCTATAACACTATTAACTTTACTGGAACTAAAATAAAAAGCTTAATGAAAATGAATAAGTAAAAATATTTGATATTGTCCCTGCCTTATGAGAAAATGTCAGACATGGCAATATTCTCACTTGAAAAAAAAAAAAAAAAAACACGCCAAGAAGTATATTTTAAATATAAAAACTAAAGTTTTAAAAAAGACTATGGGGCATGCTATTAGGGGTGAGTCAATTAAAAACTTTAATGAGAGAACATTTCCAACATTTTCAAAAATCTTAACGAAGCAGTCTGTGCCTGATGCAACCCTCCCCCGTGATGAAATGCCGTCCACTACCATGTGTTATCGTGACAGTGAACTGGAAGTTACCGTCGACATTAAGAATTCAGTAGCACCTGCAGTGCTGGGCAGAGGAGTAACCTGTATGGCTGCTGAAACTCGAAGCATGTCCGAGCTGGAAGATTCCTCAAGAGTCCGCGGTCGCGTGGAGAAGTAAAGGAGCACAGAAGCAAGGGGCGCGTCCACACCCTCCCTGACTCTTAGAGCGGGAGTCACCTGTGAACACTAGGTCACCTGGACACAAGGAAGAGGGGCAGGGTGCTTTTCTGCCTCCAGGGAGTTTGCCTGGGGGTGGGAGGAGATGAGAACACAACGGCCCTAAGGCAGGACTAAGGAAATGCTCTACAGAGGTGGAGAAGGGAGAGAGTTTGTCTCTGTGGAAATAGAAAAAGCACCCCCCCCGCCCAGTGGAGGTGGTATTTGAGTTGGGTGCTAAAAGGTGATGCGAACGACTCCAACCAACAGAGGTGGGGAGCAGAAAAGGCACAGGGAGGACGAGGGGGAGCACTCCTGGTCAAGAAGATGCTGAACTGAGAGGACAGCTTCTCACCACTGGACCCTCTGGGCAGGGCCAGGTGATCAGAGCGGGGCTTCAAGAGGTTAAGTGGGGTGGCTAGGAACAGTAGGTACTGAAAGAAGAGAGATGAGGGTCCAGGACATCAGTTGGAAGATGGCTCTGTGACCTGAACCAGGAACAGGAGGTGAGAATGGAAACTACAATTTCAAGGGGTGCTCCCGGAACAGAACGCAAAGGGCTGGGGGGAGGGCCAGGAGGAAGGAATAGAGGCCGGCGTTGAGCTGAGGTTTGGAGCTGGTGGACAAAGGGAGGGCGGTTCCAGGGCCAGAATAAAGGAAAAGGTTGGAGAAACTCATTTAGGAGGGGAGTGTGGGGAGATGTTCACAAGAGACAGCTGCTGGGGAACTACACCATAACTACACCATAAACCATCAAGTGGTCCAAAACAGGGCTGCTGCTGTTGAGAGGGAAGGCGGCACTGATCATCCTGATGAGGAGTAGCAGTGTGAAGATTTTTGCTTGGGATGCCTTGCATTTAAAATGTCAGTATCCGGGGAGAGTCCCTGGAGGTTCAGAACTGGCTTTTGAAAGAGCAGTGGGGCTAGAGATCCCAGTCCGGGCATCAATCACACAGAAGTCTCAGCCACCTCCTTAGAAGAGGATGAGCTTACCAAGGGGAGACTGGAGGAGGAGGTGCGAACCCCTGGTCATGGAAAATAGGGAGCAGTACGTCCCTTATTACCATCAAAACCCTAAAGTTTCGTGGTTTTCTTTTTCCATTTCCCCATCCAAATTCTAAGTGTTACTAATTTGGATATAAATGGATGAATTTTTGGTTTCATTTCTTCTCCCTTCTTCTATCTGATGAGAGATACCATGTATTGAGAAGAAAGAAAAGGAGCAAAAGGGGGGCTTGACTTAGCTGCCAGCCAACTGAATGCTCGGTTCTGTGGCAGTTGGCTGGACAGTTTATGTGCCGCACCATTAGCCGGCAGAACCAGCAGTGGGCAAAAGTCCAGATGTGCATAGCCGGCTGGAGGACTGGAGTAAACACCAGTGTTTTTTCAAAGTAACCCAAGAGAAAAGAATTTGGTGGTTTTATTCTTGGTATTTCACCAAAGAGCGGCCTATTTCCAGTGAGGATGCAAGGGGGAGACACAGTATTGAAGAGAAGAATGCATCACTTTGAAACAGATTAGAAATGCACCCTGCAGCCATAGCCACAAAATCCAAGAGAAGGCACCTACCACAGTGAAAAGAAGGCAGGCAGTGAGCTTCTCGGGCCGTCCCCGTTCACTCCTTCATTCGTTTGCCTTACATTATTTGAGGACCTACTATGTGCCAGCACCGCACATGGCTCCAGAAATATTTAACTTTAAATGGCACCGCTTCTAAGTACTCTCAGGAGACAATGTACGTGATTATCCATGGTACTAGGAAAGGTGATAGGGTTAGGGTAGCCACCATAGTAGACAGGAGAGGGGCTCACCGAGGAAGGACTGACTAGGGCAGGTGGATGAGACACGGCTCTGCGCTCCATGACCTTGCAGTCAGTGGGGAGACAGGCTGAAATCTTACAGGAGTAAGCTCAGAGAGCAAACAAGCAGCAGTGTGACTGAAGAAGACGAAGTCCTTGGCCACAGGACACTGGAATGACTCAGAAGTAAGGAGATGTGTGCGTACCTTTCAATCCCAGCAGCATCCCTGTGAAATAGTTGTTATTGCCTGCTTTTTACCAATGAGGAAATTAAGGCTCAGAAAGATTAAGTGACTTCCCTCTGCTTGCAAGTAGCCAAGATGGGAATCTGAACAAAGTTTTCTAACTCCAAATCCAATGCAGAATGGCCTGTGGGGGTAGGGATGGGAAAGGGGAAGAGATGGAATAGGAAGTTTGGGCCCCCTCTCTAGGGGATGCCACTAACCCTCCCAAGATTTAGAGATGCTTCACAGAGGAGGTGACATTTGATATCCATCCACAGGTGTGACTGGGACCTCCACAGTCAGCTGCCCTGGGGGGGGTGGTCACAGGTGGGCAACTCTGGTACAGTGTGGAGACCTGTCTGGGCTTGCTTGAGCTGCCTCTTGGGGACAGATGGATTTCTGCCATTTGCTGTATACTCACATAGGAGTAAATAATAAAAGGAAAAGGCGTGTTTAAGAATGAAAGACAAGAGTTCCTGGCTCAGTCAGTTGGGCATCTGCCCTCTGCTCAGGTCATGATCCTGAAGTCATGAGATCGAGTCCCAAGTCAGGCTCTCTGTCCCTCCCCCTACTCGTGCGCTCACTCTTGCTCTCTCTTTCTCTCTCCCTCAAATGAATAAATAAAACATTTTTGAAAGAAAAAGGATGAAAGACAAAGTAGGGGGGAAGGAAGGGTAGAAGGATTTCAGAAGGGGTCAGCTTTGGATTCTGTTCCTAGTTATGCTGATGACTTTAGGCCTGTTGGTTAATTTTCTGTGGATCACTTTCCACGTATATGAAAGAAAGACGATAAATCCTAAGTCAAGACTAATGAGAAATTAGAAATGAATGCACTTAAAAAGTTTTAAAATGTCACATGACAAGGAGCTATATCAGGTTTGGTATTTCTACGTGCTGGCTGGTGGCTGACTAGCTGGGCAATGCTGGTCCCAGAGCTCTGTACTTTTTTGCCAGACATGACGTTTCATGGATTTGCAACAAGGGTTCCCCATCACCAGATCTCAGAGCTGACCAGTGCTGCTGTCTGAAGAGGGTGGATTCAGGGCTGGGACTTCAAGACAAGTCCTGGGAAACCCTTCCCACTGCCTTCCCAGAGGAGTCAAGTCGTTGGGCTCAACACAGTGCTAAGGACAGGTGTCAGACACACACAGACACCTCCAGCTGGCAGACACAGCACTCAGGGACCCTATGCATGGTGCTGCCAAGTTCACATGGTGCCACAGGGTGGAATTTGGGGGCTCTGTCCCTTCCTGAAAAAGCCCAGCCCCTCGATGGTGTGACCATATCTCCAGGTCACCTGAGCCAGCCCTGTTTATACCTGTCATCCTCTGTCATTGTGGCAAGCAGCCCCTCTCACCCTCCAAAGACTCTCGGTTTGAACGGTAAATTCCAGAGTCACCTTGCCCTTGGACTCCCGGGTGAGACAGCTCTTTGGGATCCTCTCGGGAGGTCAAGACCTGGAAACTGCCTTTGTACAGAACTCCGTGCCCCGTGGACTAATCCCCGTTTCTGTCTCCTTCCAGGTGCACAGCGTAATGTCCATGTTGTTCTACACTCTGATCACAGCTCTTTTGATCGGCACCCAGGCAGAAGCCCACCCCGAGAGCCATGTCCCAGCAGGACACACCATCCCCCAAGCCCACTGGACTAAGCTTCAGCATTCCCTTGACACAGCTCTCCGCCGAGCCCGCAGCACCCCGGCGGGGGCAATAGCTGCGAGGGTGGCCGGGCAGACCCGCAACATCACTGTGGACCCCAAACTCTTTAAAAAGCGGCGACTGCGCTCACCCCGCGTGCTATTCAGCACGCACCCCCCACCTGTGGCCGCAGATACTCAGGATCTGGACTTGGAGGCCGGCGGAGCCGCCTTGGCCAACAGGACTCGCAGGAGCAAGCGGTCGTCGTCCCACCCTGTCTTCCACCGGGGCGAGTTCTCGGTGTGCGACAGCGTCAGCGTGTGGGTGGGGGACAAGACCACCGCCACGGACATCAAGGGCAAGGAGGTGATGGTCTTGGGGGAGGTGAACATTAACAATAGTGTGTTCAAACAGTACTTTTTTGAGACCAAGTGCCGGGACCCCACACCCGTGGACAGCGGGTGCAGGGGCATCGACTCCAAGCACTGGAACTCGTATTGTACCACGACCCACACCTTCGTCAAGGCGCTGACCATGGACGGCAAGCAGGCTGCCTGGCGGTTTATCCGGATTGACACGGCCTGCGTGTGCGTGCTCAGCAGGAAGGCTGGGAGAAGAGCCTGACCTGCAGGACGGTCCCCACCCTCCCCAAGCTCCCCCTCCACACCCTCCTGGGCCCCTCCCTACCTCAACCTGTAAATTATTTTAAATTATAAGGACTGCATGGTAATTTATAGTTTATACAGTTTTAAAAAATCATTATTTATTAAATTTTTGGAAGCATCCCATGTGCTGGCACTCCAGTCATTTTCCCCAAGTGTGACCCTCTGCAAGTCTGGGGACATTGTGGGGTGAATTACCCCTGGCACCCCGGCTGTCATCCTCCCCCCCCACCCAGTCAGCTCTGCAAACTTCAGGGCAAAGCTGACTGGGTTCACAGATTCCCTTAAGCCGGACATAATTAGAAAGGGACGTCTGCTGGATTGCAACTCTGCTCAGCATTCCAGAGCCAAAGCTACCTAATCCTTGGATTACCTGGCCCACTGCCCCTGTGCGTGAGCCTCGTGAGCCTCGGGGAGGTTTGGGGAGCCTCGGCAGAAACGGGTCCACCGCTTCAGAGTCCTGGAGGGACTCGCCTTACAGTAGGAACAGTCTTGCATCAAAGACCTATGAGGCTGGCTTGTTTTGGGGTGGGGGGAGAAATCTGCTTTTGGCTGAAATGCTGTCTGGAAGAATGGTAATGAAATAATCTCATGAGAGCTGTCATGGTAGATCTTATTTCATGTTAAGATTGCCTTAGGACTAATGGCGGGCCCTGCACTTATCCTCCAGAGGCTTCCTGCAGAAAGAGATCATTACCGGAGAACACAGGAGGGCCTCCAGCACTCTTGCCACCCACTGACGGCCCCACAGCAGCTTCCAATGGCCCCAGTGTTGGCCCATGATCGCGGGGCCAAGAACTGCCCAGAAAGAACTAATTGGGTGACTTCTGTAAGTGACTGAAGGTGGGGAGGGGTCAGGAAACTGGGAGAGTAGATGGTGGTAGAGGGGGAAAGAGGTAAACACAGTGAGAACCCACACAAAACTCGGGGAGGTGCAGAGGAAAGGTGGGCCAAGCCAGAAGGGAACAAAGACTTCCTGCTGCTCCCTGACAGGGGACAGTGAACAGGAGAGGGGAGAGGAGAGGCTGGTGAGGAGGGGGCCACAGGGCAGAAAGTGGAGAAAAGTGTATCGTGTTGACCAGCATCAGTATCCTGGGCCTCCAAAAACTCCAACACCCTGAGCAATTGTGTTTTGGGGGGGTTATGCTCATCAACACTGACTACTTCAAGAGGTCTTGGCCAGGGGTAGGGGTGACAGAGTGACTCCAGGTGACAGCCTGGAGCAGGGCTCCACCCATCCTCCAGCTGCCACCTTCCCCTGTAACTACCTTATTTTTTCCCTGAAGGCACATTCTTTCCCCCAGAGGAACACTTACACTGAAATGGAATTTCTGCTTTCCTAGCCATCCCTTCCTGGCCAGGGTGAAAGGCCTACTCTAGTTTTTAGATCCAAATGGTCCCTCTGATTAAAAAAAAAAGAAAACAAGGTAATATCCATTTCTCTGTAACACCGTCTGTCCCTCCCGGCCCCAACCCAATCCAAATAGGGCCAAATTAGAAATGTAGAGAGCTCTGGCAAGAGAGGCATTTGATTAGGGTGAAAGCATGATGAAAATGCACCCTATTTTTCCTGTCAAAGCTACTGCAATTGGAATAAAGATTTATGCTCAAGAAACACCAACCAGAACATTGCGTGCCGAGATACTTGGTGAGATAAAGGCTGGGAGAGGGAGCCCTCCCACTGACCTGTGCCTGTGGCTTTTTCCCTGGGCTCCAGGGCCCAAGGCTTCGGCCCTCCAGCTCCACCTGCAGACCGTTCCTGGGTGGCCTTCCTCCTCGGGCTGGCAGGCCTGTGGGGTCCTGGCCGTGGCGAGGGCAGGCAGTGAGGGAGGCATTTCGCCAGCTCCCAGCCCCAAAACTCCATTTATGAGCGGCTACACCAGCATGAAGAGTCTGTCCCGGCGCTGTAGGCCACTGGGATGCCGACAATGTATATTCCGGACTCTCCTGGCCTGCCTGAGGGAAGGCAGCCTCCAAGCCTCTGAGGAAGGACGGAGGCCGATCCTTAGGTAAGAGGAGGTCCCCTTCACCCCACCCATGCCAAGGCCTTCCCCAAAGGCAGCGAAGCTCGAGGCCCAGCTCCTGAGTCGCCGTGTGGGAGGCAGTGTTTTCACACCCCACACTGGGATATCAGTTTGGCCCAGGAGAGTCGAGGAGGTCCAAAAACAACCCCAAACCCGGTGGTTGTGCAGCTTGGACTCTGCGCCCACACTCAGGGGAGCTCTGGCTTCCAGACCCACCCCAGCTGCCTCTAAGAGGCGGGCCCAGATCATCGGGGCGCCAGGCACTTGAACCCGTTGAAACAACAGCTCGCAACCACCCATTATGTCCCACAGAGGAGCAGCTGCTGAGGATCCCACTGGCCCTTCCTTTGCTCGCCATGCGAGATTTCCTGCCCAGTTCCCCCAAAGCCTGGAGAGTCGAGCTGATACCCTCCCCTCTGTAGCTTCCTCGGCCGGAAGGCCTACCTCTAGCGTGCCAAAGAAAACTAGAGTGAGCCCCAGGCTCGTCCTCAGCCAGACACAGCCCAGCCCTCCTAGCAAAGCAAAACTCCTGATTCTGGGAGATGAGAGCAGTACGGTGCCTGACTCTGGTTTATATTCCCAGTCTGTCCCTCTGACCTCCTGTCCCCCAGCCAGGGCACTAGTGGCCCCTAGATCTGCTTCCACCACTAGCAAAACACCTACCACAGAGAGAAGGGTTTTCAGCAGCCAACGAAACAGCTGGTTGCATCCCCATGAGGTATGGGAATGTTCTCCTTCGAAGTCTCACCACTTTCTCTTCTGTCTAATCTGCATTCTGGGAGAAGAGTCCACCCCAGACCTGGAGGACAGAAGACACGGGCGCAGCCCCTCATGGACCACATGTTCTCTGCTCCTTAGACAAAAGGGGACATTAGGAATGGGGGTGCAGAAATGAGTGCAAGTGTGGGCTATGAAGATCACAGGGGCCCGACTCAGGCTTTCTTCCACGGGCCTGAATTGAGGAGTGAGCGCCCCCAGGCCCCTGGTGATGAGGAAACAGCTGGGTGTGATGCCACAGACAAGGGACTCGGTGTCAGCAGAGCTACATTCTAGGCCCTGCTCCCCCTTGGCAAGCCACAGCCCCTCTTTGGCCTCAGATCCTACAGCCGTAAGATGAAAATAATCATTCCTAACTCCCAGAGTTGTGACCGTGAAGGCAAACCACATATCTGAAAGTAAACAGCCACATCCTATGCAAGTGTAAGGCAGAGTAACTTATCCTCAACAGAACAATTCCTGTGCTGATTGTAGGGCAGTAACCACTGTGCTGGTAATTGGGAACCATTGGTTTATGGGCTGAGATATCAATCCAGTAAAGGAAACCTTCTGATCAGTGGGTGTCATGGGATATGAATGTGGGTATGGCATAGTCAGGCCCAGAAGGTCAAGAGCAAGGGTGTGGGCTCTGGGGTCAGACAAGCCAGGTACTTCTACTTAGGCTGTGGGACCTCAGGCAAGTTGCTTCACTTCTCTGGGTTTCCATTTCTTCATCCATGAAATGGAGAATATAGCAGCAGTCTTCTCAGAGGGCCTAGAGATGATTCTAGGAGACAACGTGTAAATATACATAAGCACCTGGCACTTCGAAGCACATAATAAATGTTAGTTTTGAAAAGCCGAGTTGGCCGCGAAACCCTAAAAGGATGTTAGGACGGGGTGGAATGGCTTTCAGCAAGGCAAGGAGGCTCACGGCTTCATGGATGCCTCAGAGATTCATTCTGTGACAGGCAGTAATGATAGGGACTGTTAGCAGTCACCAAGAGCTTGCCGTGCACAGGCTCCTGCATGTGGCTAAGCTCTGAGCAAGCCCCCGGCTTCTAAAACCAAGGCCACCTTAAGGCGAGCGCCAGAAGTCCAGGCTCTCTGTTTGCACGCATCACTGCCAGACGACGCCTCCACGGACAGACGTGTTTACTCCTCCAGCATTTGGCAAGTTTATAAACCATTGGCTCTGAGCATTTCCACGTGTCAAGCACGTGGGATTGGTTTCGTTCCAGTTCACTTGGGTCTGCAACAACAACAACAAAAAGCCGTGACCTCGCCAGCATTCACCTGGGTTTGTGGAGGTGGTTCGGGAGGGCCAGGGTCAAGATTAAATTCCTGCAGCAGGAGCCAGAAGAGAATCCCTCCAACCCGGGGCTGCTCCTTAATATCCAGGATGCATTCTGTCTGTGTTCCCCTTGGTATCCGGCCCAATGCATGTGACAGGCGCTCAATCAGTGCCTTAGGGCAGGTGAGTCGGAATTCAACTCCCATCTTCTTCTCCACCCCCCAGCCACCCCCCACCCCGCCCTGTATGGGCCTACTCTGTGTCAGCAATAAACGGGTTAACGGGTTAAAGACAAAGTCCTTCCTGAGGCTACTGTAGGGGTCATCTGAGAAGCTTTCTGAGGATGGTGCCATGGTGACAAGCATATTCAGACTGCCATGGTCGAATCCTGGCCTCACTGCCAGCTTGGCTGAGTGGTATTAGACAAATTACCTTATTTCTCTGCACTTCAGTTTTCTTATATGGAAAATGTGGATGATAATAATAGAACCTATCTTGTTGAGTAGTAAGGCACTCAGTCCGGTGCTTGGCACATTGTAGATTATTGTATATAAAACATATGTAAATATGCACATGCCTCTCTCTCTCTCTCTCTCTATATATATATATATATACACACACAAACACACATATATATGTATATAAGTCCACATAGAGACACAACACACAAATACATACACACACACACACACACACACAGAGCCCCCGCGAGCTAAGAAGCAGCCAGGAAATGTACCTCCTATACCTACATGCACCCACACACTGACTTAAAAACACAGTCGATTGAGTGTCTGCCTCTGGTTCGGGTCATGAGCCCAAAATCCTGGGATCGGGTCCCACGCTGGGCTCCCTGCTAGGTGGGGAGTCTGCTTCACCCTCTACTCTTCCCTCCTGCTCTTGATCTCTCTCTCTCGTAAATAAATAAAAACCTTTAAAAAAAGAACACAGAGGGACATACAAATCAGTGCAGATAAAACATTCCAAACAACAGCTATAGTGATAAGTAGTCAGTGCAAAGAATAAATCAGGGAAGACTTCCTGAAGGAGACAATTTCAAAAACTATGTTTGGAAAAAGAAGTTGAATGAAATGCAAAAAGTCCCATTTGCACTGGGACTTCTCCCAGATTAACAAGCCATGTAAAGCCCACCTAAGAGGTTGCCCAGCCCTGGACAGGAGAGAGAGGAGAGCTTCCTCATTCCAAGCTACAGCCTGGCAAAGGAACTAGCTTCTCCTGCAAAGACAGACCCTGGGAAAACCCAAGGAAGAACAGTGTGAAATCCTGCAGACAAACACAAGGTGCCTGTATGTCAGCCATAAAATCTCCGTACTCAGCCCAAATGCTAACAAACTGGTCAAATAGCTTCTTGAAGATGCAACTTCCTCCATCCTTATCAGCCGGCGTTCCTTAACGCCCAAAATAAGTCAGAAAAAGATTGGCCCTCCGAGTGGGCACCACCAGTCCCTGGCTTCCGGGACGGACTCAGGCTGGAGGCCTGCTAGCCACCAGGGCTGACATTCACGGCCACAGTTCAGGGCTGTCTCGGGCCCAGCGGCCTCTCCCCCTTTATCTCGCCCTCGCTATTCCTTTCACTTTGACATAATGAAAGTGCAACTTGCACACTGTCTCGAGATTGCATACGATAATTGGAACCATGTGTCCGCGCTGGCATCCCTTCAAAGGACTAGGGAGCGCTGACTTGGGCTGTCTTCTGATTGCAATAGCAATCCCCTGAGCTGGCTCCCCGGCCCTCACATTCCTTCAGCTGCACCTTAGTGCTGACTCTTGCCAGGAGGAGGCTGTTGCAAGCGGAGCTCATTCCTGAGGTTCTGCAGAGGTTGGCACGAATGAGCCCCCTCCGCCCCGACCCCCCATCCCAGCCATGTGCAACAGGGCTCTGGATCTGGCAGCTTGGCACCAGCTCTCTCAGCAGTAAAAGCAAGAACCAGCAGGTCCATTTTCCATAGCACAGAGGTGGCACGTGGCTGGGTCGACACCCCGATGGGAGCCTGGGTCTTCTGGCCACCGCCTGGGCTTTCAAGGACTCTGATGCTGAATCCTCTCTGATCCAGCTGGGTGGTTTGTGCTAAAGAAGATCCCAAAATGTCTCTATCTTACTAGGAGACCCCGGAGGGAAAGGCAAACTCGCCGGCCCCTCTCCACTCTGATTCCCCACCAAGCTGCATGACTGACAGGAGAGGCTAAGGGGACCCATTTAGTTGGGCAGACACCTCAGCTGCACTTCTCTGCTGTGTAAGTGCCATGCTAGGCCCCAAGGAGACAGAAGGTCCCTATCCTCTAGACCCCTCCATCCGAGGAGGAAGCTGAATAGAGCTTTGAGTCTGGATATATCCCCATACCCCACACCACAGTTCCCAGGGGCAGGCTCAAACCAACCCCTCCCTTAATGTTGGCAGCAACCACCCTGCCCCTCACCTTGGCACCCCTGCCTGCTTGTCCTCATCTGCTCTCACTCCCACCTCGCCCCTACTGAGTTTCAAACTCCTGGCCCATGGCTCTGACCTTGACCCTGTCTTAGGAAGTACTTCTCAAGCTTAATGTTGACCTGAATCACCTGGGGATCTGACTCAGCACAGTTGCCCTCCCTAGATGGGGAGAAGTCAGTCAGCAAGGAGCAGACTTGGTTGATACATATACTCCTGGGAAGAAAACAATGGAGGCTCTAACCAAGGCTTGAAGAGGTAGGAACTCATCCCAAAGGGAAGCAGAGGCCAAAGCAGGGTCACATGATCAGGCCTCAAAAGGGCATTAGCAGCGAGGCAGAAAAGGGGGCATCTGGCACACAACACCAGACTCAGTCCTACTTGCAGAAAGAGTCAGTGACAGTCAAAGGCCACAACCGAGTCTCTCCCTCTCAAGATAAATCTGAGCGAGCTCCCGTTCTTCCCTGACCCTCAGTCTCTTCATCTTGATAACAGAGGAATGAAAGTCATCCTCAATAGTGTGAGACATTCTGGTCTGTCCTAAAATTTCCCCGAGAGGCTGTTTTTACTGTTTTACCCGGGACAGTTTACATAACACTCGATATAGCTATCGGCAATGGCTGTAAAAATGAAAAATGTCGCAGTTAAGTGTGTACAACAAGTAGCTCCCATCGGTCTCAGAATTTGTCTCCCTTCAGCTTTAAATAGATTAATTCCATAACCCAACCATGTCAGGAGGCACGTGAAGCATTTGAAAATCCCAAACCAGATCTCTTGATGGCCATATGTGGAGTTTCCACCTCTGGCTTTCACCCTTAAAGGGCAATATACAGTTTATTTATGGCCCATCCTAGTTGAAGACTATCATTTAAAAATGACAACCAGTTCTATTCTTCTCCCTTTAGGTGGCTCCTTTCTGGATCTATGACAATTGCTGCTGTAATTACAATTTCTTTCTTGCCCGTTAAGTGAAAATATGACTATTCTGAGAAAAATGAAGCTTTCAATTGCTCTAAGAGAAGCTTTGCTAGAAAAAATTACAAAGAATTCAAGCCACCTCAAGTTTATCAGAACAGATGGCCAGTTAGTTCTCTCTGAATTAATAGTTGCTGGAAGCAATAAAATCAAAGCAAATGTTGTATGTGTATACCAGAAGTCATCTTCCTATAACTCAGTGGACCTCTTGGTATTGGTACTTACAGCCTCAGGTGGTAAATATAAATTTATCTCTGGAAAGAATTTTGTTTCAGACACTGTTTGAGGGGGTGTTTTTTTTTTCCCCACAACATAATTCTACACAGAACAAGAGCCAAAAGACAAAAATGTGGGCAAAACTCCCTCTAAATCAGTCTGGCTCACTTATTCCAGCAGCCCCTGGATTCAGCACAGGCAAGGATTCCATCTGGGAAAGCTATCCATTTGCTGCTGATTTTCTTCTTCTAGTCTTACCTCTCATTTGGGTCACTTTCCTGGTTTTTCTCCACATGTTCCAGGAAGCCTTCCCTCTGTACCTCCCATTAGACAAGACTTCTTCTCCACTGAGAAATCACACGAGCACAAGATTCATGGCTGGGGAAAGTGATGATAGGACAGAGGTCTATGAGGAAGAGGGTCCAACATACATCAAAGGGTTTGGATGACTTGTGGTAACAGCACGCAAAACTCTGCTCATTGAGAGATTTATTCGACATAGACTTTAATCATGGCTTTATTGAGTTGTGGTTTGAGTGTATTTGGTGAGTCACAGAGGTTTTTAAGAGGAAAGAGTTTTTCAATTGTCTTACTCATTATAAAAGACTTTGTCCCACGTAAAGCAATAAAGACACAATTAAAACAGAATGCCCAGATCCCTGTGGCACCAAGGGAGGGTGTCAGAGAAAGAAGGCAATATTTAAATCAGAATCTTGACTATACCCCTAAATAAAGTAGGCTCAGCCTGTGACACATGCAGGCCATCTGGAGTGGCCATCAGAGTGGATCTGAGCACTGTTTTCTTTTAACAAAGACACTATACACTGTTCAGGCAGCAAGAAGTGACAAGCCCAGGAGAACATACCAAGCAACACCGCCCTCAACACATTCACACGAGTTACATATTTATTTCTGCCATGTATTTCTCCCCCTGTTCACTGGGGGAAAAAAAAAATCCTATTCCATTAGTCCACTTAGATCTTAACTCCTCATCTACCTAGTTTGTTTTTTGTTTTTTCATGAATTTCTATTTTTGTAGCAGAAAGACAAGGATAGCAGGGTGGCTAGAATAGGCTATTAAAGTAGCATTTCTGGGTTCAAATCCTGACTCTCCCATTTACTGACTGTATGGGTCAGCTTGGGCTGCCTTAACAAAATACCATTGACTGGGTGGCTTAAACAACACAAATTAATTTTTCTCAGTTTTGGAGGCTGGGAAGTCCAAGATGAGTGTGCTGGCTGATTTGGTTTTTGGTACAGACTTTCTTCCTGGCTTATAGATGTTGCCTTGTCACTGTGTCCTCCCAAGGAGGGAAGAGGAAGAGAGAGAGAGGAGGAGGCATAATGGGGAGGAAAAGGAAGAGGTCTTATAAGGACACTAACCCTATTGGATCAGAGCCCTACCCTTAAGGCTTCATTTAATTTTAATTTTTTTCCCTGGAGGCCCCATTTCCAAATACAGTTACATTGAGAGTTAGAGCTTCAACATGTGAATTTTAGGGGCACGTTGTTCAGTCCACAGCATAGGTATGTGACTTTGAGCAAGTTAGTTAAGCTCTGTTTCTTCCTCTATAAAATAGAATGATGACTATATTTGTTCCATACTTTGCTTTAAGCAATCAGTATTACCACTCTAAAGTGCTCAGCAGTGTCAGTGGTCTATATTACCATTTCTTTCACACAGAAGTAAATTCTAAATCTTCATTCCATTGTAACCAGGAAGAACCAAGGATTCGAGATCATTAGGGAGGAAAAGAGAACCTGCAATCCAGTTTTCGGAAAGAGAGACAGAAAAGAAGACAAGAAGGGGAAGTGCTAAGAAAGGAGAACACCCAGTCCACCGTTAGACAGCCTAGATGCTGGAATGTTTCTGCTTGTGTCAAACTAAAAATCCTTCCCCAACATCTCCACCAGTTTACCCAAGTGCTATCCCTGAGAAGTGTTCTCTGTAGCAACACACGGAGTTGGCCCATGCTCTTTCTGTATGACAAATCTTTGAGAATAGCTATTATGTCTCCCACCTAAGTCTTTTATTTCCTAGCCTAAACATTCCCAGGTCCTTCAATTATCTGTGTATGATAGGGTTTCCAGCCCCCTTACCATCCTGGGCAGCCCTCACTAGACACATTCTAATTTGTCCGTGTTTCTCTTCAGATGTGGTGTCACATCTGAAACACAATACTGCAGATGTGGACGGGCCAGCACTAATTACAATGGGACTATTAACTCCTTTGATCCACATAGCATATTTCTATTAATGGAGCCTAAAATTACAAAAACCTTTTCAGCTGCCACATCACTCTAGATTTTCATTTTGAGTTTATGGTAAATTATAATTCATTGGGTTTTTTGCTTTGTTTTGTTTCTTACTATTATTAAACTAGGACTCCTCATCTTGCATTTCTGCTAGTGATTATTTAGATTAAACATAGGAATGTGACTAACTAAACAGTGAGATTGAAAGCCTCTGTGGGCAGGAATTGTGTCTAACCAGTTATGATGTTACAGAGCCTAGCACAGTGCCTGGCTCACTGACATGTTAGCTATGTCTTGTAACAGCTGCCTCCCATCATGATGACAGCTTAAGGCATAAAGGTACCAAGACTGCACCAGGCAAAAGCTTGATCTTTACCTCTAATTATAGCATTGCCCTCCACCCGCACCCCCCTCCCCCAATCACTATAATGTCCCCCCCCCCAACCTGGACTGGACCACCTCTGACTGTTGTAGAACTTGTGTGAACTCATCCAAACAAGCCCATCTGATGACAAACACAGCAGGGAAGAAAAAGAAAATAAACCAAGAACAAAAGAAAACCATGAAAGAGGGGAAGAATAAAAGAGCATTTGCCCAGTCCAGCTCCACTTACAATTGCATTATTCCTCCCACTAGGAGCCCCACCCCTGCTACTTTGGTCACCTGGTGAGAGGAGGAGAAGCCTAGAGCTCCCCCTAGAGGTAAGAGTGTAGGACTGATAAGAGAGATGCTCAATGATTTGAACCTTCATTGATTTTGTGTTCTTTCTGAATCCTGATCTGGTGATCCATCATGCTGCTCAGTCCTCTCAACCTCCAGAGAACTGTGACTTGAGGAAGAATCAGGCCTACGTGGAGCTTTTGAAAGAAATACCAACATACGTGACCTTGGTCCAAGGAATTCACTGCAAACTCACTTTGTCTGAACATATTTGTTTGCTTGTTCCTGTCAGCTTTGGACCCCAGGAAGCCCCTCACATACTTACAGATCTTGAATTTGCTTAACTTGGACTGTAGCTTTCCTATTCATTCATTTCTCATCCAAGCCAAGAGCTATACAGGAATTGAGAATGCACCAGTAAGAAAAATCAGACATGAGAAAAGAAACATCTTCTCAGGGTCTAGTGAAGAAGAAATATAACCCACAAATAAATAAAATTGCACCCATGAGGAGTGCTACAAATAGAAATATGAGCGGCCTCTGAGTATCACAATAAAGGGGTTTGGTCTAGTTGGGGAGAAGGAAGTCATGTGTGAGGTGAAGGAAGCATGTGACCAACCAGGTGAGGATGAAAGTAAGGAAGTTGCCAGGCAGAGGCAAAGGCCTTCTGCAAAAGATCTGGTGGTGAAGAAAGTCCAGAAAGTACTGGAAGCTGAAAAGAGGCCAGCATGGCTGGAACGGAATGCAGAACAGAGAGCCTAAAGGAAGATGAGGCCATGGGAGAGAACCACTTGGCTTGTCACCAAGACCTGCCTCCAGATTAGCTTCGATCTATGACCAGTGTTCCTTCAACTCGATTGTGGTAAACCTTTAATCCACTTTCCCCATCCTGTCTGCAAGGATTTCGTGAACTACATTGCCAAATGCCTTGAGGAAGTCAAAATACTGTCTGTGTATCAAGACCCTGAGAATATACATCACAGATCTTAGGGGTAGAACTTCAGGCATAATTAGGGGTTACTCGTTTGCTTCTCTTGTTTAGCATGGGATGTAAGAACCTACTTAAAAGCATAGGGAAGGAGTCAAAGAGGGAGAAGCTATGGATGCTAGAGAAGCTTTGATAATGGTGAAAAACAAAGTCCTTCCTGAGGGAACACTAGGTACTTGCCTGATAGCTTTCCCTGAAGTGTTTCACTACTCCTTAAAGATCACATCATTCAGCAGTGCTTTCCATTTGCTCACTCTTTTTCCTTGTTGATAAGAAATCAGCTGGTGACCAAGCAATCTGAAGCTCATTTGCCTTCATTCCTGGACTATTGAACACTGGTTACAAATCTATAACCAGGCAGCAACATCCTCTACTTTTATTGTTCTTTCATTTAATCTTCTATTCTTTCAACAAGCATGTATTAAGTTTCTATTATGTGCTAGACACTGTGGGGAGGGGGTAGAATATGAATAAGACAGAGTATTTGCCCTCGGAGGGCTCACAGTCTAGTGGGAAAACCAGACACAATCCAAGTAGTGAGTAATGGAATAGATATGAATGTGATAAAATGTAACAATGAGGTAAGAGAAGTCTTTTAACTCTGCTTAAGGAGGCCAGAAAGGAGTTTGACAAGAGGGGGAATTTGAGCTGAGGCTCAGAGGATGAGTAGGAGCACACTACAAGGGCAAAAGGAAGTCCCAGGCATAGAAAACAGCATTTACAAAGGCAGGGAGGCAAAGCGAAGCATGGGATTCTGGGTAACCGGAGGAAAGCAACTTGGACAGAGTCCAACATGTCCTTAGGAGTCAAGAAAGAGATGATGCTGGGAAAGTAGTTAGGAATCCCTCGTGATGAGCCTTGAACACTGTTCTCCAGAATCTAGATTTTATCCCATAGGCAATGGCTTAGCCTGTAAGGCCCCAGCTGGCACTTTAGAAGACCAACCTGGCAGCCATGTAGAGACATAATTTGTAATCATGAAAAGTCACGGAGAATTTTAATTCATCTCACACCAGTGACTGGTTGGCCCATACACATTTCGCAGTTCACATGTGGTATTATCTTGATTTATTTGACAGAAAATCTTAACATTAATAGCAATCACAGAATCTCTGAAAAGACAGCTAGAGCTGGCTCAGTTCTTCCTAGAGTGTGTTCTGCAGATTACTAGCTCTATGGGGTGTTACTAGGTGTTAAATAGTGAGGGCAGGGGGACTATTTGTCAGTTACATTCTAGGACATGATACTTTAGGTTACTACCCATAGGGAGTAGAGCAGCCTGATAAGTAACCCAAAGAAGATGAAGCAAAGAAAGTGCTTCTGCGCTTTCTCAGGAAGCATCAAGAAGATATACGGCAGGTAGCTGCAGACGCAGACCTAGCCACTTGCTTCTCCTTTGTGATTGCTTTCCTTGGACTGGTGCTAAAATGGGCTGATACAGGTACTTTCCCAAGCTCATAGCTGCTCCTGGTAGGAAAAGGCATTCTGGAGACACAGCAACTTGGAGAGACTTCCACATGCCCACTCCCAAGGTCCTGTCCTCAGAAACTCTATTAGTTCCATGCCAGGGAGGCTGTCCAGGGAACCCTCTGCTCAGGGCCACTCCCTGTCCTGCTCAAAGACAAACAGTGATCGAAGTCAGAGCTCACAGTATCTGAAGAAGAATCTACAAGAACAGATTTGCACATTTTCTAGCTTCAGATGGTGGAGACGCTTACTGCCTAATGTCCTCAGTCCAACAGTAGCACTCAGATCTGGCTGGGAAGAGGGCTTTCCAGGCTTTCTCTCTTCTCTAAAGCCAGTCCCCCTTCCAATTCAATGAACATTAATCAGACGGTGACCGCATGCCACATCCAAGATCCCGGGACCACATAGAGAAACCAGACACTGTGGTCTTGTTGTGGTCAAGGCACTGGCAGCTCTCAGACTTCAGGTCTGCAGGTTTTGGCCTCTCCTCAGAGGATCTAGAGCCTAAGGGGTCTGGGTGGTGGCTTTAAATCAGTCCACAGATAAGTATTCGTGGCGCTATGCTATTTATCCCCGGTTCCTCCTCTCATCCCTTTGCATACTCAGAAACTTCACATCCCTTGTATTCTTTCCCTCTGGCCTTAGGTGAAGTCTGACATGTCCTGAAGCTACCACCCCACCACCACCCTCTCCAGGGTTTTGAGGGGGTATTGGGCTCCCGCTACTACCACTACTTCCAAGGATACCGCTGCTTTGCCATGGTCCCTCACTCCCCAAGGACTGCTAAGGTAGTGAAGAGAATTTAAGCAACCTTAAGATTCAGCTCAGAATCAACAAGAATCCTGCCAGTTTTAGCTTCTAGTTTTTTCATACCTGTTCCCTCTCTCCCAGCAATTACTGCCCTGTGGTAAGCCTCATTATCTCTTGCCTGCAATATTTCAATTGCTTCCTCCCTGATGTGTCTGCCTCCAGTCTCATTGCCTCATACCCGCCCCCTCCCTCTCCCAGGTCACATACTATTTAAGCCACAAATGTTACTGTCATGCTTTGTAAGTGCTTGTGACCTCATAGATGTAGATAACACTTATTGAGGGCTTACACTGTGCCAGACCCTGAACCAAGGGCTTCACATGTTACTACTACTGTCGCCATTTTACAGAAGAGAAAACCACAGTTGAGAGAGACTGAGTCAAGATCACGTGGTGAGTATTTGTCTCAGATGGAATTCAAAGATATAACTGTCTAACTCCAGACCTACCCACATAACCACTTGCCACTGAAGAAGACACTGTGAGTGCTCACCAGTATGTCCAGTTCCCTGCTCCCTCCAGGTGCAGGGGAGGATTACACTACCCAGCTCCTATAAAAGGTAGGAGTGGCCACTTGCTTTGGTCAATGAGAAATGAGTGGAAGTGATGTGAGTCATGTTCTGGCAGAAGAATCCAAACACCAGTGTGCAGCTTTCCATACTCTTCCCTGCTGCAGCAAACTCCAGAGCTTTCTGTAGACATGGTGGGATCATAAGAGGGTAGGGCCCTTGTCAGCCTGGTTCTTGAGTGACCAAGCTGAGCTGAGTCTCCCATCAACTTACAGGATTGAAGCATGAGTAAGAAATAGACCTTTTGGGGGAGGGCACTTGGGTGGCTCAGTTGGTTAAGCATCTTCTCTTGATTTCAGCTCAGGTCATGATCTTGGGGTCATGAGGTGGAGCCCTGCATTGGGCTCTGTGATGGGTGTGTAGCCTGCTTAAGATTCTCTCTCTCCCTCAGCACCTCACTGCTCTCCCCCCCGCCCCCAACTCAATCTAAGGCTCAATCTCTGGCTCTGGAGAAAGAAGGAAGGAAGGAAGGAGAGAAGAAAAGAAAAAAGAAGAAAAAAGAAAAGTAAGAAGGAAGGAAGGAGGGGACCTTTGGTTTATGGTCTTTTCAACCACTGAGATTTGGAGATGCTATCGAAATGTGCAGAGCCTATCTTGATGAATACAGATACATCACCTCACCCTATTCTAATAACCGGGTTCTTGTCTTCTTGCAAAACCCTCTTACTCCCCGGCTTTAGTTCATTGCGTTTACTAGCTATGTAAACTCACACATGTCACTTACCTCTCTGATTCTTAGTTTCTTCATTTATAAGGGAGTTATAGTACAAATGAAATTGTATTCAACAAACACCTACAGAGACTGTGGTAGGCGCCAGGCACCAGGCTGAGTGCCCACTGATTTGAAAAGCTGCTTCTCTGATATTATTTCCTCTGCAGGGCTTTCCTAACCAACTGCTTCGGACCGTCCTCCAGAGCTTACTGCTGGACATAAACCGGGGACCAAGCCCTGGCTCTGCCACTCACTAGGTGTGAGACGACGAGCAGGCTATTATTTAAGTTGTGCCTCCGTTTCCTCATTTAGTAAAACAATAATATGATTTCCCACATCCTAGGTCTGTTTGGAGGGCTAAATAGACTGTGTGTATATAGATCCACAGTTAAATCCAGTGGTGCTAGAAACAGAACGATCTGGTACTAGTCATGGTGTCGCCTCTTACCTGCTGTGTGACCTTGAGCATATTACTTAGATGTTTTATGCCTCAGTTTTTCCATCTATAAAGGGAGAACAAAAGTGGTATCTCTACCTCCATTGGATTTTTAAAAAGATTTTATTTACTTATTTGAGACAGAGAGAGAAAGTAAGAGAGAGCATGAGAGGGGGGAAGGCCAGAGGGCAAAGCAGACTCCCCGTGGAGCTGGGAGCCTGACACGGGACTCGATCCCAGGACCCCAGGATCAAGACCAGAGCCGAAGGCAGCCACCCAACCAACTGAGCCACCCACGTGCCCCTTCATTGGATTTATTGAGGAATATTGAACTCTTGACACATAGTGGCACTCAACCAATGTGAATTATTTCTAAGAAAGCTGCTTTACAGCTATAAATCTAAAACAAATATATTTAATATTAAGTAACAAATACACAATATATTAATATATAATGAATTATATCTATGTATCAAAACATAATTATTTATTGAGTGGTATTTCTCCCATCTTGAAGACAGGGACTGAGTCTTATCCCTCCTCACATCTCCAGTGCTTGGGAGGTAGGTTAGGTCATTGTTCAGGGGAAGAACTGAATACATTCCTCACATTTTCTATTCTCTTCTTGCTAGTGCCCTGAAGAAAACTCAATCTCTTGGCCTTAGAAAGTCACACACTTTTCTGGGGACTGTGCAAGTGTCAAAGAAGTTACGTGCCACCAGCTTTCAATGTCACCCCACCCCATGCCTCCTGGACTGAACAAGTGGAGGGAGGTGCTAAGGGAAGGGCAGAAAGGAGGACCCAGGCTTTCCACGTTGCCTAAGTCTCTGGGTCATGTTTTTCCATAGTCTGAGAGGTTTTGTTTTTGATTTAAAGAAACAAAAGAGTTTCCAAGGAAAACTCATTTTGTTATGGTTCAAAACCATTTAATTTGTGATATTATTTCCTCTGCTGAGCTTTCAACTTTCTAAACTGTTCCTCTGAGGCAGGAACAGCTCTGAGGCGGTGAGTGCTCTGAGGGGTGGATCTCATGGCTCCTCTGCCTAGTCTGCCCCGGGCTGCAGAACCTGGAGACACAGCTCAGAGAAATAAATCACCATTCCCCGGGCTTCTATTCAGGCCCATGTCAGCAGCATCCTTACAAGTGGACCTTCTCGCATCTTTTCAATCATGGAATGTTCCCTGGAGAAAGCACAGGGTCTGTGGCCAGATACAGTGCAGCCGAGGCCAGGGCTGATGAAGTGAGCAGCTCTGCATGGTTCTGCGGCCATCAGTTGGGGGTGCTTATCCTATCTATGGGATAAATGAGTGGAGTTCCACATAGCAATTATGTATCCTTGCCATTCATAATCACAGAGAGCTCCCACTTCTCCTCCAACCCCCACCAGTGTGTGGTGCAGTTTGGGAGTGGCCAAGGAAAGACCTTCCTTCACCTGATGCCTGTACCTTTGAAAGCTGTTCCACAAGTGACCTGGGGCCTTCTGAGGCTTTTCCTGAACAGGGAGGAATATTCAACCCAAGTCATGGAAGTTGCCGATGGACACTCTATCAGGGAAGAGGGAGCCACCCCTCCCCTCAGCACCAACAGGGTGAGCAGCTGACCTCATGGGCCTACACTTTCCTCACAGCTTGAGAGGTAGTTCAGACCAAGAATGTGATACTGAAATCAGTTTTGGATCAATAGAAGACAGAACTTTCTAGCATATTTTTTTTAAATAAATGGAGTCCCCTGTCACCAGAATTATTTTAAGAGACCGAACATCAGGCAGAAGAGTTGTAGAAGAGATTCAAACAAACAAGTAATTGTTGTTATCAGATGACCTTAGTTATCCCTTCAACCTTAAGGTGAGATGACTGAATTAAAACATGTTCCTTTAACCAACGCCAAGAGCGTGGTATGTACACCATACCCCTGTGGTACCATGAGACACATGGAAACAAATGAAGTCTCAATCCTGGTGCTTAGTCTTAGGAAATAAGACACCTTGTTAGGCTAATTTTTGAAACTTAAAGTGATCAATGCTTAAATGCTCATATACGCTACATGTCTTTCATAAGTCCTGGTGGGGGGCAGGTCTTTGCTTTTTGTCATCCTCAGGGATCCAGGTTAACAGAGGCTCAACAACTTTGCGGGGGGAGGGGGGCACTCTTCATGGTGATGGCAGGAGGAGAAGAGGGAGAATCCTGTACTGACTCTTTATCTTCTGCCTGTATGTGATACTTGTCAATTCTGCTTGACCTGTTGAGCTAAAGCAGGTCACATGGCATGACTGACTTCAAGAGGCAGGAAGTGTGATCCTACTGTGCCCACAAGGAGAACCAGAAATACTGATGAGTAGGACTAATGTTTATCACAAATACGAAGGTATCAAATATGAATATAAATGTATCACAGATACATGTGACAACTGGACAACAATCTAAGACAATATTTAATCAAGGTCTAAATAAAGAAATTGCCAAGTGAATGTTTGACGAATTAATGAATGAGTGATAAAACCATGTGACCTGAATAATAAGTGAAGATTTTGTGACAGAGAGGGGACATGAACACAACATTAAAAGCAGGAAGGTGAGTAGGTGTGGGTTGCAGAGAGGAAAATAACATCTCCACAAGGGTGGAGAGCAACACAGAAAAATGGGAAGAGAACTAAAATTTATATATCACCTATTGTGTTATAAGTACTTTGTAGGAAGGTTTACATTTTATGCTCCCCATTTTGTAGATGAGACTGGGTCTTAGACTGACTATGAGGCTTGTTCTCCCAAAAACATATGTCTAATAATTATATAACAGACCTTCTGATGCACCTTCTGACCTTGTGCTTGTTCCCGAAGCCTGTGAAATTTTCTACTCCACACCACGAAAGCAATAAGCTCTATGTTTTCCCACGACCACAAGGAGACAGGGTTGTCTAAAGCAGCCCTGGAAAATAGCAGAAGATAAAACTGATGGAGAACTTTGGCTGGGGGCTGAGTTTGGAACTAAGATCAACAATGGGAACTCACTGAAGTTCAGGCTAAGTATATATAATATACTTTTGAAGCACCTTCTCCTTTAACATTATGGGAGGCATAAATATTAGTAAAAAATTCCCTGCCTTCCAGGAACTCACAAAACCTTAGGAAATAAAAGAGTTATTCTGTAGCACAGACAGAATCTGCTATGTTTAATAGCAGAAACAGAAGCACAGAGTGTAAAGATGGGAGACAGCCTGTAAATGTAGGTGTTCCTGATGTTCTCAGGCAGGTGATTAGGAGAATGGCCCCTCCCTTGAGTGTAACTGTGCCTCCCTGAGCCACACGAGCTGCAACAGGACCCAACATGAGAACAAACTGGTATTTCCCACCAAATTCTTCTCAAGTATTTTATGACAGCACCAAGGAGTAGCTCACTTGTTCCCTCAAACACAGTACTCTTGTCTACCACAGGCGGGGCCCACCAGATCCTTCTTTCCTGCATTAGCTCTTTACAGTGAGTGAATTCCAAAAGTTGGATGACTTGATTCATTAATAACAACAACAACAACAAACCCAACATTTATGGAACACCAACAATGTGGGTCAATCAGGCACATTTTCTCATTTATGATGAGAAACCTGGGGTTCAAAGATTATGCATCTCACACGCTGGCAGATGTCAGAGCTAAGATTTGAATCCAGATCTTTCATACTCCACAGGATTACCTGGAGACCAAGGACTATGTCTTACAGTACTTCAACTAATCAGCACAGAGTATATCATGCCTGGCATGGAAAAAAATTCATTTATTGAAATCGTTAAAAGAATAAAAAAATCAGACAGTTGAAGTCACATTCCTGTGGTGGCAAATCTGTTTTCTTTTTAAGAGTGGGGGATGCATGTTAATGAATCAGGAGAAATGAGGCAGTGAGAAGGGGGTCTAGGATGTATTGGTGGTAGATGGCACTGGAGGCCAGAAAGAAGAGGTGGGATGGCTGGCATCAGTAGTGAGCAGCACTGTAGCTCTCTGAGCTGCAGAGAGGGGACTGTGGATGGAGATACAATGGTGAGATGACAGCCTGGACTTGGGTAATAATAGGAAGGAAATGCCAAGCCCCACAGAGGTGAAATCAGGGGGATTTGCTAGAAAGTTATAGTGATAAAAAAGAAGAGGCTGAAGATGACTCCAAGTTTTCCAGGTAATGGGAATTTAATAAGAAACTTCTTGCCATTGCGGTATTCTGGGAGCACACTTGACACTAAGACTCACAGAGTCTCAGATAATGATCGTCTACCCCAAAGCTCTCTGTTCACTTTGATAATCAATTCTTGTGCGGACAGACAGCTGGGAGCAAGGACATTGAAGTAGCAGACATGGTTCTTTAACTTAAAGGAAAGAAGTTCTGAGAGAAGGAACCAGATAATTTGGGTCCCTGTTGAAGACTCTGGTGAGATGCTAAGCCATGCTAAGCATTCAGGTGGACAGTCTCCTCTAGAATAAAGACAGATTGCCAGGCTCTAAGAGAAGATGCATGTTCAGCCTAAAACCAGAGACTAAGTTCCCAATACTCTCTGAAGAAATGAAACTCACGAGGGAAGAATCCTGACAGAAAAGGGAGAATGGCTGTATTGTGTTGCAATCTTTAAAGAAATGCAATGAGTACATGTGTCTGGTTAACCACATCCAACTTCCCTTCAGCAACCCCTGTCCTTCAGGCAAAGGACACCGCAGGAAGCCTTCAGGGTTAAGAGGGTGAGTCTTACCTCCAATATCCTACCCTTTACATAATTTTCACTACATGGATAACATTGTCACTAATGAGGATCATGAGGATTGTATAAATAATGACATAATCGCCGCAGATGGGTAATCATTACAAGAAAAAAAGGGGCACCTGACTGGCTCAGTTGGTTGAACCCCAGCATCAGTATCCCTGTTCATTGGGCATCATGCTTCTCCCTCTCCCTCTGCCGCTCTCTGCCTCAAATAAATAAATAAAATCTTTTTTAGAAGAAAGAAAGAAAGAGGAAAGAAAGAAAGAAAGAAAGAAAGAAAGAAAGAAAGAAAGAAAGAAAGAAAGAAAGAAGTGAAGAAAGGAAGGAAGGAAGGAAGGAAGGAAGGAAGGAAGGAAGGAAGGAAGGAAGGAAGATGCATTCTTCCTTCTCCTGGCCCCAAATGAAATGCAGTTTACTCCTTCCTATCAATGCTTTCTTTTTAATCACCATGTACTAGAAGTTAAGAAAATAAGACTCTTTCAAGGCTCCCTTTGGAAGACTTGACAAGCAAAGTAGTCCTTGCAGAATTCCTTTGGTTCTGTGACTGGAAAACAGGGTACCCTGATTAATTCTTTATATAGCATATAAGGATTTGTGTTCACAAACTGTCTCCCCACACAGGCATAAGCCCTCCCTTGCCGTCAGGGGCTGTACATGTAGCTGACTTCAGCCCATAAAAAAGACTCAAAGCATGAATGCTGAATGACAGTCTCTATCAACTCATCTGACGAGCATGAATTAACCGGTGTTACTCAATGAAGTTGTCTGAACTCTTATTAGTTTCCATTCTTGCTCAAAGCCAAGTGAAAGATACACGTGTCCTCCTGCCAGCAAGTTTGTACCAAGCTCCTCCTTGATACTTTGTAATTTGCCTCCTGAGGAGCAGAGGCCAAGTAGAGCAGTTGTGTTAGCCATGGCGCTTTGAGATTTATGGAACAGACTCAGGAACTACCTCTCTCTGTAATTGTGTTTCCTAAGAAGCTGCCATCACATGAGTCGTTCTACAAAAGAAAGAAGAAAATTGCGTTGGCGTGTGAGGTGTTGAACATGGCTTGCCTCCACCTTGGCGTGGCAAGACCTCTTGATCTGTTAATTGCTTTACAATTAACCTCAAGTCACTTTGTGCAGGTAAAACTATTTTCTGATTTGGATTCTATGCTTCCTGAAGTCCTGAGCCCTGTTTTTCTGTCTAACTGTATTATCACTCAGGCACAGAAGCCTTATTAAGTACATTTAAATCCACCCTGAAATGAGAGAAGTCAGGAGAAAGATCCTCTAGGGGTGGAAACAAAAGAGTTGGAGGTGGGGGCAGGTTCTCCTTTGCTGTAGAATCTGTTCCCTGTGGCCCCAGATTTCAATAGCATAGACGGTTCTTCTGATCATCTTCTTGAAAAAGTTATGGTCAGGCCATGGAGTTAAAACTGGTCTTTATCCAAACAGAATATTTTTTAAATATTCAGTCCAAATCGACTGCCACCTTACTTGAAAACAGTCCTTCATTTTAAGAAGCAGTTTCAGACAGTCTGTTTAGATTTCCAAAACATCTGTGCCTATACTGCTTGGAAACTCACATTTGGGGGCATAAACGCCATTTCCAGTAGGTCTTGCTGCCGAGCTGCTTAGAAAATAACCAAGGGAGGAGAATAAAACGAATTCTCCAAACAAGTGCCTGCCTTCTAGAGTGCTTACACTTGTTTCATTTCTCTTTTATTTTTTTTTTTCCAAAAATGGCTCTGTCTCAAGGCATTGTCCATGACATAAAAGAGGTGATAGGCCAGTAACTAGCCAGTAGGCTGAGACCAGAAGATGGGCTACAGCCCCTTTCACTGCCATCTTTCCAGAAATAATAGACCAACTCCCAAAAGCCCCCTTACATTTCCCTCCAGACAGACTCATGAATTTTTTTTCTTCAAAAGATTTCTCCCAAATCTACCAGAGCCTGTTCACAGAATGGCAAATCTCAGAGTAGGCAGGAAACTCCGTGGTCATCCAGTGGGACACTGGTCCCCATGTGGGAGTTTTCCTGTGGCACTAGGGACTGGGGAGAGGGGTGTCATCTCCCCTCTGTAGGGGGTCTCCCAATGATAGGTGCTTGCCATCTCAAGGAGTGGTCCAGGCCTCTTATTTTTTTTAGCTCATCTCCATATTTCACTCTCAATTGCTTCTTGTAACTCAAACCATCAGACCCGTTCTACTCTGTGAAGCCTCAAAGGATACATCAAATCCCTCTTTCCCGTGGCAGACAGTCAAATATGTTGAAATGGTTGTCAGGCCTCCTCTGAGTCTTCCCTTCTTTGGACTAAATAGTCTTGGTTTCCCGAACCTGGCCCGTAAGCGATGGGATTGTCAAATTCTTCCCCATTTGGGCAACCCCTGGACATGCTGCTGCTTGAAGATGTCTTACAGACAGGCAGGTTGCTCCCAGATAGGAATAAAATCCTCTGGACACGGTCTGTATCCAGAGGAGACTGGAATCGCTATCTCCCTTGTCCTTTGTTCCTTAAAAAAACAACACCATCATAGCATTCTGTAGTTTATCTGTGTTTTTTCCTACAGTCCCTCATTCTGGAATTTGTTGAGAATAGTGCTGACCTTGACCTTCACCTCTGAAAGTTTTATGTTCACAGTTTAAAGGCTACATTTAGTCTATTGAACTCATTTTAAATTGTGATTCTGTCATCTATCATTTCATCTACCCCTCCTAGTTTTGGAAGGAAAGTGACTTCTCTATCTTAATCTAAGCCCAAGATTAAAAAATATATATATGTGTACAGTAGGGCCCAGAACAGAATATACAGCAATTAACAACATTTACTGAGTGTTTACCATGTGCCATGCTCTGTTCTAAACACGTCCTGCAGGCACATGGGTTGCTCAGTCTATTAAGCGTCTGCTTTTGGCTCAGGTCGGGATAGAGGTACCCATCGGGCTCCCTGCTCAGTGGGGAGTCTGTTTTTCCCTCTGCCTGCTGCTCCCCCTGCTTGTGCTCTCTCCCCCTCTGTCAAATAAATAAATAAAACCTTTTAAAAAAATGAATAAATAAATACATAAACACTTCTCATGAATTGGCGCATTGAATCCTCTTATCAGTCCTGATACATAGGTGTGATTAGTATCCCTACTTTCCTGATGAGGAAGCTGAGGCACAGAGAGGTTAAGTAACTTGCCAAGGCCCCTCAGCTAGTAAAAAATGGCAGAGGCAGGAGTTGAAGCCAGGCAGTCTGGCTCCAGAGCCTGTGGTCTTACCCAGCACTCTGCATTGTCCCTGCTAGAGGACATCAAGAGGCTTCCCTTCACTTTGACATCATTAAACCAAAGACCAATACTCTTTAGGAACAACTGAGTCAGCCAGCTAGAAGTCAGACATGTGTACTATCATTTAAACTATTTCCTTCCATCCATCCTTTCCATAAAAATATTAGAAGGAACTCGGTCAAATGCTTTCCTCGAGTCAAAACACACTTGTCTATAGTACAGCATTCCCTTGCTCTTCAAGGTCAATAAACCCATCAAAGAAAGTGATTTATTTTGGAATGACTGGCTCTTAGAGGATCTCTGCTGGCACCAGTGCTTGTCTGCCCTCCTTCTGGCCCTCTAAGTCATCCTGGCTCCCTTACGCCACTTACCCAGCTGCTCACGGTCATCACACAGGGCTATTCTGGCTTATTCTAGTCCAGTCCAGCCCAGTCTTGTTCCCAAACCTCCCCTGCTTAGTTGAATTCCTTGGCATTCTAGCCCCATCACTGATCCTTTCTTTTCACACAGTGTATCTCTGAGTGTGTTTTATGGAACACGCCTTCTACCAGTAATAGGTTGATGGGGTTTTTTGTTTGTTTTTAAGGAGTGGTTCTTGGGTTAAAAAATTAAATTAGATCATTTACCTCTTAATTTAGCTCTTAATATGCTAATGTGCCTTGTGAAGCTTTAATTAGAGTGATATTCTATGTAGTACGTCACGTTAGTTGACCAGGGAATCTGTGCTGGGAACTCACGTGCGCGCGCACGCGCGCGCACACACACACACACACACACACACACACACTAGTGTAAGGATATAGAGGTATATTACATAATAGGGTATATTGGGGCATCAATTAACTATTTCCTTGTCTAAATGTTCACAAACTGACTGGTTTAGTTGTGAGTTCAAGCCCCACACTGGGTGCAGAACTTACTTAAAATAATAAAATAAATGCTCACAAATCTTTCATTTGTTATGGATTCCAGAATTCTATCAAGGATGCAGGGAAATCTAACCAGTTGGTCAGTGCCAGAATCCACATTTTCTGATTATGCTGAGTGAAATAAGTCAAGCAGAGAGAGTCAATTATCATACGGTTTCACTTACTTGTGGAGCATAAGGAATAACACAGAGGACATTAGGAGAAGGAAAGGAGAAGTGAATTGGGGGAAATTGGAAGGGGACACGAACCACGAGAGACTGGGGACTCTGAGAAACAAACTGAGGGTTTTGGGGGATGGGGGTTAGGTGAGCCTAGTGGTGGGTGTTGAGGAGGGCACGTATTGCACGGATCACTGGGTGTGCTGCATAAACAATGAATCTTAGAACACTGAAAAAATAAAATTTATAAATAAATAAATTTATAAATAAATAAATACATACATAAAATAAAAAACAGAATATTTATGTGTCTTCTTTTGAGTGAAGAGATTCTCTATACCTTTTCTTAAATCCCCTAGGATGAATGATCTCCAGGGTTAGAAATTGTAACTGAAAGTGATTACTTCTTAGCTAAATTGGACCTCAATTTGCCCTTACCTTTGCTCCCCTTCATAGATTGATCATTTTTTTCTTGCTTTTATACCAGCTTTAAACCTTTTTCAAATTTTACATTCTCAAGGAAATACAGCTTGTTGACCGCCTTATTTTAAGTGCCAATACCTACCCAATACTCTCTGCCTTGCTTTCCTTCATTATGTTTCTCAGCAGACCTCAGTGTCTTCAAACACGGCAGAGAATTTACTTGCTTTCTCATTGGCTGTGTTTCTATGAGGAGGTACTGTTGTATCTCCAGCACCTGTAATGATATACCTATCATAGAGGAAGTTCCTAATACATACTGTTGAATGAATGGAGAAGGTAGAAGGAGCAATCATTCAAAACCTGTATACACTGGGTGCCTTACATTTGGCAGGCATTCCAGTGAAATGGCTTAAATGCCACTTCCTCAGGGAAGGAATCCCATCACACTCTCTCACTTCTTTCTTTGCTTTGTTTTCATAGCACTTACCACATTTTATAATTACATGTATTTATGTGATTATTTCATTTCCCTTCCCTTATTGATTCATAAGAACAAATATCCAGTCTTTTTTATCACCTTTCTTGCAGTGCCTAGCCAAGAGTAGGCACCCAATCATCCACACATTGAATTTCTAATTTCAATTTGAAGTTCCATTTGGTTCCTTTTTAGTTCTTTTCAGTCACTCTTTATAGTCCCCGTCCCTTTGGTTTTTTTAAGATTTTTTTTTTAAGATTTTATCTATTTTTTGTCAGAGAGAGAGAGCGAGCACAAGCAGGCAGAGAGGCAGGCAGAGGCAGAAGGAGAAGCAGGCTCCCTATCAAGCAAGGAGCCTGATGTGGGACTTGATCCCAGGACCCTGGGATCATCACTTGAGCTGAAGGCAATTGCTTAACCAACTGAGCTACCCAGGCATCCCCCTTTGTAACATTTTAAATGCCATCTTTTTTCTTTAAGTTTATTGAATATAGTTTACATCCTATTTTTGACAATTTCAGTATCTTCAGGCTTTGACTTTCTGTTTCTGTTCTGCATTTTTTGTGTCTTCTGATTCTAGCGTGTGTGTGTGTGTGTGTGTGTGTGTGTGTGTGTGTGTGTGTGTGTGAAATCATAGTCCTTGGAAATTTATCTATAGGAATTTTTGGGTCCTGAAATTTAAAAAATATACCCACAGACAGGTTTTCATTTAGTTCTTCCAGGGACCTGGTGGACCACGAATCCTGAGATCTCTTTAAATGAGTATTCACCTTGGAGGTGGCTTTAAAATCTCAAAGTGGTTGTAAATTTTGGTCTTGGATACTCCTTGGATACTCCAAGGTAAGCTTGCGGTTAGGAATTCTTGTAGAACAACTTTGTCTTATTTTCCTCCACCCAAACTCAAAGCCAGGACATGCAAGTATTCCCACTATTTATCTCTATAGTGTGGGTCTTTTCACTAGTTTACCACTGAAGATGTTGTTTTTCAGGGATGCCAGCTTTAAACAGGAGTCTTAGATCTGACTAACCTACCTAACATAGGCTCTGTCATCTGTCTAGTTAAATAGTAAGCTCTAGGGATCCCGAGCAAGTGTTGGCCAGAACTTTCTTGTCATTTCCAGGCTTTAAAGATTTCTCTTATCTTTCCATCAACTCAGCAAAGCACTTAAATAAATTAGCCAACATCTTTAGGTGTTCTTCTCACAGAGACTTTCTCCAGTTACTTCATGTAATAAAAAACTGAAGCCCTCTTCCTCTGAGTATTCATACTCTTGTTAAATTTTCTTTATCTTACTGTATTTTTCACTCATCCTCATATAAGGCAGGATCTATATGTCTGAATGTCTGCAAACAACAGGGTGTATGTCCTTATAATAAAGGCAGGTTGATATTCATGGCTCATGTTGCTATAATATCTAGTTCAGCTACTTCAGCTTTAGTGGCATTTTCCCTTATACTTACTGTTCCAGGCTCTAATACTTTGAGCAAATATGGCTAAAGAAAATCTCTAGTTTCGGGGTGCCTGGGTGGCTCAGTGGGTTAAGCCTCTGCCTCCGGCTCAGGTCATGATCTCAGGGTCCTGGGATCAAGCCCTGCATGGCATCGGACTCTCTGCTCAGTGGGGAGTCTGCTTCCCACTCTCTCTCTCTGCCTGCCTCTCTGCCTACTTGTGATCTCTCTGTCAAATAAATAAATAAAGTATTTTTAAAAAGAAAATCTCTAGTTTCTAGCATGTGTTATCAACATTGTTTTTTCTCTCTGACATTATTCTTTCACTGTTTTTCTCCTACATTATTCAGGAGAAGACCTATTTGAATGTAATTCTCCCCCTGGTTTCTCCAACTCTTCCCTAATTCCTCCCTGTCCATTTTTGCCATTGCAACTCTTTTCCAGATGTTCAGTAGCTTTTCCCAGTACACTCACTGATATCATTTTCGTAATTGATGAGACTGTATCTGTCTTTCTATGAAAGATGGCTAAGTGGCAGGAGAACAGTTTTCAGGAAACCTCGAAGTGCTTTACCCTGGGCCCTAAAAGAATATTTCCCTATTTTCTGGTTTGTGAAAACCCTCAGCCTCTAATCAATGAAGCAGATGTCAAGAACTCTGAAGTAGTTCCCCCTCCCCCAGGTGTTCTGTCTCATGAGGTTAAACAAAACTTGAATGGGCCATGAAGAGAAACCTACACAGGATTTATTCCCACATTTTAGCTCTTTCTCTCTTATACTTAAGAGATTCTTTAGGCATCAGGTTTTCCATAATTTTTAGTTTGGTTTAGTTTCATTGGTTTTTGTTTTTTTTGCTGGTCCTGCAGGGGTGTTTATGTCATTGAGATAGTTTGAGAAGCTGTATTGGGAACCTCAAGCCATAAGCCATTTTCAACAAGAAGTTCTCTCCATTGGTCTTGATCAGTTACATGAAAACATGATACTCACCTAAAATTCCTGTCTTCCACCTCCCTGATAAGTTGGTAAATATTTCCAGAGGAGGCTAGGACCCTGATAACTGGCTTTCCCAGTATGCTGAGGGATTCTACATATTGGGGCCAGACTTGTGAGTGGTGATGGCTTCATGCTGGTCTCCTATAACAGTGCATACCAGTTGATGGGCAGGAAAATCAACTCAACTGTCCAAGCTAAGTCTATGGTCTCAGGGAAATAACTATACAGCACAATGTCCTCCTCCCACTGACTTCAGTCCCCAGCCCACTTCTCCCAACATGGAGCCCAGTGTTCTAAGCTTCCTTTGTATAAGGCTTAGGTTTCCTCCTAATGACAGTCCTTCCTCTTTCCCTATTGTCCAAGTCCTTGAATATCTTAGCAGTCTCTCACAACTGCAGAGGTCACTCATACAATTACTGGTTTATGGGGCAAGGTGAAAATAAAAAAACACTTGAAGATTGGGTATTGTGGCCCCTGGGTGGATCAGGACTCCTTTTGCTGTCAGAATTAAATCCAGCCAGCTCTTCCTCAACCTTCTTAGACATCTAGGCAAATCCAGAATTTGTCATGTGCATTTCTCAATATTCCTGTTATTCAGTGAATGAGTATATCCCCCCTGGGACAGAGCCACTCCACTGTATGGGTGGCATTGCAGGCATCCAGAAACCTCATACTGATTAATACTGTCTGCCAAGCATACACATGTTAAGAACCCTACGCGGATTATTAATGAATGAACTTTCACTCACTAACTGAATGACTATGGAAGCATCTGGGCTTGGGAGTTCTCAAGATTGTGCTTAATGACAGCACTATTAAATAATTTTGCAGTTCAACAACCTTATTCAGGGATGGTGGATATGTGCCAGTTTTAAGAAAGACTTCAGTGTTGGGCTGAAGAGCTTTGTCGTTGGACCTGCTTATTCAGACTTACAGATGATACGGAGCCAGGAGGAGACACTCATAGGTGGGGTAACTAATTAAGATTCAGTGCACAGACAAGAGCAATGGCCCGAAACAAACAGAAGGGGGAGAGAGAGAAATTTTTACCTAATGATAAAGTTATCTGCATTTAGGTTAAAATATTAATTGTTTAATGTACTAGTCTAATCCAGGTAAGGACTAACTTGATGGCAATTTCTATGGATATGTCTTGAGGTTTTAATTTATTAGACACTGAATATTAAATAATCATGCAATCTTATTTTAAAAACAAAAACTGTAATGCTATCAGCCCAAATTCAGACCAAGGGAGATTTTAACCTTCTCTCCTTCACAACATTAGACCCCTCCTGGGGTTGCACTCAGGTAAGACATTTAGAGAACACTGGAAATTGTGGGCAACCTCGGAGAAGAGCAGCCTGGATTGTACAGGGTCTAGAAACTGTTACAGGAGAAATGATCAGATAAAACAAATTACAGAGGCTGCAAAAGAGAAGTTTGCTGTCTTCAAGTATTCAAAGTTCTGTCAATCTTAATCTTTTGTGAGATTAACAAACTGAGGGTTGGGCGGGGGGGTAGGGAGTAGGGGGAGGCTGGTTGGGTTATGGACATTGGGGAAGGTATGTGCTATGGTGAGTGCTGTGAAGTGTGTACCTGTACCCCTGGGGCTAATAATACATTATATTTTAATAAAAATTATAAAAACAAACAAACAACAACAACAAAAAAGTTCTGTCAAGTGAAAGAGGGAACAGACTGCTTGCTCTATTTCACAGAACTCAGGCCAATGAAACAAAGACCCAGGGAGCTCAACTTACTTCTACTTATGAAAGACTGTCCTGTCAACTTCAGCTCCACCACAGTGGAATGGGCTACCTCATAATGTACTGAGCACGTTGCCATTGGAATCAAAAAGAGTCTGGATGACCCTCTGTCAGGGAGTTATCAAAACAATTTTGGGGGGTGGGGTGGAAATGGAAATTGGATCAAGTGACCTCCAGCCCTGAGGGGCTAGGCTTTTAAAATTATTTCCCACTAAGATTTTAATGACTAATACATATAATATGGTATCATATGATAAAAACAATTATTAATGGCACCTCACCAGGCATTACCACAATCATTAACACAGGGTTTGGAAGATAACATTTTTGTCTAGGGTAGGACAAGGAAAGTCTTCTTAACACTATTTCACCTGGACAACTTCAGTTTGTAAAAGACCTGCTTTAGTTTTCATGCCTGACTGTGTTCAGCATCTTTGTAACATATTGGTGAGAAAAAGCAAAGAAAGGGAGGAGGGGAGGAAACTGTATCCTATAAAGCTTAATCACACACTTGCACATACATTATTTCACTTAATCTTTGGGACAACCCAGGACAGTAGGAAGTTTTATGACCATTTTACAAGTGAGGAGACTGACACTTAAGGAAGGTAAGAGCCCAAGGTCACACATAGCGACAAAGATAGAAACGAAGACAAATGGGCTTTCTCAAACAATATTTTATGGTCTCCCGGATTCCTGAGATGAAAAGAGCTGTAGAGGTTCTCTGTTCCAAACACCCACCAGCTATATGGAGTCCTCCTTAGCCTTGAAGAATTAGTTATGTGCACTTGAACCGAAGGTCAACCTAGTAAGAGAACAAAGCTGACTTTTAAAACCTAACAGCTCTAACAGCACTGTCCTCCCCAATCCCTTCTGTCTAGTTTAGACCAGGCTCTTGCTGCAGACACCCAGTGCAGGCTAGTGGGTACCTGGGGCTGGGGGCAGAGACCCCCAGTTGGCCACTCCACAGTATCCTGGTTTCACCACTGGCCTCTAGCCTGAAGGATCCCCAGGTCAAGTCTAATCCTTTCCAGTGTAGTCCCAGCACCCATGGAGCTGTCTCTGTTCCAAACCACCCCACAGGCCTGCACCCCAGGGAGCAAGGCTCAATGGGAAAGAATGTATTCCTAACATCCATATCCTTGATTCCATTTCTCACTCTGAATTTCTTCATTGGGCTATGGATGCTTCCATGCTGCCTCAGAAGGGAGGCCCCACGATGCAAGTTTTTCCTGCCCCATAGCTCCCTCTTATTCCCACAGGCAGGGCTGGTGCAGTCCAGCCTCAGAGCCAGTGCAAGCACCAGAAACTGGCGGCCTCTTGGTATGATTCATTGGTCTCTCATTTCCCAACCAGTGACATATCTTGGCTCAAAAATGAATTTTAATCTTCATCAAATCTTTGAAGAGGAGCCCAGGAGAACTGAATGGCATGAGAAAGAAAAAAGAGAGGAAGAAGAAAGAGATATGTCTTGGTCTCAGGTACCCTTCAGAGCAGAGAGATCAAGAGCAGGTTGGGCTAGTGGTGCCTGGTGGCTCAGCTGGTTGCACGTCTGACTCTTGGTTTTGGCTCAGATCATGATCTCAGGGTCATGAGTTCCAGCCCCACTTGGGCTCTACACTCAGCATGGAGTCTGGTTGAGATTCTCTCTCTCCTCTCTCTATGTCCCTCCTCCACTCCTCTCTCTCTCTAAAATAAATAAATGAGTCTTTTTTTTTTTTTTTTAAAGAGCAGATTGGCATATTGGGCTAGTTCTCTGAATTCTAAACCAAGAAGCACCGTAATGTCTTGGATGACAGTGGCAATGCAGTGTTCTTGGCTTCTACCACACTGTGAAATGATCTGGAAAGAATACAGAATACTTATGTAAAGTATTGTCCCTGTCCACAGAAAGTCCATGCCTTCTGATAGAGGCTCCTTGGATCCTCCAGGCCACAGTGGCACCTTCCACCATGATCCCATGGCACTCTGCCTGTTCCTCTGCCCATTGAGTCTCACATTGTGAATGGATCACTGCTCATGTCCCTCGCTACAGTAGAAGCTCAGTGAGAAGCAGATTTTCATCACCTTTACATCCACAAAACAGCTATCATAATGGCTGCCATGCAACAAATGCACAATAAATGTGAACTGAATGCAGTCTTATTGGGTAGATAAAAGCTATACAGGTACCAATGAAAAGTGCACATGAGGCCATACAACTGTGGCATAGGGGGGGAGAACCCCAGGTGGTGACTCAGTCCATTTGGCTCTGATCCCAGCTTAGCCATTAACAGCTGTGTAAACTTGGACAGGTTGCTTCCTCTCTCTGGACCTTGCCAATCCAGGCACCTAAACTTCCATGTCTGTCAAATTAAGGTTGATAAAGGATTTTTGGAGACTCTTCCAAAAAGAGGTCCAGAGATGTGAGGGATTCCTCAGGGTCACAAAGGTGAACACACTGCCTTCTGGTAGCTCCACTCTGAACTGTAACCTTTGGAGGTAAGGTGTCCTCTCAAGATTATGTCTTCTGGTTCCTTTGCCACCAGGAACTGAAGGGCCTCAGGTGGAAGAAATCTCTTAGCAGAGATCTGCCTCTATGGGCATCTCTCCATAATATACCTCTTTCCTTTCCTAAGAAAGGAAAGGAAAGGAAAGAAAAGGAAAGGAAAGGAAAGGAAAGGAAAGGAAAGGAAAGGAAAGGAAAGGGAAGGAAAGGGAAGGGAAGGGAAGGGAAGGGAAGGGGAGGGGAGGGGAGGGGAGGGGATGGGAGGGAAGAGAGGGAAAGGGAAAGGAAAGGAAAAGAAGGGAAGGGAAGGGAAGGGAAGTTAAGTTTCCTGGCCTCTAAATCCCAAATAATTTTTTTCCACCATTTTGAAAATTCAGACATCTGCCCATCCCAAGTTTGGAAGCACTTAAGATTCTATAATCACATCTGCAATTGTACTTATCCCCTGGTATATCATTCACCTGCCTCTGGGATGATGGCTCATTGGGCCATGCTGTGTGTTCTCTTACCAGCAATTCACCTCTCTGAGACCTCAGGCTCTGCTGTAACTGATTATTCTACATTTTTCCTACATAGAAAAAGGGAGGAAATGAACAAATGAACAAAAATGGAAAATGAGTTGTTCTGGATTCTTTCAACCATCCATTAACATTTCACCAGCTATCCCAAGAAGTGGGCCTGCAACCCCTTTGATCTCTCTTTTGTTCTGATCAGACTGTTAAAAGCATTTTTTTTGTTCTTGTTCTCAACACTACTTGAGAGCTTCTTCTCCTTTGGCAATTTCAGAACTCTGGCGCTCTTCTTACAGGTCCCTGCAGTCAACCTTAAAATAAAAGAGTCAGTTACTCTATCAGCAAATTGAGTTTCTTCAGGAAGAGCAGAGGATTTGCAATTTGGGACAAGCGAAGTAGGGTGAATCTTAGCAAGTCTGAAGAGACAAAGGGAGAGTCACTTTCATTAGGCTTTAGGAGGAACTTAGGGAGGGTTGTTTTAAATAGAAGTTCACTGCAGAAGAACAAGAGTTCAAGGTTGAGGTGCTTTCTCATTAACCGCAAGCGGTGGTTAAAGCATTGTTGATGGGCAGGGAGGGATCTCTTAAAAGCAGGAGGTGAGATTCCTACGTGAGAAATGTCCTCGCTTGTCAAGATAATCCTGGTCTTCCTTCTTGTAGTGGTTCCACAGGCTGCCATGAGTGGGACCTGCATGACATTGGACCCTGATTCCATTTGAAAGGAGGTTCCCGGGGCGCCTGGATGGCTCAGTGGGTTAAAGACTCTGCCTTCTGCTCAGGTCATGATCCCTCCTCCTCCCCTCTCTCTGCCTGCCTCTCTGCCTACTTGTGATCTCTCTCTGTGAAATTAATAAATAAAATCTTTAAAAAAAAAAAAAAGAAAAGAAAAGAAAGGAGGTTCCTCAGTGCTAACCTTGGATTCCTCACATCCTCCCATGTCTCCAGGATGTCCTCTTGGAAAGCTGAACTCAAGGAGAGCTCCGAAGGCAACTACATTATCTCCAAGGTAGTTTCCCTTTTTCTTCCTCAGCAGATTCCTTTGCAGTTGAATAGTCCCAAATCTATTTCCAAGACTTTACGACTTTTAAACCTGCTTCTGCTTTTCAAAGACTGGAAATGACATCTGATTTCCTATGGCATTAGTTTCATGAAATCTAGGGAAGGTACCAGAGCTGCCATCCTTGGCTACTTCTATCTAGGACTATTTCTCAGCAATTTTTCTGTCATTTCATTATCTTCACATTCTGTTGTTTCTTATTGCTCACATTTGAGTCCAGAGACTGCAAGGACTCTCCCAAATTCAAGAGTTGCAGTCTTCAGAGAGAGGTAGGGACACAGAACTGAAGTTGGGGGACAAAGGGATTCTCACTTGATCCCAAAATGGTTTACTTCACCAATGAAAGTCCAGAGCAGCTATCTCGATCTCAAAACTGTAACATTTGTTAATTCCAGAGGTTAGTTAATACATTCATTTCTATTAGATTGTTTTGGGTACTTTTCCACACTTTTCCTCAAAATAAAATAATACATTTTAAAAGATGAAGTCCAGAATAACAGCTCTCCTCACTGCTTCTTCCATGGACAAAGAGAGCAATCTATGAAGTATTACCAGAATTTATCAGGTGTTCTGCTTCTTCTGTAGACATTTCAGCTTCACCTTTTAGGGTGGCCTCTCACCCCAGTTATCTATACATAGCTCCAAAGGCACTGGTTTTATCCCACCTCTATCTCCCCCAGCTGTGACCTCTCCCTCATTCACACTATGGCACTCATTTTCATCCCGTTTTCCTTCTCAGAACACCTTCCCTTCTGACCTCTACCTTACTTTATTTCTCCCACCTTGCCTAGGAGTCCAGAAGTCATTTATTCTTTCTAATATGTTGGGGTGTCATGATGCATGACTCCAGTCCTTTGCGTTTTCCTCCTGAAAGACACATGATTTTATTTAAAGCCCACATCAGTGATCACCACCTTCTCTCTGTGAGCTGAGAATAGATTTATAAGAAAAGCTTTCCTAAGCCACAAACTGTTGTCTGCCAGAGGTGACATGGGATCACTGGACCCTGGAGGTACCATCCCCCACCAACCCAGGGAAAAGACAAAGACCAACCCAACCACCCTTGGAGTTTTCCCAGTGTCAATGCTGCAGAGGACATGCAATAAAATAGAAGTCATTAAAAATCAAAATAAGAACCGCATTGACAAAATTTACAAAAGAAGTTTGAAGTGCAAGATGTACAGTAAACATGATGTTGGTAAACACAGCCTACCTCAGCAGGTGAGGAGGGAGGGGTTTGGCAGTGGGCAGAAAGGAACCATGAGTGATGGGGGAAGACAAAGGTGGCATCATTCAGCCCTGAGTTGCTCTGCCATAAGAGCCTTATAAATCCTCTTCAACTGCCACAGACCATAGGGAGCAGGTGTTGTACGACTTGTCATCAAAGCAGGAAAATTTGCAGAAAAGACAGTGAAGCAAAGTCCTTTCTTCAGGTTCAGCGTTACACAAAGACATACAATAAACAGCAGGGCTAGAATGAAGATCACAGTAATAAATGGGATGGCAATTTTGTATCTTAACCCAATCACAAGCAGAGAATCATAGGAGCACATTTTCCATAGTTAGTGTAAGCCCCTTGGAGTAGTCAAAGGAAGGGATGTATGTGTACTGTCTGGAATCAATGTGATGCTCAGAAAAGAACAACAGAGGTAGAGACCCAAAACTAGAATCCAGGCTCCTTAATCATTCCTAGCTCGGTATTTCACTAGTGCCCTACAGAGCAAGGTTTTTTTTGTAGTAAGCACCAGAACCAGAACTGTAGTATTCTTCCTTTTGTTTTTTTTTTTTTTAAGCATGTATGTATTCTGGGGTACATAGACATATAGTCACCATGCTCTTAAATTAACTGTTTAACAAATTCTACTTGGTTCATTCTATAATAGAGGCTCATTTTCTATCAACCATCTTCTTGTTGCTCTTATTGAAAGCCCACATAAAAGAATTTGGGGGGTTGTTAAGAACTATTTGAAATGGACCTTACTGACATTTGCAGTGAGAGTGATAGTGTCAAGAAAGGAAAACTGTCACTCTTAAAAGAATGCTAACCTAGGTGAGTCACATGTGACCCTGGACAGGATACTAAAACTTTCTAAGGTTTTTTTTTAAGTGTTTCTAAGACTTATTTCCCCTGAAGATGGCATTTAAAATACAATTAGAAAGCATGGAATTAGTATCACATAAAATGCTAAGTGATAATAAGAGCTTGAAACAATAGTTGGATTATTATGAAACAATTAATGATTTATTGCTAAATGAATATTACTGATTACGGTTGCTGTAAGATATCAGAAAAGGGACAAAGAAATCAAAGAAGAATTAAATAAATTGAGAGATATCCCATGTTTGTGGATAAAAGACAATATTGTCAAGATATATTTACTTCCCAACTTGATCTACAGATTCAGTGAAATGCCAGTAAACATCCCAACAAGTTTTCTTATGTATATCAACAAAATTATTCTTGAGTTTATACAAGAAGCAAAAGATCCAGACTAGCCAACACAATATTAAAAGAGAAGAACAAAATTGAGGACTAATACTAACCAGTGTTATGCCCCATATTGGGATCCCTGTACAGTGGGGGGGTTTTCTTCTCTTTCTCCCTGCCCCTCCTCCCTCCTTGTGTTCTTTCAATCTCTCTCTCTCTCATAATAAATATAGAATAAAATTCTACCCGACATCAAGACTTATGATAAAGCTACAGTAGTCAAGATGGTGTGGTATTAACAAAAGAATAAACAGATCAATGGAGCTGAATAAAGAGACCAGAAATAGGCCCCCATAAATACAGTCAACAAATGTTTGACAAAGGAGCAAAGATGACAAAATGGAACAAAGATAGTCTCTTCAAGAAATGGTGCTGGAACAAGTGGACATCAACATCTAAACACAGACTTTATGCCCTTCACAAAAACTAATTCAAAGTGGAGCAGAGGCCTATGTGTACAAGGCAAAACTATAAATGTTTTAGAAGATAACATAGGAGAAAACCTAGATGACCTTGAGTGTGATGATGACTTTTTAGATATAATATCAAAGACACAATCCATGAGAGAAATAATCAATAAGCAAGACTTCATAAAATTAAAAACCTCTTGCCTCAAAAGACATTTATCATAAAAATGAGAAGACAAACTATTGACTAGGAGAACATATTTGCAAAACACACATCTGATAAAGAATTCTTATCCAAAATATACAAAGAACTCTAAAAAATTCAACAATTAAAAAACTGAACAACTCAATTAGAAAATAGGCCGACTTTGACACGTCACCAAAAAAGATAAACAAGTGGCAGGTAAGCATATGAAAAGATACTCCATATCATATGTCATCAGGAAAATGAAAATTAAAACAATAAACTGCCACTACATGCCCATTAGAAGGGCTAAAATCCAGAACACTGACCACACCAAATGCTGATGAGGGTGAGGAGCCACAGAAATTGCTGGAGAGAATGCAAATGGTACAGGCACTTTGGAAGATATTTTGGTGGTTTCCTACAAAACTAAACATACTCTTACCATGCAATTCAGCAGTTGTGCTCCTTGGTATTTACCCAAAGGAATTAAAAATTTATGTCCACACAAAAATGTGCACATGGATGTTCACAGCAGCTCTATTCATAATTGTCAAAACTTGGAGACAACCAGGATGTCCTTCAGTTGGTGAATGGATACACATTCCGGGGCACATTCAGGCAATGGAATGATACTCAACGCTAAAAAAAATGAGCTATCAAGCCATGGGAAAACATGGAGGAATCTTAAATGCACATTACTCAATGAAAAAAGCCAATCCATAGTATGATTCCAACTATATGACATTCTGGATTATACAAAACTATGGACACAATAAAAGATTAGTCACTGCCAGGGGTGCAGAAAGAGGAGGAGAGATGAATAGGCAGAGCAGAGAGTATTTTTAGGGCAGGGAAAATACTCTGTATGATATCACAGTGATGAATATATATTGCTATACATTTGTCCAAACCCATAAAATATAGAACATCAATAGGGAAGCCTTAGGTAAACTTTGGACTTTGGATGATTATGATGGGTTAATATATGTTCATCCTTAGTAACAAATGGACCATCCTAAGAGGTGGTGTTGATAATGGGGGAAGTTATGCATGTGTGGGAGTGGGGGGCATGCTGGAAATCTCTGTATCTTCTTCTCAGTTTTGTTGTAAACATGAAATTGTTCTAAAAAATAAAGTTTTTTTTAAAAGCTTATGCACTGAAAAATTAACAGAAGTTAACAGATTGCAATTTTTAAAAAAAGTATAGATAAATTTCAGGGATGAACAATGGAATACTTGCAGAGCATGAATAAGAAGCTAAATGTATGCATTTAAAATTAAATTATAATGCATTGCAGGAGCAATAATACATTATCTCTAATTCACCTGGCTATAGGATTTTAGAGATCCTAACATCTATTTACTTGCATTTCACTAGATATTCACAATATCCATGTACAGCAGGCAAGGTCAGCGTTATCCTCCTTTTACACATGAGCAAACTAAGTCTTGCAATCTATTTCTTCTGGATCCTAAGGCAGTGCTCATTCAAGGTCAAAAGGACAAAAATAATTTGACAACTTTCTTGATTAACTCTCCAGCCGTTGTTAAAACTTCAATACTTAAGATCAGAAAGACTCACAAACTTTGGCTCAGGAAATTTGGAAAATAATCATGAGATACAGGTACAAAGTATAAAGCACAAATGCTCTCTAAATTATAAAACTCAAGAAAGTGTTAGTGGTAATCTCTGTTAGGCACCACTTCCCAAGTTCCTGAACCCAGAGATGGAAATGCCATTTCAGTCCCAACTATAGCACAGCCAATGAAACATCCCAGGCCCTGCTGAGCAAGGAGTGGAGACCCTGCTAGAGTGTCCCCTTCCTCCATCAATTCCGTATGCCGCCAGAACCAGTGCAGAAGGGAGGAAATTGCAGCCTCCCATTTTATGACCTTCAGGCTGTGCTGAAGGATTTAAAACAGCCAGCCCCGCCAGGGAGGCTGGGCGCTTTGGGAAGCCTTCTCTTCATATTTTATTTGCTTCTGTTGCAGTCTCTGTGCAAGTGATGAAGACAAGTCACTCCTGGCAGAGAACCCTGCTGGGGCTGCCAACCTGCTCCATATCTGAGGTTGTGGGGGAGGGTGTGGACCCAATCTAGGGAGGCAGGCTCACGAAGTCAATTTTCCGCAGAGCCTTACATACTGAGTATGTTATACAAACCACGGTGGCTGAGAGAACTCCAGGGTCAGCCAAATCTAGATTCAAATCCGTGTTCTGCCACTGGCTAGCTATGCCACTGTGAGGAAATTATATGACTTTTCTAAGCCTCATTTTCTTCTGTAACCTGAGGATAATAAACTCCACATCATACCATTTCTGCAAGGATTTAATGAGATAATGTGCATATTTGGCATAGAGCCTCCCACAAAACAGTAATTGCTAACTACTGCAATTATTGTTGTAATAACTATTACTAATTATCATTAAGGGCTTAATGTGCCAACCAACTAGTCAGAGTTGAATGGAGTGGAAGTCTAAGAACATGTGAGTTTAGGATCTTTGGATCAACATATCAGAGTGCTGGTTATCCTTTCTTCTTTGGAATGGTTGGGAAAGATGGGCTTTGGGGGACTGGGGGAGGTAAAGTGAGTTCATTTTCTTGTATATGCACTTTAAACAAAGAAAGAAAAAGGAGACAGTCTCCTTCCTTCCAGCACCCAGTGTCCACTGGGCTTGGAGGGAGTCAAGCCAGGGCTAGCCACCTTGGAAAAGGTGTCTCAGTAGAAGGCAATGGCAGAGACCTTGTAGTCCATGGGGAGGAGGTGTCCCAAGTGCCTGGGCCCGAGGCTGACACCACCCAAGTGCCACAGCTTCATCAGGGTGAAGCTAGATGAGAGGTTCTGAGTGGGATCGCTCGGCCCTGGGTCAGAGCCAAAGGAAACCAGGCTTTGGCAGCCAGCTCTCCACACTGAGCCCACACAGGACAGGGAGGCCAATCTGTGTGGGGAGGAAGACGGTTCATTAAACAACTCCAGTAGGTAGATTTGTTTACCCTGTCTATGCAACCCTCGCTGCCACTGTAGTACTACCACCTTCATTTCATAGATGATGAAAGTGGAGTTCAGACAAAGACCAAGGTCACAGTGCCAGTAAGTGACTGAGCAGTCCCTGATGTGCATGACTCTGAAAGCCAGCTCTGTCTAAGGTTCCGTAGGGTCTCACCCAAGTCCAAGAAAGAGTTCACAAATTGGGCAATCTGGAGAGTCAGATTCTAGCTGCTCCTCCTTCCCAAACTAGCTGGATGACCTTAGGCAAGACATCTTGCTTCTGGGGGCCGGGGATTCCTCATGCATAAAATGAGACAGTGGCCTCGATGACTCATAAGGCCTTAACATGCCTGCCTGCATTGTAGGATGGTGAGGCCGGGTGGTCATCCCAAGCCTAGTATGCTGGGAGAGATGCCTGCTCACCTATGGAGCACAAGCTGGCAGAGGTGGACTCCACAAGGTGCTGCTGGCTCCATCCCATCCGCACTTCCCAGCTCCATCTGCCACATCCTGTTTCCCAGACCCTACACTTCCTCTTCCCCTTCCTCTCCC